>NC_065440.1:13177182-18177182 GCF_024364675.1 Aethina tumida | reverse complement strand
AAAATCACTTCAATATAATTTTATTTATATTTATAAAACTAAGTATATGATAGAATAAATTTACATTTGCTTGATAAGGTAAGTATGTCCAGTCTTAATTTGTTTTAAAAATGAACCTTAAGTTTTAATATAATTATATTATCACATATTATAATAATATTGAATCCGTTATTTAATTAGGTTTTTAGCTTAAAATGTTGTTGACTTATATCAGTTTAATAATGAGGTCATTACTCAATGTGTATTATAAATTACGTCTCTATTTTTACCCCTAATTAAGATGAACTATTTTTTTTTTTTTTTGATAATTTTATTTCATGATTTCAATTTACTCAAGTAAATTTATATTTGCTTCGTATATTTTATTAGACAATATTAATCGTAAAACTAAATATATAAATTCACTTATCATTATAGAAACCTGCATTATTTGCTTCCCTTCAATATGTAAATACATAAAAAATCTTGTTATAACACGTTAAAATGGACAGGTTTTAAGAAAAAAAACCCTTAAAAATGTGAATATTTATTTTCAAGATTAACATAGCGCTGGTCAGTAACACCTGTGATGTCATCTAGGAAACAGGCTTATGTAAATTTATTGGTTGATAATATTGTTATAAATTCAAACTAATTTATTTAATTGGGTGTCTATGAAATAATATAAAATATAAAAAATTTAAAGTAAGAATGGTAAAATGTTGTTTTTAATAATTTAATCAATTAAAAATTTCATAAATTTGTTATTAATTCTTAATTATTTGACTTTAAAGTGTTGAACAAAAATATAACCAGTAGATTTACATTAAAATTGGAATGAAAACTGTGTCAAATGTGAAAAGAAAAACGATAAACTAGCAAAGTTGTCAGGAAGTTAAGTTGAAAAGTTTCAAGGACCTCCAACTGCACTAATTTTTAAATTTCAGGAAAAGGTTGCAGGAATTTCAGACAATTAATTGTTGTAATTTAGTTTTCTCATTATATCCTGACGCCCTGGTAATATAACAGTAAAAAAGTACGTCATAAAACATATAAAATAAAGTAATAGCGGGTTTTTCGTGCTGATAATCGCTTATTAAAAAAATGCCGGTTTCTAATAATCTCAAACGAACGTTTGATTAAAATAGTTATTAGTTAATTTTTTCGTTAACAATAAAAAAAAACCGAACTCTTGAACCCAAATAAGAGATTATACTGTCCGAAATGAATTGACTTTAATAAACAATTCAGCAATTTCTTTATCTGTCATAATATCCAGCCGTCGAAAACGATTTTGTTTGTGTTTATAAATCGTCCGATTGTTATTGCGTATCGTCCGAAACGATCAGATCATTCGCATACCCGAATAGTTCCATGACGAATCGTCCTGAAATCCGATTCGATAACGAATATAATATTCATATGTGTGTGTGCGCGGATGCGTAATAATTTTTGCGTTGCGAACACACAAGCCGGAATCTTATAAAATTATTAATTCGGATGTTAATGAACCTTAAACGAATAAATTTTTTGCTGGTTTCGTGTATTTCGATACGCTGCGTAGTGGATGAAATTAATTGGGTCGCACCTCGTTTCTCTCCTTTTACCGAGAAACGTGTGTGTGTGTGTGTGGTGATTGACACGACAATTTTTTTATTCTATTTTATTTCGTGCATGAAAATATGCGCCCCGACATTTTTTGGCAGCCGCCCGGGCGAATTCCAAACGCCACCGAAAATAGGCGCAAAACTGCACGGCAATAAACCTTATTATTTATTTTTTTCTGTTTTTGTAATTTTGGGAAAATTTTGCCGGAATGTTATTAACCCCGTAAATCGAATTCGAAGCCGGTAAACGAATGGGCCAAGCTAAATATTGAGATGCGCCAGTCTAGACGATTTAATAAACAATTATGTAAACTCGGAACTCATGCATTTAACATTGACGCATTAATTTCGAGTGTTAACACACACACACTACTGTGTGGCCACAATCATAGCAACTTATTAAAATATATTAAAAATATGAGCTTAAATACTTGAATTAAATATAGTCTTTCTCCCGTTATTTATTCTGTATTTAAATAAAAATAATTCCCACTTAACTAAAGGCAAAAAAGAAGTAGGATATTAAAATATATTTTTATACTGACTGGAGAAAATTTGAATTAAATCCTTTTATCCCGAACGGTTTAAATATTAGTTAATGGATTACAAAATCAGTAAATTAATATTATTATCAACGACCACTACTGTAAATTTTTTTGGGCCCCTTATAATTATTATAAAACTATCATAAGCGCCGATAAAGTTCAATAATTTATACGAATTAATTAATGCCAAGGTTTTTTTGGTAACAAAGAATTTTGATGTAAATTACTGGAACCAATTATTTATCTCCCCAACGAACAATTCCTGTACCGTGCCGAGACAACGGAATATTTTATCTAGCCTTCAATATTAAATTGTACCATCCGACTAAACAGAATGTTATAGTTTACGGGACGTGATTGAGCGAGTGCCGGTCATCAATTAAAAAAACGCTGGTGTCTGGCGCATTTCCCTCGGCACGGCGAAGAAAACCAGCCAGCCACCGTCATAACAAAAAACGACGTCAACAAAAATCGGTAGTAATCGACGATCCATTCATCAATCACGTACGTGATCGTCTGACGGGGCCCCCGAGAATAAACCGTTTTGTTTTCGCGTACGTCCAGACGGGTGTAATAAACCCCGAACGTTGGAATTACGTTCGAAAATTTCACCAGACTAAATATTTAAACGGGGGAACCGTTCTTGTAAACAGTCTATTTTAAATCCCATAACTTCCTGCCAGTGCTTTTTTAATGGAATAAAACGCAGACGAGTAAAATATGAATTTATTACGTAAACTATTTTTGATTAGTACATCCGAAATAACACCTATATAAAAACCGTTTCAATAATTACATACATTTATATCACATTGTTTCATTTTATTTAACTAAAAGCATAAATAAGCATGAGAATTGTACAAGCTGATACAATTAAACCAAGTATAATGGAATCACGTCGTTTTCTAAGATTTATTCTTTGAATCAGGCTGTTGATCACCGGATATCTATTGGAAATATCGTTGAAACGAGTCTGCAATCTCTTCAAAGTCTGTCTCTGTGAAGTCAAGTGCTCCCTTGTCTCCATTGCTATTGATATCTGCTCATTTATTAGCCGATCAGAACTGCAACATACAAAGTTATAGTCTCAAATTAAGGGGGGGTACAAGAGCAATTTACTTGTGTATGTGTTGGTTCTCTTTGAGATAAATATCTCGACGATTGTTGACGCCGTCAGTTCGAAAACTATCGTTGCCCCTCAACAGTTCCTCGCGATCTTTGCGGTGCTCGTGCTGCGAGTTGGTCTTGTGAAAATCCCTGGATAAGTCCGCCAATATGTCCTTGTGCCTTTGTAGGGTGTGCAGCATCGCCGCCCCGGACACAGGTTGCTCTGACAGCCTCTCATTCACCTGAGACAACTGAAACAACAAATTGTAACTGACTGTTGCAGGGGATGCTTTTGAGGCAGTACTTTAGCCAGTAACTGTTCAATTTCCACGGACATCGCGTCGAAGGTGTCCTCGCCCGATAACAGGGGTACTGTGTCACCATGGCTGTGATGTGGGGCCTTTATCCCCGCACCCAGTTTGCTGAACGCGACCAGTTTCAGGTCAATTTCGTTCTCCAAATGACGCGCCTGTTTGCGCAGATCTGAAACACGGTGTTTGATCGAGATTTTGTGAGATATTTGTTAATTTACCTTCGTAGGAAAGTGCAGTTGCCATTTTTGTTGACAACTTGTCATCATAACATAACCTGGTTTGACACTTGCACTGCTAGGCAACTGTGGATACAACCCAATTGAATTTTCAGATTATTGTCAGTTAAAATTGAGTTGTTTGCATAATAACTTAAAATAAAGCAGATTTTATATTTTTATCGCCACAAGGATTCTAATTACTTAAAATATACGGATAAATTTTTAAATTTGTCTAAGTTGGGCAACTCAGATTACACCTATTTGAATTTCACCAAAATCCTCCAAAAAAGAAGCCAAAAACTAATTGTCCACCTAATAAAACGTGTCGAAATCGTTAATCAACACAATAAAACGATGTTATTAAACACGATCATATGATTGCAAATGTGACATTCCGACACACGAGCCTGTCGCTGTCAACTGTACTCCTGCTGCTTTAAAAATTTTTTATAGCTAAAAGGATGCTTCATTAAATAAAATTTATGTGTTGCAGTGTGTGTGTTGGGGCTGTTTAACATGGGTACGGTTTACGCCAAGGTAAAACGCTTAAGAACGTCGTGAATTCGTTCGTAGAAATGTCACATCCAAAAATAACCATTTCTAACCTAATTTCTTCCAGTCGGAAGACAGGAGTAACAATAATTTCGGCGATTCGCTGGAAAGCTTTGCCAGGAACGAAAGGGAACCGCCTAAAAGTCGGGAAGATATACAGTGGGAAGGGGTCAAAGTAAGTACCACTTGCTTATTTTATAAATAAACAGTGGATTAAGTTATCAAGCTTTAAGAAGTCTTATATAGATTTTATTTGATATTCGCATTGATTTTATTATATAATTGACTATTTTTAGGCACGTGTCGACAAAATACACATAGATGGCCTGGCCCGGACCAAAGATGACATAGTCGAGGACTGTATCAGGGACCTATTCAAAGCAACTGATTTTCAGGATGTCCTACTGCGTGCACATAGAGTAAACATGCTTATATCACTCGATGAACCCCAATTTACCGTCATGCTTTTAGGCCAGGGTGAAACTGGATGAGCTGGGCTGCTTCAAAAACATCTCTGTGTTCATAGATACGTCCAAAGGGCAAAACGCCACACCCGACGGTTTGGAGATCACGTTCAACGTAAAAGAATTGAAGAGGTTGACGGGCGGCATTAGCACCCAAGTAGGCAACAATGAAGGTGCCCTGTTGGTCGGAATGAAAGCCCCCAATTTGTTTGGTCGGGGCGAACGGATACAAGTCGAGTATAGTCACGGATCGAAAAAGACGAGCAATTTTAACGTCGGGTTCGTTAAACCCTTCAGAGGCAAGCACAGACCTGTGTAAGTGTAATTAAAATTAATTTTTTTAGGTTAGGTTAGGTTAGGTTTAAGATTAAAAACAGAAGTAAAAGTATTTTTATTTCGTGAACAGTCTCACAACGTCGGTGTTCCAAGCGCATTCTGAGTGGCCGTCGTCCGGTTATAAGCTAGTCGAGAGGGGGCTGCTGTTTGACTTTGGGTTCCACTCGTCCTCGCTGGTAAGTTAACGGCGCCTCAACTGCGACTTAACCAGCGTTTAGAATGGCTTATTTCTAATTAGATCAAGCATAACATCCAATGGGAGGCGGACATTAGAGACATGAACTGTCTGAGCAGATCAACAGCTTTCGAAGTCAGGGAGCAGACAGGACTGAGTCTGAAGTCCGCCTTGAAACACATCCTGTCATTGGACCTAAGGGACGACTTCATTTTCCCGTCGAGCGGGAGCCTATTCCAAGTTACGTCAGAGTTTGCAGGAGTTGGTGGCGACGTCGGTTTCATTAAAAATGACTTGTTCCTGCAGACCAATGTGTCAATCCTGGAAGACTTTGTATGTATTCTACTTTACTTAATAATATTAATTGTTTACTTAACTTATAAATGATTAATAGGTAGTGCAAGGGACTCTCACAGGGGGTATAGTAAACGCCACATCTCCAGACATGAAAATCGGGATGTCCGACTTATTCTACCTTGGTGGCCCGTTGTCGGTACGTGGCTTCCAGACGCGAGGTCTGGGACCTCATAGCGACGGTAACGCGGTTGGAAGCCTCGGCTTCTGGGCCGCAGGCCTCCACCTCTTCGCTCCTTTGCCCTTCAGGCCGGGACGAGGCGGTTTCGGCGAGTTATTCAGGACCCACCTGTTCGTCAACGGCGGCAACGTCGGCGAATTTCGGCTAGGTACCCGACCACCGCTTTAATCAACCCGTCGACTAATTAAGTAAGTTTCAGATGACAGCGGCAGTTTGTTGGAGACGTTGCAGAAGAACGCCAGGGTCTCGTGGGGTCTGGGTATTGCACTCAGGCTAGGGAACATGGCCAGGCTGGAGGTGAACTATTGTTTCCCGCTGATTTTCAGTAAGTCGGACCATACGCAGCCCGGCGTCCAGTTCGGCGTCGGCGTCCGCTTCCTGTAGACCCGAAGCAGGTGCAGTAGTGAATGGACCCCCTTGGTGCCGTGACCCGGGGTTTAGAGTGCTATTTTGTAAAATATTAAAAATAAAATGACCGAACGCGTGCATTTAATTTATATTATTGCGTATTTTCATTCTGGTATGTCAATAAATTGGATGTGTGCACATTTTACAAACACGTTGTTATTGTTACATAATTATATGAGTACAGTTGATCAAATTGTCCGTTGTTTTCATTGCCTTGAGAATTTTATTTCTTTACCTAACTTGTGTCGTAATTAATTTAACAAATCATGAAATTATTTCCTAAAATAAAACAAGGATTACGAGTAAAATTTTATAATTAATTAGTTACTATTACAAATATTCTAGGGGACGGACTAAAGAGTAGTAAAAAACATCAAAATATGTACAAAACGTTACAACTAATGACTGGCAAGTAACATGAATCAGGTGAACGGAATGGCAACAGCTTCAGGCCAAATCGTAGCCTAAAAGACTCTCCAAATTGTACCCGAACATTTCGAAGTCCCTCTGGTACAACTTGCGCAGCTCCCCGATTTCCGTTATGGACAACTGCTGTAAGTAGTCTCGGACCAGATCCGAGGTGCCGTGCGTCCTGGTGGCCGGAAAGACGATCGGCGGAGCCCCGATCATGTCGAGGATCGTGGTGGAGTCTTGCCCCAACGTCTCGTAACGTCCGACAAACGTGTAGTTTATGCTGCACGGATGGCACAGATCGTAGATCGGAGTCCAGTGCTCGTTTTCCCTTAAACCCTCCTTAATTATATAACGTACAAATTCGGAGAAGGACGGTCGGCCGGTTTCCACCTCAGAGTCCGTGGCGTTGGTACGATAGTTCTTGATTATGTAACGGCCGAAGCGTAACTGCAAAACATTCATTAAGCCTTTATAACAGCTTGAGACTCGTATAGTACCTTAAAATAAACCGAGGGACCTTCGAATTTGTTCCGATAGGCGGACAAAAGTCTTTCAAAGGGATGCCTGACCATCAAAAAGTTGGTGTAAGTGTTCAAGCAATCCTTAGCCTCCTTTGAGCTTAAATTAGATAATTTTATGGTGGCGTTCACTGTGTGAACGGCCTCAGATGGAATATCTGTTAGTTTTGTGACGTTAGCCTTGCCAGTCAAGACCATCATGACCCTTTTCCAATTTGTACAAGCAACTTTTGGCACATAACAGTACAAAAATTTATGATTGTGATCAACAAGAATGTGGTCCAGAGATGAGACATTCAAACTACGATGTCTGAGTGACTTTTGGTCACAATAAGTTGTGATGGTTGCTTCGCGTGTCATCTGGTCAAGCCAAGGATATTGACTATCATCCAAGGAGGCTAAAATAAAAACACCATGTCCAAAATACGTTTATTTTAAATATTAGCGATTTACTACACCTGTTACTGTTTGTAGGAGCACCACAATTAAGTTTATAAACTTCATAATTGGGCTTAGTCATTTCTTCCAAAAGTCTTCTTCCTTAATTTTTTAACAAACCTGCACACTGATTTGTTTCTTATCCCATACTCAGTGACTGGTTTTCTGAAATCGTCCAGCACTATTTTGGAGTCCACATCTTGCAAATAGTAGGTTTTCCAAATATATTTCCAGTTAATTTTAGTCCTGTTGCGCTGCCTTTGCTGTGTCAGTATGTAGCATCTTTGTAATGCCTTCCTGAGATCCAAAACAGTCGCCCCCTGTTGCGGTATCTATAAAAATCAACCCCTTGTTAACACAAATGCAAATTTCACCAACAAAACAACGTACAACAACACTTAAGGCAGGCTCAGAGTATCGATCAATGGTAACAGTAATGGACTGCCCCTGTAACACGGCAATTTGCGACAGGACCTCCTCGAGGGTGACGTCCACCGGTAGATCCTGCAGCAGCGGATCGCTGGCGGTCAAACGTCTCAGGCTGCTCTGCGTTATTTCCAGCAAGTCTTCGTGCGTGAGAGTCTCGATGTCCGACTGCGAGATTTCGGTCTTCAGGTCCGTACGCGGCGCCTCCTCGACCATTCTAAAAAATGCATGTTTGAGATTAGCGGCGTGTTAGGTGTAAAATGCTAAATTTTGAACGTACATAACGGTAAATTCGTTTTAATTGGGGCGCGCGAAATTTAAGGTTAACGATTGTTGGGAGTTGTTTATGGGAATTTTTACGTTTATAACCTTTCGTATGTAACCTGGGTTGCTTGCAATATTCTTATAAATGTTTTAAATTTTGTTGTATTTTGGAAATTGGGTTGAATATTGCAATTTATCAAAAACTAATGGTAAAATTATTATTTTTAATAGTTTTGTGAAGCTCACCAAGGCACTAATTCCTTATTTAGCAATATCTAATAAACTACTTTTATTGAATAATAAATTTTAAAATAGAAAAATATTAGAATCTTTAAATATGATTTAATATTATTAATATATTTTAGTACATTTTGTTTAATTTTAATACTTAAACTTTCATTGATAGTCTTCGATACGCCACAAGTAGAGTCCTTCATTAATTTGTATCTGATGTGTAAAGATTAATTGATAATAAAAATAAATATTGAAACTAATACTATATTATTGTCTACAAATATTTATTAATACTATTTTGTTTTCATGGCTATAGATATTGTTTGATAAAAGTCTTAATTATTTTATGAAATGCGTTTAATTTTATAATTATATATTATATAAAATAATTAACTACTTAATTTAAATATGTTGCTAATAAATAACAGCTAATTGAATCAATAATTAACAAGTTAAGTATAAGTTTTAGTCGCAAATAATAAATTTATCGAGATAATTTACTAATTGATCCAAATGATTGATTGAATCATATTCACTCAATTTTCAAACATCAAATTTCAAACTAAATGTCTGAATAAAAAATATTTTGTAGCACTGAATGAATTCATTCATTAATAACAAATGCAATACCAAATTGATATTCTTTCTAATGTGAATCCTTGAACTTTTATCACTACCAAAACAGCATATATATGCAAAATAGTCGCAACTCGAGATTTGTAACACAAAACTAGTATACCACTCCACAACTCATTTACATAAACATCTTTTACCAGGTACAAAGGTTGCGATGTCACTTCACCTTCACCAACAACTAAACCATAAAGAAATGTTGCAATCAGATAAAACTAACGTTCAGCACAGAAATGCGTTTATTATGTTCTGTAACTATAATTAAAATCGCTCCCTTCCACACATGTACACTCACGTTACAGAAACCGAATACGAAGTGGGGTATTTCGATTGATTACGCGTCTATTAACTGATGAATGACCAATCAAGAGTTTTTTGTCGGCTTGTTTGTTAACGTTTTATTACTTACGGATGGTTACTCAAGGTACGCACTAATCAGTGATGAGTAATGAGTGTGTTTTACTTTAAGGAATTCATTTGATAAGTTTGTTTAACAAAACTAGTTGTAGCAATAGTATTAACAATTGTTAATGCTAAGTAAATAAAGGAAACAGCATTTAAATATTAAATAATATGTGTAACTTATCATTAAATCCATTTACTGGTTGTAAGTTAAGTTCTATATAATTTAACATTTCTACAGAAGTTTGATACTGTTAAATAAATGAAACAACAGTTATATATCAAATAATATATTTATATATTTAATTTTTTTTTAGAAATTCATCATCTATTGAGTTTGCCTGACACAACTGGTTGTAGCAACTTTTTTTCTGGACAATTTAACACTTTTCCAGGAATTTAAACAAGTAAACAAATGAAACAACATTTAAATATCAAATAATTATATAATATTGAATTAATAGACAATAAATCAGTCTCAACAAAAAAATGTGATGGGAAATAATGGTAAATAAATAGGAATGTGGGCGAAACGCATGATAATAAAATTAATAAATATTACAAATAGCTTGTTAAAATCAAGCTACAAAATTTCATGGGTGAACAATACAATAAATACTGTAATAAACTTATACAGTAATGTTTTATCTGCGATATTTCATGGGGGTTGTATTTAATGGCTGGTTCTCTTTGTCATAAGTGGTGCTGTTGTAAGGGCTGTCAAAGCCAAAAGGGCTGTATAATTTCACTGGAGTCCTGCCCAATATCTGCCTCGCTAACGTGTCCGGTGTGGCGCAATTCGGAGTCATCGGTCCTTCTTCCAGGATTTCCCTTCGCTTCGTCGAAATTTTGAATTTCTAAAACACATGTAATAATGCATAAAACCATAGACAAGAAATTAATTAATAGTTTACCTGCGAAATTGATCCGAAAGTGGTGCGAACCGTGTTGAATGTCTTCGATATCCTCTCCGCCCCATTCCTGAGCACCTTTCTGGTGTTCACGTTGAACGATAGGGCCGACAACACGCTCCTATCGTTCGATTTCGAATCGTCGCCGTCGAACTTGTCCTGTAAATTCTTCCGGCAATTCTCCATGCCCGCACTTCTAGTGCTGGAACTCGATGAATTCGCCGACGTGTTGCGTCTGAAGCTGAAACTGTCACTTTTGATCGGCAGCATTTCTCTTCGTTGTTTGTTTATGTTTGGCATTCGAATTTTTGAACGGAAGTGACGGTTACTCGTTGTTTTCGTAACGGGAATGAAGTTAGCGGCGCTGTTGTCATGACAACCGATTCAAATTTAAAATTAAGTGAAACTTTAAATTAAAACAAATATTTTTTGTTACGTTTAATTGAGATTATTTAAAAATAAATATTTTAATAGGTGAGTATGAGTATAAAAAACAATATTTGATTTGTTTTAATACTTACATTTTATATTTTTAACATGCGTATGTGCTGTCATCTCTGGGCCAACAGCAGGAACATTTCAATAAAATTAATATTTTTAAAATTTAGTAAACAATATATTATTTTAAACTTGTGTGTAAAATCTATGTAATTTAATAATAGAATAAATAGGTAATAAAACTTCAGTTACACGTTAAAATTTATATATAATTCATGTAAGTATCACAAAATTAATTACACAACGAATAAAAATCATAAAGTGCTGCTCTGGTCACTTCTTTCCACCTAAAAATATTTAAATAAGTTACACAACATTAGAAAAACTTTAAGGTTCACCTTTCTTTCCTCCTTTTGCTGGTTCTTTCGTAGCACCTTTCGCCTCGGTTTTCGTTGCACCGCCACTTTTTTTCTGAAAATATTCATTAAGACTTATCATAAATGATCACAGTAATTATATTTACGTCTTGAGCTGGTGGATTTCCACCTTTGTTTCCACCTTTTCCTTTACCCATTATTATTAGGTCTTGTTGAACGAGTCGTTGTTTATTTTGTACGCAGTGCAATTGCGAAACACCAATTGTTAGGGCAATGTCACCTATTTTTGGACGTTTTGGCATCGTTTCCCAAAAATTCTCGAAAATAATTTAGTTGCACCACCGAGACAAAAAATTGCAGATCTATATTTTATGCATGTTTTAAGTATGTTTTTGTTTGTCTATGATGTAATATATTAATCAAATAATGCATAATTAAATCACAATAAATAGGATTTAATTAGGAAAATCAATTTATAAGCTTACATTTAGGTACTCACCACTCATAATTAAAGGTTTACAAAGTTATAGTCTTTTAAATGGACACCTAGGTATTTATTAATACGTATTGTTAGGTATAACAAAATTAAATAATTTTCGTATAAATAACACAACCAAAATCGATTTTAAACATTTAATTTTAATATTCACAAGTGGCCCGGAAGAAGAAGAGCGAAACGTCAATTTGTTGAGGTCAAGCTCCAGAGTTTGTTTTTGGGTGTTATTTTTGTTGTGGACGGTTTTTCTGGCTGTGAATAATAATTTTGTGTAGCCAAATTATTGGATTTGATAACCCCAACACGGTGAGTGCCAAAAATTACGTTAAAATGGCATTATAAAGGCAAAAAACTTGACAGCTTGTGTCGCTTCATAACCTATAAAGATATTTTTGACTTTTATTAAACAATTGGTCGGTTTTTAATTTGTTTATGTGGATTTTTGTTTTGTAATTGAAGGCAGCTAATTTATAACATTCTTGTTTTATGTTGAAATCGTACATTTTATATTTTTGGCCTAACGTACAAGTTTTGGGGTGTTCCAACCTGTTTTATACACACATTTTCAGCTATTTTTATTTGTTCTTAAATTTTATATATATTTCTAAATACGTTATCGTTGTATATAAAATCAGTTTGTTAAAAATGTTTTGTTGGAAGCAATAAACCCATTTACTTCATGTTTGGTTTTCGAACAGTAGAGACACTTCCTAAATAAGTCTGTATAAAGTTGGAACAGACAGAAACTTCTCAAATCCTTCATTAAATGAACATTAAAGTTTTGCATTAAATCAATTTCCTAAAAAGTCCTGTATAATGATAAGATAATAATACTTTTTGATCAGTTCTGCCTTAAAATATTATAGTTATGATATTTTCTAAATGATTCTGTATAATACTAAGATAGATTGCAACTTCCTAAACAGTTCTGTATCAAATTAAGACAGTTGAAATACTTCTCAAACTGTTTGGCATTCAATTAAGATAGGTGAAATACTTATTCAACAATTCTACCATAAAATATAAATATTTGTGTTGTGTTATTGTTTCTTCACATGTGCACCACCGTTCCAGGTCCAATAATGTCGGATTCGGAGGCGAGCGCGTACTCCGACAATGAGAATGGATCGGAGGCGGGTTCGGTGAGGTCCCGCAGCTCTCGTGGCAGTGCGCGCAGTCGCAGTCGCTCACCGTCCCGTTCGCCGTCCAGAAGCCGTTCGCGCAGCCGCAGTCGCAGCCGGTCCGGAAGTCGATCTGGGTAAGAACTTTTTTATCCCAGTATATCAATAAACCAATTAACAAAATATTTTTAATAATAGTTCTGAGGCGAGGGAGGCACGTTCTGGCGGCGAAGACGTGGCGGACGAGGAGGAGCCAGAAGGAGAAAGCTTAGACGAAGATGAGTACGACAGCGAAGAGGATGAAAGCGACGACGGACGTCCGGCCAAGCGTAAGAAAGGTCACAAGGACCGGTTCAGGGATTTCATCATCGACGAGGCCGAAGTAGACGACGAAGTCGAAGATGAGGACGAATGGGAGGATGGTGCCCAGGAAATCGGCATCGTGCCCAACGAAGTGGACGAATTCGGTCCCACAGCTCGGGAAATCGAAGGCAGAAGACGTGGCACCAATCTGTGGGAGTAAGTCCTCATAAACCAACCAAATCACAAACTACTTATTAACGATTTTTTGTACGTTAACAGTGCACAGAAGGAGCATGAAATCGAAGAGTACCTCAGGAAGAAGTACGCCGACGACACAGCGGCTGCCCGTCATTTTGGAGATGGTGGCGAGGAAATGTCAGACGAAATTACGCAACAAACCTTGTTGCCTGGGGTTAAAGACCCCAACTTGTGGATGGTTAAGTGCAGGATAGGCGAGGAAAAGGCCACCTGTTTGTTGCTGATGAGGAAGTTCCTGGCGTTTCAAAACACTAGCGAACCCCTACAAATTAAATCAGTTGTCGCCCCTGAAGGTGTAAAAGGTTACATCTACATTGAAGCCTATAAACAACCTCATGTTAAGGCGGCGATAGAAAACGTCGGTAACTTAAGGATGGGCATGTGGACCCAGCAAATGGTTCCCATTAAAGAAATGACGGACGTTTTAAGAGTGGTCAAAGAACAGACTGGTCTTAAGTCCAAACAGTGGGTCAGGCTCAAGCGTGGGTTGTACAAAGACGACATTGCTCAAGTGGACTACTTTGACATGGCCCAGAATCAAGTCCACTTAAAATTACTCCCGAGGATTGACTATACGAGGCTGAGGGGTGCCCTCAGGACCACCCAGACTGAGTCAGAGGCGGAAAAGAGGAAGAAAAAACGTAGGCCGCCAAGCAAGCCTTTTGATCCCGAAGCAATCCGTGCTATCGGCGGAGAAGTTACTTCGGATGGTGACTTCTTGATTTTCGAAGGCAACAGATACTCCCGTAAAGGGTTCTTGTACAAAAACTTCACCATGAGTGCCGTGCTGATTGAAGGAGTGAAACCAACGTTGGCGGAACTCGAACGCTTCGAGGAACAACCCGAGGGCATAGACTTGGAGTTGTCCACGGAGAAAGAGGATAAAGTCGTGACGCATTCCTTCAGCGCCGGCGACAACGTGGAGGTATGTGAGGGTGAATTGATCAACCTGCAAGGTAAAATCATCAGCATAGACGGCTCGGTGATTGCCATGATGCCCAAACACGACGACTTGAAGGAGTCGTTGTACTTCCAAGCTAACGAGCTGAGGAAGTACTTCAAAATGGGTGACCACGTCAAAGTGTTGGCGGGCCGTTACGAGGGTGACACAGGTCTGATTGTACGGGTTGAGAACAACAGGGTGGTGCTGATTTCTGACTTGACGATGCACGAAATGGAGATCCTGCCTAAGGATTTACAGTTGTGCACTGATATGGCGTCAGGTGTTGATTCTTTGGGTAAATTCGAATGGGGTGACATGGTTAATCTGGACGCTGAAACTGTGGGCGTCATTGTAAGGCTTGAACGTGAGAATTTCCATGTTTTAAACATGCACGGCAAGGTTGTTGAATGTAGACCTGGTTCGTTACAAAAACGGCGATTGAATCGCTTCACAGCCGCCCTGGATTCGTATCGCAACAGTTTACATCGGAGGGATATGGTCAAAGTTATCGATGGGCCGCATAACGGTTTCTCAGGGGAGATAAAACATTTGTACAGGAATTTTGCCTTCCTGTACTCCCGTACGTATTTACAGAACGGTGGTATCTTCGTTTGTAAGACAAAGCACTTGCAACTGGCTGGTGGTACCAAGAACTTGCCGAGTGCTGAACTTGGTTCTGGAATGGAGTTCATGTCGCCCAGGAGGGCGTCACCTATGCATCCGTCCAGTGGCGGAGGCGGAGGAGGTAAATATTCATTTTGTCTTTTAATGATTTTCTTTAACTATAGATAAAAATTACGTCATTATCACTTCTTCAACATTTTTTTAATTCTTCATTAATTTTTTACAGGAGGTTTCTCTGCTCCGATTGGCGGCGGCGGAGGCGGAGGAGGAGGTCGCGGACGAGGCAGGGTGACCCGCGACCGCGACATCATCGGTACCACCATCAAAATAACACGTGGGCCTTACAAGGGCAATATCGGTATCGTCAAAGACGCCACTCAAGCAACAGCACGTATCGAACTGCACACCTCCTGTCAAACCATATCGGTGGACAGGAACAACATCGCAGACGTGGGGGCCACCGCTGGCAAAGAAGGCAGCTTCACCAGCTATGGCAAGACTCCCTCGTACGCCGGCAACCAGACCCCATTGTACAGGGACACTGGCAACAAAACACCGATGTGCGATTCCGGTTCCAGGACACCTCTGCATTACGGTTCAATGACGCCACTGCACGACGGCTCTCGCACCCCCAACGCCCACTCGGAATGGGACCCGAGCATCTCCAACACATACCCAAGTCCTGGCTACAATCCCAGCACTCCTGGCTACCAGATGAACGGTCCCTTCACGCCGCAAACTCCCGGTACGATGTACGAGAGCACCTACAGCCCCTACCAGACCTCGCCTGGTTACCAGAGTGCCATTTCCACCCCCAGTCCGGGCACAGGTTACGGCCAAAGTCCGGCTAGTAATAATCCGTACAACACCCCCAGCTCTGGCTACAGCCCCAACATGCAGTACAATCCCCAGACACCGGGAGCCGGTTTGGACGTCCTACCCATGACCGACTGGCACACCGTCGACATAGAAGTACGAATCAGGGATAGTCACGATGACGCAGGCCTGGTGGGACAAACGGGCGTGATCCAGAGCATTTCCGGCGCCCTTTGTTCCGTTTTTCTGCCGGAAGAGGACCGTGTCGTTACCATTATGTCGGATCATTTGGATCCGGTGACGCCGCAGCGTGGCGACGAGTTCAAAGTTATTATCGGGGAGGAGAGAGAGGCGACCGGCGAGCTCTTGTCCATTGATGTGCTAGAAGGTGTCGTTAAGATTAAGGAGGAGATTAAGATGTTGCCGCTGCAAAACCTATGCAAGATGAGGAAGGCGGAGCACTAATCTAGTTTATTTTATACATGTCATGTATAAACGTATTTTTAAAATACTTGTTGGCTTATAGCTGCAAAATAAAATTAATTGCAACAATATAATTGTGTTTTATTTTTTCTTAAATAAACTGACTAATTATTTTAATAATGGTTAATTCCGTAATTCCCCACACTTCTCCTATTTTTAACATATTTTTGACTTGAGAATTATTACTAAGTTTAAAAAAAATCAAAAAGTCAATGTGTATTATAATTTAATTACTCTCCATACTTTCTTTTCGTCAAGGTTTTCTTCAAAAATTTGTCAGTTTTTCGAAATTTTCACTCCTTGACCTGTTTTTTGAATTTCTTGTATATCTGGCAGCTGAAAGTTCACCAAACTTCAAAATAAAATTCACTATAATGTGTCCACAGTTCTATTGTTTGTACGGTGAATTAAAAAAGCTTGTAGGTAGTATTTTTTTATTACAAATAAAAACATTCACAATATCTCTCTGGTAAGACGTCATAAATAGCCTAAACTAAAAAAAATACTTAAGTAGACACGTTGTTGAAGTACAATGAAGGCAACGAGGGTGACATTTAAAAGGCAAAACGGGAGGGAACACCGACGATTCATTTACCACAACTTCGCAACCACCAACGCTACGATCATGGCGAAAACGTTGACGGATTGGGAGAAAGCTGAGTTTTTGGAACATTCAGCTGGTTTAGGTTCGTCGATATATTGGCACAAGGCTTTGACGAAGTTCTTCTGGGCCAGCTGGCTGTCTTCCTCTTTGTACTGGTTCTTGAAAACGATTGTTGGCACGCTCTTCAACGGGTTCTGGAGGAGGTCCGTTTGTTTGCCGTACTGGGCCAAGAAGTTAGAACCTGCGAACCACAAATTAATATATCACGTACAAGTTAACGCAAGAAACTTACCATCGGGGTGGTTGGCGCAGTTGTCAATGTAGTTGATGTTGTTCACGTTGTTCCACAGTCCGCATTCCTTGCTGGTGAACGACATTTGTGGTTCGGCGTTTTCATTTTTGACGGCCTTGTCCATCAAGCAGTTGACAAATCCAGTTGCGACCTTATTGTATCCCAAACCGGGAGTAGGTTGGCCGCCATCGATTAAATGAAGGGCACAGGCGTGTAATTTGTTGCCGTAACATTCAATATCGCCGTGATGGCATTTGAACTCGTACTGGTTAATGTTGAACTCCGTCTGTAACATTTTATTGCACACTGTTTGTTTACAATAACAGTTGTAAAGTGTGAATTTTCCCTGACGCTAATTGCTTTAGCCAGCAACATTTTTTTGTTTTAAATAATAGTGATTTATAGATAGAAAAGAACAATTCCATTGTTGCGCAGCAACAATGCGAAAAACTAACGGCAAATGAATCATAATGATAATTGCATTAATTAACTGCACCATTATTTTATCCTACGTGACTTTTTCCTTCAACGTTACTTCACGTCAAGCAGTTTGTTGTTGCAATTTGTTATTTTGTTTATATTTATTAAATACAGTTTACGACCAGCTTCCTCTATAAAAATTCTAGATACTCACCGTGGTTTTACCGTACGGAACGAGGGTAAGATTAACATACTGGGCCAGTTCACCCTGCAACGACGGATAGAGTTGTTGTATGAAGAACTTCCGGGAGTCCGGACAGAGCGACTCGTAGTAGACACCCACGTTCACCTGCAAAATACGGATGCTAAATTTAGGCACGGTTTGATGAGAAATCGATCGGCATCTGTCCTAATTAACTACGTGCTGCCCCATATATAATTTCGAAGGGCAGATGTTTGTAATTTAATTTATGAATCATGAGTAAGTAGTAAATTGCTGGACGGTTTGTTGTCGGTTTTGAAACGTGAAGGTGAGGCACGAATGGATAACGGAATTATAATTGCCGGAGCTGGAAAATGCGATGTGATAAAATGGAAATGATCCGATGGAATGTGTTTGTAATTTATGTGGAATTTATATAAAACTGTGTTGTCTTGAATAATAATGGATTTTTAATGGTTTTTAAGGGGAAAACTAATATAAAATACACCCTATTCATCTACATCTAATAAAAACTTAAAAGTTATTGCCTATAAACAGAATTTGTGTAAAAAAATACAAAAAAAAAAAATGAATTTAACATTTTTTAAGTAGTAAAATCATATAAAACATCTCCTAGTCCTTTATACGTAATAAAAACATAGAAATGATTGCGTATAAACAAAATTATGTAAAAAATACATACATTTAGAAAAAAGAGACATTTTCAAGTATTTTGAAGAAACTTTAACGAAAGAATGAATGAATTTAATAATTTTTAAGAGGTAAAATTATATAAAACATCTTCTAGTCCCTTACACTTAATAAAAACATAAAAATAACTGCCTATAAACAGAAATTATGTAAAAAATACATAAATTTTGGGAAGAAGAGGCAATTTCAAGTATTTTGAATAAACTAGAACGAAAGAAGGAATGAAATTAGTAGTTTTTGAGATGTAAAATGATATAAAACATCTCCTAGTCTCTTAACCTCAATAAAAACATAAAAATGATTGCCTATAAACAGGAATTATTTAAAAAAAAATACAAAAATTTAGAAACAATTTGAAACATTTTGAATAAACTTTAACGAAAGAAGAAATGAGTTTAATAGTTTTTAAAAAGTAAAATCATATAAAACATCTCCTAGTTCCTTACAAGTAATAAAAACATAAAAATGATGCCTATAAACAGAAATTATGTAAAAAAATACAAAAATTGAGCAAGGAGGGACAATTTCGATAATTTTGAAGACACTTTAAGGAAAAAAATGAATTTAATACTTTTTAAGTAGTAAAATCATCTCCTAGGTCTTTATAGGTAATAAAAACATAGAAATGATTGTCTATAAACAAAAATTATGTAAAAAATATATAAATTTAGAAAGAATTTCAAGTATTTTGAATAAACTTTAACGAAAGAAGGAATGAATTGAATAGTTTGTAAAAAGTAAAATCATTTAAAATGTCTTCTAGATCCTTACACTTTATAAAAACATAAAAATGGAAGAACATTTTGAAGAATACTTAACGATCAGAAAGGTTGGGCCACCATTAAATTAATATAAGATCTTTTAATCACACACACTTGATAAAAATTTATAAAATCATTGCCTATAAATAGAAATTATGTAAAGAAAAAATCGTGACCTCGCCAGTGAAGTTATAAATAAAATTCCAGTCCATTATGAAAATGAATTTGCCTTTAAATTCGACCAGGGGACAACGTTAGGTTGTCTAAAATTTCAATTTAAACCGTAAATTACGAATCCAAAAAGTTAACGAGGAAAAATGTGGGTGCACAATCAATTAATTAAAACCGCATTTAAAACACGCTCGAGTTTCGTCTACTTCGGAGCAACAGGTCGAAGAGGAGGAGTGTTCAATTTGTAAACAACCGTTATTGTATGCCTCCACGTCGTCCGCACACCTAAAAAAAACCGCCGCGCAAAACACAAAACACACATACAGAACAGAACAGGTTGTGTGCGAAAATATCGACAACGAACCAAAACTAGTTTTCGCACTGAGGCGATTTCGCAATTGTGCACGAATAGCAATTGCATCAATCTAGGCGGGTTCGCCTTTCCGTCTTGCACTTTCACCCGTCCGTTCACACAACAATCTTAAATGCCAATATCATTGGGGGGTAAACTCACCCGGTGCTTCGAATGGTCCATGTGTTCGTGGTCGTGCTGGGCGGCCGCCCCGCAAACGTACAGGCAAACCAGGAGCGCGACTGCGGGATTCATCTCGGCGGCTTGGCTGTGTGTGTGTGCGTTCTTCGACGGTGGACGCGGCGTTTGTGTTGTGCCACTGTGGTGAACGCGGCGGCGGGGATTGTGGGTCACGGGACCGTTTGGTCGATTCTGACCTAGTGAGGCGAGGGTCCGGAGGAACGGTTGGCGGCGTTTCGAATATGGGGGGGATGGTGGTGACGAGGTGCTAACAAACCTCGTGATTAATGTTTTTGGGGTTTGTGTTTGTGGAAATTGGTTACGTCTTGTTGGTTAATGATTAAATTATGGGTTTATGGTTGTTGAATGACTTTATTACCTATCGAACGTATGATTCATGTTCATTCACTCGTGTTCAAATTGATAAGCTTTCTGGAAACATGATTGTTGTTCAATAATTTGTAGATTATTGGAGTTCCAAATCATACAATAATAAATTTATTCTTATTACTATTAATTAACTTCTTCCTTTTGCGATTTTGTATTTAAAGAAATTAGTAATGTTATGATTATCTGCTAAAATGACTTGTATTACTTATCTAAAAGTATAATTCATAAATTTATCCTTGATCAAATTGATAAACATTCTGTAAACTGGTTTCTTGATCAACAATTTATATATTATTAGGGTTCAAAGTTATACTTATATTTTTATTATTATTATATTAGTTTCTTGATTTTGAAATTTTATATTTAAAGAAATTAGTAATGATTTGAAGGCTGATCATTAAATCATACTTGTAAACTTATTTTTATTACTCACTTAACAGTGTGATTCACAAGTTTATCCTTGTTCAAATTGATAAACATTCTGTGAACATGTTTTTTGATCAATAATTTATTGATTATTGAGGTACCAAGTCGTACAATAAGACTCCTGAATAATATAATTGTATCTTTATTATCATTATGTTAGCTTGATGATTCTAAGGCTTTATATTTAATGAAATTAGCAATGTGTTGTCGATTAAGGATTAACTTACTTGCTGATACTTCTAAAATGACTTTTATTACTCATCTAACAGTATGATTTATGTGTTTATCATTGTTCACATTGATAAACATTCTGTGAACATGTTTCTTGATCAATAATTTATAGATTATTGGTATTTCAAATCGTACAATAAGACTCTTGAATAATATAATTGTATCTTTATCATTATTATGTTAACATCCTGACTCTAAGGTTTTGTATTTAAAGAAATTAGCAATGTGTTGTCCATTGAGGAGTAAGTTATATGCTGATACTTCTAAAATGACTTTTATTACTCATATAACAGTATATTTATGAGTTTATCCTTGTTTAAATCGATAAACATTCTGTGAACATATTTCTTGATCTATAATTTATTGATTATTGGAGTTCCAAGTTGTACAATAAGACTCCTGAATAATATAATTGTATTTTTATTATTATTATTATGTTAAGTTCTTTGATGTTGGGGTTTTTTATTTAAAGAAATTAGTAATGTGTTGTCAATTGAGGATTAACTTATGTGCTAATATTTCTAAAATAACTTCTATTTCCAATCTAACAGTCTGACTCATGACTTTATTCATATTTATTTATTAACATTCTGTTAACATGCTGTCCTAAATAACTTAATATTATCATTATTATTATAATGGTTTCCTGATTTTTGGTTTTATTTTGAAGAAAACTGATAATGTTTTGTCGGTTGTGTGTGGTGAACAACTTATATTATTTATCTAAGTGTTTGTCATGATTTTAACAACACAATACTTACCGAATATATTTTTAATAGTACAGAAGTGTTTTTGACCTGTGATATTTATAAAATGTGAACTTTTACTTAACATTTGAATATTTTTAGTTGTTTCGTTATTACACATTTATTTATTTGGCAATGTTCCTTATTACAGATATCTTTTATGAGTCTTTTTGTACAAACTGTGGCTTAACAACTGTGTCTTTTATGCATGTATATGTTTTGACATGTCACGTGATAATAAAACTATTATCATCGTTTGTTTAAACATAATTAAGTACTTTAATACAAAAACTACACTAAAAACACTCACAAATATTTGTTTATTAGAAAATAATGTTTATTAAGTAAATTATGAAAGTGATTGGATGTTATCTAAACAAAATCTGAGCAAATATTTGAAGGAAATCGTTACTAATTATGGTAATTAAACAAATGCGTTGTGCAAAGGTGCATAAAACTTTCTACAGTCACTGCGTTATTGGCAAGCACAAAAATGTTATAAACCAAACAATGTAAAATAAAACAGATAACCCAATCGCAAAGACAACAATGAAAAAGACAAAACAACCAATGAAAAACCAATTAGAATCATTTTAGTGCAGGACTTGTGCAACACGAATACGACCCATATAAAATGACGTATTCAACCCGATAACATAAAAAGGTTTCGTCGAAAAATGCACATTTTATCACATAATGTCTAACAATCCAGTCACATTATTGCAATGTCTGTTATTGTTTACCGGTAAGCCACAAAGCTGACACAAGCCCAAACAATAATAGAAACTAATTCGTAGTGGTGCAGGCCAGAAACAGGATAATAGGTGGTTATAATGCTGACATCAAGGACCACCCCTACCAGCTACAACTATTATCTGATGGCCAGTTAATCTGCGGTGCTGTTTTAATCTCCAACACCTACGCCTTGTCCGCAGCTCACTGTTTCCATTCATCAGGTACTAATTTACTTCACAATTTCAGTAGATGATTCATTAGTTTCAGGTTTGTACAAAATCAGGGCGGGTACTTCTTTTGTGAACCGGGGAGGCCAAATTAGGAACATTAAAAATGCTTACATTCATCCCAGCTACGTTAAAGAAGAGGTGGACTATGACATTGCCATTTTGGAACTGGATCAACCCCTAAAGTTTGTAATTGAAACTGAATTTCAAGACTTAATGTTTGTTTTTCAGTTATTCTTCAACAATACAGCCAGTTAGACTTCCAAGAAAAAACGAGTTCCCTCCACCAGGTCAGGAAGGTATTGCCTCAGGTTGGGGTACGATGGATCCATCAACAAATCGAATGCCCAATCGATTGCAAGCTGTGAGATTGCCAGTACTTGATGTACAAGATTGCCAGTATTATTACAGATTCATTACGAAACTTTCCAAACGTATGTTTTGTGCTGGTTATCATTCGGGAGGCAAAGACGCTTGTCAGGTAAGTTACAAACGTTACAAGACATCAATTTAATATAGTTTTCAAGGGTGATTCCGGTGGTCCCCTTGTTGTTAAAGGTGTGCTTCACGGTTTGATTTCTTGGGGGATCCAATGTGCCACCCCCGGTTATCCTGGCGTCTACGCCAAAGTCAGCGAATTCAGAGATTACATCAAAGTGAATACCGGTATATAAAGGGGTGAAATAAAACAGTTCATGTAGTGTTTTAGTTTTATTTTAAACGAATTAAAATCTTCAATGCCATTGAAGAACAACATGGCAAACAACCAGATAAACAGTAATGATGATGAGGCTTAAAATCATCACAGGCATTCCAACCCTGAAACACAATGAATTAATATAAAACCTTGACATTAATTTGACTTACTTCATGAACTCCAAGAAGGTAAACTTGTAGCCGTGTTGCTCAGCGACTCCAGCACAAACAATGTTCGATGTGGAACCAAACAGGGTACCGTTACCTCCAAAACAAGCACCGAAAGACAGTGCCCAAATTAAAGGTTGCAAGGGTAAGCCAAGTTCTCTGCTGTTGCTCAAGTCTGTGGCAATCCTCACCATCATAGTTGTTAATGGCACGTTATCAACGAATGCTGAAGCTATAGCAGAAACCCACAGCATCAAAATGATGCCCACAGTTAATCTGGAATCTGGACCAACTGACATTATAATATCTTGGGTTTGTTTTCCTATCCACTCTATCAATCCCAACCTGGCCAACGCCTCCATTAATATAAAAAGGGAGGCGAAGAACAAAAGCGTCGACCATTCCACTCGGTTCAGCACCACCTCAGTGTTCTCCTTGTCGTACATGAGCAAAAGCAAAAGTGCCCCCAGCAAAGACGTCCACCCCAATCCAAGCTTACTGAACGCCGGAATGGAGTGAAGGAAAAACACGCAAATAACCAACAACAAAGTTCCCCCGGATTTAATAAGTAGTACCTTATCCTTAATCGGATACCTCTTCCGCAAATCCTCCAGATTCGTCTGATAATCGTCGCTAAAAGCACTCGTGTTCTGCAGCGAAACCTTGAGCAAGTCCTGCAGCTTCGCCGACTTCTTGAACAGCGACTCCCTCACCGCCTCCTCGTCCCGGCTGTAACTGCTAACGGAGGCGGCCGTCCTTTGCCACACGGCGATTTCTCGTTTCAACTCCTGCACCTCGATGGGGCCCGAATATTTGAACTTGTTGGGGTCCCTGTAGGAGTACCTTAGTTGCAGATATATTATTATTAGCGTTATGAACACCCCCCCTCCCATGTGCAAGGTGAACGTTCCGAATGTCACTCCCTGAAATGATTATCGGTTGAAATTTGCTTGATGAATGGGGAGAGTGGTATTACGGATTTGAGCACGTCCTTGTTCGAAGCTATGATGACGTTCGGTGGGTCTCCAATCGGTGTTAAAGCCCCTCCAATGTTGTCAAAGATTAAAGAATAGATTAATATTGGAACTGGATTAAGTTTCATGACTCCACATAATCTAAAAGGCAACAAAAAATGTAACTACAGCTGAGTAAGCCTCAAAAATTACTCACTTTATAATAACTGGTGTTATTAGCAGTGCTGTTGTCACATTATCCAAAAAACTTGACAGGATAGTTGTAATAAAGCAAATCGCGTTGATTAAAGGCCAAATTTTCCCTTCTGTAATCTGGATTACATGTTAGTAAACGATTAAATCTCTTAAGTGAACTTACTTTGTACGCCAACACGGACATGTAGTCAAAAATGCCTGTTTCACTTAAAATAGTGACCAAGGTCATCATGGAAAAGAGCAACAGCAACGTTTCAACGTCGATCCACGAAATTATCTCTGACATTGTAGGTCGTGCATTGAATGCGGCCAAAATTGCCACCGACATAGTACTGGCCAGTATGGCGGCCAAGGTCCTATGCACCACGTCACTAATAATCATGATGTACAGGCCCAAAAGTACCAAAGCCGCATAGTAGATACCATCTTCAGTATTAATCGGTTGGAGGTTGTAACCCAAGGACACGGGGAAGTTAGTGTTCAAATTGGTCTTGATTTTAATTTGCAACAAATGGTAGGACGTGTTGTCGATTTTATGCGGAGACAACTTGAAGACCTTCTTCAAAACGATTTCGGGTACCATTCCAATCAGTTTCTCGTTCACAATCGGCACGTTCCAGACGTCCGATACGTTTCGGAGTAATATTATGTTGGATTTGTTGAGGTCGCGTTCCTTTGAGGGCATTTCATCCACCACTATCATTTGAATGTAGACGAACATGGAGTGCGTCGACAGGTTGCTGTAGTAAAGAGGCAAAAGTGCCCCCTGCAGCATCACAGTCACCTTATCCTGCTTCGGTTTGTTTAGAATGACGTAACTGTGTGATACGTCCTTTGGAACGCTGATCTGGTGCATGTCTTGCACGTTGACGTTGTGAAGCATCAGGAAACAGCTGCAAACCAGCCAGATAAGGATCAGGATGAACATTTTGAAGTGTACGGCGCATAGCTTCCAGTCCGCATTGTTTGGTGGTACCTCACTAAAAGGAACTAGTTAGTAGTTTAATGTTTGGATGCAGTTTTCACTTACTCTTCGCATTCGAGGTAGTTTTCATCGTTTGTATCCATGATGTCGAGGCTTTTGCGTATTGTTTTTGTTTTCAGTGTGTCTGGTGGTTCCAAGTGGATTATTTCTTGGTTTAGGAACACATCGTCACAAAATGCGACATTTTTTCTGGAAGTACTGAAAGTATTTGTTGTATAATTATCCCACTTTTATTATTACTTCACTTACTTGTGGTGGTCTTCATCGTTGTTCGACATATTTAATAAATTATGCTTTTTTTATTATTTTTTACGTTTCGACTATTTAATTTACTATATACAGATTGTACAAAAATATTCAAGATATTAAAAATTAGGATTATAACAGAATTTGTTCCCCAGCTATTGTCTCAGAGATGGCAGTGCGAAAGCATGTGAAAAATCTAATTATAATCATAATTAAGAGAGTTTTTAATTAAAAAAGATAAAATAAATAAAACAGAACTGTTTTAACATATATCATTTTAATGTAATGGTTTATCATATATAAAATAAGATATTCAAACGATTTGTGTAACAAT
Source organism: Aethina tumida (assembly GCF_024364675.1). Lineage (NCBI taxonomy): Eukaryota > Metazoa > Arthropoda > Insecta > Coleoptera > Nitidulidae > Aethina > Aethina tumida. Next base: position 18,150,797 of record NC_065440.1, on the reverse strand, counting down.
ATGAGTTGTTGAGATAATTTACTTATTTAATATTAATAGTACTTTTATAATTTTATATAATTTGTCACAATTCCTGTGCATGAATTTAAAATTCTCATATTATTCTCCCCCATTTAGTTTAAATTTTTTATTAGGCTGTATTCACAAAGGATTTATTAATAAATTATTAAATAAAACACAAGTATTGGTGCAACTTGTGCATTTAAGATATTTAATTTTTGCAATAACAAGTAACAACAGGTGCATGTAAAAAGTGCACAGTGATTTCTTAATTTTTAGACAAGTTATTTATTATCCATGGCGTTCAAAAACGACAGAAAGGAAAAACCTGTTTTGAAAACCTGAAACAATTGTTAAAAAATTATAAAAATAAACTGAAAATTAAATAAATAATTTACCATAACGCAAGTTTCCATATTTATGTTGCAAAAACCGGCTGCAGATAATGTAATTGGTCTGGAGCATCTCATGACGATGAATATTAAATCCTTCTTCAACGAGTTGTTCTCAAAATCATACCAATTCGAATAAAAAAATGTTTGTCCTAGTTTGTAACCCTACAAGAAGTAAATGCAGTGGTGTAGTTCTAAAGGTTTAAAACGTACCTCTTCCATTAACTCCTGGCAAGGTTTGCAGAAGAAGTAAGAGACTGTAACGAAGATTAACAGGAGATGACCAATTCCAATCACTCCATTCCCAATGTCGAAACTACAATCCACATTTAACTAGTTAATTGAAAATTAAATTATACTTGTGCCACCTCGTTTTTATTAAATACATTTCGATGCAAATTCCTGACGTGGCAGTAAAAAACTGGATAAAAACTGGTATCGACATGATAATCTTCAATCTTTCAGCATAGTTGAGCAAAAACTTGTGGTGATTGATGAATTTACCGAGTTGATTTCTTAAAATCTGGTCGTCCACTTCATCAAACCTTAGTTTGGAGACCGTCGAGTTTAGAATTTTGAATTGCATCACCGTCAGCTGCAGAAACGTCGTCATTATGTAATCGTAGGAGTAGAATCCGATGGACCCCAAAGGTATGAATAAAGATTGCACAAACCACACTTGTTTAAGGCTGAGGCTTTCGGGTACGTAACAATAAATAGGGATATCTTTGGGCGATATAAACGGTAGCAGAATGTAAAGTGGTATGGCAACAAAGCAACAATACAAATAAGCTTTTCCAAGTTTATGTATAAGATTCAGCTTTTTTGAGCACTTCTCTTTTATCTTTTCATCATCTTTAAAGCTCCAGAAGCGATCCAGGTCTTTGTACAACTGGTGCAAGTCATCGGAAAACACGAACAATGCTCCAACTTTAGTTAACATCTGTAACTCCTCAATTAACTCATGATGTTGCCAACTAATTTTACTTACAATAGACAGGATAACAAGCGATTCGGCCGCATAGATAAAATTTGAATCAGCATTCAGAAAAAAATCAGCAATTGTCAAAGAAAATGTTAATGTCCACGTGCACAAAAACGTCGGCGTGGTCCAGTGTTTCTTCCGTTTGGTCGGATTCAGGCCGAAATACTCCAAAGTTTTGAAGTACATGTTTATAGTTTTTTTGTAAGACATCCTCGTTACCGGAATGACTTCATAAAACTGGTGGAGTCCGAGCCCACCATCGAGATAATGGGCTCATTTAATATTAAAATTGTTTATTTGTTTGATTTGAATAATTTGTCGTCCCTTCAGTGCATCGAATTTAAATTCTCACATTATTTTTTTCAGGCAACTGCTTGAATTTTTCATAAGGTTTGAGTGCATACGAAATTAACTTGGTTGTGAATATAATTTGGAATAGCAGGTACTTGATTAATAAATAAAATTCGGTGTTGTTTTCAACAATTATATGTTTATATTAAGTATATACAAAATTCAAATATAAATAGATCAAAGTTTAAAATCTTCCGCTTCTTTTCCGTCCAGTATATTTCGAATCTTGTCTCACTTCTTTGCCTTGTTTTCGACGACGCTCCTTTTTCTCTAAGATCCAGCTTCTGCTGCCTTTTTTCAGGGACTGGCCTCGTTGTTGTTTCAGTTTCTCACGTTTTGCCGTGTATGAAACACCTAAAAACACATTATGTTATTAAAATATAATAAAACATAATTTTATAACTAATAGTAACAAAAATAAATTAATTGAACAATAAAAAAGCAACTGTCAGGTGTGGGGTTCGAACCCACGCTCCCTTTCGAGAACCAGAGCTTAAATCTGGCGCCTTAGACCGCTCGGCCAACCTGACGTATAAAACACTGTGCCCTAAATTGGCATATTACGTGCATATAGCAAATAATCTTTTAATTATTAATTTTATGCCCTAAATTTAATAATTAATTTTCAAAAATAATGTCCACCATTCTTAATTAAAATATTATTGTGCAATATAATAAAACTAATTAAAATAGATAATGTCAGATATTGAAAATACAGTCTGTGAGTTTTATTTGAAAATTTTTGGTGTAGGATTGTTTGCATACCATTTGCATCTTCACCAGTTCCTAAAGCTTTGGGCAAAGGCATGTTGCCACCAGTCATAAGTACCAAAAAGTACTTTTTAGCTTTTGTAGAATTAGGGTAATCAACTACAACACCTCCATAAAAACCAGCTTTCATGGCTTGTGAAGTGACCAATTCCATTTGATCAGCATTCTCTGGATAAAATTGAAGAACTGCTCTTGCACTTCTACTCTGTAAAATATTACTTGGTTTAATTTTATTTGATTCACAAATTAGTTGATACTTACCAAACTAGCATACAAAAGGCTGAAAAACTTGTACAACCTTTGCACTGGTTTGTGGGATGATTTATCTGCATTACACAACCATTGTATGGCTGAAATACTAATGGCACCATCAAAAGTGCCTGCTCTAAATGGGCAACCTTGCCCCATGTCTGAAAGTAATAGATCACCCTCAACTTCTCTCTCTACAGCAACATCTAGAAGTAAAAAAATAAAAATTAGATCATTGTTCAAATAAACTATTATTCACCTACCCAACATGGAGGGAGAAATATCCATGCCAACCCAAAAATGACCCTGATCCTCCAACACACTGCCACTCAAACCTGAACCACAACCCACATCCAGCAGGAAACAGGGTTCATCAGGCAGTAGCAACAATTCAATGGCCCTTTCAGACATCTGAACTTGAATGTCGATAATTCTCGAACTAAAACACTCAAATTTAATACCTCCACTTTTTTAATTACTTTTATTTACTTACTTTGAAGTATATTTTCTGGCCTCATCATCATTATAGAACTGAAAACAATAAATACAACAATAAATAAGCCGGATAATTGACTTTACAACTTACGATCTCCGGCGGTGCTAAATATTCAGGTCGAGACATCGTTTAAATTGTCGATTTGGCGAATATTAAAGTTTATAAACAAACTTTTGACACATTCTTAACCCCACTTAACTAACACGTGCTAATCCGAGGAAATCTGGTGCTAATCCAGTTTTTTTGTTTTTGTATGTTGGACAACCTGTTTTGCATTACATTTGTTTGTAAACATTAATTATTTTGTTGTTTTTGATGATTTTATCAAGTATTTTAACATGTTTAAATAAGCAAACAAGGGCTAATTATATTTCTGAGTTTCGTAATGCAAGTTTGTGTGTTCTAAATTAGTTTTAGATGTTTTAATACAGATATTAAAGGCTGGTGTGTAGCACGTTTCGTAAGTACTCTTAGGTAATTGTTTTATAAAATTAAAATCAAGTTGAATTTCTGAGGAATTAAAGAAATTAACGAGGTACAATATGAAATTCTTCAGCTTGGTAATTTTTGCCTCTTTTGTTGGCAGCATTGCACCACGGACCGTTTTTGTTTTGGCGGTTTTCTCAACCAGGTTATCCAGTCAAAATGTCCCTCTAAAATAAAAGAAACAACAATAAAATGTACGTGGAGGACCTGAAAAACGAATTCTACGAGTTTCTAGCCGGAAAGGTGAATTTCCCTGACCAAGAAAACCCACCCCGAATTATCGAAATTAATTTTCCAGCGAATTTTTTTAATGATCCACTACGACATCGACAGCATCTGTACCTGCAAGATCCTCCAGTCCCTGCTCAAATATAAGCACGTACGCTACACGCTCGCGGTCATCCGGGGCATCGAAGATCTGAAAACCGCCTACAGGGAGAACTGCAATGATGTCAAGTATTTTGTACTGGTTAACTGTGGGGGCACCATCGATATTGTCGAGACTCTGGAGGCGGAGGAGGACGTGACGTTTTTTATAATAGACTCACACAGACCCACCGACCTGTGCAACATCTACAGCAATGGGCAGGTTAAACTATTGTCCAGTCCCGAGGATGATGGTGTTGTGCCAGACTTCCATGACATCTTCAGGGAGGAAGTGAGTTATTTATCATTAAATATTATGTGGGGCATTCCACAATGAATTGGACAGTTTGTAGAACATAATTTTTTGGTTTCTAATCAATTTTTTGTCTTACTTTTGTATCAAATTGGATATTTTTACTTGTTTTAATCCTCAATTATCCAATTTGATACTTGTTTTAATCTTCAATTTTAATGTAGAAACCAAAAAATTTAAGCATCTGATTCTGGACAGGAAAGACTCATATAATAAACTGTTTTTAACAAGTCGGACGAAGAAGACGATGAGGAGAACGACGAAGGAGTGGCTGAAGACAATGAAGATGTGGTTGATAGCGACGATGAACGTGAAACACCCGCTGCCAAAAGGCGGAGGCTGAATGAAGAGGCAATCATGAAACGACGAGAGAGAAGACTGTGGGAAGACAACCGTAATAAACTTATGTTTGATTACTCCCAATTCACATACCATGCAAAAGCTGTAAGATTATCCCTTGTATAATTTATTCAAGACATTAATACATGATTAAATATTTCAAGAGTGCAATTTACATGTTCTCGCTGGCGTGGAAGCTAAACAAGGACGACAAAGATCTGGTGTGGCTTGCCATAGTTGCCCTTACAGAACAGTTTTTGTTGGGCAAAATCCACAACACCGAATACACCCTAGAGATGCAAAACTTGCGAGCTCACGTCACCAGGCTACAGAACAAAACCTCAGACACGGACGTTCTTACCTCGTTGAAAATTGGCTGTGAAAGTGACTTAAGACTCACCCTCTACCGCCACTGGTCTGTGGAGGAAAGCCTGAAATACTCCATGTTTTCGGCTGTTAAAATGAAACTGTGGTCTCTGAAAGGTGATAAGAAGCTGCAGGAGTTGCTGGCGGACATGGGGTATAACTATTAATTAATTTGTAATGTTTTTTTCTTTAAATGTTTGTTTTGTTGCAGTTTCCCCTTGGTTCAAAGCAAACAACTGTTCAAGTCGATGGATTTGCAGCTAAGAAAGGAGTTCCACACTTCCCTAGAGAAACTGGCAGACAAATACAACTTGCGGGACATCGTCTACACCTCTTTTACCATCCAATTCGGTTACCGGAATAAATACTGCGCCTCGGACATTGTTTACGCACTTTTGGCCATTTTAGAAGCCTCTGTACGTGTATTTTCATGCCCCCGCAATAAAATGTTAATAAAATTTGTTGTAGGCAAGAGATAAGTCCCCAGAGGAATGCTTCAACTTGGCCCTGGACTGCCTGTCGAGGACGAAAAAGGAGGTGACCGAAAACGCGATAGAAAAGGCTAAAATCATCACTAAAACCGTGTTTAAAACCGTCCAAAGTGCCCTGGACATGAAGCAAATAATCACGGCCGGACCGTTTGTCTACTACATAATCCAAGAAGTAATTAACCACCTTAAAAATTAATAATATCCAATTAAAATGGTTGATTTCAGGGTTGTCTAGAGTGGTACATGTTCTCGCACCTGCACGTGCTGTCGCTGCTGGCCCAGTTCATACTAAGAGCCTACGTGTCCATGTCTAGGAACAGGAAGGCCCCAACGTTGCCCCTGATAGTATCCGCCCCTAAGAATCCCGAGAACGGGACCTGCATAATACTCGGGATTCCCCCATTGTGTGAGGACTCCCCCAAAAGGTATAGGGCAACACTGACAGTAAATCTGGATTTACTAATCGTTTTCCTTTTTGCAGTTTCTTCGGAAAGGCCTTCGAACAAGCGGCGGAGAGAATTCGATGCGATGCGGCGAGTGATTACTTCGATACATCATGTAAATATTTACCGGTTTATGCTTGTGTTATACTAATTATTAATTTTTCAGATTTTGAAATACACATAAAAGACAGGACGAGGTTTTTCGACGCTTTAACTGCCCTTTTAACTTAAGTTTTATATATTTTTTTGTGGTTGTGAATGAACAATGACACGAGTACAAACACCTCAGACATATTAATTGTACATACTTCGATTTTAAGACCAGTATTATTTATTGATTGTACATATAGAATTTTAATTATAATTCATTGTAATATTTTAATATCGAATTAATAATTTTTTATATAAAATAATTGGTTTTATTTAAAATACCAGTACCCACACAGTTTTACTCCCTATTTCTTTTATGTTTTAAAATGACACATAAGAAAAAATATTTTAATTGGTTTATTAATTATATTTTAAACTAACTATCATTCCCATCAATTCGTTAATAATCACGTCTCCTCTTTACTGAAACTTCTCGACAAACTCACTAACCGTATAACCGGTTAATTCAACTCTATCTTCTAATTAGAGTTTGTTTGTATATGTCTATTTTTTTATGTTGACTGCGAGATACTCATAAAAGATACGATGATGTTCTTTGACTCATTAACTGTTCAGATGACAATTGAAATTAGTTCATTTTAAAATCAGAATAATTTATTAATTGTTATATCATAATTTTACTTCGAATTATTATATTTTTAAAACACAAATAATTTCAGCAAGTTTTATTTAAATTCTCACTACAATTAACAATATTATCGCTATAAAAATATTTAAAAAACTATTTACAGTCATGGGGGGAGACGAACGTTTCAATCACACCTCAACATAAATCCGCTAGTCACCTTACAATGTTTATTTAATTCGCTACTTTTGCAACTGTTTCAAACGTCTACTTCTACATTATTTTATTTATTTGTTAGATTTAGAACAATATTAAACTGTATTCTGGCAGTATCTTGTTGATTCATTAAAGAGTTATTTATAATCTAAAAAGTTTCAAAAGCATAAATTGAATTATCACAAAAGATTTATAAACTAGAATGGTTGTTTTAAAAAATAATCCTTGAAATTCTGGTTTGATTCGTTATCACAAAACTTTAATCCCTTAACTATCGTTAGCATCAACTCTTTCGTTAATATCCACGAACTTGACGTCTCCCCTTTGAAACTTCTCGACAAAATCACTAACCGTATTAACGGTTATCTCAACCCCGTATTCCATAACGGCAAACCTTCTGTTGGGTATATCGATTCCTACCAGAAGCGGTACCACATCATCCAAACCGATTAAATCCCTCAAAATGTCGGAGGTTTCCGAGTCCAGACCGATCAAAAACTGCAAGAAATAGTCGTCCTCGAACTCGTCTTGCAGGGAGTTGAAGTTGATGTTGTGTGCCTTGTAATATTTATCAGCGGCGGGCGTTAAAACCGACTCCGCGAACTGGATCTCCGTCTCTTCGCCATCTGAAAAAAATATCGTATTTTAAACTTGACCCACGTACACGGAACTATTAATAAACATCCAAAACTGAAATGTAAACGTTTCAATTCATGGTTGCGCGTATAAATAAGATCAGTTAGACGCGTACGCGTCCAGTGATAATTACAAACACCAAATAAACATAATTGTAAAACATCATCCATTTAGTTGGCGACGACGTAAATTCCCCGCGGCTAAACAGACACAAAACCGGGTCTAAATTTAATCTGGAATGGACGTCTAATTGGTGTTCCGCCGTTATCGTCTCGACCTTTTATCATCGACGCTACGTTTCGTCACCAGATGCGGCGCAAACGATGTAAACGCAGTCTTTGAACGGCTGAAACCGGTGACACTGACAAGTGCTGATCGGTGAGTATTAGTTGAGTGCAAACCCATCCTTAATCAAATCAACAAACAATACTGACCGACAAACAGGACGACGGCAGGATAATCGTGCAGTTTGGTGGCGTAACGTTCCGTCAATATATTCACCGCCCTGGGCTTCCACGGGAAGTTCTGCGCCATCGGATCTTCCGCCAGTTCCGTCCTCGCGTCCATCGTTATCACGTGCCCGTTACTGTCCAACAACAAAAGCGTGGGGATTCCCCGGACGCCGTACAGTTGGGCCAGCTCGGCCCTCACGGCGGTCTGTTGAAAGGGGACGGTGAGCCAAGGCATCGATTCGACGTACGAGCTAAACGACTCCGCACTCCTAAAACAAACGGTGAATTAAGGGATTTGTTTATCAATTTAAACGAGGGGGGAGCACGGAAAACAAACAGTGTTCCTTTTAGGGGTGGTTAATTTATTCGGTCGATTTGCATGCCTTATTGCACGGGCCATAATTAAGAAACGCTGCCCTCATCCTCCCCCAGCGATAAAACCAGACGGTTATCTGTGTAAGTGGTGCGTGTTTCGTCCGTGCTAGATAGTCTGACGTTTTCTTCCATCGGGTTTATTAAAAATCGATGCCTGTGATTTATTATCCTTGGCTGCGTTTGATGGGGTTGAATGCTGTAAACTGCAACCGGATTGCAATGTTTTTACTTTGATTTGCGCCGTAATTTTCCTAAATTTACGACCAACTTTGTGTTGCCCTGAGGCGTTACATTAATGCACCAACTTCGGTGTTGATTTATTTTGCTTGTTTTAGCAACGTTTCTAAACCATTCATTCCCCGTCATTTACCATTGAAATTTAATTTAACTTCTCAGTAAGACTAAAGTCGTAAAAAATATGCTCTATTTAAAGTAAACTTTAAAGTTTACGCTGTGCCGCAAGCAAAAACAATAAAACAAACCGGATTTGCATAGATTATTATCCCACCCCGGAATCTACGAGCGAATTCTTTGCGTTCCCGCATGAAAAAAACTCCTGGAAGTCACGTCGCCTTGACGACGGAGGGTCCGGGGGTTGCACTCGTCTTAATTACGGGGACGTAATGATCGGAACTAATCGCAGGGGGGCAACGGTTTTTACCTGTCGCTGCTTACGAACACGATCTCGAAATGCTGCTCCCGCTTCCTGATCAATCTGTACACCTCGGCCAGTTGGGGTGTGAACGCCCGGCAAGGTGGGCACTGAAAAACACCACCGTTACTATTGTTCACCTCACAATTGTCACCTTCAATCCCTCACCCAGTTGGCGGAGAAGTAAAACCCTCGCACTCCATCCTTCAAGTCTTGATACCGGATGTCTTCCTTGGTGGAGTTCTGGTGTTCCCTGAAGTACAGACCGCCGGGCTGGAGGACGACGTCCTTCAGCACCTGGTCGACGGGTCGCGGCCTCCAGGGGAACGAGTTGCCGCACGGGTCTTCGACGAGGCGTTCCTGAGCTGAGACGCTGATGGTGCCGCCGTCGCGGTCCAGCAGTACCAGCGTCGGAACGCCGGATTTGATTCGGTATCTTCTCGAGAGACGTGTCTGTAAATACGGCTTAAATTGGGCACGAATCGGTCCGAGTTTCGGTGATGAAAATTGGATGGAGAGGGCGGTGAATTATTAATTAAAGAGCAAACATCCCGTCAGTGGTGGTGGGTTAATTAAGGTTTATAGTAAATTTAATTCAGCGCTGTAATTGAAGTTGGAATATATATGAATTATTTAATAAATTCATATGATTATTCATCTGATATAATCCTCATTTTATTATGATATAATTAGTGGCCTATTTTTTGGTCATTTTCATTGTATGCCTTCGAAATTTTGAATGAAAAAGATGTAATAGAACATAAACGGAAAGTACACAAAATTTGAAGACAATCAGCGACAAGTTTTTGATGTAAAATACCTTCTTCATTGTTTGCATATTATTTTCTGACATCTTGTTTATTTTTAATATACGCTCGCACTGACATCTCCTCGACAGTAGTCTAAGTAGTTTTAATAGCTAGATAGAAGCAAATAATACAGATTTCTAGACTAATTTGGTAACAATATTTGGTTTCAACTTCATTATATATAATTTAGAAGCAACAAAGAGGCAGTTTTTCTGAATTTCTACTAATTTTAGAACCTGATAAACCAATATTAATGGTATTATTTAATAAAAACAACTTAAAATCGTAAAATAAATTTTGTTTTCTAAAAATCTGTGACCGATGCGCCGCTGGTTGGATGGCAGATAGTTCAATTTAGCGTGGGGGTTAAATTCGGCAGTTCGACTTTATTAGCTTATCGGAAAACGATTTGGGGATTGACGGGACGTCCATAATTTAGGGCGAAAACTAAAATCGAAAACACATCAAATTCTATTTCGATTCCGATGCTTTTTTATGTTTTTGTTGTGCTAGCAAAATCCTTTTGAATGTTTCCCGATTATATTCCACCCCGTTTTCCGTCACAGTTAAAGAAACGTACGTCACAATTCGTAACGATCCGTTTTTTTTATTATTTCATTAACCCGCATCGGGCGCAATAGAAACGGGGCGGGAAAAAAAGTTATGGCCCTTGATATGCAATAAACTGTGTGATAAAAAGGGCGTTAGACTTACGCCAGACGTATTCGACGTGATAAATTTACCCCGGGGGGAAAAAAGATAACCGGACTTTTAACACAGTTTGTCACGAAACACTGAAAATTTTCGACAACGTTCATGTATATTTTTTATGACGCACTCATCGATTTAACTTTTCAGACAAGTTCGAACACATCCAGCGGGAAACTTTCGACACCATCATCGACGTCGTCCATAAAAAAACAAACTTTCCCCGCATAAACCGTAAAATTCGGGGCACCGAGAAGTCTGCGGGAATTTACGGCGCGAAACACGAGCGCATTTAATTAAAAAGAGGAGCAAAAAAAAAATGAGTACGCGTCGTAACTTCCAGACGATTCGACAATTCCGTTTCCGCTTCCTTTTAATTATTTTCATTCAGCGTTTCGTCGCGTTGAAAGGACTGGAATTACGGCGAAATTGTTGCCAATTTGTCCGCGTTTGTCCCGTAACACACACCGCACAAACGATACAAATTGTGTCGTCTTTTTTACCGACTTTAGATGTTTTGAAACTGGGCAATTTTGTCGTTTTGTCTGTGCATATTTATACAGAGTATTTTACTTGCTATTTATTTATTATTCAGAAGTTTTTTATTAATACTGACTTCCAATAATTGTTTATATATTTAAAAAAATGATAAAATAAAGAAAATCTCCTATTTCTTCTTTGATAAAGTATAGAAGTCGAATTTGTCAACATTTTCAATACAGGAATCTGTATTATTTACATCTTTTAATGAAGAGGCCGTGCTAATACTATTGTCGAAGAGATGGCACTTAGAACGCTTATTAAATAAATGATGCTGCCCAGAAATAATAAGCAATAAATTAGGAGGATTCCTCACTAGAGAATAGTTTTTTTGGAAACAAAAATAATTGTTTTGCCTTAAGTACCTTACTTAGGCCTTACTTTTCTAATCAATTTTTTCCAAATCGTTAAAAAGATTATATTATATTATCTCGACTAGGGTTAGATAAGATTAAGATTGTAAATAAGTTCTTAACTTTACTACTTTAGAAAACTCCGATAACAAAACAATAAAATCACGACACTGAACATTTTAATTGGAGTATACTTCCAATTAGTCTTTAATTAACTGGTACTTAAAAAAAAACAAAAGTTCGGTGAATTTTTAATTAGGTGGTGTGTTTTTCGTTCGTTCGAGTATCCAGTAATAGAATCGGAATCGGAGGAGCGAAGTAAATTAACCAGGCCGCTTCCGTTCGTTAAAACCAGACAAACGGTTTTACAGAGTAAACAAACATTGTGTTTGTGATCCGCACCGACACCAGATCATAATACTATACGAGGGTAATTCCAAATGTTTTAATCTTAATTTACTTTTTTTACTTTAGAATTAACTTATAAAGGAATTTTCTTATTTAAGTCTTAGTTTTACAAAAAATTAATGAATAGAATACTGTAACTAATATTAATTAGATAAAACATTCAATTTATTAATGAAATACAGTTGAAATACTTAATATAATATAATATATTGTACATTATTTTTACTATTTATTGCTTGTGTTATATGTGTTTAACATCCGTTCGCGCTGCCATCTCTTAGACAATAGCTATTTGGAAGCAATTAATGCAGATTTCTTTGTTTTAAATTTAATTTAATTAATTTAAGACATTTTTTTGGGATTCTACTATTTTTGAAAGATTGCAAACAGACAGTTTGCTTTAGCTTCTGTTGTATTAGTAAATTATACCAGGAAACTTGAGAAACTTCTCTGAAGGGTTCTTTAAAGATTTTCGATCGATTCTTTTACCTTTAGATCGATCTCACTGAACGGCACGGCGAACCAGGGCAGGCCCAACAAACTGTCGCGGTGACTGTTCTCGAAGTCGCTATAGACGTCGTTGTGGGCCCACATGACGACCTGCACCACCTCCAACCGCTTCTCGTTGTTGGTCTCCGCATTCAACCTGTCGTACAGATCCCTCAGCTTCTTGATGAAGTCGTCGCTCTGCAAATTGATGTTGGCGAAGGAGAAATAAACGCCGGTGATCTCGTTCGACTTGAGCACGTCGCTGGGCAGCGCCGTGTCGAAGTCGGTGTTGTTGAGGGAGTCACATTTGATAAGCACGTTGCCGAACAGTCGGTCCTGCCAGTTCTTTTTCACCTCCATTGTCCCCCGATAGTCGTGCGTTAGCAGCCGGCGAACATGGTACGCGTTACGCTTGGTGCGGGCGTCGCGACGCTTTGCAACAAACTGACGAAGCGTCGGGTTGTTTTGTCGGGCGTCACATGCGCACCGCAGGCGTCGGATTACACTTTTGCACCGCGAGGGAACAAGGGAAGCGGAAAGTGAAGTGACTCGTTAGATGTGATGAGGAAACCCACCGTTCCCATCCCCATGACCATGTGCGAAACGGCTGCCATTAAAGAAATACTGTTTTTTTGCACTTTAAACTCTTTAATTGTTTACGGACGTTGTACCTAAATTTAATGAAGTGGTTTTCAGCTTCCAAACGAATATGATTCCGGTAATCACCCCGAAAATAAACAATTTTCCTCATTGAAACCGGCCACTCAACAACGATAAGACTTTAATTGGGCCCTTGACGGCAAATTGCCGAGAAAATGAAAGGATAATAACTTTCCCGGCGTCGTAAAATGCAAATTCCACCTCGAGCCTCCTTCAAACTTCCATTCACGGTTTATTTTTATCACCGCATACAAATCAATAAGGCAAACAATCGGACTGGATTCGGGATTGTTTGCGGGCCATTTAGGAATTAAAAAAAAAAAAACGTTGACCTAAATCCAGCGACGACTCGCTTTATTCATACAACGAAAGATTAATATTTGCACAGACGGATGTGCTGAAAGAAAACCGCTGAATGCGTTTCTGTAGCTTTTTTGTTGCGGTTTTTGCTCGAAGAAGTCCTTTAATAAACCCCTACACATGTTTGTTTTTATTGTGTTCGCATAAATATTGTTGGGAAAAGCGAACGGCAATCAGCATCCCGATATTCAGATCCGGGGAATAAAACGCTCCCGGTTCTCTATTGATTTTCTGCCCGCCCATAATTTATCTGTCTGTTCTCAAATGTTTATATCGGAATTATGCGTACATTTACTCCGTTTCTCTTATGATAGTCATCTTTTATTCAGTTCCTGGCACGTTTTCGTCCTTTTGTCGTTCACACGTGGGTATTTTATTATAGTTTTATTACCTAATAAAACTGCACGAAATGCCCGATAAATCATATATTTACTTAGACCGAATGTTACGAGCGAAGTTTCGTGTTTAAAAGTCAGCATTTAATTTATGCTAAAGCATTTTATTGAATTAATTTCGGCAATAAATAATATTATAAATGTGTGTATTGTTAGTTGCCTAATTATTAGTAAACGATGAGGGAATCACATAATGCCATTTGAACGGCTATTCTAACCTATTTTGTATAGACCGTGTGGCCTAATGGATAAGGCGTCGGACTTCGGATCCGAAGATTGCAGGTTCGAGTCCTGTCACGGTCGCATCACTTTTTTACCTGTTTTTGTTAACTAATGCTTTTTTATTACCGTATAAAAGTCATGTTTGTTACCAAAATCAACAAATTATAATATATATTTGTTTAAGTATTTTATTTTATTTTTAATAAGAGTATATAATTCAAATCTACGCCAGTTAATAGTAAATAATTCATTAGAACAAAGTTATCTTAAGCATTTATTGACTCACCCTATTTACTTTTAGACCTTTAGTAGTAAAAACTCAATCACAGAGATACACAATCTTTGTCTAGACTTGTTATCGTGCATTAAAAAGGATTCCCACCGCAATATTTAAGTAAATTACATGCAGCACCACAAAAATTTAAGCTGAACGTTTATGGAAGCAATATTTAAAATAGTTCAACACTTTTTGAATAGATAATGTCGCTTTAAATCAAGGTTAAATTATTGTTTGAATTACTCGCATCACATACTGTATCACATGTTGATTATACTTGTTTTGTGAGTGTGACAACAACCAAAATCCACGACTGCACAAAAACAAAACAAACTAACGAGGTAAGGAATCAATTAATTAAATTGCCTCATTTAAATCTGCACGGCGAGTGTCGTAAAATTTATGGATTTATAGAGCGAACGTTTCCGTCGTTTTTAATAGTTTTCGTATCTATTTTTAGTCGACCTTAGGCAGCCACTCGATGAAAATTAAGGGGTAGGACAAAAGGGGTGTTAACCAGTTAAATGCTAAACAGATTCGTGTGATAAAACGTCGCTTTTTTACGACAAATCCAATTCGATTGCCCGCCAAGAATCTTAAATAGATATAGGCATTATACCATTATTATTATTGGAATTTTATATGTTTTTTGTGACATAGTGTTGCTTGAAACAACACGTTTAATTAAATTTGATACCTGAATCAAAATTAATTGTGTTGGTTATAAAGAGCTCATCGAGACGATTCATTTGATACCCCACATGGTACGTTTATTTTAAGGTTGATTTTGTAATGTTATGTCAAATAAGGTCAGGTTAGGTTAGGTTGCAATCAAATAATTCGGAAACTACTGAACTCAGACCCATCATGTTGGGTGTCATTTTAAACGTTTTTTTAGCCTACATCTCATGGTACCATCCAAACTATAAAATATTCAGTTTAGTTTCTCGTTAATCGAACTGATTTTTTGTGTTAGCATAGGGGTTCATTTGATACTCAGTGTATGAGGTTTACTTTAAGATTCATTTTGTAAGGTCCGAAGTTAGATTAGGAATATCTCAAGAACTACAGAACACGTTTTTCTGTTCTGCATTGAAATGTACCCTTCAAATCATAAAAATTGTATTTTAATTTCTCGTTAATTGAGTTGGATTGTTCGTTTTAAGTACTTATTTATTTGCTTACTGAAGATATTTTATAACTTCAACTTTATAATACGTGCGTGGCAAAAACTGCTGTGCCAATTTTAAACGATCTGCGAAGGAAATGAGAAAAGATTCAGTCAGAGAGACAAACCATTAGTAAAATGTGTTCGCATTTCCGGTTGGCATTTGCATAAAACAATGGATGTATCCACGCCATCAATATTAATAACGAAGTTGTAACGAGTCGTGTAAGTCTAGACTGAAAAAAACCGCAATTAAATAATACCATTTCAACCCTCAAAGCCGTGAGTAGGGTGAATTTTTAAGTGGCGCCGACACACGTAAACCACCCTTTGAAAAAAATATGAGCAGATCGATAACATTTGTATTTATCTGATGTAATTACCTATGTTTCGGTTTAGGGGGGAGAAAAACACGTCACACTATTTTTTCTTTTTTGCTGTGGGGCCTAAATTCACAGGATTTGTGTATGTAATACTAAATTATTTAGTTTAATACAGATTTTTGTTGTTATTGATAATAATTTATTGCTTGTTGTTTCGATGCTTTGTTTTGTTTCAAAGCTCAAAACTTGTGCAGAGACAAATTGGCGAAAGCTTTCAAAATTTTGAGTTGGCCCGGGCCCAATTCGTATCGGAACCGTTCAAATTGTCATAGTGACCCGGATCCGCGCCGTCTCCGGTGCCCCGGAAGGAGGCGGCGCGCATGCACCCGCCGCCCGTCCCTCCGTTGTTGCGACGCGGCCGTCTCTCACACACCGCCACGCACCGACAAAAAAGCCGCCCTTCGTTTCGGCGTTTACGCGATTTAAAAAAGGAAAACGATCAGACCGAAGTGTCCAGTCGGTGTGCCGTTCCTGTTATCGAGTCCGGGGGGTGGCCGTGTACCGCTGGGGGGTTGACGGCGAGGTGGCCGAGGCAATATGGCGGCGGGAAATGTGTGCGGCGAGACGATATAGGCCACTACGTTTTCGGGGGTGAATGGGACTGTTTCGACGCTTGTGTTCGTTGTGACAGTTCGGCTTTGTTGAGGTAAATTGTGTGTTGTTGATTGGCGGGGTTGGGGGACACGGAATTCTTGTGACTAATACGTGTCCCTTAACCTAATGCTTATCCTTGATCTTTTAAGTGATTTTAGCTCCGATTGCTCTTTTAGTCATGTTCAAGGTGTTCTTTAATGGCAAATCAACTTTCGTTTCACTTTTTTAGTGTGTAGATCAATACCATTACAACATTTTAGGGGATGTTTCATAAAATTTCAGTAACTTACCTACCTGAAAGTTTAAAATGTTGTCACTTTTGGATGACACAATTTCCAACATTAAAGACAAAGAGTTAATTAAATTTGTAACAGTAAACTAATAAAAAGCTATCTTCAATGTTTGTATTCAATTAATTAAGTTAGATGAACTATAATTTAGTGCTCTCGTAAACTTTGACCACTTTTATGTCTTTCCAATATTCACACCTTTACTTGAAACTAATTAAAATTCTTTTTTTCTTGCAGAAATGGACAAATCACCAAAAGTGAAACGTACGAAGTAATAAATTATCATTAGTTATAAATAAACTGAAGAAAAATGGAGGAGCCAACTCACTCCGTTTATCTGCAACAACTGAAGGCGATGCTGATCAGAAACATCCTGATCAAAAAGAAGGAGAAACGAAAAACTCTCACCGTAAGTACCAGATTAATTTACAAAACAGCACGAAGCCCCACAAAACGAATTCAATTTGTAATTGCTTTCAACTAATTGCATTCAGTTCAGTTTATGCAAAACGGATTAAGAAACCTTTGTCGTCGCCGCGTAATCGAATCGATAAATACATGTTCAATTTTCCAGGAAATCGCGCTGCCCTTGTACTCGTTGGGGCTGTTGATATTCATCAAGTTCGCCCTGCCCAACCCCAACTTCCCGGTGATGGACACGCCGCACGGCGAGGCGGAGTTGTTCAATCACTTTCAGAAGAACAGCAGCCACGTCATACACGTGGTGCCGAACACGACGGACACGCAGGAGTTCTTGAAGAGGGTCGACCAGCTGTGGTACAGCTCGGCGGTCAACGCGACGCCCTTAAAATGGATTCTATACGAGACGGAAGAAGATTTACTGACGGCGTATTGGATGAGACCGGACCGCGTTTCTTTGGCGGTCATTTTCGAGGAACCCGGCCCAATTAACGGACAACTAAGGTGCATTTTAAATTACATACTTCGGCACGTCTTGCGGAGACGTTTAAAATGACACCCAACACGATGGGTCTGCGATCAATATTTTCGAAGTTATTCGCTTGTAACCTAAACTAACCCCACTTTTTTAACATAATCTCACAAAATCAACATCAACATAAACCCATCGAGTGGGGTATCAAATAAACCGTCTCGGCGAGCTTTTTTCAAATCTGACAATTGTTTTTTGCATTTAGGTACGAAATAAGAACGAACCCGTCAATTTACGGTACACCTCCGACCACGGCGCCGTACGCGTCGCAGGCGTCGTGCAGGTCTACAAAAAAGAAAGGGATACTTGCAGCCGCCGGCGTGAGCGTTTCCGGAGCCTCGGTCTCGGGCGTTTCCATAGAACTTGGCGAAAGTTGCCCCGTCAATATGTACTATTATTCCGGTTTTGCGGCCCTACAAACCCTGTTGGACTACACCAAAATCAAAGTAATGTTTCGGTAACTGTGACTTTGCGTTCCTAATGATTTTGTTTAGATGGAGACCGGGGAGGAGAGTTTACAAGTGCCTCAAATCATCCTGGCGATGTTCCCCAAAGCTGCGTTCACCGGCAACTGGATGGTGGCCTTCAGATTGATCATACCCTTGTACATGGTGTTCGCGCTGACCCAATTCCTGGCCTACTTGCTTATCCTGATCATCGGCGAGAAGGAGAAGAAGATCAAGGAGGGAATGAAGATAATGGGACTTAGAGACTCCGTGTTTTGGTTGTCGTGGTTCATAATCTACGGAATTTTCGTTTTGTTTTTGTCTATTGTTTGCTGTACTATATTGTACATTCTTAAAGTCTTCAACAACACCAACATACTTTGGATATTCTTGTTGACGCTTCTTTATTCGTTTTCCATTATAATGTTCGCGTTCTTGATCACCCCTTTCTTCGACAAGGCTAGAGTAAGTGTTGGAAGTAAAACTTAGACCTTAACTAAATTGATTGGTTGCAGACTGCAGGAATTTTGGGCAACTTTGTGATCACCATCATGAGCTTGCTCTACTACATACAAGTATTCGTGGACGATTCTAGTTCAGCTGCACTTTACTTGGTCAGTCTGATCAGTTCGTCAGGATTTGCCTTAGCTATGGATCAAGTAAGAAACAACCAGATCTTGTATTTTTCTTTAACAACAGAATTGTAGGCTTTGGTGATGGATATGAGTGGTGAAGGAATCAATTTCGATAACCTGTGGTCTGGACCAGGCATGCCCTTTGGTGGCAGTCTGATAATGATGGCCTTGGACGTCATACTCTATGGTCTTCTGGCCTATTATTTGGACTCGGTAATACCGAGCGAACACGGGGTTAAACGCACCCCACTGTTCTGTTTCATGCCTTCCTACTGGTGCAACAAGAAGAAGATGCTAAACAGAGTAACCATGAAGTTTTTTCGAACCGTTTTGAATTTTGTAAAACTATTTTGTAGATTCCTTTGGAAAATGGCGGATCGGTTGGATCATTGAACACTGGAGAGGATGCCAATAATGATTTGGAGCCAGTGCCAAGAGAAATGAAAGAGAGGGAGGCCATAAAAATAGTGGATATGTATAAGACATTCCACAGTTGTGGCAAACCTGAGATTAAAGCATTGAATGGCATCAACTTAACCATTTACGAGGGACAAATCACCGCCATTTTGGGTCATAATGGTGCTGGAAAGACTACTTTGTTCAATATTCTTACAGGATTAACTGCTCCTACTTCAGGATCTGCTTATATTTTTGGTTATGACATTACGTAAGTTACAAAACTGAATTATAATATAATTCTAAGTATATGATTTGTAGTGATCCAAGAAGTATGGACAAGATTAGAAGTATGATTGGAGTATGTCCTCAGCATGACATCCTTTTTGATAACTTGACAGTTTTGGAACACCTCCACTTTTTTGCAGCTGTTAAAGTAAGACACAAACCTTTTAAGGTTTGAAAACATCAACAACATCACAATTGTATATTTTGTAGGGAATTGCTCCATCAGTCAAAGATTTTGAAGTGAAAAAAACTATAAAAGATGTAGATTTAGTGGACAAAGCGAAGACCAAAGCAAAACACTTAAGTGGTGGCCAAAAACGTAAGCTGAGCGTCGGAATTGCTGTCATTGGCAATCCAAAGGTAAAACACCATCATCAGCTGCAACAAACCAAATGACAGTAAACATTTCAGATCATAATTTTGGATGAACCAACCGCTGGTGTTGATCCCTACTCCCGACGTCACATGTGGTCAGTTCTTCAAAACAGAAAACACGGCAGAGTTATACTCCTTACAACTCATTTCATGGACGAAGCTGACATACTAGGTAAATCTCATCTGTGAAAATGTTCATTAATTTAATAGTAATCGTTTGCAGCTGATCGAAAGGCGGTAGTTTCCAAGGGCAACATAAGATGCTGCGGTAGCTCCTTGTTCCTCAAGAACAAGTTCGGAATCGGGTACCATTTGACGTTAGTGCTCGAAAGTTCGTACAAGGAGCACGCAATAGCAAGATTAGTAACAACCCACGTGCCAAAGGCCGAAAAGGCCAGACGCCATGGACGCGAACTCAGCTTTATACTTCCTCACAACGCAGTCGACAATTTTGCCCCCTTGTTCTCGGCCATCGAACAAGAAATCAACAACAGAAGCAAATTGGGAATCTCCAGTTATGGAGTATCTATGACGACTTTGGAAGAAGTGTTTTTGCACTTGGAAAAGGACGAAGAAACCGAATGTACTGTGGATAATTTATCTAAGAAGATTGTCAGAAACAGGGCGTTGAGTAGAAGCTTGAGCTTGCAGAGCAAAAGTACCAGTTACCAGTCGTTACAAAACGAAGGAATTAACACCAACAATCAAGAGCAAAAAGCTGGTGAAACCACGACAGTGGGAGGCCTGGAAATCATAAGCGAAACCAGGTCGCCCATAACAGGTCTTGGTTTGGAAAAAATCGATTGCAAGCCCAACGTTTGCCAAACCCTCTGGGCACTTCTACGTCTAAGAACTTTGCGTATGGTGCGTGACATTCAAAAGTTGTACTTCATGATCTTGTTCCCCCTGGGACTAGCTGCGGTCGGTTTGTATTTCTACAACCCCCAAACTTTGAAGGGGCCGAAGCAACAACCCATTTTATTAAACGGCGACACTTACGGTGATCAAACTACGTTGACAATCTTCAACGGTACCAACCAGGATCTGGATCAGTTCCGAGACGTGTTACAGGACTACGGTGCCAAAAAAATTGAAGACTTTGATGGTAACTACTCGTCACTTCTAGAATTGGCGCCTCACATGGCTGCCTTCAATGTCAATAGTTTCCAAGACTTAGACTATCAGTTTACGGTCATGTACAACGATACGTACCAACACAGCTTGCCCATTGTTTTAAACATGATCAGCAATGGATTATACAGACTGTTGAGTACCAGCAAGGTCAGGAACGGACTGTGGGAACCCATAGACGTCTCGGCTCAACCTTTCCAACAAACTTCACAACCTGAGGAGTTTAACTTGGGGATTTTTATGGCCACCATGTGTCTCGGCATGATTTTTGTCATGGTGCCCGTCAGCCTTGCCGTTGACATGGTTTATGACCGAGAGGTAATACTTCTCATACATTTATCCATCAGTTCTAACCTCTGTTTTGTAGATTAAGGCCAAAAATCAGCTTCGAGTGAACGGTTTAACCTTCAGCATGTACTTCATCCCCTATTTTATTGTTTTGGGGGTCATCATGTTGATAATCTGCGCTGCCCTTCTCGCTATAATATTGTTGTTCGACATACCGTCGTTGAGGGAGTGGCCTGCCTTGACGACTCTCGGTATAGTGTTGTTGTTGTACACTCCAAGCTCGATTTTGGCCACGTCTTGCATTAGTTACATATTCGACAAGTTCGAGACGGCTCAGAGTGCCTTGCCCAACATCGCGACCTTTGTTGGGTTCTTGCCTTATTTCTTCGTCGTCTACTTGGACATGCTGCGCATGGGTAAGTAGAATAAAATTTACAATTTCCAAAATAACCAACATTATTTTAGGTGGCAAAGCCGCCTTTGTGCTTCACATGATTCTTTCGTTGTTCAACACGATGTACACCCCTTACGCCATCGTTTATTACATCCAGCGAGTTTACGTTATGTGCAAGGTCAATGTGGCTTGCACCAGCTTGTCTTTGGAAGATTATCTGACTGATGAGATTATAATGATGGCTGTGGGTTGTCTTTTGAACATACCGTTTTGGTTCGTGGTGCTTTTGGTGCTGGATATTAAGAAGAGCGGCGGAAAAATATCTGATGCCTTTAAATTCTTTAGAAGCGTCCAAATTGACAGCAACTCCGATGATGCGAACGAGTTGAGTGATATTGGAGAAAACGAAGACAACGACGTGAAGGCGGAAAGGCAGAAGGTCAAAGCTTTTATGGGCAACAGTAATGCGAAGCAACCTGTGGTCATGGTACAGAACTTACACAAGGAGTACCAGAAGTCACATAGGTGTTGCCAAAACGGTGACGAAGCCAATCCGGAGCCACCAAAGGTCGCAATCAAGAGTCTATCACTGGCGGTGGATGCGGGAGAAGTGTTCGGCCTCCTAGGCCATAACGGAGCAGGTAAAACCACAACCATGAAAATAATAACAGCTGAAGAAGTACCGACGAGAGGCAGAGTTAACATTGCGGGTGCCAGCATCACGTCCAACCTAAACTCAGCGTTCCAAATGATGGGGTACTGCCCCCAGCACGACGCCCTTTGGAAGAACATAACCGTGAGGGAACATCTCGAGACTTACGCCGCTATTAGAGGGGTCAAATTCAGGGACATATCCCGTTTGGTCAATCTATACTTGAGCGGTCTGCAAATACACGAGCACGCGGACAAGCAAACGCATCAATGCTCCGGCGGTACCAGGAGGAAGTTGAGTTTTGCCATGGCGATGGTGGGCAATCCCAAGGTGGTGTTAATGGACGAGCCCAGTACCGGTATGGATCCGCGTAGTAAGAGGTTCCTGTGGGACACCATCCTGGCCAGCTTTCAAGGTTCGAGGGGTGCCATTTTGACCACCCACTCCATGGAGGAGGCGGACGCTTTGTGCTCCAGAGTGGGCATCATGGTCAAAGGGGAACTCAGGTCTGTATTTACTGTTTTACCACCTCCGTTGTGTTACATTTCGAGTCTTCTAGATGTTTGGGCTCGACCCAGCACCTGAAGAACTTGTACGGAGCCGGTTACACCTTGGAGATGAAACTGAAGGGTGGTGACTCGACACCATCTTCGACTTGTGGTGCTGATAGAGTGTCGGAGTTGAGGGAGTTCGTGACGAACCTGTTCCCTGAGGCGACGTTGCAGGAGCTGTTCATCGATCGGATGGTTTTCAGTGTGCCGCAGCAAAGCGTTTCTTCGCTGGCTAACTGTTTCATGCAACTGGAGAAAGGTACCACCAGCAATATTAATTTTGTACAACCATTTTAATCGTACTGTTGACAGCAAAATCGGAGTACGACATAGAGGAGTACAGCTTCAGCCAGACGACGTTGGAACAGGTGTTCCTCAAGTTCGCCCACTACGACGAGGACAAGGCCGAATAAAAAAATTTATTGTGATCAATTTGAGAAACTCTATGATTAATTTTAAGCGAAATCAAAACAAATTATTTATTATCGATAGATCAATTGAATTGCGTGGGTTAAAATGAGTAATGTAATCACCATGACGAATTGTTGTTTCCTTTTTTTATTTATTTTATACCTATTGTTAATTGGTAAGGGTTGATTTTGAACATTGTACATATTTGGTACATTGCGATTTGTGGCCTAAATATATGATTTTCATTGATGTTCATTTGCTAGTGCCTGTTATCAACTTTAATGACTGGTTATTTATGTTGCTTAATATTATTATTATCATTATTATTATTATATTTTGGTAACGTTTTCGCCAAGGAATTATTTAAGGGTTTTCTGATGAGGAGGAAAAATATGGGAGTTTTAATCCTTGGTAGACACTTTTTAAATGTTAATACAAAATGAAGAACAATAGAACAGTAGGTTTTTTGAAGATTGTAATTAAATGCAGTTTTTGAAATACATTTTGAAGAATTTTTACTTTATGCAATAATAATAATTAAAGATTATTGTAATAGGCTCTTGTTTTATTACTTTTAACAACTCCTTCATAATCTCTTACCTTACCTTCATCCCCTGAAGAATTATTAAACCTTTATTTATGATGACTTCAATAATTGATGATAAGAGAGGTTTATAAAAATTTAATTAAGTAATTAGAACATAAAACAGTTTCCTGTTACAACTTTTATATCACACTTTTCTGTCAAAATTGGATAATTGGAAAAACTACAATTTTAATATTTAAATTTATCATCAATCCAATAAAACAGTTCCTTAAATAATGATCCAATTTCCTATAATTATCATAGACACTCTTTCTAGAACCCAATTAAATAATCAAATAAAAAACTTTTCCAATTTATATTTAGTGATCCAGAATATAAAAACCACAATTAATCCTAAAGTCACTAGTTCAATCTGATACATCCAACCACAATGTATCATCAAACCATAAACTTCTGGTTCACTTTATTGAGATGCATTGGTATGAGCCCTGATAGGCCAAAAAATTACTTTACGTTCATCTTCATTGTGACATTAGGAAATATCATTTTTGGCCTTGTATTAGCAGACTTTTTCTACAATCCAGACGCAAGTTACATGGACGCCATTGAGTCCATTGTGCTCTTCAGTCACGTACGTCCACCTGAGATAATTATTCTAAAATTAGTCTAAAATAAGTTTCTGTTTCAGATGTTGTCGAAAACTATAGCCATCTTCATGTTTTCGAAAGGAATTCGACGGCTGTCTGAAAACTTGAAGAACTTTTGGAGCTTCGAAGATCATGAACATTTAAGGGAAGATTGTTATAACAAATTAATATCATTGCATAAAGGAGCTAAGATGTATTTGAGTTACTACGTCATAGGTTGCTCATCAATATTAATGCTACCGTTGGTTACATCCAGAACTTTGCCAATGTATGTTTACGTACCAGAAGCTCTAGGCTCAAATTTCATTTGGGCACTCGAAACCTTTACTGTTCCCTTATTAGATTTAAACGTCTTCTCCTTTGACTACCTGACTTTCACCTTCCTGCAGTTGACAATAATGCAGTTCCAGCTTCTGAACTCGTCAATTAGCCAACTGAAGTTTGGAAAGGGCCAAGACAATGAGAAGTTGAAAATGCAGTTGGCGAAAATTATAAGGCACCATATTTTCTTGTTGGAATTCGTCAGAACGTTAAAACAGGTCACGTCCATGCCCCTTTTGGTCCAGCTATTCAACACCGTTTCTGCCTTTTGCATCGAACTTTATTTAATGAGAAACCAGTAATAAACTACAATAAATAACCAATAAAAAGCTGACTTATTAATTTTAAGTATTGACATGGGACACGCTTTAGTTGGAATTCTTCATTCGGTGGTGATTTTCATCCAAATTTGCTACTTCTACTGCGGTCCCTGCCAGGATGTTATGGACCAGGTGGGTTTAGCCACATTTGAAAGCAAATCACTGTTATTGATTTTTAGGGCCTTAAAATCGCCGACACAATTTACTCCATCAACTGGTGCCAGCTGGACGACAACAAGCTGAAGATGTACTTGAAGCTCATTATTCTGATGAGCAACAAAGAGATTATCTTTAGTGCTGCCGGCTTTTTTCGAATCAATATGGCCACTTTGGTTACGGTTAGTTGTTATTTTCCGCATTATTTATTTGTTGATGATGATTTTTAGGTGTTCAAAACCAGCCTTTCCTTTTACTCTTTTTTGTTAGCAATGGAAACGAAGGAGGGACGTGTAAAGACGCTGGCTTTTTAAGTTGTAGGTTTTAAACAGATGCACTAGATGAAAAATACACTAATTCACAGAAAAATCTGAATTTCCTTGTAGTTCTATCATCAAAAGTCAGTAATTTTAGATACTATGAACGTTTGGTTCATGACCCAATTTACTATAATTATTCTTCACACTTTTTTACAAGCCAATTAAATAATCAAAAATAAAACTTTTCCAATGTATAGCCTATTATTTAGAATATTAAAACTACAGTTAACAAGCAGTCCAACCTTGTCCATCCTGTAATAATGTCGTATCACCAAACCATAAATTTCTGGTTCAATTGTTTAAAATACATAGGATTGAGTCCTGAAGAACCCAGGAAGTACTGGATGTTCTTCATAATTATGTCAGCAGGAAATAGTATTTTTGGACTTGCGTTAGTGGACTTCTTCTTCAATCCCGATGCAAGCTACATGGACGCCATGGAGTCCATAGTGATGTTCACTCATGTACGTTATGTGAACTTACCAATTATAAAAATGCAAGAAGTTATTTCAGATGTTGTCGAAAACTGGAGCCATCTTTTTCTTTTCAAAGGGAATACATCAACTGTTTGAGGATTTAAAGTACTTCTGGAGGCTTGAAGACGATGAACAATTAAAGGAACATTGTCATAAAAAATTAATCAGGATCCACAAAGGAGCCAAGATGTATTTGAGTTATTTCATTTTTGGCATATCAGTATTGGCAATCGTACCAATAGTTTCTCCCAGAAGTTTGCCAGTGTACATTTACGTACCAGAGGCTTTAGGCACCAACTTCGTTTGGGCTTTGGAAAGCTTTACCATTCCTCTAATAACTATAAGCGTCTTCGCCTTTGACCACGTGACTTACACATTTCTTCAGTTAACTATAATGCAGTTCCAACTTCTGAACTCATCAATTAGTAAACTAGATTTGGGGGCGTACCACACCAATAAGAAATTGAAGCTGCGATTGGTGAAGATTATAAACCACCACAACTTTCTGTTGAAGTTCATTAAAAGGTTAAAACGTATCATGTCTCTGTCACTTTTGGTCCAACTATTCAACACCGTTTCTGCTCTTTGCATTGAACTGTACCTGATGAGAAACAAGTAATTAACAACAAAAAACCGTTAAACAAATAATATATTTGTCATTTTTAAGTTTTGATTTAGGACATGGACTAGTTGGGACTCTTCACTCGGTGGTGATTTTCATCCAGATTTGCTACTTCTACTGCAAACCTTGCCAGGACTTGATGGACCAGGTGGGCTTCCCAACGTTTTGGATCAACCCACAGTTTTCTATTTTCAGAGTTTGGAAGTCGCCAACACGATTTACACCATCAACTGGTACGACCTGGAAGACCCCACTCTGAAGTCTTTCTTGAAGTTCATCATTCTGATGAGCAACAAATCTATTATCTTCAGTGCTGGAGGCTTCTTCCGAATCAACTTGGCTGCTCTGGTTATGGTGAGGAGTTTATTTACATATTTTTTGTTTGTTTGAAGGAGGTTTTTCAGGTTTTCAAAACGAGTCTTACTTTCTATTCGTTTTTGGTTGCGATGGAAACGAAGCAGGGACGTGCACAGACTCTTGCATTTTAAATTGAAGCTATAAAATTGACGCACTTTTTGAATAAACGAAAAATAAATTGTAATAAAGCAGCATAAATTAAATTTTGAGTTAGTTACAGCCTTTGATTTTATGAACGTCTCTGAATAATTAATAAAATGATGCTACAACTGTGGTTGCTCAATTATAAAATCAATTTTATAAATATTTAATAACTAACATAATAGAAGCTTAAATTATCTAAGCTTTTCAGTTGAGGGTGTATACAATTTGCAGGAGTATTTTCCACATCGCAATTATCCAATTTAAATACAATTAAGTGCATGAAAATAAAAATTCAACATAACGTATTACCTTGAAAATTAGTTCTTTAAATATTAATCCCAGTTAATTTTCTACTGCAGCTCTTCCATGTCTCAGAAATTTAAACTGCAATTAAATACATAAATATAAAATTAACTTTCAACAGGGTCGTCTCCAAACATTGCCTCACATTGAGGAGATTTATAGTTTCCATCTCATTCAGGGGTGTGAGAGCCGACCCTGCATCCAATTACTTTGAAGTCCTTAAAATAGTGTCCTCAAAAAAGTCTTTAGTCCGATTTCAGTCTATTCTGACACAATGTCGTACCATGAAACCATAAACTGTTGGTTCGATTCTTTGAAGTGGATTGGCATGAGTCCCGCTAAACCCAGAAATTATTGGGCTTTCATTATCATACTGACATCAGGAATGTTTGTTATTGGTCTTGCGTTCGCCGACTTCTTCTTTAATCCGGATACAAACTACATGGACGGTCTGGAAACCATGGTGATCTTTAGTCATGTAACTCATGTAAATGTATAACACTTCAACCATTAAAAGATGTTATTTCAGACGTTGTCAAAGACTGGAGCCGTCTTCGTATTTTCACAAGGATTTAAACAGCTGACGGAGGATTTGAAGCACTTCTGGAGTTTTGAAAAGGAAGAGCTGTTAAAGGAACATTGTCGTAATAAACTAATCACCATTCATAAAGGGGCTAGGATATATTTTAGTTATCTCATAGTAGGACTAGCAATAACTGTAGCCCTCCCATTAATCTCTCCTAGAAGCTTGTCAATTTATGTCTACGTACCACAAAGTTTAGGCAGAAATTTCATTTGGCTATTTGAAAACATTATCCTTTCTGTATTATGTTTATGCGTCTTCAGCTTTGACTATACAACGTTCACCTTTCTGCAGTTAACCCTAATGCAGTTCCAACTTCTAAACTCTTCAATTAGGAAACTGAAGTTTGGAAACGATCAAGACAATCAGATATTGAAAATGCGGCTGGTGAAGCTAATAAAACACCACATTTTTTTATTGAACTTCACGGAAAGGTTAAACCGGATCATGTCTTTGCCCCTTTTCTTCCAGATGTGCAGTACTGTTTCCACACTTTGCATCGAAATGTATCTGATGAAGAACAAGTAAGCTGGATCAAAACAAAAAGTATTCATCACTTGTTGATGGACTATTTTTTGTTCTAGTGTTGACTTGGGACAAGGAATGATCGCAGGTCTCCTTACAATGCAAATTTTCATCCAGATTTGTTACTTCTTCTGCAAACCATGCCAGGATGTGATGGACGAGGTGAGTTTGCCGACGTCTTGGAAACAAATCACTGGTATCATTTTTAGAGTTCGGAAGTAGCAATGGAAGTTTACTCCACCAATTGGTACGAACTAGAAGACCCCTTTCTGAAGATGTTTCTGAGGTTCATAATTATGAGAAGTAACAAACCTGTTGATTTCAGTGGTGCTGGCTTTGTTGAAATCAACATGGCTGCTGTGCTTATGGTAAGTTATTTATAAATTAAGGAATGTATAATTGTTGATGGGTTCTAGGTTTTCAAAGCAACCCTTTCGTTTCATTCGTTCATGGTTGCAATGGAGTCTAAATAAGAATACTTTGCACTAAAGATGTTCCATAGATAGATATGTCATGAAAATAAATTATTGCACAACCTAGATGTACTTTTATTTATAAATACTTTGTAATACAAAATCTAGAAGTAAATAATATTTTAGAAATTATCTCTACAAAGAAGCAAATCCAATAATTTACTGAATTATAAACTATCGGACAAGAAATCGACTTATAATGTACAACTTAATTATGCTGCTTACTTTACATTTTAATAATTAATTGGATTTTTATAATTGGGCAAGCCTTCCGTGCTTCTCACATCAATTTTATCGTCTAAATAATTAATTAGACGTTGATAAACTTCCAGAAATAAAAAATTCAAGAAATATTAATTTGAAATGAATTTGAAATTAAACAAATAATATAGATTAGTATTTTATTACCAATAATTAACACAAAATGTACTTGATTGAAGCTGAGTCAGTGTCTAAAAACAGCTGCAGAATTTTGAATATTTTCACACCTTGAGTGTGATTATTATGAGAAAATAGACATTAACTGGAAAGAAAGATGAAGTTCATGGTTATAATCCTTCAATAAAAATGCAATATCTGACACAGTTTTTACACCACTCAATTCAAAATTTATATACTTATCAAATGAATAAAATATCAAATTATATAGTTAGAAGCATCTTTTACAACTGTATTATTGCACCTAAATGAAAAATTGATGAAGTGGCGTTTAACAGTGGATTTCCTTTAATATATTCCTGATAAAACTGCACAATTTATAAGAAGTTCGTGGATGTCTTTAGAAATGATTATAGTTATCACCTTTGACACATTTATAATCCCCAATTAAATAATTTAATATGCAACACCCAATTCACCCACCCAACCAAGATGTCATACAACCAAACCATAGACTTTTGGTTCAATTGTTTAAAACACACTGGCATGAGTCCAGTGAAGCCCAAAAGCTACTGTGGGTTCATCCTGCTGATGTCACCACGATTGTTCCTTCTGGGGCTTGCACAATAAATATATAGAAATATAAAATTATTTTTGAAGGACAAATATTGTTAAATAGTTTAAAATATAAAATAGACCTTTTAATAAAACAGGAGACTCTTGTTTCATTTAATTTGACACATAAAACAGACTGATACTGTTTATTAACTTTAGCTATTAATTAATAATATACAAAACAATTTGAAATACTGAAATAATAAAAAAAGTAAATAAAATTAACTAAGTCTGCATAAAAAGAGCTGTAGAAGTTTAATTACTGGTGAGTATAAAATTACTGTATAATTTATAAAAGCACCTCGATGTCTTGAAAAATTATTATTATAGCTTTTAACCATCATTCACATTTTTTCTTCTCAATTAAATATTTACAGTATTCCCCAAATATTCTTCAGTCTGACTTCACTCGACTAACCACAATGTCATACAACCAGACCTTAAACTTCTGGTTCAGGTGTTTGGAGTACATTGGCATGAGTAGTGCCAAGTCCCAAAAATCAGTTGGATTCTTTGTGTTAATGTCAGCTGGATTGTTTATTTTGGGATTTGCTATAGCTGACTTGTTCTACAATTCAAAAGTGAAGTACACCTTGGAAACACTAGTGATGCTTTCAAACGTATTTTGTCTAAATGTTAAATTGGTGGTTTAATATCTAGTTTATTGCAGATGTTGACAAAAACTGCAGCTGTTTTCTACTATTCAACAGATTTTCGTCAATTGTCTGAAGAGCTGGAGCACTTCTGGAGCTTTGAACACGAAAAGGATCTCAAGGATAAGTTCCATAAAGAACTGGCCAACATACACAAAGCTGCCAAGTTGTATTTTTATTATACAGCTGTAGGTCTTTTTGGCATAATATGTCTCACCATATTCTCATACAGATATTTGATAATATACGTATACGTACCTAAAGTTTTGGGTAGGAATTTCTTTCTAGTTTTACAAATCCTGGTCATTCCTTTAATGGCCTTAAACGTCCTCGCCTACGACTTCTTGATCTTCACTTTCCTACGGTTGACCCTAATGCAATTCCAGCTTCTTCACTCAGCAATTAATAAGCTCAATGTTGACCAAGGTGACGATCAAACGCATTTGGGACCACAATTGCTGAAGATTATAAAGCACCACATTCTTTTGTTGGACTTCGCCGACAGGTTGAAGCGAACCATGTCCATTCAACTTTTGATTCAATTTTTTATCACCATGACAGCCATTTGCATCGAACTCTACGTCACCAGAAAGAAGTACCAGTCAACACTGAAGAAGAAATCAATGAATTAAACTGTTGTTCTTCTAGAATTGACTTTGGCCACAGTGGAATTGGATTGCTTCACTTGCTGGGGATTTTATTCGAGATTACTTTGTACTGCAAACCCAGTCAGGATGTGATGGACGAGGTGAGTTTGCAACGTTGTGAGACACATTAAAGCGTTGTTTTTAAGAGTGAGAATTTGGCCATGCAAGTTTATTCTGTTAACTGGTACGAGTGGGAAGACAACTCGATGAAGATGTCCCTCAAGTTCTTGATTATGAGAAGTCAAAGATCCATTAACTTCAATGCTGGTGGTTTTGTTCAAATTAATATGGCTGCTTTAGTTATGGTTAGTGGATTTAGTTTATAAACGTTTAATTGATTATGGTTTTCAGATCTTCAAAATGAGTATGTCCTTCAATTCCTTTTTGGTAGCAATGGACACTAAAAAGGATTAAGCACGGCAACTAATATTTCTAAATAGTTAGATATGTATTTTTAATAGCAAAATTCAGTGTATTAGTATTAGATATTATATAGAGATTACTTCTATGAAAAAAGTTAATTTAGTAACTTTTTTTAAAGTATTTTGATGAATAAATATTGAAAAAAAAAACAATTGTTCATATTTTAATTTAAAAATACACTCCACTTTTATAAAAAAAGGTCTTATTGCTTTGTCAAGGTGAGTCCTTGGTTAATTAGAAGGTGATTAAGCCTAGAATAAGAAAGTAATATTAACGTTACACTTTTCAGACAAAAACTGTGACAGTCTTTTACATTTAGTTCTTAAAATTTCAAAGGATTATTTAAATGACTTCACTTAATATAAAGTTGGTTCAACCTCCGAAAAATTGGGTGCCAAGACTGTTTAAATAATAAAAAAAAAATGTTTAAAGGATAAAAACTTCGATACGAATAAGTTTACAGTTGGTCCCCACAGTTTCCGTAAATTGGAAGTTTAAACGAGATGCCAAGGCATTTTCTTCGTACAAGATTTCCGGAGAAGTTTAGTTTTTAGACACTCTCAGCTGATGTTAAGTTTAAGTGAATTAATTGTTAAACAGAAATTTTTAAGATATTAAATCTTTACAGTCCAAGGACAAGTTTTATAGAATAGAAAATTTTGGATTAAAGTTTTAATCAAAATCAGTGTTTTAAATTATATCTAAAATATTTTAATTCACAGATCGATTGATAGATAATTACAAAATTCATTAAAATATCAGACGAATGGTTTTTTTCATTTCAAAGAAAATGGCAGAAGTTAAATTACACTTATTATATCTTTTCTAAAGAAACTGGGGTAAAAACATGATGACTTAATTGAATTAGAATTATAGTATAAATACTTATTTAATATTCAAATATAATACTGGAAGACAACTCACTGAAGAGGTCACTTAAGATGATGATTATGAGAATCGATTGATTTCAATGCTGGTGGTTTCGTTGATATCAATTTGACTACTTTGGCTATGGTGATTAGTTATTCTTTTAGAAATTGATTGATTTTAGGATGATTTTTAGGTTTTCAAAACGACATTTTCATTTAATTCGTTTTTGAATGCAATGAAAACTAACAATTAATATCAATAGATTATTTTAGATTAATGATTCATGGTGAGCAGGTCTTCTTTTGAAATTGTTTTACTGATGATGATTTCCAGGCTTTCAATTCGTTCCTGACAGCAATTGGGCAGGAAAATTTATAGGTTCTGACATCTTATAGGAATATTTATTTTTAGGTTTTTCAAAGTACTAATTTAATGAATCACTATTTATTGTCTAATATGTTATGGAAAATAAATTATGTCACAGCAAAAATTTTATATTATTTATGAATGGTTTTTGATAAATTATTTAGGAACTACATTAAGACGAAGTAACCTTTAAAATACTATAAAATATATGATTATAATGTTTAATAAATGTTTAAACATCGTGAATGCGCAAACAAATTGTACAATTACAATTACATCCAAAAGGCAATTAATTTTATGTTTTCAAATATCTTATCCTAATTCATATGAATATTTTAATTAAGTTTTTTGTTGCGCATGCACCATTTTTACAACTGTCGTTAAAAATGGCGAATGCGCAACCAATCCAATAATTAGTTATTATTAAACAAATTCAAAGAATAAGTCGATTATTTTAAAAGTAATTTATTTTATCCGCTGTTAGATCCATTTTTAACAGGTACTATTTAAATTTGTTTAATTAATCAGTAAAGTAACCTTTAATATGCTGTAAAAAATATGATTTTTATGTTTAATAAATGTTTAAACATCGTGAATGCACAAACAAATTGTATAATTACAACTACATCCAAAAGGCAATTAATTTTATGTTTTCAAATATCTTATCCTAATTCATTTGAATATTTTAATTAAGTTTTTTGATTCGCATCCACCATTTTTACAACTGTTGTTAAAAATGGCGAATGCGCAATATGTATACGAAACACCGTCTATAATTTTGCATTTACGTCTATGAATATATGAATGAAATAAAATTACATATCCAATGACAGTCCATATCGCCTTCGATTATTTGATCTTAACCTTTTTGTGTGACTATAATGCAATTTCAAGTTCTCTACTCAGCAATTAATAATTTGAATTTTGGCCAAAATCAAGACCAGACTAATTGTAGGGCACAATTAATAAAGGTAGTAGAACACTCCATTTTTTTGTTGAACTTCGTCAACTGATTAAAATATATCATATCTTTCCACTTTTTGTTTCAATTCTTCACCACCGTCGTTGCCATTTGCATCGAGCTGTACAGGTCAAGACAAAAGTAACAACAACAAACGTACAAAAGTTTCTGAATAAACAGAACTTTATTTTTAATCGATGAAAGGGTTATTTAATATTTTATATGATAATTATACGTTTAGAACCGAAGAGACTTGTTGCATCCACTTTGTTTTAACGCTTCAATAATATTATCTAACTATTAATTAATTGATACGTCGACATTCATTTATAGAGAAATAAATTAACTTAACTTTTAGCATTATTCAAGAGCTAGTTTTGTGTCCTCCCTTTGGGGTCAACATGAAAATGACACAATACATTGTGATTTGAAACATTTAAATTAACCCAAATTATAACGTGGTTCAGTAATTTTTTTTAGAATAAAATAAGATTTTCTAATATCGAAGCAAATCCATTGATTTAATAGTATTATAATGCTTATTTAATATTTTAAAGGATAATTGCTCATTCATAAATTATTTATAAATATTAAACTTCCTTTACATCCATTTTAAATTTTAAAGTTACGTTATTATCTAAATTATAATTTAGTTATTTATAAAAAATTAATAACCTTCCACATAAAACTTACGTGTATATCTTGAGACATATACACTGACGTGGGCTCTTCCAGTACATCATTAATAATTAA
This sequence comes from Aethina tumida, assembly GCF_024364675.1. Classification (NCBI taxonomy): domain Eukaryota; kingdom Metazoa; phylum Arthropoda; class Insecta; order Coleoptera; family Nitidulidae; genus Aethina; species Aethina tumida. The sequence continues at coordinate 18,116,047 of NC_065440.1, read as the reverse complement.
TTAGATTCCGATTAATCATTATATTATGTCTATATTTTTTCCACTGTTTATTAGACTGTGTTTAAAGCTAAATAAATACATAAAACAATATTTCTCAGTCTTGTTACTTGTAACAGGTTGATTAGACTCATGATGATGATCAGGAACAATAAATTGTGACAGAATTTTGTTGAAGCTTTAGTTAAAAATTTTAATAACATCTTTGATGTATGGTTAAGAAATTAATGGTGTTTTCTAGATTTTCAAAACAAGTCTTTCGTTCTACACATGCCTGGTAGCAATGGATGGACAAAACTAATTACATTGAACTTACTGCTTAAGGAGCACACTGTTTGCACTCAGCACTGAAAATCCTTAATTTTATACATTTTCTAGTAGTCAGTAGAGTAAAATATTAATGATCTTTCATTCATTTGTTATTTAAGTTCATGGTTAACCACGTACTTATTTTTAACATGTAAAATGTATTAAAATACATAATAAAAAAGTAATGATTCCATTTTATTTCTTAACTTAGTATTTTGTTGAAGCTTTAGTTATGGTGTGAAAATTTTAACAAAATCGTTGGTATATGGTTAAGGAACTGATCATTAGACAGGTGTTAAGAATTTAATAAAAAATGCATCAATTAATGTTACTTCACCGTAATTTAATTCGTTAAAAATTTATATATGATTATCAAGTTAAATGTCTAAATATATTGCTGGGACTCAACTGTAATATTAAAAATGTAAAAGACAATTATATACATAGTATTCAGAAAAGCAATTTTATAACAGACCCACGTCACCATTTACCACTATATTTAATCTATAGCTTAGTCCAATGAGGCTTCAGTAAAACTTCATCTATCCATTGACGATGTCATACAATCAAACTGTAAACTACTGGTTCAGTTGTTTAAATTACGTTGGCATGAACCCCACAAAACCCAAAAACTACTACGGAGTCATCATCATAACGACGTCAGCAACATTGCTTGCCTTACTGGCATTACTGGATATGCTTGTAAATCCAGATGAAAAGGACGCCTTCGTGACTCTATCAGTGCTTGTTCAAGTGTTTTACTAATATTTAACACACCCTTTGTTTTAATATAGATGTGTTTCAGATAATTACAAAAAGTATAGCAAATTTCCTTTATTCCAACGAATTTTATCAACTGTCCGAAGATTTGAAGCAGTTCTGGAGTTTCGAAAATGAAGAACAGTACAAGGATAAGTTTACTAAGACTCTAAATGTGATCCACAAGGGGGCTAAAATTTGTTTTACATACACGTATGTGGCTATTATTTTATTGGTAAACATATCACTGTTTACGTCCAGAAGTTTGCCAATGTATGTTTACGTACCTAAAATGTTGGGAAAAAATTTCATCTTCATTTTTGAGTGCGTAACGTTCCCTTTCATAGCCATAAACGTTATCGCCTTCGACTACGTAATCTTCACTTTTCTACAGCTGACAATCATACAGTTTAAACTTCTGAATTCAGCAATTAACAAGTTGGATGTTGGCAATCTTGAACCACAATTGATGTGTATAATAAAACATCACATTTTTATGCTGGAGTTCACCGCAAAGTTGAATGGAATTATGTCTATGCCACTTTTTTTTCAAGTGTTCAATAGCATCCCTTCTCTTTGCTTCGAAATGTACTTACTGAGAACTAAGTAACTAACGACAACTACAACAATCATTCAAACTTGTTTAACTCATTGTTTTACTACGTAGTGTAGACTTCTGCTATGGAGTACTTGCAGTTCTCCACTCACTACTAGTTTTGATTCAGCTTGCCGTCTACTGCTTACCGTGTCAAGAAGTGATCAATAAGGTACGTTTGCAATAAACTAACTCACAAGTATATCACTGTTTTGTAGGGGGAGGAAGTCGCCTTCAACATTTATTCTATAAAATGGTACGAATTAGAAGACAACTCACAAAAGACGATACTCCCAATCATCATTATGAGAAGTCAAGCAACGATTGAATTTAGTGCTGCTGGTTTTGTTGCAATCGACAGACCTGCTTTAGTTATGGTGAGTAGATGCGTTTGTAAATTTTACATTTGCTGATGTTTTTTAGGTTTTCCAAACGAGCCTTTCGTTCTATTCGTTCCTGGTAGCAATGGACGGCGAAAATTATTGAAATCACTAGTTAAGGTTTACTGAAGCACAACACGGCATATTAAAAACACTCTTTATTGTTTACAATCTCCTTCTGGCATGAAGTATTTGTAGTTCTTTCACTTAATATTGGTATTTATGTAGTCTGTCATCTTCTACTGCTTAACAGGGTATGTTTTCAATAATTTGAAATATGTGTTCATCATTCTGTTTTCTAGGAATTAGAAGACAGTTCATTGAAGATGTTCCTGAAATACTTCATTTTGAGATGATACTATGTTATTTATCAATATAGAAGTAAACTAAGCCACTATTTATTTAAATGTTTACACGTCTTTGAAAAATAAATTATATTACAACAAAACATTATTTTTATTAAGTTGTTGAATACATCCAGAATATAATTACAGTCATAAAATCATAAAACAGTTGAAATCATTATTGTTTGATGTGCCTGAATAATGAACGGATGGACATTATAAATAAATGATGACAAATGATTGCTTTGTAAACCGATTGTTGGAATAAGTGGATATTCAGTTAAGTGTTGTGTAAACTGAAACTTTTGTATAACAATTATTTATGTTAATTTTCACCAGGCAATAGATTAACAACTGATCATTGACACCATACGAAATGACGTACACATTTTCCACCCACTGTCTGGAAGCGTACATATTAGGTACCACCAGGAATCCGATTAGATTTAGATGTACCCCGGTAAGTAAAGGTGTCCCGCCTACCTGGCATCGTCGGGCCACCTCTTCACAAGCGACTTAACTGTTTCTCTGACGCGTTCAAGGTTTCTTGATCCGTGCAACGCGCAAACCATTGTCTGTCGTCGTACCGCCAAATGTACCAGCACCACTAAAAAACCCAGTCCATCCAATAACCCTCGTTCCAAATTCCGTTTTCGATTCAAGTAAGTCATAAAGGTTCAACAGTGAAAGTGCCGAAATGTTGAATGTGTGTCACACGTTATCCAGATTTCTCACTTTTACTTTTTGTTTCTCAACACACGTCAACAGAACAACTGTTAATCCGACCTTCGTCAATTTGCAGGTATGAACGCATCGCTGTGTGTTGTTTTGTTGCTGGCACTCATCGTGCAAATCGATTGTGCCAAGGATATGATGAGGAAGAGCATTGTTTATGACAAGAACACGCCGGATGTGTTCTACTGTCCTATACACAAGCCCTCGGGATTCGACAAGTTAATCGTCAAGTAAGTGGTGCCAAAATTGGCCAAGGTGATTCACGCACGCCCACATCCTTTACCCAAATGTCAATGCAGATGGCACGGTTGAATTCGGGGATGTTTCAGGGCGAGACCTTTGAAGAAACTGTGTGAGTTCGAGGGTAAGAGATTACCAGAGGACTACAAGAGCGATTGTTACCAAGATGTGGATGAATCCGACTATGCCTGCAAAGAAAAATACAGGATAATGGTAACGTATTATTTTATTATTGCTTTTAAGTTATTAATAATATAATAACGCTTCAGGACTAGGTGTTAAAAATAAATAAATAATATGAATAATTCAAGAGAGTTTAGTTTCTCTTAGATTATTTGATTAATATTGAAGCAGTTACATGTTTCTAACTGTTTTTGTTGTTATTGTTTTTGCAGAAGAGAATGAAAAAGTCCGAAAGAGACGAATGAAAACAATCGGGAGCTGACATAAACACTGCCTTAACCCTTTAACCCGTTACTAAATCCGTTAACCATTTGTATAGATTTATGAATATAAACCATAGTAGTCTGGTAGTAATTTATCTAATCTGTAGATTGTAGATAAACAAGTAGGTGTAGAGAGAAACATGAACACTTATATTCTTTTTCTAAATATCATCATCACAAATTTCCTTGTGAAAATATGTGTTGGTGATATTTTGAGGAAAAACTGTTTGTGTTCCTCGAAAATGGGAAATTTTGTATAAACAGGTATTAATAAATGATTTAATAAACAATTGTGTTGGTTTAGTTGCCCACTAACATACTGGTCAGCATTATTTTTTAACTGTTATTTTTAATTAACAAACAAAGGAAAAGTTATATTATACAGTCGTTGTCAGTATTGTACTGTTATTAACACAATTTTCGAGAATGTTTTTGTTTTTTTACACAACTTTACACTTGATAGTATCTTAGACTCTTTTCTCTCTCATTACCCACATTAAAAAATCCAAACACTCCTACAAAAAAAAACCATCAGCAGTCGACTAAACACACATTCACACCAAAAGTGGGTACGTACATTCATAATTCACCAACCATTAAAACAACAGTTTTATTTTTAATAATTTATTGTGTATTTAGATGAGAAAGAACCCTCCCGGTTCCGATGAGCCGTACGAAAACAGTCGGATGGCACGATTCGTGGACGTCGACAAAGAGTTTTACATCATGAAAATGGGAAATCGCCAGGTCAAAAAACAACCGGTCTTCAAGTCCAAAAGGCCGAACGTGTTTTTAAGGAACAGGTTGGGTTAAATTAGAACACCACGAGGAAATTTTATTAACAGAACCAAAGCGAATCGACTAATTGACTAAAAATTAAAAGGGGGACGCAACTAAATAAATGCGAATTGTTTTGTTTTGTATATTAATGTTATGTATATAATGAGTGTAATAAATGCTAATTTAAGAAAAATTGTTTAATTAATTAATATTAATATAATGAATTTTTAGAAGATTATATTCTAAGAAAATTATGATTTTATTAACTAAATCAATATGAAATGACAATTATATTAATAAATGCTTTTTTCGGGGAAGTTTGTAGATTAGCAATCAATTGTTAGTTATATCTATGGTTTTGTTGTGTCAATGAGAAATACAGGAAACTTTATTCAGCGACAGGAAATAACAACGAATCTGGCAACATTGTAGACACATAATCGAGTACAATATTAAAGTGCTGTTGCTTTCGTAGACATCACAACAAACCCCTAATTCGACCTCTAATCAAAATCACGTGCGAAAACCCACTCGCCCCACAAAACAAATCGACGTTAATCCACACCGCGCACATCGGCAACGCCGCACCGATTCTGGCCATTGTCCAATTGGAAAACCCCCCGGATTAATTCAACCAGCCCGAAACGGTCGCGGAACCACCAAACAGTACCGTCACGGACCGACACCGCCCCCGAAACAAGTGCTAGACGCGGCCGAAAGCTATCTTGAACAGGGGCCAACCGACACCACCGGACGCCGGAACGACCAAAGATGTCGGACGCGACCGAAAACAACCCCGACGTGAGGGTGGAGGGCGACGGAAACGTGGACAACAAGACCCAAAGCACCAGGTAAACACTACAGCATCCCAAACACCGGCGTGACTTGCCGAAATAATTCCTACCGGGTTTAGGTTAGGATCGTCCTTGTGTTTTAGGCTTTGTTTAAGACGATTTACGATAATTATCGATGTTTTTTTATGGGTTTTCAATTATGTAATTAAACATATAGTTGTGCTTATATCGTACTGTGGTAATTTGTCATAGTCATCCCGTCTTTTTATAATCGAATTGTGTAATAATTGTGTGCTAAATGGACAGGCTAATTAATTCATTCATTAGTATTAAACACACAACTCAAGAACGTAGTAATACGAAACAGTCGCATTTGTTTTTAATACAAAGAAATATAAATAATTATTTTTAATTTGTTCCACTCGACTCGTGTAATTTCATGTTATTCATTTAAAATACATTAAATCTGTTATCAATTACTATTTACAGCAATTTACATTAATTATAAGTTTCTTACATCTATTTATAATGTTAACAAAACAGTTCATATTTAAGCACAAACTTTGAGCCATAAAGAACTGTGAACGTAATTCTAGGTGTGCATTGTTCCAGCTCAAAAAAGAGGAATAAACACAAGAAGAACAGGTCAAATGGCCAACAGGAGAACAACGTGGACACCCAGAGCATTGAGAAGCTGGCCAAAGAAACCGATCTGAACAATCCACTTAATCAAATCTCGATTAAAGATTTGAGGGCCGCCATGGAGGTGTTCTCGATGAGCCAGAAGCCGGCCAAGACGCCGGAGGAGGCCCTGAAGAAGAACTACCACTTTTGGAGCACCCAACCAGTACCAAAAATGGGTAAAATATGTCAATAATGGTAAAGTTTATGTTATTGGATGAATAATGAATTTGCAGATGAGAAGATAACGGTGAACGAGGCGATTGAGCCGGATAGACCAGTGTCTGAAATTAGGGCTGAGCCCTACAGCCTGCCTGATGGCTTCAAATGGGACACCTTGAATCTGGATGAACCTCTGGTGCTGAAGGAGCTGTACACGCTTCTCAACGAGAATTACGTTGAGGATGACGACTGTATGTTTCGATTTGATTACCAGCCCGAATTTTTAAAATGGTGCGACCCTTAAAAAAGTTAATTTGGTTTTAGAATAACTGGGAGTTGTTGTTTTAGGGCGTTGCAACCTCCTGGTTGGCGGAAGGAGTGGCATTGCGGTGTTAGGGTCGTCAAAAGTGGGAAGTTGGTCGGTTTTATTTCGGCCATTCCTGCCACCTTGAATATATACAAAAAGTGAGTTTAACCCACTAGATTAAACAGTAATTTATATTTAATATTTGTTATATAACTCGATTGATTTGTAGAACTCGAAAAATGGTGGAGATCAACTTCCTCTGCGTGCACAAGAAGCTGCGTTCGAAACGTGTCGCCCCCGTCTTGATTAGGGAGATAACGCGTCGCGTCCACCTGACTGGCCTGTTCCAGGCCGTCTACACCGCCGGCATAGTGTTACCAAAACCAGTCAGCTCCTGCACCTACTGGCACCGGTCCCTCAATCCCAAAAAGCTCATTGAGGTCAAGTTCTCTCATCTGAGCAGGAACATGACCATGCAGCGCACCCTAAAACTCTACAAACTGGCGGACCAACCCAAGACACCAGGCTTCAGGAAGATGACGGCCAAAGACGTGCCCGGCGCCCACAAACTGCTCAAGGAGTACCTGACAAAGTTCGAGTTGGTGCCCGATTTCACCGAGGAGGAGTTCACCCACTGGTTCCTGCCCAGGCCCAACATAATCGACAGCTACGTGGTGGAGAACGGGGGCGTGATCACGGACATGGTCAGCTACTACACGCTGCCCTCCACCGTCATGCACCATCCCGTCCACAAGAACCTGAAGGCGGCCTACTCGTTCTACAACGTGTCGAAGAGCACGCCGTGGATATCGCTGATGAACGACGCCCTGATCAGCGCCAAACAGTCCAACTTTGACGTGTTCAATGCGCTCGATATCATGGAGAACGGCAAGTTCTTGGAGGAGCTCAAGTTCGGCATCGGGGACGGTAAACTGCAATACTACTTGTACAACTGGAAGTGTCCGTCGATGCAGACGGATCAGATCGGTTTGGTGTTGCAGTAGTTGGGACGGTGCACAGTGACTGATTAAATCTACCATTATATACATTTGAATACACTCGAAGTAATTAATATTTTTTTTTTTAGTTCAATTCGAATGTAAGTACCAAAAGAAGTTTTGGTTTCGGTTTTTCGTTATTGTCAATCAGTCAGGCTTTTGTTTTTTTTTATTGTAAGTTTTTATTTGTTATGAATAAAACTAGATACCATCAATTTATTCAGTCCTTTGCTGTAAGCAATTAATAAATGCAAAGCCATGAAAATGTCATTATCATTGTTTACAAGTGGCGCTATCTATTAATAAATTGATTAAGTTTATATATAAAACTAGTCAAAACAATGAGTGTGTGAGTGGCGCCATCTATTAACCAAGTACTCGACCTAACTCGAAATCTGCTTGAAAACTGCCTCGCGAACTTCACCTAACCTAAATGTTGGGCCAGGTAAGACTGTACATATATAAACGTCAAACAAGCGTCAACAAACTAGTAAACAAATGCATGTGTTCTAGAAACTAACATTATAGACAATGGCGGATAGATTAACTCAATTGCAAGACTGCATAAATCAGGTTAGTGTACATAATGCATATGTATAAGTGTGTTAATTAATGCACATTTCGTTGTTTTAGCAAGCTGAACATTTTTGCAACAGCATTGGTATTTTACAACAGTTTGCGCCTCCCAGCAAGTTTCCAAACTTTGACAGAAGCGGTTCACAAACGCCGCAACAACAACAATCGCAGGAGGATTATGTGCAGTTGTTCACAACATTGATTGCCAGATGTGCTAAAGATATTGACACATTAATCGATTCATTGCCCAGTGAGGAGAATTCCACAGAACTACAAGTAAGTAGTGACTATTGTTTGTTAATTTAAATTAATGTTGTTTTATTTTTAAGCTGGCAAGCCTTCAAAAGTTGGAGCAGGAGAATCAAATGGCAGCAGAAAGGCTGGAGGCAGTCGTGAGGAAAGGCCAAGATATGTTAGAACAAATTCAGGCTTCTTTAAGTGATATTGCACAAGCACAGCTAGATATGCAACACCTTGCAAGCACCACTAATTCCAGTATTAATATTAAGCAATAAATTTTAGTAGTGTTTTTTATTTAAATAAAATAGTGTTAAGCAAAATTATTTGTCTCTTATGTAATTGAACCCAAATTTTAGTCTCTGAACTCTTAGTTTTATATAAAACATATGACAGGATGTGTATTTTTTATACTGAACTGAATTTATATTAAACAAACTTTATTAAAAGAAAATACACAGTTACATTACAAAATATAAACAATTCATTTAATATTCAGATGCCTTTTGTACTCGTTAATGTCCTTCTTCATCTCGTTGATTTTCTGAGTCCTAAAACACAACAAATTACCAAATTGACTAAGATCAACTAAAATAAACATACATATCCTTAAGACTGTTTTTAATGGTGGTTTCTTGAATCTCACTAATAGAGAACACTTTCTTAGTCTCTTGACGTTTCCAGTTTGAGATCTGCATTTCCTGATATTCCTTTTTGTTCCTCAAGTTATCTATGACTGTATAATACTTGTTTGTTTTCAAGTTTAGTTCGTTTATTTCGTTTATAAACTCCTTTTCTGCGTCTGATGGCACATTCCGTCTTCTTGCTACCAGTAGTAATAAATTCTCGCACCTAATTAATGGTAGTTGTTAAGTAGAATTGATGTGAATTAAATAAAAATTACCTCTTGGAGAGTTCTTCTTGTTTATCTCTAATATCCTCGTATTTTTCTGCCAACCTTTCAGCGTTTTCCTGCAAAATTTGCTTTTCTTTTTCTAAATTCTCTAGGTTGTTTCGCTGGTTTTCCTTTATCATGTTCAAGAAGTGCACTCGTTTTTCAATTTCTTCCCTAGCTTTGGTGTAATACTTGACGTAGTCTTCTCTGAATACCTGTGCGGCTCTTTGCAATAGCTAAAACCGCACCAATTAATTTAAAACAACACAAACAGGGTAATCATTTACCTCATAACACTCTTCTACGGATTTTTCTCCGGAGTTTAACTTTAAAATCGGTTGGGTGGAGGCCTTTTTCAGTATACTTTGGATGTAGTGATCAAATGGCTCCCTTAACATCTAAAAAACTACCCTTAAGCATACACACACAATTATATCCTTGAGTAACTCACCGTTCTTAGAGGTGATTCGACGGCCGACACATTTTTTCTAGTTGGCGGCTCAACTGGTGGCAAAACGGCAGTTAAAATACCCAAGGTGACCAAGCTACCGTCCGCCAGTAGTGTTATAATCGACGACGGTTCATGGTGTAGGGCAAATCCGACGACCGGATTACAAACATCAGACGAGGCCGTCTTTGTGCACACTAGATACTCAGCCTGGCTGGATTTGTTGAAAACGTCACTGTCAATTTCTGCAAGCATGTCAATGTTTTACTCTAAGTTAGTGCCGTTTAGAAATCCCTGGGGGGTGCAGAGGAGGCACCTGAACGTGCTGGAGCACGTCAGCTACACTTTACTCAAAGATGCAGGCATAACCGTGCCGAATTTCGGGGTGGCCAAAACCAAGGAGGAGGCCAAGGATATCGCTGCCAAATTGAACACCAAGGACATAGTGTTGAAGGCGCAAGTGCTGGCTGGCGGTAGAGGAGTCGGGCACTTCAAAAACGGCCTCAAGGGGGGCGTGAGGATGGTGTTCACCCCCGAGGAGGCCGAGGACATAGCCGGGAAGATGCTGGGACAGTATTTGGTTACGAAACAAACTGGCGAAGCTGGCAGGTTGTGCAACCTTGTTATGGTCACCGAGAGGAAGTTCCCCAGGCGGGAATTTTACTTTTCGGTGATGATGGAGAGGAGTTTCGGAGGTCCAGTCATCATAGCATCGTCGCAGGGGGGTGTCAACATTGAAGACGTGGCTGCACAAAGTCCCGAAGCCATCATATACGAGCCCGTGGACATCATCAAGGGGTTAGACAACGCACAGGCGGAAAAGGTGGCGGAAAAAGTCGGTCTAGGCCCTCAGAAAAAAGAGGCGGGCGACATGCTGATGAAACTGTACGATCTGTTCATAAAAAAGGACGCGTTGCTCATCGAAATCAACCCCTACGCCGAAGACACGGGCGACAAGTTCTTCTCGTTGGACGCCAAGTTCCGTTTCGACGACAACGCCGAGTTCCGACAGAAGGAACTGTTCGCCCTCCGTGATTGGACGCAGGAGGACGAGAAGGAGATGCAGGCCGCTAAGTTTGAGCTCAATTACATCGCCTTGGACGGCAACATTGGGTGCATGGTGAACGGGGCTGGCCTGGCCATGGCTACGTGCGACACAATCAGCCTCCACGGAGGGTCGCCGGCCAATTTCTTGGACGTGGGGGGTAGCGCCAACGCCGCCGCCGTCAAGGAGGCGTTCAAAATCATCACCTCTGACCCCAAGGTGCACGCCATCTTGGTCAACATCTTCGGCGGAATCATGAGGTGCGACGTCATAGCTGAGGGGATAATCGCAGCGACCAAGGAGTTAGGTCTGAAGCTGCCGGTGGTATGCAGACTGCAGGGTAACAACAGGGAAAAGGCGGCCGAATTGATTAAGGCAAGTGGGTTGAAAATTTTGCCTGTGGATGACTTGGATGAAGCCACCAAATTGGCGGTGAAGCTATCGAATATTGTGACCTTGGCGAAGAGTGCCAACTTGGCCGTCAACTTTGAGGTCAAACGCTGATTTTTATGCCACTACATTTTATACTGTATTGTATAATTATAATAAATATATTAAAATTACCTTCTAATTCACTGGAGACAAACTCTTGTAGCTTGCTAACACATTCCAGAGTTACGGAGTGGACGCCTCCGTCGTGGGTGGCAAAATATCTATTAAACTTCCCTTCGTCTTTGTGCAAGAAAACTGGGCACTTGTAGTTGTTCTCCTCCAAACCATCTTTGTTAATGATCAATCCCAACTCCAGCTCAACATTTTCAAACGCTAGAAGTTCTTTGGAGGGCACTTCAGTGATTTTTTTCGCCGTCCTTAGTAAATCATCCCTGGCGTCAGCATCTAGGTCTAAAAGTATGTGGTGGCACAACGTGCCATTAGACAAAGCTATGCAAAGTATCTGGGGGTTGGTGTTGAGGCACAGGATTGAACAGGCTTCATCCAAATTGTCTTGGTCAGTTTGAATGGGAAGGGGACCCTGAAGGAACGGTTTCACTCTGCAATCAACCAATGAGATTAAAAAATTCTTAAATAGGGCAATTAGGGTTACTTTTTGGTTAGGGACAAATCCATGGAGTAAACGGTGCCATTGCCACGTAGTATATAAACCGGCCACTGCAACTTTTTGTCTTCAGAATCTTTTTCCTGTAAGTTTTGATTGGGGGTGGAAAAGTCGGTTTGGCATTCAACGTTTCTGGTCTTCTCTTCGTCGATTTCTGGTAGGCCAAAGTCGAAGTCCACAGCTAATTCGCCGTAACATTGCAAGAAGGAAATCTTACTTCCTGGGAAGTTACCATGAGGTTTCTCCCCCACTGAGTAAACAGCAATTGATGTTGCTTGCTGGTTGTCTATTTCGTACAATCTGCAAATTTGTGTGTTAATTTATTGCTTACTGACGTTGTGGTTGTCACCTTAGCTTGTTGTCTGAAGTCAAGACTAAAACGTGACGGTCCTTCAGACTGCCAGGATGGAACCTGACTTGTCTGACTTCGGTGCCTTCGTCGCAGGCCAGCAGCCTCTCGTCCAAACTGTGGCTCCTGCAAAAAATCCAATTCCCCGTGCCGGTCATTGTACAAAAAAAAGCACACAAAGGAAGGGTGGAAAAAAGGGTTGAATGTGCATGTGTGTGGGGTGAGATAAAATCAATTCGTCGGAGGAGGAAAAGGGTTGTCGGATTTTCGGCGCGGTAAGCGATATTTCTTTTTCCGAACGCTGCGGTCCGCCGGCTGAAAAATTATTGGCTCCGGGGGCCAGGCGATAAAGCACACCGGAAAGGTCGCACCGTGGGGCGAGAGCCACCTCGACGACGGGAATCGATTCCCGAAAACGACGCAGTAAAAATGCAAAACGTGATTCGAAACGTGCCCCTTCTGGGACCGCCGTTTAATTGCTGACCCGTCGAAAACGCCGTCCCCGGCTGGAGACCGGCCGATAAAAGCACCTTTTTTAAAAATAACGCAAATATTGGCCCACCCTAATTGATTTTGGTCCGGCATCACGAGTTATTTTGCCGGTGGAATTTTTAAAGTGGAGAGAAAGGCGGAAGATTACGCGTGCATTTTTCACGATAGGACGCACGGTAACGTATCGCGTGTCCGGTCGCATCCGGTCGCACGATACTTCACCGGTTATTTATCCGGGACATGCGATCGAAATCCAGCATCAATGTTTAAGTACGCAAAACTACAATCCGTCGTCTTCACAGGGGTTGGGGGACAAAAATGCCGGGGTTGATGGGGGGAGGGCCTGGCGGCGAGAGTCGCTTAGTATTCATGGAGGTTCGGACGCTCGGACCATAAATGGATGAAATATCGTGGTGCCCGGTTAATATTTCAGTCCGGGCGAATTACAATTTTAATTGTGCGGTTTTATTGTCGCCTTTTCTTCAACTGGATTTTACATTTAGACGTTCATTAATACTAAACTAGGTAAAAAATAATTAAAAATTTTTGGTAGGTAGTCAACAACATTTCAACTAAACTTTCATAAATTATTTCATAAAGTATCCATAAAAAAATCATTTAACTGATATTAATCTCAATTGATCTTTCATAAAATATTTCATAGAGTAACGTTCAATAAATTTCAGAGAAATTAATTATAAGAGAAGCATAAAATACAGTTTCCTGTAATAGTATGGAGTCGATTTATCATATTATTTGTCTACTAATATCAATTATTTTCATAAATTTACGTTTAAACGTTCATAAATATTAAATTATGTAAAAAAATTAACAATTTTCGAAGGGTCGTCAACAGCAGATACCGCCGACCGGAAACTTAACTAATAACGTCTTCGGTAGGTACGCAGGGGCCGCAATAAAGCCCAGATGTTATTAAAATGTGTGTTGCTAAGTTGCACGTCGGTGTTTTTTCCCCGATTAGTTGTCCGCATTACGACGTCGTGGCATCGACACTAAGAGACATCCCGGCGCGTTTGATTTATCACTTTTAGTTGGGTTTTAATTTCGGGTTGGCCCCTAACGAAGCGCCACGGCGACCGAATAAATTTCGCGACGCGGCTGGAACATTAACTCTCTCTCCATTCTACCAGCGAGTTTTGCATGTGTGTGTGTGTGTGTGTGTGTGCACAATAGGATGGTGGAAAAAGAGGGAACGAAACGGAATAAGAATTATACACGTACGTACGGATGTGTGCGTCGGTTTGGCGGTGGGGGGATGGGGGTAGGGAAACGGATTTATGACGGACGAATGCGAAATCATCCCCCGTGCCGGTAAGATAAGGTTCAGGGTCCGGTCTCAATACCGAAATTAATTTAAAAACGTCCGAACGCCGACCGATTCGTGCGCACCGTTACGAGATTTGTAAATTTTTCTGCAGGAAATGTCTCAAAAATGTGGTCTGAAAATTAATGTCAATAATTTTTGTTCTTTCCCAAAATTTATTAAAGGATTCTCTATGAAATAATTTATGAAAATTTAATTGATATTAATAACAGTAAAGTGGATCTCTAATTTGATTAATCAATTTCACACTGTTACAGGAAACTTTATTTTATGCTTCTGTTATAATTCTTTACAAATAATAGGTTTTTTTGCAAAATTTATTGAAGAATACTCCGTGGTATAATTTATGAAAGTTTAATTAATATTAGTAGCAGTAAAGTGGATATCTAATTTAATTAATCAATTTTACACTGTTACAGGAAACTTTATTTTATGTTTCTGTTATAATTCTTGAAAAATAATAGTTCTTTTTCCAACATTTACTGAAGAATACTCCGTGGTATAATTTATGAAAGTTTAATTAATATTAGTAGCAGTAAATTATCTAATCTAGCAGTAAATTATCTATATCTAATTTGATAAATTAATTTTACCCTGTTATAGGAAACTTTATTTTATGCTTCTGTTATAATTCTTAAAAAATAATAGTTCTTTTTCCAAAATTTATTCAAGAATACTCCGTGGTATACTTTATGAAAGTTTAATTAATATTAGTAGCAGTAAAGTGGATATCTAATTTGATAAATTAATTTTACCCTGTTACAGGAAACTTTATTTTATGCTTCTGTTATAATATTCTTAAAAAATAATAGTTCTTTTTCCAAAATTTATTGAAGAATACTCCGTGGTATACTTTATGAAAGTTTAATTAATATTAGTAGCAGTAAAGTGGATATCTAATTTGATAAATCAATTTTACACTGTTACAGGAAACTTTATTTTATGTTCCTGTTATAATTCTTGAAAAATAATAGTTCTATTTCCAAAATTTATTGAAGAATACTCTGTGGTATAATTTATCAATGTTTAATTAATATTAGTAGCAGTAAAATGGATATCTAATTTGATAAATCAATTTTACACTGTTACAGGAAACTTTATTTTATGTTCCTGTTATAATTCTTGAAAAATAATAGTTCTATTTCCAAAATTTATTGAAGAATACTCTGTGGTATAATTTATGAATGTTTAATTAATATTAGTAGCAGTAAAATGGATATCTAATTTGATAAATCAATTTTACACTGTTACAGGAAACTTTATTTTATGCTTCTGTTATAATTCTCGAAATATAATAGTTCTTTTTCCAAAATTTATTGAAGAATACTCCGTGGTATACTTTATGAAAGTTTAATTAATATTAGTAGCAGTAAAGTGGATATCTAATTTGATAAATCAATTTTACACTGTTACAGGAAACTTTATTTTATGTTCCTGTTATAATTCTTGAAAAATAATAGTTCTATTTCCAAAATTTATTGAAGAATACTCTGTGGTATAATTTATGAATGTTTAATTAATATTAGTAGCAGTAAAATGGATATCTAATTTGATAAATCAATTTTACACTGTTACAGGAAACTTTATTTTATGTTCCTGTTATAATTCTTGAAAAATAATAGTTCTATTTCCAAAATTTATTGAAGAATACTCTGTGGTATAATTTATGAATGTTTAATTAATATTAGCAGTAGTAAAATGGATATCTAATTTGATAAATCAATTTTACACTGTTACAGGAAACTTTATTTTATGTTCCTGTTATAATTCTTGAAAAATAATAGTTCTATTTCCAAAATTTATTGAAGAATACTCTGTGGTATAATTTATGAATGTTTAATTAATATTAGTAGCAGTAAAATGGATATCTAATTTGATAAATCAATTTTACACTGTTACAGGAAACTTTATTTTATGCTTCTGTTATAATTCTTGAAAAATAATAGTTCTATTTCCAAAATTTATTGAAGAATACTCTGTGGTATAATTTATGAATGTTTAATTAATATTAGCAGTAGTAAAGTGGTCATTTAATTTGATAAATCAATTTTACACTGTTAGAGGAAAGTTTATTTTATGCTTCTGTTATAATTCTTGAAAAATAATTGTTCGTTATCAGGAATTTATAAAAGAATTACTCTGTGAAATAATTTATGAAAGTTTAGTTGATATAGTAACAGTAAAAATCTCTAATTTGGCAAATCAATTTGACACTGTTATAGGAAACTTTATATTATAGATATCTAACTTGATAAGTAAATCTCACACAATTAGAGGAAAGTTTATTTTATGCTTCTGTTCTTGAGAAATAATTGTTCTTTTTCCGTGTTAACCATTGACGACTTTGGTATCACCAAAACAAAAATACATAAATCCCCGCAGACATAAACGGGGTTAGACCGGAATTTTTCGGATGCGACGCCCTGGGTGTTGACGTCGGAAGAGTTAGATGGTGACACGAGACGCGTTACAAGAGTTACCTTTTATCCCCGGTAATTTTTAGTGGCCGCGCGCCGCGAAAGCCCCGGCGAATAAGAAAGTTTTAATTCCGAAGCCGCGACCGTTTCCATTAGGACAACGTTCGCAAGGGGTGGGCGGCCGGCGAGCGGAAGGAACGTTGGATTTATATTGCTCAGGCGGCCGCGCCGCGCTCCGCTATTATTGTCATTACGCTGAAAAATACCAAGTCAAAAGTGCCAACAGACATTTATTCATATTTATTTCTCTAAGTGGCAAGTTTCGGGGGCAATTTTAATGTGTCGACTTAATGTTTCCATCCCCGGATAATCAGGCGTCGGCGACGGGACAATCGGGACGCTGATTATGAATTTCTGAAGTCGCCTGTCTTGGTTTGTTAACGTCTCTGCACCGCGTCACTTCTCATTAACCGTTCCGGTTTTTTATTCTCGACTTTATTTTTTACATGTTGCTAAAAAGTCCTAATTGGAATTATCACGCCGCGGCGCGTGAGAGACCGGCACCCCGGACAAGTTACGGCGTGAAAGGAGCGGGTGCATAAATATATCGGAGGACGTGGAAGCCGGGAGATCGGATAGATAATTAGGAAGTGTTGAAAGAGTAGCTCTCCAACGGAATGATACGGCTCGTCGTATTAATTACGACGGACCTAAGGTCGTAATAAATGTCCGTGCGGCGGCCGTAATGAAAAGAAATTTTAATTAGTAAAATAAGGCGCCGGCCCCCTGGATTTACGACGATTCCCGGCCGCCACCGCCGCCGTCTCTACCTCCGCCATCCCGTCCGAATCATAATGCGACATGTAGCTCCATCAACGGGGTAATGGATAAGTCGGGTCGCTGCGACGCTTTTTCGCGGCCCCGATAAATAAAACTTCCTACGGCCGGTTTTACGACGTGACGCGGCCTAATGAAGTCGCCGCCGTTTACCTTCGCCGTGCCACCTCACCCCCAGAAAACGACCGCAACTAAACTACAATCGCCAGTAAAACTAAATATTTCTGTCGTCAATTATTTTTTATACACTCAAATGAATAGTTTATTAACAAGTAAAACTGTATGAAATAGATGAGAGCAGAAAACTATAATATATGCATCTGTTTTAGTTGTTTAACTAAAGTTTCCTGTAACTGTGTGAAACTGATTTATCAAATTAGATATATACTTTACTGTAGCTAATATCAACTAAATTTTCATAAATAAGTTAACAGGGTACTATTTGGTAAATTTCAGGAAATAACTATTACTTTTCGAGAATTATAATAGAAGCATAAATTAAAGTTTCCTGTAACAGTGTAAAATTGATTTATCAAATTAGATATCCACTTTACTGCTACTAATATTAATTAAACTTTCACAATTATACCACGGAGTATTCTTCAATAAATTTTGGAAAAAGAACTATTATTTTTCAAGAATTATAACAGAAGCATAAAATAAAGTTTCCTGTAAAAGTGTAAAATTGATTTATCAAATTAGATATCCACGTTACTGCTACTAATATTAATTAAACTTTCATAAATTATACCACGGAGTATTCTTCAATAAATTTTGGAAAAAGAACTATTATATTTCGAGAATTATAACAGAAGCATAAAATAAAGTTTCCTGTAACAGTGTAAAATTGATTTATCAAATTAGATATCCATTTTACTGCTACTAATATTAATTAAACTCTCATAAATTGTACCACGGAGTATTCTTCAATAAATTTTGGAAAAAGAACTATTATTTTTCAAGAATTATAACAGAAGCATAAAATAAAGTTTCCTGTAAAAGTGTAAAATTGATTTATCAAATTAGATATCCACTTTACTGCTACTAATATTAATTAAACTTTAATAAATTATACCTTGGAGTATTCTTCAATAAATTTTGGAAAAAGAACTATTATTTTTCAAGAATTATAACAGAAGCATAAAATAAAGTTTCCTGTAACAGTGTAAAATTGATTTATCAAATTATATATCCACTTTACTGCTACTAATATTAATTAAACTTTCATAAATTATTCTTCAATAAATTTTGAAAAAAGAACTATTATTTGTCAAGAATTATAA
The DNA here is from genome assembly GCF_024364675.1 of Aethina tumida. Classification (NCBI taxonomy): domain Eukaryota; kingdom Metazoa; phylum Arthropoda; class Insecta; order Coleoptera; family Nitidulidae; genus Aethina; species Aethina tumida. The sequence continues at coordinate 18,097,539 of NC_065440.1, read as the reverse complement.
CAGAAGCATAAAATAAAGTTTCCTGTAACAAGTAAAATTAATTAGATATCTACATTACTGTTATTAATATCTACTAAACTTTCATAAATTATTTCACAAAGTATTCTTTAATAAATTTAGGAACAACAACAATTATTTTTCAAGAATTATAACAGAAGTATATAACAAAGTTTCCTGTAAGAGTATGAAATTAATTAATATCAATTAAATTTTCATAAAATATTCTTATATTAGGTTTTTATGTGCGACTGATAAAAAACTTCGTTCGAAAAGTCCGATAAATTCTAAAACTACATTGTTTCACATATTTTTTATTATTTATTTGAACCCCACCCCATTAATAACGGTCGACAAAACCACAAAGGTTCGAGACGCGAATTTATGGAATTTATCGCCGAACGAAATCTCGAATCGACGCCGGACAACAAAAACGGATAAAAAAATATAAAATAAAACATCCTCACAAATACACAGACGTGTGTCTATGTGTGTGTGTGTGTGTAATTTTTTCGCATCGGTATAGAACGTGACCGCACACATACATTATCCCCGGTCCGTTTTTTAATGGTCCGCGTCGTAAAGGGGTGCGATATTCTTTCTGTTTGGGGTGTCCTCTCTTAATTCGCCGCGGAGTGGACGCAAAAAAGAATTAAAATTCGCCGTGCGATTCCGCGAAAGGTTTTTATGATATACGGCCGTGGAAAAAACGTGGGGGAGGCCCCATTCCCCTTCGTTCGCCCCACACACGGTAATTAAGAACGGGCAACGGCCGTAGGAATACGGGAAATACTAATGCGTTTTATTAGTTATCCGCGATGTCCGCAGAGGGGGCGAAAAAATTAAAGGGTGGCTGCGCCGCCACGTATTAAACGGCACCGGTTAATCTGGCAATAATTGCCGTAACAAGAGACTCGCAAGTCCAAAATCTGGCGAGGTACGTACACACAATAAGCGGGAAAGTTTTGCCTCCGGGGTCCCGGGGATTAGGCCGAACGCCGCCTCAAACTGCAGTTATTGGGATTATGAAATCGTTTTAATGTCTGCCGCCATTAAAAGAAACAGCCAACCACCCCGCCCGGCTTCTCAAGACCGCAGGACACGACCCGAATGTTTATCGATAGAGTTAGCACAAGTAACGCTCTAATTGCCCGAAAGAAATGCTAAATGTGTGCTCCTGTGCTTCCCACAAGGGTAGTGGGAATTTTACCTCGTGATTATTTACAGATTAAGATGTTTCGAAACATTATTATTGACTGAGGTAATTCTTAGAGCAAATCTAACATATTAATTCTGTATTTCCCCCAATTCCAATAAGAAAACTTACTTAAAATTAAGCAAAAATTGATAAAAAATATATTTTAAATAATAATGAGCAAGCAATTAAAATACTTTTTAAGAATTGAACCAATAATTAATATTAACATATAAAAATATAAAAAAGGCCAATTAAGATTTAATTAGATTTAGTTTTATATAAAAATTTGATAAAGCATTCCCTTTAAATAAGAAACAAAGTAAAATAAAAATAAAATTTTTATTTGTTACATCTACAAATGATAAAAAATACCTTTCAAATAATGAACAAGTAATTTAAAAAAATACTAGTGTCCTCTAAAAAAATCAGGAAATACATATTTTATATAATAAACTAAAAATTAGTATTAAAAAAATACTAGGAGGTCTAAAAATATTAAAATAATGAATAATTAATATTAAAAAAGATATATATATATATATATATATTAGTAAGACCTAAAAATTTGAAAAAATATATTTTTTAAATAATGAATTAAAAAATAATACTAATATTAAAACAAATTTAACAGTTTTATATAAAATTTTTAGTTAAAATAATGGGCAAATAATTAAAAAAAAATACTAGTGTGGTCTATAAAAACAGGAAATATATTTTTTAAATAATCAACTAAAAATTAACATTAAAAAAATACTTGGAGATCTAAAAATTAAAAAAAAATATAATAGTATGACCTAAAAATTTGAAAAAATATATTTTTTAAATAATGGATTAAAAAGTAATACTAATATTAAAAAAATTAACAGTTTATATAAAATTTTGATAAAATATTCCCTTTAAATAAGAAACAAAGAAAAAAAAAAATAAATTTTTAGTTGCTACACCTAAAAATGATACATTAAAAAAAACTAAGAGGTCTAAAAGTAAAAAAAAAATACGTTTTAAAAATTGAACCAGTAAATAATATTAACAAAGAAAAATATTAAAATAATGGATAATTAATATTAAAAAAATATATATTAGTAAGACCTAAAAATTTGAAAAAATATTTTTTTTAAATAATTAAAAAATAATACTAATATTAAAACAAATTTAACAGTTTTATATAAAATTTTTAGTTGCTACACCTAAAAATGATAAAAATTACCTTTTAAATAATGAGCAAGTAATTAAAAAAAAAATATTAGTGTGGAAAAATCGGGAAATATTTTTTAAGTAATAAACTAAAAATTAATATTAACAAAATACTAGGTCTAAAAATTTTTAAAAAATATATATACTCTTTAAAAATTTAACCAATGAATAATATTAACATAATAAAATATGCAAATAATGGATAATTAATTAAAATATATAAAAAATAAAATTAAAAATTTTATATAAAAAAATAATAAAATATTTCCTTTAAATAAAAAACAAATCAAAATTTGTACTTGTCACATCTACAAAATATAAAAAAATACCATTTAAATAATGAACAAGCAATTAAAAAAGTGTGGTCTAAAAAATTGAGGAAGTACATTCTTTAAATGATGATCAAAAAATATTTTAATAAATAGGAACAGGTCTAAAACTTTGAAAAAATAATACTTCTTAAACAATGAATACAAATTAAAAATTTAGAAATTAACAAAATATGTATTAAACAATAGAAATAACAATATTAAAAAATATATATGAAACATTTAAGTGGAGCCCCCTCTATTTTTTCCCGGCAAAACTGAATCAATAGTGTGGTGAAACAAAAATAAATTTTGGGTCATTGTGGCCAGCGGGGGTTGGCCCACCGCAAAAACGATTTCAATAAATTACCACCAATAAAACAAATTCGCGTGACAAATTTCCATTTACCCAGCGTATCTGACGCCGATACGCGCACGGAAATAAATCGCCGATATTGTCCCGATGGCCCCGAAATACAAATAACAAAAATAACGGCTGCGTGCACAAAAATTAATACCGACACTCCGTCACCCTCGGAAGAAAAACCTCGGCGGAGACGCCGCGAAAGGTAAACCGTGTTGTGCGGGCGGCCGTTGAGGGGGTGGCGTTAAAAATGTGCGCTTAATTCGGCCGGGGGGTTAATTTCTGGCAAATCCTTAAAAGAGTGGCTCCGGCTCCAGATATGAATATTCAAACGTAACATGGTCGCAATTAAGAACACATAGGTTACATAATTCGGAATTATGGAAGCGAGGCGGCGGCGGCGGGCGAGCCGCGGCTTTAAGATTTCGCCCCCCAATTACCATAAAAACGCAATAAAATTATCGCGGGGATTAAACGTTTTGGCGCGGCCGCCGAAGGAGCCGAACTCCACACGGCGGGTTTTACGGGGTGAAGGCGGAGGGGGCGGTGGTGGCACGTCGATGCCGTTTCCTCGGCTTCTTGTCGACGGCGTTAACGGCTGGGTGTATCAGAAATTAAGATGTCGGGACTTTAATCGACCGGTTTTATGACAGTTCAAACCGTTGCAGATTGTCTTAACTAGTTTTAATGTGCCATATTACTTGAATTAAAATTACTTTCTATTGGGAAAAGTAACTACAAAACCGGAGTCTGATTATAGCGATCTATTCTTCAAGATTTTGGCTGCTTAAATTGGTGGATCCACTGGGATATTCGATTGAATAATGTTTTAGTATAAGTATATAGTCCTACAATAAAATATATGACTACTTTAAAAAATGGCGGATGAGCCATAATATTTTAACATTATTTTCGAGTGTCCTACAATAAAATAAGTATTTCTCTTCATTTGTTATTAGACGAAGATCGAAGAAAACAAAACCCAACACTAATTTTTGAAATTACACAACAATTTTTATTATTTTAACTACTTAAAAAAAATGATGGATGGGCTGATAAATCCGGTGTAGTAATATTTTAACATAATTTTTGTAAATCTTACAAAAAAATAATTATTTCTCTTCAAATTATTAGACAAAGATCGAAGAAAACAAAACCCAACACTAATTTCTGACATTACACAACAATTTTTATTATTTTAACTACTTAAAAAATGATGGATGGGCTGATAACTTCGGTGTAGTAATATTTTAAGATTATTTTCGTATTTTCTACAATAAAATAAATATTTCTCTTCATGTTATTAGACAAAGATCGAAGAAAACAAAATCAAAAACTAATTTCTGACTTTACACAACAATTTTTATTATTTTGACAACTTTTTTAAAAATGGTGGATGCACCATAATATTTTAATATTATTTTCGTATGTCCTGCAATAAAATAAGTATTTCTCTTCATGTTATTAGACGAAGATCGAAGAAAACAAAACTAAACACTAATTTCTAACATTACACAACAATTATTATTAATTTAACTCCTTAAAGAAATGATGGGTAGACTGATAAATTCGGTGTAGTAATATTTTAACATTATTTAGTATGTTCCACATTAAAATGAATATTTTTCTTCATGTTATTAGACAAAGATCGAAGAAAACAAAACGAAAAAATAATTTCTGACTTTACGCAACAATTTTTATTATTTTGACAACTTTTTAAAAAATGGTGGATGCGCCACCATAGTATTTTAATATTATTTTCGTATGTTCTGCAATAAAATAAGTATTTCTCTTCATATTATTAGATGAAGATCGAAGAAAACAAAACTAAACACTAATTTCTGACATTACACAACAATTTTTATTAATTTAACTACTTAAAGAAATGATGGATGGGCTGATAAATTCGGCGTAGAAATATTTTAACATTGTTGTCGTATGTTTTACAATAAAATAAATATTTATCTTCATGTTATTAGACAAAGATCGAAGAAAACAAAGCCATAAACTAATTTCTGACTTTACACAAACAATTTTTATTATTTTATTACTTAAAAAAATGATTATTGGGCTGATAAATTCGGTATAGTAATATTTTAACATTATTTTCGTACGTCCTACAATATAATAAATATTTTTCTTCATATTATTAAATGGAAATCGAAGAAAACAAACTAATTTCTGGCTTTACACAACAATTTTGATGATTTTTATGTCTTAATATTTAATATCCGGCCATTTGATACATTTGATTACGCCAGTTTTTTGAACATTAGCCACGTCCGTCACACAATTACGAAAATATCGCATTTCACCTACGCTGTACGTCACACGTGATGGTTTTACCCGTGGCTGACTTTTATGCAATTGCCTGAGAACCCTTTTCCCAACTTTTTGACGTCGAAGACACACACACATCCTGAAATTTACAGTTACTGACGTCGACCGTAACGGTTTATTCGAAATTATGAATAAAGGATGATAATAAACCGGTGAGGGATGAAAAATATTTACGTAAAAACGGGACAAGAAAAAAAAAAAAAAAATCATCGTCGGACTTGCGTCCAATTAAACGCGTGATTCATCGTGCGTTAAAAACCGCGAGACAACATTATAATAAAAATTAAGTATTTTTTTGTAATTTACATCCAGGAGATGAACTCGCCTTTTACATTTATAATAATATTAAAATAGAAACGGTCGCACGGCCGAATTAGTGTTAATGCACTTGGAAGATAATTAAAATTATGGCAGACACCTAACCGACCCCCCTCATCCCCGTGCCCGCGTTAATTTATTTATCCGTTCCAACCCCGAATAATTATTATAAACAGGCGGCAATTTATTCGCGTGTGTTTTCGCCGGGGATAATGTCCTGAGGCGAGAAAAAGCCGCGGACAAATTGCCAGTGATGCGGCCCCCTAATCTTTCACCGGTCTTACCTTGTGCATGTGTGCCGCAGCCCATTTGTTCATCCTGTATAATTATCGGGTTAACTCGCGTATGTTTTCGGTGTTTGTCCGCGTTGATGAGGAGTTATGACGATGAGGAGAACCGACTACTTGTATTCATTAGTCGGCGGTGACACCTCAGCTCAAAGCAAACCGAAGATTGTCAGATGTATCTGAATTTCTTACATAGTAAAGGCGGTCGGAAGCCGCAATCAGATCACACTATCACCAATACCTATTTGACAGTACGTAAACTATTATTTCTAAATAATCTCTACTTATTTTAAAGAAATGTTTGTTGAATGTTGAAGAAGTGTTATTGAATGTTACCATCAGATGTCTCTTTCACGACGATTATTACTGACATCTGTCTGACAGTAGATAAACTATTAGTTATTATTAATCTCATGTGACTTTAAAGAAATGTTTGGGGAATAAGTATTGTGAGATGTATCGGTTTTGAACATGTTAAGTAATAGAGGCGGCCGAAGGCCGCAATCAGAGGCACGACATCTAATATATATTTTATGGTATATAAATAATATCTACATATTAAAAAAATGTTTGTGGAATACTGAAGAAGTTATTAAATGGTAAATGTTAACTGAAACTTTTTCAGAATGTTGCCGTCAGGTGTCTCTTTCATGACGATTATTACTGACATCTTTCTCACAGTAGATAAACTATTAGTTCTAAATAATCTCGTGTGACTCTAAAGAAACGTTTAAGGAATGTTGAGATGTGTGTTAAATAATAGAGGCGGCCAAAGGCCGCAATCAGTGAACACGATTACTGATACCTATTTAACAGTATATAAATAATATCTGGACATTTAAAAAAAATTTTGTGGAATGCTGAAGAAGTATTATTAAATGAATAATGTTAACTAAAACTTGTTCAGCATGTTACCGGCAGATAACTATTAGTTCTAAATAATCTCGTGTGACTTTAGGGAAACGTTTGGGGAATGTTGATGCGAATAAGTATTGCGAGATGTATCGGTCTCGAACGTGTTAAATAATAGAGGCGGCCGAAGGCCGCAATCAGACGCAACCTCAGACTGTTCACTTATTCATTAATTAATCTGTGGGGCGCCTCCTTCCTCGCAAGCAATAAACCAACTTCTTTTCGACCGGGTGGATCCCCGACATCGAATATTTATCAGGCCGGCCGGATTGCGTTGCGGAGGTATTATTTGTTGTGTGTGTGCCCCCGTTTTCGAGTGGTGGAAGGACAAGATTAACCGCCGCGGCGGAATTAATGAGCCGTCATCAAATACAGCTTGTGCCGAAACACACACACACACACACACACACACACACAGCCAGAGACTCATGCAGCACAGGAAGTGAGCGGGGAGTAATTTTAAGCCGGGAAGACTACCAAACTTTAAATTATTCCAAAATATATCACGGGGCCGACATAATAGGCCGTCCCCGGCTCCGTGACACTGCTAATGGCTCTTCGGCGCGGAATTTAGATACAGGTGTTGCCCGGTCCCCGGGACGATATTACATTTCGAAAACTTTGCGCGACACAACAACATTGTAATTGTAAAAACTTGCCCAATTTATAATAACTAATGCGTCACGGCGTGCCACTGCAAATTGCACGGGCCCTCCTGAATGGATATTTATTAGGCAGACGCCGCGGCGTTTTATTGCCCGACTCCTACGAATGAGCAATGTTCATAAGCATTATTTACTACTCCATTCCACCCCATAATCCACCCACTAAAAAAACCTTCGATTAACAAACAGCCGATTATCCGGGTGACAGGCGAAAACTTTCTACAATTAACACCCTGTTGATGCATGGGGACCTGTCGACGACACGATTCGAATTTATCGGCTGATTGTCTTCCCTAACCCCGAAGTCGGGGCTTTTGTTCAAGTTCCGTAATCACTTACTTGCAGTAAACAACCTCCTTGTTGCTCTGGAAGGCTCCGTGCGGCGGACAACGGTTCGGCAGCTCCAACACCAGCACCCCATTAGGCCCGAAGACCGCCAGGAGGCTGCAGCTCTCGTTGCACACCAGAAACTCGGGGGTGAACAACGGCGGACCCAGCGGCAGCAGTTTCTGAAAAATTCAAATCGACCAAATTAACGTGATAGTTTGGCCGGGGTGCAAGTATCGTGCATATATCAAAACTGCGGGCGCAATAAATCGGCGGACAGGTAGTAGGATCCGCAACCCCCTCCGCCGCCATACCAGCCGATGTTATTAATTCGCCCGGGACCTGGGTCGTCGTAAATTTACGGCGGGGCGATTTTTCGCCACCGCAAGGCATCATCAAAACATAATATAGTATTTAATAAGGGCGGAGGGAGGCGAAATTAACACTCGCACAATTGCGAAATTCCATATACGTACATGCACACGGCTCGTGGATAACGTACGAGTGAGCGCAACAACGCACAGTGAAACTATTAAATAATTTTATCGTACCGAAATCGGCGGCACGTGTTTTCGGAATTGTTAAGCAATTTTAATTGCCCAACGTTAATTGAAATCCTTTCGGGGTGTCGCCGACAGATGGCTCTTTCGTGACGATTATTACCGACATCTGTTTGGCAGTAGACAAACTATTAGTTTCAAATGGGCTCATGTAACATTAATATGTCATTTGGACGATTTAAAAAAATGGTGGATCCGCAGATAAATTCGGTGTAGTATATATATTTTTAACATTATTTTTGAATGTTTTACAATAAAATAAATAATTATCTTCTTGTTGTTAAACGAAGATCGAAGAAAACAAAACGAAACATTAATTTCTGACTTTACACAACAATTTTTATTGACTACTTTGAAAAATGGTGGATGCGTCATAATATTTTAATATTATTTTCGTCCTGTCCTGCAATAAAATAAGTATTTCTCTTCATGTTATTAAACGAAGATCGAAGAAATCAAAACTAAACACTAATTTTTGACATTACACAACAATTTTTATTATTTTGACTACTTAAAATAATGAAGGATGGGTTGATAAATTCGATGTAGTAATATTTTAACATTATTCTCGTATGTCCTACAATAAAATAAGTATTTCTCTTCATGCTATTAGGCGAAGATCGAAGAAAACAAAACCAAACACTAATTTCTTACATTTCACAATAATTTTTATTATCTTAACTACTTAAAAAAATGATGAATGGGCTGATAAATTCGATGCAGTAATATTTTAACATTATTTTCGTATGTCCTACAATAAAATAAGTATTTCTCTTCATGCTATTAGACGAAGATCGAAGAAAACAAAACCAAACACTAATTTCTGACATTTCACAATAATTTTTATTATCTTAACTACTTAAAAAAATGATGAATGGGCTGATAAATTCGATATAGTAATATTTTAACATTATTTTCGTATATACTATAATAAAATAAGTATTTTTCTTCAAGTTATTAGACGAAGATCGAAGAAAACAAAACCAAACACTAATTTCTGACTTTACACAACAAATTTAATTAACTACTTTGAAAAATGGTGGATGCGCCATAATATTTTAACATTATTTTCGTATGTCCTGCAATAAAATAAGTATTTCTCTTCATATTATTAAACGAAGATCGAAGAAATCAAAACTGAACACTAATTTCTGACATTACACAACAATTTTTATTATTTTGACTACTTAAAATAATGAAGGATGGGCTGATAAATTCGATATAGGCATTTCACAATAAATTTTATTATCTTAACAACTTAAAATAATGATGGATGGGCTGATAAATAATTTCTGACTTTACACAACGTTTTTTATTATTTTGACTGCTTAAAAAAATGACGGAAACACATGTGATTTCAAAGAAATGCTGAAGAAGTGTTTATTAAGTGATTAAGCATTAATATTAATTGATAAATGTTAAGTGGAATCTGTTCAGAATGTTACCCACAGGTGGCACTTTGGTGACGATTATTACCGACACCTTTTAGACAGTAGATAAACGACTGGTACCAAATATTGGGATTTTAAAGACGCGTTCCAGAAATGTTTTAACATCAGCAAGGAGTGTTTATTAAACGGATAAGTGCCCGTCTTGTTGTCTTTTTTCATTACGAAATTCCGGCCGTGGAATGGGGACGAAGCGGCGAAATTAAAATCGCAATTTACGGGTGATTCGATTAATTTTCCCGTTTTTTTATTATCGTCATTTTTTTTGATATTCACAATCGAGTGTCCGGGAACGCAATTAGTCGCGTCTCCGAGAATCGGAGCGGGAGATAGAGCGAGAGAGGACTGGAAAAAAAAAATATATAAAAGTACATAAAGATGTTGTTTCGCATTGGTAATTGCATTAATATTAATACGAAATTGTAAAAAAAGGCAAACAATACTAATTAGGTTCTGTTCAAGCCGGAGAAAATGAATTATTAAAAAATTGCGCCTCCTTCCACTCGTAAAATCCGTCCGGGACGTTCCCTGTCGATTCGCCGCCCCGTTTGCACCCCCGCAGGTTTAAAAAAATGCACGACTACGTTTCAGGAATAAATTAATAATGAAATTATCCCTGATTAAATTGAAAACAAAACGGAATTTTAATTGTGGCACGGTGAAATACTTCTTGGACTATTTTGTGCCGCCAAAGATGTCTGGATCAACTGTCTTAGTAAATAACCGTACCATTAATATAATTGTCGGGGGAACGGGGATTGTGTGGGAAAATCCCCGGGTTCGCGGAGGCGCGTTTAATTTTTCATAAAATTTCCCGTATTTGTTTTCTCGTTTGGTTAATACAAATTGACAATGCTCCGGCGAAGACGTAATTTTTATTTATTTTTAATTGAATGGCTAATAAGGCGGGGCCCCCCGTCCCCCTCCCCCCACTAGCTGTTTAATTTCTCGTTTTCCTCGGCCAACAGCAGTTTCGCCGCACCGGCACAGGGTGCGTCCGTCGCAGGAATTAATAGGCGACGAAATTCGGCGGCCCCCGGAAATTAACGGCCGCCGCGGACGCAAAAATTTTTCGGGGGGGTCCGCACGTCGATTTATCGCATTTTTGGCTGTCTTCCAGGTGTTCGCCGGTGATTTGCGACCGCCGGATTTTTTCCCCGGGCCGGCGTAAATCCGGAGTCCACAAAAAAACGGGGAACGAGACAGATTAAACATCGACAGTGGAAATTAAAAAAAAAATGAAAAACAAAGGTGGGACGGAAAATATGGAACGCGGAGGGTGGCTGAGGGGTATTTTTTAAAGAGGATTGAACCCGGAGGGCCCCGACGACGATATTATGCAAATAATTCTTGCATGGCCAAATAAAAAGTGGCAGTTTACATTTCGACGACTTTTAAAGTCGCTGACTAATTCATGGGAATTATCGTTCCGGGGCGCTTTCTCTCCTTCGCGTGCCCGACAGGGCGGGGGAGGCGGCGTGGGGGCTACGAAATGTTAAAAATACATCATTTAGGGAAATTTATTAAAGGACAAGATCGTTTTAATTAATTAAAAAAAATATCTTCCGCATCCGGAGCACGTCCAGCAGTAAATTCTGCCCGGCCATTGTTTTGATAACATCCATTTCGGACGGGGTTCGTCACACGGCGACGGTATTAAGGGTGTTTTAGTTGGACACAATATCAAAATAAAATACATTAGCAGTTGGCGTGAATCGTTCTAAAAAATTCACGAAATGTTATAAGAATTTTTAGCAGTTGAAAATACAAAGAAATTTAATTAATTAATTCATTAATAGGTGTCGCCATTAGAAACTTTAATTAACTGATTATTCAGTAAAAAAATTGCGTTTTTTCCTGAATAAAAATATTCCCAAATATTTACCCACATTCTCAATACAAATTTAGCTACTCGATAATAGATGTCGCTATTGTAAATGTTCGGTTACAAAATGAAAAAATATATATAAAAAAGAATAATCGTCCAACATGTCCCTTACAACACTTATAAACTGGATGCTGCTGTGATTTATCAGATGTATGCATCGGAAATGAAAATAAGGCATATAAAATAAAACTGGAAACAAACAAAGATTCGTTTTTATGGCCTCCTCCATCTTCGACTCAGCTTCTCTCCTCCAAACTACCTTACATGATTAATACAGTTTCTGTGATTTATACCCGATTAAGTTTTTAAATCGCCCCGGAATCGGGGCCCATTAAAACGAAGAAAAAAATAGGCTCCGGTTCCTTTGCGATTAGTAATTCGGGCGAATGGCTCATAAAATTCTGATTTACTGATACCGATCCCGGCGATATCCTGGCAACATTAAAATTAAACTCTCGTTTCGCGTTCGTACGGAAAATTCCGGGTCGTTTTTCTTCTCCTCATAATTGCGTTCAAATGCAGACGCCGTGGCAATTTCGATTTTTTAACGGGGCCCGTCGTAATTAATGGTGAAGAAGATGACATTGTCCACCGGCTATTAATCACGTATGGGGAGGTTGTGGATGTAAGGCGAAATTTCGGGTGCGACCTAATGTACCTGGAGTAATAACCGAGTTATTTATCAACCTATGGATTATTAAGCCCGGGGGGGCGGTGATTAATTTTCATAAAGTGAATTATCGGCGGCCGTGTCATTTCGCGCCGCGGCCGCACCCCCGTGACACGCCGAATCTTCGGCCATCGAAAATGACCGCTAATGGATGAAACATTAGTTGCAATTCCAATCACGGAATCATAATCAACGGTTTTCATTATCGAAAACCACCCCGGCTTCGCCCCAACGTTGAGTTATTAGCGGGGATTAACATTTAAAAACCGTGTCGCACTTAAAAGAAAAAATGTACAGTCGTTCAATTAATATATATGTATTAGAGGGTCGTTTCTCCGGGGACCGTTTTCACCCCCTCCCGCCCACGCCTCGGCTCGCGGATGTTTGAATTTTTTATTCGGGCCGACGTTTCGCGGCCGAGATTAATAAGCCCCGCGAAATGTGACGTCTGCTTTTTTTTTTAGAGGGGGTGCGAATTAAAAATATAAGGAGGAGGTTATTAAGTCGCGGGGGTGGCGCAGGTCGGGCTCCCTCTTTAAAATCCTGTTGTTTTTGCTTCTCTTTTATCGTTCTCGACGCTCACTCGATGTTGCAACAATCTGTATATATTTATTATAACAAATTAGCTGTGTACTTTTACCCTGAAGGTACTGTAAACTTTGAGATGTTAAAAACTTATTTCTTGAAGAAAAGAAAAAGTGAAGAAGATTCAATAATTTAATATTGAAATTTGAATTACAAATGAAGCTTAAATTTAAATTAGTCTTCTTAAGTCAGTTTACTATTAATAATGGATTATTAGTTTAGTCTGACTGGAATGGACTAATTTAATCTCAAGTACTATCTATAGTCAAAAAATATGTTCATTAGCTTTCAGCTGTATCTTTTTATTGTGGAAATACTGTATAATATAATCTGAGATATTGAAATCTGTTCTTAAAGTTTATCCAAGAAAAAAGTGAAGAAGATAAAATTAAAATTAAATATAAATATCAGTAAAAACATTTATATACAATTAATAAAAGTAAAATTTATGTAGGTAATTAAAAAATCTAAATTAAATTTAAATAATTACAAATGAAGCATAAATTTAAATTAGTTTTACCCAAAAAAAAAGAAGAAAATAACTAAATATAAATATCAGGAAAAACATATATATTTAATTAATTAAAATAAAATTTATATATCTAGTTATAAAATCTAAATAATTATGCTTAAAATTTGAATTGAAATAATTAATTGAATTTATTTTTAGTACTTATCTTGTTTCCTCAGGCTAATCGAAGAAAAAAGGAAAAATTTATAAACATTTTTGTACCTAGAATAAATTCTTACCAGCTCTTTTAATTTTGAACATTTTTAAACCAATTATTTGTGGTGGTGTTTGCCCCCCATTAAGCATCGAAGTTTTCGTTGGTTTGTTGTATTAACGCCACACACTTCCACATTTTCATTTCCAAACTGTTGGTATAATAAAGAAACTGAATAATGCCAAGAACATCTTAATCGAATTTCGCCCTAGCTTTTAATCCTCACCCCCGGCCGCACAATAAATACCGGCCCTTCCCCCTGATGCTTAATGCATCGATACTTAAGACGCGGCCGGGGCTTTTTTCATTCTTAATTGCGGCCGTTTATCAATTTTTACAATAAATAATTTCGCAATTTTTTCCCATCCCGGCGTTCCCGATTAATGGCTCGCGATAAAGGCGGCCGGGGCCCGGGGAATAAATGAATTTTTAAGCCGGCCGAAACGTTCGAATTTTATTGCCCCCGATGCAAATTGCCCACGAAATTTTCCTTAGGTTTATGTTAATTCCGGGAGCTGCCCGAAAAAAAAAACAAAATTCCAGTTATTTTATTATGTGAGTGGCAAACAAACAACAAATGGGGGGCCGGAGGTGAAATTCGAGTGGGCCTAAAACGTTTTATAGTTAATTTACTTAATATCTGTCCTAAAAAATATTTAATAAAGAGTGCCGGTTTAGCGCTCTCCGCCCTTATTAAAAAAATGGTCCACGTAAACCCTGCGTCGGGGTGTTTTAAGCGTTTTCACCTTGTTCTTCTGCGAACGACGTCGCACCCCAATTCCAACCCTTCACCGACGATAAATCACCGAACATTTTTCCCCAATTCAGATTTATCGACGCGAAAAACAATGCACCACCCCCCCCCAGCCCGGACATACATTGATATTGATAATCCGGAACCCCGAAAGTGCACCGGGTCAGAAGTAATGATAATATGTGGAGCGCCGCCGTGTCTTTCCCGCTTGATCTACGGCAGCGCATCAATAAAATTACGGGGAGCCAAACGAGGATGGATCGCCGAATAATAAAAAACAACAACCGCAAAGCAAATGTCAAACGGGGAGGGTGGAAAGGTTGCCGCCGATCGGGGATCATTGCCCAACTAATCTACCATCACCGTGTGTATTTTTTTTGTATTTAACCTTTCGGTTTTCTGAATATATATAATATATTCAACCACCCACCCCCAACAACCGATTGGAACGTGCGAAACACCAAAAACCTAATTTAAACTGGGCCGACAACCTGTTGCTAAAGCCGATTGACCCGATGACCGGTCGAAAACGGTAATCGACGTCCCGCAGCCCTTTTGTCACGTCTCAGGGGGGTGTCGGACAAGAAAACGGTGGTCAAGGGTGAAGTGTTATTCGAGTAGGGTTTGTAAGGTCCAAGATCGTTGAGGAGTGTTTTATAGCCGGTGTTAGATTTATAGATTGGGGTTAAAGATAATTTACTTCCCTTTTAAGGGAATTTAAACAAATAAAATAAAAAAACTTACAATATAATTAATGGAAAAGAAAAAGGAAAGAAAAATTAAATCACTTAAATATATACAATAATTAAATTAAAATTAAATATTCATTTAACAGACCAAAAAACATAAAAATTATAATTTAAATATTCAGTACTGGAATTAAACTTATTGAAATTATTAAAAATTAATATTTTTCACTTTTTAAAGATGCATTTTATAATTATATATAAATATTCAGAATAAAATATAAATTTATATAATTAAATATAGATAAGAAAAATATTGAGAATATTCAGAATAACTTAAATCTATAAAATAGATATAGGGTTTGTTTTCATAACAAATATATATATATAATATAATAATAATTATAATCTCTGTGTTCCAGTGGCTCGCAACAAAACAACATTTGAGTCGCACCTGCGATTAAAACCATGCGATCCCCGCAACACCGAAGCGAAGTCACGAGATTAAACCCCGCGATTCTTTCGCGATACAAAAGGCTGCCGTGCCGGCGATAATTCAGGCCGCCCGAATATGCCTCTTGGCCGACAAAAGATGACGTATGCCGTCGTTAAGAGTCCCCCAAAAAACCGGACAATTGTCCCCGCTTCCGGGCGTCGCATTCGTCACCTGCAACGAATTAACCGACCCACCCCCAACCCCCGCAGCCGATCTTCGGCGCGGATGAAAGAGTGCACACGCCGTGCTTTGGGAATTCACGTCCCGTCCGGATCCATTTCTATAGAAAATTGTGACGGATTCGTCCCATTTCGCGTGCGGGGCCCCCCTGACGTAATAAAGAACCTATCGAAATTTGTCTTGATCAGCACGGCGCGCCCGAACAGCTATTTTTGCCGTAATGCGTTCCTTTCACGACGCCCCCGGCAAAATCGAGATGAAAAATTACCAATTTCTTCTGATGGTTTTATATATACACACACACACATATTCAGGAACATATTTTGTGCGGTCTCTACGTGTTTCTACGTTTCCTGCCTGCCTGCCTCCGTCGTTTTATCTTATTTGAAAACTGACGTGCACAGTTCCTGTACAACTTTTATTAATATTTCCCCCGGTCACAAACAATCAGCATCCCGTTTAACGACGTACTATTTACGTGGAACCCGTGTAAACACCCCTTCGGTACGATTTTTTTAAGGAGAGGTTTAAAATGTCATGGCATCTAGTCGGAACGACCATTACAACTTTTGAGCTTGTGCACAATGATCCAACGACTCTTAGTGACACCTATCGACGTTCTAGGACAATTCTATAAAGCTGATCTCTGTTATTATCACTTCATAAAGCTAAACTTTAAACTATTTTCTAAAAAAATACTAAAATCAGACATTTTTATGATGTTTACATGAAATTTATTAATAAAAACACTAAATTATTTTATCAAACTTTTCCTTTATCGAAAACAATCAGCATCTGGCTTAACGACGTACTATTTTACATTGAATTTGTGTAAATACCTCTCCAGTATGATTTTTTTAAGAAAAAAGGTTTAAAATGGGCATCTAGTTGGAACGACCATTACAACTATTGAGCTTGCGCACAATGATCCAACAATTGTTAGTGACACCTACCGACGTTCTAGGACAATTCTATGAAGCTGATCTCTGTTATTATCACTTAATAAAGCTAAACTTTAAACGATTTTCTAAAAAAATACTAAAATCAGACATTTTTATGATGTTTACATGAATATTATTAATAAAAACACTAAATTATTTTGTCAAACTTTTCCTTTATCGAAAATAATCAGCATCTAGCTTAACGACGTACTATTTTACAATGAATTTGTGTAAATACCTCTCCAGTATGATTTTTTAAGAAAAAACGTTTAAAATGTCATGGCATCTAGTCGGAACGACCATTACAACTATTGAGCTTGCGCACAATGATCCAATGACTGTTAGTGACACCTATCGATGTTTTAGGACAATTCTATAAGCTGATCCTTGTTATATTTACTTAATACAGTTAAAATTTAAACGACTTTCTAAAAAAATATTAAAATTAGACATTTTTATGACGATTAAATGAATATTATTAATAAAAAACACTGAAAAATGTGTATATAAATTTATATTGAATTCTTTTTATTTGAAGTACAATCTTGATTCCCTATATTTAGTTGGAACAACCATTTAGGCTTTTGACCCTGCGCATACTGATTTGAAGACTTGTAGTGACATCTAGGTTCATAGAATTGTATGTGCAATACATCGACTAAAATAATTCGACAAAAATACGGTCAAAAATTGGTAAATCTCAGATTCCGGGAGGCTAATTCCCCCATCGCCCCCAAAGCTGCGGAATTCCTTCACCTGTTTTCCGCCCCATTGTCTCTCGACGCGGTGTTCTTTCGTTTTAATTAAACGCGACCGGAGCCGATTTGTTCGCGGCATTGTTACCGATAATTATTTACTCGCATCAATTCCGCCGCGGCGAAGTGCGGCGCACAATGGACGTAGTTTTGTTTCGCCAAGCCATAACCAAAAACAATAACAATCGTTAGAACGCACCGACAGGGCCCCGGCGATAATTGCGATTAAGATTGTGTTCTTGACGAATTTTCAATTTCGTAATTGCCGACCTACGTACAATTGCCGGTTAAGACCACCCCCCCCCATCCTCGGAAAACGCGCCCGCCCGTTTTATTTCGTAATTGGTTTCGAATCTTGCACAATACGAATAATAATCCGCCACAATATCAATCATCCGTGAATGGAACTTCAACGTTTTGTGGCCCGGCATTCGGTTGGAATACTTTAAAGGTCTTAATGTGGGGGTTGGGGCTGGGTTACGCCGCAATCGGCAAGTAAAGACGTGCATCTTGCTCTCACTTCGAACAATCAGCCTTGTTCACTAAGTAATATGTTAAAAAATCAAAGATCAATTTATTTATTATCAAAAGTTTATCCTCCTGAAGAATAAAATTAATGAATTTTTATTGAATTACTTAAAATAACAATGAATTATAGTGTGCAAACAATAGATGGCAGCAGAAGTCTTCGGATCCTTGTGCGCAGACTCAAAGCCTTAAATGGTCGTTCCAACTAGGTGCAATTGATTTAAGGTAGGAAGGACTAGGTAAAAATAATTTAATACAAAAGTATATATATATTATTCACTTAAAAAACACCAGAAAATAAATATTGGAAGTTATTAAAGAATATTCCCCTTCTTCATCAATTTGCATGATACCATAAACAAAGGTGAACGTTACATTACACCAACTGCTTAATTAAAGCCATCAGACTTTGATAATCGATGCCTGACACGCCGTCGAAATCCATTGACGACACACCATAAACACGTCGCCGCCGTTTACGAGCGCAACATTGTGGCGACAAAGTGTGCGGAATTAATCATGCAAAGCGACGCGTCCGGACGTCTTGACCGTCGCCCGGTCGGGATCTTGGGCTGGGCAACAGGTTGGCGGAAAGGACGAGGGTTCGGGGTAAAAATGAACGGTCCCCACACCGATCGGAAATCGGATTCGAAGCCACCTGTGGCAAGAGGACGATCGGACAATGAAGGAGACGGGGAGAATCGTGCCGGGGAAACTTTCGACACAAACGGGGACTCAATGGATTGGAAACGAGACGATAGGTTCGCACTTTATTAGGATAGGAGATGCTGAGTGTCGGTGTCGTACAATCCGATGAATGTTGCTGTTAAAGGGGTGCTAAGATGAATCAATGTAAATTGTTGTTGAATTAAGACATTAGATGCTGTCATAATTTTTAATAATAATATTATTTTAAATTTTAGCTTTATTAATCATAAATAATAGGGAGTTGTCCTATGACACCGGTAGGTGTCACCAAAAGCCTTTGCATCATTCTGCGCATGATCAAAAGTTTAAATGGTTGTTCCAACTATGTGATGATATTTTTAAACTTTTATAGGAGTTACCAAAAGTCTTTGAATCATTGTATGATCACACACAACGGATCTTTAGGCTAAAATTTAAATGCTCGTTTAAAAAAAAAGCTGTAAATTGAGTCATTAAGCTTTAAAAAGATTGTAAAGCTTCAGACCTCGGAACAAATCGGAAATTTTCCAATTTTTCGGCGACATTGTGCGCCAACCAAAAAAATAAAGGGTTGTTATCCACGCAATCAGTGTTTTCTCAGCTTCCTTTGACCGCCAGGAAATTAAAACGGATGCCTGGAAAAATTAATCCTCCACCACGTTGTTACCCTTCAGTTCGACGCCCTCCCGATACGGTTCAATCTTCGTGGCTAACCTTCCCTAATTGTGCGAGCCATTACCACCGTCTTCGTGGTCCCCAGCGGACGCACTTTTTACTCTCCTCCTTTTTTCTCAGCACCAAAGGGTTAAAGTCTTAAAATGCAAAACGGCAGTGCCCCGCGGGTCGGAGGGAATTTTTACGTGTCCGATGAATTATTTAACGGGGCGTAAGATCCCTCCGGGGCGGGGGACGATTGCCAAAGACGACGGACATTCGGTCAGCGTCGGGAGGTGGGTTTGATATCGCGTCGCGACGCGTAAAAATCAATCCCGCGCGTCCGCCGCCGTCGAGAAGGCCAGGTGAGAGACGGAGGCGAAGACGCGCGGTCCGGAGGCGGTGGCGGAAGCCACGGGGGCGGGCCCGATACCGCCTCCGGGACAAGGCCCGGGTGGGCCGAGGGCCCACGTGGTCCGACACGTACAACAATCGGTGACACGGTGGACACACACGCTGTTCTTCGGGTGAAGAACGTATTCGGGGGGGTTGACCCTGTTTGGGAGTTTTAAAACAATAGTTTTTGGTATTGTTAATCGAGCCAGTCATTTGATTGTACAAGTTGAAAGGAGGTGTAATTGATGCTGGATGCTGTGCCAATTCAGTTGTGGACGATTGTAAGGTTTGAAAAGATTGTGCTCCTCTTTGGGGCGGTCGAGAGAAAGAATCGAGCCGAAAGGGAGAGAAACGAGAGAGAAAACGTGAAGAACATCAACGCAACCCCCCCTTAGTCCCCGGACCGGCTAATGATAATATCTCCCTGTAGATATATCGAGGCAGAATTATATTTTAACAGTACTTTGTATTTGTATTTACTAATTTTTCTTTGTTGTTTTCGTCTTTTTCCGCCTCCCTCCAACATTTCATTGTTCACCCGGGGGATTTATTAATAATTCCCCATTAATATTTTCGTTTTTCTCGCGTCCACCGCAATTGATCCGACTCTGCACAAGTAATTAAGGCCTCGGATTGTCGGAGGACCGACTGAGATGAGGGAAAAAAAACTTACACCAATAACTGCTAATTAAATTAACTTTTTAATGATGTCGTTTCTCAAGTCCAATGCGATGCGGAAGGGTTGGCCCGGTCGGAACTTGTCCCTTAACCGCAGACGCACCCTGGGACGACACACTGATTTGCTCACCCATTAATCAACTTAACAATTCAATAAAAACTACCAGTCGATTCCTTGTCACACCTCAACACCTGCGAATATACAAATCTGAATTTTAAAAATTGACTCTCTCTCAGCCCTCAGTTCCTGGATAAACAAAGACAAATTCCCCGGGGGTTGGAGCCACCGTGCGCCCCCCCGTTAAGATGCCCTGTCCCCCGTTACATCCTTTTTTTTTAATCGGCTATTCCTGCCTAAGCTCTTGTTAAACTTGACAGATACTCGGCCATTTGCAAGCCACCCCGCCACCCCTCGTGGAACACATTTTTTTCCGGGGAGCCTAATGGGCCTACGCTTTTTAATTAAGGATTATGCGAAAACGTCTTAGCGATCGAACGCACGATTTCCTTTATTATTATTAGTATTTTTTCTGTGTGTTCTGGTACAATTCGACGACGACGACGAATTAATTTCAATTTCTACTTGGCTCGTTAGTTTTTAACGCGGTTAGTGCAAGTGGTTGACAGATTAACGGTGAGATATTAAAATGCCACCCGCCACTTTCAATTGCGCCCACTCCTGGCGGTAAATTTCTAATTTCGGACTGTTTTCTGTCGCCAGGTAAATCACTGCGAGTCTGAGAACGTGCCCGACATTATGATACAAGGTCGCGATTTTTCTTCTGCCACGACTTTTCGGTCTAAATTGATTTTTTTCACCCCTTAAAATACCAAATAAAATTACCTGACGATTAGTTACATACAAAAATAATTTGTTAGGTTCTTGAAAAGAAGATAATCAAAGTTTTACAGAGAAAAAACAAATGAAAAACTAAAAAATTTATTAGTAAAGTTAAAAATATTAACAAATAAGTTTAAATAAATTATATAAACATAAAAAATTAAATTATTTCTTAAATTTTACAAAAATTTTGAAACAATTGAGGAAAATTTTAAAATTGGAATAATTTATAAATAAAAATGTTGAAATATTTGTTGAAAATTGAATAATTTTAAAGGAGTAAATTCGTTCCTCAAGAAAAACAGAAAATTCAAGGTTGAAATCTTTTAATAATTATAAAATAAATAACAGATAAATTGTATAATTGGAGTAATTTATAAAGAAAACAAAAATAAATAAATAGTTTTGTATAATTTGATAAAAATATTTGTAAAAAATTGAACAATTATAAAGGAGTAAGTCTAACTTTCAAGATAAACAGAAAATTCAAGAATGAAATCTTTTAGTAATTATAAAATAAATTACAGATAAATTGTGAAATTAGAGTAATTTATGTAAGAAAACAAAAATAAATGAATAGTTTCCTTTAATTTGAAAAAAATGTTGAAATATTTGTATAAAATTGATCAATTTTAAAGGAGTAAATTCAATTTTCAAGATAAACAGAATATTTAAGGTTGAAATCTTTTAGTAATTATAAAATAAATTACAGATAAATTGTAAAATTGGATTAATTTATAAAAAAAAACAAAAATTAATAAATACTTTCCTTTAATCAAATAAATATTTTGAAATATTTGTAGAAAATTGATCAGTTTTAAAGAAGTTTATCTTTCGAGGTAGCCAGAAAATTCAAGGTTGAAATCCTTTAGTAATTATAAAATAAATTACTGATAAATTCTAAAATTGAAGTAATTCATATAGACAACAAAAATAAATAAATAGTTTTCTTTAATTAAAAAACATATTAAGATATTTGTACAAACAATTTTAAATAGAAATTTCAGGTTGAAATGTTTTAGAAACTATGAAATAAATCATAAAAATGAAAAGTAAATAAATAATCAAATAAAATTATGAATAATTAAAAACAATATAAAATAATACGTCGCAATGTAAATTAATATTGTTTTCAAGAATATTTCCGAAGTGAATTCACATTCGCCGAATTCAGATTCACTTTGGAACATTTTCAATTGACTAAAAGAAACGACCGTCGAAAAAAAAAACACATTTACCCTTAGCAGAAATCCCCGAAGGACGTGGCGGATCACGTCCCGCTAATGCATGCAAATTATTCCATCGTATTGACGCCTGATTAAAAAGGCTAATTGCCGATCCGGCGAAAAAACATCCCTCCCCCATCACGTCGGCCCACCTCTCGGGAACGGGAGATGCGGAGGGGCGCGAAAAAGGTGAATGATTATAAAAATGGTGTACAATTTTTCTCGAGTTTTTAAGTTGAGCTGTGTAATTATTTTCGGCCCCCCCAGGGGCCCTTTTGCCGGGGCGGCGATCGGCTGCACGTCAACGCCTAAAACCCGTCGACGAGGAGCGACGTCGCGTTTTTACAATCACGGACACAGCACCTCGGTGGGCAACGACGTGTCCGCGTATATTGTGCAGTGGGCACCTGGGGGAGCGAGAACTGTCCGATGCGGGTTTGTTTAGGATTATTGGACGGCGGCCGTAAACCGATCGGAGACGTCCCGCGTGGTGGAAACGGCCGAACGGCCAAACGAGTTGGTGCCGGATTTATTTGTGGCGGTTAATCGAAAAAAGGGCCCACCGAGGTGGAATTAGGATCCACTTCGATTAATTCAGCTGCGGGAACTTCTCAAGTTTACCACGTGTTACTTACAGATTTACTGAAACTTCATTTGAGTCGGTTATTCAAAATTCATGACTCAATCTACTTGTGAAGATTAATTAGAAGAATGCCAATTAGATTTTCTATTTATGATGTTTTTCTTTATAAACGACTCAAATTTTACTATTTATCTGTAATTTATTTTATAATTTCTAAAAGAATGTTGAAAAATGAACTTACACATTTAAAATTGTTCAATTTTCTACAAATATTTCACCACTTTTACAAAATTATTTATAGTTATTTATTTATTTATGTTTTATTTATAAATTAATCTATTTTTACAATTCACCTGTGATTTATTTCATAATTACTAAAAGAATCAACCTTAAATTTTCTGTTTATCTCAAAAAATTAACTTACTCCTTTAAAATTGTTCAATATTCTATAAATATTTCAATATTTTCATGAAATTAAAAGAAATTATTTATTTATTTTGAGTTTCTTTGTAAAAAACTCCAATTTTATAATTTTTCTTTAATTTATTTTATAATTATTAAAAAAATTCAGTCTTGAATGTTCAATTTCCTACAAATATTTCAGCATTTTTACAAAATTAAAAGAATTTATTTATTTATGTTTTATTTATGAAATAATCCATTTTTACAATTAACCTGTGACTTATTTCATAATTACTAAAAGAATTCAACCTTGAATTTTCTGTTTATCTCAAAAAATGACTTATACCTTTAAAATTGTTCAATATTCGACAAATATTTCAACATTTTTATGAAATTAAAAGAAAATATTTATTTATTTTGATTTTCTTTATAAAAGACTCCAATTTTAAAATTTTCTTCAATTTATTTTATAATTAATATTTTTGAATTTTCTGTTTATCTCAAAAAGATGAACTTATACCTTTTAAATCTTTCAATTTTGTACAAATATTTAAATATTTTTGTGAAACTAT
The DNA here is from genome assembly GCF_024364675.1 of Aethina tumida. NCBI lineage: Eukaryota > Metazoa > Arthropoda > Insecta > Coleoptera > Nitidulidae > Aethina > Aethina tumida. The sequence goes on along the minus strand of NC_065440.1, from coordinate 18,073,374 downwards.
AACAATATTTATTTATTTATATTTTCTTTAGAAATTTTTACAATTTATTTATAATTTATTTTATAATTTAGAAAATAAACTTACCCCATGGTATTTAATCAATGAAATTTAATAAAGTACAGCAGTAATTTTAAACGTTTTTTTTGTGTCCCAACCCTTAAAATCCTTTCAGGAATCAATTAGACGATCGCGAGATAAGATCGACGCCGTCACGTCGTGTCAAACGGGACAAAGTACGAGGTTCCCCAAGGACCACGTGGACATTGTTCGCGGTCCTTTAAAATCAATTATGTAATGGGACGACCGCCGTTGTTATCTACACGTTGTACATTCGTTTCCGATACGATCTGACGCGCCACCCGTCATCCTCACACCTGTGCTAATTATCGAAATTGACCTGCCGGTTAATTATCGAGAGGCTGCGACTCCCGGCCCTTAAACAACCCTTTAATTTAGCTTAAGTCCACCGTCGCTTTGGGTTAGGTCTTAATCCACCGACTGCGCCAATCTCCGAATTTTGGCCGAAAAGTATTGTTTCATTGGAATTAGTGGATAAGTAATTGGATGGTGCGTGTCCCAGGGGTCCCACCTCGGCCCACACACACACACACATTACTATATCAATATATGTAAACGACCCAGGGGTAGTTTCGATGGGGGAGAAAAAAACACGAGCATCGATGACCGCTAAAGACATAATTATGCACCTGTCGACCGTTACAGTTTTTTAATTAGTTGTGTGTTAACGACGCTCGTAAATTAATCGTTCGGTCTCCGAAGACTTGTGTGCTGATGCACGTTTTTCCTCCACGTCCATTACATCCATTTGGCGTAATTGCGTTTTTGTTTTTGATCGGATTTTTAATTCCGCGGGTCCCCTTCGGAAATCCGAAATATATTGACGGCTATTGTTAACCCTTTTCGGCGTCCAAGGGGGCCCCCCACCCCCGACCTTATTATCCCGTTGACAGCCGGTCCGGCCGACAAATAGACCTGATTATTCACCGCCCCCGGGCCTCGAATAAATTAGACGAGTGCATTGCTAAACTGCCGCGCCACGACGGAGGCGAACGGGAGACGAGGACAAAAAAAAGGACTGCCCCAGCGAATAATCAAGGTAAAAGTGGCGTGAAGGGAAAAAGACTTGGCGACGCGGAACTAAATAAATTTGTCGCGAAAATCTGCTGTAAATTTCCGTATGATTAAGTCAATTTGTTTGTAAATTCGGCTGGCAATTGCCCCGCCAGGTGACGTGGCCGTATGCGACTGCAGCGATTTCTTTGCACGGCACCCCTTTCGTCGCGTTTCGCCCGGTTCCTTTTTCGTGATTTACGCGGGGGGGCTGCACGTTAACAAGTGGCGCGCCCTCCATGCAGTGCATTTTTAAGAGGATTCTCGCAAAAAACTGGCCTCGCAGCCACTTACAGGTAAAGAAAGTTACTCTGAATTTAATTCTGAAGAAAAATTAAAAAAATATATACTATAATAATCACTTTCGGTGTTCACAATTTATAACTTTTAGAATTACTTGTGAAAAATTATTAGAAGAATACCAATTAAATTTTTATAGAAATTCCAACGTACATCTTAAAATATCTGTTCAGCAATTAAAATCTAGTAAAGACATTCTATATTTACAATTTATGACTTCTAGGCTTGTTGGTGAAGAAGAATTAGAAGAATTTTAACAAGAAATTTTATAGAAATGACAAATGAGCAGCTTAAAATATGTTCAACAATTAGTTATTTGTAGAATCCTTCTATATTTACAATTTATGTCTTATAGAATTACTTGTGAAGAAGAATTAGAAGAATTTTAACAAGAAATTTTATGGAAATAACAAATGAGCAGCTTAAAATGTGTTCAACAATTAGTAATTTGAAGAATCCTTCATTATTTACAATTTATTTCTTCTAGAATTACTTGTGAAGAAGAATTAGAAGAATAATAATCAAATTTATTATGGAAATTCCAACGTACATAATAAATTATCTGTGCAACAATTAAAATCTAATAAAGACAATCTATATTTACAATTTATGAGTTCTAGGCTTGTTTGTGAAGAAGAATTAGAAGAATTTTAACAAGAAATTTTATGGAAATGACAAATGAGCAGCGTAAAATGTGTTCAACAATTAGTTATTTGTAGAATCCTTCTATATTTACAATTTATGTCTTCTAGAATTACTTGTGAAGAAGAATTAGAAGAACAATAATTAAATTTATTACGGAAATCTCAAAGTACATCTTAAATTGTCTGTATAACAATTAAAATCTAGTAAAGACATTCTATATTTATAATTTATGAGTTCTAGGCTTTTTTGTGAAGAAGAATTAGAAGGATTTTAACCAGAAATTGTATGGAAATGACAAATGAGCAGCTTAAAATGTGTTCAACAATTAGTAATTTGTAGAATCCTTCTATATTTACAATTTATTTCTTCTAGAATTACTTGTGAAAAAGTATTAGAAGAATAATAATTAAATTTATTATGGAAATTCCAACGTACATAATAAATTATCTGTGCAACAATTAAAATCTAATAAAGACATTCTATATTTACAATTTATGACTTCTAGGCTTGTTTGTAAAGAAGAATTAGAAGAATTTTAACAAGAAATTTTATAGAAATGACAAATGAGCAGCTTAAAATGTGTTCAACAATTAATAATTTGTAGAATCCTTCAATAATTACAATTTAGTTCTTCTAGAATTACTTGTGAAGAAGATTTAGAAGAACAATAATTAAATTTATTATGGAAATTCCATCGTATATAATAAATTATCTGTGCAACAATTAAAATCTAATAAAGACATTCTATATTTACAATTTATGGCTTCTAGGCTTGTTTGTAAAGAAGAATTAGAAGAATTTTAACAAGAAATTTTATAGAAATGCAAATGAGCAGCTTAAAATGTGTTTAACAATTACTAATTTGTAGAATCCTTCTAAATTTACAATTTATGTCTTCTAGAATTACTAGTGAAGAAGAATTAGAAGAACAATAATTAAATTTATTATGGAAATATCAACGTACATCTTAAATTATCTATACAACAATTAAAATCTAGTAAAGACATTCTATATTTACAATTTATGAAGAAGATTTAGAAGGATTTTAATAAAAATATTTTTCAATAACTTTTATTTAGTTAAAAAGCTTTTATTTAGAAAAGATATATCCAATTTTACACTAGACTTTCTCCTCTTTTCAGTTTCATTTCTTTTAAACACGCGGGGGTGCGTGGGTGGTACGTTAACAAGTGGTGTGCCTCCCATGCAGTGCACTTTTAACAGGATTTGCAAAAAACTGGCCCCGCAGCAAGCACAAGGGAAAAAAGTTCGATAATAACGTTCCGCCGAAGTTTTCTCGTTACGTTATCGCTAATAGACGGGAGGGTGAACGTTGTCTTCCCAATTATGCGAAGCCAATCGAATGTCGGGCAATTATTTTTATATTACAACTTTCAGAATTGGCGGGTGGGGTGGAGTTTTGGATAACTGGGAGTTTTATTAATCAGCAGTACGAAATAACGGTTTGCGGGCTTTGGGAGTTTTCGGTTTCGGCCTGTTAACGCAATTAAGGACGGCGAAAAAAGAACAAGTCGAAATGAAACGGGACGATCATCAAACAACGTCCGCACCCAATAAAGCCGGGCCCGAATCGCCATCCATAAAACGTGGGGGTTGTTTATTTATTTCGCCACCGTCTTAATCCCTGTTTTGTGATATATCGTTGCGTCTTTTGCTTCTTAATTAATATCGCGGGACCGCCGCCCTTTGATGGATGGTCCCGGCCAGGTTTTATTGGCCCTCAACAATCGATCACCCACGGCCCAACTTCCGTTTTCGTTTTAATAAACAGCCAATATGTCGGCTCCGGTTCCCAGGTGGCCGAGACAAAAAATGACCGGAGAGGAATGACCGGTCCCGCTTACGTGACGCGACGTCTTAATGCCGGGCGTCCATTTGTCCGGAGTCTAATTCGATTTGGGGGCGGCGACCGAATCAATCATTGTTTTTGGTGCGGAGGACGGTGATGATGATGATGATGATGGCGAGATGCTGGGGGGTGTAATTGAAACTGATACACAAGACGATGGACCGGAAGCTGTTCTGTTTTGTATTTATGAAACGCCTGATCGATGCGGATGGAATGACAATAGGAAATTGACGTTGGGACAAGATGACAATTGGTTGATTGCTTGTTATTTTATTAGGGACCTTGTAATCAATTAGATTAACTTATTGTTAAGTTAATTTGATGGCTACACTCATCAATTACTGTATGGGAATACATTAAGATGTATCTGTGAATCCTCCAGGGACGGTTCTGGAAGGTTTTTACCAATTACCAATTGTAAATTAGTGAATCACTCCCACACATTACGTGCCATTTATATGAGAAACGTGGTTCTTTTTCGATTTTTTTGTAACACCTGCATCTCCATCCACCCCACCCACTCGTGGGGGTTACTAATTCAGCCCGCATAATTATTAACCATCGCGAAAAAATGGAGTGGGGCCTGAATGGCGTCCGCGGCAGTCAAAAGAAACCTTGATAGTTATGTGCTCGAAAATGCGCAATTAAAACCGGGGTCGCGCTAACGATATAATTGACATCTTGGCGGGAACTCGATGCGGGCTTCCTATCCGCGTGGAGAGCCCGTACCGACCGCCGCCCCCGCGTGCCGCGACTGAAAAGGGGACACTTCACATAATTAAAAAGGAACGTGAAAAGATGTGTCGCCGCGTTTTGTGTGCGAGCGTTAACGATCCTCGAAAACCGGGAACGGATTGATCGACAGCTCGTATCGCTACCCCCATTGTGACTGTTTATCTCGCGACTAATTGGGGGACGACGTGCTGCTTGGATGAGTGGTGCACTTCGAGCCCAAGGAGCTGGTCTCAAGATTAAATGAGCTCGTTTTCTGACGGGGCATCGGTTGCTTCCTAAAAACCGTCAAATTATTTGTACGTTACAACAATAATTGATTTTAAATAGTTTCACTCAAGTCTTCGGTACTCTATTAAAAGTTAAGTTAATTTGAAACTATGAGGAAGGTTTTTTGCCTTTGAATTGGTGCACTAACTTGACATTAGAGTCGATAAAGCTGATTTCTAAGTTTGTAACATTCTTTAAATAGTTACAAAATAGATTTGTTGAGTACTTATGTTTAATTAATGACAATCAACAAAGGAAAATTACTATTTTAATTGAACAAAAAATATATTTTCTGGAAAAAAACATTAAGGAACTTTTTTTACCTTTGAATTGGAGCATTAACTTGACATTAGAGTCGATAAAGCAGATTTGTAAATTTGTAACATTCTCTAAATTGTTACAAAATAGATTTGTTGAGTACTTATGTTTAATTAATGACAATTAACAAAGGAAAATTACAATTTTAATCGAACAAAAAATATATTTCCTGAAAAAAACAATCAGGAATTTTTTTTACCTTTGAATTGGTGCATTAACTTGACATTAGAGTCCATAAAGCAGATTTCTAAGTTTGTAACATTCTTTAAATAGTTGCAAAATAGACTTGTTGAGTACTTATGTTTAATTAATGACAATTAACAAAGGAAAATTACAATTTTAATCGAACAAAAAATATATTTCCTGAAAAAATAATAAGGATATGTTTTTACCTTTGAATTGGTGCATTAACTTCACATTAGAGTCAATGAAGCAGATTTCTAAGCTTGTAACATTATTTAAATTGTTACAAAATAGACTTGTTGAGTACTTATGTTTAATTAATGACAATCAACAAAGGAAAATTACTATTTTAATTGAATAAAAAATATATTTCCTGAAAAAAACATTAAGGAAATTTTTTTTACCTTTGAATTGGTGCATTAACTTGACATTAGAGTCGATAAAGCAGATTTCTAAGTTTGTAACATTCTTTAAATTGTTACAAAATAGACTTGTTGAGTACTTATGTTTAATTAATGACAATTAACAAAGGAAAATTACAATTTTAATCGAACAAAAAATATATTTCCTGAAAAAAACAATCAGGATTTTTTTTAACTTTGAATTGGCACACTAACAAGCAGATTTCTAAGTTTATAACTTTCTTTAAATTGTTATTAAATAGACTTGTTGAGTACTTATGTTTAATTAATGACAATCAACAAAGGAAAATTACTATATTAATTAACAAAAAATATATTTCCTGAAAAAATGAGTATATAAAATTCATTCCTATTATATTTATATAAGTTTAATTAATGGTTGGTGAGGATTGGGAGGAGAGAGACGACACAGATACACGTGTGTGTGTGGGAAATGACATTTTTATTCGGCGGCGATAATTGTTCCATGAATGCCGTGACTTTTGCCGCCGATCGCCGCTGCCAAAAACCCATTGGTATTTGCCGAATTAAAAAACGGCGTCGACCTTTCGACGGCTCCGTCCACACGCTCTGATATGTGATTTACGAGCCGCTGGCATTTCCACACAAACCGCCGACCGATTCCCGATCCTTCTGATCCGTCAAACGGCAAAACACACAAGTGAAAAATAAAAATAAAAATGAAAAATACAACGGACCGGGCACGCACGTGAAAATGTTAAATCGCCGGCAATAAAAACACGACAGGGTTGCGCCGTGTTTCCAAAGTCGATTGCCGTCGTTTCACCGTTCATTTCCGCCGCACATTCAGATTTAAATTCGTGGTAAATCAAAGGCGAAACGACAGAACATACATACACACACACTCGACGCACATTTGCCCGTTAGAATTGCGGGGGGTTGGGGTGGCGGTTGGCGTCGTTGTCGGGGTAAGACATCGGCCCCCCAATTTCCAAACAATGTGCCACATTCGTCGTATTTGTCACCTTTCACATGCAAAACCGCGTCGGGCCCATTCCCGCTTTATTTACGACCTGATAATGTCGATGTAACTTCTTTTCCACTCGCCCCCGGGGTGCCCTTTTTCCCTTGTACAGGTTGTCTTTGGGTGGGTGTTCGAGTATTTCCAGACTGAATAAAGGAAAACTACTGTGTTCACAGCTTAATTTATTAAAAACATTAATTATTGCAAGCTGTACGTATATTACCATGTTTATCTCAAAAAACAAAATATATTTGGAAATTTCGAGACAATATGTGCCACTATTTATTTTAAATAGAAAGAATAATAAAATTAGCCTTAAAATGTTGGAAAAATTGAATATGTACAAAAAGTATATAATTTATAATACATTAATTTACCTATAATTAGATAAAACAACATTTTTGGTAAATTTTCGAGATATGAACTGACTTATGAACATTTTTATTTATTAATTTTTTGTTTGGAAACGATAAAAACTTTCAAAATTTCAAAAAACAAATATATCTTCTAGAAAATTTGAGATAATATATTTCATTTTTACTTCACATAGAAATAACAATAATTTGTAATATATTAGATTATCTGTATCTAAAATATAATGATATTTCTAATAAATTTTCGGGGTATTATGTATTAATTAATTATAAATATTTTATATACTTTAACTTTTTTTGGTAAATTATATTTATTTGATAAAATAAGATAAATAATAAAATAAAAATTTTATATATAAAATAATGTGTATCTTATTCTTAAATATATTTCCCTGTGATTCAGCTTCTGCCAATTAAAAAAAAACTGAACACTGACCGAAACTAAAACGGTTTTCGTGTAACCGTGACGTCGACTGGGGATTCGGGTGGACCGACCTCAACCCCCCGGACTTTCGGCGTATTAATGAAGGCGATAAATTTTTGACTTGTTTCCGAAGTGGTCCGTCGCGCAACAATCGGGCGAAAGAATAAAACAATGGGGCGACCGACGTTACTGATTTGCATTTATCCCTTGAACGGGGCCAGAAACAATCGGGGCCGGTCCGACGTTCTTTTGTGCACGACGGCGGTGGTCGCGGCCGTTTCTTCTGCGGCGGAAGCCCGGCAATCCGGGGGCCGGCCTTTTTACGGGGCCCGTATTGAAATGCGGCTGAATTAATTTTTCGTGATCGTGAACCGCCTCGTTAATTGTTGCCGGCGGCGGCGGCGACTGATGCACTAAATTCGTCTCGATGGTACGCAACCGACGTACACGATTGTTCGTGTACAGGGTGTCGCAATTTGGCAATTTATATATAAAGAGAAAAACAATGGAATACATTTATTTTCTAAAATAATCAAAAATTAATGAGAAGACTTTGAAATTTAAGAATTAATTGAATGAAATACTTCAAGAAAATTATATTTTATTATATAGAAAATATATAAATTATATATAAATATAATATTCAAGTCATTGAGTTCAACAATGGAAATGAAATAGAATAAATTAAAACAAAAGGGGACTTTTAAACAATACATAACATAAAAGTAATATCTCATGCCAGCCCCATAACTCAAAATCCGGTATTTGCAAACGAAGAAAACGACCTCGCCTCGTTCTGAGCTCGGCACCGCCATCCGGGCGCAATTAGAGCCCCGAAACCGGGCGTCCGGAAACGTTGATGAAGTGCGCGACGATCGCCGCTCCGTGACGATATCCCGGCACGGGACGCTTTTGTGCGACGGCCCCCTCACCGAAAGACACACATCACGATGCCATTGTTCGTACGATCCGCGAGGTACGAGCGTACGGAAGCGATTATTAGTTACGTCGAGTTTTATCTGGCGAAGACGTGGCGGAACGGGATGCGGGGGATGCGGTTTATTCGTACGGCGACGAAAAATCGCATTGGACTCTTTAATTAAAACGCTTTAATTGGCCCGGAGGAGAGAAAAGTATAGGTCAATTTTTTTCTGGAGGGGCTCCAGGGAAGTGTCACTACGTGTAAATTGCCTCGGGCGATTCTAAATTAGAATCGGATGATTAATTTCGGGACGGGTGATTAAACCCGACTACTTGGACCATCTTGAATTTTACTGTTCCAAGTGGAACGTGCCAAAACACTTTTACGAGATGTGTGGAATCTAGTATGAATGTTACAATCGGTTTTATGGAGAATAATTACACCAAATTGTCAGAATTCATTTAATACTTTTTGTAATATTATGTTAAAAATAATAAAATCAGTTAGTACTATATTTTTTTGTAGAGAATTTTCTGCTTATTAAATAGGTTATAAAATTTGTTAAAAAACTAATAATTCGTTTATTGTACAATAAAATAAAAAATAATATTAAATAAACTGGGTTACGAGGACAGTTTTAGAAGTTATACTGTTACTGGCTTAAAAAACTAATTTCTTATGAAAGTAATAAGACAAAGTTAACATAAATAATTATTACAATAAATTTAAATTATTTGATTTGTAACCTGACCATAAACAACAATCATATATTGGAAAAATCTTCCAGTAAGACCATCCAAGAATGGGCACCATCGTAGACTACAACATTGATGAATATTCTATGATTATGTAGAATCCTGAAGGTAACATAATCACGAATACATTACTTATTACGTATTTGTTGTTATTGTGTACAACATGAATGAATTTTGCCACAATTTGACCATTTTAAGAATCAAAACATGACAATTTGAGGTTAGGATTCCTAACTCGAACGTCAACCCAAACTGCCAGCCTTAAACAACCAACAAGCGATTAACAATTAACGCAGACACTAACCTGGTACTGAACATTGTCTCCGTCCCTGCTCCTGGCAGCTTTGAGGTTTAAACTTAAGGCACAACTGTTCTGATAGTCCCATGTGAAAATCACGCCGTCCCGGATCGTTAATGCGTTGACCGTTTTCTTCAGCGTCTTGGGGAAGTTATCGGCCACATCTCGGAATATTTTTTGGTCGGACAGACCGAGATAATCGGTCGAACTCATCGCAAATTTTTGGTTAGATATCGTTTTCAGTTTGTAAACAAACCAGGCACCTGATTCGAATGCAATGGTGGCGCCCTCAGTTGGCGCGAACTGTCGCCAGAACTAGTGTGGACGTTTTATCCTGTTTTAAATTTGTTTAAACTTTAAACAAAGAATGTTATTTATGTGATTATAGGATGTAGAAATATGGTAGTAAAAGCCTGTTTAATACTATAAATGTGAAGATTTATTTAATTACTGTCGCTCTAGAATCATTACATTATCTAAATATACAACAAATCAAAAATATATTGAATAAACAATCAAATGGATAGTAAAAAAAAAATAAACAGTATAATATTATACGTAAAAATAAGTCGAATTTTTGCTTGAAATTAAAAAATAAAATACCAAAACACAGTTTTTGACTTGATGGCGAGGTACACGTGCGCATGCGCATTGAATTTGTTTAAAAAAATTTTAAACGTTGTGGCGTCGCGTCGCGTCCCTGTTGTTTATTCGATTTTCGTTGTTATTCGGCCGTTATTAAAGTATTTCGAGTTACCACATTGTTTGTTTAATAAACCACGCCACAATCGTTAAAAAAGATACACACTAAAACATTGTGTTAGGTCTGTCAACCTGTTGGCGTCTAACTGGTAAGTCTTACCTCACGCCACAAAGGACGCTTGTTTAATTTTATGTAAAACCTTTATAAATTATTGACAGATTAGTTATAATTTAACAGATACAATATTAACGGTCGCAGACAGTCATTTGTTTGCCCAAACAAAAGTTATTTTGTTTATTTACTCAATTTGACATTACTTTAAATCAGTGTGCACTTAAAATGAGATTAGTAGACTTTTTAATGTAACATTCTAATACACTTTATTAAAATTACTTTAAATATATACAGATTTATCTTTTAAAATGACTTAACAATGTAACATCTACAGTGTAAATTAAAAAACAATCTTATTTTGTTTATCCTTGTTTTTAATTGGGTTAAAACAGTTCCAGTTGTGACATCAGTTCCATCTCGTGTGAATTTAAAATGATATTAATTGACTTTTTAATGTAATATTCTAATACTAACCATCAAAGTTACATAAAATATGAACAAAATTAAATAAATAAATGAAGGTACTTAGCTTTAAATTTAAACAAGTTACTTATAATATGTATAGAGTTATCTTTTAAAAAGACAACAATGTAAGATCTACACCATACATTTAAAAAACAGTCTTATTTTGTTTATCCTTGTTTTTAATTGGTTTAACACAGTTAATTTGATTGAATGTTTACTCTATTTTGTTTCTTTTGACATTATTTCCAACTTGTGTGAATTTAAAATGAGATTAATTAACTTTTTAATATAATATTTTAATACCAACTATCAAAGATACATAAAATATGTACAGAATTATACTTTAAATGAAGGTATTTAACAAAATGACTTAACAAAGTATTCTATACAATACGAATTAGGAAATAGGTCTTATTTTGTTTATTTATTTGTAATCCAATTGGGAAACAATTATTATTGATGATTATTTCCTCCCTTTTGTTCTCTTGAATATAATTCATAGCCAGTATCTATTTACAATATAATTAGCTGGCTTTGTGTGATTAAATATTCATTGCTAGCAGTAATATCGAACTAACAAGACGGGCAAATTGGTATAATACAGGAACGCAGGAACGTGCGACACTTGGACATATCGATACAATTTCCCGATGCACCGTAATACCTGACCGGAGTATCAATAACGAGTCGAGAAGCTCATCGGTCTTCCGGGCTTGAAATACGATCTCGGGACGCAATCGACATGATTTATATGTGCCGTTTCAACACGATATTTGTCACGAAATGAACTTGCGTCTCAAATGCACAAACAAAACCAATTTTCCTCCTCAAAAAACTGTTGCATTTTCGATATCAGACATAATAAACGTTTCGGGAAAAATTTTATTACCGCCGATCATTAATAAAGGTGACGTGTGTCGTACGGGGGATTCCCCCTGGATATAGACACGTCGTTTTTCATCCGGGCCTAGGTTTGACGGCGGACATTCATCCTTCGGCCGAATTCCAATAACAAAAACACACACGTCGGCGTCGGCAGCGTCGTTCTGTTCAAACAGCTCCTTGCGGACAGGAGTGCGTTTATTTTTTGTCGTATAAAAGAAACGCCATCAATCGCGATCCATTTCTAAATGAAGTACAAGTCCATACTACGAATGAGCCGCGTAAATTATTAACACACCATTACTGACTGAATGGGAGTTTTTAAACGGAAAATAAACCAAAGCAGTACGTACAGATTGCATTCTCCTTCTATAAATACGGTTGTTTTCTTTCGTTCCGGGGCGGCGTTTATGTGTATATATATATATATTTTTTTTTTGCACAGCTCACTCTCTTTGTACTAAGGCCATTGTTGCCGTCCGTATTTGTTTACCGGGGTAACAATCGCGACCGGTCAATTATTAATACGATTCCGGGCATCTTTTTTCAACCCCCGGCCGGTCTTTCGGTGATGAATTAAAAAACACACACACACAGTCATCGGACGGCGTATCAATTAAGACATCGTGTAAGGTAATATGATTAACAAACAGGGGTGCAGTCGGGTAGGGTTAATTTTTTACATAAATATGCCCGGTTAATGATATGGTATTTGTAATTTTAGAAGGTATCGTTAAAAAAATATTATTCCAGGAAGTTATTGCTAATGAGGGTGAGGCAAAATTATGAAAATTATCATAACCATTATTCAGTTAGTGACAAGCCATCATTTAGTTTAGTAATTACTGTTTTCTAAATTAGCACAAACATCTTCTTACTTAATTGATTGTAATAATATACAAAATATTTAAACAATAAACTTTAACTAAAAAAAGGATCGTAGATATAGAAATAATAAAGATTAAATATAAAATTAATATATTTTATTTTTCTAATCATTTTTACAGTGTCAAATTTAAATATTTCACCTTAAAAGTGGAATAAATTTTGAAATAAATAGAAAATAATAAAAATGACACACTTTATTCTTTTAATATATTATAAATTTTGAATTATTTAAAAAAATATTAAAAAAATTGTCACACTTTATTTTTTTAAATACTATTTTAATATTTTTTAAAAGTATCAATAAATATATTCCCTAAATTTATTTTTGTTTTCACAACATATTTTTTTAAAGTATCAATTAATATATTCACCCTAAAGTTGCATCAATTTTGTTAAATTAAATAATAAGTAAAATAATGTAAAAGTACAGTTTCTCTATATTTATAGAGAAAGATTTATAAATTTAAATATTTCCCTTAAAATGTTTTTATGTAATTGTATGTAATTTTTATTAAATCAAGGAATAAGTAAAATAATATAAAAATATAGTTTCTCTATATTTATTTTTCTTTTCATAAACATTATCTTAATATTTTTACTGTGACAAATTTAAACATTTTACCTAAAATGTGGCATGAATTTTGAATTAATTAAAAAATAATGAAAAAATTGACACACTCTATTTTTATAAAAACCATTTTAATATATTTTTTTAAAGTTTTAATTAATATATTCTCCAAAAGGGGCATCAATTTTCATTTAAATAAAAATTAAGTAAATAAATCTAAAAAATTCTTTTGATAACATTATTTTAATATTTTTACTGAGACAAATTTAAACATTTCCATGAAAGTATTAAAGAAATACGAAATGGAACATTTATTTTTATTGTCACTATTATTTTAAATAATATTATTTTATCATTTTTCAAATGTGGAGACACCCTTCCATCCAAATGGCATCGATTTTCAATCATAAAACCATAAATCCAAAAACTAATAACCCACACAAAACACACAATATGCGAAATTCAATATCAAATTGTTTAGGAATACTATAAATTCAAACGTTCTGCGAATCAATCTCCCCCTCGGTATCCGTCCGAATGCGTTCGAAAATATAAAAATAAAAAAACAAGTCGATTCCTCCATCGTGCACTTTTCAGTCGGTAAATATGTATTATTAAACACATAATTTAAGGGGATTTTCATTGAATCGTGTCTTTTCAACGACTCCGGTAAACATATTGAACCGTTTCCCGTTTCGAAATTGTCGTCGGGTGCGTCGCGTCGGGGGTGGTTTTATCGAGGACAATCCTTAGACAGGCTGCTTTTTTCTGTGGGGGTTGCCCCTCGCACGAACTGGGTAATATCAATTCGATAAGTCGGTTTTAAATATTAAATATCTGGAATTGTGCCCTCGCATATGAAATTCCGATATTCCTGTAAAAAAAAAGAATTTTAAATAAGCTACGGAACAGTTTCAGGGGTGAGGCTGAATGGGAATGGTTATTTATGTCGGGTGCTAAAGAATTGATGTACAATACGACAAATACTTTACAATAATAGATTTCTATAGTCTCAAGGGGTTGCGAAATGTTTGAACTCATCCATACGGGTTATAAGCTTTGTCCTTTGTTAATTAACGACGTATCAGAAGTCCCCAACTCACACAACTCCTCCAGTCCCGTCCCCCCTGAAAAAACAACCCCTAAGTAAAAAAAATTACGTCAGTCTTCCTTCGTACAATGCGAGAACAACACGTAAAACTGGAAACACCCCGAATATTAATTAATTAAATAACCATCCCCGGACCGTAGGAACATTTTGCGGGCTTCTGGACAGGGCGAATTGATTAGAGATTAGAGATCAGAGAGACGCAACAAAAGAAGTTCTTTGAACCGTTTAATTCGGGTGCGGAGGCGAATGGACGCGCTGCAGATGAAGTCCACTCCGTCCTGGACCTACGGGCTCTAATTCCCGCACCCCTTTCGATTGTTTTACTCCCCCTTTTCCGTCTCTCGTCTCCCCATCCCCGGCATATCGGCCAGCGACAAGGTGAAATAACTGATACAGTCTAAATTTTCATAATAATTCCGGTAGAATTTAAATATAAAAAAAGGTAGAGGAAAAGGATTCGCCCCCATGCCCTTTGATCGTCTTTGTATGCGAAGAATTCGTGGCTGCATAACAAAAAAAAAAACCCTTCCACGTACACAGATTAGTCTCTTTTGTGTGTGTTTGTCCCGCGGACCGCAAAACTAGGTTTCCCGTCGTTTTCGCCCCGCCGTCGAAAAAAAAAGAATATGTTAAATATGAGGGCAGCACGCGTTGTCCCTTGCAAGACATTTTTTGATTTGTTTCCGAGGAACCGGCCGCTTTGATGTACTGGCATTTTTAATTATATAAAGGACCGACAAGCAATCGTCGACATTTTTGCGGAACGGTGCGCGTTCAACCCTCCAGGGGGATGCCGAAAAAACTAACTCGCAAAAACAACCCCTTTATCCACAATCAAAGCACTATCAAATGTTGCACACGATAATGGGACGGAATTGTAAAAAATTGCGGTGAAATTAACCTTTTATTTCCAATATTTCTGTGTTGATGTAATCTGGGTTGTCTATCTTCGATTAGAGTGAGGTATGGCCATCTGTTGAGGAAAAATTGTATGAATGATTAATTTACTCATATATTGTACTAGATGTGCTTATAAAATAAATTAAAGCTGCTGTAATGTGTAAGAATATTAGAATCTTTAATATTGTTTCTTAATTGTCTAAATACTAATTAATTCTATAAAGGGTCGACTCACATTTGTTGACATTTTTGTATAATTGATGATATTTAACCTTGGAAAATTATAACAAAAGTATATCATAATATAGCACCCTGATTTACATTCAAAACTCTATCAAATATTACAAAGCTGCTATAATGAGTATGAATAATAATATATTTAATATTGTTTCAAATCTAATGAAATTTTTAACTCTAGAAAGGGCTGACTCACAATTTTTTTATTTCCAAGATATATTTTGATGTAATCGTGGTTGTCTATCTTTGAATAGAGTAAGCCACGGCCATCTATTATGGACAAATTATATGAATGATATAATTTCAATTAATTTTCTCTTATTTATTTTACCAGACGTGTTTACAAAATAAATTAAAGCTGCTATAATGTGTATGAATAATAATATAACCCCCTTTTTTACAATGAAAACTCTAGATGTAACTTTTTATTTTCATTATATACATTTTGATGTAATCTTGGTTGTCTATCTTTAGATAGAGTAATAAACGCCATCTAGTATGAAAAAATAGTGTGTCATGTAACAAATTGAAACAGTTTGTACAATTTATGACATTGGTATTAGTTATAGATTTGCCCTTGAGAGAAATGGCGCCGATTCGATTTCCCCTTAGTAATTTATGCCGACAGGTGGAAGGGGCAGGGGTGGTGATTTTAATTGCGTTTCGCGTGAAAAACCCCATGATTAACCTGACATATCAATATAAACCGCCACATTGGAAACACACGATACCCGATACCGATCAGGCCAGGGCTATGAGTAATATTCCTTCGCCGTGGCCCCTTCCTCCTAGATCGAACCGTTCCGATAATATTGCGGGCACATAAAAAAAAGAAAACAATTAAAATGGCCAGTGGCGGCGACCCGGATCGATCGCCATTTGCATATTTCACTGGGAAATAATCGATGCGATATTTCTAATTGCTTAGCAACCTTTCCACACAAATACCATATAAATATATATGGAATTTGCTCCTTGCGGTCCCCATCCTTGTCCCGCCCGTTGGTAACTGGCCGGGGATTGGAGCGAGACGGACGCAGTATCGATGGCAGAAAAGTATTTGTACATCGAAGTGCCCCCCGGTCCCCCCGGTTCCGTGACTATTGCCAATGATATCAGATATTCCAGTAATGTTTGAATTAAATTTTGTATAAATTTGATGCGAGATAACGGGGCAAACGGAGCGATATCAATTTGACAGTAAGTTATTCGGAACGAACGGCGCGCCGCGGACTTTGTGAATGTGTTCCGCGGCGCGATCGTAGATATTGGAAAACATGTTTCCATTATCCATTCGTGTAAATATCGCTCGCCGCGACTCCCGGCTCCTTGTTTATTGCCCCTTCGTGTCGACAACCTTATATCCACGGCTGTATTTGCAAAAAAATTAACTCCTCCACCCCCACCACCGGCTTTTTCGACAGCCCCCTCTCTGGGATGACGGTGACAGTTCTGGGACGGCCGTTGGGGGGAAGTACAGAGAAACCAATTACTATAGTACACAGGTCGAAAATAATCGCACGTATGTCACAAACAATTAATCTCGACCGCACCTATATATATTGCTAATGGGCACTCGCCGACCCCGAAAACAAATGGATATAGATTTTTATTTGTTTGCCGGTGGCGATATCAAAATGGAATTAATATTAAAAACGCGCCGACACGCGCGTCTGTCGTAGCCTGCTTTATATGTTTTATGAAAATTGTACGCAATAACGATACATAATTTTTATCGCCATTTGTTCGACGATGATACGCGGATTTATTTTTAACGGATTGCCCCCATCGCTTCATTTCGATCGTTCGATGTTTGCTCACCCCCCACTTCTACGGAGTGAGTTATAAATAATGTTTAATAATAATGGTGGCAGTAAATAGGACGTTATTCTAATGATCATTTAATGCCGTATCTGGCCCCATAATCTAGTTGTAATAAGCCTGTCCGGCCCTAAAAATTGATGAGGGTGCGCCCTCCAATTATCGGGTTATTAGCAATAATATTGGGGACAAACTACCCAGAAGGAAACGTCAATATTTGACCAGAGACTGAACTATACTAATTAAATATTATTAGGCCACTATGATTACACGTGTAAACTGGGTTGTATAACTTGAACGCTTGCAAGTGCTGCCACCTAACGTAATTTATGTATTGTAGAATATAGGATATAAGTCAACGCCATACGCAACTTTAACATCATTTTTTATTTGATTTGTGTATGTTTAATCTGAAATAATCCAAAGGTGGCACCACATCAAGTCCACTAGATTTAGACAACCAGTTTAGCAGCTCACCTTCAACAAAGTAAGATAATTATAATGTTATATCTCAATTGGTTTATGTGACCTAGACTAATTAATAATCATTTTGAATTTTAGGCAACTGTGATTACACATGTGAACACGGTTTTATAAGTTGAACGCTTTTCAAGTGCTGCCATCCATTGTAATTTATATGTTATTTGTGGGGAATTATAATAAGAAAAAGCACTTTATGGATTGTACGGGGATAACAATCAGATGATTCGGTTGTAACGGGACGTTTCCCGACATAAATAAAGTGGCTGGCGGTGGCGTAGTAATTCCCCGTGTTCTACGTGTCGCGAAGAAGTTCCAGGCATCGAACAATCGCGTTTTAAAAGAGCCCAGCACAATGGCCGGGAAGGAAGACAGTCGTCTTCCAATTGTTCTAAACTCCATTATAATATTATACACGTAATAAAACGGGGGCAGGAACGCGAAGGAGCATAATAAAGGCGTTGTGGGGTGCGGGGTGTAAGGGGGTGGGCGGTTGGTTGATGCGGCGGTTTTAGTCGTTTGTCTCCAGGAGCTGGAATAATGCCGCGTCCGGTATATCACCAGCGATTAAAACCAAACAATATCAAAGATATGGTTTCTTGCGTCTCGGGGTGCGGAGCGAGAGAGAACGCCGCCCGTTTATGTACATGGTGGGATATTTATGCATGTAAGTTTCTGGGCAAAGATTACTGGCAGTTAATCTCGGCGAGTCGCAAAGTTTCGGGCGCGAAAAGGGCCCCGCGTCCCGGACAATGGATGGCTGAGTTATGGGGCCCGGTGGCGGGCTCATTGTTGCCGCCGATCCCACGGATTTCTTGTTTACATCGGATTATGAGAGCGATAAAAACGGCCAATTAATTGCACCCCCGACATACTTCTGTTATATTATCAAACTTCGACTTGACAAGGCTGTTCTTGCACGTCTGAAGGAAAAAATAATCATCCGTAGTTGGCAAATAAAACCTGCCCAATCTCCGTTCGGCGTATCCGAAACATCGTCGATGCGGGCGAAAGGGTTTTCTCCCCCCAGAAAACATGGATACAAGGATAAGAAAACGTAACTGGCTGATCTGCGCTACAGATATAACCGAATTAATCCCGAATATTATTCCAAGGACTCCTTTCTTACAAACACTGGATATAGAAGTTAAAGAAATTTGCATTGTAATGATCGGGGGGGTAATTATATATAACGGGTTCAACCCCCAACATTCCCAACGCACCACCGCAGCCCGTCTCTGTTTAATATATATTATTGGACACGATGAGGTGAGACGGAACGTCGGCGATGTGCAGGAAGAGCCCGTTATTCAAGATCCGAATGTTTTAGTGAGGTGTCGTTTCTGATAGTGCTTCAGCCCGTAATAAAATGGCGTAGACTGCATATCGGTACAAATTCCGAGTTTGCTTAAATTTTCAAGTTTCGATGTAAATAAATGTACGTGAGAGTGGCGCAAAAGGGGGCAAAGGGGGTGGGCCACGTTTTCGCCTTCGTTGAATGCTAATTTTCCGGCGACATTCGCCCACCCCCTCCGGTCGTCCCTCCGTGCCCCCATGTGTTCTTAGTTTATATCCGGGCCGACGGTGGATTAGTGGAAATTGTTTAGCCGAGCAAAAATTTACGGTTATATTCGAAACGTTCGCGACTCTCTCACGAACAGATAAATACACTATAAAAGATAATTGCGCCTCTCTGGCTTTTGTGCCCGTTCCTAACCCACTTTTAGGCATCGCCAACTCGCCGGATTTTCTTTCAACGGATTTTTCAATAATCGATGGTTATTATGCAACTCTATTTGCAGGTGTAAGCATTGTTGTCTAACGTCTGTACGTCTAACATGCTGCCATCTAAGTTTTTTATGGATTAGCTTATGGTTGGGACAAAGATATTATGTTTTAAGTATCGACAACCCTTTAGAATTACTTTTAAGGGATTTTTCAATCAGTGGTAATTATGCAACTTAGTTCACAGGTGTAAACATTGTTGTCTAATGTCTGTATGTCTATCATGCTGCCACCTAAGTTGTTTATCGATCAGCTTCCGGCAGTATAAAAGATATTATAATGTAAATATCGAAAATAAATATTCGCATTGTATAGAAATCGTGGGAGACGGTGTGAAACGTGATGTTCCCCTCGTACGTGCATAAATCATCCGACGGAAGGCATCGCACCCGGAATGACAGAAAGAAGAAAACTCGGCATCGGTTTTGATGGCCAGACACCGAAACACATCGCACATCCGTCGTCTACGTCGGCGGATATTAGCATAAATTCCGTTTGGAAATTTTAGTTTTCGGCGCCCGCGTAAAAAGGCGGACGCATTATAGTGAATGTGCCGCGGAGCGTGAGCCCTCCGGTGCGATGCGAACGAAAAAGTTTTTTGACGTGGACGCGTCAAAAAGTTGGCGCCCGTCCCGGAATACGGACCTGCCGGGGCGGTGTGGTGGGGCGCCGCCGGATTTAATCGGAGCCACGTCTTAGACACACGGGCACGGGAGACGTTGACCAATAAATTTCCGTGGCCGTCGCATCCATAATTAAACCTCCGAAGGTGGATTCGGGGGCGTGTGGGGGTGGTTTTTCACTCAACCCCACACGATACATGATACACAAGACGCGCGTATGCTTTATGGTGTTAATATTTGGCCCCGGATTACGATCCGGGGGTGACTCCGAACACACGATTTATGCGCCAGGCGCCTTTAATTAAGGACCATCCAGCAATTTTCGAATACTCTCCTGTCATTGTTTACTAATTATCTTTAACTAGACACTTATTGCGACACTGAATTATCTCGCTTTATTAACGTCACCATATCCCACTTCGGATACTAAATATACTGCGCACTTTCGCGGTTTTATTAAAGCAACCGCCCTACAAAAGTATACCTTTTCAATATTATTTCTTAATCCATTTGTACCTGTTATTAAGGTAAACTAGTCGAAAGGTGGCGTTACATGAAGTCCACTACAACTAGGCAACCCACTTAACACCTTACCTTCAATAATGGTCGATTTTTTAAGTTTTTTTACATTGTGGTTAGGCCTGTCAATGTTTTGAAAATGTTTAATTGAATTTAAAGTGTAATCTGAGTAAAAACTTTATCATAAATCCACACAGAGTATTCCTGGAACTCTAAATCCAATAATGTCAACGTATTGAATATTGTTTCTTATTCAATTTACGCTAATATTAGTCTAGAATAACCAAGAGGTGGAGCCACATGAAGTCAACCACAGTTAGGCCACCAATATTCATTTAGAAACAGTCTATTTATAAAACTTTTTAGTGGTATTTAAAACATAAATAAAGTAAAATATTTATCACAGGCCAGAACGTGTGTTCTTCGAGTTGTAAAACCAACAATATCCATCACATCTGACGCCCCCCACAGCCATCATATAAAAATAACAATTAAATCGATGTTTGCCGAAACGGCCGCTGACTGATACCCATACACTAAAAAGCGACGTGTTCCGATGGTCGAACTGTTTACTTGAAATTATCGCAATTTATCCTTGTAATTGTGGCAGTCAACACGGCCAATATTTAACAATGATTTCGCAGATGACCGGCCTGTCATAAGCTGTCGACACTCCGGCGTTATTGATATGAGCGATTTTAGGGGGGTGGTGTGTCATTAACGACATTTGTACACGTCCCATTTTGCTGGCTCCATCGATTTTCGATCTTGATACAATTTTTATCGCGTCCCGTCCGTGTAATGGTGGGGTGGTTTTAGCAGTAACATTGTTTTGGTGTTTCGGTGTCGAGTCCGTCCCTGCGGTGCGGGAAGGGTTTTCGGGAAGCGTCAACAAAAGGGGTAATAAAGCAAAAGTCATTATAAAATCACATAGTGGAGCTTTCAAGGAATCTTGGAAGTGATAGGGGCTGGATTTAATTTTAATATATGTCGTTTTAGGGAATATACTTCGATACTACTTAGATTATCTTGGCAAGCCAACAACGTTTTCCTGTTATTTTAATTGGAATTAACGGCTGTTCCCCGTTATTACTATTAATAACTTTACATGTGGCCCCTCTTTCTTAATGTCATCAGCTTTGCGCCTTTCCACTCTTACTCTTAACGTTTTCTTGACTTGCAAGTGATAATTTACTGGCACAATTCTGGAGTGTTAGTTACCTCTTTTAACAATATTCTCCTGCAAGGGTTTTTTTAATGGCCAAGTTCAATAGAGCGTCTTCCGTTTGTTTTCTCACCAATTATAAAATCCTCCTTAATTCCCGCCAATTTTTCCATCGAAACCTCCAAAAGTTTCATCACAATTACCTCGAGTCCTCCCCCGCCGCCTTGCGACGTGTTTGCGTACGGAATTAAACCATCGGACTTATTATTTGAGGAAATATTGAAAGAAGATCGGTGGCGCGTGAAGCCTTTGTTGAAACGAAATATCAATTGTGCCAGGCTCGGCGGAGAGAGCTTTGATAAAACAAAAACGGGACGACGGATCCCCGGGTTCGACAAATCGGATTGGGAATTGGCAGGGCCCCCTCCGACTGAAATCAACCGCGATTACAAATGTTTGCCATTCAATATACTTAAATTGCCCTCCAGAAGTTCGTTTCGGTGGCGAAATCGCTGGGAAAACGTCTCGGAGCTGTTTTAAATACCTTCATCAGGATTATTAACCCTTGATTGAAGGTGGAGTTGTTTTGTTTCCAACTTTGGGCGGATTGTTTGTTCGTTGAACAATTTTCGTTGGGCAATTTCGATGGTTTTTCCGTCTTCAGATTTAAATCTTTCGAGTGTGTAAGACGCTCGACAAATATTTAAAGTTTGAACAGGAATTTCGGTAAACGATAAATCAACTGTTAAGTTATGGATTTAGGTCGGCTCGAGTGCTTTCAATAATGGGAATTTGATATTGCACGCTTTGTTAGCTTCAGCCACAATCACTCCGTTCGTGCGTACCGATTTTTAAATAAACATCTTCCGGTGGTTCTTTCCTACCCCCGGTAATGATTTCGATAAACTTTTGTAAAAAGAATTGGATGATTTTGATAATGGGCCGCGATCAAAGGGAGGAACGCTTAAACCAAAGCTTAAGCCAGAGATTGCTTTTAATCGGCGATATGAACACGGCTTTCGGGAAATGTCAATATTCCGGCTCCACAAAAGCCGTCCCGCACGTAAATTAATTTTTAAAGATGGGAAAAACTCACTCGTTTAATTCGCCGTAGCGTTTTTTCTTTGAAGCCGGAGGTTTTCCAATAAGCGGCGAGACAGAAACCGTGCGCCATCAAAGCCCCTAATAAAATTGACAAAGACGTAAAAGCGATGAATAATCAATTTTTCAAATATTTTACATGGAGATTGCCCGACGACGAGACGTACGCCTTAATAAATGTATGAGTTCCAATGGAACTGTTTTTATGTTCGGTGCGTCACAAAAGCCAACGAGGGGGACTAAAAAATGGTAAATTGGACCATCCGTAACGCAGATAAGTGTTCTTTTCGATGCGTGCAAACTCATCGGGACGTTTAAAAAATCACTCACGGGCACAACGATCCGTATCCATACTTCTGCCTTTTGTTTCCTCCGCCACCACCTCCATAACTTTATTAAACTGCAAACAAAAGAATATTTTATGTCGTATTAGTTGGCTTGTGTCACATTGGAGGAGCTCTAAAGACGAGAAAATCGACTCAATTGATAAAATTGAGAAGTAAAAACAAGTTTGAAGGGTTGCAATGAATGAGTTCTTTATAACCAAGAGATCTTTCGTGTTTTTTGTACTTTTATTCACCTCTAACTTCACTATAAATATTTCTAATATGGAACAATATTTTATATCTCAAAAATTCATTAAAAACGTGAGAAATTACTAAAAACGTAGAGTGACCTAATTCCATACGATGAAAATCCGTACGATCAAAATCCATATTATCATTTTCAATACGATCATTTTTCCATACGATCATTTTCCGTACGATCATTTTCCATATGATCAAAATCCATACGATCATTTTCCATACGAACTTCACTATTGATATATTTAATATGGAACAATATTTTATATATTATTAATTGTCTTTATATTTGTATGACATTGGAGAAGCTCTGAAGACGAGCAAAACGACTCATTTGATAAAATTGACAAGTAAAAACAAACTTGAAGAGTTACAATGAATGAGCACTTTGTAACTAAGTGACCTTTGGCGTTTTTTTATACTTTTATTCGCCTCCAACTTTACAATAACGTTATTAAACACGATAGAAAATTTATATTTATATTTTCATCACATTAGAAGGGCTGTGAAGACGTAAAAATTGACTAACTTGATAAAGTTGAGAAATAAAATAATTTTAAACTGTTATTAATAAAAGAGATGTTTTTAATTAAGTGACCTTTGATGTCTTTTATTGTTTATTTATTCACATCACCACTAAAATTTTATTTTAACTTGAAACAAACAGAATATTTCTTGTTTTATATACTTGTATCACATTAGAGAGGCTCCGAAGGCGAGCAAATTAACTCATCCGATAAATTTGAGGAGTAGAAATACCCTCGAGGGTCTGTAGCAAAGAAGTTGTTTATAACCAAGTGACCTTTGGCACTTTTTATGGTTTTATTCGCCCCGGTATATAATTGTGGAGGCAACATTCGGCGGGACCTCGTAGCGCAATTGACACGCCGTAAACGAGTCGTTAGTGTTCATTACACACCTCGTAACAGTTCTCGGCTCTCAATAAAACGAACAGGACGATAAGACCGTTTCACAGGACAGCATCCTTATGTCTGCCGTCCCGCGCGCCTCGCCCGCTCGTAATTCCGACTGTTTATCTCCGAGATCGGGTTTCGGCAATGGGCATAAATCCAAGACGTTTGGGGGTCGGACCGTCGTGTTCGGGGCCTCCCTCGCCCCCGTCCCGTGCGCTCCTTTTCTTAAGGGTCATTGTAAACTGATGATGGTGTAAATAACCACCCAAGCCCGGCGCCTCTTTTTACTGCGTCCCACGCTCATCTCGGGGCCCAACCCTTTAAGACGGGGCGCGCGGGTCCTTTCATTATATCGGAGGGTGATGGTCACGGTTTTGCGCTTGATTAAATTTACTGGAGATCCGAGCCGGCGTCTTACCAACATCGTAAGGTATAAATGAGAACGAGCCGTCATCATGTAGATTGTTATTATATCGCGCCCCCTCCGACTTTTCGACACGAGCGGACGCCTCGGGCTAAACTTGTTGCCCGCTTTTTTAAATTCTTGACGTTATTTCGCCCGTTCATGTGCCGCCACTTGCGGTTAACGAGTTCTTCGATACAATGGCCTCTGTCGCTCCGGTTTTCGTACGATTTATTGTTCCTCCGGACCGCGGCGATTAATCAATTCACTCGTGCGCATATTAAACGCAATCCTTTTCTATAAAACCGATAAAAACGCGGGTCGCATGTGCTAGGAAAAAGCACACGTGGAGTGAAACAGCGGGATTCCCCGCCCAGGGTGCGGGAATCAAACGATCGGGGGTGGCGAGACGTTTAACCTGTGACTTATTAGTCCATATGTCGTTGCTGATAACCGAACGCATTAAGTAATACGGCGCTGATTAATGCCGGACGGTCACGTGTCGAGGTGCATTCATAATTTGTCACTGGGAAAAAATTAATGGGGCGGGGGTGGTTTTCGATTGGCTTAATGTATTAATATTTTAAGTATTTGCATGCTTACAAATAAATCTGAGGTCGTTAAATACTAAAACAGCATAAAAATACATGAAATAAACAAATTGGATGAGGTCTGAAGATGAGCAAATCAACTCAACTGATAAAATTGAGAAGTAAGAACAGGTTTAAAGGGTTATTATGAATGAGTTCTTTAAAACCAAGAGACCTTTGGTATGTTTTACATTTTTATTCGACAACTTCACTATAATTTTATTAAATACAGAACAAGAGTAACAACGATTATTTGCATGCATACAAATAAATCTGAGGTCGTTAAATACTAAAACAGTATAAAAATATATGAAATAAACAAATTGGACGAGGTCTAAAGATGAGCAAATCACCTCAAATGATAAAATTGAGAAGTAAGAACTGGTTTAAAGAGTTACTATGAATGAATTCTTTAAAACCAAGAGACCTTTGATATTTTTTATATTTTTATTCGATAACTTCACTATAACTTTATTAAATGCAGAATAATATTTAGTTTAATTAAATCTCATTATATTTGCATCACATTGGAGGAGCTGTGAAGGTAAGCAAATCAACTCAATTGACAAAATTGAGACGTGAGGACAAATTTAAAGGGTTATAATGAATGAGTTCTTTAAAACCAAGAGACCTTTGGTATAAAACAATCTTGAAGGATAATAAAGAATGAATCCATCATAACCAACCAAGACCTTTGATGATACTAACAAATAAATCAGGGGTTATCAAAAATCCTTAACGACGAAAAAAGCAGTGACAGATAATTCATAAACATAAAAATGTATAGAATAAACAGATATGATAAGCTAAAGAGCCATTTTAATCAACATAAAACGTGCCTAATTTAATCTAAATAACATTAAGGACCCAGGGATTACTTTCCAAAGCCCCGTTTTTTTTATTATTATTATTCATCCAAAACAATGCGTACATATAATTCACACGTTTATTTATTAGCACAATACACGAAAGCGTGCTTTGGCCGTTTTGATTTATAATTAAAACATATCATTAAAAGTCGTACCCAGTTTTTTTCTCGCCCGCTGCCCCCCGCGCCGGGACGCATAAATGACAGAAACCGAAAGAGCGGCCGGTTATTTATAATCTTACATGTGTGTATAATAAAAAAGCGAAGTACGCACGGTTAATTAGGCCGAACAAAATCCCGACAGGTTTGCGCCTAATCTCGTCGAATCACATTATTTCATTTGTGTGATGAACGCCAGTCATGCCATTGTCATGAAATTATATTATATTTTTTTTCCACTCGCCCCGTAGTAAAAATCGCCGGGATGCCTTTTCGGTGTGTTTTTGATATGGCGGTGTCTCGTTATGCTAATGATATTTACAGGTGTAAGGACGCCGAAGGATTTTCTGACTGATTAGTCGAATTAAACGGTGTGAATTATATATTATTTCTGTTTTTGAACCGTTATTTGTTCTATTTATTTGTAGGAGACTGTGACGACATCTATACGTGAATAGAATAACAGATTTATGGTAAGGAAGGAATCGTTCATAATTCCATCCAACTTAATCATATTTGTTTTAAATTGATAAGAAAATACTAATGAAATCGAAGAGGAATGAAATCTAAAGAGATTTCATTCCTCTTATTCTTCATTATTTTCTTCAGATTTTTCTGGTACCTTTGTTTTATTTGTATCATGTCAACATATTTTTTTCTTCTGTAATATTTATTAAGTACCAATTCATTATTGTCTCTGACCATCCAATCTTTCTTCTTTTTCAATGTTCAGTAGATTAACATAAAATTTCTTTCATTTCTATTGAATTCCTTCATGTTTCGCTTCACCCTCCTTCGTCTAATCTCTTCTGACTTGTTTACAACCTGGGTACAAATGACGTTACCAAAACGCAGACCGTGGAAATCTTGAGGCAACGGTAATAATGAATTTTTCTGCTGGTGTAAATATGTAAATCGTCAACGGTTGCCGCCCCCCGAAAACTTCGGCAGTTAAAGTTTAATATCCCTACACCCGAAAACAGAGGCCGATTTCCCGAGAAACTTAATCTCGACAGATAAAATTTAGCGCGAGCCGAAACCATCCTCAAAGGAGCATTTCCCTCGGCCGCGCAGTCTTTTGTGTTTCGCCTTCAGACGGCGGGGCGAGGTGTATTGCATACATCACCGACAGGGGCTGCCGGCATCAGTTTTAAGAGGCCCCGAACGGCGGTGAACTTAATGCTGATATATGTTACTTTATATGTCAGCGATGCTGATGGACGCACTAATTATTTCGAGGGTGCAAATACGGCGCCCGCCCGAAATCTTAGGCGCTCAGGTAATATTAATTCTGAAGGACTGCCAGCGCTTTGTTACACTTGATACGTCGACGATTCTAATTGATGTCCGCGGGGCTGCTGTTTGCTCACCCATTCCCAAAACCGAATGCGAAACTTCAAAGTTCACGTTTATAATCCGAAGACAAGCGGAAAAAAAAATCCCACCCGCCCTCACTCACGCGGACAGGTTGAAATATGAAATAACAATATTATAACGGGGGAATCCTACGGGCGCATCAATACCGCCACCGCCGCCGTGTTGATATTAAAAGTCATAAATCCCGACGTTTGATACGGTCCCACGTATCGTTCTTACGTCGAATGCAAATACATTTAAATGCGATTTTTAATATTCCGATGCGTATATTTTAAATGGGATTTGAATAAATGTCAAAAGCCAGCGGCGAACGGCTTTAGGCGAAAAGTTTCGACGCCTTTTATTGTGCCCGTGCAACCCTCCTTTTGTCCTCTCGATGTAGGACTGTTCGAATCAAAAAATGTCAACACATATCTACATTAATACGTCAACAGTTTTAACGAATATGTGTAAGATGGATGGAATTATTAATGATTCCTTTCTGTGCACAAAGAGGTTGTTCTATTGACTTGTAGATGTCGCTATAATAATTATAATAACGAATGAACCTGAACTTTTTCAATTTCCATACACAAATCGTATATTCTATTCATTCTCAGATGTTATACAAATAATTTTGAGTGTTTCATCACTTTTTCCCTTCGAATGTTTACTATAAATAATTGGTGGGTGAAAAATGGATGTCGTGCACTTCTTTCAGGATTTGCCCACCAAATTAATAACGTTAATTGGGCCCGACTGTTTGTCAGTTTTAGCCATATGCATCAGCGCATTAAACTAATGAGAGGTGATTAATATCTGATAGTTACGTGTTAAGAAACATTAATAATTTGTCAGGGGTATGTCGCGATTAAACACACGTACCGAGGGGGTCGGACCCGGTAACTCATCGAATCCGCCTCCCCCCCAACATCGAAACGTACGCAAATATCGAAGTCGATTCGACTTTTGTTCCGTCGTCCGTTTGCACGATGGCCGAGTTATAAAAATGCGGATTCATAAATCAACGACACAGGGTGGTTATATCGTGTCGTAAAAATTTGTCGCGCATAAATCCGAGTGGGAATCACGTGAAACAAATAGTGTCTAATCTGGTCGGGTTCGAAACAAAGTAACTGCGCTGTTAATTAAATTAATTTCCAACTTTTAGCCACGTAAATGGACTATTTGTTAAATGGATTATCATCGGGGGCATGGCGACGGAGACGCTGCCCTAAAAAAATACCCGATCACGGAACCACTCGCACATTGTTTCCATAATTAAATAAACTAAAAGTAATTCACTTAACGTGTGCGCATATTTTTAACAATAGAGACAATGTGTTTATTGATGATTTGCTTTTACGACGGCGTCGTTTGGGGGTTGCGACGCGATGACGGACATAAAATCGGCGTTACGCCACTGTGAAAGGTATAAGGAGCGATGGCACGCACAAGACGTGAGATGCGACACCTTAAATAACGCAATCCTACTTACAGCCAGGGCCCATAATAATTTTAATCATGGCTCTATGGCTCTCGCTGTCGATGTATGTGCGCCCCGCCCGCTCCCCGGCCCCGTCCCCTTTTCCAAAGCTCTTACGACGCATTAGAATAAAGACGGCCTTTTCGGCACTGGTTAATAATCAAAACTGCGACTTTCTGGTTGCCAACTTTCCTGCTAACGGCCCTCCTGGCATTTCCACGAAGACGTTAACAGACGCACTTGGCAAATTACAAATTAGAACTTATATTTTCGACGCCTCGCGTCCTAACACCGTCCCGCAACCCAGCTCCCACCCCCGCCGCCGAAACCGAAACCCAACTACAGCGTTGCTTTGATTAAATTTAATACCTTCAACGCGAAACCGAGACGGGAACGCGGTCAAATCAATCCGGCCTTCTTCAGCTCCTGCGGGACGTTGGGGATGGATTGGTGAACTGTTGTGGCGGTTGGAGGGCCGCAAAATAATCGTTATTCGGATCAATAGCTATTGAGACTCTTGGAAGACGGATGAGATTCTTGTTTCTTCTCACTTAGATCCCTCTGTATCTCCAGAGGCATCTTTTAAATCAGTATAAGTGAAAAAGGAATACTTGAAACATGAAATTATGAAATTTCTGTTTCTTCTATGTTTTTCTGTAATATTTCTTCTCAAAATCTACAAATTTGAAGATAATTTAATGAAAATTTCAGGCTAAAGACAAAAACTAATTTTGAATTGATTAGTGAAATCCAAATTTTTCTATTTCTTTCAGTTTCATCACAATATGTCATAAAATACAATATAGAAAGTTTTATGACTAAAATGATGAAACCTTTCAGTTTTCTTAGTATAAAATTGACTATTTTGAAGATAATTTAATGAAATTTTCAGGATAAAGGCAATAAATAATTCTAAATTGATCTGCAAAAACACCATGTTTCTCCTTCTTTCAGTTTCCTCACAATATGTCATGAAAGTTAACTCAAAATTTTTTATGAATAAAATGGTGACACCTTTCAGTTTACTTTGTATAAAATATACAAATTTGAAGATAATTTAATGAAAATTACAGACTAAAGACAAAAAATAATTCTGAATTGATTAGTGTAAACCATATGTTTCTATTTTTGTCAGTTTTCTCACAATATGTCGTGAAAGTCTACATAAATTGTTTTATGAATAAAATGGTAAAACCTTTCAGTTTTCTTAGTATAAAATTGACAATTTTGAAGATAATTTACTGAAAATTTCAGACTTCAGACAAAAAATAATTCTAAATTGATTTGTAAAAACCAGATGTTTCACAATATGTCATGAAAGCCAACATAAATGGTTTTATGAATAAAATGGTAAAACCTTTCAGTTTCCTTAGTATAATTTTTACAATTTTGAAGATAAGTTACTGAAATTTTTAAACTTAAGATAAAAAATAATTCTAAATTGATTTGTAAAAACTACATGTTTCTATTTCTTTCAGTTTCCTCACAACATGTCATGAAAGTCTACACAAAATGTTTTATGAATAAAATGGTGAGACTTTTCAGTTTCTTTAGTTTAAAACCTATAATTTTGAAGATAATTTAATGAAATTTTCAGACTAAAGACAAAAAATAATTCTAAATGGACTAATAAAAACTACATGTTTTTATCTTGTTCTGTTTCTCCAGAATATGATATAAAAAATGCAGTTTTGAACATCTTGCATATTAACAGGAATAAGAAACTCCCATGAGATTATTATAATCAATATAGGCAAAGAAGGATTAGAAAGACTTAAGAGACGGATAAGATTAAGAAGTTGAGAAGTTTCCTTGTCATTACATCAATTATTTGATCTCTCTATGTAACAAGAACGTACATACATCTCCCATAATTGATAACCGAGTAGGTTCGTGACTTGGTTGTATCTTGCATGCTCATTTCGTTGGATCCATTTCCCGGTTAATAAATAAATTATGCTCGCAGGTCGGGCGTAGATAAACCGCGCGGGCGTTTTTCTAATTCAAGGCGCATAAATCAACCGAATAAAATTAAGTAAACACTTGGAAAAAAAAAATAAAAAAGACCGTGAGTTGAGGGTGGAAGTGACCGCACTGATAGCGCGACTCCATCTGCCGGGCCGGCCCATTAAATCACCGCCGTCATGGTAATTACGAAACATGACGATTCCTCCGAGATACTGCACTCGGTTCGCGGCCTTTTTTTTAATATACTGATTACGTGACATAATTCGGTATTAAAATTAAAAAGCCGGGACGCGGCCGTATGTTCCGCGCGTCCCCGTCTTGCCCTGCCGTTGGTTTTTTATCTTTGCCGGTCGTGTGTCATCGTTAGGACTGTCCGTTTCGTTTCGAATTCATGAACGTTATGAAAGTGTAAGAGGGCGTCGGACGCGGAGGACGCTTTCAAAGACAATTAAACCGACGGATTTTAATCTCGGCCGGCAAGGAGAGCGACTCGTTTAATTTGTTACTTATTACACACATATATATACACATACCTGGCTACGTGTATGCTAAATAAAGACAAATTACAATGGACGTTAACTTAAAATAAATATTTTTCTTTTTAGATTTTTCTTTAGTCCAAATTTCATTAAATTATCATCAAAATTGTAGATTTTATACCAAGGTGACTGAAAGGTTTCACTATTTTATTCATGAAACATTCTATGTTAATTTTCATGTCAAATTGTGAGGAAACTGGAAGAAATAGAAACATATGATTTTCACTAATCAATTTAGAATTATTTTTTGTCATTATCCTTAAATTTTCAACAAATTATCTTCAAAATTGTAGATTTTATACTAAGGTAACTGAAAGGTTTCATCA
Source organism: Aethina tumida (assembly GCF_024364675.1). Lineage (NCBI taxonomy): Eukaryota > Metazoa > Arthropoda > Insecta > Coleoptera > Nitidulidae > Aethina > Aethina tumida. The sequence goes on along the minus strand of NC_065440.1, from coordinate 18,041,190 downwards.
TTTTATTCATAATACCATTCTATGTTGATTTTCATGTCAAATTGTGAGGAAACTGGAAGAAATAGAGACATGTGGTTTTCACCAAACAATTATGAATTATTTTTTATCTTTATCCTGATATTTTCAATAAATTATATTCAAAATTCTAGATTTTATACTAAGCTGACTGAAAGGTTTCATTATTTTATTCATGAAACATTGACATTTCATGTCAAATTGTGAGGAATCTGAAAGAAATAGAAACATGTGGGTTCCACCAGTCAATTCAGAAATATTTCTTGTTTTTATCCTGAAATTTTCAATAAATTATCATCAAAATTGTAGATTTTATACTAAGGTAACTGAAAGGTTTCACTTTTTTATTTATGAAACATTCTATGTTGATTTTCATGTCAAATTGTGAGGAAACTGGAAGAAATAGAGACATGTGGTTTTCACCAATCAATTCTGAATTATTTTTTATTTTTGTCCTGAAATTTTCATTAAATTATCTTCAAAATTGTAGATTTTATTCTAAAGAAACTGAATTATGTTGTACACCATATTTGTTACTGGCGCATCCACCATTTTCCCGAATTAATTCAGCGAGCAACAAACAAAAGTGATTAAAGAACGTGCGCCACTGTTTTCGGTTTCATCCCCGTGTCCTCTGTGTAAAGAAGTTTACGGCTGTTGAGGGCGTGAAATCTGAGTACACGGGCATTATTATTAATATTATACGTCACCGGCACGTCTCGCGAATGGGCCCATTTGCGTCGCGCTTTCGACAATTGCCACTAATAACCGACACCGTGGGATAATACCATAATATCGATGTCGAAAACTTTCTCCCGCTTTTTGTCGAAACTATCGTTAACACCCTCCATTTTAATTAGTATTAATCGCCCCACCTGAGCATTAACTGTCTCTGCAAGTTGCTTTTTATAAAGAACCGTTTTGTGTTTGTGTGCCTTCCTTGCAAGTTATCGATGATTAATCTGTTGTACGAACGTGGACACAAGGATGATCCATCAAAACCGAGTATTTATTATTGGTCGGAAGGCAACAATACGTTCCCCGAGTCCCGTATTCCCATCGCAAATATTTCTGGACAGGTCTCCGGGCTGTCAGTGGATCCGGGGCCCCGGAATTGATTTGCCCTATCAACGCGGCGACAGCAGCCCATGCATTACATTGTTTTCTTTTCTTTTGTCCGGACGAAAATTGAACCGTAGTCTTTCTCGGCCGCTCTTTTAGGCAGCGGACGCTTAAATGAGTTCGGCACAACGATTATTGTCTCGTATTGTTCGACGGGACAAATGGCTGTCATCGGGAAAAATTAATAAAACGAGTTTTTTCTACGGGGTGTTTTCTTTTTTTTTTTTTTTTTTTTGAAATTGATTAACCGAATTAATCCCTCTTGCTTGGATAAACTCGACGAGGCTCGGATGATTGATTGCTTTTTTCTGGTGGTTCGAACAGTACTCAATTTATTACAGTCCATAGCTCAAGACAAAGACTCGTAAATTTATGATAAAAAAATGAACAAGTAGTAATTATATACCTATAAAAAATTGTTATGACAGTTTCATTAAAAATGATATCAAACTTCTATTTTATAACAGATTGTAAAAAATCTAGGAAAAACAGAAACATCCAATTCTTATTTATAAATTCAGAATTATTATTTGTATTTTGTCTGAAAATTTCATTAAGTTATCTTTAAAATTGTAGATTTTATACTAAGGAAACTAAAAAATTTTACCATTTTATTCATAAAATATTCTTTGTTGAATTTTATGACATATTGTGAAGAAACTGAAAGAGATAGAAATATGTGGTTTTCACTAATCAATTCAGAATTATTTTTTGTCTTTCGACTGAAAATTTTATTAAATTATCTTTAAAATTGTAGATTTTATACCAAGGAAACTGAAAAATTTCATCATTTTATTCATAAAATATTTTTTGTTTAATTTTATGACATATTGTGAAGAAACTGAAAGAGATAGAAATATGTGGTTTTCACTAATCAATTCAAAATTATTTTTTGTCTTTCGACTGAAAATTTTATTAAATTATCTTTAAAATTGTAGATTTTATACCAAGGAAATTGAAAAATTTCACCATTTTATTCATAAAATATTTTTTGTTGAATTTTATGACATAGTGTGAAGAAAGCAAAAGAGATACAAATATGTAGTTTTCACTAATCAATTCAGAATTATTTTTTGTTTTTCGTCTGAAAATTTTATTAAATTATCTTCAAAATTGTAGATTTTATAACAAGGAAACTGAAAGATTTTACCATTTTATTTATAAAATATTCTTTGTTGAATTTTTTGATATATTGTGAAGAAAGTGAAAGAGATAGAAATATGTGGTTTTCACTAATCAATTGAGAATTATTTTTTGTCTTATATCTGAAAATTTCATTAAATTGTCTTTAAAAATGTAGATTTTATACCAGGGAAGATGTAAGATTTCACTATTTTATTCATAAAATATTCTTTATTGAATTTTATGATATATTGTGAAGAAACTGAAGGAGATAGAAGTATATGGTTTTCACTAATCAATTCAGAAATATTTTTTGTCTTTCGTTTAAAAATTTCATTAAATTATCTTTAAAATTGTAGGTTTTATATGAAGGAAGCTGAACGATTTCACCATTTTATTCATAAAACATTATTTATTGAATTTTATAACATATTGTGAAGAAACTGAAGGAGATAGAAATATGTGGTTTTCACTAATCAATTCAGAATTATTTTTTGTCTTTTGCCTGAAAATTTCATTAAATTATCTTAAAAATTGTAGATTTTATACAAAGGAAACTGAAAGATTACACCATTTTATTCATAAAATATTCTTTGTTGAATTTTATGACATATTGTAAAGAAATTGAAGGAGATACAAATATATGGTTTTCAATAATCAATTCAGAATTATTTTTTGTCTTTCTTCTGAAAATTTCATTAAATTATATTTAAAAATGTAGATTTTATATCAAGGAAACTGAAAACTTTCACCATTTTATTCATAAAATATTCTTTGTTGAATTTTATTATATATTGTGAAGAAACTGAAAGAGATTGAAATGTGTGGTTTTCATTCGTCTAAAAATTTCATTAAAACATCTTTAAAATTGTACATTTTATACCAAGGAAACTGAAAGATTTTATCATTTTATTCATAAAATTTTCTTTATTGAATATTATGACATATTGTGAGGAAACTGAAACAAATAGAAAAATGTGGTTTTCACTAATCAATTCAGAATTATTTTTTGTATTTAGCTTGAAAATTTCATTAAATTATATTCAAAATTATAGATTTTATACCATGGAAACTGAAATGTTTCACCATTTTATTCATAAAACATTCTATGTTGAACTTTCTAACATATTGTGAAGAAACTGAAGGAGATAGAAACGTCTGGTTTTCAGTCATCGATTCAAAATTGTTTTTTGTACATATTCTAAAAATTGTTTTAAATTGTAACATTCCATAACTCAGGACCAAGTCTTGCAAATCCACAATAAAACACTTCAAAGCACTAAAATCGCGTACCTTCCAAAAAAATAAAAAAATAATGACAGTTTCATAACGCGAGATTAACAAATCGCTGAGGCTAATTTCAGGCAAGATTGCGCCCTTCAGGACTGAACGATTCGTAGTCGTGCATCCGAAAAAAGACCAAAAAACAACCCCCCAATTGTTCCCGTGTTGCTTGGCTCGTTTGCAATCAGTGCGCGGGGATTTGAACAGATGGCGTTTACTGTCCTGCTAGCAGGAATTAAAGTGTTTAAACCGTGTTTTTGTAGTGTCACTTTTTGTCGTGGGTTAACTAACGAAAATCGACTGTCGTAATATACAGATTTATCCGGGGATGAAGTAAATCATAAGAAAGAAAAAATAATAATAATAAATAAAGGGGTGAAATGTATTTTAGTAGATTGTTTGGGAGAATTTTGTGTTCGATAAACGGAGCATTAAGTGGTGGACGTATAGATTAGTGAGCAAAAGTAGCTTGTTGTACAATTCAATTAATACGAAATCTATAAATCCGGTTTCCCCCGGAATTAAAATTCAGCGGCGACGGCAAAGATTTAAGCCCGCATATTTTCCCATAGTCCTCGGTTTCGGCTTAACGTCGTCCGACCGTGGATTAGGAAATTCACTCTGCCGATCTGTGATTGTGCTTTTTCCCCGTCTCCTCTTTTCCGATGTCTTCCCACAGCCACCCCCCCGGTCACATATGAATATGCAGATCCGCCTCTCGAAGTCCGACGATATCCGGTCCATTTTTGGTCCGTCTGCCTTTTCCCGTCCGTTTCGTTTCGTAATATTTCTTTTTTTTTCATCCACCAACGACCAGTCTCGTGTGACAGTCACATTTAATTAGCATCTTAATATTTAAATTCCCCCGCTTTCAGTTTTACGTCGGGGAATGATTGTCATTTCGGGGGTTCGATAGAACGGGCATATAGATTATCCCACTCACACACATACACATAACAGACCTATACACCTAGGGGCCATGAAAATTTAATCACTGTTTGCATAGAGAAGGCAGAAATACGCGGACGTACGAAACTCACCCCCGCAGCATCCTGGTTTTGTGCACGCGCCCTCCCGTGACTTGAGGTGACGACGCACCGTTACCGAACTCATCCCCTTTTCTAATTATTGCCCTTTTAAATAGCGGGGGGATGTTTCTTCCAATGTTTGTGTACGTTTTCATAAATTGGGAATTTCAAAAAATGTTTTTATTTTGTTTTAAAATAATAACTACACAACAGTATCTGATTTTGTATTTAGTATTTGATTATTTTCTATTATTATTTTATTATTTTCTTTGAGGGTTGTTAAAAAAATACTCAAAATTTTATATTGATAAATATTAAAACTCTCATTTTTTTGAGAATTAAAGGTAATATTTTTATTCTATGGACTATATTAGTTATTTTGGGGGCAGTTTTTGTTAAAATACTCTGAATTTATAATACAATTAATTAAATATATTATTTTTAAGAATTATTTTAAAAGTAATTAAAAAAGAAACATTGATATATCTAATTTTTACTCAGAATTAATTCTAAAAAAAAATTAATATTCTAATAAAAAATATTGGAAATATAAGTTTTATTTTTTATTTATAATTAACAGTTTTTAATAATTTTAACAAAATATTTTATAAAAACTGTATTTTTAAGTAATTAACAATAATATTTGAATAGTTTTAAAACTGTGAAAGAAAACGTGAAAGAATTAAAGTAAATTTAAATGAAAGAATTGCGTGTGCTATTTGGGGTGAATGAAATGTTTCACAGCGCGTTCCGGCCCGCTTCATAACTTGAAATCGGAATACAACATACATCCCGACTTTCCATCCCCTCTGTCGATATTTCTTCTCTTCCCCTTTCCATTATCCTTATCTCATTACGAATTTTTAATTGGTTATGAATTAATTATTCGGTTTTTCCAATCCGTCCCTACGCTGCGAGCCCTAATCACGACTGATACCCGGATATTGAAATGAAAAATCTCCCGTACGGTCTGAAAAATTCGCCGGCGTATCCTTGAAACCATCGATCCGGCTTCGGAGCGGTTAAAACATCGTAAAATATGGTTTTGTTCTAATCGACGGGTGTAAAACTTACGCTCAAAGGGGTCCAACTGTTATTTTCCGCGGCGGAATTTCGTATTCGTTGATTCGGAAACCAGTAAATTTTATTTTATTCCTTTCGCGTTTCACGTGCCATTTGTTTCTTTCGCCGAATCGATGCCGAAAACACCGGCACGGCGGCGAATTTTTCCTCCGGGATAATTAGTGGGGGGTAGCGGTGGGGCGGAGGATTTATTTGTAGATAAAATATAACAGTCATCTGTAATATGTTCACGGTCCGGATATAACGTTTACTGCCGAACTTCAGTTTTATTGCATCGCGACTTTATTATTTACGATGTCGGGTCTCAAACATCGATTATGGCCTGTATCAAGTTTTCCTGCTTTTCGGGCCAAACTTTCACGACAATACAAATGTTGTTTTATTTATTATATCGTAATCTGTCGAAAAATAATAGTCCCATCTTTTGTCTCCCGCGGGATTATGATATATCAACACTATCTCCAAAAACTTTTTGCCCCGTTAATACTTTTATCTCTCGATCCACGATCTCCGCAGTTCACCACAATAAATTCCACGTCAAACTTATATTCCGGTTTTTACCTCCTCCCCACCCACGCACGCACAAAAACATCACGTCCACGATTGGAAACACATCGGTTCGACGAAAACGTAATGCGAAATTAATATCCTTTGTTACAATGCAAAATCAATCGGTGTTCGTGTTTGACTTGCTTTTGAATGTATGATTTCAATGGAAAATCGACAAAGAACAATGGAACGTGTTTTATTATGCTGATTCGTGTTTTAACCGCTGCAAAAATTGGCATTTACTCAATATCAATGTTTGAATATTTTCCTGGACAAGGTTTCACTCATTAATCATGTACATAAATATTCATAAAAAAGTTCAACGTTATTTAAATGTAAAAGTGTTTTTGGCACAACTGTCTAAGAAATGAATAATTATTTTGAGAGTAGTTTTGTATTTATTTTCTTATTTTAAAAGTTTTCAGTTATTTTTGCTAAAATTACCCTCAAAATAGATCAAATAGTACTAAAATCCTAAAATAAATTAATTTTACATGGAACTTCAGATTTTTTAATGTTTTCTTATTAGAAAGTTTTGAACTTCTGTTACAAAAACTATCCTAAAAATAAATAAAATTGTCTCGAAATTCTGTAGTTAATAAATTATACTTGTTCAATGTTATCTTATTAGAAGTAGTCTCAAAATTCTATAGTTAATTAATTGTGCTTGAAAAAACTATTTTCAAAATAAATAAAATAGTTTCAAAATTCTGTTGTTAATTAATTTTGCATGAACATTAAAATTTTTCAATGTTTTTTTATTAGAAAGTTTTGAGTTTCTTTTACAAAGACTATTCTCAAAATAAATAAAATAGTTTCAAAATTCTATAGTTAATTAATTGTGCTTGAACCTCTATATTTTTCAATGTTTTATTATTAGAAAGTTTTAAGTTTCTTTTACAAGAACTATCCTAAAAATAAATACGGCTAATTAACAACATTTCAATAGCCAAAAACAAAAATTAAACATCATTATTTTAAGTGATTCCACCACACACAGAGACGTGGAAAACAAAACAGGCTGATCCCTTTTGACAAATCCCATATTGATTAAAATTTTCATTAGACACACTTGGAGATGGGCCCCGTTAAGTGTATAATTCCGTAAATGGAACACTTTTAATACGTGTCTAACGGTCGTCGTGGCAACCCGATAGATTGATTGGGTTCGTGTGGGGAGAGTGCGGGGGACACGCGGACCGAAAGAACGACACGGCCTCTTAATTATGTATAATCCTAATGAGGAAGAATTTGAATGTGATCAAGTTAAAAGCTCCCGTTCCACGTTCATCCCATCCCCCCCCCCCCCTAGTTCCTTTTATCCCGGTGATCGATGCCTGAATTATTGCCACTCGTCCTGCATCGCTTTATTAAATTATGCCGTTGCTTGATTTTTTTACAGTTGTTTATTTCTCGTGCTTGGGCAAAAGTGCACCGGAAACCGATCCGCAATAAAGCGTGGCCGGGATGAATTTTGCATCTTCACATAACCGAGGGCTAATTAAACGCGAAATTGGCCGCGGCTTAAAATCGACGGGTCTGGGGGGGTTGCTTCGCCCCGCGTACGGTTCCGACGATGATCTTTCTATATGTGTGGATTGCGCCACTCATGCATAGATATTGGCCATCAATACGAAATTCGTCGGTTTTCGGAAGGCGACACACGCACGAAACAAACGGTTAACGCCACTTTATTGCCATTAATATTGGGACCCGCTGCTTTCGGTTCGACCGGTAGAACGGCGGCATTGTGGACCCGGGTTTCGGTCAGTTTTTAATAAGGTAATTCCTGCCGCAGGTACTTTTGGTTTGTGATTTTTCATCACCATTCTCTGCTGTTTTATTGGTCCATTTAATCCAAAAATCATATCAGAAAAACTACTCTCAAAATTAATAAAATTATCTCTATCTATTAATCTTAAGTTTTTTTATATAAATTGTCCTCAAAATAAATAAAATTGTCTTAAAATAGTAAAATTACACAATTTTAAGTAAAAAATATTAGAAAGTTTTGAGTATTTTTCTAAAAATAGCCTCAAAAATTAATTTAAGAAATTTATAAATTACTTCTATATAAAAATAATATTTCTTAGAAAATTTTTCTATTTTTTTAGAAAAATTAGTGTCAAAATTAATTAAATAGTTTTAAAATAGTATATTTAATTATTTGTAATTAAATAATAAAATATCTCAATAGTTCTTATTACAAAGTTTTAAGTGTTTTTATTAATATACCTTCAAAATAAATAAAATAATTTAAAAAAAAAAAATTATTATTTCTAACAATATAATAAAATATCTGAATGTTTTAAATAAAATAATCTCAAAAAAAAATTATTCATTATTTCTCAGAATATAATAAAATATCTGAATATTTCTTTTTAGAAAGTTTGAGTTTTCTTTAGAAAATTCACCCTCAAAATAAATGAAATAGTTTTAAAATAGTATATTTAATTATTTGTAATTAAATAATAAAATATCTCAATATTTCTTATTAGAAATTTTTAAGTTTTTTTATCAATACACACTCAAATAAATAAAATAATCTCAAAAAAGAATTATTCATTATTTCTCAGAATATAATAAAATATCTGAATATTTCTTTTTAGAAAGTTTGAGTTTTCTTTAGAAAATTACCCTCAAAATAAATGAAATAGTTTTAAAATAGTATATTTAATTATTTGTAATTAAATAATAAAATATCACAATATTTCTTAATAGAAAGTTTTGAGTTTTTTTATAAATATACTCACAAAATGATTATTAATTATTATAGTATATAATAAAATAGTTTTTTTAGAAAGTTTGAGTTTTCTTTAGAAAAACCTTCCTCAAAATAAATGAAATAGTTTTAAAATAGTATATTTAATTATTTGTAATTAAATAATAAGATATCTCAATATTTCTTATTAGAAAGTTTTGAGTTTTTTTAGACAAACCACCCTCAATAAATAATTGTTTAAAATAGTATTAATTCTAAAAAAGTAAATAACAAAATACCTCAATATTTGAGAATGTTATGATGTTTTTTAGAAAAATTACCCTCAAAATAAACAAAGTAAAAAGTAAAGTTAATTAATTAGTAAAAAATAAGATACCTTAATATTTCATATTAGAAAGTTGAGTTTTTTCAGAAATCTAGAAAAACGTGAATTTTCAGTATTTCCATTAAAGTCCATAATAGTTATCCGGCTTTATTTTCCTCCAAAACGATTTCCTCATAAAACCCAACAGCCAGAAGCCAATAAGGAAAGTTTGATAAAGGAGCAATCATTAAGTGGTATTTTTTTATTGACTGCTCAATGTAATTCCACTTCTTTAAATCATTTCCGGTTCGTAATTAACTCCTGTTAATTTCCTTAAGCAGTTAACAGACAGGGGGGACTTTCACGGGCAATCTTCTTTAAACTTTAATCACCATTGGAAAGCAATCGAACTTCAAAGGAACAAGACTTTAAATTCGGACCCCATCTCGAAGGAGCGGAGAAGATCCTCAAAAATTACGTCGCATTTTAACTAATTTTAACCCCCTTGTAAAAACATATAATTATAACACTCTCAACGGTTTTACAACCCTTCAATTATCGGTAATTAATGACGGAATAAAAACTCGGATTAGGTTCGATTTAGGCGAAAAAAAAAACACGGACGCTCGATGGAATAGCGTCACGAAATTCCCCGTCGTTCATCGAATCGACTCACGTTCGTTGTTCCGAGGTGATTTTTTTATTTAGCATCTTTGAGGTGTCAGCCCGAAATTGGTTTAAAGGGGGATCAATCGACAAATTAAGTTAACACTTGTTCGTGCCCTTCCTTTCTCCCATCGCCGCCTTTTTCACTTCGCGCCTCGTGTTTTTTTTTGTACGTGATTTCCGATTTTTCAACACGTAATTGACTGAAATGTTTTCGCCGTTATTTTATTTTGCCGGATTGAACGGCGGAAGTTTTCAAATTGTTGCGTCAAATAATTTTATTATGGATTTCGTGTTCAATTTGTTTTTGTTGTGTTGTGTGAATCAACTTTAAATTGCAGCAAATAATATTGTAATTTTATTGATAAATTTAAGTTTGGTGATGTTGCTGCAGTGTCTATTTAATAAATTTAAGTTAAGACCTCTGCAACTTTGAATATGAATCTGTGACAAATCTGTAGTCAGATTTTAATAGATTAGTGATAAAACCACAAGGTTCTCTTGATGAAACTATAATAATTATATATAATAAACCTTTAATAGATTAGTGATTGCTTAAGATGTTTGTGATTTTAAAAATTAGTTTGCTAACTAACTAACCCTTTGTCAAATTTTATTGGTTTCAAATAGAATCACAAACGTTTTGGAGACGTAAAACATTAACAAACAAAATTGAATTGGATAAAAGACGCGGATGTAGTGTTTAGTTGGTAAACTTAAGTTTAGCAAAATGTCTGTTGTATAATATGAATGTTTAAGTGTTTTGACGTCTGAAATGAAGTGAATTACAACCCCGAACGCGTTGTTGTTTATTCAAAGGGGCGCCGGACGTCTGCTAATTGTGAATTATTACAATTACGTTCCGGACGCAGAGGATTTTTTTTCGGACGGACTAATCGTATCGCCGCGGCGAATTTTCCTGTAGGGACATATTGAATTAATATTCATTTATTGTGCGATTTTTTTTTTCGACGGTGGTAATGGTCCCGTTGTACACGGCCGGACCAGATGAGGTATGGGATTTGTAGTCTGTTATGTTGACTTAATTACGGTTAACTGGACTAACGAAAAAATGATTAAAAGAATGTCCGATGTCCACTACTTGGCCATAAATCAAAAATCGTGGTCGCTTTTTTTCCGCTGGGCGGGGGAGGGTGACCGGCTCGCGGTGCTAACTGGGTTGCGTGCGCCAACCACCCCGGCAATAATCCATATTGTCTTTTTATTAGCCGGCCCTCTGCGGGCCCCGTTTCAACTGTATTACGCGACTTTTGGGGATCAGGAATTAAAAAAAGGGCAATAACGACCGCTGTTTACGTCAATAATTCATCATTACGGGCCGTATCACTATTTTATTTTTTTTTTGGCCTTTTTTATTTTTGAACCACCCGCCCGAATCCCGCGTCCTATTAATTCTCGATGCGATATGAGGAATTATGTCCTGGTCGCATCTACTATTTTTGGATTGCCATTTTTTTAATTACGTCCGGATGTGACACATTCCATTTTTATGATTATGACCAAATTATGTTTGATTTTGTGTCCGATTTTTTTTGTTTCAAGATGTTTTTTTAAACATGCACAAAAATGGCCAGGCTTCTCCTTTACAATATTTTGTGGGATGAAAATAAAATACCTACAGTTTTTATGACAATTTTTGATTTCTTTTATTATATTAGTCAGTATTGAACCTAAAAAACTAAAAAATTACAAATAAACAATTTAATTTTAATAGATTAATTACTAAATCACAAGTCTCTTTAATAAAACAGTAAATAAATAAAATTGAGACGAATAAAAGATGTTGCTGCAGTGTCCACTTAAGTAATTTAAGTTTGATGCACGTTTAAGACCTCTATAACTTTGAAAATAAGTCTGTGACAAGTAGATATTTAAATTTCATTAAATTAATGATAAAATCACAAATTTCTCTTAATAAAACTGTAATAAATGAAGTTGTGATGAATAAAATATGTTGCTGCAGTGTTCACTTAAGTAATTTAAGTTTGATGCACGTTTAAGACCTCTATAACTTTGAAAATAAGTCTGTGACAAGTAGATATTTAAATTTCATTAAATTAATGATAAAATCACAAATTTCTCTTAATAAAACTGTAATAAATGAAGTTGTGATGAATAAAATATGTTGCTGCAGTGTCCACTTAAGTAATTTAAGTTTGATGAACGTTTAAGATCTCTATAACTTTGAAAATAAGTCTGTGACAAGTAGATATTTAAATCTCAATAGATTAATGATAAAATTACAAATTTCTCTTAATAAAATTGTAATAAATGAAGTTGTGATGAATAAAATATGTTGCTGCAGTGTCCACTTAAGTAATTTAAGTTTGATGAACGTTTAAGATCTCTATAACTTTGAAAATAAGTCTGTGACAAGTAGATATTTAAATCTCAATAGATTAATGATAAAATTACAAATTTCTCTTAATAAAATTGTAATAAATGAAGTTGTGATGAATAAAATATGTTGCTGCAGTGTCCACTTAAGTAATTTAAGTTTGATGAACGTTTAAGATCTCTATAACTTTGAAAATAAGTCTGTGACAAGTAGATATTTAAATCTCAATAGATTAATGATAAAATTACAAATTTCTCTTAATAAAACTGTAATAAATGAAGTTGTGATGAATAAAATATGTTGCTGCAGTGTCCACTTAAGTAATTTAAGTTTGATGAACGTTTAAGATCTCTATAACTTTGAAAATAAGTCTGTGACAAGTAGATATTTAAATCTCAATAGATTAATGATAAAATTACAAATTTCTCTTAATAAAACTGTAATAAATGAAGTTGTGATGAATAAAATATGTTGCTGCAGTGTCCACTTAAGTAATTTAAGTTTGATGAACGTTTAAGATCTCTATAACTTTGAAAATAAGTCTGTGACAAGTAGGTATTTAAATTTCAAAAGATTAATGATAAAATCATAAATTTCTCATAATAAAACTGTAATAAATGAAGTTGTGATGAATAAAATATGTTGCTGCAGTGTTCACTTAAGTAATTTAAGTTTGATGAACGTTTAAGATCTCTATAACTTTGAAAATAAGTCTGTGACAAGTAGATATTTAAATTTCAAAAGATTAATAATAAAATCACAAGTTTCTCTTAATAAAACTGTAATAAATGAATTTGTGATGAATAAAAGATGTTTCTGTAGTGTTCACATAAGTAATTTTATGTTTGAGGAACGTTTAAAATATCTATAACTTTGAAAATAAGTCTGTGACAAGTAAATATTTAAATTTCAATAGATTAATGATAAAATCACAAGTGTCTCTTAATAAATGAAATTGTCAAGAATAAAAGTTTGAGGAACTCAGAAAATGAATCTGTGACAAGTTGATAGTTAAATTTTAATACATTAATGATATAATAAATGTAATTGAGATGAATAAAAAACTTTGCTGTAGTGTTTAATTAGTCATATTTTTATTTTATTACGTTTGGATGTGACCTATATAATTTTCATGATTATGACCATTTTGTGCCTGTTTTTTTGTATCAAGATGTTTTTTTTTTAAACATGCACAAAAATTGTAATAAGACTGTCGTCAGAGTAAAACAAAAAAGTGTACAATTCGCATGATATTTTTTAATTTGTTCTGTCACATTAGCCCGCATTAAACGGCTAAAATCATAATAATGTCGAAAGACCGACTCCCCGTAAAAAAACAACACGATGGATTCCTGACCGTGGCATGTGTAAAATGAATAATCATCTTGTGTGTGTGTGCCTGTTTTTTTTTTTTTAAATCCTCCACCCCCATTCGGTGGCGCCCGACAAAGGCCATATTTATTATAATATATTTAATTAGGCGAGGCAGGAGGAACGGCGGGAACGTCAAAAACAGCGCGCCGCCGACTTTACAGTAGAGTTACTTTGTCTCTGCACGTATTAAGGACTTAACATGTGATGTGTCTGTGTTTGCGATGCCCGACTCACCCCCTACCCCCCAACGGTCCCCCCGTTCAGCCAGTCACGGATTCCGGGGGTATGACTTTTTCCGCACCCAGTCCAAAGACGTTGTCGGCTAATTAAGCGGCACTTTGAGGGTGGAGGGTGAACAGGTGTCCGCGGATCAAGTCAAACAATCGGTCGGGCAACAAAGCGGGCATCAATCGGCGACGACAAACATCCTCGACTGGTTCCTGATTGCTCAAAGTGTCCTTTAACCGCCCGGCAAACATCCCACTTAATAGATCCGCCACCTCTTGTAATCTTGGATGTTATTGTCTGGCGTGTGTCCACGGGGGGTTGGGGGTATAAAAAGGTCGCGTAACACGAGTTGACGTTCGACGCCGTACGTACGTGGTACGTCGGAACATTTATCATGCAAATTGAAGACACTCGAACTACGGATGCTGCGTGTGTTCCCCAGATACTTGCGATATCGATCGGCGGTCCCTTTTTCCCCGGAAATACATGTTGCAACTCCTGAATCCAGTTAACAGGTTAATTAATTAATCGACTTGGACGTCGTAAATAAGAGCCGAGGATTTATTGGGCGCAATCGGGGGGGGGAGGGTAGACCCAAGACGTGCTTTAGCGGTGTTTTAATTAAGACAAACAACTTCTTGGTGTGATACCAAGATGGAGTTTTTGATGGAGAGCGCGGTTTTGAAGAGAAGATCCGTATCGAGTGGGAATTAGCATAGAGTGAATCCTCCGAGAATATTATTATCTACAGATTATGGATATTTTAAATAGTGACTGTTAGACCCCCGGAATGTCATCGGAGCTGCTGAATATTCATGGGTTCCGATGGAGGGCCACCCCTTTCAACTTTAATATCTCCCGGAAAATTATCCAAACTTTCGGATGTTATTTAGTTTCGGATTTATCAATACTGTATAAAGAGAGCCGGCTCAGCCGCAACGTTCGGCCTCTTAAGGCCCTAATTGAAAGGAAAACTAGGAGGAGATGTGTCGTACTTGCCGGGGGAACATAAATTTGCATCAAATTTTCTTAACTTTCTTATTTTCCACTTTATATATCATTCATGCCGTCTTGAGTGCCATCGTGGGCGGCCGAACCGAATCCGGAAGGCCGGATCAATCGGCGGCGGCCGTTCCGGGAGGAGACGGTGACTCGAAATTCAAAACAACCGACCGACACATTTCGGACGGCCGTTGTTTTGTTAAATGCGGCGTGCACGCGATCCACCCTGTGACATTGTCTGCGGCACACACGTCCACCCTTCCAGATGGTTGCGGAGGAAATTTCGGGACGCGAATAAGGATTCCGGAAAATAAACGCCCGTCATTTTGTCATTTTCAATGCGACTCGCGCGCACACCCCCGGATTAATTCCAATTAAAATTTCAACGTGGTGCATGACGAAAAATTCGCACACGGTTTTCATTTCTGGGCGACATCTTTTAATGTGTCAGAGGTGGGACTGATAATTAATATACAAAAAATAAGTCAAAATTTGTCCTATTAACTCACTCAGTGATAAATATTGTATAAATTTAACTATTAGATGATAAGAATTTTGAATTTTTTAACTATATAACTCTGAACCAATATCTCAAAGTTTTAATGTTTTCAAAGTTGATTGAATACTTATTTTTGATTATTTTTCTTGATGTGAGGATAAAATAGTTAAAAATAAACATAAAATTAACCGTAAAAACATAAGAACTTTAAATTTTTAACTGGATAATCCTGAACCAAAATATCAAAAGTTTTGTTTTGATTAAATATTTATTTTTGATTATTTTTCTTGATGTCAGGATAAAATAGTCAAGAATAAACATAAAATTAACCATAAAAACATAAGAACTTTAATTTTTTTAACTGGATAATTCTGAATCAAAGTCTCAATGTTTTAATGTTTTCAAACTTGATTGAATATTTATTTTTGATTATTTTTCTTGTTGTCAGGATAAAATAGTCAAAAATAAACATAAAATTAATCATAAAAACATAAGATCTTTAATTCTTTTAAGTGGATAACTCTGAACCAAAGTTTCAAAGTTTTAATATTTTCAAACTTGATTGAATATTTATTTTTGATTATTTTTCTTGATGTCAGGATAAAATAGTCAAAAATAAACAGAAAATTAACCATAAAAACATAAGAACTTCAATTTTTTTAACTGAATAACTGTGAACCAATGTCTCGAAGTTTTAATGGTTTCAAACTTGATTGAATATTTATTTTTGATTATTTTTCTTGATGTCAGGATAAAATAGTCAAAAATAAACATAAAATTAACCATAAAAACATAAGAACTTTAATTTTGTTAACTGGATAACTCTGAACCAATGTCTCGAACTTTTAATGTTTTCAAACTTGATTGAATATTTATTTTTGATTATTTTTCTTGACATCAGAATAAAATAATCAAAAATAAACATAAAATTAACTTTAAAAACATAAGAACTTTAATTTTTTTAATTGGACAACTCTGAACCAAAATCTCAAAGTTTTAATGGTTTCAAACGTGATTGAAT
The DNA here is from genome assembly GCF_024364675.1 of Aethina tumida. Lineage (NCBI taxonomy): Eukaryota > Metazoa > Arthropoda > Insecta > Coleoptera > Nitidulidae > Aethina > Aethina tumida. Next base: position 18,024,812 of record NC_065440.1, on the reverse strand, counting down.
ATTTATTTTTGATTATTTTTATTGATGGCAGGATGAAATTGTCAAAAATAAATATAAAATTAACCATTAAAACATAATTTAAACTTTTTCAAGATTTTGATGTTGAACCAAATTGTAAATATATTTTTGTTTATTTTTTCAGGGGTGACTTGATTTCCAAGAATATCAAATAATTGCATGTAAGTACTTTTATCTTTGTCTCAAGATATAAGAACATCTTTATGTGTCAATTAACTATTACAATACACTAAAACTCGTGTCAAAAATAATAAAAAAACCAACAATAATCAGCTTTACAGGCGAAACCTGCTTGTTCCACCGCCACAACTAAACACGCCGAGACAGTGCACAAAAAGCCCCTAAACAACGGAGTGAAAACTCACAAAATCCCGTTTTTTTCAGGATTTTAAAACGGCCCGAACTTTTTTTATAGGCAGTTTATTTTACGACGCCGTTGTTTCGCGATAGAAATCGCATGTAAGTCACTTTAGATTTCTGTTACGACCGTTCTTTTTATGCTCCTGTATAAAATTTAACGACGCGAAGATATTGTGCGTGAATGTATGGATTTGCGCCTTAATAAAATTTTATTAAGCGATGATTTTTATGCGTCAATTATGACAGCCGCATCGATTCGCCGAAACTAATTGGTGTTTGATGTAGTTTTTTTTCTCTCCTCTTTATCTGCATCTGGAGCCTTGGCGTTGGGTCCCTCAGCCCCCCCACGGTCTCGCAATCAATTACAAATTCGCAAGAAATGACATAATCGAGTTAGGAGAAAAGGGAAAATCAATTCCGCGCCAGTATTAAAACACAATCAAAATGCAAATCGCCGCCACGCCGTTAAAAAGATCCGGGCCAAATTTCGAGGATGAAAACTCATTGAATAAAATTACACATAAAAGTAATGGGAGGCTTCCGACTGTCTTTCCGAATTCAGCCGGATCGAAAATTATTTTTTCCCCGTTCTGCAATTAATCGCACGCCTTAATCTCGATTTTCTAACCTTCAATGGCGAAAGATAAAAATTTACTGGGGGTGAAAGGTTCCAACAGTTTTTCGTGTGGTTTATGAGAGGCGAAACAGATTTCTGAAACCTCTTGCTTAAATACTTCTTTAATTAACTTAAGCTTTTGCGTCTGCGCAGAATAATCTAAAGACTTTCAGTGACACCTATCGATTACTCAAAATAGGAAAAGTATATTATAATTATTAAGAAAACGTTTAAACTCATCTCTTGTTGAAACTCTATTCTTTAACCTCCAATAAAATAAACAGAGGGGTGGAAGGTGGCCGTATCGAACCCCATGACGACGAAAAAAACGTTTTAATGTCACAATGGGTTTCGACTGTTCCTCGTCGTGGTTTATGCGAGTCGAAGTAGACATCCGAAACCACAAATCATAGGAAGGATGACAGGCATCATATCAAATGTATCCGTTGTTCAAATACGTCGTATAAATCTAAGGGATGCTCGTATGGGGATGATTCCTTCTGAATATCAATAAGGATAATACACTTCGGGACGTAATCCGCCCACATGTTTAAATAAAACATTATTTATGGCGTTTTTCTCTTCCGAATAACGTGCAACTAATTTACCCGGCGCATCCGCCCAAAAGAGGCGTCGTTCATTAAAAATTTTTTATCAGTTAGTTAAAAAAAGGGGTCGCGGCATCGAATTTGCGGAATTATCTACTGTTTTCTTAGCCATTAATTTTTAGGACGCGGCCAACTTTAATTTTTAATCTAACGCCTCTCGACGAAAATTAATTTTTGATGCATCCCCGTCCCTGATAATGTTTCATCTCGCTCGATTTGTCGGACCACTCGAGTCGAGTTTTTTTTAATGAATAAATTAATTTTTACTTTATCGGCTCTCGATCTAAGCGGCTCTTTTTCTCGCCCGCTAATTTATTCCCGCCCGTAATTCCTCCACCGGCTGATAAAATTTTGATTAACAGATCTACAAGTACGGTTGTCACAAGTACTTGTACGACGGCGTTGATTTATGCAATTTTTGCGCCCGTTTCACCTTTGTGCCGACCCTCACGCACCTTAAAATTCATTCGATGTGTCGCACCCCCAACGCGGAGACGTCGGCAAATCGCAGGTTGGCCGTTTCGCGGACGCGAAGACCCACTTACTCCCCATTAAAAGTCACAAAAGGCCCAAGTTTAACCATTCTCTTTCGACCTATTAGCACACGAGACGCGGGCCGACAGAAATCTTAGTGTTGTTTTAATTAAGAGCTCGGAACTGTAACGTGGAATTGTACCGTGGCGTAAGCCCTAATGAATATAATGCATGCGACGTAGCTGAAAGCCACGGCGACGGGGAAACGCACCCAAAAAGGCTCACGTGTTAATATTAAACATTACATTTGTCGAATTACGGATGCGCTGCAATTAATAAATAAACACGACGTTAACGGCGCACAAGGCGGAGGCACTGTGTGCCTTCAGCAGCCGCAGCCGACTCTCGAGACGCTACAAAGGAAACACTCGAATTAAAAACAATCGCATGCAGATTTTACGACAACCTTAATTCACTCGCATCATGTCGGAACGGTGCACTTAAGCTGGCGGGCATGCGCACAACGAATCGATCACCTCCAGTGACACCTATTGATTCAATACGATATTTCAATAGGGCAGATTCCTTTACTCAAAGTTCTGTAACCTTCAGTTCAAACGTGTTTTTTGGTATGTAATATTCCAAAATACATACAATTCAGTGTAATATATATTTATTCAATATTGATAAAGTAGCAAAAATTCTGTGGGATTCTTCTCTTCATCTCTCTATATTTTCTACACCACTGAATATTTTTTATACTACTTGCACAATTTAGAACAAAAAGGTTCTCTTAATTAATTTTGATTATCACAGTCGTTTTTGAAATATTTCTATAATAATGTGTTATACGGGGGTGTGAAATACTAAAGGTTATTGAAATCTTGAATTTCCCCGTCTCTTGTCGGAACGACCATTTAAATTCATTGAGCCTGCGCAGAACGAACCGTAGACTTTTACTGCCACCTATCGATTCCACACGACAGTTCCATAAAGCAGATCCCTGCCACTATTAACTTCAAGTGCGATAATGTATTATATTCCAACAGTATCGTATCGTTTTGGGTCGTTTCACAGCCAAACATTAAACGGCATCGTATCCGCCGAACTTCTGGCAATTATCTGGGCACCGTATCAGTTCGGTTTAGCACAATTCCGCGTCCGTCTTTCGAAACTATATTCAAAATTCGTTATTAACACGCCATTGAACTAAATAGGTTTTCGGTGCATTCCGAGCGCCAGTATGTTGTAACCGGGTGTTTATGCACGTACAATGAATACAGAGCTGTTTTAATATCGTTGCGGGGATAGTCGATCGACTGTCACGTCGGGAATTCCGGCATCGGATTTAATTAGTTCGCCCCCGCAATCGTACCTCTACTCCAGACAATGCCACACATACTTCGGCCAATCTTCGAGTAATTTAAGTGTCCGTCAATCAATCGGGTTTTATTTTGTTGGGGAGGGGGTTGAAATTGGGACAATATTCATATTCTCATCCGATATGGAAATTTTTACGGCCCGGTTGAGATTGGCTGCGTTAAAAGATGACACCCTCCAGTGGAAAAAACACATTTGTCAAAGCATTAAACGATGTCTATAATAGAAAGGAAATTCATATAACTACTGTTCGGCGGAAACACGGCCGACGCCATAAATGGGAAATGAACTATAAATTATTAAGATGTTTTTATACTTTTTTTTGGTGGCGGGGGCGATGGATTTCGCGGCTGACGACAATTTGCCGCATAAAAATTACTTTCTGAAGTTAGGTACTTAATAAAAGTTGTTTATTGATCAATATTGAAGCAATCTCGTAAAATTTATACCATAATGTTATAGTCATCTACTTTACCGACTTGTGTTGCCAACATAAAATTGCAATAAAAACACTTTTTCATTCGTTAGCTTCGTACAAAAATTGACGTATCACACGAGTAAATAAGTAATTAAGAAACTTTAACTCTTAAAAGTGTCACTGAGACAAAAATTTGGGTAAATTTTGTTCAATACTAGAGAATTTCAAAAGAAAATATTAACCTGGTAACCTCAGGAAAGGTACCACATAATGTTATAGTCATCTACTTTATCGACTTTTGTTGGCAACATAAAATTACAATAAAAACACTCCTCATCCATCAACTTAGTACAAAAGCTGACGTATCACAAGAGTAAATAAGTGATTAAGAAATATTAACTCTTAAAAGTGTCACTGGGACAAAAATTTCAGGAAATTTTGTTCAACATTAGATAATTTCAAAAGAAAATATTAACCTGGTAGCCTCAGGAAAGGTATCACTTAATGTTATAGTCATCTACCTTACCGACTTGTGTTGCCAACATAAAATTACAATAAAAACACTTTCTCATTCATTAACTTAGTACAAAAGTTGACGTATCACAAGAGTAAATAAGTAATTAAGAAATATAAACTCTTAAAAGTGTCACTGGGACAAAAATTTAAGTAAATTTTGTTCAATATTAGAGAATTTCAAAAGAAAATATTAACCTGGTAGCCTCACATAATGTTATAGTCATCTTCTGTACCGACTTGTGTTGCCAACATAAAATTACAATAAAAACACTTCCCATCCAATAACTTAGTACAAAAGCTGACATATTACAAAAGTAAATAGGTAATTAAGAAATATTAACTCTTAAAAGTGTCACTGGGACAAAAATTTGAGTAAATTTTGTTCAATATTAGAGAATTTCAAAAGAAAATATTAACCTGGTAACCTCAGGAAAGGTATAACATAATGTTATAGTCATTTACTTTACCGACTTGTGTTGCCAACATAAAATTACAATAAAAACACTTCTCATCCATTAACTTGGTACAAAAGCAGACACATCACAAGAGTAAATAGGTAATTAAGAAATATTAACTCTTAAAAGTGTCACTGGGACAAAAATTTGGGTAAATTTTGTTCAATACTAGAGAATTTCAGAAAAGGCATCATATAATGTTATAGTTATCTACATTACCGACTTGTGGTGCCAACATAAAACTTAAACCAGAAAAACACTTTCTTATCCATTAACGTTCAGTTGTTGAAACATTCAGCGTGTAAGTTGGTGTGAATGTCCGGGGGACGGTCGGATGTAAGAGCCAGAAACATTTTGTTAAACAATTTCATTAATTTCGGCATTTCCGCGACCATACGTTCGGCGGCGGTGGCGCCGGATTCAATCGACGCAAGAATTTTCACGATACATTAATTAATTACTTGGGTAGTGAAAACACGTAATTAGAAAATTCAGTTTCCGGACAATAACGCACCCGGTTTTGTGTACGTACGAGCACGTCGACACGTTACCCTTAAAATATATACGGGCCCCCGAACCGTTCGGCCGGATTGTGGGCCCTGACTTTATTGCCCCCCTCTCGAAAACTAGGATTAGTTGTAAACAAATATCGGACGTACTTCCTTCACTTTTCCCGGAATTTAATTTTTCCGTGGATTAATCGAACGTTGAACGTTGTAAAATTAATCCGGGATATCGTTCGCAGGGGTTATTACAGTTTTTGGCACATTTTCTCATTGTGTTTGTCCTGGGGGATTTGCGAATCGACCGAATAAATTAATATTTAATTTAGCCTAATATGTTTGCTTTTTTGTCATCAGCGATAATGCTTTTTATAAGATGAACTCTTGTTTGATCAAAAAGTAGGGGGGTGAATATTAATTTCTAACCCTTTTCTCTCTCGCTCCGTTGTCGCTGTGCATGTAGATCGATGAGATTAACGAGAAAACTTTGCCGTGCCCTCAAAGACCGTCACCTTTAACGTTGAAAAACACATCGGATTAATTATAATTAAAGACATACATCAAAACCTTCCCCCACGCCGATCACTTGCCATACCGAAATATCAAATGTCACATATTGGCAACGATATGCAAATGATGGGGTGGCTGAGCCAAACGGGTGAGTAGTCCATCGCTAATATCTGATATCCGGGTTATAGATTTCGACTCGGGCCGATATTCAAATTAGGGTGGACTCACCCCTTTTGCGAGGGGACATTTCTGCTTCTGTTTCTCTGTTCGTGTTTCTGGCGTTTCGGGTCTGCGACAAAAATTACAATGCTGTGACATAATAAATACAACAGAAATACTTGCTACGTTTTTGAATTAATGTGTCACTTGAATAATTAATAAATACTGACGTTCCTACAAATAAAATCGTTTTTTTTTTAACTGAAAAAGTTTTTAAAATTATACAAAATATATATATATATATATATATACTAATGAAATGATTTATAATGAATCAAGAGTGAACATTTCTTAATTATAATTACTTTTTATCTTTATATGTGTTTAATATTATTTTTTTCCTATAATTTAACTTTAGGAATCACTAACTTTTTTAGTGACATATTTACTCGTCTGACATTACTACTTTTTGTACAAAATTTGTGACAGATATTTCTTATAATCAAATTTTAACAGTGAACATCTCTTAATTACAAATTTATCCTTCGATATTTCTTTTTTTGTATACAGTTTATTATTGGCTTTTCCTATAATCAATCTTTAGGAATCACTAAATTTATTAGTGACATATTTACTAGTCTGATATTTCTGCTTTATGTACAATATTTGTGACAGATATTTCTTATAATCAAATTTTAACAGTGAACATCTCTTCATTACAAATTTATCCTTCGATATTTCTTTTTTTGTATAGAGTTTAATATTAGTTTTTCCTATAATCAAACTTTAGAAATCATTAAGTTTTTTACATATTTACTATTTACTCGTCTGATATTTCTACTTTATGTACAAAATTTGTGACAGATATTTCTTATAATCAAATTTTAACAGTGATTAATACAAAATATAAAGTTAGAGTTTCCTTAGATGTGACAGATAAAAAAAATCAGAAATATAAATATCTAATTAAGAAACGTTTTATGTTAAAATTAAGAGAATAAGTATGTAATTATAAAACCTAATAAATTTTATATTGTGAAGTATAAAAATCAGAGTAATAACTTCATTAACAGACAGATGCCATTTTATCAACCCTTATAAACAAACAGATGATCACATGGAAGAAACGACGTTGCCACCGTCCCGAATAATATCTTGTTATTGTCTTCGCGATCGAAGGAACCTGCGAGCAGGGGCAGAAAAAAAAAAATAAAAAATGATTAAAAATTCATGCACACGCGGGCACAGCGAGCGGCGCACACAATAAAGAATGTATCTGCGGTGTTTCCATTACGCAACCCCATCCCTCCGCATACGGTTTATTACCGGCCATAATTCAGCGACTTTAATAAATGGCCCGATAACGAGTATTCAAATCCATTCCGGGCCGAAGTGAAAGTGAAGCGAACGGGGAGCCAGATCCTCAGGAGATATCCTTCTGCTTATTCCGTTAATGCGGACGGTCGATTTCGCCAAGGATAACAATGGTGGTTTGATGACTGTCAATAAATCAGTTGTATGCAAAACACCACCCCTCCGCCCTCCCCACTACGGCGTGACGTTGTTAAGGGTGGGTTTTTAGTGGGGTTGGGGGTTTAATTGTCGCCCGTTCGGATTGTGCATTGGTTTCTTTTCAATTTTGCTATTTTTGAGTTAAATCCGGGTTTATTAATTTACCTGGAGCGCGATAAAGTGACGGAGCGTCGTTACGTTTCATCCCCCCTCCCCTTATCCTCCGACGTTCTTTGCTAGTTTGCGATTTCTCTAATTTCGACATGCTTCAAGTCTGATATCTATGAAAGTGTACACTTCTGACGTTTCTATTCTTGACAGTTCGCGTATTTATTAAGTGGCGGCTCCTCTTTTAGAAACTTTATAGCGTCAGCGCGGGGGGGTTGTTGGATTAATAACGATACGGGGTATCACATTCGTTTCGTGGAATTTAATTCCGGCAAGTCTATTTAAAGTTTACTTCGAAAATCCGGTTACATCGGAATATTCGTTGTCGGATTATTGCACCTTCAAAAACTAATAAGGGTTGCTCGAACAATAATATTGTTCGGGATGATTTCGAGTGTGGTTAACTTGATCATTTTTCGTTCAGCCCGTTAATTAATAGAAGATAATAAACGACAGTCTGTACAACTGCTGATAAACGGCAGCGTTTTGGCAAACTCCCTTTAATACACACCCCGAAACACCCCACACATACACACTCACACTCACACACACACACACACACAGTGGAGACGTCGTCGTTGTAGTAAATTTTCTACAGCGGTGCCTTGTACTTAATTAATCGAATGAATACTGATTTAACTTAGACTTGTACTTACAAACAATTGGCCGCGAACCAAAATTTCAACAATATCCGCAAGTTTCGGGGAACTGTTTAGGCATTACTTCGATTCTATTAACGCCGGCTACATTTATATATGTGTTCGGAGCATACACTTTACAAGTTGCGAATGTTAAATTGTTGTTCGGCTCGGCGGAATGGCGGAGGAGCCGGGCGAGAAATGCAACGTTTCGATTCTGAATGCAGCCATGGAAACTTTCCATTAATTAATTACCAGCCAAAATCAACCGTGTGTACTCAGAGAACCGCCACATTTTATACAATTGCCAACGAAATATATTGTGCCTTTTTTTTAACGTTCAACTCGGTGCTGTCAGATGGGTAAATATGACAGTAAGAAACTTCCTGACTCCTAAAGTTTAATTAGAAGAAAAATTTAACATTTAACTTTACTCAAATGTATAAATATCACAAGTGTACAATGTAATTATGAAATGTTAAACCTTATAGTCTTGTCTATAAGAAAAATATAACATTGAACTTTGTACAACAGTAGAAATATCAGGAGAGTAAAATGTTATGAAAAAATGTTGACCCTTATAGTCCTGGTTATAAGAAAAATATAACATTTAATTTTGTACAAAAGTAGAAATATCAGAAGAGTAAAATGTAGTTAAGAAATGTTGATTTTTTAATTCAATTTAAAGCAAAATATACTGTAATTTTTTAACATTATACAGACAAGTGGAAACGTGATTAAGAAATAGAAAAAAGTATTCAGAATACATTTGAATATAAAGTCATCCACTTAAATAAGTGAAGTAGTCGTCGTTGGCTTTCGAGTTGATATTGAAAACATCGACAGGGGAAAGTCCCGACAATAAATCCTTCGGAATTAATACTGTCATTTCTCGTATGATTTAAATGCACCATTAACTATAGTTTGCATGGGAGGGTAGGCCACTCTCCGCATTAGGCAAATGATCCGAAATGTCTCAGACAACCTCGTAAAAACTACTGAAATATGGGCGCGTAGACGATGTGCCTCCGCTCGCCGGGAGAATGGAATATGGATTCTGTGCCGGAATCCCTGAAATTGAAAGATTACGCTGGTATTGTTACGGCTTCGGCGATATTCAAATGCGATGTTTCTTTATGATGTTTTCGTGCGGTTAAATTTTATGAACAGTTTTTCTGCTGTGACTGATCATATACTTAATATCAAGGATCGGAACAACCACTAAAAGCGGCCCTTTGATTAATTTTACAACCATTATTTATGTGTTCTCCCCCGCACAATATTACTTCTTACATTCTTGTAACAAAATTGCCACATGAAGAATCGCTTTTAATAAGGTTTCGCACCGGTAATTTCCCTTAACGCATCGATGCCATCTTTAGATTGATTTCATAAAATACTCCACTAACAAATCATTTATGGCGAATCCACCATTTATTTAAATTGGATTGGTTTCAACTGAAACGTGTACGCATGCCCGATAATCCCGCCGTTATTTAAAATTATAATTGCGTACGAGAAGAGGAAACAGGACGGATTAAAATTTAGCATTGATATACTGATATATCCTCGCATCATCATACGTTACCCTTATATTCCTTATAAATGTATCAGGCGGCGAAGATGTATATTTCGGCGCGGGCCCCGATGATTTAAGACGTCTCCGCAACGCGTAAATTTTAAATATAACCCCGATACAAACACCCCGAAAGATAATATACGGCCGGGCACATAAATAAACTACCCCCGTGGCAAGATGATTGGTTCAATGGGATTGAGACATGCAAATTAGTCTCGATATCCAATTTGAAAAGCAAATTTCCTTCGACTGACGGAAAAAGAGGCGCTTTTACCAAAATCCCGCTTTTGTGCTTTTGTTTTATGGGCCTTGTATCCCGAATATTTTTTTATGTGAGCGCATATTTTCTTTAAAGACGATCGAAACCGTTACGTATTTTTACGTACCCCCGAAGATCGTAATAAACTGGCCGGATCTCGAGGCGCAAAGGGTCAAAATTTACTGGACAACTTTCTAAGATACGACGCTCCGGTTTGGCCCCCCCATTTCGGTGGCGGATCTACGAGGGTACACTAATTGTCTTGTGCTTAATGATCCGGCCGTCTGAACGCTATTTTACAGTTTTCCCCAGGCGCAAAACTACATACGCAAACATCCGAACCGAACCGATTTCATTGCGGGACATTGTCCAAACCGCCGGTCCACCCTACGCAAACACTTTCCCTTAGAATTGAACGAAATTTGTGGCTTTCGATACGGAGATGGCGTCATTGTTTTTGGGTAATTACAACTTAATTGAATGTTTTGGAAAACAGAGGGCATTACTGTATTTTGGGGAATTACAAGTTAAAAAATAGAAATAAAAAGAGCAGAATATATATATATAAATTATTGTCACATTCATTTTATTAATTTAATTACAAATTTAAATAAATGGTGGATTCGCCAGTTTAAATTTATGTATTTATACCCATTATTCTTTTCTTTTCTTTTCTTATCCTATATTTATATTTCTGTATAAATTCTGTATAAATACAATTCTGACTTTTGCTATTTTTGTTGATTAAGTCAATAATTTATTTAAAATTTTTGCTTTATCTTAAAATTTTGAAATATCCTATTTCCATTTACTAAATGTACAGTTTTTGTGGGGTACTCAATTCCAACTGTTTATTTCATTAGCTATTATTGTTAATTAAGTCAATAAATTCATTCAAGATTTATATTTCTGTCTTAAAATTTTTAAATTATTGAAATTTTTAGTGTTTCTCTCACAATTCTTTCTTCTTTGTTTTTTGTCCTATATTTACATTTCTCATTGATCAATCCATTTTATTACATTACCTATTATTATTGCTAATAGATTCAAAATTCTTTCTTACTTATTTTTTTTTCTAATGTATTTACATGTTCTTATTGTTTTAATAATGGTGAATTCGCCAGTGTAAATTGAACATCTTCAGTAGTTGTCCATATTTCAGTGTCTCACTCTTTAAATATTAAAATCTGGCAACAGTTTTTAAAATCTGTTAGACACGTAGATGCAAAAACCAAGAAATATTATCGATTCCGCGACGGCAACAAGAAACACCGTCGAAAAATGCGCATTTCCACCAAGTGGCATTTAATAGCGTGTGGCAATATTAAAATAGGATACAAATGAGAGCGCATTTATCCGGGCCCCTAATAATGAGCCCGTGTCGGCGGTATTAGGATACAGTTCGGATTTTTCTCCCGCCGCCGCCGCCGCCGCCACCCCCCGCGCGACGCCGAGGGAAAGAACGCGTATCAGCCCGCACGGTAATGATGGGTGATTTTTTATTATTAAAATAACCGCGGCGCGTAATCAAAGTGGCGCACGGGACCGGGCGTCTTTATTAATAATTTTACCAATGTGTCTCTGTCAATTGCTCGCCCCCCGGGGGTGGGGGAGGGGGTCGTCCTCGGGTTTAATCTGATCGTTGTTTCGTTAAAAAATTTTCCGAAACACACGTCTGAGATGCACGCCAGCCCGGCCGTATAATAAAGAAGAGGTAACGCTCCCGGTTTTACCCCCGGAATTATGTTCCAGGGAGTAATTGATATGCCTATATAAATATATATTAATACAAATGGGTATGGGCGAATTATAACGTCGCGAGCGAAGCGGATCCGCGCCAGTTAATTCCGTTCTCTCACTCATTAATGTAGATGCAGAAAGTTGGGGGCCTTTATTATCGTTATTGTTTCGTGTCGGCGTTCATTAAAATTGTTTTTGAATAAGTTATGCCGCGTGTGGCCGCCAGGGGACACTAAAAGACAGCCCACGCTTGTGCGCATGCCCCACAATCCCGCTATTATTTAAAATTATAATTAGCTTTGAAAGAGAAAACTGTGGGATTAAAATTTATCATAGACATAACCTCAAAATGTCATAGGTCACATTTATGTTTGTAAAATTCAATACAAATTTTTACTTTCTAATTCCTTACTTTTTCTCATATTTAAACTGTATTTATTAATTTGAGCCACTCAATATAAACTTTTTATTACATTAGTTGTTAATATTCATTCAAGTCAAGTGTTCTTTATTCATTGTTGTTTTTGTCTTTTTAATTCTTTGGCTTCTTATTTTTGTCTTAAAATTTTAAAAGTAATTGAAATTTTTACTATTTCTAGCTTTGACTTTATTTTTTATACTAAATGTATTGTTTTTGTGGGCTGCTTAATATCAACTGTTTATTTCATAAGTTATTATTGTTGATTAAGTCAATAAATTCGTTCAAGATTCATATTTCTGTCTTAAAATTCTTAAATAATTCAAATTTTCACTTTTTAATTCTTTGACCTTTTATTTTTTATACTAGATGTACATTTTTAGATACAACTTAATAGAAACTGTTTATTTCATTAGCTATTATTGATGATTAAGTCAATAATTCGGACAAGATTCAAATTTTGCCTCAATATTTTTAAAATCTTTATACGTTTGACTATGTCAAATTGGAATATTTCCCGTAAGATTTGTCCAGAACAGTGATGCAGGAACGAAACCTTTGTTTTTGCCGTCCGGTACGGTTGATAAAGCGTTCCTAATTAAATTAAAGACGTAAATATCGGCCGCCATTATCCAACTGGGCGGCACATAGTTTTTCCCCGTGCATTTAAGCATGTTTTGTTCGGCGGATAATTCCTTTATTTATATATAATGTCCAGTTCTGTCTATAATCCTATTCCGTGCCATCTGTACACTGGCAAAAAACGACGTAGGAAACGGCTCGGGGAAATATTCAAAGGAATTAAAATATCCCCACGGATTAGATATAATGAATGGTTTTAGTGTTATTTAGGCGACCGTCCATTATTAACGGAATTCGTGTACGTTTTTGTCCTTATGCTAAACCAATTAGTCGTTCCGAGTCGAACACGTCCGAAAAGATTGCTAAACCCCGAAACACGTCGGGACACATCTTAAACACGAACGATCCGTCGGTTGTCCCGGCAATATTTCTTGTCCGGGGGCGGTTTTAATCACGGCAAGATTCGAAAGCGCCGCGGGCCAAATAAAAAATTAGAGACGCGTTTTAATTTTTCCATTTCGGCGGCGGAAAACTTAGATGCCGGGGAAAATAACTATAAATAATCTCCGATCGGGCGCCCCGATAAATGGCGACTCGAAGCCCCGGGACGAATCCGTAATTAAAAATTTTTCTCCCCCTAAAAACCACCCCGCAACCTCCTCCTCCCCCCCTCTTCGTTCCTGTCGGCTTGTTATCAGGCGGTTTTTTACGCGGTTCCCGAAAACCGACAAGGAAATATCCCAAAGTAATTTGTAGTTAATCGATGGAAAAGTTTATCGGGGTATAAATCTAATAACGGATTCATGTTCGGTTCGGGTATCGTGTATCGAAATAATTTTTCATTCGGCAATCGCGATTTAATATTTTTTTTTCTATATTACCATATTTATTGACATCATTATAACAACATTATAATGCAAGTTTGATTAATGAGAGTCGATTTCAGGGATTTGTGAGTAATGGCCATTGAGCTTTTGATGAAATATTGGCTCGTGTTTTACAAGAATAAAAATAAACAAATTTATGATATAATACTTTAAAAAATGGTGAATTCTCCAGAATATTGAAGTCTCTTTTATTAATTATTAATTAATCAATTAAATAAGGCCTAGCCTACAGCTAGCCAAACTACCAAAACTTCACAAAAATGAACCTGAACTTCAGTTTCCCAATGAATTTAAACTTGATTTATTCTTTCAAGTGGTGATGTCACAATGTAATACACATGTTATGCAGGAAGAAGAGTATTCAACCATTAAAACCCGCACAAAAATCAACATAAACCCAAAAAGAAAGTTCATTATGCATCAGCCAACCAAAACAGGCATCAAACACCGGGCGAAAAGAAGTGGATTCCCGACGGGTGCGCCGTTTCCATATGGATAACGGCTCCCGAAGGAGGACGACGTAGTCCCCGGGCCTCGGACACACGTCCCTCGCATCGGGGGGTAGTCATAGATGTGTAAAATAACCTGTTACGCATCGGATGAGCTCCTTGGACCCGGCCTGATTATGTGACGGCGCCGCGGCGATCCTGCGGGAAATGTTCTGGATGGTTGGCGGTTTTTTTCTTCTCTCCTTCCAACTCCGTAATGCAATTACGCGAGATGATGGCCTTATTTTTGGGCGGTCGACGTATTTGTCGCCGTCCAATTGTGTTAATTACACATGCGGACGTCGCAGTTCTTGAACCCTTTTCCGGGGTGGCCTTCAAAAAGGATAATTGAAAAGGGAGTTAAAAGAAACATCCGAACGTTGGACGCGGGGGTGGGGATTAGAGGATACGGGACCGTCTAATTTCTCAAATTTAACAAAACACGGCCGACAACAAATGACTAATGAAGTCCTTTGTAATTAACCGGCCAATTAGAAGCAGGAATTGAACGAGAAAAGGTTCGCCGTTTTTATGCTTGAGGATCGCTTTTATCTCTTTTAATGCTTTGAATGGACGCGTGTGTGTGTTTTTTGGATTAGCCGAAGGCGAGAACTCGAACCTGCATTAAAATAATCATTAGGGACGTGCGTTAAGATACTTTTTGCAACCGGAATATGGATACAAGATTACCAACATCATTTTTCTCTAGAAACTCGAAAAATTACTCCTTTTAATCACTGACACTGAATTAATATCATTATGTATCATTGTAAACTACTAGAAACTTCATTGTGAGCTTCCCAAGTCGACTGTACTTGAAAATTAAAGAAGTTACCACTGATATTCTCGTAACAGTAATTTAACAAAGAGAATTCATCCACCAAAGTAATTGAAATTATCGTCAGATATATTAGAAGAAAAGCTAATTGTTTAAAAATTGTCAGTGACATCTATTAATTGCCTACGATAATTCTAAGATGTAGATTTCTGTAATTATTACATCTTGTGCAGACAATTCTCATCATATTAATTTTGTGTGTCATTTTTTGTGTAATTTTGAGATTTGAGGGATGAAGTGGTAACGTTGGAGACGATCGAGATGGAATAATCTCGCGGCCGAAACAATTTAATGAACATCCAGCCACCTAATTACGCTCGAAAACTATAAATCCGTCTCGGACGATTCCGGGCGGTTCCCTCATTGAAAAATCCCCGGTAAAAACGCATTTAACATCTCATCAACCACGCGAAGCGAATGATCCGTATCTCTCGTGCACTCCGGGGCGAAAAACCCGTCACAATCTGAGTCCGCTGATAGTCATTTCTAGACGCTGGAAAATTTAATTTACCGATTCGAGCGACCCGTTAATTACCGCCGCCGCCTTTTTTCCACGCCGATATTTATGTTCCGGACGCAGATAAGACGCGTTTTTCGCACCGCCACCGTCCCCCCCTCCCGTCGACAACCCGGTTTTTGGAGTCCTTAATTATCGTTTTTAATCAAGCGTTTTATTTTTTCTTGCTCAGAGGTCGCAGGACCCGTTTTCGATAGTCCTAATTCGAGTTTGATTCGTGGATTTACGGTAATCGGTGTTTAAACGGTCAATTGAGTTACTACGATATACAAATTTAATTTTAATAAGCCGTTTATCATACCGCCAACAATATTATATCGCTTAAAATGGCTTGGGGTTTAATTTATTGGGGCTGTTGTTAATTATTGAGTTTGGTAAAACGTTTCGGCGAGTGGTACATATAAATTTTAATACAAATTGAAGAATTGGGGGTCCTTAAAAACGTAACATCGTAACATAATGGGTTAATGAATGTGAACTGTTTAAATTAAAAACCCTCCTTTATGCCGACCCTTGAAGTTAACAAAACCGAAACTCCGACATAAAGGAGCATCCGCCAAAAAGTGTTTTACACAAGTTTCTTTTGTTGGCCGCCCGACGATTCACAAGCCATAATATTTAACATCCCGATGAAAAATCCCCCGGCGAAAAGCACGGGAGGAGACGCGGACGAAGAAGAAGACGAAAAAAAGAAAGTTGGGCGATAAATTACGATACATTGAAAGAGTCGCGGGCGCGGGCCATTATGTTTCGATTTTTGACTAACTGCACAATAAAAGTTTAAATTGCCTCTTTCTCGGGCGAAAGTTTTTATTAAGTTTTTTTTTATGAATAATTCCGGTGTCATCTCCGGTAACGGCTCAATCGCAGGTAATTTGATTGCCGGCAACGTAAAAATATTTTACGGGTATAATATAATTTTTCTGTTTTGGTACAGGGCGATGCACATTTTAATTTCTCCACACTTTGCTACATTATAACTTCGAAATTACCTATTAAAAATATTTCGAAGGGTTTAAGAAATTTTTCATTTTTATATAAATTATTCCGGGGAATAGTTAAGGACGCTGCGGAATGAAATTTCAACAAAATGCAATCACAAATTTAAAGTACATTCATTTTGAGGTATTTTTATGTGTTACAAGTTAGATTTGTTTCGACAGTAATTTTAAAATTAAGCAGTTTTTGGGTTATTGCTGTGAGGATTTCGACAATAATTCAAAAAAAATAAAACATAAAAATTTGTTATATTTACCTTTTATTTAAGAAGTATTAACATATTTCTTTGTCATCAATAATTCTTTGTCAAAGTACAAATTTAGGAACAACTATGTGACGAAAACTAAATGTACAGTTAATTTAAAAATATAAGATCATCGAAGAACCTATAATAATATTTCTTTTTAATTTCTATTTAAAATTTGGTGGATGAGTACTCTCTGTTCAACTAACAATTATGAGAATAACAATTTTGTCTTAGAGAATATTCTTATGTATATTTCTATGACGTTAATTGAAAGTACAGACAATTCAAAAATATAAACGTACCAAGGAAGTTTCTATTAGAGTTTGAATTAAATATTTTCAGAGTTTGAAGAGAGGAATAATTATTCCGAGTAAAACATCAACAATTCTTTGTCAAAGTACAAATTTATGGACAATTATCTGACGAAAACTAAATGTACAGTTAATTTAAAAATATAAGATTATCGAAGAACCTATAATAATATTTCTTTTTAATTTCTATTTAAAATTTGGTGGATGAGTACTCTCTGTTCAACTAACAATTATGAGAATAACAATTCTGTCTTATAGAATATTCTTATGTATATTTCTATGACGTTAATTGAAAGTACAGATAATTCAAAAATATAAACGTACCAAGGAAGTTTCTATTAGAGTTTGAATTAAATATTTTCAGAGTTTGGAGAGAGGAAATATTATTCTGACTAAAAAATCAACAATTCTTGTCAAAGTACAAATTTATGGACAATTATCTGATGAAAACTAAATGTACAGTTAATTTAAAAATATAAGATCATCGAAAAACCTATAATAATATTTCTTTTTAATTTCTATTTAAAATTTGGTGGATGAGTACTCTCTGTTCAACTAACAATTTTGAGAATAACAATTCTGTCGTAGAGAATATTCTTGTGTATATTTCAATGAAATTAACTGAAAGTACAGAAAACTCAAAAATATAAACATACCAATAAAGTTTCTATTAGAGTTTGAATTAAATATTTTCAGAGTTTGGAGAGAGGAATAATTATTCTGAGTAAAACATCAACAATTTTTTGTCAAAGTACAAATTTATGGACATCTATCTGACGAAAACTAAATGTACAGTTAATTTAAAAATATAAGATCATCGAAGAAACTATAATATTATTTCTTTTTAACTTATTTTTAAAATTTGATGGTTGAATACTCCCTGTACAACTAATAATTTTAAAAACAACAGATCTGTCTTTGAGAATATTTTTATGTACATTTTTTACGGACAACTTAAAAATATTAAACACAAGAATTTTTTTTATTTAAATTAATTAGTTTTACAGAACATATTATTTGGTAAGGAATCTAACATTGAACTCTTTTCAGATATTGGCTGATCCAGTGCATCAACGACAACAAAACCAGGTCAGAATTTTTTTTTTACTTTTAAAACCACTATAAATGTTTGTGCATAAACACACCGTACAGCCGTACACCGTTTCAAGATTAGGTAAACACATCAACAAACACTCGTATAGGCGAACACACCAGTGACACAGAGTCCTCAAAATACAGAATCCGAGAATCGGTGTCTGTCAACTGGCGCCACCGCGTGTCCGAACCGCCAACCTCTCATTCCACAACCGGCTGCGAACCGCGACGCAGCACGCCGAAACCGAAAGTATCGCGCTACGTTTCACTTTATCGTCCTGCCGCAAAAACCGACCGGCCCCGGCCTTGACACCGTTTTATTTTTTTACACTTAATCGAGTGAACCAAAGTAAATACGAACGTGCGATTAATTAAACAAACCGATCGGCCAATTTACGGTTAACGTGGCCGCAACACAATTCGATTAAACCGACACGGCGCAAATTCCATAATTGCACGTGTCGGCTGCGTCGGGCTTAAATTAATAACCGTAAACCGCACTGATGCAGGTGATCGCCGGAACGGCAGAAATCAAACATTTGTATTAAACCGGAATCGACGAAATTAAAAGCCGACAGCGTTGGCGGCGATGGGGGGGCGGCGCGTCACCGCAGAAACCCTAAAACCCCAAACCGGGACGTCGGTTAATATGTTTAACACCTAAACCTGTGCGGGTCGCTGTTTGAACATCGGGCACGGGACGGTTTTGCAACTGAAAGGGCAATACTGATAGATGTGTCTGCATTTGGTCGGGCTGCAATTGATATTGGGGTTTTCGCACCCTCCTCCCCCCCTCTCGGGCCCTCGCCGCGTTTCGCTTTAAAACCCGATTCCGGTGGACGTCACGATTATCCGATTATCCGTTAACGCAGCGACGTCGACGACGGTCGAAACAAAAAAGTGCCACAGGGATCAACGTTCGGACCACCTTCCTTAAGACAATCGCATCAACGATACTGACCGCCATTATTATTAAAGCGGGTAGGGAAGGAGGAGGGAAAAAAAAGGCGAACGTCAAGAAATTACAAAAATCGAGCGTACAAAAGGCGTTCGAACAGCAACATCGCTATCGGTAACAAGTTGACAGCCAATTAAAAAGCGTTTAAGGAGGCCGATCTTCCATTTATAATTAAGTGTGTCCGAGTAGGCCGCGTAATTACTGGCCAACCGCGATCGGAGAACCTTTTGACAGGCTGATAGACAAGTTGCCCACTCGATCTCGATTGTGTTTTCTCTGTTTATTATCATTTATTTTATTTTTTTTTTTTACTAGGCGGTTGTTGGATTTTTTTTACGGGGGTAAATGGACAATGTAAATATGGTTACCATAAACAGAATGCCTATTAATAATATAAACTGTATGGCTTGTAATATGCAAATGGTCGAGCTCTCGATTCAGATCTAATAAAATCAATCTATTGTTCGTGTACGGCAATAAATAAATTAATATTTTAAAATCGGGTTCGTGCATATCTGTTTTGGTCTTCACAATACTTCATTTGAATATCGGATATCTTGTAAAATTGTCGGGACGCATCTGATTGTATTAATGTTTAACGTTTTTCAAATCTAACCTTTCACCAATTAAAACAGGAGAAACTGTTATAAATCATTCTCCTCTTTGCAGGCTTTTCTTACTTTGTATTTATTTTTAAATTCAGCTAAATTTATTTAAAGATCAAGTGAAAGGATCAATATTTTTAATATTTCCAAGAATTTTTTGAACTCTAATTAACTAAATGTCTTTATAAATTCGAAGACTTTGTTACTCTTTACCATATACTAATTTTTAGATAGGAATTAGCCAAATTTGTTTATAAAATATAATCAACTTCATAGATTTTGTTATATGCCATTACTTTTGAAATTCAGATTAAATAAACTTAGTTTTAGTTAAATTGTGAGGATTATATGTTATAAAATATATAATTAGTTGTTTATCGTTCATACTCAACTTCACAAACATTTTTTTCAAGTACTTATTTTAAAATCCAATTTAGCTAATATAATTGAAAGGAAAAAACATAAAATACATTTTATCAAATCAAATTTTCTCCATTTAATACAAGAAAAACTGTCTTAAATAATACTCAACTTCACAGACTTTGTTATATGCTCTCACTTTTAAAATTCAGATTAATTAAACTTAGTTTTAATTAAGTTGTGAGGAGAAAACTACAATAACATATAAAATTTGTTGTTTATCGTTCATACTCAACTTCACAAACATTTTTATTAAGTACTTACTTTAAAATCCAGTTTTGCTAATATAATTGAAAGGAAAAAACATAAAATACAATTTATTAAATCAAATTTTCTCCAATTAATACAAGAAAAAATGTCGTAAATAATACTCAACTTCACAGATTTTGTTATATGCTCCCACTTTTGAAATTCAGAGTAACTAAACTTAATTTTAATTAAGTTGTGAGGAGAAAACTACAATAAGATATATAATTTGTTGTTTATCGTTCACACTCAACTTCACAAACATTTTTATTAAGTACTTACTTTAAAATTCAGATTAACTAGTTCACTTGAAAAGCTTGAAAGGAAAAAACTCAAAATATATTTCATAAATACTGATTTTTTCTAATTAATATAAGAAAAACTGTTGTAAATCATACACAACTTCACAGACTTTGTTATATGCACTTACATTTGAAATTTAGATTGAATAAAGTTAGGTTATGAGGAGCAAACTATAATAAATTTTTATCAAGTACTTATTTATAGGAAGAAGTACAAAATAAATTTCATCAAATCTAATATTAATTAATAAAAGAAATACTATTGTAAATTATACTCAACTTCACAGATTTTGTTATATGCATTTACTTTTTAAAAACAGACTATATAAATGTGTAATGTAAGTTAAGTTGTGTGGTAAAAACACAATAAAAAATGTTATAATATGTTGTTTATC
Organism: Aethina tumida; assembly: GCF_024364675.1. NCBI lineage: Eukaryota > Metazoa > Arthropoda > Insecta > Coleoptera > Nitidulidae > Aethina > Aethina tumida. The sequence goes on along the minus strand of NC_065440.1, from coordinate 18,003,591 downwards.
GATGATAGATAATTTCCCAATTAAAAAATTGATGTCGAGTGTAAAAACAAGTGGGACCAGGCAATTGAATAATAAATAACCATCTATAATTTAAAATGAATGGTTCTGTTCACATGTGCAGGCCTAACAATGTGGGAGTAACAAACAATAAGAATATAAAATTGGTGCGTTCTCCTGAAACCGGACGTTGTTATATTTAGTTTTAAAATACAACCAATTGTTAGTTCCTTTCATTCAATATTACTGTTTTGTTAGTCTGCATTAAAATAATAACAAGACGGTTTTCAATACCGGGCTTTTATTATTGTACGAACCAGACCATTGGCGTAGAAAAATATTAATTGGTTAAAAATTAGACGCCTACTTTTGATTATCAAAGGATTTGACCTAAATATCTGCGTTACCGAGTCTAATGTCAAAACTATTCAGATAATTCTGAACAAATTGTAATAACATTATACTATATAAAACGTAAAACAGCAGCGCAATATTTTATAGCAGCAATATAACTTTATAATCCCACTTTTGATAATTTAGATTCGTATCAAGGAATCTTGCCTTTTCCATAAATCGCCCGAAAAAAATAAAAGGTCCGTGGGCGGCGCACTCACACAATTTATCTCGGCAATGGATCTCGGCGACAGAAAATGTTTTTATTGACGTGCATTTTTTAATGGCAACGCAACAGAATATCTCCCGGAATATCCGATTTCCCCATGTAAAATGGCATGGAATTAAAATCCGAGTAATAAATATCTATCGAGACAATAAACACTTATTGTATGACATCAGCGAGCGCGACCCGACTGTTTGTTTGTCCGCGATCAATCCATCGTACCGAAAACGTATCGTTTACGCGAAACGAATTTATCGGTATTTATTTACCCTAACGGTTTCTTGTTACCCCCGGTTTCCTTTTGCGTACCGCAAAACCGGATACTCGATTATTGCCTCGCTGAAATTGCAGCAGGAATCCACCTTGACTGAGCCGTGATAACAACAAGAACTGCGGGAATAAAAAAAGACCTGTATGTACTGTACTGTACTTAATTTTTAAACTTAGGTTAAGGGAATCTCAGCAGGAATTTTTTAAAAATTTGTCCTTTCATCAATCAAAACAAAAGAGGCTTTGTTATATATATATACTTATATAGGCTAAATAAAATGATTCAGTTAAGTCGCAGGAAGACAACAATAATAAAATTTATAATTTGACATTTTTTAAGCTGACTTAACTTCACAGAAGGGAAAAACGCTAAAAAAAGTTAATTATTTGTTGTTTATAGTTCATGCTGAACTTCACCAACATTGAATACCCGATTATTACTTCCCTGAAACAATTTCGCAGCCGAATCGTTCCTACCTTGACTGAGACGAGATAATAATAAAAAGTGCAGGAATAATAAGACGTCCAGAACAAACGCAATTACCCCGTTTGACTTGATTTTTATTTAAAGTGGCTCGAATAATAAGAACGTAATTAATTCATATTTATCTGCACATCCAAAAAAAAAAAAAAAACGACGGGGCGAAACGGAGATGCCGAAGCGAGATACCGTTATGTCCTGTGGGGTCGGAACCGTCCTGTATCGCGATTGAAATTCTTTTAATTTAGCCTCCGCTCTTGTTTAAAGACGAACCCCTTTTTTCATATTTAATTTGTCATTTTATTGTGCGGGCCATTCCATGCGCGACCTCCGCCCCATCCCCCGACCTTATATATCGTCCTGCAATTTTTTAATTGCTTTAACAAGAGATAACGGAATTGGCCAACGTTAATTAGCAATCCGACGGTTCTTTTGCGACCCGCCCGAAAATTAAAGAAAAACACGACGGTGTATTTCATTTGCACGGCCCTTACGTACAACGTTCAACCCCTTGCTTAGTGAGACGCGACCGCGGTCGTAATGGCAGACGAAAAACTGCTATTAAAACACCACCGCAATTGTCAAGTATATTTAATTGTCTTCGTGATTTCTTTTTTAATATTAAAAAGTTATTACTGTCTAAAAAAATTAAATAGAACGCTTTAGTCAGACTTTTAGCTGACGAAAAGATCACAATGGATGGTATAGACAAATTTATGAAATATTTTTTTATCTCTTCTCTTCTTTTTGCTATTAACATTCTGATGTATAATCATGTTTATTATAAAAAAAAACCATAAGGATGATTTAAGGTTAAAAATTGTGAAATTATCTGATGAAGTTGTGATTTTTCTGTTTCTTTTCTTTTGAAATTCTGAAGTATAATGACGAATATTATAAAAAATCAATAGTAAGGATGATTTAATATTAAAAACTTAATAGTAAGGATGACTTAATATTAAAAATTGAGAATTTTTTTATCTGATGAAGTTGTACTTCTTGTGTTTTTTATTCTTACACTGATGAATATCATAAAAAATATAAAGTGAGGATTTGTTGTTAAAAATTTTGAATTTTTCTTTTATCTGATGAAGTTGTACTTCTTCTGTTGAAGTACACTGATATCTTGAAAAATTAATAGTAAGGATGATTTAAAATTAAAAAATTCTAAAGTATTATAATGAATATCATAAAAATTCAATAGCAAGGATGATTTAATGTTAAAAATTGATCATATCTGATGAAGTTGTATTTCTTCTGTTTTTTTTATGTGTTTAATGATAAGGATTATAAAAAGCAAGAGATAGATGGTTTTAATCATAACTCTTTATTTCTTCTATTTTCTTTAGACAGATATTTTATAATTATCTTATATTATAATAAATTAAAAATTCATAAGCAGTTTGTCTCTTGTGAACTAGACTCACCAATAGTCTGCGTCTTCGGTGGCGTTGAAAGAACGGGAATTGAGAAGTAATCACCGATCTTGGCGTCCATTAGTCAAATTAAAAAGCGGGCGTAGAGATTGAAAAACGGATGCTGCGCAAAAAAACAATGGGAGGCACTTATTGAAAAGCAATCCTAGATGCTCGTAACTGATCGAAATGAAACGGAGACTTTTGTCGATGGGAAAACCACTTTTCAAATTACTTTTTTTGTCACTTTTTATCTTTTAATGATTGCTATTGAATTGTTTTAGTAGTACGTCGTGTGATATTTGATATGTGACGTTGATCCGGGCAAAAGAAGTGCGTGTTGAAGTGCCAATCATCGGGGCCCGGGACAAACAGAGAAAAAAGAAGGAAACAGGACGATAAACGTGTAAAAAAACACAAACACAAAGGATCAATCAGCACCGACACGTCCATTAATGAATGCCGATCGAATAAACGGGTAAAATTACCATGCCAAAAGGGGATTTTAATATTCATGCACACACAAAACCGTAACAGAATGTCGAGAGAGAGAGAGTGGAAATCAAAACGTTCAATAACAGCAATACAAACGTGTGTGTGTGTGTGTGCAAATCCGTAACAGCCGTTTGTGATCCAAAGTGCATGGGGGAGGACACGCAGCAGCAGCAGCAGCAGCAGCAGCAGCAGCAGCAGCAGCAGCAGCAGCAGCAGCAGCAAAAAAAAAAATGATAAAAACAAAATAATAATAATAATAATAATAATGGTCGGAACTGCATCCGTGGAAATTTCGCGTGATAATCATCGCGTACGCCGAGGAGCCAATTGTGTATTCAGGAGCGGTTCGCGAGCCCGGTTTTAATCAGATCAATAAAAATTGTTGCCCGTCCTACGGAAACCAAATAAACAAACGACCGTTTCTATCTGGCCGTAAAAAAAAGACCAACAACAGAAAGAAATAATGTATATCTGAGAATATGATACGTTTTCATACGTGACGTGCGTTTTGAATTGTGGCCGCGCTTTTGTCTCAGTGGCGCACGTCCCCGGACCCCTTTACATGTTTCGCCTTTGTAATTTACACAACTGACCCCTTTTTATATTTTCAGGTATCTTATTAAAGATGGTATTAATTATATAATAGTGGGGGGACGTACATTGATTATGTTACTCATGATATGAAAACATTTTTTTTATGTTTATAAAGATAAAACATTAATAATTATTAGAAAATATCTGTCAATAAACTTGGCAATTTCAAACTGGAACAAAAAATGTATTTAGAATATTTTTTGTAAACTTTAAACATTTTTTACTTTCAATTTGATTATCCACGTTAGTAGTTTCAGTGTTTTATTAAAACCTTTTTTCCATACACATATTTTTTTAGTTATGAATAGAAATAGAATTAAATTGAATTAAAAAAAGGATAAAACATTAATTATTATTAGAAAATATTTATTAATAAACTTGGGGTTTCCAAAGTAGAACAAAAAAGGATTTCAGAATATTTTTTTGAAAACTTTATTATATTTTTTACTTTTAATTTGATTATCGACGTTAGTAGTTTCAGTGTTTTATTAAAACCTCTTTTCTCTATACATATTTTTTTAGTTATGAATATAAATAGAATTAAATTGAATTAAAAAAAGGATAAAACATTAATTATTATTAGAAAATATTTATTAATAAACTTGGGGTTTCCAAAGTGGAACAAAAAAGGTTTTCAAAATATTTTTTGAAACCTTTATTATATTTTTTACTTTCAGTTTGATTAACCACGTTAGTAGTTTCAGTGTTTTATTAAAACCTCTTTTCCCTATACATATTTTTTTAGTTATGCATATAAATAGAATTAAAGTGAATTAAAAAAGGATAAAACATTAATTATTATTAGAAAATATTTATTAATAAACTTGGGGATTCCAATGTGGGAAAAAAATTATTTTAGAATATTTTTTGAAAACTTTATTATAATTTTTACTTTCAATTTGATTATCCCTGTTAGTAGTTTCAGTGTTTTATTAAAACCTCTTTTCCCTATACATATTTTTTTAGTTATGTATATAAATAGAATTAAATTGAATTAAAAAAGGATAAAACATTAATTATTATTAGAAAATATTTATTAATAAAACTGGGGGTTTCCAAAGTGGAACAAAAAAGGATTTCAGAATATTTTTTGAAAACTTTATTATATTTTTTACTTTCAATTTGATTATCCATATTAGTAGTTTCAGTATTTTATTAAAAACTCTTTTCCCTATACATATTTTTTTAGTTATGCATATAAATAGAATTAAAGTGAATTAAAAAGAGGATAAAACATTAATTATTATTAGAAAATATTCATTAATAAACTTGGGGATTCCAAATTGGAACAAAAAAATATATTAGAATATTTTTTGTAAACTTTATTACATTTTTTACTTTGCATTTGATTATCCACGATAGTAGTTTCAGTATTTTATTAAAATCTCTTTTCCATATATATATTTTCTCTAGTTATCTATATAAATAGAATTAAATTGAAGTAAAAAAATGATAAAACTTCAATTATTATTAGAAAATATTCATCAATAAAATTGGAGATTCCAAACTGTAAAAAAAAGCTTTAAAATTATTTTTTTTATAAATTATTACAAGTTTTATTTTGATATATAAATATTTTATTAGTTATGTATATAAATGATATTAAATTGAATTAAAAAAAAGGATAACACAGTAATAATTGTTAAAAAATATTCATTAATAAACTTGGGAATTTCAAACTGGAAAAATAAGATTCTAGAATAATAAATATTCGAATCAAATTGGCTTGGATAAATGAGGAGGCCACGAAGGAACGATACACTGTTACAGAAGGAAAGAACAACACTCATTGATTAATAGGGTAAGACTCGTTAAAGCCGATCGTTACATCTCCCCGTTTTGCTTTTATATCGGGGCATCGGATCCAAGAAAATTCGGTACAACTTAATGTCTTCTTTTGCGTTATAGTTTTCCGGGGGGTGTTCTCGAAACGAAACGAACGGCCGTAACGTTAATTGACAAGACATAAAAGGGTGATATCTGTTCCGAACAGGCGTGCTATCGGGAAAATCGTGCAAAATCTCAACTGTCTATGGCTCACATTCTTAGTTTACGTCCACTTTTCAATTAGCCCGGTTTGATGGTGATTGCCTCCGCGTTTTCTGATATCGACTTGTTTATTTTATCGGCGCACATAAAAACCGGATAATTGAACGACATTAATCCCCCGAATACGGATTCGTAACTGGCGCAATGGGAAAGTCGAGTAATCTCGTATCTACGACTATTCCGAAAACCATAAGCTGTTGAGAGGCGCCACTAAAAAATAATATGCCAAAAATGCATCCACGTTAAACTCATCGCCTCACGTCTCTTTTCTTCATTTTCATTTAATAAATTTTTTCAAACTTATAGAACTACACATAAAATAACATATAACAATCCAATAATACAAATAATACACTTTTTAAAGGCACGAGAAAACTCAAGATAATCCCTAAAGTGGTAGAAAAACTTCTTCAAATTATTCTTGAATAAAACTCATGGATACCAATCCAATAATAATCAAAACATCTCGAAACAAGTATCAAAGAAGACTTTTTAAGGCTCTAGAGTGTATTTCAGTTTTCATGATGTTATATAATATACAGAAATACACGAGAGAAATTCATCTATAATAATTCAAAAAGAAGCAAAACACCTTATAAGAGGTACCACAGAAGCTTTCATTTAAAGGTACTAGAAATCTAGTAAAGCATCAGGATAATCTCTGAAGTGACAGAAAAACCTCTTCCAACTATTCTTGACTGAAATTCATGGAAACCAATCCAATAAGTATCTAATCTAATAGTATTAGTCAATGAGTGATGTTTTCTCCTGCAACAACGGTCTATCGTTCCTCCATGAGCTTTTCACTTACCTGACGTAATTGATTGGAATATTATTCACCGTTTTTATCTGCAGCTCACATTCTCGCGGGCATAAATCAGCATCATGTGTCATCGGCGGATACACACGACAATTCCCCGACGCCATTCATAATTGCGTCACGTCCGTATCGGAACTTAAGAAGTCCTCGAACGTGTGGTGTCACTTTCGGGAATAAAATCGCCATACATCTCCGGATTACCCATTGACATCGGAACGGAATGTGCCCGGAATCCGCGAATAAACAGAACGTGATTGATGCCGTCGCCGTAAAGGAGTTGTCGAAACTACGGCCGAACCGGCATTGTCTCGGTTCTAAATTTAGCAAACCGTCCAGTTTAACAGTTTACCAACTACATATCAATGCATATCGGTTCGAGTTCCCTCAAGTCCAGTTTCGCGTCCGGCCAATTCCGGCACGTCGGGCCGACCATTGTCCCTGCACGGTCCAGATACGATCGTTTCAAAGTTGCCGGTGCATTGCGGAACAAACGGCCGAAACCCGGTCCAGGAGTTATCTGTTCGCTTCTTTATCGTTTCGCGTTCTGGACGCCGCTCACAATTGATATCTGCACACAGGTATTCACCTTCAGTTCGGGCACCGGGAACGGACGGGAAGACGGAAAAACCGAAAGCCGAAAACTAAAACTGGACGGCTTGAATTTAAGATGAGGGCAATTAAGTGTGTTTGGTCGGCGGAAACGCGCCGAATTTACGGACGGTTCCGGTCAAAGATCCGCAATCCCGATCCCTGAATAATGTACCACGGCGAAATGGACACAGATTCAAACCGTTTGCGGCCGAGATGAATTATTATAATCGTTCCTGGGCCAAGCCATGCCAAGCATCAAAGATTTCTGTTTAAATACTATTAAATGCCAGAGGATGGTATCTAGTTTGACAGCAGGAACTATAAAGGAAGCTCAAGAGTGTAAATAAGTAGAAAGAACTTCCTGAAACAAGCATTAGAGACGTCTGAAAGGCCTTTAAAGGCTCTGGAAGATTATAAAGAATCAGGATATTCTCTGAAGTGACAGAAAAATGTCTTTCAACTACTCTAGAATCAAATTTATGGAGATCAATCCAGGAAGAAGCAACATGTCTTAAAATAAGCATCAAAGGAGTCCTTAAACTTTTTGAAGACACTTGAAGATTGAAAAGTACATCAGGATATTCTGTAATGTAACAGTAAATATCTTCCAACTATACACTGAAGAAATTCACGTAAAACAATCCAATAAGAAGAAATACACCTTAAAACAAACACCAAATAAGTTTTGAACTGTTTGAAGGCATTAGAAGATTGTAAACAGTCAGGATATTCTCTGAAATGGTAGAAAAATGTCTTCCAACTACTCTGGAATGAAATTCATGGAGACCAATCCAGGAAGGAGCAAGATGCCTTTAAACAAGCATCAAAGGAGTCCTTAAACTTTTTGAAGGCACTTGAAGATTGAAAAGTGCATCAGGATATTCTATAATGTGATAGTAAAGTATCTTCCAACTATACACGAGATAAATTCACGTAAAACAATCCAATAAGAAGAAAAACACCTTAAAACAAACACCAAATGAGTTTTGAAACTGTTTAAAGACATTAGAAAATTGTAAATAATCAGGATATTCTCTGAAATGACAGAAAAATATCTTCCAACTACTCTGCAATGAAATTCATGGAGACCAATCCAGGAAGAAGGCAAACTTCCTTAAAACAAGCATCAAAGGAGTCCTTAAACTGTTTGAAGGCACTTGTAGATTGAAAAGTACATCAGGATATTCTATAATGTAACAGTAAAGTATCTTCCAACTATACACGAAATAAATTCACGTAAAAGAATCCAGTAAGAAGAAAAACACCTTAAAACAAACACCAAATGAGTGTTGAAACTGTTTAAAGACATTAGAAGGTTGTAAACAGTCAGGATATTCTCTGAAGCGACAGAAAAATGTCTTCCAACTACTCTGGAATGAGTCCAATCCAGTAAGAAGTATAATCTTTAATATGACAGAATATCATGTTGAAAGAAACGCAGGAGTTCCAAAGTAGCATGTAGTAGAATAACACTATAATGACTAAAAATAGCACCATTAATATTCAAAGAACAATGGAGGCTTCGCCGGTGAAGTTTCTGATTTACCATGGATTAACCCCGGAACGGCTGAATGGCCCGATAGTTTTCTTGGTCGGTTTTCGCGTCGGCCGGAGGAAAGTGATTCCGGCCGGAGGAAACGGCGCTAAATGCTGCCGAATCCGGTTGCGCTCCGCCGCCGGAATAAACACACGTGTATACACGGGGGGCGGTTAGGTTTGACGGATATGTCCGGTGGCGGGGCCCCGTTTTGCGCCGTTCAGGAAACCCACGAGAGATCCACTCGGGGCTTTGGATTATTTAATCGGCCGGGCTCCGGACACACACTTTCGTTTCATATTTCCAGGAGTTCGGGCTAATGGATTTAATGCCGCGATAAAAATTCCACGCGCGGACTACCGTCCGTTTTTCGGATTCCGAGACGTGCGGCGTTTTGTGGGGTGTAACCGCCGAATTGAGATAACCATCGGAAAACCGAAGGCGGTTCGAGATCGAAGGGGTCACAAGTGCCGCCTTATCTTCTTATCACATCTACTAGTTCTTGTAATCCGGCAGTTCTCGGTACGTGCACTTACCAGAACCCTCGAAAACGACTAATTGAGACCTCAACTCCGGCCAAAATGACCGTAAGAATCGACTTCCTTCCATCAGCAAGGGAGAGGTGCAAAAAACCGTACGTAATTCCATCACGCGACTGCAACATCTCAATTATGTTGGACCATCGATTGGTCGGATGCTGCGGCTGGTGGATGGGGTTCTCCAGGTTGTCTGTTGTCTGTCAAAAGCCCGCTTGCCCTTCTCCACCTCCCCTGACGAAAAGTAAACCGTAACGCAAAGTCAACGCATTTAGCATACCATTATCTGTAATAACAGCGGGAGCAGGGAGACGGCGGCGGCCCAGAACTTACTAAATTGCTAAATTGACAATATTTAATACCTTCCTCACCTTCGCATAATCTTAATACAGTTTCGCAAGTTGGATAATTAGTGTTCTTAAGCCGAACTTATACAAACACACTAAAGGATTTATTTTGCGCCCTTTATTTCGCGGCGGGGACGCAGCCCCCCGATCTCACACTGTGGGACGATGTGGATAATCTCTTCCACATGCAACAACTTCCAGAATTATAACGAAAGTTGGCCAGGAAAGGACAAAATCTTGATTTTTGGCCTTTTTAAGGCAACTTTGAGAAGTGATTAAGGTTTATGTTACACCACTGAAATCGACTTGATTTTACCTACAAAACGAACCCTATTTTGCTTTGATTGGCTTAAGTTGAAAATTTGGCCTTGAACACATTTTCTAGGAGTTGCCAATAAAAAACTGCAAAAAATAAAATTAGGCACTGTTTCTTCTATAATCTGGCATTGCTAAACCATTTTTTAAAAAGCTAAAGCTGTTACTGAACCCCTAAAATCTTCGACGTATATTTTTTTATCAATTTTCTCAAGGCCAAAAATCAAAAATGGTAAGACACAAAGACATGCGGCTTTCACCATCCAGTTAAGCATCAAATTCCCCACAAACTGGCGATAAAAAAACTGAAACAGTACTGAAAAGAGTTGAGGGGGATATCGTCCAACGGTGCGTGGAGATGGTGGCGTGGAGTGCAGCGCAAGGATTCACCGACGAACCAGGGGTGGATGGTTACTGTTTAACCGCGCGTTTTAAGCTGTTTACTCACCTGATCTCAATTTAATAGAGATTTTTACGAGATCTCAATGTTTGACTATCCGCACTTGAAACGTTTTAGTAGGTTGTCCCCGCGTCGTCGTGTAACACGACGACGGGGGTGGTTTTCTTTGCGAGATAAAGAGTTAGTGGCGGAACGTGGACCGGAATTATAATCGGCACCGAAATTTCCTTTAATACAATGTGTAAACGTAAACACACCCCTCTGAACTAAAAATCTTGTTAATTAGTTAGTTTAAGGCGTCGCTTGTGTGAGACGGTTGTTTCGGGGGGGTTGTTCCTGTCGGAATTATCGATTTCAATTATCCTTAATCTGAAATCCGGCAAAATAGTAAAAGAACGCGGCGACGGGGCTAAACGGGGCTCGCACGGATCCGAGGAATTATGGAATTAATGCAGGAAATATCCCTCGAGTTCATTGTTTCTTTTGAATATTCATAAATCGGATCCAGTCTAAATATCAATATTCCTCCGGCGCAATAAGGCGATAAACACTTAAAAACAGAATTAAAATTTGCATTCGACGTCGCTTTTAAAACTGACGGCCAGACGAATTATCGATTCAATGAGAAGAATTCGCAACAAACATAATGTAATTTGAATAAAAAAATCGTGATTACGATTGGTCCATAAACTCAAAATACTTAGTTTGGCACTAGGGTAGGTGAAGGACATATTTAACTTCATAATCTATGAAATGAATAACTGTTCTGTTTAAAATTCTTTTATAAAATAATCATTTTACATTAGGGTGGGTGAAATAGATATTTAACTTTATAATCTATTAAAAGAATAATTGTTTAGCAGTCTGTAAGTACCTTCAAAGCAAAAAATTCTTAAAAAACATTATGTAACTTGAATAAAACAGCTGTGATTAAAATCATTTTATAAAATTATCTGTATTACCGATACTTATATTATAAATTAAATAATTTGACATTAGGTTAGGTAAAATACATATTTAATTTTGTAATTTATTAAAAGAATAATTGTTTAGCTATCTGTAAGTGTCTTCAAAGCAAAAATTTCTTAAAAAACATTATGTAATTTGAATAAATTAAATAATTTGACATTAGAGGAGGTAAAGTAGATATTTAACTTCATAATCTATTAAAAGAATAATTGTTTAGCAGTCTGTAAGTACCTTCAAAGCAAAAAATTCTTAAAAAATATTATGTAACTTGAATAAAACAGCTGTGATTAAAATCTTTTTATAAAATTATCTGTATTACCGATGCTCATATTTTAAATTAAATAATTTGACATTAGGGTAGGTAAAGTAGATATTACATTATGTAATTTGAATTAAATAAATTACGATTAAAATTATTTTATAAAATTATCTTTATTACCGACGTTTATATTATAAATTAAATAATCGACATTAGGTGGGTAAAATAGATATTTAACTGTGTAATCTGTTAAAGAATAACTGTTTAGTCATCTGTAGACATGTATAAAATGATCGATACGAGTGTGGTTGTAATTGAGACGTACAAAACACAAATGACATCATTCCGATCTAATTTGTCAATAAAATTTATACCAATTTAATACGGGAAGTCGCAATTAAACGTTTTTAACTTAATATAATTCCTGGCACCCACTTTTTCCTGTTTATCCATAAAATAATACTCTAATGGCTTCAATTGTATCAAAAACTGTTCGGGCTTAATTAAAATAACTCCCACGCAAATGAACCGTCCAAGTGGGCATCAGCCGGCGTTATTTCGTATGATTTAATTTTAATTTCTAATCTGATGGTACGTACGTACCGCAGATCGGAATCGAATTCGTGGAAAGGCGCACTGAAATTAATGCCAATAAAAGCATATTTTAATGCACCAATAATAAATGTGGAATTCAAAATTGACAGCACAAATAAGTTTTTATCACAATCAAACCTATTAACACGATCATAATTTTAACGACTTTTATGGTCCGTAATTCTGTAAATATCTTATGGACGCTCGAGTCAACATTTTATTGAATTAAATAACCCATAAAATCTACCACAACTAATACACTGCCCCGAAAAATTAACCACCTATAAACGTTCCTGATTAGTTCCCCTCGCGGTGTTTGTTTGGTGTTTCGATTTGTTCGGGGGTGGTGCATTAATTGTTGTTGACAGAAAATGAAGGTTGTAAGTTAGGTGTACATTTGTTGCGGTGTCCCAGTTTGTTTTGATCAGTGTATGCTGCGTAAGGTTTTATTGAATCAAATTTCCCATAAAATCTGAAATTTATATCTTTATATAGACCCTAAAAAGAATTTTACGGTCTCCTATTAACAAGTTTTTAAAAATGATCCCAGATCGTATCGATGGTGCTTCTGCACTTTTTCGTCTTGTTTGCCCAATTAAAATTACCATCAATTCTCCTGGGCGCAATTAAATCCGTTCCTCATCAATATTAATAGATTTTCCTCCCGGAACTTCAATATTTGCGTTTTCAATTAATTAATTCCCGATCTCGGTGATGATTATTTTAATTCAGGGGCTGCGGCGACAATCAACCGTCTAATATAAAAAGTTTACGTGCGACGTCCCGGAATAAAATCTAATAAGTAATAAAGTGTGGTCAGTACCAGACTATAAAGTAGTGCAATATAAACTTTTCATTTGCATGTTGAATTTCCACATGAAATTTTTACTGTTCTTTGGTTTTATTAAAGTTTTTTAGCAACCGGTTTCAATATGCACCTTTTTACGACCGTCTCTGTCTCTGCTTTCCTTCCCTCACACACACACACACACACACACACACACACAATAAATTCGAGATGACCAAGAAAGAAGCCGAATCCACCCCCAGCTTTTAATCCGATATATCAAATAAGAAATCGGCTGGATTTCCACACAAAATCGCCGGGGCTTAAATAAATACGCGAACGACACAAAAACTGATATATTTATTTGAAGTGACTGATGAAATAACTCGATTTAAGGGGCCGTAAAGCCTCTCTCTATATTTTTGCGGGTGTGTTTTTGCGAATTACGTGCGGTGGTGTGAAAAGGAATCAAAGGAAATAATATATGAATTATTAATGCCGTACAGTTTTGTGTCGAATGTTTATAAATATTCTATTCGCGGATTGATTTCGTATTTGCATACGTTTTAGCCCATTCGTGTGGGTTTTATCTATTTTTAACGGCTGTCAATCAAATTTTGACTGATGTTACGTAAAAAAATAACGATTTTACTTTTTGAATTTTTTTAATTTTTATTAGGTTTATAGAAAGAAATTTTTGAAATGTATCTTGTTTAGATTATTGTATATTCAAAACTAGGAAAATAATTGTAGACAAGGAAAATAATAAAAGAATCAAATTCTGAGGGAAATTACTTAAAATTTTATTAAAATTACAAATAAAAATTTAAATAAACAAGTAATAATTTAGATTCAGGTAGAATAAATTAAATTTGGTTAGGTTAAATTAGGTTAGGTTGAATTCTAGACAAGAAAAATAAAAAAGAATCAAATTTTGAGTGAAAATACTTAAAAAATAATGATTTTAAATTAAAAATTACTTAAAATTATACTAAACTTACAAAGAAAAAGTTAAATAAACAAGTAGTAGTTTAGATCCAGTTAGAATAAATTAAATTTGGTTAGGTTAAATTAAGTTAGACTAAAGGAAAATAATAAAAGAATCAAAATTTTGAGTGAATTACTTAAAAATTAATAATTTTAAATTAAAAATTTCCTAAAATTTTATTAAATTTTCAAAGAAAAATTTGAATAAACAAATAGTAGCTTAGGTCTAATTAGAATAAATTAGATTTGGTTTGGTTAAATTAGGTTAGGCTGAATTCTAGAGAAAGAAAATAAAAAATAAATCAAATTTTGAGTGAAATTACTTAAAAATTAATGATTTTAAATTAAATATTTCTTAAAATTTTATTTAATTTACAGAGAAAAATTTCATTAAACAAGTAGTAGTTTAGATTCATTTTGAATAAATTAGATTTGGTTAGGTTAAATTAGGTTAAGCTGAATTAAGAGGGAAACTAATAAAAGTATCAAATTTTAAGTGAAATTACTTAAAAATTAATGATAAATTTCTTAAATTTTACAGAAAAAATAGTAAAGAGAGTAAAATGAAAATAATAAAAAGATCAAAAGCAGTTTCACAAAAGTCAAAAGCGTATTAAAGCCGATGAAAAATACACTGTATAAAAAAATTGTGGAGACATAAAACGGAATTTCTACAGATTCTCCGGGAGAATCGTAGTAATATTTCTGGTTCGAAAAATATAATATAGAATTGAGTGAATCGTGTCGATTAATAAATTTGCATAAAAGCGTAGAAACGAAGGGCCGTAGGCGTCGAAGTTTTCGGTTGTCGAACGGGGGGTGGTGGTGGTGGAGGAGGGGGTTGAAACAAGCGAGAGACAAGACAATTGAACATCATACAGTTAAATTTTAATAAAGAGTGTTGGGGAAATATATCGGAGTAATATAAAGACACGAGGGAGATATGAATAACCTAAAAATTGGCAATAAAATTATACAGAAAAGTTAATCGAGCTGGAAAGTTCATATCGACTGAATATTTAGTACTGAAAATAAGACTATAAATTCAGTGAGGAGCGGTAAATTGGAATATTTGACCCCCATAAACATTATTATTGCTCGAAACGGAATGCGCCAATCGACACGTACCCCCCCGTCAGCGCGTCAACGTGGCACTACCGCCAATTTACATTTCTCCAGATTCAATTATTTTTGTGTGTATGTGTGTTTTTTCCGCTTGTTTTTCTCCCATATAAATCTGAAGGAAATCAACTGCCTTCGTCCCTTCACTTCCGTCGATAACGCTCTGATTTTATAGTGTCCGATTTAAGAAACCCTCGTTTCCTGAGGGTGATACATTGCCGAGTACACTCACAACCAAAATTCCTCACCCTTAAGTACTTCTTGTTTTTATATAATTTTCGCTGCTACAACTCAAAAACTGGCTCTCCAATTACTAAAATGCTTTTCAGAGGCTTAACACTAAATTTTGACTTAAATTTTTGAAGATTTTCAGAGAAAATAATCGAGACTTTTGGTCGTGTGTGTAGGAAAATCGACACAGACAGTCGTAAAATGTATCTGTGGGGCGTCGGCCACTCGCCATTCTTATATTGATATCTGGCCATATATCTTAGCACCGTTTTATCCGGTATTTCCTATCCTATTTGTGTCCGGGAGTCCCGGGGCTAATATTTAAAGGACCTCGGGGACCTTTATTGACGGTTTAAAGGGGACTTTAAGGATTCGGATGTGTGTATAAAAAATGGATGTTAGCCAGATAAACGTTTCGATTCCTGTGGCCATATTCTTCCCATTCCTTTTTTTTCGGTCGGTCGTTAAGTGTTTGTGTTTGTGTCGGATTTTATTGGCATTGTTGTGTGTGTATGCAGATAAAAATGTGATTTGATGGCTTTCGAGATTGTCCGGACATGAAGTGGCATATGATCAAATTTTATGAATTTAAAATATTTTTTTATATTTGTTTCTTAGATTGGAATTATATTCTGTATGGTAAAAAACTAATCTGGCCTATGATCAAAAATTATGAGTTTAAAATATTGTTTTCTTATTAGATACTTAATGATCTTGTCAGTAATATAAGAGTTCTGTATAGCAAAAATTTAGTCTGTGGACGTAATTTAATGGCTTTGAAGATTGCTTAGGTTTGAAGTGGCCTATGATCAAATATTGTGAGTTTAATATTATTGTTTTCTTTTTAAATACTTAATGATCTTGTCAATAATATAGGAATTCTATTCTGTATGGCAAAAATTTAATCTGTGGACATAATTTAATGGCTTTGAAGATTGCTCAGGTTTGAAGCGGCCTATGATCAAATTTTATGAGTTTAAAATATTGTTTTCTTATTAGATACTTAAATGATCTTGTCGGTAATACAAGAATTCCATTCTGTATGGCAAAAATTTAATCTGTGGACGTAATTTGATGGCTTTGAATATTGCTCAGGTTTGAAGTGGTCTATGATCAAATTTTATGAGTTTAAAATATTGTTTTCTTATTAGATACTTAATGATCTTGTCAGTAATATAAGAATTCTAATCTCTATGGCAAAAATTTAATCTGTGAACGTAATTTGATGGCTTTGAAGATTGCTCAGGTTTGAAGTGGCCTATGATCACATTTTATGAGTTTAAAATATTGTTTTCTTATCAGATACTTAATGATCTCGTCAGTAATATAAGAATTCTATTCTGTATGGCAAAAATTTAATGTATGGACGTAATTTGATGGTTTTGAAGATTGCTCAGGTTTGAAGTGGCCTATGATCAAATATTATGAGTTTAATATATTGTTTTTTTATTAGATAATTAATGATCTTGTCAGTAATAAAGGAATTCTATTCTGTGTGTTAAACGTTTATTCTGTGAATATAATTTGATGGCTTTGAAGGTTGCTCAGGTTTGAAGTAGCCTATGATCCAATATTAACATATTTTTTTCTTGTTAGGTACTTAACGATGATGTGCGAATATATGAATTCCATCGAGTATGAAAAAATATTAATCAATGAACATGTTTTGAATGGCTTTAAACATCGAGTGAAGACTTGAAGTGGCATGTGATCAAATTCTTGGCAATTAGATACTCGACGATCTGGCCCGTAACACAAGAGTCCTATTCATTATGGCAAAAGTGTGATCTATGAACTTAAAGAGGACCCGAACAATGGTACGGCGCAAAGTAAAAAAACGACGAGCCGAGTCACTTTCGATTAGCATAAACCTTATGCTCAGGAGGTCATAAATCGGTACGGCCATAGTGACAAATAAGTGTGTCTTGTGCACGGACAACATTACATTTCTTACACTGGCAAGTACTAATGGCCGGCCATTGTTGCCGGCTACCGTATTCGACTTGGGCGGTAGATGCGCCCCACTGTTCAGACTTATGGGCGACATCGCGGGTCCCCGGAGGCCCCGTCGCATTTTTAATATTGTCGTTACGTCGAAAATCGCGCCGTGAGATCGCCGGCCCGGATCTCATTGTCCGGACGCATTCCATATCGGAGACAATGACACGGTAGCCCGTTCGATTTAATCGACTTCCACGGGGTCATTTGCGTGGTTCAATCCGGATCGACGCGGGACCTGGGGGAGAAAATAAAATAACGCTCTTCGGATGGGCGGTGTGTGTGTATGTGTGTGTGTGGAAGACGTGCGGCGAATAAACAACAGTCCGGCCAGATGATATGGGATCGAAATGACGGGAATGACAGCCGAACGGCCTACAAACTGAAAACCACTCGGGATCGGTGTTCACCTGTGTACAAATCAGTTTTGATGGGGCCACAAGAATTTTTATTAATATTTATACGGTTGTACGACGTTTAAAAACTGGCACCTCCGCCATACTTGGTGTAACAAATTAATACGCCATTGAGTTAAGTTAATAAAAATGCAAACTCCCTTTAAAAACCTTGTTTAAAAAAAAAAGGTGTAGTTGAAACCTGCTATAAAATTCTCCCCGGTTTGTTGCTGACCCCTCGAATTTGCCGAACGCCCATAAAAATTGATTCAATATGTCCACATTATGCCGTAACACTTTTATGGTCGTCGCTTTTTCCTCCGGCCGCTTTAAATTCAATATCCCGAAAACGGACGTGATTTCCAAATCCTCGGGGACGCCACATTATATTATTATATATTTTTTTTATACCGGAGGGTCACTGTGTGGATTTTTTTTTACAAGGGGGCCGTTTTACAAGTCATTGAATAATATGTCAAAAATGGAATATCGGATTAAAGGGACGCCGGCCAATTTTGTTGATATTGAATAAAATAAACGTAAAAAAAAATTGGAACAACTTCGGGGCGATCCTAAATTAAAACCGCCTCGCATTTTACGGCGCAATTAGTTGATCTGGTTACAATTAAATCCGGTTTATGGGTTAATAAATGCATTAATATATTATCAGCCACTGGCGTTCTTTAAGATCACCGTTCGGTTAATGGTTTATTAATTTTTATGGCGGAGCTGAATTTGTACTTTAAATGTAAAGAGAATTGTCTAGGGGGAGATCGAAGGAGATTAAGGGGTTAAGGAATAGTCTAAATGGCTCTGTGATACAGTGGGAAGGCAAGATAGGGCTAGAATAAACTTAGGAAGGGCTGGACAAACAAAAGAACTGAAGAACTTACTCTTGTCATAGATTCTCCAATAGATCTTCATCTCAGCAATGTCTTATCTGTTAATCACAGTCATTAGGGTCTCTCTTCGAAAGAAATGACTGTGTGATACTGTGAAGAGTTGTGAAAGAGCTAAAAGAGATGTACGACACAAAGGAAAGATTGAAGAAAGACTGTACTTAATTGAACGACACCTAAGAAAACAAGAAGAATCTGTTCTTTACAATTTTATTGTTCTATTATTTTCTCAGGTCTTTTCACAATAATTTCAGAATTATTTCTCCTTTCATCAGTGTCTCGTCTGTCTATAACAGCCATTAAGGTCTCTCTTCGAAAGAAATGTCTGTGTGATATTGTGAAGAGTTGTGAAAGAGCTAAAAGAGATGTACCATACAAAGGAAAGTATGAAGAAAGACTTAGCTGAAGAACACCTAAAGAGACAAAAAGTATCAATTCTTTACATTTTTATTAGTCTATTATCTTCTCAGGTCTTTTCTTTTGAAGAACACCTAAGAAGGCAAAAAGAATATATTCTACACATCTTCATTATTATATTATCTTCTCAAGTCTTTCTACAATTATTTCTGTCTCGAATACTCATCAGTATGTCTCTGGACTATCCACTTTTTCACCAGTAATTTCAGTTATCCACTAAAAAGAATCTGATGTAGACGCTGCACAATCATGTTGCACCGCTTAATTAACCAAATCAGGCTGAATCCGAGTGAAGGAAACAACCAATCCGGAGAATAAATTCCAAAACGATTGATTGACGGTTTATCGGTGAGCCGGGTCGGACCCCATGCCGTGCCACGGATCTAACGCCACCGTATTAAAAACAGTAGGTCACGTCAAACGGTCACGGGGCCCATCAAACGGGCGAGACCGCCTGCCGCGACCCCGAACCGATACTCCAGTACTGTCCGCCCAACGTCTTGCCTTTTTCGCCCAAAATGAAAAATAGACGACGGATCGTCGTTGAATCGGAGAACGATTGTAAGACGAGTCGAGGACGGAGAGAGAGACGAGAAAAAAAATGAATAAACGACGCGGCGTTAATATTGCCGCCTACTCGGCACATGAGATTAGTTAGTAAACTGAATAGTCTGAAACAAATGAGGGATAATGAGCCCGCTGGATGACTAGATCGTATTGCCAATACGAAGCGCTCCGTGGATCGTGTGAGTTTGCCCATTATTAAGGGGGACAACGTCGTCGTAACGAGACTGCGAACGGGTCTCCGATTGCACAGGTAAATTAACGCCGCACGACAAACAAATAAAAACACCACGCCGGGCCGGTCTACGCAACGTGTATTCCGGCGTCGAAATTAAATTCCGGTGGACAAAACTACTGGCACCGTTCGACAGGACGTGACGTCACCGATGACAGCTGAACGTCTGGTCGTTATTAATCAGTACTAATTGATGCAGACGAACTCGACGATCAACACTTTAACAAAACTAAATTAATACCTAGTTTAATTGCCTCGGTATTCGCATCATCGGACGAGGACGGATCGGCAATCGGCGGAACATGGATTGGAAGGAACGTTTGAAGTTCTTCCCCCGACAAAATTAATATCGAAGCCCCGAAAATAATAATAAAACAAGAGAACGAAGTCCAATAACAAATCCCTTTATTGACTCTACCTTCCAGGTGGAGGCTAATTGAAAAATTCGCAGTGATAGAATCGCTGCGAGCCCGGCTCTTTCCTCTCCTTTTTTTTAGGGGGGATCGGGTAACCGATAGCTTAATTAAGGAATCGGTCCTGGAATCCCTTTTTTCTTATTACGCTTCGAGGTTCATTGAGTCCGGCCGTTTGACGGCGCTTTATTGAAGGGGTTAATCAGCAACAACAAGACGCGGAGTTGAAAAAAAAGATGGGAAGAATCCTTTGATCAATTTGGAGGAGGAATGTTTGGCAGAATTTTCGCTTTTTGTCGTTACAGCTTTTCAGCCCCTTAACCCAATTAAAATACAATAACGGTTTTAATTTTTTCTTTTTCGTACACTAATTTAAACATTTGGGCTAATTTATTGGCTAATGAAACGGAAATATTTATATTTTTAACGGTTTTATAATTAATATTTTATCTACGAACTAGAAGGAACGCAAGAAAGGCTTTTCAGGTTTTTTCATAATAATTTCTGCTTCTATCAGATTTATCAATAAATTTTAGAGCTGTTTCTCCTTTCACTAGTGTCTCTTTTGTCTACCACAGACATTAATGTAATATACAGGTCTTTTCAGGATAATTCCTGTCTCTATTATCCTGAACTGACTTTTTTTCCACTAGTGTCTTGTCCACCTCAAGATGGGAAGAGTCCTACAATCAATTTGAAGGAGGAATATGTAGTAGAATTTTTTTATTTTGTTAATCCAATTAAAATACAATAACCTTTTCAATTTTTTCCATTTTTTTGTAGAGGAAACACGTGTAATTAATACTAATTTAAACGATCATATTGACCACCCAAACTAGTAACATTTCGCCTAATTTATTGACCAATAAAACGGAAATATAGGCAATAAATAATTATTTAATGCGATGCACTAATTATTTTATATTTTTAACGATTTTATAGATTAATATTTTTGTGTGGCTTCCTGTTGACTCCACATGTGATCACCATCTAGTTGTGAACCTTTAGTGGGTTTTAATTTAGTTCTAAAGCCAGTTGGTGGTTTATAAAAAGATTGTTGCCTGTTGCAACTGGTTTAAATTGAATTGGAGACTATGTATTTAATAAAATAATAAAAGAATAAGTAAGGAGTGAGGTGGAAATGAATGTGAGCAACAGGCGAGGACTCCTATCCGCCGCAGGACATCCATACTTAGTATTTTATGGTATATAAAAGCAGTAATATTGCCGAATTCTGAATTTATTGCGTTTTTATGGACGTAATTCTTTCGTATTAATATTCAGCCGATGTGCCCGATAACATCGTTTTGTCCAAAATTAATAGAAATTCCCAGGCCGCATTGTCCTTGGCGGTATGGCATTAATAAAAAATCCGACTTGCACACATCCCAGGAACGCATTAACTTAAATTATTCAACAGATATTCGAAACGTCTAAGGGAAATATGGCGCTGATAATTCGTCCCACCGGCCCACTAAACTCATATAACGACACCGATAGGAAACGATTCCGGTCCGAAGTTTTCAAACTTTTAAAATGGTTTATGATGTGATAGAATCTTCTCTCTACCTTAAATATTTATAATAACTGCTTCCGGTGCTCCCCTGGTCCGGGATTTATGGCCGGGACCTTGGGACGGCGGCCAAACAATGTTTGTTTACTGCTTCCATTCTCGTCCATGCACTTGTTTCGTTGGTTATGGTTGATGTTGGTGGCATAAGTCTCCAGCTTTCATCTCCAACCATGTCTTCTCTCTATCTTCCTTCTAGCTAATGCAGTAAAATTGACAGAAACATAGTTTTTTTAGTTGTTTACAGCAAATTTCTGATTTGGCTTTTCACAAATTCTTCTCTATACCATCTTTCTGGGTAAGACATTTTTTGACATTTGATATTACAAAATAGCTTTTATATCTCTTGACGTATTTCTTCAATCATCTGTTTTTTAAGCCTCCAGCTTGAAGTCTTCAGCCTCATCTCCAATCATGCTTTCCTCCTTCTTGTTTATCGAGTTCCAACAGCCAGTCCTGTAAAAATATTTAGAGAGGGAGTTAACATAAATCTAGTTTTTGCTAATCCATATTTATGGTGCCAATATAATCTGCTCGCCAACGGAATTAGCCGGCAATAAATCGCGGAACGACACGTCCTCAACCGCAGGAAGAAAAAAAAAACTATTCGCCACATTCGTCTCCATTCGGTATAATGCAAGACGATATAAAGCCCCGGCAAAGCCCCGGGAGTGTGTTTCGCGCGTTCAGTTATTAGTTTATGTTTATGCGACAAAAAGACGGCCGTAAATCAGCCTCGGCTCCATTCAAAACCGAATCAAAATAGCCCGTAAATAATCGGCCTGTCGTTGGATGTTCGTCGCGGAAATCTCCCCGCGCGCCCATAAATCTTCCCCTACCCCGGCATAAACACGATGAAACCGAAGAAGTATCGCATGTGTCAATCACCGCAACAACAAACCGACCGGGGGTGGATGCGGACGGTAGTCAAGTGGTCGCATAAAAAAGACGCGACCGACCTTTTTATGTACCCGAATGCCGAACCACTCGACTCACCCTCCGGGTCGAACCCTTCACTGATTTACGGGGCCCGTTCGATTGCGGACGCTTCTTATGGACTGTTTTTATTGCTACAACGTCGTGTTTATTGGGGCAGGTGCCTGTTCCCTTTTCACCGCCGTTCCACGTCTTCGGCTTCTGCACGACCATCAGATAATTGTTTGGTAAAAATTGGAATGTGGGAAGTTGGCGAGCTTCCGCAGCAACTGGGATCGTTTAACTGGCCAGACATATGGGCACATCTCGCAAAAACGGTGTAGCCAGTAATTCATCGTCGTCCATTGAACAACCCCATTACCGATTGTTGTTGAATCGCACAAACAAGTGGGTGGGTGATACAAAGCGACGGGTACGATTGTGTCGGACCACCCAACTGAACTGGCGGCACTCTAAAAACGGTTTGCCCACGAATTATGGATCTGTACTTCATTAATTTCGATTCGTACTTTTTCCTTGTCTTCATCTCTTCAAGGATAATCAGTTGTCCCAAATCCACCTTGTTCAACATGATCTGAAAGAGGTGTGAATAAATCTACTATAGACTGACTTAAACGTGCCTAAAATATAAAAAAAAATATTATTTTACAAATTTAAACCAGTGAAAATAGTTTATCATGAGGGTATGTTAAGGCCATTATTTGGAAGGACCTACTGGTCCTTCAGAACTAACTACAATGTTTTCCATCATCGGAATATATTTACAGGATATTCTTCTATGGAAATTATCCTCAGAATATAAACTATTTATTAGCTTTTTTCTGGCTGAGTTGTGTCGTCTTTAAATCATAAACCAGGAATGGTTTTGGTAACCGCTGATGGAACGCCAGAGAACGAATGCAAAGGGAGAAAACACAAAGGCACCAGGAGGGTCGGGCTGGCTGTATCGCTTTTTAATAACTCAAAGTGTTCCGTTTCGAATATCGACAAGACGGTTTTTTTGTAATTTCTGATCCATTTCACACGACGTTCACTTCGCCTGCCGTGCCATTTTCCGCGTTGTACAGTCCGCTGCAAAAGTGGTTGCGCCGACAAAGTTAGGTGATAGGGAAATAATGCAGCAGTTAATCCGTTGGGTCCGTTGCCCATATAATTTTACACTCAATGTATGCTCAAAATGGCAGACGGATCCCGACTCCATATATATTTCTCAATACGGCGACCTCAGCCGCAAAACAATTCCAATTTGTTTCGTGGATAGACAAACGCCGACAACATTAAACTACCCCCCGGTTAATCGGTGTGCTTTACCGGGTACGTTCAACATAGATTCGACCCTTGTCCATTACACTATTTACCAATGTTTACTAATGTCAAAATAGTAATTACATCAATGGTCCCAAGGAATGAGGGAACGGAACTTTTCGCAGTGTTTGTAGACAGTTTTTCCCCATTCTCTCGTAACAAAAGGATCGTGCAGAACATCTGGAACAATGGACGGGAGAGGAGACGATTACCGATGTCTTTTGGCTCATCGACGCATCGATTTTGTAATTTCGTCGGCTGTTTAAGGTACCGATATTGCATGAGGGGACGATTAATGGACACAAAGCGGATTTTTAACCATCGACCGTAATTTATTCCCGATCGTCTTGCCTGCTACACCTACGACCCGTCTGGCAGCATATGTGTGAACGGTTATTGGGATTTAAATTGTAAATCGGCGTGATTCATTGTCCGCGCCATAAAATATTAATATCACTCGACCTACTATTGTTCCTAGATGATACCAGTTGCTTAAAAAAATGCTACCAGTGTCTCTTGACGTCGGGGATGCTTTTTTGGGTGCGTCCCAACACAATAGGTCTTTTTAGGGCCCATTCAAGCCTTCGAGTTCGATCGTTCTGTTTACAATTTAACACCTACATCCTCATATTGGCCCGGGCACCGAAAATCGTACGATTTAGAATACAATGGGTGTCGGGGTTGGGCGCCCACAACGTCTTTATTAATTTTGCCCCGGCCTGATTGACGATCCGTCATTAGGGCCTCACATCTATCATCGCACACACACACACACACACATCTCGACGGGAAAAAATAAAGCGGAGGAAAAGGTTCGGTGTGCCGTTTTATCGGCGCATAAACAATCGCATTAATCCTCGGACGGGGATCGCGTACACGTACGAGACTTTTCTGAAACCCGTCCACGTACCGTGCGAATATCAATGTTTCGGTATCTCGGGTTACGTGCAGTTCCGCAATCGGCACACCGCCCGCCGCCCGCCGCCCCCGCACAACCGCCGACTGCCACGAAACAACAAATGACACACGGCGTCCCCCGGAACGGTCACATATTTGCAATTTTTTCCCCCGCGCTCGCGTTCCAAGTAATGTTCGGCAATTTGTGCGCCGCCACTCTCGACTGTAATAAAGATATTACGGGCGCGTCGCGCTAAGAATACCGCGGACAAAACACACATGCTTTATGCGGCCCCCGCCTCCCAGGAAGCCGCCCCAGTGTGCATAACTTTGCGGCTTGATGTATTCGTTTTTGGCTGTGGTGTCGGTGCTGAGGTAATCAGAAGGCATCAATGAGGACCACTGACTTTGATGTTATCTTCTAACTACCTCAAGTCCATCCATATGACCTCTAAAGGATATCCTTGTAGGTGAAAATCCAAGTTCTCATAAGTATCCACCTTCTCAGACTATGGATCTTCCATGTGATATGTCTGGGCTTTTCTTAAGAACCTCTAGAACCATACAAATAATGTCCTCATTATATCTTATGAGTTAGGAACTAATAAAAAGCTATTTTCACTGGTGTACATGTACAAGATCTTCCCAAATAAATGGATATCCTTATAAGTTATTCAGGCATCCTATGGGAATTCAGCTTCTCATAAATGTACTAAATATACCCCCATGATAGAAAACATTTCAGTCTATGGATCTCTTATGGATAACCTATATGTTATGTCTTGTTTTTTCTTAAGAACCAAAAGGATACTTTAAGTACATTATTTGGATGGACGTACAAGTTGGAGGTAAAGTGAAATGGATCAGAAAATACAAGAAACCATGTTGTCGATATTCAAAACGCTTTGAGTTAATAAAAAGCCCAACAGTCCTAGTGCTTCTCCCTTCCCATTAATTCCCTTGCGTTCCATCGGCGGTCGCCAAAAATGTCCCGACTCCTGAACGCCCAAAGACGACACAAATCAGCCAAGCAAAAACCAATAAAGTCCGGTTTTAATCCTCTTGCCCGGGTCCGGAAAATAAAACCGAAGGCCGGACATTAGTCGGTTTACTCGCCGAAGGTTCCAAAGGGAAAGTGTTTCCATTAAGCGCGGCAATTGGCCGGACTTCGATGGCCGAGGGCCTGACCCATTACCGTTCGCCAAAGACGTAAAATAGAATTGCCGCCGTTCTGGTCCGGTTCCAATTGTTCTACCGGGACCGACCAACTAAGATCCGATTCAATGGCGCGTCTCTGTGCGGGGATCTTTAGAAATAAAAAAAACTACCGTGTCGAGATGCGATGCCATTTAATCAGAATTATTGAAAAGGAACGCGGCGGTGGTGGATGAGAGAAAAAACGGCGCGGATAAATAGCTGGCAACATACACATTGTGTTGAGTTGGGGAAAAGGGTTGGAGCGTCCCGAACACGTCACCTCAGTCATTTACTCGCAACGCTCACAATTGATTGCTTTGGCAGTTTTCTCCGGGAGTGCCTATAGATTATAAAAGATCCCGTTCTTTGGGGGGTGGAACGAGTGGATGGTTGCGGGACGGCGCGGTGCGTCGGCGGGGGTTGAATTTCGCCGGCTGAAATCACTGAGTCTGACAGATATACAAATGAGAGCTGATATGCCGTTCCCGTTCTATAGATATCCCTATTTGAGATATTGCAGCGCACTTTTCAATAATGTCTAATGGAAACGATGCTTTCTCCCGTTTTGTTTTCTTTGTTCTTAAATGTTCAATGTTTTCAGTCGACTCGGGGACGATTCACACAGCTAAAACGACACCCCCACCATTCATTCGACGTCGATTTTAATTACTTACCCGTCTATAATTGGCAACTTTTACAAAAGTGATAATTAACAGGTGATGTGCTAGTGTGTAAATCTATTGGTTTGGGAAGAGTTGAGTAATTTATTTTGTTACCCGCGAGGTTCATCACACATTGTCCCGGGGCTTGGTAGGTTGACGGTTTAATGACGGATTAATAACCGGTAATAATAGATCGGAGACCGGCCCCGGGTCCAAACGACCCCACTGATACCTTGCTCAACTGACAACAAACTTTATCATCATCAACTTGGATTTTTTTATTCATTCCAGCACTGATTATTGATCCATCAGTTTCTTGGAGTCCGTCAAACAATTTATAAAACCTATTAATACCAATTAATACATATTAAATGTGAAAATTATATAAGTTTAAATGAAATAACTTTACTCAAGATAAAAAAATCGACAGATATTAATTAAAGAAATATTTTCTCAAGTCACTTAATGAAATTTTTAATTAAGTCTATAAAATATTCCATTTCTGAGATAATTTGATGAAATGAACAACATAAAATAGTAAGAACTATATGTAAAAATTGTACCAAATAGTCAAAATGTAAACAGTAATTAAAATATTATTTTATATTTTTTGTTTGAAATATTCAATTTTTGAGATAATTTAATGGAACTTAACTAAAATTGGCAGTTTTTAAATGAGCTTAATTCAATTAAACTTTCGAAAGTGATGGTTTAAAATGTCCCTAATTGAATGGTGGAAAGTGTATGCTTTAATATTTTTTTTGGTTCCCCCACCACAAAGTATTAAAGTTGAACTGAACATTTACTTACTAAAAAGTTTTATAGTATTCCATCTGTTATATACTTTGTATTCAATATGATTTAATAAAACTTAAAAGAAAGTACTTGTTTGAATTTGATTCTGATAATGTTGAATAATACTAAAAAGAATTAGTCTGCGACTGATTATGTAGTACGTTCTGATTATTTCAGCGTACACAACAGTAATTGTAATTAAAAGATATCTTGGTACACAAAACACGTGTTTATCGATTCGGCCCGTCCCTCAAATCTAATTAGTGCCGTTTTGTCTTGAGCAAAAGCATCGAAAAGTCGGCGATGTGGCTGTGTTCAATTAAAACCCGTATCTTTTGATGTGCCGAAAATTCGACTCGACAAATATCTTAAAGGAAATAAATGAATGGCAATAATGAGGATTCAAATAGATTCCGGAGCAAAGATACGGGATGAATGGGAGACGTTGGTAGGCGAATGTGCCGGGCCCAACATTCGGCAAACATTGATCCGGAACGGGAGATAAGGATGTAAAATTAATATTCTAATTAATTTCGGTCTTTTATTGGGCTTTGTCTCGTCGTGCATGTGGGGGCAGAGCGGCCCGCCCCCTGCGACTCGTTTTTTAGACGTCCACCCTCCAGCCCGGATTCCGGGAACACACACTTACTTAATAATGTCGTCAAGGTAAGTAAATAATTTAAAATCAAAGGTTTTTTGTGGTCGTGCGACGCGTGACGAATAACGAAAGAGGCGGCACGTTTTAAAGTCGATTCGGAATTCTATCGGCGCGTTCGGCTTTGGAAATTGCCTGGTAATAAATCGGAGGGTTTTCGGTAATTGAGTTGATCTTGTATCGCGGTGTGATGGCTTGTTGCGGCACAGGGATCACCGTGTTTTGGTTTATTGATGATCTTTTAACTTGAAATAGGTGTGTGTGTCTGTGTTTCTATTCGAAATCGTTTTGTTTGAGTGTAAATAGGCATGTTTTAGTGTAAATTAACATTTTAATTTAATTTAACGTACTTTAAGTTGTTTATTAATTTGGATAGTTTTCATAATTCCATATAAGGACTAGTTCACTATATTTTATACTATATTAAGTGATATAAAATATTCACATGATTATAAAACAATGTAGGAGTTTTCAAATATGGAAAGTTATTTTGCTAACTATTTTATGTCTTGCCAGCTACTGAACAGATTTACCATTAAATCATTTATTAATTATTTTTAAAACATTTAAGTATTCATAAAATTTTAAATTGCAGATATTATTTCTTATAATGTAGTTGTTTTTAGTAATATTTTATGGGAAAACCATTAAAGATATAAGTATGCAGTTTTCACCAATTCAGCACATTTTAAATTATCGATTTTACAAGTTAAATTAAAATATCTCTTAACTTGAATATTCTACACAAAAGATACAACTTTATATTTTAATTGCTGTTCATATATTGATAGTTTTGTACAATTTTTCTCTTGTATTGTTATAAAACTAAAATGGACACAAACATACAGTTTTTACCATTCGATTAAGCACTTTTCAAACTACCACTTTCGAAAGTCTTATTAAATTATATTGAATACAGAATGTTTTACAGATAAAATACTATAAAACTATTTATTAAGTAAATGTGTCTTATTTGGTAGTTTACTTCAACTTCAATCCTTTGTTGTGGCAAAACTAAAAAATATTCTAACATACATTTTTGCACAATTCAATTAAGCACTTCTTAAACTATTGGTTTCGAAAGTTTTATTAAATTATATTGACTACAGAATATTTTGCAGATAAAATGATATAAAAATATTTATTAAGTAAATGTGTTTTATTTAGCAGTTTAGTTCAATTTTAACCCTTTGTGATTGCAAAACTAAAAAATATTCAAACAGCACACTTTCCACCATTCAATTAAGCACTTCTTAAACTATCAGTTTCAAAAGTTTTATTAAATTATATTGAATACATAATATTTTACAGATAAAATGATATAAAAATATTTATTAAGTAAATGTGTCTTATTTAGCAGTTTAGTTCAACTTTAAACTTTTGTGATTGCAAAACTAAAAAATATTCAAACATACACTTTCCACCATTCAATTAAGCACATTTTAAACTACCACTTTCGAAAGTTTTATTAAATTATATTGATTAGAGAATATTTTACAGATAAACTAACAAGTTGTTATTTAATAAATGTGTCTTGTTTGATAGTTTAAAATTAATTTTAGAAAAAATCTTCCCCCTGAATACGTGGAGGTCCTGAATATTTATTAAACGTTCATTTCTACAATTCAATAATAACTCAAAATATTCATCTGTTGCCATTGTGAATTTCCTTATCTTCAAAATTACAAATATTCCAAACCACAAAGGCATTGAATCAATGAATTCAAAGCTGCGGCTCCCCTTCGGAACGGCGTAAAAAAAATAAGGAGCATATTTTCGGCCTTATTAATAAATTTATAGGGCCATTAATAAGATGGTTCGCGCATCCATGAAAATAGGAATGCCTTATTTATGCAATAGATATCAGAAGTTATAAAAAGTTACGGTGGTGGGAAGGGAAAATGTCGTAATTGAATATAGATGCCCCATTGAGGAGCGTTACACTCGACCAGCGCAACATTCACCCTCCGGCCCCGAAGTATTCCTACGGGAGAACGCACGGCGAATCCTTTTTTTTTTTTCTCTTCCTTGTTGCACGTAAAAATTATTGTCGGTGATTAATGACATCGGATCCGTTCTCCCCGCGTCGTATTGAATTCGTTTCAATAAGGATCCGAATTGAAAATGTTTTCGTGTGTGCAATTTGCGTGCGGGGGATGAAAAAGTGTGCATTGTAGAACATATTTTCGAGCGCACTCGACCGGGCCCGGAGCGCGTGCCCTCTTTTCAATCGCTCCTCCTCGGGGATGTTCACCGGAAGTGGTTTGCCGTTTTTTTTTTATATATATGTATACACCGAAAACCGGCTCCGATAATATTGTGATAGGATCCGATTGATTCGATCGGCGCCTCTCGGCGAATGGAAAATCAACAAGTTAACGGTTTGCCGGGGCGCAATTACCGAGCGTTAATTATAGACAGGTGCTTCATAAATTAACGCCCCGGGGCTGTTATTGTTAATCGACTAGTCGGACCCCCGGTTTTCCGATCACGTGTCCGAACTACATTAATGTATTCCCTTTCGGTTTGTATATATATATTTTTTTTGGTCTCGCGTTTTGTTTCGTCCCGGAGATTTATTGATCGATCCGGGCACAAAGACAAGTTTTTTGTTGAGGCGAGTCTTAAAGAGACGGATTAAACGAGTATGAAAGGAGGGAAGCGGGCATTAAAACGTGCGACATTATCCAGGTGTTTGATACCGAATAAAGGACCCGATACGACGACAATTGATTTTTGTATTATGTGGGTGACATTCGTTCCTTTTTCCTGCTGGATGAAAAAATCCAAACCGATGCCCCGAGAACACGAAGCTCATTGAACGGCTTTTTTCAACGTTTATTTGTCTCCCGTCCAAAAAAAAAAAAAAAATTAGACGTCAGCTGAATAGCCTTCGATTCACATCTTGTTTTTGTTCCACATATTTTCCTCCAATTTTAACTCTTTTCTCACACAAAATTAAAAATCATTCAAATGGGGACTTTTTTAACCACCACTTAAGAAAGTGTCATTAAATTACATTAAATACAGAGTATTTTACTGATAAAATACTATAAAACTGTGTGTTATGTAAAGGTGCATTATTTGATAGTTTAATTCTTTGTTGTGGCAAAACTAACAAATCTTCAAACATATGCTTTCCACCATTCAATTAAGCTCATTTTAAACTATCACTTTCGAAAGTTTCATTAAATTATATTGAATACAGAATATTTTATGGATAAAACACTATAAAACTATTTATTAAGTAAATTTGTCTTATTTGGTAGTTTAGTTCAATTTAACCTTTTGTTGAGGCAAAACTAACAAATATTTAAACATACACTTCCTACCATTCAATTAAGCTCATTTTAAACTATCACTTTCGAAAGTTTTATTAAATTATATTGAATACAGAATATTTTATAGATAAAACACTATAAAACTATTTATTAAGTAAATTTGTCTTATTTGGTAGTTTAGTTCAATTTAACCCTTTGTTGAGGCAAAACTAACAAATATTTAAACATACACTTTCTACCATTCAATTAAGCTTATTTTTAACTATCATTTTCGAAAGTTTTATTAATTTATATTGGTCACAGAATATTTTACAAATAAAATAGTATAAAAAGTAAGTAAATGTGTCTTATTTGGTAGTTTAGTTCAACTTTAACCCTTTGCTGTGACAAAACTAAAAAATATTCAAGAATACTCTTCTGACCATGTGAAATAATGTTTGTATCATTTCTAATTTTGTCCCAACATCTGTAAATAATAGACAAGTTGGTGTAATAATGATAATTGGTTAAGATGCAGCAACGAAACGACCGCAGTTTATCCAGAATTAATTAGAAAAACATTCCATTTAAAAAAATGTTAGATGGGAGGGGGACAAAGAAACAAATTAGTAAGAAAATTGAGATCAATGATTCAGAAAGCATCCGGGAGACGCGCTCTATTCCACTCGAAATTAAGATCCCGGCGACTTAGTTTCCCTCGATTTGGTCGTCAGCCACTAGGAAATATGTTAAAATTAATGTTGCTTTCAATATTGAACAAGTTCTGAATATAAATTCGGGGAGCCGCGCCATCAACTCCACATCGTTCCGAACTGAAGGGGTTCCAATGATTCTTT
This sequence comes from Aethina tumida, assembly GCF_024364675.1. Taxonomy (NCBI): domain Eukaryota; kingdom Metazoa; phylum Arthropoda; class Insecta; order Coleoptera; family Nitidulidae; genus Aethina; species Aethina tumida. The sequence goes on along the minus strand of NC_065440.1, from coordinate 17,971,121 downwards.
ACAGCCACCTAGTAGAAAACATTACCGTCAAGCCACACACCGATCGGGGTCGGTTGCCGAATTTTTTAACCAGAAAGTCGATTGTTCGTCGAACAAACGATTCCGTATTTTGCGGGGCGACTCCATAATTTCATCGCACAAAGACCGATTTTCCAAGTTGACGCTGGGCAACTTTGTTGGGTCATTCTCTCTCTTATTAACCGAACTTAGTTTGGTTGGAAGTTCAGCCAAGTGAGCACCGACTCCACGGTCACTCGATTTATTATTATTCCTGTGACTTCGGCCGAACCCCCCCTTTGCTCAAAACGTAGTTCGGGGGGTGAGGGGGCGGTTTCGACTCACCGAAATCCGAATAAACAATTGAGTTTAAACTCTTTGACATGTTGATTGTGATTGTTGGTCATTCGTTAGAGCCGATAGTTTGGCACACAATGGTCTGTAATTAGTTACTGAGACGGAGATAAGCCATAAACTTTTCAGAAAATTCAGGTTCCATAATTAATTTTATAATACTTCTATAATTTTATATTATTATACAAATAATTCTATGAATTTTATAAATTTTGTATGTTCTATGTATTCTGTATAATTCAATATATTCTGTATATTCTGTGTAATTCAGTATATTCAGTATATTCAGTATATTCAGTATATTCAGTATATTCAGTATATTCAGTATATTCATTCTGTAAAAAAGTGAAACTATGTAATTTAAATCGTATGGATTTTATCCTGTAGATTTCACTTGTATGGAAATTGATCGTATGGATTTTTATCATATGGAAAATGATCATATAGATTTTGATCGTATGGAAAATGATCCCATGGATTTTGATCGTATGGATTTTGATCATATAGATTTTGATCGTATGGAAAATGATCATATGGATTTTGATCGTACAGATTTTCATAGTATGGAAAATGATCGTACGTATTTTAATCGTATGGAAAATGATCGTATGGAATTAGGTCACTTTACGTTTTCAGTAATTTCTCACGTTTTTAATGAATTTGAGATTTTAGTAGTTTTTTAGTAAATTTTTACTTTCTTCGTAACATCGTAAATTTCTTCCAATTTTGCTTTCACAAGAAATTTATTTCACAATAATTTTAACAAGAAATTTTTATAATTAAAAATTTTTTAGTTATAGAAGTGTAATAAACAGCTCGTTTTTTACAAAAGTTTAAAAATTTTATAGATTTTTTATATTTATTTTTCTATAATATAAGTTTTAAAATGTCAAAATAGAATTTCCAAGTAGGTAATTACAATGTAAAACATTGATACGTCCCAACTGTCGTATATTTTATTTAAAACGGCTGCAATAAAAAAGCCGGGGGTGGAGCGAAAGGGGGTGAGCGGCAACGGTTCGGGAACGGCAGGTATCCGCGAGGACAATAAGTTAATGCGTCCTACGTATGTAAAAGGCCGAAGAATAAAACATTCCGCGGGCCACGACATTCAAATGTGCCGCTCGAAACGGGCGAATTTATCGCGAACTTTACGGTTTCGGGGAGAAAAATCGACTGCACCATGAATAAGTAAAGCGGGTGCCCCCCCCGATCCGCCGCGACTCGCGGAATTATTCAATACGCCACTAAAGATATGGAGGCACGTATGGGGATAGAAAAAAATGAGGACAGCGGAGGGTACGTTTAAGAATCGGGCACCCCGCCGTCGCGGACGCCTTCTCATCCGTATTTCTGTCTATCGGAACAATGAATATAACATAAACGGTGACATGTTTAAACTTGCGGGGGGCGGCGGCGGGAGGACGTGCAAAAAAATGTTTTTATGACGGCACTTTCGAGCAGTCAATTATTCAAGTATTCGATTTAAAAAGTCAAAAGCCGGAGAATGCGCTCCAGTTTTCCTCTCCTCTTTCGCTGTTTATGTGACTGCTTCGATGTGGAACTGTTTTTTATTTATTTACAACGCTCAGGTTGCCATCTCGAAGTCATCACGGAACCGCTTCATTTTTTCCTTTTGTGGGCAATAAGGTGGAGGTAATATTTAATGAACGGCGGCGATGTGGGGTTTATGAAACAAAATAAAATCGGTCGCACAAAGAAAAGGGCCGATCAATTCCTCCAGAGCGGACCCTTGTCCCAGTAACTAATTACAGGCCATTGTGAGCCAAACTATCGGCTCTAACGAATGACCAACAATCGCAATCAACATGTCAAAGAGTTTAAACTCAATTGTTTATTCGAATTTCGGACGAAACCCCCCACACTCTGTTTTCAGCAATGGGGGGAGAATGGCTGAAGTTACAAAATAATAATAAATGACCTGACTGATCGTGGAGTCGGTGTTCACTTGGCTGAACTTCTGACCATACTAAATTAGGTCAATGAAAAATTATATGTATATAAATATATAGAATATATATACAGAATGTTCAAAATATACGAAATGTACAGAATATACAGAATATACAAAATGTACAGAATGTACAAAATGTAGAAAATATACAGAATGTACAACATACACTGAATGTACAGAATATACAGAATATTTTTTTGAATTATTTATTGATTTTATTGAATTTATAGAATTTATTGAATTTATTGTATTTATTGAATTTATTGAATTTATTGAATTTATTGAATTTATTGAATTTATTGAATTTATTGAATTTATTGAATTTATTGAATTTATTGAATTTATTGAATTTATTGAATTTATTGAATTTATTGAATTTATTGAATTTATTGAATTTATTGAATTTATTGAATTTATTGAATTTATTGAATTTATTGAATTTATTGAATTTATTGAATTTATTGAATTTATTGAATTTATTGAATTTATTGAATTTATTGAATTTATTGAATTTATTGAATTTATTGAATTTATTGAATTTATTGAATTTATTGAATTTATTGAATTTATTGAATTTATAGAATTTATTGAATTTATTGTATTTATTGAATTTATTGAATTTATTGAATTTATTGAATTTATTGAATTTATTGAATTTATTGAATTTATTGAATTTATTGAATTTATTGAATTTATAGAATTTATAGAATTTATAGAATTTACAGAATTTATGGAATTTATGGAATTTAAAGAAATTTATAGAATTTATAGAATTTATAGAATTTATAGAATTTATAGAATTTATAGAATTTATAGAATTTATAGAATTTATAGAATTTATAGAATTTATAGAATTTATAGAATTTATAGAATTTATAGAATTTATAGAATTTATAGAATTTATAGAATTTATAGAATTTACAAAATTTATAGAGTTTATGGAATAAATTGGATAATAAAAGAAATTTTGAAAATTCTAAATTCCATAATTCTATATGTTAATTTCTATAAATTCTAATAATTTAATAACTATTTAAATTTATACATGTAAACTCTGAAACTATGAATTTGTTAAAAGTGTAAATTGAGTAAAATCTATGACATTAAAATTTCACTGACTTAATAAATTTAAATATTAATATTGACTATTTACAATTTTCAGATTTGAATGATGGACGACGACGTCACCGCACTAATCAGGTACGTGTATTTTTTTAAGCAAACCAACCCCAAAACACCGGAAGGAACATAATAATTGCGATGAATATTGTTACAAAGACGCGGCAGCATCTAGCACAATCAAAATTCAAATTAGCCAATTGATTTTCGTCATTCGACAGTGGAATCCGCCGCCGTATAAGTAATCAAATCTAAACAATGTGATACCTTTGTCGATGTCTAAACATTGTTCAGGCGGCGGCGTCTTCCCGGAACACAGTCGTAGTCGGGGGCGGCTGCGTGTGCCGCATTTGCATACGTTAAGGATCCCACATTCCGATGTTTACTTAAAGTTTACCTTTATATCCCGCAGGATGTGAATCGCTGATTGTCTGTGCCTGTGTCGCTATCGATGTTTCGCCTATTATCTATTCTGTACCGCGGTGTTTCGGGGTTGGGGGGGGGGCGAAACAACATTTATGGGGCTAAACAAACTTTCGGCGCGCCATCTATGGCGCAGTAGACGTATCGAATTACATGGAATGCATAAAAATCAGTCCGAAATCGGGGAAAAATAAAACAAACCGGAGAACAAAAGCCTGCCATCAATACCGGGAATATACTGGGCGTTTTGAGTGGCACGGGCTATGATTATCCATCCGGTTTTATAATAATTTAATACATATTTATCAGGCCGCGGTTTTCAGTTTGGGTAGTCGACAGGTCGGTTATGAGTCCGGTCGTACCCATAGGTGGTACGGGACCACGTCGCCGTCAATCCAGGTGTAATTGACAGCTTTTAATGAGATGCGCTCGGAGATTAAATCGAAACACACATACGGAGAAACGGGGGAGGGCAAAACACAATTAAACGCGAATCCAATTTAAGGCGGACGCGCCTTCTTAATCCGAAGTGTCGCTTGTCAATCGATGTGTCGTGGGATTCAATTACGGGCAAGTAATTGGCATCAATCAGGACGATTAAGGACGACGCACTGTTTTCCTTTTCGTTTCTTTTCGTTTCTTTTCGTTTTGCTGGTCCCTTTGTGCCGGATGGATTGCACGTGCATTCATATTTAGATGGTCCGGTTTGAATGAGGCCCTTTTGAAAGCGATCGCTGATAAATGGCCGAAAACTTTTCTATTCATCCTGATTTGAATGCAGAAACAAGATCTTGAATATTCCTATCTATATTAATCAATTGAAGGGGTTATCGAGTTTTGGGTTTTGGGTTTTGGGTTTAGTGTTTTGTGCTGGCGTCGAACAAAAGTAAAACGGACAAAACGTTGGCTGCACCACGTAAATATAGAAGCGTAGTAATTGATGCCAATACGTGTTTTACCTGAGCGGGTGTGTCGGTATATAAAATTAGTTCCTACTTAAAATTAGTTTATATGTCTGCGACGGTTATTTTAGGAAATCGGTTATAGCGTGCCCATAAAGACATTTCTACTGCTTGCTGCTGTTGCGGATTTATATTTTGCGATTTTAATTGCCAGTTAAATGTAAATTATGGATTAATAACATTGGACAAATTTTCCTTTGATACCAGACGTAAATTTCAATAAAACATCCATTTTATTGGAGGATTATTGGACTAATTTATTGGTTCTGTCCCGTTTGATCTAACTCACTGTGACGATTCAATTTCTTCAACACACTCAACGACACAAACCTATAAACACACTGATTTATTTAACTATAAATATATTTTATTACATAATTAATAACTCAAAAATTTCACCATCTGCCTCTCCTTTAGTGCTAAAGTCATGGGGCTAAATCTCAAACTGAAATTTTCTGAACTCACAGTCTCCATTTTATAATATATTTAATTAAAAATATATTTGAAGCAAAGTAGCTTCAATAAACATTCTAAGTAATCCTTATAATTTCGTATTTTCGTAAGTCGCTGTATATATTTTGTAATAAATTGAACTTAAAATGTGTTTTGGTTCAGTAGCTTCAGTAAACGTTTTAAATAATCCTTATAAGTTCTTCGTTTAGGACTGGAGTAATGGTGCTAAATCTCAAAGTTTGAAATTTGGTGGAGTCACTGTCTCAATTTTGTAATAAATTGAATTTAAAATATATTTTGGCACAGTAACTTCAATAAACATTTAAAGTAATCCTTATAATTTCTTAATTTAGGGCTGGAGTAATGGTGCTAAATCTCAAACTCTGAAATATTTGTATAGTTACAGTCTCTATTTTGTACTATATTGAATTTAATATATATTTTAGTAAAGTCAGTAAAAATTATTTGTTATTCATATAATTTTTTAGTTTAGAGCTGGATTAAGGGTCCTAAATCTCAAAATATCAAACTATTCAATTTCTTCAACTCATTAAATGACACAAACCTATGAACACACTTTATTTATTTATTTATTTTATATTTTATGTACTATAATCAATAAGTCAGAAAAATCACCATCTGATGCTCTTCTCCAACAAAAACAAAATACGTGACAAATGTCCATTCGGAACTGTCCAATAAACAGATTTATTAAACCATGTAACGGAGACAAAAAGCCTTTAAAATTAGTAGTCTATAATTTATCAATGGTCATACCAAACTGGCTGTATCTGTAAGATAATCGAGGCCAATTCGTAACGCGTGCCAGTACCATCTGTCTCCCAAAACTGGCGGTTTCGGGTTGCAACAATTCCTCCCCCAATTTGTAAACAATTCATTAACGACCGGGCAAATTGCTAAACACAAGGAATTACCCGTACGACAGTCGCGAAAAATCGGTCCCAATAAAATCGTCGTAGACAAAAACAATAAAGGAAAAAATAAAAGGGAGAACGGTCCGTTCCTCCATTGTCACTTGATTTCTAATAAGACGGGCACGAAATAAATATTCTTTTCTCCGGGCTTAATTATTCACCGAAGTTAATTACTTTTTTCTTGTACTGACATCCAGTCCCGAGTGTCTTGACGGTTTTTTCTCTCCTTCTTAATTTGTAGATACTCCAATTAAAGGACGACTTCATAAATTCGCTCGCTCGCCTTTCTATTATTTATTTGAAACGTGCCATTTTTTTATGTCGACCCCCCCCCCTCCTCCTCCATCTCACCTCCACATGCACTCTTTATCGCCAATTAAATGTTTGCACCGCGAAAAAACTGTTGCAGATTTCTGTTTTAATTTTGTACACGAAAGAATTTGTAGGAAATGTGTCTGACAATAATGTTTTAAAAGTTTTACATCTAATATTTAACTTAGCAGTTCGTGCTAGATTTTTTTAGTCTTAGCACCAAAGCTATTTTGTATACTGCTGAAGATAAAAATTTCCAGTTTAGCTATTCGACGTAGAACATTATAAAATATTACTTCTGAAAGTTTTAATAAAATATCTTTAAAAATGAATATTTTTGATGATATTCAAAATTTTAAAGTCTAACATTTAGCACCATTGTGGATTTAACAAGGATTAAAGATGTAGGCTTGAAATATTTAAAGTTGGGGTAGTCTGTTTCATAAAATTAAGAAATTTAATTAATTCAGATAAACTTTTCTTGTTGTGCAATTTTTAGTCCTCCAACATTTAGCACCAAAACTATTTTCAAAAATATTGACAATACGAGTAATTTTCATCATTCAAATTTACTATTTTTTAAAAGAGGTGTAATCCAAAGAGTCGTTAAGGTTAAATATTTAAAAATAGAGTTTAGTACCAATAGTACTAGCACTATTACTTTAACGAAGATCACAGACAGAATAGAAACGAGTGTAATAATGAAATTTTTGAGGCCGACATTAAGTTGATCTTATCCTCGTGGCCGTTTTCGATCGCGACAAAGGCTCGAAACCGGATTAGCTTCGGCCGCAACTTTTAATAAAATCCCCGCGTAATAAAATTAACGGTCCCCCCTTATCGGGCACACCGTGGGCGAAATTACGCGCGACATTAAATATTCCATCAAACCGCAACGGCGATATCCTTTTAAAATCCGTCCCGATAAAATAATAAAATATTCAAACGGCACCTCAAAAACCGGTCCCGGTAATCCGCAACCGATTCGGATCCGGGGACGGTGCTCGGCGCCGCGACAAAAACCCACCCCCTTCGGATTTTCGTCGGGTACGTCGGATTTTAATAACTGGTGAATATTCATTCGGCTCGCACACATCGGAAGGTGGACAGAGACGCCTCAGCTTCGACGTGACGCGGCCGAGGAGGACGCAAGATCCGTCGTCATGGCGACGTTTAAATTAAGTCATCAATGAATCATTGGTGATGTGAGACGGGCTCGCGCTACACCCGAAGGGTTTGTCGCGAATAAATTAAAAATGTCCTTCGACGAAGATTGGGGGCGATACGTGGCCCGGTCTCGGACAAACGTCAAACCCTCCTTTGTTTCCGCACGGATATGCGCCGGATCAAAACGATTCTTTCACTTTGAATTTACTATAATATATCATTCTAAGAATTAATACTTAATGTGCCGTACATTTTTTAATGGCTGCTTTCATTTTTTTTATTTAGCACCCTAGTGCTAAATCTCAATCTATGAAATTTTGTGGTGTGGCAGTCTCTATTTTTAGTATATTGTATTTAAAATATGTTTTTTATAAATAATTTTCATAATTTTTTAACCTAGTGCCCAATGTGATGGTGCTAAATCTCAAACTCTGAAATTTTTTGGAGTTACTGTCTATTTTATAATAAATTGAGTTAAAAATATAGTTCAATGCAGTAGTTTCATTAAAACGAAGAAAAATGTTGATGCTTCCTCTTTAATCATAACCAAAATAGTTAGGGTGCTAAATATAAGAGTGCTAACAAAAAAGGTTATTTAACATTTTTGGTGTATTTGCGAGAATCAAAAGCTTATTCAATTAAGTTATAATAAAGCAATTAAAATAGACCAGTATCTAAAATATTTATCTGTACAAACATCCAGTAACCCCATTACCAAACAACATTTATCCTAGGTATTACAACAATGATCCCCTGATAACTTTCCCCGAGAAAATGAATTTATGGGCAATAGAGTGGTGCGCGTTGTGCGGAGGCGTCCAGGTGTTAATTTTAAGTCAAATAACGATAGTGATTAAAACTCAATTCGGGGGATTAGGGCATTGTTTTGGCGAAAAGGTTCACCCTCCGAGGGAAAATTGCCTTCACCTTTCATAACACTAATACCTGCCCGCAAATCGTCGATAATCCGTTTAATAACTTTTCAATGAAGCCCTGCGTTTTTGGCTGTTCCGTTTTTAGGTTTATTTTTTCGGCGTGCGTGCACGTCAACCTTTCCAATAGTCAGGCGTCCATTATCGAAACAAAATTGGGTTTTTTTTTTGTACGACATGAAAATTGTGAACCACTCGAATCAGCCGAACGGAAGCGATTATGATTTTTACGGCGAATCAATATGGAAATTATCGAACTAACAGCAACTAACAATACCAGTACGGTGTCATGTTCCATATTAATTAAATCGAACTATGCGCTTCCCCACGTTTAAAACCAGACGAAACTATTCGTGCTCACCAATATTAACAACTTATAAATTGAGTGAATAAAATAGTTAGCATCCAGTCGTAAATTAACTTTAATTGGGGGATGAACTCGGCGATACAATTCGTTGATAATTAGTAAAATATAACTCATTCGAACTACGAAACATCAAATTTATCAGTACCCGATATTAAGTTTCGCCGTGACACGCGAACTGATGCCAGACCACGATTTTAGCTATTGTGTTTCTCCAACCACTGTCAATATTTTACTAATTGCTTCAATACTATTTCCAAATGCACAACTTTCTGTTACAATTCTGTTTTATTCAATTATTAACAGTTTAACTTTAAATTACAACAAATATTTTATAATAAATAGATACAGTGAAGTTGAAAATTAATTTTTAGCTCCAAAACTATTTTGAAAATATTTGTTTTGGATGTCATCATAAAAACAAAAATATATAGTTTTCATCATTCTATTTATTATATTTTAAAGTATTATATATGTAACATTTAACAAGAAAATCAAGATTAAATATTCTGGGGCACACAATATTTCAAAACTTAAGAATTCAATAGATAGCACCATTGATATTTTGACAATAATTAAATACATTAATTGGACATTTTTATCAAAATTTATGTTTTAATTTCTGAATGTCATATTAAAAGAATTAGATTTCAAATAATCTAATAATTTTTTTTTTGCAGCCAATTTTTAGCACTTATACATTTAACACCAATACTATTATTAAAAATAAAAATATATAATTTTTATCATTCTATTTAGTATATTTTAACAAAAAAATCAAGATTAAATATTTCGGGATAAATACAGCACCAAATATAAATTTGAGGTTTTAATCACTGAATGTCATAAAGTTAAATTTCAAAGTAGTCTGATAAATTTTTGTGATTCTTTTTTACCACTTTTCGGCACCTAGTGCTATTTAATTTTCTGGTGTTAAAGTAGAAGTGCTAAAACATTTAATTTCGAAGATGTATTATTAAGGACGGAAACATTTATTCAACATTTCCAGGTCTTAGGTAGATTTTTCTTGTCGCGTTTCCGAATCGATGACCCAGGGGGTAGTTAATCCGGGGTCGGATCCTTGCAGCGTCCCCAAAGTGGAAAATATCGTTCCGGCGACCATGGCCACGATAACCAATTAATTTACTAATCTGATCCTATATCAACCCTTTAGGTGGCGGGCTTAATGCCGCGCTTTACCGGCATATATCAGATCACAAGACAGTATTAAGGACGATTTATGCCGCCCGGTCCGAAGACAACCGCTCGAACGAGCACAAGAGTGTTTTTCCCCGGTTTCGTTTATTTTTTTTTCCTGCGAGGGGGATGGATCGATGCGTGCTTGATGTATATCATCTAGTTGGTTATTGTCACCTTGGTGTTTCGAGTGGAGGCGTCTACGCGGTGTCAAATAATGCGATACGTCTTTGTCGTCGCGTACTTAAAAGACACTTTGGCTGTCAAGTAAAAATTATTGCCGCGAAATGGAGAACGACAGTGGCAAATATTGTCCTTTATGTCTATAACACCGGCAAGCCGCTTCCTCGAGAGCGACCCCCTGATTTATTGCATCGAACCCGGAAACATCAATAACCACTCACTTGCTTTTTTCTTTCTCCCATTGAAAAACAATCCGAGTGCATTTGTGCTCCTTTTCCCCATACGCGGAGCGCAGCGAAAACCATCAAACCATCCGAACGCGTTTTGTGTTAATTATACCGAAAAGCCGTTCGTTATGCAATTGCAGACAAAGAATCCCGGGACCGCTTTGATGTAAGAAAAAGGCGAAAAATCAAACGGGGCCCGTAATTAAAAAAAAAAAAAAAAAAATAAAAAGAAAAAAACACAACCAGCCCCGGAGGAAAAATCGATGCCTGAAAGGTATTGAAGGCACCTGATTTGGAAGAAATTAATTGCTCGAAAGCGGCCGCAAAAAGGCACATGCACCGCCACACAGTTTGATCCTTATTTTATTAAATACATCCGAGCGACGGAGTTTTTCCGCATCGCGATGGAAAAAGCGAGGCGTGATTTTAATTAGGAAACGGCTGGATCTTCGAACTGGAGATGAAGCGGTGGCCGGACAAATGAGCCGTGAGGCCGTTAGAGGGATGGAAATTCACCACCTACGGCGGAACGCGGAAGGTTTATCGACTGTATCCATATGTATTGGCGATAACACCCCCCGAAAAGGGTGCACTGAATTAAGATTATTGCCTTCGAGTGCTCACTTTATGGCGGTCTATAGATCGGTTGATGCGTTATGTTCCTTTTATCGCCGCCGTTATTTCCTCTTAAAGATTTTTACTGCAATACGGTTGTTGTACACATAAAAATGATGAAACAATGTGGGGATTTCCTCCAAAATTCCATTTTTCAATTGATATTCATATTTTATCTTTTAGGTAAGCTACAGAAGAAGAATTTAAACTCTCTTAATGAGAAAACTAACCTAGTAATAACCATGAAGATGGCACAGAAAATTTTAACAATTACTCCTAGGAAGTATTGTCTTGAAGCTAGAACTGATAAGACATGTTTATAAAATTCTTAAAGGAATTAGACTTTTGACACAGCATTTGGATATTAGATATTAAAAATTAAAGACAATTAGCAGTTTTTGAAACAAAGTGACAAAAATTGAAGAATGTCTTTCACAAATAATTAAAGCTAGAATAAAAACTCTATGAAAATTTGAAAAAGTTCATGTTTAGGACATCGAAACGTTGAGCAAAAGTTTGCATCCCTTAATAAAAATTACCAAAAACAGTTTCGGATGATGAAAACCAATTTTTCCGTTTTACCATCCCCCACAAAGTAAAAAATCCGCCTTCGGAAACAATATAAGAAAATTGAAACGTTGACGAGCGCGTATTAATTTCCCTCATCCCCTTTCGCCGTCGTAAAAAACTCCAATATCAATTTCGGCGCGGCGAAATTCCGATTAACGAATAAGCAATAAGTGTATCCGCTAATCGGTTCCGAACTTTTCTCTTTTGCGGAGGGTGCATTTTTATGTAAAACGTAACGGCAAAGGGCTAAGGAACCGTGTAATTGATACAAGACATCATTTTACTTGCAAACTCCCGTAAAAACCGGAATCTGGGTTTACATTTCCCCCGTTTTTTTATTTTTGTTCGTGGCGTAGAAGAGCAAATCGATCGGTATTCGTGATTAACGAAACCCGATTAAAAATCCCCCGAAACCGATTGAACCGTCAGATAATTGTCGGTGAATACCGTCGAAAACATTAAACGAAAACTTTGACGAATCGTCGTATCGCATGACTCCGGTGCCCGGAGCGGACTTAAGGAAGTCCGGTCTTGCGTCGGGCGCGTCGCGCCGCACGAAAACCGCCCTTAACGTAGCTCACGCACGTAACTAATTAAGAAAAATCGTTAATTGTGCCATAAATACACAAATAATTGCTCCGGCTACAGATTTTCCGAACCGGCGATGAAATTAATTTTTCGTTTTATTGTGCCCCGGACTCGTATTTATAGAAATGTTGCGTGATGATGCTAGCAGTAAAACTAATGAAGACACGATCTATTGTCTATTCTCCCCCATACCCCTCCGAAAAACGACCGAAATTTACAATAATTAATAATTTATAGCCCCCCCAAAAAAAAAATGTTGGAGTAAATCGAATACAATATTAAATTTTCAAACTGAAGTCGCATCGTAAAATTCGTGCTAGCAGCCAGGAAGCAGCATCACAGAAATAAATAAATATTCCTCATAAAATGCGACTGCGACATGTCAAACTTCATTTTCTGCTACATATTAAAAGCAATAAAGTTGCCCGTGTATTGATATTCGCAGTTCCCAACTACACATCGTCATTTTCCGTCTGGAGCGTCGCGACGCTTCGTCTGTCGTCTCGCATCGGAAGTCGTCTAATTATTTGCGGACTCGTGTGCGATACACACCAAAAAAAAAAAAAAAAAAAGACGTGTCAATAACGTTCTATATGTTGTGTTTTTTCCCCTTCGCTCCCAACATCAATCTATTACTGAAGGGCTTAAAAAAAACATGCGAGTCTGATAACGCAAATTGGTTTTGTCAAGGCGAAATGCGAAAGAGACACATCGATTCTCGAGCTGTTGTTCGAGTGTCGTTTTTTCCTACTTCCACCCCACATAAGGATACGTGTTCTTCGATGGCTGCATTTATGCGAATTTGATTGCATCAAAAACGACCGGCTTACACGAGGGATCGGAAATATTGTCGTTCCCAAAAGTAATTGGAATATTGGGGAATAATGTAAAAAAATGGGGAAGCGAACCGGTTTAGGGAAATGTATACTGGTTTTATCAATTCGTACAATGACGAATCAATTTAGACTTTATGGAATCATGTCAACTGTCAGATGTTTTTATGTTTCGCTGTTCGTTACACCATTAACTTTGCTGGTTGCTTCTTTTGTGATCTGGCTTCAGATACTTATTGGGATCGTGCTGCTTCCTTCAGTTTTTAGCATTTGGTGCTTTGATAATTCTTAATTGCTCCTGTGTCATCTCCATCCAATATTTATAGCACCAGAATTGAAGACAGAGTTAATCCCATTATTACAATTAACTCCCTCAATTAATTCAAGTTCAGTGAAACTTAATTCGTTTGACCTGTCCACGAAAATCTTATAAAAATTAACTTTGTATTTTGCCTTCAGATATTTTCTTAATTATTACCATTTGGTGTCTAAAAAATTCTTAAATGTTCTTATAACATTTTTATTTTCAGTCAATATTTGTAGCATTGGAAGTGATAGCACAGTTGATTTTCTCATTATTTTAATTTATATAAATTATTTAAAATCGTCTCAAGTAATACAAATTCTTTGGAGATTAATTTCTTTGTTCAATTCACAAATATCTTCTAATATTAACTTTGATGATTGTCTTTTTTATGTTCTAGTTTCAGATATTTATTAAAGATGAGTTTGTTTCCTTCAATTATTGCCATTTGGTGTCAAAAATTTTTTTTAATGTTCTTATGCCATATTCATCTTCAGCCACTATTTGTAACATTAGAAGTGACACTTGATTTTATTAGTATGGAGACTAAATTCTTTGATAAATTCAAAAATATCTTATAATATTTACTTTGCTATTGTCTTTTTTATGTTCTAGCTTCAGATATTTATTAAATATGAGTTTTTTCCTTCAATTATTGCTATTTGGTGTCCAAATAATTCTTAAATGTTGCTTTGTGATTGGATGAATATGATCAAATATTTATGTTATTTTTTTCTCTATTCATTATTTGAATTTTAATTAACTGATTAAATTCGTCTGAATTAATCCAAGTTCTCTGGAGTATAATTCCTTTGTCCGTGCCACGAGGATCTTATAAGGATTAAAAGTATCCAATCACCATAAAACGCAAACGACACAAATCGAATTCGCCCTTGAAATTCCCAGTCCGCTCTCGATACATAAGGGGTCGGCTAATAACACCCACCCTCGACTCTTGTTTCTTTGCATGCCATCGGCCGATCAAGGGCGGCGTATAACATCCCGAATCGATATCGTACCGTGTTCTCGTGATCGCTGATTTGTTTCTTGATTATCGGACCCTTGATTCGTTTCTAATATGGGGTGATTTTCGTTTTTTAGTTGACGATTTTTAGCCGTGCCGCGTTCGACACGATACGATTTAATGGCGATCGATTTCGGTGTACGTGCGCCTTCGATTTGTGAAGGGGATGGTTTGATAAATGGGTGTGCTGTCGCAAATTGAGCTCTCACATATTGGAAGTTTTATATTATCTTGTTCCCATGCAATTTTCTACCCACTTACACGCCAAATCTTCATCGGTTATCTTCCTTGAATATCTTAATCCAATTGAGGTCGTTCGACAACAGGAGACTTGATTTTGATTGGAGACGAAGCTGGTACGAATAAAATAAAAAAAAACACACAAACGGGATTGTAAAACAGAAGTTTGACATATTAGAGACATTCCAGTGGATCGAAATGTGCTCGCATCCCACAACGAAACGCAAAATTATCCGCGGGAATGTGTGAATCGCGTCAATTAACCGCTCGGAGAGTTTCAAGTGAATGGAGCGTCTCGATTTTTTCCGTCTAGCGAACAACCGACATCTGCACCGATGAAAAACGACGGCCTTCTATCGACGATTTGCTGTGTCTCCTTAAAACGCACTCGTACGTCGGCATTTAACTCTACCAGGTCCGGTCCTAAAGTCCCGCAACCCTTCGCACCATCGCCAAGCGGTGACGACCGACAGTTCGACAACTCGCAGACACCATTAAACGACATGTCGGGTGCGAGACAGATCATTCGGCCCAACCGAAAACCGTACAATTGACGTGTTACTTCTCACGATCGTTTTTTCCATTGACACTCGTAAAACAGCGCTGCGACGTGGGGGCAAAAAGCCGCGCTCGGCAACGCTTTGATCTCGCCGAAGCTCAATGCTATGTGGTTTATTAACGCTGGAAATAATCGAAAACATTTAAAAATCCTTAATTGGTGTTCACAGAACGAATGCACTTTTCTGAATTAGCCCCGTTCAATTGAGTTATTTATATATATAATGATGCCGAATATTGATAAAGGCCGGCGAATTTTCTGATGACTTTGCCGACGCGGTGCGCGGCGTGAAATCACCGCCATTCGGCCCGTTTCATGCTTTCATTTCGTCGCCGGAATTGATTTGACATACCGGTAATTAACAATATACCCTTACAATTATTATTTCCAATATTCGTTGTGGTGCAAATGCTTTTGGTGCCCGTTCTAACTTCACTAATTGGTTCGAAACGTTCCACTTCCTTCCATTTTTATTATGTTTGGCCTTCACACTTTTAGTTTGTCTCTGTGTCTTCTGGATTAACTTTTATTACCACCAAATTGATGTCAGGCAGAAGCAACTAGTATTTGTAAGTAGATAACAAAACCCATTCAATAAATTTATGTAATTACAATTATAATTTCCAATTTTATACGTGGTTAAAACGCTTTTGGTGTCAGTTCTAACTTCACTAATCAGTTGGAAACGTTCCACTTCTTTCAATTTTTATTAAGTTCGGCCTTCACACTTTTAGTTTGTCTCTGTATCTTCTAGATTAACTTTTATTACAACCAAATTGATGTCAGGTAGAAGCATTTAGTATTTTTAAATAGATAATTGGACCCATTCAATCAGATGATTATTTTTTTATGTAATTACAATTATAATTTCCAATTTTATTCGTGGTTAAAATGCTGTTGGTGTCAGTTCTAACTTCACTAATCAGTTGGAAACGTTCTACTGCCTCCAATTTTTATTAAGTTTGCCCTTCACACTTTTAATTTGTCTCTGTGTCTTCTAGATTAACTTTTATTACAACCAAATTGATGTCAGGCAGAAGCAATTAGTATTTTTAAATAGATAATTGGACCCATTCAATCAGATGATTATTTTCTTTATGTAATTACACTTATAATTTTCAATTTTATTCGTGGTTAAAACGCTTTTGGTGTCAGTTCTAACTTCACTAATCTGTTGGAAACCTTCCACTTCATCCAATTTCTATTATGTTTGGCCTTCACACTTTTAGTTTATCTCTGTGTCTTCTGGATTAACTTTTATTACAACCAAATTGATGTCAAGCAGAAGCAACTAGTATTTGTAAGTACATAACAGGGCCCATTCAATCAGATGATTACTTTTTTATGTAATTACAATTATAATTTCTAACTTCACTTATTGGTTGGAAAGGTTCCAAGTAATAAAAATTAATCTTGCCTTACATCAATTTGGTTGTATTAAAAATTGATCCAGAAGATACAAAGACAAACTAAAAGTGTGAAGGTCAAAAATAATTGAAGGAAGTGGAGTGACCAAAAGCAATTGGACGTAGATTATGAAATTTGATATTATGAAAGACATTTTTAAAAAAATAAACATTCAGTAGAAAAATTAGACTTCCTCACACGAATGGATGTAAAAATATTAATTGGGTGAATCAAGACGGAAACGGTTGGCGATAAGGAAACGACAAAACAATTGGATTGTCAAGTTCAAAGGTGCACTTGAAGTTGAACGGGGTTCGGGTCTGTTTCGCCCTCTATAGAATATTGAATAGTGTTATAATACATGTCTATTCCACGTGTATGATTCCGCTTAATCCGGGACCATTGTCGTCGACATCCCACCTAAATCCGACCGAAATCGCTAATCTTCCGCCTAATTTACACTCGAAAATTAATTGAAGGCGAATCGCACCGTCTTTCGTCGTGGCAAAAAACATTTTTAGTCGATGAACGGCGGTGACGTGGAGTGAAACATTGCATCGTCTGGCAGGAAAGTTGACATTAGCAAAGATTCGGGGGATATTTGTCAGTGTGCATGTACAATTTCTGTCTTTTGAAGTTGAGCCCTGTTTCGCAGCGGCCCGGGCAATATAAAGTTTCGGATCGGCAAACTTATATTCATAAGGAACTACTTTGTGCGCAACGAAATCCATATCATAAGACGAAACTTGTATATTTGATATTTGTTATACCGAACGTTTCGCTACACAACTCCCGCCAAACACAGCCCCCAACCAACCCCTCGCCAGTCATCCCTCAAAGCGATTGTCTTGGTGTGTGCCTCATTCTAATTTTGAATTTATATCAAACATTCATTATTACTTATTAATCCTTCCAGTCCTTATCTGCGAACTTAAGACGTCGTGAAACTCGCATACGGGCTCACAAACTTTCCACTGGCACTTCACATTGCGATTACACATCTCATTCGCGAATTAGGGGGATGATTTACCCGCTTGTACTACAAACAAAAAAGTGCCCAGTTCATCAAAGGTGAAATCTGTTGTGTGTATTGAGAGTAAATATTAATGGAAACGATCTTGTTGCATCGCGCCATTAATCCCGGCCTCATCTCGGATTAATCTGTATGCAGGACGGGGACGCAGTCAATACGTTGCACAATCACTATTAATAACCGCGTCGCTGCATCAATAAATGAACATCGGCGATCGTAAAGTCAAATGCAACTGTTAAGTGAACCATTTTCGTGCTTGAATTGCACGTTTATTGGGTGTAACGTGGATTATGATGTTTATCGATGATTTGCAAGAAGTTAACGGTTACGAAGGTGCAAATTATTAACAAGGTGTGGAAGTGTGACGTTTCAAAACGATTGTTGATGCCGGAATTGGAAACATTCAATATGTATGGTTTATGGAATCACAAATTTAAGGATTCCAACTTCACTAACAGATTGGAAACGTTCCACTTCATCCAATTTTTATTATATTTGGCCTTCACACTCTTAGTTTGTCTCTGTGTCTTCAGGATTAATTTTTATTACAACCAAATTGATGTCAGACAGATGTACCTAGTATTTATGAGTAGATGACAGGACACATTCAATCAGATGATTATTTTTTTATGTAATTACAATTATAATTTCCAATATTATTCGTGGTTAAAAGGCTTTTGGTGTCAATTCCAACTTCACTAATAGGTTGGAAACCTTGCACTTCCTTCAATTTATATTATGTTTGGCCTTCACACTTTTAAATTGTCTCTATGTCTTCTGGATAATTTTTAATCGCAACCAAATTGATGTCAGGCAGAAATAACTACTACTTATTAGTAGATAATAGGAAGAAGCAATTCAGTCAGCTGTTGTGTTGAAGCGTGGTGGAGGTCTAGTTTTTGTGAATGCAAAGGGGTTAATGTTTATTAATACAGTAACAATGCGTAATAGATCCAATAAATCACCGGAATTCAGATCCAGTCGGCTTGCTATTGAGACGTGACAACCAGGATCGTAATGTACACACACGCAAACGCAAATTGGCAGATATCAATAACGATTATGATATCGGGACGCGGCCCGTCATAAATCAACGGTTTAATTGCACTACTAAATGCCCAATAATGCATGTATATTCACTGTACTGTACGTATGTGTGTGTGTCCATTTAACATTTAACAAGGAGTCATTGCTATTGACACGTCGTGCCTGGAAGGAACTGATGACGATTGAATGTTGTCCGATTGTTTGACGTTGTGGAAATTAATTTCCTACCACTTAAGTATCGTCCATCACCCCACACCGATCTGGCTCCGTGTACTTTTACAATCGAAAATCGCCCGTGCAATAAATCACAACGTTCCTCGGCCACCCGATACAGATTATGCTAAACAATTGATATATACGCTGTCCAGATTGTACCTGGACGCTGGCGTCTGGATTAAGTGACATATGCGACGTAATCTACATATGCGGGCCCATGTTAATGGCCGGTCTAATTGTGGCGCGCGTCACGACGTATCTGGGACCAAGCGGGGACGCACTATTGACATGTATATTAGCCAGCGACAGGAAAACCAACTCCGATCAATTATCCATACCTGAACTCCCTCCATTGTCGTCTGATTTATGTCTGTTGCACACTCCATTGTCTTTTTCTTTGAGTTAAGTCGGTTGTCTATCCTTCGCATACTCGAGGTGTCGCCATCTAGTCCAACTTAAATTCAACCGCTTTTGGTGTCTGTTCCAACTTCACCAGATGATTGGGGATGTTCTAGCTCCTTGTGTCTTCTAAATAAAGTTTTTCGTGAGCCAAATTCTATCATATGATTTTGAAGACTCTGTTCTTGTATTTATTTCCCCCAAATTCTTTTAAAAACGTTTTAAAGCAATTGTTAGACTTTAGAAAAGACAGATTAACAACAAAGTTTGGCCTGGAAGTGGCAAAATTTAGTTTAGCTAAAAACCTGACCCGGGGGTTAATTTAAAGCCCCGCCGCCGGTTTTAAAGTAGGAAAGAAATCATTTTCAATATTTAGATTGGGATTTCGGGCCGGGGGTGGTTTTTTTAAAAAATATTTTAATCTCCCCGGGAGAATTATATAAACATACAGTGTACGTATGTCGAGGCACATTAAAGGCATTACGTACTAAAAAGATTATTAAGGATTCGGGGAGAAAAATATGCGGAGGCCCGGTCTTAAAACCGGTATTAATTTAGGAGTGTAAAGGCTTATTTACTCTTTTAACCATAGGTAATTTCAGTCCCGTATCCAGGATTTTATTTATCCCCGATATTTTCCTGAGCTTTGATCTCGCAGGATTTTTATTTTTCCTCCTTCAATCTCGCCCGCGAGGGTTGGAAACGCACTTTGATCGAACGTCCGACGAAAGAATGACGAGAGATTATGATTTCGGTCGGTGATTTAATTACTTCGATCTATCATTTCGGGCTGTCTGCGATCTGTGACTTTGACCGATTGGTCGGCAGTCGCTTAAAACAATTAACTGGCACGGTCACGAAAATCGAGGGAAAATAACGTATTAGAAACTCGACTCAATAAACGCGCAATAAGATTAATAACTGCAATAACTCACTGCGCTCGCAATGTTTATCGTGTTGGTATTGCCCGAAATTACCCCTTGTTTATCTCAAACTATCGGTTGTACTAGATTTATTGGCGTTCTACTTCAAATCGCATAGGCAATGCATGTTTAAAGGGAAATAAATCCGCACTGAACTAGATGGCGTCACCTCAGGCGTGCAGCAGGTAGACAACCAACTTAACTCAAAGAATTACAAAAGACAAAAGAAAGTACTTTTATTAACTCTATAGATTGATTATTCCTAATTTTAGCACAGCAATTGCCTCAAAATGTTTCACCTACACATTTCTTTATTAACCGTTACTTTCTTGTAACTCATCAATAAACATCATCTTTACTTCAAATAAAAATGATGTCAGGGACTTTAGGTGTTTGTTCTAAATTGACTAGTTGATTAGAGGCCACCCCCGGCCCAAAATCCCAATCTAAATATTGAAAATGATTTCCTTCCTACTTTAAAAACGGTGGTGGAGTTTTAAATTAACCCCCGGACCCGGTTTTCAACGTTACTATTTAAGCTATTTCCGGACCAAAGTTTGATTGTTATGGTTGTCGTTCTCTGAGCATTTAGAAAAAAAATATTTGTGTTTGTAGAAATAAAGTGGAAATACTTAAAGGAGGAACTTCGAAGGGAATGTAAATAACCCGGGAGATATTAGATTTGCTGGTATTTATTTTATTGCTTGACCGTCGGTCAGCGAGGATTCCTTTTTATTTGTCTGAATATATTGGAATACCACATTGACATAAGACTCCTATGTTACATTGTCGTGTGTCGTTTCACATATTATTTGCATAATTTTCCGGATTTTTCCCCGAATTCCCGGGGTGGATTTTCTTCCTGTGCCCCGTTTCAATGAACACGTCAGAATGTATGGGAAAACAATATAAACTAAATTAGGTGGATCCGACCGGCGGGATTTACGTATTAAGAAGAGGAAAAGGACCGTTTATAGGGCGCAACTCTGATTGCAAATAATCCCTATCAAGCCCAGAAATTATAAGATTAAAAGACATCGGTTCTGTGCGACGTCAGACCCTTCGCTCTTTCAGATTACACAGATATTTATAGGGTCACTTCAAATACTAAATCAATCTTTGGATCTTTCCCGCCACGACGCTTTCCACCCCCTCAAAATCCGACTAGACAAAATTGAAACCACCTGGAAACAATACTTGCGCCCACGACTTTGTTTACTTGGAGCGCCCACAAAAAATTGCATTAATATTATTAAAGACAGTGAGGGGGTGGCAAAATGAGTGGGCAAATTTAAGGGTGGGTTCCGGGATTATTCCAGTGTATAGGCAATCAGTGATCATTGAAGTATTGTAATTTACAATCAGGCGCGCCTTCAAAAAGGCTCTTCCCTCGGCAATTTAATGACTTTCTCTAGTTTATTGAAAAATCTTATATCGGCCTCTTAATTAGCTTTGACGTAATCCACGACGCTCCACTTGATACAGAATCAAAGTGCCGTTAATTAGATCTCTATTGATACTTCCGCTTGTTGCCGTTCGGTTTGGACAACATAAATTTATATTTGACTCGTGCTTAGTGAAAACGTCGGTTGGGTTGCCTACTTTTAGACCGTTGGAAGTGGCGACACCTGCTTTAAATAACAATAAATAAAAACGGCGACAAAGAAAAACTAATTAACGTCGGTGTTTTTGCGGTAGTTAAAAAAAATATAACAATTGTCCGCGTTTATGGGAGCGCGTCCCGGATCTAATTAGACAGAGGGTAATTGAATGGGTCTCATCAAATATTCAGCGATTTTTTTTTTAATTTGGCAAGAAAAATTGGTCTCGATCTAATCAAAAAACGGGTCCCTCAGCATCTCGGCCCTATAAATTCCTAATTAGATATCCGAATGAATTATTAAGCCATTTTATATAGACAGAATGCAGAGTTATGAGGCTGAAAAATCGATGCCGCATGCCCCCAACGAATATCTCTCACAATGTAAGAACCGGCCGGATTAATTATTTAAACGTCTGTGGATTCCTGCGAAAAACGTTATATCATTTTTGTTGGCCGGTAGGCAGGAAGAATGACGAAAAAACTTTACAACTGTTTACGCCGTCTAAATAAACCATTAGCGTTCCCTGTGATCTTGTCGCAACAAAGGCGTACGTATGAAATATGTATTTTCGGGGGCTGATGGACTTGTCGATACGTTGTTATTAAATCGGAGGGGCCGCAAGAACAGGGAAAATTTCATATAGATTATTGGCTTTGGATCATTGGATTAGTTCCGGGGTGGTTTCTCTTTGTGTCATCTTCGGGGGTTTGTTTGTGTTTTCGGACCATCGGAAAGTAATGCGACACTGGACGAAATGCACTGTATACGTGACACGGTATAAATATCGCTTATGACTTATTAAATCAAAACCATATGGTTTTGAGGCACCGGCCATAAATTCGGCCATATAATGAGAATTTACGGCCGCTAACCGGTTACATGTGATTTTTTTTCTCTCTCCACCTTCAAGAATACAATTGTCGGACTGAAATAATAAAACATTTAAATCTTGTCATCAAGTTTTAAGTGTCTGCGTCAGTTTGTTCTAATACAAACACATAAAAAAATATTTTTCCTTTTTGACGGTACTTCGAATAAATCTCTTTTGGTGTTTGTTTTAAGTTCACCAGTTGGTTGGACAGGTTTCTATTTTTTCAAATTTCAAAATTTTTTGCCTTCACACTTTTATTTTGTTCCTATATCATCTAGATGAAGTTTTTATGTCAACCAAATTGAAGATAAGTAGAAGTAATTTGTGTCTATCAGTAAATATTAAAATATAATCCTTAGGTTGGTCAGTTTTTAGATAATTTTGAAGACATTTCTCTAATATTGCTTTCATGTCTTCATTTAGCGAAATAGATTAATTATTCCTAATTCTAGGATCACCAATTGTTTTAAAACAGTCCGTTTATTCATTTTTTATAGAAGTTCCACCTGCAGAACCATTAGTTTCTATCAAATTATCGATAAATATTAAAATACATGCTGGTACTCCCAATAAATGTGATGTAAATCTCTTTTGGTCTTTGTTTTAACTTCACTAGTTGATTGGAAACGTTTCAATACTTTCAAATATCAAAATTTTTTGCACTCACAGCTTTATTTTGTTTCTACATCTTCTAGATGATGTTTTTTCAACAACCAAATTGAAGATAGGTAGAAGCAACTTGTATCTATTAGCAAATATTAAAATATAATTCATAGGTTGATCAGTTTTTAGATAATTTTGAAGACATTTCTCTAATATTACAGTCATGTCTTTATTTTGGCTATATAAATTAATTGTTCCTAATTCTAGCATCACCAATTGTTTTAAAATGGTCTCTATTAATTTTTTAAAGAATTTGTACCTACAGAACAATTAGATTTTTGCAAATCATCGATAAACATATGCGTTACTCCCAATAAATATGATGTAAATCCCTTTTGGTGTCTGTTTTAACTTCACCAATTGATTAGAATCGTTTTAATGCTTTCAAATATCAAAATTGTTTGACTTCAAAGTTTTATTTTGTGTCTGTATCTTCTAGATGAAGCTACTTCCCCAACCAAATTGGACATAGATAGAAACAACTTATATCTACGATGTGTCAAGGACTGCAGAGGTCTGTTCTAACTTTATTAGTTGATTGGAGACGCCAACCGGTTTTTTCTTCACATTCACACAATTGTCGTACTGAAATAATAAAACATCTAAATCTTGTCATCAAGTTTTAAGCGTCTGCGTCGGCTCATTCTAATACAAACAGTGTCGTACACACAGAAAAAAATTATTTTCTATTTCGGAGGTATGCGTTATTATTTTTTTATCAGCGTACGTCACTGCGTATTAAAACAGTGACACATTTATTCGGAGATATAAATCATAAAATTGTTACGGTCGCATTAAAAAGGATCGGAATAATAAACTCCAGATTGCCACATAATTGTTATTTTATTCAATTATTGTTTACCATTTAAATGTAACACGAAAAATTTAAATGCGATACAACCGTATCTTTACGGCGGATCTATTAAAATTATAAAGTTTTATTTGTTCGAAAAAATTGTTTGTCTCAGTTATGGTAATTTGTAATCGATTCGACGTTGTGATTGTCAATCTTTACATCTGTGTCGTTTGTTAATCATTTTTTAATCTCCATCTGTATCAGACTGAATAAAATAAATTATAATTTCTTTTGTTTACTTTATAAAAATAATAGTTTACATTTTGTTACATAAAAAATTATACACAATTTCTATTAACTTGAAATAAAAATTGTAATTTACTTCCATCTGGTTTAAATTAAAAATGAAGTAAGTTCTTTCCATTTGTTCCGAGTAAAACAATTCCATTTGGTATTTACTTGTTTAATTTTAATATATTTCGGATAGTTTCTGGTCCAGACAGTTGTTGTTCGTCCTTGATCATGTAATACCGTGCGGCATCGGTCCCGAATTACACGCAATAATAATAAAAATGCGACCAGTATTTCACGTGTCCTCGCTAATAAAAGTCCCGGTCCACTTTCCTCGTGCCCGCATCCCGGAATCATAATTTCCAATAACCGATGACGTGTAATGCCCGTGAACGGTCACTATTGACCAGAAATTATTGGGGCCTGAAAGCCTCTTCGAACACTAAAACCACCGGTTTTACGACCCCGTGTTTTCTTTCATCAAATAACAATTTCGTAAACCACCCCTCGCCCACTCCGTCCGACACCGCCGATCGATTTTTTCCCCGACAGACTGACACACAAAAACAGCATCGGTCCGCCCGACATATACGCGCGGCACGAGCAATCGGCGTGGAAATCTAAAAACCCCTCGAAACCGACCGCCCGACAAATCACCGAACCGACGGAGATGTCGGGCGTTTCGACGCTTGTTATCGGCGTCCGCCTCGTCGCACCGATACAAGTTCAATAGACCGATTTACAAGTACGCACGAACATGGTCCCCCGAAACGGTTTATCGAGTGTGTGCGGCGCGTTCACGAGGACCTTGTTACCGATCTCCAATTCCGGTCAAACATTTCATCCGACCGACGACGATTGACGACAATGACAATGGGACGCCTTTTCGACCTCGGATTCCATTCGCCAATCAATTCCCTAATCATGTTTAAAAAGGTTTATTAACTGGCGAACGGTTGGTTGTCTAGCTTCTGACGACTTAAAGTGGCGCCATCTGTTGTAAACTAATTGACTAATTATTTTTGAACTATACTGTTCAAATAGTTCTAGTTGTTTTATTTATTTTATAATTTACGATATTTTTAAACTAATTAAAACACTTCGAGTCAAACAAAATCCATATGATCATTTTCCACACGATAAAAATCTATACGATCATTTTTCATACGATCAAAATCCATACGATTAAAATTCATACGATCATTTTCCATATGATCATTTTCCATACGATCATTTTCCATAGTTCCACTTGAATAACTTTATGGATTTTTATTTTTTTACTAATACTAATTTCCTAAAAAATCATCAAAAAGTAAACTTAAGGTAACGCCATCTGTTATGAATACTTAAATTATTCTAGTTATTTTATTTTTTTATAATTTACAATCTTTTAAAATTAATTAAAATTGTCTATAAAATACATGGAGTTAGGACAGAGATGCTTGAAAATCTAAAAAACAATAAAAACTGGTATAAAACTAAGAATATTATTAATAATTTAAAAAAAAAAAATCCTAAAGAGCTTTGTCTTAACTGATTTTTTATATTTAAATTCTCTAATTCTCTAATAATTAATTCTCTATATTATATTTTATATGTGAAGAGATGTGATGTCGGTTGCCTATGTTTTGTCGACTCGAGATGGCGCCATCTGTTGTTAACTCTTACGTGAATAATAGAAATGTTTAATATAGGTGCGTTATTATTGCGTTTGATGGGTTTATGTGCATCAGGGGGTGAGTACGTGTGTGCGTTACTATGCAGAAACGGTTTCGTGCCGGTTAGCGGATCAATCGTCGGCGGATCGCATGAATCATCTTATATTAATAGTTCAATTAGCTGCGGCAACGAAGTCGGTTAACAATAAATCGTAACGGTGCGCCGTTCATCAAAGGTTTGCGGAGGTGGCGGCGGTGGAGGCGGCGGTATCTGGTCCTGGACCCGGTTATCAGGACTCGCGTGCTGCCCACCAATTACCGACACAACGCTTCTACCTCGTATATCTTTGCGCTATATCGCCCGCAATAACATATTAGTTATTATTGCGGAGATAGAATCGTTTCGGGGCCCATCAGTTTCGGTGGGCGGCCGGTTATCTCTGCGCGTGTAAATCTGTTTCCTGGAGTCGCGCCCGGCCGCCTGAAAATTCATTGCTTTTCAGCGGACTTATTATCTGGCCGCGCCGGTTTGTAACGCACTGTAAAATCACTTGTTTTCGACGGTTTTACGTCTGTCGTTTTGCTCGTTAAACACGCGCAACGCCCCGGGGCCCCGTCCAACAAGTGTGCAATAACTGCAATCATAATCGCGACTGTTACGGTCAAAATGACCCCGAAAACTGCAAGAAGTTTCGACGAATTTAGAAAACGAAAGCGCTTTTCAAATATGTTACCTCGTAACGTTGCTGTGCTAACGATAATCTTTCTATATTGTCACATCAAATCTACAAAATTCTATTTATTAAACAAGGAATTCATTTTTTGAATATTTCATTTGTTAGTGATTGGAATTAAAGCATAACAAATTGAACAAACCAGTGATTAAGAAACCCCAATTTTTTAATCATTGCTTTACTAATTATTAAAAAAATTATAATTTAAAGAAGTGGCCTGTCTATTTTTGAATTAAATTAAAAATGAGTCTTAGATTAATTAAACAATTTAAAAATTTTAGTGATAAGCCTCAAATTTAAAAAATATATTAATTTGCACTAATATATTATTAATATTTAAATTAATCTAATTAGTTAAGATATTGTTTTAATTTTAACCAATTTTTTTATTATTTTTATATTATTATTAATTAAAAGATTTTTTTTTAATTGTTTTTGAATAAAGAAATATCCCAGTAAATTAATGATATTTATATTTAATATTAATATATTTGTTTCAGTTGCTAAAGAACCCAATTTATAACAATTATTATACATAATTCTTTAAAATTATTAGTCGTTCGTAACAGATGGCGTCACCTATATTATGCCAAAGATATGCAACTCAATTAACATCCTAATAGAAGAAATTGCATTAAATCATGATTTCATCTTATAAATTTATGTAGAATAAATCAAAAAAATTTACAATAATCTATAAAAAAATAAGCAAATAAATTAAGTTAATTAACTGGTTCTCGTTATTTTTTTCTTTGAACATTTTTAACGGGAGCGAAAACGTACAAAACGAATTATCGACTTCAATAAGTGATTAAGCGATAGTATCGAACTTAATACGAACAAGCGGACTTAAAGACTTATAGGCAGATTATTAATATTCGTTAGCAGTGATTGTGACTCAGGTTCAAGAAAAGGAGCGATTAAACTCGGACGCACAGTACTCCAAACCATTTTATAAATATAATTTTCCACCCCGATTAAATAAATCAGTTGAAAGGGTGAGGTAAAAAATTTAAAAAATCTAATAGGAAAGTTTGTAGTACGTTGAGGCTATTCGTTGATATGTGTTGAGACGTTTAAAATATTTTTTGTGCGTTATGATTTGTGGTTTCGGATGACTGTGTTAAGGCAAGACATCGGCATGACTTTCAATAATAACACTTCGATGTTGGTACAATAAACAGGATGCGCTTTGTTGCTTAGGCTGCTACCTGATTTAAAACTCCGGTGGCGATCATTTATTAGGATTAGTAACTAATTCATTATAGGAATCGACCGTTTCTGGGGGCATTAACGCGTTCAATGGATGAAATAAAGGCGAGTGACTTCTCTTTATTGAAAAAAAACGTTCGTCGAACGGTCACATTAATTGTCATTTACATTTTCATTGTAAGCTGATTAGCGATCGAACCCGGCCGGGCCGTCGAAATTATTTTCCGCCGCGCCGATAGAAAAATTAGTACAATTAAGACGTTCGGGGCGTCGCGATGCCGACGCGGCCCCGGGGCCCACCTCCCGGATAATGACAAAAACACAAATTGCGATTTTTAAATTACGTTTTTGTTATCTCAGAACTGAAATGAATATGATACGTGCCCGGGGCGTTTTTAATTTTCGAGAAATGATCGCGTACATGCGGTAATAAGGAGGTCGGAGAGGCCGCGGCGCACCGACAATGCCGCCTCCGCCCGCCGCCCGTGCCGTTCTCGTCGCCGTTCTTTTTAATACCTGGAAAAGATTCGCAGAAGCAAAGGGGACGGAGCGGGACTGATCAGCCCTTACTTAGCTCCGGGCCGATACCTTTTATACTAATTGCCGGGCTCCGCGACGATGGAAACAATGCGGCCGGGATGAATGGGCTTGATTGACACCTGCGCCAGCGATAAATTCGAAAACGCGATGCGAAACTGAATTTTTTTACTGCCAAACAAGCATCTTTCTTTTATTCGGCTCCTTCTCATCATTATTTTAACTAAATAAGATGATAATAATATAAAGTATATTCAATATAAATAAATTTGAAGAAAAAACACCGGTATTAATTTTTGGTACCACTAGTACTTACTAAAAATATAGTAAATTTGAAAACTTATTTTTTTGGTATTATTTTTATTAAGGTGTTATCTGTGTTGCATATTTTCTGTGACCTAAAGGTAACG
This sequence comes from Aethina tumida, assembly GCF_024364675.1. Taxonomy (NCBI): domain Eukaryota; kingdom Metazoa; phylum Arthropoda; class Insecta; order Coleoptera; family Nitidulidae; genus Aethina; species Aethina tumida. Next base: position 17,941,987 of record NC_065440.1, on the reverse strand, counting down.
CCATCTATTGTAAACATCATATATTCTTAGGATTATAGGTGTAACGATTATTGTTGAATAATTGACTACTAATTAAAACAATTAAATTTTGTATTTAAAAATTAATTAGTCTATTGAAGACTGAGAACTTGCCTTATTACAATATTTATATTAAAATGTGGTGGTATCTATTGTAATCGATAAATACACTCTTAAGAATTATATGTATATAAATACTGTTAATTGGATTTTTTTTGTAATCAGAATAGTTAGTCAAATAATTATTTATTTTGAAATAATTTTTTTCTTTTCATGTTATATGAATTTGAATACTTATTTTTTTGGTATTTTTATTAAGATGTTAATTGTGTTGCATATTTCCTGTGACTTAAAGGTGACGCCATCTATTGTAAACATCGTATAGAATTAGGATTCATAGGTGTAATTATTATTGTTGAATAATGGACTACTAATTGAAACAATTAAATTTTGTACCTGAAAATGATGCATAATACATATTTTATGTATGTATTTTGTTTAATAACTCAATTTTTTTGGATCACAATTCATGGTTTAAGTTATCGAAGACGTTAATTGGGTTGCATAGCTTTAGCAAACTTAAAATATCATCATCTGTCACGAAAGACAAACAAATATTTTAATGATTATAACAATTATAGGAAATTTTAGTTTCGTAACATGAATATAATTTATATCTTCAATAAAAATAATAAATAATAACATATAAATAATAAAAAGGTACTTAAATATGAATAAATTTTCTTAAATAAAAGAATAGTTTGTTGAAGGTTGGGGGTTGCCAAAAGGGGTAGTATGTGCATTCGGTGTTCGCCAAAAGAATTTTTAATTAATATCTTGCATTTTCCTTAGTAATAAAAAGCCCGGCGGCGGAATATAACGGTAATAATAATAATTACATTAGGCTTTGGGCAGCTCGACGTCGCGACGTTGAGAACTGCTCTGGAACACAATGTTTGCAAACACTTGAAACACTTTTTAGTGACTGTTGAAAGGTGTGTTAAAATACTTAATGTTGAAACTAGTAAAGTGGAATTTATTAACTTTTCAGTAACTCCCTTCCAATCTCTTTTCATCCCATTAATATAATTCATTTATATTTTATACTTAAAAAATAATTAATTCTGGGTTTCCACAATTATCGTTTCATTTTTCTTTGATAATAACATGCTTAGTTTATATTTTTTAATTTTACCTTTTTTAAGAGTGGTTGAGGGACGAATTCGAAGGCCAAACATGGGCCCATTGTCGTTGCAGTGTTGCGGTGCAGTTCTCGCCGTCCCCGGGGCCGTTCGTTATGCGGCGGCGTAAAAATAAAACAAACGCCGGCCACACATCCACCCTTTTCTTTGTAATTGTTGTTACACATGGCCGGAGCCGCGGCTTATTTGGTTAAAGCAGAGCGCCGCGACGCTGCCCGCTCCCGTCGGTCCGTCCGTCTCCGCCGCCGCCGCCGCCGCCTACGTTATTTCATTAAAGCGTGGCCATCTTTGCGAAACGGGATTTAAAATTCAGCTCAGTGCCGATGTATTTTGAATATATATCCCAACCCTTTTCTACATCTCGCATGCCCCCCCATCCATCCCCCCCGCCATCGTCCCCCGTCCACCCCGTGCATGTGTGTTCACTTATTTGATTTATAGGAGCGGGTCTTTTGTGCTTTTTCTGGGCGATACGTGCCCCGATTTAATTCACGCACCGAATCGATGGGTCGGCCGTCAAGGTGACGGCCGGGGGGTCGGTGGGACGCACAATAAAACGGATAATTCCGTCAGGTGTTACTTAATTTAGGGGATGGAAGGCGAAATGGAGCATCGGCGAAAAAATACTAGTGCTGTAGTTTAATAATTCGGTCGTAAAAGCGGCGTGATGAGGGTTGAAGAAACCACTTCGCCACAGAGTGAAATAAGTAACATCGAACAAGACCGATAACCGTCAAAATTTTAAGGGTCGCACTCACTCGCCCATCCACACTTTTTACTGTTGTTTTATTAGCGCCCGATACAGGAAAAAATCATAACATAAAACCGGTACGATAGCAGCGACATCACGCTAATACGTTTCCACCATCTAAAACGAATAAAATCCGGGCCGAAAGGCGCCCCTAAAACGTCGCCGTCTTAAACCCCGGAGGTGTCCAAGGAGTTAATAAAACGGACGGCGCACGTAAAGGCGTAAAAAGACGGGGCCCGATGGGGTGGCGGTCGGGGGGTGCGAAAGCCGCAACGGTTTATCTACACCGGATTCGTTAATTGGAGGTGCAAATCTGTCGGCGTTCAATCGTGCGAAGGAAAACGGCGGAATTTAACGCGAGGATGGGTTTATTAAAAAATCGGTCGCCGATGGAATTTTTATTGGGGTATCTTCGCTCCCCTTGGCGCAGACGACGACGACGACGATGAATTTAATTTGACGGTATTAATAAATGATTGATATTAGGTTGTGATTGGGGAAAACGCGTTCCGCGTTCCGGGTTCCGGATTGTTTTTTTAATCAAACGGACAAGATGATTTACAAGGAATAACTGTCAAAAATTGCGTTAATATCGCGTTTCAATTTAAAATACGTCGCTGTCACTCAACAAGTCTTAAGTGAATTGATTTTCGTACGTTGTTTTCCTCTGCTTAGAAAATTGGATAGAAAAAGTAACGAAGAATATGCATAGAGGGCAGCAGCTTCAAAGGTTGACAATAGGCAACCTAGTTTACATGTCTATTACAATAATTATTTTACTATGTATTTGTATACGTTGTACAACAGAAGGCAAAGTTTATTTGTTTATTACATATTTTTATTAAACTATTGTGGAATTTAGACAAAAAGTGGATAAAATATTTGTATAAATGTATTTATTGTTCAATAAAGAGCAGGAATAGGCAAATAATTTTATTAATTATTATTAATAAACTAGTATAAATTAACATAAAATATTTTTATAAATGTACTTATAGTTCAATAGGGCAGAAGTGTCAGAATAGTCTTAAAAGTTTACAAGGTCATCAGTTGTTTATTACATATTTTTATTAAACTTTAAGGAAATTAGTCAAAAAATAGATAATATATTTACATAAATGTATTTATTATTCAATAAAGAGCAGAAATAGGGAAATAAGTATACAAATTTATTAAATATTAATAATAAAACTATTAGAAAATATTTTCATTAATATACTTACAGTTCAATAGGGCAGAAATGTCAAAATAGACATAAAAGTTTACAAGGTTATCAGTTATTTTTTAGACAATTGAACAAAATATTTGTGTGCTCAATAGAGGGCAGCAAATTCGAAGACCAACAATAGGCAGCCACGTTTACACATTAACTAATTATTGTATTATTGACTATCCTCTATTTATATTGTAGTTTGGTTAAAATTGAATAACTAATCTAAAAACTATGGACTAAGATATAGCTCAGTCTCAGTTATAGAAAGCCCAACACAAAATATAATAGTTGCAGGATCAGATTGCAGCACATGCAGCCGGCTGAATAATAGACAAAAGCCGTTTGGAATTCGTGGACAAGCGGCTTCAGTTTCGTCAATCAATGGACACATTTGAAGGGCCATTGATACGGAACGGCTAAAACCGAGCGTCGACGCGGTCCGGCCGATAAGACCCGTTTTCCGAAAACGGGAAACGGGACACTTCCTGCCGCCGCACACCGCCCCCCCCCCCTGCCCCCCGGATTTAAGCTCGCACACGATAAGCCTTGAAAACGTCCAGTTTTCAACTTGTAACTTATGCACAGACGTTCCGATTAATCAATGGACGATCGAATTAATGGGACGGAATGGAGAAAGGGGGGGAATTACACGTTCCATTTGACGCCATCTATCAACCGGGAGTTTAGTCAATAAGTGATGAGCTGATTTCGGATTCTTAGGTCTCTCGGGTCGTTCGGTTAATTGCCGTTTCGCAGGAACACGTTGGTTGTAACAAATCGTGATAAATGCAGGAGACGTTCCTGCCATTAGCCAATCCATTATCGAGGTCTCGATTTTTATTCAGTGATCTGAAGTAATTTTTTGTTGGTGCCACGTATGTGCGCGTGTATTTGTTTCCCCTAATATGATCTCGGACCCCTTTTATTTTACTTAATTCTCAATTACGAAAGCTAATCTCCTCGAGTATGGAGGATGTGACCTGGGGCCGTTGTTCATTAATAAATTAGACGAATTAGTGTTGGATACGTGTGCAATACGGTATCGAGTTTTTGGGGTTTGGTTTATTATTATGTCGAATGAAAGGATTCCATGGACCCGACGAAAACCTTTCTAATATTTATGAAATTTTATAACCGGGGACGAGGGAAAGATTACGATTACAACCCACCCCCGTGGCAACCTAATTTAATCGATATTATGGCCGGCTATTTATTATGCAGAGGCTAATGCAACAGTCAGTTACAAATATATTTTTGGTGGTGTTATTGACGGTCGCATTTAGAAACCACCCTCTTTTTAACATTTACATCTGTAGCAGATCAAATGTAAGAATAAGCGACGGATCGATTAGTGATCCACCCTCGTTTAAAATCGAACCCCTTGTCTCGAACAGCCCTTGTTCCATGCCGAAGATGAATTTGTTTCGTTTTATTTGTTTGTCGTACTTTGGGATATTAAAATGTGACTCACAGAAGCGTTGCCACCGTTTTTTCCCAATAAATTTATTAACTAAAACACCACAGAAAGTTTTAGTAGTCGTTAGAGATTTATTTTCATTGATTTATCTGTGATTTTCGGGGGTGGCTTTGCGATATAATAATTCCACGGATCAGGTCCATATTGAGTCCAGTATATCACGATTTGCGGGAGCGGTTATGTCCACTTTGCCGATGTCCCGGATCCCTCTTAGATGTTTCGGTAATGGTGCGGCCCGATAATGACCCCATCAGTGGGTCATTAACGGGGGGGCCGAAGCGGAGAAAACTAGTAAATATCTCGTATTGTGTCTATGCGGTGTCCGGGTCCTAATTGGAACATAAAACCCAACCCCCGAAATGGACGAGACACTTTAACTTATACTTAGTTTTTGGAAAAAAATGATCAACCCCCTACCCCCACCCATAAATACTTAGCACGCCGACACGCAACAATCGAAAGTGGCAACTGTTAACGGAGGGATGAACTCGGAAAATCGGGAACGCGCCCCATTTAGGACGCGCCGTAACACTCGAACATAATTCCATTACATCCATCGACAGCTCCGGGCTGTTGACATCGGCGGCCGCCACCCCGTTCGCAGGCCGGGGGAGGTGGCGGTGGTGGTGGTGCTGATGGCAGGGTGGCATCGATGGGAGCCGAACATATGATGTCTCCCAATATTGCGGGCATCGGAGTGAAAATACAACCGATCCAGCTGATGCCGATATCACATCATGTAGTTCAGAGCGCACGACATTATTATTAAAACAATTGCTCGATCGGGGGCGGCGGCGGCGGCGGCGGCGGAAAACGGGAACGGCGACGCGTTTCGGCGTTTGTTCGGTACGCAGTTTTCGGTTTTCAATTTGTGCACCAACTGGCAGACCTGGCTTAATTCTGATGTATTTTTGTCTTAATGCAAACAAATAGTTGGATGCTTCACTTGTTTAATTTCAATTGATTAACTACGGTTTTAGTACTAAATAAATGTTGCTGGATCAGAAACTTTTTTAAACAATTTACTATTAATAACTTTGAATTATATTTTTAAATAAACAACTGCAGTTTATTATTTGCTATCAAGAAGTATAATCCTTTCGTTAAGTCAGAATTATTAATCGAATAGTTATGACAATTTGTTACATAATTTACATATTTTATTAGTTATTTATTAATCAGCTTCATTTTATTATTTATTATCAATTAATTTATTGACTTAAAAGGTTTGACAATTTTTTACATTATTTAAATATTTTATTTATTATTAATCAGTTTTATTTAATTTTTTTCTGTCAATTAATTTATTGACTTATAATACTATCTTTAATAGTTTTCTATAAACAATATTTTTATAAACATTTAACTTTTAAATTATGAAAAATTGATTAAAATTCTTATTTTAACATTTGTATTTGTTGGATTTAATGTTTTCAGTAAGTCAGAATTATTAATTAGACAGTTTTGATAATTTATTATATGAATTAAATATTTTATTAGTTATTAATCAGTTTCATTTTATTGTATACTGTCAATTAATTTATTGATTTAGTTTTTGTAACTAACTAAATTGACTGACACAATTTTCAGTTGCTAACTTTAATAGTTTTCTAAAAACAATACTTTTTTTAAATATTTAACTTTTAAATTATGAAAAATTAATTAAAATTCTTATTTTAACATTTGTATTTGTTGGATTTAATGTTTTCAGTAAGTCAGAATTATTAATTAAACAGTTTTGACAATTTATTATAGTAATTAAATAATTTGTTAATTATTAATCTGTTGTTAAACAGACTCATTTTATTATTTCCTCTTAATTAATTTATTGACTTAATTTTAATTAAACAATATTTTCTAAATACATAATTATTTAAAATATAAAAAATTCTTTTTGTATCATTTGTATTTATTAAATTTCAATAATTTAATAGAAATTTAAATTTACTCATTTTATTAGTTTTTAATTTTTTCTTAAATGAGTACAATTAATTAGACAGTTTTCTACTGCATTTACATTTATTTGTTATGTACTAATTATTTATTTTAACTTGTTATTCACTATTAATTAATTAACTAACTAATTAATTAACTAGTTGGTTTTTCCATTATAGAAACCTTATTGTTCCATAAAAATTAACAAAAGGAACTCGAAACAATTTACTGTTGCCTTTAGTTTATCTTTATAGTTTTCTTTATCACACATTTTATCAGTTATTGTGCTTTAACATTTGTATTTATTTTTATGTATGTTTTAATTAAATTAAGTTAAATTAAAATACGTCATTAAAACCGTAAGTTAAAACACATTTTATCGATCATTGTGTAACATTTTGACACAATTTCTATAAATCAGTCGACGTTTTTCATGTGTAAAATTCCAATTCGACAAACTCGTCCAAAAAACGGAACAATCGAAGTCCGAACCAGTCTTTTTACAACCGCCGATAAAACACAATACCATTTTCGAGGCGTCACCCTCGCAAAACCCCACACAAAAATATCTCCTTATTCCACTGCCACGATTGTGTCCGTTGTGTGCGTAAAAAAAAAAGTTCACAAATCCGTTTTTCGGGTGCCACCACCACCTGTTGTCGTTTTCGGCCGAATAATTTATAGGCGAACCGATGCCATTGTGAACCGTATTTATTGGCGTTTGATACCCACCGTTTCGTCCTCCTAAAACGATTTTCCCACGAAACTTCAACGTGTCAAGTGTGTTTTTGTCGAGATGAATCGGTAGATTATCGATTCGGCGACGGACTATAAAACTTGGTTTGTGTCATTCTTCGCTCTTTCGGTACCGATCAAATTAAATCGGGAATATGTGGGATGGACGGGATTGAGACGAGTCATAGATGAGGCCGCATATTTATACACGGCATTTGTATTATACTAATAGTCCAGAGCGACACATGTCTTCTTGTGGGGGCGCTAGTTTTAATATGCCGGTTCCACATGTGATTTCCTGTTGCCCAGATTAAAGCGCCGGCCCCGATGCCTCCGTTCGTTCGGCGGGGGCGATTTTTTGCTACGGCCAAAAATGCGTAAACAAACGATGATTTTAATTAATAACCATTTCCAAACGTTTTACCCGTTGACATGTGCGGATTTGTGATTTTTTCATTGTTTATTTGTACGGTCGTAACTAAGTACAGGATGTTTGGGATAATTAGTCGGGATCCAGCATCCCTTAATGCGTCGGTTCGATTATCATCTTAAAACGGCGCATATGTGGCCGCACGGTGCGTAATTTGTCTTTGTTAATGGCCCGTTAACATGATTAGATACACGCCGACATCAATCTCTGAATTTTTACTTCCCCACCGTCCCGATTTCCAAGCGTCGATACGGCACCGATTCGGGCATTTCGGGGTGGAATGTCGGGGGCTCACCGAGGCATCCGCGGCATCCGAGGGTCAATCGGCGCACTTCAATCCGTGTCTTATTAAAATTCTGAGGTCGCCCAATCAATTTGTAAACCGTCCGTCAATCCGTGAATTAATCCGGTGCTCAAAAAAGCAACGAGCCCAAAGATGAAAGGACATACTGCCCCCGGGCCCGGCCCCGCAATCTATCCTTTTTTATTTACAAATTTACATTTCACGTATAATATTTTTAATGCTTATGTAACCACTTTTGCCAGGTAAATGAGTTTTAATGTTTGCCCACTCATTATGGAGTAGCGCAAGATGGAAATTATTGCTGTACGCTCAAATGCCGCCGGTCCGTGAAAAAAATCATTAAAATATTATTTTATTAGTCCGTAACAACTTTACCCGGTTAGCCCGTACAATTTATAAACTGGAGGTCCCGTAATTCCGTTAGTTCCTGTGTTTTTACTCTATTTTTATATACGTGTACTTCGCCGTTTCCAACCCCCACACACTCACTGTACGCATGATTTAAAATGCCTTTTAAAACGCGAAATTAAATGAGCGGCCATAGATGGCGGCATAATCGAATGGTAGCTGTAGGCAACTTGGATTACAGGGTTTTCTAATTATTAACCATTTAATGAGGCTACTCGCATTAATATCACTTTACCAATGTTTTTTAAATTGTCAAATTAAACCACAATGAAATAATAAAGGGAAGAACCGTAATTGCATATTTTTCTTATTATTAATTCAATTTTAACGTTTAATAATGTTACCCGATATTACTATGCAATTACAACATTTAGTAAGGTTTCTCGTACTAATATCAGTTGTTACATCTCCACCAATAATGTTTTATAAAAAATGAAATTAAATAAGTGGTCATAGATGGAGGCACAGTCAAATGGTAACAGCAGGCACTAAAATTACATATTTCCTACTATTACTCGTATTAGTATCAGTTGTCACAACGTTTTTAAAAAAGAGAAATGAAATAAGTGACCGTAGATGGCGGCACAGTCGAACGGTAAGGGTAGGCAACCAAAATTACATGTTTTTCCTAGTTATTACCGGGCAATTACAAGATTTAATAAAGCTACTCGTATTAGTATCAGTTGTAACGGCCCCACCAATAATAAGAATCGGATTCCTCGATATTAAAAACGGACCGGGAGCCATTAATTGACCGGGGGGCAGTTTCGTTGTTATTGCCTGTGTACGGAACGGGACGCAATATCCAGACGGACGTCGGACATTCCGCCGTCATTGTCGTCTTTTATACGTCGAACTGAAGGGAAAACCAACATGTGGACACTAAAATCACCAGACGCGGATCCCTTATTGATACTTTAGTGGACCGTAATAAATGCCCAGACGCCGCCCCCGCTCGCCCCCCAAGCCAAGCCGCCCTTTTGTTTGATCCGCTGCTTTCTTGTCGCCGGTCTTTTATCCACGTTGTTGTTGGAACTGATTGTGACAATAAATGCGGAAGAAATTGCAAAAAAACGTATAAAACAACTGCTTCCGCTTTAAGTTCGTCATTAAAACAAGCGTTTTACACAAATTCAGGACGATAATTCACGAGTGCCGCACAATAAATCGGCGGCCAAAATAAAATTATTATTCCTCGTGAAAATTGCGCGGTCGCCGTGTTTTCCCCGTGTGTGTTTTTTTCCCCGTTGAAACCGTGTATCGCCGTCGACCAGAAATAAAATAAATTTCGCCAGTGAATTAATCAGTATTCAGGGGGTGAAACCGTCGCACCGAAGGCTCGTGTTACTGAAAATAATGGCCGAACTACACACGTATAATATGTAGATACTGAAAGTAATTAAAAGAATTTAATGTTCCAAATATAAAATTCAAGCGACGGTGGCTCCCCACCGAAAACGCCGCCGTCCACTGTCTACTCCACGTCGCGTGAAAAACCCAACCGCTTTTCTCTGCGTAAGGCCGATTGATTGGCGAAGGGTTGGAGATAAGAAAAGTCAGGTTTAAAATCGACCCCAAAACCTCCCCCCGAAGGGGGTCGTGGGACTAATTCGTACTAATTGTTGTCAGTTACCCGGGCAACATCGCCGTGTCATAATTATCAATAGATCAGATTATTATTGATGAGGGACCGGGACACGACGAAGACCGATTCCTGGGTGAAGTCCCGGGCGTATTGCGCTCGCCTCTCAATTATCGTGACGTCAATCCGTGTGGCGCGGTTGCCTCCGCTGAATTTTAATTGGGAATATGGATTTGTCAATGTCGCGGCACGAAACCGCTCTTCCAGACCACCCCCTCCGGCCCTTTCGGATGCCTTATCGGCCGAAGCGCGGGAGGGAGGGGGAGAGTTCGAAGAAGAATTATTCATGTGACGCGCCACTCGAACCCTTTCAATCCGTTTTTATACACGGTTACGCAAAATGCGCACGGAGAGGGCGCCACCGTCACAGATATGGTAGTAGGCAACCCGGTTTGCACTTACAGCTTATTTTTAGTTAATTTTGAAGTTTAAATTACACATTACGGAGAGCAAGCACAATTAACATGCCAATTAATTAAAATTAATCAATTTTAAATCTTTTGTTCTGAGTTACTCAAACTGTACCGACAGATGGAGGAACGTCTTAGTCGATGGCCGTAGGCAACCAGGTTTGCACTTTACGAGATTAATAAATGAAAAGAAAGGCTGTGATTCTTTGATGGAGGATTAGGAAGTTACGAACAGTCTCATAAAAGAGTTTATTGGTTATCTGGGATGATGCAGTGGCGTTTTATCTCTCAGCTTGTTGTTGCTTTTTTGTGTCGTCGAAGTAATCGGTGTATAAATATTTGATTTGGTCGTGGAAGAGTGGAAGAAAAAATGTGTTGTTTAATTAATTTAAATTTATTTCATTATAAATGCCATTGGATTATCCCACATTACGGAGAACAAACACAATTAACATGCCAGTAATTTAATTAATAAATTTTGATGTGATAAATATTTATTAACGCTTCTAGTGTTTTAAAAATATTATCTAAATAATTTACGACCACGGAAATCAACTGTTAGTTTGAATTATTAATGTAATTATCTGTTATTTGGGACTCATTATTAGTGTAATTAATTCAATAGTCGATTAGAATTTTAAATTGGTGTTAAGTGAAGGAAATATTTTTGTTTAGTTGGACAATAAAACTGATGCAGTGAGCAACAAGAATGAAATTCGGATAGGTCGTTGTTGGTTTATTTGTTGGATGAGATTTATGGTATTTCGGGCGTCGATAAATCCTGTTTTCGACTGATGAGCTGTCCAATGACTTGTGTAATGGTCAAGCCCGGGTCGCAGTCAATAATGGATTAACGGATTACTGTTCGCATCGAATGCGATTAATTCCTGACGATGCGGTCCACTTCGACGCCGACACGTAACGAGGAAAACTTGGAAAACTTTCCGGATAATTGAACCGAAATCGTTCGTGGATAAGTGGACAATAAATAATTTGTAATTAAGGAAAAACAGACGCGGAACATCCGAACTAGTCGAGTGGAAAAAATTAATGCGACTGTATAAATAACGTTGGACGATCGTAAATACGGAGCTGAAGTTATTAAAGGGACGAACGATGAAAGAAAAGCGGGGGAAAATCCAAGGAAATATGAGAAAAGCCAATATTACCACTGTTATAATGTCGAATTAGTGAATTAGATGCCGTTAAGGAAACTAATGTGGCCAACTCTTAATGGACTTTGTATTGTTCGGCTCTTCCTTTTTATTTATCTCCCGTTTTTTGCCACTAAATCATCACCATCAACGCTGGTGTCGTCACACGCCCACAACATCCGCGAAACTCCAAAATCAAAACTACTTAAACAACCCGCTCCCTCCCGAAAATTTTAAACAACCCGACTCACACGCAATTTACCGCACACGGGAAACGGGGAAACGGCAATTTAGGCAACATCAAAGCGAAATAGACTCCAATAGAAAACACATTAGACATCAATTTTGCGCCTTAACTAAGTTAATCGCACTATAGATAAACAATTAGGCAAAATAATTCCATCCGCAGAATTCGTTTGATTGCACCCACGCCGCGGGGCGTCGGAATTGTGTTCCTTGCGTGGAAGAAAATTCCGAAACAATATCCCGGGGCGTTATCAAACGAAAACGCTCTAATTGTGTCGGGAACGTATCAAAAAATTTTGTTGGTTTAGGGCGCATGTCGTAAATATCAATTTGTGTTTCGTTGATGATTACTGTGTTTCATTAAACCTTACATATATTATTATATACTGTTTTTTCTATATTTGTTTCAAATTTGGTACTCTTTCCTTTATTTTTTTTCTATAGTAATTTGAAAGTTCCTGAAAATCATTTAAAAAACTGTATATTATTCCTTTGGTAACATGTAACTCCAAAATGAAAATAGTTTCAATCATGAGGTTTTTACCAATTGATTTAGCAATATTTTTTCGATATGTGTCTAAAATTTGGTACTTTTTCCTTTATTTTTTCGTCAGTAATGTGGAAGTTCCTAAAAATCCATTAAAAAATATAAATAAAAAATTATTTTGGTAACATGTATCCCCAAAAGGAAAATAGTTTCAATTATGAGGTTTCACCAATCTATTTAGCAATATTTTTTCTATATGTGTCTAAAATTTGGTACTTTTTTTTAGTAAAGTGGAATTTTTTGAAAATCAATTAAAAAACTGTGTATGATTATTTTGGTAACATGTAACTCCAAAAGGAAAATAATTTCAATCATGAGGTTTTCACCATTTGATTTAGCAATATTTTTTCTATGAGTGTCTAAAATTTGGTACTTTTTCCTTTATTTTTGCTCGCTAGTTATATGGAAGTTCCTGAAGATCAATTAAAAATCTGTATATAATTACTTTAGTAACATGTAACTCCAAAAGGAAAATAATTTCAATCATGAGGTTTTCTCCAATTGATTTAGCAATATTTTTTTCTATATTTGTTTAAAATTTGGTACTTTTTCCTTTATTTTTTCTTTAGTAAAGTGAAAATTTTTGAAAATCAATTAAAAAACTGTATATTATTATTTTGGTAACATGTAACTCCAAAAGGAAAATAATTTCAATCATAAGGTTTTCACCATTTGATTTAGCAATATTTTTTCTATGAGTGTCTAAAATTTGGTACATTTTCTTTCATTTTTTCTTTAGTAATGAGGAAGTTCCTAAAAATCATTTAAAAAGTTGTATAAAATTATTTTGGTAACATGTATCTCCAAAAGGAAAATAATTTCAATCATGAGGTTTTCACCGTTTGATTTAGCAACATTTTTTCTATGAGTGTCTAAAATTTGGTACTTTTTCCTTTATTTTTTCTTTAGTAATCAGGAAGTTCCTGAAATTCATTTAGAAAGCTGTATATAATTACTTTGGTAACATGTAACTCCAATATGAAATAAGTTTCAATCATGAAGTTTTCACCAATTTATTTAGTAATATTTTTTCTATATGTGTCTAAAATTTGGTACCTTTTCCTTTATTTTTGCTTTAGTAATGAGAAAGTTTCTGAAAATCAATTAAAAAATTGTATATGATTACTTTGGTAACACGTAAGTCTAAAAGGAAAATAATTTCAATCATGAGGTTTTCACCGTTTGATTTAGCAACATTTTTTCTTTGAGTGTCTAAAATTTGGTACTTTTTCCTTTATTTTTTTTTTAGTAATCAGGAAGTTCCTGAAATTCATTTAGAAAGCTGTATATAATTACTTTGGTAACATGTATAACTCCAATATGAAATAAGTTTCAATCATGAAGTTTTCCCCAATTGATTTAGTAATATTTATTCTATATGTGTCTAAAATTTGGTACTTTTTCTTTTATTTTTTTCTTTAGTAATGAGAAAGTTCCTGAAAATCATTTAAGAAGCTGTATGTACTTATTTATTTTATTAAGATGTAATTCAAAAATCAAAAAAGTTCCTATCAGAAAGCTTTCAGGGAAGATTTCAGGAAGTGTTTTTCCTAAAAATGACCTAGAGTTGGTTATTTACCTTTAATATTATACCACCAATCAAACTTTTGTCGCTGTCGGCCGAAAAGCCACTTTAGATAGGAAAATAAATCTTGATCCACTCCGCCAGAAAGAGAGAAAGAAATAAATCAAAGATGGCAGCGGCAACAAAAAACAAAAACCGTTCGGCACGTGCAATTGACAATCGAGTTTATCGCCGTTGCGCCAACCGAAATTAAACCCTATGCCGGCGCGTCATTAAATCGCGATTTTCCCGCCCGGTCCCGGGGAATTTTCCCAATAAGTCGCTGCCGAAATTGCCATTGACTTGTTAAACGCTGTTTATAAATCGGTATATAATAGACACTTGAAAATTGAAACATCGATGGCGAACAGTTTTGAGCCGGTGTCGTTTGGCGAAACGGGGGAAAACCGTGGGGATGGGCTCGATACTGATTTCCCCCACGAATTGTTTTGTTATTTATCGTTTGTTCGGGTGGTAAATCCCATCTAAAACAGATATTTGTTGTTGACTGGCAATTGACGGCGGCTTTATTTTATTGTCTATTACCTGAATACACAATTGGGGATAAAACTGTTTCGATTCATTCCCGATGCCATAATCAAATCATCACATCAATCACAAAAAACGTTATTTTATTTTATGCAATTTATAAATTATTAGGTGAATTTTTCGAGTCCCAGTTCGCCGGCAAAAACTGAATAAAACATTCGTTCGCAGCAACAGTTTCCGAGGCCAATTATAAATAAATTTCAGTGCTATTCATCGCGATTTTTTGAACTTGTCAGGTCGCCTTGCGATTTAAAGAAAAATTACGGTCTATTGTTCGCACCGTTCGCTGCTAATTAATCTTTATTTACTGTGCGAATGTGTTATTGTGTTTTGCATCGGTGCAAATGCAAAATCAGCGCACTTTTGTGCAGTCGCGACGCGCGGAAATTTAAATAATTAGGCGCGAGGCGGAACAAAAACGAGGAAACAATTTGTTTAGTGCGATTTGAATGGGAAATCTTTGCCACTGATAACAACGCGCACAGAACAGTGCTTTTAGGAGAAAAGTTCGTGCGGACCCCGTTCGCCCAAACGTGGATGGATGGCGGGGGAAAAACCGGCGGCAGCACCATCTGTGGTTAAAAATGCGTGCCGCATAATTTTCCCGGCCACTTCATGATGGAATTTCAAATTGAACACTTGTGAATGTCAAAAGCAAAACGAAACGTCCTTTCGCAACTCCCCGTAATTTATAATATAGATAATAATACTCGTGCCAAAATGAATTGATAGTGTTAATAAAACGCAGAAACAGTCAGCCGGACATAAATTGATATTTACGACACGCGCATGTAAATTAACACTTTTTTGATACCTGTAACCCAGAAATGAATTCGGTTTCAATCATGAGGATTTTACTACTCGATTTAGTATTATATTTTCTACATTCCCCTCAAATTTGGTACTTTTTGTTTTACTAATTTCTTAATAATCAGTAAATGTCTGAAGATCATTTAAAAAATATATTACTAATCATTTTGATTATCACTATTTAAAAAACTAATACAGATTCTACAGTGTGTAACCATTTAGTAATATATTTTCTGTATCTCTCTCAAATTGGGAACTTTTTCCTTTATTAATTCCCTAATAATCAGTGAATGTTTGAAGATTTATTAAAAAAATATTTCTAATCACTTCAATTCTCACTAACTAAAAAACTAATGCAGGTTCGATAGTGTGGTTTTCACTAATCGATTTAGTAATATATTTTCTATATTTCTCTCAAATTTGGTATATTTTCCTTCATTAATTCCCTAATAATCAGTAAATGTCTGAAGATCATTTTAAAAAAATATTTCTAATCACTTTGATTATCATTAACTAAAAAACTAATACACATTCGATAGTGTGGTTTTCACTAACCTATTTAGTAATCTATTTTCTGTATATCTCTCAAGTTTGGTATTTTTTCCTTTATTAATTCCCTAATAATCAGTAAATGTTTGAAGATCATTTAAAAAATATATTACTAATCACTTAGATTATCACTAATTAAAAAACTAATACAGATTCGATAGTGTAGTTTTCACTAACCGATTTAGTAATATATTTTCTGTATTCTTCTCAAATTTGGTATTTTTTCCTGTATTGATTCCCTAATAATCAGTAAATGTCTGAAGATCATTAAAAAAAAATATTACTAATCACTTAGATTATCACTAACTAAAAAATTAATACAGATTCGATAGTGTGGTTTTTACTAACCTATTTAGTAATATATTTTCTGTACATCTCTCAAATTTGGTATTTTTTTCCTTTATTAATTCCCTAATAATCAGTAAATGTATGAATATCATTTTAAAAAAATATTTCTAATCACTTTGATTATCATTAACTAAAAAACTAATACAGATTCATTAGTGTGGTTTTCACTAACCTATTTAGTAATATATTTTCTGTATATCTCTCAAATTTGGTATTTTTTCCTTTATTAATTCCCTAATAATCAGTAAATGTCTGAAGATCATTTAAAAAATATATTACTAATCACTTAGATTATCACTAATTAAAAAACTAATACAGGTTAGACCATGAGGTTTTCACTAATCGATTTAGTAATATATTTTCTACATCTTTTTCAAATTTGGTACTTTTTCCTTTATTAATTCCTTAATAACCAGCAAATATCTGAAGATCATTTAAAAAATATATTACTAATCATTTTGATTATCACTATTTAAAAAACTAATACAGATTCGATCAAGAGATTTTAATTAATCGATTTAGCAATACTTTCTTAAGATTGTATAACAATACTTTCTTAAGATTGTAATACAATTTCTTAAGATTGTATAAATATTATACTATTTACAAAGGTTTAGTTCAATTATAATTAAAAAACAAATAGTTTTGATAATGAGTCGATTTAACAGTAATTTTTATGTGCCGCTCTCAAACTTGGTACTTTTTTCTTTATTATATATTATATATTATCCTCAGAAATCAGTAAATTTCTAATAATAATTCTCTACAATCACATTGATTGTAACTCAATCGGTTACTGTAAACTCCAATTTATTTTTGATTGACCTCCATTCGATTCGGGAAATTAATTGGTGCAGGAAATTTCGCAGAACATGTCGATTTCCCGGATGCGTTATCACGCGTGCAAATCGCAGTTTTCCGAGCCAACAGGTCGTACACGGAAAACAGAAAACGTAACAAAACCGTCCGATCGCCGCCGCTAATCAGTTCCCAGTCGTTAGTTTCGCGCGCGCGGAAACAATCGCAGAAACACAAAGACACATCAATCCGGCGTGGGCGCTTCCATACCGTACGGCGATGCGGTACACACAATTTTTAGCATTTTTTCTCTTTTTTTTTTTTTTTGTTGTTATTCGTTCGCCGCAGTTTTCCCATTTAGCACCGCGGCTAAAACAATTGGACGCACACACAGGATGCGCCCGCCGAGATGCGTTTCCAAGGGGGCAATCTATGCGCATTCATTAAACAAATCCCCGGGCCCCGTTTTGTTTTAGTTCTTCGTTTTTTTTTTTTCACTATTCGGTTCGCGATCGGAACGGCAGATAAACGAGTGAATGGCGAACAGGTAACGGTGTGCACGTGAAAACGCATTCAGACGTTCCCCAACGATGCGGCGTCGTTCACGTACATCCCGAAATTTCCATCGTTCCCAATTAACCGGCCGCCGTCGATCTAATTAAAATCGGCGGAATATTCATAAACGTGTACGGCGGTGGAAAAAAAAGGACTCCATCTGAGCATCGGCGTAACGATAACACAACAAAGCCAAGTCGAACGAAACAATCGGCTCGTTCGGGACGATGTTTCCACGGAGGGAGACTGGAGTGTCCCGGGGGGGTGGCGCGCACAAAAACGGGTCAAAAGATCCGTCTCCGATTCTTTTACGTTCGTTTTCCTTATTGATTGTTGTAACCCTTCAATTCCGAACCGCAACCGCTGAAAAATAACTTCAGAGTATACAAATTAGAATTTTTATCCGGGGCCCACTCATTAAATCGGCGCGGAATAATTGGAGCGGGTAATTTTTCCAATCGTAAATTTATTTAATATCTTCGTAACGGCATAAACATCAAATAGACATAAAACCCGGGCAGTAAGATCTTTTATTGATATTCTTAGTGTCTGTTTGCGTCTGTATAACACATGGCCCCGCCGATTATTAAGTTTTTGTTTCTGGACTAATAAAAATGACGTTGGCTCGTTTTGGGTGGTCCCCATGCACAACTTTTATGATTCTGCCGTTTCGATAAGCATCGAATATTCGTACTGCTGTTTACAATATAAACCCTCATCCTGTCTAGCTTTTTTTCTTTCTGTACACAAATCGTAAATGGCATAATGTGTGTCAAATTTTACTACCCTGAAAAGCCTATGTATAAAATAAGGGACATAGGGAGCAGTTATAATAAAATTATGCAATATGCGTGTAAATAATAATTAGCAAATCATTAAACATCTGTTTATAATCATTTTAATACACTATAATTTAAAAAGAAATAGAATAACAATTGTGAGGTTTTCATCAATCAAATTAGGAATATTTTTTCTATTCATAACTCAAATTTACTACTTTTTTCTTTATTAGTACTTCAATAACAGACAAGTTTTTGATTCGTGAATATTTTTTCTATGTGTGACTCAAATTTGGTACTTTTCACCAAGATTCTGAAACTCACTTAAACAGCTGTCTACCAAAGCTGTGATACACTGTAACTGAAAAATGAATAGAGTGATAATTAGGAGGTTTTTATCAGTCAAATTAGAAATATTTTTTCTATTGGTAACTCAAATTTGGCACTTTTATCTTCATTAGCACTTCAATAATCAGCAAGTTTCTGAAGATTATTGAAAAAACTGTATACAATTCTTTTAACAAACTGTAACTGAGAAACAAATAGAGTCACAATAATGAGAATTTCACCAATCAAATTAGAAATATTTTTTCTATGTATAACTCAAATTTGGTACTTTTTTCTTTATTAGTACTTCAGTAATAAGCAAGGTTCTGAAAATCCCTTCAAAAACTACATATGAGCATCAATTTTATAATGAATATATAATTATTGGTATCCTCCGAAGCATAAAAGTTAATTTAGTTTTTTCCTGTTTGATAGGCAACCAAGAATGCATAATTTATCACGTTCCCTGTTAGATTATGCTTGTAATGACCGCATGATTAATTATTAATTTAAATTTATTGAAGTTCTATTAGAGTTCCGATCATTTATAGTCGTCCTACACGTTAGTGTCGTTTGTGTGCGAGAGTCTGTGGCGAGTGGAAAATAAATTAAAAAGTCATTAGGCCGAATACGGCACGAAATAAATGATCTATCCGCCGAACACGGATTTAAACTTAAAGAAACTGGTCGATCGGGCTCGGAGACATATTAGTTTTGTCCGTTCCGACTCGGATTTATCGTCGTTCAGATAATGCGAACTGTGCGGAATAATCGATTTTATCAGTGCTATTTATAATTTAGCGAAATGCCGCGTCCGAAGACCGTTTTTTTACTGTTCGCCGCGAAAAAGGAGCGCGGGTTTATTTTATCTGAGGGTACCCGCAAAACGTCCAATACGAATCGAGTTATTGGCAATTTGAGCGTGTCAAAAATGACTATAACCAATGGTGGGTTATTGGTTAATTTATTCCGTCTGGCCGACCTGATGGGATATCTAATTTTATGCATTTTAAATAAAACAAAGAATATATATTCGTTCGCCTTCCCTCATACTGTGGCTAATTTAAATTGAGATAATAACAAATTTTCTTCATACTGATTTTAATTTAAAAACGAAATTACTCCATTGATAGGAACGGCAAAGATCGGTTGCACTTTTGTCGGCCCTTGATTTATTGCCAACCATGTTATTATTCGATTATTATTGCAATTTTATCTTTTTGTTTTTCTTTACTTTACCTCTCCCTTACAAAAAATTTACTTACATTTCTCATTTCTTACTCCAATTGGTGATCATCAGACACTTTGTTTTTGAGTTACAGGTTACTAAAGTAACTGCAGACAGTTTTTTAAGTGATATTCAGAAACTTGGTGATTACTAAAGTACTACTTCAGAGAAGAGTACCATATTTAAGTCATGTATAGAAAAAATATTTCCAATTTGATTAGTGAAAACGTAATAATTGTAACTTTATTTGTTTTTGAGTTATGGTGAATCAAAATTATTGAAGACAGTATTTAAATGATATTCAGAAACTTTCTAATTACTGAAGTACTACTAAAGGGAAAAGCACCACATTTATGTCATGTATAGAAAAAATATTTCTAATTTGATTGGTGAAAACCTCATAATTGTGACTTGGATCGTTTTTGAGTTACAAGTTATCAAAGTGACTGTAAACTCTTTTTTAAGTGATCTTCAGAAACTTGATGATTACTGAAGTACTACTAAAGAAAAAAGTACCATATTTATGTCATGTATAGGAAAAATATTTCCAATTTGATTGGTGAAAACCTAATAATTGTAACTTTATTTGTTTTTGAGTTAAAGTGAATCAAAATTATTGTAGACAGTATATTTAAGTGATATTCAGAAACTTTCTCATTACTGAAGTACTATTAAAGAGAAAAGTACCATATTTAAGTCATGTATAGTAAATATATTTATAATTTGACTGGTGAAAACCTCATAATTGTGACTTTGATCCTCAAATATTTCTATTCGTTTTTGAGCTACAGTTTATCAAAGTTACACATGATAAATTATTTATTCTCAGTTGCCCATCAAACGAGGAAAAGCCTTAAGAGCCTCGACGGTAAAAACTAAATGAGAAAACTAAATGAACGCGTATCCTTCGGAGGATCGAATGAGCCAATTAATATACGCGACCCGGTGTCCTAATATAGGGAGCCCGGCGAATTCCTTCGGGCACGTCGCGTTGATCATCGGCACGGAAAAACTAAACTGCAAAAAAACGGAAAAAAACGGCAAAACGATGAAAGAATCAGCCGGTGAAAAGTGCGGGCCGCTAGCCCGGGCTCCGCACCCGACTTTGATCAAAGATTAGCTTTGAGTCTGGCCTGATTTTATGAATTATTAACGAATCGAAGGTAATGGAATAAATTAATTTCTGAAAGCAATATTTCGCTTTCGGATTTGGGAGTGAGTGTATCGCCGTTCCTCGCCGATTCGGTCCTGCACCGGCACAGGAAATTAAAGAGAATAGCTAATCAGGACCTACGAGGATCAATATTAGTAATTGATTTCGTACATCGTGGATTAAGCGGGCGGTACGTGGCTGGCTGAACGACGCCGATGGAAACGATTATTTATGCATGTTTCGGGAACAACCTTTTATCGTTACGTACACATCGATTTGCGGGGCGATTTCAACTTTCGGGAACACGAGACCCGATCCGCAAGCTCACTAATAATTCAATCCTGTTTGCCCACTTCCCCACGGTCAACCGACGGCGACCGGCCGCGTTGTAAACCGGCCGAAAATCAACCCCGGCCAATTTCCATTCATTGCCATCTTCTGAATTCTCATTAATATTTAATGTCTCACTCGGTTGCATATCTTTGGATCTTGGCCGACAGGTGGCGACGTAACACGCCGTGCGATTTATGCAACCCAGTTCACACCCGAATCGTAGACTTGAACGTTTCATTAAAAAAGCCCGTCTTTAGAAACGTTTAAGATATAGAAAATAAAAAAACACATAATTACCGACTGATATTTGAATGGGGGCGGCAAAGCGCTAGGGTGGAAAAAACGGCCGAGCAATTATTGCTGAAAGAAGTATGGAAATTTAATATTTTCTCGTTGTGTGTGGTTTTTTCTTTCTGCGCGTCCGCTCTTTCGTTCTTGTTCTTGTTCTGGTTTCGGTTAAAAGTTCGCTCCGGGTAATATTTAATATAGGAACGTCGGGATTTGGAAAAATTCAACGCCGCGTTATCAGGGAATATAAAACAAATAAGGCATTAAAGGCATTCTAATGGTGTTGACTGTTTCATAAGGGGACGCTTATCTGTTCTAATAATCATAAAAAACAGGTAAATTACTCGAAATATCCCAGCACTTATTTGTTTTGTACTTCTATAAACGGACCAAGTATTAAATCTTAGATTCCTTATCGTGCATAATAAATATTTAGGTCGGTTTTTTATTAATTTATTGCCGTGCTGATAACGGCATAAATCTCGAACGCTTAGAACGTATAAATATAAAATTAAGAAATTAAAAACGGGGTGCCATAAATTAGGTTTAGTGTGCACATGATTGCTTCGGGACTTAATGGGATCATTAACCAAAACCATATAAATACTATACAAAGTTGTATCATCGCTTGCTTACGGTTTTATTGTGCAATCGAACTCCGAGACGCCAATCAACTGTTATTGTCTATTTTAAAGACCCGAAATCAATGTCCAGCTATCAGGAAACATTATTTACGATTTGCCCGAACAACTTGTTCACTTTTACGATAACTTAAGATAAAAGGTAAATTTTAATCGCCTTCTGATACCATAAACTTTGGTAGGCAGTTAATTTGAGTGATTCGGGGAATGTTAAACAACGTCGAAATTAATTGGTCACTTCGTATCATCCCAAAAACTTGTTTTTAATTGATTTTATCACGGACAATTAATAGATGGCGTACTCTTTATTATATAATGGTATGCAACCCATACAGCATCAAACATTATAATAATTATTATTTATTTAATTATTTAGAAACTTATTGATAACCAAATAACTAATTGTGAAAAAAGGACAAAATTAGAGTAAAATGTAGAAAAAAATTGCTGAATTTGTTTGTGAAAACCTCCAGATTGGAGCATTTCTTGTTTTGAATTAAATTACATTGAGAAATTTTCAAATAACTAAGTAACTAATTGAGAAAAACAGACAAAATTAGTGTAAAAGGTAGAAAAGAACATGCTTAATGGACTAATGAGACCTCCTTTTTCATTTTCGAGTAGGCCATGTAAAATTTCCCCGTATAAAGTTTTTTTAATGACACATCTCCGATTGGCGTGCGAACTGGGTTGCATAATTCGCACGGCGTGTCGCGTCGCCACCTGTCGGCCGAAAACAGCGGCGAACGATGCGAAAACGAAGTGGATAAACGAACGCAAATCAATTTTCCGCGGAAACGGCTCGGACCGGGATCGGCGTAAACGCCGAACGATTCGACACAGTTTTCACGCCGACAATCGAATTAAAGCCGTGACTGGCGCGTACAAAAAGCAAATTGGCCGCGTCGCATCGACACAATTTACAACTGGATGATTAATGGTCGGCCGTGTGTCGATCGGACGCGTTATTGGAAGCGATTTTATTTATTTTTTTCGGGGTCGACGAGAGCGGACTACCTGTTGCTGTTGGACGTGTTTGTACAAGCAATTAAGCGGTGCCTGACGGACTGATTTCGTGTTATCAATAACTTCGGACGCAGGTTATCATTATAATCGTATTAGGGCGACTGTTGTTAATATTGATACCGGGCCAGCCTCCCAAATCATTGGGTTTATTGGGCGGTTGGACGAATGGAAAAAAAAACAACAATGATCGTTAGGGAACGAATGTTTAATGGATAAGTCTTTAATGTTCGAGGCTAATAACGGAGCTTTAATCGGGTGGAAATACGTAAAAGGTTAATTAATACGGTCTAGGAATTTATTTGTAATTTGACTGGCTTTAATTCGTACATTTTGTATCGTGAAAGAGTTACAACGATTGAAAAATAAAGAAGAAACACCACAAATTGCTTTAATTACAACTATTTATGTTTTTCATGCAGTTTTATATTAAAAAACAAAATATTTAGAACAAACTAAAGAAGTGAAAGGGATGAAAACTAAGAAAGTTGTGAAAGAGCTACAAGGAGAGAAAGATGTAAAAGAGAATAACAAAAAAGTGAACAGTTGGCTCAATTATAAACATTTGAAGTTGACAAAAATTGCTTTAAATTTGATTTCTTTCCTTTTATCTGAAGATTTGTTATACAAAATAGAATATTTGGAAGAAACGAAAGAAGTTAGGAGGATGAAAATTAACACAATTGTGGAAGAGCTACAAGGAAAAAAAAATGTAGAAGAGATAAATGAAAAATGAACATCAATATTTTCTATGTAGCTTTGTATTTGGAAGAATAAAGTAAGGAAACGAAAAGAATTAAATTTGAACGCTTATAAAATATTTGGAAGCAACGAAAAAGGCGAGAAAAATGTAAAGACAGATTAAAATGTAATGTTCAAATTTGTTTAGCGTTTTTTGTGTGGTGTTTAAGTTAATTAATTAATGAATTCTTTCACGTGTGAAGCGTGTGAGCCTCATAAGAAAAATTAAACATTGTGGTGGAAGAGGTGTTTCGGGTTTAATTGAATTTGTTGAAGCAGTTAAAGAATCGAATCTAATTAAACCAAAAATGCAACACCTTTTACGGTCAATAATTCCCCCTATTGTTAATAGTATATTTATAACATCCCATATGTGTATAAAAATGCTCGGCTTTTCTCATGGTTCACAACAGATCCGATGTATAATTATTCTGAAATCCGATAAATATCAGCCAACTTCCGGAACAGATAATAGGTAGAAGAAAGAAAAATAATGTTAAAACCACGCCGTGCTTCACTGACTACCATATAAGTCAAGTCGGTGCCCACTGGTAAATAATTACTCGGCGATTTGCATTTTTAAATACACCAGCCACATCAAAACCTACACCCATTACATTTCCAATCCTTTTCACACTCGGTATACAAAATCGCATAAATTCCAAACCGAATTCGGTTTGACGTTAGATCGACTATCTAGAAAAAACCACTCCATGTTTAATTATCGGGTTAATGTACCCGAAAAATTTATTCAAGGAAACAGATTATTAACTTTAAAGTTTCACGTTTATTTTGTTTTATTAAAATACATGTTTCGTGGCAATTTATAGTTGTACCGAAAATTTATTATTGTGAAACCAACGATAATCATTAAATTTAACTAGGACTTAGGTGCCATAAAAATGTTATTGCCGACACAAAGAATATTCCGTATTTATATTCATTCATGACTGACATGCAAAAATCACATTCGACCCGTTAAATCATCGCACCGGCCGAAGAAGAAGAAGAAAAAAAACGGTAGCCACATGAAGTGTTACAAAAAAAAAATTAAAGTAATAACCTATAAGTGGTGCTACTCGAGAATCCGGTAGCGATGGGCCCACCGCAGGAGATGCGCGAGACGAAGGGTTAAGTTGGATGGTAAAAACGTAAGGAACATAATGACGACCACGAGTGGAAAATTGACTAAATCGTCGCTTTATCTGGACGATCTGGAGGCTCAATCAAATCGGATGACGAGCAAACGCAGCCAATTTTCGCGAAGACAGGGCTAACCACAACCATTCTCCCCCACCCAAACCACAATTAATCTTAAAATATCTAAATTGTTGCAACAGTTTTTGGTGCCAAACCATTTGCTGTACCATTAAACGCACGTCACACTCGACTGGCCATCGATCGAGTCACCTTAAGAAGTAAATCGTTGATGATGACAATAAGTTGTGGTCATCCCTGTTAACAATTTCCAATACAGACGTAGTTATATCGAGTTATGGACCTTGGACAGTATTGTAAGTGCATAATAACCGCATTTATAGATGTCGCCACTCGTTTGTTGCTTAGTCATCGCATCAAATTTGTGTTTGTGTTTGTTTGTCGTTGCACTTAATGTCGGACCTGAAAATTGATGACAAATTGACGATTCCATTGGGCTCTCTTATGTGCGTTACGTCGCTTTTGTAAATGCGGTTTTTTCGATTTTAATGTTTCGTTCCATTCTTCAAACTACAAAGGGATGCGTTTTTCTTGATTTATTTCTTTTACGTTTTACTCTTCTATAACGTAGTCGACTTTCATCTTTTTTACTTCTCTAATTTCTTCTGCATAATCTGTTTTAAAAACTACGTAGTAAAGGTTATCAATGATTTTTTTTCATTTATCTCTTTTTGTTTCTTCTAAATATTTTTAAGAAGAAACTTTATTATAAGAAATAGAATTTGTATAAATAAATGTTATTTGATATATATCTGAAAAGCTTACATTAAAGGAAAAGTGTGGAAGAGGAGAATTAAATAAAATCATTGTTTGTCTTATTTATTGCTTATCTGTATTTAAAAACAGAAACTAATTCAATAAAAAAAGTTGAATATGTTATACAAGAACCACAACCTGAAAAAAATATCAATCAAAAAATAAATTACTTCAATTATAGAATATAAACAATATTATTTGATTTTTTATAATGAGGAATACAAAAAAAAATAATTACATCAATGTTCACTTTCAGTCGTCACATGAATGGTTAGTATTGTCCTATTCTCAAGATTTTTGCAACAATTGTTACCGCTATTGTCCGGTAGATGTCAGTGTTGTAATTTTTCGATTTCCGTACTTTCCGTACCACATCTGCGGACGGTGACAATACAAACCGTGCACAATTTAATTAAGACGTCAGGTATGACTCGGCACATTCATGTCCTCGTCAATTTGTGATGCTTAATAGTCGATTATTTAAATTGGCGAAGGTTTCCTTGTCACCGTCGATCGATAATTGAATGTTTGCGTACACAATGCACATGAAAACGCCGTCTTTTGTCCAGGATTACTCGCCTGTCAAAGTAATAATGAAGCAATTACCGTCCGATTGGCTGGGGCTTCATTACTTACTCCATGTTTTTTTTTCAACGTTGGATGCGAGCACCCTAATCAGTTTAATAGGGATAAAATGGATATTCACGAATTTTAAAATCAATAGAATGGGCTCAAATTACGCCGCCCGTAATTACAGGTCCTTCACCGGAAACGTGGATGAGTAAAAAAAAAAAAACCTTTGCTATGATTAATTGATCGATCCAACCCGATCATCAACCGACACCGTTACTAATCGAGCTCAGAATTACTTTTTTTCGTCCACGGCCGCCTTTTGTCTTACCTTAATGGCACCAGCTTTTTGATTGATACCGGAGTCCGCAAGCAAAAGTGGGAAGAGATTGTTTCATCATCCCCCGTAAATAAAACGGGCGACCGTTACAAGTGTTTCATGGCTGGAAGTCATACAACTTAATTTATTTTTTAATTTAAATAATATGCAAACATATTAGTCGAACAACGGTCGCATGTCCAACACGTATTATTAGAATTTCACGTATCAAGCGCGCGGCAATAAATTTATAGAATAATGGGGGCCCGATTCGAGCGGCCGATAGATCGGAGCATTAATTACCGCCCTTTTTAACCGCAAAACCAACGACGTCCGAACGAGAAAACTTAGCGGCCGCGATAATAATAATAATTCGTCAAGGGTACGACTGAAATAGAAACCGGTGACACGAACCCCGAAACGGAGTTGTCGAGGCCTGATTATAAAATTAATTACCGCCCTTCGAACGTGATTAGCCGAACGTCTGACGAAAGTTTTCGGAGATGGGAAAACCTCAACACAATATCGTTATTGGATTAAAATTTCTTAATCAAGATTAATAGAATATCGGCCGGAGACATTGAGAGCGCGCGAGAAAAGCGACGATAATCAACTTTGCGCGTGCACCTTTTGTTACTGTCTCAAGTGGTTTTGGTGCCATGGTAACGACTATTTTGCACGGGATCTAGTCAATCATTATTTGGGGCAATTCGTGTCGACACCTTTGGGGAGTACTGGAAAAAATCACCAACTGAAGAAGGTTATTTGGAAGAAATGGAACAAGTAGACAGCACGAATGATGATGAGTTTAGGAAGAGCTCTAGGTGGTTTTTCTAATACATATTCAACTTCTTCCTTGTTTAATTAATTGATTTCCTCTTTATCTTGTGCTTTTAAATACAAAACTATACCTTCTTCCTTTGGTTTCTTCCTCAATTTCCAATTTTTCTAGATATTTTTGTCGCCATCAGCTGATTGGTAGCAAAAGTGTGATTTTGAAAAAATTTATCAGCTCGGCCATCTATTGGACAATAGCGGTAACAACAGCCGTAAAATTGTGGGAACTGAACAAGTGTCTCAATTACACGAGATCTAATTAATTATTATTGTCTCAATTTGTGCCGACACATTTGGTGGTACTAAAAAAAATCACCAACAAAAAGAGATTAGTTGGAAAGAATGTAGGAAGTGATGACGATGAAAATTGATGATTAGGAAGAGCTTCTTGTGGTTTTCCTAATACATATTCAACTTCTTCCTTTTTCCATTTTTCTAGACATTGCTGATTGATAGGGGCAGTACGATAATAGTAGTAATAACAAAGGCAAAAACCGTGGGAATTGAACAAGAGTATCAAGTGGTTTTGGTGCCATGATAACGACACTTTTACACGGGATCTACTCAATGATTATTTGTCTCTATTCGTGCTGACACATTTGGAAGTACTGAAAAAATCACCAACAAAAAGGGACTACTATGAAAGGAATGAAGGAAATGGCAATGATGTCTAGGAAGAGCTCCTTATAGTCTGTCTAATACATCATATCAACTTCTTCCTTTTTTAATAAATTGATTTCCTCTACGTGGTGCCTTTAAATACCAAACTATATCTTTCTTATTTTGTCGTTTCTTTCTTATATTTCATTTCCTAGACATTTTTGTCACCATCTTCCGATTGGTAGGAAAAGTGTGATTTTGAAAAAGTTATCAACTCGGCCATCTACCGGACAATAGCGGTAATAACAGTTGCAAAAACCGTGAGAACCGAACAAGACAGACAAACCGTTCATGCGACAACGACAAAAACGTTGATTGTGTTTCTTCACGTTTCTCACGATGAAAAAGCCGAACGGACAATCAAGCGGTTGGAAAAAATGGACCGAAATCAACATTAATTTTGATCAAAGCGTTGAATTAGTCGGTTCCTTGTCAATTTATAACATATACGCCTCGGAGGCAGAGTCATTTTTGATTTTTGTAGGCGTACCGTTTGGGCCGACGTTCGACTTATCGGGGGGCCCGTAATTATAAACGCATTAGGACTGAAGCAAGGTAATTTCGTAGTCGTGCAGGTGGAAAACATTGGTAAAACGCGAATTTTATAGACAATAGATCGACTGGGAATCTTTCTCATGAATGATTTATTTAATTGTTCCACACGATGGAATTCATTAACGTGAATGTTTTATTTCCGAATTGCCCATCAAACTTTTATATTCGCATTGTTCGAGTCAGGGAACGACGATTATTATTTTTTTTTCCATTCGTGGATCGTTGCTCGTGTTTAATCTTGATCATCGATAAAAACGATGTAACGGTTATTTTTAGGTTCATGTTTTTAGTCGAGTTTACCTGATCCTAATCTTAATGTTGATGTGTGTGAGATGATTTAAATAAAGCAAATTAAAATGATACATTTATTTATATTCATCTTTAACTGTTTACGAGATTTTATGGTGGTACTTCATCCTTTGTTTCACCTGTGCTTAAGCAACTAGCTTAGGTGAGGAAAGAACAATCGTACCCGTGTAATGAATGCGCTCCAATCGCCCAATAAATCCCTCATCCGTAACAAAAGGGGCACCGACACACATGATGTAGTGGGGCCCCGCCAGATTTATTACCAATACCCGATTCGATTTAAAATATCAGCATGTCCAATTAGTCACAGGAGAGAAACGGGTGAATCGAACTGAAATAAAAAAAAAACCCAAAGACCGTCGTCGTTTTTCGGGATCCGGGTGCACCTGTTGCGTCCGCACCGTCGGACGCACCGCAACCGCCGCAAAACATAAATAAAGGTTTGACGCTTCGGTAATTGCGAACACGGCTTTAATGCGTTCGGTAGTACTGATTTATGGGCGGCGCCCCCCCGCGACGGCGGACGCCGCGGGGCGCTCCAACCGATGTTACGCCCGGGACCTGGTGAACATTCGGACCGGCCCTCGTCGACGGGCAGCGTCGCCGGACGCAGGGGCGAGGTGTCGTGTGGTCCACGTGGTTGAAATATTTTCTGTCGGATTTATGCGGCTGGAAATCGCGGACTCAGCGCCAACCTTTAATATGCATAATCGGGGGGACCCGGAATAAAAAATCCATTAAGTTTAATAGCCCTTATTATATAATGGTTCAACATGCTACTCCTGAGGAATATCTACACTAATTTTAATTATAACATGTCAACTCGTTATTTACGATTAGACTGTGTTTACAATCTAATACCATGCGTTTATGGCTCCGTTTTAACATTGTTATTAAAATTAATTCGTGTTGCACGTCACAACCCCATTCAGCCCCTTATGACTCCAACAAATTTACCATAGTTAGGCTGCCAACCTTTTTTCCTTTTCCTGTGGTTTCAGGAATCTTTTCTTTGCCTGGACAGACAGTGAGGAATCAGATAATGGACTTTGGAGTCAATGGAAATGAAGGAGAGACTTGGAAAAAAAGAAAAAGACTAATTCATTCTGTAAAAACTTTCCGGTGTTATAAAAATTTCTTCTTTGTCTAAGAAGACAGACTGGAATCAAAAAATAGACTTAAGAGGCAGAAGGAAGTCACTGGAAATGTGGGAGAGACTTTGAAAACCATAGAGAGACTAAAACAGAGTCCCTCATCTGTTTTAAGAGACTCTTTTTTCTTTCTAGAGCTTCACTTATATCATTAATGTAACTTCCCTGTTTCTAAGATCCATTTATTCTGTAGAATGTCTCCTTTGAGAAGAGAAAAAGAGCCTCTTCTTTGTTTTAACACTCTCTTTTTTATGGTCTTCTTGTGGATTCTCGTTTTGTATCTTCAAACTGTATTTTTTGAGTCTAGTGTAGTTTTCTTAGTTTTATGTCATGGACCAGAAGGGAGATTTTATAGGTAGAGCAAAACTGTAGAGATGGGGGAGAGATTCTTTAGAAAGTAGAAACTTCTGTTTACTGTTTACAAGTCCTCCTGGTCAATAAAATCATTACGACAATAAATTTGACAATAGACCAAAACATTCCAATTAGTTTTTTTGTGTAAGATGTAAAAAAGGGTTGAAAATTGTCCCCGTTGGTCGTTTAAAGTTTAAAGCAGTTAAAACTAATTAAAACCTAATTTAAGTGTAATAATGACAGGCATTAATTAACGATTAAAATTGGAACGAGCGAAGTTTTTCAATCCAGTTTCGATAATCCTCTTAAAATGTTCCGTGTAATGCTTCTAGTTCGATTTTAATAAATTACAAAAGCCCCGGCAAATTAATTAATCTGCCACGCGTTCAATATAACAAGTGAAGTGGCGTATTAGCGAAAGTATATTTTCCATAATCGCAAATTTATAATTCAATGCATGACTGACTTTTGGCAAGTATTAACAGGCACAACAAAACTTGGGCGAACAAATTTTCGTCGAGCAACAAGGGCGGCGGGCCGGCGGGACGGGCGTGCGGGGACGACGACGTCGAAGAAACTTAAGCCGTTTTAAGATTATCTGCAAAACATGTGGATTTTCGGGACGTGGATCAAAAACAAACATTCCATACTAATTACAATCAATCAAAGTTTAAAGTCGTTATCAAAACTGGTTTGAAGCGCAGGGGGGCGAACGTAAATCCATAAGTCTCGTCTTCGTCACTTCGGTTTTGGCTGATTAAAATTAATTTTCGTCCCCCTCCCGCTGCCACAATTAGTTAATTAATTTCGCGATTAGCTTGTCGATTTTTTTTTGCGTTGTTGTTGTTGTTGCGGAGGGATGGGGTGGGGAAACGTGCACAACAAAATGTCAATGCGAAACGGTGGAACCAAATTAAATAATGCATTTGCACAAATTGTATGGCATTAAGGTCTTCATGGTCGGACAGACGGATTCAATCACGATCGAGAAGGTTATCAGGTTCGTACTCTCCGAAAGATCCTTCCTTCCCTCTGAGTTACGAAAAATAAAAACTTAAAAAAAAAGCACTACGAAAACTTTATTGGGTGATCAAAAAAGTTGAAGTGACTGTTCGAAAAAGTTTGTAGGTGGATTGGCAAGTGTGGAGAAGGAAAGATGAATGGGTTGTTTGAGTGAGTCCTGACCTGTTGACGGAGGCGAGATTGGTAGCCGAGGTGCAGTCGATTGTTCGGCATCGGCCTGTAATCATGAATCGTCTAATGGATTCATTACGAGCATCTAGCTACGTTGGTGGTCAATCGAAGTGTGTTTTTATTATTTTTACACTTACGCTATTCGGTTGCAGGGGTTGAATAGGGATGGTGACACGCAATATGAATTAAATTTAATAACAATAGACTTTCCAGAAAAAATTTAACCACCTCAGGGAGGGAAGAGAGTCTCTAGAAGAAGGAACAGCTCAGAGAAAGGACTCTATAAACAGGAGAGACTTTAAAGAGAGAGAGAAAGTCACTTTTTTAATTTTTCTATTGTCCTCAAAGTGTGAGAGACACTCACTAGAAACAAAAAGATTTTAAATACAGTAAATGATTCTAACGTCACTCCTCTGATTGAAGAGTCTCTCAATGTCTCTTTTGTATTCAAGAATCAGTCATAAGTCACAAGCTTTGGAAAGGCAAGACAGTTACAAGAAAGACAGGAGAGTCTGAAAACAATGGAAAGATTGAAAATGAGTTTATCTTCTTCCTTTTAGAGACTCTTTTTTATTTGTAGAGCCTCTGTTTTCTCTCTAACGTCACTCCTTTGATTGAAGAGTGTCTCATTGTCCCTTTTGTATTCAAAAATCAGTTATAAGGCACAAAGTTTGGAAAGGCAAAACAGTTACAGGAAAGACAGGAGAGTCTGAAGATAATGGAAAGATTAAAAATGAGTTTATCCACTTCTTGTTAGAGGCTCTTTTTTATTTGTAGAGTCTCCGTTTCCTCTCTAAAGTCACTCCTCTGATTGAAGAGTCTCTCATTGTCTCTTTTGTATTCAAGAATCAGTCATAAGACACAAACTTTGGAAAGACAAGACAGTTACAGGAAAGACAGGAAAATGTGAACACAATGGAAAGATTGAAAATGAGTTTATCCTCTTTTTGTTAGAGACACACACACACACACTCCTCTGATTGAGGAGTCTCTCATTGTCTATTTTGTATTCAAAACCCATTCATAAGACACATAAACTTTGGAAAGACAAGACAGTTACAGGAAAAACAGGAGAGTCCAAAGACAATGGAAGAATTGAAAATGAGTTTATCCTCACCCTCTTAGAGACTCTTTTTTATTTGTAGAGTATCCCTTTTCTCCCTAAAGACATTCTTATATTTCTAGAGCCTCTTCCCTTTCTGGTGAACCACTATTTTATCCTATAGTATTCCTTTTACAACCTTTAATAAAAAAAATTGATTGGAATGTCTTTTATTATTGTCAGATACATTGACTTAGCGATTATATTGTGTTGTATGGCGCCTAGCACGTATAAAATTTTGAGGTAGACACGTCAGAATGGGCCAATAAAAGTGGCGCACATAAAAAAAATGTGCTAAGGGGTTAAATAGGAGCATCGGGCGCCGAATTTTATTGCTATTGAATTTGTGCTCGTACATTAAAGATCGTTATCGGTCATTATGGTTCAATAAAATCCGGATTATTGCCCAGAACCCGCCAATCTTTTATTAGGACTTTGTCTTTAGACGGTCGTAAAACGTGACGGCTGATTGTTGATTGATTTAATTGGCGATTTTTGCCAGTGGCGTGCGCCGACTTAATTCATCATTGGGAGCTGGGGCATTGGCGGCGATTTTATCTGAAAGAGTGGCACGACTTTCATTTGTCAGTGAGTGACAGTTCGACGCTACCGCAACTTTCGATTGTTCGAGAAAATCGACGCTGACAAATGATTGCCGGAGCCCGTTGTGCTATGAATAATGATCGTGCGTTAAAAACCGAAGCAGGATATCTCATTGATACATTCCGAGGTTTATCTCTCAATAAATGCGGCGGGTGGTTTACAGTGAGTCAGCTTCTTTTCAGTGCAGCCAGTCCTCGTCCATTTACGGTCTTAAATTAGGTTTATGGTGAATTTCTATCACATCTAAAACGGTTATAAATACGTACCAAAGATAAAATTTTGTCAGTGCTTTGTTCCAAGTAGGATTTTTACATAATATCTCCATAAACAATCGCCCAAACCGTCTCAACGAAACAATGATACCATCAATCCCGAAGCGAAGTAAAAAAAACATATTTATAATATAATACAGTCAACACATGCGTAGGTTACCAGTTTCCAGTAACTGCAGGTAAAACGGCTCTTGATTGCGTCCGTAATTCCGCCGCGCAAACAAAAAGCAATAAATCCCCACGGAAATTCGTGTTCACGATCGCAATAAACCCTTTTCGTCCGGCCATCTAGATGTCTTTATTATCTCGCTCGCATCAAGACCAAATACGCTCTTATATTTCATTTGTTTTAATAAACGTTACGTTCCATAATACACGTGACCTATGATCTCGGACCGTTTCTTGGAAACCGTCTCCGATTTGGATTCCATGACGCCGCGTCGCCGGACAATCAGTGCCTCATTCACTTCGGGGCATTATTCTTTGCGGTGATTGCTGCTACCTTCTGCTCGTCATTCTTAAAACCAGCCAAACAATGTTAGGAACAATAAAAATGGGAGAGATGCTTCCAGGGCTTGGAAGATGCTTTGGAGGTAGAAGAGACACTATACGAATAAAGGAAACATGTATCTTTGTTTCAAGAATGCCCCCTTTGTTTTAAATATCTGATATGACCCTCCAGGTATCAAAAAATTGGCATTGAAGACAGATGGAAGTCTTTGGAAACAAAGGAGAGACAATGAAAGATTAGAAAAGAATCTCTTCTGTGTTTTCAGTGACTTCCTTTATTTGTAGAGTCTCTGTTTCCCCTATAACATCAATTCTCTAATTGTAGAGTCTCTCCTTTTCCTGTATAACCTCTCCTTTCTCTCTAGAGTCTTATTTTAACTTTACAGTGTCTCCTTTATCTTATGTTATGTAAAAAATAACTCTGGGATCACAAAATTTATTTTGAAGTCAGAAGAAAGTCTCTGTAAACAGAGGAGAGACTCTGAGGACAGTGAAAGATTAGAAAATAGTCTCTCCTGTGTTTTAAATGACTTCCTTTGTTTGTAGAGTCTCTGTTTCCCCTATAACATCAATTCTCTAATTGTAAAGTCTCTCCTTTTTCTGTATAACCTTTCCTTTCTCTCTAGAGTCTTATTTTAACTTTACAGTGTCTCCTTTATCTTATGTTATGTAAGAAATAACTCTGGGATCACAAAATTTATTTTGAAGTCGGAAGAAAGTCTCTGGAAACAGAGAAGAGACTCTGAGGACAGAGAAAGATTAGAAAATAGCCTCTCCTGTGTTTTAAATGACTTCCTTTGTTTGTAGAGTCTCTGTTTCCCCTATAACATCAATTCTTTAATTGTAAAGTCTCTCCTTTTTCTGTATAACCTCTCCTTTCTCTCTAGAGTCTTATTTTAATTTAACAGTGTCTCATTTGTTTTATATTATTTAGGAAAATCACTCTGGGATCAGAAAATTGATTTTGAAGTTAAAAGAAAGTCTCTGTAAACAGAGGAGAGACTCTGAAGACAGTGAAAGATTAAAAAAGAGTCTCTCCTGTGTTTTCTGTGACTTCCTTTGTTTGTAGAGTCTCTGTTTCCCCTATAACATCAATTCTCTAATTGTAGAGTCTCTCCTTTTCCTGTATAACCTCTCCTTTTTCTATAGAATCTTATTTTAACTTTACAGTGTCTCCTTTGTCTTATGTTATGTAGGAAATCACTGTGGGATCAGAAAATTGATTTTGAAGTCAGAAGAAAGTCTCTGAGAATAGAGGAGAGACTCTGAAGTCAGTGAAAGATTAGAAAGGAGTCTCTACTGTGTTTTCAGTTACTTGTAGAGTACCTGTTTTCCCTATAACATCAATTCTCTAATTGTAGAGTCTCTCACTTTCCTGTATAACCTTTCCTTTTTCTATAGAGTCTTATTTTAACTTTACAGTGTCTCCTTTGTCTTATGCTATGTAGGAAATCACTCCGGGATCATAAAATTGATTTTGAAGTCAGAAGAAAGTCTCTGGAAAAAGAGGAGAGACTATGAAGACAGTGAAAGATTAGAAAAGAGTCTCTCCTGTGTTTTCAGTGACTTCCTTTGTTTGTAGAGTCTCTGTTTCCCCTATAACATCAATT
This sequence comes from Aethina tumida, assembly GCF_024364675.1. NCBI lineage: Eukaryota > Metazoa > Arthropoda > Insecta > Coleoptera > Nitidulidae > Aethina > Aethina tumida. The sequence goes on along the minus strand of NC_065440.1, from coordinate 17,905,809 downwards.
CTCTAATTGTAGAGTCTCTCCCTTTCCTGTATAACCTTTCCTTTCTCTATAGAGTTTTATTTTAACTTTACAGTGTCTCCTTTGTCTTATGCAATGTAGGAAATCACTCCGGGATCAGAAAATTGATTTTGAAGTCAGAAGAAAGTCTCTGGAAACAGAAGAGAGACTCTGAAGACAGTAAAAGATTAGAAAAGAGTCTCTCCTATGTTTTGAGCGTCTCTTTTTGTTTGTGTAGTCTGCTCACTATGGCTAAAGTCCCAATGTCCAAAAACATTCTGTTTAGTTTTTAGAGGTTTTACTGTGCTTCAATGATACTTCATCTATCTTTAGACCCACCCCTGTTTCTGTAATATAAAATTGCGATTGTCTCGATGTTCTGTTGGTTTTCTCGTGACGAACAATGTCAATCAAGGCAGCAGTTATGCAAACGATTCGCAGTAACTCCATAACCGTCCTGATTTATGTCCCTCGGTAACAATGTAGAGTGCGTCCAGCCCGAGACAAAGATCTGATATGATTTACGAGCTCGCCGGCCCAAAGACAAATTCGGAATTAATTAGCTAAAAGGCGAGTGAGTCGGTCAGGCGCAGATTGAGTCCCCGTGTGCCCGAGTACCGGTCGAAATGTAGTTAAAAAAAAAAATAACCAGAGTCACAGTATCGTTCGGACCGAACGACGATTGGCCGTTCTTCGGTATTTTTATTGGGAGGCGTGTCCGCGTTCGTGACAAATGTCGGCGATTTACGATCCGCGTACGGGGGCGCGTCCGAATTAAGTGCCGGTGGCCTGATAAATCGTCCGTGACGTTTCGGGATGTAATGTCGATTCGATGTTTAACGGTCGACGTCCATTAATTTCCAGCCCGGTCCGGCCCGGGGCCGTGGACGCACGGCATTCTCCGGCGTCTTGGCGCGATGGTAATTTGTCAGCGATTGAATTAATATAACTGTCAACGTTGGTCGGACTGCGATCGGTGGTCCATTTGTTTCGTGTATCGGCTCACGGGTGGTTCCAGCCCGTCAATTTTATCTCGGCTGTCGTTGCCCGATCGCAACGCTATAAATTTATATATAAGCGATAAATAAAAATTCGGTGGGACGACGCGAACGTCTCCTTCGACCGCGGTCCCAAGGTCGGGGCCGGTGTGAATCATAACTGTATCGGATTTATGTGTGAGTTTCGTTCGGAATGTGTTCGGGGAACTTTGGCCGAATGTAAATGTTTTTGTCCATTTGTTGAAATTTTAAAAATTAACTGAATAACCAAAAATAAAAGCTACATACACAGATACAGAATTGAAGATTGAGGAGAGGTTTAAGAAAATAAGAGGGGGCTTTACATAGAAGAAATTTCAAATCTTCTTTGTTTTAAGAGCTTCTCCTTCACACTTCAAACAAGAGAAGCTCTTTCTCCTCGATCTTCTGTATTTTGTCTAGTTTAGCAGTGAATCTTCTGCCTACAAATTCTCTTGCAATAACAATTATCTAAAATGTTTTCAAGTATCAAGTTTGAACAGAAAAAACTGTAAAAATATAAGAAAACATGTTTCAAAAACTGGAGAGGTCTCAAGAACAAAGCAAATTTTGGATTATGGACTCTTCTAATTTTCTTAAGCCTCTCCAGAATCTTTAATCTGAATCTGGAGTCAATTTCCTTCTTATTTTTTAAGAAAGAAGTTATAACAGACACAAGAAATAAATAGAAAATTAAGGATAGACTTCAGGGAATAAGAAAAGACCACAATCAGTAGAAACTTCTAAAAATATGTTTCAAAAATATTTATTTTTATAAGAGAAGCTCTCTGTCCTGTATCTTCTGTACTTTGTCTGATTCATCAGTGAATCTACTGCTTACAAAATCCCTTTCATTAACAATTATCTAAAATGCTTTCAAGTATCAAGTTTGAACAGAAAAAACTGTAAAAACAGAAGAAAATATGTTTCAGAACCTGGAGGGGTCCAAAGAACAAAGCAAATTTTAGATTATGGATTTTTCTAATTCTCTTAAGCCTCCCCAAAATCTTCAACGACATTTATCTGGATCTGGAGTCATACTTCCTTCTTATTTTTTAAGAAAGAAGTTATAACAGACACAGAAAACAAATTGAAGATTAAGGAGAGATTCAGGAAATAAGAAAAGACCACAATCAGTAGAAACTTCTGAAACTATGCTTCAAAAATCTTTATTTTTTAGGAGAAGCTCTCTGTCCTCGATCTTCTGTATGTTGTCTGATTCAGCAGTGAATCTTCTGCCTATAAAATCTCTTTCAATACCAAATATCTAAAATGCTTTCAAGTATTAAACAGATGAAAGAATGGAGAGGTCCCAAAAGCGAAGAAAATTTTAAATTATGGACTTCTTAAGCCTCTCCAGAACCTTCATGGTCTTTTCTGAACCTAGAGTCATAATTCCATCTTTAAAGTCTTCTAATGTTGAGTCTACATTAATGCTGGGCAATATTGGCAGCCTGATAAGAGTCAGTTTACAAAAGTTTTGATCAAATCGTTTTCTATTGATTAAGCAAAAACGTGAAAAGTTGTGAATCCGTTCCGGTAGACGCCCGAAGGCCGCGGAATGCGGAAAATTCGCCGTGGCATCGGGAAAATTTTAAGAAAACACAGCGGAAAACGCGGAGTGCGAGTAGAGGTAATTAAAACTCCGAAATGCCTAAAGGCTCATCTCCTCCATATTCATAACATGTTTACCGAAACTTATATTATCTTTAACTTTCGCAAGTCTACCGTATGGATTATATACTATGCCATATCTGCTTTCAGAAATTTAAGATTGCGCTCACCAATAACCAGCTCCGTCACTCTTCAGCCCCTCCGACGTACGGGCGCTGGAGGAGGACGGAGAAAACTTTATGTGATAGGTTCTGCGATGTCTAGGCATTTATTAATGCATGCAAAATACGAATATCCGCTTTTGAAGATCTGCAACGCTCCGGGCTACAGTGAAATGAGAAAATAATTCTTATTATTTTACTTTTGCTACTCCGCGCAACTTTCGTTTTGTTGCACGAATTATTTGTTATTGTTGCTCGTTCGACCCTGCCAGCATTAAAATCGGGGGCTGCGTTCAGTTCATTCATTCGCCGTCGAACCGGCAACGGATTTTACGACGCACCACTTGTCGCCCTTATCTTATCACCTGTTACATACGAACCTAGTCAAATAAAAAACAGGTTAAAAACAAATTTCGGTCTGGGCACAAATACTAATACTATTGTTGATTCCCGGGCGAAGGAAGTTTACACACATGGTTCACGAATGGGACGCGATTATGAATTAAGGCGATTGTCTTCTGGTTTATTGGGGTTGGATTTTGATACCCAACGGACAGCTGCAATTAATTTTTACTGTCCGGTTTTCGATTCGACGGTTACGGTATGCGCACATAAATCTCCGAACGAGAAGGAAAATATGTAAATTTGTTTTTATAAATCTAATATATCAATATTATTTGGAGATGCACTTATAAATCTTGAGGATGGTGATAAGAATCTTTGTTTGAAATAATTCTTGTCACTGGTCACATTCCTGAATACAAATTTGTGTTGTCGATATATTTATAAACTTTGGTTTTGTAATTTATAAATTCTTACAAGATATTAAATTGTCTTCTAGCTGTTTTTTCAACAATTTAATTAAATCTATTAGTGTTATAAATTTGTTTATGAACGGGACTTGAGGAGTAATTCCAAAAATAGAGAGGAATCTAAAGATTTAAGAGATTAAGAAGAAATTATTGAAAGTTGTTCTAAGAACAATTTAAATAATAAATAAATTTTGATGAGACCTAAGAGATTGGTTACAAAAATAGCTACAGAAACAGAAGGGCCTAGAAGACAGAGAAAAGGCCTTAAATACAGGGAAACATTTAGGTTTTCTAAAAATTCACTATTAGATTGTTATCTTAAGATTTGGACTGAATATAACTACATAAATAGCTACAGAAAGAGAAGAAGGACTTAGAAGAGGGGGAGGAGAACTTAAAAACAAAGAAACACTTATATTTTTAATGTTTTAAGATTGGACTAAATATATCTACATAAATAACTACAGAAAGAAAAGAAGGGTTAAGACGTGGGAGAAGAGGCCTTAAGTACAAAGAAAACACTTATATTTTAGGTTTTCTAAAAATTATCTGTAAGTTTGATATCTTTAGATTGAACTGTATATATGTACAGAAATAGTCGAAGAAAGAGAAGAATGACTTTAATGAGAGATAAGACCCCTTAAATATAAAGAAAACTCATATTTTTTTAAATATTTCATTTGGTTATGGATTCTTCTTAGTGTGTTAAGCCTCGTCTTGATCTTCAAACCCATTTCAATGTTTCTGGAGTCTCTTTCACTAACAATTTTCTACAAATTCATTGTCTTAACACCCTTAAGTCTGAATAAACGTCTAAAGAGGGAGTAGAGGTTCTAACAATGAAGGAAATACTGATATGTTAAAGATTTTCTTCTTATTACTATTTCCGGAGACACATCTCTGCCTTTATAGTATCTTAAATTTGTTTCAGAAAAAACTGTGACGTCATTTCATTTTGTAATGATGGGAATCTTAGCCTCAAGCTTTCAAGCTCGTCAAGTAATTATTTACAGAAAATTGAAACATAAAAATGTGTTCCATAAAAAAAATAATCTTAAAATATAAACATGTTAGGCAATTCATTCGAAAAGTTTTGAAAGTTTAGGGTTTGTTTACAGGCGCAGTAAAAATTTCACGTGTCGGCGATTCGCACACGAACAAAGTCAACGATATCAGTCCTAAAAACACAAACAACCACCCCAATAAACAATCGGCGGAAAACGAACATAAAATCGAAAAATTCACACGTAAAATTCCTCCGAGGATTTTCGGTTAGTTTGTTTGCCATGTTGTAAAATCCAAACAGACGATCACCTGTCCGAGATTTTCGACTTCCGCATCGATCCTACGCAAACAGAAACGATTATCCGAAGCAAGTGCAATCGAACGCACCCCCGCCTGGGAAACATCGGAAATTTTACCGTTTATGGTACGTGTCGTCGTTGCGATCGCATCAAGATGCACGACCGTCAAAAACGAAACGAAAAACGTTTTGTTTAATCGTCCCATTAGTATTTATGTTAGGAACGTCCACGGAATAAGCTGAGCAGCTCCCCGACCCGGGCGAAGTTTTGACGAGAGCGGCCACAAAAAGGAAACCGATACCGGGGGACCAAAATTAAAAATTAACGCGTCCCATAAAAGCGCGGTAAATTACGAAATGACAACGGCGATATTTTATCGGTGCCCGATTCCCAGCCGCGTACGTCGCAACGCTGATTTGTGGTTTGTTAATACATTGTTGTTTTTTGTGTTTTTCAGTTTCGGGTTTTCGTTGCGACGTGCGGGGATTATCCGTTTTATATTTCGGGATCGACCGCAAATCAAACCGGGGCGTTATTAATAAGCGTCTTCTCGTACAGGCGGGGGTTAATTTTTGATTTATGGCCCTTGGTTTTTTTCAATGGCCATTGATTCGGGACTGTGGATACGGAAATTTATGGTAATTTGTTTGGTGCGACTGTCTTTCACTAATCGTTGAATTATGGCACGGGGAATCGTTCAGGGATTCTTTGGAACTGGTTCGGTGAATTAAAATCACATCAATAAGTTTTAGGATTTTATTGAAAACTTCGTGCCACTAATAAATATTTAAGATGCCACTGATGTTTGGACTGGATACACCCACAGAAGGAACAAGGTCTCAAAAGGCAAAAAAACTTAAGTTTAAAAGAATTTCTTTCTCTATAATCTTTAAACTCTTCTCTCCGCCTCTGGAGTCATTCATAAAATCGATTTCACTTACAAATTTACATTTTATTTGGAAAAATACTTAAGAGTATTCAAAGTCTTTACTAAATTCTTCTTTTCTTTCAGCAGCTATTTCTGTAGATATTTTAAGTTCAATATTAAAGATTTGAACACACCAATGAATATTTAAAAATTTGTTGGTGAAAAAGACTTTAAAGATACAGGAATGATTCCAGAAAAGTGAAAAGGATTTGAAGATTAAGAGAGGAAGAAGAAACCATATTTAGAAGAAAATCTTAAAAGTATAAGTATAAATTCTCTCCGTCTCTGGAGTCATTTATAAAATTACTTTCACTTACAAATTTACATTTTATTTGGAAAAATACTTAAGAGTATTCAAAGTCTTTACAGAATTCTTCTTTTCTTTCAGCAGCTATTTCTGTAGATATATTAAGTCCAATATCAAGATTTGAAACCAGCAATGAATATTTAAAAATTTGTTAGTGAAAGAGACTTTAAAGATACAGGAATGACTCCAGAAAAGTGAAAAGGATTTGAAGATTCAGAGAGTAAGAAGAAACCATATTCAGAAGAAAATCTTAAAAGTATAAGTTTTCTCCGTCTCCGGAGTCATTTTTAAAATTACTTTCACTTACAAATTTACATTTTATTTGGAAAGATACTTAAGAGTATTCAAAATTTTTTGAACTGAAACCACCAATGAATATTTAAGAATTTGTACAGGAATGACTCTAGAAAAGTGAAAAGGATTTGAAGATTAAGAGAATAAGAAGAAACCATAATCAGAAGAAAATCTTAAAAGTATAAGTATGTGTTTTCTTTGTATTTAGAGGATCTTTTCTCTTCAGAGTCCTCCTTCTCTTTCTGCAGCTATTTCTATAAATATTTTTATTGTAAACATTTTGAAGATTATGAGAATACCTTAACCGGAATAAAACTGAACCAGACTCATAGAATGTCTTAAAATGTTCACAATTTATTCCTAATATTATTTTATGAAACAGATTTTTACATTTAAATCGTCTGTAAATAATTACTCGAGACGCAAACAAACTTGAAACACGAACAACAATTTCCAACTTAGATTCGCACCATTATTGAATGAAGTGAAGATATAAAACAGCACAGAAAACAGATTATTAAAGACGTTACGTTGCATTTACATGCAAAAACACAACATTACAATAAGTTACACCCACATGTGTCAATATTTAAGTAAAATACACCAACGATCAGTAATAAAACGCAAGAAATACTGTTGTGGCTTCGCCGATATTAAATTTCAATATTGATATTGCTTTGCGAAATTTATCTATCCTGCTAATCGCCGCTACGAGGTACGACATAAATACCACCACAATAACGAATTTGTTTTATTAATAGACGGCGGGAAATCGAAGTGGTGCGTCTCTTAAAGTTCCTTTTATGTGTAATTATTTATCCATTATCGGCCGATAATGAAAATTGTCAGGAAACAGGTGGCCAAATAACTTTATCATCTTGAAAGGCTTTCGCACCTGCGGACGTCGATGTATTGAACGTCCGGAATTTTTATTTCCGAACGTGTTTCAATTGTGCTTTGACGCGCTTCTTTAATTGATATAATCATTCAACGACTTCAAACTATTTATAACTATTTCATGCCCGGTTTTTTGTTCGATAGTTTTTCGAATTCCAATTTATTTAATTGTGTTTAAGACGTAATTATTGATTGTAGCAAGTCATTTCTGAGATAAATTTACCTTGTGGTACACTTTAATTGTTCTTTAATTAACTTATAACATACACATAGAAGATTTAAGGATAGTTTTAGAAGTTATCGTTGATGTCTTGGTATTTTCTCACTCTCCACCAAGACCTAGACTAATTGTCAATTTTTAATTTAGGTTTTTTATAATTATAATATTTACCAAGCATTTTTTAAAAAAATTGATGTTTTAAAACACCTCCAGTTCAAATTATTTTCATATATTTACTATATAATGACATTAGGCGATTTAAACATAGAAGTAGAAGACTTAGGGGTAGTTTTAGAAGTTAAAATTGATGTTTTAATATTTTTTCAATCTCTATCCAATCCTGGACCAATTGTCAATTTTTTTTAGGTTTTTTATAATTATAATATTTATATAATAATTGTTTAAAATTGTGTTTTACTAAGCACTTGTTAAACAAATTGATGTTTTAAAACACCTTCAGTTCAAATTATTTTCATATTTTTAATATGTAATGTCATTAGACTATTTAAACATAGAAATAGAAGACTTAGGGGTAGTTTTAGAAGTTAAAATTGTTGTTTTAATATTTATTCAATCTCTACCCAAACCTGGACTAATTGTCAATTTTTATTTTAGGTTTTTTATAATTATAATATTTATATAATAATTGTTTAAAATTGTGTTTTTTCTAAACACTTTTTAAACAAATTGATGTTTTAAAACATCTCCAATTCAAATTATTTTCATATTATTACTACGTAATGCTATTAAACGATTTAAACATACAAAGAAAAGACTTAGGGGTGGTTTTAGAAGTTAAAATTGATGTTTTAAAATTTATTCAATCTCTACCTAAACCTGGACTAGTTGACAATCCTTATTTTAGATTTTTTATAAAAATTTGTAGGGAGGCCAATTTTAACTAATAAAAATTGTTAATTTGTGTTTTTATTAAGCAATTTTTTAAAAAATTGAGGTCTTAAAACATCCACAATGCAAATTATTCTCATATTTTTAGTATCTAATCTTAGTAGATAAATAGAATTAGAAGACGTAGGGGTAACTTTGGAAGTTAAAGTTGATTATGTTACAGTTTTTCGATCTTGACCAAAACCTGGACCAATCAGTAATGTTTATTTTTGATTTTTTTATACTTGTAAATGGTTATAAACGAGAGAACTGACAATATTAGATGTTTAAAAGTATTTTTATTCTGAATTTCTTGAAAAATATGGTGTTAACTCATAACATTGACATAATAATTGACGGAACAACAAAAATTAAAGGTGTAAACACGCGGAAACGAATTTTACGGCGTTATCCGAACATTTTTTCCGTCGTGTCGATATTCTGGGCGCAATGGCATAAATCGAGCCAGTGAAACCATAAATCGGTAACGGATTCCGATGCGAGACAGGCAGCAACATAGTGTGTGGCCGGCAATAAATCGATGCCTTTATAGACACCCCGTGCAGAATCAACCGACCGGCCAACAGCAAATAAATAATTTCCAACAAATTCCGAAGCACCGCGTGTTGTTTCTACGGCCGTTTTTCCCCCCTCGGACTTAAAACGCTCCAAACTATCCGGTCGCACTCATGCTAATTTATTTATCTTATTTACATGGAGGTCTTTTGTTTTGGAGGCGAACATTTTTACAAGTAATTTTTATTTGTGGGACCACGGCTGAAAGTTCAGCCCTCGCGTCGTGATTGACGTTCGCCCGCTTCGTATTCATTATCCCGTCGAATTAAGCTCCGTTGTTTTTTCTTCCGCCGTCTCGAAAATTGTTCGTTAGCCTTTTTCCAATTCGCCAAGGACAATTACAGAAACGTCAGTGGAATTGACACCGGCATAATTGAATAAAGCCGGCGATATTTTAATCCATCGCCGCCCTGCGCCCCACCCCGCCAACAAATGCCACCTAAATCAATTTCAAACGTCTTCACAGGAACGCACACACATGTCCGATTTCAATAAGGGATGTTATCTGTATCGGGGATCGTTCTTTAGACCGTAACACGACGCGATAAACATTCATTTTTCCGTTGGCGATATACCAGTTTCACCTGCCATTTTACGCAGTGGTCAGTCGCGTCTTTTGTCCGACAACGAAATGATTTAAGATCGAATGGGGTTCGGTTTCGATTAACCGGCAAGGGGTTGCATGTTTTTTTCCTACTGCCCATATAAACCGGTCCGTAACGGACCCCGTCAACCGATTTTTATTAATCAATGCAATTTTTTTTTTTATTTTGTATTTCAGCCCCCGTTAATGCGATTTAAACCGTAAGAAAATGCGCCTGTTCGGACCTGCGTTCGCATTTCACCCGGTCGTAAATTAGTTTTTACTATTTATTAATAAAAGCCGCGTAGTTAATGACGTGTGGGAAAATAATAATTTGGTCTCGAGGGCGATAAGCGATGTTTATGTGCACCTGAAACGTACCCCCTTTTATCAGCCCGCTCGGCAATTTATTTATAGTTTGTTCGTATGCAAACTAAAACCACGGCTCACTTGACCGTATTTATAGAAAATATTTTTCCACGCTTTTTTATGTTTTGTTTAAAAATACACACGTAATTGTTTTGAGTAAGTTGTAATCGATAGACATGCACGAATGCCACATACGTAGAAGATTTAAGGGTTGTTTTAGAAGTTACGGTTGATGTTTTAGTGGTTTTTCGTTCACAGGGGAAACCTGTATCAAATGACAATGTTTGTTTTCGGTTACAACTTCTAAAAAGGCACAAGACAAAGAATGGAATAAATTTATATTAAATACATGTTATTTTTCCAAGTTTTTAGTGTTTAAAAGACTTACAATTCAAATTATAATCAAATTATTACTAACGCTGTCTTATTAGGTCGTTTAAAAAATGAGGTCAGAAGATTTAAGGGTTGTTTTAGAAGTTACGGTTGATGTTTCAGTTTTTTTTCCTTCTCAACGAAAACCTGGATTAATCGTTAATGTTTGTTTTCGGTTACACCCTGTTACAAGGACAGAAGACAGAATTAAATAAATTATATAAAATAAGTGTTCATTTAGTAAATTTTCAGTGTTTTAAATGGTTTACAATCTAAATTATTTTCAAATTATTACTAATGAAGTCTTATTAAATCATTTAAAACTGAGATTAGAAGATTTAAGGGTTGTTTTAGAAGTTAGGGTTGATGTCTCAGTGTATTTTTCGCTTCAACAAAAACCTGGATTAATCGTTAAAGTTTGTTTTTGGTTATAACCTGTTATAAAGGCAGAAAACAGAAAATTAAATAAATTTATACTAAATAAGTATTCATTTAGTAAATTGTCAGTGCTTTAAAAGATTTACAATCTAAATTATTTTCAAACTATTACTAATGAAGTATTATTAAATCATTTAAAAATGAGATTAGAAGATTGAAGGGTTGTTTTAGAAGTTACGGTTGATGTCTCAGTGTTTTTTCCTTCCTTAAATGATTTTAAAATACAATTAGGAAAATTAAGGGTAGTTTAAGAAGTTATAATTTATGTTTTAGTGTTATTTACTTCACAGCCAAGACTTATTAATTAATGCTTAATTTTTGTTTCAGGTTCGTACCAAGTTACAGTTATCCAAGAACAATTGGTACGTTTCTTTTATGTTTGTAAAACATAATAATAGCGCAATTGAATGATTTGCAATCAATAAACACGCACGTACCGCAAAAATGCAAATGCACCATCCGGCAACACGAACGGACTACCACAGTCTCAGTAAACATTAATTTTCTGCACAAATCAATTCCGAACCTTTGATTATACCACCTACAAAGTTCCAACGATAGGTACGAATTAAGATCTTGTGCGAGTTAACGTTAAGAGTCAATTTTGTTTGCGTACGAAGGTGATGATTAAAGATTCGCCACGATCTTGAAAGATAATGATCGATAGGAAACTAATACACCTCTCGGGACGAAAACTGAGTTCGAGGGCGACGGTGTAGATAATCCGGATAAATGGTAAACTAGGAGGAATGTGGAAAAAGCCGATATTTCTTCGGGACGGTAATGGGGAATTATAACGATACCGTCGGTCATTACTCGGTAATGATCGCTATCAATCTTTTAACGATAACTCGCTTTTTGCCCATCGAGTATTAACTTCGGACTCCATCAAAATTCGAGATGATTTACTCCGGTCGATTGGGGGAGAGAATCTGTTCGACGTCCGACGACGTGGCAGGAACATTAACGGCCGCACTGTTCCTTTTTTTTCTTGTTTTTTTTTTCGTTGCAACTTTGTGGTAGGTCAACGCTTTCAAGGTCCGCTAATGATTATTGCCGGTGTCCTCGATAAAACAATGATATCTGTGGATGTATCGACATCTAATGGCCGGTTTTTACATCTGTTCTTGCCTCGGACTTGGAAATTTAACTGCGCCGAGATAAAATCGGAAATGCGCATCGAAAATAGCCGCAGCCCTTCTGAAAAGACAACTTGGCACAGTTTTTTACGACGCACATAAATTATGCGCTAATTGGACTTTCCTCAAGAAAATTACAGGTCAACTAAATATATCACTTGGATTCGCATGATGCATAGACGTAGTTTATCTAGGGAATTACTTGCACTTGCTATTAAACAAATTAATGCGATTGTGTTGCATAGAAATGCAATTAGAAGATTTAGGGGTAGTTTTAGAAGTTACAATTGATGTTTATGACTTTTTAGCTTCACAGTTAACACCTACATCAATCCTTAATCGTAGATTACCCGAAAACTACCCTTAAAAATTTTAATTGTCGAACAAAAATCAATTACCTTTGTGATCAACCAATTTCATTAAAATAACCAATTTAGCAAGGAAAAATTGTCGTAACCTCAGGGAGGGAACGACAAGTCGCCCCCACCCTCCAGTCGGTGGCCTAATCAAACAAAACAAAGGCAACAGTGTCATTAACGAACAATCGAATTATCCCGGAACAACCGGTGTGTGAAAACAGAAGTTTGCGGGGATCAAAGGCGGGTCCAGTTATTGAAGATAATTGATAAACGTTAAAGCAGCAAAAATCGCCCCCACCCGTAAACCAGACACTGGCAATAATTGACGGTCGAAAAGGAGTAGCCCGCGGGTGCACGAAAGTGGGCTCCAGAAAGCGCAGGAAATTTGACATCGGCGCGGTCAAAGGTCGGCTCCGGCCTCGGGCGCAGTTATTTAGTTATTTTACGCGTCTGTGTGTATGTGTGTTGGATACACTGTTCCGAACATCCATCGAAGGGGTTTAAGATTGTTCAATTTCGGCGGTAGCACATTTACACGGGAAGTAATTAACTAACGTGTTGCAGGAACGGACTCGTGAACGTTCTAACGTCTGTTATAAATGAACATCGTACAATTAAATCCATTATTTTATCTAGTCTGGTGTAAGATGACTCCAAAGTTGATTTTTCAACTCCAACAAAGCGTGAAACCTAAATTGGCAATCGAAGCAGGTTTCGACTGGTATTTTGGAAACATTAACACATCATTGTTAACTTCTAAAACTACCCCTAAATCCACTGACTGCACCTTAAAATTACATATAATTAAAGAAGCAACAGTAAAATTAAAAAATATATGTTTCTAAATAATGAATGTGCAAGATATGAGAAGGGTGTTCTAAATTATCCAAAATTGTGTTTGTTTTAAATAATACACACACATTTGCCACGGTTATAATTAATATCAGTTATTAGACCGATCTCGTTTAATCCGCGTTCGTGACATCCGAATCAAGAAATGACGTTGAAGATGTAAGTCCACAGGATTACGTGGCAGGAGACGTAGATAGAGGCAGGACTCAAGTAGATCCCCTTATGACATGTGTCTATGTTTAAACTAAGATGCTCCAATTTAAATCGTATTTGTCTTTTATAACGTTGAACACGCCATTCGTTCACACACAGGTTCCCGATGAAACAATCGAGATGAATAAATCAACGGCTAACAAAAACGGGGTGGGTTAAGAAAAGAAACACGGGGGACAATCAATGTCGCGGCCGAATGGCAAGTGTATTAAAACTTTTTAAATGGAATCCGAAATTTATTAGTCGATACCCCTTTTTTTAATTTCACTTCCCTCGATTTACGGACGTTATCTCGACACTGCGAAACCACTTAATTTGTGATTTATACTTTTTTTCCTTTGCATTAAGTCCTCCAACCCTTTTGTTTGACTTCAGAAATTACACCTATAACTCAGCCGGATTCGATCTTGTACTTTTTTAATTGCCCAGGTTTTAACACTGTTCGAGGGGCTGGTTTCACTTCAATGAGGGGTTGGATTTTTTAATAGGGCGAGTGCAAATAATTTCTTAAATAAATTACGTCTATTTGTCATGTAAATTCAAATACTTTTCTTGGGAACAAATTCTGGTATTTGATCTTTTCCAAGTTGTCTTAAACAATGAAATAAAATTAAGAATTAATGTAGGTTTACGTTGTGATTATAAAATTACTAAGACATCAATGGTAACTTCTAAAACTACCCTTAAATCTTCTGGTTGTTACTCTAGATAGTCAATTATTGCTACGTATTATGTTTCAGTGACTGCAAATAATCTTAAAAAATTAAATCTACTTGTTATGTCAATTCAATGGGAACAAATTCATTGGTTTAAATTTTTTCAAGTTGCCTTAAAATTTAAAATAAAATTAAGAATTAATGTAGGTTTAGGTTGTGATTAAAAAATTACTAAGACATCAATGGTTACTTCTAAAACTACCCTTAAATCTTCTGGTAGTTGCTTTAAATAGTCAAATATTGCTAACTATTATGTTTCAGTGAGTGTAAATAATTTCTTAAACAAATTACTTCTATTTGTAATGTAAATTGAAATATTTCACTTGGGAACAAATTCACTGATTTAATTTTTTTCAAGTGGCCTTAAAATTTAAATAAAATTAGGAATTAATGTAGGTGTAGGATTTGATAATAAAATTAGCAAAGTATCAATGGTAACTTCTAAAACTACCCCTAAATCGTCTGGTTGTTGTTTTAGATAGTCAAATAAGACTAAATATTTTGTTCCTGCCAGTCGTAAAAGGAGATAATCTTGATAAAGAGCACGAAGGGGTTTGTATTATTAATAAACGTCAGGTCGAAAGCTAAACGAGATCACGAATTGTCTTACATTAGGTCCTGATGCTGCAAAGTCCAGTAACAAATAGGTAATTCCCCGTCCACGGATATTAAGGATATATGTTAGTTTTGAATTGATTAAGAGTATTGCGTATTAACTACAAGGGAACGGCTTTTAGTATGCCGACGTGGTACGAATTCAATCTGTCAAACGGCCACCAGTAAATTCGGGATAACAAATAATCCCACGGGAGGAGGAGTATTTAGGAAATAGGATATGTTAATTCGCGTCGAATCACGTGTAAACTGAAAGTGGCCCCGTCAAAAGGCTGTTGTTTCCATCAGTTTGGCGGGTCGGACAAGAAAACAGGTGTCCCGATAAACCTTTCCACACAAAATACGTAAATACTGGTTTTTTATAATTGTATGTTGTGTTAATAACCTTCGGGTCCGTTCTCGGAAATCGGAAAGCGAGAGATATTAAATAAAAATATTCGTTTATTACTAAGGAATCCGTGGATACGTTCGATCGATCCGTGATATACAGACATAAAATCGGATAGGTTATGGTGAGGGAATTTTTATGGGATTCTGTACGGCTTCACGGAATACACGGATTTTTCACATTCCTCCGCCATAATTCGGTCTTTTATGAGCTACTGCCACCGATAGATTTCTCCGTGAGACATATTTTAACTTCTAATGATGTGTTAAACAGCTATTTATTGCATTATAAACATAGCCCACAACCTGGGAAACATTTAAACATTTCAGCCCGTGTCAATTTCTGGGAAGACCCTCTCCGTAGAATTTTTCCTTTAACATTGTTTTACCAGAATCGATTAAAAAATAATTAAGGGCTTTGGAGTCGGTGGCCAACAAACATGGCGTCAAATAATTAATAACATCCGAAATGGGGACATAAAAGGAACGATGTACCCCAGACATATCCCGAACCGTCTTTTCAAATCATTAGTTATCCCTAATCGTTCAAGGCAGGACTGTGTCCTGTTTGTCACTTCCTGTTTACTCCTTCATATTCCCATTAATTAATCATCTCGAATCTCCTTGTTCTCCCTTGTTAACTCCCTGGTAAGATTGCCCGAATCGATACACGCTGATCGCGAATAATTACTTATCAGCCATCCCGAATCTAAATCATCGAATACCGTTATATCACCCCCAAAAATTACGAAGTCCGCACGCACATATTTCACACTGTCACAACCCCCGAACAAAGGACATTAAGACATCTACAGTCTCATCAATATTCGGTGGATTCCGTGGAAAAAAATTTTTTGATGTGCACCTTCCGAGAAGCGTGTGTTCGAACAGTAGGTAAATCATTGGATGGTACCCAGCTGTCTACGTAGCCGTCGCTACTACAGGTGTTTAGATCTGACCGATTACGTACTACCATCTTGTATTTATCTGACTGCGGTTGTGGTTTATTGATTTATATTAATCTGTGAACTGTTTTTTTTTCCTTCGGGCTGTTATGAATGTTCATGTCGATGATTTAGGGGTTGAACCAGATGCTACGGAGGATGTCTTTGGAATTCAATAAACCATTGGGGCACCTACATTGATTCCTGATCTAATTTGATCACTTTTAAGGGGTTTAAAAAATTATCAAAATTGACGAGCAGAAGATTTACCGGTAAATTTAGAAGTTACAGTTGATGCCGTAATATTATTTGACTCTCACTCGATACCTACATAAGTTGTTAATGTTGAACCAGTTCCAAAAAACCTAGTTTTAGTTTCCAACGACCTGCAGCTCCTCAATTACAAAGAAACAAGAAGGTGGGGGCAATCGTAATCTAAAACGTTTGACCCAAACAAAAGACGTCCAGCATGAAACAGGCATAAATTAAAATTATTACGGAGGAAGGTCGCTGATAACTATCCGGAAAAATTTTCCAAGAAAATCGCACGCGTTTTAAGGCCGTTTACCCGCACCGGACTTGATTTATTTCTTTTATGAATGAATTGTGGCCTGCGTCGACTCCGATGTCGTTTTTTCCACATTGCGTTGGCTCGTATTTTTTCTGTTATTTACGAGAGTGGCAACCTGTTTTAATTATCGCCAGGCTAATTATCGGACTTCTCGGAATGTTGACAATTGCTCTTTGTCATGTGCAAAACACGATTGCCAATAATCAAACTCTGTTAACAAACCAGTTATAAAATATGGTGATCAACACGTCCACCGAAAGGTTGTAACACAAACCATAAATCACTGGTTGGCAGATCGCTCTTTTAAAATATCATTTAGAAAAATTTATCGATGACAGTTACAAATGTAATACATCATCCGCCAGTCAATTTAAAAACACCAGACCACCAGATACCCGATAATTCCATTACTTCGAAATCAATTAGTTAGATGATCGGACACGCATACGGGCCCCAATAAAATATCAATTAGTAATATCGGATCATGCGTGCCAATTAACGTTAATTGGTATTGATGATGCTTAAATTCGCCAGATCACGGTTATATTTTCTTAATTGTGTCGAATCAAAGAATAATTATATTTTATGGGGCAATTTTAGTGCACCATAAGACGATTTAAGGGGTGATTTTGAAGTTACAAAGGATTAATTTGGGTTTTATTGATCGTTATTCGTACCTACATCTGGCTGTAATTTTTGTTTACAGCTTAGGCCACTTGTAAAAAGTTCCAATATTAAACACGTGGACGATTTAAGCGTTGGTCGAGAAGTCGCAGAGGAAGTCATGATGTATTTTGGTTGAAAACAAAGACCTACATCGAATTGCGATGTCGGTTTGGCAATTAAAAATGTTTTGACAAACCGCGTGGGCCAAAGAGTGGAATCCCGATGGGGGAAAATATTGTGAATAAATCTCGACGGTCGGGATCGGCGTGCATCTCTATCAAGTAGGCCCGCAGTATCGCAGAACACATCTTCGATTAGAGGCGGCTCTGCGTGGAACCTTGGCGGGTGACGGCTGACGATCGCTCATTGCCCACTCGAACATCGTCGGCTTATTGACCCATACGTCACTGTCCGCCGCGCCAATTTATTAATGTTTTATTATTGTTGTTTTTTTTTTAATTTCGAATTTCTGTGGGACGTTAATTGTTTGGAGGGGTTTGGCGGGTAATTAGAATTCATACGGTGTGCCGGTCCAATTTCCTAGGCTTCGATAGATAATGTTGGTAATCCTGTGACAAATGAAAACGGGGTCCATAATACAGTGAACGTCCGGACGTGTCGTAAATCCACGGCAATATATTGCCCGGTCAAAGATGTTCCCGGTTAAAGTTAAAATTGTAACCGATTTATTACACCAGAAATTGTTGCCAAACCGTTCGAAACGTCAACGATTTTTACTCCGGATTACTCCTTCAAAAACCAGTGCCGTAGATTCGTATCTGCGACTCAGTGTTTTGTAAATTAGGCCACGCCCTTTGAGGTGCGCAGTTTCCATTGCGCACCGGTGACTTGGATTTGTGAATGTAAAAAAATTAAGATTTTACTGTGGAAAAAAATTCAAATCGCAGTGTGACAAATCGGGCATCAGTCAGAGATAATGACGATCGGCGTGCGTAATTTTTACGTTGAATAAGAACCATTACGTTCACAGCTTGGCGACTCGCCGGTGGCACTGAACGTGATTTTTTTCTTTATTTACAACATTCGAAAACGCATCGAACAATGGGCGGGCATTAAGGAGCGCGCCAGGACGTTTTCCTGGGCGGCTCGATTCAAAGGCCGCGGACCGATTTCTGCTATAGATCGTGGTTATTAGTTAATTTCAACGTATCGATTGTCCGACTGTTGGATTATAATGCGGTGACGTTTCGGGGGTCCCAAATCGAATTTTATTGTCGAACATTCCCACATTCCGATAGTTGGTTTCGTTTTTTTCTGTCTGAAATTAGTGGAGTTGTGCCTTTGACCGGTCAAATGTCCAGAATTGATCGCACCAAGGCGGTACTATTAATTCGAAGAACTTTAATGACCTAATTTGAACATTAAACTAAAGTTATGAACTTATTTTCAAAGAAAGTATCAATTTACTAGTGCCTTCTTATGAGTACCATAAATAAAATTTGGTACTACCTTAAAAAATACGATCTTGGTACTATACAAATCACATATTACCAAATTGGAATATGGTACATAATAATTTTAAAATAATTTTGATGCGGTACTACCACAAATAATTCTGATCATATTAAAATAAAAAGAGAGATGTACAATGCAGAATTACATTTAATTTTACAAAAATATTTTTTTAAACAAAGAAAGTATCAATTTTCAAATACTTTTTTATGAGTACCATAAATAAAACAACGATAATGGGTAGTACTACAAAAAATGTGGCCTTGGTATAATACTAATCACATGTTACCAAATTGGTATATAATAATTTTAAAATATTTTTAGCATGGTACTATTACAAAAAACTCTGAGCATTGTAAAATAGAAATAACAAACTACCAAATAGATATAATTGAAGAGAAATGTGTGCAATGCAGAGTTACATTTAAAATATTTCTAATCGGTTGTACAGTACTCAATAGTACATAGAAATTTTACGAAAATATTTATCCATACAATCTTTTAGACAAATAAAGTATCAATTTTCTAATACTTTCTTATGAGAATCATAAATACAGCAACACTAATTGGTACTACTACAAAAAATATGGCCTTGGCACAATACAAATCACATGTTACCAAATTAGTACATATTGGCACATGGTACATAATAATTTTAAAATATTTTTAGTATGGTACTATCATAAAAAACTCTGAGCAAAGTAAAATAGAAATAACAGACTACCAAATGGATATAAATAATAAATATGTGCAATGCAGAGTTACATTTAAAATATTTCTAATCGGTAGTACTGTACTATAATACTATAGATAGTTTTAGATAAAGAGTCAATTTCTTGCTACCTTTTTATGAGTACCATAAATAAAACAATGCTAGTTAGTGCTACCACAAAAAATATGGACTTGATACAAAACAAATCATTGTTATATGGTACATAATAATTTCAAAATATTTCTAACACGGTACTACCACCAAAAAACACTGCTTAAGTTTAAAATATTTTTAATTGGTAGTACTGTCCTATAGTACTATAGAACTGATAGTTATTTAATAATATAAAAGACACTAAGGTACTGTCATTGATACGACCAGGAATATACTGACCACAGTAAAACACAAATCACACATTACCAAATAGTTATAAATAAAGAGGGATGGCAAGTGTGTACCCATATATGTGGGCAGTGGTAAATTTAAAATATTTCTTATGTATAGTACTATACTACAGTACTATAGAGATTTTACAAAAATATATTAAATTTTTATTTATTTTATTAATTAGATTAAATGGATTTTTATTTTCTTTATCATATTTTGTTTTATTTTATCTGTTTTACTTTTTTACATTCATTAATTTCTTTAATTTTCTACGTTACTTACCGTTATTAGAATATAAAATGATTTAGGTATTATTTTTATACGTTGTGCAAAGTAGTAATCATTTCAAGGTCACACATGCGCAGATTCGTGGTGCGCACCCCGAAGGCGTGACTTATTAAACCGATTGGCAACTTAACTGAACTCTTGCCAGATAAGAACCGTATAGAAAATTAACTTAAATGAATTTTAATTAACCCTAATTCAAACAAAACAATATTTTTTCTAAAGTTACCCACCGTATCTGCATTTCTATGTCCGACTCGGTCTTCATCGCTAATTAAATCACGATTTCGATCTAATTACACACAACGAAATCTTATATTGTCTCGTTCCAATTAATTTCGAATTAATGCCGCGGATTACACGACATTTCCGCGAAATTAAAAACAGTTTAAGACCATAACAATGTTCCATCGTTCCCTGTGTGTGAGTGTGTGTGTGTGTGTGTGTGAATCGGAATCGATTCGTGAAATAAATTGTATAAAAAAAGAAGGAGCAAACAAAATCTAAAGTTGCTGCAACAAATAAGACGCTAATACGATATTAATTCCGCGCTCGCCGTGCCATAACTCGATGCAAATATGCATAAAATATATTTTATGTCGGTTCGGATTCAACAGGGGAAAAAAACACGATATGAATGGTATTTACTCGTGTGTGTACCCTTTCGATGGTGGTATCATCTGGTAAAATGTTGCCGTAATAAATAAATAAATCGGATGCGACCACGGGAACATAAAGAATACTTCGGTCCATAACTCAGATGCTGCGTCTTAAAACTCACTACTCTGAGCACTAACGTAAAATTATTACGGGGAATTAACCCCCGATAAACTTGACCAATTAAATTGGTTTCGGCGAAAATATTTCGTAATTGTGTTTATTAATTGTTGGAGTATGAGTGAAAGTCGGGGACGTAGTAAAAAATTGGGGTGGTGCACAAAAATTTTACGCAAAACTCCCGACTGGGTGTCACACATTCCGTACGTCTTTCACGCTAATTTGTACGAACCGAACAAAAAATAAAAGGTCGGTACTGATCGATAGCGGCACTAAAACCGGCGCATAATCCAATAACCCGGGCGTCAGTTCCTCAAGGAGAGTACACGTAAAAAAGTGTGCGACGATGCGAAAGAGGGGAAATCCGAACCATCGGTATATCATTTCGGTGGTGTCGTTTATTTGGGTAACATCTCGGCGTGGGTGTCGGATATTTGGATGTTGAATTATGGACCACCGATCTTTAACAGCTTATATCACACACTGATTTTTTATTATTGCGTCGCGTGATTTGTGTGCGAGGTCGGAGATGCGCTTGTACGTTTTTTATCATTCCGATGATCGGATTGTCGTAGGTTGGGGGTTAATGGTCACCGGACCGGTCAGATTCTAATCCACTGTATCACTTCTGTCCATTCGAATTACTAATTTGTGGGGCTGTGAACCAACAATTTACTAAACAAATTGTATAGTCAAATATTCACGTCTATCTGATGTAGCACTATTGGTACAGTACTATCTATATTACATACATTGAGGTAGACACTTGTCATCCTTCCTTATTCATATTATTATTCATTTGGTACTTTGTCATTTGTATTACATTCTGGTTGATGTATTTCTGGTAGTACCAATAATGGTACCATGGAGACTTTTGTTTTACTAATTTATAAAATGTGACATGATCAATTAACCAGTCGATTAACATTCGATTGGCTAAAACAATTATACATTCAAATATTTTCGTCAAATTTCTATAATATTATGGTACAGTACTATCTATCATAAGTATTTTAAACTTAAGTCAGCATCTCTGACATATGTTGAGATAGACACTTGTCATCCTTTCTTGTTTATATGCATTTGGCAATTTGTGATTTGTATTTTACTATGGCCAATGTTGATAGTACCATAAAATTTTACTAATTTATAGAGTTATGACATGATCAATTAACCAGTAGATTAACATTCGATTGGCTAAAACAATTATACAGTCAAATATTTTCGTCAAATTTCTATAATATTATGGAACAGTTACTATCTATCATAAGTATTTTAAACTTAATTCAGCATCACTGACATATGTTGAGATAGACACTTGCCATCCTTTCTTGTTTATATGCATTTGTCAATTTGTGATTTGTATTTTACTATGGTCAAATTTTTTCTGGTGGTATCAATGATAGTACCACAGAGTCTTTTGTTTTACTAATTTATAGAATCGTGATATGATCAATTAACTAGTCGATTAACTAAAAAATGTGTAAAGTCAAATATGTTCGTCAAATTTCTATAATATTGTGGTACAGTACTATCTATAATAAATATTTTAACCTTGTCTCAACATCACTGACATTTGCCATCCTCGTTTATATACCTTAGGTAATTTATGATTTATATTTTACTAATACTATAAGTAGTACTAAGTTTTTTGGTGGTACCACAGAGAATTAAGAAAATATTTCTACTATTATTATTAAAATTCTTTTTAGTTCATTTTTTTATGGTTTTAATTTAGCAAGAGTTCAACTAATTTGACAGCAGGATTAATAAGCCACTCCTTCGTGATGCGCAGCAGGAGTTTGCGCACCTGCGACGCCGTACAGTTTTCCAACTTCCCCAAACTGTACTCAGACATTGTGACAATTTAAATATTGTATTGCGATCGTCGCACGTACGATTTGTGTGCGGTTAGTAATTATCCGCGTGCACGGTGAATTCGGCGACAAAATCGGGCGCATAAACCATTTTGTACCGTTCATCTGGAATAGTTTGCGAGCCATCCGCGCCCCATAAATCCTGCCCGGCAATAATGAACACCCAGATAGAAATTCGGTACAAAGTATGTGGAGAGACGGAGCAGAGAGCGGGCTCGCGCGCCCGTGTGTGTGTGTGTGTGTGTGTGTGTGTGTATGCACAAACCCCTTCGCTGTAATTTAGAGAAATAAACATTAACGCTACTAAAAGCAATAAAATAAATCAAGCGGGCCGAACGTCGCGCTACTAATGGGTGAATCGGGGAGGCCCAGACGCGAAGCATCCCACCCCCACCCGGGTGCCCCACCGTTAACGGTGGAGTTAAGAAAACCCCGAAATTCACTGCTCGTTTTAATTGAGACCGGCATTTTTGCCTGCAACCCCTTGGATTTCGCTTTTGTTCCGGCACATGTGTTCGGGCACAATAAAAATGCCGATGGTGGGCTTGAGTTTTGGTGTTTACTTCCACACTGTTCTTTAGTCTAACGGTGTTACCCTAAGTAGGCTAATTACAATTATTAATAAAAAATTGAAATAAATATTAATGAGCATTTTTATTTCAAATGATCATTAATACTTTTATGCATAGTTAATCCTGAGTCACAGATGCGCAAACTCCTACTGCGCATCTATTAATTTCTCAAATTTAAATTAACAAATGAACTTATTTTTAAATGTTTTTTTTTTTAATTTGAATTTATTATTAGATTATATTAATTATTATTAATATTATTAATTATTTTGTGTTTTGTGGCTTCTGTTTGATATGATTATAAATATGATTAATTAATTTAAATTTATTCATTGTTGCGGTTATAAAAAGCTGGCATTGAAAAAAATGGAAAATAATCGAAAACGTGTAAATTAGTGACATCCGATTTGACATGGCAAAGTAGGGTTGGCCTCTCCACCCCCGCTGCGAAGGACCGAAACAACCACCATCCGAGTGGCATCTTTTGTTCCCCATGACATTTTTATATCGAATCCCGAATTGATAATTGACTATAAACCACCGAAAACACAAAGGCAAAGAGACGACGAACATAAAAATAAAAAGGAAACCATCGAACCGATATTCCTCAGGTGGTCGTTTGTATAATTTTTAATTCTGGACCGATTTTCTGTGCCGTGGTCGGAAAAAAAAGGGGGGTCGATTAATTATGCGTTTTAATAAAACAAACCGATAAAAACGAAATAAGAGAGGCGAAAGGACCTGATCACAAATTCGTTATTTAATTACATCGCTTGCACGAAGTAGGGGGATTATAATCGAAAAGCGAACCCGGGCAATACTAACCAATCATCTGTATCGCATAAACAACCATAAAAACGGACGTAACTGCCGTAAACTACGATCATTCCCGTATTAATAATCGTAACTGGGCTCATTAACATATCGTTATTGGATACACTGTTAAACCAACGAACTATATGGAAATAAACGACAAAACTTATGTTCATCATTGGTATTTTTATTGGCGACCGACACATCTGCTGGAACAACAGAGAATTCAAGGGGGTTGCAGCCAATTTTGTTAAAACTTCTCAATAACTTATCCCCGATGGAATTCTGATAAATCTTAATATATTTTATGGACCTTGGAATTTTTTAATCTTTACAATTTTTGTGATTATTTAAATTTATATTTTTATATTTCTCAATTATTGTGAAGTCCTTGA
This sequence comes from Aethina tumida, assembly GCF_024364675.1. NCBI lineage: Eukaryota > Metazoa > Arthropoda > Insecta > Coleoptera > Nitidulidae > Aethina > Aethina tumida. The sequence continues at coordinate 17,881,280 of NC_065440.1, read as the reverse complement.
ATATTTTTATTTCAAATTTTAATATTTAAATTTTATATACTTATTTTAATATTCTTTATCTTGATTAACTTTTCTTATTGGAATTCTGATAATCCATAATTAATCAATGAGTTTAAAGGTCTTGAAATTTTTTATTTAAAATTATTAATAATAAATATAATATAATGAATAACATAAAAATAAATTAATTTAAACAAAATAATTTTTTTAATTTTAATTAATAAATAATTTTAAATATCTGAAGCATTTAAAAGTTATTAAAAATCAAAATAAAATATATTTAAATTTTATAATTTGAAACAAAAAACTCTTTTAATAATAAAAATTCATTAATGGAAAATTAAATAAATAAATAAATAAAAAATCTAAATAAAATGTAATTTTTAAATTTAGAAATATTAAACCTGTATAAATAAGTAAATCAATAAATAAAAAATATATGTAATAATAAAAAAATTAATAAATTAATTAATAGTTAAGATTTGTAATAAGTGAAAAATTAAGAAATTTTACAGAACAATAAAAAAAGCAAATATAAATAAATAAAATTTTATTTCAATTATTTTAAATTTAAAGGTTTTAAACCAAAATTTCAGACAAAAAAGACAATACATAAATAAAAAAAATTCATAGACAATAAAAATAAATCAAAAGCCAAAGTAAAAGTCCACTTTAAATTATTTTAAATTAAGGAAAAATAAGCAAATAAGTTCTATGAGTTAATATGAATAATTTATTATTAATTAATTAATTAAAAAGAGTTAATTAGTGGGTCCTTGAACATAGCAATTGGATTATTAAGATTTTCAAACAAACAATTCTAAGGTATATTTTAAATTATTTTAAATTTAGAAATAAGTAAAAAAGTAAAATATATGAGAAAAATTATAATAAAATAAAAATTAATAAGAATTATTAATTAATAATAATTTATTAATTAAAAACTCATATAAAAGTTGAGTCCTTGAACACATCAACTGGAAAATTCTAAATTAAAAATTAAATAAATATAGAGAAATTAAAAGTTATCTTAAATATCTAAAGAACCCAAACATTTATGAAAAAACAAAAAAAAAACTAATAACATTTTCTGGATTATTTGTTCTTATTTAAATATTAATAATTGATTAATTATTTTAAAGACTTTAAAAATTTTTATTCAAAATATATATATATATATATATATATATATATATATATATATATATATATATATATATATATATATATATATTATATTACTTGTAATTTAGCTTGTAGATTTTTTAAATTCTATTATTTCTATTATTTCTTAGTTAGTTCATTATTATTTTTTTGGTTGTAATTTTTTTTATTAATAATTTGAAAAGTCAAAATAAAATAAAATTTCAACTATTTACCAAGATGTTTTATATAATTATAAATTAAGACACTAAATTAATTCAAATTTATAGTTTTTAAGCCAAAAAAGGCATTATAATAATTAAAAAGTTAATTAAAAGTCTAACAATAGTTGGGATGTTAATGCTGACAATAAATGTTATATTAAAAATGTAAATAAAAAATTAAATAAACTTAAAGAAGTAATAAATTAAAATAATCTGATAAATCTAAATAAGCCAGTATACATAAAAAATCAAATTAGAAACCTAACAAACTAGTTGATTAATATTAATTGAGCAAAAGTGCACAGTTGTATAATGTTGTAATTCGATCGGACTTACACATGACATTTAAAGGACATAAGGATAATTTCCGTGAAGACGCATTAGAAGTTTACATGATAACTCACTCATACACGCAAATTGAACGCGGTCCAGATGATATTTCTCGACAGTAGACATTAGTAAAACGTCAAGAGCAATAAGTAAGTGTAACGTGGGACCGTCGATAAATAAGCCTTGGGTCCGGCCCATTTTCGAAAACAATGCACACTTAATATCTATATTTCCATTGGGGTCGAAACAATCGTTTGAGATATGACGTGATGACTGGCCGGGCGCACTATCGGAACGGAATCCAATCCACCTTTTTTATTTTCGAAAAAACGGGGGGGCAATAAATAGCAATAACAGTCGGCCGTTATGTGTTTTCGGCCTTTCAGTCTTCAAAAAAACCAATGACAATAAAATACAACGGCCACTCGATGCGAACACACTTGTTATATATTTATTATTTTTTACGAAAATTTACTATTTACCTCATCTACCTGCCTTTTCTCGATCCGCCTTTTGTTTATGTCCCCCGATCGTTTTACCTACGCTGTTACGAGAAACGTGCCTCTCAGCTCCCGCGTACGGGCCTCCCGTTTGATCAAAAAATTTTCAAAAAACTTTCCGTCCACATCGACGAAACCCTTTCGGGGTGGCCGGCATTAAAGGACAATCAATCAATGTGCCGCGCCGTCCGGTCCCCATAATTCAGTCCCATTGTTTTCCGTGGCCACTTGATCCACGGACACTTGCGACGCCGCGTCAAAGACTGACTCTTCCGAAACGGGAGAAACCCACCCCCCAAAACCGCCCGCTCGGTCTCCCGGTCCGGTCCAGTGATTAGTCAAACCTTTAGCCTTTATTCCCGAATTGCGAGCACGTCACGCCGGATCGTGTGATATATGATTCGATTCATATATCAAACGATATGTGAGGAGGGATTAGACGAACACAATTTCGGACCTGGAGGAACAATGATACGGTTACTACAATTCAAATAGGTTTAACTCAGTTACTGATAGAATTGTTTTTGTCCTCTATTTATATTTTGCTGCAGCTTACACACGAGAAACTACACTTTCAAAGGCGTTTTGCAAGCTTCAAACTTCCGAAGTTTCAGAGCTTTCAGCTTCAGGCTATCAAAGTTTCTTACATTACAGGCATTAAATAGTTTCAAATATAATTATTTGACGTAAATAATATAGAAAAGATGTGAAAAAACTATTTTTTAAGCTAAAAACTTTCATAATTTCAAAGTTTTCAGCTTCATTTTGTCACAGATGCATTTTTTTTTCAAATGAAAACTTTTACATGTCTGAATCTAAAATAAATAATATAGACAGGATGTGAAAGTTTCTTAATTTAATGTTTTCAGTAGTTTAAAATATCTGAAGTAAATAATAAAGAATGATTGTGAAGAAATAATTTTTTAATCTATGAATTGTCATAATTTTAAAGCTTTCAGCTTCAAGTTGTGACTAACATATTTTTTTGACTTTAAAGTAGTTTTAAATATACTTATCAGAAATAAAGCTTTCAGCTTCAAATTGTCACAAATATAATATATTTTTTTCAATTTAAGACTGAAATAGCTTCAAATATACTTATCAGAAGTATATAATATAGAAAGTTGAGAAGAAGAAATTTTTTAAGTTACAAACTTTGATAATTTCAAAGTTTTAAGTCATTAAGTTGTCACAGATACAAAGTTTCCCAGTTTAAGGCTTTCAGTAGTGTCAAGTGTAATTATCTGAACTAAATAATATAGGATGGATGGGAAGTAATATTTTTTTTAAGCTAGGAGCTTTCATAATTTAAGACTTTCAGCTTCAAGTTGTGATAGACCCAAAGCTTTTTAGTTTTAAAGCTTTTAAGTAGTTTCAAATATAATTATCTGAAGAATATAATTTAGTAGATATGTCAAAAAGTAATTGTTTAAGCTTCAAGTTCATATAATTTCAAAGCTTTCAGCTTCAAGATGCTACAAATACTTAGCATCTATTGAAAATAATATAAACAATATTTTTTTTAGCTTTATTCATAAATAAAAAGAGCTCCAGTAGTATATTTTAAACTTCGAGGTTTGGTAATTTCATGAATTTCAGCTTCAAGTTATCTGTAATACAAAGTTTTTAATTTAAAGCTTTTAATCAATTTGAAATATTCAAATTAAATAATACAGAATGGATGTAAAAAGTAATTTATTCCAGCTTCGAATTTTTAGACAATTTCAGTAATTCCAAATTAAAATGATCAAATTACATGGACTTATCATTCGTATTACCATTTATTATAGTTAATTAGCCATTAAAAATATTGGTATAATTTTGTGTACAGGATTAAAATTAAGAAAGACATTAAACATAAATCCTAATTCAGCCGGAGCCCGAAATGATAAAAAAGAAAAACATCAATAAAACGAATGCAGAAACTCCCAGCGGCCATAAATCATAAATTAATTAGAATATTTAATCCAGATGTTGTGGATCCATCGGGGAATTCGGTGTCGCCCGGATCGATACCGGTCCCCGAAAAAGTAAGAATCCGCTATCATTTCGTTCTTCTAATAAGTCATTAGGGTGTTAATTAGACCGGGGACCGTGCCTATAAATTTCGAACCCTTTTTCGCCCACCCCGCCATTCGCAATCTGCAACCCTTTATCTGCGTTTGCCGATACCGGGGGCCTTCTGCCGCCCCTTCTGCTCTTTTACACCAGACACATGTGTCTCCCAAGAATCTAAATAATTAGATACAGGCGAGGCCTAAAAAGTGTGCGACAGTGAAACAACTTGGACCGGTGGACGTGGTGGATACTTGTTGTCGTTGTTGTCGTAAATCCCGCAGACGATCATTTAAATTAACTTCTTTAATTGAAAAAACCCCATTTCTTTTATTATTGCTTTTCTTGATGGGCTTTTAATCGATTTTATTTTGTATTACACACTTATCAAGTATTTATTTGGAACGAAGTGCCATTTCAATCCTGCAGCCTTCAACATTCCAAAGGCAAGTTCTGTCTGAACTGTTGCCGTGCAAAAAAATACACACATTCACACACACACACACACACACACACACACACACACATACACACGTATCGTCTTTATATAAATATTAAAGTGGTATATTTTTAAAACGCAGTTACCAAGAATTTTATAATCTGAATATGTAAAAAATTGTGCCGATCATCGGATGCGTGGCGGTGTGTCGAAGTCGACATTAGTGTCGCCGGTTTGGTAACAGTAATTATGAAAAAAAATCGTGTGTGTGACGGCGTGTCGCTTCGGTAATTGTTTATGGCAATAATATACGGTGGGAGACACATATTAAAGGAATCATGTGGGCATTCATTAGAAAGATACCGATTTCAGATTATTAATGTTCACCGTACTAGATGATGTTGCATTAAATTACTTTGTGCCGAAGAAACACCGGCACTTCGATACGCGAACCTTTTTAACCTTAAATCTTTCATAATTTCAAAGATTTCAGTTTTAATTTGCCTGAGTTTCAACATTTTCTATTATAAACATTTCTAATAATTTTATATTTAATTATAAACTGTAAATATTGTAAAATAAATGTGAAAAAATAATTTTTGAAAGCTTTAAGCTTCACGTTCAAATTGTCACAGTTACAAAATTACTTATTATAAAGCTTCTAGTTGACACAGCTACAAAGTTTCTTAGTATAAAGCTTTTAAGAAGTTTCCTATATAATTATAAGCACTAAATATTATAAAATAAATATGGAAAAGTACTTTTTGATAGCTTTAAACTTCCATGATTTTAAAAATTTTATGTTCAAATTGTCACAGTTACAAAGTATTTTAATATAAAGCTTTTAAGTAATTTTAAATATAATTATATACAGATTTAAACGTTTACTCGAAGAATTAAGTTTCAAGTTCTAATAGCTACAAAATTATATATTATGAAGCTTCTGGTTATGATAGCTGAAAGTCTTAGAGGGCTGCTTTTAAGGAATCTCAAATGTAATTATAGCCACTAAATATTGTAAAATAAATGTGAAAAAATACTTTTTGGAAGCTTTAAGCTTCCATGATTTCGAAAATCTCATTTTCAAATTCTTACAGTTACAAAGTATTTTAATATAAAGCTTTTAAGTAATTTTAAATATAATTATATACAGTTATTATTACAAAATATATGTGAAAAACTCATTTTTTGTTGATTTAAACGTTTACTATTTCAAAGAATTAAGCTTCAAGTTCTAATAGCTACAAAATTATTCATTATGAAGCTTCTGGTTGTGACAGTTGAAAGTCTTAGAGTAAAGTTTTTAAGGAATTTCAAATGTAATTATAGCTATCAAATATTGTAAAATAAATATTGAAAAGTACTTTTTGGAAGCTTTAAACTTCCATGATTTCGAAAATCTCATTTTTGTATTTTAATATAAAGCTTTTAAGTAATTTTAAATATAATTATATACAGTTATTATTACAAAATATATGTGAAAAACTCATTTTATGAAGATTTAAACATTTATTATTTCAGAGAACTCAAACTCTATAAGCTACAAAATTATTTTTTATAAAGCTTCTGGTTGACAAAACTACAAAGTTTCTTGGAACAAGGCTTTTAAAAAGTTTCAAATGTGATTATGGGCACTAAATATTGTAAAATAAATAAGGAAAATTAATTTTTGGAAGAGATTTCACCTTCAAATTGTCACAGTTGCAAAGTTTTTTAGTATAAAGCTTTTAACTACTTGTGGAAAAGTTATTTTCTCTCTAAATTTCCATAATTTCATGGTCAAATTATCACAGTTACAAATTATTTTAATACAAAGTCTTTAAATGATTTCAAATTTAATTATATGCAGTAAATATTATGAATCTTACCATTTATTTTATCTGAATTTTCAATTTTGAAAACCTCAGACATTTGTTAATATTTATATTATTTAAATTATTAGTCTGCAGGCAAAAAGGCAAAAATCATACAATCACAAACGCACCATAAACCGAAAGTTTGTTAAGCGGGGTGTATTAATAAACAAAGAAAAGGGTAACCGTAATTAACCTCCAAGACGGTTGCCGAAAGAGTCGCTCGTGGCCGGCAAAATTGAAAACGCAAATCGAATTACGTCGAAAATCTTGGCCGGAACCTCCCCCCCGGTTTTAACGCGATGATTCCCAACGATTTAACATCAAAAGGTGGCACGTTTTGTTGCGCTGCCCCCGAGGATCGACATTGTAGTCCGAAAACTTAATTTCGCCACCCCCAAGTTTACACACACACAAAACTGTGTGTATGTGTGTGTGTATGTATGTATGTTGGTATTGTGGATTTCGTTTTCGGGAATGAATGGCGGCCTATTGAATTATTTATGCTCGCGGTCAACCGAGTTCCATACGTCCGGGCCACAATAGAAAACAAACTTAATTATACCGAGTTCGGGAACGGTCAAGACTGTACCCGCGAGGACGCTGCACAATTAACAATTTATTAACGCGCCAAATTACAATGCCACCGACGTTTAACAACCCTTTTTCCGACGCGGACCCCAACGACACACCGGATCTCAATCACTGTTTGTTGGGAAAAAAAAGTGAAACGATGATTCGGCGATCGGGTTTCCTGGCCGGATGCGCCGCACCGTCATTACCAACGGATTCCTCTTGTCGATCGACGATTGTTCCTGTCCGTTTCGCACCCCTCGACTACTTGTTACAGCTACCTGTACAATTTACATAATCGCCTTCGATCGCAACGGTTTTTTTTTTCTATTTCTCCTCTGCGACGAACAAATTCGTATGGATTGTGGAATAAATCATGAAGCTCGGAGATAAACATCTGTATAAAAATGGGACCCGTGTTTTGTATAATACTGGTCCATAATGAGTGTCTTGTGTCCGACTCACCAACGCCTTGTGTCGACCACGGGAACGTATTAATCATAAATTGTTCGACTATAAATAAAAGGGATTAAGCGCATTTTTCATAGCGCCGGACAAATGATTTAATAAATTTATCATGGTGATGTGATTTGGGTACAGTTCAATCTGACGAATGCATCTTAAATTACAATTGGAATGGGCTTACCCAATTGGAATCTATCGGTTTTATTACTTTGTAATATTTTGCAATATTTAGTTACACGAATCTATATCCAGTCAGTTTACCTTAACTTCTTTTCTCTTAAGTTTACAATTGTGAAATTAAACCTTTCAATTGTCTTATTTCAATTATATAACTTATTTCTGTTTTAACTATTTTATTTAATATAACCTGAACATTTCAGTTACCTTATCTCAATATTAATTTACCTTACTTAAACTTCATATCTGTCTTATCAAACTTTTTACATGAATAATCTAAGCTTAAATTATTTTCTGTATAACCCAAACTTTTCAATTGACTTATCTCAATTTTCACGTGTCTTACCCAATTTTTTTACTTGTCTCATTTAATATTCTCATATGCTGAACATTTCAATTGTCTTATCTCAATATTAATTTACCTTACTTAGACTTAAAAATTTAGTGAATTTTCTCACACATATAATCTAAACTTTTCGATTATCAAACTTTTTATGTGTATAATATAAACTCTTTAATTGTCATCTTAATTCTCACTTAAGCTTTTACTTATCTCAAATAATTTCCTCATTTTTCAATTGATTTATTTCAATTTTCAAGGGACCTATTGTCTTATGTCAATATTTATTTACCTTAATTAGATTCTTGATTGACTTGATATTAATATAAATTTTAATTGTTTTATTTCTCACTTATATATATATTATTTAAACTTTTACATATTTTAGTTAATTTTCTCACATGTGTAATCAAAATTTTTTAATGATCTTATCTCTATTTTCACATGTCTTGTCTATTTTTTTACTTGTCTCATTTAATATTCTCACTTATGTAACCTGAACATTTCAATTGTCTTATTTCAATATTCATTTACCTTACTCGACTTCTTGATTGTCTTACTTACTTATCTCACTTAAGCTTTTATTTATCTTAAATAATTTTCTCATATGTATAACCCAAAAGTGTTATATCGTCCTATTTCAATATTTATTTACTTTACTTAGATTCTTGATTGACTTGATATTAATGTAAACTTTAATTGTCTTTTCTAACATGTACCACCCTAACTTTTTAATTATATTATCTCTATTTTCACTGACTTACCTAAACTTTTTACTTGTCTTATTTAATATTTTCATATAAATTTGAAAATATAATTGTTCTATCTCAATATTCATTTACCTTATTTATATTTATTGATTTTCTTACTTAAACTTTCTATATGCTTAACATAAACTTCCAATTATCTTATCCCAATTCTCACTTAGTTTCATCAATTGATTTATAACATTCTTCTTATCCATTCTTTGTTTAGTTCTTGTTACACATTCTACAAGTTTCCTTCCAGTTTGTCGGTTATTAACAAACCAACTAATGACAACATTATGACCAGCATGAAATAGACATTGATACCGGCATAAAATATTTACAAAGCCATAAAAAGAGATGACACAGGGTCGTAATGGAAGCGTTACGATTGGCATAAATTCGTTATGTACGAGGGCAAAAAGAAAACCCGAAAGAGCAAATCGAAAACCGTAAGGTTTTATTATCGCCGTCTTCCCTCTCCCATACCTGTATATCCCAACGATTATGCGATTATAATAAATTTATTAATAGCGGTTCCTTTCCGTTTATTATGGGGTGTTGTTTTTTATTTTCGGATTGTGATTGGACGTAATTTAACATTTAAACAACGGGGAGAGCCCGAATGTGCGGCGCGGTAATTCGGGCTGTCGTTTTCTTGTCGCCGCGGCGCACCGAACATGCCAAATTCGATTTGGCCGCTAATCCAACAAATCCCCAAACCAAAACAGAACGTTATTCAATTTGTAATTTATTATTTACCGCGACGCAGACGTTTTAGCCCCGGCCTCACGGTCCCGGACCCTTTTGCTGGTGAATTCACGTTTAAAATTCATATTAGACTTGCCACTTTCCGCACTAATTCGATTTGACGTAAAGGTTTGTGTTTGTTCTTGAATTGTAATTATTTTAATCGCTGACCCATGAAAAGTGACGGCGGAAACGGCGCGCTCCGCCGATGATGCATTTTTAAGAGGGTGGAAGGGGTTGGTTTCTTGAAATTTTACGCCACAATGTGGGGGAGAACGGTCGACCACACGTGAAAATGGAATTGTGGACAAATCGAATTAACTTGCTGGGTCGGAGTACTGTAGCTTCTTTGCCAAAATTTAATTCACTGATATTTTCGTAATTCTCAACGTTTCAAGCTTTCAAAAGTTACATTTTTTACGAAGCTTTGTCACTGTGACAACGTGAAGCTGAATTCTTTGAAATTGTCGAGGTTTGAAGCTTTAAAAAACTTACTAATTGTCACTTATGACTGAAAAACTTCAAACCACTTAAAGGATTTATACTAAGAACTTTGTAACGAGACAATTGAAGCTTAAATCTTGAAAATTAAAGCTTCCAAAAATTGTTTTTCAAATTTATTTTACAAATAAAAAAATTTACTAAAATTTTTGTAATTCTCAAAGTTTCAAGCTTTCAAAAGTTACTTTTTATACGAAACTTTGTAACTGTGACAACGTGAAGCTGAATTCTTTAAAATAGTGGAAGTTTGAAGCTTTAAAAAAATACTTGTAATTGTAATTTATGACTGAAAAATTTCAAACCACTTAATAGCTTTATACCAAGAAACTTTGTAACTGAGACTTAAATCTTCAAAATTAAAGCTTCCAAAATTGTTTTCCAATTTATTTTGTAATTAGAAATAAACAAATTAGATTATCCAAATGAGAAGTTTAAATAAGACAAGAAGACAAATAAGTCTAGGTAAGATAAATGAACTTTGAGATGGGACAACAAATATTTAGGTTGTACAAGTTTGACAAGTAAAAAATTTGGGTAAGACAAGTGAAAATTGGTATAAGATAAGTCAAAAGTTTAGATTATATAAATGAGTTTAAATTAGACAACTTAGAAGTCTAAGTAAGGTAAATAAATGTTAAAATAAGACAATTGAAACTAATGAGAATTTTTAGTAAAGATTTGGGTAAGATAAGTAAAATTGAGATAAGTCAATAGACAAGTAAAACATGTGAGAAGCTTAAGAAAAACAAGTAAAATTATGGTAAGACAATCATAATATTTTATTGTTTAATAATAATATAAATATTAACAAAGACTCTTGACAAAAGTGTACGAGCAGTAAAATAGTTCCGTTGCATCCGACATCATTTGTTACACTTGGTTGCTGCTAGTCTGCGATTTAACAGATAAAAGACAATTTTTTTTCCACAACAACCCAACAATTTTAAACCAATCACTGAAAACGATAATTTACGCTCGCATTGTCCTGTCAGGCGTTTTTATTTTCCCTCCCACCAATAACAATTGCGTTTAATTGCAATTAGATAATAATAATTCTTGATCGTGCCAGGTATATGTGGACGGTCGTTTAAATCATTTAAGTGGATGCAAATGTGCATTTTTGTTGGTCGTTTGGGTCGCGGGTTATTTATCGGCTCTGGAAACGGTTTTAAATCAATACCCGTTCGTTTTGGCCGCAGATAAAGACGCATTTTCTCGTGGGTCGCGACACCGAACCATTGTTCCAGTGATATATGGCGTCTCAAATGCCGTCCCTTGTATCTATTTGTTATTATTATTCCCTCAGTCCGATGCACTGTCTCTTTAACACGGTCTTTTTATTTTATTTTTTTGTATTTGTTTCCCCCCGACCGCTCGTCGTGATTTATAACCGGCGAGTAATTTAAAAATTGATACATCGATCCGACGCAGACTTCATTAGGACTAATTGGAAAAACGGGCTCATTGAGGGCGAGAAAAGAGGTGAAAAGCTCTAAATCAAATGCGGGGTGGAAACTAAGGAGAACCTTAGGCTCTGGTTATCATCACGGCAAATCTACCCCTTTTCGTTTGCCGAACGCGACGATATTTCAACGGCCAATAATTAAATATCTTGATTAATGGCCGTTATTCTTCTCGATTCTGTTACTTTGCAACGGAGCGACGAAAACTGCCCCTGCATCCAATTAAAATTTTAAACAAACCGTTTTTAAACAATGTACACTCAATTTAAAGGCACAACTTGACGATTTAAAAGCTGTTTTAGATGCAATAAGGGATGTTTTTATGGTTTTTCAACTATTATTTATACCTACATCAAACTACAATGCGAGATTTGAATTTTAAGGATTTCAACTGATTTAGATTTTGATATAAAAAATAAAAAAAACTAACCAATATATGTTTCTTTTCTAAATAGTTTTCATTTTCACTTTTTTCAAAAATTTATAGCAATTCTAAAGCCCAAGTTGAAGATTTAAGGACAGTTTTAGATGGCATAAGGGATGTTTTTACTGCTTTTCAACTATTGTTTATACCTACATCAAACTACAATGCGAGTTTTCAATTTTAATGATTTGGAAAACATTTAGAATTTATCTTAAAATTATAATTTTTCAATACTTCTATCCAATATTTTATTAATAAAATGCCTTTATTTTATTGAGTGTCTTTATTTTATGACTTCTGAATAATTTGGAAAGCCACCTTGAAGATTTAAGGGTTGCTTTTGAAGTTTCAACGGATGTTTTAATAAATTTCCAATCTTCATGTAGACCTACACTAAACTGTAATCTTTGTTTTCAGATTTAAACATCATTAAAATTTTATCAAATTGAATTTAGACTATATTTTCCCAACGTGATATTATTTGTCAGTAATTTTTGAATAATCATTTTATAATTTTGATATAAATTGTTTTCCTTTCCAATTTCACCAGCCAGTTTATTTATTAATCGCGTACAATACCTGATTACGAATTCAAAAACACAATGAGACGATTTAAGGGTTGTTTCAGAAGTCACAAAGGATGTTAATAAATTCTGCGGGTCCCAATCCCAACCTGCATCGATCCTTAATCTTTGTTTCCAACATAAAACGTTATTCGAAACATTCGGACACATTTAATCCCGGTGAGACGAAGACCCATTGAAAAGGGTCGGAGTTCGGGGAGTTGTCGATGTTCTGATAGGTCCAGTTTCGATGATTGAAATTTCAAGGGTGAAGTGTGTTTTTTCTCCTTTCTTTGCGCGCCGCCGAGGAAAAATTAATTAAATTCGAGTTTTATTAATTTGTCCGGATCTGGGAAATAATAATAAAAAAAAAAGAAAATAACCGCTCGCTCCTTCCAATTCAATGAATTTGATTAAAATTTTAATATCGTTGCTTTGTTTTACATTTGTCGGGTGGCGCCCGTTCTTTTTAATAAATTAATGGGGCGCCCTCACCCCCTTCGTTCGACAACATTCCTGCGGTCCGATTTGTTTTCTTTAATTCATCGCCGCTTTTTTTCGTGTCGATTCGAATTCATCGGATTAAAATCTCGGTTTGTGAATTATGCATACATAATATGGGTGTGTGTGTGTGAGGAACAAATTAAAAACATGCTCGTAACAATAATTATAATAATATATGCCGGGGCATTAATATGCAGATGCGCATGTTTTATTATATTATCATGCAAATTACTAATTGCACTGTTATTACACTTACAAATTTGAATGCTTCGTTTTGGATTTCACACGTTGACAAATCCATTCGGTGTTTCGTGGCCGGGACGCGAAAATAAAAATTATATTGAAGACTAAACGGGCATAATGACGATGGTGTTTTTTTTTCATCCGTTTCCACGACTAAAAGTTCAATGTAAAACAATATATTTATCTTTCGGATCCATCGCGTAACGGATTTAGAGTCCAAGTTGAAGATTTAAGGGCAGTTTTAGATAGCATAAGGGATGTTTTTATAGTTTTTCAACTATTGTTTATACCTACATCGAACTACAACGCGAATTTTTAATTTTAAGGATTTGAAATGATTTGTAATTTAATTTAAAATGTTATGATCTTTATATTTTTTAACACTAACCAATATATATTTCATTTGTAAATAGTCTTCAATTTTCATTTTCACTTCTTTCACACAATATACAGCCATTTTAAAGCCGAATTTGAAGATTTAAGGGCAGTTTTAGATGGCATAAGGGATGTGTTTATAGTTTTTCAACTATTGTCTATACCTACATCGAACTACAATGCGAATTTTTAATTTTAAGGATTTGAAATGATTTGTAATTTAATTCAAAATGTTCTGATCTCTATATTTTTTAACACTAACCAATATATATTTCATTTGTAAATAGTGTTCAATTTTCATTTTCACTTCTTTCAAACAATACTCAACAATTTTAAAGCCCAAGTTGAACATTTAAGGGCAGTTTTAGATAGCATAAGGGATGTTTTTATAGTTTTTCAACTATTGTTTATACCTACATCGAACTACAATGAGAGTTTTAAGAATTTGGAAAATATTTAGAATTTATCTTAAATTTATAAGACTTCCACCCAATATTTTGTTTGTAAAATGATTTTATTTTATTGAGTTTATTTATTTTCTGATTTTAGAATAATTTGGAAATATTTGGAATAATTTTTGTTTTCAGATTTAAACAACAAATGATATTGAAGAGTAAACGGGCAATAATGACGACGGTCCTTCTTTCCGTCCGTCTCCACGGCTAAAAGCGCAATGTAAAACAATATATTTACGTTTGGAATCCATCGCGTAATGGATTTGTCCGCGGATTGTAAAATCAGAAGTCAGCATCTGTGCGAGAAGAAAGAGCCGGAGTGTGAAACGTGCGTGCCGAATGGCGGACCGCGGATTTTAATTAAATAAATAAATTAAGTGTAATTCGTGCCGCACTCGCTAATTACCGATGCCGAGGGGGATCCATTTGAATCGATGCGAACGATGACAAATCGCGGTTGATTAGTTCGACGGCTCATCTCCGTTCTTTTAGTATTATTAGTAATTTTTTCATTTCACCTCGGACACCGGCGTGGCCCCCGGATTCAATTAATTCTCTCTGGTTAATTAGCGGCGCAGCTTCCGATTTATCCGCGGTGCCATACGTACCGTGTGCCGAAACGTCGGTGGATAATTGGGTTTTGTCTAATGCGAGCCGCGGTCCGATAATGGAAACGCAACCTGTGTGCACATGCCCCGTTTTCCTATTCATTACCGTTCGACTCCCACGTAACAGCAATTATGTGGAACTCGCCGTTCAATTTGCAATTTCGCTGCGAATATTATCTCCTTACTCAGTTCGGACAGTTTTCAAGCTTTTTAAAGTAATTTAGACACTACCAGTAGATAGTCGAGGAAGCTGACCTTAAGAATATGCTTTGAGTACTTCAAAAATTATGTCATTTACATTTAAATTTTGTTCCTAAACATTACTGTTTACGCAATTTACAACAGTCTTCCGTTGTTTTAAAATCATTTAGTCACAAGACGGATAAACAAACTAAGATTAAAACATAATGCTACTCCGAAAATAGTTAAGAATTAATGAAAAAGACTTATTCAAGTATTTTTAATAAATTGTTTGGTTTGAATTTACCACCAATAACTAAGTTGGCAACAATAATATAGGATAATTTTTGAAGGGAAAATAATGATTAGTGATATTTTATTTTTATATGGTTATATGGTTGATGTGAGTTGAAAATTAGATGAAAATATATGTGAAATAACTAAATTAAATATAACTTTTATGGAAAACATTAAAAACTTCAATTTCAACCAACATCAACTTGATTTGTCTTCTTATTAATCATCTGTTGACTCCCACATGACAACAAATATATGAAACTTGTCATTTTGTTTCAATTTTGTTCCTAAAAATATTTATAAACACAATTTAAATAGTATTTAGTCTTTTTAAAATCATTTAGTCACAACTTTAACAGATAAAAAATAATTAGAGATGTATGTATTTTTATTAAATTATATATTTGAATTTGGGGCTAGGAATTAGGTTAGAATAATAAGTGTCGGTTACAAAAAAGTGGGACAAATTTTGGCGAGAAAACAGTGATTAGCGATAAATTACATATTACATGGTTAGTGTGAGCCGAAAACTAGGTGAAAATATAAGTGATGGATTAAGTTAAATATATATTTAGTGGGCAACATTAAAAATTTCAATTTCGACCAATTTTCCGTGCCAAGTGCACCTACATTACCATTTAATCGGTGCCGATCGTGATAAAACTGGAATTATTTATGTCAAGCGGCAACCAGCCCATAAAACCGAGGGGGTTAACAAATATTCCGTATTAATGATTTAGTTTTAAGCCAGTGCCAGCTCATTGCCGATACCAACTTAACGAACGCGTCGGAAAAACGCCAGCCCGGTAAATCATTTCGGGTGTCATGTGATTTTATTGCGACTCATTAATGCCTCCCCGCCGCGGTTTTTATACGTACTATCCGTATCCACGATTCGATCACGAACGTTTCCTCGGCGATCGCTATCAATTAATGCCGGGGAGGTGAATTAATTAGTTTTTTCCTCGGCGACTTCCCAGAGGGGAGGGGGGGGATGGTAGAAGTTTTCGCGTGGTCCGGCCCGGTCGGAACTGGTTCTATGGGAGACGAAACGCAGAAATAGATTGATCGGACGGTACAAAAATCCGGGTCCTCCTGATTGCCGAAATGACCCTTTGTCGGCCCGCTTTTAATGAGCACCCGTACATGTGTCTTCGGTGCGTTTCGGGAATTCCTCAAACCGGCGACGGGATATCGAATCGGATTCCGATAATTTCGGTTATGCCACTTCGTAATTAGATCGCCGCAGCGAAATTAAAACGTAGCTATACAGGGGACGTGCCGTGGATTTTTACTTTTTGATCGTACAACGTTTGGTAATAAATACTATGGTCGGCCCACACTCGAACCTGATCAATAGCCACACTAGTTTGATTTACAGGGTGTTCGCGGACATTAAAACACAACGTCGACGATAATTTATTGGATGCGTTCGATAGCGAAACATTGAAACAGGAGATACAGCAACCTCGGATATTGTACCTTGTCCTTTGCCACACTTGTGACACATTCTACGAGGCTGCATCAACAAAGCCCATCGCCCCCACCCCCCCATCGAGCATCCTCTACTAGTTTAAAACCCCCCAAAGGATAGAAATATCGATGGGCCCTTAACGAAGGGACCGAACCGAAATGTAAATATCCGAAAGATGCAGCATCCATTCGCCCGAACCCCTTTTGTTTTAACGACGCGTTTTAAGAGACACATTAAGTATCAAATCGCACCATCGAGTACGGTAAATTCTAATAAGTTCGGCGCGGGGATGATTTTTCGACGAAGGGTTGAACGAGCTACACTCTCATGCCGCCTTTATTGCGACGGTAAATTTCGGTCTAATTATGGTTATTTTTAAGCGGGCGGCCCCCTGCATTAGCACTGATGAAATGTCACGTTAAAAACGTCCTTAATCATCTGGCTACTCTATTACAACAGCCACCTGTATTTATCCCGTACTTAACACTTTATTCCGCTCCATTTCTCTCTCTTTTTACTTAATTGGAGTTTGTTTAAGTTGGCAACGGGCTAGGACACGCCTTTTTTGATGCGCACTAGACCCACGCGCAATTAACAAGGTTAAAATTATTGAAATTGAACAAAAATACTTCTTAATTACCCAATTACTTTATCATAAGTGACACCTGCATTAATTTCGTTCTTAAGACTTTATTCCACTTCATCATTTGTCTTTTATCGTAATTAAAGTTTGTTTAAGTTGGCAACGGGCTAGGCCACGCCTTGTTGGATGCGCAGCAGACTTATGCGCACTCCACAACGTTTAAACGACTTAAACATGTTTGCCTAACATAAATATTCATCTGAGATTGGAAAAAAAAACACGAACGACACATAATTTAAGCGCGTATCCGTCGTAGAACAATAATAAATTTCATATTATAATGATCGGGCACGCTGCGACAATAGGATGTCTCGCATTATGTCCCATATGTTATAATCAAAGTAGGTGGGTTATTGGAACCCAAAACGAAACTGAATAAATAATAATAAAGGACGATTTGAATATAAAAGGGGCCCTTTTCAGGTACTACCAGATCTCCGTTTTGAATGACACACACACACACACAGACTCACACACATCGATCCGCGATTGAAAAGACGGTCTCAAAGGTTGCCCTTTAATTGACGGATATTTTGTATTCAAACCGGCGACTTGTGTCACGTTATGACGGACCGAAAACCAACCCCTTTTCGTACATGGCGAAAGATAGATTTGTCGAGTGCGACGACTTGACCGGACGTGAGAGGGTTGAATTTTAAATGCGTCCCGATCAATAGTTCCAAAAAGCATCGTTACTTAATTATGATCGAACGGCCTGGAAGTTAATTAACTAGCTGGCACAAAAACGATGGGTTGTTAATGAGTTTGAATAAAAAACTATTCGGTGCTAGATTTGGCACCATAACAACCTGTTCCCGGACCAACAAGTCACTACATCAAAAAACAATAATCCGATTTGAACAAATAAAGCCGAACAAATAAAAAAAAGGTTTGTAACCGATCCAATGTACACAACATCCCTTCTCGATTACGCGGTGACAGTCGAGGGCACACCCCCGGAATTTAGGTGTTTATCCAGTGCGGTCGAAATTTGTGTGTGTGTGTTTTTTTTAGGTCGTTTAACCTTTTATCGGCGGATTTTTGCGGGGACCGCCGCCGCTTAGGGGACTGCCAACCCCTTGGGCCAATTTCAGGCCTATTGACTCCTGTTATTCCGTGTTATTGAAATTCTACAAGGATTACATTTATTTATTTCGTTCATTTTTTTTTTTTTTTCAGTCAGTCAGTATTATTATTTTGCGCCGAGCCGTGGGTTTTGTAACGTTTATGGGTTCCGTGAACGGACAAGTTTTCATAATTTACACGAATCAGTTGAATAATAACCGGTACGTGAAAAGAACGCCGACGGTAATTGGTTTGATGTATTTTGTTTAGAGCGCAGAGTGACGGTTTTATTGCTTATTCAAAGAAATCACTGAATCAAATAAGAAATTACGTCGGGCACAACCGTGTACTCAACTATTAAAAAATCTCGAAATGAATTATTTTCATTAGCTCGCACGGCTTTACTGTTAAAATGTTTCGTACACATCAATACATGCACTTGAGGAAAAAAACGACTTAACCAGATTTTTGTTTTATAATTAGTCGTTCCGTACATATTAAAATGTGTAATCGGTGTTGCCTAATTATTGTAAAAGTGTTATGACGCCACCTATTGGCTATTATCGATTGATTGGTACAATCTATAAATTATTAATGCAAATAAATTAAAATAAGGAGACTCCTACATCTATTCATAAGCTTGTAAAGTAACTCCACCAGGTTTTTACTCCATAATTAATCATATGGTTATGAAAAATGTATGTGATGATATTAAAATAGTGTAATAATGGTTGTCTAATTGTTGTACAATCATTATGTCGCCACCTATTGACAATTGATAAATAGACAGTTTAAGAATGGGCCAATTAAAATGATCAATAGTGCAGAACGAAATGGTATTGTTTTGTTCGAAAATAAAAACGATTTGGGGTCCGTATTCAAGTTAAAACTGATATAATTAATCGTGTAGCCGTACCTTGGAATTGCGGGACGGTTCCCCACACTCGCACACACAGACTGTCATTTACATTCATATATTGTCCTTGTAAATTGGTCCATCAAATAAACGATGTCTTTCAGGTCCGCAACTAATTAAACATCGGCAACAAAGGGCCCACATATTAATCTTAAATTATCAACGATGCGAGCGTTGCGCATTTCTTAGATGACACATTTGACTCGCGATGTGTCCCTGAAATATGAATATTGGGTAATGGCCGGAATGCTGGCCATAATGAGAAGATATATGGCCGAAGCAGCATTCGGACAATATTATTACGTGATATGTGTACGCGACGCGGACCGAAAGGGGTTGTAAGAACGGGCGCAAACTGACATCGGCTGAGGGGTTCAACTTTTGATTGATAATGTCCTATGAATACGTCGGTCCCGGTCTTTAAGGATTAATTGATTTCGGCAAAAATCTACAACGGTTTCGGGTAGCCCAAAGACACACACACGACTAAAAACGTAATTTATTCATCCATCAATCTTCGCCTACGGCCAATCAATCAAGTTTACGGCGGTCCAGCGATAGAGGGCGGCTGGGTGGTGGTGCAGGTGTAGGCAACTCAGGTTGCACCGTCGGTTGTCGTGCCTGCAATAATTGTGATTTTTGGCTGGAACAAATGAGGCCACGCAAAATATATTTCGTGTTGATTTGATTGGTTTATAATATATAAAATCGTTGCGGTGCATATCGTAAAACTTTTACCCATCGCATGATGCAATAAATTGGCTGAAATTCGAGCGGATTTCGCTGTATTTGTTTCAGATAAATTCGCAATTGTTCCAATTATAAATATGTCCAAATGGACGTTTCAATTATAAGCGTTGCGTGATCCGACCAAATATATATTATATAGAGGGGATTTACTGGCGATTGGGGAGGTTTTTGCTCCTACTTTAATTATTTTTCTGACTGTTCCTTAATAATATGGCATAACGCGGCCGCATTAACATTGAAAATAGATGGTTTGGTGAGTCGAAGAACCGAAGATATTCGAAGGGTGGGAAAATCGTTGGAGATATGCGACCGGGCCGCATACTTTCAACTGGCATCCGACTCGCCGGCCCGACATCAAAGGCCTTTTTACCCGAATAACTGGCGAATTTCGGCGATTGGCATTATTGACGTTTAAATAACATGTGATGTGATTTATTTTTTTAATAGGCACCGCCAAATTGCCAATAATTAACCAGTTAATCAACGTAAATCCGCTCGGCGAAACGCTCCAACTATTCCAGAAAATCCAAACACACACACTCGGTGTACGAGGTGTGCGCCGAATTAAGTCGGAATAAAAATCCCAACGGCGGGTTGCTCGGATTTAATGAGAGCGACTGATAATTAAATATTAAGCAAGACAATCCGGCGTATTGAATGAGAGAAGACGGGATTGAATGCGAATTGAAAGACGGCAATTGAAACGGTAACAGAAAGCCAAACACGTGTCTGAATCCGTCGAAATGAAATTCGAGTTTGAACAGCGAGCTAATTTGGAGACAAGGATTAAATTTTCTATATGCAAAATCAAAGTTAATCAAATCAAAGTCGGGGAGGGACTGAAAGGGTTTGAATACACGAGACTAGTGTAAACACGGTGCAGGGGTAGTCGGGGGTGGGGGGCAGAGCGAAACAGATTCGGAACTCACGACGTACTTATTGACGAATATTGTCTAAATTCGGGTAATTCCTTTCGACAAGTCCGCATCGCTATTCCACCCTTAGTCAGCGAAACATCGATAAACCGTTGGAGAATTTTAATTGCGCTTCGTTTTTCCCATAGACGGTTGCACGGTTTACAGGTGGCTTTACGACCTCCCAACGACCATAATTAATATGTGAACGGTCTTAATGGTCGACCGCGCTGACATGTCAAACTAAATAAACCGGAAGTCTGTCTTGTAAGAATCACTGCAACTTTTTTTTTATTATTACCATTCGTACAATTCGTTCTTTCACGCTGGCCTACGAGATAATTCGTCCGGCAATTAACCCCAACATGAGTCCACAGGAAAAATAAATCAATAACCGTCGATAGAGGGCGACGTGATTAACGTGCCACGATTAGGCAACCGAGCGTCGGTTTAGCAAATGGCTAAATAAACGGTACGCCCGTTTAAAAATAATAATTTCCCTTAAGCAGGTTATTGTAATACGGTCGAGCACCTCCGACTGTCATTATATTCGTATTTAATATTGTTTCGAGACTCCGTTTCGAGGCATGTGAGCGTGAAAATTGGAAAAAATTACAGTGCGTCCACCTCCGTCGCCAGTTGCACGTACGATGACTGCGAAGAAAAAATATTTATCAAACCCGATCTTCATTATTACGGTTTGATAATTTGTGTGATTGTTCGTTAAGATCTATACGATTCACACGGATAATTTTATTAGTGGTTCTGTGTGCGTGATTCCATGTCTTCTTTTTCTCTTTCCACTTTTATTATTGTTGTGTGCTCGTGGGTAGCGCACTCGAGTTTTCAGCACAGTTCGACGACGATCCGTTTTGCGTTCGATCCGTTTTGGAAAACGGCGAAAACGTTTTGTTGGGCGAAAGGAATTGTCTTTGTCGAAAACGTATATCGTTGTGAGACACTCGATTTCGCGGCGGCGGGGCCGGGTGTACAAAGTAATTGCTTCTGCCGTTTCTGTACACAATCGAATCCTCACAAGCGCACAATTAATATTATCTGCGAAACGCGAATATGTGGCGTTATCTGCAACGGCACGTATAGATTCCTGTTGCAGGAGCTTGTGAACTATTCCACCCATTGTACCCCAACTGCCAAATGTAGCTTTTTCTGAAAGGTTGGGCTAGGTTAGGTTTTGTCAGGTGTATGGAATATATTTCCCAAAGACTATTCCACCAAACATAGCTTAACTGGCAACATTACTTTAAAAATAAAACAAACCAAACTGTGCATTTAATACTTAAAGTTGTTGGTCGGAAACAACTAAGATTTAAAGTCGGTGTCGTGACTAAGTTTAGTCAGTTGTATGAGGTATGTTTCTCAAGGATTATTCCACCAATTGTAGCTTAACTGGCAGCATTAGTTTAAAAATGAAATAATGCCAAACAGTGCATTTAATACTTAAACTTAAAGTTGGAAATAGTTAAGATTTACGATAGTGTTGTGACTAAGTTTTGTCAGTTGTATGGAGTATGTTCCTCAAGGACTATTCCACCCAATGTAGCTTAACTGGCAGAATTATTTTAAAAATAGCAGCAAGATCAACGTACCCAAATCTTCATTAATTTAATTGATTAATTAAAATTTCATATGCTTAGGAATTATTTTTCTGTATATATTAAAAATTATTCTATTGAAAAGGGCACATTTTAATCTATAAACATATATATTTTCTTCTAACTGTATTAATAAATACACAAAAAAATTAATTAGCTTACAACATTGGCGCCCAACGTTCAGTGTTGGGCGCCAAATTTTATGAGTATTTCAAGAAAATAACAAAATACTGATAAAATTATGCAATTCAATTTAAACATTTAATTTTTCGAATAGATTATTCTATTTGTATCATACTTATTTATTTATTCCTTTTTATTTGTACCATACTCATTAATTATTTGTTTTTATTAATTAAAATAATTTAATATACTTTGCATATTATTTGTCTAGTTGTAGTAAGAATTATCATATTGAAAAGGGTACATTTTATACTATAAACTCATATTTTGTTATAATTTGTTAATAAATTCAATGATTTATTTTAATTAGTTCAGTACATTGGCGCCTAACATTAAACGTTGGGCGCCAAATTTTATAAGTACTTCAAGAAAATAACAAAATACTGTTAAAAATATTTAATTCTATTTATACATTTAATTTTTCGAATAGATTGTTCTGTTTGTATCATACTTATTTATTTATTCCCCTTTATTTGTAATATACTCATTAATTAATCTTTTTTATTAATTAAATTAATTTAATAGACTGTGCATATTATTTGTCTGTCTGTAGTAAGAATTATCATATTGAAAAGGGCACATGTTATACTCTAAACAAATATTTTATTATAATTTGTTAATAAATTCAATGATTTATTTTAATTAGTTCAGTACATATGACGCCCAACGTTTAATGTTGAGCGCCATATTTTATAAGCACTTCTAAGCAAATCAATTAATATTAAAAAAACTAAGATATTCAACTCAATATTCAATATTTTGAATATATTATAAGGTGTACCCATTGTACCTTAACCACCAAATGTAGCTTTTTCTGAAAAATTGGGCTAGGTTAGGTTTTGTCAGGTGTATGGAATATATTCTTTAAGGACTATTGCACCAATTGTAGCTTAACTGGCAACATTACTTGAAAAATAAAATAATGTCAAACTGTACATTTAATACTTAAACTTATAAGTTGGAAACAGTTAAGATTCAAAGATGGTTTCGTGACTAAGTTTAGTCAGTTGTATGGAGTATGTTCCACCAGGATTATTCCTCCAATTGTAGCTTAACTGGCAGCATTAGTTTAAAAATGAAATAATGACAAATTGTGCACCATAAGATGTTTATTTTGTTTGTATGTCAAACTGAATATTTAATACTTAAAAGTGCGAATTGGAAACAGTTAAGATTTGAAAAGGGTGCTGAGACTAGTTTTGTCAGTTGTATGGAGAGTACATTCCTGAGTTAATGGGCACGCATTCTGTAGCGATTTCACAACTATCACTTTCAGGGGCCCTTTTAAACTATACGTTTCAATTATGAAGGTATTTCAATTGCAGTGTCCGAGGGTCGTGAAAAATAGCTTTGGAACACTCATAGAAATTCCCGGCCACGTTCATATTTGTCCGCTAACGATATTTTAATTCAAACTGAAGAAAAAATTACACATGTATTCAAGAGGCTTCCGATTTCCATTATTCCAATAAAAATAATAACGGGTCACATATTACTGATGCGAACCTATAATTACATCTTTCGAATATTCTTGTGGGAACTTCCTGACCATTATAACAAACGTCTCGGCTGCACTCGAGAGAGACATGCAACGAAAAAATTCGATCCACTAATACTGCCGTCTAATTACGGCGACACACGAAAGATTAATTTCCCTCTCGCATTAACGTGCTTTTTTTGCGTCCCGATCGCATCGATTCAATTCCACTCGAATGCGAGTGGCCAGAAGGAACGCCAACCCCGATATTTTATTGTGAGAGCGTACAGGAAAAAAAAATCACTTACAAAAAGAAAGCATTAACCATAAAATTTCTTTATTCTGTTTCCGACAAAACGTCAGCATTAATGACTGCGCCGGTCATTAGTACGCCAGAACGCCTTTCAATCCGTTATTGATGATGAATTGGGCACATTCCGGGACTCCCTTCCCGCTTTTCCGCGTCCTCACGGATCTGGATGGAAAGATCAACATTTGTCACAATTGAAACGACTCGCTGGAAATGAACCGGGGCCATTTATTTCGATTTACCCTTCCACTATTCGATTCATCAGTATGGCAACTATGGCTGGATGTTTACTTATACATTTTTCTTCACTATACCAATTTTTTTCATTTTTTTAGGTGAGTCCTCAAGTCATATGAAGATATTCAACGATAATAACTTACCAAGGGTAAGTTTAAACCTTCTTTCTTCAAATTAACGTAACCATACAAAATCAAAACTAGAAGAATATTTATGGTAATAAACGAATAAACAATTATGGTTATTATTTCTTTTTTCTAAGGACATCTTTCAGTCATTTTAGTTGTATTTTACATTTTAAATAAATATACGAGTCCTTAAGAAATCTTGTCCTACAATTAGAAGGAAATTCGTGATAATAAATAAACGAACATTTATAGTTATTATTATTTTTTTTAAGAATAATTTTCAGTTACATTATGTGAGATTTTTGTTTAAATTAAATATGTGAGTCCATAGAAAAATCCAGTTGGACCATTAGAAGGAAAATCGATGGTAATAAATGAACAAATAGTTAGTGTGTCGTCTTGAATGTAGCAATCTAGCAATAAACAGAGAACAAGAGGCAGGAAGTAAAGAACCGTGGGGATAAGATGCAGTGGGCATCGATTGCGCGGCGGCGAACGAAACAGCACAGTCTCCCCGCTCGAAAACCATAACTTAAATTGTTCTCCAACAAAACCGCTATATATGTTTCGGTTACCGGGAACGTCTTTAAAAAACCCCAAGATATATCGCCCCACTTCGAAATCGCAACCCTCCTCCATCCCTGTTCAGCGCAACGTCTTCTCTATCGTTTCCGCGCGTTGGCTGTTCAATGATTTAGATTCAAGACGGTTTCGACTTGTTTTACGGGCGGATCGGACGCCGTTTCGAGCTGTTTATTTTTATCCCCGAACGTTAATCAGCGAACGGCGAAATTTTATCAAACGCATATTTCGCAAATTTGTCGACGAAAAATCGGCCGTTATATTAAAATCGCTGGCGCCTCCCGAGCCCGGGGAATTCATCAACTATTCCCAATACCTGAGGGATGGTTTCAGCCAGGGATCAAAGGCCTCAAAGGAACCGGGTTTCGAGCAAACTATGCGAAAAATTAATATTTTAGCCACGATTATTGTAATCAACATCAGAAATTGCAGATTAAGCACTTGGCCCGTTATGCCTTTGATGTGTCTAGTCGCCTTCGCTTATTACACCTGTACGAGGGTTAAACCCTACGAAATCGCCCTCTGACGTTTGCCAAATTGTTTTGATTCGGACAGCAAGAACGACGCACCCAAATCTTCATTAATTTATTTAATTAAATAAAATTTCATGTGCTTAGGAATTATTAAAGGGCACATTTTAATTTGTAAACATATATAATTTCTTATAACTTTATTAATAAATACACAAAAAAATTAAGTAGTTTACAACATTGGCGCCCAACGTTCAGTTTATTAATTAAAACAATTTAATTTACTTCGCGTATTATTTGTCTGGTTGTAGTAAGAATTATCATATTGAAAAGGGTACATTTTATACTATAAACTCATATTTTGTTAAAATTTGTTAATAAATTCAATGATTTAATTTAATTAGTTCAGTACATCGGCGCCCAACTTTAAACGTTGGGCGCCATATTTTATAAGTTCTTCTAAGCAAAGCAATTAATATTAAATAAATCTCCAATTTGATTTTTATGATGTTGAACTCAATATTCAATATTTTGAATGTATTATACGGAGTGCGTCAAATTTGTTGATCTATTCTTCTTATTAATTAAATTTAATTTAAAAATTATATAATGCTTATATTAAGAATTATTCTATTGAAAAGGACACATTTTGTTTTACGAACAAATATTTCGTTGTGATCTTTTTAATAAATGGAAAGAACTCTTCTAATTAGATTGGTACATTGGCGCCCAACGTCTCACGTTGGGCGCCAAATTTTGTAAAGCCATTAACTTAAACAATTTACAGTTGAAAGAAAGAAAGATATTTGCTTCGATTTGTACGATTTCTAATTCAATATACAGTTTCTCGAATATATTATTCGGTTTGCGTCACAATAAACATGAAATGTGACTTCAGGGTCGCCACGAGTGCAATAAATCAGTCCGGACCGGTCAATCATATTCCAAGCCCGTAAAACTTAACGTTTCAATGTCGATTTATCAAAAATCTAACAAATTTTTCGGTTATGGCCGATTCCAGGTACGATGTCGTAGGAATAAATCACTTTCGGGCGCAACCAGTTTCCAGTGTTGATACAACACGTTTCCATAAATAAAAATTATGATACGTTCGCAGGTAGTTCATTCTAGGAAATTAAAGAAATATTAAATTAAAAACGACGGTTTTTTTATGATTTTACAGTAGCCGCGACCATGGGAACACTGGATACAAACGCATAAAAATGTAATAATTAAAATTTTACAATTTTTCGGACCCGGTACGTGTATTAAAGTATGTAATAAAGGTGTCTAATACCATTTGTTCCTAGAACGTGTTTAATTAACTGACCATTTCCGTAAACCATTTAAATTTAACAAAACTACACACATAATTGATACTGGGCTATTTTTTTTCGGCCATTCATACTTTCCAACGTAATTGAATGGCTTTTTTCGTTGGAACATGAACGAAGAATGCACAGATTTTAGAAACTTTATTGTGAGAAATACATTGCCCAATATTAAACTGTTCCCAGTAACTCAGATAATAAAGATTATCGTAGATCATTTAAATGATTTACTAGATGTTATCAAAAGTTACATTGTACAAATTTTATGAAGCAAAATACCCAGAAACTTTTCATGAACTTAATTGTCCTTTAAAACACTGATTTAAGTAAGCATTTAGTTCGGTTTGTGCTAACTGGAACCATAAAAATTCCAATAAACATACGAATGATGAAAACTAATTTTTTAAACCATTTTATACGGGTAAAACATCCATAATTTCCGATCTTTTTATGCGAAGACACAAGGAACGTTTTTTTTATTTTGTATAGATCTTATCGTTCCGGTTTAACCTCGAATGTGACCATTTTATCTCCGCCAATTTTCTGCGTCGTGCAATTTGTCCGATGTATTAATTTTGATCAATCTAAATTGCAATAGACAACCTTCGTTCTTATGGCCATAAATCCGCTTTTATTCGTCTCATTTAAATATTGTGTCTTGTGTATGTGTGTATGTGTGTATGTGTGCGTCGCCACAAGCAACTAATTTAGTTTTAACGGTCAATTAAAAACGGCGATTAATCCGAATCGAAAACTGAACCAGTAATCGTTTTATGAACCCTTATGCAGGACCGAAATGTCCAATAAAACTTGTGTAAAATATAATATTAAATATTCATTATTCCATTTAACAAACTATTCAGAAGTTATCTCCGAGCGAACACTAATTAACACCAAGATGCGGGTTACACTCATTTGTAACTAATTGTTGTCCTCGCTCCGTCTTCCTTCCTTTTTCGTTGTCGGCCACGGCGAGAGTGAGACGCCGCTAGTGTGTCGTGAAAAAAAGAAATTACCCTATGTAATTAACAGCTTTAATAACAATTTCCAAATGAAATTTCGGTTATTCACACGGATGACTAAGAACTACTTGAAATATTCCTCCGTCGACTGTTTAATTATTTTTATTACGGATACGTGGACAACGGATTCTGTGGGAAAAAATCATCGTTTCCCTCTTCTCATTGTTTCCGAAAATTGTGTTCGTTACCAACGAGTTGAGCGTTCATAGAAATTGCCCGAAACTGTCTCTTTATTTCTTTTATTAATGGTGCATCAAGATTGGCCCTAAACGGGCCTTAACTTTTATATTTTTAAAGTTTAAGACATGAACTGAAAACTGGTACAAACTATTTATGATATTTATTCTACTGAAGTCAAAATAATTTATATTGAACAAGAAAAATGTTGGAGCAATATAATCACTGAATAAAACTCATAAAATATTCGTGTTGTTCTCCCTTGAAGTTGAAGCAATTGACTTTTCAAAATAGTCACCCTTAAAGCGTCCATTCAAAACATTCAACCCTTCCACGCAATTTTTAAACCGTCTAATTGATTCGGGCTTATCGCTGCGGCTATTCGGACGGAAGTATCGGCCATAAAACGCGGTTTGCAGAAAGATTCCGAAAATTAAATCGTGCAAAAACCGCCGAACATCCCCATCGAAAAATGTCGCTTTCCCGATGCCGACGATAAAAGAAACGACCGTAGACCTTTTTTGCGGCCGTTTCGTATTTAGAGCCGATGACCAATCGCTACGTGGCCTGCGGCTTTTTATACTGATTTTATTCCGGGGGACTCCGGAGCCAGATAAAAAGATCAATTTCGGGCGGTCCTTTTTGGCGTGGGGGCCGGTGTTTTTGCGGTACATCGACAATAAAAGGGGTTTATTGTTTTTCGGACAACCGAACTGGGGTCGAACGGCGGACGCTTCCTTTTATAATAATTCCGCCGTTGTTTCGTGAACCCCTTCAAACGATGCTAATTCACCGACTGCGAAGCTGTCTATTTAACACGAATTTGCCTCTTGAAAGTTTGGAGGGCTGAAAAAACTTGTACGAAACAAAAACGTGGTGACTTAAGGAGTGTAAACGTTCGGGCTTCTTAGCACGATAAAGTAATTCGGGGGATAAAAACCCCCGTTGAAATATCGAATAGAAGAGGAACGGATGATAGAAAGTGACCGCACATGGCGGGTACATTCGAGTGCCCGGAGCGCACGGAGGTCCCTAACAAGTAAAAGGAAGTAATAAAATTACCGTTCTGGCTGCGGCCTCGCAAAAGTAAAATTTCACAAAGACCCGGCTACAAAGGGTTGGTAAATTATTTTTATATTCGCACGGATGCATGGCAGATACACATACACATACACACACAGACATACATCGGGACCCGGGGAATCGGACGGACTTATTCAAAGATAATGATCAGGAGCAATTAGTTCGGGAAAATGAATCCTATTCGCTTTCATATCTAATAACCTGCGTCCGCGTTGTTCGCCGCCATTCGTGCGGGGCTAATTTCCACTTTTTCACCCCTTTGAACCGTCGCACAAAAAATCCATAAGCCCCCAACGTCTTCGTTTATTAACACAGATCTGTCTCTTTGTCCGGACGGCTGGTTTTACGAGTGAATTAGTCAAAAATTGTCAATTTGATTTGATTGGGGGTTGCACCACCGGAAAGAGCACATTTAGATTTGTAAATTAGGTGAGATTGGCAAAAATCTGATAAGGTGGTTTAAAATAGAACAGTTTTTAATGCCGAAAAATTACTAAAAACTATAAAATATATTCAAAAATTATCCAAATTGAATCGAATATATTTTAACTATAAACTTAAACTATATATTTTAACTATAAACATAAACATTAAGCGTTGGGCGCCAATTTATTTATATTTATAACTACTACTATTATTATTTATTAATAAAATTATGAAAAAATATGTTTATGACATGCCTTTTTCAATAGTTTAATTCTTAAAAGAGTCAGAAAAAAGTTTTTAACTGTAAATTATACAAAACTTGTAGAAATTGGCGCCCAACATTAAACGTTGGGCGCCAACCTACAAAATACAAATTAGAATTATTGTTTGTGTTTATTAATAAAATTATAACAAAATATATGTCCATAATATAGAATGTGCTATTTTCAAAATTATAATACTTAAGACAAAAGAATTAGAAAATTTAAATAAAGTTAAGTCCAATTTTAAGGGGTTGAAGTCGCACCGCCACAGGTTAAAAGCCCCATCAAATCCCCATAACAAAAAAACCTTTTAAAACAACAAAAAAACAAATTCACAGAACATTAATTTCGATGTTGGAAATCCGATCGAAACAACCGAAAACAAAACTGAGGGGGTACAGTGAGTGAGGGAGAGCTTGAAATTTCGACGCTCACGTCAGTTGTCATTCAATTCGTTTCGGCGAGGGAGATTAATCGGCTTTGTTCACGGCTATTGGACGATCGCGGATTGTTTTTCGACGGCCGATTGTTGCGAGCGGGCATTTTAAAGCGTTCCGATACCGTTTTTGTTCCCCGATAATTGGAAACATTTCGTCCGTTTTGTTTTGATTGACGTGATTCGTGCCCGCTCATCGTTTTTATTTTTTTCAATTTTTGTAGTTGTCCGCGCTTCATTTGTGCCACTCTTCGGTTTTATTGTGCCGGAGATGAATAATTTTGCGGTATCGGTTCGCTTTTTTCCTGGAGGGGGACAATGAACGGGGTTGTTTTGCTGTTTTACGTTTAAATACCGTGTTATACTAACTGGGGATTAATGGTGATTAAATGTGATAGGTTTTTCTTCATTATAATCCACGGGATGACACGAAGAAAGGAAGTAAATTTTATGACTTGTTGTGAGATGCCATAAATCCATCCAGCATCCATGCAACAATAGAAAAGTTGTGGCATCCAAGTTGATATAATATCACCGCAAAACGTTTGCTTTCCCTTCGGTCACGACAGAGAAATTATAAACTCGCCAGGCAAATATTTGCTTAATAATTTATTATAAAACGAAAATAGTGTACCACGTCGAAAACACGAATTATTTAAAATAACACACACACACACATACACACACACATGGTAGCCCCGTCTATATTTGTCTAGGTGTTGGAAATTTTAATTAATATTACTAATTGGAATCGTCAACTCCGGCTTCGAAATAATAAACTGCACCACACCGGGCACATCCCGAGGGAAAATCGTGGAAAACAGGCTGCAACATTTCCTTTTGTTGGCCAGATTCACGTCTGAGATGATTAACAATTAAACAACCGACGTTATAACCGCATCGTACGCGAATTTTCGACTCCATCAATGCCGCTGTGGATCGTGGAATTTTGTCACGTCCGAAAAATCATCCCCCCTAAACTGGGATCACGTAGGCGATGCAAATCACCCTCGTCGCGAAAAAAGGAAGCCCCCGTAAAATGCCCCATTTTCCAATAAACCGATATCGGGCCAACCTGTTGAGTGTGCACCGCTTGAAAAAATCATCCCCCATCGCCTTTCGCCACGTCCCGAGCCGATGCCGTGAAAAAGTGCCCGACGAATTGATAAACTCCCCCTCGTTGCGCGCCATCGATGTGGGTTAAATCGGTTCCACCACCGAATGATTCAATTACCGCTTTTTTCTGTCATCTTTATTGTTACGACGTCTTGTAAAGTTTTTAGTAATTTTTCCTTGATTGCGGCACGTTGCAATTAAACGGCAGTATCAATGCTAACCAGTCCATTAAACATCGAAATCAACGTAAATACAGCGATAATTAATAATTTCGCGTCGTTTAACGACCGTTATTAACATGGGAACACGACTCGGACTTTATCCGCGGATTCCTCAAACAATAGAAACGGCGACAATGGCGCAAAAAAAAATCGGTAAATATTTGTTCGTCCTCGATACAATCAACGTCGGCCATTAAACACGTCCCACCGAAATTAGAAAAAAAACACGTGCCCGTCGTTTTGCTACGTTCCGGGCGGAACGGAAACGCATAATTTTCTAAACTGGCCAATTCGAATAAGTCACAATAATACGAATTCACACTGCAAAACGGTGCGACAGGCAATAAATGGCTTAATGATGGCCGCGTGAGTCATGTTCGCTACCAATTCACGGAATTAGAATAATTTAAAATTAGTGTCTAGCATCCGATATAACTGGAACGTTCACAATATTGCCAAACCCAGACGGTTTGGCTCTTCGTTCGGTCTCTGGTGATGATAGAGACGTTCCACGGCCGCCATATTGGATATCAAGTTTATATTACAAGTCATAAAAGTCAAGCCTTCTGAAGATACTTCTTCACCCATCAAAAATTTAATTTGTTTTAGGTTTTGGTTACTTTTTCATTAATTAATAAAGTATAAAGTCCAGAACCACCATTTTGGAAGCTAAGTTGGTAATTTTAGAAGAGACTGGGAATTGTGAGTTGAGTTAAAAAACAAAATTTAATATATTAAAGTAATAGTTTAAGTTTTGTCTGTTTTATTGGAAATCAAGTTTGGCGCCCAACGTTTAATGTACAAGATTTAAATTAATATTATTCTTTGTGTTTATTAATAAAATTAATAAAACCATGTTTATAGAATAAAAAATGCTCTCTCTAATAAGATACATATTTCAAAAACAACAATTCTTTTAGTTTTAACTTTGTCTTCATTGTGTGAAGAAGAAACTCCAACAGGAAATTAAATTATTGATTTTAGAAGAGTCTCTTAGAAATTAAAAGTCTTGTTTAGCATCTTATTCATGTTTCATATTACAGTAGTTGTTTCAGTTTGGTTTTATCTTCATCAATAGAGGAGAAAATCCAGATTCACCATATTGGGAATCAAGTTTGGCGCCCAACATTAAACGTTGGGCGCCAATTTACAAAATTTAAACTAAAATTATTCTCTGTATTTATTAATAAAATTATAAAAATTATGTTTATAAAATAAAATATGCCATTTCCAATAAGATACAGCTTAATACAACTAGACAAATAATTTCTAAGAAAATGAAGTCCAGAACCACGACCTTGGAAGTAAATTTATTTATTTTGGAAAAGACTCTTAGAAATTAAAAGTCTCGTTTAGTATCTTATTCATGTTTCAAAAACCAAATTTAAAATATTTAAGTAGTTGTTTCAGTTTGGTTTTATCTTCATCAATAGAGAAGAAAATCCAGATTCACCATATTGGAAATCAAGTTTGGCGCCCAACATTAAACGTTGGGCGCCAATGAAAAAAATTTAAACTAAACTTATTCTTTGTGCTTATTAATAAAATTATAAAAATCATATTTATGGAATAAAATATGCCCTTTCCAATAAGATACAACTTAATACAACTAGACAAATAATTTCTAACCAAATGAAGTTTATAAACGCCATCTTGGTTTGATTTAATCTTCATCAATAGAGGAGAAAATCCAGATTCACCGTCTTGGAAAATTATTTTAACTTGATTGTTTATTGTTGTTTAAAGATTTCAAGCCTTATTTAGCTTTTGATTCAAGGATCAAAAGCAAAGTTTCATATATTAAAATAGTTGTTATACTTTTGAGTTTGTCTTTATTATTAAATGTTGAATTTTAATAATAGTTTGGATGATGAAGTAAATTTTGAGTGAACAGGAATAGTTGAACATTCCCGGTAGAGCCAGTCGTAAATACATCGGATTTGGTGGCGTTGCAGGAATTAATTTTGTCATCGAACAGGCTGGTTCTGATCACGTCTGGCTAAATGAAAGCTGTTAATTATGTTAAATTAAGGAAGTGAGAATTTGTTATTCGCATTCCATCATTGACACATTTATTCGCGACGTTTATTGCCCGTACGATGCCGTCACATCTGGACCCGATCGAATTACACGCATTTAAAATTCATGGAATCGTTTGTTTTTTAATGTGCACAAAGTAAAATGTAAACAGTATCTTCAATACCGGGGTTTATCTGTGTAAAAAATCGACAGTCGCAAGTGAATCGTGCATCATAAATCGGATGCTGGCAAGCCATAAACCGGGATGACATCTTGATCTGGCTCGGATACGTGATCGCAGCTCGCTGCCACAACAAGAGAGGGACACTACCTGGTAACTTTATATTCAGGTAGCATATTAGCTCGGTTAAAAACTGGCTTGTACATCAGGCCCGGCCGGCATAATTGCAGCCGGGCCTCGGACCCGTGTGCATAAGCAGATCGCATCTAGCGTCGTAAATTTTTCAAATAAATACGTCGGGTCCGTGTGCGACGCGCACTTTACGTGAAACTATGAAGATCGAGAATAACGATCCGGTATCCCGATTGTTTATGGGCGCGGAATCGTGATTCCAACATTCGCAGGTGTTCTCTTCAATCTTGCTTCGTGATTTTTTTTCATTTTATTCGCCGTTTTTCCAAACGCAAACACCGATTGAACTAGATGATGGTCGAACAGATGAAAGCGACTGTTTATCTGATTGGTTTACCGCTGTTTCTATTATCAACTTCTCAATCGTCTCTTGCTGGAACATGTCTGCAACTCATATCAACTCATGGTGTTAAAAAATAAACTAGTTGAACCAGTTGATGACAACAGAGATGAAGTACTTTATTGATGAGTTTCTTCTTCTATTTACTTTGAACTTTTTCAATCTTTTCTTATTGGAATGTGTTAACAACACCTTAGGAAGACCTCAAACTCATAATCAATAGACTGCATTTCAATATATAAATGACAATATCTAGTTGAACCAGATGAAGACAAAGGAGATGAATTACTTTAGATCAGCTCCTTTATAGATCAGTTTAGTGTCCTTTCTTCTATGTACTTTGAACTTTATCAATTTTTTCTTATTGGAATGTGTTAACAACACCTTAGGAAGGCCTTAAATTCATAATCAATAGACTGTATTTCAATAAACAAATGACAATAACTAATTGAACCAGATGAAGACAAAAGAGATGACTTACTTTAGATCAGCTCCTTTATCGATCAGTTTATTGTCCTTTCTTCTATGTACTTTAAACTTTATCAATTTTTTCTTATTGGAATGTGGTTAACAACACCTTAGGAAGGCCTTAAATTCATAATCAATAGACTGTATTTCAATAAACAAATGACAATAACTAATTGAACCAGATGAAGACAAAAGAGATGACTTACTTTAGATCAGCTCCTTTATCGATCAGTTTATTGTCCTTTCTTCTATGTACTTTGAACTTTTTCAATCTTTTCTTATTGGAATGTGTTAACAACACCTTAGGAAGGCCTCAAACTCATAATCAATAGACTGTATTTCAATATATAACTAGTTGAACCAGATGAAGACAAAAGGGATAAATTACTTTAGATCAGCTTCTTTATCGATCAGTTTATTGTTCTTTCTTCTATTTAGTTTGAACTTTTTCAATATTTTCTTATTGGAATGTGTTAACAACACCTTAGGAACGCCTCAAACTTATAACCAATAGACTGTATTTCAATATACAAATGACTATAACTAGTTGAACCAGATGAAGACAAAAGAGATGAATTGCTTTAGATCAGTTCATTTATCGATCAGTTTATTGTCCTTTCTTCTATGTACTTTGAACTTTATCAATCTTTTCTTATTGGAATGTGTTAACAACATCTTAGGAAGGCCTCAAACTCATAATCAATAGACTGTATTTCAATATACAAATGACAATAACTAGTTGAACCAGATGAAGACAAAAGAGATGAATTACTTTAGATCAGCTCCATTATCGATCAGTTTATTGTTCTTTCTTCTATGTACTTTGAACTTTTTCAGTCTTTTCTTATTGGAATATGTTAACAACATCTTGGAAATGTTACTCATACAACTCATAATCAGTAGAGATTGTTAAAAAATGTAAACGACAATAACTGGTTGATCTAGATGAAGATAAGGGAGATGCAGTAGTTTAGAAGATCTCCATCGATTCCTTTATTGTCCTTTGTCCCATCGACTTGGAACTTTCTTAATGTTTTAATGTAGAAACATATTAACAATATCTTGGAAATGCCACCATGTCATAATAAAGTGGCAGTGCACAAAAATGTAAACTGCCCCTTTCTAGGTAAACCTTTTTCCAAAAAATCGTCCCTCCGAGCACGTGTACGAAATACTTATGAACCCTTCCACAATTATCGGCACAATAAGTCACCGCTGGAATTTTTATCGACGCGCATTAATTCACCCGAAGACAAAAAGAGATGTTTTACAAATATATCGGTCGCATTCCGCTTATCTTACCGATCTGTGGCATCGTTCGTCGTCTCCAAGATAACGATCGGGATCTACCTGGCAAATTTGTCGCAACCCCGAAAATGTACAGTTTTTTTTCCGATCCCGTCTTACGGTTTCGGTTGTTTTCTCATGAGAAAATGTACGTGAACAAGGAAAAATGAAAGGTCAACTGTATGACCACCTGAATACGTTGTGGTACGTGAGAAACGATTCGTTCGGCTCCTAACAACAATTCCCGCGACTAATTAACGCACGATCTGGTTCATTTTTGTGTGTTTTAAGAGTCACATTAATGCTAAATTCGGTTAATTGACGTCGAAAGCAATAATCCGGGTGATTTACGGTCCGGGTCAATTAATTCCTGGGATATTTGTGTGGACGTTGTCATATTTGAAAATAAAATGAAATAATAATCGTTAAAAAAAAAGCGCCGATGTCGAGATTTAATTGTCGATCGTAAATTTTCGAGAAATGACCAGAAGCGCTGGACGTGAGTTGTTTAAGACGTTGTCAAATCGCGATGACAGAACATCTGGGCTTTATCTCCGTCGAAGATCTACCGATCGACGCGCGGATTCATGGAAACAATCGACCACGATTTTTTATATTTATTTTTCGTCACCGACATGGGAAAAATATGCTGATCGTACAAAGAAATGATTAATTTGGGGTCGAGCGTGTGTCAACTGGTTTTAAGTGCGTTAGAACAGAACGTGTGAGTCATGCGAACAATTTACATCGAAAGTGTCACAATTCGGCTTCAATTAATGGATATAATTTTAAAATAAATTAACACAAAGCCGTAT
Source organism: Aethina tumida (assembly GCF_024364675.1). NCBI lineage: Eukaryota > Metazoa > Arthropoda > Insecta > Coleoptera > Nitidulidae > Aethina > Aethina tumida. The sequence continues at coordinate 17,843,933 of NC_065440.1, read as the reverse complement.
TATAACCCACACATGTATATGTACCGGATACATTCAATTATTATTCGTTTACCCAGAGTTCATTCGACACTCGGCCACTAATTAATGCATCTTACAATTAGACTGTACAACCATTTCACACGTCATCGGCCATTCGACACCATCAACGGCTAATTAAAAATTGTTGTCCGGTTTCTAACTGCTCGGACAAAGGACAATGACACCGTACCGCCGACGACGGCACCGATATCAGTCAATTATCCATCGCACACTTCCGGGGAAGACCGACCCATCGTCAAAAAGCCAAAAATCAACCGCGACAAATCAATCAGGACAAAGATGGCGCCTTGGAAGCGTTCCGCGGAAGGTACCAACAGATGGACGCGTCCCCGGCGGGCCGGCGGCATAAATCAGTGGTAAAGGGGTGACGGCGGTAGGATGGGGACGCGAGGCGTGGACCGCCGCGTGTGTATCCCGTGTAGAGAGTGTTGTTTAGGTTTTCTCTGCGTCCGCCGTGGCGTATTGATCGAGGAGCCCCTCTGTTTGATCAGACCGGGACGACGACGACGGCCGCCGCGGTGCACGTCGTCCATCTGATCTGCCGCCGACCGATCTCTCCGTTCCCCGCACAATCGTACGGAACGCTGCTCCACTGTGGACTGGCTGTTGAACTTTTTAATTGACCACTTACTGACAGCTAAAAATGATGGAATAATCCTGATGATGATAAGCTTTTTAATTGACCATTTCTTGATAAGTAAACGGATGAAATCTTGAAGTGAATGGGAGAAGTAGCTGTCAAACATAAACGTAACTGTTTGTGGGTAATCTTAAGAATAAAAAACTCTTTGCTTGATCATTTATTGGCAGCTAAGAATGATGAAACTTTGAATTGAACGAATAAAGTTGGTGTTTAATAAAAAAAACTGACAGTTTATGAATAATTCTGAGAATAAAAAGCTTATAATCCTGAAGGTGATAAGCTTTTTAGTTGACCATTTCTTGGCAAGTAAGCATGATGAAATCTTGAAGTGAATGGGAGAAGTAGCTGTCAAACACAAAAGTAACTGTTTATGGATAGTCTTAAGAATAAGAAACTCTTTGGTTGATTATTTATTGACAGCTAAGAACGATGAAACCTTGAATTGAATTAATAAAGTTGCTGTTTAATAAAAAACTGGCTGTTTATGGATAATTCTGCGACTGGCAAGCTTTTTAGTTGACCACTTATTGACAGCTAAGTATTAAGAAATTTTAAAAAGAAAAGAAGAAGGCTACTTCTTGACAGCTATGTCAAAAAATTGGCTATACATTATAACTTTAACCTGGAAGAATTATTGAAGGGAAGAAGAACTTACGGATTAGCATCATCAGAATGAAGTAGGTGAAGAAGTCTCGAAGGCAAGAAAGAAGAATGATGTACCCACGATAGAATGATGGATCTTCTCCACCAGTTTCACGTGTTCGGGCTCTCGTGCGTGGTCCGATAGTGGGGCCGCCCCCGCCCGCTTCTTCAGCGAGCGCTCTTTCTGATTCCGAATGTGTATCGTTTCGTCCGCCCTGCGTCGACCCCCCTAGTCCCCCCCGCGTGTGTGTATATATGTATTTTTGCGGGGCGCTAATGATTTTCGGACGGCGAACGAAAAATTGACGTCGGTCTCGCATTGCTGGCCGGCCAAATAAGACGTTCGTTAGATGCTCACGGTTGTGTGACACGAGGAAACGTCAATCGCTTGTAAATTCACGCGAGTAAAGCTAAAATAATAAAAGGACGGCCGTCGACCGTGACAGTCAACTGTTATTATAATTCGCTCAGCGTTTTTCCTTTTGTTTAATTGGGTTTTGTTTTTAGTAATAAAATAACCTCCTCCTCCTCCTCCTCATGTGATCCGTGTAAAAATTGAGTGACTTAATTACCGGACCGGTAATAAAGCGTTTTTGTCGACAAAAACTAATAACGATGGTGGGAGCAATAAACCGAGGAAGAAAAACCAGAAGGAATCCATCCAATAAAACCGGCACCGAAAATTTATCGTCTCCCGCAACAGAACCTTTCGAATTTTTTTTTTCCGGCCCGACCTCTCGAGTTAATCCGGTCGCCGAAAATATTGCCAATTTCCTGGCCGGGGGTGACGGTTTTTGCCGTTTGCCGGTATGTAGGCGAGTAGGTCAAGAGTCCCGGACGCGTGTGCCCTCCCCCCGAGCCCCTCGTCGCCGGGACGAGGGTTGCGGACGCACACACACACTCGGCGAACTGCGTTGCACTTACGTGACAACGGCTTTTGGGGTTGAAAACGGGGAAATTCTTTTGTTTTTAATCACCAATAAAATATGCGTTTTGTTGACGCCGGGGGTGGGTGGGGGTTGGTTTTATCTTAGATCTGAGTGGCCATTAATACACGATTGTGTCACTGCAACTGGACTCGGGCTGATCAATATTGGGTTTAATGCACGACGTTTGTCACAGGGGTGGCTTGTTATGCGGGGCTACTAATATAATATAATTAAAATTTTTGTTTAATAATATGAACGTTATTATTGCAGTGGGGGGGTTGTAGATCAATGTGGCGGTGCAGCCGTCAAAATCGGGGGGCGAAGAAGCGCGGAACCGGGGGTGGGACGGTTATTTCCCCGAACAATAAATCGTGACGATACATTTTCGGGTGCGGATAAATTCACACATAGCGCGAGATGTTCCTCCGAAGGGGGGGCCGGGCGGCGGCGGCGGCGGCACTACAAGGAGACAGATAAATAAAAATCCGCATTATTTATTTAGGTTTTCCATCGCGCCGCCTCTCGCTCGGCTTGCACGGGACGAGTTTAAGGAAAGCCATCACCTTAAGTACGGTTATATTTCATATCGGCGACGTGTTTTTTTCTTGCTCTTCTCAGCTGCCTCTCGTGGGGGTGGGGGTGGGTTGTGAAAATATTGCGTGTCGCGCTAATACGCAAATAACTAAGTGTTATTTAGTGGCTGGTGAGGCTGGGTGACGCGGATATATTGGCGTTGGGGGATTCCGTGTTTTCAATTCAATAACTGCATCCGATTAGGCCGCACCGGACTGGGGCAACACGCTGTTATTGGGGTGTAATGGACGTGGAATTATTATATGACTAACACTAACAGTTTTAGTAGTTTTAATTTAGATAATAATATACGTAATAAGTTACAGTGCACTAATAAAGTATTAGTACTCAGTAATTGAATAATAATCACCCCGTTACTCATTTACTCATACATAAAAAACTAATGAATTCTTATCGTTTTTTTCATTAAATTAAAAGTGCCGTAATAAAATAAAATCATTAGTATTAATAGTATTTTAAAAAACTGGAAAAAGAGCAAGCCATAAAAATATTTTAATTTTTATTATTCAAGTAAAAATAAATAACGTTCTTTTCTGTGAATTTTGTTAAAAATAGCTCTATGAAATGATTAATTAAGTAAATTGAAAATACTTTAACAAAATAAACTAAATAATAATAAAAGAGAACAAAAAATAAAATTACATTTATCGTTGTTTTAGTAAAAGTAGAGTAGAATAACTCAATAAAGTTAATAGTGATAATATTTAAAATAAAATTTAGAAACTGGACTTAAATTATTAAGAAATTAAAATATTCCTGCCTATTATTAAACTATTATTTCTATGAATTTTATTTAAAATAATTATAGGACAAAAAATAAATTTAAATTCATCATTTTTTTCAGTGAATAGAAATTAATGATAATCATTTTAAAACCTGGATTTAAAAAATCAAGAAATTAAGATATTCAGACTTATTATTCATATATTTTTCTGTGAATTTTTTTTTTTTCAAAATACTTATAAAACAAATTCACCATTTTTTCAGTGAATAAAAAGTACTATAATATGATAAAGTCGTTAGTACTAATATTAACGACAATAATTTTAAAAACTGGACTTAATAATTCAAGAAATTAAAATATTTTAGTCTGTTTTTCAATTATTTTTTCTACAAATTTTGTACAAAATAGTTATAGGACAAAAATAAAATTAAATTCATCATTTTTCAATGAATAAAATTACTATAATACAATAAAGTTGTTAATATTAATATTAAGGACAATAATTTTAAAACCTAGACTTAAAAAATCAAGTAATTTAAATATTCTAACCTGTTTTTCCATTATTTGTTCTATAAATTTGGTTCAAAATAGTTATAATATAAATAAAAATTAAATTCACCCTTTTTTCAATGAATAAAAAGTACTATAATATGATAAAATCATTAGTACTAATATTAACGAAAATATTTTTAAAAACTGGACTTAAAAAATCAAATAAATAAAATTAGATTCATCATTTTTTCAGCGAATAAAAAGTACTATAATCTAATAAAGTTATTAGTACTAATATTAGTGACAATAATTTTAAAACCTGGACTGAAAAAGTCAAATAATTAAAATATTCTAGTCCATTTTTCAGTTTTTTTTCTATGAATTTTGTTCTCAATAATTATAGGACAAAAAATAAAATTAAATTCGTCATTTTTCAGTGAATAAAAAGTACTTGTCGGTACTAATATAAAGAACAATAATTTTGAAACGTGGACCAATAAAATAAACTAATTAAATTGTCCTAGCCTATTATTAAATTGTTTTTCTGTGTATTTTTTCAGTACTACAACACAATAAATTTGTTAGTACTTGTACAGAAACTAATTTTATAAAGTGGACTTAGTTCTGTTATTCAATTAAACGTTAAAAAATTGTTTTCCGTGAATTTTAATAAAAATAATTGTAGTGCAACAATATGACTTGTAAACTTGTACAATGAAAAGATAATACCATAAAATTAAAACATAATAGAAACACATATTAATTAATATTATTACATTAGCATTTTAATTGTTTGCAATATAAGTAATAAATTAAATTTTCTATTTTAACGACCCCAAAAAACCATTGTAATGACCTGAAAAAAAAATCTCAAGAAGACGACGCAATAAATAACGCTTTTTATTATAATTTTAAAGTATACGAGGCAATTAAATGCACTTTCATAAAACACACATACACTTATAAAGTAAAGTTTAGCATAAACAAACCGTTGCTTAGTAAAAAAAAGGCAATATGTTAATTCCTTAGCCGGTAACCGCATTCCCATTTTTAGATAATTAAACAACACACGGCCCCGAACGTCGGACGTCGAACGTCGAACGCCGCAATCGCACGTTGCGAAAAGATTTTTTCGTTTTCGGCGACTCCAAGTGCAGCCGAAAACCCGAAACGTGAACGTCAAAAGACAGAGAACAGTGCGGATCTTTGTCCCCCGTATTCGATAAAGCATCAGTCGTTGATCTGCTGCATGCCATATTTCTGTTCGCCGTTCTCCTCTCGCCGCGCCACGCCGCCCCCCCTCGGCGTGTCCCCCCCTCGGCGCCCCGCGCCGCCCCGCCGACGGTCCGCGTCGCCGTTCCCGAACGCTGATAACAATCTATTCGACTCCCAGACTTTTATTGTCTTATTTTTGCTGCTCTTCTTTTAATTAAAACATTCAATTTCCTCGCTAATGCTATGGAAATTGCTCTTTTTCTGTCAGTCGTGTGCACACCACCCCGGCCACCCCCCCGCGTGTTCGTTCCACGACCACCCGGATCGAATTTATTGACCACTTTTTTGTATTACAGAAAAATGAACTGTTGAGAAGAACATTAACTTTTGGTTTGGGGGTTGTAAAAAAATATTAGGGCCCCAAATCGAAACGAAATTTTCACACACTTTTATAGAGGAAACAATAAAAAGGTCTTAAGTACAAACACATCTAAAATATCTTAAACCGTTTTCCAGTTATCACTGTTTAAACACGGCGAAGATTATTGTGGGTTGATACAATGTACCACATTTGTTTAATTTAATAATGTTTTAAAAATAGTAAATGTCAACTCTGAGTTAGTGATTTACACATCCAAATGTACACAACAATATCTAGAAACGTATATTGTCATTGAAGTTTAATAAACAACAAGAATAATATTAAAAATTTCGTTTAATTTTGCCTCTACGTTATGTGGTTGTCACTTGATCAACAGTTTATTAAAGATATCTCAGAAACTGTTGACTTTATTAAAACGCGGTTTCCACCAGTCAAATCTTATTTTTTTTTCTATCAAAAAATTATTTTTATAAATTTTTAAAATTTTTTTATTACTATTATTTTTTTTAATTGATATGATAAAACTATTTTTTTTTATTACTATTATTTTTTTTAATTCATATATTGTAATTAGGTAATTAAATATGATAAAAATGTGCAGTATCAAGTCAATCAAGAACAAAAAATTGCTTTTTATAATGTATTCCCATATTTTTTAGTGAAAACAAATTTAAAATATTTTTAATAATTTTAAAGGTATTAAATATACCTAAAAAAATAAAAATTGGGACTACATCAGAGAACAAAATATATAAATAAATAAATAAATAATAAAAATTTATGATTTTTACTAAAAATTGTTAAAAAAATTCTGATATCAATTATTATAAAATTATAAAAATATTAATTATTATTAAATTGAACATAATATAAATTAGGGTCACTGTACTATTTATTGAAGATATTTTGAAAACAGTCAATTTATTTAAAATTTGAATCATAGTTTTTTCTATTAAAAAAAAAATATATTTTTTAAGAATTTTGTTACTATTTTTAATTAAAAATATTGTAATTAAAAAATGATAAAAATTTTACAAGACAAATAAGAGTAAAAAAATACTTTTTTGTTTGACATAATCAAAAAATTAATTAAAAACTGGAAAATAGGAATATGAAGATATCTGGAACTTAATATAATAAAATAAAAATAAAAATAAATAAAATTTCTACATTTTTTAGAAAAAAAGAAGAATAATAGTAAAAATTTATGATTTTTACAAGGAAATATTAAAAAAAAAAATTATAAAATCGATTTCTGTTGTTAAAATTACAAATTGTTCAAAAAATTAAATATTTTTTAAAAGGGGACAATTGTAATAAAAAAGAAATTAAAATTAAATTTCTACATAAATTTTTAGAGGAGAGAAGACTTTTTTAATAAAAACAAATTTAAAATCTTGAAAAATGATTTTTAAAATATTTAATACCTAAACAGAATTAAAATTGGAGTCTTATCAGATAATAATATTTTAAAAATAATAAATAAATAATAATTAAATATTATATTTATACAAAAAATTAAGAATAAAAGTTTTTAAAATCAATTCCTGTCATTAAAATTATAAATTGTTTATATAAAAATATTATATATAAATTAGAAATAATGTGTCATTTATACAAGATATTTTGAATACAATCAAATTATTTAAAATGTGATTTTCACATTTTCGTTTCTATAAAAAAAATATTTTTTAATAATTTTCTTACTATTTTTATGTATCTAATAATGATAAAAATGTTAATTTTTGCAAGATAAATAAGAGAAAAAATGCTTTTTTGTTTGATATAATAAAAAATATATATATTTAAAAACTGGAAAATAGGAATAAAGGGGACACCTGGAACTTATAATCAAATAAATATTAAAGTAAAATTTCTACACAAGTTTTTAAAGAAAACAAATTTAAAATCTTATAATCATTTTTAATATAATACTACTTAAACAGAATTAATATATAAAATATTATTATGATATTATATATCATAACAAAATTGTTTATATTAATAAATATGATTTTTTTAATCTATAAATAAATTATTTTGTTAATAATATTTATTTATAGTTGGCAGTAGACTGCATAAATAGTTGACACAACCTAAACGCAATTTCTATGACAAATGAGGGACAGTTATCGATCGATTTAGCACCCGGATTCTTGACCTTGCGTCCGGGAGCCGGGTTTGATATTTCCATTTAGTTTTATTTCAATATTTTTTTCCCACTCGTAGTGCATCGATTCCGGGTTGTCGCGTCTACCACGTCTCCGCACCATCGGATCGCCGGATCGGCCGCCACTTCCAGCACTCTCTATCGCCGTCCGATCGTTCGATTGGTCGACGCGGTGCGCAGAATCGATACATAGCGATTTCATTGCTATAGATGACTGCGTATCGGCTATAACGGACCAATACAGGGCCTATGTGGCCGCACTCTATTTACCGGAGTTCGGCTGCTCGTGGATGATTGGAAATCGCCGATTCTGTATATAGATCGTTTCGGTACTTGCCATAGTCAACCCGATTATATATCAATTAATTTCTCATTGGTTGTCACTGCTGAATTGTGTTGTTTCAATTTTTACGTTGTTTTATGTAGACAGAAATCTAATCATTTATTATTCATCCTTATCAAATTAAAGTCTTTTAAAATGTTGAAATCATTGCTCCAAATATTAAAGTATTTATCAATTTCAGTTAATTCACTCTATTATTTTGAATTTATAAGATATTTAAGCACAATAAATAAAAAATAAGATTGATTTTATTGTTTTATCAATTGGTGCAAAATAAATATTGTTATATATTGTCGTTTTTAAGCCACAGTCTTTCAAAAACGATTGTATAAATGATGATCAATTTATTTACCCCCTTGGGTATAATATCTGGTACAATTAAAAACAATTAATAAAAAAACAAAATTGATTTTATTATTTAATGAAAGAATGAAAACCAAATATTTTTATGTTTTTTAGTTTTTAAGTTACAGTCTTTCAAAGTAATGAAAACATTCTTACATATTGTCAAATATTCAACAGTTTCAATTTATTTACATTTTTGTTTAAAATATTTGGTATAATTGGAAATAGTTAAAATAAAATATAATTGTTTTTATTGTTTAATCAAATATTTTCAAATATCATTGTTTTTAAGTTACAGTCTTTCAAAGAGTTGAAAACGATTCTTAAATTGTAAGACTTCAACAGCTTGAAATTTAGTTTCTTGTTTGATACAACTGATAACAATTAACAGAAAACAACATTTTTTATTGTTAAATCAAATAGTGAAAAGTAAATATTTTATAGTTTTTAATTCACAGTCTTTCAAAGTGTTGGAGACGTCATTATAGAGTGTAAGATATTCAACAGTCCCAATTTATTTACTTTCTTGTTTAGAAACGTTCAAGATAATTAAATGTAATTAACAGGAAACCATGTAATAATTATTGTTTAATCAAATAGTGAAAACTACAAATTTTAATATTTTGTCATTTTTAAATTACAGTCTTTCAAAGTGTTGAAATCGTTATTGTAAATTCTAATATACAAGCACTCACCTAATTCACTTTCTTGTCAATAATTGTTAAAATATTTAAACAAAATTGTTACTAAATATATAGTTCTTTGTATAATTAATCTAGTGGTAAAAGTTGCATATGTTTATTAATTACTGTTTTTTTATTACAGTCTTTCAAAATGTGAAGAAGTCTTTGGAACCGATTGCTTGTAAGTTTCGTTTTTTATAATGTTCGTATAAATTATTAAACTTGTAGTGTTTATATTTTTATTTTTTACAACAAAGTATGGAACATTTTAACTTTAAAAGCTTCAGTTTATCTACACGAAAAATTAAAAACTCTAGCTTCAGTTAGTTGGTAGGTCGACAATTTAACAAGTATTCTAATAAAATAGAAAAGTTAAAACCTTGAATATTTGAAGCTCGAAGGGGGTTGGAGCGTTCCTGCCGGCGCGTCGCATCGCATCGCATCGCAGGAATCGTAGCCAAAATGAAAATAAAAAAAGAAGCACGGTTTTGGGGACGAAACCGATAACCAATAACCAATAGGTGATCGATGGGCGTCTCCCGATGCCGGTGCCGATCGGGACGCCGTTCCTGCATGTGCGAGAGCGCGGCAGGAACAACCGCTCCTCTCCTGACACGGCGTCGGCGTTCAGCAAAAATCGAACTCCCATACTATGCGCAAGGAGTGAGCCGGGGGGGAGAGGTGGAGTTGGAGGCAGGGGGGAGGGTGGCGAGAGATGGTCCAAGGGGTCGCGAGGTCATAGGTCAGAGACGGGACGCGCGCCTCCAGGTTCCTGCGGACGGGCCAGGAGGAGGAGGTGGTGGCGGTGCGGCGGGACGGAGGGGGCACCGGCAGCCGATCGAGTTTTTTACGATACGACCGGCCTGTTCGATATCGGAATCGGGCTACCCCTTCCTCCCGTTTCCCACCACCACTCGGCCGGTCCCGGCGCTGCGTTCTCGGGACAGCGCCCTCTCCCATCCCTCTCCCGGTGGCGGGAGACTCCTGGCTGGAGACGAGGAGATAGGAGTCGAAGCCGATCGGTCGTTCGCCATTGGCTGATGGGTTTTCGATTTCATAGGAAAGTTCGACAAATCGGCGCCAACGCGGAGCGCTATCGATGACACGGCGATCGGGACGTGCCCGATTGGTCCGCCGTTCCTGCAAAATTATTGATAAAAATCCCGCTCCGGCGAATCGGTCCTCGCCCACGATCACCTAAACTACACTAACAAATACCAACACTACTACTCCACATCCATACACTTTTCACATCTAAATCATCCCCCGGCCTCCTACTCCTTCCTGCTAATGTCTACAACGTTCAAATTAATTTACCAACTTCCAACATTAATATTACACACACAAGTACAGGTGTAAAAATCAACCATTATACTTCCTACAAACAAAACCCGATATCAACTTGCATTATTTTCACCGTCAAAAACAAAAATCATTAATCTAGTCTCGATTATTCCATTCCTGCAACGTAACCCAACAGTTGCTGCTACATAAGCAATTCCTATGAAATTTTGAAGATACCTACTAAACACAGTTTTACTCATGCACCTCTAACTTTAAGGTAATTGTACTTTTAACTTTGCAGGAATGTTCCTCCTGCTCATAAATTGAAACTGTCTTTCAAGATTGTCTGATTATTATCAAATTATACATTATAGTATAATGAATGTCATACATTTTTTACAGTCCTGCTCGTTCCTGCTAATATCTACAACCTTCAAATTAATTTACTAAGTTCCAACGTTAATACTCTTCAAGTGGAGGTATAAAAATCAACAGTTCCTGCAATTAAACTCAGTACGAACTTGCATTATTCTGTAGACGAAAAACAAAAAATTGTTAATCTACTCTCGATTATTTCATTCCTGCAAGGCAACCCAAGATTTGCTGCAATATAAGCAATTCGTATGAAATTTTGAAGATACTAAACATAGTTTTACTCATGCACCTGTAACTTCGGGGTAATTGTACTTTTAACTTTGTAGGAGTGTTTCTGCTGTTGTTAACTTGAGACTTTTCCTGAGAATTGATTTATTTTAATAAATTGTATACTATTCCTGTTATCAAATATTAATTGTACAATGACATACTTAGTGTATATTATGTATATATAGAATCTCCAGACTTCCTACTTGTTCCTGCTAATATCTGCAACCTTCAAGTTAAAAGATTAATATTATTCAAGTACAGTTGTAAAAATCAACCATTACAGTTCCTGCATATAAAAGTCAGTATGAACTTACATTATTTTAACGATAAAAAATTATTCACCTAGCCTCGTTTATTTCAATCCTGCAAGAGACCCTATAGTTCCTGCCATATACTCCATTTGTATGAAATTTTGGTGTAGCTACTAAATACAGTTTTATTCATGTTCTTGTAACTTAAGGTAATTATACTTTTACTTTACGGGAATATTTCTGCTGCCAACTGGAGGTATTTCATCAGGATTGATTTATCTGAATAAATTGTTTAATAATCCCACAATCAAAATTAAATTGTACAGTTTAAAAGAAGAGTCGGAAAGTGTGTCACATATATTTTACAATGGAATAGTTTAAGTACTGTAATACAGTTTAAGTAAGTTCCTGCGACAAATTATCCAAAGATGTAGAATGGAATACGTTCACACGACTACTTTTTAAAATTTCTATACATATTGTTAACAAAATACTTAAGTTATTACATTAATAAAACAATATAAAAGTTCGTGCAAGCAAATAATTAAACTTTAATCAAATATAGCAAGAAAATCTCAAGCATTCCTGCACCAGCACACCAACCCGCTGATTAAACCTGAATAACTGATAACACACCGTTTATTGTTACGTCCTGCAAAACTGCAACAATTGCCGTGGCGTGCGATCGCAGTTTTTCGTCGCGGCCGCCGAAGAATCGTGCGGGATCCTTTCGGGGGTGGCTGCCGAGACGTGCGAAAGAGAGAGACCCGATTTCGTTTTGCCGTTCCATCGATTTTATACGTTGTATACGGGCCACAAAACGCTCCACAGCACGACGGACCCGTCCCACATTTTTATTTCTGTCCTGCCGCAGAAATTAATCGCAAGTGAAATTCCTGCGAAATTATTAACAGGATTCGGCCGTAAGTTAAGTCGTATTTATTGCAGATCATGTTTCCATGCAAATAGTTGCGGTTGCAGGAATTGTTGTGGTGCGTTGCAGGAACCATAAATCTTTGACGTGTAGTTTTCAGGACTGGAACAAAAACTCGATTGATCAAGCGGGTTCGGGTGTTGTCTTGTTGGAAATCAGGAGTAAGTCTTTTCGGGCGACCATGAAATTGGTCCGGAGCGAGGATGATGTATAAAGTCACGACCGGATCCGATATTTCAACGAGATGAAACTTATTTGTTGTTGCGGCGCTGCCAACATTAAACTACAATCTAGTAAATACGACGTTCGGTAGTGCATATACATTTACAACTATCATAAACCATAATGGCCTTATAAATCCACTTCGCATTTAGACAGTTGGCTGCCGCAGTTTTTCCTGCCTCCTGCCGTCGTTGTCGTTTCGGATTTGCACTTTTTCGATAGCGGTGCACACACATCGATTTACCGCGGCGCAGTCCAAATAAACTGGACTGCAACGCGAATTTATCGAATCCGCCGTACAACTTTAATTGCGCCGTCCGCGTGTAAGTGTTTTGCAGGAACTGCAGCCGGAATTTTTACGACTGCGAGTGCTCAAGTTTTAATAGACGATTAGGCATACCTCAAATACGATCGAACGTGATTGTTTCACCTGCAACGATCGCAGGATTTTTCAAATTCATCAAAGCTAATCGCACCGGGAGCATTCCTGCTGGATTTTTCCTAGTGCCGACCGTTTTGCCGTGATTTTTTACGTCGTCTTTGTTGGACGAAATCACCTGGTTCGACCTGGTCGATTCCAGCAATACTGCAAAACTGCAAAACGGCGGGAACATCGGCGCATCATTTTATAAATAAATTCGCCGAGTTTATCGCCTGCGACTCAATGTCACGTCGTCCTAATGAAATTGTGGGTTGTTAAAATGATTATAAATTTAACCTAATTCATCGTAAATCAATTACCAGTACATTTACTGGCGCAGGGAAGACTTATTGAAATTAAATTTATTGGCTACCGTCGCAGGAACCGGGTTCTATTTTCAAAATTGTTTTAGCCCGCTGAGTTATCGCCTGTTTTCGATTCGGCCGCCGCACACAAACACTAAAGCTAATTGCCGCATCAACTTATTCCTGCCAGCATCAGCAGCAGCGGCAGGAAAGTGTTACGGCGGCGAGAACGGTCGCCGCCCATCGATATCCGATCGACGGCGTTCGACGATCGGTTATTGGACCGTGGTCCCGCTCCCGCTGCCGCTCGCATTTTTTATCCTGCGACCTCGTCCTGATTCGTCGCGGCGTGTTTGTTTTTTACAGTCGCTTCTGTTTCGTGAATCGCGTTCCTGCCACCAGGATGTTTTTCAGGTAGTTATAAATAATGCAATTTTACGGTCCGTAATTTGTTGTTGCTGGCAGTAAAAGTGGATTTTTTTAATTGTTTTAAGCAGCAGGAACTGGTATGGGCATCTGTAAAGAAATCGCAGAGAACTAATGAATTGTACGTTGTATATGGTAATTTTTATGGGTAATTTTGTAGATGCGGCAACACAACGTATATATTTATGGAGTAGTTTTTGCAGGAAATGCATTAGGAGTTTTACAATTTGCAGGAACATTGATAATTGTACGGGTAATTGTTAATGGTTACGTAATTTCGGAAAATAATCGATTTAAAATGTCGCCTTTTGTTTCAGCCGTGACAATTGCAAATATCGTTTGTTCCTGCCGGATTTTTTCTTCTTTACTGTTAAGGTAAATGGCGTGAAATATTAATGGCAAGGAATTTTTCAATTTAATCTCACATACAAGTGTTTTGCTGTTAAATCTTTTGTTAAACGTATATGATATATTCTAATGAACGATTCAACTAATATTTTAAATGCCGGACAGTTTTAATTAAGGCAGCAATATAAAAATAATATTAAAAGCGGAGAAATTGTAATGTTAAAACAGGACGTATAAAATTTAGCATTGAATGTAGTTCCTGCCAGCAGTGTAACGACACCCTTCACATCAGTTCAGTTTGCAGCGTCAATGTTTTATGTAGGTTTTAATAAAGGGCGGGATGAAATAATAGATGCGAAATTAATTTAGTGGCCGGTTAAAATAAGAAGTTTTCGGGCAAATAAACGTTTTCGGAGTGGCCGGACTGGGATCAATTATTCAGCGATCGCCTGAAAATGGGCACCGGTCATTGTGTTTTGAGAAATTGGACAATGCTTGCAGTTTGCTGAGTCAACACGGCCAAAACAAGCCAATTTTAATAGTTAATACCGAGTCAAACTACTCCTTATTGTATAATTTTCTAATTACACAGGTTTTGAACCTTACATACGATGTTTGATTAAATTATAGTAACTACTGTTGCTTAGTTTATATAGGACCAGGGGAGTTTCTAAAACTACCTGTTTTCACATACATAATGCCATAAAAATAAACATTTGTGGTTGTGTAATGCAATTGCACAACGCTGTTTTAATATTACTTTTTTTTTTATTTAACCTGTTCGACGCAGACATGAATGAACCTTGCGTCAATTAAAAACGTCTTTCGCAACACGTCGCCGACGTCGTTGTTTTCCTGAATGCATTTCGATTATTGTTTGACACGTCGAAGACAAGAGGAAGCGTTTAAATCGAATTAGCAGGACGCTGCCATCCTAATCCAAGAAGTGCAATCATAAATCGTCAGGACAATTTAATCAAAAAATGTTACGTCGTCATAGAAACAATTCCCTCTTAATTCTCTGATGTTGTCGACTTTCAAATGATTGACGACACGAGGATTAAGAAACGTCCCTGTAAAAACAATATTTTCATAATAAAAATATGTAAATATAAACAATAATTTTGAAGTAGAAATTATCTTCAACCATTTTCCTGAAGACAATCCAGTATATTTTTAGTATATTGAATTAGCTGGACTCTTTAATCATAAATCTTCAGGATGATGTAATCAAAAAATATAACTCCGTTAAATAATTCTATACCATTGTCGTCTTTCAAATGATTAACGACAAAGATGAAGAAACTATCCTGGAACAACAATTCTAATTGATAACTGGTGTAAAACAGAATAAACAATCGTCTGAAACACTGAATATGTAGAAGTCGAATTAGTAGGACTCTTCAATAGTAATCCAAAAAGTGTAATCATAAATCTCCATGATCACATAATCAAAAAATATCACGTCGTTAAATAATCTTCATAATTCTATGCCAATGTCGTCTTTCAAATAATTGATGACAAAGATGATGAAACTATCCTGGAAAAACAATCCTAATTAGATAAAACAGAATAAACAGTCGTCTGAAACAAAAAAATATTTGTAAGTATAATCAGAGGTTTTCCTAAAAACAAATCAATATATTTTCAGAACGTCGAAGACAATTGAATATATAGAATTCGAATTAGCAGGATTCTTCAATAGAAATCCAGAAAGTGTAATCATAAATCTTCAGGATCATGTAATCAAAAAATATTCTATCATTATCTAATCTTCATAATTCTGTGACATTGTCGTCTTTCAAATGATTGATGACAAGGGTTGCTCTCAAAATAATAAAAAATAAAAAATATATTAATCACTCGTTTTCTAATTGGATGGTGTGAAACAATGAACAATCATTTCAAGGACAGAAAGAATATTTCACATTTCACAAATTTTATGATGTCGTCGTCATCAGGTGATCGACGACGAGTGTGAAACAACGATCCTGCGGCGTGTGAAAACAATACCCTCAAACTAAAAAAAAAAAAAGTAAAACAAATGTGAACGAGTAGGTTTTTCTTAATTGGACAACCGGTGTCAAACGGAATAAACAATCGTCTGGCGGGCAGAAGGAAACGGGAGGACGAAAACCGGGACGCTCGAAGACAAAACCCGTGCGCCTGCCGCGGCCGCCGCCGCCGCCGCCGCCGCCGCCCAAGAAAATCGCACGTAGCCGCGGCCCTCGAGAAAACGGAGTCAAGTGTTTCGGATACGGTGCAAGTGTGAACAATTGTGAAACTGTATTTCACTTGTTCCGCGATACTCTTTGTTTTTAGTGCGCCTGGCGTGTGCACACGGCTGTGTCGAGGATTTTTTAAAAAGTGTTCTCCAATTATGCCGCGCTCTTGTGCCCGGTCTTTGACTGTTCCTGTCAGATTCCTGCGGATCGGGCCGCACCATTAGCAATTAAGCTCAATCAGCTAACAGTGCGCGTCGTTTTAATGGTTTCGTATGCGTTTTAATCAATGGGACGTCACCACTTCGGAGTCGCGCACTGAAAAATCGACGACGAACCGGGAGTTTTATGATTTTTGAACGGTCACAACGAAAATGTTGGCGGCCCGATAAATAATGATTCGGTGTTTGGTCGGGTTGAGCTCGGGTTCATTTGTTTCGAGTTTGGGTCGTTTAATAACGAAACAAGGTCCGCATGCAAATTCGACCGGTGCACCGGCTCGGTCAGAACTTATTGGACACTAAATAAATACAAGGATTAATCAAAGCGTTCAGCTGAAAATGCCGCCAACCTAATTTCTAACCTTCCACCGCTGCTGAAGTTCTGCTGCAAAAAAATTAGATGAACGTACAAACAAAGTATGGGAAAAGCATCTGTTTACCCCTCCAGTTTAACGATCCTCATCGGGGGTGGCGGCGGCGGCGGCGGCGAAAAAAATTTAATTAAGACATTATGTTTTCCTTGTGCAATACAAGACAGTAAATTCCCGATAAAAATCATAAACGATAAATATCAACGCGAGGCGAATCATATTATTTCCCTCGGCCATAAAACGGAGCCGCCCCACCAGCAGTAATTAAGGAGCGCATTTAAAAAATGGCCAGATCTAAGAAAACTTACTGCCATATATATTCTTTATACTTTATAGGAAATATAACATTAAGTCTGGCCGCGATTTTCCTCTTCCTCCAACCCCCGGCGCAAGGCGGGAGGAAAGAGAGACGGCGACGGAGAACTGTGGGCGGAAAAGACAGCCTTATGTTCGGTGTGGTCTGATAATCCATACTTATAACGTGTTCTTATTCTTTTTGCCGTGTTCGGCTGATGATAAACGATAATTGGGGGTAGGTAAACGATAGATAGCTGCTGTTTTTAAGATAGAAAATTCCGGCGCAACGAGCGACGCTTATAATTGCCGTGGCGGGCGCAACGGATTTTATAAAACGACCCCCGGCTAATGGGGGGTGAAACCGACTCCCCGCGATTTTTATGTATCGGACTCGAGATTGCTTGTTTGAGTAGGAGGGGGATTCTTTTTCGGATCGCACTTCGAATAATTGGTGTTTCGTTCCCCTGATCCGTTTGTTTTTCGGTTGTCTTACATTCGAAATTGGGGGAAATCACGTGATCTTAATCTTTAATCATCCTCTCTGTTTTCACGAATGAGTAGAAAAATTATATAAATTTTAATGTAAACAAGAGGTTTTCAATTAAGACATTTCAAAGAGCATAATAATTGATATTCATAATTTTACTTTAAACTTAATTTATTTTTCTTATTCATTTTCCTACATAAAATAAATAAATTTAAGTTTGGTTAAGTTTAAGGATTTTTCTAACTCTTCAAGTCTTTTTAAAACAAACTTTTAAAATATTACAATAACTGATTGTTGATCAGCATTTTAAATTGTACTATTTTTTTTTGTTTTTTGTGTTTTTTGCTTTTTAAAGTAAAAAATAAACTAGATAAATTAATAAAAAGTTACTTTTATTCTTTACAGGACACGCTTTTAAAATATTATAAGAACTGACTGTTTATCAGCATCTTTAAGTAAAATTTTTTAAATTTTAATTATGACTTTCGTTATATACATATTTCTTTTCTAGATTTTGGATATTTAGAGTAAAAAAATAACTAGTTATGTTAATAAAAAAGTTACTTTTCTAACACTTTTAGTCTTTACAGGACACACTTTTAAAATATTATAAGAACTGACTGTTGATCAGCATCTTTAAATAAAACTTTTTAAATTTTTATTATGACTTTCATAATATATATTTTTCTTTTCTAGATTTTGGTTATTTAGAGTAAAAAATAACTAGATATGTTAATAAAAAAGTTATTTTTCTGACTCTTTTACTCTTTACAGGACGCACTTTTAAAATATTATAAGAACTGACTGTTTATCAGCATCTTTAAGTAAAACTTTTTAAATTTTAATTATGACTTTCGTAATATATATTTCTTTTCTAGATTTTGGATATTTAGAGTAAAAAAATAACTAATTATGTTAATAAAAAAGTTACTTTTCTAACACTTTTAGTCTTTACAGGACACACTTTTAAAATATTATAAGAACTGACTGTTGATCAGCATCTTTAAGTAAAACTTTTTAAATTTATTTATGACTTTCGTAATATTTATTTTTTTTCTAGATTTTAATTTAAAGTAAAAAAATAACTAGATATGTTGATAAAACAGTTACCTTTCTGACTCTTTTACTCTTTACAGGACGCACTTTTAAAATATTATAAGAACTGTCTGTTGATCAGCATTTTTATGGTTAACATGATTTAGATAAAGTGAATTTTGAAGGTGCAGACGTTCCCCCGTAGAGAGAATTAATTCCGAGTTGTTATTGAACCCAACGTCGCAGTTTAAATTGAGTCATTGATGAGACTAAAACAAACTGGGACGCCAAAACCCATTCCGCACCTGTCCCACCGTGTATCATCCCGTATCCCCGATACAAAACGCAACACGCTCACAGAGCGAGATACATCCCAATCCATCCGAGCTCTGTCTGCTCCAATCATCTCGGTTCTAATCAAAGATTTCTATATTTAATGCTGCGTGTTTCGACGCTGCTGAGTCCCGCGTTGTTCGTTGCTTTACGCCGCCGCACACACGCAGGTGACAATATTATGGTTTGCGCCACGCCGTGTATTATCTATGTGCCACGACGATTTATCGACCGGATTTATGGATTCACGGTGGTTAGGTGGCAAATTTTCGTACAAGAATTATTGCGATTTTCTGCCAGATTCGGCAACAGCACGAGCCCGACAATGCCGTCCCATTTCGGGGCACATAATCGTCCCGGTTAAATTGCAATTGTAATCGGCACAGTTTACCGTCCCATCAACCCCTCTAAAACCTCAATAAAACCGGCCCGAAACCCCGCCAAGCACGCACCCACACACGCCGGACACGGACACCCTGTGTATGCGTCTACAAATAGTTTCCAATAACGCACACGTAAATTAACGGCCCCGTTTTATGGCAGGCAATTTATACTTTTGTTGTTTTGTTTTTTTTTTGGCTCACTTTTTTTCACGTGTGCGGTACTTAATAAACTTGAACGTCATTAAAACGGGGGCGGTTCGATTTTACGCGTCCGGCTTTTTTTATTGCTTATTGGCAAACGAATTATTGATGGCGTGCGGGCGAAAAAAAATGCAACCGACCACTATTATGTGTATTGTTTGATCGAAGGTTTTAACGACATCATCAATTGTTACACATGAAAAAAAAAACGAACTCGTTGTTACACACTTGGGACTTTAAAACATAAAAAAATGTGTTAAATGGTGAAACGACAATAACACACCTAATGGATATAAAACAAGCAGGATCAGGAAGACTAAATATAGATAGAAGGTTACAAAAAACTTTAGTAAGAAGCCAAAATAGTCAAGAGAATATGAAGATGCTCAGAATAAGGAGAAACTAAGGACCGCCCAAAAAATAATAAATAATACCCAACATAAACTGAAGTCAGAAGTCAGTTAAAGGAACATAAAAAGTTATCAGAAGAAATTGAAATATTAACAGTGAATAGAAACCAATGAAAGTCAAAAGTCCGTCAAATTTTAATAGTAACAGTCAGCAAAGACAGTCAAAAATACATTAACAGTAAAAAGAAACTAAAAATATTCAAAATCATAGAAAAATATGTCAAAAGCAACTGAAGACAAACAAAAATACATAAAAAACAGTTAGAAAATCCTGAAGAGAGATCGAAGAATATAAAAACAGTCAGAAGAAACTAAAAGTCAGTCAAAAATACATAAAAAGTTATCAAAAGAAACTGAAGTCAGTCAAAATTTAACAGTAACAGTCAGTAGAAAACAAAAACAGTCAAAAGTAAATAAACAGTAAAAAGAAACTAAAAATATTCAAAGTCATAGAAAAAATTGTCAAAAGACAGACAAAAATACATAAAAAACAGTTAGAAAATCCTGAAGACAGATCGAAGAATAAAAAAAAAGTCAGAATAAACTAAAAGTCAGTCAAAAATACATAAAAAGTTATCAGAAGAAACTAAAGTCAGTCAAATTTTAATAGAAACAGACAGTAGAAAACAAAGACAGTCAAAAGTACATAAACAGTAAAAAGGAACTAAAAATATCCAAAATCATAGAAAAAATTGCCAAAAGCAACTGAAGACAAATACATAAAAAACAGATAGAAGACCCTGAAGATTGATCGAAGAATATAAAAACAGTCAGAAGAAACTAAAAATCAGTCAAAAATACATAAAAAGTTATCAAAAGAAACTGAAGTCAGTCAAAATTTAACAGCAACAGTCAGTAGAAAACAAAGACAGTCAAAAGTAAATAAACAGTAAAAAGAAACTAAAAATATCCAAAGTCATAGAAAAAATTGTCAAAAGACCGACAAAAATACATAAAAACAGTTAGAAAATCCTGAAGACAGATCGAAGAATAAAAAAACAGCCAGAAGAAACTAAAAGTCAGTCAAAAATATATAAAAAGTTATCAGAAGAAACTGAAGTCAGTCAAATTTTAATAGAAACAGTCAGTAGAAAACAAAGACAGTCAAAAGTACATAAGCAGTAAAAAGTAACTAAAAATATCCAAATTCATAGAAAAAATTGAAAATAGAAAAACAACTGAAGACAGACAAAAATACATACAAAACAGTTGGGAGACCCTGAAGACAGATCGAAGAATATAAAAACAGTCAGAAGAAAGTAAAAGTCAGTGAAAAATACATAAAAAGTTATTAGAAGAAACTGAAGTCAGTCAAATTTTAATAGTAACAGTCAGTAGAAAACAAAGACAGTCAAAAGTACATAAACAGTAAAAAGAAACTAAAAATATGGAAAATTACATAAAAAATTGTCAAAGGAAGCTCAAGATGAAGGTTGGTAGAAGAAGAAACAGCAAGAGGGAACTAAAGTCAAACTAAAATATAAAAATAGTCAAAAAGATAAATAAAGAGAGGGCTACAATTGGAAAAATCATAAGAAGAAAAAAAAAAAAGAGACAGTAAAAAATGAGAAGACCAGAAAATTTGGATGGAACATTATAAAGTTTGATTTGAAAATCAATCCCACATACGGAATTGAACGGCGCTAAAAACCGGGTAGCGAAATGATCCGTTCCACATCTGTCAGACTCGCCCGATGTCATGTATAAAGAAAACGCGCTGGCAGCGTAGAGTGGCACAAGTAGGCTGCGCTCGAGAACTCGCCACTCGTGCTCAGACAATTGAAGAACTCTCGGCCTTCCGGATGAAGTGCGTTCTAATGAGCATCGCCCCGGGACAGACACGGCGTACGTACGAGGCGCCCGCTCCCAACCCAGCCGCCCCCCGAACGGTCCCCCGACAAAACACCCCAACGGTGCGCGTCTAAAAACAATATCGACGATCGTGGGACCGGGGGCGGCGTATCGATATACGCGAACGTCGCGGAGGTATGCGAGGAACCGCGTGCGTCCGCGGCATGTCGGGGGTCGGGACCCCGAGGGGGCACGCAGTACCAGGGGGGCACCCGCTTTCCGCTTTATTTTTGTCCGGTTCTCGCATTCTTGGCAGCCGCAGCGATGTCCCGACTATTATCCAAGACAATAACGTACACAAGTGCACCTCCACGGGCATTAATAAGGCCCCAAGATATTCTTAGATGCCGTGTGTAACGTGCTGCTCTATTACTGACTGGCACTATTCGCATTGATTGGCCTCTTACCGGTTCGCGATAATTATATTGAGTGGGTTTAAGTATGTTTGGG
Organism: Aethina tumida; assembly: GCF_024364675.1. NCBI lineage: Eukaryota > Metazoa > Arthropoda > Insecta > Coleoptera > Nitidulidae > Aethina > Aethina tumida. Next base: position 17,821,635 of record NC_065440.1, on the reverse strand, counting down.
TTTGTCGGTCTTAATTATGGTATTTTGCAAAACAACGATCTTCGAATGCTCCACGTTAATTTCGCTTAAATTAATGCAGAACTATCCGTCTCTGTTTTCTATCGCCGCACCATTTGTCCATCTCGTTCGGTCGCTTCGATTCAATTAAACAGTTGTTCGAAAAATGTATTTATAGATATAATTGTCTACGCCATCTTCCTCTCTTATCTCAACAATTATTCATTTATTTTCCCATTTTTCTTTATAGACATTAAGAAAAAAACAAAAACAGACAAAAATATACAAAAACAAGAAACAGAAGACATACAAGAGTCCATAAAAATCGTTAGGAAAAGCTAATGGCATTCGAATTTTAGTGAAAAGACTCAGAGGTATCAAAAAAACAGTTAGAAGTAGATAAAATCATACAAAATTTTCTGTTTTTTATCGTCACAACATTTGTTCATCATATTTATCTTAGATTAATCAGTTGGAGAAACAGGAGGAACTAAATTCACTTGAAAGGACATAATTATATTAATGGCAGTCTTTTAAAAAAGTTAGAAATAAACAAAAACAGACAAAATTTTACAAAAAATAAGCAAAACAAAGTAATGGTAGACACAATTATATAAAAAATACTCAATAAAAACTAGATAGACTCAAAATTTCATCAAAAATACTGTTTTTTATCGTCACAACATTTGTCCACCTCATTTATCTTAGATTTAATTAAACAGCTGAAGAAACTGAAAGAACTAAATTCAGTTAAAAGGACATACACGCAGTTGACAAGTCAATAACAGTCAAATTTTATTAAAAACAATGAAAGGAATAACAAAAAAAGGTAGAAGTAGACAAAAACAGACAAAATTTAAATAAAATATACCAAAGAAAAAAACAGTAAAAAGAAACTAAATAAAGTCAAAATTTCATCAAAAATTCTGTTTTTTATAGTTACAACATTTGTCCATTTCATTTATCTTAGACTAAATTAAAAACTGGAAAAACGGGAGAAACTCATTAATATTAAAAAAAAAACAGATAGAAGAGCAGTTAAAATTATATAAAAAACAGTCAAGAGAAACTAAAGACAGGAAAATATTTATCTAAAATTGTGTTGTTTATCGTTTCAACACTTGTCCATTTCATTTAATATCTTCGATTAAATTAAACAGCTGTTCAGAAAAAAGGTATTTATAGAAATAATTGTGTGCGCCATCTTCTGCTGTTATGATAACAATTATCCAGGACGGTGGCCATTTGTTTTTCCATTTTTCCATGAAAATAACACCGGTACGATTTTGAGCGCGGTTCGGCCCGCGCAATTAGTATTATTGTGTTTAATGAGTGACCGCAGAAGTGGCGTACGTGAGAGCGAAATTAGAATCCGTCGGAGAAAAAGGCATGTTTGTAATTTCTATTATAAAATGTTCTAATGAATTTAAGCCCACGGACCCGTTATTATATTTTCATTTCGCGTATACACACACACACACACATACACACATACGGACGATGTATTTAATTACATTATATCTAGGAAGATTTCGTGCTACTTCCTTTCTGTCCGACAAAAACGGATTAATAATTAAATTCTGGCGGTATGCGCGAATTTACATACGTATACGCAAGTTAAAACCGGTAACGGGGGAATTCTTAATCAGTCCGCCTCCTGCTCTATGTTCCATCAAATTGACGAAAAAAATCGTAGTGACCGAAAGCCGGATCGGGTGACGTTGTCGGCGTGCACGTTCAGAGATGCCGGACAACGGTCGCCGGACATTTTTACACATAAAAATCGTCCGACCGGAAAATTAAATTTCGCAAAATGCTCTACGCACATTAGTTTTTGTTCCTGTTTAGTGTCTGTAGCGCGTTAAACGTTTTACCGAATTATTTTATCTGCTCTGGGGACACACAATCAACGGGACACGGTTGCCAGACCTACACACCTCGACCAAAGTTTTCCATCCCCTGGCAAAGTTGAAATGGTTATAAATGGATAGACGTATTGGAAACAGTCAAAAGAAGTTAACTAAAAATGCTTAGTAGAGATTTAAGACAATCAACAGTAGTTGAAAATTGTCACAAGAGTCTAAAGACATCTAGAAGAGTTTTAAGGTAATCAAATGTGGTTAAAAACAGTCACAAGAAACTAAAGACAATTAGTAGAGACTTAAAACAATCAATAGTAGTTGAAAACAGATACAAGAGTCTAAAGACATCTAATAGAGTTATATGGCTATTAAATGTGGTTAAAAACAGTCACAAAAAACTAAAGACAATTAGTAGAGATTTAAGACAATCAACAGTGGTTGAAAACAGACATAAAAGACTAAAGGCACCTAGTAGAGTTTTAAGGCAATCAAATGTGGTTAAAAACAGTCGCAAGAAACTAAAGACAATTAGTAGAGATTTAAGACAATCAACAGTGGTTGAAAACAGGCACAAGAGACTAAAGACGTCTAGTAGAGTTTTAGGGCAATCAAATGTGGTTAAAAACAGTCACAAGAAACTAAAGACAATTAGTAGAGATTTAAGACAATCAACATTGATTGAAAACAGACATAAAAGACTAAAGGCACTTAGTAGAGTTTTAAGGCAATCAAATGTGGTTAAAAACAGTCACAAGAAACTAAAGACAATTAGTAGAGATTTAAGACAATCAACAGTGGTTGAAAACAGACACAAGAGACTAAAGACACCTAGTAGAGTTTTAAGGCAATCAAATGTGGTTAATAACAGTCACAGGAAACTAAAGACAATTAGTAAAGACTTAAGACAATCACCAGTGGTTGAAAACAGTCACAAGTGACTAAAGACATCTAGTAAAGTTTTAAGACAATTAAATGTGGTTAATAACAGTCACAAGAAACTAAAGACTATTAGTAAAGATTTAAGACAATCAACAGTGGTTGAAAATAGACATAAAAGACTAAAGGCACCTAGTAGAGTTTTAAGGCAATCAAATGTGGTTAAAAACAGTCACAAGAAACTAAAGACAATTAGTAGAGATTTAAGACAATCAACAGTGGTTGAAAACTGTCACAAGAGTCTAAAGACATCTAGAAGAGTTTTAAGGCAATCAAATGTGCTTAAAACAGTCACAAGAAACTAAAGACAATTAGTAGAGATTTAAGACAATCAACAGTGGTTGAAAACAGACACAATAGACTAAAGACGTCTGGTAGAGTTTTAAGGCAATCAAATGTGCTTAAAAACAGTCACAAGAAACTGAAGACTATTAGTAAAGATTTAAGACAATCAACATTGGTTGAAAACAGACACAAGAGACTAAAGACGTCTAGTAGAGTTTTAAGACAATCAAATGTGGTTAAAAACAGTCACAAGAAACTAAAGACAATTAGTAGAGATTTAAGACGATCAACAGTGGTTGAAAACAGACACAAGAGACTATAGACGTCTAGTAGAGTTTTAAGGCAATCAAATGTGGTTAAAAACAGTCACAAGAAACTAAAGACAATTAGTAGAGATTTAAAACAATCAACAGTGGTTGAAAACAGACACAAGAGACTAAAGACATCTAGTAGAGTTGTAAGGCAATCAAATGTGGTTAATAACAGTTACAGGAAACTAAAGACAATTAGTAGAGACTTAAGACAATCAATAGTGGTTGAAAACAGTCACAAGAGACTAAAGACATCTAGTAAAGTTTTAAGACAATCAAATGTGGTTAAAAACAGTCACAAGAAACTAAAGACAATTAGTGAAGATTTAAGACAGGTTGAAAACAGACACATGAAACTGAAACAGTTGCTTTAATGACTCGAGTCAATTAAAAGTAATTCAAATTCTCCATAAGTTGTTGAAAAAGCTATAAAAAGTGATTGACAACAGTTAAGTGGAATTGAAAACAGTTGGTCGCCTGAAAAATGTATTTTTGCCGAACACACCAATGAAACGCGGAGAACAAAAGAAAGGGAGGAAAAAAATAGTTGGAAAGTATATAAAAAAAAGTAGTGATTGGTTGATGGTCTGACAGAAGCGCATCGGGCGGCGTGGCCGGCGCGAAGTAATCCGCAAAACAGCTAACGGCAAACAAGAGAACGAGGAACCCGAGAAGGCAAGAAATAAAGTACATCGGTCGATTGAACGGTGTTCGAGAGTTGTCCGCTCGATATTCGGTAGTGAGAGCGTGGCGCAGCCAAAATAAAATAAGTAAATATAAGCGCGTTCTCTTTTCCCGTTTTCGGAGTGCCGTCCTTCCCTCCGCGCGTCCCGGTCCCGCGCGCCCGCCGCACAGCCACTGCGGTCGTTCCACGGCTATTTACAGGTCCCGATCATTGTTATTTCGCCCGTCGTTAATTGTTTTCGTTAATATATTGGCCGGGGTGGATTTTCTAATGAAATTGATTCTTTATGCGATTTTCGGCGCGAGCTTTTAATTGTGTTCCAAAGTTTCGGGATTACTTGCATGAACTCGCCCCCCGTTATTGCGCCGCTGCGGTTATTGTTATGAAGATTTTATTAACTCGCGAGCATCAGCGGGACGTTGCGCTACACCTTTGTTTTTGTGGTTTTGGGAGCGTTGCTGCTACAATTTGATGGTTTCTCAACTTGTGCACAGTTTATTTAGGAAGTACTCTTTTCTTTTCAATGTCTTTGGTTGTTGGTTGGTTATCTCTCTTGAAACGTCATCAACTTCTTCTCTTTCTCTGCATCTAGCATTGGATCAGTACTGTTTAGTTTTTTGGAATTCTTTCAATTAGTCAAGCTTCATCTTGAGTCACTCCTCAGATAACCAAAGGTCTTCAACTTCTTCATTTCTTTTGCACCTCTGAAAAATGTCTAATAATGGACTATCATTGTTTAGTTATTTGGAGTGTCTTTCAATTAGTCAAGCTTCATCTTAAGTCACTTCTCAGATAACTAAATGTCTTCAACTTCTTCACTTCCTTTGCACCTTTGAAAATCATCTAACAGTGGATCAGCATTATTTAGTTTTTTGAAGTGTCTTTCAATTGTTCAAGCTTCATCTTGAGTCACTTCTCGGATAACCAAATGTCTTCAACTTCTTCATTTCTTTTGCACCTACGAAAAATGTCTAATAATATATCATCATTGTTTAGTTATTTGAAGTGTATTTCAATTAGTCAAGTTTCACCTTAAATCACTTCTCAGATAACGAAGTGTCTTTAACTTCTTCACTTCCTTTGCTCCTATGAAAAACATCTAACATTGAATCAGCATTATTTAGTTTTTTGGAATGTCTTTCAATTGTTCAAGTTTCATCTTAAGTCACTTCTCAGATAACGAAATGTCTTTAACTTCTTCACTTCCTTTGCTCCTTTGAAACACATCTAACATTGAATCAGCATTGTTTAGTTTTTTGGAATGTCTTTCAATTGTTCAAGCTTCATCTTGAGTCACTTCTCGGATAACCAAATGTCTTCAACTTCTTCATTTCTTTTGCACCTCTGAAAAATGTCTAATAATGGATTATCATTGTTTAGTTAATTGGAATGTCTTTCAATTAGTCAAGTTTCATCTTAAGTCACTTCTCAGATAACGAAATGTCTTTAACTTCTTCACTTCCTTTGCTCCTTTGAAACACATCTAACATTGAATCAGCATTGTTTAGTTTTTTGGAATGTCTTTCAATTGTTCAAGCTTCATCTTGAGTCACTTCTCGGATAACCAAATGTCTTCAACTTCTTCATTTCTTTTGCACCTCTGAAAAATGTCTAATAATGGATTATCATTGTTTAGTTATTTGGAATGTCTTTCAATTAGTCAAGTTTCATCTTAAGTCACTTCTCAGATAACGAAATGTCTTTAACTTCTTCACTTCCTTTGCTCCTTTGAAACACATCTAACATTGAATCAGCATTGTTTAGTTTTTTGGAATGTCTTTCAATTGTTCAAGCTTCATCTTGAGTCACTTCTCGGATAACCAAATGTCTTCAACTTCTTCATTTCTTTTGCACCTCTGAAAAATGTCTAATAATGGATTATCATTGTTTAGTTATTTGGAATGTCTTTCAATTAGTCAAGTTTCATCTTAAGTCACTTCTCAGATAACGAAATGTCTTTAACTTCTTCACTTCCTTTGCTCCTTTGAAACACATCTAACATTGAATCAGCATTGTTTAGTTTTTTGGAATGTCTTTCAATTGTTCAAGCTTCATCTTGAGTCACTTCTCGGATAACCAAATGTCTTCAACTTCTTCATTTCTTTTGCACCTCTGAAAAATGTCTAATAATGGATTATCATTGTTTAGTTATTTGGAATGTCTTTCAATTAGTCAAGTTTCATCTTAAGTCACTTCTCAGATAACGAAATGTCTTTAACTTCTTCACTTCCTTTGCTCCTTTGAAACACATCTAACATTGAATCAGCATTGTTTAGTTTTTTGGAATGTCTTTCAATTGTTCAAGCTTCATCTTGAGTCACTTCTCGGATAACCAAATGTCTTCAACTTCTTCATTTCTTTTGCACCTCTGAAAAATGTCTAATAATGGATTATCATTGTTTAGTTATTTGGAATGTCTTTCAATTAGTCAAGTTTCATCTTAAGTCACTTCTCAGATAACGAAATGTCTTTAACTTCTTCACTTCCTTTGCTCCTTTGAAACACATCTAACATTGAATCAGCATTGTTTAGTTTTTTGGAATGTCTTTCAATTGTTCAAGCTTCATCTTGAGTCACTTCTCGGATAACCAAATGTCTTCAACTTCTTCATTTCTTTTGCACCTCTGAAAAATGTCTAATAATGGATTATCATTGTTTAGTTATTTGGAATGTCTTTCAATTAGTCAAGTTTCATCTTAAGTCACTTCTCAGATAACGAAATGTCTTTAACTTCTTCACTTCCTTTGCTCCTTTGAAACACATCTAACATTGAATCAGCATTGTTTAGTTTTTTGGAATGTCTTTCAATTGTTCAAGCTTCATCTTGAGTCACTTCTCGGATAACCAAATGTCTTCAACTTCTTCATTTCTTTTGCACCTCTGAAAAATGTCTAATAATGGATTATCATTGTTTAGTTATTTGGAATGTCTTTCAATTAGTCAAGTTTCATCTTAAGTCACTTCTCAGATAACGAAATGTCTTTAACTTCTTCACTTCCTTTGCTCCTTTGAAACACATCTAACATTGAATCAGCATTGTTTAGTTTTTTGGAATGTCTTTCAATTGTTCAAGCTTCATCTTGAGTCACTTCTCGGATAACCAAATGTCTTCAACTTCTTCATTTCTTTTGCACCTCTGAAAAATGTCTAATAATGGATTATCATTGTTTAGTTAATTGGAATGTCTTTCAATTAGTCAAGTTTCATCTTAAGTCACTTCTCAGATAACGAAATGTCTTTAACTTCTTCACTTCCTTTGCTCCTTTGAAACACATCTAACATTGAATCAGCATTGTTTAGTTTTTTGGAATGTCTTTCAATTGTTCAAGCTTCATCTTGAGTCACTTCTCGGATAACCAAATGTCTTCAACTTCTTCATTTCTTTTGCACCTCTGAAAAATGTCTAATAATGGATTATCATTGTTTAGTTATTTGGAATGTCTTTCAATTAGTCAAGTTTCATCTTAAGTCACTTCTCAGATAACGAAATGTCTTTAACTTCTTCACTTCCTTTGCTCCTTTGAAACACATCTAACATTGAATCAGCATTGTTTAGTTTTTTGGAATGTCTTTCAATTGTTCAAGCTTCATCTTGAGTCACTTCTCGGATAACCAAATGTCTTCAACTTCTTCATTTCTTTTGCACCTCTGAAAAATGTCTAATAATGGATTATCATTGTTTAGTTATTTGGAATGTCTTTCAATTAGTCAAGTTTCATCTTAAGTCACTTCTCAGATAACGAAATGTCTTTAACTTCTTCACTTCCTTTGCTCCTTTGAAACACATCTAACATTGAATCAGCATTGTTTAGTTTTTTGGAATGTCTTTCAATTGTTCAAGCTTCATCTTGAGTCACTTCTCGGATAACCAAATGTCTTCAACTTCTTCATTTCTTTTGCACCTCTGAAAAATGTCTAATAATGGATTATCATTGTTTAGTTATTTGGAATGTCTTTCAATTAGTCAAGTTTCATCTTAAGTCACTTCTCAGATAACGAAATGTCTTTAACTTCTTCACTTCCTTTGCTCCTTTGAAACACATCTAACATTGAATCAGCATTGTTTAGTTTTTTGGAATGTCTTTCAATTGTTCAAGCTTCATCTTGAGTCACTTCTCGGATAACCAAATGTCTTCAACTTCTTCATTTCTTTTGCACCTCTGAAAAATGTCTAATAATGGATTATCATTGTTTAGTTAATTGGAATGTCTTTCAATTAGTCAAGTTTCATCTTAAGTCACTTCTCAGATAACGAAATGTCTTTAACTTCTTCACTTCCTTTGCTCCTTTGAAACACATCTAACATTGAATCAGCATTGTTTAGTTTTTTGGAATGTCTTTCAATTGTTCAAGCTTCATCTTGAGTCACTTCTCGGATAACCAAATGTCTTCAACTTCTTCATTTCTTTTGCACCTCTGAAAAATGTCTAATAATGGATTATCATTGTTTAGTTATTTGGAATGTCTTTCAATTAGTCAAGTTTCATCTTAAGTCACTTCTCAGATAACGAAATGTCTTTAACTTCTTCACTTCCTTTGCTCCTTTGAAACACATCTAACATTGAATCAGCATTGTTTAGTTTTTTGGAATGTCTTTCAATTGTTCAAGCTTCATCTTGAGTCACTTCTCGGATAACCAAATGTCTTCAACTTCTTCATTTCTTTTGCACCTCTGAAAAATGTCTAATAATGGATTATCATTGTTTAGTTATTTGGAATGTCTTTCAATTAGTCAAGTTTCATCTTAAGTCACTTCTCAGATAACGAAATGTCTTTAACTTCTTCACTTCCTTTGCTCCTTTGAAACACATCTAACATTGAATCAGCATTGTTTAGTTTTTTGGAATGTCTTTCAATTGTTCAAGCTTCATCTTGAGTCACTTCTCGGATAACCAAATGTCTTCAACTTCTTCATTTCTTTTGCACCTCTGAAAAATGTCTAATAATGGATTATCATTGTTTAGTTATTTGGAATGTCTTTCAATTAGTCAAGTTTCATCTTAAGTCACTTCTCAGATAACGAAATGTCTTTAACTTCTTCACTTCCTTTGCTCCTTTGAAACACATCTAACATTGAATCAGCATTGTTTAGTTTTTTGGAATGTCTTTCAATTGTTCAAGCTTCATCTTGAGTCACTTCTCGGATAACCAAATGTCTTCAACTTCTTCATTTCTTTTGCACCTCTGAAAAATGTCTAATAATGGATTATCATTGTTTAGTTATTTGGAATGTCTTTCAATTAGTCAAGTTTCATCTTAAGTCACTTCTCAGATAACGAAATGTCTTTAACTTCTTCACTTCCTTTGCTCCTTTGAAACACATCTAACATTGAATCAGCATTGTTTAGTTTTTTGGAATGTCTTTCAATTGTTCAAGCTTCATCTTGAGTCACTTCTCGGATAACCAAATGTCTTCAACTTCTTCATTTCTTTTGCACCTCTGAAAAATGTCTAATAATATATCATCATTGTTTAGTTATTTGAAGTGTATTTCAATTAATCAAGTTTCACCTTAAATCACTTCTCAGATAACGAAGTGTCTTTAACTTCTTCACTTCCTTTGCTCCTATGAAAAACATCTAACATTGGATCAGCATTGTTTAGTTTTTTGGAATGTCTTTCAATTGTTCAAGCTTTATCTTGAGTCAATTCTCAGATAACCAAATGTCTTCAACTTCTTCATTTCTTCTACACCTTTAAAAAACATTTAATAATGGATCATCATTGTTTAGTTATTTGGAGTGTTTTTCAATTTGTCGAGCTTCATCTTAAGTTACTTCTCAGAGAACGAAATGTCTTCAACTTCTTCACTTCCTTTGCTCCTTTGAAAATCATCTAACATTGAATCAGCATTGTTTAGTTTTTTGGAATGTCTTTCAATTGTTCAAGCTTTATCTTGAGTCAATTCTCAGATAACCAAATGTCTTCAACTTCTTCATTTCTTCTAAACCTTTAAAAAACATTTAATAATGGATCATCATTGTTTAGTTATTTGGAGTGTTTTTCAATTTGTCGAGCTTCATCTTAAGTTACTTCTCAGATAACGAAATGTCTTCAACTTCTTCACTTCCTTTGCTCCTTTGAAAATCATTTAACATTGGATCAGCATTGTTTAGTTTTTTGGAATGTCTTTCAATTGTACAAGTTTCATCTTGAGTCACTTCTTAGATAACCAAATGTCTTCAACTTCTTCATTTCTTTTGCACCTCTGAAAAATGTCTAATAATGGAGCATCATTGTTTAGTTATTTGGAGTGTCTTTCAATTAATCGAGCTTCATCTTAACTTACTTCTCAGATAACGAAATGTCTTTAACTTCTTCACTTCCTTTGCTCCTTTGAAAATCATCTAAAATACGATCAATATTGTTTAGTTTTTTGGAATGTCTTTCAATTGTTCAAGTTTCATCTTGAGTCACTTCTCGGATAACCAAATGTCTTCAACTTCTTCATTTCTTTTGCACTTCTGAAAAACTGCTAATAATGGATCATCATTGTTTAGTTATTTGGAGTGTCTTTCAATTAGTCAAGTTTCATCTTAAGTCACTTCTCAGATAACGAAATGTCTTCAACTTCTTCACTTCCTTTGCTCCTTTGAAAATCATCCAACATTGGATCAGCATTGTTTAGGTTTCTGGAATGTCTTTCAATTGCTCAAGCTTCATCTTAAGTTACTTCTCAAATAACCATAAATATCTTCAATTTCTTCATTTCTTTTGCATCTTTAAAAAACGTCTAATAATGGATCATCATTGTTTAGTTATTTGGAGTGTTTTTCAATTTGTCGAGCTTCATCTTAAGTTACTTCTCAGATAACGAAATGTCTTCAACTTCTTCAGTTCCTTTGCTCCTTTGAAAATCATTTAACATTGGATCAGCATTGTTTAGGTTTTTGGAATGTCTTTTAATTAATTAAGTTTCATCTTAAGTCACATCTCCCCTTTTGTCTCCTTCCTTAGTACTGGCCCAGCCTCCTTTAATTTGTTAATCCTCAGTTATTTCTCCAACAACTATACGTCTTCATCTCGTTTCTTAGCTTCGCCAGCATTATTTGACAAGACCTCTAGCACGTTCAAAACCGGCCTCCCTAAAATTACACATCATCAATACAGTTGACTCGGTTCCAAGACGTGGTGGATAAATCAAACAGCGACACGCCAAAAAGTGCAACGCGAAATCTGGACGGTTGCAGGATTAATGTGCGCGACCGTTGAAGAAAACATGCATTAACGATGACAAAGAAATAACAAAATCCAATTCCACCGCCAACTTGGCAATTCTCGATCAGAAATATGCTCAATTAATATCAGACGGTCACATGTTTCAAAAGCACCCGCACCGCAACGTCTGGTTTAGAAGACGCTTCACGTGTGACCGAGTGAAACGCACTTAGGGACAATAGAGAGTGTTGGACAGAGATGTGGCTAGGGGGCCGTTGGTAGACTGTTCGTAGGTGTGTGTTGTTGAGGTGTTTGTCATGAATCTGAAAATAGTCGGGAATGTGTCACGAATTGTACGGAATTAGACGCCGCTCCTGTATAATCAGAATGGCTGTGTGTCAATCCGAATTGCGGGACATTTTAAAATTTTCGACTAAGGGGGGTGGTTGTCGCGGGGATGGCGCTATCAATCACTGTTGGTGTAACCTATTTAATGCTAACTAACTCCACATTCGATACTCGGCTGCCTTCCGGACCGTCTTGATTGGCTATAAGTCACTTCCAACTAATTACGTAATAAATCTATGGGACAAAACAATTGAACTGGATTTCCCCGTGAACTTGTATGTGTGAAGGGTTGAACTGGATTGTCTTGGAAGGACGAGGACGAAACCCACTCTCGCCGCCGGTGGGACTGAGACGGGAGCAGGCAAGGAGGATAATATATTGGAGGATAATTAACCCCCGGTACACCTTTCCTGATATTGTTTCATCGATTCGATAAATTTACGAAATTATGAAACAATAACTCAACGTTTAATTGGCGCATTAACCGGCAATTTGGGAAGGTATTAATTTTCCGTACGGGAAATCCCCGCCGAAAGAGCGCAAAGGTTTAATGAAGTGCGACCCCTATCGGAACTACTTAACCCCTATAGTTAACAATTTATTATCCAGTTGGTACATGTATTGATTCACTTCTTTCGAGTTTTACACGTGCCTCCTTACGCACCTAAGGGGGAGGGGGTGAATTTAATTCTCCGACGAAGAATTATTGCGTATATTTCAGAATTTAAAAAGAACAACATCCTCCCGATGATTTATGTTAAATACACCGGCACCGTTCCACTCTTATTTTTTCCTGTCTTGACGCGTGTAAATTTCCCGGTGATCCGCTCCGGAAAACTAGGGGGAGGCCGGTTTTAAGAATGGAGCGAAATCCGCGAGATGTTTTGCGAAGGCATCCGACGATTATTAGAAAATTGGATGTCGGCATGGCATAAATAACCGTCGGGGTCGTTATAAATCGCCCGGAGTTGACGCGGCACCGGTCACAAAACTAAATTCCCGGGGTCCCCGGCAATAGTTCATTCGGTCGTCCCCCGTGCTATTAGGCCACTAATTGAGAATTGCATTAAGTCCGTAAATTTTCGAGGAGTCGCCACTTGTGACCGTCGTCCTGCTCGGCGTTGATTTCCCGCCAATTTTTATCAGTCATCCCGGAAATTCCCCGCCAACAACAATTGTTTTTATGGGCCGTAAACATTCGATGTGTGTAAAAGCTTTCTGTATAAAATTAAGACAATCGGGAAACTTTTTAAATAGTTCTGTATAGAATTAAAACAGTAGGGAAACTCTTAAAGCTGTTTTGTATAAAATAAAGACAATTGGTAAACTTTTAAGACAGTTTGTATAGAATTAAGATAGTTAGGAAACTTTTTAAGCAATTCTGTATGAAATTAAGACAGAGAAACTTTTAAAACTGTTTTGTATAAAAATACAGTTGAGAAACTTTTAAAACAGTTCTGTATAGAATTAAGACAGTAAAGAAACTTTCAAAGCTGTTTTGTGTAAAATAAAGACAACTGGCAAACTTTTAAGACAGTTCTGTATAGAATTAAGACAGTTGAGAAAATTTTTAAGCAGTTCCATATAGAATTAAGACAGTAGAGAAACTTCTAAAGCTGTTTTGTGTAAAATACAATTAGGAAACTTTTAAAGCAGTTTTGTATAGAATTCAGATAGTTGGAAAAGTTTTTAAACAGTTCTGTGTATAATTGAGACAGTTGGGAAACTTTTTAAGCAGTTCTGTATAGAATTAAGACAATAGAGTGACTTTTAAAGCTGTTTTATATAAAATACAGTTGAGAAACTTTTAAAACAGTTCTGTATAGAATTAAGACAGTTGGGAAACTTTTTTTGCAGTTCTGTATTGAATTAAGACAGTAAAGAAACTTTTAAAACTGCTTTGTATAAAATACAGTTGGGAAACTTTTAAAACAGTTCTGTATAGAATTAAGACAGTTGGGTAACTTTTTAAGCAGTTCTGTATAGAATTAAGACAGTAGAGAAACTTAAAAGCTGTTTTGTGTAAAATAAAGACAGTTGGGAAACTTTTTAAACAGTTCTATATAGAATTAAGACAGTTGGGAAACTTTTTAAGCAGTTCTGTATAAAATTAAGTTGTTTTGTATAAAATAAAGACAGTTGGGAAACTTTTAAACTGTTCTGTATAGAATTATGAGGATAGTGAAACTTTTAAAGAAGTTCTGTATAAAATTGAGACAGTAGGGAGTCGCCACTTGTGACCGTCATCCTTTGCGGCGTTGACGTCCCGCCAATTTTTATCAGGAATCCCGGTAATTCCCCGGCAACAACAATTGTTTTTATGGGCCGTAACCGTTCCATGTGTGTGTGTGTAAAAGCTTAATAACTTATTAGAGAAGACACATTGTAATTTTCCGCGATACTAGAGCGACAAATATTTTTGGCAGCTCTCCCGTAGCAGGTACAGCAATTTAATATGTATATTGCCATATAAATAATTTATGCGGCCTGGCCTCCGAGTGTTATAAATTAATTCATTATTGAAAACCGTATGCAACATACTGCCAACTGGTTAATATTTCACGATATTATTACATTAATTAGACCGATTTCGATTCGGACGCGTCCATTATTAATACGAGTGAATCAACCCGTTGTTTCGATGCATCTTCTTCTTTCTTTCATTTTATTTTTGAAATGGGGGGACGTTATTAACTCGGATTCGAATAATGATGACAACAAATTAATCAGCGCTCGTATAAAACTTCGGACCGGTTAATTTATGACGTTTTATTTATAGGAGTCTTTGTAATATCTGAGTGTGGCTTATCGGAATTCGAATATTTTTAGAGATCGACGATATTTACATTGGCTTCACGATTTTATAGGTTTTTTTTTAAAATAACATCAATATAAATATCACTTATTTTGTAACACCTGAATGGGACATAACTCAAGTGGGTTTATCTAAAGAAAGACGATTCGAAAATTATAAATCTCGGCTCTTTAATAACATGTTTTTGCGCATGGAATTCATGTCTTCGATTTTTTAAAGATTGTAATTTTAGAAATGCATTGATGTATTTTTGTACGTGTTTTCCTTTTTTTGTCACTTTTAATAGAACAGATATATAAAATTGACAGGTCTCCTCTTTAATCTCTATTTTTAGTCACTGTTGGCCGTCTTTAAATCAGTTTTATTTAACTCTTGTTGGTCCCTATTTATTGTCTTATATCTTCAACTGACAGTCTTTATTTTCTTTTAAATCGTTTCAATAACTTTTAGTTGTCTTAAATCTTTGATTATTGTTTATTTTGACCTTTCCCAACTACTTTTGATTGTTTTAAATCTCTGTTAACTCTCTTTAGTTTATTGTGACAGTTTTCGACTACTTTTAATTGTCTTACCCTCGACTAACTGGATTTAGTTTCTTGTAACTGTTTTCAACTACTTTTAATTGCCTTAAACCTCCACTAACTGTTTTAAATCACGTTTAATTGAAAGTCTTAAATCTCTACTTACTATTTTTATTGCCTTCCCATTTCTGATTATCTTACAGTTTTTACTTTTTTGTTTGACTGTTTTTAACATTAAATTCTTTTAAATTATCTACTACAACAATTCTTTGTAGAATTAAAACATTATAGAAAATTTTAAAACACTTCTGCATAAAATTAAGTCAGTAGAGAAACTTTTACAGCCATTTATATAAAATGAAGACTGTTGGGAAACTTTTAAAACAATTCTATATTGAATTAAGACAGTAGAGAAACCTTTAAAGCTGTTTTGCATAAAATAAAGACAGTTGGGCAACTTTTAAAACAGTTCTGTATAAAATTAAGACTGTTGGGAAACTTTTAAAACAGTTCTGTATAGAATTAAGATAGTTTGGAAACTCTTTAAACAATTCTATATAAAATTAAGACAGAAGAGAAACTTTTAAAGCTGTTTTGTATAAAATAAAGACAGTTGGGAAACTTTTAAAACATTTCTGTATAGAATTAAGACAGTTGGGAAACTCTTTAAACAATTCTGTATAGAATTAAGACAGAAGAGAAACTTTTAAAGCTGTTTTGTATAAAATAAAGACAGTTGGGAAACTTTTAAAACATTTCTGTATAGAATTAAGCCAGTTGGGAAACTCTTTAAACAATTCTGTATAGAATTAAGACAGAAGAGAAACTTTTAAAGCTGTTTTGTATAAAATAAAGACAGTTTGGAAGCTTTTAAAACAATTCTGTATAGAATTAAGACAATAAAGAAACTTTAAAAAAAGTTTTGTATAAAATTGAGACACTTTTAAAACAGTTCTGTACAGAATTAAGGCAATTAAAGACGTTTTGTATAAAATTAAGACGGTAGACTGTTAACAGTCTTTAGTTTCTTAAAGTTTTTTCAACCCCTTTTCAGTCTTTGCATTGATTGTCTTAAAAAATAGTCTTTGTTGAAATTGTTCAATTATTTTTGGCCATCTCAGAACCATACTAAAAATTGATTTAGCTAATTTAAGAACGGACATAAATGAAAATGGGTCGATTGGCCCCTAATCGAGTTAACTACATGCATAAAAAACGATATCGATGTATTAATTCCAGTCGAAGGGGGCTCGTAGGCCGCGAAGCGAATAGATCGCCGTTAGATTATCTCGACACGAGATCTCCAAATGTTAAAAATTGGACAACTGTCGGCATTAGCACGTGATATCGTGGCGCGATAAGCCCCTATTTTATATTCCGATAATTATTAACTCCATTCTCCTTGTTACTGGACATTCCTACCGAATCACATGAATATTTATTTTTTTTTTTTTTTAATATTCACCCGGCCGCCGCTCGCGGCCCTCGTCCACCCCTCGGGAACCGATAATCGATACCGGGGTTACGTGTGTTTTTGTCGCAATTAACATTGTTATTGTATTATGTTGGGTATTTAGACCAAGGACGCGGCGCAAAGCTCCAGAGTCCAACTTTCATGGTTTGGGGGTGGTTTCGGTTGTTTCGAGTGGTCCAGGAAAACCTGATCAGTCTCGGAATTGGCACGACTCATAAATCTACATTTCATACAATTAAACCAGTGATGAAACTTGTAAAGCAAGTTAATATAAAATGAAGACATTTGGGAAACTTTCACACATTTCTGTATAGATTTGAGACAATAGAAAAATTTTTAAAACAGTTTTGAATAAAATGAGGAAAGTTGTGAAACTTTTAAAACAGTTCTGTATAGAATTGAAAGAGTAGAGAAACTTTTAAAACAATTAGAATAAAATGAAGACAGTTGGAAAACTTTTAAAACAGTTCTATATAGAATAAGATAATTGGGAAACTTTAAATAGTTCTGTATAGAATTAAGATAGTTGGGTACTTTTAAAGCTGTTTTGTATAAAACAAAGACAGTTAGGAAACTTTTAAAACAGTTCTGTATAGAATTAACAGAATTGGGAAACTCTTTAAACAATTCTATATAAAATTAAGACAGTTGGGAAACTTTTAAAGCTGTTTTGTATAAAATAGAGACAGTTGAGAAACTTTTAAAACAGTTCTGTACAGAATTAAGACAGTAAAGAAACTTTTAAAGCAATTTTGTATAAAACGAACATAGTTAGGAAACTTTTAAAGCAGTTTTGTATAAAATGAAGTTGGGAAACTTTTAAAACAGTTCTGTACAGAATTAAGACAGTAAGGAAACTTTTAAAGCAAATTTGTATAAAACGAACATAGTTAGGAAACTTTTAAAGCAGTTTTGTATAAAATGAAGACAGTTGGGAAACTTTTAAAAGGGTTCTGTACAAAATTAAGACAGTAGAGAAACTTTTAAAGCAGTTTTGTGTAAAATAAAGACAGTTGGAAAACTTTTAAAAGAGTTTTGTACAGAATTAAAACAGTATAAAAAACTTTTGAACCGATTTTGTATAAAATAGAGACTGTTGGAAAACTTTTAAAGCAGTTTTGTATAAAATGAAGACAGTTGGGAAACTTTTAAAACAGTTCTGTACAGAATTAAGACAGCAGATAAACTTTTAAAGCAACTTTGTATAACATAATGACAGTTGAGAAACTTTTCAAGCAGGTTTGTATAAAATTAAGACGGGGTAAATATTAAAACAGTTTCGACATGGTAAAACTGGATCACACACGTCGACATAGATGCAATCGTCATAAAAATGGATGCGTTTCCGCAGTGTCAAACCCCGAGGCGAATACAAATTGAACGGGGCGTGCGAACGCGTTTAATTACGGCCAGTATTCCATAAATTTTAATAGAACAATAATGTATTAGTGTTTGCCATCGGTCTCGGCATTGCACACGCAACTTATCGATATTTATGTCGAAAAAATCGCCCACGGGACGACGTATATTCATTGTCCCTAATTAATATTACAAAAAGTGTAATGGCGATTATCTGATCGGCGGGACGCACGGGTTCAATGAATATTTACGCCGGGCTTTGGCAATTTTGATAATCGACTTGTTCTTTTTTTAAACACGTCCCCCCGTCCCGGCGTTAATTGATTAAAAACGGCCTGCTCTAACGCATCGCCAATTAATTAATTCTTGCCATTTTTTTTTTTTTATTTATTTATTTCGCATCGAAACAAATATAAAAGTGCGGCCGCAGAACGATTAGAACGTCGTGGTGTATACGTGATGCGGTAATTAGCCTTTGTTTAGGGTTTCATAAAGTGGAAATAACATAAATATGTAAATTGGTCCGTCTGGCCTATCATAAGAGTGGTATCAAATAACGCTTGACTAATGACCAAGTGAGCGATATTAATAAGAATTTCTATACCTTCAACGCTCGGTTGGCCGCCAGCTCCGAACCTCCAACCAAGTGTTACCATTGAACTTGTGTGAATCTTCATGAAACACACACATATAAAAACTAATTATAGAAATCCTATCGCCACTATCTTTGCCCGTTATCAGCAATTTTTAACGCTCCGTTCGAAACAATATCTGAATATTTTAATAAATTATTGCTCACTATCGTTTACACTGAACCGCAACATTTTTTCTCTTCTTCATTTTTACTACACACGGGCTTATGATAATTAAAATTGTTCGACTGAGACAGACTTTAAAAGTTTTAAGCAACCATATACAGACAAAATAGTTTCTTGTACAAATAAGATTGTTAAGAAACTTTTAAAACAGTTTTGTATATAATTAAGACAATTGAGAAACTTTTTAAACCCTCCTGTATAGAATTAAGACAGTTGAAAAACTTTTAAAACAGTTTTGTGTAAAATTAAGATAGTTGGGAAACTTTTTAAACAGTTCTGTATAGGATTAAAAGAGTAGAAAAACTTTTAAAAGGTTTGTGTAAAATAAAGACAGTTGGGAAACTTTTTAAACAATTCTGTATAGAATTAAAACAGTAGAAAAACTTTTAAAACAGTTTGGTGTAAAATTAAGATAGTTGGAAAACTTTTTAAACAGTTCTCTATAGGATTAAGAGAGTAAAAAAACTTTTAAAACAGTTTTGTGTAAAATTAACATAGTTGGGAAACTTTTTAAACAGTCCTGTATAGAATTAAGAAAGTAGAGAAACTTTTAGGACATTTTTGTATAAAATTAGGATAGGAAACTTCTTAAACAGTCTTGTATAGACTTTCAAAGTATTTCTGTATACAATTAATACAGTAAAGAAACTTTTTAATCAGTTCTGTATAGAATTGAGACAATAGAAAAACTTTTAGAACAATTTTTTATAAAATTAAGACAGTTGGGAAACTTTTTAAACACTTCTATATAGAATTAAGACACTAGATAAACTTTTAGAACATTTTGTATAAAATTAAGACAGTTGGGACACTTCTTAAATAGTCCTGTATAGAATTAAGTCAATAGATAAACTTTTAAACCGGTTTTGTATAAAATTAAGACAGTTGGGACACTTTTTAAACAGTTCTGTATAGAATTAAGACAGTTGGGAAACTTTTTAAACAGTTCTATATAGAATTAAGACAGTAGAGAAACTTTTAGAACATTTTTGTATAAAATTAAGATAGTTGGGAAACAATAGATTAACTTTTAAAACAGTTTTTTTATAAAATTAAGACAGTTGGATAACTTTTTAAACAGTTCTGTATAGAATTAAGACAGTTGGGAAACTTTTTAAACTGTTCTATATAGAATTAAGACAGTTGGGAAACTTTTTAAACAGTTCTATATAGAATTAAGTCAATAGATAAACTTTTAGAACATTTTTGTATAAAATTAAGACAGTTGGGACACTTCTTAAACAGTCCTGTAGAGAATTAAGTCAATAGATAAACTTTTAAAATAGTTTTGTATAAAAGTGCAAACTTTTAAAACAGTTTTGTATAAAATTAAGACAGTTGGTAAACTTTTTAAACAGTTCTGTATAGAATTAAGACAGTGGAGAAACTTTTAAAACAGTTTTGTATAAAATTAAGACAGTTGGGAAACTTCTTAAATAGTCCTGTATAGAATTGAGACAATAGATAAACTTTTAAACAGTTTTGTATAAAATTAAGACAGTTGGGAAACTTCTTAAATAGTCCTGTATAGAATTGAGACAATAGATAAACTTTTAAAACAATTTTGTATAAAATTAAGACATCTGGGAAACTTTTTAAACAGTTCTGTATAGGATTAAGACAGTTGGGAAACTTTTTAAACTGTTCTGTATAGAATTAAGACAGTTGGGAAACTTTTTAAACAGTTCTATATAGAATTAAGACAGTAGAGAAACTTTTAAAACAGTTTTGTATAAAATTAAGACAGTTGGGAAACTTTTTAAACAGTTCTGTATAGAATTAAAACAGTTGGGAAACTTTTTAAACATTTCAGTATAGAATTGAGAGGGGAGTAGAGAAACTTCGTAATATATTAAATGGAAAACAAGAAATAATAAAAATACTCCAGTTATTTAGCCTTGAATTATTTTAAAATTTGCTGATGAAGACTTCGAGAAACAATCGTGTTTTTTTCGGAGCAGACAGGTTCAATAGCGTTGCAAGTGAGTGTATCGAGCAACGGCGGAATATTTTAATAAATTACACATTAATTACATTTAAACAACTGACATACTACTTCGAATCAATTGTTTCGTAATTAAAACACGGCCGAGTCGAATCGGACGCACGACCATCTCACCCGTTCCAACCAATTGTGTCGGACAAAGACGAAAGCACGGATTGAATGGCGAGTCTGCATTGATGCGTCACAGGATATGACTGAAGCAGTCATAAGGTTATGGTAGAGCGGACACCAACACAGACAGACTATTAATGGACTGAAAAAAACCCACAAAGAAGGAACACACGGCGGAACAAGAACCACTCGCGTTGGACGTGGTTTCGTCTCTATCCGTG
Organism: Aethina tumida; assembly: GCF_024364675.1. Classification (NCBI taxonomy): domain Eukaryota; kingdom Metazoa; phylum Arthropoda; class Insecta; order Coleoptera; family Nitidulidae; genus Aethina; species Aethina tumida. The sequence goes on along the minus strand of NC_065440.1, from coordinate 17,800,729 downwards.
TGTGTGTGTGTATGTGTGTTTCGATGTATTTATTTATAGATTGGGTATCGGCATTGTTTGTTCGAATTTCAGTGTCGTCGCGTATTAATTACCCGACGGCGGTTTTGGACGCGTAGACGTGGCCCGCGTTCTATTTTCGGTTACGCGGGATCGGGTCTATTAAGCGATCGGTGCTATCGGTGTTTTTATTGTTGGTCCGGTGTGTTTTGACATTATTTGGCACACGACGGGAAAAATGCCGATTTTATTGTCACCAATGCGGCCGTTTAATCGTCGAATTAGTACTCGTCGTTATGTTTTTTCGTACACTATTTGTTGCTTTCTTGTTCAACTAATAATAATTATATGTTATGACTGGCAACAAATTTCTCACACCTAAACACCAACTCTCTATACAATTAAGACAGCAGTGAACTGTTTAAAGCGGTTCTATAAACAATTAAAGCTGTAATGAACCCTTTTAAAATATGTATATTCAACAAAAACAGTGGTAGAACTTCTCAACGTAGCTTTTTTAACTATTCTGTATAAAATTAATATAGTATTGATCTTATTAAGCCATACTGTATATAATTGAGGCAGACATGAAATATCTATCTATATCAAGACAATGTATATACAATTAAGACAGTTGAGTTACTTCTAAGACAATAATGTGTCCAACTAAGACAGTAGGAAAGCTTTTAAGGCAATTCTGTATTAAATTAAGAAAGTATTGAACTTTTCAAGCCATACTGTGTATAATTAAGAGTCATAAAACTTTTTAATCAGAATTGTATATAATTAAGACAATATTGTATACAAGTAAGACAGTTGAAATACTTCTAAGGCAGTAATACATCCAACTAAGACAGTAGGAAAGCTTTTAAGGCAATTCTGTATAAAATTAAGACAGTATTGAACTTTTCCAGCTGTACTGTGTATAATTAAGGCAGTTATAAAACTTTTAAAGCAGAATTGTGTATAATTAAGGCAATATTGTACACAAGTAAGACAGTTGGAATACTTCTAAGGCAGTAATATATCCAACTAAGACAGTAGGAAAGCTTTTAAGGCAATTCTGTATAAAATTAAGACAGTATTGAACTTTTCCAGCTGTACTGTGTTTAATTAAGACAGTCATAAAACTTTTTAATCAGAATTGTATATAATTAAGACAATATTGTATACAAGTAAGACAGTTGAAATACTTCTAAGGCAGTGATACATCCAACTAAGACAGTAGGAAAGCTTTTAAGGCAATTCTGTATAAAATTAAGACAGTATTGAACTTTTTCAGCTGTACTGTGTATAATTAAGGCAGTTATAAAACTTTTAAAGCAGAATTGTGCATAATTAAGGCAATATTGTACACAAGTAAGACAGTTGGAATACTTCTAAGGCAGTAATATATCCAACTAAGACAGTAGGAAAGCTTTTAAGGCAATTCTGTATAAAATTAAGACAGTACTGAACTTTTATAGCTGTACTGTGTATAATTAAAATAGTCATAAAACTTTTTAAGCAGAATTGTATATAATCAAGACAATATTGTATACAAGTAAGACAATTGGAATACTTCTAAGACAGTAATATATCCAACTAAAACAGTAGGAAAGTTTTTAAGGCAATTCTGTATAAAATTAAGACAGTATTGAACTTTGCCAGCTGTACTGTATATAATTAAGACAGTCATAAAACTTTTTAATCAGAATTGTATATAATCAAGACAATATTGTATACAAGTAAGACAGTTGGAATACTTCTAAGGCAGTAATATATCCAAGTAAGACAGTAAGGCAATTCTATATAATATTAAGACAGTATTGAACTTTTCCAGCTGTACTTTGTATAATTAAGACAGTCATAAAACTTGTAAAGCAGAATTGTATATAATTAAGGCAATATTGTATACAAGTAAGACAATCATGAATGTTTTTTGATCAATTTTATATATATTATACAATTAAAACAGTACTGTCTAAAATTGAGAATGTTGGGAATCTCTTAAGAAGTTTTTGTTCTGTTATTTGTGAAATTAATAAAAATTATCTAATGTCCAACAGTTTTCTCACACTTAAGCCCCTCGCAATTTTTTTTAATTGATAACAAAAGTATCACTTGCACGGATTTCAAATCCAACAATGATGCGACGATTTCGCACACAAAACCCTCTCACAGAGCTTAAATATTCAAATGGGCCCATTAATAAATCACACATCAATACTAAAACCCCTTTCATTCGATTTTCATTTAAATTCGAACGGCCAAAGTAAACAAATTATGTAAAAAATAGTATATCCGGCCTGTCGATATTCAAATCCGTGGGATGTGCAGTGATATATTTAATATGCCGCAACAAAAGGGTTTATGTTCCCGTCGAAGATTTTGGTTACCCCCAGGATTACAGGTAAACGACCGTCCCCCTTTTGTCGTTCGCCTCACGGTCGTCTTGAGGATGTGGATAAAATTTTTTAAGGATTTGCATACGGTCATTACGAGATCAATAAATAAATTTTATTTGTGAATGATAATGGTGCAGATGTCGTTAGAAAAAATCATATAAGGAGATCGAATGCTCATTAGTATTCAGGTTTATGTGGAAAGGGACACTCGAAATGAATTGTAATTCGGGTTATTGTCAAAGGATTAGATGTTTATAATTTAAAATTTTATGTTAAATTAATATAAACTAGTTTCAAAAGTTAAAAATGGAATTAATTAATAAATTACTCGTATTCGCGTTTGTAATTATTTTGCCTCTTTGAGCTTATATAACAAAAAATGTACAGAAGATATTAAAAATCTGTTTCCATAATTCCATTCAGTGTATAATTTTTTATTGTTGTTCAAAATATTATTAAGAAATATTTGAAATTAAGAAAGTGGTAACAAATAGACTATATCCATTCAATATTTTTATTTTTGTCACTTTGAGCAGCAATAACTCAAAACTCATATAAGACATCAAAATTCTGTTTTCACAGTGCGATTCTGTGTATATTTTTTTATTCTTGTTAAAAAATTTATTAAAAAATATTTGAAATTAAGGACGTGGTAACAAATAGACTATATTCATTCACTATTTTTATTTTTGTCGCTTATCTTACCACTTTGAGTAGCGATAACTCAAAAATTACACAAGGCATTAAAATTTAGTTTTCATAGTTCGATTCAGAGTTTTATTTTATATTATTGTTAAAAATTTCATTAAAAAATATTTGAAATTAAGGACGTGATAGCAAATCTAATATTGCATAAATAATTTTATTTTGTGAGTTGAGAAACTGAACTTAACAATTAAAAATATTAAATTAGATATTTCATAAAAAACAATATAAGAATATAAAGCAAATATTCATATAAAAGTAACTAGTAGTAATTTAAAAAACATCACAATTAAAAAGTGCGGCAGGAAAAGTCCGAGTATTAATAAATTAGAGTGTGGTAATGTTTTCATCTGGTCGGATAATGAAATCTTTCCCAGTAAAAAAAGGAAGAAAACGCAAACAGACACATACACATACACACACACACACACACACACAGACACACAAATATATTAAAATTCAGGAAATAAGTCCGCTGAAGGATCTGTGTAATGCAAAAACGAATAATTCCGACAAAAGGAAGCAAAACAAGAACCGGCCGCGCTCTCTGCAAATATTCTCGAGCCAGACAATGCCATTTTAATTATTTTATTAAAATAAAGACTTTTGCACATACGGGAGGGCGAAACGTTGAGGCGGCCGACCAGTGGGGTGGGTCCCGGTGACGGACTCGACGCTCGCCCCGTTATAATGTATGCGACAAAAATATTATTCGGCTTGAAATTCTAATGTTTCAATATTTCGCCCCCGCGACGTGGATAAACATTTGTTTTTCAGCTAGACCTATTATTCGGCCATTCGGGACTCGGCACATCGTCCCCGTATTTCCACTAATGAAAACCGTCCCCGGAATTATGCCACACGAAAAACACACTATCGAATTTTACGTCCGTTGGTTTGAAATTATATTTTGTACGTGGCTGTCGGTGGACACGGACGGATGGAAAAATTGTCCTTCGACACGATTATCGGATGGAAGTGTCCCTCCTCTACGGACCCGACGACCGCATCCTCTGAATAATAATGGAGAGAACGGAAAAAACCGTGGCAGTCTCTCACAAGGATCATTCGGGATGCGATATGCAAATACGGGGGAATTAATGGCTTTCGATATCAATGCAATACCATCTCCAACCCTTTCTTCCGTTCAACGGGGTCACAATAAAAAAAAATTTGAATACGAATACCAGCCGCAACTTGATTTACGGCACGAATGTGCGGAATGTGTGTGAGAAAAATTCGATATTTTCGATGCTGGCACCTTATAAACGAATTGACGTCGATTGGCCCGCAGACAAATTGCTAATCTTGTGTCCATTCAAAATGCGCGGTGCCAAATCGTCCGCGGAAAAATGACTAATGACACGGGTGAAATGAGCGAAATGTATATGTTTTATTGCACGTTGGTGCAACCGGCGCATTGTTCCAAAAATTCGAGATGTTTCCACACTGAGTTATTATTTTTAACGGACGGATTTACGGGATCAACGAAATGGACAAGACAAACGACAACACACTTAAAAACATTAAATAATATAAATCTTAAAAACTGCGGGATGCTTGAATTAATTTAATGTACAAATATTTGTCACTCGAAACTTGATAAACAATTAATCGTGGTGGCAAAGCTAATTAAAACAATGATTACGAACATTTATTTGTTGCTGCGTTTTTAATATCAAATATTTTTTAATGAATTTTTTAATAATAGAAAATTATATGGTAAATAGAACTGTCAATACAATATATTTTGTGATTTTTGAATTATCGTTGCTCAAAAAAGCAAAATGGAAAATAACAAAATATTGAATGGATATAGTCTATTTGATCTTACCACGTTCTTAATTTCAAGTATGTTTAATGAAATTTTGAGTAAAAATAGAAAATTGTACGCTGAATCGAACTGTGAAAACTGAATTTTAATATCTTGTGCCATTTTTGAGTTATCGTAGTATCAAAGTAGCAAAATAATATTAAAAATAATAATATACAACTACTTGTTATCACGTTCTTAAAATCAAATATTTTTTAACGAAATTTTTGATAACAATAAAAAATATTATGATGAATCGAATTGTGAAAACTGTATTTTAATATCTTTTGTGACCTTTGAGTTATCGTTGCTCAAAGAGGCAAAATAATGACAAAAATAAAAATATTGAATAGATATAGTCTACTTGTTACCACGTTCTTAAAATCAAATATTTTTTAATGAAATTTTTGATAACAATAAAAAATATTATGATGAATCGAATTATGAAAACTGTATTTTAATATCTTTTGTGACTTTTCAGTTATCGTTGATCAAAGAGGCAAAATAATGACAAAAATAAAAATATTGAATAGATATAGTCTACTTGTTACCACGTTCTTAAAATCAAATATTTTTTAATGAAATTTTTGATAACAATAAAAAATATTATGATGAATCGAATTGTGAATACTGTATTTTAATATCTTTTGTGACTTTTGAGTTATCGTTGCTCAAAGAGGCAAAATAATGACAAAAATAAAAATATTGAATAGATATAGTCTACTTGTTACCACGTTCTTAAAATCAAATATTTTTTAATGAAATTTTTGATAACAATAAAAAATATTATGATGAATCGAATTATGAAAACTGTATTTTAATATCTTTTGTGACTTTTCAGTTATCGTTGATCAAAGAGGCAAAATAATGACAAAAATAAAAATATTGAATAGATATAGTCTACTTGTTACCACGTTCTTAAAAACAAATATTTTTTAATGAAATTTTTGATAACAATAAAAAATGTTATGATGAATCGAATTGTGAATACTGTATTTTAATATCTTTTGTGACTTTTGAGTTATCGTTGCTCAAAGAGGCAAAATAATGACAAAAATAAAAATATTGAATAGATATAGTCTACTTGTTACCACGTTCTTAAAATCAAATATTTTTTAATGAAATTTTTGATAATAATAAAAAATATTATGATGAATCGAATTGTGAATACTGTATTTTAATATCTTTTGTGACTTTTGAGTTATCGTTGCTCAAAGAGGCAAAATAATGACAAAAATAAAAATATTGAATAGATATAGTCTACTTGTTGTACAATCATAGAAAATTTTAAGCCGAAGCACACTATAGAAATTGAATTTTAATATTTCGTGTTATTTTTGAGTTATCGGTGCTCAAAGTGATAAAATAATGACAAAAATATAAATATTAAATGGATGTAGTATAATTCTTAACACGTCCTTAACTTTTGAATGAAATATACAGATAATGTAGATAACATAGATAATGTAATTAAAAAAATTCTTAAACCTTATTAAAAATATTTCTCCATGGATCATTTCAAAAACTTTTCCCTGTCGTAATTATTACTTAAAGCAGCTAATTTATCTTCTGTCGTTCAGTTAAATAAAAAAAGTCGAAACAATAAAACGCAATTATTTACGATTTCCTGAGCATTTTAATGTATAATTTGTTAATATAAAAATACATAAAACATTCCTTTTAGAAACAATGAATCAGATTTACGGAACAATGATGGGTTACGTCAAACGAATGAATAAAAATGGCTTTTGCAACAAATGTAATAAATTCGGTTCTTTTCACTTGAAGGTTTTTTCTTTAATTATTTGCACCTACTTAACGATAGTTTTTATTTTTAATCGTGTGTGGGCGTCAGCGTGGCAGGCAAGTTGGGATTTTAATTAAACGAATAATTTCGACAAAATTTAATTAAATTAACATCGATTAGATATAAATTTTCCGGTAGATGTTCAATGTGCGGATATCAGAGATATAAAATTAAGTGGGAGCTCGGGGTATTCGGCATCCCCCCAGTTTCAACAAATCATCCGATTTTTTCGAACTCCGACGAACCCCTTTTCGGCTCCGTGTTTTCGCCGCGCCTCTTATAGTTTTAATTGTTTCGGAGTACTGTGCCAATTCCCGAATTCCTCTTCCCGTTTTTGATATTCCCAAGCTGGCAGACGCATTAATTGATGTTCGGGGCAATATGCTATTCCATCCCCGCGTTTTCTTGCCGCCGTTTCTACGAACGTACAAACGTCGTCTTCACGAAAACGACGGTTGGACCGGAAGCGATTTCTATAAGTGTGTTATTAGTGTTCGATTCCGTTTGTAGATACACCCCGGATATGTCAGGACTCATCGATACACGCACAGGTGCAAGAAATACGTTACCTATAAAACGTTCCAAACGACTTTCTTATCGTCTCATTGTCTTTAAATTTATCTCTCATTAACTTGCAGTTGGACAAATTTTGATATAAATATTTATTTAAGGAGATGTACATGATAAACTGTCGTTGCTCAACCAAAAACGCCTCTTATAAATACAAACATTCTTCTTTACAACATATAAAATAAGGAGGAGCAATTTTATTATCAAAAATTGCACTTGTATTTAATGATGAAGGTGAGCAAAAATTGATTACTGCAAAAATACAATTAATAGAGTTGTGAAAATATGAAATAATGGTTTTAAATTGTTCTCTAATTAGACCTTTAAATGCAGTTTCTGAAAATGTTTACTCTTTTCAATTTAATGTTGAAGTCTATCGAAAATTGGTCAAACCCATCCATCCTTAGCTTATATTAAAGTGGTGCAAATGTTGATACAAATAAATAAATATATATATACACAATTTTGAAGAATTGTGAAAACAGTTCTAGAAAGATGGACGCGATAAACTGTCGTTGCTCAAGCAAACACAATTGAAAATTGCCGTGTGCCGAAATCGGGGCTGCGTTTTATCTGTTTTTAATTTCTGTTACTAAATATCCTCGTTTTTATGCCAACGGCTAATTGTTTATTGTTTGACGTAACTCATTATTGTTCGCAAGATGAACTTATGTAACGCGTTTTATTTCTAATTGCACTCTTAAACTGAATCGAGCTGATCTGATTCATTGTTTTGTACGGATTATGTTTTATGTATTTATTATGGCAAATTATGCCAGAAAAATGTTTAGGAAATTACACATAATTATATTCTATTTACTATTTATTGTATATATAAATAAATGTTGTTTAATAACTGAAATTATGTCAACATTTCATTGATATTATTATTATTAGTTTAGAATTGTTATAATTTTTCCGTGGTCAATTTAGCATTCTTATTTTTTATTAATACTTGGCCATTTTCAGCTACAAAAGCTTGAAAACTACGAAAGATAATTCAATGAAAATATACCTAAATTTTCATTCAAAAATTCCAAAAATTTTTAGTAACTGTATTGCCACTTTGAGTTACGAGAACTCAAAAACTATTATTGATAATTAACCATAAATTCAGCAGCTTGATTCAACGAAAAATTGTTTATTATTATACCAATTTTCATTCAAAAATATCAAAAATTAGGGACGTGGTAACAAATAAACCATCTCAATTCAGTATTTCCATTTTTAGTAATTGTCTTACCACTTTGTGCTACGAGAACTCAAAAACTATTAGAGGTAATTAAATATAGATTCAGCAACTTAATTCAACAAAAAATTATCTATTATTGTACCAATTTTCATTCAAAAATTTCAAAAATTAGGGATGTGGTAACAAATAAACCATCTCAATTCAGTATTTCCATTTTTAGTACTTGTTTTGCTACTTTGAGCTACGAGAACTCAAAAACTATTAAAAATAATTAAACATATATTCAGCAGCTTGATTAAACGAAAAATTATCTATTATTATACCAATTTTCATTAAGAAATTCCAAAAATTAGGGACGTGGTAACAAATAAACCATCTTAGTTCAGTATTTTCATTTTTAATAATTGTCTTGCCACTTTGAGCTAAGAGAACTCAAAAACTATTAAAAATAATTAAACATAGATTCAGCAGCTTGATTCAACGAAAAATTATTTATTATTATACCAATTTTCATTAAAAAATTCCAAAAATTAGGGACGTGGTAACAAATAAACCATCTTAGTTCAGTATTTCCATTATTAATAATTGTCTTACCACTTTGAGCTACGAGAACTCAAAAACTATTAGAGGTAATTAAATATAGATTCAGCAACTTGATTCAACGAAAAATTATCTATTATTGTCCCAATTTTCATTCAGAAATTCCAAAAATTAGGGACGTGGCAACAAATATTGTTCAAAGGGGTAAAATTATTTAAAATTGAAACATTAAAAAATAATAATTAAATAAGATTTAATAAAATAATTTAACCAAATATAAAAAATTAATTACTTTATTAATAAACAATAAATAAACCACCAGTCAATTTCAACAAACAAAACCTGTATTCTAACCCCATTAAAAAAAAAAATCACAAAAACAAAACGGAAAGAAAAACTGCCCTGAAAACAGGCCGCGAAGAATGACGAAAACCAGTGACCTAGTAAACAGTCCGCGCTCGCCCCAGTTCGGAAGAGAGTCACCCTTAAAAAAAAACGCTTTAAAGTAAACAGTTTTTTAAAACGAGACGCACCCCAATTGAAAGGACGCCTTTTGACTACCTGTGTCGATTATTAGCTCACAATGGGCCCCATTCAATTTCCTACGTTTTTCGTCGGTGCATTTTTTAACAGATCGATCGAAGTAGAACATTCATTCCTTTTGTGCCTAAACTGCGGTTAATTAACGCCATCGATCACTGTTCGATCTTTACCCTCCTCGAGTCTTATTTTTTTTCGTGATAAAGGCGCAAAAATGCCTTTTATAAATACAAACATTCTTTTATGTGGGTTATAAAAGGAGGTGGACAGGTTTTGTTACGTATAATTGCAATTTACTTTTAATGATGAAGGCGAGCAAAAATTGATTTCTATCAAAATACAATCAATAAGGTTGTGAAAATATTAAATAATGGTTTTAAATTGTTTTCTAATTAGACCTTTATATATTTTTTGCACAATTCCGTCCGTTTATTTATTGATGAAGACTAGGAAAAATTGATTACTACCAAAATACAATCAATAAGGTTGTGAAAATATTGAATACTGGTTTTAAATTGTTTTCTAATTAGACCTTTATATTTTTTCTGCACAACTCCGTCCATTTATTTATTGATGAAGGCTAGGAAAAATTGATTATTACTAAAATACAATTAACAAGGTTATGATAATATTAAATAATGGTTTTAAATTGTTTTCTAAGTAGACCTTTGAATTCTTTTTCTGTAAATTTGTGCCCGTTTTTATTTTATCCCAATTACAACAAACTCCTTTGCTACATCAAAGGCAAACAATCAAATTAATCGTTTTAAACAGAAATTCACGCCAGATCGAACCGTCAACATTCGAAAACGAACGAAAACACGTCGAAAAAAAAATAATACGGTCGCGTGTGCCGCAACGTAGGAAAACAAAAGCCGAGCCGAGTGAAAATTAACCGCGGCATAACAATCAGTAGTTCGCACTTTGGCAGGCAGTTTTGCGGCGGTTGCATCGCGTTACGGCGTCGCCGTTTCGATCGCCTACGTCCCGCACTTGGGGCCGTGCAAGTGAGCGAGACGGAGTTAGGTCGGGCGCGTGTGGCGGCACCGCAACACTTGTGCTTCTTGAACAAGTTGTTGACCGATTGTTGCTCGCGATTTCGGTGTTTGCGGGACGCGTTTCTGGTTTTTGCGTTTTTTTTTTCGGTGGGAAAACAACCCTTAAGTCCGTACGGGCTGGAACAATTCCCACATTTATAAACGACCTTTTTGCCTGCGAAATTTACTCCGAGTTAATTAAATATTCCCGATGGATGAATAATTTGGCCAGTCGATTTTCTCACACCAGAAATCGATACATAAATTAATTAGGAGACGGCAAAAACATCTGCAAGGAACCAGTTTCGTCGACCCATTGATTTACATATCGCTTCTTATTATTTTCGTGCACTAAAACTCACCCGTAATTTACATGCGTGCATAAATTAAGCGAGGGGTTATATTTCCAGACCCCCGAGCACATGGGACTCAATCGAAGAACGAGTTCTAATTAATTCAATCCTGAAGGAAGTCTGGCAGATGTCCACGTGTTTTAACCACCTTTGTGCCATTGATTTTTTTATATATTATTATTTTAATCGAATGATCAAGACTTTGTCTTACGCCAGTCTCAAGAAATTGCCAAGTTGAAGCCCAACAAGGAAACGGATGTAGATTTCATCCCTTGAATTAAATTCACTTATTATTTGATGAAATAAGAAATGATCAAGACATTGTCTTGAAGCCCAGCAAAGGAAATTTCACGTCCAACCCTTAAATTATTAATTCAGATCGCTGAAATTAATTCACGTGTTATTTTTCTTCCCATAGAAACAGGTTTTCGGGTTGTTAATCAATATGTGCATTAATTGTGTGTGTCAGCTGCAAAAATCCAAATATCGATCCGAAGATAATATCGTTTTACCCTTCTTAAGGCATTTTTGCATTGTTCCCACATTAAATTTATGCAAGTATGCAAATTGGCAGGGGCAATCGATAATCGTATGCAGAAAATCATTTTCTGAAAGGGTTGTATGTTGGCATTATTGTTCTTTGATTGTCTTCATGTATTTAAATTGGGTTCAAGAATTTCCAACCGTCTTGTACAGCTGGAAATTGATCTTGAAATATTAAAGGTGTCATTGCTATGATGGTTTATAATTTTTTATTCATGTTTTATTCTAATGCTTCTAAAGTTTTTTATGCATCTGGAATTTATTTCATACCATAAAAGGTTTCATTGGAAAAATGTTTATTATCGATTTGTTATAATTTAACAATTTATATGTTCTTAATTTAGCAGAAATTATTTTTTTCTCTCCCTTTTGATTTTGAAAATTTCTTTAAAATCTTAAAAGGTGTTATTGAATAATTGATTATTATCTATTTCTTATAATTTTATAATTTATTTCTTCTTAATTTAGTAGAAATCATTTTTTGCTCTCCCTTCAAAATTGTTTTATACATTTGAAAATTCCTTTAAAACCATAAAAGGTGTCATTGAATAATTGAATATTATCGATTTCTTATAATTTAATAATTATTTTCTTCTTAATTTAGTAGAAATCATTTTTTGATCTTCCTTCAAAATTTTCTTATACATTTGAAAATTTCTTTAAAATTATAATAGGTGTCATTGAATAATTGATTATTATCGAGTTCTTATAATTTAATGATTAATTTCATCTTAATTTAGTATAAATCATTTTCTGCTCTCCCTTCTAAATTGTTTTATACATATGAATATTCCTTAAAAACCATAAAAGATGTCATTGAATAATTGATTATTATCGATTTCTTATAATTTAATAATTAATTTGTTCTTAGTTTAGTATAAGTCATTTTTTGCTCTCCCTTCTAAATTGTTTTAAACATTTAAAAATTTCTTTAAGACCATAAAAGGTGTTATTAAATAATTGATTATTATCTGTTTTTTATAAATTAATAGTTTATCTATTCGTAATTTAGTAGAAATCATTTTTTGCTGTCTTCTTCTAAATTACTTTTATATATTACTGGCCTAAACAAAATAATTAAAATAAATCTAATGTAATTAAAAATAAATTTAAATTAATATAAAAAAAACGTGTGTATTTATTTTTAATTTTTTCAGCTTTTTCAGGCGTTTTCAGAAAGTTATCGAAAGCCGAGTGTCAGTTGCTTTATTTTTGATCGTCGCTGGTTGTTTGTCCGCCGTTTGATTTCTTGTAGCTCGAGCGGACGAGCTAACAAACGGCGGACGAAAAGGGAGTCGAAACAAGGGGATAATATTTGTGCACACAAATTACGTAGGGTGGAATCATCCCTTAAGTGCGTAGAGGTCGCCACAATCCAACGAATGTAGTCCTTGAAACGAAAAATAACAATACATCGGATAAAAGAAAGTGATCGTAAACAACAAACGATATATTTTTTTTTTTTTTTTTTGTTTTAAATGGATTTCACCGATTTTCATGTAATAAATGTATCATTGTCCCGGAATCGTTTCGCGTGAATTTCGAAATTTGAATAATTGCGCAACGCAAAATCGTTTCTGTCACGGTTTGTGTATTTTTTTTTTTTTTCGTGGAGGATAATTTGAATCGAAATGGTCTGATTAAATTGTAGGTTTTGATGACTGATTTTAAGTATTGCATACGTTTTATTATTTATGTGGAGTTTGGCATTGTTTCGTCCGAAATTTCGGAAGGTTAACGAGATTTATTGCTTTCTTAGGCATTTGTTTATTGTCTTAAATATTTTTCAATAATAAATTTTACATGTTTTATTACTTTCTTTGTAAAATTTATGTTTTTATACTCATGTTAATTAATTATTTGTCTTGTTTTATTAAAATTGTTAAAAATATATTAAATACACAAAATTATATATTAAATTTATAAAAGAGAAAACTCTTCAAACCATTAAAAAAGTGGTCATTAAAATAATGAGAATGTGTATATTACAAGAAAGCAAATAATGTTTTATCATTGCTTTAACTTTTTAAGTATTTTAAATATTTAAATTTATAAATAAATTTTCTCTCTGTTTATTCTTTCTGTTAATTAAAAAATCTAATTTAAAATATTTTTTAAAGAAACAAAAAATGCCAATTTAAAATTCATTCAAATGTTACATCCGCAATAAAAATCTTAAAATTTGATCAAACAATAAACCTAAAAAAATTACACTGATTAAAATGTCAGAAAGTCAATAATTCATTTATTTTTAGCTGATCATAAAAAAATTGAATATTAAGTGTTACAATTTTCAAAGAGATAAACGACATTAGTAATATTAGTTGGCATTAATGTTTAATAATATTTACAACATAAAACCAATATGAATAATAAAGATATTATAAATATTAGTGCAACGCAATTTGAAACTAACGATAATTATCTATAATGACTAATCAATTATTAATTTCAATACGTCAAGTTGTTAAACGACACGATTTAAAACATCGAAAATGAATCAATCACAATTTACATAGCGTTATTGTTTTTTAAAAGCATATCAATTGCAAATTATATTTAATATTATCGCTTCAATATTTAAATTGCTACATTAAAATACTTTGCATTTTAAATAACAAAAGTTGATTGTTCAATGAAACTTTTCGTTAATCAGTCAGTAAGTATTGTTTGTGAAATTTTAATTTAACTTCGTAGTAAGATTAAGAACGCTGAATAAAAAACTTAAAAATAGTACGTCATAAAAAATTCTCTAATATTTTAAAAATTAAACATTTTATGACGGTTTTATGTTAATAATAAATATGAAAGTATTTTTTAATATCTCTGTTTGATTTGACACAACGTCAATCAACAGTTTTAATGAATATTTTGTTCCATTTGTCGTTTAATAATCGAATTAAACGACGATTTACAGTTTCAATTATTGATGATATTTGTCATATTAATTCATTCAACTATTACAAAATGTGAAAAAATAAAAAAATTATGAATTGAAAATTGATTGTCGTTTAATATTCGTGTCTGACTTAACTGATCACAGGAAATTAAACGACAATCGACAGATTAAATTAAAGTTTTATTATATAAACAGATGTTAGACATTTTTTTGTGACAATTATGAAGTCGATTCTTATAAAATATGAAAAAATATAAACATTATAAATTGTTTATTAATTGTCGTTTAATAATTAAATGATGATTATTTTTAATATTCGTGTTTAATTTGACTGATCACATAGAAAATTAAATAACAATCGTCAGTTTAAATTAATGTTGTTATATTTATTCAGTCAATTATTATAAATGTGGAAAAATATAAATATTATAAATTAATAATTAATTGTCATTTAATAATTAAATGATGATATTTTTAATATTCATGTTTGACTTAACCAATGATAGAAAATTAAAGGACAGTAATCAAAGTTTCAAGTTCTATAAAAAAAAGATGTTTGATAATTTTTGTTAAATTTATTTTGCCAATTATTATAAGTTATGAAAAAATATGAATAATATAAATTGGTAATGGATTGTCGTTAAATAATTAAATGAAGATTTTTTCAATATTCATATTTAACTTAACTGATGACATAGAAAATTAAAAGACAATCGTCAGTTTAAATTAAAGTCTTATATAATATAAACAAAAATTAGATAATTTAGCCAATTATTACAAATTGTATAAAAACATAAATATTATAAATTAATAATTAATTGTCATTTAATATTCGCGTTTGACTTAACCAATGACTTAGAAAATTAAAAGGTATCGTCAGTTTAAATTATACTGTCTAATATACAAACAAAAATTAGATAATTTTTTGTTATATTTATTTAGTTAATTATTATAAAATGTGAAAAAATATAAATATTATATATTAATAATTAAATGATGATTTTTCTTATAACCTTATTTGATTTAACTAATGACATATTAAATTAAAAGACAATCTTCAATTTAAATTAAAGTCTTATATTCAAACAAAAGTTATATAATTTTTTGTTATATTTATTCAGTCAATTAGTATAATATGTGAAAAAATATAAATATTATAAATTAATAATTAAATGATGATTTTTCTAATATTAGTGTTTGACACAGTAAATTGAAAGACAATCGTCAAAATTAAAATTCTATGAAAAAAAACAGATGTTATATAATTTTTTGTTACAATTATTCAGCCAATTATTATGTGAAAAAATATAAATATTATGAATTGTTAATTGATTGTCGTTTAATAATTAAATGATTTTTTCTAACATTGGAGTTTGACTTAACTGATGACAGAAAATTAAAAGACAATCGTCATATTAAAATTATATAAAAAAAAACAGATGTTAGATAATTTTTTGTAACATTGTTAATTGATTGTCGTTAAATAATTAAATGATGATATTTCTAATATTCGTGTAGGACTTAACTGATGATATAAAAAGTGTTGAATGACAATCAACAGTTTGAACTATGTTTGAATTCTTCCAACATAAAATTGACGAATTGTCAATCATTTGTCGTTTTATAACCGAATCCAAAAAAAAAAAAATGGTACCATCACTGTCAAGGCCGACCGTCATCATCCCACAGAAGATGTCACCTGTCGATAGGCTCCTCCGCTCGCCGCCGCCGTCCCCCGAAAACCCGAACGAAAATAGAAAAAAAAAATAAATAAATAAAAGAACCAAAAAAAAAAAAACGCAACTACAACAAACGCCAGAACATGCGCCCTAAAATCCATCAGAGTCGTCCGCGAGGGAAGTGAAGTAAAAAAAAAAAAAGACGAGCAAAAACGGGAAAACTCGCCCCGGCCGAGATGTACACGTATATGTGTCGGGTGGCGAGGCGCGAGGGGAGGGGGCGGGGTGGTATGGAATCGAGGCAATACCCGCGACGACTCAAAAGAAACCTCTTCGATTTTTAACTAAAAAGTAAATTCACAGGCCTCGATCCGCACCACACTATTGGTCCCGCATTCGCGCACCGTGCGCGACCGAGACGACGGGACAACAACGGGTGCGTGCGAGCGAGACAACGCCAGCGCGATTGTGTCAAGATGTTGACAGGGTGCGCCACTTACCAACAATGGGGGCGGGGCCAGTGCGAGAGCCCGTTCACGCAGACTGAGACGGAGCGTCGGGCTGGCAGATGCGAGGCGACCGGCCGCTGTGCTCTCAGTGTTGGGACGGCGATCTCGACGTCAGCACGTGACCGCGTGTGGAGTTCCGCGTGAAGCGCGTTCACATTTTGAAACTGACACCCCACAGCAACACGGTGGACTATGTTTTGTCGCCCGCAACAGTCGCAACGGCACCACTGAGGTCGTCACACCCGGAGTTCTTCGTCTGTTGATATTTGAACGATGCGTCACACGGTGATCCGGTGGTTTTGCGATTGATCTATTTGGTGATGGTGTGCGGTTGAGTTTGTTCGGGTTAGCTGTTGTTTATTATTATTGTACACGCACATAAATGGTACACATGTATAAAGGGATTGATGTTGTGTTTACTGTTGAACGAGATAATTACTGTTAATTGATACGTGTTACGGCTAATAAAAAACTGTAAAGCTGGCCAACCTGGAGGAATTACGGATGCAACCGACGGCGACCGCGACCGTACCCCCGGGAGGTGGTGATATGGAAACGATACAGTCGATGGACTGGCTCTTCAAGAAGGAAAGGATCTATCTATTGGCGCAGTTCTGGCAACAGGTAAGTCAAATTTATAACTAACAACTACCATCGTTGGTCTACATAACTTAGACAAGTTGCTGATCAAATTGGAGGAAGTTATCTGGATTAGATAATTTTACCAACAACAATCACACTCAACCAAAACATTTGATCAATGAAAATAGTTATCTACATTAGATAACTTTTTTAAAGTCTTAAAAATCCAATCAAAACAACATTAAATATTTGGTGCCAACTTCTGATCGTCATCCAGTTGATGATAAAAGTTATCTGGATTAGATAACTTTTCTAAAGTGTAAAAGGCTCAACCAAAACAACAATTCAAACATTTGGTGTCAGTCTCTGATCATCACCTAATTGATGGAAGAAGTTATCCAGATTAGATAACTTTTCTAAGGTGAAAAACTTAATCAAAACAACAGTTCAAATATTTGGTGCCAATTTCTGACCATCTCTCACTTGATTAATAAGTGAGTTTTCTGAATCAAATAATTTTTCTAAAACTCAATCAAAACAACAGTTTGGTGACAACTTTTAATTAATCACCTAATTTATAAAGAAAGTTATCTGGATTAGATAATTTTTCTGAAATGTTTACCAACAACAAAAAACTCAATCAAAACAACAGTTCAAATATTTGGTGACAACTTTTCATCATCACCTAGTTAAGAAAAAAATAAATAAGATTTTTTTGAAGTATTAATCAACAATAAATAAAATCAAAACATTTTTCGACTTCATCACCTAATTAAGGTCGTTTTCGAGGCATCCAATAAGATCCAATAAAAAAATATAAAATCAAGTTTTTTAGGCTAAAAATCAAAGGCTGAACTTATCTGTTTATTATTTTTAGTTTGACAGTCGTATTTCTATTAATAAAATTGTTAAGTTTTTTAAAGTATTAATCAGCAATAATTAAAATCAAAACATTTGGTGACAATTTTTCAACATCATCACCTAATTGAGGTTGTTTTCAAGTCATCCTAATAAAGTCCAATAAAAAAAATATAAAAACAAGTTTTTTAGGCTAAAAATCAAAGGCTGAACTTATCTGTTTATTATTTCTAGTTTGACATTCGTATTTCTATTAATAAAACTGTTAAGAAAACAATAACAAACACAAAAAAATGGTTTATTTTTCTAAGAAAATTAACCTTGAAAATATGACACTTAAAATAGGTGTTATATATATTTTAAAAATACCTTGAAAAGTGTCACTTTGTATAACAATAGAATTTTATTGTTAATTAAAATATAAAAATACTAATAAACGATAATTTATTCAAAAATACAAAAAATATATTAATTTTAATTTACGACTAAGTTTTATTGTTGTTTTTTTAAATTTATTAAATGATTCAACTTGACTAAACTTCGATATAAATTAAATTTAAGTGAATTGTTCAGTCCAGTAAAATAAACTTCAAAAGTCAGATTTGGAACTTAGAAAATACACGAAAAGTTAAAGACCATATTTCATAATATTTGTTTTTTTATCACATTACATAAAAGTGATCAAAAGTCTGATTTGATTTTCAAAACTAAGTTAAAAAGTCTGTTTTAAATATTTATTTTCATAATTTTATATAAATATAATATTTTTGAAGGAAACTTGAAAAAAATAAATGTATCTAATTAGATATTTTTAGACTTTTCAGTCTCGATTTAAATTTTTAAATTGTTGCCTTAAATTAAGGACTGAGTAGATTTTTCAAATGATGTATAAAAATATTAAAAGTTGTATTTTGATTTATTATTACTTTCAACACTTGGAAGAATTTTGAAAACTTCAATATTTTAGAATAAATTAAGATATTTACAAATTTACTTTAATTAACTAAACATTTAATTTAAATTGACTACAAATAAAATATAAAAAGTAAAAAATAATCTTGTAGTTCTAATTTGTTTTAAAACAATGATTGAAACTTAAACAAAACTTTCAAAAACCACTTAAGAGGCATGTAAACGTAGAAAATTGATTAAATTTGTTTTAAAATAATTGCCACTAACGACTAAGTTAAAAATTACAACTAACCATGAAGTTAATGATGAAATTTAAATTTCGTCGAAAAATTGTCACTTCTGCGGTCACCAACCGCAGCAGATAAATGAAAAAAAATATTTTAGTTTCCGATAAAACGAAGGAAATCAAACGCGTTTTATCACCAGAAACAATGATTTTATAAACGTTCTAAAACATAAATAATCAAGGTTCCCCGCAATAAAAACAGACAAAAACAATTAATCCGGACCTTGGAACTTTAAAAATGGCCACGCACCAGAACAATCGATGCCCAATCACAACAACGTTTACAGTTTCCTGTAAAATTCACGTCCCAACAAGACAATTCGGACAGGTGCACATATTCTTTTCCCATTAGCGTTAGCGTTAGATTAAGTTAGATTTCCTAGAAGGCCGCGTCGCAAATAAAATTATCGCCTTCTTACAATGTAACAGAAGCCAACAATCTAACAATGAACCGATAAGCGGTGTGCTGCATTCGCTTTCCCGGAACGCACTCGACGAAACTTTTTGTGCAACTGCACCGCGATCCGAGCACGGACAAACAAAAAATGTTTATTTTCGATTTGGACGGCGGTTTTGGGTCGGGCTCGGTGCGGGGGGTCAGACGAGGGGTCACAACCCGGGTGTAAAACTCAATAATTAATTAATTAATTTAATTAATTAATGTGAAAAAAACTGTTATAACCATTGGTGTGAACTGAATTGGTTGAGTTGTTTGTTATAATTGGTCGTTTGATATTAAAAATCGTATTGAATGGAATTTGGCAACAGTTTAGAAACGTCGTTTCACTTA
Source organism: Aethina tumida (assembly GCF_024364675.1). Lineage (NCBI taxonomy): Eukaryota > Metazoa > Arthropoda > Insecta > Coleoptera > Nitidulidae > Aethina > Aethina tumida. The sequence continues at coordinate 17,780,730 of NC_065440.1, read as the reverse complement.
AAAAACGAAGTTTGCGGTTTTCTCTTTGTCCGTAGGATAATTAATAACGGTTTAATTAGTGTATTTTCGGTGTAACAATGTTACAATGCCCATGTTTTAACGTGTCCGTAAAAGTTTAATAGGTTTATTGACAGGAAATGACATGAGGCAATTTTCTAATATGATCAATGAGGACGAGATATTAGTGAATTATTCCTTTATTAAATCAATTGATTGTTTGCATTGTGTGCGCGTATGGCTCGAACGTCGTGCCAGCGAAGCATCAATTGGCATCGAGTATTAGAAAGAAAATTAAAATTAATAGACAGGAAGTTCAAATAAAAGGGTACACACATATACACCAATACATTGATGACATCCTCATTTGCTTATAACTGATGATGAATATTTTTTTTAATTCCTGCCAATTGGGCTCCTCGCCGCGTTTGCGAGCCACGTCTTCGCACTCCTTTCCACTTTGGCCCGGGTCAGGGCTCTCGCCCCTCGTCATTTTTTTCCTCCCCCGACTGGCCACAGTTAACTTACACGTATCGATCAGCTTCGGAATGAGTTTCTGCGGTTCGGCAGAGGGTACAAAAAGTCGGACCCACGACTCCGATCGGCTCATTTAAAAATACACATCGGAAAGACAGTCACACACATGTTTTTAATATATCAAAATTACCCTCTAGTAAATTCATAACACATGTTTCGAGAACTATTAAAGAGTTCGTTTTTTTATTTTCACGTTGCGAGTTTGTGATCTTCTCGTATCCCATCGGGAGCGTTTTTTTTAAGGCTATTAAACTTAATATACGGCGTTCATTAGTTGGAAATATTAATTATTGAGGCGTCCTATCGAATGGCGCACATGTTTTGTCTATATTTAAAGATTGCACCCAACAAAGAAGTTATTTATACCGTAAACAACACATGCAACCCTTAAGATTTCGAGGCCTTTTGCTAGGGGGGTGGCTCATGCACCGACGACTCCGGGGGCCGGATTTGTGCTCCAAAACGTTTCCGTTTTTGCTAATCTGGAGAAATCTGTTACGCCGAAACTACTTCGGGAGGAAAGTAAGGGAAATTTTATAGCGGGATTAATAAGTGATGCTCGAGTTCGTTCCTCCGCGTCCGCATTAGGGTTGAATTGTCAAGAATTCGAAGACGACGACGACGACTATCGAATTATAACCCCCCCGGCCTCCGAAAACGGCTTTAATCTTTTAATGACGCCCGTGTCCGGGGCGATGGAAACGTCGATGGCCGGCCGGAAACAAAAGTCACTGAATATCGAGAGAAATATTTAATGGCCGGGCGGAAGGGGGAAGCGGCACATATATGAGATATGCAGACGACGCAACCCTTTTCAGGACCCTCCGCGCTTTTCGGGAGACGCACGGTACAAAAAAAGGGGCTATCGGGGAAAATCCATACGGCTTCCGCATGCGGAATTATTCACGACGCCGGCCAGCCCCCCCGGATCACTAATTTTCGGGCTGACGCACGCTAATTGACACACTGTCTAAATAGGAAGTAGCCGTTGGGGGACTTTTAGGTTTTTTTTGGTGGATTTTGCAGTTTCAAGACGACTCAATCGATATTCCGAGGGAGCGGGGGTGTGATTTTGATGCGGCTTAAGTTGGCCGTAGGTATGGCATGTGGGGTCTCGATTGACCTCCCCCGAAGACTTATGAACGATTTTGCTATTTACTGTGTGATCAAATATGATTGACCAAGTGTGCAGAAAAGTTGGAATTGTTCAGTAGGCTAAATATTCGTCGTAGATATGTCATGTGGGGTGTCGACTGAGCCCTCTTGAGGAGTTAGAAACGATTTTACCATTTACTGTATGATCAAATGTTATTGATCATTCTCTTCCCCAAAGAAAAAATATTGATTGTATCAATCTTACAATAAAAATGTCCTGTATCACACCTAAGTTAACACTAATTAATGTCACCTAAGAATTTTTAGGTTAAGTTTGGAGGAACAGTTGGAATTTTTGATTAGGCTAAAAAGTCGTCGTAGATATGTCATGTGGGGTGTCGACTGACCCCTCTCGAGGAGTTAAAGACGATTTAATAATATACAGGGCGATCAAAATTAATAGACCTTTTTGTTCCACTAAAAAATGATAATAACATTAAAGTTACACTAAGAACCTCCTGTTTTTTTTTACCCATTAGGCACAACCATGCCTAAATTAATTGTTTATCAAAGTTAAATTAAAAATACACGTAAAATCTGATGAAATCTCATGGTGTGATAAACAAGAGGAGTATAGAAGTGGGATAATAAATTGGTTAAATTGTACACCTTCAATGCTGGTGCTGGACACTTAAACGAAACCGATATTTCATCTGTTAAATTGTTAAATCGATTAAACCGGGCAAGCACTGACAATCGTTTCTTATTTTATCGCATGACTCAGTCATCAATTAATGGCATTAGTTCATCGATATTATTAATTTAAATTAGGAATTGACAGCCGAGTATGATTAATAATTTTCAGGACGCATCGCGCCACAAATTCCCCAACTCTCACGCTCCCGCAACTGAAAACAACTTAATTGACGGGGAATTGTGTACGTGCAATTATTTTTAGACGCGGTCCCGCCGGCAGGAGGGCTAGCCCCAGTTTCACGGTGTCTTCGGCTGTCCCGCCACCGGATCGGCACGCAAGAAATACGAGAAAAAAAAAGAATCGAAATAAAATGAAATTGCGATCGCGGAACGCGTCGCACGACACAAAAGAGTGGCCGGGCGCGGGGGCGTGCGGGGAGCCCCAGTGGGGGGACGCGGTGGAAGAGAAAAAAAAATAACGCGGCGGCGGTGGGAGGAGTTCCGAGAGACGCGGACCACCTATCCGTTCTCCCACTATGTGGGAATAGTGGAGGATCGCAGCCTCCTTTCGACGGCGATCGGCGCGCCCGATTTTTCCGATAATTCGCGGCGATGCCGGACGACTTGTGCCGCCGCGGCGGGGCGGCCGGGCGGCCGGAGGGGGGCCGGATGTCACGCACAATGAGGGAATTTTTACGCCGCAAGAAAGGTCCCATTCATTTTTTTTTTCTTTTTCGGGTTTTGGAGGAACGGGCGAGTGGGTGTTTTGTTTTTTCGGTCGTCGTCCAGCAGCCACCCCCCCTATTCATAAGCAAATGACACCTAATACGGTTTTGTTTCGCTGACGGATTTGAATGCGGGGCGGAAAAGGAAATGGAATGATTGGATTTCAATTTGTTTAAATAACGCGAGGAAAGTCTCGTTTTATAAGCTCCATTCACGGGGTTTAAGAAAAAAGAGCGAGGATTAACAAAAGGGGTGCTTGGCCGGGCGAATTTCAATTAAATAATAATAAAAAAACTTTCGATTCAGGCCGTTAAATGCCATAAATTTAAATTGGGACGATTATTATGCCCATTTTTTTTAACCATTAATTTACCACAATAGTTAAGTGAAATTTAATTAACATTTATTAAATCACAATTAAAAAGTGCAAATGTTTTTTTTTTCTACGTTATTATTATTTTTATTTCAGCATTGTGAGTTAACTATAAAATTGTTGATGTTTGTTATTTTTTATTTAATTAAATTAATTCAATATTTACCTTACTTTTGTTTCGTTAAAAGTTCTCATTAATCTTTCATAATGGTAAATAAATATTTAATTGAACTGTGAAATATCGTAAAATGAAATTAATTTATTTTTTATTATATTTATTTTATTAGTTAAGTGGGACTTTATTATTTATTAAACATTATAAGAAATAAAAAATGTAATAATGATTTTATATACAACAATAAATTTAAGCAAAAATGAGAAATTTTCAATTAATTTTTAATTAAGTTGTAACACTTACGTAACAATTTTGTGTATAATTCAATCAGTAAACAGTTCCGTGTACAATTAAGAAAGTTTTGGCACTTTTTGCCAATATTGTATACAATTTAAAACTCCTTAAAGAGTTCTGTATACAGTTTAAATAGTTCTGAGACTATTTGTATACAATTTATTCAGTTCCATATAAAATTCAGACACTTTTAATCACTTTTAGACACTTTTAAGAAAGTTATGATAATTTTTCAACAATATTTTATACAATTTAGGCATTTATAAACATTTTTAAACAATTTTATATATAATTTAGACTGTTTTTAACTTCTTATAGAGTCCTGCATACAATTAAGACATTTGTAAAAGTATCTTATTGTAAATTTGGCAGTTTTAAACTTCTTAAACAGTTTCACTAACAGTTTAAGATTGTTTAAACATTTTTATATTAAATTTATACAGTTTTAAACTTATTAAACAGTTCGTTATACATTTTAGATACTTTTAAATGTCCTAAACAGTCCTGTATACTTAAATAGTTTTGCATACAATTAAAAAGAGTTGTGAGTTGTATTGAATTTATACAGTTTTAAACTTATTAAACAGATCTTTATACATTTTGAGACATTTTTAAACGTCCTAAACAGTACAGTATAGTTTTAAGACCAATTTGGTGTATTTTAATCAATTTTTTAGCCATAAAACTGTAAACAACAAATATTTGTATATGAAATTGTTGATTTTCGAACAGATAATTGGGCAGAAGTCAACGATGTGATGAAATGTGTAAAAATTGATTTGTTGACGTTCCGAAAATTCGTCGTCGAAGTGATGGTAATTCGTGATTTACACACACCAACTTCCTGTGGCTGCAGATATCTGTTATAGACAGCTTTAACAGATGTGAACGGGCAAAAAACACAAATCGAATGGTGGCAATAAATATGTGAAAAAAAAACGTAACATTCAACCAACATGTGTTGCCGTATGAGTCAATAACAGAAACAGAACGAACGTATCATTTTTTTAAAAGGTTTTCAAATTAATGCCAATCCAATATTGTTAGTAATGATTAGTATTAATATAAAAATTGAGGTTTTATAACTTTTTAACAATCTCTATACAGTTGTACATAAGTTTGTATACAGTTTAACATGTTCTAAACTATTTTTTATTCTTTTAAGACAACTTTGAAACATGTTGATTCATTTTTATATCGTTTATACAGTTCTTAACAGTCTCTATACAGTTGCACATAAGTTTGTATACAGTTTAATATGTTGTTCTATATACAAATATCAATATTTTTCCTCAATTCTGTATAATTTTGTATAGTTTCTTATAAAGTTATTTAATTTTTATACACTCTAAGACTGTAAGAACTGTTGGAAGTTCATTTTCCAATTAATTTGAGTTCGAGTAACGTTTTTTTTCTCCACACGCACCCTTGAAGGTGGGCAGTGATATGCAAATCGGGGGCATTGATTTCCGACGTAAAAATTTCCGCCGATGACCTAAATTAATCGACGGTTTTTAATCAGGCACACGTTTCCCAGAACAGGGTACGACAGAAAACGCAAACCTTGACTTACATACTCGTGTTTAGGAAAATTGAGATCTTGCACGTTCAGCTAATCATCTCGGAACAATAATATTGTTTGACTGAGAATGTGTCGTTAGATTTGAGGGACGCGGGGGCTCAGTCCAATGATACCCCACACACGTCGATGCTTTCGAGTTTTTGTTGTGGGGTTTTTGGAAATTTGGACGCCGGGAGGGGGGTGGTTGGGGTTTTGCACGAAAGTGCAGTGACGCCATTTCACATGCTGATAAACCCAGATTTTCCCGGTATGCAACACTATCAGAAAACACTATCAAGTAACTTAAGATTGTCTCGTGTTTTTCTCACGTCTCGCATATGGTTTTTGTCACGTAAAGAGCACGGATGGTCGGATAAAAAATAACTTAAATGAACGGAAAGAAGAGAGAAACCGAGAAGAGGGTGGCGTTTTTTTCGCCCCACACCCGAAAACTTTACTATTACTTTATAGACGCGTACGGTTCCAATTGACAGGTTCAAGTGATTCGGAACACATGTCGGCGTCACCGCAGAGAGTGGCTGGTGCTGTGAACGACGAACAATCGTCGTGCCATCGGACCATTTTTAGTCGATTTAATGAAAATCCCGGGAGCCGGGATTAAGGCCCATTAAGGCAAATTAAAAGATTTCCGATGATCTCTCAATCCAACCGCCCCCGCCCCCGCGTGCGACGTCGATAATCGCGAAAACCGGAGACACGCCACTCACTTAATTAGGCCGCGTTTTCCTAATTAGTAATCAAGATATTGGATATTTTGCGGAGAGGATTGCTTTTCAGAAAAGTTTTTACTAATTAAAATTGCCTCCTTGCCGCAATCGACAGTTCGACGCCGGCACGGGGTTGAGGGTGGAAAAAAAAAACCTCAATAAAATCCGGCACCGAGGTGGATTACGATTTAACGCCGCCATCCACTCCCGCGGATACTTTGTTTATAACGCGGGAATTAAAAATTTTAACGTGCCCGAAACCGTATTTGCATCTTATTATGTGTACTCTGTAAAAAAACAAAAAATATATGACCGCAATTTCGACGACGGATCCCCCGGTTTTTTTACGGTGCACCCCCTCGTTTTCGGCATGACAGGTTATTTTATTGTTACGACGTCGAATAACTTTGTCGCACTATTTTAACCCTCATTGTTGTTGGCGCATTAACATAAAAGTGTCGGTTTTAATAACTTTTTTACTTAATTTAGACTCGTCCAATTTTTCTAATTAGTTCTGTATATTATTGCACCAATTGGGGAATTTTTATTAAGTTTATACAGTTTAGATTTTAGTATTTTTTAAACAATTATTTATTTAAGCAATTTATACAGTTTAACTCGATACTGTTTAAAGTATTGAGACTTAACCCAAATTTGTATAGTATTTATACAGTTTGAAATATTCTAAAGAATTCTTTTTACATTTAAGACAATTGTAACTTTTTAAAGCAGTTTTTATACAGTTTAAAATTATCTAAACAGTTCTATATACAATTGTAGATTTTTTCAGTTTATTCTGTATAAAATTGTCAGACCATTTTACCTAATTTGTTTATAATTTGTATAGTTTAAAACATTTCAAACAATTATACATTTAAGACAATTATGATTTTTAAAGCAATTTTTATACAGTTTAAATTACCTAAACAGTTGTATATACAGCTGAAGATTTTTTTAGTTCATTCTGTATAAAATTGTGAGAACTTTTTACCAAATTTGTTTATATATTGTATTGTTCCTTATAAAGTCAAGACAATTTTTAGCAATTTAAAACTTTCCAAAGAATTCTTCATTCATTTAAGACAATTCTGATTTTTTAAAACAATTTCGATTCAGTTTAAAAATACCTAAACAGTTTTATATACAACTGTAGATTATTTCAATTCACTGTGTATAAAATTGTGAGAGCTTTTTACCAAATTTATTTATAATTTATATTGCTTAAAATATTTTAAACAATTCCTTATAAAATCAAGACAACTATAAAAGATTTTTAGCAATTTTGTATAGAATTTATACAGTTTAAGACATTCTAAAAAATTCTACATTCATTTAAGACAATCTGATGTTTTAAAACAATTTTTATACAGTTTAAAATTACCTAAACAGTTTTATTACAACTGTAGATTATTTCAGTTCATTCTGTATAAAATTGTGAGAACTTTTTACCAAATTTGTTTATAATTTGTATTGTTTAAAACATTTCAAACAGGTCCTTATAAAATCAAGACAATTGTAAAAGATTTTATATAGAATTTATACAGTTTAAAGCATTCTAAATAATTCTTCATTCGTTTAAGACACTTCTGATTTTTAAAGCAATTTTTATACAGTTTAAAATTATCTAAACAATTCTCTGTACAACTGTAGATTTTTTCAATTCATTCTGTATAAAATTGTGTGAACTTTTTAGCAATTTATGTAGAATTTATACAGTTGAAGACATTCTATAGAAGTACAGTAGTAAATCTCCTTAAAAAATTCTGTATACAATAAAATATCTTCTCTGCCAATCGTGTATAAAATTATCAGAGAAAAACACACGTGTAAAAAATGTGGGTGGTTTTGTCGGCGGGGCAGCGAACGGGTGGAGGGTAGCCGGTTAAAAGTGAAGGGAAAATCCTTGGGCCGTTGCCGGCAATCCGGGGAATTTATATTGAAATATCTCGACGTTACTTCATTAATCGCAACTTGAAATAGTTTATTATTAGATTTTCCGTTTTCCCTGTCTGTGCCCGTGTGCTCGCTAATGCTAATCGAATTAACGGTAATTTTCGGCGAATCGGATGTGGAACGCCGTTTCTTCCCGCCGCCCGTTAATCCGTTTAAGCTCCCGGCATCTACATATCTGCAGTTCGTAGTGCAGTGCCGGAATCTCGGCGGATATTTTTTTTTATTTATTTCTATTTTCCCGTGTTTCCTCCAATTTTTTTTCTGCGTGCCGTTTGCCGTAAGAGCGACGGGGGCACGCCTTGTTCTCATCTGAATCATAACATTACCGATTCAACAACACCTACTTACTGTCTAGATTCTCGGCCCTCGGACCCGTTTCAGTCTCTCACTCTCGGGCAAGACTTGGCGGCCGCCCACGCGACAACAACCAACAACGACCAGACGACAATGGGCACGGGATTTTCGTAGTAAAAAGCCGCGTGCCGAACCGAAATCGACAGCTAAACTTGCCGATTATGCCGACAATTATCTGTACGTCAGAAACGTTAGAGGGGCGAGACATTGTAGGTGACTGAAGGGGTGGAAAAACGGAATGGAAATCGCAAAAGGGTCGCAGTACTAGAGAACCGAAAACTTTTATTAACTAATTAGCGAACGAGGAACGGGAACAGAAAGCTTTGACAGTGCGAAAATTTATCATATTTCGAAATATATATTTTCCCTTTTGGCTTCCCTACCCTTTCAATAATAAGTCGCGGAACCCTTTGAATATTCTTATTGATCAAAATGTGGACTGTATATATATATAAAATTAATGCCCGCGATTCCGAACGGGCCGGGATTATTCGAACGTAACAAATTCGCATTCGGTTTTCGGGGAAGCTCCTTTGTCTTTGACTCGCCTCAAATCAAACGATATTAATAATAATGATGATACGAGTGGTGCATTCGAAACCTGATTTTTACCACCCACTCCCGACGCACACGCGATTTATACAATTTAACACTTCTGTCTACTGTTTTTAATTCAATTTATACAGCTTAAATTTATCCCAATATCCAATTAGGACAATTTTGAAACTTTTTACACTGATGAAATACTTTCAAAACTTTTTTGTATACGATTAAAACAGTTGTAAAGGTTTTTAAGTCATTCTTTATACAGTTTAAAACTTCTTTCTTTATACATTAATCATTTTTAGATCATTTTGTATACGATTCATATTATTTTAAACTCACCCTATTAGTGTCAACAATTTTGTCAGTCAACTATTTTTAATTTTCAATTTATACAGCTTAAGCTTACCTCATCATTTCTGTATATAATTAAGACAATTCTCAATTTTTTTAAGCAATATTTTATACAGATTGGACAGTTGGAAGTCTTCCAACACATTTTTGTTACAAAAAAAAAACAATTATTAAGCTTTTTGGGTAATTTTTATACAGTTTAAAACTTCTTAATCCTTTCAGTATACAATTTGTGATTTTTAGGTCATTTTGTACACGAATCATACTATTTAAAACTCCCTCTATTAATGTCTACACAATTTTGTCAATTGTCAAATTATTTTTAATTTTCAATTTATACAGTTTAAACTTGCCTGAACATATATGAATATAATTTAGACAATTCTCAACTTTTTTTAATCAATATTTTATACAGTTTGGACAGTTGGAAATCTTCCAACACATTTTTGTATATAATTAAAATAATTATGAAACTTTTTAGGTCATTTTTATACTGTTTAAAACTTCTTAATCCTTTCAGTATACAATTTGTGATTTTTTAGGTCATTTTGTATACGAACCATGCTATTTAAAACTTCCTCCAGTCTTGTCTATGCAATTTTAACAACCTCAATATTTTTGTTCATAAAATAGGACAATTTTGAAGCTTTTAAGCAAAGTTTTATACAATTTAGACAGTTGAAAAACTTCCAAAACATTTTTGAGGTCAATTAAAAGAGTTTTTTGGGATGCTTTGGAATTTACAGTCAATTTTGGAGCCTTCTTTGTCTTTTTTCTGGCCCCAGATCAAACGATATTAGGAATGATACAAGTGGTGCATTCAAATCAGATTTTTGCCCACCCACCCCCAGCACACACACACATAGCGTCACACCATTACGTCCATTAACCAAATCGAATTACCGTCTATGCCAGTTAATAAAGTTAATAGTTGAAACCATATCGAAAATTGGATAGTCCTGCCCGCCTAAAACTACCAACTTTCGGATGATCTGACTTTCATTTCATTAGCGCTATTCTAAAACAAAATTACCGGCCTTTCTGCGTCGCCGAAACGACGATGGAGGAAACCGACGCCGACGCGCCGACTATGTGCACTAATTCTATCTGTTAATTTTATTAATCCTGCGTTCCTGCAGATACATATTATCGCAGGACGGAGACGCCGTTCCCCATTCTCATCTCGGTTTTTCGGCCGGGCTCTTTAAAAACATCAAAGTGCAGCCGGATCGATCTTGCACTACCCTTATTTTGCGTCGTCGATAGCCTTTGATAACTAATTAGCAATCAGCCGAAGGGGGGGTCCACCCTTATTTGTCCAGCAACCCTTTCACAGTCCTCCGGTGTGCGGATTGTCGTCGCATCGTTTTGCGTTTTACGTTCATTGTTCGGCGGAATGCGATCGGTTCAAGGTGACGGGATGATGACTTTTACTCAACTCAACAGTTCCTACTCCCAACGATAAGATATGCTTGTTTTTTTTTGCAGAGGGCCACGTTAGCGGAAAAAGAAGTGGCCACCCTCAAGGAGCAACTGTCGAACCAGCAGCCGAGCTGCGAGAGCAAAGAGGGCTCGAACATGGACAGCCAAAACTTCGAATCGGAACTGGCGAACAAAGACAAGGAGGTGAGTGGATTAATCAATCTTAAAGCCGGAGAAAAAACGTTGCAATTAAGATGGGAAAGGTGTCAGATGTTTTTTCCCTGTACACGGGGGGGATGTATTGATAAACAAGCTTGTTGAATGGTTGTTTTTGTTTTTATTCGATGCTCATCCGTTTTGGGGAAGGTATTGAATGGTGTTGCCGCTTCCCATCGTCGGGGCGATGGAATATTCATGGCGCTGGTAATTCTTTTTGTACTGGCAATGCAAATTTCCCGATAGCCATAGTTATTTACTTCATCGCAGTCCATTACTGACATCCGCTACTCATTTGTTAATGCAGAAATTCATTTGTTTCACGCATGTGTGCGTTAGTCCACCACACACACACAAAAAAAAAAATTACATACACACACAACTTTCGAACAATGACAAAAGATAACAGCTTTCGATAACTTGGATATCCGCTTCCTTTTTGGAATTCTTCAAATGAATTTTCGAGCGATAAAACAGGTTCAACGGCTCGTTTATTGATTAAAAATTATCTGGAAATTATTAGCGATACATTCGGACTAATTTTTTTTTTTTTTTTTTTCGTTGTCGAGTACCGTTGCTTCGCCGTGCATAATTTTACATTGCGAACGAAAAAATTAACTGATAACAATTGCGCTTTTTGTCACTTGTATGGCGCCACTGATTCCCTTTGTTCGACACATTTTCCTCCCGTTATCTGCGCCAATCAGTTCGGAACAGTTATGATACTTTACACTGCTTTTTTAACAGTTTATAACTTTCTACATATTTTTGTGCTTAATTGTTTCAATTATGAGACTTTGGGCAATAATTTATACAGTTTAAAACATCATTTATCAACATTTTTAAATCAATTTATACAGTTTAAACTTACTGAAACATTTCTGTACATAATTAAAACAATTATGAGGCCTTTTCAGCAAAGTTTTGTTCACTAAACATTCTATAATATGTTCTATACAGATAATATAGTTGTGAAATCAATTTATACAGCTTAAACTTATATAAATATTTTTAAACAGGATTAACTAATTCTGAAGCTTTTAAGGAATGTTTTATATTATTTAGACAGTTAAAAAATGTCCAAATATACAATTAAGACAGTTGTCAAGCTTTTAAAGCACACTTTATACAGTTTAAAATATCTTAATCTTTTCTGTATACCATTTGTGAAAATATTGAGTAATTATTTATAATAATTTATACATTTTAAAACACCCTTCACTACAGCCTATCCACTTAAAACAATTGTGGAACTATTTTTGTTCAGTTTATACAGCTTAAACTTTTTTAAAAATTTATGTACAAATTTAGTATATTTTGAATTATTTTAAGCAATTTTTTAAAATATTTTAAACAGTTGATAGACTATCAAAACATTTATATAATTAAGACAATAATGAAGCTTTTTAAGCAATTTTTATAGGGTTTAAAACATGTTAATCTTGTCTTTATACAATATGTGAAAATTTTTGGGCAATTTTTTTTAAAATTTGTATATTTTAAAACTTCTCTGACTATAGTCTATTCAATTAAAATAATTATAAAAAAATGTTTATTTCATTTATACAGTTTAAACTTTATATAATTCTGAAACATTTTAAGCAATGGTTTAAAAGAATTTAGACAATTATTAGAATACCAAAACATTTATATATAAAATTAAGACAGTTTTGAAGCTTTTTAACTAATTTTTATACAGTTTAAAATATCTTAATCTTGTCATTATACAAATTGTGAAACTTTTTGGGCAATTTTTTGTACAATTTATATATTTTAAGTTTAAATTTTTTAGAAAATTTATATATACATTTTAAATAATTTTGAATCACTTTAAGCAGTATTTTAAAAGAATTTAGATAGTTGTAAGACTACCAAAACATTATATACAAAACTAAAAACTAAACATTTGTGAAACTTTTTAAGGAATTTTTATACAGTTTAAAATATCTTAATCTTGTCTTTATACAAATTGTGAAACTTTTTGGGCAATTTTTTGTACAATTTATATATTTTAAAACTTTTTACTATAGTTTATTCAGTTAAAATAATTATAAAACAATTTTTGTTTCATTTATACAGTTTAAACTTTTTTAAAAAGTTATATATACATTTTAAATAATTCTCAATAATTTTAAGGAATTATTTAATAGATTTTAAACAATTATAGGACTATAAAAACGTTTCTATGTAAAATTAAAACAGTTATGAAGTTTTGAAAAAATTTTTATACAGTTTAAAACATCTTAATCTTGTCTTTACACAAATTGTGAAACTTTTTGAGCAATTTTTTATACAATTTGTATATTTTAAAACTTAACTTATAAACTTAAGACGGTTTTGGAATTTTTTATACAGTATATACAGTTTAAAACTTCCTAAACAGGCCTGTATACAATTAGGGCAGTTTCGTAAATTTTTAAACCATTTTTACACAACTAAAAAATGTTCTTCCAGAAACACATACAATTAGAAGACATCGATTAAAACACTTGTGAAGGTTTATGCTTTCTCGGACGGATTTTCTTTGTTCGACACATTTTTGCGCCGTTATCATTAAGAAATCAGTACCTTGTGGTGTTTAGAGTTTCCATGCTGGAATAAAATAAATCGCGCGTCGCGAAGAAATTCCGATCCGACAAGAGGGACTTGGGAAGTTTCTGGCATACCTCGCGATCGTTATAAATCGCGACGCACTCGCGAAACTATCGCAAAATAATTCAGATAAGGATTTTGATTTATCCGCTCGCTGTTCCGGTTTCTGTTCGGGCCGTGGCTTTTTTATTTTTCGAAATAGTTTCACGTGTTAGATTACGCTTTTTAGAAAGGCAATACGTTCTGGGTTCGTTAGTATACGGTTACGGGCCGGCGGCGATAGGTTTTATAACGTTAAAAGTAACGAAAGATGGATTTCACGTGTGCCGAATTAGAGTCGGCGATTCCGCCGCTCTCGAATCGCGGATAAAGGAATTAAAGTGTCGTCACGATCGACCTCAGAAATTCGTCGTAAACACGGGGAGAACAAAAGGTTGGCGGAATTACATAAGCCCGTAAATTGGCCATCAATTAAACATGTTATAAAAATAATGTGTTATCGGTCGGCGGCGGTACGCTGAGCGACAGGAACGACGAACCGTGCGGCACGTACGTGCGGCTCGTCGTCGACGCGGTCCAGCGTACGTTTTATCAGCGATCATTTATGCAATATTGATTCGATTCGGCTATTAGGATATATTTTTTGTGGTAGAGGTTATCGGTTTCGGGAGTCAAAAATTAGTGGGACACTTCGCAGATTTCGCTGTACGTGCACCGCCAAGTAACCGGACAGTTTTCGTATTAACGATCGCAGGTGAATCATCCCGCGTCCAGACGTACGTACGTATTTTTAATAATTAGTGGAAAACAATGGTATAATAAAGTAAATGCCGGTACTCGTTGGTGTGTAACCGACCGAAACTGACTAACCTGTTGGCCGTGCCGTGTTTTCGGCTGGCGACCGACCGCCAAGAAAACTGCTGCCCCCTCGTACAAAAACGGGAACGGAACGCTCCGATATCCGATTACCGGCTAATTGATATTGTCAGATGTATTTTTAAAAGCTTTTGGGCCAGACGGGTGGATAATTTAATCAGTTTTATATCGGAATATTTCGAATAATAATCACTCGATTCTTTCAATCACACTTTTCCTGCACTTCATCCACTTAAATCACCGCTCTTAAAAGCTTCAGCAACTCCCGACGTCGGTTTTGTGACTTTGTTTTGGTTACGTTGTGTTTTGGACTCCCCGACTATGTTTGTTTTGATTGTTTCGATCCTCGCACGGTTTTACACAATAATTAACCTTGACGACTATTTTTAGTGAACATTTAAATAATTTAGGATAATAAGTTTATATTACATAAAAATCTAGATTTCAATTAAAATTGTTCTCTCTCTTTTTTTTCGGTAGCAATAACAAAATCCTAATTAATTACTTCTGTAAGGTCATTAAGTAACTCTGTAAACCTTGTGGGTCAAAGGATGGGTCCGTGCGGTGTACCTGATTTAATATTTATATTTTTAATAGGTATACAATTACTTTTATTTTGTATTTAATATATATAATATATAACTTCTTTAGTTTTATTTTTCTACAATTTATACAGTTTAAGACTTAAAAAATTATGATACTTTTGGAACTTTTAAATAATTTTTTTATTTTGTTTTATACACTTTAAAACTCTCTAAACATCCTTGTATATAATTTAAAAATAGTTATAAAGCTTACTTAGTTACAGTTCAAAACTTTCTAAAAGCTTTGCTTTAAATTTATTAATTTTATATAATTTATACAGTTTTAAACTTTCTAAAAAGTTCTGTATAGAATATAGATAGTTTTGAAGCTTTTTAAACATTTTTTTTTACATAATTTATGATTTAAAACTTCTTAAATAGCTTTGTATACAATTTGGACAGTTCTAAAACTTTTTAAACAATTTTGTTTTTATTGTATACAGTTTTAAATTTTGTAATCTTTAATTTTGTGTAATTTATACAGTTTAAAACTTTTTAAACAGCTTTATATACAATTTAGACACTTTTTAAACAATCTTGTATATTGTTTATCTTCATTTTTATCTAATATATAGAGTTAAAAACATTTGTATAGAGTTAATATAGTTTTAGAACTTTTTGCACAATTTTTAACTTAGTTTATACAGTTTAAAAACAGTTTTAATCATGTTTATCTATATTTTTGTAATTTATACAGTTTAAAATTTATAAAAAAATATATACAAATGTAAAATAGGTTTGGAGCTTTTTAAGCAATCAAAAACGTGATTTCGTGTCATTAAGTAGAATCGTTAGACCTTGTGGGTCAAAGAATGGTGCCGTGCGGTGCACCTGACATTACAATCGGTTTTCTTGTGTGCATTGTTAATTTGTGTGGGATAAATAGTGTATAAAAATGTATTTCATAAGGGCAAAAGTATGTAAAAGAGGCAGTAAAGCGTGTCGCGTCGAACAAAAGAGGCGGTTTACTGTTCTGTAACCGAGTGCTGTGATATTGGGGTCCATTAATACTAATATTTTAATATTAACCGGATACACACATAGACAGAGAGATCGGCCTTGAAAACGACGAGCAATTTATTAAAAAATGAGTTATGAGAAACACATAAAAAATTAATGATCCATTTCCTCTTTCTTCGAAAAAATTGCTTCATAGACAGACGGTTCTTGTGTGTGTGACCGCGGAAGCATGTCCACGTACGACAATTAACCCCCTCCGGCCCTCCGAAGTTTTTTCAGTGGTTTACTCGTGTCTTAGACTGTACTAATTGAAAAAGCAGTACAGTCCGGATGTCACGACACTGGAATTGATCCCGGGGCCTGATTTAAATATTCCATCTCGGTGTATCCCTCAATCAGTCGGCAGAGATCCCTTATTACAGAAAGGGGTGAAATATCCATATAGCTTAATCACCCCCCTCGCGCCCGCCGTGGTGCCCGTGCCACACACCCCCTCACATCTAAGTCCCGATAATCAATAATTAAACCGAAATATAAAGAGAAAAGAGCGATATGATGACGACTGAAGGGGGGGACGCCGCCGCCGCCGAAGACAAGGAGAGCATCCGAATCCCGTGTAACGTGTTTTGATCCGCGATACCTCATGCGATCCGACGATTATTCATGCAACCCCTTTCCGTTGCGATACGGGGTCGCGTCCGAATGCAAAAAAATAAAAATCGCACCCCCGGGTGCCCTTGTCTTAGATTGAATCGGACGGCAATCGGATCCGGTACGTTTGAGAGGCGCATTATGGGAAAATCATTTCTAATTAGCATGAGTGATTTACTGGCCCAAGGGGGGGTGGGAGTAAAAAAACAATGCGTACTAATTGAAGATGTTTTATGGGCCGAAGTGCGAGGGGGCCGCAAATTTATGCAAACATTCCCCGCTTTGTTTTTTGAATTATTGAACGGCCATCGATCCCGCAAATTTTTCGCCCCGCGTACGGCCGGATTAAAGTCTAGCCGTGGCGCAAATGTAACGTCTGATTTTGCGGGGGTTTCTATATTTCGATATCGCGGGGCGGCTTTCCCCCCTCGCGTTCCGTTCAGACCCCCCGCCCGTCTCGCCCCCGAAAACTGACAATTAGAATGATACGGTCTTAGACTCCCGAAATATCGATTGATTGTTTTCCATCCCCGTTCCGTTTGAATGATTGACACCGTGCCTGGTCTATCTCGGTCTCGCTCTCGCAATGTTTCGTTGGGGGTATTATTCATTTTCGTTTGTACCTTGTGCAACCAACCCCCACCCCCGGCGCTGCCGCTGATGTAAAACGTGTGTGTGTGTGTGTGTGTGTGTGCCCTTAAGATAATGCCGGGCGAAATCCCTCTCTCAGTTTTTAACCCCCCCAGTTTGGATTCCGTATCTATAATCAATTATTCAAATGACTCATATAGTGATTAAAAATCTTTCGGCGTTGGGGAACGGACCCCTTCGGTTTGTTTACGATTGCAGGTGGATTTTCGCATGCGATTGAATCACAATTTCTAGAGAATATTTGCTAAATGATAATCACATCGACGCCATTGCTATGCGATTGTCTACCATTATTCCGTATTTATTATTAGAGCCTTATCAAAAGATAAATCACATAATCTGCAACCTATATTATTCGATGGCACTATTTACACGATTCGTTGTAATTTTTCGTGTTCATCACGTCGACGATAAGCCATTAAATCAACGTATTTATCGCGGTATTGTGTTTACCTTTCCATAAATTATAATGATATCGTCTTAATTTAGATATTTATTGTGAAATCAGTTTTAATCAGATAATAATCGGTGATGGTTGTCGAGCACAAAATGGTGCAGGAAGACGTGGTGAGTAAAACACCGATCCTTTAACCCATTAATAACCATCGAACGTTGCTTTTTTATTTAACCTATCGCAAACGACATAAATCTGGCTGCGTTATCAATTTTTAAAAAAGCCCACACTCTAATCTTTCCATAAATTACAGGGGGGAATTATTTTATTGCACAGTCACTCAAAAAACCAACGAGGAACAACTCCTTTTGTTTAGACGCAGATGTTTTCGCATTGTTTTGAACGTTGGAAGTCCATAAATTTGATTACGGAGTCCTTCGCTTGTTTAAACTGTGATTAGCTCCGGATTGTCACGTTCAAACAAGTTTTTCAAAAAAAAAACAACAAAAAAAAACTCCTTTTGTTTGGACGCAGATGTTTACGCATTGTTTTGAACGTTGGAAGTCCATAAATTTGATTACAGAGTCCTTTACTTGTTTAAACTGTGATTAATTCCGGAAAATCACGTCCAAACAAGTTTTTCAACTGCTTCGAAAATAACAATAAAAGGCTTAGCTTATTAATAAAAAATGTCTGCAGAAGTCCACATCATTTTTAAATGCTTTTAAGTATAGTAAACAGTTTTTGGAAGGTGTCAAACTACTTAAAGTATGTCCAAAACATGTTTAAATATTTAATAGCACATTAAAATATTTTTTAACTTTTTATTGATACATAAACTATCATAAAAATTCAAAAAAAAGTCTATAAAAGTAGTTCAGAACATATTTAAATACTTATAAGCATAATAAATATATTTTTAGAAGGTGACCAACGGTTTAAATTGTGTTTAATTATTTTTTATATATATTTAATTGGAAACAGTAATATAAATTATAAAAATTTAAGAAAAATGTCCATAAAAGTTATAACAGAAGTCCAAACCATGTTTAAATACTTTACTACATTTACTATTTTTGGAAGGCGTCAAAGGACTGTTATTTTTTTTATTTCCAATTGGAAATAAAAATAATAATTGTCCTATAAAATTTACGAAAAATATCTAAAAAGTCACAAAAGCATGTTTAAATATTTAAATTAGCATAATAAACATATTTTTAGAAGGTGTCAAACGACTTAAAATAAGTTTAATTATTTTCTTTTACTCTTTATTGAAAATAAGATTATAACTGTCAAAAATATTTAAATAAAACGTCTATAAAAGTCATAACAGAAGTCCAAAACATGTTTACATACTTATTAGCATAATAAACACATTTAAAAAGATGCCATTCGTGGTAAACCAGTTAAAATTGATGACGAACCAAATGCATCAAAGTCCTAAACACATTACAAGCGTCCATTCTAAGCCCAAGACACATTTAATCGTCCTATTGGCATTCCTCGGCCGGAAAACAAGATTCTGATTGTTCCGTGTCCAAAACGTGCGGCAAAACAGGTGGTTGCGCCGCGTAAAACAAAAGGCTCGAGGGCCCCGATACGAACGCGTGGTTCGATTCGGAATCCGGCGCTGGAGAATCGAGATGTAAAATCAATCAATTCCGTTATGAAGACGTTATATCAATCCGGGGTCCCCCCCCCTTTATTACTACAACCCCCCGCAACCGGAAAGGTATAGATGCATTGATTAATTTCGTCGTTCTCACGGGGGGGGCGGTGGAAACTGAAGGGGGGACGGTTCAACCCTTTTAGTAAATTATTCGGAAATTCGATGTTCTCCAATTATTTTAATGCTTGTACGGGGGCTGATCGGATGGTTTGTTTGACGTTTTGCAGATCACACAGCTGACCGAGGAGAACCAGAGGCTGAAGGCGTGCCTGAGCAAGCTGCAGGAGACCTCGATTGCACAGATCACCAAGCTGGAGGAGGAGAACGAGCAGCACAAGCACAGAATTGCCAGCTTGGAAATTAGGCTGGACCAGCAAAAGGACTATGACGATTTGAAAAGAGAGCTTAGGTGAGTAATCGAAATGGGAGGGATTAGATCATTGTTTGATGTGTTATCTGGTGTTTGATTTCGGATGAAATACGATGACGTGTTGTTTGTTACAGTTTGAGAAGGTCAGATTCGGACAGATCGACAGAGTTGGAGAAGAAGGAGACCAAGAACGAGAACGAAGGTGAGGCAATTTGCGTATTACTCGTATTATTGTTTGGCAACTCCGATTGTTTTGCCGCTTTCAACATGGGAAAATCGGCCGGTTTAATATAAATTATAGAAAACATTTGACAATCCGAAATCTGTTAATGTTTTTATTTTACGAAATCCGTTTTCAATTGTCCCGATTCCCACGTCCATTGCGCCAGTTACGATTGTTCTAAAAATTGATTAAGCGGGGTGATTTATACCGTAACCGTACACCTAACATGTGTTACAGTTAAATAAAAAATCACGAAAACAATGGCCAAAGATAACGATCGACCGAATAACGATTTACATAATTCACCCAAAAAAAAAATTAAAACCAAACTTAATGAGATTAGCTAAATAATTAATTTGGGCAGTAAATTAAAATCGTTGAAGCCTCACGGCCAGGAAGCCCAGATTTCAAAGTCAGATTAGAAACGAATATGCATTCCGCGTCCAAAAAAAAAACTGTGACGCAACGACGCGCTCCGACGACTCACTCTTACAAAATGGCCGATCACCAAAACGCACCAAACCGTTCAATGTTGGTGATGGTATGATGGTTGTTTTTCTTGCAGGGGTAGTCGAAAGGACGTGTTCGACCCCCGGCCAATTGATCCCCCCCAGTTTCCAGAACGTGGAGAAGTTCGGTTCGATGCTGGGGGAGGAGATCGTCTCGCATTGGAGACGGCACTTGGACGCCCGCACTAATGAGAAAACTTCGTTGACAGATTGTCCAAAGTCGGAGACGCCGATAGCCGCCGACTCGACGGAGAAGAGCGCCGCCTCGACGCCGCAGCCCGGCGACGGGGACAACCAGCCCGATCAGCTGGTCAACGGCAACCCCAAAACGCCCGAGGACAACAACAATCACCATGTCAGCAACAACAACATCCCCATCACACCCACCATGTGCGTGGGCAACTTCCTGAGGAACGAGGACTTGAAGAGCCCGTACCGTTTCGAGGACCACAGGCCGTTCAGGTTTGCCGAGGAGCTGGGCATGGCGCCCGGCTCCATGGTGTCCAGACTGGGCGAGAGCCTCATCCCCAAGGGGGACCCGATGGAGGCCAAGCTGCAGGAGATGCTGCGCTACAACATGGACAAGTACGCCTCGCAGAACTTGGACACGCTGAACATTGCCAGACGTGTCAGGGAGCTGCTCAGCATCCACAACATCGGACAGAGGCTGTTCGCCAAGTACATCCTGGGGCTGTCCCAGGGGACGGTCAGCGAGCTGCTCTCCAAGCCCAAGCCTTGGGACAAGCTGACCGAGAAGGGCAGGGACAGCTACAGGAAGATGCACGCCTGGGCCTGCGACGACAACGCCATCATGCTCCTCAAGAGTCTCATCCCCAAGAAAGGTATGTGTCTTTAGCAATTTTTTTGCACGATTTACTAATTTTCTGTTATCTAGTAGTTGCTTTAGTGGAAGAGTTGATGAATAATTCCAGTGAATCACTAATTTATGGTTGTGTGAAGGCGATCGGACAGTTTTATCGTCTCGTCAGATTTTAAATATGAAACTGTTGTAACATTAGGCAATTAAAGAAAAAGTAGATCACACACATAGAATATATAATTCTTCTAAATTGTAAAATTATACAAAGATCCGTACACATTAATATTTCGAATTTTATAGAGCATGTAAAATACGATCTCCAGATTAAACACCGGAGAGGCATGAATTAGTCGGACGTGGCAAGGTGGTGGAGGGGTTCCATTAAAAGTTTTATTTTTTTGTTTGTCGTGCAACGATAAATCACTAAGGGAGTCGATATTGGGTTTTTTTGACACATGCAAATGGTTTTTACACGCGATCGTCCCGCAATTGAATCGAACGTTCTCTCCACTATCGTTCTATTGATAAAATATCGTTGATAATTGGTCGCGACTTCCTTCCTACGACGAAACAACGCAATGGAACTGCTAATTTTGATTGTGATTCAATACTGTGTTATTAATTTTGTCTGTGGTTTTTCTGTCGTCCGGTTTGGCAATCGTTTAATCACACGCAATTCGCTGTTTTGTCCACGGTTTCGATCCGGAATCGATTGGGATAGTTTTTTTATTTTTGAAACTGGTTGGGCAATCGTGTTTTTACTACACTTCGTTAATTGGTCGCTAACATTATTATTACGTCTAATTTTGTTGGTATAAAGCCTGGTAAATATTAATGAGGATCTAATGCCATGTTTCTCGGTTTGAAACCGACAACAAAAAATCCGGGTAAAATGCGGTTGCGTGTCGATGGGATATTTTATCGGTGCAGTTTTTTCGTCGTGGATTTAATAATCCGAAAACGGTTATGGATTTCTGTGGAGAGTGGAAATCAGCCCCGGGGACGTTGATTATTAACTTTCAGGTAATTTACGATTGTTCTGTTTTGTTATTAAAACGAAATTACACGTAACTGTAGATGTGTGTCGTGTGACATCTATTTTGTCTCTCCGCATTTTATATAATTCCTGCGCAATTATAGTTTCATGGGAAAGGAACATATTGTACGATTCTGTTCCATTATCTTTTGTACCCGTCAATTTTTTCTTTTACAGTTAAGCCCAAGAGAAAACGCAATTGACAAATCGCTGGAATAACATATTAAAACCAGCTTACGGTGATTGATGCAAAACACGGTCATCATCAGCGCGAATTATATGCAATTCAACCCGGCCGTCGGAGCTATGGGAGACTTTCTTACGTTATTATCCACCTCCACGTACGCCCCCCGTAACTCAAATACTCTAATTTCAATGGAGAAACTATGCGGTGCAATCTGGGTTGCATACCCAAACAAAAACCGTAAGCTAAGATAAAACCTTAAAACGGAGCCCAATATCCGTTTCCAATATTGTCTGGCCGCAACTTTTATGTTGCGCCTCAGCATTTATTAATCATATCGGGGGAATTTTTGCATTATTCGTTTCGCGTCGTTCGCAACGTCGATTTTTATGTCCGCTTGTCATCCGCACACTCACCAGCATCGATTGTGTTCAATTGCGATGGTTAAATTGTAATTGTTTCCCACCCCCGGCTTTTTTTATTATTTATTTATTAAAACCTAGCGGCACGTGAATGATGCGGCCGCAGTGTGTGCACACATGCACGCGCATCGATCAAAACGACGGACGAAAACAATGCAGAATCTTAATGAAGCCCGAATTCCCTGGCCCGAGTCCAGAATTATGTTTCTAGAGAGACGAGAACGGTTTTACGGATTTTTAAAGGCGACCGGCCATAGGATGCACCGACCGACCAATTATAAGCTCATAAGGGATCCGGTCTAATGCGAATATAATTGTGCCGCACGAATTAAATAAATTACCTATAATCAATTTCGAGAATGCCGAGAAACATTACGGATCAAAAAAAAAAACGGCGACGGATTATCTCCCACAATCAATCATTAATGTGCGGTCCGCGGAATCGATCGGCAGATGTTCGACGTGTCGATCGACTCGTAATCGCTTCTTGTGCTTCGGTTTTTACACCGTAAAAGTTAATTGATCTACTGGATCAACTTAAATAACATAATTAATAACATTACTTCAGCTACTCGTTGATAGGTGTCGCCAGTATATTATTTAAAAATTTTTTATAAATCAGACTTAACAAATATCCTAAATGTTGACCTAGGATATAACCATGTCTTATGACAAGTTTCATAAAATTACATTAAGTAGTTTCAGTGTGATGTACGTACAAACAAAACAGATATAGACGTAGATTTAAGCATCCATACTAAACGTATTTTTATTATTCCTCCTCCTTTTTCTTATAGTTTATAGTGGTAGTAGTAGTTGTAGTAATTAATGCACTTTTAATAATTTCTTAGATCACCTGGTTATGCGCTAGAAAAAAGCTTTTTTGCTAACCTACAGGCGTTTAGCAAAAAGAACTCTCTAATTAAGCATTCGTTTCTCCTATTGCCATTACAGACAATTTTTCAACAGGCAAAGAGACTGGCATGCCCGCCTTTGGACAGACCGACCTTTCCGAAGAACGGATAGCCCATATCTTGAACGAGGCGTCACAGTTCCAACAGATGAAAACCGAAGACAGTCACAGCAACGAGGATTCGAAATCGCCGCACGGCTGTTCCAGTCCCTTCTCCAAAGACTCGTCGATGAACAAACGATTGAAAAAGTACGAAAACGACGACATCTCGCAGGAGAAAGTGTTGAGGATCTATCAGGAAGAGCTGGCCAAACTTATGGGCAGACGGATGGAGGAGTCCAGAAATCCCAGAGAGGCATTCCATGGGTGAGTTGCACTATTGATTTATAAAAAAATACTCTAGTAATTATTTAGTGTTTTAATTTAACGTAAAGTACTTAGTTGATAAGCCTTTAATTGTGTTGAGAGCAGTTTCTAAACTAATATACAGTATGTTTCTGCCCCAATTTTTCAGTAGCAACCCAATGGATCGTACCCAAGAGGAGATCCGCATGGCCTTGGACGCCTACCATCGTGAACTTGCCAAACTGAACCCAGGAGCGTCACCTCAAATGCCCCTAGGTCTGCTAGCCCTGCAACAACAAGCCTTGGCCCAGCATCAACAATCAGTCTCCAACGGAGGCGTTCAAGATCTGTCCATCCCCAAGGACAAAATGAAACTGATGAACGGTCTTGAGGAGAAAGACATCAAACAAGAGGACATGAGACACTCGGGCAGCGCCTTCAGTTTGGTGCGACCGAAAATCGAGCCAGGCACTCAAAACACAGGATCCACTGCTTCCAGCCCGTTGGGCAACAACATTCTACCCCCCATGACGAGCGGGGATGAATTCACAGGATCTGCTGCGGCCAGCCCGCTGCAAAGAATGGCTTCCATCACCAACTCGCTGATCTCACAGCCTCCTGCGCAGCCGCATCATTCCACCTCGCAACGACCATTGAAGGCCGTCCTTCCGCCAATCACCCAACAGCAGTTCGATCTCTACAACAATCTGAACACCGAAGATATTGTCAAGAAGGTTAAGGAACAATTGAGCCAGTACTCGATCAGTCAGAGATTGTTCGGCGAGAGTGTGTTGGGATTGTCGCAAGGTTCCGTCAGTGATTTATTAGCCAGGCCGAAGCCCTGGCACATGTTGACCCAAAAAGGCAGGGAACCCTTCATCAGAATGAAGATGTTCCTTGAAGACGACAACGCAGTCCACAAACTGGTCGCCAGTCAGTACAAAATAGCTCCTGAAAAGCTCATGAGAACTGGAGGATATGGAGGAGGTGATTATTCAAATTTAATTATTAGGAACAAATCTAATGGTGACTGTATTACAGCTTGCAGTACAACGATCTCAAAACCCATGCCTCCAACAACCAAGATGCTGTCGGAAGCTGCAGGTCTCTTGAACAAGATGCAAGAGACTCAAAGTCTCATGCCATCATCCCTTCAGTTGGGACCGCCACAAAACAACAACCCACAACCGCCACCACCTCCTATGTTACTAACACCACCCGGACTTCCCCCACATCACGCCATCAACTTGCAAAACCCTGACCATCTGAAGAAATCCAACGCCAGTCCTTTGGGAGTACCCCACTCGCCGATGGGCCAGACACAAGGTGGCCTCAGGAACATGCAACAACACATGTCGCCCAGCGTCTACGAAATGGCGGCCCTCACCCAAGACCTAGACACACAAGTGATCACAACCAAAATCAAAGAAGCCTTGTTGGCTAACAACATTGGACAAAAAATATTCGGTGAATGCGTCTTAGGCCTGTCACAGGGTTCAGTGAGCGAATTGCTGAGCAAACCCAAGCCGTGGCACATGTTGAGTATCAAAGGCAGAGAACCGTTCATCAGAATGCAACTGTGGCTGAACGACGCCCACAACGTCGACAGGCTGCAAGCGTTGAAGAACGAAAGACGAGAGGCCAGCAAGAGGAGACGATCCTCCGGCCCCGGCGCCCACGACAACAGCTCCGACACCTCTTCGAACGACACATCCGAGTTCTACCACTCGAATTCTCCCGGACCCGGACCACAATCGGCCAAAAAGCAACGCGTGCTCTTCTCCGAGGAACAAAAGGAGGCGTTGAGACTCGCGTTCACTTTGGACCCATACCCCAATGTGGCGACGATAGAATTCCTGGCCAACGAACTGGGCCTGTCGAGCAGGACCATAACCAACTGGTTCCACAATCACAGAATGCGTCTGAAACAACAGGTGCCCCACGGCATGCCCTCGGACATTCCGCCGAGAGATCAGAGTGGAAGCAACGCACCCTTCGATCCGGTACAGTTCCGACTGTTGCTCAATCAGAGGCTCATGGAGCTGAGCAAGGAGAGGATGGGCTTGAGCGGCGTACCGCTGCCCTATCCGCCATACCTGACGGCCAACACGAACCTGGCCGCCCTGATCAGTCGGGGGTTGTTGCCCACCGGTGACATGGACTTGGCCGCCTTGAACAACGCGGTCAAGGAACAGATGAGCGGCTTGGACTTGTCGATGCCGTCGCTGAAGCGGGAGCCCATGTACGACGATGAGGAAGATGTGGAAAGCAACGTGGGTTCAGAGGATAGTAACATGTCGACGGGTAGTTTGCACGGAGAAGTGAAGATCGAACAGAGAGAGACTCCGAGGAGTGCGAACCAGGGGAGGTCGAGCAGGAGAAAACCTGTCGCTCCGCAGTGGGTGAATCCCGACTGGCAGGAGGATAAAGATAAAACACCGACCGGTGACGAGGTGATCATAAACGGTGTGTGCGTCATGCAGACTGAGGACTACGACAGAGGCAACTCCGAAGAGACGGTCCACGTCGAACCCACACCGGTGAACGACAGGTTCGACGACGACAGATCCGACGCCTCGTCGGTAAGCGAGAAGCACGACGACAAAAAAATGGAGGAAGATGAGGTTGAGGACAGTGTGCAGAAACAGGAGGACAGTGATAAACAGGTGAAACAGGAAGAGGAACAGGAACGGTGGGACTATTAGTGCGCAGTGGAGATAGAGTAAAAAAAGACTTCCAGCGGAAGATTTGTTATTGTTGTTTACTATTTTCTGTTGTTTTGAGACGTGCAATCATTTAAGAGATGGAACTGAAGGCCCACAAAACATGTTTAATTTATTGTGATTTTATTGTACTATGCGCCGGTTCGGTCCGGACTGTTTTTGCCAAAGTTTTGCGCGTGCGCAGCCACGCACTAGGACAATCGTTTTTCTTTTTTTGTTCTTCGAATGATTTTTTTTGTATTTATATTATGTAGTTATAAATAAGACTGTTACCATTTATTGATTATATATATTACATTAAGCCTTTGTTTTTTGGCGAATGTTGCAGAAATGTTTTAAACATTGTGATAAACTTTTTTTTTAATTTAATTTGTCTCGTGCTTTCCAAGTTGATTGTTGATTAACGGCCAAAATATATCACATTAGTCCCAAAGTTTTTTTTATTCTTTCTTTTTATTTTGTACATATTCACACACTTCCTCTAGTCTATAATTTTTTTTAATTAATTAACTTTAACGAAGGGCATAATACAGCTGATACCATTTTTCTCAAAATAAGGCCAGTACTGATTAATTGTTAATTTATTTCGCCGCTAATTCTTAAGTGGTTTTTTTTAATTTATTTGGCTTGTCGATCTCAATTCACCCGGTATTAAAATAAAAAAACAAAACGTTAAAAATTGTTAAATAGCTTTAATTTGACGTAAAATAGAATAAATAACGTTACATATCGTTAAACAATAAGTAAATAAAAAAGATTTTTGAATCCAGCCAAAATAAATATTTATAAATATTACAAACACAATCTTGCCATAAAATTATATATCTGTTTATCTTGGTTTTGATTATCTTGGTTTGAATTTTTTGAAGACATTGTTCTGTTGACACACAGAAGTTTTAGCGTTAAAATTCTGGATCTGAGTGCAATATTTGAGTATATTTTGGCGATATACCAAAAAAAATTGTAAATTCTTCCATTTCAATGTATTTCGAGGACATTGTAAAATAATACGTAAGCCCGGAGTTTCGGAAAACATACGGATTCGGGTACATTATTAGCAAAATATGTATAATATGCACATTTTTTGAATAAAAACATGCATGTAGGAACATAGTATAGATTTTTTTGCCGTAGAAGAAAAAAAATGATTAAAAAAGAAGGTTTTTATCTGCATTTTTCCGTTTCTGTTATGTGAAATAAACTTTCTAGGTACAGGAAAACAAAAAAAAAAACGCAACATACGTAATATGACTCGTTGTTAAATAGAAAATTATTCTTCCAAAAACATTTTCGAGATGTTACTCAAGAAAGTTTATTTTTCGTTTTTATTATATTTTATATTATAGAAGAATGATACAAGATAGATCATAGATCTAATTTTTTTAATGTAAATATTTATATCATATCAATTCTCCTTTTAAAATTTCTAAATTAAAGAATTCTCTGTATTTAAATCTGTGTTTTAATACATTATTATCCTACTACACCTTAAATCTACAATTCAAACTACAATGATGTTAACTGTTGTAGGTGTTGAATGTCTTCATAAAATAATCCTGAGGACAACTTTTTGTCTTCATGGGGTTCACGATATAATCTAGCATTCAAATTTATGAAGATTGACTCCTGTTTTACTACAGGGGAGTTAGAATTAACATTTTTTATAAAGAGAACTCATCACAAAAGTGAAATAAATTATTGTTACAACAATATTACCAGGGAAAATAGGTGTTTTTCTAGAAAATACATAAAAGTACCTAATAAACAACGTATTAACTTACTGAATTTAATGTTAGTTAATTTATAATTTAATTAATTAGATTTTTACAAATACTTAAGTCATATAACTTAAGAAAATAGTTAGTAATGTGGGTTGCGTAATCAACTTAGTCACATAATAGAACGAATACTAGACACATTATATAAGAGATGTCACCGAAGTTCCAACAAGACATCTATTGGTAATATTGTGAACTAAGGTATAAAAATATACAGACAGTTCTTTTACTATTTTAGTCCATATTGAAATCTGTAATTTTATAAACATTTCTGTTTTATATATTATATATGTGAGAAATTGAAACATTTTTCATTACCGTTAATGGTATTATGCCTTATGATTTGGTTTTGTTATCACTAATTCTGGTATTATCGTATGCAACCCACGTTACAACGTTACATAACATACATTGTAGAGTATGTACGTATATTTTGATATAATATTTTTTATCAAAGAAATAAAACAACCAATAAAATTATCCTATGTTAGATTTAATTAACTATCTAACTAATGGGTTATATATAGGATAAGAATTAAAATAAAGAAAAAAAATCATAATGCAAAAAATCGGTTTAACAAAGTTTATTATACAAAAAAAGAACTACAAAAATACCCAAAAATCACAAAAACGCGACGCAGCAAAATCAAGAGCTTGAACAACCTGAAAAGTGAACGAAAAGTACGCAACAAAAAGAAAATTTGGTGTCGTTGAAGATGCTGATTCCTGAATCGGCTCAATCAATCGTCAACTGTCTGAAACTACCATCTAAACCGAACAGATCCTCGTAATTCGTCGGTTTGCCGGGTCTCTTCGATTCGTCCGCCTTTAAACTTTCCTGATCCTTGAACCACTGGGTGTACTCTTTTAATTTCTCCACCCAAGCCTCTGTAAATTGAAAAAATTGTTATTCGTTTTCGGGGTGGATTGATGATTGGAGGACGTACCGTTGATGTCGTCGATTTTGCCCGCATCACCGCCGTACTCCGCGGGCAATATGTCCTTGGGCACGAACTTGTACAAACTCTCCAAGTTGGAGTGCACGTGGATTCTCTCGCGGATCTTCTCCTTAAGGAAGGGCTTCACCCAGCCGATTATGGTGTCGACGAACGGGGAGACGTTGACCACGTGCACCTCCTTGAGTTTGACCGGGTAGGCCTCTTGGACGCAGACCAGGAACTTCTTGACGAGGGTCGGGGTGATTTTGGAGAAATGGTTGGCGGTGGCGACGCTGGCGTCCAAGATGTACACGTCGCCGGCGACTCCGACTTGTTCTTCGGCGAGTCTCACGTCACCCACCATGAGCACCAGTTTCATGATGTCGGCCAGGTTGGGGGTGTCCACGTCTTTGTCGTTGCCCCGCATTACTATCACCCTTCTGCCGTTCGGTGTCAAGCCGGGAAGTGGAGGGAGAGCTCTGAAAACCGCCACAAGTATTTTATTTAATACTTAAACTATTGGGAGGTCTGGAAGTTTTACCCCAATTTCTTAAGAGCCATGAGCTCGGGACGGTTGATGTCACGATTGGTGAAGAACTCGGGACAGGCGGCCCTCATTGTGAAGTACATATCAAGCTTCCTTTTGGTCTTTTCCAACGAGAACTTGCACCCTCTCAAGAAGGTCATCAATCTCTGTTCATCTGTAATCACCAACGTTAATAAAATTTATTGTCTACGTTCCTTTTATTTTACCCCAGGTGTCTGGAAGATGTGGCTGTTTTTGCAACCAATCCTTGATGTGCTGGAGATCGGAGTCTCTGGTGTTAACATCTTCGTTCAGTTCCTTTCTGATGTTGATTTGGAGTTCGGGGCTTGGTTGTACTAGCAGACTCATTTTAACTGGAAAAATGATATAAAGGTCAGTTTCACATTTCAAAATTGGAGGAAATAACAGTTTTTAATGCATAGCAACAAACAAACTTAATTAATTGTTTGTTGTTAATGAACCTAAAGTACTGTAATCAAAATAAATCTTCCAGTAAAATTAATGTTCATTATTTCATTCGTTTAGTTAATTAACTTTTACATGAAACAATGATTTTTTATGTAAAATGTCTTTTTCTCCTTGTACATATTAATAGGGAAATTAACTACAAGCATTATGAGTTAAATAATAAAAAATTTATCTGTAGCCATCAACTGCTCAATTAGTTTTGATTTAATAGTGTCAGTCATGACCTATTTGAGTTAAATTACGAATGGATTAACTAATTTTGCTCAACATATCTATTAAACTTGAGTTTGGTAATTTAATTTTTATAATCCAATATAAAAAAATTGTGTTTAATTATACAATTCATGTTAAAAGCAGTTAACAGTGCAAAACTTTGTTTTCTGTACTTATTATCACCCATGAAAAACATATTTCCAAGTTACTAAGGAATTTTAGTTCAATTTGTTGTACCTCTATAATTATTTACTGTAGTATATAAAGAATAAGTAGTTAGATAAATATTATATTGCAAATAAATCATTATTGACAAGTCTTATTTAAAAAAAAATATAATAGTTAATTAAAAATATCGACCGACATCCACATAAAACCTTGCCCAATTTTCCAAAGAATTCTAAACAACAAACCGGTATAAACAAAACGAAAAAAACTGCATGATTCATAATTGTCCTTTGCATAATATAACAAATAAAAAAACTGAGGTGTTGACTTAGTTTTACATTGACGTTTTTGTTACAAAGGTAACAACCACGTCAATGTTTAATAAATTATTATCCACCGTTGGCAATTAGTTGGAAAAAAAATCACTTGTCCTTGTTCATCTTCAATCGATACCGATTTTCCAATCCGATTAACAGATGTTGTATGTTTGTTTTTTGTGAGGAAATCCGTGAAAGCATGAATCACTGTTATTATTCAATTTGACCCACAAATAAATTCAATTAAGAAGACGCTTTAATTGTTTGGCCGCTTTCTATCTCTTGCACAGCATGTGGAAGTGGTACAGAGCGACATTGAACCGTGGCGTTTTGTAACGGCGACATTGGTGCAAACAATAATTCAATTAAATGTACAGGAAAACTGAAATAATTACACCGCAATCGAATCGCATTAGAAAAACCATAATTAATCCTTTTATTAATAATAATACTGGGAATTACGTTAAAAACAATAATTTATAATTGACAAGAAAAAAAATGATAAAAAATCATGGTTTGACATTAAGTAGAGCGTTGTAAACGCACGAAAGTCCAGGCCTATGTTTTACACAATCCGTTTAGTTTACTTTCATAAATATTAAGCGTTACGTAACGGTGCAGCGTTGAGAAACGTTTGGGTTTTTGTTAGAAATTCATTCGCAACAACAGAAAATCTTTTTGATCGTTCGGATGTAAACGAATCGGACCAAAACTGTTCCTGATCGACGAGGAAAGAGCTTTTTAATTACGGCACACAACAATTACGTGTTGTGAATGTTAATTAATGCAAATGTTATTAACACAATAATCAAATGTCTAATTCCGCACTTGAAACAAGCTTATGATATGTAAAAGTTTCTCTTTGTCCATGTTAAAATGGACAATTTCTTTGTAAAATATTGTTTTATTAATGGGCAAAGTGTAATTATAATTTATTATTAGAAAATTGCCAAAAAACTTTCTACAACAAAGGTTTTAAAGTCATGAAATATGAATTACTATTTTTGCCACTTAATTATTCATTTTATGCTATTTTAGTTTATAAATTAATTATTTAGCTTCATTAAAAAATAATGTAATGAATAATGAAATAATAAAGAAACTGTGAAATTCTTATTAAAAAACAGTGATTCAGATTACTTCTGTAATTAAAATTTTAAAACAATTTGCTATTGTTAATATCTTTATATCAAATAATTATGGATGTGCAAATAAGGAAATATAATTATAATTAATTTAAATTGATTAAATTTTGATATCATTGAAAGAAAACATTAGAAATATTTTAATTAATTTTACCTTTTCTAACAATTAATATTTTAGATATTAATATTTTTTTATAATCTTACATTGGAAACCATATTTTAAATTTGGATTTGGCTTTTCAAAACATAAAGACCAATGAAAATATATTATTTCTAACTTACTGTAAAAGGGATCGACTTATTTCACCCTTTTTGACAATCAATATTTCAGATATTAATATTTTTTATAATCTTACATTGGAAACCATATTTTAAATTTGGATCTGCATTTGCAAAACCAAAGTCCACATTTTTTGTTTTAAATTTACACAGAAATAATTACCACTAATAATTTTATAACTTTAATATTTTATGGTTAATAAAAATAATTATAAAAAACACATTTTTTGTTCATTTTAATGAATGTAATGTTAAAAAACAAAATTAATTAAATTGAATGTTTATGTATTTTATGAAGGTTTTGACATTTAACAATTTTTTGAGGTTTACGAAATTAACTAATTAACTATAACTGCCCAAAAAATTACTTTTTTTATGAAACAACGTTTAACAATTTATCTCTTGACTTTTCTTAAACGATTTTTTTGGTTAACCAACCAATTAATTCATGAACAATTCACGTTTGTTATTCTACCGATTGTTTCACACAATTCTTCGATCTTTATCAAAATTTAATGTTAGCTACTTAAATGATAAAAGGTTAAAAAACAAACGGTGCATAGAAAACCTAAAGGTTAAATTTCGTGTGCGTGTCCAGTTATGCCACATGTATTATGCGAAAAACTGGTTATACAATGTGTTAATTATAACACTGATAAATTAAAAAAATCCGTGTGGATTTTACAATAAAACGACATGTGTATAATGAAAATTTCATGCACAATTGCGCAAAATAATATTACAACTAGGAAGTCTCGTGAAGAAAAGTGTGTCAGTAATCGTTGCACAAGAATTAATCTATTACAAATCCACGCACTTTTGCCCACAAACACTAATAACCTCTAACAAGTGTTATAATTATAATAAATTGCACAAACCTTAAGAGTATCCCCAAAAACTACAAGGCAAAAAAAAAATAAACACACAGGCACCAAAAAACGACCGGAATGACCAAAACCGACGGAGGAATAGTTGCGGTACTACTACTAGAGAAAGTGCCGCTAGAATTTCTTATATTATAACTTAGCCGTATATCTAAGCCAACGTACGACCAATGGGATTCAAACTCGTAGCATGCGCACCAATCAAAAACGTAATTCGAAGCTTTCTTCTTTTTTTCAATGCACCGTTGGATCTGTTTGAATCTGTAAATTCAAATTGTCGGATTTCGGGTGGTAAATTGGATTTGGGTTGTTCGTTACACGAACTAATTAAGTGCAAACTGATGTAGCGGCATTATGTTAATTTTTTTACTTCAATGTTAAGTGGTCGTTACACTCTCGATGAGGATGTTACTGGTTATAATCGTTGTATTGTTTAAATAAATATTTCAAAATTATAATGTTTAGTTAGGGAGTATCAGAAATAAATTAGCAGGGTACCAAATCCTTATCACTTCAACCTTGTCCTTGGACACTTCTTAACAGCAAGATAAAAGGAAGTGACTTCCAAACTGTTACAGTCTCTTTGACACCTTGAGGTCACCACCAGAAGTCAAACTTGTGAAGTTCAGATGCACAAAGCCTTGCAGGTCAAGTCTATGAAAAAGAAGAAGCCTTCTTCCTAGCAGTTGTAGCCTTTAGGTTTGGCTGAAGCTGAAAAATACAAATTTGGACATAGAGAAGATGTTACTGGCACTGGAAGAACAGTTAAGGCTTTATCAAGAGAATTGTTGGTTGTAAGGATTTGGTCCTATAAGTTGCAGGTGTAGAAAGTCCTTAAGATCAAATTCATGTATCAGAAGGTTCCTTGTTTATACCACTGATAAACCAAATGAAGGTTAAGAATGAGTTAGTTGAAGCTAGAACATTTTGAGAATTAAGCTGAAGGACTACATTTTTTTATTGATGCCATCATCATCATCTCCTCAATAATATAAAGGTTAAAAGACAAAGTATTTATTACTTCAAAGCTAGTGGAGATAATTGTTCAATAACCATCATCAAATTAGGACATAATTGTTAAGGATTCTGAAAGTGTGACTATCTAGTTGATCTTATCAATTGGATAATATTGTCTAGATCCGTTTCGATAACTGGATCTTTAAACTAAAGATATTAAGGTGGACTTGTTTGAAGAAATTTAAACTGGGCAACAACTACTATTACTTTATTGTGTGCTATTAAAACATATAATTAGAGGACAAACAAGCTGAACAATTTTAAAGATCATCATCCATTGAACTCCCAATTATAATTGTTACAAAGAATAACTTTTATTGTGCACTTAAAACAAACAAGCTGACCGTTAATTTTATAAATATGCTGTGTAGCAAGTCTTTAAAAAAAAGTTGCCTCGAGATATGTGGGCAAAATTCACTTTTGATCAGGTCCAACTGGATATGTCCTGGGGCAAAACTTCAGCAGCAAATTATGATGACGAACTTGCATAAACAATATAAATTTCAGATGATGCGTTCGTTTAAATTAACTAATTTACTTTAATTATGAATTATGTCCGGTAACAATTGACGATTGTAAAAAATATAATTAGTTCTAATAAAATTATATATGATAGACATAAATTATCGTAAATTTGTTGAGCAATGTGCAACAATTTTCGAACCTTGAGTCACTTTTTAAACATAAAAATATTGGTCGTATAAAGATCACACAGGCGTGAAATTTGAAATTAAAATTTTATATTTTATTATTTACTTTTAATTGCTCCACTCGCATATTTATGTTAATTAGTGTTAATTAAATTTGTAATATTGCTTCTTTGTGTTTTTTAATTGATTTTTATTAAAATAATAAGTTCTAGACATTAATTTATTTTTGTAGAATACCTTAAATGAAACTGTAACTATTGCATTAATTGATTTTCTGATTAATACTTCATAGAAAATTGATTATACGATTGTATTAAAACAACTGGTAATATTTTATGTACTATTGACGATTTAAATTATGAGAAACCTGTCCTGTACGTGTACTTTATTTTAATACATAAATAAATAATTAACAATAAATCAGATCTTGTTCATAAATATTAAAACTATTTAAGTTAACAAACCGCTAAATTTTTATCACCACAGCCTTGTCCAACGAAATAAAGCCCAGCAGGACACTTTTGCACCACAGGATAATACGAAGTAATTCCAAAACACTGAATGTAACTGGTACAGTTTTGTTGATTTGGGTCAGGAAGTTGAGCATTTTTATACTGATCGTCGCACAAATTGTCTATACAAACTGCTACTTTATCATCCTGGCAAGTTCCTGATGTTGGATTGAATAGTTCTCCCTCAGGGCAAGTCCAATTAGTCTTGGTCAAAACTGAATCTTGGAAAGAACAGGTGTAAAAGGTTTTGCAGGTTGAGTCCATGTATCTGTAGGCTCCTTCACTGTAGCAGGTGTAGTCAGGTGCTCCAATGAAAGCTGAGAGACTTGCTCCAAAGCAAATCTATAAAATTAACCATTAGGCTTCCAAATTAGTAAAGTTTTAAAGACTTACCAGCACAATAAGAAGGGAAGGGTTCATTTTAGCTGTGACTTAGTTCTGAATGCCTTCAATCAAGTCCAAGTGATGGTTTTATATTAAAACAGCATCAGTTATCTCATGTTTGGCACTTGAAAATTGCATGAACCACTTTAAATTCAAAATTTAGTTATCTCAACAACAGATCTAGACAGTATTATCCAATTGATAAGACCAACCAGACGGTCTCACCATCCGGATCCACAACAATCATGTTGTAGTTCGATGATCAAGTCAATGATCAAGTATCTCAATACCTTTGAATCACTCGTCTCTTGACCCGTGTTTTATTAAGAAGTTGCTGCACGTTTCCCATAAACACGTGTGTAAAGTCATGCGTTAACAAGTGCTGATATAATTTATTGGATAATGGACACAACAAATCTCTGATAACATTTGATGTCTGACATACATAAGCCTCTTAAAGATCCGTGTTTGCTGATTGTAAGTCTAGATGGCTGAGGGGATGAAGTCTAGACTGCCCGTGTCAATTCACATCTCTTACATCCGATTTAAGATAAACAATTTGATATAAATATCAAGTCATATACTAAAACATCAGTACAGTCTCCTAAATAGTTACAACAACAAACATGTACACCTTCAGCTTCGTTCTCTTGGTAAGCACCACATTGATTTAGTTTGAACCCAACTAATAACTCTCTCGGTCTTCAGACTTGCATCGCAGCTGGTCTCTCAGCTTCAGCGGGCCCTGCAAGCTACAACTGCTACGAAGAAGGTGCCTTCAGATACATGGACTCGACTTGCAGGACTTTCTACACTTGTACCTTACACAATTCGGTGCTGGTCAAGACCAATTGGACCTGCTCCGAAAGGGAATTGTTCAATCCGACTTTGGGAAGGTGCCAGAGCAACCAGGAGGCAGTTTGCATAGACAACATGTGTGAGAATCAGTACAAAAATGCCCAGATCTTAGATCCCAATCATGAGGACTGTAACAGCTACGTTCAATGCTTGGGGATCACTTCTTTTTACCCTGTGGTGCAGAGGTGCCCGGTTGGTCAATTCTTTGTTGGGCAAGGATGCGGTGACAAGGAGTTGGCAGTCTGCTAATTTAGTCCTGACAAACCCAAAACAAATCCGATAGATCTGATGTAATATTTAGGCAATAAAATAATAGTCCGTTGAATCATTACGTATTTATTAAAAACAATAACCCAATAGAGCATTAGCACAAAATAGGAAAACTAGCTGTTCTGCTGTGGTACCGGGAGCGTGTCGAATTGTACCATCTTCGTGCTCATTTCGCTGGAACCCATTTCAAGGTGGCTTCCTGGCTTGCAACAGACCGTTCGGTGATTCATTGAAGAAATATCCGTCGGACTTTCTACGCGCTATGAAGAAACAATCTAGACCGAAAAATTGCACACACACACAAACAAAACGGTAACTCTAAGTAACCGGGGATTGATGTATTTTAAGTTATACAATTATATAATTTTAAATTACTTCGTTTTTTTATGTATTTGCGAAACTGCTGCGTAATTATAATTATAAAGTGGCAGTGAGTCATTTGGTTGTTTGTTAATAGCTAAATCAGGAGAGATTGGCGGACAATTTTCCAATTTTTAGTATTACATTCAACATGAATCATTATTAGCATTGATTAAAATTTCATCAGTCTCAAGTAATAACCTAGAAAACTTGGAATCGATACAGTTCTAAATTCATTTACATAAATTAGTAATGACCGAAATTAATACTAAAGTTTCGGTACATTCACTATCTTCTCGGATCGATGGAAAATAAATATAAAGCATCCAGTGTCGTGAATAATTGAAAGCAAGAAAATTACAGAGCTTGATAACGGGGGTTTAACTTAACTCCACCCCCTGTAGGGGAATTACAGACCTCCATTGGTCCACGACTCTGGTCACTTTTGCAAAAACCGATACCAAACGATTTTGACCTCTATTTATTAATTTATTATAGTTGAGTTGTTGGCTGTTGGTGATGAAAAATCGAAACGACTTGAAAGTTTCTAGGGTGGCCGTTGGGGGTTAGTCTTTCGTTGGTGGTTGCCGGAGGAAGTGTTCTAGTGATTATGTTTTAAGTGAGATCGATTTTTTTTCGGATTCAAGGTACTGCTTTGTCATGCAATTACAAATTTTAAAAAGAAAAAAAGAAGAAATATCTTCTGTAGCTCTCTTTAAGCTCCCCAATTTATTTTTCCAGCTTTCAAATTATTTTTGTTTAATAATTTTCTTAAAAATGGTACAATCCTAATACTATTTTGATAATTTTAGGTATTCAAATTGGATATCCTCCATGATTTTGAGGACTAGCCTTCAATTTCTTTTAAAATTTCATAAACTCCAAAGTGTGGTAACTCAATTCTGAATTATTTAGTCATGTTCTTCCTTAAAACGACTTTTTCCTTCATCTTCTTCAATTTTCTTATCTTTTAATACAATTATTCATCTCAAATCTCTTCCTTCTTCATTATGTACATTTATTACTCTCTAAGTTATTATTCCAGATAACCTTCTAACATATATTTTCTTCTTCAAATCTATTTCTTCTTGACGTAGATTTTTAACATATGTTTCAAAGTCTTAAGCCATTCCTTTTCCTTTTCTTCTCTTTCAACTTTTAAAACACTTACACGCTTTGTTCCAGATGATGAAATTTAAGGTAGCCGGCCTTGTGGCCGACCTGATGCCCAACATCAGGTTGATGCAGGGTGCAGGTCACTTCATGCTAAATTACCACGCTGATAATTCAGGTGCCTTGCACACTCTTCGATTGGGCTACTGTTGCGTGCATCTTGTCTTGATGCTGTTCCAATATGGGTAATATCTGAGTATTTTCTGAATTCCTGATCTAACTGTTTTGCTTGTTGCAGAACAATTTTGGGTAATCTGGTCGTGGACAGGGAAGACGTCAACGAACTCGCCGCCAACACCATCACCACCTTGTTTTTTGCTCATTGTATCACCAAGTTCATTTATTTTGCACTTAGGTCTAAACTGTTTTATAGGTAAGATTAAAATAGTTTTGAAAACAGTTAATACAGACTTTTGGTTTAGAACTTTAGGAATTTGGAACCAGGCGAACAGCCATCCAATTTTCCTGGAGTCGAACAACAGGTACCATGCCTTAGCCTTGAAAAAAATGCGGAGGCTTCTTGTAATCATTGTCTGTGCCACCCTTTTTAGTGGAATTGGTATGCCTTCTCCTTTCCACCCTTAAATCAAGTTTAACACAAATTATTTCAGCTTGGACAGCCATAACTTTCGTAGGAGACAGTGTGAAGTCAAAAAAAGATCCGGAAAACGAGAACGAAACGATAACGGTGGAAATACCGAGGCTTCTGATCAAATCATGGTACCCCTGGGACGCCATGTCCGGCACGGCCTACTACGCAACCCTGGTGTTCCAGGTTTACTACGTCTTTTTCGCTTTGGCCCAGGCGAATCTCCTTGACAGCTTGTTCTGTTCCTGGTTGATCTTCGCTTGCGAACAACTCCAACACTTGAAGGAAATCATGAAGCCACTCATGGTAACGTTCATCAACGATCATGAGGCAAAATTACAGTTTGTTGGTTGCAGGAACTAAGTGCCACTTTGGACACCTACGTCCCGAAAAGCGCTGACCTTTTCCGTGCCCCAAGTGCCAACAATGACATAATGGAAAACGGTAATCCTACTCCTTCTCGTTCGTCAAAAAACTTATGTGAATTTGTTCCAGAATACAACGACAAAAACGAAGACCTAAACCTCAAAGGAATCTACAGTACAAGGCAAGAATTGGGAGGTCATTTTAGGTCTGGCGCCCTCCAAACCTTCGGTCAGGGCGGCGGAGGAGTGGGTCCGAACGGGCTGACCAAAAAACAAGAGCTGATGGTTCGATCAGCCATTAAATATTGGGTGGAACGACACAAACACGTCGTCAGGTAAATTACGTAGGATCGTTAACAGATGTTTAGTTTCTGTATTAATATTGGATTTGAATCGATCGATTATGTTTATTAATGGGGATGTCATTGCGATTCTAATGGCCGCTAATCATTTCTGGATGTTTTATATTTTATTCAGGGGATGCTTTAATGACTATTGATTGGGGAATTTTTGCATTTGGTGGAGTCTCGAGGGTGAGGAGGAATTTTGAGGATCAATATTAATGATATTTTATTCATTGCAGACTTGTAACGGCAATAGGGGACGCCTATGGAGTGGCTCTTCTCCTCCACATGTTAACATCCACTGTCATGCTCACCCTGTTGGCCTACCAAGCTACAAAAGTAAGTCCAAGGAAGTTACCTCCAAAAAATTCACATCCAATTTTATTTTAGATCGACGGCGTTAACACTTACGCAGCATCGACACTGGGATATCTGCTTTACGCCCTTGGACAAGTTTTCCACTTCTGCATCTTCGGCAACCGGCTGATCGAAGAGGTTGGTTTGTTTTTAAGTGTTGTGGGAGTTACTAGAAGACTTATTGTTGCAGAGTTCTTCGGTGATGGAGGCGGCGTACAGTTGTCACTGGTACGACGGCTCAGAGGAGGCGAAGACTTTCGTGCAGATCGTGTGCCAACAGTGCCAGAAGGCTATGTCAATTTCTGGAGCGAAGTTCTTCACAATTTCCTTGGATTTGTTCGCTTCTGTACTGATTTAAGTCAATTTTTTGACTCCTGTGAGCTAATATTGGTTGTTTTCAGGTACTTGGTGCCGTTGTGACCTACTTCATGGTGTTGGTACAATTGAAATAAGCCCTTTTTTATCTTTACAGTACTTTGAAGAGATTGTGATCTGTACTGGCATTGCACAATACCTCAACTGTACAAAAGTATTATTATAGATTGTGATATGAGTAAGGTTAAGTACAAAACTAGCACCGTACCTTTTAAATAAATGTTGTGCCTTCACCGAGAAATTTGATAATTTCTATTCGTGGACAAATACTCAGGCATTCTTAAGTGTCTTA
The DNA here is from genome assembly GCF_024364675.1 of Aethina tumida. Taxonomy (NCBI): domain Eukaryota; kingdom Metazoa; phylum Arthropoda; class Insecta; order Coleoptera; family Nitidulidae; genus Aethina; species Aethina tumida. The sequence goes on along the minus strand of NC_065440.1, from coordinate 17,739,561 downwards.
ATACTATTTTTATAAATAGTTATATTTTTTAATTTAGACGCCACCGCCAAAATAAGTATTATATCTGCACTAAGTTTTCATGACTTTGTATACTGTTAAGGGGAACATACTCTTAATTCTAGTCTGTTAAACACTAATTTAAGATTTTAAATGTTATAAATTATTGATATTTTAATAAAGAAGTACAAAGTTACAACTGAGATTTTATTGAACTATAAAAAATTAAATGTTAACCCAATAAGTAAGTGATCAGTCACTAATTCGTTTGCTCACAACAGATTCAAACTGTCTCCAATGTTTGGAACCCTTCATCTCTATAATCTCAGCCCAACAGTCCTTCAATTTATAAGCATCTACATACAAAGGCATCGTAGAAGGCAATAAAACCCTACAAACAAACAGAAACATGTCTAAATACTGACTTGTCTAACAAAATACCTACTTCAATATGTAGTAACAAGGAAGAACGAGAACACTTTGGAAATATACTTGGTCGTCAGGAATTTGTGATTCTCGATCACGATCCATTGTTGACAAAGGTCTAAGTCCCAATTCTTTTTCCATGTCGCCCTGATGATAAAACTCCTTGTACAAATTTTGCATTACCACTTTCGCCACCAGGAAAGGTTTAGCATTTCCTGATAAGTCAGCACCAGTCATCATAACAGTTCTTAGTAACTGTCGGTGTTCTTCGTCACTGAAATCAAACTCGTGCAACAAGTTTGATAACCTACAACAGCCGCAGATGAAGAAAGAGCAGAAGATACGAGTTAAAGGTACTAACTTGCTTTTGACCTTAAAGAACTGCACTAAATCGGTAGCGAGGATGTTATCCTTAATTTCTCGCAGGAGCACCTGGCGATCATTTTCACTCAAGTCAATCAATATGGGACAGTCGTTCAGAATCATCATGGTAACCTGTATATGATGATTCTCCATGATCGACTCCTCGTACAGCAACGCCAAATTGTCTCCAGTCAGCTTCAAGAAGTTATTGGTCAACCCTCTGTGATCTATGTCGTGACACAACGCAGCAATCATCAGGGCGGAGTTTTCGATCTGCGAAAATATCCCTTTGTTCCTGATCAACATGTTGTACATGCAATGGGTGACGGTGAAACCGTGTTCGAAGTTGTGGTAAGGGTTGTTCCTGTACATCTTCCTCACGGTCAAAACGAACCTCATCAGCACTTGCATATCCAAAAACTCCTCCCCGATAATTTCTCGAAACATAAAAATGCAGTACTGGGGCATATACTGAAGCAGATTCTCCGGAATGTACCAGAAAAACCTGTTGAAATCCGGCGGAAAATCGATGTCCATGTGTTCCTCCAAGAACTTAGTGTCGTGGATGCAGGGCCTCATGTGTCTCACCAGCATGTCGACGTAACACATGTTGAAGTGCTCGTGTTTGGTCACGCTGACTCGAAGCTTATCGAAATGCAACGCCAAGGCGCAATACACTGAAATAACTTTGAAAAGGTTTTCGTCTGTTCGCGTGAAGTGTTCGTACGGGTCTGATTTGTTCACTACTTGCACCTACAATTATCAAAACTTAATTCAATAGTACTAGTTAATGTTAAACGTACCACTCCAATAACATCTTGCCCGCTTATTATTGGAGTGGACATGATGCATCTGGTGATGAAACCAGTCCTGTCATCGATTTCTTTGTTACTTTTATTTTTATACATGTCATTTAGTTTCACCGTGATCCTCTGACGAGCTACCAAGCCAGCAATCGATCTATCCTTCATCAGTTTCACCTTAACGTTCTTCTTGTACATCCCATCATCTTCAATACCTTCTTCGAACACATCAGCCACCAAATCCGGCGAAGTCGAATCGATAACATAGAAACTACCTTTCTGTGCTTGAATCGAAGCTTTCGCCAGCTTCATTATCTCCCCAATCATCTTCGCCAACGGTAAATCGCTCGTGAAGAAACACTTAATCAAATCTACAACTACAGTGGCACTTTAGGTTCTAACGAGGTTCGTAGCAGACCTAGTAGGCAATCGTTGATGCGCTTTTGCTTGTGCAACGCCACCCGCTCCCTGTTTTGGTGGATGGCCGCCCCCATCCAGCCGCACACCACAATGGCAATGCTCAGATCTTTAATTTCGTAAGCGGTTGAGAACACGTCCCTGTACATCTCCAGGACACCGAAGCAGTCACCTTCTGGTGTCAAAACTGGTACGGCCAAGACTGATTTGGCCATGTCGTTGTTGAGGCTACAAAGTGATCGGTTACAGACTGTAAATAATGTAGGGGAAATTACCCTAGTCCGTTAGGAAACCGATCGTCGTTGAAGATGTCTTCGAGAAGAACGTATTCTTTTTTGTAAGCAACATAGGCTGCAATGGTAGATCCAGGTTGGATCTTCCAGTTGACTTTATGACGGTCGCTATATATTGCTTTCGGTACTAAATAGATCTCATTTAAGGATTCATCCACCATATACAAAGTTATAGCTGGAATTATTGTTTTGGTGATCAAAATTTTATGGAATTACAACAAATAAACACCTGTGGACTTGGTGACGAGCTTTAATATTTCAGCAGATTGATGCATAACAACTGGGATGTCAATAAAGTCGGAAAGGAAGGCTTTTAGGTCAGCAAATAAATCTTCGTCGAGTGGTTTTTCTGGTTTTCGTAGTAATGGCTTCTTTACTACCTCTCTGTCTTCCACTATTTTAGCACGTTTTCTGCAAAACAATGTTTTAAATCAGGAAGTGTGTTACCTTCCATTTACCTCAATATTTTTACGTAAGGCGCTATGATCTTCCTCGCAGCCTTATTTTGTGGATCAAAGTCCATTCCCATGTCCACTTTCGACTCTCTAGCCATTTTTGTTTTTGTTTTATAAAATATTTTCTGTTAAAAAATATTGTAAAAATAAAATAATAGAGGTATAAATTTGATATAACGATCGTTCAAAGTTGACAATTTTGATGTCTGAAGTTTCAGAAGACTTAATTGAAATAAAAAACGATTCAACATTCTATTTAGTTTATTTAGGTTTGTTATAATAATTAGCTTTAACAAAAGGCATTTTGCTAACAACGGCGGGATACAATTTTTCTCTAATCTTCAAGCTCAACTTGGTACCCACTTTGCTGAGATCAGTTGGCACGTAACCCATGGCAACATTTTTTCCCAAACTCGGGGCCGGACATCCGGAAGTAATTTTCCCCACTTCCTTTCCAGTTTCGTCGACAATGGCCGCACCTACAACACCAAAACTAATTTCTAAACGCCAACGAATCAATTTAAGTAGTACCGTGTCGTGCTGGTGGTCCCGATTCGGAAACAACTCCAATCCTCTTCCTTAAGGAGCCCTCTTTGATTTGCTTCAAAATAGTTTCGGCACCGGGGAAGTCAGCAGTCGTCCTCCTCCTTTTGGCGACCAACCAAGTTAAGGCTGCATCAATTGGGGTCGTTTCTGGAGTGATGTCGTTGCCGTAAAGACATAGTCCGGCCTCTAACCTTAACGAATCTCTTGCTCCCAGTCCTGCCAGCTTCACACTTTCGTTGTTCAGAAGTTCTTTAGCAATTTTGACGCCGTCCTTCGCCGGCATCGAAATTTCAAAGCCATCTTCTCCTGTGTAACCGCAACGTGTGATTCTATAGGCAACCAATAATGAATCTAGAACGTTAGGTGGACGTTATCACTTACCTGCAATTGGGAACGTTAGCAACGGAACCAGTTGTGGTGTTCATGAAGTACAGTTGACTAAGGTCAACTTCCACGAGCTTTTGCAAAGCTTCAGCAGCTTTTGGACCTTGCAGGGCCAACAGCCCTCTTTCCAGCGGTTCGAAGAACTGTATAGAAATGTTGGAGGAAGGGTTCTTCTTCTTGTGCGTCTCCAGAGCTTGCAACATGTGGTTTTTGTCCTGGTTTTTCATTGCAGCGTTTGAAACTACGTAGAGGTGATCGTCTGCGACTTTGGTTACGATTAAATCGTCCAAAATGCCTCCGTTTTGATTCGTAAACACTGTTAACGAAGCCGAATTGTTCGACAAACCTTGTATGTCTGCTGTGCAAACCGTTTCCAAATACTGGATACAATCCTTGCCTGAAAATGTTAAGAAATTATCACCTAATTATTGGTGATTGTAAGCAACAGTGTTACCTTTGATTTCCGTTTGCAGCATATGCGAAACGTCGAATAAAGAAGCATTTTTCCTGGTATGTAAATGCGAATTGACGATGCTCAAGTCGGCGTACTGAACAGGCAGCAAAAAGCCCCCGAAATTGACGATTTTGCCGCCGTTTTCCCCATGAAAGTCGTAGAAACTGGTCACTTCACCCTTCGCATCACTAGCAAAAGTTCTTTGTAATATTTGGGAGTGTTTGAGGGTTTTGATGAGGCTGCGGGGCAACATGGTGCTCTCGGCTGGTGGTTATTACAAAACTGCTGTGCTGTGTGGGGTCATCCAACCAACGGGGTCAGTGCGATAAGTTAATGTTTGTCAAATATTTTGTTGGGTGATAAATGTTTAATGGAATTTTAATATTGTTTTGATATTTTTAAGTTTTTGTGTTTGATGTTCGCGTATTGGCCAATAAAATGATGTAAGTATTTGTGAAATAATAAAAAAAATTAATAACATCCAATTTATTTGTTTATATTGATATGGGTCAGAGAGAACATTATTAAAACAAAATTGTTAAGTAATAAATATATTATTTACATGTCATATATAAAATAATTGTTGAAAAATTAAGTTTTTTTGTTATTTTAGAGCAATTGAAGACACAAACTTAACTAAGCAATTGTACTTTAGTATATTTTTCATTTCATAAAACATTTATATAAATAAATTAAATAAAAAGTTAGTTTTAATTTTTGTGCTGTTGCTTTATGTTTTTAACAGGTGTTCGCACTGCCATCTCTTTAAGAATAGACAAACACAAACACATAAAACAAGTCTCAATACTGATTTTGTAACAATATTTTGTTTTAAATTAATTACTTTAAATTTGTTAGAAATATTATTAGTCTTTACCCTCTTGTGTCTTGTATTTTTATATAGTTTTATTTTAAGTTTATTGTTAACTAAAATAATTCAACACCTTCCGCAAATTAGAAGTAAAGTGAACAGATAACAACGTACTTTCTGGAAAGATTCATATTTATGAACTTCAAACGCAACTTTACCTATTATTTTATATTTCATAATAATGAAACTAATAAAATCAAGTGATAAAATTAGTCAACCATCTATGAACTTCTTGTCTATGATATACGTCTATTTTTTTCTAAATCTATGGTGATGCGAATGTTACTACGCAGGCGCACATCTCCTGAACCTTGAAGGATCCGTCACTTTTTCGCTTCTTTCTTTCGTAAACTCGTTTATAGTCAGCATACACGTTTCGTGTCCAAAGACTTAAAAGTAAGTGAAAAACAACTTATATAACAAAAATACAGTGCTTATTTGATCAACAAGTGTTCCCTTTACATTTTCCAAATATCACCATCGAGTTTTCTGTGAAGATCGTTGAAATAAACACGGATTTTATCCGTTGAGGTTATGTGAAGTGAGGCTAAAATACTTATTGAACTTTTCAGATGCGTTACGTGGCTGCTTACTTATTGGCCGTCCTCGGCGGAAAACAAGACCCCGCTTCCGGAGACTTGGAAAAGATCTTGGGATCTGTCGGTATTGAAGTCGACAAGACCAAGCTCACCAAAGTCATTGATGAGCTTAAGGGCAAATCCGTTGAAGAACTGATCGCACAAGGTACGAACAAAAACGACAAACTACACGTTAAAATTGGACAGAAATACGTCGCAACGATGTTCGAAGTTTTGGCGCTAATTAAAAACACGTGGTGCAATAAACTTGAGGGTTGTTTTGGCGCTCAAACATGATGACTAAAATTATACCATCTTTCGTATGAGAGACCGTGATTTCTAAACACGCTTGCTTGTCTGAAGTTACCCAATTGTTTTAACGTGTTTTGTGTTGATTTTCGAGTGGGTGCTGATCCTTTTGATTTATTTTAGGTCGTGAAAAATTGGCTTCCGTGCCATCCGGTGGTGCTGCCCCAGCTGCTGCAGGAGACGCCCCAGCTGCCGCTGCCGAATCCAAGAAAGGTGCGTTTTGTTCCATCAAATTATTGATATTTGTGTCTACTTAATGATGATTTAATTATCACACCATCTTTCGGCTGAGAAACCGTGCAGATAATCTTTAAACTGACACCAAATTATCAATTATAAATTGTTGTGTTTGTAAGTATTTGTGTTAATTTAAAATTCTGTGTTTACAGAGGAAAAGAAGGAAGAAAAGAAGGCTGAATCTGAATCAGAAGATGATGATATGGGCTTTGGACTCTTCGACTAAAGTACCTTCCACATTTAGTTGTAAGGTTCAGTTTAAGTTTTTAATAAAAAGACTTTTAAACTAATTACGTTTATTTTATTTGTTGAACCCATTTAATTACAATAATTTATTCATCGGTTGTGACTCACAAAACAGGAAACTGCTTTTTTAAGGTTAGGTGTTTGTGATGACTCATCAAAAGCAACGTAAAAAAAATTACTGGGTTTTTTGATTGTTGATTTTATTAATTGTGTACTTTTCTTAGTAACTGACGTGTGAAAATGGCAACTAATGTAAATAAATACGTGTTTTACTTTGTTCATTTAACCATAAAGTGTTGATGTGTATTTGTGGTTGTGTGGACACGTTCCAGTGGCGTAACACTTGTTCATTGATGTCTTTTTAAGGAAAACTAAATTCTTTTAGTAATCCATTAACACGTTAATACTGTGTAATAAATTGAAAATAAATAATGTTTTTATTTCTTTACAAATAAAGATTAGTAAATTTTACATTAGCAACTGATTCTTTTAGTGAATCTGGGACATTTTTATTTATTTTTTCTATTTCAGAATGTTTTCAAAAGTTAAAACTATAAAAGATAACATCAAAAACAAATTTAATAGAACATTTATAATTAAATTTGACACAAAGCTGCACATGCAGTAATATCCTGATTATTCAACTCTTAAAGAGAATTTATTAACAACAAACACGCAATTATTTATTATTATTATTATTATATTTGGGAGAAGAAAACGTTTAATTTTACCGTTTGTATGTATAACACTGATAAGAAATATGATTGAAAATTGATTAAATTTGACAAATTGGTTGAGTAAAGTTGGACATGCAATAATGGCCTGATTATTTATCTCTTGGGGAGCATTATTACATAAAAACTAATTAACTGAATTTATTGACAAAAAATACAAAAATATTATATAAAAGTAAAATTCAAATATTAATCAAATAATAATTTATTTATAATACAATGTTAAATAAAATTTAACATTGTATTATAAATTGGAACAAACATTTTTCCAGGTAAACATTGTTATGTTACGCCACTGTCCGCTCAATAGCAGATACACCTGTCGTCATCCGCCGCATTTGACATATGGCTACGCGTACATATGACTGGGCAAACTTCCAACGTCTACAAAATTCAAAGAGAGACCCCAACACGGCGCCATATTGATTCGGGGTGTCAGTGATCTGTCAGTGTGTAACAAAAACCGACGCTATACAACTAAACAAACCCAGCTGGACACGTAAAACGCGAACACACCGTGCTGAACGGCCCGCCCCCCGGATAATCACCACTTGCGGTTTGTACGGCAACCAGCGGCCGCCGCCATGACGTCCCAATTGCTCCCGATTAAGTTTCAGGAACACCTACAGGTAAATAGTGATTCAATTAGCTTCCTTCCGGCCTTATCGTTCCTATAGGAACTAAATTCTGGTTGTTGTTTATGAACGGCCGCACTTTGTTTTACTTTGTTTGGGGGGCGTATTTACGATGACTCAAATCTTTTTAGTTAACGTCGGTGGGCATAAATGTGGCCAACATTTCGTTCGCCACCCTCACCATGGAGAGCGACAAGTTCATATGTGTGAGGGAAAAAGTGGGCGACACTTCGCAGGTGGTCATCATCGATATGGCAGACACTGCTAATCCCATCAAGAGACCGATCACTGCTGAGAGTGCTATTATGAACCCAGCATCCAAAGTAATTGCTTTGAAAGGTGAGTTTTCATTTAAAATTTGATGATTATTGATGTTTGGCTGGTTATGCTTAGTAAGCATTGTTAAATCAATAACAAAAGCTATAAAGGTCAAGACTGAAGTGCCCTAGCCTTAATAAAATAAAGAATTTAATTTGTTCTGAAATCATTCATATTTGAAATAGGTAAAGCAGGTGCTGAAGCACTGAAGACCCTTCAGATTTTCAACATCGAAATGAAGTCAAAAATGAAGGCTCACACCATGACCGACGACGTAATCTTCTGGAAGTGGATCAGCCCCAACACCTTGGCTTTAGTAACTGAAACTTCAGTTTTCCACTGGTCAATGGAGGGTGATTCCACCCCTGTAAAGATGTTCGACCGCCACTCCTCGTTGAATGGTTGCCAGATCATCAACTACCGCACAGATCCCAAGCAAAACTGGTTACTTTTGGTCGGAATAAGTGCCCAACAGTCCCGTGTTGTCGGTGCCATGCAACTGTACTCCGTAGAAAGGAAATGTTCCCAACCCATCGAAGGACACGCAGCCTCTTTCGCCACGTTTAAAATGGACGGCAATCCCGAGCCTTCCACCCTGTTTTGCTTCGCCGTACGCACCGTGCAGGGCGGCAAGCTGCACATTATCGAAGTTGGTCAAAGTCCCGCAGGCAATCAACCCTTCCCCAAGAAAACGGTGGACGTGTTCTTCCCCCCTGAGGCACAGAACGATTTTCCTGTCGCCATGCAAGTCTCCACCAAATACGACGTTATTTATCTGATCACCAAGTATGGCTACATCCACATGTACGACATAGAGAGTGCCACCTGCATTTACATGAACCGCATCTCTAGCGAGACAATCTTCGTCACCGCCCCCCACGAATCAACCGGAGGAATAATCGGTAAAAACTCATCAACTCAATTAATTTTAATTAGTTACTAATTGAATAACTTTTCAGGCGTTAACAGACGTGGACAGGTCCTGTCCGTGTCCGTGGACGAGGACAGCATAATCAGATACGTAAACACCGCCCTCCACAACCCCGATCTGGCCTTAAGAATCGCCACACGCCTCAACTTAGCGGGCGCCGAGGAACTGTTCGTCAGCAAGTTCCAACTCTTGTTCCAGAACGGACAGTACGCCGAGGCAGCCCGAGTGGCCGCAAACGCCCCCAAGGGAATACTGCGTACGCCCACCACCATCCAAATGTTCCAGAACGTGCCCACGCAGGCCGGCCAGAACAGTCCCCTTTTACAATACTTTGGCATACTCTTGGATCAAGGACAATTGAACCGGTATGAGTCGCTGGAGCTGTGCAAACCAGTACTGTTGCAGGGCAGGAAACAACTGCTGGAAAAGTGGCTCAAGGAGGAGAAGTTGGAGTGTAGCGAGGAGCTCGGAGATTTGGTTAAGCAGGCGGATCCCACTTTGGCACTAGCCGTTTACTTGAGAGCCAACGTACCCGCTAAGGTTATTCAGAGCTTTGCCGAGACAGGGCAGTTCCAGAAGATCGTATTGTATGCCAAGAAGGTGTCCTACACGCCCGACTACATTTTCCTCTTGAGACAAGGTAATAGCCTCAAAATACCAAACAATTCCATAATATTTAATGGATTTTTTTGTTTAAACAGTGATGAGGAGTAACCCAGATCAAGGCGCCACGTTCGCCGCCATGCTAGTGGCTGACGAAGAACCTTTGGCTGACATCAACCAAATTGTGGACATCTTCATGGAACAAAACATGGTACAACAATGCACCGCCTTCTTGCTGGACGCACTGAAGAACAACCGTCCCACCGAAGGTCATCTGCAGACCAGACTTTTAGAAATGAACTTGATGAGTGCCCCACAAGTCGCCGACGCAATTTTAGGTTGACCATTCCCTTAACCAACAATAAACAATGTATTGACTTATTATGTGTGTTTCAGGCAATAACATGTTTACCCACTACGACAGGGCGCACATTGCGCAGCTGTGCGAGAAGGCGGGACTGCTACAACGTGCCCTCGAACACTACACGGACTTGTACGACATTAAACGAGCGGTCGTGCATACCCACTTGCTGTCCGCCGATTGGCTGGTCAGCTTCTTCGGCACACTAAGTGTCGAGGACAGCTTGGAGTGTCTTAAAGCCATGCTAACGGCCAACATTCGCCAGAACTTGCAGATCTGCGTGCAAATTGCCACTAAATACCACGAACAATTAACAACTAAAGCCCTTATTGACTTGTTTGAAAGCCACAAGAGTTATGAAGGGTTGTTCTACTTCCTTGGCTCTATTGTTAACTTCTCTCAAGACCAGGAGGTCCACTTTAAATACATACAGGCGGCCTGCAAGACGGGACAGATTAAAGAGGTCGAACGCATTTGTAGGGAGTCCAATTGCTACAACCCGGAGCGCGTGAAGAACTTCCTCAAAGAGGCCAAACTAACTGATCAGCTGCCTTTGATCATCGTATGCGATCGCTTCGATTTCGTGCACGACCTGGTGCTCTATCTGTACAGGAACTCGCTGCAGAAGTACATCGAGATCTACGTGCAAAAGGTCAATCCGAGCCGTCTGCCCGTGGTCGTCGGCGGTCTTCTGGACGTGGACTGTAGTGAGGACATCATCAAGAACCTGATTCTGGTCGTGCGCGGCCAATTCTCCACCGACGAGCTAGTCGAGGAGGTCGAGAAGAGGAACAGATTGAAGTTGCTTCTGCCTTGGTTGGAGAGTCGCGTCCACGAAGGTTGTGTGGAACCGGCCACACACAACGCCCTGGCTAAGATCTACATCGACTCCAACAATAACGCCGAGCGTTTCCTTAAGGAGAATCAGTGGTACGACTCCCGGGTCGTCGGTAGGTACTGCGAGAAGCGTGATCCTCACCTGGCTTGTGTGGCGTATGAAAGAGGGCAATGCGATCGTGAGTTGATCGCCGTTTGTAACGAGAATTCCTTGTTCAAGTCGGAGGCTAGATATTTGGTACGTCGCCGTGAGCCCGAGTTGTGGGTGGAGGTGTTGCAGGAGAGCAACCCGTTCAGACGCCAGTTGATCGACCAGGTGGTCCAGACAGCATTGAGCGAAACTCAAGATCCCGAAGACATTTCTGTTACCGTTAAAGCCTTTATGACCGCCGACCTGCCCAATGAGCTAATCGAGTTATTAGAGAAGATCGTGCTGGATAATTCCGTCTTTTCGGACCATCGCAACTTGCAGAACCTGTTGATTCTGACGGCCATCAAAGCTGATGCCACCAGAGTTATGGATTACATCAACCGATTGGATAATTACGACGCCCCGGATATCGCCAATATTGCTATCAACAATCATTTGTACGAGGAGGCCTTTGCCATTTTCAAGAAGTTTGACGTTAACACTTCAGCCATCCAGGTGCTGATTGAACAAGTCAACAACTTGGATCGTGCCTACGAATTCGCTGAAAGGTAATAAATTTAATAAAAAAATAAATGATAATTGAATAAATTCAACTACTTCCAGATGCAATGAGCCCGCAGTTTGGTCCCAACTGGCCAAAGCTCAGTTAAACCAAGGCCTGGTAAAAGAAGCCATCGACTCCTACATAAAGGCGGACGATCCTTCTGCCTACATGTCAGTGGTGGAGACCGCGTCCAAGAACAACAGTTGGGAGGACCTGGTCCGCTATTTGCAAATGGCTCGCAAGAAGGCGAGAGAAAGCTACATCGAATCCGAATTGATCTACTCGTACGCGAAGACAGGACGTCTGGCCGACTTGGAAGAGTTCATTAGCGGCCCGAATCATGCGGACATCCAGAAGATTGGCGACAGGTGTTTCGAGGACAAGATGTATGATGCCGCCAAGTTGTTGTACAACAACGTCTCCAACTTCGCCAGGTTGGCCATCACTTTGGTCCACCTCAAGGAGTTCCAGGGTGCGGTTGATAGTGCAAGGAAAGCCAACAGCACAAGAACGTGGAAGGAGGTGTGCTTCGCCTGCGTGGACGCCGAAGAGTTTCGTCTGGCCCAAATGTGTGGCATGCATATTGTTGTGCACGCCGACGAGCTTCAGGACCTCATCAACTACTACCAAGACAGAGGTTACTTCGAAGAGCTAATCGGGCTCTTGGAGGCTGCCCTAGGTTTGGAACGTGCCCACATGGGTATGTTCACAGAACTGGCCATCTTGTATTCGAAATACAAGCCAGCCAAAATGCGTGAGCACCTGGAATTGTTCTGGAGTCGAGTCAACATCCCGAAAGTGTTGCGTGCTGCTGAACAGGCACATCTGTGGGCCGAGTTGGTGTTCCTGTACGACAAGTACGAGGAGTATGACAACGCGGTGCTGAGCATGATGGCCCATCCCACAGAGGCGTGGCGTGAGGGACATTTTAAGGATATAATCACCAAGGTGGCGAACATTGAGCTCTACTACAAGGCCATTCAGTTCTATCTCGACTACAAACCTTTGCTTTTGAACGATCTGCTTTTAGTTCTCGCCCCCAGAATGGACCACACCAGAGCCGTCAGCTTCTTCACCAAAACCGGCCACCTGCAACTGGTTAAATCATACCTTAGATCAGTACAAAACTTGAATAACAAGGCCATAAATGAAGCTCTTAATTCGCTTTTGATTGAAGAGGAAGACTTCCAGGGTCTCCGCACTTCTATTGACGCCTTCGACAACTTCGACAACATTGGTCTGGCACAGCGTTTGGAGAAGCACGAGTTGACAGAGTTCAGACGCATCGCCGCTTATTTATACAAGGGCAACAACCGTTGGAAACAATCAGTCGAATTGTGCAAAAAGGACAGATTATTCAGGGACGCGATGGAGTACGCGTCGGAGTCCAGGAGTCAAGAGTTAGCCGAGGAGTTGCTGGCTTGGTTCTTGGAACGCAAGGCCTACGATTGTTTCTCAGCCTGTTTATACCAGGTAATAAAAAAAAATATTCTCTGTTATTAAACTAAATTGTTTTCTTTGTTTTAGTGTTATGATTTGCTGAGGCCCGACGTGATCCTGGAGCTGTCTTGGCGCCACAACATAACAGACTTCGCGATGCCCTATTTCATTCAAGTGACCAGGGAGCTGACGCAGAAGGTGGAGAAGCTGGAGCTGTCTGATGCGCAAAGACAGAGTGAAGCAGCCGAAGAAACCAACAAACCGATGATGATCCCCGAGCCCCAGTTGATGCTGACAGCTGGTCCAGGCATGGGTTAGTTTTTTGAATGCATTTATTGTTTTTTTAGTGTGATTGTGTTGTTTTGTTGCAGGCATTCCTCCACAACAGTACGTTCAACCGCAGGGTTACGCCCAACCCGGTTACGCACCCCAGATGCCCTACCAAGGCTACCCGGGGATGTAATAATGCACCGTTTTTAAGAAAAAATCCTAGTTGCGTTCATTTTTAGCCGATTTGCATATAGTTAAACGAACGTTTTTTAGCCAGAATTCAAGGACGAACAAACAGGTCGAAATACCAACACCGTTCAGATATATAAGGAAATCAATATTTCGGATTATTTTGTATAATAATTTTTATTAAGCGTAGTATTTTCTGTTTTTTAAGGCCGCGGCAGTGCGGGTACAATATTAACTGATTGTACTGTACATATACACGTGGACATTGTATTTGTTGTAAGCAAAAAACATTAATTAAAATATGTTCTATGTTATTTGTACTGTAATATAACTTGGAAGTTGCACTACATCGCCAAAGATTGTCCGTTCACACACAGATTTTACATATTAAGTGTACTCTTTTGGTATGGCAATTTTACAAGTTATGTAATTGTGTATGTTCTTTCATGCAAGCATCATTCCTTTATTCTCCCTTTATTATTAATATTATATTATTTAATTAATTATTAATTATAAAATAATATGTATATGCTGAATATATAATAAAATTATCAATGTTTAACTATGTTCTTTATTCATATTAACCATTCCCTAACAAAAGTTTCCACTAAAAGTTATGATTCTAATTAAAAAATTTAAATACATAAAGTCAATTGGCATTATTACATAGATAGCGGCACCATCTCGCTTCATCTTTATTATTAAATGTACACTAGGGCCATCTAGGCTATCAATGCTAAACTGCGATAATAAAAATTACAGTTTCCTTTTCATAAAAACAATAATACATGATGATTAAGCTTTCATAATATAGATGGCGAAACAATGTCAAAAGCCTCGCGCCCTTTAGAAGAAACTTGCTGAACTATGAATATACTATTTAAAGTTTGCTTTTCACAATACGCATAATAGTATTAGTTGCGCTAAAATTCTGTAGATGGCGAAACGCATCAAATTATCCCAAATGATGTTTCCAGCAATACATTTTCTGGTAAAGTTGCAGAATCGGTCACTCTAAGGAACATTATCTAGCGCATGCGTCGTGAGGCGCTGATTTCGCGCTTCTTGAACATTTTGAAGTGCAGTGTTGTCGGTTTGCAACGGTCAAAATATTCGAATCATTTTTTATGGTTGAATTATTGTTGTGTTGTTGTGTATGTATTATACTTTTTATTTTTTTGGTAAGTATAGTATTTCTTCTAATTTGATGATTATTGTTCGTTATTAAAATATTATACTTTACAGATTATATTCTCATGGCGTTTTTAAAAACAATATATTATTCCTATTCTTCTGCTAATTACTTTCTTAATTTATTTGTATGCTCATTTAATATATTTTACTTTATAGATCTTTCTCATTTTTAAAATATTTTACTTTTATTCCTTTAGTAAGATTATTTTTAATTTGTTAGCAGTCATATTTTAAGTTATCTTACTTTATAGATTATTTGTGTGCTGCATTTATTATTTTTTTTGTACAATCTTAATATAGGACCATGACTGTTCCTCGGAAGATCTGTTTCCATCGTACCTTCACGAATTCATATGGAGAAATAAATTTAAAAATCATAATATGTTTATGAGCATTTTAAATTGTATCAGGAAGCAATATCCAGTGGAATAGATTTTTTTGTTTTAATTGATTTTGTTTTTTATTATAAAATACATAAATATATCTTTTTTGTTAATTTTATATTAATGTTGTAAATTTACCTAATTATTTAATAAAGAACTTTTAATTAGATAGTTAAACTATCAAAGAAATATAGAGTAAATAAAAAATGAATATACTAATTATAAAGTGATTTGCCGAATTTTATCTCTTTTCGAATTCAACCACATAAATAATATAAGTCATACATGAAAAACATAATAAATTACATATATATTTTTCTAAAAATCATTTCTCTACATATTTCGTTAAAAATGAAATCTGGCAACTATGCTGTCTAAAATCTCCGAAACAGACGATTTCAAATCCAGTTGACGCATGCGCTACAAATATTCCTTAGAGTGACCGATTCTGCAACTTTACCCATTTTCTAAATTGGCGGCATCTAAATCAGAACAAGGAGTCATGGATATACTAATTAAAATGTTCCTTTCAGAAGTGTCGCCATCTATACAATGAAGTCCCAACTTTAATTCACGTACTCAAGGTTCACTGTGTCTGTTCTAGATGGCGCTACCACTGGTTTGAATATTTTTCAAATTGCATGAATATAGGTGAGGTATAATTAGTGCGTTAAAAGTTTAATTAATAGGGACTATTCTTTTTGAGAAAAGGAACCTTTGTTTCGAATGCTCACAGTTCAGCATGTTTAATCTAGATGGTGCCAATGTTCTGTTTTTTTTTTTTTTTTTTTTTTTTTTTTTTTTTTTTCTGGGGACAGAGAGGGGAAAGTGTAAACCCCCCTCCGGGCACCGATCCGGAGATCATAACCTATTGGAAACCATATGTGCAAGCACATATGGGGGAAAGGGCGTGTATATACATACACGGGTGAAGTTGAACCAGAAGACGGGACTGACAAAGATGCCAGCCCCCTGTCAACTGGTTCCCGGAAGAACAAGCCCAATCTGAGGAAGGTCCTAGAACCTCCCTGGGTGAGGATTGGGCTTGCAGTTGATCCGTCGGCCTCCCGCCACCACTGGCTTGTGGAGCGGGACTGCCCGAGAGATGATGACCAATGTTCTGAAATTAATTTAGATATTTTTACTTAAAATAACAAATGAATATAGGTGAGCTTTAATTGTTGGTGGCACATATATATAATAAACCAATTAATTCTGCACAATTAAAACAATTATTAAAAATGTTGTTGTAATATTTCAACTAAATCAAAATGTTAAAAAATACTAGAGGCTAATAACTATAATTATTTAATATTTACACAAATAATGTTCGACTTATAAAATATAAGACCATATTAAATAACATAAATTATATATAATATAAATAATTTATACATGTTAAAAAAAGTCGGAAGCCTTCGCTCTTTTGGGCAAACTAATTTTCAACAAATCATCAGTAGATACTTCGGTGGTGGTCTTTT
Source organism: Aethina tumida (assembly GCF_024364675.1). NCBI lineage: Eukaryota > Metazoa > Arthropoda > Insecta > Coleoptera > Nitidulidae > Aethina > Aethina tumida. The sequence goes on along the minus strand of NC_065440.1, from coordinate 17,723,111 downwards.
TAACCCCCAGGTTAGGTTTGGGCGTCGTCGTCCTTCTGGGAGTTGGGGTACGGGGTGTTTTCATTGAGGGACTAGGCGAATAACTAGATAACAAATCCGAATTAACACCCAGCTTAAGTTTTGCAGTCGCCAGTTTTCTAGCTGCGGGCGACAACGTCGAAAGACGGTCGATTGTTCCCGGTCTCCGAGGAGAAGGCCTAAGATATTAAATTATTAATAATATAATAACAACTCAAATAATAATAATAAGTACGTACGTCGTGAACTGTCGTCGTGCAGCTTCAATGGCCCGTTTCTTCTGGTCACGATTTTTCTCCCCAACTTTCTCGGCCAAGGCGAAGAGTAATTGTTCCCGTCTCGGAGGCTCTGCCATTTTAAAACTAGGACCCTGTGATCTGCATATTTACACAACAATTATATTATTTACACAACAATCAAAGCAATAAACAACAATTAACATAATTAATAGTAAACAAACCTGGGTAAAGGTGTGTCGCCGCCATCTAATCGGAATGGAGTGCCTTCGATCTCTCCCCATGTCATAAGTGGGCTGTCCATCACACCAGGGCAAGGAGACGGACTGCGGATGAAGTTATATCCTTGAACTTTCGGCGTGTCTGGTTTTAGGATTTCTTTGCCATCAACGCCAATTTTACCGTCCAAAACCTGCAAAACAAAACAATTATTATAATTATCCAAACAGAATGTTTGTGAATCAATACTTTCGCCTGAGTCCTCGCCAGTTCATTGATGGTTTCTTTGCTCTGTACCTCATTAAATGGATTATTAACCAGTCTGGTGTTAGTGTGGTTGATTTGTTGCCTTTTATTATTAATTTCCTTTACTTGCTCCTCTGATAATTCGACCCCATCAGGCACATACATTATATAATTTTTATTTTTGTATGTCCATGTGTCAACATCCAGTTTCTTCTCAGGCAAAGCACATTGTTGTTCAATTGAGGGCAACGCCAGCAACTTCTTGTTTTCCTCCACACTTTTCTCCTCTTCATTGTACAAATATGAGTATTTCTGTCTGTGTTTCTTGGCCGACTCAGTGAGTATTTCCTCAAAACTCTCATTGTCTTGTGACGTATGACTGTTCAAATACTGATCCAGACTCAGCTTCTTCTCGCTTTTCTCGTTGTTATCACAGTTAATCACGCTCTCACCATCATTATCAGACTGGTTGTGCAGGTGTGCTGGTGTCTCAAAAGTGGCCGGTGAAGGCACTAAAACAAAAAATTTTAATACAAGCTCACTGACTGGATGTATAACAGTACTTCTTTGACTGGGCGGCTTTTTCCCACTGTATTTCATGTGTAGCTGCCTCAGTTTGATCGTGTCATTCTTTTCCATGGCTTCCAGATAATCGTTTTGCGCCTTAAGTTTCTCCAAGTCAGGAAAGAAGTCTCTTTGTATTATTTTGCCCATTTCCTACAACAAATTAGTTAATAAATCTATTAACCAGAGTGTCTAATTCAAACGTACATCTACATAGGTATCGTCGTCCAAAACCTTCTGTTTTTTCTTTTTACGAACTGTGCCAATGGGTTTTTTAAACACTAGGTCTTTGTGGACGGTTTTCATCACTTCGATCGCCCGTCTTCCTGGCGTTTCTTCTCCAGTTTCGCTCATTTTAAAACGTAAATTGTTTTGTTGACAATCCACTTGACAACTGATTACTTATAGGTTAGTTAAGTGTGACAACTTTTTAAATTTTGGTGCTTATTGTCGTAGAAGCACATAAACAGAAAATAAATGTTCCGTCTGATAGCATCTGAATAAAATTATAATATTTAAAATTTAATTTTATACATTAAGGACTCCTCAACTTTAATTAAGCTTCAATTTCTGTGTAGTGTGGGTTGCCTACAAAAATAGAACTTTAAAATTTCATTACTTATTTTACTTACTTAATAGTACTCAATATTTACTTTAAATAGTTATTGTATACTTTTTAAATTCAAATTAGAAGATGTATATATTAAAATATTATTGATAAACATGTGTTTAACTATGTATAATTACAATTAATTATTGTTATTATTAAATATGTTAAAAAATTTCAATATATTACTTATATTTGAAAATATTTATATATATTTTCTTTAATTAAATATTGTTATGTCTATATAAATTATTTTTGAGTAAATCTTATGATATTTATGTAAACATCAAAGATTAAATATTTAATTTTTCCCAATCATTATTATTTATTTTAAAATAATATATATATTTAAACTTATTTTTAAGTATCTAAATTAATTTTTTCATGATTATATGTATATAAATTAATCTAAAAATTCATGTTCATACTTAAAAATGTAATAAAAAAATACTGAAAACTTTGGTAATGTTTAATTAAACTTTTTTATAAGTGAGATTATCGAATCTCTAAGAAATAATGTTATAATCAATGCAGAAATGCAAAATACGAATTGATGTAGGTGAACGACTGCCGAACCATGTTTAATACGTCAACAATACATTACACCGAACAATTGATATTATAACAATCTAATCAACTAAAAACAATTTGTTAAACAATCGTTTGGTATAAAATGCGACCGCAACCGATCATTATCATCCTTCCACTTTTGTCTATATCAAAATATAGATCTTAAGTGAAAATGGCAAGCAAAAACCTGATCGTCCTTCTATTCGGCGTCGCCTGCGTATTCCAAGCCGTAAGTCAATGATATTTCAGTGTTTTACATAAATTATTTGCCCGTTTAAATTTGGAACAATCGGCTTATGATCAATATTGATTTTCTAGGCAAACGCAGCATGTTGTTTAGGAGGCTGCAACCCATGCAGACAGACAGGTTTCGCCTTCGGACCTGGAGAGGACCCGTGCAGCGCACCACCAGCCCAAGGTGCCATGGTAGTCCGTCCTCAAGTCCTTCCCAAACCCCCAGCCTTGCCCACAATCCCATTGCCAGGACCATGCGCTTGCACCAAAGCCATCGTTAAGCCAGCCTTCGTCCCACCACCACCACCACCAACTTGCACTTGCCAAAACACTTGCGGATGCGGAGCCGCCGCTCCCGCCCCAGTTGCCGGCTGCGGATGCGGTGCCGCCGTCTTGAACGGAGTCCCAGTTCCAGTTGGAGACATCCCCGAAGACTGCGTACCAATCCAATATCCAACCAAGAGGTACGGAACCCCATCCCAGCTCGCACCCGCCGATCCCGTCTCCTTGAGCATCGCCTACAAACTGGCCCAACAAAACTGCATCAGAGGTGAAGACAAATTGTCCTTCGGTTTCACCAAGTTGCCAAAGGAAGTACCAAAGGTAGTCAAGGAGAAGAACAACGTGCCAGAAGAGAACTTGTACAAACTCAACGGACAAATCGTCGAACTGAAGAAGATCCCATGCGGTAACAAGAAGAGTTTAGAGGAGGAAGCCGCCGAGGAATTGTTGGCTCTGTCCGACGAACTGGTCGAACCATCCGAAATCAGAAAAGTCAGCTTGGGAGAAATCGGATACGCACCAGCTCAAGGTAACAGACCGTTTAACCTCTTTGATGTACAAAGTTGCTAATGTTCCCGTTAATTATTCCAGTTGCCGCCGTACCATTCGTCAACGTAGCCGTCGGCAACCCATCCGAAGTAGCCGCCGAGGCCGCCCTCGCCGCCAAGCCCTGCAACGACGGATTCGTGCCCGGAAACGTCAGCTTCAAAACCATGAAGAAACCCCAACCACTCATCGTCCCCGCTCCAGAACTCTGCGACTCATCTGAAGAGTACGAAGTGCCATCAGCCCCAGCACCAGCCCCACCACCACCACCACCGGCATTCTCCTTCTGCCAGTCCACCAACAAAGCCGCCTCCGGCAAGAACATCATCTTCCAACAGTTGGGCTCCTCCTGCTTGTAAATCGTGACCGCCGCAACTTCCAGTCCATAGTCTTCTTCAAAATTCTCCTCCGTTGATGCCACAAGGCTTCCAAATTTACATACATCACATCAATCTAAATTTGGAGGCGTTCCGCTTCAAGGGCTTCAAGACTGAGATCCCAAGCAATCATACCCCGTCTTTGTTTTTTTTATTTTTTCTAATTTTTGAATCTCATCTGTGATATTAGCTGTAGTAGTTCATTCTTCTCATCCTTGACTGTTTTGTTTTTGTTTTTGTAGTGTTTTATTTTTTGTTTGCATATTTTGTTTGATTGTTCCTTTCAATTTGTTTATAAACATTTCATTCAGTTGTATGGTTGCCTGAGATACTTTGATTAAATATATATTTTTTTGGCTTTTTCACCACATTTTAGTGTTTTATTGCATTGAATACGATTCATCAACGTTTATTTATAACAGTAAACAAAATACATTGTGCAGAAATTACATTTCTACACTGTGAAAAGTAAATTCAGCAAATTTCATTATTAATTAATGAAAGTTGCTTACATTTAATCAAATCTGTGAATTGGGAAAACAATAAAACATAACATATTTTATAAAATTATAAAAATAAGAATAAAATTTATTAATTATCATAGTTAATTGCTTAAAATATAATATGTTGTTAAATTCATTTTTAATTTTAATAAAACAATACATTTTTTAATTAAATATAAATTATAAATATTGTTTACATTCAAAATGAGATAATTGTTTTAATTATTTTCAAAAAACAATTGATAAAAGTATCTACAGTAATATAAAATAGCTGATATAATTTATTTTTGTTGTTAAAATTAAAACATTTATATAATATTAATACCTTATTAAAATTATCAATTCTTTTTATTTTTTTGAACGATAATAACAAACAAAATTTCATTACAAGTTTAGACAGTTTTATAAAAATGTTGAATATAAATTAAAAGTTTATTAAAATTATCACTTATTTCTATATTCATATATAATTATTAATCAGTTTAACACATTTGTCAAAAAATTTGTTGATAAAATAAGATTAAATTAATTTAAAAGATAAAATTGTTTAAAAAATGTAAAAATTTAACATTTTTAATTACTTAACTGTGTAAATATTGCCTAACCACTTATCATATTATATACATACAAAGTTTATTAAAATTATCGATTATTTCTACATTCATTTATAATTATTAATCAGTTTAATACATTTGTCAAAGAATTTGTTAATAAAATAAGATTAAATTAATTTAAATTATAAGAATGAATAAAAAAATGTAAAAATTCAACATTTCTAACTACTTAAGTGTGTAAATATTGCCTAACCATTTATCATATTATATTTTTATGTTTATAAACACATCAATTTCATACATTCATTTTAAAACTGGAGTAGAATTTAATCTATTTTTATTTTAGTTAAATTATAAAAACTTCTGTTATTGTAATAAAGCTAATTGCTGTATGTTATTAACTTTCATAAGTTAATTAAAATCATTAATAAATAACATGTAGAAATAATGTAATTATTGTAACTATTATATTATTAATCACAATTAAATTATTAATTTAATTTTATATTTACTTATATTATTTAAACAAAAATCCATAAATAACAACAATTTCAACTTGTGGGTTCAAAGTGAGAAGTTTAATAGTAGTAATTACTATTAAAAACATAAATCTTACATAACTATAAGAATATAAACACTTAAATAACAATGAACATAACGAATGTAATTATAAAGTAAAAGTTTAACGAACCATTATCACTTATTTTATATAAATTTTATTTGTTTTTTATTATTGCCTTTAAAACTTGTTAAAATTGCCAATAATTATGGTTTTCCTGAACATTTTCCCTTCCTTTTCAGCCAAATTGTTTAAGGGGTCACAACGTTTAACCCCATAAAATATTTTCAAACCTGTAAATTTGTTTTCGGTATAGATCACGAGCTAGTTTACAAACACCATAACCGTCCAGATCAATAGACGCCGATCACCTTGTCAATGCACCTCGCGATATATAAATATGACGTGTTCCCCAATCAGGTTTACATTTCCCGAAATTCCTCCTCGAAATGAAAACCATCGTCGTATTGTTCGCCGTCATCGTGGCCGTCTCCGCAAACTGCGGCTGCCTCAAAGTAAGTCAATTGATTGCCTATTAATTGACCTCCCTCTTAACTGTGTTACTGTTTTAGTGCTCCCCCAATTTGAGGGTGGTGTCACCTCCATCTTGCCCAGTGACGGTGATCTACAAGGACGAAGCACCCAATCACTGCCCGTTGCCTCTTCCTTATCATGTTGAGGCCCCAGTGATCCCTCCAGTAGTTTGCCCACCAGCTGGAAAGACCTACAACTACCAGGTAACACTCAAAACTTTCTCTTTGTCTCCGTAATTCATCTTTTAGATCCCAAACACGTTGTTGAAGAAGGTACAAGTCAAATTATTAATGAATAATGTATTTGGTTACAGGTCCAAGTACCAGAAATCCCAGAATGCGTTGAGGAAATCTGCGGAGAACATGAATACGTCGTCCAAGCTCCAGTCGCACCACCACCATGCTCCTTCACACCATTGAACCTTAAATACTGCACCGACAGAGTCGTCCTGCCAGCACCAAAGAGACGTAAGCTAGTTTATAAAATTTCTTTTTTATTTAACTAATTTGCTTCTTTTTAGTGTGCCCCACCGCCCCAGTTTCTGAGCCAGGCCGTTACGTCTACGTGCCAGGCAAGAGCTGTCAAGTGCCAGCATCCAAAGTCGACATCTTACCACCAGCCCCAGCTCCAGCGTGCTCTTGCAGGTACAATAACAAAGTTAATTCCAGATCTAAAAGGGACATACCCATATTGCAACACGGGGTCAATTTCATGGTCGGCCTTCTGCCACCCTTCATCAAGTTTCCCATACAGCAAACCGTCAATTTGATGAAATATAAACAAAATCAACTGAAGACACAGAAGAAGGTTAATAATATCAAGAAAAACATTGCTAGGCAGAACAATAACATACAAAAATCCCTGTTGAATCCTAAGGAGAGTCTTCTGGACACTTTGTTGAAGCCCACCAAGATCGTTAAAGACTCGGAGCTTAACAAAGAGTCGTACGACTTCATGAAGACCTTGACAAAGGAAGAGAACAATAAGCAAAGGTTGTTGCAGCCTTTCCTTCCTGAAACAAGCTCTAAATTACCGATGACCCACAGAGAGAAACAAGTGCTTTTAGAAAAACTGAAAAAACTGAACACAGACAAAAGAAGAAGCAAAAGATCCATAATCATAGGAAGTGACGAGCTTAGCATGCCGTTCTTCGAAGTCAAAGACGACGATTTTGAAGAACAAGACTCGGCTGAGTATGAAGGCGAAGATTACTCGTCTGGTGAGTCAGAAGAAAACATGCTGACCATTCCTAAATACTATCAAAAAAAGTTGGAGCTTAAAGAACGTCTTGCCAACAAAAAGGACGACATAGAGAACGAAATTTTGGCCAAACACCCACTGTTGTACTTGATCAAGGCACCGGTCACTCTTATGAAACAGTTCCACGAGATCCACGAAACAATGAATCCGATGCTGAAGCAAGGAGCCGAGTTCATAGGCAGCTCCAAGCAGTACTTCAAGGATTTTCACAAAAACTTCCACAAGGGCATGTTGAACCTGGCCAGTAACGTCATTGGTGATTTCGACCACGTAGGTCCGAAACCTAACTTATTTAACGGAATACTAGCGCCAGCTAGAAGGTTCAGAAGGAGCGCTTATGTGAACAGCGAAAATTTTCGCGAGGCCAAGCCTCAAAAGGCAAGGAAAAAGAGGTACATCCTTAAGGTGGTGGACGAGAAGGAGGTGCACGAGTTCTTGAAGGAAAAGCTGGGTAACATCATGGACGATAAACCAAAAAAGCCTGCCAAGAAGAAGAAAAAGATCGATGAAACTGAAGTCCTGGAATCGATCTTGAAAAAGAGTCACAAGAGCAAGGACCCAATTGTGGGCAACAAAAAGATGAAAGTCGAAAAGCTTAAGCCTAAAATTATAATCGACAACAACGGTATACCTTTCATGGAAATGAACGGGGTTAAGAGACCAATGGTGTTCAAACGGAAGGTGAAGCCTGAGGACGAGGAAGAGGTAGTGGGCAAACCCCAAGAGGAACTAAGCGAAGAAACGGAAAAAACCGGCGACAAACTTTCGGACTTAATTGAACTGGCCAGGGACAAAGTGGAGAACGGTGAACCGGTGATGAAATCGAAGCACACAGAAATGCCCGTCAACACGTTGAAGGAGCGCATCACTCAACTGTTGGCGGAGGTCGACAGTCTGGTGAACATGGACTTCGGAAAATATTCAGACATCCACGACGACCTGTTGCAATGCCAAATCATCAAGACTTCGATCGTGGAGGACTGGAAGAAAATCCTCATGGAGAGAAAAATCAACGACATTGCCCTCAAGCTCAACATCCTGGATAAAATCAAGCAGCTACAAGAAATCAAGGAGGATTGCGTTAAAAAAATCTCCTGCATCATCGGTGAAGAGAACAGATTCATGACTAAGACTCTGATCATCATTATGATTCGTCTGCAGAAGATGCAGTGTTTGATCAGCAGGATTGTTGACGACTTTTCGCACAGGATGAAGCTGGGACGTGAGTTCGACGTGCAAAAAGAAATACAACTTGTGGACATGCTCGATAGCATCAATCTAGTTTACGGTATGACCAGGAACGACAACTTGATGTCCATAAAAAAATCCCGAGACACCGAGCTGCAGGAGAATATGAACCTTCTGGAGAACTTGAGGAAGCTGATGCACATGAGGGACATCGATTTGATAACGGAGGAGGCCGCGGTGATTTGGGAGATGAAGAACATTGAGAAGCTGCAAAAGGACACAATGGAAGAAATGAAGAACAGGATCGATTCCAATTTGAGGATCAAGAAGGAGCTCAAGATCATTTTCGACTTGGAGAAGCAGTGGGATCAATGCAACACTCAACAGAAGAGCTTGTTGAAGAAGATAAGTGGGAAAATAGTGGGCAAAAACGAGAAGCAAACTTGGTTGGACAAATTTTGGGTGAAGAAGAAACCATGATTTGACCTTTGTGTTGTAATTTTGATTTGGGAAATTTGTTGTTTTCTTCGGGCAGACCTTCTCCACTTGGGAAACCGCCCTGAAGAAGAAGTAATGGAAAAATTAAAAATTTGTGGAAAGAAATGCATCTACGTGTTTTCTAATTGTTTTCTGAGTTGCAGGTAGATCCATTTTTTTAGCAAGTAGACAAAATACAACAAATTTTTAATTCTTTCCATTTTGAAATTATTAAAACTTGTTTTTTTAATCAAACCTTGTTTTGTTTTAGGTTGTAAATGAAGGACGAGAATGGAAAAATGTTTTGAAAACTTGTTGTATTTTGCACAATCATTATAAAAATTGTAACACAACAATATTGTTAATAAATTGTCATCAACAAATATAATTTTTGTGTTTTCATTCAGAGATCAAAAATTGTCCTTACCTAGAAAATTGAGTAAAATTGAATCAAGTTTAGAATTATAACTTAATATTTCTTCATAAATATTATTTTTGTTAAGTCTAGGACTTAAAACCACATTTTTGTTAACCAATTTACTAATTGGAAGGAAGAATTGTAATAGTTATAAAAATACTCTAACAGATTTTTGTTTCACAATAATGAGTAATTGTTAAAAAAGCTCGATGACTTCTCATTCAATGTCAGTTAACAATAACATCAACAACTATTCGACTTTTCTACGTGCCGTTTCTAGGTTAACATTTCCTATATAGATCAGCTTGACTTACATAACAAGTTAGTTAACATTTTTTCACTGTGCAAAAATGTTATACTACATAGTTCTAGTGTTTCTAGTCACAGTTGCTTCGGTAAGTTAATCATCAATTACTTCCATAGGAAGAACTCTAATAACCTTGTTCTTTTTAAAGGGTGAAGAAGCACCAGAATGCAACCTGAGATCCGTCTTTAAAACACCAGAAGAAATTAGGAAAACCCACTATGATAAATTGGAAATAATTGAAAAGAACTGTAGAGATCCAATCGAACAAGGAATACCAATCCAGGAGGAATTAAAAGATGTTCCCAAGACTTTTGCTAATGCACAAGTCTCACTGAAAATTGGAGACCAGAAAAATATGTTCTACCATCCTTACCCAGCACCTTATTACTGCGGGTATCCTCCGTATGTTCCTCCTAATTACTTCTACTACCCTCCACCACCTCCACCACCAGTTGGATTCCCTTATTTGTTCAAGGATTCACAAGAAAAACCCAAAGAAACTGTGGTAGAAAAGGAAACCATTACGGTGGTGAAAAACGTTCCAGTTGCCTCTCCAACAGTACTGCCTCAAGTTGTGATCACCACCAAGGATATTAAAGAGGAAATTGAGCTGAAGAAAGATCCGTCCATCATGAATGACAAGGACGGAGCTATCGTTGAAGTTGTCGAGACTACTGTTGTACTCGACGATAACAACTCAGTTCCAGAAATTGCACTCCTACCACTTACAGGAACACAGAAAGCGCAAGAGATTCCGATCATCACCGAATTGCCAGCACCAGAACTCCAACCACTTACAGGAACACAGAAAGCGCAAGAGATTCCGATCATCACCGAATTGCCAGCGCCAGAACTCCTACCCCTTCAATCTGTGCCTCAAGTACGAGAAATAGTCGTCGACATACCACAACCCAAAGTTGCACCAGAAATTCCAATCATAACCGAATTACCACAGCCAGAACTTGCTGGACTTCCAGAGAAGGTCCAAGAAGAAATTAAGCTTCTTCCACTAAGTCCAGAAGCAGAAATCGTAGAACCTTACCCAGTTCCGGGACTTCCCGAACTGCTCCCAGTGGTACAAGAATCCGCTCAAAAGAAGGAAGAACTGAATGAAATACCCATTACCAAAATCACCAACTCATTGCACCCCGAAGTGTTCCCGGAGGTTGTTTTAAATTTGGATGAGCTCAAGAGCTCAACCCCGAAAGTTGCAGAAGTACCTTCGGCTGCAAAGAACATCAGCGAGGATTTGAAACATTCGTTGGCCTTGGTGATCTGCTCCAGCTGCAATTCGGAGCCCAAACTGGTCGTTACCTACCCCGTCGTCCACTTCTCCAACGCTTCCAAAGAAGCTGAAAGCATCAAAGTGGAAGGATGCGGCTGCGCCAAGATCCAGGACGAAGATAGGTTGTACAGGTACAACGGAGAAGTGGAATTTTGTCCTTGCGCCTCCTGCTCCAAGTACCGCGGACGTGGTTTCGTTAAGGACTTGGACGATCTGTTGATGTACGTTCCTCCAGCACCGCTCATCATCGAACCACCGAGGATTATGTACCAGGAAGCTTCGTCTTCTTATGGACGAAGTGTCTATGAGGACCCGAGAAGGATTGTAGTCTGTACCAAACCTAAGACGTATTCTTATGTCTTCGCCGACTCCAACAAGCCAGAGATTGTCAAGGAGGCCTTCCAACCTCCAGCAACCATTCAGATTGTTTCCAAACCTAGGTGCGAACGCTACGAGGTCATTCCTAGGTACAACATTGTGCCCAGGTTCGATATTAATCCTTCACAGGTCGATGATGTTGTCAGTATTAAAAAGCCTGAGTGCCAAGCTTGTTCCAAATACACTAAAGAGTTAAACGATTATTAAGTTTAGGTTTTTTAGTTGTTTTTTGTTTTATATTTTGTTTTAAATATAATAAATTTAAACTGAATCTCTGCGTATTATTATTTGCGTTTCTTGGAGTTATATTAAGGGCATTTCAAGAAAGTCACCAGAGAGAAAAAGCAGAAGTTTTATTAATTTAAAAATTACATAATAATTATAGTTAAGTCAGATGGTTCATTTCAAGTCAGCCTGGAGTTTTTTCGCGAAGTCGATGATGGAGTCGAGGATTTCCTTGCCTTTGGCCTTGGCTTCGGGTTCCATGTTCTTCAGCGACTGCTCCACTTCGCTGACGGCCTTCTTGATGCCCTTCTCCAAGTCCTCCTTCACTTGCTTCACCTTGGCGATGTTCTGGTCGTTGATTTGGCTCTTGAAGCTGTTGGTGACGTCGGTCAACAGTTTCTGGGCTTCTTGGATGCTGGCCTTGGCTTCGGGGCTGTTCAGTCTCTTGTTAAGCTCGGTGGCGGCCTTTTGTACGTTGGTGGTGAGGATGGAGGCTTGTTCGTTGACGGTGTTGGCGATTTTCTTGGTGTCGACGTTCTTGTTCAGGGAGACGGTCAGCTTGTCGATGGAGTCCTTGGCATTGTTAGCCAGTTGGTCGATGTCGATTTCGTTGGGACCCGACTTAGGCTTGGCCTCCACAGCCTGAACACAACCACAAATTGCAGAAGGATAAACCAAAAAGCAAAAGTACTTACGGCTAAGATGGCGAGGACGACGACTGCAACGGTCTTGTACATTTTGTTTAGATGATGCACTCACAACTGAATAATGCAATGTAGGGATTTCACACCGCTTTTATACCCGATTTCGGGTTCGGACTATTTATCTCGTGTTACGTAGGGTTGTTATCTTAGTCGCATGTTTATTTTTTATATCTCGGCATGCACATAAAACTTTGTTTTTAATTTTTGCGGTGGTTCAGTTGTTTGTGGGTTCCAGTTTGTGTTTTTTAGGTCAGTAATTGTTTAAAAAAATGAAATTCGGTGAATTGTTTTAGTTTTTGCACTATTGTTAAGGTCAGCAAATGTTAATTATATTTATATCCAGTCGAAAGTTCATTGAGATTTGCTTGTTTTGTAATTACTTCAAAATATTCCTTAATTATCAAAGATGAGTAAGTAGTAAGAGTAAGTGTAGAAGGATTTTTGAATGGATTTGCTTCAATTGATCTTACAAAATAATGGGGATGACTGAAGAATTAATTTACAATTAAGTTAGATACAAATTTAATCTTCATTACTTTTGCTGGAAACTTCTAGAACTTTTAGTGCATTCCAAAAAGCTAATTCATCGTAAGTGGTTGAAGAAAACTTCTTCTTTATACTATACTACTTCTTTTATACTATGGGAGATAACTTAAGACCTTTTCATTAACCCTAGAGGTACACAATAACAAGTTGTTAAGAAAAGTAGAAGAAAATCTGTTTATCAATAGATTTAGTTTGTTTTTATTTGCTTTAGATATTGTAAATGATGATGATTAATGTTGTTTTGATGTAATTATAGAAAATTATCACATTTTAAAATAGTATTATCACATTTTTAAAGAATGAAGAAATTAATTTGACACACATGGTCGAAGTAACTTGTTTTGTAAAACACATGGCCAATAAAAACAATTATAAATAAAAAGAAGATAACAAAAATAAGCAAGAAGATAAGTTGATCAAGAAGACTCTCTCTTTGATTTTGTTTAAACAATTTGATGAAAGTCTTTTTGGGGCCTGCCATTTTGAATAAAACACATGCATACTAAAAATAGTGGTTGTATTAATTTAATAATTACATAATAGTAATAAAAATCAGGTTTCTTATTTCTGGTTCAATTGGTTTTGGAGGTTTTTGGTGAAGTCGAGGATGGAGTCGAGGATTTCCTTGCCCTTGGCTTTGGCTTCTGGTTCCAAGTTCTTCAAAGACTTTTGTACTTCAGCGACGGCGTCCTTGATGCCCTTTTCCAAATCCTCTTTGACTTGCTTGGCCTTGGCGACGTTCTCGTCGTTGATTTGACTCTTGAAGGTGTTGGTGGCGTCGGTCAACAGTTTCTGGGCCTGTTGGATGCCGGCCTTGGCTTCGGCGCTGTTGAGTTTCTTGTTCAGTTCTGCGGCGGCCTTTTGGACGTTGGTGGTGAGGATGGCGGTTTGTTCGTTGACGGTGTTGGCGATTTTTTTGGTGTCGACGTTCTTGTTCAATGAGGCGGCCAACTTGTCGATGGAGTCCTTGGCGCTGTTAGCCAATTGGTCGAGGTTGATTTCGGGGGCGGCGGCTCCCTGTTTTGGCCTGGCCTCGACGGCCTGAACAAAAAGAAAACAATAACTTTAGCAAAGACGAAACAATCAAACAAATCGTATACTTACGGCGAAGATGGCGAGGGCGAGGATTGCAAGAGTCTTGTACATTTTGTCTTGATGGTGCAGGACTGAATGATGCACTGTAGGGATTTCGGACCGCTTTTATATCCGATTTCGGGTTCGGATGATTTATCTCGTGTTACGTAGGGTTGTTATCTCGGTCGCATGTTGCTTTTTTTCTACTCGTGGATATGAAACTTTGTATTTAATTTTTGCTGTGGTTCAGTTGTTTGCGGGTTTTAGCTTGTGGTTTGTAGGTCAGTAATTGGCTATAAAAAATGAAGCTAAAAATGGGTGAATTATTTTAGTTTTGAACTGTTCTTAAGGTCAGCAAATATTAATTATATTCATATGCCATGTGGAAAGTTCATTGGGATTGATTGTAAATTTGCTTGTTCTGTAATTAATTTATGTAATTTAATATTATTGTATAAGTAAATATTTTTCATATTTAACAAATTCACATTAAATATGCTCATACATATTATAATTAAACATTTTAATTAAAACAATTTATTTTATACTCATTTCAAAAAAAGATTCTATATATATATATATATATATATATATATATATATATATATATATATATATATATATATATATATATATATATATATATATATATATTAATATCATTATTAATAATATAATTAATACTACAGAACTGTGATAAATAAATATATAGATAAAATTGTATAATTCTTCTTTTTATAAATTCTGATTTTTAATCACGTTAATTAATTTCCTCTCGTTGTGTACAAATTTATTTTATCACTTCTCTTTAAGTTAACAATTTTATCTCTTTTTGTTAAAAACAAAATTAAAAATATATAGATATAATAATAAATGTTATAAATGTTAAAATAAAATTTAATTTATTGTTTTATTATATTTATTTCTCTTTCTTTATCCCATAATTATTATTTTTTATCCAAATTTGGAAAATAAATTATCTTTAAGTTTGAACAATTAAAAAATTCATTTTGTTATTTTATTTCAAATTTTAAAAACTATTTTAATTTGAATATTGAATATTAATTAATATGCTTTATTAATATTTTATATTAATTATTCTATAATATTTATAATTATTAATTTTGCCATATTTAAACTTATCTTGAAACTTGTTAAATGAAAAAAGCTTTATTTAAATTTAATTTTTTTGTATAAAAATTTTTATTTTAATCTCAAATAATTTAAACAAAGTAACCCTTATAAATTATCTTAATTCAAATGTGACAAATTATGTTTTTGAAAGATTTATTTCTCTTATTTACTAAATTTTTAATTATTAATTTAATTTGTCAAAGCTTTGAATTAATTTCCTCCATTAAATTAAATAATTTAATTTTTTTAAATTAATTAATATATTTAATCTTTAAAATCTTACTTTGAATTTATATTTTTTGAATTTTTTAATTAATATTTTAAAATTGTTTAAAGATGTAAATTTATTTTTTTAGTTTAATTTCGATAAAATTTTGCAACAAAATCTTTAAAAAATTGTTGTAATTAAATGTTTTATAACATTTTTTTTTGTTTTTAAATTTATAAAAATCTTACTTTAAACTTTGATACTTTTTTAATTTTTTAATAAATATTTTAAAATTGTTAAATGTTGTGAACTTATTTTTTTTTATTTTCAATAAATTTTGTAACATAAAATTGTTATAATTAAAATATTTATAACATTTATTTTTCTTATATTTAATTTAAAAAAATTACTTTGAATTTTGATATTTTTTGAATTTTTTAATAAATGTTTTAAAATAGTTCAAAAAATTGTTTTAATTAAAATTATTTAACATTTATTTCTCTTGTTTTTAATTTTATTTAAATTAATTTATTTTATAAACCTCATTTTATATTCTGATTTTAAAAAGCATTTTATAATAAATTATATCTTTTAAAAATTGTCCTAATTAAAATATATTAAATATTAATTAATCAATTTAAGTTTATTATATAAAATTAAATAATTTAATTCACATAAATTAATTAATTTTATATATTTTTAATTGTTGGAACTTAAATTTTAATTTTAAAAGGAAATTTTGAAAAATTTTACTCAGAACTTTGATATGAAACCACTTTCTTTTGTTGTCAAAACAGAAAATAAACTTGAATCAACTGTACCCTGTCGTTTTGAACATTTTCCACCTATCAAACATAAATAATTCATTTCGAACAAAGAAATCCCATCGTTTTTTTTCTTCAAACCAACTCAACCACCTCATAAAATCAGTATTCCACCCCGAAACTAGTTTTACCTTCTACCTGTTCACAAAACAAAAAAAATCCTTTGTTCAGCCACCACCTGTTCCTCACAGCAAAAAAAATACTACGCAGTTAAAGAAAATTTGTTGTTTTTGGGGAATATTTTTGGAAGTTTTCTGCCATTTAATCGGTGACCATTACAAAGGTCAAGGAATCAACATCTCCCACCGAATCCATTGGGGGTAACACAATGAATTTGTTTATTTTAACTCTAGACGATCGTCCTAATTTCTGGTACACAAAAACAACAATTATCATGTTTGTGATTTAAGAATGTTAATTTATTTGTTGTAGATAAACTTATTAATTATTGGTTTATTGATTAATAAATATTTGCCCCCTTTTGTGGGTTATTTTTATTGTGAGTCACACAATATTTTCTATTCGTCCCAGATTTGCCATGTTATCAACTTTTGGTTGTTACTAATTGTAAGATAATCTTTGTAAAAATTGCTTTTTTGATAAGAGGTCAAGGACCGTATTAAAAATAACCAATATTGCAGATTTTAATCAGACACAAAACGGATTTGTGTTTCAAAATATTTTGTGGGCATTTTTCTAGTTGATTCATCAACAAATTATTGGTTATTTAATTTGTTGATAAACTTGTTTTGATTTATGTAAAATGTTGATACGATTTAAAATAACAAAAAATATTTATAGTAACCTCAAGAAGGTATAAATTATTAGAAACCAACAGCAGAAGTTTTATTACAAACAGTGTCTTCACACAATCAACTTGTGCCACTTGTCAAAGCAAGAAGTAATAAAAAAATCCTTGTTTATAAGTGACAGTTAATGTTGTTCCAATTATGCACAACTTAACTTAAGTGGAACTAAATGAGCTAATTACATTCAATAATTTGAGCTAATTGGAGGCAATTATTGCAAGCAATTGGATTGAAATCCGGCCAACAAGGAAGTCACACTGTTTGTTTAATAATCGCTAAACACAAATAAAACTTAAACAATTCATTTCAAATAAATAACTTTTATTGTTGTATACAAAACATACAGGCTAAACGATAAATACACATTCGATTAATTAATTAAATCATCGATTATAATAATACTAGTAGCTTAATTCTTCTTTTGAAGATCTGAAACCACCTCTTGGGTCTTTGAGGAAACAACTTCACCGACATTTTTCAATGTGGCTGTGATGTTTTGGATCAGCTCGTTGTTCTGCAACATTAAACAAAAATTAGTTTAAAAAAGATAAAGGTTTTGGTGCTTCTTACTTGGATGTTCTTGGAGAAATCGTTCCATCCATTTTGGATCTGTGCCAAAACTTCGTCGACAGTTTGTCCGGCTGATTTTTGTTGTGGGGCCTCACGTTTTTCGATTGCCAAACCTTCAATCTGCCAGATGAAGGCCTACGAAAAACAAACGGGGTGTTATCACGAACAAAAAAAATATTTGGCAACTGTGTTAACTTACCAGAAACAAGATAAAGACGGTGACGAAAGCGAAATGGATTTTTCTAGCCATTGTATTGTTGAAGGACTGAATCAATCTGATGGTTTACTACGAACTTCCGACCTTTTATCTCGTCGTTTCATGACGATAACGGCAATCAAGCGCCGTAATACGAGGGACGTTTGTTAGATCACTTTACGAGGTGATTTCTGCGGGAAAACTCTTTGGAGCATCGAAATCTTTTCATTTTTTGACTTTGTCGTTGCAATCTGTTGGTCTTAAGCTTGCACACACTCCAACAATTCCAAATAAGTTTCCTTGGTTCCATTTTTAACCTTGTGGTTCCCATAAAATGGTCCCAGTTATCCAAATTTTTGATATTGTGGTTACAGTCCTTCAGTTTTGACCTTGAGAAGACCCTTTATCAATATTAACATGTCTTGGTTCCATTTTTTAATCTTGTAGCTTCTACAATTGTCATTAAAATAGTCCCAATTATTCAAATACTTGTAATCTTTTGACTGTGAACTTGAGAAAACTCTTCAAAGCTTCAAATTAGTTTGCTTACTTCTATTTTTGACCTCGTGGTTCCCACAACTTCCATTAAAATTGGACCAGTCGTCCAAATCCTTTGAACTTTTGTTATTGTGGTCGCAGTCCTTCAGTTTTGGGCTTGACAAAACCCTTCATCAACCTTAACATGTCTTGGTTCCACTTTTAACCTTGTAGCTTCTACAACTGCCATTAAAACAGAGTCAATTATTCAAATCCTTTAAATTTATGTCTTTTTGATTGTAATATTTTGATGTTGTACTTGAGAAAACTCTTCAACCATTTTGAAATTGCCTTGGTTCCATTGTGACTTCAATATTTCATCTAAAAATACATTTTAATCCCTTTGAATTCAATTTGTGGTTGATTTTCCACCGAACAAACAACCTCATATTAATTCGGTTAGGTCAATTTTTGATATCGTGGTTCTAACAACTGCCATTAAAAAAAAACTTCTAATCATACCCATTAATTCAATTAAATGAACTTATCCAATAACATGGAAATTGCATTTAGTCGTCCCGCGTCATTTCTTCAAGGCTTTTCTACCGGGTACGGCCACTAAACTTCTGAGTCTTTTTATGCTAATTAGCAGCTAGTTTCGTAGGCCCTGTACACAAAAAAATATTGTACCAAACGACCCATTGATTGTGGTGGCATGTTTGTTTGTTATATAAGTGTGCAAGGTTGAAAACATGCAACAAAAATTTACTTACGTTGCTAATATTGATTGTTTTTTGTTTGGACGTTTATAAGTATTTGAACAATTGGGTACCAGTGGTAGCTGGCAGTTTTACAATGATCCACAGGGTATTGTTAGCGGTTTTAGCTCTCCAGCTGATCGTTGGAGGGTTCTGTGCCCCAATCGAAACACTTGGTGAGGACGTCGACGAAGTACCAGAAGCTAGAAGGTAAAAAACTTAGTAATACAGTAATAATTAGTACTAACTTGATGTAATTGTTCCAGTCCGGACTTGTTCAACCTCTTTTTACCCACCGAGGACATTTTTAAGTTCGTGAGGAAGCTAATGGACACAGCTTCGCAGTCATCAAAAATCGCCTTAAGGAGGATTCAAAAGGATGCTGACAAGAGACAAAATTTCAGAAAGGAGGTGGAGGATTTGGTAGGAAAAGTGAGGGAATCCAAAATCCCTGTTCTGGATGATATGCCCAAACTCTTCAATGTCAAAACTGATCAGGAACAATAGAATTATGTTATAGTTTAAGGCTTCTACTTGTACATCACACTAGTTAAGGTTTTTTGATAATAAAACTGTTTGCTTAATTTTTGTTTTTTATTTTCAACACCGATAAATTGAAATGACTCAATACCTTTGCGAATTGTATCATTGATCTTCTAGGAACCCACTGCTAATGATGTTTGTAAATACTTAGATAGTGATCAGGATTTGATTTGATTTGACATTCCATTTTATCGTTCCAAGCAAACTTGAACCCTCGGTATAAAATAAACGACCTGATAAACACAATTGGCCCCGGATAATCTAAAGTTCAAACATTATCAATGCAAGAAAATTACTCAATGTCAATTTCTAATTAAAATTCAGACAGTTTCAATAAAAAAAATTAATTTTATTTACTTATACAATAAAATTTTACAAATAAATACTAGTAATACTTTACACCTTCTTAACAATAATATATTATATTACTTTTGAAGGATTGAGGCATTGAAATATACAATAAAAACACTCAAAATCCAAGTGTATTGATTTAAAATAAAATCGTAGTGCACTAAAATTCTTCTACCATGATCCCCATTGTCTGTTTACTCTGTTGGTGTAGAAGAAGCCGCCTTGAGGTGTTATCCATCTGGACTTTATTATGTCACTTCCTTTCTCAGCCACCATTATTATTGGAGCGTTGGTGTTCCCTGACGTCACTTTAGGGATGATGCTTCCGTCAATTACTCTCAACCTGTCAATGCCATAAACCTGGAAAACATAAAAAAATGTCACCAAAAAACGTTGGACAATTCTAGAATGGGTACCTGAAGAAGAGGATTGACAACAGCCAAAGGATCAGAAGGAGGCCCCATCTTGCAGCTTCCGACCTGGTGGTTCTCCGGACCAGTTTGCATCTTGGCAGCACATTCCCAATAAGCATCAGTTCCGAATGTTAGTGACTCACAACCTTGCACGTGCGTTGTGTCCAATTGGAACCCATACCTCTTCAAAGCTGCAAACATAACTGTTATCTTCTGAAACCTGAAGTCTTATCACAGTTATTACCCTTGGTGTTAGCCAACTCGATGGCGAACTTGATACCCTCCACCATGACCTTAACATCGTCAGGGTGCGTGTAATAATTGGCATAAATCAAGGGATGGCTCAGAGGGTTGTTGTCCTTCAGCTTAATCTCGCCCCTGCTCTTCGGGTGTAGCACCGCCGGTATGATTTGTATGGACCTTGTGTTGTTGTCAACCTTTTCACCAACCTGTCCAGTTCTGGCGCAGTTCGCCAAGAAGCCTCCGAAGAAGTACTGGACATCCGGTTGCTCCTGGCTTGGATTTTCGTTGTACTTGGTATTAATAAAGCCTGTGACTTCCGAAATGCCGGTACCACTCATCAGTCCATCTCTGAACAAGAGGTATTCCATGGCGGTGGCCCAGTTTAATGGTGCACTGTTGGTATCGTTAATGTTGAAGTTTATGAAGAAGGCCACGTGGTTTTGGAGGTTTTTACCAACACCTGGTAAGTCATGGACAACTGGCACGTTAACGTTTTGTAGATCTTCCCTGGGACCAACTCCAGACAGCAACAAAATTTGTGGTGAGTTGACTGTGCCTAAAATAGAAACAATTTTGATTTACTGAATGTGTAAGAACAGCAACGGTTGGTACCTCCTGATAGTATTACTTCTTTGCTTGCATAAATGACTTGTTTTAAACCACTATTGAGTACTTCAACTCCGTAAGCTTGTTTAGTGGTGGTATTAATCAAAACTCTTGTAACTGTAGCATTCATTAATATGTGAAGGTTTCTTCGATTCTTAAAAGGTCTCAAGAATGCTCTTGCAGTACTTAACCTTGATCCGTTCACGTTTGTTGTCTGAGCTATTTGGAAACCTGTATGGTAGGCTCCGTTTAAGTCTCTCGTTGGATAACCTGTTAAAAGACAACGCAGTTAGAAAGTTAATGTGGGGGAGTTGTAACAGAAGTACCAAGTTCTTCAGCCCCCTTCAAGATTGCTCTGGATAGTGGCGGGTGGTATGGGAACTGTGACACTGTCAGAAGACCTCCAGTGCTGTGGTAACCCCTGTCCATCTTATCCATTTGTTTGTTGTCCTCGCTCTTCAAGAAGTACGGCAACACCTCATTGTAACTCCAACCTTCGTTGCCTTCGGCAGCCCAATCATCAAAGTCCTTCCTAGCTCCCCGGATGTACATCATGCCGTTCATCACAGACGTACCACCCAGGACCTTACCCCTGGGCCAGTAGCACCGCCTATCCGTCTCCCCCAAACAAGCCTCCTTCTCCGGCTCCGTCATGTAAGCCCAATCGATGTCCGACCCGATGAAATTCAAAAACATGGACGGCACCTGCGTACCGGTAGGCTCGTCCATGCCAGCTTCCACCAGCAGTACCTTCCAGTCGGGTATCTCAGACAAACGGCTGGCCACCACAGACCCAGCACTTCCTCCTCCAACCACAATAAAGTCGTACTCGGGCAGGATGGGAGTGCTATGGTCGGGGCGACCGCACGGGTCCTCGAGGTCGCACTGGGAGCGGAGGAAGACCTCGAGGAGGCCCATGAAGAGCATGAACTGGGCGCCGCCGCAGGTGGACGCGAGCGTCGGTCCCGGTTGGGTAACCGGACAGTTACAAGGCATCTAAGTGAAAGATTCATTATGGTTAAAGTCTTAAAACAACTCAGGATGTAGGAAGTACTGTGATTAATGGATTAAATTGGTTTTGGGGTAAATGGTGATATTAATTGGTGGGTTTTAAGGTCACATTCATTATGTTACCATTAGACTAATTTATGGTTCACCATTTCTAGAGCAATAAGATAAAAAATTATTTTGAAGCATAACAAAAGATATCCATTATATTGTAGTGGTACTAATTGATATATTACCATTTAAAAACACATAAATTATGATTTGGAAAGAGAAACCAGATAAAGGAACTGTTCAAAAGGTAACAAAGACATTTAAGAATGAAAATTGATGGACTTCAAGGATAAGTATAAAAGTCGTACCATTAACATGTATAAATAATAAAAGGATTTTAAATATCAAATGTGATTGATTGCAAAAACGTTAAACTGGATTATTAGTACAACCAGATTAATTGATGGATTATTGACAGTAGAAATTATTAATAATACTAATATTTGAAAATAAAAAGTAGGTACTAACTGAGGAGTTACAAAATTCAAAGAGGTGTAATTATGTATTACAAAATGTACACCAAATATATTACCATATTAACCTAAAAACTACAACTAATTAATAATTTGCATGAACCAAAATTAAAAAGTACCATTAATCAAGTACTCTTGAAGTTCGTGCTGCCATTCTAAAATTTTATCAAATTCAATCCAAATACATTGAAATAACCAAAACATCCACCATATATGGTGGTACCAGTGTGTAATAAACCATCGTTTCACGCCTCTAAACCAAAAAGGTACTACTCATTCATTATTGCCGCACCAACCAACATTAAGTAGTCCTTTAATAGACACGTGAGAACCAAATAAATCGATCGGATTCCAGTTTAAATTGGCAGCAATGATCAGGAGAGCGTAAAGGTCAAGTTCAGAGCGAACAGTACTGCCCACGCAAGTAAACAAATGTGCACGCCAAGCGTTTTCGATACCTCTTTCAAATGCTTTTACGCAACCGGAGTTGATTTGAGGATATTGGCCTCGAATTTCGATGAAAGTACCAAGACGAAATGCCACCAAATGCGGTACCGTCGATCCAATTAAAACGTTAAATACCATTTTCGCAGGATTCGCCAAGTTTTCGGTTAGATAATGGGACCATATGGTGGGTTTCTTAATTTTTGAATGGAAACGATGTCGTGCCCGTATCTTCATCTGTTGCCGCAACAATAGTACTGGATGTAATTGGTTTGTTCCTAGGCGTCTTTTATCTTCGGTTATTGTTCTTAATATCTTGATGTTGCCAAGAAAGTGTGTGCGGCGTTTTTATGGGAATTTTCGACATTGACACGGTACCTATTTTTAGCAGTACTCTTACTTTTTTATTAAAGTGCCATGGGTGTAAAATGCAACCGTTGACATTGAAATGATTTATTAGACCAAGATAAGATAATTGTTACATTATATCAAATACGGAACTAAACCACCAGCAAGATATTGTTGAAGGTTAATGTTTAATCCGGTCTAAGAAGATTTTTACCATTGCAGAAGAACTAGAAGGTCGCATTCTCTTATATCTTTGTCTGGCTTTTTTGTTTCATCGTTTGTTTCAGTAATAAAACAATAAAAAGACTTTACAACGTAACGCTTCGTAATTTATTCAGCGTTTGTTGCTTCAAGCCTCAATCTTTAGAAAATTAGATGCAGTTTTTAGTGTGACATAACGAAACCTAATCAATAAAACGTTTACCAAGTCGCATTTTTTTTCTACTTCAGGTGAAATTGTTAGAGTTGAGTAAACCCGTCCAATTTGTAAATTTTCTCGTGACCAGCGTATCGAAACCGGACCCGACCTTTTGACCACCGGTTTCTAAATCAGGCGCAAAAAACCGTGCCGAAATTGAGCAACCCGATCGGAATTTCAGGCATGTTCGATCCGCAGATCATGCCACACGACCATCAATTAACTTTGATAAATAATTTGCATGATAGTGAGCGTAGTGAGATCAGTATCGTAGAATAATTCCGTTACGAACTCATTAAATACTGTTATGATACTGAGGCGAAAAAAAATCTCGTGTGTTATTTGATCATTTGTAAGATAATCGATCGAGTTTTAACGTGAGTTATATAAATTGTAGCCGAGTACGGTTTCTGAACCTCAACAATCACTGGAATTGGAAAAAATCATTGGCGTAATGTATATTGCTTGAATCCAATTGGAGATAATTGAAAACTATACACGGATTTGAATTCGTTGACCTCAATAACCCATAAAACGATAAGTAACAAGATATGTTTATTAGCAAGTCGTACTTTCAACCCCTTGAGTCAAATCAACCCCTTTAACTGTTTCGCGATACAATTAAAATTAGTTGTGGCTTCTCAAATATAATCCAAGGAGCTTTCTATATTGTAAAACTTGAACCTATTGCTATCATAAAAATGATTATTATAATCAATGTTTTGGCAACTAAGGTGGAGATAACTGAAAATTGAACCCAAATTTAGATATTTTGACCTCGATAACCTATAAAACGATATGTAACACCATATATTTACTACGAAGTTGCATTTTGAACCCATTTAAAACATCAACCCCCTCAACGGTCTGATGCGTACACAATTGGAGTTAGCCATGGCTTGTCGCATATCGTTTAAGGGGTTTTCGAGGTCGCCGCGCCCAAATCCGTGGTCAGTTTCACCAAATAATCAACTCGTCGATCAAAACCACGTTGTTTATTTCTTTTACGTGTATAAAACACGTTCAGACGTTGCGAAAGAGAAAATTGGTTTCCCGTAATTAATATCGTCGCGTTTTGTGTGACAGCGGAGGTCGTAATTTAGGAAAATCATAGCCGAAATGTACGTTGCGCAAACCGGCTTAAATTAATTTCTGCGGTCTGGATCATTGTCGGTCCACAAACCAGTTCAAGGTTGGATTATTCATAATTAAATCGGATTAAGGTAATAGACAGATTTTTTTTTTCGTATTTATTATTTGGTTGGAATGTTTCATTTTTCGTGTCTAATTGCCGAGCGTTAAAAGAAAGTGGATCTCGTCTAACGTAACAACTAGAGTGGATAATGATGATGGTCGATTGTGGGTTATTGTTCTCCTAAATTTTCGGTGACGTAATTTAGAAAATATTCCGCAGTTTTTCCTATAATAAACTCGACGATATGAAATTCGATTTAATTACTGGGTTTTACGGTGGAATTGAACTTTATGATTTGCGCAACCAGCTTGAGGCCATTTTAATGTCAATTAAAAAATCGCAAATGCACGTTCGATTATTAAGTGCATTATGTTTTAATTGTGGGAGCAGGAAAAAAGCGTGTTACGCTTGCAGGAAATTGCGTTACAAGGGAAGGTCTGTAATTATGTCACCTGTTGTTTTATTTACACTAACTACATGTTTTATGATACGAAATTTATTTACTCACTGGGCCATAACTATAACAACTTCATTGTCATTATCCCATCTTACATTCCCATGGTGAAGTCAAATTAAGGCCAGCCTGGACGAAAAGGGACTTACTAAAACTAGTTCAATGAGTATAAGATGAAGGTTAGAGGATGGGGGTTTGTTTGTCTGCAGACCTTCAGAAAATCCTGCTTTCTACTAAGAATGTGAAGGTCTGACTTCCATTTGCTCAGGATCAGGTTCACAGGTAAACAGAACAGTGAGAACAGAAGTAGTTATTAGTGATGAATCTTACTGTCTTACTCAGACAAGATTAAACAAAAAGTTTGTTGTGAAACACTGTGGTGACTCAATTGTAGTATGGGGATGCTTGTCTGCTTCTAGAGTGGCCCTCTTTATCGTACAGAAGGACACATGGACTCATTTAAGTGGAAGAATATATAAAACAACAATTTGCTTCCATATATTGATACATCCAAGATGAAAGAAACACTGAGGTGGCTCAATTATGGTATGGAGATACTTTCTGCTTCTAGAGTGGGGCTCTTCATCAGTCAGAAGTTCACATGGACTGATTTATGTGAAGGAATATATAAAACAGCAACTTGCTGCCATATATTGATGTACCCAATGTGAAAGACATACTGTGGTGGCACAATTATGGTATAGGGATACTTGTCTGTTTCTAGAGTGGCCCTCTTTATCGTACAGAAGGACACATGGACTCATTTATGTGGAAGAATACATAAAACAACAATTTGCTTCCATGTATTAATATTCCCAAGGTGAAAGAAAGACTGAGGTGGCTCAATTATGGTATGGAGATGCTTATTTGCTTCTAGAGTGGGTCTCTTTATCAGTCAGAAGGTCACATGGACTGATTTATGTGGAGGAATATATAGAACAGCAACTTGCTGCCATATATTGATGCACCCAATGTGAAAGACATACTGTGGAGGCTCAATTATTGGGTGGAAGGTGAAAGAAAGACTGAGATGGCTCAATTATAGTATGGGGATGCTTATCTGCTTCTAGAGTGGGCCTCTTCATCGGCCAGAAACTCACATGGACTGATTTATGTGGAAGAATATATAAAACAACAATTTGCTTCCATATGTTGATGTACTCAAGGTGAAGGAAACACTGAGGTGGCTCAATTATGGTATGGAGATGCTTATCTGCTTCTATAGTGGGCCTCTAGCTCAACCCAGAAAGAAAATAGTTGTCCCAATGATTCAGTACAAAAGAACATCAATAAATTAATCAATAATAATTGTTTTAACACTTCACACTAAATAAAGTAGTTATAGTCGTAATTAATAACATTTAAAACATATGTCGTAGGTAGAGGTGAAGCTGTTTGTCCAGGACAAAGCACAAACCAGTTTCATGTCTTAATTCAAACGGTGTGACGCAAGAGTTAATGTTTTTACAAAACTGGTAGTGTCCAACGTCAACAATTAAATAGTTGCACTTTCATTAATAGTCTGTAAAACTGAAAACCGGACCAATAAAAATTGCACTGGAATAATGCGTGCGGGTTTTTTGACCTTTTTTTTTCTGTCTCCGTAACCCAACGCACCAGACGAATAGTAAACAAAACTAGTTCAGCAAAATTATATAACCGAAACAGGTGTGTTAATACCATTCAATAAGCGACAGTCACTTGCAACCTGCACAACATTATTTCGTTACAATTTAATGTTTCACAAACCTGTCACACCCTCCACCTCCCAATGAAACATTAACGAGCGGGCGTCCCGAAGAAAAAATTTACGCGGGGAATCCAATAAAATAAGGAATTGTGTTAATGAAACGTAATAATAAATAAATTGACGTAAGCGAAAAATAAGTGCATTCGTGTTTAGCCAAGCGGTTCAACGTATACTTGACCTTAACTTCTGAATATGTTAATTTAGTTTGTTGATAATTAACCGGTTTTAATTAACGCCTGCTTTTTTTAGTGGCTTTTGTTCCGCACCTTAAAATTATACAGCAAAGAAGATCAAATTAGATCAACGTAGCAGAACAGAACTGCTCAAGGGGAAAGAATTTCTGCTTATGTTAATTTGGTCCAAAAGGATTTTTATGAATTTAAACGTTTAACAATAAAATGTGACTCACTTAATGATATACGCAGATAAATGTTATGTACGTTTAATTATGTAAAGTTAATGCAATATTCGAAATTTAGCCTACTTTTTATTCATGGGAAAAACGAAGCAGTCAATCACTTTTCAATTCTTAAAATTATCTCGACTTATGCGAATTGATTAAAGTGTAACGGTAATTTATAATTGCGGCATTCATTATTAAACAGTTTCCCTCCTTAATAAATTAAACATGCATGCATGTTTTAATTGTTGCAAAAAAAAACCCATGCATTATTAAAAGTAATTTCGTCACAAAATTCCCGATTTTCTCTCGCGCCAGCCTCCGCAACAATGGCCCCATTATAATCAATTTTTTCAATCCAGTTATATCACACCCGCCATCCTAATTGCCTGCGAGAAAAGATTCTAAAGAAACGGCGGCGTCTGGTTTTCGAATAAAATAATCTCGACTCGAAATCTTACGCAACCGCAAATTTCTACAATCCGCAACAATGTGCTACACTGAAAACCGAATCGATTTCCTGCGGTGGTGCCCATTGTTTCTGTTTACTTTCCTCTGGTCGCCGCATTAAATGTCCGAATTTCAGGATGCGCACCGAACGATAAAAAAATAGATAAAACAGAAAAATGTGGAACGTGTCCACGTCACAATGGATGCTGAACACTTTCACTGAGGCAGATGAGCTTATGTGTAACAGTAAGGTCAATTTTGCCATGGGTACATTCGTTTTTGCACCTTCACATCTGGTATTTAAATAATGACCAGGTTATTCGCATTTTAATTTGTCGGATTTTATCGATAAACTGAAAATTTTCATGAATTATTAATCAAAATTGTATAATTTACATCAAAAACCTCTTAAATTTCTTAAATTCCATCTAATTTTATGTAAAAATGTGCATTTTGCAACAAAAAGCAACGTACATTTTATATATTTCATAATTCTAATTAAAGTTACACATAATAATTTATTTTTTCAACGCAACGAATTCAAATTTAGCCTAACAATTACTTTGTTTTAAGATGACAAAATAACAAAACTTAGGAATTGTGTTGTCAGTCTTCTTAATGTTTATTTTGTATTACACAACGGTATTTTAAATATTTGTTTATCATCTGAAACAATCATCATATTTTAATTTTGTTTCTATTTTTGGCGTTTACGATTATTTTATTCAAAAAACTAGTTTTCGCTTAAATATTTGTATATGTTCAACAAAAAATTTTATTGTTTACAGAAAGAATTATCTATAAAATTATTCAGACAATTTGTAAATTTTTCAGCAATTTCATAACAGATCAATTAAATAAATTTAAAATAATTTCAACGACAGATTTCAGAGATAATGTTTATAAATACTGAAAGATAGTTGGCTGTTAACAGGTAAAACCCTTAAAATCAAATCAATTTTTTAACGTACCGTCACCCTAAAAATTCGTTAATCCGCTTTATTAACAGAACACGAATTTGCACAACTTTCACCTCTGACCAACGCACGAGAACTGAAAGACTTGGTACCATCTAACTGGCACCACTCTTGGAGTGGGGAATTAAAACCCAGGACACAAATTAATATTTAATTACATAAACAATTCATAATAATAAATTAATCGAATTGATATATTATAGGTGTGCCTATAAATTAAAATACAAATTTACGCACTGACAACTGAAAGAATTGGTACCATTTAAGTGGATTGGAGAATTGAAATAAAGGACAAAATTAATAGTTAGTAATATGAGTACATAATAATATATTACTACAATCAAATTATTATAGGTGTGCCTATAAATTATATTAAAAATCCACGTTTACGACAATGGACTTGGTACCATCTAACTACACAGTGGAATTAATACAAAGGACAAAATTAATAGTAACATAAATGATAAATTAAACTAATCAAGCTATTATAAATGCTATTATAGGTGTGCCTATAACTGTAAATTTACATTTACAACTGAAAGATTTAGGACTATCTGACTGACAAAAGACAAAATTTATATTTAGTATCATAATAGTTCATAATAATAAATTAATAAAATCAATTAATTACTAGCGTACTCAAAGACTTAGTACAAGCCAAATGGAGTGTAAAATAAAAAGTAAAGGACAAATTTAATATTTAGTGGCATAAGAAGTTCATAATAATTAAGTAATTGAAACAATTTGTTATAGGTGTGCCTATAACTGAAAGACATAGTATCTGTAGTGCTAGACAAAGTTAATAATTACTAACAAAAAAAGTTGACAATAACAAATTATAGGTTTAAAATCATTATAGGGGTGCCTATAAATTACAGATCAACGTTTTTCAAATTGGACGATGACAATTTTGGGACGCTGTCAGCTTCGGTGGGCATAAAAACACCGATGGGTTGTCGGGCGTTCCTCTTTTCCGACACCTTCGACAGCTCCAGCTTCAGCTTGTCCAAAATGGCGAAATTGGGGGAGTTAACTGCCGCCCTACTTTGCAACAACGTGATTTCCTGCTCCTCTATTTTCTTCTCCTTGAAACTCTTCACCGACCTGTTGCCGTAGAGCCTGAGCAACGACCCCCAAGAGGTGATGTGTGGGTGCAACAACTGTAAAAGCAACCACAAAGATTAATATTACTAATTACAATTAAGTTAAGGCGTATACTTGTAGAATTGCTTGTGAAGCCCGCTGTTTCCCCTCTCGTTTGTTCTTGCACACAACGGTGGCGGTGTGCTTGCCCACGGTCATCGTGAACTCGTTCCCCTGGTGCTTCAGCGTGTTGCCCTGATAGTTGATCTTCAAGTCGGCCAGTCCGAAGTTCCTCTGTAGACACGTCAGCAGTATGTCGTGCGGACTGGGCTCCGTCGTCTTGGCACAGAACTCGGCGACGCGAGGATCCTCCACGCGGATCTCGTCAAAGAACTTGATTACGCTTGCAGGTGACTGGACTTGAATTCGTCTTTACTTACGGATAGATCTTGCTCTTGGTCGCGCTTCGCCACCGCCCCCATCTTGCTGTCCGCCTCGATCTTGCTCTTCATCTGCGGTATCAGGATCTCGAGGGTGGCGCGTGCCGCCTCCGACTTCGCCTGTTTCTTGCTGGTGCCGAAGCCCACGCCGTACTGCATGTCTTTGATCGACACCGTCGCCTGGTAGGGCGTGGCGGCGTTCTCTGCAAGAATCACCAAGGGTTAAACCAAACCAAGCTTCACTCAGTTACTGACCTAGCTCGGTGAATTTGTAGGTGGGCTGCTTCTTTAACGCGTGCTGCACATACTCGTGTAATATGCACACGTACGACTTGCCGTTCGGGTTCATTATCCACTCCTTACGCATGTTGGGGCACTCGCCCGTTCCCTCTTTGATCGGGAACGTTATCAGTTTGGTACCTGCAACCACCCACTTGATTAAACCTTAAAACACTTTTGGTACTCCAACAGTACCGTCAGGAAGCGTCGGTCTTTCCCACTGTTTGGCGTTCTTCTTCTTTTTCGAAAACTCCCTGCGATCAGACCACGATTTGAACCGTACCACCTGTATCGTTTTAAATTTGAACAGTTTCTCGCAGTACTCGCGTATCTGTTCCGGTTTCAGGTTGTGTTTTTCGATGTTTTCCTGCACCGTTTCTATGCGGGCGTTCGGTATGTCTTGATTGTTCGTTTCCGGTTTGTCTTTCGGAGGTTCCTCCTCTTGGCGTTCCTCTTTTTCCAACGCTTTACGATAGTTTAAACAAGGAATGGAGCTTAAGGGTACTTCGTGTTTCTATAATTTAAAAATTGATGGGAGAAAGTTGCGGAATGAGGCAGTGTGGTGTGGATTATTTAGTTTTGGTTTTGGTTGGTTTGTTCGTTTAATTCACATCTGAAAATTCATTTAAATCAATTTGCGTGGAGAAACTGTTTAAACCATAAGAACCAACTGAAATGTGGTGGTTTACTTCGTCGATTTGTTGTCGTTGAGCTATAAAACTCTTGATTTGCGTTAATTGGATACAATAAATTTTAAAAAATCCTTTTTTTTGGAATATAGAGTTGTTTCATTGATTAGAGGCACGCCTCAGCACCCCTAACATTGAAACAATAGCCCGACCTTAAAGCGCATGCGCGAATGTTGGAATCGAATTGAGATGTTCAATTTACTGTACTTATAAAATGAATTTGTGTGAAGAGACACATTTAAAAATGCCTTTAGAGAACTTACACACAAAATATTCATTGATTTTCAATATATTCAATATAATTAATCCATAAAATAAATTAAATATTTAAATACGCATCTGGTGGTTGATGAATATTTAATTAATAAGTCATGAATATTCATTATTTCAAGATTAATTTAACATATAATTTATTAGGTGTTAAAAATTATTTTAATTAAACATAATAATGTATTTAAATCATTTTTTTTTAATGTTGTGTAAACTGGGTTGCATAATTAAATCTAAAAGTAACCGAAAAGTCCATTACTGTAGTTAATTCGAAATTATTTTGTTATTGATGTTGTTTTTTATGTTACACTTGATGAAATATTAAATAAATAAGACATAGTTTAATTAAATGTTTATGATAATTTTTATTTAATTAATGTTGATTATTCATAGGCAAAGTATTTGGTATGTTTGTAAACTATGTTGCATAAACAAATGGCGAAATAACCTAAAACCTCCCAACAATGAACGGCTATTTTTTCGCAACAAATAGTGTTTTAAACGTTCCCGATGCTATTACACACGACTCACGTTTATAATAAACACATTAGGAGCTCAAGGAGAATGAATATGATATTAGGAATCCAATGCAACTCACCCTGACAGACCCAGGCCCCAAAAAATACGGTTTGCTCAATGTACAAACCCTGGTCTGTTTGTGCAAGTACAGAGGCATACCGCTGTTATGGGTGGCCTGTATCCAACCCTCAGGCAACATTTCAAAGTGGTTCTTCCCCTTCTCGATGAGCACCACCTTATCTCTTTCTTCGTAAGGCTGAGGATCATCTAGAAAAAACAACTTGTGCACCTTGTAGAAAGTGCCCGAAGGACTCACTCAGATCATAATAACAGTCCATACCCAGTCCCGCATCGTCCGCCTTCCGTTTCTTCCTCTGGAACGCCTCCTCCAGCATCCGTTCGACCTCATCGTCCGGCACGTCCGAGTCGGAGGAGTAGTGCGACGACTGGTCGTCCTCGTTGAGCTCGTCCAGCACGTGAAACTTGCGTATGTCTTCGTTCTGACTCTGGGCGTGCATACTTTGCGACGAGCGTTCGCCGCTGTACGGACATTCTTCCGGTTTTTCCGTTTTCACGGTGACACCGCCGTCCGATGCGTTGGCCATATTTTCAAGGGATAAAACAACGAAATATTTCAATCTGTTTCGATATAAAATTGAAATATTTATTGAATGTAACCTTTGAAAACTTTTCGGCGACTGGACCGCAATTATAAATTACACAATTTAAAGGTGCGTGGCTTAATGTCACCGCAAACGCAACAATGAACCGACTAATCGATTCGTTTGGTAGGTTAGGATAAGGCGCACCACCATTATTAACTCTTAAACTAATATTTAAGTCGCTTGTAATTGTTTATTAACTATTAAAACGTGATAATTAGGCTCCTAAGCGATATTTATTTAAACAAATTTTCAAAATTTGTATATAACGGGCCGCCCTCTATCCGCCAGGGGCTTAAACTATATATGCTTAGTTACAGATGTTGCTTTTTGCGCAAACAAAAAAAATATATATACAAAAAATATTAATTTAATATTATAATTGAAATATAATGTGAAATTTATTTAATTCATATATTTTTTAAATTATTATTTATTTAACCAGTTTTCTATTTTTGGCTAAGAATTTTTTTGAAAATTTTTGCCGATTACTGTATAATTATTAAATAATAAAAAGGGCATAAATACTCAAAAATTTAGCTTGAAATAAAAAAAATAGAACTTACATTAAAGTGTGTTTATTTCTGTTTGTATCAAAATTTTCTTGATTTTTAAGCTTTAATTTAACATATACATAAGAATTGTGAAAAAAATTAGCTTACACTGAATAGATTATTTCTTTTTCTCTGATAATGTTCAATATCTTTAACCTTTTGAGTGCGTATAAACTTATAAAGATAAATATAGCAGTAAATAATAAAATCCATTTTTAGAAAAGGTAAATAAAATCAAAAACAACGCCACTTAAAAGACATTCTTTGGAACGTTTAATACCAATTAATTTTTGTAACAATAAATGTCAAAAGTGGGTTAATAAATGCGCCCCTTGTAGTTGTTTTTTAGGTAGTTGAAGTGGGTATAAAAATTTCTAGACCACCCCTGAAATGTCGAGAGTCATTAAGGAAACACTATGTCTTTCTGTTTGGACAAGTTGATTTATTGCCATTGAGAGAATATTTGGAGGAAGCGCACATGTTCCTTCCTATAGTATCAATTCTATGAGCAAAGATTTATCGATTTCTACTCAGTAACTGTAATTTAATAGTTGTTAATAAAATATTTAGAACTTCGTTTCATTTGCGATAAAATTCAGTCAAAGTAAACAAATAAAAATCAGTAAATTTTTGTTGGTCGTCGTCGTCTGTTGTTTGTCAACCTCTAAAACAGACACTAAACCGAATCTTGAACCTCTTCATTAATTTTACGACCACAACAAACAACGAACGCATCAAAATTCGAAATTTAACGATAAACGCACGATAAACCGCAGTTTTTGATTGTCTGATGTCTTCAAACGAAAACGGTTAAATTAAATGTACCGTCGCGAAACATTAAAACCCGTTTAAAATTAAACTTAACGTGGAACAACTTGTTGAACACGTGCTTGCATTCCTTACAAGAATCTGGTATTAAGAACCGATCGATCATTAGGTTTTTTGGGTAATTAGAGAGTTTGTCAATCAACGGTTGGGTGACAGTTCAAAGTGGGCACGGCTGAAGTAATCTAAAAGTCATTAGTCGAGATTTACTTGACAGAATAAAACTGAAGATGTGGAATAAATATTTATTTACATGAAACAGAAATAAATATGACAAATACACGTATAATAGTCTGTTGTTGCCAAAATTGGAGTGGTACCCTTTGATATTGTCACCCCCATTCACAAAACCTAGGAGTTATAATTTAATTTTCTCAAAGAAACATGAAAAAAACTGAAAGAAAATTATTTTCTTAAAGGACTATTTAGTTTTAATCCTGTGAAATATTCAATTCTTAAGATATTTTAATGATATTAACATAATTAATACTTCAAAATATGCTGAATTGAATGGTGGAAACTGCATGTTTTCATCTCTTTTAATTTTCTCAGAATGGACCGTCAAAAAGAAAAATTATTCACAAAATGATAATTTACCTAAAGAATTGCTTAGTATTTATGTTGTGAAATATTCATTTCGTAAGATTCTTTAATGAAATTAGTAAAATAAACACTTTAAAATATGCTGAATTCAATGGTAGAAACTGCATGTTTCCACCTCCCTTAGTTTTCTCAGAATGGACCGTCAAAATGAAAAAGTATTCACAAAATGATGATTTACCTAAAGAACTTCTTAGTTTTTATGCTGTGAAATATTCATTTCTTAAGATTTTTCAATGAAACTAACAAGATCTATACTTCAAAATATAGTGAAATGAATGATGGAAACTGTATGTTTCCATCTCCATTAGTTTTCTCAGAATGGACCGACAAAATGAAAAAGTATTCACAAAATGATGATTTACCTAAAGAACTGCTTAGTTTTTATCCTGTGAAATATTCATTTTTTAAGATTTTTTAATGAAGTTAACATAATCAATACTTCAAAATATGCTGAATTGAATGGTGGAAACTGCATGTTTTCAGTTTCCTTAGTTTTTTCAGAATGGACCGTCAAAATGAAAAAGTATTCACAAAATGATGATTTACCTAAATAACCACTTAGTTTTTATGCTGTGAAATACTCATTTAAAAAGATTTTTTAATGAAGTTAACATAATCAATACTTCAAAATATGCTGAATTGAATGGTGGAAACTGCATGTTTTCAGTTTCCTTAATTTTCTCAGAACGGACCGTCAAAATGAAAAATTAATTTAATGAAACTGCTGCTGTGGAATAAAACGTTTATTTACAAAACACCGAAATAAATATAATAATATCTTTACAAATACACGTCTAATAAAATATATCTTTGGTACGTTCAAGGCACATCTAATCTTCCTATAAAATACGATACAATAAAAAAAATACTTATCTAGGTGTGAAATCGTACGAGTTCCTGAAATTGGGATTGTTCCCGTAAAACGGCGGATAATTCCCGTACACGCGTCCGAAATTCGGACTCCTTATCTTCTCGCCGCCGTAAACGGCGTTGTAATTGTGCAAGAGATTGTGCGAGTGATACATGGGACCGTAATTGCATATTTCACCCGAATAGGGTTGTCCTATGGGTCCCAGCCCCGTGCCCACTATGTTGGAGGGCAGCAACGACGCGTTGGGCTGGTGGTTCTGGTACCGGTTGGCGTAGATGTCGGAATGGTGCGACGTGTCCAACGTTTCCTCGTCTGCAACAACGTAAGTTAAGTTGAGTTTCGATTATTTTATCTGCGCCGTAATAAACGTCGAAAATCATTCGGCGGTGGCCGAAGTTTACATGGGGTTTTTAGGGCCCATTTCCCGAATGATTTATGTAGTCTGTTAGCGAGGACATGTGCCAAACAAAATTACGTACGCCACTTTAACAGTCGCTGGTGTTTATAAAACAAGCGGGCTTTACGATTGGCCTTACTTACCGTAATCCAAACACTCTTGTAATTGTGTTTACACGGTCCCACGTTATGGGATGAGTGTCTTTTAACTGGTTTTAAGGAGCGGATTTTTATTGTAAACAAATACCGTTTTTATGGGGCACGTTTACTTCATAAATTTACTTGAATGTTCTATTTTTTTTTCCTTTACCTTTGGTGCAGTTATTCGGCGTCGATCTGGACGTCGTTCTGGGACGCTGGCTCGAAGACGTCTGGTTAATCGCCTCCGACGAGCTGAAACAAAAATTCATCATTTTATTAATTTTACTTCAATCATTTGTCTCAAATATAGAAATAGAAGATCTGTATAAAGAACTCTTTTGTTATCATACTGTCAAATATTTATTTTATAAGATTTTTTAATAAAATTAACTGAGTTTATACTTTTAAATATGCTAAATTAAATGGTGAAAACTGCATGTTTTTATCTTTTTTAGTTTCCCTAAAACAAACCCTGAAAACAAAGCATTCACAAAACAGAAGATCTGTCCAAAGAACACTTTGGTTTTCATACTGCCAAATATTTATCTTGTGAGATTTTTTAATAAAATTAACTACGTTGATACTTTTAAATATGATGAATTAAATGGTGTAAACTGCATGTTTTTATTTTTTTTATTTTCCCCCAGAACAAACCCTGAAAACAAAGCATTCACAAAACAGGGGATCTGTCCAAACAACTCTTCGGTTGTCATACTGTCAAATATTTATTTTATGAGATTTTTTAATAAAATTAATTGAATTTATACTTTTAGATATGCTTAATTAAATGGTGAAAACTGCATGTTTTTATTTCTTTTAATTTCCCCAGAACAAGCCCTGAAAACAAAGCATTCACAAAACAGGGGATCTGTCCTAAGAACTCTTTGGTTTTCATACTGCCAAATATTTATTTTTTGAGGTTTTTAAATAAAACTAACTAAGATTATACTTTTAAATATGCTGAATTAAATGGTGAAAACTGCATATTGTTGTCTCTTTTAGTTTGACCAGAACAATCGCTGAAAACAGGGCATTCACAAAACAGAAGATCTGTCCAAGGAACTCTTTGGTTTTCATACTGCCAAATATTTATTTTTTGAGGTTTTTAAATAAAACTAACTAAGATTATACTTTTAAATATGCTGAATTAAATGATGAAAACTGCATATTGTTGTCTCTTTTAGTTTGACCAGAACAATCGCTGAAAACAAGGCATTCACAAAACAGAAGATCTGTCCAAGGAACTCTTTGGTTTTCATACTGCCAAATATTTATTTTTTGAGATTTTTTAATAAAATTAACTGAGTGTATACTTTTAAATATGATGAATTAAATGGTGAAAACTGCATATTGTTGTCTTTTTTAGTTTGCCCAGAACAAACATTGAAAACAAAGCATTCACAAAACAGAAGATCTGTCCAAGGAACTCTTTGGTTTTCATACAGCCAAATATTTATTTTTTGAGATTTTTTAATAAAATTAACTGAATTTATACTTTTAAATATGATGAATTAAATGGTGAAAACTGTATGTTTTTATCTCTTTTAATTTCCGCAGAACAAACCCTGAGAACAAAGCATTCACAAAACAGGAGATCTGTTCAAAGAACTCTTCCGTTTTCATACTGCCAAATATTTATTTTATGAAATTTTTTTATAAAATTATCTGAGTTTATACTTTTAAATATGCTGAATTAAATGGTGAAAACTGCACGTTTTTATCTCTTTTAATTTCCCCAGAACAAACTCTGAACTGAATTTTGTACTACATAATATGCTGAAAAATTTAAAAAATGAAATTTCCCCTAATAATTCGCCTCTTTAATGAAAATAGAAACGTTAAAGGAACGAGACGTGGCCCGCGTCAGATTTCAAAATAAGTAACACAAGTAACGATATGTTCGGTACTAATTGCCACGAAAAAATTCCCACCCTGACGGCGTCTATTTGTAAGAGGGACGAGACAAATGCCTCCGAATACTTTCGGGCCATTAATTTCGCCCGGGGACCGAGAATAGACATTCGCGCGGCGCGTCTCGCACAACGGATAAAAATCGGGAACGGTGATGCGGCGGCCTCTTGGTCCGTTTCAAATTCGTGAAAAAATTTCGGGACGTTATGACGTGTTTATTGGTTCGGCCCGATCGGATAAACAATGTAAAAATAAGACGGAGCCGAAATCGGACGAGTTCGATTAAAAATTCTCACTGGAAAATGGTTCATTTTTAACAGTTTTTTCTTTTACTTGAGTGTTTGAAATCTCCGGAATTGTCTGAGATGATTGATGGGTGACTAAATGTTTTTTTTTTATTGCAGACTTATAACACATATTTTGTTTTTGATATTTACAAATAAATAAACAATAATTTCAACAACTAAAAACAAAAAAAGGTTAAGTTTTTTCAGAATAAACATTGACAACTGAAGTTTAGTTTAACTGAACACTTTAGTTCTTATGCTGTGAAATATTCATGTCTTAAGATTTTTTAATGGAATTAACAGACTCAAT
Organism: Aethina tumida; assembly: GCF_024364675.1. NCBI lineage: Eukaryota > Metazoa > Arthropoda > Insecta > Coleoptera > Nitidulidae > Aethina > Aethina tumida. The sequence continues at coordinate 17,684,260 of NC_065440.1, read as the reverse complement.
ACTTTAAAATATGCTGTATTGAATGGTGAAATTCGCATGTTTATATTTGTTTAGGTTTTCACAGAATGATCCCTCAAAATTAGAAAAAACATTGACTAAACCGAAGTTTTGTTTACTGATCACTTTAGTTCTTTTGCTGTGAAATATTCATGTCTTAAGATTTTTTAATGAAATTAAAAGACTCATTACTTTAAAATATGCTAAATTGAATGTTGAAATTCGCATGTTTGTATCTCTTTAGGTTTTCACAGAATGATCTCTCAAAATTAGAAAAAACATTGACTAAACCGAAGTTTTGTTTACTGATCACTTTAGTTCTTTTGCTGTGAAATATTCATGTCTTAAGATTTTTTAATAAAATTAACGCAATTAATATTTTAAAATATGCTGAATTGAATGGTGAAATTCGCATGTGTGTATCTATTTAGGTTTTTACAGAATAAACCCTCAAAATTAGAAAAAACATTGATAAAACAGAAGTTTTGTTTACTTAATACGTTAGTTCTTAAGCTGTGAAATATTCATGTCTTAAGATTTTTTAATAAAATTAACGCAATTAATATTTTAAAATATGCTGAATTGAATGGTGAAATTCGCATGTTTGTATCTATTTAGGTTTTTACAGAATTATCCCTCAAAATTAGAAAAAACATTGACTAAACCGAAGTTTTGTTTACTGATCACTTTAGTTCTTTTGCTGTGAAATATTAATGTCTTAAGATTTTTTAATAAAATTAACGCAATTTATATTTTAAAATATGCTGAATTGAATGGTGAAATTCGCATGTTTGTGTCTCATTCAATTTTCTCAGAATAAATCCTTAAAATAAAAACACATTCATAAAACTTGTCACAGTTATTTACTAATAAATGACGTCACAATATTAAAAGGTTTTGGCGCAAAATTTAAAACACCACCCGCAGATATAAATTACGGAACGTAAAGTAATGCTTATTTAGAAAAAGTATCGGATTAGTTCTGTCAAAACATTTAAATAACTTAATCCGTTAGACAAGTGCCGTCGGATCTCGGGCGCTTTGTGCAACGTGCAACCGTCCCGTCTAAAAATACCCGACGCGGTTTCGTGGGTGCCCCAAAGTGTCACGCAACGATCCCGACATGTCATATATATCAGTGGAACGGGCCGTTTCACAGTATTTAGTGCCAAATTACCGAAAAATATTCGACGGCGCACGACACTTTATTAGCCCCGGTCGACTTGCTTTCCGATCCGACGCCGTCTGTTTGATATTAAATACGAATTAAAATCCATTTTATTTGTGTAAAAAACCGCCACCGTTTATTTTCGAGTTCATCAATAACGGTGACAAATTGTGCGCCCAGTCTCAAATTAATAATGTCCCTTTTGGCTACGATCCAAAAATCGGTTCGGTACTTGTAGTTTTGCGGATTTATCGTCGCGTTTAACCGTCCACTCGCCAAATAATTGCCGCCCATTTCTCATACTATTTTAGCCGGTCGCTCGTAAAATCATTAGGTTATGTACGCTTTTTGTCAACCCTCGTATTATTAATTTTCAAAGTGTTCGGGAAATTTAGGGCAACTCAGAAAATACGGTACAGTACAGTACAATCAAAAACATCACCGTCTCTTCTATGGTTTCACATATATCTCTCAAATTGGCGCCCAACGTTTAAATTAAATGACATAATTCTTTAGTAAATACTACAAAAAATATATAAATTTTAGTGTTTTATTAGAATAATTTAAAAGCAGTTAGTATTATTGAAATAAGTACCAGATTTTATACAGTTGGTTCTACTGAAATCTCCCTTCTTTAATATATATTTGAAAATCGGCGCCCAACGTTTAAACTAAATGTCATAATTCTTCAGTAAATATTTCAAAAAATATATAAATTTGAGTATTATTAGAAAAATTTAAAAGCAGCTAGTATTATTGAAATCAGTACAAGATTTTATACGGTTGGTTCCTTCTTTTATATATTTCTCAAAATTGGCGCCCAACGTTTAAACTAAATGACGTAATTCTTCAGTAAATACTTCAAAAAAAAATATAAATTGGAGTGTTTTATTAGAATAATTTAAATCAGTTAGTATTCTTAAAATCAGTACAAGATTTTACACAGTTGTTTCCACTGAAATCTCCTTTCTTTTATATATCTCTCAAATTGGCGCCCAACGTTTAAACTAAATGACGTAATTCTTCAGTAAATACTTAAAAAAATATATAAATTTAAGTGTTTTATTAGCAAAAATTAAAAACAGTTAGTATTATTGAAATCGGTACAAATTTTACACAGTTGGTTCCACTGAAATCTTCCTTGTTTTATATCTCTCAAATTGGCGCCCAACGTTTAAACTAAATGACGTAATTCTTTAGTAAATACTTCAAAAAATATATAAATTTGAGTGTTTTATTAGAAAAAATTAAAAACAGTTAATATTATTGAAATCGGTACAAATTTTACACAGTTGGTTCCACTGAAATCTCCTTTCTTTTATAAATCTCATAAATTGGCGCCCAACGTTCAAACTAAATAACGTCATTCTTTAGTATGTAATTCAAAAACTCACCTATCATCTGGATCACAGTCTCTGAAACCTTTGGCGAAAGGATTGCTGGCTATTTTCAACTGGGTAATCTACAAAAACCATGGAAACATAAACTCCAATTTCCAGAATTAAAAATAGCTATTTACCCTGTGATTTTGGTAGGCAGTAACTGCCGTGAAGGCAGTCTCAGGGAACACGAACGTCCTGAACTTCTCCTCGTAGTTCTCATCCTGTACGCTCCCCTTTGGTGGCAGATAAACGACGTGGAATCTGGGCTGGTACCTGTGCATCGAATTGAGGATGATCTGTAACAAAGAAACGGGAGTTAAAACAATTCCGGGGAAGACTTAAGTAGACGTACGTGTCCGTTGTCGTCCAACTGGTTGTTGGTGAGCTTCAACTTGTCAAAGGAAACCGTCTGCTTCATCCACTGAGATCCGGTGGCCGGACTGTCGGGATGCACGTGGATCCTGGGCGGCGAAATGGGGTCCGCCTTGCCCGCCACCACCCAACTGGAACTGAACCAACAAATATAACACCAAGTTAATCTTTAATTAAATCGAGTAAAGTACCTGTGAAAAGCGTATCTGTAACGTTTGTCGTCGACCGGCACGAAGTCCATCATCAGCATGTACTCCGAATTCAAGTCGAGGCCGCACAACTTCACCTGGAACGTGGGGAACATCCTGCGCCCCGCTTTCGTCACGATCATCTCGGTGCCCAGCGAGTGGAACTCGTCCCACAGCTGCTTCATCTCCAGGATGGCGCCGGCGTTGGTCAGGGCCGGGGAAACCCCTCCGCTGAAGACAATCATCACATTAACCTCACAAACTAATGACGTCATCGTTTAGTAAATACCTGTTGTGATTTTTGTTGTGGGCGTTGACCCGATTGTTGTTCTCCCGTTCCTGTTCGACGTCGAGTGACAGAGCGTCGGCCTGATCCAACGGGGAGTACGCCTTTCGGTCCTTCCCCGCGATCTGGAGGCAGGCTGTAAATCAAATCGACTTGAACTAATGCGTCCATGTGCTCGGACTAATGAGCGTGATTTAGTGGGAACCGGGTAATTAGGACGACTGGCGTCGCGACGCACCTAAATCACCGGCGTCACCCCGCGGCTCGTGGTTAATTGGACAAGGTGATGCCGGTTGATATTGATTGTGCTGTTTTACCTTCGATCTGTTTCATGGGCGTGACGTTCGGATTGTACTGGTTCGTTTCGCACGGATACCAGAACTGCGATTGGTAAATTGGTTCCAGCGTCGCGGCGCCGACGACGCTCTCCTTCGTCGCGTAGTTCTGATGGTGCATCGTGTCTTCGGTGCGGTTCACTGCATGCTAATTAACTGTAAACGGAAGCACAATTGATTTTGATGAATTTTAACGTAAATTTATAAAACTGTTTCTCATAATTTTTTCACACACACACACACACATACACACGTATATAGACGCATTTGAGGAAAAGTAAACAAACAATATGGACCCTTGAAACAGTCTTAACACATTTGACGAATTGTGTTTATCCTATCTGAACGGTTTGCCTTATCGAAACAAACGGACGTTCTTGATTTATTGGCTGAAGTGCGGGCCATGTGGTAACGGGAATACCACCCTGTGTTTTATGATTTTTCAGGGTGTATCTTCGTTACTAATTAACACACTTGGAATTCAAGTTGTATGTTTTTGCTAAGCTGTTTACAGACGAGTAATACATATCTTAAGAACGATTTAGTAACTTTATACCATACATTAATTATACTTGTTTCTTGTTACAGATTAATTTCCAAACTCCTTAAGAAGTCTAAACTTCTCTGATTTTGTAAATTCAAATATTAAATTATTGACAAATAATAATTTTATGAATATTAAGTTTTTCATAATCCAAAATTTGTTAAAAAAATTTTCAATGCTTTCTAAGAAGTAATTCTAATTAGTATTTTTATAAATGTCTACACTCTTTAATACTGAAAACTTCTTAAGAAATAATACCAATTACCAATGTTTTTAAAAAGTTTCTGCAGTTTTTAAGTATTTTTACATTTTTAATACTTAAGAAGTATAATTTTAAACTTGCTATTAAACAAGTTTCAATTTTTTTAAGAAATAATTAGTTAAGTAATACTTTTGCAGAATGTAGAATGCTTTTTAAACATTTCTACATTTTTAATACTGAAAATATTAATTTTAAACTTGTTATTATACAATTTTCAGACTTCATAACAACTAATTCCAATTAGTACTTTTGTAGAATGTTTTTAAAAAGTTTCTGTAGCTTTTATTACATTTCTACATTTTTTAATACTAAAAAGTTTAATTTAAAACTTGTTATTAAAAAATTTTCAGACATCTTAACAAATAATTCCAATTAGTACTTTTGTAGAAGGTTTTTAAAAAGTTCCTGAAGCTTTTTAAACATTTCTACATTTTTAATGCTGAAAACTTTAATTTTAAACTTGTTATTAAACAATTTTCAGACTTCTTAAGAAATAATTCCAATTAGTACTTTTGTAGAATATGTTTAATAAGTTCCTGTAGCTTTTTAAACATTTCTACATTTTCTAATACTGAAAACATTAATTTTATACTTGTTATATTCAGTTTATTCAATATTAAAAAATGTAGAAATGTGTAAAAAGCTACAGAACCTTTTTAAAAACATTCTACAAAAGTACTAATTGAAATTTTTTTGTTAAAAAGTTTTAAATTGTTTAATAACAAGTTTAAACTTAAAGTTTTCAGTATTAAAAATTGTACAAATGTTTAAAAGTTACAGAAACTTTTTAAAAACATTTTACAAAAGTACTAATTAGAATTATATCTTAAGAAGTCTGAAAATTGTTTAAAAAGTTTCTGTAGCTTTTTACACATTTCTACATTTTTTAATACTGAATACTTTAATTTTAAACTTGTTATTAAACAATTTTCAGACTTTTTAAGGAATAATATCAATTAGTACTTTTGTAGAATGTTTTTAAAAGGTTCCTGAGACTTTCTACATTTTTCAATGCTGAAAACTTTAATCTTAAACATGTTATTAACTAATTTACAAACTGCAATGTTTTCTGAAAGTTCATCTAGATTTTAAAAATTTTTTAATTCAAAAAAATATATTTAAACTATTTTTAAAATTATAATATTGTATAAAGAAGTTATTTTGTCAAAAATTTTATGTTTTTTAAAGAGTCAAAACTGTTATTTTAAATTTATTACCACAATTCAAAAATATTTGTGGTTCATTTTCAATTTAAAGTTGATAAAAATATATTATAAAAATATCAAAATACTATAAATGATAATTTCAACTTATTTATTAGACAACTCAACTAAAAATGTTCGTGATTTAAGTTTGATGATTTAATCCGTCGGACCTAATTTATTATCTCATTAAAATTTATAATTTACTTAAAATTGCCATAAATTAGTATACCATTAATAAAAATATTTTCCTCCCAATTATTATATTTTTAAACCGATTATTCAGTCCCTGAACTGAATATTTGAAATAATTTAATATCAAGGAGCTAAAAATAAACTTTTTAATATAAAAACTATACAAATAATTTTAGTAGCAAATATTTTTATCAATTTTCATGACTTATTTTTTGATTTTATTTAAATTAAGAGACCACACAAACAGAAAATGGCATCACCCGAAGTGTAACATGTAACATGATACTTTGCACTCTTGGACAAATTGCATTTTTATCTTTTAACAGTTATCTATGCATCTGCCCGCACAAAAAAAGATTTACGATCACCAATCGTCCATGTGTTGACGCTTGTGCACCACCCTGTTTGAATGTTAGGTATCAATCAAATTTGTACGATTTTTCACTCTTCCAAAATACACACAACATAAAAAGTATATAAATCATTAATTGACAAGTTTAAAATTACAGTTTTCAGTTGTTAAAAATTGGGGAACAAGAGCTTTTAGAAACCTTTCTGATATAAAAAACTGACTGGTTTCAATACTTAATTTAATAATACAAGTAAAATATTGTACTGAAATGTATATTTAATACTTAAGCAACAAGTTTTAAATTTTATTATTTAACTTTAAAGATGATGAATTAATTTGACAAGCTTAAAGTCAGAACAGAAAATTTTTACTTTGTCAAAAAGAGTAATTCAACATTATTCATAAAAATATACAAATTGTTAAGTAACAAGTTTAAAAATACAGTTTTCAGTAGTTAAAAATGGAGAAACATTCAATAAGGATTAAAAACTTTTAGAAAGCTTTCAGCTATAAAAAACTAGTTGGTTTCAAAGCTTAACTTAATTACAAAAATAAAATATTTTCTCTAATGTAAATTTAATACTTAAACAATACAAACTTTGGAAATAATCTGACAAGTTTAAACTCGGGCAAGAAATACTTGTCAAGCATGAAACTTTCGTCGATCCCGGACGCGACGTCCAAAACAAACTCAACTTTAAACGGAAAAACGACAAGCAAACTTACCTGACGAAAATTCACAGCAACGACAACAAAAAAAAAAACAAACGGATCGTCGACCTCAGGTTCGGGGGAAATCCCCGCGGGCGAAAGTTTTTCGCGGCACAAAAACAATATATAAATCCCGAAAACTAATAACACCGACGACAACAGCAATCAGCGCGACGTGCGGCACACCGCGGCCTCCGGATCCGCGTTTTTCCTGGATACGCGCACGATGACGGACTGAAAGTCGAAATTTTCACACATGGTGTCATCGTGGTAGGCGACACTTTCAGCGGCGCGGACACGGCCGGCGATTGGTCGGCGGGTGTGGTCCGGGGCGGGCTTTCAGCTGAATTTCAGGACGTACAGTCGAATCGAAAAGGCCCCTTTCCTACGTACTTGGCTTCGGGGCGCAAGAAAATAATTAATGAATTGTTTTATTTGTTGGGATTAATGAAAATTTTTATTAACAAGGTTAATAATTCAGTTTTCAGTAGTGATGCGGTGCTGAACCATGTAAAATGCTGCTGAAAATATATAGAAAACTTCCAAAATGTGGTGAACTTTAAAGATATTTTAATAAAAAATTTAAAATTATAATTTTTAATATTATCATTATGTGGAAATGTTCAAAAACTTTTAGAAACTTATTAAAAATATTCTACAAAAGTAATTATTTGAAATATTTCTTAAGGAGTTTGAAATTTATTTAATAACAAGTTTAAAATTAAAGTTTTCAGTATTAAAAAATATAGAAATGTTTAAAAAACTATAAAAACTTTTTAAAAACATTCTACAAAAGTACTAATTGGAATTATTTCTTAAGAAGTCTGAAAATTGTATAATAACAAGTTTAAAATTAAAGTTTTCAGAATTAAAAAATGTAGAAATGTTTAAAAAGCTACAGAAACTTTTTAAAAACATTTTAAAAAAGTACTAATTGGAATTATTTCTTAAGAAGTCTGAAAATTGTTTAATAATAAGTTTAAAATTAAAGTTTTCAACATTAAAAAAATATACAAATGTTTAAAAAGCTTCAGAAACTTTTTAAAAACATTCTACAAAAGTACTAATTGGAATTATTTCTTAGGAACTCTGAAAATTGTTTAATAACAAGTTTAAAATTAAAGTTTTCAGCATTAAAAAAATATAGAAATGTTTAAAAAGCTACAGAAACTTTTTAAAAACATTCTACAAAAATACTAATTGGAATTATTTCTTAAGAAGTCTGAAAATTGTATAATAACAAGTTTAAAATTAAAGTGTTCAGCATTAAAAAATGTAGAAATGTTTAAAAAAGCTATAGAAACTTTTTAAAAACATTCCAAAATAGTACTAATTGGAATTATTTCTTAAGAAGTCTGAAAATTGTTTAATAACAAGTTTAAAATTAAAGTTTTCAACATTAAAAAAATATAGAAATGTTTAAAAAGCTTCAGAAACTTTTTAAAAACATTCTACAAAAGTACTAATTGGAAATATTTCTTAAGAAGTCTGAAAATTGTTTAATAACAAGTTTGAAATGAAGTTTTCAGCATTAAAAAAATATAGAAATGTTTAAAAAGCTTCAGAAACTTTTTAAAAACATTCTACAAAAGTACTAATTGGAATTATTTCTTAAGAAAATTGTTTAATAACAAGTTTAAAATTAAAGTTTTCAACATTAAAAAAATATAGAAATGTTTAAAAAGCTTCAGAAACTTTTTAAAAACATTGTACAAAAGTACTAATTGGAAATATTTCTTAAGAAGTCTGAAAATTGTTTAATAACAGGTTTAAAATCAAAGTTTTCAACATTAAAAAAATATAGAAATGTTTAAAAAGCTTCAGAAACTTTTTAAAAACATTCTACAAAAGTACTAATTGGAATTATTTCTTAAGAAGTCTGAAAATTTTATAATAACAAGTTTAAAATTAAAGTGTTCAGCATTAAAAAATGTAGAAATGTTTAAAAAGCTAAATAAACTTTTTAAAAACATTCTACAAAAGTACTAATTGGAATTATTTCTTAACAAGTTTGAAAGTGGTTTAACAACAAGTTTAAAATTAAAAATTCCAGCATTAAGCTATTTAAAAGATTTATTATTCAATTTTGTACCTCTTCTAAATTTTATTTCGAAATATTTTTACACTTTGGACCAATAATAACAAATTTTGGTAATTTATAGCTTCAATATGTCCCAAAGTTTATGACGAAACTCCTCGATTTTCAAGAAGAAAATAATTTTCAAGTCTTATTAAAGCATCATTCACGTCCATAATTCAATTTTGCAATTTAACGATGCAGAAAAAAAACCCGTTAACTCATTTTTAGACCGTCCGAAGGCAAATAAAAACGGTAATTTATGCTCAATCCGGATGAGTTTTGATCGAGATTGTACCGTCGTACGGGCCACGCCCGCAATTCTCGTCAATCGTCGCGATCCAATCTAAATAAATCTAAATAAAATATCGGATAAACAAAAACGGCCGAGTCGAACGTACGAACCATGAAATTTTCTCCGGACCGGCACATAAATCTGCGGGGCTGTTTATTTTGGCCACTTGAACCCGTGATTGATCTACTCGAAAAGCTTCGCGAACTTTGAAAGATCGGAATAGCAATTAATAAACGTTCGCGGATTATAATTATCGACTCGCTCGTCTGCCAATTGGCCATCGAAACGCTTTTTTTCGCCGTTGTCCTGACCTGAATTTTTTTCGCTGTGACATTTTACGGTTGCCCGGCCTTCGATTGGAAATATTCAAATGTTAAGACCACACCATGATTGTCAATAGTTCTTTTTGAACGTTAATACCTGAAGAACCAGGTACTCTCTAAAATCAAGTCCATATTCTAATTGGGACTATTACAAAGGAAAAACTAACAAAAAATGAATAAAAATCATTTTAGACCATTAATTAAATAAAATGAACATTTAGAAGTGTAAACTTTATATAATTTCAATGATTTTTCATAGTCACAGCTGAAAAGAAATTATTTTACTTTGATAAAGGAATTTTTAGTGTCTTTCGACTTTAAACGTCTGTAAGTCAAAAACATAAAGAGATACAATAGTGTAGTTTTCAGTAGTCGATTTGTCATACATTTTTGTATTTTGTTCATGAATTTAATACAAATTGCTGAAAAATTGTAGATGATATACTCAAAGAACTGAGTTTCGTCACAAATCACATGAGTTCACTTTCTAATTGGGACTATCACAACGTAAAACCGTCAAAAAATCAATAGAAATCCTTTTATATGATTAATTAAATAAAATGAACATTTTTAGAAGTGTAAACTTTATATAATTTCAATAATTTTTCATAGTCACAGCTGAAAAGAAATTATTTTACTTTGATAGAGGAATTTTTAGTGTCTTTCGACTTTAAACGTCTGTAAGTCAAAAACATAAAGAGATACAATAGTGTAGTTTTCAGTAGTCGATTTGTCATACATTTTTGTATTTTGTTCATGAATTTAATACAAATTGCTGAAAAATTGTAGATGATATACTCAAAGAACTGAGTTTTGTCACAAATCACATGAGTTCACTTTCTAATTGGGACTATCACAACGTAAAACCGTCAAAAAATGAATAGAAATCCTTTTATATGATTAATTAAATAAAATGAACATTTTTAGAAGTGTAAACTTTATATAATTTCAATGATTTTTCATAGTCACAGCTGAAAAGAAATTATTTTACTTTGATAGAGGAATTTTTAGTGTCTTTCGACTTTAAACGTCTGTAAGTCAAAAACATAAAGAGATACAATAGTGTAGTTTTCAGTAGTCGATTTGTCATACATTTTTGTATTTTGTTCATGAATTTAATACAAATTGCTGAAAAATTGTAGATGATATACTCAAAGAACTGAGTTTTGTCACAAATCACATGAGTTCACTTTCTAATTGGGACTATCACAACGTAAAACCGTCAAAAAATGAATAGAAATCCTTTTATATGATTAATTAAATAAAATTAACATTTTTAGAAGTGTAAACTTTATATAATTTCAATAATTTTTCATAGTCACAGCTGAAAAGAAATTATTTTACTTTGATAGAGGAATTTTTAGTGTCTTTCGACTTTAAACGTCTGTAAGTCAAAAACATAAAGAGATACAATAGTGTAGCTTTCAGTAGTCGATTTGTCATACATTTTTGTATTTTGTTCATGAATTTAATACAAATTGCTGAAAAATTGTAGATGATATACTCAAAGAACTGAGTTTTGTCACAAATCACATGAGTTCACTTTCTAATTGGGACTATCACAACGTAAAACCGTCAAAAAATGAATAGAAATCCTTTTATATGATTAATTAAATAAAATGAACATTTTTAGAAGTGTAAACTTTATATAATTTCAATGATTTTTCATAGTCACAGCTAAAAAGAAATTATTTTACTTAGATAGAGGAATTTTTAGTGTCTTTCGATTTTAAACGTCTGTAAGTCAAAAACATAAAGAGATACAATAGTGTAATTTTCAGTAGTCGATTTGTCACACATTTTTGTATTTTGTTCATGAATTTAATACAAATTGCTCAAAAATTGTAGATGATATACTTAAAGAACTGAGTTTTGTCACAAATCACATGAGTTCACTTTCTAATTGGGACTATCACAACATGAAACCGACAAAAAATGAATAGAAAACCTTTTAGATGATTAATTAAATAAAATGAGCATTTTTAGAAGTGTAAACTTTATATCATTTCTATGATTTTTCATAGTCACAGCTGAATAGAAATTAATTTACTTAGATAGAAGAATTTTTAGTGTCTTTCGAGTTTAAACGTCTGTAAGTCACAAACATAAAGAGATACAAAAGTTTAGTTTTCAGTAGTCGATTTGTCATACATTTTTGTATTTTGTTCATGAATTTAATACAAATTGCTGAAAAATAGTAGATGATATACTTAAAGAACTGAGTTTTGTCACAAATCACATAAGTTCACTTTCTAATTGGGACTATCACAACGTAAAACCGTCAAAAAATGAATAGAAATCCTTTTATATGATTAATTAAATAAAATGAACGTTTTTAGAAGTATAAACTTTATATAATTTCAATGATTTTTCATAGTCACAGCTAAAAAGAAATTATTTTACTTAGATAGAGGAATTTTTAGTGTCTTTCGATTTTAAACGTCTGTAAGTCACAAACATAAAGAGATACAAAAGTTTAGTTTTCAGTAGTCGATTTGTCATACATTTTTGTATTTTGTTCATGAATTTAATACAAATTGCAGAAAAATTGTAGATGATAAACTCAAAGAACTGAGTTTTGTCACAATTCACATGAGTTCATTTTCTAATTAGGACTATCACAACATAAAATCGACAAAAAGTGAATAGAAATCCTTTTAGACGATTAATTAAATAAAATAAACGTTTTTATAAATGTAAACTTTATATAAATTCAATAAATTTTTATAGTCACAGCTAAAAAGAAATTATTTTACTTAGATAGAGGAATTTTTAGTGTCTTTCGATTTTAAACGTCTGTAAGTCACAAACATAAAGAGATACAAAAGTTTAGTTTTCAGTAGTCGATTTGTCATACATTTTTGTATTTTGTTCATGAATTTAATACAAATTGCTGAAAAATTGTAGATGATATACTCAAAGAACTGAGTTTTGTCACAAATCACATGAGTTCACTTTCTAATTGGGACTATCACAACGTAAAACCGTCAAAAAATGAATAGAAATCCTTTTATATGATTAATTAAATAAAATGAACATTTTTAGAAGTGTAAACTTTATATAATTTCAATGATTTTTCATAGTCACAGCTAAAAAGAAATTATTTTACTTAGATAGAGGAATTTTTAGTGTCTTTCGATTTTAAACGTCTGTAAGTCAAAAACATAAAGAGATACAATAGTGTAATTTTCAGTAGTCGATTTGTCACACATTTTTGTATTTTGTTCATGAATTTAATACAAATTGCTCAAAAATTGTAGATGATATACTTAAAGAACTGAGTTTTGTCACAAATCACATGAGTTCACTTTCTAATTGGGACTATCACAACATGAAACCGACAAAAAATGAATAGAAAACCTTTTAGATGATTAATTAAATAAAATGAGCATTTTTAGAAGTGTAAACTTTATATCATTTCTATGATTTTTCATAGTCACAGCTGAATAGAAATTAATTTACTTAGATAGAAGAATTTTTAGTGTCTTTCGAGTTTAAACGTCTGTAAGTCACAAACATAAAGAGATACAAAAGTTTAGTTTTCAGTAGTCGATTTGTCATACATTTTTGTATTTTGTTCATGAATTTAATACAAATTGCTGAAAAATAGTAGATGATATACTTAAAGAACTGAGTTTTGTCACAAATCACATAAGTTCACTTTCTAATTGGGACTATCACAACGTAAAACCGTCAAAAAATGAATAGAAATCCTTTTATATGATTAATTAAATAAAATGAACGTTTTTAGAAGTATAAACTTTATATAATTTCAATGATTTTTCATAGTCACAGCTAAAAAGAAATTATTTTACTTAGATAGAGGAATTTTTAGTGTCTTTCGATTTTAAACGTCTGTAAGTCACAAACATAAAGAGATACAAAAGTTTAGTTTTCAGTAGTCGATTTGGCATACATTTTTGTATTTTGTTCATGAATTTAATACAAATTGCAGAAAAATTGTAGATGATAAACTCAAAGAACTGAGTTTTGTCACAATTCACATGAGTTCATTTTCTAATTAGGACTATCACAACATAAAATCGACAAAAAGTGAATAGAAATCCTTTTAGACGATTAATTAAATAAAATAAACGTTTTTATAAATGTAAACTTTATATAAATTCAATAAATTTTTATAGTCACAGCTGAAAAGAAATTATTTTATTCAGTTGGAGGAATTTTGATTCTCTTTCGACTTTGAACGTCTGTAACTCAAAAACAAAAGGATATACAAAAGTGTAGTTTTCATTAATCGATTTGTCGCATATTTTTATATTTTGTCGATTAATTTCATACAAATTGCCACATTATAATTGGGATTATTACATATATAAAAAAATACAGCTAAAATGGGATTTCGTCGAAAATTTTACAGTTTTATTTTCGTAGAAAACCAACTACGAATGTTTAAAGCAAAATTCAATCAAAGTTCTTTACATCTTTGTACGAAAACTTAAACAGTTTACACAATTAAACCTTTAACGGCCACAAAACCGTACCCTGAGTCACAATGAAGCCACTGAATCAATCGACATGAAAGACACCGTTCCTTTTATAAAATTTTTCGTAGCCGGAGGAAAACATGTGGCGCGATAAAACGCCAGGCGATGCCATTCAGTGCGAGGTGTTGAAAGCGCGAGCAGAAAATATAGTTTCCTTCCTCTCGATCGCGGAGCGACGATTGAAATGTGCCGCCGAATAGGTGTGAATTATTCCAACGTTCAACACTTCAATCCTCGCCACTGTCATTGAACTTTACTTTCTTTCAACAAAATTAATTTGTTCTAAAAAAATACACGTATCTCACCCCAGGTTGGCGATTTTATGGCCTAAAACGTTTTTGGGGGCACTTAAAAATAGTACCAGACGTTCATTTAATTATTTATTTTTATTCGTACAAAATACAATAGTAATAAATGGCACAATATACATAATAGTAGTAATAATAATATAATAAATCAGCACCGAATTCATTAATTAATTAATCCTCATCCTTTTGATAACAGGCAGGAGAGCAGTACAACCTGTTATTCTTAAACATCAACTTCTTCCCCAACAAAGGCTTGGAACAAACCCTACAGCAAAAGCATTCATCCCTAACATGGAAATGTTTATCCTTCAAAGTCAACCCTTCCTCAAAAGGCTTGATGATCTGGTTGCACCCCAAGCACTTCTCGGCCTTGCCCTTTTCATAACAAGGCAAACAAATGGGCTGCGAGTTCTCAAGCAAATAATTCTGACCAGCCAGAGGGCTGTCGCAGTCCAAACAGCAGAAATGCTTCAAATGGAACGTGTTTTCTTCAGTCAGGCAGTACTCTTTCGTAAATATCAGTTCGTCGCAACCCTTACAACGAGGGTAACCCTTAACTTTAGCATAGTCTCTGAGGCAGTAGACGTTGTTCGTTTCCTTGTGATAGAAGTACATGTTGTCGGCCAAGATCTGGTTGCAACCTGCACACTTGAAGCAACCTGCGTGGTACAAAGACGATGACTTCTCAATGGTGATGGCGAATTCGTTGAAATCGAAGGGTTGTTTACAACCGTGGCAATCTGGGATAACTATGTTGTCCACTAAAGAGTAAGTTGCTTCGCTTGGTAAAGGAAGATCTTCGATGAAATTCTCATTTTGACCAAAGTTTGCCGTTTTAATATCAGGGTAAATATCTTTGATTGAACCTATGTTAACGTTCTCGGGTTGCAGTATTTCTTGCTGTTGGTTATTGATGGGCAGCTGCTGGTTGTGATTCGGACTGTAAACTCGTTCTCCTGGTGGGTTGTTGTAGGTCGAGTATGCTAAGTCCTTGAAGTTGTTGAAGGATTGACCGGTTTGGTTTTCACTGTAAGTCGCCAAGTTACCAGGAGTATAGTTGGGTAATTGTTTTTGAAGCTTCAACTGATTAGCTGCTTCAGTTGCTTCTGGTACGGTACCATATTTGTGGACTTGGGGGTTATTGTTTTTGTTACCTCCAAGGTTTTGACCTTGCCCATAGTTACCATAAATGTTACCTTGTTGGTTTCCTCGTAGTCCGTCGTACGGGGGAGGCAGAGGGTTGTTCTGAATTTCCTCCAGTTGTCCAAGGTTTGGATCATACTTGTTTCCTTCCAAATTGCCATAAATTGGAGACTGAGGGTTTTGTCTGTCTGATAAGTTACTGTAGCTTTGGCCCTGTTGGTTACCTCTTAATCCACCATAGACCGGATTCTGAAGGTTGTTCAGTACGTCTTCTGATTGTGCTATGTTGACCTGACCTTCTAAGTTACCTTGTGCCCTCAACTCACCATAACTTGGTTGTTGCCCAATTTGCTTTGGCAAATCAGTGTACTTACGCCTACCGGCCAGGTTGCCAACCTCCTGCTTCCCTTCCAAGTAATTCTTATCCCTCACTAAGCTACCATAAACAACTTGTTGGTTACCATAATTCTGCTGCAAGTGGTTCCTATCGCCCAAATCACCAAGAGCTTCCTTACTATTCAAACCTCTGACGTTCAACCGCTCCATATCCTTGGTAATCTGTAACGGCTTCACGTTGGCCTGACTCTGCAGCTTGACCAGCTCGAAGATCGGTATGTTCTTTCCGTACCTCTCGTGCAGCACCTTCATTTCGACGGGGTTCAAGTTGTGCGCGACACCTCTGATCAAATTGCCCAGACTAACCAGCTGCCCGACGCCGACGGATTTCTCCTTCACGTGCGCAATGTACTTATTCATCTCCTCGAGCTCGTTCTCGGTCAGCTCGTGGCACAAGCTCGGGTCGATGTCGTGGATCGGTATCTGCTTTTGCAGCTGCAGCTTACGATCCGAAGCCGCCTGCGAACCTTTAATAGGTATCGCATCTACGGGCAACGAGTGCAGGAACTTCTCGACCGTCTCCTTTTGACCTTTGGGCGTCCAGTCCAGTTCCACTTCGCCTTTCCTGCCGGGCAGAGCTGTAATAAAATAGTGGATTTAGCTTTTTAATGAGGATGTGATGGTATTTTCTTACTGATTTTCGTCTTGATTTTGTTGGGTTTGCTGCCCAGGAGCTGCCATTCGGCCCAGCCGTGCACGTCGTCGTCCGGGACGTCGTGCTCGTCCTTCGTGCACTTGCATATCCTGCAGATCTTGCGCCAGAAGTGGAGGTCCAAGCCTAGGAAGGAAATTTTTGTTACACGTACATTTGGTGGTGGTTCAATGACATTTTCTGACATAATTTTTGATGTTTCTTATTGTTTAAAAATTAATGTTATTTTTATCTTACCTGGGCACTTATCAGCACATTTCAAACATTGAGCACCGGCACCAGTTTCGTGTCCCAATTTAGCCTTAACTCTCCTTTCCCTTTTCGCCTCTAATTCCTGAAGCCAATTCGGAGTAGGTAATTCCTCTTCCGTCATTTTCGATAGTTGACTAAACAATGGGCCATGCCCACTTTACTATCTCAACAATATCAACAAGTTGCCGTGATGAGTAAACATGAATCACCGTTCAATTTTACTCTGTTGCCGCTCAATAAATAAAACAATTCATTTTTTTGTACAATAAAGAGTTTTAATTAAGTAAATCTTATTAATTACTATGGATTTTAATGTTTACAAACATTTTTTGCGCTTATCTTTTTATCTGGTATCACTACAACAAAAAACGTTAGTGATCAATCAACAATGTGTCAACAATGCACAGCTTCATTGTAAGAAAAGACGCAGCGTTGTCGCCTTTAAGGTCATCTTACAAATGCACGCGTGCAATTGGGGTTGCATACGAAAAGTAAAAGTTGTACCACAATTTATAATTAATTTAATTTTACTTCCATACATTTATTTGTTGCCCAGTTGTTGCACGGGTCATTAATTCGTACTTAAGATAAAATTGTACTGATTTCGGCTGTATTGCATCATGTGCGTGTTTTGATGTAAAACAAGCCGCTAGATACAATGGAAGATCCGTGAGAGTTTTCCTAAACAACACTGTTATCTTCCATAATTAATGTGTTTATAATAGCAGTTTGAATGTAAAATAATCCCTGGGATTATTTATGGTGATTTAATGGAAAGACTGAACTTATAATTCGTTTTTAAATTATG
Source organism: Aethina tumida (assembly GCF_024364675.1). Taxonomy (NCBI): domain Eukaryota; kingdom Metazoa; phylum Arthropoda; class Insecta; order Coleoptera; family Nitidulidae; genus Aethina; species Aethina tumida. The sequence continues at coordinate 17,666,507 of NC_065440.1, read as the reverse complement.
CAGATTTATTAACATTTTTTGGAGATTTTAAGAATATCGATTTAACCCAAATACGACAATATACTGTTATGTCGACACTGAGATTGAAATACATTTCATAATTTAATGGTGTGTTGATTAATAATTACTTTAATTTGCGTTATGTTTACTTAATAGTCTACACGTCATTGTAATACTTATTACACAAAGAAGATGATTATTAATAATTATACAAAATTAACATTAAGCTGGAATATTTAGAAACAATAAATTTACCAGTAATTTAAATAAATTATGTACATTGTGAGATTTGATTATGTTCTATTTAAAATTATATTCCTCAGAATATTCACCAAATTGACTTAGCACCATAGTGCTAAGTACTTTATTAAGGATATTTCAAAAACTAACAGTTGTCGGTTGTTGCAATTTTCACCACTTAATAATACATTATTTAAAGTATTACTCCTTTAAATTTCAATTAAATATTTTATAAACTAATAAAATAACTGAGGATAGCACCAACGTCTAAAAGATCACATAGAAACTAAAAGTCTTCGAATCTTGCAGTTTTCACCAATCACTCCTTCATTATTTAAAGTATTACTTCTGAAAATTTTATTAAAATATTTTATAAACTAAGAGTAGTAATCAAATAATTGAGAACAGCACGAACGTGTAAAGATCACACAGAAAGTAAAAGTCTTCGAATGTTGCAGTTTTCACCAATCACCAATATATAAACCAAAATTTCATTAAAATATGTAATAAATTTTAAGTTATAAAGCTGAATATTATATAAATGGGAATAGCACCAATGTATTCAGCAGTTTTTTAAGAATTACAAAAAATCTATAAGTTGTAGAATCTTGTAGTGTTCACCATTAAGTTCTTTCTTATTTGTAGTGATATTCCTGCAAGTTGGAAGAATAAAATATTTCTCAAACTAAAAAATATACGATTAATATTTATATGCGAGGTTAGCACCTAAGTGTCAGGTAATTATTGAAACATAACTGGAAAACTAAGAGTCGTAGAACTTTACAGTTTTCACCATTCGATTTCCCATTAATTTAAATATTATTTACTGTAAGTTCCATTAAAATTAATTAGAAATTAAAAGTGACAAAACTAACAAATAATAAATGTTTAGTACCGAAGAGCCAATTTGCAAAAACAATTAATATAACATTAACAATAAAATTGAATGATGTTTTATTAGTATCCCAATCACGGAACGTTTTACATAACAATGACCCACAAATACGTAACCGTTAAAGAAAACGAAACTTGTTACACGGAAGCGTTCGAGGCGATAGTGAAAGTCCCCGTGCACTTTCTTCCTAATCTGTCCGGAAACTGCAAAATATGCAACGATGCACTCTCTTTGCCCCCGGGCCCAATTTCTACTGCGACTCCGCCACTTGCGGATGCCGCCATTAAATGGCCATTATGCGTTTCCGAACATCGTTTCCTCGTTAGATAATCCTAATTGGGCCGTTAATAGTTGCAATGTGCTAAGGTAAATTTAAAGGTTTGTGGTACCGGTTTTCAGTAAACGGCTTGGTCACTGACGATCACCAAACCAAAAACAAGCCGTTTTTTGTGGGGTGGGGAGAACGTCGCGACGGCGGCAACACCGCGAAACGTTAGATAAGCCCCCACTTTCGGTGCTAAGGATTCTGATCTGTCACTTTCCATTTCGTCGTATCGTCGTCGTTCGTCGAAACATGTGATTTGTGCACGGTGTTTTGTGCCGTTCCGACCGTGTGTGCTAATCCATCCATAGGTGAGACATGCATGACATTGGGCACTGCGAAAGGGGGTGGTTTTGCTTTATTTTGGTGACTAGTCATGACGTTTGACGTTGAGTCAGTTCCTGGTTATCTGCGTTATTGATCCCACGTGTTGTTTATGTTAGTCATTGTAAACAAAACATTTATTATTATTATTATTATTCTAATTATTATTAATATTGGCATTTTGATACATTTTATCTTAATGGCATTGAACATTATTTTATGAAGATATTTTTAAATATGATTAATCCGGATTAATTATATTTTTCTTTAAATATTATCTAGTAGATATTTCAATATTACATTTAAAGTGCAAGACTTTGGACCCTCGTATCTTTTCGTCTTTAATTTGACACTGCATTTTTCTAACTGGAATATAGATTAGATGTTACAATGTCACAATTAAAATATAAAACTATGCACATTTGTTACTTTTTTCCTCCAATTAGTCATTTTATTTTTATAGTTGGAACAAAGAAGTTTCAATGTCACATTTAAAATACTCGTTACTTTTTTTTCTTTAATTGATCACTGTATCTCTCTAGTTGGAATAAAGTAGTTACAATGTCACATTAAAGATACAAAAGTTTGGATACTCGTTACTTTTTTTCCTTCAATTGATCACAATATCTTTCTAGTTGGAATAAAGAAGTTATAATGTCACATTTGAGGTACAAAAGTTTGGACACTCGTTACTTTTTTTCCTTCAATTGATCACAGTATCTTTCTTGTTGGAATAAAGAAGTTACAATCTCACATTCAAGGTACAAAATTTTGGACACTTGTTACTTTTTTTCCTTCAATTGATCACAGTATTTTTATAGTTGGAATGAAGAAGTTACAATGTCACATTCAAGGTACAAAAGTTTGGACGCTCGTTACTTTTTTTCGTTCAATTGATCATAGTATCTTTCTAGTTGGAATAAAGAAGTTACAATGTCACATTCAAGGTACAAAAGTTTGGATACTCGTTACTTTTTTTTCTTCAATTGATCACAGTATCTTTATAGTTGGAATGAAGAAGTTACAATGTCACATTCAAGGTACAAAAGTTTGGACACTCGTTACTTTTTTTCCTTCAATTGATCAAAGTATCTTTATAGTTGGAATGAAGAAGTTACAATGTCACATTCAAGGTACAAAAGTTTGGACACTTGTTACTTTTTTTCTTTCAATTGATCACAGTATCTTTCTAGTTGGAATAAAGAAGTTACAGTGTCACATTTAAGATACAAAAGTTTGGACACTCGTTGCTTTTTTTCCTTCAATTGGTCACAGTATCTTTCTAGTTGGAATAAAGAAGTTAAGGTAAAAAAGTTTGGACACTCGTTACTTTTTTCCTTCTATTTATGACAGTCTTTTCCTAGTGGAAAAAAATTAAAGGAACTAAAAGTTGGACACTAAAATTTGGACACCTGTAGCCTTTTTCCTTCAAAATGTCACAGTGTTTTTCTAACAGGAAACAAAGGAGTAACAATGTCACAGATAAAGTACAAAAGTCTGAACACATGTACCATTTTTTTCAGCATTAATCCACCCATTGTGTTAAGTAACAGTAACGACAAACGTTAATTATAGAATTCTGAATATTTCACGTGACGGTGTGCACTTGACATTGTTCCCGAATGGTGCGTCCTCAATAAATTTACGACCCTCACTGCGAACTACACGAACGGAATTTTTATGCACAGCATTGAACTTTCATGGTCCCGCATTTTTATCACCACCGAAAAACTGCATCCAAGTCAAACCGCATTTCGGGCAGGCAAATAAAAAAACCATGAATATATAAAAATTGATTCTGGGTACGAAAATTGTCACAATCGTGTGTGACACACGTTCACAGCCGATACGATCTTATCAATTACAATTGTGAATAAAGTCCAAACTAATCGTTCGTAAATTAAACAGTCGTCGGTTACGCGTCCGTTCCTCCGCACACACATCTACGTCGGGTTCTTTGTTTTGTGCCGCGACAGTTCTCTAAGGTACCGTACTTAGTTAGTTAAGTTAGTTAGTTTATTTGTGACTAATTATTTTTTTAATTAATTTCGTGAAAGTTTGCCCGTTAATCGCACGTCCACTTTGCAAAAAAAAAAATAAACCAGATTAATTGAATTTCGAAATCCGTTTTGTCGACGACCGAATATAACAAACCGTATACCGAAAAAAAAAAAATAAAATTAAACAAACAAAATAACAAGAAAAGTGAGGCAATAGCGGTGCAACAAACCGTAACGCACAATTACGGCAACCTTCCTATGTAATTTGGGGCCGTTGTACCGCGTTTTGTCTTCGCGGTTTCCAATTCGACGTCGAGAGACCGGTTTCGAATGGGGAGTTCGCCTATTGTGACACGAAACGCTGATTTGTATCATTTGGAAATGTTGCGGATCGGCAAGTTTGTGCAGCAAATTTCGTTGTTTCGGTCTATCGGAATTTTCTGGTTTTTATCTTTTACTGTTGGCACGTTTGTGAGCTTTCAAATGTGGTAAAATTTAATCAAAAATATTACTCAATCTACTCTGTATATTAAAAAATCAAATTCAAAGCAATTTTCAATATAAATCACTACAGAAACCTGCATCATTATCATCTTGTACATGTGTAGCTATTGTCGGATAGATGACAGTGCGAACGATTGTTAAAAATACACAATGATTAGGTCTAAAGTGTTAAACATTTCTTAAAGCTAATTTTAACCTAAATGTTGTGAGATTTTGGAGTTTTCACTACTTAAGCATTTCTTGAGGAAGTTAAAAACTTAAAGTCATTAAGTCAGTAGAATAATAATTTCTTCATTATTTTGAGCATTACTCTGTTTATTTAAAATATATATTAAACACAGTTAATAATAGTCATTATTAATGACATTATTACATGAAATTAGTAACAGAGTGTTGAGCAGGTCAAGAATTAAAAATGGTAGAATCTTGTAATTTTCACAGTTCATTTTTTTATTATTTAAATTATAAATTCTGCACATTAAAAAAATGCAAACATACAAATGGCACCTAAGTGCTAAAATATTTCTTAAAGACAATTAATAAATTGAAAATCGATCCTTGCAATTTATACAATTCTTAACATAAACCATTAGTTGATTAAAATATTTAATTAAATTCTATGCAGCATAATTAAATAATTTTTTAACGACAAATTAAAAATTCTAAAGTCGTAGAATCATACAGTTTTAAACCATTATTTCTTGAAAGTTTCATTAAAATATTTACAACATTACATCACGTAAATGAAATAAAAGATGTACTAAAATATAGTTTTATTTGCATCACCCAACTTATGTTTAAAATAATTTAAAACATTTTATAACATAGTCATAATAAATCCACGATGCAATAAAATAAAAACATTAATGTACGAAAAATGCAAAACTAGTCGAACTTGGAAAGAATGTTAAGAGTCGCCGAAGGTTTGTTTCGTTTCCAGTCATTGATTGTCATTATTTATTTATTAAATCGCCCAATTAACAAAATTTGTTTGTGATAAATACCAAGAACAATGGTCCAAGGTTTGAACCTCGCGTCTCCCCCATTTCTCATCGTCCACCAATTACGTAAATGTTACTGTTCCTGGTTGCGTTTATAAAAATAAACATCTGATCAGATTATTAATAAACAACGTCTGTCAAGGTTGCACGTCCAAAAATATGACCACAATTTCTATTAGATTAGGAAAATCTGGTTCGTATGTACGTACGAAAGTTTCCCAGTGTTGAAATTTTGTTTAAATTTTTATAAGTTATATAACATTCCTTACAAATGATCCAAGGCTGTTGTGCAAACTTTCACTCCAGAACGAGTCGAGATAACGTAATTGATGCAATAGAACGGATTAGAACCAGTGATTCCAGCCAGTACAACATCTACATTTAATAATTACAATAAATTATTAATTAATTAAACCTAACCTTCACGAAAAACATGCCATAACGTCCAACAAAATAATTGCGACTCAATTAACAACCATTAACAATTTACGCAACTTGTTTCCAATATCATTTACAATAATTGTTTCTGTCCGCAGTTTGAAAAAAAGGTAAAAAGAAAAAAATGAACGAACAATAAAACGAAACGAAAATGCCGAGCGTAATCTCAAAGTTCCTGGAGAAGGGCGAGCACCACCTGAACGCCAACCGCACCGTAGTGTCGGGGGTGGTGATCGGTGCCGTCCTCTTCACCTACGTACTCAAAGTCGGCTATCCCATCGTCGATGGACTCATACACAAGACCAACAAGGAGCGCCTCGGCCTCAACAACAACCTGGTCAAGGACAACGTGGTCATTCAGAACGGCGATCCGAAGACCCAGAAGGTCATATCGAGGAAATTCAGAAACCACATACCGAATCTCAACCTGAGGTTCATTTTCCAGTTCATAAAGCTGATCAGGATTATGATACCCAGCTTGTTTTGCACCGAAACCGCCCTCTTAACAGGCCATACCACATTCCTTTTCCTGAGGACGTTCCTGAGCATCTACGTAGCCAACTTGGAGGGAGCCATCGTTAAGTTTATAGTCAGGAAGGACCCGAAGAACTTCGTCAAGCAATTAATGAAGTGGTTCGCCGTTGCCATACCGGCCACCTTTATTAACAGCATGATCAAGTACCTCGAAAGTAGGATCGCCCTCAGCTTCAGGTCAAGACTGGTCGACCATTCCTACAAGCTGTACTTCAAGAATCAAAGCTACTATCGTGTTACTGTGTTGGACGGACGTCTGGACAATTGTGCCCAACGTTTAACCGACGACATTGAAACTGTGGCCAACACCGTCAGCCACTTGTATGGTCAAATCACCAAGCCCTGCTTCGACATATTGTTAATGGCAATAGCTTTGGCCAACCTCGTCAAGTCCCGCAATGCCAACCTCATAACCGGACCTGTAATAATCTCAGGTAATTTACTTTTATAATAATTTGTTGATTGTATGATTATGACCTGTGTTGTAGGTGTTGTGGTCGTCTCCGCCCTGATACTCCGACTAGTGTCGCCGAAGTTTGGCCAACTGGTAGCTCAGGAGGCCGAAAAGAAGGGCTACCTAAGGTTGGTACACGGAAGAATTGTGGCCAACGCCGAAGAAATCGCCTTCTACGGCGGCCATAAAGTGGAGCAGAGCCACCTGAGAAGCGCCTACAGAATACTGGTCCAACACCTGGAGCACATGTTCGGCGTCAAGTTGTGGTTCGTAATGCTAGAGCAGTTCTTGATGAAATACGTCTGGTCAGGCACCGGCATGGTGGTGGTGTCCTTGCCCATCCTCCTGTCGGCCACAAAGAAGCACAAAAAGTCCCACGACGGAGAGGCCGAAGACAACGTGTCGGAGCGCACCCACTACTTCACCACAGCCAAAAACCTGTTGTTGACCGGCTCCAACGCCGTGGAACGGCTGATGTCCAGCTACAAGGACATCGTGGAGCTGGCCGGCCACACCCAACGCGTGGAAAACATGTTCACCGTGTTGGAGGAGGCAAGCCGTGGCGTCTACCACAAAACCCTGGTGGAGAAAAAGGAGAAGGGCGACTTCGAAATCGAATTCCGCGGCGACCAGCCCATAGCCAAGGGCAAACTGGTCGTGTCCACCAACGAAATCATACTGAGAGACGTCCCCATCGTTACCCCCAACTGCGACGTCGTCTGTCCCAGCCTCAGCCTTCATTTAAAGCCGGGCCAACACCTGTTGATCACCGGCCCCAACGGCTGCGGCAAGTCGAGCCTGTTCAGGATCCTAAGCGGGCTGTGGCCCGTCTACGGGGGCGAGTTGCACACCCCCAAGAACGCCATGTTCTACATACCCCAGAGGCCGTACATGGTGATCGGCAATCTCAGAGATCAGGTGATTTATCCGGACACGTACGCCGACATGATCAACAAACAGGTGACGGAGGAAGATCTGCGTAAAATCATGCGACTGGTGCACTTGGATCACATCGTGGAGCGGGACACGTTCCACGAAATCAAGGACTGGACGGACATACTGTCGGGCGGCGAGAAACAGCGTATGGCTGTCGCACGACTCTTCTACCACAAGTAATTTACTGGAATAACAAAAGTTGTGCGTATTAATTTTTGTGTTTTAGGCCCAAATATGCGCTGTTGGACGAGTGCACGTCTGCAGTTTCCATAGATGTGGAGAGCAACATGTACCAAACTGCCATAGACATGGGAATCACTCTTTTAACCATCACCCATCGTCCCACACTCTGGTAAATAACTTTCTACGTTCAGTTATGTGTGATTTTAATGAATTCTAATTGTACAGGAAATTCCACACACATATTCTTCAATTCGACGGCACCGGTGCGTGGGAGTTCAGCACTTTGAACTGTTCAAACAGGCTGGAGCTTAAAAAAGAAAAAGAACAACTGTTAAGGCAAACGGACAGCGAGGAGAAGGCAAGGAGGATAGAAGAATTGAACAGATTGTTGGGGGAGGATGAATGAAAGGCTTTAATTGTTATTAATAATTAATTAATTTATTTATTGGTACATCACGCTTCGTGCAATGCTTTTGTCAATTGTGCAAGACAGATTGTGTATATTTTTTCTAATGTATTTATATTGTATAGTTTTGTATATTGCAACTTAGGATTAGAGGAATTAGTACGAACAAATTCATTGAAACTAGACGGTATTTTGTAGTTTTATTTTTCCTCGAATATCAGTGAAACCAACCAACATTACGTAACCTATATTAACGAAAAACAAAGCGATTAATTATACATATGAATTAATTGCTTTATTTCTATTAATTGTTATGTAACCCAGAATATGTTACATAATATGATTACATGATACCTCTAGTAATCCTATATGATTAGTAAACCAATTTCAAATAAAACATTTTAGATTATAAAGCATTTAGCAGAGACAAATAAAATGTTTAAATTGGTGTAAAAAAGAAATTATTTTATTTTTCTGGATAAAAAGTACCTTAATTTTTAACTCAAGGCGTAAGCTATTAATGTAGCAAATTTCATCAAAATCTGTTACGTAGTTTTAGTGTGATAATTGTACAAAGAAAAAATATAAACACAATTCTCCATATGTACGCTTATCAGACGGAATCTATTTATCAGATTTTAATAAAATTTGGTAGAATAATAGATTAAATCTTTAGTAAACATTTAAGATAATTTTCATCCAAAAAAATTAAAATATTTGTTTACGTAGTCCAAGATAAAAGTTAAAAAGACAATGTTGAACCCAAAAACTGTTTCATTTTCTGAAATAAAAAGTAGTTTAAATGTTGACCCAAAACTTAATTCACCCTTATACCAAGTTTCAGCAAAATGCGTTAAGTAGTTTCCATGTGATACGCGTACATACAAAAAATTTAATGTAGGCATAAATAAAATTTGTTTTAAAATGGTCGAATAAAGAAATGAAACACAGGATATATATTTAAATATTTAGAAGACATTTATTTTTTTTTTTCGAGATAAACCATTCGTTGAATAAAATTTTTAATAAAATATCTGCAATAACAATAAATCAACTGCACATACAACAGATCTTAATGTTAAAAAAATACATATTTTTATAATTTTTTTTTTTTTCATTGTTACACCTATTGATATTAAGATAATTGTAATAGTTTTGGCACCGTTTACAAAATATATTCCACAATACAATCTGAGGTATATTTAACTTTTATCATTAGAATTTTTTATTTAGATATATTTCCTACGGTTTATCACAAATGAAGGTCGTGAACCGATAAAATCTTCATAGTTTTAAAACTTGACTAATGCAATAAAACCGATTAAAAAATAGGTATCGTTCATCTACAAGTAAAAAAAATAAAAAGTTAATTGATATATAGATATACTCCTTTCATAATATAAATTTACTAACAATTGTTAACGTTCCACAACGACCAAAAAGGTGTTTTGGTGTTTCAAACCTTTGGTTAAATTTTGAACTTTGTTCCATCATTTGTTTTCGATCAGTAGCTGCAGCTGCAGCACCAGATCCTTGGCTAGTTTCAGAACTGCTTGTGCGTCATGTCTTTCAGCCATTTCTGCAAAAAAACCGTTAAAAAAAGCTTCAAAATTACTCAAATTTTACCGTTAAAAAACTTGATGATGTCAGTAAAGTCCATGCCGTTGGACAGGATTATGTCCCGGTACGTCTCCAGCAACGCCAAGGCGAGGAACAGCACGAAATGCGTGGAGGAGACGTGCTGCGCCGCCCAGATACACTCCCAGGTGGCGTAGACGTCCGGGTAAACCAACTCCCGCTTGAAATCCAACAGGAACCAACGGTAACAGAAGTAGAAATGCGTGTAGTCACCGCGCGAGTGCATCAGCTCGTACATTTCCGAATCTGCAACTTTAATTGTTTAGAGGGTTGTTGTTCGGGGTTAACGGAAGCAACTAGCCTAGAATTTGAATGAGGCTTCGCATGTTAGCAAAGTGGCAGTCCATGGCGTTTCCACTGGAGAAGTTCTCAACCATTCGTTCCATTAGGTGGCAAAAACAGGCGTAGGTCAGCGACTCGTCGTTGAAGATGACCAACAGAGGAGCAGCAAGGTCGCACATACCCTGCACGTAGCCGACCTCCAAGTGTTCCCAGACGTAGGTGCACATGACGTTGCGCAGCTTATCCAAGTTATCACCGGCGAAGTACCAGTAGTTCCTGTCGCACCTCTGCACGTCCTTTTCAATGCGGTGCAGGTTCAGCCCGAACGTCTCCAGCAACTCTTGCTGCAAACCTTTAGCTACAACCTGTTGGTGTTGAGTTATGGTACTACTTACACTATAGACTCCTCCGTTGGAGCTCGCAGGTGAGACGCAAGCTGATCGTGCAGGTGAAGCTAGTCCATGCGTTTCGATGCACGTGTCCAACGACGAGTTGTTCTCCTCAGTGACGGCGTCCAAGTTGTTCCTCCTAGGACTCTCGTTGCCCAAATTGGACATGTCAACACTCGCGTTCGTCACTATAACATTGTGAATAAAATCTTTGAGTTGCTCCTCGTTCACCTCCTCCTCCTCCTGTTCAAGTTCAGCTGGTTCGTTGCATTCGCCGTTGATTAGTTCGGCGTTCGGGTCTTGGTTCTCTTCGTCGCTCTCGTACTTGATGGTGTTCTGTTTGGTTTTGCGCGGACGTTTCTTGCCCGCCTCGGGTGTCGACTCGCTTTGCTCGTCGATCGACTCGTCGTCCGATATGTCTTCGAAAACCTAAAACGTGTGGTTTAGCTGGTGCTTTTAAAGTTTTGAGATTAGTTACGTCGTTGCTGAGATCCCTTTGTATTTGGGCTGGTACTTGTTCGCTGGACATGCTCTCGCTGCTCAGCTTCGCTATTGCGCTGGCCTGCTTCTCCTTGTCTCTTTGACGGACGATTGCCTCTACGGCCAGCCACTCCGACATGGTGTTCTCGTAGCTACAAACAAGCATATTAACACACAAATTTGTGGGGGAAGATGTAAAACATACGCTTGCTTCGTTTCTTCTCCAAGTTCGTGACGTTGTTCGGCAGTACTGCCGAATTTGTAATGTCCCAGTAGGTAAGGCCACAATTCTCTGCGAATGTCGTCGTTCACAATTCCTCCGAAGTACACCAACCTGTAGACCTCCGCATAATCGTTCAAAATTCCATCTTTGTACATCTCCGCCCACTTCTCCTCCGTTATACCTAAAGAAAACATAGTTGAAAGACAATTTGGAGGCGGTTGACTAGTTACCATCTTGGGAGCCGTCTCCGTTGATGATTTTGCAGTTGACCAGCCCACTCAGGTGAGTTCTAACAGTGGACAAGTGCCTGCAATAAGCTAGCCAGCCATAGAAAGCCCTGGAAATGATCTGCCTCTTCATGGAGTCGCAGACAGCTTGTATGCAAATACTGGGGGGACTGTCCGGTACGTTCTGGTCCATGCTGAAGCTTTTCGATGAACTTTCCGAACTGGTGCTTGTGCTTCCGAGTTGCATCCTGACTTTCGTTGGCAACAAAGCTGAGGTGTCCATCAAAATCGTCTTCTTCACTAAAAAATGTTGTATGAGATTGTGAAGATTTAGATTTAAAACCACATACAAGGTATGTCTTTATGGTTGCTGTTGTCGATGATTCTAAAGACGTAATCCTTGGACGTCTCTTCAGTTTCGGAAAGTGCGGGCAAAGGCCTTCGCCTCTTGGTGCTGTTGAAGCCTTGCCTCTGCGACCAAAGAGGTGGGTCCAATCTTCCTCTGGGCAACAAACCTGTTTCAATGCAACTTAAAAACGCCAACATGTGGCCACCTGTCGAAAACAATTCAGTTACAACCTTATTTGGTTAATTAACAACTTGGTCACCTTTGGGGAAATGTATTGGAGGTCTTTGAACCCCGTCTTGTCCTACCAATATGACTGTGCCTCCAGTTTCGTTGTCCTGGTGACAATGCACATAGACGATTTCGTCCAGACGCACCTGCAGAGCGTAATCCCAGTACACACTAGAAAGTAGCCGGTTAAATACAACCAAAACAATTTATAAGGATTACTTTTTGTCCTGGACTTCTTCGCCGAAGCCGTTCATGAGCTGATTGGGGGTCCATTTAATGGTGAGACCCGAGGCCATTTGGTGGAGGCTCAGATACCCGGGCATCGGCTCCGAGACCTCCGAATTAACCGGCAGTACCAACACGTTGTTCTTGCCGAACAACAAGGTCGCCTTGGGATTCTGGTGGATGCTTTGCACGTAATCCTTGGCGAGGCTCTGCGTCTGACTTCTGGAAGTTATAGAGTCTTCCGAGCTGGTGTTCAACGGCCTTCTTATGTTGGATTTCCTAACCGAGGGTGGAGTGGAGGGGTAGCCGTAGATCCGGATCATTTGTACCAGTTCGTCGGCGGGGGGATCGGTCCAGAAGTGGTCTAGCGTTTTGGTTCTGGAATAGTCCAAGGCGCACGGTCCCACCAGCAAACTGCTGAGGATGCTGCCGTAGTCGGGGTCGGCTACTAGGGCGTCTGAGTTGTAGTACTTCTCGGCGTTTGACACCAGATAATCGATTATTTTGGCCAGCTGTTTCTCGAACAACGCCAACCTAATCCACAAGTATTTGGGTGATGTGGAGTTGCTGTTTAGTGACATGTTCTTCCTGAGCGTCGGTTTGGTGAGGCTCTCGCTGCTGCTGCTGGAACGGCGGTCCGGATCTTTGCACTCAATCTCCAGCACTCTTTTGGATATGATCGCAGCTTCGGGACTGTGCTTCGCTATCTTGTGCAACAGGGCTGTTGTGGATGAAGTTTTGAACAACCCCAAAGCTCGACGCCTCAAACCTAAATCGCATTTTTGTTTACTAGTTTTAAGACTGTTTGTGAATTTGTTACCTTGAGATAGGCAAGCTTCAACAGCTCCACAAAGGGAAGTAACGGAGCCACTTTCCTCGTGCACGAACTTCCTCGTCACCGACTCCTCCATCACCTGCTTCACCTCCTTCTTCACGGCGGTGATGAGGCGGTTTTTGTACTCGTCCTCTGTAATCATGCCAGCAGTTAAATCTGGTGAAAGCCGGTTAATTAAGGGATGAAACCGTAACATCGTAACATCACGCCCTTTTATTTATTACAAAACAATAAAAAATTAAACCCACAAGGGGTGGGGGTGGGGGTACGGTAATGACGTTAACAACAACAAATAAATAAATAAATTACGTACCGTTTTTTCCCGTCATTTTCGCAGTTCAACTGCTCACTAAACATAAGACCGATAACAACAACATCCGGACAGGCGATAACGAGAAAACCAACGCGTATTAACTGGAAATTAGAAACATTTCGGTCCCGATTTGTCCCCGAGTCTACCTTGAAAACCGTCCAATCGATTTTCACGCCGTTCGGTGTGCGCAAGCACCCCGGATCGTGGGAAAATTGAGGGCGCACGCCACTGGCGAAAATCGATAGGATTGCAATCGAGTTGCGGTTTTTGAACTGTTTATTATGTTGGTTTTCTATACAGGGGACGAAAGAAATGTTCTTTAAAGGGAAAGAAAGGAGATCAAGATGTTTATGAGGATATCCTCTTGGGATGTGTCCTTTAAAATGATTACTGGATATAATTTTTGAATAAAATGCTTAAAAAATTAGAATAATTTTCTAATTTTTATTTCAATTAGTTATCATTTATAGAAATTTATTCATTATCCATTCTTATCATCATCATAATCAATTTAGAAAGTTCTTTAAGACAGGAAATAAAAGTCTAGGTTTCTTCATTACTGATTCTTACCATGGTACCACAGAAGTTTACTGGTTGAAGCTCTTCTCTAAAACTAAAAATGAAGTGTTTCTATTAGAAAAACATGAATAAAACACATAATTAAGTCAATAATAAAATTTTATTAAATTCGAATAGTTGTAAAAAATATATACATCTAATCCAACTACTATAAAATTACTATATACATCCAAAATATTCGTCCGAAAAAAATCAGTACACTATCGATCAACGATCTACGTTAAAACAATGTTAAAATTAATTTAAAATATAAAAATCAATCACACCGTTGTTATTATCAAGCAGTTAAAACTTAAATAAATAAAATAAAGTCTTATAATCAGTTGGTCTTGTTTTTATAAAAGAAGATCGACTTGTAACAGAGGAACGATATGTAGACTCCGGTCAGAAGCAAGAAGTACAAACCGCCAGGGATGGGCACCAGCGACAGGAAGTAGATCGAAATCAACAGCTGCGAATAGACTAGCACCGAAACGAAGTAAACCCCCATCGACAGCAAAGTCGATTCGAAGCTACCCGAAAAGTAATCGTAAAAGTTGGAGATCAGGTTCTCCTTCAGCGCGTCCGGATCCATCTTCTCCACCACGCCGGCCTTTACCCTGAACACGTTCTGGATGACGCGATAGAAGAACGCGTTGAAGATCAGCGAGCGGAAGAACAAAATGGTCTTCTCGGCCGACGATTGGAGACAGGAATGGGAGCTTTTGAGCCACGTGAGCAAGGCCGGCACGACGTAGTAGTGCTGGGCGCAGATGTAGCTGTTGAAGCGGCGTATCTTCTCGATGGACGAGGTGCGGACCAGCTTCGACTTGTGTTCGTCCGCCTTCAGTCTGACGATGGGACGGGCCGGTATTGTTTTCATTTCGGTCGTCGACACCGTGCTGCTCATCTTGTGCGATGCTGCAACAAAATGGGGGCAAGTTAACGATAAGATGTCACAAAAAAAAAAGAAATGGAGGAAAGCAATAGCTGTACCTATTTTGTTTCTGCACGGTTGATGTCTTGATGTGTGTTGCTGGACGTGGTGGTTTTAAGACTGAAGATTTCGGTACAAATTCGCATTATCGACGATTAAAAGGTTATCAGCATGAGGCGTCGGACATAAACATTACAAATGCAAGGGCATCGCGTTTGTTAGTTGAAAAAAACTGGCTAAATCACGTAACGTACGAAATTCGTCACGAATCAAACACGAGTGAACGCTAATTAACAACAATTTGGCAATATTATTGTTCTTGTTTTGAATTTCCCTCTAACATGCCACATTAGCTGCATAATCTTAGGGAAAACGATTTTTACATCCGTTTAGTTATCAATTGATCTTGTCAATTGATTTCCAAAGTTCAACTGATAAACGATTAATCCAGTTTAGTCGTAGACTAAAACTAGACGATTTGTAAACACCAATTTTTAATCTGAGTTGCGTCATAGCAACAAAAAATTCAACAATGATAATTAATAGGCCACAACTCCCATTAACGTGTAATATGTGTTGCTATACTTTAGGAAAAATATTTTCACATCCTTATCAATTGATGTTCAGAGCTCAAAATAGTGAAGTATTTTAGTTGTAGACTAGAACACGAACGTGAACATTAGATTTTAGGTTCAGTTGTGACATTGGAAAACAATCATAATTAATATGGTGCAGTCCCGTTGTCGGGCAATATGTGTTGCATAACTTTAGGAAAAATATTTTCACATCCTTTTGTCAGTTAATTTAGAAGTCACTTGACTTCCGAAGCTCAAACTAGAGAAATATTTTAGTCGTAGACAAGAACTAGACTATTTGCAAACATTAGTTTTTAGTTACAGTTGCCTTATTGGAAAACAATTTGGAAAATGTTAATTAATATTTGGAAAAAATCTTTTCACATCCTTTTACTAATTAATTAAACTTATCAGTTGATTTTCAAAGTTCAAACTAGTGAACTATTTTAGTCGTAGACTAAGACTAGACTATCTGTAAATATTTGTTTTTAGTTTCAATTGCGCCATTAAAAATCAATTTGAACAATCATAATCAATATAGTACAGTTCTCATTAACACGTAACCTGTGATGCATAACTTTAGAAAAAATATTTTCACATTTTTTATTAATTAATTAAACTTGTTAGTTAGTTTCCAAAGTTCAAACTAGTGAACTATTTAAGTCGTAGACTAGGACTAGACTATTTGTAAACATTAGTTTTTAGTTTCACTCACGTCATTAGACAACAATTTGGACAATGATAATCAATATGCGTCAATTAATGATTAATAATGTTAACGATGACGAATCAGTAATAAAAAAATGGATTTTCACTCACCATTTCGAAAAATGTCGCACTCTCTTTCATAATTAAACTAACTGAATATTGCAACAACTGTTAATATATAATTCAGTTAATTAACAATTAAAGTTATTACATGCAAAACCTTTTACTTACAGATATATTTTTATAAAACAAAATCGTGTCAACTACTTATTTTATCTACCCTATCACAGACAGTTGTTGTTCCAAGAGAACATTAGTAAATGAATAGTCATCGTAAAAGTCTTTTTATTTCTATCATTGAACTCTACGTAATTCCATCGAAAAATAATTAGTCACTTGCGTAGTTTTCTTGTAATTAAATCGGCTTCCGTTCGTTGTGTGACTAGGATAAATTATGTCTGACGTTTTTTGATAAAAATATTTTTATAACAACTCATTAATGACTTTTTCATTTGGATAACACCTTAATAGCAATTTTTGAGTCAGTTATTATTCTATTAGGAATTTTTTTTAATTCATTAATGATTAGTATCATAATTAGGTTAATTGGTCATTTAAATTATTTATACACCTTTACCAATTGTGAAATATAAACAATTAGTAAATATTTAATTAAAAGGCAATAAATATTTTCAGTTTTGTATGATTGTAAACAAACCAATTTTGAAAATGTTTAAAATCCAATTTGATTATAATTTCATATTTTTATTTTGCCTGATAGATAAGTGAAAGGATTTAGATAACATGTGTAAATAAATTCGTCCTTATCTGAGATCTTCTCGATTGTATAACATAAAAAACCTTCATTTTTAGTTTTCGACAATTAGTCACAATAAATTCGACGAATTAAATTTATTAATAAAACCGTTTTGATCGAGCCCAGTTGACCCAGAAACTGGCAAAATCATCAACCACACACATGATAAACACAAAACCAAAACCACGTTGTGTCCGCCAAAAAAAAATTAGAACACCTGAATTAAACAACTCACCAAAAATTGCGAACTCCTTGAAAACAACTTCTTGGGGTGGCTCAACAATAGTCCTTCGTGGTACTTTTCCATACGAAACTCCCTATGAAACGCCAACAGACTCGATCTCCCATCACTGGACGAACGTACTAAAAACCGCGTGCGTTTCAAAACACCAAACAAACAGCTCCCATGTTCCAATGCGATCACTCTTCGTGAACGTGATGCACCCAAATAAAACAGAACCGTACTCACGCACTTTGTCACCCCTCCGGTTGTATTGATTGCACGTGCACGTGCACGTGTGCAGATGCGTCAAGTTTCGAGGGGTTTTCAGGATAAATTTGTTTAATACGTAGAAAAAAGTGTTTAAATACTGTAAAAAACGGCTTAAAAATTTCTTCAGGACAAAACAGGGAGACTAATTATTAATTTAAACCCTCAAGATGACTTTCCAGGATGTAATCCTTGTTTTTTTGACGTTAAACTTGTTTTGTATCATTTTATTTACTTAAATGTTTTTGAAAATCTTTAATTCACACTGTGCCTGTTTGTGCTGCCATCTATGTGACAGTAGCCATTAAGAAGCGAATAATATAGCTGCCGTAACAAAATTTTGTTTAAAATTTCAATTTATGTGGCGTAGATGGAAATAAGGGCCATTTTTGTTTATTATATTACTATATTTATAATCTTAAATACATAAAACATACCAACTTGACATGAAAACTGTTGAGTAATACACAAATTATTTGTAATTAAAACAGTTTATTATTCAAACAATGACAGCTTTTAGTTAAACAAAATTGTAAAGTGTAAATAAGATGGAACATTAAAAAATACTATGGAGACGCGCCTGTTTTCTAAATAACTACCCAGACACTCAACAAATAGTCGAACAATCCTAATAAAACTATATAAGGAAATGCTCATTAAAGATCTCCCCAAGAAGTGGGCTTCCCCGGAACGATTACCGTCTCAATTACCTTGTTTTATCCCAGCTCCATAACAACGAAATTCTGTATAAAAATATCTTATGTCCATCACAGCTTGTGCTAGGCTAGAGACGGATTGCGAAACGCATTTTAAACGGAACGACCTGATGGCGGTCACGTAGTGAGCACAGGACCGGGATGGTTTCGAAAGAACCGCTCTTCACGCCGCCGAGCGTCATCTGCTCCGTAGCGACGGCGGGCGTCGCGACGCGTCGATACACTCCCACCGGAAGCGGCCGGCCAAAGATGGAAAAGGCGGTCGAGGAGCTCGAACACAAAGTAACGAGACGATGAGCTGTGTGATGTGAGGTATGGCGAGGGGTGCGTCATTAAAAAAGTTCCCCGTTTCAGATGAAGAAGACGGACGAACGGTTCGAGGATCTGGCGGTGCAGGTCGGTAACATTGAGCAGGACATGTTCGCCGACGACGTGGAGGAGGTGCAGGTAAACAACCTGTTAAGGAGCGTTAACGAGGTCAGTTTTTTCGTCCAACCCCCACGATTTAGTTAATGTTAATGCGTCGTGGTTTAGGTGAAGTCGAATTACATGCACCTAAAGAAGGAGCTGGGTGAAGTGCAGGACCTGCAGAGGCAGCTTAGTACGACGCTGCACATGCAGCTGAAAATGATGCAGACCAAGTTCAACACGCTGAAGGAGAAGGTCTACATTCCTGAGAGCCATCTGAACAACATACAGAGGACGAGGGACAGGAATTCCAGGGATTAAAATTACCAAGTTTAGACCCTATTTTCGCACATATCTTCGCCTTGGACTTTTGGATCTTCAACTGATAAGTCTGGTCGTAGTGGCTTAGCAAAAATAAAAATAAACCTCCTCAACAAACCTGTGAAAATCCAGTGGAAATTAGCGCCGAATTGTTTTTATAATTTGCGCTTAAGATATTGTCAATTAATTGGATTTAAATTTAAGACGACATTCTTACCCAGTCACACATCAAAATGGAATCAATCCACCATTTTTTTGCATGAAGTTTTATGTTTATTTTTTTGATGGCATGAATTTCCAAAAATCTGCATGGTTGTAAATACTTGATAACTTGAATCTTCCTTAATAAGTGCACGTAAATAAAAGTTGTTTGTGATACAATAAACTGATCTAGTTACAGTTTTTTGCTCGTTATATAGTTTTAAAACCACTACGTAGCAAACTGTTGGTTTAGTTTAGTTGGTTGTTAGTGATTTAGTAGTTGGTTTATTTTTTATAACTTTCAAATGCCTTTGTTACAACCAAAGTGACATATATACACGTATACACACGGTTTTATATATAACTTTTTGCATGTTTTCTCCACCAATAAAAAAAGCATCCACATTCCAATTGTGAATAAAATTCGGATGAAGAGACACACAATAAACATATTAAATATCTATTGAAAACCAAGCATGTTAGAAAAAAATTAAAGTCAATTGTTGTGAAGACTATATTATATTAAATTTTTAGATTGTCGCACTTATTTCAACTCGAACTGAATGGCATTTCGTATTGGAATTTCTGCGGCACTTGCAATAATTTTATCCTAGAGATTTTTAAATCTAGACAATTTTGTACCTGATAAATATAATTAACTTTTTTTTATATATACCAAATAAATATATTATGAGAAATGATGTTTTATTTATGTCTATAAATAAACTGATAAAACTACGCTTCCTAAAAAACTCATAACAAGATTAAAAATAATTAAAATATGATGAAGGCTAATACTACAATATTAAATTTTTAGATTGTCCTAATTAGATAATTTTGTACTTGATAAAGGTAATTAACTTTTTCGTTTCCGTCTACAAACAATTTTGTTTTTTGTATTTTTATTAACCTTAGCGCAGAGTGTAATGGTAGTAGGAGTAATTTATTCCAACATGTTGTCTTAAAGAAATTACGTAAGCGTCTGTAATATTCCCAAATCCATTAGGAAACCTTTGAAAATCATATAATATATTCAAAAAATTAAAATAAATTTAGCTAACGTGATTCGTGAGATTTGAAACTAATTAAGAGTAAAATGAATTAATCATGTGTATGTAACAATAATATTAATAGTATTAATTTATTCTTAGTAAGATTTATGTTATTTTATTAAATAAATTCACTTCACAGATAAGAGGAAAATAATAATTAATATGAAACAAGGTCCAAATATTGCTGATATCGCCAAAAACATATAATGCTTCTAAAAAATGGATTAACAAATATGAAACAACACACTCCATTGAAAATACAATACAGTATGTACACATTACGAAATGATTTTGATCCATCTGAATCTTGAAAGAGACATCATATACAATAGAAACAGTTTCCCACCATGGGACAGACTGCCCCTGTCATACATGATATCTCTCTCTAAATTGAGGCGGGTACAAAGCTTTTCCTACTGTATATAGAGATATCATGACGGATGTAATGGAGTATTTGCCATAATTTACTAATTATATTAATTTTTATGCCTGATAATGAACGAAGAATTCATCCAAAGTTGTTCAAATTTGGTTAAAAGATAAAAATGTTAAGATTGGCCACCCTAAAGTCCGGATTTAAATACAATTTAAAACTTGTAGGACGACACCAAAAAGCATCAAATTTAGATGAATTATGATTATTAAATGAAGAGACATGAAATTTTGATATCAAACGACCATTACTAATATTTCATTGAATTTTTGCTTCATCACTTTAAAGGCGATTATAACGAACTGAGGGACCCAACAATATATTCGCACTTTCTTCAAAATTATTTAACAAATATATGTTTTTGAGTGTGCTCATCCACATTTTGCATTTACTTTAAGATTTTATTTAAAAAGAAATTATTTTGATTTAAATAATGAGGGAAAGTATATAGTGTAATTATTTTAAATAAAATATTGTTGTTGCATTTAATTATTAAATCTATTAATAATAATCAGTATTATTAATTTAATTTGCATGTGCCAATTTCAATTGTATTTATAGTTGAAACAATAAGTATTTGTCGACATTTCAAAACATAAAACAAATAAATTACGTAAATACATATTTGTAATCCCCTTTTCTAAAACACATTGTGAAATCAATGCACCGAAAACATAAAACAACAAGTAGTAAGTGATCACATGTTTATTGACAACTTTTGAACAATAAATCAAAAGAATTGACATTAGTATTTGTACTACAAATAAATAATATGTAAAAAAATAACTAAAAACAAAGTTTGGTCCCCAAAAACATGGTGCAAATCACACATAAAACAATCGTACTTTGGACGTGGTTATCAGTATATCATCATCATAAAACTTGGTTTCAATAACAATGTTGCCACTAAAAAAACACCAACAATTAATACACCAAACAAATAAATTAAGGTAAATAATAAACAGACTTTAAAATCGAGGCGGGCATCATTTGTGATTCAGGTGCAGCCTCCAGTATCGATTGCCATGTGTTTGTCGATTCTGGCATAACAAAACCAAATTCGAAGTACCACTCCTCGAGGCAGCGTCCCTTAAACAGTACCTTCTGCTCCAAACGGAACCGTTCGATTTGTTCGCGGGTGCTAAAATTAAATTCTCGAGATACAGCACGACATTTGAGGATCGATTTTGGTACGTGGGCCTCATGTTCGACCTCCGGATGGCTCAGGTCCTCCGACCCTTGCCAGAACACTTTACCGCCGTCTGCGTCCCTCAGACAGATCCAATTACTGCATTTATGGTGGGTTAAGGAATGTGTGTTATTGCTATGGAAACCGGACGTTGGTTTCGTATGTGGAGGATTTAGGTTAATCAATTATTGGGGCTGTTGCTATGGCAACTGTTAAAAACAATACTGTGTTTTGTGCTAATTTAGTGCAATAAAGTACGTATAAATAGCTGGAACTTCACTAAATGCAGCCAAACATTGTAAACAAAGTGAAAGTAATTAAAAAAAGGATACACTTGGAAGCCTTGAAGTATTTCTTCTCCTCGTTTATTAGTATCAGTCATTCTACGTTAAAACTAAAAGGTTTTCGTTGTTTTTTCGTTGTTTTCACCGCATAAATATACGAAAATTAAAGTTTTTAAACTGACCGTTCACAAACGTCAAGCAGATTTCAAAACACACATCAAACGTTGCCAAACCTATTACGTGTTGCCTAAATTTAACAATATATTTTTTTAAATAATCCTTAATTGTAATAAAAAAGATATTGAAAGAAAAAACTAAGCTCCATTATGATACAAAAAGTTATTGGTGTTTTAAAATATAATTGAAAACAGTTAAAAACTAGAAAATAATAAATGTAAGTTGGGTTGCCTAACTTGAAACAGAGTATTAGCCCCCCACCAATGTAATCGGCTTGCGAAGCAACGCAGCCAAATTGACAGTTCTTTCTCGTTTTGACAACGTCAGTGCACGTACCGAAAATGGCACCCGTAAGTATTTTCATCAATTTCCATGGAAAACCGAGCGAATTGTGGAAAATATCACCGGGAAACCATGCAGAACAATTCGACGGACATTTTCGTGCTGTAATTTTTGCGTTTTACCAAAGGATGTTCGCGATGAATCCGGATTTGTGGTTGTTTAGGTTATGTCCTGCGAATGTGTTTCACATGGTTTAGCCGTTGTTAACTTAGAACAAGTTTCACTGTGTTTGCTTCAGGCGATTTCGGCAAGATGGTACTATGAATTGTCTGGCTGAAACGCAACATTAACCAGTCCACACTCCTCGCAAAATTTCCCAACTTATGGGGTTTTGTTGGGAGTGTGGACTAAAAGTTGTGGATTCCAGACAAAAGTGGTCGGTGGCAAGCCCCAGCCCAAGAAACAGCAGATCCGCGGCAAAGGTCTGAAGAAGAAGAAGGTCGCCCTCAAGTTCGTCATTGACTGCACGCATCCCGTCGAGGACTCGATCTTGGATGTTGCTAACTTTGTAAGTACTTTAGTTTTTTAATAGAAATGTGACTGATTGTTGTTGTATTTTTGCAGGAATCCTACTTGAAGCAAAGGATAAAGATCAATGGAAAGACTGGAAACTTTACTGGTGGAAAAGGTAGCCAACATGCTGTAACTTTGAGCCGTGACAAGGGAACCAAGTTGGTGCTTAACAGTGAAATTCCCTTCTCTAAAAGGTGCGTTTTTATTAATTTAGTATTGTAAACTATTTATTGAGTCTAGAGTCACTTGGTAATGTAACTAAATTGTTGCTCAGTGCTAAAGATACTCAAATAGGAATGATACCAGCTTAAATGCCCCAATTTGGCTCATATGGCCCTTTTGGTTGACTGTGAGGCGACAATTTTATTAATTTGTGTGCATTTTTTTATTGTATTTAAAATAGGCTTTTATTAACTTATATTCTGTTCATTATAGGTACCTTAAATACCTTACAAAGAAATACTTGAAGAAGAACAACCTGAGAGATTGGTTGAGAGTGGTTGCCTCTGGAAAGGACAGCTACGAACTCAGATACTTCCAGATCAACAATCAAGATGATGATGATGAGGAAGACAATGAATAAGCTGTAATTTTATAATAATAAAACAAGTTAAATAAAAATACTTTCGTTTTTGTTTCCTTTAGTTTAATCTCAAAAAAGGAATCATTTTAAATGACTAAAAGAGGTAGCCACGTGCTTCGATTCAATGTTGCATTATTAGTTGAGCTCACGCTGATTTTTTTTTACTGAGGGGAGTCAGAAGACAGAAAGCCCCCCTCCGGGTACCGATCCAAAAGATCTCAACCCAGATGGATACGCATACGTGTATGCGGATGAGCTGAATCAGAAGACTAAAGCTGACGTAGACGCCAGCCCATTGTCAAGTGGTTCGATCTGAGGAAAATCGGAGATCTTCCTGGGGATGGATTGGACTTGCAGGTGTTGGATCCGTTAGCTCCCTACTACCACTGGCTTGTGGAGCGGTACTGAGCCCCAAGACCACGACAAGGTGGATCCGTCCTGGGGGAGCTCACGCTGAAAGTGGCGCTGTTTTTGTATCATACCAGTATGTCTTAATTTTACTAGACCAATTATTTTCTTACGGTCCTCCAAAATATTAATTAGAAAAAATCTTTAAAACTAATAAAATTTTTCACTTTGAAACATGATTAAAAATGACTATTTTTAATCGCTCGTCAACTTTAAATAATTTAGGCATAACGAACCCAATAAGACTGTCTGCAATCTATCTTGGTAATCTACAAAATTTGTGAAATACATTGAAACTTAGAAATGAAATTTTTCTTTCATTATTTATTTAGGCCCAAACTTTCGTCAGGCCAACAAAAAATTGTTTAAAGACTCATTTGAGTTGTGCCTCTCCACGGAAATCTTTAGTAAAAGGCGAAAGATTTATTCGCTTACTGAAGAGACACCAGAGTAAATTCCAAAACGCCGTTCATCAGCTTTTACTAAATTCCAGTGATACAACGCCGGTGACTTATTTTCAGTTAACCAAATAATTTTTTTTACATGGGATTCCAAAAAAAACTGGATACCTCCTGTTATTAAAAAATGAAAAAAAAAAAAAATAGAAAATTATAAAGAAAAATCCATTCTTCCCCAATCAACAAAATAACACAAACTTTATGAAATAAAAGCCAAAAATATTAGAAGTGAAAAAAATTTCTTACATGTATAAAATGGATTTATTTTCCGTTACACACATCTCAAACAAACCCCTTTGCAAAAATTATATTTGATTACATTTTATGGGCCGATCCCGGAGGTACTGCAATACCGGGCCAACCCGCGACAGAGGTGGAGCAAGCCCCTAAAAACCCTCCATCAATTTCCAAAAATCAGATTAATATACTGGCACCGCATGCGGTGCGTATCAGATATTAAGCTGATAAGAACAGATACTACACTTTGATCTTAGCCATAGGGCCGAGAAGCGATAGCGTTAAAACAGCGATTTTGGCTACTTAATCTCTTAGTTCACCACAACAAGAGTAGTATAGAGCATAGAGCGACATCTGTAGGCAAACAACAAGGAACTTCTATTTCACATATTCAAAACCATACACTGAATGCATTTGTCGGAGAATTAGGATTAATACAAATAATAAACAAACTAAACAAAATAAAGGCACTAAAGATAACTGACTGTAGCGTAGGCCGTAAGATTGAATTGCTCTTAGAAAAGTGCGTTAGTTTGATCGTTGCGGTCTACGGTCGTTTTCATTATTGTTAATTAGAAATACTGAATTAATAAATAGTGTGTTGTTTCGAATAAATTGTTAATAAACGTTATAAATGAAATAAAAAGTTATAAAAATGATATATCAAAATCCTGACCCTTTCCCGAGGTATAACTTATTTATAATCGCTATTTTGCTTTTAAACATCCTTCTTAGTAAGTAGTATTCGACAAGTACTTTATGTACAACAAAATAATAATCGTACCCACGTATTTTAAATTAAAATTCACAAATATGTGTAAATAGACAAACATTTAAATAATAAAAATAACTTACCCGTTGAATAATAACATCACTCACTTGTGCTGAGCATGGTGAGCTTTCTCTAGGGACTCATTGAAATATTATGTTTTATTAATTAATGACCGGGATAGCGCGTACGCAGTCCCGACTACCAAAAATTGTGCGCCCGAGTTATCCACATTAGGGATAATCGCAGGGGTCAGCCCGATCGTAGTGCAATGAAAGGGCCTCACCCTGGGGGAACCGCCTTATTGATCACGGTAGACCCCTACGCCAGGTAAGTATGCTTTGTTCGTGCCTTCTCGCGCTATATAAATACTCCAGCTGATACAACGATGGTGAGATATATAAAAAATAAATTTATTTTACTCTTTTGTTTGTTTAACTATTATCAACATATTTTAAATTAATTCGTTACGACAGATTAGTGATGTTAAAAGTGTTAAAATTTGTTGTACTTTAAAATTCTTAATATTAATTGTACATTTAACAAAGATCAATGACCCAACAATAAGAACGACTGGTTAGGCAACTCGAGCAGCATCTTTATAAGCGAACTGAAATCTATCAATTCACAAAAAATTACTATATTATATTTATTATGTTTTAGATAATTCCCAAAAACCTTAAAATTTTCATTTTTTAACTTTATCTATTATCTGTGAGATAGTTTTGAAAAAATCATTTGTACAAATTTAACTGGTACATTTAAATAGAAATTAGTAAATTAATTAATATTAGTGAAAGTATATTTATTATTTCGTTTAGTAATATGTAATTATTATTAATATATTTGTAATTATCATAAAACGGTACTGAATTAAAATTACGTATATTGTATACATATTTTTTATAAATAAAAGACTAAATGTATGAAACTAGTCATAGTTTACAAATAAAAAGTCATCTTTACTTTCTTAACTATAATTGAAAGACTGGTTTTCAAATCCATTATAACGGAATGAGACAAACAAACAATATTAAATTTTATATTTTTTATTCATATAAAATAAATAGATTTTACTAAAGAAAAATAGCATTGAAATTCCCAACAGAGAATGTTAACAATCGAATAAAACTCGTCGACATTCAAAGTTGGCGATTTACATTGGATTTTGATCGATGTGAATTATAAACGTTCCTCAATAATTAAAAACAAAAAAACTTGATGTCAATCAATTCGGAATCGAAGAACTGACGAACACACGTATACAGTAAAAAAAATCTATAAATATTTATAGAAAAATATACAAAGAAACTAACTCTGGGTAAAGGCAGAATTACTTTCGATGAAATACGATTTTGCGTTCGAAGCTGTGGTCCGATCCCGAATCGAAATAATAATATTCAGCTATGTCAATTTAATCCGGAAATTATAAGTTACAATAGGTATGTACGGTAATATACAAATCATACATAATAAAAACTATTCAAATTTGATGATAATTACATTTATTGGGAATTATTTTGACAGACTGCGTTATCTGTGAAAAATTTTTCAACCTAAAACAAAACAATTAATAAGCTAATTTATAAAATAGATGAGGGTATAAATTCAACATGAAACAAGTAAAACTCCTAAAAATTAGTACAATATAATGATAACTTACCACTTTTTTAATAAATCCATACTCTTTACTATTTATATTTCCTTTTATGTTTTCCAACTGATATGGAGGACTTATAATAACCTATGAACAATTAACATTAATAAAAAGTAGCTGTATAAGTAATAACTTACATCTTGATTAAATACAACAATTTCAGAATTTCTCCACCTAATCTCTGTAATCACTTTTGATATAGCTAAGAATAAACTCTTTCCTTCTTCGGAAACGTTTGCTGATATTGCCTGCAGCTTGTGTTTTTTCTCATTAACTTGTTTGTGAAGTCTCCTGTTGAGCTGAAATGAAAACACATACAATAAGTTATGTTATATCATTAAGTGGATATTTACCATTTCAAAATTTAGTGGTTGTGGTACTTCATGATGTGGTAAAACCTCCTTTAGTATTTTCAGTTCGCTAACCCAGGCCAGGTTGATTATATTCACATCGTTTAGCTTGGGATCTCCATTTGTTGGAGAACATTCTATGTTTTTATTAAGGAAAACAATGACAACAACGTAATAAGAGTATATTAATACATTGTGAACAAGTTTGTACAAGAAAATCACAGCCAGTTAGTCATAAAAACAAAGAAATCCCTGAAAACATTTCCCCAAGACTCATTACTAGTTTCGGACACATTAACTGCCCTCCACCGCCGGTACACCACCTTCCAACCTGCAATCTCAAGCCGGAACGCGAATTAATCAACCATACACGCGGAATCGAACAAAAACAAAACGGAACAAAAACATTGCACTTGTACACACAAGTTACGGATCGCACGTACGCGATCGATTCGAAAAGGATACTTAATATTAATATTTTGGACGTCGGGTCGAATGCCAGCACTTCGCCTTGCACCTCCGAATTATAGCAGGTTTTACACCAAACTGTGCTGCCTAATGAAAAAAAATCAGCAGGGGCAGCCATGTTTCCTAATAGAAAAATGACACTAAGCTCGACCAAGCTGGGAACTTTGCAGGTTATGTTGTCGTTCTGCAACGTTGGATGGACTGAGAGCACGGATGGAGAAGGATATGTTGTAATCCTGCACTTTTGTGTAAGTACTAGTGGTTGCATATTCATATTTGCAACGTCGTTGGACGGATTCTTATGCTCAACTCATTGAATGCGACTACCAACGCAGAGATGCCACCACAAATGCAATTGAAAATACACATAATAAAACTTAAATCAAGGAACAATCAATTTTAATCAAATAACTCGTTCCAATGTTTAAAAATGTTTTATAATAAGTAAAATATGCATATTAATAATAAAAAAGAATAATTCAATTTAAAATAAATACAGTATAATTTATTAATAAAAATACAGTAACAAATATTATAATTTAATAATTATTGAAAATACTAAAAAAAGTAATAAAACAATTATTTTTATAGAATTTTTATTTATATTAATAATAAACATTTTAATTAATTGAGGAATAAATTTGTCATTAAATCAAATAAATAATTAAAATAATGAAACAAAACTTATTATATATTAATAATAATTTATTAATTACGAAAAAAGATTTATT
Source organism: Aethina tumida (assembly GCF_024364675.1). Lineage (NCBI taxonomy): Eukaryota > Metazoa > Arthropoda > Insecta > Coleoptera > Nitidulidae > Aethina > Aethina tumida. Next base: position 17,637,699 of record NC_065440.1, on the reverse strand, counting down.
AACATATTATTAAATAAATAAGTAATTAAGTAAGCCTTAAATTATTATTAATTTACAATTTTTACAATTAAAGTATTTTTTATATAATTAATAAACATTTTGATCAATGAATAAATGTTAAAATAATAAATATTTAGTAAATCAATTATTCTATTAATATTTATTAGTTAAAAAAACCATTATAGTATTTTTTGAAGCAGTAAATAGTTTTATTAATTAATAAACATAGTTTTTATTAATAAAATAAATTGATAAAATTCTATTATTATTAATTTATGAATTATAAGAAAACTATTATAGTATTTTTTTATGTAATTATTAATTAATATTTTAATTAATAACTTATATTTTATTAATAAAATTAATAAATTATTTCTATTATTATCAATATTATTATTAATTTATTAATCTTAATAAAACCATTATAGTTTGTTTTAACATAATTGGTAAACATTTTAATTATTAAATTAATTAAATAAAAAAGACCTAAATTATTATTAATTAATAAATTAGGAGAAATTATAGTTTTTTATAGTTAATAATTTTAATTAATTAATAAATTTATTATTAATTTAAATAAATGAAATCCTATAAGATTATTAAGTTTTAAATTAATTTAATTAAATCATTAAAATATATTTCAACTTTTATTAATTATAACTTTAATTTTGTGAATTAAACTGGTTATAGAAACAAGTTTGTGATACATATTTATAATGATTAATTAAGATGTTTTATTTTGAGGAGTAATTAATAAAATTGAGGTATTAAAACAGAAATTGGTAATTTCTAACGTGCCAAATTTGAAACGGACAACCCAACTTCATTCAAACAATCTGCGCGCGACTGCGCCCTAAAAGACCAAAACCTCATTTCACCCGAAAACAACCCGCAAAAATTTCAATCACAAAAAACGATTTTGACCAAACGAAACGCACCGTATACAATTTAAATTTCCCATCGAAACCGCCACGTTTTTTCTAATACGGTGGGTAGGAACGCGTGGACAGTGCGAATGAACTTAGTGAGGTTACGTAAAATCCATTACGTCACTGGCAAGTGTCAAAAAGTGTGCAGTGCTCCAACAAACATTAAATGGGCCCTGACTAAATTCAAAAACAAAAAAAATTCAGTGCGTCTCCGGAAAACCGATGAAAATGTTATCAATCTGTAAACACCAGTTATCCGCCGGTTTTCAAAGGTCAGTGCAGGTTATCGGTTTTACTCTAACATTTGAGAGGCTGATAAAATGTGTTTGTTTGTCTCTAAATTTATCGCCCCGCTTGATAAAGCTGATATCGATTTGGGTTGCAACATCGAAATTCGTGTGCTGATAAATCGTTATAAGTCGCTTGTCATAAGATAATCGGGCGGTTTCCAACGGGATCCGTCTGTTGTGACAGTTGACTGTGGAAATTTCCACGGAAAACCGGATCGGAGGGAAAATCAATAACGGCATCGTCCTATCGGATTTGCGGGCCGATCATGTGTCCTCGGCCCTTCGAATCCTCACAAAACCCACAAGATTCACCCATTGAATTCCCTCAATCAGCTGATCGTGACATAAGCCCTGCTTAAAGCCTCCACACATTAATTCCGTTCAATTTTTCGGTTTACTTTCGGATTAATCTCAAGGTTGACGTGTTTTTCACCCGACGTGGCTGAGAGTGCACGAATTTTCGTCGTAAACGCATATTCATTCTATTTTTATTTGTGCGATTGAATAATTGCTATTTACCTTGACTTTAACGTGCATTTTTAATTATAGTCGTTGTTCCCAACCAGACAGGCGCATTCGATAGCTTGTATTAATTAATACGATTCAATAAAGCTATCAATCTGCGTAAATGCAAGTATTCGGTTGTTATTTGTGGTCGGTTTGTTTCCGTAAAGAAAATTTATGTTATGCAACTGGTGCGAAATTAAATATCACTTGGCAAATTTTGTATAATGTTATTAAGTGTAATAAACATGTTAAACAGTTCCAGCGTTATGTATTTGTTATAAATCGTTGTAATTTTTGCAACAATGTTGATAAAATCATGTAATTGTTCAGTTTCATAAATGTGTTTAAATATATGTAACAATATTTTGTGTAATTTTTATAAAAAACAATATTTAAAATGATTTTTTTATTTAAGATGATCAAAAAAGTATTTAGTTTACTAAATATTTTATAATTGGAAATAATATTATAAATATATTTAATTTAAACAGATTTTATTAATATAATTTAATCTAAACAGATATATATTTATTTTTTTAACACAGTCAATCAATGAAATTATAAAAATTAGCATATTAATTTCTGTAAAGTAGATTTTAAACAGCAATACTCAAATTTTAACAGATGTAATTAAAATACTTCACACTATTAAAAATAATAAAATATTGTTTCTTTTTAAGATAAAAATAAAAATAGTAAAAACAATGAAGAAAATAATATGAAAAGTTTGAATAACAAATTTATAAACAAAATTATATTAAAATTAATTAGTTAATTAAGATGATTAGACAAATAACTAATATACAACATTTTTTGTAATTTTTATTGTGTATAAATTATTGAACAAATAAATTACTAAAAAATTATAAAATGGAGTAATTTGAGATACTTTCCTGAACAAATATTAAAAATAAATTTATAAATATTAATTTTTTGGTCTAATATTCATAAAAACTTAAAAATAGAGATTTTGTGGATAATAATTAATATTTATAATAAATGATTATGTAGATATTTGAAATAATATATAAATTTTTAACATAAAATCAACGAAATTTTAAAATATCATTTATTAATTGCTGCAAATAGATTTTTTAACTTTAAAAAATTATAAAAAGGAGTAATTTGGGATATTTTCCTGAACAAATATTAAAAATAAATTTAATAATATTAATTTCTTGGGGTAATATTCATAAAAAACTTAAAAATGAAGATTTTATAGAAAATAATTGATGTTTATAATAAATAATTATGTAGATGTTTGAAGTAATATATAATTTTTTTAATATAAAATCAACGAAATTATAAAATTTCATTTATTAATTACTGTAAAATAGATTTTTAACATCAGTACTATAATTTTAATAGATATAATTAAAATTCATACTAGTTTACTAGTTTTTTTAAAAAACTAATAACTTTGTATTTATAACAAAAGTATGTGTTCATATAACATGGCCATCTATTTATAAATTTGTTTTGTTTACGGATTACTGAAAAAACAAGTTTTTAGTTAAAAAATTCCGTTCTAAGGTCCAAACTTCAGTCCCCGTTTCAAAGTGTGAACCTTCTAAAAATACATCTCTAAAACTAGTTGCACTAGTGACAAGTCATTGGTTTAGTCGGCGGCCAGGATATTTAAAAATCTCAAATTTCACCTGACAATATACTTAACACTGACCCATCGATATTTATTTTAAGAGTGCAAACTTTCCAACTAATTTATTTTTATATATTTACGTATTGATTTAATTTTTTTTAGGACCGGTGTAAGATGTCTGGGCTCCGTTTTGCCCGAGGTCAAGATCAGCGACTTCGGCGTGAAGAACGAGCCGGTCCTCTCGTACTTGAAGGGCTCGAAGGAGCGCAAGGAGCTCGAGGCCGCCCTCGCCCAACTGTCGAACTGCACGGAGGAAGTTCCTATCGTCATTGGTAGCGAGAACATCACCACCAAAGATGTCAGATATCAGGTAAACATTTTGATGAACTGTTTTACATATTTTATGTATCTTTACCAATATATAAATACAAAAAATAAATATTTAATTATTTGTTGTTTATTTTATGTGTTTTTAATTGTTTTTGCAGGTTGTTAAGTTTTGTTTGTTCGTGTTTTTAGCATAATAGACACGTGAAACCGTAAATCCATAAAGTGTAATGAAAATTTATATTTTTATGTAAATATGCTTTTACAAAGATATTATGACTTGAAATAAATAGGTATCGTACATGAATAATTATAAATATTTCAAGATATGGTTTAAAAATCAAAGTTTAATAAATAATTTTTAATTAAATATTAATATGAACAGAATAAAAGTATAATATAATATATTTTCTATGACAATATTATCAAAAATTATAATTATATATTATTTTTAAATAACATTAATTTAATTAAGATTAATTTTTATATAAAAATATTTTTAAATATATAAGGTGATTCACCTAATTAATAGAAAATGGAAAAATGCACTGATTTGCAGCAATTATAACTTGATCTGGGCTATTTTTCTAATTTATTTTGAACAAAATTTCGTTTATGGTTCCGCCGGAAGTGGCATAAACTTTCTTATTTTCAGGGAAACATTATCGAATTTTTAAATTCTGCATATAATTGCACATAAAATAGCTACACCATGTTCTATACCTAAACCCAATAGTTTTTGAGTTATTAATTTTTTTTTCAAAAATTTTGACATATTGATGGTCTAACTAAAATGCCTGTAAAGTTACCAATTTTGATACTGGAAAGTTCATTTTTGGCATACACGTTAACCAAGGGTCATCTTATAAGGAACCATTATTAGTACTCCTAAATTTTATACAGGGTGTTTGTTATTTACGTTTAATTTTGTGCATCTTAAAACTTCAATAACTTTATTATTTTCAATGGAACACCATGTATATTTTAGCATAATTAAATTGAATATTAAAAACATTTTCGATTGGTATAATGGTGGTTATGGATTGTGGAATATTTGTATAAATAAATATTTATTTAACATTGATTTGATTGAAAATTATCTATTTTGTTAAATTTTCAGGTTATGCCTCACAATCATTCTAAAAAACTCGCCAAATTTTATTATGCCGACACGAAACTAGTTAACAAAGCAATTGAAACAGCCTGCGAAGCTCAAAAGAAATGGGACAAGGTACCCATACCCGAAAGGTATGTAAAATGTCTCTTGAATCTTTATTTTTAAATTTATCTCCTCTAAAATAATTCCTGTTGGTTAAAAGATTGAACATCTGGGAAAAAGCAGCTTCCCTCATGGCCGGACCATGGAGGGCGAAGCTGAACGCCGCCACAATGCTGGGCCAAGCCAAGACGACCATCCAAGCTGAAATCGACTCCGCCGCAGAACTCATCGACTTTTTCAGGTGACCAAATCCTCATTACATTATTTGAAAGATGTTACATAAATTTTGTGCTTGCAGATTGAACGCATTCTTCCTCAAAGAGGCCACCAAGTACCAACCCATCTCGGAGAACCCGCAGGTGACGAAGAACTCGATGCGCTACCGCGGCATCGACGGCTTCATCGCCGCCGTGTCGCCATTCAACTTCACCGCCATCGGCGGCAACCTCGCCTACACACCGGCCCTCATGGTAAGTACATTGTTTGCACCGACAACCGTTAACCGGGTCGTCGCAGGGTAACGCCATACTGTGGAAGCCAAGTGACACTGCCCTCCTCTCCAACTGGTACATATTCCAAATCTGCAGGGAGGCCGGCGTGCCGCCGGGCGTCGTCAACTTCATTCCAGCCGACGGTCCGGTCTTCGGCGACGCCATTACCGCCTCCCCGCACCTAGCGGGCATCAACTTCACCGGCAGCGTGCCGTAAGTCTGGCGAGTTGGAATGTCAATCAATCGAATTGTCTCGGGTTGGGTTTCAGGACGTTCCAGCGTCTGTGGAAGCAGGTGGGCCAGAACATCGACCGCTACGTTAACTTCCCGCGTTTGATCGGCGAGTGCGGGGGCAAGAACTATCATTTCGTCCATCCAACAGCTGACGTCACCAGTGTGGTGAACGGTAGCATCAGGAGCGCCTTCGAGTTCTGCGGCCAGAAGTGCAGCGCCTTGTCCAGGATGTACGTGCCGGAGTCGCTGTGGCCACAGGCAAGTTACCTCCAGTTTAAAAAGGTTCAGCTAGTTAATTATGTTTGTGTAGATCAAAGAAGGATTGATCAAGGGAACTGACCAATTGAAAATTGGAGACCCGACCGAGTACGACAGCTTCACGTCGGCCGTCATCGACGACAAGGCGTTCAAGAGGATCACCGGCTACATCGAGCACGCCAAGAGCTCCAAGAACCTCCAGATCTTGCGAGGTGGCAAATACGACGACAGGTGAGGTTACCGATACCACCCCTAGTTAAGTACTAAAGTGTGTTGTGCAGCGTTGGCTACTACATCGAGCCTACGATCGTCCAGACCACAGACCCCAAGGACAAGATCATGGTGGAGGAGATCTTCGGCCCCGTTTTGACCGTCTACGTCTACAAGGACAAGGACCTGGACGCCACCGTCAAGTTGATCGGTGACTCCACGGTCTTCGCCCTCACCGGTGCCATATTTGCTCAAGACGAGGCCTGGCTGAAGAAGGCGGTTGAGGACTTGAAGATGACCGCCGGCAACTTCTACGTGAACGACAAGTCGACCGGCAGCGTTGTCGGCCAACAGCCCTTCGGTGGTGCCAGAATGTCAGGTGGGTATCACACATTGTTGTATTTTTTAATTGGTGCATTTAACTGTGTTTTTTTCAGGTACAAACGATAAAGCTGGCGGTCCTCACTACGTGCTCAGATGGGGCAATCCTCAGGCCGTCAAAGAGACCTTCGTACCATTAACCGATGTTACCTATCCATACATGCAACAATTATAATAAGTTTTATACAACTAAGTGTCCATAATTTTAAGTTCGATCACCAATTATTAGTAAATGTGATAATTTTGATTTGAAAAATCAGTTTGGGTACGACCCAGAGTCAATCTTACAGTAAGTATTAGGTTTAATTGGATTTTATTTGAACAGATCGTCGTCATCTACCTTTTTATGGGCGAATGATTTTCAGTTAATCAACCAATTTTTTCAATAAATATTTTATTCGAATAGAATGTAAAAAACCATTGACAATATAATAATTACAATTGTTGAGAATATGTGAAACAAACTATATATTTAGAATTTGTAAATTTTGAACATTTTTGTTAGGTTTATTGGTTTTTAAAAAGTAATTTACATATCTATAAATGTATGTAAAGTAAAATTCGAGAAATTATGTAATGGGATTTTATTTATTTACATTCATTTTGGTCATTTTCTAAGTATTAAATACAAGTGTAAATTGCCGTAGCAATAAAATGCTTTGTTGTTTATACAACTGTTTTATTTAAGCCCTTATTTTATTTATATTCTTAATTATTTCTATGATCCACATTTTAAAATATTTTTAAAGCCATTTATTTTGATAGTGGAAAGTTCATTTATGGAAAATACATTAACCAACAGAGCCATTATTAATATTCTAAAATTTTATACAGGGTGTTTAATATTCAAATTTAATTTTTAATACCCTGTATATTTTTGGATTTTTAAATTCTTCATGTATTTGAAAATAGAATTGCTATACCACGTCCTATACTTAAACACAATAGTTTTTGAGTTACGAATTTTTTTCCAAAAATTTTAACAGATTGATGAACTAAAATGTCTGTAAAGTCACCAATTTTGATGCCGGAAAGTTCATTTTTGGCATACACGTTAAGAAAGGACCTTCCTATAAGGAGTCATCATAAGCACTTTCAAATTTTATACAGGGTGTTCGTTATTCACATTTAATTTTGTACACCTTAAATAATTTTCTCATTTTCATAGAATACCCTGTATGTTTTAGTATAAATAAATTGAAAATTAAAATATTTCAATCAATTCTAAGCCTTTTACAATAATTTTCGTACTTTAAACCATTCATTTTCAGGAAAATTAAATAAAAAATATTTATGAACTGGAAAATATTAATGGTTTAATGATATTAATGATTACAAGGTGGTAATTAGTAAATTTATTTCCACAGTTTCAACGACCTAAACACACAGTGAAAATGAGACGACCAAACACCAATTTCAATACATAATTTTGTTTGGGAAACGAAACAATATAACGGTACGAACGTGTGGTTCGAATTGGCCCCGGGGGCTAAATGAGACGACCGTGCTAATTTTTAAAATGTTTTACAGGTGCACGACGGATCGACTCTTAAACTGGCCAGCATGTCACGTGGAATTTCGGTGAAATTAACCTTACGCGTGTATGTCCGGACCCAATTCCGATTGTCGAGTATAGTGATGGAGTCAAAAATGTACAAAATAATGTTAAAATTAAAGGATAGTCATCAATTAAAGACTCTGGTTTGGTTTATTTATTTATTTTACACAAAATTACCTTCTGTTTATGCATATAGCTCACACCAATTAATTTTAATTGCTTTCAATGCAAATATTATTGGTAATCTCTTGTTATCGATGCTGATATTCTTCCCACGTAAGCCAGACAATTTCGGGAATGGTTTGAAAACCGTTCGAATGAAGAACCAACATAAATATTCCTTTGTACAATGACAGTAAGGTTTTTACGACAAACTTGGATGAAACCGATCTACCTGTCAAGTTTTCCGTTCTCATTGTATTAAAGATTAACTTCAACCTTACTAATAATGGCCAGGCAAAACTGAACATCCTGTGCAATTACGGTGTGTGGGAATTCCCAAATTTGCACCACCGTAAAGTGAATTTTATGATAATTTGAACACAGGTGTTTTATTGGTCTTTATTTTGAACATCTTCAATAATTCGTACTTGGAACGAAGGATAAATTCTCCAAGGGAGTTTAATCATCACGTTCCACCTTAAATATTAATTAACAGGCAGGCCAGTTACTCAAAAAAGAGTTTTATTGAGGGTACCATCTTTACTTTTGTCTTTTAAAGAAGAATTTCTTCAATATAAGAAGAAAATTTGTATTTGGAACGAAGACTAAAGCGACAAAAGTCATTAAGCCCATCCCCAATTATCAAGCTTCAGCTTAAATATTGATTAATATAAGCCAGTCACTCAAAAAAGTGTTTTATTGAGGGTACTACCTTTACTTTTTTCTTTTGAAAAAGAGATACTTCTATGTGAGATGATAATTTGTCCTTCAAATGAAGGTTTATGTGTAAAAGTTACCAAGACCATCTAATAACAAGGTACTACCTCAAATACTGATTAAGACAGAAACCAGTTACTGATGGTTTATGTGCTGAAAGTCACCTAGACAATTTGATCATAAGGTACCACCTTAAATACTGATTAAGACAGAAAGTAGTTACTCAAAAAGGCGTTTTATTGGGGGTACTACCTTTACTTTTGTTATCTGAAGAAGAAATGCTTCAATGGGAGATGATAATTTGTTCTTGAAATGAAGGTTTAATTGATAAAAGTCACCAAGATAATCTAAAACATATTCCTACTTTAAATACTGATGAAGACAGAAACCAGTTAAAAGGCGTTTTATTAGGGGTGCCATCTTTACTTTTATTATCTGAAGAAGAAATGCTTCAAATGAGATAATTTTTTCTAGAATAATGAATGTCATCAAGACAATCTGATCACGAGGTACCACCTTAAACACTGATTAAGATAGAAACCAGTTACTCAAAGAGGTGTTTTATTGAGGGTACCACCTTTAATTATGTCATCTGAAGAAGAAATTTCAAAATCGGAGACGATAATCAGTACTTGGAACAAAAAGGAACGTGACGAAAGTCACCAAGATTAGGTACCACCGAAAATGTAATTAAAATATAAGCCAATTAATGAGAGAACCCAATGGGCCGTTCGCCTCGTTATCGGCCGTCTTTCCCAACCGTCGGTACTGTACGGAGTCGCCATCTTGGTGCGGGCCCCGTCTTGGAGCACTCGCGGTCGGTACCTACCTCGTACCTGTCTCACCTTCGTCCGTTCTGTCCCCACCCATCGCATTCTCCGCGCTGGCCTACCTGCAGACACATCGGTCCGCCGACGTGTACAACCAGCGTTCAAATCACCCAAATTCCATCCGGAAAATCGGCACACAACATCGGTCAGAAATTCGCGACGTCCGTGGCCAACGATACGTGCACCACCAAGGTACGCAGTGCAGCATTTTCGCAACGGGTACGCGTCTTTTCGGGCACGGTGATCGGTGTGTGGTGAGATTGTGTCAATCGTTGGAATTTAGGTGTGTGTTACTAGAGGAATTTCTTGCGGCGGACCGTTTTTTATTTCGTTCTTTATTTGGATTAACCAAGGGATTTTGTGATTTTGTAAGTATGCACACTGTTTGTCCTTATCTTAGTTGTTGACTGTGCCCAACAGTGGTGACTTACCCTGTTACCACTTGAAGTTCATGGATGCACTTGCCCGTTGGTGTTTAAAGAAATGTTATGGCTCATTAAAGTTGCTCTGCCCAACAATAAACCATCCAATTTGCAACAGGTCGATTGAACTTGTCCAGTGCAGACTGTAGATACAGTTATTGATGTTTTTGCCTCGCATGATTGTATGTAATACACCTGTTAATAAATAACATACGTCTTGTATTCAAAGTTCAAATGTTTAAACAAATTAAAGCTTTTAAATTGTATGTAATATTAAATTCTACGGACAACTTGATAAACAAGATGTCGACCAAAAGACTAAACACTAGATATGATGGGAAATGATAACAAAACGTCAGAATTTAAGCTCTGTGGTTTTCTGAAGATGTTATTAAAATATAAGCCATCTTCATTAATATTATACATCACATGGGAACAGAAAAACTGAAGTCACGTGACATCCATAGAACTAAAAAATAAATACATATTGTTACATATTACACAACACTAACAAAGTTTAACTGTCTTTCATAATAGTGTTATTTTGAAACACCTGAAGTTATGGAAGCTCAAATATTCAGATGACTTTTGACAACTCATGAGTTATTCTTGAGCTTTTACAAGACTGAAAAAATTATTACATTACAAAATTCCACTAATTTCTTCGTCTTAAAGTTTATTAAAACTTTCATAATACTTTCATAACACTAGCAATGTTTTACTATTTTTCAAAATGGTGTCATTTTAAAACTCTTGAAGTTGTGGAAGCTCAAATATTCGGATGACTTCTTTAATTGATAATTGGTGAGTTACTCTTTACTGAAAAGACTGAAAAAATGGTTAGTTATTAAGATATATCCAATAAAATCCCATCAGTTTCTTTGACTTAAAGTTTATTAAAGTTTTCATAACACTTTGTGATATTTGAAAACTAACTAGTTCTAGATCATCAGCTTATCTTCTTGTTAGTCCAACACAAGATGAGAGAAACACCTAAACTTGATAAACATTACCACATAACGGATTCGTATTCATGTTTTTACACGTTTATAATTAAGATATTAATATGCAAATTTTCTAATGCAACTTAACCATTAATACATTGCATATTTAAAGCCTCATTTTCCAGAATAGTAAACAGCCATTAAGCCATTTAACTGTCGCACATAGAGTTCCTGCATCGCAGGAGAAAAACTGATTTGCACACGACAAGGAAAAACCCGCCTTGCATTTAGTTTTGTGCACGTTTATACATCTCGCTCGACGAATTAACATCCATTAACTCCAATAAAAATAATGTACAATTCATTGGCCGTGTATATGCATTAAAAACTCGATGTAAATGTGTTTATTCCTTCAGCTATGTCTGGATCGTTGCGAGGAGTGGTTAAATGATTATTTATGAGGGATTACTGTATTTGTTGAATAACGTTTTGTTGTGACATGTCGATACGGCTCATTTTAATTAGTTACGCCCATTGGATGGTTAATAAAATGTCATCGTTTTACTGGTAACACACTGCGGGATTCAGTTCGTTTACTCTCATTGTTTGGGATTCAAAACGCGAGTTTGATGCCTGTCTTTTGTAATTGAATCAATGGAGTTTCCTTTTTCCATCCATTCACTGGCTGGTATTTAAATGATTGTCTGGCTTTCCACACCATTAAGTAACATATTTTATATGCTAAACTGTTGTAATTTTCACCGTTTTTGGGACTGATAGTATTAACTGTACCTTAATTTATGTTGCTCACTTGAAGAATTAGTTAGTCTCCAAAAATTTGACTGAAATTATTGAGAAATTACTCAACAAATTGAAATTTATTAAAAAACCTTTACCTCCTTCTGTGGGTTCTTAAATTTTGAAAATTCTGAATCTTTTAATATTAATTGTATATTAATTTAAGTTGTTCACATTAAAAATTAGTTAGTCTTCCAAAAATTTGACTGAAATTATTGAGATAGTACTCAACAAATTGAAATTTATTAAAAAACCTTTACCTCCTTCTGTGGGTTCTTAAATTTTGAAAACTTCTGAAACTTTTAATATTAATTGTATATTAATTTAAGTTGTTCACATTAAAAATTAGTTAGTTTCCAAAAATTTGATTGAAATTATTGGAAAATTACCCAATAAATTGAAATTTATTAAAAAACGTGTACCTTCTTCTGTGGGTTCTTAAATTTTGAAAAATTCTGAATCTTTTAATATTAAGTGTATGTTAATTTAAGGTGTTTACATTAAAAATTAGTTAATCTCCAAAAATTTGACTGAAATTATTGAGAAATTACTGAACAAATTGAAATTTATTAAAAATCTTTGCCTCCTTCAGTGTGTCCTTACAGTTTTATATTAAATTTTGAAAATTACTGAAACTTTTAATATTAACTGTATGTTAATTTAAGTTGTTCAATTTAAAAATTAGTTATTCTCCAAAAATTTGACTGAAATTATTGGGAAATTATCCAATAAATTGAAATTTGTTAAAAAACCTTTACCTCCTTCTGTGAGTCCTTAAATTTTGAAAACTTCTGAAACCTTTAATATTAAGTATATGTTAATTTAAGGTGTTTATATTAAAAATTAGTTAATCTTCAAAAATTTGGCTGAAATTATTGAGAAATTACTGAACAAATTGAAATTTATTAAAAATCTTTACCTCCTTCAGTGTGTACTTACACGTCTATATTAAATTTTGAAAATTACTGAAACTTTTAATATTAACTGTATGTTAATTTAGGTTACTCTCTTCAAGAAACAGTTAGTCTCCAAAATATTTGATTGAAATTGTTTCCAAATTATCAAACAGCTTGAAATTTATTCAAACAATCTCCTGTTAAATTACAAAAAAACATTCGCCACATGTTTCAAAGAAAGTCGAAACTGCACCACAAATCAGACGATTAATTTATTAAGTTTCTGTGCTCGGCCACGTTTTCAAGAAAAATTCCACCTGTATATCTTTCATTAGCCGACGATAACACACAATATAACAATCGGTTATTGTAAGCGTCCGGAAACGTCCGGCCCCGAACAATGTAAACGTGAATCTTTCGGATGTATTTCGAAGATTACTTTCGATTTTTTATGCGTTTTGAAGTGAAACGGGTTCGGGTTTCTAATAGAAATGTTCCCCCCAAAAAGTCGTAACGTGCGTGGCACAAGAAAGTGTTCGAAGAGCCGCAAATAAAATATTTTTATCGCTTTTTAATAACAACAACGACGTGTCGTATTAAAATGCGATTTTTTTTACCTTAAACATATCTCGGAATGTTTATTGTGTCTTAATGTTAAAACGTTCGTTCGTATCGGTGTGTTCGACCTTCGAACGCTTAATTAGTACTATCGTCCGAGCATAATAATGCTTTGCATATTTTTAGTTAATAATAATGTTAAACGGCGTAATTATACCGAATCATGGTTTAACCATGATGGTTGTTGGTTCCAGCCAATGTTTAAAATTGAAATTAACATTTTATTGCTGGAAATAGAATTTTTACCGATTAATTATTACTTTACAAATCAGTGTGTGTGCACATTAATGTATTTTTTGTTTTATGGCTTTGTGCATTACTAGTTAATGTAAAACTGATTTATATTTAATTAACTATACAATTTTATGTTTATGGTATGAAATATTTAGCTCTGTGGATTAATTAGAGACTAATAATTACAAATTTATGTTGCCTTAGATAAGATTTATAAAAAATGGACCAGTATTACTTAATTACATTTTAAAATTCATTAATTTTCATTCATTCAAGTTTCCAACTAGACTTTTAAATATTTTTAACATTAATTTTATAATATTATTTTTTTTTTAAAATAAATGAAACAATTAAAATACAATTTTTATGAAAATATTATATAATTGTATTTAGATTTTGTCCAATTCTTATTGAATATATTCTTTATATTATTAATTATTTTATTATTAAAAATATTCAAATTCCAAAATATATTTTATCTATATTTTTTATTTGTAAAAATTGTTATGAATTATTTGATTTATCACACATTAATTAATTTTTTTTTTGCCATTTTAAATAATTAAAATTTATTATAACTTAAATTTAATATATTTTTTCATTAATTTAAATCCCTATTTATATATCAATAAATAATTACAAAATATTCAAATTTTTATTTTTTTATTGCTAAATTAAAAGCCACATTTTTTTATTTGTAAAAATTGTATGATTTATTCCACATTAATTAATTTTTTTTGCCATTTTAAATAATTAAAATTTATTATAACTTAAATTTAATATATTTTTTCATTAATTTAAGTTCCTATTTATTTATCAATAAATAATTACAAAATATTCAAATTTTTAATTTTTTATTGCTAAATTAAGAGCCACATTTTTTTATTCGTAAAATTATATAAAATTTTTGATTTGCCAAACATTAATTAATTTTTTTGCCAATTTAAATAATTAAAATTTATTATAACTTAAATTTAATATATTTTTTCATTAATTTTAGTCCCTATTTATTTATCAATAAATAATTACAAAATATTCAAATTTTTAATTTTTTATTGCTAAATTAAGAGCCACATTTTTTTATTTGTAAAATAATATAAATTTTTTGATTTACCATACATTAATTAATTTTTTTGTCAATTTAAATAATTAAAATTTATTATAACTTAAATATAATATATTTTTTCATTAATTTCAGTCCCTATTTATTTATTAATAAATAATTACAAAATATGAAAATTTTTAATTTTTTATTGCTAAATTAAGAGCCACATTTTTTTATTTGATTAAACATTAATTAATTTTTTGTTTGTCAATTTAAATAATTAAATTTTATAATAACTTTTATTTTTTATTGTTAAATTAATATACAATAGTTTTTCATTAATTTATATCTCTATTGATTTATCAATGAATAATTATATAAATTATACACATATTTTTAATGGAAAGAAATTATTAATTTAGATTTTTTGTTTAATATTTACATATTCCTTTTATGATATTATAAAAATTAGCAATTATATATAAAATTATTTAAATAAATTAAATTTTCAGCACAAATAATCATTTCGTGTAATCACTTGAACCTTACTTTGTTAGATTTTTCCAGCACATTAATGTTAACATTAAATTAATTAAAATGGCGTGATGAGCATTGCATCAAGGCAAAGAAAGTTGAAAAAAATTATACAAACACGATCTCACATAATACAGTACCTTTGATTAATGCATTTCAACCACTCCTTGCAATTAGCAAGTAGAAAACTGTTCTTGATCGAAACATTTTCCCTTCTGTTCTCTAGAAATTTATTCGCCTGAACTTTGCAGCAATAAAAATCCAAGAAATACATAAATAATTTAATTTTTTGTGCAGACAACAATAATAACAAGCTGTAGAATTACAGTTATTTTAATTACAACCCGGCACTTTTAATGCTGCCTCAAAACGAATTACATTTACTGTACCAAACCAACCATCATCACCCAACAGTTTATGGATCGAACGTGAAAGCAAATCTCCCTGTATATCATACATAAGCCGTACGTGCGCAAACGAAAAGTGAAACCGACATGTTTCTACGCATGTTGTACGTGACAAAAGTGTATCTTCCGTTTTCAGAGCAATAGAAAATTATAATTAATTTGAATAATTATTTTACATAACACCACTTATGGATGTGAGACACTGTGGTATTTTTAGAAATGAACGGCGTTCCTTTTAAAGTCCACCAGGATCTCTCTGTGGGATTTTGAAGTATTACGAAGTTTGCTCAACAATCATAATTTAAATCAAATCCGATTTAATTCAATTTAAGATTACATCTGGTTTTTATTGTACGGTTTTGAAAGCGTGGCATGATTTAACGCGATTAAAACTCTTCAATTTACTTTTAATGTAAAATCCCAACAAAATATTGAAACCCTAACCTCACATTAGGGAACTGACGTCATCAAGTGGGCGCTAAATTTGAAAAACCCGAAGTTTATAAGCGTCATTTCGAAGCAACCACCAATTTAAAATGATTAACAGTCCTCGTGCAACACTGGGCGTTACATTTTGAAAGTTCACTTGCATTCATGACTGACTCCGACCTTAACCAGAGTAACAGTGCTGTCCTTAACCAATTATCAGTTATTGTATTGTTAATACCATTCTCTTCGACCACACTTTAAAACCTCTGCGTTTAAAGTTAATCAAAATAGAAGTGTGGGAATTTATAAACAATTACGAACATAAATAACAGCGTTCAAATTGTACAATCAAAAGTAACGGTTCACGGTTTGTTTTTGCGAATTTATACATTGAACAATTTTTCTATAAAACACGACTGAAAAAAACCAGTTGTGAGTTATCCACTTATTCAATTTATCAACACATTAAACAGCGTTTTGTTCAGGATATTTAACGTTAAATGGTCCAGTTATTCCTTTGTCACTTTTATTTAAAAAAACAACCATTTTTTTTGTGTGTTGTTTACGATTCATTTACAATTAAACTATTTGGGTTTAATTAGTGATTTTTAATTTGAGGAAAATTACCAACTAATTTACTGACTGATTGACAGGTTGAGGAATTTTTGGAAAATTTTAATTACACACTAACACAAGGAAGGTTTTTAAATAAATTCTTACACCATATCGTAATAAACGGTTAAAAATAGATATAGATAGATGATATTATTGAAATGAGACGAGGAGAAGATTTCACCATTACGTAAAAAACAATTCGTCATCCATTCATGTATTTATTCGATATTTTATTAAAAAAACATTAACAACATCTTTTGTTCAAGGTTAAACGTCTTTATTTTATGCAAAATATGGTGAAGAATGTTATAATATGGTTTTTTTTTATCATCCATCAGTTCAATATTCAAGTTCACCGTATAAAACCACTGTTATTAATTTTGAAACAACCTCGATATTATCGAATGTTCAGCCATGAACAGATATGTGTGGATGATATGATTAAAGTACGTAAAAAATATTTGCAACTCAACATATCATTATCAATTATAATTAATGGTTTAAAATTAATAATTTTAAATATATGTTGAAAAACATTGTTTAAAAATATTAAAGACCAATGATTTATTAGATTTATTATTTATAAGTTTATATAATTGTAAGAATAATTAATGAATAATTAATATTATTATTAATAATAATAATAATAATAATAATAATAATAATAATAATAATGATGATGATTAAAATTAATAAAAAAACATTAAAATTTAAAAATTTTCATAATCTCAGCTTTTATTTGTTAATAATTAATCTTGGTTATTAATTTTAATTTAATAATTATAAAAAAAAAATTACAATTATGAAGAAAACATATTAATAAAAAAAAGTAGATGAAAGCAAATTATTTATTATTAAAAAAATTGGTAAAAATCCCGTTATCTGTAAAATTTATTAATTATTATTATTGGTAATTAATAAATAAATTAATCTTCCAAAGAAAATTTACTCATGTGAAATTTATTAATTATTATTATTAATTAATTAAGTTTTAATAATTTCAATTATTTGTAAGTTATTAATTATTAATAAAAATATAGATGAAAGCAAAGTATTACTTATTTATTGTTAAAAAAATGGTAAAAATCCAGCCATTTCTAAAATTTATTAATAAGTGTTATTGTTAATTAATAGATAATGAAAATAAATTAAAAATATATTAAAATTCCAAAGAAAATTTCAGTTATTTGTAAAATTTATTTATAATTAATAATAAATTGCAAATGAAAACAAATTATTAATTACTCATTATTAAAAAGTGATATAAAAATATTTAAAATCCACTTATCAATAACATTGATTATTATTATTTGTGATAATAATAAAAAACTTAATAATTATTGATTATTAATAAAAGAATGCAGATGAAACCAAATTATTAAATGTTTGTTATTAAAAAAATGCTAAAAATGTAGTTATCTCTAAAGTTTATTAATTATTATTGTTAATAATAATTACAAGTATAATAAAAATGTATTTATTTAGAATTTTCATGAGTAATTTATATCCCATATAATATTTAGAAAATATTTTGGTATTAAAATAAATTATTTATTAGATTTCCATAAGAAAAAATGTAAAAAATATTTCCAACAAGACAGGACGAACATTATTAAAACTATTAATTAAAATTATTAATTAAGACATTTGTTGTTTCGAATTGTTTCCTCGTGCTAAACCACAATCCAACCCACTTACACGCCAGATTTGTCAACCGGCCGATTTTACAGTTAAACAGATTTCAATAATTAAAAGGATCAGTTAGCACGTCGCTCAGGAGCCGATGAATAATGAAACCGTTTCCGACCTTGGCCCGGAAAAAAAGCCAATTAAAACCATGGCCCGATAAGAGCACTCCAGATTCCATGGTAAAAATATATTACCATGGAATTTCGGATTTCTCGGAGTTATGCCGGTTGAGGTTGAGGGCAAGATGCTCAAGAATTTCAGACCTGGCGCAACTATTGTTCGTGCGTCACAAAATCCATTTTCGTTTTGTGCATTAGTCGATTATAATTGTACGGTGTGCGGAATGGGACGAGTTGTTTTACAGGCTGGTGGGCATAGTGAACAGTATTACTGTGCAAGAACATTCAATTTTATTGTTTTATTATTTAATGTCTGTTTCTTGAAATCCCAAATAAAAATACTAAAAAAATTGTGGAGTTGAAATAGCAGGATTATTAATAAAACACTAAAATATTATTTAAAACATATTTATTAATTATTAATATTTAGAAAGTTATGACAATTGTTAATTATAATATAAATATTCTTTTAAAATTCTACAAATAAAAATACTAAAAAAATTGTGGAGTTGAAATAGCAGGATTATTAATAAAACACTAAAATATTATTTAAAACATATTTATTAATTATTAATATTTAGAAAGTTATGACAATTGTTAATTATAATATAAATATTCTTCTAAAATTCTACAAATGGTCTTAATTACTTTAATTATATGTAAGATTTATTAATTATAATCAATGAAAAATTATAATTCAAGTTAAAATAAATTATTTATCATTTATTATTAAAAAATTCTGAAAAAGAAAAAGTTTTTTGTGAGATTTATTAATTTTTATTAATTATTAATGATGAAAATTAAATTAAAAATGTAAAAATGTATATAACGAAGATAATTCTGTTATTTGTAAGATTCTATTAATTATTTATGGTAATAATTAAATTAAAATAAATAAATTTATTAATTATTGAGAATATAATAAATTAAGATTATCATTTTAATTCTAGTAAACATGACGAGGAGCTAAAGATGTCCTGACGTCCCATCACACCAACGAATCGTTCCCTCAGTCCTCGACCACCACAAGGCCATCAAAATGTCCGAATCCACCCCAATATGCAGATGCAGAGTCCTGTATTTGGGCTCTAGCGTGCCCCAACAGACCAAAGACGGCCTGCAGGGCATCCAGGAGCCGCTGCAGGAGCTCTACCCCGACCAAGGAGCCACCGGCGCCAGAGGCATCGACAGCTGGCTCAGCGTCTGGTCCAACGGCATCCTCTTGGAGAACGTCGACGAAAACCACAAGAAAATCACCAGGTTCTTCCCGATCGAGAGTCTGCATTACTGCGCCGCAGTACGGTGAGTACCATGCTACTGAGCCTAATTAAAAACGTAATTCGAAAACCACCTCGTCCACCACATATTTATCGGCAATTAAACATTCCAAATGCGACACACTCACGTTGTTTATGAATAAAAACTATGCGTGTGTCTCGAAGAATTCAAATAAATTAAAGCGTTCTCGCCAAGCGTACGGGAGGCTTGCAACCAGTTCTATTGATTATGCAATTTCTCGAAGGATTTTTTCACCATCTTGAGCAACCGAGTTTTGAAAAACGCCGAAGCCACATTCCACCGGTAAGAGATGCGTTTTCAATCAACGATTTAAGATTTACCTCTTCATTGGCTGGTGGTGGTACCTGATGGTTTAAGTTCGTAGTTCGGTACCACACACTACGGGTTGTCCTAACACCGCATCTCGGTTACCGTAAGTCCACAAAGTCGATTTCCATGTTCCAATTCAGACAACACAGCGTTGAGGAGTCGATGTACCGCTAGTTTCGTGTGAGGACGGCCTTAGTTTTATTGCCCGGCTCAAGAATGTTGACTTCTAACCTTGAATATACCGCTAATAATGTTAATGTATCGGCACCATTGAAAGTACGATGTCGATTCGTAAACAAGTGCATGTGTCGCTTGTTTCTTCCATTTGCAGCCACTGTTGCTGTCAACTGCCTCGTTTTTTTTGTGCCCCCAGGCCAGGAATCTTAGATCTGTGTCGGTTTTGTCTTGGCTACGAAACGGTGAAGGAAATAACCACTGATGACGGCCATAAAGTCTTCGATTAGTACTTTTATTGCTTCCTTTATGTGGTCTTCGAATGATTATGGAAATTGATTGTACTAATGGAATCCTTCTTCAAACTGTTAAGTAGATAACACAACAATAAATTTTTTGTTTGAGGGACAAATTTAAAAATGCTTTCACAAAGTAATGTGTTCCAAAACCTTCCCCTCCCCTTCTTCCTCGTCTTTTTCTCTTGTCCACCTTCCTCCTCTTATTCTCTTGTCCATCCTCCTCCCCTTCTTCTCTTTTCCATCCTCCTCCTCTTCTTCCCTTGTCCATCCTTCTCCTGTTTTCCTCTTGTCCATCCTCCTTCTCTTCTTCTCTTGTCCATCCTCCTCTTCTTCTTCTTTTGTCCATCCTCCTCCTCTTCTTCTCTTGTCCATTCTCCTCTTCTTCTTCTCTTGTCCATCCTCCTCCTCTTCTTTTTTTGTCCATCCTTCTGCTTTCCACCCACACCTCTTCATCAATACATTTGAAGAATTAAATACACAAAAATATATTCTTTAATTGATCCACCGGACAAAATGAAAAGTCTTTTACATTACCACTCGTCATGCTACATCGAGTTACAATACTCAGTAAAAGTTATTATCCCACACAGTTAACTGTACACCATATAATTGTACGGAATGTTCATTGCACCAATAAATTAGTAGGTTTTTTACCGGTTATTATTTCCCTTAATTAATTTCCCCTTAATTATCTACCAAACTGAAATATTACCTGCTGTGGTATCGTTTATTTAAATTTAATTTATAGAATCTATAAACCGTATCTCGTTTAACTTTAACAGGATTATTATCAAGTGAAATCTGAAGCACTTAATTTGAACAATGGTGTTAATTTAATAGATTCCACAGATGAAACTCTTTCCAATCGATTGTTGGGATTGTTGTAAGGAAAAAGAATGTCGTAAATGTGTTTTTGTTCGAAGACTATTTGTCTGGTTTGAACAATAAAAATTTATATCTATAAATTGAAATGAAATCATCGGTGTTTTACAATGAAGATGTTTGATCATTCGTTTCTTTGTTGCAAATTCCATTGTAATAAACACAAATGACATTAGGAAAAGTTGTTTTATTAAGTTCATTTTCACAAACTTCGGAATTTGATCTAATAATTTAAAATAAAATGAATAAACAGCTAAATAAATAAGATATTGAATGGAATAAATGATTCAAATAAAATAAATTTAATGAATAATATGAATAAAATTGAGAAAATGAATGAAATAAATGATAAATTTAATGTTATTAATGATTTAAATATAATGAATATAACTTAAAAAATACATAAATAATAAAAAATATGAATAAATCAATAAAATTAATTAAATTAAATAGCTAAATAAATAAGTTAAATAGAATAAAATAAATTTAAAGAATAATATGTATAAAATTCAGAATAAATAAATAAAATAAATTAAATAATTTCAATGAAATATTTAAAATGAATGAAATGAAGGATAAATTTAATGATTTAAAAATAACCAATAACATCAATAATCTGAATAAAATTAAAATAAAATAATGAAATGAAAGAATAAATTGAATGAAATAAAATAAATATTATGAATAACAAATAAAATTTTAAAAAATTGTTAAATATTAAATAAATCAAATAAAATCAATGATATAAATAAGTAAATTGGCTGAAATGAATGTTTATATAATAAATAAAATGAATAGTCCATATAAATATAAGCAAATGAATTAAAATTAAAATAAATACAATAAAATAAATGATTCAAATAAAATAAATATAATCAATAATCTGAATAAAAATAAGAAATGATTGAATGAATATTTAATGAAATAAATTCAGTTAGTTCAATGAATAAATTGAATTAATTGAACAATTAAATATTAAATAAAATAAACATCATTAATGATGTCCTTAATTAATTAATTAATTAAAATTTAGTAAATCAATAAAATTAAACAATAAATCGAATAAAAAATTACTTAAAATAGAATAAATACAATGAATAAAATGAATAATAATGAATAATATGATTAAAACTAAAAAAAAAAATAGATAAAAAACTAAATAAATCAAATAAAATTAAGAAATTGAATATCAATTAAAATAAAATTAATATAATTGATAAAATTAAGAAAATGATTTAAATAAAACAAACATAATTAATCACATTATTATTAAGAAATTATTAAAATTAAAATAAACTTTATGAAACAAATAATTCAAATAAAATAAATATAATTAATGATCTGAATAAAATTATAAAAAAATTAATAAAATATGAGTAAATGAAATGAGTTCAACGAAGTAGACAAAATTTAAAAAAAAAAACATGAATAAATTGAATGAAACGAATTAATTTAAATAAAATAAATATAATGAATAACATGAATTATGTAACTGGATTGAATAAATTGAATACAAAATGAAATGAGCTGAATTAATTGAATAAATAATGAAATAAACGAAATGGGTAATGTGAATAAACATGAAAAATAAATAAATGAGGTGAATAATTTGAATAAAATGAGCTATGACATAAAAGTTCTTGAACGTATCGTCCGATAAAGAAAAAATCGCGTGTATCCCTGAAAACAATCGTTAACATCATCGATGATCCCGACGAAGATTTTTCACTCAATTGCACAGCTTACGTAACGGCAATAGTTTAACGCCTCCGGTCCCGCAGATACCCGGCCATTTTTCTGCTTACGTAAAAGCCACTTTCAATGAATAACTAATAATTGCTATCACGGATCGGCGCCCGTTTCCTCTATTTTCTAGTACGAAACGCCGTAAGAGCGATCTTTCCTTCCAATTATGTTGGCGCAATGAAAAAACTTGATTAATGTAATTTATATTAATCCTGATTGGAAATAAAATAAACAAAATGTGGGGCGATGGTCGTGAGAAAAGTGCGGGTGATTGGCTAACAATTAATAATGGTTGTGTGTGGTGGTGATGTAACAATCATTTTCTGTGTCAATTATACATTGTGGTGATTAAAAATTCTGTTAATCAATTATTCAGTGCAGCTGCAATTTTTATTTATTTGTACTGACGAATTATAAATGCTAATGTCGTACTTTTTAGGTAAAATCAAGAGGTACTTTTTCCTGTCAATTTACATTAGACCGTTTACTTCCTTTCATTAAACAAATTAGCCGACACAGGAGACCATAAAATTGTTGCATTTACTCGAAATATACAAAGATTCTCATCATTGTTTCATTAAATTACGGTACCTGCTGAAAACTCCTTGAAAAATACACATTTTATGATAATTTCACAATTTTTTTCGGTTAAAAATACTCAGAACACCGGATCTAATTAGGCACAGCCTTTTATTAGTGCGGAGACTTCAACGTGTGACTAAGAAACGGACCTTAACCACACAATTTTGTTGTTAAAACGATAGTTTTATGTATTCCCCAGGAAATATCTCTTCTTTGCCTCCTTCCGGAGGCTCCAGGAGGAAATATTCACCATTGATAATGTTCCACTTTGTTCCAGATATGTTCTAGTCCCCGAAAAAAACACGCTGCACAGCCCCAGCCCCCGCTTCCTGCCGCTGGACTCGCCGTTCGCCCGCGCCCCCAACCCCACGCACCCGCCCCTCTTCGCCGCCATCCTGCGCCGCACCACCGGCATCAAGGTGCTGGAGTGTCACGCGTTCATATGCAAGAGGGAGGTGGCCGCCAACGCTCTGGTGCGGTGCTGCTTCCATGCCTACGCCGACTCCAGCTATGCGAAACAAGTGGACAGTGCCGGCAGCATTTACGGCACGCTGGCGTCGGAGAGGATAACGAACAAAGAGAAGGTAGGTGGTGTGTCATCGCGGCGAATTCGAAGACCGGCTTAATTGGCCATTGTTTCTTAATAAAATAATTGTCGGAGTTCAGCGCAATTATTATTGGAGACGGTGAACAATGGTGTTTATTCATGGGATTAACGTTTCATGCTTGATCTGGATCAGTTCGCCAATAATAAATAAGGAAATTGGCAAATCAATAATCTATTGCAATTAATAGGTTTATTAATAAACAAATAAATAAACAATAAAATAAAATATACTATTAATTATTAGCTAAGGTTCTTTTAACATTCCTGAAAAACACATATACAGCACAGAATTAAGATAAAGTTTCAAATTCCCCGCCAAATTACGACGTGGTGATGTCACTTTTTAGTAAACAAATCAGAGAAATATATAGATTAGTAATTTTGATCAAATAGTTTATATAAAATAACAAGAATATACTGAATAAATTAAAAAATTAAAATAAAATAAATAATATGAATATCTAAATTGCATTAATAAAAAATAAAATAAATAAATTAATAAATTAAATGTATCAAATAATTAAAATAAAATAACTTGAATATTATTAAAAATAGAAAAAATGAAATAAATTTAACGAAAAGAATAATTTAATTAAATAATAATGAATAATACAATTGAGAAAATGAATAAAAAATTTAATAAATGAAATTAATTCAATTTTATTCATATTATTTAATTAAATTTTTATTATAAATTATAATAAAAAAATTATTCTTTTTATTATATTTATCATAATATGAACTTGAGAAAATGATTAAAAAATAAAAAAATCAATTAATAAAATGAATAAATTTAATATAAGAAATGATTCAAATATATAAAAAATGAAATAAATTATTAAATTGAATGAAAAAAAAATAATTTAAATAAAATAAATATCAGGAATAACAAAATTGTGAGATGAAAATATAAAAAATTGAATAAATAAAATAATTAAATGAAATTAATAATTTAATTAAATAATAATGAATAATAGAATTGAGAAAATGAATGAAAGATAAAAAAATAATTAATAAAATAAATGAATAAATTTAAAATAATAAATTATTATATATATATATATATATATATATATATATATATATATATATATATATATATATATATATATATATATATATATATATAATTAGTCCAAAATTGTCTTCATATTATTATAAATACAATATATATAAAAATAACATTAATATTCTGAATAAAACAGAATTAAAAAATTTAATAAAAACAATGAAATAAATGAATAAATTTATTTTAATAAATGATTTAAATAAAACAAATATAAGAAAAAACATGAATATTATGAATAAAATAGAAAAAATAAATTAAATAAATTAATATAGTGAAAGAAATGAATAATTTTATTAAGATAAATAAAAAATAAACTAAGTAAAATTAGTTCAAGTGTATTTAAATTATTATTAAAAAAATAATTTTAACGAATAAGACAAATAATAAAAATACAATTGAAAACTGAATAAATTTAATGTAATAACTGATTTAAATGTAATAAATATAACGAATAACATGAATCTTATCGATAAAATAGAATAAATTAATATAAAATTAAATAAGTTAATATACTGAAACAAATGAATAATTTTAATAACATAAATATAACGAATAACATGAATAAAAAGAATACAATTGAGAAAATGAATAAATTTAATGTATTTAATGATTTAAATAAAATAAATATAAGAAATAACATGAATATTGTGAAAAAAAAATAGAAACAACGAAATAAGTCAATAAATTCAATGGAAAAAATAATTTAATTAAGTGAAAATGAATAATAGAATTGAGAAAATGAATAAAAAATAAAAAAATTAATAAATGAATAATAAAATAAATGAAATTAATTCAATTGTCTTCATATTATTATAAATAAAATAAATATAAGGAATATCATTAATATTCTGAATAAATTAAAATAAAAAATGAATAAATTGAATGTAATAAATGATTTAAATGAAATAAATAAGGAATAATATGAATAAAATAGAATAAATGAATGGAAAATTAAATAAAGTAATATATTGAATGAAATGAATAATTTAAATAAGACAAAAAATAAAATAAGTAAAATTATTATAAATAAAATAAATTAATTAATGAAATGAATTAAATAAATGAATTAAGGAATAACATAAATATTATAAAATAAATTGAACAAAAAGAATAATTAAAATAAAATAAATAGTTTTTTATTTGATTATTAATTGCGAAAAATAAATAAATAAAACGAATAAGATATTATCAAAAAACATGTATAGATGGAACAGTTTCAAATTGCCCGCCTAATTACGAGGCAGTGATGTCACATTTTAGTAAACAAAGCAGAGAAACATATAGTTTGGTAGTTTTGTACATTAAGTGGCCATAAAACATAACATGTGTTAAAAGCATAAAGAAATCCACTATCGACATAATATAAATAAAAGTTTTTATGGCTCACTTTACGACACACCATCATCATCATCGACAATATGCTTTCGCGAAATAACGTGCCATTCCATCAACAATGTGCCGGAGAACGGACACCGTTACCTTTATGGTGACTTTCTTAAACGTCAAAACGCCGATGATTCAATATATACGAGA
Source organism: Aethina tumida (assembly GCF_024364675.1). NCBI lineage: Eukaryota > Metazoa > Arthropoda > Insecta > Coleoptera > Nitidulidae > Aethina > Aethina tumida. The sequence goes on along the minus strand of NC_065440.1, from coordinate 17,610,736 downwards.
CCGATGACAAATTAATTTCCACCTTGTTTGTCTATTGTCTCTCGACAAACACTGTATATGTGTTTTAAGGTTAAATATTAAATATCGCTCGGAGACGTTTACATAATAGCCGGTGTAACGAAGCCACTTCTTTCACTTCGGCAGATAAGAAGTAGGCTACGACAATGTATGCACCTACATACGGGAAACTGTATTTTGTCGGTGAAACTTTTTTTCCCAATAGTCGAATTCTGAGACGTTCCACTAAATCGAATTTATTGGACCGTCGGTTTTCTAATGTCACAATTTCGGATGCTAATTGTGCACACGCCACACTAGTTTCTCAATGAACCGTTCGGTGAATGAAAGCGATGGTTCAGTTTGATAGTCAAGTGGAAATCAACACATTATTTGGAAGAATAACCTTCGCTGAAATTCACTTGTAATTATTGTTTAGTTATTAAAACAAGTTTTGTTGAATACGAAAAGTGAAAGCAAATAATAACTATGTCTTAGTAAAAATATTGATGAAGTAATGAAATGAGTCAGTTAAATGCCACTAAAATTAAATTGTTCGATAACTGTATGATTAATGAAAATACTAATGGACATGTGTGTTTATTTGACCATAAAATGTATGAGCTGTTGGTCATAAATTGTTCAACAAATTAACTCTGATTTTTTCCACAAATTTCTCCAACAAAGTGTTAATTTCAGTTGGAAGAATGGAAGATGAGTCGTTCCCAATCAGGCTCCACCATGACCATCAATACAATAGGCAACCAGAAAGATGACATCAGCATCTACAACGGAGATGAGAACCACAAAGTCTGGGCTGGCTCCCAGGACAACCTGGACCAAATTTATGACGTATACTCTACGTCCACCATCAGTAGGCCATCCAGACCAAGGCAAATCATGCAGCCCGTCACCGTACCACCTCCACCAGTCAAAGAGAAGAAGAAGAAGAGCAAAGGAAAATCCCTGAGCAGCTCCAGGGAAGACCTATACCATCCAGTAATGAACGGCAAGGCCAGCAGCGTGGCAGGAACCATGGTAAAACCCAGACAGATGCCCCAGATGGTCCAACAACCCATTTACATCATGGCACCCCACCCCGGCACCTTACCCAACCCCAAGTTCTTCAAGCACCACGGTAAGCAAGTCGGATTGCATACTGGATGAGGTGTATAATATAATTGGTTTGCAGGAAACACCTTTTCCCACCGCCCCAGAGGAAAAATGTTGATTCCAGCCAGACCCATCCCCCCACCGCTAGTACCGATGGCCCCCGTCATCATCCCGACCTCGCTCCCCAAGCAAAGCAAGAAGAAGAACAAGCACGCCATGGAGGAACCCATCTACATGCCCAGCAACCGGGCCCTGAGCCCCGTGGCCAGCTACCAGCCCGTCAACTTCCCGCACGAGGCGTACCTGATGCAGCACTACGCCACGCTCGAGTCGCAGGGCAAGCAGAAGAACAGGCGGGAGAAGAGCCAGGAGAAGAAGCTGAACAAGAAGCTGGCGCAGAGCATGAACGGACTGGACGATCCCAATTTGAGCGAGGAGAGCCCGTTCAACACGGGCATCTACAGGAAGAAGGGCCACCTGAACGAGCGCGCCTTCTCCTACTCGATAAGGCAGGAGCATCGGAGCAGGAGCTACGGCAGCCTCGCCAACCTGAAGTTCGCCACGCCGATACCGAACGGACACGATGTAAGTGTGTGGTACTAAATGCTAGAACGGTTCTGCAACAATCGAAAGTGACCAATTGGTAAAAAATAAAAGTGCAAGTGTGTTGAGACACATGAAATGATTTCTATTCTGTATAAGTCGATCAATTTCTTATCACTTTCTTTGAATGAATAATGGGTACTAATATGGCAACTCCTCGTTGCAGCCAGGATGTGAATATTAATTAAACGATTTTATGCAAATGCGTCGACTAATTTATATTCTAATTAATGTTTCAGGTGGAAGACAGGGAGGACATAAAGAAGGAGAGGGAAATAATGCAAATGGTTCAAGACTTAGACTTGTCAGGAGATGAATTGGAACGTTCCGAAGTACCAAGAGGAATGTACGAGTCCAGGGCAATGGGACCAGGAGCACCTGTCATAGTAACATCACCACAAGTCAATGGAAGAGGACATCGTCGATAAAGTAAGTTATTTTCATAAATTTATCTTTTAACTGTTTACTAAACCAATTGTTGGTGTTTCAGGATGAAGCCATACGTCACAGAGAAGAAGCACAAGTCTTCAAATCAAATGGAGAATCTATTTATGACCACCAGATTAAATAATATAAGACTTAACATGAGCACTAATACCCATTATATTTAAACTTGTTATGTAATTCATATTCAGCAACAGTATTGGACTTTCTGAATTTTAGAAGTAAACTAGGCAACTTAGGAATGCTTCTAGTACTGTTTCTAGAAATTATTTGTTTATAAATTTAGCATAGAGTTATATATTTTATATTATTATTATTATTTTAACGTAGTATTTATCCATTTTTAGGAATATTTATATAAATTGGGGGCAAAAATTAAATAAAACTAATATTTTTTAATTTTTGTCATCAGTTTATTGTATTGAGAAGATTTATTATCTTTTTGTAGTGTTGCAATACTCAGTTTTATTGTACATATATTGTAAATGTAACGACTTTTTAACGACTTGCTCAAATTTTACACATTATGTTCAATTATCTTTTTTTAATGGAAACAATTTCGATTTTTTTTTTTGTTTAAAAGGTATATGGTTTTTATGTTATTGACCAAATAACTTTAAATTTGTAAATATAGCCTTAAACGCTTAGATATTAAATGAGTCTATAGTAACAAATGATTTTTTATGTATTTTAACTGTGTTTTTGTGCAGTAATGGAAATTTTATACTATTTTTTATATTTTCGTTTGTTTGATGTGCCATTTTGTCACATTCGGTGTCCTGAAGGGGTCGAATCAAACAAGGCATTTTGAAAGTAATTGTAAATTAATTTTCGAACTCTTTTCTAGGTTTATGATGTTTAACTGTCTGTATCTTTTGTAAATAAAGCATTTAAAATATGGAGACGTTTTTAATTTAAATATCCTGATATCCGGCTCAAACCCCTCAATACCCTCCTAGACACATTGAAGTCAGTAACAGGTGAGGCGCAGTGGCTTCTGCGCACCGCACATCGGGGCGACACCAACCGGCCCAACTTCGTACCACAGTGTCCAATGTCAGTGTGTCACCTAGCAATAGTTCTTGGTTTCTTTTTAAACAACAACGACGAAATTGAGACAACATGCCACTGAACGCAGACCAAATTAAAAGCGTCCTTTCCACGTCGGATTGGGAGCTGAAGCCGTTCGTTCCCGACATCCTGAAACTGAACGTAGGCCAAGGACGAAAAATCGTCGACGACTTACTGTTCAACTTAGTGAACAAAGACAAAGCGAGGCAGGAGAGCTTGGAGCTTCTTACAACGGTTGCCGAGGCGGGTAATTTGGAGGCTTCGGAAGCTTGGGAAGTCCTCAGTGTATGTTTGGCACGTCCAATTGCCTCCTGTAAAGAACAGGAACTGCTGACGTTGACCGCCATCCTGGACCACGTGCCTGAAGTCGATGAATTCCACGACCAATTAGAGGACGATTATCTGAAGAAAATCGTCGAAGCTTGCGTGTCAACCACTTTGGAGAGCGTGTTCGAAGTGCAAGCGGCTTTGGGCCTCCTAACTAGTTGCTTGAAATATTACGGCGATTACCTGGGGGAGTTTAAGACAAAAATCGAGAAGTTCCTTGTCAAAATGCTGGACAGTGATGACCAGGAGGTCGTCCAAAAGGCTGCACACACATTTTTATACCTACAACAGGTTCGTTGCCCGTTAATTATGTTACCCCACTAAAAAGTTTCGTTTGGATAGGTTGGAGATGGAGGAGTTGATGGCCAGGGTTACGTCGACAACTTCTCAAGGCAATTTGGAAGGTTGTGTTCAACTGCACACAGCCTGTACGACGTTTTGTTTAATAGCATCAAGGAAAAAGAGCCCTACGACAATTACGAGACTGAGTCACCATTTACTTTTAACTGTTACACCTCCGACAGTCTTAAGACTTTGTATGACTCGACAAAACGTCTAAGGAACTGTTTGTGTTACTTAAAATATATGATTAGGTATTTACTTGATTTAATAACAACGTATTGTTACAAGATTAACTTGGTTTCAGTAAAAAATTTCCTGTAAGGAAAGAAACAAAGCCCAAAGAGATTCTGGATGTAGTGATAAGAGGTTTGGCAGTTCATCAATGTTTAGCTGGAGATGTTGCGACACATACTTATCATTTTACTTTATTACTTAATGTTTTACAGAAAGATTTGTTGCATTTGTTGCAACTAGTTATAAATGGGTAAGCTATCAAATATCATTAGGAGGTTCTTAGACGCCCATAGGACGTTCCTGAAATGTCAATGGGGCCAAATGGTCTATAATATAAATTTTGTTTCATTATTTTTATATTTTAAATGTTTTTAGGTATCAAACTCATTTGTTGCCATTTAGTTTTACCATAAATAAGTTGTTGGCTGATTGTTTGAAGAGGATTCAAAGATGTGATTGCTTCAAAAATGATTGGTAACATTAATACTCCTCTAAATTGGTTCACATTTCATTTCAATAATTTTTTAAGTGGATACAAAAGAGCCATTTACAAAACAATCATAGCATGGCTGAAAATAGCAAAGACAGCAATTAACAAAGTATTACAAAAGGGGTTGGTGGCAGCAATTTTATGTGACATAAGTCCAATCAAAAAACAAAAAGCTAAACCTCAATCTAAGGCAAAGAGTGGAAAAAATCAGTAAGTTTATAATTCACTTTAATATTTGAGTCTGCATCGAAACAATTGCAGAAGTTTGTCACCTTTTGAAGTTGAATATTCAGAAGAAAGTCGTAAACAAGCATTGAACTGCTTAAAGTATTTGTTCCGAAGCAACTCATTCAACTTAGCAGGCAATATTTTACAGGTGAATATAATAAATTAGATAATTTTAAGATATTTTAACGAAAAAACATTTAAGGGCATCTACAAGGCTGTCCTGGTGAGGCCATACAATAACACTGAATGTCAGAAGTTAGTTTATGAAGTTGTGGTGGCCATCTACGATGATGAAACCCTTTCTACGTACCCCCCTTTGCAACTAAGCATTGATTTGCTACATCGTGGGGCAAATTCCTTTAACAGATCCATCGCAAGTACTTGCGAAATGGGTCTAAATAATTTGGAGAGGCTCTGTCAACCTATTTGCCCTTCCATCTTGTCCCCCATCTTAAATTTCAATTTCCAAGAGTTAAACGTGCACGAAGACTCCACGTTGAGTTTAATTGATGAAGATGTGGTTGAAGAGGTGTCTGAGGAAGTTGTGCCAAAGATAATTATAATATCCGATCAACTTATTAGACCCGCCTTTGAAAATAAGGAACAATTGCCGGAGCCCAAACCCATAGAAGTCGTTAATGAAACACCTGAGGACTCTAAATTAGTTATAACACTTGACGATGTTGATGAAACAGGGATAACTAAGAAACAAAAACATGTTGGAACCATCATAGATTTAACTGTTTGTGATGATGAGCCTCCTGAACCACCCAAGAAGAAATCAAAACCTGAAACTGTTCCCGATGCTCCGCAGAATAATGATGTTCCCGATTCTCAGCAGGATAATGATGTGTCGTCAGAAACACAGAGTATTTCATCTTCAGTTTCAAGTTATTATCCATTTAATTCATTTTCATGTTTTTTCAATTCAAGTACAGAGTCGTCAGATTCTGATTTCGATGCACATTTTTACTGCCCATTTTTAAACTCATCACCAAGTTCATGTTCTTCCTAATGAATAGTTTAATGTTACGTGTGTGAAAATTTGGTTTCAATAAAATAATTCAAAATACCAAATGCATTTTTAATATTATTGACTTATTCGCTACTTATATTTTATCTACTCAAACATAGATGACGTTGTTTTTGAAACAGTTTACTTGTAAATAAGTGTCTTGGCTTCTCACGCTTAATAAATTGTTTGGTAGATGGCACTGCCATGCCGTACGAAAATTAAATTGTTCATCCGACACTAACAGCAATTTTCAATCACTAAACAGCGTTCTGTGCTACTAGTTTTACGGTTTGCACATTATTCTCGAATGGCCGCGTCCAAGTTCAAGATCGTTGAACAGCAGGTTTTATTCTATCACTCCTGTTTGACCCACAAATTTTATCTCGCAATTAGGAGAATTTTAAAATTTCATATTTGAACAATTTCTTAACAATTTTGATTTAAATTAAAAGTAATGACTGAATTTCTTAAGTTTTTTTTTTATGAAGTAGTACTCCAATTAATGGAGATTTTATTAAAATGTTAAGCAACGTATCATTAGGTACTATTCGATTTTCATATTAAAACAACAAATTTGTTCTCTGAATAAATGAACTAGTTAAAACTGAAGACGTCTCAGTGCCTCAGGAAAAGGATCCCAGGTACTGAATCTAACGTTCTCCTAGAGGTACTATTTTGTTCCAAACTAATCGAAATCCAAGACGTGAAGAAGAGATCGGAGTACCCGCTTCTAATCGCATGCTTCTTCAGCACGACCCAGCGGTTAACTGTTACAATACCCGTCGAGTACCACCTCGGCTTTTGTATGCGTAGTGAAGAAAATCACCGACGGTACCGCTGCTTCCTCGCACTCGCACCGAAGACGTAGTTGTGCGACGCACACCACAAGAAGTGGTACCACAAGACGGTATAGCGTCGCGTTAACGAGTTGCGTGTTCAATAACGCGTGTCTTCCGGACGTCCGACAGTGCAGTGGTTTTTGGATATTGATTTTTCTGTTGGTGGAAAGTTCGATGGTACTGATTTGTTGAGGGGTGAAACTGTGGTTAATTATTTGTGATCTCGTTTGTGACGTTTTAGGAATAGGGTGGTTTTCGGTAAGTTTTCAGGGGGTGTACCAATAATTTAAATTGTAACTATTATAATATTGTTATTAATGTAAATTACTAGTACCATTAGTACTTTGTAGTTTTGACGTTTCTCATAAGAAGCAAAATAACAGACTTGGTGAAAGAAAGAAGAAGATAAATTTTTAATAGCACCAATTTGGTACTTCTTGTAAGTGATTAGTACTTAAATATCGATACTGTCATTAAAATGCTACAATAATTGATGTATCTCCAAGTGAAACCAGCCGGTGGAAAATTGTAGTTTAGCGTGACAAAATTGTCACACTCATGCCTCTGATGTTTTGGTACTTGAATGTTTCACACCTAGTACTACATAAAGTAGGTGAGCAATAATTTTTGCGTGTCAAATTTAATATTAATATGTATAATTAACAATTTTTGAAAAACTATTATTACTATTATTAGTGGTACTACCGTAATAAATTGAGTACCAGATGAGGCAAGAAATTAAAATCCTTTAAGCAATAAATTTTAATTATTATCTTAATTCTAATAATTTTCAGTGACTTTAATCTTTCTCCACGGTAGTACCTACATGAATTGCATCATTGGTTTTTACAAATGCAAATACCACACAAAAGGTTATACGGTAAATCTTTTTCGAATCTTTTTAATAATAAAACCATTATTCGCAATCGACATTTTATAGGATGCAGATGTTCTTTACTTATTAAAGACATTTAAACAACTGGTTGCGATTTGTTGCAATTGTAAGTTATTCATGTCATTGGTTTAGATTTTCTGGCCCAATTGATTTTCTTTAGTATGATTTTTTTAATGAAGTGTAATGATTAAAGTAAATGACACTTATGTATAAAGTACGAAAAATGAGAACTGTTAAGGTAGTATCACTACAACTCAATAGCAAGTTGTCTTGGATAGTCAAAATAAATTCAATAAATCAATAAAAAGTAAAATGCGCCCAAAATAGAGAACTGCCATGGTAGTACCACTACAAGTAAATAGCAGATTGTCTTGAATAGATAATATAAAATCAGTAAATAAATGAAAAGTAAGTACCTCGAATATTGGGAGCTGCCAGGGTAGTACCACAACAAGTCAATAATAAGCTTTCATGGATAGACAATACAGAATCAGTAAGTCAATAAAAAGTAAAGTACGTCAAATATTGAGAACTGTTGGGGTAGTACCACCACAAGTCAATAATAAATTGTCTTGGATAGACAATACGAAATGAGTAAGTCAATAAAAAGTAAAGTATGTCGAATATTGAGAACTGTCAGGGTAGTACCACCACAAATCAATAGTAAATTGTCTTGGCTAGATAATATAGAACCACTAAATTAATGAAAAGTAAAGTGCGTCCAAAATTGAGAACTGCCAGGGTAGTACCATTACAAGTTAATAGTAAAGATAATATAAAAACAGTATAGTGGTAGTACTACTTCAAATATTAATGTAGTCTTTATCATAACTTCCCAAACTTAGAAAAAATTAGTACTAAACAGTCCTGTCAAAAGTTGTACGCTGAAACATTTACAACTAGGAAACTTGTAAAACTTAAACGACATACTCAATCGTGAAATTTATTTCTCAAGTACGATTTAACTCTGTTTCCATCTAACGGTACACATTACATCCACACAACGATAACATTCGCCATGCCATCTGCTGTTAATAAATTTGTCTCCGGTTGATTGTGGACCATAAAAACCATGTGCACCATATACTCATCTAAATTATAATCTTGTAGGCCTTTTAATTATAAAAATCTAGTTCAGTTCGTTTATAATTATACATGGCTGCAGCAATAATATTGGAATCAAATAAAACAAGAGTCAGCCAGATAGTTTTATGGTTTAAGAAAAGTATTTGGTACTGTTAGAAGTAATGGCTTTGTGTGTGTGTGTTGTTTATTCTTCTGTTTAATTGGTCATTAAACAATTTAACTTTAGCGCCAATATGCAAAAAGTAAAGGTTAACTTCTTTTAGATGATTCGCTGTTGTTAATAATTGTAAACTGTATTTTTATTAAACTTTACTTACTTTTTGTTGAATATTTAAAGTCTGTTACATACTGTTGTATTAATTTAATATTTATTAATTATTAATATTTTAATTTTTTAACTTATTTTAATTATTATTAACTGTTTGTAAAACATTTGGTTGGTTTAAAAATATTAGTTGTTTAATTAATTTAATGTAAAATTAGAATTGGAGACAAAAAAAGAATTTTAATTATTTTACAATTTAAAACTAACAAAATTAAAGGTGAATATTTTAATAATTATTTACTGGATGTTAAGCATTAATGAATAATTATTTCAGTGACATTTGGTTAATTGAAAAATCTGAATTGTTCAAGTGAATATTTTAGACTTTTAATAATTATTATGTGTGTAAAATATAGACATCATAGACACAATTTAACATATTTTGTTTCACTAAGTAAATTTTGGGAGTACTTTAGAATTAAAGCAAATTTTTAATCAAAATTATCAGTAATAAACATGGAATTTAATGACAACATTAACGATATAAATTTTTTAAGCGACACATTACGACTTAAGCAGTTATTACATGCATACTAATTAACTTCATGGCTCACTTACTGCAGGTAGAGCAAAAACGGGTTGATCTACTGGTTGTCTTCCATATAATTAACACGAACCCATTGATTATGCTATAAACGCAACATATACCGACGATTCAGATATAAAATAGCGGGATATCGATTTTAAAAAGATACTGTTAAACTATTAAAAACCCAATAATAATAATAACATCCAGAGTAGAGTTGGATAAAACAACAAGCTGGCCAGTTTCAACTGGGTCAATAGTTGTTGTTATTAGTACATTAAATTTGTAATTTAATTTGACTCATTTCAGTTTGTATAATTAAATCTGCAGCGAGACGGATTGATTCAATTGCCGCAGTTAAAAATGTAAATTAAAATAGTCGTCAACGACTCCTCCTTTTTGCCAATTAAAAGGATTTTAATTCCAGCGTCTCAGGTTACTTTTTAATCAATAAAAAACTAGAGAAATCTCTATGACATAAGATTCGTACATCCTGTTTCGAAATAATAAATAAAAACACTAATTAAACCTACAAAAAAAAAAATTGAAAAGTTTTAGTTATGGGTTTTCAAATAAATAATTCGAAGTGATAGGAACGGATTCAATGAATGTGAAGAACATGAATGCATTGCAGGATTGGGTAAATTATTACCGGAGCATTGCACCGCAAAGGGAAATGCGGAAGGTGTAATAAAAATGAATTTAAGAGCAATAAAAAAATAATTGTAACTGGTAAATTACATGAATTATTAAAAATAAATTGACGATTGCGAATTATGTCGAAGAAACAAATTAGAACAGAACAATGGATGGTAAATTAATTAATACATTCCTGTGCGAATTTAAAACTGAAGCTGTTAAAACAAAACAGAAAACCAGTGCGATAACAATCTACGAAAAAACCTTCTTCATCCATTCTTCCAACGTTAATTGTTTCCTTAACGCTTCAAGGTACACATTCGAAATAAACTAAACGCATCTTCTGGGGTTATTTTACATATTTATAACAATAATTAGAGTGTACGTTACTATTTCAAAACGACTGTTCAGTTTCAAACGCTAATTGTCTACTTTCTTTTACTGTTTACCATTAAAGAGTCTGGCTGTATGTTACTGTGCAATAAAATTTCTAAATTAGAAAAAAAATCGTATCGTGATGGTCGTATTATATACGAAAGCATCATGATCATTTCGTTCTTAATTGACAATTGTATCCGTAAAATTTAACCTAAACCAAGGTGATTAATTTAAATTTATCCATAATAGACCAATAATTAAGGAAATGGTTATTTAACTACTTTCATTGTTTAAAAATAGCAACAAAATTACATCAATGAATCGTATTCAATAGTAGGGAACAATACAATTGTTGTTATGGTAATTTTAAATCCACACAACTCTAAAATTGTTCTATCATAACTTGGTCTAATCTAAAAAGTTGTAACACTGAAGGACATTTAATAGATAAATAATAATTTGTCACAGACATAAAAGTCCACATCAATTCTAGCTAATAGTAGAATACTTTAATTGGTCTGGAAAGAATTCTTGTTACAATAAGATACTTCAATGTCTATCAGTCCATCAGTGGAAACACAGGGATAAAATTTATAAGTTTAACCACTTTCATTGTTAAAAAATTGAAATAAAATCACGTAAACTGTGGAATAAAAATAAAAAAATATATAAATGTTCAATATTTCTTTTGTCCAACAGTATAAAACAATAAAATAAAATCCACACAACACTAAAATTGTTCTATCATAACTTGGTCTAATCTAAAAAGTTGTAATACTAGAGGACATTTAATAGATAAATAATAATTTGTCACAGACATAAAAGTCCACATCTAGTCTAGCTAATTGTAGAATACTTTAATTGGTCTGGAAAGAATTCTTGATACAATAAGATACTCCAATGTCTATCAGTCCATCAGTGAAAACACAAGGATAAAATTTATAAGTTTAACCACTTTCATTGTTAAAAAATTGAAATAAAATCATGTAAATTGTTGAATAAAAATAAAAAATTATATAAATTTTCAATATTTCCTTTGACCAAGAGTATAGAACAATAAAATTGTTGTTATGGTAACTTTAAATCAACAGAACACTAAAATTGTTCTATCATAACTTGGTCTAATCTAAAAAGTTGTAACACTAGAGGACATTTAATATATAAATAATAATTTGTCACAGACATAAAACTCCACATCAACTCTAGCTAAGTATAGAATACTATAATAGGTCTTTTGTCCAACAGTACAGAACAATAAAATTGTTGTTATGGTAACTTTAAATCCTCACAACACTAAAATGATTCTATCATAAGGGCATTTATTAAATAAATAATAATTTATCACACATAAAAATCCGCACCAACTTTAGCTAATCATAGAATACTAAAATAGGTTTAGAAAGACTTCTAGCTACAATAAGACAGTCCAATATCTATCAGTCTATCAGTGAAACCACAAAGATAAAATTTACAGCGAATCTAACTAAGCATGACTCTTTAACAGATAAAATCCATGTACTTTTTTACGACAGAACATAATTCTTCCCAACAATCCACTTTTCTTTCACTTTTAAACACACCGAGTAGTTTCACTGAACATTTTTACTTAATCCAATCTAATTAACGGCCGCAACAATAAATTAATTTCGTTAATTGAAGCGATTTTCTATGTGGAAAAAAAAAATAAGATAATATACCATACGTACATGATTTAACACACCACGTTTATGTGTTTCCATTGTGAGTAAGTGTGTCTGGACTAGTCGACTAGGAACTAATTGATATGAAGCGTGCACGATTGTAACGATCGCAATTAATATTTAATGGGATGTGCGGAAATGAAAATGAAATTTATGGTCTTTTTACCGGGAAAAAACTGCACTGAAACACTTTCACTATGTGTGTGTGTGGAAATAGGACGCGTTGGTTTTGTTGTCACAAGTTGTGACTCACAACACCAAACCTAACCTAACCTATAAATTTTGTAAACAAACATTGGAGGTTATGTCAAGTCCCACATTAAACAAGATGAACGTATTGGATTCGAGTAAGTGGCTATAAAAAATCGAATTACATGCTTTCTTCACAGAATTAACAGCGGCATATGCGCCGATTCCCGTATAACAGTAAAGAAAATAATATTATTGGCCAGAATCCATACTAAACGGTAAAAATTCCTCCTTTTGTCGCTCTTTTCGTTCCCCGACCATTGAACTGTCACAGGAACATTTTTTTCAGGTAAATAATGTAATTCAATAAATACTTCGTTTGTTGGTGTGGTTTATTTTGCGGTAGCGGTGTGCAAATGGAATTAGTGTTGGGTTTTAGATGGACTGGTAACTGTTCTGACGTCTCGTTCAAATAAACGTAAGGTACGTGTGTAGGAGTGTTTGAGTGATCAGTTCAATTAATACCGGATTAACAATCACGAAGTGTCTGTCTACGACAAAATTATCGGATGCAGTAAACTTGTTTACCACGTCGAAAAAAATAAAACAACAATATCCATGTAATCCAGTTATACGGTTATAAAGCTATAAGATCAACAGCATTAAAACGCCTAAACGTGCCGTAAAACCGCAGGTTAATTTTATAATTATAGCAAGTATAGGTACAAAATAAAAAACGGCCTTCCAATGAAACTGGTGATGTAACGTTTTATTTATAAAATATTGTTATGTTATAAATTGCTTGTCATTTTCGAACATATTTCTTAGATTTACTACTTACATAAAGCTTGAATTTAAACCAGTTTAAAGTATAAATATCTACATGTTTCTTTGAATTTTAAATATTTAGGTAAATTTAAATATCTTAATACAGTAAATAAACTAAACTAAATAAGACAGAAAATACACTAACCAGCAGAAGGAGTAGTACATCTCGAATATAATTTTAAAGCTAAATGTTTCAAAAAATTTAGATTACCCAGCTTAAACTATAGAGAAAATATTTGTGGTTAAATTGGGATGAAACAAAATTAATATTCGTTTAGCCTCTCTTTTCATTCAACACCAGAAAATTAAATTTTTCTGTTTAATTTAATACACATATTTCATAATCAATATTTTTAAAATTTCAGATTTGTTTATGAAAATTATTTAAATAATTGAAGGATATAATTTAATATTTATTCACTTTAAAAAATAAAAATTGTAAATATTAATCAGAATTTTATGAATTCTAATAAATATAAAATACATAATCTTTAACTGTAAACAATTAAAATATACATTTTTCATTAACAAGATCTGAAAAAAAGTTCAGTTTCTATGAAAATTAAATAAATATTTATTCAAGTATATAAAATAATTTAATATTTATCTACTTTAAACAATAAAAATAATAAAAAAATTTGAGAAAATATATATTTGATAAACAAACAAAAAAATTTTATGAATTTTGATAAAAATACAATAAATTATACTTAAATTATTAGCTTTTTCAGGCTAATTTCTAATATTTAAAATAGTTAAATAAAAAAATATATATTCTAATTATAATTTATTTTATTTTTATTAAAATTCATAAGATTCTGATGTTTATTTTTTAATTTCTATTGTTTAAATTAAATAAATTGTAAATTATATACTTCTAATTTCTAATTAGACAATAATGGGTGATTTAATAGTAAAAATGTGTTGGTTTAAAACAGGTATATAAATATAAACAACACAAAATATACGAAACAAACGAATATGTAAGTTCCCACAAAAAATTGCGAAGCTATTAATTAATTAATGCACGATTCCACCATATGTCCCAACTTTCATCGCACGACACGACTCTCTTTTAAATAATTCATCGCTTAACACCGTTTTATTATTTTGCCGCGAAACTGGAATGCGCCATTTCTGAAATTGTTATGTGTCCGAACGATAAAAAGAATTGATAATGAAACCATTAACAACCGGCACAATAAAATGCGACCGGCCTGCGAACCGCAACCAGTTCGAGTAACGCAGGAACGGAACGGTTGCCAAATTTTTACTTTCCCGATCCCGGTCCATTGTCCGAAAGACCGAACGAAACAATTAAACTGGAAAGTATTCGAGTTATTAATTAAAAACGAAAGTTTTATGGGCCAACGTTTTTTCACTTAAAATTCTTCAAAATCAATATTACATGAACACGCGAGGATTCCTCGATGCTGACCGACCATTTTGGGAAAGCTTGACGATTGTTTTTTAAATTGTGATTCACTTCACATTATTTAGATATTTACTTTGCTTTGGGTTCTAAAATCCATATGGTTGTCAGGATTTAAGGTTATCTATTATTTATGAATTCTAAATATTTTCTAAAATGTACATTTAAATGGTGGGACATGAAATTAAATACAAAAAGGAGAAAACTTGATTATTTTCAAAAATTTAATTATTTAACTGGAAAATTTTATTTCATTTAAATAAATAAATATTAAAAATCTAGTTTATGAATAATATATATTTTAAATATTTTGGACAATTTCTATTATTTAAAATAAATACAAAAAGGAGAAAACATGATTATTTTCAAAAATTTAATTATTTAACAGGAAAATTTTATTTCATTTAAATAAATAAAAATTAAAAATCTAGTTTATGAATAATATATATTTTAATTTTTTTGGTCAATTTCTATTATTTAAAATAAATACAAAAAGGAGAAAACTTGATTATTTTCAAAATTTTAATTATTAAACAGAAAAATTCTATTTCATTTAAATAAATAAATATTAAAAATCTAGTTTATGAATAATATATATTTTAATTTTTTTGGTCAATTTTTATTATTTAAAATAAATAAATATTTAATTATTATTTATTTGTATTAAATGTATGTATTTAATGTATTAAATTTTTTAAGTAAATAAATTAAAAAATATATATTTTAATTACAATACATTTTATTTTTATTAATATTCATAGTATTCTGAAAATTTTTTGTATTAAAAATGTATTTTTTAATTTTTTTAACAATTTTTATTATTTAAGATAAATATTAAATTATTCAATTATTATTTACTTAATTTTCAAAAAAATCTTGAAATTTAATAATTTATTTTATGAATAATGTCTATTCTAAATTTTTTAATTAATTTCTATTATTTAAATTAAATGAATTAAAAATTATATATTTGAATTATAATTTATCTTATTTTTATTCTGATAAGTTTGTGTATGTATTTTTTAAATTTTTTTAAACAAATTTTATTATTTAAAATAAATATTAATTTATTCAATTATTATTTAGGTAATTTTCATAAAAAATCCTGAGATTTTAAAAATTTATTTTATTTATAAAGTATATTTTAAATTTTTTCATTAATTTCTATTGTTTAAATTAAATAAACTAAAAATTATATATTTTAAATATAATTTACCTTATTTTTATTAATATTCATAAAATTTTGTTTATTTTTGAATTTGATTGATCAAATTTTATTATTTAAAATAAATAATATTAAATTATTCAATTATTATTTACTTAATTTACATAAAAATAGAATAAAGTATAATTAAAATATATATTTTTTAATTTATCTACTTTAAACAAT
This sequence comes from Aethina tumida, assembly GCF_024364675.1. Taxonomy (NCBI): domain Eukaryota; kingdom Metazoa; phylum Arthropoda; class Insecta; order Coleoptera; family Nitidulidae; genus Aethina; species Aethina tumida. Next base: position 17,594,645 of record NC_065440.1, on the reverse strand, counting down.
AAAAATTGACTAAATATAAAGAAAAAATATATTTTTGATAAACAATATTTAAGAATTTTATGAATTTTAATATAAATAAAATAAATTATAATTAAAATATATAAGTAATCGTTTCTTTCTTAGTTTTTATTCACTAAATTCATACATTAAGTAATTTTAAATTTGTTGTCAGTTTTCCACCATTTCCAACAGATTTCCATAAACGAAAGGAAAAATGCCGACTCGGGAAAAAATTCGAAAAACCGTTGTACCTCGAAAACTAGCGTTACCCAACGCAAGGCTAATTGTATAACACGTCTAACTGCATCGACAATTGCGAAACAGTAAATCAAAATGGGCGAGCATCTTGCTCATCCAGTTCGTCGGTGCCAAACAAAAAGCAAAAAAAAAAAAATGGCAACAACAACGAGCATCTCCGTAAAAGCATCTCGGCCCCCTCATCCACGCAACGAACAAATGGCCCGCAGGAAAGTGACTGCATTCAAATGTGGCCGCGTCCCCGGCAAAGAGGCACCCATAACTCGGATCGTCGGGCGTGACGGATCGTCGTCGTCGTCGTCGTTTTCATGACACTCCGGGGCTCAATTGGCCGTGCAACGACGTTGGCACTACTGACCGAAAAAAGACCCGGCACATTACACGGTGCCGTGGCCACGCGACGGGTGAACGTAATGCACGTTGAACGTGCCCGGACCTGCCCATCTGGATCCGGATCCGGTCGCGAAATTCAACAATACTGTTTCGCAATGAAAAATAAGTTTTTTACGTCAATAATGCCCTTATAAATGCGGTGAAATTGGATTTGCGACGGTGCAAGTTTAGAAAACACCGACGGGTCGGAAGTGCCTTATGCACTTTCTAGGTCAGGCTTTGTGCCATCGATAACTTTAAGTCGGGCGTTTGGAATACGAAACGTTTTATTTTTATTGTGTTTTCTTACTTAACAAGTGCCATACGAAAATACAAATCGAAAGGCAACTCTATAAAAAAGAGTAAAATTGTCTGAGAATATTAAAATTTTGTTTCTTTATTTAATAAGTTTTGAATTTCTTTGATATTCTTCATTAATTTATCGTATTTTATTATTTATATTTGTTAAAAATTGTATGTTACTATTTTCGTCTCTTCATTTTTTACTTAAACCTAATGAGATTTTGTAGACAAATTTATTAATTACATATTTCTCTTATAAATATACAATGCGACCAAAAATGATTATAATGGTACATGAAAATATATATTGAGAAAAAATTTAAATACATTCTTTAATGAGAATCGAAAGACAACTTTATAAAAAAAGTAAAATTGTCAGATTATATTAAAATTTTATTAATATTTAATATTTTTTAAATATTTCTCCCTGAGAGCCTTCATAAGTTCCTTTTATTTTATCCTTATATTATTAAATATGCATGACCATCATGGAGGGAAATATAAATTGAGATAGTTTTTAGCTGGTTAATTTTTTACATTAAATTTGCATTTCATTTTATCAAACGTGAACATAAAATTATACAAGTTGCAAATTTATTTTCTACTCAATAACAAAACCTTCCGGCAACTTTCCATATTTTACAACAATATATAAAATTCGTTTACAGTTTTAATTGAAACATAAACGTGCATAGTTAAATTCAGTGCAACCAGTTGTGCAATTCCCAAGTAATAGTAGTTTGCAAAATCAATTCATTTTTTATGGGAAAATGTTAAAAGGTGGACGACTTTCATAATATTAATTAATATGGTTTCAAGATAAATTGTTACAGGTTCATTTGCATCGTTTACTAAACAGTCAAATTAATAACCGGCAAAGTCCGAATCATAACTTTCTCATGGTAAAATCAAAACATCGATTTGGGTCAGTGTTGAATTTGAGGTAAAAAATCTGTGAAAAATGCAATTAAATCGTAATTTGATACACATACAACACATGTTGGTTATTTCAGGTCTGATTTTGTGCTAATTTAATGGTTATTTATTTTAATTGGTGTTTAAGGTGAATCTTTATTTGTTGTGATGGTGCAAATTATCCTTCAATTATACCACGTCTAATTGGAATATTTTACTACTACTTTATTTCAAATTTAAATATGAATAATATTTAATTATTTTCGATAAAAAACTTAAATTGTTGTTTTTGTTAAATTAAACGTTTATCTATTTTAAATTAAGGATTATAGGTAAAAATAATGTTATAAGACTCTATTAATTCATCATTTATTAGACAAAATATATTTTAGTAAATTGTTTCAGTTGTATTAGATATACGAGGTGTAGTTTTGGTTCCAAATGCTAAACGAAAAATGCATTTTCAAATTTTTCAAATACATGTTTACTAATAATGTACTTACCAATAGCTTGGTTTCCACGAGCTACTATTAATAAAAATAATATTCTAAATTAATAATACTAAAAAATATCAACAAATTTACTTACGTGTGGGTGTGTTGTGAATGTCTATGTCTACAGCAGCTGTAAAAAATAATATTTTTAATTAATTAAACAACATAATATATACACTTGGAGTACTCATCAGTGTTTTAAGTAATTTTACTTAATAAAATACAAAAGGTACGTACGTAAAATGGTTGATTCATTTGTCTGAATAAGAATCGGTGAGGGTGTGCCTAAACCTAAACATTAATAAAAATATTATATGACGATTTGAGACAATTTTTATAAAACACTTACCAATATCTGAGTTGATACCAGGTAAGCCTGAAACTTAAACAAAACCTTTAGCTAATTTATAAACCTTATGTAATCCTAAGAGTTACCAGGAATAATAGGTGGCTGATTTACAGGACAAATTAAAATGCACTGTTCAGATGGCTGTCGAGTTTGACTTTTATGCAAGTGTTTAACGTGGTGTCTTTCGGGCTTGACCAGCTTTTTGAATTCTTCATGGTGCACATGGTGTTTGGTCAATTTTCTGTGCTCAATTCCTGAAAATGTCCTTGTAAACAATGGGAATAATGTTTGTAGTAAATCAACCACCTGGATGCTGATCACTTATACAAAATATTTTGCATTCTACGTTTACCGATTCCACTGAGGACACTGAAGGAGCCTCTAAAATAATTAAAAAAATAAAATCTAAAACATGATGTTAATATTTTGGAGTGGTACCATTTAAAAATATGAGGACGAGGAAGGTGAAAAGTGCACATATAAACATTTTGTTGTACTGACGTATCTGTTTAAAACATGGGGCTTTTATACATAAACAAATGGTAAAGTTATGAACAAAATTCAGGTGATAATGAAAATTCTATTATTATTTTATTCAAGTTATCACGAAAAATATTTTTGTTGTAGTATTTATACTTGTATCCACATTTTTGTTGTTCACTGTAAATTGATAATAATTTAAAAATAATTTTTTCACTAAATTAAAAATAATGACAATACTTTTTAAAGTTTATTAATTGATTTTTTTGTTTTATTTTTATTTCCTTTTTAAATTTTGTTTTTTGAGTAATTTTAATTAACTAATATTTAATAAATAAATAATTATAGTACATTCAAATATTTTCAACAATTTTTTTATTAATCTAAACTATTTATTTATACTATTTGTTATTTGATTTAGTTTAGTTTAAATAATTGTACTCAATTTTAATTATAATTTTTGCTATTAAAAAAATCTAAATTATTTATTAATTGATTTATTTTATTTTAAATTATTGTATCCAATTTTATTTCTCATTTTTGCTAATAAAAAAATAATAATATTTTATCAGTTTAATATTTTTTATTTATTAAATTATATACAATTTTAAAACAAATAATTTTTAATAATTTCTCTTAAAATTTTTACATTTTATTGTTTTAATTATTTCGAGGCTAATTACTAATATTATACTTGGTGAGAATTTAATTTCAATTAATAAATATTTAAAAATGTTATTATCTTAAATATCTTATTATATTTTAAAATTTAAAATTAAATAATATTAATTTCAATTAATAAATATTTAAAAATATTATTAGTTTCAATTTTGATTAATTTTTTAACCATTTTTATTATATTTTAAATAAATTGAGCCTTTTAAACATTAGTTTTATATAGATAAATAAATAAATAAATAAATAAATATAACAATAAAACCTTTATTATTATACATTCAATATTTTAATTATTGTTAATTTGCAAATAATAATTATTTTGGTCCAGTAATTCCTAAAAATATAATTAAAGTAGTATTAAATGGAATAACACGCCAATTTTATAATAATTATTTATCATCCCCATTCAAATTAAGCTCAACTAAAAATCAAAATGTTATTAGTATTTATATTTCCAGAATTTAATCTGAATTAACTACCTCTGTTGAAGCTACAAAATCTGTTGGTGCATTCGCATATTATAAAACAAAATTCTGGAGAAATCCTGTTCTGTCTACTCAATTTTCCTCTGTTATTCTTCTGATACTTCTTGGAGAAGTACTCGAAATCCTTTTTGTTTAGAAAATGATATTTGGCATGACGGTTGGCTTCTGAAACTGACTTTTGTTACCCTGGAACTACATAAAACTAGGAAGTACCTGGTGGAGGTGTCACATTCGGAGCAGTACCATTGGTGGTAGACGTGATTGTATTATCAGATTTAATTGTGAAATTTTGGTGCGACAAATCATTGAAAAAAACGGGGTTTGGAAAGCAAAACACATGACATATTCCAGGCAATATCACCGGACCTAAAGCCACTGTCACTGAAACACGGTTTAATTAGAAAAGAATAACTATAATACTTTATTTTACCATTTAAATAAATGAAGAGACACAACAAAACTTGAAGGTGGCCCATTATAATGGTTAAAATTTAGTAACCTACTTAAACATTTAGATTTATATATGTATATATCATTTAATGTTGAGGTATTTTAATAATTCTATAACTGTTATCAGTTTTAGGAATTGTAAACAGTTAAAAATGAAAAATATTTCATAAACAATTTCCTCAATTGTTTTAAAATGGGTTTAAATATTTGTTGGTGATTATTTTAGGACAGGAGGTGAAGGCACTGGATAAAAAAATAAATATTTTATTTATCATTACTGAAGAGAATTTAATTGACTTGATTGAACTGTTTATAGTCAACACAAAAACATTTTAGATACATACTTTAATTAGACTACCAAAATAATTCGAATTTAGTGTTCTTAACTTTTTTGATCTTTCTTATTTTATGTCATTATTTAATAGAATTTAATGTGTTTAGGTGAACTGGGTGCAAAAAAAAAATAAAAATCATGACTTTCAATGCTCATAATTTTAATTCATTAAACAATCAATTTAATATGGAACAATAGGACTCTCTCCTTCACATTCCCCCACACTACATTCACATAATCTTATACAGGGTGGCCTGAATGGAGGAAGAAGTAATCTGTCGTCATGTTTTTTCGAAAAATCTTTGAAATGCTCCGTTTTAAGGTGGTAAGTTTTGTGGACTCTTTCTTCTGGGGCTTCTGAAATGTTACAGTCAAATAAAATTATTTTAATTGTTTATTTATACTACCGCTTGAGGTTGGTGACGTAGCTTCAGTTGTCCTACCTGACATCGAGGAAAAAATTAATTTTGATAGACTATAGATAAATATGTACACATTTTACCAGTTACGGGTGTAGATTCGTTGTGATGAACGGGGGGACTTAAAGTGGGGCAATGGATAGGTGGACATAAAACAATACAAGGGTCACGAGGAATGTGTGGTTCAGAATTATTGACGACTTCTCTGGTGTCTATATTATGGTTCGTCCTCTTAACGCTGGAGCCATAGACATATTCTATATAAAAAATAATTTCGTATATATTACATAAATAATTAATAAATTTTAAGTTTACCTCCACAAAATATAGCCAAGCAGGTTACAATAAACACTTTAGGATTCATACTTGTTGATTTAGATTGACGTTTTCAGTGGCATGCTTAAATAGGTGCCACGAGTATGTCAGGTATTCATTAAGAAAATTGATAAATAAGAAATTTCAGTGACATTTTTAAAAATTTTCTGATGGGAAATATACAAAAAATTATTTGAATTGAATTATAATAATTTATGGGGTTTTTCCTAAATCCTTGAACAATAAGTACAGTAACAAACAATAACATTTTAGATATAAGTGTATAAAATGAATATAGAAAGAAAAATTGGGAACAAATAGCTTCAATAATACGTCTTTTTATTTTTTTTAAGTTTGACATTAAAAATATGGTGATATTTATTTGAAAAAACCGATAAATCTAAAATTTCAGACAAAAATTTAATTAACAAAATAATTAATTAAGAAAAGTATGTTTAATAACTATTTAAATTGATTATTATAAGTGTTTTACTGTAAGAAAGAAAATTTATACGATTATTATCTTCTTATTTATTTAATAATTGATTAAATTATTTTCCTCATCTTTAATCCTTAAAATTTATATTTTATTAATGTAAAATTATTAATTGTAAAAATTAGGAAAAATAGTACATATTTTTTTTCTTTTCTTTTTTTATAAAAAAATTGAAGAAAAAAATACAAAATAAATATAGAAAGTAAAATTAAAAATAAATAGTTTCAATATTAACTACATGAATTGATTATTCTGTACTGTAAGAAAAAAGAATTAGATAATTTTGACTGCCACGATTTAATTTGTTAATACTAAATAGTAATTTAATCGACTCAGTTAGTCTGGGTACAAAAATAAGGAACATAATTCTCGATGCTCATATTTTTAATTCATCAAACAATCCATTTAAAAAGGGCCAATATTCGGACGACATTCTCCTACGTCACATCCACATATTCTTATACAGGGTGGCGACAAATTGGCACGTGTTTTATGGTGGTCGTCGTATTTTTTCGACAACTCTTTGAAGTGTTCAGTTTTAAGATGGTAAGTTGTAAACTTTCTTCCTTGAGGGGCTTCTGAAATGATACAGTTAAATAAAAATATTATTAATTGTTTGTTACCCTACCACTGGTGCTTGACACTCCACTTTCAGTGGTCCTACCTGAATTGCGATAAATAAATTAATTTTAATAGTATGTAGATCAATATGTACAATTTTTACCAGTTGTTGAGGTCGATTCATTATGGTTGGAAGAGGGACAAGGGACAGGTACACATAATACCACACAGTCAGGAAAGACGACTTCTCTAGTGTCTATTTTATGATTGGTCCTCTTGGTACTGGTACCATAGACATATTCTATAAAAACAATATATGGTGATATATATTATATTTTTAATTAATAAATTTTAGTCTTACCTCCACAGAATATAACCAGGCAGGTTACAATAATCACTTTAAAATTCATAGTTGTTGATTTAGATTTACATTTTCAGTGGTTTGTTTAAATAGGTTCCAGGAATATGTCAAGTATTCATAAAAAGAATATTGATAAATAGAAAATTTCAATGACATATTTTAAAATTTTTGTGATGGGAAATGTACAAAGAATTATTTAAATTGAATTATAATGAGATTTTACCTTAATTCTTTTTAGATTTTAGATAAAGTATGTAAAAATGAATGTTCATATACAAAAATGAATATAGAAAGAAGAATTAAAAATAAATAGTAGTTTCAATATTTCCTTTTTTTAGTTTCCTTATTTCTGTCCTCAACTATTATTATTAAATATGAGAAGTATTTATTTGAAAATATAGATAAATATAAAATTTGTCAGAAAAAATTTATTAAATAGAATAATTAATTAAGAAAAATATGTTTAATAACTATATGAACGAATTAATAATAATAATTATTTATAAAAATTTGGTACTGTAAGAAAGAAAATTTGTGTCATTATTTACTTATGTTTTTATTTATTTAAAAACTGATTAAATTATTTTCCTCATATTTAATTTTTAGAAAATTTATATTAAGTATTATCTCTTTGTGTTACTTTCCTTATTTCTGATATTGGAAATATGGAAAGTATTGATTTGAATACCGATAAATGTAAAATGCGACAGACAAAAATAGAAAAAAATTTAACATATTATTATAAGCATAATAATATACCATAATTTATGGTATTTTCTCTTGAAAATTCCATACTATTTTTTGTACAAATGCTTAACATAGCTTTGTGTTTCAGATTACTTGGCCATTTTTTTTGTAAGTACTGATAATTTTTTACGTCTTCTAAAAAGTTATTGAATTTAATTAATTGTTTTTTGTAACAATTTTATTTTTATTTTATAGATGTTAATTATTTTTCCTAATTCTTATGATTAATATTAATTAAAAATTAAAAAAAATAATTAAATAAACATTATTTATATATAATTTCCAATTTTATTCACAGAATGTTAAAGTTTTTATAATATTCTATATAAAATAAATTAATTTTTAACCTACTTCAAAGGTAATAAAATAAAAAATCCATTATAATATTTACATGATTTAAACATTCACTTTATTAAGTAATAAATTGATTCTTCGGAGCTGTTGACGTTGTACCATCATATCAGATAACTGTTAAGCATTAAAAGACGTTTGCAAAACGAATGACAACGTCTCCGCAACAAATTTATTCAATTATGTGTAACAGATTGTCGTGTTCATTTTATTAATGTTGCCCGATTAAGATGAAACGTGAATATAAATACAACTTATACAAACTCGCGTCCAATACCGTTGTTGTTTCGATCAATAATAAATCGCCTGTTAAGATTAATTAACGCACAAATCGTAACATTTTCCCAGATTAATTGGGATGGCCGAAAGTGAAATGGTGTTTGGTGTCGACAAAAAGTAAAAGTGTGAGAGATATAATTAATTAATTCGCTCGTTCCTTATGAATCCTTTGTTTTTAACTTGTGATGTCACTGTTGCTTAAGACGACTGAAGTGTTATGGTCTTATTGGTTGTCGAGAGAAAAAGAAAAAAGAATGCGAAATGTGAAATTGCACCGTTTCAAGTCTTTGTGGTCGTCGTGGTTTGGTAAATCAAACTTGAGGTTTTTCGCTGTCAGATCAATTGTTAAGGCTGACAGGGATTATTATGGTGCATGAAGGTGTTCACGTTACTATGTTGTTTATTGGTTTTGTTTGAAAATTATAGGTTTTACTTGCTAAACTTTTTAGGATAAGTTTCTTTTCTGTTTTGTTACTTGTTTTTTTTTATGTGTGCTTCAATTCTTTAATATAATTATAGAAAAATATTGTTGATAGCCAAACCATAATTATAAAAAATAAAAAAAAATAATTAATATTATTAAAGTTAAAAGTATTTAAATTTATTATTAAAAATTCAAGATCTGAAAGATCTCCAAGATATACTAGATCTACAAGATTTTCAAGATTTTCAAGATATTCAAGATTTACATGAGATATATATTACAAGATATACTTAAATATTTTCTGAATTTGGTATATCTTTTTATTTTAAAAATTTTAAATATAAATATATAAAAAATAAAAACAATTATTTTATTAATAATGTTAAATATTGTTGATAGTCCAACCATAATTATAAAAATATGAAAAATAATTAATATTATTAAAAGTAAAATCATTTAAATGTATTATTAAATTTATAAGATCTGCAAGTTTTACAAGATATACAAGATTTACAGGATATATGAGATATACAAGATAAAAAAGATATACAATATATACAAGATATATGAGACTTACAAGATATTCTTGTATATTTTGTGAATCTTATATATCTTGTAAAAATCGTAAAGTTTGAAAATTTTAAAGATAATTACACAGTCAAACCATAATTATAAAATAATTAATATTAGTAAAATTATAATTATTAAAATTTTTATTAAATCTTCAAGATTTACAAGATATACTTGAATATTTTGTGAATTTTGTATATCTTATAAAAATCGTAAAGTTTTAAAATTTTAAATATAAATATATAAAAAAAGAAAAACAATTATTTTATTAATAATGTTAAATATTGTTGATAGTCAAACCATAATTATAAAAATATAAAAAATAATTAATATTATTAAAATTAAAATCATTTAAATGTATTCATAAATTTATAAGATCTGCAACTTTTACAAGATATACAAGATTTACAGGATATATGAGATATACAAGATAAAAAAGATATAAAATATATGCAAGATGTATGAGACTTACAAAATATTCTTGTATATTTTGTGAATCTTGTATATCTTGTAAAAATCGTAAAGTTTGAACATTTTAAAGATAAATACACTGTCAAACCATAATTATAAAATAATTAATATTAGTAAAATTATAATTATTAAAATCTTCAAGATTTACAAGATCTATATACTATATATACTAAACTAAAATTATTTAAATTTATTATTAAATCTATAAGATTTATAAGATCTAGAAGATTTTCAAGATGTCCAAGATTTACAAGATATACAATATTTTCAATATACACAAAATATACAATATATAGAAAATATACAAGATATATTTGAATATCTTGTTATCTATCACAAGATATACAATATATACAAGGTATATGGTATGCAAGATATATTTGAACATTTTGTGCATCTTGTATATCTTGTAAAAGTCGTTAATCTTGAAAATATTAAAGATAAATATAAAGAAAAGAAAAAAATTATTAAATTAATAATGTTAATAATACCTTTATTAAGAAAAGAATTTTTATTGGACAAACTTAATGAGTCATAAATGTTCACTTCATAATTTATGATGTAGTCATTTATGCACACACCATCAACAAATTTCTTTAGGAATTGACACATTAATTACGAATTGTAAAGCTGCCAATTTAATTATTTGAAACAATAATTTTTCAAAAACAGTTATGCGTGCATATCGAAACACCGTAAACACGAAATTATGCACATGTTCGATTACTGTTATCCCACTCGAAAATTTCCAGATTATAAAGCGTCAATTAATTAGTTTTTTTTATCAGCGACAAACAAATAACTATTGTGGCTGACTTGAACGTAATTGAATTTAATAAAATTTACAGCTAAGGGATTATTACTCGGCGACTTGATTAAGAATTTAATTAAAATTTCGGTATTTCAGTATTTATGTGCGGAGGATGAGGCGATATTTTCGAAGAGACAAAGAAATCATTCCGACAAATTGGATGCGAATTACGGTTTTCGAATTGACTCGTTAATTATTACAATTTGCATTTAAAACTAAACATTGTTCTTTGCTAATTAGTTTTCAATAATAATAGTCGAGTGTCCCGGTTTATTAGAAAAAGGTTATCAGCATGTTATTATTGTTTAAATGGCCACTACAAGTCGTTTACTTGTAAATCAGATGTCATAACAACAAGTTGGAATATTTTTCTGAAAGTGCTTAACGGAATCGCGGAGTCCTCGAGATCACTTATCTTCGGTTTAAGCAGTTTTGTTGGTCCGTCCGAGATCCGTAAACAAATGTGAAGGGAACGGCGCACCGAGTTATGTAGAACAGAACGGATATGAGAATAAAGAGAATTTATTACTGGATGCGTCACGACATCAAAATTACGTTTGGGGGCAATAATTACGGAACAATGAGGGAATTCTTGAATAATACAGAAATTTATAATATTTAATTTTTTAACAAGAATAAAATTTATTTGATTCCATACATTACAAATATTTAATTAATATTAATTTTAATATTTATATTTGATTGTAAATTTTTTAAATCACTCTTCATCATTTAAATTAATTATTTTTATTTTATTTTGTCTTAGTTAACCGGTATTTATTTAAATTGCTAGTGTCCTAAAATATTATGTATAAATATGTATTTGCTGACCAACTGTCAATAGTAAAACACAGACCTAATGTCATAAAATCAGTGATAGCCTAAGACGAATAACGTTTAAAACATTCAAAATTAGAATTAGAATTTCTAATACTCACGCATTTTACGATCTTAGTTTAAAAAATTAAATGTAATCAATATTCACGAGTATTTTTAAATGTGTTTGACCGCATTGCTTTGCCATTAAAATCATTTATCTTTTTTTTATAAGTCGCACACACATACTTTACATATGTAAATATTTGTAAAACTATGCCGACGATTAATTTGTACACAAACACATTTTTTTCCAATTAAGATATTCGAAATTTATATACAATTCAATCGGAATGCAAATTTAAATTTACATCAAACTCCAATTAGTATAATTTTTTGTTTCGGCCGAAAGTGAAATTGCATTAAATTTGTTGAAAACCGACCGTTTGTTATTTCTATTCCACTAATTATGGGAAAAGCCGGTGTAAAAGTTTAATCAACGGGCGTGTTAATTTAAGCCTTATCTTAAGACAATTATTTCGACAAATTCGATCCAAAAAAAATTCGCAACAAAGGAAGTCCGACATTAAGTCGATAATTAACCGTGAATTCGTCAACAATTAAATAAAAAAACATCGAAATTAATAATCACACATAGACGAAAACAGGAAAAATGATTTCCAAACTCAGCCTTGCCCAGATCAAAATCTGCCTCTGTGCGACATTGGATGTGTTTAATTAATATGTGCACAGGAAAATGTAAATACAAGATAATCATTACAATTATAATTAAAAATGATGGCGTGCCTTTAAATCCTACACGAATAAAATGGTCATTAATTAAGGAAGTCGACGTTTTATTATAGCAATAGAAAGTACACAAAACGAATTGAATATGCGATATCAAAATAACGTTTATAACAAATTCCAAAATTTTGTGCGACTTTGTTGTATTTCTGTGACGATTTTCCGTGTAAAATCGCACCAACAACGGATTAAATGAGGCGCACAGGAATAATTAGGACGGAAATGTTATTTATTAATGGTGAAAATTATTTATTTAAATGTCGGCATTGAATATAAAAATGTTTAGATTATATGCGTTCAATTCAAATTAGATTATGTATGAATCAGATGAATTATAATGTTGTAATTATGATCTATAGTTATGGATGTTGAAACAAGCATTAAAAATTACCATAAAAGTGGATATTAGATTAAAACACTGTGTTTACACTTAATACATCTTTTATTTAATATTTCTGAAAAGTTAAAATTATTAAATAAAAAGTAACATCTTGTATATCTTGTGTATCTTGTATATCTTGTATATCTTGCAAACTTTGTAAATCATGCACATCTTGTATATGTTGAATATATATCTTGAATATCTTGTCTATATCATGTATATCTTCTATATCTTGTATATCTAATATATCGTGTAAATATTAAATATATAAATAATAAAATTATTTGAAATTAATAAATATTTACACGATGAACATCATTTACAGGATTTTCATGTAACGTAACCTTTCCCTCTGAAGCACTTCTCACGTATTAATTAAAATTATTAATAACCAACATAATACAACAATCCTCCGAAGATAATGGAGTTGTCATCACATTTACTAAGTTTTTGATAAACACCAGATAATTATGAACACAACAGGGATTTATGTCGGGGAAATCAAGAGCCGCTACGTGCACGAAAGTTATTGCGGCAAGTTTGATAATGGAGCATTGGATGTAAGCATAAATAAATCATATTAAGCAGACATCATTATGTACCATTAGCCACGAAAGAGATTAACGGTGCACGATTATGATACATGTCTCTGCGAATGTTTTGTTTGTATTAAGTGAATTAGTATTAAATCACGATTTGGATTTTTCGCTGGGGAGGTTCAACAATAAGTAAAAATACGATGTTTGATAATCGGTGGAATGCTTGACTAAATCCTTGTGGTTGTTTATAAAACGGAATTAAGGATTGACGAATGGTTTCGTGTGATGGCAAGTGTAAAACAACATATGTTAAATATTGATAGTTTTGTTAGTTTTGTAAATTTAGTAAATCTAGTAAAACTAAATCAAAAGTTTTATAAATATTGTAAAATTTGTCTTGAAGATCTGGTAAAACTTTTGAATATTAAAGATCCCGTATATCATGCATATCTTGTATATCTTGTTTATCTTGTACGTATCATATATCATGTAAATTTCACAAATTTTATAAATTTTGGACATCTTGTAAATCTTACAGGTCTATATGTATATAAATAAATATAATAAATTGGTAAATCTTGTAAACTTTGTATATCTTATGATTTTTAGAAATCCTGTTGAATTTAAAAACCATTCAAACCTTCTAATTTTTCTTTTAATTAATTAATTATTAACTTTTGGATATTAGAGATCTTGTATATCATGCATATCTTGTATATCTTGTTTATTTTGTATGTGTTGTATATCTTGTGAATAGTAAATCCCACAAATTATATAAATTTTGTACATCTTGCAAATCTTATAGGTCTATATGTATATAAATAAATAAATATAACAAATTGGGTAAATCTTGTAAACTTTGTATATCTTATGATTTTTAGAAATCCTGTTGAATTTAAAAACCATTCAAACCTTCTAATTTTTCTTTTAATTAATTAATTATTAACTTTTGGATATTAGAGATCTTGTATATCATGCATATCTTGTATATCTTGTTTATTTTGTATGTGTTGTATATCTTGTGACTAGTAAATCCCACAAATTATATAAATTTTGTACATCTTGCAAATCTTATAGGTCTATATGTATATAAATAAATAAATATAACAAATTGGGCAAATCTTGTAAACTTTGTATATCTTATGATTTTTGGAAATCCTGTTGAATTTAAAAACCATTCAAACCTTCTAATTTTTCTTTTAATTAATTAATTATTAACTTTAGGATATTAGAGATCTTGTATATCATGCATATCTTGTATATCTTGTTTATTTTGTATGTATTGTATATCTTGTGACTAGTAAACCCCACAAATTTTATAAATTTTGGACATCTTGTAAATCTTATAGGTCTATATGTATATAAATAAATATAACAATTTGGGTAAATCTTGTAAAAAGTAAATAAATTTACTCTTTATGAGTAGATGAATTGTATGCCTATTACAAAGTCTACATCCTGCTATTTTTGTAAATGTTATATTATATTTTATGTGTACATAAGATGTACTTTATAATATCATTATTCGAATAATAACGATGGGAAATACGAGAAATAACATAAAATTATTAAGGATTATTACACGAACACAATATGGTATATCTGCCGCAGATACACAACAAAATTGGTAAAAATATGTGATATAAAACAATAACAAATAATTGCATCATTATATATATCAAAAATGTTTGAACGTGAACACTCCAAAGGCATGTAATTAACATCGGAGAGTCCATTAAACACTAAAGACGAACGTATTTTCCCATTGAATCGATGCCATGCACGATGGAAAACACGTTGCCCATATGCACATTCCATAATATGATCAACGCCCGAATCGAACCACCAATTCATCGGCCACATCCACGACGGCCTTACTGTACACGTCCATTACCTAATCCGAAAAAAAGTTGTTGAACGGTACAAACGCCATACGGTTAGCCCCGGTGTCGAATATTCCGATTGTTGCGGCCTTACCCGACCGACCGATCTAACAGTTCTTTTAATTTTGCTCGAAAAAAAAAAAAAAAAAAATACGTTTTACGTGTGGGAAGACGGCTGAATTTCGTCGTCCGTGCCACTGACTCACATAGAACGGACGCCGGATTCTCGACGTGTTCCTTGTTAAGTACGTCGTTGTACGCGACGTAAACAAAACGCCGGTTTTATGGGAAAATTTAAATGTTAATGGGTTTTAAAATAAATTATTTACTTGTATCAGTATTAATAACTGATATTAATTAACGAGGTCGTAAATCAATTAATGGGGAAACATGAAACGGCTTTAGATAAAAGATGAATAAACTGTTATATCGACATTTAATTCAAACCATAATAACTAGACATGTTTACGTATCTCTGAGTTGAACAGGGTTAATTAATTTAGAAATTTATTTAATATGCAATAGAATTTATATTTTATAACGTCATTTTCAAATTACAATTTAATATATTAAGACAATTATAGAATATCGATAAATAATTTGTCCAACATTCTATGGAGATCTTATATCAGTTAACGACATTATTAAAGCGAAGGGAAAAATATGTTTTTATAACTTGGCAATATTTTTAATTGTAAATTGAGTAAATTTTCAAAAGTCCTCTAAATATCGTATATTACATTGTGTATATTGTATATCTTGTATATCTTGTATACCTTGTTTATCTTGCATATTTTGTACATCTTGTATACACACAATATTTGAAGCTTAGTGAAAAATTGTATAAATTTATACATCTTGTATATGTTGTATATCTTATACAGCTTATATATCTCATACGTCTTGTTTTTTATCCAAATTTTGAACATTAGAAACTTGAAATTCTTGTAAATCTTGTATATCTTGTACCTTCCATATTTTGTACATTTTGTGTATGTTTTATATCTATCTTGTACAGCTTATAGATCTTGTATATTGTTTATATTTCTTATAATTAAAAAAATAAGATGTTCAAATTTACAAGATTTACAACATTTATTTACATCACTCATAAGAATTACGAGATTAGTCATATTTTTATTAATAATAATAATTAACATTTTATGAATTCCACATAAATAAATCTAAAAATAAATAAATAATACATAAACTAACCTGATTCATTTAATACATCAATTTAATTCAAATACAGTTAACAGAAAGGAGATTAATATGTATTTTACTATTTGATAAAAACCCGTAAGGTGCATTTAAAACAATTACACCAAACAACACTGAAAATCACAATTAATATTAAAAGATTTACGATCATTTTCTGCATGCGGTGCTGCCTCAGATTTAAGTGAAAAAAATCGCCATACATATGCAACAAATCCATTTTAATATTAATGCAACCAACCTAATCCGCCGTGTTTTATTTACTGCTAAATGCACGCATCGAAACCGTTACGTTCTTAAGAAATCAGCTGCCGATTTTCGCTTGTGAACATGGCGATTTGTTAAAACTAGTCGACTGCACTGACCTGTCTTCCTAACTGGACGAGTTCAGTTACGTCTTTCTCTTCTCCGTCCGGATTTATTGCGGAGGAAATGCAAAACGAACAGTAAAAGTCACTTTCTTACTTTTTTTGAAAGACCCAACTGTGGCTTTTGAATTTTTTAAAACTGTATTATTGGAGGAAAGTGTGGACAATTATTAATCTTTGAAGATTTTGTTGAAGACCAGATTCCAATTAATTAGAAAAAAAAACAATATTTAGAAGCCTAGAGGAAAATTGTACATATTTTATATATCTTGTGTACCTTGTATATCTTGTATATTTTGTATATCTTTTATATCTTGTATATCTTGTGTATCTTATATATCTTGTGTATATAGTAGATCACATAAATGTAGCAACTACTTTATAATTTTTGGGTATCTAGTAAAACTTGTAAATTCTGTAAAAACAGTAAAACTCATTAACTTTATAGATCTTCATTTAATAAATAATTTGTATCTTGAATATCTTGGATTTTATAAATTTACAAACTCCCAAATATTTTATAAATGTATCTCTTATAAATTTTCAGTATTATTTATATTATAACACTTACATATTCTGTAAATTTTGAAAACATTGTAAATCTCGTAAATATCAGTTAATTATTTGTTAAACATTTTATGTAAATATTCTGATATTAGTTAATAACATTGTCAAAGTGAAGAAATAAATAAATCTATTTTTTAAAACTTTTGAATTATTATTCTATTTACTAAAATAATACAATATTTAAAAATCTTATATATCTTGTATATCTTATGTATCTTTTATATCTGAATGTATATCTTGAAATTTTGAAAATATATCAAATTTTGTAAATCTTACTGATCAATCTGTCTTCTTAACTGGACGAACAGTAAGAGTCACTCTTCTTTTACTGAAATACCCAACTATGTCTTGTAATATATACATATTATAAATTTTTGAAAATTATTCTAATTAGAAAAAAAAAACAAAATTAAGGGTACATATTTTATATATCTTGTTTACCTTGTATATCATCTTTATTTCTTGTATATCTCGTATATACAGTAGATCACGTAAATATAGCAATTTTTTATACTTTATAATTCTTAGGTATCTATTAAAAACAGTAAAACTCATAAACTTTATAGATCTTCATCTAATAAATAATTTGAATCTTGTATATCTTGTGAATTTTATAAATTTACAAACTCTCAAAAATGTTGTAAATGTATATCTTATAAATTTTGAATATTATTTATATTATGATACTTAGATATTCTGTAAATTTTGTAAACAGTGTAAATCTTCTGAACCTTCCAAATCTCATAAATATCAGTTAATTATTTGTTGAACATTTTATGGAAATATTCTGATATTAGTTAGTGACATTGTCAAAGTGTAGAAATAAATAAATGTATTTTTTAAAACTTTTGAATTATTATTCTATTTATTAAAATAAAAATACAAAAAATCTTATATGTCTTGTATATCTTATGAATCTTTTACATCTGAATGTATATCTTGAAATTTTGGAAATATATCAAATTTTGTGAATCCTACTGATCAACCTGTCTTCCTAATTGGACGGACAGTCTTCCTTTACTAAAATACCCAACTGCGTCTTTTAATTTTTTAAAAACAGTATTATTGGAGGAAAGTGTGAAAAATTGTTGATCTTTGAAGACTTTGTTGAAGACCAGATTCCAGTGAAACTTTCGTTGAGCAATTTAAAACAGTTAATATATATTTCAGTGCAATTATAAGTTGCTTAAAAAGGAAAAATCGTACGACCACTTGTGCCTAATAGATTTTTGCATTCTTCCATTTCATTGATACAATAACTTTTTTATGTTGCTGACACACATTTTTGTACACGTATTGTAATCAGTGAAGAACAGTTACTGACATATTTTTTATTGATATTTGTATTATCCTAATGATGGTCTGGTATTCTGTAATCTTCATTAAGCAAAATCTAGTTAAATAATATTGTAACGGATTGAGTAATTATTTAATAATTACTCCCAACAAAACAAAAATCACCTAATTAACAATTAATTTGTAACGAATCGTGAAATGTCAGTCGTCTAAACTAAAAAAGACAAATTGAATTGTTAATTTCCAATCAAGCGGGGCGATTAAATCGGTGGAAAAACTGTTGTTAGACATCGGTACGTATTCCCAACGAGACAACGAAGCCGGTGCCGTTAAATTTCCCTAGAAATCCGAATGATATAATTGCTTTCATCTGGCGTGGCAATGACATAGAACAGTTCAGTTGCCAAATATGGACGGCTGATTTCCACTGTAACGTGCCGAGTTCAATTGACGAGGAATTTTCTATTTTGCCCCCGACGACGACGGCGACTGCTGCTGCCGTAGATTTGTGACAGATTAATACTTTTTTATTGTCGCATGCAATTTATTCGTTTTCATCTGCAGAGACTGGAATGTGTCAGTTTTTGAGTGAATCGCATTTCTCGCCTCTTCAACGTGCCGATATGATCCTCTCGCATTAATCCCGTTCTTCCTGGAACATCCCTCCTTCCCCCCACACACACAATATTCCATTAACATAACACAAAATTTATATTACGGCCATTTAAACTGTGGTTATTTATATCGATCGATTAGACGGACCGATATAATAGACCGGGATACTTTTCCCAGATCCTTTTTTAAAACCGTTCGCCGTTTGATTTTATGGCGTTTTCGTTCTTCGACATATTAAACTAACTGGTGCACCGTAACTTCCATTTAATTGAAACCTGTCTAGCGCCATTTTAACGATTGATTTGCTATAGAACGTGTACGTTAGTTAACGAACCTGTTTAGTTGAATATTTTGCTGAAAAACTTGTGGGTATCATTTTTATATCGGGATAGGAAATGTATTACTGTCACCATTGCTGTATCTGCAGTAAATTTTAAGTGATTTGCAACATAGTTACGATGTTATTCAATTGAATTCCGTTAGTTAAGACCTTCATACTTTACTGAAAATATTTATTAAAATGATGCCATATTTATTAGAATGATTCTGTATATAAAAATTTATGAAATTACAAAGATCCTTGAGTTCCTCCTTGTGTGAAACCAACCAAAAATAATTTAATATTAATACAACAAATCTAAATCCTCACATATTTAAATAAATTACTTTTTAATACTAATTTGAATAATGTTTTTAAATAATTAAAACTGTGGATATGAGGCCAAAAAATTAACACACACTCCCGTTAAGGAATATACTAAAAAATTATTTTTTATTTGTTTTTGTATAAATAATGATAAATTTCAGATAAAATATTACAATTTTATAAAATTAGAAAAATCATTGAAGGTCCCTTCATGTGAAACCGACAGAAATCAATTTAAAATTTAATATAATTGAAGTAAATATAAAAAGTAAGATAACAATAAATATTCTAATTAAAATTGGATTAAATAACTAATTTTGTAGTAAAAAAATTGTAATAACACAAACTTCCTTAAAGAAAAGTACAACTACGACTAAAGGAAATGATTTGTTGTATAACTATTAATTAATTTTCTATAACATTCAAAGGATTAAGTGAAATTTCGTCTTATTTCAAGAATAAAAAGACATTTGTTAACAATCCGATAACGTAACTAATTGAGGAAGCTTAAAATGCAAAATAATAATAAATATCACAGTCCTAATCCGACTTAAACTCATTAGTGAAGCAATCTGTCTCTGTGATTAATTAAAGTAAATAATATTAATTCTAAGCGCAGTTTCATGTTGTAGCTTTAATTAATAATTTTGTTACAGGTGTAAAATATGTACACATTACAAATTCAGGTAAGTCTTTCATCAAAAACTAAAGTTTTATATAAGTTTTATTTTCAAACATTTGCGAAAGACAATTAACGTGTTGCAACTTGTTAATTAATGGGTAAATGCACGTACGCCAATTAAATATGAAAGAGATTTCACAGTTTTTTTTCCACTTAAAAAAGGCTTAAATAATCTCTTGTACTTTATTTAATTAAGTGCTTTTATAAGTTATTAATAATTTTCACCTTTTAATTTATTAATTACGTAATTGAGTGTTTTGTTACTTATTAGATATTTTCTAAAGTGATTTGTAAAGGTTTCAAACAATTGATTGTTTCTTAATTTATGTCACATTACTGTGGGTTATGGTTGGTCATTGATACATTAACATATTTATAATTTTAAACAGTGTGTCGTGCTTAATGTTGAATGTGTCCATTGTTAATCAACCTTTTCATGTTGAGTTCAATGGATGTTGCTAAATAACTGCACAATTATTATCATATTAAACAATAAATCTAATATTGATTTTAATATAAAATTTATATTGCTTAAATCTATGTAATAAAAATTTACAGTAATATTAAATCAATTTACAGTTTTGGTGAAATGTAAAACAGTCTCCTTTCTCCAGAAAATGGTAGTGAACGTATAAAAATTTTAGAAAATCAATAAAATTGTTTATTTATTGGATACTTTCCAAATTTATTAAACATTTACTAATAGTAATATAACTTTATTGACAATTTAATTGTTTTATTTCTATAAACGAAGATAATAATTAATGATCATTAGTAGTATTAAATATTTATTGTAAATAGAAATGCAGTTATAACTATAAAAATATTAGTATATTAAATTTAAAATTTCCAATCACAGATCACAGAAAATAGACTAGTTATTGAATATTGGTAAATGAAGGCATCCCATTAGAAAATAAGAGTTCTGTAGACATCTGTTTATTGTTTCAGATTAATTTGTCAATTTACATATATTAATAATTACAAAACGAAAGCACTTATGTGCATTTAAAGCAAAGAAATCACTGCAAAAAGTAAAATCTGTTTGTACAGGACATCTGCTTTTTGTTTCTGCACAAACTAGGCAAAGTTATATAAAATTTAGTATCGATTATTTACAATTTCTAAGTCGTTACAACACTTTAAACTAGTGTTGTACAATATTGGTGCTTTATTTACGAATATTTTCCTTTCCATTATAAACATAGATGTATTGATACGTCGTTTTTGTTAAAAATATTTTCCAACACGTTAGTTGTTATATAAACAAAAAGTTTCTAGCACAACAACGCACCGACATTATTCGACTTTACCGTTGATTAACCATTTTGCGTGTAAAACCTTTTATTTAGAGAATAAAAGAGCGAAACGACGACAATGCAACCCGTGGACTAATGACTGATTTCTGACGCCCACATTGTAAGCTTGTAAATTTTATGCAACATGAAATTTCATTTTAACAAGGCCTGCACGTCTAGTTAGGAAACTGCCAACTGAAATTTGTAAATTAAATTCGCCACTGAAATTTTAATTAATATCGGTTTGTTTACAATGATATTAAAGCTGTTTACATGCTATTTACAAAGTTTGCCTGGCATGTAAATTATGTGATTGATTGGTTTCCCCGTATTAATTAATTGTTTTATCGGAGCTTAGCTGTTAATGTGAAGGAATATTATTACTTTTATCATAAGCTTAAAGTTTTACATTAGTTAGGCTTAGTTTTTTAATTGTAGTCTATGTTTTAATGTACTAAAACTTAATTTAATTTGTAAATTTGGCGCCCAACATTTAAGCTTTGACTACTTAAACTTAAAAAATGCACCCCATTATTGAATTATTCTTAGGCGCATCATAACATTTTCTTCTGAAATTTTTTTAACAGATATTATTGGATATAAAAATAGTTTAAACTGTAAATTTGGCATATAAAAACTAAATTTAAATTTTAAATTGGCGCCCAACATTTTAGTTGAGACTCTTTAAACATAAATAATACACCCCATTATTGGATTATTTTTAAGCATATCATAACATTTTCTTCTAAAATCTTTTTAACAAATATTATTGGATATAAAAATAGTTTAATCTGTAAATTTGGCATATAAAAACTAAATTAAATTTTAAATTGGCGCCCAACATTTCAGCTTCAATTTAAACATAAACAAATACACCATTACTATTATTTAATTGTTTCACACATCACACATTTATTTCCTAATACGTAATACTTAGCTGTGATATAAATCCCATAAAAATAAAGAGACACAAAGAGGATGTTTACGAAAACATTGAAAACAATAATTTGAATGTTTAAAGTTACAAAACCGATGAACAATGGTTACATTTTCTAGTCAAATTAACAAGGCAACTAAAATGCGTTATTATCCGATATTACATGCCGTTGAACATGACGCAAACCATCGTCCGAAACCATTATTACCGCCCGTACGTAAATACGGTGCCGGCAAAATCGATTACCAAATTAAATCCCACGACATGACCCTTAAACATGTAAATGACCCACTCCGTAATTAAGCCTCGCAGCATCCTATTGTTGCACCGTGCCGATATTGCCGGCAATAATCGACCAATTGGATAAAAATGCACGAATTTAACCGTCGTCCCGTTACCTAACACTGATTTTATTGTTAAATTCTGGACATCTGTTGCGCTGGTCTCGATAAGAACATGTGTCTAATGAAGACCCTCTCTCTCTCATTGGCCCCGGCGTTATTGATGATTATGAGAATAATTGCGGGCTATTTAAGAACGGTGTACTGTTAGGTAGTGTCAATATTTTTGCATGAAGCACATGACGTGTCCAACACCAGAACTTCTGGCTAAAGCTATAAATAATTATACATCCCAGTCTCTAAAGAAAGTTTTAAAACGACTTGGTCAGTAGGTGAGAAGATTTTTGAAGCTGAAACTCATTAGAGTGACAACTTGTCTGACTTTTCCTTTACTGCTGCCCATGTTTTTAAACATAAATTAGTATACATACAAATATTAATTATTTCGAACCAAAAACAAATCCAATCTTTCTTGGGGTATAAAATTTTGTACTGTATCTACACAAGGGTTAGAACTAACTTATTAGGAGAAAAACTTCAGTAATGAAATCAAAAATTTACAAAATTGCAACAAAAAATGTGGCAACAACGCTTTCTGCGAGAGAGAGCGACGATGAAGGACAATATCACAGCATAAGTGTGACAAAGATAGCAAAGCGATGCGAGGTTGCCACTTTTCCAAATTATTTCCTTTACTGTTGTCGACGTTGTTTGAACTAAAATCCAGTTTAAAACAATGATAAGTCTATATAAATAATTATTTCATTTCAATTTTAATACAGAATTCTTGAGGAAATTAATTTTTACCCACAGCCTAATAGGTACTTTTAATAAGAACTGAAGAAACTATTTTGTTTCCTTGATTTCAATTAAAAAATGTTTAAATTTAGATGGACAAACTTAGTAAAAGCAATTTCCAGAGCAAATCTTTGTAGACTCATTCCTTGTGCATGTATTGAAACATATGAAGCGTGAAGGCACAAGTAATTACACGTTTTCGAGTAGAATATTTTCTACGCAGCAATAAATTTAAAAGGAACAGGAAAGTTTATTAACCTAATTGATATAAGGAGAGCTCGCATGCATAAAACACATAAATTCAAATAAAATGGCGCATTACATCAAGGTGGAAAATCAGTTAGGAGTAAGGAACTAATTTATTAATTCGAATCATGTTTTACAAACGGATTTATCACTATTTACTGTTTTGCTGACATGGATACCGAAAAGTGATTTATTTATTAATTTCAGTTTTTGCAGGAATTGAACATTCCTCATCTCCAATTAAAACAGTACGTCTTTTTTAAGTAGCTTAAACCATATGGTACATTAGAGATTACGGTCCATAAAATTGTATCAGTAACTAAAATTTAAATGTTGCATCTGAATGCAATTAATTTCATAAATCACATATTGATTTTAATAATGAATATGTTAATTTGGTGGCGACAACGGTACTGCTCGAAATTTTATTAGCCTTCCATCATACCGGTCCATTATAAAATAATTAATGGCCGAATCAAATAATAAATTTACATTGTCGGCCATCTCCAAACGGTAGAAGCTACTTTTAACGAATTCAACGTACGATACGCATTAATGTTGCTATTCAAAACATCTGGCTTAAACATAGTAAACAATTTTTAAAACATATGTCACAAATGTACAGTTTTTATTGGTAGGTGTTCCAGATATACAGGAATAATTTTTCATTGAATATTAATTTAGTAACCTATTTATTTAATATTTATTTATTTATTTACAATACGTGTTAATGTTACAGATGTAGTTCCAAGGAACCTGTTAGACTAAAGTACTGTGAAATAGAATGTTTGCCAGATGACCCCCAATATACCAAAAATGGTGATGTGCAATATGGAGAACGTGATAATCCCCAGACCTCCACCCCTAGGACCATTGGGCAGCAACTTAGGTAAGCCCCAGCCCTAACTCGAAGTACCGTACCACTACAGCTTAATTACAGATCCCATGGTTCCGTCATTGGGCCCCCCAAACTCAAAGCCAGTATCCAAGGTGTCCAGGAACTCAAGCAAAACCAGCTCCAGATCTCAAGGCTTCCGGTTGATGGAGAACCAGGACGACACCGGAAGCGTGTACAGCGTGTACAAGCAAAAAATCGACTCGATGTTCGAGTCGGACTCGAGCAGCACCAAGAACAGCGTCCAGGCCAAGATAGAGAAGATGTTCACTGAAGTGGCGAAGGACAATGGCATACCAATTAACGAAATAGGTAACCGAATCGGTCTTTATGTCTTAACTTTTACTGAGCTGATTGTTTCAGGGGTTCATAGTTTTTCGGTGGATTATTTGGGAAGTATTCCGCTTCAGGAAAAGGTGACCAGTTTGTCTGGGCTGCAGAACCCGCTTCGGGAACTGTATTTTGGGTACAAGAAAATCACCAAACATAAGAAACCACTCACTGGCAGACTGGAAATATCCAGTCAGGGGTTAAAAGTTCAATATCAAGGTGAAAAAGGTAAAAAATTTACGAGTTTAATTAATTTACATATTCGTCCATTAATTCTAGAAATATTCAAGTATGCCACAGAACAAATAATTTATGATCATTCCGAGAATAACGGAACGTTATCTGTAATTATTCAATAAATTTTAACAAATCTGAACTATTTCGTATATTAAATTGATTTGGATGAATAATTTTGAAGATTATTTAATTATTACTATTTATTAATTCAGAATTTAACGATTTTACATTATGTCAAAGATCCACAAGAATATATTGTAATGACATACATAATTTAATTTATATTTTCTAATACCCCACAAATATTGTATTGTAGGTTCCAAAATATTATTTGGACATAATCTAGAAACTTCAAGGTCACAAAAATAATAAAATTTCTAATGAAACACATATTCTATTTTCTAGATTCTACAATTTAGAAACAATCTAGAATTTCTAATTTGGATGGAGTCCATTTTTTATTTTCTAGATTCTAGAATTCCAATGTTTTATAATATTATAAAAATAATCATGTTCCTATAGGTCTCAAAATATTATTTACAAAGAATCTAGAAGCTCTAACGTCATAAAAAATAATATTTCTAATGGAGTCCATTTTTTATTTTCTAGATTATAGAATTCCAATGTTTTATAATTTTATAAAAATAATTATGTTCCTGTAGGTCCCAAATTATTATTTAGAAAGAATACAGAAGCTCCAATGTCATAAAAAATAATAATATTTCTAACGAAGTCCATTTTTTAATTTCTAGATTCTAGAATTCCAATGTTTTATAATATTATAAAAAATATTTATGTTCCTGTAGGTCCCAAAATATTTTTAACAAAGAATCTACAAGTCCTAAGACCACAAAAAATAATTTTATTTCTAATGGAGTCTATAATTTATTTTCTAATTTCTAGAATTCTGTTTTTTCAATATATTAGAAAAATATATATGTTTTCATAAGTCCTAAATTAGTAAATATAATTTTTTTAACTGTAAATATGTTGGAAAAAAATTTATTTAATTTTGCTTATCAAAAAAAAGGAACAATAAATATGTAACATTAAGAAAAACAATAAATAACTCTGTAGGTTAATTGTGTAACGCAGTAATTACTTCAAATTAAGACAAACACGTTCACATTGTGTACATTAACAATTAAATATACCCGCATGACACGTTCAGTTGCACCTCCAACCATTTTATCAAAACATTGACATAATTCCTCTATTAGTGTGTCAATATCAATTGTGTGCCTTCAAGTTCAAACAGGCACTGGTTTCGTTGAACCCCATTCCTTTCCGACACAAATTGCCCTAATTATTAACCAACCCTTGGGACTTGTTGCAGGCGACTTGGAACAGATGAACTCATTCCCGACGATAGCGGTCTGGTCGGCCGTCAAGTTCGTGATCCAGGAAAACAACAACAAATACGCCTTCCTCCCCCTAATCACGGATCCCGACAACATAGACAAACAGTCGTTGTTCACGGCCCTCGACGACGCCGAAAAGAAATACATCAATTCGGACTCGCATTCGCCTTTGTTCGCCGTCGTGATGAGGAAGATTGGGGTCCATAAACAACTGGAGTGTCATGGGTAATTAGGAATATCGTCCCAAAGGCCGTTAAACTAATCAGTGTTGCCTTAGATTCGTTTGCCAGACTTCGGAAGACGCCATCGTGATAGCTGCTACTTTGTACAAGTCTTTGGTGGCCCACATGAAGGCCAAGGAGAAGAAACCGAGGAACAAAAATGGGGTAACTTGTATGTCCATAGCTTCCAGCACTTACCAAGACAAAAACAACATACCAGTGCGACCTCCCAGGAAGAAACGAAGCACCACCTCCTCCATCATCAGCGAAAGTGACAACCTCAATGTATGTAATGTAGTTAATTTTGTTGATCAACTTGTTGATGAAGGTGTTTCAGACGTCAGACACCCAGCCTTTGCTCATGGGGCACAACAAACAACCCAAAAAGAGCACCAAGACGAAGAGGGCACCCAAAGCTCCAGCCATCCAAAAAGCTCAAGACTTAGATGCTATAATGCCCTACGAGGAGCCCATCAAACACTTGCCCGACAACGACAAAAACGAAAACGTCAACACGTACAACGAAATAGCCGAAATTAAGCCCAAAACATTTTCAGGTTTGCCTCCTTTGGTTACCCTTTGGTCCCCGTCTCACGAATCTTTCGTTTCCAGACAAAATCAGCACCTACATGAGCAGAGAACAGAAACAAATAACGGAAGAAATCAAACAGGTAATGAGCGAGAGTACAACTAAAGGCTTAAAGAAGGTGCAAACCGTACGGAAGCCCGACGAGGAGAGCGTGAGGAAAAAGGAGAATTCCGGGGACATTTTAACCAAAGTTACGATACCCAGGTCTGGAAGCTTCTTAAACACCGGAGGATTAACCCGATACAAATCTAAAATATCAAGGTAATCAATCAATCAGTGAATCACGTTGTCTGAGTGTAATTAAATGTTTTTCATCCAGTCTGATTGTTAATTAATTTTACGGCAATTAATTTGGGAGAACATTCCTCGACTTAATGACCTTCCAAAGTATGTTATGAGCCTGTCTTATAAAAACGTAACTGTAGTTTTTTTATGTTGTTAATTGTGGAGTATTGTTTCAGGAACAACGATCAAGCAACAGGTGGTTCCCCACTCGGTTTCAAGGAGATATTCCACGAGCTAAGCCTTCAAGAAGGGCTTCATTCGATGGACGACATCCTGGGAGTAATCATTGATCCCGAGGGCATGTCCTTCAATGATCTCAAGCCAATTTACAAGGAGTTCTTGCTGAAACTTTCAGTAACACTAACCAAGGACGAGCTGTATCAAAGATCCAAGTCCATAATGCGTAGACAAAAGAAGAAACTGTTAAGAAGGAACAGCAGCGTCAACACCAAAAAGTCCCATCACATAATCGTCGGAAACAAGTTCAAGAGGCTGAAGCACATCTTCCAGAAGAGCTTCCGTGCCAAACTAGCTAAAAACAATAAAAGCTCCAACAAGGGCGACAAGGAGTTGGTGATATCTAACCCGGGTGACGGTAAACTTCCGGAAAGTTCGATTTCCACTTCGTCCTACGACACCAGGCAGTTCAGACCGAAGGAGGAGACGCAGGTGACCAGAAAGCAAAGCTACAGGAAGAAACAGGGCGACATAAGTCGCAGCCGGAGGGACAGGACCAGCACGTCAGAGGAGAGTGACTTCTTCTCCCTCAGGAGGAACAAGAGCAAATCCCACAGTTTGAACATTAATAATCAAAACAGGAACTCCAGCAGCGGTTACGTGTCTTGCTCCGAGTGTTCTTATGACTCAGACACGTGCACCTGCATATCTGCTGACAAGTGCTACTGTTCCCTAGGTAATTGGCTCAGAAACTTCTTTGGTGTTAGGTTTAATATGTTACTTGTTGTTTTGCAGGGAACAAAAACTTTTCAAGAAAGTCCTCGAGGTGCAACACCTGCAAAACCGAGGCGGAAAAGTGCTACTGCACCTTGGACACGACCTTATCCTTCTGCGGCTGCGACACCGACAGTTGTGCAGAGAGCAACAAGTGCTACTGCCAAAGCTTCACCAAGAACACCACCATCCTGGAACAACTGAAACAAAGAGGCTTCATCCCCACCAACGACATGGTGTGCAACAGCCCCAAACACCGGAAGGTCTGCAAGAAGAACTCCAACACCAAGAGCACCAAAAGCTTGGAGTACATGGCCAACCCCAGCGAAACCTACTACGAGAAGCTGAAGTCCAGGGGTCGAGCTTCGGATCGACATTTAAGCCGCCAGCAGATGATCATCGAGGAGCCGATGGGCCAGAAAACCATCAGCGCCGACAACCTGGCTCTGGACTACGAGCTGTTCACCATCACCAACGGCAACATCCGTAACCTGCACAACAGATCGGTGTACGCCAGATCGTTGAGCGAGTGCGGCCAGCTGGACCTGAGGAATCACGAGAGCATCAGGAGCTACAGCTCCAACAGATACGGAAGCAGAGGTGAGTTGTTGCCATCCACGGCCTATATTCCGAGACGGCGCCACGACAAAGTATCAATCAAGCTGACGTTAGATAACCTTCGACACCAATTAGGACGGTGCCGATCTACTGTTACAATTTTAACTCTATATTTAGGTATCGATTGTAAAGTTTAAGCCAATTTAATTAGACTAATCAACTCGGGGATGGATGTAAGTTGATATTTTGCGTTTCAGGAAGGACCGTCCAGTCCACGGCCATAACAACGGGCCAATGTACGGAGGCGCTGTCGGTTAAAAAGTCGGCGGAGATCGCCGCCCTCTTCGCCGACATCAAGCTGAGCCAGACCACCGACATCACCCACTTGTCCCCCAGGAACTACGACCTGGAAAGTCTCATCAATAACCGGAACAACGCGTACAACAAAATGACCTCCCACCCCAAGTACAGTAAGCCAAACAAAGTTGGCCTCAACAGGGGGGACTTGAAGGCCTACAACCAGCTGAGCCAGAAGATGGTGCAGAACTCCTTGTACCAGTCGACGAGGAGCAGCAACAAGAACAACATGTACAGCACCAAGAACGGCCTGTACACCATCCAGAGCCAGAGCGAGTCGGGACGTTCCAGCATCAGCGAGAGGAGGAAAAAGGAGAAGCCCAAGTACTTCGAGCTGGAGCCACCCTACATGGCCAAAGGCAAAACGGACAGCAACAACTTAGAGAATTCTTTAGGATACTTGCCCTAGATGGCTTTAATTTAGAACTAGTGAGGTGTGCAAAGGTTTACTGTTATTAATTACTATTACTATTATTATGTATAAAGGATTTCTGCACTTGTACAAAACACCAAAATGTATATGTTATGGAAGGAGGTCTTACTCCATTTTGTGTCGACAAAATGTGATGTAATATCTCTCTTTTAGCGTAATTCGGAACAACTCTAAAAATTGTCACTTACACATGGCTCATTCATTTTTAATTATGTATTTTATTGATTAAACTGCCATAATTAATTAATGAAGCAGTAAAACAATTCTGCAGCACGATGTGAAAGAACGGAGGCAAATTGGACACTTGAGATACGTGGATAATGTGGTGAATAATGCCTGAAATTTTATTTAACGACTCCGGGACATGTTTTCACTGCTCACAAAGTATTTTAGGACAAGTGTTCTTGCTTGCGTTTTTTGCCACTTGAATTAATTTTTTTGGACATATTTTTGGGGTTAATTTTTTTTGTTTTTTGGTAGAGGCAATGTGATGGGGTTTATGCAATAATTTTACAACTTTTTGCTGTAAAATCAATATTTATTCTAGTGATATGTCTAAACTTAAGTGCAATATATATTATGTGCAATATTTTTAATTATTTTTGTTTGTTGAAAATCTTTTTATTGAAAGATTTTGTTAGTATTATTTCTTTTTGGTTTTTCTCTATTGTCTGACCTAATGTTAAGTTTATTATATATTTTTATTTTACTGTTATCGTCAATAAAGTTTTAATGATAAATTGTGTATTTTTATTTCCATACACACAAACTAGAATTTGTTTAATTAAATGGAGAAGTTCAGTAACGAAATCAATTAGTTACAATTATTTATCCTACAAAGGTCGTATTTCATTTTAAGTTGACTGCGATTTCTGGAATTATTTCTGTTTAGTTAAAATTTATTACTCTGTTATAACGAGGACTGAGATTAATTCTCTTTGTACGTCTTCATTTAAGAGGCCACAAAACAAAACCAAAACACGAATGGACCGTTTTAAAAATTTGGCGGATGCACCATAAATTCCCACCTCAAAATTTGTATTTTATATATAAATTTTAGTAATATAATTGAAAAAATAAATAAAAAATATCTAAAATTATCTAAAAATTCAACAATAAAATATTATTCATATTTTTTGCTATTTATCTTATTTATTTGCTATATATCTATTTATTAATTTTTTATAAAAATTTTATTATTTTTCTTTTTTATTTATTTGTATACAAATACTTAAATTGAAAAAGTCTCCGTTTTAAAATTTTTATTAAAAATACCTAATTGAAAATCTTTTAATAAATATTCCAAAAAATACACATTAAAAATTAATATAGTTAAAGTAAATTACATATTTTAATTTTTTATGCTGACAATTTTTAAAAATTGAATTTATAAAGAATATAAAAAAATCTATTAAAAATTAACTAAATATTCAAAAATAAATATATATTTTTAAATTTTATATTTACAAATTTCATTATTGAAGATTTCTTACGTATAATATAAAAATTCTATTATATATAATATATATATGTATATATATATATATATATATATATATATATATATATATATATATATATATATATATATATATATATATATATATATATATATATAATTAAATCAAATTTTTATTGAAATTTTAGTATTTGCAAAGAAATATTTAAAGTAAATAATTTCTGTTCCTAAAATTTGTATTAAAAATGCCAAATTAAAAATATGATAATAATAATTTAAAAAAAATATATATAATAAAAAATAAATTTGACATTTAGTTTAATTAAATATAAATATTGTAAATTTAAAATTTATTTATTTTTGAATTTTTAAATGGTTTTTAATGGGCTTTTTTATAATTATTATGAATTCATTTTTTAAAAATTGTATCATAGTATAAAAAATTAAATATTTACTTTTATACTTAATTAAAGTAAATATCAAATTATTTTTTTAATTTACACTTTTTAATTTAAATATAAACGAAAAAGAAAAATAATAAAATTTTAATAAAAAATTAAAATTTTAGTATTTGCAAAGAAATATTTAAAGTAAATAATTCCTGTTCCAAAAATTTTTATTAAAAAATACCTAATTAAAAATATGATAATAATATATATTAAAAAATAAATTTGACATTTAGTTTAATTAAATATAAATTAAATATTTCTTTTCAAAACATATAAATAATAAAAAATATAATGATATATTAATAAAAATTAAATAAATAATTTAATTATTGTATTTAATAATTACTAAAATATTCATAGTATAAATATAAGAAATATTCAATAATAAACATTGTTAATTTAAAATTTATTTATTTTTGAATTTTTAAATGGTTTTTAATGGGCCTTCTTATAATCATTATGAATCATTTAAAAATTGTATCATAGTATAAAAAATTAAATATTTACTTTTATACTTAATTAACCTAAATATCAAATTAATTTTTTAATTTACATTTTTTAATTTAAATATAAATGAAAAAGAAAAATAATAAAATTTTAATAAAAAATTAAAATTTTAGTATTTGCAAAGAAATATTTAAAGTAAATAATTCCTGTTCCTAAAATTTTTATTAAAAATATGATAATAATAATTTAAAAAATATATATTAAAAAATAAATTTGGCATTTAGTTTAATTAATTATAAAAGTACTATTTTATATAAAATTTCTATATAAAATAAGAAAACATATTTGAAATGGTTAATTAATTAAAAATTACCAATAAAAAGGTGTTAAATATTCGTCACAAAATTTGTAATGGTTAATTAGTTTAAAACTTTGATTAGTCGGTTTGTCAGTGGCAGAAACACTAATTAACTGCTTCATGCTTATTATAGGTGTGACGATAACTTCAAATTTGTCTTAATTAGTGTCAAAAACATTTCTACCAATATTCGTGTACAGAAAATATCTCAATCAAGCGACTAAAAGAAATTAAAAAAAAAAATTGAAATTCCCCTGTTCAGACACAAGTTCAATTCGTAAGTGACACTGACGGAGCGGAATAAATTTGTCGTCGAAACAGTTTTTGAAAGATTTACGACCCACAAATGTGACTATCATGACAAAACACGGTCGCACATACGCACACACCCTCTTGGCCGTTGCCATATTCGTTAAATTGCCTCCCTCCTCTATCTCGGTCATCTGTCCGCACCGACACGCCACCCATCTACCCCTTCCGTTCGCCGTTTCGACGGCGTCGCCGCACTTAATAAAGTCAAAACTAATAAAAAGCAAACAGGATTTTCGTCGCGCAAATCCCACGGATGCGTTCACGCTCAATTTAGCATTTCGGCTCGCGTGACCCGCTTTTCCACTTTCGTCGGGCGGCGCGAAGGACACGGCCAGCCGGGCGTCGACGTCGAATGAGTCTTCCCCGAGACACGGGCTCCGTCGGGGCGCATCCGCCAAAATTTTAACACAATATAAATTGTACGTGTAACAATTATTTTTGTGTATTTAGATAATTTTTCAGTAAATTCTGTATAATTTAATTGTTTTAACATTATATCTTTTTATAGAAATAAAATATTTACTTTTATGTTTATTTAATCTGAATGTCAAATTTTATTTTTATTATACATTTTTAATTATAAACTTAAATAAATATAAAACTTAATAAAATTATTCATTTAAAGATTTATTTTTTCATTTTCTTTATAAATATATTTTTTTATAAAAAATTATACCATAGTATAAAAAAAATAAATATTCACTTTTATATTTAATTAAACTAAATGTCAAATTAATTTTTTAACGTATACATATTAAAATTTTTATTAACATATTTTTAATTAGGTATTTTTAATACAATTTTTTAATTTAAATATTTCTTTTCCAAACATATAAATAATAATAAAAAAATAATGAAATATTAATAAAAAATAAATTTAAATTTAATTAAATTATTTTTAATTAGGTATTTTAAATAAAAATTTTTAATTTAAATATTTATTTTCCAAACATATAAATAATAATAAGAAAAATAATGAAATATTAATAAAAAATAAATTTAAATTTAATTAAATTATTTTTAATTAAGTATTTTTAATAAAAATTTTTAATTTAAATATTTATTTTCCAAAGATATAAGTAATAATAAAAAAAAATAATGAAATATTAATAAAAAATAAATAAATAATTTAATTATTGTATTTAATAAATACTAGAATATTTATAGTATAAATAATAAGAAATATTTCGTAATAAACATTGTAAATTTAAAATTTATTTTTGAATTTTTAGATGGTTTTTAATGGACTTTCTTATAATCTTTATGAATTCATTTTTTAAAAATTGTATCATAGTATAAAAAAATTAATTATTTACTTTTATACTTAATTAAACTAAATATCAAATTAATTTTTTAATGTAAATTTTTTAAATTTTTATTAACACATTTTTAATAAAAATTTAAAAAGAGGAATTTTTTAATTTAAATATCAATGAAAAAGAAAAATAATAAAATTTTAATAAAAAATTAATTTTAATTAATATATTTAAGAAAAACAACAACAAAAAATCATCTTAATTTTATAAAATGAATTTTAAAAATTTTTAAATTAATTTATTAAGCTAAAATGAATTATTTTTTTTTTTATTTAAAATGTTTTTTATTATATATTTATAATTCTTATAATTTTATTATAATATATAGTAAAATTATGACTCTGAATGGAATTTATTATGTAAATATTTAATGAGTTTTATTATTTTCTTGTCTTTATTATAGAAAAGATAATTTTAATAAAAATTATTAAAAAACTAACTAAATTTTTGTATTTAAGAACCTTTTTATTGGACATATTTTTGTTATTATAAAACTTAGAATTTCAATTTTAAATAATTTCATTAAAAAAGTTATTTAAATACTAAATCAAATAATTATAATGTTTAAAACTACGTACAAATTTAATGAATTTTGAAAATTTTTTTTGTCTTTATCATAATGAAAGATAATTTTTATTAAAAAATTATCTTTCATTATAATTATTACATAATTTATTAACCTAACATTAATTAGGGGTTTTTAGTACATATTTTTTATTCATATAAATTTATTATGAAATATAGTAAAACTATGATTATTTCTTTCAATATTTTAATAAAATGTTGGATTTACATGTCATTTTTAATATTTTCTTGTCTTTATTACAATGAAAGATAATTTTCATTAAAAAATATTTAAAAACTAACTAAATTATATAAAATATTTATTAAAAATTTTTAAAATTAATTTACTTTACTAAATTTTGTATTTAAAGGCTTTTTATTAGACATATTTTTGTTATTAATAATTTATTATGAAATTTAGAATTTCAGTTTTCAATAATTTAATAATAAATATATTTAAATATTAAAAAAGAAATAATTAATTATTTTTAAATTAAATTATTAGGTAAGAATTTAATGAATTTAGAATGTTTTTATTAAATTTTGGCTTTATAAAGTTTTTTTACATATTCTCTTGTCTTATTGCAATAAAATATATGAAAAAAAACATCTAAATTATATAAAATTAATTTTAAGAATTTCTAAATTAATTTATTAACCTTAAATTTGTTATTATTATTATTATTATGTTCTTTATTTAAACGTGTTTTTATTATATATTATATTTTCCACAATTAACACAGTTATTTAAATATTAAAATATATATATATATATATCCAAAATGTTTAAGGTTTAATCAATTTTCAACATTTTTAATACAATTTGGATTTACAAACATTTTATTGAATATTTTCTTATATTTTCAAAGGTTTAGATAAAAAAAAATGAGAAACTTTTGAAACTTTTATTGAATTGTTTAATTAAACGCCTACTTAATTGAATTCCTGTTTTCCTTTTTCTTCCAACCCAAGTCTATTATTAAAACTCACAGTCTGATTGATATGTACAAAAATAGTACATTTATTTCAGACACGGTCCTAAGCACACAATTTTATGTGTATGCGGAAAAAACTGTCTGTCTTTGACATCTATCGATTGAGATACGAAAACATGAAAAATATATTTTATACAATCTGTTTATGCTTCTATGTATATAAATAACATAATAAACACCCAAAGATAAGCATTTATTAACGTGAAAATAATTTCTTCTTAAGCCGTGACAGTTCAAAGAGGGACGAGGGAATGAAAAGCTTCATTTTCCTTCCGCCAAAAAAAAAAATGGGAGACCACATTCGGCTTTCGTAGCCAGACAACCGTAAAAAACACCACTCCGAATTCATATCTCCCCCGCCTGTTCTCGGCGCATAAAAGGGAAATGTTTTTTAATCCACCCCCAACCACTGACACACAGATGTGTGCACGGCGATAAACTTTTTTTTCTCGTCCCCGGCCCTCGCAGTCCCGTGGTGTTCCTTCGGCGGGCCTCCGGAGGCCGCGACAAGAAGTCCGCAAGCGTGTTTACCAATCCGGGTCGAATCCGAATTTCAACAACAACAACCGACTTGCCTAATAGGGAATTATCGATTGTCGCGTGACGTAGGGGCGTCGCGACGGCCCGCTCGCAACAGGCGATATCAACAGGCTGCGGATGCGGAGTCGGCCGACAGTTCGGCGTTGAGTTTCGGTCGCGGCGGCCGTAATCGGCCCTCCTGTTTCGTTATCGGCTGCACCACGCGTACACGTGATCCGCGGATAAACGTACACCTCCACATGCTTCGTGACCAGATGTGAGTACCGTCGGTTTGGCAACGCCGTCGGTGGATCCCCCGTTTTGGACGTAAATATTGGGCAGCACGTGAGGCACAACAAAAATAATTAATTATATTCGATTAATTAATACACCTGTTAGTTATTTTTAAGTTTTCATTAAATTATGAATGAAATAAAAAATGATAAAATGTCTGAAAAATCAAATTACTTAAAAGCCAACGCAGGAATGGAGTGGAGCTACTTTACAATGACGAACGTTCCAATAAAGGCTCCTTATATTGCGTCCTGTCACATCTACATGCTTTTTTTATTCACTCCATTTTACCAGATTAGACTTTGAGCAAATGTGAGGGAATGTGCTCAGTTACCAAAGTTATAACGAGTTACCAAGTTTGACACAGGAATTATCTCTTGACTAGTTTATATTATCTAGCAGGAAACATTTACTATACTTTTGTTGCTAGTAAGCTTTCCAAAAAAACTCATTATAAAGTACGAAGCTGCTCTTTTTTCATGTCTCTTTAAGAACATTTTGTAACTTAAAGAACTTTTGCTCCAACATACCCTTAAAATCCCTTAAAAAGTTTTTGTCAACTCAAGTTAATCACAGTTCCTGAAGTTGTATTTTATAAAATACATTTATAAAGTTTTAGTCTATTTTTAGAATTTTTATTTGTAATTATTTTAATTACAGATTAGTCCTTGAACAGATTGAAAGAATGTGCTCAGTTACCAAAGTTATAACGAGTTTTCTGCTGCAAGTGTCACTGTGGCAGTAACTTCATCCTAATCTAAGTTTGATAATTGGCTGACACAGGAATTATCTCTTGACTAGTTCATATTATCTTGCAGGAAACATTTACTATACTTTTGTTGCTAGTAAGCTTTCCAAAAAAGCTCATTATAAAGTACGAAGCTGCTTTTTATTCATGTCTCTTTAAGAACATTTTGTAACTTAAAGAACTTTTGCTCCAACATACCCTTAAAATCCCTTAAAAAGTTTTTGTCAACTCAAGTTAATCACAGTTCCTGAAGTTGTATTTTATAAAATACATTTTTAAAGTTTTAGCCTATTTTTAGAATTTTTATTTGTAATTATTTTAATTACAGATTAGTCTTTGAACAGATTGAAAGAATGTGCTCAGTTACCAAAGTTATAACGAGTTTTCTGCTGCAAGTGTCACTGTGGCAGTAACTTCATCCTAATCTAAGTTTGATAATTGGCTGACACAGGAATTATCTCTTGACTAGTTCATATTATCTTGCAGGAAATATTTACTATACTTTTGTTGCTAGTAAGCTTTCCAAAAAGGCCCATTATAAAGTACGAAGCTGCTTTTTGTTCATGTCTCTTTAAGAACATTTTGTAGCTTAAAGAAGTTTTGCTCCAACATACCCATAAAATCCTCAGAAAGTTTTTGTCAACTCAAGTTAATCACAGTTCCTAAAGTTGTAATTTATAAAATACATTCATAAAGTTTTAGCTTATTTTTAGAATTTTTATTTGTAATTATTTTAATTACAGATTAGTCTTTGAACAGATTGAGAGAATGTGTTCACGTGTTACCCAAGTTATAACGAGTTTTCTGCTGCAAATGTTATTGTGACAGTAACTTCATCCTAATCTAAGTTTGATAATTGGCTGACACAGGAATTATCTCTTGACTAGTTCATATTATCTTGCAGGAAACATTTACTATACTTTTGTTGCTAGTAAGCTTTCCAAAAAAGCTCATTGTAAAGTACGAAGCTGCTTTTTATTCATGTCTCTTTAGGAACATTTTGTAGCTTAAAGAAATATTGCTCCAACATACCCTTAAAATCCTCAGAAAGTTTTTGTCAACTCAGTTAATCACAGTTCCTGAAGTTGTATATTATAAAATACATTCATAAAGTACCTAAGAAAGTTTTGGTAATTACAATTTTCAAAGTTGTAAAAAATACCTTCAAAAAGCTTATTTTTAGAATTTATATTTGTAATTATTTTAATCACCATTACAGTTACAATCCTAATCTAATCTACATTAACGAGGACGTTATTTAACATCAGTAAATCGAAATAATGTCAGTCATTATGAATGAACACAATTTATTTTTATGTTTATTTATTTTCAGGTCTTTTAAAATATATATACATAAACTAATTTGACGTCATTTTATTTGCCTTTATCCTTATTCAAATTTATGCTGTTGTTCCATAAAATATGTAAAATTTCCCCGTCTTAAAATTTTACTTTTAAGCCTCTCCCATTGTCCTCTTTGATAATAAATTTCTGATCTAAGAGCCGGAGCTTAATAAGGATATATTGCTACATAAATTGAGTTACATCGAAAGGCCAAGAAAGTTTTCGTCAGAAATTTGACTGGGAAAAAAATGGTTGCATTTCATAAAAAACGTTATTGATGGATTAAAACAAAAATAGCCAAATTTTTACTTTTAAGTCACTTTGTTGAGAAATTTAAGATGTAAGGTCTGAAGCTTAATGTGTGTTACACAAATTAAATTAGGTCAAAGATAAAGTTTTTGTCAGAAACTTTGGTAAACTAATTATAGTTTGCACAAGTGGTGTTTTACAAAAAACTCCATTAATAGATTAAAACAAAGCCTTTAGAAATTAACATAATTTAGTCCTTAGGCCCGTCTTTAAATGCTTACAGAAACTAAAGTGTAATCTTGTAATTATTTCAAACATTACGGTAACAATATGTACTTTAAACTATAATAATTTGACGTCAATTATTAATTATTATTTTTCTAATTACAAAACATTTTCTTTTTAAATTTATTTCAATGGTATCTTTAATAATTTGTAATCTTGTAATTATTTCAAACATTACAATAATAATATGTACTTTAAACTAAAATAATTTGACGTCAATAATTAATTATTATTTTTTTAATTACAAAACATTTTCCTTTCAAATCTGTTTCAATGGTGTCTTTGATAATTAATTTCAGATCCAATTGTGAGAGCTGAACCTTGATGTGGATACAATGCTACTTAAATTGAATCATATCAAAAGACTAAAGAAGTTTTTGTCTACTTAGGTACACAATTCATTGTTTGTCAATTGTATTTTATAAAAAAACTCAGTAGAATAAAACAGTCATTAACAAGGAATATTATTTAACCTTGTGTTTACT
The DNA here is from genome assembly GCF_024364675.1 of Aethina tumida. NCBI lineage: Eukaryota > Metazoa > Arthropoda > Insecta > Coleoptera > Nitidulidae > Aethina > Aethina tumida. Next base: position 17,554,242 of record NC_065440.1, on the reverse strand, counting down.
TTTAATTACTCACATAAAGTTATAAAATGGTATAGAAATTATTTTAATAATATAATTCGTAGAATTGGATGTAACTTAAACTAAACTAATTTGACGTCAGTTTTGAAATATTTTGATGAGGTTTATTTCTCAGAAAACTGTAATAGATATTACCAACATCTCTGGTTTAAATTTTATATTTTAATATGTGGAATTTATATTTCATTTTAACTTAAGACTATAAATTTGAATAATAAAAGACTAAGAAAGTTTTTGCCAGAAACTTTAGTACACAAATTGTAGTTGGTCAATTGTATTTTATTAAAAAACTCCATCAGTAGATTAAAATTAAAACATTCATTAAGAAAAAATCTACTTAAAACTTGTATTTAATCTTTTTGGGTAATAAAAATTAAAAATATACTAATTTGAAGCCAATTTCTATATATTTAATTGACGTTTACTCTTCTGTGTGTGTTTTTTTAATTTAAAATATCTTACAGTACTCATAAAATATGTAAAATATATTTTTTATCTTGTCTCCTGCAATGGTCTCTCTTTTGTAATGAATTTCAGACCTAATTTTAAGAGCTGAGCTGATTCAATGTTACATAAATTGGATTACATCAAAAGACTAAGGAAGTTTTTGTGAGAAACTAGGGTAAATTAATTGCAGTTCCCCAAGTGACATCTTATAAAAAACTCAATCAATATATCACAATCGAAATAATCATTAAATTAGTATATTTAGTCGTGTACTACAGCATATTTAATTCTAATTATATAAAGACATAAATTTTGAGTTAAAACATTTTGTTTTTTGTTTATCTAAAAATCTATAAAATATTATTAAACCTTTTATAAGTTAATTTTTATAAAATAAGTTCTGAAAAGCTTGCTACACTAGTTCATTATCCAAGAGCTTAAAGCTCAATGTGGATACACTGTACAAAAATTGAATTAGGTCAAAGACAAACGAAGTTATTGTCTGAAACTTTGGTAAACTAATTATTGTTAGCCAAATGATGTTTCACAGACATTTTAAATGTAACCTGGTAATTTAAATCAATATAACAATAACTTATTTCAGCAACGCAAAAGCTGGAATTTAAATTGTAAATAATTTGAAAACAACATTGCGAATTTCTTCTATTGTCTAAGAACGTTATTTTCCTGAAATATGCTGAAACATCCGACTCGAATTTTTACTTTGAAGTTTGCCTTTAGTAAATTTAAGTTTGTTTCGAAACTACTTAGGTGTACGATGCAAACAAAATTCCAACAAATATTTAATCCCATTAACAAAGCAAATTTACAAGAAGCTGAAACCTACAAAATTCAAATTATTACAAATTTCACCGAACAAAATGGTCTTTTGATGTTATGCCTCCATTTTAATGTACATACCTGCACATTACATTTTCCAAACACAGTAATTCGATAGTTCACCATCACCGTTGAATTCTGTCCGGATTTAATCCCTTGTTTAGCATTTCACAAATGCCCAATAAGCGTATTAATCTCATCGATTCGTGGATTTAATTTGTAAACGTATAATTAAATGCCTTGAATTATTACCTTCAATTATCGGTCAGTTTTATTTGTACATTTAAACGTAAAATTCAAAACAATTACAGCTGACCTAATTCACTCGTTCGTTGCAAAATAAAACCAGCCCAGATAACTTATCTAAAAACTTTCAATGTGGGTGCCACACACACACACACTCATGTAAATCGACATCGTGAGCACATTAATTTTAAGTACTTTTTCAAGTCACCCATTTAATCACCGCTCCACCGTCGACAAATTTATGGCCCATTGGGAGACTCCCCAAGATTTCTCCAAGGCATCAATTTAAATACATTTTGACCTTTAATTTGCATTTTTCAGGAACCACTGAAAAGAGTTGGGAAAAATGGTGGACTGCGGGTCTACGGACAACGTCAACAAGTTCGTCTGTCCCAATGATAGACAGCTAGCACTTAGGGCCAAGTAAGTGTTCATTGTCTTGTTTATTAGGTTTTGAAATTGAGTCAACTAACCTCGCCGAAGGGGGGCAATTGTCGGGTAATTGATTTATTAGGAGTCATACAATATGAAGACCGTTGTTTTAATGAAATTAATCATTAATTAATTATGTTCTCGCTGGGACGTTTCTAGTTACACCCTTATTTTTCTAGTTTATTACAAATAAAGATTATTATACACTTATAACTTCTTAATTTAAGGAACCCAACTTAGTTTCAGTACTTGTTATCCACAAAATGTTACTCAATTAATTAGAACTATTTATTTAATTACACTTTACTATTTTTATTATTTATATAAACAATAAACCTCACGAATTCCTCTGAGAAATTGTGACGTCACTCTATACTTTATGATGACATTAATTGGTTTAAATGTTAAATTAATCTGAAAGCTTATTTCGACACTAATTTTAACTTAAAATGAGTTTTTTAAACTAATATTACTGTAAAATAAAATAGATTAATTGTATACAACTTCTGTTACAAAGATTATAATTTATTTAATACTGCACATAACATAAATATTTAGTTCTCCTTCACAATCACAAAAAGATTAAACTTCCTCTTTTGATAATACGTGAAATGTTATTATTGAAAGCATAACTTCATAAAATTACAAATTAACATTAAATTCTTGAAGATTCTAAGGCAAGGAAGGAATGATCTATTTCAAATTGTGCCTAGGGTAAAAATTCACATTTTCCATTATAATTTATATGCTTGTTCATTTAATGTTCTCATTTAGTTGCTAATAATAATATTTTATAATCTAGGAGGAACAAAGAACATAGTTTTAATGAATAAAAATTAATACATTACTAATAAGAAGTTTTTTAGACGTTTTATGAACAATTTTTTGTCCTGGTACACAACAATTCTGAAACAAAGTTTCAGGAGTTGTTGGTAAAGTTGAGGTTTTCCATACGGACTATTGTACAGATATTTATGTCTTTGGCAATTAAAACTTTTTTAATTAATGTGCACTTTTAATTTTGGTAATGGAGGAATCGATTTCAAAAAATTCACGTTAAAAAATATATTAATTTACAAAAACTGCCTAATTATTTTGTAATTACATGTTTTAATTAATGTATTGTTTTAATTTTCTATCCTTCATATTAATATAATATTTCGACATAAAAATTTTAATTATGTTTGTTTCTGAAACTAATGAAGGTAGTCTGAGTGTGTGTGTGTTAATGAATATTTTATTTTTCATTGAAAATCCAAATGCTGGTTTCTGTCTACTTTTTAAATAGACCATAAAGAGATTATGACCAAAAAGGCTCTTTAAAAATTTTTATATCCCGACGCACAGAAATATTTGTCTACTGAAGGTTCGAATAAAATATTATACATAAAAATTCTTTATTACTGAAATAAAACAGAAAAATAATTTATTTGTGAAGGGAATAATTATTTTAAATAATTAATTTTAAATTTATTAATACTAATATCTAAATAATCTGGTTTTAATCATAAATATACATTGATTAATATTAATTCTGGTATTTATTACTTTTTTAAATGATAAACGACTATACGATAAATATATACAGGGCGATTCACTTAATTAATTCATTAGAAGTTAAAGAACTGAAGAAGTTATTTATTTGAAATTTTTATAACATTTACAGTTATGTTTGGACTAATTTAATAATTTATTTTGAATAAAATTTCATATCCGGTTTTGCCGGAAGTAACTTCAACTGATATTTTCAATGGAACACCCTGTGTATTTTTTGACTATTAAATTCTACATGTTATTGTAAATGAAATGGCTGTACCATACCCTATACCTAAACCTAATAGTTCTTGAGTTATAAACTTTTTCCAAAAATTTTGACAGATTGATGGTCTAAATAAAATGCATCTTAAGCCATCAATTTTGAGCCTGGAAAGTTAATTTTTGACATTCACGTTAACCAAGAACCATTCTATAAAAAGCCATTATTAGTATTCTCAAATTTTATATAGGGTGTTCGCTATTTACGTTTAATTTTGTGCATCTTAAAACTTCAATAACTTTGTTATTTTCAATGGAACACCCTGTACATTTTTGAATTTTTAGATTCTACAAATAAATGCAAATAAAATTGATATACTATATCCTAGACCTAATCCCAATAGTTTTTGAGTTATTAATTTTTTTCCAAATATTTTGACAGATGGATGGTCCAACTAAAATGTCTGTAAAGTCACCAATTTCGATGCAGGAATGGTCATTTTTTGAATACACGTTATTCAAGAACCATTCTATAAGAAGTCATTATTAGTACTTCCAAATTTTTTTCTGTATGTCCATTATTGACGTTTAATTTTGTACATATTAAAATATCAATACTTTGGTTATTTTCATTAGAACACTATGTATGTTTTAGCACAATTAAATTAAGAATAGGAAAACCTTTCAATTCGTATAAACATTTCCTATAAATAAAATAAATATTAACCGTTTTTTCAAATATTTTTATAAAAAATAGTTAAAAATACTATTTGAAAATAGATTTTTGGTCACATTTTTATAAATTCTAGTTGATAGAAACCATATATTTTCAATTGCCCATCTAAATCCTGTTTTTCATTTTAAAATTTGTAAACGACCACATTTATTTCCCGGACATTTTTCAGGATTCAAATAATAAAACATCGAAGGCATCAAAAACATCTAAAAATAAACAGGCGAATCGTACTTTCGGTTTTAAACCGATTAAACTTGAAATAAAACTGAAAGGCTCACTTCCAGAGAGGAAAAAAAACCGCCGCAAAAGAAAACCAATTTAATCCGAACAACCCAATTAATGTAAAAACCATTAAAAAAATGGGGCCCATAATATTCCGCCGATTAAAATGTTTACCCGACAAGATTCGAAATCCAATTAGAAAATCATGTCTGGAATTTCCAATGTCTGTGTTTCCAGATTGGCGGATGCGGTCGGCTTTTATTCAATATTTGATGTTGAAATCGACCAATATTAATCTGCATTTTTAGCCGAGAATGCGCCCGTAAATAAAAGACCACCGGCAACGTATCGCATCCCTTTCAGCCCGTTCCAATTTGCCATTCTTGAGCAGCTGCCGACTGAAAAACGGGAATGTCAATTTTAGCCGGCCGTTAACTTTCACGCTGCCATCGTCAATTTTAATTACTTCGTTACCAGTCCGTCCGGCGTAGGAGTCTCGCCTTGTGCCACTCTCGTCAAATAGGAAGGAAAAAACTGAACGGCTTGATTTATATCCGGCGTCCCCGCGGGGATTCCCATTAAATTCTCAGCGGTTAAGATTTATGTATCGGATTGTTTATTTTCCTCCCAACCAGGAGTGAGCACTAAGTGCAATCGGCTGTCGATCGTGTATATCAAAATAACGTTGGGGATGCTTGGGGGGAGTGGAGGGGAGTATGTCGAATGCATCCGTCCGTTGCTGTTTCTTAGGGGGTGTAACCGGATATGGGGTAAACAAAAGTGTATTGTTTTTCCCGACGTGTACTTAAAAAATAAAAGTTAAATGTGAACACTTTAGGCTTGAGGTTGGGAATGTTATTGATATCTAGGCAATAAATTGAACAAATATACCAAGAGATAAATTGTGTCACGCCATTTTCTATAATCGTTTAAAATCTTTTTTAATAAAAATTGTGTTTCAATTATGTATGTTTTTTATAATTGTTTCAGCAACTGAAGATTTTAAAATTATGACAAAAGTCTGTTGCCAGTTGGCCCATTTTACTTTCATTTAAAATATCACAACAATTATAATCTATATAATTTTAATTAGCTTGTTTGGGAGTTCCCAATTATGTATGTTTTTATAAACATTTCTACAATTGAAAATTTTTAAGTTACGGCAAAAATCTGTCATCAGTTGACTGATTTTACTTCCATTTAAAATATCATATCAATTACAATCTATACACTTTCAATTAGCAAGTTTGGAAGTTTCCAATTATGTATGTTTTTTATTAATGTTTCAGCAACTGAAAATTTTAAAATTATGACAAAAGTCTGTTGCCAGTTGGCCCATTTTACTTTCATTTAAAATATCACAACAATTATAATCTATATAATTTTAATTAGCAAGTTTGGGAGTTCCCAATTATGTATGTTTTTATAAACGTTTCTACAACTAAAAATTTTAAAGTTATGTCAAAAATCTGTCATCAGTTGACTGATTTATTTCCATTTAAAATATCACATCAATTACAATCTATACACTTTCAATTAGCAAGTTTGGAAGTTTCCAATTATGTATGTTTTTTATTAATGTTTCAGCAACTGAAAATTTTAAAATTATGACAAAAGTCTGTTGCCAGTTGCCCCATTTTACTTTCATTTAAAATATCACAACAATTATAATCTATATAATTTTAATTAGCAAGTTTGGGAGTTTCCAATTATGTATGTTTTTTATAAACGTTTCAGCAACTGAAAATTTTAAAGTTATGTCAAAAATCTGTCATCAGTTGACTGATTTTACTTCCATTTAAAGTATCACATCAATTACAATCTATACACTTTCAATTAGCAAGTTTGGAAGTTTCCAATTATGTATGTTTTTTATTAATGTTTCAGCAAATGAAAATTTTAAATTTATGACAAAAGTCTGTTGCCAGTTGCCCCATTTTACTTTCATTTAAAATATCACAACAATGATAATCTATATAATTTTAATTAGCAAGTTTGGGAGTTCCCAATTATGTATGTTTTTTATAAACGTTTCAGCAACTGAAAATTTTAAAGTTATGACAAAAATCTGTCATCAGTTGATTAATTTTACTTCCATTTAAAATATCACATCAATTACAATCTATACACTTTCAATTAGCAAGTTTGGAAGTTTCCAATTATGTATGTTTTTTATTAATGTTTCAGCAACTGAAAATTTTAAAATTATGACAAAAGTCTGTTGCCAGTTGGCCCATTTTACTTTCATTTAAAATATCACAACAATTATAATCTATATAATTTTAATTAGCAAGTTTGGGAGTTCCCAATTATGTATATTTTTTATAAACGTTTCAGCAACTAAAAATTTTAAAGTTATGCCAAAAATCTGTCATCAGTTGATTGATTTTACTTCCATTTAAAATATCACATCAATTACAATCTATACACTTTCAATTAGCAAGTTTGGAAGTTTCCAATTATGTATGTTTTTTTATTAATGTTTCAGCAACTGAAAATTTTAAAATTATGACAAAAGTCTGTTGCCAGTTGGCCCATTTTACTTTCATTTAAAATATCACAACAATTATAATCTATATAATTTTAATTAGCAAGTTTGGGAGTTTCCAATTATGTATGTTTTTTATAAACGTTTCAGCAACTGAAAATTTTAAAGTTATGTCAAAAATCTGTCATCAGTTGACTGATTTTACTTCCATTTAAAGTATCACATCAATTACAATCTATACACTTTCAATTAGCAAGTTTGGAAGTTTCCAATTATGTATGTTTTTTATTAATGTTTCAGCAAATGAAAATTTTAAATTTATGACAAAAGTCTGTTGCCAGTTGCCCCATTTTACTTTCATTTAAAATATCACAACAATGATAATCTATATAATTTTAATTAGCAAGTTTGGGAGTTCCCAATTATGTATGTTTTTTATAAACGTTTCAGCAACTGAAAATTTTAAAGTTATGACAAAAATCTGTCATCAGTTGATTAATTTTACTTCCATTTAAAATATCACATCAATTACAATCTATACACTTTCAATTAGCAAGTTTGGAAGTTTCCAATTATGTATGTTTTTTATTAATGTTTCAGCAACTGAAAATTTTAAAATTATGACAAAAGTCTGTTGCCAGTTGGCCCATTTTACTTTCATTTAAAATATCACAACAATTATAATCTATATAATTTTAATTAGCAAGTTTGGGAGTTCCCAATTATGTATATTTTTTATAAACGTTTCAGCAACTAAAAATTTTAAAGTTATGCCAAAAATCTGTCATCAGTTGATTGATTTTACTTCCATTTAAAATATCACATCAATTACAATCTATACACTTTCAATTAGCAAGTTTGGAAGTTTCCAATTATGTATGTTTTTTTATTAATGTTTCAGCAACTGAAAATTTTAAAATTATGACAAAAGTCTGTTGCCAGTTGGCCCATTTTACTTTCATTTAAAATATCACAACAATTATAATCTATATAATTTTAATTAGCAAGTTTGGGAGTTTCCAATTATGTATGTTTTTTATAAACGTTTCAGCAACTGAAAATTTTAAAGTTATGTCAAAAATCTGTCATCAGTTGACTGATTTTACTTCCATTTAAAGTATCACATCAATTACAATCTATACACTTTCAATTAGCAAGTTTGGAAGTTTCCAATTATGTATGTTTTTTATTAATGTTTCAGCAACTGAAAATTTTAAATTTATGACAAAAGTCTGTTGTCAGTTGCCCCATTTTACTTTCATTTAAAATATCACAACAATGATAATCTATATAATTTTAATTAGCAAGTTTGGGAGTTCCCAATTATGTATGTTTTTTATAAACGTTTCAGCAACTGAAAATTTTAAAGTTATGCCAAAAATCTGTCATCAGTTGACTGATTTTACTTCCATTTAAAATATCACATCAATTACAATCTATACACTTTCAATTAGCAAGTTTGGAAGTTTCCAATTATGTATGTTTTTTTATTAATGTTTCAGCAACTGAAAATTTTAAAATTATGACAAAAGTCTGTTGCCAGTTGGCCCATTTTACTTTCATTTAAAATATCACAACAATTATAATCTATATAATTTTAATTAGCAAGTTTGGGAGTTTCCAATTATGTATGTTTTTTATAAACGTTTCAGCAACTGAAAATTTTAAAGTTATGTCAAAAATCTGTCATCAGTTGACTGATTTTACTTCCATTTAAAGTATCACATCAATTACAATCTATACACTTTCAATTAGCAAGTTTGGAAGTTTCCAATTATGTATGTTTTTTATTAATGTTTCAGCAACTGAAAATTTTAAATTTATGACAAAAGTCTGTTGCCAGTTGCCCCATTTTACTTTCATTTAAAATATCACAACAATGATAATCTATATAATTTTAATTAGCAAGTTTGGGAGTTCCCAATTATGTATGTTTTTTATAAACGTTTCAGCAACTGAAAATTTTAAAGTTATGCCAAAAATCTGTCATCAGTTGACTGATTTTACTTCCATTTAAAATATCACATCAATTACAATCTATACACTTTCAATTAGCAAGTTTGGAAGTTTCCAATTATGTATGTTTTTTTATTAATGTTTCAGCAACTGAAAATTTTAAAATATGACAAAAGTCTGTTGCCAGTTGGCCCATTTTACTTTCATTTAAAATATCACAACAATTATAATCTATATAATTTTAATTAGCAAGTTTGGGAGTTTCCAATTATGTATGTTTTTATAAACGTTTCAGCAACTGAAAATTTTAAAGTTATGTCAAAAATCTGTCATCAGTTGACTAATTTTACTTCCATTTAAAGTATCACATCAATTACAATCTATACACTTTCAATTAGCAAGTTTGGAAGTTTCCAATTATGTATGTTTTTTATTAATGTTTCAGCAACTGAAAATTTTAAAATTATGACAAAAGTCTGTTGCCAGTTGGCCCATTTTACTTTCATTTAAAATATCAAATCAATTACAATCTATATAATTTTAATTAGCAAGTTTGGGAGTTTCCAATTATGTATGTTTTTTATAAATGTTTCAGCAACTGAAAATTTTAAATTTATAACAAAAGTCTGTTGCCCAGTTGGCCCATTTTACTTTCATTTAAAATATCACATCAATTACAATCTATACATTTTCAATTAGCAAGTTTGGAAGTTTCCAATTATGTATGTTTTTTATAAACGTTTCAGCAACTGAAGATTTTAAAGTTATGGCAAAAGTCTGTCGCCAGTTGGCTCATTGTACTTTCAGTTAAAATATCACAACAATTAAAATCTATGTTAGCTTACGTCATCACCTTCACCGATGGACCGATGCGACGTGCTCACATCTATTTAGACTAGTTTTGTTTCATAAGCAAATCTGAAGTATTTGTTTACATTTAATAATCGGGGCAGTTCTTAAGAAAGAACCGAGCAGTCAAGCTTTAGATGTCGAGGGTTAAAGTACGTTTGTTGTAATAAAGCGTAGTATTGTGAATTTAGTGTTTTAATCAAACTAAAATGACAGATTAATAGTCGCTAATCTATCATCAGAAGTGGGATATCTTCTCGTGAATTATTTCCGGAAGAAAGGACCTAAAAAAATATTTTTTTTTTTTTTTTGTGTTTCTTTGTGAACGAACAATGGCAGACAATAGTGAAAAACGCGACCGCGCAGTAAGTCCGAACGTTGTGAACATTACCGAAAGTGCATCGGAGAGAGACTAGCAGCAAGAAAGTAACAACAGATTCCAAAAACAAAACATGGAAATTTTATCGACAATGGCCAACGCCCAAACTACTCAAGCAACATTGAAGATGGCTGCGCAGAAGGTTTAAGTGTGGCTGCAGCGCAGTTTCGACTTGTAAGATTTAGAAATTGCATTTGAGGAATATGACTTGAATTTGTCAGGAATGGACGAGTGGGTTACGAAAGAAATAAAAGAACAACCGAATGCCGTTTGATCTCATAAACTCTCCATCAGATTATCAGAGCGCCATCGTTAAAGCCCTTGGACCACTTAAAGACGATATTACGTTTGTTTATGTTGATGATGTGTTGTGCCCTGCTCGACCCATTCAAGAATGTCTTAAGAATTTAAGAAAGGACATTGACGCCCTTAAATATACAAAAATGTAACTTTTTCCAAACATCTGTGAAATATTTAGGTGTGATCGAAAAAGGACTGGCTGGATATTTTAGACATCTTGTGAAAAACTTTGCTACTCTAACAGCACCGATATCTGCACTGTTACGTGATGGAAAATCGTTTGAATGGACATGTAAATGTGAAAATGTGCGATTGACTTCTTATCCGATTTTCAACATTTTTGATCTGGAATTGTCAACCGAACTACATACAGAAGCAAGTTCGTTAGGATTAGATGTCGCTGTTAGCTGTCGAATAGAGGAAAGTTGAAACCAAAGTATCACGGACCCTTTGAGGTAACGCATTGTTTACCTAATGAGAGGTACGCACTCCGAAGGATTGGCAGCCGAGGTAGAACTACAATAGCGGCACATGAACAGTTACGAACCTGGCCAGATACAGAAATTCTATAAGGTATGATGGATATAGATTTATTTAATAAGATTGATGTGTGAATGTGTGTAAAGGTCCCTGCTTAGTAGGCTGTTTAAGGTCCCTGTGTATCAGGCTATATGTGAAGGTCCCTGCTTAGTAGGCTATGATTAAGGTCCCTGCTCGGCAGGCTATTTTTAAGGTCCCTGCGTCGCAGGCTATGTTTGAGGTCCCTACTTTGCAGGCTATGTTTAAGGTCCCTACTTTGCAGGCTATGTTTAAAGGTCCCTGCTCGGCAGGCTATGTTTAAGGTCCCTGCTCTGCAGGCTTAGATTGTTGTGTTCTGGGTCTGTGAGACAAGCGGGTAATAGACCTGGTAGTGGTTGAACCGCCTCTGAGCTCCTGGCTAGAATATGGTATCTTTTGATAGCACTTGAGAGTCATGGGTGTAACAGACCTGTTGATGGTTGAGCCGCCTCTGAGCTTCTGGTGGTTGTTAACTGTGCCACATAACAGTCTATTTTGTTAAATGAAATAAGGTTTAGACTTAGTTCTTCGAATATATTTTGAGCTTGTACTGCTGTTATAATGTTTACAGATTACCGGTGTCAGGTGAATCTTTGCAAAACTGTGGAAGGTGCGAGGACGCCCCACATGTCAGGAAGGCCGTGTTAGCTTACGTCATCACCTTCACCGATGGACCGATGCGACGTGCTCACATCTATTTAGACTAGTTTTGTTTCATAAGCAAATCTGAAGTATTTGTTTACATTTAATAATCGGGGCAGTTCTTAAGAAAGAACCGAGCAGTCAAGCTTTAGATGTCGAGGGTTAAAGTACGTTTGTTGTAATAAAGCGTAGTATTGTGAATTTAGTGTTTTAATCAAACTAAAATGACAGATTAATAGTCGCTAATCTATCATCTATATATTTTTAATTAATAAGTTTGGGAGTTTTCAATTACGTACGTTTTTTATAAATGTTATAAATATGTGAAATAATTCTAATTGAAGAAAATCGTATAAAATATGCAATATCTCATCCAATAATCCTGAAAGCGTACAAGTCTAATTACATGTTAAAATCACATAAAAACAAATTCATCCAAATAGTCAATTCGAAAAGCAATTTGAGACATAGACAATAAAGGGAATCCGTTGCCAATTGACAACCAATTAGTTTGCCTCCTCCGACCTTTGTGAAACTTCCTGTCAGAATTATTAGCTTCTTTGAATGGCCCCTTCAATTTTGATAATTTACCTCAACTCGAACGTGCCCATTGCAAAACTGTAATTAGTTTTAAGCCGTGCAACAAATTTCAAGTATTTAAACAAGTCGTCGTCCGACTCAGACGATTATTACATTTGAATAACCTTTGAAGCACGTGCGAAAGGTTAAAAGTCCAATTCAGACGGAGCTACGTAAACGATATTCTGCATTCGACATTTTATTTTTGAGGCACGTGGCTTTTTTTCGTAGGTGAACAAGTTACGTACGCAGAATAATGTAATTAACGGGGGGGTTGCCCAATGATAAGGGAGAGTGCGACATGCGATGTTAACCAGCAAGTTGTAATTGAGAAGATAATTGCATTTTATCAGCGTAATTTGCGATAAACACAGCAAACAGCCGGTTTTAAATCAATATCTGCTTAGTTTTGATGGCACACAATCCGACGAAATTATACGCCTCGCACAATTTTTCCACACAATATATTATATAGTCAATAAATACTATAAATAACGTTCTCAGTTAGATAACAGCACATGGACCAATTTTGTTGTGATTTTTTAAATGAAGGTGACAGGGAAGAAATAGGAAACACATTTTTAACGTTGACTTTAAAAAATATCAGTCACTAAAACATTTATAAAAAACATACATAATTAATGACTCCCAAACATGCTAATTAAAAATATCTGGATTATAATTGGTGTGGTATTTTAACTTAAAGTAAAATGAGCCAACTGGCTTTATGGACTTTGGCCATAACTTTAAAATTTTCAGCAGCTGAAACATTTATAAAAAACATACATAATTGAGAACTCCCAAACTTACTAATTAAAAGAAAATTAATTATAATTGTTGTGATATTTAAATGAATTTCTTATTGATATTTTATATTTTTATCCTCATATATTTTAGGATATAAAGTCTACTTTAAACATATTTGGTATATTATTAAACGTACAACCTTTAACACGTAAATGGATTAATTTTAGTTGAACAGTTACACAACTCCACGGTCTGTTCATGTCATTGTTTGAACTCCCAACCGAATTAAGTTCTGGAAACTTAAGCACCGAACCGCCTCCATTCTAAAATAAGTCGCTTCATCCTCACCTGCAGTTTATTAACGGTAAACAATGCAGGCATCAAAAACAGCCGCAGGGCCATCGAACAAACATTTTTATTTTTGATTTAATAATAGAAACACACTCGCTTTGCACTTTGCCTGCGAAGTGAATCGATGTCGAAACCTTCGCAGTTCAATTCAATGGCTGGTAACGTAACAATAGAACCAAAACTCCACATCAATATAGACAATATTGCGAATCCACAAATCCGGAGGAATTGTTCGGCGCAAGATCAAAGCGTTTTACAATTATTCCGGTGTTTTCCTTAGAAATTGCAAGTTTTAATAAACAGGTTTCGTTGGGGGTGTAGGGGGTGGTTGTCTGGATTCCAGGCCTGCGGCCAAAATTACTCAAAACTTCGTAGACTAAACTGACACAATTCGTCTTTGTTTAATGGCTGAATTATTGTTTGTGCCAACAACAAATTTCGGAATAGACTTGAAAAAAAATATTAAATATTAAATAATTAATAATATAAATTTATCATTTAAATTAAAAAATAAGATTAAAAATAGAAAATTAAATATAAAAAAATAAAATTAGATTTTTATTGAATTATTAAAATATTAATAATTAAAATTAAAATTATTCTCTTAAATTAAAAAAAAAAGAATTAGTTAACTAAATTAATAAAATTTTAAAAGATGAGATTAAAAACATTAAAATTCATTGGTATTTATAATAAATTTTTCAATTTAAATTTAAAAAATTTAAAAAATAAGTTTAAAAAATTAAAATTGACAAATTAAATATAAAAAAATATAAGTAGTAATTTATATTGAAAAAATTTATAAAGTTTTAATAATTAAAATTAAAAGTACACAATTAAAATAAAAAAAGTAAATTAATATACTAAATTTAAAAAATTAAACTAAATAAAAATTAATATATTAAATGTATAAAAATATAAAATTATTATTTTAAATCATTAAAAACTTAGAAAATTAAAATTAATCATTTAAATAAAATTATTAATTAAGCTTAAAAAATTAACAAATTAAATATAAAAAAATTATTACTAGTAATTTAAATTAAAAAAATATATATATAAAACTTTAATAATTAAAATTAAAAGTACCCAATTAAAATAAAAAAATAAGCTTAGAAAATTAAAATTAATCATTTAAATTTAAAAAATATAATAAAATTATTAATATAAACTATACATTAATACAGAAAATTTAAAAAATTAAGCTTAAAAAAATAAATTTAACAAATTAAATACAAAAAAATTATAACTAATAATTTAAATTGAAAATAATTATAAAACTTTAATAATTACAATTAAAAGTAACCAATTGAAATTAAAAAAAAAATTTAATTGTAAATTAAATTTAAGAAATTAAAGCTTAAAAAATTAAAATTAAGAGATTAAATGTAAAAAAAATATAAAACTGTTACTTTTATTCAATAAATTTTAGAAAACTAAGCTTATAAAATTAAAATTAATCATTTAAATAAAAAAATATACTAATTATAAATATAAATTTAGAAAACTTAAAAAATTAAGCTTAAAAATTTAATATTAACAAGTTAAATATAAAAAAAAAATTATAACTGATAATTTAAATTGAAAATAATTATAAAACTTTAATTATTACAATTAAAAGTAACCAATTAAAATTTAAAAAAAAATAAATTTGTAAATTAAATTTAAGAAATTGAGCTTGAAAAATTAAAATTAAGAAATTAAATGTAAAAAAATATAAAATTGTTATTTTTATTCAATAAAACTTAGAAAACTAAGCTTATAAAATAAAAATTAATCATTTGAATACAAAAAATATACTAATTATTAATATAAATTTAGAAAATTTAAAAAATTAAGCTTAAAAATTTAATATTAACAAATTAAATATATAAAAAATATAACTAATAATTTAAATTGGAACAAAATATAAAACTTATTAATTAATAATTAAAATTAAAAAAAAAAATAAATTAGTAAATTAAATTTGTAAAATTAAGCTTAAATAATAAAAATTAAGGAATTATGGTAAATAAAAAAAATATAAAATTATTATTTTAAATCAATAAAATTTAAAAAATTATGTTTAAAAAATAAAATTAAATAATTAAATGTAAAAAAAATATAATTAGTAATTAAAATTGATAAAATTTATAAAACATTAATAATTTAAATACAAAAATTAATTAATGAATTAAATTTAAAAAATAAAAATTAATAAATTAAATGTAAGAAATATAAAATTATTAATTTAAATCAATAAAATTTAAAAACTAAGCTTAGAAAATTAAAATTCATCAATTAAATTAAAAAAATATAATAAAATTATTAATTTAAATTTATAAAATTTAAAAAATTAAGTTTAAAAAATAAAATTAACAAATTAAACGCAAACAAATTATAAAACTTTAATAAAAAAATAAATTATTCAATTAAATTTAAAGAATTAAGCTTAGAAAATAAAAACTAAGAATTTAAATGTAAGAAATTCACAATTATTAATTTAAATCGATAAAATTTAGAAAACTAAGCTATAAAATTAAAATAACTGAGATTAAAAATTAAAATTAACCAGTTAAATTAAACAAATTAATATTATTAATTAAGAAAATTAAGCTGGAAGTAAAATTTACAATGTTGTATGGTAATCTGAACAAGAAACGATTAACCCTTGCAGATTAAGAACGGGATGGAGCATGAAAACGGCGTCGCTGGGATTCCGCAGCCAGACGCCCAAGAACCAGCCCCTGGGCCCGGAGGAACAAGAGACTATCCTGCAGGTGATCCAGCGGGCGGAACGACTGGATCACAGCGAACAGGAGAGGGTGAGTGATTAATTAATGTTCGACGTCGTTATTTCGAATTGCTGTTCGGGTGTTCCTTCAATTAACAGATTTTAAAGCGACACCGGAGTCGATCAATCATCGGCATAATGGCGGAAGATTTTTGCCAACTTTGGCCCAAAGTTTGTCGGGCATAAATCACGGAATTTATTTAATGCCGTTAATGGTAGTTCATTAAATTCAGCCATAGTAAATAATAACTTTGGGGTGGAAGCACCGAAAAATCTTAACTGGCAAAAAAAAATAATTATGGAAGTATTTAATTAAATTCGTAGGATGAACTATGGAAAAGTGATCGATAACGAATTAACCTTTGATTTTTAATGGTGATTGCTTTGAAAAGTATCTAAATTAAAAAGTACTTTCGAACTGATTGATTCAATTTATGCAATAGAATTTTTGCACAAATCAATAAGCATTAAAATACGCACTTTCTGCAAAGCTGTTTTTATTTCATATTAAAATTATGAAATGAAATTTAATTAGTTATTGTAGCATGTTGTTTGCACATTCAAAACAAATTTACAATCCATATAAATTATTATTAATATACCTGTTTAATCAAATACAAATGAACTATTGATACTGATAACTAACAATGGATTTATAATATTATATTTCAATGTGGCCAACTCAAAAGATAAATTAATAATTAATTATTCATGTTCATATATATTTTTGTTTCAATTTTGTTCTATTAATCAATAATTAATTATTATGTATAATAAATCAGTATTTTTCTGTTTTTACACTTTATTTTCTCTATTTTTGAAAAATTTTCTTTATCTTTTCATCTTCTTAATTTTTGTTTCATTTAATTCAATATTTATACTACATATTCAAGATTTTATCTTATTTTTTCTTTAAAATTGTTCAATTAATAAACAAAATATTAGTAATCAAAATATTTTAATTTATATAATTTATTTAATTTAAAAATTGTTATATTTTTATTTTCTTAATTTATATCTAATTTAATTCAATATTTTTCAGCAAATATTTAAAATTTCGAGCTATATTTTTTATAAAACAATTTTCTTTTTAATTTTATTGATTTTCTGGCATATTTCCTTTAAAATCTTTCAATTAATAATCAAAATATATTAATTTATATCATTTATTTAATTTTAAAAATATCATATTTTTATTTTTTTAATTTATACCTAATTCAATTCAATATTTTCTAGGAAATATTTCAGCAAGATTTTGTGCTATATTTTTTATAAAACAATTATTTTTTTAATTTTATTAATTTTGTAATAAATTTCCTGTAAAATCTCTCAATTAACAAACAAAATATTTTTATTTTTATGTTTATTTATTATAAAAAATTACTTTTACAAATTTTTGTTTTGTTTTCAGGTTGGAAAACTGGTGGAAAGGTTGGAAAACATGAGAAGAAACGCATTGGGAAGAAACGCCTCCCAATGTCTTCTATGCGGCGACAGCTTCGGACTGATGGGCGCCCACAAGGTGGTGTGCATAGACTGCAGACGTCTGGCCTGTCAAAAATGCGCCATCATCGTGTCACCCAGCAAATCATCTGGGTAAGCCATTTGTTCACCTTATTTCCCAGTCGTAAACTTCTCTATCTGACAGTAATTGTGGTGGACATCTATAGTTTTTATTTTAAGTCTCTTTTCCAGAGGTCCCAAGGACCAGTGGCTGTGCATGATATGCTCGGAAACGAGGGAGATATGGAAGAAGTCTGGCGCGTGGTTCTTCAAGAGCTTGCCCAAGTACATCCTGCCGTCGGACAACTCCTCGCTGACCCGCCACAGGCCGCACCGCATGTCGAGGAACAGCCGCGGCGTCAAGGAGGAGGACAGCAGCTCCGACGAGGAGAAGCGGGTGTGGAACCGGATCAAGAGGAGGAACTCCAGCACGGAGAGCACGCACGGTGAGTTACGAACGAAATTAATCGGTTCGTAATTGATTCGGAGCCCGTCTCATCCTCGGGACGCCGCGAAACCTTGTTGAATTTTTGTACGCGAATCGCAGTAGGTGGCGAAAACGAAGCGAAACCTCCCGGGGAATCGTTCGCCGTGCCCGGCACAATGCCGACTGAATTTTCACACAACGCTGCACCGGAAAGGCGGGCGAGGATGAATGTAATACTGGAAATGTGCATTGTTAAGGGGAGCGAAATAATAAAAAAAAAAACCTGAAAGCAAGCCTTTCATTTAACGTGAAGCCAGACGAAAATTATTATTTCCATGATAAAAATAAGTGGCCCTTTTGCATGCAACACGATGACGATCGTGGAGGAGCTGTTCAAAAACAAAAATGCAAAACGAGACGAATGCGATGCCGTTTGATGGTTATCGAAACGAGTTGTAATAAAAGTAGACAGATTTTGCTTTTGAGCTACGACTAGGAGCACGTCGACAACGAATTGTGAAACGGATCACAGTATTTTAATGAGTATTCACATCCCGGATTTCAAACGTTCAGTTTGTCAGATATAACTTTCATTTTTCTTATTTCTATTGATTTTATTATGTATTTTACTGACATATTTTACTGACGTATTTAAATTTAATTTTACATTTAAAAATGTTTTGTTTGTCTTTTTAACTTTTAAACACAATCATAAAATATTTTTGTAGTATAGTAAATTATTATAGTATTGTAGTATTACAGTATTACAGTGCAGTATTACAGTGTTTATTTCAGTATTTCAGTATTTCAATATTTCAATATTTCAATATTTCAGTATTTCAGTATTTCAGTATTTCAATATTATAGTATAGTATTACAGTATTATAGTTTTAAATTTAAATTAAAAAGAATTGTTCTTTTATTAAAATGATTATATCTTTTAGTTATTTCTTACGTTTTTAGTAATTTTTTGGGAATCCTGGAAGAATTAGAATTATTTATTTTTACTTTATTAATGATTTTTCAGGAAATTAGTATTAGTAAAAAAATAAAAATCCATAGTTATTAAAGTGAAACTATGTAATTTAATCAGTATGAATTTAATCGTATGGATTTTATCCTATAGATTTTAATTGTATGGAAATTGATCGTATGGAAAATGATCGAATGGAATTCGATCCTATGGAAAATGATTATATGGATTTTGATCGTATGGAAAATGATCATATGGATTTTGATCGAATGGAAAATGATCGTTTGGATATTAATCGTATGGAAAATGATCGTATGGTTTTTGATCGTACGAATTTTCATGGTATGGAAAATGATCGTACGGATTTTAATCGTATGTAAAATGATCGTATGGTATTTGATCGTATGGAATTAGGTCACTTTACGTTTTTAGTAATTTCTCACATTTTTAATGAATTTTTGAGATTTTAGTAATATTTTACGTTTTTAGTAAATATTTACATTTAAAATACATTTAGATTTTCTTTAATTAATTACATACATTAAATTTGTATAGTTTTATAAAATGGACCAAACAATTATAAATTAAAAATAATTATAAATATTTTACAAAATTAAAATAATTGCTATTGATTAATCAAACATTAAACAAAAATCAATTCATAGTTGATTTTTGAAATACATATACTAAATTTATCAAATTTTAATAAACCATCAATTTTAGTTTCCTACAAAATATGTATTAATGTTTAATGAAGCTAGTCCGAGAAAAACCAACTCTAACAATAAGATCGAACCCCATTATTATAATATCTAAAATTAACGAGGGATTTTGTCAATTTTCCGATATTTAACTTCGTACTGGGGGACACATTCTAGTTGTTGAGTTTGGTACGTGTTGTTAAGATGGAGAAACAAATAAATAGGACAAAATCAGGTAAATATTATTAATAATACAATAAACAAAAAGGTGAATAAAACTGTTTATTATTAGTCTGAACTTGGTACAGTTTTGTGTGACCTTAAACAGATAATTCAAGTTTAATGGCATAAAAAGATTAATTTACTTTTCGTGTGTTGACGTGAAGGTGTCACATTTAATTAAGCACCGGCAATTATGCAACGGTTGGAATGTAACTTTATTTAATAACAACATTCAATTTGGAGAAAAATTCTTTGCCTTACATTCAATATTGTTTCTCACTTTTTTGTTTCAATCTGCTGAAAACGAGGGTGAAGTCGTAAAGCCACGCGAGGAGTAAATAATAAATAAGTCGGAGAAAATAAAATAATAAATCCGGTGTAAATGAAAAGATTTAATGTAATGTAACAATATTGGAATTTAATAATAAAACAACTTAAATTTCCAGTCAATATTATTTAAATAAATTGTCAATTATCTAATTTGTTTTATTGTTTTCAGATATTCAGGAGTCTCAACCCTCTTACAGGTAAATATTACTTTACAATATATATTCCAGCATCATATTAAAATCCTTCAACCCAAAAAACTCCCCCATCTTCACAAGGACCACAAAATAATTAATCCCCTATCGCCGGGGTCAGGCTTCAATGGAAACTCCGCATCAAAATTTGATTAAACCCGAAATCCATTCTCATTACAGCCGACAGGGCAGTTCGGCGGACACGCAGAGCTACAAGGAGATGGACCAGCTGAAGTCGTACATGGGCTCGATGACGTTGAGCCACACGAAATCGTGGGACAATGCGGTGATGGAGGGCAGGAGCGACGTCACGTCCGGCGATAGTTCGGAAGCTTCCAGGAGGGAATCGATGGCCAGCAGGTCGGCGTCGGAGTGCTACTGGACCGACAACACGAGGAGCGACGAGAAAGTCTCTCCCAGCGCCTGCAGCGTCTCAAGCAGCATTTTCAAGGTTGGATTTTAGAGTAATATAACATTATAATACTGTAATATCACATTATAAGTTATTAAATTCACAAATAATTTAAAATAAATATGATTTTCAAGTTCAATTTTAAAGATTCGATGATTTGGACCTGAAATAATTAATTGATTACTCACTGCTCTCATTTCTTATAAGATAACTCTTCAATTTTTGCGTCACTTTGGGACTAGTTCTATTATAATTTCAAATTGTTACTAAAAATAACATATTTTACGCATTTTTTATACTTTATGATAATTCTTTTACAGGAAATACATATTTAACCTTTAGTTCTTTATCTAATCACCTGCAAAAACGTTCAATGATACAACCTTAAATCAAAGTTCAATAAATTCCCTAATTTATTGTTTAAATTAACATTAATTAGCAAACTCGTTAATAAGCGAGAATCCTGAACATCCGAGAACAACTCATTAGGATGAATTTCGTATCCATCAAACGTTGACATCAATCAAGATCAATTAATTACCGATTAATATCTTTGTCTGAAACAAATATGTTAATAAAATATTTTCTACGAAGTAAGGCCCAACCAACAAGTAAATTAAAACAGTAGAATTGTTTGGATTTTAAACTTGAATATTAATCATATTTATAAACTTGCATGTTTACGGTACGATTTTCTGTTTGGTTTGAATTTTAATGAGTTGTTACGTTGTAAACATTAATTAATTGCGTTCTCTCTCAAAAAATAATAAATTGGACCATTCTAATTTATCAACTAAATCGAATCAGAATATTCAAGTACACATAATAAGATTTTATTAATTGATATCCCAAAAATAAATTCCATGCTTTTGGATTGAAAATGGTTTTATGAAAGTAATTATACATCTTTAATTATATTAATTAGTCTTTGAAACATATTTAATTTGATGAGAATTAATTATTTATTACAATTCTGTCATTAATTGTAGGTAAAACAGGAATATAATAATATTGGAAAACTTACTCCAGACGTTTTTGTGAATATAATTTAATTGGAAATATTAATTTCTTTCTGAAATCTACTTATAAATTGTATTGTTGTTGTTGTTGTACTTAACCTAACAAATAGTTCTAGTCAAACTTACCTGTAATTTCTTCAATATTATACAAAATGACGCGTTGGAAATAACACAAATCACTCAGAGGAAGCATAGACACTCACAGGATACATTTACTTAATTAATTAATGTAACTGAAAAATCCGTAAAAACCGGCGAAGAGTCGGAAACGCTTAAAAACCATTAAAAATGCATTCGGCCAGCGTCAACCAATCAGAATGCAGCTCACTGCTGTGATTCCTGGAAGCGATGCACATTTGACCTACTTAATTTATTTACATTTACTTTGTAGCTACTTATAAAAACCATATAAGCTAAAACCAATAAAAATAAGGTCTATCTGCGTTATGTATTTCAAATTAATTAAGTTTCAATTGTCGCCATTACAAACAAAGTCATGGCCTACTATAAAATTGAATGATTTAATTTTTAATTTATTTATTAAAATTATGAATCTTATTATTCATGAAATGGGCTTACAGTACAAGAAAGCAATTGTAGTTGTCGTAGAACATTTGCTGCGTTCTTCTCTGTTTAACCTAACCTAACCTAAAAACATTTCTAATCAAACTTACCAGAATTTCTTCAAATTTTCACAAGATCCAATGTTCGAAATCACTCAAGTAAGTCAAAGGGAACATAAAACATCACAAACGACACTTTTACATACTAAACGAAACTGAAAAAACAATGAAAACCGGCGAAGAATCGCAGACGCCTCGATGACTGTCAAAAATGCATTCGACTACCGCCGACCAATCACAATGAGCCTCGTTGCGGTGATTCCCCGAAACGTTTCAGCGCTAAAATTATTAAAAATATATTTTGAAACATAAAATTAAGCACATTAATTAGTTTTTATGTAGGTTAAAGGCAAAAAAGAAAAAAGAATCATTTGATTGATTAAAAGAATAAAAAAATATATATTTGTACGACGATCAAAACCGTCAAGTCATCAAAATATGTTTAATTTCAACATTTAAAAATATTTTTACAAATTTAAAATCAAAAACAATATTTTTATTATATAAATTTATTATATAAATTTTAAATACTAATATTATGAAACTGTCCATAACGTGTTTCCAATTCTTATTTACATACAATTAAATCATTTAAAATTCGTTATTTATGTAAATTCACTTATATTTTAAAAACTATCCAGGCAGTTAAGACATCAAAAAGATCCATTCTCGGAATTCAGAGAAAAAGTTGCTGCTGATTTAAAGATAAACTACATTATTTATTGCACAATTTTCAAGGGCATTTTAATTTTTTCTAAGAGTTTACCAATTTTTTTTTTTAAATTTTAATATTTAATTTCTAAAATCAATACGCAAATACAAACTGGTTATAAAATAAATATCAATGAAAATCGACCGGTTTTTCCATTTTCACTTGAATTACATTAGAAAGACCTCAGGTGTCAACTTTAGTTATTATAATATTTTTTCTGAGAGAGACACAAAAAGAGGAAATGCATATTGAATATAATAATTTATGCGTTTAAATGTTTTCATGTAATAATGTGATGCAATAAATATGTAGAGGATGTAAACATAATAATACTAAAGACCAATTATTGTTTAATATGTGGTAAATTGGGAATTTGCACTGAACCGAAATTTAATTTTGAAATATGCAGTATATTGTACATGTTTCAATTTATTTTTTTTTTAAATTGCAAAATGTCACAACAAATATTCTATGAATATCAAATAACATTTTTTCTTTTATAAAATGGATGTTTCATTTAGTTTTAATTAAATAAATTTTAACATAACAGAATATGTCACCATAAAATAATATTTTTAGACATTTAAAGCAAAATTCTATTTTACACGACTATATTTGTATTTTTAATCCTAAAAAAAACTGTTTTCAATTTCATATTCATTTTATGCAAATATTTTTTTAAACTAATCTAAATAAAATGGCTCAATTTTATTATTTAATGTAACAAAAATTCCTGTTAGAAAACTGAATTTCCTTCACAGAACTCCGTGGAGGAGTCGGGCAAAATTGACTCGGCAATGGGGACAATTGAGCTGTCACTGACCTACGACGCCGCCAAATCAGTGCTACATTGCACCGTCTACAGGGCAAAGAACCTAATACCCATGGACATAGCCGGATTATCCGACCCCTTTTGCAAGCTGAACATCCTGCCGACAGCAAAAACATCGACCAGACTCCGCACCAAGACCGTCCACAAGACTAGGAATCCGGAGTTCAACGAACATTTGGCGTTCTACGACGTCTCCGAGGACGATCTCATGAAGAAGAGCCTGCACGTGTTGGTGGTGGACGACGACCGTTACGGCCACGATTACATGGGCGAGGTCAGGATCCATCTGGCCAAGCTCAGGATCCAGAAGACTATCTATGTAAGCATCTATCAATTGACAACACACAATTTTGATTTTGACGTACCTTTTTGGCTCCCGTTTAGTTGACCACTCCGCTGGAGAACTTCAAAATTGAGCAAAAGGGACCGGTTCCGTTGGAGCTCAACCAGTGGTTCGACGACGACTGGTCCAGAGGTCAGATTCTTCTGTCTCTTGGTTACAGCACCAAACGCAGGGCTTTGTTGGTGACTGTAATTCGTTGTGCCAACTTGTTACCCATGGACAATAATGGTTTGTCGGACCCCTTCGTTAAACTGTAAGTCAAACTATTTATCGAAACTAAACTGGCTGTTTAAAAAAATAATCACAATTTTTGTTTATTTGTTTTATTAGCGGGACAATGCTTCCCGCTTTACAAAAATTTTGTACCCTTGGTACAAGTATCGAGTGTGAATAATCCACACATAATTCGTCCTTTATTCCAGTTTGGTTTGCCAATGATGGTGAGATGTTTCGGAATTCCATGTACGTGCGTTCTGTATGGAACAACAGTGCCTCAATATCAAACTATACAAATAACATTAAAACACTCTTTTTTTCTAACACATGCCTTGCAGATTATTTTGTTTAATTATTGTTTTTAAAATTGTAGGGTATGTAATCATCAGAAGTCCTGCCTGAAACGTTTGATGGTTACATACCCTACGTTACATATAAATTGGCCATCCTTTCTTTTATTAAATGATAGTGTCACTGTGCCGGTGAGATGTTTCTAATTATCTTAGATTGACAAATTATTTGTATCAGTGTGTTATCTGTATCACAAGATGAGTTAGTCTGAGTTATATAAAAATTGAAGAAAAATGTGAGAAGGAAAAAAGAAATTATTACTCAAGATAGTTAGGTTATTACAAATGCTGTTTTACAAAAAAAAGTTAGGTTAGGTTCTGTCTCAAAAAGTAATTTTAAGGATTATTTTTGTTTAATTCATTGTGTGAATGAAAATTATAATCTATATTTATTTATTTTAAATTATTAATTAATATTATATCATTTATTATTAATTTGTAATTACCAAGTGTTTTATGTCTCATTAAATACCATATGATACAGAAAACAAATTTAATAATCATTTTACAATCAATTTTACCACATACTTAATAGTGCAGCAGTATTTTTAATCTGAAATTATTACATACATTTATTATTATAATTAATGTTACAAATTCCTATTTTAATTAATTTTCACAAAAAACTAATTTTTTTGGAAATTTTTTAAATTATCAAGGTTTACCAACAATGTTATTAAATAAATATCATTAGAATATTAAACTAAATGTTTTGAATAAAATTAACGGTCTGTAAAATGTTCAAGTTTAAAAATTGACTCAGGAAGTGAATTTAAAATCAATTTTTTTTATGTCTCAAAGGTTATCAATTATGAATAAATTACGAGAACAACAATTTATAATGTGTAACTTAATAAGTTAAATATCAATTTAAGCAGATTTGAAAAGTGCATCATTGTGACGTCATTAATATATATAAAAAAATGTGTTTTGTACTTTGACAACAACTTTTTTATTCATTATTATTAATAAGCCAATCAAATTACTACAGATTTATTTTATTACACTTTTTTAACAAAGAAATATAGCATACTAATGCAAGGTTGTTATTGTTGAGAAAAGGAAGCTGTTTATCTAGTTTGGTTTAAATAACATGTAATTTAAATGTTATTTTATAACTGCCACGACTTTACATATATTTCAGAAAATTCGCCTTTAAATGATACGAAATATGTTTGTGTCAGTCGACATCATATATTATAATTAACTACTCTGATTATCCTTTTGTTAAAATTTTCTAACAAGCCACCATTGGTTTTGAAGATAATTATAAAACCTCGACGTCATGTTTAATGCTAAAACAATGAAATTAAATTTATTTTGGTTATCTTTCCTTTGTATTCTCATTTATTTAAGTGTTCCCTCCACTATGTCCATATACTTACAACAGAAAGCACACACTATTTCATTCCATTCCATTGAATTTCTTTCCATTCCATCCTATTGCATTCTATTCTGTTCCATTTTGATCCAATCAATTCCATTCGGTTCCATTCGGTTCCATTCAGTTCCATTCGGTTCCATTAAGTACCATTCAGTTCCATTCAGTTTCATTCAGTTTCATTCAGTTCCTTTCAGTTCCATTCTGGTTGTTTCATTCTATTCCATTTTGTTCCATTCTATTCCTTCTTGTTCCATTCCATTTCATTCCATTCACTTCCACTTCGTTCCATTCTATTCCATTGTTTGCATTGCATTTAATATTTTATATTACTCAACTTCTCCTCTTGTATACTCCATTCTTCATCTGTTCCAGACAACTGCGTCCCGACCCGTACCACAGGAAGCACAAGTCCTCGATAAAATGGAAGAACCTGAACCCGGTGTTCAACGAGGAGTTCGCCTTCGAGACCAGGCCCACCGAACTGTACACCCAGAGCCTGTACATCACGGTCTTCGACAAGGACTACGGCAAAAGCAACGACTACCTGGGCGGCCTGATACTGGGCGGCACCGGGTCGAAGGGCCAACGTTTGAAGCACTGGCTGGACATGATCCGGTACCCGGACCACAGGCACGAACAGTGGCACAACCTCACCGAAGACGTTCTCGATTAAACTTAACCTAAAGTTAATCGGGGGCGGCAGACAAATGTAACGGGAAGCCTTATGAGGAAATCAATGTGAATGCAAAAATTATTGGTAACTGTACAATACTCCTCGTTGGAAATTTTCAGTTTCAGTCGATTATAGGAAAGAGATATCGTAAATTATTTTTAACTGGATGTACCCATAGGCAAATAAGTATTTAATTGTTGTAATAAATGATTTATTTTAAGCACTAAAGCCAATCAATTTAATGTAATTGGATAATAAAATATTGAATTTTAAAATGTGTACGTTACAATGCAATTGTTATGGCATAAATATAGAGAATATTATTGTAAAGATATTTATGTATGGAAGTTTTATTGTGAAAATATATTTTAATAAATGTTTGTGTAAATTAATTAAATAGAGTGTTTTTTTACAATGCCCAGAATAATTATTGACTATTAAGAACAAATTATCAACACTAATTGGAATAATAACAAATGTCACAAATAATTACTAATATTTTTTTAATAATTACATGCATTTTTTGTGTGATTCATAATTTTTCCAATAGTTCCTATTTTTTTGCAAATTATTATCTTAATTGGCTAATTAATACACTAATTAAAAAATTATATCCATTTAGACAATATATTTAATACATATTCTACAGAAACGACTTCCGAATTATGTAAATTCACGTAACCTTTATATGGTAAATATAATTTTAAATTATATACAAAAGTTGCATCATCATTTTTTTCAACAGTTCAATTTTAGAAAAGATACTGTGAATTAAGAATTAAATTAAATGGAAGTTACAAACAAATATTTATATTTTTTAACAACTCTAAAGAAAATTAATTTGAATACAAATTAATATTAATTGTTAATTTTTATATTTAGTAATGTTCAAACAAATTTTTTATCACCTGTGACCTTTGCAAATGATAAAAATTTGAAAAAGAAAATGATTTATATTTATTTCAACACATAAATTACGTAAAACATTTTCAAATCTTCCATTAAATTAAAACAAGACTATTTGATGCACGTGGAATTTTTAATCAGAGATCATTTGAATAATTAAAAAAAATGATCCAAACATTGGACATCAATATAATTATATAATAAAAACGTATTAAAACATACATATTTATATTGAAAAATTAACATATAAAAGAATGTGGTAAATCTAACTATTTATTTTAAAAACTTGGGAATATTTTCTTTTACAACAGTCGGTATTTATGAGAAGACATAAATCAATCTCAATAACTAAGACAATTTTAAATTACCCACAATGTCAAATTTACTCATTTAACTTTCTTAAGGTTTTAGTGTGTGTGATAATTATTACTAAAAAGTTTATTAATTAAAAATTGCAATAAGATTAATGGTTTTTAAAAAAGGTTAAGGCCAAC
Source organism: Aethina tumida (assembly GCF_024364675.1). Lineage (NCBI taxonomy): Eukaryota > Metazoa > Arthropoda > Insecta > Coleoptera > Nitidulidae > Aethina > Aethina tumida. Next base: position 17,525,613 of record NC_065440.1, on the reverse strand, counting down.
TAACATGATTCGAAATGTAGAGAAAGATCTCCGTTTAAGTAAAATTATCACAGCGGGGACTTCCATGACTTAATCGAATATAGGCACTGCACTCTATGTGCAGCGTCAGGAAGCATCAGTTTCAGGTTTCAGACACACACTAAGATTGCCCAAAGAACTTAATATAAACTTTCTTTGGAAGAGTTAAGGTTATTTTATTCGACCTAATCCAACCTCAATTAGATTAATTTAACTGACATAACAAAAAAAATGGTGCTTTAGACAAACTAATTAAAGAATGTTAAGGTTAATTTCAGATTCGACATAAACAAAGATCTTCAACTTAGATTAAAATAATCTAGCAATAAACTAAAGTAATTAATGTTAAAGTGCATGAAATGCAAAGAAAAATGAACTGAACACCTTGAAAACACCAAATACGAACACTTCCACGTTTCTATTGGACAAAATCGGTTAACTGAAACAATCAGATGAATCTGTCACCAGCTTAATGGACAAAGATTAGATTTTCCTCGTGGTGGTCGACCTCTAATTTAACGTGCGCGGGTTCAAGGTGTGTGCGAGTTTTGCACATAACATAAAAACATGCCCGGACTGGAAATCGAAGCCAGTTAATGTTCAGTCGTGCGATAGTCTGGTGTCAATCTGTGTGATTTGTGACAGTTTTCATTTTGCTATTATTTTTTAATCGTTTTGTGCTAATCAAGGACAGTTCTTTGAAATGGTGAGCAGTTTTTATGTTAATTCAAATTTGATATATGAACAGGAGAGCAATTTTATAGTGATTTATTTTTTAGAGATAAAAAATCAATTTACATTATTGTGAAGTCATACTAATAAAAATTTTATATTATTTAATATTTTTTGTTAATTTTTTAGCAATATAAAAATTATTATTAATTTTTACTTATTTAATAAAAAATTTTAATATTTTTAATGATATAATATAATAAAATGTTAATTAAAATTTTTTACATATTTTTTCTTAACTCTTTAAATAATTTTACCTCATTAAAAAAATATTTTTTTATTAAAATTCTTCAAATTTAAAAAGTATTTTATATTCATAGATAAAATATTTGTTTCTTTTTACTTATTTAATAAAAATTTTGAAATAAAAAATAAAATGTTAATTAAATTTATTACATATTTTTTCTTAACTTTTTAAATAATTTTACCTCATTAAAAAATATTTTTTTATTAAAATTCTTCAAATTTAAAAAGTATTTTAAATTCATAGACAAAATATTTGTTTTTTTTACTTACTTAATAAAAAATTTTAATATTTTTAATGAAATTTACCATACATAATTAATTTAATTTAAAAAATAAAATGTTTCTTTAATAAAAAATTAATCTATTAATTTTATACAAATAAAATTTATTAAAACCATTTTGAAACTTAATAAATTATATTTTTTATAATATAAAGTCATACAGGAAATTAATTTTAATAATTAATTTATAAACAAAAAAACTTAATTTGTTAATACACCTTTCAAATTAAATATTTAGCTCTAATAACAGGAAAGAAATCAAATCACTAAATTCAATTAGCATATGATTAATAACAGTTTTTATTGCGTAGTAAACATCCAATTAAAAACAACCTTTTTGTGTTGAAATTTTTAAATCGAACATGTTTATAAACAGATTTAGTTGTTGAAAACATGTTTGTTTTAATTAAAAATATTAGAATGTTAAATGTTTAGAGATTATTCGAGATTACTTATTAATTAAAAAAAAAAAATAATTAGGATTTTTATTGCCTATAGACAATTATTGTTAAGCAATTATTTATATAATAATATATTATATTTAAATTTTCAATTATGCTTATTATTTTTTGTCAGACATGGTTTGACATATTTATTAATTTTTTATTGTTGCTGACGTCAAAAAGCAAATTTATTTGTTCAATAATAGAAATAACAATAATAAATTATATTATTTTTTATTTAAATAATTCTTTACATTTTTTTCCCTTTAATTTATTATAATATAAAAAACTAAAAGGTTAATCATAAATTAATAAATTACTTTCAGGTTACTGAAAGCATTTCGGATTCAATAGTTGAAAGACCAACTAAAGAACAATTGTTCATAATCAGCGAGGAATTAAATGGAGACGACTCAAAAACTGAAGACTTGAAGATTCTGGTTCAACAATGGATTGCTCTGGACCCATCAATACCAAATAATTTAAGTAAGTAATCACATTTATTTAATAAGTAATAAATCTGCATTATTAGTGTTGTATTATAGACAAAACTTTCGTGACCAACGTGATAAGGTTGACGAAACACAACGTGGAGAGGACCAAAGACAAACTCAAAAATTATTTGATTATGAAAAGTTACTGCAAGGACATATTCTTCAACAGAAACCCCATGTCTCCGGAGATTGAAAGGGTCATGAAAACAGTGTAAGCAACACACAAAGTGTCCCCTCATTTATCTACATGGTTAGTAATATTTTTATAGGAATATTTGCATTTCCCCGAAGCTAACGAAGGAGTGTGGCCGGATATTTTACTTTTCCCTCTGGAACGACAACCCGGACAACTTCGTGGTGGAAGACGTGCTCAAGTACACCTTCATGATAAGCAAGTAACCCGAAATTTTTAGATTTCCCCCTTAAACATCCCTTCCCAATTGATTTGCAGTCGACGCAGCCACAGCCATCGACACTCACACGTGCGGCGAAGTGGTGATATACGACTGCAAGAACGTCACGTTGGCCCACATTCCTAAGCTGATAAGGTGCTTCAACTTGGCCAGCGAAATCCTGCTGAAAGCGTACCCGTGCAGACTCAAGGAGGTGCACGTCGTCAACCCCTTGCCCGTCGTTGAAAAGGTCATCAGCCTGGCCAGGAATATATTGCCCAAGAAAGTCAAGGACAAAGTAAGTCCCTTCTTTGTAAAACATCACACGGTGTGAATAATGGGTTAAATTTTCCAGTTCTACATCCACAAAGACTTCAAATCATTGCACGAAAAGATCGACCCATCATTGCTGACCTCCACCTACGACGGTGAGCTGCCCAGCTTATCAGTGATGAGTGAGGAGCTCAACCAGAGGCTGAGGAGATTCGCCCCGCTGTTCAAGGAGCAGGAGTCCCTCAAGTATTTGGGCCCGGTTACGGAGAAGAACAACCAAAGCTTCGCCCACTTGAAGGACCAAATTGGGGTCGAGGGTAGCTTTAGGAAATTGGACATTGATTAGAAAGTAATCAAGATGTGATTTAGAAAAGTTGATCGTGTTTCATTAGGATAGTGGTTCATGTGGTCAAAATAAAGAATTTAATTCATAATTAGGATAATTATATAAGTATTTAATGTAAAAAATTATTTATTTAAACATTTATTAATAAATAAAAGTTTTATTGTGTGATTGTCATTTATTTAAGTTTATAATAGCACCTCTTTGAACACAAAATATCACATACTAATTTATAAATGGATTCATCCTTTAGTTAATAAAAAATGACTAATTTATACAGGATGGTCATTAGAAATTTATGGACATAGGTATTGATTTCAAATTTTTATAGCAATTATAACTTGCCTTTTACTACTTTTTTAATTTATTTTGAACAAAATTTCACTTCCGGTTTTCCCAGAACTGACATCAACTTTGTTATTTTCAATGGAACACCCTGTAAATTTTGGGATTTTTAAATTCTTCATGTAATTGCAAATAAAATGTATATACGTGACTTACATCTAAACCCAATAGATTTTGAGTTATTAATTTTTTTCCAAAAATTTTGACAGATTCTAAAGTCTAACTAAAATGTTAGTAATGCCACCAATTTTGATGCTGGAAAGTTCATTTTTGGAATACAAGTTAACCAAGGTTCACACTACAAGAAGCCATTTTTAGTACTCCCAAGTTTTATACAGGGTGTTCGTTATTTACATTTAATTTGGTGCATCTTAAAACATGAGTAATATCAATTTAAAGGTTTAATATAATAAAAATTACTCTGCTCATTAATATTTATTGCCTACAAATAACTAAAATAAATAATTATAAATAACTTTGTGGACAGTAGAAATATTATAGCCCTCAAAAATGTTCAAATATTTTGTTGTTGTATAAAATAATACTTGAAATTTAATTACATAACAATCTGAATTGTAAATATAAAATTCATATAAAATAAATAACTAGTTTTTATAAAAATATTCTAAAGTTGTGATTACACTTAATAAAAGAAAAAAAACAAACATTTCATTTAAAATGCTGAATTAATACCAAATAATTCTATATCACTATTTTTTTCTACCTACTCTAATAACAACTATATAATACTTAGTTTGTAATAACAATTGATAATATTTAAATAAAACATTAAATCCTAAAAATTATTAACTATAATTGTTTTATGCTTACCAAAAAAATAATTACAAAAAAACTAATTAGTATCACCAATTCAACAAGGAAAATAACAAAAATCCTCTCAACAAGTTTCACCTAGTGTAAGTAATATTATTCATTTTAACAACTTCCTCAACTTCAACCTTATTCTTCGGACTAGACCCAAACAAATTGAAATTGGAAGCGTCCCCGTTCTGAAGACAGTTCCCGTGACTAGGAGAGACGGACTGACGTCCGATGTCGACGTCGTCGTACGGCAGATCGTCGATGTTCTCGTGGGAATTGGCCAAATCGAAATTAGTGCCGTTGCTGAAACTCTTGAAAGTCTCGCTTTGACTCGAGTAGTTCTGTGATGGAAGACTAGTGTACAAATCGTCTTGGCTGTAGAACCCGTTCTCGACGTTCTTGCTCAAATTGGAGACGTCCATGCCGATGACGTAGCCGTTGACTTCGCCGCTGTTGTTCAGCTTGTTGATGCTCGTTTGGCTGTCGGACGGGTTGTAAAGTTTGTTCAGGACGTGGTTCTTGTCGAAGTTCTCCTTTTCGTACACGATGTCCACGGTGGTTTTGGGCAGCGGAGTCGTGGGACTCGTTTCCGAGGTGTAGTCGGATAAAACGGGCCATTTGGTATCCTCCTTTAGTTTCTTTTCAATTTCTAAGTACTTCCTCTTGGACTCGTCGTTCTTGTGGTACTTCTTGAATAAGTAATTATCTATCACAACGTTTTCTACGAATATACTAAGTACAAAGTTACACACAGCATAAATAACCAGGATCCACCTGAACCACATGTCAGGTGCCATCTCTAGTTGGAACCATCTTACTAGTGCTGTGCAAGGCGACACCGCCATGTACACGCAAGCTACTGTAAGAACTAATGCACCTATGATAAACCCATAATTTGTATTAATACTTTTCCTATAAGGTTTACCTTTGGAAAAAACTACAGCTAGGATTACATATTGAAAACTAGAAATCGTGTAAACAGCATAATTTTCCAACGAACTGTTGTCATCTTTGTCTTCCCGTTCCGTGGCATTAAACGGGACGTACCAATCCATGCTCTTGAGATGGAAGAAGGAGGCGCTTTGGAACACCACCACCAGGAACATCTGACAGAATAACGACAGGATCGGTATGATACTAATCAAGCTACTCAACGGCGTTTCCTTAACCAGCTTGCCATCAAACGACTCAGTTTTACCAAAGAAATACGTGAACGTAGCAATAATACCCAGATCTATGAACAGGAACTCGAAATCCGTCAAATTGGCATCCATACTGTACAGTATGAGCACGGAGGTGAACTGACACAAGCTGTAAGCCGCCATGTACTTGAAAATGCCAAAACTGGTGACCAGGCCGGCTCGTCCCTCTCGTATGACCTCAATGACGCAGCTTATGTCCGGCTTCGTCGACGTGAAGGGCGAGGCCACCGAAGACTCGGCTTCGGACAGCGACACACCGGTGTGCGCAGCCTTCAACGCCCCGCAATCGTTTGCGCCATCCCCGCACATTGCCACGATGTATCCAATGCCCTGCAACTCCTGCACCAGCTGCTGTTTATTCTCCGGAGACATGCGGGCGAATATCGTGCCCCTGGCGACGATTTTCTGAAGCAGTTCCGGGTGGTACTCCTTCAGGGCCGCCCAGGTTTTGCCCGTCATGGCGAACCTGTAGTTGTTGTAGTTCTGTTTGGCCTTCTTGAAGTCCTTGCTGTTGCTATTGATCACCGTCTCCTCCGTCTCCATGCTGATGGTGATGGAATTGGATAGGATGCTCACGTCTTTGGTCACGTTGCCTTTGGTTTCGGTTAGAGTGTAGTACAAATTGGCTGGCACGTTATTGTCGGCGTTCACTGTAATAACGCTTTGGCCTGGGGTGATCATGTCGCATTTCTTGGCCACACTTAGGGCGGTCAAAATGTTATCACCTACAACAAGTCACCATTAAATTGTTTTTTTTCATGTTGTCACTTAATGACCTACCTGTGACCATGATGACCCTCACGTTGGCGTCGTTCAGAGTTTTAATGCACTGCTTGGTGATGGGCTTCAACCTGTTTTCGAAAACCATGAGCCCCAACAACGTCAGGTTAGACTCCAAGTCCTCCCTCTTCAAGTTCTTCACCTTGGTCACCTTTTTGATATTAAGTCGTTTGTGAGCCAAGGCGATTACCCTGTAGCCTTTTTGAGTGTAATCATCTAAAACGTCTTGAAAGTCGTCTGGTACTGAGTCTGGTCGTACGAAGTCCAGAATTTTCTCCGGTGATCCTTTGCAAAAGAACTCGAACTCTTCGGGTACGTCGTCTTTGATCCTACGCACAATCACGCCCATCCTTTGGGAACTGCTGGAGAACGGAAACTCCTCGAACAACCCGATTTCCAGCTCGTGGCCCTCGCAGCCTGGAATTATAGGGCTTTTGAAGGCCGTAATGTTCATTGAGGGGATCTCTTCGAATACCCAGTTGGTGCTGTTGAACATCTGCGAACAAAATGTAATTTAATAATTTACTCAGTGGGTAAGTGAAGTGGAGGACGTACTTTCAAGTCCAGTGGGTCACCGACGATTTTTTCCTTGACTATTTTCAGTGAATGGCAACAAACCATGCCACAAATGAAGTCGGTAATGGGCATTTTACCCACTTCCATAACAGCTGTTTGGATTTTCTTGTTCTCGACTGGAACTATGCAATCCAAGTCCAATCCATCTTCAGTTAAAGTACCAGTCTGGAAATAAATATTGCAAGCATAAATACGTGTCTATTCCTGAAGTGGGGCAAATAAGTTCGTCGACATTTCTCGAGCTATTTCAGCACGAAACGTTCTATAAATAGTACCATTATTAGTAAACTTTTCCTCGGTACTTACTTTGTCGAAGCAGACACAGTTCAGCGATCCGGCCACGTTAATGGTACGCGGTGATATGCAAAATATGTCCTTCTTCTCCAGCCGTTTCTGCGACGACAGCTGACCAATGGTCATGGCGGTGGGCAAGGCGGGCGGTACCACGATGGTGATCAGATCGCAAGCCTCCAAAATCAGCTCGCCAACCTTAATGCCTCTTAAAACCTTAGAGATGATGGTATAAATAAAACCCATAAAAGCAACCACTGCCAACACACCGATAAACTTGTACGAATCCTTCTCGAACTTAAAATCAACGGGCGGCGGGAACTGTATGCTCCTCACCAAGCTACCTTTGGTGGTCGAGTACCCGGTACGGATGACCACGGCGAGAACCGTTTGATTGTTCACGTTCCTCGATTGTATGACCTCGGTGCCGCAGAACAGGGTGTGCCGGGCGTGCTCTTTGGAGTCGTAGATGGCGTTTTCGGCGGACAGAGGGTTTTTGGTGACGGGCACGGACTCGCCGGTCAGCATGGACTCGTTGACGATACAGGTGCCGGACAGGAGTACCGCGTCGCAGTGCATCACGCACTCGTCCGATATTTCTATGACGTCGCCCGGTACCAGGTCCTCCTTCAGTACCTCCTCGGATCGCAGGACGAAGCCGCCGGAGGGGCTGGGGTGGTTGCGGCGCACCACGCAGTTGCCCACACTGTGCACGGTGTTCTTCAGCTTCTTCTCGGTCTGGAAACGAACGTAAACTGTACCAACTGAAGGAATAATATCAAGAGGGATGAACCTTTCTGGTTTGCCTGACGGAAGTGACTATGCTGGCGGCTGACATGAGAATAATGGTGGTGGCGTATACGTAATAATTGTCGGCGAACCACAAGGCGAAGCTCAAAATTTGGAAAATGTAGTACGGGTTCAGTACTTCCAAAAACAACAGTTTGGTGATGGATGAAACTTTGACTTCGATTTCGTTGGGGCCAAAAATGATTTTCCTAAAGTAAAAACAATTAGTACCGGTAGTTTCCTAATAGATTTTAATACCAAATACCTCAAAAACTGATCTTTAATGGCCAACCCTTTGCTCTCTCTTAGTTCATGAAGGGAAACGCCTTTATCCAAGCCACTCAGCTTAATAAAATCTTGACGTTCATCGTCCCAGATGTAGATAACCTTTTTGCAGCAGAAAGTCAGCAATCTGAAACCCAAGTTTGGTGTAAAAAGTCCAGAAATTGCTATAAAGTGATTACTTTTCAACGTCTCGGAAGATTCCATTATCAAAATGTACGGGGAACGTTGTAAAAGACTCATCGTGCTCATTCATCAACTCCTTAATTTTGTCCACAGTTAAAATTGTCACATCTTCTACGTGGTATATTTTGTGCTTGCCATTGTAGAGTTCCTAAAACAATCAAGGATGTAATTGCTTAACGGCAGCAATAAAGATTAATTTAATCTCTATGTCACATTAAATTAATTTTATTTGCTATTGTTTCAACTGGGTAAATAATTAAGTAATTCAAGGCTTGATTAATGTTAATTGATGCAGTGGATAAAGGTGTCAAGTAACCTTCGACTTACCAATACCAAAATCCTTTCAGCTTCAGCGACCTTGCACCTGACTGAAGTTGAATAGAGGTACCATTGGGGTACCCAGTGGTAAATCAGCCGTGCAACGCCGACTGTCAGGATGAACAAGAGGTAAGTTAGGGCAGTTTTGATCCTGCACCTTTTGTAGCAGAATATTTCCATCTCATCGTCGTGGCCTTTGTTGATGAACATGTTGTGGTCGCTTGGAATCGATCCTGCAAGACAATAACATTGAATTCCACCGTTTTATTAGTTGTTCCAAGCAGAAATAAAAGAGTACAGTACAGAAGTGGTGAAAATAGTTTATTTATTAACCAGTGTACCTCCAAGCAATCCGATTTCTTGTTCCTTAATCTTCTTTTCATCTTGTTTTTTAAAATACCAATTGCATAGCAAACTAGTCATTGTCGCTTTGCAATTGTTCAGTTTCTCTCTTTATTCTTCACACACACAAAAACAAAATATAGGGAAACCTAAAGTATGAATATTTTGAACACTTAGAACACCGATATTTCTTATCTGATCAAATTTAAATAAAACATTAACATAAAATCACACTTTTGAAGGAGTCCTTTTGTCCTTTACACACTTTGCAGTTTATTCTTCCTCGATTATGATTAATCAAAACGCACTTTGGAGGAACATCACCAATTCCACATAACTCGTTACAATTCCTTTTTGCCTTCCTTTATCTTAGAAGCCTCTCAGGGTAAAAGGTAATTATGCCATCTCATCTGGAAGCAAACACAGAAAACAATTAATTATGTGCATCTGCAAACGTCAGCACTAATTAATTAATTAGCCAAAGTGCTGACCATTTATTTTAGATTCAATTTAAGGCAAATTTCCTGACAATTTTTTAAAAGTATTTTGGCAACCATTTTCGATAAACAATTAGTGGGTTATCCTAAGAGTTATTTACATAAGAAATTGTTACGTGGGACTTGGCAACGTCACTGGATGCTGATGATGTACAAACAGATAAATGACGAAATTATGTTCATATAATAGTACGTCACCGACTCAATTTAACTCCTCGATTTAAGTCGAATCGATGATTATGTGAGGTAACGTTTCGATCACGCACTCAAATATGACAAGCTTTTATCGGAAACTGGCTTAACCTTGCGAAGAGTAAACAACTCATTAAGAAGGCTACGTAAAAAAATCAGATTTCCATTATGTAAGATAAATATTTTTTTGCTGGTAAATTTTCCTAGAATCTGGAAGTCCCCCATTTTATTTAATTTACAAGTACGTGATTAATAATTAATGAAACTTGACGCCACGTGGTTTGCAAATGTTTTAATGGTGCTGTGGGAATCTTCGCTGACAAACTAGTTTGTTTAAATCATTGCCAAATTAATAAATGTTCCATTGAACTCCAAAGTCAAGTCAAAAAGAAATATAAATACACAAATAATATAAAAATATTTTTAATTTACCTATTAAATAATCTAATAATAAATATAAAATAAATTAATTTTCAATAGTTTTCTAAATATATATAAAATTTAATATTTAAAATGTACAAAATTTAAATTTTTTGAATAATTATCTAAATAAAAATGTTACTAGTAAAATATTTTTTAATTTAATTTGTCTCTAACAATATATTCAAAATTTAATATTTTAAAATGTACTAAATATAAAAAATGAGAGTTAAAATTATTAATAAATAAAAAATATATTAATTTTTAACTAATTAAATTTAAATTTTTTGAATAATTATTTAAATATAAAATGAAATAATCTTACTAATAAAATATTTTTAACTAAATATGATTCTTTTACAATAAATTCAATATATTTTTAAATATAAAATACATTAATTTTTGAGTAATTAAATTTAACTTTTCTGAATAATTACTTAAATATAAAATGAAATATTCTGAATAATAAAATATTTTTTAATTAAAGGTGATTTTTTTACAATATATTCAAATTTTTATACATTAAAATGTACTAAATATAAAAAATGAAACTTAAAATTATTTATAAATATAATATAAATTATATTTTTAACTAAATATGATTCTTTTACAATAAATTCAATATATTTTTAAATATAAAATACATTAATTTTTGAGTAATTAAATTTAACTTTTTTGAATAATTACTTAAATATAAAATGAAATATTCTGACTAATAAAATGTTTTTTAATTAAATATGATTCTTTTACAATATATTCAAATGTTTATACTTTAAAATGTACTAAATATAAAAAATGAGACTTAAAATTATTAATAAATATAAAATAAATTAATTTTTGATTAATTAAATTAAAATTTTTTAAATAATTACCTAAATATAAAATGGAATACTCTTACAAATAAAATATTTTTAATTAAATGTGATTTTTTTATAATATATTCAAAATTTAATACTAATGTATTAAATACAAAAATTAAGATGTAAAATAAATTAATTTTTGAATAATAAAAATATTTTATCAATTAATTTCTAGTTTCCCCTCCCTTGTTTAATTTACAAATACAGAATTAATTAATTAATTAAATTTGACACCACATGATTCATAAATGTGGAAATAAGATTGTGAGAATTTTTGATGAACAAACTAGTTTTGCCAAATTAATAAATAATCCATTGAACTCCAGACTCAAGCTAGCAACAAATAAAATAATAAAAGTATGAAAATCTAATAATAAATGTACCAAGTTTATTAAACGCCTCGTGGTTTCATCACACGCAGCAACTTTCGCTGACCAAACAGTTTGACATAGTTAGTTATTATATTTTTTAATTGTTTAAGTCACAGTTTAATAATCTAATAAATGCCCACTCAATGTTAAGTGTTCGTGATAAAACAAATTTGCTGTTGACATAAAAAATTGGAATTGATTTTATTTCGTTACAACAATAATAATATTGTTTCAAAAGCAAAATATATTTTTTAATCTAAAAACAATTCGTTATTCATTGTTATCACTTGTTATTTTTGCAGAGTAAGGACTGTTTTGATGCAAGCAAGTTTGGTAAAATAATCTGGTGATTTAAACAAGAGTTTCAGCTGCATATAATTTATGTAAAATAATATCTAACGATTCGATGAAATTTAGCACTTTGTACTCCCAACTATTAACTACATCATTGTGGATTTTCCAAGATTAAACAATTGTTTAATATTTTAAAATTGTCTCGTATCAATTCCACTTAGTTCCTTTTCCATTGCACCAATGTTTATTCATGCTTATAAATATTTTATTATGCGTTTTTTCCTTTAAATTTATTTATGATGGCAATAAACTTTGTATTCATACTGACATTACATTATTCATTTTAGGTGTACATAAATTTTAATTTAATTAGTTTGTCCCCCAAACATGTGTGAGTAATTGTTTGTTAACTTTTTATCTAAGAAACTGTTCCTTAACCCTTAGAAATAGGTGAGCTTATCGATTTACTTCCCACATACCACCCACGCAATCAGATTTTTACTCCCATCTTGGTATTTACTACAATTTAGTTAGAAAAAAATAAATTAATTGCTATCACTGAACACCATCAGAATTAAAAGATTTTGTAATAATTTTTTATCACTGGAATAGATAAAATCAAAGTCGGGGATGTGTTTTCAGAATTTCACAAATATTTGAAGTGCCACTTTATCATTTTATTATAATAAAATCATTGAAACTTCAACATTTTATAACACACACGTGTGTAGATATTAAAATAATCATTTTATTAATTGATTTACCTTTAAACATATAGTTTCCTCTTCTGTTAAATTAAATGAGGTATTTTATTATAAAATTACCAATAAAATTTAAATAATATCAACGTTTTATTGGACGATTTATATTTTATTATAAACGGAAATGATTAAAATAATAATTTCCAATTAATATGAATATTTAATAAGTCATAATTTCCCCCATTATTGGAAATTTTATTTTAATTATAATAGTGTCCAGTTGTAATTAAATATTGAACGTTTGTGTAATACCAATAAATCGTTTGTTTAATTAATAATGAGTCACTGTTGTTTTAATTTGATAGTAAAAATTGAATAAATCCAGACACAACTAAATTGTCAAATTTACTTATTAATTAAATATGATTATTTTTCAATATATTCAAAATTTAATACTTTAATATGAACTAAATATAAAAAATAAGTCTTAAATTGTTAATAAATTAATTTTTTTATGGTATATTCCAAATTTAATACTTTAAAATGTATTAAATATAAAAAATATGACTTAAACTCATTAATAAATTAAAATAAATTAATTTTTTGTATAAATACCTAATTATAAAATGGAATAATCTTACTAATAAAATATTTTTTAATTAAATTTGATTGTTTTACTATATATTGAAAATTTAATACTTTAAATTGTAATAAATATAAAAAATAAGACTTACAATTGTTAATAAACATAAAATAAATTAATTTTTGACTAATTAAAATTTAAATTTTTTCAGTAATCACCAAAATATAAAATGGAATAATCTTACTAATAAAATATTTTTACATATATTCCAAATTTAATATTTTAAAATGTACGAAATATAGAAAATAAGAGTTAAAATAATTAATAAATATCAAATAAATTAATTTTAACTATTTAAATCCAAATTTTTTGAATAATTACAAAAAAAATAAAATGGAATAATCTTACTAATAAAGTATTTTTTGATTAAATTTGATTTTTTACAGTATATTCCAAATTTAATACTTTTAAATGTACAAAATATAAAAAATAAGACATAAAATCATAAATTAAAATAAATTAATTTTTAACTATTTAAATTCTAAATATAAAATAGAACAATCTTACTAATAAAATATCTTTTTAATTAAATTTTATTATTTTACCGTATATTCAAAATTTAATACTTTAAATTGTACTGAATATTAAATTTAAATTAATGGATAAAGTTTCACATTTGTTGGACTGACCAATTGGACAAAATAAACTTTAAAATTTCATATTTATAACTATTAATCTAAATTATTTTACTCACCAATTTTTAGTTGTAAAACTTTTGTAACATTTATGCATCAATTTATATTATAAAAGTTTTCCTTACTTATAAATTGTACATTAATTACTTTTTAATGAGTTTTTACTTGAAAATAGACATTGTCCAAGTCATAATGTTTTTAGTACTTTAACATAAAAATCCTCAAAACGTTGTTTAAATGTTTCACAACATTGGATCATCCAAATATAGTACGTAATCGATTTTTCTAATGAATTATTACGTAACAATATGTTTTTTATTTATCAACAAGTTGTAAAAGAAAAAATAATAATTTGGCGCCAAAATTACTTTAGTAATTGAACACATCACATCCTGAGTTTCTCTTCTCAGAAAACCCCAAGACTCATTCTTGGTTCTCGGAAACATTTATTAGGAAAATTTGCCTGCGGAACATAGAACATTTATTTCGTGGATACTTACTCGAACCAAAAAGTCGCCTTAGCCGGGAAAACATCAAATGAACGTCAAATAATCATGGTAGTGCGATTTGGTCCTCTTGTGTCAGTCTCCCGGATCGTTCTTAGCTCGGTAGCCAATGTTGTTCGATGCGAATCCGTGTTCCACATTGTCCATCTTATTCGTGCAGATAGCCGCCAATCTGTCCAACAGTTCGATGCAATACTCCCTATTGTATTTATATTCACTAGAACACATATTATTTAAATACATTTATTTTGATCTTTGAACGAAACGAGGTAGCTAGCTGGGTCCGGTTATCACACTACGCGAACACTCGATCACACTTCTTGGTTGGCGGTGGCGGTGGATGGATTGCTGCGGATAGTTCACTGTCACTGTCCAAACGGTACGCGACGAACGTGGGGCGTAGGTCGGATTCAGATGGAGATTTGCTTTTTACTAACAGTTTTGGGACTTCTAATGACACGATTTAATATTAAATACTTGAAAATCTTCATTTTCATGCCTTCGATTTGAACGTACGGGGGGGCACACCGGGAACCACCTTCTGGACGCCGCCGATTGAACCGAAGGGTGGATCTTTGTTGTGGACGGGCACGGACAATGAACGAATTGGCCTTTGGTGTCGAACACGTTTTCGTACGGCGAACGGGGAGTGTGCACACGAACGTGTTGGAAAATGATCTATATCGTCTCGTGCTATCGCCGATTTCGTCCTCGCATTCGAAAGCGCATGTTCCGACGTTGCCGACGCTTCGCGGATACGCCGAAAGGGGGAACGGAGCGGATGATCGAAATGTCGGATGCTCGAAAGGTCGGAACCGACTTCGGTTACCTTCGACATGCGCGAATCTACGATAGGACGTCCGTTATTTAAGAACATGCAAGAGCGTTTAATATTACCTACTCTTGATGTTCTATGGCCTACTCTATGTATTTTAATTCGTATGTTTGATCTACGCGGTGTCATTAGGCCAACGGTTAACGCTTAACCTAAAAATATCTATTCTAATAAATATCTGTTAAGAAACTATAATTTATTACAATTATTGGTAAGTTTTACATATGTTTTAAATTTGTCAATTAATATTTATTACAGGAAATGGAAAAACTATTTAAATCATATTTTTTTGACTGTTTACCAAATTATAAAACGGAATAATCTAACTAATAAAATATGTTTTAATTAAATTTGATTCTTTTACCATATATTCGAAATTTAATACTAAATATTAAAAATAAGGTTTATAATTATTAATAAACATAAAATAAATTAATTTTTGACTAACTAAATTTGAATAATATTACAAATAAAATAACTTTAGTTAAACTTGATTTTTTTACAGTATATTCAAAATTTAATACTTTAAACTGCACAAAATATAAAAAACAAGACTTATATATAATAATAAATGTAAAATAAATTAATTTTTTAGTTTTTAAATTTAATTTTTTTGTATAATTGCCAAAATATAATAATTATAATAATCTATATTTTAATTAAATAAGATATAAATATAAAAATAAAACAAAATATAAAAATAAGATTTATATTGTTCATATACATATAAAATAAATCAATTTTTAACTAAATAAGTTTAATTTTTTTAAATATAAAAAGTAATAGACTCACTAAAAAAATATTTTTTATTAAATTTAACCCTATTACAATCACCAATATATAAAATGGAGGTATATTCCAAATTAATAATTTAAATTGTATTGAATATAAAAAATAAGGTATAAATTTAATAATTAAATATAAAATAAATTAATTTTGACTAATTAAATTTAAATTTCTTCAGTAATCACCAAAATATTAAATGGAATAATCTTACTAATAAAAAATTTTGAGTTAAATTTGATTTATAAGGTATATTCCAAATTTAATACTTTAAAATGATGTATACACAGTCGATCTTAAGAAACAACTTTTAAAGATATGCCATTCAAATTTTTTAACATTTATCAAAATATAAAATGGAATAATCTTACTAAATTTTTAATTAAATTTGATTCTTTGATTAAGTGATTTTCAAATTAAATTCCCGTAGCCCGTCCCAACTGCACGTTCCTCCGTCATACACATATGACATTGACTCGAATGCGATCGGATACTTTCGTTTTGGGCATTCAACATTTCAAGCGTTCGACATTTCGAACATTCGCTATGTAGGTGATTAAAAGGTGTACAAGATTGTACTAGTTGTGGTGGGAATGTTTTACCTGTGCGATAATCTGAGGGCTATTGTAAAACGTGGGAAGATCCTTATTCAGAAGTTATGAATGAATTGACTCATAATAGAGGAAAGTCTTTGGCATTAACTGGGGGCTTTACGTGTCACCAGTAGCGTGGTTACATAGCTTTTCTGTGTAATCACATCAATAATTCCTCTAAAATATTAAAATTCATTCAATTGGTGTAATTGACATTGATTAGATTATTTTCAGAACTTAAGAACATCATGATTCTTCATTGGAAGTATAAGATTCTTCATCTTTTCTAGCTTGTGGTACTCTCAATTCTCTAAAGTTTTTAGATTCTTTGAAATCATTAGAAAACGGTTTTTATAATCTATAAACATTTCAATTATAAACGAAAATTCTTCATAGAAACTTAATTATCTAAGAAAATTAACATCCTTCTATTTTATGGTAAAAGCAGCTCCTCTAACGCTTTTGGAGTGCTTTAAAAGCTCTAATATTTATCATATTCACTAAAGGATATTTTTATAATCTTTAAATTATTTAAATCTTTTCTTTCTTCACATTTTTAATGTAAAGATTCTTTAAATTAAATATAAAATTTATCAACTTATATTTTTAATTTAAAGATTCTTTAAGATTTTATGAATCATGAACATTTCTTCACATTAATTTCTTCTAGTTTTCACTCATTTTAGGTAATATATTGTTCTCAGTAAAGTAATTATTATAAATATTCTAATTACAGTTGGATGGTTTGACCAAAACATTTCATGTATCTATTAAGCAATAGTTTGGTAAAGTTGCAGAATCGGTCACTCTAAGGAATATTTGTAGCGCATGCGTCAACTGGATTTGAAATCGTCTGTTTCGGAGATTTTAGACAGCATAGTTGCCAGATTTCATTTTTAACGAAATATGTAGAGAAATGATTTTTAGAAAAATATATATGTAATTTATTATGTTTTTCATGTATGACTTATATTATTTATGTGGTTGAATTCGAAAAGAGATAAAATTCGGCAAATCACTTTATAATTAGTATATTCATTTTTTATTTACTCTATATTTCTTTGATAGTTTAACTATCTAATTAAAAGTTCTTTATTAAATAATTAGGTAAATTTACAACATTAATATAAAATTAACAAAAAAGATATATTTATGTATTTTATAATAAAAAACAAAATCAATTAAAACAAAAAAATCTATTCCACTGGATATTGCTTCCTGATACAATTTAAAATGCTCATAAACATATTATGATTTTTAAATTTATTTCTCCATATGAATTCGTGAAGGTACGATGGAAACAGATCTTCCGAGGAACAGTCATGGTCCTATATTAAGATTGTACAAAAAAAATAATAAATGCAGCACACAAATAATCTATAAAGTAAGATAACTTAAAATATGACTGCTAACAAATTAAAAATAATCTTACTAAAGGAATAAAAGTAAAATATTTTAAAAATGAGAAAGATCTATAAAGTAAAATATATTAAATGAGCATACAAATAAATTAAGAAAGTAATTAGCAGAAGAATAGGAATAATATATTGTTTTTAAAAACGCCATGAGAATATAATCTGTAAAGTATAATATTTTAATAACGAACAATAATCATCAAATTAGAAGAAATACTATACTTACCAAAAAAATAAAAAGTTTAATACATACACAACAACACAACAATAATTCAACCATAAAAAATGATTCGAATATTTTGACCGTTGCAAACCGACAACACTGCACTTCAAAATGTTCAAGAAGCGCGAAATCAGCGCCTCACGACGCATGCGCTAGATAATGTTCCTTAGAGTGACCGATTCTGCAACTTTACCAATAGTTTATATTTGGACGTGAGACACCCAGAACAGTTCCAGCTTCCACGAATTCGCTGCATCTGTCTACCCATGAATCGAATATCGCTCATGTGACTCACGAACGCGAAGTACTGCCCGTAAACGTGGCAACGCCGCGACGCGCCGACGTCTCCACAACATGGCAGTTGGAAATGTGACGTCGGAATTTGCACAGCACCAGTGCGTTGCCGCAAATATGCCGGCGTCCGTGTTTGTGACGTCCAAAATTAGAAATTATCGATCAATTTGGCGATACGTCGCGAAAATTGCGGTTAAAAACGGTCGAGGGGGGTTCCGATTCAATGTCATGTGTGTATTTATTCACCGATGTATTAATAGGTTGGCCACGAGACAAAGACATTTTTAATGAGTCTGTGTTAATTAATGTGTGTAATTGCGATTAAAAGATATTTAAAAGTAATTAGAAAATATACCAACCAGTGTCTTGTATTTATTTATTGTAGTGAATTTATCAATTAATTTTTACTATTAAAAAATTCTAAAATTCAAGTTAGACGAATAATTTTTTAAATTATGTAAAAATCACGTAAAAATATAATTTTTTGAATTTTTAACTAATTTATTATAATACTAATTTAAAATAATATATTTATTTTCAATGAAAATTAAATTTAATGAGTTGAATGTAAATATAAAAAAAGAAAAAGATGAAAGTATTTTTTTATTATTTTTTATAGTCTAAAACACTAATTAATTTTTGCAAAAAAAAAAAAATAAATAAATAAAAATAGTTAACTGATAAATAAATCTTGATGAATATATATTTTTTAAATTAAGTAAAAATCATGTGAAATCATTATAATAGTAATTTAAAATAATATTATTATATTTCTTTCAATAAAGATTAAATTTAATGAATCGAATGTAAATAATAAATAAAGAAAAATGTAAAAAATAATTTTTGCCAAAAAAATAAATCTTGAATACTTTTTTTGAATTATCTAAAAATCATGTGAACACATAATTTTTTTTAATTCTTTACTAATTTATTATAATTTTTTTATCAATAAAAATTAAATTTAATAAATTGCATATAAATAATAAAAAAAGAAAAATGTGGTACTAACTTTTTTTTGTTAATTTTTATTGTGTAAAACATTCTAAAAGACTCATAAATAAATATTGAATTTTTAAATTATTTTTAAAACAAAAAGTTTAACAGAATTATTTACACTATTTAAATATTTTTCAGGGAAACTTTTATTACTTATTTATTGACTTATGTTTTTGGTTGGTTAAACATTCTTTAATCTGTTGGATAATAAACGTAGATATTTCTATAAATCTAAATATACTTCGAGTAAATTTCCTAATATTATTTATAAATGAGATGTCTTCATAAATATAAATTAATAAACAACTATTTTAATAACTAATAAATCTTGTTCAATGAAAACAAAATATTTTGTATTATTTTTAGTCACATTTTTATTTATTATTATTATTTTTCTTTCATTTTTTCTTATATTTATAATATTTTTAATAAAACAAATAAATTTTTATTTACTTTTTAATTAACCAATAAATTGTAGTAAAATTTTTAAATTTTAGTGGCTTTTAATACCAACTTATAAACAAAATTTGGATACAAACATACAGGTTATGTAAACTAAAACAACCTAACCTAAAATTAAATATGTTGGTAGCACTGAAAACTGGCACGTGTAATACCCAAATAGGCCATTAAATTGTCGAATAAATTGATGTGTGTAAAACATCCATTAAACATAATTTCTAATTAGAAAATATAGAAATTTTATTAGCCACATTAAATGTAGTAAATGTATTTAGTTTCTTTTGAAATTAATATTTTGCGTTCATGTCAGTACACACACTCACACACACATCAGGAATTTTAATTGATCAAATGGGTCGCGGACTCATTTAACACAGATATAAACAAAATGTTTAACCAATCATTAAGCAGAGAGGCCTGTTTAATATAATTGATATGTAATTATTTTATTATTTTGTTTTGTCTTCTCAATTTCGTATCATATCATACAACAAATTTGACCAACATTATTGATAATATAATACTTTAGTGGGTCTTAATTATTGAACCCTTTGAGTTAATAAGGGTGGAGGTGCTTCAAAGAAAATACTTCATTAATTTATTGTTTTTTTTCCTTAATTTATTTTCACCAGAAAATTAAACAGCAGAGTAAAGTTTAATTTATACAAAATTATACAGTGATAAGTAAAGTGGGTTGTATATATTATAACAAATTAAACTTGTTTAGTTACAACATATACAAAAAAAATGTTCTAAAATTAATAATCACTGCTTTTAAACGTAATATTTTTGTGGGTACTCCTTATTTAACTATTTAAATAAAATAATGCACAAATATTTTCCAAATAAATAAACTTTCAATAACAACGTTCTGATAGAATAATAATGGAAAATGAGTATAAATTACAAACCTGTTGTAAGTCAAGTAGAATGTTTATTTACACTGTTTCAGTTTATATAAACCATCACATTTTACAACCGACAACAACGTATAATTTGCTACAGAATCGGGAACAGCAAGTAGAAAGTTAAGTGCAAAATTCAAGCGAGGTAAATACTGGTCGTAACACGATGTTTGTGAGAACAAAAGTTCATTTTTTTGTAATTAGTTTTACATTAAGCAAGATAAATTTAATCGGTATAAAAATTATATGAATGGAATTTTTCTCGACCATTCTATTAAAATTTCAGGAATATTTTCTAATTTTTGACATAAATAAATTAAATTATTGTTATATAAATTAATAATTTTTGATTAAATATTTATATATGTATGTAGTAAAATTTTATTTACATTTATTTTGAACAATTTTTTGTCGTAAATTATTACAATTTTATGTAAAAATACGTAATAAATATTTAGGTACCAAAAATTTTGAAAATATTTGAAATGGCACCCCTGTGAGCGCCCTCTAGAATTAATTATAGATATTATTAGTTGAGGGGAGTAGAAACCTTTTACCTCAACCTAAATAATTGGCGGAAAAGTATTTATTTAAATATATCTTATATTTCAAAATTAAAAATTAATATTATTAAACAAAATTAAACAAAAATATATATTTTTTTAAACTAGATAATTATTTTATTTTTAATAAGACAAAATTACAAAGCAAAAGCAGAGTTTAACTAAGTATTGTTTTAAATAATCCTTTAAAAAATATACCTACTGTCCTTGAAAAATTCATATAAACGAAACGATTGTTTAAATTTATTTTTATCACATTACCATTTGTGATTTTCCACACGATTTTCACCATTTTCTTCCCAAACACCGGACACACCACACTGATAATTTATTTAACAATAAACGCAGATGACAATGACGGTAGGTGAGCATAAAAATATTACAAAACGGAACTGGAATTTGCACGTTTTGAATGTTTAATAAGGTACGGACGACTAAAATGATCATTCATGTTGTGGATTTATTAGTTGTAACTACAAATTACACAAAATTACTGTTGTTTGTATGGGATTGTTGAGTTGGATGATTGTTTTTAAAATTTACGGTTTAATGGGTTCAAACCAGGTTAGAGTTAACATAAAATTGTTCCAAATCATCAGCAATAATTTCATGGTTTCTCTTTTATTCTTTATTTCTATTTTTTATAATTTTTTGTAATTTATAATATATAATAGTTTTATAAATAGTTTTTTAAAATTATGTTCTATTCTAATTTATTAAATTTTAATAATTTTATAGTTTAGATATGATACATAATACCACACACTTTCAAGTAGTAATTAAGATTGTAATAAAAGGTTACAATTTGGGCAGATTAAAATTTAAATTAGTAGATTTTGTATTGATAGTAAAATTCAAGTCAAATATATCAATTTATAAAATATATTTTAAAAATAAATCAATTTTTATTTTATAATTTCAAAAATATTAATTATTATAACTTAAATTATAAAGAAAACAATATGAAAAATGTTTATTAAAAATTATTTTCATATAATAAATTAACAAAATTATATAAGTTTTAACCAACATAAATATATTTATGATTTTAATAATATCAGGACAATCTATTTTTTAATCTGTATAATAAATTATCGTTCACTACATTTTTAACAATATAAAAAATAATGAAAAAGTAAGAAAATTTTGATATTTAATTCAAAAATTAATTAATTATGTGTTATTTTTTAAAACTTTAAAAAGGTCAAAAGCATTTATTAATTTTAAAAATAAACAATAAATATGAAACTTGGGAAAACCTGGATATTCAAAGAAAAGATAACAATCATAATCTGTTAAGATTATCGTTATAGTTTCTGATCCATATACACAAAAAATATATTAAAAATGTCTTAAGTTTATTTAACAAATAATAATTAGTTATGTTATCCTTACCCATTTCTCAATCAATAATATTTTTTAAATCACCAAATAACCAAAAACAGTTTCCAACACTTTACCTAACACCAATGATAATTGCTTTAAACATTTTACGGTCCTAAAATGGTTGAAGAATTTATCACCATTCACCGAAAGAAAAAAACCACAGACCGGCCAGCGTGAAATCTGATAATCGACTTGAGGCATTGTTCTGATATACTAAAGATAATATCGGATTATAGAAATTAGATAAGATTTTATGTACGTTTTATTGCGGTCATATCTTAAACCATTATATTTTACACATAGTATTGCGTGAATGGCTCTCTAGATAAAGGTTAATAGTTGTCGATTAAAAACTAATTATGATTAACGTGTAAAAAATAACCATTTTTTTCAATTTGTAACGTCATTTTTTAAACATTTAAAAAAATGTATATAATTTAAAATATTATATCCACGCCATTTTGAAATCATGACGTCACTTCCCAAATAGGTTAGGTTTGCCCTTATAATTTATCTAACTATATATATATATATATATATATATATATATATATAAATTAGTGGATCACGGCAAAAGATATTTAGTTGAAATTTTTATACCGAGTATAACTTGTCTTGAACCTCATTTTTAATTCATTTTGCACCAAATTTAGTTTCCGGTTTCACCGGAAGTGACATCAACTTTGTTATTTTCAATGGAACGCCCCGTATATTTTTGGATTTTTATTTTCTACGTGTAATTGCAAATAAAATAGCTATACCATGTCCTATACCTAAAGCTACTAGTTTTTGAGTTATTAATATTTTTCCAAATTTTTTGACAGATTGATGTTCTAACTAAAATGTCCCCAATTTTGATGTTAGAAAGTTAATTTTTAGCGTACATGTTAACAAAGGACTATTCTATAAGGAGCCATTATCAGTACACCCAAATTTTATACTGGGTGTTCGTTATTTACGGTTTAATTATGTGCATCTTAAAACATTATTAACTTTGTTATTTTAAATAGAACACCCTCTAAGTTTTAACAAAATTAATTTAAGTCTTAAAAAACCTTTCGATTGGTATAAGCATTGCCTATTCTTAAAATAAATATTAACAGAGATTTTATCAAAAATGTAACGTATTGTTGTCATATTAAGATGTATAATATTAAACGTAAATAACAAACACCCTATATAAAATTTTGGGAGTACTAATAATGGTTTCTTCTTCGTTAACGTGTATGCCAAAAATGAACTTTTCAACATGAAAATTGGTGATTTTACAGTCATTTTAATTAGAAAATTCAAATGTCAAAATTTTTGGAAAAAAATTGATAGCTCAAAATCTATTGAATTTAGGTATAGAACATGGTATATCCATTTAAAAATCTAAAAATATACAGGGTGTTCCATTGGAAATAACAAAGTTATTGATATTTTAAGATGTACAAAATTAAACGTAAATAACCAACACTCTGTACAAATTTTGAAAGTACTAATAATGACTTCTTATAGAATGGTTTTTGGTTAACGTGTATTTCAAAAATGATCTTTCCAGTATCAAAAAGTTAGTGGCTTTAGAGACATTTTAATTAGACCTGTCAAAATTTTTGGAAAAATATTAATAACTCAAAAACTATTGGGTTTAGATATAGGACATGCTATATCAATTTTATTTGCACTTACATGTAGTATTTAAAATTTCAAAAATATACAGGGTGTTCCATTGAACATAACAAAGTTATTAATGGGTTTAGGAAAAGGACATGGTATAACCATTTTATTTGTAATTACATGTGGAAATTATAAATCCAAATATATATAGGGTGTTTCAATGAATATAACAAAGTGATGTCACTTCCGGGGAAACCGGAAATAAAATTTTGTTCAAAATAAATTAAAAACTAGTTCAGAATAAGTTATAACTGCTGTCAAATCAATATATTTTTACATACTCCAAAGACTTTTAATGATAAGATACTGATTGAAAATGTAGACGCCATTTTGAAATCATGACGTCACTTCCCAAATAGGTTAGGTTTGCATTTATTGAGAGTTTTTGGTAATAAATCATTTCTTAGACACTTTGTGAACTTGAAGTCTGATTAACAACCATCAAAATCGTTGGAACTTCTTAAATTTAAGTAAAATCCCAATCCAATTGGACTAATCAATAAGAGTTCTATCAAAACAAAATGAACGTGTCGAAGCCACAAGAAACGATCGATCAAAATCAGCCAAACTGATCGGCCGCACCGTCGTGGAGGAGCTTGGAGGGGCTCCTCTCGTGGCAAAAATCATTCGTCCCATTCCAATTTCCCGCTCTTGCCGCGTCGGCCAGGTGTATAAGATCAAGTTACCTTAAGAACAAGTCGATTCTCAGTCGTACCGTGACCTTTCCGGCGATATCTCGATTTCGAAACGGTCCGCGATCGACGGCGATGTATCACCGTCATCTGACGCTCTAAAAAAAAAAATAAAGAAAAAACCCATCGAGAGGTGAAAAGCCAGGACGACAGCCGTGTGCAGTTTCGTGTGTGTGCAGCCCCGGGCCGGAAAATCGTCAGGCAACAATGTAAGTTTTGGGAGAAGGCGATTCATCGATCGATCGACGACGATCGATCGGACGGTCCGTGTGTGGAACGCGGATGCGGCGCACCGAAACGCGTTCCGGTCTTCCGCTGTGCGTTTCGCAAATTGCGACGGCACCAATCGCGAGATGAAATGGTGCAGGTACAGTTACGTGGTCCCATTTCGGGACGGTTTTCCGCATCGCGTTTGTGGGCTTTTCGTCGTACGTTTCGCCAGTCGGCGGCGCAGGCGATGATCAAAAAGATCCGGCGAAGGTTAACTGGCTGTTATTTCAATAATAAATTAGCTATTAATTTATTCATCTGGCATTCGGCCGCGGTTTTGATGAGACTTGTCGCAGAGCGGTGCCTGTGAGGTTTCAAATCGATCACGGGCTTGTTTTTTCGCCGTTTCTGGTGTGCTGGGTCTTGCGACGTATAAAACTAGACGAACTCGTTTTGTGTATTATAAAAATCATAGTTGATGTTGCACACTTGGCCGGACGCGGTGCGAGCGTTATTGGATGGAAAAGGGGTGAAAGTGGGAGCTGTGCGGCTTTTAGAATGTTCAGCTGAATTGATAATTATTCGATTATTTATTGGTACTCCATTTTCTTCCGATTTCTTCCAACAAAAAATTTAAAAAAATTTCTTACTCTTTAATATTTTTCTATTTTTTACTAATAAAATTAAAAATTTTACATTGTATAAATTTCAAAATGTAAAAACAAACAATTTTTCTCCCTTTTTAACATTTTTACAATTTTTTTATTAAAAATATTTTTGTTTTAATCCAATTTTTAAATTATTTTATGTATTAATTTTTTAAATTTTATAAATATATATATATATATATATATATATATATATATATATATATATATATCTAATATAAATTAGAAAAGGAGCAATATTTTTAAGAATTTCTTCCTTTCTAATATTTTTATAAACCGTAAAAGATAATTTCTATAAAATTAAATATTTTTAAAAACCCTATTTAAATTTTAACATTCACATTAATTTTTAAAAATTTTAAAATATCAAAAATTAAAAAATTATTTAATATACCAATTTTTTTTAATTTTAGAAAAATTATGGTACTAAATTTGTAAAAATATCAAAAACTAAAAAAAACAATATTTTTGAAATTTTCTTCTTCTTTCTTTCTAATAATTTTATATTAAAAAACTTTTTTTTAATAATAATTTCTGTAAGATATTCAGTTAAATATTTTTTAAAATTCAATTTATTAAATTATTTTATATACTGATTTTTCAAATTTTAGAAAAATTGAGGTACTAAATTTGTATAAATATCAAAAACTAAAAAAAACAATATTTTTGAAATTTTCATCCTTTCTAATAATTTTATATTTGTAAAACTTTACTTAAAAATATTTTCTATAAGATATTCAGTTAAATATTTTTTAAAATTCAATTTATTAAATTATTTAATATACTAATTTTTCAAATTTTAGAAAAATTGAAATATTAAATTTGTAAAAATATCAAAAATAAAAAAAACAATATTTTTGTTTTTGAAGTTTTCTTTTTTTCTAATAATTTTATATTTATAAAACTTTTTATAAAAATAATTTCTAAAAAATATTCCGTTATATACTTTTAAAAATTTAATTTTTTAAATTATTTTATTTACTAATTTTTCAAATTTTAGAAAAATTAAAGTACTAAATTTGTAAAAATTTCAAAAACAAAAAGAAAACAATATTTTTGAAGTTTTCTTCTTTTCTAATAATTTTATATTTATAAAACTTTTTATAAAAATAATTTCTATAAAATATTCTCTTATATATTTTTAAAAATTCAATTTTTTAAATTATTTAATATACTAATTTTTCAAATTTTAAAAAATTTGAAGTACTAAATTTGTATAAATATCAAAAACTAAAAAAACAATATTATTAAAATGTTCTTCCTTTCAAAAATTTTTATATACAGAAATCTTCTATTAAAAATAATTTCTATAAAATATTCAGTTGAATATTTTTAAAAATTCAATTTTTTAAATTATTTAATATACTAACTTTTCAAAGTACTAAATTTGTATAAATACCAAAAACTAAAAAAAAACAATATTTTTGAAAATATTTTACTTTCTTATTAGAAAAATTATTATTTTATATTTATTTTTTCATTCATAAATATCTTATTAGAAATAAATTCTATAAAATATTCAGTTGAATATTTTTGAAAATCCAAATTTTTAAATTATTTAATATACCAATATTTTAAAAAATTTACAAAAATTAATGTATTAAATTTGAATAAATAACAAAAACTGTAAAAAACCAATATATTTGAAATTTTCTTCCTTTCTAACATTTTTATATTTATTTATTTTATATAAACCTTTTATTAAATATAAATTCTACAAAATATTCAGTTGAATATTTTTGAAAATCCAATGCTTTACTTATTTATTTATTTAATATACCAATTTTTTAAAATTTTAGAAAAATTAATGTACTAAATTTGAATACACATTAAAAACTATATAAAAAACAATATTTTTGAAAATTTCTTCATTTCTAACTTTTTTATATTTATAAATTTTTTATTAAATATAAATTCTACAAAATATTCAGTTGAATATTTTTGAAATTCCAATTGTTTAATTTATTTAATATACCAATTTTTTAAAGTTTTAGAAAAATTAATGTACTAAATTTGAATAAACATCAAAAAATATAAAAAAAAAATATTTTTAAAAATTTCTTCATTTATAACCTTTTTATGTCTTTTATTAAAATAATTTCTATAAAATATTAAATATTTTTAAAAATCCAATTTTTTAAATTATTTAATATACTAATTTTTAAAAAAAATAAATTTGTATAATAATCAAAACCTAAAATCATCGATATTTTTTAATTTTTCTTCTTTTTTTCCATAAAATATAATTTATGTTTTCCTTAAATATTAAATTACATCAATTATTAAAATTTTAGAAAATTTAATTTAAGCATTTATATAGACTTTTCGATTGTTTAAAATAACTTTTAGATGCAACACTGATGAGATGAAGATGTAAAAAATATTTTCATTAAACACATCGTTACCTTGTAGTTTTGTGAGCGTCTCCAGTTAACAGCAGTTAAAAATAAACACGTATCTATGTCACCAAATACATTTAATACCACAAAGCAAACAGACCAGCCTCATTTTCACACACAATTTTCTGAGACGAATTTTTATCCCATCCATACTTCCAGTTCTAAAACGAACGTAAAAACAAATGGGAAGCGAAAATCCGAAGGTCGAATTACACATGAATGAATTCAAATCGTAAATCAATTTTATGTGCGTTGATCGATCAACAAATCAACGTTTTTTCCGAACTCATTGTAGCAATTTTGCAATTACATTTGCTGTTTTCGCATTTGCCAATGCATAAGTGTGGGATTGGATTTATTCGACGTCGACAATCGGGGAACGTGGTTCCTAAAACGTATAATTAAAATAACATTTTTTATCGGTTACGCAACTTTAGACTGGTTCCAGTTCATTCATTTCTGTTTTGATGTACCAAATCTCGTTCATTCATAATGGATTTGGTGTGGGCTCTTTCGCAACCGTCGACGATTTCTATTTGGACCCGTTGTTTGAGACGACGAGCTGGGAGGTTCTTTCTAATTCCAATTGATTGATGTTTAACTGTAATCGATTATTTCGACGCGTCTTTTAATGGAACTTTCAAATTTTAATAATAAATTAACATTTTATTATAATTAAAGTTCATTATTTCGGTTTCTTTATAAGAAAAAAAAATATATAAAATATACATTTTAAAAGTTAAAAAATATTTCTAATTTTATTAATTACTCCATAATTTATTTTCACAACTAGAAATTGTAAGAAATAAAGACATAAGAAGTTTAAAGATCATAATTTTATGAAGTATTCTTATTTTATGACATTTATTCCAGATTATTTATGAGAAAAAAATTAAATTTACACTTTAAAAGTTTAAAAATATATAAAAAATGTTTCTATCTTTATTAATTACCCAATGATTAAATTTTACATTAGAAATTGTAAGAAATAAAGACATAAGAAGTTTAAAGATCATAATTTTATAAAGTATTCTTACTTTATGACTTTTATTCCAGATTATTTATAGGGAAAAACATAAATTTACACATTAAAAGTTTAAAAATATATAAAAAAATGTTTCTACCTTTGTTCATTTCTCGATAACCAAATTTCACAACCAGAAATTGTAAGAAATAAAGACATAAGAAGTTTAAAGATCTTAATTTTATAAAGTATTCCTATTTTATGACTTTTATTCCAGATTATTTATGAGAAAAAACATAAATTTACACTTTAAAAGTTTAAAAATATATAAAAAATGTTTCTACCTTTATTAATTTCCCAATAATTAAATTTTACAACCAGAAATTGTAAGAAATAATGACTTAAGAAGTTTAAATATCATAATTTTATAAAGTATTCTTATTTTATGACTTTTATGCCAGATTATTTATGAAAAAAAACATAAATTTACACTTTAAAAGTTTAAAAATATATAAAAAATGTTTCAACCTTAATTTCTCAATAACCAAATTTCACAACCAGAAATTGTAAGAAATAAAGACATAAGAAGTTTAAAGATCTTAATTTTATAAAGTATTCCTATTTTATGACTTTTATTCCAGATTATTTATGAGGAAAAACATAAATTTACACTTTAAAATTTTAAAAATATATAAAAAATGTTTTTACCTTTATAATTTCCCAATAATTAAATTTTACAACCAGAAATTGTAAGAAATAATGACTTAAGAAGTTTAAATATCATAATTTTAGTATTCTTATGATTATTTATGAGAAAAAACATAAATTTACACTTTAAAAGTTTAAAAATGTATAAAAAATGTTTCTATCTTTACTAATTTATCAATAACTAAATTTCACAACCAAAAATTGTAAAAAATAATACATTAGAAGTTTACTTTTGTTCCAGTTCATTTATAAGAAAAACATTTAAGAATAAACTTATAAAATTAAACATGTTTTGTACCTCATGGATATTCTAAAATATTTATGAGAGAACTTTGTTTTGATGGATGAAGTACTAATTATGGCAGAGCCATGTGGCCAGCTTGATTGAGATTTAAAAACCAATTTGCTCCAACAAAAATTACAAGGAAATCTCTTATAATTATGATTTTTGCTTAGAGCAACCAAAGCAAACCAACCATGACGTTTCCAATCAGCCAGAATATATAATTTATTCAAAGAATGTATGGAGTTAATAATAACACCAAGTATCTAACTCCTCAACCATTTTGTCTTGTGCATTTTGATTGCATTTCGTCACGGCCATTAAGCTGAACAGTTTTTCAAATTTGAAACTAATAAGTATTATTAATATGGGGAATTATGAAACAACAAATTACGTCCACCTTGTGAGTGTGTGTGTGTGTGTGGATTTATTAAATTTTTTAATGCCGAGACGGTTGTGTAAATCTTGTACTAGCATGCTATTGTTAATTTCTAGAAATCGTCTAATAAATCAGAGGCCAACTGGTTTCAGTTGTCGCTTAGAAATTCCTCGGCGATTAAATAATTTTCTGAAATCGATCCAAACGACATACGATACTTATTTACCTAAGGTGCTAAAGTATCAAATTACACTTGTCCACGTCTTTTTATGTTTTTAATTATTTTAACATATGAATCACCGACTCGAAGATCTGGTTAGTCGAGTTTTCGATTGGTTTTTTAAGATTTTAATTAATGCTTTGGGTAAAACGTTAAACATTTTTAATTGTTACAGGAAAGTTTACTGGGTATTGAACGTGGCACTTTTCTGTGCCTTCGGGACAAAGTTGTCGAGTTCAGAAAGGGCACATAAGGTTAGAAATTATCTGTAAATTGGTATTTCATCAATAAACGGTGCCATTCTAGGTGCACAACATCGTTTTGTACCCGGAAAAGTACTCGTGGTGCTCGAGGACACCAATACAACAAATCGTGGCATCACCAGGCTACGAACCGGTGACCATCGACAACAACGTGTGCGTGGGGGCTTGCTACAGCTACAGCATCCCAAAAACCCAACCAGCAGAACCTGGTGAACTGATCGGACCTTACTGCGACAGTTGCCAGCCAGCCAAAATCAAATGTTACCATGCAAGTCACTCAACAAACCATCTTCAAGATTAATTACTTATAAAACACTCAACTATTACAGGTGAACCTCAAGGCGGACGATCAAAACACTGATGGACCAAGGACGATGCAGAAACGGGTGCAAATCATCGTCGACTGCGCCTGCCTGACCTGCGACAAGGTGCGCAAGGACAACTGCGACATCTCCGACGAAGACACCTTGGAGCTGCCCTCCAACTTGTTCCTGAACACCAACGCCACGAACAAGACGCAACCCCAAAAGGTGCCGGAGCTCCTAAAGATGCAGAGCCACGTCTACGACGGCAACAAACCCCACCACCCCAACAAGAAGAAGCTTCTTGAGCTGCTGGTGGGCAGGAACGACAGCAGCGACGAAAGCGACAACGACATTTTCGAGGACATCTTAAAAATGCACGACGACGACGAAGACGTCATCAGACTTCCCGATGACTCCTTGAAGAGGAACCACTACAACGTCGGTAAGGCTTGAAGACGTTGTACTGGGGGCACAGCTATTAATTTGTCGTCTAGTTCCAGAGCCAGAAACGACCCAGACACCCATAGAGTCGACCTCACAACACCACCACCACCACCACCATCATCACCACCACCTGGGTGACGTGCAGCTGGTGGGCGAAACCGTCGAGCACCACGTGAAGGGACCGCACGGAAGCATGATTCTGGCACCCGTTGAGAAGCTGCACATCGACTCAGACGCCCTAAAGGCCAACGACGAGGGTCTGGTCATCTCGTACGAGAACCACGACACGAAAAAAACTAACCATGATATCATAGTCAATTAGATTTAATGTTTGTTGTAAACTGGAGTTTTCTTGCCGGCGAAAATTCGTACAGGGTATATTTGAGGCATAATTTACATTGGAATTGTATTTTTAGAAAACACGTTCGTGGAAAACTCGGAATATCTAGTCTTGAGAAAC
The DNA here is from genome assembly GCF_024364675.1 of Aethina tumida. NCBI lineage: Eukaryota > Metazoa > Arthropoda > Insecta > Coleoptera > Nitidulidae > Aethina > Aethina tumida. Next base: position 17,493,230 of record NC_065440.1, on the reverse strand, counting down.
TAAATTAAATTTAGATTAGTTTTAATACAGAGCATTGTTTATCAAATGATGATTCCGTACTTTATACGTAATTAAATGTTAGGTTCTATCGAGGATTTCGCTAAATATTTCTTTTTATTTACATCAAACAATCTAACACTTTTCTGTTTTAACCCAGGTGGTTTGCTGACGTCAAACCGTTAAGTTTTGTTGATCATACAGCTTACACAAAATAAAAAGAGTACAAAAATGTTATACAAATTATATAGTTTATTAATTTTAACAGTTAACATCAACCATTTTAATGTTGACGTTTTAAAGCTCTCTGTAGTTTTACAATTAGAATCAACCAAGAAGGAACGAAGTCAAAATTTCTTAGGCTGTGTGCGCAATCGTGTTGCTTGAAAAATGTGTCAAGAGTACAATTTTTGAACCTGTCATCTTTTTCGAGCAAAGTGATTTTAGTCAAAAATAATAATTCTTTTCTTTTTCTATTTTATATAGTTTTTTATATAGTATACTAATGTTTTAACAAATATAATATATACCCTTTTCTTAACCTTTGTAGTTTTATTAAAAATCCAATCTTCAAACCATTTTCTTCTGTTTTATCTCATAAAATTGAAGTCTTACAACTCATTCAAGAGTTTTATAAATAGAACAGTATTCTTGGTCCTGAAAAATAAAAGCTTCATTGTTACCAATCAGTGATAATGATCAGTAACATTTGCTAAAACTGAAACTTGACTTTACTAGACTTAAATCATTACAATGTTGGTAAGAACTATGTAAAGATTTTACAAGAATCAAGTTCTCTAATTGTATTTTAGTTCCTGAAGCTTCCATACTTGAAATTGTGTCGTCATAATGTTGCAAACTAGCAATAATTAGCAACACTTGTTTTCTAGGTGTCTACTAAAGCTACAGCATCCAAAATCTTGAAACTGGAGTCATGGAAGACGTTAGAACTAGACTTTCAGACGATTCATTGAAAATCTATATTGTATTTTAGTTTTCTGAAGGAGAAAAGGCCAAACGAATGGACATCAGCCAATTATCAGTAACTAGGTGATGTTACAGCATTCAAAATCTTGAATTTGGAGTCACGGAAGACGTTAGAAATAGACTTTCAGACGATTCATTGGAAATGTATATTGTATTTTAGTTTTCAGAACGAGAAGAGGCCAAAATAATGGACACCAGCCACTTATCAATAACTGGATGATGTTATCACTTAAAAGGAACAGAAAAAATTTGGAATAACTATGGAAATGGGACTTTTGAGAAATAAAACTAGCAATATAAACTTTTTCTAATTCATTTATTGCAATTCTAAAACACGAATTACACAACAAATTCAATTAATTCACAAGCAAAAAGGAAACATCTACTGAAAACTAGTCAATTTTATTTGTACATTATACATTTGACACAGTCAATAACAATTATAGACACTACATCAATTTCATTGTGCTTTACACATTTATTTTTTTGGCGAGCGTCAACATCACAATTATGTATACCGTATATTTTAAAAAATACATTTATTGTTCACAAAATAGTTTCGTTAGAAAAAATAATCATTAGCTCAACATTCGTATATAATATATAATATATATATATTTCTGACATATCTTACACATCAAGGTAAATGAAAGACGGATATACATAATAAAAAAAAGCAGTCAGGCTTAATATATTATTTAAACTGAATAACAAAAATTAATAAATAGGGTTAACAATATTTCAACAAGTTGTGCACACGCACAAAAAATAATCCAATACTGATAAATTGTGTTTTTTATAAACATCTAAAACTAAAAATATATATTCCGAGTACAATTTGGAAAACATAATTTTTTAGAAAAACAAGGAACATTTTTTTTAAATCACATTTTTACCCAAACAATTTAATTAATAAATGCATGTTTTCATTGTTACGAACAAGCGGTGCGCATCCATTATGTAAAATCTACTTTTAATCTATATACATAGAATGCTACATCAATTTTATATACACAAATACATTGATTTAATCTCTGGTTTTATATAAAAAATCAGTCAAATACCACATATAGCAAAAATATTTGGAAATACATTCGTTTAAATGCATTGGGTGGTGAAAGCTAATATGGACTGAATGGGGGATTCCCAAACCCAAGAAATGGATGTTCCCATGTTGTACGAAAAAAAGTGATTGTATTCCGCCTAATTTGTTAATCCTGTTAATTTTTGTTTTCCAACCGTTGTTCCGACGACTGTTAAATTTGAGATTTAATGAAATCCAGCATTTTACGAACACCCCATCCGGTAAAACATTTATCAAAAGACAGATATAAAAAAATACATTGATATCTACGATTACATCTGCATATTGGTATAAGCTCATGACACTTGTGGCAGATTTAGAATTCGATTAGTTGGTTTTGGCTTTTGGCGAGGCGGGTGTGATCATTATCTTGACGGCGCCCCTGATCATCAGCCAGAACCAGTAGATCTGAGGTAGGAGCAGGATGGCGATTCCGGTCAGGCAACCCCTGGGCAACGACTTGATTGCCTAAAAACAACATTTGTAGATTAACAAAGTTAATCAAATTAAATCCGTGACGTACAGAGATGAAGTCAAGTCCTGCAGCTTGTCCGTAAACGTATATGACGTAGGGGAACATGGCCACTCTGCAGATGAAGAAGGTGATCAGCATGATGATCCCGTTGTAGACGTACAAAGACGAATCCTTCAGCCCAATTTTGGATAGGATCCCTCTGACTGAGACGAAAGGCGTGCTAGCCTCCATCAGGTACACGAAGCCGAAGAAACAATCACCGAATCCTCCACGCAAGTGCTGCAACCAATCACACATTATGCCAACCGCCACGAATTACCAGCCGGGGACTCACAGTTATGACTAAGAACCCGAACATCCCGATGAACAGGTGATGGAACACGATGACACCGTTCTTCCTGAGGTACGACGTTATTTTGGAGACGAGGCTTTCGGTTTTCACCACGGCGTTGCCGTTGCCGTTCATCTCCGGTTTCTGGGCCACCTTGGCCCTGTGCACTTTGTACATGGACCAGATGTCGTAGAAGAAGTACGCGGCGCCGAACCATGCGTACGCCTCCGAAATGTAGTGGGAGGTTTTCATCATGTTCCTGCGGCACGAGTACCAGCTACATGTCGCACCGGTCATGCAACAGAACAGCGCCTGCACCGCGGAAACTTGTCTGTAAAATTTGTTTGCGGTTAATTATCAATTAAAACGGTTTGGTTTGTGTTTTGTGTTTCGTTTTTGATGCCTTGTTTGTGTTGGGTCGTAAAAATATTCATTATCGTGTTTAAAAATGTTGTTGTTGCGTGTCTAATTGTTGTATTATTATTTTTTTATATTTCTAAACATATGTGAAGTATTTTTACACCCAAATTTTTGGGTTTTAACATATATTTTGTGATAATCACATTTTTTTATACATTTTCTTCGTTATAAAAAAGAAATTTTTGATAAATCATTCATAAAATAGGAAAATATTCAAACTCCTAATTTTAATTTTTTATACATATTCTTATGAATATTTGACCAAATTAAGAATTTTTTTCTCTACATTTTTGTTTCTTTGCACAAAATTTTAATAAATAAATATAAAAATATTATTAAGTGTTTTTACTCCCCATTTTTGGGTTTTAACATTTATTTTTTGATAGCCATAATTTTTTATATATTTTTTACATTATAGAAAAGAAATTTTTGATAAATCATTCATAAAATAGGAAAATTATCCAAACACCTCCCTAATTTTAATTTTTTTATACACATTTTTATGAATATTTCACCAAATTAAGCATTTTTTTCTCAAAATTATTGTTTCCTTGTACAAAATTTTAAGAAATGAATATAAAAATATTATTAAAAGAGTTTTTACTTCCCATTTTTGAGTTTTAACATTTATTTTTTGATAGCCTCAATTTTTTTATATATTTTTTACTATGTAGAAAAGAAATTTTTGATAAATCATTCATAAAATAAGAAAATTATCCAAACACCGCCCTAATTTTAATTTTTTACATATTTTTATGAATATTTCGACAAATTAAGCATTTTTTTCTCAAAATTTTTGTTCCCTTGTACAAAATTTTAAGAAATAAATATAAAAATATTATTAAAAGGGTTTTTACTCCCTATTTTTGGGTTTTAACATTTATTTTTGGGTAGCCACAATTTTTTTATATATATTTTATCTTATAGAAAAGAAATTTTTGATAAATCATTCATAAAATAGGAAAATAACCCCAACACCTCCCTAATTGTAATTTTTTATACATATTTGTATGAATATTTGACCAAATTAAGTATATTTTATTCAAAATTTTCGTTTTCTTATATAAATTTTAAGAAATAAATATAAAAATGTTGTTAAAAAGGTTTTTACTCCCCATTATTAGGTTTTAACGTTTATTTTCAGTAGCCACATTTTTCTAAATATATATTTTACTTTATAAAAAAGAAATTTTTAATGATTCATTCATAAAACATGTCAATTTTCAAATTATTTTTAGTTTTTTATACATATATTTATTTTTATTTATTAGGATGTAATATCAATAAAAAGAAATAAAAAAAAACTAAAAATCAGTTGAAAATATTATATTTTATAAACGATTAATCAAACTTTTTGCCAAGACATAAATATTAATGGTCACCAGTGGTTAAAATTATTTAAAGAGTCCAAATTGGATTGTAACGTCCCACATTTAATGCCTCATCGATTCATTTACTCTAAATACGTGTATTCTTATGTAAACACTTCAAAAATACCAAGGACAAGATTTATTACAAATCTGTGACTAACACTAAGCACGAGTGGGCGTAAACTATATTTAAAAACCCTCACGATTCCCACAGAAATACAATTAATTAATTAATAACGACAACAACAACAAAAAAAATATAAGTACTTGTTGCTAATTTCCATGATGTCAGCCTCCTGCAGGTTATACGTCTTGGCCACCCTGCGTCCGGACTTGGTGGCTTCGAAGGCGATTTTGATCGCATAGTACGAACAGGTGAAGAACACCAGGCCGAGGAGGAAGAGTGCGGTGCCACGCACTATCGAGATGTGCGTCTCCCAGTGCAAATCGTGCACGACGGCCACGGAGAGCAGCAATGAGCCGCACGCCGCCCCCGTGCAGGTCCACACGTCGCTCGTCTTCGGCCCGACCTGCAAATCGATAAATAAAATTGAATTAAGCGCTTCGTCGGTCGTTTCTAATGGATTTTCTGATTAAAATACAATAGATTTGAACTTTCATAGGCGCAATAAGGTTAGATGGCTGCACACACGATAATTTATACTCATTGTTAGACAATTAAGCCTTCGACTTGTGAACGTCGAAAAACATCCGAATTTTTATTCAAAACAAAGATGTTTGTTTGTTTTTCACAATATTTTCCTGTGCATTCGTTAAGTAATTAAGATATTATTACAATTGTTAATTAACCATTGTTTAATATCTGTAAGAAGTTGAATTGGCTAAATTACGACATAATCCAACAAAGATAATTTTTTGCTTTTTAAAGAAAATGCACAAAGGTCACTTGCAATGATTTCTAAACATTTATAAATAATCGACTTTGACGTGTACGAGGACGTGACAATTTTATATTAATTAAATATTAATATGAACAACAAAACAATTATCTTTAATATTTAGATTTGACCCCATAAATTATTTATCCGTATTATAAATATAAATTTTAAATTTCTAGACATTTTTATTAACGTTATAAAGTCTACGTACAGTAAAGAATAAAAATTGTATGAATTTTTTCGACCCAACTTTTCGATAAAAAATTAAAATTTGATAAATCATCCATTAAAACAAGAAAATTTTCAATTTTTATTTTTTATGTAGTTTTTTATGAATATTTTACCAAAATTAATATTTTTTTCTGAATATTTTCGTTCGTCCTGGACAAATTTTTAAGTAATTAATTTTTATTCCTTAACTTCTGAGTTTTTACCTTTATTTTTCGACATCCACTATTTTTTGATAATTTTTGTACCTTATAAAAAATATTTTTTTTATAAATAATTCGAAAAAACATGAAAATTTTCAAAAAAAAACTTGCTTATTTTTACTTTTTTAATGAATATTTTACAAAAAAAAAAACTTGCTAAAAACAATTATTTTTAATATTTAGATTTGGCACCATAAATTATTTGTGTTATAAATATAAATTTGAGATATTTAGACGTTTTTATTAAGGTAATAAAATCCATCCAATCAATATTTATTTAACTGAACAAACAATAATTTAGTAATTATCCATTTTTGTTCCATTTCAACTAATAAGTAGATTAATAAATTTAATAATGAAGGTTTAGAAATACAGTAAATATTAGTAAAACAATAGTTATTGTATCATTAACAGTAAACAATCATTAGTTTCAGTTTTATCCAATTATTCGATTGCTAAATCAATAAGACAATTAAGTGAGGTTTTATTAAAATTGCAGTCATCTAACATATGCGAAAAATCACGTAAGAAATAATTTTAGATGATGACTTATTACAATTTTACATTTGGAAACATAAATTTAAATATAATGGTGTTAAATATTAAGCCTTGCAAAATGTAGTTAAACATAAAATATTTATGTATAATATTAAAAATTAATGTACCTTAAATGGACAATAAACAATAAAACTGGAAATCAATTATTAATGAATAAAATATTAAGTTTAATAATGAAAAGTTTTGAAATTTGAATTTGATACTATAGAAAAATTAATCAATTGAATACAATAATTTAAATAGGTTATAATTAATTAAAAATATAAGTTAATTGCCATCAAATATTTATATTTAATTTATATAAACAATGACACTATTATTCATATTTATAAGTAAACAATGAATAATATAATCTGAAGTTTCAAAATATTAATAAATTGCGTATTTGTGAGTCTGCTGTTTGTTTTATTCCAGTTATAGTATTGACAAATTTTCTATTTTAACTAATAGAATAAATGTTAAAACTAATATTTTCTAATAGCCATTATTGATAGGATTTATTGACTATTGAACTATGATCCCCACATAAATCTCTAGTCATGTGACACGTCTAATGTACAAAAACTAATAATTATGACTAAACAAAAATAAGTGTTCCTTTAAAAACGAAAGTAACATCATAGCAACAACACAAACTGACCCAGTTGCGAAACAACAATTAAATTAGAATAGTAAATAGAGGCAGCAATTTAAAAATTATCCCAAACCACGGGCAGATAAACATAATTATCTACTTAACAATTTAACTAGGGCTCATGAGAATAAACAAAAATTTTTATTATCTAACACTTCACCAAACCGTCCTTGAATCGTAAATACGTTATAAACAAAATCAATTAAATTAATGCCAGCGGATAGAGACAATATAAAAACAGGCGTAAATCGATAAATTTCGCACTGTTAACAACTAATCGGCGACGATCAAGTTCGAACGTCCCTCCGTTAAATAAATGACAAAAACTGGGGGGCGACATACCCCCGGGGCTCACCTCGGTGCAACTGGTTGGAGTCGCGGTCGACATTCTCTGACCCGCAGCACGGAACTTCTCACGATTTCGGTTCACCGGTTCCACGAGCGCGACTGTTTATTTAAATTGGCTGGTCGCATAGTTCGATTGCATTTTGTCACTGGATGGATTTTAGGTTATGATTTCACGGTGACATCTGTCACACTGACTTTTGTACAGTGCGGGCGTCATGGGATGTTTACAGTGGCGACGCACGCACTGTTTTAATACATCTGAACTGTATATTTTTATTGAATGGCGGATTTTTAAATTTACTTCAAATGTTAATTGTAATAATCATCAATTTATTTTGTTTGTACGACATATAAACATTAAATACATTTATATTTGGAAATATGAAATGTTAACTATTAATATGATGTTTTTCAACAAGAAATATTTAGTAATTTGAAATAAAAAATAAAATTGAATATAAAATAATTTGAAATCATAGAAATTTAATATGACTGAATTAATAAGAAATGTGAAATATAAAATAATATCAATTGTGATTCAATATTAAACATGAAGTAGTGTGAAATATAAAAATACATGTAATAAAAAATATGAAATGCGAAATAATATAAAATTTTCTAATCTAATCTAATTTCATTTTATTTTATTTTCAATATCATGAACATAAAATAAAAAGAAATTTAAAATAGATTTATTTCTCTATAAAAACTAATTAGATTCTAATCTATATGTCTAACTTATAGCTGTATATATAAACCCACAGACTATATTTCCAGAGCGCCGAATTCCCATTAGTCCGAACACCCACCGCCAGCTCATATTACGTCACCATTCCCCGACTTCGTTCAATTGAGTCAAGCTCGTCGCGGTTGGCGGGTCGAGTTTGGTTACGTGCCGGCCGGAGATGCGTCAGTGAAACTAAATCGGGTGTTGTGCGTTACGCGTAAGAGAGAAAGAATGGGGCAACACGTGAGCAGGGACGATTTCGAGTGGTCGTACACCGAGGAGCCCCACGCGAGCAGGAGGAAGATCATTTTAGGTTAGTTTTCTGGTGAACAGGTCGAGGCAAATCGACTTCTTTTGGGGCCAGGTTACTTGTTTGGCCCGACCGTTAGGTGCAGGAAATGCGTGAATATGTGTGCGACTTGAATTTTAAATATTTTCGGTCACCAATTAATTTGGGAGGGCTGCAAATTATAAATTAGTAATATGAGTGCACTGTGGGTTTGTCTGAATGTGTTTATTGATTAGGTATTTCGATGGAAATAGGAGTGTGTGTGTTTTAAAAATAATCCACTTGGATCTGAATCAAAACGTTTTGGTAGAAATTATGTTGAAGGTACTTTTTATTCAATAACTTAAAAATTTATGAATAAAATTTCAATCTTCTATTTATTAATCAATTTTAAAATATAACATCTGTATTTAAATTGTTTAATTGTTTGGACTAATAATTTCACTCTACTTTCACAGATTAAAAATAGTATTTATTGTGTACTAAATTTCGAATAACTTGGTAGTGTCAGGATATTATTCTTATACAATTCTAATTTTAAATTATTAGCTACAAATTTTAATAAATATAAAATGAAATTTAGTTGCAGTCCACAAACTAGTGAAAAACTACTGAATTATATTATTTAATATAGTTTTAACTAACAACTGTCAGTTTTATAATGATAGAACGTTTCGTTAAAAAATCATTATCAGTAAGAAGTAAACTAAAATTGTTTTATCTCAAGTTAAAGCACTTAAATCAATCAACTGAACCATTTCTAAAGATTTATGATTATTATATTAAATGTTTTATATACCTAGATTACTATTTAGGTATATTTAATCAAGATTTTTTAATGAAATTCTGTTTTTTTAAGTTTTAAGTTAAAAATATTTTTGTGTGCTTAAGATACAAAGATTTACCTAAATTTTAGATTTGTTTAAATGTAACCTTAAATTTTTAAGTTTTTTAATGTAGTTTATATTCTTTAAATATAAAAAAGACAAATTTTAATGTTAAAATAAGTATATTTTAGGAAATATACCATAATTTTAAGGTTTTTTATCTAGAAATGTGTAATTTGTTTTGTATTTAAGGTACATTTAAAGATTTACGTAAATTAACAAATATTTATTTATTTGGTTACTTTTATATTGCGTTTAAATATTTAACTTTATTTATTTAAGTGTACTTTTATGTACTAAAAATATAAAAACTACAAAAACTTAAGTCAGTAACTATTTTTAACCCAATTCAAAGAAAAAAAATAGCTTTCTCAGTATGTTTAAGATGACCAGTCTAAATTAAACAAGATTAACAGAATTCACGTGACCAATTAACTGATTAATAAATGCAGTTACTCTAAATATAGTAATTATATATTTTTGACAGGCAGTAATTTATAAAATCTGTAATTCTAAGAATAATATGTTTAGATAATTTTTGCAAAATACGTGACAGTGTCCACGTGGGGTAAATACTTGAGTGAGCTCTGCTACATGTTATATGAATCAGTGTTTGTCCCCCTTTTTATTTGCACAGGTGAAACGATAATATTTTCTTAAACAAATATGTGATTATAATTTAACTAAAAATTTGCATGGTTATCTATTTTAATTGAAGATTGTAACTATAATAAATTCTTTTTATTGTAACTTACTTTGTTATTTTATTGTAGTAACTGTAATATTTCTTAATTTTTGTAATTTAGTATAAGAATAATTAGAATTTTTACCCTTTAATACAATTAAATATTAATGTTAAAACAATAAATGTAAAATTTTAACTGAGTTTATAATTTTTATGATTAATTTGTTCTAAATATAAATAAATATTCCCCCCAAATAACTGTGGCATCCATCAGATAACTGATAATAAATATTTGATGATGTGAATCACTGATCAACATGGTTAAACTGAGTTTATACTGTAATATAAACAAACCAATTACAATTAGATTAATCTAGTATGAACGGAAATCGTTGTAATTTACATATAACTTAACACAGACGAACGATTTTATTAATTAAATCCACTTAAAATTCTTGTTTCATTTCAGAAAAGTATCCACAGATCAAGAAACTCTTCGGCTACGACCCCAATTTCAAATGGGTGGTGACTGGGATGGTGCTCACCCAATTTTTCCTGATGTACGTCCTCAAAGATCGACCCTGGCCAGTCCTTCTACTGGTTGCTTATTGTTTGGGGGGCGTAATTAATCATTCACTTATGTTAGGTCAGTATTTGTTAATTAAAACAGTATGTATAAATACATTCTTGAGTTGAAAATAATATATATGATTACTCAGTCATTATCAAGTGTTTTAAAATTTTAAACATACAAGTATATAATTAATGTGTTTTTTCCTTATTATAGTTTGTGTTGTTACGTAGTTTTTGTTAGCAAATCTCTAATTAACAAATATTTACTGTGAATTAATTAAATTTGAGCCTCAAGTTCGTCTATTTAGTTGTATCTGTTATATAAAAATATTTTATGCATGTCTAGTTATTTTTTAGCCCGTAAATATGTAGAATGGACAATTTAATTTAATTATTAATATTTGCCAAGTGCAATTTTGCTATTATATCATTTAAAATGCTTCTATTATTGTACCAGTTATTCGACTAAAAATAGTAATAAGGAAACGATATAAAGGGCCAACATTATTTACTATTTATGTTATATAAATTTACCCAAAAAATATTTTAATTGATAAGAGATAAGTTTGTGTACCTTCGTTATTACACGTACAAATATTAAATTATTAAATATTACAGCAATTCACGAAATTTCACACAACTTAGCATTTGGCCATGCAAGGCCCTTGCACAACAGACTATTCGGATTTTTCGCCAACCTCCCAATCGGAATACCCATCTCCATCAGCTTCAAGAAGTACCACCTGGAGCACCACAGGGTACTGTCGAGTAATGATTGAAATATTTAATTTTTAACTTGGAATTTCAGTACCAAGGTGACGAGCTTAAAGACACCGACATTCCCACTTACTTTGAGGCCAAGTTGTTTTGCACCACCTTCGGCAAATTCATCTGGGTGATCCTCCAACCGTTCTTCTACTCGTTCAGGCCTCTGGTGACTTATCCTAAACCACCTACGCCTATGGAGTTTGTGAATCTGTTCATCCAGTTGATTTTCGACGCCTTCGTCGTCTACTTCTTCGGTAAACTGCTGCTCAAGTTTAATAAACGTTGACTAACTAAAAGAGTGTTTTAGGTGGGCGTATACTTGGTTATTTAATAATAGGCTCGGTGATGGCCATGGGGCTGCATCCAGTGGCTGGGCACTTCATTTCTGAGCACTACATGTTCAAGAAGGGCTACGAAACGTACAGTTATTACGGCCCCTTAAACTGGATTACTTTTAACGTAGGATATCACAACGAGCACCACGATTTCCCTGCCGTACCTGGTTCAAGACTTCCAGAGGTACAAAATTATAACAACGAAGAAACTGTACACACTAAATCTTAATTAATTGTAGGTGAAAAAGATAGCACCCGAATTCTACGACGACTTACCCCAACACCATTCATGGACGGCGGTACTGTATGACTTCGTGATGGACCCCGACGTAGGACCTTACGCAAGAATAAGGCGTAAAGCCAGAGGCTTTAAGACCGACTAAATTATTATTATGTGAACGTGTATTAACGTCGTTTGAGTTACCCAACACAAAATCTCTCGTCGACACAAGTATTGTTATTGTATAAGCCATTTTTTAAAGAAATACGCTTGGATTCATTTTGTCGTGTCGCACGTTGAAAATTATTATACATTTATGTAATTAATTAATATTGTTGTCTGTTTATTTTTTTGAACAGAAAGTAATGTGATATATGTATATATTATAACTATTTTTCAATAAATATTTAATAGTGTCCGTCGTTTTTTCTACTAACCCTTATTTGAATTAAGTCAATTAAAAAATTAAGTAAGATTTTCAATTATTTATTATAATAAAGTACACAAAAATTAGACCTTTAGATCTTTAGACTCTGGCAGGTCCTTGACTGGTAATTCCAAATTCAATTTAGGTTTATCTTCATCATTCTCTTGGACGTCACTTTTGATGTTTTGATTTTTAATTTGCCTACGTCTGGCCCTCACGTAAGGTTTCCTGTTCTGCCTCTTGGAAGTCTTCTCCTCTTCATTGTGTTCAGATACAGTTTTAAGTCGCATGGAAGCTATATATTCCTGCACGGTCTGATTTGACTGGTTCATCTTCAATAAGGAACCAATTACTTTATAGGCTTCCTGCAGTTTCTGTGCCAACTCGTCTTCTTTCTGTTTTTCCTTCATAATGCGCTTCTGGAGTCTTTGCATGAAAGGTGTGGTCTTTGAGGTCATTTTGGTTGATGTTTTAGATTGCTGTTCTAATTGATTAAAGTAACAGTTGTTGCCTTTATATTGAAAGGCGATTATTACCTGGGGTGTAACGCATACCTGGCGACGTGGTGCAGGACGTTTTATGCACTTCTACTAATTGAATTTATATTCCTTTTCTAGTTTAATATTAATTTTGTAAAAAATCAGACAAGATTTACCTACAAATATTAATTCAAGTAATTTGGAAAGAGTTTTTAGACTCGAATAAAATTTAAAAAATATGTATGTAAAATGTTTTTTTAAATAAAACTTCAAAATTTACGATATCTAATTTAATAGGAATGATGTTTTCAACAACATTTAAAACTAATATGTACAAAAAAAAAAACAAAATTATACAATAAAAAACAAAAATAAAATTCCCTAGAGTTAAAACCGAGGGCGGACCTAAGGTTTACAAGATTTACAACAAAAAATATGTATACATATAAACAAACTATCCACTCACAATTACAGAAAATGCACACTAAATAAATTTACAATGTTAAACCATACACTTAACATACCACATAATACCGTCCGACCCCCGATCGACAAGACATAATTAATCCTTGCTCACTTTGCTGCTTTTCTTTTTGTGCAGCCGCTTGTGATAGCTCTGTGCGAGCGAATTCACAATCGACACCACAAAATACAATATCATGGCAAACACGAAACACTCGAACACGGTGGCCAGCAAGTTGCCGCCCTCGGCCACCTTGGCACCCTCGTTTTTATGCAGTTTGTTCTTTTGATTATCTAAAAACGATCTGAATGGCACTTGCAGCCTGGCACCGAGCACCGGCACCAGATTGACCAGCTCCAGCGCCTTGTTCAGCAAACTCTCGTTGAACGCCACTATTACAAACAGTTTTTGTATGTGCATTTTGATCACCGCCTTGCCGATGAGCGTGGCGCCGAAGAACGTCCAGAAAGGCACTAGGAAATGGCCGCACGTTATTCCCGCCAGGTCGAACAGCGGGTTGGGTATCTGGGGAATCGAATCGTTAAATGGACGGTCCTAATAATTGTTACTTTAGTTGGATGGTACTTACGCTGGCGCAGGCGAGGATGCCCAGGAATCCGACCTTCTGCACCAGCTCCTCAACGAACACCTTCCCCCTTTCGATCAGCGTCAGCTCGTCTTTGTTTTGTTGCTTCTTCTGCAGCTCCTCGAACTCCTGCAGTTCTTCGTCCTCGTCGTCCGGGTCGATGCTGGAAATTTCACCAAAATTATTATTAGTCCAAACGGAAAAAGGTGGTTTAGGCAGTAGTACCCCGAGAGTCTTGCAGCTTTGGCCATGAAGTATGGAGGTAGTTCACCTAGGGCGGTACCGGCGCCCCAGCACATGGCCTCCAGTCGAACCTTGGACATTATGCTCCAGATGCTGACGGCGACCCCGTCAGAAGTGGACGGACAGATAATTCTACAAAAAATACCAGTATAATAATTAATGATTAATTAATAACTGGGGACGTACTCGTCTGGATACGGTGGCTCGGGAAAGTTGGTGCCGCCGCACTCGTAGGCGGCGAGCGTGACGCGGGCAATGTGCGGCCCCAGGTACAGCAGGAAGGTGTGCAGTCCGGTCCCCAGACCGACCGACGACAGGATCCCCAGCCCCGTCCAGTACAAACACCACAACACCTGACCGTAGACGTTCTGTACCAGGTCGTGGTGCGGGCCCTTCGTGTTCAGCAACACGTAGGTAGATAATACTGAGATCAGGCTAACCGCCACCAGCAGTTTGTTGTCTAAAATCCTACAAAAACAGACGACAGCTTTAATAACAAGGTTACGAACTAAATGGAAGCGGTTACTTTCTGCCGAAGGTCTGGCTCAACACCAGCGTCTCCTTGAACGACAGCTCGAGGGTGAGGAGCGGCCGCCGCCACAGCACGATGCCCGCCCGTTCTTCCCGTTCCCGCTGTCTCGCCTCCTTCTCTCTGGAGGACAGTCGGTCGGTGGCGGCCGATGTGTTGTCGTTGCCGATCGCCTCATTGCCGTTCGACGTCGCGACATTGGCGTCCTTCCTGCGGCCGCCTCCCGTCATCTTGTGGCCCAGTCTTTGAAGCTGCAACGTTAAGGTGAACGGTGAATGGTTTTATGTGCGGCACGGTTCGTGAGGTGGCGATTAAACTGGCGTATTCAGCGTAAAATAGTAATTGTGTGATCGTGCAAATTGTTTTTGTACGTGTACACGTTTCGTGAGGTTTATTATTTGTTGGCATGTTTGTGGTACTTGAAACAGCAATACTGTTAATTAAATACTAAATTCCACCATATTTATTGTCTAAAACTGATTTCATTAACTTAAAAAAATGTTTCAAAATAACTAGATAGAAAAAAATATTTAAAATTCATTTAATTAACTTAAAATCAACGGGAAATGTAGAAGAGAAATCAAAAAAAGTGAAATGAAAAGAAATAAAAGACAATTTAATTTTACAACCACATAAAACTTTATCGTTTATATGAAGCAATAGAAACTTGAAATAAATAATTTATTCTAAAAGCCACAGTGGGTGAATTTTTGAACAAAAATCCCCGAACAAAATTCCCAATTCCCTCAACACGCCATCGAACCATGTCCTGGCACCGTGCCAAAGACATCGACAACAAAACACGTGTACAATCGAATCGATCTGATTACGTACATGATCCTCCTCCTCTATGACGATGATCACATGCTGCTGCATTTCCCCCCGAATTTTCATCACCAGCGCATTATTATTTTTATTAATCACGTGTGTGCGTCTGAGAATTGAGTACGAACTGATGCGGGGTCAAAGTTTCAAGAACGATTTGGATTTGTTAAATGTTAAAACGGTTCGCAGCAGTCGGACTTGATATGACGGTTCGTCACCAATGCAATATCGCAATTAACTGCAATTAGTTGATTGATTGTTTATTTTTAATTTGTGCATTCATTATTAACAGAAACGGAACCGTTCTATTTTTAGACACCTTTAGAAGTTCGGGATTTATTAAAACAAATGTACATTTTTAAAACTTACTTAAACTAACTTGATTTATGGCAGCATTTTAAACTAAATTTATGGATAGTAAAATAAACCAGAGTTTGTTTTAAACGCCATATTTAAGTAATTAATTATTTTACATTATTTCCTTTTAAAATATTGAATTTCTGACACAACCATTTAATAATATTTAAACTTGAATTAATTAAATTCTAAAGTATTTATACAAAGATATTGATTTCCTGATGAAAATCATTAGAATTTATAATAGTTTATTAAGGTTTAAACTTGAATTAAAGTATTTTTAGAATATACTGAATTTATAAGGAACATTATTGGAATTTATAACAATTTAATATGTCTTAAACTTGAATAAAGTTAGTTTTAAAGTATTTTTAGAAAAATTAAATTTGAATTAATTAAATTCTGAATTATTTTTTAGAAAAATACTGATTTCCTAACGAAAATTATTAGAATTTATTATAGATTATTAATGGTTTGAACTTAAAGTATTTCTAGAAAATATTCACTTTCTAACGAAAATTCTTCAATTTATATCAATTTTAAATTCGAATCAAGTTCGTTCTGAACTATTTCTTGAAAAATATTGAATTTCTAACTGAATTTATGATAATTTTTAACAATTTATTAATATTTAAACTTGAATTAATTACATTCTAAAGTATTTATAGAAAAATACTGTTTTCCTAATGAAAAATATTAGAATTTATAATAGTTTATTAAGGTTTGAACTTAAATTAAAGTATTTCTAGAAAATAATAACTTCCTAAAGAAAATCGTTGAAATTTATAACAATTTATTATCTCTTAAACTTTAATAAAGTTAGTTCTAAATTATTTCTAGATAAATGTTGAATTTTTAACTGAATTTATGATAATCTATAACAATTTATTAATACTTAAACATGAATTAAGTAAATTCTAAAGTATTTATAGAAAATTACTGATTTTCTATGGAAAATTATTAGAATTTATAATATTTTATTAAGGTTTAAACTTGAATTAAAGTATTTCTAGAAAATGTTAACTTTGTAAAGAAAATTGATTGAATTTAAAACAATTTATTATCTCTTAAACGTGAATAAAGTTAGTTCTAAAGTATTTATAGAAAATATTGAATTTCTAGAAAATATATTAACTTTCTAAAAAAATTAAATTTATAACAATTTATTACTTTTTAAACTTGAATTAGTTCTAAAGTTTGTCTACAACGACATTCAATTTCTAACGAACATTATTAAAAAATTATAAATTAATTTTAAGTTACAAAAACAACAGAAATCTAACATGACCAATCAAAGCAATGTTGCCCATTTAAAATTAGAAACAAGTGAAATTACCTGTCAGCATTCGTATTAAAAAACATTTAAATATTTAATTAATTAGGATTAATTTTTACATTTCATAACATCCAACAAGATTAGCGAATTTTTATGTCGTTTCAATCAGGTGTTAACACAATATTTCATAACGTTGTTTACGCAAATTAAACAATAAAAATTATAAATAACAACCAGCCTTTGTCACAATCAATTCTAGCGAAACCTTGATCACAAAAGTATCACATTTGAAAGGCAAGATCACGAGGCTATTTACCTGGATGTTTTTTCCATTTTCCCCCAGCACAATCGTTTTCACTATCTTACACTTACATTTCTCATTGTCCAATTTTAAATATGTACATAAAAATGTTTGAATCACTTTCTCCAACAACAAAACATTTTCTAGTTGTAAATATGTATGTAATTTAATAATAGAACAAACTCTAATTTATTTTAAGCAGTGGATCAATGATATTTTTAATTTTTACTCAAATATTTGACACAAAAAACGGTTATTTGTGTTAAATTTTTATTTGGTGCCTTAACCGAGAACCAATTATTTAATATGATCACTTACATTTTTAACCACACCGTTGAAATTATCGTAAAACACATTGATTATGTTCATGGCGACACACGATAAACTACTGCGACCAAACACCAAACGTGCTATCGCACAAAACCGACGAACGAAACGACAAAAAAAAACGGCAATCAACCGGAGAAACTTCGACTTTTACTTGAGGGAAACGGAACGTGTTACACGCGTCTTCGAGAAACCGACATTTTTTCGAAAATCGAATCTGGCGGCGGTGGGAAGAAATGTTTAATGTTATTACGGCCCCGTTGATGAGGTGAACTGGTCGGCGTTTGCGTTCAACTCTGGCACTTTCACATGAACTGTTAATTGTTCTAAATTTCCGGATTACAGAGAGTGCGATTGTTTTTGATGTGACGTTTGATGTTTTTGCTTTGAGCGTGGTGTGCTTATTGTTAATGCAACGATTGTTTCGATTGAATAAAATTGCATTAATTAATTAATTGACGTTAGAGAAAATGTGGAACGTATGTGGGACATTCCTTGCCATACCGGACAATTTTTTATCCTTCAAAATACGAATGAATAATTGTAACTAATTAAGTACAAATGCATTTCTAAAATACTTCTTTTTTAACGAAAAATATTTAATTTTTTTTGAATTCTAGAAAAATATTGATTTCCTAACAAAATTTATTAGACAATTTATTAGTTTTTAAACAAGAAATAAAGCATTTCTAGAAAATATTGACTTTAGAACAAAATGTTAAAATTTAAAACTGATTTATTTAAAGTATTTCTAGAAACATTCTTATTTTCTGTTAAAAATTATTAGTGTTTATAAGAATTTAAGTAAGTTCTAAAGTATTTATAGAAACTTGAATTAATTAAATTATAAAGTATTTATAGAAAAATACTGATTTCCTGTCGTAAATTATTAGAATTTATAATGGTTTATTAAGATTTAAACTTGAAATAAAGTATTTCTAGAAAATTATGAGTATTTATACCAATTTTTTGTTTTTTAAGGTGGAATTAATTAATTTCTAAAGAACTTCTAGAGAATATTGATTCTACATAAAAATTTTCTAATTGAATTAAATTATTTCTAGAAAAATATTCAATTCAAAACAATGAAGAATTTAATATTCCATTCATGGATTAAAATTTTCTCACAAATTCTTCTTATATAATAAAAAATGAATGAAGAAACGATTGAAATAAAAACGTAAAATTCTAATTTAACCTATATTTATGTTGACCTTGAAAATTAAATTTTGTTCCTAATCTATTTTAATATAAATTATTTAGTCCCAAAATATTTTTTCGGAAAACTTAAATGATGCAATTTATTATTATTAATATTTAAAATTTTTTTATATTCACAAATAACAAGTATAAAAATGAAACATTCATGGCATACTTGCATTAATTCAAAAATAATAACAGGAATTACTGTAATTAATGTAATTCACGCACATGATTTAAGAGAGAAAATTATTGTAATTAAAACCTTTGTTTTATGTAAACACAAACGCATAATATTTTCAATGTCTTCATTTTTATTAATTAATTTTAATTGTTTAATTTAAAATTTCTACAATATCTCAAATTCCTTAGAAAATGCAAATATAATTTCTTATGAAATAACAGAAACATTTTCATAAGTATACAAATTTGGATAACTAACCATCAAATAATAAACTTAGTGGCTCAATTCCAAAATTAGAAAAAGAAATTGGCATAGTTAAGTAGTGGCTCCAGTTTTAGAACCTAACAAACTTAGATATCAAAACACTTCCATTAATTAACCAACCATCAAAAAACAACCTAACATTTAACATTTAACACAGTAAAAAACCAACAAAAAAACAACAACCAGCATCTAAAACACAAGCCAAAGAAGCAACCTAAGCCAGAACACAAAGCAACCTATAAAACTTAATAGAGGCTACAACCCAAAATAAAAAAATCAACAACAAAATAAACAACACACTAATCGGTAAATTACTGAAACAACCGGAAAGCAACTACCCCCATACCAGCTCGACCTTCGTGCCGGTGCTCTTCTGGCCGCGGCGGCGGCACTCCGCCTTCAGCTGCTCCTTGGTCATCGCCGCCAGTTCGTCCGCCGACTTGGTGCGGGACGGCGGACCGCCCGACGCCTGCGACGGCACCACCGCCGCCGCCGCCGCCGTCCTATGGGTGGCGGGGCGGCGTCCGCGAGATCTTTTCCCGCTCGCCATCGTGCCGGGCTCGATCTCCTAAACGTCGGTGGCGGGCGGCACAAATAGAGAAATAGGCATGCGGTTAGTTTTGTTTTTGGGGTTTGAGGAACGGTGTCGTTTGTTTGTGTTAGTGGGAACCTAAGGTGACTCTATTTACGGGGTTGTTCTACGTGAATGTTCTCGTTCATTACGTTTTGTTTTGATGCGTTCAAAGCACTACGTTCGTGGCAAATCAGAAAAAACGCAGCTAGAAATAAGAAAAACATGAGAAAATGAGTGATGATGATAAATCTATTAAAATATTATTTGTTGTAGGTCAAGATTTATCAGTTATTGATAACATGTAATTAATTTTTAATTTGACAATTGTTTAAATTTGCTTGATTTACTGAATAAATAAATATTTATTGATTTAAGATTTATATATTCAATGTTCTGAATGAAATTTTGAAGAATTTAATTAAGAATATTGAATTTTATTATATTTTTATCACACTAAATATAGAAAAGAGCTGTTCAAGAATGTTAAATAATAAAAAAAGAAATTGTATGTTAAAAAATTTAAATAAATTAATGCTGTAAAATTTAATTAAGACTAATGAATTTTTTTATTGTAATGAAGTCATCTGTCCTTTGCATTTGTCAATTAAGTTAATGAATTTTCTATTACAACGCAATTACATACATAAATATTCTATTTTTACATGATAACTTTATAGAAACAAAATATAGAAATTGGTTATTAATATAAAACAAACTGCAAATAATTCTTCTACCAATTTACCTTTCTTAATGACATATTAATGAAAATAAAACCTTAAAAAATAAATAGTTCAAACGTCAGCACTATTATTTTAAATTATAAATTTATATCGAAATTATTCATTAAAGAACAGTTACAGATTATGTTATCAAATTTTGTATTATATAATAATTATTTTGTACTAAAAGCACCTAAAATTATTTTAATCTTCGATATGAATTTCAAGTTTAAAATTATAACTTGTTGTAGATAACAGAAATTAATAAAAACACTTCCAGAAAATTGTTATTCAAATAAATTTCTACTAAATCTAAATGACGAAGCACTTATTTATTCAAGCAAATTTCGAAGGTTTCCAACGAAACCTTTTGTTAGTAAATTGTTCAGGCTTCACTAATTTATCGTTTTTAATTAACCAAATGTTAAAGTACAATTGCCAAACATTTTTATAAAAAATTATAATTAGATCCAATTGGATTTTATGATTGTCATAATTCCTTTGAAGTTTAATCAAGTTTGAATTTTTATTTGTGGTTTTGAGGACTCCTAATTAGTGTTTTAACAAATCTGTGCCCCATAAAATAATCTCAGATTACATCAGCAGTGATAATTGTTAAGAATGGGCAAACATTTCAAAATCCGTACGAATTGTTATCGGACCAACGTCCGAAAACACGTTGCACATATTTATTAATGTTGCACGACTTATTTAAAAGTGAAATGCACCGCAGGAAATACCGAAAGTGATTACACAATTAATTCAATTAATACATGAAACTTATACACATTACAAATACGTGTTTATGTATTAAGTATTAAGTGACGTGTACTTGGGTTGATTCGAAATTAAAACGGGGGCTGAAACGACCAACGCCACAACACTAAAAAAAGCCCAAACCAGACTAAGAAAATTACTGGGAATTTGGCAAATTAATTAAAAAATACAGGGACCCAACATAACCTAAACCCAATAGGTGGAAATTCGTCCGGAAGCGACTATCAAGCAACGGAATTTCAATCGGACAACGAAACGGAGCGACAGTAACGTGGTAATCGAATAAAATCGTACTTACTCAGTTAGAAACTCGTGATTTGTTATAAAATTTTGCACATCACTAACTGCTCGGCGAAAACAGCAGATCGACATTAAACAATAGGTGTCGCGTCAATCGATAATCTTTGACACGCGTGTTAAAAAAATTATGGCCACCAATTAAAGCACTAAAAATAAGATTTAATGCATAAAATTGTGCAGTATAATACCGTTAAGAACAACCTCCGGATAAATTTGTGATTAATTTTAAATTAAATAATTATGGTTTTTGATCGATTATGGATTATGCGCACTATGCCATTTGGACTGAAGTTTGAGGGTTACTCCTGTCAAAGTTGTTTTTGTTGAATTATTGAAAGATAAAGGGAGTAAAAATGTCGATAGAACAGGATTGCAAGAAACTGGTGGCCGACTTAAGGAGCAGGAACTTATCGAACGATGAACTGGACGCGATTATGAGCAGTGACGACAAGCTGGAGGAATTAATAAAAGGTCTTGAACAGGTTAGATAAATTAGTCATCTTTTGTGCCCATTTAACAAATCACCCCTTTCAGTCGTACATTCAAGACATCGAAAACGAAAAAGAGAGAACAATTGCCAGCAACAACGAACTAGCTGAGCAAAATTTGTCTAAGGAACCAGAGCTGGCTGAAAGAAGAGAAAAACTACACAACACATCAGTCGAGGGCGAAGAACTGACAAAACTGGTCAAAGAAAAGACTGAAGAACTAAGTAACTTAACCCCAAACCTATATCACTTCCTGAAACTAACAACTAACAATGATTTTAGGACAAAAAACTGGTGACATGTCCCTAGAAACAGCGTTAGCTCTCTTACAAACTGCAGCCAGTGAAATGGAGGAGGAATCTGATGGGGTGGCGAAAAAATTCCTAGACAGTGAGGTAGAACTGGACGATTACTTGGACCAGTTCCTGGTGAAGAGGAAACTGATGCATTTGAGGCTAGTGAAGGCGGAAAAACTGATGAAACTTCTCTCAGGTGGTGTTTCAAATTACGTCAACGCACCACCTTTGAATATAAACACAGCTTACTTCCCTGGAATACCATCGAATAATGTAATACCACCATATCCTTCATCTAATTCTGTTCCCTATCCAACTGGTCCATTAAACATGCCCATGCCTGGGATGAACTATTTCCAAAATCATTTTTGAATACTCTACGTCACTTTATTTTGTCCATAATGGACAATATGTAATTTTATAATATGGATAGGTACAAATTCAGTTGAAGGAATTAAGCATTTTTTAATTTGTATGCAATTTTTATAAATAAGAATATCTCATAGACATACAAGTAGCTAAACAACATTGTTTAATGTTCAAATAAGTAGAATAAGTTTTAAAAAACCCATTTTAAGTTGTAAATTTATCAATTCTTTAACTTACTGCGTTTGTACCTCCTTAATATTTAACATTTCGTTGTACATAAATGAATTTATTAAATTTCCTACTTGTGATACTTATTAATTCACATATAAAGTGCCCATATGTTTTTCATATTATAATTCATTCTTGCAAAAAGTTTGAAAATAAATAGTCCTAAATTATATTAGCAGTTCAGCACAGTTTGTAATATATTGTTAGCATGTTAAAAATATATTTATATAATGTAGTTATTGTATGACTAATTTTAATATTTACAATAAAATATGAGAAATAGTTTCTTACTTTTGATGTCTCTATTTATTTCATGACGTCCTTTTTCAAAATCCATAAGATGCAAAATCTATTTTTATACTTTTAATTAACAATTTAGTTTGTTTTTAATATCCACATTCACAGATGGCGTTCTAAACATTTGTTATTGTTGTGAAAATTAGGTTAGAAATTCAAAAAATAAACAAACGTATTTTATAAATGTTACCATAACCAATAGCCGCTGTATAGCACTAATTTTAAAATGGGTATTAAACACCTATGGCCAATATTGGCACCTTACTGTGAGAGGAAACCACTGTTTGAACTGCAAGGCAAAACTGTAGCAGTAGATTTATCCTGTTGGATATGTGAAGCCCAAAACATTGCTGAATATCAAGTACAACCACGAATGTATCTAAGGTGAGAACTTGGTAACATTGTTTCCTATTTTTAATGGTTCAATCTTTAGGAATTTATACTTTCGAACTTGCTACATGCTGTTGATGGAAATACAGCCTGTTTTTGTCCTAGAGGGAAAAGCACCAGAGCTTAAATACGAAACTATAGCTGCAAGGAACGCCATACAGTTTAAAGGTATTCAGTCACAAACATAGTTTTTGTATAATCAATTTATTATAATTTACAGGAGCAAAACCTAAAACTGATAAAACCAAAAGTGGAAAAGACAGAAGCAGGTTTAATCATGTGTTGAAACAGTGTGCACAAATGCTTGAATATCTGGGTATTGCTTGTATACAGGGAAAAGGGGAAGCTGAATCATTGTGTGCATATTTAAATGAGGATGGGGTACTAATTGTATAATATTTAGGAAATAGATTGACTAATTAGGTCATTTTAGTTGGTGGATGGATGTATAAGTCAGGACTCTGATTGTTTTGCTTATGGGGCCAAAGTGGTGTACAGGAATTTTTCAATTTCTCAACAAGGGGCTCATGCTGCATCTGGAGGAGCTGTTGATGTGTATGACATTGACAAAGTGAATAAATCATTAGGTAACTATAACTTTATAGTAAGTATTAAGTTCATATATTTAAAAATCTATTAAAATGTTAATAAATGACAACATTAGTATTAATTTTATTTATTTTTATTGTTAACACTTTCCATTAAGCAAAAAAGTAAATGAATATTAAATAATAATAGTATGCTATAGATAACATCAAACGTTGTCATTACTGAAACCTCCGCCCTTGGGGTGTGCCTCTGCGCATGACCGGCGAATTGCCTCCTCTATTAATTCCTCTTCCGCCTCTGAGCTGCGGCAACGGCGGGTACGCCGAGTCATAAGAGCGTCCGCCGCCCCTCTGCATCATGGAATAGGGGGAATCGTAGCCACGTTCAGTCCCATTGCCGTTGCCACTGTCATTGTAATTATCCACCTGCCAGCCGCGTCCGCCTCCGTATTTTCCTCTGGTGCTTTGGTAGCCGCTCCGATTATCGCCCCCGTAGCCGCCATAGTTGCCGTACGAGTCGCCGTAACCGTCTCCATAGCCTCCGGCAGATCCGCGCCCTCCGAAACTGGCGCTACGCGGCTTAACCGCTATAGAACGGTTGAACAGGTCCGCATAGCCCCTTCCAGAGGCCTGGTCGTCGCCGTAGTCGCTGTCCCAGAACCCACCCTGTGTGCCTGCGCAGAGTCCTTCGTACTGACTGTCACCAGCGCCCCGCCTGTCCATGTAACCCCTGCCGCCGCTCCTTCTGTCGCCGTAGCCGCGGCCGAACGTGCCTCTCTGCGACAGCCTCTCGAACTCACCAAACGACTTCCTGCCCTCCGATTCGCCCCTCGCGTACGGCCCGCCCCTGTCCTTGCCGCCTCGCATCGGACGCTTGGGCTTGTCCCTGCCCCGCTCCACGGTTATAACGCGACCCATGAATTCCGTACCGTTCAAGTCCTCGATCGCCTGCTCGGCTAGCTGCTCGTTCTCCATGTGCAGGAAGCCGCATTTTTTCGATATGTCGCACTCGACGATGGCGCCGTAGGACGAAAACAGGCCACGCAGCTCTTCGGTGGTCACGTTCGGAGCCAGGCTGCCCACGAAGATCTTTGTGGTGCTGTCAGTACGTCCGCGACTCATTTTCGGCTACTCTGGCTGGCCACTGAATTGAAGACGTGACAAATTTGTGACTTTGACGTGTTGTTTTGTTTAGGAAATGTTTTCGTTTGTTTGTAGATTTCGGTAGGAACAAATTGGTCGCCATGGCTCTGATACTGGGCAGCGATTACAGCGACGGAGTGCACGGTGTGGGCAAAGACTCCATTGTCAAGTTCTTTGAGAACATATCCGACCACGAAGTGCTGGACCGGTTGAGGAGTTGGCGCAACAATGAAGCGACTTACAGGGAGTACGAACGACAACTGAACGACAAGAATGTTTGCACAAGTTGCGGTCACTATGGCAAAGTCCAAGGCCACACCAAATATGGTAACTTCCATACGAAATCATCAAGTTAAACATCATTAAACTAACAATACTTGTTTTTTGTAGGCTGTAATTCCTGTGGCACAACCGAGGGATGCAGCTCAGACCACAAGGAAAAAAGGGCTATAATAAAAACTGAGCTCAGCATACGTTCCAAGTCGCTGCTAGATCCGGAGTTTCCGGACGAGACACTCATAAAAGAGTTTATGGAG
This sequence comes from Aethina tumida, assembly GCF_024364675.1. Lineage (NCBI taxonomy): Eukaryota > Metazoa > Arthropoda > Insecta > Coleoptera > Nitidulidae > Aethina > Aethina tumida. Next base: position 17,467,086 of record NC_065440.1, on the reverse strand, counting down.
AGGAAGGACAACGTGTCGTCCTTAAATTTAAAATGGAAGCAACCTGATTTATTAAAGTTTGTTGTAAGTTACCTGTACAGTACTTCTCACAACAAATTAACCAATAAATACTTCCAGCAATTCGCCGTTAAATTTTTAACTTGGGACGAAGTGTACGCCTTTGAAAAAATCCTCCCCATTCTAACCAGATGGCAAGTCTCCAATCCGCAAATAATCCGAAACAACCCCAAAAATATCCTGACCCCAGACAGGATTAAAAAGGCAAGAACCCCAAAAGGAGTCCCCAGCTACGAAATCATCTGGTCAGATCCCAACGAGTACTTCCGGTCAGTCATCCCGGAAGATAAACTGGTAACGCAAGACTTGGAAAAACTGTGGTCGACCATCGAGCCCCAAGGACTGGTCGAACAAACTTATCCCGACCTGGTGGAGGTCTTCGTTCAATCCAAAGCCAAACCGAAGAAGGTCGCCAAAAGGAAAAAGAAGACAACGGTGGACGACCTCGGAGAGATGTTGCAGAACACTTCGATCACCGAAACCAAACCCAAGAAGCCCAGAAAGCCGAGACGTATGAAAAAGGAGGCGGAGAAGGAAAATCTGGAGATGCAAGCGTTGGAGGGTAGTTTCAGCGAAATGGCGATTGAGAAACCCAAACAGAAGAGTATCGATGCCTTTTTCAAGAAAGCTGTCGTCAATAACGCATTGAAGTTGTCCAACAATGAGTCCACTCCGTTAAAAAGTAAAGTCGAGGCCTTTAATCCGGAGTTGTCGTTTGATCCGGATATGTCCAGGTTTGGCGATGAAGATGATAACGATGTGTCTGATATAATAGATAATATAATCAGCAAAAAACCGGATTATTTGAAAAATTTAAAGCTACATGACATAACTCCACCAAAACAGGAAACTGAACCTCACAAACAGGAAATTACAACCTCCAGTTTCTTTGTTCAAAATCTGGAGGAGGAAGATGTTTTTGAAAAGACCTTCAATTTAATTACGAATGAAAAAAGTGACGAATTAGAAGTGGATGAAGAAGAAACAGAAAACACAAGTAGTGAAAATAAAGGAGTTGATGTAAAAAGTAGTGATGATACTGATGACAGCTTTAATATTGAATATGTTCCTTTGTTTGAAAGAATTAAAAGAAAACAGCTCATATAAACTTTTAGTTTCAGAATGTGTCTAGTGATAAAGATATTTTTATATTTATATATTTAATAACATTTATACAAAATACATGCAATTAAAATATTTTATATTTTATTTAAAGTAACTACACTGAAGTAATTTCAATAACTTTATTGAAAAAAACTACACACAAATTATAATACATATTTATAATAAGTATTCATATATATTAAATGAATGAGTATTTTTTAGGAACCTATATATACTGTCTTTAATACCTACAAATGATGAAAAATGCTTTTAAACCTTTTTTTATCACATTAAAGGTTTTATTTGGCTGATTATTTTTATTATAAAAAATACTCAAACTTTCTATATTTGTATATTATGTGGGATTTTCAGTTCAATAATTAATATACTGGATAATAAATTAAATAAAATTAGTATATGGCAATGGTACATAAATTAATATAACTTCTTAATTTTTCTGTGGTAATTATCACAGAAATCAATTACCATCCCACATAACAAAAGTCTTAATTGAAAAATTTGATGCTTTCCATCAGTTTCAGTACAAAATTAACATAAACCTATATTATATCACAGCGTCTTTAAACGCAAAACTTAGAGAGGCATTATCGGTTTACAAGTACAAAAGTCCGGGTGAACCACTCGACAGTTGGGGTTGTAGGCGAGGAACGAGTTAATGCCTTCAGCGGTACAACCAGTGTAGGTCACATCCAACAGATCCAGGTTCAAACGTTGGACCGCTTGCAGGACACCGTCAGACACGTCTTTAAAGCCTCTCAGTGACAACCTCCTGACCGCCGTCTTCTTCACTTCCACCTGCATGAACGGCTGAACTCGAACATTACTGAAAAAACACCAACAATGTTATGAAGGGTTGTGGTGGCACTACGAAATAACGTACGGGTCCGGTATGTTGCCCTCAATTAACCCACGAATAAGGACGACATTGCTGAGGGACAGGGTGCGTTCTCTGGAAAGGCGACTGGGTCCCGCAGCCTCCGCATCGTCCTCGACCGACGGGTCGTACTCGAACCTGCGTCGCTTGCAAGGACGTGGCGGCGGCTCCTCCAGCGGGTCCTCGATTCTACGCGTGACCGGCCTCTCCAAGCGGTTGCCGTTACTCGGGTCGAATAACTCCAACGCAATCTAGTAGTGAATAAATTGTTTAATCATTAATTAGGTGGGGATTTTAATGGTTACCCTGCATACACTCTTTCCCTGGATCATCTTCTTCAGTTCTTTACGTTTGGAGCACAACCAGTCGTCCTTCAACAGGCCCTCCTCGTCTGCAAGTATGTTTTGCTTAATTAATTAATGAAATATTTGGATTTAAGTTAGGTGATTACCGGAGTCGTCATCCACCCGCATTCTCGGCTCGAAGCAGCAACCGCAGTACAATTCGTCTTCTGTGTTCAGCTCAAAGTTTGTCGTGTCTGCAGATCAAAATTCCTACTGTATCAAATAACTCACGCATTATATACCTAATTTATTAAGTACCTTTTGTACTTCCCACCTTATCCTTAAAGTTACAATTGCATTCGCCGTAGGGATCAACATACAGGACACTTTGTGGCAAAACGGTCACCACATCGGTGCCTACGCACCTGAAATACTCCAACAAGTCTCTGTCAGAAATGTCCCCAACACAATGATATGTTCCTTTGCCGCCTTTCTGAGCAGTCGCCGGGGATTCACAGTAGTCAGGCAAAAATGTACGCTCGTGTTGGAAGTAGTAGGAGATAATTGACTTGTGAGTGGCAAAACACTTCAACACAATTGGACCCAGGACTGGAAATAAAGGAAGGATGATTCAACAATTGGGAATGTACAACAAGCAATTAAGTGACGTATTTTATAAACATTCAGATAAGAAACCCACCTGTGAATCTAAAATCAAAAGTTTTCAAATTCTTGTAGCCATTTTTGGCTATTCCCATGTAACTTATGGCGTCACCTTCTAGATTTTTACATCTTACTGTCGACAGTATCTCTAAGTTTTTGTATTTTCCTGTTGACATTACGAAACTGGAGTTTAACCAGCGGCAGTAATCTAATATTAATACCTAAAATTCAACAGAACAATACAATTAAATAATATTAATATTGATATCATACCCTTAAATGTTGCAGTCTTTCACTTGATCCCCGGAAAAAGCTTTGAGAATCTTTCACATAACTTCTTTTTAAGCTGAGCTCCTCCAGTTTTTTGGGAAACAGGTTCATACTGAACTACAATAAGTCATTAGTTTATATTTAACAGTAAACAATTGTGTACCTCAGATCCATCGATGTACTGGTTCTCCAAAGCCAAAACCTTTAGGTTGTCAAAGTCCATGGTCTTCTCGAAGAAGTAAGTGGGTATCACCCCCACAGATTTTGATTTGGCTTTCAACTTGACCGTGTGCGTTTTGTCGTGTATCTTGTCGATAACATAATTGACTTTATCGGACGTGTTGGGCTCCGTCCTCGCATCAATGTGCCTCCACAGTCTGAAATCATCGAGCACCTCCTTGAACCTAGGGTGGGACCTGTGGATTTAATTTGTAATAACCCAATTAGAATACGAACTAAAATAAACTTACCTGCTTAGCTGGTACAGGGATGTTGCGTCTAAATAACCAAAGAGAACGACCAACACACAATCCGGTAAGTGGAGGAAATTAACGGTCTCCAACTTGTCCATTTTGTGGCCGCCTTATCCAGTGGGTCGTAACTCAGTGGTTTCAGTTTTGTTCAAGTGGCATTTGTTTAAACGAAATGTGATCCGGATTTGTTGGTATACTAACCGATAACAAATGAAATCTAAACACGCCGCGATTGCCACGTCTCACTTAAATCGCGTTTTATGCTACTTTTATTTAATTAGTTATTTATATACTTTATTTAAATTGGTGAATATTATGTGTTATAGTTTTATATACATATTTATGAATTAATTATTGATTATATTCAACGTTTTAGCCAAATTAAGACGCTTCTAACAAAGTTTTATAAATAAAGCAGTGTTGCCATCTAATTTAATTAATTATAGGTTAGAATGCTAAAACAAATTTTAAAAATATTTCTTAATCAGTCAAATGGTATAATTAGATTCTGATAAATATTGGCCAAAGAAATAGCATATTTAAATGTTTACTAACTGCATTTTCTTCATTAAAAAAAAAAATAAAATAATATAGTTGTGTATATTTATTTAATACTATTAAAATATAATTATTGTATAAAGTAAAATAATAATGAAATACAATATGTACAAACACTTATCATAATAAATTACTCCTTTTTATACCCTGTTCTTCATATTAAAGCTTTCAATTTCAAATTCGACAAATATAAAATAGAAATAGGCAAGAAAATATATATTTTTTGGTAATAATACTGTCTCAAGAAAATCAGAAAACCGTTGTATAATCGCTAGAACCATAGTGCGGGTTCTCGTAACTGTTCAAATGGTCCCACTGATCCTCTTCGTTGGAATCCAAATCGTACAGGTGCAAAAGGTGATGCTTCAACACGTTCATCCTGCGTCGTTTGACCATCAGGTACACCTGAAACATCCGTTCGTTATTTACTTTACTCAAAAACACCTTTGGTCGCCAACCAAAATCGAGAGCAACATCACAACCACAATCACAACTATGGGCACAATTAAAAACTTTAAATCATCTTTGAATAGCGGTTTTTCGGTCGACGTGTCCGGTTCTTTTGTCGAATTCGTCCGTGGGTCCATTGTTTTTGAGTAGTTTCATGTTCGGAGGAGAATCGTTTTGGGTTAATTGGGAAAATTGGGATTAAAGGATAAACGTTACATTTTGTGTACAGGTTAGGTTATGTAAGTATAGTGCATACGCTAAATTCGATAACGTTAATTTTAATTTGCAAGCTGCAAAATCCAATCTAATTAATTAAAAACTAAAGCAATAAGTTATAAAGAGCAAAAATTAATACGAGGCGTCATTTTAAGTTGTATTTATAGTCATAAAATAAAAGACTACAAGTGTACTAACTATATAATTAAATTCAGAGTCAGAGCCACCTATGCGTTATCGATCGCATGTTATAAGATTTTAAGGTTAACCCTCGAGGAACACAGAAAAATTAAATAAATCTTTAAAACAATAAAATGGTCTTATCCGAGGGTGTTAAACAAAGACTGTCCGTCGTTATTGAACTGGGCAAAACTGTTTTCCATTATGGTTTCATTCCTACTGTGGTCTACTTAGGTACATAAATTTTATTTAATAATTATTTAGTTAATGAGTAAGTTTTGTTCTCTTTTAGGTTTCCAAAAGGGTGCAGACCCCGGAATGCCAGAAATCACGTTGTCCAGGTAAATGAAAATGGTTCAATTGTTTTGTTCTTAAACTTAAATAATTTGTTTTAGTTTACTGTGGTGAGCCAACTTCGAACAGTACCTCAATGATTTAATGTAGATTTTGTTATAATATTAAGTTTAAATAAAAGCTTTTGAGAGTATCCTATGAGTTTATTTAACAACTAGAAGTAAAAAAACATAGATTTTAAAAAATAAGTTATTAAAATAGGAATGACATTGGCTGTGACTAGAATATTTACATTTAATCAACAAGATCAGTTTCAAGGATATACATATAATTTAAGAAATTTCAGACTGTTTAACCTCTGTGTATAAATAGTCTTGGTTTCTCCTCCTTCGTAGAAATACGTATATAACAATTATCACACTAATGACAATTAATAAAACTGCAGCCCTGCAAAATAAAAACAATTAAATTACATTGTAAAACAAAGAAACTAAACTTACCAGTAATACCAAACGTCAACCGATTTGCAACATTTGTTTTCCCCGCAACAATACAAACCCTTGTCGCACAGCCCGAAGTCGCAATAGTTCGCTAAAACCTGCCAAAAACAGTTTACAATCGTGTCACTTTATTTACAAACATACTCACGCAGTCGAAGAACAACACAACCAAGATGCACAGATTGAATATCGAGTTGAATGTGGACATTGTGGCACCGGGAGTGTTACGCTAATTTATTACATGCAACAATTAAAAACTGTCACGCTTCGAAAAAATATGTTTTCAGTGGTAAATTGATTGTTTTTTTGATACGGTTGTGATTCACTTGTAAACGATTCGATTGCGCCTGCGCAGTTGGATTCGCCTTCACGCACTATTTGAAAAATTTGGCTTTGGTTTACAGTCCTGGTTTATTTTTGATAAACGGGTCATAATGTTTGTGTTAGGTTATAATTTGTGTATAATGTCACATTTTGCGAGAATAGTGTGACTGAATGAAATCTATACTGTGTTTATTTTTATATACTATGCAATTTTGATACACCCTAGTGATATGGTGGTTGCCTATACTATGATAAAATATACAATGTGTTTCTAAAAATTTGGGGGCTAGTGCAACTCATCCACTAGTGAATAAAATCTAAATAATATTTTTTTCTAAAATATCTTCTGAAGAAAATAAAGGCACTTAAATTTAAATTTGAAAAATTGTTTTTTTGTTATATTTCTGTAACCTTTCTTCCAATCGTGTTTAAACTTGGTACTTATTATTCTCAAATATATATCTACAATTAAATATAATAAACTTTTTCTAAAGTGACACTAGTAGAGGAGATTCTAGGGGGTTCCCCTCTTTGTCTCTCCCTATTTTTTACACCACTGTATATTCGTTAAAATTATTAAACATTTCATAGTCAATTTGCACAATTTAGAAGAGAAATTATTTTATTATTAATTTAATTATCACAGACGTTTTCGAGATATTTTAGATTTAAAATTAAAATGATTAACCATGTAATTTTCTAAACATTATCAAAGACATTATGTAAAAACATTGTTAATAATAAAAATGTATTATCGTTGACTCATAATATTAGTCAATAAAAAGTGGCACGTTGAGATCATACGAGACTTTTAATTCGTTAAGATGATCTGTGATTATTTTATTGATAAGTAATTGTTTGTAATTTACGGAGATTTGGTAATTTACTATGAATTCTCTCGACACTGGAGTCTGTGGAAAGTTCCAAAATAATAATGATTATATATTAATTCCGTAACACCTAGATTCATTCTAGTTTTCACCTTTATTTCCTAGTAAGATATACAGGTTTTTCATGAACTTGATCAATTTACATGTGAAAAGTCATAAATTTTGTAAGGCACTCTAGGCTCATTTGCTTTGCGAGCAAAGAAAGAACTGGCAATTGTTAAAGTTAACCTTAATAATTGCATCTTTAATTTGGAAAAAATATTCATAATAATTATAATAAAATAAGTTTCCATTAATTACTTTAGATATTGACAAAACGAGTACCACCACTATCTTGATCCACTTAAATCCGCTTTTTTTAAGATTATTATTGTCATTGTAATCAATAATCAACAGCACATTAGTATAAAAATTTAGCAAAATTTAAAAAACTTCAAACTAATTAAAAATTTGGTGATTACTAGTTAGTACTAGAGTACTAAACATCACAGGATTAACTGCAATTACATAAAACGTTAAATTTCACGTTTAAGATAGCTTAGAATTGAATACTTCAGTTTAATATGATAGTTATTTTGTGTTCTTATCAGTGAACTGTGTGGTTTTAAAAGCGGTGGGTCAGAGCAATTTAACTTATTAAGTGGTTTTGCATGTCTCAGGTGATGGTTGTAAAAATGTTGAACAATAACTTACGCGTTTTTTTACTGTTTTGTGTTTGGTCGTGCTGCAGTTCACAAAGTAATGTAGTAAGTTAGTTTTGATAATTTAAAAACGCACTTTATTTGCGCAAACACATCTTCGATTTGGATGAACTTTACTTTATAACGTACACAATATGTTTATATGATTTATAATGATTTATTACAATGCTGTTGTTTTGTTTATTAATTATATTTGTACTTGGGTTAAATTTATTAACCGTCAACTCATGCAAATTGTGACCTATGTAAAATTAAACTGACTCACAAAAGAATACAGAATAAAATTTAAAATAATTAGAAAATAACCAATTTTGTGTTTTAATTACAAAGGTATTAATAATTTTATGAGAACTACTTTTATCTTATGATATAATATCTTTGAATTAATTAAAGAGTTCACAAATCTTCGAAATTGAAGATAAAATATTAATTACAAATCAAAGATTTAATGGGATTTTGTGTTAGACGAATTTGTAATACACCTACAATTAAAGAATCTTTCAAAACATTTCATAAAATACTCAAATAAACATACAATTTGGTTTTATGGTGCTCAAATATTATTTTAATTGTTTAAGACTTACATTCTAATTATTTGCTGGTTCATTGTTAGTAGAAATAAAATTTTAACCTTCTCTCAAGATCATAAAATTAGTTAATTATAGAAAGGTACAGAACATTCTGTATATTTTTATTTTTTAGCAACAAGGTGTAAATAATGATTTTGTATATAATAAAATATAATTTAGTCACTCCTTTTGTACAATGTATCATATTTAAAAAAATACTAACTTTAATTATTTAATTAATATCAATTATATTTTATCAAACAATTAACAATTAAATAATAACCACTTAAAATATGTTGTTAACAATAAATTAAATATATATTCTAGAAAAATATCTAAAATATATTTTCTATAAAGTAACACATTAGCTCAATTTTAACTGTAATATTTCAGGATTTTCTTGCAGCAGTTGTAGAATACCAGCCTAGCAGGAATTCAAGTGACAACTTCAAAAATTACATAAACATCATAGAAAATATAAAACAAGTAAGTATAAATTAATATTCACAGCAGTTGTAGTTATTCATATTTTCTTCATCAGGGTGTTGACTTCATCGTATTTCCTGAATCAACATTAACCGTAAATCATCCAGTGGAAGCTCTAACTCCAAATACAACATCCTGTAACTCAAATAAAACCAATTTGGATGCCATAGCTTGTTTGGCTAAAGAAAAACAGTCGTACATCATTGTGAACATTGATGAGAGGCGTAACTGCACCAAAGATGACGACACCTGTCCATCGAGAGGGTACTTCGTGTACAACACGAACGTAATTTATGGAAAAAATGGATCTTTAGTAGCTAAGTAAGCTTATTTAGTCAAATTAACAAGTCGCAGCCAGTAACGGGGGTGTGTTTTAGGTACAGGAAGTGGAATCTCTTCGGCGAAGTAACCAAGAACAAGCCCAGCACTCCGGACATCATCACCTTCCAAACTGACAAGGGAACTTTCGGTACCTTTACATGTTTCGACATACTCTTCTCCACGCCTCCATTAAATTTGACCAGAAATGGAGTCAAAAACATCATTTTTACCACCATGTGGTTTTCTGAGCTTCCATTCCTAACAGGTTTGTTGTTAGTAGTTCCACTTTGATTAACTGTTAACGTTCACTGGGTTGTAGCTCTGCAAACTCAGCAGATGTGGGCACGTGAAAACAATGTGACATTCTTGTCCAGTGGTGCTAACAATATGGCCGTGGGGTCTGGTGGTTCCGCCATTATTTTAAGTACGTTCCCAGTAATGTTAGAGAGCATATAATAAAGGTCTACTTTAGGTAACAGAGTCACAAACTCTTTGACAATCGAACCAGACTTAAACTCAACGAATTACGCCAAAGTATTGTATAGTGATGTGGTGGAGCCGGAGGCTGACGTAGATGTGGTTGCCAAGTCGCTGGATAAAATGAAGCTAAAACAAGACAATTTAAAAGGTGACAACCCATTAAAGTTATTGTTAACACTGAACTCCACAATTTACAGAATATACTTCAACACTGTTGCCTGAGATTGGTAACACCACATCGAAAATTTGTCACCAATCACTTTGTTGCTACTTCGAAGTAAACAAAACAGTCACCGCATCACACAACAACAGTTACTATTACAGGCTGGTAGCATATTCTGGAGTCAGAAGTTTCTCAGGAGTTTACAATGGAGGCATCGATGTTTGTGGAGTCGTTGCTTGTACTGACAACAAGACCGTAACGTCTTGCTCCGAAAGGTAACCACCTCCACATGTGTGACAACGATCAACAACTGTTCAATTTTAGGTTGCCCAATTACGAATCAATTACATGGCCTATATTATTCAGCAGTATTAAAATTAGAGCCGAATTTCCAAACGAAGAAACCCGCATCCAATTTCCCAATTCCCTTCTGAGCTCTTTGAGACCAATGTCCCAAGATGCCATCAAATGGGAGAAAACCATTAATGGCACCAACGTTGTGAGGGAGCTGACGCTTCTGAAGCCGACGAACAGGTTGATGACTTTCGCCATATACGGAAGAAATTTCAAGGCAGATAGTGATCCGTTGAGCAATGCAGCAGTCACAAGCAATGAATACAACTATCTTTCGCCCAATGTTATTGTTTTACTCATTGGCTCCATTCTTTTTTACATATAGCCATTCACATAATCTCATAAAGTTATTTCTGTTAAATAATTGATATAATAAAAATTTTGTTAAAATATTTTGTTTAAAAATTAAACAAATTGAATGTATTGTTTCATTTTTATTTTTCCTATCCAGATAACAAACATTATCTTATTGTAGATTTACAAATAATAAATATTTCTTAAAATACTTCAATCCTATGTGATTGTGATCTAATCAATAGATTTTAAAAGCAGGGGATCAGTTTTAAATTAATTTAATTAGTGGTACTGTCCCTGGGTGGCATAAGTTTCTTAAAATGTTTAGGAATAAGTTACTTTGTTTAATTTTGATATACATTTCCTTAAACAGTGGTTTAAACGCAGTAAGTTATTTAAATAATTTCATAATTTGATAAATGATGAGTCGTAACTAATTAGGAACCAGGGGGTTATACTGCAGCAGTTGTGGACTATTATGCCAGCTCAGACTCAAGTCAAAACTTTGAACATTACTCAAACATCATAGAAAACATAAAACAAGTAAGTAAACCCAAATTAACAACCCTTCATTTAATAATCCCTTCATTAGGGTGTCGACTTCATCGTTTTTCCTGAGTCAACGTTGACTACATCTGGGCCAATAGAAGTTTTCACTCCAAACACAACAATATGTGATAAAACAAAGAAGAATTTGGACGGCATAGCTTGTTTGGCAAAGGAAAAACAATTGTACATCATCATAAACATCAGCGAAAGAGTTAATTGCACCAAAGACGACGACAATTGTCCTTCAAGGGGCTACTTCATTTACAACACCAACTTGGTTTATGGAAAAGACGGGTCTTTAGTAACTAAGTAAGCCATCCTCATATTTAACCTTCAACACCTACAACCAATATTTTAGGTACAGAAAATGGAACCTTTTCGGTGAAACCAACAAGAACACCCCTAGTTCTCCGGACATAACCACCTTCGAAACTGACAAAGGAACCTTCGGAACCTTCACTTGTTTCGACATACTTTTCGCCACACCCCCATTAAATTTGACCAGAAAGGGTGTCAAGGATATAATTTACACCAACAAGTGGTTTTCGGAACTTCCCTTCTTGACTGGTGGACTTAACTACTAAATACTTGCGACCAATTCCTAATGTTGATTGCATTTTAGCCCTGCAAACTCAACAAATGTGGGCATTAGAGACCAACGTCAGTTTTTTGTCTAGCGGCGCCAATTATATGGGCTCAGGTTCAGGTGGCACCTCAATTATTTTGAGTAAGTTGCTTTAAAGGTTGAGGTGCGAACAATAAAGTTTCAGCACATTGCAGACAACAGAGTGGTAAATTCAATGTCGATGGCACCGGATTTAAGCTCTACGAATTACGCCAAAGTGTTGTACAGTGATGAGGTTGATCAAGAGGAAGACACAGATGTGATTGCGAAGTCACTAGATAAGATGCAATTGAGGCGTGATGATTTCAAAGGTCGGAAAACATTTAAGTTGATGTCATTAACGTCAAGTCAACATTATTGAACATTTTACAGGATATAACTCAATTCTGTTGCCTCGTGAAGCAGGAGTGGTCAAAACACAGATTTGTCACGAATCATTTTGTTGCAACGCTGAAGTAAACCAAACAATATCTGGAGATGAAGACAACAGCTACATTTACAGATTGGTTGTCTTCTCTGGAGTCAGAAACTATCCGGGCATCTCCAATGGAGGCCTTGATGTCTGTGGACTAGTTGCTTGTACTGATGACAAGGATATTAAGTCATGTTCTGACAGGTAATTTATTCCAATGTCTATCATCATGATTAATAAATGTTAAAATTTAGGTTTTCCAACTACAAATCAGTTAACTGGCCCATAACATTCAACACAATTAAAATCACAGCTGAATTCCCAAATGTGGATACCAGAATTCAATTCCCAAACACCCTATTGAGTTCTTTGAGACCAATTAGGCTAGATGCAATCAAATGGGAGAAAACTATTAATGGGACCAATGTTTTAAGGGAGTTAACACTTATAAAGCCACAAAATAGGTTGATGACCTTCGCTATATTTGGAAGAAATTTTGAAAGAGATAGTCCATCTTTCTCAAGGAATGGGTTTTATGTGTAGATAAATTAATTGATCAGTTTTATCAGCATGTTGCTGATTTGGTAAATTAGACCGATAAAGTAGTTTAGGATTGTAATCTTGTTATCAATTTATTATAATAAATGTAGTGCAAACATGTTCAGGCACATGTTTCTGTTTCTTACCTTAATATGGGGAATAAAGTGTATTGTAGTAAGTTGTTTGGTTATTTCATTCATCCAAAAATTGATTGGTTGGTTTTAGGATACAAAAGATTATCGGGTAGCTGTTGTAGAATACCAACGCTACTACAAATCAAGTCAAAACTTTGATAACTACAGGAACGTAATAAAAAATTTGGAACCAGTAATTATAACCTAACAAGAGTCCTTCATGATTTATTCTTTACTGACTTTAAGGTGGATTTCATCATATTCCCAGAAGCTACGTTATCAACTGAGGCAGCAATAGAAGTACCAAATACAGACTTAACGAATTGTAGTACCACTGAAAACACTTTAGAAAGCATAGCATGTTTGGCACGAGAAAAGAGCACCTACATAATAGTAAACGTGTACGAGAGGATCAACTGCAACTCAAATGAAGAAGGATGCTCCAACAAAGGTTTCAACACATACAACACAGATCTGGTGTATGGAAGAAACGGGTCTTTAATAGCCAAGTAAGACATTAACCTACACTAGTACTGGGTGTTCATAAACCTTGTCTAGGTACAGAAAATGGAACTTGTACGGAGAAGTTGGTGTAAACAAAACGGAAACTCCAGAACTGGTCACCTTCGACACCGACAAAGGCACTTTTGGCGTTTTCACCTGCTTCGACATACAATTCCCATCACCAGCGTTAAATTTAACCAAAAATGGTATTAAAAACTTCATTTTTCCCAACATGTGGTTTTCAGAACTGCCCTTCCTGACATCATTGCAAGTTCAGCAAATGTGGGCTCAGGAAAATGATGTGACTTTACTGTCTTCAGGTGCCAATAGTATGTACGTTGCGTCTGGTGGAAGCTCAATCATTCTGGGTTGGTAACAAATTGTGTTGTGTGCTGTTTTAATTGAGTCACTTACAGGTAATAGAGAAGTTTTGAATATGACCATAGACCCAAACTTGAATTCCACCAATCCTGCTACTGTTTTGGTTAGTTTGGTACCAGCTCATTCTTCTAATGACAGGGTCAGTTTTAAAGACAGCACAGACACCATTGATGCTATGGGCAAAGCTTTGGACAAGATGGTATTAAATCCTGATAATTTTAAGGGTAAATTCATTCATCATGAAGTAACAATTTGTAATTTTTTTTTTATTTAGAGTACAGTTCAGAACTAGTGGGACGAATTTCTGGAACTACAACCAGAGAAGTTTGCCACTCATCTTTGTGTTGCAAATTCAATATAAATCAAACCATCCAACAAGATTCAACCAATAGTTACGTTTACAGGTTGGTTGCCTATACTGGAGTCCGAAGCTTTTCAGGTTTGTACAATGGAGGCATAGAAGTATGTGGATTAGTTGCTTGTACCAATGCTACGGACATTATGTCATGCACTGAGAGGTAAGTAGTACTTCAAATGAAGGAATACGTTTAAAATGTATATTTGTTCCAGATTTCCAGACTACGACAGCATAAGCTGGTCAGTAACCTTCAACAACATTTCAATTACAGCCAACTTTAAGAAATCTGACAGTAGAATCCAATTCCCCAATTCACTATTGAGTTCCTTAAGGCCTCTTCCACCCACTGAAACCAAATGGCAAAAACTGGAAAGTGGTGACAATGTTCAAAGGGAATTTAGCCTTTTAGTACCCCAAACTAGGTTGCTCACCTTCGCCATTTATGGAAGGAATTTTGAAGAAGACAGTGAACCATCCACCAACTTTGTCTACTAAATCAAACATTTTATAATGGTGTTACTTTATTACTAAAGAAATAAATTAGTTTTTGGACACACACATTAATGTGGTACCTTTAATTTAGCCTATTTTGCCATCTACTAAAGAAATTTTGAAGAAGACCAACTCTGCCTACTACATCAAACATTTTTATGTGTTATCTTCTTAGCAAATAAATTAATTTTTGTACGAAATCATTGAAATTCTGTGAATTCAGATTAGTTTTTATCACCAACGATTTTTTTCAACTTAAATATAGCTGCACAAGACGATAAAACTGTAATAAAGAGCGGACTATGATCGTAGAAATATTCCAGCATTTGTGCCACGACGAAAAACCTATTTTAATTGATTGTTGATCGAATTAGTTAAGAGGAAAGTCTCCAAAAAATGTAAACACATTTAATCAACATGAACTATGTTACACTGTGTCCGAAAAGAAAATGATTGGAACAAATTCGCCTCGTCATTGATAAGGAACGACCGAGACATACATCTTGTCCGAGGAGCAATTTTCCAATTAGCAAACCCTTTTTGTTTGAAGGAAGGATGTGATTATGCTGTCAATTGGTCTCGAGATCCATAAAAATGCAGTAATGTGAAGGAGATAAAAATTCCAATTCAATTCAAGGAGTTGTGATCGTTTTGTTTGTCTTTTTACATTTTTTTACCAGATTTTGGTGTGAAGTAAATTATCTGTATTAAAACAAGTCAAAAATAAATAAAAAATGCACACTATTATGAAATTGGTGCTTATCAGTTTTGTTTTCACTGTATGACAATGATTGATGATATAATATATTTTAGGATTTTCAGGGTCGCTGATTGCACATTATTTTATCAAAATCTAAGCTCGTGAAGTTTAGTGTCATTAAAAAAGTGTGGAAACACAGTTCCACAAATACTGCATCAGCTTTGTTCACAATTATTTTATAGATTGTTTACTCAAACACTTTTATGAAAAAACCTAATTAATCATTAAAATTGAATGAAAATTAGTATAATCTGCGCAAACGCAGCTTATTTCATGCTTAAGAGCTGCGCAGACTGTTAAAATGTGTTTATACAATTAAAAATATACAATTTGTTGAAAATCTGTAAATTAATCAATCAAAATTAGTGTGGCACCTTTAATTTGGCATTAAATCCAGATAACTAATTAACTAAGTCCGAGTGCCAAGGGGCTAATAACACCATCTGTCGAGATAATGACATAAAAACAAGAATTAAAACTGTTTGTAATAGATAATGGGAGTCGAAGTCATTGTAATGAATTTCCAATAATACGAACAATATCAACAATAAAAATATTTATTTAGTAAATCATAAATTATAAGTGAATCATAAACAAATGTTTCTAAGGTCAATTTCATTCTTGTTATCCCGCAAACAGAGTAGATAATTGTCGACATTTACTATTCTTGAATGTTCACTAACATGGTCAATGGCGTCGGTTTCATAATTGTGATTTTCCTTTTTGTCGGCGTACGTGTTTCAATCTAATCGGTTAGGCCCAATAGTCCGTCGTGTGCAGTTGGACAATCGAAAACTGTACGAGGGGGGTTACTTAAAATCAAGGTCATTTTCAGGGGGTAAAAAATATATAAAATATCATTAAAACTAGTTTTAAGAATTAATTAATTTATGCCATTTTTAAGGGGTAGTTCAAATAGGCTAATAATAATATAAAAAATATAATAATATATTAATAATTAAGAAATAATACTGATCAGTTGGAATAATAGATAGTTTTTACCACATTTTTCAAAAAAATTGTATTTAAGATTTAAAAATTGAAATTTTTATGCTCAAGGTCATATTAAGGGGATAATTAAAATAGGTTAATACCCATTAATGTTAAAAATATTATAATATATTAAAAATCAGGAAATAATTTTGTTGAGTTGAAATAGTACTTAGTTTTTATGGCTTATTTTTCAAAAAAAAATGTATTTTAGACTTAACAATTGAATTTTTAAACATCAAGGACATTTTAAGGGGTTATTTAAAATAAGATATTACCTATTAATATAAAAATATTATAATTTATTAATAATCAAGAAATAATTCTGATCAGATGGAATAGTAGATAACTTTTTTGACACATTTAAAAAAAAAAATGTATTTAAGAATTAAAAATTGAATTTCTTAAGCTCAAGGTCATCTTAAGGGGGTAATTAAATTAAGTTAACGCTATTAATATAAAAAATATTTTATTAAATCGATAATCAAGAAATAATTCTGAGTAGAGGAAATAATATATAAATTTTTAAGAAATATTTTTCAATAATGTTATATTTACAGACAATTGAATCTCTTAGAATTAAGGTTTCTCCATTTTAAATAATAAATTCTATTGAAATTACTCTTTAAATTCGTCTAAGATGGCAAACAAATTTTGTTTTATTTAACAGACACCTTTTATGGTGTTCATGGAATTCCCCAATATGTAAATGTTCCAGATGGTAAAAATGTGTTAGTGAATAAATTTTGTTAGAAAACAAATTTTTATTATTCTTATATTTATTTTAGTAAATATTATGACTCATATTCCAGGTAAAAAGTAAAATTAAATTATTGTAAATATTATTATAATTATAAATAAGTTTAAAACACGTTTTGACAAGCAGAATTTCCCACGGACGGCCAATTTGGGATTATTCCTTTAGTATTATATTGTGAAAAGCACATCTGCTCCATTATTGGACATTTTCCATAATTTTAGGTTTTATGTTCTGTCAGTTTCTGTTTTTCTAACAAATGTGTCTATTAATTAATAAATAATATAGTGTATCAAAGCAAAAGCAAAAAAAGTGAATAAATACATTATATATTTATAAAACAAATATGGTTCATTATCCTCAATAGTAATATAAATTGAAATTATCGATAATTAGCTCATCAAGAGAATATTTTACACAAATAAATAGAGTTTATTTGTCAAGATAGTACATGTATTATTTAATTTTAGTTAATTAAACATTTCCATTAACCTAAATAATAATAGAAAAAAATTCCGACCTTAAAATCACAAAAATAATTTTTTGGTTATATTAAACTAATAAAACTTTAACAGTAATTTGGTTCATTAGCCTTGATACAAGCAAAAATGAAAAATTTACTATAATTAAGTAATCAATAGAGAAATTTTAGCAAATATTTATTAATAACAAAACATTTATCTAAGCGACCTTTGACTTTGCAATCTTCGATGATACATTTTTTCCTGTAATTTTTCATTATTTAATTGAAGATACGAATCTATTGGCACGTATGAGCCGTATGGACGACTTTTACAAATTAGCAATGTTAATAATTTGCACAATTTTATGTTAAGAACAATGAAACGCAGATAAACAATTATATCAACTGTGTTTTTCTGAAAGCAACGCTTGATTGGTGGTTTATCTTGAGAGTTAAGTCATCAAAAATTTTACTTTGCCCCCTGCAAGAATCTCTCGTATCAATTTGTTGTTTGAACAAAAGGATTTTACAATAATTATTTATTTATTTTCATCGTCATTCTGATTAAAATTAATAATTTAGGTTTCATTAAAATTTCAAACAGGTCAGACGTTGGAGGGGGTCAAAAATAACCAATTAATTTGAGTTTTATTATTTGTTGTTACAAATAAGGCCCATAAATAAATTGTTCAAAACAAGTTTACTCAAATATATAATATAAATATATTTTGATTTTGAATTTGCCCTGATAAATAATCTTTTATAAACAAAAGAGACTCTAGAATTTGTAAGGAGTCATGATGAATCATTAGAAACAAAATAATATATATTATTTATTAGTATTTTTGATATGAATTTAATAGTAACAATTAAATTAAATTGTCAAAATTATTTATTTTAATAATTTTTGTTGTTATTTTATTGTTATAAATATTCATAATATTTTTAAATAATCAATTTTTTAATTTTTCATTAAAATTATAATAAATTAAGAGTATTAAGATTTTTCTTTTAACATTTTTATTAAAATTAACTATTTTTAAGTTCTTAAAATGTTTAATATCCAAAATATAAGCATATCTAGTAATTATGTATTTCAAAACATGTTTATAATTTAATGATATAGGAAGTAAATATCATCTCAAAATAATATGCAAGCCGGAAAAACAATTAATATTTATAAATTTTTAAAGCGATTTTATCAATTTAATAATTAATAAACAAGAAAAAATAGATTTAAGACAACTTTTTATTAATTAAATTTATGAAATAATTAAAATTTTAGACCAAAAATGGAAAATACGATTTTAATACAAAATATTTTTAAAAATAATAATAATATTTAAGTTTTATGTTTTTTTTTTAATTTTATTTATATTATAAATAAATAAAATGGTTAATATTTGTTTATTTTAATTATTCAAAATCATATTTTTATTTTTTTATTATAAATAATATTATAATTAATATTTTTGAGTTTTAATAAAATTTTCTTCTATTTCGGAATTTTCTGTATAATATATATAAAAAATTAAATAAATTGATGCCCCCTACATTAACCGTATTTTTGGTTTTATATTATTAAATTTTTTATTATATTATAAATAAATAAAACGACTAAATTTTGAAAAAAAAATATTACCATAATTTAAATTATATTTCTATTTTTTATAATATTAGTACAATATATTAAAAAATATATATTTATTTAAATATATATAATAATTAAATTTTCTTCTCATAAAGGATTTTTTGAAATTTTTATTAAATAATTATATTAATTGATTAAGGGGGCATTTTTTGACAAATTTTCAATTATCCAAATTAATATTTTTAATTTTTATTATGAAGAAATATTTAAAAAAAAATATATATTTAATTATGTTATATTTTAAATATTTTTAATTTTTATAATATTAATTTATTGAATTGTTTAATTAATTAAGAAAATACCATAACTAAACATGTGTGACATTTGTTATAATTTCTTGTTTTTAAAAAACCCCTTCATCAAGAGTTTTTTATTTAATTGAGAAAACGTGTTGAACTTCTTAAGCATTTCTTGTAATTTTAACATTCGACGTTAGTCAATTAATTAATTAATTAAGCTTGATTTTTGAATATTAGCCTCATCCTGCAACCTTCAGCAGGAATTTTTCGCAAATCAACTCCCTTAGTTGTTGAAAAGTCTCCTGCAAACTCAGCAAATCCCCAAACGATCGAACTCCACCAGGCCCTTATCAGTGACCATCGGCCGTGGGTCATCGCAAACGACGCTATAAAACCCGGTGCAGGGGTTACCGGTCATTCAGTAGTGACTGAAGCACGATGGGTGAACAGCATCGTGCCATTGGTCGTTTCGGCCTTGTCCTGGCCCTGGTTCTAGTCATTGCCCAATCGCCGGCCCTAGCCAACGGTAAGTACCAATATTTCATCGACAGGGGGTTGAAACGGGTGTATTTTTTTTTTTGTTTTGGACACAGATTTTTTTGTTTTTGGTGAATTAGGGTCAGTGGTGTTACGTGTCAAGTGATATTTCCAGTGTAGGAACTATTTTGTGTGGATTCATTGAGAAAGAAATATTTGAGTTAGGTTCAAAAGTGACTATTTGGTGTAAAAAAGTTTTCAAAAAGGATATTTACACTTTCAGTTATGTAATAAGATTTTGTTGAACTGATTTCTTTGTCTAACTTCTTTGTTTCAACTTACTAGAAAATATTCTACTTTAACATTTTATTTATTTAAATATTTCTATTATTTTAAATTTATATATTAATTTTTAAATTAAATAAATTATATTAAAAATTATTTATATGAGAATTAAATATTTAAAATTTTTCTTCAATTCAAAGAATTAGTTTAGGCTTCTGCCCCCCTTTTAAATAAAAAAAAATATATTAAATTCCCAATTATTTTTAAACTTATTTTAATTTAACATAATTTAGTTTTCTCTTTAAAATTCAAGTGTTTAATAAAATTAAAAATGTCCCCCTTTTAAATAGAAAAATAAAATAATATATTAAATTTCAAATTGTTCTTAATTTTTTTAGTTTTCTATTAAAAATTCAAATGCTTAATAAAATTAAAAAATAGCTTTCACTTTTGCCCCCCTCTTAAAAATAAATTTAATTTAAAAATTTACTAAAGTTAAATATTTTTTTATTTATTTATTAAAATATTAAATAATATATTTAATTAACTAATTAAAAACTGTCTATTTAAGATTTTTATACATTTTTTAATGATTTAATTGTGTACACTTTAAGCTAATCAACTGTGAAATGACATTTTTGATGGTCAATGTCAATAACACAGATAAATGTTGTCTTAAAATAGATCAATTATAAAATTAGAGGTTTCCTTCGAAAAATTTTCTCGTCACTTCCTGTTTCAGCAAGTTTGAGCCTGTACCATTTGGTGAGCTTGCCAATTATAAAACAACAGATAAATTTTACAAATTGCTTTTGAATGCAGAACAATTTTTACAACGAATTTCTAAAAATAACGAATGCAAAGATAACTTCTTGATAATTATTGTACAATAAATCAATGAACTCTTGCTTCTGTGGAAAATATTTGCGAATCGTTAAAGATATCAGCCTAAACTCTGACCCTAAGATACATTCGCAGATCTTATTCAATAAATAAATTAGATAATGTATTTTGCTGTAAATATGAATTTATCACATTATATGAACCCTGTATGAACTTTAATTATTTATGCTCAGGAATTTTAATCAACAACTTAACTTTTTATCTGTCTAAATCATAATTGAGTATAAACTAAAAATTGTTTACTAAATAAACATTATTTAATTCGTTTTGAACAACAAGTATGGTTTCCCAGAATATTCTACAAGAGCCGTGATATTAATCTTACAGTTTGATAATCCACGCCATTATTCAATTTAATGTAATTGAGTCAAATGCTCACCGTAAACACATCACAGGACGTAGCTCGATCTGCAGCGTACAACTTAAATAACATCTTGTCGTTTAACATTTAAGATAAATTTTCCTTGCACCAGCAATAAAAGCCCATTCATTTATCTTCCACTTTTTATTCTTTCGCAGAACAATGCAGAAAAGGATGTGGAAGAAACCAAGGAGTAATCAAATTCGCAGTAGGCACCCAATACAAGTATAACTACCATGGC
Source organism: Aethina tumida (assembly GCF_024364675.1). Lineage (NCBI taxonomy): Eukaryota > Metazoa > Arthropoda > Insecta > Coleoptera > Nitidulidae > Aethina > Aethina tumida. The sequence goes on along the minus strand of NC_065440.1, from coordinate 17,445,438 downwards.
AAAATCGACATCAGTGTATCGAGTGCTGAAGGCCAACTGATCTCCACCGAAGTCAAAGCCATCGTCCTCCTGACCCAACTGGCCGACTGCCAACAAGCCATCCAACTCCAAAATGTCCAAATTTTGGGTAACGGCAAGGTAAGTCCAAAGTCTCTAATATTCCATAATCTCAATACAAGTAAAACCTAAACCGTTTCCAGAACTTCGGCCAAATACCCGACATCGAGAAGCCCATCATCATCAACAACAAGGACGGCTTGGTGGAGGACAGCATCTGCACCGATGCGGCCGACACCCAAAACTCCCTCAACATCAAACGTGCCATCGCCTCCGCCTTCCTGGTCAGCCTCCAGAGCGGCCACGAGACCGACGTCTTCGGCCTTTGCCCCGTCGAAGTGTCATCCAGCCAACAGGGCGCCGAAGTGCTGGTCCAAAAGACCAAGAACCTGAACAAGTGCGCGTACAGAGAGAACATCAAACAGGACTTCCTGGCCACCACCTTCAACAAGGACAGCGAAATCAAATCGAGCCCCATCCTGAGCGCGGACTACGTCTCCACCCAAAAGTTGAAGGACGGCGTCTTGATCAGCGCCACCGTCAACGAACAATACCTATACATCCCCTTCTCCGTCGGCAAGAACGGCGCCAAAGCCCAAGTCTTGAGCAAACTGGAACTCACCGGCACCGGCAAGGCCGCCGCAGCCCCCGCATGCAGCAAACCCAGGACCATCATCTTCGACAACCCCCATCCGGTCACCATAGCCAAAGGTAAAACTCCTCAAAGTCGGTTACAAATTAAATTACTATAACAATCGCATTGCAGGCCCCAAAAACGTCAGGGATATAACCGAAGCAGTCAAAGAAGTAGGCAAGACCATCGACAACACCCTCTCTGAAACCACAGCCAAGGAGTTCATCAACTTGATCAAAATCCTCAGAGTATCCAACAGCGAGGACATCTTCACCGCCTACGGCCTCGTCAAGTCGGGAGCTGGCTTCAGCGACAAAGAAGGAGCCAAAAAGATCTTCATCGACGCTTTGGTCACAGCCGGAAACGGTGACGCCATCGAGGTGGCCGTCAAACTGCTGCAGAGCAAGGACCTGACCGAAAGTGAACGCAGAAAAGTATTCATTGGGTTGTCTTTGGCCAAACATGCCTCAGAAGAGTCATTGGTATGTTTAACATACAAAAGTTGTTACTGAAGTTGTAGTAATTATTTATGTTTTATTGTAGACCGCCGTTGCCCAATTACTCAACCAACAAATCCCCCGCGAAGCCTACTTGGGCATTGGAAACCTCGCCGGCAAATACTGCAGACAACATGAGTGCAAGGACGTGCCAGCCATCAAGACCCTCACCAACACCCTCATCAAAAAACTGGGCGACAACAAGGCCGCCAACAGGAACGAAGAGTCCGACATGATCTACATCCTCAAAGCCTTGGGCAACTTCCACCACATCAGCGACGAAATCGTGACCAAGATCATTCAAATCGCCAAGGATAAGAACGCTTCCAATAGGTTAAGAGTGGCCGCTTTGGAAACCTTCTTGAGCGACCCCTGCCAGGACAAGCTCAGGAACGTAGCCTTGAATGTGTTGAAAGACGTCCAACAAGACAGCGAAATCAGAATTAAAGCTTATTTGGCCGCTGTGCAATGTCCAAACGCCAAAATTGGCAGCGAAATCAAAGCCCTCCTAGATGTTGAACCAAGCTATCAAGGTAAGCACTTACTCACTACCTCAAGGAACAGCAGTAACACTTTTAATTTCATTTCTAGTTGGTGGATTCATCGTCTCTCACATCAGGAACCTCAGAGCGTCCGCTAATCCGGACAAACAGCTCCAAAAGCAATACCTGAACTTCATCAGCCTGCCCCAGAAGTTCCCCGTCGACTTCAGGAAGTGGTCGTACAACGGCGAGTTCAGCTACTCCTTCGACACCTTGGGAATCGCTTCAGCATCCGAAACCAACGTCATCTACTCGCAGGACTCCTGGCTGCCCAGATCCACCAGTCTCAATCTGACGGCCGAAATTTTCGGTCACAACGTCAACTTCTTGGAAATCGAGACCAGACAAGAGAACTTGGACAGACTTATCGGACGCTACTTCGGACCCAAAGGACTTTTGAGGAACAAAGACTTGCAAGGACTGTGGAAGGAGGGCGAAGCCCCGTTGAAGAACTTCTACGCTAATATCAAGCAGAAGCTCGACAAGTCGTTGAGAGCACGCCGAGATGTTTCCGCAGCTGAAATCCAAAAGATTTCCAAAGAAGTCACCATTAAAGAAAACTCTTTGGACAAGGACTTTGATTTGGACCTGTCCGTTAAGGCTTTCGGCTCCGAATTGCTCTTCATCAACATCAACGATGACGTGAAGAAATACACTCCCGAAGACATCGTAGACAGGATTGTAACTGAGTTCACCAAGGGTCTGGATAACTTGAAGAAGTTTGAGGACACCCTCCGCTCCAACTTGATCTTCTTGGACGCCGAATTCGATTACCCCACATCTTTAGGTTTCCCCCTTAGGTTGGCACTTGAAGGTGCTGCCAACGTCCAACTGAAAACCAAGGGTAGCATTGACGTACGTGCCCTGATCAACCGCAACAAAGACACCATCGTTGAACTGTCCCTTCTCCCAAGTGCCAACGTTGAAATTAGTGGTCGCCTTACCTTGGACGCCCTCGTGGTCGAAAACGGTTTGAAGGTCGCCTCAAATCTCCACACAGCTTTGGGAGGAGACATCAAGGTTTCATTGACCAGCAACGGCGATGAAATTGAAGTCAAATACAACATGCCCGTTGAAAAACAAACCCTGATCAGTGCCAACCACGAAATTGTGGCCCACACCAGAGAACAAGGTTTACGTGAGGTCAACAAACCATTGAAATTCGCTCAAAACAAAGACTTCTCCATCTGCGTTGACCACTTGAAGGACTACATCGGCTTGGAATTCTGCGGTGAATACAGTGGACCAAATCTCTCTGGCAAACAAGTGAGTAACAACCACTAATGTCATTAAAGAACCACCATTTGACTGTTTATTTCTTTTAAAGGTACCAATTTTGCCTTTCCCATTGGCTGGAGACGGTAGCGTCAAAGTGGAAATCCTCAGTGAAGACCTCAAGGAATATTTCTTCCGCCAAGTGATTTCCCAAAGAAAGGGTGGAGAAATTGAACTTTCAACTGTTGGAAAGAATGGTCAGAAGAAGGCTAAAGTCCATCTATTGGCACAGCTACATCCAGAAAAGATCATTAAGGCTGAATTCGTTAGCCCCAAGTTCTCCGCATTGGCTGAAGCTAAAGTTACTATTAACAGCAACGAAAGGTCCCTCTTGGGTCGCGTTAAGTACGCCAACAACGAAATTTATGCCAAAGTGGGTGTTTCCGTTTCTGGTACTCCATCTAAAGCCGTGTACAAGCCCATCTTGGAATACAAAGCACCTGGTGGCGGTCTTCAACAAATAAAGAGCATCGAAGGGCAAATTATTGCTGAAGAAAACGGTCTAATGACCAAATACACCTTCGACAACTTGAAACTGATTTTGCCACAACAGAACAAGTTCATCCAACTGAAGGGAGATATGGGCAAAGAAGATAAGTCCCTGTTTGCAAACATTGACATCAGTGATGGAACCCAATTTGCTGCCCTAAATGGTAAGACTTTTAACTAAGGCAAGAGCAAGAGATAATCATTGTCTTCCTTACAGGTCGTGTCCAAGCTGCCGATGATCTGATCAAAATCAACGCCGAATTGAAGAACTCCTTCAACCCCAACGCCAACGTCAAAGTCCAAGGTGAATTTAAACGAGGCTCCAAGTTGGAAAGTCACATCACCATCAACCACGGCGCCGATTTGAGTTCCAAGCAAAACATCCTGACCATCAGCAACAGCTTCCTAAACAACGTCAAGTCTCCCCAGGAATTCGAAATCGCCACCAAAAACCAAGTGACATACCCAGCCTTAAACCTGGACGTGAAACTCGACTTCGAATACAAACCGAAGAACTTGGAAGCTGAAACCCGCTTCCGTTATTTGGAAATCGACGTAGGATCTGAGATTGAAGCCGAAATCGACGAGAAGGAGAAGGGCGACTACAAATTGGAGGTCGACGTGTGGGGACTGGACAACAAGCTGGAACTGAAGTCTAGCAGGAAAATTTCCGGACATGACTGCAACATTGCCAACTCCTTGATTGTTAACGGCAAGAAGTTCGAGCTCAAGGGAAAAGTGAAGCACATTTTCAAGCCTCAGAACATCGATTTTGCTGCAGATTTAACTCTGGTATTGCCCACACATCCAGCTCCATTCAAGTAGGTTACTTCTAAGTGTTTGAGTACTTTTAATGACCCCTTGTTGATCTTTACAGAATTACTAGTGTGTTGAAGAGTGATCCTAATTCACTTGATGCCTCAGAGAAGATCCTTGAAGGCAGCAACGTTGTCGTGGACTTCTTCTTGAAGGCTAACAAAAATGGAAACGCCAACGGTAACATTAAGGTAAAGTTTGACGGCTTCTGCTTGCATCATTTTACTTACTTTGTTTTTGTGTAGGTCAACCTTAAAAATCTTTTAACCATCAATGGCCAACTGAAGGCTAACAAAGGCCAAGGAAATGGAGATATCTTAATTGATGTCCTGACTGTCAAGAAGCAAGTGAAAGCTGAAACCACCTTTACTGTCCAAGCTCCAAAGACCTACAATGTTGTTTTGACCCTCTACCCAGTTTTCAATCAAGATAAAAATAAGAAGATTGTTCTCTCCACTCAAAACGCCGTGACACAAACCAGTCTTGACTCCAAGTAAGGTACTATTATTATCAACTTAACCATTACTTATGATTCTTGAATTTTTAGAAACGCTGTTGAGTTGAGTGGACACAAATTTGTAGTCAATCTTAAAGGAACCAAAACTGGACAATGGAACAACGGAAAGCTTAACGGAGAAGTTGAAGTTATCTATCCAAATGGTCAATACACCCTTGTTAAGTACAACAGAGACATGAAGCTGGCTAACGGTCTTCTTAACGGCAACGTCCAATTGAGCGCCGAACAAAGGAAGAACAAAAACACAGCTGGTCACAAACTCACCGCCCACGCCGTCGTTAAGAACACAAACCTGAACGAAAACCTGTACGACTTGGAATACAAATTATCCGCTGACGACTCCAACGGAAAGAACTTGAACGCAGACGTTGGCATGAAGAGACAGAAAGTCGGCGACAACGACAAAGTGGAAATGAGACTCAAAGCCTACGGTTCCATCTTGAAGAACACATTGGAAACCATAGTTTCCGGTAACTGCAACAAAGGCATTGGCGACTTCCAAGCCAGAACCACGTACGGACCCAACGAACAATACTCTCTCCAAGGACAATACCAACTGGTGGAAGACAAGCCAAAGAAATTCAGCTGGGACATCGACGTCAAAGCACCAAACCTCATCCTCAAAGCCCTCAAGTCCACGGCGTCCGTTTCACTCAAGTGCCCACACACCGAAACCGATTCCCACGAATACCAAGGCGCCTTCAAGATCTTCGCCGAGACTGCAAACTCACCCGAACCCATAATCGACATGGCCTACGAAGGCAACCTTAGAGCCACCGACAAAGAAGGACAACTCAGCAGTTCCCTCAAGTACGGCAAGAAACACCCAATCATTGTGGCTGCCGGATACTCCAAACAAGAAGGCCAGGACACCAAACAAGTAAACGTTAACGGTGCCATTCAGTACGAACAAAACAAGAATTTGAAGATGGACATTGCGTTGAACAAGAAGGCTGGCCATGAATACAACTTGGTTGTACAATTGGACACTCCCGTTGAAGGTCACAAGAGCAACAAGTTGGTCGTAAATGGTAAACGTGCTGACAGACGCTTCATCAGCAACGCCGAATTGGTGTCTGACGGTCAAAAATGGGTTTTGGACTACGTTGTGGTACGTATTTACTAATTGTATTACGAATTTTTGTGACACTTCAATATGATTTCAGTCTGAAGGCCAAACCAACGAGGTGAACATCAAGCTCCGTTGCCCAGACAACAAACTCACCGAACTGTACATCAACCACAATGTCATTTCTGAGAGACAATTCGAGCAAGCTTTTAAATTCGTCTGCGAACACAAGAACTTCGTCTTCGAGTCCAACTCCAAGTTCGTTGCTGAGAAGGCTGATGACTTCCTCCTCAAGGGATCCCTCAACTCACCCGCCTTGAAACTGAACAAAATCGACTATGAAATTAAAACCAAGCCAAACACCAACGGAAGACAAGTGGCTGTTGATGTCAAATCCGGCGGCAAGAACTTGTTGAGTGGAGACGCCAACTACCAAGTGAAGCAAGAAGGTGGCAAGACCATTGTCGAGGGTTCGGGAAGCTTCAAAGTTAAAGAACAAACCAAGAGTGGCAACTTCAAGTTCATCGAACAAAAACTGACCCAAGAAAAGAACCAAGAGCAAGGTGTTGATGTATCATTCGATGCTAGCTTAGGAAACAAGGCCATCGACGCTGAATTCAAACTGACCAACAAACAATTCAGAATCTTGAACACCTATTGTGAAGACAAAAAGGAGTGCGCCCACATTGAAGTAGACGCCAAGTCATCCTCCAACGGAATCCAACAATACAACGAAGAATTGGAAATCACTGTTGACCTGCGCAAACTGGGATTCCCTCATGAATTCGGTCTTAAGTCTGTGACCAACAGGAACGGCTGGATCATTGATCACACCGTGGATGTCCACTTCCAAAGCAAAGACAAGAACAAGTACCAGTACAGCTTGTACGTACACCCCAAGAAGGCCGGATGGAGTTTGACCACGCCTAAGAGGATCGTCTTTTTGGAAGCCGTCTCAGAGTACCCAAGCACACTCAGCAAAGATGGTGGAAAGGTGTCATTAGACATTGTCTTCTACTTGGACAAAAAGAATCAACCCAACAAGAAAATTGCCTTGAACTCGTGGGCTCAAGTCAGCGCACCATCCAGAATCCTGGAAGGAGAAATCAAGTTCTCCCACCCATTGTTGAACAGAGTATGTTGAAAAGTAAATTAATTTTATTGATAAACTTTATTGACAAACTTTTTCTGTTTTCAGCCTCTATCTGCCTCCCTGAAGACAACCAGCCAAGGCCAACAAGGTAACCGCAACGTGAAAGTTGTAGGGGAGTTGGACATTTTCGCACAACCCGCCCAGAAATTGGTACTGATTGCCGAAGCTGTTTCACAATCAGACTTGAGCACCAGAGGCTCCGTTAAAAACACCCTCAGCCTCGTCAGTTCTGGACTAGGAATCAATATTAACTTCGTCGAATCCAGTGCAGTCGACAAACCAGCCTACTCAGCCGAGTACCTCAGAAAATTGGACTGTCAGTTGGGCAATTTGAAGATCGCCAACGAATTCTCATGGAAGATATCCAAAACTCAAGCCATTTTGGTGCTGAGATTGATCAACGTTGACATCTTAAGGGCGACGAGCAAACTGAACATCAACAAGGATCAGCAAATTATCGACACCGAACTGGTCTCCTACGATAACAGCCCTGTGGTTTCCCATTTGGAAATCAAGAACTGGAACACTTTGAAGTTTGACATTGGTCGTAAACGTAAGTGTAATACGGTAAATTAAATACATGAATTTAACAATTTGCTTCTTTAGATGCACCCAACAAGAAGTTAGTGTTCAGTTCCGGATTAATTCCTGGTCAAATCGCCGACATCAGAGCTGACGTCATCACTCCAGGTGGTAAAATCAATTTGTGCCATGCCAGCTTGAAATTGGACGAAAGCAACTTCCTGAAACCCGACTACAGTGTTGACTCCAAGAAGATTCAAGAAACTTTGCAAAATGTCAGAGCTGACGTCACCCAATTCGTCTCAGGAATGCAAAGTAAGTCTAGTTGATGTTGCCCAATAGTTTTGTTAATGTTATGGTTTTGCAGAAATAGACAAGGAATGGGAAGGTCAATCCAAGAAGGCACTGCAAGAAATTACAGGCAATCTGAAGAGTGCTTTACCCAATGTGGCTCCACTTAAAGAATATTACTCCAGCGAACTGAACAAACTGAAGGAGGAAGTTGTAGCTGACAAGACCATTAAAGACATCAGCAACGCTTTGTAAGTTGCTTAATTTTTAGGACTTGCAGATCATTAACAGCTTCTTTGTTGCAGGCAAGGCATCTTTGGTGCTCTGGCCAAAGTAACATCCGAAATCTTCGTCAAAATCAACGAAGTCATTGAAGAAATCGCCAAGGCTACCCAGGCCAGCTTCTCCGGAGTTCTACAGACCATCCAAAAGGAATTGATCCCCAAACTCCAAGAGATCAGCAAGCAACTTTTGAACTCAGTCGGCAATCTCGTCAACGCTGCCGTAGACGTGTTCATTACTGTTTTGTACAAGATCAATGAAATCCTGGAGGAATACAGACCAGAAATCAAACAAATTGGTGCTGCTTTGAGTGGTATTGCCCACGATGTTGGTAGATTTGGAGTCAAGGCTTACGACAACGCCAAGGCTGCCCTTTGGCAACAATGGAAAGACTTCTATGACAAGGTTAAGGCCCTGCCCATCTTCGAAGAATTGAAGAGCCAATACCAAGAAGTAAGGCAACTTAAATTTAACTAACGGAGGAGTAAACTAATTTCTTGTTTTGTTTTAGATCGTCAAGAATGGACTCCCACAAGCCCAAGTCATTGTAAATGTTTTCAAGGAAGTTCTCAACTCCATCTATGAAATTTTGCCAGCCAATTTGCAAGAAGTAAAAGTCTTCCTGACTGCCATTGACCAATATCTTGAAAAGGTTTGTAAAACAAACATATGTTGGTATTGATTTTTATATTGGATTCACTTCTTTAGAAACTGAAGAACCAACCTGTTGATGACCTCGCCGAACTGGATAAGATCTTTAACTCCTTCCTCGCAGTCATTAAGAAGATTGCCCATATTATTTCCAGTGATACACGTAACATCAACATCAACAGCCCTGATGTAAGTATTTCAAATTACATTTAAATCAATTGGATGATTTATGTCTTTGTTTAGTACGCCTTGAACTTCGACCTCCTGTCGAAACTTCCACGTTTGGCTGCATTCAAGTTCTCACCATTCTCTCACATTCTCAAAGAGGAAACCCAAGGCTACGTTGACTTCTTCTTGTCTTTGGTGACCACACCAAGGAACCTCTTCGCACCATTCCCATGTAAGTACCATCAATAAAACCTCTTGGTAAATCTTGTTAAATATGTATTTGTTGCAGTGGTAGGACTTTTGGGACAAGGTCAACATGTCTTCACCTTTGATGGCAGACACATCACCTTCCCAGGCAACTGCAAATATCTATTGGCCAGAGATGCCCTTAACGGTTACTTCACTTTGGCTGGAACTTACTCCAACGGCCTCTTGTCATCCATTACTCTTTCCAATGGCAAAGACCAAATCACCATCAAGAAGGGTGGACAAGTCGTCCTCAACAACTCCCCATCTGACCTCCCAGTCCGCCAACCAGGCATAGCTGCCTACAGAAACTACTACGTGATCACACTGAGAACTGATTCCGGAGTGGAAGTCTTCCTCAGCCCAGATCTTACTGTGGCTGTTGTGAAACTATCTGGATTCTATCATGCACAAATTAGAGGTCTTTTGGGTAACGGAAACAACGATCCTTACGATGATTATACCCTTCCCAACGGCAAAATTGTGGAATCTGGATCTGAGTTTGGAAACTCCTACAAGATTGGAAACTGCCCCGCCGTCAACGTGCAAGAACACTCCCACGGCCCAGACGCTCCATCCTGCGCCAAACTTTTCTCGTGGGATTCTTCCCTGAGATTGGGCTACAGATTCGTCAAGCCCGACAACTTCAAAACCGCCTGCAACCATGGAGTAGCTGCTGGAGTTAAGGACACTGAAGTAACTATTGCCAAACTGTACGTCACTGCTTGCCAAGACAGAAATATCCCTGTTAGCATCCCGGAGGAACTAGGTAATGGGTTATTAAATGGTAATTTGATGAGTTGCTCATAATATATTGGTTGCAGCCAAATGTACCAACGGTGAAGTTCACGATGTGGGCGAGAAATTCAGCGTCAAGCTTCCAGGAAAGGCTGCCGACGTCATCATCCTCGTTGACACTGTCAAGTCCAACGAAAATATCTACAAACAATTGGTTCAGCCACTCATCTCTGAAATTTCCAAGGAACTCCACGGAAAAGCCATTAAGTAAGTGTCTTTATATAACAAAAAGTTCATTCAATAACAAATTCTTTTTAACAGCGACGTCGACTTCCACTTGATCACTTACGGCGGTGACAACCAATGGCCGTCCCACGTGACCGTCAACGGAAAGCTCCAATTCAAGAGCAAACCACCAAACGTCAAATTCTCCGAAAATCCCAAACATGACGAAATCAACTACCACGACGAGAAGATCAACAAGGCTGTTGGAGTGGCCGAAGACATCATTCGCAGCGTGAAGTTGGCCCTGGGCGTCGACCTCCAAGCTAGAACTTACCAGGAAGCCATCGACTATCCCTTCAGAGCCAACGCCGTCAGATCCATCATCGCCGTCACCAGCGAACCGTGCCAAACGGGCAAACTCATCCTCGTAAGTTTGCTTGTTGTGTACCATTAACTATTTATGCTCACCCTTGGTTCCGTTGCAGCTTCAAAAACTGAGGACCCTGCTGTACAGAAACAGCCAGATCCGCCTCAACCTGATCACCCCGTTCGAGAACCTGATCGTGAAGGACGCGAAGAAGACCAAGGACGTGATCGGCTTCAACAAGGCCAACGTGTTCACCCTATCGCAGGGCAAAAAGAAGCCTGAGGGATCGGCCGAATTGCACAAGGATCTGTCCTACGACGACTTCTGCGTGGACTTCACCGTCAAGAACGGAGGTAACGTGTTCGTCACCAACACCTTCCTGGCCGCCAAGGGCGAGGCCAAGACCTACATCAACGTGGCCGCCCACAATATCGTCGACCAGCTGACCAACGTCGAATCTGGTCTGGACTGCGAGTGCAAACTTACATCGCCGTGGGGCGCCCAAAACGTTTGCTGGGAAATCTACAGCAAAGAGAGATCTAACGTAAGTATTCCCAAAGATTTTATAACGGATTTGGTGTATTAATTTGTTGATGTTACAGAAAAAGACTGTTGCCAGGGGTTAGAAATACGCCTACTGTCATGACGAAGAAACTTCTATGTTAATCAAATTAATATTATAAAATGTAATGTATGATTTTTTTACAAAATGGTATTGAACTATTGTGTATAAATACTTGATAAGTTACTACTATATATTATAGGAAGTAAATAAACATTTTTAGAATAAATTTGGTGGTTTTCATGCTAAGCCTCACACTCACAGCTTCAACTGAACTCCAGAAGCTTTCAAAGTACTGCACATTGAAACAATTTATTATTGTTAGATTCAATCACACTTCATTATTTTTTACACAGTCCCTTACAACCTGGAGAAGAAGAAAGGCAAGAAGAAAATGCTTCTAATTATATAACTTTTATTAACATAAAAAATAGCTATGCATAAAGTCAAATTTTACTAAAAACTATGTACAAAAATAATTTCTATATCACAAAGACTTGGTCCCTAAAATTACATAAATTTACAAATCAACAAAACATTTTTGAGATCATTGCACTTTCCAAAACTGGAGCCTCCTACACATTAAGCTGCTTCAGTTTGTGCTTCTCAGAAATTTTGTTCTTCAAATCCTGCTTGATGTTGCTCGAGTCGTACTTCCTCTCGTTCAGATAGGTGTTGGAGTAGTTGTGTTCGAAGCTGGTGTAGTACGGAGCCTCAGTCTTGATTGCCTTCTGTTTTTTGGGGTCGAAGTACTTTTTGGTCAGCAACGGACTAATCCCCAGGTCTTCGTTCGTCTTCTTTTTGATCTGCATCTGTTCCTCGTACGTGTGATTCTTGACGTGCTTCCTGAGGCTGCTGGGGTCCGTGTATTTTTTGAGGCAGCCCAAAACTTGGCAGGCGTAAGGCTTCTGTAAGCAACAACATTATTAATAATTAGTTAACAGTTTTGGTTAATTAGTAGATGGACGTACCGTGTCGAAGTGGGTCCTCTGATGTTTGGCCCTGTCGGAGCTGTTGGAGAAGCTCTTGGTGCACGTGGCGAACTGGCACAGATAAGGTCGTTCTCCCGTGTGGCTCCTCTGGTGGATCTTCAGGTTCTCCAGTCGCGAAAACGCCTTGGTGCAACCCTTAAACTGTAACAACCACCTTCAGTTAACACGTAGCAGATGCCAGATGAAAGGTAAATATTTAAAGGCGTGATCACGTGTGTTTATTTACATCATGACATACTCTAGTTTGAGTTAGGCAAGGTGCCGGTACTAATGAAGTGTGATTATATCGAACATGTGTCGTACTTACGGGACACTTGTTGGGTTTTTCACCGCTGTGCACTCGCATGTGGATGAGCAGCTTGTACCTGGCGTTGAACGGCTTGGTTTGCCTTTGGCAGTTCTCCCAGTAACACGTGAACTCATCTCCTAATAACAAACGCAAGGTTAAAATATGTAAAATAATATAAACTTATAAAAGTACCTTTCTTTAACTCCACGTGGGACTTCTCGATGTGCCTGACGAGTGAATGTTGGGAGTCGTACTGTTGGTAGCATCCTTGCCACCTGCACATGTAGTTGGAACTGCTGGACACCTCGTCGTACTCGTAGTCCCTCGAGGATTCGTCGTCGTCGATGATGATGTCGTGCATTTGCTGCTGCGGGAACATTAGGCTGCTGGAGCTCAACATCACGTCGTCGTTGATGAGGGCTTCGTTCTGTCGAAGGACTGTGGTGTTTTCTTCGTTGCTGCTGAAGAAGGGGTGGGTGTTTTCCGGTAGGATCTCGCACAAGTCGTTGGAGCTGGTGATGAAGTTGTTGTTGACGCACTTCATCCCCAATAAGTGTCCCATCTCGTTCCTCTCATAAACGACCTAAAATCAACACGATTGTTAACCTCTGTTGTTCCTGTTGCTGAAGAATTTATTTACCTCATTAGGTGGAGCCAAATCGTTGTCCGGTACCACCCTCATAAAGTTGTTGAAGTCCATGGTGTTTCCCGCCAACGTAGAAAACGAGGGTAGCCCGTTGTTGAACTCGTCGTACTCCTCCTCTAGGTTTTGCAAGCTGCCCAACCCCAAAGACTCGTTAGACAAGTTGTCACAGTCCAGTTCGATGGTGTCCAAAGCACAAGCCTGCTCCTGGCTTCTCTCACTGTTAAATGGAGGCGGTATGAAGAACTTGGAGAAGGAGTCACTGTATTCACAGGGGACGTTGTCCACCGAGCTTTCAGTCGTGTAGGTTTCGGTGTCGAAGTTTTCCAACGAGTTGGTCGGAACCTCCTGCTTCAGGTTGTGGTCGAAGTTCTCGACGAACTCGTTGAAGTCGAACTGTATGTCTTCGGTGCAGTTTGGTGTGTTCGACGGTGTGTAATCGTTGGAGATTAGATAGTCGATTAAGTAGTCGTCGTTGGTTTTCTCTGTTACTTCACAACTTTGGAGTTCTTCCAGGTAAGTTTCTTGAAAGGTTGATTGGATGTCGGTTTTCGTTAAGTTCTGGGCTTCGTAGAACGCCAGGTTGAACTTTTCCATCAGCTCCTTTTGGCTCAGGTTGTTTATAGGGTTGTACAGTTGTTCGTTCATTTCAAAATTTGTAGACAACATCTACAAATGTTTAAAAAATTAACTAAGTTTTGACTATTTAAAAAACTGAAAAAAAAAAATATAAACAAAAATATCTTACCATATTAGGTAAAAATCCTTAAAATCCCTCAAGTTGTTGTCACTGAATCACAACACAAAGTCTATTTAAGTTGTCTGTAGTAGTACCGTCGAAAATTTTCAGTCACTGTTCACACACCAGAGGCACATGTGTTAACATCTTAATTGGAAATAAGATGTCATCTTTTAAGTCATTATATTTAAGTGCCTTATGGGCTCAAAATGCGATCGGGGGGTTCGGGCATCTTCGGGCGCCGAAGGCATCGGGACGCCTGAAACTGAAATTCTAAAAATGGACTATTATAATCGCTGACACCTTTTTTATCGCGATTATGCGATTCTACAATGGTTTGAGTTGGCGTAGCTTGTTCATTGAATGCAATAAAAAATGGAATAATTAATAATGTGGATTTATCAAAATTTTGGTCAGTTCTTTTCAATTTTAATTATTCTGAAATAAATGTAAATCTAAATTTATTTTAAAAATTAAACAAAAACAATTAAATTAAAAAAATATATAATTTAAATTAAAAATAATTAATTAAATTAAAATAATAATAATAATAATTAATTAAAATTTATAATATTTTAAATATTAAGTATAAAAATTAAAAATTAATCATTAAATTTACAAAAATTATAATATTTAATATAAATTTATAATATTTAAAATATTAAACTTAAAAATATAAAATAATTATTTAAATTATAAAAAAATTAAACATTTTTTTTATAATATAATATATAATAATATTTAAAATATTAAGCTTGAAAATTATGAATATAAAAAAATGAAAATATTTTATTTCAGTTTATAATATTTAAAAAGCTGAGCTTAAAAAAATAAAAATAATTATTTATTATTAAAAGAAAAGTTTTTATTTGAAATTTTAACTTTAAAAATTAAAAATAAATCAAATAACATCATATTAATAACATATTTTTAAGATGTTGAACTGAACTTTTATAATTAAAATTTAAGAATAATTAATTACATTTATATAATAAAATCCAAAACATTTAATTTAACTTTCTAATATTTGAAATATTAAGTTTAAAAATTTAAAATTAAATAATTTATTTAAAAAAAAATTAAGTATAAACTTATAATATTAAAAATTATAAAATAACAATTTAATTAAAAAAAATAAAATATTTAATTTAAATTTATGACATTTGGAACTTAAAGCTTAAAAATGTAAAAATAATTATTTAAATTAATTAAAACAAAAATACTTAATTTAAATTTATAATATTTCGAACCTTAAGCTTAAAAATTAAAAATAAGTAATTTAATATAAAAAAATGAAAATATTTTATTTCAGTTTATAATATTTAAAATTCTAAGCTTAAAAAATTAAAAATAATTATTTAAATAATAAAAACAAAAATTAATTTAAAATTATAATATTTGGAGCATCAAAATATATATTTAAGATGTTATCAACTTTTTACTTGTAATCAATTAATTAACGTTATGTTAAAAAATAATAAAAGAATAAATCCTGATAAATTTGATTTTTATTACTTATAATAATATTTTTAATGTTTACCATATTATTTTAAATATTTTAGTAATAATAATTACTATTACATTGTACCTTTGTTGATTATAAGAAAATCTAAAGGTCAATATTCATTAATTAATGGTACCAAATGCCACAGACCTGCCACAGCAGATGTACGAGTATCAAAAGGAAAAAAATCTTTATCTACAATGCACTTGTAATATAAAATTATAAATATAGCCGTGGATATGTCTCCTGCCAGCCAAGCTATAATTGTGAACCTTCGTTTTACGTTTTTTTGTGAGCCTATAAGCACGACCAACACGTGTTGGTGACTCTAAAAAACGACGCCCGATAAAAAATTTAAATCAACAAACACGCACTGTATAGTATGTACCCCGAGATACACTGTCGTACCAAAGAAAAGTACGGACCAATTTGATAATATGTCTTCAGTTTTATTAAAACATTTTATTTTTATTCGAAGCTACCAAAAGTTTATAAAATATTTGAATCGAAATTTAGAGGTAGTCATCCATTTTTTTAAAGAGGTGCTTGAAAAAATACAACATTAAGGTTTAAATGACGAAAAATTATTATTATAATAATAATCAATACAATTTAAAAAAATTAAGGTGTTTGGGCCTCTGTTTTGTGCGTGCAGTGTATCATATTATATTCGATATTCAAAATACAGCTGTGGCCTGAGTTTGTTTCTTTTTTTTTCTGAATAGGCGTACGATCGTTTTGGTGCGATGCGGGAGACAATAAGAAGTTATGATGAAGTGTGTCACGTAGATACTAGTTTATAATTAGCCGTGTATTTTTGGAATCAACTCGTTTAAGAAAAAAAGTGACATTTTACACATATTTAGGAAATCATTTCCATTCATGTGTTCAAAATTTGACATTGTAGGGCATAAAAAATTAGGAAGATGATCATTTTTGAATATGTCTTATAAAAGACCACATAATTAATAATTTCATTATACAATATTTAAGTTTATATTTGGAAAATATGATTTAAATTCTAATGAATTTCATATGTAATAATTGCCACTAGTTCCAGTACTAATACCACACTTTTTCTAATCATCAGTACTACTAACTACCTTATCTATTGATAAATATATTGAAATTTTACAATAGATTAATATTTTATAAATAAATAATATGAAAATGATGGTTACCTATAATTAAAGGTGGTATGGATAAATCTAACAAAGTATAAATAATTTATTATCTATATACTATGTTTGGAAAATGTGACTATGACCAAAATTCAAATTCTTATAAAATTAAGAATAATAACTTGAAATGATTATTTTAAAATAATAATTAGGAAAAATTATAAATTTGATGTGTACCAACTACCACTAGTCATAGTACAGTACTTCTTCTAATTATCAGTACTACTACTTAATATCTTACCTATTAATAAGTATATTGAAGTTATAAAAAAGAAAAAGATAAAGTATATATTAATTTATTGTCTATAGTATATAAAAACTGTGTTTTAGTAAATATAATTACTTCTATAATTTATAAAAACTATGTTTGAAAAATGTGATTTCTTCGACAAAAATATAATAATAACCTTATTAACCATCGATTAGAATAGAATACGTATATAGAAATGATTATTTTAATATTATAATTAGGAGAAATTATAAATTTGATGAGTACCAACTACCACTAAACATAGTACAGTACTTCTTGTAACTATCAGTACTATTAATTAATATCTTACCTATTAATAAGTATATTGAAGTTATAAAAAAGAAAAATATAAAGTATATATTAATTTATTATCTATAATATATAAAAACTGTGTTTGAAAATTTGATTTCTTCGACTAAAATACAAATGCTTATCAAATTAAGAACAATAACCTTATCAACCATCAATTAGAATAGAATACGTTTATAGAAATGTTTTTTTTAATATTATAATTAGGAAAAATTATAAATTTGATGTGTACTGATTATCACTAGTTATAGTACTGTTTCTAGTAATTTTAACTGAGTACTATTAATTATTACATTACCTATTAATAAATATATTTAAGCTTTAAAAATATAAATATTTTATATATAAATTATAGGAAAATGGTGGTTACTTATAATTAAAAGTGATATTAAGGTATAAATAACTTATATCTATAATATATAAAAGCTATGTTTGAAAAATGTGATTTCTTCGACAAAAATATAATAATAACCTTATCAACCATCAATTAGAATAGAATACATATATTGAAATGATTATTTTAAAATTATAACGAGGAAAAATTATAAATTTGATGTGTACTGATTACCACTAGTCCTAGTACTGCTTCTAGTACTGTTAACTGACATGAATATTTTATATATAAATTATAGGAAAATGGTGGTTACTTATAATTAAAAGTGATATTAAGGTATAAATAACTTATTATTTATAATATATAAAAGCTATGTTTGAAAAATGTGATTTCTTCGACAAAAATATAATAATAATCTTATCAACCATCAATTAGAATAGAATACGTATATAGAAATGATTATTTTAAAGTTATAATTAGGAAAAATTATAAATTTGATGTGTACCAATTACCACTAGTCCTAGTAGTGCTGCTACTACTTCTTCTGACCATTAGTACGACTAATTATTATCTTACTTATTAATGTACATATTGAAGTTTTAAAATAAATTAATAATTTACAAATAAGTTAAAAAAACTATAGACAAGTTACCTATAATTAAGAGTAGTATAGATAAATCTAACAAAGTATAAATTATTTATTATCTATGGAACATAATGACTAATTTTGGAAAATAGACTCTTTTTAATAAAAATTTAAATTATTATAAAAAATACTAAATGCTTTTTTATATAAACAATAAAATATAATGATATAAAATAAAAATAAGTAACATATTGATTAAAAAAGTGAGGAGGATAATTAATTAAGCAAATATATTTAATTGTTCAGTTGGAGTTTATAAATTGTGTTATTTATATGGGCACAAATCCCAAAACAATAAAAACCACTTGTCGCCTCACATCAGACGAAGATCAAATAAAAAAGAAACGACAATCAGGCAGTAGAACATAGTGGTAGTATATCACCGTACGCCCGATGCTATAACGAAGATTTTTACTCATTTCTTGTGTTTTATTTAACACACATGGGCTCCATTTTCCCCTCTAATAAAAATACGGGGTTAATATACCGTGGCAGGCTCGGGCAGAAAAAAAAAGGCTTTTAAGGAATGTCACATACGTTCAGATTAATGTCTTTTTATTTGGTTCTTTTTTTCGGTTGCTGATGCACGGACAAGTGTTTGGTATAATTTGATACCAGTTGGTTTTTAATGACGTTCCTTTTTTTTCTGTTGGGGCTTTTATGATTTTTTAATTTATCGGTCATTAACAGTGATCCGGGAACGGGGATGCACATTAACACCGAAAATGTACGGCATTAAAAAGTAAATCATGCTTTTCAGCTGTAAAAACTGGTAATAAAAATGTTATTAATTAACTGTCAAAATAATGTTTCCAGAATGTTTAAAAATCTTGGAATCTGAAAACCTGAAAATCTGAAAACCGGAAAACCTGAAGAGCTGATGATCTGAAAACCTGAAAACCCGAAGACCTGAAAACTTGAAAATCTAAAAATGTTAAAATGTGAAAATCTGAAAACCTGAAAAACTGAAAATATCTGAAAATCTGTAAATCTAAGTTTTAAAAAAAATTCAAAAACCAAAAATTTTAAAACCGTGTTTTTCTTGACAATTTGGTTTGTTTTTATTAAAAACATTGATATTTTTCAGAAATGTACACCTGTCAGAACTGCAGACAATCGTAAAAATCGAAATCCGTCACCCCCAACCACTAATTAGTGCCAGACTACCGTAAACTCAAACATGACACCTTATTAGGCCATAAACAATCCTCCCTGTCCATTCCCACGCTTACTCTCTAACCCCAGACAACCCTTCGAAAGCGTCCAATCCCGAACGGGGTTTCTATAAATTCGTTTTGAGTGACGGCAGCACATTTTTACGATTTTGTCCAAATACATGTGAACATGTGTTCCGTATTTATATTTCATATTCGGAGAGAGGACTAATGGCATTTGAAAAAAATGGAAGGAATCTCCCGTTTCAAGACGGGTGTCGACTGGGTTGCGATGATATAATTCGGTTATTTATATGTCGGTGGATGTCGTTATGTAATAAATGGGGAATTTATGGTGCCGTGACCTAAACAAACACGACGGTACATGTTTAAATAACGTTGGTGATGAATGATGATTATTAATTTTACTAATTCTAATAAGTAATTAATCTCTTCCTCCGAATTATAAAATGTTTAAAATTTAAACAAGAAAACCCTTAATAACATTTATTAATTATTACCAATAATAATTCTGATTAATTTCCTTACATCTTACAAATTTCAGTATTTATTACAACTAGAATATAATTGGCTGAAGACTATTATTACTGAAGTTATTAATCCGTTTTCAAATTAAATTAATTATATTTTCAATATAATTTCCTTACACCTTACAAATGATTAATATTGATATATTTTATTAATTACTATCATTAATAATTCATAATAGATTACAACTAATTTCAGTGTAAGTTAAAACTAGAATACTCTGTAAATAGAACCTTACAAAAGGAAAAGTTAAATAAATTTTATTAATTATTACTAATAATGATTCTTAATAGTTTTCTTACACCTTACACATTTCAGTATTTGTTAAAATTAGAATAAATTTGGCTGAAAACTAACATAACTAAAGTTATTTATTTCTTTTCAAATTAAATTAATTATATTTTCAATAAATTTCGTTACACCTTACAAATAGAAAATATTAATAAATTTTATTAATTACTATCATTAATAATTCTTAATAGATTACAACTAATTTCAGTGTATATTAAAACTAGAATAAACTCTTTAAATAGAACATTACAAAAGGGGAAGCTAAATAAATTGTATTAATTATTACCAATAATGATTCTTAATAGTATTCTTACATCTTACAAATTTCAGCATTTATTAAAACGAGAATAAACTAGGCTGAAAACATAACTGAAGTTATTTATTTCTTCAATATAATTTCCTTACAGCTTACAATTAAAAAATATTAATAAATTATATTAATTACTATCATTAATAATTTTTAACAGATTACACCTAATTGCTGTGTATGTTAAAACTAAATTAAACTCTTTAAATAGAACATAACAAAAGGAAAAGTTAAATAAATTTTATTAATTATTACTAATAATGATTCTTAATAGTTTCCTTACATCTTAAAAATGTCAGTATTTATTAAAACTAGAATAGACTTGGTTGAAAACTAACATTATCGAAGTTTTTCCTTCCTTTTCAAATCAAAGTGTTATTAAAATTAAAGTAAACTCTTATTAAAACTATACAAAAGGAAAAGCTAAATAAATTTTATTAATTACTGCCAATAATAATTTTTAATAATTTCCTTACACCTTACAAATTTCAGTATTTATTAAAACTAACGTTACTGAAGTTTTTAATTTCTTTTTAAATTAAATTAATTATATTTTGAATATATTTTTTTTATACCTTACAAATGAAAAATACTAATAAATTTTATTAATTACTATTGTTAATAATTCTTAATAGATTACAACTAATTTTAGTGTATATTAAAACTAGAATAAACTCTTTGAATAGAACCTTACAAAAGGAAAAGCAAAATAAATTTTATTAATTATTATCAATAATGATTCTTAATAGTTTTCTTACATCTTACAAATTTCAGTATTTATTAAAACTAGAATAGACTTGGCTGAAAACTAACATAACTAAAGTTATTAATTTCTTTCCAAATTAAATTAATTATATTTTCAATATAATTTCCTTACAGCTTACAAATAGAAAATAATAAAATTTATTAGTTACTGTCAATAATAATTCTTAATAGATTACAATTAAATTAAGTGTTTATTAAAACTATTAAAAAATAAACTCTTTTAATAAAATCTTACAAAAGGAAAAATTAAATAAATTTTATTAATTACTACCAATGATAATTTTCCTTACACCTTATATATTTTGACAGAAAACTATTTATTATTCTTATTTCTTTGCAAATTAAATTAAATATATTTTCAATATATTTTTTTTACATCTTACAATTGAAAAAACTTAGTTTCTGTTAATAAGAAAATCAAACAATTTAAAATCAATTTTAATGTTTATTAAAACTAGAATAGACTTGTTTGAAAACATCTGCACTACATCACATTAATGTGCAGCAACGGGTTAAAAACAAACTGGATATAATTTAGTGTTTAGACATGTGGACTCAAAACGAAATTTGTCAGTTGTTTGAACCTATCTGATTACATAAGAATTGGCGTAAAAAAATGTTATTAATTTTGTCGCATGATGTCTCTAACCTACGACACATTGTGCCAGTTTGTGCCCCATTTGACCGTGAAATTGATGAATTGAGATTTCCAACAATTGATTGGGACTTATGAACGTCGGTCGTGATTGATGATGAGACTTCCTTGTGTGGGAGCAACAAGTGCAAATTAAAAGGACAACAATCATTGATTTAACGACCCACAAAATTAATGACCTATCGAAGTGGTGACTACCGTTTTTTTAACTGCGGGTTTCGAATTACCGATACTCACCTCATCACACATCAAGTTCCATCCCCATCATCAATTGCCCTTCCCTCATCGGACTCCGGTTCTCGGTAATCCCCATAGTAAAAACAATCGTGGTGTTAATGACATTTCGTATGTTTTTACAGTGCCCGTTCCCCATTGGTGGACTGCACGTGGCTTTCAGATTTTTTTTCCGTGCCGCTAGTAACCCGACACCCCGAGCCTTTCGGAATACACTTGTCGCTCGAATTCGAGATCTACGAGCAGATGTGAGCACCAGCAAAAAAATGAATGGCTAAACTAACGATGCCAGTCTGTTTTCCATTCAATATTTATATCGTGTCGTCTGTTATCTAGTTTTTAGCGACCTTAGATGGAGCACCATTTAATTAATCGAGCTGAGGTGTCGATTGAAGTGGTGTCTCGACGTTCTTTGGCCTCTTTTGCTGAGATCCAGGGTGTTTGAAGTAAATTCATTGAATTAAAAGGTTTACTGTGTTGAAATTAAACAACTTCAACTTATTCTTCTTCAAAACACTTCTTTGGAAATGGTGTAATCGACTTAATTTGTTGCCAAGTTGCCCAACGAATTTAGATTTCAAAAGTTTCTAAACGTGTGGATGAAATATCAAAAGTTAATCAGCAATATATAACGTTTTAAAAGTCCTTTTTAATGAGGTATCACTTGACCTCATTTCAATATGAAAAATGCTGAGGGATGGCGCCCTCACTTTGGGGGTTGAAGGTGTTGCTAATTAAAAAAAATGTTGTTATTAAATTGTCCCATAACTTTCTATATGAGTTGATAAATTTTCAGAAGCTAATCAGCAATATACAGGGTTTTAAAAGCTCTTTTTAATGAGGTATCACCTGACGTCATTTCAATATGAAAAAATTGAGGGTTGGCACTCTTACTTAGAGAGTTGAAGGTGTTGTTTTACTTTTTGTGTCAAAAGTTGTCCCCCTTACATACAAACTTGAGGTGTTTTTGGATTTTGTCGATCCCGTAATGTCTCGTGGCACATTTTGGATGAGCCACCCTGTGTATTTGATATGTGCAATTAAAAAAATTGTTGTTAATATATTAAACTATCTATTATTTAACCAAAGGCGCTAGGTGTGAATATTATGTTTTTAAAATTTTTCAATTACAGCAGGATTTCCATTCTATAAAGTATTACTAGTGTTATGCAACCAAGATTACAAGTAATTTCAGCAGTACTTATAAAATAGTACCGATATAATATTTAGGTTTTAATATGAACAATTTGTACCACAAATTAAAAGTAGTACTTGTTCCAATAGTGGAATTACAAGAAAAAAAGTCATATTCATATAAAATCACAGATAAAAAATATATATATTTATTGTTTGAATCATTTTATCAATAAAATAGTAATAAACAGAATAAATATTTGGAAATGTGAGGTAAATTAAATAAATTAGATCAACATCCTTCGCATCGATACATTTTGTGGACACATGTTCCTGGTAACTTCATACATTTCAGGACAAATTCACTGCATTCCTGTAAGTGAAACATTTGAATTAATTTAATAATATAAAACGTATGATATCATCTAAAAAATATTAAACGTGACTAGTTTTATAATAATTATTTTCATAATTTAAAGGTGTTAATTAACATAAATTGATAAATTCATTAGGAACAAACAATACATAGAATTTCTAGGAAATGACTCAAACAAGTGATAAAATTGAGTCACTGAAAAACGTATTTTTAGGTACGTTTTTAGTTGATGTATTTAACTTTAAACACCTACCAAACAATCAAATTGGTCATTGAATAAAAGTTATATTTACACATTAATGAGGCTACATCTGGGAACAACTTAGTTAATTCAAAGCTGGTTGTTACTTACATTACAGGTCCCACAACAAATCTCGCTGAATGTGAGGATTAAAACGTAAACGGGTGCCATAAAAAATGCAATTGGAAAGGCCACAGTCAACAGCAGGATTAGCCATACTGGAAACATCAAACAGCCACCGCAACCCATTTTTTTTTCGATGCGTCACCGGGCACGTCGTACTTAACTTAAGTAACTGAACTGAACTGTTCAATGCGAACGGAATTTAGTGTTTATATTTGTATGCACGACGCCCGATAATCGCAGTTACGGTTTGTTTGCACGACGTGATTAGCAGGTATTGTTGGTTGATGAGTACCGTGGAATTGGAGGAAATCCGATGTTATGAAAGGCAAATAGGTTTAAGTATGGTTTGAATTTGTTTAAAATGTCTCATGAGTAACTGGCGCAAGCGCTTGTCAGATTCGAATCGTTTGATGAAAATGAATTTATTGAGTGAAACAGTGTATGGCCAGACGTCCGGCAGGTATCGTCGTTGGGTCGCCAGTCATTAGTTGGAGTAAACATGCCGTGCAAGAAGATGTGTTACTCCCCCATCAGGTTGGATGGAAAGACTGCTGTTGTAACTGGCTGTAACACTGGCATTGGCAAAGAAACCGCCAAAGACTTCTATCAAAGAGGTTAGAATAAAGTTGTAGTTGCACCATAAGATGAAATTACACTTTTATGGTAACAAAACCTTGAAATTTTGTTTGTCAATATTTAATCTGACCTTGTCATTTAATTATGAATTGTATTATATACCAAGTTATGAAAAATTTACTTTAAAAGTCTTAATTATGGAGAATAATGGTACCACCTTTCCCTCCAGCACTACCCAAGCTGTAACTTATAGCTAGTAAACCTTAAATCAGGTTGCAGGGTGATAATGGCGTGCAGGAACCTCCAGAAGGCCAACGACGCCGCCGAAGCCATTAAATCAAAGTGCAAGGAAAAATCCGACGTGGGTGAACTGGTCGTAACGGAATTGGACTTGTCCAATCTTGAGTCGGTCAGAAAGTGTGCCCAACACCTTGTTGACACCGAACCAAGAATTGAATTGCTGATCAATAACGCCGGCGTCATGATGACGCCTGAGGGTAAAACCGTCGATGGATTTGAAACTCAGTTTGGCACTAATCATTTGGGACCGTTCCTTTTCACTTTGTTGCTTTTGCCTAAGATCATCAGCAGCAAGCCTGCGAGGATTGTGAACGTGTCTTCTAAGTTGCACGAGGGTAATAATTAGCTTTGGAACGTTATTGATTGCTTAAATTTAGATAAATAACCTTTATAAAAATCAATAATTATTAGTTATACATAAAATATACATTCCCCTAATTGTTATTAACCTTCCCAGGTGGATCAATAAACTTCGACGACCTCATGTATGAAAATAGAAAGTACAGCCCACTAGGAGCATATCAACAAAGCAAACTAGCCAACATTCTATTCGCCAAAGAGTTGGCGAGACGTCTTGAGGGTATAATTTTATAAATATGTCTTCTGGGTCTCAATTGGGGTCTTCAACTCAAAATTTTACATTCACTGAATAATGATAATTGTTTTCTAGCTGCTGACATAGAGGGTGTGACAACTTACAGCCTCCATCCAGGCGTGATTGACACGGAATTGGTTAGAAACTTGGGAGAGACGTATTCGGGCGTGGTCCAGTGGACTATGTCCGCCATTAACGGCATTTTTGCCAAGAACCCGCATCAGGGTGCGCAGACGTCGATTTACTGCGCAGTCGAGGAGCACTGCGCAAACGAAACAGGATTGTATTATGCTGAATGCGCAGTAAAAAAACCCTCCAAAAAAGCCCTGGATGAAGAAACTGGCAAGAAATTATGGGAGTGCAGTCTCAAGTTGGTGGGTCTGGATGATAATTATGACCCTTTTCAATAATGGTGTTATTTTGTACATGTTTTGTTGATTTTTGATGTTATTTATGTTGTTGTTTTACAATAAATATGTGTGACTAGTTTGTGTTGGCCCAAACTTTCCTTTAACCACTTCTTCTTCCTTTTTTCTATAGTTACCAAAAGAAGACATTATTGTTAATGTAATTTTTATTCAATTTTTGTTATTTAGATTATAATATTCAATAAAATTATCCCAAATAGTTTTTCTTTGCTTACTTTCACCAAATTAAACAAATATATTTATCAGATTAGATAACATGATTGATTTTCTTACTTTGAAATTCCTTATATTTATAAAATATTTAGTGTTTTATATACACTTTCGTAACTTAACACAAAAGTCTCATAAAATCTGAGTCAAAATGTTCAAATGGCATTAAAAGTTAAGAGAAAACTTGAAGAACTTAAAATCCTGTACAAATTGGTGGTGATGCTAAGTAAAATAAAATAAATATATTAATATTTATGCATTTGATAACAAATATTATAGTAGAGATGAAAATTTACTAACACATCTACGTCGTTTCTTAATTAGCTTGTCATCGTCGAGTGACTAGTCATTATTTTGAGCTACCATGTCTGGTAACAAAATTTGTTACTTCCCTTCCAGCTATAGAAATAGAAATAGAAAACTTTTCTTTGTAATTAGACACAACACCATTGTGGACAAAGACTTCTTTAAAAAATATTAAAAAACACTTTCAAATCAATTTTAACTTCTTTTCCAAATTCACGCAGGCGCACGGTCGAATTTTAATGATTTTATAAAACGCAAATCATGAAACAAAACATCACAGTCACACAACTATTCTCGTGAGTCACACATCCAGTTGATTCAAGGTGCAAATCTACTATCAGATCGGAGTGCATCAATTGTCCATTTAAAAAGTTTGTTAACATGCCTTGTAACAAGATGTGCAACTCGACCGCAAGGTTGGATGGCAAGACGGCCGTTATAACTGGCTCCAACACAGGAATTGGCAAAGAAACCGCACAAGACTTCTATCAAAGAGGTAACTTACACTTAATTAATCAAATTTAAACAAAATAAAGTTATTATTTATAGTTTAAATTGTGCTTAAATACATCAGATGACAAGTAAACAACATTTCTAGTATTAGATAATTAAGGGAAAAAAATTGAATGGGAATAACAACAATTATATCTCATCACATGGCAATTTTACCTACGTGACACTCAATATTTCATCCCAAAACCTTGAGTTTTATTTTTAATTACTTTATTTAAAAAGCAGTACAAAAATAATTTATAAATTACCATAAATGTCTTTAATAAAAGTAAATTTATTTAATACTTACTTTTGAGGGAGTTACAGTACTAAAACACCACAGAGAAGAGTGTCGCAGGGGTGTTGATTTGAGGAACTATTTACTACGAAAGCAGTTTTCTGTTTTATAATCGTCTTAGTTTAATTCCTTTAGTTTCCATAAAAGAAAGTAGTAAATAATCATTTTATTATTTAGCACTAATTTAATTACATAAGTAACGACAATGAAGTGATTTAAGCATGGACTTTATTTGCTTTTCATCACGTAATTATTGCTAATTAATTAACTGATGTACATAATTAACAATTCTAATTTATTTGATTATGTTTACAATGTGAGTCATATTTTTAGAATTAATTCTGCATAAAATTAAACCTGGAGTTAAATCATTTCATCACGTAGAAACTTAATTGTTCCAAATCGATATTTGAATGTCACCTGAGAAAAATCGTTAATTTTAATTAAAACAATCAGCTTTCAATGGTTAATTATAGGTTGCAGAGTGATAATGGCGTGCAGGAACCTCCAGAAGGCCAACGACGCCGTCGAAGACATTAAATCGAAATGCAAAGATAAAACGAATTTGGGGGAACTGATCGTGACGGAGGTGGACGTTTCCAATCTGCAATCGGTCAGGAAGTGTGCCCAGCACCTCCTGGACACCGAACAACGAATCGATCTGCTGATCAACAATGCCGGTGTGATGGCCATTCCGCAGAGCAAGACGGTGGACGGATTCGAAATGCAATTCGGCACCAATCATTTGGGACCGTTCCTGTTCACCCTGTTGCTTTTGCCCAGGATTATCAGGAGCAAGCCGGCCAGGATTGTGATGGTGTCTTCTGTGGCTCATACAGGTTCGCCTATTGATTAGTTCGTAACTCTGGAAACTAGCTTGGGTGGATTGCAACAAATGAATGTATGATTAAAATCTCCAATAATGTGTTTCAGGAGGGTCAATTGACTTTAATGACCTGATGTATGAAAAGAGGAGATATGGAGCCATAGGAGCGTATCAACAAAGCAAACTTGCCAATGTGCTGTTTGCCAAAGAGTTGGCAAGGCGTCTTGAAGGTATTATATTATTATTAAACAATTCTTTGATCAAAATGTGCTTTGCACATTAATTATTTTCGCAGATTTTTGTTTTATTGCTCATAATTGAATATCTTCAGTCTTGAGTACGTAGTCGTGGTTGTCTATTCAATTGGCGCATACATTTTCCTTCAAATTAATATTACTTCTTTTAACTAATAATAAAAAGTCAATGTCTCAATAAAGTTTCAAGACATTACAATCACTGGAGGACTCATCGTCCAAATATTTTTCAGAGCTTGATTGTATAATTTAATGTCATTGGAAACTACCTTGTTCAACCCTTACATTGTCAAAAATTGGTAGCTTTGAAGCATTTTACAATAAATTCAGACATTCTCCTCACTTCGTCCATGCCACACTGTTTGCAGCTTCTTCCTAAAGTCCTGTTTGTCTTCCAGCCGCCAAGATCGACGGCGTGACAACATACAGCCTCCACCCGGGCGTGATCGACACGGAACTGTACAACAGCCTCGGCGACACGTATTCCGGATTCGTCCAGTGGACGATGACCACCATAAACCGCTTCTTCGCCAAGACACCGCTGCAAGGTGCGCAGACGACGATTTACTGCGCAGTCGACGAACACTGCGCCAACGAGACTGGCCTGTATTATGCCGAATGCGCAGTGAAAAGACCGTCCAGGAGAGCACAGGACGAAGAAACGGCGAAGAAACTGTGGGAGTGTAGCCTTAAGCTTGTGGGTCTGGAGGACAATTATGATCCTTTTAAATAATTTTTGTTAATTTGTACGTCCACTTTGTTATTGGTAAGGGTTAAGTAGTTTATGCACCTGATGTTTAAGTTGTTGTGTAATAAATTAATTGTTTAATTTGAATATTGATTATTACTTCCTCACTAATTACAATCCAGTACTGCCAAAATTATGTATTTTTTAATAACACAATACCAAATGTATGTTTTGAGTGTCGCAGGAGTGTTGGTTTGAGGAACTATTTCCTACTAGAGCAGTTTCCTGTTTTATGATTATAAAACAGGCACTAAAAACCGTATTTTTGAAATAATTACGAATTATATTATCTTTTAATATAAATTTATTAATTAAATTCTACGTATTAACATCCTTCACATCGATACATTTTATGGATACAAATGCCGGGCAGTTTCATGCACTTGAGAACAAATTGGGCACAGCTCTAAAACAATTGCAATAAACAATAAAATAAAAGTTTTCAATTCGTGTAATAAAATGGTGATCATCAAATTTATTACTCACGTCACAGTTTCCACAGCAAATTTCACTGAACGTCAGTATGATCACGTAAATTGGTGACATCAAAAAGGCAATTGGGAAAGCCACAGTCAGCAACAAAAGCAGCCATAAAGGACAGCACAGGCATCCACAAGCCATGTTTTCAAATTGGATGTTGAATGCTGTTAAACTGAACCGATTGATCACACCTACTTACTTTACCTTTATCTAATCGTGTTGTACAACAAACATTGTTAAAGTGTTTCTGTTACCTTGCTAAAGGCGTGTTGTTTTTTTTTAATTTGATAATAAACTGAGTGATTTTAATCAAGAATAATTTTAAAATTTTAATTTTGATGTGTTAATTTGTATCAACGACAACCTTTAAAGTTATATAAATATGTATGTTATATTTGATACCCAATTAATTATTTATATTATATAGTATTTGTTTAAAATTAAATAAATAATTTTTAAAAATATAAATCAATGTTGTAATATATATTTAATTTATATTATTTCTATTTACCTCCTCATACTTAATCTGATGCTTTTTGTGAGTTTTATGTTTTATCTTATTTATTGAATAAAGCTGGGTAAATAGTTTCTCTTCCAATATATCATAAGTATATATCTATATTTCATTACATGTATTTACTGATGGTTTTCTGTGAATTTTATATTTTATCATATTTTATATTATTAACATTTTTATATTTAACGATTTTAAATTTTATCAGGCTTAAAGGGAAGTTGTTCCCAAATTCCAGCGATAAATAAACTATTTGATACTTGGGCATATGTGTCACGTTCATTGGTTTCAGTATAAAGCGGACGTGCTTTGCGGTAGTAGTAGTAAGGTACTCATAACCCATCAGAGTTAGTTCAAAATGGCATCTTGTGGTTGGATTTGCTGTCCATTATGGTTAATTTTACTTTTAACTCTGGCATTCCCCATTGCAATTTTAATGTCACCGTTCTTCGTGATAATCGCCTTCTGCAACGCCCTTTGCTGCGAAAATTTTCAAGTAAGTAACAAATTAATTTAGAAATTTCTGAAAATTTCAATAAAAAGAAACAAGAAGTTTCATGTAAAATTAATGGTACGTTATACTTTTAGTTCAGCTTCTTTCAACACCGACAAATATTTTTCTTAATTTATGTATTCAATTTAAATAATTGTTGCTAATAAATTGTGTTAAATAAACGTTAAGCCAATTTGTGATAAACCGTGCTCAATGAATGAATTGTTTGTTTAGTACTAAAATTAATTTACACCTTAAAAGCCTTATCAGAAAATACAATATATTCAGTTCAGTTTTTTGATAATTTAAATGATGATGATATTAATAAAATCAGTTAATTAACAACACATCCTTTGATTATCAATATATGTATATTATCACAAGAAGCGATAAACTTTATTTAACCTTCATAACTTTACGGTTTGTATAGACTGCGAAGTGACAAATTCTAAAATTAGATCGTAAAAATATAAACATGTTTTGATATAACTCAGTGGTTTAATATAATAACCAGGGTATTCCCCGAAGGAAAATTTTATGTTTGGGTCTCGCTATTTCTGACAATATTAAATTAAATATGAATAATCAATGAATTGTAAAAATAACTAATAATTTGCATTTTTTTTAGTGCTGTTCCGATTTCATCATGAACTGCATGAAGTTACCCGCCACCTGCGTCTACAAGATGTACCGCTGCGAGGGATGTGTATCAAACGTTTGATTTGATTTGTTTTATTTCTTGTGTATTCAATGTATTATTTACAATTTTATATTAAAATTAAACGATTTCGTAATTAAATTAGTCCATATATTAAAAGTTAAGGTACCTAGATGAAGCTCTAAGAAGCATTTCATATTTTACTTATTTTCAGTCTCATTAATATTCGTATTTTACTCAAAGAGGGTTTCTAGTTAATTTTAGATAATCTTTTCGTCTCGTTGTTAATGCTTACATGTCCCCGAATGAATTATTTGTATCCATTAGTAAGTAAAAACTCGTTGTGAGCCATTGTTAAAAGAACTTTAAGAATAAGGAAGAAATCCAGTCGCTATATTTAAAAATCTCCAAATTATAAAGCAGCACGTGAACATTAGGCAACCAACATTACAGTACATCTAAACTGCCCGGGGATTCCCCCAAATCAACTACAGATACAGACCTATTTTGTCAGTCATTAAAGTAAATATCACACAAAATGCAACCACAACTTGCCGTTTTGAGGTAACATTTAATAGTAAAAACCGTTGCAGGCCTATTTTATTTGTTTTATTTACATATTCACATTTATGATCATTGTGTATTGTATATTTTATCTTATTTATTTATTGATTGTATGAGAAATGGTAAGTACTACTATTTGTAGATCATCTTTGTTAAAGAAATATTTATTACCTATAATTTAAATTTATAATAAAAGGGATAATTTATTTTTTTAACAAAAATAAATAATTATCACGTGGATAAATATCAGGACCACGTGGTGGATGACTAAGTGATTGGGTTAAATGTTGTTTGGGCACAAAAAGACCTGACCTGTTTTGAACACCTTATTTAATTTCATTACAAGACTATAAATATTACATTGAAAAAACAAATTAAATCAAACTTTAGATCCACAGCATTTGCAGCTGTACATCTTGGAAAGGCAGATGGCGGGCAACTTCATACAGTTAATAACGAAATCGACACAGCACTAAAAAATAAAAATTGTTAGTTATTTTTATATTTAATTTATTATCTTAATATTATGGGGCTAGCTATTTTACTCTCAGAATCATATAATTATAGAATTTATCACTAATTTACTACTTACTGTGCAGTTGTTACAGCAAAGGGCGTTGAAGAAAGCGACAAATACGTATACCGGCGACATTGCTAATGCAATGGGGAATGCCAAAGACAAAAGAAAAATAAACCACTTAGGAAAAAAAATCCCAACACAACATGTCATTTTTGAGACAACTTTGAATAGTAAAAACCGTTGTAGGCCTATTTTATGTGTTTTATTGAAAGAGCTATTTACACATTCACATTTATAATCACTTGATACCTTATTGTGCATTGTATATTTTATCTTATTTATACTATATTGATTGATTGATGGTAAATGCCACTATTTGAAAGTTATCTTTGTCAAAGAAATATACTTTAAATTTCTTTAGTTTCTTATAATAAGAAGGGTAATTTATGTTTTCATAAAAAATAAATAATTGTCATGTGGAGAAGCATCAGGATCATGTGGTGGATGAATAAGTGATTGGGTTAAATGTTGTTTGGAAGCACAAAAAGACCTGGCTTGTCTTGACTGACTAATTTTATTACAAGACTATAAATATTACGTTGTAAGAACATATTAAATCAATCTTCAGATCTACATCATTCGCAGCTGTACATCTTGGTGACGCAGGTGGCGGGCAAATTCATACATTTTATAATGAAATCTATGCAACTCTAAAAAATACAAATTGTTTTACCATTAATTATATACACTTAATTTATTATACTCTCAGAATTATATAATTATAGAACTTAACACTAATGTCTAACGTTGTTTAGACCGTACGTTGTTTGAATAGACTATATACAATCCATAAATAAAGTATAAGTTTTATTAATTTTAATGGTAAGATTAATAAACATTAAATAATAAAATTGATGAGTTAATGACCAATTTAATAACTAATTTCAACAATTATTTAAATTAAATTCATTAATTAATTAACAAAATTATGTGTCAGTCTTGAAAGAAACTGAACTAAAAATATTATATAATATTCAATTAAATTTACTTTAATTTACAGAAATAAAATGATAAAATTAATTTGCTACTTACTAAACATTTCTCACAGCAAAGGGCGTTTAAAAAAGCGACAAATACGTATATCGGCGACATTATTAATGCAATAGGGAATGCCAAAGTCAGAAGCAAAATTAGCCATAGAGGGCATAAAAGCCAACCACAACACGACATTTTTGATATAACTTTGATTAGTAAAAATAGATGTAGGCCTATTTTATATGTTTTATTGGAAGAGCTATTTACATATTTACATTTTACGATCATTTGATATCTTATTGTGCATTGTATATTTTATCTTATTTATACAATATTGATTATTTGAAAAATGGCATCTTTGTCATATACCTTACTTACTATTTAAATTATTTGCTATAATAATAAGAGAAATTTATGTCTTCAACAAAAATAAATAATTCTCACGTGGAGAAGTATCAGGACGATGTGGGGGAAGAATAAGTGGTTGGGTTAGGTTAAAAGTTTTGGGAGCACAAAAACATTAATATGTCTTGACTACCTATTTAAATTTATTACAAGACTACAAATATTACATTGAAAGAACCAATTTAATCAATCTTTAGATCCACATCCTTCACAGCGGTACATCTTGTAGACGCAGGTGGCGGGCAACTTCATGCAGTTCATAACGAAATCAGAACAGCACTAAAAATACAAATATTTAGTTATTTTTATATTTATATGATTATTGTTTTAATATTATGGCGCTTGATCATATTACAGAATATAGTGACTTTTACTTACGTCATATTGTTTGAATAGACTATACATAGTGCTTAGAGTAATGACGTTTAAATAAAGTTTAAAGTTCCACTAGTGAGAATAATGAAATGATGTATTAATCAACACCTCCAATAATTATTTAGATTAAACACTGAAATTAACAAGTTAAGTTGTTACTTACTTGACAATTTTCACAGCAAATGGCATTTAAGAAAGCGATGACCACGAAGAACGGCGACATTATTATGGCAATGGGAAATGCTAAAGTTAAAAGCAAAAATAGCCATAAAGGACAACAAATGCAACCACATGCCATCTTGAACAAATTATGAATACTAAAAATTGTTACTTGTACAATTGCACTAATTGTTGTTAAATATTTATCTTGCACCTTGTTTATAGCTTTGAACAGTAAATTTTATAGACATAAGCTACCGCTTAGATCAAATACATAGTTGGCTCCCCATTTGGGGTACCTAAATTCTCAGGATTGACCAACTATCGTCCCTGCAACTTTGACAAATATAAAAGGCCTTCTTTCTTAGCTTTCCTCCAAGGTTGTGTATAGGGGCTTCACCCAACATTTTAGCTGAGTCGTCTTTTAACTCATTGACTGTCAAATGTCATGAGTTTTTGATAATCAAAATTGCGGTTGCTGATTTTGACCATTAATTTATCAGGTTTTCGAAAGGCACACTAAACAAGAATATAATATGGTCTGTAGGTTTGTTCGAGTGGTGTTGGCCATCACAGTCTTGTTGATGTTGTTGATAATCGTCTGCTTTAAATGGAGCAGAAGCGATGATCCTGATAATGTAGAATGTCGATATACAGAACAGTAAGTTGATTTGTTTGCGGTGGTTGTGTCTGATGTGATTGTTTTTTCCAGAGTACGAAGAATTAAACCTAAAGGTCCACGTTTAAAAAAAATATTTTAATCAAATTATATCAAAACACACATGTGACTTATATATATATATATATTTATATTATACATGTGACTTATATATATATATTTACACACACATGTGACTTATATATATATTTATATTATAATATATATTTATTTATATTATATTCATTATTATTAAATAGATTGTTATTATGCAAGACACTTTTATTAAAATAAATAAATAAAATTATTTAATCATAAATTATGATTCATAATCATACAATAGTGTACATTTTGGGGGGTTCCCCCCCTTTTTCTCGCCTATTTTTCCACGTCACTAAATATTTTTTAAAGCTTTCAAGTTTTTCATATTATTTGAATAATTTATAAGAAAAAATATTCTTAAATAATTTTGATTTTCGCAGGCGTTTTTGAGATATATCAGTTTTAATGTTTGAAGATGACAATATGTGTAAACTGGGTTGCCTATGTTGATATTAAGCACAACTTATTAACAATTATTATTTTAATATTAGTTGTATTGTGACAATAAACTTTCATTACCTTGTTACTTTATATCAAATTTAATTAGTTTATTATATTTATTGCCTTTTCAATAGTAATAAGTAATTAAACAACCAATATATTAATAATATTTAATTTAAAGGCTTTGTAATTTTGAGTGAACATTTATTACTACTTTAGTAAGCTCAATAATTATTTAATAAGGAATTAATTATTAACTACAATTCATTAAACGACTATTAAACTAATTTTATTTTTGTTTTTTTTAATTGGACGTGACAAGGATTTGAGAATTTGGAATAAAATTACGCACGCATGCGTGGTGGAGACATAAACGATGTTAATACAAGAGAAACTGTAAAACTAAACGGTATATCGTCACACTTCCAGTCCGTGCAAGGTCTAAAATTACGAAGCAGATCACAGACTCGTTCGTGTATTGAACGGCTTCATCGCACTACGTGTCGATATTAAGTCGCTGGCTGTTGTGTGATTATGGGGCTGTTTTACGGGAAGTGCACCTCCACCGTCAGGCTGGATGGTAAAACGGCTATTGTTACCGGTTCCAACACCGGTATTGGCAAAGAGACCGCCCAGGACTTCTTTCAAAGAGGTAAAACGACGACGCAGTGGATGAGAATATTTTGTTTCGAAGCAGTGTAGTTTTAAATTAACTGTTTTGGGAATTAAAACCAATAATTTTTAGCACGTTACATTAAATTGTATGTTGAAACAATCCTAATGAAACAAAACATTACTTTCCTTATTTTTAAAAGTTTATTGTAAATTGCAGTCTCATTCATATAAATATTTACCTTCATGTTAATTGTCAATTATGTTTGTGAAGCTAATAATCAATAAAAAAATTAAATGAAGGCTGAATATTTATTAATATTTTAGAATTTATTTAATATTATCGTAAGAAATGTATATTAATAAATAAATAACTTTAAATTAAATAGTTTTATAAAAAATGGATTTATTAATTAATAGGGAAGGGAATATTGACATTAGGAAAGTAAATTAAGAAGTTATTTATTTGATATTGTTTTTATTTCAAAATCTATCAATAATTTCTTCTAATTTAGTAATTTTTACTTTTTTCATTTCTTGATCTTAGAATTTTAATAATAATAAATATTTTTAATGTTAAATATGTTATAATAAAGTAAATTATTTACTTATTATTATTCCTTTTTTAATCTGCAAATATTTTTCTTATAATTTAATTTCTCATTTTTGGAAACTAGATTTATAATAATAATAAAAATATTAATTATTAAAAAAGTAATATAATTAATATTGATTTTTTTCTAAAATATATAAATAATTTTCATAAAATTTAGTAGTTTGTATTATTTCTTGAAAATAGATAATATTAATAATAATAAAAATTTTAATATGCTAAATATGTTACAAAAAAAGTAAATTATTTTTTTGTTTTTAATTTATCAATATTTTTCTTATGTTTTAATTTAATTTATCATTTCTTAAAACTAATTTTTTTAATAATAATAAATAAATTAAATTATTAAATGTAAGTTGATTTGTTTTCGGATTTAAAGAAGTAATAAATAATAATGTTTTTTTGTTCTAAAATATATAAATATTTTTCCTATAATTTAGTAATTTTTATATTTTTCATTTTTTGAAAATAGATATTTTTAGTAATAATAAATCTGTCAACATTTTTCTTATAATTTAATTTAATTTCTCAATTCTTGAAACGAGATTTTTAATAATAATAAATAAATTAAAATATTAAATATTTTTAAAAGGTATATTATTTTTTTTCTAAAATATATCAATATATTTACTCTAATTTAATAATTTTTAGTTTTCTCATTTCTTGAAAATAGATATTTGTAATAATAATAAATATTTTAAATGTAAAATTTGTTATAAAAAATTAAATTATTTAATAATGTTCTTTTTTTAATCTGTCAACATTTTTCTTATAATTTAATTTAATTTCTTAGTTCTTGAAAAAAGATTTTTTTAATAGTAATAAATAAATTAAATTATTAAATATTTTTAAAAGGTATATATTTTTTTTCTAAAATATATCAATATATTTACACTAATTTAATAATTTTTAGTTTTCTTATTTCTTGAAAATAGATATTTTTAATAATAATAAATATTTAAATGTTAAATTTAAGTTAAAAAAACTTTCCAATTTTCTTAAAATTTCATCAAATAATTTTCATATATGTATTTTTAAATAAGATTTTAATTTTTTTTTTAATCTAATTAAATTAATACGTAATTAAAGAGGTAAGACAAAAAATAATCATAATCAATAAGGTTAAAGTATAAAATTTTAACAAATTACCAATGTTATTTAAGTATCAAAAACTCCATTGAATTTTAATTTTGTAACATTATATCACATAAATATTAACATTAATTATTAAACAGCACTTTGTTATGCAGAACAAATAACAAAGATTCAAATTATCCTATTGTAAGAATACAAATAGGTCCACTTGAATAATTACATAAATTGAATAGTTGGTTAATAATGATTCAACATTGACTTGATAATTTTTTTTTATTGTTAAATATGTAATTAATGCCAACTAGTTAATTAGCTATTGAAAGGTAATTGCGAAAACTATGCAATTATTAAAACACAGCATGTTTCAACCTGATACGATACGTCTATATTAAATTCCTGCTCCAATTTAATACCTATTTACTGTGCGGAACAACGAATTTCAATTTATATTTCAGCGTTGTTACCTTGATTTCAGTTTCCGGCTGTAATTAAATTGCAACAGAGGATTAAATTACTTCGGCTGAAATGAAATTCCATTCGTGCACTCCGACATGATTGAATATTAACCTAAATTACTAATTTAACGTTCAGTAAACAAACCAATCAATTATTTCAGGTTGCAGGGTCATAATGGCCTGCCGCAACCTTCAGAAGGCCAACGACGCCGTCGCCGACATAAAGTCGAGGTGCGGCGAGAAAGCGGACCTGGGCGAACTGGTCGTGGCCGAGCTGGACCTCTCCAGCCTCCAGTCGGTCAGGAAGTGTGCCAAACACCTTCTGGACACCGAACGGAGGATCGATTTGCTGATCAATAACGCGGGCGTTATGATGACGCCCCAGGGTAAGACTGTCGATGGGTTCGAAACGCAGTTTGGCACTAATCATCTGGGGCCGTTCCTCTTCACGTTGTTGCTGTTGCCCAAGATCATCGACAGCAAACCTGCGAGGATTGTCAACGTTTCCTCTTTGGCACACGAAAGTAAGTTAGGGGGACGATTTGTATTTATTAATATCTTTTGTATTTTAATTTTAGTACTCATATTAATCTATATTTTACATTAAACTAATTAATCTAAATATTACAATCATATACGTTTTGTGATGTCCTATCAATTGGTATTTTACGATAAGTTTTTGTCTCACAATTTGAGAATGTGATTCACAATTTTGTATCTAATCTACATTAGAAATAGAATATAATTAGTTTTAGAACTTCTAAGGAAACCATACAAATAATTTAAACATAAATACAGTTTCGCAGTTTGATTATCGAATATGTTATTAAATATTTTATGTAATGAGTATTGTGTAAGTAACAAATAAATAAAATAGACAGTATGTATAAAAATATGAATCATATTTATCTCTAGCAAGTCAATTTAAATAAAAATAATAATAACTAAAGATAATTTTAATTAATTAAACATTTGCACTTAAACTAAAGTTGGTGATCATCTGTCCACAAAATTCAAATATCTTGATTATTTTTGAATTTTTTCGGAAGCATGGAAAGAAAATATGTTTCACTGTGATATATTATTGTTTAATAAAATTGAATTAGTGTTAGAGAAAGTACAGTAAACAATATCCATTATTTTTGATATTCTGTCCACTGTGCAGCCAAAATTGAGGAAGTGCCCAATACAAGAAAAATATCTTGATTATTTTTAAAATTTTTCTGAAACATGGAAAGAAAATATGTTTTACTGTGATATATTATTGTTTAATAAAATTGAATTAGTGTTAGAGAAAGTACAGTAAACAATATCCATTATTTTTGATATTCTGTCTATTGTGCAGCCAAAATTGAGGAAGTGTCCAATACAAGAAAAATTCAAATATCTTGATTATTTTTAAAATTTTTCTGAAACATAGAAAGAAAATATGTTTCACTGTGATATATTATTGTTTAATAAAATTGAATTAGTGTTAGAGAAAGTACAGTAAACAATATCCATTATTTTTGATATTCTGTCCACTGTGCAGCCAAAATTGAGGAAGTGTCTAATACAAGAAAAATTCAAATATCTTGATTATTTTTAAAATTTTTCTGAAACATGGAAAGAAAATATGTTTTACTGTGACATATTATTGTTTAATAAAATTGAACTAGTACTAGAAAGAGTGCAGTAAGCAATATCGATTATTTTTGACATTCTGTCCACTGTGCAGCCAAAATTGAGGAAGTGTCCAATACAAAAAAAAATTCAAATATCTTGATTATTTTTAAAATTTTTCTGAAACATGGAAAGAAAATATGTTTCACTGTGATATAATATTGTTTAATAAAATTGAATTAGTGTTAGAGAAAGTACAGTAAACAATATCCATTATTTTTGATATTCTGTCCACTGTGCAGCCAAAATTGAGGAAGTGTCCAATACAAGAAAAATTCAAATATCTTGTTTATTTTTGAAATTTTTCTAAAACATGGAAAGAAAATATGTTTTACTGTGACATATTACTGTTTAATAAAATTGAACTAGTACTAGAGAAAGTACAATAAACAATATCCATTATTTTTGATATTCTGCCCACTATGCAGATATGTTTCACATCATTCAATTTTATACAAATATAAAAGTAACCTTTATTTTTATTCTTTAGTGGGATCAATGGACTTTAATGATCTGATGTACGAGAAGAAAAGATATAGTGCATTAGGAGCATATCAGCAGAGCAAACTGGCCAACGTCCTCTTCGCCAAAGAGTTGGCAAGACGTCTTGAAGGTAAATTCGCTTATGTCAGTTAATAATAATAAAAATGCATCATTCAAAGTAAATGTTAATCGATGAAGGCCATAAAATCATTTGAGTTATGTTTTCATACACAAACATTTTTTAGTTTATTTAATAGTCGTGATAAACAATAAAATACACACAGTTATGTTACAAATTATTGTGCAAAAACTTAAGATAAAAGTATGTTTATTTGTTTAGAAAATTAGTCGATAGGCTATAATTAACGCAGACGAAAACAGTGGCGTACAAACACTGTTTAAACTAACCAAAAGTCACAAACAATGTGAGTATATTTTGTTTATGACCCACCATAAACATCCATAACACAAAAACACCCGGATGGAAAGCACGCACGAATCGTATCATTAAACCATGTATCTCGGACATCCAATTGGATATTTTCCAGCCGCCAACATCCGTGGCATCACCACGTACAGCCTCCACCCGGGCGTGATTGCGACAGAGCTGGGCCGTCACCTGGGCAACACGTACGTGGGACTGGCGACGTGGGTGTGGAACAGTTTCATGCCGTACTTCGTGAAAACGCCTCTGCAGGGCGCCCAGACCACCATCTACTGCGCAGTGGACGAGAGATGCGCAGACGAGACCGGTCTGTACTACTCCGACTGCGCAGTCAGGTCGGCCGCGAAGGCGGCCTTGGACGTGGACGCCGGCAGGCGGCTGTGGGAGGAGAGCCTCAAGTTGGTCGACCTGAAGCCGGATTACGATCCCTTCGGGGCCAGTCAGTGATTTGGGCGGCTCTGTTAAGACTGATGTTACTTTTAATGAATGTCTAAATGTGGCAACTAAATTGTATAAATATATAATCTTGTAAGGACGGTGTAAAAATGTGTAAAAACTAAGAACTGTGGAACAAAAACGAAAAAATATTATGGCTGATTAAATGTTTCAAATCGATTTGTCTCTTATTTCAAACGAACAACACGAATCTAATCAATATTATTCCTAAATTTAACAATTTCAGCTGCCCAAATCGAAGGAGTGACGACCTACAGTCTGCACCCCGGTGTGGTGGCGACGGAACTGGGCAGACACATCGGCCAGACCTATTTCAGACTGGCCCGATGGATCTGGAGGAACTGTTTCTCGTACTTCGCAAGGACGCCGGCCCAAGGTGCGCAGACGACCATTTACTGTGCGGTGGACGAGAAGTGTGCGCAGGAGACTGGTCTTTATTATGCGGACTGCGCAGTCAAGCAGCCCTCGAAGAAGGCGCTGGACGAGGAGTGCGCCAAGGA
The DNA here is from genome assembly GCF_024364675.1 of Aethina tumida. Lineage (NCBI taxonomy): Eukaryota > Metazoa > Arthropoda > Insecta > Coleoptera > Nitidulidae > Aethina > Aethina tumida. The sequence goes on along the minus strand of NC_065440.1, from coordinate 17,403,860 downwards.
TTTGTGGGAGTGCAGCGTCAAGTTGGTGGAACTGGAGGGGGATTACGATCCTTTTAAATAACTTGTCGACAATAAATTATTTGTTTGTTTTGTTTTGTATTTGGTGGGTGAGGAACTTAACATAAACAATAATAATTGAATGCGGAATGTCTGTTGCTACATATATAGTTATTTAAAATTTTATTTTTACAATCATACAAGATAATACAAGATAAGATAAGAAAATGTGGTAAGGTATGTCTGATCACATGTAGTGCTATCATAGACATGTAAGGATGTCGAAAAGTGTGTGTCGTTCTGAAAGTGTTAAGATACGAAAGCATAATGAGTTTCCGAAAAGTGTCACGCAAAATAGAAAGACAATGGAACTACCAAATGTAAATAAAACTAGGATTTATGACCAAATTTTTCAAAAAACTAAAAAACAGGATGTGATAAATTGTGACAAAAAACAGGTGGAAGGTGCTAGTGAACATAAAGTTGTTATTGGGAATAAAGTTTCAGAACATTTTAAAGGTATTTTAAACTCATTTTGTTGATTATAAATCAGTAGGTACAATCTAGATATTATAAATTGCCAACAAACACATTTTCCTTAGATATAATAATAAATAGATTTAATGACATATTATCCAATTTTTGTCAATACTCGTATTCTTTATTTGTTTTTATGTTTGTACAAAGTTTATTTATTTTGTTCAATATTCACAACTTGAATCATCATTCTTTTTATAAATTTATAAAATAATATTTTTTATATTATGAAATATGATTAATATTTTATGAATTAAATTTGGAAAAATTTCAACATATATTTTTAATTAAACAAATTCTATTATATTTATCATATTTGTTAATTTTCAAGTATCGTTAAATATTTCAAAGAGACTTTTAATTATAATCTGTCCACTGTACAGCCAAAATTGAGGAAGTGTCCAATACAAGAAAAATTCGAATATCTTGGTTATTTTTTAAATTTTTCCAAGTTATTTTATTGTACTTATGTTTAATAAAATTGGACTAGAATATTTTCTTATAAATATTGTATATTTGATATATTTTTAAACTTATTTATTTAAAAAAAATATAATGTAAATAAGTATTAAATTACTAAAAAATTATAATATAATATATATATTTTTTAATATTTTACAACAATAAATATTGTTCATTTAAATGTTTTAAATATATTTTTATACAATACAAAAAAATTTTATTCAGTGTTTATTCCAGTTAATTATAAAAATATTATAAAAAATAAGTATTTTATCAAAAATTATACAAGATAGTAAAATTATATAGTAAATATAATAAATAAAAAATTATTTACAAATAAGGCAAAATTATATAAAATTGTGAATAAAATTATTTAATTTCTGTCGTATTATTATTTATTTACGTTGAAACATTTTTAGGGTGGTTAATAATATGGTGACAAAATTGCAGCAACCTTGAATTTTATCTAAACCACACATGTTGTCAAAGTTTAATTATAAATATTACCTAATAAACACCTAAATAATATATCAAACTTGTCCATATTTTAATTATAATTAGTGTTTAAACACTTATAAAATTAATTTTATTACCCAAATAAGTATTGATTTGTATTCATTTTTATGATAAATTAAGACTATTTCATCTTATTTGTTATTAGAACATCTCAACGAGTGTCTGTTAAGGCCAAGGCCTGCTCCAAGTGATTCCCAACAGGTAACACGAAGAAGAAGCATCAGAAAATCGAAATCGTACGGTGACATTACCATTAAGGCACTGAACGAGGAGTTCCTGCGAATGAAAAGCGGAAAGTCGGTGGATAGTTTTCCTGTAAGTCTAATTTTATTTTTTTATAGAAGTAATTAATAAGTTTAAATTGCGTTTTAATAATATATAAAAATGGCGCACAGATAAATAAATAACAAAAAGTTATAGACTAATAAATGTTGTTATACTTAGTTAATCGAGATAACAATTATCTTTTATCAAAGTTTTATCTGTGGTTTGTGTCAAACATATCTCAGTAAGTAGTGTCATGTATTGGTTAAAACAACCATGGAACATGAACAACAAAAACTTTGTGAAAGAGTGGGTGAAGGTGCACAAAGTGTAGAAGACTCTTTGAAACATGACGTGGTTCCTTGCGAAGAGGAAGAGGCAACTGAAGGTAAAGAACTAAATGACAATAACATCTATGAAATGGTCCACTTTAAAAGAACACCTTCCAACGAACAAACTGATGAAATAGTCACAGTCACAATGGGTACTTCATCCGGAGAGGAAGGATTAAAACTGGTGGATTGTACTGAAGCTGGTGGCAACAAAAAGGGAAGTACAACTTCCTTAGTACAAGTTAACAAGACAGAGTGTGGGGACGAAGCTCAAACAGTACCGTCTGGTGAAGACATCTTCATTGGGACTTCTTCATTGGGATCAAACAGTTCCAGTCAAGCAAGTGTAGCTGAAAATAAACAAGTGAGAGATGCAGATGATCATGTTTATGAAGAGATAAACTGTTCATCAAACGACTGTAGCCAAATAAGTTTGAAAAGTCAGACTTATGAATTGCCTAGACTAAAATCAACAAAATCCTGCGACGAAATCATGTCGGTGGACAAAGTTGGGAGCTTGGAGGACATTCCCGAATACAAAACTAACCCTCCTCGTACCTTCTTGTTTAGCAAAAGCAGCCACACGGGGTCTTTGACCAGATTCCACAAGAAGAACAAAAATCTGAGCATGGACAATCTGGCCGACGTAAAGAAGAAACACCTGAGCATGTCAATTTTGGATGAATTCACTGAGCCAGAATGCCAGGAGAAGGCCAAGCCTCGTTCCAAGTTCTCCTGGTTCAGAAGCAAGATTAAGGCCACCAGCATGGACAATCTTCTGAGTATTGATGAGACAAGCGGTGCACTAGGAAGCTTCGGGTTTGGCACCTTGAACAAGAGCAAGAGCAGGTCCACCTTCTACATAGATGACGACGATGGTGACGGTGACGATGTGGAAGAAACCACCGGGCCAGTAAGTAGATGATTGCAATGTAATTTCCTGTAACAAATGCGTTAATAAAATGACGCATCCATAACTGTCGCATTTCCCTTATCGTCCGGGATGTTCCAGTTGATAATTTTAACCTATTGCCCAACAATGAGTTGGGAAAATCTAGTCCGACGCCATGTAAACAACGTAAACAGGAATTTAACGATGTCGGATGTTATTTTAACCCGCTTCTCGGTCGCCCGTATCGTAAAACTTCGCAAATTACACCACGATATTTCAAACTGAATCATATGGGTTAGGTCACACATGTTCGTTATAACCAATTAAACCACTTGATCGGGCTAATTAAGTCTTGATCCCATTCATTTGTTTTTGAACTCGGGCTTTTAAATGCGATGCATTGACATCGTTGGATGTTATGGATTCTTATCGTCACGTTGTTGTTTTCAGTGAGTCTCTGTAAGACGTTGCGGGTCGTTCGTGTTTCAGTTTTCTTCGGTTTTTTCGGTGTGTTTATTTTGTGGGTTTCCGTTGGGTGTGGGATTTTCGTAATGTTTTATTTTGTGGTGCGGTAATTATGATCATGTATGTTTTAATTTAGACTTTTCTGGCAAATAATTTATGTGTTTGTTCAATAATTAAGTCAGTTCAGAAATAATTTTACTTACATATTAATTAATTAAGAAGTTTTCTATCAAAGTATTAGTAAATAATTAATTTTTGCTCCATTTTAAGTTTAATTATTATGAGGCCCAAATTAATGAATTCTTTCTTACACAGAAATAATTTAATTTCCTACAACAAAACCCAAACTAGTAAAAAATTAAATTATTTCTGAAGCAACGAAAAATTTATTAACTTTAGCCACATAATAATTGAACAAATAAGTTTTAATTAATAATTATTTAAAAAATTTAAATATTAATCATGTAAGATGAGTCATAAAATTTATATCAGTAAAAAGTAATAAAAATACGTTTTTCTCAATTTTTTCTATTCTAATATTTGATATGATAAGATTATAATAAACATATTTTATTGATGTGAATTTACAATTTTTGTTGACTTACTGATAGTTTTCATCAGAACAACAACTCTTTGTTGTTATCAAATTTGTTAACTTTGTTAAAAATTTGTTTCTGATAATTTGGATGACATTCATTGTAATACTGAAAAAATATAATTTTAATAGGTTAGATTTTGTGGATAATTTATAATATATTTTTTATTGAATTATTAAATAATAATAATAAATAAGAAATAAATAACGTATTAAATTTAAAAAAATATATATTTTATTTTAACTCTTTACTAATTTAATTTCGTTATTTTTTTTCCAATAAAAGGATTTAAATTTATAGATTAAATTACAATATTCAGATATTTTAATTTTTTTATCAAGAATTCTTTTATCAAGAAAATATTTTCATTGTTTTTATATTGCATTTATATAATTAGCAATTTTTATAAAAAGAATACATTGTAGACAAATTTTTATAGATAATACAGATAATAATTAGAATGAATATAATAATTTATTTGTAATTTGATTATATATTAGATTATTTTATAAAATTTTGTATTTTATTTATTAGAATTTTCTTTTTTATTTTAATATATATTTTTTAATTTGATTTAATTGATTATGTATAAAATTAATAATTAACAAAAATATTAAATATTTTTGTTAACTAGAATGAAATTTTATAAAATTATTTTTAAATTATTTTTATCTAATAATAATTGTATAAAATTTACAAAGATGTTTAATATTAGAATTAATATAATTAATATTTGAAATTACAATTAAAAAAAAATATTCAAATAAAATAAATAATTCCTAATAAATTATTAAAATATAAAATAAAAATAATAATACATAATTTCGTTTAACAATAATTGTATAAAATGAAATATTTTTAATATTAGACACTATAATTAAAGTTTATTGTTATTAGATAAATAAAATAAAATATAATTAACTAAAATATTTTAATAAAATAAATAATTCCTCTTTTTATTAAATATTAAATAAAAAATAATAAGAAATTAATTTTGTTTAATAAAAATTATGTAAAATATAAAAAAATCTTTAATATTATTGTCTTTGTTTAAAAAATATTTCAGTATAAAATTTTCTAGATAAATAAAATAAAATAAATAATTCTTAATAAATTATTAAAATATAAAATAAAAGAATAATAATAAATTAATTCTGTCTAATAATAATTGTATAAAATGTACAAAAATTCTTTAATATTAGACACTATAATTAGGGTTTATTGTTAAAAATAGTAAAATTTACTATATAAATAAAATAAAATAAATTCTAATTAACAAAAATATTCAAATAAAATAAATAATTCTTAAAAATTTTTATATAGAAAATAAAAAAATAATAAAAAATTAATTTTGTTTAATAAAAATTATGTAAAATATAAAAAAATCTTTAATATTAGACACTAAAAAATCTTTAATATTAATGTTTTTGTTTAAAACATATTTCAGTATAAAATTTTCAAGATAAATAAAATAAAATAAATTATAATTGACAAAAATATTCAAATAAAATAAATAATTCTTAATAAATTATTAAAATATAAAATAAAAGAATAATAATAAATTAATTCTGCCTAATAATAATTTTATTATGTATAAATGTCCAAAATCTTTAATATTAGACACTATAATTAAGGTTTATTGTAAAAAAATAATTGATTATAAAATTTACTAGATAAATAAAATAAATTATAATTAATAAAAATAATAAATTATTAAATTAAAAATAACAAATTAATTTTATTTAATATAATTAAGGTTTATTGTTAAAAAATATTTAAGTAAAATATTTAATAAGGAAAAAAAATAAAATAAAATAATATTTAATCTAATTAAAATTTATCTATCTATAAAAATTTCTACAGAATGTTTTTTTTTAAATATTAATTATACAAGTGCAATTAAAAAACACTTAAAATATTTTCTGAACGAAAAATTAATCTAATCAATATTCAAAATATCTATATACTGTAATTTTATCTATAAATTTAAAACTTAAATTAAGTAAATTTATTTAAAATCAATTAATTTAATTAAATAAAATTGTATATTTTTTTAAATACAATTGTTTTATCAGAATCTTTAAAAACAATTAAAATATTTTCTAGACAAAAATTTAATCTAAACAATAAACAAAATTTTTGACTACTGTAATTTTGTTTGTAAATTTAAAAATTATATTAAAATATTTTTGCAAAGTAAATTTACTGAAAATTATTTTGCGAATTGTGTCTCATTAAACAAATATATTGATTTCAAATGTTTGCTGAATGTCTTTTTAGATAAAAATATTCAAATCCAATAAACACTTATTCCGCCATAATATTGCACGGCCAAAATCGAAACGTAAACACAGATAGAGTGAAAACGTCGACACAAAGCAAACAATAATCGTCGATAATTCGTCGAAGCCAAACATCTACGACTAATTCCAGTTAGAGCGACAATCTTTGAGGGTTTTCTCGGCGTTTTATCTGACAGCACGAGGATGTGGAGACACTATCTCGTCGGCGAAATGACTCAATGCGGCAGTACGATGTGTGCGAACGACAGCGTGCAAAGTTGGCTGAACGATCTGCGCTATTCGATCGACAACTACGATTATTTCGATAGATCGCGATCGCCCGATCGATCGGATTCCGACCCGGACCCGGACCCGGATGATATGGATGTTGTGCCGGAACGGTCCGGCGCCGGTGACTATCTGAATTTGTGGGAGTGCGAGGTACGCGGGAGTGCCGATCTTAAGTTGAACTTCGCAGAGGAGTCGCGAGTTAGTTATTACTTCTGTGACAGTTTGGAGGAGTTGGATGTGTTTCCCGTGATTATTGAGAATTTTAAGTTCGAACACACCGAGGACATTATGTACTGGAAGAGTATGTTGAGGTACTCTTACGTTGGGGAGGACGATAGTATTATGGAGACCGAGGTAATTTTTATCTTTAGGGGCACAGTTCTGTTTTTATTTACTCAATTTGAATATTATAATAATGTATAATATAAATAAATATTACTTGTGTTTTCCATTCTGTAACTTTCTACATTTTAATTAAGAAAAATTATTACTCATATTTAATTTAACTTACTCATATATAAATTGAGAAATATTTATTTATTTAAATTATTAATTTATTACTCATCTTGTTGATAATTTTTATTCTAATTGATTAACACAGTATTTACTAAATATATCTTTTTATAATTTTTAGAAAATTTGGGTTTATTAGTTTTAACTTAATCTATATTTACTCATTTATCACTTCTTGGAAATGTTCTTCATCATTACTCACGTTAAGTATTGTTTCGATTTTGATGACGTTATTAAACTTTATTGAAATTTTAAAATTTGATTGAATCATTGAATAATTTAATCAATATACTTTCCTTAATTTAAAATTCGAATTAAAAATAAAATATAAAACTATTTTTTATAATAATTACAATTAATTATATTAAAAAAAATCAATAAATATATAATTAGAGAGGAATTATTAATTTTTTATAAATTTATACATATAAAAACTTTTTCTATAATCTATTCAAAAAAAGACATTTTTAACAAACTTTCTCTATAGTCTATTCAAAAAATGAGATTTTTTTATAATACTAGTAATTAAATAGACTATTAAACACCTTTTTAATTATTTTTTTTATAATAATTATAATTGATTAGAGTAAAAAAAACAGTAAATGTATAATTGGAGTCAAAATTCATATATAAGTTACTTAATAGCCTCTGAAAATATTCAAATTATATTGATTGAGGTATTTTAAAATCAAATCAACATTATTTAATCTTAAAAATTTTGAAAATTACTTTCTAAAATCAATTTATGAAGAAATTTTTAAAAACTTTTTCTGTAGTCTATTCAAAAAATGACGTTTTTATAATAATTATAATTGATTAGGTTAAAAAATAATAAATATATAATTGGATTCAAATTATTAATTGTTTATAAATTCATACCCATCAAAAAAACATAAAAAATTAAACTAGTAAGTTAATAATTGCCTCTAAAAATAATCAAATTATATTTTAATTAATTGAGGCGTTTCAAAATCAAATAAATATTATTTAATCATAAAAATTTTGAAAATTGTTTTATAAAATTAATTAAGGAAGAAATTTTTAAAAACGTTTCCTATAGTCTATTCAAAAAATGACATTTTTTTATTAATTATAATTGATTAGATTTAAAAAAAACAGTAAATATATAATTGGAGTCAAATTATCAATTGTTTTTAAATTCATACCCATCAAAAAAACATAAAAAATTAAACTAGTAAGTTAATAATTGCCTCTAAAAATATTCAAATTATATTTTAATTAATTGAGGCGTTTTAAAATCAAATAAATATTATTTAATCATAAAAATTTTGAAAATTGCTTTATAAAATTAATTAAGGAAGAAATTTTTAAAAATGTTTCCTATAGTCTATTCAAAAAATGACATTTTTTTATTAATTATAATTGATTAGATTAAAAAAACAGTAAATATATAATTGGAGTCAAATTATCAATTGTTTTTAAATTCATACACATCAAAAAACTTAAAAATTAAAATAGTAAGTTAATTAATGTACACAGGAAATATTCAAATTATATTTTAATTTATTGAAGCATTTTGAAATCAAATAAATATTATTTAATCATAAAAATTTTGAAAATTGCTTTATAAAATTAATTAAGGAAGAAATTTTTAAAAACTTTTCCTATAGTCTATTCAAAAAATGACATTTTTTTATTAATTATAATTGATTAGATTAAAAAAACAGTAAATATATAATTGGAGTCAAATTATTAATTGTTTTTAAATTCATACACATCAAAAAACTTAAAAAATAAAATAGTAAGTTAATTAATAGTCTCAGAAAATATTCAAATTATATCCTAATTAATTGAGGCATTTTAAAATCAAATAAATACTATTTTATCATAAAAATTTTGAAAATTGCTTTATAAAATTAATTTAGGAAGAATTTTTTAAAAGTTTTTCCTATAGTCTATTCAAAAAATGACATTTTTGGAGTCAAATTATTAATTGTTTTTAAATTCATACACATCAAAAAATATAAAAATTAAACTAGTAAATTAATTAATAGCCACTGAAAATATTCAAATTATATTTTCTTGGAAAAAAATTTAAAAACATTGTATACTCTATTCAAATTGTTTGTAATAGTTACTACTTAATAGGCGAATAAATTAATTAAACATACGCTTCTCCAATAATCAGTTAAATAATAAAATATTAATTATTGAAAGAGCAAAGTCATTCTTAGAATTAACGTAAATATAACTTTTCCTTTAGGATATGACGTAAAATGAACCCTTATCACAATTACAACAAACATTGAATCACCCAACTACGTAAACGATTTGAAACGACTTCCCAGCCCATCCCCACTTAATTGGAAACTCAGTTAATAATAATAATAATGTTGTTGTTAAATCCTTGAATGTAGGAAACTTAAATTTCACTAAAAAAACGGTGCACGTGTTAAAATGCGCATTTTCCACTTAGTGTATCCGACATTAATCACATGTGATACAGAATTATTAATTATTTCAAATTGCTTTATGGCATTATTGCACACAAACTGAATGTTAATTGAAAATGACGTACGGTATGGTCAACAAGAACCACATTGTGTTTAAAATAAATAAGGCCGCGGTTTCAGTACGCCAGTTACATTTTCGTGTGTCGGTCGCGAGTCAACAGTTTGGGAAAATGGACGACGTTTCCGAGACGGATACGCCGAAGTCGCAGAGGAAAATCAGACCGACGAGCATAGGGCTGTTCAAGGAGAGCGTCGGCTCGTGGCTGGCCCACTTGAGGTACTCTATGGAGTACTACGACGAGCCGGAAGTGCTCGATTTCACCTGCGTCGAAAGCGATTACGGGGATGAGGTGTCGCAAGACGGTGATCCGGTTTCCACGGCGGAGCTGCAGGACTACATCAACATTTGGGACTGCACCGATTTGGATTACATCGATGACTTTTCGGACGGGTCCGACGATTGTTGTCGTGCGGTGGAATGCGAGTTGCATCCGGATTTCTGCGAGGATATGCCGGATTCGGGTCCGGATACGGTTTCGGTGCGGCACGTGCAGTACGGGTTTATCGAGAACGTGGTGGTTTGGGTGAGGAACTTGAGGTACCACTGTGACGATGACGAAGGGGATTGGTTTGAAATTAAGGTACTAATTATGGATTAAAATATTCGTTTGAGTTGTCTTAATTGTATTTATTGGCACGTCCGTTTAAGATGGATATGTTTAATCACTGGGAGACGTCAGAGGAAGCAAATTCAAAAATGATGGCGTTAAATGAATCCTAAATGAGAATGTCATAATTTTGGTCTTGTGATTTATTATTATTTATTTTTTATTATTGATAATTTTTTTTATATTTATTTATAATAGAATATAATAACAAACATTAGCTTGAATTATTATTTTCTGTTAATATTTTTGAATAAATAATAATAATTTAAAGAAAATATATTTTTAAGTTCTTTTACTTGTGAAATTAAATTATAAGTGTTATAAAAATATTTTTTCAGGTCCTTTTGCTTATAAAATTCAAAAGTGTGTTATAATATTTCTTTACTGTGATACTGGATAAGAATTATATTAATTATAAATATATAAATATGAATATTTTAATATTTTATATTATAATATATATTTTCTAATATTTTTAAACTTGAAATAACTCAAGAAAAATATTTTTTTAGCTTATTTTGCTTATGAAATTCAAAAGTGTGTTATAATATTTTTTTACTGTAATATTGGATAAGAATTACATTAATTATAAATATATAAATATGAATATTTGAATATTTTATATTATAATATGTATTTTCTAATATTTTTAAACATAAAATAACTCAAGAAAAATATTTTTTCAGCTTCTTTTGCTTATGAAATTCAAAAGTATGTTATAATATTTTTTTGCTGTAATATTGAATAAGAATTACATTAATTATCAATATATAAATATGAATATTTTAATATTTTAAATTATAATATATATTTTCTAATATTTTTAAACATGAAATAACTCAAGTAAATTTTTCAGCTTCTTTTGTCTATGAAATTCAAAAGGGTGTTATAATATTTTTTTGGTTGTGATATTGGATAAGAATTATATTAATTATAAATATAAAAATAGGTATATTTTAATATTTTATATTATAAAATATATTTTCTAATATTTTTAAATATAAAATAACTCAAGAAAAATATTTTTTTAGGTTCTTTTGTTTATGAAATTCACAAGAGTGTTATAATATTTTTTTGCTGTGATATTTGATAAGAATTACATTAATTATAAATATAAAAATAGGAATATTTTAATATTTTATATTATAATATATATTTTCTAATATTTTTGAATATAAAATAACTCAAGAAAAATGTTTTTTCAGGTTTTTTTGTTTATGAAAGTCAAAAGAGTGTTATAATATTTTTTTATGATATTGAATAAGAATTACACTAATTATAAATATTAAAATAGGAATGTTTTAATATTTTAAATTATAATATATATATATATATACATATATATATATATATATATATATATATATATATATATATATATACATTTTTAAATATAAAATAACTCAAGAAAAATATTTTTTCAGGTTCCTTTGTTTATGAAATTCAAAAAATGTTATAATATTATTTTGCTGTGATATTGGATAAGAATTCATTAATTATAAATATAAAAATAGGAATATTTTATATCATAATATATATATATATATATATATATATATATATATATATATATATCACAGTAAACAATATAAATTAATGAAAATAAAATATTAAATTGTTAATAATGATTAAAACAATGTGATATATAATTTTAATTAAAATATTAATACATACATCAAAGATATATTTGTAAATGACTAATTTCAAAAAACACATTTATCAATGATAAATTATCAGTAAATTGTAGTTGTAAAAGTGGTTGAATTCAGTGTTGCATACCTTTACCTGCATATTAGCTGTGTGAATATTTATTTTAATTTTATCTATATTATTTAATATTTGAACTATTAATTTATAATTTTATATATACGATTATATTATATATATATTTTGATATAAATATACCCATTTTATCTTTAGGAAAAACTTTGATTACTTTACACATCAATAGAAAATGATTTTATCTTATCAATTATATATTGTTTAATTTTTAAACACATTTTTTATTAATTTTTGAAGACCCAGCCAGTTTAAAAAATGCGAATATTTCGTACGCCAGAAAATGTTTATTTAATTCATCCCATTTAACTGGAAAGGTTGTTAAATTTACAGCCCAGACAATAAAAACCATCTGTCGACATATTGATACAACACCACGAGAAAAAAAATCAAATTCCTATAGTACTATCACACAACAATTTGTGGTACTGTACTAACAGGATGAAAAAATCAAATTAACACTCAGTGGAGATTAAGAAATAAACTGATGCACATTTTTAAAACGCCATATCAACAATTTAAATAAACGATGAATCTGCAACGCAGTGCAGTACCGAGTTTTGAATGTCAAGTCAATTAAAAGCGAATTATGAAATTAATTATGTCGGAAATGTTTTAACTGTACCGCCTGGTGACTAATGCAGTTTCGTTTTGTGTATTAAATCATGTTTGGGCTAAATTAAACAGGAATTGGTGCGTGGTACTGTAATTTTTTTTTGTTAATTAACATTAACGATGTTGTTGGATATGTAAAAACAGTAGGAAATTGGTTGTACGACACTTTGACAATAAATTTCTAGTCTACGTAATTTTTTGGGACCAGAAAAGTGTGTTGCTGAAACAATTTTTAGCCATCTATTGAAGAAGAGGGTCCACTGGTGGTGGCACCGAAGGAAAACGCACTTTTTAACATAAATTATTAAGGGGAAAACGTTTTTCTTCCGGTACTTCCAAGGGTTGAAGTACCGGCATAGGCCGCCATCTTTAAAAATGGCGTCCCCGTTAATATCATAAATATCTTTGAACAAAAACAAAACAACTACGCCCATGGTTTTTATTCCCCTTTCGAGCGGAATGTTTATTTAACAAATAAGCAGTTACTGTTAATAATTAGTTCTTCCTCTCCGATCGTGGTCGAAAAAAAAATTACCATAACTTCTACCGTAGAAGTAATTCGCGTGCGACGGGTCCGGATGGTTTGGTCGGTTTCTAGTGCTACGTCGAACGACCGAACTGGAAACAACAAAATCCATTATCTTATCGTGAATGTGGAACGAGTCAACACAATCTAGACGCAGTGTTTTTGTTGCGTGGCTAACGTTAGGCTGTCCGTTGTTTTTCGGAGGGTTGCCTTCAACGACAATGTGACTGTTTACATGGCGAACGTGTGCAGATTGAGCAAAATGATTGGGAAGGACAGGCTGAACGAGGACCTGTTGAGGGAACTGGAGGTACTGTGCCCTAAGGTTTCTTGAAGCTCCATCAATGATGATCACATGTTGGTCTATTGATTTTGGTTTATTGATCACCTATCGATCTTTTGTGTAGTGGGAGGATGTTATGTTCTAATTTTTCATCTGAGTTATTGATTTTAATACATGTGTGATATGAAGTGATATGCATAATCATTGACATGTTATATTATTTATTTTTCTCATCATATACAAAAATTATAGTTATGTATAACATAGTTTTGTGGTAATTATTATATTATTGTTGTAAATTGTGTTATCATCAATAATTTGTTGGTTATAAAGTACATCCTGTAGAAAATGATAGTGAAATTTACATTAATGTTATAAATATCCAGTAAAAGAAGAGAATATGAATAAATTTTATTATTAAATAATGCAGCTATTACACTACACTTGTTGTTACATCATGAATTGAAAAATAATGGGTGTTTGATGGGATAATAACATCTCATCAATTTGTCAAGATGCAATATATCAAAATAGTAAGGTATTAATATATTTAAAAAATGTTAATATGGTCTCTATTATTACACACTTATTATTACTACTGTATAACTGAAAATTAATGGTAGTTGGGTGAGATAATATTCTCTTATCAATTTGTCAAGTTGAAATATAAACATCACACTTAAAATATTAATAAATTACCAGGTTATAAATAAGAAACGATAATATGGTTAAATTTCACTGTTAAATAATGCCTCTGTTATAACACTCTTATTATTACCACTGTGAATTGAAGAATAAAGGATAGTTTGATGAGATAATATTCTCTCATCAATCTGTCAAGTTGGAATATAAACATTACATAGAAAATATAAAAAATAGTAGATTATTAATATTTAAAAAACATTAATATGGTTAAGTTTTGCTGTTAAATATTGCCTCTCTTATAACACACTTTTTATCACCACTGTGAATTGCAGAATAATTGACAGTTTGATGAAATAATATTGTCTTATAGATCTGTCAAATTGGAATATAAACACCACACACAAAATATAAAAAAATAGTAGATTATTAATATTTAAAAAACGTTAATATGGTTAAATTTTACTATTAAATAATGCCTCTGTTATAACACACTTGTTGTCACCACTGTGAATTAAAGAATAAATGATAGTTTGATGTGATAATATTCCCTCATTAATCTGTCAAGTTGGAATATAAACATCACACACAAAATATAAAAAATAGTAGATTATTAATATTTAAAAAACATTTATATGGTTAAATTTTACTGTTAAATAATGCCTCTATTATAACACACTTGTTATCACCACTGTGAATTAAAGAATAAATGACAGTTTGAAGTGATAATATTCTCCCATCAGTCTACCAAATATTAGACCCAAAATATTAAAAAAATTATCAGTTTATTACTAATAAATCATAAAAAAACTAGAAAATTTAATGAAATATGTATACATCAGTTCATTAACCTTATAACCAACTGAATGTATGACCAAAATGAAATAAACTGTCTCAAAGTTGAGTTAACGCTTTGTTCAATTATTTAACTTTTAAATATAAAATGTTTTTACCATAGTTATAGATTTTTAAATGGGCTAATGCGGTTAACTAAAGTTTAAAGACTTAAGATAAAACAACGTAAAGAAATAATCTAAGATAATGATCATTCACAAAATTATATTTATTGTTTCATTAAGACATATCACTTTTATCTAATGTGCAATGTTGGCATAGATATGTTTATGAAAGTTTACAATAAACTGTAACGCAGATCATCAGTGTTTGTTATTAATTGTGTTACTTTCAATAACTTGTAATGCACTGATACGTTCCATGTGAAACGATCCAATTTCAATATCTCACTGGCTATTCATGCCACATTTTATTTATGTGCTTGTGATGTAATAATTGCATGCAATGTACTGTTGTAAGTTAAGTGTGCTCGAGGAAATTTTAGAGAATCACTTTTTTGTAAAGGGTATTGATAAAAGTTTTATCGAGGTTTGATTTGATAAAACGCCACCCATATTTATTATTGTATTAAATAAACCGTTTACATTTTAATCTAATCGTGAGCAGCAATGAATTTCAATGGAGTTTTTTATTATCACCAACACCACATGGTACTGCTGGCAGCAATTAAGGTGTTAGGATTGTCAAATATTTAATTTGGTCTTGTTTGTTTCAGGCCCTGATTCAAAATACTCATGACGTAGGTGGCAGTGTACAAGTAAGAGATCTTCCCTTCCCAACCGACGAGTCAGATTTTCAGTTTAGGAATGTAAGACGTTATCCAAGGCCGCAGACAGAAAATTTAAGGTTGTATTAATGTGCTAGTCTATTTGTGTATTTACTTGGGATTTACTTGCAGTGCCCTGAGGCATGATAATAAAGTCTTCAGAATAAGGGACAATGATTCCTACAGCTTTAAGGATAATTCACTTACAATCATCTATGCTGGACTGGAAGTGAGTACTCTAAAATTAAAGTAAAGCTTAGTTAAACGTTTTATTTATTTAGGAAACAATCAATAATATAAAACAAACAAAACTGGATAAAAAAGATGTGGTGATATATACAGATGATAGAGTGTATACGTGCAGCTTCGATTCAGACGTCAAGGCCAAAAAGTTATACAAAATTGTAAGCAATAACGCCGACAACAGTTTCCTAACGAAATTTTTCAAAAGGAGGGTCAGCAAGGATGTACTGGAGACCAAAGGTAACCCTCCAAACAATCACCCACTCCAAAACTCATCAAATTGTGTCACAGGTATCATAATGAACGAAGCAGTCTACGGTAACTCCCTGGAAATCCTGTATCAGCAAAGAAAAGACATCCCCAGGTGCATCTACGAGATGATCAAACTGGTGGAGCAGCCCGAGAACATCAAGTGCCCGGGGCTATACAGGACGCCGGGGAATCTGGCGGTCATCCAAAAAATCCGACTGGAACTGGACAACAACAAGCTGAACATCTTGAACAACTACGAGAAGGACGTGGACGTGCTGACTGGCGCTCTAAAGCTGTTTTTCAGGGAACTCAAGTCGCCTTTAATCTGCCAGGAAACGGTGGAAAAAATTTTGCCCCTGGCCAGTACGTACAAGGTGGTACCACTTAACTGTGGTTTTGTAACGTTTAATAATTTGTAGGGGCGGAAGACATCTATAAGGACACCCTGAGGCCCATCCTGACCAACCTGCCCGACGCCCATCAACAGGCTTTGTTCGTGCTCATCACTCACATGCTCAAAATACTGGAGTGCAAGGAGGAGAACAAGATGGACGTGTACAATTTGGCGGTGTGCTGGGGCCAAAGCCTTATATTCTACACGGACACCAAGGACCTGTTGACCCAGTCCGCGGACGCCGTGACGGTGGTGGAGTTCATACTGAAGTACTACCAGAAGCACCCGGACGCCTTGAAGTACTTGCAGAAGGTCGAGGAGAGCGACCTGGAGCGGCACGACTCCAAAAGCAGCATAACGAGCATCGACAAGAAGAAAAACGGTGAGTAACTCAGTAAATTAGTTTGGTGCATCTTCTGTGAACTCGATTTTAAGGCAAAATAGATGTGTACAAGCTCCTGCAACCGTTGGTGGACAAAATCGAGAGGCACCTACCGGTGGACGGCCTGTACAAGAAGAACGGCTCCAACGTCAAGATCGAGAAGCTCATGAAAAAATTAAAGAAGGGCAAGCCCGACAAGCTGAACCTGGAGAAGGAGACCGAGATTTACGTGATAGCGGACGCGCTGAAGAAGTACCTGAAAGAGCTGAACATCTTGACCAAAGACACCTGCAACGATTTCCTCAGAATGCACGGTGAGTAAACCTTTTAACGCACCAAATGCGGACCTCACAACTTTCTTGTGTGTCTTAGGGAGTGACCAGGAGAAGGCGGAACAAATCCTGCACCGGGTGGAATACTGCGACACCCTGAAAATGTTCCTGCAGCATATGGCGAATGTGTCCAAGCTGATGAACGACGAGTCGGGTAGGGAAACGATTCGAAATTGTCTGGTCCACACGCTCTGCGAGGAAGGCTCGTCGTTGAGCGACGAGGAGAGGAAGAGCATGATCAGGTGCCTGCTCAGCTTGTACCTTCCACCTTCACCCAAACTTATGCAGCAGCCCGACCTCATCAAAGGCATAGAAAGCAATAGTACCTACAATAAAAAAAGACAACAAAGTACCTACGACAACTTACATTCAACTGACTTATAATTCTAGTTGTTTTTGTTGTGGAATAGATCTACCAAAGAGGCACGAGTTGCCGTTTTGTTCAGAATGTTGGGTGAACAATTTATTTATGTGGACTAGTCAAGGCGTTAATCAAGGATTTTATGGCAAATTTTTATGGTACCAAATATAATTGTGTGTGTTACAAGTTTGTACATAGCTCGAAAAGCTAAAAAGTCATATTTAGTACTGTGATAACGTTGCCTTTTTTTAGTACTACACTTTTTATACAAATAAGTGCACAATTCTCTATTAAACTTTTATTTAACAAATTTGTATAATGTGGTTTGAGTTATAATTTATTGTACATTACTACTTTTTATACTATTTGATAAGTTGAAGTAACAGTATTTTAATTAAACTGTAATTTATATATTTGTAACTCTAAACGAGTAATAAAGTATAATAAATACTTATTAGTTTTATTTTATATTTGTTTTAGAGGCAGAACATAAATTAATAAATTTATTAAACATTTTTACTTAATAAAACGATTTTTATTACCAATCAAAACAACTGTAATCTTATCTACTGTGAGTTTGAACTTGAAAGATACCAAGAACAGAGTCGTAGACAACGACACAACTTCAACCTAATTATTTTAAGTTCTTTGGCCAATTCCTCCATTTATCACCCACCTTTTAATTTTTTTAAACAAGCCTGTACATTGTATACAGTGCGTTTCGTCTTGGGTGTAAAAAAACAAGAAAATAATCCCCACAAGCACAGCCGAAGACATCTACGCCTCTGACTAGTGATAATAAGTGTTTCCGAGATCCAGACCCAGCATTTCTCTTTTGTATTTTGTGTCTGAGGAGCACGTGCTTTTTGGAGCTGGGAGAAATGGATGCCATAAAAAATGGGTGGTTTTCGGAGCTGAGCACCTTGTGGCCCTCGCAATGTCTGTCTTTGGAGGTGGAGGAGAAGTTGTACAGTGGAAAGTCGGAGTATCAGGATGTTATAGTTTTTAAATCGTGAGTAACGTTAAAAATTATTGATTATTATGTATTAAATTTATTATTTACTACTTATGTTAATATAATATTTATTCGTTTAATCATTCCTAATTTAAATAATTAATAAATAAATGTTTCGTATGGATTTTCGATAGAATATCCGGTTGATATTTTTTATCAAAACTTGCATAATAGTTTTTAGTTTCAAGTATTTTTAATTATCTATTCGATAAGTAGACGATAAGGGATTTCTTAATTAAGAAACGGAAATAGATCTACAAACAATTAATTGACATTTTACTAATTTATTATTTCCTGATATACAATTTTTTTTGAATATTTAATGCAATGTTTTAAACGAGAATGGTATATTGTATAATTTACAAGTAAACTCATAAATATTGTTGTTCAACAATTGTATTTATAGTATTATATAAATATTTAAATAATCAATTAAGTCACATTTTAATTCCTGAAATCAATAAATTAATTATTAATAACTTTGTTTAAGAATTTTTAAAAATAAACTTCACTTTTTCTACAATTTAAACAATACATATTTAAATATTAAAATATTGTTTAAATATATACTCTAAAAACAGTATTTTAAATTTATTACATTAATTTTAAAATATGTTAAAATATGAAATAAATATTTACAAATAAATGTTGTCTTCTATAAATAGTTTCAATAACTGTTTTTTATTCAATTATGGCACAAAAAAGTGTTTGTACTTTTTTATAAATTATTTTAATGTCAAACTATGATGTTTTAAAATAATATTTAATTTATTTGAAGATTTATAATATATTAATAATTATATTTTTTTAATTTGAATTATAAAATTAATTAACACTTGAAAATTAATATTTTATAACAATTAAAATATTTATATATTTTATAAATATTCTATACAGACAAAATAGTTATTAAAATATATAATAACAAATTTGTTTAATTAGAAATATGAATTTTCAATTTATTTATATTTTTTCTTAATTATTGAGTAAAAGTTCCAGATTTTGAATCATAAAAACAATTTATTATATTTCCATTATTTAAAATTTTTATGTAAATATTTTCATTATTTTAATTATAAATATAAATTTTCAAGTTATTTATATTTTCCATTAATTATTGAGCAGTAAAAGTTTCAGTATTTATTTAATATTTCTAAAATAAAATTATAAAAATAACTTTTTACTATTTTGGGATTTGATATTTTAATTAAAATGTTTAATTAATTAAACTAAAACAAAATAATTATTAAAATATATGATAACAAATATTTTCATTATTTTAGTTAGAAATATAAATTTTCATTTTATTTATATTTTTCCCTTAATTATTGAGTAGTAAAAGTTTCAGTTTTAATTTAATAATTCTTAAATTGAATTATAAAAATAATTTAATATATTTCTAATATTTGGAACTTTGTATTTTAATTAGAAATATAAATTTTCAAGTTATTTATATTTTTTCATTAATTATTGAGCAGTAAAAGTTCCTCTATTTATTTAATATTTCTAAAATAGATCTATAAAAATAATTTATTATATTTCCAATATTTGGAACTTGGTATTTTGACTGAAATATTTAATTTTATGTAAATATTTTTATAGACTAAAACCAAATAATAATTATTAAAATATATAGTAACAAATATTTTCATTATTTTAGTGAGAAATATAAATTTTCGTTTTATTTATATTTTTTCCTTAATTATTGAGCAGTAATAGTTCCAATTTTTATTTAATATTTCTTAAATTAAATTTTAAAATTAATTCATTGTAATTAATAGTTGGTATTACTTTTTTAAATTAGATATTATAATTACATTAAAAATGTTCTTTTAAATTTTAAATGTATGTGCAGTAAATTCTACGTATAATGTTTATAAAAAATGTAAACATATTGAACTAAAATTATTTTATCACATTTAAATATTTTAACAACTGTATCTTAACAGATAAGTCAAATATTATTTGAATGTTACTAACATTAGCCCCTCAGTAGTAATAATTACATAGTAAAATTTATCTGAACTTCCGAGAAATTTGAATGGTATATCTACGTAAACAATAATAACATGACTAGACATCGACATTAATGAAAAATTCAACAAATTACGCCTTTATTCGTGACAAAATCCAACTACAACACAAATAGTGCACATACAAATAAACCGGGATTAAAACAAAACACACGTCAGCAAGTTAAAAACACAACCGGTAATTCCCAATTAACCTGTAATTCGAAACGTACATCCAATTACTTAAAAAATAAAACCTCTCCAAGAAACCCATTCGACTCGTCGACGCACGTCGCAAACGATAAAAATCGGTCGCGCCGCACAAAACCGCAAATTCAACAAAACAAAACTGCAACCGTAAAAGCCCGGTGTGTGCCCGTTCCTGTTTCGAATCAGTCAACAACTGAAAATGAATACGGTGCACGCTGGCTACTTCGACGAATCATGTCCGAATCTGCCGGACTTCTATAACAGGATCAAAGTCGACGAGGTACTGCTGGACACCAAATCCGATTATCAGACTGTCGTCGTGTTCAAGACGTAAGTAACTAGGTGAACAATTAAGCGGCTCGTTAATTGTTTAATGGAATGTTAAAGTAAATTATCTCAAGGTTATTTATAATATGCGGGCGGATCGTGTGGATTTTTTGTCTCCGGTTTTATAACCGGCACTGCACGTTCGTGTTTCCATTATCGCTTGATGACGTCACCCTAAACGTATCGTTGCCGGCCCAAACATGCATCTAAAATTGCAGGAAAAAACACGGCAACGTGCTGGTGCTGGACGGGGCCATCCAGTGCACCGAGTTCGACGAGTTCTCGTACCAGGAGATGATCTCCTTCCTCCCCCTCAACGCCCACGCCAACCCGCAGAGGGTGCTGATAGTGGGCGGCGGCGACGGCGGTGTGGCACGTGAGGTCTCCAAGCACCCGCTCGTCAAGGACGTGTGGCAGGTGGAGATCGACCAGAAGGTGATAGACGTCAGCAAACAGTACCTGCCCAACATGGCCGTCGGCTTCGAGTCGCCCAAACTCAACCTCTTAGTCTGCGACGGCTTCGACTACATGAAGAACCACCAGAACGAGTTCGACGTCATCATCACCGACTCCTCAGACCCCATAGGACCGGCCGAAAGTCTCTTCTCCGAGGAGTACTTCGAGCTGCTCAAACGGGCCCTCAAACCCAACGGCATCATTTGCTCGCAAGGAGGCAACTACATCTCTCTATGTCTCGGTTAAATTATAATGCGTTTACTGTTTTAGGTACGGTGTGGTGTTGCCTTGACTACATCAAAAAGACCTTGGACTGCTGCAGGAAGCACTTCAAAAACGTCAGTTACGCCAGATGTTCAGTACCCACGTATCCAAATGGAGAAATCGGTTTCGTGATAGCCACCGACGATGTCACCTTAGATCTGTCCAAACCTAAATACGTATTCACCGAGGAGCAACTGGATGAGCTCAAGCTGAGGTACTACACCCCAGAAATACACACTGCATCGTTTGTCCTGCCCAACTTTGTCAGGAAGGCTTTAAATATTCCAAGATGAATGCGTTGATAAGCTTACTTATGTTGTCTGAATAAATTTTATCTCATTTTTGGTTGTTTAATTAATCACGCCCAAGTTTTAAGTCAATATCTCTACAGGGGGAGATATAAACGTAGTTAATTATCAACATCAGTCATTAGTTGTTGAAAACAGCCCAAAATAAACAAATTCATTAGAAAAGATAACAAAAAGATGACCAAAATAGCTCCAAACAATATTTGATAATAAAATAATCTCCTATATGTTATTGTAAAGGCTCAGATAATTATTTTTGAAGATATTTATTGTTTTTTCTGTAATTTTTGGAAAGATTTAATTTTAAAAATTGTTTTGGGCCTTATTTGGCTTTGGCAGACCTTAGAAGTCGCTTTATATTGGGACTCTTCCTTAAATTCTGTACAGCCAAATCAATATTCCCATCAAATTTAATTAAAGCTACTCAATTATCTTAAGTGTCTATTTAGATAAAAAGATTAAAGGTACTATAAAACTGCAGCAACCTAAACATGATGTATAGTAAACAGTACAATGAACATTCTTTTAATTGTCATCTTTTTGGTGACTCCATCTTTTCTGGTAAGACCTTGAGTGCCATTCATTACTTTTAAATACATAGTGGGTATGATATAATTTAGGAGGGCAAATCATTGCGGGTGATTGGAGGTCATGAAGCAGTACCCCATTCAAGGCCCTACGCCGTCACCGTAGTGTCTGGCGTTTTCTGTACTGGCATGCTGATCTCCCCCAACTACGTACTGACTGCAGGACATTGTACCAGCGGGTGAGTACCTAATAAATCCAAATAATAACAAACAATTGAGGTACTACTTTGTAGTGCTAAGCAATTGGTGATCACCTTGGGGGCCCACAATATATCCCAACCAGAGACTGAGGGACAAGTCATAATGGTGTCCGAGGAATACATTTTACACCCCAACTTCCAGCTAAATGTCTTGGTCAACGATATTTCGTTGGTGCGTCTGCCCCAACCGGTTGAATTCACGGACCACATCCAACCGATCAAGCTCCCCACAATGGAAGACGACGACGTAGTCGGAAGGAAGGGCATACTGGCCGGGTGGGGCGTCATAGACCCGACCAGACCCGAAACCTACCACGAGAGCGACGTGCTGATGGAAGTCGAGCTGGAAGTCTCCGACAGGGACAAGTGTGCCTACTTATTCTCGATGGTGAACGAAAGAAATATTTGCACGTCGGGAATGGGACCAGTCGGTGCTTGCGCCGGCGACTCGGGCGGTGCCCTGGTTTCCGATGGTGAAGTAATCGGTATAGTTTCGTACGGTGCCGCTAGGTGCATCACCCAATATCCCACTGTGTTCACCAGAGTTAGCAGCTTCAAGAATTGGATCTACGAGAATACCGACCTCGAGCCATGAACGAAAGGAACAAAATTAAATAGTACATAAAATATACGTCATATCTAGAATATTAAATTAATAAAATCCTCTCTTCGAATCTATTTAAAACTGCACAATTATCTTAAGTATTTACGAAGATAAAACAACAGATAATATTAAAACAAAGCTCAAACTAGTCGGGAAGGGGAAGAAGCTTTTTACTTTTGTAATGATCTGGATAATTATCACCAAAAAAGAAGTTGAATTGAAAATTATTAATAAAAATAAGTCCACTAATTGTTGTGTTAAGCTTTTATTAAGAAAATTATACATGGTAGTTCATTTTAAGTAAATGAAAGAGATTTTTGAACATCCACAATGTGACCAGAGTTGGTGATAGTGCTGGAAATTGTGATAGCCCTCTAGCTCTTCAGTTGTATGATCCTAATAGTTGCAATTTATAATATCCAACTGTCTTCACTCACGACGACAATTTTAAACATTAAAACTGCCACTTAATTATCCAGTATCACAAATAATCTTCCGCCAATCTACTAAAACTGTCCCTTATTGTTGTGTCTGCTCCAACAGATTTTAAATAATCACACACATTTAAGAGCTTCTTCCTGGAAGCACAATGCAAGGGGCTTAGTCCCTTATTGTTTACAATATTTACATTAAAATTCAGTTCATTCAAAATAAATTTGATCATAGAAACATCATCTTGGCTACAAGCCAAGTGTAAAATTGAAAAATCCGTGTTATTTCTACAGTTTATGTCAGCATTATGTTGAATTAAAAACTTACAAACCTCTATGTTCTTTGCCAAAACAGCCTCATGCAAAGGTGTGTTGCCACAATTATCCTTTTCTTCAATACTTACTTTGAGATCGAACAAAGCCTTAACCACCCCCAAATTCCCATGCAGACAGGCTACATGTAAAGCAGTCCGTCCGTTTTTGGTTTTTAAGCTAACATTCAAACCATTTGCTAGTAACAATTGTAAAATCTCGATGCTGCCTTCCCTTGCTATCAGGTGTACGGTGCTCCAGCCATCCTTGTTCTGGTAGTTGATCAAAGCACCACTTTCCAATAAAATCTGAACACAGTTGTAGTTGTTCATCCAAGTGTCCGGTTCAACTTTGGTGCAGGCCAACATCAGGGGAGTCCAGTCGGCTTTCTTCAGGGCATTCACCTCAGCACCATGTTTGAGCAACAGCCTCACGCACTCGTGTTGTCCGAACTGTGCGGCCTCGTGCAGGGCTGTTTTGTTGTCGTTGTTACGGCAGTCCACCGAATTGGGGGTGAAATTTGTTAATAGGTATTCAAGTATGTGGAGGTATCCCAGTCGAGCTGCACAGTGCAGTATTGAGTCGCCAGTTTTGTCGTATTTTAGTGTTGACCAATGTAATTGGGTGGTGGACAAGTTTTCTTTGATTACTTCCAAGTTGCCCGATTGGGCCTCCCTTAGGATTTTGTTGATAG
This sequence comes from Aethina tumida, assembly GCF_024364675.1. Lineage (NCBI taxonomy): Eukaryota > Metazoa > Arthropoda > Insecta > Coleoptera > Nitidulidae > Aethina > Aethina tumida. Next base: position 17,378,721 of record NC_065440.1, on the reverse strand, counting down.
TCGGCTTTGTCAACATTGAAAATTTTACAAACGCCGGTTTAATAAAACAGACCTAAAATTATTAAGTTTACAATAATATCCAATAAATATGGTTGGTGAAAACCTACTTAAATAATTTTAATTCTTTTTACATATTTTAGGTTACTTGTAATTTTATAAACAATTACTACTAAAGCCATCTACCGTGGGCAAACAAAATGTATAGGTGTACTATTACAGAAAACTGTAATATTAAACTGAAACTACTGCTGAAAAATCACCAGTTTCAGTCTGAACGTTTTTGAAGAAACACGTCTGCGAAGAAATATTCTTCTTTCAAAATTCTTGATCGATAGTCATCATACAAATACAATATTTAAGAATAATTAGAACCTTATAACGTAAATATATGAAAATAAAATAATATATATATATATTTGATAATTTCATATTTATCATGAATAAACAGATAATAAATTTTTATCAGTTAGATAACAGAATTTTTTTGTATATAAAATAGATAACAAGGGGGTGAATATATACGTTTATCATTTTTCTATATAAATATATAAAAATAAAATATTTACATATTTATATTTGATAATTTGATTTTTATTGTGCCGATTAAGCAAAATATATTTTTATCAGTTAGTTAAAGGATTTTTTTAGTGCATAAAGCATAATAAATCATGGCGGTGAGTGTTAGATTTAATTAAACGTATATTATGGTTTAAAAAAATTGTTAAAACTAGATATGTGAATCGATTATGGCATGGCTAGGAATAATAAAAAAAACGGATGAAGCAACGCAACATCTCACACTGGAAGAAGTGGTAAACTAAACTAAAATCCAATATTCTAATTCAAAATAGTAAGGAATTGCTTTTGGAGGTGTTGGCTGATAGAATGGAAAACATTAAAAAGCAGCTTAGGCGATGCTTAAAGGTAAAGGATCTCAATAAATTACAGAATTGTGTTGAAGTTTTCTACAAAGAAATCTCTGACAACTCCAGTAGTTGGGTAGAGAGTTTTGGAGTGGAAGGCATTGACTTGATCTACAGTGTCATCGAGCAAGCCAACAAAGCGTCAGTATTTTTGTTATGCCAATAGAAAAAAATCAATACAAGCTCCTAATTTTTAGAAATGATACGAAGCTACAACAAGAAAGTCTTAAATGCTTAAAAGAGATAATGAACAGCCAGTGGGGTTTAGAAACAGTTCTGGAATTCAACAAAAATTCTGCTAAAAAAGACTTAAACAACAAAGGTTTGAACTTGGTCGTCAGGTGTTTGGCTAAGGGTACTCCGGAACTTATGATACGAGCACTACAAGTAAATGATTATGTTGTAATAAGTCAGGGTTGTGGAATGATTTAAAAAGATTTTAGCCCCGGCTTGTCTCGTGAACCACGAAAAAGTTTTACATGAAATAACCAATGTAGCCCACGAACTGAAATTCAATAGATTCGTGCCAATAATCAATGCCTTGAAATTGGACAATGTAGATTTACAAGTTTGTTAAACTTTTTGTCGATTTGATCAGTTAACATTTCTGTTTGTTTTAGAGTCTTTGTCTCCAACTCATCAATGCTTTGTTGAAGGGGATCAAAGATTTAGAATCCAGGATTGAACTAAGAACTGAAATTCTTAGGCAAGGACTCTCCGACAAATTGAGTAAGTGTTATTTGAACCATAAAACTGGCTTTAAAGGAATGTGATTTTAGATGAGTACGAAAATGAAAGGAACCCAAAAATTGTGATCCAGTATAATGTCTTCCAAAAGGAAAGTGAATACGACAATGAGGAACTGAAGGTGTATTTGACATCCACCTTATGAAGGAGATTATTTTTGTCCATTGTTGAACATATTGTATTAAATTTAAATTATTTTCAATAAAAATATGACTTGTTAGTTTTTTAATTTCTTAGTTTTGAACAAAGATTAATTGTAAACAAAACTATCATCAATAAAACTAGCTGACATATGTCATTAATTTTTATATAATGAAGCTGATCATTTTAGCTTCAATACTAGTATTATTAGTGCCCCCAAAAGTGCAAACTAGCAGTATAAATGTGGGCACTGTCTTATTTACACAAATGGACATGCACAGATCCTGTTGGACTATCGAAAGTATTGCTGTGTTAACCACTAGAATGATGCTGGAGGATTTGATGCCAGCTGTGGACAGGATCGTAATAGAAAACAACGACTTCATTAACAATCTAATGGGCTACTTCAAAGAGATTGCCCGAGTCATAAGAGAACGAGCTAATGGAAGAAAGAAGCATATAATTTTACTAGCTTTCACTGACGTCCTTGGTTTAACAACACCACCATCTTTACAGTGTTTACTAATTAAATCATTGCAGGAGGATATTTAAAATCAATAGTTTTGCCAAGAGCCAAACGTGCCTACTACGCAGGCTTAATAGACTTCTCAAGCCTGGAAAAACTGCTTCAACTCTTCAACGAGTTGAAATGGTTCTTGCGTACCAACGGTGTTGGTTGGGCGAAATCAATTGAGTACGGATCGGGCGGTACCATTGCCCATTCTCTGTCCCCTTTTAATGTAAAACGTTCGTTTGCTAGATTACAAAATTGCTCCAATCAACATGGAAGCAGTGTCGACCAAAGACTCGTGCAATGCTCTGATGTTCTTCGAGAAACCCAAAAACAACACCACCATCTCGACGACCCAAGTCAACAGAGGTACAGACTTGAACGTTAGGCCGAAACGAAAAGCCGAAGAGGCCGAACCGAATTTCATCTTTCCCATGCCTTTCTTTGACTCGAGGTGCCATCCGAATTCCATAGCTGTGCCTTTCAAATATTATTCGCTGAGACCTATTGGTAATTGTTGGGTGAAAAAGCACTTCGTCAACTGAACAATGGGTTTTAGAGTCTAAAAAGTCGTCGAACGTGGTGTTGAAGTACTTCACAGCTGTTTATCAGTGCATGGCTGAGAAAAAAGTTGATATTTACAGTAGGCAAAAGTTTTATAATGAGTTTTTGTCTTGGATTGACCGGGACATTATGCCCAAGTTGGATGACGAAAGGGTTTATGCTGCCTTTGGAGGAATTTATAAAGTCGGAGAAACGCTGAAGGAATTCGGTAGGAAAACAATGTCACTGAAGTATTTTTTGATGGTTGGTTTGCAGGAGCCCAAAAGATAGAAATCAAAACAACTACAGAAGTGAAATTCAACGAGGAAGGACTGAACGAAGTCTCAACTCAGTCTCCTGTACCTTTGGCACTCTATTACGACAATTATCTAATTGTTCTTGTTGCAGAGTGGAGTTATGAAGAGTTCCAATCTAATACTTCTGGCAGTACTGATAGCAATATTCGTATGGTTCCTGCTGGGAATCATGTTCATCTGTTATAGGATCAGAGCTAAGAAGTCTTGCTCAGCACATTGTACTTGCAGTAAGACCAGCCTGAAGAAGACTTCTTCGTCGTCTCCACCTCCCGGCACCACGTCCGGCAGTGACAGGTATAACTTCATTGTTTAATTAATTAATCAGTTCAGTATTGGTTCATTTCAGTCAAACTTACACCAAGTGCACGTGCACAAAGAACTCCAGCAAGACTGAAAGTAAAACTTCAACCAAATCAACGTCCAAAGATGTGACTCCCGGTTACGACACCCAAGTGGCCACCATCGAAACAGTGCAAACAATGAAGCTGTTGCCTTCAATAGCTGAGATTTCAGAGACGTCGTACAGATGCGAGAAGAAGCACTACGACTCTTCGTCTTCCGATTCCAGTTCCTACACCACGGAGGAGGAGAAGACCGGAAGAGAAACTTTAACGGCGGCCTACTCCACCATTTCGCATGACATGTACTTGAAGACTTTAAAGAACACGTAATTACTTTGTTTTGTGGTGATTTTTATCGTTTACGGTGGGTTTAAGGGCCAAGATGGTTGCGACGAAGGCCTCGAAGCGGGTCAGTGGCGTGAGTTTTGGCGAAGGTAAGGAAAAATCTACGACTTTGTCGTCGAAGAACGTCACCTATTCCACGGACGCGTCGGAGGATGTTTCCAAAACCAGCAGGTCGTCTTCATCTCTCAGCTCTTGTTTGAAGAAAGACAAAAAGGATACGTCCGATTACTCCACAGATGCTACATCACAAATGGTTAGGTAGGTGTCCACCTAGGTGAAACTCAGAAGTCTAATTGATTGATTTACTTAAGCGTGGATCTGAGGAAGAACAGAAGCGAGGAAACAACCAGCTACAGCTCGGAAAGTCATCAGGACGTGAGCAAGCAGGAAATGAGTGTGGTTTCACTAAACGATGATGATGATCCCACGCCAGAAACATCGAGTCACTCCAAAAGCAGCAGGTTGAAAGCAACTGTGTGAAATTTCATGTTCTGGTTTTAAAGTTTTGATTTCAGAAGTCGCTCAGAAAGCCTCGACAACACGCTGAAGCAGGACTGCATTTTTGGCTACGACTTCCACACGTCTTCATCAGGTGACTCTTCAATTGGTAAATTTAAATTGATCATTTTACAAATGGTTTATCGTGTTGTTTCAGATACAGAAGAGTCGATTACAGAAATGAAAAAGTCACCATCCAAATAATTAATAATGTTTACTACTTCTTATATTTATACACTGTTTTATATTATAATAAATAAATAAATCACATTTTAATTAATGAGTTGATCCATTGGTGATAATAGGTGATGTCTACATGTACTAGGGGAAAGTTTACATCACATCTCTCTGAACCATAAGATAGGACACCCACTTGGTAACCGTCAACCACCAAAGGGCTTCCAGAAAATCCGTAGCATCCATGATTATTGTCTCCTATGGTGCATATTTGTTGTTCGATTGGTTTTTTGTAGATTTTTTTACAAATTGAGTTAGGAACTATTGTTACATTGACTGTGATCAAATCTTCTCCAAAAGCTAAAAACAAAATCATGTTCATGGTGTTTTGATTAAGTTAATAATAATGTACTTTTGCTGTTTTGGCTCCAACCACTATAGACAGTTTCTCTTTCCAACAACTTGTTGGAGGACTTTGACAAGCCTATTGTCTTTATATTTTGGTTCAGTTGGATCTTGTATGGCAAAAGTATCAAGGACAAATCATTCGAGTCTTCATCAATGTTCCACAATGGGTGCTCAAACCATTTACGAGAAGTTATCACCACCTGCGTCTCCTCTAGTTGCTTATATCTGTAAGCCCCCAACACCACTTGAATTCTGGAGGCTCTAAAATTGACTCATTACAACTCTAATCAGAATTAACTGGATAAATTACCTGTGGGTGCAATGGGCAGCTGTCAGTATAAACTTTGGTGATATTAATGAGCCTCCACAAAGTTGTAACTTTTGCTCATAAAATACTAGAAGAGCAGCTTGATAAGGAATTATATGTTGAGCCTCATTCTGTGTCAAAAAAATTGATTTTTATTATTGGAATGTCAAAGGTATATTGATTATTGTAAATTGACCGCAATATTTAAGGTTATAACCATGACCCAGCCACTTACTGACTGAATGGTTGTGAATAATTAAATTTGTAAAATATTAAAGTGTATAAATTGTTACTTACCTGCACAATTGAACTAAATAAAAGTAAAATGGAGCAAACACACACGCAACTTGTGTACTTTAGTCGGATCATATATTATATTGCTCATTACACCGCATGTTAATGACGACGTGAACATTATACAAATAAAAAATAACGTTCCGCTATTGTTACCTATATATGCTCATTAGAATTGCTAGTTACGTACTTGATAAGAAGGTTATTTAGATTAGGATTAATATTATCTATGTATATTAAGGTGATGTGTGTGGATATGGTGTTGTGGAATTTATTGCCAAAAAAATCATAAAATATTCTTTATAATATTATATTTGAATGAAACAAATTGTTACAATCATGTCTGTGATCCTTGTGTTGGGATCCCATACCTTAACTACCCCCCGATGATCCAGATGATCCTGACGATCCTGATCCTCCTGATGATCCAGATGATCCTGATCCTCCTGATGATCCAGATGATCCTGATCCTCCTGATGATCCCGATCCTCCTGATCCAAGCTGTCCTTGACACTCTATTTGTCCAACGCCACCTATCTTGAAGGAGCCATCTATTTGAGTCCCCTGTGATCCCCCTGGTTGCTCAGAACCACCTGAGGAGGTACTATTGGTGACGATCTATTAAATACAAATTTTTGTCATAGTCTCCGCTAATAGTACTTAAGGTACTTACCACAAAAACAGCGATTATTAAAAGCAGAGTTTGGATTTTTGCCATTATAATTTTGATGGTTTTCAGCAAATCTAAAAACTGTCGAACTTTGACAAAATGTCTGTATTTTATACGATTTTAATATAACGAACAGGATGTTCCAAAATTTATTATGTGTTATATACTTACGCAATTATCTATTAATACATAAAATAGTGTGAAATAATTTTATCCAAATTTAATTTAATATCATTATAATATTGGTTTCAATTTCCGTTAAAAAAAATTCCATTCAAGACAATTTATAATCTGGGAGCATTGGATTATATATGTGCTACAAATTAAATACTAAATAAATGTGAAAAAATACCAAAATTTGCTACATCAACACTTTATTATACAGTTGTAATTACATTGTCCGAAATTATTGACTAGCCCATTGATCCTGCCATTCCTGCTGCTTGTCCTGCACCGTTAGCAGCAGCATCGGGCATTTGTCCAGCAGTGTCCTTAGCATTTCCTGCAGTGTCTTGCGCCTTGCCAGCCATATTTGAGGCCATTCCAGCAGGATCTTGGCACAAAGCCAATCCCTAAAATATTTATTTATTAAATTTAACAATAGAAGTTCTGTTTATTAAGCATAAAAAGTTTTTTTTAATTATTTTAAATTAGATAAAATTGTCTTTAAATATTATTATTAATTATTTAGTTTAGTTTAATTATTTAAATTAATAATTCATTAATAGTTTACATAAAATATTAAATAAAATGTGTATTTCTAGCAAAAATAGTTACCACAATCAGAGACAAAACCAAAACGACATGTACAACTTTCATTTTCAAGAAGTTTGAGCACTAACACTTCAATAAACTAACACATCAATAAAAATTAAAATTGAATCTGCTATTTATATCATAAATCTTAAATCATAAACAGGAAACAATTGATTGCTTACAGAATGTAGAACATGCATTAATTTTATTAATTGTAAAAGTCACGAAAGAATTGACACGACATATCTCCACAATTGAACTAGTTTGAGGTGTTACGGATCCAGAAAACCTTGAGGTTTATTTATTGCTGGAGCAACGAAAATTTGGACTTACTTTGGGCAGGAATAGAAAAACAAAGGTTAAATTCGTTTTATAATACTATATTTGAATAAAACAATTGTAATAATTAATCACTTAAGATGAAGACGAAGAATTACTCGGTTTTGGTGGCGGACCTCCCATGCCGCCCATACCTCCCATGCCGCTTATCTGTCCTTGAGCCCCCAACTGTCCCATTCCACTCATCTGTCCCATGCCACCCATCTGTCCCATGCCACCCATCTGTCCCATGCCTCCCATCTGTCCCATGCCCCCCATTCCTGGAGGACCTCCCATTCCTGGTGGGCCTCCTCCGGTGCTGTTTGATGAGGGTTTGCCGTTGGTGACTCCCTGTTAAATAGAAATTTTATTTTAATACAAATATTTCTAATTTAATTTATGTGGACTTACCAGAAAAACAGCAGCAATCACAACCACAGTTAGAAGTTTTGCCATTTTAGTTTAATGGTACCAATCAGTAAACTGTCAAAGTTGATAAATCACTTGATTTTTATATTAACTTAATATAACGGACAGGATGTTCCCGAATTTATGATGTGTTATATATATTTATATAATTATGTAATATTAACTCAATAGTGTCAGAAATAATTTCACAGTAATTTTCAATAAATTTATATTTAAACATATATCTAAGCCAATGCAATAATTACTCAGGAAAAGGCTTTTATAATATTGGTTTTAATTTCCGTCAGAATTGACTGATTTTATGAAATTTCCATTCACAACAATTTACAAGCACTGGACGTTTTCTGTTTCTATAAGATATTTTTCAAGTTGTTCTTTAAATTTAAATAAAGAAACGAAGTTCAATAATTTAATATATTTATTATATTGTTTACAGACAATACAAATTATTATTGACTAAATATTGATATATTAAAAAAATTGTACATGTATTAAATTAAATATAGAAAATTATTGTTCAAATTAAATTATCCAGTGGAGTTCTGATTTGGTCCCATGGAGCCAATGCCTCCTCCCATTCCATTACCCATTTGTCCCATACCACCGCCCATTTGTCCCATACTTCCTTCCATTTGTCCCATACTTCCTCCCATTTGTCCCATACCTCCTCCCATTTGTCCCATTCCTCCCATAAGTTCACCCATTCCGCCCATAGAGCCTCCCATTCCGACCATAGGGCCTCCCATACCTCCCATAGGTCCCCCCATTCCTCCCATTCCACCCATAGATCCTCCCATTTCACCCATAGGTCCTCCCATTCCAACCATAGGTCCGCCCATTCCTCCCATAGGTCCGCCCATTCCCCCCATTCCTCCCATTGGTCCCCCCATACCTCCCATTTGTCCCATACCACCCATTTGTCCCATTCCACCACCCATTGGTCCCATACCTCCCATTTGTCCCATACCACCCATTTGTCCCATACCACCCATGCCTCCCTCCGTTTGCCCCGTTCCCCCTGGTGCTCCACCGCCACCTGTACTATTAGTACTATTTTGACTCAAACAAGAGTCCGAAAAATAATTTGAATAAATAATAAAAAATAAATAATAAAAATTTCTTACCATTGTGAACAGAACATACAACACCAAAATTTTAATCATACTGTAATAATTGAAAATATTTTCAATATAAAATATTTTATCTGTATTTTTTATATTGATGACTGAAGTACGCAGAAATGAAGATTAAATAATATTAGGCCGTTTTTACTTTTATACTGGCAGATTTATAATATAATAATGTTTTATTTATTATTCATATTTGGGCAAATAGTTTCATGGTTCAGTGTTTATTTTATATTACACTAAATGTAACTCTCATTGCTTATTCTAATTATTGGTGTTTCCGTAATAATTTATTTTTAACAAATATACTGCCCAAAATTCTAAGCTTAGGTTATGTAATAATTATTTATAAATTGTTAAAATTTTATTTTTATTGATTAACATGTACAGGTTCATTAATTAAAATTAAAGCTTTGTCTTTGTTTAAGTATATTATTTTATTGGTTAATTTGTGTCTGACCGCCAAACGATCCACCCATTTGTCCCATCCCTCCAAGCGGTATGAGAATTTCTTCTCCCATTCCATTTGTTTGTCCCATGTTATTAATGGGAAAGATCAAGGGTTCACCTGTTCGACTGCTGATAACACCTATGAGGACACTAAAGCCCATGGGATAACCGGTTTGTCCCGTATAACCCATCTGTCCCATTTGTTCTGTTCCCATCATTGGATTCATCATGCCTCCTCCCATTTGTTCCGTTCCATACATCGGATTCATGCCTTCCATTTGTTGTCCCCCTACAATGGGATTCATATTCATTTGTCCCATTCCTCCAAACTGTCCTGTCCCAAATTGGTTGGTCCAACCATTCGGTCTACTTTGGCCCATCTGTCCCATGCCTCCAGCGTATCCCATTTGGTTCATGCCCTCCATTTGATTTAGTTCACTCATCTCTCCAACTCCTCCCATTTTGCCCATTTCCAATAGGTTGGTGACATTTTGGGCGCAGGATAATGCCTTAAAATCAATAATCAATTCGTATCTCGTTGATTTTTATTTTAGACTTACGATGGAGATGGCGAAAATTACAACAAACATTGTTTATGACAGGTTCATATAATTGTTTCACTATAAACAAGCTGCAGGGGGTAACGAATTTTATATGTTTATATGAATAAAGACTCCTTTCATAATACATTTAGATCTTGTTGTTCACATTTGACATCAACCTTCATGTGTTTAATTTTGTATAACTTTTATTCAACAATAATTATAAGCCTAAAAATTATTTCCGTGGTTATTATTGCACAATTTACAATATACTGCCTGACAAAATTAATAAATACACATATTTTGTTGAACTGCTTTATTCACAACTACACTTTCTAAGACATAATTGAGCTTTTAGTTAAAGATAGTCATCCACTTTGACCCTGTTGTCCGCCTTGTTGACCACCGAAACCTCCCTGTGCTCCAAAACCTCCTTGTCCACCACCACCACCGCCACCTTGGCCCTGTCCTCCCATTGGTGGTGGAGGCTGGTTGTTGTTGCTGCTGCTGTCCTGTTGTGCCACACCAACAGCCTAAATAACCATTTACGTTAATCATTTTTAGGAAAAAATACTAAAGTTGCTTACCATCAAAAAGCTGAGCAAGAAAACTGACAATAAAACTTTTCGGTTCATCATTTTGACCATACTGATTTTAAAAAATCAAACTGCATCTATTTATATAAGGAAATAATGACTTTTAAATTGTTTGGAATTATGAAAAAATGTTAAATAAATACAAAAAAAATGCAATCGAATTATTTATAATTTGTGTTAACAACAATTTTATAATTTTATTTATTATTGCAAGCAGGGATGCGTACTAAAATAGGAATATTAACGATTAATGTGTACTGAGTGTTGGTCAATATTAATATTTATATATTAATTGATTAATTTAAACAATTTATAATAATTATGCCAACAAAGAATTAAATCTGTATATATATATATATATATATATATATATATATATATATATATATATATATATATATACCACAAGTTTATAATTAAAAAGTGAAGACATATAACTGAAGAAATAAATTATTTTATTTTTATATAAATTTATTTAATTTGTTACTGTTAAAGGTGAAAAACATGATAATTAAAATTATTCAAGTTATTATTAATTAATTTAATATTTATTGTCATTATTTTAACTATATGAACACACTGTGAATAAATTTTGTTGTTGTTCATGCATCATTTCCTTTAATTTGTTTGTATAACCATTGACAAATTAGATTAATTTGAAATACAGTTATTTAATAAATTTAAGTTAATTTAAAACAATTTTAAATTAATAACATCCTCATTATTGTTGCTTAACAGTATAAATAAAATTTGGCGAAACAAATTATTAATCCAGAAACAAGTGTAGAAAATCAAGATGGTGAACACAAAAACCTTTGCTTCAATCTTCATCCTCAGCCTTTTGATGGTAATTAAACGTTATTGTTTCAAATTAATTAATCACTGAATGTTTATTTTCAGACAATTTGTCTAGCCCAACAGGGTAACAATAACAACAACCCTCCACCACGTCCCCCAATTGGAGGACAAGGACAACAAGGCGGACAAGGTGGACAACAAGGTGGGCAACAAGGTGGGCAACAAGGTGGGCAACAAGGAGGACAACAAGGGGGACAAAATGGATTAAGTGCACAACAAGGTCAAAGGGGATGATTTTTTAGTTTGTTTCAACTAGAATGTTTAGTACTGAATAAAGCATTTTAATATTAAAACTTTTATTCTTTTTTAAATTTCCTATTTGTGACTGATATTGGTACTGGTACTACTTCAAAAAAGGCTAGAAAAGGTATAAATCTCTTCTAAATTGAGGAGACAGTTCGTGCTGGGTACAGAATAAACAGGAATTAAAAGGAATCAAACAGACGAAACTGGTAGTACTTCAAAAAAGAGGGTATAAAATGGCATGACACAAGTGGAGAGGAAGAATTAATGGAATTTGATGGAAAAGGTAGACAGTGTAGCTAAATCTAACACAAACCAATAAAAATAATATCTGCAACTAGTACTATTCCCAAAAAAAGTCAGGTAACTGTGGAGAGAGAATTAAATGTTTTATAAATGGAGGATATGCTTGGTGTAGCTAAAATTGACTCAAATGGGACTGACAGGACGAAATTCAATAAACAAGAGTCCAATATTTATAACTGGTACCACTCTAAATGAGTCTAACAGAGAAAGAAAATCAATGGGCTTGAAAATTGAGGAAATTGTTGGTACGAAGACTGACACAGATGGATCAGTTAAATTTTCTATTTGTAACTGTTATAGGTACTGGTACTACTTCAAAAAAAGTCTAGAAAAGTTCCCCTAACCTCTGAGAATAATTAATTGTAAAATTAAATCAGATAAAATAAATTCTACATGACAATATATTTTTTTCTGTACAATACAAATCACATTTTTTTTTTCAAAACAGTCGAATACAAATTGCTAAACAAAACGTAAATCAAAAAAAAAAAAACTAGTTAAATTAATGTATAGATGTCAAGATGATTAAACCGATAACGCAACTTCCATGGTCGCCCATTAATCCAACGGCTCGCACACCAATTATTTAATTATGCATAATGACATTGTGCAACCGGCGATTCGGGATGTGCGAACTCCGAATAATTACACAATAATTATGACCGCGTTAGATTTAAATTGTTTAATTACTATAATAGACCTAGAAATGGAACGAGTTAGATGTCCTGACAATAACTTCCGGTTCTTAAAATGCTTTGTATATATAGGAAATTATGTCGGGAACAGGATCTATTGTCCTAAATTCAATTGGAACATTAATAGTTCTTTACTTGTAACATGAGGGTGTTTGTTGTGACGTTGGTCCTTTTATTTGTCCTGGTAAGTTCAATGAGTTCTTCCTGGGCAGTGTCTTATTTTGTTAGTGATGTGAATTGTTTAATTTAGTGTTAGAACTAATCAGTAATAGCAAAATAATAAAATGAATGGTATAATTTTTGAGGTTGAAACCTTTGGAGTCCCTATTGCTAAGTCGGATCAAGCATCTTCCAGCCTCATGAAGAATTTTTCTGATTATATTAAAGAGTGTTTTGGAATAACTATACAAATACGTAAGAGATCATTTACAACTTAATACTTATTAAATTTTATTAATTTATTTGTTAACTTATAGAAACCACAGCTGCTACGACGACCACAACAGCTGGAAGTTAATGCCCACAGGATAACAGCATATATTGTAATTTACTTTTGTCTTGTATTAATAAAACTATATTTTGGAATGATTTGATCATTTTTATTACTACAAAATTAACCGAAAACTCTTCCATTCCTTCTTCTTAATCTTGACAGTTCTTCCTGAACCACTTCTTCAGTAACCGTTGGTTCAGTTAATTCCTCCGGTGAATCAGTTTCTTGCGGTGGTGCTTCTTCTGTTGTGGCGTCTCCACCACCTTCCGTTCCAGCTTCAGTTCCTTCTTCCGTAGTTCCCGGTTCCTGAGTTGTTGCCTCCGGAGCTTCCGTCCCAGCTTCAGTTTGTTCTTGCGTTGTTACTTCTGGAACTTCTTCAGTGGCTTCAGTGGTTTCTTCCGGAGGAGCTTGCGTTCCTTCAGTTGGTGCTTCCATTTCTGGAGGCGCTTCGGAAGTTGCAGGAGGTATCTCCGGAGGTTGTGTGACAGGCATGGGCTCGGTGACTGCCGCAGACATTGTCATTTCATCAGTTGGGCTTTGGGTCGTGGCATTTTGTGCTGCAATTTTTGTGAGTAAGGTACAAGTTAAGTTTGCTTTAAGACTTACGTCTTCTGGGTGGTAAAGGCCTCCTTTTCCTGAAGATTATCCATATGCACGACTTCTTGTTGTGTTGCTCATTCAACGACCAAGACAAATCCTTCACAAGGACCAAAATACAATTACAAAAAAAATTAATTTCCAACAAATACTTACAATTAACCATAAAATAATCAGTCCACAAAAACATATCACACCTAGTCGCATTGTTATAAAACCAGCACCGAATAAAATCGAGAACAATTGATGCACTGTACAAAATCGGATTATGACCACTCGAACAGATGCATATCAAACTACCATAAACCCAGATATTTGCTGGACTATAACAAAAATAATATCAATTGTGCATTATGTAATATACAGATTGTAACAATGAGACTACAATAAAACGTTTAAAAAAACTGCTTTTAATTAAAAAAATATTTCCGTGCATATTGTAAACCTAATGGAAGCTAATAACTTTATTGGATTTATTATTTTTAATGGTTTTGTATAAAACATTTAAATGTTATTAAATTTTGTATGAATAATTATGATAGTAGAGTAAGCTGAATTAAAAATATATCTAGAATTGTTTAAAGTGTTTATTGTTAACCTAATAGAAGCTAATAACTTTATTGGACTTATTATTTTTAATCGTTTTCAATAAAACATTTAAATATTAATTATTAATAATTATGATAGTTAGAATTAAAAATACATTTAGAATTCTCTAAAGTGTTTATTACAAAGCTAATAGAAGCTAATAAGTTTATTGAATTTATTATTTTTAAAGGATTTCAATAATATATTCAAATGTTATTGAATTTTGGGTAAATAATCATAATAGTAGACTAAATTGAATTAAAAATATATCTAGAATTGTTTAATGTGTTTATTGTAAACCTAATAAAAGCTAATAACTTTATTGTATTTATTATTTTTTGATTTTGAATAAAACTTTTAAATGTTATTTGAATTGTGTGTAAATAATTATGATAATAGAGTAAATTAAACTAATTGTTAAAACAATTTTTTTGATTACAAATTGTATGTTTAAAAGTTTAATTTAAAGTATTTTATACATAAAATTATCTTAGGTATTGTTGAAACAACTTTAAAACCAACTAGAAAATAGAAAGCAATAAGTTTCTTGTTAAATAAGTGATTTTTTCTGTTAAGCTAATAAAACATACACGTAGATATGCAACCCAGATAACACAAAAGCTAGCCCGTTTGGCGGGTACATCTACAGCCCCAGCTAGCACAGCCGCCCATTTCGACCGATAGGTGTCGTCGTGACCGCAACATGTCAAAAAAAGTAACATGGCGTCAATAATAAAAGTTTGTGTGTGATACATCTGTGCGTGAACTGTTAATTTCGGTGGTTTTTTGTGTGAAAATGCTCCCGATATTGGATGGAATGTGCTTGTGAACGTTTATCCGAAGGTAAGTCGTCAATTTATGCCGCGTTTCGGCCCGGGGGCCGCCGACGTCGGCCTAATTATTTTTTAAATCTTGTTAGAGGCCGAAAATCAATCGTTTTTCGCCTGTGTTTCCGACAATTTTGTTTAAAATTATTGTTTTTTATGAAACTAATTTAGTCCGCTTTAATTTTAACTGTTAAAGCGGCGCACTTTCCGGTTGGACGCATTGAAACTGTTTATTACTATTTTGTATGCGGTACACATGTTGTGGGCTCATTATTGTTGGATGTGTTGTATTTTAACGTTAATAAACTTGTATTATTTATAAGATCGGTTGGTTCAGTGTTTTTGGTACGGTGTAATGGTGAATTTTCATGAGTCACACTTTTTACCATTGATTTTCTTCTGTTTGTGCATATGCAAAGGGTAAAATCTGATGTTCGGTACTATTAATAATGTGTTCAACCAATGGAACGATTATCTGTATGTTTTACGGTTGGTGATTTTATCTAACACAATAAACTATGTATTAGAATTTATTTTGTTGTTAAAATTTAATATTTGTTTACTCTAGTACCGTAAATATATTGAATTTCAAAAGGTATTTATGAATCATTTTAAATTATTTCTGTGGCACATATAAACATGCTTCAGAAATTTAATTTATACCTTAATTCCTTTCGAAGGTGGAAGAAGGATATTTATCTTTAACAAAATATTAAATCTATTGGAGTCTAAAAGGGGACATGTTTAAACAAGATGTTTTTTTACAAGTGGACCCTAAATACATTAATTCCCCTAGTCCCCACAGTTATAAGAGTTTAGCCAAATGCCCAGTTGCTTCTTGCATTAATTAGTCATCGACCATTTCCTGTCCGGTGGCAAAGGGGTACTCCGGTGGACGCACGCCACCAAATGCCCCGTGTAATTGCGTCCACCAACAATGTTGTAATTGTCCACCCGGACACGTCATCGCCTTTCCGTAACAGTCATCGACCATTTCCTGTCCGGTGGCAAAGGGGTACTCCGGTGGACGCACGCCACCAAATGCCCCGTGTAATTGCGTCCACCAACAATGTTGTAATTGTCCACCCGGACACGTCATCGCCTTTCCGTAACACAGAAATAATTAGATGTAGATAAGGAACGTTTCCTCTCCGCACAAGACAGTCGTACCGCAGCGCGAGCCACTCGGCGAATCTATTATTAGTTTTACTTGAGCGAAACAAAACGTCGAACCAATCGAATCAATTAATCCGGAATGGAAAACGGTTCAAAGATCTCCGTGCTTTCACCGTCGCATTGTCTGAGATTCAGTCGGTTCTGGCAATTAGCTGGGTTGACCCGATGTTTATTTTTTTTCGTTTGATTAGCACACTTTTACTTTTTTTCTAGGTAATGCCCGGGAAGTTGGGTGACGTTTTCGTTTATTCGAGATCAATACAATAAGCCGTGAAGCCCAGGCTACACTGTTACAATGAATCCGTTACGGTCTTTCCCCGAAGATTTGCCGGCCAAAAATACACTAGTCGATTGGGCATCATCTGTTCGCTGCTAAAAAACAAAGTTCAATCACCAATTGGCTACAAGAGCACAGAAGTGTCGTCTGTTTGTTCAGTCGTCCCATTTATTTTTTGATTGTGCGTTATGCAAATTGACCGCTAATTACCGTTGGGAGAGCCGGTCGTATTTTGTAACGCCACCCAGGCTCCCCCACCGTTAACCAGACGCAAATGAAAATTTAAGCGGCTAATTATTTTTACAAGCATGTCCGCCTCGTTGAATTCATCAATTTGTCGATGGTTTTGTTTTGTGGACGTTTAACTAGTTCAGGTTTGATTTTTACATGCGATTTCCGGTCGTAATATTGACCAAATCAGTCGTAAATCAAACCGAGGAAGCGGCTTGCATGCCTCGACGAAGGGCCGCATTAAATAAGCCGACCAAGAATTATAATCGAGCCCCTGGGACGTTATGTAAACACTGGCATCTTGAATATTAATGTCCTCGGGACGACGATTGTTTGTTTTATTTGGCTTTTGTGTATGGGAAATTAATATTTTACGACGCACTTTAATGCGAGAATCCGAAGATTTTAATCTTCGTTAGAAAAACGAAAGTGTGCTGAATATTTCCCGGATCACGGCGCAAAACAAATCGGTTACGGCATAAAGAAACTTGCTCCGCAATTTTTTCCGACATCCGAACAAGCGACAAAACGCTTTGACTAGCACGCATCCGCTTCAGCTTTCAGCCGTTGATGCATCCGGCCGTACGAATGTCGTTTACCTCGTGCAATGCGATTGTTTTTATTTCTGTGCTGGCGAGATCGATACTTGCAAGAAACGGCTCTTGGGGTACCTCCTGGAAGCTTCTCCAGGCTGTACCTCATATTGATTTGATGTTGAATTGATGATTGTAATTCTTAACCTTCTCAATGATGACCTGTGTCCTTTTCCTTCCTCAAAATAATCCCTTAAGACGACTGTTTAGAATATGGACTGGAACATATTCCAATCCACTAGAATGATTTCTCGTGGGTACCATTCAGTTCTTCTTAATCTTCTCAATGGTAACCACTATACATTTGAAGACATTTTCCTTCCTCAAAATTATATACTAAGATGACTGCTAATTATGAAGTATGAAAGTTATCCATTCCTCTCCCAACTTCTGAAAGTTGTACATCATACTGATTTGATGTTGAATTGATGATTGTAATTTTTAACCTTCTCAATGATGACCTGTGTCCTTTTCCTTCCTCAAAATAATCCCTTAAGACTACTGCTAAGAATATGAACTGGAACATATTCTAATCCACTAGATTGATTTCTCGTTTGTACCATTCAGTCTTTCTTAATCTTCTAAATGATAACCAGTATACATTTGAAGACATTTTCCATCCTCAAAATTATCTACTAAGATGACTGCTCATTAGAAAGTATGGAACTTATCCATTCCTCCCCCAACTTCTGAAAGTTGTACGTCATATTGATTTGATGTTGAATTGATGATTGTAATTCTTAACCTTCTCAATGATGACCTGTGTCTTTTTCCTTCCTCAAAATAATCCCTTAAGACGACTGCTAAGAATATGGACTGAAACATATTCTAATCCACTAGAATGATTTCTCGTGGGTACCATTGAGTTCTTCTTAATCCTCCCTGTACACGTTTGAAGGCATCTTCCTTCCCCAATATTATTCAATAAGTCGACTGCCCATAACGTGGTGGTACGCTCCCCTAGTTCGATTTTTTGTAGACAGTGCAAAATAAACACGTTCCTCGACAGTGTGACCTTTTCGATGTGCGCGTCCCATTGAAATCGGACACCCGGTGTTGGGTAGCGCGAAGGAAACCGTTTCTCGGTCGGACGGATCTTTTCACCGCACCACTCCTAAACGACACAAGACCCGCTCTCTCTCTCCGTCGCCGACGTCGTTCCGGGGGACGGGCACAATGGAAAACTGGGATGACTAGTTTTTGGGATTCGATCTGCGGCCACGTTTCAATTAGCGGCATGAATTGATGTGGTCGTCACAAATCACGGAGGCTTTTCGTATCGGCCATAGGCAGAAAACCGGACCACTTGCGAATGCATTTATTCGGGCGTACCGCTGCCCGACTAACGGGACTTGCGTTACGAAATACGTCTCTTGTTGTCCGCACAAAGTCGGATGCGTTTCGTTTTTGGACACCTGTCCTACGGCCGGTTTGTTCCTTTGTTGGCGGACAACAAACGTTGCGTTTGCATAATACGTCGGACAGATGATTACGGCCAATTGTTTGTCGGCCACAAGTTATTAATTCGTACGAATACCTGTGCGTCCGTTAGTCGATGAATGGAAAAAGCGGCTTAATTATCGCGGTAGGTGGAATAAATAATGGACACAGTTAGGCAAACATTCGGCCGCGGAGTTATGGCCGTTTATTCAATTATGCATTTAAACAAAAAAATGATTTAATTCACTTGTTGACGATCGTTTCCTGCATGGACAAAAATAGCACCTCCCACCGTGAATTATTGGCGTAAAGGGTGGAAAGGTATTTTGGTCCACCAGATGTTCGTACGGAGGAATTCGATGCAGTGTTGGGTTACGAAAGGGTGAGACGCGAGAGACCACACAACCTCTCCCCACTGGGGAGTCCCCAGTCGTCGGAGTCTACGCATTGCGTACGCGAGCTACGCCCTTAGGAGGGATGCGGGCAACACATAATGCCTCGTTTGTTCGAAGACCGGGAAATCATAACCACTAGGTGGACGTAGGACAGGGTCAGAGAACGCCTGAGAAACGACTCATTGTCATGCATTCGGAGCGGACACGATTGACGCTGTTTTGCAATTAGTTTTTTATTGTTTAATGACCCGAAGTATTCCCGTGGTTGCAAACCAATCGACGTTGCGGGCATCTGAGGCATCGTCTGCGGATGTTGTACAGACGCATCGATTCGTTTCGATGCTCTGATTATCTTAATTACGGGTCATAACCGGGATGGGAGCTCTTAAGCTTCGGGATTTATTTAAAAAAAAAAATACAATAATCTAAGATCTAAGCAACGTTTCATCGTGATTTCGTCTATAATGTAACATAGTTTATTGACTCAAAGTGATGGTGATGTGGGCTATTCCCGTTCCCGTCCTATTATTGAGCCACTGGTATCTAAAACATCGTCTGCGAACTCGCCGGATGGCTGTGGAATGATGTAGATTTCGGCCAGTTTTGTTGTGTTAATTAGGTCGTTTTGTAGAACAATGGAAGGAGCGGAGGCGACAAAATTGAACGTCCTTTTAATTGAAGCATTTCGTATTAAATAAAATTAGCTGCGTAACATGTAACAGACCGAATATATTAGCTATTTCGGTCAATTACTTTATATGCATACGTAAGTGCTCATTTATTTACCTCCATCCAATATAAAATAAACTATACATGAGTGGAACGCACTTAAGACGACTGCTAAGTGTGTCGAATATCGTTTCGCATATTTTTTGTATTACACCTGGAAGCGGAAGCCAATTATTACCACAATTAGTTCGAAGTCTCATTCCTCTTTCATTGCCGGAAGCAGTCCGCATCATTTCGATGGTATGTGGAATTATTCCGATATAATGGAAATGTTACAACGAGCCAAAATAGCGGTTGCGTATTTGACACGAAGATAAACACGTACTCATCCATAAACACTACGCCAAAGTCCCAGTGGCAACATCTGGCAAGTGGACGTTTGATGGCACAGTGCTCTACACTTCCATTGGGTCACAATTTCGTAATTGTACAGTTTGATTCTTATTCAATAATATCAACACAGAGTTTTGTTTATTGTAATGTTAAATATGGAATGATACGTCAACTACTAGTAGTAGTACTACTACTATTAAAGCCACGATTAATTTTTATCATCCAAAATCTCTTATTGTTGTTGAGATCATACTGTAACAAAGACAAAGTAAAGAAAATTCGATAAACTACAACTTCTACTAACAGTACTACCATTACAAACAAAGATTGATTTCATGATTAATCTTTATATCATCTAGAACCTTTTGTTGCTGTTAAAGTCGTACTGCAGCAAGGACTAAGTAAAGACAATTTGATAAAATAACAAAGATCAGCGGTAGTACTACTATTAGGATCTATAGTTTAATAAAGGTTGCATATTTTGTACGAAGATAAACAAGGACTCATCCATAAACGCTTCGCCAATGTTCCAGTGGCAACACCTGACAAATGAACGTTTGATGAATCAGTACTCCACAGTTCCATTAGGTCAGTATTTCATAATTGTACAATTTGGTTCTTATTCAATAGTATTAACTCAGAGTTTTGTTTATTGAGATGTTAAATATGGAATGATACAACAACTACTAGTAGTACTACTACTATTAGAACCATGATTAATCAATCAATAATCATCCAATATCTCTTGTTGTTGTTAAGATCATACTGTAACAAAGAAAAAGTAAAGAAAATTCGATAAACCACAACTTCTAGTAACAGTACTATCACTACAATCGGAGATTTACTTTCATGAATAATCTTTATATTATCTAGAATCTTTTGTTGCTGCTAAAGTCGTACCGTAGCAAGGAATAAGTAAAGACAATTTGATAAAACAGCAAAAACCAGCACCAGTACTACTATTAGGATCTACTATAAAGTTTAATAGAAGTCGCATATTTGATATGAAATTAAACAAGTACTCATCCATACACACTTCGCCAATGTTCCAGTTGCACCATCTGACAAATGGACGTTTGATGGATCAGTACTCCACACTTCCATTGGGTCAGGATTTCGTGCTGATGATTCTAAAGTTCTTATTGTTTTGTTTATTCAGATGTTACTATAGGTGGTGCATTACATGGCACGGAACACCAGTTATTGCTGCTAATTCTTCTGCTTCGTTAAATTGTGCCTCATTAGTATTCCAAACAATATACTTTTACAGTTAGTAATTTACATTGCTTGATTATAAAAATCACAACAACGTTCTCAGATTGGAAATTAGTTATTACCATCTGTGGACGAAATCGTAGCACGGTACTACTTTCACATTTTTTTACCAGTTTCATTTTCATCGAGTCATCACCGTGACAAGTAAACTCCGAGATGTCGGATACCAGAAGTGAATCCGGACATGTCACAAAATGCAAATCCCCGGTACTAACACGCCACACCATTAATTGTCACGCTGAGTCACGCCATTCATTAAGACGACCGTGTCCGTTCGACCCGGTAATGTGTGTGTGAAATTTGCATTTCGTATTGACCTATTGGCGGGTAGATGCCGGCACGCAGACGTCGTGTGGCCCAGTTCGTCCGATTGACACCTTTCCATAGGTAATGCGGAATTTCGTCGTCGGAGACGAATCGCCGGACGCGTTACGGGTTGTACGGTGGCGTTGACCCCGGACCGCGACCTACGCCAACGATCCCATGTGCGGCGACGTGTTCCGGGCCGGTGTTATTTAATATCGCGGAACCGCTAAAATTTATTAACGGATTGTGTAACGTTGTGGGGCGGTACGGTACGTAAACAATTCGATTTTACGGGACGTAAAACGCGGCGTTTACGGCTCCCGACGTCCCGTAAGAGTCGGGAGGGCAGGACGGATAAACAAAAACCCACAAGTGCCGGCAGACGTCTGGGCACGGTGGCGTTAATCGGTCTGCCGGTTGAAATCTGTATTGCACGGGTCTCGTGCACGGCTTTGAGGCGCTTGCCGGTCGATTGGGTCGCTTTTGTCGCCTATTTTTTGGTTCTTGATTGATTAACTTTCGTACAACAAAAGAGGGAAGAGTGGGTCCCTGAAACTATTGATCTGCGAAGAAGTCGGAAGCCAAAAGTTACTTTATGCCTGCCTCATATTATTTATATCATCCACATCTTCTTGTAAAGGTTTAGTAGTACTGAAGCAAGGCCTAAGTAAAGGTGACTTGATGAAACAACAACTTCTAGTAGTAGTACCACTACTGCGTTCCAAAATTTACTTTCATGAATAACCCTTTAATGATCCAGAATTTCTTGTTGCTGTCAAGGTCGTGCTTCTAAAAGTGGTACCATTACTACAATCAAAGGTTTACTTTCTTGATTAATCTTTATATCGTCCGGAATCTGTTGTTGCTGTTAAGGTCATACTGTAGCAAGGACAAAGCAAAGAAACTTCGATTAACCACAATTTCTAGTAATAGTACTACTACTACAAACAAAGGTTTACTTTGGTGATTAATATTTATGTCGTTTAGAACCATTTGTTGTTGTTAAGGTCGTACTATAGTAACGACTAAGCAAAGAGAATTTGATGAAACAACAAAGTCAAGCAGTAGTAGTACTACAAGAAGGGTCCACATTTTACTTCAATCTTTATATAGTTCAGAATCTCTTGTTGCTGTAAAGGTCATACTCTTGCAAAGGCTAAGTAAAGAAAATTCGATAAACTACAACTTCCAGAAGTAGTACTATTACTACAATCAAATGTTTACTTTTTCGATTAATCTTTATATCGTCCAATATCTTGTTGATGTTAAGGTGGTACTATACCAAGGATAAAGTAAGGAACATTCGATAAATTACGACTTCTAATAATAGTACTACTATTACAATCAAAAGTTTACTTTGGTGATTAACATTTATAACGTTTAGAACTTTTTGTTGTTGTTAAGGTCGTACTGTGGTAAAGGCAATTTGATAATACATCAAAGACAAGTTGTAGTAGTACCACATGTAGGACCCAAATTTTACTTTAATAGTATAGTCTAGAATTTGTTGTTGCTGATAAGGTCGTACTGTTCCAAGACAATTCGATAAAATAACAATTATGATTGCCAGTACTAGTACCATTGGAACGATTGTTAAAATTCACATTTCTTCATTGTTTTTTCATCGACATTTGCTGCCCAAATTGCATTTAATTGTTCCACGTCTTGCTCAAGACACTCGAGATCATATCTGTAACCTAATTTGGACCAGTTTTTTCTTAATATGTCAAACATCTGCCGCCCACAAGTGTGCTGATGTTGTCAAATGTTACTTTCACATACTTTTTTTACCAAAATGAGTAAACGAATTAAATTGAAGGGTTATAATGGCTTCTTTCATAAGTGTTTCATTACAGCGGTTTTCTCCAAAGCGATTAGTATAAAAAAATAATTAGGTAAATTGCTTTGGGAATGTGGGTCAACTTTGTTTTTGATAATTACAATTCGAATTGTTTGGGGTTAATGGGATGGGCCAGAATCCTAAAATGTAGCACGAATAACTGGGTGAAGTGAAGATAAGATAAATTCCTATTAGATATAGCACCAACTATGTCCTGTAATTGACTTATGGCTGCGATGAGTAAATATTGTGATTAAACATAGGTGGTACCAAGACAAATAGCTTAAGAATTAAGCGGGGACATTGTTCCATTAGAGAAATTCAAAATTATATCATACACCATTATACTATTTATACAGTTCCGATTTGTCGTGAAAGGTCATTTGTTGCGGTGCCAGAGGCCCGTCTAGACCCGCAGGAATAATGACCGGGCATTGTAAGATTTAATTAGTTTTGTCGTCCCAGTAATTCCGCATTTTCGCCTTACACATCTTCCGCTTTGCTTTGTCGGTTTTATGGTCCTGATATGGCCAGTTTAAAAATATAAGTACAATAAATAATGGAGCCAGCCCTGGCCAGGTTCCAAAAGTTGAAAAGAAACTTTGTGTTTGTTTTACAATTAAACTGTCGTTATGTTTATTGTTAATTAGTGGCTCATTGATGGTTTTACAACCGAAGGTGTAGCCATACAAGGACGCGTGATTAATATTGGCTAGTGGTGTGATTCACGCAAAATCCGAAAGAATGTAATTAAATGGCACTCAACGGGCTCGTTAACCGGAGTGCCGACTGATTTATCGTCAATTTTTTGTACCCAAAAAATTGCATCACCTTCGTTGATTGATCAATAAATGGAAGGAGTCCTCCAACTCCATATCAAGTGGTTTTTTCCATCCGGCACTGCTCAATTATTCATGTAAACTTCTACACTAACTGTTTTACATGGCAAAGCACGGCCCTCTGGGGACGGTTGCAACGGGGCGAGATAGTTTCATCTAGACCGTGGAGTTAAGGTTATCCTCGACGCCTCCTATCGATTTCCTTGTCGAAATCCCATCGTTGTTAAGAAACTCTTTGTGTCCCCCCACTGAATTGTTTGTTTTTGTTTCAGGTACTGTTTGGACGTGTCCGACAATGGAACATGTGGTCTAGTTACCGGAACGCAATCTGTTGTTAACGGTAAAAAATTCGGTTCAATCCGATTGATCCACATAACCAAATATTAGTTGCCACGAGAACGTAGCAATGGCGAAACTGATTTTATAATTAGCAGCGTATTTGTTTATGTTAGAAATACGGAAACGTGTTTGCACAACGTAATTATGCAATCGCTACTCCGGTTTCGTTTTGCTGTTTGTACCTGCCTCAACCCCAGTAGATTTAACCCCTTTCCGAATCATAATCTGTAATCTCTATTAGTGAAAGGATACTTTGTAGGGTGTAGGGTTACGTTTAAACAACTAATTCCCCTCAGTGATTAGTCTGTTTGAGCTTGTACTCAGTGTTTTGTTGATTAATTATCAATTTGTGACATCATAGTCGGTGAGCCAAAGAAGGCAACAGTTGGTAATTGTCCAACAACAAACACTTCATCATTATCCAAGTAAAGCTCCACTAAAAGAAGCTCCACACAAAGAAAAAACCTCCTTCGATGAATTATCAAACCACCAAAACGAATAATGCCAGTGAAAAATGTTGGCATGGTTGCCGGTGTTTTTCTATGGACAAAAACCGTTCTTTATACGAGATGCGAGGCAGAAAATGTTATCCGGCTTAAGTACACGTCCGAAAGTGAGTTAAGAACGTCTCTGAAAAGATAATCTGTGAAAACGGCGGCACACACTACCTGTCTCCTTCAGAAACGTGCCCGGAGTAAAAAAATACTGTTTTTATTACCATATACACGATGTAAGGTTGTTTTTGTCTTATAACTCAGATAAGTATATAAATATGTTGTCGAGACATTTAATAATAATTTAATGATATCCCATAATGAGTTGGTATAATCGAATAATACGTAATCGATTGGCATAATCGATAGATTATCGTTTAATAATAATTGTTCATCGATTTTTAATGATAGTCACAATCGATTGACATAGTCAAAATATAATTCGAATAATCGATTATGAGTGATACTCATGTTCGATACAATAAATATTATTTCGTATCATTGAATCATCGATTATGAAAGATATATATCAGAGTGAGTGATATATGTCAGAATGAGTGATATTTCGAATAATCTATTATGAATGATAATTATAATGATTGATTATGAGTGATTTTTCGAATGATTGATTATGAGTGATATTTCGAATAATCGATTATGAGTGATAGTCATGTTCGATATAATATATATTCGTAATTCGTATAATTGAATAATCGATTATTAAAGACATATATCAGAATTAATCGATTCTGAGTGATAATTAAAATGATCGATTATGATATGATATTATGCTATTTTGAATTATTGGTTATGAGTGATATTTCGAATGATCGATTATGAGTGATATTTAGAATTATCGATTATATCGAGTGATATTTTGACATATCGACTATGAGTAATATTTTGATAGATCAATTGTGAGTAGTAATATTTCGACAGATCGATTATGAGTAATATTTTGACAGATCAATTATGAGTAGTAATATTTCGACAGATCGATTATGAGTGATATTTATCTTCGACTCAGTAATCGATATGTGGATATAATCGATTATGCGAATACCTCTCTATCTTTGGAGGCGTAGATTAGATGTAATTTTTCTCCGTGAATCCCCATTCCGGAAATCGCAGCAGGCATTAATTCGTTTGGTCACCGGCCAGCAGTTCCTCTTCCCGGCGCAGCGGCCGTCCCATCATCCAGTTCGACGTGAATTTAAAAGCGGTGTCACCGGAGACGCGGAGGAATGTCTAAATTTAGTTTGAGTGGATGCGGCCGGACAGTTGTCACATATGCCCAAGGTGTTGGCGGAAAATGAGATTTCTCCCGTTAATAATGCGGCTAATAATAATAATAATAATAATAATAATAATAATAATAATAATAATAATGTGCGTGCACGCCGACTGGAACGTTTTTGCTCGGGACCAGTAAACGGTTCCTGAGTAATTGTGTACGGTACTCTTGTTCCGTAAAAGGACAACACGACGGAAAGTTGATCTCTTTCGAAATTGACTTGTTATCGATTGATTTGAAGGACTTTCTACGCTGTGGTCTTTGATTTTTTCTGATTTATGATTAGATTGCTCCCGTCAATATTACTGCTGATAACCTCAGTTGCTTTATAACAATTAAATACGTTCTTATGTGATTTTTATGTTCAATTAGATAAATACAATCACCAACACCTTGAACAAATAGAATGTGTGAAATATTTCTGTAATAAAGCCAATTAATTGTGCTGATAATCAAATTGAAGATTAATCATTTGTATTTTAGTTTAATTCGGTTAATTTCAACAAATTTAGATTATAACCATTGGTTATTTAAAGTTGCCATTAACTAAATATATGTTTAGAAATGTTTTGAAACTATTTAATTTTACGTAAATATTTAAAGATTTGCTTTTCTCTCAATCCATCATTCTCAATAAATGGTAATTAATTCTTTTTGACAATAAGAAAGTGAATATAAAATAAACTTGTTGTTTGGATATTAGAAGTCTCATGTTTACTAATTCTGGGATTGTGATGACATTCGATTATAACATAATCGATGATCATTCGAATTATATTTTGATTATACGAATTGATTGTGAAATATCAGTCGTTTATTGAAGTATATCAATCATGGCTTTTAGTCGAATTTAGTGACAATAGAAATATTTCATGTATACCACTCATAATCGTCGAATAGTGTGGATATTATATCGAAAATGAATATCACTCGTAATCGATCATTCGTATTATATTTCGATTGTGACATATATCATTCATAATCGATGATCATTCGAATATTTTGATTATACGAATCGGTTGTGAAATATCAGTCGTTTATTGAAGTATATCAATCATGGCCTTTATTCGAATTTAGTGACAATCCAAATGTTTCATGTATATCACTCATAATCGTCGAATAATAGATATTATATCGAAAATGAATATCACTCATAATTGATCATTCGTATTATATTTCGATTTTGTCATTCGATTGTGACATATATCATTCACAATCGATGATCATTCGAATTATATTTCGATTATAAGAATCGATTGTGAAATATCAGTCGTTTTTTGAAGTATACCAATCATGTCCTTTAGTCGAATATAGTGACAATCGAAATGTTTCATGTATATCACTCATAATCGTCGAATAATTGATATTATATCGAAAATGAATATCACCTATAATCGATCATTCGTATTATATTTTGATTGTGTCAATCGATTGTGACATATATCATTCACAATCGATGATCATTCGAATTATATTTCGATTATACGAATCGATTGTGAAATATCAGTTGTTTTTTGAAGTATATCAATCATGTCTTTTAGTCGAATATAATGACAATCGAAATATTTCATGTATACCACTCATAATCGTAGAATAATATAGATATTATAACAAAAATGAATATCACTCATAATCGATCATTCGTATTATATTTCGATTATGTCAATCGATTGTGACATATATCATTCACAATCGATGATCATTCGAATTATATTTCGATTATACGAATCGAATGTGAAATTTCAGTCGTTTATTTTCATAGTTTTCATTGATACTATAATAAATTCATTCAATTATCAAATAGTACCTTTTATATCCCCGATATCACTTCTCCCTGTCGACATTAAAAGACCCAAACCCCCGGAGGACGGCCGCCAAAAAGCCGACCCGCAGCCGCGGTCCCGGGCTTCGGCAGCTTTGCGAGCCTCTTACAACTCCCCCCTCCCCCCTCCACGCCGACCGGCAGTCAGCAGGAGCTTTCGCTTTCCGCTCGCCCGTTTCCGGCGCCGAGGCCGTGCGCCGCCGTCCCACCGACACCGAGAGCGGCCCTCTCGCGCGCCAGTCCCGGTGCGGCCGCGGCGCTTTTGCGATGCCCTCGTCGAAGCCACGCGACGTCCTGCCCGTCGTACGGTCCGCGCGTCCGAGCCGCTGCTGAAAAAGGGGTGTGTTCCGGTCGCTCAGTTTCGGTGCCGTCGTCGTCGCCGTCGCCGCCCCCCAGCCGCCCCCACTTCCCGATGACGTTGTCCTGCTATGACATGTTCTGCGTCAATTTCGCCAAAGTCAGTGGTGGTTTTTGGTTCAGTTTTGCGCCGGATTGTTGTTTGTTGTTGTTGTTGTCTGCCTGTTGTTCTTGTTGTTTGGTTGTGCCGATGATTTGCAGTAAGGTTTACTTTTATTTTTTGTTTAGTTTTATTTTTTGGCATGGTTGCTTGGCTTGCTGATTGGGGGAGGGATTGAATTAATAAATAAAAATCAAAAGGGGAAGGCGGGATTTAGCCCGGGTCAGCTGTTCTGTTGGATAAATGGTGGATGCGCCTCTGGAACTGTCGCGTTTCTGTACGTAATTAATCAACGGTGAATTGAGGCTTTGTTTGTTTTTTGCATGTCGGTGTGTGTTGTGCTGAAAAATGTGAATTGCGGTTTTGTTTTCGTAATTAATTCCCCTTGCATTCATTAATGTTTAATTAAATTTTTTTTAAATGTTTCTTGTTAATTAATTAATTATTTTAAATTTAATTAAAACACTATTTTATTCATACTATTTCAATAAAAAAAAAAATGTTTGAAATTATTGTTTAATTAATAAATATTATCTCAAAAATAATATTTTCTCTTGGATAAGTCGTCAATGCTTCACTCATGTTTGAAATGTGATGGTTTGAAATAAAATAAAGCTTTTAATTCTTGCTTAAATAAAATATTTTCTGTAAATATTTGAATATACAGAAAAAAATATAAAAAAATGTAAAAAAAATGTTTCATCCTTTTAAATTTTCTGATTCTTTGGGTATTTTCCCTTACAATTTCAGTATTTGAAGTGAAATATCAATTTTTAATTGTGTCGACAATTAAAATAAAATTCTTTCGTCCACAACAAAATTTAATATAATGTAAAACTATAATTTTAAAAATGTTAGATTGAGTATCTAAAAAATGTTATTTTTTCTTAGATAAATCATCAATGCTTCACTCATGTCTGAATTGTGATGATTTGAAATAAAATAAAGCTTTTTGATTGTTGCCTAAATAAAATATTTTCTGTAAATACAGAAAAAAATTAAAAAAATGTTTCCTTCTTTTAAATTTTCTGATTCTTTGGTTATTTTTCTTTACAATTTCAGTTTTTAAAGTGAAATATCAATTTTTAATTGTGTTGACAATTAAAACAAAATTCTTTCGTCCACAACAAAATTTAATACAATGTAAAACTATAATTTTAAAAATGTGTTTCTAAAAAATGTCATAATTTCCTTTTTTTTAACGTAGTATTATTATTTTATCCATATTTCAAGAATTTTTTGTTTTTAAAAGGAATGTCACCTTAAAAATAATATTTTCCCTTAAATAAATTATTAATGCTTCATTCAAGTCTGAAATGAGATGGTTTGTAATAATATAAAACTTTTGATTGTTGTCTAAATAAAATATTTTTCAGTAAATATTTGAATATACAGGAAAAAATTTTAAAAAAATGTTTCGTCTTTTTAAATTTTCTGATTCTTTGGGTATTTTCCTACAGAATTTCAGTTTTTAAAGTGAAATATCAATTTTTAATTGTGTCAACAATTAAAACAAAATTCTTTCGTCCACAACAAAATTTAATACAATATAAAACTATAATTTTAAAATTGTTAGATTGAGTATTTAAAAAATGTTATAATTTCTTTTTTTTTTTTAATGTAGTATTATTATTTTATGTATATTTCAAGAATTTTTTGTTTTCAAAAGGAATATTTTTTCTTAGATAAATCATCAATGCTTCATTCATGTTTGAAATGAGATGGTTTGTAATAATATAAAGCTTTTGATTGTTGCCTAAATAAAATATTGTCTGTAAATATTTGAATATACAGAAAAAAATTTAATAAAATGATCCGTCCTTTTAAAATTTTCTGATTCTTTGGGTATTTTTCTTTACAATTTCAGTTTGTAAAGTGAAATATCAATTTTTAATTGTGTCGACAATTAAAACAAAATTCTTTCGTCCACAATAAAATTTAATACAATGTAAAACTATAATTTTAAAAATGTTAGTTTGTGTATCTAAAAAATGTTATAATTTCTTTTTTTTATATTATTTCATCCTAATTTAAAGAATATTTTGTATTCAAAAGGAATATTACCTCAAAAATAATATTTTTCCTTAGATAAGTCATCAATGCTTCATTGTCATGTCATAAATTTGATATTTTGAAATAAAAAGAAGCTTTGTGTTGTTGTCTAAGTAAAATATTTACTGTAAATATTTGAGTATACACAAAAAACTTTAAAAAATGTTATGTCCTTTTAAAATATCTGATTTTTTGTGTATTTTCTTTTACAATTTCAATTTTTAAAACAAAATATTAATTTATAATTGCCTTCCACAATAAAATTTACTACAAAGCAATAATATTAAATGTGATAGTTTGAAGTAAAATGGTACTTTTGAAATATGTTTTATAAATATTTATACATATACAGGAAATAAACTACATGGGTAATTATGCAAATATATAAATATATAACAGTAAAACTTTAATTATTCGTTTAATATGTAACAAAGTTTAATTGTAATGTCTTAAAACATTTCGTCCACAGTCAATTTACGTCATGTTTATCGCCTAAAGTAGAAATCACATAAAATCTTCAAAGGATCAGCCATCTAAATATATCTGTTTGATTGTCCACATTTCAATTTAAACGTTGCTGCACAATGTTAAGTGAAAACTGAAAGTATTTAAGCGAGAGTGACAAAGTATAAAATGGGTCATATGGTAAAAAGTCCGACATCTGTTCTCCAGAAATTTCTTGATACGACGCCAATTCACACTGTTTGCGTGTCGTTGATTATTTTTCACTCAAGTGCACACTATTAATTAATTAACGCGTCATTATTAATCTATAATCGACTGACTGTTTATGCATGTGACATTTTCTGTTTTCGTACCAATGGCACGGGTACAGTTACGGTTAACAATTGCACTTTCCCATTGGAACGTTTTATCGCAGAACGGGCATTATTCAGTCGACGTTGCGCCTTTTGTTTTTATTCGTCGCCGTTCGAATTGTTTTGTCGTAAATTACGGCGGTCATTCCCTAAATAATTATAAGCGTTTCGGGATTGTCTGTGGCGCATACCTTGGACCGCAGCCAGAGTGTGGAACCTTGCCGGTATTTTATCGGATTCCCATTAATTTTAGATAAATAAAGTCGGATTGAGTCGATGTTGTCGAATTGATTCTTGCGGTCTGAGATGAGTTTTATGCAATAGGAGACTCCACGTATTAAATCTTCATTTAAAGTACACAGTCTGGACGGAGGGACTTTAATTTTGTTCTTGAGGACCTATGGAGAGGTCACATCAAAATGCAAAATGATTTTTTATTAATTTTTTACCCATTTCCTATATAAAAGTCTATTTAATTTATAGAAAAATTATCAAAATCTTCATTTAAAGTACACAGTTTGGAGAGAGAGACATTGACTTTGTCCTTGAGGATCTATGGAGAGGTCACGTCAAATAAAAAATGATTTTTTATTAATTTTTTACACATTTCCTATACAAAAGTCTATTTAATTTATAGAAAATTTATCAAAATCTTTATTTAAAGTACACAATTTGGAAGAAGAGACCTTGACTTTGTCTTTGAGGACCTATGGATAGGTCACATCAAGTACAAAATGATTTTTTATTAATTTTTTACACATTTCCTATACAAAAGTCTATTTAATTTATAGAAAATTTATCAAAATCTTCATTTAAAATACACAGTTTGGAAGGAGAGACATTGTCTTTGTTCTTGAGGACCTATGGAGAGGTCACATTAAATACAAAATGATTTTTTATTAATTTTTTACACATTTCCTATACAAAAGTCTATTTAATTTATAGATAATTTATCAAAATCTTCATTTAAAGTACACATTTTGAAAGCAGAGACCTTGGCTTTGTTCTTGAGGACCTATGGAGAGGTCACATCAAATATAAAATGATTTTTTATTAATTTTTTTCACATTTTCTATACAAAAGTCTATTTAATTTATAGAAAATTTATCAAAATCTTTATTTAAAGTACACAATTTGGAAGAAGAGACCTTGACTTTGTCTTTGAGGACCTATGGATAGGTCACATCAAGTACAAAATGATTTTTTATTAATTTTTTACACATTTCCTATACAAAAGTCTATTTAATTTATAGAAAAATTATCAAAATCTTCATTTAAAGTACACATTTTGAAAGCAGAGACCTTGGCTTTGTTCTTGAGGACCTATGGAGAGGTCACATCAAATATAAAATGATTTTTTATTAATTTTTTTCACATTTTCTATACAAAAGTCTATTTAATTTATAGAAAAATTATCAAAATCTTCATTTAAAGTACATAGTTTGGAGGGAGAGACTTTGACTTTGTCCTTGAGGACCTGTGGAGAGGTCACGTCAAATAAAAAATGATTTTTTATTAATTTTTTACACATTTTCTATATAAAAGTCTATTTAATTTATAGAAAATTTATCAAAATCTTTATTTAAAGTACACATTTTGGAAGGAGAGACCTTGGCTTTGTTCTTGAGGACCTATGGAGAGGTCACATTAAATACAAAATGATTTTTTATTAATTTTTTACACATTTCCTATACAAAAGTCTATTTAATTTATAGAAAATTTATCAAAATCTTCATTTAAAGTATACATTTTGGAAGGAGAGACCTTGGCTTTGTCCTTGAGGACCTATGGGGAGGTCGTGACAAATATAAAATGATTTTTTATTAATTTTTTACACATTTTCTATACAAAAGTCTATTTAGTTTATAGAAAAATTATCAAAATCTTTATTTAAAGTGCACAGTTTGGAGGGAGAGACTTCGACTTTGTCCTTGAGGACCTATAGAGAGAAGTGACCAAAACAATTGGGAGGAGTTACCATACAACTGGAAGATGATATTCCTCTCCTCCCTTAAGACTCTGTCCGTGTCGTTCAAGATAATTTTAAACCAAATAAAAACTTCGAGTCCGTTTACCTCCCGTTCCTCACCCTTAACGACCCTCGTTACTCGAACCAACAAACTCCATTCCTCTCGGCGCAATAAAACAAATGCGTGACCGCAATTTTTTCTCGAACGCCTCGGGGGGAAATTAAACCGTTTAATTGACGTGTAGGAAACGGCGGTGCGTTCGTACCCGCTGACTGCATACGGTGCACCACTCCTCCCTCCGACCACTCTCTTTAACGTTGCATTATTCATCGAGGCGAGCAGAGGACGCGTGCCCGTCTTTCTTGGTAGCGTGTCGTGTTTTTTTACAACGTCTTCACCTGCCCAGCTAACGAGGAAGCAGCGATTACTCAGCTCCGCAACACAATGGACGTTTTGTGTTGATCCACATTAAAAGAGTAATTAAACAACAACAACGACGGAGAGATGTTATGAAGTAATTTAAATATAAATTGTCACACCTACTTGATGTGATAGTGACAATGAAACGTTGGCATTCTTGC
Organism: Aethina tumida; assembly: GCF_024364675.1. Taxonomy (NCBI): domain Eukaryota; kingdom Metazoa; phylum Arthropoda; class Insecta; order Coleoptera; family Nitidulidae; genus Aethina; species Aethina tumida. The sequence continues at coordinate 17,344,413 of NC_065440.1, read as the reverse complement.
ACGTATTTTGTAAACATGTTTATCAGCCACTGGGCGAATTTTAGTGAGTCAAAAATAATGCGTATTTACATAGATAAGTCTTTGGTGAACATCAAAATATTTGCCAACAGGTCTCCTGGTTGTTTTGATCGAAATTACTTCAGTCAAGATTTATGGAGCAATAAATAAATCAGATACTGCAGATAAATTTGCTGTTCATTAATTATTTTCTTAACTTCCATTATTTGGTATTAGAGTTGGAAGAAGTTTCGAAGGTTTAGATACAGAAATCTTCTTCCATTTTAGAAGATTCAATGGCTGGAAGACCTGAAATCTAAACCTGGAAATCTTCTTCTAAGCATAAGCTATACAACAGAATGAATCCTTCCCATTTTTTGAATACAGACTTGGAATTATAGTTGAAAGAAGGTTCCAGCTACCCCACCAGTTGTTTCGACCAAAATCCCTTCAGTTAAGGCTTCTAGAGCCAGTATGAAACACGTTACAAATAAAACAACCACGACCCGACATCCCATTAATCCAGGAACTTCCCCGAAACTAGAAAATCACATCCAATTTTAGAGTCGCAATCTGCAACTGCGAACAACGCCCATTAATCGACTGAACAATGAAACTTTATGAAAACGTCCTTCAATTTTCCGCCGAACAAACGAGTTTCACGTCCGCCGAGACTTCCCCGTCCGACAACGTATTCTCAGTTTTCCCCGCAACGTTTCCAGCGACGACGCGGCCTCCGTCCGTCTCCGCGTGTGTCGCTTAAATTATAAGCATCCGTGGAGGCCAGAATTCCTTGATCGGCTGCCAAAAATTCCGTCTGAAAAACAAAAACCGTCCGACATTTATCGGATGCCGAACGCGTGGATTTTTCGTGTGCGTGCGGGGCCGCGAAATTATCACCTTAGAATGGCGCGTGACTAATTAATAAGTGTGCATTTACCGAAAAATACCGGAACGATGACTGGTTTTTAATTGTGATTGTGCCAAAGGACGATCGGTTGAATCACTCCATTGATATTACGTTTGTCGGGCCATTATAATGGTCTTGTTAATGCAGTTCATGTTCTTTCGCATAAAAAATTTAAATAATTTGACTATTAACCACATGTTTTAATAAATACATATTCACAAAAATAAATTCAAGAGCCTCAAAGTCAAAGATAAAGAAGATATTTATGGTTAAAACATATTTTTTTTATAATTCTTCAGCAAATTAGATTGATTTTAAAATGATACACGTAAAAAAATTAACAAATTTAATAATTTTTTATTTCCTCCATAGGTCCTCAAGGACAAAGTCAAGGTTACCTCCTCCAAACTGTATACTTAATAAATGAAGATTTTGGTATTTTTGTATAAATTAAAAAGACTTTTTATAGAAAATACGTAAAAAATTAATAAAAATCATTTTGTATTTGATGTGACCTCTCCATAGGTTATCAAGGACAAAGTGAAGGTCTCTCCCTTCAGACTGTGAACTTCAAATGAAGATTTTGATAATTTTTCTATAATTTAAATAGACTTTTGTATAGGAAATGTATAAAAAAATAATAAAAAATCATTTTGTATTTGATGTGATCACTCCATAGGTCCTTAATGACTAAATCAAGGTCCTTTTCTCCAAACTGTGTACTTTAAATGAAGAGTTTGATATTTTTTCTATAAATTAAATAGACTTTTTTATAGAAAATGTGTAAAAAATTTATAAAAATCATTTTGTATTTAATGTGACCTATCCATAGGTCCTCAAGGACAAAGTAAAGGTCTCTCCTTCCAAAATGTGTACTTTAAATGAAGATTTTGATATTTTTTCTATAAATTAAATATACTTTTGAATAGGAAATGTGTAAAATATTAATAAAAAAACATTTTGTATTTAATGTGGCATCTTCATAAATCCTCAAGGAAGATTAGAATTTTTATTATAATTATCTTGAAAACTGTGTCAACTACTTTGACACTACATAGTTTGGAGGAGGTGACCTTGACTTTGTCCATGAGGACATAAGGAGGGGCCTCATCAAATGCAAAATGTTGATTTTTTTAATTTTTTACACATTTTTTATACAAAAATCGATTTAATTTGTAGAAATATCATTATAATCTTCGTTTAAAGTACACAGTTCGAAGGTGATGACCTTAAATTCCTTCTTTGGGACCTAGGGAGTGGTCATATCAAATATAAAATGATTTTTATTAATTTTTTAAACATTTCCTGTACAAAAATTGATTTAATTTTTCTCTCTAAAACTGTATAAACTATTTTGTGAGGAAGAAGTCATGAATGGAGGGGAGGAAAAGCATCTTTCATGTATTGCCATAAAATATTCTAATTGCTTCCTCCACATCTTGCCACTACACCTCCCAAAACGCAACTTCATTAAAAAACTTGATAAAATCACCTCTCGCAACTTGATTAGGCGTATCAATTTAATCCGGCTCCCGTTTCCATTTTAATTTCATCAACCCGCCTCGCATTTTCCGGCTTTGGGACAATAACAATCACGAACCAGCCACGTTCCATTTCGGGCTGGCCTTTTTGGGGGGACGATAAACGTCATAAGCGAGTCGACATTTCCAACGCGGCAGATATGACCGAAATGCGAATTGTGCGTAACACGGAAACTGGGTCAGGCCGTCCGAAATGGGGTTTTTGGTGGAGATTCGGGCGTGCGTATCGATTCACAGGAGGGCGATAATCCGAAGGGAAACTGCTCAATCAGATGTGATGGAGTTACTGCAAGTTGGCGGAAACTGTCGACCGTGTTTTGTTCATGATTATTGTGTTTGATTAAACAATTTTATTGTTCAAGGTTGCTTAATCTTGTTCTGTACGACAGCAAACGTTGACTAAATATGGAAACTAGAAAGGGATATTTCTTTCCTCCAATCATAATTATTAAAATAAGTCGTATCAGTTCACTTGTTTAATTTACGTATGGTAGATTTAAGATTTTCATGCTTCTTTTAATTAATTCTTCTAAAATTTGTATCTAGATAAAAGAGAAGGGTCTTGGTCTTTTTCCAATCAACAGAAATGCATAGAAGAACTAACATCTAAAATTTGGAAAGGAGAATTTCTAATCTTGGAGCCTTCTTTCAACCATGATTCCAATTAATGGAAGGGATACAATTCTAATTCTTCTATTTATGAAGAGTGGATTATGATCAATTCTGTTATTTATAGTATGATTTTAAGAAAATGTAAAGATTAGGAATCCTTTTCTACTTTCCAGGATAATAATTTTATCCTTCTGTTCATTAAATTTTCTAAAATCTAAATCTACAAAATGGGAAAGGACTTCAAAGCTTCGAACCTTCTTTCCAACTATAATTTCAAATAATGGAGATGAGAAATATTAATTGATAGAAGAACTAACATTTATAATTTGGAAAGAAGTAGAGAATTTCTAATCTTGGAGTCTTCTTTCAACCATAATTCTAATTAATGGAAGGTATACAATTCTAATTTTTCTAATTGTGATGAGTGGAATATGGTCAATTCTGTTATTTATAGTATGATTTTAAGAAAATGTGAGGATTAGAAATCCTTTTCTACTTTTCAAGATCATAATTTTGTCTTTCTCTTCTTTAAATTTTCTAAAATCTAAATCTACAAAATGGGAAAGGACTTCAAAGCTTCGAACCTTCTTTCCAACTATAATTTCAAATAATGGAAATGAGAAATATTAATTGATAAAAGAACTAACATCTAAAATTTGGAAAGGAGAAGAGAATTTCTAATCTTGGAGTCTTCTTTCAACCATAATTCCAATTAATGGAAGGGATACAATTCTAATTCTTCTAATTGTGAAGAGTGGAATATAGTCAATTTGTTATTTATATTGTGATTTTTAAAAAATGTGAAAATTAGTAATCCTTTTCTACTTTCCAGGATTATAATTTTGTTCTTCTGTTCTTTAAATTTTCTAAAATCTAAATCTACAAAATGGAAAAGAATTTCAAAGCTTCGAACCTTCTTTCCAACTATAATTTCAAATAATGGAGATGAGAAATATTAATTCATAGAAAAACTAACACCTAAAATTTGGAAAGAAGAAGATAATTTCTAATCTTGGAGTTTTCTTTTAACCATAATTCCAATTAATGGAAGGGATACAATTCTAATTCTTATAATTGTGAAGGGTGGAATGTAGTCAATTCTGTTATTTATATTATGATTTTAAGAAAATGAGAAGATTACTAATCCTTTTCTACTTTCCAAGATCATAATTTTGTCCTTCTGTTCTTTACATTTTCTAAAATTTAAATCTACAAAATGGGAAAGGATTTCAAAGCTTCGAACCTTCTTTCCAATTGTAATGTCAGATAATGGAGATGAGAAATATTAATTGATAGAAGAACTAACATCTAAAATTTGGAAAGGAGAAGAGAATTTCTAATCTTGCAATCTTCTTTCAACTATAATTCTAATTAATGGAAGGGACACAATTCTAATTCTTCTAATTGTGAAGAGTGGAATATGGTCAATTCTGTTATTTATAGTATGATTTTAAGAAAATGTAAAGATTAGAAATCCTTTTCTACTTTCCAGGATCATAATTTAGCCTTTTTGTTCTTTAAATTTTCTAAAATCTAAATCTACAAAATGGAAAAGGACATTAAAGCTTCGAACCTTCTTTCCAACTATAATTTCAAATAATAGAAATGAGAAACATTAATTCATAAAAGAACTAACATCTAAAATTTGGAAAGAAGAAGAGAATTTCTAATCTTGGAGTCTTCTTTCAACCATGATTCTAATTAATGGAAGGGATACAAATTTAATTCTTCTAATTGTGAAGAGTGGAATATAATTAATTCTATTATTTGGATTATGATAATAGAAGAATTTATTATTTTTATCTATCTTTTTCTAGTTCTTCTACCTTCTAAATCCAGACAATGGAATGGAGTCAATTCCATTTTCTGGATTACCTTTGAGGCAAATCTTTGTCCACCTCTCCAGATTTAGATATTTTTCCTGCTCATTAAATAAATAAAATCACAAAATCTTCACCATGGAAACAGAATGTTCTTAGAAACATAGAATTGGAAAGGAATTAGACCAACGGAAGTGATATTAGAATAACTATGATCTTATAGCCCGGATTATTACTTGAACCACGATAAAGGGGATAAAAACCAAACATATATCTCCGCATAACCCCATAAAACATTAATGGACCATTTGAATTCCCATTTAATCACACATCAAAATAAAGAGGGGGTTCATTTGAAAGTGACCGCAAAGGTCATCAGCTAATAAAACTTGTAGCGTGTGTCATCATCATTTATTCTCAGACAATAAAAATACAGGAGGCTATTAGTAAGTGATGTCAGCAGGAAGTGATCTTGCATCTAGAAACGTTTCCCAACCGATTGTTACACATTCAGTCCGATCTCAGGATCCGATTACCCCCGTTTGTTTGTTTTACCAATCGGCCAATATTTCGGGCGCCAGCCACGTTTTATGCCACGCCATAAATTATATTTTCGTGTGCCCGTAAATGCAACACGCAACAACGTAAACATTAAACGGTGGATTTATTGCGATGCGGTGTCGGCTGATTGAAAGTTTACGACGCCGATTTATCTATTTGGACGATCCGCAATCGATGCAGCCGAGTTTTTCTCGACGATAAAAGAGAAAACGTCGGTTATTTTCGCCTTGGAGAGGCGTGAAATCCACACCGCAGTCGCAGCCTTTACGATTCGATCGACCCAATTAATTTTACAATGCGTTTATTTAGACGAAAACGTCTTAAATTGGTCGCTTTCACTTTCGCACCGAATCTACGTGGTACGGAACCGCGTGGTTCCGGTACCGCAGCCACGCCGACGAATTACGGCCCCGACGGCCGGAACTAATTAGACCTGCAGTTAATTGTTACACCTGCCCACTCCCGTGGTTGTTTTTTTTACGTAACATTTATCATTTCTGACGTAAGTTTTATGGTGATGTTCATCTCCGTAAAATTATGCGGCGCACATGTCGACCACTCGTATTAAAAGAATAAACACACACCGATAAGAATGGAGAACCCATAAATTAACCAAAGAGTCATTCGATACGTCCGTCTTATTTGCATCGACGAAAAAATTTCATAAACACAAGCTAATGTATAACTGGTGTGCTTATCATGTACATGTGCAACGTGTTTTGTTTGTTTTCGACGTAACTGAGACATTAATAAATATGCATAAATGGTTTATGCAACGATGTTGTGTCAATGATTAATGTGAAAGGAAACGTGGAATTGAATCGTCGCAGTTAAAAGGTTTTTTTAGTTAATAAATTTGTAAGATAATACGTCGGTTGCAAAAGGAGACCTTAGAAAATGAATTAAATGTTTACTGTTAAAAATGTCTTCAAGCGAAGGTTAATAAATAGAAATTTGAAGCTGAGGACAAATAGACAATAAAAAATATGAATTTATCTTGTAAAGGATTAACACAAAGAGAAACATGGTTTTCTAAGTAGTAACTTCGAAAAATGATTAATAAATACCTATTTGAAGCTATGGATCAAATCGTCAGTCGTATTTAAAGAAATAAATTTAAAAATCACCAGAATATAAATTGTTAGGGGTTGATACGAAGAGAAACAAAGATTTCAAACTTCGTAGTTAGAGTTCTTTTACTAATAACTTCTAAGAAAGATCAATAAATACATATTTGAAGCTGTGTACAAAATTATCAACTATATTCGTAAGTCATTTAAAAATCATACGAGTTTATATTGTTAAGAATTAATACTAAGAAAAACAGAGAATTAAATCTTTGCAATTTGAGTTCTTTAACTAATAACTTCGAAGAAAGATTAATAAACACATATGTGAAGCTATGAACAAAATTATCAATCATATTCGTAAAAGACATTCAAAAATCAAACGAATTTATCTTGTCAGGGATTAATACTAAGAGAAACAGAGAGTTAAATCTTCGTAGTTTGAGTTCTTTGACTAATAACTTTGAAGAAAGATTAATAAACACATATTTGAAGCTGTGAGCAAAATCATCAATCATATTTTTAAAAGACATTCAAAAATCAAACGATTTTATCTTGACAGGGATTAATACTAAGAGAAACAGAGAGTTAAATCTTTGCAGTTTGATTTCTTTAACTAATAACTTCGAAGAAAGGTTAATAAACACATATATGAAGCTATGAACAAAATTATCAATCATATTCGTAAAAAACATTCAACAATCAAGTAAATTTATCTTGTCGGGGATTAATACTAAGAGAAACAGAGAGTTACATCCTCGTGGTTTGAGTTCTTTAACTAATAACTTCGAAAAAAGGTTAATAAACACATATTTGAAGCTGTGAACAAAATCATCAATCATATTCGTAAAAGACATTCAAAAATCAAACGAATTTATCTTGTCAGGGATTAATACTAAGAGAAACAGAGAGTTAAGTCTTCGCAGTTTAAGTTCTTTAACTAATAACTTCCAAAAAAGATTAATAAAGACGTATTTGAAACTGTGGACAAAATCATCAATGGTATTCGTAAAAAAACATACGAATTTACCTTGTCATAAAGAAATATATAAAGCTTTAACTAATAGCTTCGTAGAAACATGAATAACAAAAATATATGAAGCTGTGGAGGAAATTATCAAACATAAGTTTGAAAAACGTTTAAAAATGATACCATTTTTCTTTGTAGGACTAACTCAGATATAAATAGGAAGTTAAAACCAAACTACCAGCCCCAAACTAAGATTAATAAACGCACACAACCGAAACTGTGGAGGAAACCATCAATCGTAATCGTACAGGACGTTTAAAAACCATCCAGAATTCATCTTCGTACAACGACATAATGTACGATTGCAATTCGTGACGGACACAGTAATTAATGCCGGCGCAATTAATCATAAAACAAGATACTAATCATCTCCAATCAATGTGTCCATTATGGCGGCGTGTCCCATTAACGTATGTGCCTCGTCTTTATCTACACGTCCCGGGGCCCCGTCACCGAAGACGTATGGGACGCAATCAAAGATAATTTCATTCACAAATGGGCAATTTCAATTATTCAATAAAATCGGCGGACTCTCGAAAACAGTTCATTAAATTTACATGCGGTCGTAATTAAATTATTACGTGATTGTGTTAAATAACTCCCAGCCATATTAATTACGACATAATCAAGTTGTAATCGTTAATAACATTATTATGTACTACTTTATATTATTGTTTTTATACCGGGAATTGTGCATATTAAGTTACACAATATTATATTGTTTCCAGGTGTAAATATTATATTTATTTAAATAAACATGGGCAGGACAAGTTGTGGTGTGATTGATTGACGAAAACAAAAAAGTCGGGCCACGTTGAAAAAGCTCCCGTATCCTGTACATGCACAAAATTCGGTGGATATTTTTAGCCGTACGATGATTGAGTCGACACAGTGGGTCTTTGTACCGTACCCGTCCTAATTTTAGCCTCGAAGTGACAACGTAAAAATGTTTCAAAATATAGTGAAAGTCTAAATAATCGATCTGATCGAGAGGTGCGTGTGTGCGTGTTTAAGTGTGTGTGGATGTACAATAATAAGAATTTTTTAATGATGCAGGAATAGAAACTCGATCGGTACGCTTTCCAGTGTAATTAGCGTGCGGAGAGAAATGTGCACTCGTCGAATATAATATGCAAACAAAAAAGAAATAAAATGCGTTTTTACTTCGAGATTACTTCGTTAATTAATCCTCGCTTTCGTCGTTCGTTGTTTAATGAATCGGTTGATCCATTGATGAATGGGACGACGTTGGTGAATATGCAACAGCTGTCGCGGCACGAGTCAATGTTTACTCTGGCGCATCACCTGGAACCGTTTATTAATCAAATTGCGCAAACAAATCTGCACGTTCAAACCGCAAAAGCCACAACGATTGTCTAATGATAAGACACAGTTTGACGTAACGTTTCGTTGCTTAAGTTTATTACAAAGAGAAACAGAGAGTTAATAAATTCGAATGGAGGCTAATTAATTAATATTTGAAGCTGTGGACACAATCATCAAACGTCTTTGTACAAAATCTTAACACTTTATCCTGTTAAGGATTAATACGAAGAAAACCAGACAGTAAAAACTTCTTTAACTGGTAACTTCAAAGAAATATTTGAAGCTGTGGACAAAATCATCAATGATATTCGTGGAAGACATTTAAAAATTATACCAATTTATCTTGTTAGAGATTAAATTGAAGAGAAACAGAGAGTTAAAACTTCCCAGCTAAAGTTCTTTATCTATTAACTATGAAAAAATATAAATAAACACATACTTGAAGCAGTGGACAATCATATTTCTAAAAGGCATTTAAGAATTATAAAAATTTATCTTGTTAGGGATTAATAGGAAGAGAAACAAAAAGTTAAAACTTCACAATTAGAGTTATTTAACTAATAAGTTCAAAGAAAGTTTAATAAACACATATTTGAAGCTATGAACAAAATTATCAATCATATTTGTAAAAGGCATTCAAAAATCAAACGAATTTATCTTGTCAGGTATTAATACTAAAAGAAACAGAGAGTTATATCTTCGTAGTTTGAGTTCTTTAACTAATAACTTCGAAGAAAGGTTAATAGACACATATTTGAAGCTATGAACAAAATCATCAATCATATTCGTAAAAGACATTCAAAAATCAAACGAGTTTATCTTGTCAGGGATTAATACTAAGAGAAACAGAGAGTTAAATCTTCGTAGATACAGTCCTTTAACTAAAACTTCGAAGAAAGATTATAAACACATATTTGAAGCTGTGGACAAAATCAATCAATTGTATTCATAAAAGACATTTAAAAATCAGACAAATTTGTCTTATTAGGGATTAATACGAAGAGAAACATACAGTTCCTTAACTAATAACTTGGAAGAAGGATTAATGAACACATATTTGAAGCTGTGGACAAATTCTTCAATCATATTCATAAAAAGACATTTAAAAATCATACGAATTTATCCTGTTAGGAATTAATGCTAAAATAATGTAATAATGTATTCCCCATATTAAACAGTACAAAGCCACAAAGGTTGTCAAAGGGTGAACGCAATTTGACGTGCATTTCTATTTTGTTCCAGGCACTATGCACTGAGGTGTACGACATGCAGATATCAGAGGCGGCCGGGGGCGCACCCGCCCCCGGCTCAGAACCGTGCCGGTTCCCCAAGCTGGAGGAGTGCGCCCACTTCCACTACGAACGGGTCCAGCTGCCGCAGACGCTCAGCGTCGCCCTCCAGGCGAACATGGACCAGTCTCTGCATTCGCAGCACAGTAAGTGGCTATCGATTCCTCACCACCCTCCAGGAAAATTAATGGGGCATTAGCGCAACGCTTTCGGGAGGTTTTAATTGACATGCTGATTGGGGTTGGGTTGATTTGATTAGTCGCACACCTGCGACGTAAGATTTAAATGTAAAATTTACTTAAAATGATTTTTCCAATGACTTCCGTTTCCTTTCATTTTTGCGACGGACGAGAAACACGAAATGTTATTTCGAAGACGGTAATAGTCGGGGTAAACTGATTATTCAGAACTCCAACTCAACGTTTTTAATACAAAAAGAATCTGAATAAAAAATGAGCAACCCAACGCTTGTCTGGCTTGTTCTGTCCATTTATTACTTCCCTTCCATTCCATCTTCCGAAACCAACCGCAAGTCATTTATATTCCGTCGATATCCAGTGAATTTTTCTGTTTGCAAAGCGGGAATTGAAAAAGTTAGGATGGGTTTTGTTCGTTGCCGTTTATCGCCGGTCCCCTTTGGGTTTTATTGTCGAAAATGTTTGTAAACACCGTGACGAGTAAACAAACCCCATTTTCCCCGCATAAAATTTTACACAAAAACCTTTTTCAGCAAATGATGACGACAGCGAGTGGTACATGCTGCAGGTGACCTCCGGCGACGAGTGCTGGTTACTACAAAGGAACCTGGAGAACTTCAAGATGCTGGACGAGCAACTACACCAGTGTATCTACGACAGGAAGATATCGCAGCTGCCCGATCTTGCCGATCAGTCGCCGGAGGCGGACGACATCGAGGTGAGAATTGGGGTTTATCAATGTGAGGCGAAGCTGTCGTACGTGACGTGTCCAAAGGATATGGGGCCTTAGAATGGCGCACGGACTGATTGGTATCTTGTTCGAGTGCCGACTGTTCGAAGGGGTTTTGTCTTCGGGGACTTTAATTGGGTGGACGTGAGATGGCTTCTCTTTATTTATTATACTCGGTCACATGGGAAGTACAACACATAGTGGTCAGATTTCATTTATTTTTTATGTACAGTTGAAGGCAAACATAAGGAGTACATTGGTCAGTATAAATTTGTTAAATCGTGGTGATCCAGAAACTCATTGAGTCATCTTGATATTGATCTAATGAGGGCAATGGCATCTCTACTTAACACTGAAGGTCCATCAAAACTTGTGGAGGAAGTAAATGATAAATCTGGGGATCTTGTTGGACACAGGAATGTTGGAGACTCTCCTGGTCTTGACATTCAACGTCTTCCTAAAACTGTCGTACATCTTCCAAGACCTTCTCCTGACCATCCTCTCCAACAATTCCAGATTCCAGATCAAAGGCTGAATTTTGTTGTCCCACATGTGTTTGATCAATGATAAATCTGGAGATCTTGCTGGACACAGGAGTGTTGGAGACCCTTCTGCTTTTGACACGTCTTCCTAAAACTGTCCTACATCATCCACGACCTTCGCCTCCGGCTCTTCCGGTGGCAATTTCCACATTTCCAGCCCCTTTTAAGCCAATAATTCGTCTTCTATCTGACTCGAGCTATTTGCTGTTCATTGTCGAGTACCCTTTGGGCCCCACAATGGCATTTTGCAAGCACAACAACACAAAAGTGTGGCTGAAATCAATAAGTTTGTATACATATTCATAATTGGGGTTTATGTATGCCACAAAGGGTCAACAGACCCATTTTCCATCGGGCGTTACTAAATGGCACGGCACGAGATTGTCACGTTCTGAAAATTCTAATTTATAGTAATTTTCGCCCCGCACATTGGAAATTACGTGGCACAACTATTTAATGGATCATTCCAAACAAATCTGAAATAAGTTTTCGTGCAGGTTTCACCCTCTTTTTTGGGCTCGTGCTGGAAATTGTTGTAAACGATTGCTGCGGGTGAGGATCGGAGAATTTTAGTTATTTCATTATTTTGGCGTCGAATAACTTTGTCTGGATGAAGATGCCGGAAATATCTCATCGATCTGGACGGTCGTGGAGTAAGATGTTGTGAATATTTTGTTTTTACCCTATATTCAACCACTGGAGTTTATATTTCGGACAGGCTGGTTTATTTTTAATTTGGGTGTTTATGTGGTAACTTGTTTGAGTGAGTAAAACTTTACGCACGTAATATTTCGTGTGTTTGTTTAATATTTTTGTTCTATTAATAGATTTTAATTCGGTTTTGTGAGCTGGTGATGTGTGTCAATCATCGGCCACGTCAATTTCATGGATGAAGTTAAAATAATAAAAAATTAAAACAGTGATAAATATATTTTTCTGGTGTGTGTGACTTAATTAAATTGTCTGAAGGGGCTGAAAAATTAAATGTGACACAATTTTATAAATAAAAAAATATTATTAAACAATTTTATTTTTTCTTAAATATTAAATCATTTTATTAATATTCTTTAAAATTTGTTTGAAATGGTGATTTAAATAAATCTTCGAAGGGGGCTAAAAATTAATAAATTCTAAAAACTAAAGGAATAAAATATTTCCACATAAAAAATTAAATGTGAGATACATTTTATAAATGAAAAATTATCAAAAAAACACTGATAATTTTAGTTTTTTTGAATATTAAACCATTTTATTAATATTCTTTAAAATTTGTGTGATGGGTGACTTAATTAAATTGTCGAAGGGGGCTAAAAATTAATAATTCCTAAAAACTAAAGGAATAAAATATTACCACATAACACATATTTGTGACACATTTTATAAATAATAAATTATCAAAAAATATCATTAAACACTGATAATTTTAATTTTCTTGAATATTAAACCATTTTATTAATATTCTTCAAAATTTGTGTGATGTGGTGACTTAATTAAATTGTCGAAGGGGGCTAAAAATTAATAATTCCTAAAAACTAAAGGAATAAAATATTACCACATAAAAAATTAATTGTGACACACATTTTATAAATGAAAAATTATCATATAATATCATTAAACACTGATAATTTTTGTTTTCTTGAATGTTAAACCATTTTATTAATATTCTTTAAAATTTGTGTGATGTGGTGACTTAATTAAGTTGTCGAAGAGGGTTAAAAATTAATAAATTCTAAAAACTAAAGGAATAAAATATTTCCACATAAAAAATTAATTGTGACACACATTTTATAAATGAAAAATTATCATATAATATCATTAAACACTGATAATTTTTGTTTTCTTGAATGTTAAACCATTTTATTAATATTCTTTAAAATTTGTGTGATGTGTTGACTTAATTAAATTGTCGAAGGGGGTTAAAAATTAATAAATTCTAAAATCAAAAGGGGTAAAATTTAATAGACACAAAAAGGGTGTGCGAAACCTTGACTTTTACTTGTATTTAATATTTGCGTCATCGTTTAAAGTTCCAGGAGTAATTTTATTAGCTGTCTAAAAATATGGCAAGGTCGCACAAATGTGTATAATTTGTACTTGATGACACCACTCTGGATAATACAATCATTAACTAATTAACACGTGTGAATCTAAAAAAAACAGTTTAAATACTCGAGAATTGAACGACGAACCGAAATTATTGATCAAACGTCACAACATCAACTTGTGCAGTACGAATTAATTTAAATATTTGGCTCCCCCCGACGAAAAATGTGCCAAGCGTCCCCCAAAAACGGAACGGCCACATTCCTCGTTGATATTCATGGAAAGTCACACGAAACATTCCATAAATTTACATAAGCCCCTGGTCCAGAAAGGCACAAATTTGCACAGAATAAAACACCAGTCACAAAAGGCAAAAATGTCAAAGGGGACGTGCCCCAATTTTCGTAAAGTGCACCGGCATCGGGTAACCCAAATAGTGCGATGCGACGGTCGGCAGATATTGCGACGCCGGAGACGCGACGTCTGCGACGGGTAGCGTCGCGACGCGTCGCAACAGGCGTCGATAATTAGGTGATAACTGTGATTTATGGGTTGATGAAATATGAACGCAAATATTGGCCCATTAATCATCGTCAGAAGATGATCAAGATGGCTGATTTCTTCCTATTTCTGTTACGATCTGATGTTAAACAATAAATGAAATTGGATTAAGTAAGAGATGCCCTATTGGCGATTTGTTTTCAGAGCACATTGTCCCAGTACCTGGACCGCTTCAGCGCCATCGCGGACAATTCGGTGAACTGCGGGCCGGTCCTGAACTGGCTGCAGATGGACAACAAGGGCCACCGCCTCCTGGTGCCCAGCGAGGAGAGCCGTTCCATCAACACGCCGGCCGTGGCGGCCGCCTACAGTGTACGCCGTTACGTTTCGCAGGTAAACCCCCAAACTCCCCCCCGAAAACAACCGTTAATGCATTTCATTTAAGGCCCGTGACGAGCTGAACCTGGAAGTGGGCGACATGATATCGGTGATCGACATGGCCAGTCCCGGCGAATCGATGTGGTGGCGAGGCAAGCGTGGCTTCCAAGTCGGGTTCTTCCCCCAGCACTGCGTGCACATCATCGGGGACAAGGTGCCCAGGAACATGCCCCTGCCGCCCCCCGTCGTAGGGTAAGTTGACGTTCCGGTCCAGCTTTCCGAAGCTTCGTCGTGTCTCTTCGTATTACTGTCGTTTGGTCACTAACCTTTGTGCTCCAGCCATTGGACTAAACTGTAGATTTTTGTTTTGGTTTTGTCCTTTCGTATCAGCTTTTTGTGCTTTGTAGGTAACTGTGCTTGATGTCCGCATAAATTTCAGTTCGACGTGAGACTTGTGTGGACATGCCCAACAGTTTTTATTCACCAGTTTAATCACTCATTAATAAGCAATGAAAACTGTTGACACAGCGACAATCCGCCGCCTACAAACCACCACCCCCTCCACACACAGTTCAGTTCCAATTATTTTTATGTTGTTCTTCTTGTGCCGTTTTTTTTTTGTTTTGTAATGTTTTTTCTGTCGCCCCCCGAAACCCGATTTTCTTTCTGTTTTCTGCCCCGAAACAGGTCGCTGGCGCTGACGCCGATCAAACCGGTACTGCGGAGGCACGGCAAGTTGATAACGTTCTTTAGGAGTTTCATTTTGAACAGGCCGTCGCGCCGCCGCCTCAAACAGAGCGGCATACTGCGCGAGCGTGTCTTCGGCTGCGATTTGGGCGAGCATCTGCTCAACTCCGGACACACCATACCGACCGTCCTCAGGTGCTGCGCAGAGTTCATCGAACAGAACGGCATCGTCGACGGAATATACAGGTAACGGCAAACGGATTTTAAAACTTGATTTCTCCAAGTATATACATATACAGGGTGATTCATCTATCTTATTCATCTTTTTATAGAAAACGGGCAAAGGTCTCGATTTGGAATTTTTATACCAGTTTTAACTTGACTTGAACTACTTTTCAAATTCCTTTTGAACAAAATTTCATGTCCGGTTTCCCCGGAAGTTGTAATTTTTAATGGAACACTCTGTATATTTTTGGATTTTTAAATTCTATATGTAATTGCAAATAAAATGGCTATACCATGTCCTATCCTAAACCCAATAGTTTTTGAGTAATTAATTTTTTTCCAAAAATTTTGACAGATTGATGGTCTAACTAAAATGTCTGTAAAGTCACCAATTTTGATACTGGAAAGTTCATGTTTGGCATACACATTAACCAAGGAACATCCTATAAGAACCCATTATTACTGCTTCTAGATTTTATACAGGGTGTTAGTTATTTACGATTAATTTCTGTGCATCTTAAAGCATCAATAACTTTGTTATTTTCAATGGAACACCATGTATATTCTACCGTTATTAAATTCCTTATGAATAAATAAATAAATAAATTCACAGAGAAATTTGCTTGGTGACACCACTGGTGGACTTGTACAGCCCCAAGTCCCATCGATTTTAATATTTTAAGTATGAAACCAACGGTACCACCTAATTTCACAATGCACCAATTTATTTATTTGCTCAGCGGTAACGGCAATAAAATGATGACTTCGCACGAAATATTCCCCTTCGAAGTGCATACAGACGGGCAATTATGTCGTTTAACGAATCTTCCACCGCACAATTTCCATTAATTCAACGACTCGTTAAAAACAATAACAGCATTTAACAGAGCGAGGAAAAAGTGATTGTGATCCGAAAGTCGAAATTAAACAACCGCCAGTCGTTTATCTCGCGTGCATCTAAAGAGTTTTATTCGTTTCGCAGGTTGTCAGGGGTTACTTCCAACATACAGAAGTTAAGAAATGCTTTCGACGAGGATCGCATACCCAATCTGCACACCGAGGACATTCTGCAGGACATACACTCAGTTGCCTCTTTGCTTAAGATGTATTTCAGGTAAGTGCCCACTCGGAAGTGTCCAGAATTAGTTGTTTATTCATAAATTTGGCTTCAGGGAATTGCCAAACCCTCTGTGCACCTACCAGCTGTACCAGAGCTTCGTGAACGCAGTCCAGGGCTGTAGCACAGCGATCAGGGACTCGGAGACGGACCACGGACGTCTGCTGAAGATGCGAGAGGCCGTACAGAAGCTTCCGCCGCCCCACTACCGAACGTTGGAGTACCTGATGCGCCACTTGGCGAGGGTGGCGAAGCACGGTTCCAGCACCGGCATGACCACGAGGAACATAGCCATCGTCTGGGCCCCCAACTTGCTCCGGTGCGAGGCCTTGGAGGTCGGAGGCGTTGCCGCCTTGCAAGGCGTCGGGGTGCAGGCGGTGGTCACCGAATTCCTGATATGCTACGCCCACCTGATCTTCTGCGATCACCTACCCAATCTGGATCATCCGATGGTGGCGGCCGCAGCCGTGCCCGATTCTAGTCTGATGTCGAAGAAGTGCCGGCCCAACAGTCTGGCCATTTCGACGCCCACCAAGCTGATCACGTTGGAGGAGGCACGCTCGAAGCACCTCGTCAACAAGGCGGAGGAGTGCAACTACATTGAGGTGGGCGGGGGGCCCAATAATCTGCCCAAGAAGTACCACACCATCATCGAGTTGCCGCCGGGCGCCAGGAAACGGGGCCACACCAAGCGTTCACCTTTGGGCTGGAGGCTGTTCTTCACCAAAAACAGGAACGTCACCCAGAACGCCATTCCGAAGAATCGCAAGGCTTCCACACCCATCACAATCAACGTAAGTTGAACGTAACTAGCTAGCGCACATCCATTTATACTAAATCGTTGTGTGCAGGAGAAGTCCGGCACCGAATCGGACCTCACGGACATGAAGCGCAAGCTGAGGACGGTCAAGAGTGCGGAGAGCCTCACGTCCGGCCACTCGGAGCCGGCCAGCACCGAAGACATATTGGGACCTCTGAATTGCCTAAACAAACCTCCAGGTCACAACAGGTGAGTACCCAACCTTTTCTACAATCGTAGGTGACGCTTCGCATTTGTGAACGTTTTTTGTGTGAGGTACACGGGTGTGTTTTTTAGGTCTGTGTCGCACGATTCGTACTTTGACACGTTGCAGAGCTCGCAGAACAACTCGGAGGGCTCGCTGCTCGACCTCAGCGAGATCCAGGTCAATTTCGACCTGGAGGAGTCCGAGATGAGGATCTTCTCGGAGGACGAGAGTCTGGTCAGCTCGCCCCGAATACAAAAGGAGGTATGCGTATGTTTTGCTTCGCTTTCGTTTTGTTTTATGTTTAGTACTTTCTATAGTATTATAAAAATTTAATTTTCTAAATTTTTTAAATTCCGAAAATGATTTTGTCATTGTCAAACACAAATCCACCGTGGGACGATAGATATAAAAGCAGAATTCTACACCAAAACTGATTACAACGCTTCCTCGTAACTTAGAAGCGAAGTGTTATCATGACTTCCATTTAAGTTGAAGTATAAATCTGTAAGTTGGTGATTTAGAATTATATAACAAAATTAAAGACGCCTTTGGCAACATCAAAATTAATCCACGTAGAAATAACATAAATGTCATTTTGTAAGAAATAACTGTCAATTTATACATTAGCCATATTTTTTTATTGTTTGTGGTTTACTCGTAAATAATACCGATATATTTTCACTTGTCTATTTGGAATAGCTACATGTAACATTAAATTTTGGCTCAACTGAACTACAGAACAAAACTATTAAAATGGAACTCCGTGCAACGTCATCAAATTATGACATCCAAAATTAAAAGGTAAACCCATTAATTATGTACGTTATCTTGCTCCCGAAGTGCCAAAGAAGGATACTGACGCGAGCGCGGCCCGAGGAGTACGTCAGCGCCACCAACTCCAGCAACCCGTCGCCGAAGAAGCAAGCACGCGTCGTGTTGAGCCCGGAGTCGATGTCGCGTAAGCGCACCCGCCTAGAGGACCAGCTGTCCGACATACAGTACATCGACTGCAACACCCCCGAGAACGTGGTGTCGACGACCACCGCCCTCATCCATCCGTTCCCGGAGAGCCCGGTGACGGAGGAGAAACGGCACACCGCCGACTCGTACCAGCCGAAGAACAAGAGTCCAAGGAACTCGGACAACTTGGACAAGCGACAGTCGCTTAACCTGGAGTCGTCGAGTCAGAAGACTGTTTTGATGCCAAAATCGCTCACCGAAATGGACATGAGCAAAAAGTACATGGGTATGGAGAGCATACTAGCTTCTCCGACGCCCCTGAGCCCCGGCTACAAGAAATTGGAGAACTCCAGTGCCAACTCGACCCCGGAACTGTCGCCGGCCGACATCAGTTACAGGAAGATCGACTCGCCGTACGAACCGATTGAAATCAGGCCGAACAGCACGCCCAACTATGAGAACATCCTCACCACCATAAGCATTACGTACAGGTCACCACCGAGAAGCGCCGCCACCTCCCCAGTGAAGTCCACGAGTTCCGTTTACGAAAACGTGATAATCAACCCCGAGAAGGTGGACATACCGACGTCCACCGCCTCTCTTCCCGTACAGGGAGCTAGTCAACCAAAAACCGATAGTTTGCAAGCGGACAAGGAGGAGAGACCGAAAAGTCTGAGTGCCCTGGACGACTCCAGCAAGGAGTCGGTGGTGAAGCAAAATCTGAGCTCGAGCGCCATCTGCAACACCAGCGAGCAAATATCCTTAGGCAGCCTCAACGACCAGAAGAGCTTCAGCTCGAACCAGTCCTCGGGCTCCAACATCCAGTACACGCCGAGCCACAGCTCGGCCCAGTACCAGTTCATCGAGAATTCCGAGCACACGGACCAGAGCCTCAGCGAAGTAACGGAGAATCTCACAACTAGTCAAACGTCTATAAGTCTTCCCCTGACGCCGACGAAGAACTCCATCAGTCCCAACGTCAGTCCGACGCAAATGTACGACGACAACAGCACGCAGGACCTGCTGAGTCAGACCGAGTCGGTCGAGACTGAGGAGAACCTAAGGCCCACCAGCATCAACCTGATAGACTTCAGTCCGGTGGAGCCCAACCTGAACAGCCCCAGTCGCAACTTCAACAACGACAAGCGCAAATCGTCGGAAACCGAGTCGCTGGACGACAACGCGATCTACCAGCAAGTCAAGTACTTCCGTCGCTCCATACACGAGGTGAACGCGATGCTGGAACTGGAGAACGGCGTCTCCAATTCGGAGTCCGACTCCAAGAACGCCGACGAGGTGAACTACGACTCGCTGGAGCCGGACACGTTCCACGTCTACGAGAACGTGGAGGGGGAGGAGCTGCGGGACAGCAACCTGTTCGAGGCGCAGGAAACGAAAAAGACTGATGCGGAGGAGGCGGCCGCTTCCCCAGCGAATGAGCCGGAGCGCGTGCAAGAGGAGAAAGTCAGCGTGAAGTACCTGACGAGCCGGTTCGAGGAGAAGGAGCCGCAATCGTTGCCCGTCAACTTGGCCGCCAACCAACCAGAAAGTACAAATACAAGAGTGAGAAAGTTTTACGAGAAGGACGGACTGCCGCCCTGCTTGAGGGCCAAGAATCTCAAGAACCAGTTCAAGACGCGGTCGCTGGACGAGGACGAGTTCGCCAAGGAGTTCAACCTGGAGCAACGCAGGAAGTCGCTGGACGAGACGGTGAACTACAAGACCAACTCGTTGCCTAAGACGTTGAATCAGCCTAAAGTGTTGCCGGCCAACGACGCCTCAGTGGATACAATCCACCTGACCCACAGCACCGAGAACGTGAACAGCGGTTTGGAGGAGACCGCCGACGAGATCCAGAAGAAACGCGAAAGGATTGAGAAGTACAAGGAGGAGAGGAGGAAATTCCTACACGATAAATACAGGTAAGTTGGGGTTTAATTGTTGTTGGTGTCCTCGCTTCAGCTGTTTTTGGGTTGGTCTTGGAGATGGTTTTGTAAACGTTGTTTGTTGGCAGGTCTGAATCGTTTAAGGAAGACAAGGACGTGGTTTTATCCAAGCTGCGCCTGCACAAGACCCGCGACGACACGCCGGTGCCCCAGAAGCTGGAGGTGGGCGACAGGCCACCCAGAAGCCGCCGGAAAAGCTACAAAGAAGAGACGGCTCCAACTGATAGTCTGGAGGAGGACACGTCCTCCGTCACATCCGAAGATAAACCTAAAACCGTAGAGAAACCTAAAGAAGAACGTGTCGCGAAGGTTACTGAAAGCCTCAAGTCTAGAGCTGCGATATTTGAGCAACAAAATAATCAGAAGCAGGGCGACTTGAACAAGAACTTACGCGGGTCCATGAGGGACAAACAGGACGTGGTTGGACGGATTGTGGGTCAGGAGAAGAAAGTGGACAAAGGCGAGTTACTGAAGGAGGATTTCATCAGGCACAGGAACCGTGACGACGACATACTGAAGCAGGAACGCAGACGACACACCTATGACAGTCGGGAAAGGGAGACCGAAATGGACAGACTGAAAAGGGTCAGCGTCGAGAGCCGCAGTCCAAAGTAAGTTATCTGGTGATTTTGGTACATTAAAATAATAACAACGTTCTCTTTTTAGGAAAGAAAAAACATCACCATCGTATTGCATTAAAGACATGAAGGCGATATTTGAATCTAAATCAAAGTCTTAGGGAGAAGTGATCAGTTTTCATTTCATAAATCGACCAAAATCATTCGCCCGTCCGACAAAAAACACGTTTGTCGTTTTAGGAGGGCGAATTTTTGTACATAGATATTATTTTTCTAGGATATTAGGTGTATGATTGCATTTTCTCAATTTCGACCTGTTACTTTACTGCCATGATTTTTTGAAAAATAAAATGATGGTGTTTTATTTTGTTATATTTATTTTTGTATTATTTCTGTTATAAATGATAAGAGTATTTTTAATAGGAAATAATGTTAAGTTATATAGTAAATATTTTTAGAATTTGACGTTTTTTTTATTAACTCTCATTTTCCAATTGGTAGTACCAAATGATCCAAATATTTTTAACTAATTTCTTTTCAAATTATTAACCACAAATTCAGGCTTATAATACCAGAAAGAAATTGGCTATTTCGAATGTTAAATAGTTTATAAGTTATAAAATATTTGGATAGTTTTCATCAACTGTATACACCACACTAATCAAAAAATGTACAGTGACTAATAAAATTATTATATGATAAATCTATTACCTCTTGAGTTCATAATAAGGAAAACTTTTATGAAAACGAAATAATTAGATATAACGCTTTAAGAAAAAATTTAAACGAGTAATTTATAAAATTTTGCCTGTCCTCTGACATTTTTTGTATTTTTCTGGTTTTTGCAGAAGTGGTCGCATTTATACTAACAATAAAAACTTTCTAACATGTGATAATATCTTTAACTGCAGTTTTCTCCCTTTGTAGATGTAAAATAAGTGAATCTAGAATTATTTTGACAACTCTTTATAACTGCCACTTCTGGAATGTGTTTTTTAGTAAGAGAATAAATGAATTTAACTGATATTACTTCTAATAGACAATAATACACTACATATGCTGTCTGATTATTTATTTATTTTCAAGTTTATTGTGTATATAATGTAACTATGCTTTAAATATGAAAAGTTATGTTAAATAAATTATATACTATTAATTGTGTTTGATTTTTAATATCAATACTCTTGAGTCTCAATGTGTAGATGGCGCCTTAAGTTAGACGATTTTGCTGCAGTTTTCTTTAAAAACATATGATTTTGATCTTGTCTAATATTGGCAATACAATTAATTGAAGTCACTGCAAGAATTCTTATTGAATAAAAATGTCTCAGGTATGTACTGCTTTCCCCCCTTTATTTAATTCTTATAATACAGAGTCAATTAAGGTTAAATTGAGGTTAATTTTAAATTACCTTGTTCTTCTGTAGAAAAACGACGAACGACGAGTTAAAATCGAGGTTTTGAAGGGAGCAAAAGAAAATAATCAGGGTGGTGGAACCCGCGTGTGAGTACAAAGTTTCTTAAAGCCTTTAATCAACTTTCAATTGTTCGTTTTTGAGCAGTTGTAAGACGATGTTGATGCGTGAAGGTGACTGCATCATTTTTAACCCCAATTGCGTTGAAATGCACACGACGTCCATGAAGAGGAAGTGCCCGAACACCAATGAGGGTGATGTTGACATTAAACGGAAAATACTTGATGGAAGTAGCAGTAAGTTTATTCAGTAACACAAAGTTTAATTATTTGTGTTGGTATTTTTTAGGTGCTGCTGAACAGTCAAACACTCAAATTTAATTGTTTTTTGCTCACATTTTTTAATAAAATGAATTGGCTACTCAATTTGGACTTTGCATTTTATACAGAAATGTTTAATATAAATTGAAATGTTTGTGGATTTTCAACCTTCTGTTTATATAGAGTATATAATTTAATAAAATAATTTAAAATATATATTGTGTTAATTTCCGCCTAGTTTGTTGATGTTGTATACGGGGTGACTCAATTAATTTATTCATTAGTTTATGGAGAACGGTATTGATTTGAATTTTTTATAGCAATTATAACTTGACTTGAACTACTTTTCTAAAATACAAAATTTCATTTCCGGTTTTGCCGGAAATGACATCAACTTTGTTATTTTCAATAGAACACCCTGTATATTTTTGTATTTTTAAATCTACATATAATTGCAAATAAAATGGATATACCATTCCTATACCTAAACCCAATAGTTTTTGATTTATTAATTTTTTTCCAAAGTTTTTGACAGATTGATGGTCTAACTAAAGCCACCAATTTTGGTACTGGAAAGTTCATTTTTGGCATATATGTTAACGAAGAACCATTCTATTAGGAGCCGTTAGTAATACTCCCAAATATTATACAGGGTGTTCGTTATTTATTTTCAGTTTATGTTTATGCTAAAACATACATTGTTGAAAATAACAAAGTTATTGATGTTTTAAGATGGCCAAAATTAAAAAAAATAAATTATGTAGTTTTATTTAAACATTTTTTACTTTCTTTATTTTAAAATTATATAATATAATTTATTTGGAATATTTTAAATAATTCGAAAATAATTGAAAATTAATATTATTTTAAATTCTCTCTGATTTGTTATAATTGATACATTTAAAAAAATATATAAATATAAATTGAAACATTAATAAAAAATTATTATTTTTAAGTTTTTTTAATATAAAATATGTAAATATTGGAATTTGAATTTATATAAATTTTAAAATAAATGTTTTATTTTTTAATTTATAAATTAAGTATAATTAAATAAGGAAAATATGTATTACATAAAAATAATAGTGAAATGTTTGATAACATTGCGGTTTGATCTAATGTTTACAATTCACTTTAATTAATTTAATTTAAGTGTATATAGTCTTTGCTTTAATTCACAATTCCCAGTTACAAATACGGAATTCTACCAACAAACTTAACACACGTGACGTAAACGAATGCGCGCGCACCTTAGGTTGGCAATGCGGATAAATGCTGCCAACCTAGGAAAAATATAAACAAAATCGTGTACAATTAACAGTTGAATGATAGATGGTGATGGTGTTGTTTTCGACGACGAAATGTTAATGGCCAACGGTACAATTGTCGCGCTCCAACATTGTCGTCTGTGTTTTGGCACCGGCGAGTCCAACCGTCTCACAGATCACCTGAAGTCGGTGATTAAAAAACGGCTGCCAGGAACCGTAAGTTCTTGTTTATAACAACCACTAACCTCCCTCCTTTAGCCCAGGGGATCGTGTGAAAGTTTTTTTTTTTTAATATGTTGCTGAGCAAAACCTGAAATTTCTAAAGAGTCGGTGGTTTAGTTTTGTGACACTGGTTGGTGACTTTTTGTGAGTGGTTAAGCAAGAATTTTATAACCTACAAATTGTTTAGATTTGTTACCCAAATCTTTAAATCGTTGTAAAATTCAATTGTAACAAAATTGGGCAAAATTTTAGTTGATAACTGTAGTTTAAACATATTTATTTATATTACTTGCAGTTGAAAAAACCAATTTTAAAGTGATAAACAGACGTTCTAGGTTAGGAAATACATAAAACAAATCTGGTTTTTATTAAAGTACAAATACTTGGAATTAATACCTGTACAGGGTGTTTCACAAAATTTACTAACAATATACAATACAATGCTTACATAAATATGCACTTATCTATGAATAATAAACAAAACTGGGTTAGTTATAAAATTCTTTAAAATTATTAAAGACTTCAATTTGAAACTACTTTTACATATTGTAATATAGAGAATATATACCTATTTTATTTTTTAAAATAATGGATATTTATAACCTCTCAATTCTTAGAAAAAGTAAATATTTAAACTATTTATGAGAAATAGTTACTTTTGTTATAAATGTTTCTGGATTACCTTACATGAAATTGAAAAGAAAGAGTTATACTTACTATTTAAATAATTGAATTAATATTATCTCAATTACTGAAAAAGTAAATTTTGAAGATGCTTCTTCACTAAAAGTAAGAACTCTGAGTAAAATTTCATCTGAATTTTTGTAAAACTTAAAACTTATCACTGAAAAACTTTGTATAACTTACGAATGTTTCTATTCTACATAATTAACACTTTTATATCACTTTTATTGTGGCAATTATTTAAAAAATATACATTATGAAAAATACATGAAAATAAAAATTTTAAAAATTTGTTTTTAACATTAATTTTTATATTTTGTTAATATTAAGGTTAAATTTTGCATGTTCCTCATCTTAATTATATTTACTTAAATATACTTTTTATATAAATAATTGAATTAATATTCTCTCAATTATTGAAAGGGTAAATTTTAAAGATGCTTTTTCACTAAAAGTAAGAACTCTGAGTAAAATTTCATCTGAATTTTTGTAAAACTTAAAACTTATCACTGAAAAACTTTGTATAACTTACGAATGTTTCTATTCTACATAATTAACACTTTTATATCACTTTTATTTATGTTTACTTAGATTTACTTTTTATATAAATAATTGAATTAATATTCTCTCAATTACTGAAAAAGTAAAACATAAAAACTTAAAAGTTATCACTGAAAAACTTTGTACAACTTTGGAATGTTTCTATTCTACATAATTTACACTTTTACACCACTTTTATTA
Source organism: Aethina tumida (assembly GCF_024364675.1). Classification (NCBI taxonomy): domain Eukaryota; kingdom Metazoa; phylum Arthropoda; class Insecta; order Coleoptera; family Nitidulidae; genus Aethina; species Aethina tumida. The sequence continues at coordinate 17,318,699 of NC_065440.1, read as the reverse complement.
AGGCAATTATTTAAAACATATAAATTATGAAAAATACATGAAAGTAAATGACTTTTTTGAATGTGAATCAGTACCTGAAAGTCGGTTAACATTTCGTTCAGCTTTTAGACATAACAGACGAAAGCCCCACAATATGTCGTGGATGCCTGAACAATCTAATCAATCTCGACGAATACTTGTGCATGATCGAGGAGAAACACAAAAAGCTCCTCCTGTATTGGATGGTCAAAAAATCCAACAAAATGAAGGTATCCCTTCATAATTTCCTCAACGACGCCAACTTTCACATGAATTACGACCAAGTCAGTGAAAACCACCTTCGTACTTTTCCAGAGAGGTTGTACATCTTAAGAAACGGTGAGTACTTTAAATTGTGGGTTGAATTGTTTGATTGACGTCTTGGTGGCAGGTATTTACTTCCCCTTCGACGTGGAGCTGAACATGAGCGACGAAAAACGGCCGAAGACCACTCAGATCACCAAGTTCTTGACCACACATGCCGACGGACCTTTAATTCCCGCGGAGAAGACCGCCTGTAATCTACCCGAATTTTTGTTGATGCCCTCGCAACCATTAAGTAATTATTTGTGCGAATCGGTGAGACAACAACAGTTAATTAATTGTGCTTCAGATAACCTTCACAAGACGTCGACGCAAGCACCAGTGCCTTGTCCCCCTTTAGCTGTCCCTCCCTTTTTACTGCACCTGTCAGTGGTGAAAGGCGGGAACTCTTCAGCAGTTCCCCCTACGAATTCTCTACCACCACCTCCAGCTGCCCAGAGCGAGTCACCCGTTAGTACCGAAGGTGTTAAAGTGAAAAAAGAAATCATCACAGACGCACCAGAAGCCTCAGAAGCCCCAGAATCTCCAGAGCCCCCGGAAGTTCCAGAAGTAGAACTCAAGTTTGAAGTTGAGGATAACGAGCTACCGCCCCTTGAGGAGCAAGACATGGAGTCCCTAATTAACAGCATACCCGAGATAGAAATACAAGCGGACACGCCAGATTACGTGCACATTAACAAATTTGGGTAATACACCGTGGCAATTAATTAATTTAGTACGACTCCAACGACGGTCGATTTCGTTTCAGACCTGAGGAACTGAAGACCCTCCAACAAAACATCAACGGCACCCCGTCCAAGCCGCTGGAAACGCAGATCAACAGCATGATCGACGACATCATCAGCAAGAACGAGAAGGTGGTCCGGTACCCGAAGGACCAGAACAAAACGACGGACACCCTCCATATACCCACCGAAAGTCAGAATTACATAATGTACGACGAGGACGAGTTGCCGTGTAAGCGTAAGGCCAATGTGATCGTTGAAGAGGAGGAGGACGAGAACGGGAGGCTGGTACCGAAGAAGCTGCCGGCCCCGAAGGTGCCGGCCAAGCTGGTGTATCAGAAGAAAATCGGAATGGAGTTCCTCAATCGGCTGCAGAAGCTCGATAAGGTGACCACCACGCCCAAAGGTAAAACCTTAGTCCTACTTACTATTAAACTCACTTCAACTAACAAGCTTGTTTTTGTTAGACAATTGTGATAATGAGGTGGCCAAAAAAGTGGTTATTAGAAAACGTAAGCTTTGTATTTATGGCATAATTAAGTGAATATTTTAATTAATTTTTGCTTTAGGTAAGGTGGAAAAAACTCAGGGGAACGCCAAGAGAGGTCCCAAACTGAAAAAGTGTACGTAAATTGGTAATGTTATTAATTAAAATAATCAAATTTATTTTTGTATTTTCAGTGTCAATGAAAACAACATTGGAAAAATTGACTTTGCCATTTGATGAAGGTATATTTTAGTTTTATTATTTATTCAGTAGTTTTACATATTTTATTGATTTTAGAAATAAAACCAGTACCTGAAAAAAGAAAACGTGGGCGACCCAAATTACCAGTCAAGGTAAATATATACATTTCACTGTTACAAATATACAGGGTGATTCTCAGTAGAGGTTTATGGAGAACAGAAAAAGGTATTGATTTATGGTGTAACTAAAATGTCTCTAAAGCTACCAATTTTGATGCTAGAACCTTCATTTTTGGCATACATGTTAAACAAGGATCATCCTATAAGAAACCATTATTAGTATTCCCAAATTTTATACAGTTTATTTTATACAGTTTATACTTTTAATTTTGTGCATCTTAAAACATCAATACAAGTCAATACCTTAAGTTAAGTGAAATACCCTAATGTAACTAATATTATTATGTTTTCTATGTCCTATTTGTGTGTTAATTTGTTCATCTTTTATAGGTGTTTTTGCCAGTCAAAAAAGTACGTACCGAACCCAAATTTAAAATGACTCCAGCACACATGAATGAAGTCGACCCCCTGGACATTGGGCAGAAAGAGGGTGATCAAACATTTCGGATAGAAAACGGTATGAACACGTAACACTTTAATTTCATTAACATTAATCATATTTATTCCTTTAGTGTGTTCAGTCGACGAAACAAATGACGAAACAGCATTACCCAAAATCTTATCAGGTATGTCATTAATTTCTTAACTAAGTTCTCTGTTTATAACTGTTTATTTTTAGTGTGCAGCGTAACTGAGGATGAAATAGAATCAACTACAGGTAGTGCAAGCATAAAACACACAAGTTTAAGCTGTGATGAAGACAAAGGTAGCAAGTAGTTCCATAAACTAATTTACATTATTGTATTTTTTGTTTAAGGTGACAATTAAAGGGCAACACAAAACTGACTGGACCAATTAATTAAAAGTAACACAGAAACTCTGTGCAAAGTTAGAAGTCATTCAAGATGAAGGATACAAAAGAAACTGTCGGGATGATTTACCAGAGATTAATTTTTCCTTGTATTATTATAATTTACGTCTATTATAATAAATTTATTGTGTTTCATATTGCGTAAAAGTAGGAATAGAATTAATCAGTTTGGAATGATTTTTGTTGTACATAATGTATTTGTATTTGTTGTATTGACTATAATTGAGCCAATTTTCTTAACCACACTTTGTTATATTATTAATTTTTGCATTTTAAAAATGTTAACATGTTTAAAGACTGAGTCTTATGTAAATATATTTTCTATTATATCTTTTGACTTTTTATTAGTCACTAGACATGAAAAATATATCTCCTTATATTTATTAAACATAGAAATATTAAAAATCTATTTGCCTACCTTATAAATTCGTAGATTATAAAAATTGAGGATACTTTGAAAAATCTCTGTTAATTTAAATTGCATTTTGACAACAGACAGTAAGTACAGGAATCTGTAATAGTTTGTTTACAATGTGAATTTTGACAGATGCTATTCGAAGTAGCTGAATTGTTTAAAATTATTATTTTCCATTTCAAGGCTATATACAGAAGAAAGAAAGATACAATTTAGTAGAAAAAATGTATTTCGCTATAAATCTTATAAAGTAACCAAAAAATATGTTTCTTACAGATATAAGTAATACTTTATAGAAAAGTGTGCACTTCTTAATTGCACAAGACTGTCAGCCACAACTTGTATACATTTAAAAAAAATAATGAATTGATGAAATACAACTAATGTGACATAATTAAATATACACAGTCGTAGCCGAACGAAGTTTCCATTAAAGAATCAATTTCAATGAAAGACTTAAAACATAAGTAAAAAATCAAGCAAATATATCTAAATAAATTAAAATCTATATATGTACATAATCTTTTTTTACGTATGTACGCATCACAATATATAAGATAATTAAACTTTGGTACTGAAAATTGTTTTTTTTTTGTTTTGCTGTGTTTCCTGGTACATCGCGTCTGTCTGATGAAATGGCAATTTCACGTAAGAGACGTCACAAAAAACAAACTAAATCCATAAACGTCCAGTGGTGAAAACGCAGTGCAAGAACCGTAGTAGTCCTTCACACCTCACATAATAACATTCGACAGGTGAAACGTTGCAGCGGCCTTAAGTAATCAGTCAAAACGGGGGTTAAAATATAAAAAAAAACACGACACCTAACAAAAATAATCTAAGAACGAACTAAAACCAAAAAGAGAATTTTCAAGGGGCCCCTGGCACCACGCGAAGCATCTGATATGCGGCGTCCTCCGACAGACTCGATCACAGTGTTCATTGCACTCGCCGCCTGTCGACCAGTTTCACGTCCCTGACCTGCAGATTCCTCTCGCTCTTGGCCGCGAACTTGATCAACGCCTGAGTGGAAATCTGCATGTTGTGCCTGCAGTCCAGCCTGATCAGGCTCTCGCACTTCGAGAGGTGGTCGAGGCTGCTCTCGGTCACCAGTTTCGAGTGGCTCAAATCGAGAGAGATCAGATTGGTGACCGTGTTGGCCGGCTTGGTGGACAGTTGGGCTATGCCCGCGTCCGAGATGCGGGGACAGTGCGAGAGGCTCAGGTGCTCCAGACTGGGCAGGTACTGGGTAACGTACCGCAGGGCTATGTCGGTTATGTCGGTGCCGGCTATGTTGAACGTCTTTACCCTGCGGAAGCGGACGCGGTCGTCGGGGCCGCGTCTCGAGTCGTTGTTGGGGCCCAGGATGTCCCGCAGGGCCGCGTCGTTGAAGTCCGATATGAAGCTGAGGTCCAGGGTCTCCAGCACCGGGCAGTAGTTGGACTTCAGCGATATGGCGGACTTGACGTTCACGCCAATGAGCACCAGCTCCTTGAGGTGGTTCAGACGTTGTATCAGCCAGGGTAGCTGGAACTTGTTGATGTGGCACCAGTCCAGACGCAGCACTTCAGGCTGACGCTTCACCACGCCCTTCAGAATGTCGGAGGATATGTGCTTCCTGTTGAACTCGATGGTCTTCCACAGGCTCGGGTCGATGGAGTAGGTGGCCCACGTTTTGCACACCAACGCACAGTTCGTTAGGTCCTTCACCGACAGATACTTGAAGACGCTGAGCACGCAACGCTTGTCCATGGTCAAGTTGTTGACCGACATCGGGTTCATCATCAGCGGCGCAGGCCTCACCACCATCATGGGCTTCTTCAGTTGTTTGGTTGAGTTGCTGGCAATCTGCTGGGCCAGCTGCATCCGGAACAACGTCTTCCTGGATGGGTCCGGAACGGGCTGCGACTTCGTTTCCACCTCGTTGCTTTCGCTGGACCGCCGCTTCTTGATCGGCAACAGTTCTTTGTGGTCTTTATTGTCGTTTTCGCTGCCCGAGTCGGACAAGTTGTCCTCTTTCACTTTGGTGGTGTCGAAGGCGCTGGAGGCGTCTGAGCTGATGGACACCCTACGCATGTCCGAGGATTTCTGGCGGGCCCGGAAGTGACGTGGCCTGTAATCCGTGTTTTTGCCCAACTTGCAACATATCGGACACTCCCAGGAATTGGGCATGTCCTCGTTAATATAGCCTGGACTGTCCGGATACAAACGTTGCACGCAAATTGGATGCGTGATCTCGTAGCACACCTATTAAATACAAATAATAATAATATCTTTGGAAGTAAGATCCATCAAACACATACCGAACACTCCATCAAACTGCTGGCGCTCTCACACCTCTGTGGTCCCTTCTGCAGCGGCGCCACCGGCGTCTGCATCCACCCGTCCAGTCCGCAATTGGAACAGGCGGCCGTCACCGGCAACATCGGCTGCAAGCACTGACGCATCACGCACGTCTGCTTCGCCCTTCCCGGCCCGCCAAACTTCACCATGTCCAGACAGAAGCTGCACTCGCTGCAGTCGCTCCTGATGCAGGCCTCGCACTTCTTACACCTGAAACTCCGGATATTAAATGGGGAATTACTTTTTTTAACGGGTGACTGACCTTGTACGTCGTCGCCTCGGGCCTCCCTTATCCACCGGGCCCAACTTCCCCGACTTCATCATTTTGGGTGGCCTATTGATGTTGTTCCGGTTGACGAGTGGAGGCTTGATTTTCCTCTTGTCCAGGTCGTCGAAGGCCACCAGTACTGGACGTCCGGTGATGGCCAGTTCACGGTTGTCCAGCCGGTGCAGCCCTATTAACGTCCTTACGTCCTGGATAAGGGAAATCGGGTCTTTGATCAGTTCTGGTAGGTTCTTCTTGTTAGGAGGCAGCATGTGTAAGTACATCACTATTTCCTGCAATTAAAACTGTTAGTAAAACGTTTGAGTAAGTACCGGAGAGTACCTTTAAACCGTGTAGCTCGGCTTGCGTTAAGTGCACGTGAGGTTTGTCGTCGGGAAGCGGATTGTGCTGACCGGTGGTCAGGTGGGAGTTGCCCAGCAGGCAGTACACGTACCTCTCCAGCACGTACCACAGCATCTCGGTGAAGAAGGGGTAGCGGAACTTCTGCGGCACCTGAAACCACGCATATTTACGACAAGAACTACAAAAAATTAGGCACGAATGATTTACTTTGGTGTTGTCCTCCACCTGGGCCACCTTCAGTTGCTTGTCGATGCCGTAGGAGTGCAGGAAGTTGCCCCCGAATATTAGGGAGTCGACTGGCGTGTAGACGGCATGTATCCAGCCGGTGGGGATGAAGAACGTGTTGCCCTCCCGCAATTCGATGCGCACGCACTTCTCCACCGTGTCGCCGAAGAATATGTCGGACTGTTTGCCGCTGAGCACCCAACGTTCGTACAGGTCCAGGTTGTGTTCTGTTGGCGGGATCAGCCAAAACACTTTGCCACCTACATCCATAAATATAGTGTGACATACTTGTTCTCATTTAGTTACCATTGATTTTTACCTTTTATAATGTGGTACCAAACGGACGTTCCGCCAAAATCAATGTGGAAATCTGTGTAGCACCCCTTTACGGACATAAGGCAATATTTTTGAACTTTTGGATATTTCATGTCTTCTAACAAATTGGTGGCTTCCGTCTGGCTGTCCTTGAGGTGTCTGGGCCAGACACAATCCACCCAGTCTACTTGTCTGCAAACCAATCAACAAACCAATCAAATTGCTGGTTTTAAACAAATAGTGTTCGACGTACCGTACTACAGTTGGGCTCTGGACGTAGTTCTCCAGCTTGGTGTGCGAGAACTCCAGCGAGATGACGTTGAGCAGCTTGTCCTTGTTCGGGTCCTCGTAGTACCGCTGCCAGTCCTTCATCGTCATCTCGCTGTTCTTCTGCGTGTTCACGTCCATCACGTCGAGGACGCGCCGCGAGCCGACGCACATGCGGACGTCGTCGACGGTGAAGTTCGACGTCGGCACCCGCAGACCCAGGCCGGCCTTCTCCCTGAACAGCAGCGGCGTGTTGAAGCCGTGCCGCTGGAAGTAGGCGACCGTCAGCTCGGAGCCGTGCATCTCCCGGACGACGCCGCTGGCCGCGAACGCCGGGTCGTCCAGCTTCTCCTGCAGGTTGAACGTGCGCCGGCCCTCGATGTCCTCATCGCCCAGCGCCCAGTCCTCGGAGTAGAGCTTCTTCTGTTTGCGCTCCCTCTGGAATAATCCAGGTGAAAGTAGGATTAGTTTACATTTAAATGAGTGCTCTTAATTTATTACGAACGTTGTTTACAGATAAAACATAATTATTTAATTATAACTGACGCCTTAATATAATTAATTAATTAATTAATTATAATTAAAGTTAATTAATAATATTCTTGATATTTTTAATATTTTATAAACTAATTTGATTGTAATTAAGCAATATCGTTTTGACTTTTACATGCCAAAAAATATTATATTATTAATGAAATTCTTAATTTCTTTGACCTTTTTAGCAATTACCTGATTATACAAAAAAATAATAATTTATCTGAACACAGCATTTTCTAATTAACCCAACTCCGCAACAATCCGAGATAAATTGAGTAATTAATCGACGTTCGAATCGAACAATTAAATAATCTGAAAGAACTGAAATGGTAAAATTAATGGACGTTTAAATGTGGAGAACGTTAAATTTGTAGTTTCGAGTGGCGAGTTAATTAAAGCGACAAATTTCCCGTACAGAATCGGAGCAACAAACACGACAAACAGCGGTGTGTAATTAGTTTGTTGTGTTATGTTTAAACGAAAGGGCTGTAATAAAATATAAATTTGTTGTCGATGCTTGTTAACAAACTGCATTGTTATTTATACGTACGGATTTTGTTAATTTGTGGGAATTTTCGAATAAATGTCGGTCAGGTTTTTGTTATTAGATTTCAAAATGGTTTTATTATATGTATTTTAATTTTCATTTTTAGTAGTTGTAAAATTGTTAGTTAAATGACAATATTTTATTAAAATGTTAAAAATTAATATATTATGTATAATATATAAATTTTTGGATATCTTATTTGATTTCTACAGACAAAATTAATGAAAACGTATAATTTTTTGGACCTTTACTAATTTAGATAATTGTTATACAGGCTACAACGAATAAATAATGACAAAATTTTATTAAAATGTTAAAATTTAAGGAATATTATAAATTTTTAAGTATCCTATTTGATTTTTACAAACAAAAAAATTAATTATTTGATCATAATTAAAGTAAATTAATGAAATTGTATAAATTTTTAGATTTTTATTAACTTAGTTTATTATTAAACATGCTACAACAAATAAAAAATGACAAGATTTTATTAAAATTTTAAAAATTTAGGAATATACATATAAAAAATTGATTATTCAATTATAATTAAGATCAATTAATGAAATTGTATAATTTCTTAGAATCAATTGATTATTTAATATAAAAATATTTAAAAATTGACATATTCTTTGTTGTATATTTTTAAAAATTTGATTTGCTGGTAATAAAATATAAAGAGAGGAATAAATAATCTGTAGATAAAGTAGTAATGTTTAATTTCCTGTAACAATTTACAGAAAATAAAATAAGAGTCTTCGAAAATATCTAGGACAATAAAAATCGCAATAAAAAGTAAATTTTATCACGTTTATTGTGTTAAACACAATAAATATTCAACTTTATCTCGCCTTTCTGGCACATCATGAAATTAAATTTATGACCGGTGCACTGTAAATGGGTTACAAAGTAATTTTATAAAGGAGCACAGAATTTGTAAAATGAAGGTATACCAATAATCGTTCATTTTATTCAATAATCATTTAAATGGGTGAATATTCAAATATTTATTTAAGTGAATGAATATTTAATAACTAAATATTCATTTAAATGATTGAATATTAAAATATTCACTTAATTTTAATTAAATGCATATTGTAAATAAAATGTTGACTATCAATATTTAAATATTCGAATCGACGAATAAATCCCTTTAATAAAACAGGAATTATTCGAAGTAGAATAAATCAAATTTTATTTACACATCAAACACAAACACAACGCGACGCACGTTACCGGGATATAAAAAGCAACATGAATAAAAAATCGTAATAATACGTTTTTCGAAAACAGAATTTTATTCGGCCGGTGGGAAATCATTATTAGTTTTATTGTCCGGCTTTCCGTCATCCGGCAATTCAGCTGGCGAATGTGTAGCTACGATGAATTTTTAAAGCGGCTTAGAATTGACTTTTTAACGGCACGGGAATTAAATTGTGGCCGGTATGAAAACGTGGAAACCATTCGGAACTCCTGTTTATTCATTCAAAGGACGTGTGAATTATTCAGGATGAATTATTACGAGTGGATTATGCGGTGGTTAACTGAATAATCTTTTGGTAGAACTATTGGAATTAATATTAATATTAATTTTAATGGTTTTGTGGGACAATAGAGGCTTTTAATTACAATTTATTAACGAGGTAACTGATTGGGAATTGTCGATATTATTTAAAATTGTCATTCATGCTTTAAAAAATGGTGAATGCTTCTCACCCCTGAAGAGTTATAGTCAAAAAATGCTAAATTTTCATTTTATAATTGTTGTCCAAACAAAAATTAAACTCTAAAATGTTGAAAAACCTTAAAAATAGAAAAATAAATTCACATAATCTTAATTTAAATGAGCTTTATAATTATGAAAATAAAGTATTGAAAGTTTCACTTGTTTAACTTCAAAAGAAGAATTGTTAAATGAATTATTGAGATTTTCACTTATCTTTTCTAATTAAAAAAAAATAATTCTGTTAATATTAAAATAATTATGTTATTTTAATTTAAATGATTTTTCCTTATTTGGTTTTTGAATATGAATTTTTAAATTTAACATTTCAAATTAACACAATCCAGTTAATGTCAAAATAATTATGAAAATAGTGTATATTGAAATTTTCATTTAGCTTTTTCAATTAATATATTTTAATTAATATTCAAATAATTCTTCCAATATGTATAGTTTAATTTCATTAATTTGAAATATTTATATTAAATGCACACAATCACATTTTAAATATATATTACAATAAAAACTTTATGAAATTGTAAATATGTAATATTATGTTCAATAATCTCTTTCAATTTAAAATTATTAATATTAAACGTTATGAATATAATATGATACATAAAATAGAGTGAGGCAATTAAATTTAAAATATTCAAAGCTTATACAAATTTATATACTGAAATATTTATAATAAAGAGTGAAATCGAATGAAATCGTTCGCCAAACTGAATAGGAAAGCTTATTTTTATCAAATAAACTAATTCCGGACGATTAAACACACAAAAACAACGAAAAAACTTAATCGATATTATTTAAAATTGTAAGTACTGAAAATTGGTGGAGATTCATACTTTAAAAAATGGTGAATGCTTCTCACCCCTGAGGAGTTATAGTCAAAAAATGCTGAAAACTTTATGGTGTAAAAAATGATGAATAATGTCTGTAGGGACAAAAAACAGTGTGAAATAAAAATTAATTACTCACGTTAGTTAATATCAAACATGGAATGTGCGGAGACTGAGGTCAATTCGAAATCGTGTCGAAGTTCAATTAAATTTACATTCGCAAACTGGACAGTTAATGTGATTACATGATTTTATCACTTATGAACCAATTTTGCTCCAAGTTTACACAGATTAACAGAAACCGTTACGAAAACTCCACTTCCATTTTCGTGTTACCCTAATTTAAAGCAACTTTAACTAACTCCTCGTTGTGCCACACAGTTTTCAGTCGCTAATTGCGTTTTAAAATATTGAAGTTGAGAATTGTGCATAAAATGTAATTAAATTTCCAACAAATAATATAATAAAGCATCGAATTTTGATCGAATAATAAGAAGACGAATCCCAATTATGTGCTCGAGCCGAACAATTTTATAATTACGTCAGGAATTCCCTGCAACCCAAACCGCTCCATCAAAACTATTACTGCAACGATTTAACTTAAGATTAATTTAATTAAAGGCACAAGTGTTAGTTTATGTTGGCGTCGACAGCTTCGATTATCCATTATTCAAGTTTGGGACACTTTCAGTAAAAAGAATTCTTGTACATCGAACAATAATTGAACCTTTTCTGTTAGTTTTGTTGGATGTAGCAGTATATCGAAACAAAAGGTTACATTTATTGTTCGTTGTCGTTGACCATTGTTGAATTAACAATTTAACGTTAGTAATTTATTAAAACGTGAACGTAATTTAGTTGCAATTTAATCTACAATCAATACGAACAATAATTACACGTTAGTGGTTAGAATTGATGTTAATTGTTTTGTATTATTAATCGAAGTAGATGTTAAATTTTGATGAATGGAACAACGTAGAGAATATAAAATTAAGCACAAATTAAATGAGAAACTGAATAAGTTTATGAATTATCAAGAATCACAGTTGAAATGTAAATGTGTTAATGTAGATTTAAATGTCTCAACGCCTTTATTAAACTTAAATTAAAATCTATTAAAGAAACATCCTCAAATACATTAATTTACGTTCCCTCACAAAGTTTCTTACAATAACTGAAACATTTAGTTTTACAGCGGCAATAAAACCACTCGGAATTAGTTTTAATATGATTATATTCCATAAATTAGTACGCTCAAATGGATAATTTTGTGAATTTAATTCAACTAAAACAGAAACGTAGAAAACACACGTTTTAGCTACGGAGAAAACTTATCTGAACTAACATTGCAGGAATGTTTCGACTGTTTCGCCGTTCTTTGCTTAATAAAATTAAAATTTATGATGCCGGAATGTTTCGCAGTCTGTGCACCACTTATTGCATATTTTGAGGTCGGGTTTACGATTACGGCCATATTTTCTAATTTAATTAAAAGTGTTTCTATGTTTGTTTATTTTTTGTACGTTTGGTTTATACTTTACGTATTAAAGAATGTATACAAGGTAAATAAGACGACTAATTAATTAAATAATGAATTTTAGTAATTATATTTTAGTTAATTTTCGTACGTTGCGCATCCACCATTTTTACATCGCATTCGCCATATTTTAAAAACTTCTTTTACGTCATATTTTATTTATTTGAGGATGTTTGTTTCCTTTGCTGTTTAGTTTATACTGTACATATTAAAAAGTATGTACAAATTAAATAAGAAAGTTATTAAATAATGAATTTTAGCAATTATTTTTTAGTTTATGTTTCTATGTAGCGCATCCACCATTTTTACAACGCATTCGCCATATTTTGAAAACTTCTTTGACGTCCAATTTTATTTATTGGAGGATTTGATTATCATTATTATAATCCACAATTTTTTGTCAACCTTCTGGAAGTAATTTTGAAAGCTTGAAACTAAAGAAAAACTCATTTAAAATCATGTAAATATGAGATATTAAATTAAATATTGAAATTTTCAATTGTAAAGCATTTTATAACTGTTGTACAAACAAAAATTAAACTCTAACATGTTGAAAAACCTTAAAAATAGAAAAATAATTCACATAATCTTAATTTAAATGAGTTTTATAATTATGAAAATAAAGTATTGAATGTTTCATTTGTTTAAATTTAAGATAAATATTGTTAAATGAACTATTAAGATTTTCACTTATCCTTTCTAATTAACACAATTTAATTCTATTGATATTAAAATAGTTATGTTAAAGCATTTTATCACTGTTGTACAAATGAAAATTAAACTCTAAAATGTTGGAAAACCTTAAAAATAGAAAAATAAATTCACATAATCTTAATTTAAATGAGCTTTTTAATTATGAAAATAAAGTATTGAAAGTTTCAGTTGTTTAACTTTAAGATAAGAATTGTTAAATGAACTATTGAGATTGTCACTTATCCTTTCTAATTAACACAATTTAATTCTATTGACATTAAAATAATTATGTTAAAGCATTTAATCACTGTTGTACAAATGAAATTTAATCTCTAAAATGTTAAAAAACCTTAAAAATAGAAAAATAAATTCACATAATCTTAATTTAAATGAGCTTTACAATTATGAAAATAAAGTATTGAAAGTTTCACTTGTTTAACTTCAAAAGAAGAATTGTTAAATGAATTATTGAGATTTTCACTTATCTTTTCTAATTAAAATAATTTAATTCTGTTAATATTAAAATAATTATGTTAAAGCATTTTATCACTGTTGTACAAATGATAATTAATCTCTAAAATGTTGGAAAACCTTAAAAATAGAAAAATAAATTCACATAATCTTAATTTAAATGATTTTTCTTTGTTTGGTTTTTGAATATGAATTTTTAAATTTAACATTTCAAATTAACACAATCCAGTTAATGTTAAAATAATTATGAAAATAGAGTATATTGAAATTTTCATTTAGCTTTTTCAATTAACATATTATAACTTTAATATTCAAATAATTCTTCCAATATGTATAGTTTAATTTCATTAATTTAAAATATTTATATTAAATCCACACAATCACATTTTAAATATATATTACAATAAAAACTTTATGAAACTGTAAATATGTAATATTATGTTCAATAATCTCTTTCAATTTAAAATTATTAATATTAAAAGTTATGAATATAATATGATACATAAAATAGAGTGAGGCAATTAAATTTAAAATATTCAAAGGTCATACAAATTTATATACTGAAATATTTATAATAAAGAGTGAAATCGAATGAAATCGTTCGCCAAACTGAATAGGAAAGCTTATTTTGATAAAACAAACCAATTCCGGACGATTAAACACACAAAAACAACGAAAAAACTTAATAAAAAAAAAACCGTCGGAGTTTTTCGGGCTTGGATCCGGGACGCGGCGTCTTCCAAGTACCGCCGTCGCACTCACACCTCCCCCAAAATACCGTGCACGGACCCCGACACTCTGTTGCACAACCCCCAAAGAAAAATACCGAAATCAAACGACAAAAACACAAATTACGCACAAACACGGATCGATATATAAACCACATCAAAGGACGTGCGAATCGATTCGACGGATTCGTCGTCCCGACGCCCCCGCACCGTCGTGACACAGGGATGGGGAGGAATTATTTTTATTTTTGTTACAACGTAGCTGGATTTTTCGGACGTACCATGCGAGATATGTAGTTCGTGGCGTCCGGTGCACAGGCGAGCTTTTTACCCCTATGCGCCATTTTGGGAGACTGAGCCAGCGGAGCGGAGCCTCGCTGGACGGGGACGGGCCCGCTAGGACGGGCGACAGGCCCGACCGACTTTAGGGCCGTCGGTTCCGGATTCGCGTCGGGTTTCTGTTGAGTTTACAAATTTTACATACATGTGATTTGGGTACGATGAAATGGGTTTTTTTATATTATATATTTTTTAATTATATTAATTTCTTGTAATTAAATTAATTGATTTAAATACTTTAATTTTAATTATTGGTTTTTATTCATGTTAGTTTAAAGAAATTAAAATATTTTTAAAATAATATATAAAATAAGTTGAATAAAATAAATTTGAATTAAATTCTTAAATAAACAATATAATTTATGTATAAAACGTTAGGAAATTAATTGAAAATATGATTATTATATTTTATTTATTGAAAAATGTTTTAAAATGATTAAACAACAATCTATTTCCTACCACATCAAAACATGTATCCATAACATTAAATAACAATTTTTTATCAGTTATTTAAAGAATTCAAACAAAAGCAATATTAGACAAACAAACATTTATTTTTGTTAATTATACAGGGTACACCAAAAGCAACAAATAATAAATTTTGTTAATTTTTTTTGACAAAAGTAATAAAAGAATTTCCTATTTTAATAAATTAGCACCCTGTATAAAAAACGTGTTTTCAGAACAACATTTACAAACATAAATAAGCATAAACAAGAATTTAACGACAAATATCACTTAAAACAAGTTCGACAATATTAGTTTTATTACAAATATCAAAAAAAATTGGGCGCCAATTGGTTTGATTATTTCTGTTTCTTCTCATTATTTAAAAATTTAATATAATCTTAATAAAATCGTTTATTTCTATTAATAATTTAATCAATTTTTCTATTTCATATTTGATAAGAAAGAGCTAAATTATAATTAATATTCAAAAGTTGGGCGCCAATGGTAATTAATAATTTTAGTTTCTTCACAATATGTTTCAAATTTAATACAATTTTATTAAAATAGTTGATTTCATTAATACATAGGTTAATTTTCGAATTAGACCTAATAATTTTTTATATATTTAACTATTTTATATAGTGCTTTATTATAAATATCAAAAAAGTTGGGCGCCAATTGGTTTGATTATTTCTGTTTCTTCTTAATTTGTTTCAAATTTAATACAATTTTAATAAAATCGTTTATTTCTATTAATAATTTAGTTAATTTTTCTATTATATATTTGATAAGAAAGGGCTAAATTATAATTAATATTCAAAAATTGGGCGCCAATGGTAATTAATAATTTTAGTTTCTTCACAATATGTTTTAAAATTTAATACAATTTTATTAAAATGGTTGATTTCATTAAAAAGTTTGGTCAAGTTTCGAATTAATTTTAATAATTTTTTATATATACTATATATTTAATTATTTTATATACTGCTTCATAATAAATATCAAAAAAGTTGGGCGCCAATTGGTTTTATTATTTCTGTTTCTTCTCAATTTTCTTCAAATTTAATGCAATTTTAATAAAATCGTTTTTTTCTATTAATAATTTAGTCAATTTTTCTATTACATATTTGATAACAAAGAGCTAAATTATAATTAATATTCAAAAGTTGGGCGCCAATGGTAATTAATAATTTTAGTTTCTTCACAATGTTTCAAATTTAAAACAATTTTAAAAAAATAGTTTGTTTCATTAATAATTTATACATATATTATATATTTATTTATTTTATATACTGCTTAATTATAAATATAAAAAAAGTTGGGCGCCAATTGGTTTGATTATTTCTGTTTGTTCTCAATTTGTTTCAAATTTAATACAATTTTAATAAAATCGTTTATGTTTTCAGAACAACATTTAGAAACATAAAGAAGCATAAACAAGAATTTAACGGCAAATATCACTTAAAACAAGTTCGACAATAATTATTTGAATTTGTAAATAAAAAACATCTGAAAATCCTATATTCAAATTTTGATGCATTTTAAAATAATGATTGTTAAAGTGTGAAAATCAGGAATTTAATATTCAACAGGCGATAAAATCAATGTTATCCACGCTTACGAGCATAAATCGAACTTAACAGATATTGGATTGGCAAAATGTAATTGGATTTCTGCAATACGTAAGTAATAACCAATCCAATCGATATGGTTGATAATCAAAAACAGATAACTAAACGACCTGATAATTTTTAAAGCCTCATTAATTTAAAATTCTCATTAATAGCTGAAAGTAATTTAACTGTGGCATGAAAATTTTCGTTTGTAAGTTAGTTTATTTTATGGGTATTTTATTGGAGTTTCAGAAATAAATGAAATCGAATTTATGGTTGAATATTGAGATTTTAAACTGGATATTTAAAATATTTTAAAAGCATGGAAGATAAAGAAATTTATTTGAGTTTTTATGTTCAATTTTATAGTTTTTATATAATGGTTTATTTTTATTCAAGATTATTTTACAGGCATTGGAGATTATGAACTTTATTTAAATATTTCCTCATTAATTTTAAGGTTTTTTAAAATATTTTAGAGACGTGGAGGTTTAGGAACTTTATTCAGAGATTTCCTGTTGAATTTCACGGATTTTCTCCCACAAAATGTGTTTCAAAATGTCAGAATTAACTACTCAATTAAAGTATTTTAGAGACATGGAAGTTTACGAACTTTATGCAGAGATTTCCTGTTGAATTTCATGGATTTTCTCCCACAAAATGTGTTTCAAAATGTCTGAATTAACTACTCAATTAAAGTATTTTAGAGATATGGAAGTTTACGAACTTTATTCAGTGATTTCCTGTTGAATTTCACGGATTTTCTCCCACAAAATGTGTTTCAAAATGCCTGAATTAACTACTAAATTAAAGTATTTCGGAGACATGGAAGTTTACGAACTTTATTCAGAGATTTCCTGTTGAATTTCATGGATTTTCTCCCACAGAATGTGTTTCAAAGTGTCTAAATTAACTACTCAATTAAAGTATTTTAGAGACATGGAAGTTTACGAACTTTATGCAGAGATTTCCTGTTGAATTTCATGGATTTTCTCCCACAAAATGTGTTTCAAAATGTCCGAATTAACTACTCATTTTAAATATTAAATTCCTAGATAAAACCTGAGGGGTTGCTTGTCCACGTAGGCCCCGGCAAAACGCCCCCAAGGCGCAGGCCCGAAACTTTTCAGCCGGCCGAAAATCCGATCGCCCCACGCAGAACGCCGCGAACGTTCCGGACGTCGCGACGTGCCGCGTCCCGACGTCCGCGTATCGAATCCTGCGTCGCACACGTCCCACGCATCGGACCGCGGCAGGTTAATTCGCCGCCCCGTGAACTTTACGCGGCGGAAGCAACAGGCTGGAACGCAATTAACATTTTTTTTCTTCCACGTTTTGCGATGCGTGCCGGGGTAGGGGTTGCGTGTTCGGGAGGGCGGCGAGGATTGGAAATTGCAACGGAGGAATTTTCTTTGTCGCTTTGACACTTTGATATGGTTTTTTGTTGTGATGTAAAAGCGGAGGCGGAATTTATTGGTTGCGTCGTTTGTTGCATTGTTCGAAGCTGTTGCGGAACGATTGAAACGGAACAAAATAATCCCCGGGTTGTTTGGTGTAATCGGCGGATCGGGAAATTGGTTTAACTGTAATAAAACAATATGCCTGAATCGATGGTTTTAGTTTAATACACTTTCACGTATTGTGGAAGCATATTTATTTGATTAATAAATTAATTAAATTATTATTTCTTGTGTTTATTATTGATTAACTTACTTAATATATTTTTATAACAAAATTTGTATTTGTAACATAAAAATTAATAATTTACTCAACGTCTTTTGAATTTATTTGGGAAATCCCCGACATAGTTTTGATATTATTTCTAATTTATTTATAATCAAACCCCAAAAATGTTCTTCACGACCATATTTAAAAGTTTTTTATTTAGTTCCAATAATTTTTAATTGTACTTTTAGTCCAATATGATGAATTGTTTCTAATTAAACTGTACACATTTTATTATTTAACTTACTTAATAAATTTTTATAACAAATTTTATATTTGAAACAAATAATAAAACTAGTTATTGATATTTTCTGTTGAAATTTAAATATTTGTATTATAAAAATCAATATTTTACTCTTCTTCGGTCTTCAGAATTTATTTGAGGAATCACCGACATAGTTTTGGTATTATTTCTAATTTATTTATAATCAAACCCCAAAAATGTTCTTCACGACCATATTTAAAAGTTTTTTATTTAGTTCCAATAATTTTTAATTGTACTTTTAGTCCAATATGATGAATTGTTTCTAATTAAACTGTATACATTTTATTATTTAACTTACTTAATATATTTTTATAACAAATTTTATATTTGAAACAAAAAATAAAACTAGTTATTGATATTTTCTGTTGAAATTTAAATATTTGTATCATAAAATTCAATAATTTACTCAAAGTCTTCTGAATTTATTTGAGAAATCACCGACATAGTTTTGATATTATTTCTAATTTATTTATATTCAAACCCCAAAAATGTTCTTCATGACCATATTCAAAAGTTTTTTATTTAGTTACAATAATTTTTAATTGTACTTTTAGTCCAATATGATGAACTGTTTCTAATTAAACTGTACACATTTTATTATTTAGCTTACTTAATATATTTTTATAACAAATTTTATATTTGAAACAAAAAATAAAACTAGTTATTGATATTTTCTGTTGAAATTTAAATATTTGTATTATAAAAATCAATAATTTACTCTTCTTCGGTCTTCAGAATTTATTTGAGGAATCACCGACATAGTTTTGGTATTATTTCTAATTTATTTATAATCAAACCCCAAAAATGTTCTTCACGACCATATTTAAAAGTTTTTTATTTAGTTCCAATAATTTTTAATTGTACTTTTAGTCCAATATGATGAATTGTTTCTAATTAAACTGTTTACATTTTATTATTTAACTTACTTAATATATTTTTATAACAAATTTTATATTTGAAACAAAAAATAAAACTAGTTATTGATATTTTCTGTTGTAATTTAAATATTTGTATCATAAAAATCAATAATTTACTCAAAGTCTTCGGAACTTATTTGAGGAATCACCGACATAGTTTTGATATTATTTCTAATTTATTTATATTCAAACCCCAAAAATGTTCTTCATGACCATATTTAAAAGTTTTTTATTTAGTTACAATAATTTTTCATTGTACTTTTAGTCCAATATGATGAATTGTTTCTAATTAAACTGTTTACATTTTATTATTTAACTTACTTAATATATTTTTATAACAAATTTTATATTTGAAACAATAAATAAAACTAGTTATTGATATTGTCTGTTGAAATTTAAATATTTGTATTATAAAAATCAATATTTTACTCAAAATCTTCGGAATTTATTTGGGGAATCCCCGACATAGTTTTGATATTATTTCTAATTTATTTATAATCAAACACCAAAAATGTTCTTCATGACCATATTTAAAAGTTTTTTATTTAGTTATAATAATTTTTAATTGTACTTTTAGTCCAATATGATGAATTGTTTCTAAATAAACTGTATACATTTTATTATTTAACTTATTTAATACATTTTTATAACAAATTGTGTTTATAATCAAAATTTAAAATTAGTTATTTATATGTTCTATTAAAATAAAAATATTTATAACAAAAAAATCAATAATTTATTTAAGAAATGTAGAATTTCATTGGGGAATCCCCCAACATGTTTCTCCAATATTAAAACTACACATTTTATTTCAAATTAGCTAAAAAAATAAATTAGGGTTGCTTTAAAATTGAATTGAATGCCCATTTTTGCTATTGATTTAACCATTTTACAGGATTTTATACATACAACTCATAAAAGTTGATGTTAATAAAAGGAAATGCACCATTTTCTCCTTTATTTTGAGGGAAACTTTTACACCGAAGGGGAGAAGTAAAACAAATCGATTCCTGTATTCGTTGCCACCTAACTTCCAAACTTCCCAGCTATGTGTCAAAATTGTGCAGGTCAGTTCCAACTAAAGGAACGACACTTATATCAATCACTTCGAAAATTTAAGAACAGTAATTTACCATGTAAGTGCTTTCAAGACATTTAAAGTTGAACAGCAAAATCGATATTACCACTACGAATATGTAAATCGCAGAATCACGGGGTCAAGACGATGATTGTTTCTATTTATAATTTTACTGCTTAAATTTATTAGTTGAAATAAACATAAACGGAGATTTGCCATACACAGTTTCGAATTTATTTACACTATATATTTTAAGTTGAATTAAGTTTACTAGAATTTATAGAATGATAACAATTATTTTAAATTGAAATTTAATATTGTTCACAGTGGAACTATCACATTCCAATTATATTTGAAAGTTTTTTCGTCTTTAAGGAATTTAATGTCTCGAATTTAAAACCGTTACGAGATGATAAAAATCCTTTAAGCATTTACAAAAAATAATCATGAAAAAGTACGAACATAGATGGTATAAAGGAGGAAAGACTCCTACGAGGGAAATTCTCTGTAACCTTGATTTTCTTTTGCGAAATGAAGTTTTAAACAAGCCCGACGAGATTTTAAGCTCGGAAGCTAGCTCAGACCTTTTTCAGTGAACTTTTTCCTGCAAAGGTCAACATAATTATTGTGCTTTAATTTCAAATATACTAACAGGGATTTGTAAATTGGTCATTTCATTCATTTATTAAATATTAATTAATTGAAATAACAGTAAAAACATAAAATAATTAATCTTTAACCTTATAAAAACTGGGTGTGGACATAAATTATAACAAACTGTAAAATATTTCATATTTAAAAGTAATCTGAATATATTAAAAATAATATTTGGAACTAAAAGGACAAACAAGATTATAAACTTACATTAATTCAATTTTCCAATTAGATATAAAGGTTTTCCGACTTCATTCTTGTACTTTAGTAATTTAATCTTCTAAATTTAGAATCGTTATTAAATCTTAAAAATCCTCTTACATAAAATAATCGTGAGCAAGGACACGAACATTTCTGTCATAAAGGAACAAAGACTCCAATATATAAAATTGTGTGAAACCTCCGTTTTCTTTTGTGAGGACGAAAACTCGTCCGGAATCTTTTGAGTGTGCCATTTTCAAACGACAAACTAATTAAAGCAAATTATTATAAAGGAGATTTTATGGGAAATGTTTACCATATTAAAACTGATCGTCAAAGGCGAATTTCCATGTTAAAAATCACTTTTTATATAAAAAACAACTATTAATATTTAATTTAATTATGCTAATACAAGTACAAAATTAACCGAAAATAACGAACGCCCTATATAAAATTTGGAGTTACTAATAATGGTTTCTTATAGGATATCTTTTGGTTAACGTGTATACCAAAAATGAACTTCCATCATCACAATTGATGGCTTTACAGATATATTAGGTCACCAATCTGTCAAAATTTTTGGAAAAAAATTAATAACTCATAAAATATTGGGTTTAGGTATAGGATTTAGTATAACCATTTTATTTACAATTAAATATAGAATTTTGAAATCTAAAAATATACAGGGTGTTTTAATGAAAATAAAGAAGTTACTGATGTTTTAAAATCCATAAAATTAAACGTAAATAACGAACACTCTGTATAAAATTTGTGAGTACTAATAATAACTCCTCATATAAGGGTCCTTGGTTAAAGTGTATGCCAAAAATGAACTTTGCAGCGTCAAAATTGGTGTTTTTACGGACATTTTAGTTAGACCATCAATCTGCCAAACTTTTTGAAAAAAAAATTAATAACTCAAAAACCATTGGGTTTACGTATAGGATATGGTATAGCCATTTTATTTTTAATTGCACGCATAATGTAAAAATCCAAAAATATACAGGGTGTCCCATTGAAGATAACAAAGTTAGTGTCACTTCCGGTGAAACCGGAAATGAAATTTTATTCAAAATAAATCAGGAAAGTAGTCCAAGTCACAATATAATTGCTATAAAAATTCTAAACCAATATCTATGATGAATAAGGTGAATCACCCCATACATGTATATAAATTCTTATGGATTTGAACATTTCCCCAATCCCCAACATCTTGTACGACTTCCATCGGTTGGTTGGAGCAGAAAATCGCAAAACAAACAAGTGCGTGAACGAGAAGCGATGCTCCCTGAACTAAATCTAATTTAATGGAGTTATCATTGTGCCGTTTAACCGATTAGTATATAAAAAAACACATCGACATCGAAAGGAAAGGGAAAGCGAATGTGGGTTAAATTTAAGGGTTGAACGACCAATCGATTTTATCATGTCCAGATTTGTTCGGACTAATTGGAACTTCCGAATTGCCATATTTAAGGGAATAATAAAAACAAAAACCGACGAATAATTGAAGGATTTATTCGTTAATGTTTCTTTGTTTTAGTATTTGTTTGCTGCATATTCAAATCTAAACAATAGATTGTGATGAACAGACGATTATCGGTTTGTTTTCAGTTATTATCGTATCGCATGGCTAAAAGTGTTTAGATTTATTAAAAAGGAAATCAGTCGATAAGCAGGAACATAAAGCAGTATAATAAATAGGTCGTTGCTGTTATCATATTAAATTCCTTCCCATTAAAATATTAATCCCTTTTTAGGTACTGACACATAATAAACTATTAAATTATTTTATAATAATTAATACTGGATTAGTGAATTTTGTGTTGGGGTTGTATTTATAGTTTTCTTTCAGGTTTTTCCAGCGAAGTATAAAATGCTTATTGGAATATGAAAATTCAATTAGTTCCAAAGTTGTAATTAACTGAATTAACCTTCTGGTCACTGGTTAAAATTTAATTTAAATATAATTATAAACTTTCAACTTCATTAAAAGTATTTACCTAGTTTGCCCTCCAGAAATCTTTTACTAATCAAATATTTAAATTAAAACAATTATATTAAAATTAAACTGTATATTTCATTTAAAATTGACTTAATTAAATTTGTAAATTCTCTTAGAAATTATAACAAATTAACCAATTAAATATTTTTAATCCTTAGATTATTAAATTTCAATTTAAAATTGTTGTATTTTCACTGTTCATAATAATTTAAAATAAGACTCAATTATTTTTACACTTCTTTAGTGTAAAATGGCCTGAAAATATTAAACAAACAATATTAAAAAATTTATGTTTTTAGGAAAAAACTCCACTTTAATCGAAAACATTTTCGAATCAGTTGCGTAAATATCTACGTTGACCAATCACAGGTATGAGGTGATCTGTCGCTGGTCTGCGTGACGAATTCAAATTAGTCTGTTATCGATCCGCTTAACGATCGGTCGGTCGGTCCGGTGTGGTGGTGCGTGCTACCACCCACCCCCCAATTAATTCGGTGGTGCGGTTCGGGATAGTGCAGTGACTTTTTTGATTAATTAGTTTCCTACAGGACGGACGGGGTTTAAAGGTAGATTTTTGTAGTTAAAAAGAACTGTTTAAGGACTTTTTTGATTATTTTACTTAAATTGAAAGTCAGTGTTGAAATTTTTTGTTAATTTTTTAGTGTTTGATTACATTTTATTAAACAGTATTTTAGTAAATTTAAGTACTTTAATTAGGTTCTGTTTAACATTTAAATACTATATTAGTAAATTGAATACAACATTTGATGTTTTATTAAACTACTTCCTTAATATCTATATTTAAAATCAGTTAAATTAAAAAAAAAACATGAAACAATTTAAGTTTAAACTAACAATTTGTTTAAAAAACATCATTTTTATGAGTAAAATTGTAAATTTACTTCAATTTAATTAACGATTAATAATAAAATAATTGAATATTGTGTAATCGATACTGAAGGCCGATACATGGAGTGTCACAAAAAGGATTACTTTTTTACAACTGCTAGCAGTAAAAAACTTCACAGTACCGACACAATTCCTTTGTTATTTTATAAAACAGCCTTTACAAAACAACCTTTTTTTAAAAAGTTGAATGTTTTTGTTCAACAATAAAAATACCACATTTAATTATGTGTTCATTAATTAATTCATATTAATAGATAAAGTTACTGTTTAATATTTAAATATTTATATATTATTTAATTTAGGATTTTCCTCAAATTTCAGTTCCTACCATTAGGAAGTTCTTCCTGGATATCTGGTTTGAGAAAAATTTTTATTATTACAATACGTATCAAAATCATTAACTGTTGAAATAACAATTTTTTGCTATTATTGAAAAAGTTTAAATTTCAGAAAGTAACAAATATAAATAAAATCATCCCAATGGATAATATATTTTTGATAACAGTTAATAATCTACTTGGATAAGTAAAATCGTATGAATTTCTTAAAAAGAAAATATAAATAAAACTATCCCAAAGTACATATTTTATAGCAGCTCATAATATACTTGAATGAGTAAATATACGAAATTCTAACAGGGAATAAAATACATAAAAATATCCCAAAGTATATTTTTGATAATAGTTAATAATCCACTTGGATAAGTAAATTTGTAAGAATTTCTTAATGAAAAAATAAGAATAAAACTATCCCAATGTGTATTTTTGATGAACACGAAAATGGTACAAATTTGTGCTATAAAAAGAATAAATAAAACTATCCCAAAGTATACCTTTGATAGCAATTAATACTTTACTTAGGTAAGTCGTATAAAGTTCTCACAAAAACGAACGTAAATAAAACTACCCAAAAGCATAATTTTGATAACAGTTAATACTTTACTTGGATAAGTAATTTCTTATAAGAGGTTATCCCAAAGTATATTTGTGGGCAGCAGTTAATTAATTACTTGGGTAAGTAGTTATACGAATTTCTTACAGGAACAGACGTAAATAAAACTGTATCCCAAAGTATATTTTCCATTTGTAGCATTTTTAATTGAAAGAAAGAATCTTTAGTTACAACATTGAGGAAATATTTCTCTTTATTTATTCATTGATTTAACGAATAGAACAGTTAAGGACAATAGTGGCGAAGTGTGAACTAATTTAGTGACTTTGGTGGACATTTCCTGAAATGTGACGATCCAATCAACCATCGGAGAGACGACAAGGCAACAGGGAAAGGGCATTAAAAGTAATAAATATTAATCTTCTTTACCAACTAAACAATTATATTAATTGAACGTTTTTGAATAATTCCAGGTAGGTCCAGAACGAGACTAGTTAACTGGGCAACTGGCAACGCAAAGTAAGTTTTTGAACAAGACATTTCCGGTTCATTTTACCACGTATCAACATTCGTAGTCCGTCAATCGATTATTTTAGGTATTAAACAAAGTTTGTTTGTTTCAACTCGGTTTATTTTCGGCAGAAATGAATTAAAGTGATCACTTTCCAAAAGGGAAGACATGGGAAGGCTTCCTGCAAATTATTTATAAACATAAACATTTAATTTCTTAATATTTTGAGGAATATTTGATTTTTTTTTTGATAATTTAGACATATATTTTTATTCAGCTTAAATAAATCATTAACATTATTGTTACTTTTACCCATAATTTAGTTTTTACACTTGAATTTTAACTTAATCATCATTTATAACTAGTTTGTACACATTTTTATACATTTATTTTTATTCTAAGATTAGTTTTTACTGAAATTTTACTTAGTTTCAGTGTAACAACTTATTTATATTGAAGAGTATATATTTTGAGTAATGAAAAATTAATTTGTTTATTGCTCAATTATAAATTTATACACCTGATTGGTATTCACATCTGGTTTTCACATTTAAATGTTTATTAATACTACTATTGTTCCTTTAAACTGATTCTTTATGATCAGAAATGTTACCTACAATCTTATTTTGTGTAAATTCAAATTCAAAAATTAATTGAAGTGATCACTTTCCATGAGGGGAGGCTTCCTGCAAATTATTTATGCCTTTGGACGTTGAACTATTCTACAAAGTGTGTTTCCAACAAACATACACATTATATTTCATATTTTCAGGAATATTTGATTATTTTTGATAATTTAGTCACATATTCCTATTCAGCTTAAATAAATCATTAATATTATTGTTATTTTTACCCATAATTTAGTTTTTACACTTGAATTTTAACTTAATCATAATTTATAACTAGTTTTTATACATTTATTTTTACTTTAAGAGTAGTTTTTACTGAAATTTTACTTAGTTTTACTAAGTTTCAGTGTAACAACTTATTTATATTGAAGAATGTATATTTTGTGTAATGAAAAATTAATTTGTTTATTGCTCAATTATAATTTTATACACCTGATGGGTATTCACGTTTGGTTATAACATTTAAATGTTTATTAATACTATTATTGTTCCTTAAAACTTAATCTTTATGGTCAGGAATGTTTCCCACAATCTTATTTAGTGTAAATTCAATAAATCCAGTTGATTTCTAAATGCCTTTTGGTCATTTTATGTCGTGATCAATTCATACATATTTAAACTAAATTAAAAGCAGTTTCAAATGCAAATTTTCTCAGTTAAAACACGTACGAGAGTGTGGTGTTGTAACAGGCCACAAAACGATTGCATTAAACGTTGTAAAACAACAATTAAGTTTTGGTACATTTCGATTAAATCGCACTTCTTTGTGGCATCACTTCCACAATATTACGCAGCGTTAGGCGGACGCAAATTAAGCAGCCAACACAAAAAATAGTAAACGTCAAGCCGTGTCGAATCGATACCGAAACCCACAATCCGATCGTCGATGCCAAAAGGTACCAAAAACTTAACCCCATAAGCCATGCACAAACACCGCACTTAACCTAGCTATCTGCGGTCAACCCCGATCTCAAAACACCGACGCCCCCACCGAGTGGTGGCCCGGCAGGTTAAGACCGAGGTACGCACACACACACACACACGCACGCACGAAAGCGATTGACAAGGACCCATGGCGACCACGGCGTTAACAGTTCGTCCCCAAGACGTTTTCCGTGCATGTATATATGTGTGTGACATTGGCCAGCTGTGCGAGATGGCGGCCAACGCGTGTCGCACACGCACAAGACGTACCAGCTGTCTGGTGCACTGTCGCTTCCTCATCGGCGACGCCTGCGACATTTTGCACTTGATCGCGTGATCGCGGTTTATCGTGTGCCCTGCAAACGACGAACGCCACGACGGAGCACCCGACTACACAACGCACTCACACGTCCACGACGACCGCACGCAAAACCACTACTAACTGTCGGTCGGCCACCTGGCGGCCGAACGGGACGCGACCGCGCCGCGTCCGTCTTTGTCGCGCACACGCTCAGACGAGGACGGCGATATGGGGGGGAGGTCGGTGATCGGTGCCCCAGTGTTGTGTTGTCATAGTGCGCCCGCATCGAAATTGTGTGTGCGAGTGTGTACACTGTACAGTCGAGTTTTGTGACGATGGAACGGGCGTTGTTGAGGTGCGGGGACGGCCGCCGCGACTGTTTTTGCGGCCGTGGAACGAGGCGGGCGGACCGTTTTTCGGGTTTGTTTGTTTGTCGGTCGGTTCGGGTTTCGTGGGGTGCGATCTGGGTTGCCTAGTGCAGCCGTTTCGTAGCCTGCTATGTTTATAGTCATGTGATTCACAATAGGGTCACAGTAATAAAATTAAATTTTGTGTAATTATTGCTATTTTAGTTTTTTCGTCAAACAAAACCAATTCAATGTTTTTGTATTTTAAATTATTTATATTTTTCTACAATATACGTAATTGTTTTGTTTTATTTTATTTAACCCTTTGACCAACGAATTAAACAAATAATTAATTAATATAATTAAATGCAATCAAAATAGTTAATATTTGTTTCAAATAATCAAAATATTATTAATTGATTATTATTAATATTTTCCAAAAACAGGAACATTAAACGTCTACACTTTTTATATATTTACTTAAAAATAGTTTTTTATTTATAATTGACACAAAAAATCTTAGAAAAATAATGTTTTTCTAAAAAAAATTAATAACTAACAATATTTGATATTTATAAAAAATAAAAATTCTAACTTAATATGGGGTATTTACACCTCTACTACGAATGACAACCTCACATCTTCTGTTCATACCCAAAATCTGGGTTCAAACTTCATTTTGATCAAATTTCTCCAAAGT
The DNA here is from genome assembly GCF_024364675.1 of Aethina tumida. NCBI lineage: Eukaryota > Metazoa > Arthropoda > Insecta > Coleoptera > Nitidulidae > Aethina > Aethina tumida. Next base: position 17,290,224 of record NC_065440.1, on the reverse strand, counting down.
TTCGAGTAGAAGACGCTTCACATCCTCTAAGATATTCAGATTCTTAGGATGGACCTTTAAATGTCTCCCGAGAATGTCACAGATATGTTCTATAGGGTTAAGGTCTGGACGACGAGCTGGCCAGTCTATAGCATTAATCCCAACATCATTATCCTGCACCAGTAAAATGTTTGGACCTATGTTTTGGTGGCATTGTTTCAATACTTAGTTGAACGTCTTCTACGTTTTCTGTAAAGTTCTGACAGTTATAAACCGTTGTTTCAAAGTTAAAAGTGCCAAAAAACGATCTTGACCAGGACTTGTAGTCAGATTTCTACCCTGACCTGATTCACCTAGTATGGTCACCAGCCTCCACAAATGTTCAATTGTATTTAAGTCCTAACTTTATGCTGACCAATCGAGAATCACAACGTTTTTATCTTTTAACAAACTTTGAACAACTTTAGATGCATATTTCGTATCATTATCTTGTTTAAAATCCATCTAATAGGTAAATTATCGTTGGCAAATGGTTCCCTTACATATCTCATGGTGTATAGGGGATCCAAACTTTTATTAGGAGGACGATGACTATTTTTTCCAGGTCATCTTGTTCTATTGAACAAAGATTCATCACTTCAAAGTATCCTTCTCCCAAATTCTGAAGGACAATTAATACGTTTTCGTGCACACTTGAAATATATCTACTGGACACATTGATATTGTTTGACCCATTTACCAATTAGTTGAAAATAATACACCTGATTAAAGTACTTAATTAATTTATTATTCAGTCATAAATAGTCAATACTTAAGTCTAAAGTCATGGCATAAACAGTTGAGAAATTTATGGCAACCATTCGGAGTTGGGGTCGGGGGTGACCATCCTTTGGAACTTCTCCAGCTTATCGTCGCCGCCGTCAGCAATTTTGTGGTAAACGGCCTTCGATTTGTCGGCCACATATTCGACGCCGTCGCCTATTTTCTCGCCCGCCTTGCGGACCAGGTCGGCTGCGGCGTGCGCCGAGATGGTTTCTTCGTTGATGTTGAAGTTGTAGCCTTCGGTTTGGTTTCTGGGGCAGTCTTTCTGTTTGATGATTGAGAGGTCGAAGGGGTCGATGCTGGATTGTGACAGCTTTGACCTTAGCTGTAACGAAAATAGAAGACAATAGAATGAGATTTTAGGAGTGGATTGTGGAACTTACTTTGTCCAAGTACATTTTGTCCAGGGTTTTGGTTCTGGATAAAATGGTGGCGGATTGTCTGTTGGCAAAGGTTAGGCTTTGGCACGAATAGATTCCGGCGTACGTGTCATAATCTGTTGAGAAGACTGTGAAGGAAGAGCTTCCGGCAACACCTGCAAAAAGCACCTTAAGTAATCCCGTAATATTTTATAAGGATTTTCATTACTCAGTGGGAATTTGACAGACATTCTAGCTGGGATGCTTTCGTCAAGCACCTTCAGGGTGCCCCTGTAATGGTAACCATGTTTCAGTGGCGTCAAACTGAGCAAGAAGTGTTGACTGGTCTCTTCGACTTGATAGACTCCAGGCTCATCGGTCCTGGTGAAGTTGTACAAGATGCAGGAGCTGGCTGTACTGGTCTTTTGGATCACATACCAAATGCCCAACATCTAAAAATTATGTTATTTGTGAAATTTGGGAATTACTCTTTGTTTTCGTTGTGTTCCAGGAACTGTGATTGTTTATCGCGGTTTGTTTTACAATTTTCTTATCACCACTAATTCGATAGACGTAGAAAGGATGTAACCAATAACTATCTTCAGTGCTTTTATCAAGTCAATAACATAAGTTCAACGTTGGTTTTTAACGTATCTGTTTGAGGGTATTTAAAGTTTTTAGATAGTACAATCTGTGGTCAGTTTGGACTCCAGTAAGTCTTGTTGCTTTTTTGATAAACCTGTACTATTTGAAACAGATTTTAGACTTAATTTATTAATATATTGGTCAATTATTAACAAACCAACATTGTTTTTAATATTTTAATAATAATTAAATATAATATTTAAATTATTATTAAAATTTAAACATTAATTAATTTATGAATTACGTAATTAATTAAATTTATTTTATAAACCAACTTTCTCCTCTAAAAATTATTAATTAATAATTAATATGTAAGTGTTTGTTTATTATATGTACATTTGTGCGTTTGATGCCAAAAATAAATTATTAATTATTAAGATAAAAGATATATTAACACATATTCATATAAAATACACCATTCATTGATAACATAAGCTGAAAATTATCTTTATATATTTAAATAAATATTAAAACAAGTCAAAGACTTTTAAAAATGTATGACAATTTAATATTGTTTATAACACTAATTTTCTCTATTAAATAAATAATTTAAATACTTAAAATTAATAACTAAGAATGAACATTTTTTAAATTAATTGAAAACACAAGTTTATATTATTATTAAAATAAATAGTAAATTTTAAAAAATGGGTGATTAAATATATTTTATAAAATCAATTTTCTATTTTAAAAATTGATTATTAATTATTAAGATAAAAGATATATTAATACAAATTTATCATTAATTGGAACACAAACTAAAAGTTATCTTTGTATATTTAAATTATATTTAAACAAGTGGTAAAATTTAAAAAAATGGGGGATTAATTAAATATATTTAATTAATTATCTTTATATATTTAAATAAATGTTAAAACAAGTCAGAAACTTTTAAAAAATATACAACAATTTAATATTGTTTATATTGTTTATTTATGTTAAATAAATAATTTAAAAAATGAAAATTAATAATTAAATAATGAAAATTGTTTGTAAAATGTGCATAAAAAAACTTGTTTAACGATTTAATTTGTTTACTCATTGGAAATATGCTCAATTAAGTGTAACACAATAACTGACATGTGATACTTGTGCAAACAACAATTATTTGTTGTTTCATGAGTCCAGCACATTCTTAGTCCTGATATAATTAATAAAATAATGGTGAATCGTATAATTCAAATTGTAAACTACCATAGAATGTCTAAGTTGTTAAATTATTAGTTAAATTATCTGTATAAAATGTAGGCAAAGGTCACCTAGACAAAAAAGCAGCAATAAAACATCAAAATTAAAAAACTCACCTTATTCATGTCGAAATCCCTCTGGGGCTCGATGTTGGGACAACCCCCCACATGGTAGGAATGAAAATCGCCGGCATGGAAAGCCAGGAAAAGCAAAAGACCAAACGTAAGACTCTTCATCTCGCCTTCGACAGCTCTCAATGGTAACTGGCTTATCTTTTGCGTTAATTCGTTTATATATTTCGAAACAGCGGACGAAACCAGCGGCAGGAATTGGTAATCACGTCCAACTACTGAGGAATTGTTCATTAATTGCTTGGATGACTTTGGAGCGTCACCACCACTTCTCACTTTTCGGTGTCGGACAACTTGAACAAGTCGCACGATTGTGGGAGTCGTTTTCGATTAATTATTTGGACGATTTGTTTGTTAACAAGAATGTTTTATAACGCGAAATTAGATTACGGTGTTTCTTGAATTGTGACTCACTGATCTTACACCTATTTTGAATTTGATGTGTTTGTGGAAGCGATAACGTCTTTGGGAGGCTGTTGGAATTTGATCCTGGTGAAGATTTTTGTTGGCGAAAGCTGGCCAAAAATCTTCCGTTATATGTTTTTGGAATATTCCAAAATATACAACAATATTTGTTGTAATTATTAATAGTAAATATTTTAATAATTTCAATTATTAATTAATTGGATTTCTTTAACAGTCTCCAAATATTTATTTATGCACACAAAAATATTATTTAAAAAAAGGGTAATTGATTTAATTCATAATGAAATATTTAAAATAATAATATTTTATTCTTACTTAGTCTATAAAATATTTAAATAGTTGATAAGTTTGATGTTTCTACATATTTTTATATTATGAATAAAAAAATAATTATTCTTTATAATTATTTAAATATACTGACAATTAATTGAACTGATTTTTTAGAAATTTGCCTATTTTTTATTTATTATTAGATTAGTTTCGTTTAATCTCATCAACAAAAACAAAAGTAGAAAAGAATTGTCAGAATGACAGTAATTTATTTATTATAAACAAGGTTGATTCATATATTATTTACATGAATATAATCTAAATACTCACTTATTTAATCTACATGTTTAATGACTAACTTCTTCATTTAGTTTAACAATTAATGACTCATAACTTCAAACTAAATTTCCTGTTCCTTTTAAATATTTTAATTAATAAGATTTATTATAGACATGATTGATAATTAACTTTTAAAATAATGTTATTTATTTAAGTAATCTAATGATCTTATGTTGAGTTTAGAAAATATATTTAGTTGTAGGTTATTTAATAATTACCAATAATTTAATCTTTTTTAACAAATTTATTTAAATTTAATTAATTGATAACATATTTAAACTATTAAATTCATAAATATTTTTTATCATTTTATATATAAAATAATAGTTATTAATTTAATTCATTTTTTAGTACTTTTAGTACAATTTTATTTTATTTTTCAAATATTTTAGGATGCTCAAAATAAACGTAAAAAACAAACACCCTATGTAAAATTTGGGAGTTCTAATAATGTACTCATTATAGGATGGTCCCTGGTTAACCTGTATGCCAAAAATGAAATTTCCAGAATCAAAATTGGGGGCTTTACAGACATTTTTGTTAGACCTTCAATCTATCAAAATTTTTGAAAAAATTAATAACTCGAAAACTTTTGCAATTAAATGGAGAATTTAAAAATTTAATAATATACAGGGTTTTCCATTGAAAATAATGAAGTTATTGATATTTAAAGAGGTATAAAACTAAATGTAAATAACGATCATTCTGTATAAAATATGGGAGTACCAATAATGACTCCTCGTATAACGATCCTTGATTAACGTGGATGTCAGAAATGAACTTTTCAGCGTCAAAATTGGTGTTTTTACAGACATCCTACTTAGTTACACCATCAATATACCAAAAATTTTGGAAAAAAATTAATAACTCAAAAACCATTGGGTTTAGGTATAGGACATGGTATAGCAATTTTATTTGCAACTGCATGTAGAATTTAAAAATCCGAAAATATACAGAGTGTTAATAAAATTAATGTCACTTCCGGGAAAACCGGAGTTTTGTTCAAAATAAATTAGAAAAGTAGTACAAATGGTAAACAAATTTCAAATCAATACTTGTAATGAATAAATTAAATGAATCACCCTGTATATATTTATTTATATTTGTATTAATGATAAAATATTTGTATATTTTAAATAATTATTATTTATAACTTTTCAATATACCAAAAATTATAATTTAAATAATTAGTTATCAAACTAATTATTAATATTGAGGGTTTAGTAAATAAAACAAAAACTGGTACGAGGATAAGTTTCTCTTTTAATTTAATGTGAACACATCCAAATTTACATTTCAAGATAAATAAGTATTTACGTTACTTAAACAAAAAAAATTAATAATAAACGAAGTCTTGATTATCTCTCGAATTTTTTTACAATAAAAAATTTATACAAAAGATGAGAAATTCAAGAAAAGGCGCACTTAAAAAATAAAGAACTTACGACTTGTATATAAATACATAATACCTAAAAAGTAACTAATTCACAGACTGTTTATTTAATATTATATTTTATTTTTTTGAGGGACTGGCCCAAGTGCACTAAATCCATTGATCACACAATAAAACAACCAACATAACATCGTATGCTGAAAAAACATGTAACTTAAAAAAAAAACCAAATGTTTTGCGAATCGGCCACACGGTGTATGGGGGGGGGGTAAAATTTGGGTTTTCTTTTTTATTTTTCATTGAAGGAAAACGAAATCTAACTCGGTTGGTTTCTCATTTTTTTTTTTTTTTGACAACGTCGGCTTTCCCTCAAAACTACCGTCCGGTTATATTTTTTATTTCCTGTGAGTTCCTGCGTGTTGCGCGCGCGCGTGTGTTTGTGTGTGGGTGTGTGTGTCCCGTTGTGTGGGTTTGGGACACACGACCATTTTTTCAAAAAATACTTGGAATTTGCTTCCTAAATATCTATATATTACAGTCAACGTACACACACTCAGAAATGTCACCCTTGAAATGCCACACTTTTTTTTTAGTGCCATTGAAATACTATGTTTGCCCTGTATTATGTTTCAAATAACTAAGTTTTGTGATTTACGCGACGGGTGTGGGGGGGACGACTACTAATCGAACGTCTTCTCCTCGGTCTTCTCGGCGTCCGAAGACAGCGCTTCTATCAGTGCGTCCACGCAGTTCTTCGGGATTAGCGTACCTAAAGAAATGACACAATTAATTGTTTTGGTTTTTCATGACGTGTTTTCATCGTGTAAACTGGTGTGACAACATTAAGATTAATTAACCGATTGACGTTCACATACCGACGATTTTGAAGTCGTCCTTTGTCCGCAGCCTGATCACCTGCATCTTGTTCTGCGAGCCGTTTTTGCTGGCCAGCACGCCCTCGACGCGCGACCACACCGACAGCACCGAACCGGATACGACGTTGTACGTGCGACGGCGTAGACCGATCTCGCAGTCGTGACCTATCGACACGTTCCGACAGTTGCCGCGCCAGTACGCGTGCGAACACGTGTTCACCGACGCGTCGTACTGGTCCACCCACGCTTTCTCCGCCTCCGACGACTCGACCTGCAACAACCGAAACATTTCGGTGACAAAATTGTGGTCGTTTTGCAATTAATGTCACCTTACCTTTTTGTATTTTTTCTCCAACTCGGCAAGGCTCTCCTGCTTGAACTGCAAACCCGTGTTCGGTCTGTACACCGTGTACATTTGATCCTTCTTCGACTCCTTCTTTTTGGACGTGCCCGTCTCGAATTTCACCGCCAGGATGGCCGTGTGCTTGTTGTTCCGGATCTGCGTCACCCAAAAATCAAACGATTACTCAAACAAACCAATTCGACCGACCGAATTTAAATTAATTAACCTGATGCGACAGCCAGAATCCCTCGTACTGGCCGGTCAGATCGGACAGTTTGTCGAGCGCCTCCGGCCACGACATGCCGCGCTCCACGTGGACCGTGTGCAGTTCCGTGGGCGCCGTACCGGTGGCGTGTTTGCGCAGGAACGTAACGGTTCGCACGCGCTTGACCACCTCGCCTCCGGCGCCCAGATCCAATATGCCCAGGTCGAAGCGACCCGAACGCTTGGCCGACGTTATTATGGCGGCCAGCGTGTCCGTAAAATATCTGAAAGTAATCGAATTTTAAGTTTTGTTTTTAATGATTAAGATTAATTTACGCACCTAAACAGTCTATTCTGCAGCTCGACGGGCATGCCGAGTATGCGATTAAGGAACTTGCTCATATTATTGTAGTCTTTGTCCAGACTGAGGACGCCTGGCATCGACTCGCTGTTGACGATCAGACCGACGCCCACCAGCGCCGCGGCGACGTCCTTGAAGAAATCGCCACGATAGTCTTTAGGCGGCGACACTATCGGCGCCTCGTAGCCCATGATCGCTTTCATGGTGGCCTCTAGGGCCGACCTACCGTACTTGTTGTCGATGTTGAACTGGCTCAGGTCACGCGTTTCCGTCGCCCTTCGATCGCCGTGCGTCAGGGCGCCCAAGCTTTCCAACCTGTCGACAAATTACTCGTACATTTTGTATTTAAAGCAGTGGGAAAGGTTTCACCTCTTGGCCACGATGGATGCGAATCGCCGTTCACCCGCCAAGTCGGATATGAGGAACACGTACTCGGGTGCGTTCACCTGGTTACTCCTGTGCGTCCTACCGAACTGCTGTATCGCTCTGTCGGCGCTCCAGGGCAGCTCCAACGTTATGTGCACCCTGCGCCTCTGGTTCTTGACCCTGCGGTCGCTCTGCAACGATATACCGCTGGAGGCGGCCTCGGAAATGATGGCCACGTCCTTTTCGCCGTCCATGAAACGTTGCTTTTCCGTAAGATTGAGCGTTTCCAACGGCACGTCCGTCTCCGACCGGCTCTCGTACTGGATGCCGCCGTCCTCGGTCGACACGACGCGTCCCTTCCTGCCCGTCATCTCGGCCACGTTCTCCGGCCCGCCCAGCTCGTCTATCAGCTGGTCCAAGGTGTTGGGGGGCAGCTTGTCACCTACGCCACAAAACAACCTCAACGAAAACCCAACTAATTAAACGACAAACTAACCCAATCGTTCGATCTTGGCCAACAGCTCCTCCTTCATGCAACACGCCCTTTCGATGGCGTCTTTGGGCGGTGCCCCCGCTTTGTAATCCAAACCGCTGCCGTTGGCCTTGGCCTTCAACGTTTTCTGTTGGATCAGCTGCGACAGTTTGTCCTGCGTCGAAGCCGGCTTCTTTTTCGGCGCCTTCTTTTGCTTCTTGCCCTTCTTTTTGCTGCTGCGCATCCACGGATCGTTGTCCGAGTCGCTGTCCGACCCGAACGGGTTGAAGTCGCTGCTGGCGTTGGAATCGGAATGTTCCTCTGGGGGATTTATCAATTGGGAATTATTGAAAGCGTTTGCCTGGGTTTGTGCAACCCTCGTTTTTGTTAAATTAATTGAATTACCTACCTGAGATCTCGCTCTCCGGTCCGGACATTTGGAACTCCGAGTCGGAGCTCTTGACCGAATCGTTGTCGCTGTCCGACGTCGACCACTTGTTGCGCTTGTTGGCGCGGGCGGCCGCCTGCCGTTGCGGCTTACGTTTCGACGAGTGGCCGTCGTCGCCGCCACCGCCGCCGCTTCCGTTCGCCTTCTTCGACGACAGGGGCTCGAGACCCAGCAGACGTTGGATGCGGTTGCGGTCCGGAGCGGGGAAGTGCTTCTCCACCAGTGTTTGAAAGACACCTAGTTAAAACATATGGTTTTATTATTACAATTAAATTATAAACATGAATTGTAATATTATTACCTTTAGCGGTCGAAACGAAATCAGTCAGCTCCCCGTCGTCCCGCTCGAGCTGTTCGAGGGTGCGCGCCTCGCCGGTGCTCTGCAACCCGATGACGACACATTTGCCCATTTTGATGGCCTCGTGGGCGAGGACGACGGCGTGCGGCACCTTGGCCGCTATGCACAGGTACTTGAAGAAGCGCTGATGCGACGACCAGAACTGGCCCCACATCGTTTTGCGCATGCGATTCTCGGCGTCGACCAGTTCGGCCGCCTCGTGGAACTTTTGCATCGCCTCCACCCACAACTTGACGCTGGCGTCGTACACCTTTTCGAAGTCCTTCGACAGCGGTACCTCTTCGATTTTGAAGGCGACGCCGTGGAAGCTCAGCTGTCGAGCTATGTACATTCCTGCAATGTAACGAAGTTAATTGAATGTTTGGTTTATTTATTAACAAATGAAAGAACCTCTGAGCTTCATGTCCATGGCGACGATTTCCATGGCACCGACACCTCGCTTCTCCACAGCCGATATGAAGTCGGCGAACTCGCCGAAGGGGGTGCCCTCACCCCACATACCCAGCCGCACCATGTACGCCATGTTCCTGGGCTCGGAGGCTCCGGTGGCCGAGGCGTAAACGACCCTCGCCTTGGGCAGCTTGTTCTGCAGCTCCAGCACCGTCAGACCGGTCTTGGTCGGCTTCGACGACCCGACCGGACACAAATTTTTCGCCCGGTGACACTCGTCGAATATGATGAGGCCGTCGAAGTCCTGGCCGCACCACTGCAGCAGCTGTTTCAATCTCGACTTGTACTTGCCGCCGGCCGAGTTGCTCTCGCCTATCAACGCCGAATAAGTGCTGAAGACGACGCCCTTCTTCACGTTGTTGTTGATGGCCGACGAGATTTTGGCGTACTTGAACTTGTTGAGGGCGTGCACGTCGATCTTGCCGGCGCCGATGTCGCGGAGATCGCGTTCGGCGTCGTACTTTAGGTCGTTGGAGACGGACACCCAGATGGCACGTTTGCGTCCCTTCAGGTAGTTCTCGTAGATGATGCCGGCTATGGTGCGGCCTTTGCCCACTCCGGCGCCGTCCCCTGGAATTAGATTTATTATTGGAGACGTTGTTGGGTGTAGTTGAGGGGTGACGGGTTACCTATTAGGAAACCGGCACGTGACCCGTCCGGCAAGATGTGCTCGTGTGCCTGAGAGGCGTAGGTGATGCTCTCCAGCTGCAGGGCGGACAAATGTCCGGCCTTGATGGTCTCGTCGGGAATGGAGAGTTTGTACCAAACGTCGGCCGGGGCCACCGACGACAGCGAGGCGGTCTCGACCACGGGATCGGGATGTTTGCGGCCCAGCTTCAGCTTGGACGGCATGTAGTCGGCGTAGGTTTCGGCCACGCCCATCTCTTCGTCGTCCACCTGGTGGTAACAGTAATAGTTAGTAATTTTGTACGTGAGAAATTGAACGGGCTTGCTTACTTCCTCCTCCTCTTGATGGTGCATCGGTTTATCGACCTGGTTCATCCACATGGATTGTACGGCTTTGTTGCTGAGCTGCGAGGCCCAAGGGCTGCCGGCCGGCATGTTGGGGTATAGCATCGATAAACTTTGCAGGAACGGGTTGAAGGGTTGGTTCATACCGTATGCGGCCATTTCCACTGGACGCAAATAAATTTTGGTTATTGTTTTGGGTTTTTTAAATTAAAGTTATTGTTGGAAATAATGCATGCCATGCAAGTTTAGTGCTGATGGGAATCATTCTGCTGTGCTCTAAAATTTAATTAGTTTTAATGTGAATCTTTCATTCACAGTTTTATTGCATTTGTTCATATTTATATATTAATCCAATTAGTTTATATACAATTGTTGTGTAGTTTAGTAAAATTCTATTTTAAATATAGTATGAAAACCTGCTAATAAAATAATAATTTGTTTTAAGAAATAGAAAATATAAATATTTAACATTACAATATTAAACCTCAAATAATAAATGTATATAATTTAAATATAAAATTTAAGAAGAATTTCACGAATTATATATAATTTTATTAACATTAATTAATAATTTCTAAATAGCTTAATGTTTGTTGTATGTATAATAAAATAAAACACTAAATTTATAAAATAAAGGTGAATATTAATTATACATTAAGTGTACACATGTACTCTAAAATAAAACAATTTTTTAGTAATTTTATGGTTTTATTGCAGTTAATTTTAAACGTAAGTTTAGTTATCTTCAAGTTAAAAAACTAAAATAAAAATTTGGAATTTATTGTCAATTATTTACTATTGAAGTTAAAATTGTTTGATTAAAGATCTGAAAATTTAAATAATAAATGTGTGTAATTTATGTACAACAATATTAATAAACAAATTCTCATCACCCAACAACATATTTTAATCGTATTCATTGGATCTGTTATCTAAGGCGAGATATTTGGGTGTAACGTGAAAGAATGCACTTCTGTATATTAATCAATCTTATCAAATAAATATCATTGATATTTATACTTCGATTTCCCTGAAATCTGCTCACATTTATGAATTAATTTTATCTAATCTAAATCGAATGATGTCATTATTTATATTTGTGAAATGAATAAGCAGGTAATATTATAAATGTACTGCGTACATATTAAATTATTTAAATGGAATTTTACAACAAAATATAAAATAAATTTTTCCAGTATTGATTTGTAATTTTGTGAACCAGACAAAATTCTAATTAAATCTCTTATCACATTAATGACATCACATCTTGCCCCTTTATTAAAATTCAACAGAGTAGTAAAGGTCAAAAACTTTAACAGTCGGAAATAGATTACGAAATTTAAACAGTGATAAGGATCTGTTGTTTGTATATCTCAGGAAAAAAGAACGTGAAAGTTCACACCTAAAATTCATCCAACACATTTCCAAAAGCTAAATAAGTGGTAAACCGCATGCTGTTAAAACTGTTACCTTGTTAGTTTCTGGTTCGTGTTTTTCAGATGCTGAAGTACATCAATAATTATAATATACTGAACAATTTATTAATGCGATACAACAAGCAATTAATTACTTCCTGCTTGTAAAATCAGTTGATGGCCAATAAACGGAGACCGGTACAAGGAAACTATTAAGCAAGACGTGTTTGGAATTCAATAAACTATTCATTAAAAACAGAAATTTATTTTTGTTGAACTGGGTAAAACAATAAGTCCAATAAGTTTAAATTGGTTTAGTAATTAATTATATTAATCATTTTCACAAATACATAATATTAAAAAATAGAATTTAATTAAAATCTTGTTTATTTCTGAAAAGTATCTGAAAAAAAAAAAATAAATTTTGAAAACTTTGAATATAAAATTTAATTTTATAATTTAATTAAAAATAGATATTTTGATAACCAAAATGATTTTTATCGAACAGATTGAAGAAATAAAATATTTTGAATAATCCAATTAGACTTTAAAGTTCAAAAGCGTAAAAACAGAAGAAAAACAATTTAATATGATAATTTTTTATCCTGAAAACATGAAAAAACGAAAAACTAGAAAATGAAGTGTGGAGCTTTAAAATTTGAATCAGGAATCCAAAACACATTCAGCTTAAGAATCCAAAAAAACGGGAAACCTTCAGCATCCGCAAACCGACATCCTCCGTGCTCACACCCAAGAGAGAACAACACCGAATCGACCAAAACCGTAATAAATAAATAAAAAAAAACATCGAATAAACTCACAGTGTCTACTACCAAGCTTGGACTTACTCTGCTGCAGAAACTGCGCGGCGCTGAAGCCGCCGGCGGCACCGGCGGCTCCGCCGCCCGGTCCCTGCCCGAACATGGCGCCCATGTTCATGGGACCGCCGCCGCCCAGGCTGCTGAGCATGCTCGCCATCGCGGCCACGCTGCTCATGCCGTACGGCGAGCCCACTACGCTCACATTTATCATTTTTTAGTTACAATGGTTTTTATTTGGTTCGAGGGACGGTTGTAGAGAAGTGGATTTTTAATCAGTGAATGCCTACTTTAACAATTTTGAATTATGATTTTAAATATGAGCGACAATAACACATTTAAATGTGCCTCTAGAGAATTTGTGTACAAAATTCTCATTGAAATTTAATGTAAAACTATTACACATGTTTAATTGTCGGTTTTACAACATATTACCTTTTGTTCTTTGTTATATTGTATTTTAAAGAATAAATATATAAGAAGTATATCAATAAAGTCATTATAATAGGTGAGGCATTGTCTCACCTGCCTCATCTGAGTAAAACCCACTGCATAAAACAAAATCTATAAATAATTATGACAAATATGCTAACTGTAAACTCCAGGAAAACATGGTAAATTTATTTATTTTGCTATCTACTTTATTCCAGTATTTTTCGTTCCATCATGTTAATTTAAGTTTCTATGGCTAAAAACAGATTTTTTGCAATGTAATATTTTTTCATTAAGTTTATTTACTGCACAGTCAATGAAACATAACAATTTTTACTTTTGATTATCATGTGTTTTGATTTTAAATTTTAAACATGTGTCCAACATGAAATAAAATTTTTGGCAACGTTCCAAAACGTCGCTTTGTTGTACTTTTATTTTTCTCATAAACAGGTTAAAATTCTACTCAATTTTAACAATAACAACACATGTACCGTTTAATGATAATCAAAAAGTCTAGAATCCACTTCTCTACTATTTACTTTAATCGTCTGTTCATAATCAAACATTGAATGTGTAATTAAGATTAAACTTATGAACAAATGACAAAGATATACACCCCAACAAGGAAATTAACATGAAACTCCCAAATTTTAAAGCAACAAACAACAAATTTAAACTTACTGGTGGCGGCGGGGTTGCGCATCATTGCATCATAATTCGGTGGCATGTTCTTCATCATTTTGTTGTTGTAGTTCATCATTGGGGGCATTTTCATGTCTGGCTTTGAAACATTTTCCTGTTTCATTTTAGCGTCCCGCTGCTCCAGAATGGACGCGGCGGCGGCCAAATCTTTGCCGCCACCTAAAAACAATTACGTGTATATAAGTAACAAGTTCCAATAGGATTGGTGTTTTGTTTTGGTTAGAGCGAAAACCATGTGCTCTTAGTCCAAGGTTACGAAACAACCTAAATTACATAACACATACCGGGCACCTCAATCTTGTCTGGATCCTCGTCATCGTCGAAATCACTGCCGGACATATTATCACCGTCATCATCCATAATTCCTTTCGACTAGGCAAAACAAACAACTTGTAACAACAATATCTTATTGGCACTGTAACGAGAGACAGCATTAATGCACAAAAATCAACAAGGCGGGACAACGGCTCCGCATATTTAATAAAAGTAAATAAATAAACGAGGCGTGCAACGTTTTTGGTTTCTAGGGGGGAGTTCAATAAAGCACATCAAGTATTCATGAGGCATGAGTAACGCCGAAGATATCGTTTAAAAAAAGGGAAACGGTGCACAGCCAACGCCCTAAACTATGCCCACAACCCTGCACCACACCAATTACTCCAATTAAAGTTACAATCAACCCGGCACGGCTTCAGCAAACCGCCGGGATTACTTGTGTTTTTTTTTTTTTTCGTTCTTTTTGGTTATGAATTTTTAAACGGCCGTGTCGCCGCTAAAAAACGCGAAAAACGCCCGATCCAGCCGAAATACGATTGGGTACGTGCGAATTTGGCGTCGCGACGACCGGTCACGCGGCATCAGGCGGCGCGACAATGGGAAAAAAGGCAAAATAAACACGGGCAAGTGCATCATTACACACACATCGGCTGGCGTGAAAAAATGACATTAACATTTTTCTTGAACGGTGCGGACGCGACGAACGAGACGTCGCGGTGCGGGCAATGGGGTTTTAGGACGCGGCCCCACGTTCTAACCGTCGATTGCGACGCGAACGGACAACTTACGGCTTTTTTGGAGCGCGGCATCGTACGAATTGGCAGGAGGACGATCCGGACACTTCACACGCCGTCCGCCATTTACCCAGAATTCCGTGCGGCGTCTACCAACATTGATTTCTGGTGACAAAAGAATCGCAAGAAAGGCACCAAAAAGTTGGGGACTTTTTTGCGGCGCGGTGCAGCCGCTAGATGGCGCGGCGTTTGGTATTCGATATTTGTTGTTTTTCGTATTATGAATAAGTTAGATAATTCGTTGTTTTAATGCAATCATTTTAATTGATATAGTTGCAGAATCTGCGACCGCAGTGAAGTTTATAAAGGCATTCCGTCAACTTGATTTAAAATAATCTATTTGGGAGATTTTAGACCGCACAGTTGCCAGATTTCAATCTTAACCAAATATGTATAAAATACACATTCTATTAATAATAAAACACCACTCCAACGGCATGATTTGATCAAGTAAAAAATTAATTTCTTAATTTTAAATTTGAAAAATGCTAATTTTTGTAATTTTTACTCGAAATTTTTATAATTTTTTTTATACCATATGCCTTGTATGAAAAGGTTTTTTTATATTTTATACATATTTCTTTTCGGAAATTTCATCAAAAATAAAATATTTTCAAAAAAAAAAAAATGGAAACCTAATCTAACTTAACTATCTATTTTTTTCAGAAAGTTCAACAAAAATTGAATATTTTCAAAATAAATAAATAAATAAATAAATAAATTGACAACGTAATTTTGCAATCTTTAATGAAATGAAATCCTTAAATATAATTTTTTTGTGTTTTTTTTTTGAAATTTTTATGAACACATTTATAAATTCAAACTTTTTGGTTGTTTTCAAATTTGTAAATATTAACGTTATCTCTAAAATATCTTAATTATTTCAAATTAAAGACAATTATTATATAAAATAAATATAATATAAACACAGAAACCAGCGATAAAATATTTGTACTAATTATGCACAACGGCAACGTTGAGTACAATTTCGAAAGTCCAGGGTCGCCAGCCTAAATTGAAGACGCCATTTGCAGCTCTACCAACATCAGTAATAAATATTATTTGACGAGTGTTTACAATTTAAATTTCTAACCTAAGTTTAATTCTTATGTTTGGTTATTTAGTATAGACAATTCTTTGACTATGACAACTAATTTATGTCGTTAGAGCCGAAGTATCCAATAGAACCAGCTTTATTTGCCAAAGTGCACAGTGATAATGTCGACGGGACAGTCTATAAACAGCGGCAGTTCCTTTTCAGACAATGCGTGGAATTTGTTGAGGAATCAGGTAAAATACGTATTACAGAACTTTCCTAACGGTGCGAAGTTCAAAGATGTGGACGCGGCATTTCAAAAGTACTATGGACACAGTTTGGATCCAATGCAATACAACTGCTCTAATTTTTTCTCGCTGTTCAATTTACTGCCCGACATTGTCGATCTGAACAAGTGCAAGTCCGTCGCCCTCTTGCCCGGCCTGAAGGGCGACCGCAGACACAAAGTGGTCATGGACAAAGACAAGTTTGTGCAACCGAGACTGTACAAAACTCTTAAAGTCGACGACTATTACGAAAGTACGGTTGCGTCAATTTACGATCCGAACAAGTTTTGGATCGTGATCAAGCCGCGGGAGTTGGAACTGTTTCAGATTCATATGAATCGCATTTACGGGCTTTTCGAGAATCAGATAAACATTCCGCAGGATGTTCTGGCTAAAGGTTTGGCGTGCGTGGTGAGGGTGGATGAAAATTACTGCAGGGCAATCGTTTCGAGTTGCTGCACGATTAACAGGGATAAGATCAGGGTTTTTTGCGTGGACAGCGGCAACATTTTGGACGTCGGTCTTCAGGACGTTTACTATTTGCAGGCACATCATGCAAGTGTTGCCCGGTTTGCATTTCGTGCTTGTCTTGCGGGCATTCAACCCAATAGTAAGCAAAACTTTGTTGATTTATCCATTGTATTTATAGATTTATTTATTTAAAGACTCTCCAATCTGGACGAGGCACGACGTGGATCACTTCTCAAATTTGGTTACTAAACGTACTATGATCTGTAAAATCGTTGAAGTTGAAGAGGAAAGGGTGATTTTGCATGTGGCAATACGGGAATTGTGCGGACACTTTTGCGATTACGTAAACGACTTGTTGGTGTCTGGTGGATTGGCCAAACAATTGGAAAAGGATGATGGCACACCGGCAATTGTTTTTGGAAGATATGTTTCAAAAGTGAAATATTTATTTATGTATCCGACGTTTGAGGAGATTGAAACCAGTAAATTGCCACCAAGTGTCAAGGACTTAGAGAATCTTTGTCACATGCCTTTGGATAAACTGTATGTAAACTATTTGAAACATACAGACAATGACTGACTTTCAAGGATTTAATTAAATTAAAAATGTAGATGTATAGATAAAAATTAAATATAAAACTGAAATAACCCAAATGTTAATAAATATATTTTAATTGGCCAAATAATTTAAACTATAATTATCCCAACAGATAAAAAACACGTCATACTTCACATATTTTACTGTAATGTATTACAAAATTTTTCAAAAAATATATATTTAATGTCTGGCAATGCTGTGGTTTTTCCTGTACCAATCCACAGTTTCTTTTATGGCTTCAGGGAACGGTGTGAATTTAAAATCGGGTAAATACTTCCTCAGCTTTGCATTGCTGGCAGTCTTTTTGTACTGCCCATCAGCTTTTGTTGTATCATAAACAATTTTCCCCTTAAAATTGAAAGCTTTCACCAGCTCCTCGGCCATCTCCTTTATACTGACTTCGGCACTCTCATCAACTGTAACAGCGAACATATTAACTGTGACAATGTTGCAAGTAAATCGAATTACCGGAAAGGATGATAGGCTCGATTTCGTCGTATTCCCGAAGCACCCACAAAAACAACCTGGCTAAATCCAGAGAGTAAATGAATTGCCTCAGTGGCTTCCCTGTTCCCATTACGGTAAAGGTGTCACCGCCACTTTGGACGATGTCGTACAATTTCCTGATTAAGCCGGGTATTACGTGGCTGCTTTCGAGGTTGAAGTTGTCGTGCGGGCCGAAAACGTTGCACGGCACCACCGAGGTGAACTGACAGCGATGTTGTTCGTGGTACGCTTTGTTCATCACGTCTATCAGGCGTTTGGCGTAGCTGTAGCCGAAGTTGGACGGATGAGGTGGACCATTGTGGATCTAAAATTGAACCATCAATGTGGGAAGCTACGACAAATTGACGTACCATGGTCTCATCAATGGGATACTGGGTTTTGTCTGGGAATATGCAGGTGGACAAGCAAGATACCACCTTTTGGACACCAGTTTCATGGCTCACTTGTAGCACATTGTCATTCATGTGCAGGTTCTTCCTCTGTAATGTACAACTTTCAGTTTGTGTTCATTTATTTTATTGTTTGCTTACCAGAAAGTCTAAGTTGTGGTTCATGTTGTGGAACAATCCGCCGACCATTGCGGCCAAATGTATAACGTGGGTCGGATTGTGTTTTTCAAATAGTTGCTTTGTGGCATTGTAATCGCTAGAAATTTCAAAGGTGTTGATAAAATTGCCAGGTCATCAGATTAATAAAGTTTCACCATAAATCTGCGTCTTTGCTGCTGATGAATATCCATTTTTCGTCGGTTCGTTTCTCCGATAAAACCACTGTTTCGATTGCCTTTCCTACCAGTCCCGTGCCACCGGTTACTAAAATCGTTTTATTGGACATTGTTTCAGTCATATTGGAGTTTAAACTGAATTGATAACATAACACGTAGCAGGTTATGTATGTTAATAAATTAGAGTAGTTCCAATTTTTTATATTGTAAACACACAGTAGTTCTGTGGGAGTAGTTCAAATTTATTGAGTTATACGAATATATACAGCGTGACCCATTTGAAAGCGAGACACCCTTTTAGGCACGAAATTTTAAAAAATAATAGTGGCAAATCTATCTATACCACTGGATTAAACACCCCCAAGGAAAGAAGAAAAAACACTGCTAATGGAAGTATTATCATGGATTCAGGAAAATAATAAATTTATTAATTAAAACTATAATTTAGTTCATAAACTATAGATTAAGTTATTGAACATTTAAAAATATACTTTTAAATTTTAGTACCATTTTTCTCAAATATTAAATATAAAGAATATATTTAATTATATATAAACATATTGAAATCTATATAATTTAATTTGTACATATCAATTTAAGTAATAAATTGATATGTAAATCAAATTTTTAAAATGGTTTTACTAATTTCGAGTGCGTAAAATAAATATGTGCACAGATAAGATATTTAATACAATCTCAAAATCGTCTAAAATAAGTCTTAAATTTAAACTTATTGCCAATTTTGTGTATACGTCTATTTAAGGGGAATGATTAAACATATCCAAGTTCTCCTCTTGGATAATAAATTTAACAGACCATAAATTTTAACAAATTAATTAATTGATTAAAATTTAATAAATTTATTGAAAATAATGAAGAGAACAGCAAAAATTTCAAAATTTTGGGGAAGGAAATTCTAATAAGAAATTAAACCACAAATAAACATATTGAAAAATATATAATTTTATTTGTACTAATACAAAAAATACAGTCTGATTTTCAAAAACCTAATTTGATATGTAAACCTAATATTTAAAAGGGTTATACTAATTTCTATGAGTCAAATAAATATATACACAGATAAGATATATAATACAATCTCAAAAACCGTCTAAAATAAGTCTTATATTTTAACTTATTGCCAATTTATGTATACATACATTTAAGGGGAATGATTAAACAAAAGTTCTTCTCCAATAAAATAAATAAATCAGACCATAAAATTCCATGAATTAATTAGTTAATTGAGAAAACTAAAAAAAACATTCAAAATATCGAGATTGAACTTTTGCCCTACAGTTAAAAGCGATGTTAAAACAAATAAAAACCCCCTTTTTAGTCCTTACGTTAAAGTAAAAATATTAAAATCTACAGTAATACAGTACGGTTAATTTTAACACTGAAAACAATCAGGATATGTTCAACAACATTCAGATCAAACTTGAGGAATGACAAAACCAACGAATTATTATCAACGACGATATGAATTGTTTTACAATTAAAAAGCTATCGGGACCAAATTACCGGAATGATATGTCCATCGAAACGTACGAATTATTATCAACAATGATATGATTGTTCAACCAAGTGTCTTTTTAACAAAGTGAGTAACGAAAATCTCTAGGCATTAATATCAACAGGAAACAAGAGAAATTAAATCGGGCCGATCAATTCGCGCCAGTCCTTCCGACGTCGTTCAAATTCAGCATCTCCCTGCTGGCGTAGGGCGGCGGCGGATCGTTGACGGAACCGTGTCGCAGCACGTCGATGTACGATGGCGGCTGATCGTTGATCAGGTCGGTGTTGAAACGGGGCGGGCAGAGAAGCGGATCGTTGACGGACGTGCTCTCCAACACGATGTTGGTGTTGTAGTTGGAACGCGGCGTCCGCGAGTTCCTGTAGAAGCTGTAGATGTCGCAGTCCTGCTGTATGAGATTGATGCCGTTCTGGTTGCGGAGCGCGTTCTCGCAGAAGTTCTGCCGCTGCTGTTGGAGGGCGGTCTTCTTTGCGAATATCACCACCTTTGAGAGGATCAGCAGGAGGAGGACGATCGAGAATAGGATGCTGAGCACGCCTGGCGACCGCGAATTTAATTGGAAATGGGTCTTAAAATTGTAACTAAGTGGATACTTACAGACTAAAATGAATAAATAGGTAGCACCATATTCTTGGGGCTGATTAATATGTGGAGTGAATCCGTACTCCTCATAAGCTGGAAGGTACAATGTAAAACTATAAATTAACTAAGTTTTAGCTATTTAATTTGCTCAAAACTTGAGCATTAACAAAGTGACGAATATTTAATTGTGTCGTACTCACATTCTGAAAGCACCTGACAACATTGAGGTCGGTTTGTAACGGTGCAATTGAGGTCGTGATTACGATCGCAACACCAAGAAATGGGTATGCACCTACCATCGTCGCACGGAATCTTATCTACAACGGCAGCAAATTCCAATTAGTAAACGTTGTACACAAGCCGGTCATGAATTCAATAATTTACATTACCTTTGCACGGATCTCCTTGGCAAGTTTCTGGGCTCTCATCCGACCTGTCCTTACAGTCTGCCTTACCATCACACACGTAATGCTGTGTGATACAAACACCGTTGCTCATGCACTGGAACATCTGATCGTTGCAAAAGTTTGGCTCGTACAACGGCCGCGACTCCACCCGTTTCACATCGTTGTACACGTTCAGATCAATGGTCTTGAACAGTTTGAATTTCAAACTGACACAGAAGTACGTGCCCTTGTCCTCGATCCTCAATGGATTGAAGACCTTTGTGGCCTTGTTTATTGCATTGCGCGTCGTTATTGGCTTGTATCTGTTCAACAGCAAGCTGAAATTTTACGTTTTCACTATTGGGTTTGTTTGTAAATAGCGTTTACCTCATGTTGAGTTTGGTCTTCTCCTCCTTTGACCACTGCAAGTTTTCATCGTATTCGGTGTACTGTTGCGGGTCCCCGCTCCATTCCAGCTCGCAGATCAGCGAGAACTTCGTGTTGACCTTTTCGTACACGTCTTTGGAAACGGGGGTGAGCGTGCCCTCCATATCCTTGATGATTTGCAGGGAGAGTTCACCTGAAATTTACAGGTTGAGTTTTCGTGTCCGGCACGGGATAGGGCATTGGTCGGTCGCCCGTTTGTTTTACTTACATTTCGTTAAGCTACATAATCCTAAAACTAAAAAATAAACTAAATATTGTGTCATTTTCATAACATTTTTTTAACTATTTTTATTGGAAGCCATATTTTTGTTGTAACATTTTTCGACTGGTGCAGGGATCTATTGGCGTTGGCCTGTGGCGACATCTCCCGGCGAATAGCAGCACCACCACTACTGTACTTATCGTTTTCCTTATTTATTCCGCAATGGATGAGAAAAATGTAGAAAGTACCGTAAAAAATAATTTATCTTTTTGACTTATTTTGTAATTATCCATATTTTAAATAATAAATAATTTAATTCATAAGAAAAAGTGGAAACTAATGTCAATCTTGTAAATTCCTTCTAAAGTATGATAATTCTATAGAATGTAATAAAGGGTTGTGGATAAATTAGTGAAAATATTAAATATTTAAATAATTTTACATGGTACTTTATTGTAATTTATAACATACAGTCATCCAATCTACACATCATCTACATTTATATAATTATCTATTTCATAATCTCGTATTACTATAAAATCTATAATACTTAGTAATTGCACATTTAATTTTTTATACATTCTATATACAATATTTATGGTACAATTAATAAACAACCTAAAATAAAATCAACACCGTTTAACAATAATTAATGTTGTTTTTCTCTAAATTATTACCCTATGAGACAAAACTGTGTTTTATGTACAAAAAAGTGTGATGACAAGTTGAGTTGAGCAAAATTAAGCACCCTTGTAAGGAAATCCGAGCTGTTTGGTGTCACCGACGATGTCAATGTCGCTTTCGCAGTCGCTCATGTCCGAAATTGTGTTTGAATGTGCCGAACGCGCCTCCACCGTTCTTCCATCGATGGCTTCATCTGGAACAAAGACTTTGATCAGTGTTTGTTGGAACAATTTGACCCAACACAATAAGTACAAAGGTTTTTAACTACATTAATAATCTTTGGTTGTGGCAAAAGAAAAGTTTTAACTTTGAAACGAGTAAATAATTAATAAAAATTGAGGTTCCCACAATAGGGAAGTATCTAGTTCTGGTTCTTTTGACTAATTCTGAGTTGGAAGTCTTGGAGCCATGTCTCATCCATGGTTACAAATTGATTCAACATGATTCTGAGCAAATGGGCGACGATTGCTTTGGGGGTGAAGTTACGGAGTCATGTTTCATCCACGGATACGAATTAAATCATCTGCATCAGCGTTTATCAACTGGCGACGTCCCGCATTCTTTTTGAAATGTGATTGTTTGAGGGATTTACGAGAATGATCTGCCTTTAAGACCTCGAAACTTTCGAAGCACTCCTTTTGCCCAATTACCGCAATTACCGGAGCATCAATTAATTTTAAACACCATCCCCGGATATCATATTTCGCGAGGCAAAGCCTCTTAGGCTTTCGACGTCGAGCGACGGTCCGATGACTAACAACCCCATCGGGACGTCATTAAAATAGCATTATACTGTCAGTTACGGCTAAACGTCGTCCTTTTTCCATGTCAGGCGTCGCCACTTCAAATGGCGGCGATTAACTTGCCGTTAGAACGATTGGCTTTACCCGAACTGCGGACGGTTTGGAGCTTTGCCACCGTTGCAGCGGTGCCCGGAACAGTTTGGCGTGGCCGGAGCTGCGAAAACCGGACCGGAAAACAAGTGGAAAAAGTTTCAATCCGGAAGTTCGTACGTTTATTATTATTCCATCGTCGTCGTTTCAGTCTTTTCGGTCGATCCGATCAATTTGACGTGCTGAAGGCGAGAAGCTCCGTGAACTTTGGGGGCTAATTTTGTTTCGGAAGTGGGCGGAACGGCGTCGACCGACCGCCCTCCCCCGCCGCCGGGACCGCCGAGAAAGTTCAGTTGCCATCTTAGATCGCTAATTCGGTTAAATTGCGCCTTTCAAGTCGGCTAACTAATTGATGTTTAAGAAGCTAGAGCGGTACATTTTGGCAAGAAACTGTTCGAGAATACCTTGTTACCGAGCATCTAAATTGTTAATTGCACGAGAATTGATTCTTAATGTGCTTAACGAGAAATTATTCACCGGCACATTGAATATTGCAGGCACGGATATTATTGGATTTCTAGTAATTTGAAGACGTGTTTGGAAACTTTATAAAAAAAATGTAATTGTGAAAATTTATAAGTGGTCAATTTTTTTTTAATAGAAAAGGTGACTATAATTTATTTTTACTTAAAATTATATTTTTAATTTGAAAAATTTCATTTCATATTCAGCTGTAATTAAATTAATGTTGATTTTACAGAATAATTAGAAAATTTTTTGAAAAATAATTATTTAAAAAAGTATTTTTTATTGGTTTACTTTTGAAAATATTTTTCTTTAGATTTAGTAACAAATATAAACATTTTATGGATGTCAATGTTTTGTTATTAATGTATATAATAGAAAATTAATATATTAATTTAAATAATAATTTGTATTTTAAATTAGAAAGAGAAAAATCATTTAATATATGAAAAACTAAAAATATTAAATTATTAATGTTTAATTAATTAAATAATATTAAAAAATTAAAAATTAATTTAATAAATATTAAATTTTAGTTTCAATACAAAATTCCAATACCTTACATCTAGATTAGATAATTAATAAATTGTTAATTTGTAATGTATATTTATTTTGTTTGTTGTATTTTTAATGTTTTTTTGATCATTTCATATATGAAGATTATAAAAAGCTTTATTTAAATTGTCCAGATAATTTTAGGGCATCAGAAATATTGAATATTATTTATGAAAAAAACATTTGTTTGTTTTAAAAACTAAAAATATTAACAAATTAATGTTAATTTTGTTTGTTGTAATTTTAATGTATTTTGATAATTTTACATATAAAGATGATAAAAAACTCTATATAAATTGTTAAGATAATTTTTAGGACATCAAAAAAATTTAATATTATTTATAAATAAAACATTTGTTTGTTTGAAAAACTAAAAATGGTAACAAATCATTATTTAATTTAAGTAAAAAATTAAAAATTAATTTATTAAATATTAAATTTTAGTTTAAATACAAAATTTCAATAAAAATTATTTAAATTTTTAATTATTATTCTACACCTAGATTAGATAATTAATAAAATGTTAATTTGTGATGTATTTTTATTTTGTATGTTGTATATTTAATGTTTTGTGATAATTTCACAAATGAAGATGATAGAAAACTCTATTTAAATTGTTAAGATAATTTTTATGACATCATTAAAATTGAATATTAAATACATAAAACATTTTTTTTTTTTGTAATTCCTTCCTTAATTAATATATTAATTTAAAAATCATTTAATACATGAAAATACTAAAAAATTGACAAATTAATCTTTGTTTAATTTAAATAAAAAAGATAAAAATTAATCTATGAAATATTAAATTTTAGTTTTAATACAAAATTTCAGTCAAAACTTTTTTAATTTTTATTTATTATCTTATATCTAAATTATATAATTAATAAATAATTAATCGAAATGTTTCTGTATAAATCCAAATTTATTCTATTTAAAATGTTAAAATAATATTTAAGATAATTTTTAGGACATCATTAAAATTGAATATTAAATACATAAAACATTTTTTTTTTGTAATTCCTTCCTTAATTAATATATTAATTTAAAAATCATTTAATACATGAAAATACTAAAAAATTGACAAATTAATCTTTGTTTAATTTAAATAAAAAAGATAAAAATTAATCTATGAAATATTAAATTTTAGTTTTAATACAAAATTTCAGTCAAAACTTTTTAATTTTTATTTATTTTCTTATATCTAAATTAAATAATTAATAAATAATTAATCGAAATGTTTCTGTATAAATCCAAATTTATTCTATTTAAAATGTTAAAATAATATTTAAGATATTGAATAATGATCGTGTTAATTTAAAATTGAAGCCGTTCGGTGCATTACCGTCTGAAAGGCCTCTAACTAAATTAACCGACCATCATCTCACAAGGTCCCCAAAATCTTGATGACCACATTTTCTCGGAAGTGACCTCCTTAATGCCTCCTTCCAATAATCGCTTAATTTCATCTTGCCCCCTCCCTAATTACTCGAGTCACAGTTCGAAACAATCTAAAAATTACTCACCGCCGGTCTTCTCCGCGGACGTGGCCATCTTCAGCGACTGCGACGTGCTCGACTTGTCGTCCTGCATCTTCCTCATCTGCTTCTTGTGCTTCATCCGTCTGTTTTGGAACCACGTCTTGACCTGCGTCTCGCTCAGGCTTAAGGCACTCGCCAGTTCGACCCGTTCGGGCGTCGACAGGTACCGCTGTGCCGAAAATCGCTTCTCCAAACCGGTCAGCTGCGGATCGCTGAACACCGTCCTCGCCTTCCTCCTGCGACAGTGCTTGAGGGCGTTCAGCGAGATGTCGGCCGTCGAGCCGCCGAACAGGGCGGGGTGGAACGGTATTCCTGGAAGGCGCAGTTTATTATCTCCTTATTGTTGTTAATAATTTTTGATTTAATTAAACGCATTTAAGCGGGACGCTAAACTAAAAACAATGGGGCGCACACACACACACACACACACACACCGGGTCGTTGTAGTTTTACGCGAGTTCAACAATTATATTCCAAGTTGGCGGGTGAATTTAATTAAAGCGGTAAAATTTCCGGGGACCCTTGCGACATTCCGGGACCCCGGAATTCAATTAGCGTCGCTGCTGTTTCTCACACAACTGCGGAATTCGTAAAGAAACGGGGCGGTTGGTGCCATCGAAACGACACGACCGGCTACGTGACTGGTGTGAGTTGGACGAGGAGAAAAGTGAAGTTCTTTCTAAGATTTTGATTGTTTGTTTTCGTCAGGGAATTGACTGACATTACTGATTAGAACTAATTGAAGCTTTGTTTTGTATTTAACGCCATTTTTCTCCATATTTTGCTGATAACAAAAATAAATTTCTTCCTGAAATCGAGGAAATTTGACGAAGCTTCATGAATATTTTAGAGCGCAGCTTTTAATAAACAATTATTAATTTAATATAAAAGCTTTTATTATTTATTTAAAGTAGTTCCTCAATATTAATGGCTCTAAGATGCAGCTGCACCTTTTATTAGATGCTTTATATATACTTCTTTTTAAAGTCTGCTTGAAGCTGCAACTGTCACTAAAATGGGTAGAAAATATTAAAGCCTTCTTAAGTATACACTAATAATTCTTAAATTTTAATATATCTTCTTAATTTTGATGATAAAGTCTACGAAGCTGCAGCTTGTATTAAACAAGTAAAGAATTATTATATTATTCACTATTATATTTCACTATTAGAGTCTAATATACTATTTTTGACGAATTACTTAATTATAATGAACAACATTTGGAGCTGCAGCTTTTATAAATCAAAGATTGTGTCAAAGATTCGTAGATTAGAATTAGAAGCATCTCAATGTTTTCTACTTGTTAAAGTCTACTCGAAGCTGCAGCTATTGTTAAGAAGGGTGAAATATTCTTAACTGTACACTAATAATTATTAAAATCTTCTTAATTGTGATGTGCAAAGCTTGTTTTAAACAAGTAAGTAGTAACACAAACACAACAAACTTAAAAAAGATATTTATTTTTGAAGTAAAATTAATAATTTCTAAATTTTAATATTCAATTTTTTAATTGTAATATATAAAGATCTATGAAGCTGTAGCTTTTATTGCACAAAATATAAGATGTTAAAGCATATTTACTAATTTTGAAACAATACTGCAGCTTTTATTAAACAAGAAGAAAGATATTATATTAGAGATTACCTAAATATATTTTACCATTTTTGATTTGCTTTTAATAATTTGTAAATTTTAATTCTTTGTTTTATTGTAATTAAAATAATTACAGAGTTGCAGCTATTATTAATTTTACATTTTGAAGTATTGTGATAAATAAATACCATATACTAAGTTGCAGCTGCAATTACAGAAAGACCGATATATTAAAGAAAATTTGTTCATTTTTATTGTGTTTCTTATAATTCCAAAATTTTTTATATCCTTTTTTATTGTAATGAAAAGATTAACATAGCTGCAGCTCTTATTAAGAAAAAAAGGAAGATATAAAAGAGTATTCCTTTTATTATTATTAAATTTTAAGATCCTGCGTATTAATTATAATAAAAAGGTCTAAGTTGCAGCTACACAAGGAAGAAAATATCAAAGTTTTATTATTATTTCCTAAATTCCTTTTTTATTATAATGAATAGATATGTGTATCTATATTTTTTGTTAGACAAAGAGGAATATGTGGAATCACATTATACTACTTTAGAAGTTATACAAATAATTTCTAAAGGTGAATATCCTATTTATTAAACCTATTGTTTAATAGATCTACTAAGCTGCAGCTTTTATTACAAAATTAAAAAGATATTACAGTATATTTTACTATTTTTAAACTGTTGGTAATAATTACTATCATTTTATATTATTTTTTTTAATTAATAATGTAAAGATATACGAAGGAGCAGCTTTTATTAAACAAGAAAGAAGATATTTAATATTATTTTCGAAAAGTCACTAATAATGTCTAAATAGACAAAGGATTTTACCTGTTTTAGAAGAAATCCTAATTTAAACCTATTGAAACATGGTATGAAACTGCAGCTTTTATTACAAAATGAAGAAGAGATTAAGTTATAGTTTGCTATTTTCAATTTGTTGATAATAGATTCTAAATTTTAATATCTTGTTTCATGATTATAATCAACATATATATGAAGCTTTTATAAGAGAACAAAGAAGATTTTAAACTACATAATAATATTGTAGGAGAGATTCATTATATTTTGTATACAGTGTTTAAGATAATTAATACTAATTTAAACCTATTTAAGATAGTATGAAGCTGCATCTTTTATTGCGAAATAAAGAAGAGATTAAACTATATTTTTCTGTTTTTAAATTGTTGATAATAGACTCTAAATTTATTATATTGTTTTAATCAACATATATATGAAGCTTTTATTACAGAACAAAGAAGATATTAAACTACATAATAATATTGTAAGAGAGTTCCTATATTTTGTATACAGTAATTAAGATAATTAAAACTAATTTAAACCTATTTAAAGATAGTATGAAGCTGCAGCTTTTATTACGAAATAAAGAGATTAATATATATTTTTTTTCTATTTTTAAATTGTTGATAATAGAATTTAAATTTATTATATTGTTTTAATCAACATATATATGAAGCTTTTATTACACAACAAAGAAGATATTAAACTACATAATATTGATATTGTATTTTGGATACTTGATAGTTAATTAGAGATTTTCTTTAATTTAATGAATTAATCTAAAAGTTGATGATCAGTGATGAAAGGATGACAAAATTATCAAGATATATTCTTCTACTTTACAACATTTGAGAGATACATGAGACAGTAGCTTCAACAATATGTCCTAGACTTATTGAGGTTTAAATATTTACTCCACCCTGACGTTAGAACTAGTAATTAAGGTACTTTTAGGAACTGTCAGACCAAGGGCAATCAAAGTTCAACATGAAGCTATTCCTGTACACACTCAACTTCCAACTGAAATGTCTTAAAAACCGCTTTGTGATTTGTTTTGCGACCGGATCCATCACTTAATGAATTAAAGCTTCGACTTACCTTGCGACAAAAAATACGGATCGGTCATGCTTTTGTAAGGCGTACCGAGGTACGCACCGATCGCCCCCATCACCTGTATATAACCGTTCTCCGGCTGCCTGAACTCCTGCACACCACAACCACCCTGCACCACGTTCGGCTGAAAGTACATGTACCCCTTGTCCGCACGTTTCTCCGCCACCTTGGGCTGCGTGAACACCTTCTCCGTCTCCAGCTTGATCTTGGCGTCGTAGCCGGCGTCGCCGTAACCCTTGTCGGCCGCGTCCCCGGCGTCGTTCTTCTGCCTGTAGAGTATGTCCTCGATGAGGAACGACGTCCGATTCGGCGACGCGATCGTCGTGTCGAAGCTCTTTGGCATGCCGTTCATTTTCGACGGTTCGACGGTCGTGTGTCGATTGACGGCTAAGCGATTTCAATCTGCGGGCCTACGCCGCGAGCGTCGGTGCCGCCCCCCCGCTCGCCCCCCCATCGCGGGCCCGGTCTCAACCCTTAACTGGCCGGAAGGCAGTTTTGATGTTGACGACGTGACGGGGTGGTGATTTATGGCAAATTGTTCGCGTATAAGTTGATTAAGGACGTATTGCCATTGTTAAGGGGCCGTAAATGCCGTGTGTATACGGCGTGTTTATTAAATGAGGCCCGCGATTCGGGCATGTTTTCGAGTTGGGGGGGCGGTGGGTCAGCGTCGGATAATGACGGCCGTATTGTGTGTGTGTGTGTGTGTTGCGAGTGGGTCCGGTTAATTTTATTTGGACGGTGGTGATTGCTTCGTCCGGCGGTTTCGGGATTGTTGTTGTAATGGACAATTTGTATCACATTTTTGTGGGGTTTGTTTAATGAGATGTTGGGTCCGCGTTGTCTCGGTTGAGACGAGTTAATTAAAAATTTTAAAATATTAAATTTGTTTAATGAATTTTATTAATGGGGAAATTAGTAACTAACTTTAGTTAGTTTTAAATAATTAAAATTTTTACTAACTAAAAGTTAGTGGTTAGTTTAAAATAATAACATATAAATGCGTATAAATTATCATTATTTAGATATAATCCATAATATTTTTAATTAATTTAACTTATATTCAAATATTCTTAATATTAAAAATAATAAAAAAAATAAAGAATATTCAGATAATATTAAGATTTATATTTATTCTATTCCTAATTACTATGAAATATTTTGTTATTGAATTTATGAATTAATATAAAAAATTAAATAAATTAAAAATCTTTAATCATATTCTTTTAATTAAAAATAAAAAAATTAATAATACTAAAAGATTAAAGATTTATTTATTTTCTAATTAATTAATATTTAGTACAATAACAGTAAATTTATTTATTTTTTAAATTAAACAATAATAACATATTTTTTGAATTGATTTTAATAAATTTGATTTTTTATATTTATTATTTATGAATATTTTATTAATAAATATAATAATAATAAATATTTATTTTTTAAATAAGTAAATTAGAATTTAAAATACTATTTTTATTATTTTATATTTAAAATATATATTTGTATTTATTTATTTATTTTTTTTTTTAATAAAAAATATTTATATAGTATTTTCTGTGATTAATTTTTTTATTATTTTGTTCAAAATAAGTATTTATATATGTTTATTTATAAATAATATTGAAAGCATTCTATTTTTTTCAATTAATAATATTGAATAATTGAATCTTTGAATGAATAAATATTTTTTATTAAAAAAATATACATATAATAATTTTAATTAAAGTATAATATAATAATAAAATTTATTTTTTTTTAATTAATAATTTTTTATAATTATATTTATTAAATATATATATTATATAATTATAGTTATTAAATATTTATAAATTATGAATTAATTAATATATATATATATATATATATATATATATATATAATAAACACTATGTATATATATATATAGTGTTTATTTTTAAATAATATTAAAATATTTTATTTTTTCCAATTATATATTTTTTAAATTATAAAAATATAAAACAAAAAAATCATAAATATAAATTAATTATTTATATTATTTTATTATTTATTAATTTTTTTTTTTAATTTAAAAAATCTATTGATAAAAATTTATATTTTCTATGAGTAATTTTCAATAAAAATATTAATATTTTATTTCTATTAATTTATATTAAAAAAAAAATTATATATATTATATTATATATTTTTTTAATTTTTATCTAAAATAAATATTTATATGTGTTTATTTATGAATCAAATTAAATTTATTTTTGCCCTAATTACTAATATTGGATTTATTCTTATTTTTAATTATATATTTATTATTTATGAGTAAATATTTTTTAATTAAAAATATACATATTATAATAAATTTAAATAAAAATTATTATATAATTTTAAATAAATATTTACATTAAAATATACTAAAGAATATAATATAAATTTTAATAGAAAATATACATATTTTATTTGAATTTTTTTATTATTTTATACTTTTTGAATAAGTAAATTAGAATTATAAATATAAATATTTTAATATTTTATATTTAAAATAAATATTTGTATTTGTTTATTAATTATAAATATATTTTATTAATTATAAAAAGATTAAGTTAAGAATTTTGTATTTAAATAAATTTGAATTAAAATATTTAGTTAGTATTAATATAAATTTAAAATAAATATTAATATTTTCTCATAATTTATTTATTTTTTTAATTAAAAATTGTTAAATTGTTGTATTGTTAAAAATTTGTATATTTTGTGATTATATATGTGTTTATTTAAAAAATTAATGATGAAAATTTATTTGAATAATATTAATTAATTTATTTATCATTTATATACAATATTTTTTTATAATTTTATTTATTTACATATTTATTTATAAATTAATTGAAAAATATACATATAATAATAAACATTAGTTATATTATTAAATTTGAATAGAAAATATACATATTTCATTGTTATTTTTCATTATTTTATAAAATATTTTTATTTATTATTCACTACTAGATTTTTAACGAAATTTATAATAATAAATATTTATTTTTTAAATAAGTAAATTAAAATTGAAAATATTAATATTTTGTTACTTTTATAATTTTATATTTAAGATAAATATTTGTATTTATTTATTTATTATAAATATATTTTTTAATTATAAAAATATAAAATGATTTTTTAATAATAATAAATTTATTTATAGCACAATAATTAAAATTAATTATGATTTCCTTGTAATTTAAATAAATATAAAATTATAATTATAAGTAAAAATTTAATAAAAATGGTTTAAATTAGAAAAAAAGTAAATTTTATCAATAAAAATTTTTTATGTTTTATTATTAAATTAGTCCATTAAATTTATTTTATATTTTGTTATTGTTATATAAAAATATATTATTTATTATTTTAATTGAGGGACTATAAATTATTTTTATTGATTTTATTTAGAGTATAAAAATTCAATAAAAAATAGTTTTAATTAGAAAAAAAAGTAAATCTTATAAATAATTTTTTATATATGTTTTGTTATTAAATTAGTCCATTCAATTTATTTTGTTATTTCTATATAAAAATATATTGTTTATTATTTTAATTAAGGCAATATAAATTATTTTTAATATCCATAATTTTTAGGATATAATTAATTATTATATTGATAATTTTATTTATATTCATTCAGTTTCCATATCTGATTGATTGTGTTTTACGTAGAAAGTATTGTTGATTATTTTTCTTATTTTCTTGTTTATTTATTTTCAAAAACTTTCAAAAAAAAATTGATTGAAAATAATGTGACGAATCAACCTAATCAGGGTGAAGGTGCGGCGCGACGCACCGAAACCCGCACGTTCGTCCGGAACGAAGTTACAGAGAGACGTCGCCGACGACAATGCGAAACGATAACAGCCAGTAACACGCCGCCGACGACGTCAATTAGCTCGCCGAAACGGCAATTTAACCTGCGTCGCGCCCGATGCCCAATACTCCCTTCCCCGTACGCCGGAACGCGCCACGCACGTCGTCCGACCGACCGCCCCGCGCGCCCTGCGCCGCACCCCCATTGGTGGTCGGCCGCACGGCGGGGTGAGCGACGCGGCCGTGCCATTGGACGCGGGCGGGGCGCGGCGCGTCGTCCCGGCAACGTCGATCTCAGGTTTAACGCACCTTAACGCCGGATCGGGGGCGGGTGGCGGCCGGTTTCAAGGTGCGGATGACACGATGAGCGTTCGATAACACGTTTCCGGGGGGGGGGGGGGGGTCGAGAGAGAGTGAGCGGGTTGGCGGGGGGTGGTGGTTTGGCCCGGTTGTTTGCGGACGGCGGAATCGAATCCGGTTTCTGTGATTATTAACTCGGATGATCGGGGTTTTTGTTTCGTTCAGTTTCAGTCTCGGTTTGCGTTTTGTTTTGGGGGTTGTTCGTTCATTTTCATTACACTTTTGTTAATTGTTATGGATATGTTGTTGTAAAAATTATTCGTGATTCAAAATTTTTTGGGATTTGTTCATTTTTATTGGACGAATATCAATATTTTCTTCACACTGAAACCAAAATTTAATGGAACCAAAATAAAAAGATATTTTTTTTTAATTTGAACTAATAAATAATATTTAAAAAAAAAACAAGTTAAATATAAACAATAATAACAATAAAAATATAAAAAATATTAAAATACGTATTTGTTTAATATATGTTGATGTTTTTACTTCAATATTTGATTTTTTAATTATTCAAACATTTAATTTTATCGACAAATAATAAAATAAATAAATTTGTTCACACATTTATAAATTAAAAATAAATATGTTGAAGGCCATTTTATAAATTAAATGATAAACAAATACTTAAAAATATTGTAAAATTGTAATAT
This sequence comes from Aethina tumida, assembly GCF_024364675.1. Taxonomy (NCBI): domain Eukaryota; kingdom Metazoa; phylum Arthropoda; class Insecta; order Coleoptera; family Nitidulidae; genus Aethina; species Aethina tumida. Next base: position 17,256,106 of record NC_065440.1, on the reverse strand, counting down.
TTTCTATTCAAAATATATAACAATAAAAATTTAGTTTTAAATATTTTTGTATAAGATTTGTTATAATTTTTTATTAAAATTTTATTTAACACACATATTAAAATTTTACTACAATGTTGTTAACTATAAAACATTAAATAATGTAGTACTAAATAGTACAAAAAATATAACTTTTTTAATTTTTTTAACATTTTTTTTATTTAAAAGAAATTAATTTTTTTATTTCAAGTTTATTAATCATAAAATATTAAATAATGTTGAAATTAACTGCTAAATAATAAAAAATCATGATATTAAATAAAATATGACAAATAAATAATTGATTTTAATGCTTAAATTAACTATTAAATAATAAAAAATGATAATAATAAATAAAATGTAACAAATTAATAACAAATTTAATGTTAAAAATATATTTAAAAACAAATATTTATTGTCTCATCTAATACAGAAATTAAAATTTTTACTTCAATGTTATTACCATTTCCAAATATTAAATAATGTTGAAATTAACTATTAAATAATAAAATATCATAATAAAAAATAATTGAATTTAATGTTAAAAATATGTTTAACAAATATTTTTTGGTTTATATGTTGTTAAACAAATATATAATTTTTTAATCTCATTTAAAACAGAAATTAAATTTTTACTTCAATGTTATTACCATAAAATATTAAATAATGTTGAAATTAACTATTAAATAATAAAAAAACATATTGTTAAATAAAATATAATTAATAAATAATTAAATTTAATGTTGAAAATATATTTAACTATAAAAATTTGTTGTTTTATATGTTGTTAAAGTAAAGTATAACGAATATTTTATTTTCTATACAGAAATTAAAATGTTTATATCAGTGTTAACCAAAAAATATTAAATAATATTTAAATTAACTACTAAATGTAAAAAAATATTAAAAAAGGTATAAATTAACTATTAATTAATAAAGAATCATAATATTAAATACAATATAACAAATAAATAAGAGAATGTTAAAAATATAGACAACAAACATTTACTGTTTTAAATATTGTTAAACAAAAATATAACAAATATATATTTTTTAATTTTTGTTTAATATAAACATTCTAATTTTTTATTCAATATTATTGACCATAATATATTAAAAAATGTTTAAGTCAACTATTAATTGTTAAAAAATCACAATATTGATTAAAATATAAGAAATAAACAATAGAATTTAGTATTAAAAATATATTTAACAATAAAAAATTTGATTTATATTGTTTGAAATATAATTTTCCTTTTTTTCTCTTTTTCTTAATTTATAATACTTTATTTTAATATAACGAATTTATTAACAAATACATTTTTTCAAATTTTATTTAATATATAAATTAATATGTTTACATCACTGTTATCAATCATAAAATTTTAATTAATGTTTAAGTTAAGAGAAATGAGCAATATAATTTAATGTTAAAAATATAACAACAAATATATAAACATAACAAAAAAATATATAAACATAACAAACCTTTATTATTTAATTCGCTTTAATACAGAAATTAAAATTTTTATTTAAATTAACGATTAAATATTAAAATATAATATGTGTTAAATAATAGAATTTAATATATGACCATAAAAATATTGTTTTATATGTTGTTAAATAGATATATAATTTTTTTTTCTTAATTTATTAATTCATTAATTTATTATAATATATATTATTATATAAATTATTAAATATTGTTTAAATTAATTATTAAATAATAAAATATCATGATATTAATTAAAATATAACATAAATAATTGAATATTATTATTAGAAATATTTTTTATCTAATTTTTGATATTATTATCCATTGAATTAACCATTAAATATTAAAAAAATGGTAATATAAATTAAAATATAACAAATAAATAATATATTAATTTTATTTAATATATAAATTAATATGTTTACATCACTGTTATCAATCATAAAATTTTAATTAATGTTTAAGTTAAGAGAAATGAGCAATATAATTTAATGTTAAAAATATAACAACAAATATATAAACATAACAAAAAAATATATAAACATAACAAACCTTTATTATTTAATTCGCTTTAATACAGAAATTAAAATTTTTATTTAAATTAACGATTAAATATTAAAATATAATATGTGTTAAATAATAGAATTTAATATATGACCATAAAAATATTGTTTTATATGTTGTTAAATAGATATATAATTTTTTTTTCTTAATTTATTAATTCATTAATTTATTATAATATATATTATTATATAAATTATTAAATATTGTTTAAATTAATTATTAAATAATAAAATATCATGATATTAATTAAAATATAACATAAATAATTGAATATTATTATTAGAAATATTTTTTATCTAATTTTTGATATTATTATCCATTGAATTAACCATTAAATATTAAAAAAATGGTAATATAAATTAAAATATAACAAATAAATAATATATTTATATTTAACCATAAAAATGTTGCTTTTAATATTGTTAATGTTTTTAAGATACAAGTAAATTATTATACATTATCAAACCCTTTCACTTGATTAAAAAATATAATTAATGCCATCTAATTATTAAAGAAGACAAAGCCAATTATTATTATATACAGTTTAAAATAAATTAATTTGATTGAAACTAATTTGCCCGTAATAATTTTATTAATTCTGTCAATAAAATTTTATTGGCATTCGAATAACCGATGCTGCAGCAATAAATGTTTTATTACATGACATGTGCACATGGAAAATTACGAAAAAAAAAAGGGCAAATTCACAAAATGGAATCTTGTAATGCGTCTCTGTGTAGTACATTTCAATATGAAATATCCCTTTTAGCGAATATTTGGTTTTACGTTCCAAATCATATTTGATCGCTGCGAGTCTATTTCACCGGCGACACACACACACACAAAAAAATAATTAATTTTGTTTTTAGTTTTTTTTGTTTTGTTTCATTTTTCGGTTTGGGTTTGTTTCAGTTTTTTCTTTTTAATGTTGAGTTTAGATGAGATAATAATAGATAACTTTGTTGCGGTGAATTTTGGAACTTCTGTTGGGGTTTATGTGTTTGTTACGAAATTATTTATTGGGACGTTCCCCAATAACGACGAAGTGTACTTTTAAGTGCACGTACAAAGAATGACGAAAGAACCCGTGAGCGGCAGGAAACAAGTGGGTCGTCAGCCGGTGGAAACAGGCGTCATCCCGTAAAACTGTATTGATTACATGTGAATCGTCCCCGGAGTTTTTCGTCCGGAGTGTACGACTGCCGTGGAGACCATATTGAACACAAATTGAAAATTATTGGAAAAATTACTATAGAATAGCATTCGTTACGCTCAATTTCCTACGTACATTCCCCACCAAAAAAAAAAAAAAAAAAAAAAGACGAAAAACGGAGAGAGGAAAAACGAACTTTAATAATGGGCTTTGCGACCGGATCACCGGATCGTTCGCTGGTCCGGGTTAAAAACCGGCGAACGAGCGAACACCCCGGCAAACGTTGGGACGCAAATTGCGCCACTCGTGCTCCCGCACACGGCACTAATGACGGCCGGTTCCCACAAGAAAAGATGCCGAGACTTTAAGAGCGGCTTACGAGCCCGTATCCACCCGAAAGACACGGCCTAATGAGATGCTCGGGGTTTTTTTATCCGCACGACACGTATACGGAATTGTGTAACAAGGCTGAAGATAAAGATAAAACATGGTTTGCGTTTTGTTTCGATGTTTTTCTTCACGTGGAGGATGGGGGCACGAAGCGGGCTTATTGTGCCCTCCCCGCCTCAGGTAATTAATGCGTTTTGTTCGATTAGGCGCCGATAAGGGGGTGGGTGGGTGTTTGTCCACGACAAATTGATTTAATGGTTTGATTACGGCGGGGGTCGGTGCGTCCCACCCCCGGACGATGATGACGATGACGACAATGAAATGCCCGCTCTCGACGGTCCAAAGGTTAATCGTCATGGATCGGCCGCATAATTCCGACGATGGGAAATGTCAGCGGAAATGTCGACGCGTTCGAACGGAACGGCGGAGCGACCTCAAATTTCCCTTTGAAACGGTGGAAATGTTGCAGGTTTATGGTGGGCGTAGTTTGATGGTGGGATGCTTTCAAAGCTAGGCTAGGATTAAGGACTAAGGAATTTAAAGATGATGTATTAGGAGAAGGTGGAGAAGTTGGTGGATTTGGAGATCTTAAAATGTCTAGAAAAATGAAAGATGAATAATGTTGTGAAGTTAGATTGTAAGAAATTTAGAAAATTTCTCTTCAAATCAACAGAAATGTCCAATACCTAGAAGACTCAAAGTCTGTTGTTGATAATTTATGCCAATTGAAAACCAATTTAAGAAATTTATAAAGATATGGTAGGAAAATATGGAGAAGTTGGTGGATTTAAAGAATTTAAAACGCCTGGAGAAATGGAAGATGAAGAATATTGTGAATTAAGATTATAAGAAACTTAAAAAATTCAAATTTCTCTTCAAATCATCAAGAACATCCAACATCTAGAGGACTTGAAGTCCATTGTTGATAAATTATAAGTTTTTATCCCAATTGGAAACCAATCTAAGAAACTTATGAAGATGGAATAGGAAAATATGGAGAAGTTGGTGGATTTAAAGAATTTAAAACGTCTGGAGAAATGGAAGATAAAGAATATTGTGAATTAAAATTATAAGAAACTTAAAAAATTCAAATTTCTCTTCAAATCATCAAGAACATCCAACATCTAGAGGACTTGAAGTCCATTGTTGATAAATTATAAGTTTTTATGCCAATTGGAAACCAATCTAAGAAACTTATGAAGATGGAATAGGAAAATATGGAGAAGTTGGTGGATTTAAAGAATTTAAAACGTCTGGAGAAATGGTAGATGAAGAATATTGTGAATTAAGATTATAAGAAACTTAAAAAATTCAAATTTCTCTTCAAATCACCAAGGACATCCAATATTTAGAGGACTTGAAGTCCATTGTTGATAAATTATAAGTTTTTATGCCAATTGGAAACCAATCTAAGAAATTTATAAAGATAGGATAGGAAAATATGGAGAAGTTGGTGGATGTAAATAATTTAAAACGTCTGAAGAAATGGAAGATGAAGAATATTGTGAATTAAGATTATAAGAAACTTAAAAAATTCAAATTTATCTTCAAATCATCAAGAACATCCAACATCTAGAGGACTTGAAGTCCATTGTTGATAAATTATAAGTTTTTATCCCAATTGGAAACCAGTCTAAGAATTTTAAAGATAGGATTGGAAAATATGGAGAAGTTGATGGATTTAAAGAGTTTTAAACATCTGGAGAAATGGAAGATGAAGGATATTCTGAAGCAAGATTATAAGAAACTTAAAACATTCAAATTTCTCTTTAAATCACCAAGAATATCCAATATCTAAAGGACTTGAAGTCCTTTGTTGATAAATTATATGTTTTTATCCCAATTGGAAACCAATCTAAGAAATTTATAAATATAAGATTGGAAAATATGGAGAAGTTGGTGGATTTAAATAATTTAAAACGTCTGGAGAAATGGAAGATGAAGAGTATTGTGAATTAAGATTATAAGAAACTTAAAAAATTCAAATTTATCTTCAAATCACCAAGAACATGCAATATCTAGAGGACTTGAAGTCTATTGTTGATAAGTTATAAGTTTTTATCCCAATTGGAAACCAATCTAAGAAATTTATAAATATAAGATTGGAAAATATGGAGAAGTTGGTGGATTTAAAGAATTTAAAACGTCTGGAGAAATGGAAGATGAAGAATATTGTGAAGCAAGATTATAAGAAACTTAAAAAATTCAAATTTTTCTTCAAATCACCAAGAATATCCAATATCTAGAGGACTTGAAGTCAATTGTTGATAAATTATAAGTTTTTATCCCAATTGGAAACCAGTCTAAGAATTTTATAAAGATAGGATTGGAAAATATGGAGAAGTTGATGGATTTAAAGAGTTTTAAACATCTGGAGAAATGGAAGATGAAGGATATTCTGAAGCAAGATTATAAGAAACTTAAAACATTCAAATTTCTCTTGAAATCACCTAGAACATCCAACATCTAGAGGACTTGAAGTCCATTGTTCATAAATTATAAGTTTTTATCCCAATTGGAAACCAATCTAAGAAATTTATAAAGATAGGATAGGAAAATATGGAGAAGTTGGTGGATTTAAAGAATTTAAAACGTCTAAAGAAGTAGAAGATGAAGATACTAACCAAGAAACTAACAAGAATGTGAAATATCTAAAAAACACAAAGCTATTGTTGATGAATTAGATGATTTTAATTTAATTGGAAATAAATCTCTTAAATTTATGAAGATAGAACATAAAAATGTTAAGATGAAGATTGTCCAATGTTTATAGGCAAGATTAAGAAAGTATTTTTTAAAAGAAACATAAGTAAAAGGCTACTTTAAAAAGTTTCTCACACTATGAAATATTTCCTTGCCGTTCCCACCGTTTAATCAAATTTACTGTTATTTCAGACAACACCGGTCCATCAATAGAGCCTAACCAGTTCATCATGACAACCTATGACAAGTTTAATTGACCGCCCCACGCATGTAAAGGCAGCAACAATATCAATCGTGCACCATATAAACGTAATTACACGGCCGGTCTAATGAAATTTTTCGCCGGAATGGCCTTATAATTAAGCAATAAGTTCCCCGGCATTATTGAATCGGGACGCGGTAATAGAGCGAGGTCCCCGCGCCGTCCAAATATTATCCTTCGGATTACTCACATGACGGGAGGCTTAATCGGCTACGCACGCCTTCTAATTGGGGATTGTAAAATCAAGCGACCCTTGACGGATAGGCACACGCACACGTCGCCAATTGTTCGAGTATCAGGTTACCACGGTTACACTTCTGCGGGGGACCGTGATTTTATTACCGGCTTTGGGGCGCACAGGATGGGATTTGAGGTGTTTCGTGAAGGGCACTTCAGATAAATATGTTTGGCTTGGCACCCGGCAATCTGATTGCCACACGTTGGAATCGTTGAGTGTTTATCAGTTTCTTGGAATACTGAACTAATGAATTTAAGGAATACGATGGAGATGATGTGGGAGGCAAGGGAGTAGTTAATGGATTTGGATAAGTTGAAACATCTACAGAAGGTGAAGATGTAGGAAGCTGTGAAGCTGGATTTTCAGAAATCTAACCAGAAGACAATAATGATGAAAGTTCAAGTGTAATTATATAGTGTCTATGAAAATATGTTCAAATATTGGACTAATGAATTTAAAGAATGTAATGGAGATGATGTAGGAGGCAAGGGAGGAGTTAATAGATTTGGATAAGTTGAAACATCTATAGAAGGTGAAAATGTAGGAAGCTGTGAAGCTGGATTTTGAGAAATCTAACCAGAAGACAATAATGATGGAAGTACAAGTGTAATTATGTAGTGTCTATGAAAATATGTTCAAATACTGGACTAATGAATTTAAGGAATGTAATGGAGATGATGTAGGAGGCAAGGGAGAAGTTAATTGATTTGGAGAAGTTGAAACATCTACAGAAGGTGGAGACGAAGGAAGTGGTGAAGTCAGATTTTGATAAAATATCCAAATTTGATGAAATTCCAAAAGTAATTATTAAAGTAATCCAAGTGTAAAGCGTAAAGTCAACAAATAGAGGCTCAATTGTTAATATGTGTTTAATCCCTTTGTCAACAATTCACCCTTGCTGAGAATAATCCCTTTAGTCCACGGCACAACAAAGATTTCAGGTGCACAACACGGACCCTATTTAAACCTTAATCCGAGACATTTCCGATTATTGATCACCATCTGTTTGATAAAGATAAAAGACGTAACCACCCTCATGGCAACGATACCAAAATATGCGACACAAAAAATATGCTGCGGAACAAAGTGCTTGAGACTATTCATCTGCGACATCAAAAAGTTATATAATCAAATTATGTTTCTTTATTTACCAGCTCCCCCAAGCTCTAATAATACTTTTATCGTCCAAACAAATCTAATAAAATCATCACTTACTGCCACTGATGTCCCCTACCGACAACATCACAGGGTTGTATTCACTTCATAAATTGTTTGTTTCAGGTTCACGTCATCGAGAATATGTTTTGTTTAATATTAGGTTTATTTTACAACTACATATATAAAATAATAAAAATCACAATCTAATAATTACAACATCAAAATACAACCTAGGCACTAATTATAAAAATAAATTAAAACATGTTATCGTCGGTGGTTCTGTTGTAGAACTGGCGGGAGTAGGCTGCCGGTGATGATGAGAACAGACCAAACCAGTTCCTTTGATAAGCATACATCAGGAATAAAACCAAAGGAATGGTGATAAGTATTCCTAAAAAAAAACACAACGATTGATTCATCCAAGATGTTTGTGAATGCAATCAGTACCTGCCAGAAGTCCAATCAAAATGGTGCCATCGTTTTCAGGTCTTGCTCCGTACACATCAAGGCACCTAAGCTGATAATGTTTTTCCCTTAAGGCATGCATGTATATGCCGTCCATTTCTATGGGTGACCCGCACCTACAATCTCAGAATTTAGTACCACCTCTATAAATTACTTATGGCTTACTTTAATTCCTTGGATTTTTCAATGCCTTCTATTGTGGCATAAGTGGGTAGCAAGTTGTCGATGATCCACTGGTTGGTGCAGTCGCAGCTCCATTTGTTGCCCCCCAAGTCCAGGCCAACGAGTCGATCCCAGGAGGCTATCAGTTCCCTGGCCACCGACTCCAACTTGTTGTTTTGAATGTAAAACTGCAAACCGACGTTTCGAGGAGATTGAACCCTCAACAACTCGTATGTTAGTTACCTTTTTTATTGGCGGATAAATGGCCCCACCCTCCTCTTGTTTTTCGGCAAAGGCGTAATCATCGATTTGTCGCAGATTCACGTTGTCGTTCAGGTACAGCTCCTCCAAACTTTCCAAACCGCTGAAGGCGCCAGCGGAAATGTTCACTAAGGGGGTGATGTGGCACATGTACAGGACCTTCAAGTTGGGCACCTTGGGGAAGCCAGTTTTGTTGTCCAAAGTGATCAGTTGGGTGTCGTTGAGGTAGAGGGTGTGCAGGTTTTCGGCGTACTTGAGGTCTTGCGGTATCGCACTGATGGGATTGCCCGACAGGTCCAAGACTTCGAGGTTGGCGTGCGTGTGGAGGAAATGGTCGGGCAACGTTTTGATTCTGGTCGTTGACAGGTACAGTTCCTGAAAATTACACAATGTAATCATCTTGTCTAGAAATTCTAATTCAAAGTCGAGACTTACTCTTAAATTGGATAGTTCGGCGAAAGCCTGCTGGGCTTCCAACGTGATGGTCGTCAAAGGATTGACGCTCAAATCTAAGACTTCCAAATTGGTGATGTGTTTGAAGAGATGGGGCTCGATTTCGAATATTTGATTGTGATCAAGCTTCAAGACCCTCAAAGATTTGAGAGGCAGGTACTCGCCTTCACTGGTGTTGCCCTAAAACGACGTTTCAACATTAGAGGCACGAACGGACGTGACAACAAGTCGTACCCTGAAGACTTCGGGTGATATAGCAATCAACCTGTTTCTGCTGAGGCTCAGCTCCCTCATCGATTGCAAGTTGATGAAGACACCGTTAGCAATCGACGAAATTGCACCTTCAGATATTTCGAGCGACACCAAATTGGATTGGGGGAAGGGTGAGTCGAGTGTCATCATTTCGATGCGGTGGATGGTCAGGTGACGGTACGGGTACGGTTTGCGTTCGACGTCGAACCATGAGTTGTCGTCGAAGATGTGTTGTATCGATACGTCGCCATCTTTGCACACCACCGTTAGGTCTTCTTTGTTTGTGCAGTTGCAGAAGTCGCATAGAAATGCGTTAAAATGTTCCTGGAGGGATTCGTGGAGGACGCTAAGAAGGAAGAGAAACAGGACAAGCTTCATTCTAGAAACGGAAGAAAGTATTATTATTATTATTCGTAATTTATAAAACAAAAAATATGAATGTTTGGAAGCTTAATTGAGGTTAAGCAAAGTGTCACCATTTTTACACCATTAACTGTGATGAATGAGACCAAAATCCAAAATATGGCCTACACCACGACATCTACTGTGTCATATTCATGCAAATCACATGATCATCTTTGTTTTTGATCATATGTCACTTTCACACCTGATAAATTAAAGTGAGAAGTTTACTTACACGATTATTAAGAAGTTCAAACTATCCAAGTATAAAAAGAAGTCACTTTTTAACACACATGTTCAACAGAAGTAGGCTAAAATGAAATGATCTTCTGTGTATCTAATCTACAAGTAAATATTACTCATATCTGATAAGATTGCATGTGTAATGTTTATTTAGAAAGCGGCATTTGTTTATTGCGCCCAATTTACTGTTTAAAGGTGCAACTAGTCTATCAAATGGTTCAATATTAATAAGTACATAAATAAATAAAAATGTCGCCACTCAAGACTTTGTAATTTTTTGCTGGCCAAAAATGACAATGCGTTTAATAAATATATTTGCTGTTTGTAATTAGATAAGATTAGGAAAATTGTTTTAGACTATGTGGATTCATAGAAATGATGATCAAAGGAATTTATAGATTAAATTCAATAACAAAATGGCAAGTTTATAAAAAGTAGAGTAGAGTTTGAGTAATTAGCAATTTTCTCTTCAAATTTGTGCATTTGCTTTAGTAAATATTGACTTTCAATTGAAGAAACAGTATCAGAATATTTAAGTTTTTCAAATTTAAATTAGGGAAATTGTCAATTAACTTTCTGAACAAGATTCTTTTGTTTTGTTATGACTAATCCTGAAATATATTGGCAAACCTTCTGTCCCAGCAGAAAAAATAGTGTCAAATGAATCTAGAGGCTTAACTTCTTCATATTTTTAATTGTTAAACAGCAGCTTTCTAATAAAACTTAAATTCTGTGTAAGAAGTTGAAGAAAACTGTCAATTAATTCATTGGAACAAATTACTTTTGTTTTGTTATGACCAATCTTGACACAATTTCTGACCCAACAGAAGATATAGTGTCAAATGAATCTAGAGGCTTAACTTCTTCACATTTTTAATTGTTAAACATGCAGCTTTCTAATAAAACTTAAATTCTATGTAAGAAGTTGAAAAAAACTGTCAATTAACTCATTGGAACAAGATACTTTTGTTTTGTTATGACCAATCTTGAAATGTATTGACACAACTTCTGACCCAGCAGAAGAAATAGTGTCAAATGAATCTAGAGGCTTAACTTCTTCATATTTTTAATTGTTAAAGCTTTCTAATAAAACTTGAATTCTATGTAAGAAGTTGAATAAAATTGTCAATTAACTCATTGGAACAAGATACTTTTGTTTTGTTATGATCAATCCTGAAATATATTGACAAAACTTCTGACCCAGCAGAAGAAATAGTGTCAAATGAATCTAGAGGTTTAACTTCTTCACATTTTTAATTATTAAACATGCAGCTTTCTAATAAAACTTAAATTCTATGTAAAAAGTTGAAGAAAACTGTCAATTAACTCATTGGAACAAGGTACTTTTGTTTTGTTATGCTACTCCTGAAATATATTGGCAAAACTTCTGACCCAACAGAAGATATAGTGTCAAATGAGTCTAGAGGCCTAATTTCTTTATATTTTTAATTATTAAACAACAGCTTTCTAATAAAACTTAAACTCTATATAAGAAGTTGAAGAAAACTGTCAATTAACTCATTGGAACACGGTACTTTTGTTTTGTTATGCTCATCCTGAAATATATTGGCAAAACTTTTGACCCAACACAAGATATAGTGTCAAATGAATCTAGAAGCCTAATTTCTTCATATTTTTAATTATTAAACAGCAGCTTTCTAATAAAACTTAAATTCTATGTAAGAAGTTGAAGAAAACTGTCAATTATTTCATTGGAACAAATTACTTTTGTTTTATTATGACCAATCTTGACACAACTTCTGACCCAACAGAAGATATAGTGTCAAATGAATCTAGAGGCTTAACTTCTTCACATTTTTAATTGTTAAACATGTAGCTTTCTAATAAAACTTAAATTCTATGTAAGAAGTTGAAGACAATTGTCAATTAACTCATTGGAACGAGATACTTTTGTTTTGTTATGACCAATACTGAAATATATTGGCAAAACTTCTGACCCAACTGAAGAAATAGTATCAAATGAACCTAGAGTCTTAACTTCTGCACAACTTATTTATATCTTTGATATGGCCAATCCCGGAATGTGAGGATCTTATTTTTAATAGAAGTTTTCTAATTTAACATAAATTCTAGTTAATTGGTTGAGAAAAATTATCGACTTCTGCTTTCAAATTAGTATCTTTGTTTGGACCTTGGACAATTGAAGAAACATATCAGATAAATCCACCAAACTCCTTCACATCTTGAAACTCAATACGTGTAAATAATTGGATAACATATAAAACAAAATAACGATCATTAAAACCGTTCCCGTATGCATTTTGCTGCGATCCACTCGATTAACGAATGTAACATGATAACGCCAAAATAAATTGAACGCCGCCGCCGTATCTAAATCAGTTGTTAATAAGGCCCGTTCGAGTGGGCCCCGGGATGGGGGAGAAAGATATAAAGAGCCGGGACGACATCCTGACAGGCCGTAATTCATGAAAAGATGTCAGTTCACTCGAGTGGAGGGCTTCCGCCACAACCACCGACCTTCTCCTCGTCGCGCTGGCATCAAGGGTGCTCGTGTCAAAGAACGCAAAACAAAAGATAAAGGTGATAATACTACAAACGCAAGCGGTTGCCCCGTAATGAGGGTCGTCCCTCTTGCTTCTTTCTTAAACCGTTTCCATTAATATGTGTTTTCGGTCGTTCAAATACAGTGTCATTCATTTTATTGGTATCGTTTACTTTAGTACAAGCACTTGACTGAAACTTTGTCACGGTTCAAAATTGTTCGTTTACGGGTTTGATGATGAGTTCGTGCACCTGAAAATGAAACTTGAGTTGATTTGCTAACGAAAAGGGTGGCTGGGTCATACTTGGACATGGGGAGGGGTGGATAGAACATAGAGGACTGACTCAGCGACGTCTTCAGTCTTGAGCAAAGGCATGGACTTCAAGGCATCGAGGATTTTTGAGTCCAGTTTGCCACTTTTCATCTGTATTACTTCAGTCTCAACTGCACCTGGGCTAATACTCTGAAAACAAGGTTTCATCCCAAATAATCAGTGACATGAGTAGTTCTTACGGTAACTTTGATCTTAGTTTTGTAAGCGTTAAGTTCCTGACGAAGAGTCTCAGTCAAGGCGGTGACGGCATATTTGGAGGCAGCGTAAACATTAATGTTGGGATAATTGGGAACCTTGTGGCCAGCCACGCTGTTAATGTGGATTATGTGTCCATCCACTTTGTTCTCTCTCATACTCCTCACCGCCTCCCTTGTAGCAACACAAAGACCTGAACGAAACCTTTAGTTTGACCCCCCCTCCAGCAATACAAACCTAACACGTTCGTGTCGAACACTTTCCTCCACTTCTCCGTGTTGCCTTCGATTAAATTGGTGATCTGAATGACGCCTGCGTTGTTGATGAGTATGTGTATCGTCCCCAAATTCTCTTTGATCCACTTGAACGCCCGCAAAAGTTCCTCCTCCTGCGTCACGTCCGCCTTGTAAACGTACAACTTCCCTCTGGCACCCTCCTTGATCAGCTTCTTGGACAGCTCCTTGACCGTCTCGTGACGTCGGTCCAAACCTACCACCTGCAAACCTTCGTGGACCAGTTTCTGGGAGATGGCGGCACCGATTCCGGCACTGGCGCCCGTCACCACCGCCACCTTGCCCCTCCATCTGTCCATTGAGAGCACCATTTTGGTTTTTTGGGGTTTTGCGGTTCTTCCACTGGAAATTTTTCAATCGATGACACAAGGGTGTGACGTGAAATTATTAAATCAATGGAATGTTTTGACGTTTGGTAAACAACAGGGTGATGCTCTGGCGAAACGGAAATGATAAAAAAGCCGCGAATTGTTTCGAGACGTAAACAACTTTTTTAATGAAAGGTTTGTTGCGGGAGCATCGCCTCAGATAAAATGAATAACATATTTGTATTCGGAGAATTTGTTTTTGCCAGATTAATCTTTTGACCTTGAAAAAAACCTTTCGAAAACGCCTTTTATTTATCAGACTGCAGCAGCATTTCATGCCATTGTGCAGTTGACCGTCTGACCGTGAAGACGATGGATCGTTGGGTCGACAAAGTTGCCATTGTGACCGGTGCCAGTTCTGGTATTGGGGCAGACATAGCCAAGGCGTTGGTCAAGAAAGGGTTAAAGGTAACTAGATTTTATACTATGCAAGTCATTGAATTTTACAATGTTTTCCTAGTAGTAAACTAATTTCCTTCACACCGATTAATTGTTGTGGTTTAATTATCAGTTCAAGGTTGATAACGACAACCAACCTGATTTATGCAAATAATTTGTTTACATATTAATTATAACACAAGTGATTGACTCCACCTCAAGAAACACTCTTTAACTCATCCCCTCAGGTTGTGGGTTTGGCCAGGAGGAAAGAAAGAATCGACGAGCTGGCCCAGCAATTGAAGGGGGAGCCGGGCAAGCTGTACCCTTTTAAGTGCGACTTGAGGAACGAAAAAGAGATCCTCGACGCCTTCAAATGGACGACCGAAAACCTAGGTCCGGTCCACGTCCTCATCAACAACGCCGGATTGTTCCAGAAGACCAACCTCATCGACGGGGACACGGAGAAGTGGAAGAAAATCTTCGACGTCAACGTCATGGGTACAAAACTAAAACGTCGTAAGTCCTTTGATGGTCACGCGAGCGTGTTTCAGCTTTGAACATCGCCACTCGCGAAGCTGTCAGGATAATGAGGGCCAACGACATTGCCGGTCACATAATCCACATTAACAGTCTGGGAGGTCATCGTGTCATTTACTTTCCGGACCTGAACGTGTACAGTGCCTCCAAATTTGCCGTTACAGCCCTCACCGAGACCTTGAGGAGGGAGTTGCAGGCTAACAAACTTAAAATTAAGGTTACGGTAAGTTGGCCAGACAACACCGGTCGATGTGGTGGCTTATTTTTGTTGTTAGAGCGTCAGCCCGGGTGCTGTGGCCACTGAGCTGACCGACAACGCGGAGTTCAAGTTTACCGACGATGTTGCCAAGCAGTTTGCTTCCTTGAAGCTTTTGGAGTCGGAAGATGTGACACAAGCTGTTGTTTATGCCTTGTCTACCAAGCCACATGTGCAGGTCGGTTTTTTGTAGGTGTTGGTTTGGTTTGGTTGTAATTGTTGTTGGATTTTTGAAGGTACATGAGGTTACACTGCTGCCAATGGATGAACCCTTTTAAATGTCCACAGGACTTTGAATTTCAATAAAAACATATTGCAAGAACTGAGTTTTATTTATTTTAGAATTTTGGTAACATATCACATATAATACATAAGCTTCAGAATGTTTCCCCAACAGGTTGAATGGTCAACTCTGGGATCTGTAAAATAAATAACTTAATAAGTTAATAATCAGGACAAAAGTATTGATCAAAGTACTGACCTGTACTTTAGGATTGGTTGACAAAACGTAGACGACCGCATCGGCAATGTCCTCAGCTTCGATCTGAGGTGTGATTTCCCTCTGCTTCTTCAGGACATCTTCCTCCATAACAAAGTTGTTGGTTTCCAGAATTTCCGAGGTGACAGTTCCGGGACTGATGCTCTGCAACCGACCTTAATCAATTCCTGTGAGTGGTACTTGGAAAAACTTACGGTCATTTTGATTTTCAAATTGTGGGCGTTCAACTCTTTGGAGAAGGTCTGCGTTACGGCGGTGACGGCGTGCTTTGAGGCTGTGTACAGGTTTATTTGGGGGAAATAAATGTTTCGTTGACCTGCGATGCTGTTGATGTTGATTATGTGACCGGCGATGTCGTTTTGCCTCATTTGGGTCACAGCTTCCTTTGTGGCGATGCACAAGCCTGCACGAAACAACGTTAATTAAATGATGTTGTCGAGTTAAACTTGTTGGTACCCAGAACGTTGGTGTCCAGCAGCTTCTTCCACATCTTGGTGTCGCCGTCGATCATGTTGGTGGGTTGGATGATGCCGGCGTTGTTGACGAGGATTGAGACTGGTCCAACGTTGTCTTTGGTCCATTTGAAGGCGTTCAGGATGTCGTCTTCTGAAGTCATGTCGCATTTTACTGCGTACATTTTGCCTTTGGCTCCTGACAGTGAGTTGGCCAACTCCTGGACTCGTTCCACTCTTCTGGCTAAGCCGACGACCTGGAAGAGTGAATGTTTGGATCATATTAGGTTTTTGGAGCAAATGGTTCTCTTTAAATTTCTATTGTTACAATATCACATGCATTATTTATCTAGCATCAATTGTGTATGACTCATAATTGGCTAGGAGATATGTATAATGTATAATTAAAGCGATAACACGCGACACGACAGACAAAATATGTGCATACAATTTTAAATATGGTACCATTATCTACTCTAAGATAAAGTGACATAATAATAGTGTTTATAAGTTAAACAAAGGATTAAAATTGTGATAATTGTATGAAAAGTATATAAAATATTAAAAATAGAACAAATAAATGTTTCCATCAATCAATTTTGAACAAGAACTAAAAGTACCAAGTAATAATCCATCATAATTGTATTAAAACAAGTAAATTGATGACATTCAGGTCGTTCATTCGTTTCAATTCAGCACAATATCTGGCCAAACAAATAATAATAAACGTGTTTATTTATAGATCACGTGCAAATATTCAGTACCAAAATAACACAGGCACTAGACGATTAATAATTTAATCAGAACATACTTTCAAGCCTTCCTCCACTAATTTCTTAGCAATGCCAGCTCCAATGCCGGCACTTGCACCTGTTACTACTGCCACCTTGCCCTGCCATCTCTCCATAGATAGTACCATTTTGATGTTTACTGTTGAACGGCTGAAGCACAACTAACGAGAGATAAATATTGTGCCCACGCTGTGTGGTTCTCTTCTACAGACTTCTCAAGGTCAAATGTGTTTGTTGTATGTTTAGAAAATAGACAATTAGTACCACCATCTTCTTCTTCTTCTTATCTTATCTTATGTGGATGTAAATTTGTCAGGTTAACAGACAAAAAATGTTTTTTTTCAGAGGTACCAAAAATATTTCACTTTCACAACTTGATAATTCATGAATTTTTAAGTTTTTGGAGTTAACTCCTCAACTAGTACCAACAGACTTAATTGGGTTTCTATTATTTTATGTTGGGAACAGTTTCAATTTAATTGGACCGATGATGTAGACGGTAAGAAGTGAATGATCCAATAAACCTGAACCTTGCCGGCACAATGTAAAAGTCAATTAAAAACATCAAATAAAAATCAATAATCGCATAAAATAACATCCATTAATTCAATTTAAACAGCTCCGGCAAAACATAATTTTGTTAGTCAATTTGAATTGAATCAGTAAATTTGTTATATTATCCATGTAAAACCATGAATTACCGTGTAATTTTATTTCGATTTAATTCCACGAGTGGACGAAATTAAAAACCAAAAAGTAGACTGTTACAAATTTATTTGCTACTGTTAATTTGAAACGTTAAAATGTTTCGTTCAACGGTTTTATGATCAATTCGTGGACCTGCAACAAGTTTAAATTAACCGAAGTGGTAGAAATAAATAAATGGACGTTTACTTGGACTGTTGGAGGGGTGCCAACAACATAAATGACGGCATCGGCCACATCGTTGGGATCTAATGCAGTCGAACTCCTGTACAAGTCCCGGACGACCCCCGTTTGGCTTGTGACCATATCCGTCTGCACGACTCCCGGGCTAACATCCTTTGGGGGAGACATGAACGAATAAATTATTAATTAAATTAACCGACCTAGCTTACACTTATTTTGATTTTGGAGTTCATCGAAGTCAGCTCGACTCTGAGGGCTTCCGTCAACGCGGTTATGCCCCATTTGGTGGCGGTGTACATGGCGAAAAATGGGCTTCCGGGTATTTTATGGCCCAGGATGCTGTTGATGTGGACGATGTGGCCGTCGATTTTGTGTTGTTTCATCTGTTGGCACGCCTCTCTGGTGCCGATGCAAAGACCTGGAGATGAAAACTTTAGTTTTAAGGTGAAATGATGGAGGGTGGTTACTCATTAAGTTGACGTCGATCATTTCCTTCCAATATTTGGTGGCGCCGTTGGTCAGGCCAGCTTGGATGCAAACGCCGGCGTTGTTGATAAGAATGGAGACAGGACCAACGTTGTCCTTGGACCATTCGAAAGCTTTCAGTATGTCTTCCTCTTTGCTTAAATCGACTTTTATTCCGTAGATTTTGCCTCCTTTGTTGGACAACTTTTTGTTGAGGGCGTCCACCATTTCCTTTCTTCTTGCCAGTCCCACAACCTAAATGATTTGTGATTTGTATACTATCACAAAGGGTAATTAAAGTAACAATTACCTTCATTCCATGATCTGCCAGTTTTACAGCTACTATAGCCCCAATTCCTGCACTAGCACCAGTGACAATAGCAGTCTTACCTGCCCACCTCTCCATTTTGCTATAACTATCAGGTTTTTGTTCTGTTTCTATTTTATACGTATCTGATGTTAAAATAAATTGGATAATTACATGAAGGTGGACAGTTTGAAACAAACTTTGTTGGTATGATTGCAGGTTGTAAGTAAGTTAACACATTGTAAATTATGCCTGTCACACGAATTGTTTACTATTTAATTTAATTTGTACTTTATGACATGTTTAATGGAGTTGTTATTTATGATGTGTTTTAATGTTTTACTGCATTTTAATGACTATTTTTGTATGGTCAGTCATTAATTATCAAGACATATACTAATAGAATAATAGGGGTTGTTATTTATGATGTGCTTTAATATTTTTCTGCATTTTAAAGTCTATTTTTTTTTGAAGTGACCCATTAATTATCAAAAATTAAACTAATACAATAATAGGAGTTGTGTTTTAATGTTTTTTATATATTTTAAAGTCTATTTTTTGTGATGACCCATTAATTATCAAAAATTAAAGTAATACAATAATAGAAGTTGTTATTTAAGTTATGTTCTAATGTTTTTTTGTATTTTAAAGTCTATATTTTGTGGCGACCTATTAATTATTAAAATATAAACAAGAATAATAATAGGAGTTGATATTTAAGTTGTGTTTTAATGTCTTTCTGCATTTTAGAGTCTACTTTTTTCTTTGGTGACCCATTAATTATAAAAAATTAAAGTAATACAATAATAGAAGTTGTTATTTAAGTTGTGTTTTAACGTTTTTCTGTATTTTAAAGTATAATAAACTAATAAAACTTCTTGGATAATTTTATTATTATTTTAATAAAATAGTTGTTTAAACTTTATCTAAGACAAATTAATATTGATTTTAAATTATTGTTTACTATTGTATGTACTAAGTAGATATTTAATATTTAATTATAGATACCATAATATTTTGTCTTGATTGTTAAATTATATTTGTTATATTCTTAAAATTATTACACATTATCAACGTATAAGTTATTTTTGATTAAACTATTAAATTAATAACAAATTAAACTAATTAATTATGAATAATAAAATCGATAGAGCTCAATTTGAAACAGAAAACTTCCCATTTCAAATCCGGTGTTTGTCTACCGCCCACCAGATTGCGCCACCGCATCAATATTCCTGCGGTAAATCAGCGCGTGCAAAAACCGCGGACGCCGTCCCGCAACGGCCGAATGGAGAGCGCACTCACACACACACACACAGACATCTTTCGATTCGAAACCGTGTAACGCAGGATTACGTTTCCGTTTGTCCGTCGGCGTGCTAGGTTATGAACGGTCGCTGATCCGTATTATTATTCCTGCTGGGTGTGTGGTGCGCGTAAGAAGGTTGTTTGGCAAGTACAGCACAAAGAGGAGCACCATGATGAATCCCTGCGTCATACCCGAACCGAAGGAAGACGACGTTGGTGATGGAAGGTGGATGAGTATGGTGAGTTTTGGTGGTTTTTTGGATTTCGGTCGTTTGGGTTGGTTGTTTCGTTGCTGTTGATGGAGTAATTGTCTTTGGAAGTTGGTGGTGATGGTTGGAGAAGGTGGTTTTTTGGAAGAGTGGTTGGGAAATTGATTAAAGAAGAAGATTTGTGAGAATGGAGCTTTTTATGAGCAAACCTTGATCAGAATCAGAAAGTTTTGGCTTCAGGCTATGTCTAATTAAATTTTTGAACAAACAATTAATGTCATAATTAGTGTTTGGTGCTTAGCAACATAGTTGAAATGAATCTTGTACCATTGTTGTTATCTGGTAGTGCAAATAGAAGAACTTATTTGGCTATATTAAATTGACTCGTTGTAAACAAGATAAATTTGATAATAATAATAATAATATCACAGTAACAATTTGTTCACCAATATCTTGTTGGTCATGTCATTCTCCATGAATGGTTTAGTTTGATGATTCATTAATTCAAAGTACACAATTAAGATATGCTAACGTTCACATTATGGATAAAGAGCTAGAAAAGTACCACCAGTAAAATGCCAAATCAAGATAATTGCTCAAGACGTTTCCAAGAAGATGACTAAGGTAACATTATTTATGAACGGGTACGATCACAAAGGTTAATCAAAACTAGTTAAGGAATGAACGTGGCCATAACAATCAAAGCCAATAAATTGCCAGCAATAAGGTGCGACCTAAATTCGTCGTTGGTGACCCAGACTGAAACTCAAAAAACTCCACGTTGCACCACACAATGCATAGTGGGTAAGGCCTTTGAAAGCCAGATGACAGGATGCGGCATAAAAGAAGTGGGCTCGCCAAGGAAGTACCAATAAAAACATTAAAGCGTCCGACCATTAAACTATTAACTTGCCAGAAGCTGCCACTCAGCACAGATATGCACTCGTAACGTTGTTTTGATCCTGTCACGTATCATAAGCTGGGATTTCGCAATGATGTATTGCCTTGCATGCAAACTAGAAACTGGAGATAATTGACACAGGTGTGGCCCAGGCTAAATATTAATTGTCGGTGGTCGGAGAGAAATTTAACGCACATATACTGGAGACACTTGGGCAATTTCGTTGAGGGGTGGAATTAATCGAGGAAATTGGTGTTTGCCTTTGTCGGCCTTGTTTGCTGCACAAACATGTCCTTCGTCCTCTAAAACTTGCACACGTTTGATACGTTTAATGATCAGTGCCCGGTGATTGAGATCTGTCATAAGCCATCAATAAACGGGGATTAGACAATCAATAAGATTATCAGACGCATTCCACACAACGTTTTTACTTTATTATTGTTTTAACATTCTTAAAATAATAACTTCAAACAAGCGATAAATTCAAGTTCAGTGTTTATTCACCACTGAAACTTGGCACTGGTTCAAACATTACTTGGGTTAGCTGGAGTTGTAATTGTTCATTTTTTCCTTGTTTTAATTAAAGGGGAAAACGTTGGTACGGTTTTGGTTTTTAATAATGGGCTATAATGTTTGGGTTACACGATTAAATTTTGAAGGTAACATTGTTTGTCGTGTTTTTTTTTTAAACACGCTAATAAATAATTGGATTTTAAGTGTCTAATTCCTGTTTATTATCCACAGTTAATCCATGTCTCACATGATTATTTAAAATTAGATTGGCTTTGATAATCATTTATATAAATGAGGTAAAAATAATTTGACGTGGTGTTTTATAAAAACAGGTATAATAAATAAGTTGGTTGGATTAACTGAATGTAAACTTTGCAGTTTGTACCAGGATTTCTACGTATTTATTTAATTTTGAGATATTTGGCATTATCTATACGTATTAGATATGTTTGGTTAGAGAAATGTGGTTAATTTTTTACAGATTTTATGTTAAACTGAGAGAAATAAATTATATACATTGTTGAGCCTGTGTCTACTGATTAATTTAATTAATATAATATAACATATAATTAATAAAACCTAATTTTAACAGTTATTATGATTCATAATTATAAAGTTCCAAACTTCTTAGAAGCAACAAGTAATACCATAAATTAAATTCCAGTTAGATTCAACAAGTTTTAATTTAACTTTGGTTAAAAGTCTAAAAAATTGAACCAAAAAACGATGAGATAAATGATTTATTTTAGGAAATCCCGTTAAACTAAAAATAAATTTTAAAATTGTTAAGGTTTATATAAACAATTATTTAAAATTAATATAGTTTATATTTTAATAATTAATTTATAAACATGAAGAAAGTTTAAACGAGTCTTATATAATCGTTTATAGGTTATCAAATTAATAATATATAATAATTAATTTTATCTAACTAAACATAAAATAAACTAATTTACAATTTGTTTCTTTAAACTTAATATAATAATTTATGTAATATTTTAATTATTTTATATTTTTAAACTTTACTATAATTTGAAATTATACTAATATTAATTTTTTATTGTATATTTTATTGAAATAATAATAATAATTATTATTCTTTTAATTAGATACTTTTACAATTTGATTTAGTTAATAAAGTTATATTTAATCGTTAAAATTAACTTAATAAATTAATAATATTTATAATATACAGGGTGATTCACTCCTATTAATTAGAAGTTTATAGAGAACGGAAAAAGGTATTAATTTGAAATTTTTATAGCACTTATAATTTGACTTGAACCACTTTTCTAATTTATTTTGAACAAAATTTCATTTCCGGTTTCGCCGGAAGTAACATCAACTTTGTTATTTTCAATGAAACGCCCTGTAATTTTTTAGATTTTTATATACTACATGTAATTTGAAAATCTAAAAATATACAGGATGTTCCATTGAAAATAACAAGATTATTGATGTTTTAAGATGCACAAAGTTAAATGTGAATAACGAACACTCTGTAAAAAAATTGAGAGTGTTAACGATATTTCCTTATAGAATGGTCGTTTGTTAACATATATGCTAAAAATGAACTTTCCAGCATCAAAATTGGCGGCTTTACAGACATTTTAGTTGGACCATCAATCTGTCAAAATTTTTGGAAAATTATTAATAACTCAAAAACTATTGGGTTTAGCTATAGGACATAGAATGCTATTTTATCTGGAATTATATATAGAATTTAAAAATTAAAAATATACAGAGTGTTCCATTGAAAATAACGAAGTTGACATTGCTTCCGGTGAAACCGGATGTGGCAAATTTCTTCGAAATAATTTAGAAATGTAGTTTAGGTCAAGTTATAATTGGTATAAAAATTTCAATTCAATACCTTTTTCCGTTCTCCATAAACTTCCACTGATACTTTATTAGACATCACTTAAAAATAAATCATAATTGAAATAAATTTATTTTAGTAATGTTTAAATAATAAAATGTATTTTATTTTAATAGCAACATTGCATTATTGTAAATTTACTACTTTTACCATATATTAATAACACATAATTAATAATAACCTTTATCTTATTCAAGTGCATTCAAATCTAAAATTGGACCGCAAATTAAGAAATTATTATTTTGAACATTTTAGTAAACATCACATCAAAGATAATTAAACGTACTAACGTTTCAAACAAAATTCATATCGATGAGTGAAACCGATTTCCTTAATTCCAAAATCCACTTAAAAGACCTTCCCACCACAAATAAATCTGGAATTGTTTCAAAACCTCGAAACTTATAAATATATTTATTATATACACGGGTCACCTATTTTATACAAATTATCGTCGTGACACGTTGCTTGTCACATTTTATTTAATTATTAAATTTTGAGCAACAAAACAACCATTTATTTTTATATGTAATGTTAACACGTGATAAAACAATCAAGGCGGTTTTGATTGTTATTGGTTGTGCAAGTTGTGTTGGGTTTTCATCGACGTGCGTGTTCAAAGATGCCGAAAATATTTTAATTTACAGGCCAAATTTAACTTATAAGTTAACGTGGTGTGAAATGGATGGTGACAGTTGTGTTGAAATCAGGAGTTATGTTTTCGTTGCAACTATCGACTGAACAGTTTTGTGGGTGCCTCACTTGTTGCCACATTAATCAGCTTAATGGTGGGTCCAGGAATATCTGGATTCTGTGGTGGTGGGTTAGACAGAACCCATTTAACGCTTTGAAGCTTCCTTTGGGTCTTTAATGGGATGTGTGGGTGGTTCTTCGTGAGTTTGGGCTATGGTCGGTGGTCAGTGGTGGCCTTCAGGCCACCATAGGGTCACCAAAGGTCTTCCTTGGGTTGAGTCTTAAGAGAACTGTGTAGTACCAGGTTTACCAGCTTTAACTCATTGTCTGGACCAACTACAGGATCAATAAAAGGCTCATTTTCATTGCCTGCAAGGCAACTGTCTTACTAAATTTATTTTGAATCCATTTGTCCAACTTTCTGATGAAATTCTTTGGAAGAAACATCTTCCTAATGATTGATCTGTCACAGTTTAATAGCTGGCCCACTTCTAAACATGTTTTGCCAGGATTTGGCACGAGGCATTGCTTAATTTCTTCCTTCAGGACGACCTTGACGTTGCTCATCTTCTTCAAACTCACTGCCAATGAAACGTGCAGCTTCTACAGCTTTAGCTTGCTTTTGAACTCATAAATCAAATACTTAAATACACCCACAAAATATTCTAGACACAAAAAAGTTAGAAGGAGCTTAACAAACCTTCCAAGTAATACATAAACCAAAAGCCTAAAATACTTTCTCCTGCACCCAATACATCAACAATTTGATGTGAAAACATAACGTGGCAAAACGCCGTTTAATCCAATTTACTCGGGAAAATAATGGGACGTTTAATTTTCCTAACTAACACACACACACACACAACACTTGTGTGTCATCTTTGAGAAATGGAGCGTCAAATTTCTACTGGCTGACGATCAAATTACAACGTAGTTACTGGCCAATTACTTGCAACACTGATAAGCCCTAATTTACTTAAACATTTATTTTTTTTGTAGCACCAACGATTTGTGCAGCAGGCCAGGACTAGCGAGTCGGAGGTTTTGTTTATCGGCGACTCGATAGTGCAACAATTGCAGTTCACGCCACTGTGGACCGACAAAATTAGTTCGTTGCATTGCATTAATTTTGGTATCGGCGGTGACAGGTACGCGTTTAGATTTTCTGCACGTGCGCCCCCATTTTTTTAACGTTTTTTTAGGGTGGAGAACGTGCTGTGGAGAATACAAAACGGCGAATTGAATTTCAACGTCAAGCTCAAGGCGGTGGTGGTGTTTGTGGGGACGAATAACACGGACTGCACGCCGCACGAAATATTCGAGGGTATATTAGAGATAATCAAGGAGATCAAAAGTCGGTTGGGGAAAGTGACCATAATACTGCCAGTAAGTCAGAATGTCATAAAGTTTATGTGCTTTTATCATTTGTTTATTCATTGACCTCTTTTATCGGTTCAAAAATGTTAAAAACGAATAAAAAAACCCATTTTTTTTATAAAGAATATATGGAACAATAGTAAATCAATTATTTGTAATTAAATTTCTTCGTCGAAATTTTTTCCAATAATTCAAATTACAAATTTCAAGTAACTGAGTTTGATCAGCAATTATTATTATTAGCAGGAGTTCGAAATAAATCAATTAAAATCTTTGTGTCAGATATTTTTTAATAAAAACCTTTTAAAAATACTAAAACAATAATAACTAATTAATAAGTCTGCAGTTTTTATTTATTTTTCAAAGAGCTTTTGTGCAGGTCTATTTATTTTACAATTAGTGTCAATAGTTTGATTTTTTGTCTATATTAAAGGATATCTAGAAGAAAATAAATATAAATAATTTTTTAATAATTTAATTTTATATACCATAATTTCTAGCAATAATTTTAATATTAAAACAAGTGTATAATCAATAACTTAAATTATTAGCAGGAATTTTGGTGTAGTGTTTCAGATATTCCTTAGATAAAAACGAGACATTTTGATAACTAATTAAATTTGTATCTTTAGTTTTTGTTGAACTTTCAGACAAGTTTTGCTTTTATTGCAGGAATATTTACTTGTTAATTAGTTTTCTTCATACTATCTGGTTAAATATCATTAAAAATTGAAATTTTATCTAAAAACTATCTGTAAGAATGGTAAATAATTTTACAGTTATTTAATTTTTGAGTCAAAAGTCCTGCCAGTAATTAAAATTACAAATTTAATTTAAACCAAAGGAGTAAACGAGTGTCATCAGTAACATTAATTATTGTCAGGATTGTGGTATAGAAAATTGAATTACAAAAGAATTATTTACTAATTGTAACAGACATTCTTTACTTAAAACGAGGCATTTAGGCAAACTTTCTAATTAAATTTGTATCTTTAGTTTCTGTTGAACTTCCAGACAGTTTTTGTGCTTTCGTCTGCTTTTCTTGCAGGAATATTTTTTGGTTAATTAGTTTCCTTCGTACCATCTGGTTAAATATTATCAAAAATTCTAATTTTATCTAAAAACTATCTGTAAGAATAGTAAATAATTTCATAGTCATTTAATTTTCGAGCCAAAATTTCTGCCAGTAATTAAAATTACAAATTTGATTTAAAACAAAGGAGTAAACGAGTGTCATCAGTAATATTAATGATTGTCAGGATTGTGGCATAGAAAATTGAATTACAAAAGTATTATTTATTAATTGTTACAGATACAACGAGGCATTTTGACTAGCTTTCTAATTAAATTTGTATTAGTTTTTGTTGAACTTCCAGACAGCGCCTGTGCTTTCGTCAACTTTCATTGCAGGAATATTTATTTGTTAATTAGTTCCCTGGGTACCATCTGGTTAAATATTATTAACAATCCTAATTTTTATGTTGCTTTTAATGTTGTTGTCCTCCATTGACGTAGAAATGATATTTCTATTTGTAATTACTAAAAAAACACAAGTCCTACGCCAATCCCCCATGCCAAATATAACATTGAACATGAGAAACTCATTATCTCTTCAAGGATACTTATTTAGACATAAAAAAATTGTTCTCACAAAATTAAAACAAATGCACAATCATAAAACATAATTAATTGCTAATTAAAAACGTATGCGATGCATAATTATTTAGTGTTGGACACTTAATTTTTGACGTCGTCTTCGTCGTTCCTATTTTAAAATTCCTGGTTTCCTCCAGACCCTCTTACCCAGGGGCCACTTCCCCAACCCGTACAGGGAGCGCAACGACCACGTGAACACGTTCCTGATCGACAAGTTCTGCAACGAGGCGAACGTCGACGAGGTGACCGAAAACGTGCACGTGGTGCCGATACACGAGAACATCGTCGGCAACGACCAGACCATCTCGCACTACATCATGCACGACTATTTGCACCTGACGAACGCGGGCTACAACAAAATCTTCACGCCGGTCTACGATAAACTGTGCGAGGTGCTGAAAGTCCAATAGTAGTAATTAATAATGATTAATTAATTAATAATGTGATTGTGAATTTTTGCCTTGTCTGTATTTTTCATATTTCGATGTTTTTCTTTCTTTTGATAAGTGTTTGAGGAACGGGGACCAACAGGTTTTGATTGGTTCGCTGTTTTATTTCAATTTTCGTGTCTTGAGGCGTTGTATATAATTTTGCCTGAGATGTATGTTTTGTATAGTATTTTCGAGGATCAAACGGTTCGATTTATTTATTACCTGAATAAAATATATTTTATATACAATAAAAATTTATAATTAACAAGTGGTTCTTCATTTTTTAATTTGCTAACGTTATATAACAATTAATAAAATCATTAATTTGTAGTTTTTATTAGACCTAAAATTACCCTTTAAAATAGTACACAAGTTGTTTTAAACAAAATGTAATTTTAACTGGGAAAATTTTGAAAACAACAAACAATGTAATTTTATTGTAGCTGTTGATTTAATTCTTTAATCAAATATTGACTTTTTAAATCTGGTTTCAGTAAATTTCTAACTGGATATCATAACATATAACTAATATCTTCATATTTATTTAATCAACATCCGTTATATTGCATTTTCTTTGAGATGGTTGATATATTTAGAAACTTTTTGGAACTATTAATAGACAAAGACATTTATTTTACGAGTCTGTTTTCATTTATAGTTATATGATTTTATAATTATTACATATAAAATTTTCATATCTATTTGAAATGATTTATGTTTGTCTTTTAAACATTCGTAATTTTTTTATACCAGTTGTGACACTTTAAATAATTAAATATTTGTATTGAATAACTGACAAAATTTTATTTATATATTTATAATTACAATAATTAATTGATCAAATAATAAAGTACAATAATAAAATAAATAAAGTCCGCTCCTTTAAAATTATAACTGGAATGTTACTAGAAACAATTTATAAATATTTTGTTATACATTTCATACAATAATTCTACTTAAAATAATAAATTAAATATTTTAATCTTCCCCCTACATGTCAGCGCCATCTATGAATTTTATTCAAACCTTGCGCCTCAACTCCAGAGAATCCCACACAAATACTAGCGACATCTACAAATCGTAACGCGAAACAAGCTCCTGCTGCGAAATTGTGCAGGAAATTTAATGTCTGCAACCAAGGTAGCGCTCTTCATGTATGCACGTCTGATTGATCTTCCGGAATTGTTTCAATGCCATCTCTTTGATGTTGTTTTATTTTACGACAATACGTTTAATGATTTTTGTCGTAACGTAAGAAAATGTCCGGACCGTGTACTGTGGCGGCTCCCAAAGATGACAAACACTGGATGTCGAAGGTACGAGGGCCAGATTAAATAATTTAAGCACAACGTCTCCTTGTAGCACCTGGAGTACGTGGAGGCTGTTAAGAATTCCGATTGTGATGTGGTCTTCATCGGCGACTCTATAATTGAGTACATGGAGACTAGCTGCATCTGGCACGACATTAAGACGTTGTGCAGATGTGTGAACTTGGGAATTGGAGGGGACAGGTAAATCGTCGAGGAGTTGTTCCAGTTCAGCCTTCAGGTGTTGATTGTAGAGTGGAGAATGTGCTGTGGAGGGTACAAAATGGTGAGATGGATTTTGTTAATCCTGTCAAGGTTGTGGTGCTGTTGGTGGGGACGAATAACGTGAACAATGAGCCAGAGGATATTTTTGAAGGATTGATGGAGATAATCAAAGAAATTAAAACTAGGTTGGGTAACGTGACCATAATATTACCGGTAACCCACTGGAAATTACCTATTGTAGGTCAATAATAATTAAAATAACTTAACTTCTAGTCGTTGCTTCCTAAAGGGCAGTACCCGAACCCTTTCCGCACCAAAAATGAAAACGTTAACAAAATGTTGGAAGAGAAATTCTGCACTGAAGACAAGACTGAAGAGACTGAAAACGTTTATTACGTGTCCATTGGGCAGCACCTCTTGGAGCCGGATGGTACCATCAGTGATAAGCACCTGTACGATTATTTACACCTTACTGACATAGCTTATCTAAAATCATTTGGCATCGTCTTGCAAAAGATGAAGGAGCTGGACTTAACTTAGACAGGGCTTAAAACTTTTAATAGTAATCCTTAGACTAGTACTGTTATGGTTGTGACAATAAGCTTCTCTTTGTTATGACATAAATATTTACTCGTTGATGCAAAAAACATTAAAATAAAATTTATAAAACCCCCTTATCTTAATCAGTGTCATAAACAAACCGTTTATAATTATTTGCTGGCAATACTCGTCAGTTTATCTTATCAGTTAGCCACAAACGAAACAAACTCCAGATACATTTTCATTATAAGCCGCAACATGGAGTTGTTAAAAGTGTCAGAGAATGAGAAAAAGAAGGTGAGGGAGTTTTATGAAACGGACGAGGCAAGGATTAAGCAGGACCTTGAGATTATCAAGGAGTGGTACAAGAAACGACCTCATTTACCTCAAGGTTTAAACAGTAAGTGTTTATTGAATGTTGTGTGGCAGGAGTTTTATCACCTCCTGGTTCTTTCTCTTCCTCTGCAGGAGGAATATTTTTAAGGAATTATACTTATTTAATCTGCTAGTTAAAATATAGATTTATTTTGTGTGTTGTTCTGTACCTAGTTCAACTGATAAGATTATTTTGGTATATTTTTATTAGTTATTACTATAATAGTTATTACAAAGCATATGTCTGTAATATATGATGATGATAAGGCATAAACTTCTTCAAATTTTGGTTATATGGTTTAATTTTTATTCATTTATATATTAGTCACAGATTATGACTTACAGATAGGTGCTGATTGCTCTCATAAGCCTTCATGATGTAATGGTAAATAAACTTTTATCAATTTAAATTATTTTTCTGATTAAATTCAGTTTTATCTCACTTCCGAAAATTGACTGATTACTGATTAAATCATGATGAAGTAAATTAAACTTTATCCATCAACTTATTACAGATGATGGACTCATTGAACGTGTACTTTTGGGCTCCAAGTTCAGAACGGAGAAAACAAAAGACAAACTGGACAATTATTACACCGTCAAGACAGTGTACAAAGAGCTTTTCGTCGGCTTAGACAAGCTGGTGCCCAGTAAACTGGATGCGTGAGTATGAACACTCAAATCCGACCTCTTTTGTTCAACGTACATTCCAGCTTGTACCTGCCACTTCCCAAACTGACTGCCGATCAAGAAAGGATTATTTTGGTAAGGTTGGCCCATCCTGAGTCTAACGAACTAAATTTTGAAGAGTTCACCAAGATGACGTTTGCCATCACTGAGTTCTTCCTGAAGTACGACTATGCCAAAGGTTTGAGGGTGGTTGCCGATTTTAAGGGCGTGAGGTTGGAACATATCACCAAAATTAACGCCTCGTTGATGCAGAAGATCGTGTCTGCCACCCAAGACGCCTTGGCTAATAGGGTGCTGGGAATTGACTTGTTCAGTACACCCTCTTACGTAAACATTTTGTTGGGCATCTTGAAGAGGGTGATGAAACCTAAGCTTTTTGAAAGGGTAAGCCTCAGACTCCTTGGTGAGGTGTTGTTTCAATATTTGGTTGCAGATTCGAATTCATGACAATTTAGAATCTCTTACAATACCAAAAGATTTGCTGCCTGAAGACTTAGGTGGTACCTTGGAGCACACGTCCAAGCTTTTAGGTAAATATTTGGAGGGTGATTCACGTTGAGTTGATACTGAATTGTGTTTTAGAAAAATGGGATGCCGAATTCGAAACCCACTCCAAGTTTTTAAAGGAGGAGGTCACTTTGTGTTCAGATGAGTCCAAAAGGCAAGAGAAGTCGAAGTATAATGTTGTCGATTCTTTTGGAGTGGAGGGCAGCTTCAGAAAACTAAATTTAGATTAGCTGTTACAAAGACAAAGACCCAGCCGCAAATATGACACTAAATCCTATAGAAGAGACTAAGTTAAATAAAGCTTTTTAAGGTTGTTGTTGTTGTTCAAATAAATACCATTAAAAACTAAAAACATATATTTTTTACACTTATATGTAAGTTAGAAAAAGTATGTACAATTAATTTAATTAAAGTTAGGAAACTTCCCAAACTGTAGATGATATAGAATTCTTTTTCCTGCTGGCCA
This sequence comes from Aethina tumida, assembly GCF_024364675.1. Classification (NCBI taxonomy): domain Eukaryota; kingdom Metazoa; phylum Arthropoda; class Insecta; order Coleoptera; family Nitidulidae; genus Aethina; species Aethina tumida. Next base: position 17,224,520 of record NC_065440.1, on the reverse strand, counting down.
CTTCAACGTGAGCGTCCAATCCGTCAGATAATCTACTGAGCCTCCTTGCCCAAGATCCTCTCAATCCTTTAAACAACATGAATTGTATTTTTGAAGTATTTTGATTATTGTTTTGTTACCTGTCATTTTCTGATCGGATTTGTAAGCGTTGTTGTTGTCCCTCATGGTTGAGATCATGTCCTCGTAATCGAGATCAGATTTCCTAAGACCATGCTCATACTTTGCTTCTTTGGCCAACTGAGCTTCACGTTGCATTTGTGTCTTTAACTAAAAATCAGCTGGGTTAATTAAAAATTCAGTTGGTTAGGTGGAGGGTTACCTCTGATGGTACATCTGGTATTACGTACTGCATGATGCCAACTAGGGCGAATACAACATGCTCGAAAATGACAACGAAGGCTAATCTGGCAGCAAAGACGTGCCAATATTGAGGGCTCAGGCCGTAAGGGTCTGTTTCGTTTGGGCCATTACGATATCCTGCAAAAATATTGACAGTCAACAAAGTAACAAAGTATTGATTGAATTTACCTCTGTATTGGCAAGTATCTGGTGGTGGTTCATCTTCATCATCTCCACCCATATTGTCGTGGTAATGGGAAGTATTAAAAACTGATAAAGAAGAATCAATATATCCAGTCAGATCTTCAGTTAATGAATACTTGTACTGATAAACCATCCTAGGTATGAAATCACTGGTGTAAGCTATCACAAAGGCCTAAAAACCAATTCGTTACAGCCCCAGATGTAAGATCATGACCCCCTTACATTTGATACAACTGCTGCATACGTTATGGCTTTTAAAATCCCATACCAGGCGCCAATATCTTCCACTCGTTCAGCAAGAGGCCTTCTAGCCTGCGTCACGAATTTATAAGCGTCCAATCTAATTTCAGCTATGTTATTTAATAAGGCACATAGTGGAGCCAATGGAAACGCTGCCACGAACAACGTAATGAAACCATATTGTAAAACTACAAACACAAATCAATAAAACCTTTAACTCACATATTAATTGTGCTACGTACTCATTTCTAAGTACTCATCAAACAAAGCAAGACGCCCGGGGTCCTGCAGGTGGTAATCCTCCTCCCATCTGGTGTGCTTTCTGTTCAGATCCTTGGTGTTGCTCCTGTGCGACCGCCTCCGCCACCAGTTGTAGAAGAACGGGTTGAACAACTCGATGAAGTTGTTGAAGATCTGCTTGCCCACCATGATGATGGAGAGCTGGATGCACAGTTCGCTCAGACATCCGGCCGGGTCGCAGATGTCGCCTTTCACCCGCAGGAACTCGGACTGGCGACTCGTCGTGTCGCCTGGGTAGTCGAAGAATCTACCCTGTTGGTATCAAAGTGTTTTAGATATATTGGGGGTAATGTTGTTGGGGGTCGTACCTTGAAGAAGGCGATGTAGATTAAAGATGAATAGTAGTTCATGAATTCGAACAGAAATATTTTGAAAGTGTATAAATCTTCGTATTCAGTCTGTGTTCTTGGAGTCTCCAAATTCGTTAGGTATATAGCTAATCTATGATAAAACTGGAAGATGACACGTTGAAGGTGGTTACAGGAATGACTAGTATGGTACTCACTCTAGTTAGGCACATGATGATGATAAGATTGAGACAAGCAGCAGACACAGATGTGACGATTTTGGCATGTTTCTTAAGGAAAAGTGATCCACTGCCGTATATTACTGATACTAGAGACAGTCTATAGATTATAGTACCCAAAACGGTACACAACACTACCATTAACTGAAACACAACAATTTACTTATTTACAAGCTTTTTGATGTTTAAGTAGTACCATAAGAAAAACTGAAGAACCAGTCGCAGCAAAACGAACTGTTTTGGTCCAGGTTGGTAGAAATGGTTCTTTTTCCCTTGTCACTGGGTTTGTTCTGAATGTTTTCACGCTGGTCTCAAATTCTACAAGGTACAAGGATAAAGTAAGTCTTGTTTATAGGACATTGGTTTACCTGGTCGAGGTTCTTCGTCCATTTCAGTGTCTTGGAGGTCCCATTCCCATTGGATGACGTTCTGTTTTCTCCTCCAAAGTTCCAGATAAACCGTTGCTACAAATTGAGTGTTAATAGTTAATCAGGGGTGATGTGAGTGACTTACCCCACAAACTCATGAAGATGGCAAAAAATACAGTGGCAGGATTGTCAAATAGATAAGTTAACCTAGCAAATTTACAACTCTCAATTAGTCTTTGATATTTACAAGCTTTATCACATAATGGACACAAAGTTATATTCCCAGGTCCTACAGGATCACATATTTCTTTGCTGGAAACAAACTGTGGTTACGAAAACTTCTAAATGAAGACGATGGATAGTTACGTTGGTATGTTATCATCACTATCTATGGTAAAAAGGCCATACAAAAAACACAAGGTTCCAACTATAGCTGGAGCAATCAACATTTTGGTGTAGAAGCCCAACCAGCAAAAATACAACCCAATCTTGTCCCCAAAGTACCTTCTGATCAGATTTAAAGGTTGGCGTTTCATCCACTTAGCTGGTCTCGCCCACTCCAAGTACAACAACTGAAATAATCCTTGAATAAGCAAACAATGGTTTGAATGAGTGCTTAATAGTTACTCTTCTGTCCAAGATTTTGCCATCGCTTGTTTCCTTCTCCCATTTGCCTTCGTGCAACGGAAAACAAGCTATGTAGGTGCCATCGTTCAATAACCTTCGAATGCCGACCTACAATTTCATTTTGAAAGCAGATATAGATAACCATTTGGTTGCTTACTTTGTCTGTGTCGTCGAATTTGACCCGCAGCAAAATTTGCATCACAATCAGACTCCTTTGGGCGCTTGAATAGCTGGTCACCCTGTCTTTGACAACAAACCTAAAAGGAGAAAGTTAATTTACAATTTCGATGCGGTTTTATACGTGTTTACTGTTCTTCTCTGTCGGCCCCCTCGGTGGCGTCATAAAACGACGGCTCCTTGTGTATCAGGTCGTGGTTGTACTCGGTGAACTCCCTGGCTTTCCTCATCAGCCGCTTCCAGAAGCTCTCCGACTTGTTTTGGTTCTTCTGGTCGTCCTAAATTAATCTTGTGTAATTATAAACCCATTTACTGAAGCCACGAAATGATTGGGCGGTCGTAATGTCCGCATTAGCTAATGGTAAATTAAGATGATTGGCTCAGATATGTGAAAGGTCAGACTTTGCGGCTCAATCAAAACATTCCGCCCACACAGTGACCTAAAGAGCCGAACGAAATTCGATCGGGACACCGGGTGAAATTAATGTTTAATTGGTCTGCGTAATTTTCCATGGGTTGATGGACAGCTGCCAATTGTTTTGATTTGTATGCATGGATATTTTAATCGATACGTGTAACGATGTTGAAAAAGTTCTTAGAAAAATATTGGATCTTCCCACTTAAGTGTGGGAAGAGGTCAGCTGCATCTAAATAATTGATTTGTCTATTTTTAATTTATTGAAGTCGTTATTTCCAAAGACCTCGGGAAGAATGGGCAAAACAAGTCGTTAAGGTGCATGAATTATTCAACACTCACCCAAGCTTTGACTGATATTGTGATGAAGCGCTTTATGGGCAGCTTCAGGCCCATGACGGCTGCGTATCGGGTCTTGGTCTTCCACGGTAGGTGCACCTTTAGGAACCAAGTTTTGCAGTCGAACGAAAGGTCTTTGTGTTCCAGCTCCAGCTCCAGCCCTTCCTTGATCAGGTTTTCCTTCAAACGACAACAGTTAGGTTTGTTTAGAACCTTGGGAGCAACACCTACTTGAAACACCCTCCTGTTGTCCCTCCTTCGAGCCTCAGCTTCAGTCATCACCCCCAACTCCTCCTCCTCATACACCAACACCATGTCGATTTTCCTTCGCCCATCCCTGAAGTACAAACTCTCGGGGTCCAATATCTGGAAGTAACTGGTGTTAACTGGGATTAACAGGGATGACGTAAAATTTACCGCATCCTTTTCCGGGCTGGGTGCGTTGAGCTCCGTGAACTCCTCTTCAGGAGTGTCCTGGACCAAAGACGGCAGAGGAGTGCCCGGTATTGCCCTGTGGGTATCGTTGCAGGTCGGGCCGAAGGCGTCCTTTATGGATGAAAAGTTGTTGATTTTCATCTGCGGAACAAGAACCTCGTTGTTGTATATTTTATTGTCCCAACCTTGGGCCTGACAATTATTATTAATACCGGAAAAATGGGACAACCACCTGAATAATACATAACCTCCACGTGTTCAGGAGTTAGACGTGACGTCGTTCGGGAATACCAAAACGAAATTTCTCGAAATGTCACTATAAAAAGCTCGGTGCGGATAAAAAATGTTATTACAATTCTATGTGATCTATTTTTACGGCTGTGACGTCAAAAACGACACGACACTGTCTATCGATTGGTTTTGCATTCCAATTTTTTTATTCTCACAACTCACCCTTTCCGATTGGAGCGAGCCCCTGCGCTGCTTGAGGCTGCCCCTGGGACTCTCCTCGATGCCGTTCAGACACTTGTCGTCGGCGCCGGTGATTTTCTGGTACCTGGAGATGTTGACCAAGGACTGCGATCTGGTCTTCTCTAGAAAATGTGCGGACAGGGGGTGAACTTGGGGTGTGGATTCGCGTTCGATGGGCACGTTCAAGCTGCAAGTGCTTTCGTTACTGGGTCGTCTCGAGGAGCCTGCAATAGAAATGATTGTTTTACAATTGGAGTTGTGACGGGGCTCTTTGATGGTGAAGACTGAGCAGTTTCCAAAAGCACTTGTACCTTTTTTGGGCAACGTGTCGGAGGTGTTGCTCAACTGTCAGGCAAAGGATTAATAAAACACCCCATAATTTCGCCTTGGATCTAATAGACGAACATTAAGCTGTTGCTACCGACGAGTTATCCGGACTAACATCTAATGACCAACAACGGTGTGTTACAAGCTAATCCATAGTTCAATTTAGCGGCCATTTAAGGGTTTAACACCGTTATCGGGCACGCAATTCGATTATCCGTGTGTTATTTGTCTTTAAACCTAAATTGACGTTGCATGACGTTGAGTAACGACCTCAGATAATTGATACGATGGATTGGTTGGGTGGCGATTGGGTTGTTATTTAACGTTAATTAGTGGTTACCTTTTTACGCCTTGGTTATTGTTATAGATTTTCCACCCATTCTGACGGTTTAATTAATTAGGTTATCAAATTGTAGGACATCGAATTTTGTTCCAACCCCCTTTTTGACATGAATGTAATTTCATGATAATGTAAGACATTTTTGTTTCTCATCATTTAATTTATTGTTTTTATTAGTATTTTATTTTCAAATTTTTCATATTTTTATTTTGCCAATAGAACTAATAGGAAATGGAGGGGGCCATATCAAAAACAAAAAAAAAAGGATTTTTCTTTTTTTGATATAAAATGGTGGTCCACATATACATTTTTAATTTTTAAAATTTTAAATATTTTTTAAAATTTTTTTACTTTATTTTGAAAGTTATTTAACATTTTTGGGAGGCATTCAACAAAGCAATTTATAAATTTATTTAATTTTTAAAATATAAATGGTTCATTAAAATAATTTTCTTTAATAATTGTTAAATGATCACTGTTACTAAACTAAAATTATTAAAATAATGTTATTTTTTGGCCCAGACTTTAATTTATATTTTTAGAAATTAATTTTTTAATTTTTAATATTTTTTTTTACTTTTCCAATGGGAATTAATTGGAATTGGAGGGGGGCAGACAAAAATAAAAAAGTATAATAATTTTTTTTAATTTTATTTAACATTTCTAAGTTACGTACAACGACAAGATTTACAAATAATTTTGTTTTTATAAATTTAATACACATATAAAAATATTAATAATAATTTGACTTACATTGTAATGTTTATGTAGATCAATGCACAATTTATATATTAGTATTTTACTTTTGAATTTTTCATATATTTTTTTGTCAATAAAACAAATAGGAACCGGAGAGGGACATATTAAAAACAAAAAAATAAAAATATTTTTTTTTAATTAAGGAAGGCTTATTTTTGATTCACACATACAATTTTAATTTTAAGAATTTTTAAAATTTTTCTACTACACCCATTGGAACTGGAGGGGGGACAGATAAAAAACAAAAACTATATTTATTTTTTGAACTTATTTAATACTTTTGGGTGCCATTCAACAAAGAAATTCATAAATTTATATAATTTTTAAAATATAAATAAAATATGAAAATTATTTTCCCAAATAATTGTTAAAAAATTAATGTTAATGAACTAAAATTTTTAAAATAAGATTTTTGGGCCAAACTTTAATTTTTAATTTATAGAATTTTATTTTTTAATTTTTAATACATTTTTTAACTTAATTAATTGGAACTGGAGGGGGCACACAAAAATAAAAATAATATAATAATTTTTTTAATTTTATTTAACAATTTTAGGTTTTGTACAACGACGAAATTTATAAATAATTTCATTTTTATAAATTTAACACACATATAAAATTAAATTAATAATAATTATTAAAAATTTGACTGACCTAGAGTGTTTATGTGAATCGATAAACAATTTATAAGTTCTATTTACAAACAAAACGCAATAGATCCAAATCTACATACATACACATATTAACGTAGACAACAAAACATTGAAAATATGAAAGTAATTTTTTTATATTGTCACTAGTAAATAGTCGGTAATTTATTTCTATTTTTGAATTGCATGTTCTGAATAGTTTTATGACTATGATTAATTTAATTTATGTTTTTGTAAACACTAATTTTATTATAAACATGTTTTAAACAACCATTTATTTAATTTATTAAATTAATTTTATTGTACGTATCACCCACATGAAAAAAATCGATGTACAATTATGGAATATTTTTTTTTGGATTTCACTTAAATTGATGAGGAGTTATTTGTGTCACGGAAGTGGAAACAAATAATGACACACTTTTCCACGTTCAATTTGGTGGGAAATAATGGTTTGTTCAGCGGAAAGACAAACGATAAACATTAAGGGTGTTTACAAAAATGTAATCGGACATGCGAAAGGATTCTATAAAAATACCAAGACATCTATTTATTACAAGGAAATAAATTTAAAAATATGAAAAGAGTGAATATTTTTAATTTGACAATTTGGGTACAATTATGAGATTTTTAAAATATATTCACATTTAAAATTATTTCAATTGTGTATTGATATTTTAACAATACGTTATAAAAATTTACGGTCGATAATTCTAATTTAATAATGAAATGATAATTTAATTCTTTTAGCATTGTGCAAAATTTATATGAATATTTTCATATAATACAATAATTCTGTTAGTAATAATAATTAATTAGTATTTAATTAATTTTCGATTAATGCTTTTATATAAAGTCTATTTTAAATTAAAAAATAAATAATTGTTAAAAAAAAATTAAAATATTTTTACAGTTTTTATATATAATATATTATATTTTTTAATCATATTATAAATAAAAATTTTTTATTCTTTATTATGTAACTAGTTTAAATTATTTATAATAATTATTTGTTAATTATTGATTATTTTGTATTTATTTTATTTATATTAAATTAATTTATATCTTTAAATTAACTTTTTATTAATTGTAAATTTTAAATTCATTTTCAATAAATGGTGAATATTAAATACTTTCTAGAAACATTTATTTTGTAATAAATTAAATATTTTATGCTAATTTAAATTAATAAGTTTATTTATTTTATTCTGTATTATGTAAATAATAAACATTATTTTTATAAATTTGTAATTAAATATTTAAAATATTTTAAATTTTTGATTTCAATAAATAAGAAATATAAAATATTCTGTATATTTTCTAGAAATGGATTAATTGTTAATTTAAATAAATAAATTGATATATTTTATTCAGCAATATATAAATAACTTCAATAAATATCAAATATAAAAAATCTGTACATTTTAAATTAATTTTCAATAAATAATAAACTTACAATATTCCGTTTATTTTCTAGAAACATTCATTTTTAATTGATTAATTAATTTATGCTAATTTAAATAATAAATTGATTTATTTTACTCTATATTATGTTAACGATTTATTAAATATTTATTTATTAACAATTCACTAAATTTTAATGATTATTTTATAATAATTTTATATATATTTAATTTGGATATTTAAATTATTTTCTGTTTTAATTACTATTTTAATTGGAAATTTTAATTCAAGTTTCAATAAATATTAAATATTATAAAATCTGTAAATTTTATATTAATTATCAATAAATAATAAACTTTAAATATTCCGTTTATTTTCTAGAAACATTTGTTAATTGATTAATTAATTTATGCTAATTTAAATCAATAAATTGGTTAATTTATTTTATTCTGTATATTATTAAATATTTCATTAATAAATTTTAATAATTATTTTATAATAATTTTATATTTAATAAAGGTGGATATTTAAATTATTTTCTTTGTTTTAATTTAAATTTTAATTAGTTATTTTAAATCAATTTTCAGTGAATATTAAATATAAAAAATTTAAATTCAATTAATTTTAAATTAATTTTCAGTACATAAAAAATATAAAATATTATGTTTATTTTCTAGAAACATTAATTTTTTAATTGATTAATTAATTTATTCTAATTTAAATAATCTATAATTGACTTATTTTATTCTGTGACATGTAAATGATTTATTAAATATTTAATTAATGATTTTAAATTTATTTAATTTGGATATTTAAATTATTTTCTTTGTTTTAATTTATATTCTAATTGGAAAGTTTATCAGTTTTCAATAAATATTAATATAAAAAAATTAAATTAATTTTCAATAAATAAATATAAAATATTCTGTTTATTAAAATAAATAAATTGATTTATTTTATTCCGTATTATGCAAATTAATTAACTTATTTTTTTAAATATTAAATATATATGAGATTTTTCATTTTTTAATGAATATTTGAATTTTATGGAAACAACAAATTTTAATAAATATTCATGTCCACAAATAATACTCACTGGCAGACCTCGACTGACTCTCCGACTCGATGAACAACGTATTAACGTCTTTGTTGTCCATCTTGGTCCCGTTGATGTTCTCTCGTGACGGGTGATTCCCCGGAAAACAACAACTACACACCGTCCAACATCACAGCGACGACGAAGATTTGCGGTCCGCAACGTTCGGCGTGATGCCGGCCTGAACTTGCAACCGAAAAACAACAAAATAAAACCGGTGCGTCCGGACGGCGCTGACACGTATCGACTGTGCACGACTGTCCGAATGCGACGATCCACCAAATGTATCACTCGGTATCGACAAAGACACGCGTCCATAATTTATTAGGCAGCGCCATAGAAACGGTGGTATATAACAGAAATAAAATCAATTTCAACCTATATTTCCTGCGGGACAATTATTATTATTAATATTACAGTGATTCTAATTGTCGGAGGATGCGGGGCGCACGTTCCGCCGTGTGGGCTTTCATCCGCCGAACGGGGCGGATGGGCGGCCAGATTCGTTTGCCCCGTTCGGTGTGGTGGGACGGTGGGACGTCTTTGGTGGCACGCAACTGTGACGATCCCCGGCCGCGTTGATCAAGGGTGTGTTGTAGACAAACAATTACACTGCTAAATGATAAGATGATCAAATTTAGCAGTTTGCTAACATTTATATATTAAAATAATGTTATAAATCTTTATAAAATTTAAATAGTGTTTGTGAAAATTAAAATGTTCAAACGTTATTTAAAATTTTATTAATTTAATATATTATCTATAAAATATACAAAATATACAAAAACTGAATAAAAATGTATAATATAATTAATTTATTTAAATTCAGCCTTCAAATTCAATTAAAAAAATAAATTAGAAAAAATTCTATTTATTTTTAAATCATATAAATTATATAATTACAAAATTTAAAATAAAATTTAATAAAAAAATTTTGTATGGAAAATGATCGTATGGATTTTGATCGTATGGATTTTGATCATATGTAAATGATCGTATGGATTTTGATCGTATGGAAAATGATCGTATGGGATTTGATCGTATAGAATTAGGTCACTTTACGTTTTTAGGAATTTTTCAATGAATTTTTGAGATTTTAGCAGTTTTTTACGTTTTTAGTAAATTTCTTCGAATTTTGCTTTCACAAGAAATTTATTTCATAATAATTTTCACATGAAATTTTTATAATTAAAATTTTTTTGGTTATAGAAGTGTAATAAACAGCTTGTTTTATATATAAAAAGTTATCAGTTCAATTGACTTCCGTAAATTTTGAGAACTAATATAAAAAATATGATTAATTAATTGAAATTAATTTAAAGACTGACTTTAATTAGGAAATTCCTAAATTTTTATAATTTATTCATAAAATTTAAAGCAAAAAGTGATAAAAAGTTAAATATTTAATGTTAAAAAAGTACATTTTATACATAAAAAGTTTTCAATTCAATTGACTTCTGTAAATTTTGACAAATAATGAATTATATATCTAATTGAAAAATTCTTAATTTTTATATTTTAATCATAAAATTTAAACCAAAATTTGATGAAAAGTAAAATATTTAAAGCCAAGAAATATATTTTATGTATAAATATTCTACAGCAGCAAAATTAATGAATAATTAATTAAAATTAATTTAAAGGATTAAGTTATGTCGATTAAAGTTATTAAAATAATTAAGACAATAAAAAACAGTTCACATTTTATTATCAAATACCAAAATAAATACAAATAAATAAAAATATAAACAATCACTTTTTTGAACAATAAATATTTTAACAGCCCAAATTTTAAAATTCATTAAAATTTCGTAAATAAATACCCTGCTATTTTAACAATTAAATAATTACATCAATTATAAATATTTTTTATGAATAATTTACTGAGTAGAACAACGATTTTGCATGTAAAAAATCTTGAAACCCAATCCTGTAACGCTGGAATCAGTTCTTACAGGTATTACAATTGGTCCGGCGCTGGTGTCTAAAATTTAATAATTAATTTTTAATTTTATGGTTTGTTTAACGTGGTAGTACCTGTTACTGGGGCATTTTGTGAAAAATTATCATTGACGGAACCGTCATTCAGTTTGTCACCACACAGCCTGGATCCGTCCAATATGATGTAGTCGTCAGGGCAGTTTATGACGTCTGCACCAGCTTGTCCTGCCGGTACTGTTCTGGTACCATCTAAAAAATAACAGTTTTATCAAAATTTTTAATAGTTGTTACCCATTTTACGTACTGTCATCTAAGTTGTTGAACTGAAATGGATATTCAACACCATTCATGACGTTAGTGTAAGTGATGGAGCAGTACCCAGCCTCCTTCCTGATGCACATGGCGTAGTTTAGGTTGTTCTGCAACAACAAAATTTATATATCAACGAGAAATGGATGTAAAGGGGCATTTTACCATGTATTGTGGGGAGCTTCTGTTGAACATCGCAGCCTGGTCGTAATTGAAGGAGGTCAGCACTCCTGACGTACCGGTGAAGTACTGCAAACAGTTGAAGTTGGTGCAGGTGTTGGCGAACTGGCAAATCCTGATCTTCCAACGCTTCCTGGACACCATCGAGGATAGGACGGACAACTGTAGAGGTCCTGAGAGCATGGACACGTCCACGTACACTGAAAACCAGAAAGGGTTAATCATTGGAAGCACCAAAGGGGTTTGCAATTACTGTGTTGTCCTGTGTTGTAGCCACAGATCACCGGGATCTGGTCGTTGAGGTTTTGGCCTGTGATCACCAACCTTTCCATGACACAGTTACCGTTGGTTGGACTCCTCAGCTACAATTTTAATAATGAATATTTGATGTCATACAGTTTATTGATTAACCGCCTGATTAAATAATTATGACGACCCGTACCACAATATTATTGGAATCAATTAAAAAATAGGACAACAAACTGAACCGTCCCTACGGTGGAAATTATTTATTTAATCTAATACGTTTTTAAGTCGTTGAGTTCAACAGTCGTTGCTAAATTATTCACCGGTGATTTACCCAATTCATTGCTTTGTGTTTACACAAACCACAAACGGATAACTGAACGTTTAAACCTAAAAATATCAAAGGAAACATGTTCATTTAAACCATCGTGTTGTTACGATGATTAAAGTGTAAACAATAACGACTCTCTCGACAATTTAATAATGTTACACTTTCAGACTAATATTTGTTAAACGATTTACTTTCTTAAATTTTTAACAGGTTTGCGGTGTTCAAATGGCGTGAACGTTTTTGCCTCGGACGAAAATGAATTAGCGGGACGCTTTCTTCTAAAATAAACTCACTTCCAAATCGATGAAGTCGATGCGCATCTGGGTGATGTTGGGGTTTTGCTTGTAGATGCTCATGATGCAGGACAGGGTGTCGTCCTGCTGGCGAGCCAATCTGCGACCGTTTAGGTAGAATTTCAGCCTTGGATCCGGTGTAACAGGTGGAGGCTGGGTTGTGGGTATCACCACGTCTGTTCCGTTGGAGGGGTAGTAGTTGGGGTAGTTGGGGCTTTCGAAGTAGGTGCAGTTTTGGTTGGAGCTTCCTCCACAGGTGTTTCTGACTGGAACATTGAAAATGATTTGGTTGACTCCAGGGGATCCACTTGAAGCTTCAAAATGGCTCAATATTGGAGGAAAACATAAATTAACAATTTGAACAAGATTCTTTTAGCAAATCTTCACAATATTTCTTAAGTTCAAAGAAATAAAGGGAATTCCTCCACAGGTTCCTTACTGGAATATTGAAAATGAATTGGTTGGTTCCAGAGCAACCACAAAAAGGCTCAATATTGGGGGAAAATATTCTAAATTATCAATTTGAACAAGATGCTTTTGGCAAATCTTGACAATGTTACAAAACTTCAAAGAAATGAAGGGAATTCAAGTACAGAGTCCATCAATCTTTATTTTGAAGTTGAAGAGGATGTGTCAAAACATCTTTGACCCCAAATCTTGATAAACATTGAGTTTTTTCAATAATTTCCTTCTTGACAATAAGTTATGTTAAACCAAATTGAAGAAATGAGTCCCCATTTTGTAATTTCAGGACACTCGTTTGTATTTTAAAATTCTAATTAAATATTAATGAGCAATTTCATAAAAAACCTCAAAGGCGTGGTTTACACGTGAAATTCATTAATAATTAACCCTCCAGGTATTTGTTATAAACGTCATCATTGACCTAAAACTGACAATTATGTTTATTATTAGCTTACTTCCTTCCTACACACTAAACACACCCCGTTTGTTACAAACAACAGAAAAAAAGGAGCATATCCTGTTTATATCAACTTCCATAAATACCCACAGCGTAGTTTATTAAATATTTAAATGGTAAAACTTACAGACGCAGCACACGCCATATCCGTTGGCACAGTTGCCCATGGCGGTGCCGTTCAACTTGCTGCAGTCCGTCGCGTGGTAGCAGGTCCCCTGGTAGTCTCCGGAGGCGCCGGTGGCCGTGCACTTGGAGTTGGAGAACTGGACGACCTGGAACAAGCTGAAGAACTTGTTGGCGATCTTCATGGTCTTGTTCTTGAAGCCGGATATGGCCTCGTCGAAGAACTTGCTCTTGTTCGACGCGTCGTCGTTCTTTGGGACCTTGTGCACGTTGGAGTTGGCGTAGAACTTGGTCGTGGTGTTGTACTTTTGCATGTACAGCTTGTTCAGGTAGTTCCTGAGCATGTCGTTGATCTGTACTTTGGTCTCGTTGTTGATTTCCTCCAGGCTGTAGGTGCTGGTCGTTGTCGGTGTTGGTGGTTTGGGGAGCTTTTGCACGTAGGAGAACCTCGTGTGGCGGCTCGGTTCTGTGAAGTTGTACTTTTGGGTTTTGAACTTTGGTCTTCGGTCCACGTGGATGGTTACTGGGACTTTGTTGGGTTCGTTGCCGTCGTCGTCGTCGTAGGCGATGCTGTCCACGTTGAAGTTGGTCAAATCGTTTTTGCCACCGTAGTAATTTTCGTAGAAACTTGGAGGTTTTTGGACCACGTACTTGTTGGTGTTGATCACCATTAGGTCGCTGGGTTTTAGGTCAACTATGTCTCCAAACTCCGACTCCAAGTTGTCTTCAGGATTAAAATCGTCCCTTCTGTCTATTGTGTCCTCCAGTTCTGGCTCAACTGGTTCATCCTGAAGTAAGGTACCATCGTTTTGGCTCCGTAGGTCGGTGTAGTGTTGCAGCACCTCCTTGAAGTCGTCGTGGTTGGTGTAGATGTTGATAAACCTGGGGCTCTTGACTTGGGACTCCTGGGGCTTGTCCCAGGACCTCCTGGTCTGACCGGAGTGGGCACATAGGAACAAGCACAACGCCACCAAAGTCTTGAGCATGATAAAAGGAAAATTAAGTTCACGTGCACGGCGGTTGGATACATATGAAATAAGTAAATGAGTGCACAATGCTTTTATCGCTTCAGATGAAATTGCGACGGTTACCAGAGCGGAAAATGTCGCATCTTGTTCTAGAAACGTAAAAAACTGTGGCCATTTTTTTCTGCCTGGCAACAAAATTTCGTTTATTTTATGAATAACACATTAGACCGTCGAATAAAAAATGTGTTGGTGATGAAGACAAACAAAAATTGACCACGTAGCATCTTCGACGTGACGTGCACGTCCTCCCACGTCTCAAATCCGACGCCGTTCAATTAGAATAACCCGATGCGGGGATAATTTATTGAAGCCCCGTTTATTATCGAACGGACGTCCGACTCCCTGTAATTACACATCTGACTTTTCTGCCGGCGTGCCTTCTTTTTAATAAATCGATTTCGAACATTTTGATGTGACATGTCTTCGATGAAAACCGTTGGCACAGTTCGAGGTTTAGAATAATTCATGGCGCTGTAAAAATGCGGCTAATTTTTGAGCGCATTATTTTAATGTGGCATATTTTACGGGGATAAGCAACGAAATTGTCGCAAGTTAGCCGGGGTACAGTGCGTGACCGCATTTATTAACGTATCTATAAAAATTAATGTACTGAAATGTTTTTATGTAAAGCGTTTTTTTACTGTGTGTTATTATGATAATTTTCGTTATAATGGTAATAATTAAATTTATTTCAACTTGTTATATAATTTGCTGCTAATATAATTATTAAATTATTTATTATTATTAGACTTTTATGTAGTGGATTCTTTACTTGTACAGCTTTTTCTGTTTAAGATGTATTCCACAAATTTATCATGATTTTAGATTTCATATGTTCCTTGTTAATTATTTTTTATTGCTTTTTCTGATTATTCTTAATAACTTATACAACAAAGGTACAATAATTTAAAAATTATATTATTTATGTGATTTAAATTTCGTTTAATAAAAATATATGAAAATTAACAGTCCTAATTAAATAACTTCAAGATTATTTATTTTTAAAATTTATTTTGAACTGATATTTGTCCTCATTGCATGTTTTTACCAGTTCTTTGGGATATTAATGTAACTTTTTAAATTAAAAAATTATTATACAATATTAATTAATACTGTTTTATACTGAATGATCTTATTAAGACGTTCATATTTTAAAACTTATAATGAATATATAAAAAATTGTATTGCGCGTTCGGTGTTATCTTAGTTGCCTATATTCGACATCAATTTTAATAGATCAGTATAAAGGTGATGTTTGTAATATTTTGGTCATTGATTATAAGTCAAATTATATTTAAGTAGCAGTTATAACAATGTTTGTTTATATTTACAACAATTTCTGTTAACTATTATAAAAAGCAGGACAAATAAATTATTATTCATTTTTTAGATGTGTTCAAGTTCTTCATTTGAATTTTGAGAACTTTTAAAAGTGTCTTTTGTTGTAAATTTTGACAAATAATATTTTATTTCGACTAATTTTGTATCTATGTGATTAAATTAATAATTTGAAGAACATTTAAATAATAAAATTGTCAAGTTCTTCATTTTTTAATGTAAATATCAACAACGTTAACTTTTGAGGACTGTTGAGAACGTCTTTTATGTAAATCTTGACAAATAATATTTTATTTCAATTAACTTTGTATCAGTGCAAATAAATTGATAATTTGAAGTGAATTAAAATAATAAATTTGTCAAGTTCTTCATTTTTTAATGTAAATCTCAATGTATTTTGTCTTTTGAGAATTGTTGAGAACGTCTTTGATGTAAATCTTGACAAATAATATTTTATTTCAATTAATTTTGTATCAGTACAAATAAATTAATAATTTGAAAGAAATTAAAATAATAAATTTATCAAGATCTTCACTTTTTAATGTAAATCTAAACATATTTTGTCTTTAGAGAACTATTGAGAATGTCTTTGGTGTGAATCTTGACAGTTAATGTTTTATTTCAATTAATTTTGTATCAGTACAAATAAATTAACAATTTATTTAATAAGTTTGTCAAGTTCTTCATTTTTTTATATAAATCTTAACATTTGAGAACAGTTTGAAGGGATATTTCTTGTGTAATCATGTTAATATTGTGAAAAAACTTTAGAAAATAAGTTTATTAAGTTTAAAAAATTCTCCTCATAGATTTTGGTGTAGATTCTGTAGGTTTAAGTTCTTCAATTTAAACTTAAAGTACAAAAGTGTCTTTTAAAACATTACACGCATTAATTAATTAAATCAAAATACGAAATATTAATGTAAATTACCACTTTATTAAAATAATTTTATCCATAATTGATTGCACAACATAATTTATCCAAATAATTAAGTATAAAAAAACGTAATTTAAGTAATAATTTCTAAAAATACATCCTAATCAAATTAAATCAACTGCGTAGAATGAAAAAAACATCAAGGACGTTTGATGCACATCTTGTTAAGAGGACTCCTAACGTAGCCCTCCTGACAGAGGCACCTGAGCTTGCACTCCCCCACACAGAGACAGTCCTTGCAAGTACAATCGGGTAACTTGCACGCCAACACCTCGTGGGGGTCGAAACAGTAGGTCGGCCGTGCGATGGTCTTGATGAAGGGACGGCACACGCCTTGCAGCTTGCCGAAACCGTTGCTGCAGGCGCAGTAGCAAGCTTTGCCGATGCACACTTTGTCCTCGTTGGTGCCGCACCTGTGGATGACGGGGACCGGTCGGATTTCGTCCAGGTCGTACAGCCCGCCGTTCAGGTTTATGTCGCGTGCTGGAGTTTTGAGGTGTTAGTCGGATGGGGGTGTGTGCTAGAGAGAGGATTTGGTGTTTTACCTTGCGTGTGGTACCACTGGGCGGTGATGAGGAGGAAGGCCAGGAGTTTGCACCTCGACATTTCGATGGAACATTAGGAATGTGCATGTTTGGCGTTTATGTGCACTTATTAACTACGTTTTTGCCCTTTGACTTTCCGATATTGTATCTCAAATATTTTTATGTTAGATAATTGAAATATATTGGTTTTTGTTTTGGGTTTGGTTTGTTTGATAATAATAAAAGTCTGGTGGCTTGATGAATGTTTTATTTACACAACCCTAAGTTAGCTTCCACAAAAAGTGGTTTATTTTATTTGCCCCAGCTCATGCCGTATGGTTGGCACACACAATTACTGGTACAATAGTCAAGGATGCACGGTTGGCACACTTGTATGTAGTTGTCAGGACATATCATCTGCACCGTCTCAAAGTGCTGGTGATGGTGATGGTGATGGTCGCAATAGGAGCACCCTTCAAATTACCAACACGTTTACCCATCATATAACCAAAAAAAAAAAAAAAAACCAAAAACTACTCACCCAAGACGCTGGAAACTGAACACAAAACTAAAACAAAAACTAGGCAAAGTGCCTTCTTCATTGTGGCGGCGCTAATTGAAACGATTTTTTCGCTTATGCGCTTTTATATCGATTGGACTAATCGTTTTCACCTTCTGACCTCGATTTGAGTACGGAACGAAAATAAAATGGTAAATCAAATTTATTTTGAAATTATTTATTGATAAAATACACATCACGGTTGATCCTGAACACGTTTGCAACGCATTTTTTGTCGGCGTCCCTGACGTAGCCGTGCTTGCAGACGCACTCGGTGCGACAGGAGTTTAGGAGCCAGGACGGGTCCTTGCATTGCTGCACTTCGTTTGGGTCGCTGCACTTTTCGGCTGAAGCTTTGGATAGATAAATTTATATTTTGTACTTGAAACTGCTGTATTATATTGGGCACCATAAAATATTATTTGTATGATTCATTTTTTAATAATTAATTAATAAAAATCTTAATAAACTTGTTGGAGAGAAATTTTATGTATAAATATATAAAAAAATATATATGTTTAGATATTAATGTACAAGATTATATTTATATTAAAATTTAATTATAAAATACATATAAATATACAAAAATAAATATTTAATAAATAAATATATTTTTAAAAAACATTTAATAAATTCAATAAATATTGAAAGAATGGAACAATGTTTGAAAAATTTGTAAAAATGTGACAAATAATTTTAAATTTAAATAAAAAATTTAAAATTAAAAAAGTAAACTGATATATTTAAATTTAAAAAAATAATTAATTAATTGTAAATTAAATTAAATAAAATAAATAATATAAATTAGTAGTAAAACATTTAATAAATTTATTAACATTAAAATAATTGGAAGAATTTTTGAAAAATTATATTTATGATTTAAAATTAAAATAATTAAAAATATAATTAATATATAAAATAAATACTTTTAAATATTCTTTAATTTCTTTTAAACAAGGAATTAAAAAAAAAATTAAATTTACATAATTAATAAACAATATTAAATGAAATAATTAATATAAATTAATATATAAATACATAATAAATTAAATATATAAAAAACTAATAATATTCATACAATATTTGAAATATAATTAAAATTGTTGAAAAAAAAATGTATAAAAAATTAATATAAAAGTTAAAATGCAAATACATTTATGAGACTTAAATATTATTCAATTTCTTTTGAATAAAAAATTTAAAATTAATAAAAAGTTTTATTGAAATTTAAAAATTTAATAAATATTAAAATATATTAATTAATAATAAAAATTAATACATAAATAAATGAAGTAATAATCATAAATTAATAATAATCCATTTATAACAAATTCAATATATATAAGAATTAAAAATTAAAAGAATTCGAAGAATATTTGAAAAATTTGACAAATAATTAGATTAATCAAAGTAAAAATTTAACATTTTTTTTGTTTATATGTAAAAATTTAATAATAAATTGATAAATACATAAAATAATTATTGTAAAATAAAAAGTAAAAAGTAATAAATAATTTGTTTACTTGTAAATTGTTAATAAATATTAAAATAAATAAAATAAATGAAAATATATAAATTATATAATATAATTATAATATATAAATAAATAAAATAATTATTATAAATTAATAAAAAATTAAACAAAATATTTGATATATTTTATGTTAAAAATTATAAATTAAAAAAATCAAAGATTTTGATGTATAATTATAAAATAATATAATAAAAAATGTTTACGAAAAATTAATTGAATTTATGAGACAATATTTATTAAATTTACATATTTAATAAAACCAAATGTATAAAAATTAAATAAATTAAATTACAAAAATAAAAATTCTCCAAATTTTTAATAATTTTTTTAAATGATATAAACTAATCCAAACGAAGCTAACGTAACCTAATCGAAGCTAATCTAACCTTACTCACTTATTTTTGAATTATTATAGTTTATAAAATTTTATTTAACATATTCCTGAATAAATTTTCAAATTTCACGTAATTTATTCAAGTTTCAAGTATAATTAATACAGAAAATAATTATTATAAAATAAATTAATTCTTAATATTAATATATAAAATAATTATTATAAATCTAATATACAAAGAATAAAAATTATAAGAAAATTAAGAAATTTTGAAAAATGTAATGTATATTCAAATCTCAAAATTTCAAAAATTAAAAATATGAATGATATATTGATGAAAGGAAAAACTGCATATTTGGAAAAATAAATAAAAAAATGGCATATTTAAATGTAAAATAGAAAAATTAACATAAATTCTTAACAATCCATATTTGAATATTCAAATTAGCACGTTAAGTAAACCCATTAACATACATAAATTATTACGAATAGATAAATTTTAAAGTAACACAAAAATGAGATAATCTGTGTAACACTGCACAAAACTTTTAATAAAAATGATATTATTAAAAAATAAAATATAATAAATTAAATTATTGTTATTATTGTTATAAAATAATAAAAAAATAACAATTTTTTACTGAAATTGAACAAAAAATTGAACCAACTAAACGGGCCTAGTGATGTGGTTCTTGTGTGGTTCCAACAAATTACAATTTTATATGAATAATATAATTTTTAATTACCATTGTGTCCAATAGCAAAGAGTAAACAAACAAAATACATCAACAAATTCATGGTAGTACCTTCAAAAGCACTTGTCACCACAAAACTGTGCGTTGGTATACAAACATGTAAACAAGTAATTGTATGTTATAGTATTCGAAAAACTAATTAGTGACTGGAAATTAAGTCACGACTAGATAACAACTGGTAATGTGAGTTGATGGATTGCGTTAATGACAATTTTAACGAACCTTTCGGTGAATTACTTTAAAAGAATTGACGAATAATTTGTGTTGTTGTGTATTCTCATTTAACCAACTCAACTTGTGATAATCGACACGAAAATTTTATAATTGGTTGTGTGCATTTAACTAATGGCGAAACGTGTAAACAACACGCGTTGCTTCAGGTTCTAATTGCGGCACCGAATAGAAAGATTAATAAAAACAACGAACCCAAAATGTCCGGTATTAGATAAATTTGGGCACCAATTAAAAATTATCAGTTAATTAAAATTTTATTAGCATAATCTTAAATAATTTATTAAGCTCAGGTCAATAATGAATTATGAATGAATCCATTTACGTCACACACACACACACACACACACACTATTGATTTAACTGGAGTGCTTATAAAATATTTAAAATAAAACTGGAAAAGAAAAATGGTGTAAACAAAATACGAATTCCATAAATAGTTTGCACCTAAATTTAAGTCAACCGTGCCAGTTTCGAGATAAGCACGCCCTCCAATGATGCTGAGCCAATCTCCGTGAAACCACGCCCCAATACTTAAGTGGATACCGATCAGATGGGATCGATGTTCAAGTCTAAGCTCTCAGAATTAATAAATACAGTTTTTTTTTTATTTAAATTTTTATAATTTTTGGTGAAAAAATTAATATCAATATATTAGAATAAGTAATAAAATAAATAAAAATTAAGGAAAATGAAAAATATCTAAGTATATAAATTAAAAAAAAAATCAATTTTCACTGCATCATAACTTAAAAAAGAAATAGGTTAAAAATATATTAAATAAATAAATATTTGAAAAGTAGAAACTTTTATTTAATGAGAAATATTTAATCTCTAAATTGTGGATTAAGGATTAATATAAACCATAAATAAAATGTGCAATGTTGCAATTAAATAATAAAGAAATGGCCCGCTTTAATCAGCAGTATTCATTTAGCAATGTTTAATTACTTAAAGATAAACTCAAAGAACGCAATTATCGAATATGTAAAATGTTTTTTTCTGTTTTGTTTGAATGAAATTATTCGTAATGATGGTGCAATTATTGTGATAATTATTTATTTTTTTTTAAATATCAAAAAGATGAAATGAATATGCAAATTTTGAACATTTAATTTGTATTTTTAGTTATGGGAATTATTCATAAATTTTAATTAAGAATAAATGGTTTAAACTATATTTAATATTGTCTTAGTAATTGTTATAATTATAATTATTATTATTATTATTATTATTATTATCATTAGTTTTCTGTATTTATTTTTAATTGAAAATAACTATAATTTATTATTTTTTTCAGTAATTAAATAAAAAAATATTTTAATATATTAAAATTGTTATTAATTAAATATTTATTTTTAAAAAATTCATTGGTGTCAATTATTCAATAATAATTAAATAATAAAGATTGGATTATATAGAAATATTAAAGAGCAAATTTTTCTTTTTTTATTCTATATTTTAATATTTTATTTAATATTTTAGATTTTTATTAGTTTTCTAAATTATGATAATTAAATTATAAAAATAAAAATTCCCCAAATTTTTTAATAATTTTTTAAATTTTATATAAACTAATTCAATCTAACCTAACATAACATAACCTAACTTTTTAAACTAACATAACAACCTAACTTTTTAAAGAATATTTCTGAATGACTTTATTAACTAAGAATTTTATTAGTTTTCTAAATTTATGGTAATTAAATTATAAAAATAAAAGTTTCCCAAACATTTTAATAAATTTTAAAATTTTATAACCTAAATCAATCTAACATAACCTAATCTGAGCTAATCTAACCTCACTTTTTTGAATTAATGGTAATTAAAATAGAAAAATAAAAGTTCTCAAAACAATTAAATAAATTTTCAAATCTCATAACCTAAACGGTCTAATCTAACTCAACCTAAGTTAATCAAACCCCAATTTTTTTAATTATTATAGTTCCTAAAACTTTATTCAGCATGTTTCTGAATAAATTTGCAAATTTAACATAATTTATTTATGTTCAAGTATATATAATAATTAATATTCAGTTAAATCTTATTTATCATAACCTAAATTAGTCTTTTTCACATCTAATATAATTTATGTTTAAATATTTAAAATAATTAATTTTAACATCACTCAGTTACATCTAATTTATCATAAGACTTTCATATATAGCATTATTAGCTAATTAGTTAATGTTTAAATTAAAGTTAATGTTAATAAATTTTCAGTTCAATCAACTTAAACCAATCTAACATAACTCAACTGTTTTTAATCCAAGTTAGTCTAACCTAACCTAATATTTTTTTATTATTTCTAGGTTCAAGCCAACCTAACCTAATTTATCCTACCCTAATATATCTTAACTAAACTAAATCTAATTTCACATTTTTTAGATATGTTAAAGCCCAAAATTTTTCATATTTTAAAGGAATGTTTCAATTTCAAATATATACAGGTATATTATTGCCATCTAATTGAATCCAATTCATCATAACCCAACTTAACCTAATTTAATTTAATCAAAACTATTCTAACCTTACATAATTTAATCTAACCTAACATATTGTGGTAAAGGTTTTAAAAAGTTTATTGACTTTTTCTACCAGTTTTAATCCGATGTACTTCTTTAACACTATAATTATATTATTTAAATAATATTATGTACATGAGGTGAGTTGAGTTGAGGTTTTGATGATGAACTTCGATAATTTGAGGCCACAAAACGGTCCAACTGGCACAACTCAATCTCCTCATCGTTATTTATACCAAAAACCTTTAATTAAATATGTACATTTTGCGTACGGTACTAATGCCTTATCACGGGCGTCGCATTAAATCACTCCCGAAACGCATGTATCAAAATGCGAGCGCAGCTTTTTGGCATCGCTTCAACAAATCGAAATGCGCCGCACTCGTTCGGTGACGGTCACACGGGGGCGCCCCCCCTGCCGCCGTTCTCATATGTTTTGTCACACAGATGCTGAACTGAAAAGAGACACCGACGGCCCGCCCGTCTCACGTCCGTGCACACGCATCTCAAGAATCGAAACGTTGGGAAGGGATGATTTAAATTTAAAATTGTCAGTTCCACCGGCTCTATTTCACCGAAAACATGTCGGAATTCGGCCCGTCGAGTGGTGGTACTCGTTGATGGGGTCTTTTCGTCGGACGGTCCTTTCGGGTGTTGAGGTTTTCGGGTCTCTGTCGGTCTGTGAAGGTGGGTTGAGGGCGAAGCCTTCGACACGTGCGTAGTTTGTCTTTGATTTTGGGGGTTAACAGCTAAGATGAACTTTTACCAGAACTACTATCAGAGCTACAACCAAAAAGCCGAAGACTACAAACAGTTCTATCTGCAAAAGTCTAAAGCTCAACAGCCAAACAAAGCTAGTGATTGTGAGAAAGTGTCGTACAAAGAGAACTATGAGGCTAAGGCGACCAATGCGAAGGTGATCAAAGAGGAGCAGACCAAGAACAACAACGAGGAGGAGTCGAAGAGCAACAGACCCGACACGGGTTACGTGAGCGCCGAAAGTTCTATAGAAAGTGACGATGAAAAGGATACGAATCACATTTTGGAGCCTGCGAACGGTTCTTGTACGGTTAATGGACCTAGGAAATGTCTCGCTTGGGCCTGCAAGGCATGCAAGAAGAAGACATTGGCTATTGACAGGAGGAAAGCCGCCACTTTGAGGGAGAGGAGGCGACTGAGAAAAGTAAGGATAATGATTAGGATGTTTTGGTGCCGTCGGATGATAAATTTCTTAATTAGATGTTGTCACAAGATCTTATTTTATTATAAACAACTTTTCATCGAATAATCTGTAAAAAATACTGAAGATTTCGTAATTATATACATAAATAAATTTTCAATAAAAATCATAAAATCTTGAACAGATAAAGAGAAATTTAAAATTAAATTATAATTATTTTTTTATCGTTTATAATAATAATAAAGAAATAACAAAAAATTCTTCCTTTTAAATGTATACATCTCTTAAATTATGAATTAAAATATTAATTAGTAAATACTATAAGTAAATTATTGTGTAGTTTTGTAAATACACATATAGAAGGTGATAAATAAATTACAAATAATAAAGATAAAAACCAAATTAATAAATATTCAAAAGTGGTGTGCAATACAAAACTGGGTCAGATAACTTTAATTTTCTAATTACTTTTAGTATATTTTCTGTGCCAATTAACATAATACACAAGAAAAATTAAGTGAAAATAAAATATTAAATAATAGTTCATAAAAATTATTAATTTAATTTTTTTTATTTGTTTAAAAGTAAATATAATGAACCTAATAAATAATTAACATTTAATTGATATTAAATTAATTAGATTTTATAAAGAGACATTTTCTTATTTCTATTTATATTTTAATTTTGTTAATTTTATATATTTAATAAAATAATACATTATTTTTTTATGAAATTCTAAAATTTAAATTTATTTACTAAAATAATAATTATCAACTAAAATATTACTTAAAATAAAATAATTTAATAAAATTTTATAAATATAAACTTTCATTTTTTATCAATTTCAAATTTAGATGACTTTTTAAGATAATTTAATTATATGATAATAATAAATTATAATTAAAATGAATTAATTTAATAATTGTTGTTCAACTTTTCTTAAGAATAATTTTAATAATAATTATTATTATTATATTTGTATAGATGTAAAATATAAGAAATATTAATTAAAATTTAATAAATTTTTATTTCAATTTAATTTCTAAATAAAACTAATTTATTTACAAATATAAACATTTAAATTTGAACTTAGAAAATAGAATTTCAATAGTTTTTAATCATTTTTAAATTTATTTAATTCATTAAATATATTTATTTATTTAAATAGGAATTATTAATTTAAATTATAATTAAAATGAATGAAACTTTTCTTAAGATTCTTTTGAATAAATTTTTTAAAGCTTGAATAATACATGAATAATATGAAAAAAAATTAATTTAATTTTAAACGAAGACAAACTTAAAAACAATAATTTTAATAGTTATTTATAACTTCTAAATTTTAAATTTATTTAGTTAAACAATAATTATTAATTTAGGAAATAAATAAAATGAATTAATCTAATAAAATTGGTATTATTATCTTAAAAGTCATCCTAATAGTTATTTTTAATATTTATAATTATTATTTAAACTTATATAAATGTAAAATATAAAAAATATTAATTATTTTTAATTAATTTAATTAATTTAGTTCGTTTTATTTTAAAATATAGAGTTTCAATAGTTTTTTTTTATGATTTTTTCAATTTTAAATTTAGATAATCCTTTAAAATTATTTATTTAAAAATAATTATTAATGTAGATTATAATTAAAATAAAGTAAACTAATAAAATTATCAGTGAAACTTTTCTAAAGAATTATTTTAATAAATATTTTTAAAACTTATTATTAATAATATAATATTTGTATAAATATAAAATATAAAAATTATTATATAAAATTTAATTAATTTTTAATATAATCTAATTGTTTTAATTAGTATTATTTTGAAATCTAAATTTTCAAATTAAGAGAAATTTATAAATTAGAGTTTTAATAGTATCTTATCATTTTTTATATTTTAATAATCCTTTTAAAATCATTTCTTTAAATAATAATTATAATATAATTTAATTTCTAAATAAAACTAATTAATTTAATTTAAATTATAATTAAAATGAATTATTCTAACAATATTGTTAATCTTTCCTTAAGACTTTTTTAATAAATATTTTTAAAGCTTGAATAATAAATGAATAAATAATATGAAAAAAAAATGAATTTAATTTAAATTTGAATTAATTTAAATTTTATTTAATTTTTAATTTAATTTAGTTGTTTTAATTAGTTTTATTTTGAAATCTAAAGTTTAAAATTAAGTGAATCTTATTAATTAGAATTTCAATAGTTTTTTATCATTATTTAAATATTAATTATTAATTTAGATTATAATTAAAATAAATTAATTTAATAAAATTGGTTAATATTTTCTTAAGAACTATTATAGTAATTATTTTTAAAACTTAATAATAATATTATATTATTTGTATAAATATAAAATATAAAAATATTAACTAAAGTTTAATTAATTTTTGATTTAATTTAATTGTTTTAGTTGTTTTTTTTTTCTTAAAATGTAAAATTTCAAATTAAGAGAAACTTAGAAATTAAGATTTAAATAATTTTTTATAATTTCTTAAATTTTATATTCAAATAATCCTTTAAAATTATTTATTTAAATTAATTATTATTATAATATTAATATAAAAATGTAAAACATAAAAAATATTAATTACGATTTAATTAATGTTTAAAAAAATTTATATAAAATTTAATTAATTTTTAATATAATTTAATTGTTTTAATTAGTTTATTTTGAATCTAAAGTTTTTAATTAAGAGAAACTTTGAAATTAGAATTTTATTAGTTTTTTATCATTTTAAAGTATTAAATTATGTTAATTCTTTATATTTATTTATTTAAATAATAATTAAAATGAATTAAATTAATAAAATTGATAAATTTTTGTTTGGTATAAAAATTTTAAATTTTAATTAGTTCTTAATTTAATTAAGCCTTTATAATTTTTTTACTTCTGATTAAAATTTATTAATTTATTGAAATTATTATACTTTTATTATTAGTAATATTTAAAATTTTTAGTATTTATTTAAAATTAATATATAAAATTAAAATTATAATCAAACTTTAATTAATTTTTTAACAAAAAGATATTAATGAAGAAAAACTTTAATTTCTGAATGTTCAAATTTTAAATTTATATTTAAAGATTAAATTTATTTACTAAAACAATAATATAATGTTTTAATTTAATATATAAAAAATATGAACTTTTGTCCTGTTTCAAAAGTCAAATTTAAACTAATTTTAAGAGATTTCAGCTTAACGAGTATTTATAGGACAGATAAATTAAGAATATTAATAGTTAACAACAAAATAAATTACATTTAGTGGCGTTTTAAATTTTGAATTTATTACCACTATTATAAATATGAAGCAAACTTTAGAATACGACCCTGCACCATTGTAGTACACAGAGTCATAAATCGTTTTCGTGTTTTTGTGTTTTGCATTACCCCACATTCATCATTATAAATAGTTGCGACAATTATAAATTGATTTTTATCCGCCGAAATTCCTCACCGCGATCAACTCAAGGCTACACCGAAATACTGAAGGAATTCACCGCAATTCTTTTTAACCACGTAACACGGAATTCGCTGAAAACGCCTGAAAACCAACTTGAGCCGTTTTTAACCGCCCGGTCAACGTTGTTACAGGTGAACGAGGCGTTCGAGCTGCTGAAGAAGAGGACGTGCAACAACCCGGGCCAGCGTTTGCCCAAAGTGGAGATCCTGCGCAGCGCCATCGAGTACATCGAGTACCTGGAGGAGATCCTGCAGGGCTCCAAAAGCAGCGCGGACGTTTCGCTGACCGGCGGCACCGATTATCTGGTGAGAACCCTTAAACGGAAGGATGTCGTCACCGTCAGATCCGTCGTCGCCTTTGTGACGAACGTCGTTGGCGTTGTTCGTCACTCCCATAACTCGACGTTTTAATCCTCACCAATTAACCGATTTCACGTCCATTCGTTTTTTCGCCCGGTACTAATTGGTTGTTATATAATTGTGACAGGGGGGTCATAAATCAAGATTCCATAATTTTCGTGTTGCCTCTGGATTTATATTAAGAATGCTCTCCGGTTACATGTGACGGCCACATGTTTGTACGCCGTTCCGTGATGCTTATCACTGCTGGACCAGAAAAAAATAATGGGATTCCATCCAAGGGGTAATTTTTTACGAAGCAATTCGACTCGGACTAAATATAATAATTTTTTTGACTTAATAACCATAAATTGAACCACAATGGAGTGGTTGGTTTGTGATTTTAGCCCGAAAAAATAAGGCGTCGAGATAAATTAGACAAGAAATTGGTGGGTGATCTGGTTCGCGGGGCCATAAATAAGTCTGGTCCCGCGTCTGGTCGTGTTCGGGTTATTATGAAAGCCCGTGCAAGAACAAGAAGGAAAAGAGCATGATTTTAATGCGAGCATCTCGCACTGTAGTAGCTATTAATCCAGTGTCTTTCTAGTTTCTGTCTGCACGAATTTGGAGACGAGCCAATGCGCCGGTTTGAAATATGCCACCGATCTGGTACTTTTGCCCTCTCATCTGCATTTCAGACATTGTACGCGACGAGTTAGTTCTGGTGGATTATCTAAGTGGATCTGGAATATAATGGATGCGATTGTGTCGTGGTTCAAATTTAGAATGTCACTAGCACAGTTCGTGAAATTCTTTTCTTTAATAATCAAATCTATTTTTGGGGGGCCGTTAAAAAAAGAAAATGATGATTAAATAAGATGAACCACTGACTTCCTCAACTTTCTTCTCTAATTGGGGATTCCAGATCAATTATAAAATGAAAAAAAGAGAAGCCTAAAATGAAAAATTGATATACATTAGTTACTCCAGATTTTGTTCACTGTCTTAAAGAAACGAATCAATTTTAGGGGACATCTGTTAAAATTAAATGACGATTACTGCCAATAAAAGTTCATAACTAACAAAACTAATTAGTTACCTTTTTAAAGAAGTTGAACCACTCTTTTCCTCAACTTTATTATCTAATTGGCAATTTCAGATCATTTATAAAACGAAAAGAAGATAAGGTTAGGACGAAAAACTGATATAAATTAGTTACTCCAGAATTAGTTACTTCATTTCTAAACAAACCAATGGTTCAAATTTAAAAAGGAACTGTTCTATCATAATTCACTGTTTCTTAAAGTAACAAATCAATTTTAGGAGATATCTGTTAAAAATTGGAAGACAATTACTGCCAATAAAAGTTTATAACTAACAAAACTAATTAGTTACCTTTTTAAAGAAGTTGAACCACTCTTTTCCTCAACTTTATTATCTAATTGGCAATTTCAGATCATTTATAAAACGAAAAGAAGATAAGGTTAGAACGAAAAACTGATATAAATTAGTTACTCCAGAATTAGTTACTTCATTTCTAAACAAACCAATGGTTCAAATTTAAAAAGGAACTGTTCTACCATAATTCACTGTTTCTTAAAGTAACAAATCAATTTTAGGAGATATCTGTTAAAAATTGGAAGACAATTACTGCCAATAAAAGTTTATAACTAACAAAACTAATTAGTTACCTTTTTAAAGAAGTTGAACCACTCTTTTCCTCAACTTTATTATCTAGTTGGCAAAACCAGATCATTTATTAAACGAAAAGAAGATAAGATTAGAACAAAAAACTGATATAAATTAGTTACTCCAGAATTAGCTACTTGATTTCTAAACAAATCAATGGTTCAAATTTAAAAAGAAACTGTTC
Source organism: Aethina tumida (assembly GCF_024364675.1). Taxonomy (NCBI): domain Eukaryota; kingdom Metazoa; phylum Arthropoda; class Insecta; order Coleoptera; family Nitidulidae; genus Aethina; species Aethina tumida. The sequence continues at coordinate 17,194,509 of NC_065440.1, read as the reverse complement.
TACATAGTTCACTGTTTATTAAAGAAACAAATCAATTTTAGGAAACATCTGTTAAAAAATAGAAGACAATTACTGCCAATAAAAATTTATAACTAACAAAACTAATTAGTTACCTTTTTAAAGAAGTTGAGTCACTTTGTTCCTCAACTTTATTATCTAATTGGCTATTTCAGATAATTTAGAAAACGAAAAGAAGATAAGGTTAGAACAAAAAACTCCAGAATAGAAAAAAAAAATAATATAATAATTAATTAATTCAAATAAGATGTTAAATTTCTGCTGAAAATATGAGTAAAAACAAACATTACAGGATTATTTTATTCACACCGTCTAATAATATTAGCCAGACAAATAAAACAAACAATCAAAGTTTAGAAATGATCGTAATGAAAATGTTTCGTTGAAATTTATATAGCAGTGGCGATTTTCCGACGGTAACATAAAACAAGACCACCAACTTGAGTGGTGACGTTTCCTTTACACACCTCGCATTCCAGTTAATAGAAATTTAAACGTGTGCTGAATGACGGAAACGATTTGGATGTTGTCTCCTGGATTTCGTCGCTCGGATCGTTTTAATTAGGAACGATGATCCCGAAATTACTTGTTCACTAAGTTAACTCATTATTATTATTAGGATGTGTTGGTGTTACTTAAGACAATTAAATTTAGATGAGAAAACAACGAATTAAATGTTAAAATTGATAAGTTATTCAAACTTTGTTTTAATTTTCTAATAATTTAATAAAATATGGATCAGCTGAAGCTGTGCAGCCTTATCATTTTTAGAAAATATTAATATAATTATTAAATTATTATTATTCATTATTATTAATTATCAGTTGAAGCTGTTATGTAAATTATATAACACAAAAATCTGACAGTTGAAGCTGTGGAGTATTATCATTTCTTAATAGTATTATTATCATTATTAATAGTATTAATAAGAATATCTATTAACTGAAGCTGAGCACCATTATTACTTTTAGGAAATATTAATATAAATTAAACACCACAAATATGTCACAGTTGAAGCTGTGCAGCATTATCATTTCTAGAAGATATTGAGATAAATTTAATATTATCATTATTAATGATGTTAATAAGAATTGTAATAATAATGATACGAATATCCATTAACTGAAGCTGAGTACCATTATTATTTTTAGGAAATATTAATTTAAATTAAACACCACAAATATCTGACAATTGAAGCTGTGCAGCATTATCATTTCCAGAAGATATTGAGATAAATTTAATATTAACATTATTAATGGTGTTAATAAGAATTGTAATAATAATGATACGAATATCCATTAACTGAAGCTGAGTACCATTATTACTTTTAGGAAATATTAATATAAATTAAACACCACAAATATCTGACAGTTGAAGCTGTGTGTGTCGTTCTGGTTTTTTTTATATGGTCCTGTCTTGTTTAGTATTTTTCGTTCTGTTGTCTATATGATCATTATCATTTCTAGAAGATATTGAGATAAATTTAATATTATCATTATTAATGGAGTTAATAAGAATTGTAATAATAATGATACGAATATCTATTAACTGAAGCTGAGCACCATTATTATTTTTAGGAAATATTAATATAAATTAAACACCACAAATATCTGACAGTTGAAGCTGTGCAGCATTATCATTTCTAGAAGATATTGAGATAAATTTAATATTAACATTATTAATGGTGTTAATACGAATTGTAGTAATAATGATACGAATATCTATTAACTGAAGCTGAGCACCATTATTACTTTTAGGAAATATTAATATAAATTAAGCACCACAAATATTTAACAGTTGAAGCTGTGCAGCATTATCATTTCTAGAAGATATTGAGATAAATTTAATATTAACATTATTAATGGTGTTAATAAGAATTGTAATAATAATGATACGAATATCTATTAACTGAAGCTGAGCACCATTATTACTTTTAGGAAATATTAATATAAATTAAACACCACAAATATCTGACAGTTGAAGCTGTGCATCATTATCATTTCTAGAAGATATTGAGATAAATTTAATATTATCATTATTAATGGAGTTAATAAGAATTGTAATAATAATGATACGAATATCTATTAACTGAAGCTGAGCACCATTATTATTTTAGGAAATATTAATATAAATTAAATACCACAAATATCTGACAGTTGAAGCTGTGCAGCATTATCATTTCTAGAAGATATTGAGATAAATTTAATATTAACATTATTAATGGTGTTAATACGAATTGTAGTAATAATGATACGAATATCTATTAACTGAAGTTGAGCACCATTATTACTTTTAGGAAATATTAATATAAATTAAGCACCACAAATATTTAACAGTTGAAGCTGTGCAGCATTATCATTTCTAGAAGATATTGAGATAAATTTAATATTATCATTATTAATGGAGTTAATAAGAATTGTAATAATAATGATACGAATATCTATTAACTGAAGCTGAGCACCATTATTATTTTAGGAAATATTAATATAAATTAAATACCACAAATATCTGACAATTGAAGCTGTGCAGCATTATCATTTCTAAAAGATATTCAGATAAATTTAATATTATCATTATTAATGGTGTTAATAAGAATTGTAATAATAATGATACGAATATCTATTAATTGAAGCTGAGCACCATTATTACATGTAGGAATTTTTAAATTAAATAAGACAAATATCTGACAGTTGAAGCTGTACAGTATTATCATTTCTAGAAAATATTGAGATAATAATCAAATAATTATATTCTATTAGCTGAAGCTGAGTAGCATATTCAGTATTTATTGATATAAATATTTTACGATGATTATTATTATATTTATTAATGTGTGAAGCATTAAGACAAGATATGTAATTTCATCTCATTTTTAATTGCTCACAAAATATAATGTGAACTAAACACTGCAAGTGTGTCATCACTTCCGCTTTGCAATGCGACAAAATTACGTAACACTTCTCGCAAAAGAAAAAAAAGACATTAAAATAAAAAATGCACGTTTTAAAGCGCCCATTAATTATATTATTTCGAAACCGCCTCGATGCCCATGTAGATGTTACTGGGCAGATAAATCACCGCGTCCAGATATTAATAATATGCCAATTATTGGACCGGATTTATAGTCCATTTCTTCAAATCGAAAATAGAAACATCACCCATTAATTTATATATATTTGTTGCGTTTTATCTCGCGCGTCTAATCCGCGGTTTTATTTTCGTCAAATATTTAATGTGCCGTCCAGCCGGGGGGCTGTGTGTGGGGGAGGGGAGGGGGCGATAATGAAGCGGCCCGCCCGATTGTTTTGACAGCGCGATACCTTTATAAATGTCGGGCTGAAAGTTCGGCACACGGTATTAAGGATTTCATATTTCAATTGTGACAGCAAGTTAAATGGATACACGCTGTCTAATTGAGTTTGAGATGTGTCATTTGGGTGTTATCTACGGTTTACTATTTGCTCGTGCTTTTTCATTTTTATCGGTCCAAGTTTTTTCTTTTTCGTTTCGAAAAAAACTGTAACAAATTATTTTTGTTTGGGTTTGAGATATATGATGCTTTTAGCTGTGTTAGGTTGCTGAAATTTCAGCAGTTACGTCTCAATAATGCTGAAAATTATTTTTAAACTACACCCGGTGACACAGAAAACAGAATTAGTAGTTCCAGTGGTCAGATTTTATTTACTTTGTTGGTCCCCATGCTATGCCATCTCTAGTCGAAGCTGATGGTCCACCAAAGTGTGTGGAGGAAGAGCTACTTCCTGACTTTGATGTCCCATTGGTGATAAGTTTGGAGATTTTGCTAATGATGGCAACAAGTTTACTTTAGAATGTTAGAAACACTCCCAAATAATCCTTGTAACATAAGGTCTGGCTTTATCTTTTTGGAAAACTGAATTTTGAAGGGTTTTAAGATATGGAACCAAATGGAGTTAGGATGATCTCTTATATTTTGACGTCCATGTCTTCCTGAAGGTGCCCTATGTCGTCTTCGACGACCTTCCTCTCACCAAGCTCTTCAACAGTTCCAGACATTGCTTCCACTCTAGTCCATTCGATTGGCAACTTGCACCAACAAAATTCTTGGCTTTGAAGCTTCAATCACTCACTTAATCTACTAATGACATTTAAAATGAATGGAAGAAAGGTTTAACCTATAAAAACTCTTAGAAAGTAACCAAATATTGACCAACTTTGACCCCCAGACTTGTCTTTGATTAAATAATGGCTTATTTCAGAACACATCATCAGGACAATACGTGTGTGAGAGGCTGCAACAGTTCACGGAACCACTGGCGAAGTTCTCCTCACAAAACGGTGAGTTAAAACTGAATAATTCGTGTTTAATTAAATTACAATCTTATGGTTTGTGTGAGGAATGTATGTACGAGTAAATAACGGACGTTAAGACTTTATGACCGTCATAAATTTACTTGTTAATATGACATTGTATCAAATTTTATTATTTTCCTTTATGAATTTCAAAAAAAAAAAAATAGCCATGAAAGTTGCAGTAAATCTGCAGCAGTTACGTCTAAAAATAAGCTGGTCCAATTTTTTGACATTCTTGGACAATAGTTAAATTAATTTTTGCCAGAATGAACCGAAATATTACAGAAAACCGGTGTAAGTAACACAACTCCAGACATGTTGGCATCCGAATTTGATGTGCAAGAATGCAAAACGAGTGGAGATGTAGGCGTGTCCACATGACAGATCTTAGATGCCGTAACGGGCTAATTTGTCTATTTCCGTGCGATATTTTGACTAGCGTCGTGCCAATGGGTCGAAATACACGATTTAGGCATTAACCCCGCACCATCTGGACCGTTTTTGGATCCGCATCCGATGTTTTACCGCTTCCACTAATTTGTACACATGGAAACGGGATTAAGGAACACTTAATCCAGATGTCAATCCCTAAATCTACCTTTTACTAATGGATTTCTGGTTTTATGGAGTCGTTACCGTTTATTTATTGTGTTCTGGGACTTTTTAATTTTATTGTTCACAACTTCACACGGTATCTGGGGGTAAAATTTTGTTCTCATGTTTCAGGATCTTTAAAAATATTTATGTTGTTTCTCTACTTACACAAGAAACAATAAATTGCAGTAAACTAATAAGTTAATAGAAATACTATAGTTAAACAGTATTTGGGGGAAGTACAGGTGTAATGTTACTGCTTTCAAGTTTCAGTATCTTAAAAAATATTTATATTGTTTCGTTACTGACACAAGAAGCAATAAATTGTAATAAACTATTAATATTTCTAATAAGTTAATAGAAACACAATATTCAAACAGTATTTGGGGGAAGTACAGGTGTAATATTACTGCTTTCAAGTTTCAGCACCTTTAAAAATATTTATATTGTTTCGTTACTGACACAAGAAACAATCAATTGTAATAAACTAGTAATATTTCTAACAAGTTAATAGAAACACAATAATCAAACAGTATTTGGGGGAAGTACAGGTGTAATATTACTGCTTTCAAGTTTCAGCATCTTTAAAAATATTTATATTGTTTCGTTACTGACACAAGAAGCAATAAATTGTAATAAACTAGTAATATATCCAATAAGTTAATAGAAACACAATAATCAACAGTATTTGGAGGAAGTACAGGTGTAATATTACTGTTCTCAAGTTTCAGCATCTTTAAAAATATTTATATTGTTTCGTTACTGACACAAGAAACAATAAATTGTAATAAACCAGTAATATTTCTAATAAGTTAATAGAAACACAATAATCAAACAGTATTTGGGGGAAGTACAGGTGTAATATTACTGCTCTCAAGTTTCAGCATCTTTAAAAATATTTATATTGTTTCGTTACTGACACAAGAACCAATAAATTGTAATAAACTAGTAATATTTCTAATAAGTTAATAGAAACACAATAGTTAATAGTATTTGGGGGAAGTACAGGTGTAATATTACTGCTTTCAAGTTTCAGCATCTTTAAAAATATTTATATTGTTTCGTTACTGACACAAGAAGCAATAAATTGTAATAAACTAGTAATATATCCAATAAGTTAATAGAAACACAATAATCAACAGTATTTGGAGGAAGTACAGGTGTAATAATACTGTTCTCAAGTTTCAGCATCTTTAAAAATATTTATATTGTTTCGTTACTGACACAAGAAACAATAAATTGTAATAAACCAGTAATATTTCTAATAAGTTAATAGAAACACAATAATCAAACAGTATTTGGGGGAAGTACAGGTGTAATATTACTGCTCTCAAGTTTCAGCATCTTTAAAAATATTTATATTGTTTCGTTACTGACACAAGAACCAATAAATTGTAATAAACTAGTAATATTTCTAATAAGTTAATAGAAACACAATAATCAAACAGTATTTGGGGGAAGTACAGGTGTAATATTACTGCTTTCAAGTTTCAGCATCTTTAAAAATATTTATATTGTTTCGTTACTGACACAAGAACCAATAAATTGTAATAAACTAGTAATATTTCTAATAAGTTAATAGAAACACAATAATTAAACAGTATTTGGGGGAAGTACAGGTGTAATACTACTGCTCTCATGTTTCAGCATCTTTAAAAATATTTATATTGTTTCGTTACTGACACAAGAACCAATAAATTGTAATAAACTAGTAATATTTCTAATAAGTTAATAGAAACACAATAATCAAACAGTATTTGGGGGAAGTACAGGTGTAATATTACTGCTTTCAAGTTTCAGCATCTTTAAAAATATTTATATTGTTTCGTTACTGACACAAGAAGCAATAAATTGTAATAAACTAGTAATATATCCAATAAGTTAATAGAAACACAATAATCAACAATATTTGGAGGAAGTACAGGTGTAATACTACTGCTCTCATGTTTCAGCATCTTTAAAAATATTTATATTGTTTCGTTACTGACACAAGAAGCAATAAATTGTAATAAACTAGTAATATTTCCAATAAGTTAATAGAAACACAATAATCAAACAGTATTTGGGGGAAATACAGGTGTAATATTACTGCTTTCAAGTTTCAGCATCTTTAAAAATATTTATATTGTTTCGTTACTGACACAAGAAGCAATAAATTGTAATAAACTAGTAATATTTCCAATAAGTTAATAGAAACACAATAATCAAACAGTATTTGGGGAAAGTACAGGTGTAATATTACTGCTTTTAAGTTTCAGCATCCTTAAAAATATTTATATTGTTTCGTTACTGACACAAGAAACAATAAATTGTAATAAACTAGTAATATTTATAATAAGTTAATAGAAAACCAATAATTAAACAGTATTTTGGGAAAGTACAGGTGTAATATTACTGTTTTCAAGTTTCCGCATCTTTAAAAATATTTATATTGTTCCGTTACTGACACGAGAAACAGTAAATTTAGTAAATCAGTAACATTTTATGTGATTAATAATGTGTAGAAAACAATAAATAGAAAATAAAGCTTGGGGGAAGTACAGGTGTGGAGTTACGGCGGCGATCGTTAAAAGCACATATTTCCGATTTTCGCACGCGGCACAATTAATAATGGAACGTTTGTGGAGACGTTTAAAAGAGCATAGGAACGTTTATTCGTCCACAAATATTTCATTGGGCCGTATATTAAACCTTTGTGTGTCCAACGACAACTGCACAGTACATCTGGTTTATTAAGCCGACGGTTTATTTATTTTATAATCGCCGTTACCGGCCAAACGACATATATAAGGCCTGTCAACATTCATCATATGTTACGGTGACTTTGTAGAGCGCGAAAACTGCTACCGCAAAAACAACTATTTCAAATTGTATTATTCCGGTCATCAATCTAAACCTCTCCAAAATGTTCGAGGTACTTTTAATTATTTACTATTTTTTTTTTGTATACATAGTTTAATAAACTTTCAGCATCCAAAAAAAGATTTTAAATGCTTTTTTTCATATTGTTAGTTTTTAATTTAAATCCTGAAACTCCTGTACTTCCCCCAAATGCTTTTTGATTATTGTGTTCCTATTAACTAAATATAAAAATTAGTATTTATTGTATTTCTATTAACTTATTAGAAGTATTACTAGCTTATTACAATTGATTGTTTCTTGTGTCAGTAACGAAACAATATAAATATTTTTAAAGATGCTGAAACTTAAGAGCGGTAATATTACACCTATACTTCCGCCAAATACTGTTTGATTATTGTGTTTCTTTTAACTTATTAGAAATATTATTAGTTTATAACAATTTATTGTTTCTTGTGTCTGTAACGAAACAATATAAATATTTTTAAAGATGCTGAAACTTGAAAGCAGTAATATTACACCTGTACTTCCTCCAAATACAGTTTGATTATTGTGTTTCTATTATCTTATTAGAAATGTTACAAGTTTATTACAATTTATTGTTTCTTGTGTCAGTAACCAAACAATATAAATGTTTTTAAAGATGCTGAAACTTGAGAGCAGTAATATTACACCTGTACTTCCTCCAAATACTGTTTGATTATTGTGTTTCTATTATCTTATATTACAAGTTTATTACAATTTATTGTTTCTTGTGTCAGTAACCAAACAATATAAATGTTTTTAAAGATGCTGAAACTTGAGAGCAGTAATATTACACCTGTACTTCCTCCAAATACTGTTTGATTATTGTGTTTCTATTATCTTATTAGAAATATTACAAGTTTATTACAATTTATTGTTTCTTGTGTCAGTAACCAAACAATATAAATGTTTTTAAAGATGCTGAAACTTGAGAGCAGTAATATTACACCTGTACTTCTCCCAAATACTGTTTGATTATTGTGTTTCTATTAACTTATTGGAAATATTACTAGTTTATTACAATTTATTGTTTTTTGTGTCAGTAACGAAACAATATAAATATTTTTAAAGATGCTGAAACTTGAGAGCGGTAATATTACACCTGTACTTCCCCCAAATACTGTTTGATTATTGTGTTTCTATTAACTTATTAGAAATATTACTTGTTTGTTACAATTTATTGTTTCTTGTGTCAGTAACCAAACAATATAAATGTTTTTAAAGATGCTGAAACTCGAGAGCAGTAATATTACACCTGTACTTCTCCCAAATACTGTTTGATTATTGTGTTTCTATTAACTTATTGGAAATATTACCAGATTATTACAATTTATTGTTTTTTGTGTCAGTAACGAAACAATATAAATATTTTTAAAGATGCTGAAACTTGAAAGCTGTAATATTACACCTGTACTTCCCACAAATACTGTTTAATTATTGGGTTTCTATTAACTAATTAGAAATATTACTATTTTAATACACTTTATTGTTAAAAGTCTCTTACTAAAGATACTAGAAGTAATATCAATTGTTGTTCCTCTATATTAAAGTTGTAGAGATATATAAACAAAATGAGTATAACATTAATAAGAAATATTTTGTAAAATAGTGGAAAAAACCAAATCATTAACTCAAGTATAAATGTTGGTGAAGGAAAACAATGGACGTCATAAAAAGGAGAGGAAATTGAAGAAACTATATTGTTTCAAACATTTTTAAATCTAAAAATTGAAGTAGGTTACATTCCCCCAACAAATTCAACCATTACATCTGAACGAAGAACCAACGACATTGTTCCCGGATCTAATTTTACCAACGCACCGATGATATATGCGTATTTGACAAACGTCCCGGCGACAGATTTTCAAAACATATAAATTGTCCTCGCCACCTTAAGTGGCGTGAAATATCTTAACACCTAAATATACTTAGCTAAGAGATGGAGCGGCGGATGCCGTAAAAATCCATCGGCCCTTTCACATGGATAATTTTAAGAGGCAGTTTTGTTAAACACCGACGCCTGTCATCGGCTATTTTTGATCGTTTCAAGATACGTCGAATCAAAACCGCACCGGAAACGTCTCGTACTCGCCAAATTGTTCGCCAACGTTTGACACGTTTGACGTACGACTGCTCTTAAGACCTTTCGAAGACCTCGACTTGCACGGCGGAGCAAAAAACCGAATGAAATCCATTAAAATTCGTACTCTATAAATAATTGCACGTCACATAAACTCGTACGTGGCCGGTTCCAACGTAAATATCGCGGTGTTCAATAAAAATAAATGTAATGTGTGTCCAACTTTTTCAAACAAATCGTCCCATTTACAATCCTAGTAGAAAAGTTTGTTTATTAAGTTATTTTATTTTTAGCCGGCTCATTATTTTAATAGGCCAATAAATCATTTGTTTCAGCCACCACCATGTTTAATTAGCGGCAAATGAAAAATCGAATGTCGTTTATTATTAGATCGGTGACGTTTGTTTTTAAATAAATTAATTAATTAATTACTAAAATTTGAACAAATTAAACATTTATTTGTAGATATAATTGATGTCCTTTAATAAGTTAGGTTAGGTTAGGTTACAGGGACATTAACCTAAAAATTAATGTCGATAGGCAACCAATAGAATTTTAATAAACAAAATGGGAGGAACATATAAATTTAATGTACGTGGTACGTGTTCAAAGAGATTTTGATGTTGAATTCCGCTCAGCAGTGACACTGAAACGGTATTAAATTCTATAATTGTAGCTTAGCCACTATAAGATGCTCTTTGACATAAAAGCTCTTGTAATGATACAAATTTACAAAGTTTAGAGTTTATTTATACACTATAAAATATATCGTTTTGCCGTTGATATATATTTTTGGCTCGCGCTAGACATTAACGGCTTTTTGAAAATAGCAGACGACAGATCTGAGAACCGTTATTTTTTTTTTTATTGTCGCTATAGCGGACATAAAGCGGGGGAATAATTTGTTGGATTTTATGGGGGCTTTTTAGTGAGATGTTCGGTTTTACGGTCATAAAAAATTACTAATCCCCGGGTTATTTGTACCGGACCGCTGATTGGTGTGACAACCAAACGCCAAACAGACCTGATTCCGGTGGACTAATTTAACTCAAATTTTAATATAGATCGTAGAAGGGACTGAAAAACATATTTACTTTAATTTTTTAAGATAAAATAAAAATAACATATACACTTAACATAATATAACAAACAGAAGGTGTTTGGGAGAAGTACAGGTGTGATATTACTTCTACTAAGTTTCAGGATTTTCAGGAAATATTTGTATTGTTTCGTTACTGAAACAAGAAACAAAAAATTGTTCTAAAATAGTAATATTTCTAATTAGTTAATAGAAACACAATAATCAAACAGTATTTGGGGGAAGTACAGGTGTAATATTACTGCTCTCAAGTTTCAGCATCTTTAAAAATATTTATATTGTTTCGTTACTGACACAAGAAGCAATAAATTGTAATAAACTAGTAATATTTTCAATAAGTTAATAGAAACACTATAATCAAACAGTATTTGGGGGAAGTACAGGTGTAATATTACTGCTCTCAAATTTCAGTTTTTTTAAAAATATTTATATTGTTTCGTTACTGACACAAGAAACAATAAAATGTAATAAACTGGTAATATTTCTAATAAGTTAATAGAAACACAATAATTAAATAGTATTTGGGGGAAGTACAGGTGTAATATTACAGCTCTCAAGTTTCAGCATCTTTAAAAATATTTATATTGTTTCGTTACTGACACAAGAAACAATAAATTGTGATAAACTAGTAATATTTCTAATAAGTTAATAGAAACACAATAATCAAACAGTATTTGGGGGAAGTATAGATGTAATATTACTGCTCTCGAGTTTCAACACCTTTAAAAATATTTATATTGTTTTGTTACTGACACAAGAAACAATAAATTGTAATAAACTAGTAATATTTCCAATAAGTTAATAGAAACACAATAATCAAACAGTATTTGGGGGAAGTACAGGTGTAATATTACTGCTTTCAAGTTTCAGCATCTTTAAAAATATTTATATTGTATCGTTAGTGACATAAGAAACAATAAATTGTAATAAACTAGTAATATTTCTAATAAGTTAATAGAAACACAATAATCAAACAGTATTTGGGGGAAGTATAGGTGTAATATTACTGCTTTCAAGTTTCAGCATCTTTAAAAATATTTATATTGTTTCGTTACTGACATAAGAAACAATAAATTGTAATAAACTAGTAATATTTCCAATAAGTTAATAGAAACACAATAATCAAACAGTATTTGGGGGAAGTACAGGTGTAATATTACTGCTTTCAAGTTTCAGCATCTTTAAAAATATTTATATTGTATCGTTACTGACATAAGAAACAATAAATTGTAATAAACTAGTAATATTTCTAATAAGTTAATAGAAACACAATAATCAAACAGTATTTGGAGGAAGTATAGGTGTAATATTACTGCTCTCGAGTTTCAACACCTTTAAAAATATTTATATTGTTTTGTTACTGACACAAGAAGCAATAAATTGTAATAAACTAGTAATATTTCCAATAAGTTAATAAAAACACAATAATCAAACAGTATTTGGGGGAAGTACAGGTGTAATATTACTGCTTTCAAGTTTCAGCATCTTTAAAAATATTTATATTGTATCGTTACTGACACAAGAAGCAATAAATTGTAATAAACTAGTAATATTTTTAATAAGTTAATAGAAACACTATAATCAAACAGTATTTGGGGGAAGTACAGGTGTAATATTACTGCTCTCAAGTTTCAGCATCTTTAAAAATATTTATATTGTTTCGTTACTGACACAAGAAGCAATAAATTGTAATAAACTAGTAATATTTTCAATAAGTTAATAGAAACACTATAATCAAACAGTATTTGGGGGAAGTACAGGTGTAATATTACTGCTCTCAAATTTCAGCATTTTTAAAAATATTTATATTGTTTCGTTACTGACACAAGAAACAATAAAATGTAATAAACTGGTAATATTTCTAATAAGTTAATAGAAACACAATAATTAAATAGTATTTGGGGGAAGTACAGGTGTAATATTACAGCTCTCAAGTTTCAGCATCTTTAAAAATATTTATATTGTTTTGTTACTGACACAAGAAGCAATAAATTGTAATAAACCAGTAATATTTCTAATAAGTTAATAGAAACACAATAATCAAATAGTATTTGGGGGAAGTACAGGTGTAATATTACTGCTCTCAAGTTTCAACACCTTTAAAAATATTTATATTATTTCGTTACTGACATAAAAAACAATAAATTGTAATAAACTAGTAATATTTCTAATAAGTTAATAGAAACACAATAATCAAACAGTATTTGGGGGAAGTACAGGTGTAATATTACCGCTTTCAAATTTCAGACACGTTGTTCATAATTTTCTTTGAGTTATCGATATAATTTCTTCTTTACAGTTACTTAAATTTAGAGAAGAAGAAGAAGAAGAAAGAAAGTTTGTGCTTCTTCCAATTATGATCAACAATTGAGCATCAATTTTCTTTCACTTGTATGTTGTCGTAACTTGGCCAAACTCCCGAAAACAAAAAAAAACCACATAAATCCATTGTAGTGTCCCCGAGGTCGACCAAAATCCCCGTTAAATCTAAAAATAATAATCATATCATAGACACCATCAGTCAGATTATTAGTTTACAAAACACGACGATATTTACGACACCCGATGCGACCCATTAAATTGTCCGTAACAAAAAGCGGAAGTCCATAAATCCACCGAGTTTCGAAATGATCACGATTGACTGCGGGGAACGTCTAATTTTAGTCAAGGGCTCCTCCAGAATGTGAATAAATATCAATAAAATCACCAAGAAGGCACGCCTCGTGCTTTACTGGGGAGTTTTTATGGACGTTTTCGTCTCGGTATTTTCAGTCGGCCTAATTGTATGGCCGTTAAGGTTTTATGGTTTATGGACTCTCGAATGGAAAAGAACAAAGTCCGTTTTATGTCAGTCAAACGGGCGAACACGTGTTGTTGATTTCGCGTGCCGAATTAAAATTGAAAATCAGTGTCATAAGTCGCAACATCATTAATATAAACGTGTCAATTATCAATTGTTTCGGGACAAAACGTTTAAGTCTAAAACATTCAATTGTTTGTTTTGTTTCAGGCTTCGACGTAGCTACGACGACATCAAGCCTGGATTGCCTCAATTTAATCGTGCAAAGCATCACGAACAAAAAAGCTAACAATAACGAACCGACATAACTTAACCTTAAGTACAATTTGGTTTTATTCCTTTTCAGAGTAGAAGTGCCAAACAAAGTGAACAATTCCTAAGAATGTTTAATTTATTTTGAATTATTTATTTAATATTAATAAAAGCAATTACCTATTTTGTGTTGTTTAATATTGTTACTACTCGGTTAAAGTTATAAGTAAGTCAACTTCAATAAAAAGTAAGTAAAACACATAAATAAAGCAAAACATATGAAATAGTGGAAGAACTTCTTTTTGTACAACATGCTGATGTCATCATCTGGAGTGTTATCCTTTAGAATGTACTTTTTGATGCCCTTTATAATGTTGAGTAACAATTCATTGTAGTCCACTTGTTCCATGTCGAAATAAAACAACTCCTTGTCTTCAGGACTTAAGCTTTGAAACAATCTCCTCGTGTTGTCCGATTTGAAGTACCACTCGTTCATCATGAAGAACGTCAGAACTTGGCTCAGTCGTTCGTATTTGTGATAAAATTTCACCAAGCTACAATTATATTTTGTTAAATTTGTTTTGTTTATTTTAAGCTTTAAATTTTTTACACTGGCTTCTTCCCAAGGCAATAGGCACAAAAGTCTAAGAAGTAATAAGGTAAGGTGTGTAGAAAGAAGGAGTAAATTTTGTAGAGGGTTTCGTTTTGGGTGGAGATTATAAATGGGTACGACCATCCACTGTTAGTACCGACTTTGTATGTGTATTTAAATAATTTATCGTTTATTTCACCTAAAATATTGCCTTTAATTGATATGTTTAGTTATAATTGATGGACGTACCAAGAGTAATTGGTTTAATGCTGGAACTTACGCAGTTGAACACTGGTACTTCTTGTTTTTGTTCTTTGCTGAAAAAACTTCAAACCATTAAACGTTCGAATAGAAAAGAAATTTGTTCTTATAGTTTCTTTTGGCTAAATAAAATATAGTTGGGTCAAAGATGATTGTCAGTCGATCATTTTTGATCCCACAGTATTACATTTGGACAAATACCTTTTTGTATGATTGTACCACCCCACAGTGATTATTTCATTGACAACATGGTCTACAGGAATAACATCTAACACGTTGTCAGGTCCCCAAATGATTGTCCTGATAAAACCTAAGCCTATAGCCAAAATCAAACCTGTAATACCTATTGCTCTGTCCACAAAGCCAGGCACAGGTTGTTTTTCAGTGACTACAACTAAGAAAATATATTAATTAATTGATTTTATTAAAAATTTACATGTAAGTATGTTATTACCAATTGAAGGCCTTAAAATACTAATGGGCAGATCCAACCCTTCTTTTTGTATCATATATTCTGTGGCGTTTTTGGTCAACACGTACGTGTTAGTAAAACCACCTGTTAGCAACCTAGAAGATCACACAATTAAGGTTGTTTGATTAAAATCATGCCATCACAAACCTCTTCTTAACAACGTCATCAACTATGTCTTTGTCGAAGTTATCCACAAGCAACAACAGTTTCTCTGGTAGAATTTTTGGTTCATAAACGGTTTCCTCCACAATTTGTCTGTTGGGGTTGGAGTAAGCAGTGGAAACATGGACGAACGACTAAAATTAATATACAAAACCCTTTTAAAACAACTTGTTTGACACGGAGACAGTAAAGTAATGTTACCTGGAGGTTGCTCATCTTCTTGCACAAATTTAGAATGTCTCTGGTGGCTCCGACGTTAATTTTGACGGCAAGTGAAAGTTGTTCAATGAAATTTACGGTTGCAGCACAATGGAAGACGCAGTTCACTTCCTTCATCAGGATATCCATGTCGGCTTCGGCCAGACCAAGGTTCGGCAGCTCCAGATTCCCCTTTATCAGATTGATCTTGGTTGCGAAGGTGGGATCTGATGCTTTCAACGTGTCGAAGATCTGTCACCACAAATGGACGGATGAATTAAATAAAAGTTAACTGTAGTGAACTTACTGGTGATGAGAACAACTCCGTAAACCGTTCCTTCTCAGTTTTATCATGTTTGGCACGAACCAACAGGTAAATCCTATTAAAATTTAAACTTCTAAGACACTTCTCCAGCAAAACTTTGCCAATAAAACCGGTTGCTCCGGTTATTAGCAACACTTTGTTTTCGTAAAACTGTTGGATTTGTGAACCAGACATTGCTGCCAGCCTGTAGTAATTGTGCAGTGAAAATCACCTTTATATTTAATAAGGAAGTTATCTAGCTCAGACACAATTGACATTGAATTAAACATCAGTTATTTTATCTTGTACTTGTTCACTTAATCATTTGTAAAAGCATATTAAATTAATGAAATGCTTTAAAAACAATAATGAATCATTCACGTATGTTTCAATTGTACATTTTATATTTACTGGTGAGTTGGGGAGCTCCTGTTATTAATCAAGGAGTTACTGGAGTTCTTGTGCATATTTTTGCCTTGGTTTCAGTACCAAGATGTGTTGGTGTGTTTTGGAAATCCAACCTAGTTGTGTGGTTGTTAAGATTTATGGACTCTCAAATAAAAAAATTGTTAAAAACATTTTGCCACAAAAAGAATATGATTACAGATACATAATGTATTCGTGTGCCCAATTAACATTGAAAACCTAAACAACTTGTTTACAAATAAGTCATTAGTTAACATATCATTAATACAAATGAATCAATTAGCATGTATTTTAGTTTTTTTTAGAAATACAAGCGTCTAGAATTGCTAATAACTTTTTTGATGAATAGCAAAACATTTGAATCTTTTAGTTAATATTCAAATTGTTTGCTTCAGGTTTTGACGTAGCTACGATTACCTCAATTTAATTGTCTAAAGCCTCATAAACAACAATGAAGTACCTTAAGTACAATTTGCTTCAATTCCTTCATGAAGGTCCATCCTGAATTATTTTTTCAATATTAATAAAAACAATCACTTATTTTGTGTTGTTTATTATTATTACTATTCATTTACAGTTATAAATAAGTTAACCTCAGTAAAAAGTAAGTAAAACTGGCCAATAAAACAAAACATATGAAATAGTGGAGGAACTTCTGCTTGTACAACATACTAATATCATCATCTGGTGTGTTGTCCTTAAGGATGTACTTTTTCATGCCCTTTATGTTGTTGAGGACCAATTCATTATAATCCACTTGTTTCATATCAAAGTAAAACAACTCCTTGTCTTCAGGACTTAAGCTTTGAAACAACCTTCTCGTGTTGTTCGATTTGAAGTACCACTCGTTGGTCATGAAGAACCTCGATACTTGGCTCAGTCGTTCGTATTTCTCATAAAATTTCACCAGGCTGCAATTATACTTTGTTAAATTTATTTTACTTATTTTGAACTTTGAACACTTACATTGGCTTCTTCCCGAGACAGTAGGCACAAAAGTCTACGAAGTAGTAAGGTATGGTGTGTAGGAATAGGGCGTAAATTTTGTATAGGGTTTCGTTTTGGGTGGAGATTATAAATGGGTACCACAGTCGATTTCTGGTGCTGATTCTCGATGAATATTTGAAGAAGTAATCACTTATTTCACCTAAAATGTTGTTTTTAATTGATATGTTTAATTACGACTGATGAACGTACCTATAGTAATTGGTTTAATACTGGAACTAACGCTGTTGAAAACTGGTACTTCTTGTTTTTGTTCATTGCTGAAAAAACTTGCCATCAAAGGTTCGAATAGAAAAGAAATTTATTCTTATAGTTTCTCTTGATTAAATAAAATGTAATTGGATCAAAGATGATTTTCAGTCAATCATTTTTGATCCCACAGGATTACATTTGGTAAAATACCTTTTCGTATGATTGTACCACCCCACAGTGATTATTTCATTGACAACATGGTCTACAGGAATAACATCTAAGACGTTGTCAGGTTTCCAAATGATTGTCCTGACAAAACCTAAGCCCATAGCCACACCCAAACCTGTAATAGCTAGTACGCTGTCCACAAAGCCAGGTATAGGTTGTTTTTCAGAGGCTACAACTAAAAAAATATATTAATTAATTGATTTTATTAAAAATTTACATCTATGTAAATTGTTACCAATTGAAGGCCTTAAAATGCTAATGGGCAGATCCAACCCTTCTTTTTGAATCATATATTCTGAGGCGTTTTTGGTCAACACGTACGTGTTAGTAAATCCACCTGTGAGCAACCTAGAAGATCACACAATTAAGGTTGTTTGACTAAATCATGCCATGTCGAACCTCTTCTTAACAATGTCATCAACAATATCTTTGTCGAAGTTATCCACAAGCAACAACAGTTGATCTGGTAGAATTTTTGGTTCATAAACGGTTTCCTTCACAATTCGTCTGTTGGGGTTGGAGTAAGCAGTGGAAACATGGACGACCGACTAAAATAACATACAAAACCCCTTTAAAAATAACTTGTTTGACATAGAGACTGTAAAGTAATGTTACCTGGAGGTTGCTCATCTTCTTGCACAAATTTAGAATGTCTCTGGTGGATCTGAGGTTAATATTGACGGCAAGTGGAAGTGGTTCATTGAAATTTACGGTTGCAGCACAATGGAAGACGCAGTTCACTTCCTTCATCAGGATATCCATGTCGGCTTCGGCCAGACCAAGGTTCGGCAGCTCCAGATTCCCCTTCATCAGATTGATCTTGGTTGCGAAGGTGGGATCTGATGCTTTCAACGTGTCGAAGATCTGTCACCACAAATGAACGGATGAATTAAATAAAAGTTAACTGTTGTGAACTTACTGGTGATGAGAACAACTCCGTAACTCGCTCCTTCTCAGTTTTATCATGTTTGGCACGAACCAACAGGTAAATCCTATTAAAATTTAAACTTCTAAGACACTTCTCCAGCAAAACTTTGCCAACAAAACCGGTTGCTCCAGTTATTAACAACACTTTGTTATCGTAAAACTGTTGAATTGGTGAACCAGCCATTATGTCCAGTCTGTTATTATTCTGTATGGCACACCACCTTTATATTTAATATGTAAATTATCTAATTTGGACGCAGTTGTTGTTGAATTAAACATCAGTATTTTTTTCTTCTATGAGTTTGGGTAATCGAATGTTAAAAATTAATTCTGTTAATGGATCGTGTCAGTTAATTAATATTCCCTGATTACTTTGACTAAAACTCTACAAAAACTATAAACAAATTTAAGTTGTTCCAACTCTTCAAGTCTTTTTAAGACGAATTTTTAACATATCAGAATAACTGACATCACGGAGGAATCCAACAAGGTACGTGAGGTACTGCAAAAGTTTAACTCACGCAGGAAAGAAGATGGAACCCAGGCACAGCCTCCTGTCAGAAACACTGATCCTGAACTGCAATACGCTGAGCCAATTATTACTATGTGTTTTATGTTTTTTAGAAATTCAAGCGTCTAGAATTGCTAATAACTTTTTTGATGAATAGCAAAACATTTAAATCTTTTAGTTAATATTCAAATTGTTTACTTCAGGTTTGACGTAGCTACGATTATCTCAATTTAATTGTCTAAAGCATCATAAACAACTATGAAGTACCTTAAGGACAATTTGCTTCAATTCCTTCATGAAGGTTCATCCTGAATTATTGATTCAATATTAATAAAAACCATTGCTTATTTTGTGTTGTTTATTATTATTACTATTCAATTACAGTTATATATAAGTTAACCTCAGTAAAAAGTAAGTAAAACATGCCAATAAAACAAAACATATGAAATAGTGGAGGAACTTCTGCTTGTACAACATACTAAGATCATCATCTGGTGTATTGTCCTTGAGGATGTACTTTTTAATGCCCTTTGTGCTGTTGAGGAGCAGTTCATTATAATCCACTTGTTCCATGTCAAAATAAAACAACTCCTTGTCTTCAGGACTTAAGCTTTGAAACAACCTTCTCGTGTTGTCCGATTTGAAGTACCATTCGTTGGTCATGAAGAACTTCAGGACTTGGCTCAGTCGTTCGTATTTCTGATAAAATTTCACCAGGCTACAATTATACTTTGTTAAATTTATTTTACTTATTTTGAACTTTGAATACTTACATTGGCTTCTTCCCGAGACAGTAGGCACAAAAGTCTGCAAAGTAATAAGGAATGGTGTGTAGAAATAGGGCGTAAATTTTGTAGAGGGTTTCGTTCTGAGTGACTATTATAAATGGGTACCACAGTCGATTTCTGGTGCCGATTGTGAATGAATGTTTGAAGAAGTAATCACTTATTTCACCTAAAATTTTGTTTTTAATTGAAATGTTCAATTATAACTGATGTCGTACCTATAGTAATTGGTTTAATACTGGAACTTACGCTGTTGAAAACTGGTACTTCTTGTTTTTGTTCATTGCTGAAAAAACATGCCATCAAAGGTTCGAATAGAAAAGAAATTTATTCTTATAGTTTCTCTTGATTAAATAAAATGTAATTGGATCAAAGATGATTTTCAGTCAATCATTTTTGATCCCACAGGATTACATTTGGTAAAATACCTTTCCGTATGATTGTACCACCCCACAGTGATTATTTCATTGACAACATGGTCTAGTGGAATAACATCTAACACGTTGTCAGGTTTCCAAATGATTGTCCTGACAAAACCTAAGCCTATAGCCAGACACAAACCTGTAATAGCAATTACACTGTCCACAAAGCCTGGCATAGGTTGTTTTTCAGTGGCTACAACTAAGAAAATATATTAATTAATTGATTTTATTAAAAATTTACATGTAAGTATGTTGTTACCAATTGAAGGCCTTAAAATACTAATGGGTAGATCCAACCCTTCTTTTTGTATCATATATTCTGAGGCGTTTTTGGTCAACACGTACGTGTTAGTAAAGCCACCTGTTAGCAACCTAGAAGATCACACAATTAAAGTTGTTGACTAAAATCGTGCCATCTCAAACCTCTTCTTAACAATATCATCAACTATGTCTTTGTCGAAGTTATCGACAAGCAACAACAGTTTCTCTGGTAGAATTTTTGGTTCATAAACGGTTTCCTCCACAATTTGTCTGTTGGGATTGGAGTAAGCAGTGGAAACATGGACGAACGACTAAAATTAACATACAAAACTCTTTTAAAATAACTTGTTTGACACAGAGACAGTAAAGTAATGTTACCTGGAGGTTGCTCATCTTCTTGCACAAATTCAGAATATCCCTGGTGGATCTCACGTTAATTTTGACGGCAAGTGGAAGTGGTTCATCGAAATTTACGGTTGCAGCACAATGGAAGACGCAGTTCACTTCCTTCATCAGGATATCCATGTCGGATTCGGTCAGACCAAGGTTCGGAAGCTCCAAATCCCCCTTCATCAGATTTATCTTGGTTGCGAAGGTGGGATCCGATGCTTTCAACGTGTCGAAGATCTGTCACCACAAATGAACGGATGAATTAAATAAAAGTTAACTATTCTAGACTTACAGGTGAGGTGAATCCCATCAAAATTTAAATTTCTAAGACACTTTTCCAGCAAAACTGTTTCCTTAAAACTGGTTGCTCCAGTTATTAATAACACTTTGTTATCGTAAAATTGTTGAATTGGTGAATTAGACATTTTTTCCAGTCTGTTATTATTCTGCATGGCACACCACCTTTACATTTAATATGTAAATTGTCTAATTTAGACGCATTTGATGTTGAATTAAACATCAGCAATTTGTTCTTCTATGTGTTAAAAGCTTAATTAATAGATCATGCTATTTTTTATCAGTTAATTAATATTTCCTGGTTACTGTGACTAAAATTCTACAACTGATTTAATTGATCAGGGTAATTCCACTTAAGAGTTAATAAGTAAAAAAGTCCACTGATGAATCAGTTAAATTCAATTTGTGCCTTAATTATTATTTTCTGAATATTAATTAAGATGTGTAAATACTAAAATAAACGTTATAAACAAATTTGATTATGCGGAAATGGTAATTTAATGTAATTATTGATATTTCATTAACTTTTGTTATAAAATTATATTAAATGATGAACTGAACAGAACTCACAGGACTTTGAAGCAACTCCTCGAGCCTCTTCCGGGCGTCCTTGCCCCTCTTGAACCTGACAATCACATAAACCTTCCTCACGCACAAATCCTTCAAGCATTTCTGCAGCAGTATCTTTCCGATAAATCCGGTCGCTCCGGTGATCAACAGAACTTTGTCGTCGTAAAACCGTTGGATGGGAGTTTGATTCGACGACAACGACACCACCATCGCGGACGACATTTATGATCTGATTAACGCGATCGACCTATTCATAAATGGTTTTTAAAGAGCATTGTCCTTATGTATTATGTATGACAACAGGAAATTGACATATTGTCTGTATTTTTGTTTTGTTTAAGCAATTCAACCATACAGAAATGCTGAACTTGAACTAAATTAATAAAAATAATATTGCATAAAATCATGGCCGTACGTTATTTTACTTGTAAATTAAATGGATTTAATCAGGAAATTTTTATCATCTTGATTGTTTATTGTTTTGATGAGGTCCCAGTCTAACTTTTACGTTTGTTTATATATATATATATATATATAATATTAAAAATGTTTTATAATTATTTTAATTTATCATTATTTACACATTGTAAATCAAATGGGCTAAACAGATATCAATTATAAATGGATTATTAATTCAAATATAAAAGATAAATAGATTTATCAATGGAATATTTGTTTAAATATTAAAGTATATTAATAATTTAATATTTAGTCTTAAGTACTATTATAAAACAAAATTATGTATCGGCGCCGTGGCTTAGTTGGTTAAAGCGCCTGTCTAGTAAACAGGAGATCGTGAGTTCGAATCTCGCCGGGGCCTGACAATTTTTTTTTTTAATTATTATTATTTTATTTTACTAAAATAAAAGTAAGCTTTTTACTTTTCTTTTTAATTAAATAATAATGATATAATTAAATTAATACTGCATTTAAAATTATGTAAAAATAATATTTATTATACAGGATGATTCATCTAAGTAAGTACTCATTTGATGTTTATGGAGAATGGAACAAGTTATTGATTTGAAATTTTTATAGCAATTATAACTTCACTTGAACCACTTTTCTAATTTATTTTGATTATTGTTTCGTTTTCAGTTTCGCCGGTAGTGACATCAACTTTGTTATTTTCAACGGAACACCCTGTATATTTTTGGATTTTTAAATTTTACGTGCAATTTCAAATAAAATGGATATACCATGTCCTATACCTAAACCCAATAGTTTTTGAGTTATTAATTTTTTTCCAAAAATTTTGACAGATTGATGGTCTAACTTATATGTGTGTAAGGCCACCAATTTTGATGCTGGAAAATTCATTTTTGGCATACACGTTAACAAAAAATCATCTAATAGGGAGACATTATTAGTATTTCCAAATTTTATACAGGGTGTTCGTTATTTACGTTTAATTTTGTGCATCTTTATTTGACAACATTATATAACATTTTTGGTAAAATCTCTGTTAATATTCATATTACATATATGTAATGTATATGCCTATACTAATCGAAAGATTATTTAATATTGAAATTAATTATGAAAAAAACACAATGGTATTCAATTAAAAATAATAGTTACTGATGTTTTAAGATGCACTAGATTAAATATAAATAACGAACACCCTGTATAAAATTTGAGACTACTCATAATGGCTCCTTATAGGATAGTTGTATTAACTCAAAAACTATTGGATTTAGATCTTATTGCCATTTTATTTAGAATTTCGTGTAGAATTTAAAAATGTAAAAAGTATACAGGGTGTTCCATTAAAAATAACAAAGTTGATGTCACTTCCGGCCAAACCGGAAGCTAAAATTTGTTCAAAATAAATAAGAAAAGTGGTTATAAAAGTTTAAAAAATTTCAAGTCAATACCTTTTTCAGTTCTTCATAAATATCAAATGAATAAGTTAAGTAACCATTTTTACTTTTAAATAAATTTACTACTAATTATGAAATTAAACTATTTTCCTTAGTTAAATCCTATAAATATGTTAAAATATTTCACACGTGCTTTTCTGATAAGATAATTCATTAACAAATGTCGTACAAAAAGAGAAACTTTAATTACAAAATAAATTAACAAATACCATATTAAAAAATGTTCATTTAAAATTATAATTGAGTTTTAATCGTTTTACAACATTTTACAATTTACTCTCTTATCAAACAAGGTAATAAATATATTATTATTCAACAACAATATTTTCTAAGTATTAATAAATTAAATTAAATAGCCATACAACAAATAAATATTAATCTTTGTGAGTAAAATTGATTGAGAAAGGTTATTAAATAATAAACACAATTGATTCCATAATTTTATATTATTTTTTTGAATTGTACATTAATAATAAACATTATATACAATATAGACCCTAGAACATGTTTTTCCAAAACATAAATCCATAAAACAAACGGATTTTTTTAAAATCACTGATTGTGCAATATGCATACCTTACTTTAACATATTTGTTTTTAATTTTAAATCACAAACAGATCATTGAATAGACTTTATACAAAATATTTACAGGAAATTTTTAACCGTTAATTTTTACAATGGGAGATTTAGACTACTTACTTAAAAAGTGTTTTATTATATTATTTTATTTTATTAAGTATTGTTTTTAATTTGGTATGGTGACGACGAAAGTCGTAAGTGGTGAAGTGCTCCGGTAGATTAGACGGGGAACGAAAAACGTAGTCAGTGAAATCTCTTGTCAGTTAAGGGGAGCTCCGTTTGGAAAGGTGACCGACCGATGGCGCAACACTGGTGTTGTCGCACGTGCGGCCCGCCAACCTTCGAATCCGAAACCGAAAAGCAACTCGGCTTCTTTCATTCGAAGGCACCACCCCCGGTACCGAATCAGGTGACGTTGATCTCCTCGTCGCTGTCGTTGCTGCTCTCGTACTCCATGTTGTCGTAGAGCTGGTAGCCGGGCGGCACCAGGTGCGCCGCGCCGATTTGCAGGTCCCTGCCGTCGCCGCGCGCCATCTGCTGCTCGGAGGGCGAGCCGGCCGGCGAGATGTCGGGCACGTCGCTCAGGTCGAGCTTCGGCTTGTCGTCGCTGGCGTCGCTCAAGTCCGGATTGGGGTTGTTTTTGTTGGGGAGAGTTTGTTCGCGTGAGCCGCCCGCCGCGAGGAGTTCGCGCTCCTTGGAGTTGCGCCACTTCATTCGCCGGTTTTGGAACCAGATCTTCACCTGAAATGAATTATTTAATTAGTTCAATCATTTTATTTTCGAAGACATCATACACCATTGTAGTTATTTGTCAATAGAACACCAATAATTACCTGGGATTTAAGAAAAATTAGTAAATCCCAATTTTTTGTCAACCAGGCTTGAATAACTACCTGAGTGTTAAGAACAAATGTAAATCAACTACCTATTGATTGAAATAAAAGCTCTTATTAAATTTTGTTTCATCGATTAGTGTTTCACACTTCAACCGTTTCAAAGTTCATCTTACGCCATGTCTGGATACAAATCTTATGGAACCAAACGTGCCAACTCTTTTGATGGTAGACAAGTCAAGAGGTTTTGCCCCGGCAACGCAACCAGGAACCTAAAAATTTCTCTAATGGACAAAGCACCTGTTATTAAAAACGTCACGGAGGAATCTAACAAGGTGCGGGAGCTACTGCAAAAGTTTAACTCACGCAGAACCCAGGCACAGCATCCTGTTAGAAACATTGAACCTGAACGGCCTGGCGCTGAGCCACAAATGACTATGGACAGGGTTCCTTATGTAGATGATTATAAAAGAAATACAGTGAATGAATGTAAAAGGCCCATGGCAAGAGATGTGCTGAAGGATACGAGTAATTTGGATCCGTTGAGACTCAAGCAAGTCGATTTGTCTGAGTCCTCATCGGATGAGGAAGAGCCACAACAACATTATAAGAAGTTAAATAACGCTCAAAACACCGTCAAGGTACCTCCAAAAGTATCTCAAAGACCAGGATTAGATGAAGAGATGAAGGTGGCGGAAAGAACGTACAGTCGTACAGTCTTCAGGCCTAAGCCGAAGAATGAGCTTCATAAACCAAGGGAGGTTGTTGATCATAGACCACAAGAAACATACAATCGTGCGACAAGAGACATGGTCACACAAAGGCCAATAGAACCCTATAATCATGCACCAAGAGACACGGTCACTCGAAGGCCAAGAGACACTTCGTCTCAAAGACCAAGAGACACTTCCTCTCAAAGACCAAGGGACGCTTCCTCTCAAAGACCAAGAGACACTTCCTCTCAAAGACCAAGAGACACTTCCTCTCAAAGACCAAGGGACGCTTCCTCTCAAAGATCAAGAGACACTTCCTCTCAAAGATCAAGAGACACTTCCTCTCAAAGACCAAGGGACGCTTCCTCTCAAAGACCAAGAGACACTTCCTCTCATAGACAAATGGACACTTACGAATTCAAGCCAAAAGACATTTCTACTCATAGATCAAAAGGCGCCTCTTCTGAAAAACCTAGAGAAAATTCAGATAATCGACCAAGAGACTTTGTCGATTACAAACCAAGGGACATATCAGACAATACTCATTCATTAAAAGTGACTGACATACCATTATCAAAAGAGACGAGTTATCAAGCAACTCGTTTCGAAGAGAAAGAGCCGTCTGTGATTTGTAAAAAAGAAAGTTTAGAAGACTTTCTGCAAAAGTTCAGTCCTGTGGATTTATCAGAGTCATCCTCGGATGATGATGATGAACCTCCACCGCGTGAGGTTGATGTTAAGGTTGCACCGATTGTTTCAAGGGTGCAATACGGCAACAATATAACACATAAGCCAAGTTTTGAAGAGGAAGTCAAGGTGACACAAAGAACCTACCATCGTACAATCTTCAGGCCAACGCCAAAGAATGTGATTAAACAGACTGACAATCAAGAATCGAAAAATCTATCAAAAATATCCGAAATCGAGGGAAGAGAATCAGCTATGTCCGAAAAGAAAGATTGCAGAGGTGCAAAGGACTTTCTGGGTAAATTCGATCCCGTGAACTTGTCAGAATCTTCGTCTGATGAAGACGAACCTTCGCATTATGGAGTTGTTGATATTTCTAACGTCTTGTCGAGAAACGTTGATGTTAAAACTGCGCCAGTAGCCTCAAAAGTACAAGAGAATAAAATGTCACATATGCCAAGTCTTGAGGAAGAGGAGAAGGTGACAAAAAGATCGTACAATCGTACATTTTTCAAGCCTAAAAAGTTCGATCCCGTGAACTTATCAGACTCTTCTGATGAAGACGAACCTTCGCATCATGGAGTTGTGGATATTTCGAGAGTTTTATCTAGAAATATTCACTCAGTAGCTTCAAAAGTGCAAGACAAGAAAATTTCAAATATGCCAAGTCTTGGGGATGACGATGAAGATATTTCGAGTGACTTATCAAGAAAGATTGATGTTCATCATGTGTCAGTAGCTTCAAAAGTACAAGGCAATAAAATTTCACATATGCCAAGTCTTGGACAGGAGGTCAAGGTGACAGAAAGGACATACAATCGTACGATCTTCAGGCCTAAGCCAAAGAACGTGGTTAAAAGTACGGAGAATCTTGGGAAAGTAGATCCGAGAAAAATTAATGTTCAATCTGTGTCGGTAGCTTCAAGAGTACAAAACAAGAAAACTTCACACATGCCAAGTCTTGGGGAAGATGACGTGGATATTTCAAGAATCTTATCGAGAAAGGTTGATGTTCAGTCTACGCCGGTAGCTTCAAGCATTCAAAACAAGAAGATTTCACACATGCCAAGTCTTGGGGAAGACATCGAGGATATTTCAAGAGTCTTATCGAAAAAAGTTAATGTTAAGTCTGTGCCGGAAGCTTCAAGAGTACAAAACAAGAAGATTTCGCACATGCCAAGTCTTGGGGAAGACATCGAGGATATTTCAAGAGTCTTATCGAAAAAGGTTGATGTTAAGTCTATGCCGGTAGCTTCAAGAGTACAAAACAAGAAGATTTCACACATGCCAAGTCTTGGGGAAGACGAGGAGGATATTTCGAGAATCTCATCGAGAAATGTTTCTGTTAAGTCTGTGCCGGTAGCTTCAAGAGTACAAAACAAGAAGATTTCACATATGCCAAGTCTTGGGGAAGACGACGAGGATATTTCGAGAGAGTTATCCAGAAATGTTGATGTTAAGACTGTGTCGGTAACTCCAATAGTACAAGTGCAAAAAATATCACATATGCCAAATCTTGGAGAAGATGACGAGGTGCCAAAGAATGTGGTTGAAGAGACCCACAAACTCCATAAGTTAAGTCCAGGAAACTTGTCGATGTCTTCATCAGACGAGTCATCATCTGATTCTTCAGACTCATCTGATGAATCATCATCTGATGGCGAAGATGAAGAAGACAACAAAGTAGCCAAAGTTGCAGAGCTTAGACCAATAAGTGCTAATGATCTTTGGGGCGATCTAGAATTATCTGAAGCATCATCTGATGAAGATTGAGTGTTGTATCTGTTTGAATGTTGTATTTAATTATGTGTTGTATTTTATTGAGTTGTAAATAAATGATTTAGTTAAGTTTATTATTTTTGTTTTCATTTTTCTCATTTTTCTATGGTTAAAAATTATTTAAATTATTTATCGCCTTTATAGAAAAACATTTTATCAAACTATTTAATTTTATTAAGTAATTATTATTATTTTTAATTTCCTCAGTTTATTTAAATATAATTTAATTTAAAATTTTAATAAAAAGAAAGCTAAACAAACTTGTTTGTCTATCGAACTCCAATAAGTACCTGGTACTTAACAAAAATTATTAATCCAAAACTAATTTTTTGTCAAGGCTCAATTAACTACCTAGACTTTTAAAACACGTATAATAAACTACCTGTTGATAGAAATAAAAGCTCCTATCAAGATTTCTTTCATCAATTAGTGTTTCACACTTCAACCGTGTCAAAGTACTTTCATCAAATCTAACGCCATGTCTGGATACAGATCTTATGGAACCAAACGTGCCAACTCTTTTGACGGTAGACAAGTCAAGAGGTTTTGCCCCGGCAACGCAACCAGGAACCTGAAAATTGCCCTAATGGACAAAGCACCTGTTATTAAAAGCGCCACCGAGGAATCCAACAAGGTGCGGGAGCTGCTGCAAAAGTTTAACTCAAGCAGGAAAGAAGTTAGAACCCAGGCCCAGATTCCTATCGACAGGATTCCTTATGTGGAAGATTATAAAAGGAACTCGGTGAATGAATGTAAAAGACCCAGAGATGTATCGAAGGATACGAACACCTTCAATTTACCTCCAAAATTATCTCAAAGACCAGGATTGGATGAAGAGATTAAGGTGGCGGAAAGAACGTACAGTCGTACAGTCTTCAGGCCTAAGCCGAAGAATGAGCCTCGTAAACCAATGGAGGTTGTTCATAGGCCACGAGAAACCTACAATCATGCACCAAGAGACACGGTCAATCAAAGACCAAGAGAAACCTATAATCATGCACCAAGAGACACTTCCTCTTTCTCTCATAGAACAAGAGAAACTTACGATCACAGACCAAGCGATACTTCCTCTCATAGATCAAGAGACATTTCATCTCATAGACCAAGGGACACTTATGATCACAGGCCAAGGGACACCTATGATCACAGACCAAGAGACACTTCCTCTCATAGATCAAGAGACTCTGTCTCTCATACATCAAGAGACTCTGTCTCTCATACATCAAGAGACTCTGTCTCTCATACATCAAGAGACTCTGTCTCTCATACATCAAGAGACTCTGTCTCTCATACATCAAGAGACTCTGTCTCTCATACATCAAGAGACTCTGTCTCTCATACATCAAGAGACTCTGTCTCTCATACATCAAGAGACTCTGTCTCTCATACATCAAGAGACACTTCCTCTCATACATCAAGAGACACTTCCTCTCATACATCAAGAGACACTTCCTCTCATACATCAAGAGACACTTCCTCTCATACATCAAGAGACACTTCCTCTCATACATCAAGAGACACTTCCTCTCATACATCAAGAGACACTTCCTCTCATATATCAAGAGATTCTTCCTCTCATAGACCAAGAGACGCCTCTTCTTACAGATCAAGAGAAGTTTCTTCTCACAGATCAAGAGATGTTTCTTCTCACAGGCCAAAAAATGTTTCTTCTCACAGGCCAAAAGACATCTCTTTTCACAAACCAAGAGATACTTATGATCAGCGACCAAAAGAGATTGTCGATTACAAATCAAATGACACTGTCGATAACCTACCAAACACTATTCATTCGTTGAAAGTGACTGACACACTAGTATCAAAAGAGACGAGTTATCAGACAACTCGTATCGAAGACAAAGAACCATCTGTGATGTGCAAAAAAGAAAGTTTAGAAGACTTTCTGCAAAAGTTCAATCCTGTGGATTTATCAGAGTCATCCTCAGATGATGATGATGAACCTCCACGACGTGAGGTTGTGAAAGATGTCTCGAAATTGACATCAAATGTTGATGTTAAGCCTGCACCGATTGCTTCAAGAGTGCAAGACAACAACAAGATAACACATATGCCAAGTTTTGAAGAGGAAGCCAAGGTGACAGAAAGAACGTACCATCGTACAATCTTCAGACCAACGCCAAAGAATGTAGTTAAACTGACTGACGATCATGAATCAAAATTATCTAAAATGAAAGGAAAAGAATCATCAGCTATGCCCGAAGAGAAAAAATGTGGAGGTATTTTATGTACAGAGGACTTTCTGCGAAAGTTGGACCCCGTTAACTTGTCGGAATCTTCGTCTGATGAAGACGAACCTTCGCATTATGGAGTTGTGAATGTATCGAACGTCTTGTCGAGAAACGTTGATGTTAAAACTGCGCCCACAGCCTCAAAAGTGCAAGAGAGTAAAATGTCACATAGGCCAAGTCTTGAGGAAGAGGAGAGGGTGACAAAAAGGTCGTACAATCGTACATTCTTCAAGCCTAAGCCAAAGAATGCGGTTCAAGGGACTGACGGTCAAGGATCAAAAGTTATTGGCAACAGCCAATCAATAAAGGCTGTGAGACATCAATCAAAAATGTCTGACAAGAATCAAGTCGAACCTTCGTATCCTAAGATTGTGCCAGCAGCTTCAAAAGTCCAAGATAATAAAATTTCACATATGCCTAGTCTTGGGGATGACGATGAAGATATTTCGAGTGACTTATCAAGAAAGATTGATGTTCATCCTGTGTCAGTAGCTTCAAAAGTGCAAGACAATAAGATTTCACATATGCCAAGTCTTGGGGAGGAGGTCAAGGTGACGGAAAGGACATACAATCGTACGATCTTCAAGCCTAAGCCAAAGAACGTGGTTAAAGGTACGGAGAATCGTGGATCAAAAGGAACTGGCATCCGTCAGTCCACAGATGTCCAGTCTGTGACAGGAGCACAAATCAAAAAGATTTCACACATGCCAAGTCTTGGTGAAGTCGATCGTGATATTTCGAAAGTCTGTCTTGATGTTCAGTCTGTGTCGGTGGCTCCAAAAGTACAAAACAAGGAGATTTCACACATGCCAAGTCTTGGGGAAGACGACGAGGATATTTCGATAGTCTCATCGAGAAATGTTGATGTAGCTCCAATAGTAGAAGTACAAAAAATATCACATATGCCAAGTCTTGAGGAAGATGACGAAGTGCCAAAGAATGAGGTTGAAGAGAATGACAAACTCCAAAAGTTAATTTTAGGAGACTTGTCGATATCATCATCAGATGAGTCTGACGGGTCATCATCTGATTCCTCAGACTCATCTGATGAATCATCATCTGATGACGAAGATGAAGAAGAGCTTCCTGAACACAACAAAGTTGCGGAACTGAAACCAATAAGTTCCAATGATCTCTGGGACGATCTAGAGTTATCTGAATCATCATCTGATGAAGATTGAGTGTTGTATATGTATGAATGTTGCATTTAATTGTGTGTTGTATCTGATTGAATAGTAAATAAATGATTTCATTAAAACAATTTAACAGTTTTATTTTATACAATTGACAAATCTTGTGTAAACCACCCCCATCCGACCTTCCGGGATCGCACACGAGAGCGACAACGACTCCGGTAAACCGTACAAAAATAAATTTCCTATGCATTATATGTTCCCGATACCGTACATCGCTTCCAACCCAATAAATCCGCAATAAGACGCGAATCGTACCGGTTCCACCTTTCTCCCGGCCCCGCGTCCACTTCTCACCCCCCACGGCCAGACTCCACCCTCCTCGCAGCCGTGGCACGGGGCGAGGGAGGGGCGCGTCGCCGTCTTATTGGTCCGTTTCTTCGGCCGTCACCCTCTCGCGCACCCCGCCCCCCGCCAGCCACCCCGGAAGAACCGCGCGAGATTAAATCTTATTAAATACGAATTTAATTATGTAGTCGTCTGTGCCTGCGTTTTTTTTCCTGTTGTTTTTTCTTATTTACGGCGACTGTGATTTAGTGTTATTGTCTTCGGGGGGGTTGGAGGAGCGGGTGCGTCGGTTTACGTGAGTTTTGCGGAGCGAGTGGGGGGTAGGTTACCTTTAACTGGAACGATGAAACAAAGTTCTATGGGGGGGGGGGGCAATAAATTTGATGTGTCGTTAATCCGAGGACGCTTTGTAGGTACGGTTAATTGTAAATATTATTGGGATTTGTTGGCACTTCGACATTTTATTGCGTCAGTTTTGAAACGGACTTGATTTTTAATTGTGATATCAAACTTTTATGTTTTTGTAAACGAATTGCTCGTAAATTTAAGGAATAGTAAATATTTTTTATGGAGTATATTATTAGTATTTTATTGTTGCAGTTAAAAATATAATAATTGATTCAAATATTCATATTCATAATAAAATAAAATCAATGAAGAATAAGTATTAAGTGGTCATAATAATATTGCATACTAAATAATAAGTGATTATTATAAATACGTAGTCTAAATATCAATAAATTTTATGAATTTTATATTATAATTTATACTTTTCTATGGCAAATTAGAATAAATTAATAAACAAAGAATTAATACTAAGAATAGGATCATCATTAGCTTTCTCATGAGGATTATGATGCATCTGTGGATGTGCTGTCATCATCATATTGAGTATAAATAATAAGTGATTATAAGCACTATTTTTGGAATATTATAATTTAATTTGTTTTAATAAGAGAAGAAAAGTTAAATTTTATAAATACTTAGACTAAATATCAATAAATTTTATGACTTTTATATTATAATTTATACTTTTCTATGGTAAATTAGAATAAATTAATAAACAAAGAATAAATACTAAGAATAGGATCATCATCAGCTTTCTCATGAGGCTGATGATGCTTCTGTGGATGTGCTGTGGTCATCATCATATTGATTATTAAATAATGAGTGATTATAAGCACTATTTTTGGAATATTATAATTTAATTTGTTTTAATAGGAGAAGTAACGATAAATTTTGTAAATACTTAGTCTAAACCTCAATAAATTTTATGAATTTTATATTATAATTTATACTTTTTCATGGCAAATTAGAACAAATTAATAAACAAAGAATAAATACTAAGAATAGGATCATCATCAGCTTTCTCATGAGGCTGATGTTGCTTCTGTGGATGTGCTGTGGTCATCATCATATTGAGTATTAAATAATAAGTGATTATAAGCAGTATTTTTGGAATATTATAATTTAATTTGTTTTAATAAGAGAAGAAAAGTTAAATTTTATAAATACTTAGTCTAAACATCAATAAATTTTATGAATTTTATATTATAATTTATACTTTTCCATGGCAAATTAGAATAAAATAATAAACAAAGAATAAATATTAAGAATATGATTATCACCAATTTTATCATGAGGATGATGATGCATCTGTGGATGTGCTGTGGTCATCATCATATTGAGTTTTAAATAATAAGTGATTATAAGCACTATTTTTGGAATATTATAATTTAATTTGTTTTAATAAGAGAAGAAAAGTTAAATTTTATAAATACTTAGTCCAAACATCAATAAATTTTATGAGTTTTATATTAAAATTTATACTTTTCCATGGCAAATTAGAATAAATTAATAAACAAAGAATAAATACTAAGAATAGGATCATCATCAGCTTTCTCATGAGGACGATGATGCATCTGTGGATGTGCTGTGGTCATCATCATATTGAGTATTAAATAATGAGTGATTATAAGCACTACTTTTGGAATATTATAATTTAATTTATTTTAATGAGAGAAGAAAAGTTAAATTTTATAAATACTTAGTCCAAACATCAATAAATTTTATGAATTTTATATTAAAATTTACTCTTTTTCGCGACAAATTAGAATAAATTAATAAACAAAGAATAAATACTAAGAATAGGATCATCATCAGCTTTGTCATGAGGACGATGATGCATCTGTGGATGTGCTGTGGTCATCATCATATTGAGTATTAAATAATGAGTGATTATAAGCACTACTTTTGGAATATTATAATTTAATTTATTTTAATGAGAGAAGAAAAGTTAAATTTTATAAATACTTAGTCCAAACATCAATAAATTTTATGAATTTTATATTAAAATTTACTATTTTTCGCGACAAATTAGAATAAATTAATAAACAAAGAATTAATACTAAGAATAGGATCATCATCACCTCTCTCATGAGGATGATGGTGCTTCTGTGGATGTGCTGTAGTCATTATTATATTGAGAATTAATTAATGAGTGATTATAAGTACCATTTTTGGAATATTATAATTTAATTTGTTTTAATAAAAGAAGAAAACTGAAATTACCAAAAGTCCTAGTAAAAAAATGCATCGTCATCAGGTTGATAATGATGATGACCACACGTCACGTCGAAAATGTTAACTGATAAATCCGGCCTAGTTGATAATGCAGAACAAACCGTCACAACGAGCGTATCCAACGTGCGAACGTGAAAAAAATAAAAAGGTCGCAACATCAGCACGCGATCCCCCGAAAACCCAATATCGACGCTCCATAAAGGAAACGTCTGTTACACTGGCGGGTCCGCCTTGATTGATTCACATTCGACATAATAGATTTCTTCGGCTGTCACCCCATTATGTACCCAGTGCCGCCGTACGTCAGTTGTTCCTGATGGCTTTCTAACAAGGGAGCATTTAAAAAAAGCCCCGCATCGCACATAAAGATAGCGCCGGCATTTTTGGGGGGGCGCACGGATCAAGGATTTTGCGTGGCTGCGCCGCGTGCTCGTGTCACCGCCACCACCCCCCTACGGCTCGGGCTTATTGCCGAATTTATTATTGGGCATTACGGTCAATTAGCTACAGTGGGTCAGCGGCTCGTCCGCGCCGAGGGTGGTTTTACAGCTCTGCGTTTTATTGCGTATTAAATCGGCTCAGGAAGATTATGCCGCATCGATTTACTTTGCATTACACTTTTTTGCTTTGTAACGTTTGACAGAATGTTGGAATCACCTTAGATCAAATGCAGACATGTATAAGGCACAATTTGGGGTTAATTCCGGTGTGGATTCACACTTTCTAAACAGTAATTAAGTAACCTTCATCATCATTAAAGTATAAACATCTACAACAAGAACTTCGTCGTCACTATCATCACCATAGGTCAACATCAGCTCCACAATCATCACCATCATGTTGATGATGATAATATATTTAAACCGGACTACATTTCTTTCCCTTCTACCAACTGAAAAGATACTTCAATTATCTTAAATCAAACGCAGGCGTGCGTAAGTCAATAGCACGCACGATTTGGGGTTAATTCCGGTGTCGAAGCGTCTCCGTTCACCCCCCGACTTCGGTAACATAAACACGACGACCCCCGTGTGAATATAAGCAAATAATGTGTCATCCGTACGGCATCTTGTGCCGCATTAACCCGAGCGACTATATCAATTAAGCTTGCGCCGGGGCGGAATTCTAATTAATTTGCGGTCCGGGTTGGCTTCCGGGGACGAGGGCGAATTTATTTGTTTCTGTGTGTGTGTGCGCCGGTTTTGGAGTATTTATTCCAGCTAAATACATTCTTAACCAACTTAAATAACCGATTATGGCACATAATTAATATTTATTAGGGGTTGTTTTTAAAAAATCAAGTAAATAATGTTAAAAAATCAATTTTTCAATGTGGTTAAGGTAAAAAACTGTTGATTGCTTAGTTATCGATGGTCATCAACACAACGGGCTGTTGGTAACATTGAAGGAGGACGGCAATAAATCAGTTTAAGAAATTAATTGTCGCCAACAATCGATTCATTCGGCTGACGCGACCGCACACAGTACACTGGGCCCGTAACAAATGAAGTGTATCGGTAAAAAGGGGGATGGCACAACATGCGGCCTGTCAGAAACACGTGGTTCGACGTCGCAGCCCCCGTCAACCCCTCCCTACCGCCGCACAAGGGCCGATATTTGGCAGATTGTAATACCGTATTTACGTCGAAAGATCCATCTGCGGGGGTGGAATGGGGATCGATGAGATGCAGAGATTACGGGGGGGTTGTTTTGATTTAATCCCCCTTCCGCGCGCAGAAAACAAGAGTCGGAAATTAGGGGGAAGGCGCGTGGTTTATGGGCTTTTGTGTCTAACGATTAGGCAAAGTGATTTTGGGTTACGGGCTTATGATGCCACCCTGTTTATTGAGCGATATAATATGTTTTCTTTTTATAATTATTGATTAGCCATATTAAAACGTAGAACTATATTAGATATTTTAGTAAATATACTTCCTCAAGGTTAATAATAATGATTACATACACCCTTGTGGTCATTAATCTGATGATAATAATGATAATGATGATTCATTTGAAAAGTTACAATATTTATATACTTATATATTATAATAGAAAACTCACAGGTCATCACGATGGTCATAAAGATGTTGATTATCCACTTCTTATTTATATTTTGTCTGGTTCATTTATTATAATTAATTGTATGAAGGCATAACTGTGAGATATGATAGTGATTACACCAGACCCACGTCAGAGGTCATTATCATCATGATGATAAAGATGATGACTATCCTCTTCTTACTTATTAATATTTTGCCCTGTTAATTTATTTTAATTTATTGTAGAAAGGCATAACTGTTAATATAAGATTCTTAAAATTTGTTTATGTTACAATATATATTTATAAAACTTTAGACATTTTCTATTAATACCAATTATAATAGAAAACTCCCAAAAATAGTGTTTATAAATGAAGTAATAGAAGCAGTAGTGGTAGTATAATATTTGATACAAAGCATGATAATGATTACACCAGAGTCATGCCACAGGTCATCATCATGGTGATGTTAAAGATGTTGATTATCCTCTTCTTATTTATATTTTGTTCTGTCCAATTATACTAATTTATTATATAAAGGCATCACTGTGAAATATGATAGTGATTACGCCAGACCCATGTCAGAGGTCATCATCATCATCATGATAAAGATGATGACTATCCTCTTCTTATTTATTTATATTTTGTCCTGTTCATTTATTTTAATTTATTGTAGAAAGGCATAACTGTTAATATCTTACAATTTGTTTATGTTACAATATATATTTATAAAACTTTAGACATTTTCTATTAATACCAATTATAATAGAAAACTCCCAAAAATAGTGTTTATAAATGAAGTAATAGAAGCAGTAGTTGTAGTACAATATTTGATGCAAAACATGATAATGATTACACTAGAGTCATGCCACAGGTCATCATCATAATGGTGATAAAGATGTTAATTATCCTCTTCTTATTTATATTTTGTCCTGTTCATTTATTCTAATTTATTGTAGAAAAGCATAATTGTTAATATAAATTTCTTACAATTCGTTTATGTTACAATATATATTTATAGAACTTCAGACATCTCTTATTAATACCAATTATAATAGAAAAATGCCAAAAATAGTGTTTATAAAGGAAGTAATAGAGGCAGAAGTGGTAGTATAATATTTGATACACACACAGGTCATCATCATCATGATAATGATAAAGGTGTTGATTATCCTCTTCTTATTTATATTTTGTCCTGTTCATTTATTATAATTTATTGTATAAAGGCATAACTGTGAGATATGATAGTGATTACACCAGTCCCATGCTACAGGTCATCATTATGATAATGAAGAAAGTGATGACAGTTCCTCCTCACATATTTTTTCTTATTTATTATAGAAATATGGGAATGTTAATATAAAATTAACAAATTATGTTGACATTTAAAATAGAGGTAATGGTCATAGTTCCAAGAATAGAATCACCATTGTGTATCATCATTATCTTATTGATGATGACCTTGTTCATATTTTTCTTTGCCTATTAAATTTGTTTCATTGGATTTATAGTAATGTTAATATGAAGTTATAAGTTTATACAAATTTTTAAATAAAAGTTTCCCATCCCTTTAAATTTATTTATAATGTAACGTTCCAAATAATTGTGTTCATAATTTTATACATATTTAATACTTATGCAAACACCACATCAATAGTTGTAAATGAAAATTTGTTTGATAACCCGTGATTTATTAAACACAATTTAACACATTATAATAATAACAACAATTAAAATGATTCCACCTTCCCAACCCAATTCTATTATTATTTTTAATTAATCCACCATTTGAATTTTCATCCCCGGTGCCACGTTAAATCCGGCGAATAATGATGTCGAACAATATAAATCAACCGAATAGCAATGCATTACGCAAGAGTAATTTAATAACGAATTAATTAACAGTGAATCCATGTTTTATTATGTACCCCGATTAACAATCAAACCGGCCAACATTTTTGTCAAATCGACCGGAAATTCGGTCGATGATTTATTTATTTATTTGTTTATTTATCGGGTTGGGCGTCGAATTTAACTCTAACCGGACTCACCTGACTGTCCTTGAGGCCCAGCTTCTCGGCCAGCTTCTTCCTGTCCGGCTTGCTGATGTACTTCTGTATCTGGAACCGTCGCTCCAGGCCCTTGCGCTGCAGGTCGCTGAACACGGCCCGCCGCATCATGCCGCGTCGGGGCTTCCCCCGGCCGCTGTGCGCCCACGGGAACGTGCCCGGCAACGGGAACACGGTCGATTGGGTGCCCGACACCGGCGTCGATACTGTCGCAGATCAAAACAGAATGTGTTAATCGGTTTGATCGCGGAACGATCGTGGGGTTGCTAACCTGTTAGATAAGGCTGCGGTCTGCAATGGGCCAGCAATAGATGGGGGTTGAAATGTGGTCGGCTCGCAACAGGTTTCGCTATCGACGGCGAATGGTTGTTGATGTACGATGTTAATCCTAACAGGTTCGGGGGCGTAACCACTATGTGTTCTGTAAACAAAGCAATTTCGATTGAGTGCACGTGCAATTGGCTATGTAACTATTTGATGTTTTGTTGTAAAGCGATGCGTTAATTGCATTTGCACTTTCAGACGTGGTTGTTCCTGAACTAACTTCTCAATTATGCACGTTAAATATTAGTGATGTCTTCCTTCATTATAGAAAACTTATATAGAAAATAACGGTCATTATAATGATGATGATGACCGTGATGATGTTATTCCTATTCCTAATGTTTATTCTTTATATATTTACTCTAATTTATTGATGTTTAGATATTTATTTATATTTTCTTCTCCTGTTAAAACAAATTAAATTATAATATTCTAAGAATAGTGCTTATAATCACTTATTATTTAATACTCAATATGATGGTGATCACAGCACATCCACAGATGCATCATCATTCTCATGAGAAAGCTGATGATGATCCTATTCTTAATATTAATTCTTTGTTTATTCATTTATTCTAATTTGCAATGGAAAAGTATAAATTTTAATATGAAATTCTTAAAATTTATTGAGGTTTAGACTAAGTATTAATAAAATTTAGCTTTTTTTCTCTTATTAAAACAAATTAAATTATAATATTCCAAAATTAGTGCTTATAACCACTTATTATTTAATACTCAATAAGATGATGACCACAGCATATCCACAGATGCATCATCATCCTCATGAGAAAGCTGATGATGATCCTATTCTTAGTATTTATTCTTTGTTTATTAATTTATTCTAATTTGCCATGGAAAAGTATAAATTTTAATGTAAAATTCATAAAATTTATTGATGTTTAGACTAAGTATTTATAAAATATAACTTTTCTTCTCTTATTAAAACAAATTAAATTATAATATTCCAAAAATAGTGTTTATAATCACTTATTATTTAATACTCAATATAATGATGACCACAGCACATCCACAGATGCATCATCATCCTCATGAGAAAGCTGATGATGATCCTATTCTTAGTATTTATTATTTGTTTATTAATTTATTCAAATTTGCCATGGAAAAGTATAAATTTTAATGTAAAATTCATAAAATTTATTGATGTTTAGACTAAGTATTTATAAAATATAACTTTTCTTCTCTTATTAAAACAAATTAAATTATAATATTCCAAAAATAGTGTTTATAATCACTTATTATTTAATACTCAATATAATGATGACCACAGCACATCCACAGATGCATCATCATCCTCATGAGAAAGCTGATGATGATCCTATTCTTAGTATTTATTCTTTGTTTATTAATTTATTCTAATTTGCCATG
This sequence comes from Aethina tumida, assembly GCF_024364675.1. Taxonomy (NCBI): domain Eukaryota; kingdom Metazoa; phylum Arthropoda; class Insecta; order Coleoptera; family Nitidulidae; genus Aethina; species Aethina tumida. The sequence continues at coordinate 17,153,846 of NC_065440.1, read as the reverse complement.
GAAAAATATGAATTTTAATATAAAATTCATAAAATTTATTGATGTTTGGACTAAGTATTTATAAAATTTTACTTTTCTTGTCTTATTAAAACGAATTAAATTATAATATTCCAAAATAAGTGCTTATAATCACTTATTATTTAATACTCAATATGATGATGACCACAGCACATCCACAGATGCATCATCATCCTCATGAGAAAGTTGATGATGATCCTATTCTTAGTATTAATTCTTTGTTTATTAATTTATTCTAATTTTCCATGGAAAAGTATAAATTTTAATATAAAATTCTTAACATTTATTCAAGTTTAGACTAAGTATTTATAAAATTTAACTTTTCTTCTCTTATTAAAACAAATTAAATTATAATATTCCAAAAATAGTGCTTATAATCACTATTTAATACTAAATATGGTGATAACCACAGTACATCATCATCATCTTTATCAGACGTCAGCATTGTCATCATCAGCATCATCATCATCATAAACTTCGTTTACTGTTTTATTCATTAAGAAAATTATAGATTCTTTTGTTCAACAAATTGTTATTTACTCATAATTTCTTTTTATTATTAAATTTTTATTTATATGTAAAAATATCTTTGTTAATAATTATCCAACTTACTGTTAAAAATATCCACAATTGACGCATCTGCAAAAAATAAATATAAACAACTTTTATAACAGTAAGCAAACACATTTAACTAAACATTATTTAAAACTAAAATGAACAATTCAACACATTCGATACACCATCGAATTTGAACGTTCCGACAGCTCTTTTATTTCCGGTCGAATATCAGATAAAACCCAAAAAAATACAATATCAATTTTCCCCCCACAGTGGAAGCGGATCTCTCAGCCCCATACGGCGGCAATTTAAAATGCAAATCGAAAATCACTTAAGCCGTTTGGTGTGGATTTTATTATTCAGATTTAGATGTTCCGCAGTGTGCGGATCGAATAAATCTCGGGGCCCGGAAAAGTCGATCCGGGCGTGAATGGTCGTCGAACGAGGCGCGCGTGAATCGTCGCCCCCCGGAATTGTCATTGGATTGTGCAAAAACTCTCACTCCTCCCTCCTCTCGCACGCCGCCACCGCCGGAGGCGTCGGTGACGCGTCGTTCGCACGTCGCACGTTATTGAAACTTTTTCGCGGATCGAAACTGTTATGGGGACGTTCTGAATAAATTACGGTCGTTCCGGATATGGTTTTCGGGATCTCCGGATTGTTCCGGGCTTTACGGTGTTCACAGTTGTTTATATAAATGTATAAAGAGAATGAGATGACAACGTACAAACTGTAATTTTTAGTTTTATTATTTATATTCCACAAATTTAAAATGTTGTAAGGAATTTCTTACAGGAGTTTTAATTGAAATTTTCTTTAAACATGTAAAATTTTTAATATTTAAAAAGTTGTCAATTTTTTTGAATTTTCAAATGTCTTACAACTCTTACAGATTTTTTTCAATTGTCACTCTTCTTACAGAATTTTAAATTTTAATATTTTATTTTTTTTACAGGATTTTAGAATATTTTGAACTTTCTAAGAAATATATTAAAATCAGTATATTTATTGTTCAAATTTAAATTTTTGTAAGAAATTTCTTACAGGAATTTTAGTGGAAATTTTCTTTAAATATGTAAAGTTTTTAATGTTTAAAAAACTGTCAATTTTCTTGAATTTTCAAATGTCTTACACCTCTTACAGAATTTTTCCAGTTGTCACTCTTCTTACAGAATTTTAAATTTTAATGTTTTATTTGTCTTACAGTATTTTAGGATGTTCTGAATTATCTAAATAATATATTAAAACCAGTATATACATTACTTACACCCCCTACAGTCGCCTCATTCAAATCATCCACTGCAACCCCATCCCCCGGCTCGGAAAAACAATCAGGCGGCCGCACAAAACGAATTATAACATTATTTCCGTTCGGCCGAACAAACGAACGGATCCGGCCGGCGTTGACGGTGCCGACGGTGGCGGCGGCGCCGCCGGTGCCCGACGTAAGTGTCGACGCCGACAGGCAGAGCCGTCACCTCGGCAACCGGAGGCGCTACGGGCCCGACAGAGGCGGCGAACCGTGCGACGCCGTTTCCTGTCCTTGGGCGCAGCCGACACCTAAGCGGGCGTCGCGACGCGACAGCTGACGACCGGCGAAAGTCCGAATGTGTGAAAGTCGTCGTCTGTTTATTAATAAACACGCCTCGTCGATTAAATTATGAGTTTTTTTTAGGAAAATATAAATATGGATTAGTTTATGTTGCTTTAGTTTTAGTTAATTGTTATTGATAACTAATAACTTTAACCAATTTAACTCCTTAAGTTTCTGTTGAATTGATATTTGAGGATTAATTATCATTAGAAATAAATTCTTAAAATAATATTTAAACATGGATAAGTATTATTTTTTATTATTCTATGGTAAACTTTAATTATCAGTTATTGCTAATTAATAACTAATAACTTTAACTAATTTAACTCCTTAAGTTTCTGTTGAGTTAACATTTGAGGATTAATTATCAATAGTAATAAATTCTTAAAATAATATTTAAACATGGATAAGTATTATTTTTTATTGTTTTGTGGTAAAATTTAATTAACAGTTATTGATATTTAATAACTAATAACTTTAACCAATTTAACTCCTTAAGTTTCTGCTGAATTGAAATTTGAGGTTTAATTATCGTTAGTAATAAATTCTTAAAATAATATTTAAACATGAATAAGTATTATTTTTTAATGTTTTATGGTAAATTTTAATCAGCAGTTATTGATATTTAATAACTAATAACTTTAACCAACTTAACTCCTTAAGTTTCTGTTGAATTGACATTTGAGGATTAATTATCATTAGTAATAAATTCTTAAAATAATATTTAAACATGAATAAGTATTAGTTTTTATTGTTTTATGGTAAATTTTAATTAACAGTTATTGGTATTTAATAACTAATAACTCAATTTTACTCCTTAAATTAGTTAGAAACATTTTCTAATAGTTTGACATTTACTTGTTCCTAACAGTTTTCATCAAAAACCCCCCAAAAAATGACGGGGCATGCCGAACAAGAAAAATATCATTCACTGCCTCGCCCGTCCATTTTCCGGGGGGGCGCGTGACACGCAAGCGGGATGTGCGGCGTCCCGACGGCCGCATTACGTATTCCGCGGCGCACGGTTTGAATTAATACGTGAAAATGCGACGCGTGTTTTTTTGACGGCGACCCGCGCGCGCCAAAAGATTTAGTCGACGGGGTTTTCGGGGGTTGGGGAGGGTGGACGATTGTCGACCCTCGGTCCACGTGGAATAAGGGCTGGCGGCGGACGGCGCGGCACTAAGTGCCCGGCCATCTGACGCCGTGCGAGTTTTGCAATCAAGCCCCCCCCGAAATGGGGGGCGGCGGTGGGGTGGTTCGTGGGGGAGCGGTGCGACATCGGGCTTTTTGCGTTCGAACGTTCTGCGATTTGAATTGGTAACGTGCGATTGGAGTTTGGCGGTCGGCGGTGCTCTAATAATTGTCTCAATAACTCTTAATTAAAAATAAGTGTAAAATGGAAAGTATAATAGTTATCCATGTTTAAATTCTATTTTAAGAATTTATTACTAATGATAATTAATCTTCAAATGTCAATTCAACAGAAACTTAAGGAGTTAAATTGGTTATAGTTATTAGTTATTAAATATCAATAACTGTTAATTAAAATTTACCATAAAACAATAAAAGATAATACTTATCCATGTTTAAATATTATTTTAAAAATTTATTACTAATGATAATTAATCCTCAAATGTCAATTCAACAGAAACTTAAGGAGTTAAGTTGGTTAAAGTTATTAGTTGTTAAATATCAATAACTGTTAATTAAAATTTACCATAAAACAATAAAAAATAATACTTATCCAAGTTTAAATATTGTTTTAAGAATTTATTACTAATGATAATAAATCCTCAAATGTCAATTCAACAGAAACTTAATGAGTTAAATTGGTTATAGTTATTAGTTATAAAATATCAATAACTGTTAATTAAAATTTACAATAAAACAATAAAAAATAATACTTATCCATGTTTAAATATTATTTTAAGAATTTATTTCTAATGATAATTAATCCTCAAATATCAATTCAACAGAAACTTAAGGGGTTAAATTGGTTAAAGTTATTAGTTAATAAATATCAATAACTGTTAATTAAAATTTACCATAAAACAATAAAAAATAATACATATCCATGTTTAAATATTATTTTAAGAATTTATTTCTAATGATAATTAATCCTCAAATATCAATTCAACAGAAACTTAAGGGGTTAAATTGGTTAAAGTTATTAGTTAATAAATATCAATAACTGTTAATTAAAATTTACCATAAAACAATAAAAAATAATACATATCCATGTTTAAATATTATTTTAAGAATTTATTATTAATTATAATTAATCCTCAAGTTTCAATTCAACAGAAACTTAAGGAGTTAAATTGGTTCAAGTAATTAGTTATTAATATCAATAACTGTTACTTAAAATTTACTATTAGACAATAAAAAATAATACTTATCCATGTTTAAATATTATTTTAAGAATTTATTACTAATTATAATTAATCCTCAAATTCTAATTCAATAAAAACCTAAGAAGTTATTAGTTATTAAATATCAATTAACTGTTAACTAGAATTATGTAGTCAACAAAACATATTTTTGCACAGTTCTTTTCCCCAATGCAAATTCCAACCCCTTTTTCACCCCATATTTTTTAAAACACTGCATGTAAAAAGTTTTTTTTTTACTATTTTTTTCGGTGTACTGAAATCCAATAAATTACCACCGGGGCGCCGATATAAAATACGATGTGGAAAAACTGGCAAACACATGTACAACACGTTGGTTGCATTTGTTGTTCGGAAGCGCCATTCAAATAAACTCTCCACTGATATACGAACTATGCAGGAAAGCAGGAAAACGTTTCGATGGTGATACACTCTTTTATTTTCGTGTTTATATGAAATATCTCTGTCGTCTATGTTCAGGTATTTTATATTTTTTATGTTATATTTTTGTTATAAGCATATTTGATATTAATTTATTAGAAAAATTATAATAATTGTACAAATGTCCACAATTATAATTAATTAATCAGACTGGGAATTATTTAAGTAAGTAATAATACGAGTTGTATGTTGATCCACCTCAAGCCAGAAAACCAAAAATCCACCCCAATACCCCGTCAAATGGCCGTGTCCGAAACAAATTACAAAATACATTGTCCGTAAAATGACGTATTATTTCAAGAGATTATCAAGTCAAAAGAAAAACATCTCACCCCAGCATTTAAAAACACCTTATGAAAACAACGCATTGTCGAACTATCTGTTACCATTGTGCCCCGATACCAGTCCATTATGTGCCCACAATGGGGATAATCCTACTCGAGCTAATTCGTCTATTTGTGCACTGGATTAAAAAAAGAAAAAAGAGAGGAAAACGAAACAAGGTCCTCCCCTACCAGATATATCTTGGGATTGTGCAATTGTATCGGTTATGTTTTATTGAGGCCCCGTAATGTTTTTTTAAGGTGTTAACATTGTGTTTTCTTGTTGGTTTTATGTGCGCTGATGGGCGTGCATATTTTTATCGTTATGTTTATTATTAACGTTTGTGCAGTTGTTCTGTTGTTGTTGTTGCCAATCATTTTTTGGGGGGTTTGGTTTTGGGTTGTATCTGAGTTATTGCTGACCTTTTAAAAATGTTGTGAGAAAATAAAAGTAAAAAGGTATTTTATATTTTTAATTTGAAAATAAATAAACAACAAACAAAAGGTAATTGTAAAAATTTTTATAAGAAATTATATGGTAGGAAAATGTTTTTCAGTTATAATAAATAAAAAAGTTTTGGTGTAAGTTAAAGTTTGACAAACTACTGATGTTTATTTAATAATTATTGTTTTTACTAACAACTTAAAGCAAAGTAAAATATATAGATTATGAACCCTGACTCTTGTTTTAACTACAAAAATTGCTCAAACCAAGGAAAATGTTTCTAAATGTTGTTGATGTTGTCATTTATTGTCACCTTAATAAACTGTTGATAGTTAAAGATAAACATCTCGTTAAGTTCAGGATTATTAATATGATTAATAACTTAAGAAAAATTAACATGATAGATGGTGAATTGTGACTTCAATTCTAACTGAATGAATTACCCCAAAGAAAGGATAATGTTTTTCAATTATAATAAAGTTTTGATGTAAGTTTAAGTTTGTCAAATTACTAATAACTAAAGATGAATGTTCTTCGATTATTTAATAGTTATCGTTTTTACTAACAACTTAAAGGCAAAGTAAAATATATAGATTATGAACCCTGACTCTTGTTTTAACTACAAAAATTGCTCAAACTAAGGAAAATATTTCTAAATGTTGTTGATGTTGCCATTTATTGTCACCTTAATAAACTGCTGATAGTTAAAGATAAGCATTTCGTTAATTTCAGGATTATTAATATGATTAATAACTTAAGAAAAATAAACATGATAGATGGTGAATTGTGACTTCAATTCTAATTGGATGAATTACCCCAAAGAAAGGATAATGTTTTTTAATTGTAATAAAGTTTTGATGTAAGTTTAAGTTTGTCAAATTACTAATAATTAAAGATGAATGTTCTTCGATTATTTAATAATTATTATTTTTACTAATAACTTAAAAGCAAAGTAAAATATATAGATTATGAATTCTGACTCTTGTTTTAACTACATAAATTGCTCAAATCAAGGAAAATGTTTCTAAATGTTGTTGATGTTATCATTTATTGTCACCTTAAGAAACTGCTGATAGTTAAAGATAAACATTTCGTTAATTTCAAGATTATTAATATGATTAATAACTTAAGAAAAATAAACATAATAGATGGTGAATTGTGACTTCAATTCTAATTGGATGAATTACCCCAAAGAAAGGATAATGTTTTTCAATTGTAATAAAGTTTTAATGTATGTTTAAGTTTGTCAAATTACTAATAATTAAAGGTGAATGTTCTTTGGTTATTTAGTATTTATTATCTTTACTAACAACTTAAAGCAAAGTAAAATATATAGATTATGATCCCTGACTCTTGTTTTAACTACATACTTTGCTCAAACCAAGGAAAATGTTTCTAAATGTTGTTGATGTTGTCATTTATTGTCACCTTAATACACTGCTGATAGTTAAAGATAAACATTTCGTTAATTTCAAGATTATTAATATGATTAATAACTTAAGAAAAATAAACATAATAAATGGTGAATAGTGACTTCAATTCTAATTGGATGAATTATCCCAAAGAAAGGATAATGCTTTTCAATTATAATAAAGTTTTGATGTAAGCTTAAGTTTGTCAAATTACTAATAATTAAAGATGAATGTTTTTCTATTATTTAATAATTATTGTTTTTACTAACAACTTAAAGCAAAGTAAAATTTTGTTTTAACTACATAAATTGCTCAAACCAAGGAAAATATTTCTAAATGTTGTTGATGTTGTCATTTATTGTCAGTTCACTCAACTGCTGATAATTAAAGATAAACATTTCATTAATTTTGGGATTATTAATATATTTAATATATTAATAATTTAAAGGTGAATAAACATGAAAGATGACTTTCATTCTGATTGGATGAATTATCACAGAGAGCTTTAATGTAAGTTTAACTTTGACAAATGACTGATAATTAAAGATGAATACTGTTCATATATTCTTGAATTATCGTTTTAAATAACAACATAAACGAAACTAAAAATTGTAATGAAGTCATCATACAACTGCAATTTCTTGGTAAAGGATTCATCCTGTATAAAGAAGTCCTGAGTTGATCAAGACCTGAAACGAAATACTCACCAGTCTGTGTATTATTCCTTTGTTCCTTTTTCTCATTTCCCAGTATGGCACTGACACTAAATTTGAGTACGGGCTTCGACTCCTTAATCAAGTGTTCACTGGCACTGAATCGGCACGAGAAAAAATTGCAATTGTACCGTCCACAGTTCGAACAAACCCTGTCCTTAAAACAATTGTTGAACGGCAAAAAGACGTCGCTCTTCTCCGGCGTCAGTCTGTCGTTCTCGTTCTCGCTACGCGTGTTCTCGTTCGGGCTCATCGACGTCTTCAGCTCGTGCTTGTTCTCGTACTGCTCCTCCAACGACTCGTCCATCGTGTCCGTCGTCTTTTCCGTCAGTATCTCCAAGTTCTCCGGCGACATTTTGCCGCCGTTCAGCAGATTCTCCATCGAGAACGCGCTGGTCGCGTTGTTGTTGATGCTCTTCAGCATCTTCTCGCGCTGGTGCAGGAACTGCAACGTGCTCTGGTACATGGCGGCGGCGGCGGCGGCGGCGGCGACGCTAGACCGTCATGCCGCGAACTCGAGGTGGCGTCTTCGACCCCCTTGCCGGACGGAACGCGTCCCCCTTTTTACGGCTGAATCGGAACGGCAAAAACGGCCTTTCGAAAGACCCGGCGTCGTCGGCAATGAATATTTCGCTTGCGCAAATTGACTAGCACTGATAAATTTCGAGGCTCGGTTCTCAATCTCACCCCTTGTCGAGGCCGGGAGGGCGGGGCTTTGGTCGGCACGGGGTGGAGTTTTCTTCGGTTGTTTTATTTTCGCCCCGGCGGCGGTGGAGAGGGGTGGGGGGGCTGTGCGAGGGGGGTTGGCCGCGCTCCGGCTCTTTAATATTATTTCTCCCGCGATATGGCTGTTCTAGATGGGAATTATATGCCCATAATTATTATTGTATGCCGAATTATTGTTCGTCGCGGACCGCCGTCCCACCACCCCCCGCCAAGGGGTGGTGCGGGCTCCCCGCGGGCCCCCCCACGTTAAGTTCCAGCTCCCGCTCTGACTCTCCTCGTGCTGCTAAGTAGTAATGATTGCGCCATAAATTCATTTGTTTAATAGGGGGCTTAAGCGCCCTGTTAATTTGCTTTTATGGGGCGGTGATCTTGCATAAGATGTGTGTACGGGGTGATGTACTAAGAAAGTATTCGTTGGAGACGTTCTTTTCACTTTAATACATACAAATGTATAAAAATTACTCTAATTAATCATAAAATTAACAATAATATAATAATTATTTCCAATTACTTGTTAAAATTTTAATTACTTAAAAAAATTGGAATTAATTAATATAAAATTTATAGTTTTAAAATAATTTACTTACTTTTTTATTATATTATTATTAACATTTTTAAAAATTTTAATTTTTCATGTTTTTAAACTTTCAATCAATAAAATTATATCAATAAATTCACATTGTTTATCGAACAAAAAACTGTTTTTACTTTAATTAATATAAAGTTTAAAATTATTTAATATATTCATTTATTTATTTAATATTTCATTTAGGTCATAAAAACAATACCTAAACTTGTCATAAACATAAATTATTAATAAAAATAAAAAGGTTTACATATTTTACTTTCATATTTAGTAAATAATTTAAGTATTACAGTAATAGCTTCAATTTATTTATATAATTTATTTTTATAATTTTAAGGTAAAATTAATAAAATATATATAAATAATTCCCCATTATTTATTGAAAAATCTGTTTTTATTTTAATTTATATAGAAATTAAAATTTTAAAATTGTATAAAATCTAATAAGTTAAAAATTAAAATAAAAAATTATTCATATTTTTAAATTTGTCCAATAAATAATATAAATATTTTATAATATCTTCAATTTATTTTATACATTTTTTTAAATAAAAAGGAAAATTGTTAAAATATATAAACAATTTCTTATTTTTTACTGAAAAAAAAACCTGATTTTTATTTTATTTTTATACAGAGGATTTATACAAATTTTTAAATTTTCCCCATTATTAATTTAAATATTTTTTATTAATTTCTAAATATTTTATATATTTTGTTGAATATAAAGCAAAATCATTAAAAATATATAAACAATTTCTTATTTTTTATTGAAAAAACTGTTGTATATTTAATTTATTCAGAAATTTTAATTTTAAATGTATTTAGTATTTATTTTATTTATTTAGGTCATAAAACAACATTTTAATTGATCATAAATATAAATTCTTAATAAAAATAAAATTTATTCATATTTTTTTAATTTTCTCTATAAATAATAAATTAGTCATCATGCATTTCTAATAAAAATGAGATTTATTCATATATTTTTTTTATTTTTCCAACAATAATTTACATATTTTATAAAAATTTCAATATATTTCACATATTTTATTGAATATAAAGCAAAAACATTAAAAATATATAAACAATTTCTTATTTTTTATTGAAAAAAGTGTTATTTATTTTAATTTAATCAGAAATTTTAATTTTAAAAGTATATAGTTTATTTAGGTTATAAAACAACATTTTAATTTGTCATAAACATAAATTCTTAACAAAGATAAAAAATAAAATAAAAAAAATATTCATATTTTTTAAATTTTTCCATCAATAATTTACATATATTAAAAAAACAATTAATTTCTTATATTTTTTGAATATACACTAAAATCGTTAACAATTTTTCTTATTTTTTATTGAAAAAACTGAAATTTAATTTAATTTATACAATTTTTTATTTTTTATTGAAACAACTATTTCTATTTGTAATTTATAATAATAATATATAAATATATATTAATTAATTATAATTTTAAAAATATTTAGTGTCTGTTTTTTATTTATGCTGTAAAACAATATTTTATTTTGTCATAAACATAAATCAGTAACAAAAACAGAAATATTTAATTATATTTTTAAATTTGATTAATAAATAATTTAAATATGTTATAATAACTTCATTTATATTTTATTTGTATTAATAAAAACATCTGTAGCTGAAAAAATATTTAATATTTAAATAAAATTGTTAATTTAATTAATTTTATACCTATTTTTTAAAAATTAATTAAAATATGAATCAATATTAAGGGTTAAAAACAAAATGTAACGACATAAAAATATAATTTAACATAAATCAATCCACGAACTAATTTCTGAACATTTGATTCCAATAAATTAATTCGATTCGGTTTGATAATGGCAAAATTAATATCGGATTGTTGAAATATAATTTAGTGGAAACGGGGGGGATTTATGATAATCGAACATAATTGAAACAGTTTAATAATTGGAAAAGTTTAAATCAGTCATCACAATTCTGATTAGATTTATTCTATAGTTATGGTTAATGTTTATTAGACAAATAAATTAAATTGTACTTTAATTACACAATTAACACAACCTAATTAATATTTTTCTGATTGGAATTACTTATGTTTTTTTTTCTAGCTCAAAAAATTGAGCTGACAACTCGTAATATTAATTGAAACGTTCGATTTCAACGAATTTCTTTCAAACCACCGTTCTTCTCACGTTAATGCCCCGAACAAACAATAAAATTTCTACTTTGTGACCAAAATGTGACCTTATTGAAAACATCGGGGCTGCCAAAACATCTATTTATCAAACACGTAACAACAAAAAGGCTAATCGTCCTCGACCGTCCCCCTTTTTTTTTAAAGCGCTTTAAAAAAACAACCCTTGAGGTGCACACACACACACACACAGACCACCCCGATATGTGAAATGAAAAAATTGGAGCGTTTAAAAACTACCTTGTGACAAATGATCGCATTTGTGTCGCCTCACTCGACCGTAAGTTGGTCGAAGTATTTGCGATTAGTTATTGAAACAAGGGTAGTAAACGTACACCGCAAAAATGTACACGTTGAGGGGTGGGTGCGGGATGACGTGCGCATTAAAAGTATCAAATTTTGTGTTAGTGGAAATCGTTTTGTGATCCATTTGTAACACAATATTGCTAAAAGCGTGCGCCAAATATTTGCCAGATACTCAAGGGGGTCCTTTAAGGAACATATGTCGGCAAATATTGAGTTTTATATCACTCTTTCACCTTGTCCCGTTTCCGTTTCGCAGATTATATATATATATATATATATATATATATATATATATATATATGTATGTATGTGTGTGTGTGTGTGTGTGTGTGTGCATGTGTGTGTTAGAGCAGTGTTTCCACCCCCGGATTATCGCGGAATATTTCCCTTAATGGAAACGATGTTTGTTGTTGGCGGCGGAATTTGGAAATGAAATATCGGACCGGGGTGCACGTTTAAGGGTAAAGAAAAAGTCGTTTTTGTGACGGAAAATAATGAATTTTATTTTATTTCTTTTCTTGAGTTATGTTTCTTTTTGTAGGGGGTATTTTGTTTCCTACATAAGGTTACTAGGGGTTGTTAATAAAACTAAACTAGATTAAATTAAGTTTTCTCATTTTGTGTTTTTATATTTCTATTAAAAATCTTAATTATACAACAGTGCTTACTCAGTTTCTAAAGAGGGCTCCGTATATAATATCTTTGGTACAAAAGGGGGGCGAGGGGGCTCCCTCAAGAAGATAGATAAAATAATTCTTTTCATTTTATTTCTTGCTTCCCATACCTACGTTTTTTAATTATTTTTAATTAAAGATGTTGGTTTGAACTTAGGGTCATTAAAAATTTTTACTATAACCTTTAATCTGTTACATTTTATCCATAATTATAAAATAACTTAAGATGTAAATCAATTATGCAGTAAATAGGTTCTTCAACAGTTTTGAAATGTCACAAATAACAAGAGAATTAAATGCTTATTATTCGAATTTGACACATTAATGGAGTAATTTTATTCAATCGATCTGTCATATTCAATTTATAAATTCTTTCCATTATTGTTTTCATATAGTTATTTAAAATAATAAATTTGTACAAATATACAACAGTGCTTACTCAGTTTCTAAAGAGGGCTCCATATATAACATCTTTGTTACAAAAGGGGGGCGAGGGGGGCACCCTCAAGAAAATAGATAAAATAATTATTTTAATTTTATTTCTTGATTCCCTTAGCTACGTTTTTTAATTATTTTTAATTGGAGATGTTGGTATGAACTTAGGATCATTAAGAATTTTTACTTAAAGCTTTAATATGTTAAATTTTATCCATAATTATTTAAATTATAAAATAACTTAATATATAAATCAATTATGCAGTAAATAGGTACTTCAACAGTTTTGAAGTGTCACAAAAAGCAAGACAATTAAATGCTTATTATTAAATTAAATATTTATGTTCGAAATTGACACATTAATGGAGTAATTTTATTCAATCGATCTGTCATTATTCAATTTATAAATTCTTCCCATTATTGTTTTCATATAGTTATTTAATATAATAAATTTGTACAAATATACAACAGTGCTTACTCAGTTTCTAAAGAGGGCTCCGTATATAATATCTTTGTTACAAAAGGGGGCCAGGGGGGCACCCTCTAGAAAATAGATAAAATAATTATTTTAATTGTATTTCTTGCTTCCCTTAGCTACGTTTTTTAATTGTTTTTAATTGGAGATGTTGCTATGAAATTATGGTCATTAAAAGTTTTTACTAAAAGCTTTAATCTGTTAAATTTTATCCATAATTATTTAAATTACAAAATAACTTAAGATTTAAATCAATTATGCAATAAATAGGAACTTCAACAGTTTTGAAAATCTCACATATAACAAGACAATTAAATGCTTATTATTAAATTAAATATTTATGTTCGAATTTTACACATTAATGGAGTAATTTTGTTCAATCGTTCTGTCATTATTCAATTTATAAATTCTTCCCATTATTGTTTTCATATAGTTATTTAATATACTAAATTTGTATAAATATACAACAGTGCTTACTCAGTTTCTACAGAGGGCTTCGTATATAATATCTTTGTTAAAAGAGGGGGGCGAGGGGGGCACCCTCAAAAAGATATATAAATTAATTATTTTAATTTTATTTCTTGCTTCCCTTAACTACGTTTTATAATTATTTTTAATTGGAGATGTTGGTATGAACTTAGGGTCATTAAAAATTTTTACTAAAAGCTCTAATCTGTTAAATTTGATCCATAATTATTTAAATTATAAAATAACTTAAGATGTAAATCAATTATGTAGTAAATAGGTACTTCAACAGTTTTGAAATGTCACAAATAACAAGAGAATTAAATGCTTATTATTGAATAAATATTTATGTTCGAATTTGACACATTAATGGAGTAATTTTATTCAATCGATCTGTCATTAATCAATTTATAAATTTTTCCTATTATTATTTTTATATAGTTATTTAAAATATTAAATTTGTTTAAACATACAACAGTGCTTACTCAGTTTCTAGAGAGGGATTCGTGTATAATAACTTTGTTACAAAAGGGGGGCGAAGGGGGCTCTCTCAAGAAGATAGATAAAATAATTATTTTAATTTTATTTCTAGCTTCCCTTTTTATTTATTTTTGGATATGTTGACATATTTTTTTTATTTTACTCGTATAAATAATAATAATAATATATAATATTATAACAAAAATTTTATGACAATAAAATAATTTTGAATTAGAAATGGATTTTGTGTGTATAAAAAATAAAAACTTCGTATTTCAAGTTGTAATTTTCAACACATAAACCAAAAGAACACACTAACCTCCCCCCTCCAAAAAAAAAAAAAAACAGAAAAAACAATGTGAAACCGATTAAATTAAAAATTATGTCGGACAAGAGAATCGAAAACAATGAGCGAACTTTTCGCTGCACGGCCAAGTTAAATTAAAAATTAATAACGAACGACGAAAAAACGTCCAACTAAAAATGCGAAAAACGAAAATAAACAAAAACACACTCGTCGATTGAGCGCGCTCCTTTGGCCGATGACGAAAAAAAAAAAGAAAAACCCTTTTCTCCGCGATATAAATTAAATCGGCACGCCGGCAAATGAATAATTTTCCGCCTCGCCGGCCGAACCTCGCCGCCGCCCCCTTCGCCGCCGCCCCGCCGATCGACCGAAACGAAAAAACGAGTACGAAAAAATAGTAATAACAAAAAAAAAAAAAAATCATCGATTCGGCGTATTTTTAAAAAGTGGGAGAATCGCACACACCAATCAAAAGTGGTCGGCGGCAGGCGCCGCCTTTTGATTAAATGCGTTTCTCTCCCCCCCCCCCCACCGGCGCCCGGTCCTTCTGTTTTATTTCCTTTTTATGCCCTCGTCTCGCGGCTTCCGAGATTTTTCTGCCTCCTTGCGGATCGCGGCCCCCCCAGGTCTCTAGGCTGTCCCCCGCCCCGGCCCGCAACTACCCCGGTGCTGGCAACGATATGGAGTGGGATGTTTTACAACAAAGACATTATATGCGGATCCCTCTTTACTACCAACTAAACTGCCATAAACTCTTTATTTGTTTATGTACACGATAAGCAAGATTAAGATTCTACAATGAAATGGAAAAAAACTTATTCACTTTCAAAGTAAAAATTAATAATATAATTTAAGGTGCCCCCTCATGTCCAATTCTTTTTAAAAATTAATTAACAGATTAACATAGCTGAGGGAAGCAAGAAATAAAATTAAAATAATTATTTTATCTATTTTTTGAGGGAGCCCCCTCGCCCCACTTTTTTGTAACTAAGATATTATATACGAAGCCCTCTTTAGAAACTGAGTAAGCACTGTTGTATATTTATACAAATTTAATATATTAAATAACTATATGAAAACAATAATGGAAAGAACTTATAAAATGAATAATGACAGATCGATTGAATAAAATTACTGCATAAATGTGTCAAATTCGAAGATAAATATTTAATTTAATAATAAGCATTTAATTGTCTTGTTATTTTTGACATTTCAAAACTGTTGAAGGACCTATTTATTGCATAATTGATTTACATCTTAAGATATTTTATAATTTAAATATTTATGGATAAAATTTAACATATTAAAGCTTTTAGTAAAAATTTTTAATGATCATTAAGTTCATTCCAACATCTTCAATTAAAAATAATTAAAAAACTTAGCTAAGGGAAGCAAGAAGTGCAATTAAATTAATTATTTTATCTATTTTCTGGAGGGTGCCCCCCTTGCCCCCTTTTTGTAACCAAGATATTATATACGTGGCCCCCTTTAGAAACTAAGTAAGCACTGTTGTATATTTATACAAATTTAGTATATTAAATAACTATATGAAAACAATAATGGGAAGAATTTATAAATTGAATAATGACAGATCGATTGAATAAAATTACTCCATTAATGTGTCAATTTCGAACATAAATATTTAATTTAATAATAAGCATTTAATTGTCTTGTTATTTGTGACATTTCAAAACTGTTGAAGTACCTATTTACTGCCTAATTGATTTACATCTTAAGTTATTTTATAATTTAAATAATTATGGATAAAATTAAACAGATTAAAACTTTTAGTAAACATTTAATGACCCTAAGTTCATACCAACATCTCCAATTAAAAATCATTAAAAAATGTAGCTAAGGGAAGCAAGAAATAAAATTAAAATAATTATTTTATCCATCTTCATGAGGGAGCCCCCCACGCCCTCTGTTGTAACAAAAATATTATTTAAGAAGCCCTCTTTAGAAACTGAGTAAGCACTGTTGTATATATATATACAAATTTATTATATTAAATAACTATATGAAAACAATAACGAGGAGAATTTATAAATTGAATAATGACAGATCGATTGAATAAAATTACTCCATTTATATGTCAAATTCGAATATAAATATTTAATTTAATAATAAGCATTTAATTGTTTAATTATTTGTGATATTTCAAAACTGTTGAAGTACATATTTAGTGCATAATTGATTTACATCTTAAGTTATTTTATAATTTAAATAATTATGGATAAAACTTAACAGATTAAAGCTTTTAGTAAAAATTTTTAATGACCCTAAGTTCATACCTACATCTCCAATTAAAAATAATTAAAAAACGTAGCTAAAGGAAGCAAGAAATAAAATTAAAATAAATATTTTATCTATTTTCTTGAGAGAGTTCCCTTCGCCCCCCTTTATAATCTGAGAAGAAATAAATATATTTATAATTACTCTAAAATAATGATTATTTTTAAATATTTATTTATTTCGATTTAACTCACCTTAAAATAATAAAACAAATTGTATGTTTATGTCGTTAGTAAACAATAAAATTATTCGACAATTCAAATGAAATAAAATAACATTTTTATACAGTCAATATTGCTGAAAAAATATATAAAATGTGTACGAAATTTAATTGAAACGTAAAACATCGTTGTACCCGTAATTAAATATGATATTTTCCGTGTTAAAATTTCATTTAATCAATAATGTATATAAATTTAAATAAATTTATAACGGCTGAAACGTTATTGTTAAAATGTCGACTAAAAAAAATATGACCGTAATTAAATCAATTTTTATTAAAACACTGTAAAATTCAAAAACGAAATCAAAACCGCACGAACGAATTCGAAATAACGGGGTCAGCAAATCATGGGAACGGCGTCGACCGCAGAAATAAAAAAAAATAAAATAAAATAATAACCGGCCCCGCTGTTTATGCATCAATGCAAATAAATGTTGATTTAAAATGTGTACATGACTAAATGATGTATTTATTTTGGAATATATTAAAATTGATATTAAATATGTACAAAGGTCGGTCAATATAGAGGAAAGGGTAAATATTTTGACAGGCGCAACCCCCAATCGGATGTGAGTGCCGTATTTGTTCGCATTTACATTATTTTGCATACATGACGGTCTTTTTAGCCGGGGCACGGGCTTTCACTAAAAATTACAATGAAAAATTGATTTTGTTTGCGTTGTTTTGTAATTTATTTTATTGGTGTGTTTTGTCGGGGTGGGAAATCAAATTGGAACGTGTCATTTGAGAATAAAAATAAATTTAAATACATCCATTTAATACATAAACAGGCAAAAAATTATTAAAATATATCGGAGGTAATAAAATGAATTTTAATAATTTGGGGTGGGGGGGCAATTAATGAAATAAATATAAAAAATTAAGGGGGGGCACAGACATATTAATTTTACTAAAAATTAATCTGTTACCAATTTATTCAATTTATATTATTATTTCATGTGTGGGGGAGGGTTTGGTGAGTTGATAAAGCTGGTCAATTCCCCCCCTGAAAATAAGTAATACACGTACGTGTCCCGTATGTAACATGAAAGTAATACGTGGAGCCGGGAACCGAAATTAATTCTGCCGACAGTCAAAAAAGGAAAAACCGGCCCCGGATATGGAGCGATTATTTATCGCAGCGGCGGAACGGGGCGGAGGGGTGCCCGAACAGATAAAGTTGTCGTCAGCTGGCCTTAAGATGAGACAGACGCAGGACGCCGTCTTTATTTCGCCGACTGAACGCATCCCCCCCGGCCAGGATCGATTGTCCTCTCGGCGCACCGTTGGCAAACCACCCCCCATTTAATTTATTTACTTATTTGTTAAAATAAAATCTAAATAAATCTCCTTATTTATTATTAGTACAATAGTTGATAAGATTTATATATAGTTAATTAATAATTAATTAAATGTTAAAGACTGAATTTGTCCTGAATTAATTTGAAATTTCTTTTTTTGATTGCCCCCTTCCAACATTTTTATCCCCCAATATTTTTTACAGTTCCAGCGAGAAATTAAGGAGAGGAAAAATATTATAAACTATCATTAAATGTTAATTAAATATTTAAGTGACAATTTGTCTCAATTTAATTTAAAATTTCTTTATTTAATTGCCCCCTTCCAACATTTTTAGCTGTCAGACTACTTATAAACAACCAGCAAGGAATTAACAAGAGGAAAAAATTTAAAAAATGTAAATTGATAATTAATTAAAGGTTAAAGACAGAATTTGTCTTGAATTAATTTGAAATTTCTTTTTTGATTGCCCCCTTCCAATATTTTTATCTCCCAATATTTTTTTACAATTCCAGTGAGAAATTAAGGAGGAGAAAAATATTATAATCTATCATTAAATGTTAATTAAATATTTAAGTGACAATTTGTCTCAATTTAATTAAAAATTTCTTTATTTAATTGCCCCCTTCCAATATTTTTAGATGTCAGACCACTTTTAAACAACCAGTAAGGAATTAACGAAAGGAAAAAATTTAAAAACTGTAAATTAATAATTAATTAAAGGTTAAAGGCAGAATTTGTCTTGAATTAATTTGAAATTTCTTTTTTTGATTGCCCCCTTCCAACATTTTTATCCCCCAATATTTTTTACAGTTCCAGCGAGAAATTAAGGAGAGGAAAAATATTATAAACTATCATTAAATGTTAATTAAATATTTAAGTGACAATTTGTCTCAATTTAATTTAAAATTTCTTTTTTTAATTGCCCCCTTCCAACATTTTTAGCCGTCAGACTACTTTCAAACAAGCAGCAAGGAATTAACAAGAAGAAGAAATTTAAAAAATGTAAATTAATAATTAATTAAAGGTTAAAGGCAGAATTTGTCTTAAATTAATTTGAAATTTCTTTTTTTGATTGCCCCCTTCCAACATTTTTATCCCCCAATATTTTTTACAGTTCCAGCGAGAAATTAAGGAGAGGAAAAATATTATAAACTGTCATTAAATTTTAATTAAATATTAAAGTGACATTTTGTCTTATTTTAATTTAAAATTCCTTTTTTTAATTGCCCCCTTCCAACATTTTTTGCTGTCAGAGAACTTTTAAACATCCAGCAAGGAATTAACAAGAGGAAGAAATTTAAAAAATGTAAATTAATAATTAATTAAAGGTTAAAGGCAGAATTTGTCTTGAATTAATTTGAAATTTCTTTTTTTAATTGCCCCCTTCCACCATTTTTATCTCCCAATATTTTTTACAGTTCCAGCGAGAAATTAAGGAGAGGAAAAATATTATAAACTATCATTAATTGAACATTAAAGTGACAATTTGTCTCAATTTAATTTAAAATTTCTTTTTTTAATTGCCCCCTTCCAACATTTTTAGCTGTCAAAGTACTTTTATACTTCTAGCAAGGAATTAACAAGAAGAAAAAACTCATAAAATGTCAATTAATAATTAATTAATTACCTAAGACAAAATTTATTTCAAATTAATGTGATTTTTTCTTAATGCCCCCTTATAAAACATTTATGCGTCGACATATTTCAACACTTCTCCAATTAACAAGAACCACAATATCGGCAAGAATACGACAATCTGATTGAATTGTTTTAGTTCGAAACTGGGGTCGTCTCCCCACTGTGCTCTCACCCCGATAGTCCTTAAGTTATATCCACTCTAAACGCCAGCGTCTATTATCGCAGTGGCTGTTGTTCGCGGGGGCGAAAAAATAACAATTTATAAGCAATTGTTCGGAGCCGTTACCACGCCAAATCGAAATTATATCGGCGATTTCTTTTAGTTTATTTTTTAGCAAACTACCACCCTCGGATTCCTCCGATTCCAATTCAGTATTTGTCAGTGTTTTGATTTTAGAATATAAATTGATTTATTTTGGTTGTTTAATTGGGTTTTACTGCGTAATTTTTTAAATTTCCCGCCTTAACTTGTACAAAAGTGACGTCAATTTTTAGTAAACAACTCATAGTAGTAAAAGCTCCGGATATTTGCCGTTGATTTCGACGTAAATGTGGATGTTAATAATCGAGAGAACGTTGTAATTTCGCAAACAACCGTATTAAACGCAGAAATCCATTTTATACGGCTCGAACATTTCCATTTGCAATAATAAGGCAATAAATTATCCAGCTTTGCGCAGCCAGAAAGCTTCATAATAAGCTGTTGTTTTTCTTGGATGCGGATGAGGGGTTCCTTTCTGGCTGTCACATGCCTCCATAATCTTATATTAATAATTCAATGTTTCCCTCTATTACTGTAATAAAGTAATATGTCATAAAGAAGCCGGAACTGCCTGCTTCCAGATGTCGACGATTTAATATTAATATTATCCCCCTTTTGTTCGTGCAGGTTCGGTTACCCTCGATTTTCAGCAGGACTGTATTAAAGTTATCATCCGTTCCATTTTCGACTTTGTTGTGTTCGAGGAGTTATTGATTCGATATTGCCGCGATAAAACCTGCACAGGTTAAAAACCACCAAACGAACCTTCATCCCCCATCACTTTGTTACCCCCGAAGACTCCTTTCAGATATCCCGGCACATTCAAAACGCAGCAATCCGACTCTGCCGCAGCGAAAAGTGGAAAAACAATCGAAGAGCAATGAAAGCAGATAATAAGATTTTATTAAAATGAGTGGCGGAAAGATCGTGAATTAATCTGCGATCGGGGAAGGACTTCATTTCCGACGATTTCAATAATCGCGCGACGCCTTTCAACCAAATTAAAAACTGATTTCGATTTAATTAAATCGAATCGCCCGAAACGGATTAAGCCATCGGGCCGGGGAAATATTATCTTTGTGGGGGCGGGGGGTTGAAAAAGAAGTTTCGACGGATGGCGTAGCAGGAAGTTGGGAAAAGTTTGTTAATCGACAGCCCATTATTTTGTTGGAAGTATTAAATTGGTTAAGTTATATATTTCGATGTGTTATTCTGAGGTGGAAATGGGAAAAATCATACCTTTCTTTGGCACAGGAAATGATTGATCAATACATTAATGTATGTTACCTCTTTCAGGGTTGTTTGTTCAGGTCTGAAAATTATAATTTTAAAAGGATAGACACCTTCCCTTACCCTTTTTTACGGTAATTTGTGATGAGAACCTTAAAAAATTGTAAGAGAATGTCTCTATTAGTCTAAAATTAAAATATGTGTATCATTTTATTAGAGAGCTTGTCTCAATCGTTCTTTACATATTTTATGTCTAACACAGGTTTGAAAATTTTAAGTTTAGGAAGATAGAAGTTTTCTCTTACTTTTTTCCATGGTAAT
Source organism: Aethina tumida (assembly GCF_024364675.1). Lineage (NCBI taxonomy): Eukaryota > Metazoa > Arthropoda > Insecta > Coleoptera > Nitidulidae > Aethina > Aethina tumida. Next base: position 17,132,029 of record NC_065440.1, on the reverse strand, counting down.
TTGTGCTGAGAACCTTAAAAAAATGTAAGAGAATCTTTCTATTTGTCTAAAATTGAAATTTGTGTGTCATTTTATTAGAGAGCTTGTCTCAATCGTTCTGTAAACATTTTATGTCTAACACAGGTTTGAAAATTTGAATTTTAGGAAGATAGAAGCTTTCTCTCACCTTTTTTCAGTGTAATTTGTGCTGAGAACCTTAAACAATTGTAAGAGAATGTTTCTATCTGTTTAAAATTGAAATTTGTGTATCATTTTATTAGAGAGCTTGTCTCAATCGTTATTTAAACATTTTATGTTTAACACAGGTTTGAAAATTTTAATTTTAGGAAGATAGAAGCTTTCTCTTACTTTTTTCCATGGTAATTTATGCTGAGAACCTTAAAAAAATTTAAGAGAATGTTTCTATTTGTCTAAAATTGAAATTTGTGTGTCATTTTATTAGAGAGCTTGTTTCAATCGTTCTTTAAACATTTTATGTCTAACACAGGTTTGAAAATTTGAATTTTAGGGAGATAGAAGTTTTCTCTTACCTTTTTCCAGGGTAATTTGTGCTGAGAACCTTAAAAAATTGTAAGAGAATGTTTCTATCTGTCTAAAATTGAAATTTGATTATCATTTTATTAGAGAGCTTGTCTCAATCGTTCTTTAAACATTTTATGTCTAACACAGGTTTGGAAATTTTAATTTTAGGAAGATAGAAGCTTTCTCTTACCTTGTTCCAAGGTAATTTGTGCTGAGAGCCTTAAAAAATTGAAAGAGAATGTTTCTATCTGTCTAAAATTGAAATTTGTGTATCATTTTATTAGAGAGCTTGTTTCAATCGTTCTTTAAACATTTTATGTCTAACACAGGCTTGAAAATTTTAATTTTAGGAAGATAGAAGCTTTCTCTTACCTTTTTCAAGGGTAATTTGTGCTGAAAATCTTAAAAAATTGTAAGAGAATGTTTCTATCTGTCTAAAATTGAAATTTGTGTATCATTTTATTAGAGAGCTTGTTTCAATCGTTCTTTAAACATTTTATGTCTAACACAGGCTTGAAAATTTTAATTTTAGGAAGATAGAAGCTTTCTCTTACCTTTTTCAAGGGTAATTTGTGCTGAAAATCTTAAAAAATTGTAAGAGAATGTTTCTATCTGTCTAAAATTGAAATTTGAGTATCATTTTATTAGAGGGCTTGTCTCAATCGTTCTTTAAACATTTTATGTCTAACACAGGTTTGAAAATTTTAATTTTAGGAAGATAGAAGCTTTCTCTTACTTTTTTTCCATGGTAATTTGTGCTGAGAACCTTAAAAAAATTTAAGAGAATGTTTCTATTTGTCTAAAATTGAAATTTGTGTGTCATTTTATTAGAGAGCTTGTTTCAATCGTTCTTTAAACATTTTATGTCTAACACAGGTTTGAAAATTTGAATTTTAGGGAGATAGAAGTTTTCTCTTACCTTTTTCCAGGGTAATTTGTGCTGAGAACCTTAAAAAATTGTAAGAGAATGTTTCTATCTGTCTAAAATTGAAATTTGATTATCATTTTATTAGAGAGCTTGTCTCAATCGTTCTTTAAACATTTTATGTCTAACACAGGTTTGGAAATTTTAATTTTAGGAAGATAGAAGCTTTCTCTTACCTTGTTCCAAGGTAATTTGTGCTGAGAGCCTTAAAAAATTGAAAGAGAATGTTTCTATCTGTCTAAAATTGAAATTTGTGTATCATTTTATTAGAGAGCTTGTTTCAATCGTTCTTTAAATATTTTATGTCTAACACAGGTTTGAATATTTTAATTTTAGGAAGATAGAAGCTTTCTCTTATCTTTTTCAAGGGTTATTTGTGCTGAGAACCTTAAAAAATTGTAAGAGAATGTTTCTATCTGTCTAAAATTGAAATTTGTGTATCATTTTATTAGAGAGCTTGTCTCAATTGTTCTTTAAACATTTTATGTCTAACACAGGTTTGAAAATATTAATTTTAGTATGATAGAAGCTTTCTTTTACCTTTTTTTAGGGTAATTTGTACTGAGAACCTTAAAAAATTGTAAGAGAATATTTCTATCAGTCCTAAATATAAATTTTTATGATTTCTCAGAATATAACAATTAATTTAGATACTCATGTCCTTTGATTTTGATGACAAGACACGATCACAAGCCAGATTTAAGTTGCACAGCTGCATTTTATTGGAGAGCTCGTTTCAATCGTTCTTTAAACATTTTATGTCTAACACAGGTTTGAAAATTTTAATTTTAGGAAGATAGAAGCTTTCTCTTACTTTTTTCCAGGGTAATTTGTGCTGAGAACCTTAAAAACTTGTAAGAGAATGTTTCTATCTGTTTAAAATTGAAATTTGTGTATCATTTTATTAGAGAGCTCGTTTCAATCGTTCTTTAAACATTTTATGTCTAACACAGGTTTGGAAATTTCAATTTTAGGAAGATAGAAGCTTTCTCTTACCTTTTTCCAGAGTAATTTGTGCTGAGAACCTTAAAAAATTGTAAAAGAATGTTTCTATCAGTCTAAAATTAAAATTTGTGTATCATTTTATTAGAGAGTTTGTCTCAATCGTTCTTTAAACAGGTTTGAAAATTTTAATTTTAGTATGATAGAAGCTTTCTCTTACCTATTTTTTGGATAATTTGTGATGAGAACCTTAAAAAATTGTAATTTTTTATTAGAGAGAGGATGTTTGAGTCGTCTTTAAATCTAATTAGGGGCATAAAATATGAATGTATTAAAACTTAAAGAGTTTTATAACCATAAATTAAAAATCCAACCCTTCTGTAGCCAACAATTACTCCTAAATATCACAATGTATGTATGAGCCAGATGACACACGAAACCCTCCAAACTTCCACTCGCAATAAATCAGCAACGTATTGCGGCCAACTGATCCGTGTAAGTTATGCAAATCAGAAAAATCAGTAATGAGCCGTGCCACCCCACCTCGGGTTGTCGCTTATTTATTTTGAAAATATTTTAATAAAGCCGCCCGTGTTCACGGAGGCCCGTCCTAATGAAATGATTTGTCACGGGTGTCTTCTTACGGTGCTAATTCACATTCGAAAGGGGTTGGACCGTGGGGGCCGGCAAGACACCGAGTGTTTTGTGTTCGCCGCCGATTGTTTTCCGAAGGGTGAACAACAAAAATACTCGGGCAACATTTAACAACAAACCCCCGGTTTGTTTCGTAACGAAAACTCCCCCCGAACCTGATTGCTAATTAATCGCCGCCCTGAAAAATGATCGGTGATCAAGTGCAGGGGAATCAATCAAGACCCGTTTGCGTGGAGTCGAGGGGCTGTGGGTGGAGAAAAACGGCGCTAATCGCATTACTAATAGCGGCGCTTGGTCGTGAAGGGGCCCCGCCAGGATATCGTCGGTCTCTCGACGGGCGCGAGTCCTGCCCGGTCCTCCTGCCGATGACAGGTTTCGCAAGGGGTGTCGGACCCCCGCGGGCTCCCGTCCCGTGGCCCGTCCCGAACAAAGGGCCGCGCCGAGATCGGACCGTTGCGCCGTACAATGGGTCATAAGTCGGTTTTTATTAATGGGATACGCAGGAAATTAAGGATCGCAGGATGCGGCTGGTTTTTATTTCGGGATGTGCGAGGAGATTTTACGCGTCAGCGATGTCACAGGAAATGCTGGATTTTTCGTCTGCGATTGTTCCGGCCGTTTTGCAGCTGTGCAGCTTAAATCTGGATTAAGATCGTGGCTTGTACTCAAAATCAAAGGACATGAGTATCTAAATTAATTATTATATTCTGAGAAGACATAAAAATTTAATTTGGGACAGATAGAAACATTCTCTTACAATTTTTTAAGGTTCTCAGCACAAATTACCCTGGAAAAAAGTAAGAGAAAGCTTCTATCTTCCTAAAATTAAAATTTTCAAACCTGTGTTAGACATAAAATGCTTAAAGAACGATTGAGATAAGCTCTCTAATAAAATGATACACAAATTTCAATTTTAGACAGATAGAAACATTCTCTTATAATTTTTTAAGGTTCTCAGCACAAATTGATCTGAAAAAAGATAAGAGAAAGCTTCTATCTTCCCAAAATTAAAATTTTCAAACCTGTGTTAGACATAAAATATTTAAAGGACGATTGTGACAAGATCTCTAATAAAATGATATACAAATTTCAATTTTAGACAGATAGAAACTTTCTCTTACAATTTTTTAAGGTTCTCAGCACAAATTACCCTGGAAAAAAGTAAGAGAAAGCTTCTGTCTTCCTAAAATTAAAATTTTCAAACCTGTGTTAGACATAAAATGTTTAAAGAACGATTGTGACAAGATCTCTAATAAAATGATACACAAATTTCAATTTTAGACAGATAGAAACTTTCTCTTACAATTTTTTAAGTTTCTCAGCACAAATTACCATGGAAAAAAGTAAGAGAAAGCTTCTATCTTTCTAAAATTAAAATTTTCAAACCTGTGTTAGGAATAAAATATTTAAAGAACGATTGAGACAAGCTCTCTAATAAAATGATACACAAATTTTAATTTTAGACAGATAGAAATATTCTCTTACAACTTTTTTAAGGTTCTCAGCACAAATTACTCTGGAAAAAGGTAAGAGAAAGCTTCTATCTTCCTAAAATTAAAATTTTCAAATCTGCGTTAGACATAAAAAGTTTAAAGAACGATTGAGACAAGCTCTCTAATAAAATGATTCACAAATTTCAATTTTAGACAGATAGAAACGTTCCCTTACAATTTTTTAACGTTCTCAAATTAGTCTGAAAAAAGTTAGGAGAATGCTTCTATCTTTCTAAAAATAAAGCTTGTAAACCTGTGTTAGACATAAGATGTTTAAATAACGACTGGAAACAAGCCCCGCGATATTAGAATCATGAATTTGGCCGTTTGTACGTCTGGGGCTCTCCTTGAAAAACCGGCCGCTCAATATTAAAGCGATAATTCAAAAAGCGTACGATGCACTTGCAATCGGCCACAAATCATCGCGCCGTGAGAAATTCAACGGGTCGTAAATTTTCACAAGTTTTTTCACCCCTTTTTGGGCCAGCGACGCAGAAAAAAAAAAAAAAAAAAGAAGAGAGAGCGACACAACACACGCGGATCAATCGGTATCAATTTTAGTTCAATAAATGTTTGATTTACGGACTAATGGCCGTGAAAAAAGTGTTTTATTTTCGTATAACGTGTCACATAAATTATATCGGGCCCGGGTCCCGGGCGACGTGTCGGGAGGGATGCCGTTGTGTTGTTCCGTTCGCCGAAAGTTGTGACTTTTTCGTTTACGGAGGTGCGCGTCGGGGTGGTGCCTTTGTGTTTTGGGATTCTTCGCCTGGATTATTGTTTGTGTTAACAAGACTTTGTGTACAAGGGGGCAATTTGTTTACCTTTTGTATTCTCTTACCTTTTCTTACCCCTTAGATAAATAAATACAAGTTAAAGGTGATCTAAAAACCCTTCACATTTATTATTAATTCAAAATAAAATTCTATTGAATTTATTTATTTATAATATATTTTGAAAAATGTATCTATTTGTCTAAAATTGAAATTTGTGTGTCTTTTTATTAGAGAGCTTATCACAATCGTTCTTTAAACATTTTATGTCTAACATAGGTTTGAAAATTTTAATTTTAGTAAAATAGAAGCTTTCTCTTACCTTTTTTTCAGGGTAATTTGTGCTGAGAACCTTAAAAATTGTAAGAGAATGTTTCTATCTCTTAAAAATTGACATTTGTATATCATTTTATTAGAGAGCCTGTCTCAATTGTACTTTAAACATTTTACGTCTAACACAGGTTTGAAAATTTTAATATTAGTAAGATAGAAGCTTTCTCTTACTTTTTTCCGGGGTAATTTGTGCTGAGAACCTTTAAAAATTATAAGAGAATATTTCTATCTGTCTAAAATTGAAATTTGTGTATCATTTTATTAGAGAGCTTGTCTCAATCGTTCTTTAAACATTTTATGTCTAACCCAAGTTTGAAAATTTTAATTTTAGAAAGATAGTGGCTTTCTCTTGCCTTTTTTCAGGGTAATTTGGGCTGAGAACCTTAAAAAATTGTAAAAGAATATTTCTATCTGTTTAAAATTTAAATTTGTGTATCATTTTATTAGAGAGCTTGTCTCAGTCGTTCTTTAAACATTTTATGTCTAACATAGGGTTGAAAATTTTAATTTTAGGAAGATAGAAGCTTTCTCTTACTTTTTTCCAGGGTAATTTGTGCTGAGAACCTTAAAAAATTGTAAGAAAATGTTTCTATCTGTCTAAAATTTAAATTTGTGTATCATTTTATTAGAGAGCTTGTCTCAATCGTTCTTTAAACATTTTATGTCTAACACAGGTTTGAAAATTTTAATTTTAGAAAGATAGAAGCTTTCTCTTACCTTTTTCCAGGGTAATTTGTGCTGAAAACCTTAAAAAATTGTAAGAGAATGTTTCTATCTGTCTAAAATTGAAATTTGAGTATCATTTTATTAGAGAGCTTGTTTCAATCGTTCTTTAAACATTTTATGTCTAACACAGGTTTGAAAATTTTAATTTTAGGAAGATGGAAGCTTTCTCTTACCTTTTTTTTGGATAATTTGTGCTGAGAACCTTAAAAAAATGTAAGAGAATATTTCTATCTGTCTAAAATTGAAATTTGTGTATCATTTTATTAGAGAACTTGTCTCAATCGTTCTTTAAACATTTTATGTCTAACACAGGTTTGAAAATTTTAATTTTAGGAAGATGGAAGCTTTCTCTTACCTTTTTTTTGGATAATTTGTGCTGAGAACCTTAAAAAAATGTAAGAGAATATTTCTATCTGTCTAAAATTGAAATTTGTGTATCATTTTATTAGAGAGCTTGTCTCAATCGTTCTTTAAACATTTTATGTCTAACACAGGTTTGAAAATTTTAATTTTAGAAAGATAGTTGCTTTCTCTTACTTTTTTCCAGAGTAATTTGTGCTGGGAACCTTAAAAAATTGTAAGAGAATGTTTCTATCTGTCTAAAATTGAAATTTGTGTATCATTTTATTAGAGAGCTTGTCTCAATCGTTCTTTAAACATTTTATGTCTAACACAAGTTTGGAAATTTTAATTTTAGGAAGAAATTAAATTTTCAAATAAAGATGTGCTTTATTTTAAGTAATAATATAATATATCCAGTCAAATTTTCTAAACTAGTTGAAGAGTAGAAGAAATTTGGTCCCATAATACCAAACACGCACCCTTTTTGTACATCTGGTCTACCAAAACGATCGAGTATGAATATGTTTGCTGTCAATTATCGAGTAAAAACGGTCCCATTCTCAGTGTCACTTTCTTGAAATAATTGATACACATTTAACAAGCGTATCATTATGTGCAATATGATTGATAGAATCGGCTCCATTCGCATTGTGCCCGCTTTGAATCGACAATGGGACCGATGACAAATCATTTTCGATTGCGGTGATTGATGGAGTTTTTCGTGCTCTTTGTGTCCCGATATTTTATCCATGTGTGTGCGTGAGTAGTGTGTGTGTGTGTGTGTACATCTTGTGCAACATGAATTTTAACAGTGTGTGCCGTTGCCATTTCGACTGTCAACTTGAGGTGCCCCGTGGCCCGCCGGGGGGTTGGGGCGCGATACGTTAATTGAAAACGTCGGTCGATTAATCCGTTTCACCGGATTTCAGCGTCGTGTTTTTCGGCATAGTTATTGGCGTTCGACGTGCGGATTGACAACGAAAAAGTAAAAAACGTGCTGCTGCGTGCCCTGAAAAATGGGCAACCGGAACTGGAAAACACGGAAAGCAAACCAAAAAAAAAAAAAAAAAACAAAAAACCGACGAAAACTGTAAACCGTGCCCGAGTCCGGGGGCGGCAATTATGCACGTGCCAATCAACCCCGACGTTTCGGCCCGAACAACAACGCGGCGAAACAACGGCGCAACACGAAAAAATAAATGGCAAAAAAAAATGAAAAAAACGGAACGGTTCGATTCGACGGCGATTTTTTATTTTATTTTTTTTTTTTTTTTTTGTTTTTTCGTGTTTTTTTGCGTTGCATTTCGCCGTTCGGCTCCGGTCAAAGGATCTGCACGTGACAAGCTGTCATTCGTAATGATATGAGCGAAATTCCGGGGTCCCGGAACAAACCGCCCCGTTGTTCATTCCGTTATTGTGTGTTGATTCGATCGGGCCGGCGTCAGTCAAATCGGCGACGCGTTTAATGGACCTTTTAATATTTTAATGGCGAACGGTCGACGGGATTATTTATTCGATGGCGTTCCTTGTTATTGTTTCCGCGTTTATCAGACCAGTTTTTATTTTCTTTTAATATGCTCGTGTTATTTTTCTGTTAATGAATGTTGATGTTTAATTTTTTTGTGCTAAAATCAATTGAAATCCGATAATATTAACAGTATTAATTTAATTTAAAAAAAAAAAACTAATAAAAATAAAATGATAAATTAAGATTATAATAAAATTTAATAACTTATAAGCTGCAATCATCAAAATAACTTTAAGAATTGGAAATTAAAATATGAAAGTAGTAGTACTAATAAATTTACTTATAAAATAAATATTTTATTCCAAATTTGAAGAAAATAAAGAGAAAATTAGTAAAAATAATATTAAAAAAAAATAAGAGAATGAATCAAAATTAAAATTATTCTAAAATTTAAAGAAAACAAATCTTTTAATATAAATTTAAAAAAAAAAACTTGAAAGAATAAAATTATTGAAGCTAATATTTTTAATATAAAAATAATAAAGAAGAAGAATAAATGTTCTTAAATAATTATTATCATTATTTTCATTATTATCAATATTATAATTATTATCATTATCAATCATTATTATAATCATTATGATTATTATTATAATATTATTATGAATTTTATATCCTTGAAAAAATGTCACAATATTCTAATTTTTTTTTTCTAATTAGAAATTATTTTTAATTATGATAATTCAGTGATATTACTGATTTTCAATTGATGTTTAATTGTTCTGTGCAAAAATTAGTTAAAAACCGATAATATTATCTGTATAAGCTCAATTTTAAAATGAACATTCAATAAAAATAAAATGATAATTGAAAAATTATGAAAAAAATTAGTAACTGTTGTAGTAATAAATTTACTTAAAAAATAAAAAGTTTTTCCCAAATTTGAAGGAAACAAAGAGAAAATTAATATTTTAAATATAAAAAGAACAAGAAAAAGAAATAAATTTATTTAAAAATTAAAATTATTCTAAAATGTAAAGGAAACAAATGTTTTAATACAAAAATAGTAAAAGTAAATCCAATTTGAAAATTATCTTATTCCAAAACTTGAATTAATCAAATTATTGAAACTAAGTTTTTAATATAAAAATATTAAAAAAACAAGAATAATTTTTTTATAAGAAATTATCGGACCAAAATTTTAAAGAAACAAAGAGCAAATTATTAAATATTATGTTATTAATTTAAAAATAATAAAAGCGAGAAAAATTTATCTAAATAATTAAAAAAATATTATTTCAAAACAAAAATTAAATTTTCTAAAAATATCTCATTAATCGATGAGTTCAAATTTTTAAAATTGGCAGCACTGAACACTTTCAAAAAAACTGAACGTTTTTCATTTGAAAATCCTGAAAATGTTGAAAATGTGAAGTACACAAAAGTCCCTTAAATTTTATAGTAAATAATTAATAGAATCAAATATTTTTTGGTGCAACTGAACTCAAAATAATTAATTACTGAATATTTTTCATGTTTCAGGAACTGAAATCCTGTAAATCATTACAAATTTGCGACATAGAAGTGAAACTTAAATAAAATTTTTGACCACTCTGCATGTTTTTTTTTTTATGATGTGTACTGCCCATCTAATGCATCATTTTCATTTTTATTACATTATACCCCCAAAAACGTTCAAAATTAATATAAAAAAGTGGCAAAACCCAATAGTGAACTTCTTTATTGGCAGCAATAATAGTTTCTACATTGTCCATTGTAGTTTTGTAAATGTATGTGCATAATAATGCAGTTTTTACAGCGTTTTTAGGGAAGTTGTGATTAAAAAATAGGGATGACAGGCAATACATCATCATTGGTCACGCCCACTAATGGTTTTTACGTAAAACGCATAAAAACGGACAAGGGGTTGATTGTGGGATTACTCGGAATAACGGAACTACACATTTTATCGGATCGATTGTTATTTTTGTATCACCGGTGATCAATAATAGCGGAACACATTTTTTTCATCACATTTAGCGGTGGTTCTCGTCCGTAGCTTCGGAATAAGGGGTCATAAAATTTTTGAATCTAACCCAATAAAAGTTAAACAACAGTGAATTATGAAGCACACCCCCGAAAATGCTCGTTGGCCCCGCAAGCTGCGGACGGAAGCTGGCGCTTAACTTTAGGAAAAAAAAAACAACCAGATCCCCGGCAAGATAATCGTCCCTTTGATGATAGTCTTCGGTCTCATTACAACGTCCGATGCATGCATGGGTCCTGTCGGTCGCATGCCCTATTAATAACAATTATACCCGGGGCACCCCCGATTTTGGCGCGATACATGTCGCTGACGTTTATGTAAAGAAAGACAATCGTCGTGTGGCCGGCAATCAAAGAGCGGCCAACGTTTTGGGACCGTTGGAATGGGGGGAGGGTCGCGTGGCGTCGGAACTATTAACAGATGTAATGGGGTTTACGGTCGCGTCGGGTAAATTGCACATCGTTTCGCGGACAATATGTAAATTTGATGCCGCGATTGAGTCGATTATCGCCCGGCATAATGGCGATTTTAGTGGCTTTACTGTTCCACGGTGGTTGTTGGTTCGAGGCGATGTCTTGGAATTAATCTGCGCAAGAAATTTCTGAACGTTGGTTTGGTGTTTTTGTTAATTTAATTTGCTTCTTCATTCAATTTGTCGAAGGTTGAATAGAATGGAAAAGGATTTATTTCATTATCTTCAATCTTCTATTTATGATCTATTCTACTGAAATGTTACTATACATGGAAAATTAAACACCCACCCCTTTCTTCTAATTTATCCTATATCTTTAAAGTCTCTTTTTGTAAAATTTTACTATACTTACTTATTCTTACTTCTCCCTCTTTAAAATATGTTCTTCGAATATGAAGAATACAGTTACCATATATTCTTCTAGAAAACATTTTTATAGTTGAACAAATTTAGATCTTATTACACCTTCTTTTAAACAACGAAAGCTCATTCAACACATTTCTTCTTCTTTAACGTTAATCTTCTTGGAGTATTAGAAATACTGTCTTCTAAAAGAAACAACTGAACAGATTGAAAGTTGATAAACAACTGAAATAATGAATTGGGGAGAACTGAACTTAGAAGAATTTATGGTGATTATCTTCTACATTATATTTAGAAATTTGATTAGCTTGTTACATGTCTAAAAACATTTTTTTTTAAACAACGACGAATTGGAGAGAGCTTTTAGAAGAATTTATGGTAATTAGAGAACCTCGTCAATTAAAGACAATATAATAAAAACTAAATCAAGACAAAACTAAAATATATTTCAGAAGATAAGTATGCTTACTTTCATAAAGCCCATTCAAGCTATTTTCTTTTCCTTTCACGTCAATCTTCTTGAGATATCAGGAATTCCGGCAGTTTTTTAGAAGATTTATTAACAATTTCTGAAGATTTATATATGAATTCATTAAAACTTAATAGTTAAAACAACTGAAAACTTTGCCAAATAATAAATTCCTGAAATATTAACTTATTGAGTATCTTCTACATTATATTTAGAAATTTGATTAGCTTGTTACATGTCTAGAAACATTTTTCTTTAAATAACGACGAATTGGGGAGAGCTTTTAGAAGAATTTATGGTAATTAGAGGACCTCGTCAATTAATGACAATAGAATAAAAACTAAATCAAGACAAAACTAAAATATATTTCAGAAGATAAGTGTGCTTACTTTCATAAAGCTCATTCAAGATATTTCCTTTTCCTTCTTAAGATATCAGCAATTCTGGCAGTCTTTTAGAAGATTTATTAACAATTTCTGAAGATTTGTATATGAATTCGTTAAAACTTAATAGTTAAAATAACTAACAACCTTGCCAAATTATAAATTCCTAAACTATTAACTTATTGAGTATCTTCTACATTATTTTTGGAAATTTGATTAGCTTGTTACATGTCTAGAAACTTTTTTCTTTAAACAACGACGAATTGGGGAGAGCTTTTAGAAGAATTTATGGTAATTAGAGGACCTCGTCAATTAATGACAATAGAATAAAAACTAAATCAAGACAAAACTATTATTTCAGAAGATAAGTGTGCTTACTTTCATAAAGCTCTTTCAAGATATTTCCTTTTCCTTCTTAAGATATCAGCAATTCTGGCAGTCTTTTGGAAGATTTATTAACAATTTCTGAAGGTTTGTATATGAATTCGTTAAAGCTTAATAGTTAAAACAACTGAAAATCTTGCCAAATTATAAATTTCTGAACTATTAACTTATTGAGTATCTTCTACATTATATTTAGAAATTTAATTAGCTTGTTACATGTCTAGAAACTTTTTTCTTTAAACAACGACGAATTGGGGAGAGCTTTTAGAAGAATTTATGGTAATTAGAGAACCTCGTCAATTAATGACAATAGAATAAAAACTAAATCAAGACAAAACTAAAATATATTTCAGAAGATAAGTGTGCTTACTTTCATAAAGCTCATTCAAGATATTTCCTTTTCCTTCTTAAGATATCAGCAATTCTGGCAGTCTTTTAGAAGATTTATTAACAATTTCTGAAGATTTGTATATGAATTCGTTAAAACTTACTAGTTAAAATAACTAACAACCTTGCCAAATTATAAATTCCTAAACTATTAACTTATTGAGTATCTTCTACATTATTTTTGGAAATTTGATTAGCTTGTTACATGTCTAGAAACTTTTTTCTTTAAACAACGACGAATTGGGGAGAGCTTTTAGAAGAATTTATGGTAATTAGAGGACCTCGTCAATTAATGACAATAGAATAAAAACTAAATCAAGACAAAACTATTATTTCAGAAGATAAGTGTGCTTACTTTCATAAAGCTCTTTCAAGATATTTCCTTTTCCTTCTTAAGATATCAGCAATTCTGGCAGTCTTTTAGAAGATTTATTAACAATTTCTGAAGGTTTGTATATGAATTCGTTAAAGCTTAATAATTAAAACAACTGAAAATCTTGCCAAATTATAAATTTCTGAACTATTAACTTATTGAGTATCTTCTACATTATATTTAGAAATTTAATTAGCTTGTTACATGTCTAGAAACTTTTTTCTTTAAACAACGACGAATTGGAGATAGCTTTTAGAAGAATATATGGTAATTAGGAGACCTCGTCAATAAAAGACAATATATTAAAAATTAAATGAAGACAAAATTAAAATATATTTCAGAAGATGTGCTTACTTTCATAAAGCTCATTCAATATATTTCCTTTTCCTGTAACGTTAATCTTCTTGAGATATCAATTCTGTCAGTCTTTTAGAATATTTTTTAATAATTTCTGAAGATTTGTATATAAATTCGTTAAAACCTAGCCAGTTTATAAATTCTAGAACTTATTAAATATCTTGAGAGCTTTTAGAAGAATTTGTGATAACTAGAAGACCTCGTCAATAAAAGACCTAAATCAAGACAAGACTAAAATGTATTCACAATTTTTGTTTTTATAAAAAGTAATTAACAAATGCTTTATTAAGCTACACAGTTAAACTTTTTAAAATTTCACACACGAAATATTTCGGTTACACGTTTCCTATCCCCAATGAAATGATCCTTGCAAATTGATACAGACATCACCTCAAACATTTCAAAATCATTTTCCAATTAGACTGATTCCATTTGATTACTCCTCGTGCTTTGCCAATCGCAGCCCCGTTCTTTGTTACAACCAACGCGGAAAATTCACAACCACCTACCTAAATCAAGCCGGAGGCCGTATTTTTTTACACATGTGAATAACTAATTAAAAAAAAAAAATCATCCGCACACAAAACTGAAATCAGTTCACACCCCAATAGTTCCGTGCCGTTTTGTAATGTGTAATGGTTCGATACGTGATTCGAGAACAAACGTGGAAACGAAGAACAAAACGGAAAAAAATACAAACACATTAACCCAAACCGTTCAAGGGGTTAGGCGAAATAAAACAAATCTAATTGATAACTTGACGTACGTACATTGTGCGAGAATTTGAATGTCGGCCATGTGAAGGGCCGTGCATAAACAACAATTAAAGTGCTTTTAAAAAAGCCCATACACAAAAATCAGTGGCGCGATAAACTGGGATCTGATTATGGAATATATTACAGTCCCTTTCGTTGGGTTTTCCACGGGGGTGATAAATAACACGGGACATATGCATGTAATTAGGATTCTGGTTGTGTCGATGGGTGCTTATTTAAATTCAGTTGTTGCTTAATTATTCACAGCTAAATGTTACATATTAAACAATCATTAACTGAAGAATCTTCTTCAGTCAACATCTGGCAATATTTTAGGTAAGTGGACATATCTTCTGAAATACTTTTTTGTCCTGTCTTGATTTATAAACCTTGTAAGTCAAATTATTTAGCTCTATCCTGAATTGTTTTTGGACTAATTTATTTATTGTTTGGATCATAAATTAACATTAGAAATGCTAGAAGCTTGAATTCTAATTGTGATAGTGCTGTGGAAAAGTATTACTGTAGGTAGCTTCAACCCCTTAATGTTCTGTCCACTGATTGCGTCTAGAAATATGGGTTTCCAGGTTTATATTCTTCTAGAATGTTTCTACAAGAGACAACTGCCAATAAACCTCATAAGCAAAGTTCCTTAGCTATATCTTGAATTGTTTTGAGAGAGATTGTGGTGATTTATTTATTGTCTGGATCATAAATTAACACTGGAGGTGTTAGAAGCTTGAATTCAAATTGTGATAGTGCTGTGAAAAAGTATTACTGTAGGTAGCTTCAACCCCTTAATGTTCTGTCCACTGATTGTGTCTAAAAATATGGGTTTCCAGGTTTATATTCTTCTAGAATGTTTCTACAAGAGACGACTGCCAATAAACCTCACAAGCAAAGTTCCTTAGCTATATCTTGAATTGTTTTGAGAGAGATTGTGGTGATTTATTTATTGTCTGGATCATAAATTAACACTGGATGTGCTAGAAGCTTGAATTCTAATTGTGATAGTGCTGTGGAAAAGTATTACTGTAGGTAGCTTCAACCCCTTAATGTTCTGTCCACTGATTGCGTCTAGAAATATGGGTTTCCAGGTTTATATTCTTCTAGAATGTTTCTACAAGAGACGACTGCCAATAAACCTCATAAGCAAAGTTCCTTAGCTATATCTTGAATTGTTTTGAGAGAGATTGTGGTGATTTATTTATTGTCTGGATCATAAATTAACACTGGATGTGCTAGAAGCTTGAATTCTAATTGTGATAGTGCTGTGGAAAAGTATTACTGTAGGTAGCTTCAACCCCTTAATGTTCTGTCCACTGATTGCGTCTAGAAATATGGGTTTCCAGGTTTATATTCTTCTAGAATGTTTCTACAAGAGACGACTGCCAATAAACCTCATAAGCAAAGTTCCTTAGCTATATCTTGAATTGTTTTGAGAGAGATTGTGGTGATTTATTTATTGTCTGGATCATAAATTAACACTGGATGTGCTAGAAGCTTGAATTCTAATTGTGATAGTGCTGTGGAAAAGTATTACTGTAGGTAGCTTCAACCCCTTAATGTTCTGTCCACTGATTGCGTCTAGAAATATGGGTTTCCAGGTTTATATTCTTCTAGAATGTTTCTACAAGAGACGACTGCCAATAAACCTCATAAGCAAAGTTCCTTAGCTATATCTTGAATTGTTTTGAGAGAGATTGTGGTGATTTATTTATTGTCTGGATCATAAATTAACACTGGATGTGCTAGAAGCTTGAATTCTAATTGTGATAGTGCTGTGGAAAAGTATTACTGTAGGTAGCTTCAATCCCTTAATGTTCTGTCCACTGATTGTGTCTAGAAATATGGGTTTCCAGGTTTATATTCTTCTAGAATGTTTCTACAAGAGACGACTGCCAATAAACCTCACAAGCAAAGTTCCTTAGCTATATCTTGAATTGTTTTGAGAGAGATTGTGATGATTTATTTATTGTCTGGATCATAAATTAACACTGGACGTACCAGAAGCTTGAATTCTAATTGTGATAGTGCTGTGGAAAAGTATTACTGTAGGTAGCTTCAACCCCTTAATGTTCTGTCCACTGATTGTGTCTAAAAATATGGGTTTCCAGGTTTATATTCTTCTGGAATGTTTCTACAAGAGACGACTGCCAATAAACCTCACAAGCAAAGTTCCTTAGCTATATCGTGAATTGTTTTGGGACTTGTGGTGATTTATTTATAGTTTTTGTATTTCTAAGCTTGAATTCTAAGTTTTCAATCTCTTAAAAATGTTGCTACAAGAGGAATGTGAGAGAAAATTTCATGGATATATTTAGTATTATTTTAAAAGATGTGGTGATTTATTTTCAAAAAGTTCCAAACACCGGACAACAATAATCGGGGGGCGTCGGAATTGGGGACGGCGTCGAGGGTGTTCTCGTTCGGTCAGTTTTTGCGCTCCCCCCCGTCAAAATATCAAAGTGAAAAATCACACCGTCAGAAACACTTGCCGTCCGCCGGCGGCGGCCCCGACGGTCTCTGCACACTCGATGCCCCCCGTGATAACTGGCCAACACGACGCAACACTTTGTTTCTCTGATCTCACCTCGCCGGCCACCACCCTCCCCCCGGGTTCGTGTTTCTCTCCACCCGATTATCGGCTTTTCTTCCGAACCGCGTGCTGTTTGTGCGGGTTGATTTGGGCGGAAAATTCCGACGCGTTTTACATGTAAGGACGGCGGCGCCGATTAATCAGCCGATTAGACGCTCGGTTGGGTGCGTCGCGGCGCTTCCAGAACCCCTTTGAATTTTGCGTCTTTTGTGTGTGTGCGCCGTGACGTCGAACGTTGCGTGTGCGTGCTTGTACGAACGTTCGCTGGATGGGCGAGGAGTCGTTTCAATAACGTGGTTCAATGGGTCCCGATTTGGATTATTTCGGGATCTGGGTCGGGCTGAATGCGGCGAAAAAAATTGGGTGAGAACTGTCGAGTGGTTGTGAAAATCGACGTCACCATTCAGGACTTTTTTTTAATGGTTTTTATTAGATATAAATCAGTTGTAATATGTTGTAAGTTCCACAATGGCTGTACAAAAGTTCTGTCATCCATAACTTCACAATATGACTACCAAATTGTAGTTTTTTTTTATGGATGATTTACACAGTCTGTCCACAAAAACTTCAGAATAAGATTTAGAAATTATGGAAACCCATATTTCTGGACTCAATCAACAGACAGATCATTAAGGGGTTGAAGCTATCTACAGTAATACTTTTTCACAGCACTATAACAATTTGAATTCAAGCTTCTGGTACATCCAGTGTTAATTTATGATCCAGACAATAAATAAATCACCACAATCTCTCTCAAAACAATTCAAGATATAGCTAAGGAACTTTGCTTGTGAGGTTTATTGGCAGTCGTCTCTTGTAGAAACATTCTAGAAGAATATAAACCTGGAAACCCATATTTCTAGACACAATCAGTGGACAGAACCTTAAGGGGTTGAAGCTACCTACAGTAATACTTTTCCACAGCACTATCACAATTAGAATTCAAGCTTCTGGTACATCCAGTGTTAATTTATGATCCAGACAATAAATAAATCATCACAATCTCTCTCAAAACAATTCAAGATATAGCTAAGGAACTTTGCTTGTGAGGTTTATTGGCAGTCGTCTCTTGTAGAAACATTCTAGAAGAATATAAACCTGGAAACCCATATTTCTAGACACAATCAGTGGACAGAACATTAAGGGGTTGAAGCTACCTACAGTAATACTTTTCCACAGCACTATCACAATTAGAATTCAAGCTTCTGGTACATCCAGTGTTAATTTATGATCCAGACAATAAATAAATCTTCACAATCTCTCTCAAAACAATTCAAGATATAGCTAAGGAACTTTGCTTGTGAGGTTTATTGGCAGTCGTCTCTTGTAGAAACATTCTAGAAGAATATAAACCTGGAAACCCATATTTCTAGACACAATCAGTGGACAGAACATTAAGGGATTGAAGCTACCTACAGTAATACTTTTCCATAGCACTGTCACAATTAGAATTCAAGCTTCTAACACCTCCAGTGTTAATTTATGATCCAGACAATAAATAAATCACCACAATCTCTCTCAAAACAATTCAAGATATAGCTAAGGAACTTTGGTTGTGAGGTTTATTGGCAGTCGTCTCTTGTAGAAACATTCCAGAAGAATATAAACCTGGAAACCCATATTTTTAGACACAATCAGTGGACAGAACATTAAGGGGTTGAAGCTACCTACAGTAATACTTTTCCACAGCACTATCACAATTAGAATTCAAGCTTCTAGCACATCCAGTGTTAATTTATGATCCAGACAATAAATAAATCATCACAATCTCTCTCAAAACAATTCAAGATATAGCTAAGGAACTTTGCTTATGAGGTTTATTGGCAGTCGTCTCTTGTAGAAACATTTTAGAAGTATGTAAACCTAGAAACTCAAAGTTCTAAATCCAAGCAACAAATAGAAAATTAAACAAGGAGTTGAAGCTGAGTACAGCAATATTTAACCAAGGCGCCATCCCAATTAGAATTCAAGCCGCTGTCATCGCCAATGTTAATTAATGATCCGAGCTGTAGAAGGCGTTCGCTACGCCGCCACCCCCACCCAACCCCATCACGTCAAAAAGAAAAAACCCAAGTGCAACGCAAAGAAACGAACCTGTCGCTCGAGTCACGTATTTTTAAAACTAATTGAAGTTGAAAGGCGCATTTCCATTCGGCGAGTTCTCAACGGTCGATGTCAGGATAATTAATTTTTTAAAATGATTCCGCCCCCCCTCCGGCCGTCTCCCGACATCCACCCACGGCGACGGGTGGAAGGACGTTAACGGACAGATTCCTTTAAAGTCGTGCCGGATGCTTTAATGAGATAAATTTTTTTTCTCTCCCGCTCATTGTGAGGATTAATTAAATCCGGGACGGGACGGGAAATTGTTGGGTGTTTATTTTATAATTTCGGTCCGTCCCGGAAGGAACCCTCCATCGATTTTATCGTGTTTTTATTTACGTTGGAGCCCTGTAATGTTTTTGTATTAATTATGTGCCATTAATGAACCGTTAATCAGTACTTCCCTATGTTCGGCGTAGTTCTGCGTCTTTATGGAGGTCGTAACGTGAATGTTTTACACGAAACGTCAGACTAAAGTGAACATTAAACTCGAAACATTTTAATACAGTAGTAAATTGTCGGCTTAAAGTGGCAAGCGCAGCTTGATTAAAAAATGTAATCGCCCCCCAATCATAACCGGCCGCCCACCCTCTTAATTAATGGACGACGCAATGATCCGAAACGGAAACGGTTTTGTATATTAAATTAAGAATTACGGCGGCGTGAGTCGCGAGATTTTAATTTGATCCGTCGCGGAAGGGGGAAAAAACGAAATAAATTAATTTCGGAAAAATAAGGAATAATTAAATAAGGCCCCGGTTATAATTTCTATGTCAAAAACAACAGGTTTGAAATTAATTTTCTGTTCTGTGCCTTTTTTTTTCGGTAATGAAAGCTAAATTCCAGACTGAGCTGACTCACATTTTGTTTCTCTCATTTTTTTAATGATCCTATTTTAATACAATTAATTATATTATCAAAAGAGTGTAACATAAAAACATGGCACAAATAAACTATCAATGAGTTTCATAGAGAGGAAAGAGGAGAAGAGAAGACGAAAGAAGAACAGAGAAGAGGAAGGAAGAGTAAAGAAGAAGAAGGAAGAGTAGAGAAGAGGAAGGAAGAGCAGAGAAGAGGAAGAAGAAGAAGAGGAAGAGGAAGGGGAAGAGGAAGAGGAAGAGGATAAAGGAAAGGAAGAGGAAGAGGAAGAGGAAAAGGAAGAGGAAGAGGAAGAGGAAAAGGAAGAGGACGAAGAAGAAGAAGAGAAAGAGGAAGAGGAAAAGGAAAAGAAACAGGACGAAGAAGAAGAGGAAGAGGAAGAGGAAGAAGAAGAGAAGAGTAGAGAAGAGAATGGAAGAGAAGGAAAGACAAGAGAAGGGAAGAGAAGGGAAAGGAAGAAAAGAGGAGAAAAGAGTAGAAGAGAAGAGAAGAGATGAGAAAGAAAGAGAAGAGAAACGATGAGGAACAGAAGAGAAGGGAACAAAAGGGAAGAAAAAAGAACAAAATAAAATAGACGAACAAAGAAGACAACAGAAAGCACATTCAATACAGTAAAGTTAACGGGATTTAATAGTTTAATAGAGGTCTTATGGAGGAGAAAATCAAAAGCAACATCTGCGACATTTGATCAAACTTTACGTCACATTAAATTGAGTCCGGTCGCGAAATTTTATTACATCAGATACACATAAAACACGAGAGTCGTGACAGATTGTCTATATGCTAAAACGCGAGCGAGCCAGGAATAACCGAAGCCTCAAAAGTACAACGATGAGGCTCGGCCAACAATCGCATGAATATCTCGAGGACGATGTTACCCGGAACGGAAGCACACACGAGCCGGGGGTGTAGGCGGGGAGACGGTCCGGAACCAATCCCGAAATTGAAATACATCCTCCGATATGTACAGAGGACGGCGGAAGGGCCGCGAGGGTGGGCGGCCGGAAGGGGGATGGGGCGCACGGGGGGGGGGGGGGAGGACGGCGAGCCGCTCCGGCGAACGAGCCCGGAGTTGGAGAAAAACTAAAACATACATTCGGCTCGTTTCAATTTCTGTCGTTGGCAGGTTCCTACGCTAACTCTCTATATAATATGAATGCTTTAACTTCGGCGGGGCGGCGGCGGGCGGCAGTCGGCCAGCTCGGGAGCGGCGCGCCGAGACGACGGCGAGGGTTAGCGGGCGAGCTGGGCCGCATTATAATGCATATATAATGTTATATTGCAAAAAAGTTCGCGGGCTGTGTGCCGGTAAGTGGGATCCGGGTCGGGTTAATAACGGATGATGTATCGAGTTAGGTGGTCCGGGTCGGGTCGTTTCCACCACTCACATGTGCGCCCGGATTCATTTAACAGGGTGTGAAGATATTAGATATGTTAATAACTGGCAATAAAAAAGTCGGGAGTTTTAGGGGATCGTTTCCAATGTCTTTTCGATGGAGTCTTCGTTCACTCTTCATTCTTGAATGTGCCTCAATTTATTAGTATTTAATATTCAAATATTCTTTTCTTAAGTGTAAGATTATTTCATTTGTCATTTCAGTGAAGAATTGTTTAACTCTTTATTCTTAAATGTAGTGAAGTCTTGTTGATGTTCTTCTTACAAACATTCTCTCCTTCATATTTATAATGTTAACTTTGTTATAAAACTTTTTAGTCACATTATCTTTATAAACTCTTCAAAATTATGTTCACAATAATAAATCATTTCAGTAAGAAAACTTGAACTGAGAGAACCTTTAAATATCTTCAATTTTATCTTCATTAATGACTTCTTCTTATGACTGATGCAGGTTCAGATTAAGATTGTTTTCTTTGTCATTTCAGTGAAGAGTTGTTTTACTCTTTATTCTTAAATGTAGTGAAGTCTTGTTGATGTTCTTCTTACAAACATTCTCTTCTTCTTATTTATAATGTTAACTCTGTTATAAAGCTTTTTAGTTACATGTGAAACTGGATAATTATATTTATGAACTCTTCAAAATTATGATCAGAATAATAAATCATTTCAGTAAGAAAACTTGGACTGAGAGAACCTTTAAATATCTTCAATTTTATCTTCATTATTGACTTTCTCTTATGACTGATGCAGATTAAGTTTGAGATTGTTTCCTTTGCCATATCAGTGAATAATTGTTTAACTCCTTATTATTAAATGTAGTGAAGTCTTGTTGATGATCTTATTACAAACATTCTCTTCTTCTTATTTATAATGTTAAGTCTGTTATAAAGCTTTTTAGTCACATGTAGAACTGGGTAATTGTCTTTATAAACTCTTCAAAATTATAATCAGAATAATAAATCATTTCATTAAGAAAACTTGGACTGAGAAAACCTTTAAATATCTTCAATTTTATCTTCATTAATGACTTCTTCTTATGACTGATGCAGGTTAAGTTTAAGATTGTTTCCTTTGCCATTTCAGTGAGGAATTGCTTAACTCTTTATTCTTAAATGTAGTGAAGTCTTGTTGATGTTCTTCTTACAAACATTATCTTCTTCATATTTATAATGTTAACTCTGTTATAAAGATTTTTAGTCACATCTGGATCTGGGTAATTATCTTTATGTACTCTTCAAAATTATGATAAGAATAATAAATTATTGCAGTATTGAAACTTTGACTGAGACAACCTTTAAATATCTTCAAATTAATCTTCATTAATGACTTCTTCTTATGACTGATGCAGGTTAAGTTTAAGATTGTTTCCTTTGCCATTTTTAGTGAAGACTCTTTATTCTTAAATGTAATGAAGTCTTATTGATGTTCTTCTTACAAACATTTTCTTCTTTATATTTATAATGTTAACTCTGATATAATGCTTTCCAGTCACATCTGGAACGGGGTAATTATCTTTCTGAATTCTTCAAAATTATGATTAGTATCATAAATCATTTCAGAAAGAAAACTTGGACTGAAAGAACATTTAAATGTCTTCAATTTTATCTTCATTATTGACTTTTTCTTTTGACTGATCATCATTAATATCTAGAAAAAAATGTAAAAAGACAATATATTTATTCTTCTTGGAACAAGTTAATACTTTCATCCTCTCCAGCACAACACACTGTCGTAGAACATCACGGCCGCCCCGCTCGCTGCCGCACGGCGGCGGCGTCTCGCCTTGTTGGCACACAGCCACGCGAGAGCGCGCCTTACTATGATATTAATCTTTCAGCTTCTGCGGTTGATGTATATTATATTGGATATTATGGCCGGGTAAAAAGCGAGCCGCAAGGTTTAAATGCATTTCATCGGCGAGGCGGCCTTTCGCCAACCGCCTTTCCGCCGGCCCTCGCCCACCCCCCTCAACGGTCTCACCCTCGAGCCGCCCCCCGCCCATTTCGCCCAGCTCATAGTTTTATTATCGCCGTATTAATTAACAGCATCCGCAATTAAATAGGAGAGACGGCGTGCCTTTGTTTCGGCGCCGTTCCGTTTGTTTTCCGCGTTTACGGGGGTGGTCGGTGGTTTAACGATGGTTTTATTTGTCGGGGCAAAATAAAATTGTTATAGTGCTTTAAAAATTTACGGCCCAAACTTTGTAACTATTAATTGGTCCAACTACTCAAACTTCCACCAGAGAGTTAAGGAAAAAATTTATTGAAAAACCACCCCCCTAAACAGATTATATTCGAGTTTCAATAACAACACAGTCGTTAAACTATTACGGCAGATCACACCGTAACAAATTCACTAAATGTGTGGATGATACGTTTTTTATTTGGACGCCGAAGGGGTGAGAAAGGGGAGGACACCGCGTCCAATTGGTGAATGGATTCGGCAAAACAATAAAATAAAAAGGCATTATGGGACAATAAGCTCGTGCCAAACATCTAATATAAACCTTTTAGTTATGGAAAATTTAATTTAAAATATGTTAAGATTAAATTGCTGAAAGGGCAGATGGTGTTTTGGTTTTGACTGTGATTTTGCTGCGGTTAATTTGTAATAAATATAGATTTTATTAAAATAAGGGCGTGTGTCAACGAGGGTTTTAAATTAAATTTGTCTGCGTCATTTCCAGAACTACATAACTGTAAAAAAATTTTTTAGAGGAGAAAAGACAAGAAGAGAAGAAAAAGGAAGAGGAAGGAGGAGAAGAGGAATGAAAAGATGAGAAGAGGAAGGAAGAGATAGGAAGAGAAAGGAAGAGGAAGGAAGAGAAAGGAAGATGAATGAAGAGATGACAAGAGGAAGGAAGAGAAGAGAAGAGGAAGGAAGAGTAGAGAAGAGGAAGGAAGAGAAGAGAAGAGGTAGGAAGAGTAGACAAAAGAGAAGAGAAAAGTAGAGAAGAGGAAGGAAGAAAAGAAAAGAGGTAGGAAGTGTAGACAAAAGAGAAGAGGAAAGAGGAGAAGGGAAGAGAAGAGAAAGAGAAGAGAGGAAAAGAGATTTTATCTCTTACTTATATTTATCATTGGTTGGCAAAGAAAAAATAAAATAAAACAAATATGAATTGCGTAACAATTTTATTAGAAAAATACAGACACAATACATTTACATGGATGGACCAGCACCAAAACCATAATACTTGACACCAAAAAAGTTTGAATAACATTCTGAAAAATGACAAAAACAAAAATATAAAATTTAAAAAGAAAGACAAGGAAGGCTTACGTTTACAAAATACTTCTCCACAACCTTCGTGGACGTTCAGGGCGTCCAATTGTTTGTTGCAGCAGCTGCAAGTGAAACAATTGTTGTGGTAGACCCCACCACCCATCAGGATCTTCTCAGCTGCGTACACCTAAAACAAACCCCTTCGTAAGACTCCAAACAGTTTTAAGTGAAATGTGAACGCTCGAAGTATAGACGTAATAAATCAACGCACCTTTCGAAATCATCCGAAGACTGTAAATATTGTAAGTGTTATTCTGAAATTCAAGCAGCAAATATTACACATGTACATTGAGTTATTAAGTCGCAGGTCTATGTTTCGAGCGCTTACCGAATTTTGGCATCCCATCTATATCAACAAATTGTACCTTCTGCTTGCACCTGATGCAACGCGGCACCGAGTAGAGGCACGGCTTGCACTTGCAGCAGGGGCCGCAGGGACAGCGGTCGATGCACGAGCTGCAACAGCAGGCCGGCGGTCCGCAGCCCTTGTTCCTGTCTTTGCGACAGTCCCGTTCCTGGACGATGGCGTTCTGCCGCGCCAGACACTCCATCTTGAGGCGCACCTCGTCGGGGGTCATGAGGCCGCACGGCTCGCACAGCGATTCGTGGCAGGTTCGCGGGGGGCAGGGCCTGAGGAGTTGTGGCGTTAGGTTTTTGGATTTTGACGCGGTGTTGGGTTTACTTTGGGTCGGGTTTTAGCTCGGCCGCGGGGACGGTGCAGAGCTTGTGTTGGGCCGGGAAGTTTCCGGAGACGCAACAGCATCGGGGTTCGGGTTGTTCGTGGCAGCAGGGTTCCGGTTTGCAGCTGCACGTTTCGATTTGTCGGCAGGAGGTGGCCCTTTCGGTACGGCATGGAGTTGGAGGGCAACATTGGCAGCAAGCGTCTATGGCTGGACATACTTTGGAGGTGTTGGGGCTTTTGCATTTTCGTGGCTTGCACGTCGGTTTACTTGGACAACATCCTATAATAATAAAATATAAACCTTGTCCACATTGAATAATTATTAAAGTACCTCTTGGAGGTGGACATGGTTTTGGAGGACATTTCGTTTGACAACAAGCTTCCCGACAAACCGTTACAGGACAAAGTTGTGCACCACAACAGCTACAACAATCCGGTGCAATTGCGGACGTGTTGGGGTAACAGCCTTGATCAGGGTAAATTGGGAGGTCGCACGGTACCTCAAGTAGAATTGGACGTTTTGGTATTTTCTTGCACTTCATGGGGCAACAATCAACCAATTCGTTACAGGAACAATCCTTATCATACCTAGTACAACAACTAAAAACAAAAGTTGGTCAAAACTTAATTAAATTAAACTTTAATCAGGGTACTTGTCAAAGACGTTGGGTCGTGCGTGATTCCGGTTATAGAAGTTGGCGGTCTCTCTGGGTAGAGGCCAAGGCAACCGCTTCGGTTCCGTTAAGTTCGAACAGGAATTGGAGCTTTTCGACTGGAATTAACGCACAGAACATAACTACGAGGCATTAACAAACAAGTTTACATACATCTGCGCAACAGGCCACCGATTTACAAAAGGTGGTTGAGCTCTTGCAATTTGTGAAGCCTTCTTTACGTATCGAAGGTCGGATCTTGGAGATTCTAACTTTTTTCGGGCTTTTCTTTGCACATGGTACAGAGTCATTTGAAGTTTCTATAAATATTCATAATATTGTGGTAATATGTGATAATATTGACAGTACCAGTTTGTAATAATACAACAAAAATTCTTGACACAAATTATTTATTATTTACTATATAAATATATATATATATATATTAGTCATATAACTTTTTACAATATTGCTTTTAATTCATTGAAATTGTAGATGGTACTACGGTACAACCTTTCCGTTACAGGTTGTGGAAGGTCTCGGTGTAAAGAATCTTCAAACAAATAGACGGGTTTGAGTCTTTTCAGATTTACCATCAACCTCAAGGTGGTACCTCGCCATCATCAACGTTCTAATCTTCATATATAACAAATTTCGAAGAATTTGTCGGAATAGTCGGAATTTCAACATCATCTTCCTCATAACAAGTATACGTATCATTCATATTATATGATAATATACTTGGTACTACATGTTTTGCTGCCACTGGTCCGCTTATCATACTTCTTCGTTCCCTCCTAACAGAATTAAACTTCTGGAGAAGAACTTTCACTCTTTTAGACTCCTCCATTGGATTTTTAGTTATAATCTCCTTGTTGAAGGTTGGTACTTTGAAATTCCAGGTTTCATCATCACCAGAATGCTCACGTTTGGTTCCGAAGGTAGAAACTTCTTGTCCTGACATGATTATTTGGTAAATGTTGTTCTTGCTGCAGTTGTCAGACACTTGTGCATAATATTCATTGCAAAATGCAATTTATTGAATTTAAATTCAAAACAGGTATAAAATATGAAATGGCGCTTGTGAATTAGATGGATTAAGTAAATGAGTATTTTTATTCTAGGTATTTTTATACCTAGGATAATCTATTACAAAAACTATTTTATTTATGAATCCAATTAATTTAATTTTCCTTTCAAAATATTTAATAAACTTAAGTAATTTAATTTTCTTTTCAAAATATTCAATAAATTTAAATAAAATAAAATAAAATAACATTTTCTTGTTTTTTTTTTTCTAATTTCTTACATTTATTACATTATTATTAATATAACTCAGTAATAGTTTTTAAAAGCGATTTATAAATTTCTCAGTTATTAATTAATTAATAAATAAACAATGAATAATTTAAAAAATAAAAATATTTTTAATTAGGGCGTCTTCTAAGAACGCAACCGAAAACTTGCACCGCAAAGCTTACAGGTTTCCATGTGCGGACCCCAAACGATTGGAAGGTTCACTACCGTTCAACAGATGTCACTGTCGGCTTAAATCTAATCCGGCGTTAATTAAAATTAACAGCAACAAACAAAATTAACTTTATGAAATTGGACTTACGGCAATCGAAACAATTCTTGGTCGCTTCGATTTTAAATCCGTGTCCGCATGCCATTATTTTCAATAGTCGTCGGTAGTACGGTACGGCCGCATTTCTTTCACCGCCTTATCCGTTTCACTGTTCAATTTTGATTCGGGTTTTCGAAAGTGTCATCGGTGACGTCGCGTCATTTTTCGCATTGTTATGGTCGATCAATTTGTTTTGCCGTGACCATGGGTAACTAATTAGTTAAAGTTGGGGAATTTAAATGTAGCGCTTCACAACCATAGACAATGATAAAAGTAGATCGAACTGCATTTCCGGATTCGATAGTAATGAATAGCATTACTAAACCGGAATTTGTATCTAACATTACCAAACCGGAATTTGTATCTAATAAAATAATAAAAATATATGTTTTTAATTAAATTATAAAGGATTCCAAAATATATTTTTTTAGATACTTTTCAGAAATAAATATGAAAATATTATTTAAATTCTTTTTTTATAAAATTATATTTTATATTATTTCTCTCTGTCAATAAAAATATTTTTTTTTACCAATTTTTTCTTTTCAATTAAATTATTATTATTATTATTATATAAATTGTTTGTTGTTATTATATAAATTGTTTTTCCTCTATTTTTTTGATTTATATAAAAATAATTAATTATAAAATCTAATTTTATTATTCAGAACTTTTTTTATTACGTTTCTCTGATCAAAACTCTGTAACATTTTAGCCATTATAAATGCATACTAAATTGTAAAAATAAATAGTTTTATTGAACTTACAAAATAGTTTAACTCCAACATCAAACAAGATTAGTCAATCTATAGTTTTGTTTGTCTACAGTGCGGATGCATCAATAGACCGAGCGCCATCTGGCGCGCATCCAGTCAACCGACCGATTTGACAACCGATTGTGGCCATAACCAAAAAACCGATGAATTCATCGCAAATAAATCGGAATTCTTAACTAATCCGCGTGCTAATCGGTGTGCCGTGCGGTCCGAAATCGTTCAGTGTCGACGATGCGCAGGTGAGTCCTCCCAGTTAGCGCGACGCCGACAATCAGCATCCGAATCGGCCGTTTATGATGTGGGTGTTATTTAGACCGTCTATGTGTGTGTGTGTGTGTGTGCATCTCCCGATATTATTTTTAGACGAGTCCCATTTGTTTATAGCCCCGATTGCGAACGGTTACGCGACAATTATCTAATCGTACGTTTAAAAAAAACGCACTTCCGCGTTCCCACTTTGCCCGACACCCCGCAGCTTGGTGGCGATTAATTTGCGTTGGGATTAATCCCCCAAGATCTCCGGATCTGGTTCACGGGTCGCCGACACAGCGACGATACGTGAAGCGTGAACGTTTCGATTTATTTTGTGTATACATATTTCATGCCCGTTTTCTAATTTTCGCACCGTTCTTCCGACTCATGACTCATGGTTGACCTTAAAAAAAATTAATTAATTCGGCTGGCTGCTTGATGAAGTAAGGCTCGTTCTAGTTTTTAGTTTCTTTAATTGATTTAATGGGCCGAGACCGAGTGTTTTGGGTGCTGGATGCTGAATGGACTGATCAATCGGTTTGTTTTGTTTTTTAATGTTTTTGTTGTTGTTGTTTTTTTATTGTTGGATATTGTGGCTCAAACTTTGGTGTTTAATTATTGAGTTTAATGGGGGGCGTAAAAGTGTTTAAGTGTGTTAGGAACATTCTGGCTGAGATTTATGACAAATAAACAACAACAAAAATTATCAATAACAGTTTGGGTCACAGTTTTCAGCCTTAAAAACTTGTTAAGTTGTAAGAAAGTGTTCAGTATTACACACGTCTTAAAGTGGGATCAATTATGTTACAAAAGTTATAAATAACTTTCACGTTTACAAAACTCTTAGTTTCTCCCAAACTCGAACATCTAAGTTCACTTAATTTGCGTGTTTTGAATATTTTATTACTGTCTAATTTTAACAAGGTGTTTGTAAAATATGGGAGCTGTTAAAACACATCCAATAATGTGAAAAATTTAAATGTTTTACATAATCTTTTTCCAAAAAAAAATACAATCCCCTAAAGTTAAACGTAAAAATTGTTTCTTACTCATATTTCTGTAACCTTTGGTCCAATCGTGTCTAAATTTGGGAATAAACTTTTTCATATTGGCACAGTGGCAAAAATGCTCTTGATTAATTTTGATTATCACAGCCATTTTTGGGATATTTCAGATTTAAGTTTCACTTTACTTTTCTTCAAACATTCAAAAATTAAATAGCCCAAAAACGTCTGTGATAATCAAAATTAATCAAGAATACTCTGTTCTTGTAAATTATGCAAAGAATATTAAAAACTGAATGGTTTTAAAAAATATTTAGTGGCGTAGAAAATAGAGCCAAATAAAGACGATAATCCCTTAGAATGTACGTCACTGTTTAGTTATGGAAAAAGTTTATTACATTTTATAGTAGCTACATATTTTAAGATAATACATATCAAATTTGAGCACGATTGGACCAATAGTTACAGAAATATGAGCAAAAACAATTTTTGAAATTTAAATTTAGGGGTTCGTAAATTTTTCAGGGGGATCTTTAGGAGATTTTCTTGATTAGTGCTCCCAAATTTTAAGTAACTATTTTAGGAACACCTTGTGGATTATTTTTATTGGCATATTGACATATCTTATCCCACAGACTAAAATTAGTCTTGTTGGATTTAAGAAACATCTGTTAAAAATGATTACAAAAGTCAATTAAAATAACAATTCAATTTCGCCCTGACGTAACATTTAATCATTACCATTAATTTTATGTTTATTAAGTAAATTGTTTGTTACATTTTTATAGTATTGTGAAGGATTTATTTAATATTAATTCGTGTTGAGGTTTTGCAGTCCATTATTCGTAAGAAACAAACGCTCGAGCTTAAGTGTTTAATAAAATTTAATGAGGACGTAAAACCATTTAAGTGTGTTAGGAATATTTGTACTGTAACATGCGGCGAATAAACTAGTTTAACGCTGGTGCTGATGATAAAACGTGCACTTCAAAAATTACCAATAACAATTTTAAGGAAATTGAAGGAACAACTATTTCTATTTCTGTGTCTAATTTTAAAGAGGTGTAAGTTATAAGGTGTTAAGTGTTACACTCGAAAGTTATAAATAATCTTCAAGTTTACTTAATGATTGTGTTCTATTAATAACAAGTAAATTATGCAAATATTTATAATATAACAAATTGATAATTTGTGAAAAAATAATCTAACAGGATTTAAGAAACATCTGTTGGAAATTTATGACAAAAATTAATTAAAACAACAATAAAAACACACAATTTACAGTAATATTAATTTTACGTTCATTATAATGGAATAATTAAAGTCTGCACAACGTTTAACAAATTGTTGAACAAGTTTATTAATATTTTTTTTATATAACATAGGAGTGTGGAGGAAGTGAAAGAACATTGTACTTGAGCAACTGAAGAGATAATTTATTTGTAAATGCCGAATGCATATTCAATAACTTATGAAATTGATTAGAATATTTATTACTGTTTATTTAGGAAGTGTGACATTGAAATAAGTACTAACTGGAACCAATAACTATTTTAATGTAAATTGGGAAAAATAGTTTTTGACGTTCTAATTGATGTAGATGATAATTAAATACAGCAGTTAAAATTTTTATTATTTTATGCTATGGAAATTATTAGTCGTGTCACGTAATTGCGGTGGGTGACTTATAATTAGAAACACC
Organism: Aethina tumida; assembly: GCF_024364675.1. NCBI lineage: Eukaryota > Metazoa > Arthropoda > Insecta > Coleoptera > Nitidulidae > Aethina > Aethina tumida. The sequence continues at coordinate 17,100,906 of NC_065440.1, read as the reverse complement.
TCGTATTTTATGTTCTTTTGCGACTTCCGAATGTAATACGACCTATTATTAACTGGTTTATAAATATAGATTATGTTTAAAAATAATTTATTTTTTGTTTCCTTCATTTTAAATAGAATTTTTAATTTAATTTCTTCATTTTCTACAATAAATTAACATTTATTGTTTAAACAAACAAACTCAAACCATAATTTTGTTTTAAAATAATTTTTTGTCATTTTTTACCACGTTTGTCCAATCTAGAAATTGGGATATTATTATTTTTTTTCTTTAATTTTAAAATTGAATTTTTCTTATTAATTATTCACTTACTGTAATAAATAATTATTTATAGTTTAAACAAACAAACACAAACCTGAATTCTCTTTTAGAACAATTTATTATCTCTTTTTACTACATTTGTTCAATCCAGTAATTGGGATTTTATTATTTTTTGTTTCTTTAATTTTAAAATTGAATTTTTATTATTATTTCTTCACTTACTGTAATAAACAATTATTTATAGTTTAAATAAACAAACCTGAATTCTCTTCTAGAACAATTTCTTGTCACTTTTTACCACGTTTGGTAATCCAGAAATTGGAATATTATTATTTTTTGTTTTTTAGTTTTAAAATTGAATTTTTCTTATTAATTCTTCACTTACTGTAATAAATAATTATTTATAGATTAAACAATTCTCTTTTAGGATAATTTCTTATCATTTTTTACTATATTTGTTCAATGTAGAAAAAAGAATTTTTGTTACTTTTCTTGATTTACTACATTAAAAGATTATTTAAAGCTTAAATAAATTAAATAAAAATAATTATATATTAATAAAGACTCCAGTAAATAATAATTGTAAAATGTTTAAATATTTATTATTTACTGGAGTCTTTATTAATATATAATTATTTTTATTTTATTTATTTAAGATTTAAATAATCTTTTAATGTAGTAAATCAAATTGTAAAATGTTTAAATATTTAATTTAATAAAATAACACAGTTATCATAATTTTTTAGAATTTCCTCTGACACATCCGCCCATTGCGTACATTGCAATCGTGAAATTTAATCATATTTTGCATTGTGTAGGTTCACACTTTTTAAAGACATGTGTTGAACACTGATGTTTGCGTCGCTTTTAGAATTACATCGGATTAAAACACGTGTGTTTTGTCACCACATCGAAACAAAGTGACGTGAAATCTTGCTGTAATTTTAATGACTCAAAAAACTGGTTGTAATATTCTTAGGTCTAGTGCAAAGTGGTTCGTAATTAAGGTAATTTAAATTTATAAAATAGTTTCGTAAGTGAACGTCGTGCCCTAGAAGACACTTAAATTGATTCGGTTCGATCCTTCCTTTGTGTTGGGTCTATTTATAGATTTTAATTTTGATATTAGGTGAAAATGGGACAAAAATCGTTACGTGAGGACGTAAAATACTCAATTATACGACGGAGCTACAAAAAAACAATCTTATCCACCCATGAATATTGCAAATCTATTTTTAAAACAACGAAACTTTGGTTTGGGTAATGAGTGATTTTAATAATTCATTCCTCGTTGCAGATTACACAGAAACCCACCGAAAAATGGCACCAACCCAAACTGAAATACCAACAACAAAGACGATGTAGTTTGGACTTATAACTGAGCACATAAAGGAGACTGTAGGCAATAATAAAACGTCCACTTGTGATATGAATGAATATTAGTTTTATACAAACGTTGATTCGATGAAGATGACCTCGAGCGACGACAAGAAGAAGTTCTACTGCAGGGACTGGGCGTTCCAGAAGCTGTCGCACTGTCTGGACCAGAGGACGATATCCAAGACCTGCGGCGTCTTGCTGTTGGGCGGCTCGGGCTGTGGCAAAACCACGTTTTGCTCCGAACTGGCGTGGCCCAGCACCGGGCCCAGTGGGCGCCAGCAACGGGCCCTCAATCGCCGACTGTTGTGCTACCACTTCCTGCAGGGCCACAACGAGAAGAGTCTGTCTCTGAGCGAGTTCGTGAGGTCTTTGGTCACCCAGATCCTCAACCACAGCACGGAGAGCCACAAGGAGAGGAGCATCAGGAGGAAGCTGGCCCAAAACACGGCCAGGAGCGAGGTCACGTCCCCCAAGACCGATGAGCCCAAGAATATTTCCTATGAGGGCAACTTGTCTGAGAATTGTGTGCAGGAGAGTCTGTACAGCAACGTCAACGCCGAGCAGTTGCTGTCCCCCACTTTGGAGTCCAAAAAGAGCGACAATGCCTCGGTGATGCAGAACCTGCCGGTGAACCCCAGGACCACCATAGCAGACGCCTACTTGGAGAAGCTTAAGCTCGACCCCGAAATACAGATCGCCCTGCGGGCCAAGAACATTGAGCTAAACCCCGACGACTGTCTGAAGCGTGCCCTCTTGTTTCCGTTGCTGGAAATCGACCCACCCAAGCAAAGCCTTTTCATCCTCATCGACTCCATCGATGAGCACTCCTTCGTGTACTCCAATTCGACCCTAACCAGGTCCAAACCCAGGGAAAGGTCGTCGCAGAGCAAGACGATTGCTGAACTCTTAGCCAACCATCACCACCTCCTACCTCAGTGGTTGCTCCTAGTGTGCACGGCCAAAAAACAATCGAAAAGCATCGCCAAAATGTTCACCGGCTTCAGGAAGCTCAGTCTGGACGACCTGCGCAAGTCCCAAGTTGTCAGGGACGTCCAGCAGTACATCCTGGCCAGGCTAGACGAGGAGAACAGCCTGCGCCAGCACATTTCGAGGGACACGGCGGAGATGCTGAACCAGCTTCACATTAAGAGTAACGGTTGCTTCCTGTACTTGGAGAAGGTGCTGGACGGGGTCTCGGACAGTTTTATAGTGTTGAGGGAGGTCAGGGAGATTCCGGGCACTTTGAACGGGTTGTACCTGTGGCTGTGCCAGAGGTTGTTCAATCGCCGACAGTTTGCAAAGGTGCAACCGTTGTTGAACGTCATCCTGGCCGCCAAATGCGCCCTCAACGAGTCCCTGCTGCACGACATCATCAAAGTCTACAACCCCAAGATCACCCACGAGGATTTCAAGAAGCGTTTCGGGTTGCTCAAGAGGGTTATCGTGGTGTCCAAGAGCGGGATTATTCGGTTGTTTCATCACAGCTTCGCCGACTGGTTGTTGGACATCAAGCACTGCACGCAGAAGTTCCTGTGCAACATCTTCTACGGACACTGCATTCTGGCTATGTACTACACGTTGCACGCCAAACTGCTGAACAACCAGGAGATCTACGACTACGCCTTCCATTTGACCAGAATGGAGCAGTTCCTGGCGGAGAAGCCGTCGCCCAAGTGTCCCACCTTGTACAAGTTGACGCAGGAGAGCAAAAATTCCAATACGCTGGGTAAGTTTTGTGTTATTTATGATTTAATGTTTGTCGCTGGAGCCAAGACTGTGTTTACTCTAGTAACATAATTTTGCTACGCTATATTTATTCACTCACACATTTCTTATGGGGGATTAGTTGGTAAATCATAAAGTACTGTCGTTGTATAATCTTTGCGTGTCCTTTGTTTGAGTGTGTGGGTTCGAAACATCAAAGATGAAACTGTTGAGTTTAATACAAGTGTTATTTATTAATAATAATGTAACTTTATCCTGTGTGATTCTGCATATTAGTGGTTGATATCGTGTTGCATTTACTTATAAGGAAGACAATGATAATTACAATTATTAATGAATGTCACGTAAGTTATTCAAGAGGAATGCATTTTTTAAATTTATAATTTTTATGGTAATAGGTTATTTATTGTTTGTCTTCATTTACTATAATTATAATAATTGTTGTAGTTTAAACAATTAACATAAACCTGAGTCCTCTTTTAAAGCAATTTCTTGTCATTTTTGCGTTTGTTCAATCTAGAAATTGGAATCTTCAATTTAAAAACTGTATTTTTATTATTATTTCTTTACTTACTAACATGAAACGTGAATTCTCTATTAAAACAATTTTTTATCACCCTTTTACCTCATTTGTTCAATATGGAAATTGAAATCTTCAATTTAAAAATTTAATTTTTATTATTATTTCTTCACTTACTGTAATAAATAATTATTTATAGTTCAAACAAACAAATACAAACCTGAATACTCTTCTAAAACAATTTCTTATCACTTTTTGTCACATTTGCTCAATCCAGAAATTGGGATCTTTTTATTTTTTGTTTCTTTAATTTTAAAATAGATTTTTTATTATTAATTCTTCACATACTGTAATAAATAATTATTTAAAGCTTAAACAAACAACACAAACCTGAATTGTCTTCTAAAACAAATTCTTATCACTTTTTACCACGTTTGTTCAATCCAGAAATTGGGATCTTATTATTTTTTTTTCCCTAATTATAAAATGTAACTTTTATTATTTCCTCACTTACTCTAATTATTTATAGTTTAAATGAAATAACAGGAAGGTAAATTCACTTTTAAGACAGTTTTTTGTCACTTTGTCACAATCTAGAAATAAAAATCTTATTACTTATAGTTTAGTTACGAAGATTTTTTTAGAAGAACTTTTATAACTTTTACTTACATTATTATCTGAAAATTGATTTTTATGTACAAATTATCAGAAAATTCTTATTTAGACAAAAATAGACGTTTAACAAGTTTATTCTTAATTTTCAGGCACAGACTCACTGGAAAAATCATCGACCGAAATCTACGCAGACCTAAAAGCCTTACAAGAACTAACCAAACACTACGAGAAAGACCTGAATTTCGAACTCGAAAACCTGCAGCTAGACACCAGCTTCATAGAAACCGAAACAAGCCAAAACAACCTCGACTCGGAAAAGAACGACGTGAACGTCATCCTGAAAAGTCCCACGTCCGAAAAGGACCCAATATACGCCTCGGTGAACAAAATCAAAAAGAAAGAACCACCACCAACCCAACCACCGGATGAGCAGAACGCCTGCGGCCCGAACGACAACGACGTGCCCGATGTGGAAGACAAACAACCCACCAATCTGGATCAGCTGCACAAGATGTCGGATCTGACGCACAAGAGCACGCCCATCAACTTGGACAGCGTGCCGAACGACCTGAACGCCAGCACCGCGTCCAACAACTTGGACAACGCCGCCAAAAGTCAGGGATTCGACGTGCACACGTTGACGGTGCTGTGGCTGATCTTCAGCGGCGCCCACGTGGAGGAGTGCCTGCTTGAGGGCAACGAGATGTCCGGCATCAACTTCGGAGCGTTCCTGCCCACCGATCAGAAGGTGCTGAAGCTGCTGCTCGAAGCTGGGGCCGTCGAACAGGTGGACGCCGACGGCTGCGAATACGAGAGTCAAGTGAGTTCCCACTAATTCGTTTCGGTTATGTAAAATCAATGTTGGTTCTTTCGTTACGTCACCGAATATTGTTCCAGTTCCTGCACTCCCAAGTCCATAAATAAAATTCCAGACGTGTTATTTCAGGTGACCGAATGCGACCCATCGCCATTTATTATAATTATAAATAATTTTCCGACGTCGAAACACTTTAAGTGTGCTCTCGGTACATTATTTTGTTTTACTTGTGTGTTTACACGTCTCAGTCAATGCACTTCCTCTTGCAATCGTGGTGTGTGCAAGTGAAAAAGTCGTAAAGTCATATTTTAAGTGTATGTTGCTTTGCACACAACGAATTGTGGCGAAACACCGGATGGTTTTTTGTTTACAGGTTTTGTACACTCAATAAATCATAATTTTTCCATACAGAAATTAATTCTTATTAGATTTCTTAATTGTTTCCATTTATTTATTTTCCATTTACTGTTTATTTTTAGCTGTGGTAAAAGTTTTAAAATGTTGTTTATAATTTTATCAAACCACCTCAATCCAGAATCTTCATTTAAATCAATTTTTTGTCACCTTTTTTTAATTTCTAAATAGGATTTTTTATTATTCTTACATTTATAATTTATTATTAGTTGTGATAAAAGTTTTAAAATGTTGTTTATAATTTTGGCAAACAACCTCAATCCAGAATCCTCATTTAAATCAATTTTCTTTTACCTTTTATTGCTGTTTTTATATCTTATTTTATTTATCACCTTAATAATTATTCATAAATTCTCTTTTAGAACAATTTCTTGAAACTGTTTACCACAATTATTTAAAATTAATCTTAAAATATTTTGTCACATTTTTTTCCATTTAAAAATATGATTTTTAGATGTATGATATTTGTTGGGTGATTCACATACATTTTAATTTATTCTGTACACATTTATCCAACTTAATTAGTATAATTGTTGATACCTTAAAAGGTGTCACGTTGTAAGTGTATCGTAATTTTTAATTTTCCATTAAATTTTTACATGACAATTACAAATAAATCATTAATTAAATGTTATTGTATTAATTTTCTTATGCAAATATGTTTATTACAACTCGTCATCGCCAAATAATTCAAGTCCCTTAACGACCACGCAATTATTGAATCATCTGTTTGAATTAGTTGGCCGTAAAGTGGTATATGCGACTATTACAATTATTTACATTACGAATTTGCACAGTGACAGTTCTCGATATCATTTAACCGGACACCACACAAATCCTTCGTTCATTTGAAGGTGAAATCCACCAACAAACGTAGTGATTTCTTCAAAACAAATAGTCAATAAATAGTATTTTTTATTCGTAGATGTCTTTGGTGTCCTCGTCGAGCGAGGAAAGCCCGGAACCGCTGTTCGACCTGCAGGACATCCACGGACAGGCGGCGTTGCACGTGGCGGCGCGTCTCGGCCAGGCGCAGGTCGTCAAGGTACTACTGGAGGCGGGCGCCAACGCCGACCAAGCGGACGTCGACGGCTGGACGCCCCTCAGGGCGGCGGCCTGGGGTGGACACACCGAGGTACTGAACCACCCCTAAAAACCAGTCCAAAATGATTAATTCTTTCGGTTGTCAAGGTGGTGGAGCTGCTGGTGAAACACGGCTGCGTGCTCGACAGCATGGACGCCGAGAACAGGACGGCGCTGAGGGCGGCCGCCTGGTCCGGCCACGAGGAGATAGTCAAAATTTTGCTGCAGAACGGGTCGAACGTCAACCTGACGGACCACGAGGGCAGGACGGCGCTGATAGCGGCCGCCTACATGGGACACTCGGAGATCGTCGACCATCTGCTGGACTACGGCGCCGACATCAACCACGCGGACGCCGACGGTCGAACCGCGTTGAGCGTCGCTGCCTTGTGTGCCCCAAGGTACAGTGGCGAGCAAAAGTAAATATTTTTTTTATTTTGTTATGTTTAGACTCAATTTACCTTATTAACTACTTAACATTTATGCTTCTAATCTTGCTAATCTTAGGTTTGTATATGTTGATTTACTAACATCTATGTATTTGTTAATGTTATTGTAAATCGTAGACCCCCTGATACAATTTTTCAACAGAAAAATGGCCAGTTTGGTTCTTTATAACATTAATTTGAACGTTGTAGTCCCCTTGGTTCCATTTTTCACCAATCAATTAACAAATTCGTTCCTTTTCAACATCAGTTTTAATGTTGTAGATCTCCCGGGACAAGCGTGGTGGCCACGCTCCTGGAACGCGGAGCCGAAGTGGATCACAAGGACAAAGAAGGCATGACCCCCCTCCTGGTGGCCTCCTTCGAAGGCCACAAGGACGTCTGCGAACTGCTTCTGGAGAACGAGGCGGACGTCGACCACTGCGACCACGGCGGCCGATCGCCCTTGTGGGCGGCCGCCAGCATGGGTCACGCGCCTGTTGTCGCCCTGCTGTTGTTTTGGGGCTGCTGCATCGACTCCATGGACTCGGAAGGGAGGACCGTGTTGTCGGTGGCCGCCGCACAAGGTAGTAGTGCTGTTCAATGCCTCAATTACTTAATTGTGTCATAAATTTTACGGCAATTAGTAACACTTGTTGTTATTAGGTTGTGTGGAGGTGGTGCGTCAATTATTGGATCGGGGGTTGGACGAGTTGCACCGTGATAACTCGGGGTGGACGCCTCTGCATTATGCCGCCTTCGAAGGCCATCACGACGTCTGTGAGGCCCTTCTGGAAGCTGGGGCTCGTATTGATGAGACCGACAACGAGGGCAAGGCACCTCTAGCTCTGGCGGCCCAGGGTGGACACACAAACTTAGTTAACTTGTTCATCGACAAGTACGGGGCGCCTGTAAATCAGGTACTAACTTCCTGTGATTCATTTTAATAATTTATATTAATTGGTGGTTTGTAGCGCCCACATGATGGCAAGACGGCGTTAAGATTGGCAGCTCTGGAAGGCCACTATGACATCGTGCAAATCTTAATAGCCCACGGAGCTGACGTGGACGTCAAAGATGCTGACGGCAGGAGTACTCTGTACGTCCTGGCTTTGGACAACAGGCTCGCCATGTCCAAGTATTTCATCCAGCAAGGAGCTGACGTGGAGACTAGAGACTTGGAAGGCCGCACCTCGTTGCACGTGTCAGCATGGCAAGGACACACGGAGATGGTGGCCCTGTTGCTGACGTACGGGAAGGCTCAGGTGGACGCCTGCGACTTGGAGAACAGGACGGCCCTGCATTCGGCCTCCTGGCAAGGGCACAGCGACATAGTTAAGATGCTTTTGGAGCACGGAGCCCTTCCGGATCACACCTGCAACCAAGGCGCCACAGCTTTAGGTATTGCGGCTCAGGAGGGCCACGAACTGTGCGTAGTGGCGCTGCTGGAGCACGGTGCCGATCCCAATCACTCCGACGCCTGCGGCAGGAATGCGTTGAGGGTGGCGGCTAAGAGTGGTCACCGAGGGGTTGTACGACTGTTGGAGGACTACAATGCGAGGACGCATCAAAAGGCAGCTCACACCAGCAGCAGCGCCAACTCCATAACTTCCGGTTAGTTTTGCTACTAATATTTGTTGTGCGGGTTGTATGATTTGGGTTTTACAGCTTCAACAGCCGAAACTAAGCCTTCTTGTGCCGTACTTTATCCTGGTACCAGCGAGTGGTCCGACCAGCAGAGGAGGTCGATGATTTCGTTGGGCAATCACAGTTCGAACTCGAAGTCCAGCTCCAACTTGACCAATTCGAGTCACTCGAGCCGGCACGGCGATAGACCCAGAGACACCACACAAAATACACAAGTAACTACTTAATAATTTGTTATAGTATTGTGTTAACTTGATGTCTTGCAGCCTATGTCCTTCACGCAGCAGCTTCAGCAGTGTTCACGGGGCGGCAAAACTAGGCCTCTCAGCAAACTGCTGTCGCCCCTCCAAAGCGAGCCACAAAGCCCTATTTATGCATCACCACCTCTCTCACCGGTGCACGACGTGTCCAGCAACATTTTCGGTGAGACTTCAACAAACAATTAGTTATTAGTTATACGTTTATTGGTTTGTTGTTGTAGGTGCGATGAACATTTACCAGCCGGTGCTCAGGCACAACAACTTCGCCAAGGCGCCGGACACCCACTTCGCCCGCGACACGCACATGCGCATCATCCTGGGCAACTCCAGCAACTCCGCTTACGGCAAGGACAAGAAGGGGGACGCCTCGGAGGCGGGCAACACCAAGTCAAGGCAAGAACATTCGATTGTTTTAAATTGTTGAGACTAATCGGTTTTTAATGAGCAGCCAGAAGCCAAAGAGGAACGGCATCGTGCCCAACCTGACGCCCGCCCTGCGCCTGGTGGCGAACGTCAAGAACGGCCTCGACAGTGCTGCCGCCAACCTGCGTAAATCCGCCTCCGGCAACAACCCGAGCACGAAGACGAACAGCTTCCACTGGCGCAAGGAGACGCCCCTGTGAGCCACGCTTCGGACAATTGTGAAATATGCTAGTCAATATTAAGGTGGTTAAATAAACCTTAAACTTTTATAGACGGGGATTTTAATTCGTTGTTGTTTTGCAGGTTTTAATGACGTATAATGAAGAAATTAAAACGACACCATTATACCAACCTAGTCTACATTATATCAAAGATTTAATTTTTACTAGATTCGCTCGTTTTCCAAGTGTAATAATTTATTTTAAGGTAGTCAATGCGTTTTAATCATTAAAACGATGATTTGTTTGGCCTAATTTTCGTTGGTATGAGACGATTACTTTCGTTTTAATTGTGATAGTATTTGCGTAGTTTCTATTTGAAAAAAACCAGTTGTGCAGTTGTATACTTTAAACGGGAATTTGTTTTCGGAAACTGTATTTATCGAACATTATTAAGCAATTAATAGATTTTAGAAAGTTATAATGCTTTACAATGCAATACAATATTAGTTGTGTATATACAAAGGCAACAACATATTCATACAATCAATAAATTCTCCGTTTTCGTTGTAATCTGATACGTAAAATTAACGATTAAAAAAGGTGCATGTTTCGAACCGTTCTGTGTCGGTTTGTATATACACAGTGAACAAACTCATACATACTATTTTATTATGACTAATTTTAACTTAACTCCAACAAAAATGGATGTTTCAAACTAAAACCTTTCGATTTTTCGTTCTAAATAACATAATAAGATCTCAACTATATTTCAAAAAAATAATATTTTTGTATTATCTATTAGTTTTTAAGATTGATCTTGTAAAAATGTTGCGTGTAATGTTTTACTTCTCGTCTTGTATAATTCAACTGATTTTTTTTTCTTAATTTATTTAACGACTCTGATGATCTGTACGGACTTCCGGTTTCCGGTTTGCTTTCGTCGAAACGGTGATTGGAAGCTTGAGGTCCAGCTATGCCTACGTTATTTATCTTTAGGACTTTTAGTTTTTGTACAATTTTTTGAAAAATCGCACTGTATATTTAAAGACAGTATTAAATAAAAATATATACTTGAATTTGTTTTAATCTAATTTAAATATACTTTAAATTCGAATAAGACATCTATATATTTTATCACCTCATTTTTCTTCCTTTCATTGTTTAAATTCATTTTTTTTTTTAATTATTTTTATATTTATTTAAAATTATGCCCACCTTAAGTTTAACTTCAATTTAGATTCATCAAAAAATAACTATTATGCAGGGTTGTTTAAATAAAAGACCATATTTAATAAGCTATTTTTTATTTTATATGGAATATCCTTATATGTTACAAATATATTACAATTTACACAGATTTTTTCGTATAAGAAATATTAAAAACTTGTCCGCATCGACAGCGGAACTGCGTGAAAAAATTCCCCCGTCGATGCAGAGCTCACTCTCACATACATTCATACACATGGTAGGCGCGACATTTATATGTAAAAAAAATTAAGGAAATAATATAGCTGCTTAGTTTATATTTATACAAAATCTGGAATGTTCGTCGGAAGAAAGTCACGGCGCATCGTGGTTTTCTTTGGGCCTCCCACAATGCACCGCAAATTCCCCACGTAAAAGTGAAACAATTTCATTCAAATTACAAAAAAAAGTCGAAGATATACAAAAATTCAGTCAATATTCTTTTATATTTAAATATATTTATAAAAAATGCAATAGAATTAGGCGTTTATTTTATTTGAGCATATAAAAAATTAAGTACATATACATTATAGTTAAAGATTGTACATTCTTTCGTTTTTTAATCTGTCGTCCGACGGAACATTCGAGGCTTTTAGAGCCATTCAAAAAATATCATTCCCGGAATGTTCCGTCCGCGCGGTCGGTTCGAACGACACACGGGTACGCAACCGTCTGTTTCTTTTTTATTATTTTGTACTTCATTAAATCATTTTTGCTCAATTCGGTCATCTGTACAAACGAAAATTAATTTTGATTCACTTGGGAATTGTAAGTTGCATACCTGTGCGCCTCGCACGACCCCCTTCCGCCGGTCGTTCGGCCAAAGTCGCCTTTCGGGTGGGGCGACTTTAAACGAAGGCCTTCGGTGAAGGGCTTATATAAATATATTATATATAGCGAAAAACATTTATTTATTGCTATTTTTTTGGATTACTGTAAGAATCAGGCGTCCGCTTTTTTTTGACTGGAAGCCTTCTTTTTAGAATTAGTAGACGTAGGTCTTCTACAGACATATATTCTCTATCTAATGTTATTTCATTTAAATTTCCGAAAAAACTCAACGAAATCCAACCGAAATATGATATGTGAAAAAATAACAATATAAATTCACTCTCGTTATTCCATTTTATAAACATTATTATTTTTTTTTTGGTGTTACTCCTTGTCAGAACCACTTTTAATCTTATGGGAGGATAATAAATTATTAAAAACTTTCATAAAACAACTTGGAAGAAATAAATTACAAAATATATACACGATGGTACGAGTAACTTGTATGGAACTGGCGATTTCTTGCCACCTAATCATGTCAAGAAGTGTCCCAACTGTACCACTTTGTATAGACCCTAAACGTTAATAAATATACAAAAATAAAAATCATAAAAAGAATACAAAAAAATCACAAATCTCAACGTATAAATAATATTAATTAATCAATAAAAAAGGGGGTAAATCGCACTGCACTTGAGTCCGTTTTGTTAGCGAGCACAGCGGATCCATTTTGATTATGTTCGTTTTGTTCGGTTACCAAATAAATAAAGCCCCGTTCCGAAACGTAAGACGTAAAAATTAAGTCACTGCGTCCCCGTGATTGTGAAAGAGATCGATCCGCACGTTCCTCTAGTTGAATTTAAATTGTAACTGGAATTGGGTAACGTTTACACTAGAAAACCTTCCGTGCCGTTCACCCTAATTTGGGCGCGGATGTTCTGGACCGAGTTCATGATCTTCTTCTGGTGGCCGACCAGCGTGATGCCCAGCTCCGTCAGCTCCTTGACGGTCAGGTTGACCACCGCGTCCATGTTGTTGATGCCGCCCTGGTGGAAGTTCTCCAGGTACCTGGCCATCTTTATGGAGTTCAGCCACTCCTCCACCGACGAGAAGTTGGTCAGGTCGGGCGCGTCGGCCGACAGCGGGTTCGTCGATCTGTGCCAGCAATGAAAAACGTCAATATTTGAGGCACATTCACTGTTCCTGTCTTTTGACGTGGATAATTGAGTTATTTAAATATCAGCAGGGTGATAATATAATTTATTCTTTACAAGTTTATGGGGAACGGAAAAAAAGACTTGGACTACCTTTTTAAATTATTTTGTACAAAATTTCATTACCGGTTTCGCCGGAAGTGACATCAACTTTGTTATTTTCTATAGAATACCCTGTATATTTTTGGTTTTTTAAATTGTACATATAATTGCAAATAAAATAGTTAATGGTCTAACTAAAATGTTTGTAAAACTACTAATTTTGAAGATGGAAAGCTCATTTTTGTCATACAGGCTAAATAAAGACCAATCTATAAGGAACCGTTATTAGTATTTCCAAATTTTATACTGGGTGTTCTGTATTTAGGTTTAATTTTGTACATCTTGGTTTGATAACATTATATTACATTTTTGGCAATGTTTCTGTTAATATTAATTTCAGTATAGAGAATACTTATTCCAATCGAAAGATTTTTTCATGTTCAATTTAATTATGCTAAAATATACATGGTGTTCCATTGAAAATTACAAAGTCATTGATGTTTTAAGATGCACAAAATTAAATGTAAATAATGAACACCCTGTATAAATTATTGGAGTACTAATAATGACTCCTTATAGGATGATTCTTGGTTAATGTGTATGCCAAAAATGAACTTTTCAGCATCAAAATTGATGACTTTACAGCCATTTTAGTTAGGCCATTAATCTGTGAAAATTTTTGGAAAAAAATTAATAACCCAAAAATTATTGAGTTTAAATATAGGCAGTGAAATTTCAAAATGTTCAAAATGAATTACAAAAATGGTTGAAGTAAATAAATCCGTTCTCCATAAATTACTGACATAAGTTAATTAGGCAAACCCCAATTATCCACTTCAAAAAATGACCACAAGTGAAATGAAAGGAAACAATGAAAAAGCATGCACGTTAATCAGGAAAATAAAGCGTACCTTGCAACCAAAAATAAACAACAACAACAGCGTGTGTGTGTGCGTGTGTAGGAGGTGTGAAGCGTGTGTTTAGAGATTGTTAAAGTGAACCCAGGCCCTGTCTTGCCCCAGTGTCCGTTCGTCTTCCCTGCGCCTGTCAGACGTGTCGCCGTCCCCAAACTCCTCCTCAAAATTATTCGAGAACTCGTGCTTCTCGTCTATGCCACCCAGCGGGTAGCCACCCGGGTGCTGGAACCTCTGTTCCAAGCACTCGGAGGACGACTGACTTTGCATGTACTCGTATAGGTTAACTTGGGGCTGTTGGTGATGGTGGTGGTAGCCACGTTCATCGCCATCGAACCCCCCCATGTCGTCGAAGAAGTTAGGGGGGGCGTTTCTGGTGTAGTACTGTTTAAGTTGGGCATTTAGCTCGTCCTGGTTGTGGCGGTTGTGCGCCCGTATCCACGAGTCGGTGTTCAGCTCTTTCATCTGGTGATCGAACTGTTCGTTGTACATTTTAGTCTCCTCTCTAATGTTTAGTAAGCTGCTGAAGCGACGCTTCAACTCCTGACTCACCACGGAGTTCAGGTAGTCGTTGGCGTCGTACCGTATGATGTCGGGCAAGCCGTACGCGTTGTACGGCTGCGCCTCAACTATATTCGGCGTGTACTTAGGTCTACGTTGCAGGGAATTAAAGTAAACGTTTTGCGAAGGGTTTGGACGCGACGACAGGTCTGACAGTCGCACGTCATGGCCACCCCACGGGTTCTTGGCAGTGTACAGGTAGCGTGAGCTAAAATAAGGCGTACAATGAGTGGAAATGCGTGTTAGGTGAGCGGCGTGGCGTCGAGCTAGGCGAAGAGCATGCTGGATTAGTCACAATACGTACCGGTTCTGGGCGATCTTCCTCAGGGTGTCGGGCACGCGTATTAATTTATCTAACGTTTTGACTATCGACTGGAAGGTCGGTCTGTGGGTGCGCTCCTTCTGCCAGCAGTCCAGCATCAGTTGATATATTGCCTCGGGACAGTCCATCGGCGCCGGCAATCTGTAGCCCTTCTCTATGCTCTTTATCACGTCTTGGTTGGACCAGTTCCAGTACGGCCTCTCGCCGTACGACATCACCTCCCAGCACACGATGCCCATGGACCAGACGTCGCTGGCCGACGTGAACTTCCTGAAGGCTATGGCCTCGGGCGCCGTCCACCGGACCGGGATCTTGCCCCCCTAAAACACAGTAACCGATTAATTTAGTTCCAATTGTAGGGGTGGGGACGTACTCTGGTGGTGTAGGCACCTTCCGTGGCGCTCTCAATCTCCCTGCTGAGGCCGAAGTCGGCTATCTTGCAGACCAGCTGCGTGTTGACCAGGACGTTGCGTGCCGCCAGGTCCCTGTGCACGTAGTTCATCTCGCTCAGGTACTGCATGCCCGAGGCTATACCCCGGAGCATGCCAGTGAGCTGGATCACTTGGAATTTACCGTCGTTGGCCTATGAACAACAACACAAAGTTAATTACATTCAACACGGGGTAAAATTTAGGGTAGTACCCTCAGGAACGTGTCCAGGGAGCCGTTCTCCATGTACTCGGTGATGATCATCACCGGATTGGACTTGGTGACGACGCCCTGCAGGAAGATGACGTTGGGATGCTCGAACTGTCCCATTATCGAGGCCTCTGTGAGGAAGTCGTTGCGGGACTTGTCCAACGAGCCCACCTTCAGCGTCTTGATGGCGACGTCTATGTCGATGCCGTTCAGCTTCAACTTGCCCTTGCACACGTCGCCGAACTCGCCGCCACCGATTATCGCCTCGATGGTGATGCAGCTGGCGTCTATTTCGCGGGCGAACTCCCGCACCGCCTGGTTGGGGTCCTCGTAGGTGTGGGGGTCGATGTAGGTGCGGGACGAGCCACTTATTCCAGTAAACAGGGGTGTGGTCACTAAAAGAAATCAGGTTGTAGATTGGACGTAACCAAAGGAGGGGTAAAACAAATAATAATTACCATTTGTATGGGTTGTAACAATGGGAGGATTATCTAAGGTATGGTGAACTGAAAATAAAACAAAAACGGGGGGATAAAACAAAAGCAAAACTAAAAACTGGTGCAGGAGTGTAACACATAAACACAAACATTAATTCACAACATCTAAAGACACCGGACACTTACTGTAAGTCACTACCAATCCTGATTTTTGTGTAGAGGCGTGGAAAAAAGTGAAAATTTTGGGATTTATAAAAGGGTTTACAGACGCTCACAGATTCGTTTGTTCTAATTGTGCGATTAGCTTAAGTTCTCATCTATATTTTATTATAAATTAAATACTTGGCTAACCTTCTCCGTTCCTGTACTCGAGTGTGTCACAGTCACTGGGCTGTTTCTTGTTGCACTCGTCGTTGGACCTCGACCGTAGGAAGACGACGGTCAAAACTATAACGCCGACTAAAATTACAACGATGGCGACGATACCTCCAGCCACCAACTTGATTCTAAAGCCTTCATCGTCGTGGCTATAAGCTGCAACAATTAATTTCAATTAGTTTCCGTATTAAACAACAAAAATTAACCTGTGTACCTGTGTTAAGTACTTGTCCGGTCGTTTTAAAAATAACAGGCGAATAGTCGCCCCATCCGTTCTCAGTTTTGGCCCTGACCTGCAGCCCGTACTCCGTCCTCTGATTCAAATCGGTTATCGTAATCTTCAGGTCTCTGGTGAGGATGCTGGTGGCGTTGTGGTCGGCGTCGTTCTTCACGTACCACCTGACCTCGTAGGTTTCGACGGATTCGGAGCCGTCGTTCAAAGTGGGGGCGTCCCAGGCCAACGTTATTTCGGTGCTCTTCACCGAGGTGACGCGCACGTTGGGTATGTTGCTGGTGACGCTGGCCTCGGTGGTCACCACCACGTCGGCGTACTTGGAGCCGGAACGCGTCAGTAAATGGGACACTCCGTTCTCGGCGAAGATCTGGAAACGGTACGTGGTGACGGCGTTCAGGCCGCGGATGGAGACTTTCGTTTCGTTGAAGGTTTCCTAAAAAATTACCACGGTTAGTCTTAACAGGTTTTAAAGTAAATTAATTACTAGATCCCTCGAAAATATTATTAAAATTACTTTATATATGTTTAGAAAGATAGACAGTTTCTAAATGGAAATACTGTTAAATAAATATAAATTACAAGAAATGAATGAAATTAAATGTAACATTTTATTTAATTAAATCGTTATTAAATAAATCAGTCGTAAGTAAATCAATTTAATTCTAAATTTACTCAACAAAAAGTAATTTATATTAAATATTTTTCATAAACTTTAAAATCTAACAATATAAAATATGTAAATTCATATTAAAAATACACAGAAATTAAATTACCCATGTTTTACCAGATATTTTCAACAAACAAAAACAAATTTAGCCTGAAAGTGCATTAAATAATTCATAAACCGTTGCACGAGCAAAAAACCATCAGTTTCAAATTACGCAACCAATTTGCATTGATAGACCGGCGTAATTTAAATCATCACACATGTATAACATGGCGGATGCTTCGTTGATAAATTTGCATGAATGAAAGTGTCGGACTACAAGCAAACTCGACAGTTTCGAACAAAATTGATTGGATACTCACGGAGGACGGAGTGTATTGAACCAGTCCGTGGACGCAGGCGTCGCATTTCACCCTGTAGACGGTGTCCGTCCTTCCGCCGAGGTTTTCGGGCGGCAGCCAGCTGAGGGCGACCTGCGACTGGTCCACGAAGGTGACAGTCAGGTTCAAGGGTTCCGACGGCGGCTCTGAAATTGTGGTTAGTTAATAAATTTAAATTTGTTTATTAGATGTGAGGACTTACGGGTGCAGGACATGTTCTTGGGGTCGGTGGCTGCTCTGTAGTAGCCGTCGACGCACCGACACTCCGTCAGGGCGTACTCGCTGCCCACGGAGTGCTTGGGGCACGGAAGACACGGTCCGTCTCCGGTTTCAGACTTATAAGTTTCTGGTTGACACACTACAAACAATATGATTAGTACACACGGAGTTTTGGGGGGATTGGAGGGTCTCACCATTGCAGGTTTGCTTCTCAAAGTTGGGCTCAAAGCCTGCCTTGCACTTGCAGCCGTTTGTGGGCAGGGTCCACTTGCCGTCACCTTTGCACAGGTAAGTGGGGGTTCCCCCGACCATCTCGGCGTTGCTCACGCAAGTACCTGCACAAAAAACAACTGGTTTAGTAACTAATAGCTGCATAAATGGGCCTTAAGTACCTTGAGCTTGTTCTATGATGGTGATCTCCTTCCCTGTTGGAGTGGCAGGGAATTTGGCAAAGTTGATGGTGGTCTCCGGACATGTTATGTAGTAAATCTACAAAAATACAACGTTTTAATACTCAATAGTCACCTCAAAAACCCTCGACAAAGACTCACTTTAATGGCAAGAAGAGAAATGCACGCCCCTTGGTCTCTGAAGGCGAAGTACACCCCCTTCTTGGTCACCGGTATGCTTTTCACCTCGGTGTTGATGTTCACCTCCGAATTGGTGTTGAACCTGCCGTCCCCTGCGGCTATCCGACCTGCGAAACAACGAAAAATTCAAGCCCCACCACAAAATAAAATGGTTGAATGTTGTTTATACATTCACATTCACATTGTGATCGATAATTTGAAACGCCATTATGACTCGGGGCACGGTAAAAATGCGTTTTCCCGTTAGACTCGACATGTAGTGGAAAAAACTGAAATGGAACGGGTTTTTTTTTTCTGCCCGTTTCGGCGCAAAACGACCACCACGCCGATTTCGATCTAATTATACACGCATGGGACAACCGCTACCGGTGGGCAGACAATAAATGCAGACAATAAATTATTATTTATTATAGACAATTAAATCGGTATCGTTTATGCGGCTGGACAGAGTCGGACGCTGGAATGTTTACGCTGCGACTTTATCCGGGAAGTTGAATGTGCTTTTCTGAAAGCAGGAAGTGAACTTGTCACAGACATATTACACAATTGAAAAATAAGCCAAATTTAGCAAAATAATGAAAGGAACACTTCACTTCTCACTTTCATTGTTGATAGGGACAAAATTACATATGAAAACTTGTTAATTTAAGCTTCGATTCTTTATTATTATTTAGGCAGTTCTCCTCTTTTGTATTTATTGAAAGATAAGTTTTTATTGTCGATAGAGGCAAAATTAGATGTAAAAACTTGTCACTTTTAAGCTTCACTTTTTTATTATTATTTAGGCAGTTCTCCTCTTTTGTATTTGTTGAAAAACAAGTTTTTATTGTTGGTGGAGGCAAAATTAAGTATGAAAACTTGTCACTTTTAAGCTTCACTTCTTTATTTTTCCAAATTTTGGTTATTTTATTAAAATTTTGAATAATTTTTGTTGCCATTTCTCCTCTTTTGTGTAAAAGACAGGTTCACTTTTGGTTTTTATTGTTAGTGGAGAAAAAATTACATGTGAAAACTTGTCACTTTTAAGCTTTACTTTTTTATTCTTATTTAGATAGTTCTCCTCTTTTGTGTTTATTGAAAGACAAGTTTTTATTGTTGGTGTAGGCAAAATTAGATGAGAAAACTTGTCACATTTAAGCTTCACTTCTTTAATTTCGTAAATTTTTGTTATTTATTAAAAAGTTTGAATAATTTTTGTTGCCATTTCTCCTCTTTTCTATGAAATACTGTTTCACTTCTGGCATTTATTGTTGATGGAGGTAAAATTGCATGTGAAAACTTGTTAATTTTAAGCTTCACTTTCTTGAATATTATTTAGGCAGTTCTCCTATTTTGTATTTGTTGAAAGACAAGTTTTTATTGGTGGAGGCAAAATAAAATGTGAAAACTTGTCACTTTTAAGCTTCACTTCTTTATTTTTCTAAATTTTGGTTATTCTATTAAAAGTTTGAATAATTTTTGTTGCCATTTCTCCTCTTTTCTATGAAATACAGTTTCACTTCTGGCTTTTATTGTTGATGGAGGCAAAATTGCATGTGAAACTTGTCACATTTAAGCTTCACTTGTTTAATTTCGTTAATTTTGGATATTTTTTAAAAAGTTAAATAAATTTTGTTGCCAATTCTCTTCTTCAGCAACTTGTGAACTTGTTAAACAACAAATTTCCAGTAAAACATGTATAAAAGTGTTTTGCAACGTCGACCAAACGAAAAATAAACATAAAAAAGAGCTTGCGAGCCAGCAAAATAAATTACGACGACGCAATTAAATAAATACATCAACATCAACTAAATACGAAAAGTGATTGACATTAAAACAAACGCTAATTTCATAAATTTAGCGAATTCACAGGTGAGTGCATGCATAACATTTGCGCATTGCTTAATAACCGGCCAGCAATTCGCTTAATGAGAGAAAAAAGTCGACGTTTAATGTTTACAAGACAATGCATACGGAGATAATTTATAACAATTATGTCGGGCATGGGAGTAAGCAATTTTTCCTCGCACAACCATAATTAGCATTGTGCATTATAAAACCATTGACACAATTAAAACGCGGAGATTTTAATTAACCTGTCACCGATATTTATTAACTACAAATTGCAGGGCAAAACGGCGCAACGGGGATTGAATGCGGTCCGGGAATTGCCCACGTTGACATTAAGACGTTTTTAAATACGCGACGGCTGACTGGCAACGTTTACTCGTATATACAAGTGCATTTTTACGGGCGACAATAAAATACGTCGATAATCGTTCAGCCGTTAGACATTCGGACGGTTTACGGTCTTGGAAAGTTTGCCGTAATTATTGTAAATACCGGCTATAACCACTGTTCCCGTGATTCAATGGTTCAATGAAAAACTGTTGTTTTATTGACTGCTTATCTCAAATTAGATTATTTAATTATACGATTAATAAAATATTATGAGCGGATATTTTATTATTCTGATATTACGTCAGATAAGGCGATAAAGCTCAATGACTGGTTGTTCCTTCTATTGATTGATTCAGCCACATTTACATAAACACAAATTTATATTCATTCGTTGTAGATAATAGATAATGATTTAAAAAAAAACGGGGCCACAACATGGGAAGTATATTAACAAGTTTACACATTTATTTTTGCCTCAACCATCAATAATAACCACAAATTAACAACAAAAATTTTTAAGTAATACCCAAAATTTAGAAAAATAAAGAAGTGACACTCAAAAGTAACACACTTAATTTAGCCTCCACCAAAAATAAAAGCAAGAAATGAATTTGTCTTTCAATAGAAAAAGGAAAAGGACAACAAAAATTATTCAAACTTTTAAAGAAATAACCAAAATTTAGAAAAATGAATAAATGAAGCTTAAATATGACAAGTTTTCACACATAAGTTTGCCTCCACCAACAATAAAAATATGAATTCGTATTTGTCTTTCAACAAATACAAAAGAGGAGAACTAGCAACAAAGGTTATTAAAAATTTTTAAAAAATAACCAAAATTTAGAAACATAAAGAAGTGACACTCAAAAGTAACAAGTTTTCACACTTAATTTTGCCTTCACCAACAATAAAAGCAAGAAATGAATTTGTCTTTCAATAGAAAAAGGAAAAGGACTACAAAAATTATTCAAACTTTTAAAGAAATAACCAAAATTTAGAAAAATGAACAAGTGAAGCTTAAATATGACAAGTTTTCACACATAAGTTTGCCTCCACCAACAATAAAAATATGAATTGGTATTTGTCTTGCAACAAATACAAAAGAGGAGAACTAGCAACAAAGGTTATTAAAAATTTTTAAAAAATAACCAATATTTAGAAAAATAAAGAAGTGACACTCAAAAGTAACAAGTTTTCACACTTAATTTTGCCTTCACCAACAATAAAAGCAAGAAATGAATTTGTCTTTCAATAGAAAAGGAAAAGGACAACAAAAATTATTCAAACTTTTAAAGAAATAACCAAAATTTTGAAAAATGAACAAGTGAAGCTTAAATATGACAAGTTTTCACACATAAGTTTGCCTCCACCAACAATAAAAATATGAATTGGTATTTGTCTTTCAACAAATACAAAAGAGGAGAACTAGCAACAAAGGTTATTAAAAATTTTTAAAAAATAACCAAAATTTAGAAAAATAAAGAAGTGACACTCAAAAGTAACAAGTTTTCACACTTAATTTTGCCTTCACCAACAATAAAAGCAAGAAATGAATTTGTCTTTCAATAGAAAAAGGAAAAGGGCTACAAAAATTATTCAAACTTTTAAAGAAATAACCAAAATTTAGAAAAATGAACAAGTGAAGCTTAAATATGACAAGTTTTCACACATAAGTTTGCCTCCACCAACAATAAAAATATGAATTGGTATTTGTCTTTCAACAAATACAAAAGAGGAGAACTAGCAACAAAGGTTATTAAAAATTTTTAAAAAATAACCAAAATTTAGAAAAATAAAGAAGTGACACTCAAAAGTAACAAGTTTTCACACTTAATTTTGGCTTCACCAACAATAAAAGCAAGAAATGAATTTGTCTTTCAATAGAAAAAGGAAAAGGACAATAAAAATTATTCAAACTTTTAAAGAAATAACCAAAATTTAGAAAAATGAACAAATGAAGCTTAAATATGACAAGTTTTCACACATAAGTTTGCCTCCATCAACAATAAAAATATGAATTGGTATTTGTCTTTCAACAAATACAAAAGAGGAGAACTAGCAACAAAGGTTATTAAAAATTTTTAAAAAATAACCAAAATTTAGAAAAATAAAGAAGTGACACTCAAAAGTAACAAGTTTTCACACTTAATTTTGCCTTCACCAACAATAAAAGCAAGAAATGAATTTGTCTTTCAATAGAAAAAGGAAATGGACTACAAAAATTATTCAAACTTTTAAAGAAATAACCAAAATTTAGAAAAATGAACAAGTGAAGCTTAAATATGACAAGTTTTCACACATAAGTTTGCCTTCACCAACAATAAAAATATGAATTGGTATTTGTCTTGCAACAAATACAAAAGAGGAGAACTAGCAACAAAGGTTATTAAAAATTTTTAAAAAATAACCAAAATTTAGAAAAATAAAGAAGTGACACTCAAAAGTAACAAGTTTTCACACTTAATTTTGCCTTCACCAACAATAAAAGCAAGAAATGAATTTGTCTTTCAATAGAAAAAGGAAAAGGACTACAAAAATTATTCAAACTTTTAAAGAAATAACCAAAATTTAGAAAAATGAACAAGTGAAGCTTAAATATGACAAGTTTTCACACATAAGTTTGCCTCCACCAACAATAAAAGCAAGACGTGACCTTGTCTTTCAATAAATCAAATTTTAAGAACTGGCAACAAAAATTTAATAAAAAATAAAGAAAATGTTGAAAATTTAAGTGATGAAGCAACAAGTTTTCACGTGTGATTTTGCTTCCACCAATAAAATTATTCAAGTTTCAGTTGACGAAATATTTTATTAAATTACTTGAACAATCTGAGAACCTTTTTATAAAGAGTAAAAGTTATTTTTCTACTTGAAAGTACTAATTTGCATGTATAGGAAATGTTAATCATCAACGAAGCTGAAAACATTATCTTTATGTGTGTAAAAAATAGTTATTGCCGTTTCACGTCCATTATTAAAAACATGGAAACACATTCATATTATTCTCCCATAATCATATTTCCATATAGTCGTTGAGGTCGTTTCAGACTTATTGCATTTTATGTAAATGACCGTTTGCGATTGTCATGTCCAGTTTCGACCTCATAAATCCGACACAAACCAATGACATGTGGACTCACCGATTAATTTGTAACGTTCGGCGTCCCACGGCGGCGGCTCCCTCGTCGCGGCGTCGAACTCGTAGTACAGCAGGCTGAACGTCTCCTTGCAAGAAAGTGCATTTCCTGTGGACAAAAAGTACGATATTATTAACGTGTAGCCGTATCATAAATGCTAATTTCCCATTACATCGGGTCACACAAATAGTACTTGCACAATAAAACGGCTTACGCTCGTGTACACTAATAAAATTTAATGCTTAATAAAGCCCCATTAACGACTTTCAGGCTCATTATTTATGCAATGAATCATAGACGGTGCGTTCTTCATTAAAAACGATAAAAACTCACGCGCCGAGGCGCACTCCAATAACCGAAGTGACCGAGAAAAAAGTTTATCTCGAAAATGTATCGTCGGGATGCCACACAAGGTGTTCCACGTGTGCCGATCCGCTTAGTCACGACGATGCCGACGGCCCCGCAATGTTTGTAATTCGATTTCGAAGTACGGAGAGGATTAATTAAAATTATTAAGTAATAAGTTCGTTAATTGATTTAAAACTGTACCGTACGGGACGAGGAGGAGGTCCCCGGGTACACGTTGACCGTTACGCCGTGGCGCATCGCCGCGAAATTACAAGGGCAGTTCGGAAAAATGCGCTGGAATTGGACGATAAAATGCGACCGTTTTACAATCGTGCACGTCGGGAATGCGTGCTTTTTTTTTATTTGTTGCGAAGCTCGGGATTGTTGTAATGTGATCGAGGAACGGTTTCGTTTGGGATTGGGTGTGGGTTCCGTTTTTGTGGAATTTCTGGCTGACAGTAACAAAAAATCAATAATTTAGAAAATATTAAACCGAAGCTAAGAAGGGACAAGCTTTTCCAGTTAATTTTGCTTCCAACAGCAGTAAAAACAATAAATGAACTTGTATTTCAATATGTTAAAAAAATACTTTAGCTTAAAAGTGACAAGTTTTCACATTTAATGTTGGCTCCACTAACAATAAAAACAAGAAGTGAATTTGTTAAATAACAAAAATTATTCAAAATAACCAAAATTTATAAAAATAAAGAAGTGAAGCTTAAACGTAACAAGTTTTCACACTTAATTCTGCCCTCCACATTCAATTTTGTCTTTACCAACAATAAAAACAAGAAGTAAACTTGTCAAATAACAAAAATTATTCAAAATAATCAAAATTTATAGAAATAAAGAAGTGAAGCTTAAAATAACAAGTTTTCACACTTAGTTTTGCCTTTCACATTTAATTTTGGCTCTACCAACAATAAAAACAAGAAGTAAACTTGTCAAATAAAAAAATTATTCAAAATAATTAAATTTTATAGAAATAAAGAAGTGAAGCTTAAAAGTAACAAGTTTTCACACTTAATTTTGCCTTTCACATTTAATTTTGGCTCCACCAACAAATAAAAACAAGAAGTGAATTGTCAAATAACAAAAATTATTCAAAATAACCAAAATTTATAGAAATAAAGAAGTGAAGCTTAAAAGTAACAAGTTTTCACACTTAATTTTGCCCTCCACATTCAATTTTGTCTTTACCAACAATAAAAACAAGAAGTAAACTTGTCAAATCACAAAAATTATTCAAAATAACCAAAATTTATAGAAATAAAGAAGTGAAGCTTAAAATAACAAGTTTTCACACTTAGTTTTGCCTTTCACATTTAATTTTGGCTCTACCAACAATAAAAACAAGAAGTAAACTTGTCAAATAACAAAAATTATTCAAAATAATTAAATTTTATAGAAATAACGAAGTGAAGCTTAAAAGTAACAAGTTTTCACACTTAATTTTGCCTTTCACATTTAATTTTGGCTCCACCAACAAATAAAAACAAGAAGTGAATTGTCAAATAACAAAAATTATTCAAAATAACCAAAATTTATAGAAATAAAGAAGTGAAGCTTAAAAGTAACAAGTTTTCACACTTAGTTTTGCCTTTCACATTTAATTTTGGCTCTACCAACAATAAAAACAAGAAGTAAACTTGTCAAATAACAAAAATTATTCAAAATAATCAAATTTTATAGAAATAAAGAAGTGAAGCTTAAAAGTAACAAGTTTTTACACTTAGTTTTGCCTTTCACATTTAATTTTGGTTCTACCAACAATAAAAACAAGAACTAAACTTGTCAAATAACAAAAATTATTCAAAATCATCAAATTTTATAGAAATAAAGAAGTGAAGCTTAAAAGTAACAAGTTTTCACACTTAATTTTGCCTTCCACATTCAATTTTGACTTTACCAACAATAAAAACAAGAAGTAAACTTGTCAAATAACAAAAATTATTCAAAATAATCAAAATTTATAGAAATAAAGAAGTGAAGCTTAAAAGTAACAAGTTTTCACACTTAATTTTGCCTCCATTAACAATAAAAACAAGTGAACTTGTCTTCTAACGAAAGCAAAAGAAGAGAAGAAATGACAGCTAAAATTCAAAGAAATATGTAATAAGAGATGAAACAAGTCCAAAAAATGAACTTGTCTTTCAGCAAATGTGATAGAGAAGACTGAAAACTGAATAATAGTCACGATCTCATTCGCAAACATATTTTTTACAATATTCTACTTTATTCTTGACCTACATTAAAGACGTTTACTCCATATTAAACAAAACTTGACCCATATAAACAACGTGTTTAAATGCCCTAAAAGTGTGATAAATCTGAGATACTGAAAACGGCGAGCCAAGAATAACCACACCACAATAATCCTTGAATGAATTACAACTTTATAATGTCTATATAACTTGTAAGAGATTTTATGTTTTGATAAGCATAAGTCATACAGCATACATGTGTTACATTGTAACAAATTATCTGATGTGAAAGTTGATACAAATATTTATTTATTGCAAGATCTGCATAATATCATGTTAATGGTATCTGCTAATTAGAAATGTTAATGTCACGGTTTATTAAAACTGAAATTCCAAAAGATTATCTCAGTTAAAGTAAGTAAAAATAAATAAATATCCTAACTGTTATTTGTTACTGTTACACCACATATTTGTTGTCAACAATTGAGCCTTCTTGTTGCTTACCTGGGAAGAGACTGCAGTCCCTGATGGTGAACTTAATTTCTATGTAGATCCTGTTGGCGACCCCTCTGTCGATGAAGGGCGTCCACAGCCAGTTGTTGACGTTGTTGTACGCCACGTCGCACACCACGTACGACCTCCAGTTGATGCCCTTCTGGAAGTTGGTGAAGCTCTCCTCCACCCACTGTAACAACAAGAGAAAAAAAAAACGATTAAAAACCGGTCCGTGGAACGTTTAGAACGTTTGGCGAAATCCCCCCGGAGGGCCCATTGTTCCGGACAAAAAGAGTTAAGCCCCTAAAAATAAGATTAAAAGTTATCCCCCACTTGCGCACGACTTTGTAAAAACACCGTCTGAGGTAGATAAGCCCGGCTCCGTTTGCCCGTTTGTCATCAGATAATGCCAAATATTAAAAACGGAATATTAAATGTAAGCTCCTTAACAGACTTCCGGCGGATTTGGCCCGGCGAAGGAGCGGGGCGCATGAAAGCCGGGGCATTAGTACACGAATCCGGATGGGGTTGATTTTAATAATTAATAAACTACTCAAATATTTAGGCGGCATGTTTCGTTGGGGGCTAGTGTAGCTAATTACGAGTGCGCCACGGCACTAATTGATTGGAATTCGTGCGGGGTTTTTGGCTAAACACTCCAGGATAAACATTTCATCTTATCAACGGGTTGTAATCAACCGCAATTTCGGGTGGATTAAAAAGTTGTTATGTTCATGGCCGGGGAATCTCCGGTGTATCAGACGGAGATGTGGAATTATTTAGGGCTGGGGTTGTAATGAATTTTAAGATTTATGTACTTCAGCTAGAATATTTATGTGCATCAGCTTATCTAAATGATTTCAAAAAGTTTAGTTTTGGTTAATTAAAGAAGATCAAAGCAAAAAATTAATTAAACATTTGCTAATTTGTCGTTTTTCTTCATAATTTTATATAAATTTGAAAATTTAAAATTAATTACAGCAAAAAACTAACCAGATAGTTGTTAACTTGCCGTTTTTTTGCCTTAAATTAGTTTTGAAAACCAAAAATTTGTTGTTTTGGTACATTTTTCAATGGATTTTCTTCATAATTTATATAATTTTGAAGATTTAAAATTAATTACAACAAAAAATTAATCAGATAGTTGTTAACTTGCCGTTTTTTGCCTTAAATTAGTTGTGCAACCAAAAATTTGTTGATCCAGTATTTTTCAAAAACGGATTTTTGAAAAATTAATTTTAATTACAGCAAAAAACCAATTAGATACTTGTTAACTTGCCCTTTTTGCATTAAATTAGTCAAGAAAACTAAAAATTTGTTGTTCTAGTATTTTTTTAATGTATTTTCTTCACAATTTGTAAAATTTTGAAAATTTAAAATAAATCACAGCAAAAAAACTCATTAGACAATTGTTAACTTGCCTTTTTTTGCCTGAAATTAGTTGTAAAAACAAAAAATTTGAGATCTAGTACTTTTTTTAAATGGATGTACTTCATAATTTATATAATTTTAACAAATTAAAATTAATTACAGCAAAAAAAATAATCAGACAATTGATAACTTGCCCTTTTTTTGACCGAAATTAGTTGTAAAACTCAAAATTTTGTTGTTATAGTAATTTTTTAAGTATATTTTCACCTTAATTTGTATAGTTTTGGTAAATAAAATTAACTACAGCAAAAAAATAATTAGAAAATTGATAACTTGACGTTTTTTACCTGAAATTTGTTGAAAAAACTAAAAAATTGTTGTTTTAGGTTTTTTTTTAATGGATTTTCTTCATAATTTATAAAATTTCAAAAATTTAAAATCAATCACAGCAAAAAATTAATTAGACAGTTGTTAACTTGCCGCGTTTTGCCTTAAATTAGTTGAAAAAACCAAAAATTTGAATTCTAGTACTTTTTTTAAATGGATGTACTTCATAATTTATATAATTTTAACAAATTAAAATTAATTACAGCAAAAAAATAATCAGACAATTGATAACTTGCCCTTTTTTGACCGAAAATAGTTGTAAGACTCAAAAATTTGTTGTTATAGTAATTTTTTAAATGGATTTTCTTCTTAATTTATATAATTTTGACAAATAAAATTCATTACAGCAAAAAATAATTAGACAATTGATAACTTGTCTGAAATATGTTGAAAAATCTAAAAAATTGTTGTTTTAATATTTTTTTTAATAGATATTCTTCATAATTTATAAAATTTCGAAAATTTAAAATCAATCGCAGCAAAAAATTAATTAGACAGTTGTTAACTTGTCGTGTTTTGCCTTAAATTAGTTGTAAAAACCAAAAATTTGAGTTCTAGTACTTTTTTTAAATAGATGTACTTCATAATTTATATAATATTAACAAATTAAAATTACTTACAGCAAAAAAATAATCAAACAATTGATAACTTGCCCTTTTTCTTGACCGAAATTAGTTGTAAAACACAAAAATTTGTTGTTATAGTAATTTTTTAAATGGATTTTCTTCTTAATTTATATAATTTTGACAAATAAAATTAACTACAGCAAAAATAAAAATTAGACAATTGATAACTTGCCATTTTTTTTAAGTGAAATTTGTTGGGAAACTAAAAAATTGTTGTTTTAGTATGTTTTTTAATGGATTCTTCATAATTTATAAAATTTCGAAAATTTAAAATCAATCACAGCAAAAAATTAATTAGACAGCTGTCAACTTGCCGTGTTTTGCCTTAAATTAGTTGTAAAAACCAAAAATTTGAGTTCTAGTACTTTTTTTAAATGGATTTTCTTTTTAATTTATATAATTTTGACAAATAAAATTAACTACAGCAAAAAAATGATTAGACAATTGATAACTTGACGTTTTTTACCTGAAATTTGTTGAAAAATTAAAAAATTGTTGTTTTAGTATTTTTTTTTTAATAGATTTTCTTCATAATTTATAAAATTTTAAATCAATCACAGCAAAAAATTAATTGGACAGTTGTTAAACTTGACATGTTTTGCCTTAAATTAGTTGTAAAAAACAAAAATTTGAGTTCTAGTACTTTTTTTAAATAGATAAATTTCATAATTTATATAATTTTAACAAATTAAAATCAATTACAGGAAAAAAAAATAATTAGACAATTCATAACTTGCCATGTTTTGCCTTAAATTAGCTGTAAAAACCAAAAATTTGTTGTTCTAATAACGTTTTAAATGTATTTTCTGCATAATTTTGGGAATTTTAAATTAATTATAATATAAAACTATATGAAGAATAACCCCCGTTGTCGTCCAGACGTTAAAACGTGCCACAGTAGTAAATCAAAATTCATAATTGGCTTTGGGAAAAAACTGCTTGGGGTGGGCAAAGAATGCGCTAATGCATCCAGAATTATAATTTACACCACTCGAACTGAACGAGGGGGACAACGAATATAAATACACTTCGGACCCTCCCCCGTAAGTTTAAAGAGGTCTTATTACGTTATAATTACCAGACGAACGACGGAAAGGTACACACACACGCTGCCGTGAGTGAGCACAAATAAAACGCGGAGAACGGTACGTAAGTCCGTTTAAATAATGCGAAATTATATTAATTAAATTGTTGTTTGTTCTCTTTCACGCGCGCACACACACACCCCGGACTCCAATTACAATGCGAACATTCAAATAATGTTTATTACGGAATGCGTTGTGTGCGGAAGGGCTGGAAATGGAGGTTTGTGGGTTAAAAATTTATGGCGATTGGATAACGCGCAACACAAATAAAACGTGCTCTGCAGGGAAATTTTTAATCAGACGGGAAAAGGGTAGTTTCCGGAACAAAGGATTATATTTCGTTCTAAATGGACCTCTTTTGTTTTGATTCTTTCGTCGACGATAAATTTAAACAGTTCCTCCTATTTATTTAATGGTTCAACTTCTAAATTAATTCTCTTGATTTTTTTAATTCTAACAATTTTACCACTTTGTCTATTATTTGACACATTTTATATTTAGCTTTTTCTTCCCCCTTCAGTTAGCGTGTTGTAAATCATAATCAAGGATGCATTAGGGCCTTCTTTACCTCCCCAGCAATTTTTTCCCAAAGCCAATTATGAATTTTGATTTACTACTGTGACACCTTTTAACGTGTACGCCTCGGGTGTCGACGTCCGGGGGGTGTTCCTCCTTCACCATGGGAATGCGGGACTCACCCCTTTTCGGGTTGTCTCAGATGTTCGGGTCATTAACTGTCTTGTTTAGATCTTAATTAGTTCCATTTGCAGCCAGGAGGGCGACTCCAAAACTAATTTAAAAATGTTTCGACGTCAAATTTTTAATTTAGAAAACAAATACGTGTTTATTAAATGTAAAACTTGCATAGGATGCAATTAAGGCCGGCGCACGAGGAAACAAACAATCGCCGCTTCACCCCCAAGCACACGAGCTAGGGGGCTGGAAAATCCTTACGCCACTACGTGACTGTATCGACGCCGCACTCGTCGGGGCTTATTGATAAAAACGTCGTAAACCCGGACGGAAAATTGCGCGAAATAACATGAAAATATATCGGGACGAATAAAAAAATAGCGAAAAGGGAAAACTGTGGGAAAATAAGCCTGAATAATGACTGGCATAAAAACGTCGGGGGTTGGGGTGCGGGAGTAAATCGTCGTCGTGTCTTTCGGTTCCCGGTCGCGCCTTGTTGAGTAAATATAACTTTAAGTTATTGCATTTTTACGGAACCGTTTCGTCGCATTGTTCGTCGTGACACGCTTCTATGTCGCGTTCGAATTCGTCTTAGCTTTGACGGCGCAGATAAAATTGCCGAGTGGGTGCAGGAAGTGTGCAAATACAGGTGGATTTGTTGGTTAACTGCGTCTAGACAACGGGCCCTCAATTAAATATTGACCTGGTGTATCTGAACATCCTCCAAGAATATAGGCTAGTCCAGGGCGGTGATGTCCCTGAACTTAAGGCCAAGTTAAAAAGACAAATACAGTCCCTAAAATGTTCTGCTACAGTTCCATCAAAGAAAGGACCAGCCATACTTCCTAAGAGAAACACTAAACAGATTCAGCAGTACATTGATCAATCAACGAAGACTTGGTCCTACTTTTGGAATGAAATATCTCAATATAAACAACAGTTACACTCAAAACTTATAGAGTAAAAAACTAAACTAATAAGGGAATGTCACCACTTCCGACACATTTCTAACCAACATACAAGTCAAATATAATCCCTAAAATGTGCTGTTACAGTTCCATCAAGAGAAGGGGCAGCCAAACTTCTTAAGAGAAACACCAAACAGGTTCAGCAATGCACTGATCAATCAACGAAGACTTAGTCCTACTTTTGGAATAAAATATCTCAGTATAAACAAGAGTTAGACTTGCCAGAACTTCCACAAAACTTATGGAGTCAAAAACCAAACTAATAAGGGAAAGTCACCACTTCCGACACATTTCTGACCAACATACAAGTCAAATACAATCCCTAAAATGTGCTGTTACAGTTCCATCAAGAGAAGGGCCAGCCAAACTTCTTAAGAGAAACACCAAACAGGTTCAACAGTGCATTGATCAATCAACGAAGACTTAATCCTACTTTTGGAATGAAATATCTCAGTATAAACAAGAATTAGACTTGCCAGAACTTCCACAAAACTTATAGAGTCGAAAACCAAACTAATAAGGGAAAGTCACCACTTTCGACACATTTCTGACCAACATACAAGTCAAATACAATCCCTAAAATGTGCTGTTACAGTTCCATCAAGAGAAGGGGCAGCCAAACTTCTTAAGAGAAACACCAAACAGATTCAGCAGTGCATTGATCAATCAACGAAGACTTAATCCTACTTTTGGAATGAAATATCTCAGTATAAACAAGAGTTAGACTTGCCAGAACTTCCACAAAACTTATGGAGTCAAAAACCAAACTAATAAGGGAAAGTCACCACTTTCGACACATTTCTGACCAATATACAAGTCAAATACAATCCCTAAAATGTGCTGTTACAGTTCCATCAAGAGAAGGGGCAGCCAAACTTCTTAAGAGAAACACCAAACAGGTTCAGCAATGCACTGATCAATCAACGAAGACTTAGTCCTACTTTTGGAATGAAATATGTCAGTATAAACAACAGTTAGACTTGCCAGAATTTCCATAAAACTTTTAGAGTCGAAAACCAAACTAATAAGGGAAAGTCACCACTTCCGACACATTTCTGACCAACATACAAGTCAAATACAATCCCTAAAATGTGCTGTTACAGTTCCATCAAAAGAAGGGCCAGCCAAACTTCTTAAGAGAAACACCAAACAGGTTCAGCAGTGCATTGATCAATCAACGAAGACTTAATCCTACTTTTGGAATGAAATATCTCAGTATAAACAAGAGTTAGACTTGCCAGAACTTCCACAAAACTTATGGAGTCAAAAACCAAACTAATAAGGGAAAGTCACCACTTTCGACACATTTCTGACCAATATACAAGTCAAATACAATCCCTAAAATGTGCTGTTACAGTTCCATCAAGAGAAGGGGCAGCCAAACTTCTTAAGAGAAACACCAAACAGGTTCAGCAATGCACTGATCAATCAACGAAGACTTAGTCCTACTTTTGGAATGAAATATGTCAGTATAAACAACAGTTAGACTTGCCAGAATTTCCATAAAACTTTTAGAGTCGAAAACCAAACTAATAAGGGAAAGTCACCACTTCCGACACATTTCTGACCAACATACAAGTCAAATACAATCCCTAAAATGTGCTGTTACAGTTCCATCAAAAGAAGGGCCAGCCAAACTTCTTAAGAGAAACACCAAACAGGTTCAGCAGTGCATTGATCAATCAACGAAGACTTAGTCCTACTTTTGGAATGAGATATCTCAGTATAAACAAGAGTTATATTTGCCACAACTTCCACAAAACTTATAGAATCAAAAACCAAACTAATAAGGGAAAGTCACCACTTCCAACACATTTCTAACCAACATACAAGTCAAATACAATCCCTAAAATGTACTGTTACAGTTCCATCAAGAGAAGGAGCAGCCAAACTTCTTAAGAGAAACACCAAACAGATTCAGCAGTGCATTGATCAATCAACGAAGACTTAATCCTACTTTTGGAATGAAATATCTCAGTATAAACAAGAATTAGACTTGCCAGAACTTCCACAAAACTTATAGAGTCGAAAACCAAACTAATAAGGGAAAGTCACCACTTTCGACACATTTCTGACCAACATACAAGTCAAATACAATCCCTAAAATGTACTGTTACAGTTAAATCAAGAGAAAGGGCAGTCAAACTTCTTAAGAGAAACACCAAACGGGTTCAGCAGTGCATTGATCAATCAACGAAGACTTAGTCCTATTTTTGGAATGAAATATCTCAGTATAAACAATAGTTAGACTTGCCAGAATTTCCACAAAACTTATAGAGTCGAAAACCAAACTAATAAGGGAAATTCACCACTTCCGACACATTTCTAACCAACATACAAGTCAAATACAATCCCTAAAATGTGCTATTACAGTTCCATCAAGAGAAGGGCCAGCCAAACTTCTTAAGAGAAACACCAAACAGGTTCAGCAGTGCATTGATCAATCAACGAAGAGTTGGTTCTACTTTTAGAATGAAATATCTCAGTATAAACAACAGTTAGACTTGCCAGAATTTCCATAAAACTTATAGAGTCAAAAACTAAACTAATAAGGGAAAGTCACCACTTCCGACACATTTCTAACCAACATACAAGTCAAATACAATCCCTAAAATGTGCTATTACAGTTCCATCAAGAGAAGGAGCAGCCAAACTTCTTAAGAGAAACACCAAACAGATTCAGCAGTGCATTGATCAATCAACGAAGACTTAATCCTACTTTTGGAATGAAATATCTCA
Source organism: Aethina tumida (assembly GCF_024364675.1). NCBI lineage: Eukaryota > Metazoa > Arthropoda > Insecta > Coleoptera > Nitidulidae > Aethina > Aethina tumida. The sequence continues at coordinate 17,066,348 of NC_065440.1, read as the reverse complement.
GTATAAACAAGAATTAGACTTGCCAGAACTTCCACAAAACTTATAGAGTCGAAAACCAAACTAATAAGGGAAAGTCACCATTTTCGACACATTTCTGACCAACATACAAGTCAAATACAATCCCTAAAATGTACTGTTACAGTTAAATCAAGAGAAAGGGCAGTCAAACTTCTTAAGAGAAACACCAAACGGGTTCAGCAGTGCATTGATCAATCAACGAAGACTTAGTCCTATTTTTGGAATGAAATATCTCAGTATAAACAATAGTTAGACTTGCCAGAATTTCCACAAAACTTATAGAGTCGAAAACCAAACTAATAAGGGAAACTCACCACTTCCGACACATTTCTAACCAACATACAAGTCAAATACAATCCCTAAAATGTGCTGTTACAGTTCCATCAAGAGAAGGGCCAGCCAAACTTCTTAAGAGAAACACCAAACAGGTTCAACAGTGCATTGATCAATCAACGAAGAGTTGGTCCTACTTTTGGAATGAAATATCTCAGTATAAACAACAGTTAGACTTGTCAGAATTTCCATAAAACTTTTAGAGTCGAAAACCAAACTAATAAGGGAAAGTCACCACTTCCGACACATTTCTAACCAACATACAAGTCAAATACAATCCCTAAAATGTACTGTTACAGTTCCATCAAGAGAAGGGGCAGTCAAACTTCTTAAGAGAAACACCAAACAGGTTCAGCAGTGCATTGATCAATCAACGAATACTTAGTCATACTTTTGGAATGAATATCTCAGTATAAACAAGATTTAGACTTGCCAGAACTTCTACAAAACTTATAGAGTCAAAAACCAAACTAATAAGGGAATGTCATCACCTCCAACACATTTCTAACCAACATTTATGAGATGAACACGTCCCCTGCTTATTAGCACTAAGCCCCGAGTCACCCTTGATTTCATTATCCGACCAAAACTCTTCGGAATCCCCCAGAAACATATTTAATAACAATAATTCTCAAACTTTTTTCCTCCGGCAATCGTCACGTATCATCGGGAAATGGTCCGAAACGTCCCGCCAGCAGGAAGTTGATAATTTGGTTACCATGGCCACTAATCATTGTTGATTGGGTGCCGTCTCCCCCGCCAACCCCCCCTCGCGTAGCCGTGTACGTGATTTGGGCGACGAATTTTTTCTTCGGGTGTTGCTTACGTGTAGGGCATATTTTAAAATCCTCGTAATGTTGATGAATGAAGTGAACTGGAGGCGAACAGATTCCAAAAGAATATGCTTGTTGATGGTGGCCAAACATCTAAGCAGCGGTGGCTCAGATTTTAATATCAAACACGGTCCAATTTAAAAATAGTGTATGTATACGAGATCCTCGGTACTGTTAATTATCACATAATTTCCTACGGCCTAAAGAACAGAGCAAAAAACATTCTTGAGAATGCCACACACACACTCGTACATAAATATATCCTCATTAGAACCGTGTACTCGCAATAAGAGCGTCCAGCCTTCAGCGAAACTTAAAATAAACGAGGCGAAAATTTGCTTTGAGAACCACCCGAGGTGGAAGGAATATAAATCACCCCTCAGCCCGTTCCGACTCCGACTTAATTGGTATTTCTTTAATTGTCTTTATGATATATTAAAACTAATTAAGGGCCGAGTGACAAATGGACGTTGTACAGCATCTGCATCGACGAGGATCCACAGCCTTGGCAACTGTTCTGGTCGTTCCATCCCTCCCTCGCTAGGTGTGTGTGTGTATTTGTCCAGAACAAATCGGCCGAAATGCTCCGGCATTGTCCCCGACGATCGACGGCCGATCCGTCATCGTCGTCGTACACGGGACTTGTTTATTGTTGCTCCGGCCTCGTGCCCGTATAATTACATTTTTCCCCGAGATTTCTGCCGCCCGTTTAAATAAGCTGATTTAATAAATCTGACCCGGGGTCGGGCAAAGGGTGGCCGAACAAATAGGACGTTCCTCCCCCGGGTCATTCTTCGTCCCGGACTCCGGTGCCAGTTAATTTTTCTTTCGAACACATCGGAATCGTTGTGCCGCGGAAGTGATGCGGAATTTATTTTGCGGAATGCGTGTGTTATTTTAGGTTTTTTTCGGTGTACAATGGCCGACGGAGAATTTCCATTGTCCGATTGTAGATGGCTGTGGGAATATTGCCCGTTTTGCGGGTTGGATGGCCACATTTATTTGTAATTTTTGCTTCATAATGGCTTAATAACATGTATATTAATTGTCCATGAATACTTTAGCACCAAAAATACTGCTAAGAAGTCAATTCATCGTCAGCAATTAGTTTTTGGGTGGAAGAAACGTTGAAGATCAATGAAACATTGATTCATCCTCAATAAAATTAGTGAATTACAAAGTGAAGACAGTGTCAAGGCAACTGAATACTCAATAAAGCATTTATATTGTAATTAAATTTGATTTCTTCCATTGCCTTCAAAAAAACTTGAGCAATTCTTTCCATTTATCATTTTATTTTCAGTTAAGAGTATCCATTTGGATACGTGCAGTCTCTGGATGTATTTTTGTGTAACTGTGGAAGATTATCAGATGTCTTCCTTATTGTGGTTTAATATTAAATGTATAAACTGTCATAAATTCTTCAGCCCCAAAAGTACTGCTTAGATGTTAATCCATCATCAGCAAGGATGATTTTTTGACAGCACTGCACACAAGTTTAGTTTTTGGGTAGAAGAAACGTTGAGGATCAATGGAACATTGTTTCATCCTCAATAAAATTGGTAAATTACAAAGTGAAGACAGTGTCAAGGCAACTGAATACTCAATAAAGCATTTATATTGTAATTAAATTTGATTTCTTCTATTGCCTTCAAAAAAACTTGAGCAATTCTTTCCATTTATCATTTTATTTTCAGTTTAGAGTATCCATTTGGATCTGGATGTATTTTTGTGTAACTATGGAAGATGATGGATTAACATCTAAGCAGTACTTTTGAGGCTAAAGAATTTATGAATATACATTTATACATTTAATATTAAACCACTATGAGGAAGACATCCGATAATCTTCTACAGTTACACAAAAATACATCCAGAGACTGCACATGTCCAAATGGATACTCTAAACTGAAAATAAAATGATAAATGGAAAGAATTGCTCAAGTTTTTTTGAAGGCAATGGAAGAAATCAAATTTAATTACAGTATAAATGCTTTATTGAGTGTTTAGTCATCTTGACTCTGTCTTCACTTTGTAATTCACCAATTTTATTGAGGATGAAACAATGTTTCATTGATCCTCAACGTTTCTTCCACCCAAAAACTAAACTTATGTGCAGTACTTTTGGAGCTAAAGAATTTATGAAAGTTTATACATTTAATATTAAACCACTACGAGGAAGACATCTGATAATCTTCCACAGTTACACAAAAATACATTCAGAGACTGTACGTATCCAAATGGATACTCTAAACTTACAATAAAATGATAAATGGAAAGAATTGCTCAAGTTTTTTTGAAGGCAATAGAAGAAATCAAATTTAATTATAGTATAAATGCTTTATTGAGTATTTAGTCATCTTGACTATGTCTTCACTTTGTAATTCATCAATTTTATTGAGGATGAAACAATGTTCCATTAATCCTCAACGTTTCTTCCACCCAAAAACTAAACTTGTGTGCTGTACTTTCAAAAAATCATCCTTGCTGATGATGGATTAACATCTAAGCAGTACTTTTGGAGCTCAACAATTTATGAAAGTTTATACGGTTAATATTAAACCACTATGAGGAAGACATCTGATAATCTTCCACAGTTACACAAAAATACATTCAGAGACTGTACGTATCCAAATGGATACTCTAAACTTAAAATAAAATGATAAATGGAAAGAATTGCTCAAGTTTTTTTGAAGGCAATAGAAGAAATCAAATTTAATTACAGTATAAATGCTTTATTGAGTATTTAGTCATCTTGACTCTGTCTTCACTTTGTAATTCACCAATTTTATTGAGGATGAAACAATGTTCCATTAATCCTCAACGTTTCTTCCACCCAAAAACTAAACTTGTGTGCTGTACTTTCAAAAAATCATCCTTGCTGATGATGGATTAACATATAAGCAGTACTTTTGGAGCTGAACAATTTATGAAAGTTTATACGGTTAATATTAAACCACTATGACGAAGATATCTGATAATCTTCCACACTTACACAAAAATACATCCAGAGACTGTACGTACCCAAATGAAAACAAAATGATAAATGTAAAAAATTGCTCAAGTTTTTTTGAAGACAATGGAAGAAATCATTTTTTGTTATTTGTAAGTTGAATCAATAGAAGTTTAATCAGTTCCAATACTTATATTCGTTCCATTGATTAGACCACCTCCTCCTTTTACCAATGTATAAATTTAAGCCTCACGTCTTATTTAATAAACGTTGCCGTTCCGCTAATTGGACCATTGTTAGCTGCGGGGGTTGAAATGCCTTCCACACCACCCCCACAGCACGTACGTGAACATCGTCCGGCATCAGGTACTAATCCGGGGACACAATATAAAATAATAAATTGGGAAAATATTTCGTAGACGAGCTCGGTGGATTCCGGGCACGTGCGAATGCGCTTAATTTTATTTTAACAAATTCGCCGCTTCCTATAAATTTCGCCATTCCCCCTTTTGTAAAAGTACGGTGGGTGCCGTAAATCCCCCAATAGATATAAATTCTAATGTAAGTGTCGATAAAATCGTTTCGACGCTCCGATTCGGTTCGAGTAAGCCACCGGCAGTAACAATTGGTTGTGTCTATTGTATTTGTCAAAGCGGGACGTGTTATTACATGTCATAAAATTGCATCAACACAACAGTTACGGCGTAGTCCAAAAACGCCATGAAATTAACCATTATTCGCATTCGCCTCCGCTGACCCACATCCATTTGTGACTTTGATCCCGCCGACCGAAAGGATCCGTTAAAACAAAACCCACCCCCCGAGTAGCCGATTTTTCCGAGTGAAGGGGCACCCGAAATCGGCGCGAAAACGCGGGGAATTTTCCGCGTCCGGGGCCCTCCGTCGCAGACATCAAAGTGAACGTGGGGCAGATATAAATTCCGCGAATTAATCATCGGTGTTGCCACCGTGCCCGGGCGCTGGGGGAAAAAAAACTAAATTCCTCATTGCCTCACCTTTTATCTTTCCCCGCTCCGCAATAAAGGACCTCCGTGCCCCGACTGGCAATTCGGCTTTTGTTCGCCCGCCGGGGGAACTTTTGGACGTTCTAACGAGGGAGCGGAGTCGTCCGGAGTTTCGGCGGAGCGTGGGCGACGTCGGGTCTTACTATCAATTACTGAAGTAATGTTTTAAAGAGGTGGGTCTAATTGAAGAGGCTTGTAATGGCGAAATTCTCCGACTGTGGGGCATAAGTGGGTTAATTTTGAGTAATTTCGAGTAACTTTTTACTGGAATATGGGGAACTGTGTTAAGACAACTTGGTACTACCACCTCCTTCCAATTACCTTCAGTTTACATCACGTAGAGTTTTCATGTATCCAAAATCTAATTTAATTACAGTATAAATGTTTTATTGAGTATCCAAATGGATACTCCAAACTGAAAGTAAAATGATAAATGGAAAGAATTGCTCAAGTTTTTTTGAAGACAATGGAAGAAATTAAGTTTAATTACTATATAAATACTTTATTGAGTATTCGGTCACCTTGACACTGACTTCACTTTGTAATTCACCAATTTTATTGAGGTTGAAACAATGTTCAATTGATCTTCAACGTTTCTTCCACCCAAAAATTAAACTTGTGTGCAGTACTGTCAAAAAATCATCCTTGCTGATGATGGATTAACATCTAAGCAGTACTTTTGGGGCTAAAGAATTTATGAAAGTTTATACATTTAATATTAAACCACTATGAGGAAGACATCTGATAATCTTCCACAGTTACACAAAAATACATCTAGATACTGCACATAACCAAATGGATACTCTAAACTGAAAATAAAATGATAAATGGAAAGAATTGCTCAAGTTTTTTTGAAGGCAATGGAAGAAATCAAATTTAATTACAGTATAAATGCTTTATTGAGTATTCAGTCACCTTGACACTGTCTTCACTTTGTAATTCAACAATTTTATTGAGGATGAAACAATGTTCCATTGATCCTCAACGTTGTCAAAAAAAAACTAGAGCACTTCTTTCCAATTATCATTTTATTTTCAGTTTACAAACAACAAAAAATGGACGTCATTTATGTGCACATCAGAAGTAATTTTTACAGAGTCCTAATGCGACAATTTAGTTCCGCTACTACCCTATAGATGTCTAAATACATCACATGTAATTTAATTTATAAATTATGGGGTACTAGTATAAATTATACTCTAATTTACCAACAAAAGTGGGAGTAAATCCCTGTAATTAATTCAATAAAAAACGTGCACATCAATCTTTTATTTACATATGACGAATAATAAGACAAATTCATCTAATTAAATTCGATCTGTTTAATAAACACCAAACAAATCATAACGAGACGTAATTTATTATAGCTTTTTATACGGGCACATAGATTTAACATTAGACACGTCAGAAGATTTTAATTAAACAATTAATCAATTTAAATTAGACCGACAAAAAAAACCATGCAAAATCAAAATAAATTACAAAAACATTTCCATAACGTGTGCATCGCACTTGTGGGAACATTTCGGAGCCGAAAACAGTTAACACGAACAACGATCCGCACGTTTGGCAAATAGTACAGTATTTGCGCACACACCGTTCGCCAAAAGTGATTGATCATCCGATAGATTGTTTATGTGAGCGTGCATAAACCGATAGCGATGATTTGTTCAATCAACTAATCCCCGAATTCCGTCGGTTAATCCCGGACGCAACGCACACACACACACAATAACAACAACGGCACGTAATTTCGTCCGCGGCCGAGGAGGAAAATCGAAAGGGGGCACACATCGGCTCAGGTATGCCCGCGGCCGCCGCGGTCCCCTCATTAGCGTGCCCGGTTTTCGGCCCGCCGACCGGTTCCACGCACGGAAAAAAATCATTTAACATTTCTCCCGAAACCGAAATGAATATTCATGGGCCAGAAAATGAAAACAAACCCAAATATTTGTACATCTACCGTGCCGCCGTTATTTATGGGCCCGTCGGACGAATTAAAGTGCCCCGTATTTCTTTGTTTTAATTAAAATATGATTGATATCGGACGCCGGGTTCTCAGACTGAAGACTCTTCGTAAATAAACATCAACAAACATTGCTAAAGTCGCCCCAAATAAGTGTTGTGTCTTCGGACATCTGTTAGCCGGTAGCGGGACTAAGTTGTCGCATTAGGTATCTGTAAAAATTACTTCTCGTGTGGTTATAATATTAATATTTACTTTAGAATATTACAACTGACAGCCAAATCGATAAAAATAGTGGAAGCTGCGTACCCACTCATAATCGCTCTGCCAGTGACATCCATTTAAAACATTCAATTGTCATCCGCAAACCCATCCGAAGGGACGATTCCGACTGGCGGCCGTGCAGATGACAATGGCCGGGCCTCTCGCACATCTCGGCAGCCACCTCGACTGGAAGACCCCCGAAATTCAAATCAGGTGCGTCACCGTCGGGAGAGGGTGCCGTAATTGAGTTTTCCCTGTGCCGGTCGGGAGTTTTGATGTGCATGATCCCGGCCTGTCCGAGCGATTTCCGGCCGAGATGTCAGGAGAGAGAGAGAGTGCACCGCAGACTCGTCCGCCCCCCTGAATACAAATCGACCGGCGGGACTACCGGATCATCCCCCCACGCAAGTTTCGGTGTGTGACGGAGCGCGAATGTCGAGATGTGACGGTTTAAAAAATGAGAGTCCCGTCTTCGGGACTGGGATGAACTGTGCGGCTGTGCAGCTTCATCTGCATTTTAATTGGAATGGGTTTTTTTGGGAAATCTACGTAAGACTTTCGGTTTCTTACGTTTGATTTACCTAGTTAGGGTGGGAGAACAATCGATGAGAGGTCTGGCGCCTGAGCAAAAAACCGTTTTCCGACATGTAGATGGACCTGTAATTTCGAATTGGAGAAGGAAAAAACTTCCATTAGCATAAAGACGAGATAAAGGGTGTTAGGGGCTCTCGGGGTAGTAATTTGTCCTTAGTTGTAAAAACGGAGGAGACGTAAGTTTCGTCGAATTTACTATAAAATTATGGTAAATACCTGGTTGGTCTGACGTTTCCGGGGGCTAAATTTAAGGGTTGCGATGGGGAGAAAATGCAGGAAACGCACCGTATTCGTAAATTTATTAAAATTAAGTAGGGTGATGGGGGACGAGATCTAATACAACAATAAAAAAGAATTAATGTTAATGGTTGAGTATGAATTTTCAAATGGAATACCATAATGATGTTGATGTTTATAGTTACAAGAAGTTATGCTTTTCTTGCTTTTGTCTTATACTCAAAATAAAAAGAAAAAGAAAAGTAATTATAATAAATAGATTTATTGAGTACATCTGTACAATCAAATTCTTTTCGTCATCATGAACATTTTCTTTAATTCTCTTTGCACTGAGGATGTACCAATTTTCCATCCACCATCATCGCATCTCGCAGCCTCCATTCTTCTTCTTCGTCATCAAAATACTCTTCAAATTTTTCTTGGCACACTGTGCACTTATCGCCATTACTTGCAGAGACTGTGGCACCTACATTGACGTCCTCCACCTTCTCATTCTTTATTGCCTTAGCTTGAAGGTCAAAGAAATTTTCAGCTTCTTCCACATCATAGGAAGCTTCGTACTCCATCCAGTCGTTCTTCGAATAGTACCACGCACGCCTTCCAGTTCCCTTCTTGTTGGCCCTGTTCTGTCTGAAATGCCAATCCAAATGCTTAGTGTAGCTATCAGCATCCTTGGCCGAGAATCTTTGTCCACATGTGCTGCATTGCTTTCCACTATACAAAGCGGAAATGCCGGATCTGGATCTGACCTTAAGAGAAGCTGGATCAGAGAACGATAAGATCACAGGCTTCTCCTCCTTCACAGGTACTGGAGGAGGATTTTGAATCTTGTTGTCAGCATAACGTTTCCCCCTCACGTAAGGCTTCCTCTCCGGTTTATGGAAATTGTCCTGTCTACGTTGGTGAGGCACACGAGTAAACGGAACATGACCACTGGCAGTATTGGTTTGAAGCTTCTGAAGGTACACGAGGTAGTCACGCTTCTTCATCAAGGCCGCCAATTCCGCCTTCTTTTCAGCCAAAAGCCTCATGTTTTGCTGAAGGATATCTTGGTTGTAGTTTGAGTTCATAGCTAGATAGTCGTTGTTTATCACTGGATGATTTGAATTTGGTAAAACACATCTAGTAATCTAGTATATATGGGTTTAATTGTACTACCTATATGTTTATTACCTGTAGGTGTATCAGAATTAAGTTAGCCATACTTGGGTGATTGTTACCTGTCCTTTAATTAGCATTAGGTAATTAAACAACGTTGCGTGACTGTAATTGCAAAAAAATACCTCAAAGAACAATTTCTAATTTCTTGAGATTTACATGATGAATCTTCTTCCTTTAGAAATGATTATTATATTCCGACTTTGCCATTATTGTCACTCATTTTACATCTAGTAAATCTTATTTTGAGTCGAGCTGAGGAATATTTTGAAGGGAATTACACAATCTTGGTAGTACCAATCCACTTCCTTGAGAAGTTACTATTATATTATGACTTTGCCATTATTGTCACTAATTTTACACCTTGCAAATCTTATTTTGAGTCGAACTGATGAAGATTTTGAAGGATGTTACACAATCTTAGTAGTACCAATCATCTTCCTTGTAAAGTTATTACAATATTCTGATTTTGTCATTTTTGTCACTCATTTTACATCTTGAAAATCTTATTTTGAGTCGAACTGAGGATGATTTTGAAGGGTATTATACACTCTTGGTAGTACCAATCCTGTTTCTTGAGAAGTTACTATTATATTCTGACTTTGACATTATTGTCACTCATTTTACATCTTGTAAATCTTATTTTGAGTCGAACTGATGAAGATTTTGAAGGGTATTATACACTCTTGGTAGTACCAATCCTCTTTCTTGAGAAGTTGAAGTTTATAGCTGGTTTAATTGTTAACAGTTTTTTATTTTATTAGTACTATTATTAAATTTTTACGACGAATAACTTTTACTTCAAGTGGTACCTCGTCAACTTGACTTGATCAAGAGAAAAATGCTGTGGAATTAAGTTCGTGCAAGACGCTTACAAAGAAAAGTAATGTGGCGTTTCAGGAAAATATACAAATGGTAGTTTTAGCAACAAGAAGCAGTTAAGATGTTAAAATGGAACCGAACAAACAAGTTGCTTGTTCCTCGCATCGATATTTATTGTATGACAATGACCCCATGTATCAGAACCAGTAAACCTTTATTACAGTCTGTGTGTTAAAGTTACTACTCATTTATAACTAATCTTTACGGCAAATAATATAAAATACATCGGTAATAGTGCAAGCATTAAAGTTTTATGGCCTTGAACTTTGAATAACGAATCTGTGGACTTTTTATAGACAATTAGCGTGGTAAATGACAAAGTTACAACTTATTTAATAGGAATTTCTTGGGACGTTGACGATTAACGGTTCAGTTATGCCTTCAATTTAATATTAAATAATAATTGCCACCATAAACTCGTATCTATAACTTAACCCACATATTTCGGCCGCAGTCCGGAGGTCAAGCTTCGAAATGAATCAATGAAGAAATTTCACGGGTGTTACGCTAACGCTTTCAAAGGCGTCAAAATTTAAATACTCGTTCCAATCTATTCCCCAGATTCCCATCAGTGAATCCAAGGTGGAGGCCCGACGAAGAGTTCCGCGACCTTTTGCCGCACAAAAACCCAATCGCAGAGTGATAGACATCGGCTAATTACAAAAAAATTAACGGATTACACTACAAAGCCGGGAGTTTCTTAGTTTAACGCGGATCGACAGGCGTGCGCTAAAGGAATTCAGTGTAAACATTTACCGGCACCGTTAATTTTAATTAAATCATCCGTTTTTTGATTGCACAAAGACTTTCGATTAAAAAACTTTTCACCCCCTCCGGTCGACGATCCGGATCGAAGTTACGCAACGGCCGTAGAGACAAGACGCCGTTGAATCGGTATATTTATCGCCACAATAAGGCCCATTGTACGGGTCCGTCGTTGGCCCGTGGTTTTGTCAAATTTTGACACTTCATATGAATACAATGGACGAGGGGCACGGCCCACATGCGTCCCATGCTCTGCCGTACGATTGTTCCGTTTCTGATGGAGCCGACCGAGAGTACCAAACCTTCGGACAATAAATAATTTACGTTGATAATGACTGGCCGGAAATATTGGCGATAATGGGTCGTAATTATTTGTAGAAATGGGTCGTTAGCACCTTTAAAGTAACATCAAGAAATAGAGCTCATTAACAGTACCACACGTACTACACCCTTCTTCCATTTCTTGTTCAACGTGGTGTCGACCAATAAGAGTAGTAAGTAAAGTAGTACTCATCGAGTACTAAAGAAGTCATCTTACACGTAAACCTCATTTTGAGTCGCCTTGTAAGTAATTTCAATTATAGTTATATATAATATATATGTATAATTCAATAGTTTTATTATTTAGTATTTTCTATACGTGATATCTGTAGTAGTACTTTAATAGTTATTAATGGTACTGTACTATCTTATTCTGATGTAGAACTGAGTGAAGAATAATATAATTATGAAACAATTTTTATTGAGTACTAACATCTGTAAAATACAAAGAAATTCTTTTCGTCACCATCAACATTTTCTTTAATTCTCCTTGCACTGAGGATGTACCAACTTTCCATCCACCACCATCGCATCTCGCAGCCTCCACTCTTCCTCATCGTCATCAAAATACTCTTCAAATTTCTCTTGACACACTGTGCACTTATCGCCATTACTTGCAGAGACTGTGACACCTGCATTGACGTCCTCCACCTTCTCAGCCTTTATCGCCTTAGCTTGAAGGTCGAAGAAGTTTTCAGCTTCTTCCACATCGTAGGAAGCCTCGTACTCCATCCAGTCGTTCTTTGAATAGTACCACGCACGCCTGCCAGTTCCCTTCTTGTTGGCCCTGTTCTGTCTAAAATGCCAATCCAAATGCTTAGTGTAGCTATCAGCATCCTTGGCCGAGAATCTTTGTCCACATGTGCTGCATTGTTTTCCACTATACAAAGCGGTGATGCCTGACCTGGACCTGACCTTAAGAGAAGCTGGATCCGAAAACGACAAGACCACAGGCTTCTCCTCTGTCACAGGAGATGGAGGAGGATTTTGAATTTTGTTGTCAGCATAACGTTTCCCCCTCACGTAAGGCTTCCTCTCCGGTTTATGGAAATTGTCCTGTCTACGTTGGTGAGGCACACGAGTAAACGGAACATGACCACTGGCAGTATTGGTTTGAAGCTTCTGAAGGTACACGAGGTAGTCACGCTTCTTCATCAAGGCCGCCAATTCCGCCTTCTTTTCAGCCAAAAGCCTCATGTTTTGCTGAAGGATGTCTTGGTTGTAGTTCGAGTTCATGGTTGTTCTTAGTCTTTGTTTATCACTGGATAATTTGATAACAAAATACATCTAGTAATCTAGTATATATATATATGTTTAATTATATACCTGTGTACAGTTTATTACCTATATGTGTATCAGGATTCAATTGCCATACATGGATGATTATTACCTAGTTGTAATTTGGATTAATAATGAATTAAGCAATTGAGTAATGTTCTGTAACAATGATTTAAAAAAAAAACTAAACTAGAAAGAACTAAGAAATTGCTAGTTCAATTATCAATAGTTAATTTACAACAAAAAATAATTGTAAAAATAACTTTTTTTGATGTCCCGATGACATTAATTAAATTATACTTCTCCACGACATGGCAACATCGCATTTCATTCTGACCTAACCAAACATAACAGTTACGTGTTGATTTATTAGTAGTTTTAAACGATTTTACGGTAATAAAAATTAAATATGATGCAAAAACTTTCTGGAAATGTAAACAGAGTTAAAATCCGAAAAAGAATATGAGCTTAAAACTTTACTAGTCTTTTTGTTGTTGTTGTTGTTGATCTTGGAAAGTTCTCTATTCTTAATTAACTTTATAAATTTGAAACTTTAAACAGTTTTACAACATGATAACATTGAATTGTTGCCAAACCACCGGGTTTCATTATGAGCTTAAACTTTTACAATAGATGTTATAATATTTCAAACATCTTTATTAGTACAGTAAAAAATTGAAGAATTAAAGTGTATTTATATTGTGTTTAATAAAAAACTTGTAAATCTTATTAGCTTTAAAGAAATCTACTTTTTGCTGGTGATTAAATATTTTTATAAAGTTTAATTGTGTTAGAAACTTTAATAGATTTATGGCAACACTGAATTGTTTCCTAACTACCTTTCGTATTTATTATGAAACCAAACTTTTACGTGTTGTAATATTTTAAGCACCTTTCAATAAAAACCTAACAGTATTTTTAGGCCTAAATATTTCTACCTGACTCCTTCAGTGTTTAAAAGTTTTCACAAAGTTTCACTACCTGATGTGCCTCGCCATTTGTTGCCAATACGGCTTTTGTAACATTCAAAACACAAAAAACATCAAACAAACACCAATAATATAGTTGTGAATAAGGCCTTAAACCTTAAAAGTATAAAAGTACAGTTTCCCCAAAACCCAACCCTGAATATCGGTGCACGAAACCCGCCACGCCTGAATAGAGCCTCCCCCCGACGCTCCCACACTTTTATTTCGCAAATAGCTTTGTGAACCGGTGAATGGGCCAATTTAAAAGTTGGCAGAATCCGCGTCCTACACGTGTAGTTCGTCCTTATCAACTTCCTCGACGTTTACGGGGGACCGTCGAAGATCACCCCCGCAGGACCGGTAAATTCCTCGCCAACTTTTCATCAAAACTTCTTCCGCACGCACACACACACACCGGAAAAACCGCCCCCCACTCGACATAAATCACGGTGGCGGACCCGGGGATTCACCCCGCAGTGGCCGGCTCCATTGTCGCATCGTCGGCCGATTGTTCCGGGGGGTAATTACGGCTGATAAACCTTCGAAAAATGATTTAGCGACCACAGCAAGTACAACAGGTTTCGTTATTTTGCGGGACGATAATCTCGTCTGGCTTTTGCTATTGTGTCGCAGCGTCGCGGATATGAAACAATGATTTTTGATTACGGATATCACTCTCTGGAGAATGGTGACGGTGTGTTAATGTGAGGCATGACATCACAGTTTGTAATGAAGGTTTTAAGGATTCCAATTTGTCATTTTAAATATTGCGATTTGATGATACGTGTTTATTTTAATTAAGACTCTCCGTAAACAGTTAGCTTCTGGGAAACCACTCAAATTGCAAACTTAAATGAACAGTTAAACATTTTCGTTTAGCAAAAAGTTTACGAAGAGGTTTGTAATAGAGATAATGGCAACTGTGATTACAATTTTTATATTTGATTATGTGATAAAGATAATAGCAACTGTTCACTGAATATTCAACACTTTATTGCTTTGGAATGTTTTCAATCTTCTTTGTATGTTAAAAAATATTTGGTATTTATAGTTTAACCAAATAACATTTTATGATAATAATTATATACAAAAATTTTAATTAAACTTATAATAATTTATTAAATTTACAGTTTGACAAAATGCCAAGAAGTGATATATATATGATATTTTTATCAATTAACCTATTTTGTGTATCTTATTTATGTGTTGGTCATAAGTTATACACAAGAATTTTGATTAATTTTGTATTTATTTATCAAATTTGTAACTTGGCAAGATGATAAAATGTGATATAATTTATTTTTATCAATTAACCTATTTTGTATATCTTATTTATGTGTTGGTCATAAGTTATACACGAGAATTTTGATTAATTTTGTATTTATTTATCAAATTTGTAACTTGGCAAGATGATAAAATGTGATATAATTTATTTTTATCAATTAACCTTTTTTGTATATCTTATTTATGTGTTGGTCATAAGTTATACACGAGAATTTTGATTAATTTTGTATTTATTTATCAAATTTATAACTTGGCAAGATGATAAAATGTGATATAATTTGTTTTTGTCAATTAAACTATTTTGTATATCTTATTTATATCGTGATCATAAGTCATACATAAAAATTTTGATTAATTTTATATTAATTTATTAAATTTACAATTTGGCAAAATGGTAAAATGTGACATAATTTGTTTTTATCAATTAAACTATTTTGTATATCTTTTATATATCGTGGTCATAAGTCATACACAAGAATTTTGAGTAATTTTATATTAATTTATTAAATTTACAACTTGGCAAAATGTGATATAATTTATTTTTATCAATTAACTTATTTTGTATATCTTATTTATATAGTGATCATAAGTTATACACGAGAATTTTGATTAATTTTATATTTATTTATTAAATTTATAACTTGGCAAAATGGTAAAATGTGGCATAATTTGTTTTTATCAATTAAACTATTTTGTATATCTTATTTATGTTGTGGTCATAATTTATACACAAGAATTTTGAGTAATTTTATATTAATTTATTAAATTTACAACTTGGCAAAATGGCAACATGTGTTATAATTTATTTTTATCAATTAACCTATTTTGTATATCTTATTTATGTCGTGGTCATAAGTTATACACAAGAATTTTGAATAATTTTATATTAATTTATTAAATTTACAACTTGGCAAAATGGCAAGATGTGATATAATTTATTTTTATCAATTAACCTATTTTGTATATCTTATTTATATAGTGGTCATAAGTTATACACGAGAATTTTGATTAATTTTATATTTATTTATTAAATTTATAATTTGGCAAAATGGTAAAATGTGACATAATTTGTTTTTATCAATTAAACTATTTTGTATATCTTGTTTATATCGTGGATAAATCATACACAAGAATTTTGATTAATTTTATATTAATTATTAAATTTATAACTTGGTAAAATGCCAAGATATGACACAATTTAATTATAGCAATTAATATATTTTGTATATCTTATTTTTGTTGTGATCATAACTTGTATATCTCATTTATGTCGTGGTCATAAGTTATACACAAGAATTTTGATTAATCTTGTATCAATTTATTAAATTTATAACTGGGTAAGGTGGCAAAGAATGACATTTATTATAATTCAGCATTTTGTATATCTTAATCATAAGTTGTATACAAAAATTTTGCTTAATTGTATATCAATTCATTAAATTCACAAGGTGGCAACACGGCTAGACATAACACATCCTATCTGCCGCAATTAAACCCCATTCTTCGTCAAAAACAAATTTCCACCGAGAACAATAGTCGGTTACGTCCATCGCAAATCGTCCCACTTGCCACCAACCCCCAAAAACCATCACCGGGAGTGCAAAAAAAAACGATATCCACCAGCCATGCGTTGTTGCCGCGCACTCACACGTGCGCCCGGAAAATTCCAGACACCACTCATCGTAAATCACGGCAGCCTTAATCATATTATTGTGCCGCACCCCCGCCCCCTCTAGTTGTCGGTACAAATTGCAGGCGCGAATTTCAACCCTCCAAAACTACCGGAATACCGAGTGTATTAAACCTAAGTCGCACAAAGACGGTCGTTTATTCTCGTCGAGGTAAACTTAAGGAGACACATCCACCCCCTTTTAACGGTGAAGAAATTGAATCCGGGCGCCCGATTTTAAATAAACGGCCCCTTTAAAATCATATTATTGCGTGATTTGTTACGATAATCGTCCGGGCGGGTGATTTGAATAAGTCGGGATTGTACGGAACAAGTTGTTATGGAGATAAATCTGTTTTTGCCCGGAGTGGATCCGGAATTTTGAGCGTTATTAACGTCGCCGCCGTATTTACATACGTGTCCGCGTAAATTATCCTTGGTTGGCTTATTGATTGATCCATTATCGTGATCCGGAGACTGATGATTTTGCCCGTTTTGGGGGTTTTGGGGGATTTATGCCTGTTTACTTTTGGGGGTGTTTTGCGGGCGAATTATTATAAACTGTGTACTTACCCCTGGGGTGTTAGCTTGCGGTCCGTATGGATACCTCGTCCAGTCCAAGCTGGCTTCCCCAGTCGTATCCAAGAGGACAACTGAAACAAATAAATAATAATTAATTCACGTAAACTTTTAACAAAATATAGTTTTTTGTACATAATATTAATATTATATTAAAAATAATTGACGTCAATTTCTAATTTTCATTATTATTTAATTATTTTTGTAATTATTGTAATTATAAAATAATTTATTTAATAGTGCAAAAATCAATTAACATAAGAAAATTAAAAAATGTTATTTGAGGCATTTAAACATCCATGTAATATACATAAATGTATTATTATTTAGGTTAAACGTAGTAAAAAAATATTTTTCTTAAGATATTATGTAAAAACATAAATATTTAAACAAATTTTAATAAATATTCCAAACATAAATTTATATAAAATAGTAGAATAAAATTATTGGGATTATTTACATATTAATATTTTTAAAATATGAATTATTGTATATAAATAAAATTAATTATTTTAATTAAAACAATAACTATTTTGAATATTTAATTTGTGCAATAAATAAATTATATAAAATTTTAAATATTATGACAAAATTTAAATAAATTAATAATAATTAAATATTTATTTTATACAAATGTAAATTCAATTTAATTAAAAATAATCCTTAAATAACTCTAAAATTGTTTAATATTTTAAAAATTATTAATGTATTAATTGATAGTTTATTTATTTATTTTTGAAAATGTTTTACATATTTAATATACGAAATAATAGAATATTTTTTTTTGTATTAATTCTGAATCAAAATTAAATTTAATTATCTGAAATTAGTCAATTTTAAAAATGTATCAAACAAAATTCAATATTTTTTAACACAACAAAAATATATATAAATATTTAAGGCAAAAATAAAATTACAAAATTTATTTATTTATTTTTGAAAATGTTTTACATATTTAATATATGAAATAAATAAATTACATGAATTTTTTAATCATTCTGAGGCAAATTTAAATTCAATTATCTGAAATTAGTCAATTTTAAAAATGTATCATGGCAAAATCAGGATTTTTTAATACAAAAAATAAAATTTAAAGCAAAAATTTATATATTTAAATTTGAATTTAATTGACAAAATCTATTTTGTTGAAAAAGTTTATGTTGGAAATAAATGTTAAAATTAATTAAATTAATAATTTTTTGAAGAGGATATTTTAAAATTAAAAAGGACACTGCACCATATAATTAAATAAGTTGTAATTAACTTTTCAGTTGCAGATTTTATATATGTAACAGATATATCAGTGTGTAAGTTTAATTTATATGTAAATTTAATTAAAATTATCCAGGATATAATAATTAAATTATAATTAACATCAATATTTTTCTGTCACATTCAATAAATTCACTCAAGTATAAAATGTTTATTATTAATGTTCCCAAATCAACCTTCAATTTGGAATCTATTTTTAACCTCACAAATCGCCAAAACTTCAATATTTATAAAATTAGACGTCAATAAAATACATTTAAATTTCAAATTATCTTTTAAAATCTACATTTTTAACCAGTTTAAATAATTTCCTAAATTTGTAACTAAAAAAATTAAGTTTAAACATTTTTTCCACCGGCAATAAAACAAGGAAAAAAAACGTGAGGCAGTTAATCAAAATCGTACGAATTTTTCCATCGACATATTATAGTTAATTAGAAAGAAAAAAAAATTACACAGCAACGCCTCGCTCAAGATGAAATCCGCTCATTTGTCGATGATTTATTACGTTCGCCCACAAGCCGGGAACAACGAGAAACCGCCTCTCCGCCAAAACTCCGGCTAACAAGCCTCATTGACACCTTTTGTTACGTTGCACAACAATCCGAAAAATAAAAAGTACTGCCGCAATTACGCGACCGAACGCATACGTAAAATGCGCTTTCGATAATTAACGAAAAAATCTGCGTTCCATTTAACCGTAACAGTGCCCCAGGAATAACGAATGGTTAATTTTTCCGGTGGAATATTTATTTTGTGCGAGAACGATTTTACTAAAAAATCCAAATGAAATAAATTAACAATTTGGCATTTTTTTATTGTAATTTAATTATTTTTTAGTTGTATTTGACTGAAAAGTTGATTTTTGAATGTTTAATTGTGCAATTGTATATTCATTAATTAAGAAATCAAAATTGAGAATAATAAAAATAATTAACGTAAGAAATAATTTAATTACAATTTAATTAACCAGAAATTTACATAAATTGATTTTTTAAGTTTTAGATTTTAGTCCTTTCATGCTAAAAATAAAGAAAAAATTTACTAAAAACTTTACATATTTTATGAAATTAGTGTTGAAATTTAATGTTGGATTTACCTAAAAAGTTGATTTTTGAATATTTAATGTGTGTAATTGTGTATTAATTAATTAATAAATAATAAATGAGAATAATAAGAATAATTAACGTAAGAAATAATTTAATTACAATTTAATTAACCAGAAATTTAGCTAAATTATTTTTTGTAGTTTTGGATTTTAGTCCTTTCATGCTGAAAATAAGGAAAAAGTCTCTAAAAACTTTACATGTTTTATGAAATTAGTATTGAAATTTAATGTTGGATTTACCTGAAAAGTTGATTTTTGAATGTTTAATTTGTGCAATCGTGTACCAATTAATTAATAATTCAAAACTGAGAATAATAAAAATAATTAACGTAAGAAATAATTTAATTACTATTTAATTAACAAGAAATTTAGCTATTTTTATATTGGATTTACCTGAAAGTTGATTTTCATGTTTAATTTGTGTAATAGTGTATTAATTAATTAATAAAATTGAGATTATTAAAAATAATTAACGTAAGAAATAATTTAATTTTAGGGTTTTAGTTCTTTCATGCTAAAAATAAGGAAATAATCCACTAAAACTTCACATATTTTATGAAATGATTGTTGAAATTTAATGTGTGTATTTATGATTGATTAATTTAAATAGCTAATATCGATAATCAATAAAAATCCCCGTTCCATTTAACCGTAACAGCCTCCACCACGTTTTGCACGCCCGCAGAACAATTATTTATCAGATCAGGCCGTATTTATGATTAAATAGGTGCATTTTTCTCCGTCTCACCGCATATTTACCTTCTCGCAACGTAATTACGTATAATTACCGCCGAGATGACTAATTTCCTGCGCACAAAACGGGGATAAATTAATTTTTTTGACCGCACATACAACGGTTGTCTAACGTCCGGACGAAGAAGCTGCGGTTTGCCGTCGAATTCCTCCGACTTTGCGACCAACCGGGCCGTGAAATTGGAAAAATCTAATGTGATTTTTTTCGGGGCAAAACAAGAGAGAAACGCAGGATCTAATCGCGATTGTTGTTGAGCGATGGAGATTAACATCCTAGATGGTCTTCCAAGGTCGCGCGCATGCTAATTAATAGGTGTTAATTAACAGATAATGTGTCGATACCGGGAAACTTATGCATACATTACGTGAACGATTGCTTTTATGGTTTCTCGGATGTTTCTGGCGGGTTTTTTCATCAATGGCACGTCCCCATCAAGTGGATGTGTCCGGTGATTTCAGGAGTTCACTCGGCTGATTCGGAGTGACGGTTTTGAAATGTTAAGGTTGATGTTTAACATGGTTAATGTTAATAAATATCACTCTTGGTAGTTTATGAGATCAAACTACAAACTGATTTTTTAGCAACAATGGCAATGACACCGAAATTAATTTTAAATATTTTAAATGATTGAAAAATATGATGTAATCAATAATATAATAATTAAATAAAATTATAAGAGACTCCAATAGTTGATAAGACAACAAACTCATATTTTAAATTATTTGTAAAATTTAATAGTAAGATTTGATAAATACACATAAAAAATCAATAATTTTAAATTTATTTGATTGACTGTGACTTAAGATTGAACCAAATTTATATTAAGAACATTTTCATGTTTAAAATTAAAAATTTACTGAACATAATTAAATTTAAGACACTTTTTTGAATACTGAAATACTGTATACTGAAATTAATATAATTATTTAAAAAAATTAATAAATATTATAAAAATTTTTTGTATGTTAATAATATATTTTAAATAAATTTTGATCTTATATTGATATTTTTTATGTTTGAAATTAAAATTGAAAATCCTCATAAATAATATTAAAAACTTGATGACAATTTATTTATAACAAATGAATTTTTTTATAATATCACTTTAATAATATATTTTATATTAATTTTGTTCTTATTTGAATTTTTTATATTTAAAATTAAATTTGAAAACCTTCACAAATAATTTTAAAAATTTAATGAAAATTTATAAATAAGAAATGGATTTTTTTATAATATCACTTTATTAATATATTTTGTATTAATTTTGTTCTTATTTGATATATTTTATATTTAAAATAATAATTAAAAACCCTCGTAAATAATTTACTAAATTTAATGAAAAATTTTAAATTAAAAAAGGATTTTTGAATAATTTTGTTTTTAATTAATATTTTTTATATTTAAAATTAAATTTGAAAATCCTCATAAATAATTTTAATAAATTTAACGAAAATTTATAAATAAAAAATGGATTTTTTATAATATCACTTTATTAATATATTTTTTTATATTAATTTTGTTCTTATTTGATATTTTTTATATTTAAAATTATAATTAAAAACCCTCGTAAATAATTTTACTAAATTTAATGAAAATTTGTAAATTAAAAAAGTATTTTTCGAATAATTTTGTTCTTAACTAATATTTTTTATATTTAAAATTAAATTTGAAAATCCTCATAAATAATTTTAATAAATTTAACGAAAATTTATAAATAAAAAATGGATTTTTTATAATATCACTTTATTAATATATTTTTTTAAATTAATTTTGTTCTTATTTGATATTTTTTATATTTAAAATTATAATTAAAAACCCTCGTAAATAATTTAATGAAACTTAATGAAAATTTGTAAATTAAAAAAGGATTTTTCGAATAATTTTGTTCTTAACTAATATTTTTTATATTTAAAATTAAATTTGAAAATCCTCATAAATAATTTTATTAAATTTAACGAAAATTTATAAATAAAAAATGGATTTTTTTATAATATCACTTTATTACTATATTTTTTTATATTAATTTTGTTCTTATTTGATATTTTTTATATTTAAAATTATAATTAAAAACCCTCGTAAATAATTTAATGAAAATTTGTAAATTAAAAAAGGATTTTTCGAATAATTTTGTTCATAATTAATATTTTTTATATTTAAATTTAAATTTGAAAACCCTCATAAATAATTTTAAAAATTTATTTTATAAATAAAAAATGGATTTTTTATAATATCACTTTATTAATATATTTTGTATTAATTTTGTTCTTATTTGATATTTTTTTATAGTTAAAATTACAATTCAAAACCCTCGTAGGTAATTTTACTAAATTTAATGAAAATTTATCAATTAAAAAAGGATTTTTTGAATAATTTTTTCCTAATTAATATTTTTTATATTTAAAATTAAATTTGAAAACCATCATAAATAATTTTAATAAATTTAATAAAAATTTATAAATAAAAAATGGATTTTTTTATAATATTAATAATTTTATGATATTAATATGTTTTGTATTAATTTTGTTCTTATTTGATCTTTTTTATATTTAATTGAACCTGAAATTTGATTTTTTTATTTGATTGAATAATTTCTTTTCCTGTAGGTTTTACAAAACTTGAACAAAATTAAATGTTGGAACGGGTAACTACTAATTTTTTTCTAGAATAATATATACCAGAATCAAGATTGTTATTATCTCAGGCAATTTTTCGAGTATCGCCAAACAGAAATCACCATCAATCACTCACGAACACCAGGGCCTTATTAAATTGATTCCCGAATTACATATTAATAGCCAATCCGACGTTCGTAACAAAAAGCAGTCGACACCCCACCGGGGACTCTCAGTCCCCGGCTAAACATCTCGCAACATCCATAATGAAAAGAACTATGAATAAAAAATCGCCTCAACAAACTTTTTCACGACGTTTTGCCTCATGAATTTCCTTCAGCCACTCGGACGGCGTCAAAGGCCCATATATTATTGATGCCCCGGCTGAAACATTCGGACGCGATTTGGAGACGGCGTCCTGAATTATTTTCGGGTAATTTATACGTCCCCGTCGCACGGACGGGTCAAAGGTTACGCCGGACCGCAAAATTAACATTTAATTGACGGACGATCGAAGACGGCACACACACACAAAAGTCCCGGAAGCGGCCGAAAAACTGGTTTTTTCCTGTGCAAACACACACGTAGTTTACAAGTCGTTTCGCGTGTGCCTAAACAAACGGCGCTGGCGGCGGCGGCGACGTCGGCGACCGTTT
Source organism: Aethina tumida (assembly GCF_024364675.1). Lineage (NCBI taxonomy): Eukaryota > Metazoa > Arthropoda > Insecta > Coleoptera > Nitidulidae > Aethina > Aethina tumida. The sequence continues at coordinate 17,042,816 of NC_065440.1, read as the reverse complement.
GAAATCGATTTCGAAAATGCCAAAAGCTGTTTGCCGAAGCCATCGATATCTTTATTGTTCCCATTGTCGGTTTTAATCCGGCACTTAGGACGGCCTGTGTAAACGGTCTCTTCGTAATCTTGAGCGTCCGCACTCGAGATGTAACGTTGACAGCTTCGGCTGCGGCTGCGGCTTTGTTTCAGCGGTTTACAGAGGTATTTGTTCTTCGAGTGCAGTCCAAGTTGGGACATCAAATTTAATGTTGGAAATATTTAATTCGACTTTTTAACATTCTCATTTAGTTTTTTATTATTTTATAAAGTAGTTTATGTTAGTTTAATTTAATTTTTAATCGTCTGTAAATAAATATATTAGAAGCAAAAGTTTTTAAGAAGCTTTCAGATAAATTTCAATTTACAATTACGCCTTTAAGTACTTTTAAACTGCAATTCTGTCAACCCACATAAAGACTTATGTACTCAAAACTTTCTCCAGAAGCAACAAAACTCATCGTTAACCCCCCACCCGGGCCAAAACGACCGGAAAACAATCGCAAACGCACTGCGACCAACAAAACTCACCACCTCGTCCCAATTAAGGACAAAAGCAACCCTTCACCCCCGGACGCCGGTCCGCAACGTGCACAAATACCAATTAAATTCCGGTTAAGAAAACATCGCTGCAACGACGTCGACGGGCAACGGCAAAGGAACGCTCCCCCCGCCGAAAGTGCGAAGTTTCGGGGGGTGGCGGCGCGCCGATGCGTCGGCAAACCTGTGTGTATCGATTCGGCGAAATGCCCCAGGGACTTGTTCCAAGCCGCACAATTTCGCAAAGCCCCCTCGCTCTCGCTCTCCTCCTTTGAACTTCCCGGCTGCGAGAGTGGCGGCGACGCCTCCGCCGCCGCCGCTACCTGCTCCCCCCGCACGGCCCCCCGGACACGTATACGGTATGTATATTAAGTTACCGGGATGATTTATTTATTCGTTCGACGGGACAATGCGGAAGAGCGTCCCGGCGGGAGTGGCGGGGTCGTGCTGACAAGACGGGAGATCGGGAGGTGCCCGTCAGCAGGGAGGGGTTGGTTCTTGAAGCCGTTGTTGCGGAATCCGGGACTCTTGTCGAGTGGACGTTGATCCGAAAAGGCAATAAATGATTTTATGGTTCCGGAATTAAATCGGAAATGCCGATAGTAAAATACTGAGGGGGTGGATAAAAATGAATCTTGCAGTTGGATAATAGAAAAAATAATAAAACAATAAAAAATTCTATTAAATAAAATATATAGTGGAAACAATATCAACTTATTGAGAAATCTATAAATTTGGATTATATTAATTCAAAGACTTTTTAAAGATATGAAGAAAAATTAAAGAAAAAATAATTTTCAAATAATATTAAATTAAAATATATAAATATTTTTATTAAACAAGTGAAATAATATTTATATTTAAGTACATTTAACATTTTTTTCTTATATTAAAAAACTTATTATTTTATTTTATTATTAATAAATAAACTTGTAATATTTAAACTGTTTATGAAAATTTTAACTTTTTATTAATATTATTATAAATATACATTAAAAAATGAAAATATTTGGAACTATAAAAGTGAAACACCTCAATATTTTTATATTAATTAAAAAAATTACGGATAATTTATTAAAAAATTACAATTTTCTATAAAAAAATGAGTAAAAATTATAAATCGGAAATGCCGATAGTAAAATACTGAGGGGGTGGATAAAAATGAATTTTGCAGTTGGATAATAGAAAAAATAATAAAACAATAAAAAATTCTATTAAATAAAATATATAGTGGAAACAAGAAAAAGTATTTATAGTATCTTATTGAGGAATCTATAAATTTGGATTATTTTAATTTAAAGACTTTTTAAAGATATGAAGAAAAATTAAAGAAAAAATAATTTTCAAATAATATTAAATTAAAATATATAAATATTTTTATTAAACAAGTGAAATAATATTTATATTTAAGTACATTTAACATTTTTTTCTTATATTAAAAAACTTATTTTTTTATTTTATTATTAATAAATAAACTTGTAATATTTAAATTGTTTATGAAAATTTTAACTTTTTATTAATATTATTATAAATATACATAAAAAATAAAAATATTTGGAACTATAAAAGTGAAACTCCTCAATATTTTTACATTAATTAAAAAAATTACGGACAATTTATTAAAAAATGACAATTTTCTATAAAAAAATGAGTAAAAATTATAAATCGGAAATGCCGATAGTAAAATACTGAGGGGGTGGAAAAAAATGAATCTTGCAGTTGGATAATGGAAAAAATAATAAAACAATAAAAAATTCTATTAAATAAAATATATAGTGGAAACAAGAAAAAGTATTTATAGTATCTTATTGAGGAATCTATAAATTTGGATTATTTTAATTTAAAGACTTTTTAAAGATATGAAGAAAAAGTAAAGAAAAAATAATTTTCAAATAATATTAAATTAAAATATATAAATATTTTTATTAAACAAGTAAAATAATATTTACATTTAAGTACATTTAACATTTTTTTCTTATATTAAAAAACTTATTTTTTTATTTTATTATTAATAAATAAACTTGTAATATTTAAACTGTTTATGAAAATTTTAACTTTTTATTAATATTATTATAAATACACATTAAAAAATAAAAATATTTGGAACTATAAAAGTGAAACCCCTCAATATTTTTATATTAATTAAAAAAATTACTGACAATTTATTAAAAAATTACAATTTTCTATAAAAAAATGAGTAAAAATTATAATAAAAAATCAAATAATTTCAAAAATATAAAAGAGATTTTTGTTTATTAAGTTCTATTTATAAAAATTAATTAATTATCTTATTATTTTAGCTGTCTAAACAAGTTATAAAACTATTTTAATTGTTAAATTTTGTATCAGGAGATAATATATCAAAATTTAAAAATATGCAAATCCACACAAACACATCCTTGTCCAATTAGATTCGTTAGTGATTAATTACCACTAATTAAGCACACAAAACAAACAGCATTTAAAGTAACAGTATTTTCTCAGTGAAACGCCTTCACAAATATCAAGCCAGGCCCAATGTTATTTTTCCGGTGACAAATCACGGACCGTCTAAGCACCGTGTCGAAACTAAAATTGATCGTGCCGTCCCCGAAGAATTTGTTTTCGGTCTTATATGCACCGCGGAACACGGCCGTAAACATCCACGATTAATACGCATCGTCTCCACCAAAGCCCGGTCCAGATAGGGCCCCCGCACTCCATAAATAATACCGAGGGAAATAATTAAGCAAAGAGAGAGAGAGAGAGCGATTCCGAAGATAAGACCGCGACGTGTGTGCCGCGTGGGCCGATGGGCACCATCGGAAAATCACGTTACGTAAACGAAAACAATGAGCCACCACGCACTCCGGGGCCCCCCGATTTATGATCACTCGAATTTTTTACCTTTGCGTCCGCTCTAAACTGGAGTGAGACGCTTTTTGTGGACCATTAACGGTGATATGTATGTATGTATGTAGGTGAGACGCTGTTATTCCTTTGTACCGTACGTTAAAATTGAAAATATTAACATTAATCATCGGTGAAGGTTTGTTGTTTTTAAGACGCCGGATCACGTTCGAAAACGGCGAAACGTAAATATTTTCGTTAATAATTCCTTTGTGTGATGTTTGCTCAAGTTTCGAAATGGACGTGATTAATGTGGGTTGAAAAATGTGCAGAAACTCGTGAACAGGTTATTATTTAATAACATTAGGAATTATTTGGTCATCTGTTAACGCAGAATCTCGATCTCATTTCTAAATGGTGATTTTAAGTTGTGTTTTGTGCAAATTAATTTATCGATCCAAGAAAGTAATTAATAATGTTGGAGGACTAATCAAAATGTGTCAAATATTTAATTTAACAAGTTTACTTTATTTATTATCATGTAAATAAACTTTCATTTATATAAATTTTGTTTTTGATGAAATATTTAATAAAAAAATTAAAAAATCTTTGAACTTTTGAAAAAATGATTAAAAAATTATTAATTCAATTTAATTTTTAAGATTTTATAGGAATAATTAAAATCCTTCAATAAAAATTAGTATTTTTTAAAAATATATATAGTAAAACGTGTATAAAAAATCAATAACAAAATGTAATATTAAATATAAAGATTTTTAAAAATTATCAATGTCTTTTAAGATTTTTTATGGACAATTAAAAACCTTCATCAAAAAATAGTATTTTTTAAAAAAATATACAATAAAACATGTATTAAAAAATTAAAAGTTTCTTATAACTTTATGTAATAGTAAAAAAAAACAAAAATAAAAAAAGTGGGCTGTTAAATTTAACGACATAATAACTGTTGTTCACGAACAGATATAATTAGTAAATTTGCAATATTATCGCAAAATTAAGACATTAAACTGTTAAATGTAAAAAATCCCCGAAATTACACAGATAATGTTTTGCATAATTCAAACTACACATGTTTTAGTGCAAAATTGTAATATTACAAAATAAGTAAATTTCAGAAATTACCATAAATTTTACGAAAATTACGTAATTACATCTTTAAAATAAATTTACAGTGCAATTTTGTCAAACTACAAACACCGAAGTAACTGCTGTAAATACTCAGATAAAAATTAAACAAATTATTGTTGAGGATTTATGACAACTCAAATATTGATCCTACAATAAATTTCTTAGAATGTTCAACACAAAATTATAGAAAATTCATAGAACTCTCATAATTTACGAGTTTTTATAATTTATGAAATTTACAGAACTTATAGACTTTCTAGAACTCATTTAAGGAATTTTTTAGAAATTAAAGAACTTATAAAATTGAATTTATTCATAAAATTTAGATAATTTATGGAATTTATATGCTTTCTAGAACTTTTATTTTAGAAAGTGTGTAATTATCAGTTTCTCTGTGGAACTTACAGAACTCATTTATAGATTTTTATACACTTTAGAAAACTTACAGAGCTTATACACTTTAGAAAATTCACAGAATTTATAGAATTTATTGAATAGTGTGTCTACATTATAGAATTTATTCGGTCTGTAGAACGTACAGACGTCATTTAAAGAATTTATACAATTTAGAAAACTTACAGAACTTAGAGACTTTATGTAACATACAGAATTTATAGTTTGTTAAACTGGTTTGTCCAAAATATGGAATTTATGCAATTTAGAGAACTTACACAGCTTATAGATTTTATAGAACTCACAGAATTTATAGTTTATTGAACTGATTTGTCTAAAATATAGAATTTATTCAGTCTATAGAACATACAGAGTTCATTTATAAAATTTAAACAATTTAGAAAATTTACAGAACATACAGAATTTATAGTTTGTTGAACTGGTTTGTCCAAATAATGGAATTTACACAATTTAGAGAACTTACAGACCTTATAGACTTTATAGAACTCACAGAATTTATAGTTTGTTGAACTGGTTTGTCCAAATTATAGAATTTATTCAGTCTATAGAACATACAGAGTTCATTTATAGAATTTATACAATTTATAAAATTTACAGAACATACAGAATTTATAGTTTGTTGAATTGGTTTGTTCAAATTATGGAATTTATACAATTAAGAGAACTTACAAAGCTTACAGACTTTATAGAACTCACAGAATTTATAGTTTGTTGAATTGGTTTGTCCAAATTATAGAATTTATTCAGTCTATAGAACATACAGAGCTCATTTATAGAATTTATACAATTTAGAAAATTTACAGAACATACAGAATTTATAATGTGTTGAACTGGTTTGTCCAAATTATGGAATGTATACAATTTAGAAAATTTACACACCTTATAGACTTTATAGGACTCATAAAATTCATAGTTTATTGAACTGGTTTGTCCAAATTATAGAATGTATTCAGTCTATAGAACATACAGAGTTTATTTATAGAATTTATACAATTTAGAAAATTTACAGAACATACAGAATTTATAGTTTGCTGAACTGGTTTGTCCAAATTATTGAATTTATACAATTTAGAGAACTTACAGAGCTTATAGACTTTACAGAACTCACATAATTTATAGTTTGTTGAACTGGTTTGTCCAAATTATGGCATTTATTCAGTCTGTAGATTTTTTATAGCTTAATTTATAAACTGTTATGGAGTTTATAAACTTTCTAGAAATTATAGAGTTCACAGAACATTATTTTATTATAAACTCAATAAAGTTTATTGAACTTATATTTTACAAAGTGAGTAATTATCAGTTACTCATTAATGAATAATTTAAAAAAAAAATGAGATGCGTCGATTTTTCGCAATAAAAACGTTTATGCACGAGTTGCCATCCGATAAAGCCCATCCGTTCGTGTCACCGTTTTTCCGGTGCTGAATGCAACACCATCAATTGAGCGTAAAATTAGAAATCGCTAAAATCTCTTAATAACTTCAATAGCCGATTAATTTATTGCGTCGCCCGTTTCCAGGAAGAGAACGAACCGTTTTAATTCCTAATTAAAATTACGCGTGCGGTTCTCCGCCTCAGTCAGTTGTGGTCTTTTGAAGTTGATTTACCGATTTCAAAACTGCCGCCTTGCGACACTTCCTACCAACCTTAAGAGATTTACGAGGAGCTGACGTCACACGCACATCAAATTTAAAATAAATCATTTCGCCTTCGGAGACAATGTAAAACGTGTTTGGGCACGTTTCCCAGACGAAAATGTCAATGCGGAGTATAAAATTGTGTTATTAAATATTAAAATATGAACAACACTTTAATAACAATGTAATGTCGCACGCAACGTTTGTGAATAAACGTTAGCAACTATTTATTAGACCTATTGACGTTAATTACAACAATGTAATCACATGTAATCAAATAGTTAACGTGTGCAACTGATAATATAATATTATTATAATAATAATCGAGCAGTTAAAAAAAATATATGTGTTATAGAATTTGTAGAATTTATTCAGTCTGCATAACGTATATAGTTCATTTATAAAATTTATGTGATTTATATAATTTACAGACTTCATAGAACTTATAAATAACTTAAATGTTAAATAAGATGATACACAGTTAGGATATACAATTTTAGAAGATACTCTGCTTGTCCTTCCATTATTATTATTATCATAAGAGTAAGCAGGAGCTTCATCATCTTCCTTCTGGAATTTTAGTTTTATTTTCCCACAATGCTTTCTTTTTCCTTTAGAAAAATAATCAAGAAGATAAAGGAAAACAGTATTATGTGTGAGAAAGATGATCAAAGAATAAAATCTTCATCAATCTAGAACCTTCCTTCTAAATTATGGCAATAAATTCTAGAGTTTAACAAGATAGCAACAAGAAGTCTTCAACCTTTTAATTTGCCAGTTTATTATTTGTTCAGATCTTATAAATCTGGCTTCTTCATAACCAGCTCTTAAGTGCTAAATTAGATGATATACAGCTAAGATAAACAATTTTAGAAGATGATACACTGCTTGTCCTTCCGTTGAATTCATAAGAGTAAGAGGAGCTCATCATCTTCCTTCTGGAATTTTAGTTTTATTTTCCCACAATGCTTTTTTCTTCCTTTAGAAAAATAATCTAGAAGATAAAGGAGAAGACTATTATGTGTGAGAAACATGATCGAAGAATAAAATCTTCAACAATCTAGAACTTTTTTTCTAAATTTTGGCAATCAATTCTAGAGTTTAACTAGATAGTATCAAGAAGTCTTCAACCTTTTAATTTGCCAGTTTACTATTTGTTCAGATCTTATAAATCTGGCTTCTTCATAACCAGTTCTTAAGTGCTAAATTAGATGATCCACAGTTAAGATAAACAATTTTAGAAGATGACACACTGCTTGTCCTTCTGTTGAAATCATAAGAGTAAGAAGGAGCACAACATCTTCCTTCTGGAATTTTATTTTCCCACAATGCTTTTTTCTTCCTTTAGAAAAATACTCTAGAAGATAAAGGAGAAGACTATTATGTATGAGAAACATGATCGAAGAATAAAATCTTCATCAATCTAGAACCTTTCTTCTAAATTTTGGCAATCAATTCTAGAGTTTAACAAGATAGCAACAAGAAGTCTTCAACCTTTTAATTTGCCAGTTTATTATTTGTTCAGATCTTATAAATCTGGCTTCTTCATAACCAGTTCTTAAGTGCTAAATTAGATGATCCACAGTTAAGATAAACAATTTTAGAAGATGATACACTGCTTGCCCTTCTGTTGAAATCATAAGAGTAAGAAGGAGCACATCATCTTCCTTCAGGAATTTTAATTTTATTTTCCCACAACGCTTTTTTCTTCCTTTAGAAAAATAATCAAGAAGATAAAGGAGAAGACTATTATGTGTAAGAAAGATGATCAAAGAATATAATCTTCATCAATCTAGAACCTTTCTTCTAAATTTTGGCAATAAATTCTAGAGTTTAACAAGATAGTATCAAGAAGTCTTCAACCTTTTAATTTGCCAGTTTATTATTTGTTCAGATCTTATAAATCTGGCTTCTTCATAACCAGTTCTTAAGTGCTAAATTAGATGATCCACAGTTAAGATAAACAATTTTAGAAGATGACACACTGCTTGTCCTTCCGTTGAATTCATAAGAGTAAGAAGGAGCTCATCATCTTCCTTCTGGAATTTTAGTTTTATTTTCCCACAATGCTTTTTTCTTCCTTTAGAAAAATAATCTAGAAGATAAAGGAGAAGACTATTATGTGTGAGAAACATGATCGAAGAATAAAATCTTCATCAATATAGAACCTTTCTTCTAAATTTTGGCAATCAATTCTAGAGTTTAACTAGATAGTATCAAGAAGTCTTCAACCTTTTAATTTGCCAGTTTATTGTTTGTTCAGATCTTATAAATCTGGCTTCTTCATAACCAGTTCTTAAGTGCTAAATTAGATGATCCACAGTTAAGATAAACAATTTTAGAAGATGACACAGTGCTTGTCCTTCCTTTGGAGTCATAAAAGTAATAATTGCTTCTGGAATTCCTGTTCCTGTTTTATTTTCTCATAATATTTTCTTCTTCCTTTTGAAAAATAATCAAGAAGATATTAAGAGTATTGAGTATGTGAAGAAGAACCAACAGCGCAAATATTTCATCTTCGTCACTTCATAGCTTTTTACCTGAATATTGTTAATGCATATAAAGAAAATCAATTTTCTTCAACCTTGATGATTTCATCGAATCTTGTAAACTTAGCTTCTTCATAAACAACATTTAATTGCACAATTAGACGAGATGCAATTAAGATAAACGCCTTTAGAAAATGCTTTATTTCAATTAAATTGTAAATATTAATTGCGAAGATAAATCTGTGCATACATTTGTATTGGAACCTTGTACTTAATGCAACTATTGTGTACTTACATAAATTCAATGGAATTTTTACTATGTACTACACATAATAAATGCATATTGTACGATATGAATATATTAATAACACCCATTTAAATATTGTCGTACCCAAAAAGAAACATACTCTCACTCTATTTATACATGCATGTCATTTACATTTTTACCTCGTTCAAAGCTAGTTTATGCGACATCTAAATACGACCAGCTTTAAAAACGTAAAAGTGTGTCAGATAAAATTATTCCGCCACTCCATTACCAAACGCACCACGAAAAATTAAACGTCCAATTAGATTTTCTATTTGTTGTGTGTGTGCGTAATTTCATAAATCGCAACCCAAGTTCCTCAAGCCTAATTGCGTTAGCGACCGGATTTGATTAAAACGTCAACCGAAAAACGCCACGGGGTTATGCTAATTCCGGACGACCCCGGAACAAACAAACCGCAAAGTCGTCGAATGTTTGCGCAGCCAGCACCGCGGGGTCGTGACCGGAAAATTCAAATGTTAGAGTTTCTCCCGTTTTTTTTTTCTCTCTTTTTTCGTGCGGCTGAAGTGTGCAGAAACGAATAAAGGTCTCTGGTTTAACGGTTGCGGCCCATAAACGTCGCCGTCGACGATCATCGTGCCCGTTTTTTAATGCGGCACAAGTTCCATCAAACACTACATATTAGCAAAGTTTTCGGGGGTGTCTTTACGACGCGGCTGAATTAAAAAGGAAAACTCGTTTCGCAAGTTTTTTACGATCGGTTTCGCGGTACAGGACTGAAAGCTTTTTAGTACAAAATTTTCTACAATTTCTGTAAATTCTGTAGCTTACACAAACTCGTTAAGTACTAAGAGATATAAATCCTATAATTAGGACAAACCAGTTAAATTCTGTAAGCTTTCTAAATTGCCTAAATTCTATAAATTGGCTCTGTAAGTTCTACAGACTAAATAAATTCCATAATTTGGACAAACAAGTTCAATAAACTATAAATTCTATAAGTTCTATAAAGTCTGTAAGTTCTGTAAATTGTATAAATTCTATAAATGAGTTATATAAGTTCCACGAACTGAATACATTCCTTAATTTGGACTAAACAGTTCAATAAACTCTATAAGTTCATCTTTTAAATTGTCTATCTTAACTGTGTATCATCTAATTTAGCACTTAAAAGTTGGTTATAAAGCAGCCAGATTTATAAGAACGAAACAAATAATAAACTGGCAAATTAAAAGGTTGAAGACTTCTTGTTACTATTTTGTGAAACTCTAGAATTGATTGCCAAAATTTAGAAGAAAGGTTCTAGATTGATGAAGATTTTATTCTTTGATCATGTTTCTCACACATAATAGTCTTCTCCTTTATCTTCTTGATTATTTTTCTAAAGGAAGAAGAAAGCATAGTGGGAAAATAAAACTAAAATTCCAGAAGGAAGATGATGAGCTCCTTCTTACTCTTATGATTTCAACGGAAGGACAAGTAGTGTATCCTCTTCTAAAATTGTTTATCTTAACTGTGTATCATCTAATTTAGCACTTAAGAGCTGGTTATGAAGAAGCTAGATTTATAAGATCTGAACAAATAATAAACTGGCAAATTAAAAGGTTGAAGACTTCTTGATACTATCTTGTTAAACTCTAGAATTTATTGCCAAAATTTAGAAGAAAGGTTCTAGATTGATGAAGATTATATTCTTTGATCATCTTTCTCACACATAATAGTCTTCTCCTTTATCTTCTTGATTATTTTTCTAAAGGAAGAAGAAAGTATTGTAGGAAAATAAAACTAAAATTCCAGAAGGAAGATGATGAACTCCTTCTTACTCTTAAGATTTCAACAGAAGGACAAGCAGTGTGTCAACTTCTAAAATTGTTTATCTTAACTGTGGATCATTTAATTTAGCACTTAAGAACTGGTTATGAAGAAGCTAGATTTATAAGATCTGAACAAATAATATACTAGCAAATTAAAAGGTTGAAGACTTCTTGTTACTATCTTGTTAAACTCTAGAATTTATTGCCAAAATTTAGAAGAAAGGTTCTAGATTGATGAAGATTTTATTCTTTGATCATGTTTCTCACACATAATAGTCTTCTCCTTTATCTTCTTGATTATTTTTCTAAAGGAAGAAGAAAGCATTGTGGGAAAATAAAACTAAAATTCCAGAAGGAAGATGATGAGCTCCTTCTTACTCTTATGATTTCAACGGAAGGACAAGTAGTGTATCCTCTTCTAAAATTGTTTATCTTAACTGTGTATCATCTAATTTAGCACTTAAGAGCTGGTTATGAAGAAGCTAGATTTATAAGATCTGAACAAATAATAAACTGGCAAATTAAAAGGTTGAAGACTTCTTGATACTATCTTGTTAAACTCTAGAATTTATTGCCAAAATTTAGAAGAAAGGTTCTAGATTGATGAAGATTATATTCTTTGATCATCTTTCTCACACATAATAGTCTTCTCCTTTATCTTCTTGATTATTTTTCTAAAGGAAGAAGAAAGTATTGTAGGAAAATAAAACTAAAATTCCAGAAGGAAGATGATGAACTCCTTCTTACTCTTAAGATTTCAACAGAAGGACAAGCAGTGTGTCAACTTCTAAAATTGTTTATCTTAACTGTGGATCATTTAATTTAGCACTTAAGAACTGGTTATGAAGAAGCTAGATTTATAAGATCTGAACAAATAATATACTAGCAAATTAAAAGGTTGAAGACTTCTTGTTACTATCTTGTTAAACTCTAGAATTTATTGCCAAAATTTAGAAGAAAGGTTCTAGATTGATGAAGATTTTATTCTTTGATCATGTTTCTCACACATAATAGTCTTCTCCTTTATCTTCTTGATTATTTTTCTAAAGGAAGAAGAAAGCATTGTGGGAAAATAAAACTAAAAGTCCAGAAGGAAGATGATGAGCTCCTTCTTACTCTTATGATTTCAACGGAAGGACAAGCAGTGTATCATCTTCTAAAATTGTTTATCTTAACTGTGTATCATCTAATTTAGCACTTAAGAGCTGGTTATGAAAAAGTCAGATTTATAAGATCTGAACAAATAATAAACTGGCAAATTAAAAGGTTGAAGACTTCTTGTTACTATCTTGTTATACTCTAGAATTTATTGCCAAAATTTAGAAGAAAGGTTCTAGATTGATGAAGATTTCATTCTTTGATCATGTTTCTCACACATAATAGTCTTCTCCTTTATCTTCTTGATTATTTTTCTAAAGGAAGAAGAAAGCATTGTGGGAAAATAAAACTAAAATTCCAGAAGGAAGATGATGAGCTCCTTCTTACTCTTATGATTTCAACGGAAGGACAAGTAGTGTATCCTCTTCTAAAATTGTTTATCTTAACTGTGTATCATCTAATTTAGCACTTAAGAGCTGGTTATGAAGAAGCCAGATTTATAAGATCTAAACAAATAATAAACTGGCAAATTAAAAGGTAGAAGACTTCTTGATACTATCTTATTGAACTCTCGAATTTATTACCAAAATTTAGAAGAAAGGTTCTAGATTGATGAAGATTTTATTCTTTGATCATGTTTCTCACACATAATAGTCTTCTCCTTTATCTTCTTGATTATTTTTCTAAAGGAAGAAGAAAGCATTGTGGGAAAATAAAACTAAAATTCCAGAAGGAAGATGATGAGCTCCTTCTTACTCTTATGATTTCAACGGAAGGACAAGCAGTGTATCATCTTCTAAAATTGTTTATCTTAACTGTGTATCATCTAATTTAGCACTTAAAAGTTGGTTATGAAGCAGCCAGATTTATAAGATCTGAACAAATAATAAACTGGCAAATTAAAAGGTTGAAAACTTCTTGATACTATCTTGTTAAACTCTAGAATTGATTGCCAAAATTTAGAAGAAAGGTTTTAGATTGATGAAGATTATATTCTTTGATCATCTTTCTCACACATAATAGTCTTCTCCTTTATCTTCTTGATTATTTTTCTAAAGGAAGAAGAAAGCATTGTGGGAAAATAAAACTAAAAGTCCAGAAGGAAGATGATGAGCTCCTTCTTACTCTTATGATTTCAACGGAAGGACAAACAGTGTATCATCTTCTAAAATTGTTTATCTTAACTGTGTATCATCTAATTTAGCACTTAAGAGCTGGTTATGAAGAAGCCAGATTTATAAGATCTGAACAAATAATAAACTGGCAAATTAAAAGGTTGAAGACTTCTTGTTACTATCCTGTTAAACTCTAGAATTTATTGCCAAAATTTAGAAGAAAGGTTCTAGATTGATGAAGATTTTATTCTTTGATTATCTTTCTCACACATAATAGTCTTCTCCTTTATCTTCTTGATTATTTTTCTAAAGGAAGAAGAAAGCATTGTGGAAAAATGAAACTAAAATTCCAGAAGGAAGATGATAAGCTCCTTCTTACTCTTATGATTTTAACGGAAGGACAAGCAGTGTATCATCTTCTAAAATTGTTTATCTTAACTGTGTATCATCTAATTTAGCACTTAAAAGTTGGTTATGAAGCAGCCAGATTTATAAGATCTGAACAAATAATAAACTGGCAAATTAAAAGGTTGAAGACTTCTTGTTACTATCCTGTTAAACTCTAGAATTTTTTGCCAAAATTTAGAAGAAAGGTTTTAGATTGATGAAGATTTTATTCTTTCATCATCTCTCTTCTGATTCTTCTAATAAGTGAGGATAGTACTATATTCACAATATATTTTAATATAAAGAATTTGAACAAAAAGGGTCAACGTCCCAGCGATTCGGACTACCGTGCAACGAAGTCCACAATAAGTAAAAAATTTGTCGCCGCTCTCGTCACACACACACACGAAACCGATCAAGATCAGGCCGCCGTAAAAATTTTAATCCGGGCGAAAAGAGAGACGACGCTTTTGAAATGACGAATTGATAATCGGCATTAAGGCCCGGGCAGATCGGACCGTCCGATACGCGGCCAGCTAACTTCTTAATTATACGACCGAACGGTGCCCGTCGCCGATAAAACTGTCCCAGGTAGTGCCACACTTAAACGCCACGTTGCCACACCACCAACCCCCATCCCCCCATCAATCCCGGGCTCGTTCGCAAAGGTCACACAAACTCAATCCAATCGACTGACTAGCTCCAGGTGGTCAGGTCCAAGTCCGAATGTTTGTGAACCTCCGAGCTGCCGTCGAGCATCGGCGCAGAGGTGCGATGGAAGTGCGACAACGGTGGAAGCGGTCCGTTAGCGGTATTAATGTCGACAATGGACCGAAAGTGGTCAATTGCTCATCGATATATCTTGTTCTTCGGGCTCTTATCTGTGGCATTCGATGCTTTTATGCTCGGGAGGCTTCCAGATTTGCCACTGCCGAAGACATTCCATTAATCGAAACGAATAAATTTTCGGACCGGACACGTCGCGGGCGACGAGTATTTCTCAACAGGTCTCACGCCGAAGAATAATCCGTGCCATAACCCGCCTTTGTTCGATGCTGGCCTCTTTCATGAAATTTATATGATGGGAACAATTTTTCTTAAGTGCCGGATAAAGTATTTTTAGAATGTGAAATAATACAAAATAGAACTTCTTCTAAATCAAATAATTTAAGAAAGAGAATAATTACTTCCAAACAGTATAAACTAATGCAAAAAATATCGGAAGACAACAATTATTTACTAATTTAGAATAATATAAATTAGAATTTGTAAGAGAAAATAATCTTTGTTACCTTCTAAATCAAATAATTTAAGGAATAGAATAATTTCATCCATACAGTATAAACTAGTTCAAAGAATATTGGAAGAGAACGATTATTTACTAATTTAGAATAGTATAAATTAGAATTTGTAAGATGAGAATAATCTTTATTTTCTAAATCAAATAATTTAAGAAAGAGAATAATTACTTCCAAACAATATAAACTAGTTCAAAGAATATTGGAAGAGAACTATTATTTACTAATTTAGAATATTATAAATTAGAATTTGTAAGATGAGAATAATCTTTGTTATCTTCTAAATCAAATAATTTAGGAAAGAGTATAATTACTTCCAAACAGTATAAAATAGTTGAAAGAATATTGGAAGAGAACAATTATTTACTAATTTAGAATAATATAAATTAGAAATTATAAGATGAGAATAATTTTTGTCATCTTCTAAATCAAATAATTTAAGGAAGAGTATAATTACTTCCAAACAGTATAAACTAGTTCAAAGAATATTGGAAGAGAACAATTATTTACTAATTTCGAATAGTATAAATTAGATTTTGTGAGATGTGAATAATCTTTGTTAACTTCTAAATCAGATAATTTCAGGAAGAGAATAATTACTTCCAAACAGTATAAATTAGTTCAAAGAATATTGGAAGAGAACAATTATTTACTAATTTAGAATAGTATAAATTAGAATTTGTAAGATGAGGATAATCTTTGTTATCTTCTAAATCAAATAATTTAAAGAGGAGAATAATTACTTTCAAACAGTATAAACTAGTTAAAATAATATTGGAAGAGAACAATTATTTACTAATTTAGAATAGTATAAATTAGAAATTTTAAGATGAGAATAATTTTTGTCATCTTCTAAATCAAATAATTTAAGGAAGAGTATAATTACTTCCAAACAGTATAAACTAGTTCAAAGAATATTAGAAGAGAACAATTATTTACTAATTTTGAATAGTATAAATTAAATTTTGTAAGATGTGAATAATCTTTCTTAACTTCTAAATCAAATAATTTAAGGAAGAGAATAATTACTTCCAAACAGTATAAACTAGTTCAAAGAATATTGGAAAAGAACAATTATTTACTAATTTCGAATAGTATAAATTAGATTTTGTAAGATGTGAATAATCTTTGTTAATTTCTAAATCAAATAATTTAAGGAAGAGAATAATTACTTTCAAACAGTATAAACTAGTTCAAAGAATATTGGAAGAGAACAATTATTTACTAATTTAGAATAGTATAAATTAGAATTTGTGAGATGAGAATAATCTTTGTGCTTTTCTAAATCAAATAATTTAAGGAAGAGAATAATTACTTCCAAACAGTATAAACTAGTTCAAAGAATATTGGAATTAATTTAGAATAGAATAATAAACTGTAATTTGTAAGAAATCTTCATTAACTGCCACATCAAATAATTAAAAAAAGAGAACACTACTCCTAAAAAATAGTCCAAACTCTAACCTGCCCTTGTTGGTAGTTGATCTCTTACCTGCAACAGAAAAAGAACGTGTTAAGACAAAGAAATAATCGACTAATTAAGAGTTTTGTCGTCTAACATCGGTACATCTTCAAGAAGTCAATTAACGACGTCGCCTCGTCGCTTCGAACGTGGTGGCATCATCGACGGCGACGCCGCCAAACGAAAATAGACCCTGTACCCCCGGAAAATTTATTGTCCTGTCATCGGGAAATAATTAGACACCCGATACCGTTCGACGGGAAGCGCGAAAAAACCGACGTCCACGATTAATCCCCCGAATTTGTCCCGAACCGAAATAAAACCCAAAAAACAAACGAAATTAGTACGTGAAATTGAAGGTGTCTGTTATACCCCGATGGCGCTATTTTTAACGGGTCTACAGTAATTTACGTATCGGATGCGAGAACGAAACAAAAAAAACGTAAAATAAAAATAAAAAAATAGAAAGAGATTTCCGGACCGGTGAATTACGGATACTGTCTGCACACATGTATGTATCTGTGTATGTGTACGTGGTGCACAAAATGCGGGCCAGACGACTGTAAAATTTGTCTAGGCGGCTTTATGGCCGCTGTTTTACGGCCGAAAGTTTTGTAACTAAATTAAGACTTTCAAAATTGAAGTCGTGTAATAATCTGGCCTTTTAGTGGCGGTGTGTCTCGTTTACTGGTGTCTATGTTGTGGAAATGCTGCATGCTGGATTATGGTTAGGGGGTGGTGCAGACTATTGGGCACTGCGGATGTGCAAGTTAATCTCTGTTCCACAAGAACTTCTTCAAGGAACTCTTATTTCTAATTAGTGTAAATTGAAATTCGTAAGACTGGACAGAATAATCCTTGTTACTGCTAGATCAATGAATATTAGAAGAGAATAATTATTAAATAGTATTAATTTGTAGCTTGTAAGATGAAAATAGTATTTATTATTAGGTAGAACAAACAATATTGGGAAGAGAACAACTACTTTTAAATAGTAAAAATTAAAATGTGCAAAATGAGAATAACTTTTGATAATTGCTACATCAATCACAAGAATTTTGGAAAGAGAATATGGTACTTCCAAGTAGTATACATTGGATGTGTAAGAGGAGAAAAATCTATGTTAATAGCTAGAACAAAGAATATTGGGAAAAGAACAACTACTTCTAAATAGTAAAAATTAAATGTGCAAGATGAGAATAACTTTTGATAATTGACACATCAATCACAAGAATTTTGGAAAGAGAATAGTTACTTCCAAGTAGTATACATTGGATGTGTAAGAGGAGAAAAATCTATGTTAATAGCTAGAACAAAGAATATTAGGAAGAGAACAACTACTTCTAAATAGTAAAAATTAAATGTGCAAGATGAGAATAACTTTTGATAATTGCTACATCAATCACAAGAATTTTGGAAAGAGAATAGTCACTTCCAAGTAGTATACATTGGATGTGTAAGAGGAGAAAAATCTATGTTAATAGCTAGAACAAAGAATATTCGAAAGAGAACAACTACTTCTAAATAGTAAAAATGAAATGTGCAAGATGAGAAAAACTTTTTATAATTGCTACATCAATCACAAGAATTTTGGAAAGAGAATAGTTACTTCCAAGTAGTATACATTGGATGTGTAAGAGGAGAAAAATCTATGTTAATAGCTAGAACAAAGAATATTGGAACGAGAACAATTACTTCTAAATAGTAAAAATTAAATGTGTAAGATGAGAATAACTTTTGATAATTGCTACATCAATCACAAGAATTTTGAAAAGAGAATAGTCACTTCCAAGTAGTATACATTGGATGTGTAAGAGGAGAAAAATCTATGTTAATAGCTAGAACAAAGAATATTCGAAAGAGAACAACTACTTCTAAATAGTAAAAATGAAATGTGCAAGATGAGAAAAACTTTTTATAATTGCTACATCAATCACAAGAATTTTGGAAAGAGAATAGTTACTTCCAAGTAGTATACATTGGAAGTGTAAGAGGAGAAAAATCTATGTTAATAGCTAGAACAAAGAATATTGGAACGAGAACAATTACTTCTAAATAGTAAAAATTAAATGTGTAAGATGAGAATAACTTTTGATAATTGCTACATCAATCACAAGAATTTTGGAAAGAGAATAGTCACTTCCAAGTAGTATACATTGGATGTGTAAGAGGAGAAAAATCTATGTTAATAGCTAGAACAAAGAATATTCGAAAGAGAACAACTACTTCTAAATAGTAAAAATGAAATGTGCAAGATGAGAAAAACTTTTTATAATTGCTACATCAATCACAAGAATTTTGGAAAGAGAATAGTTACTTCCAAGTAGTATACATTGGATGTGTAAGAGGAGAAAAATCTATGTTAATAGCTAGAACAAAGAATATTGGAACGAGAACAATTACTTCTAAATAGTAAAAATTAAATGTGTAAGATGAGAATAACTTTTGATAATTGCTACATCAATCACAAGAATTTTGAAAAGAGAATAGTCACTTCCAAGTAGTATACATTGGATGTGTAAGAGGAGAAAAATCTATGTTAATAGATAGAACAAAGAATATTCGAAAGAGAACAACTACTTCTAAATAGTAAAAATTAAATGTATAAGACGAGAATAACTTTTGATAATTGCTACATCAATCACAAGAATTTTGGAACGAGAATAGTTACTTCCAAGTAGTATACATTGGATGTGTAAGAGGAGAAAAATCTATGTTAATAGCTATAACAAAGAATATTGGAAAGAGAACAACTAATTCTAAATAGTAAAAATGAAATGTGCAAGATGAGAATAACTTTTGATAATTGCTACATCAATCACAAGAATTTTGGAAAAAGAATAGTTACTTCCAAGTAGTATACATTGGCTGTGTAATAGGAGAAAAATCTATGTTAATAGCTAGAACAAAGAATATTGGGAAGAGAACAACTACTTCTAAATAGTAAAAATTAAATGTGCAAGATGAGAATAACTTTTGATAATTGCTACATCAATCACAAGAATTTTGGAAAGAGAATAGTTACTTTTAAGTAGTATACATTGGATGTGTAAGAGGAGAAAAATCTATGTCATTGTATTACAAAAATAATTCTTGTCGAATTGCTCACGTCTTTGGACGCTTAATTCATAAAAAAAAAATATGACGATGTTAAGATTGCGTAGATGTAGATATCAAACAGTAAAACACTTTCATAATCAACGTAACTGAGCTGTTTTTTTTTCTCCAGTAATTCGCGGTGTGAATTTCATCTCGACCATTTAATCGAAGCCAATAAGTAATTACGATTTGATTTAATGAGGTGAAATCGTTGCGACACCGACAAACACACGAATCATTGTAACCTCTAATCACTAGAAATACACTTCTTTCACCGCGAATTACTATTAGATTCCGTCCATTATGGGAGTGGCGTAATGTTTTGAGCCCCCTCGAAAAATGGGCGCAATAAATTCGCATTACACGTCACTGAGTGTATATTTTTGTGCGTAATCTCGGACGAAAAGTAACAGCGCTTATTATGTGACATTTGGCCGTCGCTAGACAAAGGCATCCCCCTCTCAGCACCCCCGGTTCCAATTTAATTCGTATTGTAAGGCTCTCTGATGTGCCAACTGTTATCTATCGCACGTTATTATTGTAATTGTAATGGATCAGTTTTTTTTTACGACGGTCTGTCGTCAGACAATGTGGCGCAAGTGGGTAGTTTTGGTTTTGGGGTAGAAAGGATTTTTGCGAGGGCGAATGTCGGGGTTTTTTTTTACGAGTTTGCGTTTCTGTCGAGTGTGAAAGAATGCCTCGGTTTTGTTTGATAAATGCGTCTGTAATATTTGGGACAGGAGTAAAAAAAATGTTGAAATTTTATATATCAGTGATGACAAAGTCAATTTTTTTCCTGATTAATTCGTTCAGTAATCATAAAGTTTAAAAACAAATCTTGGAAATTTAGTATAAATTGAATTTGTATGACAATAATGTAAGATTAAAGAATTTTGGAAAGAGAACAACTACTTTTAAATAGTAAAAATTAAATGTGTAAGATGAGAATAACTTTTAATAATTGCTACATCAATAAAATGAATTTTGGAAAGAGAATAACTACTTCCAAGTAGAATTGGATATGTAAGAATAGAAAAAACTGTGTTAATAGTTAGATCAAAGAATTTTGGAAAGAGAATATCTACTTCCAAAAATATTAATGATGATATAGTTATAAAATAATTAGATAAAAGTTCTTCCTCAGTAATTTGTTGGGCAATTATAAAATTTAAAATTCCTAAAAAACATGATTTTGAAACTATGTAGAGATTTTTAACCAGACTTAATTTCAATACCCAACATTTCTCTCATCTCATAAGTGCTAATTAACAAAACGGAATACATTCATTACAACTTATTACCGACCATGTTTCCATCCTAAATAAACCCATTGAATTTGGCAACCACATATCTCGACACGTAACACAGATTTTCGCGCCAATTACAAACGGTGATGTAAAAAAAAATGACTTTCGTAAGCACGATTAGCATTACGGCTTAATTTCGGGCCGAACAAAACGGATTTACGACGGGAGGCTTTCTAATTGCGTAAGTACACGAGAAAAATGAAGAAGGAAAAGCAAAAAAAAAATTGTGTGCTGTCGTTAATTACCGTCGGTAATAAGGAAACGTCATATAGAGTAAATACGAAATGATAAACGATGGAAATAAATTAATTTAAACGGTTTTAATTGATGGCGGCGTTCAAATGGGTCGACGGTGATTTGTTCCTGCCTCTGGCCGGTGGCAACCTGTTTGACGTGGTGTCCGGAAAAATAGCTAATGGCGATTAGATAGCTGCATTTAGGTTTGATAAAATGCTAACGGTACTGGCTGCAATTTGCCGGACTAATTTGAATAAATCTGTTGCCAGGCGAGAGGGTTAAGAAAGTAAAGAAAGTCACGTAAATGATAAAATACTTGACATCGTGGCAACAGCGCAGGAAGGGCAACGGTGACGTCATGTGACAATAATTTCTACACGGTAAAAATTTGAGTTAAAACAGTTTTAGAAGGGAATAATTACTTCCAAGTAGTCTAAATTAGATCTGTAATAGCCAGACAAGAATATATGAAAGAGAATCTTTACAATCAAGCTCCTAAAGATGAGAATAATCTTTGTCAACCGGGCCACCTCAGGGCTTAAATTTTAAAGCCAACAACGTGCGAGATTTTTCTAACGACGTGAATAAAACATTGTCAAACATTGTGTTCTAACGCCCGTAAAAGAGAACGGGCTAATCCAAAACGGCACGGAGCAGCAGCGTCCCGAAACAAAGGGCCCCGTACGAAGAGAAATGTGTTACATCATTTAAATTTTTAACCAGAGAAAACAGGCTCGTCTCCGTAATGACACCGCAGTTAGTTCTCGCACCGCCACCCGGTCCAATTTATTCAGTCCTCGGTTTCACACAACGATTCGAGGAGCTGATTGATCGCCATAACAAAAACAAATTAGTCTCAGTTAATCCAGTAAAAGACGTCGCTACAGCTGGGTGGAATATTTTTAGCCTCGACGTCGCGAGATTTGTAACGTGTCATTCCGGATTACTTTCGATGGTCTCTGGACGGGCGAAAATCACCCGTTTATCACCCGAAAGAAGTCGGTGGCGTTGGTTTCCCATACGCGGGATGGTCCGAGAGTTTTTGTTGCCCGCCGGACCCGTCGCCTTATTATAATCTGAAATTAAGTGCAGTTTAAATTCTCGACCTTTGTCTCAGTCGACGTCGTGTTTTGCAATTGTTATATAATTTAGATAAACATCTCGAGCATCGGGATCACGTTCCTACAATGCGGATCATACCCGTATAAATATCACGTAGCGCTGAAGAATTTCGGAATCGTTGGAGTTTTTACGATTACTCATCCGGTTATCGTCGTTGGGTTGGTTGAATTTCAAACAAATACATACGTATTTTAAAAAAAATATTAGATTTTAATAATGTCATTGTCTTAATTTAGCATAAATAGGATTTGGAAGATGAGAATACTCTTTGTTAACTGTTAAATCAAAGAATTTCAAAAGTCATTCTCATCTTATACATTTAATTTTTACTATTTAGAAGTTTCCAATATTCTTTGTTCTAACATTAACATAGATTTTTTTCCTCTTACACATTCAATGTATACTTCTTGGAAGTAACTATTCTGTTTCCAAAATTCTTGTGATTGATGTGGCAATTATCAAAAGTTATTCTCATGTTACACATTTAATTTATACTATTTAGAAGTAGTTGTTTTCTTCCCAATATTCTTTGTTCTAGCTATTAACATAGATTTTTCTCCTCTTACACATTCAATATATACTTCTTGGAAGTAACTATTCTGTTTCCAAAATTCTTGTGATTGATGTGGCAATTATCAAAAGTTATTCTCATCTTACACATTTAATTTTTACTATTTAGAAGTAGTTGTTCTCTCACCAATATTCTTTGTTCCAGTTATTAACATAGGTTTTTCTCCTCTTACACATCCAATGTATACTACTTGGAAGTAACTATTCTTTTTCCAAAATTCTTGTGATTGATGTAGCAATTATCAAAAGTTATTCTCGTCATGCACATTTAATTTTTACTATTTAGAAGTAGTTGTTCTATTACCAATATTCTTTGTTCTAGTTATTAACATAGATTTTTCTCCTCTTACACATCCAATATATACTACTTGGAAGTAACTATTCTCTTTCCAAAATTCTTGTGATTGATGTAGCAATTATCAAAAGTTATTCTCATCTTGCACATTTCATTTTTACTAATTAGAAGTAGTTGTTCTCTTTCGAATATTCTTTGTTCTATCTATTAACATAGATTTTTCTCCTCTTACACATCCAATGTTTTCAAAATTCTTGTGATTGATGTAGCAATTATCAAAAGTTATTCTCATCTTGCACATTTCATTTTTACTATTTAGAAGTAGTTGTTCTCTTTCCAATATTCTTTGTTCTAGCTATTAACATAGATTTTTCTCCTCTTACACATCCAATGTATAAGCGTCCAAAGTCGTGACCAATTCAACAATGTAAATTTTATAATAAAATAACTCTTTTTCATACACGACTACTGAAATGTCAGGTTAATAATTAAATCATGTTTAGTAGGTACGAAATGAACATCGTGGCAACAACGTTTTAAGGGCAGCAGTGACGTCATGCGCACTAAGAGTGCGCAGAAGTTATACTAAAATTACTGAATCAATTCGAACTTATTGTGCTGAATAATGAAACCACAACAATTTCTGTTGATGCTACATAATGGAGGTCGACAAATGGAACGGTTATTCTCAGTTTCCGACACATCAATGGCCCCTAGTTTGTCAATCTGCGGCGCCGACAATGGACAATATTTAGCCAATAATTACATAGCAGCCTAAGAACGCGTTCGGCCGTACACAAAAGGTGTCCGTTATATATTAGAGCGGGCATTGATATTCAAAAATGTTTTATCATTGTTTTAAATCAATTACTTTGTAACGTCGGACGTCTTATTATCATAACGTTGCTCTTTTGTGTTTGTGTGTGTGTGTAAATTGGAAGAGAAAGACGTTGGCCCAGTAACCTTGCGTCGCAAAGGAAAAGTTAAAATGTCAAAAGCATTTTCCAGCAATTTGTTTTTCAGGTGAGGGAACAGCGTTTGTGGCCTGTAATTTTGGTGATTTATACCCGGACCAATTACGAACTAAATCATCCGCACCATTCGATCTTATAATTACGCCGAATAATTTAATTCGACCGTGAGCTTTCGTTCGCCGCTCTCGCAGACCTTTGGTGTCAAATATTTTAACAAATTTGACGTTCGGCAATAACTGTGGCTAACCTACATTTCGGTAGACAATCGGAACCCGATAATTAGGACGTCACCGGTCGATTTTTATCCGAATTGGCTTAACAATTACAAATCTAATTAACCTATTGGTCAATTTCACAAACACAAACCCACAAACAACGGCTCCGAACTTGTATCGTGACGTTTCACCTATTCAACAATGCCCGACATAAATAAAGATAATTTACGTAGTAAATCATTTTAATAATCGTCGATTTTTTACGACACAGGATACATAAAATTATGCCCGAAAACGTCGAGATTTGCGCTAATTAAGTTGTTGGCGATGGTCGGCGGACGCTTTGACGAAGAAACCGTAAAAACCGAAAAAATTGTAACGACGAAAATGCGTAATAAAAACGGGGGGTTCTCAGGCCGGGCGCGGTTATTAAAAATAAATTAAGATACGGGAGAGGCCTCGGAGATAAGACGCTGCTTTAGATAAAAACGTCGCAATAAAAATCGTGAGAGCGGCACTTAAACTCACGGGAATATTGAAACCTAGTGGGAAGGTGACACGGTGACCAACTGTGAGTGTAACAGTTTTTTATCGCCGTCGTAAAACTAATTTCTAACGTTTCATTGAAATAAATCATGCTTTATACTTCGTTGCGACGTGGCAACGCCGCACAACAGAGGTGCGCAGTAAGCGTGCGCAAACGCCGAATTCACGTACCCACCGTTTTGATTGACTGGAGGGAAATAAGCAATTCCAAAGACAATGAAAATAACGACGGGACCATTAATCATACGAATGCGTACGGTAGTGCCCCCGTCCCGAAATGACAAATGACCTTTTCTGATTGTAAACAAAAAAAATTAACATCACGCTCAATCAAAGTGAGCCCGGGAGAGTCGTCCGACGATCCGGTTGGATGATAAGGACGAATGATGATTTCCGTACGGTTTCTATTATGGTTTTGAGCCGTATGCATTATTCAGAATGTGTTTTGTATATTGATTGGGCCATTTTTTTCCATCGCCTTCTGAGAGGTTCGAAATGCAATCAATAATAAATAATAAATACGAATCGGATGCTGGGACGAGAGAGGTTCGAAAGTTAACTGTGACTGGAACGAGGCCGTAAATATATGCAAATAATGGTCGTCGGGTGTGTAATGTAACTATAAAACAACAAGTTATTATCGTGGTTAGTGCTCGGGTGAGAGTCTTTATTTTCTACCTTGGAAAAACGGTAAAAAAACTGATGAAGAATGTATTTAAAATGTGTACGGCGAACGGCCCGTTGTTGTTGGATTTAGGCCGAAATTAACAAAGATAACGACAGATTAACGAAAACGATAGACCGGTCATAATCGTATCAATTATGGGCCAAACAAAAAAATATATTTATGGCACTCAAGGATCCAAACAGCAACTTGTGAATGGCAGTATTAGGAATTGTAAACGGATTAAACTATTTAGCTTTTAATTAAATGATAATTAATTAGATTGGAGTGAAATATTTTAACAATATTGGGCTTTTTAATTGGCTATATAAAACATAATTCTCGATTGTGAAGCAACAAATTACTGTGAAGTGTATTTCATAAAAAAATATCAGGGTCAAATCCAAATAATTTATTGTTAATTCGGAATTTTTTCATATACATAATACTTATTTATAGTTTTATTTCCTTTCTTTAATTATTCTTTCCAATTTATAACCAAAATAAATTTTTGTGGCCCTAAATTGAAGGACTTTAACGTGATATCAAAATATCTCTTAATAAAGCTTTTAGTTGCAGAAGTCTTTTAATATATCCTTAATTGTCTTATTAGTGAAATAGAAGAATATTTTTTAAATATTTCTCTTGCCATTTTATGTACAAACTTATGTTTCTTAAATATAATTTTAATACTCTAAACTAGATGACTTTTAACTTGATGTACCTTATTTCAAAGAGTCTGTTAATAAAGCTTTTAGTTGTAGAAGTCTTTTAATATATCCTTAATTGTCTTATTAGTGAAATAGAAGAATATTTTTTAAATATTTCTCTTGTCATTTTATGTACAAACTTATGTTTCTTAAATATAATTTTAATACTCAAAACTAGATGACTTTTAACTTGATGTATGTTGTCTCAAAACGTCTCTTAATAAAGCTTTTACTTGAAGAAGTCTTTTAATATATCCTTAATTGACTTATTAGTGAAATAGAAGAATGTTTTTTTAAATATTTCTCTTACCATTTTAAGTACAAACTTATGTTTTTTAAATATAATTTTATTATTCTAAACTAGATGATTTTTAACATGATGTATCTTGTCTCAAAATGTCTCTTAATAAAGCTTTTACTTGAAGAAGTCTTTTTATATATCCTTAATTGACTTATTAGTGAATTAGAAAAATATTTTTTAAATATTTCTCTTGTCATTTTATGTACAAACTTATGTTTATTAAATATAATTTTAATACTCAAAACTAGATGACTTTTAACTTGATGTATGTTGTGTCAAAATGTCTCTTAATAAAGCTTTTACTTGAAGAAGTCTTTTAATATATCCTTAATTGACTTATTAGTGAAATAGAAGAATGTTTTTTTAAATATTTCTCTTGTCATTTTATGTACAAACTTATGTTTCTTAAATATAATTTTAATACTATAAACTAGATGACTTTTAACTTGATGTATCTTGTCTCAAAATGTCTCTTAATAAAGATTTTACTTGCAGAAGACTTTTAATATATCCTTAATTGACTTATTAGTGAAATAGAAGAATGTTTTTTTTAAATATTTCTCTTACCATTTTATGTACAAACTTATGTTTCTTAAATATAATTTTAATACTCTAAGCTAGATGATGTTTAACTTTATGTATCTTATCTCAAAATATCTCTTAATAAAGCTTTTACTTGCAGAAGTCTTTTGATATATCCTTAATTGTCTTATTAGTGAAGTAGAAGAATATTTTTTAAATATTTCTCTTGCCATTTTATGTACAAACTTATGTTTATTAAATATAATTTTAATACTCAAAACTAGATGACTTTTAACTTGATGTATGTTGTCTCAAAATGTCTCTTAATAAAGCTTTTACTTGAAGAAGTCTTTTAATATATCCTTAATTGACTTATTAGTGAAATAGAAGAATGTTTTTTTAAATATTTCTCTTACCATTTTATGTACAAACTTATGTTTTTTAAATATAATTTTATTATTCTAAACTAGATGATTTTTAACTTGATGTATGTTGTCTCAAAATGTCTCTTAATAAAGCTTTTACTTGAAGAAGTCTTTTAATATATCCTTAATTGACTTATTAGTGAATTAGAAAAATATTTTTTAAATATTTCTCTTGTCATTTTATGTACAAACTTATGTTTATTAAATATAATTTTAATACTCAAAACTAGATGACTTTTAACTTGATGTATGTTGTGTCAAAATGTCTCTTAATAAAGCTTTTACTTGAAGAAGTCTTTTAATATATCCTTAATTGACTTATTAGTGAAATAGAAGAATGTTTTTTTTAAATATTTCTCTTACCATTTTATGTACAAACTTATGTTTCTTAAATATAATTTTATTACTCTAAACTAGATGATTTTTAACTTGATATATCATGTCTCAAAATGTCTCTTAATAAAGATTTTACTTGGAGAAGTCTTTTAATATATCCTTAATTGACTTATTAGTGAAATAGAAGAATGTTTTTTTAAATATTTCTCTTACCATTTTATGTACAAACTTATGTTTTTTAAATATAATTTTATTATTCTAAACTAGATGATTTTTAACTTGATGTATCTTGTCCCAAAATGTCTCTTAATAAAGCTTTTACTTGAAGAAGTCTTTTAATATATCCTTAATTGACTTATTAGTGAAATAGAAGAATGTTTTTTTAAATATTTCTCTTACCATTTTATGTACAAACTTATGTTTCTTAAGTATAATTTTAATACTCTAAGCTAGATGATGTTTAACTTGATGTATCTTGTCTCAAAATGTCTCTTAATAAAGCATTTTCTTGCAGAAGTCTTTTAATATATCCTTAATTGACTTATTAGTGAATTAGAAAAATATTTTTTAAATATTTCACTTGTCATTTTATGTACAAACTTATGTTTATTAAATATAATTTTAATACTCAAAACTAGATGATTTTTAACTTGATGTATGTTGTCTCAAAATGTCTCTTAATAAAGCTTTTACTTGAAGAAGTCTTTTAATATATCCTTAATTGACTTATTAGTGAAATAGAAGAACGTTTTTTTAAATATTTCTCTTACCATTTTATTTACAAACTTATGTTTTTTAAATATAATTTTATTATTCTAAACTAGATGATTTTTAACTTGATGTATCTTGTCTCAAAATGTCTCTTAACAAAGCATTTACTTGCAGAAGACTTTTAATATATCCTTAATTGACTTATTAGTGAAATAGAAGAATATTTTTTAAATATTTCTCTTGTCATTTTATGTACAAACTTATGTTTATTAAATATAATTTTAATACTCTAAACTGGATGATTTTTAACAAGCTTTTACTTGTAGCAGAAGCAGTATCTTAATAGCCAAAAAGAAGAATAAAAGATTGTAGAAAATCCCTTTATTATAATATTGTTTTTATAACAAAATATCCAAACTAGGCACTAAAACCAACACTCACCTTGTTCTGCAAACGTCCTCCATATCGTCAGCGCCAGTAGAGGCAAGAATCTCGCCCAAAGGCCCATATCGGCCCAAGGTACAGCCCCCCCGGTCTGGCTGGCTTCAGTACATCGTCTACTTCATCCTGCAACCAAAAAAACAACACTTAAAACTAACAAAACGGAAGCGTCTGGACGTTCGCACGGCCACCGAGGCCGCAGGAATTCCATAAAATAACAAAAAAAAAAAAGATAAAAAGGAGGCGCAACCGCCCTCCCTTGAACCCTTGAAAACGGCTTCGGACCGCGATATTTAATTTAATAATATAATAATCGTATTCGCAGTCGGACGCAGGCGGAAAGCGGAATGTGTGTGCAGGCGCTGTGTAATACACAATCGACGTAATAAAATACAATTAGGATTTATAATAAAGGTGGAACGGTGCGGCGGGGGGATGAGGCGGCCGCATTAAACCGTATTAATGCGATATTATTTCGAGATGCCTCGTCCCGTCCGAGTCCCGCATTAAAATTATAATAAACAATAATTACGGCGGATTTTTCCGCGGATAATTATTCGAAAAAATAATACGGCCGACGGTCTCGGGTAGATAAGTATGTAAATGGTCCGCGGGGTTGTTATTATTAAACGTGGCCGGTTGTGTTTTTGCTAGGCCACATAAATGTGTGATGTAATTGCGTATTTCACTTATGCACAAAACGCAAATCCAGACGTGCCACTTTTGATGTTCCTGTTAATTGCGACCATTTTAGCACCTAATTTCGTGGTCGTTACGCAATTAAATGTCATTTATTACGAACAAAGTTTAGTAAAACGTGAGATGAACAACTGTACGTCAACAACAAATGCAAAATGAGCGGGTTATTAACTCAGTTTCTTACCTTTAATGTCGGTTTATAACTTTTTAAATGCACACGTAATTAAAAAACGAAAGAGAATTTTAAACAAATAGCGTATTTTTATGATTAAATTACACAAAAGTACTTTCGCATACTTGAAGCGTTTTTTTTTTTTCTTTCTTTCTTCGCCGTTGTCGTAATAGTTTTTAGTATTAAAGCAATAAATTACAGTCACAGGTTTTAATTATAAATAATAATTATAGTTGTTTCATAAAAACATTCACATTTTTTTCACGTTTGACAGTGCATTGCAATTAACCTAATTAATGAAGTACTTAAAACAAAGTCGATTATCAAAAAGTGCAACCTTCAACTAAATTTAAAAATTGCGCAGCTTATTTATTTTTTATAGAGTTAAGCAACGTAAAGTTTTTAATAAGTTAAAAGTAAAAAAGAAAAACAAATAAAATTCCATTTTTTTTTAGTTAGTTAGCTTTTTATCTTCATAATTTGGGGCTGAAATATAATTTATGGTTTATAATTTATTTATTTAAAGAGAACCGTCAATTAATTATTTAAATATTCATTGTATACAAAAATAATTAAAATTTCAAATTTATAATTTTATTTTTTAAATTATAAGTTATTCATAAGTGTTAAAAGCTTTTTATATTCATAACTTATTGAACATTAAGGACTGAAATATAAAAATTCTGTTTTATAATTTATTTATTTAGGAAGAACTGTCATTTGATTATTTAAATTTCAATGTAGACAAAAATAATTAAAATTTCAAATTGATAATTTTATTTTTTTAATTATAAATTACCCTTAAGTATTAAAAGCTTTTTATCTTCATAACTTATTGAAAATTAGGGACTGAAATATCAAAAATCTGTTTTATAATTTATTTATTTAAGAAGAACTGACAATTAATTATTTAAATTTCAATGTAGACAAAAATAATTAAAATTCCAAATTTATAATTTTATTTTTTAAATTATACATTACCCTTAAGTATTAAAAGCTTTTTATCTTCATAATTTATTGAAAATTAGGAACTGAAATATAAAAATTCTGTTTTATTTAGGAAGAATTGTCATTTGATTATTTAAATTTCAACGTAGACAAAAATAATTAAAATTAAAAATATTACCCATATGTTATTAAAAGCTTTTATCTTCATAATTCATTGAAAATTAGGGACTGAAATATAAAAATTTTGTTTTATAATTTATTTATTTATTTAGGAAGAACTGTCATTTGTTTATTTAAATTTCAATGTAGACAAAAATATTTAAAATTCCAATTTTATAATTTTATTTTTTAAATTATAAGTTACCCATAAGTTATTAAAAGCTTTTTATCTTCATAATTTTTGAAAATTAGGGACTGAAATATCAAAATTTTGTTTTATAATTTATTTATTTAGGAAAAACTGACAATTAATTATTTAAAAATTCAATGTATATAAAAATAATTAAAATTCCAATTTTATATTTTGTTTTTTAAATTATAAGTTAC
Organism: Aethina tumida; assembly: GCF_024364675.1. Lineage (NCBI taxonomy): Eukaryota > Metazoa > Arthropoda > Insecta > Coleoptera > Nitidulidae > Aethina > Aethina tumida. The sequence continues at coordinate 17,011,444 of NC_065440.1, read as the reverse complement.
CCATATGTATTAAAAGCTTTTTATCTTCATAATTTATTGAAAATTGGGGACTGAAATATAAAAATTTTGTTTTATAATTTATTTATTTAGGAAAAACTGTCAATTAATTATTTAAAAATTTAATGTATACAAAAATAATTAAAATTCCAATTTTATATTTTGGTTTTTAAATTATAAGATATCCATATGTGTTAAAAGCTTTTTATCTTCATAATTTATTGAAAATTGGGGACTGAAATATAAAAATTCTGTTTCATAATTTATTTAATTAGAAAGAATTGCCAATTAATTATTTAAAAACAAAACAAGGTCTCCCAAAATAATATAAATTTGTTGTTTACTTTGTAAATTATAATTTACCCATAACTACCTTTAGATTTATAATTTATTTATTTACTGTGAATTTTTAAGAAATTATTTATGATTGCATTATTAATTTCAAAACCATGTTATTTAAACCGTAAAATCATAAATTTTACTTTTGTCTAAAAATATATAAATAAACAAGTTTTTTAATCATTTATATATATTTTTTTAATTTATTATACACCTGACATAACATTAAAAGATTATTAATTACGACTCTACTTATTATAAATAACCATAAACATAAACGTAAACTTAGGATTACTTAATTGAAAATGTCATTGCAGCGGTTTGTAATTAACTTTTTATTACAGGCAATAAAAAAAATAATTTATAATAAAATATTTACATTCATTGTTTGTTATTCCCGTGAATTTAGATCACATTTTCACTTTTCCTGTGTTGGACCGAATTACCATAACAAATAACCGATTTTTACAGTCCGGTAATGATAAAATTACTGCAGCACTTCTGCGAATTATAAAACAACTTTATCAGCAATTTAAGAAAAAATTACAATATTTAGCCTCGTACATTTATTACGTTCAACTGCGGCACCGGGGCCCGTTCATTTTTACGTTCCCGAATTTGATTGACGATAATTCGCGGGTTGCCGCGGCATAAAAACCGATTTTTAGGGGGGGCCCCGGCATTTTTGTTTTTATTCAATTTTCGCCCCGCCTCGCCGATGATTACGTCGGAGGTTTATGCTTCTCCATAAACATCGGAAAGTTGTAAAATAAACTTTCGCGGTCGTATTTTTTAAACGTTTTTACGGGGCGAATTAATAATTTCGTGATTTACGAACGAAGTTTACGATTTTCTCGTGGCAAAAAAAAAAAAAAAAATACAACAATAACGACGAAGGACCCAAATTCGTCCGAAATTCGACCCGATATTCAAATTAAAACGGTTAAACAAACCGTGTGCGGTGGTTTTTTTCTGTCCTTTCTTTTTTTTTTTCTCGGTTTATCGACCGCCAGGACGTGAAATCGTGGAGTTTACGGTGCGCCGTCCGCGACGTTCGCGTCCCACGTGCACACGCGGCGTCGCTCCCCCATAAACGTCGATTTACTGCCGCATAAAAAACAACCTCGTGGGCCTTTGTTTTTTTTTTTTTCGGGGGGATAAGGAAAAAACGGGCGATATAAACAAATGATTGTCCGTAGGCGGTGCGTTTGTTTTTTACGTGACGCCCTGTCCAGCCAATTTTAAACATTTTTGAAAATTGTATCAATTATATTTGTTATTAATCAGTATTTCTGTGTAATTAAATCCTAAAAAATAAACAAATGCTTTTATATTTCATTTAGAAGTAACGAATTATAAATTTATTATTAGAATTCTTCTATATTCCCTTATAAAATGATAAAAAAAACTGTGAATTAAATAAAAACCAAATGTGTAAATCTATTTTATCAAGTTGTAAATGTTTAAAATAACCTATTTTTTTAAATTTTTACCAAAAGGATGATTATTTATAAATTATAATTACATATATTTTTAATTGAATGAATCACTTTTCTATGAATAAATAAAGTTTATCATCCTTAATAAATTAATAAAAAACTATAAATGAAAAAAAAAATTAAAATGTGTAAATTTATTTAATCAAGTGAATTTTTCATAAATGTTTAAAATAATATATTTTTTAAATTTTTCATGATCCTTCAAAAATTGATAAAAAACTGTAAAAATAAAATATTATTAAAATGTATAAATTTATTTTATCAAGTGGATTTTTTATAAATATTTAACATAATATATTTTTTTAAATTTTTATCAAAAAGAAAGGAAATCAACAATTTTATTGAATTTTATAGTAATTAATGTGAAATTAACCATCAAATTTACAGTAATTGTTGTTTGTAATAAAAAAATATTTTTTTAGAAAAAAATATCAGTTAAATTACAATACTTAATTACAAAATGATTATTTATAAATTATAATTACATATATTTTTAATTGGACTAGTCACTTTTCTATAAAAAAGTAAAGTTTATGATCCTCAATAAATTGATAAAAAACTATAAATTAACAAATATTTAAAATATGTAAATTTATTTTATGAAGTGAATTTTTTATAAATGTTTAAAATAATATATTTTTTTAAATTTTTATCAAAAAAAAGGGAATCAACAATTTTATTGAATTTTATAGTAATTAATGTGAAATTAACCAACAAATTTACAGTAATTGTTGTTTGTGATAAATAAATATTGTTTTAGAAAAAAATATCAGTTAAATTACAACACTTAATTAGAAAATGATTATTTATAAATTATAATTACATATATTTTTAATTGGACTAGTCACTTTTCTATGAAAAAATAAAGTTTATGATCCTCAATAAATTGATAAAAAATTATAAATTAACAAATAATTAAAATATGTAAATTTATTTTATCAAGTTGATTTTTTATAAATATTTAACATAATACATTTTTTAAATTTTTATCAAAAAGAAAGAGAATCAACAATTTTATTGAATTTTATAGTAATTAATGTGAAATTAACCAACAAATTTACAGTAATTGTTGTTTGTGATAAATAAATATTGTTTTAGAAAAAAATATATCAGTAAAATTACAACACTTAATTACAAAATGATTATAAATTATAATTACATATATTTTTAATTGGACTAATCACTTTTCTATGAAAAAATAAAGTTTATGATCCTCAATAAATTGATAAAAAACTATAAATTAACAAATAATTAAAATATGTAAATTTATTTTATCAAGTGGATTTTTTATAAATGTTTAAAATAATATATTTTTTTAAATTTTTATCAACTAGAAAGGGAAACAACAATTTTATTGAATTTTATAGTAATTAATGTGAAATTAACCAATAAATTTACAGTAATTTTTGTTTGTAATAAATAATATTGTTTTAGAAATAAATATCAGTTAAATTACAACATTATCAAGTGGAATTATTATTAAATGTTTAAAATAATATATTTTTTTTTTAAATTTTATCAAAAAGAAAGGAAATCAACAGTTTTATTAAATTTTATTGTAATTAATGTGAAATTTGTCAGTAAATTTACACTAATTGTTCTTTATAATAATTAATATTGTTATAGAAAAAATGTCACTTAAATTACAACACTTAATTACAAAATGATTATTTATAAATTATAATAACTTATATTTTTAATTGAATTAATCATTTATCTATGTAAAAATAAAGTTTATGATTCTTTAAAAATTGATAAAAAACTGTAAAAATAAAAATTTATTAAAATGTGTAAATATATAATAAATTTTATTGAGTTTTATAGTAATTAAAGAGAAATTAATCAGAAAATTTACAGTAATTATTGTTCGTAATAAATAATTTTGTTTTAGAATAACTTAATAAATTATAATTATATATAATTTTAATTGGATTAATTATTTTTCAACACAGTGGATTAATTTTCAAAATTTAAAAATTGTATATTTTTTATATTTTCGTATTATTGAAGTTACATAATATAGTTTTATGACAAAATAGCAATTAAATTACAATAATTAATTATAATTATTTATTATTTTTAATTATATTTTAATTAGATTTATATTTATTATTTGTAAAATATTAAGGCACTATATTTTCTATATTTTTTATTGAAATGAAAGTGAAAAACAAATTATATTAAATAATTGGTTAGTAAAGTAAAATTAAGTGTTATTATTATTTTTAACTTTCATGTATAAAATATTTTTTTGTTAACTGAATAAATAATAATATTTGCATTTTATTTGTTCATTTCAAACTTTTACATATATTTACAATATTATTTTTGCATTCAAGTAAATATTTTGATGAGTTCTTAATTTTGTTGTTTATAATGAACAATGACGCAATATTTAATGTTAAGCAATAAAATAACAAACAAAATTAAGTTAAAACCATCAAATAATAAATTAAACGAGCCAAAAAAAAAATTGTTTTTATTGAGTCTTTACTCAATAAAAACAAATTTTTGTCACGTCTTATCGTCAATTTCTGATCACCTGCGTAGATAAAAACTAATCACCCGACATTTTCCTAAAACAATGTTGTCTAAAAATGATTCACACCATTCAATCGCGTGAATAACACAAAATTCCAATAAATATCAACACACAAATTCACCGATAACTTTGTTTAAACACACCTCAACAAGAAAAAGAAACACAATTTCGTAAATTCAAAACACGAAAGGTACAAAAAAAAAATCAATTTCTAGTACGTCCAGAAGAAGACGACTTCTTCGACCACCGCACGTAAAACAACATAGTTATTTTAATACACCGGGTTCAATTCCAATTACCCACATCAATTTGATTGACACTTGATTGCTACAACTCAATTTAGATTTTTTCATTTTAATTTACTCCAAGGCAATTACCGACGCAGCTAAATTGAATTTTTTAGTTTTACATCTTTCATAACATTTCCACTTGGGTCCTTGAAGATGCCTAATACGAACTGAACGGTTGCAAGTGCAAATTAGTGTTATTGCCTTAACCGGCCGTGCGTTGTTAACGTCGATTTCTTATTGTCGTGCCGCTCCACTTACCATTGCAATTAACCTTCTGTGAGATAATCATTTTTTGATTGGACTAATTGTATCGGACGCAGCCGAAAATCGACGGCATAAATCAAAAATCTCCCGACACAAATTACAAGTTACCATCGTCTAGCAATCCACAAATAGATTAATTTCCAATTTACCGATGGGCGCAATTAAAAAACGTTTTACTCAAAGTCAGAGGCGCACACGCAAGTTATCATTTATGCTAGTCCACGGTCCGGCGGTCCATTTTTGCTGGCTAGGAGTGATAAACCATTCCCAGAAAGCCTAATTTGCACGATGGCGTCGCTGAAACGCAGGTGGGTGGTTCGATTGCTCGGGTTACGCAAGTCCTTATCGTTCCGGCGAAAAACGGCGGCTGGATGTTGCGTTTCATCTTCCGGGAACCCGGCGATAGGGCGGCACATGTGGAATGTCGAGCCAGCAACGCAAAACAAACAAGGAATTTCGGCACGAAATGCCGAGTTCTTTGGGGGAATTCGTTCTAGACATTGGACACAGCACAGGAAGGAGGATATCAATGTTTACTACAAAAACACAAATGGATATTGGACTTATAACCAAAGAAACTTTCATTAAAGCTTTAAAAACTTGTTTTAAAATATATTAATAACAAATATTTTGCCTAAAAACTTTCAATTTCTTAAAAATCACAGGAAATTACTTAGTGCAGTGTTACCAACAGAGAATATTTACTAATTACGGGATATTAAATTTGAATTGGCGTTGAAAAATTAATTTAATGGTCTCAAGAACAATATAATCTACAAAAATATTGTTTAAAAATATAATTTAAATTATAAAAAATTATTAACAATAAATATTTTGACTAAAAACCTTAAATTTCTTAAAAATCACAGGAAATCAGTTGGTGCAATGTTACCAACTGAGAATATTTATTAATTACAGGATATTAAATTTGAATTGACGTTGAAAAATGAATTTAATGGTCTCAGGAACAATATAAACTATCAAAATATTGTTTAAAAATATAATTTCAATTATAAAAAATTATTAATAACAAATATTTTGCTTAAAAACTTTTAATTTCTTAAAAATCACAGGAAATCACTTAGTGCAGTGTTACCAACAGAGAATATTTACTAATTACAGGATATTAAATTTGAATTCAGTTGAAAAATTAATTTAATGGTCTCAGGAACAATATAAACTATAAAAATATTGTTTAAAAATATAATTTAAATTATAAAAAATTATTAATAACGAATATTTTGCCTAAAAACTTTAAATTTCTTAAAATTCACAAGAAATCACTTAGTGCAGTGTTACCAACAGAGAATATTTACTAATTACAGGATATTAAATTTGAATTGATGTTGAAAAATTAATTTAATGGTCTCAGGAACAATATAAACTATACAAATTTTGTTTAAAAATATAATTTAAATTATAAAAAAATATTAGTAACAAATATTTTGCCTATAAACTTTAAATTTCTTAAAAATCAAAAGAAATCACTTAGTGCAGTGTTACCAACAGAGAATATTTACTAATTACAGGATATTAAATTTGAACTGACGTTGAAAAATTAATTTAATGGTCTCAGGAACAATATAAACTATAAAAATATAGTTTAAATATATAATTTAAATTATAAAAAAAATTATTAATAACAAATATTTTGCCTAAAAACTTTAAATTTCTTAAAAATCACAGGAAATCATTTAGAGCAGTATTACCAACAGAGAATATTTACTAATTACAGGATATTAACTTTGAATTGACGTTGAAAAATTAATTTAATGGTCTCAGGAACATTATAAACTATAAACATATTGTTTAAAAATATAATTTAAATTATAAAAAATTATTAATAACGAATATTTTGCCTAAAAACTTTAAATTTCTCAAAAATCACAGGAAATCACTTAGTGCAGTATTACCAACAGAGAATATTTACTAATTACAGGATATTAAATTTGAATTAACGTTGAAAAATTAATTTAATGGTCTCAGGAACAATATAAACTATCAAATTATTGTTTAAAAATATAATTTAAATTATAAAAAATTATTAATAATAAATATTTTGCCTAAAAACTTTAAATTTCTTAAAAATCACAAGAAATCACTTGGTGCAGTGTTACCAACAGAGAATATTTACTAATTACAGTTTTCATTAAAGCTTTAAAAACTTATTTTGTGTAGCAACTGATAAACTATTAACTTTATCCATGATTAAGTCAATTTTCTGGCTGAAAAGTCGACTTAATCATAAATAAAGTTAACAATTTATCAGATCTTAAGATCTTTCTTCCTGAACTATTTCATATCTTTAATATTTGAAATGGGGGACGCTTTTGGATTTCTTCCAGTGAATATATTTTTTGGCTGAATTGCAGTTTAAATTTGTCCCAATTTATGCACCCCACAAAGAAGCAAATACTTTTTTATCTTTGAGGATGGACGAATCTCCGGACAAAAAAAAATAATATCTTAATCGTGGATAAAGCAAACATTTCACCAGATGCCACAGGAAACCTGCTTTTGAAAGTTTCAATGGATGCTTTTGTAATTATATTTGGGTTATCTATCAGAATTTTTGTGGTAAACATTAACGGTCCTCTGTACTAAACTATTTTATACATCATCGAGATTAAATCTTCTTTTTTTGTTACACTCAGTTTTAATACTTCAGGAAATATTAAAAGTTTAATGGTACTTTCCACTATCTGTAAACACGTTTTATAATTTTTTTACTGATACTGTTTAAATAAGCTCCACACACAGCATTTCAATATCCAGTTTTTTCAATCGATTTTTTGGTTCTGGCTTAACGCAAGGTAATCGAGTGGCGTGTTTGCCTTTTATCTCGACACTGCATTGTTATCATTCCTTTTATTTAAACAAAATAACTACCTTAAATGTGTAAAAAAAACCCATTGAGCTCGCATTACTCATTGACAGATGTAAATCACGTTTTGCAATTTTATTTATGGTCCATTGTCCCACATGAACGGCGTTCGATTTTTTTTCAGCTGGTCCTTACTAAATCAGCGTTATGCAACCGAATTCGTCGCCAGTCTTGGACCGTTTTACCTGTAATTTACGGTCAACCCTTGCAAATTTCCCCGAAACCCACCCCCGTCAGTGTAACGATCCCGGACCCGTTTCTGAAAAGCTCGAAATACAATAAAAGAAGTGTTCATTTACCACCGTGTTTTCATGAAACTTTCATTCACCCCCGGTCTCGGTTACTAATGACCTTTCCAACGCCGTGCTCTGGAAAGTCCAATTTTAAAAAAATAATTGCTGCCACGCACACATACACACAGACGAAGCCGAGGCACTTTTTAATTAATGTAGATGTAGGTCAGGTGGTGTATCAAAAAAAAAAACCCAAATCCGACGATTTTTCGAGGGTCGTGGCTTTAATTGAGAATTTTTTCCCTAAATTTCTCGTTCGTTTTGCTTTGTTGGCTTAAAATTTGTTGTTCGAAGCTTTGTGGTTGCACATTGATCTTCTCTTACCTCTGTTGAACCATTTTTTGTCTCTGACGTCTGAAATAAGTTTACTCAGAGACAGTTTTGATTTCTTTGAGTGAATGTAGTTTTTTTGCTGATCTGTAGTTTTAAATTCTATTTGTTATACAGAAGAAAATATTTTTATCATGACTTAATCATGGAATTGTTTGCTTCATCCATGATTAAGTCAATTCTTCTGAGTGAAAGTTTAAATTTCTTCAAAGATAAACAGATTTTCTTCTGTATGACAAGTGGAGTATTAAAATTTAGACAAATTTAGACTACAAATCACCTACATTCACTGAAACAAATCCAAAACTGTCCCTGGGCTAACTCAGTTCAAATATTAGATATATAAAACAGTTCAATAAAGTTCAGGAGGAAAGATATTAATTATTACTTCAAAAATAGAGATAGGTAATACAAATATAATTATAAAATATCCATTTAAACTTTCAAAAACATGTTTTCTGTAGCATCTAATAAATTGCCAACTTTATCCATGTTTAAGTTAATTTCTTCTGACTGAAAGTACAAATTCCTTCAGATTTTCTTCTGTGTGACAAGTGGAGTATTAAAATTTAGACAAATTTAGACTACAAATCAGCAAAAAAGCTACATTCACTGAAACAAATCCAAAACTGTCCCTGGGCAAACTCAGTTTAGATATTAGATATATAAAACAGTTCAATAAAGTTCAGGAGGAAACATATTAATTGATTACTACAAAAATAGAGACAGGTAATACAAATATAATTATAAAACACTCTTTTAAACTTTTAAAAACATGTTTTCTGTAGCACTTGATAAATTGTCAACTTTATCCATATTTAAGTTAATTTCTTCTGACTGAAAGTTCAAATTCCTTTAAGGATAAAAAGATTTTCTTCTGTGTGATAACTGGAGTATTAAAATTTAGACAAATTTAGACTACAAATCAGCAAAAAAGCTACATTTACTGAAACAAATCCAAAACTGTCCCTGGGCAAACTCAGTTTAGATATTAGATATATAAAACAGTTCAATAAAGTTCAGGAGGAAACATATTAATTGATTACTACAAAAATAGAGACAGGTAATACAAATATAATTATAAAACACTCTTTTAAACTTTTAAAAACATGTTTTCTGTAGCACTTGATAAATTGTCAACTTTATCCATATTTAAGTTAATTTCTTCTGACTGAAAGTTCAAATTCCTTTAAAGATAAAAAGATTTTCTTCTGTGTGATAACTGGAGTATTAAAATTTAGACAAATTTAGACTACAAATCAGCAAAAAAGCTACATTCACTGAAACAAATTCAAAACTGTCCCTGGGCAAACTCAGTTTAGATATTAGATATATAAAACAGTTCAATAAAGTTCAGGAGGAAACATATTAATTGATTACTACAAAAATAGAGACAGGTAATACAAATATAATTGTAAAACACTCTTTTAAACTTTTAAAAACATGTTTTCTGTAGCACTTGATAAATTGTCAACTTTATCCATATTTAAGTTAATTTCTTCTGACTGAAAGTTCAAATTCCTTTAAAGATAAAAAGATTTTCTTCTGTGTGATAACTGGAGTATTAAAATTTAGACAAATTTAGACTACAAATCAGCAAAAAAGCTACATTTACTGAAACAAATCCAAAACTGTCCCTGGGCAAACTCAGTTTAGATATTAGATATATAAAACAGTTCAATAAAGTTCAGGAGGAAACATATTAATGATTACTACAAAAATAGAGATAGGTAATACAAATATAATTATAAAACATTCTTTTAAACTTTCAAAAACATGTTTTCTGTAGCATCTGATAAATTGTCAATTTTATCCATGTTTAAGTTAATTTCTTCTAATTGAAAGTTCAAATCCCTTCAAATATAAAAAGATTTTCTTTTGTATGACAAGTGGAGTATTAAAATTTAGACAAATTTGGACTACAAATCAGCAAAAAGGCTACATTCACTGAAACAAATCCAAAACTGTTCCTGGGCAAACTCAGTTTAGATATTAGACATATAAAACAGTTCAATAAAGTTTAGGAGGAAAGATATTAATGATTACTACAAAAATAGAGATATGCAATACAAATATAATTATAAAACATCCATTTAAACTTTCAAAAACATGTTTTCTGTAGCATCTGATAAATTGTCAATTTTATCCATGTTTAAAATAATTTCTTCTAATTGAAAGTTCAAATTCCTTCAAATATAAAAAGATTATCTCCTGTATGACAAGTGGACTATTAAAACTTAGACAAATTTGGACTACAAATCAGCAAAAAGGCTACATTCACTGAAACAAATCCAAAACTGTTCCTGGGCAAACTCAGTTTAGATATTAGACATATAAAACAGTTCAATAAAGTTCAGAAGAAGAGATATTAATGATTACTACAAAAATAGAGATAGGTAATACAAATATAATTATAAAACATCCATTTAAACTTTCAAAAACATATTTTCTGTAGCATCTAATAAATTGTCAACTTTATTCATGTTTGAGTCAATTTCTTCTGACTAAAAGTACAAATTCCTTCAAAGGTAAAAAGATTTTCTTCTGTATGTCAAGTGGAATATTAAAATTTAGACTACAAATCAGCTAAAATCACTGAAACAAATCCAAAACTGTCCCTGGGTAAACTTATTTAAGATATTAGAGACATAAAATAGTTCAATACTGCTCAGGAATGAATAATATCAAAATTAGAGATAATTATAAAACTTCCAAAACATGTTTTCTGTAGCATCATATAAATTGTATACTTCATCCACTATTAAGTAAATTTCTTCTGACAGAAAATTCGAATTCCCTCAAAGATAAAAATGATTTGCTCCGGCGTGACAAGTGGGGTGCATAAATTGAGAGAAATACAGTCTACAATTCAGCAAAAAAATTACATTCACCGAAAGAAACCCAAAACTGTCTCCAGAGTAAATCCATTCCAAACATTAGAGTTATAAAATGGTTCAATAGAGTCTAGGTAGAGGGACATTAATCTTTGCTACATAAAAAGACAGATGGATAATGGAAATATAATTAGACAAGCCTCCATTAAAACTTTCGAAAACACGTTTTCTGTGGCATCTGCTTCATCCACAAACTCGAATCTCAATCAAAAGTAAATTCACAATTTAGGAAACTATAAAAGTGACTTAAAGAAGTGTTTTTTGGAAGCTGCGTAACTTTTCAACGTTTCGTGCTTTATCGTGAGGCCGTGCACAAAAGGTCGCCTTCGATTTCCACCCATTGTCGTCGCACAAACTCCACCGGCCTTTTCGCATTCAAATTCGTCATTCCGCCGACCGCAAATTTTCATCCGTGCCGCTTCCCACACCGGCCGCACTCGCTGGAACTAGTTCCGAAAGCAGTCTTCGTTTCACCCGTTCCAACGAAACAAATCGACGGGCCGGAGAGTGTTTCACCCGTTCGAATTGAGTCCGGTCATCACCTGCGCATTCCACCGGCAAAACAAAACTGCTAAAAACCCGATTGATTGACTTCGAGATACAGAAAAAAAGCGGGTCTCAAGGCCGGAGAGGAATTTAGCACCTCGGTGCTCGGTCCGATAATTAAGATCACACGAAGGCGAAGGAAATATATTAATTGGCCGCTTCCCACATGGGATATCTAGCCGAGTCGACGGGACTAGTTCTTGCCGATCTCCGGCGAGTTAAAGAGTCCTTTTACGGTGGACAAATAAGTCCTCGGTTACATAAATCCGAGTCTCGGTCGTGACCAAAGCGCCTCACATTCCACCCGTCCAACAAAACGGTCCGTCGATTACCTCCTCAGACCATGGCGCCAATAATCCAAAGTCACCACTGAACTCCTCACGGTACCAATCGATCACTGTGCCGTCACCAAATAAATAAGCCACAACAAAACAAAAAAACTAACGCACTGTGTCACACCGTCGCGCTGCGCGAGAACGTCGGCGTCGGTCGTCGGGGGAACAACGTACACGGCACTACGCGCGGCACCGCTCACCAACATCTGTCTCGGCGTAATGGTCTCAAAAATTCCGGTCGGCCCGCTCTCTCTCTCTCGCCCTCTCTCTCCCTCTCTCTCGGCCAGCGTCTCACAAAAGGCCTTTTCACGGAGTCGTGGTGCGCGAGGCGCGACTCGGGCCCCCACCACCGGGCCCGACGGACGGGCCGTGCATCCACATGCGTCACAATTCGTGCCGTCCTCCGAGGTCTGGAGGCTTTGTCGTTGGGGCAGGTAGGCCGGAGGCTCTCTTGGATTTTTTCCTTTTAATGAATGGGGGTTTTGGGTTTACGGGGTGGCGAGTCGCTACGACGTGGTTTACCGGGTCGATTCAGAATTTAGAATTTTGGTTTGGGTGTGATCTAACACGGCATTGTCTTCGGTTGTTTTATGGAGATTTAAGTGTTCGCTTCCTTTTGTGAAAAATTACAATACTTGAAGTCAAGTACGTTTGTTATTGTTTTCGTAATACATATAAGTTATGTCCATAAATTTGTATGCAGTGTTAATAATGCATCAAGGTTTTATCTCGTAAATCAACAATGTCCAATATGCAATGTATTATTGCTGGAATTTTTTCTTGCATTGTTAACCTTGCTCCTTTTAGTTTGTTGGAGGAAAAGTTAAATCCAAAAATGGTCTATGTAATTATTTGCATATAATAACGACAAAGCCTTATGTAAATTATTTATAAATAAATAATCTACATACAAGTTCCTAAAAATCAGAAAAAATCATTTCTCACAGTGTTGCCAACAGATAATATATCAACTAAAAAAATATTTAAAAATATAATTTAATTAATTAAATTATTAACAATAAACAATCTTAAAAATCACAGCAAATCACTTATTCCAGTGTTAGAAACAGAGTATATTCACCACTTATATATACATTATAAACTATAAAAATATTGTGTAATATATAATTTTAATTATAAAAGAATATTAACGAAAATTAATTTGAATTGACGTTGAAAAATTAATTTTATGGTCTCAGGAACAATATAATCTATAAAAATATAATTTCAATTATAAAAAATTATTAATGACAAATACTTTGCCTAAAAACTTTAAATTTCTTAAAAATCACAGAAAATCACTTGTTGCAGTGTTACCAACAGAGAATATTAACTAATTACAGGATATTAAATTTAAATTAACATTAAAAAATTAATTTAATAGTCTCAGGAACAATATAAACTACAAAAATATTGTTTAAAAATATAATTTCAATTATAAAAAATTATTAATAACAAATATTTTGCCAAAAAACTTAAAATTTCTTAAAAATCACAGGAAATCTCTTGATGCAATGTTGCCAACAGAGAATATTTACCAATTACCGAGTATTAAATTTGAATTGACGTTGAAAAATTAATTTAATAGTCTCAGGAACAATATAAACTACAAAAATATTGTTTAAAAATATAATTTAGATTATAAAAAATTATTAAAAACAAATATTTTGCATAAAAACTTTAAAATTCTTAAAAATCGCAGGAAATCTCTTAATGCAGTGTTACCAACGGAGAATATTTACTAATTAAATGATATTAATTTTGAATTGACGTTGAAAAATTAATTTAATTGTCTCAGGAACAATATAAACTATAAACATATTGTTTAAAAATATAATTTAACTTATAAAAAAATATTAATAACAAATATTTTGCCTAAAAACTAAATTTCTTAAAAATTACAGGAAATCACTTAGTGCAGTGTTACCAACAGAGAATATTTACTAACAACAGGTTATTAAATTTGAAGTAATGTTGAAAATATAATTTAATGGTCTCAGAAACAATATAAACTATCAAAATATTGACTAAAAATATAATTTCAATTATAAAAAATTATTAGTAACAAATATTTTGCCTAAAAACTCTATATTTCTTAAAAATCAAAGGAAATCACTTGATGCAGTGTTACCAACATAGAATATTTACTAATTACAGGATATTAAATTTAAATTGACATTGAAAAATTAATTTAATGGTCTCAGGAACAATATAATCTATAAAAATATTGTTTAAAAATATAATTTCAATTATAAAAAATTATTAATAACAAATACTTTGCATAAAAACTTTAAATTTCTTAAAAATCACAGGAAATCACTTAGTGCAGAGTTACCAACAGAAAATATTTACTAATTACGGGATATTAAATTTGAATTGACGTTGAAAAATTAATTTAATAGTCTTAGGAACAATATAATCTATAAAAATATTGTTTAAAAATATAATTTCAATTATAAAAAATTATTAATAACAAATAATTTGCTTAAAAACTTTAAATTTCTTAAAAATCACAGGAAATCACTTAGTGCAGAGTTACCAACAGAAAATATTTCCTAATTACGGGATATTAAATTTGAATTGCCGTTGAAAAATTAATTTAATAGTCTCAGGAACAATATAATCTATACAAATATTGTTTAAAAATATAATTTCAATTATAAAAAATTATTAATAACAAATATTTTGCCTAAAAACTTTAAATTTCTTAAAAATTACAGGAAATCACTTAGTGCAGTGTTACCAACAGAGAATATTTACTAATTACGGGATATTAAATTTGAATTGACGTTGAAAAATTAATTTAATGATCTCAGGAACAATATAAAGATCTCAGGAATAATATAAAAATATTGTTTAAAAATATTATTTAAATTATAAAAAATTATTAATAACAAATATTTTATTAATTAGTAAATATTCTCTGTTGGTAACACTGCACTAAGAGATAAGTTTAGGCATTAATAACTATAAAGTCTCCTCAACACATAAACTAAAAGAAAAACTTATTTTCGTACAAATTTTATTTATTCACATTGGATATTTCGTCGAATGTGCATTTTTTTTAACTAGATTTTTTATTGCGGAAATATTTTTATTGCATTTAAACAAGAAAAAATCCATCACAAATGCAACAATATTAGTTTTTAAGGTGGTGGTTAATTAGCATCTGTTAACAATTACCCGTTTGCAGTTATCTATTTTGCATAACTGTCGAGATCCACTTTTAGGTGAACAAAACCATAAACTTTATTTTCATTCGTTTCTTCTATAAATGGGGGACAAGTCCATTATTATAATCATCGATTTTAGTTCCGCTTAGCCTTAATTTAATTGAGTTTAAGTAAAAAAATGTTTGGCACGATGGAGGAACTCTTCTAATTACAACACCAAGCTGAAACCGTTGCCTTAAACAACGTAAACTATTCCGCAGTCGCTTAAATAAATATGAAGTGGAGAGTGCAGTTGCCGGTGTGGAGCGAAAATAAACCTGTTGTTTAATGCGCCCGCACTTCAGACAATTTCCCTATCTGCCGGATTAATTGCCTTTGAGTCGGAGTTTCGAGCGAGATTAAATTGAAATTCTTATCCGCGTTCGCCACTTTAACATATGCACCGAACGTCGCTTACAAGCCGCACGGCGATACCGTTCAAAAGGAACATTCTGTATATCTACGAGTGTAGCTTCGCCCCTTATCTCCGATTCCGGCTTCCTCTGCCGTTGCTTCGGACTTCTCGGATCAATTGGCTGCCCACCGGGTCGATTCGGGTCGCCACGTGGGTACGTATTGAAAAAATGTAATTTTTAACAATGACTCGCCCGTTCGTGGCCCGGTAGCGGGTGCTGGTGTTTGTTTTACGTCGGAAGGAGGTCGCAGGTCTTATCTTTATGGTCGGCGGTGGACACCTGTACGTTTTACGTTCTTTTCTCCTGTTTGGTCGAGGTGCAACCGTGATCCGCATACTCCACTGGTTTTATCTGTATGATGGATGAGGGCGAGTATGACTGTTTTACTGAGGAGAAACTGAGTCTCCACCATCGAAGAGGATGGGCTTTATGTTGACAAGTAAATTAGTTAAATTACCTTCTGTAATTCAAATTAGATCAGAAGATTAGACTAAGATACATTTAATTTCTTGGTTATCTTGCTGTGGGAGAACTTACCTACTCTTCCATGTTTTAATGAAATTATGCTCAGTTTAAGTATCTTCTGTGATTCAAAAATTCCAATTATGTTCTTCCTTATATCAGAGAATTTTCTATATTTACAGAATATTTTCTCTATGTAAAAAACAGAATTAATTGCACTGTTACAACTGAGAATATTTACTAATAAAAGGGTATTAAATTTGAACTGACGTTGAAAAATTAATTTAATGATCTTAAATAAAATATAAACTATAAAAATATTGTTTAAAAATATAATTTAAATTATAAAAAATTATTAATAACAAATATTTTGCCTAAAAACTTTAAATTTCTTAAAAATCACAGGAAAGCTCTTGGTGCAGTGTTGCCAATAAAGAATATTTACCAATTACAGGGTATTAAATTTTAATTTAACGTTGAAAAATTAATTTAATGGTCTCAGGAACAATATGATCTATAAAAATATTGTTTAAAATTATAGTTTAAGTTATATAAAATTATTAATAACAAATATTTTGCCTAAAAACCTTAAATTTCTTAAGAATCACAGGAAATTACTTGGTGCAGTGTTACCAACAGAGAATATTTATTAATAACAGGGTATTAAACTTGAATTAACGTTGAAAAATTAATTTAATGGTCTCAAGAACAATATAAACTATAAAAATATTGTTTAAAAATATAATTTAAATTATAAAAAATTATTAATAACAAATATTTTGTCTAAAAACTTTAAATTTCTTAAAAATCTCAGGAAATCTCTTAGTGCAGTGTTACCAACTGAGAATATTTACTAATTACAGGATATTAAATTTGAATTGACGTTGAAAAATTAATTTAATAATCTTAGAGACAATATAAACTACTAAAATATTGTTCAAAAATATAATTTAAATTATAAAAAATTATTAATAACAAATACTTTGCCTAAAAACTTTAAATTTCTTAGAAATCACAGGAAATAACTTGGTGCAGTTTTACCAACAGAGAATATTTACTAATTACAGGATATTAAATTTGAATTGACGTTGAAAAATTAATTTAATGGTTTCAGAAACAATATAAATTATAAAAATATTGTTTAAAAATATAATTTAAATATAAAAAATTATTACTAACAAATATTTTGTCTAAAAACTTTAAATTTCTTAAAAATCCCAGAAAGTCACTTGTTTCAGTGTAACCAACAGAGAATATTGATCATCAAAGATCTCTTAAAACTGATTTCTTAAGTAAAACTACTTGTTTTCAATCAAAGAGGATGGACTCCATTTTGACATGAAATTTAGATATTCAGTAACTCAAAAAACTCATATATCTCCAAATAATTTTCTAAAAACTGTTACTTTTTTATAGTTACATCAAATATCTGATTACATGAAGAGATATTTAAGATTGTAGAATTGATGGTGTATTGGATTTTGTCATGCAGAGTTACCTAAGGACAGAAAGGAGAAAGTTCCAAGTCAATTAAAAATGTTGATTTTATTTGATAACTTATCAATGTCAATAAAGTTAAATCTCTTTGTTAAATATTTTTCTTAGACAAAGAAAAATATTTACTCTAAGTTTTGAAATAAACCTTGAATTTGTTTCACCTTATTTATTTTAGCAGACTTGTGTAGAATTTTGTGTTTGATTTTTCAAAAGTATTAGTCAAATACATTATTATTCATATTTTTAGTATTTAAACAAGTTTGTTTAGTTTTGTCGACTGCTTTTTATTATAATGTAAATATATTAATGCTCAACTTCAAATACAAATTTTGTTTACAATATTATTCATATTTTTAATATTCAAATAAGTTTGTATAGTTTTGTCAACTGTTTTTTTTTATGGCTGTGTTTTGATTTAAGATTAGCCTTTATTACATTAATGATAATCAATTTTTTTGTGCTAATTTATTCAAATAAAATCATTTTTGAGTCATTGAATGATCATTAACGTCCATCTAAATATAAACAAAATCAATATTATTTAATGTTAAACAATAAAATATGTCATGTTTATGACAATATAATAAAGTAACTTGTGTAAAATTACATGGTGAGAAAAAATACGTTTCGCCAAGTGTTTTCTACCATTTATCTTTGTGAGTTCCACTCCCATGCACAAAACCACACCAAATTACCCCGAAGTGATGACTTTAAAACCATCAAAAAACTACAACAAACATCATTACCCACGACCATCGAACGCCCGATTTTCGTCGGTCCCTCTCGTTTTTTTTCTTTGAGCCGCCGATTTTCCAGCGAGACCCGCACCCGGCGATAATTACGCCGGAGCCGCCGTTCGAGAAACGAATCGGTAACGTCCGTGGTGGACCGTGAAATTGAAATCGGCTCTCGGGGCATCGGCGATGGCGTCCGGGGCCCGTAACCCCGGCCCGGCCGCTAACCTGTTTTCACGTGACGGGGTCCCCGCGTAAGTGTATGCGTACGGCCCCGTTTTCCACGCCAACCCGATAATTGACGCAGCGCCGCGGCCGTTCGGGCCGCGGTCCCGTGGCCGTCCTACTACCGGTTGATTAGAGGCTGCGGGACGCGGGTGTCTTGACCGCCGGGCGGGGGGTGGAACGGTCGCTAAGCCTCCCTGACTTGTATCATCTAGTTTTATATATAGTATATTTTAAATTTTTTATAACCACTTGAACACCCTGTATATTCTCTTTTGGCAAATTTAAAATTTTTAGGCAAAATATTTGTTATTAATAATTTTTTATAATTTAAATTATATTTTTAAACAATATTTTTGTAGTTTATATTGTTCCCGAGACCATTAAATTAATAAATAAATATTCTCTGTTGTAAATATTCTCTGTTGATTAATTAAACTCAGCATAATCAAAAATCAAAATAGAGTCCATCCTGTTTAATAGAAGGTATGTAGTCTCTCCTTAAGAAAACAGTCAATAAATTAGCTTGATACGATAAATCTACAATCTAAAAAGTTTTTTGGTTTAATCATATCTTTGATGTTACTGCTCCTCTCGACTGGAGGAACACAAGATAATATTTTTCTGCCCCATCATTTCCATAAATACCAAAATAATCATTTATTATTTATTGTCGCAACGACCGCATAAACAATTGCACTTTTAATAACACAATGCACAATCCACAATGAGCGTGAGATCATTAAATCACCTTTTGTTAATGAATTGCGACTCGCGTTCCTTTCTACGTGCCATAAACAATGTCTTCGTCAAATCTGCACATTAGCATGAAATCAATTTCATTTCAGGAATGAAAAAAAACAAACCATTGTTCTATGCAGTGGGCCACGCGTGTAATAATAATAAAGAAATAATTAGCGGCGCAGTTAACGCGATTATGTGGCGCAAAACGGTAATTTGAAGAATAATCGTGAAACGGGTCCTAATTATATGTACGTCACCCGATTAAACCCTCACAAACAAAAACGTCGACGGCCGCCGAAACGATTTTGACGTTTATTTTAATCCGCAACGGGTATGTATGTGTGTGTGTGTGTGTGCGTGGCACATCAATTAATTGTTTTCGTTCGATTAATGGAAATTTAAATTTAACATAAACACCAATCACGGCGCGAACGGAACGATGCCCAGCGGGACACTAATTGACGGACAATACACCATTTGTTTTCGGGTGATTTTTTTACTGGTTTTTTTCCTTGTTCGATCCGTAGGCGGGACGGATGAAATTCAAGTATAGCGTCGAGGACTTTTTAGTAGGAACGTTAGAGGAACAATGACACGAGGCCAAATTCTTTGTGGATTAAGAATTTTTAAAATGGGGCTCATGAGGAACAGTTACGTTAGATGGAAAACATCAATTTCTCTACATGTAGCCAATAGAAATGCTAAATAATATATTACTACTATATCCTAAGTAAAAGAACAGTTAAAAACCGTATCATCCGTCAATTTTTCGTTGCTAGGTTCTCTTGAACAGTAAGAATTCTAAGTAAAACAGTTGAGAAGCCGTCTCATACATCAATTCTACATTCTCTAATGTTATTATAAAAATAACAGCTTCTCTTGACAAGTTTACCTTTTCTTAATACTATATATAGTTTACTATATTTAGTACATAATGTATATTATAGTTTTTTTTGTTCTAAAGTCCTCTTTAACAGAAAAAAATCTAAATAAAACAGTTGAGAAGCTGTCCTATACATCAATTCTAAATTCTCCAATGTTATTATAAAAATAATAGCTTCTCTTCACAAATTTACCTTTTCTTAATACTGTATAATGTTTACTATATTTAGTACATAATGTATATTATAGTTTTTTTTGTTCTAAAGTCCTCTTTAACAGAAAAAAATCTAAATAAAACAGTTGAGAAGCTGTCCTATACATCAATTCTACATTCTCTAATGTTATTATAAAAATAACAGCTTCTCTTGACAAGTTTACCTTTTCTTAATACTGTATACCGTTTACTATATTTAGTACATAATGTATATTATAGTTTTTTTGTTCTAAAGTCCTCTTTAACAGAAAAAAATCTAAGTAAAACAGTTAAGAAGCTGTCCTATACATCAATTCTGCATTCTCTAATCTCACTATAAAAATAACAGCTTCTCTTGAGAAGTTTATCTTTTCTTAAAACTGTATACTGTTTACTATATTTAGTACCTAATGTATATTATAGATTTTTCGTTCTAAGATCCTCTTTAACAGAAAAAATCCTAAGTAAAACAGTTAAGAAACTGTCCTATACATCAATTCTACATTCTCTAATGTTATTATAAAAATAACAGCTGCTCTTGACAAGTTTGGCTTTTCTTAATACTGTATACTGTTTACTATATTTGGTACCTAATGTATATTATAGATTTTTCGTTCTAAGGTCCTCTTTAAGAGAAAAAAATCTAAGTAAAACAGTTAAGAAGCTGTCCTATACATAAATTCTGCATTCTCTAATCTCACTATAAAAATAACAGCTTCTCTTGACAAGTTTATCTTTTCTTAAAACTGTATACTGTTTACTATATTTAGTACCTAATGTATATTATAGATTTTTCGTTCTAAGGTCCTCTTTAAGAGAAAAAAATCTAAGTAAAACAGTTAAGAAGCTGTCCTATACATCAATTCTGTATTCTCTAATCTCACTATAAAAATAACAGCTTCTCTTGAGAAGTTTATCTTTTCTTAAAACTGTATACTGTTTACTATATTTAGTACCTAATATATATTATAGATTTTTCGTTCTAAGATCCTCTTTAACAGAAAAAATCCTAAGTAAAACAGTTAAGAAACTGTCCTATACATCAATTCTACATTATCTAATGTTATTATAAAAGTAACAGCTGCTCTTGACAAGTTTGGCTTTTCTTAATACTGTATACTGTTTACTATATTTGGTACCTAATGTATATTATAGATTTTTCGTTCTAAGGTCCTCTTTAAGAGAAAAAAATCTAAGTAAAACAGTTAAGAAGCTGTCCTATACATCAATTCTGCATTCTCTAATCTCACTATAAAAATAACAGCTTCTCTTGACAAGTTTATCTTTTCTTAAAACTGTATACTGTTTACTATATTTAGTACCTAATGTATATTATAGATTTTTCGTTCTAAGGTCCTCTTTAACAGAAAAAATCCTAAGAAAAACAGTTAAGAAACTGTCCTATACATCAATTCTACATTCTCCAATGTCACTATATAAATAACAGCTTCTCTTGACAAGTTTATCTTTTCCTAAAACTGTATACTGTTTACTATATTTAGTACCTAATGTATATTATAGATTTTTCGTTCTAAGGTCCTCTTTAACAGAAAAAATCCTAAGTAAAACAGTTAAGAAGCTGTCCTATACATTAATTCTGCGTTCTCCAATGTCACTATAAAAATAACAGCTTCTCTTGTCAAGTTTATCCTTTCTTAAAACTGTATACTGTTTACTATATTTAGTACCTAATGTATATTATAGATTTTTCGTTCTAACATCCTCTTTAACAGAAAAAATCCTAAGTAAAACAGTTAAGAAGCTGTCCTATACATTAATTCTACATTCTCCAATGTCACTATAAAAATAACAGCTTCTCTTGTCAAGTTTATCCTTTCTTAAAACTGTATACTGTTTACTTTATTTAGTACCTAATGTATATTATAGATTTTTCATTCTAAGGTCCTCTTTAACAGAAAAAATCCTAAGTAAAACAGCTAAGAAGCTGTCCTAGACATCAATTCTACATTTTCCAGTATCACTATAAAAATAACAGCTTCTCTTGTCAAGTTTATCCTTTCTTAAAACTGTATACTATTTACTATATTTAGTACCTAATGTATATTATAGATTTTTTATTCTAAGGTCCTCTTTAACAGAAAAAATCTTAAGTAAAACAGTTAAGAAGCTGTCCTATACATTAATTCTACATTCTCCAATGTCACTATAAAAATAACAGTTTCTCTTAACATGTTTATCTTTTCTTAAAACCGTATATTGTTTTCTATATTTAGTACCTAATGTATATTATAGATTTTTCGTTCTAAGGTCCTCTTTAACAGAAAAAATCCTAAGTAAAACAGTTAAGAAGCTGTCCTATACATCAATTCTACATTCTCCAATGTAACTATAAAAATAACAGCTTTTCTTGACAAGTTTAGTTTCCTTCATACTGTATTCTGTATACTATTTACAGCTTCTATAGTATATTATACATTTTTAATTCTCACGTCTTCTTTAAGAAATCTAAAGTAAAACAGTTAAAAATTCTACAATGTGTAATATGACTATCAAAATAACAGCTTCTCTTAACAAGTTTAACTTTTCTTTTTTTATTGTCAAATTTTCTTCAATACAATCTTCAATGCAACAGTTAATTTGTAAATAATGACTTCAAAGAATAATTTGCTAAAGAAGATTAAAAAAAGATAACTTTCGTATTTACTGAGACGATGAGGGCAGAAAAATATTAATAAGTCCCCCCCAAACTTAAAACTGCACAAACGGCCCGTAACAAGACCGATCACACGATCACAATTAATTTCCTCGACATTATAGTTTCATCAAGTGATTATGCACGGCCGGTGCCACTTCCTGGTCAATAAAACCTTGGCATTCGTACACCACGCACACAAAGAACCCGGTCTCCAGGCCGGGGATGATGGACGGGGTCGGACAATGGGCACAATGCCTTGAACGCGGATCGTAAATAAAACTGTTATTGTCCGTTTCGGAAACTAAATGGTTCGTAAATGCACTTCGGTGCTCAGGTAGATGAAATTTACGAATCTCTCGGTGCAGATGTTGTCGATAATTGGGGGTGTTTTGCGTTAGCGTCTTATTAACTGGATAGTAAAATAAGCAATCGATAATTTGGCGGAATTTGGTTAACGTCGTTAAAGGAGCCCTGTTTTAAAACGGCTTTGTTCGAGGCGTATTAATTTTTATGTTACTACCTGGTTTGTGTTCAAAGGATGCTCGAACCTCACCTGTAAATAATGAAACGATTAATAAATCAATAAAATTACGAAAGGGTGAGGGACTGGCCGTACTTTAATAACATTCAATCTAAACACAACAATTTGGCGATCAACTCGAACAGTTCGGGCCCCCTTTGACGGTCTTTATTTCTAAATTAGTGTACGGCAGATAAGACACCGTAATGCAATAATTGTGACTCACTTCGCCGCAGAAGATCTATAAACCCGACATTTTATTGACCAGTTTAGAAAATTCATTAATATTGAAATGATCTAGTTGGTTGTTATCGCCGTCGTCTTTATGGTCGGTCGGTTGACGGCATAAATTTACTCGGTTAGTTTATTATTCGGATTCGGGCGTTTTAAATTTTAGACAAGGTCCACACAACGTGTATTTTAGATGGGCTTTAAAGGCACTGCGTGAATTCGTATTTGTTTGTCATTTGAATATTGTAATTTTATTTGTTTTTATTTTTCATATTTTTTACATATTCGGGGTATCATGAATAAGGGATATACGTTTTAGTTGACCAACACAACAAACTAAAACATTCTACTACATTAAATTTTAATAAATAAATAGTAAATATTACAAATGAAAGTGTTGTTAGTAACAACAACGGATTCTGTGGCCGATTTATATAATATTTATTAGAAATTAAGGCTTTAATTAAGTTTCATAAGTGTGGTGAATTTAAATAAACAACAATTGTATAACAAAATATTTAATAAATTAAAGTAAACCATTTAAACATACAGTTAAATTATGTAAAAATAGAAATTGAGGAATTTTCTAATTATTATAATGATAATCAAATAAAATATTCTAATTAAAATTAATTATTAAAGTACAAATCGGTTATATAAAAAATTAAATGGAGGCTTCTTTAAGGGAACAAATCACAGAAAAAAAAAACCAAGAAATGTGGACTATTTCAGACTTTCTTTGTGTAAAAGTTATTGCCTCGCATTTACGAGACCACAAACTAGGAAAGGAGTCGATCATAAATTATCAAAACACGAAATAAAATCTGCAACAACAAAAATAAACAGATGAAATGTGGTCAACACAAATAGAACAAACTTTTAATGATTTTTTCTTCCTTTGCGCCGAATGAGAATAAAATAGAATTGTATAAAATTATAATGAGATTTTTTTTATGAGAGAAACACAATAATGCACACTATTAAAACCTGAAAAAATATCCACTGTGGCAAATATTTAATAACAATATACTATAAAAAAGCATGAGCAAATTTAATTAAATCTAAATTTTTATGAATGGGAGAGTCACTTTGTGATTAAAACAAAATGAAATAAAGGAAATAAAAAAATAATTACAATAATTTCATTTATTTTTAGTCATTTTCAATAATTTTTACCACTTTTATATTTTTATAATTTTTTTAAATAATTTTTGTAATTTTTATAATAATTTTTATGATTCTTATAATTTTCGTAATTAATTTTTGTTATTTATAATTTTTAAAAAATTTTATCAATTTTATATTTTTTAATAATTTTTAATATTTTTCTATATTTTTAATAATTTTTTATAACAATTTTTATTATTTTTATAATTAATCTTTGTAATTTATAATTATTGTAATTTTTAGTCATAATAATTTTTAATAATTTTTAATAATGTTTAATAATTTTTAATAATTTTTAATAATCTGTGATATTTTTTAATAATTTTTATAATTTTTTTAAATTTTATAATAATTTCTATCAATTTTTATGATTTTTATAATTTTTATAATTAATTTTTATAAATTTTAATTTTTATAATAAATTTTATATTTTTTTTAAATTCTTTATTATATATTACAAATGTCATAAACTTTTGTAATATATAATTTTCATAATAATCTATATGAAAATTATTTTTACATAAATTTTTACTTTTTTATATATTTTTATATTTTTTATAATACTTTTTTATTATTTATTATAATTTCTTATAAATTTTTTATGATTTTTTATAATTGTTCATAATTTTTTATAATTTTTTGTAATTTTTCTATAGTTTTTTATAATTTCTTATAATTGTTCATAATTTTTTATAATTTTATATAATATTTAATAATTTTTTATAGGTTTTTTTAATATTTTATAAATTTTTATAATTATTTTTGTAATAATTTTTGTGATTTTTATAATTAATTTTTGTAATTCATAATTTTTATAATTTTTAATAAACTTTAATATTTTTTATAATTTTTATTTTCTATAATTTTTATAATTTTTTATAATTTTTTAAAATTTGTTATAATTATTTAAAGTTTTTTATAATTTCTTATAATTGTTTATAATTTTTTATAATTTTATATAATATTTAATAATTTTTTATAGTTTTTTAATATTTTATAAATTTTTATAATTAATTTTGTAATAATGTTTGTGACTTTTATAATTAATTTCCATAATTTTTATTTTATGTTTTTTTTTTTTTAATTTTTGTAATTTATAATTTTTAAAATTTAAAAATTTAATTTATAGATATGGTAGAAAATCAGCAATCGATTTCTCATAGAAACACTGAACAATAGAAATAGTGGGAAACTCACAGTGTAAATTATAAATGTACTGTTCTGTATAATTAGTTGTTGTAAATTTATGATTCAATCTATTTTTAATTAGGAAATATCATGAATTATTTTTTTCAAATGTTTTAAATGTCATAAATTATTATCATAAACAGTAAACATTGATTTTTTTACATATTGCACATGTTACCAACATGTACACATCAACAAAAACTCCAAGGAAATACCAAAAACGAATAATCGCCTACAAACATCCCCCTATAAATTCACAGCCATCAACATCAACCCATAAACACCGCCGGCATCGCACTCACCACCATCCCGCACAGTCCCACGGCTCGAATTCCTTTAATTATTCACATGCCCCACATAATATTTCCCTCAACGCAACGTTCACGTTTTCGGGAACCTCCACAAAAGGAAGCAGTCTTGTCGTGTCGCAGAGACAACATGTTTCTACTAATAAATCAATTAAAGGTCCCCACCCGAACATCTCCAGAACTGTCATTTTCTGTTCATTTCCTGTCCGGGCCTTCGGGGGCTTCAGCCGACCGAGAGAGCGTCTTCGGGAATCGTCCCCCCGGTCGTGGAACAAAAGCAATTATTGCGCCAAAATCGGGACTGTTTGGATTTGTAATTACAAAGAAACAGTGGAAGGCGGCTTAATAAACAATACAGGGTCCCCCTTCGTGGATGCTCAAGACGGGAGGTTCATTTAGGAAGTAATCGACTAAAGAATTAATTTGGTACATTATTAGATTCAGTGCTTTTATCTATTGTTAACCTGAAACATGATTACTAAATGAGGCTTAAATATGACATATTTCCTTCTAAATACGAAATAAAATTGGACTAGATCCATTAAGTGTCACAAATAATGTTTACAGTTTTTATAATTTGTATAATTTTTAAAAATTTTTCAATATTTCCAATTTTTATGTATTTATAATTCTCATAATTAATTTTTATAATAATTTTTATAAATTTAATTTTTTATTTTTTTCAAACAATTTTTAATAATTTAATTTAATATATTATTATATTATTTTTAATAATTTTTATATTTTTGTAATTTTTATAATTTTTATAGTTAATTTTTCATTTATAATTTTTATAATAATTTTAATCAATTTTATATTTCTTTATAATATTTATAATTTTTAAAATTTGTCCAACAATTTTTATAATTAATTTTTGTAACTTACAATTTTTTAATAATTTCTTAAAAGTTTTACAATATTTACAATTTTTATGATCTTTATTATATATTACAAAAGTCTAAAACTTTTGTAATATATAATTTTCATAATAATTTTTATGAATTTTATATTTTTTTATAAATTTTTTCTTTTTTAGATATTTTTATATTTTTTATAGTTTTTTATAATTTTGTATGATTTTTTATAATTTCTTATAATTATTCATAATTTTTTAAAATGTTTTATAATTTTTTATATTTTTTCATTATTTTTTATATATTGTGTTATATAATTTATATAATTTTTAAAAATTTTCAATTCTTTATTTTTCAATATTTTTCTATATTTTTTTTTTTTTTTTACAATATAATATAATAATTAATTTTTATGTTTTTAATAATTTTTATAATTAATTTTTGTAATTTTTATAAAAATTTTTATAAAATTAATTTTTTTAATAATTTTTATCATTTTTAAATTTTTTATGATTTTCAAACAATTTTTAATAATTTAATTTAATACATTATTATATTATTTTTAATAATTTTTATATGTTTGTAATTTTTATAATTTTTATAGTTAATTTTTCATTTATAATTTTTAAAATTAACAATTTTTATAATTAATTTTTGTAACTTATAAATTTTTAATAATTTCTTACAAATTTTACAATATTTACAATTTTTATGATTTTTTATAATTTCTTATAATTTTTCATGATTCTTTATATATTGTGTTATATAATTTTTAAAAAATTTCATCAATTTTTTATTTTTCAATAGTTTTTAATATTTTTAATGTTTTTTTTACAATTATAATATTATATTTCCAATGTTTATGATATTTCCAATTATTATAATAATCAATTTTTATGTTTTTTATAATTTTCATAATTAATTTTTGTTATTTATTATAATATTTTATAATTATAATTTTTTATAGTTTTTTATAATTATTCATAATTTCATAAAAAATTTTAAAATTTCTTATAATTTTTCATGATTTTTTATATTTTTTTACAATTATTTTTATAATAATTTTTGTGATTTTTATAATTAATTTTTGTAATTCATAATTTTTTGTAATTTTTAATAAATTTTAATACTTTTTATATTTATATATTTCCTATAATTTTTGTAATTTTTTTAATTTTCATAATTCAGATTAGATTCAGTGCTTTTATCTATTGTCGACCTGAAACATGATTACTAAAAAATCACGAGGCTTAAATATGACACATTTCCTCCTAAATACGAAATAAAATTGGACTGGATCCATTTACGGTGTCACAAATAATGTATTTCTATTACAACCATTTTCGGCTACCTGAAAAAACCATCCATGGGTCCCATAATGCAGTTAGTTTTTCGAAAAACACGTCTGCCATTGAAGCTTTGTTGTCCGACAACCCGGAGGTGTCGCCGTGACAAAAGCAGTAGGTGTCAAAAGTGTCTCAACGTAAATTTTTTTAAAGCGGCTTATCCTCGCCATTGTTGTGTGCTTAATGTGCCCCTAAATTTTTTCCATCGTTGGGAGAATTGGCACGCATCATTTTTGCCACACACACAACATCCATTACC
Source organism: Aethina tumida (assembly GCF_024364675.1). Lineage (NCBI taxonomy): Eukaryota > Metazoa > Arthropoda > Insecta > Coleoptera > Nitidulidae > Aethina > Aethina tumida. Next base: position 16,982,337 of record NC_065440.1, on the reverse strand, counting down.
AAGTTCCACGAAACCAATGGGTTGCTTGAACCGTCCGGCATTCCCATAAAATAGATAAAATTATAAAATTCACAGTCCCATGATTTCACCATATCGTCAACATACTGCCGCGTTTCCCAGCGTTGCTAGGTTTTAGTAAAAAATACCTCTATTTCCGGCCAAGATTAACCGCCAATTAGTCCACCTAAAGCATTATTGGCTGGCGGTTTTTTTAATGCGCCTTTTATCTGACCGGTCATTATCTTGTGTGGGCCCCAGAAAATGAAATTACGGTAATTATATCAATTATTTCGATTTGGGGAATAGAAGAAGTGCCGTACTATACGGGGAGCCATAAATTCCGGTTGTCAGGTTGTTTTCGGGTTCGACAAAACTCACTCACTGCCTCGGGTACTAGTTTTATTATTATGGTTTTTTTCTTTGTGGTGTTATTAACCAAGTGTTTTTCTTTGTTTTACTATAATTGTTCCTACCGATATTGACTTTATCCATTTATTCTATCAATTACAGTTTTCTCATACCATTACTTGTATTTCAATCAATTTTTTTTATTGAATAATCTCAAATTAATTCTTTAAAATCTAGTCCATCTCAAATGTTTCTATTTTATAATAGTTTTTTGTAGACAAATAATCCAATTTCATTGAGAATTGTTTTCTTTTAATTAGTTTATTTGTATAAAATTAATCTGGGAACATTAATTCCTCAACTTTCAATGATAATTTTGACATTTAAATTAATATTTTCCAATTTTTCAGTGCCAATTTCTTGTTTCCTTTACACCTGGAATTAACCATTCTTTTAATTTCAGTTTATTTGGAGCAAATTAATCTGAGGAATTTTCTAATATTAAATTAAATTGTGCTATAACTGACCAACAGTAATTCCTCAATTTTCAATGATAATTTTGACATTTAAATTAATATTTTCCAATTTTTCAGTGCCAATTTCTTGTTTCCTTTACACCTTGAATTAACCACTCTTTTAATTACAGGTTATTTTTAGAAAATTAATGTGGGGATTTTTCTAATATTAAATTAAATTGTGCTACAACTGACCAACAGTAATTCCTCAATTTTCAATGATAATTTTGACAAATAAATTAATATTTTCCAATTTTTCAGTGCCAATTTCTTATTTCCTTTCCACCTGGAATTAACCACTCTTTTAATTTCAGTTTATTTTTAGAAAATTAATGTGGGGATTTTTCTAATATTAAATTAAATTGTGCTACAACTGACCAACATTAATTCCTCAATTTTCAATGATAATTTTGACATTAAAATTAATATTTTCCAATTTTTCAGTGGCAATTTCTTGTTTCCTTTACACCTAGAATTAACCATTCTTTAAATTTCAGTTTATTTGTAGAAAATTAATGTGGGGATTTTTCTAATATTAAATTAAATTGTGCTACAACTGACCAAGAGTAATTCCTCAATTTTCAATGATAATTTTGACAAATAAATTAATATTTTCCAATTTTTCAGTGCCAATTTCTTATTTCCTTTCCACCTGGAATTAACCACTCTTTTAATTTCAGTTTATTTTTAGAAAATTAATGTGGGGATTTTTCTAATATTAAATTAAATTGTGCTACAACTGACCAACATTAATTCCTCAATTTTCAATGATAATTTTGACATTAAAATTAATATTTTTCAATTTTTCAGTGCCAATTTCTTGTTTCTCTTACACCTAAAATTAACCATTCTTTTAATTTAATATTAAATTAAATTGTGCTATAACTGACCAACAGTAATTCCTCAATTTTCAATGATAATTCTGACATTAAAATTAATATTTTCCAATTTTTCAGAGGCAATTTCTTGTTTCCCTTACACCTAGAATTAACCATTCTTTAAATTTCAGTTTATTTGTAGAAAATTAATGTGGGGATTTTTCTAATATTAAATTAAATTGTGTTACAACTGACCAACATTAATTCCTCAATTTTCAATGATAATTTTGACATTAAAATTAATATTTTCCAATTTTCAGTGCCAATTTATTGTTTCCTTTAGACCTAGAATTAACCACTCTTTTAATTTCAGTTTATTTGTAGAAAATTAATCTGGGGATTTTTCTAATATTAAATTAAATTGTGCTACAACTGACCAACATTAATTCCTCAATTTTCAACGATAATTTTGACATTAAAATTAATATTTTCCAATTTTTCAGTGCCAATTTCTTGTTTCTCTTACACCTAAAATTAACCATTCTTTTAATTTCAGTTTATTTGTAGAAAATTAATCAGGGAATTTTTCTAATATTAAATTAAATTGTGCTATAACTGACCAACAGTAATTCCTCAATTTTCAATGATAATTCTGACATTAAAATTAATATTTTCCAATTTTTCACAGGCAATTTCTTGTTTCCCTTACACCTAGAATTAATAATTCTTTAAATTTCAGTTTATTTGTAGAAAATTAATGTGGGGATTTTTCTAATATTAAATTAAATTGTGCTACAACTGACCAACATTAATTCTTCAATTTTCAATGATAATTTTGACATTAAAATTAATATTTTCCAATTTTTCAGTGCCAATTTCTTGTTTCCTTTACACCTAGAATTAACCATTCTTTTAATTTTAGTTTATCAACAATAATTCCTCAATTTTTATTGACAATTTGGACATTAAGTTTAATCTTTTCTAATTCCTCAATGTCAATTTTTGTTCCCTTTAAATCATATCCAATGATCATCATTCATATGTACAATTTACCGAGTAGTTAATTAAATTAGTGCCGTAATTTATTTTTATATTCTTTATCTCGTTGGATTCTCAATAAATAAAATTTCCAGTCTGGCCCCGCAGGCAGTAAATAACTCCTTAATTGTGTGAAAGATAACCAAGAAATGAACGCTTCTAACTTACATGTAGATTCTGAAAATGAAATACGATAGAACACTAAAACAAACGGCTAAATATATCACATCACTGGATTGTTTATTGCTCGACGATAACCTCCAGCACTTTTAAACTTCTTTAGAATAATAAATATTGATATTAATTTTTACGACTATTTAACTTAACTTTGTATCGTCTCGCCCGTGATGTTTAAATTAATTGCGATAACACACCAAAAAATTACAATAATCTACCCCGAATTTGGGCACGGTCATATTGAATTTTTGCCGCGTTCTAAATATACAGTCCGAGGGTCTTAAGCACAGGCGGTGGATGCGAGGAACGGCTTTACAGTTACCCGGTTTCGGGGCCTTATCGCAATCGTGAACCTATTGTCTTAATTAGCCAGATTGGCCGGGGCTAAATTTAGGGCTTTATTATGCGCACCGCCGGCGAGATAATGAAAATGTTGTTGATTTTTTATTATTTTCGGATGGCCTCGTTTCTTTTCGGTACTGGGGTTGTCAGATGGCGACCGCAAGAAAAAAGCTTCCGAGGTATTTTGTTTTCTAATTGGGTTTTAGGCAAGAAAGGGACAAATCGAGGTATTGTTGGTTTTATGGGATTATTAGTTTATTTATTTGTCCAGACGAAATTCATTCAAAATACTTTAAAAATCAATTAAGTTTTTACTTTTTGTAAGACGACTTTCTATTGTGTCTTTGAATAATTTTATATTGTTATTTATCTCTTCAACAATTGTCCAGAGAAAATTCATTAAAAACACTTTAATAATGAATCAGTTTTAACTTTTTGTAAAAAATCAATGATAATCACAGTAAATTCTTATAATTTTAAATTTTATTTGTTTTGAATTGGTGATATTCTTTTGAATTTATTTCGTGATTGTCCAAAGAATACGACTTTCTGCTGTGTATTTGAATTCTTTTATATTTTTATTTATTTCTTCAGCAATTGTTCAGAGGAAATCTATTAAAAACACTTTAATAATCAATCAGTTTTTACTTTTTGTAAAAAAACAATGAGAATCACAGTAAATTCTTATAATTTTAAATTTTATTTGTTTTAAGTTGGTGATTTTCTGTTGAATTTCTTTCGTGATTGTCCAAAGAAAACGACTTTCTGTTGTGTCTTTGAATATTTTTATATTTTTATTTATTTCTTCAGCAATTGTACAGAGGAAATTCATTAAAAACACATTAATAATCAATCAGTTCTTACTTTTTGTAAAAAAAACAATGAGAATTACAGTAAATTTTTACAATTTTAAATTTTATTTGTTTTTAGTTGGTGATTTTCCTTTGAATTTCTTTCGTGATTGTCCAAAGAAAACGACTTTCTGTTGTGTCTTTGAATATTTTTATATTTTTATTTATTTCTTCAGCAATTGTCCAGAGGAAATTCATTAAAAACACATTAATAATCAATCAGTTTTTACTTTTTGTAAAAAACAATGAGAATGACAGTAAATTCTTATAATTTTAAATTTTATTTGTTTTTAGTTGGTGCTTTTCTTTTGAATTTCTTTCGTGATTGTCCAAAGAAAACGACTTTCTGTTGTGTATTTGAATAACTTTATATTTTTATTTATTTCTTCAGCAATTGTACAGAGGAAATTCATTTAAAACACATTAATAATCAATCAGTTTTTACTTTTTGTAAAAAAACAATGAGAATGACAATAAATTCTTATAATTTTTAATTTTATTTGTTTTTAGTTGGTGATTTTCTTGTCCAAAGAAAAAACATTTAAATATTTCTGACCCATTTGAAGATTTTTCCTATTTATCTATCCTTGAAATAAATATATATTTCCATTGTTTTGCTCACGCTTCATTCACACAAATATTTACATACTTTCGTGCTTTGATGTCATAATACTCTAAATACTGAAATTAATTATTCCACTTTAAGACTAGCTGCTAAAAAAAATAAACATCCGCTTGAAAATTTGCTCAATTGCATTTAATCCCTTTGTAAATAAAAAATGGCAAATGGAAAACTATTCCGGCTCGACATCAAAGACATATTTTTGTCGGTGGATATTTGTAATATTTTACCGCCTGTATTTTCCACGGTTCGAATGTTATAAAAGGATTTTATTTATGTCCGTTTTAAATAGTCATTTTTTCCATTTCAACCAATAACTTTCCATGTTTATTTTGCTACCGCTTCATTTTTACATTTTAATTTATGCCGTTTAATTGATTTTCGTTAATTATCGTGTTTTTTTTTATTATTCATAAAATACTGACGTTTTCTATTATTTTATACCAGTAAGCAGGTTCTATTTAATTAGATTTTTACTAATAATGTAATTTTCAAACGTCATAAAACTTTATTATGATTTCATATTCCATTAAATTTTTATACTTCTTCATTTATTTTTATTGCGCTTTCCTACTTTCTGTATAAACTCAGGTTTCGTTATATCACCACCGATACTTTTTGTTGGCCGCATTATTAATTAACGACAGGAATTATTTCAATATTTCTTAAGGTAAGGAGGCGGAAATGTTTGTGGCATTCCACAAATAATTCCAACTTGGTTTCTGTGTCGTTCACAATTGCGTCACAAACATAATAATAATAATTTTTCCAAAAACAACCTTAGGTAACGTTGGATCATTTACGTCTCCCAGTTTCTCTAAAATGCACTTAACGAACGCTGCAAACGGCATCTTATTAAAATGTGTGACCGTCAACGTAGCAAATATGCAAATGCCCATCGTAACGTTTGCAATTTCACCTATGTCATAAAATGGCAACGGGTCCTGAGCCGTTTCTCCTGCATGTTATGGTAATTTAGGACACGATGCCTCCTGCTGCGTTAATGGATTAGATTTAGTTTAATCGACTTTTTTCTTTTGTTAAAGTGTAGCTAACTAAAGTAATTTATTGCAGTTTTGTAAACATTATAATGACGTACCAATTTGTCTTAAATTTCTGAAGGGTGGCTTGCAATGTTCTTAATGAGTTTTACCTTGGCAATTGCTCAAGTGTTTAATGAATTTCTTCAGGGAAAACTACTGATGAAATACATTAAAATATGAAGGTATTCAAAGATACAATAGAAAGATTGTTTTCTCTGGTCAGACAATCCCCAACTAAAAACATCTAAAATTTAAAATTATAAGAATTTACTGTGATTCTCATTTATATTTATACAAAAAGTAAAAACTGATTGATTATTAAAGTGTTTTTAATGAATTTCCTCTGGACAGTTGCTGAAGAAATAAATAAAAATATAAAAATATTCAAATACACAACAGAAAGTCGTTTTCTTTGGACAATCACGAAAGAAATTCAAAAGAAAATCACCAACTAAAAACAAATAAAATTTAAAATTATAAGAATTTACTGTGATTCTCATTGTTTTTTTACAAAAAGTAAAAAGTGATTGATTATTAAAGTGTTTTTAATGAATTTCCTCTGGACAATTGCTGAAGAAATAAATAAAAATATAAAAATATTCAAATACACAACAGAAAGTCATTTTCTTTGGACAATCACGAAAGAAATTCAAAAGAAAATCACCAACTAAAGACAAATAAAATTTAAAATTATAAGAATTTACTGTGATTCTCATTGTTTTTTATAAAAAGTAAAAACTGATTGATTATTAAAGTGTTTTTAATGAATTTCCTCTGGACAATTGATGAAGAAATAAATAAAAGTATGAAAATATTCAAATGCACAACAGAAAGTCGTTTTCTTTGGACAATCACGAAAGAAATTCAAAAGAAAATCACCAACTAAAAACAAATAAAATTTAAAATTATAAGAATTTACTATGATTCTCATTGTTTTTTTACAAAAAGTAAAAACTGATTGATTATTAAAGTGTTTTTAATGAATTTTCTCTGGACAATTGCTGAAGAAATAAATTAAAATATAAAAATATTCAAATACACAACAGAAAGTCATTTTCTTTGGACAATCACGAAAGAAATTCAAAAGAAAATCACCAACTAAAGACAAATAAAATTTAAAATTATAAGAATTTACTGTGATTCTCATTGTTTTTTATAAAAAGTAAAAACTGATTGATTATTAAAGTGTTTTTAATGAATTTCCTCTGGACAATTGATGAAGAAATAAATAAAAGTATGAAAATATTCAAATGCACAACAGAAAGTCGTTTTCTTTGGACAATCACGAAAGAAATTCAAAAGAAAATCACCAACTAAAAACAAATAAAATTTAAAATTATAAGAATTTACTATGATTCTCATTGTTTTTTTACAAAAAGTAAAAACTGATTGATTATTAAAGTGTTTTTAATGAATTTTCTCTGGACAATTGCTGAAGAAATAAATTAAAATATAAAAATATTCAAATACACAACAGAAAGTCGTTTTCTTTGAACAATCACGAAAGAAATTCAAAAGAAAATCACCAACTAAAAACAAATAAAATTTAAAATTATAAGAATTTACTGTGATTCTCATTGTTTTTTTACAAAAAGTAAAAACTAATTGATAATTAAAGTGTTTTAATGAATTTCCTCTAGACAATTGCTGAAGAAATAAATAAAAATATAAAATTATTCAAATACACAACAGAAAGTCGTTTTCTTTGGACAATCACGAAAGAAATTCAAAAGAAAATCACCAACTAAAAACAAATAAAATTTAAAATTATAAGAATTTACTGTGATTCTCATTGTTTTTTTTACAAAAAGTAAAAACTGATTGATTATTAAAGTGTTTTTAATGAATTTCCTCTGGACAATTGCTGAAGAAATAAATAAAAATATGAAAATATTCAAATGCACAACAGAAAGTCGTTTTCTTTGGACAATCACGAAAGAAATTCAAAAGAAAATCACCAACTAAAAACAAATAAAATTTAAAATTATAAGAATTTACTGTAATTCTCATTGTTTTTTTACAAAAAGTTAAAATTGATTGATTATTAAAGTGTTTTTAATGAATTTCCTCTGGACAATTGCTGAAGAAATAAATAAAAATATAAAAATATTCAAATACACAACAGAAAGTCGTTTTTTTTGGACAATCACGAAAGAAATTCAAAAGAAAATCACCAACTAAAAACAAATAAAATTTAAAATTATAAGAATTTACTGTGATTCTCACTGTTTTTTTACAAAAAGTTAAAACTGATTAATTATTAAAGTGTTTTTTGTAAATTTCCTCAGGATAATTGCTGAAGAAATGAATAAAAATATTAAAAAACACAATAAAAAAATGTCAAATAAGAAATCTTTTCTCTTTCTTATCTTCAATGGTCTAAAAGAAGACCCTTTCTTCGTTAAATAATGAAAATTATTAACATAAACCGTTCATATCATTAGAATATATTAGTGAAATTTTTAATCATGTTTCTTTTATTAGTTACTTGTTTTTTTCTATGTATTCATTAATTTCTTCTTACTTTCTAACATTATCTTGGTATCTTGTACAACTTAATACTGATTTTATTTATAGGTCATCTGTTATTACTCTATTGTTCATTATATTAAGACATTTTAAATTTATTCCTATATATTATTTTAATGTGTCTTCTTTTATCAAATTTCCCATACAGTTAGAATAAATTCCAACATTAATAGAAAAATATTTTTGTTACCTGCACAATATGTAAGGATTACACACCTGAAAATTAAACAAAATGACTTAGTAAAATATTTTATTGAATAATAATTAAAGAAAAACATTAAAAACCAGTATGTCCGACTTATTTTCCCCGCTCCACATATTCCCCCTTAGTTCGAAAACACAAATTTAAAAAGACGAAAACAAAAATACATCAACCCCATTCGCAAGCGGTCCCATCGGACAGACAAACGAGTCCGGATCCGAGTCGCCCGCATCCGGGCGAAAGGTGAAGTTTGACGTTTCCTACGGTACGCCATTAAATTGACATTTGGTTCGGGGATGTGTGTGTGTGTGTGCCGGTTTCGCGGCGCGTAACCTTTTGCATAATGCATGCCGCGACGGGATTCTTGCCGTAATCCAAAATGACGACGCGTCGATGGAAAAGTTTAATATGGTGCGGTGCGCGACGCGACCACCTTCCTTGAGGGGTGCAGCGTTATGAAAAATGAACGGGGCACTGCAGCGGGCCGCGGGATTCGGGGGCAAATGTTTTATTCCAATCTTTTGGGTTGGGGGATCCGCCACGGGATCAAATGCTTTTATAACGATTGCATTACATGTTTTTCTTGTTTTGTGTCCCCTCAAAGATGTTTTTTTATTTAATTTTATCGAAACATTGTCAAAGAAAAAAGTGGCATAGAATTATTTCAATGTAAAGAGCCATAAATATAAAAAATTGTGAAAAAATATGATACGACAAATGGCAAAAATCAATAAAATAAAGTTAAAGAAAATAAAGAATAAATATATGTTTAGTAAACACAGGAAAATATCAAAATAAGGTTGTTAAAACAAAGAGAATGGGAAAGAAAAGAAATTAAATGATGACAAGGCAAAAATAAAACTGTAAAATTAACATAAAGAAATTTGAAGACATCTCTAAATTAAAAATAGAAAAACAAAAAAAATTAATAAGTCATATGACAAAAATTAATAAAATAAGGATAATGAGAAAAAGGAGAAAAATATTTTTGGAAAACATAGAAAAATATTTAAAGAAGGTTGTTAAAACAAAGAAAATGGGAAAGAAAAAAAATTAAATGATGACAAGGCAAAAATAAAACTGTAAAAATAACATAAAGAAATTTGAAAATATCTCTAAATTAAAAATAGAAAAACAAAAAAAATTAATAAGTCATATGACAAAAATTAATAAAATAAAGATAAAGAGAAAAAAGAGAAAAATATTTTTGGTAAACACAGAAAAATATTAAAATAAGGTTGTTAAAACAAAGAAAATGGGAAAGAAAAGAAATTAAATGATGAAAAAGGAAAAATAAAACTGTAAAAATAACATAAAGAAATTTGAAAATATCTCTAAATTTAAAATAGAAAAACTAAAAAAATTAATAAGTCAAATGATAAAAATTAATAAAATAAAGAGAAAAAAGACAAAAATATTTTTGGTAAACACAGAAAAATATTAAAATAAGGTTGTTAAAACAAATAAAATGGGAAAGAAAATAAATTAAATGATGAAAAGGCAAAAATAAGACTAAAAAATTAACAAATGGCAAAAATTAATAAAATAAAGAGAAAAAATATTTTCAGTAAACAAAGAAAAATATTAAAATAAGATTAAAAATAGGAAAAATAAAATAAAATAATGATGAAAAGACAGAAATCAAATTAGAGAAAGAAATCTAAAGATAAATTAAAGATGATAAATGTAAAGAAGAGCAAAAATATTGTAAGTACAGAAAGAAAAGAAATGAAAAATAAGTAAAACAATGAGAAAGAAGAAGAATAAAAAAAGTAAACGAAGAAAATTATTAAATTATAAACGAAATGGCAAACAAATTAAACTGATTATATTAATTATGTGCAATTCAAATGGTAAAAATAATATATGGGAATATTCTTGAGTTGATATTTAAATGTTACAATTGAAACTAAAAGGAAAAAGTCAAACTATAATTATATTAATAAATATACAAAATAATAGTAATGCAATAAAAGCGTACATTTATAAAATATTCAATTTGAAATTATTTCAAAACTTTGCACAGACCATTATTATTTAAATTAATAAATAATATTTATTCATACGAAAACAAATAATTGAATTTGCGAACGTGAATTTAAATAATAAATTATTAAAACGAAAATACTTTATGCGCCCGCAGGTTTTTTAAATTTAAACAGCGTTAATTCGATTTGCGAAAAAATTTTATATGCAAATTTTAATAACGATAAAACAAAAAAAAAATGGGCGATATTCGAAATACGCATACACGGAAAGTACTTTTCAACTTTTCGACAGTTACACACGCCCAAAATGCTTTTGAAATTATGTTTGCATATTTTTGCGGGTTAATTGCCTATTTGGCCGAAATTTGTTCGGGCATTAATTTTTTTTTGTGCCATTATAAAATGTTCTGCGATATGGGCAATAATTTTTTTAATTAAAAACAGTAAAAACTCATTAGAGGAGTAATATTAATTGATCGGGGTTTAGGTTTTAAGATGTTATAAAACGGTGACAATAAAAGAATGTTTTATTGGGATGAACTGGATTAAAAGTTCAAATATAATTTCGAAATAAAATTGTTTAATTAATTTTATACTTTTAAGAAATATACGATAATTGTACACATAAAAATGACAACTTGAAATGAATGAAAACGATTCGAAAGAGAAGAAGAAGAAAGTAGAAAATAGGCAAAAGAAACATAAGATAGAAAAAAAGAAGAGGAAACAGAAAAAGGAGGAAAAGAAGAGAAGAATGATAATGAGAAGGAGCTGAAGAAGAAACTGAAGAAAGAAATGAAAAAGCCAGAGAAAAAAAGATGAAGATGGCGAAGTGATGAAGAAGAAAATGAAGAGAAAGATGGCGAAATGATGAAGGAGATAGAGATGGAGACGGAGATGGAGAAGGAGATAGAATAGGAACTGGAGAAGAAGGTGGTGAAATAGATGAAGAAGTAGAGGCAGGTGAAGGAGGTAGAAAAGGAACTGGAGAAGAAGGTGGTGAAGGAGATAAAGAAGGAGATGGAGAAGAAAGTACTGAAGCAGCAATTTGTGAAAGAGATGGAGAAGACGAATAAGAAGGAACTGGAGAAAGATATGATGAAGGAGACGAAAAAAGGAGACAGAGAAGGAGATGGACACAGAAAAGGAAAGATGGCGAAATGATGAAGGAGATAGAGATGGAGACGGAGATGGAGAAGGAGATAGAATAGGAACTGGAGAAGAAGGTGGTGAAATAGATGAAGAAGAAGAGGCAGGTCAAGGAGGTAGAGAAGGAACTGGAGAAGAAGGTGGTGAAGGAGATGAAGAAGAAGATGGAGAAGAAGAAAGTACTGAAGGAGCAATTTGTGAAAGAGATGGAGAAGGCGAATAAGGAGTTGGAGAAAGATATGATGAAGGAGACGAAAAAAAGAGATAGAGAAGGAAATGGACACAGAAAAGGATATACAGAAGGTGAATAAAAAGGAGGAGAAGACGGTAAAGGAGCTGGAAAAAGAAATGGCGAAGGAGGAGTAAGAGGAGATGGTAAAAAAGTAGGAGAATAACTAAACTATTTATGGACAGAACACATAATTCCAAATAAATCAGAATAAATATTAAACCACCGAAATGTTCTATGCAAATCGTTGAAATAAAACTGAGATTTGAAGATTAAATTAAAGCAAAAATTACAATAATTTAATTAGGAACGTATTTAAACAACTTAATTGGTTTATTCACCAAAACGCGGGAGGATCTGCATGAAAATTGCACGACCGTCAAAAAAATCCGAATTTACATACACATAATTTGAATGTTAATAACTCGAAACGGACAAAAATCAGTGATGTAACGTGTGAAAAAAAATCGACTAATCAACATAATTAAACAGGAACTGAAAATTCCACTTTGGCAGTGTAAAAAACGTGAAAATTATCAATTATGCCCGCAACGTTGCACGGAATTATGCAGATCGATAATAAGGAAACGAAATCAATGTGATATGCACATAATTACCGGACGTTTTCCGCGGACACGACAACGACATGGAAATCGTATGTACATATTTGCCCGTGCAGTGGGCACTCGGCCGGTTACCAATTACCCTCCTACATGGAAATCCACAAACCGGGAACGCAATACACACACACACACACACACGAGTCTTCCCCGACGCACACGACACACGTGAAATCCCGCAATTATGTGTGCGACTGTACGCACGCCTTAATTTCAGGACTCGCTACTTTTCAACGTTTCATCGCATTATCCCGATATTCCGCATCGGCGGGCTTTGTGACGTGTGTGCACTTCTAAAAAATGCTTGTACGTACGGTTTTCCAAAGGGGCGGGCGGGGACGGCCGCCGCGTACTAATAAGCGCCGAGACAAAGGGGCCCGGAACATTAAAATCCCGGGCGGGCTTAAAAAGAAGCGAAAAAAAAAAAAAAAAAAAAACGGGAAAAAACAAAATAAAGAAAAAATCCGACGGTGAAAAACTACTTGCACACGGGGCGCGCGTCTGAAATGTGAAGTGGGAGTAATGTCTCATTAGTGGACCCAGTTCCTTTTTGCGCCTTTTTTGTCACCTAGATCCTCGCGGCGCTCTCGAGTAATAATCAATGTGCGCCGAACGCGGACCTACCCCGGCTACGCAAATATTGCCCGGGTGCAATTTGCAATTCGAGTGTGCCGCCTGGAAACAGATGCCCGGATTCCCACCGCCTTTGTGTTTTTCGTTTTTTTTTTTTTTCCATTCGTGTTCCGACAAAAGGGCGAAGAGCCACGTTTGGTCAAGAGTGGTGCCTTCGGCCAACCGTGACGGTTGGTATTGTTTTATTAAACGCCCTTTAATCTCGGTTAAACGCGGTGTTTCGGTTTCGCGGATGCAGGAGGAAGCCACCAGGTAATTGTGTTTGACGTGAACAACTTTCGTTGTGTGCTATTATCCTTCGTTTAATTGTCAGTTTTTGTGTGCTACATTGAGAGGACATCTCGGTTTGAACAAGGAATCAGATAGGCGTCTCGGAAATTTTGTAATACATTTCTCTCCTTGAAAGACGTTGAAAGGAGAAAAAAATTAAAAAAGATGAAGAACAAAAGGATATTGAAGAACATACTCAGAAGCTAGAAGATTCCATCTGGAACCAGTTTCAAAGAGAAATAAAGAATAAAATGTATCACAAAGAATATTGAAGAAATCAATACTCAGAAACCAACAATCCAACTGGAATTGATGATTTCTTTTCGAAAGATAAGAAATTTAAAGGAATAAAAGAGTTTGGTTCAAAAAGAGATATAAAAAAACTAAATGTATCATAAAGATATTGAAGAACATACTCAGAAGCTAGAAGATTCCATCTGGAACCAGTTTAGTATAACATAGTTCAAAGAGAAATAAAGAACAAAATGTATCACAAAGAATATTGAAGAAATCAATACTCAGAAACCAGCAATCCAACTGGAATTGATGATTTCTTTTTGAAAGATGAGAAATTTAAAGGAATAAAAGAGTTTGGTTCAAAAACAGATATAAAAAAAACTAAATGTATCACAAAGATATTGAACAACATACTCAGAAGCTAGAAGATTCCTTCTGGAACCAGTTTAGTATAACATAGTTCAAAGAGAAATAAAGAACAAAATGTATCACAAAGAATATTGAAGAAATTAATACTCAGAAACCAGCAATCCAACTGGAATTGATGATTTCTTTTCGAAAGATAAGAAATTTAAAGGAATAAAAGAGTTTGGTTCAAAAACAGATATAAAAAAAACTAAATGTATCACAAAGATATTGAACAACATACTCAGAAGCTAGAAGATTCCTTCTGGAACCAGTTTAGTAAACATAGTTCAAAGAGAAATAAAGAACAAAATGTATCACAAAGAATATTGAAGAAATCAATACTCAGAAACCAGCAATTCAACTGGAATTGATGATTTCTTTTTGAAAGATGAGAAATTTAAAGGAATAAAAGAGTTTGGTTCAAAAACAGATATAAAAAAAACTAAATGTATCACAAAGATATTGAACAACATACTCAGAAGCTAGAAGATTCCTTCTGGAACCAGTTTAGTATAACATAGTTCAAAGAGAAATAAAGAACAAAATGTATCACAAAGAATATTGAAGAAATTAATACTCAGAAACCAGCAATCCAACTGGAATTGATGATTTCTTTTCGAAAGATAAGAAATTTAAAGGAATAAAAGAGTTTGGTTCAAAAAGAGATATAAAAAAACTAAATGTATCATAAAGATATTGAAGAACATACTCAGAAGCTAGAAGATTCCTTCTGGAACCAGTTTAGTATAACATAGTTCAAAGAGAAATAAAGAACAAAATGTATCACAAAGAATATTGAAGAAATTAATACTCAGAAACCAGCAATCCAACTGGAATTGATGATTTCTTTTTGAAAGATGAGAAATTTAAAGGAATAACAGAGTTTGGTTCAAAAAGAGATATAAAAAAAAACTAAATGTATCACAAAGATATTGAACAACATACTCAGAAGCTAGAAGATTCTATTAGGAACCAGTTTAGTAAACATACTTCAAAGAGAAATAAAGAATAAAATGTATCACAAAGAATATTGAAGAAATCAATACTCAGAAACCAACAATCCAACTGAAATTGATGATTTCTTTTCGAAAGATAAGAAATTTAAAGGAATAAAAGAGTTTGGTTCAAAAAGAGATATAAAAAAACTAAATGCATCACAAAGTTATTGAAAAGCATACTCAGAAGCTAGAAGATTCCTTCTGGAACCAGTTTAGTATAACATAGTTCAAAGAGAAATAAAGAACAAAATGTATCACAAAGAATATTGAAGAAATCAATACTCAGAAACCAGCAATCCAACTGGAATTGATGATTTCTTTTTGAAAGATGAGAAATTTAAAGGAATAAAAGAGTTTGGTTCAAAAACAGATATAAAAAAAACTAAATGTATCACAAAGATATTGAACAACATACTCAGAAGCTAGAAGATTCCTTCTGGAACCAGTTTAGTATAACATAGTTCAAAGAGAAATAAAGAACAAAATGTATCACAAAGAATATTGAAGAAATTAATACTCAGAAACCAGCAATCCAACTGGAATTGATGATTTCTTTTCGAAAGATAAGAAATTTAAAGGAATAAAAGAGTTTGGTTCAAAAACAGATATAAAAAAAACTAAATGTATCACAAAGATATTGAACAACATACTCAGAAGCTAGAAGATTCCTTCTGGAACCAGTTTAGTATAACATAGTTCAAAGAGAAATAAAGAACAAAATGTATCACAAAGAATATTGAAGAAATCAATACTCAGAAACCAGCAATTCAACTGGAATTGATGATTTCTTTTTGAAAGATGAGAAATTTAAAGGAATAAAAGAGTTTGGTTCAAAAACAGATATAAAAAAAACTAAATGTATCACAAAGATATTGAACAACATACTCAGAAGCTAGAAGATTCCTTCTGGAACCAGTTTAGTATAACATAGTTCAAAGAGAAATAAAGAACAAAATGTATCACAAAGAATATTGAAGAAATTAATACTCAGAAACCAGCAATCCAACTGGAATTGATGATTTCTTTTCGAAAGATAAGAAATTTAAAGGAATAAAAGAGTTTGGTTCAAAAAGAGATATAAAAAAACTAAATGTATCATAAAGATATTGAAGAACATACTCAGAAGCTAGAAGATTCCTTCTGGAACCAGTTTAGTATAACATAGTTCAAAGAGAAATAAAGAACAAAATGTATCACAAAGAATATTGAAGAAATCAATACTCAGAAACCAGCAATCCAACTGGAATTGATGATTTCTTTTTGAAAGATGAGAAATTTAAAGGAATAAAAGAGTTTGGTTCAAAAACAGATATAAAAAAAACTAAATGTATCACAAAGATATTGAACAACATACTCAGAAGCTAGAAGATTCCTTCTGGAACCAGTTTAGTATAACATAGTTCAAAGTGAAATAAAGAACAAAATGTATCACAAAGAATATTGAAGAAATTAATACTCAGAAACCAGCAATCCAACTGGAATTGATGATTTCTTTTCGAAAGATAAGAAATTTAAAGGAATAAAAGAGTTTGGTTCAAAAACAGATATAAAAAAACTAAATGTATCACAAAGATATTGAACAACATACTCAGAAGCTAGAAGATTCTATTAGGAACCAGTTTAGTAAACATACTTCAAAGAGAAATAAAGAATAAAATGTATCACAAAGAATATTGAAGAAATCAATACTCAGAAACCAACAATCCAACTGGAATCGATGATTTCTTCTTGAAAGATAAGAAATTTAAAGGAATAAAAGAGTTTGGTTCAAAAAGAGATATAAAAAAACTAAATGCATCACAAAGTTATTGAAGAGCATACTCAGAAGCTAGAAGATTCCATCTGGAACCAGTTTACTAAACATACTTCAAAGAGAAATAAAGAATAAAATGTATCACAAAGAATATTGAAGAAATCAATACTCAGAAACCAACAATCCAACTGGAATTGATGATTTCTTTTTGAAATATAAGAAATTTAAAGAAATAAAAGAATTTGGTACAAAAAGAGATATAAAAAAAACTAAATCTATCACAAAGATATTGAACAACATACTCAGAAGCTAGAAGATTCTATTAGGAACCAATTTAGTATAACATAGTTCAAAGAGAAATAAAGAACAAGATGTATCACAAAGAATATTGAAGAAATCAATACTCAGAAACCAACAATCCAACTGGAATTGATGATTTCTTTTCGAAAGATAAGAAATTTAAAGAAATAAAAGAGTTTGGTTCAAAAAGAGATATAAAAAAACTAAATGCATCACAAAGTTATTGAAGAGCATACTCAGAAGCTAGAAGATTCCATCTGGAACCAGTTTAGTATAACATAGTTCAAAGAGAAATAAAGAACAAAATGTATCACAAAGAATATTGAAGAAATCAATACTCAGAAACCAACAATCCAACTGGAATTGATGATTTCTTTTTGAAATATAAGAAATTTAAAGAAATAAAAGAATTTGGTACAAAAAGAGATATAAAAAAAACTAAATTTATCACAAAGTTATTGAAGAACATACTCAGAAGCTAGAAGAGTCCCTTTGGAACCAATTTAGTATAAGATAGTTTAAAGAAAAATAAAGAACAAAATGTATCACAAAGAATATTGAAGAAATCAATACTCAGAAACCAGCAATCCAACTAGAATTGATGATTTCTTCTTAAAAGATAAGAAATTTAAAGGATTAAAAGAATTTGGTTCAAAAAGAGATATAAGAAAACCAAATGTATCACAAAGATATTGAAGAACATACTCAGAAGCTAGAAGATTCCATCTGGAACCAGTTTAGTATAAGACAATTCAAAGAGAAATAAAAAAGAAAATGTATCACAAAGATCAGAAACCAGTAATCTAACTGGAAATTTAAAGGAACTGGTGAGAATCTTAAGGAGATCAAATAGTACGTATCAATTTTGAAGAAGCTAGAAGTTTTCAAATGTAAAAGACATCTTTTTATTCGACAAAACAAAGTCTGTCAGAAGCTCTCCTGACTAGAAAGAGAATAATCAAACGAACAAAAGCCTACGACTCAAAACCTCACAATTAAAGAAGCAGGAAGCACCAAGACCGATACATCGACCGCCTCCAATTCTCAACGGATAAAGTTACAAGAACTATATTTGAAGTGGCCTCAGCGAGAGCGAGCCGTAAAATTTTCGACGCTTTTTCCCCCCGATCTCCGGCGTCGCACTCGCGACGAAATCCGCGAACTGAAGGACCTCAGCGCCGCGACGCCGTCGACGCAGGAGGACGGCGGGGGACCTCGAAAACCCACTCGACGAATAGTTGTGGCCCGCCAAAGGGATTTAATATTTTAAATGTGTTTGATGGCAGATCTGGCGAATGGTGGCGGCCTTTGACTCACGTCGACGGCGTCGCGGAAATTAAAAAGGGATTTTGCGAAACGTTTCGGGAGGTTGACGAACCGATCGCGACCGCGAAATTTCGGCGGAAGACAATGCGAGATGGAAGTCGAGATGTTGCTTTCAGCAAATACGTTTTTTCGTTTTCTCTTTATTTTTTTGTTGAGGCGTGCACGTTTGTTTTTGTTCGGGCGAAGTGCATTACCAAGATGACTCGCCGGCCAACTTATCGAATGTTGGAGGAGCTTGTTTGACGTCGCTAGTTATTATTTTACTTCTTGGTCTAGAGGCAACGGGATGAAGTAACTGCTACGCTACACCCTAAACTCTGGAGTAGATGGAAAAATTTGATAATTTCCCTTTGAAGGATAAGATATTTAAAGGAATAAAAGAGTTTTGTTCAAAAAGGGATATGAAAAACTAAGTGTACCACAAAGATATTGAAGAACATACTTAGAAGCTAGAAGATTTCATCTGGAACCAGTTTAGTATAACATAGTTCAAAGAGAAATAAAGAACAAAATGTATCACAAAGAATATCGAAGAAATCAATACTCAGAAACCACCAATCCAACTGGAATCTATGATTTCTTTTTGAAAGATGAGAAATTTAAAGGAATAAATGAGTTTGATTCAAAATGAGATATAAAAAAACTAAATGTATCTCAAAGAAATTGAAGAACATACTCAGAAGCTACAAGATTTCATCTGGAACCAGTTTAGTATAACATAGTTCAAAAGGAAATAAAGAACAAAATGTATCACAAAGAATATCGAAGAAATCAATACTCAGAAACCAACAATCCAACTGGAATTGATGATTTCTTTTTGAAAGATGAGAAATTTAAAGGAATAAAAGAGTTTGGTTCAAAAAGAGATATAAAAAAACTAAATGCGTCACAAAGATATTGAAGAACATACTCAGAAGCTAGAAGAGTCCATCTGGAACCAGTTTAGTATAACATAGTTCAAAGAGAAATAAAGAACAAAATGTATCACAAAGAATATCGAAGAAATCAATACTCAGAAACCAACAATCCAACTATAGAATTGATGATTTCTTTTTGAAAGATGAGAAATTTAAAGGAATAAATGAGTTTGATTCAAAATGAGATATAAAAAAACTAACTCAGAAGCTAGAAGATTTCATCTGAAACCAGTTTAGTATAACATAGTTCAAAGAGAAATAAAGAACAAAATGTATCACAAAGAATATCGAAGAAATCAATACTCAGAAACCACCAATCCAACTGGAATCTATGATTTCTTTTTGAAAGATGAGAAATTTAAAGGAATAAATGAGTTTGATTCAAAATGAGATATAAAAAAACTAAATGTATCTCAAAGAAATTGAAGAACATACTTAGAAGCTAGAAGATTTCATCTGGAACCAGTTTAGTATAACATAGTTCAAAGGGAAATAAAGAACAAAATGTATCACAAAGGATATTGAAGAAATCAATACTCAGAAACCAACAATCCAACTGGAATTGATGATTTCTTTTTAAAAGATGAGAAATATAAAGGAATAAAAGAGTTTGGTTCAAAAAGAGATATAAAAAAACTAAATGCGTCACAAAGATATTGAAGAACATACTCAGAAGCTAGAAGAGTCCATCTGGAACCAGTTTAGTATAACATAGTTCAAAGAGAAATAAAGAACAAAATGTATCACAAAGAATATCGAAGAAATCAATACTCAGAAACCACCAATCCAACTGGAATCTATGATTTCTTTTTGAAAGATGAGAAATTTAAAGGAATAAATGAGTTTGATTCAAAATGAGATATAAAAAAACTAAATGTATCTCAAAGAAATTGAAGAACATACTTAGAAGCTAGAAGATTTCATCTGGAACCAGTTTAGTATAACATAGTTCAAAGGGAAATAAAGAACAAAATGTATCACAAAGGATATTGAAGAAATCAATACTCAGAAACCAACAATCCAACTGGAATTGATGATTTCTTTTTAAAAGATGAGAAATATAAAGGAATAAAAGAGTTTGGTTCAAAAAGAGATATAAAAAAACTAAATGCGTCACAAAGATATTGAAGAACATACTCAGAAGCTAGAAGAGTCCATCTGGAACCAGTTTAGTATAACATAGTTCAAAGAGAAATAAAGAACAAAATGTATCACAAAGAATATCGAAGAAATCAATACTCAGAAACCAACAATCCAACTATAGAATTGATGATTTCTTTTTGAAAGATGAGAAATTTAAAGGAATAAATGAGTTTGATTCAAAATGAGATATAGAAAAACTAACTCAGAAGCTAGAAGATTTCATCTGAAACCAGTTTAGTATAACATAGTTCAAAGAGAAATAAAGAACAAAATGTATCACAAAGAATATCGAAGAAATCAATACTCAGAAACCACCAATCCAACTGGAATCTATGATTTCTTTTTGAAAGATGAGAAATTTAAAGGAATAAATGAGTTTGATTCAAAATGAGATATAAAAAAACTAAATGTATCTCAAAGAAATTGAAGAACATACTTAGAAGCTAGAAGATTTCATCTGGAACCAGTTTAGTATAACATAGTTCAAAGGGAAATAAAGAACAAAATGTATCACAAAGGATATTGAAGAAATCAATACTCAGAAACCAACAATCCAACTGGAATTGATGATTTCTTTTTAAAAGATGAGAAATATAAAGGAATAAAAGAGTTTGGTTCAAAAAGAGATATAAAAAAACTAAATGCGTCACAAAGATATTGAAGAACATACTCAGAAGCTAGAAGAGTCCATCTGGAACCAGTTTAGTATAACATAGTTCAAAGAGAAATAAAGAACAAAATGTATCACAAAGAATATCGAAGAAATCAATACTCAGAAACCAACAATCCAACTATAGAATTGATGATTTCTTTTTGAAAGATGAGAAATTTAAAGGAATAAATGAGTTTGATTCAAAATGAGATATAGAAAAACTAACTCAGAAGCTAGAAGATTTCATCTGAAACCAGTTTAGTATAACATAGTTCAAAGAGAAATAAAGAACAAAATGTATCACAAAGAATATCGAAGAAATCAATACTCAGAAACCACCAATCCAACTGGAATCTATGATTTCTTTTTGAAAGATGAGAAATTTAAAGGAATAAATGAGTTTGATTCAAAATGAGATATAAAAAAACTAAATGTATCTCAAAGAAATTGAAGAACATACTTAGAAGCTAGAAGATTTCATCTGGAACCAGTTTAGTATAACATAGTTCAAAGGGAAATAAAGAACAAAATGTATCACAAAGGATATTGAAGAAATCAATACTCAGAAACCAACAATCCAACTGGAATTGATGATTTCTTTTTAAAAGATGAGAAATATAAAGGAATAAAAGAGTTTGGTTCAAAAAGAGATATAAAAAAACTAAATGCGTCACAAAGATATTGAAGAACATACTCAGAAGCTAGAAGAGTCCATCTGGAACCAGTTTAGTATAACATAGTTCAAAGAGAAATAAAGAACAAAATGTATCACAAAGAATATCGAAGAAATCAATACTCAGAAACCAACAATCCAACTATAGAATTGATGATTTCTTTTTGAAAGATGAGAAATTTAAAGGAATAAATGAGTTTGATTCAAAATGAGATATAAAAAAACTAACTCAGAAGCTAGAAGATTTCATCTGAAACCAGTTTAGTATAACATAGTTCAAAGAGAAATAAAGAACAAACTGTATCATAAAGAATATCGAAGAAATCAATACTCAGAAACCACCAATCCAACTGGAATCTATGATTTCTTTTTGAAAGATGAGAAATTTAAAGGAATAAATGAGTTTGATTCAAAATGAGATATAAAAAAACTAAATGTATCTCAAAGAAATTGAAGAACATACTCAGAAGCTAGAAGATTTCATCTGGAACCAGTTTAGTATAACATAGTACAAAGGGAAATAAAGAACAAAATGTATCACAAAGAATATCGAAGACATCAATACTCAGAAACCAACAATCCAACTGGAATTGATGATTTCTTTTTGAAAGATGAGAAATTTAAAGGAATAAAAGAGTTTGGTTCAAAAAGAGATATAAAAAAACTAAATGCGTCACAAAGATATTGAAGAACATACTCAGAAGCTAGAAGAGTCCATCTGGAACCAGTTTAGTATAAGATAATTCAAAGAGAAATAAAGAACAAAATGTATCACAAAGAATATTGAAGAAATCAATACTCAGAAACCAGCAATCCAACTGGAATCGATGATTTCTTCTTGAAAGATAAGAAATTTAAAGAAATAAAAGAGTTTGGTTCAAAAAGAGATATAAAAAAACTAAATGCATCACAAAGTTATTGAAGAGCATACTCAGAAGCTAGAAGATTCCATCTGGAACCAGTTTAGTATAACATAGTTCAAAGAGAAATAAAGAACAAAATGTATCACAAAGATATTCAACAATCCAATTGGAATTGATGATATCTGAACTTTGATTCAATGAACTAAACATATCTCAAAAGATATTGAAGAAGTAATTAAGGCCAAGAGTTAAATGGGTCACAGGTTAAATAGAAAAAATCAATTTTCAGAAACTGGAACTAACCGGAATTGCACTTGTACCTGTGGATCAAACTAAGGAACTGCATTACCAACACCGTCGAAATTCTGGACAGGTCCAGCATAATCAATGAGGATGCAATACCCAAAGTCAAATGGATTTTAGTTTGCACCTTGAATAAATTATCAACGCAAAGATGGACAGCAGCTAGGAAGTCTGTTATTGAGCTGCCAGTCGGAATACATAGTGGCCTACCTGGTCGGAAACTTTCCTTCGGACTTCATTATTCACGTCGCCCATGATCCGGTTCAATTACGCAAATGGACCGCTTAGTTCGAGATCTGCGTTTATCAACCCAAAAAAGCTGATCCGACCCAATTTTTCACGATGACACGTCCATTACGACGGACGGGCCTCCATCAATAAATTTTAATAACCGATACCACACACACGAGAGCCAACAACCAATTTGTTTGTTTGTGCTGCGGCACCTTCAAACTTCGCGTTGCCCAACGGACAATTTGTCAGGGGACGTTTGACCTTTGTCCGCCCCAAAAAACCGGCGGGGAGTCGGCGTAATTATCTTCAGCAATAACTTTTATCTATCTGCGGGGATTAATATTCCGGGCGAGGGAGGTAAGAAGCCAGACACGTGATAAAAATAAGGGATGGTGTATGTCTGATTGTGTACGGGGTGGCCTGTAATTTATCAGCAATGAACGGCGGTCGTAAAAACGTTTACCTTTTCTGCGTTTTATCAAGACGGGAGTCTGCGAGGGTCGGCTTTTTTTTATAGGTGAGCATTGTGGCCGGGGGCTGTTTTACGTTGTCGATCGTCATGTAAATGTTATTACGTCGTGGGGGATGAAACCATTTTGGGGTGAACACGTACATATATATGTAGACACAGTGATGAAAAAATTACCCCGGAAACATATTACGGAGTAAGAAA
Source organism: Aethina tumida (assembly GCF_024364675.1). NCBI lineage: Eukaryota > Metazoa > Arthropoda > Insecta > Coleoptera > Nitidulidae > Aethina > Aethina tumida. The sequence goes on along the minus strand of NC_065440.1, from coordinate 16,958,483 downwards.
TACGGCAATCAACTTTTACACATGTATGTGAAGGTAAATTCAATTACAGACTTTAATGGCGTCTATTTCAAGTAAATAAAAGAACAGTTCGTACACGGCAATGAGTAATTCAGCATAATAACATAACAACGGTTGCGTTACATTTTTTTAATTACCAATATTGGCCACAACGTTGCAATTTATTCGACCCAGTCTGTACTTAAATTTCAATCGCGGCTGTTTACCTAAGTTTTTTACCAAAGTCAATATTAATTTTTGCATTCGGAACGAGATTTTAATAAACCGGCGGACGTTATGGTTTTTTTTTTGCGGCAAAAACGGTTTATTAAAGTTTTCGGGGGCACTTTATTTGGCCCGGTCGGGAACTCCCGAGATGTTTAATAAGCAATTTTAATCATATCTGTCCTCTCCCTCGCGATCGTGCAGTTTACATTTGAATAAATTGGACAAGAAATGGAGAAAAAAGTTTTTGGGGATAATAATTCATCACTCTGTGTTTTATTGGTTTTGTTGCCCGGGGGTTTCCGAATGGGAGTCTTCGGGCTCAATGATCAAAAACACTAGAAAGCTTAATCATGTAAAAGTTTTATCATTCGGAAAGAGGATAGTTCATTTAAATAAAGAATATTCAAATAAATAGAACTTGTTTTGTTTGCTTTCAGACAAAATGAGAAGCAATAAGGCTTTTAAAAGAAGTTTCAAGATGCATTTTTACATGTAAACACTAATAAAGTTATTAATCACACTTTGGTGTTGAGCTTTATCAAGTTTTGTCCTTTGAAAAACGAATAATATTAAATAAGGAATGCATTTAAAAGACATTCTATTGTTTTGTTTTCTGATCGTATGGAAAATGATCATATGGAAAATGATCGTATGAATTTTGATCGTATGAAAAATGATCATATGGAAAATTATAGTATGGATTTTAATCGTATAGAAAATGATCGTATGGATTTTGATCGTATGGCAAATGATCATATGGAAAATGATCGTATGGATTTTAATCGTATAGAATATGATCGTATGGATTTTGATCGTATGGCAAATAATCGTATGGATTTTAATCGTATGGAAAATGATCATATGGATTTTGATCGTACAGACTTTCATCGTATGGAAAATGATCGTACAGATTTTAATCGTATGGAAAATGATCGTATGGAACTTGATCGTATGGAATTATATATATATTTATTGAAATAATTTATATTATATATAAATAATAATATATTTAAGTAAACTATTCCTTTTTCAAAGAATAAAATTTGAAGAAGCTCATTAACAAATTATGCTTATATCCATAAATTGATCGTAAAACTTCCTTTAAAATCCTTAGTGCATCTCATGGTGTCCGTGACAAACGGTACGCGTCCCAAATAAGACCCACTTCGATTACGTCCGATTAATCAATCGCCTCGCAACAAAGGTCCGGCATCGCGACGGGTGGGTGGAACCCCTCTTCCATTTCCCTCAATCAATTAACGAGCCGGGCCGGCAATTAAATCGTCAAAATATTAATTACGGTCTCGGAACAAAAGGCAGGTACGCGTGCACATTGGGCAAGCGCGTCCGACATTCGAACGTCTTTGCCCGTCAATTTTTTTTTTTTTTTTTCAACATTTATTAAATATATCGTCGTTAGCGAACAAACAAAACATAAATAACAACAATTCCTCGCGGCCAAGATTTATTTCGTCCATTGTGGCCGTGTCACCGGTCCGTGCGACGCACCATAATTTACGACTAATGCGTGTTGCACATTCGTTATCCCATTCAAAATTGCAAAACGTGGTACCGGTGAACCTTGCAACTTAGCCGAGATATCGTTTTGACATTTCAATTGTACGTTACATGTCTTGTGTGGATGTGAATGGGCGAGTTGAACGCTAAAAAAAAACGCTTGGGATTCGTCTAACGAGCAGATTATGAACCGGCATTATGTTGTAAGTTGTTTTTTCTGGGCCAGAGGAATTGCTTAAGATGATGGGATTTGCGATTTGCTTAATTGGGAACTTTTTTGGTTTGCAACCAGTTTAGGAATTGCCAATGTTTCATGCCATTAGTAAAAGGAGGCATTAAATACATTCATACGCGACATTTGGTTTGTTCCATGAACTTCTCCAAAGGGTGAAACTTGAAAAAGCTCATCACCAAAGCGTGATCAATAAGTTTATGAGTGTGTACATATATAAGGGCGTCTTGAAACTTCTTATAGAAACCTTAGAGCTTCTCATGGTGCCTAAAACAAAGCATAGGGGCATCTTTAAACTTCTTCTAGAAGGCTTAGTTCTTCTCAAAGTGCCAAATTAAAACAGTGAAACGTCTTTCAAAAGAATTCTTATTTAGTTAAAATTATTTGAATAAACTAGTGACTTCCCAAAGGTTAAAAACTGAAGAAACCGGAGGAGGAATTAATTTATTAAGTACATTAATAGAAGACACCACAACACTTGGCCGGTAAGAGAATTAATGGTACTCAGAAAATCCTGAAATGATGAACACACAGATGCGTTTTGCCTTAAGAACCAGGCACCGGGTACCGTTCGATTCGGATTTATGACTGCTGCGTACCAATGGCATATTTCAAATGCCTCCGCACTACCGGTATTCCGACGAACTGTTTTTCCAGCCAGACATCAACCATTTTTCATAAAACGGCGACAAATTGCCGGCAAACAACACCAACCACTGTCCAAACACCTTTTTAGAAACCTTTCCACCCGATAATTGGACCGGGCACATCGCCTCGTTCACGGATTAACGCCTCTACAACGATTGCGAGGTTTCAGAAGAAAAAAAAAAAATAAATAAATTAACACGTACTCGCTAATTCTTGTCGGAGTCCGGTTGCGGTAATGGGCCCTAATCACCGCTCGTTTTCTAATCCTTGGCAACGGTTAAATGCATCGTCGGCCGATTCCTTCTAAATAAATCGCTCTAAATTATTTTATAACGAGCGGCTGTGCGTCCGTTACACGGTGCCTCTAACAAGAGCACAAACACGACCGGATGGATTTAATGCAGGCAAGAGGTGAAATCAATACTTTAAAGAACGAGGAAGATGTAAGGCTGACCCAGCCCCTCATGTGCGTCAGATCCCATCGGACACTTTGTTTTGCGTTTCCTCCGGTACGTACCGGTGTTTGTTGTCGAGAAGGTAATTAGCTAATGATTGCCATAAATTATCTTCAGGTAATTAACTATTTAATAAATTGCCGGGAATTGAACTTTCATCAGCGGCTTCTTCTTAATTAAGATTGTCTCTTGTTGGTTCAGTTGGAGAAGCTCATCAGCTAAATGTGGTTTGTTGTCTTTATTAGTGTTTACTACTGTGAATACTTCTTCTAGAAAACTCATGGTGCCTAAAGCAAAACAGAAAAATGTCTTTCTTTTTTATTTAAAATTATTTAAGTAAACTATTTCATTTCTAAAGGATAAATCTTCAAAAAACTCATCACCAAAGTGTCATTAACAACTTTGTTAGTGTTTATATCTATAAATGCATCTTAAAACTTCTTCTAGAAGCCTTAGAACTTTTCATGGTACCTAAAACAAAGCAGTAAAATGTCTTTCAAGTACCTTCTTCTTTATTTAAAAATATTGAAGTAAACTATTCCTCTCCTAAAGGATAAAACTTAAAGAAATTGACGAGTTTCTTCAAGTTTTATCTTTTGGAAAAAGAATAATTTACTCAAATAATTTTAAATAACGAAGAATGCATTTGAAAGACATTTTATTGCTTTGTTTTAGGCTCCATGAGAAGCACCAAGGCTTCTAGAAGAAGTTTTAAGATGTGTTTATAGATGTAAACACCAATAAAGTTATTAATCACACTTTGGTGATGAACTTCTTCAAGTTTTATCCTTTGGAAAAGGAATAGTTTAGTCAAATAATTTTAAATAAAGAAGAATGCATTTGAAAGACATTTTATTGCTATGTTTTAGGCTCCATGAGAAGCACCAAGGCTTCTAAAAGAATTTTTAAGATGTATTTATAGATGTAAACATTATTAACACACTTTGGTGACAAGCTCAAGTTTCATCCTTTGGAAAAGGAACAAAGACATTTTCTTTTAGAAGACCGTAATTTCTTCTAATTTTTTAACCTTTCCTCTTTGATAATTCAACCTTGACATAGAAAACAAACAGTTACATTAATCTGACAACGCCTCTTTGTCCCAGACAACATTTCCAACACATCCACATCCGGTATTTAAGGCGAAATCCTTTTAAACCGCAAAAAAAAAAACATTAAACACGACTTGCAAAAGATTGAAGCCTCTCTAATCCGGCGTTTCTTTAATTGGAAACTGGTGTGATGTGTCCAATCGCACTCGGTTAAATCCATTGTTGGACGCTGAAAAGAAACCGTCCATTGTGACGGACCGTCGAGGCTGTTGCGTCGTCTTTTGATAAAATATGTTTTATTCTCCGTAATTGGTGATGATAAATCGACTGACGTTTAATTCGATAAACACATTCTCGTTTCACCGTTTTTATTTACTCGTTTCGTGCAATTTTTAACTGGATGGGGGGTGTTTTGTAAAAAACGTGCGACCTTTGATGTTCGCAATCAACAGTTGAAACCAATTAATTCGGTCCGGAATGCTTTCACTTCTTGACAAATCGGTAAATTAAAAATGTAATTAATTTGTGTGATTGTGTAAATGCCCCAACAAAGAAAATATTGTTCGATTCGGCAGGAAATTAAATAAATCAGTTTATTGAGTTTGTTGCTGCATACAGATTAAATATTATACATTGTATGATGTTGGTGTTAATGAAGTTTCACAACGTACATTAATAATTTGACTTCAATTCACAATTAATACTCCAGAAACGGAGATTTAATTACAAATTACTATAAAAGTAAAAAAACAATTATTTCTATCGAAACAGTGAATTTACACTTAAATTAAATATTAAATCAGTTTTAATAAAATTGTAAAACTTATTTATACAGTAAAATTTTAATAGTTAAATTAAACTTTATGATACTTGAACAATTTTTAATATTTTTTTATATTATTGTCCATTAAAATTGTTTAATTAATTAACTAAAATTTATCAATTATTTTAAATTACAAAAACCAACATAAAACTATGAATTTAATTACTGTGATATTAGCAACATTTTATTTTATGGTAATGTCCTCTAATGATTTAAACAGTAATTTATGATTACTTTTAAAATAATTAACGACACTTTTATTATTGCAACAGTATTTTTATGAGGAATCTGCAATTCAATAAAAATCCATATCTGAAACGGACAATATAAAAGTACTTCCTTATTATTTATTCCTAAGTTAACTGACCAGAGCTTAATGATAAACAAAACAAATGTTCCTTATGCAGAATTATTTAAAATTAATAAATGGACAAACATAGTGAATAAACTAATTGTATTTTTTTTCTTTGGAAACTGTATCTTCAAATCATTATGTTTAATTTGACGCTATTTATTATTAAGAATTAAACGTAAATCGAAAACGTAATAATCGAGTGAAAGTGAAATTACTACATTCATGCAGAAATGATATTTTCTTAATTAATTAATCTAGACGTTAGGTGTGACCTAATTTCAACATTTAAATACAAATTTTGTTTCGGAAATTATTATTAACTTTTTTTCCCATTAAGTTACTTAATAAATAATTAGTGATAAAATAAATAAAAAATGTATATAGAATAATAATTATTATTTCATGATAATCTAAAAAATTATTACTAATAATTCTAATTTAAATATTTATATCAAAATTTCTAAAATATTTTTCCTTATTTTATCAATATTTAAAAAAATTTTCATAAATTCCATATATTTAATTTATTTGCCGTATTTTGTATTTTTTTATTTTTTCAAATATTCAGATAATCTAAAAAATTATTACTAATAATTCTAATTTAAATATTTATATCAAAATTTCTAAAATATTTTTGCTTATTTTATCAATATTTCATAAATTCCATATATTGTATTAATTTTATTTTTCGTATTTTATTTAAATTTTTCGTAATTTTAATATTAATTTTACTTTAAATATTTATATAAAAATTTCTAAATTGATTGATTTTCAGTTGTAATATTAGTAATTTTTTGCCATTTTTTAATAATTTAAAAAATATCTTATTGTTGTATTTAATTTTTTATAAATTTATGTAATTTGAATAAATAAATTTAAAATAAATTAATATCTTTAATTTAAATATTTACTTAAATATTTCTACAATATTCAGAATATCCAGATTTTGATTTTCAATTCTAAAATAAATCCCTTAAATTAAATTTTTTATAATTATTATATATTTAATTATTTTGTCTAACTTCATTAACAATATTTTTAATTTAAATATTTAATTAAATATTTCTTAAATATTCAAATATTCAGATTTTAATTTCCATTTGGATATTAATAATTTTAATCTATTTTTAATCAACATTTCAAAAAATATCTCATTATTGTATTTATTTATTTATTTTTAATTATTTTATTTGAATAAATAAAATTAAAATAAAATAAATTCCATGTATTTAATTTATTTTTCTAGTTTAATATAAATTTTTATTCGATTTTTTTATATATTTTGTAATGATATATTTATTTATTTTTTATAATTTTATTAATAATATTTCAATTTAAATATTTATTTGAATATTTCTTTAAATATTCCAAACATCCAGATTTTGATTTTTAGTTGTATATATTATTTATTCGATATTATTTTAATTTTTTTATAATTATATATTTAATTATTTTATTTAACTTCATTAACAACATTTTAAATTTAAGTATTTAATTAAATATTTCTTAAATATTCAAATATCAAGATTTTAATTTTCTTTTGTATATTAATGATATTTAATAACTATTTTTAACTATTTTTAATCAACATTATTGTATTTATTTATTTATTTTTAATTATATACTTTGAATAAATAAAATAAATTTCATATATTTAATATAATTTTGTAATCGATTTTCTTTTAAATATTTTATTATTATATATTTCATTATTTTTTCTAAGTTTATTAATAATATCTTTAATTTAAATATTTACTTAAATGTTTCTAAAATATCCAGAATATCCACATTTTGATTTTCAGTTGTATATTAATAATTTTTAGCCATTATTAATTATTATTTTTTTTTAATTTTATGCTTTGAATAAATAAAATTAAAAATTGTTTACGATTCAGTTAAATTGAAGTGAAAATATAATTGTTACAATAAACGTAAAATTTGTCAATTAACATTAATTTAGCCTAATCCAACAAAATAAATTAATAACACTCCAGATTTAAATGAGTTATTTAGGCAAAAACTTATTAATTTACCAAAATGTAATAAATTTATCAGATTTTAGATAGTTTTAGTAACATTTTCAAGTCAAAAACATAAAACGTAATGAGCCAATATGGCATTACGTTCAATTGGCACACACGCACCCCGAAAATCGCGACTAATAACGCAATCCCGTGCGGAATATTTGTTATTCACGGTACGTGCCCCCTTGTTATTATTAGTCACCGTGCACATGCTCCAGAATGATTTGTCCCATGAATACGAACGCGGGGGCGAACGGACGCGGCGCCTCGCCGAGCATTCTGATCAGGCGTCGCTCTTTTGAACCGGTCCCTACACTCTATCTATAAACAATAATGTGAAAAAAAAAAAAAAATTATACATTTATATATAACAACGGGCATTATGCACCGCGGGGCCGGCATCGAGTCGGACGTGGCGAAAATGCCAAACGACCTGTGTTGTGTGTGGATTGTTATCGTTTATCGTCGGTCGGCGTGGATGTTGTTTATAAAATGGGTTCGGGTCGAATAACCTTTGGTGAATCTTTGTCATTCCGATGTGTTACAGATGACAAATTTCTTCAACGTTACAATTGTTGTATTATTTATTTTATTTTTGTTTATTCAAAAAAAAAAAAAAATAATTACAACAATGAAATATTGAACTGAAAATCATAATCTGAATATATTATAATGGAAATAATACTAAAAAAAAATTATAAAAAATAATTAAATATGAAAAATAAATTAAATTCATGGATATTATTTTATTTATTCAAAATATATAATTAAAAAAATAAATATAATAATGATACATACTTTGAAATATTGATTAAAACTAGATAAAAATTAATAATATACAAGTGAATATCAAAATCTGGATATTCTGAATATTTTAGAAATATTTAAATTAAAATATTATTAATAAAATTATAAAAAATAATAAACTATGTCATTACAAAACATATAAAAAAATCGAATAAAAATTTATATTAAACATGAAAAATAACTTAAATATATGAAATTTATTTTATTTTAATTTTATTTATTCAAATTAAATAATTAAAAATAAAAAAATAAATACAATAATGGGATATTTTTTGAAACGTTCATTAAAAATGGATAAAAATAATTAATATACAAATGGAAATAATTAAATCTGGATATTTGAATATTTAAAAAATATTTAATTATTTAGTTAAAAATATTGTTAATGAAGTTAAATAATTAAATAAAAAATTTAATATATGGAATTTATTTTATTTGAATTTTATTTAATCAACATACATAATTAAAAAAATAATAAATAATACATCAAAAAAATAGCTAAAAATTATTAATTATCAACAACTGAAGATTAAAATATGGATATTCTGAATATTTAAGAAATATTTAAAAAAATATTTAATTTAAAAATATTGTTAATGAAGTTAAACGAACTAATTAAATATATATAAAAAAATTAAAATAAAATCGAATAAAAAATATATACAACCAAAAATCAAAATCTGGATATTCGGAATATTTAAAGAAATGTTAAAATAAATATTTAAATTAAAATATTATTAATAAAATTATAAAAAATAAATAAATATATCATTACAAAACATATAAAAAAATCGAATAAAAATTTATATTAAACATGAAAAATAAATTAAAAATATGGAATTTATTTTATTTTAATTTTATCTATTCAAATTAAATAATTAAAAATAAATAAATACAATAATGAGATATTTTTTGAAATGTTGATTAAAAATAGATAAAAATTATTAATCTCCAAATGAAAATTAAAATCTGGATATTTGAATATTTAAGAAATATTTAATTATTTAGTTAAAAATATTGTTAATGAAGTTAAATAATTAAATAAAAATTATAAAAAATTTAATTTATGAAATTTATTTTATTTGAATTTTATTTAATCAACATATATAATTAAAAAAATAATAAATAAATACATCCAAAAAATAGCTAAAAATTAATAATTATCAACAACTGAAGATTAAAATGTGGATATTCTGAATATTTAAGAAATATTTAATTTAAAAATATTATAAATAAAGTTATCAATAATATAATTACAAAAAATTTAAAAAAAAATCGAATAATAGTTTATACTAAATATGAAAAATAAATTAAATATATGGAATTTATTTCGTTTAATTTTAATTATTCAAAATGTATAATTAAAAATTAATAAATATATACATCAGTGAGATATTTTTGACAAATTGATTAAAACTATTAAAAAGTGAAAATTAAAATATATTTTTTAAATAAAAATTTAAATTAAAAATAATATTATTTAAATTTCGAAACTTAAATAAATTGTTGTTCTGAATTAGTGTATATATTTGACTCATAAAAAATTAAATGATTTTTAATTTCAATCTGTTAGTTCATAAATTAAAAAAATAAATTAATACTAATGATTAATATAAATAAAATTTGTTTACAATCTTCGTAGTAAGTTTATTATGATAAATTAATGCATAATTTCCAATTCTTTTGTTAAAAACACGGTAAACAAAAACACAATATTGACAAAATTTACATTTGCCTGAAAATTTGAGATTAGTTCTTAATTAAACCGTGCTTTTGGCCACTTAAAACTTGTACAAACAGTTTTAATAACATCAAATGTTTACACAGGCACATCCATTTACTTAAGGTATTTGTAAATTAGTTCCGTTTACAACATGAAAACTACATAATTGTTTCTGATGATATTGAATTTGTGTTATCGTTAATTAACTTATCAGTTAATGCTGTTTATCTGTTAATGGGTCTTTTGCCATTACACAAATGTATGAGTATCCTGCTGCAAATAGTAAATAATTTCAATTTCAATATTTTAAAGTTTAATTTAATTTATAAATAAAATCAGGAAAAAACTTCAGTTACAAACATCTGAAAGTGAATAATAAATACACAGACGTAAATTATATTTAACAGTGAAAAAATAATTTGCAATTTACCACAACCAATTAAATTTTATTAGACATATAAAAAAATATTTTAATTAAATAAAACTATGTTGGTAAATGAAACTTATTCGAGGTATTTATTTAACAGCAGCAGAAGCCAATTTGCATTTTACAAGATGCAATAAACGTAAATTGCATAATAGAATATTAAGAAAATAGTTTAATACAACAAAATTATCTTTAATCGTCGCAATAAAGTTTTCATTGCATTTCAGCATGGCGAAACTAGTTTCGGCTGACGCAATTCCAAAACAGATTAGGGCTTACGACCCAGAAAACCGATTGTCACACGCTCCTCCTCAAATTTCGGTGTGTCGCCACGAAAGGGGGAGAGAAACTGACCTCTTTTTAATTGGTCCCCCTTCGGTCGGGTGCAACGGGCGCATAAATAATCCTGCAGCCTTGTCCCTGCCCTGCGTGTGCAGCAGAAGAAGTCCGCAAGGTGAACCTTGGCGTCTGCGAATTTAAATGCGGTTTGCACCTTGGTTTCGGACCCGGCTCGCATGATTTAATGCCCCACGTTTCGCGGAGGCCATCTTGGAACTACTCCTTCGTGCGTTCAATTTCTGTCTGTATTTTATTCGTTTGGAACGGTTTTTTGCTGTTGATAAACACAGTTTTCATCGGGATTAACCCCCAATTTGCCCCATGCAGTCTGGCCCAGGTCGCCCGTCGACGAGACAAGGTAGAAAAAACGAAATGAAAAGAAATTCTCCTTCGAAATTAGCCCATTGAAGGCACCGTATCGTATTTCCATTTGTTTCATGTGCTTCGTCGAGTGCGTATTGAATTCGTTTTTTTATTATTATTATTATTATTCGGTGGTGTTTGTTTTTTTTTACTCGTTGGACGATAGACTTAATTATGTACGAGGGGGGGCTGAAATGTATGAGGCTACTTTGGAGGCAGAAGTTAAGATTTTTATTGTTGTGCGTCAGTCAAAAACCAGAGGGGAACAATGAGGGTTGAAAACATTGTTTTTTCTAAGCACTTGAGGCACCATAATACTAATTTCAAGATTATTAATTTAAATTTTGCTTAAAATATTATTTTAGTAACTGAAAATTTTCATTAAATAATGATACATGTACAAATATTGTATCAAAATCACACAGAAAATTAATTATGTAGACATTCAATATTCCGTAAATTATGTTAATGTTTACACAATAATTATTTTATTATTAATTTGTTGAAACCATTCAATTTAACATTAATTATTTATTGGTATAAATTATTACTAATTTAAATTTTAAATTGTATTTACTTCATTGACTGTTTTATTGGATGGATAGAGTTAATTACTGTGAAACATTGTTTTTAATTTAGCAAATATTTTAATCGTTAATGGAGTTTAATTAAATGTATGATTACACTTTTAAGTGCTTTATAATAAATTTATACATAATAAATAAAAACGCATAATATTCATTGAGGTAAATAATACTCAATGATTTATTTTTTATAGTTATTAAATTAAATTATGCATTAAACAATTTAAGTTATTAAATTAAATTATGCATTAAACAATAATATCTATTAATTAGTTATAATAATGTTAATGAAAATTATTATTAATATATTAAATATTAAAAATTAATTAAACAATATTTTATTAAATTTTTCCAAAATACGATTTTATATTAAATTATTTTAAAAATTAAACATATAAAAACCATAAAAAATTTCTACACTAAGTAAGAATATACTATATAAAAAATTTAAATAATGAGAATAATTATTAATATTTAATTTGATTACAAAAATCATAAAAAATATTCAAAATTACGAAAACTCCAAAAATTTTAAAATTTTCTTGGGCATAATCAAAAATTATTAAAATTATAAACTAATAAATTTATTTTTTATATTTTTGGTAACAATATTTATTAATAATTAATTTAATTGTAAAAAACATAAAAAAAATTCAAAATTATGAAAATTACAAAAATTTTTAAATTTTCTTGGACATTAATTATTAAAATTATAAACTATAATTTATAAAAAATATAAAAAATTATATTAATTATAATATTTGATAATAATAATTATTAAAATTTAATTTAATTACAAAAATCATAAAAAAATATTGAAAATTACGAAAACTCCAAAAGTTTTAAAATTTTCTTGAGCATAAGCAAAAATTATTAAAATTATAATCTCCTAAATTTATATAAAATATAAAAATTTATAATAATTGTAATATTTTTAGTAATAATTGTTAATATTTAATTTAATTATAAAAATCCTAAAAAATTATTCAAAATTATGAAAACTCCAAAAATTTTTAAATTTTCTTGGGCATAAACAAAAATTATAAACAATTAAATTTATAAGAAATATAAAAAATTATATTAATTATAATAATTATTATTAATTTTCAATTTAATTATAAAAATCCTAAAAAAATATTCAAAATTATGAAAACACCAAAAATTTTAAAATTTTCTTGAGAATAAACAAAAAATATTAAAATTATAACCACTATATTTATAAAAAATTATATTAATTATAATATTTTTGATAATAATTGTTTTCTTGAACATAAGCAAAAATTATTAAAATTATAATCTCTTAAATTTATGTAAAATATAACAAATTATAATAATTATAATAATTTTAATAATAATTATTATTAATCTTAATTTAATTATAAAAATCCTAAAAAAAATATTCAAAATTATGAAAACTCGAAAAATTTTAAAGTTTTCTTGAGCATAAACAAAAAAAAAATGTTAAAATTATAACTACTATATTTATATATACATTTAAATATAAAAAATTATATTAATTAATAATAATAATATTTTTGATAATAATTGAAAATTGAAATTTTCTTGGGCATAAAGCAAAATTTATTAAAATTATAATCTTCAAAATTTATGTAAAATATAAAAACTTATAGTAATTATAATATTTTTGATAATAATTATTAATATTTAATTTAATTATAAAAATCATAAAAAATATTCAAAATTATGAAAATTAAATTTTTTGAGCAAAAACAAAAATTATTAAATTATAAACTACCAAATTTATAAAAAATAAAAAATTATATTAATTATAATATTCTTGAAAGTAATAATTATTAATATTTAATTTAATTATAAAAAACATTCAACATTATGAAATTTTAAAATTTTCTTAGGTATAAGGAAAAATTATTAAAATTATAATCTCTTAAATTTATATAAAATATAAAAAATTATAATAAATATAATATTTTTTATAATAATTATTATTAATATGTAATTTAATTACAAAAATCATAAAAATATATTTAAATTTATAATTTTAACTTTACTAAATTTATAAAAAATTATAACAATTATATAATAATAATTATTAATACTTAAATTAATTATAAAAGTCATGGAAAACATATTTAACATCACGAAAACTTTTTCTTTTTCTTAGGCAAAACAAAAAATTATTAAAATTCAAAACAAAATAAATGTTTTTGTTGGGGTAAAACAAATTTACGGGGCCCAAAGATAAACGGCCACATCGTGAATTCCACCTCATTAATGAAAGGCCCAAGAAATTCCACCACTGGCACAACCAACCAACCAACCAGTATCGGTAACGTTGGACAGCTTCCTCATCGCCGGTGATACAAATAATGGCGACCAAAACGAATGAATAACGACAATTCAACGAGAGGATGAAGGTCCATCGTCGAAATAGTTTCACACGTAAAACGTGCGGAATTCGGTGCCCGGATTAAAAGAAGCGGGACGTTGGGCAACCGGCACCATCCTTCTCGGCACACACGACGATTACATACGAGCCGTAATGAATTTCTTGTACTTTCACTGGAGGAAACCAGTTTCTGGGACGGACGCCGCCCGAAATGCCCTTTCAATAAAACCAACTGTCTGTCCTGTGGATGGCTCACGGTTTGTTGTTGTTTTGGTGCGTCAATTTTGAGTTTGAAGTTTTTAAAAATTATTAAAGAAATTTATGAAATCATTCCAAATTGAAATAAATATCAAATTTACTGAATTATTCGTTAATTAGGAAATTAATAATCTTGATTATTTTGTATGTATTGCTTTTAAAATTGCTTAATTTAAATTAATGTACAGTAAAATAACTGTTAAAAAATGTATTGTTTTAAGAAATAAATAAATTTATGAAAATCCTCTAAATACATACAATTAAAATAAATTTTATTAGTCAGTTATTATTTTTAACAATTGTCATGTCCAATCGTTTACTTTTACAGTTTTGTGTAATTTCCAATAATTAACTACATAAATAATTGCAACATTAACGTCTTATGACATTTTGACCGTTGCACAAAATAATACATATTTTACTTGTTAGTTAAAAACCCGTTTAATACCATAACTTTGAATCTAAACTATTATAACCATCCATTTTTGAACATAATAACGTATACGTTGTTAAACTGTTATTATACGGTCAGTTAAATGTGACGTGTACATTAATTTTTCTTCTTCTTATTAATTTTTTATCTTGCACTAAATTTTATGGCAATTTTATGCTAATGTCACAACAATTCCCATAAAATAGTACAGATTTTTAATTAACGAAAACTTAAATATCGTCAAAATGGAATCCTCAAAAGTGACTTTAATTAATGAATTAAAAATTCCACAAAACCCAGCGTTGTTTTTTCTTGATGACAGCGATGAGTAAATTAAATTCCCGGAACTTCGACGTGATGAATTTGCGACTCTCTCGACCGGACCAAATTACGATTCATCAAATTCGTCAGTTTCTAACGAAATTCGCGGCGACGAAACAATGGCCCGACATTTTACTAAACCTAGACGAGAAGATTAATGTCGGCAGCTACGAAGAAACGCCGGAGAAATAATAAATAAATAAATAAAAAACGAACGAACGACCAACTAGAAATGCAAATGCGAACTGATTATAAATGGCATCTATTCCGTTTAATTGGTCGAATCAATTTTAGATAAATTCGATTTTTATTTAAATCAGCACAATTACCGATACACCGCTGAAATAAATTGGTAATCGTGTTTTTGTAAATTTATTTCTTCGGGTCAAATTATTAATTATAATCGATCGATGATTTCTGGGGCCACCGACCAATTATGTGAATTTTAAATTGCTCAATGATATTAATGGTTTGTTTGTTAAATAATGAATAAAACGATTTTTTACTTTATAATTTGTTAATTTATTAATTAACAATTTTTTTATTTAAATTAGAATATTATTTAAAACATTAATGACTAATTCTGTTGTATTTTAGTTAATTTAAACACAAAATTTTACTTTTTTAAGTTAATTTTTTACAATACACAAAATTATTTTTTTCCCAGAATTTACAAAAATTTTTTTAACTGTTTTACTTGAATGATAAAGTCTAATATGGCTTTAAATAATAAGAAAAAAGAAAATTAATAAATTTTAATTATAGAGTTAAGTCATATGTGCGCAGAAAACCTCTGCGCAACGAAGGGGCGTGTCCATATTATCCTATTGACAACTCAGTCGTACTCTACAACTAAAAAATATGTATTTAGTGTGTTTATTAAAATATTTTTAAATGTAAAATACAATTAATCACATTTAAACAACGTTGTCTAACCCAAAAATCGTTTTAAAACAAACAAAATTTCGCCACCCAGAATTTAAAAATTTTTTTTTAATAAATTTGAAATAATGTTTGAATAAAATTATTCCATTCTTTGACTAGTTTGAAATTAAAATTTTAAAAATGAACTTTTTCTATTAAATATTACTTGTGGAGTTTAAATTTTTTAATTTAAATTAGAATTTTTGTTTAAATATTAATTAATACTTTTTTTAACCATCGAATAATTTTATTGCATTTTAATTAATTTTCTATTTCCAACACAAAATTTAAATTTTTTTAAATTAATTTTAATCTATTTTATACTAGACACAAATTTATTTTTATCCTAGAAATTATTTTTTAATATTAAATAAATTTGAAATAAAACCAACTGTTTTACCAGAATAAAAAAGTCTAATATGGCTCTAAATAATAATAAAAAAAAAGTTAATAAATTTTTATTATAAAATTAAGTCATATATGCGCAGAAAACCTCTGCGCAACGAAGGGGCGTGTCCATATTATGCAATTGACAACTCAGTCGTACTCTACAACTAAAAAATAAGTATTTAGTGTGTTTATTAAAATATTTTTAAATCTAAAACGCAATTAATCATATTTAAACAACGTTGTCTAACCCAAAAACCGTTTTAAAACAAACAAAATTTCGTCACCCAGAATTTACATTTTTTTTTTAATAAATTTGAAATAATGTTTTAATATAATTATTCATTTTTCTTCTTTGACTAGTTTGAAATTAAAATTTTAAAAATTAACTTTTCTATTAAATATTACTTGTGGAGTTTAAATTTTTTAATTTAAATTAGAATTTTTTTTTTAAATATTAATTAATACTTTTTTTAACCATCGAATAATTTTATTGCATTTTAATTAATTTTCTATTTCCAACACAAAATTTAAATTTTTTTAAATTAATTTTAATCTATTTTATACTAGACACAAATTTATTTTTTTCCTAGAAATTATTTTTTAATATTAAATAAATTTGAAATAAAACCAACTGTTTTACTAGATTAAAAAAGTCTAATATGGCTCTAAATAATAATAAAAATAAATTTTTATTATAAAATTAAGTCATATATGCGCAGAAAACCTCTGCGCAACGAAGGGGCGTGTCCATATTATCCTATTGACAACTCAGTCGAATTCTACAACTAAAAAATATGTATTTAGTGTATTTATTAAAATATTTTTAAATATAAAACATATGCCTCATTTGAATAGTTTAAAAAATTATTTGTAAATTGACAAATTAACCAATAAATAAAAACATTGTCAGTTTATTTTTTTTAATATTTTAAGAATTTGATCAATTTGCAGCAATGCCATTAATTATGCGAGTCGCCATAATTGTGGCACGGTACGAGATAAATTACGCGGAGCGTCCGATCGAACCAAAAGTGAGTCCCGAGCTCCACATTTTGACTTAATCACTTTTTTATAGGCGATTTTTTAATCTGTCGGGACGGTTCACAAAGTGTTCGGGTAATTTATACGTTCGACGGTGCCCGTTAATTTATCGCCGCCGTTTTTCGATTGTCCGATGATTCAGAGTGAACGCTTCACACTTGGCATGTTCAAGGGCGATCCGATAAGGAACGCGGGCATTTGCATTTATATCTCGGCCTGTGGTCAAGTGCAAACAAAAGGAGGACTCTGCGTTTATCAGTTGCGGATTCCTCGTGTTTGGTTACGTTTAGATCAGCAATCTAGTGGATAAATATTCAGCATTTTTTAAATTCCAACTGTTTTTCTTGAATGAAAATATCTAATAAGGCTTATTAAAACTCTAAATTAAATAAAAAACAATTAAAACTCTGAAAATGAATCAAATTTTATTTTTATTTTATTATATAATTAGGAAAATTAAGTCGCATGTGCGCAGAAAACCACTGCGCAACAAGGGGGCGTGTCCACATATCCTATGGACAACTCTACAATTAAAAACTTCACTATTTTTTAATTATAAAACACGATTAATCACGTTTGAACATCGTCGTCTAACCCAAAAACCGTTGTAAATCAAACAAAATTGCGCCACCCACGCAATATTTACAATAAATCGAACGTCGCAATCTCGGTACGCACAAAGTGAGCAATTAAAATAAAATTTTAACGAACAGGTTCCGCGGGCGGTACGTGCACGGTCTTTATTGCGCCGGCGAAAAATTTGTCAACTTAATAAAACCAACGTTAACGACGTCGACCCACCAATAATTGTTGTTTAATAAACGTTCTTCTCTTCGGGCGTTTACGGCCCCGGCTTTTACCGCCATTTAATGAGGCTCATTCGACGAATTTTTTTTATTTATTTATTTATTTAAACGTTCGCATATTCGCTTAAATTGTGTGCGTGTGCATGTTAAAAACTTTTCCTAATTGCGAGATTAGATCGGGGCACGTTTAATTATGGTGATTCGGTCGGAACAACAGGTTGGCAGAGGAAAGTGGGACAGGAGTTATGTTAATTTCACCTTGTCATTTTGTTTAATTCATTTTTTTTTTTAATAATGTACGATGCGTGTTTTATTGTTTGTGCACGGTCAACTATGAGGAAGATGTTTTAAATTGATTTCAGACAATAAAAATGGCAGTTTTATTACTAAATCACTTTTAATGCTGTGAATAAAACAATTTTAATATTGTTTTCTGCATTAAATTTAATTAAAAAATAATTAACAACAATTATAAATGATTGTGGAAAATAAGTAGAAACAGTAAATGGTTTAATAAATGCAATAATTGCATATTTGACCTTTAATTTTTAAATAGGTTTGTGCACACATCAGCTTCTAATAATCTGTCGACAAAAATTATTATAAGACTGATAATTTTATCAATTTAATTTTATTAATAACAAAACAAAGTTGAAGTAAATAGACTACTTCATTCTAAATATTTAAGAAATTATTTATAAATAATTCAACACGTCCTTTTGTTGCACAGTCGTTTTCTGCGCATCTGTGATTTAATTTTTGTAGTTCAATAATTGTACTTTATTTAATTCAAAATAATTAATAATAATATTCAACTTTAGTAATTATATTTTTTGTCTTTAAATCAATTTCTTAAAACGCACTGATAAAATTAAATTTAAGCGTTATAATTTTAAATTTAATGTTAATTAATATATTAACAACAAGATTATAATAAAATATTGCAAAATTTTACTTATAAAAACAATATAAGATGACATCCTTTGACTTAGAGTTAGTTTAAGTGGTCAGAAGGATATAAGGACACGCCCTCTTATTGCGCAGTCGTTTACTGCGCATCTGTGATTTAATTTTCGTAGTTCAATAATTGTACATTATTTAATTCAAAATAATTAATAATAATATTCAATTTTAGTAATTATATTTTTTGTCTTTAAATCATTTTTTTATAACATACTGATAAAATTAAATATAAGCTTTGTATTTTTTAAATTTAATGTTAATTAAATAATTCAACACGCCCTTTTGTTGCGCAGTCGTTTTCTGCGCATCTGTGATTTAATTTTTGTAGTTCAATAATTGTACTTTATTTAATTCAAAATAATTAATAATAATATTCAACTTTAGTAATTATATTTTTTGTCTTTAAATCAATTTCTTAAAACGCACTGATAAAATTAAATTTAAGCGTTGTAATTTTAAATTTAATGTTAATTAATATATTAACAACAAGATTATAATAAAATATTGCAAAATTTTATTTATAAAAACCATATAAGACGACATCCTTTGAGTTAAGAGTTAGTTTAAGTGGTCAGTAGGATATAAGGACACGCCCTCTGGTTGCGCAGTCGTTTACTGCGCATCTGTGTTTTAATTTTCTTGTTTATTAATTTAATATCCCATAAATATTTACATATTTAATTAAATTGTCATAAATTCAACATATAATTAATTTTTAACAATATTTAGGTTGAATATAAGTTTCAATAACTATCAAATATACAATTTAAAAGTTAAAAAAGAATAAATTAACCTAAAGTTATTAAAATTATAGTAATAAAAGGAAAATTTTCCATAAATATTTGAGCAATAAAGCCGAAAAAGAAACCATAACGACCGAATTCCACAAATTTGTCGCTAACAAACTTGACACACAACAATTTATCGTCGCATATTAACAATATCGTTAATAAATAAAATAAAACGGGCAAAAACAAATATTTAAACTGGGTGCACTTAAAACGCGTGTAAATTACATGATAAATTTTCGTTTGTCCCCTCAATTAGGTTCGTCGGTCCGTCCATTCCGTATTTGTTAACAACAAATTCGAATGCCGCACGGCCGCGAACAGTTATTCCGAGCAATTAACTTTATATTTAGAAGACGGCCGGAGCAATTTTAAATATTTACACTCGGGCCACGATATTTAGGAGGACGTAAACTGGAATAATTGTGTGCATTGTGTACACAGAAAACGGTTTACGGGCTTCCGCTTGTATACAACTGAATAAAAAAATATATATTTATACATAAATATAAAACGGAAAAATTATGAACGCCGTCTGAAATCTGGTCCGGAAGGATTTAACAGCCGGCGTAAACAAATAACGTAATGGGAACTTTTTTTTCATGCAATTAAATATTTAAAACAGTACTTTTTTTATTGGAATTGTGCCAAACGAATTAATTTTAATTGAGGAAACTGAGAGACTTAAAGCGTGGGTGCGCAGGAGACGACTGCGCAACCTAAGACACTTAAATTATTTGTAGTTTTAAAAATTAGTATTTATTAATTAATGATTTCTAAATAATAAGTTTTTTATTAATTTTGACCACACAACAATTATTTGATTATAATTAAAGTAAAAATAAAACTTAATAATTAATTATTGGTCATTTTTTATTCAATTTTTCAATTGAGAATAGTAATTAAATATTTAAAACATTACTTTTTTTATTGGAATTGTGCCAAACGAATTAATTTTAATTGAGGAAACTGAGAGACTTAAACCATGGATGGGCAGGGGACGATTGCGCAACCTAAGAAGTGTCCTAATGGCACCTAACTTAATTGTAGTAGTTTAAAAATTAGTATTTATTAATTAATGATTTCTAAATAATAAGTTCTTTATTAATTTTGACCACACAACAATTATTTGATTATAATTAAAGTAAAAATAAAACTTAATAATTAATAATTGGCCATTTTTTATTCAATTTTTCAATTGAGAATAGTAATTAAATATTTAAAACATTACTTTTTTTATTGGAATTGTGCCAAACGAATTAATTTTAATTGAGGAAACTGAGAGACTTAAACCATGGATGGGCAGGGGACGATTGCGCAACCTAAGAAGTTTCCTAATGGCACCTAACTTAATTGTAGTAGTTTAAAAATTAGTATTTATTAATTAATGATTTCTAAATAATAAGTTTTTTATTAATTTTGACCACACAACAATTATTTGATTATAATTAAAGTAAAAATAAAACTTAATAATTAATTATTGGTCATTTTTTATTCAATTTTTCAATTGAGAATAGTAATTAAATATTTAAAACATTACTTTTTTTATTGGAATTGTGCCAAACGAATTAATTTTAATTGAGGAAACTGAGAGACTTAAACCATGGATGGGCAGGGGACGATTGCGCAACCTAAGAAGTTTCCTAATGGCACCTAACTTAATTGTAGTAGTTTAAAAATTAGTATTTATTAATTAATGATTTCTAAATAATAAGTTTTTTATTAATTTTGACCACACAACAATTATTTGATTATAATTAAAGTAAAAATAAAACTTAATAATTAATTATTGGTCATTTTTTATTCAATTTTTCAATTGAGAATAGTAATTAAATATTTAAAACATTACTTTTTTTATTGGAATTGTGCCAAACGAATTAATTTTAATTGAGGAAACTGAGAGACTTAAACCATGGATGGGCAGGGGACGATTGCGCAACCTAAGAAGTTTCCTAATGGCACCTAACTTAATTGTAGTAGTTTAAAAATTAGTATTTATTAATTAATGATTTCTAAATAATAAGTTTTTTATTAATTTTGACCACACAACAATTATTTGATTATAATTAAAGTAAAAATAAAACTTAATAATTAATTATTGGTCATTTTTTATCCAATTTTTCAATTGAGAATAGTAATTAAATATTTAAAACATTACTTTTTTTATTGGAATTGTGCCAAACGAATTAATTTTAATTGAGGAAACTGAGAGACTTAAACCATGGATGGGCAGGGGACGATTGCGCAACCTAAGAAGTGTCCTAATGGCACCTAACTTAATTGTAGTAGTTTAAAAATTAGTATTTATTAATTAATGATTTCTAAATAATAAATTTTTTATTAATTTTGACCACACAACAATTATATGATCATAATTAAAGTAAAAATAAAATTTAATAATTAATTATTGGCCATTTTTTATTCAATTTTTCAAAGGAACATCACGACGTTATTAATAATTTATACGGCCACATTATTGAAATAATAAATATGGAAAGTTACAAATGGTACTATATAAATAATTCAAGAATGGACATTTCAACTGTGCATAAATCATATTTGAACATGATATTTGAACAGACAAAAGGATTAAATAATCTAAAAATATTGATTACGAGTTTCTGAAATATTGGCTCCTTCAATATTTGCCAACCATTTAAGAAAAAACACGTCGATAAATCAGTTAAAAAAAAATTAAACAAGAAATTAATTAGAATATAATATTGTTATAAAATAAATTATTCAAAATATAACCCCCGTGTAATGTGATACAGCCGGATTTATGTACGATCAAAATGATTTCCAATAAAGTAATCGTTGAAGATTTATACATTTGTGGTGAAAATATCCTTTGATTTACTGCCAATGTAAGTTAATATTCTTGTGAATAACCATCCGGAGATGATATTACACTTTTTATTGGCGATATAAATGTAATAAAAATTTCGACCGTATATCATTATGTGTGGGGCCATAAAAATTTTTCGGACGTAAACTTAAATTTGATATTACGTCGACGTAAATTTATTATTTACTGTTTTCCTCGGGTCACACACACACACAACAGTAATTAAAGTGAAGGTGTCCGACGTTGGGTTTCGTGTTGGGGACCATCAATTTCGCTCCGGAATAGTCGAAATTCCGATAGGCCAGTCCGTAATTTGTCGCCGTATTCAATTGATTGTTTATCGCCTTTGCATAATTCATTAGAAGGCATTTAAATTTTTGTGAACCGCACCGCCTTCAATTCAATTCAGTTTGACTCGTACGTCAGAATGGCGAAAACCCAATCGGAAACCGAACTATCGGCCTTAATTTATTGTCAATCAAACCTATAAACCGAAGCCCATATAAGTGAACACCTGAAACTCGTACTAGCTGTAAAATAAAACGAACGAAAAAAAAAAAAAAAAATCGAGCTAACGGTAAAACGTAATAGTAATTTCGGTATAATGGAGATAAATTAAAAATTTAAAAATTCGATTCGGACCCTCGGTCCGGTCCGCATGCTCACTTGGCACGTATCCGAATACGAATTCCGTCGGCATTATGCTTATTTACATTTCAAATTTATACGGCACAATCAATCAATAGTGGATGCACTCGCGCAACGTTCCCTGTGGGACTTCCAATCGTTCCACGGATTTTTACACACGTTCGACGTTGTGGGCATTCGGTTATTACACGTGTATAAACATAGAAGAAATAATATTAATATTTATTTACGTAATTTCTTAGTTATGTTATTCATAATTAATTAATTAATACAAAACTACAGGAAACTACTTGTTAACAAATGGTTAATTATATAATATTAAATGATTTAAATTTAAACGTCATAAAACCTAATAAATCAAGTATTTTAAAATTAATTGTAAAAAATAATTAAAAATACTTCCTAAAAACAGTATTTTAACATTAATTAAAGAAATTAATTCAAAATCAATCAAGAAATTGCAAAATATAATTAAAAATACTTCAAAAAATACTAATTAAATATTTTAAAGTCAATTAAAGTAAAGTATTTATTGAAATACTTAAAAGTATAAAACGTATTTCAGTAAAAATACTCAATAAAAACAAAAAACAGTATTTTAAAATTAATTAAAGAAATAAATTCAAAATTAATCATACACATTAAAACCAAAAACAGTATTTTAAAATCAATTAAAGTAAATTATTTATTGAAATACTTAGAAATATAAACGTATTTCCATAAAAATGCTCAATAAAAACGAAAACAGTATTTTAAAATTATTTAAAGAAATAAATTTAAAATCAATCAACAAATTGTAAAAAATAATTAAAAATATTTCAAAAAATACTCATTAAAATCAATTAAAGTAAAGTGTTTATTGAAATACTTTGAAGTATAAACGTATTTCAATAAAAATACTCATTAAAACCGAAAACAGTATTTTAAATTTAATTGAA
The DNA here is from genome assembly GCF_024364675.1 of Aethina tumida. Classification (NCBI taxonomy): domain Eukaryota; kingdom Metazoa; phylum Arthropoda; class Insecta; order Coleoptera; family Nitidulidae; genus Aethina; species Aethina tumida. Next base: position 16,934,182 of record NC_065440.1, on the reverse strand, counting down.
GAAATAAATTCAAAATCAGTCAACAAATTGTAAAATATAATTAAAAATTCTTCCAAAAATACTCATTAAAACCAAAAATACTATTTTAAAATCAATTAAAGTAAAGTATTTATGGAAATACTTAGAAGTATAAACGTATTTCAATAAAAATACTCATTTAAACCGAAAACAGTATTTTAAAATTAATTAAAGTAAAAAATTTAAAATCAATAAATTGTAACAAATAATTAAAAATCTTCAAAAAATACCCATTAAAACCAAAAACAGTATTTTAAAATCAATGAAAGTAAAGTTTTTATTGAAATATTTAGAAATATAAACGTATTTCAATAAAAAATACTCATTAAAATCGAAAACAGTATTTTAAAATTAATTAAAGAAATAAATTCAAAATCTATCACAAATTGTAAAATATAATTAAAAATGCTTCAAAAAATACTCATTAAAACCAAAAAAAGTATTTTAAAATCAATTAAAGTATAGTATTAATTGAAATATTTAGAAGTATAAATGTATTTCAATAAAAATACTCATTAAAACCGAAAACAGTATTTTAAAACTAATTAAAGAAATAATTTCAAAATCAATAAACAAATTGTAAAAAATAATTAAAAATACTTAAAAAATACTCATCAAAACCAAAAACAGTATTTTAAAATCAATTAAAGTAAAGTATTTATTGAAATACTTAGAAGTATAAACGTATTTCAATAAAAAATACTCATTAAATCCGAAAACAGTATTTTAAAATTAATTAAAGAAATAAATTCAAAATCAATCACAAATTGTAAAATATAATTAAAAATGCTTCAAAAAATACTCATTAAAACCAAAAAAAGTATTTTAAAATCAATTAAAGTATAGTATTAATTGAAATATTTAGAAGTATAAATGTATTTCAATAAAAATACTCATTAAAACCGAAAACAGTATTTTAAAACTAATTAAAGAAATAATTTCAAAATCAATAAACAAATTGTAAAAAATAATTAAAAATACTTAAAAAATACTCATCAAAACCAAAAACAGTATTTTAAAATCAATTAAAGTAAAGTATTTATTGAAATACTTAGAAGTATAAACGTATTTCAATAAAAAATACTCATTAAATCCGAAAACAGTATTTTAAAATTAATTAAAGAAATAAATTCAAAATCAATCACAAATTGTAAAATATAATTAAAAATGCTTCAAAAAATACTCATTAAAACCAAAAAAAGTATTTTAAAATCAATTAAAGTAAAATATTTATTGAACTACATAGAAGTATAAACATATTTCAATAAAAATACTCATTAAAACCAAAAACAGTTATTTAAAATCAATTAAAGTAAAGTATTTATTGAAATACTTAGAAGTATAAACGTATATATTCAAAATCATTCAACAAATTGTAAAAAAATTATTAAAAATACTCATTAAAACCAAAAAGGGTATTTTAAAATTAATTAAAGAAATAAATTCAAAATCAACAGATTGTAAAATATAATTAAAAACAAAAAAGTATTTTAAAATTAATTAAGGTAAAAAATTGAAAACTAATTAATCAAATAGTTTTACAATATATTTTTTTATTAAATTAAATATTATTGAATGTTTTTAAAAAAATTAAAATTAACCAATGACCTAAAGATATTAAAAAATACACATAAAAACATTAAATCAATTAAAAAATAATAAAATAATAAATATTAGATTAATGATAATATATTTTTTAAATAATGAAATAATGAAACAATAAAAATTATAGAATAAACTGATCAGTTTAAACTAAATTGTTATAAAAAACAATGAACATATTGTAAAATTAATTGCTACTAAAAGTTTAATTCCAAAATTTATCCATCTGAAGAGAAAATCCATCTGTAGCAATTTAACCTATTTTCATACTTACTGTTAATGGAGACAATTCAATAAAATAATCTAATAAAATATTAAAACTTAATGTATTTAAAACTTCGATAAATCATTAAAAAAATAATTGAAATAATCAAACTTCTGTCAACAATTCGAATTCATAGCGCCATAAAACCTATTTAAATATATTAAAATTAATTAGTGCATAAAATTTAATTCAATAAAATAATAAAACCGATTATATATTCATTTTAATATCTGCCCATTAAAATTAGTCAATGTAATCAAGAATTTATGTGTTTATTCAGTCCGAACGTAATACGATTCCATTCCCCCCTGATGAACAAAAAAAAAAAAACAAAAAGAAAACATAAAAAAAGAATTTATAATTTAAAACCGCCTCCGACACAATTCCGTCCGAAATAATCGCATCGAAACGGGGGAAAAGCCGACATTTAAATCTCCGTCAGTCACATTAAAATTAATTTCCGATCTGAATAAAACATTATCGACGCCCGGCAACACAATACGGCCACTATTTATTACGCGGCGGCCCGCCGAAATAAATAAACAAGAAAAAAACAAAAACAAAACGGTGCCGGAATTAAATCCGGGCGCACGAATTTGTTACGTCCGATTTGCCTGTTTACTTTTAATTACGCCGAAACAAAAGACGGATTTGGCCGCTCCAAAAACAAAAAAAAAAAAAAAAACTGTGTCAGCCGCCGCCGGATTCATAATCCCCATAAATAACGGCACAAAGGGCGGATTAGTCGGCACAATTCAACATTGTATTTGGGGAAATATAAAGAGGTGTCCTCCTCACACGCCGGACCTGAACCCCGTCGAGGCCAATGGAGGAATTCAATCAAGAATTTAACAACTCAATTCCGTAAACAATGAGATTTGAACGCGGTCATTACGTTATAACGTAAGCCATAAATGTTGTTTATGTGAATGGTCCATAACGTAAGATTTCTTATCGGACATTATGCGAGGCTGTTTACGGCCGTTAATATTCAAATTGCTGCGGCTAAATCATTGGCTCGGTGTTTTTACTGTCCTGTGGGCTTTAACTATAGTGACGCGTACGAATTAACTCGCACGCTGTGCGCACGAACGTTCGATAAAAAAACATTAACATTTCCAGCTTCAGCAGCAATTGGAAGGTTGTTTTGAAAAGCTGGTCAGGTCTTTACATCAACTAAAAAAGGTCTAGAACCACTTAAATCTTCTGGAGTAAATATTGAAAAGTGTTTTTCGTGACCTAATTCAAGTTTCAGCTTCAGCAATTATTGAAATATTATTTTGAAAAGCTAGTTAAGCCTTTACATCATCTAAAATAAGACCGGAACCATCTAAATCTTCTGGTGTAAATGTTGCAAGCATCAACAGCTGTGCCAAACCGACACACTTGTTTGATTAATCTTCAAATTGTAATACAAAGTGTTTTTCGTGGCCTAACTCATTATCGAAGGTGAATTTTCCAATTTCAGCTTCAGCAATTATTGAAATATTATTTTGAAAAGCTGGTTAAGGCTTTATATCATCTAAAATAAGACCAGAACCATCTAAATCTTCTGATGTAAATATTGCAAGCATCAACATCTGTACCAAACCAACATACTTGTTTGATTAATCTTCAATTGTAATACAAAGTGTTTTTTGTGGCCTAACTCATTATCGAAGGTGAATTTTCCAGTTTCAGCTTCAGCAATTATTGAAATATTATTTTGAAAAGCTAGTTAAGCCTTTACACCATCTAAAATAAGACCAGAACCATCTAAATCTTCTGATGTAAATATTGCAAGCTTCAACATCTGTACCAAACCAACATACTTGTTTGATTAATCTTCGAATTGTAATACAATGTGTTTTTCGTGGCCTAACTCATTATCGAAGGTAAATTTTCCAGTTTCTGCTTCAGCAATTATTGAAATATTACTTTGAAAAGCTAGTTATGCCTTTACATCATCTAAAATAAGACGAGAACCATCTAAATCTTCTGATGTAAATATTGCAAGCATCAACAGCTGTGCCAAACCAGTACACTTGTTTTATTAATCTTCGAATTGTAATACAAAGTGTTTTTCGTGGCCTAACTCATTATCGAAAGTAAATTTTCCAGTTTCAGCTTCAGCAATTATTGAAATATTACTTTGAAAAGCTAGTTAAGCCTTTACATCATCTAAAATAAGACGAGAACCATCTAAATCTTCTGATGTAAATATTGCAAGCATCAACAACTGTGCCAAACCAACACACTTGTTTGATTAATCTTCGAATTGTAATACAAAGTGTTTTTCGTGGCCTAACTCATTATCGAAGGTAAATTTTCCAGTTTCAGCTTCAGCAATTATTGAAATATTACTTTGAAAAGCTAGTTATGCCTTTACATCATCTAAAATAAGATCAGAACCATCTAAATCTTCTAATGTAAATATTACAAGAAGAATTTTCCAGTTCCAGCTTCAACAACTATTGAAATATTAATTTAAAAAGCTAGTTCAGTTGTGACATCATCTAAAAAAAGACTACGACCATTTAAATCTTCTAACATTGACAATTCTCAGCCAATAAAAAACATTTTACTCACACATTCACATGTATTCCATACCTGCAACAAAAATAATTAATTAGTCAAACGTTTTTATAAATGGATTAATTGTGCAAATTATAAAATCGAAAAAACCAAACTTATCTATAATTTATATTTGATTAATCGATTACACGAAAAATAAATTAAAACTTATGAATATTCAATCATTCATAAGATTTAGGAACTGTTTCGAATAATGAATATTAAAAAATGCAACGTTATTGAAAAGTTCACACCGCAAGAATGTCTTTAAAATATGCTTTGTTTTTTATATAATATTTTCGATATCATAATGAATTACAAAAATTAACAAATGGTTGTAAAAATGCTATAAATTTTTGTAGATTCAGTAGGAACATTTTTGACACGACTTTAATATGAGACCATTAACGCTTTTAAATGTCACACATGTTGAGTATAAAATGCAAATATATAAATAATGATTAACCATTTATTTTAATCAATTACAAACACTAAAATCGAATATATTTAACAATAAACTCAATAAAAATACTGAAAAGTGTTAAAATAATTAATTAAGCAATTACAAATTACAAGATTAAATGTGAGAAATACAACTTAAATCAAATAAAATTTATTTAATGGTTTGATTTTACATAAATCTTAAAGACAATAAAAACGAAGAATTAATTTACATACTTCTACATATTAAAGCAACGTAATAAATTTATTTGCATTTCTCGCTGGATTTTTATAATGCAGAATTAAACACGATCTCCAAAAATATAAAACTCGCAGTAACTTATTTTAAAGGTAATAAACCATTTCTAGATTTTATCTCATGTGGACTTTACGACCTTATAAAAATCATTAACGTATAAAACAGAAAAAAAAATAATAAAATCTTCAAAATTATGCAATATGCAAAGTTGAATCTTATTTAAATATTATAAACAACAGAAATATTTGAATTATATTCATTTTTAGCTGAACCAGTTACAATTTCAACCACAAGCAAAAATAATAATTTGATAAACAATATTTGATATTATTTTGTCCTATCCCGCGGCAAAATTCAGGACGCGAACCCGAACCACAGTTATATATCCCCGATACGCCCGCGTACCGAACAATGGCTTCGCTGTGCCGTATTGTAACCGAACCCCGGCTCGAAATTGACAAGAAATCAATTTGAAAAGTCACTGATTCCATTTCGGAGAGTAAATAAATATCTCCGGGGTCGGGAGGCGAGCTTAAATGGTACCCGCTGGCGCGAGATGATGCGGCACTTTGCTGATTAAACGGGTTTTCGAACTGCGCCGTTGCCACGACCGTCGGCCAGGATAAATTTTCCGGTTACAGCTTCAGCAATTGATTTTATATTGGTTTGAGAAGCTAGTTAGGTCTTCACATCATCTAATAATGGGCTGGTACCATCTAAATCTTCTATCATTATCAGGAGTCAAACTCATAATTAATCTTTAAATTCATTCATAATTCACTATTGAAGATGAATATTCCAGTTCCAGCTTCAGTAATTATTGAAATATTACTTTGAAAAATTAGTTAAGCCTTTACATCATCTAAAATAAGACCAGAACCATCTAAATCTTCTGGTGTAAATATTGCAAGCATCAACAGCTGTGCCAAACCAACACACTTGTTTGATTAATCTTCGAATTGTAATACAAATGTTTTTCGTAGCCTAACTCATTATCGAAGGTAAATTTTCCAGTTTCAGCTTCAGCAATTATTGAAATATTACTTTGAAAAGCTAGTTAAGCCTTTACATCATCTAAAATAAGACCAGAACGATATAAATCTTCTGGTGTAAATATTGCAAGCATCAACAGCCGTGCCAAACCAACACACTTGTTTGATTAATCTTCGAATTGTAATACAAAGGGTTTTTCGTGGCCTAACTCATTATCGAAGATAAATTTTCCAGTTTCAGCTTCAGCAATTATTGAAATATTAATTTGAAAAGCTAGTTAAGCCTTTACATTATCTAAAATAAGACCAGAACCATCTAAATCTTCTCATGTAAATATTGCAAGCATCAACATCAGTACCAAACCAACACACTTGTTTGCTTAATCTTCGAATTGTAATACAAAGGGTTTTTCGTGGCCTAACTCATTATCGAAGATAAATTTTCCAGTTTCAGCTTCAGCAATTATTGAAATATTAATTTGAAAAGCTAGTTAAGCCTTTACATCATCAAAAATAAGACCAGAACCATCTAAATCTTCTGGTGTAAATATTGCAAGCATCAACAGCTGTGCCAAACCAACACACTTGTTTGTTTAATCTTCGAATTGTAGTACAAAGGGTTTTTCGTGGCCTAACTCATTATCGAAGATAAATTTTCCAGTTTCAGCTTCAGCAATTATTGAAATATTAATTTGAAAAGCTAGTTAAGCCTTTACATCATCAAAAATAAGACCAGAACCATCTAAATCTTCTGGTGTAAATATTGCAAGCATCAACAGCTGTGCCAAACCAACACACTTGTTTGTTTAATCTTCGAATTGTAATACAAAGGGTTTTTCGTGGCCTAACTCATTATCGAAGATAAATTTTCCAGTTTCAGCTTCAGCAATTATTGAAATATTAATTTGAAAAGCTAGTTAAGCCTTTACATCATCAAAAATAAGACCAGAACCATCTAAATCTTCTGGTGTAAATATTGCAAGCATCAACAGCTGTGCCAAACCAACACACTTGTTTGATTAATCTTCGAATTGTAATACGAAGTGTTTTTCGTGGCCTGACTTATTATCGAAGGTAAATTTACCAGTTTCAGCTTCAGCAATTATTGAAATATTACTTTGAAAAGCTAGTTAAGCCTTTACATCATCTAAAATAAGACTAGAACCATTTAAATCTTCTGGTGTAAATATTGCAATCATCAACAGCAGTGCCGAATCAACACACTTGTTAAATTAATCTTCGAATTGTAATACAAAGTGTTTTCCGTGTCCTAACTCATTATCGAAGGTAAATTTTCCAGTTTCAGCTTCAGCAGTTATTGAAATATTAATTTGAAAAGCTAGGTAAGCTTCTACATCATCTAAAATAAGACCAGAACCATCTAAATCTTCTGGTGTAAATATTGCAATCATCAACAGCTGTGCCAAACCGACACACTTGTTTGATCAATCTATGAATAGTTGTACAACGTATTTATCCGTGACTTAAATCATTATCTCCAACAATAACTAAAGCCCATTAAGATCGCGAACGGTGCCGTAAAGAAAATGGGCCGCAGCCCTATTAGCTTCATCGTGGCGGATAAAACAAATACCGCACTTAATCGGGCATAAATTCAACGTGCATGAACAGCTAGAAAGCTAATGTATATGCGTTCCCAATAATCGAATCGGTCGCAAATCAAGGTCCCAGGAGCCGACCCGTGGTACCGATTTCACTTTTATTTATGCCCATGTACGTTGGTTTTCCACATTTCCATGCGAAATTATTTTCGTCGCTGTCCCGATCATTAACGTAGCAGATGTCAATTGTCTCTTCACTCCCACACGGCAAATTGACCGTGGCCGAGACATTAAGGGTATCGAATTACGCCGCTCATCTTCCGCCGACGACCTCTTCTAATTGTCAACCTGTGTGAACGGCGCAGACACAAAATTGGTTTTTAATCGTCGCAAAAGCAACAAACTGACATGCGAGACGGTTTAATGCGTGCAATTGTACGCGGCATTTAAGGATTAGCTACTTGTTAAAAAGCTATTTGTTATGGGTTAACGATACGGTGGGATTGGGTATGTCCACAGTTTGTTTCTTCTAATATATCGTAGACACTTAGGTTTTAATTGCCTTCAAAGCATTCACGGTGTGGCAGTCTCCTTTGGATTAGCTTTCCTCAAAGTCTGATTGGAGAAGAAGTATGTTTATCCAGTCAGGTTTCAATGATGTGATAAAAACCCTAAAATATCTCCAAATCTGTAGCAGCATTTTTGTTGGCACAGCATAAACAAAGGCCATAATAAACAGCCTTCTATTTTTAGAGTTATGACTAATCATAAAAAAAAAAAAAACAATTGTCCATGTGTGAATTAAGCCCATGAGGAGCATAAAAATCCATCTGCCATCACCTCCACTAATTCCCTCTTGATCGCTCGTCCCGAATTAAACTCCATCCAAGTTTAATGGACATCCAGCCGCCTTCAGACGTAAACAGATGAGGAAGGGAACAGACACCGCTTTGTTCCGCAAACTGCATTGACCCCCCCGACAACCCCCTCCTTTAATTAGCCCGCTTCCTAATCTCCGTTTTACGGACGAACATAATTGGATTGTCGAGTCTGGATTCCGTATGTTTTAAAAAATATAATTATCCGAATTCCGGCACCGGGGGAATTATAATTATCGTTTGTTTGAATACAATTGTCGGCGATTAGTTTCTCTAGTTTTGGAGACGGTGCCCCTTCACCGTGACGAAAGTCCATTAGATTACGCCTTCGGTAGTGTTTCCTAGAATTATTTGAATTCAAATAGGTTCTCGGCCACGATACCATCTTGTCCGGGTACATGTTTATTTATTTTTTCAATTCCTCTTCCTCGGTGGACGCCAGGTGTATCTAATTTTCGTTGTTGGCAGGGTGTTAAATGTTTGTCGAGATAACATCTTATCTGGTGACCCGATAACCTGTGCCCCTATAATAAACACACCAGATAAATTTGCATGGTTTTTACGATAGCAAAACACAAGTTTTTAATGGGGGGCTTTATTGCCACCAATTTGAGGGTCCAATGAATGTGGGAACGTGAGCAGATACTTCTTGATTAACATATCGTAATTAATTTTGGACATTCTTTGACGTGGGTTCTAACTGTTAGTCTAAACAGATATTATTTATGGCCGATGCCTTTATTTGAATGGCACAAAAAACTTGCCCTCCTTTTTGTAATACTGTCAGTTAATTTAGTTTTAATAAATTTATTAGTTTCTAAATGTCGTCCAGGTTAATTAATTCTTTTATTTATTTTTATTAAAATTGTAGGAGAAGGAAGGCAGGAAATGAGATGGAAATTTATTGTTAATAGACAAATTGACCTTTCAGTAAACTGTATTCAAAGCTGAAGGGTTTTGAAGGTTTTAAGAAGAAGCTCCAAATTACTTAAAACACTTTAAATTGTTGGAAAACAACTGAGTTTGGAGGTTATCAATGTCAATAGTGTCTTCTCCAATCAGACTTTGAAGGAACTTAAATCAAAGGTAATTTTCACAGACGAAACAAAAGTGAGTAAAATTAACTAAAGACTATTTTCTCGTGACGTAACTCATTATCGAAGGTAAATTTTCCAGTTTCAGCTTTAGCAATTATTGAAATATTAGTTTGAAAAGCTAGTTAAGCCTTTACATCATCTAAAATAATACCAGAACCATCTAAATCTTCTGCTGTAAATATTGCAAGCATCAACAGCTGTGCCAATCCAACACACTTGTTTCATTAATATTCGAATTGTAATACAAAGTGTTTTTCGTGGCCTAACTCATTATCGAAGATAAATTTTCCAGTTTCAGCTTCAACAATTATTGAAATATTACCTTGAAAAGCTAGTTAAGCCTTTATATCATCTAAAATAAGACCTGAACCATCTAAATCTTCTGGTGTAAATATTGCAATTACTAACAGCTGTGCCAAACCAACACACTTGTTTGATTAATCTTCGAATTGTAATACAAAGTGTTTTTCGTGGCCTAACTCATTATAGAAGGTGAATTTTCCAGTTTAAGCTTCAGCAATTATTGAAATATTACTTTGAAAAGCTAGTTAAGCCTTTACATCATCTAAAATAAGACCAGAACCATCTAAATCTTCTGGTGTAAATATTGCAAGCATTAACAGCTGTGCCAAACCAACACACTTGTTTGATTAATCTCCAAATTGTAATACAAAGTGTTTTTCGTGGCCTAACTCATTATCGAAGGTGAATTTTCCAGTTTAAGCTTCAGCAATTATTGAAATATTACTTTGAAAAGCTAGTTAAGCCTTTACACCACCTAAAATAACACTAGAGCCATCTAAATCTTCTGGTGGAAGATGGAAATTTATTGTTAATAGACAAATTGGCCTTTCAGTAAACTGTATTGAAAGCTGAAGGGTTTTGAAGCTTATAAGGAGAAGCTCCAAAGACTTAAAACACTTTAAATTGTTGAAAAGCAACTGAGTTTGGAAATTATCAATGCCAATAGGGTCTTCTCCAATCAGACTTTGATGAAATCTAAACCAAAGATCATTTTTAGAAGTTTCCTTCCAATTATCTTGAGACTTAACATAATTGTGTATTTTTTCTAGACATCAAAAAAGCAGCAAAACTTCCTTAAAGCAAAATCAGAATAATTTATTGTAGCGTCTAATTTCCAGAATAATTATTCCCAAATAAAACTAATCAAACTTCACAGAAGCGATCGTTCCAATTAGAAATTCCGTAATTAAAGGCGTTTTTCACCCGTTCCGTAATTTTTCACTTTCCCCAGACTCGTAAAAAACGTTAAGATCAGTTGTCCGACGTATTAATCAATCTTGTCGGTGCCTCCTAACCCGCCGCCCCCGCCGTTAATAACGTGGACCGGTGAAGGCATAATTAATATTACTTAAACTTTAATTTACCGACGTTCGTGCCGATTTTATTGCAGCGTCGCGACGTCTGGATTGTTTAGCTGCATTCCCGAAGAATAAGCAAAATAGTTTACGGTTACTTTCCGACGTCCGGCGAATAGTTGGAGGGTTTATCGTGCGGAAAATCGAACCGGGGTTAATTGCGACGATGCGAGCTTTATTAATATACTGGGGAAGCGACGGCGAAAAAGCGTCGTTTGTCAAGACGATCGTTTTTCTTCTGGGACAGTTCTCGTATTGGCTTCAACAGGTTTCATCATCGTAAATAAAGGGAGGTCGTTAAAAGAGATATTGTCCTTTCTTTGTAATAATGTGAACGATTAAACACAGCAGTAATGGGATTAAATAAAGGTTTTTTAGATAAAACTGAAGACTCATTAATAACTAGTGGTTTCAAGAGTTTTTTAACAAGTTTAAGGCAAAACGAAGGAATAATTCACGAGGTATTTAAGAATAGCGAATGATTATATTGAAAGTAACAGCTGTAAGATCTTTTTTTAACAAATATTTCTTAAAAACTCTTCAGTTTTGCCATAATTTGTTAAAACAGCTTTTGAAGCTATTGCTATTTGTTTAATCTACTATTTTTCTTAAATATTCCATGAATTATTCTTCAGTTTTAACCAAAACATGATAAAAAAGTTCTTGAGGTTGTATTGTTTGTATAATCTTTGACTTTTCTTAAATACTTCATGAATTATTCTCCAGTTTTGTCCATAATTTATTAAAACAGCTTTTGAAGCTTTTACTATTTGTTTAATCTACTATTTTTCTTAAATATTCCATGAATTATTCTTCAGTTTTAACCAAAACTTGATAAAAAAAGCTCTTGAAGTTATTATTGTTTGTTGAATCTTCGACTTTTCTTAAATACTCCATGAATTATTCTTCAGTTTTGTCCATAATTTATTAAAACAGCTTTTAAAGCTTTTACTATTTGTTTAATCTATTATTTTTTTTAAATATTTTATGAATTATTCTTCAGTTTTAACCAAAACATGATAAAAAAGTTCTTGAAGTTGTATTGTTTGTTTAATCTTCGACTTTTCTTAAATACTCCATGAATTATTTTTCAGTTTTGTCCATAATTTATTAAAACAGCTTTTGAAGCTTTTACTATTTGTTTAATCTACTATTTTTCTTAAATATTCCATGAATTATTCTTCAGTTTTAACCAAAACTTAATAAAAAAATTCTTGAAGTTATTATTGTTTGTTTAATCTTCGACTTTTCTTAAATACTCCATGAATTATTCTCCAGTTTTGTCCATAATTTATTAAAACAGCTTTTGAAGCTTTTACTATTTGTTTAATCTACTATTTTTCTTAAATATTCCATGAATTATTCTTCAGTTTTAACCAAAACTTGATAAAAAAAGCTCTTGAAGTTATTATTGTTTGTTTAATCTTCGACTTTTCTTAAATACTCCATGAATTATTCTTCAGTTTTGTCCATAATTTATTAAAACAGCTTTTAAAGCTTTTACTATTTGTTTAATCTATTATTTTTTTTAAATATTTTATGAATTATTCTTCAGTTTTAACCAAAACATGATAAAAAAGTTCTTGAAGTTGTATTGTTTGTTTAATCTTCGACTTTTCTTAAATACTCCATGAATTATTTTTCAGTTTTGTCCATAATTTATTAAAACAGCTTTTGAAGCTTTTACTATTTGTTTAATCTACTATTTTTCTTAAATATTCCATGAATTATTCTTCAGTTTTAACCAAAACTTAATAAAAAAATTCTTGAAGTTATTATTGTTTGTTTAATCTTCGACTTTTCTTAAATACTCCATGAATTATTCTTCAGTTTTGTCCATAATTTATTAAAACAGCTTTTAAAGCTTTTACTATTTGTTTAATCTACTATTTTTCTTAAATATTCCATGAATTATTCTTCAGTTTTAACCAAAACTTGATAAAAAAGTTCTTGAAGTTATTATTGTTTGTTTAATCTTCGACTTTTCTTAAATACTCCATGAATTAGTCTTCAGTTTTGTTCATAATTTATTAAAACAGCTTTTGAAGCTTTTACTATTTGTTTAATCTACTATTTTTCTTAAATATTTCATGAATTATTCTTCAGTTTTAACCAAAACTTGATAAAAAAGTTCTTGTTATTATTGTTTGTTTAATCTTCGACTTTTCTTAAATATTCCATGAATTATTCTTCAGTTTTGTCCATAATTTGTTAAAACAGCTTTTGAAGCTTTTACTATTTGTTTAATCTACTATTTTTCTTAAATATTCCATGAATTATTCTTCAGTTTTAACCAAAACTTGATAAAAAAGTTCTTGAAGTTATTATTGTTTGTTTAATCTTCGACTTTTCTTAAATACTCCATGAATTAGTCTTCAGTTTTGTTCATAATTTATTAAAACAGCTTTTGAAGCTTTTACTATCTGTTTAATCTATTATTTTTTTTAAATATTTCATGAATTATTCTTCAGTTTTAACCAAAACATGATAAAAAAGTTCTTGAAGTTATTATTGTTTGTTTAATCTTCGACTTTTCTTAAATACTCCATAAATTATTCTTCAGTTTTGTCCATAATTTATTAAAACAGCTTTTAAAGCTTTTACTATTTGTTTAATCTACCATTTTTCTTAAATATTTCATGAATTATTCTTCAGTTTTAACCAAAACTTGATAAAAAAGTTCTTGAAGTTGTATTGTTTGTTTAATCTTCGATTTTTCTTAAATACTCCAAGCTTGAATAATTGTTCTCTATTGTATTTAATTCGTTAATATAACATTTGAAGCTTTTATTGTGTGTTGCTTGTTTAATCTTTTAATTTTCTTAAATATTTCAGCAATTATTAGCTTTAAACATATAGAAATCAATGAAAAAGAGTCATTAATAATTCAATTACATTTTAAACAATGACGGTGTATATAAACAATGAGTTGTATAATTAGTATTTTGTGGCAGTAACGCATAAATAAAACCGTACAATATTGTACAACGCATCCATACAACACAACAATTTTACAACCTTGTTTGACGTTTTATTACCGTTGAGTAGTCCATAAATCACGTAATTAAACAGACAGATTTATGTGTAAGGAAGTCTTTAATTCGTATTTGTTATGAATTTACATGCACGTAAAACGTCCGCCCGAAAATAAAACAAACGAAAAACCACCCCAAAGAAAACAACTCAATTACAAAGCATCCAATTTTCAGCGGAAAACTGCGCCAACAGAAACGGTTTTCCAGATTTACGGGCCGATTCAAACGCGGACCGAAATCAGATGCACATATAAATTTGAATCGGCCGGCAATGAAAAATAATAAAAAATAGGAAACAAAACCGGTCGGGGACCCCCCAACGTCATTCGTTCCGAACAATTTGGCTTTTTGGCTCGACCGGGCCGAATTGTGCCGAAAGATTGCATCGCGATGCATCTACTGTGTTACTGTGTTGTTTTTTTTTTTTTATTTTTTTCAACGTGCCCCTTTCTGGCCCATTTGGCTTTGTGCTGAAAAACGGCAGAGGGCGCCTTTTTGTCAAGGCCATTTAGCAAATGGTCCTGCGACAAATTGGAACTGTGTGTTTTGGAAATAGCTCCGGTGGCATCGTCCGCGTATTGTTTGTGTTCCGGCTTCGCTACGGTCGCTGTCGGACAAATTTTAATGGAAACGTCCGAGTATTATGGTGATTTATGCCTTTGATTGAGAAATCTAATCAAAAATTGGATTTATTGTTTCCGAGATGTGAATGGGAGCTTTTGTTCTCGTAGTTTTTTTTCAAATTTCAAAAATAACCTGAATTAATCTTCAGTTTTATCCAGAATATGTCAAAAAAGTTCCTAATAATTACAAGGAATTGTTTATGAATGAATCTTTTGTTGAATTATTTTCCAGTATTGTTTAAACAAAAAGAAAAAATTAAGAATAATTCATAAAGTACTCAGGAAAAGTCTAAGGTGAAACAAACAATAAGAACTTCAAAACTTTTTTTGTCAAGTTTTGGTTAAAATTGAAGTATAATTCATGGAATATTTAAGAAAAATGGTAGATTAAACAAATAGTAAAAGCTTCAAAAGCTGTTTTAACAAATTATAAACAAAACTGAAGAATAATTCATGGAGTATTTAAGAAAAGTCGAAGATTAAACAAACAATAATAACTTCAAGAATTTTTTTATCAAGTTTTGGTTAAAACTGAAGAATAATTTATGGAATATTTAAGAAAAATGGTAGATTAAACAAATAGTAAGAGCTTCAAAAGCTGTTTGAACAAATTATGGACAAAACTGAAGTATAATTCGTGGAGAATTTAAGAAAAGTCGAAGATTAGACAAACAATAATAACTTCAAGAACTTTTTTATCAAGTTTTGGTTAAACCTGAAGAATAATTCATGGAATATTTTAAAAAAATGATAGATTAAACAAATAGTAAAAGCTTCAAAAGCTCTATTAACAAATTATGGACAAAACTGAAGAATAATTCATGAAGTATTTAAGAAAAGTCGAAGATTAAACAAACAATAATAACTTCAATAACTTTTTTATCAAGTTTTGGTTAAAACTAAAGAATAATTCACAGAATATTTATGAAAAATGGTAGATTGGACAAATAGTAAAAGCTTCAAAAGCTGTTTAAACAAATTATGGACAAAACTGAAGAATAATTCATTGAATATTTAAGAAAAGTAGAAGATTAAACAAACAATAATAATTTCAAGAACTTTTTTATCATTTTTTGGTTAAAATTGAAGAATATTTCATGAAATATGTAAGAAAAATAGAAGAACAAACAGATTGTAAAAGCTTCCAAAGCTGCTTTAACAAATTATGGACAAAACTGAAGAACAATTCTTAAAATGTTTAATAAAAATGGAAGATTAAAAATTGTTTTAACAAATTAATGACAAAACTAAAGAAAAATTAATGAGTATTTAAGAAAATAGAAATATTTTACAAATAGTAATAGCTTCAAGAGCTGTTTTTACAAGTTATGAAGTCACAGAATCATAATCGTAGTCATTGCTTAAACCGTAATTGAATTATTAAAGATAATTTTTCAATTTATTGGTTCCTTATCGACTTCTTCTCCCCCTTCTGAGGTAATAGCTTCAATCATGGTTGCCACAATATACGAAAAAACATATTTCACATAATCCCACTAATTGTTTTAACCATCATCATCCCATCTCCGTTGATTAGACGCCAAGAACAGTACACGTATGTTGTCCATATGGCTCTTTGAACTGGTTTCCGAGGTAAATGGGCGTACGAACCGTAATGAATAAGGAAGAGGAACGTACACATTGTTGAACAACAATTTTGATTGCACTTAATTGTAATAAGTAAGTAATTGAGGAAAAGATGTAATAAAATCTTGATTGATACTCATCGGCCGATGCACACAAAAAGGCGAAGCAACGAACTCGAAACTGGGCAAGAATTTTTATCGTCAGCCATCGGGGACTTTTTATGTTATTATTTTAGAAGTTTTCAAAATTCATTTTTACCATTCACGTTCGTGGCGCAACAATGTTGCCGCATCGGTTGTCCGTAGGTACAGCTATGGAATAATAATTAGTTCCCTCAGTTCATTACATCAAGGTATTTCGATATTAAGTAAGCACATATTTAGATATGCTAGATAAACAAACGCGGTGACATGATTTATGCATTAATGCCGTTTAAATAGCAAATACAACTGGAATATTGCTTTTCGATTAAATTGTTGGAATTTATTGGAAACGTTTTAAGTTGATTGGGTGGTTCTAAGTGGGCTCATTTTTACCTCAGAACCACTTGTCAGCTATGCAAGTAATGAAGCAAACACGATATGTGTTGTGGAATTAGAAATTTCATTTTTATTTATAATTTTCTAATTTAAAATGTTGATTAGAAACTATAATGTTTTGTTTTTTATGATATAAGATAATTGTTATAAAAAAATAATTACAGGAAGAAATCTCAATAAACATATTTATATATTATTAAAACTTTTATTTTTAATTGAAATTATTATTTATGTTTGGCAGTAAAAAGCTGCACACCACACACACACACACACGAGGACGTTGTAATATTTTGTGTAACTTGGCAAAATCTTCATTATTGTTGAAGAAATAAACATGAAAAAACAATAAATCAAAATTATACATTAAACATTCATTTTCAATTAAAATTATTACTGTGCAATTAAAATATATTTAATTTAAAAACAATTTGGGATGTGAAATATTACTTTACTTTAATTTAAGCAATTCACAAGAAACGAATATTCAAACTAAATTTAAGTTAATTTAAATTAATATATCAAAATATTGAAATTTTTTACATCTTCTTATTTTCACATCTTGTAAGTTTTGTAAAATTTTTGCTACTTTTTACTATTTTAAGGTGTTATAACGATTCTAAATTTATTATACTATTTCCCTATTTTCATATTTTGTAAGTTTTGTAAGATTTTTGTTACATTTTACTATTTTAAAATATTGAAACGATTCTAAACTTTGTATACCTTTTCCCAATTGTATTATCTTGTAAATCTTGTAAGATTTTTGCTACTTTTTACTATTTTAAATTATTGAAATGTCTCTAAACTCTTTATATCTTTTCCCAATTGTAACAATTTGTAAATCTTGTAAGATTTTTGCCACCTTTTACTATTTTAAATTATTGAAATGTCTCTAATTTATTTATACACTTTTCCTATTTTCACATCTTGTAAATTTAGTAAGAATTTGGCTAATTTTTACAATTTAAAATTATTGAAACGACTCCAAACTCTTTATACCTTTTCCCAATTGTAACATTTTGTAAATCTTGTAAGATATTTGCTACTTTTTATTATTTTAAATTATTGAAACGACTCTAAATTTTGTATACCTTTTCCCAATTGTAATATCTTGTAAATCTTGTAAGATTTTTGCTACTTTTTACTATTTTAAATTATTGAAATGTCTCTAAACTCTTTATATCTTTTCCCAATTGTAACATTTTGTAAATCTTGTAAGATATTTGCTACTTTTTATTATTTTAAATTATTGAAACGACTCTAAATTTTGTATACCTTTTCCCAATTGTAATATCTTGTAAATCTTGAAAGATTTTTGCTACTTTTTACTATTTTAAATTATTGAAATGTCTCTAAACTCTTTATATCTTTTCCCAATTGTAACATTTTGTAAATCTTGTAAGATATTTGATACTTTTTATTATTTTAAATTATTGAAACGACTCTAAATTTTGTATACCTTTTCCCAATTGTAATATCTTGTAAATCTTGTAAGATTTTTGCTACTTTTTACTATTTTAAATTATTGAAATGTCTCTAAACTCTTTATATCTTTTCCCAATTGTAACAATTTGTAAATCTTGTAAGATTTTTGCCACCTTTTACTATTTTAAATTATTGAAATATCTCTAATTTATTTATACTGTTTTCCTATTTTCACATTTTGTAAATTTAGTAAGAATTTGGCTAGTTTTTACTATTTAAAATTATTGAAACGACTCTAAACTTTTTATACTTTTTCCCCATTGTAACATCTTTTGAATTTTGTAAGATTTTTGCTATTTTATACTATTGTACATTATTGAAATGTCTCCAGTTTATTTATATCTTTTTCCTATTTTCACATCTTGTAAATCTAATAAGATCTTTTCTATTTTTTTATTATTTTAAATTATTGAAATGACTGCAGAAGGAATTCTTAATTTCTGAGCACGTTTATCCCTCAAATCTACCAAAAATTTCATTCAAGCCTATATTTTAGCTGTCAAAATTTCATCTATAATTAAATTAATATATTTTGAAGATAAATAAGGAACATTTTATAGAGTTTTATTTTTATTTATATATTTAACATTATTTATATTTATTTTGCACATATTTACAGGTGGCATAAGATGTAATATTTAAATATATATTCCTTATCATAACACAAATATGTACGTAGTTTGCTGATTAACCATATATGAATTTTCTGTGAAAACTATCACATATTTACTATTACATATTGAATAAACAAAACACGAATGTTTTTATTAAACTAATCCATCCTGATGTTTCAATTTGTTATTAAACATTTTGCGTCTATATATAAAATATATAACGGACAAAAATGTTGGTGAAACAAAGAACAAAGCATCGAACCATCCGATGCGAAAACCTGCCCCGATATTTTATTAAATTAACGACGAAAATCGCCAAGTTACGCCCATACAACGAAAAATCGAACCGCAAAGCCGAAATGGCGTAACCGTCCGCGACGAGAACACGGCAAAAACCGAAATGCCGCATCAAACAACAACGCATCGAAAAGTTATTCCAGTTCGAGAACAAGAATTTACCCGGTTCAACACACCTAAGCTTTTTATGTGTAGGCATTAAATACTCTTCGTCGGCCATTTTGGCTCCGGTATATTTACCGAAACACGACCGCCGATCGCGGCAGCAGGACAATCGGCAGGACCGTTTCGGACCTCCCCCAACTCGCCAATCTGTCGGGGCTCAATCCCCAATTATAATTACCTGCACACCAACCGATTGATTACCTCGTATCCAGCCCAAGTGCCATCACATCTTAGAACCAGGTCCCCAAACTTAAATCCACCTGACCACTGCCCCAAAAACAAAACACCCCCGACCAACTGGCGAAGCGAAAAACAACTCCAAAACCAGTTTCGTCCGCGGTGCTGCGGCCCGACAAATGCACCGCCTGTCACTTCACTTCATCCCCCTGCGTTGACGTTTCGACCTGCCGTGTGGTTACGCAACCCGGAGCCGTCCCGCAGGAATTTTCGGCGACGTATTTTCTGACGGCCTTTCAATGGTTAACGTTACACGACGACCGAAACGACCGTTCGAACCGTACATTAAGGTGGTTGTTCACTGTACACAGCATCACTAGCACCGACCACTGAACTTGGGCGACGTTGTCGGCGTTACCAGCAGGGAATTCCCCCACAGCAGGTTTTATCTACCTGCCGCACATTTTGTCTCATACAAATTGTCAATTTTTGTACTTATATGACTCAATTTCACTCAGGAAAAGTCAACAATAATTTTGTAGCAATTAGTTTTGGGTCACTAAAAAGGTTAATTAATTAAATTAACTTAATAAACTTATAAAATTTTGTAACATTAGTTTCAGGACACTGAAAATAAATTTGTAAAATATATATAAAAATTAGAAAATTATAAAAAATAAGAAGAAACAATTGTAAATAGGTAAATTAATTAAAATAATCTACAAACTAAAAATGTGTTGTAAATTAAATAAACAGAATAACAAAAAAAAAATGGAGAAAAATTAGTTCATCACCCTCAACAATTAGTTTTTACTGTATTTTACTAGTAAATAATATTTAATTATTAAATAAAATACAATAAAATACTTAAATTTGAAAAAAACAGTTAAAATTCCCCGAATGATTAACACAAAACTTAACAAAGTTAATTGTTGTACCA
This sequence comes from Aethina tumida, assembly GCF_024364675.1. NCBI lineage: Eukaryota > Metazoa > Arthropoda > Insecta > Coleoptera > Nitidulidae > Aethina > Aethina tumida. The sequence goes on along the minus strand of NC_065440.1, from coordinate 16,913,674 downwards.
CATTGTTGGCGCCCAACAATCGCACCCCGTAATTCCCCCAACGCAGCGACGGCCGCAAAAGCTTGACAACGCGGCAAAGCACGGAATAATCTTTATATAACCGCGTTCACATAGCATAAATACGACGACCGGAACGGCGAGTCGCCAACCCCGGTCGCGGTGCACCACCCCCCCGTACCTGGCGGGGTGGCGGTGCGTCGTTCGCCACCTGTGCGACTCGCCGGCTAAAAGAAAGGTACGCGAAAATGCGTTTCGCATAAGTGACGTTTCGGCGAGCCGGTTTTCGGGTGGTGTGAACGGGGCTGCGCTGCACCTATAGAGGGTCCTTACTATAGTGGATGCGACGTGCCGTCGGTGGTGGTTTCGGTGGAGGCATCGGTGTGGCGGGAATCCGTTCGTTTTGGCGATTTGAAATTTTGTTCGGCAGCGTTGGTTGAGGGGATTGACGGGTTCGCAATTAAATATTGACGCCGGGATTGTTTTTCATTTGTTAAATATTCAACGTGCATTTTTATTTACATAAAAGTTTCAATGTTTACATAATTTTTTACATGTGTATTGTCTTGTTAAAGATAATTACTAATTGAATGAAATTAAATGTGCAAATCTCATAATAAATATACAATTCATTCAAAATATGTTAATTGTTAATAAATAAAAATTATGTAAATAATTATATATAAAATTAATTTTAAATTGGTTTTATACAAAGAGTTATAAAAAATATTGTAATAAAATTAAAGTTCATTCGTTTTAGTTTATTATTAAGTTACAATTATAAAAAATTGAGAAAGGAGTATAATTTTTAATTATTAGGAAATATTAGTGATGTTTTAATTAAATTTTTAACAAATAACGGTGGTTTAAAATAATATTACAAATTAAACAATTAATTTTTTTGATAATAATTAAAATTCTTCAATTATTATTTTAAACAAAATCTAATAATATATATTTATTTCGTTAAATTTTAATTTTTTAATTTCAATTCAATTTATAAGTAGAAAAAAATGTATGTGATAAAACCAATCAAAAAAATATGTATTCTCAATTTAAATCAAAAAATATTTAAATATTTAGTCAAAAAATTAATAAATAAATTCCAAAAAATTCCAAAAGTAAATACTTTATTGATAAAAAAATATCAAAAATCAAATTTAAAAATTATAAAAATTTAAAAAATGAAAAATTTATATAAAAATTCTTTTGAAATAAGTCAAAAATTAATATTTTATTAATAAAACATAAAAAAATTAAAAGAATCAAAAAATTTTTTATTGAAAACAAAAATACAAAATCAATTCTTAAATTTTAAAAATCAAAAATATGGACAAATTATAAAAAAATGAAGAATTTTAGAATAATTAGATTATTAAGTTAAAAAAATATAAAATAAAACATCTAATAAGTCAAAAATTAATAAATAAATTCCAAAAAAAAATTATAAAAATAAACATTTTATTGATAAAAATACTAATAAATAAAAATCTAAAATGTGAACAATTTTTATATAATAAATAATTATTAAGATAGAAAAATATAAACATTTTATTGATATAAAAAAATTATAAAAATCTAGTTTTTAAATAATAAATAATTATTAAAATTACAAAATATACACATTATAAAAATTTAATTTTAAAAAAATATGTTATAGATTAATTAAATAATTTAATTTTTTTTTTTTTTGTATTTTAATTTATTGTTCTTTTAAATCATCATTAAAAAACTTAATTATTAGTAGACAACTTTTTTTTTATAAAAATTAAAAATTATTGAATATATAATAAAATATTTATTTTAGTTTTTTTTTTTGTTATATTTAAATTATTATTTGTTGTATATCATTTTTAAAATTATTAACTAATTCATGTTTGAATTTTTAAATTTTCAAATTCTATTCAGTTTTTCACAATTTACATTATTATAGTAAAATATTGTAGTTTATGAATTATAAATTATGTATAAAATAACGGATAATATGCAACTGTGCTTAGTAATTATTATTGATAACTGTGCACAAAATTCCTGAATGTATATTAACAAATTGCGGAATTCGATTCCGTGACAACCCCAATAAATATGTAAGGTTTATTTCAGTAATGCCGACGTTGAATTAGAATACAAAATGGATGTGTATTTTTTTTTTCGATATTGTCATAAAGATAATTACAGTGTTGGCATTTTATGTCACCTCCATCTAAGGCTATTAACCAAGTGTGTAAATTACTTTTTTAAGCATTATTGTCCTCTATCTAGATTGCTGTTAGTGCATACGTGTACAGTATGCGTGTACAATGTTTCAGGAAGAGGAATGCGTTATTTATTTTTTCCCTGCAAAAATTATTGCCAATATAAATAAACTAATGTTGCTGTTAAAGTAAAAAATTTTTACAGATAATTATGTGATTTGTTCTATTATGGTTTATTGTGTGTGGAATTCAAATGTAACTTTTATGGTTTATAAAACACATTTCCGCCTGTTAAGTTATGGATAAATTAGTTTTTTGACTTTGTAATTTCTTTAGTATTCTGATTAGGACTTAATTACTTGATGACACGAACTTAATTTTTTTTCCAAATTAATGAAAATATAACAGATCTTAAATAAACATAAAAACGGATTTTTAAAATTTTATTTTGTTTATTTTTAATATAAATTTATAATATTTAATTAATTTATTACATATTTTTTAATTAAAATTATCACTTATCATCATTTTTTATAATTTATTTCTTAATTTGTGACTTATTTCAAAAGAAATTAAATAAATTGGTCATATTTTAAATTTTTATAATTTGATTTTTGTATTTTTTATCAATATTTTTTATATTTTCAATAAAATGTTTATTTTTTGACTCATTAGATGTTTTATTTTATGTTTTTTTATTTTAATATTCTGATCATTTTAATATCTCTCATTTTTTTATAAATGTTACATATTTTAGAATTTTATCATTTTTGAATTTGATTTTTGTATATTTTATCAATAATTTGCTGATTTTATATATTATTATTATTATATTAATAAACTAATTATTAAAATATTCATATTTTTATAAATATTACATATTATAGAATTTAATCATTTTTGAATTTGATTTTTGTATATTTTTATGAATAATTTCTTGTTTTTTCTCATTTTTTGAAATTCATTTAATTTGTGACTTTTTAAATGTTTTATTTAATATTTTTTAACAAAATAATCTAATTTTTATAATATTCCACAATTTTTTATTATGTTTTAGATTTTAGTAATTTTTGAATTTGATTTTTGAATTTTTTATCAATATTCAATATTTATTTTCTGTAATTTTAATAATTATTTATTATTTAAAAATTAAATTTTTATATATTTTTTTGTATTTTCAATAAAATCTTTATTTTTTGACTTTATGAGATGTTTTATTTTATATTCATTTAGCTTAATATTCTAATTATTTTAATATCTCTCATTTTTTTTATACATATTACATATTTTAGAATTTTATCATTTTTTATATATTTTATCAATAATTTGCTGATTTTTATAAATATTCGAAATTTGTTTATTAATTATTATTTGTTTTAATAGATGTTTTATTTTGTAGTGTTTTATATTAATAAACTAATTATTAAAATATTCATTTTTTTATAAATATTACATATTTTAGAATTTTTCTCATTTTTTTGAAATTTATTTAATATTTATTTGACTTTTTAAATATTTAATTTAATATTTGTTGGGATTGTTTTTCATTTGTTAAATATTCAACGTGCATTTTTATTTACATAAAAGTTTCAATGTTTACATAATTGTTTACATGTGTTAAAGATAATTACTAATTGAATAAAATTAAATGTGCAAATCTCATAATAAATATACAATTCAATCAAAATATGTTAATTGTTAATAAATAAAAATTTTAATTTGATATTTGTTAACAAAATAATCTAATTTTTATAATATTCCACAATTTTTTATTATATGTTTTAAATTTTAGTCATTTTTGAATTTGGTTTTTGTATATTTTTATCAATAACTTCTTAATTTTTGTACTTTTTATTATGTTTTATTTTATATTTTTTATCTTAATTATCTAATTAAATTATTATAATATTCTCCAATTTTTTATAAATTTAAATTATATTTCAGATTTTGAATTTGACTTTTGTATCAATATTCTATTGATTTTAATAATTTTTTCAATTAATATAAATAAAAAAATAAGAGACATTCATAAACAAATGGCAGTTTGCGGATATTTGCGCACAGTTGTTAATAATAATTACGAGAAAAACGCAATTTGACGTGCGTGCGTTTCCATTTTCACCCTTAATTGGAATTTATAAATAAAATTGACACACGCCGAAATGAACTCCCCGGAAAACGTGAATTATTCAATTTGTAATTTGTTTTCCGGGCCGGATCTCCATAAATAAATCGACGCGCAAATCTAGTTCCGATGTCGGAATTAATTGAGGCATTAACCGCGACTATGTCTATTTTTAATCACACCACACGACAATTTATCGAGACACGTTTATTATTTAATTTGAACGTGTGTCGGTGGGAAAACGTCATAAATTCGTCGCCTCCCCCCCTCCCCCCGTCCGAACCAAATGCCGTACATAAGAACATTAATACGTGCAATAAACAAAGTTTTTATTATGTCTATGGGGTGGCTGGTATTTTTATTCGGTTATTCGGGTTGGTTCTTTTTATGCGGACGCTCCTTCTCGTTCCGTTCCTTTTTTTATTACAAACAAGTTTAAATTGGGAAATATGGAGAGTATATTTAGATGTTTCTCGGAAAATGGTCGACGAAGACATAAAGGAGATAATAATGTGGGCCCGATAATGTGAAATGCGATACTCTTTACGAGGCTGATGGAATTTTAACTCTGATTTCGGGCGATAACCATAAATTTACTAATCTGTGGCGTGTTTCGCACTGCTGTGATTCATGTGAACGTTCCGTTTTGTGGGACAGTTAATTAACTAATTAACACGAAGATGACGGACCGTACGAAAACCAATGGGCGAACATTATGGATGGCCGTGTTACAAATCTGTGCGTTTTGTCGCAGGCCTTTGTGGTCAGTGGCGTAGAAGGTTTTTATGTCAATAAAAATACAGATAATATAAATTTAAGCAAAATTTTGAACATAAATATCACACAGATTTAAAGATATAAAAAAATTAAACATCTAATAAGACAAAAATTAGAAAATAATTTTTGTTAAAGTACAAAAATCATTCAAAAATGAAAAATTCTTTTGAAATAAGTCAAAAATTAATAAATAAATGATAAAAAATGACAAAAATCAATATTTTATTAATAAAAAAAATGAAAATATACTAAAAATTTATAAAAAAATGAGGAATTTTGTAATAATTAAGTTAGGGAGATAAAAAATATAAAATAAAACATATAAGTCAAAAATTAATAATTGAATTTAAAAAATATATATATATATATATATATATATATATATATATATATATATATATATAAAAATTAACATTTTATTGATAAAAATACAAAAATCAAATTTAAAAATGAAAAAAATCTAAAATATAAATAAAAAAATTATAATAATTAAATTATTAAGACAATAAATTTAAAATGAAACATATAATATGGCAAAAATTAATAAATAAATTCCAAAATAATAAAATAATATAACAATTTATAAAAAAATTTGGAAATTTTTATAATAATTAGATTATTGAAATATAAATTTAAAAAATTAAACATCCAATAAGTCAAAAATTAATAATAAAATGTATTTTTTTAAATAAAAAATATAAAAATCAAATTCAAAAATGAAAAAAATTTAAAATAACAAAAATTTATAAAAAAATTTGTGCAATTTTGTAATAATTAAAACATCAAATAAGTCAATAAATTAATAATAAAAAGTAAAAAATTACAAAAATCAACATTTTATTGATAAAAAATACAAAAATTAAATTAAAAGATAATTAAAATTTAAAATATGACCAATTTATAAAAAAACTTTGGCGAATTTTATAATAATTGGATTATCAACATAAAAAAAATCTAAAATAAAACATCAAAAAGACAAAAATTAATAAAGAATAAAAAATCAAGTTAAAAAATGATAAAAGGTTAAAATATGAACAATTTATAAAAAAATTTTTGTGAAATTTTGTAATAATCGGGTTAGTAAAATAAAAAAATATATATAAAATAAAACATGTGATCTGAAAATATTAAAAAAATCAGTATTTTATTGATAAAATATTCAAAAATATTAAAAATTTATAAAAAAATTAGGAAATTTAATAATAATTAGATAAATAAGTTAAAAAATACATAAAAAACATGTAATCTGAAAAAATTAATAAATAAATTCTAAAAAATTAGAAAAATCTACATTTTATTGATAAAAAAATACAAAAATCAAATTCGAAAATGATAAAAATTTAAAATATGAATAATTTATAAAAAATTTTGGAGAATTTCAAAATAATTACATTATATTAAAACAAATTAAAATGTAATAAGTCAAAAATTAATAAAAAAAATCTAAAAAATTAATATTAAAGTAATTAGAAAATTAAAATTAAAAAATATAAGTCTGTAAGTAATTCAATTATTAGAAAAAACTATTTAACAAACAATTAGGATTAATTAAATTGTTAACAATCCTTTTTTAATCAATAAATTATTAAATTTAACAATTATATATTATTATATTAAACAGACATCACACCATCAATCTAAAAATGTGAAACATCTAAAATAAAAAATTATCTAATCTTTATTTATTTAAAGCAGTGCGTCACACCAATGACGATACAGCTCATCCAAAACGAGAAAGCCAAGAAAAACCCGCATCTCCCTTAAAATAATGGTCGGCGTGAAAAATTTTAAATCGAATTTTTCTCGGCGGCATAACAAGTTCTCGGACGTTGTTTTTATTTTCGTGCAGCCTCGAATTACAACCACGAACGGCACAGTGGCTGTGTCTCGTGATTTCACACTGTCTTTTTATTTTCGATATTTTTTTTTATTATTATTATTACAGTCGGTGTGCTGCACACATAAAGCGATCGCGACGTTGTTTGTACGTAATTTAAGGTGATTTGAGCGTAGATTACGCCGCACGACTAATTGCGAAGATGAATTAGAAATGAGTCGTTCAAGTTTTGTCGGTTCTGCGTGTTGGAAACGAGGAAATGATGATGGGTGTTCCCGAAACTGTGGTTCGGGTAATTATTTATTAATTGTGGGAACTCATTGTTTTAGACGCCGGGCAAAAATAACGAGTTGATTAGTGAAAATTAAGGCGAAACGAATTAAAACATCAGAGGACAGTCAAAGGATTAAATTAATATTGGCATAAATAAATTTGTTGAAGTGTCAAAATCATTCAGGATTTGGAAAATGTTTGTCTGTCCCAATTAGAACGAATCCACGAACGATTTTATCCAATTATTAGTCGTAATTATCAACAAACTGTATGACAAATTATGCATGTTTATTAGACAGGCGTTATAATGACGAATAAATTAAAAACGATGATAATAATCGCAAATTCTGTGAGCCACATCGCATTTTCTATTACACCTTATTACCGACATTAATTTCCACCATAGAATTTTCGTCCTGACTTGATGACTCTACAAATTTAATTTCATTTTGATTAAAACCAGTTAATTATTTAATATTAAACTACACCGATGTAATTTTACCTAATAAATATCGATGTTGGTCCATAATTATTTTATGATTTACATTTCATCATTAACTTATTTAGATTAATTCAAATTAAATGTGTGCAAATACCACATAATTATCAATTATTATAATCATCAGCATCCATAATTAAAATTAAATAACAAAATTGTAATATTACTAAAGTCAATGCAGCCTCCAATTCATAATATCTTCACCACCCCCACACCTTTCACACCGAGGAATTTACATCATTTAATTAAAATCCCAGACACGTCAACCGTTGACAAACGTCGGGCCACTCGTAGAACACTCGTCAAATATTGCCGAAATTCAATTGACAATATGTTAGTTTCTGTGAGGGGGGTGGCGGAGGGTGCGAGACCGCGTGGGGCGGGCACGACGCGATGGTATCGCACGTCGCGCTCATGATTCATCTGATAAGCACTCCTCAATCCGGAAAATTCATCAGAGAATGCAGTATGACGATCTAAGGCTCCCCACACACTGTTCACTTTGTTCAAATTTAATAAATCGTGAATTATTTAACTTAAAATCTTAATATTTATCATTAGAACAATTTCAAAATTGTTTAAACTTGATTAGATTAATTTTCTAATATGAAGCTTTAGCTATTGTCTTACAGGTGGCAGCACTTTATAACACTGAGACTAGGCAACCAACAGTTCCTAAGGTAAAACTAAAATAGAAATAAGACTTTCGTTTGCCTAAATAAACAATTATAAATAAAATTTTTAATTAAATATTAACGATTTTATCTTAAAACTGCAATAAATGTTATTATTTATTAATATTTTATTATTTTCTAGTTCTACCGCCGAGGTTAATAATCATTGTGCACACCTTAAATAAAAAAGTGGTTGGTTTACAACATTTCCTTAATTAAAATCATAAAATGAGTTTCAAGGTTCAAGTTAAAAATAACAAAAACTATTAACAAATATTAAATATATAATGACAATTTTATTTTTACTACCTTTTTTTGAAAGTACATTAAACTATAATCGAATAACCAAATAAAAACTAATTTTTATGGCAAAAACAATAACTTTTTAATAAATGTCAGTAGCACAAATAGTTGAATTTTACGACCACCCAAGGGATTTCGTTGAAATAAGCGCTAATTAATGTTAAGGGTGAACAATGTGTCCATTAAAAACACAGCGAGAAAATGACAAGGAGAATGTGGGCAATAATGGTTATTAAAAACTAGGTCAGGAAATGAGACAAAAGTATTCAAATGACAAAAGGATCGTTTCTTTTATATAAGAAGTCTGGAATAGAAATATTTATGAAATGCTGGAATTAAAGGGAAAAGAGAAAAGATGGAAACGACATAAAAATAATACGTCTAAGAAATATTTTAGTTAAAATAGAAATATAAGAAAATAATTTATATTTTTTATTTATAAATAAATTAATCAGAATAAACAAAATATTTCTGAAATACTGAAATTAAACAAGCAACAAAATAAAATTGAAAATTAAAAATTAATTAAATAAAATAAAAATACTAAATCAACAAATAAAATATTTCACAAGTCTAATACAAAAAATTATAAAATGGATAATAAAACTGATTTTTTTTATTATAAATAATAAGTAAATTAATTTAACAATTAAAAAATAAATAAATTGAAAAATTATGGGGAAAATAAATTTGAAATTAAACAGAAAATCTAAAAACTAAAAGGATTTTTTTAAAAAAAATTTTCAATAATTCTTAAAATTTAATTACAATTAATATAATTTTTAAGTCTAATAAAATAAATAAATAAAATATTAATTAATAATTGTTTATAATAAATAAAAAAATATTTATAATAAATAAAAAATAATAAAATAAACTATTATTATAAATTGAGAAATAAATAATATAAAAATAAATTGTAGAATTATAAAAAATTTAAATTATAATTTTTTATTAAAAATGATAAAAGATTGAATATTTTTTAGTTTTATTTTTACAAATATTTGAATTATATATATTTTATTCATTTAACTGGTTATTAAAATAAAAAATAAATAAAATAAAACATGTGGTCTTAAAAAATTAAAAAAATCAGTATTCTATTGATAAAAAATTCAAAAATCAATTTCAAAAATATTAAAAAATTATAAAATTTAATAATAATTAGATAAATAAGATAATAAATATATAAAATAAAATATGTAATCTGAAGAAATAAATAAATAAATTCTAAAATATAAAGTTAAAGTTAAATAATAAAAAAAAACAAGTTAAAAAAACAGATTAAAATATGAATAATTTAAATAATTTTTTTTGTGGAATTTTATTAAAATAAAAAATATATAAAATAAAACGTGTGATATGAAAAAATTTTAAAAAATCAGTATTTTATTGATAAAAGATACAAAAATCAATCAAAAGTATTAAAAATTTATAAAAAAAATGAGGAAATTTAATAATAATTAGATAAATAAGATAAAAAATATATATAAAATAAAACATGTAATCTGAAAAAATTAATAAATAAATTCTACAAAAAAATAGATAAATAGAAGTATTGATAAAAAATACAAAAATCAAATTCAAAAATGATAAAAATTTAAAATATGAATAATTTATAAAAAATTTTGGAGAATTTTAAAATAGTTACATTATTAAAAAAAAATTAATAAGTCAAAAATTAATAAAAAAATTAGAAAAATTATTAATAAAAATATACAAAAATCAAATTGATTCAAATCTAAAATAATCAGAAAATATAAAAATAATACATTATTAAAATTTAATTATAATTAATATAATTTTCAAGTCTAATAAAATAAATAAATAAATAAAATATTAATTAATAATTATTTATAATAAATGAAAAATATTCATAATAAATAAAAAATAATAAAATAAACTATTATTATAATTTGAGAAATGAATTACAGAATAAAAAATTTAAATTATAATTTTTTATTAAAAATAATAAAAGTTTGAATATTTTTTATACTGTATGTGACACTTTTTATGTTGAAAAATGGTTTGTAACTAAAAGTACATTTTTGTTATAGTAAATTTTTTTTATTGACAAAAATTTGAATTATATATATTTTATTCATTTAACTGTCCTACAATTAAGATTAATTTCAGTCCATTCACAGTGTGAGGCGAGCCTTAGAGCTGGAAAAGGCCATTTCCTGTGCCCACTCAACAATTCAATAATATAGCACTAATTTCATGCACCCTTTTATTTCGTTTTAATCTTCGCTAATCTCTCCCGTCGAACGGTTCGATGAGGGGGACCCGACTCCGGGGTCCACGACGATAAGCAAAAAACCTCCTAATAATCAACAATCATGCGAGATTATCGTCCCCGTTTGTTTATTGCCAATTCACGGGCCATTTGACGAAATTTGATATCGCTACGTCGCGGATTTCCGATACCGATCTCCGATCACCGTGTGTGTGTTTGTGTGTTTATAATTTCGGGCAGATGCAATCTGCGCCACGGCCAATTTCGTGGCCGTAACCACGTCGTTCGAAATATGGTTTTTTAATGGTGAATCGGGGCAATAGCGATTTAAGATCGGGCCGAGCACCTGTCGGCGGATTATTCGGGAAATTGCTGCTAAAATGTGACATTAACTCCACTTGATTAGCCATGGATAAAATTCATCATTACCCATTCCGACTGCAGACTCCTTTGACCTTTCTAATTCGGATCGCATTCGTTGTATTCTCACAAAACAAGACTTCACACGACGAATTACCACGGACACAACAGTTACCGATCCTAATTACCCCCCGACCGTAATAACTGCTCCGGTAATAAAGATATAATTGAAAAATAACAGAGCGTACGTCTAATTACCCCCGTAAAGGACTTCCTCCTGTAAATGAGCAGGGGCTGACCAGCTGTCGCATTTAAAGCCATAAAAGGGTCGTGCAACAAAGCAAAGGATGCTCAAATTGAACGTTATTTTTTTTCTTCCACCCCGTTATTATTGTCTGAGGTCAAGATTTTTTTATTGCTTTAGTGGTAATGTAATTTAATATTTTATTTACTGTTTTGTGTTTTGTGCTGTTGCTGGAAGGGTTTATCAAGTGTGAACTTTATATGATAAATCAATCAATCGTCTTAAAGTTAATTGAATTATTGATAAGAAATTAATTAATGTCTTCTCGTTTCATTTTATTTTGTTCTTCAGCCACTTTTAACGTTCAAATTGAGACAAAAAAGGCTTCGTATTGTTTACCTTTATATTTTATATTACATAAAAAACAAAGTACAATTAAAATATTCAATTTGGTTGCCTACTAAATTTATAAAATGAAATGTGGGGCGCCACCAAGTGTTGGGAGCCTGAGACGACTTTCCCACCATAATCTTTTTCTCCTTCTCTGATCAGCGTTTAGCTACTCACTAATAGATGGCGCTGGAAGTCTGTCCGGGCATTTAAAAGTACATACTTTCATATTTTATTTAAATTACCATCAATAAATTCATAAACAATTTAAATTAATGTGACAGATAAAGAACATGCACGTTAATAATTTATTTATCCTCAGCAAATGGCTTAAGTCATCCAGTTTTCTCAAAATTTATTTATAAACCAGATTAATTGCCCATAATTTACAACTAGGAAGGAATTATGAACGGCTTTCATCCATTACGTAACCAACACACTACAATTATCGTTCCCACTTTGCAAAACCAATCGTTCGGCATTTTTTTTTAAATAAAGCCTTCAATTGGTTCCAATTTAGCTTAATTGTTCTGAACGAATTGAGTATCAACTTGTTGCAACACAACTTGATCTTTTTACAAGTGGAAACTGAGATGTTTTAATTTTAGAGGATGAAATTTATTCTGTTTATTTAGATTCAATCAATTAAATAATGCTTGTAACAAATTATTTGATATATAATAAAAAATTAGTGTTATAAAGAAATATTGAAAGGTCATACAAAATTTTGCATATAAATTAATCAGGAAGTAAAAGATTTAATATTAAAGTCAAATTTCAAAATTTATTACATAGACACATTTTAATAATAAATACATAATTTACTAAGCCTGTAAAATAACTTAATTAATTAATTAAATTAGTAAATTTTAGTTCATGTATAGAAATGATCTAGTTTATAAGGAATACTCTGTTTTAATCTGTACATCTATACATATAAATAAAATTGTGTCTGTTTGTAATATTGAAATAACCAACCAAAATAACAGTTTTTATAAAACAGCCGGTTAATCATTAAATTAATTTAAATTAAAAAGAATTATTCTTTTAATAAAATGATTATATCTTTTAGTTATTCCTTACGTTTTTAGTAATTTTTTGGGAAATTAGAATTAGTAAAAAAAATAAAAAGATATTAAAGTGAAACTATGTAATTTAATCAGTATGAATTTAATCGTATAGATTTTAATTGTATGGATCCTATGGAAAATGATCATATGGATTTTGATCGTAAGGAAAATGATCGTATGGATTTTGATCGTATGGAAAATGATCATATGGATTTTGATCGTATGGAAAATGATCGTATAGATTTTAATCGTTATGGAAAATGATCGTATGGATTTTGATCGTATGGAAAATGATCGTATGGATTTTAATCGTTATGGAAAATGATCGTACAGATTTTAATCGTATGGAAAATATCGTATGAAAATTGATCGTATGGAATTTACGTTTTTAGTAATATCTCCGTTTTTAATGAATTTTTGAGATTTTAGTAGTTTTTTACGTTTTTAGTAAATTTTTACGTTTTTCGTATACTGCATGTATATATATTTCTTTAAGAGAAATTTCGAAAGTATGGCTCATTAGTATTTACTACTCTACTAAATTGTTCGAGAGGACCGAAATTTTCTCCAATTTTGCGTTCACAAGAAATTTATTTCACAAAAATTTTCACTTGAAATTTTTATAATTAAAAATTTTTTGGTTATAGAATTGTAATAAACAGCTTGTACTATATAAATTGGTGAAGAGAAATGATAAAAGACTATTTTTTAACTTTATCACACAAATGGCAGAAAAAATCTTTTGTTCAAACAGTATAATGAACATAAAAGCAAAAGCTAACAATACTACTATGTATCACGTTCAGTCGTTTATGTATATGTGGTCGACGAACTTTTAAATCTAGATAATTCCTGCGGAATCGATTACTAGCTGTCTGGAATTTATTTAATAAGCCCCCGCAAATAATTAATAACGCACGACAAAACCAGACTTAGTTTTTTATTATGTATTTGCTGGACATGGATTTATTGAAAACAAAAATTACTTTGTTCACACAAAACATGCAAAAGGAAGTCAGTTTTAGCATATTTTAAAATTAATGTTGTATTAGAATAAACTACAGAAAAAGTTGAATATTCTAAAGGACAAATCGATAGCAGCACGTGAAGTTGAAACCGTTCACATCTCTAACCGACTTCTGCACAACGCACAGTTGGATAAAATCCAAGAAAATTTGTCTACAAGTTTAAAATACTTTTAAGCTTTCAAATAATTATTAAATTAAACTTTTAGACACTCTTTTTTAAAAGCAAAGTTATAAACAATAAAAAATCATCAGAAACAATATTTTTTAACGACTGAAAATACTGGAAAGCAAAAAATTCATAAATTATTGTGTTCTGATTGTTTAATTTTATTGAGCTTCTGAAGTTTTCGTCTAAATTCAATTAATTATTCAATTTTTACAACTTTTAGTGAGTTTCTTTTTAAATCTAAGTTGTAAACAACAAAAAATAATTAAAAACAATATTTATTAACAATGTAAAACACTCAAAAGCAAAAAATTCATAAATTATTGTGTTCTGATTGTTTAATTTTATTGAGCTTCTGAAGTTTTCGTCGAAATTCAATTAATTATTCAATTTTTACAACTTTTAGTGAGTTTCTTTTTAAATTTAAGTTGTAAACAACAAAAAATAATTAAAAACAATATTTATTAACAATGTAAAACACTCAAAAGCAAAAAATTCATAAATTATTGTGTTCTGATTGTTTAATTTTATTGAGCTTCTGAAGTTTTCGTCGAAATTCAATTAATTATTCAATTTTTACAACTTTTAGTGAGTTTCTTTTTAAATCTAAGTTGTAAACAACAAAAAATAACTAAAAACAATATTTATTAACAATTTAAAACACTCAAAAGCAAAAAATTCATAAATTATTGTGTTCTGATTGTTTAATTTTATTGAGCTTCTGAAGTTTTCGTCGAAATTCAATTAATTATTCAATTTTTACAACTTTTAGTGAGTTTCTTTTTAAATCTAAGTTGTAAACAACAAAAAATAACTAAAAACAATATTTATTAACAATTTAAAACACTCTAAAGCAAAAAATTCATAAATTATTGTGTTCTGATTGTTTAATTTTGTTGAGCTTCTGAAGTTTTCGTCGACATTTAATCAATTATTAAATTTTTGGTGGTTTCTTTTAAAAATCTAAGTTGTAAACAACAAAAATTCACTAAAAACAATATTTTTTAACAATTTAAAATACTCAAAAGCAAAAAATTCATAAATTAATGTGTTCTGACTGTTCAATTTTATGGAGCTTTTAAAGTTTTCGTCGAAATTATTAAATTTTTGTTGGTTTCTTTTAAAAATCTAAGTTATAAACAACAAAAATTCACTAAAAACAATATTTTTTAACAATTTAAAATACTCAAAAGCAAAAAATTCATAAATTATTGTGTTCTGATTGTTCAATTTTATGAAGCTCTTAAGGTTTACGATGAAACTCAATTAATTATTAAATTTTTGTTGGTTTCTTTTAAAAATCTAAGTTACAAACAACAAAAATTCACTAAAAACAATATTTTTTAACAATTTAAAATACTCAAAGACAAAAAAATTCATAAATTATTGTGTTCTGATTGTTCAATTTTATGGAGCTTTTAAAGTTTTCGTCAAAATTCAAATAATTATTAAAATTTTAGTTGATTTCTTTCAAAAACTACCTTGTAAAGAACAAAAAATTGACAAAAAACAACATTTTCTAAATATTTACAGCACAAAACGATATAAAAAGTCAGACAAACAATTAATTTACTCATAAATCCAACAACTCGATAAAATTTACAACTCACTTCCCAGTGAGAAAACTTAAGATAAGCGTGCGCCGCAACGAAACTACGGCTGCCACCGCGTTCCTGCCGGTTCTGTTGCAGGAATAGACAGACAGTCGGACGCCGCGCGATCGCAGCTCGTTTGTCGGCCGTGCTTTTTGTCCGTTTTGCCGATCGGCGATTTGCCGTGCGGTGCATCTCCCTACTCGCATGCGGCACGATGCAAAACAATGCCCCAGCATCGGAGACAAAGGATGGAATTGCGTCACGGTACGAAATTTGTCATGGGCCACCTCCGCAGGTTTGTCTGAATGTTCATGGATGCGTCTTTCCTTACTTGTGCTTCAATACTTTTTAGCAGTATCTTTTGTAATATTAGTTTAAATCGTACTTAACTTAAATATTTTGTTTGTGGCAAATCATGGTTCATTTCATTGAGATTAGATTGTATATCATATTTATTATTGCCACATTCTTTGGAATTTTAGATTCAGCATAAAACCACAGATTTAATTTTAATAGATGTATTAGAACCTTGTTATTAATAATGAAAATTATGATAATTAATTTTTTAACAGTACAATTAAATTTGTTAATATATACATACATTCTAAAGGCAATTTGATATGGTTTTAAAATTCAAAATGAAACACGTGGAAACAATTTGATAATATCTAAAGTGTTTTCCATCAATAAATATTTTCAATATGTTTCAGATAACGTAAAAAGAAAACCAAGATACTATTATAGTAAAATTATCTGAAACAATTACTATTAACTACGATTTTTCTATTAATTTTACTATGTTTAGATAATATTTTCGTTTCGTCACCACAATAGTTCCATTACTATTAATAATATCAGAAATTGACAGAATAAAATACTAAAATTACATTATTAATTGCAGAATAATTTATTTGGGTCAAATAAGTCAAAGCAATAATTGAAATATTGCATGTAAACAAGACATTTAATTAATAAAGTAAATAAACAAATTATACCACATGATTTTTATCTAACCATTCAATTTACTTCTTTTAGATTTATGGGTTAATTTCATTTATATTTGTTGGATGTCCAAAAGACAATTTTATTTAATTATAAATTTTTCTAATCAATTAATTATTTCTTCCAATCAAGCAAGTGTGAAATAATTTTTAAAGCCATCTATTCTAAATTAAAAAAAAAAAATGTGTATTAATGCGTTAACTTACTTGTGATAGGTTTTCATGCACACCAATGAAAATCAAAATTACTTCAATCGTTATGATTTGACAGAACAAAGACTTGTTGGGATCAATCAAGTGTGACAACACACCTCTCGTTTAAAATAAAATGGTTCCAATACTCAAAACAATAATTTAAATGTTCTCTAAAGCATAATTATCAAATTAGCAAGATCTTAGTCGAATTTCTAATTTTTAAGACATATTTTTTATTATAAATTATCTGGACAAGTAATTTCGTTTAAAATAAAATGGTTCCAACACTCAAAAGATAATTTAAGTGTTCTTTAAATGAGAATTATCAAATTAGCAAGATCTTGGTCCAATTTTTAATATTTAAGACATATTTTTTATTATAAATTATTTGGACAATTAATTTCGTTTAAAATAAAATGGTTCCAACACTCAAAAGATAATTTAAGTGTTCCTTAAAGGAGAATTATCAAATTAGCAAGATATTGGTACAATTTTTATTTTTTAAGACATATTTTTTATTATAAATTATCTGGACGAATAATTTCATTTAAAATAAAATGGTTCCAACACTCAAAAGTGGATTTAAGTGTTCTTTAAAGGAGAATTATCAAATTAGCAAGATCTTGGTCAAATTTTTACTATTTAAGACATATTTTTTATTATAAATTATCTGGACAAATAGTTTCGTTTGAAATAAAATGGTTCCAACACACAAAAGACAATTTAAGTGTTCTTTAAAGGAGAATTATCAAATTAGCAAGATCTTGGTCCAATTTTTATTTTTTAAGACACATTTTTTATTGTAAATTTTCTGAACAAATAATTTCGTTTAAAATAGAATGGTTCCAACACACAAAAGACAATTTAAGTGTTCTTTAAAGGAGAATTATCAAATTAGCAAGATCTTGGTCCAATTTTTATTTTTTAAGACACATTTTTTATTGTAAATTTTCTGAACAAATAATTTCGTTTAAAATAGAATGGTTCCAACACACAAAAGACAATTTAAGTGTTCTTTAAAGGAGAATTATCAAATTAGCAAGATCTTGGTCCAATTTTTATTTTTTAAGACACATTTTTTATTGTAAATTTTCTGAACAAATAATTTCGTTTAAAATAGAATGGTTCCAACACACAAAAGACAATTTAAGTGTTCTTTAAAGGAGAATTATCAAATTAGCAAGAGGTCCAAATTTTAATTTTTAAGACATATTTTTTATTATAAATTATCTGGACAAATAATTTCATTTAAAATAAAATGGTTCCAACACTCAAAAGTTAATATAAGTGTTCTTTAAAGGAGAATTATCAAATTAGCAAAATCTTGGTCCAAATTTTAATTTTTAAGACATATTTTTTATTATAAATTATCTGGACAAATAATTTCATTTAAAATAAAATGGTTCCAACACTCAAAAGTTAATATAAGTGTTCTTTAAAGGAGAATTATCAAATTAGCAAGATCTTGGTCAAATTTTTACTATTTAAGACATATTTTTTATTATAAATTATCTGGACAAATAGTTTCGTTTGAAATAAAATGGTTCCAACACACAAAAGACAATTTAAGTGTTCTTTAAAGGAGAATTATCAAATTAGCAAGATCTTGGTCCAATTTTTATTTTTTAAGACACATTTTTTATTGTAAATTTTCTGAACAAATAATTTCGTTTAAAATAGAATGGTTCCAACACACAAAAGACAATTTAAGTGTTCTTTAAAGGAGAATTATCAAATTAGCAAGATCTTGGTCCAATTTTTATTTATTAAGACATATTTTTCATTATAAATTATCTGGACAAATAATTTCGTTTAAAATAAAATGGTTCCAACACTCAAAAGTTAATTTAAGTGTTCTTTAAAGGAGAATTATCAAATTAGCAAGAGGTCCAAATTTTAATTTTTAGGACATATTTTTTATTATAAATTATCTGGACAAATAATTTCATTTAAAATAAAATGGTTCCAACACTCAAAAGTTAATATAAGTGTTCTTTAAAGGAGAATTATCAAATTAGCAAGATCTTGGTCAAATTTTTACTATTTAAGACATATTTTTTATTATAAATTATCTGGACAAATAGTTTCGTTTGAAATAAAATGGTTCCAACACACAAAAGACAATTTAAGTGTTCTTTAAAGGAGAATTATCAAATTAGCAAGATCTTGGTCCAATTTTTATTTTTTAAGACACATTTTTTATTATAAATTATCTGGACAAATAATTTCGTTTAAAATAAAGTGGTTCCAACACTCAAAAGATAATTTAAGTGTTCTTTAAAGGAGAATTATCAAATTAGCAAGATCTTGGTCCAAATTTTAATTTTTAAGACATATTTTTTATTATAAATTATCTGGACAAATAATTTCCTTTAAAATAAAATGGTTCCAACACTCAAAAGATAATTTAATTGCTCTTTAAAGGAGAATTATCAAATTAGCAAGATCTTGGTCCAATTTTTATTTTTTAAGACATTTTTTATTATAAATTATCTGGACAAATAATTTTGTTTGAAATAAAATGGTTCCAATACTCAAAAGCAAAATTAAGTGTTCTTTAAAGGAGAATTATGAAACTAACAAGATTTTTTATTAATAGACAAATAATCCTCGACCTAGTTTCTTTTAGGATAATTTCTTTTGTAAATTATCTGGACAGAAACTCCTTCGAACGACTTAACAGACAGACTCATTGAAGATTCAACCTGATTTACTACCTGCACCCCGAAAACCGTCGAAACCGCTTTGTCCACCTGAAGACCATCATCATTGTCAAAAATTTTGATAAGCCCGAAGCGGTACTCCAAACAAAGCGACCCCTCCTTCCAGTACCTGTACAGATTGTACATAAAAACGATCCGGTTCGTAACACGCGAAACGTTTTGCCATTGTGGCTCCGTCCCCTGCCCAACTCTACACCGTCGCGCTGCCCCCGAAAACAGCTGGTGCGGCCCGAGTTCGCCTCCATTTGCTCGTTTGCTCCAGAGATCCGCGAACAGTCGGTGTGGCGGTGCCGTGTGCGGTTGTCTGTCGATCGTCCTGTGATAGTCGTAACGCGATCGAAGTGTTTTTAAAAAAAAATCGACGACGGCGACGGTCTGTTTAGGTGAGTGTTTGCTTTGCCTTTTCGTTTGGGGTTGAAGTTTGTGGTTAGGGTTGTTTCGATGGAAATCCGAGACGGTTTGCGTTGAAGCCGGTTTTGTTTTGGTTTTGTGACACGATTTGCCGTTGGGGACAGTACAAGTTTGTTCAAATATCAAAATTATTCTTTGTTTGAAGTGTGTTTTATTTAGAAAACAATTATAAATAATTGGATGATTCTGAAAAAATTGAGAAAACAAATAGAATATAAAAATTGGGTTTGAAAAAATTATTAAATAAAGTCAAAATAATATTTTAGTAAACAATTAACCTCAATTTAATTAAAATTAAACCAAAAAAATAAAATCAAACCAGAAAATTAAAAACATTTAATAAAAATTAGGAAAAGAAACTTAATAAAATATTCAATATTTATTTCTATTTCTATCCTTAATTTTTTCTCAACATTGAATTATCATAAAAATTATCCTTAAAATTATATAAATAATAATAAAATTTTCCATTTTTAAAATAATATAATAAAGAATTGTCGAAAAACTAAGTTTAAAATGTATTAATTAATAAAAATTCAATCACAAAGTTAAAAATAATTAATAAAAAAAATAAAACAAATTAAAGACTTTTTTGTGATTTTTTATTTTTTAATATATTCTTTGAAATTCCTGCCCCTTAATTTTTTTTTATCATTGAATAATTATAAAAATTATCCTCAAAATTAATTTCAGTTTCATTGTAATGTCAAAAAGAATAAAAAATCTTTAAAAATGATATAAATAATAATTAAATTTTCAATTTTTAAAATAATTTAACAAAAACTTGTCAAAAAAACTAATTTAAAAATTTATTTATTAAAAAAAAATCACACACAAAGTTAGAAATAATTAATAGAAAAATAAAACAAATTAAGATTTTATTCTAATTTTTTTATTTATTAATATATTCTTTGAAATTTCTGCCCCTTAATTTTTTTATCATTGGATTATTATAAAAATTATCCTTAAAATTAATTTTAGTTTCAATGTAATGTCTAAAAGAGTAAAAAAATCTTTAAAAATGATATAAGTAATAATAATTTTTTCAATTTTCAAAATAAATTACCAAAGTATTGTCAAAAAATCTAATTTAAAAATTTATTTACTAATAAAAATTCACACACAAAGTTAAAAATAATTAATAAAAAAAATAAAACAAATTAAAGATTTTTTTGTAATTTTTTATTTTTTAATATATTCTTTGATATTTCTGCCCCTCAATTTTTTTTATCATTGGATTATTATAAAAATTATCCTTAAAATTAATTTTAGTTTCAATGTAATGTCAAAAATAATAAAAAATCTTTAAAAATAATATAAATAATAATAAAATTTTCAATTTTCAAAATAATTTTCTAAAGAATTGTCAAAATAACTAAGTTAAAAATAATTAATAAAAAAAATAAAACAAATTAAAGATTTTTTGTAATTTTTTATTTTTTAATATTTACTTTGATATTTCTGCGCTTCAATTTTTTTTATCATTGGTTTAATATAAAAATTATACTTAAAATTAATTTTAATTTCAATGTAATATCAAAAATAATAAAAAATCTTTAAAAATGATATAAATTAATAAAAAATTTCAATTTTCAAAATAATTTACCAAAGAATTGTCAAAAAAACTAAGTTAAAAATTTATTAATTAATAAAAATTCACACTCAAAGTTAAACATAATTAACAAAAAAAAATAAATAAAACAAATTTAAGATTTTTTTGTAATTTTTTATTTTTTAATATTTTCTTAGATATTTCTGCCCTTCAATTTTTTTATCATTGGATTATTATAAAAATTATTCTTAAAATTATTTAAAATTATTTGTAAAAATGTAATGTAATTTTAGTTTAATATTTAGGCAAATTTTTAAAATGGTCAAATATCAAAAACAAAAAGTTCACAGGTTCAGTGTCCTATAAAAATTAAATTTAATTGTTGACACCATTGTAAAACAACAATAAATTTTTAAAAACAGCATAAATTAAACAAATATTTCGATAAATAAATAAAAATATTCACGCAATTTATCATTTATTTGTTCATTGTCTGTATCAAAAGCTAAAAACGTTTTTGCCATTATGAATATTAAAAATGTATTTAAATTACAAATTTTAAAAATCCAAAATTGGTAAAATGTATAGTGTAAAATTAAAAATATGTTTGTTAAAATAAGTATTATCTTTTCTATAATGTAATTTTTGACACAAACTCTTTGTTTTTCATAAAACTTTTTTAATTTTTTTGAATTTGTAATTATTAAGATTTCATTTTTATTATAATAATAAATTAAATATATATTATATATATAGATAAACAACTAATCTTAGTAAATTTTATTGAAATACTTCTTTTGTGAAATAATTAACATATGATTAGTAACAATTCTTGGTAATTTTTAATAAATTTAATGAACCACGATAACATTATCCATTAAGTCATACAAGTTTTATAAGAAATTCCACAAGATAAAATAATTACTTTCATAAAATTAAGATATAACAAATTTAGCACATCCTTAAAGCATGAATATCAATTATTATTAGAAATCATATAATTGTAATTACTCGCAACATCCATGAAATGTGTTTCCAATGACACCTCCATTGAAAACAAATTCAATAACTTCCACAAATACGAACACCGAAGGCTTTCTATTTAAAATTTAAAACGGTGAAACCGTCCACTTCGGCACTTATGGTTTATGGATGCATTAAAACCGCTTTTTCGCTCCGATATGTGGAGGAAAAGTTATAAAATCAACGAGATTCACCAACGGGTAATTTCGTATTCAACCTTCACCTTTCGTTTGAATTAATTGCGAGTCTCTTGCGAAATGTAATTTACTGGTTTGTGCCATTGTTGTGTGCAGACCACGATACCAGTTGAGAACTGACGCTGAAAGAAATACCATACCAGATGTCGATATTAATTTCAGATCATCCTCGCACTTACTTATGTTTTTGGGGTTTTTCTTTTATTTCGAACGTACGTTTTATCTAATCTCCCCGAAATGTTTATACAAAACGTGGTGCTGAACGAGTTGAAAACCTAATTAATGAAAACAACAGGTTTCATGCGTTGCTTATCTGAAACACGAATCGAATTTGATTAATTGAACGTTTTCTACGAATCAATCGGCCATTTCACCGGAATGTGCAATTTGAACGTAACAATTTCGTATGAATTATTGGTCGGAAAACGTTTTATGATGTTGTAAATCTATTTACGGGAAAAACACAAATTAAACCCGTAAGTTTACTCAAACTATACGTTAAGTGTTTATTGAAAAATTGTTGTTTTATGGTTGAATAACTGATAATATGTTATTATTTAGTAAAAGCCTTGGTCTTTTATAATAACTTAATTTTTCCTAAAATGGCCTTTACATTTTTAGAAAGTATAACTGATCTGGTTAATAATTAAATTATTATATATTCTTTAAAGGAAATTTATCAAATTGGCAAAATTTTCGATCAATTTCTATTTTTAAGACACATTTTATATTATAAATTATCTGGGCAAATAATTTCGTTTAAAATAAAGTGGTTCCAACACTCAAAAGATAATTTAAGTGTTCTTTAAAGGAGAATTATCAAATTAGCAAGATCTTTGTCCAATTTTTATTTTTTAAGACACAATTTACATTATAAATTATCTGGACAAATAATTTCGTTTAAAATAAAGTGGTTCCAACACAAAAAATATAATTTAAGTGTTCTTTAAAGGAGAATTATCAAATAAGTAAGATCTTGGTCCAATTTTTATTTTTTAAGACATATTTTATATTATAAATCATCTGGACAAATAATTTCGTTTAAAATAAAGTGATTCCAACACTCAAAAGATAATTTAAGTGTTCTTTAAAGGAAAATGATCAAATTAACAAGATCTTGGTCCAATTTATATTTTTTAAAACATATTTTTTATTATAAATTATCTGGACAAATAATTTCATTTAAAATAAAGTGGTTCCAACACTCAAAAGATAATTTAAGTGTTCTTTAAATGAGAATTATCAAATTAGCAAGATCTTAGTCCAATTTTTAATTTTTAAGACATATTTTTTATTATAAATTGTCTGGACCAATAATTTCGTTTAAAATAAAATGGTTCCAACACTCAAAAGTTGATTTAAGTGTTCTTTAAAGGAGAATTATCAAATTAGTAAGATCTTGGCCCAATTTCCTTTTTTAAGACACATTTTATATTATAAATTATCTGGACAAATAATTTCGTTTAAAATAAAATGGTTCCAACATTCAAAAGATAATTTAATTGCTCTTTAAAGGAGAATTGCCAAATTGGCAAGATCTTGGTCAAATTTCTATTTTAAAACATATTTTTTATTATAAATTATCTACACAAGAGCATTTAAATTTATATTTATCATCTGATTTCTGAACAGTGAACTTTAGAAACATTTTCCTCATTCAAATCAAACAGGTTGTTACATCAGACTGAAGTAAATTCGGATCGTTTCTAATTTCATTTATGTATGTATTTATGTATCATAATTTGCGAATGTAATGTAAATTACATTGGCCTCACAATCTTTTTGTGTTGCCCAAGATGTTGCAAAATATGTTTATGTTAATGTTGACCGAAAAATTTTGCGGTATCATTGTTATACACGGAAAGACATTTGAATGATTTCAAATTTAAATGTTTGCATCAGATTTTTTTTACAATAAATAAATAAACACTAAAATTACATAAAAGTTTTTATTTCTTATACGTATAAATAGAATTAAGTAATTAATGCAAGAAGTTAATTAATCAATAAAAATAAATCGATTTTGTAAACTTCCTTTATAAAAATGAAGGACATTTTAATTTTTAACAATGATTCCTATTATTGTTAACCAATATGATTCCAATTGTTTAATTCATCCAATAAGGAAAATTTAAATTTTAAATTTATTTTTTAACGCAGTGCAATAAAAATTGCTCAGCATTTAAATCCCGGGATAAAGTCAACAAACATTTTTTGAAATCCAAATTTCTCTTGTTTACTAATAAATAATGTTAAATAATTCTGGCTTATGCAAAGTCGAAAATCTGGTTATATTTAGTTAACAAAACGTCCTCCAAAACTTTAGCAATCATTATGGATTAAAAGTTTCCACCATGCTGCTTTTATTATCGAATTTGCTCTAAAAATAAAACGACACGGTTAAAACGTACGACGTTTCGATCTCAATTGCTCTAATATCGAAGTGAAACGTGTCAAGGTTCAATAATAATTAGATTTCGTCGATTTTTCTTGTTTAATAACATAAATTTTCAATGGTAATCTGCGGCAATTTCCACGGAATTGCTGATAAATACCAATTTGCTTAATTATTAATTGTAGCCATTAATTGATAAAAAACACATGTGAATTGTGATCGCATAAATCACCGCCTTTGATTAATTCGAATTAAATTGTTTTGCAGTTATGTAGAAAAGAAGTGTTGTGTGTGAGATTAATTTTCTTAATTATGCCAATTATGAATATAATATGTGAATATGTATCGTGTGGCGGTTAATTAAAATGACATCAACATGTAATTTCAGATCTTGTTAAAATATTTCGTAATTATAGTTAATTTCTGAGCAGAGAGGATATTTATTTTAATTAAAAACCTGCTGTTGTTTAAAAAATAAAAGCAAAATGTACCATTAAGTTTTTTATTAGAATTATATTTAATATCAATGATTTTTTACATTTAACTTAATTTTAAATTGTTAAATCACTTTATTGTACAAAATATTCAGATAAAAATTAAAATTAAACATTAAATATTGAGAAATTTTATAAAAATAATATTCTAAAAAAGTCAGTAATTAAAAAAATCAAGACAAACATTGGTAAATCAATTTGTTATTTTAAATATTGAGACATAAATTAAGTTGTATGATTTTATAATTGTGGGAAATATTTAAAAAATCATTTTACTATGGAAAATCTTGGCTTGAAAGCAAAATTACATCAGTCTAAAATTAAATTAAGAAGTCCCCACTTAATTTTTAAAAATAAATCACCTTACTTGTATTTGACAATGGTTGTTAGATAAAAGGAAAATTTGCAATTGATAATAACTCACACATCGTGCCCGTGGTTTTCAATTAATTGTTTATAAATACGTGAATTGGTCGATTTAAGCACAGTTCTGTTGGTTAATTCGAGTGATCATCTCCCGAATAAAACAAGTAAGTTACTCAAAATTATGTTTTCCTTAAGTTTTTCCTTGAAATTGTTGTTAAAAAAATATTTTGGAATTCCACAACGCCTCGGTAAGTGTTAATTAATTAATAAAACACAAATTTATGCTACAACATAGAAGGTCACTTGTGTCGTCTTTGCTAGCCGGTCACTTCCTGTGAAAAATCAAAGAAAATCAACATAATTATTTTTAGACCGGTTATTTAATTAATAGTAAATTTGCAGTCGTACCCACAAATCAATTATATGGGTCGAAAACAATAAACATTATTGTGTGACCCAGAAATTTTCGTTCGGTGACTCAGTGGTGTTTATTTAAAAAGTTTGCACTTAACCAATTTTAAGTTGTTATCAGGATTTTTTATTGGGGCATTGTTTGAGTGTTGTTTTCAGAAATACATCAAATTTTATATTTTTCTCACAATGTTATTGTTTTCTCGCGTCGAATGACAAACCGGGGTCTAAAAATACCCATTCAATCCAATTTAACCATCATCAATTTCTTTATTGTGTGCCCATAGGGATAATTAAAAAATTACTATCGTTTTCATCAACATTAAATATTGATAAAATGGCACGCTTATCGTTTAAAAACGTGACAATCGATTAAATTTGTTTCCAATCGTAACTTGATTGCTAATCTAAGAGGCGTCCGGTTTAATCTGGTTCCTATTCAATTATTCCATGTTACACACATTTAATTAGCAATTTGGGACGATCTAATTGTGCATTGTCTTTTTTTTTACACTGCTCAAATGACCCAAATAATGTAAAAGTGAGTACTTGGATGCTGCCTAGACCAGCTTAGCAACAAACCATTTTTTAAGTACAGTTACTTTGGCACACCCGAATTAACTAACAAAAAAAACCCATCACCAGGTGTTGCTTTAGAAAAGTTTCGTAAGAAAAAAAAAAAACTGACGGGTATCTGCTTATCAATTTTTTGGTAATAACCAGTTTAAATATATTGAATTGGTTTGTGTACAGTTTGAACAAGTACTTATCGTGATTTGAGCCTTGACAAAATTTCTGCGACAAAGTAAACACATGTGTGTAAATGCTGATTACAAAATATCACTTTTTTACGTTTCCTGTGGTTGTTTAAATAAAATTACATCAAAGGATTGTGTGTCATCATGTTTAATATCATATTGATTGGTCACACGTGTTTGAATGTAAAAATTAAGTGGGAACATTTTATTGTTTTATAAAGATGCCTTCTTATAAAGCTTTTATTGTTATTGCATATTTAGTATTTTTACATGAAATTTGGAAAAAAAAAGATAATATTGGACAAATATTTGTTGTTTGAATATTAAATTAATTATGACACACGTGATTAAATGAAAGAATTTAATTATTTTATCAAAAAGTTTTATTCAGAAAGCTTCAAAAATTAAACAAATTCAATATTTTCACATAAATTCTTCTGCCTCATCCAACAATTTTGAAAAAATTAATATTAATCAATATAAAATTTTAGAAAAAAATAAGTTTTTTGAATGTATTGTTGTTTGAATATTAAATTAATTATGACACACGTGATTAAATGAAGGAATTTAATTATTTTATCAATAAGTTTCATTCAGATAGCTTCAAAAATTAAACAAATTCAATATTTTCACATAAATTCTTCTGCCTCATCCAACAATTTTGAAAAAATTAATATTAATCCATATAAAATTTTAGAAAAAATTAAGTTTTTTGAATGTATTGTTGTTTGAATATTAAATTAATTATGACACACGTGATTAAATGAATGAATTTAATTAATTTATCAAAAAGTTTTATTCAGAAAGCTTTAAAACTTATATAAATTTAATAATTTTACATAAATTACTCTGCTAAATTCAACAATTTTGCTCATACTAGAAAGAAAAATAAATATATTAAAAATAAAACAGCAGCTATAACTAAAAATATTAATTATTATACCAATTTTATTTATTTATTTGCACAGCCATTATTGGACCACTCAATCGTCAACAAACCATTTCATTTATTTAT
Source organism: Aethina tumida (assembly GCF_024364675.1). Lineage (NCBI taxonomy): Eukaryota > Metazoa > Arthropoda > Insecta > Coleoptera > Nitidulidae > Aethina > Aethina tumida. The sequence goes on along the minus strand of NC_065440.1, from coordinate 16,885,361 downwards.
TTATTTAGTGTGACTGACGAGGGTACCACTCAATTTAACTTTCGCAGCCATAAAATTAAGCCCACCATAAAAAAATCATTAATTCCCCACCCGATAATCGAAGATAAGATCGGACCATTTCGCATGCGGAATCTCCCAATAATTTATTATTCACTTGTTGTTAGTGACTGGGCGAATCGTCGAGTCCAAAGTCTGATTCCTTTGCAATACCCAACAACACACATGTGTTTTACATACACTGCTTACGTAATCATGCCAATTTCTTTTTTATGAGTTCGAGGAACTGTGTAATTATTTTAGCTCATTAATATTGACGATGACGGTTTGTGATTTCCTTGTTTTTTGTTCCAGACAACCACTGTGTGTAGATTGTTTAGATGATTGGCCAAACGGAGAGGCAATAGTGAAACATGGATCCAATTGGGTGAGTGTATTTTTAAATTTTTTATATTTTATATTTGTAAAACAAGCTGAATCTTCTACAGATAAAAAGTAAAAACAACTGTGAGTCACTTTTTCTTGCTGATTTTAGCATTTAAGCATCATAAATCTCAAACTGAAATAATAAATAATAAAGTTTAGATATTCAGTATTGAAAGTAAAATGGAAAATACATTAAAATATTTTGATAAAATGTATAATAAAAAATTAAAAAATGTATAATTTCAAAATATTTAAATAAATTTTGGAAATAAAAAATATAATAAATAAAAGAATTTCATTTAAATTTGGACTTTTTCAAAGGGAAATTTATGTAAAATTAAAAATATATTAATTTGTTATGACCTAATTTATAAATTTAAAATATTTTATTAAATTGTAAAAAATAAAAAAATATTTATTGAACTCTAATAAATTTTAAAATACATAAATAAACATATTTTAATAAAAAAATTGGTAAATAAAAGAATTTAATTTGAAGTCAGCTTTTTGAAAATGAAATTTATGGAAAATTTTGATATAACATATAATGAAAAATAAAAAAATATATAATTTTAGCAGTAATATATTTTAAAACAAATAAAGATAGATAATAAAAGAATTTAATTTAAATTTGGAATTTTTCAAAGAGAAATATATGAAAAATTAAAAAATATACTAAAAAATTTGTTGTGACCTAATTTATAAATTTAAAATATTTTATTAAAATTAAAAAAATAAAAAAATATATATTTAACACTAACAAATTTTAAAATACATAAATAAACATATTGTAATAAATTATTTATTTATTTAAGTCAGATTTTTGAAAGTGAAATTTATGGAAAATTAAAAAAATACATTAAAAAAATTTGATAAAATATAATAAAAAAATATTTAATTTTAAAATATGTAAATAAATGTTGTTCAAAGAGAAATTTATGAAAAATTAAAAAATACATTAAAAAATTATAATTAAATATATATATATATATATATATATATATATATATATATATATATAAATAAAATAAAAAAGAATTGTTAAAAAAATATATATCTAACACTAATAAAATTTAAAATATATAAATCAATATATTTTAATAAGAAAAATGGTAATTTGAAAAGAAAAAATAACTTAATTTATAGGAAATTTATTTAATTTTTTTTAACTGATTGAACTAATTTATTTTTAAACATTTTTAAATTAAATTATTTTAATAAGTTTTAAAACTATAATCATAAAAAAATCATATCATAATAAAATCTAAATTTTACAACCCTTTGTTAGGAAATTTTAACATTTAAAAAGCATTAATTTAAAATGTAAAGATAAAGAAGCACTTTTAATGTCGGTTAGTTAATAAACTAGTAATAAGTTAGTCAGTTAGTTAAATTTAATGGACAAGTTATGTTCATTGCATAATATCCGTCCACTTTACTATCTATACAATAACATAACTCACAACTTATTACATAAAACAAGAAAATTACAGTAATTCAACGCCGTTTTCCAAGGCCACTTTTCCACAACCCGCCTTGAGGAAAACTGAAAAAAAGAACAACAAAAAACCCCCCTTAATTGTATCGACAACAGAAACTAATCAAACTCGTTTCTTTTTCAGGGCGAGCTGCTTCAGTCTACAGTAAGTACACGAAATGCAATTAGTCACGGCCTGAAAAGGATATAACTCGTGCCAAATTACAGTCGAAAGGTTAAAAGTCAGCGTGAACGCAAACCGAATTTGTCGTTAACGTCCGAGTCTAAAACTTAATCCTGCTTAACAGGGGAACTTATCGAACAAACTTTGTTGGGCCACGTGTTTGTAACTTTTGGTTTGTGTTTAGATGAGTGGTTGGGACGTTGCAAAGTACTCTTCCGGATCAAATTTAATAAATAACAGCGATAACATTTTTAATTGCGGCTTTGAAAGATTAATTTAGTACTGGCACATATTCAGTTTGATTTTCAATACTACTAATTTTAATAATAACATCAAGGGTAAGCTTTATATGGTGAAATTAAATTTTCTCATAATAATAAACGTGCCAAATATGGTGGAATAATGGAAAAACGTTATTGTTACTGCTGCTGACATTATTTATCAATTTTAGCACAAGGTTTTCCACAATGTGTGTGTGTTAGTTTAATAGTCATTGTGTATAAAACAATGGTTAATGTGAGGTAAAAAATTAAGACAATTGTAGATAATTTTGTAAAATATGCCTTTTAACTTTTAGATATTTGAATTATTGTTGTCTGGTATTCAGAACACGAAAAGTTTAAAATTGCCAAGATAAATTGAAGGAAATATTAAGTTTTAAGTTTGGTGCAAAGTTTTTACAATAGGGAAGTTTAAGGGATAATAAAAAGGTGGTGTGAAAAAGCTTTTGTTGAAAAATCCAATTGTATCATAATTCATTTTGATTACATAAAACAACACACTAAAATAAAGTTAAATGTATGAATTTTCTACAATAACTTTTGTTTAAGACAAATAACAATCTTCAAACATCTTTTATGTTATAAGAGTTGTAAGTGTTTTAGTTTTAAAATATTTTGAAAATCCAATAATTATTTAATTAAAAAAAATTGGAAACTTTTGAATTTATAGTTTTACATTGCATTTAATTAATGAATTTTAATTAAAAAAAATAAAAGTAAGAAAATAGAGAAAAGTGAATTTTTAGTTTTTCAAAAGAATTAATCAGTGAACTGTATTTTATGTTAAAAATATTTTGAGCATCTAATAAGAATCTAATTAGAAAACAAATAAGAATCTAATTAGAAAACATAGAAAATCTAATATTTACTTATAAGATATAAAAAGAAGAAGATAGAAAAATAGATGAACTAATTAGTGAATTTTATTTTAAAATAGGTTGAAAATCTTATTTATTTAATAAAAAAGAAAAAATTAAAAACTTTAATTTTTAGTTTTATAAGAGAAAATAGAAAAAAAATATATATTTCAATAATTTCTTTAAATAATAATCAAAAATGTTTTAAGTAAATTGTTTTACATAGCAAAATTCAAAAACAATAATTCATCATCTTCAAAAACTTATTTTAAACAGTTTCAGTAACATAAATAAACAACTTTATTTCCGATTTTACAGTTGAACGCTTTGAAGTTAGAATATTGTGAAAATTAGATTTTAGTCTATTTAAAGATTTTGATATCTTAATTAAAATATTTTTGGCATAAAATTCATTCGCTCTTGATATTTAATTATGTTGTTTTGAGACGTTTACATGTTTTGGATCTATTTTTGAATTTACTCTTTCAAAAAATTTAAATCCTTGTTTTTAATCAGGTTCAATTATTTAATGGTTTATTTAATTTATATATTTATAAAGTTAAATTAATTACAGTAAATAAAATAGTTTTGACTGGAACAAAATTATTACGTCAAACTTTTAATATCACATCCGATATATATTATTTTGAACTTTGTCCATTGCTTTTTAATGTTGAAACGAATTCATTAATTTAACCTTGTTGTGTGGAACCACCACTAGATCTGTTTATAAAAATTCATTTTAGTCCTTGTGGACGACAAATCCAACAAAATATTTTTCCAAAAAAGTACATTTGAAAGTCACAGAGTCCAATTGGAGGCGGTGCACTAGCAACAACCATTCGTGACTTTTACATAACACATCGCCGATTCAGCAACGTCAACAAATTGTACAATTTTTTCGTATTGATGGCCTTTAAATAGCTCAGATGACACGAGCTGGCATGAGCGTCCGTTATCCGTTTTCAATGTCAAGGATTCCGAAGCGACTGCAATCGTTAAGGCTAATTTAAATTTCGAACAGACACGATACATTTGTAAAACCAAGGAAAAGTCATTTTTGCGTGTTATATAATTGAAAATTGCCGAGACCAAACGGCAACACCGGTTGCTCGTACGTCGGTCTTGACTCCGGGAGGGTCAGGGACGAAAATCTGAATATTCAAATTTGGAGGTTGTTGGGAAGTGGTTCGTGCACAGCAAATTATTAATTAGGTGCCACGAAAGTTTTAACAATTGGGTATTGGGCAACTTCAAACCCACAGGAAAATTGATGGGTGTGTCTAAAGGAAAGGGAAATATTTAAAAATTAAAAATATATCAATTTATTTTGTATTTCCATTTATTTAATAATAAGTACAAAATTCTTAAATGTCTATAAATTAATTGTTTAATTATATTACTTTATTTAATAAAAAATTAAATAAAATTAAAGCAATAATTTATTAAAAAAAATATAATACACCAAATTACTTTAATTATTAATAATTAGACAAATAACAAAGAGTAAAAATTAAGTCAAAATCACAACTTTTAATGATGATAATTGGCATTAAAAACTGTATTTAAATTACCAATTTACAACACATAAAATGGTTGATAAAACCGGATGAAAATTGTTCTAGAATGTGTCACCCGAATTATCAATTTACTTTGATAAAGCACAAACCATCTTTCGAATTTCCTCTAATGCGAATGATTACATCATTATCACGCGGACCGAAGTCTGCGGTACGCGGCGGCCGAACGTGCGAATCACGTGTCCGTCTCGCATAAAAATGTCAGTGAACCGATCACTTTCGATCCCGGGAATCGAGAGTCGGGAATCACCGCTTTGTTCTGCCGTCAGGATTAAGAGGAAACAATGCATTATGTTAATTTGACGTGACCACATGGTATTTGCTTGTGAATAAAAAAAATGAACTGGGGGTTTCTGCTAATATTAATTAGCGGTTTCGAGTTGTTGATTTGTTGGTACTATTAAATTTAATAGGAGATAAGAACCGGTTTAAAAACAAAAGAAATATTGTTATGTTATGTTATATAACGAAATATTATCGAAGATACATAATATTCCAGTTGCGTTTTAAAATGCACAAAATTAAACGTAAATAACGAACGCCCTGTATAAAATTTGGTAGTATTAATAATGGTTCCTTATAGGATGGTCCTTGGTTAACATGTATGTCGAAAAAGATCTTTCCAGCATCAAAATTGGTGGATTTACAGCCATTTTAGTTAGATCAATCTGTCAAAATTTTTAGAAAAATATTAATATCTCAAAAACTATTGGGTTTAGGTATTGAAAATGGTATAGCCATTTTATACATAATTATATGTAGAATTTAAACATCCAAAAATATATTGAATGTTCCACTGAAAATAATAAAATCATTGAAGATTCAAAATATTCAAAATTAAACCTAAATAACAAACACCCTGTATAAAATTTGAGGGTATTAATAATGGCTTCTTATAGGATGGTCCTTGGTTAACGTGTGTGCCAAAAATGAACTTTCCAGCATCAAAATTGGCGTCTCTACAAACATTTCAAAATAATCAATCTGTCAAAATTTTTTGAAAAAAATTAATAACTCAAAAACTGTTGGGTTTAAGTATAAGACATGGTATAACCATTTTATTTACAATTACAAGTACAATTTAAAAATACAAAAATATACAGGGTGTTACATTGAAAATAACAGAGTTGATGTCACAAAGTAAATTTAAAAAGCTGTTGAAGTATGGACATAAATTTTATTTTGTTTCGACACATTCCGCTGAATATTAATAAAAACGTGTTAAAATATGTTGCATATTTGTGAAAATATTTAACTGAATCGATAAGAACGTTATCGTTATTGTTTTATCATAGAATGGTAATGAATTTTACGGTGCACTTGGTAATATTTACTAAATGGGGAATGACACAAATATTTATTAAATTTAATTATTATACTACAACTGGAACACTTGAGGTCAAATATTAATAATAAACTAATAATCCATTCTATTTTTATACTGAAGGTAATTAATTTTTTATTGGCAGCTCATAAGTTTATGAGGAATTAAATGGGAATTTCTCTTATCATAAATATATTAATAAATAAATGTAAATGTCTAAAAATTGAATGCTTAGCCTCATAAATAAAAGTCAACAAAACTTACCTGAAATTTCTTCATGTGTAGACATAATCCTGAAATAGAAATAAAACACATTAGTCAGGGGCAACATAAAACACACACGTGAGCCGTTTATAGTTTAAATGTAAGAGAAAATCCGTAAAAATCGGTGAAAAAATAATTAATTTAGTAAATTTGGTCCTTTAAATTGTCGGCATTACAAAGTCATAGCCAACTACAATACGTAAATATTAACCTAACTTAATCTAACAAAAAATTACCCAAAATTTCTTCATGTTTACACAAAATCCTGCGTTGACAATCACACAAATCACTCCGGGGGAACGTAATACACCCACGTGACACATTTACACGTTAAACGCGATAGTAAAATCCGTAAAAACCGGTGAAAAATATCAGACGCGTCCGGCGTCTTTAAAATGCTTCCGCCATCGTTGACCAATCGGAGTGCAGCTTCGAATGCGTTAAATAAAAATGAACTTGGTAACAGTCGACCAATTGCCGCGATTCCTGGAAACAGTAAACGGTTGACCCATATAATTTAGGTTTACTTAAAATAACTATATTTTTAAACGTAAAATAAAATTTAAACTGCATTAACTTTTTCATTTTGGTTGTCATCACTACGAAGTCATGGCCAACTATGATATGTAATCTAATCTAACATACACCCGAAATTTCTTAATGTTTCGATGAAATCTTGCGTTGACAATCACACCAATCAGTCCGGGGAAACGTAATACAACCACGCGACACATTTACATGTTAAACGCGAGACAAAAAAAACGTAAAAACCGGCGAAAAATATCAGACGCGTCCGGCGTCTTTAAAATGCTTCCGCCATCGTTGACCAATCGGAGTGCAGCTTCGAATGCGTTAAAAATGAACTTGGTAACAGGCGACCAATTGCTGCGATTCCTGGAAACAGTAAACGGTTGACCTATATAATTAAGGTTTACTCAAAAAAACTAGATTTTTAAACGTAAAATAATTTTAAACAGTTTTAATTAACGTAGAAAATTTGTGTTTTTTTATTGTCACCACTACGAAGTCATAGCCAACTATGATATGTAATCTAATCTATCAAAACACCCGAAATTTCTTCATGTTTCGACAAAATCCTGCGTTGACAATCACACCAATCAGTCCGTGGAAACGTAATACACCCACACGACACATTTACATGTTAAACGCGACAGAAAATCCGTAAAAACCGGCGAAAAATATCAAACACGTCCGGCGTCTTTAAAATGCATTCCACCACTGTTGACCAATGAGAATGCAGCTTTTACGGTCATTTTAGGAAATAACGGCGCACCTGTTTAATTTGCAAATTCATAACCAAATATAAAAACACATAATTTTTAACTTATAATATGGAATACACCCTTTTAAAACGTTGTAGGAATCATCACAGGCGACAAAATTAAAAAACTAATCAAATATTTATTTCTAGTTGTAAGTAAAAAGTAGTTGTTAAGAAACATTTATTATTAATGAAATGTTTTATTGTCGATTCACCCCATAAACACATTGCAACAAGATTGCATCGTAAAACCTTTTGCATCATCCAAAACACCCACAAGAACAATAAAAACCTTAGTGACCGTTGTGCAATCGATTTAATAGCAAATAAATTGAATAATGCATTGTCCATTACCACACGACCACGTAGCAACAGCAACGACGGATTAACAACCTAATTAAATTAAGATTCCTGAACCAATGTCAAGATGTACAAGTGTTTATGTTGAAAAATCGAAATAGAATTGGACTGGCGTCAATGTTTACCAATGCGGTGGACTGAACAAACATTTACCTGAGCCTGAAGTTATATCCTTTTCGAATGACACGAAATCTGCTTTAAATAGAGTGTTTACAGTATCCTAGAAAATGAAAAGGCCATCCAGGAAGAGAAGAAGACCGAGGAGAAGTTTCAGGAAATCATTGTCAGTTGCAGATCACTTAGCAGATATGAAGGAAGGACGTTTAGAAGCTTAATACCACAAGTAAGACAACTTCCTGTTTTATGACTTAAAAGGGGTAATCATTGTAATTTTTACAGATATTGGCAACTATAATAGCAGGTTCTTACCACATAGTTGTGGGTATTTCGTTGGCATATTCAGCAATCCTCATCCCACAGTTAGAAAAAAATGGTACTGATATAGAGGTGACGAAGGGTGAAGCTTCATGGATTGGTAAGTACTGCAACGGAAAAAGATTACAATTATTATTTCCCTCTACTTAATTCACAATCAACGTTATCTTGGTAGTACCAAAATTGGTCATTTTAAAGTACCAAAACTTCTTAGACAAAGAACGACCGAAATACTAGAAAATTCATCATAAGCCAATTAGATTTTTTTTCGTCAGCAGGTTTTGTAGTAGTACCTCCATTTATAGTAGTACCTCTATTTATGGTGCTCTAATACATTTAAAATCGTTAGAAGATTTACGAAGATTAATTTTCTCTTCTTAATTCACAGCCAGCGTTATCGTGGTGGTAGTACCGGTAGGTGCGGTCTTCGGTGGCTTTCTAATGGACGGCGTCGGGAGACTGAACACCGTGAAACTGGCCGCGATACCCGGCGCCTTAGGGTGGACATTAATAGCCACGGCCCAAAACGTACCGATGATCATAGCAGGAAGGATATTAACAGGCCTGGCGTCGAGTAAGTACCGAACAATTAAACATGTCATTAAATCCGTCTGCATTTATATTCAGATGTCGTCGCTTCCTTGACTGTCACATCTACTCAAGCCATACATTTAACAAGCTGTATGGCATTGTATAAATTATGCGAAGGAAAATCCCATTTAATTTAATTTAGACGACGAAGGTTCAAATAAGATTGTTGTTACAGCTTGGGGTTCGAGTCCTGCCACTGTTTACATTACGGAAATTGCCCGGGCTGATATGAGGGGGTCGCTCATCTCCTGTGCTCCCGCCTACGCATCATTAGGTAACGATACTCTTAACTAAAGCAGGAAATAAATCTTAAAACACTCAAATTTGTTTGTAGGAATGGTGATAGCGTACTTGAAGGGTTGGTTCCTGGACTGGAGAACGGTGGCCTGGATGTGCAACGCCTACAGCATCATCCCGTGCATCCTCATCATGTTCATACCCGAAAGTCCTGCCTGGCTTGTGTCCAAAGGTAAAATTGAAGAGGCGGCCAAGTCGTTGAACTGGATCAACAAGAACCAACCACAACCTGAAAACAAGGTAAAATTACATGACTTCCTAAAGTTTCCCAGTAACTGAGCTTTGAATTACAGGCGGAAAGCTTGGCGGAACTGCAACTGGCGCAGCTACAGAAGGAGCATCAACAAAAGATGGAGGCACAAGCTAAGAGGGGTGACGGGTTTGTTGTCAAACTGAAGGAGTTTGTCAAACCAACAGCTTACAAGCCTTTGTTCATTCTTTTCGGGTTGTTCTTCTTCCAACAGTTCTCTGGCATCTACATCACACTTTTCTACTCTGTCTCCTTCTTCCAGGTACGTAATTATTGAGTGTACTTAATGTGTTATTAACAATAAATTGTTGTAGGACGTCGGAAGTGAGATCAACCCTTACTTGGCCTCAGTACTGATCGGAGCAGTCCGTTTCTGCATGTCCATGATCAACACCTACATGCTCAAGACCTTCAGAAGGCGCCCCCTGGTTGCCACCAGCTGCGTGGGCATGATGATCTGCATGGGGGTGTCCGGACTGTTCACCTCGTGGATAAAAGCCGGCACCTCCACCCAAAACTGGGTGCCCGTGGCCCTCCTGCTCCTCTACGTCATCACCTCGATGATCGGCATGCTGCCCATACCGTGGACCATGACGGCCGAGCTCTTCCCCATCGAAATACGAGGCGTGGCCCACAGCATCGCCTACAGCATCGCCAACCTGCTGATGTTCGCGTCCGTCCAGAGCTACTACAGCCTGCTGGACATGTTCGGCGGCAGCTCCGGCGTCCAGTACTTCTTCGCCGTCGTGGCCATCGTGGGCATGATGTACACGCTGGTGTTCCTGCCCGAGACGCACGGCAAAAAGCTGTCGGATATCACCGACTACTTCAACCACAACACCTGCTTTATCGGGCAGAAGAAAAAGAAGCAGCAGAAGAAGAAGAACACGACGGTGACCAGGGTGGGCAAGAAGGACATTGTCAAGTCGAAGAACGACAATGACAAACTGATGCAACAAGTCTAAGCCGACTTTTTAACGTCTGTCTTTGTTTTAATTGGTGCTTTGAATGGTGACGTTCGACAACAATACGAGGTGCCTGTTTGCCATCAAATACAGTTACTTATACTATAAATTATTATACATATACAATTAAAAAAAAAAACATTCGAACAGCTATATTTCTGATCTCGATGATGTTTAATCAATTGGACGTGGGATTATTAAAATTGTTTCAATTGTTGTAGATCATTAAGGACATATACAAAACATATTTTGTAATTTTACAATTTTAGGGCGACTTTTAAGTGATTTTTTACTTAAATTTTTATGACCAAGGTAACCGAAGGAATATATTTATACACAGACAATAAGTTGTCTAATAGACAAAAAATTTACACATCAGTATTGTTTATATAAAATGATCATTTGAATCTTAGTCTGTTACTTAATTTATTATTATTATTTTCTAATAACTCGAAAACAGCATTTATTTCCCCCAATTTTGTGATTATGATAGGTTTATTTATGATTTGTCTTAATTTAAATGTAATCGTAATCAATTTCCGTGTATTTCATGATATTTGTAGGTTTTTAAGCATATTTATTACAAAAAATTGTGATAATTTGTACAAATAAATGTTATAAAAATATGGTGTTTTATTTATTTCAGTATTAACCTTCAGTTTTATCAGGAAAAATACTAGTTAAGATAAAATTAGTTGGTTAACGAGTTCTAAAATTTTAAAAACTGAAAAATATGAGCCAAGTATTCAAATTAAAAATATATTTTACTAATAATATTAATGGCAAAGTTGATTATATAAATAGTTGATTTTTTTAAATAATGGTGAATGCGCTTATTTATATATTAGTAGAAGAAAATATTCATAATTTTATAAACTTTATTAAAATTATTGAAATAGATAGAAATTAATCAACAATAAAATAATTAAGTTATAATTAATATGAGTAAAATTCAACTTAGTATTAAATAATATTAATTATTATTAATAAAAATTACCTGAAATAACATTTACCACACAAAAAACACATTCATTAAAGTTATGGTCGTTTAAAAAATGAAAATTTTCAACAAAACCAAACAACAAGTTAATAAAAATTGGGACCTTGGCAACGATTGGCCGATAGGAAAAGACGCAGGACGAATTTCCACGTAGCCAATGACGATTTTCCGAACAGATGACTTTTGGCAAGCGTGTCCGTGTTTTATTAGAACGCGTTTTTCGTGTTTATAGCGCCGAAACAATGCACCCAGTTTAAAACAAAGGGGAATTTTGTTTACAAATATGTTCGTTTTACAGTGCGAAACGGACGGTTGTGTGATAAGGACTGTGATATTTTTTTAATTAGTTTCGTATTAGTTTTAAGATGAATGTTGGGTGAGTTTTTGTTATTTGGATGTTTAATTAGGGATTGATTGTAAGCAACATCTATAATTATTTAATTTATCACAAGTAAATATTATGATTTCTTTTTTTTAATAAATAGTTAAATTTTAATAACTATAAATCAGTTTTATTCTTTATCAAAATACTAAAAAAATATAAATAAAATAATATTCAATTATATTTTTTTATTGTTGAAGGTGATGAGGAATTTTAATTCTTGAATGTCTATTGTTGATTGTTGACTATTGACTATTGCCTGTACACTGTTAACTATTGTCTATTGACTGTTATGTGCTGATTGTTGACTGTTGGATGTTGACTATTATCTATTAATTGTTGTCTGTTGACTGTTGAATTTTGATTGTTGACTATTAAGTGTTGATTGTCAATTGTTGACTGTTATCTGTTGACTTTTGACTATTAAGTGCTGACAATTGACTGTTTACTGTTGATTATTGACTATTACCTCTTGAATATTGTCTCTTGACTATTAATTGTGGAATGTTACCTGCTGATTGTTAACTATTATCTGATGATTGTTGACTGTTAACTATTGCCTGATCACTGTTGGGTGTTGATTATTATCTGTTAATTGTTGTCTATTGACTATTGACTCTTGATTGTTGCCTATTCAGTGTTGATTGTTAATTGTTGACTGTTATTTATTGACTGTTGACTATTAACTGATGACAATTGACTGTTTACTGTTGATTATTGACTATTACCTGTTGAATATTGTCTCTTGACTGTTGATTGTTAACTGTAGTCTGTTGATTATCATGTATTATTAGTTAATTGTTGACCGTAGTCTGTTACCTGTTAACTATTGACTGTTGACTGTTGACTACCGAGTGTTGATAGTTGAATATTGTCTGCTGATGGATAACTATTATCTCTTGATTGTTAACTGTTGACTGTTAACTAGTGCCTGTTGACTATTGGCTGTTAATTGTTGTCTGTTGACTATTGTTGACTTTTGAGTGTTGATTGTTGATTGTTAATTGTTGACTATTGTCTGTTGTTTGTTGACCGTTGATTATTGATTGATATCTATTGATTATTGTCTCTTGACTATTTATAGGTCACTGTTGACTTTTGACTATTGCTTGTTGACTGCAGACTATTATCTGTTAATTGTTGTCTGTTGTCTGTTACCTGTTGTCTATTGACTGTTGGCTGATAATTGTTGACTACTGAGTGTTGATTGTTGACTATTTACTGCTGACAATTGACTGACTATTGACTGTTGTCGATTGTTGATTATTGGCTATTGACTGTCATTATTTATTATTAATTATTATTGTTCTTTATGAACTATTACTACAAGAACTATTATTAATTTAATTGAAATACACATTCAAAAAATTATCTCCTTATTTCTTATTCTCTGTATAAAACACATTCCTACTATTTAGATTACGAGATAATCGTTGTCCTGAGAAGTGATAAGATTAAAATCTCATAGTTTATTAGAATGACGCAACTTTGATTTTATTATGAGAATTACTCGAGTCTGTGTCTATTTAAAATTATAAAAACAATTTGTTCACGGACTAAATTTAGTAAATCCAATAGTGCCAAAATTATACTTGGCTTTTTTCGAAACGTTTTTTGGCAAGGAACTTCGTTATTTTTTTGTAATTATGCCCAGATGTTGCTTTTGTTTTTGTCTTGAGGATTATTTGTTAATAAAATATTAATTTAACTTATATTTTTTAGTGTTTAATTTAAATTTAATATATTTATGTTTGATGCACATTGCATTAAATGAAATTATAAATTAATCAAGATAAATAAAATCAGTCAAATCAAAAAAAACTTTTTATTTATTTTTCGTTTTACGCACAATCATTTAAATTTATAATCTACTTGTAATAAAACAATGTTTATTAACAGTCTGGCAAGTGGCAATTAATAGAATCTCTCTAATTTTAATCATAGTTTTCCATAGAACTTCACAGTCACAAAAATACAAGGACATCGCAAATAAACCACTTAAAAAATCAAGGTGGTTGTTACAATATTAATCTATTGCTAAAACATGTATCTCGCACCATTAATTAATAGTGTTACGTTAAAATAAAAATATATATCTCGAACAATTAATTAATTAACAACGTTATCTCCGTTATCAATACATATCTGGATATTATTTGCATCGCGTTGTCAGTCTGTTCCAGACGATGAAGTGGAGTGGGTTGTGCTGGTAATTTTTAAAAACTTGTGCAAACATGGATCCGATAGCGTGAGTAATTTATTTAATTTACAAAAATCGGTAACGCACCGGAAATATTCCTCCTCGTTACGGGCAAATTAAAAATTTAAACAATGAATAATTAAAAATATCCGAGGACTGATTCATTTAACATATCTACATGAATAATGTGATGCATGACGAATATTTTTACATTGTGTTCGTCAATAAATTTGATGATATAAAAATAATTGGATGATAAAGCGAAACTTGAAAAAAATCTTTTAAATTCTGATGTCCTTGATTGTGATCGATTAAATTAAATGGAAATTCAACTCAAGTATAAAGTTTACAATTATTTTAATTTATCTGTGAGGGTAATTACGCAATTTATAAATTATTTTTTTGACTTGACCTCCAAATTGATATTATATTTTTTGTACTTTTCCAAAATTTTAAAAATAATTAATCACGTTGCAGTTACTATTTTTAAAATTATAAGAATTATAGAATTTAACTTTTTTACTATTTCGATAGAAAATTATATTCTAAAAATGTTTTACACATTCTCACTTTTCTAAAGATTGAAAATTATTGAAATAAAATAGACTACTTTTGTTCACTTTTTAATTAAATTTTCCTGTTTAAATATAATTTTGTCTTAAAGATAATATTTTTACATTTTCTTCTCACTTTTCTAATGATTAAAAATTATAAAATTAACTAAATTAATTAACTAATTTTTTCTATTTAGATATAATTTTATGTTTTAAAAATTAAAGTTAATATTTTAACACTTTCTTTTCACTTTTCTAACGATTAAAAATTATAAAATTTATTTAAATAAGATTGACTACATTAACACAATATTTATTTGTTAACATTTTAACTAATTTTTTCTATTTAAATATATTTTTATGTTTTAAAAGTTAAAGTTAATATTTTAAAACTTTCTTCTCACTTTTCTAACGATTAAAAATTATATAATTTATTGAATTAAAATTGACTACATTAACACAATAATTTATTTGTTAACTTTTTAACAATTTTTTCCTATTTAAATATAATTTTATGATTTAAAAATTAAAGTTAATATTTTTACACTACACCCTCATTTTTTAATGATAAAAAAATTTAAAAATTACTATATTAAAATCGACCACATTAACACAATAATTTATTTATTAACTTTTTAACAATTTTTTCCTATTTAAATATAATTTTATCTTTTAAAATTAAAGTTTATATTTTTACACTTCTCTCCTATTTATTTTAATGATTAAAAATTATAAAAATTATTGAATTAAAATAGACTACATTAACCCAATAATTTATTTGTTAACTTTTTAATTAGTTTTTCCTATTTAAGTATAATTTTATCTTTTAGTTAATACTTTGACACTTTCTAACGATTAAAACTAATAAAAATGATTAAATTAAATCGACTAGATTAAGACAATTTGTTAATTTTTCAACTAATTTTCCTGATAACATTGACTGATTGATCGATTTACTGAAAAAATAAAAAAAAAATGTTTTACAATTTTTATTATGGTACCTTTCCAGTTAGTTTATAAAAATTATTTATGGCAGGTTAATTAAATAAAAACTTTATGGTACTACATATTTATAAAATATAAGAAAAATGATTTATTATATTTTGGTCGTGTGGAAATTGTCCTTGATTTATAAACAAATCAACTTTTTGTTGATTTTCACTTAATAAAATTTTACATTACAGCTTTAGGTAAAGAAAAATTCCAATAAAAGTTTATAGTTTGTCCATAGTTTATTTATTTTGTGTATAATTTGACATCCATTTAATTTTTACAATGCACTTTTACGCACAAATACTTTGTAAAAAGTGCATGTTATAAAACTTAATTTAATCTCAACCATCACTATGCCACAATGGATTACTGGAGTGCGTTTATCTTATCTCAATCGACTAAAATATATGTTGCCTAATCTGTTAATTATATAATCTGTATATCGACTAATTAATAATGTAGTTTATTACAAAAACCATAATGGATCAATTTCATGGTGGATCTGAATAGATTATAATACCGTAAAACTGTCTAGCAGTAAATCAGGTTGTAATTAGTTTTTTACAAACAATTAATATTTGATTTTACATGTAAATAAGATAAACCCAGACAAATAAATTCCGTTTCCGTTTCAGGGCCAGCTGTATCAGTTTGTAGTAAGTATATCCCACCGTCCCGCCTCAAAACGTCGACTTTAACAATTATTTTTAGTACCACAGACGCGTACAAAGAGACGAGCGACACAAAGGAAACGTTCCAGAGCACGTTTTCGATTAGCAAGTACGAGAGCAAAAGCTTGAAAAGCCTATGGCCGCAGGTAAGTCAACGTTAATCGTGCAAAGGGGCCATCAAACCGAAGGTTTTGATTGCAGATTTTCGCGGCCGTCATAGCCGCATCTTTCCATATTGGAAATGGAATCTCCATGGCGTACTCGGCGGTACTGATCGCCCAGCTGGATCAGCCTGACAGCGAAATAAAGCCCACCCAAACTGAGAAGGCGTGGATGGGTACGTACAAACTAATAAACAAATCTGAAACGTGACGATTTGCCGTGATAATATAATGCTCGAGTACCTCCACAAGCCTCCACTTCAATAAAAACGTGAAATCATAAAATTGTTACAAAGTTGTATTTGTATGGTAATTTCCAAGTTAACTGAAGTACAGGATATTAAATATTTATTAGAAACATTGAAAGTTAGTTTTTGGGGAATTCCCAATATGGTACCACCAATGATGTGCCAAATTTAGCAGTTTTTTATGCAATAAGTTCATAAATTTTTAAGTAATAGTTGATTCCCTTTTAATTTTCAGCAAGTGTACTGATCATAGTGGTACCAGTAGCTTCAATAGCCTGCGGCTTCTTGATGGATGGAGTGGGACGGCTGAACACCATCAAAATTGCTGGAATACCCGGCATTATAGGTTGGTGCATGTGCGCCATGGCCAACAACATCCCAGTCATCATCTTTGGAAGACTCTTAGTCGGATTAGCTTCTGGTACGATCAAAAAAAAGTAATTAATTCATTGTGAGGTCAAAATCATTAATTTTAGCTTGGGGAACGAGTCCTGCCATCGTCTACATATCTGAAATTGCCCACACTGACCTGCGAGGGTCTTTGATGTCTGTGGCTCCCCTCTACGTGTCCTTGGGTAAATAAATTCTGACTCAGCTTCAGCCACAATCTAATATATAATTGTAGGCATGGTTATAACCTATTTCTTGGGTTACATTATGCACTGGAGGGCTCTGGCCTGGCTCTGTAATGTTTCTGTGTTAATTCCTTGCCTCATGTGCGTCCTCATACCCGAGAGTCCTTCCTGGCTGATATGGAAGGGAAAAAACGACCAGGCCAAGAAGTCAGTCAACTGGTTCAACAAAAACCAGCCAAAACCCAATGATAAGGTACCTATCAGCAACGTCCAACTGAACCAACTCTAACCTTAGTGTGTTTGAAGGCGGAAACAGTGGCGGAAATGCACTTCAGACTCCTCCAAGACGAGCAGGAGAAGAAGAACGAGGAGGCGGCCAAGAAGGGCAAGAAAGGGGCGTCCGCCATCATAAAGGAGTTCCTCAAACCAACCGGCTACAAACCCTTGATCTTCTTCGTCGGCCTCTTCATCTGCCAGCACTTCTCCGGCATCTACATCACCATGTTCTACTCCATCCAATTCATAGAGGTAAAATCACCGAAGAGGCCCACTTCTAGTTGCCTTCACGATTGTTTGTTGTTGTCCAGGCCGCCGGTACGAGTATAAACGGCTACTTCGCCTCAATTCTGATCGGCGTGGTGAGGTTCGCAATGTCCATGGTCAGCACCGTACTACTGAAGAAGCACAAACGAAGAACGTTGATGTTCATCAGTTCGTCCGGCATGGCCGTGTGCATGTTCCTGTCCGGCCTCTTCACACAATGGATCCAAGAAGGTGAGTACCCGCTTCTGTATCAATTAACCACAGTTAAACCGCACGTCGTGTGTTTTAGAAAAGACAACACTAACCTGGTTCCCAATAGTATGTCAGCTGTTTTTCGTGTCGTTTTCGATGGTGGGCTTCGCCCCCATTCCCTTCCAACTCATTGCCGAACTGTTTCCATTGCAAATCAGGGGAATCGGTTACAGTATTGGTATTAGCCAGAACTGCTTCATCCAGTTCTTGGCGCTTCAATATTATTTCAATTTGGTCGAGTATTTTGGGGGTGTGATCGGTGTGCAGTACTTTTTCGCCGTCGTTGGAGCAGCCGCATTCGTCTACACCTACATCTTCGTGCCGGAGACGTTCCAAGTCAAGATGTCAGACATATCCAAGTACTTCGAAACCCACAACATGTACATTGGTCACAGGAAGAACACCAACCAAGTCTAGCAAGATTTGTAAATTATTTATTTAATAGAATAAACAAGTAATTTTGGTATGGCATGTTTTTCGAGCACCTCTTGATTTTGATTTTGACTTGGCAACTCATGGATAAGATAAAAAAATACAACCACTTGACAGATTCTTGTCAAAGTGTACAAGGCTAAACTTAAATCAATTAAACTGAGGTGATTGAGAAGTACCATATCTTAATTAATAGGTTATTCCTAAAAAAAATCTCTGTTTGAGTTTACTTCATTCAGGGGTTTAATAAAAACGCAGGAGTTACTCATAATTTATTTAAAACATTGTGGTCATATTTTTATTAGCCTATAAAATAGATTTACAATCTTGCTATTTCTTCGTTGTGTTGCTTCTCCTCCAATTTACACCTTGAAGATTCCACTTCTAGTTCTTCATTTCTAGATTATACGAACAGTCTACAAATATCTCCTTTATTGCTTTGGCTTCTTCTTTTCAATCTAATTTCTCAGCTTACCATTTCTTCTTTGTATATTTGGATGTTACTGGTTTCTTCCTAACAGGAACGTCCCCTTTCTCATCTGGAAGATGAATTTGTGGTAACGTATAATTCATGGGAAGCTTTGAATAGATTACCTTGACATTTTCTATATCCCATCATCTTCTTTATGTTCTACTTACCTTCGAGTTGGTCACTGTTTCTTCTGTTTTGGTACTTCCTCTTGTTCCAACCTCACACAAATTGACTGTCACAAAAACTGGAACACAAATGTTTTTTTAGCTCACCAACCTCACTACTAAACTGATCAATCAACTTGTAATGGTTACACCAACAAAATTATCCACAGATAAGGCATCATTGATAAGCCACTCCAAAATGGAATTGTAACGGTTCTTATGTTCAACCAAAACTGGTTTCAATGACACCTCTAGATAATATTAATTCAACTTAATTAAATTATCTGCTTTAATTACAGGAAAAACCACAATGACTTGGCTTCCAGTGGCCTGCATCCTTCTCTACGTGGTGACCAGCATCATTGGCGTCCTCCCAATTCCCAACATGCTGCTCGCCGAGCTCTTCCCGTTGGAAATCCGAGGAACCGGCTACAGCATAGGATACTCCATTTGCTGCATGATCATGTTCTCGGCCCTCCAAAGTTACTACACCCTTTCCAATATGCTCGGCGGTGCCAAGAACCTGCAGTGGTTCTTCTCGGTGACCTGTTTGGGTGCTTTGGTTTACTCGTATATCTTCCTACCGGAGACTAAAGGTGTGAAGCTGACCGACATCAACACCTACTTCAAGCACCAGTCGGTGTACATTGGTTCGCACAAGAAGAAACGGTTAGAAGAAACGGACAACAATAACAGAGTTTGATGATATTCGTGCAGAGACATTAACAAATTATTTAAATGCTTGGAAAGATCTCATAGACGTGCCTCATTATTTATTTTTTATCTTTATACAGGCACCTTTTAGATGTACACAACAAAATAATAAAATTCTATCAAGTACTCTTTGTTTCATTTGTTGACAAGTGCTTTTTGTCATTGATGTTGACATTTCTGTAATGGAAAAATTTCCTGATATTTACCACTACGTGGACGATAGACCACCAGTCCTAGAAGAAGCCTTAACAGTCTGGGATGAAGTGGAGTTGAAACGGGACAATGACCTATTGTGCTTCATACAAGATTTCATCAACTCCGATGAGTACCACGAATATTTACAAAAGAAAATCGAAAAAAACAAAGAGGATAAGGCTACCCAGTACGAATGCATTTGCCCCTCCAAGAAGAAGCCAAAAGATGAAGTCCTCAAGAGGGCCAACAACATACTAAAATTTATAAGGTTTTTGAACGCCTACACCAAAAATGTGGAGCTAGAAAAACGTAACAAGAGGCATGATAATGCTGCAAAAATTATTAAGGTACCACCACTTTATGTTACAACCAAAATCCCACCTCCGAATATTCCAGGCAAAAATTAAGGAAGTACGAGACGCCTATTTAAAAAAACTAGTCAGGGCACCACTGGAGAATGAAATGAAGTTGAAAAAGCTACAAGAATTCTCCGAAGAAACGGGCATTGACGTGTCCAAACTGAACGTGAAGCACAAAATAGGGTTTTACGATAGAGTACTTTATTACAAAAAGCTTCGCCAATGTAGGCTCAACCAACGTGAGAAGAGGGAAATGGAAATTGCCCGAAAATTGCTCAACGAGTACAAAAAGGAACAAAAAAAGCAGGTTGTAAAGGTTGAATACTACGTACCAAGAGAAAGAACCATCAAAGACATGGAAGTCGAAGGACACCAAATGACACTGGTAAATAAACAAATTCGTAGGACAAAAGTGCATCCAATCATTTTAGTACGAGCCCATTCAAGAACCGGAAGAGTCACCAAAAGAAGAAATTGAAGAAGTCGAAGGAGAAGAAGAAGAGGAGGAAGTTGTAGGAAAGAAGAAAAAAGACAAAGGTAAAAAAGAAAAAGATAAAAAAGGCAAGGACAAAAAGTCTGCGAAAAGTAGTAGTACCAAAGGAAAAGGACCAAAACCTAAAAAAGAAAAAGAAAAAAAGGGTAAAAAGGCGAAGGAAGTAAGAAATTATTTATGTTTAACTTACTTATATATTTTCAACATTTAATTAGGAAGAAAAATTCGAATTACCGCTAATTCCAATAATTAATCCCAGACAAAAAATCATATCAGATAAATACGAAAATTTAATCAACCTATTCAAAAACTTCGAAGAAAGGATAGAAGAAGCTAGGTTCAAAAAGAAGCAGAAAGTACAGAATTATCCATTTGATAAAGGCTTAAACATCGTTCCAACCACCTTAACATTTGATGTACATATTAACATTCCTATTATTAGTTTTATCCCTCCTATATTTTAGGGAGTAGAAGAAGCACGAACCTACAAAAAACGCCTGGTCATCCAAAATTCATCTAGGTACGTCAAAAAGTGCAGGATTTGGAAACTGGAGATGCCCAAGCCTTCAGACCACGGTCTTTTCAAAATCGAAGCTGTAGGCATCCAAAAATTGAGCCCCGGCAGATCATTCCCTTGTACCGTGAAGTTTTTCTGTCCAAGTGATGTCGAAGTGATTCAAGGTGCCTTGTATTTCCTCACCTACGACCCCAGAGTGCCCGAGTACCATCAATTTTGCCTTCAAATTGTGGTACTACCGCCGCATTCGGACCTTGAGGTTGCCCCTTTGGATATTGACTTCGGGAAGATTCCCTATTGGAGGGCCCGAGGTAGACGGTCTGGTGTGTCCAAACCTATAATGGTGAGGAGTTGCTTTGCCCTTCTTGCAATCAATTTGTCTTATTGCAGATGAAAAATAAAGGGCTAAAGCCGTGTAGAGTTGTGATCAAAAAGTACGACCCCATAGAAGAAATTAATACAGATCGTTGTTCCCTCAAATTCGAAATAGAAAAGGGAACGACGCAGTCCCAATTTTATGAAAATATTATTTTAGATGCTTTGGATTATGCTTTTTACAATTTTGAATTCGAAACGTATTTCTTGAAGCTGAAGGCCCATGAACAGAAGAGAATACAGGTCAGGTTTAAGAATTTCTCTCACGTTGGCCACTACTTCGAGAGGTATCTTCTGGAAGTGTACGAGGAGGACAAAGACCAGCCCATAGGTTCACAGGCAAATTTTTTGGGTTCCACCTTTCAAACCTTATCTGACACTATGGTTCCAGATGATGAATTTTAAAATGGAAATTACTGGACACATATTAACTGCACAGCCTGACATATTAGACTTTGGTGTGTGTATAATTAATACAATGTACCAGTTACATTTTGAGGTCAAAAACATATCTAAGTCCTTGAAAAAACTAAATCTTAAATTTCCTAGAGAATTACGTTATTATCTGTCTAGTGACCTTAACACCACTCTTCTTCTGGGACCATCCGAAAGGAGAGTTATTTGGATCAAGTTTATACCCAGGTTTTTGTGATGACATCTTCTAAAGTCCTGATAATGGTTTTATTTGTTAAAGGGCAGACATTTTTAAGGAGCAAACAAAATATTTCGATCCTTCGTTGTCACTTCTAGAGTTTCCACTACACATATCGTGTAACACCAAAGAATTTCTGGACATGCCAAACTTGAAGGTAACAGTCTTTGCAGTTGTGACCCCCATGAACGGATTAACTATGATGCCAAAGAATAAGGAGTTCGTCAGTTATGATGAAGACCACACTTTGGTGCTTGATCTGGGTGATTGTAATGTTTGTGACACTTTGTCTGCAGACATACTTTTGATCAATGAAACTTTGGCGAACCAGTCGTACTTTTTCCCTGATTTGCCACAGGTGAAACACCTTAAAGTGTTAACAGCAAATTAAAACTTTCTTTGTAGTATGTCAAAATTGAGCCCAATCAAGGTTTTGGTGAGCTGAATCCCAATGAAGTCAGGATTATAACCTTGCAGTTTTCACCTGAAAGCAAAGACTTTACCAAACCAAGTCGTCTGAAAGAAAGCTTCTCCTTCAAGCTCAGAGTGGAAACTTTGAGCCAACTTGGGCAAAAGAAACAAGTACCATAATTTATATTTTATTAGGATTTTGTTTAAAATAATTTGTCTTAGCACTTGAGTACCAAAAGGCTCAGGAACTCGATACAAATATGCCTGAACGAATTGAACTCAACCGAAGACAAATCTTCCATAATTAACTTGATGATTAAATCTATGGAAATCATCAGAACTAGCCTAGATGATGAGAAAACTCAGGAATTGGAAGACGTATCAGAAGAAAATCAAGATGAATTTGAAGAAGAAAATTTAACCGAAGAAAATTTAGTGGAAGAATCACTTGGAGCAATTGATGAAAGCATCCATGAAGCCACCGAAATTCAGGAAGAGTTCGTCCCTTCGAACCCCTTAAGAGTCATTGCGACAGTCAGCAAACCGATGTGCGAGTTCGATTATCAATTTGTGGAGTTCCCTGACACAGCTTGCGGTAGTTATTCGTTCGCCAATCTGCGTATGACCGCCTTGACTGAAAATACCGGTAACCTTTCGAAGAAGAGGCGAGAAATCGCAGACTACAAAGGAAGCTTTAGCATAGTCAGTGACAATCCGTACTTCATCATAGAACCAAACTGTGGCGTTATCAAAAAAGGAATGGTACTGTAAAAGTTAATTTCCTAACTGTGACTTCAAGATTGAACTTTAAGGTTGTGAACTTCGTTCTGAGGGTTCATCCGGATGTAACAGAGGAAATGGTACGCGATAGGGCACACCTACTGAAGTACCGAGAGGTGTTTCACGCAAAAAGGGCGCAGTACGACGAGAAAAGGCTGAAAGAGATGGAAGAGCAACTCAGCGGCAAGAAGGGTAAAAAAGATAAAAAAGGGAAGAAGGGAAAAACCGACAAGGGAAGTAAAAAGAGCAAGGACAGTAAAAAGAGTAAAGACACCAAAAAGACCAAAGGCACCAAAAAGGGCAAAGGCAAAAAGGGCAAAACGGATACGAGTGAACCAGGTAACAGGCCAAACGTATGGTTCCAAAACGCTTAATAAATGTTCCAGATGAGCCCAAGCCATACTGTCCACCTTGGGTCGTCCCCACTGAAGCCGAGATGAAGATTAACGAAGAAGAGCTGATGCAAAGCGAGATGTTCTATTGGAGGAACATGCATCCTTACAGGATAAACGGTCGCTTTATCTGCAGAATCGTGTATAACGAAGATGAAAGGTAATCCCAATGAATGTTTCCATCAATTCTGCAGAAGGTAGCTTTCAGTGAATTTTGTGGTGAAGAACTGGTTGTGGATTGCACCTGCAAAGTTGTCATGCCCAATTTCGTTATCAATTTAAAATTCCAAAGCCTTGACATGGGTACCATTTACGTAGGTGATAAATCTACTACGGTCATCCAGATGCTCAACATCCAAGGTCTTACATATTAAATTTGTTATTAATTATTATTAATAACATTTTTTCATCAGAATCACCAATAGTACCCAAACTAGAACGTCTTAGTCCACTTGGCAGCTTCTCCTTAATAAAAGAGGATCGGAAAGTCGTACCACCAGGTCACATACTAAAGGTACCACTGACTTTTAAACCAAGCTCAGAAGGAAAGGTAAGTAAAACACGTATTATCAAAAAAATATATTATTATCGCATTTAGAAGGCATAATAATCGGTGGCATCCGCTTTGATGCCTCGTTCATCCTTGCTGATGAACTGCCAACCCGGCCTATACTTATATTTGCACGTAAGCCACTTTATCGTGTATCTTCCAACTCCAGGTCTAATTTCCCAGTTGATTTTTGGTCGAACGTGGACGTTAGAAGAGCTGAACGGATACTTGCCTTCTTTGTGTGGCTTGATGCTACAACAAAATGGTTTTAAGTCTTGAACAAAGGGTGTAAAAGTGTCAAAACCATTTGTATTTTTCGGTGACGTAGTGGGCAGGACCTGGATGTTGTGGATTTCTATAGCAAAGTCCAATGTCGTCCATCAGTTCTCTAACCACAGGCTTTTTTAACCAACGCTCTGACTTTAAGAAAGCTCCCTTTCTGGTAAAAACATGATTTATACATAAAGAACAAAGGGGAGGAATATTTTAAGTACTTGTCGTTGCTTGGATGGTGTAAGAGATAATCCAAATCTGAATGGGGGGTGATGAACTCCTCGTGGGGCTTCACGTTGCCTAAACCAAAGTGGTTTTTGATTGACTTGTAGGTTCTTTCAGTAGTAAAGAAGTCCAGAGGGCGTTTCTTGGATGCGGATCTGTTGCATCTTGCTTCTATCGATTCGTTGTCCTAAACCACCAGATTTACAATAGCCCTATTGGTAATCGATTGATTTACCTTGATCCTGTATCTGGCTGGTCCAATAACCCACTTCGTACCAGCTTCCTTGAAACGAGGCTTGGTATCCCATGACATGTGAGGAGTCTCAGAGAAACTCCTCAGCTTCACAGTGGAGAGCTGTCGCATCTTTCTGAAGTAGGTGTCTGAAATGTTGGAAACATGAAGGCACTTCAAGGCCCAGTACAAGAGCTCTACCTGGTGGTGGTGGACCTTTGTATTTCTTCGATTCAGGGAATCGCATCCCATAACCGAAACCTCGGTTGGCTTTTACCAAAAAATCCGGTCTAGCGTCGTTGGTTAACATAATGTTGGCCGGCCCACGCATGGTTTTGTCCACTTCTCGTTGGTGCACCACCTCCGGCATGTGGTAGCCCAAATTCTTGGACCAGACCTCACAATCATATTTCTTCCTCCAAAGCTCACTGAAATCAAACTGAGTCAGCGCCATTTCGGGCCCCAATTTGAAACGTACTCGGGCCTCTTTCGCAGACAAACCGGTTTTTCGTTGTCGTAAGTGGCCGGACTTATGGGATTGGGGGGCGTGTACAGGAATCCGTATTGGAGAAACTGCGGATGGAAGCCTTTGTGCCAGAAACGTTTCTCGCCGATGCCAAAGCCGATTCTGTTTTTCTTCGTGTATCCTTCCATTGCGGAACAAAAATGCGTAAAACACACAGGGAAAATAATGTGTCAATAGTGACAAGACAACTCGATAATTTACTGACCGCACATCACTGTCATTTGATCGCGATCGTCATTTTTTAGGTCCAAGAATTTTTTGAACTTAAATGCGGACATACTAGTATACCTTTGATAATTAATGGCGAAGGTGTCGCACCAAGTTTTGCAATTAATCCAACTGCTACGGTGTTTAGGGTGTTCGGAAAGGATAAAGATATCACCGAAGTAAACTTAGAGGTCTGAAAGCAACTATTGGAGGCATCCAATACTATAGATTTTGGTGATTGTAGATCATAAACAAAGGACGTGCCAGTTTACCAATAAGATTGGAAAAGGTATGTGAAATTGTAGGTAAATTGCGTACCAAACCTGTCGTCCAAGACAAGAAGCAAGACACAAAGAAGGGCAAAAAGGATGACAAGAAAGGTAAGAAGGACAAAAAGGATAAAAAGGACAAATCGTCGAAATCCAGCAAGAAGAGCAAGAAATCAACCAAGGAGGTAAAAATGTTTTCCAACGAGTTTACCGTGGATGAACTGTACTCCATTGAAAACTTTTTTGAGACTCATGAAGGTAAATTATATTGGACATTGGCACAACAAAACTCACACGTGCATTTGAAGGTGAATCACCCTTCGACTATTTGACTGGTGAGGAGAACGAGGATGTGATGACTGTTCCTAAGGCTTCAAAGAAAACTTTGAAGCTTCGCTTTGGAAAATACAGTTTGCTTCAAGCAACCAGACAACCAAAACCGGTAGACAAGGGCAAGAAAGGGAAGAAGGGCAAAAAAGGTGATAAAGGAAGCAAAAAGAGCAAGTCCAGCAAGTCCTCAAAGAAGAGCAAAGGGAAGCCTGCCAAGGGAAAGGATTACACTTATTACATTGTGAAGTATAACATTCTTTTAGGAAGTACTTTTGTAAAGGATATTTTCGTAATGGCATTTTTTATATAAGTATGTATATTTTTATATAATTTTTACATTTTTACTGACGTCTTTGTGTTATTTCTGTTTCTTCCACTGGACACATAATAGTACCCGATATATCATGTAATAGTTTTACCCTTTGATGAGTCATGACACACCTGATTAAAAAAACTATCAAGTTACTACAATTACGTAAAAATACAGTTTCTATACTGCTGCTGCTGTAAACTAATAAAACTAATAATTGTCATTACAGACCTTGTCTCATAATCCAATATTTTTCCACTCTTATCTCCGACACTGCCATTTAGAAAATCCACAGCTTCAAAATCCTGGGTAAGAGAGACAGAGATACATATTTATTGAGAGTTAGAGAGAGATGCAAGACTTGTGACATCTAAGTAAGCGGTGCATTTCTTAATGGCTGTGTCTGTCAAGTGTTTCTATCTCATAGTTTTGAACAAGGGAAGGGGAAAAAATTGGATTATTAATGTTTGTTGTTACAATTATATATCTTTTTAGTTTACAGGGAAATTTGTTTTGCATTATTATAGGTTAATTCCGGGGTGGTGAATACGAAAATCATATTTAATTATTTTTATTTTGAACCATTCATCCAGAAAATGACAAATTAGTGTTTTTGAGGTTAGAAAGGTGAGTAAATATGTTAAAAATAAATGTACTAAATACGTGAAGAAATAAGTCAAACAATCGAACTATAAATTTATTTAATAAATTTCTTACAAATATAACTCTTTTGCCTAAACGTACTGCAGATTTATATTTTTTGCTTTTTTTTTGGTAACCGAAGGCACAGATTTATTCTGAAAAAATCAACTCGCAGGTTTAAAATAGCCATAAAATATTAAACTAAATTGTGATTTCACAATTATGATGAAAATGAACACTTGTTAACACATAAGTAGATTTAATTGTCAACTAAAACAGAATTCAAAAGAACATCAAACACGGATTATTCTTTAGTAAACTCATCTTCCCTGAGACCATGCAATTACACTTAATCCGTATTTAGAGAACTATCACTTTTGAATTAATCAATCTGTTGATTATCAATCGAATAAAACACAGCAAACAAAAAATCCATTAAATAAATAAACCATTAAAAGTTCAAGAACTACGAAAGGAGGTACTATACAATATAGTAGATATGTAGAAAAATAACAAGAATCTTATATCTAACTTAAATTAATAACAATTTGACTGGTGTGGATATTTTCACTTTTCGCCATAATAATATAAAGTAAAAGAATTCAGTTAAACTTAATTTCTGAAAGACTTTGTGAAATTCATGGGGGCAAAACAATTTCCATTATACGTAAAGTAACAATAAACATTTCAACAGGTGAAACTACCCACAGTTTTAGAAAGTCACAAATTATCAGTACATTTTTACAATAAAAATCACGTTTATCTTGGCAGTGGCCGAAAATCAATCGATCTAAAACAATCATCATTCTGTACAAATCAAAATTTGGCAATATTCAGGAGGTGGCCGAGCTCGTATTCCCATTTTGTAGTCCGTTATGTGCTGTAAAACATGATCGAACCAATCATAAAGGGTGTAAACTACAAAATGAGTTACGTCAGTCGGTGCTCCCCACACAATTACAGTCCGATCCATCTTCAGCCGCCAAATATATCGATAAAATCTATAAAAACTATACAATAAAAAATATCCTCTTCTCTCTCTCTCTGTCGTTTCTACATAAAATTCATTTGCGTGAGCTGATCACACGTCTCTTCAACGTCGCCGTCTTCTGCTGGATCTGTTTCCGCAGCGTCTTGACCTTGGTCTCCTGTTTCTCCGGCTTCTGCTTCCGCAGCCCCGTCCGTTCGGCGGCAGGCGACGTTCCAGCTTTACTATCTACAAACAGAGGATTAATAACGGCACCGAAATTGTGTCGAAAGGCTTACTTCTTAAAACTATCTTTGCACTTTTATCACTTGGTTTGTGAGCGGCGTTTGTACCAGTTTGGGGCTTCCTTTGTGTAGCACGGAGGGAGCGTCTTTGGAAATGGTTCGACAGCTTGCCCGTCACCACCTTAGTTCTCTGCTCCTAAAAACAAAACTTTAATTAGACCAGTACTTAAGGAGATTTAGCTCGAAGGCCGTACCGTTAGTGCCTTCTTGACTGCCACAGGCTTCTTAACTTCTTTCGGCTTCTTCTCCACCACCGGCATTTTCTTTTGCACCCTCTTGACAGTCTCCAACACCAACTGTATCTTACTCTTGGTCAGGTTCTTGTTGATTTTGTCCTTCTTTTTGAACGACAGCTTCTTGCTCTTCAGTATTTTCTGGGCGATGCTCATTTTGGACGCTTTCGCACTCAGCGACGAACGCGTGGCTTTGGGTCTGTCGTCCATCCACTTGGGGGAGTTCTTCTGTATGTCCTCCAGACGCATGCTCTTCCTAGGCACCACGTTTTCCTCGCTGGCGCACCTACGTTTCAGTTGTTTGGTGTTCTTGTGCTGCTCCTCCACCTGGGGCGACGACTTGGGCTTGCTGGAGCTTCGCAGGTTGTGCTTCACCACCTCCGTCTGTAAGTAACCACAAAATAAACATCGGAGATCAAAGGTAAAAAAGGCGGGAAGTACCTCCGTGGTGGTGTCGCACACTTCCAGGTCGTTCGAGCTGGACGAGATCTCGTGTATTTGGATCGAGTCGTCGGGGGCGGCGAACGACTGGTTCTCCTTGTCGGTGGCGGCGTTCAGGTGGTCGGGACTGGGGCGAGTCTCGCGCGGGTCGAAGCTGGTGCTCTCCCTCGGCTTGGGCACGAAGTTCCGTTCTTTCAGGGGGAAACTAGTTGAGGTGGTGGCGGGGCTGTCGCTGGACGTGACGGAGGGCAGTTCCGGGGCACAGGTCACCGGCGGCGGCTTTTGTATGGGGGCGGCGTTCTCGTCTGTAGATGGTTGGGCGTTTTCCGTCTCCGGTTCAATGGTTGTATCTAAAATAACTCTGTTGAGCTACGTCCAACGAGTACCTGGGGGTACTTACCCATTTGATTGTCGAGTTCTGCCTCGTTTAGACAGTTGGAGTTGTCCCCGTCCTCGTAGCGGGTGACTATCTTGAGTCCACGGTCCGGATACGCAGCCTTCTTCCGGTCCTTGAGCACCTGCGCCCTCGGTGGCCCGGGCGGGTCCAGCATCAAGGTGATGGCCGACGTGTTGTCGGCCCGCATCTTGGTGGTGTGCCACCGCTGCAGGGCGTGCTCCACCAGCATTTTGCTCGGGTTCTGCCAGGACTTCTTGAAGTCGCTCATCGCCGCCTGTTCGTTGTGGCGTTCCGCATGCTGCACGATCAGCACGGCCATCTGCGGGCTGATCATGTTGTACAGACCGTCGGTGCCGAAGATCAGGCAACGGTGGGTGGTGGTGTCGATCTTTAGCACCGTACAGTCCGGATGGGGGGACACGACGAAGCGGTTCAGGGCTGAGTTGTAGGACCACAGGTCGCCCAAACTCCGGGCCACGGCCAAGAAGGGGATCTCGTCGATGGGGGTGGAACGGCGGACCGGTCCTTTGTGCCCTATCCGGGGGCGGTTCCACACCACTCGTGGTACGCCCGACTTGGCCACGACTTTGCCGCCGCAGTTCTCGATTCTGGTCATTTCTTCGGCGTTCTCCGGCTTGTGGTCCCTGGTTAAGGGCCTGGCTTTCCAGTTTGTGCTATCCGGATCTTGATAACCTGAATAAAATCATTATTTGTACTTTCACAATAAAGACATAAATTGGGTAAGTATAAGGACAATTTAGGTGTTACCTACCTAGAATTATTCCAGAATCACCAACGTGTCCAATGTATATTTTGCCACGCCTTATGAAAGCCACACTGGCAGTGGTTCCTGCGGTACTCGGTAAACCTGACGCTGTCTTTGGCCACTTTTCTGTTGTAAAAAATTATGTAAAATCGAATTAGAATCGTAAAACATTTAATAAAGTGTAGGGGACAATTTTTGTATATAAAAATTGCTTCATTCAAGTTTATCTTACTTAACCATTGTTCTAAGTCTTGTCTTATTTAATTTCATTATATTATACATAATTATTCTATTAATTTCAAGCTTTCATTGATGAAACTAAAGGGCTCACTCACATTCACACAAAAAATGGATAGAAAAATGTATTTTTCCTAATACAACATGAAAATTATCCAATATGGAGCAACTGTAGGGGCAAAAATAGATAGTCAAATATTATTATTTAAATTGATTTATGAAAAATTGCCTGAATTCAATCAGTTATTTAAAATTCTCTTTTGATTACATCACATTTTACACAGCCATTTTTTATTAACACACAAATAATAGACATTACTCATATTTCAATGCATAATTGTAATTTGATAAGCCTCTACAAAATATAAACTACATAAATTTATCACTGTTGATTGATGAAATAAATTTGTTTATATAGGTTAAGTCAAAAGTGACGTTTAACCTAACAATAAATTCCGCAAGTTTCTTAATTTTGTCGCATATCATTGCATTAATTCATTGCCCTGCATCATTTTCATATCAATTGTTCGTAAACCACCACCAGATCATAATGATTACGTTGTCAAACACAAAAATCGGATCTAACTCACAAAACCTGCAAGATAAACTAGTTAAGCGGGGCCCATTAGTAAACAAAACAGTACCTTGTTCGCGCCACATCGCGTAATGCGTGGAGATGTACCCCTCTTTGATGGCCCGTAGCACATCCTCATCATCATCCGACCAGAAGTTCTTGTTCCTGATGATGGTCTCCATCAGATGCTCCTTGGCGAATATCGCGGCCTCGGCGCCCCCGTGCCCATCGTAGATGCCGAAGAACGCGTACTCCAAATCCTTTTCGTCGTCGGTCTGCTGATAGGCGACCGTGAAATAGTCCTCCATGTATTTGCGGCCGCCCTGCCTGCAGTGGCCGGTCACACGTAAATTCACACCTATCGACGCGGGCATCCTCTCATCTCACTGCACACCTTCGCTACTTAAAAAACAATAACGATCACATGCAATATTGTTGTTGTTCGAACCTGTTGGGAATTGTTTGTGAAATAACTGTCATTGTCGTGTTTAAAGTGTGTCAAAGGATGCGACGGGTGACGTGACGTCGCTCTCTCTCGCACCCGCGTGACTTTCACCACGACGTACGTCGGTTGTCGGTCGGCTTTCGGTTTGGCGCGCTGGTCGGTAATGCAGTTGCGGCGCGGGCATTTCGAAACGTGCGTGGGTTTCCTTAATTCGTAAATTTCGTTTGCACAAACGTTTGTTTAAACAAATACACGATTAAAATTTAATTATAAACTGCAGAAAACGTGATGGAGGTGTAATTAACGCAGCTGCAGATAGATGGAGACTATGTCTTTTGTCAACTGTTTTATCGGCCTTCACTCCTGGGGGCTTTATGGATGTTAATAATTTAAAAACCAGCGAGATCTTCCAAAATTTGCATGATTTTGCTTCAAAATATTATTAGTTATTTGCAAAACAATAAAATTATGCGATGTACTGGCTTCACCTATGGACTAATACGCAGGATTATAAAAAGTACGTAGTATCAACGTTACAGATTCCTGCATTAGCCTAAGCATTGTTTATTAAGGTGACAAGTTTTAATTTAAAACTTTTAAATTTGGGCTTGCTTCAACATTCAGTAAATAAATTAAGGTAATTTCCTAAAATATTTTATATAAATATTAATTAATCCTAGTGGTGGCCACAGAAGTACCATACATTAATATTTTATGTCAATTAGAAAATCCACACCTTCAATTAAATGCAGTCAAAATATATTATACTTTATTTAAAATAATTACAGTATATTATTTGTACAATTATTCTATTAGTTTATATATACTAAATGTATTAATTTTAAATTTTGTGCCTTTTCTCTGGCCACCACTAACTAATTGTTGTAAAAATTAAAGAATCTTTGATACAAGGTTATAGTTAGTTGGTTATAAACAGTAATTTAAACAATTTTCAATATGTTTATTGACATTATAAGTCAACCCAACTTGTATGTATTAACAACATAATTAATTTTTACAACTAATGTAGTAAAACTTGAGTTAACATAAGGATATAAAATATTACTAAATTTAAACTGTTGTCCTTATAATTATATTGTTGTATTTATAATAAAATTACATATAATTCTGTTTATAAATATAATATTCATATACCAGAATAAATATAACATAATTTGGAACAGATATAATTAGTATAATTGGGTTGTAAAATAATGTTTAATGTTTTAAATTATGCTCTAATTAAAGTTTATTGCATACAAAATTGCATATTGCATTCATATTGCAGTATATTGCAATAACAAGTTAATGGTGTTGTGAAATTTGTTTACAGTTATTATTATGCTGTCTGTACATGTAAATAAAATTAAAAAAATTAACAAATACGTCAGTATAGACAAAAAACACTTCAGCAATTGAATAATTTTAATACGTTTATTTATTACCTTTAATTTATATATCACAAAATCATCACTTTTTATTCAGATATTCCCTACAAAACTTTCTTGAGATGTGATTATTATAATAAATTTAGATAAATTGTAATATTTTTGTTTATTGTCTATAATTTATTTACAGTTTATCACAAAATCTTAAGACTAGCATTATATTTTTAGTCCACTTCCAGTTTCTTGAAAGTTCCCTCAATTCCAAACAGGTCCCCTTCATTTTTGGCCTTTCCAGCTCTTTTACTCTCATCCACCAATAAATTACCTTGTCTTTTAAAAAAGCTTTCGTTGTCATTGAGTAATTTTTTGGTATTTTCTACAACACTTCTTTGAGCAACTAAATAATATAAATACACACTTAAATACCTTGTAGTTCTTTGAACGAGGGAGCTGCTCCTCCACGTTCCTTTGGCATGCACTCTTTGGGCACGTAGTTGAGGAAGTCCCCTCCTGAGCCTGCGTGCAGGTGCAACTAAAATTTTAACGGTTGTAATTGAAATTTAATGACCGGGGAAGTCCTTACGATGTCGTAAAGTTCCCTTTTCATGAACGGCTTAACCAAGCCGACCAGTTTGTCGGCCCAAGGCACGATGTTGATCAAGTGGATGCTCTTCAGTCTAACAGGCATGGCCTCCTGCAAATAAAACATGCCCTTTTTGGCCACGATCAAGTTGAATTTGGTGAGGTGGCCGAAGACTGCGCCGTCCATGTCCAAAATCAGGACGTAGCCCTTGCAGGGTCCTTGCTGGTGGACGTGGAGGAGGGTCAGCATGTCGAACATTTTTACGTGGTGGATTAGGTCGAATTTGTCCGGATCGCAGTCGATTAGTTTCATGTAGTTTATGCAGTAGCCCTCAGGGGTTTGTTGTGGCAGCACTTTCATCAACCTTAAATTGGTACCATTAACTCATTAATCTTTGGATTGGATGGAAGACTTACGAGACGTTTAGGGTGGCCTGGAAACCGGGCTCCTGCAGCTCGTTACCCCGGAAAAATATGTCCGGACACAAAGTCCTGATGGTGTAGAAGTTATCCAGAGCTTTTTTGGCCGCCTCATTGCTGTACAAACAGCTGGACAAGAAAACGGCCACTTCCAACTCTTCAAAAATTCCACCACACATCAATTAACTCTCAAAACTAAATTTCTATTTTGTACCTGTGATCTTAGGGAGGTGATTCTGTTTCTCCAACCACACCAGCAATTTTTTCACGTCGTCCCTCTTCAGGTTGGGGTCCTGTTTGTAAGCAGTCTCGACGTCTAGGTTCGTGCACATTTTAGAATCGGTTCCAGAATCGCTGGACGCGCTCCACGAACTGTGATTTGATTATTAAATCTTGTAACCTTAAACCCCCCAACTATTAGTGGACATGAAAACAGGTTTTTATGCATAATTGCAATGATATGGTTGTTTAATATTGTTATAATTGTATGTATGAATTGTATAATGTGGGTAATTAATTAATTATTTGTTTTTTAATCATGTGGTTCACCTAATAACACATATCCCATTAATTGATAATAATAACAATTATTCTTAATTATTTTTTTGATGACTTACTCTTGAGGTTGTTTTTTTAGTAATCAAGGAAGTCGGAAGTAAAGGACAATAATCTAAATGCAAGAAGCTGACCTAGAAGATCTGGAAGATTTCCAAATATTTTAAAATAAAAATAAATAAACCTTCAAAATTATATATTTAAATTTATGGGTTTGAATTGTTGTTATTTGATTGATTTTATTAAAATTTGCTAATTCTTAAAAAAGAAATTAATAAAGTAATTAAAAAAATGTAATATTTAAACTAATTTTATTATTTTAAACTTCCAAGAATAAAATATTAAACTTAAGATTTATTTTTAAGGTCAATTTTTTCTGCAGTGTGAAAAATTCTTAAATTCCAGGAATATTATATAAAATAATGTTTAAATGTTTTACCTACAGATAACATTATAAAAGTGAATTTAAAATTTACACCGGAAATATGAAGGTCGTGGTTTGCGTCACAGTTATATTTTTGTTTAAAATTATATTAATATTTAAAAAAATCAATCTGAATCTCTT
Source organism: Aethina tumida (assembly GCF_024364675.1). Classification (NCBI taxonomy): domain Eukaryota; kingdom Metazoa; phylum Arthropoda; class Insecta; order Coleoptera; family Nitidulidae; genus Aethina; species Aethina tumida. The sequence goes on along the minus strand of NC_065440.1, from coordinate 16,849,817 downwards.
GAATATTTTGTACTAAAAACTCATTATTTAATATCTCTTTTTAATGATATAATTTTATTATTTTTAAGTTAGTTTATGACTGTTTTAATTTTTAATTAATTAATAATTAATTTATTTAATTAATCAATAGTGAAAATTATTCTTACAATTGTATATTCCTCCTTTTTTAAATAAATAATAAAATTTTAACATATTGATTAGTAAATAATTACTAAATATTTAATTTTTTTCTAAATAATAACAAATTTTACATGAATTTTTATTTTTTATTAAAATAAATAGGTTTTTAATAAATTTATTATTTTATTGGTTATTATTAAATAAATATTAATTTATTTAATCAACTGATAATTAACATCATTTCAATAATTTTGTTTTTTTTCTTTGTAAATTCAAAGATATATTTATAATAAATACATATTTATTATTAATTATAAATAAATTCTAATTCTAAAATAAAATTTTCATATATTAATTAATAAATATTGCTAAATATTTTTTTATTTTTTGTTTTTTTTTCTATATAATAAAGAAAAATAATTTTTAAAATTTATTTATTTAATTTTTAATTAAGGCAATTTTATTAATATATTTTTTTTAAGCAAAAAATTAAAAAAAAAATTAAAATTTTATTGGCTATTATTAAATAAATATTATTATAATTTTTTTAGTTTCCTCCTTTTTTAAATTAATTTTTTGTAAATTGAAACAAATATTAATAATTCATTATTTTTATTATTAAATATAAATAAATTCTAATTGTATAATTATTTATTTATTTTTCACTTCCTAAAATAATTGTTAATGTTAAATAATTATGTTTTTTATTAATATTTATCATTTTAATTTGTTATAATTTAACAATTATGTTTTGAAATAATTATTTATTAAATTATAGTCTAATTTTTTATAAATTTTAGTATTTTGAGTAAATACATACATATTTACTTGACTTAATTTTTATTAATATTATTTTAAAGAATTGTTATTTAATATTTTATAACTTCTTTATAAATTTAATGGGTTAAATTAACAATTTTTTAAATAATTGTAAATGAAATAATAATAATTATATATATTTTTTCAATAATTTTTTTTGGTATATTATAACCAACTAGAAAAAATAAAAGAAATTAAAAGACAAATTTTGTATATTTTAATGTTTTGTTTAAAATATGTAAATAATAAAAATGTTTGTTTGATATAACAAATGATTCTTAGAAATATTTGTTATATATTTGTATAAAATCATTGATGATTTATTAAAAAGTTGTTTATGTTTTGTTAAATATTTCTTGGATGTTACATTATTTATTTCTATAAGAAATTCTTTGAATTGAAATAATTGTTTAAATTTTAAACAATTTTTATAATAAATAAATTAACATGTTTTTTAAATATGTTTGTTACAATATACAGTTAACATTTTTATATTTATTTAAGTACTTTTGACTCCATAAAATTGAGAAGAACAATAAATAATAATAAATTGTAATCCAACTAAAATACAAAACAAAAATTTTGTGTTATTAATTTAATCCACTTGTAATTTTTTGAAAGTTCCTTCAATCCCAAAAAAGTCTCCTTCACCCTTCGCCTTTCCAACCCTTTTGCTTTCATCCACCAACTGGGTGTCCTCCCATTTGAAGAACTCTGCGTTGTCGTTCAAAAATTGTTTTGTTTTTTCTGTAAATGAGCAAACATGAGTTTTGTAAAAGAATTAATTATGTAATTAAGAATGTGGTACCATGGAGAACTGCTATTGATTCACACTGGCCACCATAGTCGTTTGGAAGACATTCTTTAGGCACGAACTTGGGGAAGTCCCCACCCAAACCAGGGTGCAAATATAACTAAAAAATATTGTCTGTAGATAATTAATTAAATTATGAAACAATTAGTACCATGTCGAACAGCTCCTTTTTCATAAAGGGCTTCAAAAGTGCCACCAGCTTGTCAGCCCAAGACACAATGTTCACCAAGTGGATGCCCTTCAATCTCACCGGCATGGCTTCCTAAAATGCCCCATCAATAAATAAATCAATTGACTGACAATTAGTTAAATTACTTGTAAATAAAACAGAAACTTTTTGACAACGATCAAGTTGACTTTGGTCAAATGACCAAAGACTGACCCCTCCATGTCCAGAACAAGGACGTATCCGTTGCACGGTCCACATTTGCTTAGATGCAGCATCGTCAGCATGTCGAACTGCTTCAGCTGGTTGATGAAGTGGAAGTGGTCCGGATCACAGTCCACCAATTTCATGTAGTTGATGCAATAACCCTCTGGAGTCAGTTTTGGCAGAATGTTCAACATTCTTAAAGTAAAACAACAATTATTAATTATGAAATTCTAAAACTTAAGAGAATCTTAATCAAAATTAGAATTCTAAAAATAAATTGAGAGTCACTTTTTTGAATGGATAAATTTGTTTTAAAAATATGAATTGCGAGTTGTTTATAAATTATGTAAATATGTGAACCATTTAAACAATTATTATGTTTTATGAGGTACACCAATGTCTGACCTTTGCTTGTTATTTTTATTTATTGTCAGTTTTTTACTCCACTTCAAGGTTTTCAAGAAAATACTAAAATCTGAGCAGTGGAAACAATAAAAATCAATTTATTGTTGATTATGAAACAATTAAAAAACAATACACTTACGAAACATTCATGGTCTCCTTAAAACCAGCATCAGCAACGTTCCTGTTACCAAAAATATCCTGACACAAAGTTTTTATGGTGAAATAGTTGTCCAGAGCTTGTTTCGCAGCTTCGTTGCTGCAGTAACAGCTTTGCAGGAACAAAGCCACTTGCAGCTCTAAAATAATTAAACAAATCAAATTAAATAGGCCAAAATTCTAGTAGTTATTCACCAGTAATTTGAGGCAGGTGCGGCTGCTTCTCCAGCCAAACCTGAAGCTTCCTCACATCGTCCTGCTTCAGGTCCTTATCTTTGTCGTACAAACTTTGAACGTCCACAAGATTAGTACACATCTTAGATGTTGCAGCCACCAACTCTTCCTCACAACTGATGTCTCAAAACCAAATCATCTGATTAACTACTAAAAAACAAGTTTTTTACTAGTAATTTTTTTTAATTGTTACAAACAATTTCGTATCTAATTAAAATCTTATTGGATATTTTTTAATAAGCCTTTTTAATGAGCTAATGTCGTTAATAAATACCTAGTGCTTCCGTTGAGAACGCACGTTTCCTAGATTAAGAAAAACAAATTAGTAATTAACCTTTATTACACATTGAAGGTACAAAAAGGTATAAATTTAGTCGACTTCTAGCTTTTTGAACGTGCCTTCGACGCCGAAGAAGTCGCTGGCTTGCTTCGGACGTCCGGGCCTCAATTTTTCGTTGACCATTTGGGCGTCTTCCATTTTGTGGAAGCTTTCGTACTCCCGAAGCAGCTTCTTGTCTTGCTCTACAAAATAATTATGGATGTTACAAGTTGTTGTCCACTCCACTGGAGGGTATTACCTTGGAGGTCTTTGATTGAGACGCAGGAGCCCCCATAGTCCTTTGGTAGCATGTCCTTGGGCACGTACTTGTAGAACTCCTCCATGTCATTGTGAAGGAACAGCTGAAAATGCCTTAGGTTGAATTAACTGAGGAATACAACTAGAGGCAAACCGACCATGCTCATCAACTCCTTTTTCATGAAGGGTTTCATCAGGGCCAGAATTTTGTCCATGAAGGGGACGATGTTGATGAAGTGGAGGCCCTTGATCCTGATGGGCATGGCTTCCTGCAAAAACCACAAGATGTATCCAATTTTTAAGCTTCTTGAGTCAACTTACTTGTAGGTAGTACATGAACTTCTTCATGGTGATGATGTTGAGCTTGGTGACGTGGCCGAAGGCGATCCCTTTCAAGTCAGCAACCATGATCAAACCGTTGGAGGTGCCTTTGATGTTCAAGTTCCTTATGGCGGACATGTCCCAGTTCCTGATCTGGTTGGAGAAGTTGTACTTGTCTGGGTCGGTGTTTAGTAGCTTCGAAAAGATCACGGTGTAGCCCTCAGGTGTCAGCTTCGGAAGTGGTCTCACTAAGCTACAAGTTAAAGGTCAAAATTGGTTGTAAATTGATTGCTAAATTTACCAGACGTCCTGCGTTTCTGTCACCGAAGGATTATTGGGTGATCTGTTGGAGAAAATGTCTGAGCAAATAGTCCTCACAGTGAAATAATTATCAACGGTGGTTTTGGCTTGTTCATTGCTGTAATAGCAGCTGTGCAAGAACAAAATAGCTTGTAACTCTAAAACAAACAATTCCTGACCCACTCTGGAAGAATCCCAGGATTATTTCCTCACCAGTGATTTTGGGTAGATGAGGCTGGTGCTCCACCCACTCCAACAGACTCCTCACGTCCTCCCTCTTCAGGTTGGGGTCCTTCTTGTACTCGTCCTCCACATTAGCTAACGCCATTCTGGAATCACTGACTCAATGCCTTTCAAGTCAAGGGTTTTAAGTGCTTTTAAATGATTGAGCAACAATGCCTCAATTTCCTTTGTTGTTGTCGCCAATTTATTTCGTGCGTGATCATTAAATTTAGTTTTCGCGTTCACGCTACTAATAAGATAAGATTACAACGTCGCTTGTTTTTATGCAAAACTACACGAAACATTTGTTTTCCTTTTCAAACCAATTATTAAATGGCACAAGTGGTGTTTACGTTTCGATTATTAATTATAATTATAACAATATGTTTAGCTGTGGCCTTGTCGCAGGATTTATGCACATGCATAACGTTTGAACCGATTTGGACTTGATGACAAAGTTTGCGTGATCGACATCCATGTTTGTAAATCGAACTAATTAATTTTGTACACGTGAAATATGATTTTTCAACTTTGATTTATTGTCGCCTTGAACGATTTTACTACCTATAATAATTGTGCCAATTAAAAAAATATAAAAAGTGATTAAAACCTTTGAACGAACTAAATTAATTGAACATAAAGTAAATAATTATTTAGTTACATATTCAGTAAATAAAACAGATAAATTGCTGTTGCTCATAATTTATTCATTTTTATTTATTATTCAGATGGTGCCTTAGTTGTTGAAGTAGATGAATCATAAGCTACAAATTTATATTCAGTTAATCTATTATTTAATTGATTAATTAGTACCTTTCTTCGAGTCGCCTGAAAGAATAATAATTAGAAGCAATTCATTAAAATTTCTTTAGTTACTTACTTGGTCCGAAACATCCTTTCTTATAATTAACATCCAAGGATTGAATTGAAGGGTTAATTTTATAAATAAATGGTTGCACCTAAAAAATATCAATAAGAAAGTGTTACAGATTCATTTTTGTTTAAATACAGATAGAAACAACAAAGCAAAGATGTAAAGTAAGATTGAAAACTTCATTTTTGTGCACTATTAATTTTATTGTCTGTTTTCTTATCTTTTATATGTGTTTAAATAATTATTTAGTGATATTGATCTTAATTACTGAATTATGCAGGTAAGAATTTATTTAAGTTTGTTGTAATTTATGACTATTAGTTTAAAAGATTACACTTTTACCAGACTAGTGTTTATTTTAATTACAGCGATTAAAAAAATTTTAATAATTGGGCTACAATTATTATTAAAATACACAGCAATTAAAATATTTATAATATTATGGTGCCATAAAAATAACCATAAAATTAATATAATTAAATGTAAAATTTAACATTTACTTTAATTTAATTTTGATTGTGATTCTCATTCTAATTCTGAGCCTTTTAATCTGATTCGGAGATTTTGAATTTAATTTTGACATTCTGAATCTGATTTTGAAATTCCGATTATACTAATTGAATCTAATTTTGAAATTCTGAGATTCTGAAATTTTAATTATGATTCTGTTTCTAATTCTGAGATTCTCATTATAATTCTAGTTCTGATTCTGAGTTTCTGAATATAAATATTAGATTTTTTTTTATTCAGAGACTCTTATTAAGAAATTCTGATTCTGAGATTTTTATTTCAATTCTAACTTTAATATACTGATTTTGATGCTTTTTCTGATTCTAATTTTGATGTTCTGAATCTATTTGTAAATTATGATTCTCATTCTGAATTTTTTCATTCTGATTAAGATTTTGAGACTGTGATTGTTACAGTTTGTTTCTGATTCTGAGATTCTGAATCTGATTTTGATTCAAATTCTGAAATTCTGAATCTGATTCTGATATTTTGAATCCAATTCTCAGATCTTGAATTTGGTTTTTTAAAATTTTTATTATAATTCAGAGATTCAGTAATTTTATTTATGATTCTGAAATTCTGATTCCAATTCTAGATCTGATTCTGAGTTTTTGAATCTGATTCTGATTTTTTAATAGTAATTCATTGATTCTGAATCTTATTCTGAGGTTTCAATTTTTATTCTGATACTAATTCTGATACTATTTCTGATTCCAACTATGGGGTTATGATTCTTGGGTTGAAATTTTTGTTCTTATTCTGAGATTCTAAATCTGATTACGAGATTTTGATCCAGATCCTGAGATTCCAATTAAGAAATTCTGATTCTAAGAGTTATATTTTAATTCTGACTTTGAGATTCTGATGCTAATTCTGATTACCATTTTGAGATTTTGAATATAATAGTGAGTTTTTGATTCTCATTTTGTTCTGATTTTGAGATTTTGACTCTGATTCTGATAGTTTAATATTGACTCTGAGATTCTGATTCTAATTCTGAATCTGAATCTGAGATCTTTGTTCTAATTCCGAGATTCTTTACAAAATATGGGATAAAGTGAAATATTTTACAACATTAACATCAGAAAACAAATGTATAACTATTCATTCATTCATTTTTCAACCAGACAGTCAATGTAAAACATTGAGTCGTTTCCATTTAATAATGTACAATTAACCATAATAATCCCTCATTACTTATTCAATGATAAGACGACAAAAACTTACATGCCATAATTTCCTATACGAGATGCGGTTTTTCTATTACAACAATTAAATGACTCCAATGTAAAACATGCAATTTTTATTCAGGCACATATTTCTCAGAATCAACGAAATAATTTAATAAAATTTTATTATATAAAATTGTATAACAATTCGACAGTATTTCCGCCTTTTTATGTCGCTTCCTTAAAATCGTAACTTCCTAAAGCGTTTATCCGAATCAAACACCAGAATAACTATAATTATCCAAATTAAAACACATATAAAAATCATGATGGTCAAACGTTAGAAAACGCAGTGAAAAATGAACTACTTAGTCGCTTTGGTTTTCGTCCTTTGTGTTATTTGTGTGGTGAGTCAATGATGCTTGAGTGTCTTGTACAAATTGTTGTAAAAAATTATTGTAGTTGTACACGAACGGGTTGCCCCAAGTTGATCACCATGATCACGCTGGATTGCATGGTGATCATCACCACGATGCTGCCTGTGGAAGGAGATGTAAGTTCAACTCTATTTAAGAGGATTTAGGGCTCAAAGTTTTGATTTTAGCCACCACCACCACCACAACCACAACAGCTGCTTCAACCTAAGGTTGATTATTAATGAGGGGTTTTATGTTTGATGTTCAATAAAGTTGATCAGTAAAATTATTTGTGTTTTCTTTTTATTATGGTAATTAAATAAAATCTTGTCTATTACTTTTAATTCAATTATGTAATATAGTAAATTTAATTAACTATGTTATTAATTATTATTACATAAGACCATAAATAAAAATAATATTTTGTTTCTCCTAATTCAGCAATACTAAAACATTACTTAAACTACTAAAAAACATCTATCATAGATAGATTCATGTTTTTTCCGGCAAAGATGTCTCCAATTCTCTTGGATCTGGCTTTTGAAAATTTTTGTCCACAAAATCGTTGATTTTTATCCTGTCCATCAAAGCTGAGCCAACAAAACTGTTGTTTAATTGCACTATTTCCATCATTTCATTTGTTGTCACCTCAGTAGACTGTGTAGTCGTTTCTTGGACTTCAGTAGTCTGGGCTTTATCCCTCCTGATTAAACCCTTCAAAAATTACAACAAAAATAGTTTTTACATCTATTTATTAGTTAATTAAGTACTTACAATTAAGCAGAAGATGAGCAAACAGTTTTTAACGTGATTCATTTTAATGTGATGTAAAAACGTATTTTTTTAACATTTATACAGACCCAACAGGATGTTCTTGTATTGTAACGAATTAATTTTGGCCATAACTGTATTTGTAAACAAATCAGGACGAAGAATTAGACCGTAAATTTATGAATAAAACACCTTTGTTAAGATTAATTTTATATTTTCCACAAACAGAATACAAAAAAATAACTTTACAAAAAAAAAACAACAAAAACTCTTACCTAATAAAATTATAATCTTATTTTCATATCTTATATTACAAAAGAAGAAAAAAACATGTTAAACCGTAGATAAATGTGGGGGGCAAATCAACTAAATATTATTTTATTTAAGAATACCAAAAACAGTCTTATTAATTTTTATTGGAAAACTCGAGACTGAAGTAGAAAATCAAACAATAAATTAATTAGCTTGCTATAAAAGGGGTATACAATTTTCGCTTCTACATGGTGAATTTTTCAGTTTTCAGACAAAAACTAACAAATTCATCCGAATCGTACAAGATAAACATCTATGCTGACTAGATATATATATAATATATAAATGTATAAATATGTAAAAGTATCATACAAAATATTAATATGCTTTTGTAAAGTTATCAAAAAGTCGGATCAAAGGCAAAAATCAGTTTTGACATCTTTGGTAAGGGACGTGTGCGTCCGCGTTTTATCCATATTCAGTTTATTTTTGATCAGTGTCAAATGCAGAAAAAACATGTATAAATAGCAAAATTTTTAATAATAATAATTATAAAACGTTCTCAGTCTTTCGGTCCAGTTCACAACACCGAACTTACAACTACAGGTTTTTCAGTACTTTAGTTAACAAATTTTAGATTTTACTGATTAAATACAACAACCGTCGGTCCACCTAGAACGGAAAATGACATTTCTCAGCTTGTTATTATTGTATTGTATTATCACAGAACTTAAAATATAAAAAAAAAAACAGAATGTGATCGTTTTAGGTTTCGAAATGCTTGTAGATCGCCGTCACGTAGCTCATCACTTGCTGCCAGTCGGGCCGTTCCAGCTGAATCATGTCGTTGATGTTCTGCAACAGAAATAATTAGTTATATACTTGTTTAACAGTGTTATACTGGAGTAGTACCAAAGTGGTGGTGATGCCGACACTTTCGGCGGCGGCGAACGCCAACGAGAAGTTCCTGCGCTTCTCCTGCGGCGTCAGGCTGTCGTACGGTATCCTGTCCGGCAGGTACGTGTGCAGCAACGCGCACAACGCCAGCCCGTCGTTCCACGAACTCGAGAAGTTCGTGATGTCGGTGTTCCGGTAGCCGACGCACTTGTTCTGGCACCACTTGAGCAGCGCGTTCCTCTTGGAGCCGCCGTTCTTCACCAAACTGTTCAGCGGGTCCTTACGTTCACCTGTAAAACAAATCGGTCATTCAGTACCCGATATTGAGGTTCAAACTGGTGGTACTACCTATGCTTAGGTCGGAGCAGCTGTTCCTGCGGGCGAAGTCGATGCCTCCCTTCTGCAGGATTGACTCGCGGTAGTTCTCGTCCTGTTTCGTCTTGCACATGTCCGGCTTGTTCAGCGAATCTGCTTCATTAATTAATTATTAACATCATTAATCATTACATTAAATAATTAATTACCTGAGATGACTGTCTTCGCCGACCACCCGAGTTTGTTGGGCTGTTGTTCCTTGAGGGGCGTCTTGGCCCCCGAAGGGGGCGCCTGGGGCGGCAACTGGTCGGTCCAGTCAGGCGTCTTGAGGGGCGAACCGGGCGACGGTGTGGGCATTATCAGCGACGGGCTGGAGGGGCTCTTCACGTCCGACGCCATCGAATTGATCGACGACGACGAGCTGCTCCGCGACATCACTCCCAAACCTAATTATGGGTGAATAATTGTTAAAAGTCTAAACTATTAGGACGTATGATACATAGTTGAAAAGGCCATTAAATTACGCATCCATTGACACCCACGGAATTTGAATTTCCATAGGCCATAACTCAGCTATTTTCCATCCGATTCCAACAATTCGGGCATCGTTGGATAGGTAATTTAATCACCTTTCTATCAATGCATTAAGCTCAATGAAAATTGAAATTAAGTGATTTTTACCTGTTTTGGTTGGAGGCTTGGACCCGGCGGCGTTCTCGATGCTCTCAATCAACGACTTGACGGATTGACGGCTGTTCTGTCTGGACAGGGCGGCCTTCTGACGCCGTGAGGCGAACTCGTCGTTGGGGAACGACGTCGGTCTCAGTTGTACCGTGGACTCGACGGCGTTTTGGGCTGAAAATTGCACACACAACCACTTATCAAACTGCAATTTAAATCACATCGTTTCTAAGACTTTTATTTCAGAATAGCCGGGCAAAAAAAAAAAAATTGCTCAAATTGACTGTGACAACAAAATTTTTATACAAGTACTGGTGTATTAGTCTACTAACTAATAAAAATCGAATGTTACTAATATTACGTGTACAATCTAAATAAGGGTCGTTTTATTTATCAGTCTCGGATATCATGGACAGGATTTCTTGGTGGTCGGGGGCGATTTCGCTGTGCTCCGACGTTTGTTCGATGGTGGTGCAACTGGAACTAGACTTGACACTCAAGTCGTAGTCCTTCTCCGAGTCGGACTTGTACTGGTTTTTCAAGCCGATGGTGCTCTTCACCTCCTCCACCAGGGAGAGTTTGGACGTGGACGCCGGTAGGTCCACGTCCCTGCCCTTGGACGCCACGTCCACCGGTCTAACAGGCTCCGGGAATCTGTACTCCGAATTGGGCGAGAAATTCACCGACTTCTTGCGCTGCTCGAAGTTCTGCGACACGTAAAACGACTTGGTGTTCTCGTCCAGCGGTATGAAATCGATGTAGTTGTCCAGGTCTTCGCCGATCCTGGCGTTGCTGGGCATCTTCTCGTTCGAGACGCCACGCGTCAGACGCTTGGACGTGCCCTGTATTTCGTAGTGGCGTGGCTCCTGGAACATGCCCGAGAAGTTGCTCGAGGTGTTGTCCAGCCGGAACAGGTTCACCTTCGAGTCGTTGCTGCGCTCCAAGTTCTGGAAGCTCAGACTCGCCGCAATGTTCAGGTCTTCGAACTTCTCGGCCACGTCGATGTAGGAGTAGCTCATGCTGACGTTGCTGTAGCCGGAGGCGTTCTCCACGTCCGTGTCCTCCATTTTCTCCAAGTCGCGGCGCTTTTGACTGCTGTCCGTTATCGCTTCGATCGACAGGTTGGTCTCGCTTACGACGTTCTTCACCTTCAAGTCCTGAGGCTGATTGGTCTGGGAGTTTGCTATACTCGTGTTCGATTCTACTTCTACAGTGTAATTTTCAGTGGTCCTTTTCATAATATTAACAGATTAAGTGTCATGGTTGACGTGCATACTAACAATTTCGACGTGGCATCAAATAAATGCAAAACTACTAATGACATCTGATTATTGTTGTCGTTTCAATAGACATTAAATCCATAGACGTAATAAAAACAAGCATATCAAATTTTTAAACTTTATTACAAACGTATAACACTTGTATAAATAAACTATTCATAAATATTAAATATTCAAAAGCTTCAAATGAGTGCCAAATTTAGACGAGAGGAGATTCATGGTCGATTCGGTCAATTTAATCACAAATCAGCCACATCCTCCTTCTTTTTGTTCCACGTGTTACTGGGCGACGCGTAACCACGGTCAAAGACCGGCGTGTAACCTATATCCTCATCCAAATTGAACTTCTTCAACTTGCTCCTCCTGATGGAGGAACTGCGTTCGAAGCTACCAGTCTCAGAAGGGGCATTCTCCAACCCGTACTTCTGGCTCAAACCCTGAACAAACAGCAGGTCAGCTTCGTTGATGTCTGAGCTCACTGAGTCACGTCTCTTTATGGAGGCCAACAGTTTGTGGTCTTCTTCGTCGAGCTTGTTCTGATTTGGTTGAGACGGTTGGTCCACCCGGACTGGGGCAAAGAAATCGTCGAAGCTGGTCTCTTGCACCTCACCTTCATCACCATCATCATCATCATCGGTCTTATCTTCCTCAGCTTCGCGGAAGGATTCCCGACTTTTCATCTCCTTTAAAACCTGTTTGTAAGAATTACGTATGACCAGAGGGGCCTTTACGCCGTATTTGTTTTGTTTCTTGATCGTCTCCGACTCAGGGTTGGTGTCTATCTTTGGAGCCCTTGGAATTGTGTTTACTAGCAAGCTGTCTTTGTTTTGGTCTCCATCTGAGTCGGTGCTTTGTTCAGAGTCTTTTTCCTGTACATCTTGGTCTGTAATTATGATTGTCTGCTCACTAACAAAGACTTGACCGTCATCACCATGCTTGTCAGCTTCGAATCCACTATCAACGTCAAGTTCTGGCTTCTTGAACACAAACTCTTGTTTACTTTCGTAACTTTTAGGAGTCATCGGAATTGAGTTCATTAATAGGCTGTCGTCATCATCTTTGTCAGTATCATATTTACCATAATCCTTGCTGGAGTCGTACATTTCAACTCTAGCATCCTCCTCCAAATCCGAGGGGGATATCTCAGTGAATTCGAAGCCGTTCTTTTGCATGTTGATGCTGGACATGTTGCTTGAGCAATTCACCCTCTTTTGGGAACGCCTTATTTGCCCTGTGGCCAAGTCGAAATTGCCATACGAGTAGCTCGAGCCTTCCGAACGATCATCATCATCATCTAGAACGTTCAGTGAGTCGTAACTTTTCGAGTACACCTTGTTTAACGACACTAGTGGTGGTGCGTTGTCAAAATCTAAACTTAACCTGTTAACAGGCTCCCCGTTCTTCATCACCGTCTCTTTTATTGGGGTACTGATGTCACAGCTTTGAATGTTCTTCTTGAACCTCTTCAAGTTGGTGCTTTTGGCCTTGTGCTCCTCGAAAGCCTTGTTTATTTTAACAGCAAACTGCTGCTGGCGAGGCAACGAATTGTAATCGTAGATGGTGGGAATCTCGTCCAAGATCTCCTCCAGCTTCACGTCGTGGCTGGAGCTGCGAGGATTCGACACCGAATCCGAGGGTTTGATGGACGAGACCCGGTGCAGCTGAGTGTCGCCGTCCTCTTTAAACAAGTTCTCGCACTCCTTACTCCTGAGCAGCTTATTTTCGTTGGACGTGAAGACAAACTGGATGTCGCTCAGACTTTTGGTCTTCGCGTCGGACTCCTCCTTTGTCGGCTTCTTGTATTGCTCACTGTCCGCCCTGCGTACGGACGTGGGCTTTAATTTAGGCCTGGGCAACTTGACCTCCACATTGTTTTCCAAGGCGCTCGCCCTGATTTGCGAGTCAACCGAAGGTACGGAAGGGTCGTCGGTTATTTGTTTCAACTTTGGGTTGGCTATGACCGAATCCAGTAGGGGCTTACTGATGGCCAACAGTTCTTTGGGGCGTTTCGCCACAGGTTTGGCCACGCACTGCTCTTGGTCGTACATGTTTTTGAGCCTACGCACCACCTTCTCCTGCTCACTGAGCTCTTCCTCGGGTATGGCCGGATCTATGGACGTGTACCACTCGTTCAACGACTGTATTAGCATATCCTCCTCCACCGACATGGCTTTGAGTTTGCTGCGCATCTTTTTCTCGCGCTTCTTCACGAACTTGCCGAGGAAGTCTTTTTTATCGGCACTGTCTAGGGAGGTGGTACTACCCATTTTGGCCTCGGCAGATTGGCTGCTTTTTTTCGACGACCTGCGCATCGAAAACATGGCGGGGCTTTGAACTGCACCTGCTTTATAAAATCAAGTTCTTCAATGCGTGGGGTTCTCAGTAACAGTTTGGACACAACACAAAAGCACCGCTAGAACGTACGACCCACCTTTAGAAAGCCACTAGTGCAGCCTTCAACTACCTCAAAGGCCGCAGCAAACAACGACACACATTTAGGCGAAAAACCAGCAACTAACCTTTGAGCTTGTCGATTTGAGACTCGAGCTGTCTCACACGTTCCCTCAGCGACTTGTTGTCCAGCACGAACTTCTGTAGTTCCTTTTGGGCCTCTGTTTTGAAGTCGTTGGCCACTCGCACGGATGTCAGAAGGTCGTCTTGGAATTTCTCCCAGTCTTCCGTCTATAACAGACAATTTATATTTAGCTTCAGAAATTTTCCAGTTTGGAACAGACTAATGAATTTAAATTAAGGATTTTTTACCAATAAATAGAATCCACCTTACTTTTTGTACACACAACACACAACTGATCAATTCCTTGAAACGTCACACATCCTCTCTCATTGAAAGATAAGATTAGATACAGAGGAAACTTAGTCATAGCCCACGATCTGAGAAAATATATTTATGATTTTGTGTAAACAACTAACCTCCTCCTTGCGTATCTTCTTGAGCTCATCGACCTCCGCCATCAAAACCAAATTCTTCTCTTCGCTTTCGCTCAGATTCCTCTGGGTTTCGCTCAGCACCGCCGACAGCTGCCTCTTGTCCTCCAATTGACACTGACTCTGGACCTATAAATAAAACAGGTGAATCACAACAATAAAACTACTACTAGATTATTAAAGAAAGAACCTGTAGTTCGTTGACAACCTCTTGGAAGTGTTGAAGCTGCTCAGTAATCGAGGCCTTCTCCATTTGAAGCTTCTCACACTTGTACTCCAAGTCGCTTTGCGTCGTCTTCGCATTGTTTCTAGTAACTTTGCACTCCTCCTGCAAAATGGACACTTGTTCCTTGAACTTTTCAGCTTCGTTCTTGCTTCTGGCCACTTGCTCCTTCAAATCGGCAACTTCCGACTCGAGGGCGTCCTTCTCTTTGCGTGCGTTGTCCAGAAGCTCGTCCAGTTCGGACTTGTCGCTTAACGCCCTGTCCTGCTCCAGTTCGTTGATCTAAGCAAAATAATTTTAGTAATGTTTGAGGAGGTGGGGGTTTAACTTACTTTCGTCCTGGCATTGTCCAACAGATCTTTCAGCCTGTTAATCTCGATCTGCCTGCTGCTGCACTGATCCTTGGCCAAAGCCAGCTCCTGATCCAGCTGCTTGTGCTCCGCATGCTTAGCGTCCAACGTGCTCTCCAACGTCTTAACCCGCTCCGACAAGTTAACAACATCCCCCTCCCGCTCCTCGTTCAACGACCTACACTCCTGAAGCTCCCCGGTAAGCTGCTCGATCTTCAACAGGTGACCCTCACGTTCCTCCTGCGCGGACTTCAGCAGCTCCACCAGCTTCTTCTCCCTCTCCACCGCCGACTCGAAATTACTGGCGGCGTGCTCGTCCTTCTCCTTGTACAGCAGCTGCTTCAGCGACTCGACCTCCGACCGGGCGTCGTTCAGCCTCTCGGTCTGGCGGCACAGCGAGTCGAACATCAGCGTCTTCTCCTCCGTCAGCCTTTCGTTCTCCTGCTGCAGCTCCGTGAGCTGTCTCTGTAGGTCGGTCAGCTCTTGCAGGGTCGCCTGCAGCTCCTCGTTGGTGCTGTAGTGCGTCTCTTGCATCTGGTTTATCTTGTCCTGGAGGCACGCCACGGATATTTCCGACACGTTGCCGCTGCTGTGCTTGTCCCATTCGGGGGTGGTGCAGGCGGTAACGTCTCCCTGCATGTCATCTAGAATCTACGAACACAAAATAAATATGTAACAGTTGTGGGGTACAGCAGAGATAGTACAATTCGTTTCTTGTAAGCATGGTTGCAGTACATCAGGGGAAATTTGTAGTGCAGCGGGAATAATTGAACAAACAAGTTATAGTATGTCAGAAATTTGTGAAGTGACAGCGTCAAAACTTACATTCGAAGCGATTGAAGCTGGTGCCGAACTGTGGTGCCTCTGGGACTCGAATAAAAGTTGTTGTTTCTCGTTGTCTGATAGTGGGGAATGTGCCACGTCCCTTAGTCGGTTCCTCAGGGCTGTGTTTTCCTCCACCAGTTTGTCCAGCTGCATGTTGGACTCCTCCTCCGAGTGCTACGACAGTTGGTTGATTATATAGCTACAATTATTGTAAGGGATTAGTACCTTGAGCTTCTCTATTTCCTTTTGGAGGATGTTGAGCTGTCCTTTTTGCTCACCGAGTTGGAGGGCCAGATTGGACTTTTCCGTGGCCATCTCCGCCAGCTGCTTCTGGAGGATGTCGATGGTGGGGTTGACAGCTTCGGGCGAGTACTCGTTGGTCTCTAGTTTGTTGTTGTTCTTGGTCAAACCTGAAGGCCAAATCAGATTAATTTGATTTAACCAAAGAGGTTGAGGCAAAGTACCTTTCTTATCATGTTTCTTGTCGCCAATCTTGTCGAGCCGGTCCCTGGACGCTGCCTTCTTGGGTTTGGCTCCCCTGCTGCCCTTTGCATCGGCGTTCAAGTTGCTGATGGACGAGGTCCTGGACAGGTCGTCCCTGTTGTCCTCGATCTTCGAACTGGGCGCCTGCCCTCTGCGGAATATCGCCTTGATCGACTTCATCTTTTCGATGCCAATCCAACTGGTAGACTTTAACTCGCGTACATGCTCAAACCTTAACGTTCAACCTTTCACTTTCCGAGATACTGTAAAATTCGTGTCGGTCTTACGTCTTACTTACTACAAAAACAATTAGAAAAGAAAGGTTGGTCCCCCGTGCGAAATGTCATCATTTCCACAATTAAAACAAACCGTTCCTCAACGTGCGCAGCGACGGACGAGGCGGATGATCGTGACCTTCGCGTCTGGCTTTATCAATAGCCTTTTTGTGTCGACTCTTCATTCAATGGACAATTATAGAATTGTGCGCCTATAAATAAAACTGGTGCTTATCGTTCCGAACGGCACCCAATTAAATCTTAATTGGGCAACCGAGATGTTTAATGTAATTGATGCAGGTCGCTTATCTACACCACGACGCGGGACCGTTGCTCCGGTTTTTTATTTTACGGTTCCCGCGATCGGTGTCTTGACCTTAATGGACCGCGAGAGGCGAAATTGGTATTCAGATGCTAACGCGGAATGTGGGCGGCCCAGGCGCCGACTACAACCGCTTTTGTCTATTGTTTTTTTTTTAGTTATTTAGTATGATTGACGGACGCGTAAATCCGTCGTACACACCGGAACACGTACGGTTCTTTTATTTTCTTTTTTTTTTTTTATTCGACGTCCGACGTGTGACTGCGGTTTAAATCGGATTGGATTCTTCGATAAGTTGTTGTTGTGGTTTCTAGCCAGTCGTTAGACTACTGTGATTACAGAAAATTAAATAAATTCTTCAGATTAGTAGACATATATTATGGAAACTAAAAATTCTTCCAACACTCTTAAGAATTTTAATCAAAACCTTCTGGAATTGAATATTTTAAGAATTTAGTTGCTTAAAATGTGTCCCTCTTGTAGAATGTTGATAGAAAAGAGAAAAGTGGCTCATAAAACTCTTTGGAAACTATTCAGAATTTCAATCAGAACCTTCTGGAGATGCATAATTTAAGAATAATTCATATATAAAGATACTGGTAAAAAATACAGCTTAACAATTCATTGTTTTCGTCCTATTATATATTTTTTCACAGAGAAATATATATTAGTTGATAGACTTCTTCGGAGGATATTCAGAGCTTCAATCAGAACCTTCTGGAGATGTATATTTTGAGAATAAATCATAAATAAAGATACTGGTAACAACGTACAGCTTAAGAATTCATTGTCCTCGCCCAATTTTATATTTTTTCATAGAAAATATATATTAGTTGATATAACTCTTCGGAAGATATTCAGAACTTCAATCAGAACCTTCTGGAGCTGCATATTTTGAGAATAAATCATAAATAAAGATACTGGTAACAATGTACAGCTTAACAATTTATTGTTTTCGCCTTATTTTACATTTTTCATAGAGAAATATATATTAGTTGATAAAACTCTTCAGAGGCTATTCAGAACTTCAATCAGAACCTTCTGAAGCTGCATATTTTGAGAATAAATCATAAATAAAGATACTGTTAACAACGTACAGCTTAATTCATTGTTTTCGTCCTATTTTATATTTTTTCACAGAGAAATATATATTAGTTGATAGAACTCTTCGGAGGATATTGAGAACTTCATTCAGAACCTTCTGGAGCTGCATATTTTGAGAATAAATCATAAATAAAGATACTGGTAACAATGTACAGTTTAACAATTTATTGTTTTCGCCCTAATTTATATTTTTTCACAGACAAATATATATTAGTTGATAGAACTCTTCAGGATATTCAGAACTTCAATCAGTACCTTCTGGAGATGCATATTTTGAAAATAAATCATAAATAAAGATACTGTTAACAACGTACAGCTTAATTCATTGTTTTCGTCCTATTTTATATTTTTTCACAGAGAAATATATATTAGTTGATAGAACTCTTCGGAGGATATTGAGAACTTCATTCAGAACCTTCTGGAGCTGCATATTTTGAGAATAAATCATAAATAAAGATACTGGTAACAATGTACAGTTTAACAATTTATTGTTTTCGCCCTAATTTATATTTTTTCACAGACAAATATATATTAGTTGATAGAACTCTTCAGGATATTCAGAACTTCAATCAGTACCTTCTGGAGATGCATATTTTGAAAATAAATCATAAATAAAGATACTGTTAACAACGTACAGCTTAATTCATTGTTTTCGTCCTATTTTATATTTTTTCACAGAGAAATATATATTAGTTGATAGAACTCTTCGGAGGATATTGAGAACTTCATTCAGAACCTTCTGGAGCTGCATATTTTGAGAATAAATCATAAATAAAGATACTGGTAACAATGTACAGTTTAACAATTTGTTTTCGCCCTAATTTATATTTTTTCACAGACAAATATATATTAGTTGATAGAACTCTTCGGAGGATATTCAGAACTTCAATCAGTACCTTCTGGAGATGCATATTTTGAAAATAAATCATAAATAAAGACACTGGTAATAACGTACAAATTAACAATTCATTGATTTCGTCCTATTTTATATTTTTTCATAGAGAAATATATATTAGTTGATAGAACTCTTCGGAGGATATTCAGAACTTCAATCAGAACCTTCTGGAGATGCATATTTTGAGAATAAATCATAAATAAGGATACTGGTAACAACGTACAGCTTAACAATTCATTGTTTTCACCCTATTTTATATTTTTTCACAAAGAAATATATATTAGTTGATAAAATTCTTCGGAGGATATTCGGAACTTCAATCAGAACCTTCTGGAGCTGCATATTTTGACAATAATTCATATATAAAGATACTGGTAACAACGTACAGCTTAACAATTCATGGTTTTCGCCTTATTTTATATTTTTTCATAGAGAAATATATATTAGTTGATAGAACCCTTCGGAGACTATTCAGAACTTCAATCAGAACCTTCTGGTTCTACATATTTTGAGAAAAAATAATAAATAATTGAATTGGTAACAACATATAGCTTAAAAATACATAATAATTTTTTATATAAATTAGGTAATACGACTCTTAGGACATCAATTAGTACCCAGAACCTTCAAGAACTGTTGATTGGAACCATTATAAAATCAGCAGAACTATTTAAATTTGTATCAGGCAATTATAAAACTTTTAACATGAATAAAGTTGATTTATATATATTTTTACATATTTTCTATAATCCTTTTAAGGCAATTATTGTTATAAAAATATTAAATATGGAACAAGTTTACCCCTTTTGGATCAAGGTTAAAATTACGTGTAGTCCTCCAAATCACAACAGCGACAAAACTGCGGTAAGCAGTCATTTCCTTTTTCGGCACCGGACAAGGCTACCACATACACCAGTAGTCAAGAATCTCGACCAAAACCGAAACCTTTCGACAGCAAATCCCGGCCAATTAAAGTCTAAATAACTGCGCCATTTCATAAGCCACTTGTTCCACTGAACGCTCCAATTAATAACGTTGTGAAAATTAACTCGAGAGAACAACAAGAAAAAACCGGCATAATTAATAAACTTTTAACGCAGAAGTAGGATAACGTGTTTTTTCTAACCGGTCCAATTGGTCTTAATTGCGTCGCCGGAAAACACCGGTGGCGTTAGAAAGTCCGAGCGATTTTCCAATACACAGGAAATCGATATAAAAAAAAAAACGCACGTCCGGTTTTCCGTCGACGAGACAACTGGAGGAGAGAGAACGACTCGGTGACCCACATCGTCGCCGAGGTAACATTTGCCAGATGCGATTAGCGCCTGGGCGCGTCTCCGCCGCACGAAAACGATAAAAAGGACCGCAATTACGTTAATCGGGGCGTGCATTCCTCGATAATGCTGATGATTTACGTTAGCGTGACCTCGACATTATTGGAAACGCACACACACCTGCTTTCGGCGATTTCCTCGCACCTTTCCCGATAATCGTGTTTCCTCCAATTAGCAACGGCAGGCCTTGGAATCGTTGCTAAATTGGCTTCTTTATAAAGAAATGTCGCTGAGTCGACTTGGTCGATATTTTGTTTTTTCTCGATAATGGAAAACAATTAACGGATACGTTTCCTTTAATTAACAATAATGGTGGACTAGTAAAAGACCTTGAAGCCTTCATTAACTTGTTTACTACAAATCGTCAGCCATTCATAAAATCACTTTTACACGTAGCACGGGTGTATATCTTCTTGGTGTAGGATATTTTGATTGGTAACGTTTTATTGAAGCTAGCTAAACATAAAATTGCTATAAAAGTAGCTACATCTTTTGTAGTTTTTGAAATATTTCCTTCCGAAGAAAATTTTTCAAAAAACTGCAATTTGAATGGAGTTTTGAAATCAATTTATCGTATAGAATAATGTGGTTAATAAACTTCAATACTACAAAGGGTCAACCAAATATAAAATCACCTTTACAAGTATCAATAAATAAATATCCTTTTGGTGTCGGATATTGTGATTGGTAATGTTTTATAGAATCCAAGTAAATATAAAATTACTATAGAAGTAACTGAATCTTTTATAGTCTTCGTAATATTCCCTTCCGAAGAAAATTTGTCAAAAAAACTGCAATTTGAATGGAGTTTTGAAATCAATTTATCGTATAGAATAATGTGGTTAATAAACTTTAATGCTACAAAGGGTCAACCAATTATAAAATCACATTTACAAGTATCAACAAATAAATATCCTTTTGGTGTCGGATATTGTGATTGGTAATGTTTTATAGAAGCCAACTAATGATAAAATTACTATAGAAGTATCTGAATCTTTTATAGTCTTTGTAATATTCCCTTCCGAAGAAAATTTTTCAAAAAACTTGATTTTGAATGGAGTTTTGAAATCAATTTATTGTATTGAATAATGTGGTTAATAAACTTCAATGCTACAAAGGGTCAACCAATTATAAAATCACCTTTACAAGGATCAACAAATAAATATCCTTTTGGTGTCAATTATTCTGATGGTTATCGTTTTATAGAAGTCAACTAAAGATAAAATTTCTATAGAAGTAGCTACATCTTTTGTAGTTTATAAAATATTCCCTTCCGAAGAAGATTTTTCGAGAAACTGCAGTTTGAATGAAGTACCAACAAATAAAAGTCCATTTTGGAGCAGGATTTTCTGTTTCGAAACGTTTCAAAGAAGTCAACAAAAGATAATCTCATTAAAAACGCACGTGAATCTCTTAGTGCCTTTGTTACATCCCCTTCCAAAGACAACCCATCAAAAACCGCCAATACAAACGGCGCCTTGAATCAGATTTATTAAGCCAGACCGTTTTTTCCTCCACACAACCGATGCAACGCGTCTCGAGTGGCCCGCGTAACACGAGACGCAACCCGATCCCGTCGTGTCGCAATTCAACGGTTTATCGGTTATTACAAAAACCGGTCGCTAAAACACCGAATCCATCGACGATCGATCGCCAATCCAGACTTCGTTCCCACAATTCACCGCCTGAGACAGCAAAAAAAAAAAATCAATCAACCAACCAACAAACGTGGCAACGGTGGTACCGCGAGAACGCAGCATTCCACCGGCAAGGCCGTCACACGAGATTTTCCATCGGTACCATTTCGCGGTGCATCTGGCCACCAGGTGCCCGCCGTTGTATTCAAATCGGCACCATTGTCTTATCGGTACCATCCATATTCAATGCGGTTTTTTGCCGATGATTAGCGGGAACGACGGTCGTGTTATCTGCTGACCCGCCGATACGTGACAAACGTCCGCAAACATTTGCACAAAACTGCTTAGTAGTACCACGCAACACCAAAGTAAATAAACAATGAAACTGCAATTATTATCCTAGATAAAAGGACGTAACGGATCATTTTACACGTTTCACAAAGACGCGAGTACCACCAGGTGGTACGTCAGCTGCACACAAGAATCCGATAAAAAATTATTGGTGGAGGGTTCCCAAGTAAAAAAATGGTGCCCTAACCTAAGATAAAAACCGTTACATCGATTCCTTATCCATAAATAGTTGGTAATTAAATTGAATGCGTCAGTTTTCATTAAACTGCTTCGTTTGTTGATGCATAGAATTGTAACGTGATTTTTACACCATCATTATTATTAGTAGTACTGTACTTGTTTGTTTATGTTAAAAACAATGAATTCATTGAGGTTTTTATCAAATTTCAACGAATTATGGTGTCAACGGGGTTAAGCCTGATTACACCATAATTGGACTGAATGATTTTTAGAAGAAGACCTCCGGGTTCCCTCCACTTAAGTCTTCAATACTACCGTGTTTTGTTTTTGTCACAACATTGTCAATTTTTTCCTGATTTAAACGGTTTCAGCATTTACAAATACTGGTTAACAAAGTGGAGCAACTTTTACCCATAATTAAAGAGTTTTTGTGCCTCACTTTCTCGATCACGGTTCCATAAACTTGTCCGTTTTTCCAAGCCACCAGTACCAGAACCCGGGACATTTAATTCTTCGAAAAAATTATGTCATACAATTTCATAACGCATCCGTACCCATCCGCCGTTCCCACGCTCCACGTTCCACGTCCGTCACTGACCCCGAAAAACTCTCCGGAACCACTTTCTAAGGTCGGCCGAAATTTCGGGGGAACCAAACTTTCTAAACTCACTCCAAAAACCTACACTGTTCCGCCGTTATCCTGGAGCACCGCTAGACGGTCGTCGGTGCCGGTCCGGGATTGCCCGCGAACCACACGGGCATGTTCCTTTTAATTTTTTGATTGTCTTTTTTTGGGTACCGCTGTCGACCGGGTCGTTGCGTTTGCCAAACGTCGGTGCGAGGCGCGCGGCCGCGTCAAACTGGTTGTTGTCGAGAGCTCGGGAGAGGAGACCGTTGAGTTCCAGTCGGAACCGTGGTGGGGTCACCGGTTTTAGGTAGACGCGTTCGGCAGGGTCGGACTGAGGGTGGATATTCGAAGGGTCACAAACTGCCGGAGACTTCCACGTCAACCAACAAATCAAGCACCAAAGAAAGAAACCTCTCACAAACTTGGATAACTCAAATAAAAAGTGTGAGTTACACTTAAGGAATCCGTATACAATCAAATTTATTATTGGCACCAAAAAAGTTATTGTTTATATTGAAAGAATCATAAACCCACAATTCGATCACGTCTAAATTTAAACATGGCCAAAATTCCACTTAACAACTTGTTAACTAATAAATGTAATAATAAAGATAACAATGTGTGCTAAGGAAACGTCTTATAAATTAATTAAACAGGCAATTAAATTACGCCAACGGTTTATACCATTGTATAAGTTTGAACATTCGAGAACCGTTCTTTATTGATTATTATTCCTGATCCAGGTAGCAAATCCTAAAGGGGCCTTATAAAATGGCTAATGGGTGTAGAAGATTTCTAACAAAAGTTGTGGTGGTAGTTTTTATGCGAGGTCGAATTTTGGGTCATTAATTCGAGAGGTAAACGGACGAGGGCACAAGGTGGGACCGTGAGGAACTTCCGTTTATAAACATGTGTTCTCTTAAGGTTTTATTTTTATTATTGTTATTACAATTAAGAAAATATTAAATTCAATGAAGTTGTCTTGATTAAATACTGATTTCCTATTAAGGTTTTACTGTTCCAGTAAAAAATATTTACACAGTTGGATAAGATTAGATAAAAACTGTGAATTGCAGCAAAGGAATTTCCTTCCAATTCCCAAACAATGAATTTTATTGTTTGTAAGATTCAAAGCAAATATTTTTGGTAATAAAAAACATTTACTCAAAACTTATTATCAAACAATATGAAACACTAAATTTTAATTTAAACTTGTGCTAGCAAAAAATGGATTAAATTGTTAACTAAAAAAATAAATAATAAGCTTATAAAATATTCCAGAAACATTTTCATTCTGATTCCAGGTAGTCAGCCAAAAAGGGCCTTAATAAAAAAAGGTTTTGTGAGGTAATTGAATGTTTAATAAGTTCAGACAATTTTTTATAATGATTATAGACTTTTTTTGTCACAATCGAGTTTTGAATCATTAATTCAGGAGGCAAATGATCGTGGGCCCGAACTGGAACCGTGTGGAACTTCCGTTTATGGACGTGTGTTTTATTTTTTTATTATACTCGTCGTTTTGAAATCTGCATTAATTAACATTTTCTAATTATGTAATTTAAGTTATACCTATATAAATTCAATATTTATAATTAAAAAAGAACATCTCTTCTTTTAAGTACGTGATTAAAATATTTTTGTATCTCAAAACATATAATTAAAATATCAATGCTTTCAGAAAATGTCAATCAAATTGATTAAATATGCTCACTTAATTATTATCTTATCAATTAGTATGCTTAAAACCATTTACTACACTCGTAAATTGTAAAAGATGTCTTAAAAAACTCAATGATTAATGGGTTTAGAATAATTTTTGTAATTTTTATGTGAGAATCGAAGTTTGGATCATTAATTCGTAGTAGAAACGATGGTGGGCTCAAAATGGGACCGTGTGGAACTTCTTTTCATCGACATTATTTCTATACACTTTCTAATAGTTTTCTTTTTCATGATTTATGTCATTTAAGACTTAAATAAATCATAGTTTTCTATTTTTGAAATTTAAATATATATATATATATATATATATATATATATATATATATATATATCTCAAAATATTTGTTAAAAATGTTTTTGATGCCACAAGCAATGTAATAAAAATATCAATGTGTTTAGGAAATGCCATACAAATTAATTAAATACTCATTTAATTATTATCATATTCATTCTTACAACTTTTATGCTTAAAACTAGTTATTACTCTTGTTTCAGGATATAATTATAAAATATATTTTATAAAAAATGTTCTATGTCCAATGATTAATGGGTTGAGAATATGTGTGGAACTTCTTTTCATCGACATTGTTTCTATACATTTACTAATGGTTCTCTTTTTCATTATTTATGTCATTTCAGACTTATATAAATCAGAGTTTTCTATATTTTAAATTTAAAAACATGTATTTCTCAAAATATGTGAAAAAAATGTTTTTGATGTCACAAATAATGTAATAAAAGTATTGTTTAGGAAATGTCAGATAAATTAATTAAATATTCATTTACTTATCTTTTTATAACTTTTATGCTTAAAATCATTTATTATTGTTGTTCCAGACTGTGATTGATGTTTTATAGTAAAAGTTCTGTGCCTAATGATTAATGTGTTAAGACAAATTCTTGTAGTTTTTATGTAAGAATCTTGTTCTGGGTCATCAATCCGACCAACAAACGGCGGTGGACACGAAACGGGACCGTGCGGAACTTCATTTCGCCGACATGTGTTTTAACGCTTCCACTAATGGTCCCCATTTTTACCATTCCCGTCACTCCAAGACCCACATAAATCGTAACAGAAATTTAATTAAGAAAATCTTTCGCAAACAATGCGATAAAAATTTTCGCCCGTCACGCCCACGCATCGATTGACGTGGGCGCCTAATTGTTTACGCCAAACAATCGAATCGGCCTAACCCGATAGAAAAAAAAAATAATAAAAATTCAGTCACGTACATCGGAAAACATGTGTTAACGACGTGCCGAATTCGGACGACTTTTTAATTAATCCGAAATGAGAGAGACCATTGTCCACGGCTCATTTACAAACGGCGCACGGCTTTGGAAATTTTTGTCCCGGTGCACGACACATGTTTGTGCATCATTTTTGGCCCAGAAACAGATGTTTTGGTGGCACGTTAATTGCTTCTGGACTGGAATTCGGGATGATGCATTGGTGTAAACAAAATTCCTTCGTTTCGTATTTATCTTAAGACTTTTTAAGGTCTGAGCATGATGTTCCCGCCTCACGACTGTTTTAAAAGCTGTTGGTCATTGTCGATTCGTCGTCTACCAGCTGGGCCAGCCGATTATCCTTCGGGTTTCAAGTAACTCACCTCCTGTGGCTGATGTTGCTGCTGGTAGCTATTGAAACTGGTCGTTGTCGTGTGACTTTGCTCTTCTCATTGTCGGAGAAGACGGTCGATTTGGCCTGTCAACAAATAATCCCCTTCAGACAACAAACCACCCTTCTGGGGGCCATACTTACGGCTTCCTTCCTGAGCAGAAGTCCCTTGTGTGGACTCCGGGTTCGTACTTCTGGCTGCTTCGGTGCTACAGTTCCATGCCTGGACTTGGCCTTGCCGTTCAGGTTCTCCTTGCTCCCGCTGCAACGAAACGATTTTGTTACTTTCATTGAGAACGCATCTCGTTAACAGGTGAGCCCTTCGTCCGAAACCAGTTCGACGAAGCCGTCCGGTCGTCGACCATCGAAATTGTCGATCCGACGGAACGGTGGGCGTACTTCAGACGGCGTCGTCTGTAAAATGCTCGAGTCCGGCGTGGGATTCTGCATCGAGTCGTTTCATCCCTTATATAGTCCAACAACATGAGTAAATGGTTGATTTAACCGGTACCACCTGTTGTACTTAGCACCACAGATTGGCTAAAAATGTAATCACTGGGTCGACAACCCAACGAGTGACTGTATGACGTTACCAACGTTTATCTGTAATTTGTCATGTAACCTCAGTTAATCACTGTTTATTAATAAACGTCTGTTTATCTGTTGTGCGAAGCTATGAGTATTTTAGCATTTTAATAGTAATAATTTGTTGTGTAAAAAATTGTTGTAGGCCGGTTAATTGTTAACCTTGCGAAACGATAACGAAACAAGCGTATCTGTTTAATGTACGTTAACTTAAATATTTACAGTGAATGTGGGTTAGATAAAAAAACAACAATATACGGAATTCGTGCCACAGTGAAACAACGAATATGTTTATAATTATAATGAACTTATGCTGGAAACAAATCAATAAATCGTGTTCAAATACTTTACTTCAAAATTGGGGCAATATAATGTTTGTTTATAAGCTCAAAAGATCAATAATGTAAATTTTAACAATGATTAACTACTAAAATAGTAAAAATTATAAAAATTAATTTAATTTTAATATTTACATTAATCCATGTGATTAAAATATTAATTAATCAATTATCAATCAATTATAAAAATAAAAAAATATATTGGAATCATTTAATTTTAATTAAATTAAATTAAACTAAAGATCAATAATTTTAGAGTCAATATTGACAATTTTGATTGATTTTTCAATTACAATAATAATTAATTTTAAAACTCATCAAAAATTTACAGAATTAAATATTTAAAATACAATTTAAAAAAATATTTAAGCAAATAATTTCTTTAAAATTAGAACAACAAAATATTTTTTAATAACTTAAAAGATCGATAAAAGTAATATTAACATTAATAATATTCAATAATAATTAATTATTAAAATCATCTATAATTTACAGAATGAAATATATAAAATACAATTTAATTAAAAAAAAAGTTTAATAAAATTAGGACAATAAAATATTTTTTATAAACTAAAATAATAATTTATTTATTCAAATTTCAATAAATAAAAAATTTGGTAGAATCAAATATTTAAAATACAATTTAATTAAATAAACTTTAATACAAATGCCTTCTTTAAATTTAGGACCATAAAATATTTTTATTAACTTAAAAGATTAATAAAAGTAGTATTTATTTTAATAATTGATTTGTTCAGTTTTAAAGAGTAATTCAATAATAATTGATTATAAAAATTATCAAATAAATTTAAAAGATCAATAATTAATATTAATAATTGATTTATTCAATTATAAAAATCATTAAAATTGACAGAATCAAATACTTAAAATTCAATTTTATTTAAAAAAAACTTTAATACAAATACTTTCTTTAAAATTACGACAACAAATACATTTTTTATATGTAATAATATTTATACAAATCTTTACTGTAAAGTGAGGCCAATAAAATAATTGTTTATAAACTTAAAAGATAAATAACAATAATATTAATGATTAATTTTATCAAAATTTTAATAATAATTAATTAATAGTTGTTTTATTCAAATTTCTATATTATTTAATTCAAAATATTCAAACATTTACAGAATCAAATAAATTTCTTTAAAATTAGAACGTTAAATATTTTTTTTTACAAACTTAAATCAATAATGTTAATACTATTCTTTACTTTAAAATTAGGCCAATAAAATATTTGTTTACAAACTACAAAGATACAAAGATAAATAATATTGATATTAAAATTTAATTTATATAAATTTTAATAATAAACTATTATTGAAATCATAAAAATTTACAATTACAATATGTTTTATTAATAATAATAATAATTAATATTTTAATAATAATTATTGAAATCAAAAAAAATTATTATTATCGAAGTACAAATTCAATAGAAACAAATTTATGTTTAAATAAAAATTAAAAAAGTTGAGGGGGCACCCGGGTTTGAACCGGGGACCTCTCGATCTGCAGTCGAATGCTCTACCACTGAGCTATACCCCCATGTTTTCCTACTTGCAAAATCTTCAAATTTAAACAACTAATTCACAACTATTCCATTTATTTATTGTAATATCTGACTAAAAATAAACAAATGTCACTCTTTCGTTACTAAGTTATGTTAAGTTTATTAGTATTGACATTTTAAGCATTTTTAATTATAGAAGTCATTTATTGCTATTTTAGAACACGTTGTAGGCAACCACTAGTACATCTATGTGTAAAGATTGCCTACCCACTGGTCACAAATTTGCTGCTTTTATGATATAATAAATCACACACTTTATCGTAATATAAACAATATAAATAAATGAATTACTTATTATGTAAATAATTTAATTGTTAACATAATGAACAGAAAATTACTGGATCAGTAACCTTACTTGGTTTAATTTTAAAGCAAATTTATCAATAACTGAATTGGATCCAGTACCACTTGTTAATTCTAATTATAGTATATTATATTACATTTTTGCTTTGATACTATCTAATAATATGTAATATATAACACTAATAAATCATGAGCACATAAGAAAAGTATGCAAAATAGCCGTATTAAGGTGGTACCTGCTTTACTTATCTTGGAAATGTATTTTTATCAATGATTAATAAAATAATGGGTTGGACTAATTCGATTATAATTTACACACAAATAGTGCATTTTATTTATTTACCTTAAACTGAAAGTACCCTTGGACTTCTCATCCTTTTTCTTCCTGGCAAGGTTCCTCTGGGTCGGTTCCTTCTGCAAAACATTACGCACTCAGTACATTCCTCAGACATGATAAACATTCATTATTAATCATTTCTACAGCAATTACAGCAAAACGATAGCAGATTAGTAACTTGTTAATAAACAATTTCACTGATACAACAACATTCTGCGTATAATAATAATAATCGTAATAATTTCCTGCATCAGTATAAACTGCATATTTACATTATTACGTTAATTAGCAGGCACAATTTGTTGTACACGAGGAATTCATTAATAACCCCAACAACAAGGAAAAAACATTCGTTTCGGATTGTTCTTTGCCATCAATCTAAATTAATGTGATTAATGAAGTTTTACGTGATTTATTATTGTTATTAGATGGAAAGTGCGGGTTCAATAAACCGCAGGCGAACGCGGGACGTTGCCGGTACGACCGAGGTACGTACTTTATCCCAAAAATAGTCGAAAAGTCCCATTTTTATTAGTTGTTTGCCATTGATTTTAACACACTCACTCACAGGTAGGACACAACACTGAGTGTAATTTATCAGATAATGTGAGTTATAAATGTGTTATCTGTAGATGTTATCAGTAAACATCAATAAAAATCGTCAGGCTAAATAAATGGTACGATTAAGTAGGTTAGATGAATGCAAAGTAGGCTTATTCCTTATCCGGTACCACCAAATCCAATCCGGAGAGTACCGTACTCACTCCTCGAGTACGTTTCACCATTTTCAAACCGTACCGGACCAACGGCGATTCCTCACGAGCAACGTGCAAAACCGGCAGTACCCGAAGGGTACTAGCATCGAAGGCGCGCGCGTGTTGTTGGCCTCTGGGTCGCGATTTTCCAGTTACGTTTCGGTTTTATGTTAAAAGACCGATACCGCTAGGGGTTCGGCTTCCATCCCGATCGTACGGTACTCGACGCGCGCCTCGCGCGCAGGGCCTTTGCCAAGGTTGCGTGCGGATGTGTACGCAAAAAACCGGATACGTACGTCGGGGGGGACTGCCGCAACCGTCTCTCGAACGGAGCTGGCACGTGTAAATTTAGAAGGGCACAAGAGCCAACCATTCCGTTTACGCAACGTCGTATTTATAACGGGTCTTATTTGTGTGAGGAATCCTCCGGGATTCGAAATAGATTTGTCCTTGGACCGTCTTGCACGATCACCTGCAGGATAATTGGTTCGTTACGTTTCCCCCTTTCGGCGGTCACGCAATCCCGATTGGCGTTCAAGGCTTCGCGGCGACGGGGTGTTATGTCACATGTGTGTGTTTCCGTCTGGTGCACACGTGGGATGTTCTGGATATGTGTGTGTGTGTGTGTATAAACAAACAATTTTTTACAATAAACAAATTGACGCGTATTGAATTTCGTGCCGGTTGCGAATTTAATACTGCCGGTATTCGATTACTTCTGTTGTTTCAATTGTTCGCAATTTTTGATGTGATAGTTTAGCATTGATATTAATTTTTTTGTTGGTGGAATATTTAATTACTTGCAGCTGACTGCATGGGAACAAAATCTTGGTCAATAATTTGCTAAGCAAAGGGTAGTACCCACAAAATATTGGACAAATGGAAAATTAGAAGGTGGAAGTTTAATCAGAGAAAGAAGTACCAATAAAAATTTAGCCAAAGAGGAAACTGAAATATTTAATCAGAAATCAAAACGTAAGAAAAAGTACCTTAAAAAAACTGAAACTGTAAATTGGAATAAGTTAAAATATACAAAACATTGTACAAAAGGAAAACTAGAAGACAGGATTGAAAGAAGACAATATTTTGGAAAAGTACCAACAAAATATTACTCAAAAAAATAACTGAAAGATTTCATTGGAAAAAGTCACAATGTAGGAAGAAGTACCTTCAAAACATTACACAAAAAAACTGAAACAGTTATTCGGAAGAATTAAAAATATAGAAAATCTTTTACAAAAGGAAAACTAGAAGACTGGATTGGAAGAAGACAATATATTAGAAATAGTACCTACAAAACATTATTCAAAAAAGAAACTGAAAGATTTGATTGGAAGAAGTCACAATGTAGGAAGAAGTACCTTCAAAAAATTACACAAAAAAAACTGAAACAGTAATTTGGAAGAAGTAAAAATAGAGAAAATATTGTACAAAAGGAAAACTAGAAGACTGGATTGGAAGAAGACAATATATATTGGAAATAGTACCTATAAAACATTACTCAAAAAAGAAACTGAAAGATTTGATTGGAAGAAGTCACAATGTAGGAAGATGTACCTTCAAAACATTACACAAAAAAACTGAAACAGTAATTTGGAAGAAGTAAAAATATAGAAAATATTGTACAAAAGGAAAACTAGAAGAGTGGATTGGAAGGAGACCATATATTGGAAATAGTACCTAAAAAACATTACTCAAAAAAGAAACTGAAAGATTTGATTGGAAGAAGTCACAATGTAGGAAGAAGCACCTTCAAAACATTACACAAAAAACTGAAATAGTAATTTGGAAGTAGTAAAAATATAGAAAATATTGTACAAAAGGAAAACTAGAAGACTGGATTGGAAGAAGACAATATATATTGGAAATAGTACCTATAAAACATTACTCAAAAAAGAAACTGAAAGATTTGATTGGAAGAAGTCACAATGTAGGAAGATGTACCTTCAAAACATTACACAAAAAAAACTGAAATAGTAATTTGGAAGTAGTAAAAATATAGAAAATATTGTACAAAAGGAAAACTAGAAGACTGGATTGGAAGGAGACAATATATTGGAAATAGTACCTATAAAACATTACTCAAAAAGGAAAACTGGAAGATTTGATTGGAAAAAGTCTCAATATAGGAAGAAGTACCTTCAAAATATTACACAAAAAAGCTGAAACAGTAATTTGGAAGAAGTAAAAATATAGAAAATATTGTACAAAAGGAAAACTAGAAGACTGAATTGGAAGAAGACAATATATTGGAAATAGTACCTATAAAACATTACTCAAAAAGGAAAACTGGAAGATTTGATTGGAAAAAGTCTCAATATAGGAAGAAGTACCTTCAAAATATTACACAAAAAACTGGAACAGTAATTTGGAAGAAGTAAAAATATAGAAAATATTGTACAAAAGGGAAACTAGAAGACTGGATGAGAATGAAACAATATATTGGAAATAGTACCTACAAAACATTACTCAAAAAGTAAACTGAAAGATTTGATTTGAAGAAGTCACTATGTAGGAAGTAGAACCTTCAAAACATTACACAAAAAAACTGAAACAGTAATTTGGAAGAAGTAAAAATATAGAAAATATTGTACAAAAGGAAAACCAGAAGACTGGATTGGAAGAAGACAATATATTGGAAATAGTACCTACAAAATCTTACTCAAAAAAGAAACTGAAAGATTTGATTGGAAGAAGTCAAAAATGAAGGAAGGAGTACCTTCAAAAGATTGTTCAAAAAGGAAGTTAGAAGGATGAAGTGGAAGAAGTCTTCTAGAAAACCTTTAGTCGAATAATTTATGGGTACTTTTTCCTAGTAGTTGCAAAATAATAAAAATAGGATGGGTGCAATGACTTCGCCGATTCCTTAATTGCATTTTTCCACTCGTAATCGTGCCAGACGATTATTATGCGTGGCAATCGACGATCTAAATCGTCTATGGAATTCAATTAAACGCAGTATCGATTTGCCGTAGTCGTGTATAAGCAAAAATCACGATTAACAGCGTTTTCTTGATTTCTCCCATCCGCATGCATATTCAGAGGCGGCATATGGACAATGGGAGGCCGCCGGCCCATTATCACATAAGTTATGGGCATTTTTCTACCGAAACCGGTATAAAATTAAAATAAACGTGGCCATTTTCTAATTCCGTTAGTTCATTAGTAAACCAAACAGTATAACATGGCCACCTTGAAATAAATAAACGATGCTACGATATAATGTTGTTAAATTTAGCTCGCTGTTTTTCCGCCAACCGTTCGATCGTGAAGATTTTTCCCAAATGATTAATTTTATTTTTTTTCACACACACAGCTGACACGCCAGACCTATTGTCTAATTAAAATAAATTGCATCTCGACCCAGAATCGAGCCTAATTGGTTAATTAGTGAGAAAACGCTTTGCGGACCGGATCCGATGATTTTACGCTCCGGATTACGATTTGAAATTTCCTCGTTTACGCAAAAGGGAAAAAAATTGTTCGGTTTCGTTTATGCTCTAATTGTTTTTGGGCAGGATGGTTAACGCTCCGCCGTCATGATGCGTTTTGTAACTGGGCATACGTTTCACAACGGAATTGTTGAAGATTTTCAAGTGAAATCACACATTCTTCAAACTTTATTATGCCTAATAATAAAAATTTTATCCCTGTTATAATGAAGGAAAATCATCAGCGAGAATTTGCCAAAAATATCACTAAAAACAATTAAAGACTTTGAAACTAGTGTCCAAAATAGCCCAAACCAAAGATATTAAAATGGAAGAGATTATCAGTAAGAACTATTAAGAACTTCTACAATTAATAAGAACACAAATTCTTCAGACATTAATGAAACTAGAGTACAGCCAAAATAGCTTAAAATAAAGAATTATTTGAATCATAATTGAAGAGATTATCAGTAAGAACTATTAAGAAATCTTAAGATTATCAAATAGACAAATTCTTTAAAGTTGATGAATGAAACTAAAGTGTGGCCAAAATAACCCAAAACAAAGATATTGTTTCGATTATAAGGGAAGAGATAATTAGTAAGAACTATTAAGAACTTCTACAACTAATAAGAAGACAAATTCTTTAGACATCAATGAAACTAGAGTGTAGTCAAAATAGTTTAATATAAAGAGTTATTTGAATTATAATTGAAGAAATTATCAGTAAGAACTATTAAGGAATCTTAAGATTAACAAGTAGACAAATTC
The DNA here is from genome assembly GCF_024364675.1 of Aethina tumida. Lineage (NCBI taxonomy): Eukaryota > Metazoa > Arthropoda > Insecta > Coleoptera > Nitidulidae > Aethina > Aethina tumida. Next base: position 16,815,301 of record NC_065440.1, on the reverse strand, counting down.
TTGAAGTTTAATAAAACTAAAGTGGGGCCTAAATAGCCCAAAACAAAGATATTATTTCAATCATAAGAGGAAGAGATTATCAGTAAGAACTATTAAGAACTTCTACAACTAATAAGAAGACAAATTCTTCAAACATTAATAAAACTCGAATGTAGGCAAAATAATTTAAAATAAAGAATTATTTGGATCATAATTGAAGAGATTATCAGTAAGAACTATTAAGAAATCTTAAGATTAACAAGTGGACAAATTCTTTAAAGTTTAATAAAACTAGAGTGTAACCAAAATAGCTTAAAATAAAGACTTATTTGGATCATAATTGAAGAGATTATCAGTAAGAACTATTAAGGAATCTTAAGATTAACAAGTAGACAAATTATTTAAAGTTTAATGTAACTAGAGTGTGGCAAAAATAGCCCAAAACGAAGTTATTGTTTCGATTATAAGGAAGAGATTATCAGTAAGAACTATTAAGAACTTCTACAACTAATAAGAAGACAAGTTCTTCAGAGAATAATGAAACTTGAGTGTAACCAAAATAGCTTAAAATAAAGACTTATTTGGATCATAATTGAAGAGATTATCAGTAAGAACTATTAAGGAATCTTAAGATTAACAAGTAGACAAATTATTTAAAGTTGAATGAAACTAGAGAGTGGCCAAAATAGCCCAAAACGAAGATATTGTTTCGATTATAAGGAAGAGATTATCAGTAAGAACTATTAAGAACTTCTACAACTAATAAGAAGACAAATTCTTCAGACATCAATGAAACTAGAGTGTAGTCAAAATAGCTTAAAATAAAGACTTATTTGGATCATAATTGAAGAGATTATCAGTAAGAACTATTAAGGAATCTTAAGATTAACAAGTAGACAAATTATTTAAAGTTTAATGTAACTAGAGTGTGGCCAAAATAGCCCAAAACGAAGTTATTGTTTCGATTATAAGGAAGAGATTATCAGTAAGAACTATTAAGAACTTCTACAACTAATAAGAAGACAAGTTCTTCAGAGAATAATGAAACTTGAGTGTAACCAAAATAGCTTAAAATAAAGACTTATTTGGATCATAATTGAAGGGATTATCAGTAAGAACTATTAAGGAATCTTAAGATTAACAAGTAGACAAATTATTTAAAGTTTAATATAACTAGAGTGTGGCCAAAATAGCCCAAAACGAAGTTATTGTTTCGATTATAAGGAAGAGATTATCAGTAAGAACTATTAAGAACTTCTACAACTAATAAGAAGACAAATTCTTCAGACATTAATGAAACTAGAGTGTAACCAAAATAGCTTAAAATAAAGACTTATTTGGATCATAATTGAAGGGATTATCAGTAAGAACTATTAAGGAATCTTAAGATTAACAAGTAGACAAATTATTTAAAGTTTAATGAAGCTAGAGAGTGGCCAAAATAGCCCAAAACGAAGATACTGTTTCGATTATAAGGAAGAGATTATCAGTAAGAACTATTAAGAACTTCTACAACTAATAAGAAGACAAGTTCTTCAGAGAATAATGAAACTTGAGTGTACCCAAATTGGCTTAAAATAAAGTCTTATTTGGATCATAATTGAAGAGATTATCAGTAAGAACTATTAAGGAATCTCAAGATCAACAAGTAGACAAATTATTTAAAGTTTAATGAAGCTAGAGAGTGGCCAAAATAGCCCAAAACGAAGATATTGTTTCGATTATAAGGAAGAGATTATCAGTAAGAACTATTAAGAACTTCTACAACTAATAAGAAGACAAATTCTTCAGACATTAATGAAACTAGAGTGTAACCAAAATAGCTTAAAATAAAGACTTATTTGGATCATAATTGAAGAGATTATCAGTAAGAACTATTAAGGAATCTTAAGATTAACAAGTAGACAAATTATTTAAAGTTGAATGAAACTAGAGAGTGGCCAAAATAGCCCAAAACGAAAATATTGTTTCGATTATAAGGAAGAGATTATCAGTAAGAACTATTAAGAACTTCTACAACTAATAAGAAGACAAGTTCTTCAGAGAATAATGAAACTTGAGTGTAGCCAAAATAGCTCAAAATAAAGATATTGTTTGGATTAATAAGTAGACAAATTCTTTAGAGTGTGGTCAAATAAAGATAGTGTCTTAACCAATGAATGAACTATTAAGATTAATAATAAGACACATTCTTTACAGTCCAAAAAAACATTGTATATTCTAATTCTGTACGAATATTTGGCGGTCCACCGTACGTTTGTTTTGAGCCCAAATCGGTCGACAATAAACAGTACCGCATGTGCCTTCTTCGCAAAACCGATTAGGCAATCGTATCGGGACCGGCTCTGCATACGAAACTATCGTTTTGTGGGTGTGCTTTGCGAAAGGTTATTGCACTTTTTCGTTGCATAAATTTACATCAGCGAAACGACAACATCGGGATCGATGTCCGATCGATATTTGATCGATCCTCAATCGCTTCCTGTACCAAAAATAAAATCAATCGATTGTGTTTTTGCGTATTTGGAGCTTTCAGCAACGCCAGACTGGATGTCTGCACACACACACACTCGAACAAACAGTTTGGCGAGGCAGGTCGGATCGATAGTGCATTAAAGGCACTAACGCTTTGTTGTAATTGTCGTTTAATCGGGGGGGGAGACGTGTACCCAAGGCTTGGTGTCTTTATGATTTACGGCCCAATTAATTCATTCCGCCAGTTGAGCCAATATTAATTGACGGGGGTGACGAAACAAGGGTTGTAAGATGAGGATAGTTATGGCGAATTCCTCCACAACCGATGTTACGAGCCCATTCAAAGCAACAACGGCCCCGGACTTCCATAAAAGCAGCTCCATTGATCAATCAATCGGCTCTCCCTCGGGCCGGCTAAAACGGCCCAAGCCTCGCATAGTAAACAACGCAATTTCTCGTGTCATAGGTCACTTCTATAAGTAAAGAATGCGCCGCATTTGAGATCATCATCTCCTATTTGCCCGTTCTTATCTGCGTCTCACTATGGACGACGACCCTCGGGTCACCGTTCAACTTTACCTCAAAGGCCTCGTCGTGGAGCCACCGCACAGGGGATGCACTGAGACACCGACAAACAAGGCACAAACCACCCTCGGGGGTGGTGACAACCGCACGCACTCACTGACCGTCGACGCGGGGTGGTTTCTGGACAGGCGACTTAAACAAAAACCACCCCGTAGGTGTCGTCGGTTCGGGTGAAGAGATAGGTGGAACGCGGTCCGGACGGCGGAAGCGTAAACAAAACAGCGCGCAAACCCGACACGAAGCGGCCGTGGACTGGCAGAAGAGGCGTTTTAAAAGCACTGCGGCGTTGCCGGCGTCGGGGACGCTTTCGGTTTTGCGTTGCGCGCATGTGGTAGGGTAGCTTTTGGGTGCGGGTAAAATGTAAAATGTGTCCGGTTGTGCAGTGGACAGGTCAGAATTGTACGGGGTGGGAAGGTTGGTGGTGTGAAAGGGTGGTTTTGTCGGCCGTCCGAGGAAAGGTGAGAGATGGTGATCTTCAATTTGAGGGATGAGGGTGGAAAGGACGTTATTTGTAAAATGACCAGTTGGAAAATTGTTATATGTAAAAAAAAATAAATTATAGCATTAAATATTGTACGAACATATAAATCATAAACAATATAAAAAACATGATTATAAAAAAATAAAAAATAATTTTGAAAGAATATATATAATATAACAAATTAAAATAAACATAATAATAAGTAAAGCAAATGTAAAAAACATAAAAAGAACCTGAAAAAAATGTATTAAACATAATTAAAATTGAATAATTTATGAACAAAAATTGCAGAGGGATACATAATCATAAATATAACAAACATATAGATATTAATTATAAAAAAAATTAGAAAAAACATGAAAAAAAAACAAATATACAGAAAATAATTTAAAAATAATTAAATACTTCTATTCTGTTGAAAAAAATTGTGTAAGAGAAGAGAATATGATCATAAAAATATTTTAATTTTAAAAACTTTGTATTATATAAAAAGTAAATTTAGTCAAATTTGAATAATATATAATTAAAATTTGTGTAGGAGAACATGGTCATAAATAAAATAAACATAGATCTTGATCATAAAAAATTAAAAAAAGAACTTGAATAAACATGTATTCTATAAAAAAATAAAAATAAACCTGGTTAATATTGAATAATATTTGAAATATATATATATATATATATATATATATATATATATATATATATATATATATATATAATCATTAATAGAATAAATATACAGAAAATAACAATATAAACAATTTGAAAATAATTGAAAAACTTGTATCCCATTATAAAATTAAAATAATCGTGGTTAAAGTTGAGAAACATGCGAAAAAAATTGTGTAAGAGAAGAAAATATGATCATAAAAAGATAAAGAATTTTAAAAATCTTGTATTGTATAAAAATATAAATAAATTGAGTCAAAATTGGACAATATATGATTAAAATTTGTATAGGAGAACATGGTCATAGATAAAATAAACATATAGATCTTGATCATAAAAAAATTAAGAAAAGAACTTGAATAAACATGGATTCTATATATAAATAAAAATAAACCTGGTTAAAATTGAATAATATTTGAATATATATATATATATATATATATATATATATATATATATATATATACATATATATATATATATATATATATATATATATATATATATAATCATTAATAAAACAAATAAACACAATATAACAATATAAACATTTTGAAAATAATTGAAATACTTGTATCCTATTATAAAATTAAAATAAACATGATTAAAGTTGAAAAACATGCGAAAAAAAATTGTGTAAGAGAAGAAAATATGATTATAAAAAGAAAAAGAATTTTAAAAATCTTGTATTGTATAAAAATATAAATAAATTTAGTCAAAATTGGACAATATATGATTAAAAAGTGTATAGGAGAACATGGTCATATATAAAATAAACATATAGATCTTGATCATAAAAAAAATTAAGAAAAGAACTTGAATAAACGTGTATTCTATAAAAAAATTAAAAATAATCCTGGTTAATAGTGAATAATATTTGAAAAAAATATATATAATCATTAATTAAAACAAATATACAGAAAATAACAATATAAACAATTTGAAAATAATTGAAAAACTTGTATCCTATTATAAAATTAAAATAAACATGATTAAAGTTGAAAAACATGCGAAAAAAAATTGTGTAAGAGAAGAAAATATGATTATAAAAAGAAAAAGAATTTTAAAAATCTTGTATTGTATAAAAATATAAATAAATTGAGTCAAAATTGGACAATATATGATTAAAATGTGTATAGGAGAACATGGTCATATATAAAATAAACATATAGATCTTGATCATAAAAAAAATTAAGAAAAGAACTTGAATAAACGTGTATTCTATAAAAAAATTAAAAATAATCCTGGTTAATAGTGAATATTTGAAAAAAATATATATAATCATTAATTAAAACATATATACAGAAAATAACAATATAAACAATTTGAAAATAATTGAAAAACTTGTATCCTATTATAAAATTAAAATAAACATGATTAAAGTTGAAAAACATGCGAAAAAAAATTGTGTAAGAGAAGAAAATATGATCATAAAAAGATAAAGAATTTTAAAAATCTTATATTGTATAAAAATATAAATAAATTTAGTCAAATTTGAATAATATATGCTTAAAATCTGTATAGGAGAAGATGACACAAGTAAAACAAACATATAGATTTTAAAAAATATAAGAGAAAACTTAAAGAAACATATATTTTATAAAAAATAAAATAAAAACTGGTTAAAAATAAAAAAAAAATTAAAATAAACAGGGTAAACTTGAAAAACATACCGAAAAATTGTGTAGGAGAAGAAAATTTTAAAAACTTTGTATTGTATAAAAAATATAAGTATATATTGTTATAAATTAATATTATATAAATAAAATTGTGTAGGGGAACATAATTATAAACAAAACAAATATAGAGAACATGGTCAAAAAAAAATAATTTCAAAAATAGTAAATGATATAAATCTATTAAATATGTTTAAAAAAATTTAATAAACATATAAAAATTGTATAAAATATTATAAGTAGAATAAATGAAATAAAATAAATAAATTTACAAAGAATTTGAAAAAACTGTAAAAACAACAACAGTATTTAATAAATTGCAAAGAGTTAATAAAAATATAAAAATAAACGTACTTAAAATAGAAAAATTAATATGAATAAAATGCGAATTAATGTGCACGAGAACACGATCATAAATAAGAATGAAAAAAATAAATAAAATTTACATAAAATTATACACCATAAATAACGAAGATTATGAGCTAACATTTTAAATATCACGGTTACTGTACAAGTAAAATATACATTAATTATTTCAAACCTATTAATTAACAACTAACTCTGTTATTCGATAATATATAACTTAGTCAAGTATGTACAATAATTTTTCAACGCCTCTAGGATAATAAAAACAACAGCAACAACAACAACATGAGAAACCTGTCAATGTTAAAGTCATTACTATTAAATAGCCGTTTACAATTCGTTTACGGAGCAACTTCAAATAGTTTCGCAACGTCGTACAAATTCATAATTCGCCGTTCGGTTACGCGGAGCGCATGCGCAGACGCCCCGCTAACTATTTTCCGTTGGAACGCGCCAAACGGTGCGCGACCAAAAAATTGGCGAAAGCGCGACGACGCCGTTTCCACCGTGCGACGACGCATCGCGCGTTCCCGAAACCCATCGGCTCGAAACCGACGATAAATAAAATGTTGTTTGTTTTTCGAGAGGCACTGAAGGCAAAACATAATATTGCAGTTACGGTACGTGTTCCCGCAATTTATTGTTATTATCCAGTTAAAGGGGATCCGTTTTGTTCGGCGCTTCTGTTTGTAAATAATGGCTTAATTAATTGCGTTTGTTGCAGGAGAAACTCGGCCGATTGTCAGGAAGGAGTCACGTCTTTAATTAGGAAAAAGGAAAAAATGATTAATTTAATATGTGTTATAGGGGAACGTGAAAATAAATATACAAATAAAATTACGCTGTTAATGGTGAAGAGTACATGAAGGAGGACTTGATCATAAATAAAACAAATGTACGGAACATTCTCATAAAAAAAGAAGAGTGTGACAAAATATGTACTGTATAAAAAACTATAAATAATTTAGTTAAAATTGAATAAAATATGAATAAAAATTGTATAGGAGAACATGATCATAAATAAAACAAATGTGCAGAACATAATCTTAAAAAAATAATAAAAAAAAGTGTAACAAAATATGTATTGTATAAAAAATATAAATAAATTTAGTTAAAGTTAAAAGAAGTATGAATAAAAATTGTATAGGAGAGCATGATCATAAATAAAACAAATGTGCAGAACATAACCATAAAAAAATAATAAAGAAGTGTGTGACAAAATATGTATTGCATAAAAAATATAAATAAATTTAGTTAAAATTGAACAAAATATGAATAAAAATTATATAGGAGAACATGATCATAAATAAAACAAATGTGCAGAACATAATCAAAAAAAAATAATAAAGAAGTGTGTGACAAAATATGGATTGTATAAAAAATATAAATAAATTTAGTTAAAATTGAACAAAACATGAATAAAAATTGTATAGGAGAACATGATCATAAATAAAACAAATGTGCAGAACATAACCATAAAAAATAATAAAGAAAAGTCTGACAAAATATGTATTGTACAAAAAATATGAATAAATTTAGTTAAAATTGAACAAAATATGAATAAAAATTGTATAGGAGAACAAGATCATAAATATAACAAATGTGCAGTATAAAAAAATAATAAAGAAGAGTGTGACAAAATATGTATTGTACAAAATATATAAATAAATTTAGTTAAAATTGAACAAAATATGAATAAAAATCATAAATATAACAAATGTGCAGAATATAACTATAAAAAAATAATAAAGAAGAGTGTGACAAAATATGTATTGTATAAAAAATACAAATAAATTTATTTAAAATTGAACAAAATATGAATAAAAATTATATAGGAGAACATGATCATAAGTAAAACAAATGTGCAGAACAAAATCATAAAAAAAATAATAAAGGAGAATGTGACAAAATATGTATTGTATAAAAATATAAATAAATTTAGTTAAAATTGAACAAAATATGAATAAAAATTGTGTAGGAGAACATGATAATAAATAGAACAAATGTGCAGAACATAACCATAAAAAAATAATAAAGAAGAGTGTGACAAAATATGAATAAAAATTGTATAGGAGAACATGATCGTAACTAAAACAAGTGTACAGAACATAAAGTAAGGAAGAATAAAACTGTATAGATTAATAAATAAATAAATATTGTTCAACTTGTACATTTAAATTTTATATACAATTTAATTTAATTTGAATTACCATTTCTATTGATAGTTTGAACAAATTTTGATTTAACCACAAAGAATACAACTATTTAATCCACCACACTTGTTAGTACTCAATAAAGCATCTCTGGTTAACAACTTATCAGATTATTTGATTATCTCTTGTTCAGGTGACCCAAAAAAATCAATTGTTATCGACAAAAAGTAAATTCGAATCTCAACAATTAATCGACATCATCAACAACATTGTGTGGGGTATTTAAATGCACACTTTCTACCCAACAATATGAATGAACTTGTTACAATTACGTATCGAAATCAACTTTCTCTCTCTCTCTCTCCATCTCCACCGAAAACAAACCCCCACACATGTTCGAACAGGTGTCCACGTCCACCCGGCACACGAACTTACATGCATTTTCGGCCCTTCGCACCATCCACACACATAATACAGTTCACGCACCCGAAACACGTACGGCACGACTGCAAATCACTCGTTCGTATTTTTATTTTTGCCCACCGTAAGTAACATAAGTAACAATGTCGGAATATATAAATAATAAGCAGGGGTATCGCCTACGGTGTATCGATTTTTAAAACGCCGCCGATTTGCAATCGCAATTACCCACGTGCGCACATGACGCGGCCGCCGCCGTTCGGCCGCCGAAAGGGGGCGAGAGTCGCCGCCGCGGCGGCCGGGAACCCCCGGCGCCGCGTAAAAACGCGACCGCCGCCGAAAATCGATTCGGACACGGACTTTCGAGCGTGTGCACGTCGGTTGACAGTTCGGCGTGTTTACGTTTTTTTCTCCGTCCACATTGTGGACGTGCCGTACTCACGTTGTCTCCGTCCGACCCGTTGAGATTGTTAGAGACGTACCGCCATTGTTAAACTAAACGAAACAAACGGGCGACGTTTTGTAAAAACCCGCGCCGTTCAAAACCCAACAATGTATGCAACTAAGGTAAATACTAAAACTACTCACCAGAACCATTTTAAACGACGCACTGTGTCGGAAGTTTACGGCGAACGTGCCCTTTGGGCTCCGACCGACGCCGTGATATTTATAGGTCGGACTTTCGCATCGAAAATAAACCAGACGTGTCAGTCTGGTTTGTTTAATTCGTCGGAGTTGGAGTTTACGATTTGTTTTTTAATTAATATCGATCGTTGGGGTTAACGCTTCTTAATTAGGCGCCAAATTCTTTTAGGATTAATTCGTTGAAATGGCGTCTACTGGTAGGCAACTGGTGTTACTGCGGTGTGCGGGGGTTGCCTATGTTGATATGTGAAAATTTTATTTTGTTACATTACTATGCATATTAAATAAATAATTTTTGTTATTAAAAAATTATATATATATATATATATATATATATATATATATATATTGTTATAAAAATATCGATTTTATTAATTACACATTTTATTAATTAATTTTTAATAATTATAAGAATTATATGAACATTTTAAATTTATTAATTTTAGGGATTAAAAACTTTTTGTTAATATTTCAAATGTGCAAAATGACAATATTTAATTACTTCGTTTATTTTGTACAATTATTTATTATTTTTTACCGCTTTAATGTATACAGATATTACTAAAATTAACAGTTTTGAGTAAAAACTAAATTAACAGAAGAATTTTTAGAAATTTCAAAATATATTGATTTTATTAGAATTTATTAACAAATTTTAAGGACAAAGAAATTTATATAATATTCAAGACTTAAAATATATTAAGATAAAATAAATTTGAAAGATTGGCGAGACTATTAAATTTTTTTGGTTCTACAAAGTCTTAAATGAGTACTAAATTAGCAGAACTTTATGAATTTTTAGAAATTTCAGGATTTATTGATTTTATTTACAAATTTTAAGGACTAAAAAATTTATATGATATTCAAGACTAAATTTGGTATTATTTTTTAAGCTCTTTACCTAAAATTAGTAAAATTTGCAGGACTGGAAAGATTTTAAGAATTCCTACGAAGATTTATAAAGTAATATAATATTTAATAAGATTTAATTATTCATATCTGAGTAAATAAAATATGTAAATCTGTTCATTTTTATCATTCCATAAAAAATATTCAAATACTTATAATATATTTGATCAACAATAAAAAGCCGATTCCACCATAATTTGAATAGGTTTTACAAGAATTAGGCACGCAAATCAGAAATAAATAAAATCGTTGACATCCTGCTGAATTCCCAAACTATCAAAATGGTTTCTATGCATAAATATACCGAACAGTCTCCACAAGTTAATGTATGTGTGTGACGCATAAATTCGCATTAGCATCGAAACTAAAAAAAAAAATATTCAGATCCTGTTTTCGGGAAATCCACACTCGGTCACACAAACAACACAAAGTATTTGTACTCGTAGAGAAATTACCATTTGTAGATGTGAAAAGAATTTGACAATTTAATTTAACGTGATGATTTATTGAATTTGGTAGCGTCAATTAGGTGTGCTAAGCAGTAATTTTCTTAACACTTCACTGACATTTAGAAATTTCATGCTAAGTATCCAAATAATTCAGTTAATTTTGTTAATTTTTAGGGATAACAATATTTATATAACTTCATTGAGTTTATAATTTCAAATGATACACAAAAATAATCTGATTTTAAATAAATTTAATGAGCCATTTAATAAAATATTGTCATATTTTTAAATTTCCAAAATGTCATCAATCCTGCAAATTGCTAAAGGTTTGAAATATTTTGAATCTTGTATATAATGTAAAAATTATGAGACTTAATAATAATTTATATGTTTTTATTAAATATATTGATTCAGAAAATTTATGTTGTATAGAAATTCCTATTAATAGTTACAATGCAAATTTACCAATCACTTAAACCCGATGATTTATTGAATCTGGTAGCCTTTCATTGTGTGTACAAAGCAGTAATTTCTTTCACACTTCTGCGGCATTTGTCAATTTCACGCTTATTTAACTCAATCATCGGTAAATCCGGATCTTTGCACCAGGAAATTGGTTAATTACCAATGACTGGTATTAAATTATCGATCATTGTTATTAAAATCAGCCTTTTATTAACACCATAAATCACATTGTTCTGTGACGAAACGTTTCGACGATTATCCCGGTATATACACAAAAAAGAATCCAATAAATAATTTATGAGCATTAAATGATATTCATTGTGTTTAAACACGTATTTAGCGTTTATTTAAATTTAATACACATGTGATGGTTGCGATGTGTGTCAAGATCAGTATCAAAGTGCTCTCTTAAAACGGTGACGTTTTGCAACAACAATATAATATACGGACCTAAAATGTTAATAATATTGAAATAAATCCGATTTATTCATGTTTATTTGCTATTGTCGCCGATTTGAATATTTTATTTGTTTACTTTGGCGAGTCAAAATTGCAAAATTATGCTTTTTAATGGGTTTTAATTGCTGAAGATAAATTAGTTCGGGGAATGATAATCGGCAAATTTATTGAGCTTTGCGAAAGCTTTAAGATTTATTAAATTGACATAAATTTTGAATTATTTAATATTTATATAATATTTAAGAATTTCTATTTAATTCAAATAAACAACACTAAGCAAATCAATCATTCAATCAATATTCAGGATAATTAAACTTGTAACTTTTGAAGGTGTCAATAAATAATCCTTATTTGACAAGCTGTACATATATCAAGATTAAATTTATGTGAATTCAGGATGTAAATGTTTTAAAGCTATAATAAATTTGCAGGATTTAAAAAATTATCTTAAGCATTGTTTAAAATGTCATGATTTATACAGTTTGTAACATTTTGGAGTTTTTTCTAAGACTTTTTTTAAGGCATATAAATTTTATATAACATTCAACATTAGAAATATTTTGAAGCTTTAAAAAATTTGCAGGATTGGCAAGAATTACTTAAAATGTTAAGTGTTTATGATTTATTTAATGTTATTGGTTTTGGAGTATCATAAAATTTATATGATTCTTTAATATTCAAATATATTTCAAAGCTTTAGAAAATTTGCAGGACTGATAAGATTTTGGAAATTTAAAAATATGACAAGATTTTATTTATTATGTTGTTTTTTATGTCTCATAACTTTTATATTATTTCCAAGATACATAATATTTGAAAGCTTTAGCAAGTTTGCAGGATTGGAAATTTAAATATATGACAAATTTTGTTTATAATTTTGTTATTTAAGTCTCCAAACTTTTATATTACTTTCAAGATTCAAAATATTTCAAAGCTTTATGTATTCAAATATTTCAGAGATTTTAAGCTCTAAAGCTTTATCAAAGCAGCAGGATTAGCCAGAGATTTCAAATTTATAATCCATAAATCCTTTCATTTGTACTTTCTTCACAAATAAATGTGTTTATTTAAACAAATAATAAAAAACCAACTCAAAACAAATATTCCACTAGACATTCACATTTTGTGGAACATTTATCGACCGCCAACAGAACATGTTTAAGCCCAATTAACACCTCTCCGATAATTTTAATAAAAACGGACAATTACGCTAGATTTGTTAATTTTGAAAGCCGCCATTTTTTCGCTATTAATTTCGTTAAATTGCGAAACTTCAGGTTGCATCTCGGAACGTTATTTTTTTGTTTTTAATTGAATGTCGAAAGCAAGGCGCAATTGATTTAATGGTTTCGGCCGTGAACTCGATTAATAATCATTTTTTTCTTACATCTTCAACAAATCGTAAAAAATGTGATATTTTTCGTTCGAAACATTTAAAAGAGCAATGTTGAAATTTGGAAATGATTTGATTGTGTGTTTTTCGTCCGCACAATGGTCATTGTGTTTGTCTTATTGTCCGCGGGTTTCGTAAAACGTTGAGCTGTTGAATCGACACACGAAAATTGATGAGTAATTATCGAAATGTCAGCAATAACATTTACGTTGTGCGGGGTCTTATCAGGTCAGTAATTGCGACACCGATTAATTTCTGGTTTTGGTTAAATTGCTGTTGGTTAATTAAATTTTTTCGGGTGAATCGAGGCCGAATCGCCGTGAAATCTTCGATGGAATAATTCCTGTGACACTGCCGAATATGGGTGAAAAAAAAAACACACACACACATCATACATTTCCTAAAATAAACAACGTGACATTGAACTTTAAAAGCTAATTTAGTATAATGTACCATAACACGTTCGTTGAAACTAGTATCATCTCATATATTTTATTGGACATTAACATAGGTAAAAACTTGCAGGAACAAATGTCATGTCAGGATTCGAGAGAATGAGACGAGATGGAAAAAATTGTATTTTTAATTTGCATTATTTTATGACTGAACTGGTTTTGGACTGAGAAGAATGGTTTTGGTTAGCAACATCTAAAAATTCTTGAATTTGAACTAATTATCTTGATTATATTGTCTCAGTATTTAATCCTGCGGAAGCTTAAAATAGTAACTCAAAACAATCAATAATTTTATATCTGAACCGTTTTTGGACTTATGAGGAAGGATTTTAATGAAAGTTTTAATAGATAGCATCAAAAGACTGTTGAATTTGAACTAGTTACTAATTAAATACAGTTATTGAGATTGTTTCACTAATTAATCCTGTAAAAGCTTAAAATAGTAACTCAAAATATTCATATATTTTATGTTTGAACTGTTTTTGGTCTTATGAGAAAGGCTTTTAATGATAGTTTTAATTGGTAGCATCTAAAAAGTGTTGAATCTGAACTAGATACTAATTAAATACAGTTATTGAGATTGTTTCACTAATTAATCCTGTAAAAGCTTAAAATAGTAACTCAAAATATTCATGTATATTGTGTCTGAACTGTTTTTGGACTTATGAGGAAGGCTTTTAATGAAAGTTTTAATTGGTAGCATCTAAAAACTGTTGAATCTGAACTAGTTTCTAATTAAATACAGTTATTGAGATTGTTTCACAAATTAATCCTGTAAAAGCTTAAAATAGTAACTCAAAATATTCATGTATCTTATGTCTAAACTGTTTTTGGACTTATGAGGAAGGCTTTTAATGAAAGTTTTAATTGGTAACATCTAAAAACTGTTGAATCTGAACTAATTACTAATTAAATACAGTTATTGAGATTGTTTCACTAATTAATCTTGTAAAAGCTTAAAATAGTAACTCAAAATATTCGTGTATTTTATGTCTGAACTGTTTTTCGACTTATGAGGAAGGCTTTTAATGAGTGTTTTAATTGGCAGCATCTAAAAACTGTTGAATCTGAACTAGTTACTAATTAAATACAGTTATTGAGATTGTTTCACTAATTAATCTTGTAAAAGCTTAAAATAGTAACTCAAAATATTCATGTATTTTATGTCTGAACTGTTTTTCGACTTATGAGGAAGGCTTTTAATGAGTGTTTTAATTGGCAGCATCTAAAAACTGTTGAATCTGAACTAGTTACTAATTAAATACAGTTATTGAGATTGTTTCACTAATTAATCTTGTAAAGCTTAAAATAGTAACTCAAAATATTCATGTATTTTATGTCTGAACTGTTTTTGGACTTATGAGGAAGGTTTTTAATGAAAGTTTTAATTGGTAGCATCTAAAAACTGTTGAATCTGAACTAGTTACTAATTAAATAAAGTTATTGAGATTGTTTCACTAATTAATCCTGCAAAAGCGTGAAAAAGTATCTCAAAAATCTCATATATTATATGAGTAACAACCTAAAACTAATTAATCTAAAGGAGTTTTTAAATAAGTGCTAATTTCTTTTACAGTTTATTCCTGCAAAAACTTTACAAAACCACCTAAAAACAATTATTTTTATACATAACATAAACTGACAATAATTTATATAAAAAACACCCATAAAAGCCAACAAATCGTAATAAAATCTTCAAATTAAATTGTGTAACTCTTCAATCAAGCCGAGAGAAAAAAATCTCGTTAACATTGATGGTACTCTTGTACAATTCCTGAACCGGTCCAGTTTCGCCGGAGAAGCGTACCGATTTATGTTGTGAAGCGAAAGACGAGAGATGAAATTATATTACAGAAAGAAAAAAAAAAAAACAATTCACACGACCAGAAAACAGCCTTGCCAAGGCGATCTGGTCCTCGGAGGTGCGGTGAAACTCGCCCGCTTTTCCACATGCTCGCAAGGCTAATAATTTGTGGGTCCGCTCCTTCGGCTCCTTTAAAACATCGTCGATGATTCCGCCGCTGCTTTGCTGCTTCGGTTTCGCGTTGCGTAATTGGAATTTCGTGTTCGTATTCCTGCATTTTTCTAATTAGAGAGTCGGTTTAGGTATTTATTTTAATTAATTTTATGGGACGTTGACTTTTATGGCGGGTTCAAGATTCATCTCTATTTGGAGGATTACTACTTCCATATATTAAGAAATTTCAAAATTTACTTGTTTTTAATTTGTACAGATTGTTTGAATTTTACATTACATTTTACTGTATTTTTACAAATTAAAAGCATTTTCATAAGTAATTTTATATTATTAAAATCCTTCCTTATAAATCAAACAGTTCAAATTTAACAGCTTTTAGATGCCACCAATTAAAACTCTCATTAAAAGCCTTCCTCATAAGTCCAAAAACAGTTCAAACATAAAATACATGAATATTTTGAGTTACTATTTTAAGCTTTTACAAGATTAATTAGTGAAACAATCTCAATAACTGTATTTAATTAGTAACTAGTTCAGATTCAACAATTTTTAGATGCTACCAATTAAATCTTTCATTAAAAGCCTTCCTCGTAAGTCCAAAAACAGTTCAGACATAAAATACATGAATATTTTGAGTTACTATTTTAAGCTTTTACAGAATTAATTAGTGAAACAATTTCATTAACTGTATTTAATTAGTAACTAGTTCAAATTCAATAGTTTTTAGATGCTACCAATTAAAACTTTCATTAAAAACCTTCCTCATAAGTCCAAAAACAGTTCAGATATAAAATACATGAATATTTTGAGTTACTATTTAAAGATTTTGCAGGACTAATTAGTGAAACAATCTCAATAAGTGTATTTAATTAGTAACTAGTTTAAATTCAACAGTTTTTAGATGACACCAATTAAAACTTTCATTAAAAGCCTTCCTCAAAAGTCCAAAAACAGTTAAGACATAAAATACATGAATATTTTGAGTTACTATTTTAAGCCTTTACAAGATTAATTAGTGAAACAATCTCAATAACTGTATTTAATTAGTAACTAGTTCAGATTCAACAGTTTTTAGATACTACCAATTAAAACTTTTATTAAAAGCCTTCCTCATAAGTCCAAAAACAGTTCAGACATAAAATACATGAATATTTTGAGTTACTATTTAAAGCTTTTGCAAGATTAATTAGTGAAACAAACTTGCTAATTGTATTCAACTAGTAATCAGTAAGTTTAATCGTTAAAACACATGTTCATTTAATTAAACCCGGATTTTAAAAAGTTTCCAACCCACCAAAAAGATGTGCATCATGACAAAAATTATAGAGGAGACAATCATAAATATGCAACTAGTTTTGCAATGTTTCGCCATTTCAGTGATTTAAGGAATGCTTAAATAATTCAACAGCTTGCACAAAAAAAAGAATCATATAAACACCTAATTTATTAATATTAATAATTAATTTCGGAATATCGATTTTATAAAAATATTATTAATTTTTACGACGCCATAATATGAATCGTAAATCACCGGTGCTAATTAAAGTTGCACACACGAACCGGGGAATTTTTGCAATTTTTAATGTGACAAAAACAAGGCAAAAATTACTTTCTATGTCAGCCTGATCATTATTCAAATATTCGTGTAATAATTAAAAATTAATGAGGGACGAACAATAAGAAATAAAACTTCAAACATCTGGTCAAGTTGAATTTCAGTAGGACGTGTTTTTGTGTTAGATGAGGACAATTTATTTTGGCTAATTTTTAATCGTTTTATCGATGACAAATAACAAGTAAAAAACAACAATTTCTAACATTAGAAGATTTACAACCCGTGGAAGATTTATTAAGCTTGCAGGACTAACAGGATTTTAATTGTCCTCTACACAAGAAAAAAACTAAAATATATATCAGTGACGAATGGCTGAAACAAGGATGGATTACTTAACAGTAAACGATAAACAAGTGACGCACGACAATCGAGAAGAGAAACGTGGGACGTCGCGACTACTGTCCTTCTAATCAGCCGGACCTAAGCCCACTCGTATTTACTGTTGGCACGTTGGAATTTGGATTTATCGATAAATTTTGCTAATCGCATTATGGAACACTTTTATTGTTTACTGTTCTCCCAAATTCTTCGGTTTTTAAGGTCACGACGGTTATGAAACAGTAGTTATGAAAGACATAATTGAAATTTATTTAAATTATCACTTTGGTAAATAGTAATTGCTTAAAAAAAGTAAAAGAGTCTGTGTAAGTTAATAATGGGATTTTAGGACACGCCCTTTAACTGCGCACTGGTTTCATGCGCAACAACTTGTACACCCCTTAAATGCGCAGTGATTTAGTGCGCATGTCCCACTTATGCAACCACCATTTTAAATAAATCAGCATTGGTGACATAAATAATTGGTTGTTTTTACATTTCATCAGGCTGAATTATGATAAATTATGCGGGTATTACATTCTTTGTTTTGTTTGAACGAATTCCTAGACGAAACCAATTAAACTCATCCTGTTATATAATCGGAATTTCGTGTTCTAATCGTGGATTATCGTTTTAATAAACCGTTAGTCGTCGGTCGGCGCCTAAAAACTAATGAATAAGATAACGATAAATTAATTTTCCCTTTTTTTAAACAACGTCTTTTGGAAAAATACTTATGTCATTATGTAATTATGAATATGCATCCGAAATTAGCATCGATTTAAAGTCAAAGTTCATTAATGGAATGGCAATTAAACTGAATTTTATTGGAAATATGCTTTTGACCCAATTCTAATCGGTTATGAAACGTCGAAAACGAGTTTTACAATTTGTACTTTTAATCACTGACACGATAAATACAATTTGGACGAAAAAAGTCAAAGTTCATTCGGGTCCGTTTCAAATCTTATTGTTTTATTTTTGTCTGAGATGAATCTTCGTTTCTTGCGAAGCGGATCACGATGACATTTAGGACTAGGCGTCATATTTATGATCGTATATAGGTCACGGTCGTGTTGCATTCCTGACCGACATTGATGCATTCTCGACACAAATCAAACCTTGATCTTATTTTATCGTCAATTTTTATTCGTTTGTCCTAAACACCCAAGATTGGGCTAATTAATAATAGACCTCCTCTTGATTGATTGATTCAATGACCAATTAAATTTGTGGCGGATGCGCCGATTTCAAAAAACCAAAAGAAATTCACATATTGTTAACTAATAATAGGTGTTAAAAAAAACCCACGCGTTAAATAACGCGACGAAAGTGATTTTGTAACGCATTTCAAAGTCGACGAGTCAATTAGAACATGCAAAAAATTGCATCCGTATTTGAGGATGTCGTCCCACGCTGCTCCAAAAAGCTAAAAAAACTGTACTGCAATATTTATGTTAATGGGACGATTTGTTTTGTAAACGGTTTGAACTTTAGGCGATCGTAAATTACGTTCTAAAATGTGCAAAAAAAAATTGATAAAAAGATCATTACTGAATTATTTTAATGTCTTCATAGTTATTTATTTGTTTCGTTGTGATTAATTCATCTTAAATCGTTTTGTTATTTTATTATATCGTCTTCTCGTTGTCTTATCTTTATTATTTTGATATTTTGTCATTTGATTTTGAAATTTAATTAATCATTTTAAGGTTTAAATATTTTGTTTTTTATTTATTTTTTTAGGAAACTTATTCGTTTAATTAAAATTTCATTAATAGTAATTAAATTTTATTATACAAACTTTATTTGTATTTTTATTAACTATTATTATTTATTTAACTACTTCATTTAATTATTGTTTTATTATTTTACTGTTTAAACATTTTATTTCGTTATTCTTTCATTATTATTTATAAAATTTTACTTCATTATTTTGCCTCTTAATTGTTATTTAATTTTAATATTGAATATTTTTTACTGATTATTATATTATTTCAATTTTTTCTTAAGAAATTTATCAGTTCCTCGAATATCTTATTATTTTCATTTAAAAGTAATTAAATTTTATTATTCAAACATTTTTTCTGTATTTTTATTATCTTATTTCATCATTTTTTTATCCTTTATTCTTTCAATTATTTATTTCACTACTTTATTTAATTATGGTTTTATTATTTTACTTAACATTTTTTTTTGTATTTTTATTATCTTATTTTAAGTTTTTTTTTTCCTTCATTCTTTCTATTATTTATTGCACTGCTTCATTTAATTATTGTTTTAATATTTTACTGTTTAATAATTTTGTTATTCCGTTATTTTTTCATTATTATTCATATTATTCTATTTATTTTCAAAATATTTCATTATTTTGCTTCATAATTGTAATTTAATTTTATTATTCAATATTTTTTTACTGGTCATTATATTATTTCAACTTTTTCTTAAGAAATTTATCAGTTCCTTGAATATTTCATTATTCTCTCATTTACTAGTAATTAAATTTTATTATTCAAACAATATTTTGTATTTTTATTATTTTATTTCATCATGTTTTTATCCTTCATTCTTTCTATTATTTATTTTACTTCTTCATTTAATTATTTTTTTTTATTTTACTGTTTAATAATTTTTTTATTCCGTTATTTTTTCATTTTTATTCATATTATTCTATTTATTTTCATAATATTTCATTATTTTGTTTCATAATTGTAATTTAATTTTATTAATCAAACAATTTTTTGTATTTTTATTATCTTAATTCATTTTGTTTATCCTTCATTCTTTCTATTATTTATTTCACTACTTCATTTTATTATTGTATCATTATTATTATGTTGAATAATTTTATTATTTCATTATTCTTTCATTATTATTTATATTAATATGCACATTATTCTTTATTTTCATAAAATTTCATTATTTTGCCTCTTAATTGTAATTAAAGTTTATTATTCAATATTTTTTTACTTACTATTATCAATATTTTAAAATTCAATCAATTTATTTAATTGATTGTAATTATTATTTTGTTAATTTAACTACTTTATTATTCTTTCATTTTATTGGTTAGTTTTATTAATCTTTTGTTATTTTATTTTATTATTCAATAATTTTATTGTTTCATTATTATGTTATTTCATAATATTAATAAACAAATTGAATGAATAATTTTAATAATAATTAATAGTTTAATTTATTTATTATTCAGTTGCTTTACTTTTATCACCACTTTATTTTATTTGAGTGATGCTTTAATTAAGCTGCGATTTCGTTATGGCCATTTAAATATTAATTCATTTCCATAAATTTGTTGTTTTACTATCAGTGTCAACGATAATTACAAAACTATAATAAATATGCATACATCGTAAAATATAATATGAATCATTAGTTGCACGTTGCAAATATATAAGTTTCTCGTTGAATAATTTACGATTAATAATTGCTTTGTTCATGGATTTTGAAAGTCTCGAACAATAAGTTTTCATTAAAACTGGCTGAAAAATAAACAACACATTTCCACCACATAATTTACAACAATCTAACGTTGATGCACGAACAATATTGTTAAATGTGCTAATGACATTTCTGAAACTAATAAATATTTAAATGTAATGAATTCAGCATGTAAATATTATTATTAAACCGCCATTAAGCGTTATCTTTATGCACTTCGAGGACCTTGCACACGTTGCGACATTTTTCGTTTGTTTACTTCAAAACTTAATTAACTATAATTAACAAAAAGAAAAAAAATGATATTTAATTTATGCGATGCACGAAAAAGGTTAACGTTATTTCAGGATGTGCGATTATTCAAACGATTGTTAAAATGTTATTCAGACAATGGGCGTCACAGTTGACAAATAAACTATATTTTCAGTCTACATAATTCATAACGAAATCGTCGTTTTATGCTAATCGGGCACCAGGATCAGCTCTTGGAATTCGTGGAAAAAAACGTATGGTCGGTGACATAAGAGATGGGTTCAGTGGTCAAGATCCATTGATTTTTTGGTCCACAGGCTAAAATATTCAATATGTTGGTCAGTAATGGAGGTGGACCTTCATCATTGTGGCCTTGGTGTTGATGTAAGGGGGTGAACAATTTCGTCTTGCGGTACTTCATTAGATGCAAATTTAACTAAACTAGGAAGGCCCCCAAAGACTGTGGTGGAGCCTTCTTTGTGTGATGTCTCACACGTCTTCAATGGTTTTGATGACCTTGGCCATAAATTTGGGTGGTAATGTTAGAAAGTCAAAGTAACTTTGGCAATGTGAGGGTGGATATTTTCATCTTGGACAACCAGATTTTCAAACCTACTAAGGTAAAACAGCTGATGGGATTCCACAAATCTCTGGACTTACTGCTGATTGATCATCCTCCCTTTTGGAAGTCAAAAAACAGAGGGACTAGCTAAACAAACATCATGTATGGCCATACAAAATGGGGACTGAAGAAGACCCCCTTTCATTCCACATCCCAAAGCTCCAATCTGTGATGAGGACATCGAAGTAAGAGATCATATGGAAACTGGGGATAACAAGACCAGATTCTTGGACAAATCCATCACTTGAAGAAGAGGAAGGAGCATTCCAGACTTTATTACTTTATAAATTAATGGTTGGCAACTGCAGAAGTGGTTACAAAGGGCTTATGTACAGTACTAAGGTTCTAAGGTGGGCCTAGGTGTTTTTTATCTTTCCTCGTCTTCCTTAACATCCACCACGTCCTTGACAACCTTATTCACCCAACACTTCTTCTCAGAGCTTCCATCCTTCAAAATTTAATTCAATTTTTGGTCCTCCAGTGTTCAAATTGGGCCACCGAACCTACGTCTTCCACTTTCTGTGCCACACACACTCACAATTATATCTTCGAGAGTTCTTATCAACCAATTTCTAAACAGTTGTTGCATCAACGTGGAGAAACTTTTTATGGTTGTTATTTAATTTTTTTCTCTACGCGCCTAATTGAGTTATATAACCGTTTTGTTTATGTTTATCGGTGCTAACCATTTTACATTATTAATTGTTACTGATTTGGTAATTAGCGTAAGAGAGATGATAAGGTCAAAAGATGAAATTTTTAATTATCATAACCGTAAAAGAATTCCATGCACGCTACAATAATTATGAAACTTGAAATATCATCTAAAAATAAAATTAAACGCGGGCCTCAGTTACGATCCATCATCGCCCGCTCTTTTGACTGATTGACGTCTGATTTATTTGGCCGAGGATCAGATAATTTTTATGGACGATCTACCTCAAGGTTTTATCGATAAATCAGATTTTTTGCTGAGGTTATATTTATGTGCCGGACTTATAATATTTCATTTTTGAGAAACAGCAGGAACGATGTTTCGGTCGGAATGTTGGGCGTGTAATAATATCTTTTACTTTTTGCATAAAATCGCTATTAAATGGATCGCCGAAGGTTCGATTTTGAAACGGATGTGAGAAAATATTCCAGTAATTCGGTAGTTAGTAAAAATTATGATAATTAACACCTCACACCAATTAGATTTCCATAAATGCGATTATGGTGGATTTTTATATGTTTTTAAAGATTTCCTAAATTTAGCGGAATGTTTTGAACAAACAGTTTCAATGATATTTTTAGATATTTTAGAGTGTTATGTAAAATGTGCAATATTTTTTATTTACTTAATATTTCAAATGTGTTGTTACTCAATTTTAATCACTTTCATTTTTATTTTATTACTGAATTTTGGTCCTTTTTCAATTATTCATTCATTTCTTAATCAATTGTTATGCTATTTTTTATTTTATCATTGATTTTCATTGATAAGAAATTTCAGTGTTAAGTTATTTTATTATTCAATGATTATGTTATTTATTTGTTACATTTATTAAATATTTGTTGTTGTTATGATTCGATTAGTGATTAACTAAATTGTTAATTCAGTTGTTAATTATTCTGTTATTTTGTCACTTTGTTATTTCATTATTAACTAATTGGTTTTGTTTTGTTTTTTACAATAAACTTCTGTTACTGTATCATATTATTATTTCAATATTGAATTGTCATTTTATTGTTATCCTATTTAGTTATATTTCATTTTATAGTTTGATTAATATAACAATTAATACATATGTTAAATTATTCGACAATTGATTGACTATTTTGGTAATTTATTTCAAACATTTTGTTATTCAATTTCAATTCCTTTATCTTATTTAATTTTTATTTTATCACTGAATTTTTGTCCTTTTTTGTTATTTCAATTATGATAATATTTTGTTATTTTTTTATTTTATTTTTTTTTATATTGTTTGTTCAATTATTAATCATTTTATTATTCAATTGTTATGTTATTTTGTTATATCAAACTTTTGTTATTTAATCATTTCATTAATGTGTATTTTCAATGTTAAGTTATTTTGTTATTTCCTTTTTTTATTTGTTATATACTATATTTCATTATTTGATTAATTGATCATTCATAGGCTTATTTCGTTAATTCAGATATAAATTATTTTGTTACTCTGTTATTGTACTTTTTTGTTATACCACACTTTTGTCATTTTGTCACTGTCATTTTGTCATTTTATCACATTTTTATTATTATAAATAATTTCAGTAATCAATTATTGTGTTTTCTTCTTTTATTTGTTATACATTCGTCATTTCATCGATAGATTATTTTATTAATTCAGTGTTAATAATTTTTGTTAGTCTATTTATACGCTTGTTTGTTACAACCCTTTTTAGTAATTTCAATACAATATAATAAAAATAAAGAAATAATTAAATATAAAACATAAAACTATATAATAATATGTATAAAAAGATCACAACATATTAAAGTAAGTAATGAATAACAAATAAAGGTAATTAATCAAAAAAATTAAGTGGAAACAACAAATATTTAGGCACCAATAAAATAAATTCCTAAAAAAACGTGACCGAATTACAAAAATAAATTAATTGCTGCGTCCGTTAATGAGGCAAACGATGTTTTCGTTATTCCGAATGTCAAACATTTTTGATAATAAATCAAATTTTTGTTGTTCGACGCCGGAAAATCATAAATAACGCCACGTAAAACCCGTCTTGACCTTATCCAATTTTGGAAGATGCTCACTACGCTTTTTTACGTGCAAGGGCAAAAAACTTGACGAATTAGTTTATTGATACGAGCGATAATTAAATTGTTCGCTAATTGAAGGTTTTGCACAAAAAAAATGAACGAGTGAAAGTGACCGTCGTCGTTAGGAAATTGACGTCGTCTCAAAGTCGCAGCGTCCCACCGGATTTGAGAACAGCAACGAAGGAAAAAATCGTAATATTATGTTAATTAGAAAATTATGTGTGTTAATTGGTGAACTTTAAAGACATTTACACACCCCGCGTGTCACAATTTTCCAACGTGCAGAAAGAAAAAAAACACTCTCGCTTTTGTTGAGGCGACTTCTGATAAGCCAGTCGGAACAATGGATCGGTTATTGCGGGTCGTTAAGCTTTATTCATAGTTTGTAATTGATTATTTTATATTTTCAGGTTGCACAATTCACGATTCATTATTGTCTTGTTTGTTAATCGTCGTTTTTGTGTCGGCCTATGAATGTGTGTCAAAATGTTGTTCTATTGTATTAAATAAATGAATTTGATTTTATATTTTTCGTGGTATTTGATTAATAATTTTATCTTTCGCATTCATATCGACATTGCAAATGATGAAATCAATTTTGAAATAAAGAAAATTGAAGATTATATCATAAAAGATAAATTAAGTAAAAAATAGCAAAATAAGTAAACAATGTATTTAAAAATGAAATAAACAACAAAACAAGAAAACGTTATTTTGTCGTTATGTCATTTTGTCAATTTGTCATTTTGTCATTTTTTTATTTTGTCATTTTGCCGTTTTATCATTTTGTTATTTTGCCATTTTGCCATTTTTTATTTTGTCATTTTGTCATCTTGTTATTTTGTCATTTTATCATTTTATCGTTTTCACATTTTGTCTTCTTATCATTTGGTAATTTTGCCATTTTTCATTTTATCATTTTGCCATTTTGTCATTTTGCCATTTTGTCATTTTGTAGTTTCATCATATTGTCATTTTATCATTTTGTCGTTTTGTCATTTTGTGTTCTTATCATTTGGTAATTTTGCCATTTTTCATTTTATCATTTTGCCATTTTGCCATTTTGTCATTTTGTCATTTTGTCATTTTGTCATTTTGTCATTTTGTCATTTTGTCATTTTCTCATTTTGTCATTTTATCATTTTGTTGTTTTGTCATTTTGTCATTTTATCATTTTATCATTTTGTCGTTTTGTCATTTTGTCTTCTTATCATTTGGTAATTTTGCCATTTTGCCATTTTGTCATTTTGTCATTTTGTCGTTTTATCATTTTGTCATTTTATGATTTTGTCGTTTTGTCAGTGTTGAAAAATAGTCAGTCCACATTTTGCAACCACACGCAATAACATTCACGCATAATTTTTGTACAACTACCAAAAATTAACCTTCCTACGAAGACACCGAGGAATTTTTTTGGCTTTCGGTGCCTTGAAAAAATTATTCAAAACAAAACAAATAAATTATTTCGTTCAACAACATTCCAACGAGATGATGTGTTAATCTGTCAATGTCGTTTCAAAATAATTTCGTTGCATTATTCAGAAACTGTTACAGTTCGATTTGAATTTCGATTCGTTCGAAAATCTGCGTTTTATTGTCCGTTGTTTATGTAATGGGAAATAATGAGTGTTGCGCAGACATGAGGCTTAAGTAAATGTTAAACGTTTATTAATTTATTTATGGCACAGTAGTAATATTGACAAACGGCTTATTAACTTTAACTTTTTAAGGCATAATCTTTTCGTGGGGATTTACTTTGTGTCACTTCGACGATTGTAAATGTAAAAGGGATTTACTGTGAGTAAATGTTTGGGCAAGAAGTGACTAAACATTTAAGCCTGACAACTTGTAAATGAATATGTAAACTTTAACAAGTCCAACAATGTTAATTCTATAAATAGTGTCAGCATTGTTAACTTTGTTTTTAAATTTTTGAATAAATTTGAATGTTGGATCAAGTAAACACTTGTTTCTTTTCTTATATATATTTTAGAAGTTATTTTAGCATTGTATAATTTATCTTGACTTTTATAACATAATTGTTTACAATGTACCGTTTATAGGTATTCGTATACAGGATGGAATATATTAAATTGTAAATGTTGCTAATCATGTTTTCTTTATTCGAAAGATATGATCGTTAAAACTTGTTTCTACAGTTACTTCTGCTTTTTTTACTTAAATTTGTCTATTAACTTACAGAAGAATTTATTTATTAACATTATTAATACTAAATTATACTTGTGCTTTATCTACCACAATCCACAACATGTTCTTCAACTTTATGTTTTGTCATCTTCAACTAATAAAACAAAAAGTAACGGACAACTAAAATATATTTATATCATAATTATGAAAAATTCATAATATTTACTATAAACTAAGAAGAAAATAATTTAATAATGGTTGAAAATCAATAAAATGAATTGACGAACTAATAAAATATTTAATAATATAAATAAATAATTACAAATTAATAATTCAAACATTTTTTGATGAAAGAATAAATTGAATTTTGAAATATTAAAATGATAAAATGATGAAAGAATTAATAAAAATATATTTACAAATCAATACAATAAAAAATTAACAAATGAAATGAAAAAATAACAAACAAAAATTATAATGACAAAATGAGCAAATGACAAATTGACAAAAAGACAAAATGACAAAACGACAAAATGGCAAATTGACATTTATTGCATTTTAAATTATTTTTTTTTTTAATTTGTTGGACAAGTTATCAACTCTATTTATAAACAACAAAATTTAAATATTTTGTAAAAATATTTTGGTAATTTTTTAATAAATAAACATTGTATTTGAATTGTTTTATTTTATTACACTATTTCTGGAGACTTCAATGCTGGACAAAACAGAAACCTTTTAAGGTAAATTAAATATTACTTTAAAGGTCCTAAATATAAAATTATTTAAATACATTAATAGAATTTAACTAAATTTAAGCTCTTTTTAATAGTTTGTTGTCTAAAAATTGAGCTGGTAATTTAATTATTTATCTTTTAGACAAATTATCCAGTGACTTCAACGCCTTATCAGGAAAGAAACGTCAGCAAATATTTTCAACATTAATTAAAATGCGTTAAATGTAAAATTATTAAAATAAATCACAGCCATTATGGTTTTAACCTTGCAATTATAAAATTTGCCACATCAAAATCCAATTCTCAATTAACAGGCCAATAAAATCGATTAATTAGGAAACATTTAAAAGTAAATCGGATGCAAATTGTCAAAAACCATGTTTAATCATGTGAACTTAAGCTTCTGGTTTTCGATCAGCCAATTTACACATATCGCAGTTGCAATTAAATTTTCAAAATTAATCATTAATAAGGCAATAAATTCGCCTTCACGACCGGCTCGTCAACATAATTTCGGCACAAAACAATTTTAACCTTAACGATTTTATGGACGGGGAAAATTAACTTCGAAAGGTCAGTTAAAATAATTAAATTTCAAGATGATTAGAGGAATAACATAAAATGCCAAAACTGTTTTATGTGTTTTTGTCGGTGCTTAATTTAAACAAGACTAAATGATTTAATGCCTAAGTGTTTTTATGTAATGACTTTGTGAATTTCTAGGATACATAATAAAAAATCATTTTTATTACTAATTAGGATGGATTAAACAAATTCCAGACTTTCTTTTCTCGCAATTAAACGTTATTTGGGTTGACGAAATCGATGTGCCTATTAAAAACGATCGTCGATAAACAAACTGATGAGTCAGTGCTGAAAAATAGTCAGATAACAACATTTTGCAACTACCATAATAATATTCACGCATAATTTTTGTACAACTAACAAATTTTGAATTTTTAATTATTCAAACAACGTTTATTTTACCCAACTAATTAAAAATACAATTAAATTAAAATACACAAAGTACACTATCAATATTTTTTGATGTTTAACTATACAAAAGTAGAGAACAATTTTTGAAATTTTAATTTTTCAAATAATTCTTCTTTTATCCATCTAATTAAAAATACAATTATATTATAATACAAAATATAAATCACCTAATTTTTTTCTCGTTTCAACATCCAAAAAATAGAGAATAATTTTTTAAATTTTAATTATTCAAATTATTCTTTTTTTACCCAACTAATTCAAAATAAAATTAAATTAAAATACACAAAATAAAGTATTTGATGTTTTACTTCATAAAAGTAATAAATTAATTTGTTGAAATTTTAATTTTTCAAATAAATCTTCTTTTATCCAACTCTATAATCCAATTTTAGAAATTTTAATCAAGTAATTAATTCTTCCTTTATACAATTAATTAAAAATACAATTAAATTAAACACAAAATAAACCACCTAATTTTTTTACTATACAAAAGTAAAGAGTAATTTTTGATATTTTAATTATTTAAATGATTTTTCTTTTACTTAATTAATATAAAAACAAAAATTATAGTATAAAAACCATTTTTTGATGTTTTATCATACAAAAATGAAGAATAATTTTTCAAATAATTCTTTTTTCGTCCAAGTAATTCTTCGATACTAAAGAAAGATAAAAAAATAATTTATGTAATTTTAATTATTTAAGAAAAAATCGTATTAAACTATTAAAAATTATATTTAGTTATACATTCTCTTTCACAAATTATGGTATATCTTAAAATAGTTTATTACCAGCAAAAAAACTAATAAATAAAGGAACAATGATTTATTGCACCCAATAAAATATTCGGAAACAATTTTGGAGGCTATTGTTAAATTGTCTAAAAACCTATATTAAGTAATTGAATAAATTGTGATAACACACCCACACCAAGCAATAAATTAACATTAGGAGCCATAAAAGCTATAAAACAACTTTATTATAGATTATCGGACGTTATTAATTTATAATAAAGTTGTATTTTAAATTGATTTAAACCAAATTTATATTCGATACAAGGAAAAGTTATTTAATGGCCCATCAACAATTATGTAATGTGGACATATGAGTTTAAGTGATGTTTTATAGATTCGTTGGTCGGACATTAAAAAAATAATTTCTTTCTTAAGTAAATTATTAAAACAGGAAATTATTGAACGATTATTGAATATTGTAGCTTTCTTTCAAGATTAAAATGTGTAATTTTTTGAGTTTAATTAAGTGTGTTGCATTTGTTTGTCTTCGGAATAAATGCTGACGAGTGAATTACCGGGTAAAAATGAAGAAAGCGCCGTTCGCCGCGTTCGCGTGGGAATTGTCCTTTAAGGAAATCCTGTCCGATCGCACACAATCGCCATCGGTTCAAGGTCGATCGATTTCGCAATCCTTATTATTCGATTAATTAGCGGGAATATTTTTCTTTGCGGCATTGCGTCGCCCGATTTTCGGTTTCGTCGTTACAAAATTGGTTGCCCAAGACACGTTAGATAATTGTCGTTGTTACAATGAGGAATTTTCGTTCGTAAATTAAACGAATAACTGAATTAAGCGGTACAACTTTGGTTGTTGTTCTTTCGTGCCGGATATTCACGAGCTGAAACCTCAATAACCTTCGATGAAACGTTCTGGCAATGCTCGTCCGTCATTTTTTTTTTTTTTCGTTGTTCATACTGGTAATTTATAATTATATGATTCATTGACATTTCGGTGTGTCTATTTATATTTCGTATGTGTGTTTATGGGAATTTTAATGGTGCGGTTTGGACGTGCTGAAAAAATATTTTTAAACAATCGCACACAGGGAATTGTTTTATGTAATTGTTGGGGTGACTGAAAGTTGTTGCTTTGTATTTTCAAGAGAAACTACAATATTATACAATGTGGCCGTTTTATTTTAAAATATCGTCATTTTATTAACAAATATGCCTTGACGTTTAATAATTTATAGGTTTTTAATTAATTTTTTTTGTTTAATATTTTACACAAATTTTATTACCATTTAAAATGTCAAGATATTATAAAATATTTAAAGACTATCGAAATCAAGAAGTTTTTTTTAACAAATTCCACATTTTAAACTTTAATTTTATATTGTTAAACATAAAAATATTACGGTTTTTTTATTCGTATCTTTCATTAATTGAATAATAATTGAAGATTCTTTTTAGAATCATTACAAATTAAAACAGATAAATTAGTTATTAATTATCTATATTAATTAATTTAATTAATTTATTTCAGTTAATTAAAATTAATAATTAATAGTACAATAATAATAGTTATTTAGATATAAAATTTTAAAATTTTTCTAAAGGGATAAAAATGAATAATATTACGTAGATTAAAACATTTTTTTAATTTAATCCTTAAATTTATTCTAAAATAAACATTTTATAAAAATACATAAATTTATTGTAAAATAACATTATTTTTGAAAAATTTATTTTAGAATTTTACCTTATGTATAAAAATAAATATTATTACTTAGATTAAAAACGTTTTTCTTTTAAATTTAAGCCTTAAAAAATATTTAAATTTATTCTAAAATAGGAATTTATAAAATTACATAAATTTATAGTAAAATAAATTACTTTAAAATTATTAACCAATTTATTTTAGAATTTTTTCAAGTGTATAAAAATAAATATTATTACCTAGATTAAAAACGTTTCTTTTTTTTAAATTTAGTCCTTAAAAAAATTTTAAATTTATTCTAAAATAGGCAGTTTATAAAAATACCTAAATTTATTGTAAAGTAA
Organism: Aethina tumida; assembly: GCF_024364675.1. Lineage (NCBI taxonomy): Eukaryota > Metazoa > Arthropoda > Insecta > Coleoptera > Nitidulidae > Aethina > Aethina tumida. The sequence continues at coordinate 16,784,008 of NC_065440.1, read as the reverse complement.
ATTTCCTTAACACTATTTTTGATCAATTTATTTTAGAATTCTTCCAAATATATAGAATTAAAAATTATTACTTAAATTCAAAACTTTTTTATTCTAATTGTTAAAAAATATTTAAATTTATTCTAGAATAAGCAATTTATTGAAAAATACATAAATTTAATGTAAAACAAATTAATTTAATATTATTTTTTACCAATAAAAAATCATATTAAAATTATTACTTAGATTAAAAACGTTTTTTGTTTAAATTTAGTCCCTATATATATATATATATATATATAGTTATTCTAAAATAGGCAATTTATAAAAATACTTAAAATTAAAAATTACTTAAATTGAATGTAAAATAAATTACTTTAATATTATTTTTGGCCAATTTATTTTAGAATTTTTCCAAGAGCATAAATAAATGTTATTGTTTAGATTAAAAACGTTTTTCTTTAAATTTAGACCTTAAAAAATATTTAAATTTATTCTAAAATAGAAAATTATAAAATTACATAAATTTATATTAAAATAAATTACTTTAATTTTAGTTTTGACCAATCTAGCGTGTATAAAAATAAATATTATTACTTAGATTAAAATTTTTTTTTTTAAAATTTAGTCCTTAAAAAATATTTAAATTTATTCTAAAATGGGCAATTTATAAAAATACATAAATTTATTGTAAAGTAAATTACATTATTTTTGATCAACTTATTTTAGAACTTTTCGAAATATATAGAATTTAAAGTTATTAATTACATTAATTTTTTTTATTCTAATAGTTAAAAATTATTTAAATTTATTCTAGAATAGGCAATTTATTAGAAAATACATAAATTTAATGTAAAACAAATTAATTTAATATTATTATTGACCAATAAAATAAAATTATTGCTAAAATAAAAAAACGTCTCATTTTAAATTAATTCTTGGATAAATATATAAATTTATTCTAGAATGGGTAATTTATAAAAATATATACGCTATATAATAAATTTCGTTAAATAAATTTTTGACTATTTTCTTAGAATTCTTTGAAATGTATAAAATTAATTTATTTTTAGAAAAATATCGTTTTTTTTTTGTTAGATTATTAAACAAATATTTAAATTAATCCAAAATAAGCAATTTGTAAAATTAAAAATATAATAAATTACTTTAAATATAGTTTTGAGCAATGAATTGCTAATAAGTGTATTCCAGAAAAATTAAATATTAATGAATAATGTTAGTAACTTTTATGCTGATAATTTAAAATTTTAGAACAATTGTACCATACATAATAAAAAAATTAAATCCAATTGAGTTATATAAAGAATTGTATTATTAATTAATTATGACGATTTGTAATATTTTTGAATAATTTTGACTGTATTCTTTTATGCCATCCTTAATTTTATGTAGTAAATTTTAATAATTTATGTATTATGCATATTTTCCAACAACACAATATATTTCGTAAATGTTCAAAATTTGACACAGTCACTGGCGTCCATAAACGACATTCTTTATGCCATATAAATAATCCAAAACAGTTTCGAAACAGATCTGAACCAATTCATCAGCGTGCGTGGGTAGTTTTTTATTTATTCAGTTTCCCTGACCTCCGAACTAATTTCAACAGCTCATACTCCACCTCCCGAACCAACGACTTATAGTCCGTATCAAATTACAAAGGCCAAAACTGCATTGTAATGAAGTCCCATTGCACAACCATTAAAGTGAAGCCGAAACTGGTCGTTAGAAAGTACGAAAACTTTTCGGAAAAATATCCACCTGTCCGTTTGGCACAATGCGTATGCAAATTTCGTTTGTGCTTTTGAATGGCAGACCGCAATATCGGTGACATAACTGATTAACATTTAATATTGGGACCCGAGACATAAGAAAAAAACTCATTGAATGAGCTCTATGACAGCGGGTCATAGGTTTTGCGTTTGTGCAAACACAATAAGAGGTCATTAACATAATTCTGCGGTTGTGGGCAAGACGCATTCGGCATTTGTCTCAAAATGGAACTGTGTCAGTTTCTTATGTAAATGGGTTGCTGATTTTTTCCTTTTAATAAATTGTGCGTTGAGAAATTATTATAATTTCGTAGTCTCGTAGTAAAATTTTAAAACTGACTTTATGTTTATTCATTAGTTTATATTGTTTTTAAAAGCGATAAGGATCTGAGTCTTCTAAGAATTATAAAACACAATTAAGCTTGACGTTAATTTAAAAATTTTTTTTTTTAAGTAAAATTTTACTAAATTTCTTTAAAAACAATTAAAATTTCGGGCGACCTCTAGAAATAAATGTTGGCAAATAATTTAAGGTAATTTATTACAAACAGTAACTATTTTTGTAAATTACTTAAACTAAAATTTTTTTTTATATTTAACTTCTTTAAGAATTAAAGTAAACTTATATATTTTTATAAATTTCCTAATCTGGAATAAATATAAATATTTCTGTAAGAAATAAATTAAAAAAGGAAGTCTTATGTTTAAGAAATATTTTTTAATTTTTTACATTTGTAAGAATTGTAACAGAAATTGGCCAAAAACAATTTTAGGGTAATTTATTTCACAGTAAATTTATGTATTTTTATAAATTTCCTTATCTAGAACAAATATAAATATTTCTGTAAGAAATAAATTAAAAAAGGACGTTTTATGTATAAGAAATAATTTTTAATTTTACACATTTGTAAGAATTGTAATAGGAAACGACTAAAAACAATTTTAGGGTAATTTATTTCACAGTAAATTTATGTATTTTTATAAATTTCCTAACCTGGAACAAATATAAATATTTCTGTAAGAAATAAATTAAAAAGGACGATTTATGTTTAAGAAAAAATTTTTAATTTTATACATTTGTAAGAATTGTGAATGAAATTGGCCAAAAACAATTTTAAAATAATTTATTACACAGTAAATTTATGTATTTTTATAAATTTCCTTATTTGGAACGAATATAAATATTTCTGTAAGAAATAAATTAAAAAAGGACGTTTTATGTTTATGAAATAATTTTTAATTTTATACATTTGTAAGAATTGTAAAAGAAATTAACAAAAAACAATTTTAGGGTAATTTATTTCACAGTAAATTTATGTATTTTTATAAATTTCCTAATCTGGAACAAATATAAATATTTTTGTAAGATATAATTTAAAAAAGGACGTTTTATGTTTAAGAAATAATTTTTAATTTTATACATTTGTAAGAATTGTAAATGAAATTGGCCAAAAACAATTTTAAAATAATTTATTACACAATAAATTTATATATTTTTATAAATTTCCTAATTTTAAACAAATATAAATGTTTCTGTAAGAAATAAATTAAAAATGGACGTTTTATGTTCAAAAAATAATTTTTAATTTTATACATTTGTAAGAATTATGAATGAAATTGGCCAAAAACAATTTTAAAATAATTTATTACACAGTAAATTTATGTATTTTTATAATTTTTTTTATCTGGAATGAATATAAATATTTCTGTAAGAAATAAATTAAAAAAGGACGTTCCATGTTTAAGAAATAATTTTTAATATTATATATTTGTAAGAATTGTAAAAGAAATTGGCAAACAAAAATTTTAGGGTAATTTATTTCACAGTAAATTTATATATTTTTATAAATTTCCTAATCTGGAACAAATATAAATATTTGTGTAAGAAATAAATTAAAAATGGACGTTTTATGTTTAAGAAATAATTTTTAATTTTATACATTTGTAAGAATTGTAAAAGAAATTGGCAAAAAACAATTTTAGGGTAATTTATTCCACAGTAAGTTTATGTATTTTTATAAATTTCCTAATCTGGTACAAATATAAATATTTCTGTAAGAAATAAATTAAAAAAGGACGTTTTATGTTTAAAGAATAATTTTTACTTTTATATATTTGTAAGAATTGTAAAAGAAATTGGCAAAAAACAATTTTAGGGTAATTTATTTCACAGTAAATTTATGTATTTTTATAAATTTCCTAATCTGAAACAAATATAAATATTTCTGTAAGAAATAAATTAAAAAAGGACGTTTTATGTTTAAAGAATAATTTTTACTTTTATATATTTGTAAGAATTGTAAAAGAAATTGGCAAAAAACAATTTTAGGGTAATTTATTTCACAGTAAATTTATGTATTTTTATAAATTTCCTAATCTGAAACAAATACAAATATTTCTGTAAGAAATAAATTAAAAATGGATGTTTTACGTTTCAAAAATAATTTTTAATTTCATACATTTGTAAGAATTGTAAATGAAATTGGGCAAAAACAATTTTAGGATAATTTATTACTCAGTAAATTTATATATTTTTATAAATTTCCTAATCTGGAACAAATATAAATATTTATGTAAGAAATAAAATAAAAAAGGACGTCTTATGTTTAAGAAATAATTTGTAATTTTATACATTTGTAATAATAGTAAAAGAAATTGGCCAAAAACAATTTTAGGATAATTTATTACTCAGTAAATTTATATATTTTTATAAATTTCCTAATCTGGAACAAATATAAATATTTCTGTAAGAAATAAACTAAAAAAGGACGTCTTATGTTTAAGAAATAATTTTTAATTTTATACATTTGTAAGAATTGTGAATGAAATTGGCCAAAAACAATTTTACAGTAATTTATTTTTCACAGTAAATTTATTTATTTTTATAATCTGATACAAATATAAAGATTTCTGTAAGAATTATATTAAAAAAAGGCGTATTATGTTTAAAAAATAATTCTTAATTTTATACATTTGTAAGAATTGTAATACAAATTATTATTATTCTTGTAAATTTCCTAATCTAGAATAAATATAAATATTTCTGTAAGAAATAAATTAAAAAAGGACGTAAAAATTGTCAAAGAAATTGGTTAAAAACAATTTTGGGATAAATTTGTGTATTTTTAATCTAGAATAAATTTAATTATCTATTTAATTTGGGGATGTTTTTAATTAGATTTTTTTGTTCTAGAACGTATAGTTTACTTGGAACAATAAAAAATTGATTAAACGACAAATTTATTCGAATAATCGTGTCGAAATAACGAAATGGTAAAAGTTATGTAAATTAAACATTTAATATGTGCACAATTATAGTATAACAAAAGCTATGAATACTAAATTCGTAATATTTCAGGAATATAATAACGGTTTAATCATTTTGCGAAACTGAAACTGATTTATAGAACGTCAAAAGTGATTTATATTTGTTATTCCCGAATGACAATGTGTGTTTTACAACAAACGCCACGTTGCCGGGTTCACATTCTAACAATGCGATTTATGCAATAAATTTCGTCCGTAATCTCATAATAATAATTTTTTTTTTCTCTTCACATGATTAATTACGTCGGGTCTCTAGGCGCTTTTTTATCGCACAATTTTTCTTGTTAACCGTTTTTGACAGCTCGTTTTCGTTTTCCATCCGTTTTATTTACGTAACTCGGGTTTTGGAAAGTTCACACCTGCGCCTGCGCAACCGGCTGAAGGGACTGAAAACCTGCAGGAATTCCCCTAACAAAAAAAAATGGCGGTCAAAAAGTGAGAAGTTTTGCAATTGTCAAGAAATGTCAATGCCGCAGTGCATCTAGAAAAATCACGGGCACGAATTGGGTGTTCAAACATTTTTCAGGAATCTGAAATCGTGTGTCGCAAGCTCACAATTGTTGTGCAAACGTCGAGAGGCGCCAACATTACCAAATTGTCAAGTCAAATTTATTGTTTGCGAAATTTTGTCACCGACTCTCAAATCGTCGCATTAATTGTTGTAACATTTAATCAATTACAAAACGATCCGAAAACCGATAATTCAGTTTCAAGGGTGATGACAATTGACGGAATCCTGTTTCAGCCACCTCTGTGTCTATTAATTATGCATAAGCGTCATATTTTAATTGCCGTTTCGTTTCGTTTCGATAAACAAATAATTTTACTTTATGTTCCCATATTAATGGGGACTAGTCCAAATTTATTGGTCACCTTTCACCACGCCGTTTCGTACTTTTGTTCACTTTTTTTTAACTGGGGTTTGTTTATGTTTATTTTTGTCATAAATTCGACTCCAACGCTTGATATTCTCGTTTTTGGAATCCTTTATTAGGTTCAACAAAACGACAATAGATTTATAAATAGACATAAATATTAGTCGTTAATCCGATAATTAAAACAATAATAAATTAAATAACCTAAAAAGTAAAAACGAAATCATAAAACTAACAAGATCCTGATTCAGGATCTACAAGTTTTAATAATAAACTTTGAATATTAGTTTATAAATTTTAAAAAATAAATGTCACAAATATTTTATTTGATTGTTGTTTTATTAATATAAGAACAACGTTATAATTCAATAAAATCAAAAAATGTACAAAGAGATCTTTAACAACTTTATAATAAATACATTAAAAATAGTTGTTCCACAAAATTCAAGAATAATTTTGTAATAAAATAAAATTAAATTCTCAAAATGTTTTAAAATTTTATTGTAATTAAATTAATTTAAACATCAGAAAATTAATAAATAACTAATTAAAGATAATGAAAAAAGTCATTTACCTTTAAAAAAATTTTTGGATAAAAAATAAAAATATTAGAATAACTGAATAATTAAGAAAAAATCCAAAAATTTACAAAGAGTGAAAATCTTGAACAATCTTAGAGAGAAGAAGCCACAACAATTTAATAATAAATACATAAAATAATTATTACACAAAATTCAAGAACAATTTATTAATATAATGATTAAACCCTTTAAATGTTTTAAAAAAATCTAAAATATTATAATTAAAATATATTAAACATATAAAAAATAATAAATAACTAATTAAAGATATTTAAAAAAAGAATTTACCATTAAATCAATTTTTAGTTAACAATATTAGAACAATTGTCTAATTCAATAAAATCAAAAAATGTACCAAGAATAAAAATTTTGAACAACTTTATAATTAAGTAGGAGGAATCCAGAAAACTTTTATGATAAATACATAAAAAATAATTATTCCACAAAATTCAAGAACAATTTTATAACAAAATATAATTAAATTCTTTAAATGTTTTAAAAAAATTCTAAAATATTATTATTATTAAAATAATTTTAACATAAAAAATAATAAATAACTAATTAAAGATAGTTAATTTAAAAATATTAGACTATTGTATAATTTAATAAAAACAAAAAATGTGCAAAGAGTAAAAATTTTGAACAAGTTTATAATTAAATAATATATTACTTTAAATATTTTAAATAATTCTAAAATATTATTGTAATTAAAATAATTTAAACAAATAAAAAATTAATAAATAACTAATTAAAGAAATCGCAAAAAAGGATTTACCTTTAAATCAATTTATGGTTAACAGATAGTTGTTTTAAAAATATTAGAAAAACTGTATAATACAATAAAATCAACAAATATACAAAGAGTAAAAATTTTGAACGTCTTCATAATTAAGTAGGAAAAAGTTAGAATAATTTTATGATAAATACATAAAAAATAAATGTTCCACAAAATTCAAGGACAATTTTATAATAAAATATATATAAATTCTTTAATTTTTTTTTTAAATTCTATATTATTATAATTAAAATAATTTGAACATATAAAAAATTAATAAATAACTAAATAAAAATATTGAAAAAATGGATTTATCATTAAATCTATTTTTGGTGAACAAATAATCATTTTATAAATAACTGAATAATTCACTAAAATCAAAAAATATACAAAGAATAAAAATCTTGAACAAATTTATAATTATGTAGAATAAACTAGAACAATTTTATAAAAATAATTGTTCCACAAAATTCAAAAACAATTTTATAATAAAAAATAATTAAATTTTTTAAATATTTTAAGAAATTCTAAAATATTATTATAATTAAAATAATTTAAATATTTAACAACACATTTAAAAAATTAATAAATAACTATAATAATCAAAGATATCAAAAAAAAAGGATTTACATTTAAATCAATTTTTGATCAACAAATAATTGTTTTAAAAAAATAAGAACAACTTTATAATTAAGTAGAAATAAAGTGGAATGATAAATATATAAAATTATTTCAGAATTCAAATTCTACAAACAATTTTTTATATATTTGAAAAAAATTGTAAAATATTGTTTTAATTTTAATTGCAAACTTAATAATAAAATAGTGAATACCATACAAAAAAATATTTACCATTACACCAATTTTTTGTTAAGGAATAGTTGTTTAACAAAAATATTTATAAAAATAGTTGGCTTACAAAATTTGAGAAATTTTTTTTAATAAAAAATTAAAAATATTTTATTGAATTAAATATATACAAATATATATATGTAGTTCAAGTCCCATATTTTTCTATTTCTGAAATATTTAATTAAGTATACGCAGCATTTGTCGTGGAATAATTGTGCCCATATTAGAATATCAAATTTACATAACTTTTACTTTTCGGCTCCGTTCATATTTTCACCATAAAACGGCCTATGAATTATTTAAATTCCACAATTAAATATTATACGTGTGCGCGTCCCGAATACAAACTGAATAATTTGAATACAATAATATACGTACGTTACAACACATTATCATCTTTATTGATGGCTTTATGGAAATCCGAAGCCATTAAAAGCACGGAAAACTGCCGATACATTAATTGGAAAACCAATCAAGAAAACCGCATTATCACAATCAAAGCAACAGCAGCATCCTGTTCTAACTTAATAGTTTTACAAGGAAAATCGTGTGGAGTGATTCACAACCCGAAAATGATCTTTAATTTAATTTTTAAGTCAAGGACTCGTTAACTAATTCGGATATTTGATTTGTGCGTCTTTGTGTGTGGGAATTTTGGCAATGGCGAAGTGCGAAAAAATTTCATCAAACACGGGAAGGACCGGCAAATAAAATAGAGATTATTTATTTGACATTTAAAGCCGGCGTGGTGAATCAGACAAGACATTTATACGTTTTTGTTTGGTGCAATTAAAAGCAATGAACCGGATACGTTAGCCATGCGGTTTATTAATATTAATTAAGGATAATATCATATTGCATGCATCACCTCGGGTTACTAAACTACCAGAAACGGACGCGTCTGTTTGTTTTCTTTAATTGTCCGGTTGTTTTGCCTCAGTTTGATCCTCAGGTGCGCACTAGCCGACTGCGCAACTGAAGGGCGGGTCCTCGCGGTCCCATCATCAACTCCCTTGTACTCTGTCTCCCCGTTTTTGGCGAGCAGAATTTTCCAACGAAAACAATTTTGCAACGTACGTTACGCCACTTATTTCACGGGGCCGAAATTAATTACGAAAAACGATAAATTAAATTTTTTTATTGTTGTTTTCGTTTGAAATTTGCATTAAATTTGAATGTACTTATATAATTTCGACTTCCTGTCAATTTTCTGAGCTTGCGCAAACCGATAAATTTAATTTTATGTGGACGTCTGATTAATTTATTGTCGTATTTAGTCATCCGATGCTCGTAAAATGGACATTTAAAGTTATTAATTATAATTCGTTGGAATGTATTTGAATTTAGCATAGACAAAAATTTAAATGTTTATATTGACCCTCGAGTCAAATTAATTAAAGATGGTGTATCCGGTTTTTGGAGGAAGTCAAAAAATTAATTGAAACATGGTTTAAACGACATTATCTTAAAGATTTGATGATCACATCTTGTTGATGAAGGTCAGATTCAATGTTTAACTTGGTGTTAAATGTAAAAAATTGATTTGTATACTTAATTATTGTGTGAAAGTTCCTCAATTTTTTCCTGGAGCTTCCAGTTTTTATATCATTAATGTTTTTTAGATACTTTACTAATTAAATTGTTCACTGTTTAACATTTCTTAAACATTTTTATGGAATATCTTAAGTTTCTTATAGTTTTTTGTAGTTTTCTTTAAATTTCTTACAGTTCTTTGACCTTAATACAGTTTTTTATAGTTCAATTCCAAATATTTTATATGATCTAAAAAGCTTTCTTAAGTTCTTAAGAGCTTTCTTAAGATTGACAGAAGTTTATAGTTTAGTTTCATATTTTTTCATTAGTATGAAGTTTCTTACAATGCTTGGAAAGTTGTAAAGGTTGTTAGACAATAGTTTCTTTTAGTTTATTCTCAAAGCTTTTACATAAGCTTTCCATAGCTTAGTCTTAAATAGTTTATTAAGATTTTCTTAAGTTTTTTATAGTTTTCTTCAGTGTCATTTAATTCCAAACTGTTTCTTATAGTTTAGTCTTAAGTTTCTTACAGTGCTTTAAGCTTACACTGCATTTTATAGTTTAGTCTCAGTCTTTTTAAATATTTTATAAATTGACATAATTTTATTTAGATTTCTTTCAGTTTTTTATAGTTTCTTATAGTTTAAGTTCTTAAGTTTCTTACAGTGCTTCAAACTTACACTGCATTAAATAGTTTACTCTCAAAGTTTTCTTAAATATCTTATAAATTCTCAGAGTTTCTTAGTTTAACTTTTTATAGTATTTTAATACATTAAATTTTATAAAATATCAACTGCTGAATATCTGAAAATTGGGTAATCAAAAATCCCATAAACCATTAAATATTTAATAAATATTCATTCTTTAATTAATTAATTTAATGATTATAACATATAAAGTGTTAATAGAGATATAAAAGTACCATTTTTAGACAAAGTTATGACAGTTATGACGAAAACAATGATTTATTCTGAAATTAATGGACCAAAAGCAAACGTCAAAGGCTAAACTTACAAAACATTTGGAAACAAAAATTCTGTAATATAAGATTACGTCGTTGTTAATCTATAATTATTAACATATGCAACTGTTATCTAATGAAAAGTCTTCAATTTAAAAAATTCTTCATCACTTCCTTGTTGGACAATGTGGGAAAACAAACGTCATAAAAATAAAAATACCGTAACCTTTTCGCAATCAATTAACAGAACAAACTCTTTATCGGACAGATCTAAATTATGAAAATCACCAAACAAAGCAACGTCATTTGAAACAAATTGTCTCTGACGTAAAGGTTATCAGTGGATCTAAATGAAGAGTCTTTAATTGGTTTTTTATATTTGCAATTTTGACATGAATTATTCATGGACTTCGATTGGCCCGATTTAATTTTAGCGTGAAGTGGTTCACGGTTCAATAAAACATATTTTCCTCTTCCCATGTTTTGTAATGCTATTCAGAATAATTTCCTATATTGTTCAACAAGTCAGGACCATCTAAAGCTACGAAACAATCTTTTTTTCATTTTTAATCAGTTACTTTCATAAATCAGTTGTAATAAGTATAAAAGTTCTTTTAGTTTAATCCCAAAGTTTTTATAGTGTAGTTTAGTACTTACAGCTTGTTTAGACTTTAAGCTACACATAATTTCTTATAGTTTAGTTTCAATATTATACTTTTTTACATCTTTCTTACTGTAATATTCAGTTTCAGACTAATTCGTGAAGTATAATCTGAAAAAAGCTTTATATTTTTCCATTAGATTAAAGTTTGATTCATTGTTCTTCGCTTCCTTATTGTTTCTTGTAGTTTAGTTCTTATAGTCTTAATTTGTTTTGTTTAGACTTTTAAATTTTTATATTTTGTTATAATTTTTTACGGTTTCTTATAATTTTAAGTAGTTTCTTGTATTTTTTAAAGCTTTATCAGTTCTATGGATTATTTTAAGCTTATAATCCCACTGAGTTCCATAATTCTTGTAGTTTAGTATAAGTTCCTTATATGAGAATTTTTCTTTAAATATCTTATAATTATATATTATAAGGTTCCAATATTTTTCTTATAGTTTCTTATGATCTTATAGGACATATTTTAAAATTTATATAGTTTCTTATAGTTTTTAGAACCTCCTAACTTATTCAGATTATTTCAAGTCTTATTATAGTTTAGTTCCATCTTATTTCTTGTAGTTTAGTATCAAGATTCATACAGTGCCTTATAGTTTCATGCAGTCCCTTGTAGTTTAGTCCCATATTTAAAAAATAATTCCCATCCTCATGTTTTGTAACACCGTTCACAATAATTTCCAGCATTGTCCAACACATCTAACCCATCAAAACACGCTTCAAACGACGCGTCATACCATCTTCTTTAATTCCGAAGAAAAAACAACCAACAAATCAATACGCCCAAATGAGCTTTGCCTATTGAAAAGTCAAGTGATTCCCGCATTTAATCAATCATGTCGTTACACACGCTTTCATAATTACCGTCCTTACATCAATCAACAATTATATCACACATGTTTAATTTTCGATACGCCGCATTGGTACTGATTTTTGTGTGTCCGTTGCCCAATATGCAAATCGTACCGTTTGGGGGGCAAAACTCGTACCGGCGCTCAAAAGATGAGTGCCGAATTTCTCTCACTCGGAACGAGTTTAAGTGCGATCGTTCAAACGTTATTGTGCGTTGCGCAACGATTGGGCAACGTTTAATTATCCACTATTTCGGAAGTTTATTATTTATTATACAATCACTGAGTTTGGTCCTTAAAAATTGTTGAATTTCGTGGAATAAATTGAGGCTGAGTAATGGTGAAAATATGGTCGGTTTTGTCACACACACACACACACACACACATTATGCGAACAAATATTTAAATAATTCGTCGCGTCCTTAACATTTAAACTTAGGGAATACTCTCGTATAAAACTGGGCATTGTTCTTTGTAATAATAATTCACACCTTGAACAGAAAAAAACACGAAATCGTCTTCTAATTAAGAAATCGTAAATGATTTTATTGTTTCAGTTGTTTATTAAAGACTAAACGGATGCGTTGGTTTCGTTGTACCATAATTGATTATGTTCCTTTTGACATTGATCTTTACGGTGCCGTAAACTTTATGGTGCCATTGTTTTTGGAGATTTCAATGATTTTTAGCTTGTTCGACACTCAGTTTTGTTGGGGAAGTGTTTTTGGATCATTAACACAGGAAGAGGTTTATAAAAAATGATCATTCATTTTACAAGGATTAGAAATTTGATTTTTTAGTTTCTTACAATCTAACTTATAGTCTCCTATAAATTCTCATCATTTTTTAGGTTTTAATTTGTTTCTAAGAAACTATTTACGTGCTAAAGTATATTTTTGTCTGATTTAATCACAAAGTTTTTTACGTAGCTTAGTCTCACACATTTTTTTAGATTGTCTTAATGATCCATAGTTTTATTATTATTATTATGTATGTTAAGGCTTTCGTGACCATCGTTTGAATATCTATATTGAGTTTAGTCTCAAACATTTTAAAAATGTCTTCATTCAATTTAATCACGAAGTTAAATTTGTACTCAGTTTCAATTATTCTAATCATCTATCTTATAGTTTAGTCTTAAGTTTCGTTAATTCCATAAGCTTTACATACTCTCTTATAGTTTACTCTCTTATTTTTAAAAATATCATATAATATATAAGCTTTTATTGGATATATGTAGTTCAGTCCTAAGTCTCTTACCATGCTTTGAACTTCAGACAGTATCTTATAGCTTAATCTCAAAGATTTTTAAAATATCTTATAAGTCTTCATTAAGTTTAATCTCAAAGATTCATATACTATGTTTTTATAGCTTAGCTTTATATAGTTTTTTTTTAATATCCATAAAGTTTTACTCAGTTTTATTTATTTCAATTATCTTTCTTATAGTTTAGTCTTAAGGTTCTTATAATTTCTTAATCCTCTTATAATCCTTTAATCTCTTATTTTTAAAAATATCATACGAATTTTCAGAATGACATTGAGTCTCTTATAGTTTTATCTATATTTATAAGCTTTATTCGGTATATGTAGTTTAGTCCCTTAACCATGTTTTGAACTTCATACAGTGTCTTATAGTTTAATCTTAAAGATTTTTAAAATATCTTCAAGTTTTCATTAAGTTTAATCTCAAAATTTTTTATAGCTTAGTTTTATTTAGATTTATTTATTTATTTTGATACCTTTAAAGTTTTAATAATTTTTATTTATGCTTTTTATAGTTTAGTCTCAATATTTTTAAAAAAATATCATAAATTTTAAGAACTTCATTAAGTTTTATTGAATATGTGTAGCTTAGTTCTCACAATTCACTTTGTACAGTATCTTGTAGTTTAGTCACAACGATTTTCCTACATTTTATCATTAAAATTTTTAGAAATATCTTATTATTTATGTAAGTTTACAGCTTAGTTCTAAATGGTTTATTATTATTAAGATTTGTTACAGTTTCTTTGAGTTTCATTTAGTTCCATACCGTTCTTTGTAGTTTAGCCTTAAGTTTTTTATAATTTAACTTCTTATAGTTTAATTTTATATACTTTATTTAAATAGAGTTCTTATAATTTCACACAGCTTTATTCAACTCTAAAATGTTTATCTAGTTTAGTATAATTTAATTTAGTTTTCTTACTTCTTTAGTTGTTATAGTTTAGTCCCTTTTGTTAAGTATCTTATCTTCTATAAGTTTTTAGTATAGTCTTTGGTTTAATCTCAAATTTTTCTTGAAAGCTTTTGTGTAGTTTTCCATTAGCTTAAAGATTCTTAGAGACTCATTTTTTTAATTCCATATTACTAGTTTAGTCTAGTTTAATTTAGTTTTATTAGTTTTTTACAGTCTTTTATAGTTTAACCCCTTTTGTTAATTATCTTATATTCTTTAAGTTTTTAGTTTAGTTTTTGGTTTAATCTCGCAGTTTTCTTAAAAGTTTTAGTTTAGTTTTCCATTAGCTTAAGGATTCTTAAAGTCACATACATTTAGTTCCATATTGTTTATTTATGGCTTTAATTTTTTTGTTTAGTCACAAAATTGTAGTGTAGTTTTATAACTATTTTCTATTTTTATAGTTATTTTAAAGCTTCTTAAGTTCCATTCCTTTTACTGTGTGTGTTATTATGAAATTTTTAATTAGTCACATCTTCAATAAAGAAATAAAACGAAGCAATTATTAACTAATTCATCTGACATTTCAACTTATTATTGTTTGTTCAAAGCAATAACGACTGAGATCACTTTTCTACCAACAAAAAAAGCATCGGCAGACCAAAAACCTTGATTGGTAACCCACACGCGTGCAATAAATAAATAAATTTCGCTTTTTCGCCGTTAATTAATTCGCAAAGAAAGAAAAAACAATGGCGCAACCTCAATTAGAGTCACACATTCGGCGTTTGAAGAAGAAAAGATAAAAAACGGGGTTCTCTTCGATTTGAATGAGAGGAAGCCGTTGCGTGTTGTCGGAACGGATCTCGCACTGATTCATTTGATCTGTGTTGCAACCGGTACGAATCCCAGTTAGTCGGTTAGTCAGTTGCAAACGGCGTACGTCGTCCTTGCAAGACTTGTGAGACGTGGAGGATGCAACGTCGGGACTGAGAAAAATGTCTTAAGGTGATTGTTACAGTATGTTCGATGATTTATCGGTTTTCGTTAGCTTTAATGATCCTTGCACACACACACACACACACACACACGGGTGATTTAATAACATAAATTAAAAACTGATGTTAATTGAAAATTGTTTGTAATAAGTCCGTGACCTGTAATAGCTCATCAACTTTTACAGAGTGAGATTTTTATATTTTACAAAGAAGGAAATAATTTCCGAGAATAAACAATTTATTTTAATTAATCCCACATTTTTGGAGCACCAAAGTCAGAACAAGTTTCTATAAATACTGAAATGAATCAGCCTTAGAGGACTTTTTAAAAATTAAATTAATTAGGTGTGGTCACTTTGCATGTGAAATAATTGTTTATGTGATTTTCTAAAATGGTATGAGTATAAATATTTAATACGTGTTGTAAAATTTCAATTATAATATTATATTTTCCTTGTTCCAGCTTCAATAATTTAATATAAACACATTTAACCTACTAATTGTTTAAAGTTTAGATGTATTAGTACAATGAATAAAATAGTTTCACAATTTCTAGATTAATTTAAGAAATACTGGTAATTTATAAATTAATAAATTGTATGTTGTTGAATATCATGTACATATTTCTAACAAATATCAAGGCTTTAAAGGTATCAATGAAAAGGTTATCATCAAATTAATCAGTATCTTTATTTTTGTATCAACAACAAATACCATTCTTAGATAAAACTTTTAAATTTTTTTATTTTAATTTATAAAAAAATATATTTCTTGGATTTTATTAGTCACCATTAAATTATTTCTTTTATAAATATTGTTCCCAGAACCAAACTGGCTTAAAGGTTGCTGTAAAATCCTAATAATTTACTGTTACTTGTGAATATTAATAAAGTCACCAACAACAAAAGAAATATTTTCTTTAATTTTTTTTTAACAAGTAACGTTAATATTTTAATTCTTTTAGCATTTAGAACGCGAGTGATACTTCAAAGTTGCGGCATTATGGTAAATCACTGCTGTTGAAAGTCACGTAAACCATTAAATCGTATCAAATCATGGGATGCTGAAAAAATTCACCATAAATCTCGCAAATCCCGCTCTTTAATGTTAATCATTTAAATGCAACGTACGAAGATCTTAAGTCACCTTAAGAAAATAAAGATTACTTACATTTATGTATTTTAAATTTATGTTTTTATGTTAAATATTATGTATTGTGTTTTCTTTCCTAATAATTAAGATTTTAAGTGGATATTATTAAGAGGATTTGTTTAATTAGTTAGAATATGTCAAAATTTTTATATTTTTCAAAAATTACATGTTCTTTTCTAAATATTAATTTATAAGTAATTCTTTCCTTTTATTAATTTTAAGCAATTATTATTAAATAAATTTAATAATTATTAAATATTTTATTAATCAACTTATTTTTATTAATTAATTGAAAATGCAATTTTGAAACACTATTTTTAAAATCTTTTGAAAATTAATTTATTCTGTATTAATTAATAAAATGTACAAATGGTTTTGCTTCTTATTAAAATTAATTTAATAATTAATTAATTTTTTTCTCATTTTTCTATAATAAATATATTTAATTAATTACATAAATATTACTGCAATTTGCTTCAATTTTTTTAACAGAAAAACTATGATGTTTTTATATTTATTTTTTAATAATTAATTTATACTGTATTAATTAATAAAATTTATAAATAGTTTTCCTTCTCATTAAAATTAATTTAATGATTAAATCTTTTCCTCATTTTCTATAATAAATGTATTTAATTATTTAAATATTCCTGCAATTTGTTTAAATTTTTTAAACAGAAAAATTATTTCTAACATTTTTTAATATTTATTTTCTAATTATTAATTTTTACTGTATTAATTTAATGATTACTAATTTCTTCAACATTTTTCTACAAATATTTTAATTACTTAAATATTCCTGCAATTTGTTTCAATTTTTTTAAATTTTTTTAATATTAATTTTATAATTATTAATTTACACTGTTTTAATTTAATAATTACTAAATTTTTTCCTCATTTTTCTACAATAAATGTATTTAATTACTTAAATATTCCTGCAATTTGTTTCAATTTTTTAAGCAAACAACTATTTCTAAATTTTTTTAATATTTGTTTCCTAATTATTACTTTATACTGTATTAATTTAATAATTACTAAATATTTTCCACATTTTTCTACAATAAATATATTTGATTATTTAAAAATTACTGCAATTTCTTTCAATTTTTTAAACAGAAAAACTATTTCTAAAATTTTTTAATATTTGTTTTCTAATTATTAATTTATACTGTTAATTTAATAGTTACCAAATTTTTTCCACATTTTTCTACAATTAATGTACTTAATTACTTAAATATTCCTGCAATTTGTTTCAATTTCTTAAACAGAAAAACTATTTTTAATATTTTTTAATATTTATTTTCTAATTATTAATTTATACTGTATTAATTTAATAATTACTAAATTTTTTCCACATTTTTCTACAATAAATGTATTTGATTACTTAAATATTCCTGCAATTTGTTCCAATTTTTTAAACACAAAAATTATTTCTAAAATTTTTTAATATTTATTTTATAATTATTAATTTGTACTGTATTAATTTAATAATTACTAAATTTTTTCCACATTTTTCTACAATTAATGTATTTAATTACTTAAATATTCCTGCAATTTGATCCAATTTTTTAAACACAAAAACCATTTCTAAAATTTTTATTATTCTATATTTTTTATTTTCTAATTATTAATTTGTACTGTATTAATTTAATAATTACTAAATTTTCTTCAAATTTTTCTACAATAAATGTTTTCAATTACTTAAATATTCCTGCAATTAGTTTTAATTTCTTAAACAGAAAATTATTTCTAACATATTTTAATATTAATTTTCTAACTATTAATTTTTACTGTATTAATTTAATAATTAATAATTATTTTCCAAATTTTTCTACAATAAATGTATTAGATTACTTAAATATTCCTGCAATTTGTTTCAATTTCTTAAACAGAAAAACTAATTATAATTTTTTTTAATATTTATTTTGTAATTACTAATTTATACTGTATTTATTTAATAGTTATTAAAATTTTTCCACATTTTTCTACAATAAATGTATTTAATTACTTAAATATTCCTGCAATTTGTTTCAATTTTTTAAACAGAAAAACTATTTCTAAAATGTTTTAATATTTATTTTCTATTAATTAATTTATAGTGTGTAAATTAATAAAATTTATAAATTGTTTTCCTTTTCATTAAAATTAATTTAATAATTACTATTTTTTCATTTTTTACAATAAATGTATTTAATAATTTATATATTTCTGAAATTTCTTACAATTTTTTAAAAAGACAAATAGTTTCCTTTCTCATAAAAATTATTAAATTCAGCAATAGATGAATGTAATTACTTAATTAATCCTGAAAATTGTTTCGATTTCTTAAATAAAAAAAACTATTTTTAAGATGATTCAATATTTATATTTTAGTAATTGATTTATATTTTATTAATTAATAAATATTTTATGTTTTTTTTTCTCATAAAAATTAATTTAATAATTACCATTTTTTTGTACCTCTTTATACTTTTCAAGTATTTAATTACTTAATTAAACCTTCAATTTGTTTCAATTTCTTAACCAGAAAATCTATTTTTAAAAGGTTAACATTTATACTTTAGTAATCAATAAATTTAATTGATGAATTAATTAATTTTATGTGATTACTTTTCAATAAAATAAATAATTAATAACTTGATTCCTCTATTTTTTGTAAAAAAATATTTTCTTTTTTTAATATTTCTTTTCTAATAATCAATTCATATTTAATTACTAGATACATTTTTTAGCAAAATCCTTAGAATTTCTCGCAAGAATAATTAAACACTTCTCAAAAATCGACACGTTCACCGGGCATTAATCACCGAAAAAACTTCGATCCTTCAAACGGAAATTCCATGCTCACAAAATTCGAAATAGAGTCGCCTTGCGAACGACCTTGCCGCGTTACGCCACTGATCCGTCGCCGTTTCTGTAGTGGGATCTCCGGGCCCGGTGACTCAAGATCGTCCTGAGGATGCGCCCCGTATAAAACGGTCCTCGCAACATCCTCCGGACTCAGTCGTCGACATCCTGCCGTGTAGTGAAGTGCTTACCATTACAAATTCGATATTATTAACTTGTATTATTTAGTGGTCCACCCATTTGGTTTTCATTTTCATTTTTTTGGATTTCGCGGTGCCAAAGTAAGTAAGCTTGGTGATCAGGACTGTCGGTCAGTGTTTTGTGTTTATGAAGTGATATCTAAGCCCGCCCTGGACTATTTGTTGCAGTGTTTTTCAGGATATTTCAATTATTTCATGTTGGATTTTTTTATTTATTATTATTTACAATAATTATTTGTTTGTATTTCTGGTGGATTTTATAATTTAAATATTGTGATTAACACTGTCGACTAAGACTAACATAATATTTACGAAAATTGTTGACTATTATGGACAAACACTATTAATAAAACTTCATTGAGTCATCTAATATTAATAGTTTAAACTATTAGGTAGAATTTCTAAAAATTGGAGATCAATATCTAGCCTTAAATTTCTATTTATCTAAACTTTATGTTGTTGTTTCAATCTACAATCACTTTCATTTCAACTTTTCATTAATTAACATTAATAACTGAAAAATTACATTAAAATTCTGCTTTATTTTTAAAATTGAAAGGTTCAATGAATGTCTATGTATGAATAAATATTTTTTTTATTAAAGACAGTATAAAATTTTTATTAATATTTTTTATTAATGTTATTTATCTTAGCAAATATTAGTTAATAGTTTTAACTACTGTAATCAATAGATTTTTTACAACTAAATAGTAGTTTTAAAACTACAATTAAATTTAATATATTATGTTTTTTTAATAATTAAAATTTTCAATTAGTTTAACAGTTAAAGTTGTCCATATTTGTGTTTATTATTTAACTGCCGAATTTTCTATTTTGTCAATTGTTAAAATAATAGTTAATTTCATAAATAAATTGATAAATATCATCTTAGTAAATATAACATTTTTAATTTAATAATTTTTTAATCATATTTTAGTAATTATTTATGTTTTTTTATTTTACTTTTTAAATTATTTTTTATGAATATTATTACAAGTTTTAGTCAATTATTTTATAGCTGAATCTTACCCTTTTTCAGTTTTCTCAAAAATTCGACAAATATTTAAGTTTATAAATAATTTCTTATTTTATTTATGAAAAATTATATTTATGTAAATAAAACAATTAAAATGTAATTTTAATTTATTAAATAAAGTAAAATACTTAAATAAATTAAAAATTAATCTTATAATAAATAATAATTAAAGATTCCTATTATTATTGTTTTTTAATCCAAATAGTTTCTTAAACTATTTTTTATATTTAATTTATGTCTAAAGATGTAAAATAATTTTATAATTATTAAAATGAGAATTAAATTTACTAAATAGAGTTAAATATAATTTTTTAAATTCATAGTTAAATTAAATATCAATGTTTATAGTTAATTAAGGATTTTTTTAATTCAATATATATGAATATTTAATAAATAATTTTATAATTATTAAAATGAGTATTTAGTAAATATAAAATTAAAGATTTAAATTTATTAGAATTAAATTTATTATTATTTTTTTAAATTTATAGTTTAATTAAATATTAATTTGTAAAATATGTTCTTTAAAAAAATAAATTTTTCATCAATTTTTGTAATTAATTAAGGATTTTTATTTTTTTTATTTAAAATGTGTAAATTTAAATAATTTTATAATTAATGAAATGATTATTTAGTAAACAAAAAATTAAAATAACATTTAAATTTATTAAACAGAGTTAAATTTATTTTTTTAAATTTATAGTTTAATTAAATATTAATTAATTTAATTAAATTCTTCATCAATTTTTGTAGTTAATTTTACAATTATTAAAATGATTATTTGGTAAATGTAGAATTAAAATAAGATTTAAAGTTATTAAACAGAGTTATTTTTTTAAATTTATAATTTAATTAAATATTAATTTTTAAAATATATCCTTTTAAATAATTAAAATCTTCATCAATTTTAGTAATTATTTTATTTTTTTTTTAATTCAAATTGTCCTTTAAACTATTTCTTACAGCAAAATATTTAATAAATAATTTAATATATAATTAATGAAATGATTAAAACAAAGTTAAATATATTCTTTTAAAAAATTAAATTCTTCATCAATCTTTGTAGTTAATGAAACAGTTATATTATTTTTTTATTTCAAATTTAATTTATGTCTAAAAATATAAAATAATTTTATAATTATTGAAATGATTATTTAGTAAACAAAAATTAAAATAAGATTTAAATTTATTATTATAAATATACATTTTTTTAAATTATAATTTAATTAAATTAATTTTTAAAATATATATTCTTAAAAAATTAAATTTTTCAATAATTTCTGTAATTAATTAAGGATTATTATTATTATTATTATTATTATTATTTTTTAATTCAAAATATTGTTTAAACTATTTTTTTTACTGTTGAATATATATTCTAATTTTAAAGACATAAATGGTAAAATTTAATATAGAGGGTGATTATTTTAAATAATTATAAATTTTATTAATAGATTTTGTTCATTAATTTTTATTTAAATATTATAATTAATTTGTTTATGTTTTATTTAAATTAAAATTATCACAAGTTAATAAACAAACATTTCGCAATAAAGCAAATTTATTCTAATTAAAAAACAATTTTAAAATTCACATAAAATTAGAAAATTGTTGTTTATTTGTTCCACTCTTTATTATAATACGTTTTAATGAATTATTATTACAAACAACGACTCAAGATACGGAAAACGAAACAACGTAACCGTATGAAAAAACAATTTAAATAATTATTTAATTAACAGTTACCCGAGCTGGCTGCGGTGAATAAATAAAACGCAGCCTCACTCCCACCACGTCCAAAACGAAAACGAAAGTCAACCAAAGTCACTTATCGGCCGTATCGTTCTTCAATGTTTACCTAAAACTTTACATAACTGAACGATGATGATTGATGAAGATGTCTTCCTGCAAAACCCATTTTTTTCCTGCCGGGTTGCACAACCTTCGTGTGTGTGTGTGAAAAAACTAATCAACTTCAATTCCGAAATTCTTCAGTTGTGGCATTTCACCTAAGAACGGTGACGTAATTGCACACAAACAAAATCTAAAATTCTCGTGTCACATGTTCCTCCCATGAGGCAGTTTGGCCCGAAGGGAAATTTCTATGGGCAAAGGTCATAAACCATTTATGGGACCCGGTCTAATCGACGTGCATTTTCCACCGTCCGTACACCCATAACTTTCGTCTCCGCTGCGGACTTATGCAACGCAAAAACGTTTATAATCCAGGCTAAGATTCGCACTAGCTGCGTCTGCGTTTCGTGCGAAGGATAAAACCGACACCATTACCGTCTATTTGCCCACTTGATGCGACCTTATTAATAACCGCTTTCGCCACTTATGCAATTACGGTTTTGATAGTGCGAAAATTCGACGCACACATACGTTGCGATTGTTTGCAATTATGCAAATGGCATCATGAGCCATCATTATAATTTTATGGTGTGCAGGTTAACAGGATGTTGGCGTTACTTATAGTTTAACACGTGCCCCAACAATTAGAGACACATCCAGCCGGAGGATCACGATCCGGCGGCGATTTTTTGGATCCGCTAATTTTGCTTCTCAAAGGTCACACGTTAAATAAAAATAATTATATAAAAAAAAAATATGACAATGAACTTTTGAAGATGTTTGTTATTACGCATTGTTTTGTAAATGTATTACATCTATGTACATTTTTTACTATTATTTTAATTTCCAACCCGGATGTCGGATTCGTGTGTTTGCTTTAATGTCAGTTTTAATTGACTGGAAATTAATTTTTTCTAATGGCCTTTAATTGTTATTCACGTTTCCATAAAAGTTGAGTTATTCTGAAATTGTTTTTGAGGAAGCAATTTGTTAAAATTTACCAAAAAACTTCCTGGAATCTTTAAAGTTCAATTTTTTGTATAATTATAGGATTATTACTATAATTGAACATTTGTAAATTAATTGTCCAAAATTCTAGAAGTAATTTTTACGAATTAAATCATAAACTATTATAATCTAATTTATGTTTAATTTAATTCCTATAATTATTATATTTTTTTATATTATAATAATTTTAGAATTTACTTTCGTATTAATGCCAAATAACATTTAATTATTCATTATTAATAACAGTTTAAAATATTTTAGGTAGGAATGACACGAAATTTTTAAAACCCGTAATAAATTATTTCAAATATATTTTTTGAATACACTTTTTATTATTAAATATTTACTTTTTAGATTCATTTTTCTAATACAATCAAATAACATTTAACTATTCATTAATATAACAGTTTAAAATATAATTTTAGTCAAATTTAACAATATTAAATTTTTAAAACATGTAATAAATTATTTCAAATATATTTTTGAGCATACTTTGAATTATTACAGATTTATTTGTTTAATGCTATCAAATAACATTTAATTATTAATTAAAATATTCTTTAATGTTTTTAAATTATTCTAAATATGAGCAACAAATTATTTAGAATATAATTTTTAGTAGCCCAGATTTAAAATCAATTGAATTTTTAGATTTACTTATCTAATACTGTCAAATAACATTTAATTATTCATTAATTAAACACTTAAAATATAATTTTAGGCAGATGAAATTTTAAAACATCTAATAAATTATTTCAAATATAGTTTTGAGAATACTTTTAATTGTTAAAGATTTATTTCTTCAAAGCAATCAAATAACATTTAATTATTCATTAAAATTTAATTATTCGTTAAAGTTTTTGAATATTGTTCTAAATATATGAATAATAAATTAATTAAAATATATTTTTTGTAGCCCAGATTTAAAATCAATTAAATTTTTAGATTCATTTTTCTAATACTGTCAAGTAACATTTAATTATACATTAATAATAGTTTAAAATATAATTTTAGGCAGATTTAACAGTATAACATTTTTAAAACATCTAATAAATTATTTGAAATATAGTTTTGAGCCTACTTTTAATTATAAAATATTTACTTCTTTAATACTATCAAATAACATTAAATTATTCATTAAAATTTGATGATAATTGAATATTGTTCTAAATATGTGAGTAATAAAATAATTAAAATATTATTTTTAGTAACCTAGAATTAAAATAAATTGAATTTGTAGATTCATTTTTCTAATACTGTCAAATAACATTTAATTATTCATTAATAATAACAGTTTAACAGTGACCGAGAAGGGAACGCCAATTAATTTGAGTAATAAAATAATTAAAATATTATTTTTAGTAACCTAGAATTAAAATAAATTGAATTTGTAGATTCATTTTTCTAATACTGTCAAATAACATTTAATTATTCATTAAAATTTAATTATTCATTGAAGTTTGTGAATATTGTTCTAAATATATGAGAAATAAACTAATTAAAATATAATTTTTAATAGTCCAGATTTAAAATAAATTGAATTTTTAGATTTATTTTTCTAATACTGTCAAATAACATTTAATTATTCATTAATAATAACAGTTTAAAGTATAATTTTAGACAGATTTCAACGTATGAAATCTATAAAATACATAATAATTTACATCAAATATAGTTTTGAGCATACTTTTAATTGTTATAGATTTACTTCTTCAATACTATTAAATAAAATTTAATTATTCATTAAAATTTAATTATTCGTTCAAGTTTATGAATATTATTCTAAATATGTGTAATAAATTAATTAAAATATAATTTTTAGTACCCCAGATTTAAAATAAATTGAATTTTTATATTAATACCATCAGATAACATTTAATTATTCATTAATATAACAGTTTAAAATATAATTTTAGGCAAATTTAACAGTATTAAATTTTTAAAACATGTAATAAATTATTTCAAATATATTTTTGAGCATATTTTTAATTATTACATATTTATTTATAAATTATAATCATAATTATAAAATAAAATTTAAATAACATTTAATTATTCATTAAAATATTCGTTGAAATTTTTGAATATTAGTCTAAATATGTAAGTAATAAATTATTTAAAATATAATTTTAATTGCTCAAATTTAAAATTAATTGAATCTTTTCTAATACTGACAAATTACATTTAATTATTCATTAATTAACTGTTTAAAATTCGTTAATATTATGAAATTATATTAATCTTATCTTTAATATCAAGGTTTTTGAATTTAACAAGTGAGAATAATTTATTCATTAACATAAACAGTACAAAATACATTTTAATATTAAGTCTACCTTTTTATACAAAATATAAATTATTAAATTTACGAAAGTTATATGATAGAATTATAGTTTAAATATTTAAAATATTTTATATTTAGTATCCCAACTAATAAAATACCATCGAACGATTAATAATGATTTAATTTTATATGGTAAATGTAAATTCGTAAAAAATAAAATCAGAAATTTAAATTTCACGTCTGATTTGAATTTTAAATGTTTTGTGTCAACCAAGGTTAGTTTTATTTCCCAAAAAAAGAGGTTACTTTCATTCATGTTTTTTTTTGGGTATACTTTTTTTTAAAAACGGGGACAGCTTTCGTTTTCACACTTTTTTCCATTCAATCAATTTATTTAACTACGTTTGTTACCGGTACGACAAAGGACTTAAAAAATTAATTGATTGATTTATCGATTTGTTTTTTCATTTGTAACCGGTGCCAACTTTCGTTCGCGTGCACCAAATTGATTTATTCGCCCGCGCCGCTCCCTCCACCCCGTCGCGGTGCCTACCGTAGGCACGTACCGAGGCGTACGGTACGCGATAAAGTCGCGCCTTCGAAAACCTGAAAAAATAAAAACCCAAAACCGAAAATATGCTAATTCGTGTGCAACATAAATATCTCGTTTTCGGTCGCCCGGTGAAAGTGACCGAGAAGGGAACGCCAATTAATTTCGGTGCGGAAGATGCGTACCGTACCACAGCACGTCGGTCGCAACACGCGACCGACAGCTACATCGTCTTTTTGCTGTTTTTAATTGTAATCGTTGTCCTACAACCCGACAACAACCGGTACAAAAGGTGGTACCACGGTTTAGACGGCGACCGGGGTACCGATTCCTCGTTGGTTTCGAAATTGATTAACATAAAACAGGTGCCAATAAATATCTGTTCGATAACACGTGTTCAATCACCGAATGTTGGTGACACCTCGATTTTAACCGGCACAAATATTAAATAAATCACACCAATAATAACGTAATAAAATGCTAATCCGGTCCAATAAATTCCGGGACGAAAAAGGTCGCCGGCATTTTAATAATTTGATACATCAACTTGATACAACTTTTCGTCAAGAAGAACTTACATAATCGGCGCATCATTGTCTTATTTTAAACGGTGACGTAAATTTCGGACCTCCGATTGATATTCAAACGTCTTTTTGTTCTTCTGTTGTGTGTTTTTGTAGTGTTCCTCAGCGATACAGAACGGACATATACGGATGGAGTTGCATTATTCTTGGCTGGAAACGTGATCGGCATTATTTCCATGTTTGTCCATTGTTCACTTTCATCCGTTAGTATGATATAATAGGCAGATGCCGGGAATGTTTCTACAGCTTAATTACATACGTTTTAGGTCAATGCAATTTTAAAATTAATTAATTGTCGTTTTTAAGTAACAGGTTAGAAAAAATATTTAAATTTGATGTTGCTAATAGTTTTTTCTGATTGTTATATAATTGTATAACGTTTATAAACTCTTTATTATGGAAAATATTAAAAAAAAAATTAATTGTGTATAAAATAATAAATAATAATATTTTTATTATAATGATTTTTTTTTAAAAAATTATAAACAATTTCCTATAAAACAATGAAAATTTTTATAAAATTAATATTATAACATGTTTATAATATTGTGAAAATTATTAAAAAAATAATTACATTAGAAAATTACAAATAAATTTATTAAAAATTGGATGTTTTTAAAATTTTATTACTTAAATTTCAATTGCCTTTAAAATAATGATAATAATTTACTTGTTACAATGAAAATTTTTATAAAATTAAAATTATAAAATGTTTATAATATTGTGGAAATTATTAAAAAAAATAATTACATTAGAAAATTATATATAAATTTATTAAAAATATGAATTTTTAAAGATTTTATTGATTAAATTTTAATTGCCTATAAAATAATGATAATAATTTATTTATAACATGATATTTTTTAAAAAAATAAATTTATAAAATGTTTATAATATTGTGGAAATTATTAAAAAAATAATTATATTAGAAAATTATAAATAAATTTATTAAAAATATGGATTTTTAAATATTTTATTGTTTAAATTGTATATAAGATAATGGTAATTTATTTATTACAATGAAAATTTTTAAAAAATTAAAATTGTAAAATGTGGAAATTATTAAAAAAATAATTACATTAGAAAATTATAAATAAATTTATTAGTAATATGGATTTTTAAAGATTTTATGATTAAATTTTGATTGCCTATAAAATAATGATAATAATTTTTTTGTTACAATGAAAATTTTTAAAAAATTAAAATTGTAAAATGTGGAAATTATTAAAAAAATAATTACATTAGAAAATTATAAATAAATTTATTAAAAACATGGATTTTTATATATTTTATTGATTAAATTTTAATTGTCTATAAAATAATGGTAATAATTTATTAAATACAATGAAAATTTTTAAAAAATTAAAATTATAAAATGTTTATAATATTGTGGAAATTATTAAAAAAATAATTACATTAGAAAATTATAAATATATTTATTAAAAATATGGATTTTAAAAGATTTTATTGTTTAAATTTTGATTGCCTATAAAATAATGATAATAATTTATTCGTTACAAAGAAAATTTTTAAAAAAATAAAATTATAAAATGTTTATCATATTGTGGAAATTATTAAAAAAATAATTACATTAGAAAATTATAAATAAATTTATTAAAAATATGAATTTTTTAAAGATTTTATTGCTTAAATTTTAATTGCCTATAAAATAATGATACTAATTTATTTATTACAATGAAAATTTTTAAAAAATTAAAATTATAAAATGTTTATAATATTGTGGAAATTATTAAAAAAATAATTACATTAGAAAATTGTAAATAAATTTATTAAAAATATGGATTTTTAAAGATTTTATTGCTTAAATTTAAATTGCCTATAAAATAATGATAATAATTTATTTATTACAATGAAATTTTTTTAAAAATTAAAATTATAAAATGATTATAATATTGATGAAATTATTGAAAAAATAAGTACATTAGAAAATTATTAATAAATTTATTAAAAATATGAATTTTTAAAGATTTTATTGCTTAAATTTTAATTGTCTATAAAATAGTGATACTAATTTATTTATTACAATAAAAATTTTTTAAAAATTAAAATTATAAAATGTTGATAATATTGTGAAAATTATTAAAAAAATTATAAATAAATTTATTAAAAATATGGTTTTTAAAGATTTCATTGCATAAATTTTAATTACCTATAAAATAATGATAATAATTTATTTATTGCAATGAAAATTTTTTAAAAATTAAAATTATAAAATGTTTATAATATTGTGAAAATTATTAAAAAAATAATTACATTAGAAAATTATAAATAAATTTATTAAAAATATGGCTTTTAAAGATTTTATTGCATAAATTTTAATTGTCTATAAAATAATGATAATAATTTTTTTATTACAATGAAAATTTTTAAAAAATTAAAATTATAAAATATTTATAATATTGTAGCAATAATAAAAAATATGCATTTTTAAATTGGATATAAATTAATAATAATAATAATCATAGTTTATTTATTACAATTAAAATGTTTAAAAAATTAAAATAATATTAATAGTTTAAAATATAAAATAATAATAATATAAGTATGTTCTTCTTTTCATATTCTTGAAATAATTAGTAATAGTTTAGTTAATTAAATATTCAGATAGTTTAGGTCAATGCAATTAAAAATTTGTCACACTATAAACACAATTCAAAAATGTTTATATCAAAAATATCATATTAATCATAATTATGGTTGTTATGCATTATTATTTAATTGTTAATAATTCCTTCACCTTTATATCACAGCCATCAATGAATTATGAATTCTCCCAAGGAAGATACACATTCCTCGTTAGCCAGCGGGTTCCCACGCTTATATTCGTTTATAACAATTATTAAACCTATCAAATTAACGTTTTAATAATCCATCTTGAACCTTGACGATCGATATCAGTAACATAATTACCGACACGTACACAACATGAATGGAACTCACACTTCAATGTAAAGTTCTTCGGTTAATTCAGTTTTTTCCATTTTGGTTACAGACGAAATATGTCTCCACTAATACTAGTGGGGATAACCATTATCTCCACGGCGTTGGGCGACGTCAAGCACGTGCTCGACGGCACGGCCCATCCCCCCAACGCACGCGCCCAAGAAATCAACAACCTGGCCCACAACGCCAACCTGGCCTTCCAGACCGGCAATCCCCAGGACTTCTGGTGGATGGCAAGCAACTCACCGCTCAAGGATGCGTACGACCACTACAAGAAGTGCTCTTTGAAAGGTGCGTCCCAAATTCAAGCTTTGCGCAACACCTAAACTATGAAATCATAAATCCAACAATACATCAGACGACGAACTTGCCTCACTCCCATCAACCTTGGGCACTTTCAATACGAATCGTTTTTTCATGCTAATATCAAACCGCAAAGTGTTTTGTGCAAATTGATTTCAACTCGCCCATCAACTGCGAAAACTCTCAACTCATTTAGACTATGCAGGATGTATTGTTGTTTTTATGGCGCCGTTAATTTTAATGGGGTCTTTGCACCACGAGCGGTTACTTAAGACGGTAAAATTGTTGCAGGAAATTGCGGAAATGTGGCGATTGCCAAGGCGGTAGCTTCAGAGGGTGCTAGCGTTAGTGCTAGTGCTGCAGCTGGAGTACCATTCAGTCCAATCGACATCAAGAACAACCCGTTCTTGAACGGAGTGTACGAGAAGAACAAGGCCAGCTCGGGAGCCACCAAAAACTCCGGTTTCCACACTGGTAAGTCGCTTAGCACCACAGTGCTAAATATGATTTTGATAACTCAAAGGAAGATTTGTACAGATTAATTTATTGATTGTGGCGCTACCAACAGACACATCCATTCTTTGTGTCAATAATGTTAGAAAACATAGATTTCATAACACACCATTATGTTCCCATTTAGCATCAGGGTGATAAATATGAATTTAATAACCCCAAAGAAGTTTTGTACAAATTAATTTATTGATTGTGGTGTTACCAACAGACACATCCATCCTTTGTGTCGATATTGTTGGAAAGAATAGATTTCATAACACACCATTATGTCCTTACTTAGCACCATGGTGATAAATATGAATTTGATAACCCCAAAGAAGTTTTGTGCAGATTAATTTATTGATTGTGATGTTACCAACAAACACATCCATTCATCCATTTGTGTCGATAATGTTGGAAAGAATAAATTTCATAACACACCATTATGTCCTCACTTAGCACCATGGTGATAAATACAAATTTGACAACTCTAAGGAAGTTTTGTACAGATTAATTTATTGATTGTGCTGTTACCAACAGACACATCCATTATTTTTGTCGATAATGTTGGAATAAATAGATTTGATAACACACCACTACGTTCTCACTTAGCACCGTGGTGATAAATACGAATTTGATAACCACAAAGAAGTTTTGTACAGATTAATTTATTGATTGTAGTGTTACCAACAGATACATCAATTCTTTGTGTCGATAATGTTCTAAAGAATAGATTTCATAACACACCATTATGTCCCCACTTAGCACCACGGTGATAAATATGAATTTGATAACCCCAAAGAAGTTTTGTACAGATTAATTTATTGATTGTGGTGTCACCAACAGACACATCCACTTTTTTGTGTCGATGGTGCTGAAACGAATAGATTTCATAACACACCTCACTTAGGATCGTGGTGTTAAGTATGAATTTAATAACCTAAAGGAAGTTTTGTGCAGATTAATTTATTGATTGTGGTGTTACCAACTGTCACATCAATTTTTTGTGCCCATGATTTTGGAAAGAATAGATTTCATAACACACCATTATGTATTCACTTAGCACTATGGTGCTAAATATGAATTTGACAACCCAAAAGAAGTTTTGTACAGATTAATTTATTGATTGTGGCGTTACCAACAGACACATGCACTTTTTTGTGTCGACAATGTCGGAAAGAATAGATTTCATAACGCACCATTATGTGTACAACCATTGAGAGCGTCTAAATTGATTAAACGATTACACACACTCACATACGAAGACATATTTGGAAACTTGAATCAATTAGGTGAAATTCCATTAATCGTTTTCACTTGTTCCAGGTGCCAGCCTCGATTTGAGCAACAACCCCTTCATCAACGGTAAATATGCCACCAACAGCGTTGGTGAGAAAATCTTTAACGAGAACGGCTTTATCGGTGTGCAACCGTCGAAACCGTTCGCCACTAACCACCCATTGTCACAGAAAAAACCGTTCGCCACCACTCATCCGCTAGCAAACGCTACTAATGTTTCAGACAACAAAAACGAGGGAGCCCTGTGCAAGGGACAAGGCAACATCTGCGTCAAGGCGTCCAACTGTCAGAACGGCATCGTGGCCAACGGTGAAGGAATCCTGCAAGTCAGAAGCGATGTAAGTGTGGTTTTCACTTCGCGTGGGTGACATCTCCGTATCTCATAAGCCACCGGAGAAAGTGGCGGTTGTGCAAGGTCTGGCCGGGTCCGAAGAAGTAAAAAAAAACAAATAGATATAATTAATTTTTTCGGCCCGTTTCATAACCGGGCGATCATATCTAATCAATTTTGACCGGTTATGTGATTATTATTTCGAGTCCCTGCAAAATGTTAAGTGATCATCTCTAACGCAACCGGTTTTGTAACGGTGCAATCAAATATCAAGCGTTTATTGGGTTTTAATTAACTGTTTGGTTGGGAAATTTTTCGGTCTATAACCGGCGTTGACGTTCCGAAGTCATTGTTAAGATTTTAGGAAAACACTCTGTTCAAACAACGTCCAAAATTAACCGGTGACGTAACGATTTAATTATTGAGATTCGTCGAGGTGTGATTTATAGTTAGACGAGCTTGTTTACGCACCGAAAAAAAAAACTAATATGTGATCATATGTGTTTTTAAACCTTACGTAACTGTTGTGTTGGATCCCGGAGGTTGCTTTACTCATTAGACCACCCCGGGATTCCCACAGTCCAATTCACGACTCCGCAAAGCAATTGACAACCTAATGGGGTTAACCTTAGATCTCGCGTAAAGGTGAAGAAGTTTCGCAATCGGTACGTTCGCCATTGTTTACTCCCGGCGCAAGATGCACAACAACGAAAAACCGGGCAATGTGTGTCACTGACCGGCGTTACGAATTTTGTGATTGCGGGGCCGCGCCCACGTCCCGGCATTCTTTAGAAAGCGAAACCGACGACCTTGACATTGCCCGTTATTGTTCCACACTCGGCGCTTTCTTTCGCTTTAATTATCGATGGGTTTTTGTCGGGAGAGGAAAAAAAATCGACGAATTTGTTGATGCAACTTGTTACGCAACGGTTAGACGGACGGTGTCGTCTTCGTGCACTTGTTGGGCAACGTTTCGGGGCCGGCTAATTATGGGAATTGTCATTGATTATCTCATGTGAGTGTGGGGAAATTTATTTTAGAAGCAGTTAGCTGGAACATTGGCGCCCAACTTTTAATATTACATTCACGTTGGGCGCCAATTTTAGACACAGAAAAATTTTAAATCCGTTCAATTATTAATAAATTTACTGCAAATCATTGTCTAAAACGTATATTAATTCAACAACAAATCACCTAAAATGTTGGATAAACTAAATTCTTAAGAAACTGGAATAAAACTCAAACAACATTTACGTTGGGCGCCCATTTTAGGTTGATTTGGTGAATCACAGAGACAGAAAAATGTCTACATCTTTTCATTTAATAATAAAACTATTGTAAATTGTTGAAAGATCTTTCGCTTATTAATTAATTAACAAATCATTGGCATTGGCGCCCAATTTTTAACATTACATTCACGTTGGGCGCCAATCTTAGACACAGAAAAAGTTTAAATCTGTCCAATTAATAATAAATCTATTGTAAATCATTATCTAAAACGTTTGTTAATTCAACAAAAAATGACCTAATATATTGGATAAACTAAATTCTTAAGAAACTGGAATAAAGTTCAAATAACATACAAGTTGAGCGCCCATTTTAGGATGATATGGTGAATTCCAGAAACAGAAAAATGTCTAAATCTTTTCATATAATAATAAAACTATTGTAAATTGTTGAAAGTTCTTTGGATTATTAATTCAGTAACAAATCATTGACGTTGGCGCCCAACTTTTCCATTAACATTCACGTTGGGCGCCAATCTTAGACACAGAAAAAGTTTAAATCTGTTCAATTAATACTAAATCTATTGTAAATCATCGTCTAAAACGTTTATTAATTCAACAACAAATCACATAAAGTGTTAAATAAACTAAACTCTTAAGAAACTGAAATAAAGTTCAAACAACATTCACGTTGGGCGTCCATTTTAGATTGATCTGGTTAATCCCAGAAACAAAAAAATGTCTAAATTGTTTCATTTAGTAAAAAAACTATGGTAAATTGTTGAAAGTTCTTTCGATTATAAATTCAGTAACAAATAATTGTCGTTGGCGCCCAACTTTTAACATTAACATTCACGTTGGGCGCCAATCTTAGACACAGAAAAGATTAAATCTGTTCAATTAATAATAAATCTATTGTAAATCATAAACTAAAACGTTAATTCAACAACAAATCACCTAAAATGTTGGATAAACTAAATTCTTAAGAAACTGGAATAAAGTTTTATTTTAGATTGATCTGGTGAATCTCAGAAACAGAAAAATGTCTCAATATTTTCAATTAATAATAAAACTATTATAATGTCTTTATCTTCATTAATTCAACCACAGATTAACTTATATATTATATTAACTAAATTCTAAAGACTCTGGGACATTTGGACGTCCATTTTTAGTTTGTCTAAGCAATCCCAGACACAGTAAATTAGTTGAATTATGTCAATTATTACGTGAACGAAACTTGAATGGACCCAATAATCGGTAAAGGCACCGTAAATCATCGCAATGTCGTTACGATTGTTAATACTGGCAACAAATCACCCAAAATGTTAAATTAATTAAATAACCGTGTCCGATTTGAATATAACAAGCCAGATGTTCAAATGTTAGAGATTTTATTCAAATACGGCAAAATTATTTAACCGGTGACATTTGAATACGAAGGTCAACAATCACTGTGTTTCGTTGCTTTTTTTTCATTTATTTAAACACAAGTGAAGAGCCGAAATTGTTATTCGGATCCTGATTTATGTGGACGGCATGTAAATTTGACTTTTGGGGAATTTGCTTTTTGGAGGTCAGAAAAACTCATGTGTGCAGGCGGATAGTAACATTGACATTATTATGCGAATCCGGATGTACGCGGTGGGACTTGGCGACTGTGGGTTGTCCCACAATTAGCTGGTACGTTGAATAATTAATTAATAATTACCCTAAATGGGGTGACGGTGGTGACTAAAAGGCTTGAATATTCGTTGCCCAAGCTTGGGCAACATTATGGTTATTAACCGCAATTACGTTCTCGTTAGTGACATTCAACAAGTTGGGAAACAATTTTTGGCCACCTGTCTAAATGCCAGTAACAAATGGATGGACCACAAACTGAACGAACAAAATCTATGGTCGTTGATAATTTATGGCGACACGTGAAAGCAGTCCACAATGAGTTGTGCAACCCAACAAATTAAGCCAATTGTAGGGATCAAGAGGTGAAACTTTCTAAGATGATAAGAAGTCTTCGATGAGCAGTTATTGTGCCAAACAGTAAAAATTTAAGGCTACGTGATTGAGTCAACATTTATGTGAATAACCTTACAGCATAATTACTACTACTGAATCGAAATTATGTAACGTGTTTGCTTATATTTTTATCGGCCAAGCCAATATTTGTCTGGCAAACCATCGAATTATTATAACCTCAGCAAGGCTACAGTTAGATCGATGTTTTCGATATTTTTTTATTAGCGCTAGATGGTATTTAAATAATACATTAGTGGTTATGCAACAGACGCAAACGACATTACGGTTCGTGTTCGGGTTGTAAAGTAATTTGTTGTCTGTATGTGTCTCAATTTCGCACGATGCAAATGTTAGGGATGACAGGTTGTTGCCCAACCTCAGCAAAAATTTACGATTACCTTCAGGCTATTCAAGAAAGTATGTGAAAAATAAAGTAGATAAAGCAATTTCATTTATTTTCGCTGCTGCGACAAAAGATAAAAACTTAATGGAATTCGTGATTTCTAATTTTATTATCTCAGTCGAGGTCTTTCCGTATAGATGACACGAATATATTATCATTATTAAATAGGTTTATTAAAGAAAATCCAACTTAAACACAATTTACATTCTTTGGAATCCGCCAGGCGACAAACCGTGACTTAATATTAATAATAATAAGGCAAATATTTAAATGTGTTGTCTCTCACCGTATCAATATTGAATTACTTACTTACTTTGATGGCTTCCAGGTGCAAATTTGCCATAAAGATGAGGTGTGCTGTCGACTGGCTAGCGCTGGCCCAGCTCCCGACCAGGTACAACTCAACATCCCCACCTTGGATGGCAAGCCCACATTCAACAACCTTAACCACGTCACCGCAGGAAAGAGTTC
This sequence comes from Aethina tumida, assembly GCF_024364675.1. NCBI lineage: Eukaryota > Metazoa > Arthropoda > Insecta > Coleoptera > Nitidulidae > Aethina > Aethina tumida. The sequence continues at coordinate 16,747,632 of NC_065440.1, read as the reverse complement.
CGTACTTGGTACGTCCATCCTCTAAACCTTCCATCAGTACAAAAGCTAATTGTTTGTTTATTTACTTAAAGGATCTTCCAACAAGTTGGAAGGTGGCCTCAGCATCGAGCCCCAGTTGAACTTCAACGGTGAATCAGGACAACACAGCCAAAGCACCCTGAAACCCAGAGACGTTTCCAGTTTTGGAAGCAGCACCCCCGACTACAGCAATGTAGATTTCGGTGATGTCAGGTTCGCCTCTACCATCCAAGGACCAGCTTACCTTCCTCCAGTTGAGGAAAGCAGAGACAAGACAACCGTTGTATGTGGTTTCGGACAAATTAGAGGACCCAATGGTATCTGTACTTACCCACCAACAACACCAAGGCCAAGCTGTGGCCCAGGACAAATCCAATTGCCTTCTGGAGGTTGTGGTTATCCAAGCACTCCTAAACCAACATGCGCCCCAGGACAAATCCAGACTCCATTCGGTTGTCAGAATCCTACTACCCCAAGACCAACTTGTGCACCAGGACAAATCCAATTGCCCTCAGGTGGTTGTGGATACCCAACAACTCCAAGACCAACTTGCGCACCAGGACAAATCCAATTGCCTTCCGGAGGATGTGGATACCCAACAACTCCAAGACCAACTTGCGCACCAGGACAAATCCAATTGCCTTCCGGTGGTTGTGGATACCCAACAACTCCAAGACCAACTTGTGCTCCAGGACAAATTCAATTACCTTCCGGAGGATGTGGATACCCAACAACTCCAAGACCAACTTGCGCCCCAGGACAAATCCAATTGCCTTCTGGAGGTTGTGGATACCCAACAACTCCAAGACCAACTTGTGCTCCAGGACAAATCCAATTGCCTTCTGGAGGATGTGGATACCCAACAACTCCAAGACCAACTTGTGCTCCAGGACAAATTCAATTACCTAATGGACAATGCGGTTACCCAACTACTCCAAGACCAACCTGTGCTCCAGGACAAATTCAATTACCTTCTGGAGGTTGCGGCTACCCAACTACTCCTAGACCAACTTGTGCTCCAGGACAAATTCAGTTGCCTTCCGGCGGCTGTGGATACCCAACAACTCCAAGACCATCTTGCGGACCTGGTATACAAGTACAAACGAAGGTTTGAACCATTAGATTGTTGTATTGCTTGTAGGTCAAATCTTGAGCCCATCTGGAAGCTGCATATACCCACCAACCACCCCGCAACCATGCGCCCCCGGCCAAACCAGAAACTTCCAAGGCATCTGCGAGTACCCAAGAACAACACCAAGACCATCGACGGACCGAGGCTACCTGCCGCCGAAGGAGTATGTAACATCACAATCACCAACCACGTCACCTAAACCACATATCACTGTAACCCCATCAGTATGCCCGCCTGGTAGTAAACTAACCCCAGATGGTAAATGCCACGCACCCTCATCCTGTGCACCCGGCACCGTACTAACCCCACAAGGCGAATGCTCATTCCCATCCCCATCTCCCACTTACGTCCCGGGACCAGCGAAGTCCTGTCCACCGGGTCAGATTAAAGTAGCATCAGGTGCATGCGAGTATCCACGTCAACCCACCTGTCCTCCCGGTCAAATCCTAGGAGTTTCCGGCTCCTGCATCCGTCCCTCATCCCCACGTCCCTTCCAGACCACACCCAGACCCGCCTGCGCGGCCGGACAGCTCGCAACCCCCGACGGCCAGTGCGTCTATCCATCCACACCCAAACCCAGGCCGACTTGCAGGCCTGGTCAGGTGCAAGCCCCCAACGGCTTGTGCGAATTCCCCAGACCCTCGATCAGTCCTGAATGTGCCCCAGGACAAATCAGAACTCCCAACGGTTGCGAGTACATCAAAACTCCCAGACCTTTCGAATGCGCTAACGGTCAAGTCAAATTGCCCAGTGGACAATGCGGTTACCCAACCACTCCCAAACCATCCCTAATTGAATGTGGCTTCGGCCAAGTAAAATTACCTAACGGACAATGCGGATACCCCAGCACCCCCAGACCAACTCCCCGTCCTCAATGCGGCTTCGGACAAATAAGGTTGCCCAACGGCGAATGCGGTTCTCCTTCCACATCCAGACCAACACCTTCTTGTAGTAACGGACAAATTAGACTGCCCAATGGTCAATGCGGCTACCCATCAACCCCTGCCCCGTACTGTGGATCCGGACAGGTAAGGCTTCCTAACGGTGAATGCGGTTACCCAACCCCAAGACCAACTCCATCTTGCTCCGGCGGACAAATTAGATTACCCAACGGTCAATGCGGTTATCCGTCTACTCCAAGTCCCACTCCATCTTGCTCCGGAGGACAAATTAGATTGCCAAACGGACAATGCGGTTACCCATCAACTCCTGAACAACAATGCGGATTTGGCCAAGTAAAACTACCAAGTGGACAATGTGGATATCCGACTTCTCCAAGACCTAGTCCAAGACCAGAATGTGGTGGTGGACAAATTAGATTGCCCAATGGACAATGTGGATACCCGACTTCTCCAAGACCTAGTCCAAGACCAGAATGCGGTGCTGGACAAATTAGACTGCCCAATGGACAATGTGGATATCCAAGCACACCCTCAGAGGCCCCATACTGTGGTTCTGGACAAGTTAGGTTGCCAAACGGGGAATGTGGATACCCTACCCCAAGACCAACTCCTTCTTGCGGTGCCGGACAAATTAGATTGCCAAACGGACAATGTGGTTACCCATCCACTCCTAGGCCAACACCACAATGTGGATTTGGAGAAGTGAGATTGCCTAATGGTGAATGTGGACGTCCATCGACCCCCAGACCAACTCCATCTTGCTCCAACGGACAAATTAGATTGCCCAACGGTCAATGCGGTTATCCATCCACCCCAAGACCAACACCTGAACCACAATGTGGCTTTGGACAAATTAGATTGCCGAACGGTCAATGCGGTTATCCTTCCACTCCAAAACCAACCTTAAGACCAGAATGCAGTGGTGGACAAATAAGATTGCCAAACGGACAATGTGGATATCCGTCCACTCCAAGACCGACCCCTCAATGTGGATTTGGAGAAGTACGACTACCAAATGGCGAATGCGGCCGTCCATCGACACCCAGACCATCTTGCTCTAACGGACAAATCAGACTTCCAAATGGACAATGTGGTTATCCTTCTACTCCAGAGCCTCAATGCGAATTTGGAGAGGTCAGATTGCCAAACGGCCAATGCGGACGTTCACCTAGACCAACCCCATCTTGCTCCAACGGACAAATCAGGTTACCAAACGGACAATGCGGTTATCCTTCAACACCCAGACCAACTCCACAATGTGGATTCGGAGAAATCAGGTTGCCAAATGGTCAATGTGGCCGTCCATCCACACCAAGACCGACTCCTTCATGTTCTAACGGACAGATTAGATTACCAAACGGCCAATGCGGTTACCCATCCACCCCAAGACCAACACCGTCTGCTCCATACTGCGGATCAGGACAGGTAAAATTGCCTAACGGAGAATGCGGATATCCAACACCCGGATTTGAACCAACAACTCCAAGACCAAGACCAAGTTGTGGTCCTGGACAAATCAGATTACCTAATGGACAATGCGGCTACTCAGAATCACAGTGTGGCTTTGGACAAATAAAACTACCAAACGGACAATGCGGTTATCCATCCACTCCAAGACCTACCCCTGAACCACAATGTGGATTTGGAGAAGTGCGGTTACCTAACGGTGAATGTGGTCGTCCCTCAACTCCTAGGCCAACTCCTTCATGCTCTAATGGACAAATTAGACTGCCAAACGGACAATGCGGTTATCCTTCCACTCCAAGACCAGAACCAGTATGCGATTTTGGAGAAATTAGGCTACCAAATGGTGCATGTGGTCCAAGACCTTGTTCTAATGGTCAAATTAGACTGCCAAACGGACAATGCGGTTACCCCTCGACTCCAAGACCAACTCCACAATGTGGTTTCGGTGAAATAAGACTTCCCAATGGAGAATGTGGCCGCCCCTCAACTCCCAGACCAACACCATCATGCTCTAACGGTCAAATCAGATTACCAAACGGACAGTGTGGTTATCCTTCCACTCCAAGACCAACTCCACAATGTGGTTTCGGAGAAGTAAGACTTCCCAATGGAGAATGTGGCCGCCCCTCAACTCCAAGACCAACACCACAATGCGGATTCGGAGAGGTCAGATTACCAAATGGTGAATGTGGCCGCCCTTCAACTCCCAGACCAACTCCATCATGCTCTAATGGTCAAATTAGATTACCAAACGGACAATGTGGTTATCCTTCCACCCCAAGACCGACTCCATCGGCACCTTATTGCGGATCAGGTCAAGTAAAACTGCCTAATGGAGAATGTGGTTACCCAACACCAGGTTTTGAACCAACCACTCACAGGCCCAGACCTAGCTGTAGTAACGGACAAATTCGATTACCTAATGGACAATGCGGATATCCATCAAGTCCAAGACCAGAACCACAATGCGACTTTGGAGAAATTAGATTACCAAACGGTGAATGTGGTCCAAAACCAACACCTGGTTGCTCCGGAGGACAAATTAGATTGCCAAACGGACAATGTGGATACCCATCCACTCCAAGACCAACTCCTTCTTGTTCTAATGGGCAAATCAGATTACCAAACGGACAATGCGGTTACCCATCCACTCCAAGACCAACACCACAATGTGCCTTTGGTGAAGTAAGATTACCAAATGGTGAATGTGGCCGTCCTTCCACTCCTAGACCCACTTCTTCTTGTTCCAACGGCCAAATTAGATTGCCAAACGGACAATGCGGTTACCCATCCACTCCAAGACCTACACCACAATGTGGATTTGGTGAAATCAGATTGCCTAATGGTGAATGTGGTCGTCCATCAACTCCTAGACCCACTCCTTCCTGTTCCAACGGCCAAATTAGATTGCCAAACGGACAATGCGGTTACCCATCCACCCCAAGACCAACACCACAATGTGGATTTGGTGAAATCAGATTACCTAACGGTGAGTGTGGTCGTCCATCCACTCCAAGACCAGAACCACAATGTGACTTTGGAGAAATTAGACTGCCAAATGGTGAATGTGGTCCAAGACCGACACCTAGTTGCTCAGGAGGCCAAATCAGATTGCCAAACGGTCAATGTGGATACCCATCAACTCCAAGACCAACACCACAGTGCGGATTTGGTGAAGTAAGATTACCAAATGGAGAATGTGGTCGCCCTTCAACTCCTAGACCCACTCCTTCTTGTTCTAATGGACAAATCAGATTACCAAACGGACAATGCGGTTATCCATCTACTCCACGACCAACAGCACCTTATTGCGGATCTGGACAAGTAAAACTGCCAAACGGAGAATGCGGCTATCCAACTCCTAGTTTTGAGCCATCCACTTCAAGACCAATTCCATCTTGCGGAGCTGGACAAATTAGATTACCTAATGGACAGTGCGGGTACCCATCAAGTCCGAAACCTAGACCACAATGTGCTTTTGGAGAAATTGTATTGCCAAACGGAGAATGTGGCCCAAGACCAACACCAGGTTGCTCCAATGGACAAATCAGATTACCTAACGGACAATGTGGTTACCCATCCACACCAAGACCAGAACCTCAATGTGGTTATGATGAAATTAGACTACCAAATGGACAATGCGGTCCCAAACCTACTCCAGGTTGTTCTGTCGGTCAAATAAGGTTACCAAATGGCCAATGTGGATATCCAACAAGTCCAAAACCAGGACCACAATGTGCTTTTGGAGAAATTATATTGCCAAACGGTGAGTGTGGTCCAAGACCAACACCAGGTTGCTCCAATGGGCAAATTAGGTTACCAAACGGACAGTGTGGGTATCCTTCCACTCCAAGACCGGAACCACAATGTGGATATGACGAAATTAGACTTACAAATGGACAATGCGGTCCTAAACCTACCCCAGGTTGCTCTGGCGGTCAAATCAGATTACCTAATGGCCAATGCGGATATCCAACAAGTCCAAGACCTAGACCACAGTGTGCTTTTGGTGAAATTAGATTGCCAAACGGAGAATGTGGACCAAGACCTTGTTCCAACGGTCAAATAAGATTGCCAAACGGACAATGTGGCTATCCATCGACACCAAGACCTGACGAGTCCACAGGCTCAGGCAAAGACGTGTGTCCGTTTGGACAAGTCATCGGCGACAGTGGCAGATGCGAATACCCAAGCACCAGACCATCAAGACCCCAATGTGGTCCAAACCAAATCCTGTCGGGCGGCCAATGCGTTTACGTAACCACCCAACAACCCACCACCGGTTACAAATACCCGAAACCCAGCGTTCCTCCCTGTCCCCCAGGTCAAGTCCTTTCCGCCAGCGGTTTCGATTGCGAGTATCCCCCAAGACCTAAGCCAAGTTGTCCACCGGGCGCCAAAAAATCAGCCTCCGGAGGTTGCGAGTACCCGAGACCCACCCCGGGCTGCAAGCCTGGTCAAATCAAAAACGCGAACGGCGTCTGCGAGTATCCCAAACCCACCAAACCCTACCCGACACCCCGTCCCCAATGTCCCACAGGCACGCACCCAAATCAGAACGGAGAATGTGTACCATCTGGTGGGGTACAATGTCCACCAGGCCAACAATTAACCGCAAGTGGATGCCGCACTCCTAACCCTAACCAGGGAACAACAGTGCCAGGCACTAACGGTCAGTTTGTTCCGTCCAGACCCAGTTCTCCAGGCTACCAGTATCCCACTCCCACACCTTCGTTCACCTACCCAAGCCACATCCCCGACGGAAACGTACCCGTGACCGTGATCGTGAATACACCCACCACACCACCAACCACTGGGGAACGCATCGAGGGATCCCCCGGCGGACACACTGGTGAGTCACAACAAATCTATTGTGTTTGAGTTTTCTGTGCAAAGTATCTCATTATATCTGAGAGCTTCAAAGAAGTACTTCAAGTAGTCAAATATGTTGGGAAACTTGTACTTGCATGTTTGCATGGAGTTAAAGGTTGTACAGTACCAACTAAGTAGGTGTTAGATGTTATTGAAAATATTTGCATGGTTTATACAATTAAGGCATGATCTTAAAGAGAAGACCAGCACATTTATAAATAGACACACTGTCAAGCATGTGCATGACTTTTGAGGGTTTGTGTAAGATAAATCCTTAATCAAGTTTAATTTGAAAGTTTTCATGCAATCATATAGGAATTTATATGAAATGGAAGAAATAAACATTGTGAGTGATTGTAAGTATTATTTCCAATTACTAAGATTTATTACAAAGTTTATTGGTAAGTTCATTGGTAAAATCTTACACATTAAACATTCACTGTCTGGCCAAAATTGAAACAACAATCCAAAATGCAAACAGCCAAGTTCCACAGCTTACCCAAAACGACTCCAGGATTAATATATTAAATTTGTATAGAAACTCGCATTCCTCCACCATCTGAAAACAACCCAAGGCCACCACCACCATCCTGCGCAGCAGCCCTTAAGTGTGTGCAAGAGATCTACTGTACCGCCGATGGATTTGTCTCCCCTGTTCCAGTAGTCTTAACCAAAGAACAAGAACTTCTCAGAGTACCAACCACTGTAAGTCCCCTTTGATTATCATCCAATGGATTGTTGATGAATGTGGTGGTGTTGCAGGAATGTAGCGACCAAGAATCAGGCATTATTGGTAAATGTTGTCGTGACCCCAACTACAAGGACCCATGGCCGTCCGCGAACTTGGTCAACGGAGTTGATGATGGTCAATACAAAGAAGACAACCACTTCGGCGAATCCACCAACAGGTTGGTCAGGTCTAACAGCGGTCCGGTAGCTACCAGGTCCATCAACTCTTCACCAAGCGTTCCACAACAACTGGTACCATCAGCTTCCGCCAACCAGTGTGGTGTCAGAAACTTGGTAAGTATTAAATGGAGACTTAATAAGTTGATGAGTGCTAACTGTGATGTCTTGAAGAACACCCAACCAGCTGGCCAGGCCCCCATCGACGCCAACTTCGCCGAAATCCCATGGCAAGCCATGATCCTGAGAGAATCCAACCGCAGCCTTCTGTGCGGCGGCGCCATCATCGGCCTGAACGCCGTCCTGACCACAGCCCACTGCGTCGAAGGCCTCCCCACCTCCGACATCTTGATCAAGGGTGGCGAATGGAAACTGGGAATCGACGAGGAACCGCTGCCATTCCAGATCGTCAAGGTGGCCGCCATCGTGCGTCATCCTCAGTACGTGCACGGAAGCTTCCTCAACGACTTGGCCGTGCTGATCTTGGAGGAGAAATTGAGGCCGGCCAAGAACATCGGCACCCTCTGTCTGCCACAACCCAACCAAATCCCAACCCAGAACTGCATCGCCACCGGCTGGGGCAAGAGGATCCTCCAACGTAAGCCCGTTGAGGTTTTAATTGTTGCTTTGAATTTTAAGAGTTGTTTGTTGCAGTGCACGCCAAGAACGCCCTCATGCACGCCATCGACGTCAAAATCATGGACTCCCAGCAGTGTGAGCAAACCCTGAAGGAGAAATTCGCCGAATCAGTACAACACTACAGCCCCAACACTCTCTGCGGCTTCTCCAACATCGACCAGTGCAAGGTACGACCTCCGTCCTCCTCCAGTCCTTAACCCAACTAATCTAATAATCACTTAATCCTCGTAGGTCGACTACGGAAGCGCCTTGGCTTGCGACAACGGCAACGGCCACTACGTACTGTCCGGTATCTACGGCTGGGACACCGGTTGCAAACAGGAGGGCCAGATCGGCGGCTACGTGGCCCCAGACGTCGAATGGATCCAGGGTTGTCTCAGCAAACCGTTGAACGAGCTCAAGAAATTAGATAGTGAATACACTTCAAAGGCTAGTAACTAAATTTTAGGGTTAGACTTAGGAAAGCACGTTTTTTTTACTACACTTGACGAAGTAACAAATTAAGCTCACCTTTTTATTTTTTGATCGGAAGCTCCACCCACCTGGGGGGCGGGCTTCCTTATGTCAAACGCAAAGCTTGTTATTCATATTAAAGAAAATATTTTTATTTTTGTATTTATTGTAAGGATATCTGTTTTAGATGCAAATAAATTGTATATATTTTTGTAAGTCAGGGACGAATATTCAAAATTATTGTAAATATCGATTTTATATACTTAACTGAGATATACCTTAAGTACAGTATGTTTTAGTTGACTATGGTTTTATACTTTTTTTTAGTTAATAGTTTTATTTTAAATATAGATAGCTCCATTTTGGTTAAAAACTTAATGCAAACTGCCATATGAACATTTAATGAACAAAAAAAGTAATAAATTTGTATTAATTTATCCTTAATACTCAATTATTATGCGAACTGTGTTTATTTAAACTATTAAATTCGACGCGTTTAATAGTTTAAAAATGATAGAATAGAATATTTATGAATGTAATCTTTATATAAAATAAATAATAAATAAATACTTGATTGTTATTTTTAAACCCAGACTTTGCGCATGACTGAAAAGTAGGAGGAAGCAGAAGGGCGTGGCTAAGGTGCGCACTGGCATTCTGTGCATCCCGCTGGCTTGTGACCTTGTACTGTTATGTACCAATAAAGTGTGACTTAAGGTACAAATAAAACGACGAATAATTTTATAATTTATTGTTTTTAATTTATAATTATATAATTTACATATTATTACTATATTATTATTAATAGGTGTTATCTACAATAATTATTCATTTTATTGATTCTTTTATTAATACTCACTATTCACTGGTCATTTCATCTCTAAAATTATTATTGTGAAAAACAAATACTTTCAATTATCATCTTGTCTAGGAATAAATCCTATTACGTAAATTCCTCTTGTAAAAAATTAAGATTTCTACAAAAGAAACGCGTTGGTTTTCTTTTCGCATAAAATTCATTTCATCTTTGGCTATATTTGGCACTCTTGAATCATTTTTACTTATAATTTCATTGTTTTTGAGCATTTTTCAACAATTCGAGCCATTTTTTTTATTAAGACAGTCTTCTTTAGTAAAGCTAAGGTCATCTTACATCTCAAAAAAGTAAAAAGTAATTGAAAACACCCCCCGACTCATTACATACAAAAATCCTCACCGGACAAATATTATTTGGTCGTAGTTGGAACTTAAGAAAACAATAACCAATAGATCCATGCAACTTGGTAACATATTAATTTGATATCGTTGTAACAAAAATACTGCACAATGGTTCGTGTGTAATGAGCCTACTTATAAAAATTTGATAACATCAACAAGTAACAAGTCAAAGTGAATCCGCTGAATGTTCCGAAACCGATAGATCGCAGACAATAAAGTTCGGATGACTGAAATCAGGATCAACTAGAAATATTTACACCTTGAACGATGAAAAAATAGGTCCGATGGATAAGAAATAGATGAACGAAATTATATATCAGTCGTTTGAATTATCGACGCTTGAGCCCGTGTTGAAACGCCTCCTTGGTCGACCTACAACAAAACGGGTGTTGGTGGGTTTAGTATGAGAAGTGATGAAATCAACCTGTGGCGTTGTGATCCAAGCTCGCAGATCTCCGTTCACGTATTTGTGCGGCCAGCATCTCTATCTCCCAGTTGTTGCCGGTCGTTTCGTCGAACTCGCTCTCCGACTCGTTCTGATCCGTTTCCGAGTCCAGCTCCAGGATCTGTTCGTTTTCTATGAAGGCCAAGTTTGAGTACTCAAGTCAATGAAGGGGTTGTTACTCACCGTTATACAACGAATCAGTTTCGTCCCTGGCCTCCGACTTTTCCGAATCGGTGTCCGTCGTCGAATCGATGTCTAGGATTACGTTGTGCGTTGCCTCGGTGAGGGAGTCTCGACTTCGGGACGACCAGATGCTGCTGGGCTGCAGCGGATGCTGGGGCAGCTCCTGTATCTCCCCGATTTCCTCCTGCGAGGGCTCGTCCCAGGACTTGTCCTTGGAGATGATGGTCTCGTACGAGTCCTAAAATAACTAAAATTAGCACAGTTGGTGAAGGAAAGGAAAGGAGGTGCTTTGCCGTTAGTGAGTCGTCGTTGTTCTTCTCCAGTTCGGTGATGTGGGCCCTCAACTGGTCGATGATTTCGTCTTTGACCCTGCAGTCCTGCTCCAGCTTCTCGAACCGTTGCTGGAACTTCTCCTGGATCTCCTGCAGGTGGGCCGACATTACTTGCTTGATGGCCAACAGGATGTCCGCAAAGTATTGCTGTTCATCATCCAAAGATGCTACGACACAAACTCCATACAAAACCCTGAAGCTAAAACCACCGAGCCTTACCCTTAATTAATTTAACCTGGTTGTTGGTCTTGTTGGGCAGGAACCTCTCCAGCTCCGCCTTCTTCTCCTGATTGGAGATGAGGTCGGTGGCGCCGAACGGGAACAAGCTCTGCGGCGTGCCTGTGATCAGGTTGGCACTGTTCGGCGGACTTTGCAACGTGTCCCTGTTGAAGGTGACGCTTTTCGATAGCTTGCTGTGTCTGGCCGCGTAACCCTCTATGGTCGGCGCCCTCATCAATCTAAGTTTCGTTCTTTGATAAGTCACTTTGAATGAACATCGAAATTTTACGAATTAATCAACACTTACGTCCTGAACTCCGCGCTGCTTCGTTTTTCCGGCATTACGTTTTGTTGCACCTCCTTGGAGTCCTCCGATAGTTTTTTGAGGATCGATTTGAGGTTCCTGCGTTCGGGTGTTTCGTTTGATTCGTTGGAGGAGTGCAGGGGACTTGCCACGAGCGGTGTGCTCAGGAAGTTTTTGTTTTGGTGCATGGTACTACCCTCCGATTGGGATCTGGTCAAGGTGTCGTTGTCCATCGATTGGTTATCGGGGATGTCCAAGCTGAAGCTCCTGGTTTTGATCACCGACTCCAGCTCCTCCAGCTTCTGGCGTTCGTTGAGGATCTTCAGCTTTTTCACGAAGGGTAGGGGACCGTACTCAGGTGAGAGGTCATCTATTGACCTAAAATGTACAGTGCTTGTTAGTTGGTGTCTTTTAAGTGTGTGGTAAAAGCTGATTGGTAGCAGTATCTACAGTCGCAAATGTAACAACAAAACTTAGCTGAAGAACTAGCAAAGTGCTCAGCTTTACCTATAGTGTACCTTATTGGAAGATACGATTTCATTTTGGTACGTTCGCCGGACTCGTCCGAAGGATAAATACTGACTGTTCTAAAACCACAAAACAAACACAATAATCCTACCCCCATGCTCTAAAACACAAACCCACAAACAACCCCCAAACCTCACCTGTAGTGCTTCGTTTTCCTGGTCAGTATCAGGTTGGGCTTCTGCTTCGACTTCCCGTTCGCCTTCGGCCGCTCCTCCATCTCCGCCTCCTCCTCGCCGTTCTCCGTCTGATCGCCGACGTCCTTGGAGATGGCCGCCTTCTTCAACTTGACCCAGTGCTGCGCCTTGTCGATGCTCGACTCGCTGCTCAGCACCGACCTCTCGCTGCTCACGTCGTCGTTCGCCTTCGGCGACTCACTCGCGTCCGTCGGTTTGTCCGTAACCTCGGGCGGTTCGTTGCGCACGCGAGGCGGAACGGGGGGCGCGTCACTTTTGTCCTCGGCCTGGGGCACGGTCGGTTTCGCGTGTGTGGACGGTTCAACTATCACTTGTTTCAGGTCACTTTCCGGTGGGGCGTCGGTGTCTTTCAGCAGGGAGTCCTTGATGCTGGTGTCCTTCTCCTTGTTCGAGGACGTGTGCAGCTTGAGACGTTCCCTGATTAAACAAAACAACGTTACAACAACACCCGGGCTAGTTGCGCTGGGGACCATTTGGGTTTGGGTACTACTCCGAGGCTTACCTTAGGGATATCTTATTATTAATTAACTTTGCAGGCATCTGGGTTTTAGTGGTTGATATAAAACCAGATTTGGGGGGACAGGGCAATGACATCCTCGACGTCGACGTAACTATGGGCGTGGGGCTAGTCGGTTGTGAAGAATTTGGGGGTGACTTAACATTAATTTGACTAAAACAACACACTCAGTAAAAACACACAACCAAACAAACAACTATTAACCTATTAATTAATTGACAGGGACTCTTCACTATCAACCCTCCAACGCCTGTCTTGGCCGCCTTAGCTGCCTTCTCTTCCTTGGCCTTCAACATCAATATCCTTTGCAAAAGAGGCAGACCCGCACCAAGAGGTTCGGAACTGTCTTCTTGGATTAAAGGAGGGCTCTTCATGGTTGGTGATATCATCGGTGAGGCTGCACGCTTCGCCTTCTCCTCATTCTCTTGCTTCTCCTTGAGCAACCTGCAACACACCTCATGAAAACTCCTATTGAGACCTCCAAGTTTCAAATAATACCTTAAACGTTGCAGCAGGGGCAGACCAGCACCTAGTGGGGAGGTGCTGGGCTCAGCCTTTTCCTCCTTCCTTTCGCCAGCCTCCTCCTGAGACAGCTCGTGCGACTTCACCCTGGACATCCGCTTTAAGGTGCCTTTGGAGTTGTTGTTGCTGTGCAGGGGCTGAAGCTCTAGCGACTCGTTCGAACGTCGATGGGTCTTCGATTTTTTTAAGGCGTTTCTCAAACCCTTCGCTTCGCTCTTGATTTTGTCCACCAGCCCTTTGTCGTGGCCGTGGCCGTGGTGGCCGTGCTCTTTGTGGTGGGCGTGCTGGCGTGCGCTGGCCTTCACCTCCATCAGGCGCTTGCGCCCCAGGGCCTGCAAGATCTCTTGAGCTTCGGGGTAGTCCTTCATGGCGGCCAGGACGTCCTCACGCGACAGGGAGAACAGCTCCGAGTACCCGACTGACCTGACGTCAGCCGTGCGCCTAAGCCCCAACGAAATTTTAGTAAGTTGGAGGTTTAATTAAGGGGTACGTACTTGTTGAGGCCGTCGAGGTTCAAAATGCCGATTTCCCCGAAGAAGTCACCGGCTTTCATGGTGGTCAACACCTTGCCGTGCTCGCTGAGGACCTCCAGGATGCCGTCGGCGATGATGAACATCTCCCTGGCCACCTCCCCCTTGCGGCATATCGAGTCGCCGGGGGTGAAGATGTACGCCTTCATTTTCAGCACCAGGTCGCGCAGGAACTCGGGCTGGCACTCCTGGAAGATGGTCACCTTCTTGAGGACGCTGAGGTTCACGTGGAGGGCCAGTTCAGTTTTGAGCTTGTCCGGTAGGAGGCCTAAAGCTGTATTGATGTCGCCGCCACCCTGTATCCGACCTCGAGACCAGCTGTAGTCGTACCAACGTAGGACGCGACGCTTCATCCCTCCCGGCACCTAAATTAAATTTATTAGATATTAAATTAAGAACAGATGGGGAGGCAACTTGAATCTGAGGCGATTTATTTGATTTATTGAAGGAAAAGTAAAGTAAGTGGCTTTTTTGTTTCAGTTTGGAAACTTTGGTGGATCGATAACTTGATTAAAATCTCCGGGATGGTTTGATTTAGGTGAATGGGGAACGATGGGGAAGAGATCACTCACTTTATGATGTCGCATGTAAGTTTTAGCTCCGTCCAGCAGTCGTTCGAACTCCAGACGATTCGCATTACGATTTGTTATCACATTTCCAACTTGACCTGTAAAACAACCCTTCGATACTCCGGTTTGTAACTAAGGGATGCTAATACTCACCAACTATTGTTGCAAAAATAAAAACTCCAATCAGATAACTAACAATTGTGAACACATATCTAGAAGCAAGAAAAAATTTGTTAACAATCGTAGAAGCTGAATTTATTTGGCACCCTTTTTTAAATGACAACAACAACAATTTATTTTTGTCATATTTTCGAACAGACTAAACATAAATTACGGCAACAATAAACTGACAGAGACACTGAAAAACTCGGAGCATGTAAATCATTGGCAGTGGCAGAATGTGATCTGTTCAAAAATATGATTTGCTCAAAAACCAAAAAACGTAAAAAAACGGAACGTTTACAAATAAAATAAGCCTGATAAAATAAATCGTGGTCGCTTAAAATTTTGCATCAAGATTTATTAGTCTCGTAGCCATCGATCCTGCCGCTGCCAATAGTTTTTTTGTTTTGTAGGGGGTGTGTGTGATAGACAGAACAAAAACAAGGGTGGGGAGGGATGAGATAATTGTGGATGAATTACCCAAAATTCGTGTTGAACTGGAGAAGACGCGATTTAACCCCTCTCCGCGGCAGGGATCGAGGGCCATCGACGCTATTCGTTTTCCTAAAAAGACCATTACCATTAAACCCGTCTCGACTTTCACCCGACTTTCGAAACCGCACTCTAGGGTACTTACTCGGCGTTTGTTTCTGGTGTTGGAAGGTCGCCGATGGTGGTTAGGGTCAGCGTGGACCAGTACAACGAGCCTAGGTATTTCCTCGTAAGGGTGGCGTAGTCCCCCGGTCGGTAGGGGTAGACCCAGTCGCCCTGCGACAAAATACGGAAACGTGGCAAAGTTTTTTTCCCTGTTGAGCTTGGGCAAACAGTTTTGTACGTAAAATGGGGCACGTATTATTGAATTAGAACGTTGCGAAGCGAAATTATTACGAATTCAGCGTGAATTATCCGGGATTGTTCTCGAAGTAATGCTTTTAATGCGATTTGGATGCGGACAATTATGATTTGAGCAATTAAATGAATTAAGGGTGCATTACGTTTATTGCTTAAGTAAATAATTCAAATAATTCAATTGCAGTTGAAGTATTAGTTTAAAATTTGTTGAACAATGCATACAAACTTTATTAATAACTATTTTATTTATTATTAGAAGTTTTATATTATGCAAATACGCTTGATGGGACAATTGACCTAATTATTTTATTTCCAGGCATTAAAACTTAAAATTTCCATTCGTATGTCCACTGTATCAATTAAATCACATTTCGAATATTAAAACTTGTTTTATTTAAACAAACACGAGCACATAAAATAATATTTTTAGTATCTAACAACAAAAAATAAAATTATCAGTATAAACCATCAATGAATTAAATTTAGAATATAAGAACTTGTTTTATTTAAATAAAAACAATATTTTAAAGTACTCAAAAGCTAAATAAATTATAATGACCCATTTAATAAAAATGTGAAATGAATGAACTAATTATCTTACTTCCAAATATTAAAATTTAAAGATTGAGTCAATTATATTAAATAAATTAAATTTAGAAGACAGAAAATTGTTTTACTTAAACAAAAACAATATTTTGGACAACTCAAGAGGTAAGAAAAAAATTATAATGACTCATATAATAAAAATATCTTTGGTGAAATGAACTAATTATTTTATTTCCAGACATCAAATTTTAAAGTTTGAGTCGATTATATTAAATAAATTAAATTTTAGAATACAGGAAATTGTTTTACTTAAACAAAAACAATACTTTAGAGTACTCAAGAGGTAAGAAAAAAATTATAATGACTCATATAATAAAAATATCCATTGTGAAATGAATGAACTAATTATCTTACTTCCAAATATTAAAATTTAAAGTTTGAGTCAATTATATTAAATAAATTAAATTTAGAAGACAGGAAATTGTTTTACTTAAACAAAAACAATATTTTGAAGTACTCAAGAGCTAAGAAAAAAATTATAATGACTCACATGATATAAATATCCATTATGAAATGAATGAACTAATTATTTTATTTCCAGACATTAAAATGTAATATTTAAGTCAATTATATTAAATAAATTAAATTTAAAACATAAGAAATTTTTTTATTTAAACAAAAACAATATTTTGGAGTACTCAGGAGCTAAGAAAAATATTATAATGGCACTCATAATAAAAATTTACATTGTAAAATGAATAAACTAATTATTTTATTTCTTGATATTAAAGTTTAGGTCAATTAAATTAAATAAATTAAATTTAAAACAAAAGAAAGTGTTTTATTTAAACAAAAATAATATTTTATGATATTCAAAAGTTAAGAAAAAATTATAATAACTCATAATAAAAATATCTTTTATAAAATAAATAAACTAATTTAAGTTTATTATATTAAATAAATAAATTAAATTTACTAATAAATAACATGCACATAAAATAGTATTTATAGTACTTAAGAGGTAGGAAAAAATATATGACACATATAATAAAAATATTCCTCATAAAATAGAGAAACTAATTATCTTATTTTCAGACATACTTAGAATTTTCCAGTCCATCATATGAAATACATTAAATTTAGAATATAAAAACTTGTTTCACTTAAAAAAAAAACATGCACATAAAATAATATTTTATGGAACACAAGAGCCAATAAAACAACAGCGCCACACATAATAAAAGTATTCATTGTAAATTTTATTTTACGGTGAATGATTTACAGCCCAAATAACACAGGGATTTTATTATAATAAATTTCACAGGCGGTAAACACGTTGTGAACCACCGCCACCGGCGTATTTATTTTACAAAATGTTAACCACCTAAATTCGATGTGCATGAAAAATGATTTTCTCCCACTAACCTGAAAACCTTCGGCTTCCGACAATAAAAAGTAAAAACATCCAAACCAGTGGGCTAAAATCAACAGAATGTGAATTAAATTTATGACTCTCCACAAATTCGGCCATATTGTCCTTGATTCGACCATATAATAATAATTTACTGCTCTGTACACCTGAAACAACGTTCAAGAATTGTTTGTTTGTTGTGTCAATGTGTGGGGGTGGTTACCTTTAAAAACCTAGGACACCTTAATAGTGGCTGGTAGCCGAACCTGAACTGCAACAGGTCCAGTGGACACAAGGCAGCCAAATCCAGCAAGAAGGCACGTGATCTGAGATAGTGACAGGCAAGCTTCTTGCTGTCGTATACCATAAGGCCCTGTTCGAGGTAACCGGTCCTCAGCTGCACCCCGACGTCCAGCAGGAACACGAGGTCGCTGATCGAGTCGCACGTCACCCAGAACGTCGCTATCATCCTCTACAAGTCAAAACTTGTTAGCACTGTCCTTAAAATGTCCCGGAGATGGCGCACCTGTAGTTCGGGGAAGCTCTGGCGCACTATCAGCGTCCACATGTTGTAGAGGACGCCACCGGTTATCACCAGCAGCCAGTAGAAGTAAAAGTTGGAGTCGGGATTGACGACGGTGCGCGGCTGTTTGCGTTGCCGTCGTCGACGTCGCGGCGCCGAGTGGCTCTCGCCCGTCGTGCCCCCCTCGCTGCCCGTGTCCTCGACCGTTTCCTGAGCCTCCGGTATCTGGCGGCTGGAGAAGCGCTTCAGGAATGAGTCCTCGCGCTTCAGCGGGGGTTTCTACAATCAAAATTCGGTTCGTTAATCGCCTCCTGGACGGCCCCCACGTCCTCCTCTAACTTCGGCGAGTGGAAGGAGAAGCGCCGCCGCTCCC
The DNA here is from genome assembly GCF_024364675.1 of Aethina tumida. NCBI lineage: Eukaryota > Metazoa > Arthropoda > Insecta > Coleoptera > Nitidulidae > Aethina > Aethina tumida. The sequence continues at coordinate 16,729,315 of NC_065440.1, read as the reverse complement.
CAACTCGTTTAATTATTCCCGAACCTCTTAAAACTTGGGTCCGGCCCGAAAGTTTCGTGTATCTAAAAACAATCGGGCCATCTGTTTCCAACACCTCCGGTTCATTTTTTCAACACCCCCCCCCCACCGGTAAAAACGGCGTTTTAATTACGGTTTCGCTTTCGGATCGATGGCCCCAATTGAAATTTTAATTAATCGGGCTTTCGTTGGGGACGTTGAAATTAAAAGCGGCACGTGCCCAATCGACGAACGCACGGTTAAGTTAATTGGTGGACCACGTGGCGTCCCACGGAAGCGCCACAAACGCGTGCTAATTGCATTTAGCCCGACGTAACCGGAGCGAGGCCGATACGCAACACAGACAATGAAAAATCCGAGTTTGCACAAGTTGTGAGTGGGTCGTGGGTGCGTGCGCAACCTTGGTGGGCGTGGCCCCGGTCGCAACTTGTGCACACTCTACTTTCGGTGCATTAAACAAATGGGTACGAATAAAATGTTTGAAGTGCAGCAAAAACTTCATTGAGGGCATGCAGTAGACAAGACAGGAAAGTTCACAGAGTAAATTTGCTTCCATAACTTACAAACTATCCGTATATACGTAGAACGGGGGAAATTTTAAAACTTTCGTCAGTAACTCGTCGTGTGTTTGTTGTACGATAACTTTTTAATTAATTTATTTGTTTTGTTTACCTTTTGTATTGCGGATGATATTTGTACGGTCGTGCGAAGCTTCATCCACCTTTGGTTGGACTTCGTTCTGCAAGAGAAAAACATAACTAATCAATAACGATCCGAGGCCTTTGGGGAAAGAAAGACGATACTCAAATACATAGATACCAAATGCAAATGTCTTCAAATCCAATAATATACATTTAAAGAACTCAATACGACACCAACGAAATGCTGAAAGTCCATCCAATGTTTACATACATACAAGAGAATTATTTTGGGCCCAATCACAAGGAAAATTTTAAACCAATTTAATCAAATTATTTGTGATAAGTTTTGCTTGTGGTTGGAGTACCTCTACTAAGAGTACATGAAATACCTAAACGAGGTCTTTAGTCAAAAAAAGTCCATTGAGGAAGGCGTTAAAACGACTGACTAAATTTATGTACAAACTAATTATTTTAAAACCTTCCAAACAGATAATTAACTAAGCAAGTAGCACTTTAACTAGTATTGCAATTAAAGTACCACCCAGGAAAGTTGAGCCATGAGAATTGTGAAGTACTACGCTTGTCGCAAATAGAGATCTACAATAGGGAAAGATTTCCTCGACAATTTAATACATGTTTTGGTTGTATTTTGCATGTCTACCCTAAGGAAACACTAGTACTACCTATGGACCACCTTATATACAATTTCATTTATTATTTACTTACCCAGTTGTCCTTCAATAATCTTCTTCCCAAAGTGTGTATTTGTAATAATTTAAATGTTGTCATTGAGGAGGTGGTGAGGGGGTGGAGAAGTAAAAAACTACGTAGACATTAAGTATTGTGTTATTAATAAATTTAACCTAAAAAATATTTCTGTGGGGGAGATTTATTTACAGTGAAATTGCAAAAGGGGGGACTAACGACTTTCTACCTTTAAGTGCTTGTAAAAATATAAAACTTAATGGTTTTTCTAAATTAAAAATTTAGTTCCTCATTTTTACTTCAACAAATTCTTAAATGACCACTTATTCAGGCGTCCTTCAGTCATCATATAGAAGTGTATATTTGTGTCGTCATTAAAAGGGGGTGGTGAAGGGTGGAGATGTAAAAAACTACGTGGGCATTAAGTTTTTAAATTAAAAGTGCTTGCAAAATTATAAAACAACAGTTTTTTTTTTTAAATTTACAACATTGTCCCCAAAATTTATTCCAACAAATTCATAGATGGAAGTAGAGTCCTAAATGTTTTGAAGTATATAAGGTGATTTTATGAAGAATCTATACCACATAACAGGCAACAATAGATATCTATGAAAATTGTAGATATTTTCCAATTACAATATCAATTTATCATTAAAATTAACTGTAGGCAACCAACTCTTCATAAAGGTACTCTTTGATTGGCTTTATGAATTGTTGGGAGATTAGTTTGTATTATATAAATGAGAAGGAGGAATGAAAATGTTTTTTATTTGTAATTGAAAAATAGATTTAATGCCAATTGTTCTACAAAAGACCATGCAAAATACAACGACGTCTCCATACCCTAAAATAACAACAATAAAATTACATATGCACAAAATAAAATGTAATCCATCTAAATTATTTTAGAGTACACAATCTATAAATTTTGAAAAAAGGCATACAAGACCACAAAAACTGTCATTACGTTCTAATAGTGTGATGTAAGTATCTCGTTACCAAGTACGTAAGTAAGGTCAGATGCCATCTATAGGAAAGAGATTTAAAAAAGTAAGTCGTGTCTTTACATCCGTGTTTATGGGTCCAAAAAGAGTGAGGCAAACCATAAACACAGTGCACAAATCGAAAAAAAAAGAATACGTAGGTATACGCCTTTGCATCAAGAAGGAGAAACGGTTCAGTCGACCGGCGGAGGCATTTCCGGACCGCAACAAACTCTACTGGCGTCCTAGGGAGCAACTAAAAACAGGTCCGGAATTGCGTCCGAGCCCTCCCCCAAGGACGTGAACCGTAAGTCGTGGATGCGCAGTCAACCGGTGCGCATCTGAAGGGCGTGGCATCCTCAACTTATCGACTCAAGCCGGTGGAAGGCTCCGCGACCGAAACACTGAAAGATAGAGGGAAACGGCAGGTCACACCGACCCCCCCACAAGTCACAGTCAAAGTTGGGGGGTTGGCCCGGCCCGTTTCGACGTAAATAGGAGTAATACAAATAAAATCGGTACAGTAATTTGCGTTTTTGCGGTTTATTTTTTTTTATAGACCTCTTGATTTTTCGCAGTGAATGGTAGTATGCCATGACGGCCCGCAGGTTTTTCCAGCTCTGCGCAGCCTTCGGCACGTCCGTCGATCCGGTCCCGTCTTCTTGTCTAGAGCTTGTTCTGAAAGACAGGGTTCTATCTAAAATCTAGAAAACGATCCGTGCGAATCGATGCAGTTTTCCCTGTCAATTTGACAAGGTTGAGGCAATTGCATCGATTCGCACCGGAGGCGAACGCTTCGCTGTTTTGTATATACATTGTACGAGTTATATACATAATATACATTTATTTACATGTTTATGCGGGGGTCGTAAAGTGTGGTTTCAGAAACGGGATGGAATCACATGTCTCTGTGGGAGCGGCGTTCGCTTAAACTTGTCATTTGGCTTTTGAAATATTATTTTATCACCCCCCTCAAACTTTGTAGTATTATGAAGGTCAAATATTTCAGTAACTCGCCCACCAGCTTTATTTAAACATAAAAACTCACCCCTTCATTTTGATCTGATTAATCTTACATCCACTTCCACGATAAACCCCCGAGAGAAAATCCAATAAATCAAGTCGGATTGTGCCGAATATTATAATCCGTGTATCCATGTCATCCCCCTTAAAATATGAAATTAATCCGATTCCTTCAAACACATTTCCTTGCCTCGGTAATCCAATTAAATGTTACGCTCAAAAGACACCCCTCCTCCCGGGGGGCGACAAATTAGCAATTAAAAACACCCCCCCCCCCCCCATTCAATGATTTTTTTCTTGTTTTGCACCAAGATCATCGTGTCCCTTCCGATATTCGAACGGGAGTTAATTAAATCGCTTTCAAGCCAACCCCCACCCCCTACACCAGTAGCCTACATTACGGCTAATCCGGCTTAATAATGCCTACAACAAACACAGATACGACGGTCCTAAACAAACCTTCCGCATCTAAACCGCCGGCTACAGTCTAAATTATTTCACAATTAAACGTTTTTGGGGGGAGGCGGCGACGTGCAACCCCCATCCCGGGCCCGGTATTATCCGGGTGAATTATCGTTCCGTGAAACATTAAAGCGTTTCAAGTCGTAATTTACGTCGTCGTCCCAAAAAATATGGAAGAGAATCATTTCGGAATGGGAATTTATCGTCGCGACGTTACATCGGGGGGTGAAAAATTGAATGGGACCGATTGCCGGGGACTAAATGCCCACATCGCGTTCGTTTTAATTAATTGGATATTAGGGGTGTTCGGCCCGAAGATAAATGTTCTTGGGATATTGCGTAATGATGGTGTTAAAATTTGTTGGTGACATAAAAGTATTGGCCTTTAATCAACCAGTGCCATCTTTGAATGGGTAGAAAATGATATAAAACTTATTCCATTTAACTACATAATACAAAAAAGTGAGAAGAATAGTTCCCTCATAATTTTACCAATAACTAATAAACAATTAGTTAGATTTAATTAAATATATTTATTTAAAGTTGTTATTAACAGCAAAATTTATTTGTTACATCTTTAAAATTATTTTATTATTAGTATTTAAGAGAGTTCTAAGCAACCAGCGACATCTATGAACGAATAGATTACAACAAACAACGATTATTACAATACAGATTCCTACTAGTCCAACAAAACATTAGCAATATAAAATATGATAAATTAAAGTTAGCGTTAGTCTTTGAAAAAATAAGTGTGTCTAATTAACTAGATAAACTCATAACAAAATTAATGAAAGAATTTTGTTAAAGGTCGAAAACTTTCCCCAATTGATTTTTACTTTCGAAACTTTTATGGATAACAACGGCGATTAATGGTGGAGCTTTTTTTCTTTGCTGTTCACCCGGCAATTACACATGGTCGTGGCATCTTCATCGATCGTAAAACGAGGAGACGTGCAGACATTTTTTGCACCCCCAACGACGTCGTCTTACGACCGATCGTCGTTTTCCGCAAAACGGGCGTTCCGATGTTGCCCCCCGTGCCGGGGGTTGTAATAACATAATTTTAGAATGCGAAATCCAAACGAACGCCCACACACCCACACACACACACACATCGTGAACGCACGACACAAGATTACGAGCCAAAAAAGCAATTAGGGCTGTTGCTCGGCTTTTTAATTAAAAACGGTGTTTTGAAACGGGAAAGATTTCCATATAAATTAGTTGTAATTCCGTTGTTTTGGTTTGTACTTTTTTTTTCGTTCGTAAGTTGGAACGGGGACACGAAAGGCTCAATTAAACGTTGGAACGATGACAGACAATGCAAATTTAATATTACAGGTTTATTGACATATCAAATGTGTATGCAACATTGGAATACTGTTGGGAAATGTGATGCTGACAATTGGAAAATGATTTGTCTTTAAAACGTTGTTGGATACAGATTCGATCTTCAAATTTATCTGGCTGAAGATGATGATAAGTTTATTTATCAGCTTTTGAAAGTTGGAACCCTTTAGTTTTGTACTTTAATGTAAAAACTGTAATAACTATAGCTAAGCTCTCTACTCTAACAAGACCTTCATTTGATATGTCCTAAACAATCATGAACCAAGACCTTGTTAAATCCTGAGTAAATTTGAATCACATCTTCAGTCACTTGTCTACTTATTTTATTAGTTTAGACAGATTAAGATTGGATTATTTTAAAGACAGACAGAATTTCCGTCGCTTACCTTTGACTAGGACTCTTGCAGTCGCTCTCGTTGGCGTTGGAGCTGTCGTCCTCCTCCCTGGAGGTGTTCTGCGAGCGGGGCGAGTGTAGGGGCGTATTGGCGTCGTCGCTGCTGCCGTCGTCCAGCAGATTGGTCACCATGAGCCCGCCGCCCTGATTGCCGCCCGCATGATGCTGACCGCCCCCCTGTGGGGGGTCAATCTACGATCAAAAACACAATTCAAAACCGCGAGAAACCAACAAAATTTAAAATACATTCAAAGGGGGCCAATTCGCAAGTTTCCCACCCTCCTCCAGGAAGGGCAATTGACACAGATAAGCCCACAAAACTTAAGCCCCTTCGAATAAGGGGGATCCGAAAGTTGACGGAGCAACTTTTAAACCGGTTACGTGTAACTTCTTTTTAAGTGAATCGATTCGTTACGTGCGACGGAAATTTGCGAATCGGTGTCTCAAGCGCGTTTCTCTCGTGAAAGGGGGAAACGGTGTTCTCACATTAACGACAAGTCTGGAAACTATGAAGCTGGATGTGCGTGGTTTACTGGTTTGTTTTTTACTGGTAACATCAATGCTAATAAGGCGGGTGTGATTAAGAGAAAGAACATTTACCTTGGAGAATCTTACAGTCTTGTTTGTCGGTTTACGTATCATGTTTGTTTGAATCACAGACAGTTTATATCGAGTCAGATTGGATGTTAAGTCACTTGAGGCATTTATAATCGATTATTAGGTAAAATTACTTTAAAAATTGGGATAAAAATCATTATTCTTAGTTAATTATATTAATTGTTTACAAGTAAGCAACCCGGGTTGCCTAACTGTTGTTAGTATATACTTCTGCCATCTCCCAACCAATAGGTTTTTAACAAATTACCAGTAACTGTAGAAATTAAAAGAAAGAACCTTTACATGAGATGAAAATACTAATAATCGACAAGAAAACAACTATACAAAGAACAGTTATATGATTAGTTTTTAAGTAAGCAACATGGGTTGCCTAACTGGTGTTGGTGTATCCTGCAGCCATCTACCAAACAATAGATTTTAAACAAATTTACCAGTAACTGAAGTAATTAAGAAAAAGAACTTTTACCTTGAAGAATATTACAGTCTTGTTTATTGGTATATATAAGTATTATGTTTGATTGAATCACAGACAGTTTATGTTGAGCATGATTAGATTTTAAATCAGTTAAACCATTTATAATCGTATATTAGATGAAATTACTTAAAAAAATGTCAAGAAAACAATTATACCTAGTACAGTTATATGAATAGCCTTTAAGTAAGCAACATTGGTTGCCTAACTGTTGTTGGTATATCCTGCTGAAATTTTTTTGAATCACAGACAGTTTATTATGAGTCTTATTGGATTTTAAATCAGTTGAAACATTTATAATCAATTATGAGATGCAATTATTCAAAAATCGACAAGAAAACAATTATACATAGTACAGTTATATGATTTGTAAGGAAAATGGGTTGCCTAACTGTTGTTGGTATAATGTGCTGCCACCTCCCAACCAATAGCTAAAAAATTGACCAGTAACAGGCATTTTTATTCATAGCACAAAAAATGTAGAAGCAAATTTGTCCATAATTCAGCGTTATTGACACAGAAAATTATTCATTGATCACAACGTGCAAACGAACCGGTTAAATTCGAGTAGACAATTGTCGGTAAACAAGCCGTACGCCTCGACTGCGACCTAACAGCTTTCAGGCTTCCATGAAGTTGAAGTCATCTGAATAAATAAACGCCGTGAGTCGTTTAGCTGAGCGGTTGCAGTTGTCGCTTAACCAGCTGGCGCAGTTACAGAAGTTCGTCGACTAGTTCGGACGTGGGGGGATAAGAAAATGGTTGAAATTGAAAATAAATTGCTCGGGAGCGGTTCTCGTTTCGTTTTTTTTCGTCGTCGTCGTCGTCTATCGGAATGGAATCGAATGTTTCCTGTAGTTTTTTCCTCGGCAAGGAAAGGCCCGGGTCGAAAGGTTACGGTTCTGGGTTTATGGCGGAGATGATTATCTTGGGTTTTGAGCAAAACTAACCGGGGGAACGGAGGCAATCGTAGTGCAAAGTTGGCGTAATAAAAACGGCAAGGGTTATATGCTTAAGTTTAATCTCTACGGTAACGAAATTCCCGGTGAACGACGCGTGGAGTTAGAAAACTTCCGTCGCCGAAATCCCCGCGTATGCAAATACTTAGTAAATTGAAAGCCGAAGCTTCTAAACACCCAATTGCATTTTTGCCAAAACGGCATCGAGGTTAATATTTATACGAATCGGTGCGGTCGAAAGCTGCGACTTTGATCCCCACGTCGTGAATAATTCCTTCTGTGCTCACTCCGTCCCGATGAATATTGCATCGGTCTAAAAGCGGAAACGAGCCGATCGAAAATAAAACGGGGCTCATAATCTGGGTCACGTGCACCGCAATTCGACAAAAATTTTAATGGATTTCACTGGTTAATCGACGTAGTTAAATAATAACTTTGTTCGATGCAACTAAGTACATAAATTCCCAACATCCATCCTAATATCTTGAAACTTCCGGAAGGTCTCGTAAAATGTTTCCGGGATCCAAATAGCCAAGTTGAGTTAATTTAGGTCACCTAATGAACGACCAACTGAACTTCAACTTTTAACAAAGTTCCTTTTATATATATATTAAGTTGTTACTTCAGTGTTCGATCCTTTTGTGAATTTGTGTAAGAGCTCTTCCACGTTCAAACATTTCATCAACGTTCAGTATCGATGTCTAAAAGCCTTGTTATTATGTGCAGTGTTTGTTCCATCTCTAAATATAACTTAACCTTAATGTAAAGTAAATGGTCTTAATCAATGCTGGTTGCCTAATAGATGTTGACTTTATGTGCTGCCCTCTACAACATCTAAAAGTATTTTATTTAGTTTATACTATGTGTTTGTTTGCGTTTATGCATTCACAGTTGCCAACAGATGAAAGTTAACGATTTTATTTCACAATTTAAATAATAAATAACAAACAAGCTGTAAATTTTAGCACGCCTAGGTAAATTGAATAATTGACACAGTTTCGTTTATTTTTGAACGAGGAAAATGCTCATAAAGCTCGTATTTTTTCCACCTCTCTCAACTTTAAATTAATGCAGTTTATAATTAAATTTTCAGCTCCTATTTCCCTCGTTATGATGTAATTTTAGTCAGCCGTATTTATTTTGTTTAATAACTGTTTATTTGCGTTTACTGCGGGTTAAAATGGCCTTGGAAATTGATATTATGACCTAACCTAACCTATTTTTTATACAATCAAATGGGTACCATCAAAATGATTAATGAAGATTTTGAAAGATGTATAAAGGAACTACACCATTAAACATTCACAAATCAGACACTTCTGATCTCTTTGTGAGAGGATGACAATCAATTAGGGTTGCCTAACGTTAATACACCCAAAGTGCCGCCCTCTAAACTTAAATTAAGCCCTATCACAGCACGAATTGAAAATAAAGTGTTGCCATTGTCCTCAATGATCGATTAAAACATCTAAACACCACCCCTAATCCGCCATAAACCCTTTCCCCCTGCTCACCACCAGAAACTAACAGCCCCAACAGTTTTTTCCCAACACAATGCCGGTATCAAGTGGCGTTTGACTGGATCCCGCCACCTTTCAGGGTGCGAATTATCCGGAATTATGCCGCCTCTCGGTCGTCGACGGGGGTGCACGGGGGTGGGTTAAGACTTGTGCAAATGCCGGGCCATCAATCAATATTTCGTAACCGGTGTATCCGAAAACCGACAATGGATCCGCGAGATTTTCCGCAATCTTGTATTGTCGATAACGTAATTTACATCGTGCCATTGTTGGTTTTGCTCTCGGGCGAATTTTTATTGCAAAAACACACGAGATAAAGGGGCGTTCAAGTGGATTTGTCGGATCGATGGGGAAGTTTGGAATAAGTGATGACATTATGTTGGGACTCGGTTGCACTTTGCATGCCGTTGTTGGATTTTTTATTCATGCCGGGCAATTTGATGTCGTGTGCATTTATCTCATATCGTTAAATATTACTAAATGCAATCGCTGGAGTGCAGCACTTTGTGTCGTTCATTTTAGGCAACCTGCCCGTACGTTTGTGATGCTGGTTGTTTGTTAAAATTTATTATTTAATATGTTACTGCACATTAAATAGGATTTAGTTCCCGTTAAATTTATAGAAATGACACAAACTACTATAGAATGGTTTATAGTTTATAAATATTGCCAAAATGATATATTTTGATTTATTTCAAATATTATTCAACAATTCTCTCTGTGAATTTTAAACTTTATTAAAACACAATTTTAATAAAAATGATTTTTAGGTTAATTAGTTTTAAAATTTAAAATTGTTTTTACTCAAATACATCATGTTTATTTTAGGCAACCAAACATACTTTTGTAATATATGTAATATAAATTTAATATAATATTTTTAATATTTCACTTCATATTAAATAAATTTTAGTAAAAACTATGTAATTTAAATTGTTTTAATAAAATGTAATGTGTTGATTACTTAATATTTAATTTTGATAAAATTATGTGAAAATAGATAGAAAATATTATTCATATAACCTAAAATAATAAAATTAAAAATAAATAGAAATAGTTTTAATCAATTAACAAATAGTTAAATCATTCTAAAGGTGATCAATAGCACTCTACCCCGTTGATTTTAGGCAACCAATAATACATTTATGTTCATCAAAATTTAATTTTTAATATTTTATTACATATTAAATAAATTTTAATAAATATGTAACTTAAATTGTTTTATTAAAATGGTAGATTAATTAATATTTTAATATGAGAACATGTTTGGGTAATTTTATTAAAATTTTTTTAATGAACATTTAATTTTGATAAAATTATATGAAAATTGAAACAAAATATTATTCATATAATCTAAAAGAATAAAATTAAACATAAAATATTGAATTTCGTATATAAAAATAGTTTTAATCATTAAACAAATTTATAATAATTTAAGCCTTCCTAAAGGTCATCAGTAGAGGGCAGCACAGTACCTCGTTTATTTTAGGCAACCAACCGTACAATTGAAATACCAGCCGTCCTTTAAAAGTTTAATATTCCCCCGGACACATCAAAAAGGATTTTGTTTCAATTAAATTCGTCGAAATGAAACAGATAATCCGGTCGGCATTAAAAACACTCCGATTTCAATTCTATAATAACGTCGAAAAATTGAACGTCCCACTGACACGATCCGGCCCACTTAGAGGCCCTAATTAATGTATGTATCGATCCCGTAATGGACGAAACGTAGAAATTACAAACACCGAGACGGGCAATTGGCGTCCTAGTTTCCGGAACATGTAATTTACTCGAAAATCATCGATAATTCGAGTCCGATAATCGGATTAAATGTACGGCGGAAAGGTATCTGGTTTTACGATAAGATTACGTGGACTTCTTTCCGTTTTCTGCCGCCCCCCGTTTTCATTGGGCCTAATTGAAGGGATCCCCGACGCCGACCTATTATGCAGATTGGGTCGGAGGCTCGTGGGTATTCCCCCCGAGTCCGTGATTACGGTTATTGCCGGACCGATTTCGTTGAATTATTTAGACCGCGGTGCAAAAGAACATCAACACATCAACATGCCCATCATGCCGATTTTTCAAATAAAATTTATCACCGTGCATGCACAACATCAAAATCAACATCCAAAGTACCTTCAGTCGAAATCCTAATATATTAGAAATCATTGTTAATGGATTTTAGGTGGTTAGTGTTTACCCCTTAACAATGTCGGGACAAGAGAAGTTAAGACAGTTATTCCGTTTCTTATTGGCACATTCGAAACGATCTACGATTATGGATTTGTCATTAAAGCTTTACTATTACGGATAAATAAATGAATAATGGAATTTCCGATCCGAGAAATCATTGTTTGATGTACAATAATATAAATTAATGAGTTCGGCAAATCGATTTATTAAACAATAATTGAACCGACCAAGATGTTTCATGTTTTCGAAAATACCACAGACATGAATTATTCAAAAATAATTGTGATGTGGGAAAATTATCATGTGGAGGACTCTTGAATATTTCAACGCAATTATGGCAAGGACAATTATAAGTGTGCAATTATTTTTAATTGTCAATATGTAGATTTTTTCAATGTGCCAATGCATGTTGTTAAGTAAGCATTTAAATAAGTAGAGGAAAATAGATTCTAGATAGAAATTTCTGACTATTTCGTTTTAGTTGCTGGTTTTTACCTGTTATTTTGGTAAGGGACATTTTAAATCGTTTAAGTTAATGATATTGCATTGATAAGTGCACGATTTGTTTAAATGTGAGGCTGATATTTTCATTATTAAGGGTTGTTAGATCTGTAACTGTTTACACTTTTGTTTAATTCATAGTTTTAGTTGGTTCAGGTTGGTTGTTGATAAAATTGGATATATTACAAAAATATGTTAAACCACAGATTAAAATAAATTGAAAGTTTAATTAAAGCTTTAGAAAATTTGGGTGTTTTAATTCAAAAGTTTGTTTAATTAATTTATTCATGGTAATTGTGTAATTTGCTAATTGAGTGTCTCCACAAAATTTTATAAAAAATAAAAAGGTGAACTTAAAATACAGATTTCCTTAAAATACAACAAAAGCTTAAGTAAAGCTTTAGAGAATTTTGGTGTTTTAATTCAGAAGTTTGTTTTGAATTAATTTCAATGATTAATTACTAATTTATCCATGGTAATTGTATAATTTGTTAATTGAGTATCTCCACAAAACTTTATAGAAAATAAAAATGTGAACTCAAACTACAGATTTCCTTAAAATACAACGAAAGTTTATGTAAACCTCTAGAGAATTTTGGTGTTTTAATTCAGAAGTTTGTTTAATTAATTTCAATGATTAATCACTAATTTATCCACGGTAATTGTGAAATTTGTTAATTGAGTGTCTCCACAAAACTTTATAAAAAATAAAAATGTGAACTTAAACTACAGATTTCCTGAAAATACAACGAAAGTTTAAGTAAAACTATAGGAATTTTGGTGTTTTAATTCAGAAGTTTGTTTAATTAATTTTAATGATTAGTCATTAATTTATTCATGGTAATTGTGTAATTTTTTAATTGAGTGTCTTCACAAAACTTTATAGAAAATAAAAATGTGAACTTAAACTACAGATTTCCTGAAAATACAACAAAAGTCTAAGTAAAGCTCTAGAGAATTTTGGTGTTTTAATTCAGAAGTTTGTTTAATTAATTTCAATGATTAATCACTAATTTATCCATGGTAATTGTGTAATTTATTAATTAAGAGTCTCCACAAAACTTAATAAAAATTAAAAATGTGAACTTAAACTACATATTTTCTTAAAATACAACGAAAGTTTAAGTAAAGCTCTAGAGAATTTTGGTGTTTTAATTCTAAAGTTTGTTTAATTAATTTCAATGATTAATCACTAATTTATCCATGGTAATTGTATAATTTGTTAATTGAGTATCTCCACAAAACTTTATAGAAAATAAAAATGTGAACTTAAACTACAGATTTCCTTAAAATACAATGGAAGTTTAAGTAAAGCTCTAGAGAATTTTGGTGTTTTAATTCTAAAGTTTGTTTAATTAATTTCAATGATTAATCACTAATTTATCCATGGTAATTGTATAATTTGTTAATTGAGTATCTCCACAAAACTTTATAGAAAATAAAAATGTGAACTTAAACTACAGATTTCCTTAAAATACAATGGAAGTTTAAGTAAAGCTCTAGAGAATTTTGGTGTTTTAATTCAGAAGTTTGTTTAATTAATTTCAATGATTAATCATTAATTTATCCATGGTAATTGCGTAATTTGTTAATTGAGTGTCTCCACACACACACTAGAGATTTTCTTAAAATAAAAGAAAAATTTAAGTAAAGCTGTAAAGAAGTTTGTTTAATTAATTTAATCATTAATCAATAATTCCTCCGACGACCGACATTTCATAAAAAATAAAAGTGTATACATACAGTACAAACTTCCATAAACTACAATTAAAGTTTAATTAAACCTCGAGAGAATTTTGTTGTTTTAATGCGGAACTTTGCTTCATTAATTCCGTGTTACTTATTAATAAGATTCAGGCACTTAAATAAAATATAATTCACATTTAAGAGATTAGCAAAGTACAACCTAAATAATTAATTTCTAAAAAAGTATCCAGCTCCCCATGAATTTTACTTTACCTTATTTAATGTTAAGACAGAATGCACCGTAACTTAATTAATTAATTTTATACATTTCAAGCGATTCCATTTATTTCTCGTGCTCCGCACAAATTTCTTGTGACAAACAACTGTTTCTCGATAAATTTATTTGGCGCGCTTAACCGCGAAATTTATCTGGAACGCTCCCCCCTTATCTGGTTCGCAGGTTAGGGGTGGTGAACGTATGCGGTAATAAATTGTTGGCGTTTTGTATCGGACTTTTTTTTCTGCGGGACCAATTTGTAAAAATGTCAAGTTGCGCCTTTTTTTCTCTAGTTGGCCCGTCGGACGTTTCACGGATAAGGAGGGTGGTTTTACGCGCGACCTTTTGCACCCTTAACTCGCGTTCGTCTGGCTCATAAGCTCACTCGATTTTTGTAATAATATATAAAGGACTTTTTGCCTAGCTCTTTTAGAGGGGTTCGTGACAAAATCATTTATTTGATGTAACTGCAGGAGACAATCATGAAATACTAGTAAAGAAAGAAAAATTGACGTTTTGGGCAAACTAAAGGTAAAAAAAATTATCTTTTCTTTCTTTCAAAAAATTAAGTTAAAAAAATAATAAGATTTATATTAATTTTTATATAAAAAACAGTTAAGTTAAATTAAATATAAAACTTAAACTTTCGTTGTATTTTAAGAAAATCTTTAAGTTTAAGTTCATATTTTTATTTTCTATAAAGTTTTGTGAAGACACTTAATTAACAAATTACACAATTACCATGGATAAATTAGTGTTTAATCATTGTAATTAATTAAACAAACTTCAGAATTAAAACACCAAAATTTTCTATAGCTTTATTTAAACTTTCGTTGTATTTTCAGGAAATCTGTAGTTTAAGTTCACATTTTTATTTTCTATAAAGTTTTGTGAAGATACTCAATTAACAAATTGCACAATTACCATGGATAAATTAGTGACTAATCATTGAAATTAATTAAACAAACTTCTGAATTAAAACACCAAAATTCTCGAGAGCTTTACTTAAACTTTCGTTGTATTTTCAGGAAATCTGTAGTTTAAGTTCACATTTTTATTTTCTATAAAGTTTTGTGAAGACACTCAATTAACAAATTGCACAATTACCATGGATAAATTAGTGACTAATCATTGAAATTAATTAAACAAACTTCTGAATTAAAACACCAAAATTCTCTATAGCTTTACTTAAACTTTCGTTGTATTTTCAGGAAATCTGTAGTTTAAGTTCACATTTTTATTTTCTATAAAGTTTTGTGAAGACACTCAATTAACAAATTGCACAATTACCATGGATAAATTAGTGATTAATCATTGTAATTAATTAAACAAACTTCAGAATTAAAACACCAAAATTCTCTATAGCTTTACTTAAACTTTCGTTGTATTTTCAGGAAATCTGTAGTTTAAGTTCACATTTTTATTGTCTACAAAGTTTTGTGGAGACACTGAATTAACAAATTACACAATTACCATGGATAAATTAGTGATTAATCATTGTAATTAATTAAACAAACTTCATAATTAAAACACCAAAATTCTCTATAGCTTTACTTAAACTTTCGTTGTATTTTCAGGAAATCTGTAGTTTCAGTTCACATTTTTATTTTCTATAAAGTTTTGTGAAGACACTCAATTAACAAATTGCACAATGACCATGGATAAATTAGTGACTAATCATTGAAATTAATTAAACAAACTTCTGAATTAAAACACCAAAATTCTCTATAGCTTTACTTAAATTTTCGTTGTATTTTCAGGAAATCTGTAGTTTAAGTTCACATTTTTATTTTCTATAAAGTTTTGTGAAGACACTCAATTAACAAATTGCACAATGACCGTGGATAAATTAGTGATTAATCATTGAAATTAATTAAACAAACTTCTGAATTAAAACACCAAAATTCTCTAGAGCTTTACTTAAACTTTCGTTGTATTTTAAGGAAATCTGTAGTTTAAGTTCATATTTTTATTTTCTATAAAGTTTTGTGAAGACACACAATTAACAAATTACACAATTACCATGGATAAATTAGTGATTAATCATTGAAATTGATTAAACAAACTTCTGAATTAAAACACAAAAATTCTCTAGAGCTTTACTTAAACTTTCGTTGTATTTTCAGGAAATCTGTAGTTTAAGTTCTCATTTTTATTGTCTACAAAGTTTTGTGGAGACACTGAATTAACAAATTACACAATTACCATGGATAAATTAGTGATTAATCATGGAAATTAACTGAACAAACTTTTGAATTAAAACACCAAAATTCTCTAGAGCTTTACTTAAACTTTCGTTATATTTTCAGGAAATCTGTAGTTTAAGTTCACATTTTTATTTTTTATAAAGTTTTGTGGAAACAGTCAATTAACAAATTATACAACTACCATGGATAAATTAATAATTAATCATTGAAATTAATTAAACAATCTTCTGAATTAAAACACCAAAATTCTCTGGAGCTTTACTTAAACTTTCGTTGTATTTTAAGGAAATCTGTACTTTAAGTTCACATTTTTATTTTCTATAAAGTTTTGTGGAGATACTCAATTAACAAATTATACAATTACCAAGGATAAATTAATAATTAATCATTGAAATTAATTAAACAAACTTCTGAATTAAAATACCAAAATTCTCTAGAGCTTTACATAAACTTTTGTTGTATTCTAAGGATGTTTATAGTTTAATATTATATACTAGTTGATTCAATATAACAATATGTCAAATAGTAATTTATTATACTATTAATTATAGAATTAGTAACCATTTGAATTCATTAATAATCTACAATCGAAAATTAGTATGTTTTATTTAATAAATTATAGTATAACAAATAAATATATTATATATAGTAAGCAATTATTGTAATAATGTATATTAATATAATTAATCATTTCCATAATAATAAATATTTAATATTTTATCATTACAATTTGATATAATTTATTCATTTCTAATACCAACCAAATTATTATAATCATAAAATTGTTCAATGAATTAATCTATGAATTACTATGTTAAACATGTAATACTATTCATCATCAAACGAAATAACCCCTTCAGAGAAACGTCATCGCCTCGTGTCAACAGACACACACAACCCTCGGCATAATTTGCATCCGATTCCAACGTTAAAATTGCACATAACAAACAGCTTCGACGTCCGGAAGTCCTTTTACACGACTTCCGTGCAGATCAAAGAAAAGTTTTTAACTCAATTTTCAAGATTCCCCCACGACACGAAAGCCGAAACCTCAAGGAAATAAACGTTGCACGTGCACCGTGATCGAGTTCCTCCCGTGTTATTTACGACAACGGCGTCGCGGCCGTATTCCCTTTTTGCGGTCGCGTCCATCAAAGGTTTCGCCGTGCATGCGGCTTCGCTGCACGAGTGCACCGACGGCATTCCGGAAACCGGGGGTGGGAAAATGTAAATGTTCGCGATGTTTGCTAACAGATGTCTGGTTAAGCAATTGATTTAATTTGCGAGCGGCGCTTTAAAAATAATGGAGCTGTCGGAATTCCTGAGCTGAAGCGGTGGCTTCGAACGGTTTCGATGTTTTGTGACTTTAATGGGGTTGAATATTCATTCATTCGGGGATGGATTTTGGGGATGAAGAGGGTGCGACGTTTTTAAGAATTAGGCACTTTTTGGCAGTTAAAAGACAATGTGGGAAGCGTAATTTGGGCCATGAAAAGTTAATTCACAATGGTTTTATTTATATTGTAAAGAAACTTTGTGTAATCAATAATTCTTCCATGGTAATTGAGTAATTTGTTAATTGAGTGTCTCCACAATACTTTATAAAAAATAAAAATGTGAACTAAAACTACAGATTTCCTGAAAATTCAACGAAAGTTTAAGTAAAGCTCTCGAGAATTTTGGTGTTTTAATTCAGAAGTTTGTTTAATTCATTTCAATGATTAATCATCAATTTATCCATGGTAATTGTGTAATTTGTTAATTGAGGGTCTCCACAAAACTTCATAAAAAATAAAAATGTAAACTTAAACTACAGATTTCCTGAAAATACAACGAAAGTTTAAGTAAACCTCTCGAGAATTTTGGTGTTTTAATTCAGAAGTTTGTTTAATTAATTTCAATGATTAATCATTAATTTATCTATGGTAATTGTGTAATTTGTTAATTGAGGGTCTCCACAAAACTTTATAAAAAATAAAAATGTGAACTTAAACTACAGATTTCCTGAAAATACAACGAAAGTTTAAGTAAAGCTCTAGAGAATTTTGGTGTTTTAATTCGGAAGTTTGTTTAATTCATTTCAATGATTAATCATCAATTTATCCATGGTAATTGTGTAATTTGTTAATTGAGTATCTCCACAAAACTTTATAGAAAATAAAAATGTGAACTTAAACTACAGATTTCCTTAAAATACAACGAAAGTTTATGTAAAGCTCAAGAGAATTTTGGTGTTTTAATTCAGAAGTTTGTTTAATTAATTTCAATGATTAATTATTAATTTATCCATGATTATTGTATAATTTGTTAATTGACTGTCTCCACAAAACTTTATAAAAAATATAAATGTGAACTTAAACTACAGATTTCCTGAAAATACAACGAAAGTTTAAGTAAACCTCTCGAGAATTTTGGTGTTTTAATTCAGAAGTTTGTTTAATTAATTTCAATGATTAATCATTAATTTATCTATGGTAATTGTGTAATTTGTTAATTGAGAGTCTCCACAAAACTTTATAAAAAATAAAATTGTGAACTTAAACTACAGATTTCCTGAAAATACAACGAAAGTTTAAGTAAACCTCTCGAGAATTTTGGTGTTTTAATTCAGAAGTTTGTTTAATTCATTTCAATGATTAATCATCAATTTATCCATGGTAATTGTGTAATTTGTTAATTGAGGGTCTCCACAATACTTCATAAAAAATAAAAATGTGAACTAAAACTACAGATTTCCTGAAAATTCAACGAAAGTTTAAGTAAACCTCTCGAGAATTTTGGTGTTTTAATTCAGAAGTTTGTTTAATTAATTTCAATGATTAATCATTAATTTATCTATGGTAATTGTGTAATTTGTTAATTGTGTGTCTCCATAAAACTTTATAGAAAATAAAAATGTGAACTTAAACTACAGATATTATAATGAAAAAAATAAACGTATAAACTAAATAAATAAAAATAAATTTATTTTGTAGTTTACATTATTTTTTTCAATTTTAAAATCGATGAATATATAAAAATTAATCTTTTGTATTAAAAATATAAAATATATAATAATCTTTCAAATTCCTATGAATAAATTTTCATTTCGACATTTTATATATATTTTTTTTTTTTTGAAAAGTATTATTTAATGACACAAAAATTAAAATATCTAAGTAAAATGATAAAATTTAAATTATTTTGTATTTTTCACATATTTTTAATTCCAAAATTAGAAAAAATATATAAAAATCCACACTTAGAACACTTAAATAGAGAAAATAAAGTAAAAATTATTATGAATTTTACATTCTCAGAAGTTTTTAAAGTATGTCATCATTATAAATGGTGACATGAATATAAAACTGTTCTTGGAAATTTCATATAAATTTTAATAAACCATAAAATTTCATAATATATTCTGTTATAAAAAATTATATTATTTTTTAAATAAAATTCCCTCTCTCTGCAAATGGGGACGTTTGCATAAACATAAATATGTGTTTCAATTAAAATTTTAAGAGTTTTTTAATAAAAAATAAGTATGTTAAGTATTTTAAATATTAGTATTTTATTTTTCTAATGTTAACTAAAATATAATAAAATTAACTACTGTGATCAAACAGTCTAATTCCAACTACCTAAAATCATACCCAACTTTAGCATCAACCAACCAAAAACCGCTTAAAATTTACATTTCTAATATTAGTTTGAAAATTTTACGTTAGTTTCCAACAAAGAGGAAACCCTTGTATATTAATTAAATCCACAACAAACTCGATGAACCCCCACAACACATCGGAGCCGCCGAGGGCAGTCGAGAAACGTTGAACCGTAATCGTCCGTCCAAAAACCGGCATAACACCGAACTGAAACAACACCGACACAACGAACGGCGTTCGAAAATTGAATTTTCGCCTTCCTCCACTAAAATAATGCGCATGTGGAGGCCGATCGTCGGCGACGCCGTCCGCCACAACCGCCAGACGCCGGTGCTTCCAGGTGGGAGCGTCGCGACGCACTGAAACGACCCCCTACTCCCGATTGTCCGTGCACCGGAGGATATTAGCCGGTTACTGGTAGTTTGTTGCCTTTTCATCCGATTAAACGGTGGCAAATCGCCTTTTCGTTAGGCCCACATGATTGGGGGTGGCTCACCCCCGCTTCCCTAAAATAAATTGACGTTTACGGACCATTTTTTTTTTTTAAAACATAAGTACGAGTATTTTTTCCGGAATAAAATATCGCCGAAACCTTTTAGAAGGTTTCGGCCCTTTGTGTAAATATTGTAGCGTTTTTGGCGCCAGATGTTCCGGATTTATAACAAAGGGGTGACGGCGATTGAAAGTGGAGTTTTCCGTTTCGCTCCCTTTTTATTTTGTTCCACGTTTTACTGCCGGAAAACTAGCGGATTTGAGTTTAAATTTGAAAGAAAGTAGGTGGTTTAGAAAATGTATAAAATGCTTTATGTAACTTTTATTATTTACAATTTTACTAACAATATATTTTTTACAATCTTTTCCTTTATATTCTTCTAACGATTTTATGATTTTTTGTTTATATTCTTACATTACACCTTTTAAATTTATCTAGTTTTCATAATTTCTTATTAACATTTTATCTAGATATTATTTTTTTAGAATTTATTTAATTAGTTAGCTTCTCTAACTTTTAAAGTTTTTCAGAATTAAGAAGTTTTAATATTTTCAGTTTTACATATATTTTATTTTATTATTCTTCCTTATTATTACAGGAACTTTTTTTAGATTAAGGTTTTTTTCATTTTAATAATTTTTGTGAAATTATTTCTTTTGATTTTTATTCTTTTGATAGTTTTATTATTTATCATTCTAATCTTTCTAATCTTTTATTAATTTTATATCTTTCATCATTCACTTAGTTTTTAGAGCTAGTATATAAAAAATTTCAGTTTAGTCCTTATTTTTATAAATTTAAGCTTTTAAAATATTTCAGAATTAGAATTTTACAGGATTTACACAATTCCTCATAAAGTTTTAATGTTTTTTTTATATTTTCATTGTTTATACAAGTTCCTAATTTTTTATAATGTAATTATTTTTCTATTTTTATTAGTTTTTATAGAATTTTACACATATTTTATATTATAATTTTTATCTTTTTTACTACAGATGTAAAGCTTTAAAGCTTTCTCTGGATTTAAAGTTTTTTAATTTTAATATTTTCTATCTCTATTTCTCTATCTTTGTTTTATTTTTATTTTCTTTATAGTTTTCTCTTATATTTATAAATTTAAGCTTTTATATTTTTCAGGATTAGAATTTTACAGGATTTATACAATTTCTCATAAAGTTTTATTGTTTTTTTTGTTTTCAATGTTTATACAAGTTTCTATTTTTTTATAATATAATTATTTCTCTATTTTTGTTAGTTTATTATAGAATTTTACTCATATTTTATATTATAATTTTTTTCCTTTTTACTACAGATGTAAAGCTTTAAAGCTTTCTCTGGATTTAAACTTTTTTAATTTTAATATTTTCTATTATATTATCTTTCTTTATTTTTATTTTCTCTACAGTTTTTTCTTATTTTTATAAATTTAATTTTTCAAGATTAGAATTTTACAGGATTTATACAATTTCTCATAAAGTTTTAATGTTTTTTTTTATATTTTCATTGTTTATACAAATTTCTATTTTTTTATAATATAATTATTTTTCTATTTCTATTAGTTTATTATAGAATTTTACACATATTTTATATTATAATTATTTTCCTTTTTACTACAGATGTAAAGCTTTAAAGCATTCACTGGATTTAAAGTTTTTTCTTATTTTTATAAATTTAAGCTTTTATATTTTTCAAGATTAGAATTTTACAGGATTTATACAATTTCTTATAAAGTTTTAATATTTCTCTTTAATATTTTCTGTTTTTATAGAAGTTTCTCATTCTATAAGGAATATTTATTTTTCTATTTTGATTTGTTTTTATAAATTTCCACAGATTTTATATCATATATATTTTTTTCTTTTATTACTACAGATTTAAAGCTTTAAAACTTTTATATCTTTCATAATTAATTTAGTTTTTAAAGCTTTTCTAATGTATAAAAAAATTACAATTTTTTTTCTTATTTTTATAAATTTAATATTTTAATATTTTTCAGAATTAAATTTTTACAGGATTTATACAAATTCTTATAAAGTTTCTTATTTTTTAAAATATAATTATTATTTATTATATTTTTATTAGTTTTTATAGAATTTTACACAAATTTTATATTATATATTTTTTTCTTTTACTACAGATTTAAGGGTTCATTTGGATTTAGTTTTTAAAATTTTAATATTTTTTATGACATAATCTTTCTTTTAATTTTTATTCTCCTAACAGTTTTATAATTTTCCAGTTTTTGTTAATACATATACTCTTTCTTCTTTTGATAGATTTTGATACATTTCACAATTAACTATTAATATTATTTTCTATTACAGAAATCTGTAATTTAATCTTCTCACTATTTGCCCAATACGTAAATTACAGAAATCTGTAATATAGTCTTCTCTTAATTATATTTTATTTTCTTTATAATTTCAATAATGTTCACGATACTTCCTTCTCTCACTAATTTGATAGTTTCTGTAATTTTATTGGATGCTACTGCGATTAATTTCAGACCGTAAATCACCAGTTTCACTCGAGTCAAAGCACAAACGACAAACCCAACAAACACAAGACGTATCGCATTGTTAGTTTCGCTTTAATCAAGCCCGGAGCGAATCAATCAAACCCCAACGAACAGCTTTACAACACAGTAATTTCCAATGGCAGCGAATCACGACAATTATCCTTCAAAAAAAAAAAAAAAACAACTTCATCGCTTCGCGGAATCACCGACGGACGTCCGTCAAACCGTGAACACATCCGCAAAAATCGGCAATAAAGTCGACACGATTTACAGCGACATCAAACTCGACGTGTTATCGTTGTGGATTTTCTCGTCGTCGTGTCGACAAAAACGATCGGGTTTAATCCCCTTCGTCTTAAAGGGGGGTTGAGTGGCGGTAATGTTATTCATCAGACGATAATTGTTTAGCGAAATAAATCCGTTTTATTTGCCTAAAGGGGACGAATTAAAATTTACTCGGTTCATAGCGAAAGATTTTAACCATAATTTTAATTTAATTGCGACTTGATTTAATTAAAAACGTTAGCCGGATAGGTGCGAGTTCTGTTCGCAATTCTGCAGGACAATATCCTGTTTTCGGAGGATATTGGTAATCGTGTGACGACCGTTCGGGAGAAAATCGATGTTTTCCAGGACACAAAGCAGTAATTTGACAATAATTGCATTCCGTCATTACTAGAAGCGCACTGAATAATTATTATCACAAGTAATAACGTAAAAATGTTGTCTAAAAATAGATTTCATTATTGGCTTAATGGTAAGAAGATTTAATTACAGATTTCTGTAATTATAAGTATTGGCCAAATAATGAGAAGATTAAATTACAGATTTCTGTAATAGAAAATAATATTAATAGTGACGTTTTGTTCAAATACAATTTTTTATACATTAGCTTTAAAAATTAAGTTTTTTATGAAATATATCAAAATGAATAAAAAACAAATATATCAAAAATCATAAAAAAACTTACAACAAAGAAGAAAGAATAAACGTAAGAATAAAAACTTCAAATCTCAACTGTAGCATCATGAGTATTATTGGAATTATAAAGAAAATAAAATTATGAGAAGATTAAATTACAGATTTCTGTAATTATATTAATTGTACTATCACCCAATAGATGACACTAACTACTGGTTACTTTTTTATTAATATTAACAGCTAAATATTGTCTATTAAATGAATATTGTCATTAAATTATTTTGATAGATATATTATTTGTAAATTTATATAATTTTTGCCAAAATTTTAAACGTTGTAGATAAAATTGAGCCAGAATTTATTATTATTACAAATAATATACCAAAATTAATAAAAAACAAATATATCAGAAATCATAAAAAATTTACAAAAAAGAAGAAAGAATAAACTTAAAAATAAAAACTTCAAATCTAATGTAGTATCATGAATAGTATTGAAATTATAAAGAAAATAAAATTATGAGAAGATTAAATCACAGATTTCTGTAATTATATTAATTGTACTATCACCCACTGGTTACTTTTTTATTAATATTAATAGCTAAATATTGTCTATTAAATGAATATTGTCATTAAATTATTTTGATAGATATATTATTTGTAAATTTATATAATTTTTGCCAAAATTTTAAACGTTGTAGATAAAATTGAGCCAGAATTTATTATTATTACAGATAATATGTAAAAAATTAATATACAAAAGTATTCGTTATTGTCCTAATAATGAGAAGATTAAATTACAGTTTTCTGTAATACAAACATGTACTTTTAAACTTAAATGTTCTGTAACAACTAATGTTTAATTAAACGAAGCATCCTGAATTATTAATTAAAAACATGTTAAATTTATTAAAAATATGAATTCGTGGATTACAAATAAAAACATCGATTTTATTGGACGTCAATAAGTGATATAAACATTTGACCTGTTTAAAATTTAAATGTAATATGTAAATGCACAGGTTGGAACATTAATTATGCATATTCATATACATAATTTCTGGTAAAGATGAATTTAGATTATAAAATCGTACCCGGATTATTTATCTCAAAACAAACATTAACAAATCAATATTTGCATTATGTTCAATTGCAAAATATATTTGTTTTATTATATTTCGCTCTCGCAAAACAGGCACGATTTAAATGAAAACGCATTAATCGAAAATATGTTCGACAAACCTTATCTGCGGCATTAACGGCGATTTGCCGTGCACGGAGGGCAGTTTGTTAAAGACATAATCCGTTTTATTGGCTGTTAAAATTTTATCGCCCTCCCGATGTTTATCCGCGCTCACTTATCACGAAAATTTCAATTGCAACATGAATTTTTCATTTACAAAGTGTGCGTTTCATTAATATTCCACCCTCGTTTTTGACGGACGAAAACAATAACACGGCACAATGGCATTAGATGATTTTTGTCGGCGTCAAATGGCAGACAATAGGCCGCTTTTAATGGCAATCGAACACACATAAAAGGGGGGAGAAATAAAATACCGACGACTGAACGCATTTTTTCTAACCCCCATCGAGGTTAAAACCACCAACTTACCAACCCACTTACTCGTATATTAATGTTGCCCCAATTATCCTCACCTGAAATCAAAACAAAACACAATTAGTTAAGCAGATCAATTAGTAAAACACCTGTAACAGGTAAATTGGTATAAATTCCAAGACTCGATTAACATTAATTCGGTTTGCCAACTTAAATTGTAAAGTTTCGGTGGGTCAATTCGGCCCGAAAGTCGACTCCCCGACTAATTAAATGTTTACACTGTAACTCCGCTTTAAGTAACAGTCAATTACGATTGTAAATTAAAACGGCGACGTCAAAGAATTAATGTCGAACAGGGGAAATACGTTTTGGAAAGTTTGTTTACGGAATGTTTCGTGTCAACAGTTTCGGTTTGATTAGATTGCCTCGTAAAATTTCATAAAGGCATTGGTAGAAAGTAAAAAGTAATTATTGGCATGAACATTATGGTGAAAATTTAGTTTCAATATTTTTTGTAAAGGAAAATGGTTAGAAAATTAAAAAGCATTTTACAAAATCATAAAATTAAGTATATTTATTATTAGAGAGAAGAAATAATTATTATCACAGAGTTCAACGTTGTTTAAATGGCGGGATGATTAAAATACAGATTTCTGTAATGGAGAAATACACTTATTGTGCTAATATGGCATAGATGGCACCACCAATCTAATTAGATCATTGTTATTATTTAGACAGCAACGTTTTGTATTAAAAATTGATTCTTAGATTGTTTAAATGGAGATAATTTTTGTAATTTTTAAAACAATATTTCAATTATTTATTCATGTGGAGATATCTACAAGATATTTTGAAAAATTTAAACATTTCCTACAGAATGTAAAGGAATGTTATTAGAAAGAGAAACAAAAATTATTAACACAAGTAATTGTGTAAAAATTTAGTTGAAAAGTTTTCAATATGGTTCAAATGGCGAGAGGATTAAAATACAGATTTCTGTAATGGGGAAATACATTTATTGTGCTACTAAGAAATAGATGGCACTCCCAATCTAATTAGATTATTGTTATTATTTATACAGCAACGTTTTGTATTAAAAATTGATTTTTAGATTGTTTAAATGGGGATAATTTTTGTAAATTTTAAAACAATATTTCAATTATTTATTCATGGGGAGATATCTACAAGATATTTTGAAAAATTTAAACATTTCCTGCAGAATGTAAAGGAATGTTATTAGAAAGAGAAATAAAAATTATTAACACAAGTAATTGTGTAAAAATTTAGCTTAAAAGTTTTCAATATGTTTCAAATGGTGGGAGGATTAAAATACAGATTTCTGTAATGGAGAAATACATTTATTGTGCTAATAAGAAATAAATGGCACTACCAATCTAATTAGATTATTGTTATTATTTATACAGCAACGTTTTGTATTAAAAATTGATTTTTAGATTGTTTAAATGAAGATAATTTTTGTAATTTTTAAAATAATATTTCAATTATTTATTCATGGGGAGATGTTTACAAGATATTTTGAACAATTTAAACATTTCCTATAGAATGCAAAGGAGAGTTATTAGAAAGACAAATAAGCTTAAAAGATTTCAACGTTGTTCAAATGGAGGGAGGATTAAAATACAGATTTCTGTAATGGAAAAATACATTTATTGTGCTAATATAAAATAGATGACACTAACAATCCAATTAGATCATTGTTCTACATTAAAAATAGATTATTAGAAATTAGAAGAGATAATTTTGATAAAGATATTATTTGTAATATTATACGTAATATATTTTATCAAACATAAACGTTTCCCATGTTGTACGTGTAAACTGTCACGTTAGAACTGATTCCAGAAAGTCGATAGAACCTGAAATAGACCCGAACGTCTCCTTGAAAAGTTTTCAGCTGTTTTCAACCGAATATCCCGATCCTTAAATCCGGATCGACAACTTCAGTCGTTCCAGATTTTTATGGTCGACGACATAAATAAACAGGAATAGATTTCCGTCACCTGTTTACCAATCGTTAAGCCACATCGAAATTAAAACCTTTAAACAAACAGCCGTGCACCCCAAACAACGTGTATCCATTCTCGGAAGCACGTCAGCGTTTCGACGTTCATAATAATCCCGGTTCCGGGCAACACGACACCCGGATTTATAATTTATAAGACGGCGGATGGTATTCAATACACTCACAAACACGATCCGTGTTTGCGATTGATTTCCTGCAATTGTTTCTAATTCGGGAGAACCGTTGTTTGTGCCACCCGGAAAGCTTCCGGTTTATCGCACACGTTTGACACGTGTCCGCCGCAATTGTTACGAACGGTTTTCTAATAAAGTTCCCTCGCACCGCCCCCTGATACGTGCCGATGTGCCTCCATATCAACCACCCCCGCACACACACGTAATAAATTCCGGGGGTGCAGTCGAGGAAATGATCCCTTTAAAAAGCTCATAAAAAAACCAGACGACGACCCGAATGCGGGGACGAACGAGGCGCGAGGTGAAAATTTAATAATAATACCCAGATGTTTTTATGTTTTATTCAAATTTTTACGGCGACGCGTCCCTTTGTCGGGCCGTAATTGAGTGGGAACGGTGCCGCTCCATGTTAATTGAATCGTGCGGGGACGCAAAAATTACAGGTAACTGTAACGAATGGAACGCTTAATTGTTCGTACGTCCGCCAGATGTCCGACTAGTTTTCGTATTTAAAGCTATTGGTAATGAACGCACTTAAAATCGATATAATCCCATTTAAAAAGCCCGGATCCCGTATCTGTAAATACATCAATACGCTTTATTGTTTGCTCTGCTCAATTTTGCGTCGCGACTCGAACAAAAACCGTCATAGGAAAAAAAAACGGGGAAAAATTGAAATGTCGTTGTTTGCTGTGTCATATTAAATTCCTTTGCGTCAAATCGCCGTGGATTTTTATCTGGCGTTGGTTGTTTAATTAAAAACCAACTAAAAATCCGATTTGATACGTGGGTACGGATCCGTTAGGGTGTTGTCGGCCGTCATAACCGTAAACAACTTAAACTGGTGCGATTACGGCAAGTTTCAAGTTGGCGGTATCTGATTTTGGGGTAACGATACGGGCGCAATATTACCTCGGGAACGGCTTATTATTTTAACCGACCGTTTAATATCGTCGCCCTTAAGACGCATCAAATAAACTTTATTGCCGCACGAATATTAAACTCATTTGATTTAGAGGCCCTCTTTAATTTTTAAAACAAGGTTAGTTTTATAATGCGAAATAATTAAAATGAATAACAGGAAAGTAAAGTAGAATACCGTACATTTAGTTTAAAATCGTCTTCCAGTATGGTCAAATGGTTAGAAGATTAAAATACAGATTTCTGTAATGGATAAATATGTTGTGCTATCAAGCAATAGATGGCTCCAATCATCTAATTATTATTATTACTATTAACACCTCAATATTTTTAATATTTTATTTTGACCAGTAATATTATTTGTATGTTTCAACTTTGCGGTCATAATTTTGTTATAAGTTTTATTTTGAAAAATAATATTATTTCCACTTCTAGAAGTTCAGTAAATTAAATTTATTTTACTTGTTATACATTTAATAGACATAAAAATAAACAGCATTACATTTTTTGTAAAGTTTTTAATTGTAAAAAAACATTTTGTGGATTTGAACCCATTTTATTCTGTTACTTCTTAATTTATCTGCTATTTACCACCATAAAATGTCTCAAATTCTTGAGAATACAATTACAAATTTGAAACATGTCAGTTTGAATCGACAATAAGTAAGAAGTATGGTAAAATTTAGTTTCAGTGTTAGACAAATAGTTAGAAGATTAAAATACAGATTTCTGTAACGTTTTGCTACTTTACAGTAGATGGCAGTAGAACCACTTATGTATTATTTTCAGCAAAAAGTGTTCACAACTAACAAAAGGTATATTTTTAATGTCTAGGACCATATTTTAATTATTAAATCTTATATTTAACAAAATGAAAAGATTTAATTATGCAGTTTACCTCAGGACACGCTTTAGTCTGTTATTTAATATTTAAAACAGATTTCATAATTAGTATTTGATAAAAGGATTAATTAAGTGAACATCTAATAGAAATAATTAATATTTTAATCTTTGTTATGCAAAGTAATTATAATTGATAAAATAAATCACAGCACAGAAACGTTTGCACCAAAGGAAACAGCAAGATTAGCCCGTTTTATAAACAACAAACTTGTCGACAGTAAAGCAATAATGAAAACGTGGAGGCGAAGAAGCGTACGGCATCCCCGGGGGAAAATTACCTTATCCCCGCCCTTTGTGCAGTTAATTTTATCTCTGCAGATATTTTTATTTCGACGTGTATTACCCGGACGATCCGTCATCGGACGTAAACAATATTCGTTTGATTTCCATCTGATAATTTGCCTTCGTCGCCGAGGCCAGGTGGATTTTCCAAGTAAAATTAATCAAAGTATGAAAGAAAGAAAAAATCCACTCGAGTCGTACGAATCTCTCTCCCGCTCCCTCGCGCCTTTTCCGACCGGCAGCGAAAATTTGAATACCAAATTAAGATCGATCTGTGAACATGGGGCACCGACGTTTTCTGAAAACCCCAAAAAAAAAAAAAAAAATTGGGTCAACGGAATGTTTACCAGGCGCGTTTCGAAAGTTACTTTTCGGATCGAAAAAAATCGGTTAGGTTGTTTTTCGGCGTAAACAACCCCCGCCACCCTTAACCGTCAAATCGCCCAATTTAGAAACAGACTGCGTCGCATAAAATATCTGGGGAGGGGGGGGATTTAATCAAATCCTGATCGGGTTTCGGCCGCAAAAACCTTTTAAATATTTAGCCCCCCACGAGTGTCGGTCCGACCTGAACATTGAATTAACGCAAACTTAATGAGCCGATGCCGTTCCGACGGCGGCGGCGGCGGCGGCGGCGGCGGATCCCCGGGTGTTGTCATGGTGATGTCGCGGCCGTTGGGTCAAGGCGACGTCGTCGCAAGAGAAAAACGATCACCACGTTTGCGGCACGGGACACCAACACCGGGAAGTTCCGCGTGTTGGGGGAAGTCCCGCCGGCCGGATGCGTCCCGTTCCGCCGCGGACGGGCGGCGAGGGCGGAGTGCGACGTTCGCGTTATGGAATTTGCGCTGCAACAGTTTTCCCACTGCATCGCATCGATTTTTAGTGAATTTGTTCGCGTAAATTAGCGGCGGGACGACGACGGGCGTTCGCGACGCTATTGTGAATTATGTGCAAAGCGGGCACGTCGTAAATCTCGATGATGGTGACGCTTTAATTTAGTCAGGCACACGGCGTTATGGTATTTTAATTTGTTCTAATACGTGTCCGGGTATTCCCCCAGTTTCTACTGTAGAAATCTGAACTGAAAACATATAGACGGGGAAAAATGTGTACACGAATATATCAATAATATTTCAATTACATATAATTACTGGTTCTTTCTAAAACGTATTTTATCAAAATTAAAGATATTCTGTATTGAGTATAAAAACATTATTACAATATTAAGCATAAAAAAATATTTTAATAATACTTCTTAACATTAAACAAATGATTGGACGATTAAATTACAGATTTCTGTAATGAAAAAGTATGTTTTTTGCTAATAGACAATAGATGTCACTGTAAATTAGTACTTTATTATTATAAAATTTATATTTATTTAATTTATAAATGTCTATCAAAATTTCTTAATATTAAACAAATAATTAGATATTAAATTACAGATTTCTGTAATGAAAAAGTACGTTCTTTTTGCTAATAGCCAATATATGCCATTGTCAATTAGTACAATTATTATAGAATTTATATTTAACTTATAAATGTCTTTATCAAAATTTTTTATAAATATATATATATATATATATATATATATATATATATATATATATATATATATATATAAATAATTATTTCAATTAAATATAATTATATATAAGATTAAATTACAGATTTCTGCAATGAAAATTTTATGCTAAGTGTGTCTCTAACTGTCAATTAGAACTTTATTATTAATAGTTAAAAATTATCCAGTTAACAATTGATACTGTTTATACTGTTTTTATAGAAATGCCAAAATTATATAAAACAAGCAGTTTATTACAATTCTATAACCAAAATATTTTTAATTATAAAAATTTCATGTGAAAATTATTATGAAATAAATTTCTTGTGAAAGCAAAATTGGAAGAAATTTCGGTCCTCTCGAACAATTTAGTTTCGAAGAAAATTTCCCGTATGTAAAAAACTACTAAAATTTCAAAATTCAATAAAAATATGAGAAACTACTAAAAACGTAGTGTCCTAATCCTATACGATCATTTTCCATACGATTAAAATCCGTACGATCATTTTCCATACGATAAAAATATGTACGATCAAAATCCATATGATCATTTTCCATGCGATCAAAATCCATACGATCATTTTCCATACGTTTAAAATCCATACGATCATTTTCCATGCGATCAAAATACATACTATCATTTTCCATAGGATCAAAATCCATACGATCATTTTTCATATGATTAAAATCCATACGATCATTTTACAAAGCATCAAAATCCATACGATCATTTTCCATAGGATCAAATTCCATACGATCATTTTCCATACGATTCAAATTCATACGATCAATTTCCAAACAATTAAAATCTATAAGATTAAAATTCATACGATTAAATTACATAGTTTCACTTTAACACTTAGTTTCTGTAATGAAAATATGTTTTTATGTTAATAGACAATAGATATCTCTAACTGTCAATTAGAACTTTATTATTATAGAATTTATTTTTATTTAATTTATTAATGTCTTTATCAAAATTTCTATAAATATCAAAAATATGTATATATATATATATATATATATATATATATATATATATATATATATATATATATACAAGCTAATATACAATAGATGCCCCAAATTATCAATTAGAACTTTTAACTATTAAAAAACTATTTTTATAGAAATGTGAAAATTATATAATATTTAAATTAATATTTTAACACAAACACTTTTTGTCATTAGAAATATATAAGTACAGCATCAAAATAATTTAATTATCAATTATTAAAGAATAATAATAAATTTGTCCTATTAAAGATAAAGTACTAATTAGATTGTTGGTGACTTCTATTGCAGTATAGTTCAATAAATCTATTTATCTATTACTGAAATCTGTATTAAAAATGTTGTTTAATAATATAATAATAAACCAGTAATTAAAATATTGCTGACATATGTACCTGGTTGGCACAATTAACTTATTTGTTACAGAAATCTGTATTTTAATCTTCCAACCACTTGACTAATATATAAAACATATTTTAAAATTAACTTTTTGGTATTACCTAGAATAATAATGATGATTTCTTAGTAATGGAATTGTACATAATGAAAATCACTCAATCTTGAATTCATTTAAATAATTTTTAATGTATTTATGCATCACACAATTTACATAAATCCATGAAATTTTTTAAGAACCTAAACGTCCTCTTCCAATTAATGCGTCGCATTTCTGGATGCCGTCGAGGACCGCCAATTAAGTGGCGAATCGCGCTCCTGGCGCCCGGCCAAAAATGAAAAATTATTCGTCCGCGACCGGAGGGCCGTAAAAAAAAACCTAATTAAAAATTAAAACCTCGTTAAGTTGTCCCCGGGCCATTTCATTGTGCCGACATTTATTTACGCGCAACGGTGTTTTCGTTCGGCCGTCTCGATTAAACATTTAAATGCACTGCGCCGCGTCGAACGTAAGCTCGGTTGCATAGCTTCGGCCGCGCACGGAGGCGCCGCGTGACCGTCGACAATCGAATTGTTCGATTGTTTCGTCGACGTTAATGTTCGTGTAAGGGCCCAATTAGCAATTGAAGTGGGCTTATAAAAAGCCGCGCGTCACCTAAGTCGCGTCGGGAATTAAAAGTTTCGGCAGACAAGTTTGACGATCGGGTATTTGGACCGAATTAAAACCGTCACGGGAGAAGTTAATTCCGACGTTAAAACCAAAGCTTAAAGGGGGAGGACTGGAAAAAAACACGAGCTCCGAAGTGCACAATAAAGTCGAATTAATGGGGGTTGTTGGGTTGTGAATTCGACGTTTAGTACATTATCATCCCCAGGCCGCCCCCGCCCCCGCGTCATAACGACGCAACAATGAAACTTAATTGAAACCAATTCGCATTTTAAAACGTGAAGGTTTCCTCCACACCAGCCACTTGCGACGCAGATCGAGGGGGTTGGCTGCGGAGGTTAAATCACGTATCGGTGCCCCTTATTTTAATTATGTGGCGGGAACGTGCCGAAAATACGGGAGCGATTTGTGTGCCGATTCCGCGGCCCGTGCGGAAAATCTGATTAAGTTACGCCACTTTATTACCAACCCCACGATTTTGATACACAGCCAAATGTGAACTTCTAGTTTAGTGGATTGTTTTTTTTTATTTACTTAATTTGATGTGGGTAAATTATAATTAAAATTTTGTGCCAGTTTATTCTGGTGGAAAATTGAATTGGACATTTTTAATTCAATTTATTCAGTTTTTAATTGTTCGATTATAATGGGGGTTTAAAACAAATTAATTATTATGATATAATCGTTTTATTTTAACCGACACGGTTGATTTATTTGTTTAATTGGATCGTTGAGTTATTTATCATGTAACGGATTAATACACTCTTTATATTTAATTTAAATAATTTTTAATGTGCTTATATTTCATGTTTAACATAATTTATAATATTTATTTATAGTATTGTGATACTTTATTAACCATCTGTTGGATATTTATTATACTTTTTAGAGGTAATAATTTAAATATTGTTTTGTCCTCTTTATCAAATTTATCAGTTTGATAATCAGTTGTTAACAGACAACAATTCTGTCATAATAACAATACAATAACATTCTAAATAGTTAATATTAGTCACAAGGTTAGAAGATTAAATTACAGATTTCTGTAATAGAAGAACAAGATATTTTGTTGACAGGCAGTAGATGTCACTAATTTATCCACATAACGTAACATTTTTAGTATAACGGATTAATACACATTTCATATTCAGTTTAAATAATTTTTAATTTGATTATATTTCGTATTTACTATAATTTATGAAATTTACTTATAATATTATAATACTTTATTAGTCATCTATTGGACATTTATTATACTTCCATACGATTAAAATCCATACGATCATTTTTCACACGATCATTTTCCATAGGATCAAAATCCATATGACCATTTTCCATAGGATCAAATTCAATACGATCAAAATTCATACGATCAATTTCCATACAATTAAAATCTATAGGATTAAAATCCATACGATTAAATTTATACTGATTAAATTACATAGTTTCACTTTTATTTTTTTACTAATACTAATTTCCATTTATTATACTTTTTCGAGATAATAATTCAAATATTGATTTGTTCTCTGTATTATATCCATTAATTTAATAATAAATTGTTAATATATAACAATTTTGTCATAATAATAATAATGTTCTAATAATGTTCTAATAAGGTATTGGTTAAATGATTAGAAGATTAAACTACAGATTTCTGTAATGGAAAAACATGTTTATTATATTGACAGACAGTAGATGTCACCAACTTATCCACATAACCTAAAATTTTTAGTATGGAACTGATTTATACATTGTTACACATGTTTAATGTGTTTTTATTTCAAGTTTAACATAATTTATGATATTTATTTATAGTATTATAATACTTTATTAGTCATTTGTTGGATATTTATTATACATTTTAGAGATAATAATTTGAATATTGATTTGTTCTCTGTAATAAATCTATTAATTTAATAATAAATTGGTAAAACAGAATAATTCTGTCATAATAATAGTATTTGTTAAATGGCTTGAAGATTAAACTACAGATTTCTGTAATGGTGTGTATTATGGTGACAGTCAGTAGATGTCACTAACTTAACGAGGCAATCTAAAATTTTTGGTTCAATAAAACATAAAAAAACAACAGAATTAAACGGAAAATAAATACTACCATAAAAATAATAATAACTTAACTACATCTAATGAAATCACTAACAAAAATTACTTAATTTATTTAACTAATTTTTTAGAGAAAATAATTTGAATATTGATTTGTTCTCTGTAGTAAATCTATTAATTTAATAATAAATTTTTAACAGAATACAATTATATCATAATAATAAAAATTAATAATTAGGTAGTATTTGTCAAAAGGTTTGAAGATTAAATTAAAGATTTCTGCAATGGTGTATATTATGGTGACAGTCAGTAGATAAGACAACATAAAATTTTTAGTCCAGTAAAACTTAAAACAATAACTAACAACAGAATTAAATATAAAATAAATACTACCATAAAAATAATGATAACTTAACTGCATCTAATGAAATCACTAACATAAACTTCTTAACTTATTTAACTAACTTAACTAACAAAGGAAAATAAACGCTGAAATTACAATGATCAATTAAATGAGCAAATTCAATGATATTTTACTGACCCCATCACGTAACCCATATCCCATATAACACGAGATAAAACCATCCAATTTTTTTCCAACCCCCCGACACAAAAGTTATCCGTTAATATAGTAAGGTCCCACCCATTGACTGCGGATCTAAATCGCTTATGCGACCCGTTTTTTTTTCCTCCGATAAAACCTCCAAGTCGCCGCGGGACCGCCGCCGAATAAAAATACATTACGTTTCGGGACACACACGGGGATAATCCCGCAGCTTAATCCGCTCCTCTCGCCTTCCTCGAATCGGGTCAGTCGCTAATTTATCCGGTCACGGGATTAAAACGCGTAATTGTTTTCGTTTCCGGTGGCGAATCCGGTTTGTGTTTTATCCTTTTGTTGTCGCGGACGCCTTTTGGTTTGATAGTCGAGTTGACCCGGAATCGTGAGCTTTCTGGGCACCTTCTTGGCTTTGGACTGGCTGACCCGGGTCAGCCATTGTTGCTCTATCAACTTGACGTCGAGTTTTAGCTGTTCGAAGGCGGTGGCGGACTTGGGTTGGTTCAGGAGGTTGACGATGATGTTTTTGTTGCGTTTGTCTTCTTTCTTGTACTTGGACCTCAAGGCTTCGAGGGTTCTGTGAGGGAACAGCTCGCTCATGTGGCGGAAGTCGGTTCCCAGTGCCGCCAGGGCTTTGAAGAACAAGTTCGTTTCGAACTTGGTCCAGTATTTGCTTCTGAACGGTGTCCGGAGATGGACTGGGACGTTGTCCTTTGAGTGGGTCCTCTGAGGGGCATCTAAGGAAACAATTTGTCCAAGTTAACAAAGCTAATGGTGTCCAACTTATTGGGACAATTCTTTACCGGACTCAGTCACTTGTGGAGCTTCATCTGTTGATGGCTCTTGAGTTAGTTCCTCTAGTAATACATTACCAACCTCCTCCACCTGGTTATCATCATTCATATAATACAATTCTGACTGAGTTAAGCTTCCTTCATCGGAATCCGAAAGAACTTCCACATCCGGATCTTCGGACTGAGTTGAATCGTCTCTAACTACTTCCATATTTGGAAGAGTAGGATCAGAAGAATCCGGTTGTAAAAAGCCACTTTCGTCCACGTTATACTCGGCTACAATTGTGGCCCCACTCTTAATTTGTGATGTATCGAAAACTATTAACAAATTTTAAAAAAAAATAAACATTGATGGCTCTAAATTGATACTAACCTTTCAAAATAACACTGGAATTTATTGGTCTTGAAGTGATGGAAGAGTTTTCGTGGTTGTGCTTCCTTGGTACTCTGCTATATGTTCTCAGGCAAGGAGTTACTTTAAGTTCCTCATCACCTTCGTCTTGTTCCAACACTTGAAGGGATTTTACACCAGTTGGAGTCTTTTTATTGTTCTCATTAGCAATTTTGTTGAGTGCAATTTGGGTTAAAGATGCACATTTTTCATTTTCCTTTTGGTTAACTTTATTATTCTTTTCAACAACTGAATATTTGTTATTATTTAAATCAATTTTAATAAAATTATTTGAAGCAACAGGCATCTGGATAAATTTGTCAGGTGTAATCTCACCTTTGTTTTGGTTCATTTTGAACTCCAAAGGTTTTGGTGGTGCCATCATGGAACCATCCAAATATTTATTAATTCCTCCATTTTGTTGACTATTCAGATTTAAAAGGTGGTTCAATACCAAAGTTGGACGTGTTGAGCTAACAGAATTAGTACCACCAGGTACAGACTTGTTAACCTCCAGATATGGCTTACCATTAATCGTAGGTAACTTCATAAACGCCACCTCCGACTCGGTTAAACTATCCACAGTCTCGTCCAAATCCCAATTATAATAAGACAAACAGTCTTCACTGTTCATTTTGAGGAAATATCTTTAAAACTACTTCTCACTACTTACGTCGAAATATCATGAAGGGCTGTGCGAAAACAGCTGATTAAAGCAGCCCAAAAAGTCCCTAAATTCAAAGTGCACCAACATCGAAATAAAATAAAATAAAATAAAAATTATGGGGGGCAACCTGTAATAAAAACGTCACATTCGCCGTGACACAGTCGAACGGCAATAGATGTCGCCCATTAAAACCACCCGCACAAAACCGAACGAAAAACATTCGAAAACCATTGTTTGGGGCCGTCCGGAAGATCCTCTCCGGACCCGATACAATAAAAACTAACGGCGCTTAATAAATAATGCCATTATCATCGTTCCTCGAGATGATCAAACATGTCCGCGGAGACTTTGGGCCGTCGTAATTCACCGGCGACGATAATTTATCGCGGCCCCGATTCTTCTCGCAATAATTGGAATTTATGTCGGAATCCGCGTGGGCCTTGTGAAATAATAATTTTAAGTTATTTCGACTAGGTGGATCGCAGTGTTTGCGCGAGTGGAAGTGATGCTTCGCTTCTGCGAGTTCCCTCCGGTGAATTCCAAGTGTGCTGCTGTTAATGAAGGATGTTTTTATGACTTACGGAATGTAGAGAGTGTATAAGATGTTTGAATGTATAGAATTGACAAATTTAATTTATATAAATGTATAATTATTGTTTCCTATTAATTAAAACACAATTCTGCTTCAATTTTATCAATAATTAACTTTATACTTTTCAATTTTAATATTATTTTAGACAATATTTTAATAAAATATATAAAATTGACAAAATTAATTTACAAAAACCTGTAATTTAATTAATAGGAAGCAATAATTATTTATTTTTATAAATTGATTTGTACAATTAAATGTATTATTAAAATTAAAAGATAATTTTAGGTTAGGTTAGGTTTAATTTTTAAAATAAAGGAAAATTTCAAGTTAAAAGTATGACTGAACAATTACTCATACAACATTACCATAAAGTCCCCCCTGATGAATTTCAAATGTGTTGATACCAAATGAAGAATGTTTTTGTGACCAGAAATTACTTATTGAATCTGAAGAGTGTACAAGATGTTTGAATATATAGAATTGACAAATTTAATTTATATAAATCTGTAATTAGGGTTGCCTATTAATTAAAATACAATTCTGCTTTAATTTTACCAATAATTAACTTTATACTTTTCAATTTTAATACTATTTTAGACAATATTTTAATAAAATATATAAAATTGACAAAATTAATTTACAAAAACTTGTAATTTAATTAATAGGAAGCAATAATTATCTATTTCTATAAATTCTTTTGTACAATTCAATGTATTATTAAAATTAAAAGCTAATTATAGGTTAGGTTAGGTTTAATTTTTAAAATAAAAGAAAATTTCAAGTTAAAAGTATGACTGGACAATTACTCGTACAACATTACCATAAAGTCCCCCCAGGTGAATTTCAAATGTGTTGATACCAAATGAAGAATGTTTTTGTGACCAGAAATTACTTATTGAATTTGAGGAGTGTAGAAGATGTTTGAATATATAGAATTGACAAATTTAATTTATATAAATCTGTAATTATTCTGCTTTAATTTTACCAATAATTAACGTTGTACTTTTCAATTTTAACATTATTTTAGACAATATTTTAATAAAATATGTATAATTGACAAAATTAATTTACAAAAACTTGTAATTTAATTAATAGGAAGCAATAATTATTTATTTCTATAAATTTATTTGTACAATTCAATGTATTATTAAAATTAAGAGCTAATTATAGGTTAGGTTAGGTTTAATTTTTAAAATGAAAGAAAATTTCAAGTTAAAAGTATGACTGGACAATTACTCGTACAACATTACCATAAACTCCCCCCTGATGAATTTCAAATGTGTTGATACCAAATGAAGAATGTTTTTGTGGCCAGAAATTACTTATTGAATTTGAGGAGTGCACAAAATGTTTGAATATATAGAACTGACAAATTTAATTTATATAAATCTGTAATT
This sequence comes from Aethina tumida, assembly GCF_024364675.1. Classification (NCBI taxonomy): domain Eukaryota; kingdom Metazoa; phylum Arthropoda; class Insecta; order Coleoptera; family Nitidulidae; genus Aethina; species Aethina tumida. The sequence continues at coordinate 16,689,727 of NC_065440.1, read as the reverse complement.
ATTGTTTATTATTAATTAAAACAAAATACTGTTTTAATTTTACCAATTATCAACTTTATACTTTTCAATTTTAATACTATTATAGACAATATTTTAATAAAATATATAAAATTGACCAAATTAATTTACAAAACTCTGTAATTTAATTAATAGGAAGCAATAATTAATTATTTCTATAAATTCATTTGTACAATTAAATGTATTATTAAAATTAAAAGATACTTTTAGGTTAGGTTAGGTTTAATTTTTAAAATGAAAGAAAATTTCAAGTTAAAATTATGACTGGACAATTATTCATACAACATTACCATAAAATCACCCCTGGTGAATTTCAAATGTGTTGATACCAAATGAAGAATGTTATTGTGGCCAGAAATTACTTATTGAATTTGAGGAATGTACAAGATGTTTGAATATATAAAATTGACAAATTTAATTTATATAAATCTGTAATTAGGGTTGCCTATTATTTATAACACAATTCTGCTTTAATTTTACCAATAATTAACTTTGTATTTTTCAATTCAATACTATTTTAGACAATATTTTAATAAATTATATACAATTGACAAAATTAATTTACAGAAACCAGTAATTTAATTAGCAGGAAGCAATAATTACAGATTTCTACAAATTAATTTGTTCAATACAATATATTATTAAAATTAAAAGATAATTAGGTTAGGTTAGGTTTAATGTTTATAAAGAATGAAAATTTCAAGTTATAAATATGACTGTGCAATTATTCGTGGAACATTACCATAAAGGCGACGTCTATTTATACAAGGGGTAAACAGTCGAAAACACTCGCCCGGGGAAAATGTTTATTTGGGTCTCGAAAATCTGGGAACGCCGGAACGTTTTCATAAAACACGCCGAACACACATTCGCCGCGTGAAAAATGGAATTGATTTACGGACCGACGTTCCAGTCGCATGCTGTATTGTTTTGGGGCCATCTTCTCCACTCGGGGAACTTACTTAATATTTATTGTTAATTTAATTACAACGTTTTGCGTTGGTGACATTTAATTTCGTACTTATTGTATTAATTTACACGTCTCCATCACCTTTTTGATTCCGCGTCCCTAAATTCATTACGCCCTTAAATATTCGACGCCGCCGGCGTCAATTAATTAATTCGGCGTCGGCCACTCGGAACAATAATCCGGAGGCAAAAAGGCGCACGGACCGTCGGATCCGGTTGCACAAAAGACTTTCGCAGTCGATGAATTCGGAAAAATAAAAAAAAAATTAACAAACGTTAACGGCACAACAAAACGACGACGAGAAAAAAAAACACCCTTTTTGCTCTAGTGCCATTGAATTCGATTCGTTTCAATTTGGCGAATTAAAAGGCTTCCAATTGAAATTACCGTTTGCCGTTTTAATGAATTTAAATGCGGAGAGTGCAACTGTGTGTTGTGACGTCGGTTTCTTTTAATGGTTGAAAGGATTCTCAGATTAGCCTCCACGTTTCCGGACAAAAAAACACCCCTCATTAATGCTCGGCACTCTTGTATCGGCACCGAATTAATTACAGGTTTCTGTAAAGGGGATTGTGGTTCGATTGAAGGGAAGCAACGATTACAGATTTCTGTAAATTCATTTAACCGATTATTGCACACAAATAAACGTCGCCTTTGTGTTAGCGTACCAGGAATAATTGCTTCATCATTATTTCAGCCACAGACCGTCGTTCGTCGAAAAAGATCGACCCCGACCGGCGGAGCTTTAATTAAAATTGACGTGACGGAAGGAAAATAAGAAAAATTCATCACAGTTTTTAAAATCGCACAATTATTCTCGGACGGCACGCGAGAAACTCCTCGACTCCCGTCGAAAGAAAAATTGACGATATAAAAGTGGACTTTTAAATTAAACAACGCCGTTTTTACGCCGAGTCTCGATTAATCACGTCACGTGAACGTAACACGTTCGCCTTGTTACGGATGTGTAAATTGAGAGGGCCGAAGTTGTGTTTATGAAGAACGGTCGTACGTGGGAAAAAATAAAGAACGACGTTAAAAGTTTCAAATTCCCGACGGCCGTTCATTAATTACCCTTTATGGAAACCGTCCTCGATGGCTTTGGCTCTTAGTCGTCCGCAAAGTGTCTCGCTGTGGAACGACTTAATTGAAATTTTCGCTGCAATATTAATTAGAATGCGTAAAATTAAATGAATTAAAAGTTGAGACACCCCATAAGTATTTTTTTAATGACTTCCACTTTAAACAATATTTTACACAGCCAACATACTAAATAGTCCAAATTAAAGTGTAGAAACCTGTAATTATTGCTTCCTTTTAATTATAGGAACCTGTAATTTAATCTTACTTCGAATCTCAATACAATCAATAAATAAATATGTGAATTTAAATTCAAATATATTTCTTCAAAATACTATAAACAAATTATAATATTAATAATCATTAGAAATGATTTTTTTATTGATTTCTTCTTTCCCACCAATTTAAATCCGACTGATTTTTGTCATTTGTTGGCAAAATCTAATTTTTCTGGATTACAGAGTATTTTCGGGTGTTTAAATTAGTCTGGACTGTTATCTAAGTTAGAATGAATAAAATTCAAGTTCATCAAATTTGGAACACCCTGTAAGTATTTTTTATTGACTTTGACTGAGAATGAAACATTAAATTAACCAAATGAATTTGTAGAAATCTTTAATTATTGCTTCCTTTTAATTATAGAAACCTGTAATTTAATCTTCCTCTTAATTAAATTTCAACACAATCAGTATACAAAATATGTATATGCAAATTATACTGCACTGTATAGCAATGTACTTTAAATTTCAACATTAATAATGATTAGAGGTGGATATTTTTTTGGTTGATTCTCCTTTTCCATCAATTTAAATCCGACTGATTTATGTCACTTGTTGGCAAAACCTAATTTTTTGTTGGGGGAGCATTTTTCTGGATTACCGAGTATTTTCGAGTGTTTAAATTAATCTGAGACTGGATGAATGGAGGAGAAGTTGTCAAATTATAACTGAGTTTTTATAAAGTTGATTACTGAATATTAGACCAGACAATTTTTTAAATGTTTCTTAAACAAGAACAAAATTGAGGATTCGATATTAATACTACTAAAGTATTTTTACTTTAAACAATATTTTAGACCATATTTTAATTTAATTTTCAGCAAAATTAATTTATACATAACATATTTTACTTAACCTGATAATAGAGGGTGTTGAATTGGTGAAATTAATTTACAGAAACCTGTAATTATTGCATCCAATTATTTAAATTGCATTAGAAGTTTCAAGAAAGTTATTGGAATGTCACAAATCACTGCGAATGGATGCAATTTTCTTGGCCGGTGCTCATTTCCCATCATCTTCCAATTTAAATCTCAACTGCCAATTTGATAATCTAATCGGACCCCGAAACGACGACGTTCAACGCACACACGCGGATCGCGCAATAAACAAATTTAACTAACAATCCGTACCGTCGCGAGATAAATCCCGACGGGGGAAATTGGGTCAGGCGGACACTTTTCTCGCGTGCACCGAAAACTTTTGCTCCGGGCCCATAATTCGACGAACGTCGAACGCCAATTAACATTCACCCCTCCTCACCGCCCCAAACAGGGGGGGGGGTGAACTTCACACGAAGAATGAAAATTCATCCGTCGTCGACGGTGAAACTGTGAAGGGACGCGACGTCGGACCTTCGGCCGAAGGGAACTCCAGTCATCTGTGTGCGAGCGTCATATCGATCCGGTGGCCTCCCAGTGCGAAGATAATTCTCGGAATTGGGTTACCGGATCCTGCTTGAGTCGTTTGTGTGAGAGGTCTTTTTTAATGATGAGGGGGGAGCAAACAAACAAATAACCTACCCTCAGGTCTCGTTCTTGAGCCGCCGGCAAGGCGAAACCCTAAGCTCCGCAGAACTTCAATTTTTTTTATACGAGTCAAGTTCAAATACAAAAGTAAACTTCCAGCTAAATCGACGAGATATTTTAAAATAAATTAAACAGTGATTAAGCTTGGTTGGCAATATAAATTAACAGAAACCTGTAATTTTATCTTCCTTCCAATTAATTAAATTAAATTGCCTGTTTGAAAATAGTCGTAATAAAGTTTTTCTACGAAGAAAACATGTTATATTAAATTGGCCAAATGAATTTGTGAACACCTGTAACCGTTGCCCCCCCTATTAATTATAGAAACCTGTAATTTTTGCTTCCTATTAATTACAGAAATCTGTAATTTTTGCTTCCATTATTTCAATATTTCATATTAAGTATTAGTGACAAAAGTACATAAAAATAAGATTGATTAGCTATTACAAAACACTGATTTTTTTATAATTTACGATGTGCCGAGAATGACGCCTCCAGGGAGGACGTGATCCAACTCCCAAAAGTCCGTATAAATTATTCGCCGGGACACAAAACCTAAACATGCCTCCCCGCAAACTCGGGAGGCCGTATGATGAATTGGCGTCTTGTAAATATAGGGCGGGAACGTGAGGCGGTTAGCCAAAACAGAAAAACTTAGAATAAGAAAAACCCGTCATCCACTCCGTTTATATTAGTATCGGAAAATCGGAATTGTTTTACGACACATCGATTGTGTATGTGTGTGTGCCACCCCCGCCCCAGACGGAGCATCTAAAATTTCACCATCGACCGCCCCCAATAAAATTCGGGTTGTCCGTGTGCATTATCGTTTCGACGGAGTACGAGTGAAACCCGCCATATTTTTGTTTATGCGCCTCGTAAAACGTCCAGACCGAATTTCGGACGCGGAATATTTAAACGCAAAGGCCCCGTTGGCGATGGGGCGGGCACGGCGGGGTGCACGTCGCAATTAATGCAATTAAGGGGGATTTGTCGTCGGCGCCGCCGAAATGAACTTCCCGACTGCCTTTCTTTCGAATTAATTTCGGTTTTTCGATTTTTCGCCGCCCTGGCCGGAGGGCTAATGGCTTCGGCGACGACGGACGGAGCTTCACTTTTAATTAGAAGATATATATTGTGTGTTGCGCGCCGAAAACGCGGGGGCAAGGAGGGGCCGTCCCGAAGACAACCTCATCCATCAGCATTACGGGGGCCGCGGAAAAAACTGATTTATGTCACTCGGTGGCGGAGCTTAATTTTTTTTTTTTTTCGTGGGGGCGGCGCATTTTTCTGGATTACCGACTGTTTCGGGGGGTGTTTAAATTAATCCGGACTGGATGAGTGCGGGTGAACTTGTCAAATTACGAACGAGTTTTTCTGTGGCTGATTACCGAATTTAAAACAGACTTTTTCTCGGGTTATTTAATGTAACTGAACTCAAAAACATCATTTACTACACTTATGTTACATAATTGAACACAATGAACTTACAGTAACCTGTAATTTTGTATGTATAAACCAATTGAAATTACAGAAACCTGTAATTTTTACATCTTGTGTATTTACGAAGACCTGTAATTGTTTTCCAATTGGATTTTAGTCAACTTTTTTTCATTTTAAATAAAAATATACCATTAGTATGTAATTTTACAATAATTACTTCAGTAACAATTTTCAATAAGTACATAAATAAACTCCTCTTTCTCCAATTTAGTATTAACATTATAAATTTACAGTCATTTCAAGTAAAAATATACCATTAGTTCCTAATTTTATAATAATTACAGCAAACTTTTGTTCAAAAAAAATATACCATTAGTTCGTAATTTTATAATAATTGCAGCAAACTTTTGTAATTATTATTAATAATTACATATATAAACTCCTCTTTCACCAATTTAGTATTAACATTATAAATTCACAGTAAGAATTTACAGAAATCTGTAATTCTTACATCTTGTGTATTTATACAGGAACTTGTAATTGTTTTTCCAATTGGATTGTTATAAATTTTTCAGCCTATTTGTCATTTCAAATAAAAATATACCATTAATTTGTAATTTTATAATAATTACAGGTAATTTTTGTAATAATTATTAATAATTACAGAAATAAAGTCCATTTTCTCTATTTTAGTATTAACTTTATAAATTTTAAATATGAATTTACAGAAATCTGTAATTTTTACGTCTTGTGTATTTACGGTATTTCTAATTGATTTTTTATAAACTTTTCAACCTATTTTTCATTTCTAACAAAAATATACCATTAATTTGTAATTTTATAATAATTATAGCAAACCTTTATAACAAATATTAATAACTGTATAAATAAAATTTTCCTTATCCCATTTACTATTAACATTAAATTTACTGTGTGAAATTACAGATACCTGTAATTTTGTATAATAAGGCAAATTAAATTTACAGAAACCTGTAATTTTTACTTCCGACTTTTAATAGGTATTAATTTTATATTTGTGTGTTTTAATGTAATAAATTAGTAACTATAAAATAAAAGACATTTTGTTGAAATCAGTATTTAATTAAATGTCCAAGTCATCCATTTTCTGTTCAAAATACACTTTAAGATTATTTTTACAGTCCTCGTTCAACACGTTATCTTTTATAATCAATAATCGTACATTGGTTAAACTTTTCATTGCATTTGAAGAGAAGCAAATAAAATTGTTGCCACTGACATCCAATGTAAACAGATAATCGACATCGCCGAATGTTTTGCTGCTGATCTCAAAAAGTTTGTTGTTCTTTAAACTCAAGGTTGACATATATTTTAAACAGGAAAAGGCTTTATCGTGGATGTACTTTAAATTATTATTGTTTAGATAAATCTTGGGTAGAAGTTTCCAGAGATACTTTTTGACTTCGTAGGGTACATTTTGCATTGCGTTCTCGGGTAGTTCGGAAATGTAGTTGTTGTTAACTGAAATTAGGTGGAGCATTGGACAGTTTTTGAACCAGTCACTCTCCCAGACCGCCAGTTTGTTGTCGTCCAGGTAAATGGCTTCCAAGTGGGGCATGTTGTCGAAGGCGTTTCTCTGTAGGATCTGTAAGACATTCCACCTTAAATCTAAGACAACTAGCTGGGAATCACTGAACACGCAATTTCTAATCACCACCAAACTGTTGCCGGTTAAATTTAGTACTTTTACAGTGCTATTTTTTAACCACCTCTCCTCCAGGTACGACGCCCCAATGTTGGACAGGTCGGCGTCCAAAACGGTCGTCCCGAGAGAGCCCTTACACAAATGCTTGACATCTTTACCGGTCACCTTCAAGTACCATATCATGACGTCCTGTTCCTCCTTCATGACGTCCCGCTCCTGGTACCCGCGACACCTTTCGTACGACTTCTCGGCATTTTTGAAATAAAAGTCGTTGCAGTCGTCCAAACCGACCGCAAAGTGGACCAACAACAAACACACGACCGCCACACTCATCGCGGAGTGAATGAAACGATTTTTTTTTTGCGCCGTTATCAACGTGACCGGCGACCTTTAACGATAACGGGAACCGTGCCAATCCCGATACAATTTATTAGTTCGTCCGAACGAAACGATTAAACGTTCCATCTTCGCGTCCACTTCCTCAACGTTCAGTCATACCGGTCCGGAGGATTAATTAAAACCACCCCGACCCACGTGTCTGTGCCTGGACAAAAATACGGGGGCGGATGGGGCGCACATCAAGTGCAAATACCCCGTCCGTGACACGTTCGGATAATCTATATTAATGTTTGCAACACACAACTTGTTCCAGTCATATTTCGGGGACCGTCGGAGTTAACGACCGGAATTAATCGGCGGAGCGGGTCACGAGGGCCGTGTTCCTGATAGTGTTTAAATTGCTGACTGGAGACGGAACAAAAGCTGGAGGGCTTTGTGTGTGTACATTCGTCAAATGAAAATACATTTTTAACTGGCAAAAGTAATTTAATAACATGCAATAACTTTCAGTGTACAATTACAGAAAACTGTAATTTTTACTTCTTGTTTATTTAGAGACAGCTCTAATTGTTTTTCAACCGTTACTATGTATTTTTATTATGTATATTTAAACTAACCTTTGTAATTATAGTAACAATTATTAATACTATATAAACAAACGCTTCTTTCTCCAATTTAGTATTAATATTAAAAATTGTTGTGTGAATTTACAGAAATCTGTAATTTTTACATCTTGTATATTTACGGGGATCAGTAATTGCTTTTCCAATTGGATTGTTATAAATTTTTCAACCTATTTTTCATTTCAAATAAAAATATACTATTAGTTTGTAATTTTATAATAATTACAGTAAACTTTTGTAATAATTATTAATAATCACATAAATAAACGCCTCTTTCTGCAATTTAGTATTAACATTTTAAATTTACATTATGACTTTACAGAAATCTGTAATTTTTACATCTTGTGTATTTACGGGGACATGTAATTGTTTTTACAATTCGATTGTTATAAACTTTTCAACCTACTTTTTATTTCAAACAAAAATATACCATTAGATTGTAATTTTATGGCAATTGCAGCAAACTTTTGTAACAAGCAATAATAATTAGATAAATAAAATCATCTTTCTCCAATTTATTATTAACATTAAAAATGTGTGAATTTACAGATACCTGTACCCTGTAATTTTTATTTCTTTTATAGGCAATAATTTTATATCTCTGGTTTTTAATATAATATATTAGTAACAATAAAATAATATACATTTTTATAGTAATTTAATAACAAGAAACTTTTAATATAAATAATAATTTTATACCTCTGATTTTTAATACAATAAATTAGTGACAAGAAAATAAACTACATTTTTCACAGAAACAAGTAATTTAATATCATGCAATAACTTTCAATATAAAATTACAGAAAACTGTAATTTTTACTTCTTGTTTATTTATAGACGACTCCAATAATTATGAATAATTAAAACAACATTTCTAATTATAGTAAACATGTTGTAACAATTATAAATGACTATATAAACAAACTTCTTCTCCAATTTAGTAATAACATTAAAATGTTTAGTGTGAATTTACAAAAATCTGTAATTTTTACATCTTACAACTTTAATTGTTTTTCCAATTGGATTGTTATAAACTTTTCAACCTATTTTTCGTTTCAAACCAAAATATACCATTAGTTTGTAATTTTAAAATAATTACAGTAAACTTTTGTAATAATTATCTATAATTGCACAAATAATCTTCTCTTTCCCCAATTTAGTATTAGCAATATAAATTTTCAGTGTGATTTACAGAAATCTGTAATTTTTACATCTTGTATATTTATGGGAACATGTAATTGTCTTTCGAATTGAATTGTTATAAACTTTTCAACCTATTTTCCATTTCAAACAAAAACATATCATTAGTTTGTAGTTTGATAATAATTACAGCAAACATTTTAACAATTATTAATACTTAAATAAATTCCTATTTAGTACTAACATTATAAATTCAGTATGAATTTACAGAAACCTGTAATTTTTCCATCTTGTATATTTACAGTTGCTATTCTATTCAAATTGAATTACACAATTATAAATTTTCATTTGAATACAGAATTAAAAGGATGTCACAATAAACACAATGGAACCCCGACTACAAATAAAAGTTTAAAAGCACACACTGTCACGAAACAGCCGCATTTCATTACCATAATAGTTCCCCTGTCGGTTTCAACGACTAGAGAAAAAAACACACACACACACATAGAAACGGGATCCGGGACCGGGAGCGGGAAGAGAGTCTATCGAACGGACGGATTTGCGTCCCGACATCGCAGGAAAATCGATAGGGGTCGGCGGGGTGGTTTTGTGGCCGCACGACGCCGCCGATATAAAAGAAGAGTAAAGAAGAAGAAAAAACTAACAGCTCCGTCTGTCGACGGAACGGCGTTCGTTCGCCGGTCAATGCGGTGAATCCCCCGCGTCGTGAGTTATGTAAGATTAATGCCGGTGGCGGCGCGACACGTGCACAACATCGGCCCTTACGGGGGAAGGGGGGAGGTTAACGATCTGGGTCGTCGGGAGCCGATTATGACAAATGATTATTTTTTTCGGGGGGAAGTACAGAAGAGGATGTTGTGTCTTCCTGCGGAATAAGTTGGATAAATGATGGATGCCCGGGTCCCGAGGTAGTCGATGGGGGTACAAATTGAGACATGTTTGTAACGTGAACAAGGGGTCGGCCACTAATTTAATCGAACACGACCATTAGTGGCAGTCCGGGGATTGATCTTCTGCATGTCATGTCCGCCAGTCACCGTGAACTATGCACGGACACTCCAACCAAACACGGCTTCTCCAGGTTCGGGGTGATCGAACACCAAATTAAATCACACCCTCGTGCGTCCCCGGTCGCGATTACGGTCCGGCGTTGTGCCCCCGAGGAACACTAGTAGGAAAAAAGTGTCGCCGCCACCCTCGAAAAGGTCGATCGATTCGGCCTCGACGAAAGGTCAATGGCGACATGGTCCGGATTAAAGATTCGTGGTCCATTGTGAAAATTATCGTGCGATGATTACGCACGTGCGAGGCGCCGAAAAGGCCCCGTTATCGGTGCCGTTGTTACATTTTGTCCGCTCCACGTGTCGCTTTTGTGCGATAATCCATCCCCGTGTTGTTAATGTAATCGAGTCATCTATTAACCGAACTGCTTTAACATGTTTATAATTAGGGTCCGGCGGTTTTTGGGGGGTTAAATGAAAACTTAATTTGCCACCGGGACAATAAAGTGCTTCTTCATGAGCGTTTTGTTAGGAAAAATAATGGGGGGTTTTAGGATGATGTGAAAAGCGGGATTTTAGGGGCAACAGCCTCGTCTTAAATTAATAAGGTAAAGAGGAAGTAAAAATTATGCTGATCCTTAAATATTACCACGAAAGTTTACTTTGTAGATGATAAACACTCATTAGTTCCCATATACAAGATGTAATAATTACAGATTTCTGTAAATACACACTCAAAGCTTATGACGTTAATACTAAATTGGACAATAAGTAATTTATTATATTTGTTACAAAAAATTGCACAGTTATACTATTAAATTACTTGTTTCTATCAAAAATGTATTTTATTTTATTGTTACTAATTTATTATATTAAAAACCAGAGATATAAAATTATTGCCTATAAAAGAAATAAAAATTACAGGGTACACGTATCTGTAAATTAACACTGTACATTTTTAATGTTAATAGTAAATTGCAGAAAGAGGATTTTATTTATCTAGTTATTATTGTTTGTTACAAAAGTTTGCTGCAATTACCATAAAATTATAATCTAATAGTATATTTTTGTTTGAAATAAAAAGTAGGTTGAAAAGTTTATATTATAACAATCAAATTGTAAAAACAATTACATGTCCCTGTAAATACACAAGATGTAAAAATTACAGATTTCTGTAAATCACACTGAAAATTTATAATGATAATACTAAATTGGAGAAAGAGGAATTTAGTATTATATAGTTATATAGTTATTAACAATTATTACAAAAGTTTGCAGTAATTATTACACAGTTAAAAACTAATGGTATTATTTGTTTGAAATGAAAAATATGTTAAAAATTTATAAAAATCCAATTAGAAAATCAATCACACAAGACGTAAAAATGACAGATTCCTGTAAATTCATTATCGCATTACTAACTTTTAAAATCGTGTGGGAGAAATGGGTTCAGTTAACCAGAATCTTGGAGTGTTCCACAACATAACAATTACATCGACAATTTCTCGGAACAAAACGGAATTTTATCATTCGGAAAACACTCCGCCCCAACTCGATTTCCACTTAAGGGCGTTCAAAAGGTTAAACGACGATCCGGAACGTCATTACGAAATCGAACGGCACCTCAAAATTTAAATTTTATGCCCGGAAATGGGAGGGAGTGAGGGTGTCGTTAAAATTTGTGTCAACTTATCGATTCGTCCCGTTCGTAATTTGTGCGAAACTATTTTCATTACCGCATCCAGACTGGCGGCGGGCCGCATCAATTTACCCCCCGCCGAATTAATTAAACAAACCCCGCGACCGGTCTGAGCACCAGGAGGAAAAAAAAAACGTACAACGTTTCCGGCATTCCCGGCGATTTTTTTCGTCCGTGAAATTTACGACGAGAATATATTCGCCTGGACGGGGGTGGTGGTGTTTTATTAAAGTTGCCGGACGTGGCGATCCGGCTTTGCGAAAACGGGGGGTGGTGGGAATTTTAATAAAACGGTTAAAAGTGCGACGCCATGTTTGGAGGGATAATAGTTTTTCGGGGATTTACATTTGTATAAAGGGTCTGATCCTGTTTGCCGATGGTCAGTGTCCTTTTTGTTGTTGCCTCTCGTGTGAATACTTTTTCTATGGTAATTTTTTGGTTTTTTAACGTTTCCATTAAGCATTATTTTATTTATTCGTCTTGTGTTTCTTTCTTATTTTTTTGCACCCTTGTTTTTTTATTGTCATTGTTTATACATTTTATATTTTCAGTCGGGTCCCTTTTTATTTTCGTTTCAATAAACTTAAGATTGGATTAGGTATATTTTTATATGGTCATTCAGTTTATTTCGCTTGTTGCTTATTTATTATCTTCTTTACGTTTATTTGGGTTATATTTTTTTATGGCTACACAATTTTTACTTCAAGTTAATGGAATTAACATCTTTTATCATCGTTTTATGTTGATAAATAATTAAAAATTTTCTTATTCAATAAATTTTAATAAAAAAATATTATTAAAGAAAACAAACTTTGTTAAAACCTTCATATAAAGGATTAATTTAATGTCATCATACATAATAAATTTGCAGTGTAAATTTACAGAAATCTGTAATTTTTACATCTTGAGTATTTACAGGTACTTGCAATAGTTTTTCCAATTAAATTGTAAACTTTTCAACCTATTTTTATTTCAAACAAAAATATACCTTTAGTTTGTAATTTTATAATAATTACATCAAACTTTTTTAACAATTATTAATAACAACATAAATAAACTCCCATTCCACCAATTTATTATTAATATACTGTAAAGACAGAGTAATACAATCAATTAAACAACACGATTTATTGAAAGAACAACATACAATACGTGTATCTTAACGGTGTCGACCACACAGTGACAGTTAGACGTTTCCGAATGGGGTAGGCAACTCAGGTTACACAATCTTTCGGTTACAATAATAAATTTTTAGTGTGATTTACAGAAATTTGTAATTTTTACATCTTGTATATTTATGGGGACCTGTTATTGTTTTTCCAATTGGATTGTTACAAACTTTTCAACCCATTTTTCATTTGAAACAAAAATATACCATTAGTTTGTAATTTTATAATAATCACAGCAAACTTTTGTATCATTTATTAATAACTATATAAATAAACTCCTATTTTAGTATTAGTATTATAAATATTCAATGTGATTTACAGAAATCTATAATTCTGACATCTTGTGTATTTAGAGGAACCTGTAATTCTTTTTCCAATAAATAAAGGATAAGTAGAACAATATAACAAAGGTTAAAAGTGCTGAGGCAATACTAAAAACGAAAGGAAAATAATTGGAGTGAAGTACCGAGTGGGAACTAAAAAGACAACGAAAGGGTAGAGCCAGAAAGCATCCCCTAATTAAAATATCAGCTACCGTAATTTGTGGCAACGAAATAGCAAATAATACTAGACAATTTAATATTTCCTATTTTACCCCCACTAAACTGTTTCCGCCAAATTTAACGTTAAACATAAATTCGTTACGTAAATAACGTTTTGCGGCGTCGGAACCCACACCACCGGCACCGGCCGGATGAAAGTGCAGGGGGTTGTGAAACCGCGTGGGCCGTTTTATTATCAGCGTTCGTGCATGGAGGGATTCGGATTACCGCAAACACATTCGTACCCGCCGACAATAATGTTAATCCCTTTTCGCCGTGCAAAAACTGAACGCAATAACAATTTTCGACGGTGTTCAAACGTCTCGATTTCCATCCCCCGGATCGATGGATTTTTTCCTCCCTTTCTTGCCACGTCGTTGACAAATGTACGTGGTATTCGTTCCATCATCCGTTTTATATTAAAATGTGAATGTTAAACTACAAATAAACTCATAAATCATAATAAATTTACGGTGTGAATTTACAGGAATCTGTAATTTTTGCATCTTGCGGATATGGAATTGTTCCCGTCGTCCCTTTTATATAAAAATTCAAATGTTTTATGTGTCACCCCGAAGCTAAGAACTTAATTATTGCATTATCTCGACGTTCGATTAAAACTCAATTCGCCGATAACAAATAAATTAGACGGGGTCGCCGCGAAGTAAATTGGAAGTGGCGTTTTAAATTCGACGCTAGTTTTATTTAAGGACGGCTCTCCGAGCCGGGCGATTAAGTTTCCCTAGACAGTGTGGATTTATATAAGTTTAGATTGGTTTTGTGGAGGGGTTAGATAAAATACTGGAATGCAGCTTATACGGATATATTTCTTCGGATTGTTTATTTTCGATTGTGTGTTTACTTAACTCTACGAACTATAAGTTTTATAAGTACAAGATTGTGATATATTTTTGTAGAATAATCCAATTACAGGTCCCTGTAAATGTATAAGATGTAAAAATTGCAGATTTCTGTAATTTTTACATCTGATATTAAACTAATCTTTTATATAAAAGACAACAGAATTTGTTTGTTTGTTAAATATTTGCTTTGAATTGTTCAATATGAGACAACCCTCAACCCTTTTTAGTGCTACTCCATTTAAATTTATTGTTATTCTCCCATTTCTAATGTGTCTTCAATACTTTTATTCCTTTTCATTTATTATTTATCAACCCCGCCCCAAAACCATTAAATTCCACTCAAAAACCCATCAACAAACACAGTTGACACATCCAGTGGCATCGATGACCTTAATAAACCGACACAATCGCTTGTCAAACATTTGCATTGACTTGTTTGATCTGAAACAACTCACGACCGATAAATTGGTCCGCTTAAACGTGCGGCACCGGTCCCGACATAAAATAGACATCATCGCGACACCGGGAAAATTGTTGGGGGGAAAAAGGAGTAAAAAGAGAAACACGATCTGGTGGAGCGAGCAACCGAAATCCTCCCGTCCCTTCACCGCGTCTCCTTTACGGCCGATGGACCGCCGAGATGAAATATCTTTCGCGGAATTGCGAACTCAATCCAATCTCGGGATTTATGGGCCGACACAACCGTAATTTCTATTTGTCCGGCGAAAAACTGGCAAATAATGCTGTCGATGGTGTCGAATACAATGCTGGTTAGGGGTGATTTTAATGTTTACTGCGAGGAAATTGCTGGAGAATATTGATGTTGGCAAGGAGAATGGGCTACAACAAATGTTTCAAATGATACATCCATGAATAGCTTGTTTGGAAGGACGAAATGGCAACAGCAGAAGAAGATTCAGTCAGTTTTACTGGCTGTGAGTTGTCTTGGTGTATTAAGTGATAGTTTACTCCAATTAGACTGGGTAAATAATGCTGGTGATGTAGAAGGCAATGCTGGTAACTATAATTTTAATATGTACTCCAAGAAAATTGCTAGGAAATATTGATGTGGTCAAAAAGGAAGGACGAATGGCGGAAGAACTTTCAGTCAGTACATAATAAAGATGTGAATGTCCTATATTTTTATTCTATTTTATTAAAGGTGATAAAGAAGCACCTAATACAGATTTCTGTAATTATAATTATTTAATTCAGTAAATAATCAATAGATGTTACTTATAATATTATCATCAGGATTTGAAATTGAACACATTAATTAATGTAAATATTCATACTTGTTAGTTTTTGTGTATTAAAAACATCTAAATAGATAAAAATAATTCCCCGTTAAAGCCGTACGATCCCATTAATACGTATGGCGACCGTGAGATCAGGACGTTCGTCTAATTAAGCCGTCCTCCATCCGGACAGCAGGAAATAGATCGAGAGCCGTCTCTTTCATCCCTTTCATCTCCCCCGTCCGTCCCCCGAGCCGAGCATCTTATTGGCCGTATCTTTCGGCCGCATCGATTCAATTGTGTATCGAAGATTTCGGACTTTCGGGGAAACTTTCAAACAAAAATATTATGAAAGTTTCCTTTCTCGTATTGATTATACTGAACATTGACTTCGTGTCGTGGCTCATCCCCGTTCTCTTCGCCCCGTTTCGTTGCCGGGCCCCTCCGGCCCGTGTCATATCGCACATTTCGACGATATTATTCTGGACGTTTCCATTTTCGCGTACATTTGGCCCTCGTACAACCCCCCACCAGCCCTGCCGTCGGTGTTTCACTTGGCCGTAAACACCGAAATCATACCCTTATCTAGTTTCGGGGAATTTACAAATAAACAAGTTCGGACGCTCCGTATTTAGTTACTTAAACAAGGAAACGATCCGGTTTCAACGCGAAATGTTCTCGCACTTAAATCCTTAGTCTAACCCAATAATTTTTTTACGGAGTCATCCCCATTCCCGTCGGGAACCATAACCGGGGCGTCCGCCACACTCAATTAGATTTCGGCGCCCGCTTTCGTCCGGGCAATTGGTCCGGGATTCGGGATTTTTATCCCCGGAACTATTTGAATTTATCCGAATTTATCCGGGCGTTAAAATCGCACCGGGACCCCCGTCCCTCCGGCCGATCCACATCTATTAATGTTGATTCGAGTGCACTCGGCAAACAATGGCGGAATAACAAACGTATGGTAATTTTCGGGGGAGGGTGTGGGGGTTAGCGCCTAGTGCCGTTTCTGTGTTATCTTATCCCGGGGAAACACAGTCCGATATCGATTACCGTTCGTAATCTAATTGAAACCATCCATCACTTAACACACCGACACAACTCACTGTTGTGTGCAAGAAACGCCAATCAGGCCGGTCGAAGATCCTTCTGCCGTTGTTGTTTCGTTCTTTCAGGCTTGCTATTTATGGGTGTATCATTTTGGAGCATTTGGTGTAGGTCATTCTTTCTTACTTCATTCCAGTACAGATTGAAACCTCGTTTTGATAAAATTATTAGTGATATCTATTGGACATTCACAGAATTAAGTATTTAACCTTACAGACATCTTCATTATGTGCTTCTGTGTCACCTCTAATGCAAAACATATGAGAAAATAATAATTTAGTGATGCCCCATGAATTAATTATTATATTTAATTCTGGTTTGATAAAAATATAGTTCCAGTACAGATTGAAACCTTGTTTTGATAAAATTATTAGTGATATCTATTGAACATTCACAGAATTAAGTATTTAATCTTACAGACATCTTTATTATGTGCTTCTGTGTCACCTCTAATGTAAAACATATGAGAAAATAATAATTTAGTGATGCCCCATGAATTAATTATTATATTTAATTCTGGTTTGATAAGAATATAGTTCCAGTACAGATTGAAACCTTGTTTTGATAAAATTATTAGTGATATCTATTGGACATTCACAGAATTAAGTATTTAACCTTACAGACATCTTCATTATGTGCTTCTGTGTCACCTCTAATGTAAAACATATGAGAAAATAATAATTTAGTGATGCCCCATGAATTAATTATTATATTTAATTCTGGTTTGATAAAAATATACTTCCAGTACAGATTGAAACCTTGTTTTGATAAAATTATTAGTGATATCTATTGGACATTCACAGAATTAAGTATTTAATCTTACAGACATCTTTATTATGTGCTTCTGTGTCACCTCTAATGTAAAACATATGAGAAAATAATAATTTAGTGATGCCCCATGAATTAATTATTAAATTTAATTCTGGTTTGATAAAAATATAGTTCCAGTACAGATTGAAACCTTGTTTTGATAAAATTATTAGTGATATCTATTGGACATTCACAGAATTAAGTATTTAATCTTACAGACATCTTCATTATGTGCTTCTGTGTCACCTTTAATGTAAAACAGATGAGAAAATAATAATTTAGTGATGCCCCATGAATTAATTATTATATTTAATTCTGGTTTGATAAAAATATAGTTCCAGTACAGATTGAAACCTTGTTTTGATAAAATTATTAGTGATATCTATTGGACATTCACAGAATTAAGTATTTAATCTTACAGACATCTTTATTATGTGCTTCTGTGTCACCTCTAATGTAAAACATATGAGAAAATAATAATTTAGTGATGTCCCATGAATTAATTATTATATTTAATTCTGGTTTGATAAGAATATAGTTCCAGTACAGATTGAAACCTTGTTTTGATAAAATTATTAGTGATATCTATTGGACATTCACAGAATTAAGTATTTAATCTTACAGACATCTTCACTATGTGCTTCTGTGTCACCTTTAATGTAAAACAGATGAGAAAATAGTAATTTAATGATACCCCATAAGATTAGTTCTAATTTAATAAAAATATAGTTCCAATTCAGATTGAAACCTTGTTTCAT
The DNA here is from genome assembly GCF_024364675.1 of Aethina tumida. Lineage (NCBI taxonomy): Eukaryota > Metazoa > Arthropoda > Insecta > Coleoptera > Nitidulidae > Aethina > Aethina tumida. The sequence goes on along the minus strand of NC_065440.1, from coordinate 16,671,409 downwards.
AATATTATTAGTGGTATTTTCTTGGGCATTCACAGAACTGAATATTTAACCTTACAAACATCTGTATTACATGTTTCCTCATCACTTTTAATCTAATAAAAAGGAAAACAGTAATTAAATGAATCCATAAAGGTAAATATTGTCATTTCAGTAAAGTGAACAACATATTTAGTTACTAGTTAATGTCTGTCACAAAACGAGCAAACATATTCAAGAGTGTGGGCGTTTATTAATAGCGAGTCCTTATTTGACTAATTGCCCTTTTGCGTGTCCTTTCAACTATTCCACTAAGTCACATCAAACGGCATAATGAATTCCCTTCAACGCCCTTCAACTTCAACGCTTAACCGTCACAACAGGAAATGTTTATTTTAGATAGTTGATTTTTAATTCTTGCACGAAAACTGAACGAAAGTGACTGGAAACAGATTGAATGGAAAGTTTCCTGGTTCATTTTCCGGGAATGAGGACGTACTAATTGGTCTTTGCTAATTGCACCCCCTTCTTCGAAAAACAGTTCGATAATTTACCAACGTGCACACAGTTGTCTGAGCTGACACAAAAATAAAAACAATAAATTACACAACTCTTGAAGTTTGCCGAAGTAAGCTGAAGTTTCGGTCCTTTCTGGTGACAAAGACAAGTTACTTAGGGACATACATAAATTCCTCTTTATTAAACCGTTTGAAGCTGAGCAAAAGTGGAACGTCATAGATTGGGCCCCACCGGCAAGGCAAACTTCCCGAAACGGAAATTTCAACTGTAATTGTCCCACCGACATTAAACGGACGGCTGCAGGAAGACGGGAGTCGCTGCTTCCGGTCGCCGAAGCTACGCATCCATTAGAAGTAATTAATTGGTCCCACACACCCCCCAGAAAATATATCAAATATCCCCATCAATGCGGAGCGGGAACAAAAAAATACGGCCACTCATTAGACGGGCGGCAGCCCCGAGGCGTCCCGATAATGAAATTAGCGAGATTACTGGCAACAAAACCACGGAACGCGACCGTCGAGTGGGTGCGCGTCCACTCGACGACAAAAGCGAAGCGGTGCAAGTGGCCTTTCGACCCCCTTTCGGCCGTTTGTTTCGGGACAAGTTACAAGGGCACGGCAGGCGTTTTGTTTTGCTGCGCACCCGACTTTCGAGGATGTTGGGCTTTTTTAAAGGACGACGCGTGCTGGAAAATCCGACGTCGCGTTGCGAAATTGCGACACGGCTTTCAACGTTCCATTATTGGCGTGTTTCTCGAAAATTAAACTTCTTTAACATGGCTTAATAGTGGAGACACAAATATTACTAGTACTATAATAATAGTAATAATAGTACTAGCAGCACTTTTCTAGGAATAGTAATTATAGTTGTTGCAGTAGATCTGGTAAAAATAATTATGTATCATTCACAGTAATAATAGTAATAGGAGTCTTAGAATTATTGGTAATATTAGTCTGTCTGGATTATAATTCACTGTTTACTTAAACTTCCAATTTAGTAATTGTAATTGTAGTAGTAGCACTGATAAAAATAGAAGAAATAACAGGAATAGTAGTGGTAGTAATGGCAATGTTATAGTAATAAGAGAAATTGTAGTGGTAACATCAACAGTGGCAACAGAATTATAAGATACTGTTTATATAAACTACAAATCTAGTAATAATAATTGTAGCAATAGCAATAAAAACAGTGGAATTCGAAGTATCAAAAGTAATAATTGTAGTAGTTACAATAGTAATTGTAATAAGTGTAATCTTAATGGTAAAAACATTACTAGTTACAATAGCAACAGCACTATATGTTGTTTATTAATCATTTAAACTTCCAGCTTAGTATTAGTAACTGTAGTAGTGGAACTGACAAATGTAGAAGAAGTAACAGAAATTGTAGTGGTCGTAGTGGCAATAGTTATGTTAACAAGAGTAGTTGTAGTCGTAACATCAACAGTAGCAGATTAGAATTACAAGATACTGTTTATATAAACCACAAATCTCGTAATAGTAATTGTAGGAGTAGCAATAAAAACAGTGGAATTCGAAGCAACAAAAGTAAAAATTGTAGTAGTCACTATACTAATTGTGATAAGTGTAGTCTTAATGGTAACAACATTTCTAGTTACAGTAGCAACAGGTTTCTAAGTTACTTACTAAACATTTAAACTTCCAACTTAGTATTAGTAACTGTAGTAGTAGAACTGACAAAAGTAGAAGAAGTAACAGGAATATTAGTGGTAGTAGTGGCAATAGTTATGTTAATAAGAGTAGTTGTAGTGATAACATCAACAGTGGCAGATTAGAATTACAAGATACTGTTTATATAAACCACAAATCTAGTAATAGTAATTGTAGCAGTAGCAATAGAAACAGTGGAATTTGAAGCAACAAAAGTAAAAATTGTAGTAGTCACTATACTAATTGTGATAAGTGTTGTCTTAATGGTAACAACATTTCTAGTTATAGTAGCAACAGGATTATAAGTTACTTACGAATCATTTAAACTTCCACCTTAATATTAGTAACTGTAGTAGTAGAACTGACAAAAATAGAAGAAGTAACAGGAATATTAGTGGTAGTAGTGGCAATAGTTATGTTAATAAGAGTAGTTGTAGTGGTAACATCAACAGTGGCAGATTAGAATTACAAGATACTGTTTATATAAACCACAAATCTAGTAATAGTAATTGTAGCAGTAGCAATAGAAACAGTGGAATTCGAAGCAACAAAAGTAAAAATTGTAGTAGTCACTATACTAATTGTGATAAGTGTTGTCTTAATCGTAACAACATTTCTAGTTATAGTAGCAATAGGATTATAAGTTACTTACTAATCATATAAACTTCCACCTTAGTATTAGTAACTGTAGTAGTAGAACTGACAAAAGTAGAAGAAGTAACAGGAATATTAGTGGTAGTAGTGGCAATAGTTATGTTAATAAGAGTAGTTGTAGTGGTAACATCAACAGTGGCAGATTAGAATTACAAGATACTGTTAATATAAACCACAAATATAGTAATAGTAATTGTAGCAGTAGCAATAGAAACAGTGGAATTCGAAGCAACAAAAGTAAAAATTGTAGTAGTCACTATACTAATTGTGATAAGTGTAGTCTTAATGGTAACAACATTTCTAGTTACAGTAGCAACAGGTTTCTAAGTTACTTACTAAACATTTAAACTTCCAACTTAGTATTAGTAACTGTAGTAGTAGAACTGACAAAAGTAGAAGAAGTAACAGGAATATTAGTGGTAGTAGTGGCAATAGTTATGTTAATAAGAGTAGTTGTAGTGATAACATCAACAGTGGCAGATTAGAATTACAAGATACTGTTTATATAAACCACAAATCTAGTAATAGTAATTGTAGCAGTAGCAATAGAAACAGTGGAATTTGAAGCAACAAAAGTAAAAATTGTAGTAATCACTATACTAATTGTGATAAGTGTTGTCTTAATGGTAACAACATTTCTAGTTATAGTAGCAACAGGATTATAAGTTACTTACGAATCATTTAAACTTCCACCTTAATATTAGTAACTGTAGTAGTAGAACTGACAAAAATAGAAGAAGTAACAGGAATATTAGTGGTAGTAGTGGCAATAGTTATGTTAATAAGAGTAGTTGTAGTGGTAACATCAACAGTGGCAGATTAGAATTACAAGATACTGTTTATATAAACCACAAATCAAGTAATAGTAATTGTAGCAGTAGCAATAGAAACAGTGGAATTCGGAGCAACAAAAGTAAAAATTGTAGTAGTCACTGTACTAATTGTCTTAATGGTAACAACATTACTAGTTACAGAAGCAACAGGATTATAAGTTACTTACTAATCATTTAAACTTCCACCTTAGTATTAGTAACTGTAGTAGTAGAACTGACAAAAGTAGAAGAAGTAACAGGAATATTAGTGTTAGTAGTGGCAATAGTTATGTTAATAAGAGTAGTTGTAGTGGTAACATCAACAGTGGCAGATTAGAATTACAAGATACTATTTATATAAACCACGAATCTAGTAATAGTAATTGTAGCAGTAGCAATAGAAACAGTGGAATTCGGAGCAACAAAAGTAAAAATTGTAGTAGTCACTATACTAATTGTGATAAGTGTTGTCTTAATGGTAACAACATTTCTAGTTATAGTAGCAACAGGATTATAAGTTACTTACTAATCATTTAAACTTCCACCTTAGTATTAGTAACTGTAGTAGTAGAACTGACAAAAGTAGAAGAAATAACAGGAATATTAGTGGTAGTAGTGGCAATAGTTATGTTAAAAAGAGTAGTTGTAGTAGTAACTTCAACAGTGGCAGATTAGAATTACAAGATACTGTTTATATAAACCACAAATCTAGTAATAGTAATTGTAGCAGTAGCAATACAAACAGTGGAATTCGAAGCAACAAAAGTAAAAATTGTAGTAGTCACTATACTAATTGTGATAAGTGTAGTCTTAATGGTAACAGCATTACTAGTTACAGTAGCAACAGGATTATAAGTTACTTACTAATCATTTAAACTTCCACCTTAGTATTAGTAACTGTAGTAGTAGAACTGACAAAAGTAGAAGAAGTAACAGGAATATTAGTGGTAGTAGTGGCAATAGTTATGTTAATAAGAGTAGTTGTAGTGGTAACATCAACAGTGGCAGATTAGAATTACAAGATACTGTTTATATAAACTACAAATCTAGTAACAACAATTGTAGCAGTAGCAATAGAAACAGTGGAATACGAAGTAGCAAAAGTGATAAACTGATATTTTATTTTTATTGACTATCTGTCGTAAAATAATTTTGGCCAAGTTTTTAGAGCAAATACTTTTCAGTGCATTGTGCAAAATATATCCTACGATATTTCACTTTTGCCATCTCCAATTTGCGGGAAAGTTCTTAAAATACCCTCGGGATCCCAAAAGTACATATACCGTATGAAAAATGCTCTTCGTGTCTGGATATTGTAAGAGATGGATGCACGACAAAGAGAGAAAAGTTTTGCCCGGTAGTAAGAATCCCTACTCTCAGAGACAATGCGCCGTGCTGGTGCGCGCCGGCGCACAATGTAAATTAATCTTTGCGAATGCATTTAGTAACTCTCCGTATGCGTAGGGATGTAGTTCGAGTTCTTCGGATGCTCCATTTAAATTCCGTAACTTTGTATAATTTTCAATCTGTAAAATGAAATATTTTTTGAGGGTATATCAAAAACAAAAATAAGTATTCTAAAAATAAACTACTTTTTTCAAAATAAAAATGTATCCCAAAAATTAAATAAAATATACTAAAAACAACGTCTGCGGAGACGAACCGCATGCTAAACGCAGCAAAACCAAATGATCCCGTCCAGCCAGTTCGGCCCGCCCACATAATTGCATGTATATCTTTCCTTTTTGTTTACAAAGGGGTATTGATGTTCCGTCTCAATATGCGAGTAGACACGCTCATCATTTTTGATACGGTATACTCGTATACGTGTATATAACATATATCAGGTGAACCGACAGTTTTGTTGTTTACTTTGATGTTACCCGACTCCCGTTTATTACGCCGCCTCCAAAAAAACTTTGTATTTGCGAACGCCCCACCCCCGTTAAAATAAACCCCACACTTTTTCGTTAATGCAGGTCCGAAATAATAACTCCCGTAGAACCGTTCGGAAATTTAATAAACAAACACGTGTCGCCCGGCATCCGGATCCGGGCATCTGGCCCGTCCATTTCCGCCGGAGGCACCGGAGAGTTAATTAAGATCGTTTTAGCTAAACAACTCTTTAATTAACACCGTTCTCCGGGCGTCGCGATATAAATCGCTTTCGCTTTTTCCGACTCCCCCCAACTCGCAACCGAGACGGTTTTCTTTTCGGGGGCGGCCGGTGCCTTTTTTGCGTAATTGGGATTTATTCGGGCCCTCGGAACGTAAAAAGTCGTTAATGTAAGTTAAGTGTCTTGGAATTGGGCCATCACGAGGATTGCGTATTTTATTTTCGTTGACTTAAATGAGCGAAATGTTTGTTGAGTACATCGTAAAGAATTCTTGATTATGAAGAGGGCAATTACGTTGCTGTGAATTATTTTAGTCCACAATAGATTCCTGCTTTACCTCTGGTAATATCAAAATTATATATTTTATATTCTTCAGTTTAAGTTAACCGTAATTTACATTATTAGCAGTGTAGTACTAGTACTAACTGTAATCTAAACTTGCGATTTTGAAATTTTCTATCATTTATTTTAAAAATATGATTCTATAGGGTGTTTTTCACACAGAGTGACTGCAAAATATCAAATTACTATCCTACACTGCCCATAATAGTATTAACAGTAGTAACACTAGTACTAGCTGTTGCTTAAAGTAGTTATCTTGGACTTTTCTATAATTTAATGTAAAAAAATGTGATTCTACAAAGTATTTATCATACCGAGTGGCTGCAGAATTTCAAATTCTTATCCTATAATGGTATTAGCAGTAGTAGTACTAGTATTAACTGTAGTATAAACTGGTCATTTTGAATTTTTCTACCATTTAATTTAAAAAATATGATTCTACAAGGTGTTTTTCACACAGAGTGGCTTCAGAATGTCAAATTATTATCCTATACTGCCAATAATAGTATTAGCAGAAGTAATACTAGTATTAGTTCTAGTATAAACTGGTCATTTTGGACTTTTCCATCATTTAATTTAAAAAATGTGATTCTACAAGATATTTTTTACACAGAGTGGCTGCAGAATGTCAAATTATTATAATATACTGCCAATAATAGTATTAGTAGTAGTAATATTAGTATTACCTGTAGTCATTTGGACTTTTGTATCATTTAATTTAAAAATGTGATTCTACAAAATGTTTTTTACACAGAGTGGCTGCAGAATGTCAAATTATTATAATATACTACCAATAATAGTATTAGTAGTAGTAATACTAGTATTACCTGTAGTATAAACTGGTCATTTTGGACTTTTGTATCATTTAATTTAAAAAATGTGATTCTACAAAATGTTTTTTACACAGAGTGGCTGCAGAATGTCAAATTATTATAATATACTGCCAATAATAGTATTAGTAGTAGTAATGCTAGTATTATCTGCAGTATAAACTGGTCATTTTGGACTTTTCTATCATTTAATTTAAAAAATGTGATCCTACAAGATGTTTTTTACACAGAGTAGCTGCAGAATGTCATTTTATTATAATATACTGCCAATAATAGTATTAGTAGTAGTAATACTAGTATTAGCTGTAGTATAAACTGGTCATTTTGAACTTTTCTATCATTTAATGTAAAAAATGTGATTCTACTGGGTATTTATCATACAGAGTTGCTGCAGAATATCAAATATTATCCTACACTGCCAATAATAGTATTAGCAGTAGTAATACTAGTATTAGCTGTAGTATAAACTGGTCATTTTGGACTTTTCTACCATTTAATTTAAAAAATATGATTCTACAAGGTGTTTTTCACACAGAGTGGCTGCAGAATGTCAAATTATTATCCTATACTGCCAATAATAGTATTAGCAGTAGTAATACTAGTATTAGTTCTAGTATAAACTGGTCATTTTGGACTTTTCCATCATTTAATTTAAAAAATGTGATTCTACAAGATATTTTTTACACAGAGTGGCTGCAGAATGTCAAATTATTATAATATACTGCCAATAATAGTATTAGTAGTAGTAATATTAGTATTACCTGTAGTATAAACTGGTCATTTTGGACTTTTGTATCATTTAATTTAAAAAATGTGATTCTACAAAATGTTTTTTACACAGAGTAGCTGCAGAATGTCAAATTATTATAATATACTACCAATAATAGTATTAGTAGTAGTAATACTAGTATTACCTGTAGTATAAACTGGTCATTTTGGACTTTTGTATCATTTAATTTAAAAAATGTGATTCTACAAAATGTTTTTTACACAGAGTGGCTGCAGAATGTCAAATTATTATAATATACTGCCAATAATAGTATTAGTAGTAGTAATGCTAGTATTATCTGCAGTATAAACTGGTCATTTTGGACTTTTCTATCATTTAATTTAAAAAATGTGATCCTACAAGATGTTTTTTACACAGAGTAGCTGCAGAATGTCATTTTATTATAATATACTGCCAATAATAGTATTAGTAGTAGTAATACTAGTATTAGCTGTAGTATAAACTGGTCATTTTGAACTTTTCTATCATTTAATGTAAAAAATGTGATTCTACTGGGTATTTATCATACAGAGTTGCTACAGAATATCAAAGATTATCCTACACTGCCAATAATAGTATTAGCAGTAGTAATACTAGTATTAGCTGTAGTATAAACTGGTCATTTTGAACTTTTCTACCATTTAATTTAAAAAATAAGATTCTACAAGGTATTTTTCACACAGAGTGGCTGCAGAATGTCAAATTATTATCCTATACTGCCAATAATAGTATTAGCAGAAGTAATACTAGTATTAGTTCTAGTATAAACTGGTCATTTTGGACTTTTCTATCATTTAATTTAAAAAATGTGATCCTACAAGATGTTTTTTACACAGAGTAGCTGCAGAATGTCATTTTATTATAATATACTGCCAATAATAGTATTAGTAGTAGTAATACTAGTATTAGCTGTAGTATAAACTGGTCATTTTGAACTTTTCTATCATTTAATGTAAAAATGTGATTCTACTGGGTATTTATCATACAGAGTTGCTACAGAATATCAAATATTATCCTACACTGCCAATAATAGTATTAGCAGTAGTAATACTAGTATTAGTTGTAGTATAAACTGGTCATTTTGGACTTTTCTACCATTTAATTTAAAAAATATGATTCTACAAGGTGTTTTTCACACAGAGTGGCTGCAGAATGTCAAATTATTATCCTATACTGCCAATAATAGTATTAGCAGTAGTAATACTAGTATTAGTTCTAGTATAAACTGGTCATTTTGGACTTTTCCATCATTTAATTTAAAAAATGTGATTCTACAGTATATTTATCATACAGAGTGGCTGCAAAATGTCAAATTATTAACCTACACTGCCAATAATAGTATTAACAGTAATAATACTAGTACTAGCTGTAGTATAAACTGGTCATTTTGGACTTTTGTATCATTTAATGTAAAAAATGTGATTCTACTGGGTATTTATCATACAGAGTTGCTGCAGAATATCAAATATTATCCTTCACTGCCAATAATAGTATTAGCAGTAGTACTACTAGTACTAGCTGTTGCTTAAAGTGGTCATCTTAGACTTTTTTATCATTTAATTTAAAGAATGTGATTCTACATTTAATTTTATTATTGTACATATAAACTATTATCTTAAATAATTTTTGGTAGTGGTATTAAGAGTTTAACCTAATAATTTTAATAACAACTTCGACGACGACTTTCAGCCAGCTTTTAGGTATAAATCCGTACAGTTTCTCTCCTTTACCACTTTCGTCCGTCCGAACACATGCGACCTCGTTTACGGTTAAACAATACGCCTGCAATCCGGCAAATCAAGTTCATCAATTAGACCATCTTCCCTCCACCCCCAATCGTTCGATCGTCATCGCCAAATTGAATTTACTGCCTTTTGTGGCGTTCGCGTCTGAGCCTAAATATAGACGGGAAATTGACTTGTCCCCGGACCGCGCCGATTTTTATTTTTAGACCCGTCAACGCGTCCGTGCGAGATAAGATCACCCCAAAAAACACCTAAAAAATGACGAATTTAATTCGCTTACCTGAAAACCGGAACAAGTGGGGGCGCCCGCCGCCCCGGAGCTGGCGGGATGCGGATGCGAGGCGGACGTCGATCCATAGTTCAGGTTGTAAGCCGTGTCGAGGATCTTCTTGTGGGCGGAGGCGTGGGCGCGGTACGCGGACACCGACAGTTTCATCGTCGGTCGCCGTTTCGGGGGCGCTCAACTTCTGACGCCCCACACGTCTTTCATCAACGGCACTGGGTCGACTTCGATTTTTTGGTCACTTCGTGTGTGTGTGTTTGTTTGTTTTATAGAATTTGGCAAACGTTTTAATACTTAACAGTTAAATCTCTATTAGGAATCTCTCTCTTTTTTGTGTAGATAACAATATATACTTGAATTTTTAGTGTATGTATAGTTTTAGGAGTAAATAACTTCTTTGTTTTTTGGCAAACGCGTTTCTTTAGTTGGTGTATTTTGTACATAAGATACAGGTAGATGTGGCACTAGTATTTAACTTCTTTTAAATTTACATTTAAACCTCTATTAGATAATAATATATGCACTAAGGGACGGCTATGTTTTTAGTTTTCCTGGACCTGGACTTCCTGCAACAAAAAAAAACATAAAACAATCATTACCAACCTACTTAGTTACACTCAGTTTGTCGTTTAATTATGGTGCTAAGTAGATAGCTAATAATTAGATTGAAAAGCCAATTTCGGAAACCAAAGCCGTACTGAATTAATTACAATTTACACGTGGACGTTCCCAATAATTATCTACGACATAATCAAGCTTCAAACATAAACAAAACATAGTAAAACTATCGAGGCAAACACGTGACTAAATATTTTTTTAAAATAACTCCAAATTAACAAAGTTTTAGTTGCCCCCAATTTACTGTGTAGTCGAAAAACTAATTATTATGTAAATTACCTTCGCCCACTTTAAATAGAGCGTTCAAGGTTGGGTTTGTTCTTTCTGGGCTTCTGGAATATTCCTCAGGAAGTCGAAAACATGTTTGTTACCGGTTAGTTAATCGATATTTTAATGTTATTATGAAAGTCATACCAGCACAATTTGCTTTACAACAATGAGATGGCGCTGTTGTCACTATTTATTACCCCACCTAGCGGAAGCTCACATAACCTATTAATTCTTGACATTTATACTAGACGTTTACAATCAGTGTTAAAATAATTTTATAACTCCCATTTTACATTATCAGAAATTACTTTGCTTTTGCAAATCTGATTAATTAACGCCAGAAATAATGGCCCGGAATGTGTACTCAACAAACATGACCAACGACAACTTGTCCAGACACCAGATGCTGGCTTGGATAAACGCCCTATTGCCCAGGAAGTTTGCCAAGATCGAGGACCTGTGCAGCGGCTCTGCTTACTGTCAGATCATGCACTGCCTGTTCCCCAACTCCATCCAAATGGGCAGGGTGAAGCTAAATTCCAATCAGGAGTACAGCCACATCCACAACTACAAGATACTGCAGGAGAGCTTCAAGAAATTGAAGGTGGAAAAGGAGGTGCCGGTGGATAGATTGATCAAAGGACGTTTCCAAGATAATTTCGAGTTTCTGCAGTGGTTCAAGAAGTTCTACGACGCCAACTACAGAGGTCAGGCCATACCGATAGTGAAAAGTGTGAGCAGCCTGACTGACACGACGAAAGTCGAGGAGCTGAACAAAACGATTTCCGATATGAAATTCAAACGTCACGCTTTGAAGAAGGAAATAGATTTTTACGCAGGCAAACTATTGGATATTGAGGTTCTTTGTGAGGAAGCAAGAAATGAATGTCCGGAGTTGGAAAACATATTGAAGTTGTTGAATTCAGAAGAGGGTTGCGTTTCTCCTAGCGGGTCTGGTGATGATGAAGCAGAAGAAGGGGAATCACGTGAAGATGTTAATAAATAAGTATATTTATAACTTTCCAAATAAACAATTGTATTACTCTTGAATGTCAGTATTATTTAAATCAAACAGTTCAAACGTCATTGTCTCATTGTATCAAATGTCAAACTATTTTTCATTTGCAAATTATTAAATTTAACTTTCGGTTGAAAAACAAGGGCCATAGCTGAGAACGTTTACTTCACAAGTGGGACTGCTGTGAACTTGATCAGGTACGTGATGCTCACGTGGGTGAACAATTTCTTCAGGACCAATTTTGGACATATTGAAGAGATGTGCACAGAGGCACACTATTATTTATTCATGAATATATTGTTTCCTGGATACGTACCCATGTCGAAGGTGAAGTTTGGTGGGTACCAGGACCAGGAGTCCACCCAAAACATTAAAATTTCCGAATAAATTATCAATATTCTCTTGTCTCCTTTATTTATTTTAGTTTATTTTTATTGGTCATAAGATTATAGAGTAAGTAATAAATATGAACAGGTACTATCTTCACAAATTGTTATCAATTTTTGTAGAAAATGCAATATAATATGACTCATCTAGCTAATATCACATAACCTATTAATTCTTGACATTTATACTAGAAATATCCAATCAATATTAAATAATTATATATTCACAAGTATTTTACATTATCACAAATTATTTTGATGTTGTAAAACTGATTTAAAATATCGTCAGAATCAATGGCTCAAACATGACCAGCGATAACTCGTCCAGACACCAGATGTCAGCAATTCAATGCCTTATTGCCCAGCAAATTTGAGAAGATTGGGGACCTTTGCAGCGATTCTGATTATTGTCAGATCATGCACTATCTGTTTTTCAACTCTATTCAGTTGGCAAGAGTGAAGTTCAATTCCAATCAAGAGTGCAGCCACATCCATAACTACACGTTACTACAGAAAAGCTTCAAAAAATTGAAGGTGGATAAGGAAGTACCAGTCGATCAATTGATTAGAGGACGTTTCCAAGATAATTTCGAGTTCCTGCAGTGGTTCAAGAAGTTCTACGACGTTAACTATAGAGGTACCTGTCATAAAAACAGTTAGCAGCATGTCTGATGAAAAAAACGTCGAGGACGTGAAAAAAACAATCGCAGAGATGAAACTAAAACGTCGAGCCTTGAGGGAGGAAAATGACTTTTACGCATACAAGCTAATGGAGATTCAAGTGATATGTGAATCATCAAAAGATGCATGTCCAAGGTTGGAAAAAATATTGGACTTATTGAGATATGGACACAGACGAAACCGTTACGAATCTAGTGACGATGAAGCAGGAGAAGGACCATCACGTGAATATGTTAATAAATAAGTATTGTTTGTAACTTTCCTAATAAACAATTGTATTAAACTTGAATGTCAGTATTATTTAATCCAAACGGTTCAAATGTCATTGTCTGAATGTATCAAATGTCAAATTATTTTTCATTTGCAAATTATTAAATTTAACTGTCGGTTGAAAAACAAGGGCCATAACTGAGAACGTTTATTACATAAGTGGGACTGCAGTGAACTTGACCAGGTACGGGATGCTCACGTGGGTGAACAATTTCTTCAGGACCAACTTTGGACATATTGAAGAGATGTGCACAGAGGCACACTATTATTTATTCATGAATATATTGTTTCCTGGATACGTACCCATGTCGGGGGTGAAGTTTGGTGGGTACCAGGACCAGGAGTCCACCCAAAACATTAAAATTTCCGAATAAATTATCAATATTCCGTTGTTTCCTTTATTTATTTTAGTTTATTTTTATTGGTCATAAGATTATAGAGCAAGTAATAAACATAAAACAGTACTATCATCACAAATTGTTATCAATTTTTGTACAAAATCAATATCACATAACCTATTAATTCTTGACATTTATACTAGAAATATCCAATCAATATTAAATAATCATATATTCCCAAGCATTTTATATTATTACAAATTCACAGAAACAATGGCCCAAAATGTCGACTTCTCACACATGACCAGCGATAACTTGTCCAGACACCAGATGCTAGCATGAATCAATGCCTTATTGCCCAGCAAGCTTGAGAAGATTAAGGACCTTTGCAGCGATTCTGCTTATTGTCTGATCATACATTATCTGTTTTTCAACACCATTCAGTCGACCAGGGTGTACAGCCACATCCACAACTACAAGATACTACAGGAGAGCTTCAAGAAATTGAAGTTGGATAAGAAAGTACCAGTCAATAGATTGATTAAGGGACGTTTCCATGATAATTTCGAGTTCTGGCAGTTGTTCAAGCAGATCTACGACGGTAACTATAGAGATCAGATCATACCTGTCATAAAAACAGTTAGCAGCATGTCGGACGCAAAGAACGTCGAGGACGTGAACAAAACGATCGCCAAGATGAAACTGAAACGTCGAGCCTTGAGGAAGGAAATAAACTTTTACGCATGCAAACTAATAAACATTCAAATATTGTGTGAAGGATTACAAGATGAATGTCCAAGGTTGGAAAAAATATTGCACGTATTGAGGTCTGGAAAAAAACCCTGTTACCGTGCCGATTCTAGTGACGATGAACCAGGAGAAGGACCATCACATGAATATGATAACTAAGTATTTTTATAACTTTCCAAATAAACAATTGTATTAACCTTAAATGTCAGTATTATTTAAACCAAACAGTTCAAACGTCATTGTCTCAATGTATCAAATGTCAAATTATTTTCCATTTGCAAATTATTAAATTTAGCTTTCGGTTGAAAAACAAGGGCCATAGCTGAGAACGTTTACTTCACAAGTGGGACTGCAGTGAACTTGAGCAGGTACGTGATGCTCACGTGGGTGAACAATTTCTTCAGGACCAACTTTGGACATATTGAATAGATGTGCACAGAGACGTACTACTATTTATTCATGAATATATTGTATCCTGGATACGTGCCCATGTCGAGGGTGAAGTTTGGTGGGTACCAAGACCAGGAGTCCTCCCAAAACAATAAAATTCCGAATAAATTATCAATATTCTCTTGTCTCCTTTATTTATTTTAGTTTATTTTTATTGGTCATAAGATTATAGAGTAAGTAATAAATATGAAACGGTACTATCATCACAAATTGTTATCAATTTTTGTAGAAAATGCAATATAATATGACTCATCTATCTAATGTCACATAACCTATTAATTTTTGACATTTATACTAGAAATATCCAATCAATATTAAATAATTATATATTCACAAGCATTTTACATTATCACAAATTATTTTGATGTTGTAAAACTGATTTAAAATATCGTCAGAATCAATGGCTCAAACATGACCAGCGATAACTCGTCCAGACACCAAATGTCAGCATGATTCAATGCCTTATTGCCCAGCAAATTTGAGAAGATTGGGGACCTTTGCAGCGATTCTGATTATTGTCAGATCATGCACTATCTGTTTTTCAACTCTATTTCAGTTGGCAAGAGTGAAGTTCAATTCCAATCAAGAGTGCAGCCACATCCATAACTACACGTTACTACAGAAGAGCTTCAAACAATTGAAGGTGGATAAGGAAGTACCAGTCGATCAATTGATTAGAGGACGTTTCCAAGATAATTTCGAGTTCCTGCAGTGGTTCAAGAAGTTCTACGACGTTAACTATAGAGGTACCTGTCATAAAAACAGTTAGCAGCATGTCTGATGAAAAAAACGTCGAGGACGTGAAAAAAAAAATCGCCGAGATGAAACTAAAACGTCGAGCCTTGAGGGAAGAGAATGACTTTTACGCATACAAGCTAATGGAGATTCAAGTAATATGTGAGTCATCAAAAGATGCATGTCCAAGGTTGGAAAAAATATTGGACTTAGTGAGATATGGACATAGACGAAACCGTTACGAATCTAGTGACGATGAAGCAGGAGAAGGACCATCACGTGAATATGTTAATAAATAAGTATTGTTTGTAACTTTCCTAATAAACAATTGTATTAAACTTGAATGTTAGTATTATTTAAACCAAACAGTTCAAACGTCATTGTTTCAATATATCAAATGTCAAATTATTTTTCATTTGCAAATTATTAAATTTAACTTTCGGTTGAAAAACAAGGGCCATAGCTGAGAACGTTTACTTCACAAGTGGAACTGCAGTGAACTTGAGCAGGTACGTGATGCTCACGTGGGTGAACAATTTCTTCAGGACCAACTTTGGACATATTGAAGAGATGTGCACAGAGGCACACTATTATTTATTCATGAATATATTGTTTCCTGGATACGTACCTATGTCGAGGGTGAAGTTTGGTGGATACCAGGACCAGGAGTCTAACCAAAACATTAAAATTTCAGAATAAATTATCAATATTCTGTTGTTTCCTTTATTGATTTTAGTTTATTTTTATTAGATATAAGATTATAGTGTAAGTAATAAACTTGAGACGTTACTATCGAAACAAATTATCAACTTTTGTAGAAAATCCAATATAATAAGACTCATCTTTCTGAAGTCACATAACTTATTAATTCTTGACACTTATACTAGAAATTTCCAATCGATATTAATATTGATATTATATATTCCCAAGTATTTTACATCATCACAAATTATTTTGACGTTGCAAAACTAATTTAAAATAACGTCAGAATCAATGGCTCAAAATGTCTATTTCTCAAACATGACCAACGATAACTTGTCCAGACACCAGATGCTAGCATGGATCAACGCCTTATTGCCCAGAAAATTGGCGAAGATCGAGGACCTTTGCAGCGGCTCTGCTTATTGCCAGATCATGCACTATCTATTTCCCAACTCCATCCAGATAACCAGAGTGAAGCTCAATTCTAATGACGAGTACAGCCGCATTCACAACTACAAGTTACTGAAGGAGAGCTTCAAGAAATTGAAGGTGGACAAGGAAATACCAGTCGACCGTTTGATTAAAGGACGTTTCCAAGATAATTTCGAGTTTTTACAGTGGTTCAAGAAGTTCTACGACATTAACTATAGAGGTCAGGCCATACCTGTCACAAAAACTACAAGCAACATGACTGACGCAAAGCAAATTGAGGAGCTGAACAAAACGATCGCTGAGATGAAACAAAAAGAACAGAACTTACATAAGGAAGTAAGCTTTTTCACAGGCAAACTCTCAAACATTGAAGTCTTGTGTCAGGAAGCCAAAGATCAATGTCCCCAGTTGGAAAACATATTGAAGGTATTGACTTCAGAAGGCGGTTGCGTCACCCCTCGTGAGTCCGGAGATAACAAAACAGGCCAAGGAGCAACACATGAAGTTGAAGACGTTAATAAATAAGTATATTTGTACCTTTATAAATAAACAATTGTATTAACCTAGTACGTCAGCATTATTTAAAAACAAACAATACAAACGTCATTGTCTCAACGCACCAAATGTCAAATTATTTATCATTTGCTTAAATTAAATTTAACTTTCGGTTGTAAAAGGACAAGGGCAATGGCTGTGAACGTTTACTTTACTAGTGGTACCGCTGCGAACTTGTCCAGGCACGACATGCTCGCGTGGGTGAACACCTCCTTGAAGACCAACTTCGTGAAGATCGAGGAGATGTGCACCGGCGCTCACTATTGCTTATTCATGAACATCTTATTTCCCGGGTACGTACCGATGGCGAGGGTCAAGTTTGGCGCCTATCTGGAGCACGAGTTCATCCACAACTTCAAAATATTGCAAGCCGTTTTCAAGAAGCTGAACGTGGACAAGATCGTGCCCATCGATCGACTGATCAAGGGCCGATTTCAGGACAACTTCGAGTTCTTGCAGTGGTTCAAGAAGTTCCACGACGCCAACAAAGGTCGCATACCGAACGACGGCGACGCCGTCAGGGACACCAGTTCAGCTTCGGTCAGCATCAGGGGGGAGTACTTGTCAAAGACGGAGGGTCTGAGGAGTCAGATCGAAGACATGAAAGTGACCATCGAAGGCTTGGAGAAGGAGAGAGACTTTTTCTCGCGCAAGCTCAGGAGCATCGAAGCTTTGTGTCAGGATGCTGATGAGACTTGTCCGTTCATACAGAAGATCCTGGACATTTTGTACGAGATAGAGGACGGGTTCGTCGTACCTGGTGACAACAAAGACAGCGACACCGAAGGAGCAGTCGAAGGAATTGGGGAAGGAGATGAATTTTAAAGTAAACAGTGTGGCCCTGTCAAAAAATTTATCAGTCTCAAAATTATCATGTCACAAAGGTTTACACTTTTAAAATATAATTTTATGTATTTCTAACATTTAAATACCTAGTAAATAAAATTGTGAATAACTTTTGCATCTTATTGTTCTTGTTAATGACTGGCACAACAATGCGTTAGTAATGTCAAACCTCCTGACAATCTAATCGTCACTTTCGGCTGTGAACAAGCACAAAATTTCAGTGTCTGCGACAAAATGGCGAAGACAACGGTGACCAACGTCCTCTCCACCAACGCCACCACCGACAACCTATCCAGGCACGAGATGCTGGCCTGGGTGAACGACAGTCTCCAAAGTAAGTTCGCCAAAATCGAGGAGCTGTGCACCGGCGCTCCCTACTGCCAGTTCCTGGACATGCTGTTCCCGGGCTCCGTCCCCCTAACGAGGGTCAAAATGAAGACCAACCTGGAGCACGAGTACATCAACAACTTCAAAATACTGCAGGGCGCCTTCAAGAAGCTGGGAGTGGAGAGGTTCGTGCCCATAGAGAGGCTGGTCAAGGGCAGGTTCCAGGACAACTTCGAGTTTCTGCAGTGGTTCAAGAGGTTCTTCGACGCCAACAACAAGGTGATGGAACCGAAGCAGAGTACCATCAGTTCGAGCAGTACGGCCGGCAACAAGGAGAAGATCGAGGATCTGAAGAAGCAGGTGGCGGATATGAAGAGGCGCATCGATTACATGTCCGAGAAGCTGACCAACATCGAGGTCTTGTGCAAGAAGGAGAAGAGGAGCAGCGTCTTAGTCCAAAAGATCTTGGACATTGTTTATTCGATTCCGGAAGGCTACGCCGAGGCCGACGAGCTTGAGGTCGAGGTTGTCGAAGAAGTGGAATACTGAAGTCTCTCAATTGTCCTTAACGAGTTTCTAATAAAAATTGTACAAGACTGTTATTCGTTCTTTAAAATGTTTCATAACTAGCTTTAAAATATCATGTTGCTACCCAAGGACACAATAGAACTTCAACAAGTTTCACTTGATCAGAGACCAGCTTAGGAGGTTTAAAACTATGTAAATTGTATATAAAATTATCCAAAACATTTTACAACTGTCTCAATTCTATCCTGAACACTTCAAGAAGTTTGAAGATGTCCAAACTGTATAACAATTTGCTTAAAAGGTTCCACAACTGTCTAAATTGTGTAGAGACCAGCTTAGGAAGGTTGGAAACTTATAAATTCTATACAAAATTATACAAAACATTTCACAACTGTCTAAATTCTATCCTGAACACCTCAGGATGTTTGAAGATGTCCAAATTGTATAAAAATTTGCTTAAAAGGTTTCACAACTGTTTAAATTGTGCAAAGACTAGCTTAGGAGGTTTAGAATTGTGTAAATTCTATACAAAATTATCCAAAACATTTCACAACGCTCTAAATTCTATCCTGAACACTTCAGGAAGTTTGAAGATGTCCAAATTGTATAAAAATTTGCCTAAAAGGTTTCACAACTATCTAAATTGTGTTGAGACCTGCTTAGGAAGTTGAGAACTGTGTAAATTCTACACAAAATTATCCAAAACATTTCACAACTCTCTAAATTCTATCCTGAACACTTCACGAAGTTGGAAGATGTCCAAATTATATAAAAATTTTTCCCAAAAGGTTATACAATTGTCTAAATTGTCTACAAAATTATCCAAAACATTTCACAACTGCCTAAATTCTATCCTGAACACTTTAGGAAGCTTGAAGATATCCAAATTGTATAAAATATTGTATAAAAGGTCTACCAATTAACTCAATTGTTTAGAAACTAGCTTAGGAGATTTAGAACTGTGTAAATTGTATGTAAAATTATGCAACACATTTCACAACTTCAAGAAGTCTTAAGACGTCCAAATTGTATAAAAAAATTGACTGAATGGTTCCACAACTGTCTAAATTGTGTAGAGACCACCTTAGGAGGTTTAAAACTGTGTAAATTGTATACAAAATTATCAAAACATTTCATAATTGTCTAAATTATATCTTGAACCCTTCAAGAAGTTTGAAGATATCTAAATTATATAAAAATTAGCTTAGGAGATTTAAAACTGCGTAAATTGTATACGAAATTATGCAACACAGTTCGCAACTTCAGGAAGTTTGAAGACGTCCAAATTGTATAAAAAATTGCCTAAAAGTTTTCGCAACTCAATTGTTTTAGAGGCCAACTTTATAATGTTGCAAAACCAGCTTTACAATATCACATCGGTAGCCAGAGAAACAGTAGAACTTTCCAGCTCCGTGCGTTGACACAACGTTGTGACAACCTGCTCAATCTGTCTGACATTCGAGGTAATTATTTTGGCAATTGAGTTAGACGAACGAACATTTTCAAGCACAAAATTCAAGTGGCCGCGACAAGGATTCGCAACGACAATGGCGATGGCGGTGAACGTTTTCTCCACGAACCTGACGACCGACAACCTGTCCAGACACGACATGCTGGCCTGGGTGAACACGCTGCTCAACACGCACTACCAAAAGATCGAGGAACTGTGCACCGGCTCGGCGTACTGCCGTTTCATGGACATGCTGTTCCCCGGTTGTCTGGTGCTTAAGCGGGTCAAGCTGGACACGAAGCTGGAGAACGACTACATAAACAACTTCAAGATACTGCAGGAGAGCTTCAAGAAGATGCGCGTGGACAAGATCGTGCCGATCGAGCGTCTGGTCAAGGGCCGGTTCCAAGACAACTTCGAGTTCCTGCAGTGGTTCAAGAAGTTCCACGACGCCAACGCCGGGGGGCGCAAGCAGCCGACGGCGAAGAAGCCGAGCCCGGCGAAGCCGCCGATGGCGCTGAGGCAGCCCGCGGCCAAGGTGATGGGCGACGTGGCCAAGTCGCCCGTGCGCAAACCGACCGAGAGCGAGAAGACGAAGCTGCACGAGCTGCAGATCATGATCAGCGGCTTGGAGAAGGAGCGTGACTTCTATTTCGGTAAGCTGCGCGACATCGAGGTGATCTGCAGGGAGACCGAGGAGCCCAACCCGTACATCCAGAAGATCCTGGACATCCTGTACCAGACGGAGGAGGGCTTCGCCCCCGCCGAAGAGGTGGACGGTTTCGTCGAGGAGGAGGTCGATTATTAATTACCATTGTCGTTGATTCGAATCTTAGTTGCATCAATAAAGCGTTATAAATTCACTTTGGGTTCTTTTCTTCCAACGTGGCGGAGTGTTTATTTTTAGATCGTCGACATCTTGACATCGGGGCGCCGATAAGAAACCGCCAACAAACAGAGGTCGTGACTCGAGGGTTTTCGAATGCCGCGGACAAAGAACGTTCGCTTTCACCCCCCGACCTTGGATGAGTGTGTCGCCACTCGAAAACATCCCCCTCCCATCCCCCAGGTGGTTTTTATGGAGGTAGTATTGTTTAATTACGTCACAACAGTAAAACTACCCCTCATAATTATTTTTTAGGACAAGTCAAATAATATTACACACAAAAAAAATGGAACCAACAAAGTAATCAGCCTAATAGAATTTACATTGGGGGCGAGAAAAATCCGAATTGGAAAAAGTGTGATTAAAATTAATGACGACGGCGTAACGGAATTTATTGGAGGCCGGTAATTGTTTTAAAATGTTCGATTTTTACGACAGATAATTCGAAGTCGGAGAGGGACGAATGAAATGTTAATGATGGTGGATCGTTCAATATTAAGGTTGAACGGTTGTACGCTTATTAATATTTAACAATCGGATTCACTGCTTAATTTATTCATACGATACAGTTATTTACGTAACATTGTTTTGTTTAAAAGATCCCAACGTGGCAATTAAACAAAACTTTCCACTAGGTGTCGCTGCACCGACAGTAATTCCCACCCAACAATTGCCAACTTAAACCGTACAAAATAAATCACTGAACTGATGGACCGATAAATCCTGCGGCGATTAATAAGCCATCACGTGTACAATTTATATCAATTCAGCACAGTGATGAAAACGATTGGAAAACATGAAACGTTCCACTCGACGAACAATAAATAGGGTTAAACACCGTCAAATTGGCCGTGGTGTCGCGATGGTTACAATAATGTGTGATTGGTGGACCAAATTAATGAACTCCGATCCGATAACTGAAATAATTAATTATTAATTGAAGTACATAATTAATAATGGGTTTTGAAACAATACGGTTTTTGGCAGGAAGTTGTTCATAATGGGACATTAATCAAGCCTCCGGGCGATGCTCGTGCGTTTCTTCTTTTGTGTTACTTGCTGGGTCTATAATTTATTTGCGGGACGGTTATTAAATTTTCCTGCTGGCAGGTGTGAGATGAACAACAATAAGGTTTGGTTCTTAGTCTTGTTTTAGTTTTATGATCCTTACTATTATTATAATGAAATTGAAGAATTTAGGGGGTTTAAATAGTATAAAAATGTGTCTAAAAAGTTTAATAACTGTCTAAATTCTATCCTGAACACTTCAGGATGTTGAAGATGTCCAACTTGTATAAAAATTTGCCTAAATAAGGTTTCACAATTGTCTAAATTGTGTGGAGACCAGCTTAGGAGGTTTAGAACTGTGTAAATTGTATAGAAAATTATCCAAAACATTTCACAACTGTCTAAATTCCATCCCGAACACTTCAGGAAGTTGAAGATGTCCAAGTTGTATAAAAATTTGCCCAAAAAAAGGTTTCACAACTGTCTAAATTGTGATGATATCAGCTTAAGAGGTTTAGAACTATATAAATTGTATACAAAATTATCCAAAACATTTCACAACTGTCTAAATTTCATCCTGAACACTTCAGGAAGTTTGAAGATGGCCAAATTGTATAAAAATTTGTCTACAAGGTTTCACAACTGTCTAAATTGTGTAAAGACCGGTTTAGGAGGTTTAGAACTGTATAAATTGTATACAAAATTATCCAGAACATTTCACAACTGTCTAAATTCTATAGAAATTTGCCTAAAAGGTTTCACAACTGTCTAAATTGCGTAAAAACCAACTTAGGAGGTTTAGAACTGTGTAAATTGTATACAAAATTATCCAAAATATTTCACAACTGTCTAAATTCTATCCTGAACAATCCAGGAAGTTTGAAGATGTCCAAATTGTATAAAAATTTGCCTCAAAGGTTTCACAACTGTCTAAATTGTATAGAGACCAGCTTAGGAGGTTTAGAACTGTATAAATTATCCAGAACATTTCACAACTGTCTAAATTTTATCCTGAACACTTCAGAAAGTTTGAAGATGTCCAAATTGTATAAAAATTTGCCTCAAAGGTTTCACAACTGTCTAAATTGTGTAGAGACCAGCTTAGGAGGTTTAGAACTGTATAAATTGTATACAAAATTATCCAAAATATTTCACAACTGTCTAAATTCTATCGTGAACAATCCAGGAAGTTTGAAGATGTCCAAATTGTATAAAAATTTGCCTAAAAGGTTTCACAACTGTCTAAATTGTGTAAAGACCAGTTTAGGAGGTTTAGAACTGTATAAATTGTATACAAAATTATCCAGAACATTTCACAACTGTCTAAATTCTATAAAAATTTGCCTAAAAGGTTTCACAACTGTCTAAATTGTGTAGAGACCAACTTAGGAGGTTTAGAACTGTGTAAATTGCATACAAAATTATCCAAAAAAATCTAAATTGTGTAGAGACCAGCTTAGGAAGTTTAGAACTGTATAAATTGTATACAAAATTATCCAGAACATTTCACAACTGTCTAAATTTCATCCTGAACACTTCAGAAAGTTTGAAGATGTCCAAATTGTATAAAAATTTGTCTAAAAGGTTTCACAACTGTCTAAATTGTGTAAAGACCAGTTTAGGAGGTTTAGAACTGTATAAATTGTATACAAAATTATCCAGAACATTTCACAACTGTCTAAATTCTATAAAAATTTGCCTAAAAGGTTTCACAACTGTCTAAATTGTGTAGAGACCAACTTAGAAGGTTTAGAACTGTGTAAATTGTATACAAAATTATCCAAAATATTTCACAACTGTCTAAATTCTATCCTGAACACTTCAGGAAGTTTGAAGATGTCCAAATTGTATAAAAATTTGCCTCAAGGGTTTCACAACTGTCTAAATTGTGTAGAGACCAGCTTAGGAGGTTTAGAACTGTGTAAATTGTATACAAAATTATCCAGAACATTTCACAACTGTCTAAATTTCATCCTGAACACTTCAGAAAGTTTGAAGATGTCCAAATTCTATAAAAATTTGTCTAAAAGGTTTCACAACTGTCTAAATTGTGTAAAGACCAGTTTAGGAGGTTTAGAACTGTATAAATTGTATACAAAATTATCCAGAACATTTCACAACTGTCTAAATTCTATAAAAATTTGCCTAAAAGGTTTCACAACTGTCTAAATTGTGTAGAGACCAACTTAGAAGGTTTAAAACTGTGTAAATTGTATACAAAATTATCCAAAATATTTCACAACTGTCTAAATTCTATCCTGAACACTTCAGGAAGTTTGAAGATGTCCAAATTGTATAAAAATTTGCCTCAAGGGTTTCACAACTGTCTAAATTGTGTAGAGACCAGCTTAGGAAGTTTAGAACTGTATAAATTGTATACAAAATTATCCAGAACATTTCACAACTGTCTAAATTCTATCCTGGACACTTCAGGAAGTTTGAAGATGTCCAAATTGTATAAAAATTTGCCTAAAGGTTTCACAAATGTCTAAATTGCATAGAGACCAGCTTAGGAGGTTTAAAACTGTGTAAATTGTATACAAAAAGGTTTAAACATTATTAAATTGTATAGAAAATAGTCTAAAAGGTGTCTCAAACTCGTTTAGAATGCAATTATTAAATTTTCCTCCAGCCAGATGGGATAAGAACAAAACTAAGGTTCACTTCTGCGTCCTGCCTTAGTTTTGTCTCTCTTATCTCTAACTGAATCAAACACTCGAACAACTTCATAATACACAGTTGCAAAACTAATAAATTAACTATAAGACACGACAAACAGTAATTAAAACTTCGAAAACCTGCAACTTCCTCATCAAACGACTTCCATACGTAATAACCTTAATTCGTCAGATAGCCCGGAATGTGTCAATTAAATCCGCCTCACTTCCATACTTCTAATCAGATTTCCGCCAGAAAACATGTCCCCAAACCGGGAGTCTGGAGACGCACGACAGTAAATAGCATCCGCCGTTTTCCATTAGCCCGCGTCGATTCCGGTGCAAGGCGGGCGGAGCGGGGAAAAAGAAAGGAGAGAGAAAAAAAAAATCGCTGAAATATCCCCGAGCATGAATTTCTTTTCAGCCGCGACTGAATAAATTCCTTCGCGTCGGCCTTGAAAGAATTCGGTCACGTACAATCTTTTTGTGTGTTGCCGTGGTTGTCGACCCAAATTAAAACACCAACCCCCCAACCCCCCAGGCAGTCGATAGTTGCGGTTAATAATTGATAAGGTAATGTGGACGAAAACGATACGAAATCAAGGCACAAGGCTGACGTGTCGAGCCATGAACCTCTTGTAAGGCTGCCGACGACTAATTGAATGTTATCCTCAAATATGTCAATTTAAGTGTTGAAGAAGATCGATTTTTTTTTTTTGTAATTCGTCGCCTAAATGCAATTGGAAGTTTTGCGGATGCGACGGACGTTGCCGAAATAAATTATGCAGTGCATGAGTCTTCCGACGAAAATTTGTTTCGGTACGGACGGAATTTAAAGGGTTTTCAGTGGTGAAGTAGTTTTTGCACGCTGCTTTAATGTTAATTGTGGTGTATTTACATTTATTAGCGCTGATGATTTTATGGGAACTGTCACAACTCTGTGTTGTGTACGAAATAGTTCAGGAAGTTTATAACAATGAAGTCTGTTTTGTAAAGTGTCTAAAAAGTTTCACAACTGTCTACATTTTATACAGGACACTATGGGAAGTTCAAAACTGTTTAAATTACTCGGGAATTTTTAAAATTGTTTAAACAGTATAAAATATTGCCCAAAATATATCACAAATATCTAAAAAGTATAAAAAATAAACCAAAATATTTCACAAATGTCTAAATTCTATACAAAATATTTCACAAAAGTTAAGACAGTTTAAAAATGTCCCAACTGTATAGAAAATTGTCTAAATATATAAATTCTATACAGAACACTTTAGAAAGATTAAAAATGCCTAAACTGTATAAAAAATTGCCCAAAAATGTCTAAATTCTGTACAAAACACTTTAGAGAGTATAAAATTGTCTAAATTGTATAAAAAATTATCGAAAATATTTCACAAATATCTAAATTGTATAAAAAATATTTCAATAATGATTAATTTATATAAAAAAATACTTCAGCTTGTCCAAACTGTATATAAATATTTCAGAAATGCGTAATTTCTATACAGAATCTTGTAAAAATTTTAAAATTGTCTAAATTGTATAAAAAATTGTCAGAAATATTTCACGTACGTCTAAAATATATAAAGAACTATTACAAACTTTAAAAATGTCCAAACTGTATAGAAAATTGTCTAAATATATAAATTCTAAATATTAAAAAAAATGCCTAAACTATATAAAAACTGTCCAGAATATTTCACGAGTGACAAAAAAGTTTTAAAATGTCTAAAATGTGTAGAAAATTGTCTAAAATACTTCACAAATGTCTAAAGCCTTAAAAGTTTTAAAATGTCTAAATTATATAGAAAATTACTCAAAATATTTCAGAAATGTTCAAATTTTTTAAAAAATAGATAAAAATATTTCAAGATTAAATTATATACAAAAAGTTCTGTTTAAAAATGTCTAAACTGGATAGAAATATTCCACAAATGCTTAATTTCTAAACAAAATATTTTAGATAGTTTTAAAATGTTTAAATTATACACAAATTTGTCTAAATTATTTCAAAATTGTTTAAATTCTATACAAAAGACTTAAAGAAGTTTTTAAATGCTTAAATTAAAAAAATTACCTAAAATATTTCACAAATGTCTAAGTTAGGTTGAAAGAGAATTTAAAAGTGTATAAATTGGATATAAAAATAATTTTAGTTCACTTTAAATAATTTTAAAGTTTAGAGACAGATTTTAAAAGCTTTTTACTAATTCACAAGTTTTTGTAAATTACTGTAATGGTGTTAATTGAGAAAAACATTTACATTTATTAACTCTAATAAATTTTAATATAATTTATCTAATTGTCACAGTTAAAACCGTCAGCAAATGTATAATTTATTAATTCAAGTACTTTTTTACTTCCTTTTGTGAATTTCCTAAAGTTGAGGACAAAACAGGAAAGTTATTGCTTGTTTATTCAGATCTAATTTATCGCTTCTCTTTTTTATCTTCTTCTGAGACCTGTCAACCATCTTAATTTTCATATATACGAAATTTGGAAGCTTTATATCATTAAAATTAAGTCTTCTTTTAAATAAGAACATTTTTTAATAGAATGTATTATAAAAATGTGATTTAATACAATTTAGTAACAATTTTAAATTTAATTTTATAAAAAATATACAATAATATGAAGGGAATTATTATAAAGTACGTGAGAATAAAGAAATATTATATAAAAGCTCGCCCTTTATATTATATAACCATTTTATTGTAAACCTTTTTCAAGCTTGATTTGTTACATAATTTTTTATTAAAATTATTTTTAAATCATTAAAATCTCTAATAAATTTCCTGCAGACACAATTTAATTGAATATTAAAATGTTGACCTTCACTTAAGTCACATAAAACTTATCTAAAACATGTTCAAATAAGACTAAACTGTGTTTATAACAGTAACGTGACTAAATCCTTGAACGAAAATTATAATTAATGGGTCAATAATTAATAATACAGTGAATGAGTCTTTCAACGAAAATTACTTTGAGCCTGATCCAAAGACAACTTTTTAAAATCTGGAGATAGAATTTAAAAGCTTTTAAGTAGCTCACAAGTTCTCGTACAAAGAAACGATGATGTTAATTGACAAAACCATTTTTATTTACTAACACCAATAAATTTTATTATAATTTATCTGATTTTAACAGCTAAACCTGTCACAGAAAGTATAATTTATTAATCCGAATACTTTTTTACTTCCTTTTGTGAGTTCCCTAAACCTGAGAACGAAACAGGAAAGTTATTGCTTGTTTATTTAGATCTAATTTATCGCTTCTCTTTTTTATCTTCTTCTGTGTCCTGTCAACCATCTTAATTTTCATATATACGAAATTTGGAAGCTTTAAATCATTAAAAATAAGTCTTCTTTTAAATAAAACCAATTTTTTTAATATGTATTATAAAAATGTGATTGAATACAATTTAGTAACAATTTTAAATCTAATTTCATAAAAAATATACAATAATATGAAGGGAATTATTATTAGTACATGAGAATAATAAAATATTATATAAAAGTCTCGCCATTTTTATTATATAACTATTTTATTGTCAAAACTTTTTTAAAGTTGATTTGTTACACAATTTTTGGTTAAAATTATTTTTAAATCATTAAAATCTTGAATAAATTTCCTGCAGATACAATTTAATTGAATATTAAAAAGTTGACCTTCACTTAAGTCACATAAAACTCAACTACAATGAGAAAACAAACATTGATTGAGTGACAAGTAAACTTTTTCAAACTTTCGGCGCTCACTCACCTTCGTCGTGGTAAAAACACGCGACACACCACCGTACCATCTCCACGTCATGTGTACTCCCCCAAGAAAAAAAAAAAAACAACCCCCCCAACACAACCGGCAAACCGAAAAATCCAAAAAAACTAAACGAGAAAAATGAAACAGACCAACCAAAAATCGAGTCAGAAAAAAATGTCGCAAAAATCCCTTTCTACAGACGCACCGGAAAGATTGCACAGCGCGTAAACTGCAAGGTGGGGGCGGCTCGCTCGGCGGCCGAATCGAGCACGGCTAGCTGGACTGTGGACTGGTGTGCGGATCGCGGCGGCGGCGGCGGCGGCTACGGCGGCGGCGACCGGCGATTTTCACTGGCGTCCCGCGTAGGGAGCGGACGGCGAGTGCGTCGGTACGCGGCGCCGTCTACAGATGGCGCCGCGACGCTGGGGACGGCGACTCAGCGGCATCGCGACGGGATCTGTGTGTGTGTGCCGCGGGCCCGCCGGCCGACGCCGCCATCGATCCGGCGACGGCACCGCGTATGTGCGTCGCTGACTGGTTCCGGGATCGTGGGTTTTTTATGCCTTATTTTTTTTTTTTTTTTTTTTTTTCGTTGTTTTTCGCCGTGGATCGTTCAACTTTGTACTTTTCGTCGTTCTCGACGAGTTGATGCACGTAATGACGGTACTTCCCGCAGAAATGGCTTCGTTAAATTTGTTTCTCTTTGATGAATTGGAAGGTGTTTTTGGTAAATTAAGTTGCACGTTACCTTTATCGATGAAATTCGTCTCGCTGATTCCTATCATCAGCTAAATTGACCCTTCGGCAGCTTCCCAACGCAAAGATTGATTCGTTCCCCTGAAAAAATCCAATACACTAAATTACCTGATTAAGGAAATCTCATCAGCCATATAATTAATTAAAAGTTTAATAATAAATCACTGTAATGGAATGTGAAAAATTCTCCAAATAATTTGTAAATGTTTAAATTGAATATAGATAGATTTTAGGAGGCTTAAGAATGTGTAAATTGTATAAAACTTTGCCTTAAAAGTCTCACATCTGTCTAAAATTATGTATAGACTAATTTTGGAGGCTTAAACATGTATAAACCATATTCAAAGTTGATCAAAACACTTCAAAACTGTCTAAATTCTATACTAAACGATTTAAGAAGTTTAAGAATATATAAATTGTATAAGACTATAGCTTAAAAGTCTCACACCTGTCTAAAATTATGTATAGACTAATTTTGGAGGCTTAAACATGTATAAACCATATTCAAAGTTGATCAAAACACTTCAAAACTGTCTAAATTCTATACTAAACCATTTAAGAAGTTTAAGAATATATAAATTGTATAAGACTATGGCTTAAAAGTCTCACATCTGTCTAAAATTATGTATAGACTAATTTTGGAGGCTTAAACATGTATAAACCATATTCAAAGTTGATCAAAACACTTCAAAACTGTCTAAATTCTATACTAAACCATTTAAGAAGTTTAAGAATATATAAATTGTATAAGACTATGGCTTAAAAGTCTCACACCTGTCTAAAATTATGTATAGACTAATTTTGGAGGCTTAAACATGTGTAAACCATATTCAAAGTTGATCAAAACATTTCGAAACTGTCTAAATTCTATACTAAACCGTTTAGGAAGTTTAAGAATGTATAAATTGTATAACACTATGCCTTAAAAGTCTCACACCTGTCTAAATTTATGTATAGACCAATTTAGGAGACTTAAACATGTATAATCTATACACAAAGTTGGTCAAAACATTTCAAAACTGTCTAAATTCTATACTAAAACTTTTAGGAAATTTAAAAATATATAAATTGTATGAGACTATGCCTTAAAAGTCTCACATCTGTCTAAAATTATGTATAAACCAGGTTAGGAGACTTAAACATGTATAAACTGTATACAAAGTTGATCAAAACACTTCAAAACTATCTAAATTGTATACAAAACCATTTACGAAGTTTAAGAATGTATAAATTGTATAAAGCTATGCCTTAAAAGTCTCACACATGTGTAAAATTATGTATAGACCAGTTTAGGGGACTTAAACATGTATAAACTATATACAATGTTGGTCAAAACATTTCAAAACAGTCTAAATTCTATACTAAACTATTTAGAAGGTTTAAAAATATACAAATTATATAAAATTGTGCCTTAAAAGTCTCACACCTATTTAAAATTATGTATAAACCAGTTTAGAAGTTTTAAACATGTATAAACTATATACAAAGTTGGTCCAAACATTTCAAAACTGTCTAAATTCTATACAAAACCTTTTAGGAAGTTTAAAAATATACAAATTGTATAAAATTATGCCTTAAAAGTCTCACACATGTGTAAAATTATGTATAGACCAGTTTAGGAGACTTAAACGTGTATAAACTATATACTAAATTTTATATTAAACCCTTTAAGTAGATTAAGAATGTATAAATTGTATAATACTTTATCTTAAAAATATCACACCTATTTAAAAATTATGTCTAGACTGTCTAAATTCTACTTAGGAGTTTTAAGAATGTCTGAATTGTATATAAAAATTGTTGATATTATTTCACAACCTAAATCCACAGAAAACACTTCAGAAAGTATAAATTGTTTCTCAGTCTTAAATTGTATCCTTCAGACTTCACCAGCCTCCCAAAGTAAAGATTGATTCATCTCCCTCAAAAAAAAATCCAATTACCCGATTAAGAAAATCTCATCTCAGCCACTTAATTAATTAAAACACGAATAAAAAATGACTGTAATGAAACGTTTATTACTTGATCACATGTTTTTATTTTTTTGGTTGCTTGACTTCAATCACCATGATTCGTGTACCACTTCGTGAACATTTAATTAAACTTCTTTCGTTGTTTCGTCATTTTGTCGCGTCACTTTCGAGAAATCGATCTGCAAATCGATCATCTTGACGTCCGAGTCGGTTTTGAACAGACTGTCGTCGTCGTCCTTCGCACCAGACGGCGACTTTTCCACCAGACTCTTGTCCTCCGGTTTTTCGACGTCCGGCGGTTTCGACGTCGGCTCCTTCGCGTGGCCCGGATCGTCTTCCCTTTGCGGCTGCGAGTTCAGGAAGTTGACGGTCAGCTTGAGGAACTCGTTCGGCTTCTCTTTGTGCGGCCAGTGGCCGGCGTTCTCGAGATACTTCAGTTGGGCGTTGGGGAACATTTTTCTGATGCGGGGCAGGTCGCTCCTTCTGCAATTAAAACGGACGTGACGGAGTTACCCCACGTTTGGTAAATGAGTTCGGTGACGTACTGTACGAAGTCAGAATTGGCACCGGCCAGAAACATGACCGGTCCGTCGAAGCTGACGTTGTGCACGTCAGGGAAACTGGCGATGCTCTCGTAATTGTTGAGCAGGGAGTTCAAGTTCAGTCCCCATTTGTAGCTGGAAGATACATTAATCATTTTGTTGTGTTAATTTTCTTTTAAACTTCTGCTAATGAATAGGCAAAGTGTCTAAATTATTGTATAAAAAATTGTCCCAAACGTTTCAAAAATTTTTAAATGTATTCAGAAAACTCTAAAATGTTTAAAATTATCTAAACTGTATAAAAATCTTACAAATAACTAAAATATATAAAGAACTCTTTAGAAAGTTTTAAAATATTCAAAGTGTATAAAAAATTGTCCAAAATCCTTCATAAATATATAAATTCTATACAGAACACTTTAGAAAGATTAGAAATGCACAAACTGTGTAGAAAAATATCCAAAATATTTCAAAAATATCTAAATTCTATATAAAACTCTTCAGAAAGTCTAAAATTGTCTGAACTGTATAAAAAACAGCCCGGAATATTTTTTCTAAATGTCTAAAACATATAAAAAACCCTTTCGAAAGTTTTAAAATGTTCAAAATGTATAAAAAATTGTTCAAAATCCTTCACAAATATATAAATTCTATACAGAACACTTTAGAAAGATTAGAAATGCACAAACTGTATAGAAAATTATCCAAAATATTTCAAAAATGTCTAAATTCTATACAAAACACTTTAGATAATCTAAAATTGTCTAAACTGTATAAAAAACAGCCCGGAATATTTTCCAAATGTCTAAAATATATAATGAACCCTTTAGAAAGTTTTAAAATATCCAATATGTATAAAAAATTGTCCAAAATCCTTCACAAATGTATAAATTCTATACAGAACACCTTAGAAAGATTAAAATTGCACAAATTGTATAGAAAATTATCCAAAATATTTCAAAAATGTCGAATTTCTATACAAAACACTTTAGAAAGTCTAGAATTATATAAACTGTATAAAAAACAGCCCCAAATATTTTTTCCAACGGTCTAAAAATATATAAAAAACCTTTTAGAAAGTTTTAAATTGTCCAAAATGTATAAAAAATTATCCAAAATCCTTCACAAATATATAAATTCTATATAGAACACTTTAGAAAGATTAGAAATACACAAACTGTATAGAAAATTATCCAAAATATTTCAAAAATGTCGAATTTCTATACAAAACACTTTAGAAAGTCTAAAATTATATAAACTGTATAAAAAACAGCCCGAAATATTTTTTCCAACTGACTAAAAATATATAAAAAACCTTTTAGAAAGTTTTAAAATTTCCAAAATGTATAAAAAATTATCCAAAATCCTTCACAAATATATAAATTCTATACAGAACACTTTAGAAATATTAGAAATGCACAAACTGTATAAAAAATTATCCAAAATATTTCAAAAATGTCTAAATTCTATACAAAACACTTTAGAAAGTCTAAAATTGTCTAAACTGTATAAAAAGTTGTCAGGAATATGTCTAAAATATATGAAGAACTCCTTAGAAAGTTTAAAAATGTCCAAACTATTCCACAAATGTCTAAATATAATGCACAACACTTTAATAAGTATAAAAATTACTAAAATGTACAGAATATGAACCAAAAAGTTTCACAACTCTTAAATTGTACATAGACTAGTTAAGAGTCTTAAAACTGTGAAAATTGTTAGATAATTTAATTACAATATAAGTTCTAAGATTAAAGCTGTTCCGCAGTTTTAAAATATATAGAAAACTTCTTAAAAAGTTTCGCAAGCAGCGTTTAAAGAATTCAGGAAGTTTAGAACTGTATGAATTGTTCAGTGAATTGTTCCCGTCCCTCTAATGGAGTACAAGCGTACAATAAAGAAAAAAAAGTGTCCCAGTGTAGTTTAATACAATCGACAGTCCCAGTAAATACCAATTTATCAGTTCATTTTCACTTTCCGCCAACCGTGAAAGTGACAATAAACCGCAGGACAATAATAAATCGTCCGATAAGTAAACAGATCCAGTCCGGGGTATATATTTTATGTTTCACGGCCGTTTTAACAGATGTTGTGAGGCGAGTGCGCTAAATCATCGTGCCGTAAAAGCGGCGAGAGCACTCCGGTGAGTCCGGCTGTCAGCTCATATTTTCAGCGACAGGAAAAACGGACGGAATCCGCTGAATTGGCCCCGATTTATTGGCGGCGTTGATACGTGAAGAACGCATTCGGCGTCGGCCGTTGAATGTTAATAAAAGAATATCGATGCCTTTCCGTCCGATTTCTGTGCTGAAATGATGTGGATCAGCCCACTAAACATTCTGGGATGTTCAGAAACGTATAAAATATATGTAAGTTTGTCTAAAATGTTTCACAACAGTCTAAATTGTATAGAGACCAACTTAGGAGGTTTAGAACTGTGTAAATTCGATATAAAATTACCCAAAACATTTCACAGCTGTCTAAATTCTATCCTGAACACTTCAGGAAGTTTGAAGATGTCCAAATTGTATTAAAATTTGTCTAAAAGGTTTCACAACTGTCTAAATTGTGTAGAGACCAGCTTAAGAGATTTAGAACTGTGTAAATTGTATATAAAATTATCCAAAACATTTCACAACTGTCTAAATTCTATCCTGAACACTTCAGGAAGTTTGAAGATGTCTAAATTGTATAAAAATTTGCCTAAAAGGTTTCTCAACTGTCCACATTGTATAGAAACCAGCTTAGGATATTTAGAACCATGTAAATTGTATACAAAATTATCCAAAACATTTCACAACTGTCTAAATTCTATTCCTAACATTTCAGGAAGTTGGGAGAATTCCTAATTGTATAAAAAATTGCCTAAAAGGTTTCACAACTATCTGAATTGTATTGAGACCAGCTTAGGAGGATTAGAACTGTGTAAATTGTATACAAAATTATCCAAAACACTTCACAACTCTCTAAATTCTATCCTGAATATTTCAGGAAGTTTTAAGATGTCCAAATTGTATAAAAATTTGCCTAAAAAGTTTCACAACTGTCTAATTTGTATAGAGACCAGCTTAGGAGGTTTAGAACTGTGTAAATTGTATACAAAATTATCTAAAACATTTCACAACTGTCTAAATTCTATCCTGAACACTTCAGGAAGTTTAAAGATATCTAAATTGTATAAAAATTTGCCTAAAAGGTTTCACAACTGTCTAAATTGTATAGAGACCAGCTTAGGAGGTCTAGAACTGTGTAAATTGTATACAAAATTGTCCAAAACATTTCACAACTGTCTAAATTCTATCCTGAACACTTCAGCAAGTTTGAAGATGTCTAAATCTATCCTGAAAACTTCAGGAAGTTTCAAGATGTTCAAATTGTATAAAAATTTGTCTAAAATATTTCATAACTTGTGTAGAGACCACCTTAAATTGTTTAAATTGATACCTTCCATCGGACTTTTGTACTAAATTGTTGACGATTAACCCCCTCAGAATTTTGTTGGGGACGACCGCCAACAGGTGCCTTTGCACTTCGTTCTTCGCCATCGACAAGGGCATGTTTTGGGGCAGCTTCAGCAGCCTCATCACCGAAAACAACATCGCAATGCTCTTGAAGTTCACGCTCGTCGTGATCGGTGAAATGTCCGACACGATCAACTTCTCCACCAACTCCGGCTGCAAACGGAAAAATGGGAGTTCGAACGGAACGGGAACCATTAAATTAATCATACGTATTTCAGCGAGAACAACATGCAAGCCCTTCCGCCCATGCAGTGGCCCAGCAGGTTGATCTTCGTGATGTTAGAGGTGTCGAGGAACTTCTTCAGATCCAAAACCATGTCGTCGTAGTTGTGGCTCTCGGTGAACGGCGAGTCGGCGTGGTTGCGGGCGTCCACCGCGAATATCTTCCGTTGCGGCGGCACCGACGTGTTGTGGTAGACCTTGGAGAAGGAGTTCCAGTTGCTCTTGGAGCCGAACAGGCCGTGGAAGATCAGCAGGGGAGTGGCACGGCCGCTGTCCTCACTCGTGGTCTCGTAGGACGCGTAGGCCATGTTGACGGCGTGGCCGCTCGACGTCTCCATCACCGTGTCGTCCTTTTTGACGGTGTAGTAGCCGCGACGGTGCACCAGGCCGATTGGCAGTGAGAATTTTTTGAACAACATGACTGGGAATTTTGCGATGCGATGCTGATTATTCAAACTAGGGGGTGGCGTTCACATGTCTGACGGGTTTCTATCAGTCAAATTTTTGATTTGCAATGATCGTTGTCAATTTTAATTGTAATTGTATAACTGTCGAATTGTTGGCGAGTTGCGGTTTTGATTAAATTCCGTCAATTAATTGTTGGCGTGTGGCGCAGTATTAAGTGATTTGTTCTGTGATCGGATTGATGGTTGTACAGATTAATGAGCCCCGTTTTGATGAGAGGCAATTTTACACCAAAATTTTAACATTAAAAAGATTAAAACAAAATTGATTGTGTATAAAATGTCCTAAAAACTTTTACAACTTTCTAAATACTGTACAAAACATTTTTGGATTATTAAAATTGTCTAATTTACTCACTAAAAAGCCTTTAAACTGTCTAAATAGTATGCAAGACAATTTTGAAGGGTAAAAATGTCTAAATTTTATAGAAAATTGACAAAAGAGCTTCACAATTTCCTAAATTCTGTATAAAACATTTTATAACTGTATAAATTGGGTTCAGAAAAGTCTCGGGAGTTTGAGACTGTCTAATTTATAAGAAAACTCACTCAAAAGATTCACAACTGTCCAAATTATATACAGGGCAGTTTTGAAGAGTACAAATGTTAAAGTCTTATAAAATATTATCTAAACAGTTTCACAACTTTCTAAATTCTGTATAAAACAGCTCATAACTGTATAAATTGGTTACGAAAGAGTTTTGGAAGTTTAAAAAGGTCTTAATTATACATAAAATTGCCTAATAACTTCCAAAACATGCTAAATCCATGTAGAAAAGTTTCATAACTGTATAAAGTATATACAGAACTGTTTTGGAAGTTTAAAACTGTTTAATTTACGTGGACGACTTAATAGAAAACCTCACAACAGTCTAAATTATTTACAGGACAGTTTTGAAGGATAAAAATGTCAAAGTTTTATAAAAAATTGTCTCAACTTCCTAAATTCTGTATAAAACAGCTCATAACTGTATAAATGGGTACAGAACAGTTTTGGGAGTTTAAAAATGTCTTTATTAGATATAAGATTGCCTAAAAACTTTCTAAACTCCCTTAATCCCTTTAAATAAGTTGCATAACTGTATAAATTAGGTACAGAAGAGTTTTAGAAGTTTACTCAAAAGCCTCACAATTGTCTAAATTATATACAGGACAGTTTTAAATACCTAAATTTTATAAAAAATCGTCTAAACAGTTTTACAACTTCTTAAATTCTGTATAAAACAGTTCATAAATGTATAAATTTGTTGTAGAATAGTTACCGAAGTTCAAAAATCTTTTAATTATATATATAAAACTTCCACATCTTTCTAAATTCCCGTAGAAAAGTTGCATAACTGTATAAATTGGGATGAGAACTGCTTCGGAACTTTGAAACTGTCTAATTTATACAGAAGGATTACTACAAAGCTTCACAACTGTTTAAATTATATACAGGACAGTTTTGAAAGGTAAAAATGTCCAAATCTTATAAAAACTTCTCTTAAACGGTGTCACAACTTTATAAATCCTTTATAACAGCTCATAACTGTACAAATTGAGTACAGAAGAGTTTTAGAAGTTTAAAAGTGTTCTATATATTCTATATAAAACGTCTCATGAGTGTATAAATTGATTACAGAACAGTTTTGAAAGTTTAAAAATGTTTAAACTTTCTAAATCGTGTATAAAACAATTAATAACTGTATAAATTGGATACAGAAAAGTTTTGGTAGTATAATAAATAAAAGGCAATAAATATAAGATATTTATTTAAAACAACATTTTTATTTACAATATGCATAAATATCTAAATTGTTTATAAAAATAGGTACATATCACAAGTTAAAGCAGATATACTATTTTTCTTACATATTACATCCAGAAATACCACTCAAAATAATAATATAAAAGTACAACACTTTCATGGCATTATAAATTGGACGTAACTTGTACTTATTGCTCATACATTGATTGATAAAACACTAGACTATATCTTACATAATATTTACAAACACTCCATTTACTCTACATCTTCTAAAATCTTGCTACTTGTATATTTGGTGAAAGGTCCAGATTCGATCTAAAACACAACTAGTTATTAGTTTCCTGTAAATCAACTGAAGGTAAATTCTACAACCTACGCAAGAATTATAAGTACTTACACCAAATTTAATAAAAGGAATAGCTACTCTTCGTTAAAGCATTTTTTTCAATGCTTAAGCTGTTAAGAAATTGAAAAGTTATTAGTAAAAGTGCCAAAATCAAACCCAAATATAAATAAACAACAAACAAACCAAAGCAACAAAAATCTACAAACAAAAAACAGTGCAAGCTAACAGCAACAATACCTTTAAATCCATTAAGCGTTCACTTCGCTGAAAATGAACGACATAATATTATTTACACGTACCTTAACTCAATCAAGGTTTGATCAACAACCATTCACCCACAAATATCAGTCACAAGACTCACCGGCAAACATCAAATTCCCACCGCCACATTAACTTAGAACTTACCTCGAGTAACTGACTGGGTCAACCTGAAGGGTGGCGTCGATTGGTCCCATTATGTACTTGCTGACGAAGTCGTATCTCAGCAAGCTGGACGAACCCATCGACACAGCCATGTGTATGATCAAATAGGCGCAGAATATCAGATACAGAACACCAACTGCCACCACCAACGCCACCGTGTACCACGGAATGTGCGAGTGGTTCAACAAATCGATGACCACGTAAGTGTTCACCCCTATCACAAACAAACTGAGCAACAAGGAGGCGATCTTCGTGGCCCTGCAACAACCCGGTCGTAAACATTACAAGAAAACAACAAAACGGGGACGTACAGTCCGTTGACGAACTCCCCCATAATCTGGGGGTTGCTGCTGAAAGCCACGCAAGGAATGGCGGCGAAAGGCAGCTGCAGACTCATGATGGCGTTCAGCGAGTCGTTCATGCTGGTCAGGTCGTCGATGTTGCTGAAGAACGCCAGCAGGAACGTGGGAATAATGGCTATTGATCTGGTCAGCAGCACACGCCTCCAGCGAGGCCACTGCAGGTTCAGGAAGCCCTCCATCGCAAACTGGCCAGCGTATGTGCCTAAAAAAATTGTAAAATAGTCTTCAGCTATTGGAGTAGGTTGGTGGGATCAACCTGTCATGGTGGAACTTTGTCCTGCGGCCAAAATGCCGACGCCCCAGATGTAGAGGGCGGCCAGGCCGTAGGTGCAACCCAGGAATATGCCGCCCTTATACAAGTTGGCTGTCACTGTCGAGTTGTCGTTGGCCTAAGTAACACACGTATTAATTAAAAGTGTTTTGAGGTGGAACACCAACTTACGGGGAAAATAGTGGCATTAATCGAAGGCACCTTCAGGCACGCCTCGTGCACCTCAGCGTTGGTCTTTTGGAACAACCCGTGGGCGAACACAGCCACAACAAAGACGTTGATCAAAAAGCTGACCAACAAGGCTATACATGTCTCAATGAAGTAATACAAGTTGGCGTCCCTAATTTTCTCCGGTTTGGACCTGTCCACGTCCCTGGACTTCACCAGGGCGGAGTGCAGGTACAAATTGTGAGGCATTATGACCGCTCCTATTATCCCAATGCCTTGGACCATCGCCCTGGAGTCGCAACCCTCGCACCACGGTATGAACATGCCCTCCACGATGCTGGTGGCGCTGGGCATGGAGGTGAAGTACTCGTATCCAAAGGTGACACCCATTATGGTGATCAGGAGGCCGAAGAACGCCTCGAGTTTGCGCAG
Organism: Aethina tumida; assembly: GCF_024364675.1. NCBI lineage: Eukaryota > Metazoa > Arthropoda > Insecta > Coleoptera > Nitidulidae > Aethina > Aethina tumida. Next base: position 16,631,793 of record NC_065440.1, on the reverse strand, counting down.
ACCGTACTTGTCCAACAGCAGGAACGTGAAAGTGTCGGCGATGGTGAACAGGACTCCAGCCCAAATGGGAATGCTGAAAACTTATGGTATAGAGGGGTTGTGAGATTGGGAAGGGGGATGTTACCGTCTGTTGGACAGGAGGTAAAGGGCCACGGCGGTTCCAATTACTTCCTGCATGTCTGAGCCAATTATTGCTATTTCTATCATCAGCCAGATTATGATGCGGGGAAGTTTTCTGTATTGTCTATAGCACATTTCAGCTAAATGTAAACCAGTTACCACCCCTATAAATTGATAAAAGTTACTAATTATGTCAATAAATATGTTTTTCAACGGAAATACGTCATTAAAACTTCATCAGTTATTCCTGACGAAAGAGGTTTTTCTTCACTTACTCAGGGGAAATTTTCATGACAACAAAATATTAATTTGGTAAACAAATTGAAATACTTGTTTATTGATTGCACATCATGCAAACTTGACCTTAACTTTTAAATACTGTACGCACTGACCGCAACATTATTCATTATACATCTGATAACTAATAGTTTATTCTAGACAACACAATGTAATTTGTAGAACATTGTTTAAAGAAAAATCCCCTTTGATTGATATACAATTACAACGTGCCAAACGTATAAATTTCTCTGGGATTTACGACTGTTTCTAAGCCTTAACAATTTACCAATTCTGGCGGACAACCGTTGCATCATGAGCCCCATAATAGTGGCGCTCAGTAACAGCCAAAGCAGTTTGTACTGGGCCACAGTACCACTTTGTAAGTCGCTCTCGATGTTCCCCGGGTCCAGATAGGCGATGGACATCAGAAAACCCGGTCCGGTGAAGGCCCACAGCTTCTTAAAGCTAAACCCCAACTGAAAAATCCATTAATTTAAGTCATTCTTTTAGAATCAGGCATTTTACCTTGTCGGTTTCGGGTATTTGGACCTTCTCGTCCGCGAAGTAGGTCTGGTTGGGGGTGAGGAGGGACGTCTCGCTGGGCACCGACCCAATCCTGGACAGGTCCGCGGTGGAGGTCGAGCCATCGTTCTCGTGGGGCAGCGTGTAATTTTTCTGCGACATCTGGAAACATGGTAGCTTGCTTGAGAACAAAAACATCGAAGGAATCTCGCACTTGTGTTAACACAATGAGATTTTTTCTTATCTGCCATTGATACCGCGTCTGGATGACTTTGTTTACCGTACATCTCGATTGATGTACAGATAAAAAATAATAATTGTTTGAGGATGTTTTACGAAATCGACGCGGCTGGAATAAATTTAATGGTTTGAAACCGCAGAAAGTTATTTATAGAAATCCATGGAAAAATTGTTTTCCTATTATCGAAGTAGTTAAATCAAACTTGACAATACAAAGAAAACGATAAAAATTTATTTGAAACATTTACTTTACAACTTTATTGCGTAAACGGCGATTAAACAAATTTGAACAACCATTTTCTTAACTATAATATGTGGTACAAAACCGGTATGATTATTTTAATGTCGTCTACTTTTCGTTGCTAATTATCACAGGTCAATAGTTCTTTTTAATTTATCTATACACATTAAAAAATTAAAAATAAAATTTTAACCAAATTTCCATTTTTTGTTTCTTCGTATTAATGTTTTATGAGTAAAATAAAGAATGAGTTCAGTTTTATTAGTATAAACTCCACAATTTTCAAAATAATTTAATGAAATTTTCAGACAAAAGACTAAAAAGAATTCTGAATTGAATAGTGAAAGCTGTTTGTTTCTATCTTTTTCAGTTTTTTCACAATATGTGACGAAGGTCAATAAATAATATTATATAGGTTAAACAGAGGATGTGTTCAGTTTTTTTAGTATAAATCCCACAATTTTCAAAATAATTTAATGAAATATTCAGACAAAAGACTAAAAAGAATTCCAAATGGAATAGTGAAAACTGCATGTTTCTATCTTTTTCAGTTTCTTCACAATATGTGATGAAAGTCAACAAATAATATTAAATAGAGGATGGTTTCAGTTTTTTTAGTATAAATTCCACAATTTTCAAAATAATTTAATGAAATTTGCAGACAACACACTAAAAAGAATTCCAAACTGAATTGTGAAAGCTGCATATTTCTATATATTTCAGTTTCTTCACAATATGTGATGAAAGTCAATTAATATAATTGTGTCGATTAAATAGACAAAAAGTTCAGTTTTTGCTGGATAAACTCCACAATTTTTAAGATAATTTAATCAAATGTTCAGATAAAAAACTAAAAAGAATTCCAAATTGAATAGGGAGAACTGCATGTTCCTATCTTCTTTAATTTCTTCACAATATGTCATAAAAGAGAACAAATAATGGTTTAAGGGTAAAATGAAGAACACATTCAATATTTTTAGTACAAGATACAGATAAAAATAATAAAACCCTTTTTATTACTCATATTTGACATAGGTGACAATTTTTGATAACATTTCTGAATCATATAAATAATGAATCAGTATAGAAAAGTAAAAACTGTTAATGGAAAAATAAAATGAACATAAATTTCAAACTATTTTAATTAATAAAAGTATAAAAATACAGTTGCATTTAATTAATAACAAGTAAATAGATATTATGTAAGTTTAAAATGTTTAAAGGCTCAACCAGCATGAACAATTCTTGGAATTCTTTCCAAGCAATCATTTCTTTTGTTCCAACAATCCTAAATTAGGATTAAAATCGATCAACGTTGGAACTTTAAGGTAAAACAAGATGCTGTACAAAGAAAAACAACTTAGATCTTCAATGGCAACAATTTTAATCGCAGTTTCGCAATCCGCACCGAATGACACAATATCATCGGTACCATCAATTCATAAAACGTAACACGCAACTTCTAAACACATCAGCGGGTTAACAATTCAACAAGCAACAATAATAATAAACCCTACCTCAGTTAAGTTAGGTTATCAATCACAGATTTGTTTAAAGTCACAAAATTGGCACCGAACCTTTGTGGTTTTAGTTCTCGCGCATTGTTTACCGCGTTTCAACAGCTGTACGAGCGAATTGTTAAACGTAACGCGTTCAACAATCGCCTAATTGGTACTGTTTTAATTTTTCAATGGAGTGTTGTCATTTAAATCAGTCAAGGCCAAATCCCTTCCACTATTACGGGTGCGACTTATTTCAAACGTAACCGGGAACGATTAGGTTTTAGTTGTTAGTTAAGTCTGAGGTTTTTGTTGTAAACGTGGAATAAATGTTTCAAAATTGTTGTTTATTGTTGTGTTCCAGATTTCGTTACCAACCGCACGTGGCCGCAAATTTATTTATGCAACGTTGGCGAAACTGACTCGAAAACCGCATCAGGACGAGGCTCGCGTTACTTAAAATTTTAAAATAATAAAATGCGACTTTGGAACAATTTTAATTTGTTTATTTATTGAGTTAAGGCCAAACGTTGTAATTTGGTGTATAATTAACAAGGATAATTAAAATTAAGTCACAAACAAAGAATAAAAAACCGCCGACAACACTGGAGTATCGCAAGCCTTGCGACGCACGCAAATTAGGCTGGTGGTCCTAGTGAGGTTATGTCACTGTCACAATTCGGACATTTCAAATAACAAATGCTGTATTATTTCCCACAGCGCGATTGCATTCGTAACGTTTAGGTTGTGAACGGAAAACGGTGGTAGGTGTGCTGGCGCATGTGATATTATGAGCAAGATGACCAAAAATGCTCACGCCGTCGACAATTCGGTCGCCGAACGAAGACTGAGGGCCATATACGGTAATTTCGGGCACAATAACGTGCCGCCCGTCGCTAAACGACTTGTTCACGTGTTGCAGAATGGCTGGACTGCTCGAACAACAAGAAGGCGCTGCAAGAATGCGACAAGGTGCTGAAGAAGACGCCGAACTTCCAGTGCGCCAGGGCGCTGAAGGCGCTCACGTTGCACAGGATGGGGAAAGACAACGACGCCGTTCACATACTGGACGAGCTGACGCAGGAGAACCCCACCGACGAGCCGACGTTGCAGGCGATGACTTTGTGTTGTCGAGAGATGGAGAAGCGTACGTACTCAACAATAAAATCCTGTATTGTTTTAAATGGTGGTGTTTGTTGTAGTGGACAGGATAATAAAACTGTACGAGAGTGCGGCCAAAGTGGACCCAAGCAATGAAGAGATCCAGACGCAGTTATTTATGTCGCACGTTCGTGTGGCCAACTTTAAGGCATCCCAGAACGTGGCCATGATTCTGTACAAGCACCGGCCCAAAAACCCGTACTACTGCTGGGCCGTCATGTCGATAATTTTGCAGGCGACAAGGGGTGAAGGATCCACAGATCCTGTCAAGAAAAAACTGCTCTTGAGCCTGGCAGAACGTATGATGGTCAAATTAATACAAGACAATAAATTGGAGGCGGAACAAGAGGTGCAGCTGTATGTTATGGTACTGGAGGCGTTGGAGAAGTATGATGAGGTACTTCAAGTGCTCCATGGGCCGCTAGGCAAGAAATTAACTGGCGCTGGGGTACCACAGATGAAAATCAAGTATCTGAAACTGTTAAACAGATGGGCCGAAGTCAATGTTATTTGCAAGGTTGTCTTGTTGGAGAAGTAAGTTTCAATCATTTTTATTCAACAATTTCTGTAATACTATATTGCAGTGTGGATCGCTGGGACATTTGGTTGCAATACATCGAATCTGTGTTACATTTGGAAAATGGTTCAAAAGAAGTCAATAAAGAATGCAATGGAATTAGTGAAACAGAAGCACCCGACGACACGTTTGAGAAAGCCCACGAATTTATTTGTCGCATCGTTGAAACTGGTTCCGGAAATAGTACGTTGTTCTCACATGTTTTTGACTTTAATTTTACATGTACACTTTTTTTGGTATAAACTCTACAAGTATCAAAATAATTTAATGAAATTTTCAGTCAAAAGACTAAAAAGAATTCCAAATTGAATAGTGGAAACTACATATTTCTATCTTTTTCAGTTTCTTCACAATGTGACGAAAATCAACAAATAATATTATATAGGATAAATAGAGCATGGGTTTAGTTTTTTTAGTGTAAACTCCACAATTGTCAAAATAATTTAATGAAATTTTGAGACAAAAGACAAAAAAGAATTCTAAATTGAACAATAAAAACTACATATTTCTATCTTATTTAGTTTTTTCATAGTATGTGATATTTTCAGATTTTTCTTTACGAGGTCCGTACCTGGCACGTTTCGAGCTGTGCTCGAAGCTGCGGGACAAAGGCCTAGACGCCGGCGACATGCTGGGCGACGTCACGGAGCTGTTCATCGAGTATTTCCGCAAGTTCGGCTACAAACCTTGCTGCGTCTCCGACCTACGACTGTATCTGCGTCTGTTGGACGACGAAAAAAAGCTGGATCTGGCCACCAGACTCATCAAGGACGTGGGAATCAACAGCTCTTTCTGCATACCTTTGTCCGTGGACCAAATGCAGAGGCACATAGGTGCCCTGCAACTGTCCAGGCTGTGCGGCAGCCATCGCAACCTGACGGCTGAGCATCAGAACGCCTTGGTCACGGCTCTGAGTTTGCACTACAATCACGGTCACCAGAACTTCGGTACTGGACTTTTAGTCACCGACATGGGTCCGGCTGATGGTTATGCCCTGTTGGCTGCGCATGTGCTGAGTGATTTGGCGGAATTGCAGCAAAACTCCGATTATTTGCTGGTGGCGCTTGTGTTGCTCAGTTCGTTGCTCAAAAACTCTCCCAGTAATTTCCACGCCAAGTTGTTGGCCCTTAAAATCAACCACAACATCGGTACTACTTGCAATAATTTATATTTACTTTGTAGATTATTATTATTTTTGTAGGAAACGTTATTAGTGCTCAAGAAATGTACAGCAGTCTGGAAGTTAAGCACCTCCAGTTGGATTCGTTGGGCTACGCCCACTGTGCCAGACTACCGACCACGGGTCTCTTCTCGGCCTGCGGCCCCTTATACGACACGACAATCTCCTTCTTCACCTCCAACTACAAAGACGTAATATACTTAAACATTTATAAACTAATTTTGCTGTACATCATGGTTTTATGCAGAGTTCTGACCACCTGACCTTCTCGTACAAGTTCGGCTCGTTCCTCAAGCTCGACGAATTCATGGACTTCCGGGAGCGGCTGCGCCTGAGCCTGCACTGCGCCCTCGTGGAAGCCGACAGGGCCTATTTGGATTTAGTCGAGGGTCCGACCGCAGGACGTCCTCTAGACTTGGGTGAGACGACGTTACGTGACGGTTCACCGGAGGACTCGTTGCGTAATAACTACGACGCCGCTGTGTACGCGTCGTGGGACCCGGAGCGGGTGGCTGGACGACTGGATGAAAGGCAGGAGAAGGAGGCGTTTACCAAGTCCACGAAAACGTACGTCACTTTCCAAATAGTTTATTATATTATTAAATGTGTCAACGTTTAGGTTCTTGAAACTGCGCACTGGCATGTTGACCTGTCTGCGCAAGGCCTTCGATTTGGGGAAGGCCGACGAGAGTACCCGTCCCACCGCCTTGAACGACTTGGACTCTGCCCTGCGTACTTGGAATAACCTGCACAAGGAGGCGCCCAACGACGTAAGCACAATACCGGTGCGCTGGTGGCCGCCGTCGCGCCTCGACGCCGCCCTCCTAGTACCAAGCGTTGGTACAGCCGGCGCCCTGTTGGAGCTGTTGGTGGCAATAGCCGGGGACGACGTGGAACGGGGGAAGAAGGCGGTGGAGCAGCTGAAATGCGGGCTGTGCTCGCTGAACAGCTGTTGGGGCAGCGAGGACGCTGCCAAGGACAGTTACTTGCCACAAAGGAGGCGGACCATGGAGACGATAGTCAACTGTACAGAGGTAAAATTAACCCATCATTCATTCCTAATTGAGTTTATTGTGTGGATGTTTTGCAGCTGGTGTCGGTGTCGTCGCTAGTCTGCGGCCTGTGTTGCGACGTGCCGCGCTCCCGTAACGCCGCAGGCGGTCGGAAGTCGAAGAAGAAGTCCAACGCGTCCGACTCCACGCTGGAGCTGGTGAAGGAGGCGGTCTCGCTGGTCGCCGACGCCACAACGAAGTTGGCCGAAGCCGTGGAGGCGTGGTCGACGAATTGCGCCACCTGCGACGCCACCAAGCTGCTCGAGGGGCTGAGTCTGGGTGGCGTGGAGGTCGCATCGGCCGAAGGGCTGTACAAGACGGTCGTTGACAGTCACGGCCTCTGCGTGAGGGAGGTGACGGCCGCCCTCAAGTCCAAGGCCAAGTACTTGAACACTCTGACTGTGTGATTGCGATTGGTCATTTATTTTTTGTTGTAGTTACAGAAAAATAAACGCGATTTTTAATACGATTTGGTGTTTTATTCCCCTGCGTTTTGTGTTTGTATTTGACTAACAATATTAACAAAAAATTGAAGTTTATTAATATAATTATATTGTAAATATCTTCAGCTGGTAAATACTGCATATTAACTATTCATAAAGTGAGAAATAGCTGTACTTAATAATATAACAGATTAATTTTAGAATATTGATTGTCGGTCAATATAAATATTTTATTATTAAATTAGCCTATGACAGCTCATAAACTAATTTACAGGTAAAATATAAATAACAATTTCGTATCGAATATGTAATAAAAATAATATTTCCTTGTATTAATATATAAAAAAATGTTGATTAAAATAGCTATTTTAATCTCGTTCATTATCTTCATGTTACATCTTCTGGAAAATTAATCAAACAATTATTCCAGATACATTAAGTATTTATAAAAAAGGAAATAATAGTATTAATAAACAAGCTTAATTTTAGAATATGGATTTTCTGACATAACTACATATACTTATCAATTATTAAAACAGTCTAGGCCACTTTTTCATTCATTTTATTTCAGTAACATACAAAAACAATGAGCTGAAAAGCTTCACCCGTTTTCATAATTCATTAAATAACAATCACATATCTTATGTATGTGGAGTTAAAACACAGAGTATGGTTTAATTAATTAATTTATTTAATAATCATTCACAATTGTCTACAAACCAATGAGTTGCAATCACCTTTTTGTAGTATTCAGTTGAAGCTTTTGCAGTTCTGGTTCTGTTATCACTTTCAAAATCTATAAGATAAAAACGAAATTTCTCTCTAAAAATAAATAGTTAAAAATCTTTATCTGATCTTGATCTTGATAACTTACGTAAATCCATTAATCTACTCGAGATTATCTAGAAGTCTCCAAGTTTAACAGAGCTAAAGAAACGTTAATCGTGAAAGAATTTTTTTTAGATTTTTATTTTCATATTTTTATTTGTTTTGTTTTTGTTTTTTTCTTATATTTATTTCTTAATATAGTTAGTTTGTTTTAACCTGAGTTTTGATTAATCCCGTGTTATAAATTTAACAGGAGTAAAATAGTGAGTAAAAATTAACGAATACATCACATTAGTTGTAGATTTGTTCAACGAAAACCTTTGTTTGTAATATTGAAATTAATTATTGATTGAAGATTCTAATTATTAGTCAGTCTGTTTTCAAAGGTGGCAAGTTGCATTCTATATTTATTTAAAAATACAGTGGCAAATAAAATTAACATGAGTGGCATTGAAGAAAATCACAATAAAATAGGAAAGAAAACTCAAGTTGATCACATTGTAGAAGAAATATTAAATACCGAACAAAATTATCTGGACATTTTAAATGTAATTAACTTTGTAAGTTCAGTTTACTTTGTTTCCTACAATTTTTATTAAAAATTACAATCACTAGGGCTACAAGAAAAGGTCCATTGACATAACTGTTAATTACTTATTGCCTCCAGATTTTGAAGGTAAATTTAAGGTAATTTTTTCCAACACGAACCAATTAGAAAAAATGCACAGTGAATTTTTTGAGGACCTCGTAAAATCTGCACACTCCATCGATTTGTTAGCTGAATGTTTCATAAAAAGAGTAAGTGTCGAGTTATTAATAATATTCTAAGTCACTAATTGGTGATTTTTAGGAAAATTTGTTTTTAGACTTATACACCGACTTTTGTATGAATCATTATAACTGCATTGAAGCAGTTAATTCAAATGATTTGCAACCTTTTTTTAAAAATTGTCAACAAAGCTTGGAACATGACCTATACATAACTGATTGTTTAGACATGTCTCTTCAGAGGATCAGCAAATATAAATTGCTACTAAAACAGTTGCTTAAAGAAACTGAGAGTCAGCATTTAACCAGAGCTTTCAATTCCGTTAACAACATCTTAGATAAAATCAACAAGAGTGTCAGCTACTCCTTGCAAGGTCTGCCTGAAGACCTGATGAACAAGGGAAAAGTGATTTTGCAAGGTGAATTTCAAATCGTAGAAGCCAATGCTGAACGAAAATTGAGCCCATGGATGAGAAAACATGTATTTTTATTTGAAAGGTTAATTATCTTGAGCACACCAATCGTCAATAACAAACAAACAATATTACAATACGATCGACACTTGAACGTGACTGAAATTGGAATGACCAAAAGCCAACTCGAAAACCCCAAACAATTTTTAATCACTGTTAAACGGAAAGGTGAGGAATACATATTTAAAGCTCAAACCGAATTGGACTCACAACTTTGGCAGGATGAAATCAGTGACATACTTTTCTCACAACTCAAAGAAATTAGATCATCAAGGGTCATTAAAAAACGTCAAGAGCCGTCTGACTTTCAATTTGTAAGTAAAAGTTTCCCCTAGTACTTCCGGACAATTTAATGACATTCTAGGTCAAAGCTAATGCAAGAACCATCGACTCGATTGTGGAGACTGAAGAAGCTTACGTGGCAAATTTACAAGATTTTTTTAAGGTAAAAGTGTTGTGTACTGCTCCAGCAGATTTAGAAATTTAAGTTCACAGGATTACGAGTTGTTGAAGCTATTGCCGTCTGAACACCAGTCGGAATTGGAGGCAATTATTGGAAACCTAGAGGAAATCAGCAAGTTCCATTCCGACGTTGTCTTGAAGGAGATGAGGAAGCGTAAAAGTGTCGAAAGTATGCTTCAATGTTTCGACTACTTGGTAACGTTCAACCACTCAAAAACCAACAACAAATTAACTGCAATTCTTCCAGAAACGCAAGTTCCAACTCCATTACAAATTCTACTTCCAAAACGCCCCCAGGTCTTTGCACTATCGAGGAGTGATGGGGGAGAAATTAAAAAAGTCGAACGTCCACCAATCAACCAATCAATCACTTCAAAACCTAATTAATTCTGGGGCGCTGTTGGAGCCAATGAAGAGGATTGCGGTCTACGAAAGACTTCTGGAGAGCATAAAATTTTACCGTAACGACCTCAGAGCTTCCAAACAACATATCCTAAACTACTTGCGACACATTATGAACAGCATAAAAGAAAGCGTGTCCACCATTCAGCAAATTGATGGATTTCCATTTCACCTCCATCAAGGAGGCTTGGTCCTCGAAAGCGACATGTTTGTTTCAACACCGGGCAAACAGCCGGACACCAAACATGTTTTTTTCTTCGACAATCTAATTCTATTCACAATACCCACAGGCGCTAATGGTATCAAGAAGTACCAAGCGAAGGACTACTTAACAACCGATAAATTAAAAATTAAACACAATGAAAACGAGAGAAAGTTGGAGCTGTCCACCGACGTTTCTAAACTCCTCTATACATGCTTAACAAATAATCTTGAGTTAAAGAGGAAGTTGGTCAAACATTATGCAGCTATAACAACCGAAAAGGATCCCGAATTGAAAGATTTCTCTTGATGTAATGATAATGATATTTTCCGCCAATAGACTAAAAAAACTCCGAATATTCAGGTAAAAGATAAAAAAGAATTTCGAATCGAATATGTAATAAAAATATTAATAGTATTTCCTTGTATTAATAAATAATAAAATGTTGATTAAAATAGGTATTTTAATCTCTTTCATTATCTTCATGTTACATGTTCTGGCAAATTAATCAAACAATTATTCCAGATACATTAAGTACTTATAAAAAAGGAAATAATAGTATTAATAAACAAGATTAATTTTAGAATATTGATTTTCTGACATAACTACGTATACTAATCAATTATTAAAATAGTCTACGCCACTTTTTCATTCATTTTATTTCAGTAACATACATAAACAATGAGCTGAAAAGTTCACCCCTTTTCATAAATCGTTATATAACAATCACATATCATATGTATGTGGAGTTAAAACACAGAATGTGGTTTAATTAATTAATTTAATTGCATCATTATTCACAATTGTCTACAAGACAATGAGTTGCAATCACCTTTTTGTAGTATTCAGTTGAAGCTTTTGCAGTTCTAGTTCTGTTATCACTTTCAAAATCTACATGATACAAACCAAATTTCTCTCTAAAAATAAATAGAGATAAAATCTTGATCTGATCTTGATCTTGGTAACTTACGTAAATCCATTAATCCACTCGAGATTATCTAGAAGACTCCAAGCTGTATATGCTGTCACATTAACTCCATCTTCATACATTGCATCCAAAATGTTACTTAAATATTGCTGAAAACGAAAAGGAATGTTGCATTACAACGTGAATTCTTTGCTACTACTTACTCTGTAATAGTTAATTCTAAAATCATCTTGCAAAGTGGTACCATTATCTGAAATTCCATTCTCTGTTATCATGATTTCAGGATTGTTGTACGTGTCCTTGATCCAAACCAGTAGCTTCCTCATTCCCCAAGGAACAACCTAAAACCTAAAGTTGACATTTTCTTCTGTAAATACATAATTTACACCAGACCTTAAGCCAAGACGTGGCAGAACCTTCCCAGCTTTCGTCTTTGTACGCAGTACTGCCCATATCCTTGAACCAGCTGTGAGTACTGTAGTCAGTGTCTTCTTGTTTCTTTACGAGGGATGTGCTGTAAGAGTTCACGCTCATAAAATCGTAAGTTCCCTTGATGTATTCGATCTCATCGTCAGTGAAGGTGGGCAATCTGGATCCTGGAAAGTTTTCCTTCGCACTCCTCTCGGCGATCCTGTCGATCATCACTTGGGGGTAGTTGCCGTTGACGATTGGATTCGCGTGCCAACCAAACTGTAACATAGTAAATTAATTCCAGTTTAGCACTACTAAGTAAGGAATTACACTGAATTGCAGTCTGGTTTCGGCCGCCTCAATGTCCTCGGTACTGTTGGTCATCGGTTCGAACCAATCGCTGTCGAAGACCACCGAGACTCGTCCTGTAATACAACGCATTGAGGTACAGCTGTTGGTTAGGGGGAAGTACCGAATCACCTCCTTGTTTGGACCTGAATTCGTCGTCGTAAATGTGATAGGCCTTGGCGTGGGCCTTGATGACGTTGTGGGTGCACATGTAGTCCCCAAAACCCGGACTTTTGACGGCGGGTGCCAAAGAACCGGAACCGTAGCCCTCCTCGCACACCTGCCGGATTTCGTTGAACGTAGCCCACAGCTTCACTAGGTCCCCCAACTCCCTGAACACCACCCTGGCGTACTCCGCATAAATATCAATCAACAAAGAGTTAGTCCAGCCACCTAAGTCTTGCAGAGGCTGCGGCAAATCCCAATGGAACAACGTCACCATCGGTTGTATGCCGTTCTCCAACAGTTTCCCGATCAGGTTCCTGTAATACTGAACTCCCGGCTTGTTGACTCGGTTATTGAAGCCCGTGGGCAGGATCCGCGACCAGGACAGGGAGAAACGGTAGTGATTTACGCCGAGGTCCTTCAGCAGACGCACGTCTGCCTCGTACTTGTGGTAGGAGTCGCAGGCCACGTCGCCCGAATCGCCGTTCTTGATGAACGACGGATTGGTGTGGACGATGCGGTCCCACACGTTCTCACCCTTGCCGTCGTCGTTCCAGCCGCCCTCCACTTGATAGGCGGCGGTGGCCGCCCCGAACATGAAGTTGTCCGGGAATTTTTTCATGCTTATGTCGTCTGCGGAACTCAAACTGACTTGATAATTAAAGAAAATGAAATTTAATAAAGATTTAAGCTTACTTGCAAACGATTAAAATAAAAAAAGACAGGAATAATTCTATTTGAACCATCATGATTCGTTGCCGACCTACAACTAATTTAATTATTAATTTCACATAAATTTATATTACATACATTTATCTTGTAATAAATAAAAAACACTTATAGTTATTTTTATTTCTTTTTATATTTATTTAACTTGATTGGTTATTGATTTGTATATCTTATCTTCTTTTGATCGTAAACAGTTTAATTAATATTATTTTAAATATTCTTCAAAAAGTTGATGTGGCATCTTTACTTTAAAACCAGAGTTTTATTATCTGGGCAGTACTGTGTACAAAGACAAAAACTGAGAAGGTTCTGCAACGTCTTGATTAAAGGTCTGTTGTAAATTATAAATTTATAAGAGAAAATGGCTACTAATAAAAATAAATGATAGCTACCAATTTACATTCAAAGACTACTATCTAATGTCAGGGGAATACCCGGTGACACTTTGTAAACAATGATGGTTGCCTAATGTTTCATATTTAAGATGTAAGATCAGGATAAAAGAAAATTAATTTTCAGATAATAGTACCACTTTGCAGAACGATCTTAGGATTAACTAATAAAAATAAATGATAGGTAGCAAGACAGATTAAAAGATTACCTAATGTCGGGGAATACCCGGTGAAAGACACTGACATTGGCACTGTGGGTTGCCTAACAGTTCACATTTACGATGTAAGATAAGATAAAATTAATTTTAAATAAAAATTATAAGGTTGACAATGATTATAACGTGCTCAGAAATTTATTTACCATAACAACTTTGTCTTCGTCAAGTAGACGTTTTTATAAAATCTTTCAAAAAGATGGTGAATAATATAATTGATTTCTCACCATTAATAAAAAATATTATTTTATTATCAACATATTATCAAGATAAAATGTTTATCATAGCAAATTATAAATCAGTCTGTTTTCAAAGATTACAAGTTGCAATCTATATTTATTTTACAAAACACCACCAAACAAAAGGAACATGAGTGGAATTCAAGAAAATCACAATAAAATACGAAAAAAAACTCAAGTTGAGCACATTATAGAAGAAATAATAAATACCGAACAAAATTATCTGGACATTTTAAGAGTAATTAACTTTGTAAGTTCAATTTGATTTGTTTCCTACAATTTTTATTAAAAATTACAACCACCAGGGCTACAAGAAAAGGTCCATGGACTTCACTATGAATTACTTATTACCTTCAGATTTTGAAAGTAAATTTAAAGTAATTTTTTCCAACACGGACCAGTTAGTAAAAATGCACAGTGAATTTTTTGAAGACCTTCTAAAGTCTGCACACACCATCGATTTGTTGGCTCAGTGTTTCATAAAAAGAGTAAGTGTCGAGTTATTAATAATGTTCTAAGTCACTAATAGGTTATTTTTAGGAAAATTTGTTTTTAGACTTGTACACCGACTTTTGTATGAATCATTATAACTGCATTGAAGCAATTAATTCAAATGATTTGCAACCTTTTTTTAAAAAATGTCAACAAAGCTTGGAACATGACCTATACATAACTGATTGTTTGGACATGTCTCTTCAGAGGATCAGTAAATATAAACTGTTACTAAAACAGTTGCTTGAAGAAACTGAGAGTCAGCATTTAACCAGAGCTTTCAATTGCATCAACAACATCTTGGATAAAATCAACAACAGTGTCAGCTACTCCTTGCAAGGCCTGCCTGACGACCTGATGAACAAGGGAAAAGTAATTTTGCAAGGTGAATTTCAAGTCGTCGAAGCTAATGCTAAACGAAAATTGGGAACATTGAAATGGGTGAGAAAACATCTATTTCTATTTGAAAAGTTGATCATCTTGAGCACACCAATTGTCAAAGACAAGCAAACAATATTACAATACGAACGACACTTGAACATGACCGAAATTGGCATGACCAAAAGCCAACCAGAAAACCCAAAACAATTTTTAATCACTGTCAAACGGAAAGGTGAGGAATACATATTTAAAGCTCATACCGAATTAGACTCCCAAATTTGGCAGGATGAAATCAGGGACATACTTTTCTCGCAACTCAAAGAAATTAAATCATCAAGGGTCATTAAAAAACGTCAAGAGACGTCTGACTTTCAATTTGTAAGTAAAAGTTTCCCTTAGTACTTCCGAACAATTTAATGACATTCTAGGTCAAAGCTAATGCAAGAACCATCGACTCGATTGTGGAGACTGAAGAAGCTTACGTGGCAAATTTACAAGATTTTTTTAAGGTAAAGGTGTTGTGTACTGGTCCAGCAGATTTAGAAACTTAAGTTCACAGGAGTACGAGTTGTTGAAGCCATTGCCGTCTGAACACCAATCGGAATTGGAGGCAATTATTGGAAACCTGGAGGAAATCAGCAAGTTCCATTCCGACGTTGTCTTGAAGGAGATGAGGAAGCGTAAAAATGTCGAAAGTATGCTTCAATGTTTCGACTACTTGGTAACGTTCAACCACTCAAAAACCAACAACAAATTAACCGCAGTTCTTTCAGAAACGCAAGTTTCAACTCCATTACAAATTCTACTTCCAAAACGCCCCCAGGTCTTTGCACTATCGAGGAGTTATGGGGGAAAAATTAAAAAACTCGAAAGTCCACCCATCAATCAATCAATCAATTCAGAACCTAATTGATTCTGGGGCTCTGTTGGAGCCAATGAAGAGGATTGCGGTGTACAAAAGACTTCTGGAGAGCATAAAACTTTACCGTGACGACCTCAGAGCTTCCAAACAACACATCCTAGACTACTTGCGTCACATTATGAACAGCATGAACGAAAGCGTGTCCACCATTGAGCAAATTGAAGGATTCCCCTTTCACCTCCATCAAGGTGGCTTAGTCCTCGAAAGCGAGATGTTTGTTTCAACCCCGGGCAAACAGCCAGACACCAAACATGTCTTTTTCTTCGACAATCTAATTCTGTTCACAATACCTACAGGCGCTAATGGTACCAAGAAGTACCAAACGAAGGACTACTTAACAACCGATAAATTAAAAATTAAACACAATGTAAACGACAGGAAGTTGGAGCTGAGCTCCGACGTTTCAAAGCTCCTCTACACGTGCTTAACAAATAATCTTGAGGTGAAGAGGAAGTTGGTCAAACATTATGCAGCTATAACAACCGAAAAGGATCCCGAATTGAAGGATTTTTCTTGATGTAATGATGTACAATAAATGATAATTAGACAAACAGTCTTTTATTTTCACCATTTCACCCAACTTCAGACTAAAATCACCAAAATGAGCCTCAATGAATAAAATAGAATTTTTATTTTTGTTTAAAAAACTTACAGTTTGTGGCGGCGTCAATAGATAACTACAAGTAATTTTAAATAGTTAAAATAAACAAAGTTATGCGGGAAGATAATGCAAACATCCAATATTTCTAAAAAATACCAAATAAATATACATTAGGTGACAAACAGCAATAAAAATAGCATAGTTTTGTGCAATGACCAACAACTATTCAGTACTACATAAACAGGCAAATAAGATTTCAATTTTTATTATATGTAATGTGTAGTTATAATTACCGCATACAATTAAACAATTAAGATAAGATGGCATATTTAAACATTGATAAGGACATCAATTATTTTCGTCACAAACCGGCTCTTAAAAAGGTGAATAGTGTAAGTGAGTCCTTAGGTGAAACATGAATGAAAAATACAGATCAGTTATTAAAGAGTTTAAAACAAAACGTAACGAAACACGAAACAAGAAACCTGCCACTGAAACATTAAGTAAGACACAAAGATGTGAGCAAATTGGCCAGATTATTCAAGAATTATTAACTACAGAAGAGGACTACATAAACATTTTAATTGTGATCAATTTTGTAAGTACATTTTGTTTTTAGCCTAGTTATGGTGGAGCTATAGGTTTAAAATGAGTTTATCTCTCTAGGGTTACAAGAAAAGATCTGAAGACTTGACAGTTGTGCACTTATTGCCAGATAACTTTGAGGACAAATTCAAAACCATTTTCTTCAACACCGACAAACTATTGAAGTTTCACGAAGAACTCCTTGAAGAACTAGATAAGTGTGCACACTCCACAGACTTACTAGCTAAATGTTTTATACGAAGAGTAAGTCTTAAAGTCCAAGTCCAAGTACCCAAACATGAGCTGTAATTTTCAGGAAAGACACATGGCAGACCTGTACATCGACTTCAGCATGAACCAATACAACTGCAACGCAACAGTAAAACATCCTGAGCTGCAACCGTTCTTCCAAACATGTCGAACCAACCTAAGGCTGACCCAGAATCTGAACGTACACCTGTTCGAGCCCATTCAGAGGATCATCAAGTACAGACTGCTGCTCGAAGACATGCTGAGAAAGACCCACAATCAACACTTAAACAACGCCCTCAATTGTATCTACAACACGCTGCGCAATGTCAACGAAAGCCTCAGCTGCCCATTGCACGGTCTGCCCCAGGAGCTGCTGGAGAAAGGGAAGGTGATACTGCAGGGGAAGTTTAAGGTCCAACCAACTCACGACAAAAGCATCTTCAAGCGCACCAAGAAGCATGTGTTTTTGTTTGACAACGTTATCATCGTCAGTACTGATAAACATCTGGTATTTAAGTACGACCATCATTTAAGTCTGGCTCAAGTTGGTGTTAGCAGGAGCGTTGGAGGAGCAAGGGAATTCTTACTTAGTGTGAAAGGGGAGGACAAGGGGTTTGTGTTTAGGGCCCCAACAGAAATGGACTGCAAAGTTTGGCTAGATAAAATCAGTGACAAAGTCATCAAGTAGAAGTACTAAGTGATAGACTTACACGAACGTGGCATGTGATGATAATCTGTGATAATTTTAAGTAACTGGATGCTGTGGATCTAGATTGTCGATATTACAAATAAATAAAAACAATTATACATAACTGTTTATCATTTAGCAAATGTTTACATAAGATAAACCATAGATCTAGACTTTAGGTTTTACTGACCACAGACTCAGACTAACTTATTAATATACACAATCATAGTTTCTGATTAAACACCACATACATGCGCAAAAAGAAGATATGTATAGATATATGTAAATATAATTTTTGATAAGATTTACATTGTATGTGTGTTTGTGTATTTAAACAATGATAAATATAAAAATGAGTTATGTTAAGTTACAAATAAATGAAAGACAGTGTGATAGAAACATGAATTCAGTTGATCAAGTAAAACATAATGAAATACAAGGAAGACATAAAATTAACAAGATTATTCAGGAAATATTGTCGACAGAAAAAACCTACATAAAAATTTTAAATGTTATAAATTTTGTAAGTATTTTATTGTGACATTTTCATTATTTACTGATGATTGTCTTTAACAGGACTACAAAAATAAGTCTGAAGATCCCACAATGCGGCTCTTACTCCCTGCAAACTTCGACAGTAAATTCAAAATCATATTTTTCAACACCGACAAATTACAAGACTTCCACGAGGAGCTCCTGGAGGAGCTGGAAAAGTCCACACACTCCCTGGATTCGTTGGCAGAATGTTTTACGAAAAGAGTAAGTACCAAAGCCTCAGTTTTCACCAATGAGTTGTTAATTTTCAGGAAGGCCTCCTGCTAGACTTGTACGTTGATTTTTGCACGAACCAACACCACTGCTTCGAAGCAACCAACAGCCTTGAGCTGCAACCTTTCCTCAGTGAATGCCAAAAGAAACTAAACGACAAGCTAAACCTGAACGCCCACCTGCTCACCCCAATCCAGAGGATCACCAAGTATAGGTTGTTATTGGAGGACTTGCTTAGACAAACTCAGAATGAACGTCTGACCTGTGCCTTAAACTGCATCAGCAACACTTTGGATAAAATTAACAAGAACCTGAGTTGCAACCTAAAAGGACTCCCCGACGAGCTACGAAACAAAGGGTCCATAATCCTGCAGGGGGAGTTTAAAGTCACCAAATCGAACAACAAATATTACAAAATTAAGTCTGTGAGGAAACACCTTTTCTTGTTCGAAACTATCATCATTTTCAGCACCCCCATTGTCAGCCACAAAGGTACCACATTCCAGTACGATAACCACTTGAAGCTATCGGAACTTGGCATCTCCAAAAGTCGTGTTGAAAAACCCAAAGTTTTCTTGTTAAGTGCCATCGGCAAAGATGAAGAATATTTTGTTAAAGCTCCCACTGAAATGGAGAGTCAGGTGTGGCAGGATAAAATCAACGACATACTTCTGTCGCAACTTAAAAACATTAAATCCTTAAGACGAATAAGAAAGCATCAAGAGACGTCCGATTTTCAATTTGTAAGTAGCACATCAGTTACCTGCACCAAATGATTCATCGAGTTTTCAGGAGAAAGACAATGCCAAAACCATTGCCTCAATCGTGGACGCTGAAGAGGCCTACGTAAGAAATTTGCAAAACTTTTTCAAGGTAATTACTTGAAGAAATCCTAGAACAGGTTTAAAGATTTAAAATTCGCAGGAGTTTGACCTGAAAAGTCTCAGACCTTCCGAATACTTGATGGAGTTGGAAGCAATCATTGGAAACCTGGATCAAATTTATAAGTTCCATTCGGACACAGTTCTGAGGGAGCTGAGGAAATGTACAAAAGTCGAAAGCCTTTTGATTTACTTCGAATATTTGGTAACTTGTTTGGTTGCTTAAGTTATTTGATGAGTTAAGGGTTTTTTTCTAGAAACGTAAGTTCCAAATCCTGTACAACTACTACTTCCAAAACCTGTCCAGATCTACCCACTATCTGGAAGTTATGAACAAACTGACGGATCGACTGCGTGTCGACGAGAGCCAGCTAGTTCAGAAGCTACTCGCCACCGGAGCACTGTTGCAACCAGTCAAGAGGATTGCTTTGTACGAAAGGCACCTGGTGGACATAAAACTCTATCGTCACGACCTCAGGACTTCCAAACAAAAGATCCTGAGCTATCTCCGAGACATTATCAACTCCATGAAGCAAAGCTTGTCAACAATCCAAAAAATTGAAGACTTCCCCTTCCACGTCCATCAAGGTGGTTTAATTATGGAAACGGAAATGGGTGTTTCTGTCTCAGGTAGAAAAATGGAGTGCAGACACGTATTTTTCTTTGACCACCTGACTGTGTTCACTGTACCCAAAAACGTTGGCAACACGAAGAAGTATCAGGTGAAGGAATTCCTGAAAAATTCACATGTGGTACTGACACATGATGCTGATGACAGGAAGTTGAAGCTGTTTTTAAATAAAACTGAGGTCACTTACACATGCTTAACCAATAATTTAGATGAAAAACGAATATTAGTTAAACATTTCTCAAGTCCAAAAATGGTAAAAGTACCAGATTTCAAATGTTCCTCTTAATTGTTTATTTTATATTTTGGAATAATTTAATTTTTACATTAAATAGTCGTTATTTAAGTCTTTGTTATTTGGATTACCTCCATCAATACCTGTCCAACTTAACTCACCATGGTTTTCTTCTCATGACTTCTTCTAGTCTGTCACCAATAAATGCATTTCTAAGAGAGAGAAACTAACCTAAAATGAATATCCCAGCTTCTCTGAAAGTTATGAAAAGTATAAGAGAGATAAATGTTTTCTCTCATTTTCCCAAGTACACTCAAAGGTATCATCAATGTCTTATTTTATGTCTGATGTAGAAGATTTACTTCTTCTATCATATAAATTGAGGTTAGTTCTGAAAGAAAATTATCCTCTTGATATTGGGATTACAAAGACTTCTTCTAGTCTAGCACCAATAAGTGAGGATGGAGGATGTGTCCTTCTTCTAGTGCTTCAATGAGCAAACTCCTAAAGGATTATTTCTAGGAAGACAAACGTTTTCTGTCATTTTTCCAACTACACTCAAAGGCATCATCAACGTCTTGTTTTATGTCTGATGTAGAAGAAGATTTACTTCTTCTATCATATAAATGGAGGTTAGTTCTAAAAGAATATATTCTCTTCATATTGGGATTTCAAAGACTTATTCTAGTCTTTCACCATTGAGTGAGGATGGAGGATGTGTCCTTCTGGTGTTCCAATGAGCAAACTGATTTGAAAGCAATATTCCTCACTACTTCGAAAATTCTATGTTGGTAGCTAGAGTTAGTTGTTATCATTTGAAAAGGATAAAAATGTAGCCAGTAAAATCAATAATATGAGTTCCCTGCAATGACAAATCAATCGTGTTGCTTTTACTAATAATTAATATCCGACGCCGTATAATCATGGACAGTAACAAATTAACTGTGATAAATTATTCACTTGTAACAATAAATCAATTTATATTAAAGCAGTGTAAAAACACTGAACTTCCTGTCGTTCAGTAAATGGTTTAAATAAATACAATTTACTGTTAGTTCACATTTATAAAATGGTATTGCTGCATGTTATTACAATATTATTATTATTATTATTAGAAGATTGTGTGAGTTTTCCTGCCCCAACAACAAACAACCCTCAATTTTTAGAATGTCTTGAGGAAATAGTTGATGATTATCTCAAAGTGCGGGAGCCAGTCTTAAGACCAATCACCGTGATTGGCCAAAAAAATAAGTTAACGGACCTGAATTTCAATTTGGATTGGCCAACTTTGTTGCCCGTCGGCAATTTGTTGTTGCACAAGTACACCAACTTGTTGATTTACGCCCGGCAAATCGCCGATTTCGTCAGCATCATCGACCAGATCAAAAAGTTCAACCAGGTGATGGACAACGAGATGAGAATGATGATTTGGAGCAGCCACCAAATGAACGTCACTGAGTTGGGTATAATTTTAAGGCGGGAGGACGTGAACGCCTTGTTGGTGATGGACGTGCCGCTCACAGTTTACAGCTTCAAATCGTTGCTGACGGAACACTTCAGCAACAAGTCGTACTGCTCGGTGGAAACGCAAGCGGTACCGAACGTGGGAAGCCACAACTACACGGTACTGTTCGCCAACTACGAGCCGTACTTCATTGATCTGGCCAACAACTCGGTCAGCGGCAAAGACTTAAAGGACAAGGGCATAGAGTTCAACGTTTTGGACCTAATTGCTGACGTCTTCAATCTGACGCTGCGCTTTGTGATGTCGAGCAAGTACTTCGATTACGGGGACGTGCAGGAGAACGGCACGGTGACCGGGGAGCTGAGATACTTGGATAAGTACCAAGTGGACGTGGCCATAAGCGAGTACTCCCTCACCGAGGGTCGAACCAAGAGGTTCCACTACAGCTTCCCCTACCTGTGGGAGAAGCTAAGCTGGTGCGTTCCCCATCAGACCCAGCACCTCACCATCGGGATGCAAATCTTCGACTTGTACACCGTGCTGGTGCTCGTGGTTGTTTTGATTTTAGGCGGAACCGTTGTGTATTTTACCTCTGAAATCGACTTTAATCTTCTGATTTGGAAGCAGTGTGGGATAATCTTGGGTACTCCGGTCACCATTTCCGACCACCACGTGGAACGATGCGTCTTTGGGGTGTACTGCGTCATTAATTTCTTTCTGAACGCCGCCATTATTACGGCCCTGACCAGCTCGTTGTCCAAGGTGTCCAACGAAGAGCTGTACGGTACTTTGGACAAGCTAGTCAACAGCAAGTTGGACCTGTACACCTTACCAGCTCAAAAAGTTTACTATCTGGACACTCCGTTGTATGACAGGATTATTGGTTGTGACAACTTAGATGAGTGCATGGGGGAGGCTGCGTACTCTAAGAAGTCAGCCTTTGCCGTCCCCAACATAGTACCGGACTACATTTCGGCCCCGTATAAGACAAAGTCCGGGCAACCTCTGTTGTACTGCCTTAAGGACTCTCAAGTCGATGCTCCAGTTACATTGTACATGAGACGGGGTTTCCCCCTGTACAAAAAGTGGAGCCACAAATTACTTGTGTTTGCTGAAATGGGTTTCGTTTGGAAATGGATTAAGGATTACATAATACCAGTAAACAAAGGCCGTAATCGAATTTACTTGAGTTTTAACAGTTTAAGATCGGTGTTCTTGTTGTTGATTATTGGAAACTTGATGTCGGTGGTGGTGTGGATTTTGGAGCTTCTAGTTTTTCGTTTTGCTAATAAAAATGGAACAACTGCCACAGATTATATACGAATTAGATTTAACAACAGGATAACTACTTAAAATATGTTATAAAACATCTAAACATTTATCAAGCATTAAACAAACTGCTTTGAACTCGATTTAATTCAATTCCTGAATTGTCATGATCTTATCTCTCATTTTACTTACTTTGCTTACAGATTATGTTTTGCCTGAACTGAAACAAACTAAACTTAATCAAAAATTGCTTAAACAAACTAAAATCTGTCCTTGTTCAAAGAATATTTCACAATACTTTATCACCAACATAAAAAACAAAAGGCTTATTAAAAATGAATAATATTAACTGCTCTAATTACATTTTAAAATGCTATTTTATATTTGCATGCTCCATAAAATTGTGTCAACCTTCCAAACCTTAGGCCATTTAAATAAATTATGTAAATCAAAGGATATATAAACATTTAGTGGATAAAACCAATGATCACCAATAGTACTACCTAACAACATGTCTCGTTTCTGTATTCTGTTCTTGTTTGCTGTGATAACTGGTAAGTTATGACTTAGAAGGGGATTTTCATTTAAATGAATTGTTTTCAGTTAATTGTGCACCAGTTGATGATGAACCTGAAGGAAATAAAAGTAATAGTAAATATTTTTATTCAATTTATGTACTTATTGTGTTAATATTTAAGGCAAAGAAAGAGCTGCGAAAGACAATCCATTATCAGGAATTGGAAGTGCCATAGGTTCTCTAACTGGGAACAATAACAACAAAGAAGCAGCAAAGGAAGGACCACTTGGAGGAATAGGAAACGCTATAGGGACTTTAACTGGAAACAACAATAACAAAAAGGAACCAGAAAAAGACAACAATCCCTTATCGGGACTCGGCAACGCCTTCAATTCATTAACTGGCAGTAACCAAAACAGCAATGGGCAAAATCCTTTAGCAGGACTCTTTGGAAGTGGTTCTCCTTTTGGGGGACTACCAGGTTCAAATTTGTTCTCAAAAATGCAGCTGTATTTTGGTGGTAACATGGGGGTGTTGATACCAATGGATGCCATTCCATCTGCGTTTATGCAAACATTGAGCAATTTGGCTAATTTGCAACAAGCAGCTTCGAATCCGGGAGAAGCTATTCTTAAACCTATTCAAAATATTGGGAATGCCATAACAGGAAATAAGAGTTAATAACTTTGGTGTTATAAGATAATTGTATTTATAAATTTAAAAATCACAACAATATTAAAATTTTCAAAGTACTTGTGATAAAAATAGATTACGTTAAATAAACCTAACCTTGAGTTTCTAGTAAAGATAAATAACAATGAATGAATCATAGGAAGATAAAGGAAATAGATAAAACCTGTATTTAGATCTAAGTCAGTTCAATTGTAATAAATAGTTTGATTTAAATTGTATTTTTATTCAAGTTTACACAATATAATATTGAATTTTAAATTTGTGTATGGCGCCATTTTCGATTTACGCGTACTTCCCCCGAATTACTCAACCTATTCATAGGCAACCAACATTACGCTCACACAAATACGTCAGTTATCCCTGGCATTTGATAACCTAGAATTTCGAATTGTTTACAATAGAATATTTATAGATGTGATGGCTTTGAACGGGTTCCTCGAGTTCTTCCAAAAGGAGAAGGTAACAAACGTACGCTGAACCATTTAAATTGCCGACAGTTTCGCCGCTTTCGCCACCGTCACGCAACGACGCAATAACACTGTTTGTTTTAGACGTTCCGACCGAAAAAACGGTTCACCAAAGGCACGATACGGTACAGTTTGCACAAACAGGCGCAGGCCAGCCTGAACTCCGGCATTAACCTGAGGTCCGCCGTTAAATTGCCCGAAGGGGAGGATTTGAATGATTGGATAGCTGTGCATGGTAAACCATTGAGTTGTTGTTGTTTTTCTAGGTCATAAGTGATTTTGGTTTTAGTTGTGGACTTTTTCAACCGGATAAACTTGATTTATGGCACCATTTCGGAGTACTGCACCCCGCAGACGTGCCCCACAATGTCAGGTGGTCCCAGGTTTGAGTACTTGTGGGCTGATGGTGATAAATATAAAAAGCCCACCCCATTGCCGGCCAGGGAGTACATCAGCAACCTGATGGACTGGATAGAATTGCAGATCAACAATCAGGCACTGTTTCCTTGCACCTCGGACATGCCTTTCCCAAAGAACTTCTCTAGTCATTGCAGTAAAATCCTTGCAAGGCTTCACAGGGTTTTCGTCCATGTTTACATACACCACTTCCAAAACATTGTCACAATTGCTGCAGTAAGCGATCGTTTATTTGTTTATAAACAACCATTAAGTGTTTTGTTTTAGGAGGCACATGTCAACACCTGCTACAAACACTTCTATTATTTCGTAACGGAATTCGACTTGGTGAGCAGGAAAGAGCTGGAACCGTTGTCAGAAATGGCATCCAGAATATGTAAAGACTAACGTCTTGTCCACCACTAATAATCCTAATCAATTAACAATAATAGCTAGACTGATTTTTAATCTAAGCAACAATTTTGAATAGACTTCCCGTCAATTGGTGAACAAGTACAAAGTACTTAAGGGTTTTAGATGTTTTACGTTTGCTGCTGTTTATTTAATTGCGGTTTTTGCTGTTCTAATCAAAATTGCTTGTCACCTAAACCAGTTTTATAACATTTTTATTACGTATTGTCAACTTCTATATACTAGATTATATATTAAGATTGCACAAATTGATTTAAATTATATATTTCATATACTTTATGAAATATTTTAATGGATATATTTATTTACTCTAATATATATTTACAATTATATCTGTTAATTTAATGCTCATTGTATTGTGTTTGTATTTTGTTATAGTAATTTGTTCTCTAAAGTATTGTTCCCACTATTCTGATGTGACAAAAGGGTTGTTTTAAATTTATATTGTAGGTTTATTATGCCAAATAATGATTGTATTTGCAATTTTCTGTTGTACACTAATTATGCAATTTGTTTTGTTTAGTTACCTGATTCACAATAAAATAAAATAATACAATTATTTGTTTCAATTTTTAAATTCCAAACAGTAAAACTGAGATATCTCAGAAAGGGCTACGATAATCAAAATTAATCAAGAGGACTTTTTTACTCTAAATTGTGCAAAGAATATGAAAAGCTTAATTGTTTTAATAAATATTCAGTGATATAGAAAACAGGTTGGAAAAAAGGGGGAACCCCGCAGAATATACACTACTGTACCATTATGGAAAAATTTTATTACCTTGAATTGTTGCTATGTATTTCAAGAAGCTACGTACCAAACAAATTTAAACGTGATTAGACCAACAGATACGAAAATAACAGAAAAAAAACATGTTTCAAATTTAAATTTGAATGGCTGTATTTTCGTCATGAAGACCTTTAGAAAAAAAGTTCACTTAGATTTTCTCTATTATTGGACGCGTTCTATTCGGTCCCAAATTGTGACCACCTGTTTTAGGGACACCTCGTACATCGCAAAGTATTTAAATAAAAATCAGCAACGGCGCCATCTGTTCCCGGCACCGTGAATCGATCGCGAAACGGTGGCGCCATCGCGCGTCGCCTCCTCAAACCGCCCGCTAAAATGGCGACCGTTGTTTGTAATTGAACGGCGATTTCGCGAAACCGACTAGATTTTGCGAATCACCCAACGGAAACGGCGGCGATGTACGCGAACGTTTGACCAGCGAGCTGTAGATACGAGCGGTGCGGCGATGCGCTAACACCGTACGGCCGTTCAACCGCGACCGCCACATAGAGTGCGAGTGTGAGTGAGTGGTGTGCCTCCTCTCAGTCAGTGCGGCACAGTCGTCCGGGGCTCGAGTCTCCGGCCCGGGGATGCGGTGAGATGTGAGCAGCGGGTGGTGGCCGAGAGAATGCGCCGCGATGGAGACGACGACGGCAACGACGAAGATATGCAGGACCTGCGGCAGATTGGCGCAGCAGCACGTGAACATCTTCAAAACGGAGGGACTCAAGTACAAAATCGAGACGTGTTTACCCATTGTCGTAAGTTCCACCCCCCTGTGGGTTAGTTAGTTTTTGTTTGTGCTTGGGCTGCAACATGGCAACTTGATTGTAAACAATGGGGCATAGAATTCGACGCCTCAAACTTCCACCAGCTGCTGGTTTGTTAGTGTTGCAGTTTACAACAAAACCATGACCTACGTATTGTGTTTGTTGTTGTGCTAGTAGTAAACATTAATAGATAACGCATAGACCTTGATACTTATTGTGTAAATAAAATCCTATTTGAATCCAACTCATTCATTTTTAGATAACTAGTTTTTAATGAATGATTTGCAGGTTTCCCCACATATCTTGTTGCCGGACACGATATGCACGACCTGTCTGGACAACGTCGAGAATTTCTTCGACTTCATCAAGAACTGCCTTCAGAACATCATAATCCTGGAGCAGCAGTACGACGTGCACGAATCCTGCCTGAAAACCAAACGGCGATTCGAGAAAAGTTGCTCAGTAAGTCTGGGGCCAAGCACCGAGGACAAAAACATCCAAACCGAATACTTGGAGATCCTACGCCTGGACTGGAACGAGGGTGTTAAACAAGAGGAGACAAGGCGTGAAGGGTTGGTGGATTATGAGCTGTCAGACCAGTCAGATGGTGAAGAGGATGGTGGCAAAGTAGAGTTGACATCCAAGAAGCTGGTAATGAACGACATTAACTTGTACATTGATCAGTTGTTGACCCAGAAGACTGACATTAAAAAGCACTACTTCGACGACGTCGAAAACAATTTAATATCTGAAATAACCCAGAGGAAAGACCTGAAAAGGAAAGGTGATGTCATTGAGACCCGACCAACTAAAATATTCAAAATGGACACCTCAAACAGGAGGAAAAACAAGCAACCAAAGAAACTGGACTACAAATCAGTCCCATTAACCAACGGCTTGTTGCTGAACGACGTTCTAACGGAGCCGGAGGAGGTGCAGCCTAAAGTCGAACAACTCCAGAACAACACAGACTTCAACAAGGATTTAACTTTGTATTTACCTCAGATATGCCTGTTGTGCGAGTCCAGCTTTTCTGGGGCTGCGGCCCTGGCCACCCACGTGTACGAGACCCACGGCATTGACATGGCTGAGGTGGTGGGCCAACAGCCCAACGGAGTGCCCGAATGTGCTGTGCAACCTCAGGAGACCGAGAAAAAGAAGAAAATCCCCAACCTGGTGAAAATATCCGACTTGAAAAAGGAGGCGACCGACGACAACGAGCAGCCCCCCATCCTGATGCCCAGCTTCGTCTGTCCCATGTGCCCGGCAGTCTTCACCGCCAAGTCGGAGCTGTTCGTGCATCTGCGGGTCAAGCATCCGGATTCGGTGGCCCTGATGTGCGGCATGTGTATGCAGCAGACCAGCACCTCCCTGAATTTGCGCTCCCACGTGGAGACCTGTGCCCAGTCGCACCACTTCAACTCCCAGTACACGTGCCAGCTCTGTTTCTATGCCGACGACGATCTGGAGCTGGTGGAGAATCATGTGCCCGTCCACCACTTCTTGGTGGAGATGTGCGCCAAGCAGAACGTCAAGTTCGAGCCCCTGCAGTACGTGAAACAAGGCCCGGGTCGCCCCAACATGCTGTTCTGCGAGCTGTGTCGCACCGACGATTTCCGGGGCTTCAAGGAGTTCAGTACTCATCGCAGGCTGGCCCACTCAATTTTCCACTGCGATTTGTGCACCAAATTGTACGGTCGCAACTCCCACCTGTGGAAACACGTGAACAGGCTCCACAAAGGCCACTCGCGCATCACCTGCCAGCTGTGCTTCAAGACCAGCGCCTCCGAGTACCACCTGCAGCAGCACTTCAACAAAATCCACGGGCCCAAGGTCATAAAAACCACCCCGGGCAAGGAGCAGCTCATGGCCGGCGACCACGAGGACTTTATGACTCAGAAGTTCCAAGGCTTCGACTTCCAGTCGGTGAAGCAGAGCTTCATGAAGCAGGAACTGCTCAAGCAACAAAAGCCTACCCTCAAAACTCCCGTTTTGGACCGCAGCAACTCGGACACCAACTCCAACAGTCACTGCTCCGACAGGGACGAGGGCAACGAAGTGGCGGACGCCCCCAAGGCCATCGACTCAACCAGCGACCTCTACACCAACATCATCACCAATTACACGCCCCCCGTTAATGTGGGGGATCATAAATGCCCCAAGTGCGGCAAGAACTTCCAAAAGAAGCCGATGCTGAAGAAGCACAAGAAAAACTGCAGGCCCAGGCTGCAGAAGGACCTGTTGACGCGTTGCAAGAGCTGCGCCAGGGTGTTCAAGGACAGGCAGAGCCTCACCAAGCACCTGGACAATTACCACTCGGACTACGCCTGCGAGATATGCAACGTGAAGGTGCAGAGCAAGTGCGAAATAGTCTCGCACATCAGGTTCAGCCATCCGCAGTGCCACCTCGTGTGCAAGCACTGCGACAACATACTGCGCAGCCGGGAGGACATGTCCCAACACCTGGCCAACCACAACGAGTCATTTATTTGCCAGTTCTGCGCCGACTCGATACCCAGCAAAATCAAGCTCAAGATGCACGTGCTGAGCCTGCACCGCAAGATACTGAGTCTGAGCTGCGGCGTGTGCCTGAAGCTGTTCGAGACCCAGCACATTTTGCGCGACCACGTCCGGCTGGTGCACAAGGACCAGCTGTCGCCTCTGACCTCCTGCACGGTCTGCGGCAAGAACTACGGTTCCAAGTGGAAGACGTTCGACCACCTGAACAAGAGTCACGGGAAGATCTTCAAGGCGTGCAGGATATGCCTGGAGGTGTTCAACGGCGACGACGAGCTGCAGACGCACACCGAAACGGCCCACTTGAACAACTCGTTTAAGCTGAACAAGAAGACGGAGAAGGCCCATGAGGCGGATGAGCGGGAGGAGAAGAAGGACAACGATCACACGGAGTACGACAACGAAACGGACGACGAGGAGGAGGGTGAGGAGTACGACTCGAACGAGGAGTGCGGCGACGACAACGGGGAGGAGTCGAAGTACGCGTTGGCGCAGGAGCTGAAGATGTCGCTGCTGGAGAAGCGACTCACGGGCAAGAAGCTGACGGAGGAGGAGGCCAAACCCATCAGTCCGTCCAAGAGGCAGAAGAACACGAGGACGAGGCGGGACAGGGACAAGTCCGAGGACGATGCGGTGGCCAATCCCCAGCACACTAGCTCCAAGCGCACCGTCTACGTTAACAGTAACGATCCGTCGTACTGTGAGATATGCTTTAAGAACTGGCCGGCTAAGAAGCACCTGTGGCAACACTACATCCGGTGTCACAAGACTGAGGCGGCCACAGTTTGTGGTATTTGCCTGAAGACGAACGACAGCTACGAAGCGTTGCAGCGTCATTTACAGGAGACGCATCCCACGTTGCTCCATGGACAGGGGTACGGGTCGAATTTTATATGCAGGATTTGTGGGAGGTATCACAACGCCAGCTCCAAGCTTCGACTGCACATGGCGATTCACGAGAACTTCGACTGGAGCATCCTGTCGTCCAAAGAGGACGACAAACTGGACAATAAAGACTCCAAGGATGAAGTCAATGGATATGGTACTACTTAGTTATTTTATTAGTTGCTGAGCCACTAATTTTGTTTGTTGTAGGTTACGACGACCATAAGTTGCACGAAGAAGCGGATCTCGATGACGTCAAGTACGAGAACGACATCGAGAGCATTAATTATGAGGACGACATTGAGCAGGTGGAGCTGTCTGAGGACAGTGATGGTGAGGCTAATGATGGTAAGGAAGACACATCCTCGGACGACGATGAGGAGGACGAGGATGAAGAAGAGGAAGATGATGAAAGTGACAACGAGAACGTAGCCAACAGCAGCGATTCACTGAGCGTTAAGAGTGAGCCTACAGATGACGACGACGACGAGGAGGAGGAGGAAATGGGCACGGAAGATGGCAACAGTGAGTCCGAGTGGACGTCAAGGAATATGTTCGGGCGTAAGCCCGAAGAGCTCGACTCAGCCATCAAGTCCATCAGCTATGGTTGTGAGGAGAGGATTGACGATGAGGTGGAGGAGGAGTACGAGATGCAGTCGCCGGCTTTGAACGAAAACGAACTGGCTTCGGCTGTCGGCAGCATATTGTAAAGTTATGGACAAATAGGAATTTTTAATGTAAACGTCTCCGATTTATACTGGAATTAAGGACATTAATATTTGTAACCACATTTACAAAAATTTATTTATTATTTATGTTGTATTGACGTCAATTTAAGCCCAGTTTGCTGCAACCCGCAGCTGTTATTGTTAATTTGCCAGGATTTTTTGGGCAGTTACTCCCCCCCCCCCCCCAGTTGGCACGACGGACACGTTCTCCAACACGAAATGTATGATCTCACCGGGAACGTCTTCGACTTGGCCCCACAATTTAAAATAACTTGGATGTGTATAGCCACTTTTTAACTGTTTCAAAAGCTTTACCGATTGGTCTCATTTAAATGTAGTGTTTGATTGTGGTTCACCGACGTACCGTCGACGAATCTTTTAATCCGTACGTTTTTAGCTTTTAATAAGTTATTTTTTGTATATATGTGAATGAAAAAAAAAATACTCACTGTATTTGAACACCTTTTGAAATTAGTATGGAAAAGGGGTTCATGGATTAACCAGGACGGGCAAGGATACGTTTCTTGTCCATTTTGGTTAATTACGAAAGAAGTTCTTTTAATTGCTCACGCATTCTACCCCCCGTATAATTGTAAGACTTATTTCGATCATTCCATTATTTGTCGAGTTTAATCTGAGCAGGCGGTCTCGTTCTTGTCTACATTTATTAAGTCATTTTTCGATTAGAACGAGTGTGGGTGCTAAAATATACCAAATTTACATGCAACGAGCCCCCCTGCACTTTACGGTTCATTAATTTAATACCTCCTTATAATAATGTGATTGAAAAATGCCATATAAATTATTTAATATTTTTTTACCAGTTTTTTGTATATAAATGATACATTTTTTTTGTAGGACTGTTTTGTTGCCGGCGTTGGTCGGCCAAATTTTTTTGAGACTGTTATTTTTATTTGATTTAAGCTTATTTGTAGAATAGTCGTTTTATATTTATTTTTTGGACTCATTTTCTATTCTCTACACTTAAGTCATTCCTTTCTATAATCTAAAAAAGTAATTAAGATTATACGTGTATATAAAATGATAAGTAATAAATATTTTGTAAATTAACCTGTGTTTTTATTCACTATAAAAAAAAATAATACAAAAAGATCGGTGTTTAATAAATTTATTTATTTTCTTTTTTTTATTATTTGATCCTCTACCAGCAAAAATGATGTATGATTTAAAATACATGAACATTGCTCCTTGTAATACAAACATAGCCTTAGTCACCTTAAAACTACTTTAAGACACAAAGGCATTAATAAATAAATAATGTTAATTGGCTAATAACAAATATAATATACGAAAAGTTGTCGGACTCTGCGCCAACTTTCGACAATAATTCAATTATTTTATATGTATATAAATCGTTAACAATAAATGTATAAATAAAAAAATTACAGTCTCACGACCGTTCGCTAAAATATGGCAGCAAAAAAAATATTTTGCTTTATTCATAATATATAAAAATCATATAAAAAACGTTAGGCCAACCAATTGTAAAAATAATCAGATTAATATAATTTGATATATGCTTACTAAACCTAGATTAGTAACAAACAAATTTCACTATAAAAAGTTTTTCAGTATTGGTAAAAAGTGATATGAATTGTATTGCCTAGTTTCATTAGTACTACTTAAGTAGTGGTTAAGTAGTAAAACAATATACATTTTTTATTAATTAACAAACATCTAAAATATCCTCGACAACAAAATTAAACGAGCACCATATCAAAAAATTCAATAATCACATTAAAAATATCTTTAAGGCCATGAAAGTTATTTTTTCCCCACGTGTATACATTTCCAAATTGAGCATTTAATCGTCTAATACTACTTACGGTACCGTGTATTCGTTAGTGCTTGGATTCCTCCAATATATAAAAGACAATCGTCGTAACAACAACCCTCATAGAAAATAATAATCAAACGATCATTCGGTCGCCTCGTTAAAGTAAATCTTTGTAACTACAATATCACCAGTGCTCAACGTTTGGGTGCCCACGTTGTCGTGGTTCTCCTTAACGCAGCCAGGATCCGTGTCCTTGACGGAGCTGACGAAGCTGTTCGTCGGCGACACGACCCTCTCGTTCTTGTACCCGTTGTTCAGCTTGTGACAGTTGCACGAGCACTTGCCGTCCTCGCTGGGCAGCAACGCGGCGGCGCTCAGAATCGACTCCAACTTGTCTATTTTATCCAGACGATCTATCTTGTTGTCGTTCAAAATCGAGTCGACCAGCTGCATGGATTCGGTCAAGCTGGTCGGCTCGGAGTTGCGGGGGGAGGTCATGTCGCTGTCCAGGCTCGGATAGTCTTGTTCGTTGTCGCCCTCGTCGTCCGACGAGTTGTCGTCCCGCTCCTGTCCCAGGCTTTCGAGTTTTTCTAACTTTTTCGCCACCTTCGCCGACGATTTCAGCTTCTCCTTCTCCTCGTCGGTGAGTTCGATGTACCTCAGGAGCCGCACTTCTCTGTTGCTCAGCACCACGCTCTTGGTGGCCTGGGCCAGCTTCACCCGAAGCTCGGCCACCTCCGTTTCCGTCTTGCGTTGCCTTTTCTTTAGTTTGACGTCGTCCGGCGTGATGTGCATGTGAATCTATCAAATAAAATTAGTTGTATTTGATACTAACTGGGTCCTGGGTACTTACCTGTTCGTCGCACAACTCCAGGAACAACCCCCGGTTCTCAGGTTTGATAGCCTTAACCATAGGATAGTAGATGTTCTCGTTAACTAAGCTAAGACAGTCGGCTGAGGCGAATAAAATCATTTCGCGTATCAAAGGCCTCCTGGACCAGTATCTTTGGTCCCTCTTGTAGATGTTCTTCAGCTGGTCTTTCATGGGATTGCCGGGGGCGCCGTAGCTCTCGCACAGGGCATTCAACGCCACACTCTTCGCCTTGTAGACGGGACGGCCGGTCTCCTGGTACGTCAAGACGGCGTGGGCGGCTTGCGTGTCAAACACCGCCTTCAGTTTGATGTTAAACTGTCTGAACAAGTTCACTGCGTCGTTCCGACAGTCGTGTACTATCTATAATTGACACAATTTTACTAATGTTTTTATATTTTATGAGATAAATGTACCTTCACGACGTCACCACTCTCCAGTATCTTCTTCAGACCGTAGTCGATCATCTGGGGGCACGAAATCAAGTCGAAAACGTAGCAAAAACCGTTCATGGTGGCGATCTCTATCAACGTCAAGTGGCCGTTTGGTCCCAAGTTGATGCCCTCGCAGTCGAAGCCGACAGCCACCTTGTCCTCGGCAAAGGGCCAGTCTGCGTCGCCCATGCCCAACTTCACCTTGGCCATTATGTCGTCCACCACCATTTGACACTCCCTGGTGCTGCAGATGACGCGGGTGTTCTGGAACAGCTTCACCTTCCACTGTTCGGTGGAACTGTTGGGCTGTCCGTGGTGGTTCATGAAGTTCTGGCGTTCGCGGCCCGTGTTCTCTTGCAGGGTCTTCAGGACCAGGTTATTGATACGTTGCTTCAATGATTGATTGTAGTTGGGGGTTTGTTTGGGGCGCACGTCGGTTGGCGGGGGCGACGGGTCCTCCTGGGTTTCGGGGGAGGGTGGCTTGTTAAATTTACCTACGAATATAATAATTTTATCGTTAAAAGACTTATAGAACAAACTATAAGTAGAATATTACATCAATACAAGTAATTATGGGTAAATTCACAAAAATTGTAACTTTTCTAAAGAAAATCTTGTAATACTTTGCCAAAAAGAAGTACTTAAAGAATTATGGTGGACATAATAATAATCTGTAAAATACATATTTTTAATGAAAAAGGTAAGAAACAGATTAATAAAGTAATAAGAAAGTATTATCAATGAAATTTATTATAAATTAATGAAAATGAATGCGTTGGGAGTACAAATTTAGACCCTCATTCAGTTGATAGTTAGTCATCATTTCCGTCCCCTCTTTTTAGTACATAATATTTGTCATCAGTACAAAACAGTTTCATCAAATTCCATTGAAATTATAATAGTTATCATTGTTTTCTTGACCAATTCTGACACTTTGTTTTAAATAAAAACAAGAAAACTCTTCATAAAATTTGAAGGACTACAAGAAATAAATTTGCTTACAAAAAATCGTATGATACAATACTACGTGACATGAAATGTAAATAGAATTGTTTCTAAGCCCATATTGTTGTCAAAACTGCCTTAAAAATGTTGGCAGTTACTTTAATCATCTTTTAATTGATATAAAATATTAAAACCTCATTACACTGATTGTCACCTGGTGCTATTTTAGTTCCACCAGCTGATCAACAGGTTTAATCGTCGCCAAAAATACGATTACATAAATACCCAGTATTTACAAGCAAGCGTTAAAATTGGCCAGCTTTCAAACGTCGGGTAAACATTAGAATCAAACAGGTGACTTCCTGCCAGCGAATGCCTAATTAAAATTCGTAATTTGAATACATAATGAAAGTATAAGTGTGGAATGTTGTCGTGCC
Source organism: Aethina tumida (assembly GCF_024364675.1). Lineage (NCBI taxonomy): Eukaryota > Metazoa > Arthropoda > Insecta > Coleoptera > Nitidulidae > Aethina > Aethina tumida. Next base: position 16,596,070 of record NC_065440.1, on the reverse strand, counting down.
CACTATCGAATTAACAAACAGTAGGAACTCGCATTATTTTAACTCTGAATAGCGATTGTGTGTGCCTTTGTCATGTACGATTTAGACGGGTGCCTCACCTAATCGAAAGTTGACGCCTTTGGCGATCTTCTCGTCGATTTGCTGAGCCGTCGGTGAAGCCGGTGAGGCCGGAGGCTCTGGCGACAGCGACTTCTGGGCGGCGGCGTCGTTCTGCATCTTCTGCTGCAGCTTCGGCTGCTTCAGCCGGTCGCTGATGGAACGCGGCCCGGTCGGCACCACCTCCGGTTTTTCCAGTTTCTCCGGTTTCTCCACCTTCTCGATTATGGTGGCGGTGTTGTTGTTGTTGGCCAGGTTTTTGGCGTTCTTGGTGGTTTCCAAGTCGACCTTCTCCTTGACCTCCTTCGGCTTCGGTTCCTTGACGTTGTTGCTGAGCTGCGGGTTGTTGATGTGCTTCTGGTTGATCTTAGGCGGCTGCAGCAACGTCACCAGGTTCGATTGGATGTGGAAGCTGTCGGAGAACAGTCTCAAAAAGCTGGTCAGGTGCGTGGGCGTGTTGAACAGGTTGGTCCACATGGCCTCGGGCAGGTTGCAGCTGACGATTTGGAAGAGCTGCTCCACCAATATGGGGCCCTTGACCTCTATGCATTGGGCCAGGAAGTCCAGCAGGGTTTGCGTTTCGACCGGATCTATCTTGACGTCCGGTTGGAAGTGGAGTTCCGGGGGTGCGTGGGACTTGACGTCCGAGTAGTTGGTCAGGATGACCGTTTCCTTTTCGTCATCCACCAAGAAGGTGTCGGGGTGCTTGAGTAGGAACTCACGGAACTCGTGGAAGTGCTGGCCGGACACGTGTCGTACCTCGGGACTGGCTTGGGAGCGGTGGCCCAACAAACTGCGGATGGGTACCTCGGTACCTTCGCCGTACTGCGACAGTTTCTCCGAGAAGTACTCGACAGCCTGGGTGTTGTAGTCTTTACCGCCTAGAAATTATTAAAAATAAAATGTTTTAATCTAGGACAAGTTGATAATTATAATTGTTTTAGAGGCAATTTTATGGACGATTAAATAAGAATAAAGCTCGTATCTATAAATAATCATATTTAATGTCTACTGCACCTTTATGAGCAATAAATCTTGTTATGTTTATGAGACGATTTGTTCCAATCGATTTGGAATCTGTTAACATGTAATTTATCGGCTTTCAAAAGCAAATAAGTTTAAGATGTTTGTTTTAATTATTGCAGTTTGTATTTGCAACAAATTTTATGTGAAATTCGTTAATATTTCATCATAAATTCAATTCAATTCCAACAAATCTTTTTCAGACATTTATAATTAACACATTTATATACAATCTGGGGATAAATATGTAATATATAACAAATTTTTATAACTTGACAAACTAGATTTTTTATACAACTTTATATTATTAATTTTTTAATACATACTTATGAGAGCCTCTCAAAAAATTCCCCCATTGAAAATAACAAAGTTATTGATGTTTTAAGATTCACAAAATTAAAAGTAAATAACAAACACCCTGTATAAAATACTAATAATGGCTATTTATAGGAGGATCATTGGTTAAAGTGTATGTAAACAACTTTTCAGCATCAAAGCTGGTGACTTTACAGATATTTTAATTAGACCATCTGTCAAAATTTTTGGAAAAAAGTTAATAACTCAAAAACTATTGGATTTAGGTATAGAACATTGTACAGCCATTTTATTTTCATTTATACGTAGAATTTAAAAAACAAAAAATATACAGGGTGTTCCTTTGAAAATAACAAAATTATTGATGTTTTAAGATGCACAAAATTAAACGTAAATAACGAACACCCTGTATATAATTTGGAAATTATAATAATGGCTGCTCATAGGATGGTCTTTGGTTAACGTGTATGCCAAAAATGAACCTCCCAGCATCAAAATTGGTGACGTTATAGACATTTTAGTTAGACCAGTAATGTCAAAATTTGTTGAAAAAAATTAATAACTCAAAAACTATTAGGTTTAGGTATAGAACATGGTACAACTATTTTACTTGCAATTATATGTAGAATTTAAAAATCCAAAAATATCCATTGCAAATGTCACTTCCGACAAAACCGGAAATGTAATTTTTTCAAAATAAAATAGAAATATAATTCAAATCAAGTTATAATTGTTATAAAAATTTCAAATCCATTCTTTTTTGCTTTCTCTATAAACTTTTAATTAAAAAAATTGTGTGAATCACTGTGTATATTATACAAATTTAAATGAATCCTTAATTGTAAGAAATTTTATTTGAAATCTAAAGAAAAGGCATAATAAATAATAATAAAATATAATATTCAATTGATATAGAAAAATTTTTCAACACCATTTTTTTCATTTTAGAGATACTAATTTAGTGTTATCTATATTATTAGATATTTATATAATTATTATATAAATTTAACATATTGATATTGATAAATTGAGATCAAATTTATCAAATCATCATAAAGTTTCTTGATCCTGGAGATAAATTTTTTAAATAGATTTTATTTCAAACATTTTCAAAGTAATAAAATTAATTATTTTATTAATTTTTGTAAAATATTCTCAATATAAATTCATAATATTTATGATTAAATATTTATAATACACAACAAAATGTGTTCTGCATCTTCACAGGAAATATTTTTTGCCCCATTTATGCCAAACGTTCTTCTAAAACAAATAATCTTAAGCTGTTTATTTTAATTCGTGCAGATCCTGCTTGAAAGAAATTTTATTTGAAATTAATGGGAAAACTATCCCTCCTAAATTATCATTTAATTATGTATTGTATGTGGAAATCTATTTCACAAATAGAGAATTAATATAATATAAATTGATATTAGAAAGTTGAGATTGAATTTAGCAATTTTCTTCACCTGCAGGATAATAATAAAAAAATTGCACACAAATTTAAACATGAAAAGCGAATATTTGTTATTCCAAATACACATTTAACAATTATACTAAAAACCTACTTGCATAAATCACTCATCTGTAAATTATTCAACATTAACAGAGTAATTACTGGTTGAATTATCATTTAACGTTTTATATTTATAATTAATTGATAACCGAAAATTTTTAGCACACGCTAATAAACAACAATTTCTAATATCAACATAAGTCATAAGTTTAAAAGTAAATAACGAAAAACACTGTAAATTTATGCCGAAATTACATCAGTGCTATTAATAAAAAGGACGTTTAATAAAGCTAATGAAATACACGATTTATTGTCAAACAGATAACAATATTTAACATATTTCTTAATTAATGCTAACAATCACGTGTAGGTTGTATAAATCACACCAATTTTTACTGCATTCAATAATTTATGTGAATTTTGCACAATGATTGAATATTAATTAGTATCAGAGAAAAGTGAAAATTCTTGAAGGTGTTCTATTTTTGTAATTGTCCGTAATTCAATTATTCAATTAACTGTACACCTTTTTGCTCGACGTTTTGCTGCGTACGGACTATTTAATGGGCAAAGAAATTAATGGACATGCAAATATTTGCATAATGTTAATAAACTAATGCGAAAACCTGCTCCATATACAAACAGAGAAAGTAAATTGCAACTCACCCGCGCTGTTCTTGTTGTTGCCATTCTGGAAGGTGTTAATGGTCACATATTCACCTTCCATGGTGAACAGGGCCGGATACTGTAGCAAGAACTTCTTGAGCCCGCTCTGCGAGCCCCCGGCGATCTGTCGCATCTCCTTGGTGAAGCCCTTGGAGCCGAACTGGCAGCTCAGGTCGTGCAGGGTGCGGGGCTCGCCCTTGTCCAGCAGCCTCTCGAAGAAGAACAGCAGGGTCATGTTCCTGGCCAGCTCATACTGCATCGCTTCCATTTCGTCGCTTTGTTTTCACTCGAAATCAATAAGGGACCACTTGTTCGCGGACGTGGGATTCTGGCATCATCGGGTTCGGGGGTGGTGATTAATTATTAACGCACCGTTTCGTGTAAATAAATAATTGAGTTGACCCTTATTTTTTTTCTTGGTTTCCGGTGTTGTACGGCACTGCACTTGGTGGTTGTAGTGAGCACTGGTGGTGGAGCGGCGTCGGGCAATTTAGTGTTTGAAAAAATTGAAAACTAAATACATATAAAGTAATTAAAATAAAGCGACTGGTTAGAATGTCAAGTTGGCCGCCGCCATCTTGAATTCTTCGTCGACTTGCATCGACCAAACATTTGGTCGACGTCACTGGTAAACATGGAAAATTCATAATTAACCAATTTTTTTTTAATTTTCCTAAATTATATACCTCACCGAAGCTATAGCTTGTAAAGCTTAGAAATCCAACGATTTAGTGTGTTAACTTAATGTACAGTAAAAGGAGTTGCATACTTGTAGGCGCAAGATGCGCACAACTGCCAACTCCCGTGCGAGGTTATGTTTATATGTTTGTAAACTCGGATAATGGAGTTTGACAAAACATGCTGCGTTTGTTTGTTGGTTCGAGAAGACTTGTCCAACATATACGAAAATGACGGCCACACCACCACCTACTACGATAAACTCAGAAGTTTCATACCTGACCTGGTAAAAACCTGAAATTCCCCTTTAAAAAATAATTTGTTAAATTGGGTTTTTTAGGGCTGGTCCAAAAAGTTCAACATATGCATTGACTGCATAAGAGACTTGAACGTGTCCTACGACTTTGTTAAAAAATGTACCGAGTCTGAGCTGACGAGGAAAGACAACTTACCACTGAGCGAAACATTTGATGTTGACACACCTAAAATCCAATCAGGTGAGGACCCTAAGCCGGAGCCCGATAGCTTAACTTGTGAGGAGTGTGGCAAAAAGTTTAAGCTACAAAAATGGCTAAAGTCGCACGTAACAAAAATGCACAAAAAACAAAAACTCCCCGAACAACCACTGGAACAAACAAAGTCGGAGCCCGAAAAGCTGGAACCACCTGACGATCTGACTGACGTATTTAAAGACCTAGACTTCGACACTGCCGACAATGACGACTCCGACTTCGAAGCCGAGCCGGAGCCAGTCAAAAAGGAACGTAAACCCCGAGCCAAGGTGGAGAAGCAGAAAAAAGTGCGCACCAAAGTAAAACTGCCGGTCAAATGCGAGTACTGCGGCAAAGACTTCAACCGCAAGCAACACCTGTTGGCCCACATCAGGTGCATCCACACCTTCGAGAAGCCCTACGAATGCGACCAGTGCGACGCCAAGTTCTCCCTGTCGCACAGCCTGTTGGTGCACAAACGGCGTCACAACGACGACAGACGTTACGTGTGTACGTACTGCGGGAAAAAGTTTTTGTGCTCCACCGACTTGCTGCACCACAACAAAATCCACCTGAACAAGCGTGAGTACAAGTGCGAGCCCTGCAATAAAAGTTTCAACACTATATCGGTGCTGCAAATCCACAAAAAGTGCGTACACACGGACCCCGAGTTTTGGAAGCACATCTGCAGCTACTGCGACCGACGTTTCCCCATTAAAAGCAGCCTGACTGCTCACCTCCGTAGGCACACTGGGGAGAAGAACTTTTCGTGCAACATCTGCGGCAAGAGCTTTTACGACAAGAAAATGGTGGAGAACCACTACAGGAGCCACACCGATGAACGGCTGTTCAAGTGCCACTTGTGCGAAAAAGACTACAAGGACCGAGGTGGGTTAAACTTGCACCTGAAGAAGGTGCACGACGTTGGGAACGCCACAATACCGCCTCCGCCGCCCAAGAAGTTCGGCTGCTACATGTGCCCCAAGGCGTTCTCCAGTAGAGGTAACACTAATCATTAAATTTACCAGTTTTATGTTACTAACTTTTTTGTGTGTGTGTGTCAACAGGGAAACTGCAGAAGCACATATGCACCCACACGGGGGAGAAAATGTTCGACTGTCACCTGTGCGATAAGAAGTTCAACGACAGCTGGTACAAAAAGGTCCACATGCAGCGCAAGCACAACCTCACCCCTGCCGAATTGGAGCGCAAGAACGACGCGCCCTCAGTTTATCCCGTGATAGTCAACGTCTTTTCCTCGCCGCCCCAAAACCAGATGCAGAATCAGCACCTACAACCCGTGCAAGGGCAGGTTTTGACCCAAGCCCCCGTTTTAAGTCCCCTGCAGAACGTGGCCATGCCCGGCAATCACGGAATGGTCCAGGGGAATCCCTCACCTTACAACACAAATGTTGATTCGTTTGTCAAACAGGAACTTTCCATGTGAACTTTAGTTCAATACTCGTTGTGCATTTTATGATTAGGTTCAGTCCGAATAATTGTAGCTTTGCTTTAAATATTGTATAAACACACCAATACTGTACATACGTTTCTATTATGATTAAGGATTAATTAACTGTGTACATACGATTTTAATCTATAATTTAGAGACTAATTTTACACGATTTTAATTGACATGCAGATGAATAAATATTTTTTACATAATTTGAGTCTCAAAATAAAACCATCCCAAAAACTCGATGAAATTGTTTCAGTTTTTCTGTCATAAAAAATTCAATCTTCAAGATAATTTAATAATTTTTTAGAATGATGTAGAAAAAACAATAAGGATTTATGTTTTGGAAACTACATATTTCTATCTCTTCTAAATTTTCCTCAGTGCACCCTCAAACTCGTCTTGGTTCTTTATACGATAAAATTACGGATCTATTTTAGTTTTCCTGTCAAACAATTCAATTTTCAAAGTAATTTAATAAATTTTTAGAATGAAATAGAGAAAACAATAAGGATTTATGTTTTGAAATCTACATATTTCTATCTCTTCTAAATTTTCCTCAGCGCACCCTCAAAATCGACTTTGTTCTTGATACGATAAAATTACGTATCTATTTTAGTTTTCCTGTCATAAAAAATTCAATTTTCAAGGTAATTTAATAAATTTTTAGGAACAAATAGTGAAAACTATAAGGATTTATGTTTTGAAAATTACATATTTCTATCTCTTCTACACTTTCCTTAGGGACCCTCAAAGTCGTCTTTGTTCTTAATACGATAAAATTACGGATCTACTTTAGTTTTCCTATCTTAAAAAATTCAATATTCAAGGTAATTTAATATTTTTTTAGAATTAAATAGAGAAAACATTAAGGATTTATATTTTGAAAACTACATATTTATATCTCTTCTAGACTTTCCTCAGTGCACCCTCAAAATCGACTTTGTTCTTGATACGATAAAATTACGGATCTATTTTAGTTTTCCTGACATAAAAAATTCAATTTTCAAAGTAATTTAATAATTTTTTAGAATGAAATAGAGAAAACAATAAGGATTTATGTTTTGAAAACTACATATTTCTATCTCTTCTAAATTTTCCTCAGCGCACCCTCAAAGTTTCTTTATACGATAAAATTACGTATTTATTTTAGTTTTCTTGTCATAAAAAATTCTATTTTCAAGATAATTTAATAAAATCTTAGAATGAAATAGACAAAATAATAAGCATTTATGTTTTGGAAACTACATATTCCTATCTCTTCTAAATTTTTCTCAGCGCACCTTCAAAGTCGTCTTAGTTCTTTATACGATAAAATTACGGAACTTTTTTAGCTTTCATATCTTAAAAAATTCAATTTTCAAGATAATTTAATAAGTTTTTAGGATAAAACAGAGAAAACAATAAAAATTTATGTTTTGAAAACTACATATTTCTATCTCTTTTAAGTTTTCCGTTGCGCACCCTCAAATAGTTTCCACCATTGGATTCAACAACAGCTTTTATACAAATTAAGTTTATTTCTACAGTACATCCTTAACATAAGTACAAATTAAATTAATCTCATTCCGACGCGGTCGGATCGCAGTCGGCGCAGTGCCACGAGTAGCCCCGCCGTTTGGGCGACTTCTTCAGCGGCGGCTCCAGACAAGAAAAGTGATAAGTCTTCCGGCAATCATCGCACTTCACCGAATTACTAGGGGCGCCCTCCAAATGGCACACGTCGCAGATGCTGGCGGTGGGGATCGCCAACGGGTCTTTGAGAGATTCGTTGCCCGACGACACCCGGGGACTGCTCAGCCGAGGACTTTTCGCCTTGACTTCGGCACGCGGTGACTTCACCTTGGGCGGCGACTTGCGACGTTCCTGCGGCGAACGTTTGGGCGACGGCGGTTTTTTCATCGGAAACGGCGGCGGGGCGTTGTCGTTCGCCTCGTTCGGCACGTAGAAACACTGCGGATTCGATTCGGAGGGCACCTCGCCGGCTGGCAGAGGTATCGGTTTGATTTTGATGGTGATTCGGGGATGGGGCAACGGCTCCTCGATGTCCAGGCTCTTCTTCTTGCGCTTGCGCTTGTGTTCTTTGCTGGGCGCACCCAAGTCCGGGGAATATCTGTAAATGAACATGAATTAGGCCTCCAAATATTAAAATTACAGCCGGTTTAGTACCTGTTTCTGTGTTTCTCTCGTCGCCTCTTTTTGCTGCTCTTGTGAGGTTCCGTGCCGTTCTTCTCTAATATGACTTGTAACCCGTTGGTTTCCAATGAGTTATATGATTGGGCAGCAGGTTGTTCTTCCTCTTTAGTTTCCGTAAAGCTTGAAGTATCAAACGTCTCGTTGTTCACTTCGTTCACAATTGGACTAAGCTGTTCCACACTTCTCTCCAGTGGTTTTATTTTCAGTTTTGGCGTCGAGGAGATGTCCGTATCAGATTTTGCATCCCTGGAATATCTAATAATTGAATATAACACAGGGGTCCTAATTCAATTTTGGAAATATAGAAATCTTAGTTCTATATAGTTCTTTATACAATGAAATTATGACACTATTTTAGTTTTTCTGTCATAAAAAATTCAATTTTCAAGATAATTTAATAAATTTTTAAGATGAAATAAAGGAAACAATAAGGATATAAGTTTTGGAAACTACATATTTCTATCTTTTCTAGATTTTCCTCAGCACACCTTTAAAGTCGTTTTTGTTCTTTGTACGATAAAATTATGAAACTATTTTAGTTCTTCTGTTATAAAAAATTCAATTTTCAAGTTAATTTAATAAATTTTTAGGATGAGATAAAGAAAACAATAAGGATTTAAGTTTTGAAAACCACATATTTCTATCTTATCTAGATTTTCCTCAGCACACCCTTAAACTCTTTTATAATTAATTTATACACTTATACAATAAATTAAAAAATATGTTGAATTTTTAATGATTTTCAGTAATTTTCGTCTTTTTAATAGAATTATTAAACATCGAAAAATTCCAAAATGAATTAAAAAAGTAGGGAAAAGAAAAAGTTACCATTAATTACTTTTAATATGAATCTATTGTTTATTACCTGCTGCGACTCCGTCGAGGCATTTTCATCTCCTCCATTTCCGAATCCGACGTTTTGTCGCACTCCGAGCACTGCCAGCCGTAGAGTTTCGACTTCTTAGGCAGACGACTCAGCGGTGGGTTTAAACAATTTAAATGATAGTACAAATGACACGTATCACATTTAGCTAACAAGTGTTGATCTCTGGGCTGCCGACAAATCCCGCATTCATTCAAAACCATGGGATCTTAAAAATAATTAATTTATATAATTTTATTAATAATTAAATGTTATATAATACCTTGTTTGGCGTGACTACTTAAAACCCGGTCTTGCCGACCTGCTGGAACGTTTTTTAAAGGAAAACCTACCCCCATTTTGAGGGCAGCTGCTGTCGGTACCATCATAGGTGGCTGGGGCACCCTGGCAACCGGCGGCTTGCCCAGCTCGTCGATGTTGGGCAGATTTTTGGTGGGACAAGCACTCAGTATGGCCGAATGGTACTTGTGAATCGTCTGCTTTATCTCCACGTTGCTGTTCATCAGTTCCGTGTGCTCTTTGAGCAGTTCGTCGTACTGGATGCGTAAACGTTGTTGTTCCTCCAGCAGGCTTGCGTTGCTCGTCTGTAATCCAACAGTCAGACAATTGTTTTATGTATACTTAACTGGTGTTACCATTAACGTTTCCAGGGAGCTCTTCATCTCCCTCATCCTCTCGTTCCTGTCCAAGTAATAGGCGATAAATTCAACGGTGAAGGCGGGAGGAATGTGCCACTTCTTCCTGACGTCCGCCAGCGCCGTCGCCTGCGCCTCCTGCGTCTCTAACAACCCCGTGTTGATGCCCATTATCTCCGCCTTGTGCATCAGCTTCCTAACAGCCGACGCACTCGTCGTCAGCAGGCGTGGCATCTTCTGCGTCGGCACCCACGGCGGCTGCTTCAAACTCTTGTAGCTCAAGTAGTGCTCCTTCTGTTTGGCCAGTTTCCGTTGGATGCGCAGCTGTTCGGCCGTTTCGCTGTGGCCCTTCTGTTCGAATTGGATTTTACGCAGGTGGGTGCGCAGCTGTAGCGCGAGGTAGTTGCGTTTCCGTTTCTTGACCAGCGTCTTGTCCGAATGTAATTTGCAGTGGGCGTAGAAGGGGTCGGCCTGGTCCACCTCCTCTGAGTGGGCCTCCGACAGGAAGCCCTCGCGTTGGGCGCACGTCACGTGGAAGTACGTGCGGCACATGCCCGCGTCACAACCTAAAGAAACTTGCTCTTGTATTTCACACATTTTTACTTTTAAAATCGTAGTAGCTTCTTTGATAATCCACTTCAGCTACAGTTTACGGACTAATACACTAACTACAGTACTAATATACAGTATAACATAATTAATTGTCATTTAAACATCCAATTAGAACATGCAGAAGGATTTAAATCTGAACACTGACCGATACAAACGCCTGTTCTGGCGAAACGATCCTCCTGGCACAGGCTGCACGTCTTCGCCCCCCATTTACTGTACTGCATCTCAAAGAGGGTGACACTGGTGAGCTTGTCCACTTCCCCAAAAGCCACCCCTGGGACGTACAGGGCACAAATTAGATGCACCCACTTGCCCACGTCGGTTTCCTTGAAAATACCACCGGAATTTGGGCACAGTTCGCAGGTGGGGTTCATTTCGCCGGCCTTGCATGACTCACAAAACCATGGGGCAGTCGGTGAGAGGGAGTCTGTGCTGGTAAGGCTTGCACTGTCAGACACTCCATAGCATGCTTCATGGACTGTCACCTATAAATAAGTTAATTAAAGTGTTTTTGTGGGTATTACGTTAGGTTAAAGCTGAATAAACACTTTTATGTGGTGGTGGTAAGTTTGTTGATAGAGGTTATGTTTAGCTACAGAGGAGAAAATTCACATTACCTGTACATTGGCAACATTTTAATGGAACAAAAAGAAACACAATTACCACAAAACAATTGACTAAGAGTTGGCACAGTCTGTAAGTGGAATGCAATTGTTGTTTGTGACTGGCCGATGCCTAAAACTCACCCCACAACTGTCACACTCAACAATTTCGTTGACACCGTCGCTCTGGTCGCCCAGACAGCCGCAACATATCATTATCTGGGAGTCCTCGCCCGGGACGCCCTGCTTGTTGGACTGCAGGGCCGCCTGGCTGAGGACATCAGCAATCGAATGGCCATTGGTGTTGGTGATGTTGTTGGACAGCCGTTTCAGATCGTCGTCCGAGCCCTCCTCCTCGGTCTCGGCGCCGGTGCTGTCGTCCTCCGACTTGCCCTCGCTGTCTAGGCTGTCGTCGTCGTCGCTCTGCTCCGGATGATCTTCGATGCGGAAGTCCGAATCGTCGGACGATTCCTCGTCGAAGTCGAGCACGCACGCCTGCTCCACCGGCTTGACCCGCCGTTTGTTCGGGTCACGTTCAATGTTCATGTTTTCCTTGTTTTTTTTTTATTTATTTGGTTCAGTCCGGTGTTTTTCGGACACCGCACAACATTGACATTCTATCCGACTGCAGCTTCCAAGCAAAGTTAGCGGCACACTTACGAAGTTCGCCCGGTTTCTTGCCTTGATATTTTGTTTTTGTTTTAACGGGAATTAAATGCGTTACGTTTTTTTGATGTTAATACATCAATTAAACGTTAATAAATTATGCATAGTCTCAGTGTCACGTAAATCGCTTGGGATCACATAAACGTTTCGTAGGCAACCTACCACACATTAGTTTTTTAAACTAATTAAATATTCCCTCTTCTATGGAGGGCAACCCCCTAAATATAATAAGATAATACAACTCCCACTAACAATAATATCTCACCATTAAGATAATTGTTTGTCTTCCCATTCATGATATTACTTTTATTACCCCAGATGTGATTTTAATGATCTGCAACCTGCGTTGCCTACCCGGAAGGTTTTCTAAGAATATAACCTAGTAAAGTCTTCTTAATGAAAATGAAGCACAAAACTGCATTTTTCGTGCGCTACAACGAGTGAAATGAGCTGACAATACATAAAACCAAACCATAAAACAACAGGCTTCCAAACTATGCCGGCAAAATGGTCCCTCAACTAAAGAAACTGAAAATTTTCAAATTAATCCTTTGCTTGGTGTTTGTTTACATTTCTTGTCTGTGCATTAAGGTACAATTATTGGTAATTTAATCGTCAAAACGTTGATTATTGTGCTTTTTAGACGTTGTTCAACCACGCCAGTGAAGAGTGCGTGCCCGAGGAACCGATTGATGTCGTTTACACTTGGGTGAATGGTTCAGACCCTTTGTTTTTGAATAATTTGAAACTAACTGGCAATTTGTCGGAGTACGCGTATCAATTGAATGCCAAACGTTACGACGATAAGTACGAGCTGAAGTTTTCCCTGAGGTAAGCTGTGAGTTGTACACAACTTGACCCACTACAACAACAATATCAAATTTTAGGTCATTGGAGAAGTTTGCCCCATGGGTAAACCATGTGTACATCGTAACCAACGGTCAAATTCCGTATTGGCTTAACTTGGATTACAAGAAGGTGTCCATAGTCACGCACAAGGAAATATTTCGTAGCTCCCACAATTTACCGTCATTTTCTAGTCCGGCCATTGAGAGCAACCTACACAGGTACATGAATTAATAAACAACAACTTCAGCTTGTTAACGAGAACGTTTTAGGATACCTGGCCTTTCGAAAAAATTCATTTACTTCAACGACGACATTTTCCTGGGACGAAAGACTTACCGGGAGGATTTCTACACCAAGAATGGAGGGTACCAAATCTACTTGTCCTACCCCATTAGGAAGTGTTCTGAGGAGTGTTACTGGTCGTTTGTGGGTGATGGAGAGTGTGACCGGGCCTGTTACAAGCCCAAGTGTCAAATGGATGGTGGTGACTGTGACTTCCAGCCACCCACAGCAGAGAATTCTGAAGACGACGAAGATGACGGCTTCAGTTCTTTAAATAACAGTCGCAAATACACCCTACTTGAACAACACTACAAAAAAATCAGGGCACAAATGATGAAAGGGTTTAATTCCACCACCAATGAGTACAAAAATGAAACCAGTGTTACAACTCTTCCCTCCACAACCACCAAATACAGCATTAAACGTTTACTGTTTGAAAAGCAGGGGGGTGTTGTTAAGGCTGTTGTTGAGTCCCACAATAGGAAAATTATAAAGCAATCGAAAAGGAGGAGCAAAAAGTACACAGTGCAAAATTCGAGTAGGTTTGAGGTGTTTAAATCATAAAACAAATGAACAGTAATTATTTGTAGATGGGCAGGACACTTACAGCGAATCTCTTCAACACACCCACAGGGTTTTTAACTCAAAATACGGGTTTAAACCCAGAAATGTACCCGCCCATGCCCCAATACTGATTGACAAGGATATTATGAGTGATTTGCAGAGGGTGTTCAGCAAAGAATTCTTTAGGACTGAGATGAATAAAATCAGAGGCGTGGATGATATGCAGTTCGGCTTCAGCTACTACTACTTTCTGATGAACGAAATGAACAATCGGACGATCGGACAAATCTTCGACATTATTGATACAGACGGATCAGGGTATGGAGGAGTTAAATTATTAATGTTTAGAATAATATTTTATGTTTTTGTAGGACGTGGAGCGATAGAGAAATTAGGACGTTGCTGACCAAAATCTACGAGCTGCCCTTAAGCTACGGAATCGTCGATCATTTCGAGACGATGCTTTTAAATTGCACCGAAAAGCTACAAGTACCTGATGTAACAGTACCTCCCTTCGAAAGGTACATCGACTCACGACTGGTAAGGGTTTGATCCAATCGCATTTACATTTCTAATATGTATATTTATATGTAATGATGCAGTAGTGTAGTTTCTGGGGGTTCCCTCTTATCTTACGCACCTTATTTGCTAATGCTGACGTATTTTTGTATTATCAGCCCACCATTTCGAAGGAACTGATCACGCGATGTCCGGAAATATCGAAAATCCTGAGCCAACGATTCGGGGAAGTCAACAAATACCGATACACGATAGTGAATCACGCCGATACGGACCACGTGGCCTTCGTCATGCTGCACTCGAACGTTACGGAAGTGGTGACGCACCTGGACGAGATCCGCAAACGTCCAAAGTAACGAACATTACTTAAAACTTTTACCATCGAATTAACGTGGGTGATTTACAGGAAGTTCATCTGTCTGAACGACGACCTGAGTTGGAAGCAGAAGGAGGAGAACGAGCTAGTCAAGTCGATACTCTACGATTTTTACCTGTCCCTGTTTCCGCATCCCAGCAAGTTCGAGCTGGCCGAGGATTTCAGGAACAAGTTCACGTACACGGACGAGTTGGAACGTTGGAAGCGGCACAATTTTTACGTGAACGTTGCCATTTTGTGTGCCATTTGCGTTCTGGTTTATTTGAGCTGTTTGAACGCGTGTAAAAAGTTGCTGTGTAATTATGTTAATAAAATGTTTTGTTAATAAATTTTTTGGGGTGTTATTCTTGTTAATCTCCGGTTATTTCTCTTAGTCTTGGTGGTCCTGAATCTTATAAGTTACCATAGTAGTGACGATAACATTAAATGTAGCTCGTTGGATTTATAAATCAGACTATTTGTAAGATTTTAATGTGTTTATTTGCTGTGAATTGCATGAGTTTATTAATAATATGTATATAATGATATGTAAAATAAATTAATTTACAATTTTAAACATGTAAATATGAACAATCTGATGAAATATTGATTTACTTAATGTAGGTGATTATAATTAAAACTTATTGCCCCATTTATAAGTAGTTTCAACACACTTAAATAATGTTATGTTGATAATAACATGACTGACTAAATTAATAAACAGTCTCCTGCGTAAATTAAACAACGTTGCATCAACCACACGACTAAACCAGTAATAAAACTAATATATCCAAATTCTTTAGGCAATTAATAAAATAAAATTAATATAATTAAAAAAAAAATAGTATATTAAACGCTACATTCTTCCCAAACGTAGGTATATATTTATTCCGTTGCAGAATAATCTATAATATAGTTAAATATTTGTAGAATAATTTAGATCATTATATTTAATTATTCTGAGATGATATAGAACTTTCTACTTCAGAATACTACAGACTTTTCTATTTTAAAATATTATAGATTTCCCTATTTTAGTATTTTAAAAATTAAGATATACTTATTTAATCTTATTTAGTTGAATAATATTAAATGAAGTTTATTTCTGGAATAAATAGAATAATATAACTTTCTATTTTAGAATACTACAGAATTTTATATTCTAGAATATTGTATGCTTTTTTATTTTATTCTTTTAAATATTTCTTTATTTTTATTTGTTCAATTCTATTTAAAATACCACGTTTTTATTCTATTTTCTTTATAATATAGTTCAATATTTTTGGAATAATATAGACCATTCTATTTAATACTGTTACTCAACTATGGATTTTTCTGTTCTATTCTAATTTGGGTTATATAAAACTTTCTATTTTAATAATTTATCTATTTTAATTAATTTAAGATTAGATAGATTAATAATATTGATCTTTTTCATCAATATAATTATAAAATAATGTAGATAATTTTAATTTATTGCGGATCATTAAATTCCATTAACCTAGACTGTTTTATTTTCTTAGTTCCATTTAAAATATGTACTTATTGCCCCACTCAGTGTGATGCAAGTCCATTTTCATATCAAGCAACCCAAAACCTCAAAATGATGATGTACAACAATAAAACAATATATAATCCAAAGTAAGGTTTCATTTAATTCTATATATATTTACAACAAACCTGAACATCATAAATAATAAAAAGTTATTTTAATTTAAAAAATAACATTTGATACTCCGTATTTTAGTTAACTAAGCAATACAAGCTAAGATCTACGAGTTCAAAACCAAAAAAATTAAGAACTGTAAATAATAACTTAGTGATTATGTAAATATTAATTGTCATCCTACAAACTGATGAATATGTACATGATATTAATTAAAAATAGATTTAATTAAAAAAAAAAGTTAATATAAATATATTCTGTTCAAAAATCAATTAAATACATAATAAAAAAATATCAATTTATGACATAAATTCCAGTTTTATGAATAATTCTAGATGATGAAATGTGCTTGTTTTTCTATGGAAACATTTAATCAAGTACTGCAGTCATGATGATGAATTGAAATGTGAATTTAGGTAATTCCCAATGAACTTTAGTTGTGTGGTTCGCCAGGAAAAATAATACTATGAACATTACTCGCTTTACCGATTGTCATTATTAATTATGACTCATTTCCCCCCTTAAAGTGATTTAATTAATCTGTTCCCATAATGTGCAGTACATGACTAAATTATTTCATTTTTAATGGACTAGGATTTTATGATTAATCGTTTATTTATTAATTAATGTTTATGTTGTTAAAGTAAACCTAATTAATAATATAATAATTATTCATATAATTGTCTCATTAAGAACTCGAATTTATATACAACATGATGTGACTAAGATAAAAAGAGATTCCATTATTTACATAGACTGTAACCTAAATATATATATAATTTTTAATCAAAAAATATTTACAGGATGTAGCTGCAAAATATACAATAAAATAATAAAAGTAAATCTTATGCATTCTTTCATAAATTATGAAAATCATTCGTTCCGACACAAAAATGAATTAAATACAACCATCAAATGTACAACAGACCCAGTCGCATTCCAAGCACCCTCAAAGGAACATGAAATAGGACTGACTCACAAGATCATGTATCTAAATCATTTCCAAAATCGTGTCATCTCTTTGTCGGACCATTTCGCCCTTCGTTCCGTTTCCAATCCACTCGATCAGGGTGGACAAGCGCCCCAACGCAGTTGTAATCGTAGCACCCGCCGGTGCGTCTACTAGGGATCGTTCTGCTTGACCAACTGCTTCCCCACCCTCTGGTACGTCTTCACGAACTTGAACTGCTTGGGTCGGGGCGCGGCGTCCACGTCGGCCGACTTCTTGCTGTTGTCGGCCCGGTCGTGTTTCCGTTTCTTGGCCCAGATCAGCTGGCGTATGTCCCGGGGTATGTCCTCCATCTCGAACATGGCGTCGTGGGTGCTGGTGCCGAAGAAGTTGCGGATCTTGGTGTCGGCGTCCCAGTCCAGCAGCAGGGACACCATCTCAACTGAAACGATTAATTACAATTAGTTGTAAATTCGGGGGAGGTTGTTGGTGTGGCTTACGGTGGTGGTTCTCGGCCGCGTGGAACAAGGAGGTGCGACCCGACTTCTTGTCCTGCGTGTTCGGTCCCGCCTTGTGTCGCAACAGTATCTCGGCGCATTTTAGGTTCTTGTTTATGCAGCTCAGCATCAGAGGCGTGAAACCTTTAAATAAAAACAAGGCGATTGGTGTGATTCCCCCAATGTTTGCATAACGCTATCGGACAATTTGTTTACCTTCGTAATTGAAGAGGTCGACATCCAAGTTGTTTTTATCGGCGTGCTCACACAGCACCTCCAGTGCGGCCTCGTTCACATACTGGACAGCGAGGTGGAGGACGCTGTTGCCCTCCTGGTCGGTCTGGTAGAAGTTGGCGCCGTTGCACAGCAGATAGGTGACGATTTTCGTGCTCGCCTCGGAGAACACGGCCAATTGAAGGGGGCTCTGGAAAATCGATAGTTTTCAATAGAATTCAATGTTTGGACAGTTTTTCGAGGGCACAGTTTATTTAAAAATAACTCGATCTTATCTTATCGATTGATCTGGTTAATATTGATACTTTTAACGTGATAAGTAAACACTCGTATGATATTGTATCACCTTAAACATAAATTGATTGGAAAATACGGACGACATTTTGTTAACAAAAATTTTCAGTCCAAGTCCGAGGCTTGATAATAATAAATCACCTTGAAAACACGTTGACAACAATTTTTTGTACGTCACTTTATTCTGTTTCAGATAATTAACGTGGCATAACGAAAAACAATTTAAAAACAAATTAAACATTGATTTTATGGCGGTAATTCCCCAAACTATGTCGAGTTCGACGAACCTAAAAGTTTCCAGTATGCGTCGAATCGCGTTAAACGATCAAGACAACAATCCTTGGAACACAACCGAATGTAAACACAATCGGATGTGAAACGTTTGAATTATGTTTCGGTGAATCCCCGGATTTTGGAATGTTACAGCATAACTTTCGATCTATCTGTTGTAGAATTACACTCAACTTTTCTAAACTATTCTAAAATACCGGAGACCCATCTATTATTCTATTTTAGAAAATAATAATCTTTTTATCTTATTTTAATTTAGAATAATATGAAACTTTCTAATTTATTCTAGAATACCATTCAATGATACAATGGAATAATATGAAACTTTTTAGTTTATTCTAAAATACCATGAACCTTTCTACTCAAATATATTTTAGGGTACAATAGAATTTTCTATCAAATTCTACTTTAGAATAATTTGGATTTATGTATTTCATTATAGAATAATATGAAACTTTCTAATATATTCTAGAATACCATTCAATTCATCTATAGAATTCTATAAAAATTTCTATCCATTTCTTACTTACATTATAGAATGATATGAAACGTTCTAATCTATTCTAGAATACCATCTGATTCTATTTTAGAATGCTATAATAAAACTTTCTATCTATTTCTAACTTTCTAACTTCATATTTCATTGTAGAATAATACGAAGCTTTCTAATCTATTCTAGTATACATTTCGATTCTATTTTAGAATACCATAAAACTTTCTATCAATTTTTAGCTTAGTATAATATGGATCTTTTTGTTTTATTATGGGATAATATGAATCTTTCTAACTATTCCAGAATACCATAGACCTTTCTATTCAATTATGTTTTAGAACACCATATAACTTTCTATTCAATTCTAATTTTAAATAATTTGGATCTTTATGTTTCATTGTAGAATAATATGAAACTTTCTAATCTATTCTAGAATACCATTCGATTTTATTTTAGAATACTGTAAAACTTTCAATCAATTTTTAGCTTAGAATAATATGGATCTTTTTGTTTTATTATAGATAGAATAATATGAAACTTTCTAATCTATTCTAGAATACCATAGATCTTTCTATTTAATTATATTTTAGAATACCATAGAACTTCCTATCCAATTCTAATTTAGATTATTTTAGATAATTTTATTCCATTATGGGATAATATGAATCTTTTTAACTATTCTAGAATACCATAGACCTTTCTATTCAATTATGTTTTAGAACACCATATAACTTTCTATTCAATTCTAATTTTGAATAATTTGGATCTTTATATTTCATTGTAGAATAATATGAAACCTTCTAATCTATTCTAGAATACCATTCGATTCTATTTTAGAATACCATGAAACTTTCTATCCTTTTTTAGCTTAGAATAATATGGATCTTTTTGTTTTATTATGGAATAATATGAAACTTTTTAAACTATTCTAGAATACCGTAAACCTTTCTATATAATTATATTTTAGAATACTATAGAACTTCCTATTCAATTCTAATTTAGAATAATTTAGATCATTTTATTCCGTTATGGGATAATATGAATCTTTCTAACTATTCTAGAACACCATATAACATTCTATTCAATACTAATTTTGAATAATTTGGATCTTTATGTTTCATTGTACAATAATATGAAACTCTCTAAACTATTCTAGAATACCATTCGATTTTATTTTATAATACTACAAAACTTTCTAACTTATAGAAATTCCTACACAGTTCTAATTTAGAATAATATAGGTCTTTTTATTCCATTATGGGATGACATGAAACTTTCTAGAATACCATGGATCTTTCTACTCAATTATAATTTAGAATACCATAATCTATCCATTCTAATTTAGAATTATTTGAATTGCTGTATTTTATTACAACATGAAACTATTTAATGTATTCTGGAATACCATTCAATTCTATTTTAGAATACTATATAACTTTCTATCCAATTCTAGTTAGAATAAACTTTTTATTTAATACTAAACTTTCTAGAATTTTCTATTATTTGTATTCAATTCAATTTTAGAAATTCTGTTCTAGAATACAAACATAATTAATTTCCCCCACTTTATCGAGTTCAACATACGAAAGTTCCCCGCTCGTATCATACCGTGATAAACAATTAACTAGAAATGTGCCAATAATTCTAGGAACACTCGAACGAAAGCAAACAATCGAATACTCATACGAACGTATAAATGTGCTGTGCCGTAAGACCCGTGGGGGAAGTCCCGGATTTTATGCTAATACAGACACGCGTTTCCGATATTTATATCCCATAGACAGATACTCACATAATTATCCTGGTTGACTTCGTTGACGTCCTTGCCGGCCGCCTGCAGGACGACGGCGAACCGCTTCACGTTGTCCAGGTTGTTGTCCAGCACCGCGTTGTGTATGGGCCTGCAAAGCAACAACGTCAGTTTTTTGATCGTTGCGTCACGTTTGACGACGTTCGGGTTTTTCCCCCATCGGTTGACGTGAGGAAAATCATACACGTGGCGCACGTGTTGCCGTCGATAAATCACAAAACGGACGTTTCCACGCGTGGAATAAACAATGATTACTTGCGGAATTGTTGTTTAACATCAACAACCGAAACGAAATCACGATTTATAAATATGTTTGTGAATGACCTGCTGTGGTGATGACATAAAATTTATTTTTGCTATGTTGACAGCGTCGAACAAAAATAACGATTATCTTGTTGTAAAAGAGAATTCTCAAATCTGCAGGATTTTGTTGTTTTTTTTCAATCATTAATCTGTGGTAAATTGAGCAAATAAAACGTTATTACCCTATTGTTATGCATAGAATTAAATTTGAATGGGTTTTTGTTTTATTAAACAAGGATTTGTTCTAGTGTTTAGAAAGTCTATTGACTAATGTTACTTTGAACTTACGTAAAACGTGTTTACTTGTACAGCTCTCTATTAATCTAGAAATTTAATTTATAAATTATGGATTAAAATTTATCTTTAATACCATTTTACACATTTGTGAGACTATATTGGTTTATCTTATCAAGAGACCTTCGTACAAATTATTTTCCTATTTATTTTATTAAAAGAAATAATGATTTTTGCTTATAAAATTGTCTGTAAACTTAAAATTTGACAATACTTTTAACCACATTGCCATACGAACTCTCCAAAGTATCCAAAATGAGTGACCAATGTACTCTGTAAGTAAATTACTTGAAATATTTAATAAATTAATGAAATATTCGATAAAACAAACAGTTTATGTTGAAATTTATTAATTATTGTGATATTATAAGAAAAAAAACTAAAGATTGTGCATTAAAAATGTTATCTAAAACCACTTTAATCTGCATTAGTGTGTTCAAGCGGTACTTCACACATTTTTAAGTGTGTTAAGTTTCAAAATAATTTGTAAATATCACAAGTTACTTTTAATTTAATTGGAAATTTATAAATTGCATATTACTATAGAAACAATGAACTTTTCTTACAAAAATTATCTGTAAACTTAAAATATAATCATACTTTCCAATTTTAATTTCCAAATAAATATAAAATTTCAAAATAATCCTTAAATTAATTTATAATTAACAAAAATGTTACCTATAATATTAGCTGTAATTGCGGGGAATTATTAGGTTTGAGGTTTTATCAGCAGGAAACCTCAAGTTTCAAAATAATTTGTAAATACCACAAGTTACTTTTAATTTAATTGGAAATTTATAAATTGTATATTACTATAGAAACAAATAATGAACTTTTCTTACAAAAATTGTCTGTAAACTTAAAATTTGACCATACTTTTCAATTTAATTGGCCAAATAAATATGCCACACATAAATAAATGAAGAACCTGTAAGAACAAAAGCAAATCAGGCCCTTTAAAGTCTCTCAACTGAGTGACCAAAGTACTTTGTAGGTAAAATACAAACAATTTGTGTCGAAATTTATTAATAATTAAAGAAGTTACTACGATATTATAAGAAAATGTTTATGAATTGGGCATTAAAATTGTTATTTATAAACTGCATTAGTGTGTACAAGCAGTACTCCACGAAATTTTAAAGAATTGTTGGTTTGTGGTTGAAATTATCGACAAAATTTCAAAATAATCCTTAAATTAAATCAATAAATAATAAAAATCTTACAAATATAAATAAAAGAACTACAAATTACATACTAAAAAGTTACCTATAATATAAGCATATTAGCAGGAATTATTAGGTTTGAAGTTTTATCAACAGGAAATCCACAAATTTTATAATAATTAGAAAATACCACAAGTTTTGTTTAATTTAGTTTGATATTTTATAAATTGTGCAGTAGTATAATATAAAATAATATACGTGAGGCAAGATTTTGTTTACAAAACTCATCAGAAATAAAATGTAAGTCATAAATAATGAATCAAAATTCTATCAATTCCTCACCACCAAGAATAAACAACACATAAGTAAACAACAATGCCAAAAATAACACCGAACACACAACACTACTTACAAGTTGCCTTTGTTATCCATGACCAGTGCAGTCTTGAGGTCCCTAAGAAACTTGAACTTGGGATTGTTCCTGAAGTTGACGTTGCCGTTCAGCAACGGGTTCCTCTGCGGATACAGGCACATGTGGAAGTTCTCGTTCATGTAGGCGTCCATCAGCAGCGGCCCGAAGCTGTCCAAGCCCGGGAAACTGTCCAGCATAACAACTGGATCGGTCTGACAGCCACTGTCCACCATGGTCTTGCCTCTGTCCTCCACCAACTCCGTCTGTACGCCCGTGTTTATGTACACGGGATTCGTGTTCTCCGGATCGAAAATGATCGAAGCCTGCGGCGTGGGCTCCCTGTCTATGTACTTCGATCTGATCGCCTGCAGCACCGTCTGATTAAACAGATTTTTCACCTTCCCGCTGGAGTACACGTGCTTGTTCAACGACGCACGCTTCGCCACTGGCTCGTCCGTCTCCTCGTCCTTATCTTTGCCGTCCTTATCGGGATTCACGAACACAATGTTCGACGAACCGGTGGGCAACGTCACGTTCTGGTTCGGATTCACTTTGGTCAACACTTTGGCGTTCTTACGCATCGCATCGGTCAACTTACTTTTGGTCACCACCTTGATCTTTTTGCCGTTTATGCTTATGTACTTCTCGCCAGTCGACTGGTCCATCTCCAGGTTGACCACTTTGACGCTCATGTCCGTCCAGCCGAAGACAGCGATGCCCTTGCGAAAGCCAAGCAGTTTCAGGTCCTTGGCGGTGCCGCTGCCTCGCGTTATATAAAAATCGGTCAGGTTGTGTCGATCGGCCCTGTGCAGATCCATTTACCGCCGTTGGCCTAGAGGGTCATAACGGACGGGACGTCGACGTCGAAGACAGGGAGTTCCCCGTGCACTCGACCACCATGACGTAGCTAACGAAAGGGATTCACAACTGAGCAAACGCGACGGAAGCATTAACGTTGCACACGTGCCAAACAGAGACGTAACGAACGGGTATTCACAAACTATTGTCGTGTTTATTTTGGGTCAGCAGTGCTGCCAACTTGAGGGTATCTCCCGTGGTCGCGTCCTTTTAAATTGTTGTCATTGCAAGTGACGCCCAACTCGGCAACACCAATCACCAAAACGATGTTTGGTATATATAAAAAAAATATTTATTTGCATTTTATGTTTGTGTTTAAATTTTTGTTGGGCCTATTTGGGTCACAGTGCAACCAACCTAACAGCAACACATAGACGCTCAAGAAATAATCATTAAAGCAATTTATACGTAATTATTGGTGGGGTCACCTTTTTCCATACATTTTGCGTGGTTAAACAATTTATTCAAGTGAGCTGAGTAATACGATAATGAAATAAAATATGGTTTAACATCTGGTTGGTTGGTGGTTTGAATCAGGTGATCTGAATAATGCGATTAAATTTTTAATTTTTTTTTTCTTGATTTGTTTATTTATAAATTACTGTGCATATTGTGAACTAAATATTGAATTTTAATGGTAAATTTATAATAAAAATTTAGTAATTGAATTAATTCATTTAAATATATAATAAATATGTTGCCCCTTTGTTAATTATATTTTTTGTTTTAATGTAAAATAGTGATATTCTATTTATAAATTTGGGAAAACCTAATTACAAATAAAATTTATATCAGTGTAATTCATCTTTCAATCTTGATAAACGATTATTCGTATCAAACTTAAAATACACTTTAAAGCTAAGCACATTAAAGAAAGATGAAAAAGAATTCTATCACTTTAAAATATGTAATAAATTAATATTATTTTAGGTAAAATATTTAATAAATTAATGAAATATTTGATTAAACAAACAATATGTACAAATTTATTGATTATCAAATTATTATTACGTTACTCAACTACTTTAAACTTCAATAGCAAGTTCAACTACTACACTTTTAAAAAATTGTTCATTTGTGATTGGAATTATAAGGAAAGTTTCAAAATAATACTTAAGTTAAATCTATAAATAATAAAGAATTCTCTCAACTGAGTGACCAAAGTACTTTGTAGGTAAAATTCCTTAAAATATTTAATAAGTTAATGAAGTATTCGATTAAATAAACAGTTTGTGTCGAAATTTATTAATAATTAAAGAAGATATTACGATATTATAAGAAAATATCTATGAATTGTGCATTAAAAGTGTTATTCTATAGCCACTTCAACCGGTACTTTACACATTTTTAAAGAATTGTTAGTTTGTGGCTGAAATTATCAGTAAAATTTCAAAATAATTCTCAAATTAAATCTATAATTAACAAAAAATATTACCTATAATATAAGCATATATAAGGTGTACTTGATACAATTGTGGGGAATTATTAGGTTTGAGGTTTTATCAGCAGGAAACCTCAAGTTTCAAAATACTTTGTAAATACCACAAGTTACTTTTAATTTAGTTGGAAATTTATAAAATGTATATTACTATAGAAAAAAATAATGAGCTTTTCTTACAAATATTGTCTGTAAACTTAAAATTTGACCATACTGGAGAACTTGTAAGAACTAAAGCCAATCAAGCCCTTTAAAGTCTCACAACTGAGTGACCAAAGTACTTTGTAAGTAAAATACCTAATATATTTAATAAGTTAATGAAATATTCGATTAAATAAACAGGTTGTGTCGAAATTTATTAATAATTAAAGAAGTTATTATGATATTATAAGAAAATATCTATGAATTGTGCATTAAAAGTGTTATCTATAGTCACTTCAAGTAGTACTTTACAAATTTTTAAAGAATTGTTGGTTTGTGGCTGAAATTATCAACAAAAATTTCAAAATAATTCTTAAAATAAATCTATAATTAACGAAAATATTACGAACATAATAATAATAATAATAATAAGATCTTGAATTATTAAATTCTTTTATTCATTCTTATAATTTTTGAACTATGTAAAATTAAGCAATTTGTGTTTATGAGTTTACAAAACATCCGTTTATAAATTTGTTTATGTGAAATCCCGACTTTCCTCATACGATGATTAATAATATGTGTTGGCTGGGTTGCATATACTGGTTATAAATACTGATTGTATTATACATAATCGGTATAAATGGTAAATTAAAATAAATGTTGAAAGGTTGCCTTGAATGGAAATGGTGTAAATAAAACTACAATAAAAAAATAAATATTGATGGAATGGTAAAATTTATGGAAATAAAACTAAAATAATTATTTAAACTATTTCCTGGACACTCTATGTATCCTATGTTTGGTTTAGATTTTAAAATTAATATTTTTTAATTTATAGATAGTTTTATAAATATATTTTTTTTCAATATCACTTTTTTATTATAATTACCATTTTAAAAATTCTTATATAATTAACATACATTAAATTATTCTAATATAATTTAGATATAAAATTAAAAATAAGAATTTAGACATGTAACGAAACACACATAATGTTTACTATATTAAGGGAAAGTCCCGATTGAATCGGTACCAAATTTTTATGTTTAGGCATTACGTCAATACCAGTAGTTCAAACGTCTCAACATTCGAACCGCCAACCAATCAGAAACCACCTGTACGATTTGAATTGTGCTCCATGAATTCAACTGTCAACAACAATCAATTTGCAGTTGCCAAAAAACTATTTAACTGATTCGCCCAAAACGTCAAATCAACCGACACGAAAATGCCGTGCGAAATGATAACCCTGCAATTGGGCCAATGCGGCAACCAAAGTAAGCCGCCACGATCTCACACACCCAACGTTTCAGGTTACATTAAAAAATCCCTTCAATTCCAGTTGGTTTCGAATTTTGGAAACGTTTGTGCGCCGAACACGGCATCAATCCGCAAGGCATACTCGAGGACTTCGCGACCGAAGGCATAGACCGCAAGGACGTGTTCTTCTATCAGGCTGACGATGACCACTACATTCCGAGGGCCGTGCTCATGGACCTGGAGCCCAGGGTGATCAATTCAATACTGAATTCGCCCTACTCGAAGCTGTACAATGGCGAGAATGTGTTTTTGTCGAAGAACGGTGGTGGTGCTGGCAACAACTGGGCCTCCGGCTTCTCCCAAGGTGAGAAGCTCAACGAGGAGATCTTCGATATAATTGACAGGGAGGCGGACGGCAGTGACAGTCTGGAGGGTTTCGTGCTCTGTCATTCGATCGCCGGAGGCACGGGTTCGGGCATGGGGTCCAACATTCTGGAGAAACTGTCGGACAGGTTCCCGAAAAAGTTGGTGCAAACCTACAGCGTCTTCCCCAACTTGGACGAGATAAGCGACGTGGTCGTACAGCCCTACAATTCGCTGCTGACGTTAAAACGTCTCACTGAAAGTGCTGATTCTGTGGTTGTGCTGGATAACACTGCTCTTAACAGAATTGCAGCCGACAGGCTCAAAATACAAAATCCCACATTCACACAGATCAACAGTTTGGTCAGTACCATCATGTCAGTTTCCACCACAACTTTGAGGTATTTATTCTGTTCCAAAATTAGTATTAAACTTAACAAACTTATTTAAATATTCAGATATCCATCATACATGAACAATGATCTAATGGGACTATTGGCCCCATTGATTCCAACCCCCCGCCTGCATTTCCTGATGACAGGCTACACGCCCCTGTCCACCGACACCGACGAGGTGAACATCAGAAAAACAACAGTCCTGGAC
This sequence comes from Aethina tumida, assembly GCF_024364675.1. NCBI lineage: Eukaryota > Metazoa > Arthropoda > Insecta > Coleoptera > Nitidulidae > Aethina > Aethina tumida. Next base: position 16,568,594 of record NC_065440.1, on the reverse strand, counting down.
GTGATGAGACGTCTCCTCCAGCCCAAGAACATGATGGTTTCGACTTCCCAAGACCGCCACTCCCAGCACTGCTTCATTTCCATCCTCAACATCATTCAAGTAGGCACATCGATGGTTTGTTAATTTATATTCTGTAATAATTGGGGTGTTTTCTAGGGTGAGGTGGACTCCACACAGGTGCACAAGAGCTTGCAAAGAATCAGGGAGAGGAAGCTGGCTCAGTTCATACCATGGGGACCAGCCAGCATTCAGGTGGCTTTGAGCAGAAAGTCACCATACATTCAGACTGCACACAGAGTGTCTGGGTTGATGTTGGCCAATCACACCAACATATGTTCTGTTAGTAACCCTTTATTGTTTCATAATGTCTTTATAATGCTGTTTAATTGTTGTTTTGTAGTTGTTTGAGAGAGCTCTCACACAGTACGATAAATTAAGGAAGCGAGAAGCATTTTTGGACCAGTTCAAGAAGGAGGAGATGTTCAAGGATAATCTAGATGAGTTGGATAATAGTAGGGAAGTTGTACAAGATTTAGTTGATGAATATATAGCAGCAACAAGCCCTGATTACATCACTTGGGAACCATAAAATTGGTTAATTGAATCTGTTATTTAATTTTATTATTATTGGTTTATACTTGCTTAATATAATCAAAGATCTGAAGCCCTAAATTCATTTCACGTTCAGTTTAGGTTTAGAGTTGGTTAACTATGTTGTGCCATTTGTATAGTATTTATTTGGTAGTTTTTTGTACTGTTTCACAATAAAGTTGTTGAACTATTGTTTTTTTATTAGTGCAATTTTAATCCCAACTTCCATCCTAGTTAGAAATATTTCAAGCTACTTACAGACTAATAAAATTACGAAATTGTTTTAGTTTTTCTGTCATGAAAAATTCAATTTTCAGGATAATTAGTAAATTTTTAGGATGATATAAAGAAAACAACAAGAATTTAAGTTTTGAAAACTATATATTTCTACCTCTTAGATTTTCCTCAGCACACCCTCAAAGTCATCTTAGTTCTTTATACGATAAAATTACGAAGTTATTTTAGTTTTTCTGTAGTAAAAAATTCAATTTTCATGATAATTTAAGATGATATTGAGAAAACAGTAAGGATTTAAGTTTTGAAAACTACATATTTCTCTCTTCTAGAAATTCATCAGCATGTTTCTTTCTTTCCACTGAATGGTATTCAATAAAATAATATAAATCCTACTAAAAACAAATTCTTACTATTAATAAATAGTTCCACAAAATGTATTTGAATGTGTTATTTCTTTGGCCAATCAAATCAGATTAAAATCTTCGTCGTTTTTAAAATGTATCACAAATAAGCAAAAAAAAAACAATGTATAAAATATTGAAATATGTTGTTATACTTGTTTTTAATGCAAAATAATACAAAAAAGTTTATTCATTTTAATGTCATAACATAAATAATAATATAAATACCCTTGAAGGAACAAAACAATGTTGAATTTTTAACATGCGGTTAAAATTTCCTGAGGAATTTGATAAAAAATCATTTCCAATTTGATAATTTCTCCCTCCACACCTTAAAGTGAACCCCACCTTCAAAACTATTACCAATAGTGACTCATTTATTGTAAAGTGTTTTGTGTTCACAGACACGGTATACGTCAAAACATTGTTTTAGGTTAGAATGAGTAATCTCAACTAAAACCACACTAATTCCCGCTCAATTAACACCATTCTTAACGTGTTAATATGCTTTAATTTGCCATTACATCAAAATCAAACGCACAAAAATGTCCGGAAACGATACGACGCCTTTGAAGAACGCCAAGTTCAACTACTACCACAGCATATTCAACAAGGTAACAAAACAACCCCTAAACAAACGCCACCCCTTAACCCAACACCGTTTCCAGTACGACAGAGACCGGGACGGTTTCATAACAGTGCACGAACTGAACGACATAATCGAGAGCAGGGAATATGAGCACGACATCCCGCCCCACGTCGTCCAGAAAATACACGAGATGCACGACGTCGACGGCAATCAGAAGCTCGACTTCGACGAGTTCGTGGCCATGATCAACAACCCCAATCTCAACTACCTGTTCGGTCACTACTTCACGCGGTATGTCAACTGGATGGTGCCCCGAAGGGAGGACAGTTCTAGGACGGTCACGGACGGGGAGTACGAAGACGAGTACAACTGTTACCCCCCGGCAGTGGGCATGATCATCATCAGCCTTGTGGAGATCATTTTTTACTGTATCGATGCTGCCAGGAACCGACATGATGCAAATGGTACTAGCTTAAATTGTTGGTTTTTGTTGTATTACGACGATTTAATGTTTTAGGACCTGCTGCTGCCCTATTTATTTATGACCCGAACAAAAGGGGGGAAGTGTGGAGGTTTGTCACCTACATGTTCGTCCACATTGGGTAATAATAGTTAAGTCCTACATTAATTAAGCTTTAACCATTTGTTGTTTGTAGTGTGATGCATCTGATAGTGAACCTCCTGGTGCAAATATTGCTGGGGATCCCCCTGGAGATGGTGCACAAGTGGTGGCGAGTTTTGATAGTCTATTTCGCCGGAGTGTTGGCCGGCTCCTTGGGTACGTCCATCGTCGACCCGGCCGTCAAATTAGCCGGGGCTAGTGGTGGCGTGTACTCCCTGTTGGCTGCCCACGTCGCCACCATCATCATGGTCAGTCCTCCCTCAAATACCCCCCGAAATTATCCATTAAAAACTCTTGTGCTTACAGAACTGGAAGGAGATGTCGTTCCCCCTCGCCCAACTTGCGGTTTACCTCATTGTGGCGGTGACGGACGTCGGGACGGCGATCTACAATCGCTACGTTTTGGATCTGGACATGAACATCGGCTACGCCTCCCACATCGCAGGTCTGGGTGCCTGCAACAACTAATTTATCAGTTATTAACCGTTGAAACTTTACAGGGGCTCTTGCCGGTCTTCTGGTGGGCATTTACGTGCTTAGGAATCTCAACGTGCACAGGCACGAGCAAATTATCTGCTACGTGTCGATGGTGGTGTACGCCCTGCTGATGGGCACCTGCATAGTGTGGAATCTTGCCTGGCCCACGTACTTTGGGACGCCCCCATTTGCCGGACGGTCGCATCTACCTCTCAACCACAATTCCTAATCTTGCATTTAACATGGGTTACAACGAATGTGCCTTGACTTAAAATTAGATGTATTTTTATACTCATTTTTGATATTGTTAATCGAATTTCAAAGTTTGTGCTTGACTGCTCTTTAAAGAGGTGTATTTTTATAAGTAGGTTTATTAGTACAAGTATTTTTACATATCAGTACTTAATATATTTATATTATTATTATTATTTTATCAAGTTGGTTGTCTCTAGTGTTTTATATAATAAAATATTTATTATTATGCATTTGATCAGTGGTTTTATTTTGAGCGTCAACAAGTGGTTGAAAACGTCAAAAACAGTTGTTTGTATTGTCGGATTATCGACCAGTTTATGTGTTGTAAGTGACATGTGTTACGTAAAATGCTTCCAATAAAACAATACCCCAACAAATACACCGCCAATTACAGATGTCCTGACAAAATAAAACACTTCAAAATACGGTAATTAAATTCGCAAACCAATAACAAAGAACAAATTCATCAAGGTGGGAGTTTTCCAGCATTAAAATTCGAGAAGTGGAGGTACCCACTGGTAAAATCGAGGAGGACAACTCGAAATGGACCGAGAGGACCTTCAAGTGGCAGGAGAAGGTCTACAGTAGGATGGAGAAGGACCTCTATTTGGATTTGAAGAACTGCACCACTGATTTGGATAGGGAACACAATCAGAACGTTCAGGAGGCTGTTAAGAAGAATCAAGGAGACTTCTTGTTCACGTACACGAACGAGGACCACTATGAATTTGATAAGGTTGAGGTAAAAGTGGCTTCCTTGGTTTCCAACAAAGTTTTAACCGTTTGGAGCGTTTTAGACTGTGTCCAAGCTACAAAAAATGATGGACGCACTCGACATCAATAACTCACCTCTTCATGACTATGACATGGAAAAGTCCATTCTTTATTCCATGGATAATCCGGTACCGTATAAATGTGAAGAAAAGATGTTTATTATGGCTGACTTTGGGTAATATAATATATAAAACTTCGGTAACTTAATTATGAAGTACCGTTGATCAACAGAGATTACGTGGAGACCACCTGGGTACCACAGGAGCAGCCACTGTGCATACTCAAGTACGAAACGTCGGGGGTTTTACAAATATACCCGGATTTTACGAAGAAAAGGCCGTACTTAATTACCCCCGACAGGGACTCCAAGAAGTGCTTCTACTACTACATAGAGAACGCCTCAGAAACGCCCAACGAAGGAATGCTTTTGAAAGAACAGGAGCTGTACAACAAGGTTGGACTTCTTTAAAATCCAATAGTTTATTCAATGGTAGTTTTTCAGCTGGTTTCGAACCAAATCGCCAACAAAAAGAGCCTAATAGGCAAAGACTTCTTCCTGCCGCCCAAAAACAAGTTGTTCGTGTACATGTTCATAGAAATTTTGTACGGCAAGAACTTCGAGCACTCGCAAATCTACGTAAAATACACCATACATCTTCCAAACAACTGGTCCATCAACGACCCGACGCAGCTGCAAGGTTTAACCCAAATCGCTTGCGGCAAAGACGAGGAGAGACTGGTGCATTTCGGCCACAACTTCGAGGTGGTGCTGGAGAACAACATACAAACCAAAGGTGTGATTATGAACTGACGTTTTGAGGTCTACAATCAATGTTTCAGGACTTCCGGACTGCCCCTACATTTACTTCGAGGTCGTGTCGAAGGATAGGTGGGACGTTTGCAGGAACGAAGGTCTGACGTACAAAGCCGTGCCCATCAGCCAACCGGGGATACATGAGTACGAGTTGGGGTGCTTCCGATTCGGTCGTAACGGCCTCGTTGGTGATCTTAGGAGGTTCTTCATTGGCGATTGTTCCAACTACGAAGACGTGCGATGGATTGGGGTGTCTAAGGAACAAGATGTATTTCTTAAATGCACATCTTTAATTGTTTAATTAATGATAAATGGTGTTTCAGGACAAAGTGATAAATAAATTTGGCATCAACACTGTCGGTACTGGTAGTCTGAAGGTACGATTCAATGTTTTACACCAGTCTCAGGCGTTTTTGGACAAGTTCGCTGGTGATGGGTTCAAGAACAGGGAAGGGATGATTTTTGACAAGTTAAAAGCTTCCAGTTTGATTAAGAGCGTTGAGGAAGTGCTCCAAGCGTTCAAGAAAGCAAGAAAAAACATGTTGGAAGCCAGACAACAAATATAAGAGAGTTCAGAAATCTTTTTTAAACGGATATATATTTTAATAAATTTTTTAATGCATAATATACTTTTATTTGTCCTAATTGATAACATTATTTAGATATTTTAAGTTCTTTACTAGTTTTTATCCATTTTTGAGGTCATTTTAAGATAAATTTATTTAGTATTTCAACATTGATAATAATTATACTCAGAATTTAAATTTAATTAAAAATTATTGGTAAATTCTGAATAAAGAAGATAGAAAAAATATATTGGAAGCCAGAAATAAGTTTAGACATATTACATTACTCCCTTTTAGTCAATATTGTTTTTACAATGAAATTTCGAATTAATGTCCACCGAAAATTACTTAATTAAATAGTTTTTTAAAATATAAAATCTAAAAATATATAAAGAATATAAAAAATATAAAATATATAAAAAATACAAAAAATATAAAAAATATGAATAATATAAAAAATACAAAAAGTATAATAAATATAAAAATATAAAAAATACAAAGAATATAAAAAGTATAAAAAAATATAAAAAATAATAAAATATAAAAAATACAGAAAATATAAAAAGTATAAAAAATATAAAAAATATCAAAAACATAAAAATATAAAGAATATAAAAAATATAAAAAACATAAAATTATAAAAAATACAAAGAATACAAAAATATATAAAAAAGAATATAAAAAATTCAAAAAAATGTATAAAAAATATCAAAAAAATAAAAAATACAAAATATATAAAAAGTATAAAAAAATACAAAAAATTTAAAATATATAAAATAACATAAAATATATAAAAATTATAAAAATATAAATAATGTAAAAAATATAAAAAATATATAAAATATAATGTAAATATAAAATATGCCTATTTTTATTGTTTCTTGCACAATTTATGGGTTTTTGACATTGACATTAAAGAGGGTCACAATTGAATAAAACACATTTCGTTTCGCTCGTATTTATTCGACATTTACAAATAACAAAAACAATCGTCTGCTCCACTTAAAAACGGCACAAAAACCAAAACAATACGACTCACAAAATCGCATTTCCAGTTACCGAACCGCCCAAATTCGTGCTACGATCCGGGCCAAAAAAATAAGCAAAGAGTTGAAGCAGACGATCCACAACAATGTAATAAGGCCGTCATTAATTGGAAAATATCGCCGGGGATCGATTTTTATAATTGCATGTCAATGACATGGTAAGACGCGGACGGCGTTGCCGTTTCGACGATTGAAAACCCACAAATTCCATTACGAAGCGTTTAAACGGCAACGCGGCGACGCCACGATGATGTTGCAACAAGACGGGACACGCCAAGAGCGGACGGCGGCCGAACACCCTCGACGAGGCTTGTTCAGTGCTTGCTTGTCAATAATATTGGTCCGACTTTCGCAGTAAACGGTCTCAACACGTAATTTAAGAGCACAACTTTAAAATTTGGGCAAATTTAGCACTTAAATTGATCTAGATTGGTTTTACGAAGACACCCGAACGACCACGAGCACGTCGCCTCTTGCCCCGGGCGCAACGAACTTGACGCCGCGTTGCCACGTCGCGCGGAAAACGAGGCGGACCGAGATCCGCGGTTTTTGCAAGCACGTTACACGAACACGTGGTCGCACAATCGATTTTGTTATCGCCGTGCCCGTGTTTATATTTGTTTACGGACCGATAACGGGGATAAAAATTGAAGAAAATATTTGTACGATTAACTGGCTCAAAAAAATGAGAAAAAAAAAGGAACGGGATTTGGAGCGGAGTGAATAAATGATGGGGAAGAGTTTACGGATCGATCGTCGTCCGTTCTAATATTAACCATTATTAATTTGGACAAATAACAGGACTAAAATGGGTCGATCGGAATTGTTTAGATGGAATTGAATCGATGGGAATGCAAGACACACGTGAATTAGTAATGGGGTTTTGTCTATGGAAAAATTACAAAGGGAATTGTGTGGTCTTTAAACATTTAAGGCTGTTCCAGTTAATGCGAACTGCAATTGTAAAATGTGACGATATTTCAAAGCATCAAAATAAAACACGCTCCGTTCCGTTTATTATTTACTCAGCTCTGAATAATGGAGACTGGAAATAACATGTTGGAAGCCAATCGACATATTTATTGAAATCTTATTAAATACTATGTTTTTAATATAATTTTAAATTGATTATTTGTTTTAGTAAAATTGGTTGCTCAGTTTTTTACTAACATATAATAATAATCAGTTATTTATATATTTTTTACAAGGTTTTCTCTATTTTTGTGGTAGTTTACTCATAAATTTAATAGTTTTTATCGTTTACATAAACATATTCATAAATTAATAAAGCACACTTTGTTTCTTTTATTTTTTTTATCATTATCATTTGAGAATTCTAAATACTGAAGACAGGAAATACATATTGTAAGCCAGACAATGAATTTAGAGGAATTATGTAACTCCTCTAGTCAATATTATGTTTTTTTTTTACACGAAGATCATTTTAATACATATTTAACTATATAAATTTATTATTTATATAGTTTTAGTTTATTTTTGTGGTAGTTTAATAAAACACATCTCGATTCTTCATTTTTATTATTGTTATGAGAATTCTAAAAAATGAAGATAGGAAAAACATATTGGAAGTCATTTTAATACATTATTTTATTCATTTTTTGATTTCTTTTAATTGAAATCTTAGATTTTTATAAAGATATCTTACCAACTGAGTGGTTTTTAACAAGTTCTTGTTTGGTGGTTTATAGATAAATTTATTTGTTTTCAACATTGACAATAAACATATTCATAAGGTTGAACGTTTCGTTCATTTTTATTACTACTATCTGAAAATTCAAAAAAATGAAGATAGGAAAAATATATTTGGAAGTTAACAAATAAATTTAGAAAGATTTAGATCATTTTAATACATTTTTTAATTGATTTTTGATTTTATTAACTGAATTTTTATATTTTTGAAAACATACCTTATTTTTGGATTATTTATATAATTGTTTATAAGTTTCTATGAATTTTTGAGGTAGTTTAAATACAATTTTAATAAGTTTTAACATTTACAATGAACATATTCATAATTTAATAAAAAGAAACATTTCATTTCATTCTTTTTAATTACTGCTATATCGGAATTTTAAAAAATGAAGATAGGAAGTTAACCAATTAATTTAGAAAGATTTAGATCATTTTAATACATTTCTGAATTGATTTTTGATTTTTTTAAATGAATTTTCATATTTTTAACAAACATACATAATTATTGAATTATTTATATAGTTATTTATAAGATTTTATGAATTTTTGAGGTAGTTTCGGATAATTTTAATATTTTTTAACATTTATAATGAACATATTCATAATTTAATAAAAAGAAACATATCATTTCATTCTTTTTAATTACTGCTATCTGAGAATTCTAAAAAATGAAGATAGGAAAAACATATTTGGAAGATAACCAATAAATTTGGAAAGATTTAAATCATTTTAATACATTTTTGAATTGATTTTTGATTTTTATTAACTGAATTTTCATATTTTTACAAACATACCTTATTATTGGATTATATATAGTTGTTTAAAAGATCTTGTGAATTTTTGAGGTAGTTTAAAGATAATTTCAATAATTTTTAACATTTACAATGAACATATTCATTATTTAATAAAAACAAACATTTCATTTCATTCTTTTTAATTACTGCTATCTGAGAATTCTAAAAAATGAAGATAGGAAAAACATATTTGAAAGCTAGGAAATAAATTTAGAGTAGTTATATATATTTTCTAATCAATATTATATATTTTTTACACAAAGATTATTTTTATACATGTTTTAATTGATTATTTTAACTGAATTTTCATATTTTTAGAAATATATCTTACTAAATGATTATTTATATAGTTTTTTGTAAGTTTTTGTGACAATTTATGGATAAATTTATTAGTTTTAGATAGAAATAATAAATATATTCATAATTTAATTAAACACACTTCATTTCGTATATTTTTATTATTATTATTAATATTATTATTGGATGTACCTAAAATTGTAGATTGGAAAAACATACTGGAAGCCTGACAGAAAGTCCAGAAGTTCCAGCTAATGCAAACTGCAATTATAAAACTCGACGATATTTTAAACCGTTTCGGAAAAAATGCAAATCCATCGAAATTCACCCCAGAATCAAAATCAAATCTCAAATAACATGAAACGTCCGAACGAAGGGCATCAAAATTCAACCGACCAACCGGGGGAGGCGACGCCGAATCCGAAACCGAAAAATTTTCGCCAAAAAAAATAAACGAAGCAACACATCGTTACGTAAACCGCACCGCAAGTACGACAACGCGTTTCGGAAAAAACGCCGCGACAACAATAAAAAATCACCTAAAACGTACGAATGAATCGAAAACGATAACGTAAAAATATTAAAGTTTCAAATACGAAAATTTCGCCGTTCGGCCGTCCTCGTAACGATCTATCCCCTTTAAGCGGGCCACAACTGAACGCTCGCCGTCTCCCTCTGGCGTGCGTGCGACGAAGACGGCACGACGTACGAGCGGTGCGCTGTCATCAGCGACCTGCGTTGCCGTTTCGGTTTCGTGGTGATTTCGGCGTTGTTGCTGCTCACGAGTCTCGTTGTTCGCCACTAAAGGACGTGTTGGTGCTCCGTTGATGTTTGGTGATTTAGTTTTGGAGACGAATTTCGAAATTTTTGATTTCATACGTGCGGGTGAAGTAGGTGCGTTAACGGTTCGTGCGTTCCCGCGCCGCGCGTCCGTCCTCGTCTAACGTTGCGGCCGCCCCCCGAACGCGACGCGTAATGGACCGGCTCGGACCTGTTCTCAACAAAATAACATCGTTCTGGAACCAAGATGTCGGCCATCCGTGTGTGTATACCTCGCGTTAAATAAAACTGGGCACGCCGCACGTCTACGCGCGTAACGCGACGAACGCCGTCACGAAAATTAAACAAAACAACGGGGTGCCGTTCGACGTGCGTCTTTGGGGGGTTGGTGTTTTGGTGTACACGTACCCTCTGCTGTGTTATTCCCGACCACCTCGCCGTGTGCTCCAGAGTGTGTACGAGACGGTGGTGCGTTGAAAGGGGGCGAAGCCCCTGGGCCTTTAGCTCGGGCATGTGGTCGTCGGTACGTCGTCGTCGTCGTTCCCGTTCTGCGTGCGTTTCGACGCCTCGTGTCGTCGTGCCAGGGTGCTGAGGATGCGGTGGAAAACGGCGGTGGACGATTGTTCGGTGTGCACTCGATAATACAATACATATTACCCCCGTGAACCCGTTCTAATTTCCTTTTCGTCAACGTCCGCACGAACCGTTTTATTTGTTGTTGTTTTTTCGGGGGGGCGCGTGATTGGGTAACGTTGGTTTACATGGTTATATTATTATGGAAGTGCACTCTAGGATCGACCATGGCCAGGGAAACAATACGATGGCGTACTCGCAAAGGAATCAGAATCACAGGTAAAAATTTAACTGACTAGTCTCAACATATGTGGCCACATAAAAACTTCCAGTTGTACCCCCAATTCGCCCCTAAAACTTGAACGTCTAAAAGCTCTTCCACATAAAAATGCTCAAAACCCCCAATTAAAACAATAAACCTCAACGCAATTGTTTATTAGTTGAGTTGTAAAGTTGAAGTTTATCGTCGCCATTTTGTACAACCGTTCACACAAAGTTGCTGTGGCACAAAACGCCGGTGTTCCGAATCGAAAATCGCAAGCAAAAGGTGCTTGGGAAGTGTTTTTGGTTGTGGATTTGTGTTTAAGTGTGTTGGAAAAAATTCAACGTTTTAAACCTACTGGTAGTTATAGTTTACCAGTTTGGGTAGTTATAAGTGCAATTATGACGGTTTAAGTGTGGAAATAATGGACAAAACTACAACCAGTGCGATTATTTGTTGTGTAACGAACAATAAAGTCGTTGTGCCTAAGCTTCTTGTAGTGAAAAATTAATTTTTTAATTGTAGGTAGCTTTCCCCCCGTTTTTGACCATTTAAATACAATTTTTTGCTGGTAAATGTTCATGTTTTTTTGCTGGAAACATTTCCTCATAAGTATTGACAAACCAGGTTGGTTTAAATCGATTTTATTTGAATAAATATTCAACTCATAAACTGGGTACTCTTTAAACCCACAAACACATCAACCAACCAACTATTTAATGTATACTTATTAATAAAGTGAAGCCAAAGATTCTAGAAGTTGATTGAGTTCAAAAACCCTCAATTTTCTACATTTTTTCAGTTTATTAAGTTATAAGTGCTTGAGTGTTGAGATAATGGACGAAACTACAAATGGTGCTATTATTAATGGTGTAATGAACAATTTAATATGTTAAATTTGTTGTGCATAAACTTCTTATAGTGAAAAATTAGTTTTGATTGTAAAACCTCAATTATTGGCTTATTAAGTTACTTGTTCTTCTGTTTTGGTTGCTTTAATGTAATAATTTATATGATTTTCTGATTAAATTTGTGAAAACTACTATTTTATGTTTGTAAATGTTATAAAAACTTTTAAAATTACCTGGAAACGTTTCCATTTTGATAGTGAGGAATTTTTTACTAAAAGTTACTGAATATTGATTTTATTTAAATAAATATTCAACAAATAAACCAGGTTCTTTTTCAAACCCACTTATTTTAAACAAACATATCCATCAAACCAAATATTAATCGTATAATTAATTAATAAAGTGAAGGCAAAGATTATTAAAGTTTCTTGAGTTCAAAAACCTTCCAGTTGCTACATTTTTTCAGTTTATTAAGTTATAAGTGCTTGAGAGTGGAAATAAAGGACAAAACTACAAATGGTGCTTTTATTAATGGTGTAATGGACAATTTAAAATGTTAAATTCGTTGTGTCTAAGCTTCTTGTAGTCTAAAATTAGTTTTGAATTGTAAAACCTCAATTATTGACTCATTAAGTTACTTTTTCCCCAGTTTTGGCCACTTTAATGTAATAATTTATTTTATTTTCATACTAAATTAGTAAAAACTACTATTTTATGGTTGTAAATGTTGCAAAACTAATCTGGAAACGTTTCTATTTTAACACCTAAGCATTTTTTTCAATAGAACTGGCTGAATATTGATTTTATTTATATAAATATTCAACAAATAAACCAGGTACTTTTTAAACAGTTTCATTAAACCACTAACCAAATATTTATTGTGTAATTCACCCAGACGGGTTCACAGAAGCACCCACAGTTTCAGGAAAATCACATAAATGTGAGAAAAAGTGATTCATAGACATGTGTTTAATTTTTTCGAGTTCAGGAAACGTTCGTAATTTTTGTGGTTTTCGCTGTATCTGTTTGTTAACGTGTTGATTTTGGTTTTTACTACGATTATTGTAACTGTATTTGAAATTATCTTTCCCTGAATTGTGTTGGATGTTGTTGTTTTAGTCGCCATTTTGTGACATTAGTTTCTTTAATTGTTGGTATTTAAATGTGGTCTGTAGGGGGGGAAGCCTGTGAAATATTTTATTAATTTAAACGTTGAGTCAGTGAAAATGGCTTAAGAATATTTTTAAACGAAGATAAAAAATATCAAAAATTTGTGTTATAAGATTAAACTATTTTATATATTTCTCTGTGGAATTTAAAGTTCTTACAGTTCTTAACCTGTTATTTAATATTTAACTGTAAATTCTTTATTTTTGTTGTAACATTGTAACAATATCTCGCGGGGAATTAATAAAAATGACTTAAGTATGTTTTTATCAAAAATTTGTGTTATAAAATTAAATTCTGGATGATTTCATAAAGTAAAAGTTAATTTTAGTAAATGAATAAGTTATTAAATATATTTCTGTATGGAATTTAAAATTTTAACAGTACTTAACTTGTTATTTAATATTTAACTGTAATTCTTTTTCTTGTTGTAACAGTTACTGTAAAAACATACAAAATCTCACACAATGAATTAATAGAAATAGCTTTAAGTCTGTTTTTATCAAAAATTTGTGTTATAGAATTAAATTCTTGATAATTTTATAAAGTAAAAGTTAATTTTGGTAAATGAATAAGTTATTTTATATATTTCTCTATGGAATTTAAAATTTTTACAGTACTTAACTTGTTATTAAATATTTAACCGTAATTCTTTATTCTTGTTGTGACAGTTACTATAAAAACATACAAACTCTCACTCTGAATTAATAAAAATGACTTTAAGTATGTTTTGATCAAATATTTGTGTTATAAAATTAAACTTTTGATCGTTTTATAAAGTAAAATTTAATTTAAAAAGAATGAGAATTTATTTTATATATTTCCTCATGAAATTTAAGTTGTTTCAGAATTCTTCAAGATTGAATCGTTTAAATATTGAACTTCTATGTTATACTATACAACTAAATTGTGATAATTTTATTAAATAAAATTCTGTTTTTATACAAATTTGTTTTATATGTTTCTTTGTTGAATTTTTCAAGAAAATGGAAGAAAAGGACAAACACAGACGAAAGTCGTCCATTTTGTGGCCACATGTGGTCCTAAAAATCGGCGTCTCTTTATTTAGATTTCTCGGTACCATAAAGTCGCAACCGGACGAGAGAAACAGAGAGAGAGAAAGAAGAGAAAAAAAAAATCGTTTTCCGAAAACAATAAAACAATCACGTTTCGCAATTAACGTGTGCAAGACAAAAGAATGTGTGCCGTTGCGCAAATTCACGTTCCGTTGTCGTCCTTGCACGCCGAAAAACCGACGGGTCTCGGTTCCGGCACGTTTGGAGGCTTAATGCCAAAATGACAAGCAAGAAAAAAATGAAATAAAATGCACGATTGGTGTTTTTTTTTTTCTCTAGATTAGTTATCTGGTGTCTCTGTGTCGCAATGTGTGATTCCGATTGTGGCGGGCTATTTTGAGAATTTTGGACCCAGATATTGTGTTACGGTTTGATAAGATTAGGGTTGAATGTTTACATAATACGTCTACGTTGGATTTCGTGTCGGTGATTTGATTAGATAATGATTTGTGGTTTGGGGACGACGTACTACGTTTTTTTTTTGATTGTCTTTTAATTGGTTTAATTGTAAAAACACACGTCAGAAATATAAGGAAATTGTTAATGGAGTAAAAATTTTAATTTTTCTAGATTGTGGCAACATATCTAACCAATTCCAACTATTCAATTTGTTTTTAAAACTAATTATGAAAATTATCAAACTATTTTAATTATTAGGTAATATTTTCAAAAATTTTAAAAATAAAAGTTATTATTTGTCTCATAATTGAATTATCAAAGTTTAACAGTTGTTTTAAATTGTTAAAAATGTCAAAAATCTACAAAATAATTGTCTAGAAATTTTAATTGTTAAATTTATTACAATTTTTAATAATTTTTATTAAAATATTAAGTTTTTAAATTGTATTTTAATGTTGTAGAACTTTGTGGAAGCTTTCAAAGTTATTATTTGTCTCAAAATTGAATTATCAAAGTTTAACAGTTGTCTTAAATTGTTAAAAATGTCAAAAATCTACAAAATAATTGTCTGGGAATTTTAATTAATAAAATTATTATAATTTTTATTAAAGCATTAAATTTTTAAATAATATTTTAATGTTGTAGAATTTTTTGGAAACTTTCAAAGTTATTATTTGTTTCAAAATTGAATTGTCAAAGTTTAACTGTTGTCTTAAATTGTTAAAAATGTCAAAAATCTACAAAATAATTGGAAATTTTAATTAATAAATTTATTACAATTTTTAATATTTCTATTAAAATATTAAATTTTTAAATTATATTTTAATGTTGTAGAACTTCTTGGAAGCTTTCAAAGTTATTATTTGTCTCAAAATAGAATTATCAAAGTTTAACAATTGTCTCAAATTGTTAAAAATATCAAAAATCTACAAAATAATTGTGTGGAAATTTTAATTAATAAATTTATTACATTTTTTAATAATTTTTATTAAAATATTGAATTTTTAAATTATATTTTAATGTTGTAGAACTCTTTGGAAGGTTTCAAAGTTATTATTTGTCTCAAAATTGAATTATCAAAGTTTAACAGTTGTCTTAAATTGTTAAAAATAACAAAATTCTACAAAATAATTGTCTGAAAATTTTAATTAATAAATTTATTACAATTTTTAATAAATTTTCAAAGTTATTATTTGTCACAAATTATAGAAATTGTCTTAAATTGTGAATAAATGTCAAAAATTAAAAAAAATATTTGCAATATACATCAATTAATAAAAGCTAAACAAATTGCTTTAACAGTTACTGATAAATTTGTCAACACTTATTATTTGCCAAAATTTAATTTAACACTTTCAGTAGAACAATATTTTTATTTAAACCAATAAGTGTTATTTTTATAATTGAAACTTTTATGAAACAATTTTTAAAAATTATTTTATCAGCTATAAATTTCATAAATTGTTACTAGTAATTAACAAACAATTATCTGAAATAATTTAATGGAAATATTAATTGTATCGTTATAAATAACTATTTTTAAAATTGGGTTAAAGTAATTTTATTTTTATTTTAAATGTGTTTTAAATTCATTAGATTCTAAGGTTAATGAATTAATTTGTTAATTACGTTCTAAAAGTGAGTTACAGTTAACAAACGTATGAGATAATTTACATTGTAATTATATTATTTAATTTGTATTAAGTGTAATTATTAAATTTATTAGTTTAGTTATTAATATTTAACAATTTCTTAAAAGTTTATAAAAATGTAAAAATAGTATGGCAAGAATAATTATTTTTAATGTTATAATAATATTTAAACGATAATTAACGATATTCTAGCAATGTAACCTTCATAAAATAATCTTGTCATTAATGTTTTTATACTGTATAAACAGTTATCTTATAAAATTATTTACATTGTAAAAGATATTATTCAATATTACTAATTAAAATATCTTTCTGAAAATAACGTGAAACATTTTCCTCTGATTGAAATATTAACAATTGTTTTTAATGTAATAACATTACAATTTAACCTTCATTAGACAATTAGTAAATAATGTTTTAAATACTGAATAAACAGTTAACAAACCCATTCAATTTACGTCAATTGTTAAAAGCCTTTGGACAATGTTAACTGTTAATTACAAAGTTAACAAAAACCCAAACGTGCTTCCTCGTTTAAGACAAAAACAATTTGATTTATTAGCAACTATTAATAATTTAATTGTGATTAGCTCCCAACTAACTCCAGTTAACAATTTAACAGTTAAATAGCCGTTCGCATGGTCCGTTACCATTCGGATAAAACCCCATAAAAAACGAAACAGAAGAAAACATTAATAGGTCACACACACACACACACACTCACAGAGTGAGCGAGAGAGGCGTTGTGGATT
The DNA here is from genome assembly GCF_024364675.1 of Aethina tumida. Classification (NCBI taxonomy): domain Eukaryota; kingdom Metazoa; phylum Arthropoda; class Insecta; order Coleoptera; family Nitidulidae; genus Aethina; species Aethina tumida. The sequence continues at coordinate 16,551,906 of NC_065440.1, read as the reverse complement.
TGCAGAGGGAAGCGGTTGTTGGCGAAAGTAAAAGTGCCCCGTTTCGTTCGTTCAGGGGGTGGGTGTGTGTGTGTGTGTGCGATACAAAAGGGCGCGTGCATCGTGTGTCGCGGCGGCGGCGGCGGCGGCGGGGACGGCAGAGTTTTCCCCGGGAAGCGAGACGCGTACACACGGCCCCGCGAGCCCGGAAAATCAATACGAGACGGCTCTGGCCCGCTTCCACCGGGATTCCTTCCGGGTTTTCGGGTCCAAGAGATTTTTCAGTTATTAAAATTTTTTTTTTTTTTTTTAAGGAATTTGCGCAGATTTTAATTGTGAAATTTTTTAGGAGTTGTTGAAACTCATTAAATTCTTGAAATTTTGTTTAATTTTATCAATTTTTCTCTAAGACAACTTTGAAAACTGTTGTTCTAATTTTAAGATAATTTATACAGTTATTAATTATGAAATTTTTTAGGTGTTGTTAACATTCATAAAATCTTTAAAATGTTGTTTAATTTGTTGTGAAATTTTTAGGAGTTGTTGAAACTCACAAAATTCTTGAAATTTTGTTTAATTTTATCAATTTTTATATGAGACAACTTTGAAAATTGTTGTTCTAATTTTAAGACAATTTACACAGTTGCTAATTGTGAAATTTTTTTGCAGTTGTTAAAATTCAGAAAACTCTTGTAATGATTAATTTTATCAATTTTCCTTTAAAACAATTTTAAAGGTTGACGTTCTAATTTAAAGATAATTTATACAGTTATTAATTATGAAATTTTTTAGGTGTTGTTAAAATTCATAAAATCTTTAAAATGTTGTTTAATTTATTGTGAAATTTTTAGGAGTTGTTGAAACTCACAAAATTCTTGAAATTTTGTTTAATTTTATCAATTTTTATATGAGACAACTTTGAAAATTGTTGTTCTAATTTTAAGACAATTTACACAGTTGCTAATTGTGAAATTTTTTTGCAGTTGTTAAAATTCAGAAAACTCTTGTAATGATTAATTTTATCAATTTTCCTTTAAAACAATTTTAAAGGTTGACGTTCTAATTTAAAGATAATTTATACAGTTATTAATTATGAAATTTTTTAGGTGTTGTTAAAATTCATAAAATCTTTAAAATGTTGTTTAATTTATTGTGAAATTTTTAGGAGTTGTTGAAACTCACAAAATTCTTGAAATTTTGTTTAATTTTATCAATTTTTATATGAGACAACTTTGAAAATTGTTGTTCTAATTTTAAGATAATTTACACAGTTACTAATTGTGAAATTTTTTTGCAGTTGTTAAAATTCAGAAAACTCTTGTAATGATTAATTTTATCAATTTTCCTTTAAAACAATTTTAAAGGTTGATGTTCTAATTTAAAGATAATTTATACAGTTATTAATTATGAAATTTTTTAGGTGTTGTTAAAATTCAGAAAATCTTTAAAATGTTGTTTAATTTGTTGTGACATTTTTTAGGAGTTGTTGAAACTCACAAAATTCTTGACATTTTGTTTAATTTTATCAATTTTTCTCTGAGACAACTTTGAAAATTGTTGTTCTAATTTTAAGATAATTTTCACAGTTGCTAATTGTGAAATTTTTTTCCTGTTGTTAAAATTCAGAAAACTCTTGTAATGATTAATTTTATTAATTTTCCTTTAAAACAATTTTAAAGGTTGATGTTCTAATTTAAAGATAATTTATACAGTTATTAATTGTGAAATTTTTTAGGTGTTGTTAAAATTCAGGAAATCTTTAAAATGTTGTTTAATTTGTTGTGACATTTTTTAGGAGTTGTTGAAACTCGCAAAATTCATGACATTTTGTTTAATTTTATCAATTTTTCTCTGAGACAACTTTGAAAATTGTTGTTCTAATTTTAAGATAATTTTCACAGTTGCTAATTGTGAAATTTTTTTCCTGTTGTTAAAATTCAGAAAACTCTTGTAATGATTAATTTTATTAATTTTCCTTTAAAACAATTTTAAAGGTTGATGTTCTAATTTAAAGATAATTTATACAGTTATTAATTGTGAAATTTTTTAGGTGTTGTTAAAATTCAGGAAATCTTTAAAATGTTGTTTAATTTGTTGTGACATTTTTTAGGAGTTGTTGGATCTGGCAAAATTCATGACATTTTGTTTAATTTTATCAATTTTTCTCTGAGACAACTTTGAAAATTGTTGTTCTAATTTTAAGATAATTTACACAGTTGCTAATTGTGAAATTTTTTTCCTGTTGTTAAAATTCAGAAAACTCTTGTAATGATTATTTTTATCAATTTTCCTTTAAAATAATTTTAAAAGATTTATTTAAAGATAATTTATACAGTTATTAATTGTGAAATTTTTTAGGTGTTGTTAAAGTTCAGAAAATCTTTAAAATGTTGTTTAATTTGTTGTGACATTTTTTAGGAGTTGTTGAAACTCACAAAATTCTTGAAATTTTGTTTAATTTTAACAGCTTTTCTCTAAGACAACTTTGAAAATTGTTGTTCTAATACAGTTATTAATTATGAAATTGTTTAGGTGTTGTTACAATTCAGAAGTATAATATTATAAACTAATATTGGTTTAAAAATCAGTCGTTCAACTGATTTTTAAAAAAGCTTGTTTCATGTTTAAAAATATAAATTAAATAATTTCCAATAAATAGTATAAAATGAGCAATAAAAGATTCTAAAAATAATTTAATTATTTACCAATAAATTATTTATTTACGGCGGCATTTTTCAGCCATAAACTATAAATACCTCCTATTTACATTGATATCAACTTTAAACACTATCAACTTTTATGTAAACATTATTTACTGTTTCAGAGATAATAGAAAAATCATTTCACAAACCAACATTTTGTGACAATAATAAGAATTTGTTGATTCACTCTTCAAATTTGAAACGCAATACTTAATCTACTAACACACATTACTCATACACTTCAAAAATTACGACCTCCTGAATCACATCACAATTCCAATACGAAAATCCCACTTTTTCGATTTTAATTAATGAACGTTTTATCGCGCTGTTTACTATTTGGTGCGGCGATATCGGTGGTTTGGATGGAGGAGGAAAAAAAATTGACTAGAAACGAATCACTGTTTAAAAATAGACCGATAAACTCTTGCACGAGAACCAGTTTCATTTACTATTGATTCGTTTGTAACGCATGCAACTGTTTTTGGTAAAAACGCGAACGCGATTGGAAATTTATCTGGAAATAACTGTACGAAGTGCACAGCAACTGATTGCTTTAATTTGTTGCTGTGGAACTGTGTTAAAAGGTCTGAACATTTATGAGATAATATAACACGGTTAATATCTGTTGGAGACTTTTAAAAGTTGTTATAATTTTAAGAAAGTTTACCCAGTTGTCATTTTTCATAATTTTAAAACTATTTTGAAGGTTGTTGTCTCAGTTGGTTAATAAATTTACTCAGTTGTTAGTTTTAGAATTTGTGTAACTACATTTGGAGTGCAAATAATTCATTGAAATGTTTTTTAATTTTACCACAATTTTAATAATTTTTATTCAGTTTCGATAGTTGTTACAAATTTAGGAAGATTTACTCGGTTGTTACTTTTAGAATTTGTATGACTCTTCTTACAAAACAAAAAACTTATTCAAGTCTGTCTTAGTTTTAACAGTTTTTCATAATTTTAAATCAATTTTGAAGGTTTTTGTCTCAGTTGTTAATAAATTTACTCAGTTGTTAGTTTTAGAATTTGTATAACCACATTTAGAGTGCAAATAATTCATTGAAATATTTTTTAATTTTACCACATTTTTATAATTTTTACTCAGTTTCGATAGTTGTTACAAATTTAGGAAGATTTACTCAGTTGTTACTTTTAGAATTTTTGTGACTTTTCTTACAAAACAAAAAACTTATTCAAGTCAGTCTTAGTTTTAACAGTTTTCCATAATTTTAAAACTATTTTGAAGGTTTTTGTCTCAGTTGTTAATAAATTTACTCAGTTGTTAGTTTTAGAATTTGTATAACCACATTTAGAGTGCAAAAAATTCATTGAAATGTTTTTTAATTTTACCACATTTTTATAATTTTTACTCAGTTTCGATAGTTGTTACAAATTTAGGAAGATTTACTCAGTTGTTACTTTTAGAATTTTTGTGACTTTTCTTACAAAACAAAAAACTTATTCAAGTCTGTCTTAGTTTTAACAGTTTTTCATAATTTTAAAACAATTTTGAAGGTTTTTGTCTCAGTTGTTAATAAATTTACTCAGTTGTTAGTTTTAGAATTTGTGTAATTACATTTGGAGTGCAAATAATTCATTGAAATGTTTTTTAATTTTACCACATTTTTATAATTTTTACTCAGTTTCGATAGTTGTTACAAATTTAGGAAGATTTACTCAGTTGTTACTTTTAGAATTTGTATGACTTTTCTTACAAAACAAAAAACTTATTCAAGTCTGTCTTAGTTTCAACAGTTTTTCATAATTTTAAATCAATTTTGAAGGTTTTTGTCTCAGTTGTTAATAAATTTACTCAGTTGTTAGTTTTAGAATTTGTATAACCACATTTAGAGTGCAAATAATTCATTGAAATATTTTTTAATTTTACCACATTTTTATAATTTTTACTCAGTTTCGATAGTTGTTACAAATTTAGGAAGATTTACTCAGTTGTTACTTTTAGAATTTTTGTGACTTTTCTTACAAAACAAAAAACTTATTCAAGTCAGTCTTAGTTTTAACAGTTTTCCATAATTTTAAAACTATTTTGAAGGTTTTTGTCTCAGTTGTTAATAAATTTACTCAGTTGTTAGTTTTAGAATTTGTATAACCACATTTAGAGTGCAAAAAATTCATTGAAATGTTTTTTAATTTTACCACATTTTTATAATTTTTACTCAGTTTCGATAGTTGTTACAAATTTAGGAAGATTTACTCAGTTGTTACTTTTAGAATTTTTGTGACTTTTCTTACAAAACAAAAAACTTATTCAAGTCAGTCTTAGTTTTAACAGTTTTCCATAATTTTAAAACTATTTTGAAGGTTTTTGTCTCAGTTGTTAATAAATTTACTCAGTTGTTAGTTTTAGAATTTGTATAACCACATTTAGAGTGCAAATAATTCATTGAAATGTTTTTTAATTTTACCACATTTTTATAATTTTTACTCAGTTTCGATAGTTGTTACAAATTTAGGAAGATTTACTCAGTTGTTACTTTTAGAATTTTTGTGACTTTTCTTACAAAACAAAAAACTTATTCAAGTCTGTCTTAGTTTTAACAGTTTTTCATAATTTTAAAACAATTTTGAAGGTTTTTGTCTCGGTTATTAATAAATTTACACAGTTGTTAGTTTTAGAATTTGTATAACCACATTTAGAGTGCCAATAATTCATTGAAATGTTTTTTAATTTTACCACATTTTTATAATTTTTACTCAGCTTCGATAGTTGTTACAAATTTAGGAAGATTTACTCAGTTGTTACTTTTAGAATTTTTGTGACTTTTCTTACAAAACAAAAAACTTATTCAAGTCAGTCTTAGTTTTAACAGTTTTCCATAATTTTAAAACTATTTTGAAGGTTTTTGTCTCAGTTGTTAATAAATTTACTCAGTTGTTAGTTTTAGAATTTGTATAACCACATTTAGAGTGCAAATAATTCATTGAAATGTTTTTTAATTTTACCACATTTTTATAATTTTTACTCAGCTTCGATAGTTGTTACAAATTTAGGAAGATTTAATCAGTTGTTCCTTTTAGAATTTTTGTGACTTTTCTTACAAAACAAAAAACTTATTCAAGTCAGTCTTAGTTTTAACAGTTTTCCATAATTTTAAAACTATTTTGAAGGTTTTTGTCTCAGTTGTTAATAAATTTACTCAGTTGTTAGTTTTAGAATTTGTATAACCACATTTAGAGTGCAAATAATTCATTGAAATGTTTTTTAATTTTGTCACATTTTTATAATTTTTACTCAGTTTCGATAGTTGTTACAAATTTAGGAAGATTTACTCAGTTGTTACTTTTAGAATATGTATGACTTTTCTTACAAAACAAAAAACTTATTCAAGTCTGTCTTAGTTTCAACAGTTTTTCATAATTTTAAATCAATTTTGAAGGTTTTTGTCTCAGTTGTTAATAAATTTACTCAGTTGTTAGTTTTAGAATTTGTATAACCACATTTAGAGTGCAAATAATTCATTGAAATGTTTTTTAATTTTGTCACATTTTTATAATTTTTACTCAGTTTCGATAGTTGTTACAAATTTAGGAAGATTTAATCAGTGGTTCCTTTTAGAATTTTAGTGACTTTTTTTGCATAACAAAAAACATATTCAAGGCAGTCTTAGTTTTAACAGTTTTTCATAATTTTAAAACAATTTTGGAGGTTTTTGTCTCAGTTGTTAATAAATTTACTCAGTTGTTAGTTTTAGAATTTGTATAACCACATTTAGAGTGCAAAAAATTCATTGAAATGTTTTTTAATTTTACCACATTTTTATAATTTTTACTCAGCTTCGATAGTTGTTACAAATTTAGGAAGATTTAATCAGTTGTTCCTTTTAGAATTTTTGTGACTTTTCTTACAAAACAAAAAACTTATTCAAGTCAGTCTTAGTTTTAACAGTTTTCCATAATTTTAAAACTATTTTGAAGGTTTTTGTCTCAGTTGTTAATAAATTTACTCAGTTGTTAGTTTTAGAATTTGTATAACCACATTTAGAGTGCAAATAATTCATTGAAATGTTTTTTAATTTTGTCACATTTTTATAATTTTTACTCAGTTTCGATAGTTGTTACAAATTTAGGAAGATTTACTCAGTTGTTACTTTTAGAATATGTATGACTTTTCTTACAAAACAAAAAACTTATTCAAGTCTGTCTTAGTTTCAACAGTTTTTCATAATTTTAAATCAATTTTGAAGGTTTTTGTCTCGGTTGTTAATAAATTTACTCAGTTGTTAGTTTTAGAATTTGTATAACCACATTTAGAGTGCAAATAATTCATTGAAATGTTTTTTAATTTTGTCACATTTTTATAATTTTTACTCAGTTTCGATAGTTGTTACAAATTTAGGAAGATTTAATCAGTGGTTCCTTTTAGAATTTTAGTGACTTTTTTTGCATAACAAAAAACATATTCAAGGCAGTCTTAGTTTTAACAGTTTTTCATAATTTTAAAACAATTTTGGAGGTTTTTGTCTCAGTTGTTAATAAATTTACTCAGTTGTTAGTTTTAGAATTTGTGTAACTACATTTAGAGTGCAAATAATTCATTGAAATGTTTTTTAATTTTGCCACATTTTTATAATATTTACTCAGTTTCAATAGTTGTTACAAATTTAGGAAGATTTACTCAGTTGTTACTTGTAGTTAATAAATTTACTCAGTTGTTACTTTTAGAATTTGTGTGGCTTTTCTTATAATCCAGAACCTTATTCATACACATTTTAATAAATTTAAAACAATTTTGAAGGTTGTTATCACTGTTAATAACTTTGGGAAACCTAAATCTATCATATCAATCATTCCAAGCCAGTTATAATTTAGAATTTCGTCAACCGTCCCAATAGTCGCTAATAATCCGGACAATTTCACAACGAGATCGTCATCGAAGACCGTAAACATCGCATCCGAAACATCCGTCCCGTCATCTCGCCCGCACCGCCAAACCGAAAAACATTCACGACTTTCCCCCCTACGAGCGGCGCACTCGACCTCGTGTGTTTACCTGCAGACGAAAAACCTGGCCGGTCTCCAGGTCCCTATTTATAATACCGTTTTCCCGCTCTTTTTGTCTGCCTCGCCGTTTTTATTTTTTCTCTCGTACCGACGTGTGTGTGTGTGTGTGCGTGGACCGAACGGCCGGCAGCGGGTTCGAGGCACGGCCGCAGAAAATCGCCGGGCTGCCACGTTGCCCGGTCGCGGGGCCCCCTCGTCGGGCCGGCCGCGTTGCCGCGCCGGGCCGCCACTTACCAGCGGACCCGGCGGGAGGGGAAGAAAGTGAACGGCGACAAGGCCGGTTGAACGGGCCGCGTTCGGACGGCGACGAGGACGGAGGATGAGAGACGGAACGTCGCCCGCCGCCGCCGCCGTGGCCGTTGATTCATCGCCGCTCCGACGACGGCGACGACGACTGATGAGTCGGCCGTTTCGGATTGAAATGTGCGGGGGCGAGGGGTGCGGCGGGTTTTGGGGAGTAGAGGGAATTGCCTTCGGTTCGGTGCGGATTCGGGGTTTTCTCGTTTCGTTTCGAATTGTTTTGCCGGGCCCGTTTGGATGTTTCGTTCGCGGCCGTGGTCGACTGGAAGTTGCGTCCGAAGTTCAACAGTTGCATTAATGACGTTTTTATGCATGCTTGGATTGTTTTAAAATGATAAATAAATTGTGGGATTTGCGGGTTCATTTGTTTCGTTTTGTTTTGTTTTGTTTTATTTACTTCTCGGTTTTGTTTGGCGGTTGTAAAAGGTGTGTTTACTATAAAAAATTAAGCCAACTTTCCGTACAAAATAACTTGATTTTAATTTTAGAACGAAGGAAAACAGTTTTAAAAGAGGAAGAAAGTCTTGTTTAAGCAATTATTTTCTTATTTTTCTATTTATTTACAAATTCATTTTTAATTGATATGAAAATTTGTAGATTTTCCAATATTAAACTGAAAATTTTATTTTTAGAACGAAGAAAAATTATTCTGAACATTTAAAAGTGTTTCACAACATTTTTAAAAGAGATATAAAATCTTGTTTAATCAATTATTGTCTAATTTTTCTATTTTATACAAATTATATTTAACTGTTATGAAAATTTGAAGATTTTACAATAAAAAACTGAAAATTCTAATTTTAGAACGAAGAAAAACTATTATCAATATTTAAAAGTGTTTCTCAACAATTTTAAAAGAGGAAAAGTCACTTGTTTAAACAATTATTGTGTAAATTTTATATTTCTTTACAAATTATATTTGATTTGTATGGAAATTTATAGATTTGATAATGAAAAACTGGAAATTTTAATTTTAGAACGAAGAAAAACTATTCTCAACATTTAAAAGTGTTTCACAACAGTTTTAAAAGAGGAAGACCGTCTTGTTTAAGCAATTATTATAAAAATTTATAGATTTTACAGTAAAAAACTGAAAATTCTAATTTTAGAACGAAGAAAAACTATTCCCAATATTTAAGTGTTTCTCAACAATTTTAAAAGAGGAAAAGTGACTTGTTTAAACATTTATTGTGTAAATTTTATATTTCTTTACAAATTATATTTGATTTGTATGAAAATTTATAGATTTTATAATGAAAAACTGGAAATTTTAATTTTAGAACGAAAAAAAACTATTCTCAACATTTAAAAGTGTTTCACAACAGTTTTAAAAGAGGAAGACCGTCTTGTTTAAGCAATTATTATAAAAATTTATAGATTTTACAGTAAAAAACTGAAAATTCTAATTTCAGAACGAAGAAAAACTATTCTCAATATTTAAGTGTTTCTCAACAATTTTAAAAGAGGAAAAGTGACTTGTTTAAACAATTATTGTGTAAATTTTATATTTCTTTACAAATTATATTTGATTTGTATGGAAATTTATAGATTTGATAATGAAAAACTGGAAATTTTAATTTTAGAACGAAGAAAAACTATTCTCAACATTTAAAAGTGTTTCACAACAGTTTTAAAAGAGGAAGACCGTCTTGTTTAAGCAATTATTATAAAAATTTATAGATTTTACAGTAAAAAACTGAAAATTCTAATTTTAGAACGAAGAAAAACTATTCTCAATATTTAAGTGTTTCTCAACAATTTTAAAAGAGGAAAAGTGACTTGTTTAAACAATTATTGTGTAAATTTTATATTTCTTTACAAATTATGTTTGATTTGTATGAAAATTTATAGATTTGATAATGAAAAACTGGAAATTTTAATTTTAGAACGAAGAAAAACTATTCTCAACATTTAAAAGTGTTTCTCAACAGTTTTAAAAGAGGAAGACCGTTTTGTTTAAGCAATTATTATAAAAATTTATAGATTTTACAGTAAAAAACTGAAAATTCTAATTTTAGAACGAAGAAAAACTATTCTCAATATTTAAAAGTGTTTCTCAACAATTTTAAAAGAGGAAAAGTGACTTGTTTAAACAATTATTGTGTAAATTTTATATTTCTTTACAAATTATATTTGATTTGTATGAAAATTTATAGATTTGATATTGAAAAACTGGAAATTTTAATTTTAGAACGAAGAAAAACTATTCTCAACATTTAAAAGTGTTTCTCAACAGTTTTAAAAGAGGAAGACCGTTTTGTTTAAGCAATTATTATAAAAAAACTGAAAATTCTAATTTTAGAACGAAGAAAAACTATTCTCAATATTTAAAAGTGTTTCTCAACAGTTTTAAAAGAGGAAAAGTGACTTGTTTAAACAATTATTGTGTAAATTTTATATTTCTTTACAAATTATATTTGATTTGTATGAAAATTTATAGATTTTATAATGAAAAACTGGAAATTTTAATTTTAGAACGAAGAAAAACTATTCTCAACATTTAAAAGTGTTTCACAAGAGTTTTAAAAGAGGAAGACCGTCTTGTTTAAGCAATTATTATAAAAATTTATAGATTTTACAGTAAAAATCTGAAAATTCTTATTTTAGAACGAAGAAAAACTATTCTCAATATTTAAAAGTGTTTCTCAACAATTTTAAAAGAGGAAAAGTGACTTGTTTAAACAATTATTGTGTAAATTTTATATTTCTTTACAAATTATATTTGATTTGTATGAAAATTTATAGATTTGATATTGAAAAACTGGAAATTTTTATTTTAGAACGAAGAAAAACTATTCTCAACATTTAAAAGTGTTTCTCAACAGTTTTAAAAGAGGAAGACCGTTTTGTTTAAGCAATTATTATAAAAATTTATAGATTTTACAGTAAAAAACTGAAAATTCTAATTTTAGAACGAAGAAAAACTATTCCCAATATTTAAGTGTTTCTCAACAATTTTAAAAGAGGAAAAGTGACTTGTTTAAACAATTATTGTGTAAATTTTATGTTTCTTTAAAATTATATTTGATTTGTATGAAAATTTATAGATTTGATATTGAAAAACTGGAAATTTTAATTTTAGAACGAAGAAAAACTATTCTCAACATTTAAAAGTGTTTCACAACAGTTTTAAAAGAGGAAGACCGTCTTGTTTAAGCAATTATTATAAAAATTTATAGATTTTACAGTAAAAAACTGAAAATTCTAATTTTAGAACAAAGAAAAACTATTCTCAATATTTAAAAGTGTTTCTCAACAATTTTAAAAGAGGAAAAGTGACTTGTTTATACAATTATTGTCTAAATTTTATATTTCTTTACAAATTATATTTGATTTGTATGAAAATTTATAGATTTGATAATGAAAAACTGGAAATTTTAATTTTAGAACGAAGAAAAACTATTCTCAACATTTAAAAGTGTTTCACAACAGTTTTAAAAGAGGAAGAAAGTCTTGTTTAAGCAATTGTATAATTTTTCTATTTCTTTATAATTTTTATGAATATTTTTAGATGTTATATTAAAAAGGTGGAATTTTATAACCTAGAAAAGGTATTAAGTGTAGTTAACTTAAAAATTTTCTTTTAATTCTCTTATTTCTGCATAAAATATCTTTAATTAACATTGATATTTAAAGATTTTATAATAAAAATTTAATAATTTTAATTTTAGAATGAAATTTCATAACCTTTTTATAAAAGAAATGTGTATTATAATGTTCCAAGACAAAGACTAGTAAAATAGGCCATGAAAAAAATAGTTAAAATTCACAAAACGCATTCACGCATTTCGATCGCTTCGCCGCGATCGTGCATGGGGGAAATGTACGACGACGACGGTTCCCGCGCGTCCAAAGTACAATGCCAACTCATCGGCATCGGCGTAACCGAGAACGTGGAAACAATAATAAAGGATTATGCTCCGAACCGACAGGAAAAAAAAAAACAGAGAAATAAAACATACTGTCACGTTTTCACGGAATTCGCACGAACCAGACGAAAGGAAATAACAAAAAAAAGAAACGAAACGGAAGAAATTGTAATGAAAGTGCGTTTCACTCCCCGATACGACAATGCGTCTTTGAAATATCGATCCGGCTGCAACAATACGAACGGTCCAAGGTCCGAAAACCGTATAAATAAACGCGATTAATCATCAACCGTTAGATGGACGAAACCTGAATTTGGATTGAATTGTAGGATCTTCGAATTTTGACGTTCGAAAAACTGTTCGAGTTGGACACGTGTCTTCTCTTTTAAAAATGTTCTGGAAGAATCGGTTTTCTTCATTTCCAAGCTAAAATTTACTGTTTTTTATTAAAAAATCTTCAATTATTAATGAAGATTAAAGATATTTTTGAATGGGAACAGAAGAATTAAATAAGAATTGTTTAGTTGATACATTTCTTCACTTTTAAAAATGTTCTGAAACACTTTTAAAAATTAAGTATTAATTTTCTTCATTCCTAAGTTCAAATTTACAGTTTTTTATCAGGAAATCTTCAAATACTTATGTAGATTAAAGATATTTTTGAATGGGAACAGAAGAATTAAACAAGAATTGTTTAGTTGACTCATTTCCTCACTTTTAAAAATGTTCTGAGACACTTTTAAAAATTAAGTGTTAATTTTTTTCATTCCCAAGTTAAAATTTACAATTTTTATTAGCAAATTTTCATATATTTATCTAGATTAAAGATATTTTTGAATGAGACGAGAAGAATTAAATAAGGATTGTTTAGTTGACACATTTCTTCACTTTTAAAAATGTTCTGAGACACTTTTAAAAATTAAATATTAATTTTCTTCATTCCTAAGTTCAAATTTACAGTTTTTATCAGAAAATCTTCAAATATTTATGTAGATTAAAGAAATTTTTGAGTGGGAACAGAAGAATTAAACAGGAATTGGTAGTTGACACATTTCTTCACTTTTAAAAATGTTCTGAGACACTTTTAAAAATTAAGTGTTAATTTTCTTCATTCCCAAGTTAAAATTTACAATTTTTATTAGCAAATTTTCATATATTTATCTAGATTAAAGATATTTTTGAATGAGACGAGAAGAATTAAATAAGGATTGTTTAGTTGACACATTCCTTCACTTTTAAAAATGTTCGGAGACACTTTTAAAAATTAAATATTAATTTTCTTCATTCCTAAGTTCAAATTTACAGTTTTTATCAGAAAATCTTCAAATATTTATGTAGATTAAAGAAATTTTTGAGTGGGAACAGAAGAATTAAACAAGAATTGGTAGTTGACACATTTCTTCACTTTTAAAAATGTTCTGAGACACTTTTAAAAATTAAGTGTTAATTTTCTTCATTCCCAAGTTAAAATTTACAATTTTTATTAGCAAATTTTCATATATTTATCTAGATTAAAGATATTTTTGAATGAGACGAGAAGAATTAAATAAGGATTGTTTAGTTGACACATTCCTTCACTTTTAAAAATGTTCGGAGACACTTTTAAAAATTAAATATTAATTTTCTTCATTCCTAAGTTCAAATTTACAGTTTTTATCAGAAAATCTTCAAATATTTATGTAGATTAAAGATATTTTTGAATGAGAACAGAAGATTTAAATAAGAATTGTTTAGTTGACACATTTCTTCACTTTTAAAAATGTTGTGAAACACTTTTAAAAATAAAGTGTTAATTTTCTTCGTTCCTAAGTTAAAATTTACAATTTTTTATTAGAAAATCTTCAAATATTTATGTAGATTAAAGATATTTTTGAATGAGAACAGAAGAATTAAATAAGAATAGTTTAATTGGCACATTTCTTCACTTTTAAAAATGTTTTGAAACACTTTTAAAAATTAAGTATTAGTTTTCTTTATTCCTAAGTTAAAATTTACAGATTTTTATTAGAAAATCTTCAAATATTTAAAAAGATTTAGAGATATTTTTGAATGGGAATAGAAGAATTAAATAAGAATTGTTTAGTTGACACATTTCTTTACTTTTAAAATTGTATTGAAATACTTTTAAAAAATTAAGTATTAATTTTCTTCATTTCTAAGTTAAAATTTACATTTTTAATAAGAAAATCTTCAAATATTTATGAAGATTAAAGATATTTTTGAATGGAAACAGAAGAATTAAACAAGAATATTTTAGTTGACACATTTCTTCACTTTTAAAGATGTTCTGAAACACTTTTAAAAATTAATTATTAATTTTCTTCATTCCTAAGTTAAAATTTACAGATTTTTATTAGACAATTTTTATATATTTATCTAGATCAAAGATATATTTGAATGAGAACAGAAGAATTAAATAATAATTGTTTAGTTTACATATTTCTTCACTTTTAAATATGTTCTGAAACACTTTTAACAATCAAGTATTAATTTTCTTCATTCCTAAATTAAAATTTACATTTTTTTATAAGAAAATCTTCAAATATTTATGTAGATTAGGATATTTTTGAATGAGAACAGAAGAATTAAAAATGAATTGTTTAGTTGACTCATTTCTTCTCATTTTTGTAGACATTTTGGGTGGAAATCACGGAATAAATAAAAATTAAGGCTAAAACTAGTTTGCGTACGTCGGTACCACGCGGGTACTTTCATCGTGGTACCGCGGTGCCCGGTAAATTCGGCAACAACGTGCGGCGAGAGTTGTAACTGCGTCGCAAACCGAAGGAACGCAACCGGACAGTTATGCAAGATCGGTCCGGTTCAACCGGTCAAGGTTTCCGAAGCAAACGACTCTCGGGGGCCAACTGAGAAAAATCCGTCGGTCTGTTTAATTAATCTTTTCTTTTTTTTCTCTCTTTCTCTCTCTCTCTCTCCTCTTTTTAGCAATGTGAAAGTCTTGGGAGTCTGAGGAACGTGTGTACCGGTTCGTTTCGGTTCGGTTTTTCAGTGATGGAAATGCGTTTCTGATGATTTAGGCCTGTGCGGTTTTGCGGCCAGTTGGAACCACAGTTCTTGGACCTTTTAACGGTTTCCAGCCGTACTAATTATAACAGTGCCGCATTTTGTTTTGATAATTACTGAAATGTTACAAAGGCTTTGTAAATTGATATGAAAATTAATTAATTAATATGATAAAACAAATTTTCCTAAATTAAGAACTCAAAATTGTATATTTTTGTTTTAAAATTAAACTTTTCAGTTTCTTAATACAAAATCTTCATTTTTTATATAAAGATTGGAGATATTTTGTCTAGAAACGAAATAATTAAATAAAAATTGTTCAGTTAACACGTTGTTTCTCTTTTATAAATGCTGTGAAACACTTTTAAAGACTTCACAATGGTTTGTCTTCACTTTAAAATTAAAATTTTTAGTTTTGTATTGTAAAATCTTCAAATATTAATGAAAATTAGAGATATTTTGTCCAGAAACGAAATAATTAAATAAAAATAGTCCAGTTAACTCATTGTTTCTCTTTTAAAATGCTGTGAAACACTTCTAAAGACTTCACAATGGTTTGTCTTCACTTTAATATTAAAATTTTTAGTTTTGTATAGTAAAACCTTCAAATATTAATGAAGATGAGAGACATTTTGTCCAGAAACGAAATAATTAAATAAAAATAGTCCAGTTAACTCATTGTTTCTCTTTTAAAATGCTGTGAAACAATTTTAAAGATTTCACAATGGTTTGTCTTCACTTTAAAATTAAAATTTTTAGTTTCGTATAGTAAAATCTTCAAATAGTAATGAAGATGAGAGATATTTTGTCCAGAAACGAAATAATTAAATAAAAATAGTCCAGTTAACTCATTGTTTCTCTTTTAAAATGCTGTGAAACACTTTTAAAGACTTCACAATGGTTTGTCTTCACTTTAAAATTAAAATTTTTAGTTTTGTATTGTAAAATTTTCCTATATTAATGAAGATTAGAGATATTTTGTCCAGAAACGAAATAATTAAATAAAAATGATCCAGTTAATTCATTGTTTCTCTTTTAAAATGCTGTGAAACACTTTTAAAGACTTCACAATGGTTTGTCTTCACTTTAAAATTAAAATTTTTAGTTTTGTATTGTAAAGTCTTCAAATATTAATGAAGGTTAGAGATATTTTGTCCAGGAACGAAATAATTAAATAAAAATGGTCCAGTTAACTCATTGTTTCTCTTTTAAAATGCTGTGAAACAATTTTAAAGATTTCACAATGGTTTGTCTTCACTTTAAAATTAAAATTTTTAGTTTTGTATAGTAAAATCTTCAAATATTAATGAAGATGAGAGACATTTTGTCCAGAAACGAAATAATTAAATAAAAATAGTCCAGTTAACACATTGTTTATCTTTTAAAATGCTGTGAAACACTTTTAAAGACTTCACAATGGTTTGTTTCACTTTAAAATTAAAATTTTTAGTTTTGTATTGTAAAATTTTCCAATATTAATGAAGATTAGAGATATTTTGTCCAGAAACGAAGTAATTAAATAAAAATGATCCAGTTAATTCATTGTTTCTCTTTTAAAATGCTGTGAAACACTTTTAAAGACTTCACAATGGTTTGTCTTCACTTTAAAATTAAAATTTCTGGTTTTGCATTGTAAAATCTTCAAATATTAATGAAGATTAGAGATATTTTGTCCAGAAACGAAATTATTAAATAAAAATGATCCAGTTAACACTTTGTTTCTCTTTTAAAAATGCTGTGAAATAGTTTTAAAGACTTCACAATGGTTCAGAGTAGCTTCGGTTTAAAATTAAAATTTCTAGTTTTTTACTGTAAAACCTACAAATGTTCATAAGGATTAAAGATAATTTGTAAGGAAATTGCAAATGTAATGTAAATTGCTTAGACAAGACATTTTCCCTTTTTATTAATTAATTTAATTTAAAAATATTATGAAATTCTTTCAGTTAAGAATTGATTTACAATATTTTGGAGCTTCTTCGTTCAAATTCACAGTTTTTTTTTTTGTAATATCATAAATTTGTATGTTCAAAACAATTATTTTATCAGAATAAAAAAGTTTTCATCACTTTTGGGTAAAAAGGTTCTTATTAAAATATGAATGAAAAGTGTTTTAATGATTTTAAGAATTTTTCCTTATCCCAACATCATTCAAGTTCATAGCAACCCATCCGTTGATCAATGAAAAAACAAAAACAAACAACAATCCGGAACAATCAAAAGTGAATCCAGCGTTTGATTACATTACATTTCGAAAGCGTTCATTCGTCCAGTCACCTATTAATAGAACCAGGAAACCGAACTGCGATCAACGATCAGAACTAAAAATACGACAATCGTTTATTGTGCGTTTGTTCTTCGCAAAAATCCAAACTGGCGGTGGTCGCCGCCTCCGCCTTCCGCCACTTTATCCGTGGCGCGGACGCCGACCCAACAAACCCCAACACGAAACGAATGCATCGATCGTAAACTGAACGGATCCGTTTTTGTTTTGTTGCAGGTACGAGACCCCCCCATTTGCCTTATTGTCTCGCGACCGAGGCCGGTGCGATGCTGGCGAGAGGAGGCCGAGCCGAGCCGTCCGGCGTGTGTGCGTTCAGGCGGCGTCGCGACGTCCGACTGGCGGTGGGATGTGTGGGGCAACGGCTGACGCGGAGCCGAGCGTTGCCACGTCGACGGAACATGCGGGCGGATGGAACGGGAATGCCGTTTTGTACCGGGTTGTGTGTGTGTGTGTGCGTTTTTTCTTTCTCTTATTATTTTTGTTTCGTTGCGCCGGCTTCGTGAGAAGTTACCACTGTAACGGTTGGGCGTCCGGATTTTTGTGGTGCTGGACGGGATGGAGTTGTTCGAAAAATAGTTTTTAATTTTTGGATAGTTTTTTTTTTTAATAATTTATTAAATACTTCCACATATCAATGGGTTAATTAATAAGTAATCTAATAATTAAATGTATTTATAATATTTTTAATATTGTAATTAATTTTCTCATCTTAATAGTTTATTGAAATTTATATTCATGATACTATTTATAAAATTGATTTTATATCATTATAACTAAGTCCATATTTTAAATTTTAAATTCAATTTTCAGATTTTTAATCACTTTAAAAGCGTAAAATTATAATTTTTAGTAAATTTTCAAATTTAAGATCTAATTTTTGTTTTAAGAGGATTATACTTGAATTTTACTGTTTTAAAACTCCCTCAGACTTACTCAAAAATATTTATAGTCTTATAACCAACATTCTTAATTATAAAATAATTATAGTATCCCCATTTTTCTAAATACTAAAGTTGTCTTTTGACCTTGACCTTGACAATATTTTGATGCCCAAAAATATTGAAATATCTTAAAATCATCAATTTTTTGTCATCAATCATCAAATTTTAATACATTTATTAGTATTAAATGTGAATTTCAGTATTTCTATTTCTTTTTTTTTGTCACACTCAGAAATATTTGAAGTTTTAAAAACATATTTTTCTGTTTTCAAAGTTGTTAGAATGTTCCAGTATTTTTAAATATTTTTTAAACGTCTCAAATTATCCTTCACAATTTTTTATCAAGTTTAAAATTTAATTTTCATAATTTTTATTACATTTTTAAGAGTATTAAAAGTAAATTTTAGTATATCTATTATTTTTTTGTCACACTCAGAAATATTTGAAGTCTTAAAATCATCATTTTTCTGTTTTAAAAACAGTTAGAATGTTCCATTATTTTTAAATGTTTCAAATTATTCTTCACAATTTTTTATCAAGTTTAAAATGTAATTTTCATAATTTTTATTACATTTTAAGAGTATTAAATGTAAATTTCAGTATTTCTATTCTTTTTTTGTCACACTCAGAAATATTTGAAGTTTTAAAATCATCATTTTTCTGTTTTAAAAATAATTAGAATGTTCCAGTATTTTTAAATATTTTTTAAACGTTTCAAGTTATCCTTCACAATTTTTTATTAAGTTTAAAATGTAATTTTCATAATTTTAATACATTTTTAAGAGTATTAAATGTAATTTTCAGTAATTCTATTCTTTTTTTGTCACTCTCAGAAATATTTGAAGATTTAAAATCATTTTTCTGTTTTAAAAACAGTTGGAATGTTCCAGTAATTTTAAATATTTTTTAAATGTTTCAAATTATCCTTCACAATTTTTTATCAAGTTTAAAATGTAATTTTCATAATTTTTATTACATTTTTAAGAGTATTAAACGTAAATTTCAGTATTTCTATTCTCTTTTTGTCACTCTCAGAAATATTTGAAGTTTTAAAATCATATTTTTCTGTTTTCAAAATTGTTAGAATGTTCCAGTATTTTTAAATATTTTTTAAATGTTTCAAATTATCCTTCACAATTTTTTATTAAGTTTAAAATGTAATTTTCATAATTTTAATACATTTTCAAGAGCATTAAATGTAAATTTCAGTATTTCTATTCTTTTTTTGTCACACTCAGATATATTTGAAGTTTTTAAAATCATTTTTCTGTTTTAAAAACAGTTGGAATGTTCTAGTAATTTTAAATATTTTTTAAATGTTTCAAATTATCCTTCACAATTTTTTATCAAGTTTAAAATTTAATTTTCATAATTTTAATACATTTTCAAGAGTATTAAATGTAAATTTCAGTATTTCAATTCTTTTTTTGTCACACTCAGAAATATTTGAAGTTTTAAAATCATTTTTCTTTTTTAAAAACAGTTGGAATGTTCCAGTAATTTTAAATATTTTTTAAATGTTTCAAATTATCCTTCACAATTTTTTATCAAGTTTAAAATTTAATTTTCATAATTTTAATACATTTTTAAGAGTATTAAATGTGAATTTCAGTGTTTTTATTCATTTTTTATCACACTCAGAAATATTTGAAGTCTTAAAATCATCATTTTTCTGTTTTAAAAATAGTTAGAATGTTCCAGTATTTTTAAATATTTTTTAAATATTTTAAATTATCCTTGACAATTTTTTATCAAGCTTAAAACTTAATTTCCATAAATTCAATACTTTTTTAAGAGTATTAAATGTGAATTTCAGTGTTTTTATTCATTTATTATCACACTCAGAAATATTTGAAGTCTTAAAATCATCATTTTTCTGTTTTAAAAATAGTTAGAATGTTCCAGTATTTTTAAATATTTTTTAAATCTTTTAAATTATCTTTGACAATTTTTTATCAAGCTTAAAACTTAATTTCCATAAATTCAATACTTTTTTAAGAGTATTAAATGTGAATTTCAGTGTTTTTATTCAATTTTTATCATATTCAGAAATATTTGAAGTCTTAAAATCATCATTTTTCTGTTTTAAAAATAGTTAAAATATTCCAGTATTTTTAAATATTTTTTAAATCTTTTAAATTATCCTTGACAATTTTTTATCAAGCTTAAAATTTAATTTCCATAAATTTAATAAATTTTTAAGAGATTTTTATTCTATTTTTGTCACACACAGAAATATTTAAATACAAAATAATTTTCAGTTTAGTTTTAGTATATTTTAAAATATTCATTATACATATAATTTTTTTTAAAATGTCATTAATTATTTTTTGTAATTTAATTATTTAAGTTTTTTCTTGAGAATTTTTGTAATTTTGTTAGGGTAAAAATATCGTTTTCGTCTTTCCCTAAGCGTGTTCCTGCATTCATTTCCGAAATTCGTTCAACATTTATTCGAGCACAGAAACAGTCCACGAAGTCCCGACCCCAACCAACCTCAAACGTCCGACCATCCGTACCGTCTCTCTCTCTGTTCCACAACGAAAACACGAATGTGGCACTCGGCAACGCCGCCCCCCTTCACCCCCTCCACCGCGCAGCAGCGGCAACGTCGCCCATTCAATTCGAACATCCGCAACAGAATCGGCGAGTCGGTGAGACAAGTGCACCGGGGAACGGCACACACACACACACGTCGCCCCCTCCACGGCGCTGCGACCGTCCGGGGGAAGGCCCGCGGGCCGGAGATACGATCGGGTGGTGGGGCGCGCGTTGGTAGTGGGGGAACGGGCCCGGCGGTCGTGACAACGCGGCCAGGATGGAAATCCGCACGGCGAAACCGTTTATGTTTGTCGTCGTCGGGCATAGATTAGGCCCCTTTCACTTGTGACGGACGATATCGATCAGTCGGCCTGTTTCGTAGTTTGTTTTGTTTTGGGTTTTTTTTTTTTGTTGTTGGGGCTGAAGGAAAAATTTATTGTTGGCTAGGCGTCCGTGGGTTAATTTTTAATGATTTTGGTGCTAAAGTCGGTTCACACGGATCTGATATCAGGAACATTATTTAGATGTTTTTCAAATGGATTTAAGACATTGTTTATATAAAGGATTTAATTATTTAACTAAAAATTAAAAAAAAAATAAATATAAACTTATAAATAATAGAAGAAGATAAATAAAATTTATTGAAAAATTCCAGAAGTAGTAAAACTAAAAATTATTAAACAATTAACGGTTAAAACTAAAGTTTAAAATTGAATTATTACTGAAATTAATTAAAAATGTCGGTCAAACAACTTATTTATTGATAAAAAAAATTGATTTTGCAGCATAAAAAAGGAAAAAACCTGAAGAAAACTATTCAGAAGTACTAAAACTAAAAAATATTGGACAGTTAACGGTTAAAACTAACGTTAAAAATTGAATTGTCTCTGAAATTAATTAAAGACAACGTTCAAACAACTTTTATAGTTAAAGAAATTGATTTATTAATCTAATTTATTGAAAAACTTGAAGAAAATATTTCAGAAATACTAAAACTAAAAGTTATTAAACTGTTAACGGCTAAAACTAACGTTTAAAATTGAATCAATGCTGAAATTAATTTAATACGACTTTCAAACAACTTTTATTAATAAGGAAATTGATTTGTGAACCTAATTTATTGAAAACCAATTCAGGAATGCTAAAGCTGAAAATTATTGAACAATTAACGGTTAAAACTAATGTTTAAAGTTGAATTATTGCTGA
This sequence comes from Aethina tumida, assembly GCF_024364675.1. NCBI lineage: Eukaryota > Metazoa > Arthropoda > Insecta > Coleoptera > Nitidulidae > Aethina > Aethina tumida. The sequence goes on along the minus strand of NC_065440.1, from coordinate 16,530,035 downwards.
AAATAATCAAAAACGAGGTTGAAATAAGTTTTATAGTTAAGAAAATTGATTTTTGAAGCTAATTTATTGAAAAATTTGAAGAAAACGTTTCAGACTGAAACTAAATTATTATACTGTTAACAGCTAAAACTAACGTTGAAAATTGAATTATTGGTGAAATTAATTAAAAACGACCTTCAAACAACTTTTATTGTTAGGGAAATTGATTTTTGAACCTAATTTATTAAAAAACTTGAAGAAAACAATTCAAAAATACTCAAGATAAATATTATTGAACAATTAACGGTTAAAACTAACGTTTAGAATAGAATTATTTGTGAAATTAATTAACAACTACTTTGAAACAACTTTTATAATTAATAAAATTGATTTTTGAACCTAATTTATTGAAAAACTTAAAGAAAACAATTCAGAAATATTAAAACGAAAAATATTTAAACAATAAATGGTTAAAACTAACGTTTAAACAATTTTTATTGTTAGGAAAGTTGATTTTTGAATCTAATTTATTAAAAAACTTGAAGAAAACCATTCAAAAATACTCAAGATAAATATTATTGAACAATTAACCGTTAAAACTAACGTTTAAAACACAATTATTTGTGAAATTAATTAAATATTACATTGAAATAACTTTTATGATTAAGAAAGTTGATTTTTGAACCTAATTTATTGAAAAACTTAAAGAAAACTAATCAGAAATATTAAAACGAAAAATATTTAAACAATAAACGGTTAAAACTAACGTTCAAACAACTTTTATAGATAGGGAAATTGATTTTTGTACCTAATTTATTAAAACTTGAAGAAAATAATTCAGAAATTCTATAATTGAACAATTAATGGTTAAAACTAACGCTTAAAATTGAATTATTGTTAAAAATAATTAAAAACTAGGTTCAAATAACGGTCAAAGAACTTTTATAGTTAGGGGAAATAATTTTTCAACCATATATATTGAAAAACTTGAAGAAAACAATTCAGAGATACTAAAACTAAAAATTATTAAACAGATAACGGTTAAAACTGACGTTTAAAACTGAATTATTACTCAAATTAATTAAAAATCCATAAATTTACTCGTGACTTTTAATTACCACAAAAAATAGAGTTGTAAACTTAAAATATTGGAAGGCTGAACAACGTTCAAAAATACCAACAGTTAAAATTGTGAAAGGTCTTCCAAAACTTAAAATAATGTTGCTGGTTAAAAATAAACGTACAAAAATAATAAAATGCACGTACAAATTTTAAAACGGATAACGTATTTGTTTATAAAATTAATTTTAAAACAAACGAAACTTTATCAGTTATTTATTAATATTGTAATAATTAGTACTAAGACAGATCGTTTTTTTCTGTTGTTTTGTTTGGGCGCATTTTTTATAATCAGAGGGTAAAGAAAATAAGATTTTTATCTCCGCGTGGGTAATTTCGTGTTAGTGAACGGGCTAATGCGTTTATAATGGTCGGGGACATTAGCTGGGTATTACGTGGAAGCGCGTTCTTTGTTCGACGTGGCACAATAAATAAATAAATCAGACGGATGGAAGTTTTTTCTTTATGAACATACGAAAAGAAAATAAAATTGTTTATTTATTTGTGCGGTACATAGATAAAATTGTTGAGAAAGCCTCGAAGTTTGGACGGCGCATATTAAAGTCGTCAACAAAGTTCGATGATTAGAAAAGTTTATTGAAACTTTTTTTATTTTGAAAGTTTTAATGTGTAAAGTTTTTGCATTTTTTTTTGGGTATTTTTGTACTAAAGTTGAGTAAATAAAATGAAATGTTTATTTGGACAACAATTTATAGTTAATATGCTGCAAATCATTGTAAATTCCACAAATTTGATAATAAAGATAACAATTACCAATATGTACATTGAACTAGACATGTGTAATTAATTATAAACAAATATTAATCAACGTAAACAAGTACGTGACTGTTCCAAAATTAGACTTATTATTATTAATTAAAACTGTTTCAAATCCATTTCCTGAACTATAAAAACTGTTTGAAAGTCGTTTTTAATTAATTTTATCAATTATTCAACTATAAACGTTAGTTTTAACCGTTAATCGTTTGATAATTTTTAGTTTTTGTATTTCTGAATTGTTTTCTTCAAGTTTTTTAATAAAGTTGACTCAAAAATCAATTTTCTCAACTATAAAAGTTGTTTGACCTTTTTTATTTAATTAATTTCAACAATTATTCAATTTTAAACGTTAGTTTTTACAGATAATCGTTTAATAATTTTTAGTTTCACTGTTTCTGAATTGGTTTCCTCAAGTTGTACAATAAATCAGGTTTAAAAATCAGTTTTCAGTTTTATTTCAGCAATAATTCATTTTTAAACGTTAGTTTTTACCGTTAGTTATTTAATTATTTTTAATTTTAATATTTCTGGATTATTTTCTTCAAGCTTTTCAACAAAGTAGATTTAAATTACAATTTTCTTAACTATAAAAGTAGTTTGAACCTCGTTTTTAATTAATTTCACCAATAATTCAGTTGTAAACGTTATTTTTAACCGTTTATCATTTAATTATTTTTAATTTTAGTATTTCTGAATTGTTTTGTTCAGGTTTTTCAGTAAATTAAGTTCAAAATTCAATGTTCTTAACTATAAAAGTGGTTTAAACCTCATTTTTAATTAATTTCATCAATAATTCAATTTTAAACGTTAGTTTTAACCGTTAATTATTTATAATTCTTAGTTTTAATAATGTTGTAATGTTTTCTCCAAGTTTTTTAACAAATTGGGTTTAAAGATCAATTTATTTAACTATAAAAGTTGTTTGAACCTCTTTTTCAATAAATTTCACCAATAATTTAGTTGTAAACGTTATTTTTAACCATTTATTATTCAATTATTTTTAATATTAGTATTTCTGGATTGTTTTGTTCAGGTTTTCTATAAATTAGGTTCAAAAATCAATGTTCTTAACTATAAAAGTGGTTTGAACCTCGTTTTTAATTAATTTCATTAATAATTCAATTTTAAACGTTAGTTTTAACCGTTAATTATTTATAATTTTTAGTTTTAATATTGTTGTAATGTTTTCACCAATTTTTTTAACAAATTGTATTTAAAGATCAATTTATTTAACTATAAAAGTTGTTTGAACCTCTTTTTCAATAAATTTCACCAATAATTTAGTTGTAAACGTTATTTTTAACCGTTTATTATTTGATTATTTTTAATTTTAGTATTTCTGGATTGTTTTGGTCAGATTTTTCAATAAATTAGGTTCAAAAATCAATGTTCTTAACTATAAAAGTGGTTTGAACCTCGTTTTTCATTAATTTCATCTATAATTCAATTTTAAGCGTTAGTTTTGACCGTTAATTATTTATAATTCTTAGTTTTAATATTGTTGTAATGTTTTCTCCAAGTTTTTTTAACAAATTGAGTTTAAAGATCAATTTATTTAACTATAAAAGTTGTTTGAACCTCTTTTTCATTTAATTTCAGCAATAATTCAGTTGTAAACGTTATTTTTAACCGTTTAGTATTAATTATTTTTTTAGTTTAACGTTTCTGGATTGTTTTATTCAGGTTTATCAATAAATTAGGTTTAAAAATCAATTTTCTTAACTATAAAAGTTGTTTGAACCTCGTTTTTAATTAATTTCATCTATAATTCAATTTTAAACGTTAGTTTTAACCGTTAATAGTTAATTTTTAGTTTTAGTATTTTTGTATTGATTTTTTCCAAATTTTTCAATATATTGAGTTCAATAATCAATTTCTTTAATTATATAAGTTGTTTGAATCTGTTTTTTAATTAATGTCAGCAATAATTCAATTTTTAAAGCTAGTTTCAAAAAATTAAACAAAACACATGGAATAATGTTTAAAATGAAAAATAAGGAAATAAGATTTCTTTGAAAATTAATATTTAACTATTCGGAAACTTTCTTTTATTCAAAATTCTTTAAATAAAAGGACATTTTATAAATCATACAAATTAAATATTATGGAAAATATATTCCTAAATCTACTGTTATGTAAAAATCTAAAAATAGATAAGAATAAGAAATTTACCAACGGATATTTAAATATATATATAATTAAATCAAGAATCTGCTGAATATTAATTGTTAATTTTATAGTATTCTGAAGTCAGTCAAAAATAGTATTCTGAATATGAATTTTCACAAATATATTGAAAATAAGAATAAATTTACTGTTTTTATTAAGAATAATCTAAAATTTATTGTAATGAAAGACCCAAAATGTTAAGTGGGTATTCAAAAACATCTAATTTATATTAAAAACAAGAATATTCTGAATATTAGTATGTAGTTAATTATATAGTTGCATCAAAAATAATATTAAGGAACTTTAACTATTAAAAAAAAAGCTATAAAAAGTAAGAAATTCAATAAATCATATTAATTTAACATTATGTAAAATGTATTCCATAAAAAACTCGAAATAACAAGTTCTTACTCAATTCATTACATACTGTAAACAACAAACAAATCAATCTTGTTGTGTATCGATTAACATTATAATTTCCAAATTAGAATCCAACCGAGTCACAGTCGTGGAGCAAATAATATACACCTGAACCACCTGCATTTCATACCAACCCATCAGCCTTGACGATTTTCACCTCGCCAACGAAAAACAACATCGAAATAAAGAGGAAATACAAATAAATTAACGCACAACCGAAAAGCAATCGGTCCTCCTCGCACTTCCGACGACCCGTCCCGTCCTGCGTCGCCGGACTCCCGAGTCGCAGTGACCCGCCGCAGCTGCGGCCCGGCCCGGAGGAAGGGGCGGCGGTCGGCGCAGCCGTAGGGGGGGGGTGTGTGTGTGTGTGGACAGTCATTAACGGTCGGTTCGCCGCCCCCGGAAAATCCGGGACGCCCGATCGATGCGTCCGTGTTCCGCGCGGAAGCTCCGCACCCGTCGGCGCTCGGCGGCGCAATGAACGCGAGTCGGCGGCGCCGGCGGGGGCGGGGCCGCTGGGCGGCGTCCCGGCCGTCCGCCATCGTCGGACGCGGTCGCCGGTTGGTCGGCGATCGTGTGTCGTCCTTGTCGTTGCCGGCGGTTGTGGGGAGGGAGAGGGAGGGAGGGGGGGGGGGCGGCACGTCTGGTCGCGCGTCTGAAAAGAAAGCGGTGAAAAAACGCGGCCGCACTCGGGCCTCGGCTGCGGACGGGCGAGGACCGTCGAGGGCGAGCGGGGACCCCGGGCCCCCGGGTCGTCGGCGTGCCGGGACACGAGTCCCGGGGATGGATATTGAATTTGTTTTTTTTTTTTAATAAAATTATTGTTTCCGGATTGTCATGTTATTTGTTTTATTTTATTAGTTTGTCTTGTGTTATTGTATTTTTTATGTCCATTTGTTTTTTCTTTATAGAAGTGTTCAATGTAATTTCTAATTAAAAACCTATTATTTTCACTAAAATTAAAGAAAAACACATAAAAGTCTGTTTAGAATTGTGTTGGTCAGAAAGAAAAGAACATTTTTATATCGATTTTTTATTTAAATAAGCATATTTCCATTAAAAAACTGAATACAGATGGCGGCACTTAGTGTATGTTTTCAGTAAGCAACCCACATATCATCTAAACATCAAATAATGGTTTAGTATTATTTTTAATGTGCAGAATAAATTACTTTCTTATTACAAGATCCAATGAGGACCTTTATATTCTATACTTTTCACAGATGGCAGGACTTGCATGCATGTTTAAAGTAGACAACCAACATATCATCTAAACACCAAATAATGGCTTAGTGTTTTTTTTATTGTGTAGAATAAATTACTTTCTTATTACAAAGTCCAATGAGAACCTTTATATTCTATAATTTTTTAGAATACTGTAGATGTTTCTATTCTATTTTATCCTAGAATACTGTTGGCATTTGTATTCTATTCTTTCCTAGTTGGATCTATTTGTCAATCTATTCTTTTTTACCATAGAATACTGTGAACATTTCAATTGAATTCTATCCTGGAACACTGTAGACATTTCTGTCCTGTTCTTTCAATCTACACTACTGTAGATCTCTTTATTTTATTCTATTCTTGAATACTGTCAATCTTTTTATTCTATTCTATCTTAAAATAGTGAAGGTCTCCCTATTCTATTTTATAAATTGATCTTATACTCTTTTTTTATTCTAGATTACTGAGGACCTTTTTGTTCTATATTTTTTTAGAATACTGATGTTTCTATTCTATTTTATTCTAGAATACTGTTGATATTTGTAATCTATTCCTTTCTAGTTTGATCTATTTGACAATCTATTCTTTTTTACTATAGAATACTGTGAACATTTCAATTAAATTCTGTCCTAGGAAACTGTAGACATATCTGTACTGTTCTACCAATCTGCACTTCTGTAGATCTCTTTATTTTATTCTATTCTAGAATACTGTCGATCTCTTTATTCTATTTTATCCTAGAATAAAAAAGATACTTATCTACAGAAATTACTCATGTAACAATATATTTAAATCAAGTCAAAATATAAAAATCTGTCTATGATCAGATCCCTTTTTATTTTTATCTAATGTTGTATTAAAAGTGATTTATTTATCTATTAAGCAATTATTTAATATTACGTACAATAAACAAGTTTAATTATAGAAATAATATTTTTTCATTTTATCATAATATGATATCTTAAATTGCTGATATTATAAACGTATTTATTTATTGCATCGCAAATATCTGATAGGTTAATTTTTTATGTAATGATCTGAATTAATCCTGAAATATTAAACATAAATAATAATAACGTATCGTGTTCCATTTTCCAGAGCCAGCCATAATCCCAGCTCTCATCCGGGCCACGTGGCCCAGTCCGAGCTGTACAAGCCGTCCCGGTCGCCGTCGGCGGCCGCCCGCTTCGGCGCCGCCGCCTACCCGGTGGCGGCGAGCGGCCCCCAACAGGCCCTCCAAATACAGGCGCTGCAGCAACGCTATCCGGTCGCCTCGGTGGCCGCGTCGGCCGCCTCCCAACAGCAGCAGCAGCAGCAGCAGGCGCCCGCCCAGGTGCAGGCTGCGCCCCCGCTGCCCATCGGCGGCGGCATCTACAGGGACTACAGGCCGAACAGGATATCGCTGTTGCCGAACAGCGACTACGGACCGGGCAGGACGGGCAGGGAGCCCATGCAGGGGGTCGTGATAGAGGACGGCATCGGGGGGCAGCAGCCGCTCAAGAAGATCCGGCTGTCGGACAAGGAGCCGGTGCAGCCGCTCCGCATCGAAACCAGGGTGAGTAACGCAGCATTCACGCCCGGGACGAAGTTTATACGTTCACCGTTGCAGGATCAGCCCGGTTCGTACAACCCCCAGGTGGAGGCGATCTCGCCCACGCTGCCCGACCACGTGCAGCAGGAGGACCAGGCGTTCCGCACGACCAAGGACGAGCTGATCCAGCAGATCGGCAAGGTGGATCGGGAAATCGCCAAGACGGAGTCCTCCATCGCCATACTCAAGAAGAAGGAACAGGAGCTGGAGGAGGTGGCGAACAAGCCGTCCGTCAAGAACGAAGTGGAAGAGGACACGCAGCCGAAACACCAAAGCCTCCATCAGAAAATTTACGCGGAGAATCGCAAGAAGGCGCAGAACGCCCACGGCAAACTGGACGCGCTTGGTCCCAAGGTCGATTGGCCGCTGTACAATCAGCCGAGCGACACGGCCGTCTATCACGAGAACAAGCGCAAACACGTGGCGCTCAAGTCGCGGCTGATCGAGTACTTCAAGCGGCGCCATGCGGAGAAGGAGACGCGCAACTGCTATCTGACGGAGACCTATTCGAAGCTGATGCAGGAGTGGCTCAGGAAGGTCGACAAGGTGGAGAGCAGTTCGAAGCGCAAGGGCAAGGAGGCGAAGAACAGGGAGTTCTTCGAGAAGGTGTTCCCCGAACTCAGGAAGCAGCGTGAGGACAAAGAACGGTATAATTTCGTTGCCAAACACTTTGATTTTGTCGAATTTGACTGGTTTTTCTTGGGTTTGTGGCTTTGAATTGGGATTTTTACATTTTAATTTCCATTTTAGAGCTTTAAATGATTCTTGCTGTTGGTTTTGGCCAATTTTTTATGTAATTATCACCTCTAAAACATTTTATTTAATTAATAAAGGAGAAAAAATCCTTAAAATACTATTGGCAATAAGATATTACACTTTTTATAATTATTTTAATTTCTTTTTATTATTAATTAGTTGTTACTGTCGATTTTGACAATTTTTTTTATGTAGTTATATTAAAAATATTTTATGTAGTTAACAAATGAGAAATTTTTAAATACACCCCTGTCAACATCTTGGGACTTTGCCTCTAAAGTTGGCAATTTTTTTTATTGTGATTTCCAATTTTTAAATAATTTAAACTATAGTAATTAGTTATAAATCAATTAAAATGTATTAATTTCCAAAATTATTTAATTATATTCATATTTAACCAATTAAAATGCGTCTAAACTGTTAGTTAAGTTTTAAGTTGGCAACACAAACCAGGAAACGCCTGTACCAAACCAGGGCTGTATTCAGCCAACATTTGAATTGTCAGATATTTGTGTGCTCCATTAACGACCGCAAATCAATAAGTGATAGCGCGAGTGCGTTGACCCATTGTTTGCACACACACGCCTCGTCAACACATTTGCTCGACAACATTCAACACAATACAATCATTGCACTCTTCCAGGTTCAACAGGGTCGGTTCCCGGGTGAAGTCCGAGGCCGACATGGAAGAGATCATGGACAACCTCCAGGAACAGGCGCTGGAGGACAAGAAGATGCGCAGCTACGCCGTCATACCGCCGATATTGTTGGACGCGCGCGAACGTCGCATCAAATACGAGGACAACAACGGTCACGTCGACGACATGGAATCGGTTTACAAGGACCGCAAGTTCCTCAACGTGTGGACGCCGCAGGAGAAGGAGGTGTTCAAGGAGAAGTACCTGCAACATCCGAAGAATTTCGGCATCATAGCCTCGTATTTGGACAGGAAGAGCGTGGCCGACTGCGTACAATACTACTATCTTAGCAAGAAGACGGAGAACTACAAGCAACTGCTACGGAAGAGCCGTCAGCGGACGAGGAGCTCGCGCAGCAGCACCCAGAAGGTGAACAATGCGGCGAACGCCTCTGTCGTTGACATCTTGACGACGGGTAAGATTTGTTCATCTACAAAAATTACACAGTACTAAAGCGCCATCTGTGCCCTAACACGGATTTCACGAATCAAATGAATGGTTTAAACCTGTAAGTTTGAAGTAATCGATATGCAACTTCGGCTACCGCTCGCTGGCTGGCGGTGGCGTCGCACCCTATCGATTTTGTGCCCCTTCTAGTCCTGTAATCAATATAAATACAGTTAACTGTTTGTGCCACAACTTCCGGGTCACAGATGGCGCTGCGTGTACCATTCAGCAACTTTCAACTCCTTTAAAACTAAGGAACGAGTCATTTAATTAATTGTTTTATTTTTTTTTGTTACAGGCGTCACAACACGATTGCAGCGCGAACAGCAGCAGAAGACCGGTGCGAACTCGCGGACCGCGGCAGCTGCGGCGGCAGCCGCTGCGGCTGCCGCTGCCGCTGCCGCGGCCTCGCAGTCGTCGACGCCCGCCGCCCCGAATGCCAACGACGCGCCCGCCGACGCTCCGGTCGCCCGCAGCTCGACGCCGCCGTCGTCGACCGTTTCGACGACCACCACGACATCGGCGACCGCCACGACGGCGGCGACGACGACGTCGTCTGCGAACGTGGCCACCTCGCAGCCAGCTGGTTCCAGTCCTCAGGCTACTACTGGTACGGGCGTTGGGTCACCTCAAAACTGTAAGTTAACTTCATGTAATCCGATTAAAATATGTTAATTTAACTATTGGGTAATAGAGGGCGACACAGTCCGTTTTAAAAAGTTAGGCAATCCAGTATATATATTACTATATAGTTTCATACCAGAATTATCATTGGTTTAGTTGTTAACTTGTTTTTATCTGTTGTTTCAGCCTCAGTGGTGACGACTGCGTCGCCTTCGGCGACAACTGCCACCACCTCGTCGGTGACGACGTCGTCGTCGGCCGTTTCGACGATCACCACCACGTCGGCGACGGTGATATCGACGGCGGCGACGACCAGCGTCGTGACCGCGACCAAAACGGAACCGGACGAGGAGACGAAGGTCTTCAAAGACTTCAACTCGTACGAGGACTACAGGAACAAGAATTTTTTCCACGAGGACGGCAAAGACCGCATGGTGGACGGCGTCAAGGAGTGCAAGAAGGAGAACGAGCCGTCGACGGAGAACGCCAGGTACGCGACGGCAACAATAATAAAGTTAAAATCCCGATCGCGATGCGGGGAGGCAAACAAAATCGTTCCGGAATCGGTCCCGAAGACGATTTTAAATTCAAATTGAATCAAAGAGCGGGTTATCAATTTTGCAAATTGATGGACTCGCCGTATAACCGTGCCGATAATTGTGCAGCGGGCCGACGCCGACCCGTCCTCCCCGCCCGACGAAAACACTCCGGCAGATTGTAATGCAAATTGTGTTTGTTAAATTTTCCCTCGGCCTTCCCCCGCGGTTCGCGGTGCGCCGCGGGGAATTTAATATCAATTTCGGGTTTTAACGGTCGGAGGGAATCAAAAGTGATCTGTTGAATGCTCCTGATCTTTGATTTTTGTTTTTCTTGCGGTTGCAGCGATCAGAACGCGACGACGGTGACGGAGAACAAGAAGAAGAAGGACAGGAGAAAAGAGGAGAGCACGCCGATGGAGACGAGTGACGAGGAAGCAGCATCAATGCAAGGTAAGACTGGTTTTCCTATCACAGTGATGTAATGTCTTTTTAACTGTCGTTGAAACGACATTAAGTTACGTAATATCAGTGTGCTGATGCACGAATTACTTTTAATCAAATACGGGAAACAAAACGAAAGGTATAAACAGGAAACGATTTTTTAATTGAGGTAATACTTAAAAAAATTGAAATTGAAATGTTATTGAAAAATATTTGCATTTAATTTGTTAGAAAGGTAAAAGAATAATGATTTTTGATTAAAGCAAATGAAATTATTTTGTTTAAAACGCTGTGAAATGGTGATTAATTTATATTTTTATTCATTTATCTATTTTGACGTTGTAATAACTAATTTTAAAATAATTTTATTTAGTCTATGTTTATTCAAGTTTTAATTCAAAACTTTATTTATGTTCTAAAAAATAGAAAGAATAATTCAGAAAATATTAATAAAACAATAATAATAATTGTGATTAGGTTTTATTTATTTAAATTCATTGCTAAATTTTGTATATTTTAAATATTACAATAATCAATTAATTTATTAATTTGTTATAAATTATTTAAAATATAAATTAAAAAGTATTTTAAATCAGAGTAATATTTTTAAAGATTGATATAAATGTAAAAAAATATGTCCATAATATCATTAACTTTCTATAGAAATTAAAACAAAGAATATCAGCTATATTTTTAATTGATTCAATATCGTATAACAAAATTAATTAATTTTCTAAATCTTTTTTCTTTTTCTTATTATTTAAAGATATTTAATTATTCTATAATTTAAAACTAATAGAGGTAAAAAAAGGAAGTATACTAATTTTTTACATTTTTTAAATGAAATATTAAATTTAAAATTCCAAGAAAATTTATCAATATTTTTTAATTTGTTTAAAAATTTAAAATTTTTTAATTTCCAAATATTTTGGAGATATTTAATTATAAATTAAATTAAGGGAAAAATAACTAAATTTTTAATTATTCTTTCTATTATTTAAATAAAATCTTAATATTGAAATTCCAATAAAAATTATTAATATTTTGAGTCTCCAAATCTTTTTTAATTTCCTTAAAAATATAAAATTTTGTATTTCCTAAATATTTTAGAGATATTTAATTGTTTTAAAATTATATTTAATAGTTTTAATTTATGTTTTTAAATGAGAAATTCCTTTTTAAAAATTATGGTAGAAAATAACTAATTTTTTAATTATTTTTTATATTTTTTAAATAAAATATTAATATTTTAACTCCAATAAAAATTATCAATATTTTAAATTTCTTAATCTTTTTTAATTTTTTTTAAAAATACAAAAATGTTGTATTTTCTAAATATTTTGGAGATATTTAATTCTTTTAGAATTATATTTAATAGTTTTAAATTACATTTTTAAATAAGAAATACATTTTAAAAAATATGGAAGAAAAGAACTATTTTTTAAATTATTTTTTATATTTTTTAAATAAAATATTAATATTTAAACTTCAATAAAAATTATCAATATTTTAAATCTCTAAATCTTTATTTATTTAAAAATACAAAAATGTATTCTCTAAATATTTTGGAGATATTTATTTGTTTTAGAATTATATTTTATAGTTTTAAATTATATTTTTAAATGAGAAATGCATTTTAAAAAATATGGAAGAAAATAAATATTTTTTTAATTATTATATTTATTAAATAAAATATTAATATTTAAACTCCAATAAAAATAAACTATTTTAAATCTCTGATAATTTTTAGCTTGTTTAAGAATATTAAAATTTCTAAAAATTTTTATATATTTTAAGTATTTTCAAGGACATTTAATTATTTTTATTAATTTGTTTTTGTATTTTCTGGGCATTTTATATATTTTTGGAAATTAAATTTTTATATGTTTTTTAAGTTCAATAATATTATAATTTTTGTATATTTTAAGTATTTCAAGGATATGTAATTATTTACATTTATTTTTAATAAAAAATATTTAAAAAATAGTGTAGAAAATAATTAATTTATTTCTGAATATCAAAAATATATTTTAAAAATTTAGTTAATTAAATTATAAAAGATTAACAATTATTAATATTAATATACAAATAAAATTTTGACGTATAAAATAATTGATGCCACATTTAGTTAATTTTAATGATGTTCAGATGAATTTTAAATTCAATATAATTATTGAGTATTTAAAATTAAAACAGGGTCGAGATCAAAACAACTTTATTGCTCATTTATATATATACAACAAAAAACATATTGATATGTATTTCCCATTATTGCTAAAGCCAATAACTAACAGCAAAAAAACAATTCAATCGTCGTTCTCGCCGTGGATGGCGACCACGTCGATGGCACTTCCACTGCTCTCCTCCCCGATCCCGCTGCCCTCGGGCACGATCTCGTTGTTCTTGTTGTTGTTGTCGGCCATCTCCTCCGGATGGCACAGCTTCCTGTGCTTGTGCACGAAATAATAACTGGGAAACTTCGAGCCGCACGTCTTGCACGGATAATACTGCACGTTCATATCCAACAGTTTGACCTCGCGCTTCGCCACCTGCTCCTTGGGCACCGCCTTCGCCTCCAGACTGACGGGATTGAGGTGGCGGCGCGCGTGCTTCTGGAAGCAGTACTGCGACTTGAACGTGTGATTGCAGTACAGGCAGGTGAAGATCTCCGTGCTTTGCTCGGAGTTTTCGGCGTCGTCCAGCTTGCTGTGGATGTTCTCGTTCATCACCTTGTTGAGGACGGCGTTTCTGTTCACTTCTTTTTGGATTTCGAAGGGCTGGTCGCTGGCGGGGAGGCCGTAGTTCTTGTTGACGACGCGGTGGAAGCGCACGGGACCGTCGCAACACGCTATGTCCACTATAACTTTCTCGCCTGGCATGTTCTCCTGGCGGCACTTCAGTTTGGGTTTCTTCTCCGGTCTCTTGCACTCGGGTGGCTCCGGCTCTTTGGAGGTGGAGGCCTTGGTTAGGTCCGGGTCTGGCGGGGGGTTGGCCTCCACCACCCGGAACGGCGTGTCCTCCGACTTTCTGAGCATGTTGAAGCTGTTGGGTGGGTAGATTTGGGTGGTTGGAAGCATGGCCTTCCTACTGGGTATTGGTTTGACGATGTTGCACTGGCGCTGGAGCATTTCGGCGTTCTGGCTGTGCAGGAGGAAGGTGCGACAAATCTCCAGGGCCTTGGGCATGTGGAGGATGTGGGTGGCCAGCAGGATGTTGTAGATGTTGCTCAGGTTGAGGTCCAGGAAGCCGGTGTACATGAAGGTGAGCAGGGACGAGAACTCGTCCACGTTCACGTTGGGCACCGCTATGGGAGCGTTACCTAAACAAACACCAACAACCTCTCAACTAATTAACTCAATTATCTTAGTCTTACCAGTGTGGTTGAGGAGGGCGGCCTTGAAGAAGCCGCTGTGGGTGCTCAGCACCTGCTTGTGGGCCGAAAACTGTGTCAACGACGGCCCCACTTGGAGGGACACGTCCGGGACGCCGGGCTGGTTGACGGGAGCACTCAGATTTAGGGGCCCTTGAGGTGGTAACAGCAAAGGGGGCAGGTTCTCGCACGGTCCCATCGACAGCCAGGCCCGGTACAGCGAATACATCGCACGGTTGGAATGTGAGCACGTCGGGGTCGCGAGTTATTACTGATGTTATCGAGATAATATCAGCGATTTAAATGGGGCCGCCCGCCCCTTCTCTCTCGCGTCGCGCCGCCGAAGCGCGGGGGATGTTCTTCGGGGCTGCGCGTCCTCCCGAGAACCTGTCGGTTACCACCCTCCCCCCTCGGCGTTCCGGTGTGCAAACAGGCGAAGACAACGGGTTCGCCGGATGCTGGCCTAAGGGGTTGATTTGGGTTTTTTTTTTGTTTGGTACAATAGTTTTGAGTTGCGGTGAAGTTGGCGTTTAATTAGCCCCCCGGTTACATAATTGATGAGTAATAATAGGAGAAAAAAAATGTGTAGAGTGAAGAGGTGGTTGGTTTAGTGTGGTGGTGGTGGTGGGAGATGGTGGAGGGGTTGCGCGTCATTAAATCAAAAACACTTAAACATGATAAAATATGCTCAAAGTTAAAGCCCCCGGATACGTTGGACGGGGCCCTGCATATTCCGTATGGCACAAAAGCTCCGGCCAAATTGGACGGTTAATAATTAATTTAATTAGAGAAAAGTGTGTGTGCTCTCTTCGCGTCCGGCGGAATCGTTTGCGTATTTTTTTTTAATTTTTTGGTTTTGTCTTCGGTGGGTGGGGGACCAAGAATTGGGGTGGTTGAAGAAGAATTGTCTGATAAAATGGATATTTGTTTTTACATTTTGTAAATTAATTCAGTGATTTGTTTTTTTATTGGAAACCTGACAAAATTGCTATGACATTGTCAACATGTTTGTTTGCTTTGACATTTTTACAACATATTGATAAAATTTAAATTCAAATCAAAACATTTATTTAAAATAACTAAATGGTAAACATTAAATTATTTAATTTTTAATTTTAACATTCCTCTAAATATTCAAGCGTTAGATAAAAAATCATTTTTCATTAATATTTTTCATAATTAAGATCCTGTTAACAAAATTTCAATATGGAAACGTAAAAATTATCACTAATTTCAATCAGAAAATGTTTTTTTTTAATAATTTTAACATTTTAGTAATAAAAACTAGTAAAAATTTTGAATCAGAAATTGTTTTCTAAAAATAAAGAAGAAAATATCTGATTTTTAAATTGTTTTACCATCCTGTTAACAAAATATTAACATAAAGATTAGTAAAAATTATCAATATTGTGAATCAGAAATAGTTTTCTAAAAATAAGGAAGAAAATATCTGATTTTTAAATTGTTTTAACGTCCTGTTAACAAAATATTAACATAAAAACTAGTAAAAATTATCAATATTGTGAATCAGAAATAGTTTTCTAAAAATAAGGAAGAAAATATCTGGTTTTTAAATTGTTTTAACGTTTTGTTAACAAAATATTAACATAAAAAGTAGTAAAAATTATCAATATTTTGAATCAGAAATAGTTTTCTAAAAATAAGGAAGAAAATATCTGATTTTTAAATTGTTTTAACGTCCTGTTAACAAAATATTAACATAAAAACTAGTAAAAATTATCAATATTTTGAATCAAAAATAGTTTTCTAAAAATAAGGAAGAAAATATCTGATTTTTAAATTGTTTTAACGTTCTGTTAACAAAATATTAACATAAAAAGTAGTAAAAATTATCAATATTTTGAATCAGAAATAGTTTTCTAAAAATAAGGAAGAAAATATCTTATTTTTAAATTGTTTTAATATCCTGTTAACAAAATATTAACATAAAGATTAGTAAAAATTATCAATATTGTGAATCAGGAATAGTTTTCTAAAAATAAGGAAGAAAATATCTGATTTTTAAATTGTTTTAACATCCTGTTAACAAAATATTAACATAAAGATTAGTAAAAATTACCAATATTGTGAATCAGAAATAGTTTTCTAAAAATAAGGAAGAAAATACTTGATTTTTAAATTGTTTTAACATCCTTTTAACAAAATATTAACATAAAAACTATTAAAAATTATCAGTATTTTGAATCAGAAATAGTTTTCTAAAAATAAGGAAGAAAATATGTGATTTTTAAATTGTTTTAACGTCCTGTTAACAAAATATTAACATAAAAAGTAGTAAAAATTATCAATATTTTGAATAAGAGTTAGTTTTCTAAAAATAAAGAAGAAAGTATCTGATTTTTAAATTGTTTTAACATTCTGTTAACAAAATATTAACATAAAACTATTAAAAATTATCAATATTTTGAAGCAGAAATAGTTTTCTAAAAATAAAGAAGAAAGTATCTGATTTTTAAATTGTTTTAACATTCTGTTAACAAAATATTAACATAAAAACTAGTAAATATTATCAATATTTTGAATCAGAAAGAGCTTCTAAGAATAAAGAAGAAACTATCTACATAAAAAACATAAAAACTAGTAAAAATTATCAATATTTTGAATCAGAATTAGTTTTTTTAAAAAAATAAACAAGAAACTATCTTATTTTTTAATTGTTTCAACATCCTGTTAACTAAATATTAACAAAAAAACTATTAGAAATTAATCGGAAGTTATTATAATAAAAATTCTAATAAATATTCTTGTTTATTTAATAGAGAAAATGGAACATAAATAATTTACTAAAACTCATTATAAAATTGAACCATAATTAGATGAATTAAAGGAATAAATAAATATAAAAAACTATTAAAAACATCAATTTTAATATCTTTTAATGTTCCTATTTAATTTTCGATTTAAAACAAATATTTTATCATCAATCAAATTTCGTTTAATACAAATTACCACGAATAGAACGCAACGAATTTAATATATTAAGTACCGCACTTATCGTCTAATAAAAACCGGTAAAACGAATTGTCCGCGCACGTACAAAAACCCGGTTAATATTTTTTAACCCCTCAACCCTTCCATCAACCCCCCTTCCCCTTCGGCCGGTACCGAAAACCTTTTTGTTTTTAATTCGCTTCATTCGTTCCGACACGATGTTTATCTCCGGGCCATAATTATAAAAGCAATAACAAATAGAATAATACAGTGAAAATTGTCTCCCCCGGTTTTTATTATGCGCTATCGCGCGTTTTTATCGTTATTGGTATTGAATTGATACACGAACGTCGCGCGTTTTCCAATTAATTTCCGGAAATCGAATAGAAAATTCATGTACGGAATTGAATCGAAAGGAATTGTTTCAATTTTATCCGGCTAATTTATCTGGCATAAAAACGTGTGTTTTTAATTATGCGTCTGTTAGTTTTTTTTAATTTATATTTGTGTTTCACGGACATTTAGTGCCGATAAAAATTGATTAATTAAATAATGTACTTTGTAGGTTGGATTGCCTACTTTATGCTACGGAGTGTGTCGCCATCTGTTACACAGTAGCTAAATAAACAGTTTCTTCCTTCAATAATTTAAGTGGATATTTAAAGCTGTCTTAGTCTATAATTTATAGATAAACTTAATGTGTTGTATTTTTATTTTGTTGGCCAAAGCCAGCCAAAAATGATTAAACTCAGAATATAATTTGTAAACTAGATTGCCTACTATTTGAAACGAATTGTGTCACCATCTGTCTCACAATAGACAAATAAACAGTTCCTTGTTCAATTTTTGAAAATTAATGGATATTTATACTTCCTCCAACATGTTAATTGGATATTTAAAACTGTCCATCAACAATTTATGGATAAACTTAATGAGTTGCATTTTTATTTTGTTGGTGTTTAATTACCAACCAAAAATGATTAAACTCAGAATATAATTTGTAAACTTGATTGTCTACTTTCTGAAACGAATTGTGTCACAATCTGTCTCACAATAGATCAATCAACAGTTCTTTGTTCAATTTGTTAAAAATTAATCGATATTTATACTTCCTCCAACATTTTAATTGGATATTCAAAACTGTCCATCAATTATTTATGGATAAATTTAATGTGTTGCATTTTTATTTTGTTGGTGTTTAATTACCAGCCAAACTTGATTAAACTCAGAATATAATTTGTAAACTTGATTGTCTACTTTCTGAAACGAATTGTGTCACCATCTGTCTCACAATAGATCAATCAACAGTTCTTTGTTCAATTTGTTGAAAATTAATGGATATTTATACTTCCCCCAACATTTTAATTGGATATTTAAAACTGTCCATCAACAATTTATAGATAATTGATTAAACTCAGTATATAATTTGTAAAGTTGATTGCCTATTTTCTGCAACGAAGTGTGTCGCCATCTGTTACGCAGTAGATAAAGAACCTGGAGGACCCTTGAGTTAGTTATAGATTTACATATTTTTCAATTTATCAACGTTAACAATTTAATTTTTAAATGAATCAAATCAATCCGTGGAAAACGATAAAATCGCATCCGACTAATTATCGACCAAAAAAAAAAATAAAACACATATTTATTAATTAAGAACGTTTCGAACAACGGTCCCGCAATTACTTGGATTGTGTTTGTTTATAATTTTCAAGTGGAATGTTATTTAAATATGGAATTTCGCTAATTAAGGTTGTACAGGCGGTGGTGGGACGTTGGGAGGAGGGAGGACCGTGCGCAAGAACGGTAATTAACTAATACTGAATTAATTAGGGAGATGAAAAATTCCGTCGACTAAGCAGCGAACGCGGGCCCCGCTATCGTGGCGGCGGGGCGCCGGGGGGCGGCGGCGGAAAACCGGACAAATATTTGCGCAAACATGCCATCTTCGATAAGTTGGCCGGGGACGCCCGCTGCGGGGGATTAATCTGTGATTGTTGGAAAAAATTTTGATGGTCGAAGCTAATAGGGGATGAAAAATGGTTTGTCCTGTTCACGAGTGTGTTACATAATTAAACAACTACTTTATTATGTATTAAGTATTAATCGTCTGGTTGGGAAAATAAAAATTATGTGTTGACTGGGTTGCCTACGTCTTGTCGTCTGAAGGTGATGCCACCTGCTAATTGGTAGCTATACTTGTATCAAATAGCATGTTTATTGTTGGCATTTAATGAACTAGTGCGGGTTAATCAAATCAATGGTGAAAAATTGTAAACCATCAAAGCTAATCGGGCATGAAAAATGGTTTCTTCTCCTCACGGGAGAACATGTGCACATCACAATTAGACGACGCTTATCGAATTTGTACGTCCGATTGTGAATGCGAATCAATCGTTGAGGGTGGCGAGGGAGCGAGAGGGGCGGCTGGGCACAATAAACGTAATTGTCCACCCCCCTCGTTTCCCGTTATCGCGCCGTGATCCCGCGGGAAACGTGCCGCACCATTAAAACTTAATAAGCGTGTGTGTGTGTGTGTCCGTACCGGTGTGTGTGAGTGTGTGTACAAACCACCCACCGACATGTCCAACCCGATCGGTGACAAAGTCAATAGTATGCCCGATCTAATTTCGTTCGACAAAACAAACGCCGCCCTCCAAATCCCGTCGATCGTGCACGCCGGATCGTTTTGATTAATTGGCACCGAAGAAATTGATGCGCCGGTTGTATTATTTAAAGACAAACACTTTATCCGAAAACTCTCACGTGTACGCGGCTGAAACGGCGGTGAGTGGGGGAGGGGGGTAGTTACGGGGTGGTTTATCGCTTTACGCTCGGTCTGTCTTATTTAAACCGCTCCGGCCCCAATTAGAGCGCGTGTTGACTTTCGACGGCGGCGCTCGGTCTAATTAGCCCGCGGGATTATCCGCTACCCGGCCAATTACCGACGGCGGGGGTGCAAAATCCACCTCCCGGACGCGTTCTTTTGTGATGGTGAGTCGCTTCCTGCAATTTGTTATAGATACGTTCAAATTTATGCTGTTTTCGGTGTTTTAATTGGATGTTTAACACAAACTCGTTGTGTTTAATTACCTGTAATGCAATGTGTAAGCCTGGTTGCTTACTTTCAGACACGGAATGTGTTGCTATCTGTCTGACAGTAGCTGAACTAAAGAGTTCTTCCTTCAATTGTCTACTTTTTGATATGTATCGTGTCACCATCTGTCGCACAATAGATAAATTAACAGTTTCTTGTTCAATTTGTTGAAAATTAATGAATATTTGTACTTCCTCCAACATTTTAATTGGATATTTAAAACCGTCCATCAACTTAACGTGTTGTATTTTTGTTTTGTTAGTGTTTATTTACCAGCCAAAATTGATTAAACTCGGAATATAATTTGTAAATTTCATTGCCTACTTTCTTGAAACGAATTGTGTCACCATCTGTGCCACAATAGATAAATCAACAGTTTCTTGTTCAATTTGTTGAAAATTAACGGATATTTATACTTCCTACATCATTTTAATTGGGTATTTAAAGCTGTCCTTTAACAATTTATAGATAAACTTAAGGTGTTGTATTTTTATTTTGTTGGTGTTTAATTACCAGCCAAACTTGATTAAACTCAGAATATAGTTTGTAAATTGATTGCCTACTTTCCGAAACGAATTGTGTCACCATCTGTTTCACAATAGATCAATCAACAGTTTTTTGTTCAATTTGTTGAAAATTAATGAATATTTATTCTTTCTCCAACATTTTATTTGGATATTTAAAGTCCATCAACAATTTATGGATAAACTTAACGTGTTGTATTTTTATTTTGTTGGTGTTTAATTACCAGCCAAAATTTATGAAACACAGAAAATAATTTGTAAACTTAATTGCCTACTTTCTCAAACGAAACGTGTCGCCATCTATTACTCAGTAGATGCATTAACTGTTTCTTTATTGACTTTCTTATTTATATATGTACGTTTATATTTGTATTTTCGTTTTTTTGTAACCAATTACCAAACAACGGGGGTTGTAAAACCCACCCCTGTACGCATTCTTTCGAACGGCGATTAAATCGGAAACGCTCGTGATTTTTGTTGTTTAATTCTCCATGCGTAAAAATCGTCGGTGGTGCAATAATTGCGGGATGCACGAGCGAAAAACCGAAATAATAATAATAAAAAAAAAACATAAACCGCCTATAAACGAAATAAAATAATGAAACGGGCAACGCACGCGGGGGTCGGGCGCACCGTATTTACCCGATGCTTACCATATTAATTACCAAAATGCAGAGTAATCAGAATAAATCAAACACGCGGATCGGGCCGGGGCATTAATTACAATTAGCCGGATAAATTGGCGAATTGTGGAACTGTTTGACCGCTCGCGCCGCTCGCCCACCGATTGTTTCTTGTTTATCGTCGGCAATATTGCGATCGACGGCGTTTAATCACCGGGCGAAGGAGTGCGGGACGGTCCCGCGGGACCCTCAGCCGCACAAAACCGGGACGGGGGCTCGTTAAGTCGCGCTCATTGTGTGCCGACATCCAGAAGCGAGGACATCACCCGCGGGACACGCCGACAATAATGTACGTTTTATCCGGAGCGTCATTGATGTTTAAACTGCGGGGGGTGGATTTCAATCTTTCCGCATCCACATCCTTTTTTATTACCATTATCGGCACCGCCGCGGGGGGTTCGTTAATCAACATCAAAAATTAATTAATTTAAACCCCGTCCGCTTATCGGGTCCGCTAATGCTTTAAGCAAACTGCGTTACCTAATGTCAACACGGGGGACGTGTCGCCGTCTGTTATCCGTTCCTCTAACCCGCTCACAATGAAAAAATTACACATACGTGGCATATTCAATCATCGAAATTGGCCTTATATATTCCCCTCCCGACGTCGACGTTTGTTCGGGTGCGTTTCGCTGTACAAACACAACCCGGATTTCTTATTTACAAACGCGTAATGTAATTAAAAATAAAAACGTCGGGTAGACACACGCGGCCCTTTCATTTGCGAAATTGAATGACACGCCGTGCAAACAGAGCGCTTTATTAAGTATTCATCGGGGCGGAATGCGTCCTGACATCGTCTGCTGGTGGAATATGAAATCGTGCGTCGACCGGGTTGCGGTCGTCTTGTCATGGGGAGGTGCCGCCATCTACTAATTAGTAGCTGCACTTGTAACTGTAAGATGTTCATTGTAAATTGTAGATGACAACTATACATTTCTAAACAAAACAAATTAAAGAATAAACAGTTGAATTAATTATTGTAGTGTAACGAATGTCAATTGAGTTTACAGCTTCTATTCTGAACTTCAATTTTGGCTGGTTTATCTATAAATTGTTGATGGACAGTTTTAAATATCCAATTAAAAGTCTAAGAAATATAAGTTTTGATTTGTAAACTTGAATACCTGTTTTCTGAAACGAATTGTGTCGCCATCTGTCATACAGTAGATAAATTAATTTAATGTTTTAACTAAAATTTTAATTAATTTGCTCATTATGTATTGTCGTTGATTATCTCAGTCTATTAAACACAGTATTGTGGACGAAAAGAGCTTCCATCCCTTAATTGATAGCCTTGCTAACAATAAGACACTCATTTTAAGTGTTTGAATGGCCGGAATCTCAAGAAGTACGTCGTCGAAAACCGTGAAGTGAAGAGGGAGGGAGAGGGTCGGTTAGACAATTTTCCACCCCCATGAAAGATAAATACAGAACAAACAGAACGCGAGCCCGCCTCGTGCCCGGGTAAAAAGTGCCCCGCGGCCTCTGTTTGAACTGATGTAAGTTATCCGGCGCCCGTTCAAACAATCTTCGGAATATGGAATGCAAAATTCATGCGGCCACCACCGCCCCCCGCCCGCAAAACGACCGGCGAAAACGACGTTTCGTACAAATTAAAAAAAACGGTCGAATAATTCGTTCGTGGAAAACCAATCGCGTTAATTATCGGCAAAAACCGCGGCTAATCAAATTTACGTAGCGCATATCGAAATATGTTTTTTCCACATTTCGTTTTATATTTAATTTACGGGTTATTTATTAAACCCCGGCGTTTGTGTGTGTGTGTGCGCCGGCATTTAGGCCCGCACGGCAAAAATTTAATTTTAATAATGTTCCGGATATTTCAATTCAATCAGTTTGAGTAAATGAAACATGCCAATAAACCAAATAAATATTACCCGAATGCATTATTTGTTTGTGAGAATTTGCACACGGCCGTAACGGCCAGGGACGTACTCTCCCCCCGTCCCCGTTGGTTTTTAGCTTTTACAATTCGTTTATTTATTTATTTATTTATTTTATTTATTAATGTTCATTTTTTTGTTGTTGCAGACAAACAGATACAGGGCAACTGCGCGGTGTGCGGCACCCAACTGGGGCCGCAGCTGCAATCCAGACCGCTGATACCTAATCAGGCGTCGCAGTACGGACTGCGCGAGGAGGATCTGCCGCCCAACGCCCGCGTGTGCAACACGTGCCGTTGCAAGTGCGTGCGCAGCAGGTACACCCACTGTCCGCTGCCCAACTGTCCCAACTCGAGGAACAGGGTGAAGAGACTGCGTTCGTTTCCCTACAGGTGAGTGCTAGGTTGCCTACTTACCGACACACAATAGGTCGCCATCTGTGGCACAATAGCTAAACTAATATTTTGTTTGTTTTCGGTTTAGATTGCAGGATCTCTCGCAGGACGTGAGGGACGCGATCCTGGCGGAGTTCCGGGTGCCTTCGGGCGTCACGAAGTGCTGTTCGGCGTGCTTCAACAGGATCCAGCGGCGCCTGGGTCCGGCCGAGGAGTGGTCGGAGGCCGAGATAGCCGAGCTGCGTGCCGCCCTCACCGATCTAGGCGCCAACTGGCAGCTGGTCGCCGAACGACTGAAAAAACTACCGGTGGTGGTGAAGAGCTTCTACGCCGCCAATCGCAAGCGACTCAATCTGGAAGGCTGTCTGGGTAAGTTGAACGCGGCCAAAAAATAATAGCACGTTCCCAAAGCTAGGTTTGGTTCGGTTTGTTGTAGGTGACAGGAAGCCGACGTTGACCGACGAGGAGGAGAGCGGCTCCAGCACGTCGTCGTGCGAGGAGCCGCTGCGCGGCGGCGTGCCGCCGGTAGGGGGCGCAGCCTCGGAACGCGAGCGCCATTCGAGCGACACCGCGTCGGCGGCTGAGAGTCCCCCCGCCATGATGGGCGGCGGTAACGGCACCGGAGTGGGGGGTTGCACCGGCGCCAAGAAGGACGAGTACGACTCGAGTGCCACCGAGACCGCCGACGAGGCGGTCACTCCCGATAACTATCAGGTAATTGTCTCTATAAAACGCCATAGCCGAGTTTTTAACATTTAAATATTTTAACAGGGTACTGCGACGATCACTCCGGTGACGGTGGACGGACAGCCGCGTCAGAACACGTCGCCGCTCAGCGTCAAAGATCTGGTGCTGAACGTGATCGAATACCAGCTGTACAAGAACCAGGGTGCGCAGCAAAACGCCGGCCAACCACCGTCGGCGGGCGCAGCTGGCGGTGTTACGCCCACCATCTCGTCCATCCTCAATTCCAACGACTCGGCGGACGTGACCATAGTGAGCGAGTACAACTTGAACGCCGGGCCACCTGGCGGCGGGTCTCAAGGTGCCCCCGCCCACCAGAACTCGGCCGGCCGCGTGCAGAGGAACGATCTCAATCTGGCCAAGCTCGTCACTCCTCTGATAGGTAAGTAATATTATTTAATAAGTGTGAATTGTGGCTGATTTATTTATGTTTAGGTGCGACCATAACACCAGTCTCGGGTCCTATCGTGCCCAACCCGAATCCCGAGCCGATACCGTCGAGTCGCGACGACTTGGTGGTGCTGCAGGTCAACGACGGTGCTGCCTCGCACCGCCAAGAACCGGAAACGCTGGACTTGAGCATCAAGAAGCCCCGCGAGCCCAGTCTGCAGATACATCCCGCTAAAATTGGCGTGCCCAGTCAACAGCTGCACGTGCCAAGCCGTAACGTAAGTTTCACACACACACAACAAGGTTTAAACCAGATTAAACTAATTACTGTTTTAAATTAGGATCAGTACGGGATGTACCACGCGGACAGGAAGAGTCCGGCTGCCTTTTCGATTAGGTCACAGCCCAAATTGCCGAGTCCGAAACCGGCTAATCCGAAGACTGGGTCGATAACTTTGGGCACGCCCATGATTACTCCGTCCCGCTACGGAATACTCAGACAAATGACGCCAGAACCCAAAATGGGCTCCATCACTCAAGGTATGATTGTCTACTTCCTGTCTGTGATTTAATAGAGTTAATAATTGTTAATTGTTTTCCAGGTACTCCCATTCACATGCCCCACAACTCGATCCAGGACAAGCGGGCGTACGAGTACTTCAACAAGCGTCAGTCGCCGCAGGCGCCCTCCCACCAGCCGCCGAGTCAACAGTCGCCCGCCCAGCAGCAGCAGTACGGCGGCGGACAGTACCGCGAGCCCGGCTACACCATCGACCAGCACATGAGCTCCCGCCAGATTATACACAACGACTATATCACGTCGCAACAGGTAACGCATCTTGTCTGTATTACAATTTTTTTCACACACTTATTATTTGTTGTTCATTACGACAAGAAGCGAGTAGAAAATAACCGATCGTCTTTTGTTGCAGATGTTAGGCCGGAGGAGCGACAAGATCCAGTACTACCCGAACTCGCCGCACAGGACGCCGCCGCCGTCGCAGCAACAGCCGGCCGGGGCGGGCCCGCAGCAAAGACAGGGCGTCATTCAAAGACACACCAGGCCGCAGTACCTGCCGCCCGGCCACGAGGCGCTCAGTTCCTTGGTTGACGTCGCTGTAAGTCATCACAACTTGCCTCTTAGACGCAGACAAAGTAACTTTTTCTTTTTAAATCCAGGTTCAGCAGCCATCACTGCCGGTGCCGACGGCGGCACCCCACGAGGGTCTGGGCAAGACCATAGCCGAACAGCTCGAGCAGCCGCACCGTTTCCAGATAATACAGCACCAGCAGATGCGCCAGCAGCAACAGCACCAGCACCAGCAGGCCGCGGCGGCCGCCGCCCATCAACAACAGCGTAACAACGAGTACCACCACAGGTCGCAGCAACAGCAGCAGCAACCAGGTGGCGGTGGTTCGGCGAGGGATCATCACGGCGGGCCGCCGCCGGGCATGAGGCAGTCGGGTGGCGGGCCGACTGGGGGCGGACGGTCGGACGGTAGCACGCTGACGGCCGCCAGTTTGATTGACGCCATCATCACCCACCAGATCAACCAGACCGACGTCGCTTCGACCGGACAAAAGATGCCTAGTGACATGCTGTTTTCCAGCTTCAACAGGTAATTTGTGGTACTTTCTGGTCTTTGATAGCTTTCTAATGTTGTTGATTGTGGATTCTTGTTTTACTTACCTTTTTTAAATTTTTTCGCTTCTCTCAACATCACCATTGCTTTAACAAATATTCCGCTAATTTTTTACTAAATTTTACATAATTACTTAATTTAAATAAACTTAGCCAATTTTTCTAACTGGAGCATTTTTTAATTAAGCCAGTTTCGACAACTTCAAGTTAATAAAAATAAGCTAATTTTAATATGGATTCAGCTAATTATTATTAGTTTGTTTCCTAAATTTTAAAAAGTTATAGCTAATTATTGGAAAATTGAGCTAATTTTTGTAAAAATTTAGATAATTTTTATAAAAATTCAACTAATTTCAATTTATAATTTGCTTTTTAAAAATGTCTGTATTTCTCTCAAAATTACAGTGTAATACAGGCTTTAACAAATATGCAGCTAATTTTTGTAGAGGTTCAGCTAATTTTATTTTATAATTAGTTTTTCAAGTTTTTTCGTTTCTCTCAAAATTTTTAGATAATTTAACTGAAGAATAATAAACAAAATTGGCTAATTTTATTAAAAATTCAGCTATTTCACTAAAATATCTTTTCAAAATCACAACAATTAAAATAGGCTTTAACAAGTATCAGGTAATTTTTTGAAAATCCAGCTAATAATTTTTAGCTTAAACTGATTTTGACAATTTTTCATGAATTTTCCTACTTTTCGTCTTCAAAAGTTATTATTTAGTTGGTATTTATAAATATTCAGCTAATTTTATTAAAAAAATCAGCTAAATTTTTACTAAAATTACGTAAATACCTATTTGTCTCTGAAAGCTCATTAATTAACTGAATTTTTAATAGATTCTAACTAATTTTACCAAAAAATTAAGCTAATTTCTACTAAATTTTATTCATTTTTGACTTCATTTAAAAGTTTTTACAAAATCACATTGATTAATAGATTTAAACAAATATTCAATTAATTTTTTTGAAAATCTAGCTAATATTTAGCTAAACTGAATTTTGACAATATTTCATGAATTCCTTACACCTATTACCGTTATCTTCAAAAGTCATTATTTAGCTGGAATTAATAAATATTCAGCTAATTTGATTAAAAAAATCAGTTAAAGTTTTACAAAAAATACGTAAATACTTACTTGTCTCTGAAAGCTCATTAGTTAACTGAATTTTTAATAGATTGTAGCTGATTTTACCAAAAAATTAACCAAATTTCCACTAAATTTTGTTTCTTTACTTCTTTTTATTTAAAAGTTATTATAAAATCACATTGATTTATAGATTTAAACAAATATTCAGCTATTTTTTTAAAATTCAGCTAATATTTTTCAAATTAAACTGATTTTTAACAATTTCTTATGAATTTTCCTACTTTTCATCTTCAAAAGTCATTATTTAGCTGGAATTAATAAATATTCAGCTAATTTTATTGAGAAAATTAGCTAAATATTTACTAAAATTACCGTTATCTCTTTAATGAACTGAATTTTTTGCTAATAACATACTGTTTAGCTTTAAATTAGCTATTTTTAGCTGAAGCTTAATAAAAAATCAGCAAAGTTTTTACTAAATTTTACATAATCAACTACTTTTTATGTTTGGCACCAAACTTTTATTAACTACTTGAATTTTTAATAAACTTCAGCTAATTTCTGTGATAATTCAGCTAATATTCTCTTAAAATTTACATATTTCTTTCATATGTCTACATTTCCTCCAATATTACCTTAATTAACCGAACTTTGTTAAATATTCAGCCAATTTTATTAACAAATCAGCTAACTTCCTCCAAAATCGACATTTGCACCATACTCATATGAAACTCTGCACTTCCTAGTCGGAGCCAGCGTGAACAGTTGGAACACGCCGAGCGCGAGCAACAGCAACAACAGTCGTCGCAGCAGCAGCAACAACAACAGCAGCAGCAGCACCAGAACAACTCCGAAAACCGACCGCCCAGCGTGATATCCGTCGACCTGGACGACGCGGGCAGCGTCAGCAAGAGCCTGACCGTCAAGGAGCTCACCGACTCGGTGATCAGCCACGACTTCTCCTCCCGATCCAGCAACTACTACAACATCCAGCAGCAGCAGCAGGAGACGATGAACGAGCAGTGGAAGCGCCGCCTGGCCCAGAAGGAGGAGAGCAAGCGGTCGGCGACGCCGCAACAGCAGCCGCAGCCGCAGCACGTGTCGCTCAACGACGAACGTCAGATAATCAGGATCGCGCAGCCGCAGCCCAAGTACCACGTCGAGCCGGTGTCGCCGCCGGAGAACAACCACTGGAACGACAGCGCCGGCTTCAGGCGGTACCAGACGCAGCCGCAGTCGCACATCTCCGCCCTCGACTACGTGAAGAACCGGATCGCGGAGGTGATGCGCACGGAGGACGACAAGAAGGAGGGCAACGAGCACGGGCCGGGCGGCGACAAGGACAGGGACAGTCCCGGGGACATGGTGATAGACGAGGACAAGAACGACGGCGAGTACCAGGCCCAGCAGCAGCAGCAGCAGCAGCAGCAGTACGCGGCGTACGGCTATCTGCAGCACAAGGAGGGCGACGGGGTGAGGGCCAACGAGCCCAAGCCCCTGCTTAGTGCGCAGTACGAACCGCTGAGTGACGAGGACTGATGTTACAAGTTTTTGGGACGGTTCGTCGTGTGAGTTTACGGACTGAGGAACAGTCGTGCGGGTTTTGCTCTCTCTTCTCAAACTCTCTATCTGTCTCGTGTAATTTTTTAAGGGCTTGGACTTGGAACGAGTACGGCTGTACCATATGTGTAGCGTCCACTGTAGATATATTATATATTTTTAATTTACTATAACTATATTATATATAGATGTATATATTTCTCTGTAATAAAACGTAGGCTAGGCTATAAATTTAATAAATTATTTGAGAGTTAATTTTTTTAACAATCGCTATTTTTCTCTTGCATTTCCGTATTTTTTACGCATACCTGTACATTATATTATTAATATTATTTTTTTTTTTGTGTAAATGTGTCCATCTCAGATAATTTTCGTTTATATAAACTTTGAGGAAATGTAAATTAAAGATTTAAATATAGTTTTAGGCTAGAAGTGACAACTGTGTAAATAATTGTGATTTTTTTATTTTCCTCCAACTACCCCCCCTTACCCACACACCCCCTGTATTTCTCGACCTTGTAAACGTTTTTCGATTTAAAAAATTCACAATTTTTTTTTAATTAATTTAGGCCACGCGGACGTGACCGCGTCGCGTAAGATGATACACAATTTGTGGAACTGATATTTTCTACACACGATTATTTAAGACGACGTCATGCTTCCAAAAAAAAAAAACTTGTACACTGTCAATTTTTTTAGTTTGTATTTTGGATGAACATTGTTATTTTGTTGAAATAAATTATATAAGTTCGGATTTGGGTTTTATTCATTTGCCTTGTGTCCCTTCAATCTTCCCCCTTTTGGAATAAAATTGAAACATTATTAAAAACCTGGAAATAAACTGGAGAAATAAAATATTTAGTTGCTGAAGTGCCTGAAAAAGACACATCCAAGGATTTCAAAGTATCTAGAAAAAAATCTATTAAACATTTTAATTAACATCATTGTTTAATTAAAAAATAGAAGTATTACTAACAAAGTTAAAAATTAAAAACAGCTTTACATGTTTAGTTTTAGTAAAGTTTACTGTGCATGGTATAATTATATTGAAATCTCTCATTTCATTACAATATTTTATTAAAAATTCAGGCCAATTTTTAATTAATTTTCCAATTTAATTATTTTATATTTCTCACTAAAATCCCATTAATTACCTGTATATAAGCCAATCTTCCTAAATTTCAGCTAACTATTATAAAATTTCAGTAAATTGCGACTAAATTTTATTGATTTTCTAATTTTATAATTTTTTAGCTAATTTTATTAAAAATGCAGCTAATTTTATTAAAAGTTCAGCCAATTTTAATGAAAATATAGCTAATTTTATTAAAAATTCAACTAATTTTAATGAAAATTTGCTATTTCATTAAAAATTCAGCTAATTTTACAAAAAATTTAGACAATTTTATTAAAAATTAAGCTAATTTTATAAAAATTTAGCTATTTAACTAAGTATTAATAAAAAGTCAGCTAATTTTATTAAAAATCAGCTGTTTATAAAAACATTCAACTAATTTTATTAAAAATTCAGCTAATTTTAATAAAAAATCGCTAATTTTAATAAAAACTCAGCTAAATTTTATTAACTCAGCTAATTTTATTAAAAGTTCAGCTAATTTTAATAAAAATTCAGATAATTTTATTAAAAATTAAGCTAATTTATTAAAAATTAAGTTAATTTATTACAAATTAAGCTAATTTTAATAAAAATTTACTGATTTTATTAAAAATTTAGCCAATTTTATTGAAAATTCTCTAATTTTATTAAAAATCTATCTAATTTTATTAAAAATTCAGCAAATTATGACTAAATTTTATAATTTTATATCTTTTTTATTGAAAACTCACTATTTAACTAATCATTAATAAAAAATCAGGTAATTTTATTAAAAATTCAGCTAAATCCGACTAAATTTTATTTCTTTTTTTATTGAAAACTCTATTGTATTAATAAAAAATTAGATAATTTCATTAAAAATAAATAATAGAAAGAAAATTATTAACAATTAAAAAATGATTTTAGTCAATTTGTTTGGCGTATCTTGGAAACGGCATATTAAATCAATAAATAATTCAACGAACTCCCAGAAAAATGTCGCTTGTTGTTTCACCTCCCGTTACAAATGTGGAAAACTCACCGAAAAGACGCAACTCGGCTCTGGATGAACTGCTCAAAGGTCCCAGGTAACCTTCACCAACTATTCCAGTCAAAAAATCCGTACTTACACACTGAATTTTTGACAGGATGACCAAGGACTACATAAAACAGCACTGCAAGGAACACAAACTGTATCAGACGCCCAACTTGAACGACGTGCTCTATTTGCACTTCAAGGGCTTTTCATACATCGAAAACCTGGACGAGTACACGGGTTTGAAATGTCTGTGGCTGGAAAACAACGGCATCAAACAGATCAGCGGGCTGGAGAACCAGGCGAACCTGCGTTGCCTGTTCTTGCACTACAATCTGATCAAGAAGATCGAAAATTTGGAGAGTTGTCCAAATTTGGACACCCTAAACATATCCTACAATCAGGTCAAGAAGATAGAGAATTTGGGTAAGTTACTACAAAGATTTTGGGCAATTAATTAATCCATGTTTTGTAGCTAAGATAAAAATACACACCCTGAACATGTCACACAACTACGTGGAGCACTTGGAGGATTTCGTGCATTTGGAGGAGCTGGAAGAGCTCTCAGTCCTGGACTTATCTAACAATCACATTGAGGAGCCGCTAATCGTGCAAGTCCTGGGCAGGATGCCGGAACTGAGGGTGCTCAACTTGATGGGCAACCCTGTCATAAGAAAAATCCCTGCTTACCGCAAGACGTTAATTTTGGCATGCGTAAGTTTGCGCCTTTTTAGATCGTCAGGCTCTTCACCGATGCGTTGCAGAAAAACCTACATTACTTGGACGACCGTCCGGTGTTTCCCCGAGACCGGGCATGCGCAGAGGCCTGGGAGCGTGGCGGGGCGGCCGAGGAGAACGCCGAAAGGCAACGCTGGATCAACCGTGAGCAGGAACGCATCATGGCCAGCGTGAACGGTAAGTTTCGACGCCACAATCATAACTGTAGTACCACCGTAGCAATTGCAGCTCTGATAGCCTTGCGTGAAGAAAGAGATCACCCGGCTGCTAATGACAGCGGCTTCGGAACATCGTGTGCCGACTCGGAGAGCGAGGCGGAAGACGGACGCAGACACCGTGGTCGCGATCAGGTGTCTGAAGAAGAAGAAGATAACGGAAGGGAGTCGCCGGTTTATAACTACGGAAGAGATGGTGATGATGATGACAACGAAGACGACAGTTCCAGTGATGAAAGCTCCAACGAGGAGAACCACGACTTCATGAGGGACAGGCAGACCACCGACGACATTGAACCGTACAGGGAGCGGATCTTCGATTACTCGCCGAGGCGTCCCAACCCTATTTACGCCCCACGCCGTCCCTTGGTTGAGGAAATTACTCCTGAAGACACCATTGCTCAAGTACAAGAAGCTGCACCAGCACCCGAAGAAGCTAAAAAGGAAGAACCACAAAATAATACAACAGAAGAGCCACCAATAGACAAGAAAGAAGACATCCGTCTTAAAGAGACACGCTTTGAGGATGAATTAGAGCTGGCCGATTTGACTTTCAACCAGTACTTGAAGAGATTAAGATCCAAAGAAACACAAGATTCCTTCGATGAAGTACCAGAGGAGTCCAGAAACGATTTATTGAACGATAGCGCCTCGTTTTATTACGAAAACCCAGAATTCAGACGTGAAGTTGAAACTAGAAGGGAATTACTGCTTAGGGCCGCCCAGGATCAGACGGAAAGGCCAGCTTGGGAAAGGAATCAAAGGGACGATTCAGATGAAGAGGGTGAAGCTGATGAGCAAAGTAAGAAGGATGATTTGTTCAGGACTGCCTTAGATAACTACATGAACAAACCTGAAGAAAATAAAGACATCAATAAAGAAGAAGAAACTGCTA
The DNA here is from genome assembly GCF_024364675.1 of Aethina tumida. Lineage (NCBI taxonomy): Eukaryota > Metazoa > Arthropoda > Insecta > Coleoptera > Nitidulidae > Aethina > Aethina tumida. Next base: position 16,496,910 of record NC_065440.1, on the reverse strand, counting down.
ACGAATTAGAAGAAATTGAGTCGGTGTGTACAAATCAAGAAACTGAATGTCTAGCAGAAGTTGTAGACAATATTGTGGAAGAGGTTAAGCCTAAACAAGTAAACGATGATTATGAAATGTCTAAAGAAGAAACAATTGGAGAAAATCAAGTCTTAAATGAGGACAATGAAATTAAAAAATCTAAAATTGTAGAAATAGAAGATCAGGTGAAATATATTCCTGAAGCTATTGCTCTAGAGGATCAAGAGAAACAAGAAAATGAAGTACAAGTTGAAACTTCTAACGAAGAAGAAAACAATGTTTCAACAACTTTCACTAGTAATGAAATAAAAGAAAATCAACAAAAGCAAAATGAAGAAGGTGCTCAGGAAACTGATACAACTGAAGCAATTGAAACTGAAAACATAGATATTAAAGATAAATCTGAAAACAAAGAAGAAAACATTGATTTCCAAGAGGAAGAAAGCAATGCTTCGTCAGCTTTTAAAGACATTGAAGATGCTGAATCAGATGCGACTAATTCAACAAGTATTCCTGAAACTGTTTTAGATGGTCAAGAGAAGCAAGGAGTTGAACATGCTCAGGTCATTTATACAACTGAAGCAGCTGAAATTGAAAATATAGATATCAATGATGAAGCTGAAAACAAAGAAGAAAACACAGTTTTAGAACAAGAAGAAAGCAGCCTTTTGACATCTGTCACAAATAAAGAAACAATAAATAATAAAGACGCTGGAGATGCTGAATCAGAAGATAACAATTATAATTCACTACTAATAATTCCTGAATCAATCTTAGAATGCCAAGAGAAGCAAGAAGTTGCTCACGAAGTAGCTAAACGCGAAGCAGCTGAAATTGAAAGCATAAACGTTAAAGATGACACAACAAACGAAGAAGACGAAAACGTTTCCCAAAAAGAAGAAGAAACCAATCTTCCACCAGCCTCCACGAATGATAAAACAACAGAACAACAAGACACTGAAGGTGCTGAAAGAGACGAGGACAATTTAGACGGCGCAGAAAACAATTACGACTCACTATCAACAATCGACGACGGACTTGAAGAAATCAAAGAACGGGAAATTTTGTTGGACAAAATGTACGTCCATCACTATGACGTTTGCTGTCAAGATCCCGAACATAAAAATTCTGACGCTTCGTCCCACAAAAAAATGGACAAGTCCCTGACCGACTTCGAGGAGGCGTTGCGCCTGCTGGAGCAAAAGGCCAGGGAGAAACAGGAGAAACTGTTCGAGGAGTACAACCTTTCGGCAATGGAGTACGACGCCAAAATAGATAAGGCTTTAGAGGAGGAGCTGAAGAACAGAAAAGACATCAAATACACCCCGGCCCCGAAACAAGACGCCACCCCCGTAAATCTAGACGAGCAACTGCTGAAGGTGCACATGGAAAATGTGGAGCTGATGAAGAACGTGGAGTGCAACGTCCCCATAATGACCGAAGAAAGCATGGAGAGGGAGTACGAGGAGGAGTTCGAGAAGCTCCATCGCGATCTGGACGAAGTCCTGCGCGCCCACAAGGAGAAAGCGAGGAAGGAGATGCAGGAGCGGTGCGAGGAGGCCGAAATGTACCGTAAGATGATGGAGGAGCAGAACAACAAGGTGCACCCACCCACAGATGCTAATGAAATGAAAGACTTTGCCGACAAGGATTTGGAGAATGTTGAGGACATCAATTCCGATTCGACTGAAATACTGGAGCGCGACCACGACTTCGAAACCTCCAATTTGGACCTGGAGGAATGGGATGATGTGGAAGAGGACGCAGAGACGAAACAGGAGCTGGAACAACTTATGCAGAGGCAAAAAGAATCCGAGCCTCCAGCCGTGGAGGAGTTTGATCAAGACGAAGACGACGACGAAGAACAACGGGAGAAAATAATCAGCGAGAACGACGTCCAGGAGATCGTCGAAGGAATAGACGAATTGAACCAACTGTTGCACAGTTTGATGAACAAACAGGAGCGTATGGTGAATCTAAGGAAGTCCGAAACTGAATTGACCGACGCCCTGGACATGGTTCAGAAATATAACGAAATATGGCCGCAGGAAAAGAAGGGCGGGGAACCAGAAAAAGGGGACAACGTTGCAAATGAATTAAAGTTGGGAGAAGACCCACCGGAAGAAAAGACAAACGGTAATAATAATGAAGGTGTTGAAGGGAACGAAATGTGGCCGCAGGAAAAGAGGGACGGGGAACCAGAAAAAGAGGACAACGATGCAAATGAAGAAATGTTGGGAGAAGACCTACCGGAAGAAAACATAAACGGAAATAATGAAGGTGTTGAAGGGAATTCACCTCTAAAAGAACTAATAATTGAAGACAAGTCGCCAGAATACAAAATTAACAAAAACAAATGCAGTTTTAAAATTTACGAAGATCAACCAAATGATGAAAATGAAGGAACCAAAGATAAATTAAGCAATTTTAAAATTTACGAAGATCAACCAAATGATGAAAATGAAGGAACCAAAGTTGGATTAAGCAATGAAGCACCAGAGGAGCAAAAAGCTGGAAAGCAAACTCACAAAAATGACTTTCAAAGAGTTGTCAAAAAATTATTTGACGAAAACATCGCCGCAAGTGACGAATCAGAGAAAGAAAATGATTTAAATATGACCTTAGAAGGTTTCGTTGATGAAATAGAAGCCGAAGAGGATTTGCAACTGGAAGAGCTTGAACTTAATGAGTTGCAGACACCTGAAGAACAACGAGATCCTGAAAACGATGAAGAGAAGCCGAAGGAAGAAGAAAGGGGTGCACGCAATGATGAACAGGATGAAGAAGATAAGTACAAAGTGGTAAAAAGAAGCACAGTGTGTTCTTTAGAAATGCAAATGGCACAAAATGATAATTAACAAATGATTTAAATTTTAATTTACACAATAAACTTTATTTAATAATCGAGTTTTTTATTTATTAATTCACTAAGTAAACTACGTTTTGAATAATCATTCCACACATTGTTGTGACCACAATAAAAACAGCAACCCACCAAATAACTTCTTCGTGCTTCTTAACAATCAGATTTTTCAAAATGATGATTCCAACAAATACTCCATAAAATGCGCCTGAAATAAATCGACATAAATCTAAAATTGTGATTATATCTATAATAGTAGTACCGGCAAGATGACTTTCGTATCCGATAACATCACCCTCAGCATGCTTTGAGTATCTGTACCAAAGGGCAGTACCAAAGTCATAGGTAACGTAAGTACCGATTACTCCTAACGGTATTAAAGGATGCTTCATTTCGGACCAATTCTGCAACAAACGAACTTAAAACGGATCACCGTCCTGAACAAAACAGTACCATAACAACTGTGGCGATGTGGGCGGTGATGACAGCATAACCGCCGCCGCTTGCTCCCGCCAATCCAGTACCAGGATCGGCGATGCTGGTAAAAAGACTACCGCCAAGTACGCCGCAGACGTAAATCAACAACACCCTCACGCTGCCGTGCACCATCTCCAAGGGCAGTCCCACCAAACACTGTAATAAACAGTTGCCCAACAAGTGACTGTACCTGCAAACATTCCAATGAGCTGGTGAGCCGATTGGGCGTGACCTAGGTTACCCTATATGCACGAACATGTAGGAGCAATATCGCCAGACTTGGCGACGCCGATAGTAATTGAAATAGAGGGCCATGCCCACATCCCCGGTTCCGTAGTCCTGCGAGCCCGGTTGGCGGATCGCGTCCACTGCGAAGAGGATTAATTCGACGACGGTTATGATGATCATCCCCAAGCGTGGTGGCTTGCAGGAATACTGTTCATCGTAGGCTCCGGAGCCGTCCACCTCATCTCCACCCTTTAACTCACTTTCCTCGTCACGTCTTCTTTGATGTAAACATTGAGGAGGAAGGATGAAGTGCATGTAACTCTTCACCAATGAGGAAAAGAACGTTTGTAGTTCGGGATGTTCGACGACGTTCAGGAACTCTTCGAAACTGAGGAGGTTGTTACCGTCTTGGTCCCCCAGGTCCATGATTTTTGTCACTACATCCTCGGGAATGTTTTCACCCAGGGTGTTATTCCGGATGGCACTTTTCAGCTCATTGACGTCTAGGTGACCATCGTTGTTTCTATCGAACTGTAATCATAAAACACAGGGTGGTTATTGGGTAATTATAGATAAAAGACAAATATGCCCTACTTTCTGGAAAATTCGCTTGTATGTGTCAATTTTGCTACTAAACATTTTAAATCAATTGTTGTCGATTAACATAAATATAAGTGGCTGTTATTGGAAAACTAATATTAAATTTGATAACTTATCTACAGATATCTTATTTTATCAGTGCCAAAAAAAGTATACTGTATATTATGAATAATAGTCGATTAGTGTAGTGCTATTAATAAAAATAAAAATTACTATTTAATTAGAATCCCAACCCAATAAGTAAATAAACAAATAAGGATATCTTATCAGTGCTAATAAAAAAATCATATTGTTTAATACCTGATAAATTAAATTATTGAATGTTTCTAAAGGAGGTAATCAAAATTTGGAAACATCGAATATGTCCAGTTACGAAGAAAATCTAAATAATTTTTTTCTTGAAGAAAATACACCATAATGGTGCAGTAGCCTAGTTTCTGGGGGATTCCCACATTTTCTTCGCCCTATTAAGTACGCCGCTGAATATTTTTTAAAACTTTTAAACTTTTCATACTCTTCACACAATTTAGAACACAAAAGTACTCTTGATTAATTTTGATTATCGCAGCCCTTTTTGAGATATTTGAAATACTCATTAATCAATAATTAATGTTAACCCTCGTAATGCACTTCAAGCGTCCCCCGTAAATTGTTGCGCTCCTATTGGTTGGCCACCGTTCCCAATGAGCTACTGTCAAAAGTAGTTCAAAAACGCACAACAAATAAACAGGTTAACGTTTTGGTAAAACTCCAATAGGACGGGCGCAAAAATGTCGGAGAACTGTTGCATTTGCCTGGAAGATGGAAAATCGGCCTGTCGTCTGTCCGAAATGGACCAGACGGGCCGTTCGTACCAAAACAAGTTGGAGAAAATCGCCGTGGAAATAGTGAGTCGCCAAAAACCATCAAAATGGGGCACAATAGGTTGTTTGTTTTAGCTGTGGTCCGGAGACTATTACATATGCACCGAGTGCATAGAGGTGCTCAACATGGTGGAGGAATTCGTGGACAAGTGCTACGAAAGCGACGCGTTGAGGTCGAAGAAGCTCACGGACGAAACAAAGTCGGACATACCCAAGTCGATTGACGATTGCATCAACGAACTGCTGTCGGAGAACGACGACGGAGTGTTGAACGACACCTACGACGACCCCAAACAAAGCGACGCCGACTCGGAGAGCGAAACCGAAATGTTCCCCATCGAGAAGGTGTTCCAGTGTGAAGTCTGCTCTGACACCTTTGAGGACCTGAAAACCTATCTGGGACACTGCAACGACGTGCACAAAATCCTCGCTCGCAACGTCAAGCCCTACCTGTGCAAAATATGTAAGAGCAGGTTCGCCCAAAAGGCCAACTACACCAAACACCTGCAGTACCACAGCGACAACAACGAGTCCGAGTAAGTTGGACAATTAATAGGTAACCACTCGTATAACATGTGACGTTTTAGGGTACAAATAGACAGCGACTTGAGCTGTAAAATATGCGAGAGATCGTTCAGCAACGGACGCAACCTCAAACGTCACATGCTGAACAAACACCCCAGCGAAACGGACGCCAGACCCCGCTTCTGCTGCATGCACTGTCAGCAAAACTTTACTTCCAAGTGGAACCTGCACCGTCACATCAAACGCTGCCAGCCCAACTCTTTACGAAAGAAAAAGATCATGAAGTGCATGCTTTGCGACTACTACCAAGATACGAGGGAGAACGTGGTGGCCCACTATGCCAACACCCACGACGTGCAGATCGTATGCAAGAAGCTGTCTTTTGAAAACTACCAGCAGTTTGAGGCGTGGAAGGACCAGGTAGAGCGGGAGACTGTCTCCAAGTACGTCAAGGGATCCTTTTACAAATCAAACGGCAAATCCACGCATTACTACAGGTGTCACAGGGACGGGTTTTACAAGCACGCTGGCAGGAACATACGGAGGCTGAAACAATCCGGCAGCAACAAAATCGACGGCGTATGTCCGGCGAAGATGCAGGCCAGCTTCGTCACCGAAAACGGGGAAGTACAGGTCGAGTACATCGAAACCCACGTGGGCCACAGCATGGACTTGAAGAGGATACCGCTGAGGAAGGCGGACCGCAACTTCCTCGCCGAACAACTCAGTATGAACGTCTCCTTCGACGACTTAATCAACAACGTAAGGCACAACATAGGTGTGAACAACTTCGACCGCATCCAATTGCTGACCAAAAAGGATCTGTTCAACATAGAACAGATGTACAACTTGAACAAAGACCCCGAGAGACACTCGGACCCTAACAGGCGGTACCAGTGCCCTCAGTGCGGCAAGGAGTACAAAATACTCAAGATGATGCGCTCCCACATCGCCAAAGTGCACCACCAAAACGCCGGGGAAACTGTGGCGAGGGAGAAGAAGCACTTCTGCCACGCCTGCCCCAAGTCGTACTACTCGGAGGCGCAACTGCAGAAGCACCTGCAGGTGCACGTCGAGGCCAATCCTTCATCTTGTTTGATCTGCGACGAAAAGTTCCCCGACAAGGAGGGGACCAAGCTACACATGAAGGAAATGCACAACGTGGCTTTCGACATTAAATACGAGCACTTGTGAAAAGATGCTCCGGGTTTTCGTTGCCTAATATTTATTTTACAATTTTATAAAACGAGTTGACGATCTGATTACTTTAAAACAACTAAAAAGGAGACTAAAACTAGTATAAATAACAATTAAAATATACAATACAAATAAAACAATGAATAATATTAGTTGTTTTTGCTAGGTTTCTCTTTGCCAAAGTTTTTGCTCTCCTCGAAGTACTGGTTGGGGTGGTTAATCGTGTTCACTGGCGGCCCGTTGTGGATGGCGTCGAAGTAGCGGGTGCAGGCGATTTGATAGTGGCCCTGTGTGGCCAAATCGATCACTTGGGAGACAGCTGTAAAGTTTTAAATTAATAAACGATGAAAAGTAGTCATAGACTACAATTTTATATGTATATAAATGTTATTTTTATAAACCAGTTGTTTTAATTACTCATGAATAAATTACAAAAATAAGAATTCAGACCTTCGGAGTTTAGCCCGTGTTCATTCATCTTCTGCCTCAATATTGAAGGGTCCCAATGTTTAAAGGGGCAACCATGATGTTCACCAGGTCCCACATTGTTGGAGATGATTTTAATACAACTGTAGGGGGAGTAGTTGGTCATGTTGCCCACTTTGCCATACTGATGCTTGAAGTTATATAAGTAGCTTTTTTCAAACTTGTCTGAGTCCATAACTTTGGTGAATTCCATTCTCCAGAACTCCATGGCTGTGTCATACATCAAACCAATGCCTGGAAACAAATTGGTCAATTATGAAACTTGAGGACAATTTAATTGGGGCTACCTTTGAGGAATAGGCCATACTGTAGCCTGCAGAAGTGCTTGAGGTGATGGGTGGCTTTTAACATCTCATGTATGGACCTCATACAAAGTGGGAAGTGCTTTTTCGAGAACTCCTCAAGTTGTGCTATAGTAATAGCCTCCACATCTGATTGTACTGTGTAATCCCTGCCAGTGTAACTATTGTGGATGTTGGTCAGCAAGGAGCTCAACCTGTCGTCGTCCATGTGGGGGAGTTTGTGGCAAATTTTCTGAAACACCAACACACACCTTGAATACCTCATTAATTAATTATTTTACTAATACTAACATTCAGTGCTTCATTGAGGTTGGCCCTGAATTTGGCCTGGATGCACACAACCAGCTCATTGCTGGGGATGTAGGCAAACCCACTCTTCAAATACACCCTCCTGGCCTTAACCAACGGTAAGACTTCAGTGAAAGGCACCTTGTAAAACTCACTGGAGTCAATGGCAACCTCAGACAAATAAGCCGTGGACCTCAACAGCTCAGACTTGATGTCGTCCTTGTCGGACACCGAAATGGGCACGTAGGTGAGGTTGTTGTTTTGCAAAAACTTAACCACTCCTTGGGGCGTCTGCGCCTGGAACCTAATCCTGAACCACTCTATTTCTCGGGCCAGGAACCACCTTCTGAGTTCTTCGGACCTGCAGTAGGCCAGTCTGAGGATGTGGTGCGACAAGAAGTCGGCCCTCCTGGCCTGGTGGTCTTGTTCTGACTGGCTGCAGTAGCCGGATATCATGCGTAAATACTTCCGCAGCTGTGCCTTTGACAGGTCTTCACGTATGCACTTCTTCCAATCCTCTGAGTAGATTTTGTGGCCCTTCAGGGAGGCTTGCTCAATGATGCGCAGCAGTTGCAGCCTCTCCAGGGCCAGATCTTCGAATTCCGACAACGAGATGTTGCCTAAAATGGTTTATTTTGTTAGTAATTCGGGCCTTATAAGCTGTTTACCTTCTGGTTGGTTGTAATACATGGACACATCGTGATTGTAAGTGTCGTCGTAGGTCTCCGTGACGATTTTGCGGCGTCTTCTTGCTGTTATGTCCATTGTTTATGTATTTAAAATGGCTTAACTGGACTGGTTTGTTTGGAACAGACTGAAATAAGACACTTAAGGTTTTCGCGCCTTTTTTAATGCGCATGCGCAACTTGATTGGTTGATTTAAACAAGTTAATAAAAACAAATATGTATAGTGAAACATTTAATTATTAAAAAATTATATGTACAAACAAATTTATATTAATTATTCGTTGTTTGTGTTTTGTATAACACGCCGTCTTGTGTTTTTTCTGGCGTTCATTCCGATCATGGTACGTAATTTTTGATGATTTTTGAACATAACTTTGTTTAATATTCCATCAACTTGTCTAAAATATCTAAGGGACTTGTGCAATGAAATGGTCTTATTTTTCCAAAATCTAATTTGTTGCTTTAAATCATTTATTTTCTTACTGGTCTCCAGCTTGTAACAGTCCAGCTTTTTGGATAGTTCATTGCATTTGTCCTCAATTGACATTTTGTCTTCACTCCTGACAGCCTCCTCCTCTTCATCATTGATAACCTTTATTTTAATTTCTTCGTACTCCTCAAAAGGCTTGAACAAAGTGGGTACAGCTGTCTTTTTTAGCAGCCTCTTACAGGGCAAACCTAAAACCTGAACGTTAATAAACCAAATTTTATTAAGTCAACATTAAAACCCAATAATTCATTTTTCAAGTCCCTCTCGTAGTCATCCTTGGTGAAGTGTATGGAGCAAATGTTGGCGTTGGTGGCGTTCAATGTATCTCGGTTACAAAAGTCAATCCACTGGTTTCTAATGTTGAGGCCTTCGGGTGTTGTGGCTTTGGGGAAACTGTGGAATATTATATCCAGACCTTGTTTCTTGACGCTCACTTTGCTGTTGTTGCAGGTCGAGACAGCACACCTGTGACCCGGCATCGTAAACCTAAAGTATGCCATTATAATTAAGTACAACGTGTACATTGCACTCTTACTTTTAATTCAAACTGTGTGACATGTAAATAAACAATATGGCATGTACAGGTCCCTCGGTGACATCACAATGTCAAACCAAAGCTTGGCGTAACCTAGGTTGCATACCTTCATATGGCCCTTTTGCCTAGGCTTCGACGGTTCGTCCACAGGTGGCGCCATAAAAATTACAAAATTAAACAAATTTTTCAAATTAAAAACAACAATTAACATAAACCCAAACAAAAAGACTAGAAACTAATAAATTAGTTAACATTTTGACATCCCCCGACACCTTGGGAATCCCAATTCAGTTGCCAAATGTGCCAATAATAGAATTGTAATAAACCATGTGATTGTATTAATTAAATATGATTTAAGTTGTTGTGTTTTTTAAAAAAATTCCATTGTTTATTTATTTTATCTACGAAACTGTGATAAACCAGGAAAGGTTAGTTATTTAACACTTCAGGTTGGTTTAATTTGCGTTCTGTTATTTGGGGGATTAAAGGCTTTTTTTTTAAATTTTGTGTTGTGTTATAACTTATCATTGTTCAAATAATGTGTTTACGGTAATAAATAATGATGTGGGTGGTATATAAAGTGTTTATTGGTTGTTTTATTGAGTTTTAATTTGTTATAACCTCAAAAAAGCATGTCCTTGAAATGTATTATTGATTTTCTTTGCTGTTATTTGTTTAAATAAACCAGTTATGAATGCATTTTTTAACCTTTCAGATTATTATATAATTACAGGATAATTGCACACTTAATTTATGTTCATTTTGTGCCAAAATATCTTTATTATTATTTTATTAAACTTTTACTTTCATAGTAAATTGTAATATATTTAAACAAAATCAAATTTTACATTTAATTTAAGAAAGAATAAACATATATAAAGTTGTGAATGAAATCTATAATAGTCGTTTGAAAATATACTAAATAAAGCTAGGAAGGTATTTTCAAGGTACCAAAATTACCCCACGTCCCAAAATTGGTATTAAAGATAATTTCTTAATAGAGTTTCTTAAGAGTAAGTCGAGAATTTTGCAAAATATAATTGATTTGATTCAATATTTATACAGTTATGGACAAGAAATCTAAAAAGGTCATTTAAAAATATAGATATCTTACTAAAGAAAGCTAGAAAGGTATTTTCAAGGTACCAAAATTACCCCATGACCCAAAATTGCTATTAAAGATAATTTCTTAATAGTTTTTCTTAAGAGTAAGTCAAGAATTTTGAAAAATTAATTAATTTGATTCAATACTTATAAAGTTATGGACAAGAAAAAGATCATTTAAAAATATAGATATCTTACTAAAGAAAACTAGAAAGGTATTTTCAAGGTATGAAAATTATCCAACGCTCCAAATTTCATCTAAAATCCCTAAAATTATGATCGAGGAATTTAAAAAGTTGGAGTATTATGAGAGAACGTTAGAAAGGTTCCAAAATTGATAAAAAATGTATTTTTTAATAGTTTTTCCTACGAATACACAAAACATTAATATAAAATTGTTCGTAAACCGAATTTCAGCGACCTTTAATAAATTACAATCCAACTTGTCACCAGAAAAAGACAAGTCCAAGAAATGCACGTCCGTTGTTTGTTTTCACCGATCCTTTAAAAATCAGAAATCACGCGATAATCATGTTAACCTTCGCGATAATTCACTCGCCTTCAAAGAAACCGTATCATCGTCGTCTTGCCATTAAATGAATGCGGATTATCTTTACAATCGTCGCTTTAAAAACGTGTATATATAACGATTTATTAATCTTAATTTAGTCTACGTTCATAATCAGGTAAATAACACTTAAACACAACTCCATGCATTATTTATACGTTGTCCATCTCGTGCATAAATTAACACCCAACACTGTTGACCACGTCCAACCATAGTGCACCAAACCGTCCACGACACCGATGCACCCAAATCAAAGTCGCCAAAATTTTGGTCAAAACAACAAATCATTATTCGATTTAATACGTGCGATAGCACGTAACGCAGATAATACACAATCATTCGAAAATTAGGGTCAGCATATTACACCAGACTGATTATTGACTCTCGTAATAATTACATGAGCGCGAGTGCGGTCCAAACGCTCGTTGATTTTCAATCTCGAATCGATGGTCTAGTGCTGTGATTTCAGGTGACCACGAATTATGGGTGTTAAGGCGAAGGAGGACCTGGAGAGACAATGGAACGGGTAAGTTTTCGTCCATACAATGAATATTTCATCAAGTTTTAGTCTTATTTTTATTAACAGTCTTATTTTTATTAATAAATAATATTTATATGTCTTAAATCTAATAAACTTGTTAATTAAATCACTAACTTGAAGTAACCAGTAATAATTATCCCTGAGACTTGCTAAATTAATTAAAGGGGCACGTGATGTAATTTAAACTTTTTTGGAGACAATTCTAGTTGAATGCACTTAAGATATCAATGATGGATTAATATACAATGTAGATAACAATTATCTATAAAAATAGGTTAAAAAATGTCACTTTAACAGTCAATCAAAATTGCTTCAACATCTTCGGAAAAATTAACAATCACAAAGACTTTCTTGTTGCGGTGAGTGGGAGAAGATCGATATGTTACCCAATAATCAATAAACCCAAATTTGAGGTCAATAATTAACGAGGAGGTGTGGTGCAAAGATCCTGATACTTTGTACCCAACTCGTGCCAATTTTATGCACTGTTATTATTTAGATTGCCATACAAGTCAACAGCCATAAGTAGGGATTTGTTTTATCTCTTAATGAGAGGGAAAAAAAGGTTAAGAAACTTTACTGTCTGCGAGATAAACCCACAAATGACTAAGTTATTCAGAAAATTGTGTAAATAAATACTCACTTCGACATTCCCCGGTGATTGCTTCCTACAAGCCAACAAACAAAAACAAATTTTTATCGAAAACTTTGCCAATAGTTATCTGCAATTACGAAATGTGGACGCAACTCATTAAAACCCATTTATTATCGATAAAACTTTTAATTTAAACGCACAATTAAAATGCAAAACGTTTCACCCTTGGGCCCGGCTGCAAGTGTCGCAGGTCAAACGATAAATCCTTCGCCCCAATTCGAATAATTCCATCAGTGATTTTTGCCGTATCTTATCGCCGCTTATTTACCAGCTTAACTTCTTCACTCGTAAATCGTCCGGCAATGATGAACGGCGAAAAAAGACCGTTGCTGGTCAAAAAACGTTTCGAATACCGCCTTGGGTGAGACGTATACAGGGTGGTGTTACCTTAAAACAGTTATTTATTATTGTTTTGTTTGTAGGAACGCCAACGGGTACGACTCTCTGCAGATAAAGCGTCCGGTGTACCAGATAGAGGAGCTGCATCGCGACACCCAGTATGAGAAGCCTCGAAAGTCATGTAAGTTGTCTCTGAAGGTTTGAAATGTTGATTAAAAGGTTGGTTTTTAGTCAGGACGTCGTGCAAGAACGCCTTCGAATCAGTGAGTTGTACGTCATGCCTTCTAAACACAGTACCAATCCTGAAATGGCTGCCGGAGTACAGTTGGAAGAACAGCTTCGTCTCCGACATAATAAGTGGCATAACCGTGGCCATAATGCACATACCTCAGGTAAAACCCCTCCAGTTGGTGGTCATTTAGTTGGGTAATTAGTGTTGGGTGCGCAGGGCATGGCCTACGGCCTACTAGGAGGGGTACCACCAGTGGTGGGCATCTACATGGCCTTCTTCCCGGTGCTGGTGTACACAATATTCGGCACCTCACGCCACGTGTCCATGGGCACGTTCGCCATCGTCTGCCTCATGACCGGGAAGGTGGTGAGCCAGTACACCACCATAGAGCACCAACAGAACGGTACCATAGCCAGGCTGACGCAACTTGACGAGCTGCACACTACCGACTACAACAACATCCAAGTGGCCTCCACAGTGACCTTCGTCGTCGCCATGATACAAGTATGTTCCCCCAATAGATCCTCAAAGTACTTAATTTGTACTTTTGTAGTTGGTCATGTATGTGATGCGATTGGGGCTGGTGTCCACTTTGTTGTCGGCCACTTTGGTGGACGGTTTCACCACTGCTGCTGCCTTCCACGTCGCCTCCTCGCAGCTGAAGGACATGTTCGGCATCCCCATACCAAAACGGAGAGGTAACTTCAGCTTCATCATGGTATGCCCCCTTTAAATTTACCTTCAATGGGGCCACAACTTGTTGTTACATTCCAGACAATTTACGACGCAGTTCTGGCCCTACCCAAAGCCAACCCGTCTGCCTGTTTGGTGTCGTTCATAACCTCCAGCTGCTTGATCCTAAACAATGAAGTCTTGAAAGGGTGGTTGGCGAAAAAGACCAGAATACCATTCCCGATTGAATTGGCAGCCGTCGTGTTGGGCACAACCGCCAGTTACTTACTGAGCTTTGAAACCAATTACAACATATCAGTTGTAGGTCACATTCCCACAGGGTAAGCTTCACAAGCCCCAACAACTCCTCCAATAACTGGCTCTATTGTTGTAGCTTCCCGAATCCCCAACTGCCAGCTTTTGACCTAATCCCCAACATACTGTTGGACTGTTTCGTCATCACCATGGTGTCGTATACCGTCACCATGTCCATGGCCTTGACGTTCTCCAGGAAGCTGATGTACGAAGTCGACTCCAACCAGGAACTTTTGGCCCTGGTACTTGGTGCTCTCAACTTCGTTCCACTCTTGTAACTCCTTTGGTTGTTTTAGGGTCTGAGCAACTCAGTGGGGTCGTTTTTCTCTTGTATGCCCATTACCGCCTCTCTCTCAAGGTCCATGATCCAGCAAACTGTTGGTGGTGTCACTCAGATCGCCTCGGTGGTCTCCTGCTCCATCCTTCTGTGCATCCTGTTGTGGATTGGGCCCTTTTTCGAACTGTTGCCACGCGTAAGTACTCTTTAGTCGTACCCTAGGTTTAATGTATAAGGTTTTATAATACATTGCAGTGCGTACTGACGTCCATAATCATCGTGTCACTCAAAGGAATACTGTTTAAAATAACGATGATAAAAAAGTACTGGCGGCTGAGCAAGTGGGACGCCCTAGTTTGGATTGTGACCTTCGGTACCACCCTAATCCTGCAAATTAGCTACGGCTTAGCGGCCGGAATAGTTGTGTCCCTGCTGAGCATATTCATCCAAGGTTACACCCCTTACTCCTGTCTCCTGGGAGTCATACCCGACACCGACCTGTATCTGGACATAAAACGCTACAAAACCGTAACACATCCAACTCATTTCGTGTGCCTGTGCTGAACGTTTTATTTTCCAGGCGGTCGAAATCGAGGGAGTGAAGATCTTCCACTTCTCCGGCGGCCTCAACTTCGCCTCCAGGGCCGTTTTCAAGGAGGTGCTGAATAGGAAGATAGGCTTCGACGCCCAGGAGGTGCTGCGCAAGCGTTCCAAGTTGCGGGGGCACGGTTTGGAAGACGACGACGATCTGCTCACCAAGTACATCATATTGGACTTCTCGGCTATTTCCTACGTGGATCCGTCGGGTGTTGAGTTTCTGCGACAGCTCAAAAGCGACTACGGGAAGTTGGGGGTGGAAATGTTTATTGTCGGGTGCTCAGGACCTGTCTACGAGGTGATCAAGAGGTGCGACAGGATGGAGAAGGTGGAGAGTGGCTTCGTTATCTTCCCGACGATACACGATGCAGTTTTATATGCTAGTACTGCTAGTACTATAAATGGAAAAGACAGATGATATTGATTTACTTCCATTTAGGATAAGGAATTTGTTATGTACAGATGTAAATAGGTCTATAAAACAACAATAGGAATGTTTAATTAAGTATTTTGTGAATTAGTTCACACGATGTGATATGATTGAATTTATTTTGGGTACTAAATATTTTTACATACAACGTACTTAATTTTATTAAATTGTTGATTGACTGTGACTTTTATTTATATCCAAACCTCTAAAATCTTTCTCCCACTGGTCTGAGTATCAATTCTTGCACCTAAAATAGGAGTTTTAACATAATGTTCCTTCATTAGATGAAGCAATTATTACTTGAACATTTGGGCCAGTACTAAGGACGTAAATTATAGCTTCAGCCACATCATCAGGTCTCAAACAAGGCTTAGATGAAGGATTCTCATTATTTTCATCCTGCTCCATTTTGACAAAACCAGGACTAATACTCTACAATTAAAGACTTAAATTGTTGCTAAAACAAACTTAAAATCGTTACAGTTATTTTGGTTTTGCTTTTCATCATTCTCAATTCGTGTCTGAGGCTTTCACTCAAAGCTGTGACTGCAAATTTTGACGCTGGGTAAACGTTCAAATTGGTTTCATTGCCTGGAGATATGAAGTGGCCTAAGGTGCTGTTCATGTGGATAATGTGGCCATTAATTTTGTGTTCGTTCATGATTTTGACGGCTTCTCTTGTACAAATGCTTAGGGCTATCACATTCACCTCAAAGACTCTTCTCCAATCATCAGTAGATCCATCTAAAATGGCACCATCAGAAGTTGTAATCAATGAGTCAGTCAAATTTACTTGTGAGGTTTGAAGGTTTCATCAAGTAGGCGTTGTTGATGAGGATATGTATTGGCCCAATGTTGTTGGTGATCCAGTTGAAGTACTTGACGACGTCCTCCTCTCGGGTGATGTCGCATTTGATGGCATACAACTTACCGGTGCCTTCAGTGAAAGTTTTGGCCAAAGTTTCGATCCTGTCAATCCTCCTGGACAAACCTACGACCTGCCCACAAAACTAGCTTAGGCAGCTAACGAGTAATAAACACTTGCCATCAAACCATGCTGGACCAGCACCTTGGTGATCGCAGCCCCAACTCCAGCACTAGCACCAGTAACAACGGCCACTTTACCCTGCCATTTTTCCATTTTTTAACAAGCGACCACCCCGAACGACTGACGGATTCGTTTTGCGTGCCAGGAGCTGCAACCCACCCCCCCAAATCAATCCGGCATTTGGCATGCTAATTCTAAATAAGAATATCAAATTTATATTAAATGTCGTGATGTTACCGCCAATCGATTCAAGCACGGAACCCGTTCCGACGAAAGTGGGTTAAACCGGAGACGATCATGAACTTGAATGCGTCCTCGGTCAGTTAACCATGGAGCGTTGGCGAGGCAAAGTTGCGGTCGTCACAGGTGCAAGTGCAGGCATCGGGGCCGCGGTCGTTGTAAAACTAATCGAAGAAGGACTGGTGGTAAACACTACTTAAATCACTTTTTGCTTCACAACTAATTAATAACGTAGGTCGTGGGATTGGCCAGGAGGAAGAATTTAATAGAGGAACTGTCAGAGAAACTGCGGGACAAGCCCGGCAAATTGCACGCCTTGGAGGTGGACATCACCAACGAACAACAGATAATCCAAGCCTTCCAAATCATCGAGGAAACAATCGGACCAGTTAATATTTTGATAAACAACGCCGGCGTGGCCCTAAAGAACACAATCATCAACGGCAACACCGAGCTGTGGCGTCAGGTCTTCGACGTCAACGTTTTAGGTGAACGAACCGCTTTGGTACTGCTTCGAGGTGTAACCGAAACCGTTATTTACAGGCCTGACCATCGCAACGAGGGAGGCGATTAAAAGCATGCAAAAGAATAACATAGATGGTCACATAATCAACGTGAACAGCGTGGCAGGTCACCAGGTACCACCGGTGCCATTCAACAACGTGTACCCAGCTTCGAAACACGCAGTTACTGCCCTAACCGAAACCTTGAGGCACGACTTGAAGACAATCGGAAGCAAAATTAAGTCAACAGTAAGACAATTAGTTCCTTAGTTGTTGGTTGGTGAATTTATTGTTGTTTTTAGAGCATCAGTCCGGGTTATGTAGCGACGGAGATCGTTAAGGCTGGAGGGTTTTTGGAGGACCCAGCTATGGCTCAAATTATTGCCAATGTTCCAGCTTTGAACTCCGAAGATGTTGCCAACGCTGTTGTTTACGTTCTTGGAACTCCTCCACATGTTTTGGTACGACTTTTCATTTTTTATTGTAATATAAAATAAATAATAACATTTTTTCCTTATCTCTAGATAAGCGAACTAACTATAAAGCCACTTGGGGAGATGATATGAGGATTATCGACGACATTAACATATATTTATGATTCATATTTAAATAAATACACAAATACGTCTATTTTGGTGTTTTATTTATCTCAAACAAAGGACTGATTAACTATTCTAATTATTATGTCTATATAAACAATAAATATTCCTAATCAATTTAGTTATTGTGTTCCACAAATAGTTACGGTGATGGCTCATTATTTTGTGGCGGCCTTCACCGCCTCAGTTCTTGGAGGAGTCTATTTAAAGTTCTGGAAGTTCAAGTACTGGTCTAGACTCGGGTTGCAAGCCTTGGAAGGAAGCTTACCATTCGGCTTCGCCAACAGATTCATCTTCGGCAGCGCCGTCGTTAGTGATGAGTTCAAGACGTTGTACGAGACGTTCAAAAGTGAAGAAAGACGTCATGGAGGTGCCTACATTTGGTCCACGCCTGTTTACATTCCGATTGATCCGGTGATTGTCAAAACGGTGCTGGAGCACAAGACGTTCGCCCAGAGGAACATCTATTGCAATTCCACCAAAGATGCCTTGTTCAACAAGCTGTACTACAGTGGCCATGAACAAGCTGCACCTTGTAGAGAAACGTTGGCGTCCATTTTCTCCAAGCAAAACCAGGAGTTGTACTTCAGAAGTCTGGAGCAAGTTTTGGATGGGAGTTTGGATGTTTCCGGCACCGAAGACGTGACCAAATTGTTGACAACATTGAACGGTACCATAGTGAAGGCGTTGTTCTTGAACAACACAATAGATGACAAGTTACTGCTGAAGAACTTGGACAAATTAGCTGAGTCTCAAGATTATTTCGCCACCAAGTCAGTTTTGGCCTTGATTTCTTCGTCCATTTTGAAGTTGTTCTTCGCCCGAATCTCCAACAGGTCCGCTATGAACTACTTCACCGAACAAATCCAAAACACCGTCAATTACAAAAGGGAAAATCCCGGCCAAGAATTCGTGGACGTTCTGATGCAAATTAACGATGACGTGGAGGTCGTTTCCAATATTGTGATGCTGATACTCGGCAACTGCAAATTCGTCCCTTCAACCGTGGGCTTTTGTTTGTACGAGTTGGCCAAAAATGAGGACGTACAAAAGAAGCTGAGGAACGAAATAATGGTCGCCTTGGAGCAAAATAAAGGTGAGCTCTCGTTGGAAACGCTGAACAGTTTGGAGTACCTGGACCAAGTCGTCAAGGAAACCTTGAGGAAGTACCCCACCGTTTCCATAGTCAAAAGATCAAACCTGGACAGTTTTGCGGTACCGTCTTCTACTGTGCTTATCAGCGAGAACACAGACGTGATAGTACCAGTCTCTGGCCTCCATTACGACTCCGAATATTACCAAAATCCCGAACGGTTTGATCCTGAGCGCTTCAACAAGGAACAAATTCAGAAGATACAGGATTATACATACATCCCGTACGGATCTGGTACTAGGAGTTGTGTTGGGAAGGAGCTGGCTGATGTACTGCTGAAGCTGGTTGTTGTGAAGTTCGTCACCTTGTACCAGATGAGTTTACCTAACCCCGATAGCAAGGTGGAGTTTTTGCCCAACTGTTTGTACACTCGAGCCAAAGAACTGAAGGTCAACTTCCAGAAAATATAATAATTAATACTCATTCTATTGTTTCAAATTGTAAAATAAATTAAGAATAAGCATTTCAAATTGGTGTTTAATATGTTCCTGTTCCTGTTTTAAATACAAATCTTGTTACAGTCAATTAAACAAATTTTTAAGTAGAATTAGATAAGTTATGTACTACTTTTACCAATTTTTTTATTAAACAATTTTTGCGACATCTCACAGCGGAGCACCCGGTAGATTTAACCAACCAGTTGATGTACAGTTATCGTACGCCGATCCTCGGTGAAAGTAGTGTTTACAAACAGACCAGAATGGCGGCGTATCTTGTTGCTGCCGTTGTGGTACTCTTAGTGCTTATTGTAACATTTTTCAAACACCAATTTTCATATTGGGATAAAAGGGGCGTCAATTACTTCACCCCAAGCATCCCTTTTGGCAATCTGACCAGCCCGTTCAAAAAAAGCACCAGCATCGGCGAATATATACGAAATTTGTACGTGAAAGCCCGTAAAAACAATTGGAAACATTATGGAGTTTACTTCTTCACCAATCCGGTTTACATGGCAATCCATTTGGATGTCATCAAACTGATTCTATCGAAGGATTTCCAGTACTTCGTCGACCGAGGGTTTTTTTACAATGAAAAAATCGACCCCCTAGGTGCGCACTTGTTCGCCATTGGTGGTACCAAATGGAAGAACTTAAGGAGGAAGCTGACACCCACTTTTACTTCCGGAAAAATGAAGCAAATGTTCGGCATCGTGGCGAAATGCGGCTTGATTTTGGACAAGGTGATGGAGCAGGAGCTGGAGACGAACCAACCGGTGAACATCAAGGAGGTACTGGCGAGGTTCACCACGGATGTAATTGGTAAGGTACTCAGAGCTGGTTTTGGGCTGTTAAAGAGTGGTTTATTTAAGGGACCTGCGCCTTCGGTCTGGAATGCAACTCGTTCGAGAACAAGGACTCACCGTTCAGGTACTACGGCAAAAAGATGCTGAATTTGGGCACCAAACTGCAACGTATAGCCCTCAGCATCGCCATGAGCTTCCCCAAGCTGGGGGTAGCTTTGGGGGTCCGCCAGATTGACAAAGACGTGTCGGATTTCTTTTTCAACATTGTAAAAGACACGGTTGAGTTTAGGGAGAAGAACAACATAGTCAGGAAAGACTTCCTGCAGCTGCTTCTGGAGATGAAAAGTGACGACGACAAGTCTGATGGTGATGGCAACACGTTGACCATTACTGAAATCGCCGCACAGTGTTTGTTGTTCTTCTTGGCCGGCTTCGAAACCTCCTCCACAGCCATGACCTTCGCCCTCTTCGAGCTGGCCCAAAATCCTGAGCTGCAGGACAAAGCTAGGGAAGAAGTCATGAGGGTTTTAGCCAGACACAACGGAGAGATCACTTACGAATCAATTTCGGAGATGCATTACATGGACCAGGTTCTGGATGGTAAGATTTGCTTCTTGTAATTAATTAAAACTCAAATTTTGGTAACACCTAGAATCCCTGAGGAAGTACCCTCCTTTGCCCATGGTCACGAGGGTCTGTGTTAAAGACTACAAAATCCCCAACGAGGATATCGTTATAGAAAAAGGTACGAAAGTGGTGGTACCGATTTATGGTATTCATCATGACACTGAATATTACGACGAGCCAGAAAAGTTTGATCCTGAACGATTCTCACCTGAAAACAAAGCTAAAAGGAACCCATATTCTCATATACCTTTTGGGGAGGGCAACAGAATTTGCATAGGTAAAGAAATTACATAAATAAACAGTAATTGAGTTAAATATTGATATTCTAGGTTTGAGATTTGGAGTGATGCAATCAAAGGTTGGACTCGCTGTGCTCTTGAAGAATTACAAGTTCAAACTGAACCATAAAACCAAATTTCCTATTGTTTTTGAACCAACTTCATTTATATTGTCAGCTGAAGGCGACATTTGGGTAGACTGCTGCAGGATTTAAATTTTCTGTTCTAGTATTTTAATACTTGCTACTTAATTTAAAAGTAATAAAATTTATGATTACATTTGTAAAAACTGATTGTCGAAAAATCACAAATCCCTCACCTATTTTTCTTCAACATTTCCTTTAATAATTTGAAGGATTTTTAAGTAAAATCTCATTGAGTTGGGAAACTTTGAGGCTATATAATTTTTAAACAAGTTGGCCAAGCTTTAAAAAGATAGTAACATCCTAAAGAGAATCAAAAACCCTTTTTAATGAGGTATCACTTGACCCCTATTAAATTTTTAAACACTTTGAGGGTTACCATCCCCCTTTTCAGGGGTACAAACACTATAATATTATTATTTTCTGAGATAAATCACAACCTAAACACCTCCAATGAAGGAAAATAAGAAAATTCATTGTAACACACAAATAATAAAATGCACAAATCATGATTGGATGACTGTGTAATTCTTGGGTCCAAAGTACAAATCTCCACAACATATTATAAACAGATCGCATCAACCGGTTGATGCACAGTTATCATTAGACGCACCTCAGTGAACGTTCTGTTTATAATCACCAAAATGACGCCGTACCTGGTTGCCGCCATAGTGGTACTATTGGTACTTATAGTAACGTTTTTCAAGTACAAATTTACGTACTGGGAAAAACGCGGCGTTAACTATTTCACCCCGAGCATCCCGTTGGGCAACATGAACACCCTCTTCAAGAAAAATCGTGAGAGCATCGGGGAATTTATAAAGAATTCGTACATGAAGGCTCGGAACAACAACTGGAAGCATTTCGGGATGTATTTGTTCACCAATCCGGCGTACATGGCCATCGACTTGGACATCGTTAAACTGATATTATCTAAGGATTTCCAGTACTTTGTTGACCGTGGGTTGTTTTACAACGAAAAGATCGACCCCCTAGGTGCGCATTTGTTCGCCATTGGTGGTACCAAGTGGAGGAACCTAAGGAGGAAGCTGACGCCCACTTTTACCTCCGGAAAAATGAGGCAAATGTTCAGCACCGTGGCCAAATGCGGCTTGATTTTGGACAAAGTCATGCAGAAGGAGCTTGAGGCGAACCACTCGTTGAACATCAAAGAAGTACTGGCGAGATTCACCACGGATGTAATTGGTAAGGTACTCAGAGCTGGTTTTGGGCTGTTAAAGAGTGGTTTATTTAAGGGACCTGCGCCTTCGGCCTGGAGTGCAACACGTTCGAGGACAAGGACTCGCCGTTCAGGTACTACGGCAGGAAGATCCTGAACTTGGGCACCAAGATGCAACAACTGGCGCTCAGCATCGCCATGAGCTTCCCCAGACTGGGCGTAGCTTTGGGCGTCCGCCAAATTGACAAGGACGTGTCGGATTTCTTTTTCAACGTCGTTAAAGACACGGTCGAGTACAGGGAGAAAAACAACGTCGTCAGGAAGGACTTCCTGCAGCTGCTTATGGAGATGAAAAGCGACGACAAGTCCGATGGTGATGGAAACACGTTGACCATCACTGAAATCGCCGCCCAGTGTTTGCTGTTCTTCTTGGCCGGCTTCGAAACCTCCTCCACAGCCATGACCTTCGCCCTCTTCGAGCTGTCCCAAAATCAAGAGCTGCAGGACAAAGCTAGGGAAGAAGTCGTGAGGGTTTTGGCCAAACATAAAGGGGAGATCACTTATGAATCAATTTCGGAGATGCATTACATGGACCAAGTTCTGGACGGTAAGATTTGTCTCTTAATGTAATTAATTGAAACTCAAATTTTGGTCACATCTAGAGTCCCTGAGGAAGTACCCTCCTTTGCCGATGGTCACGAGGATCTGTGGTAAAGACTACAAAATCCCCAACGAGGATGTCGTCATAGAAAAAGGTACGAGAGTGGTAATACCAATTTATGGCATCCACCATGACCCCGAATATTACGACGAGCCGGAAAAGTTTGATCCTGAACGATTCTCACCAGAAAATAAGGCAGAAAGGAACCCATATTCCCATATACCTTTTGGGGAAGGCAACAGGATTTGTATAGGTAAAGAACTTACATAAATAAACAGTAATTGAGTTTAATATTTTGACTTTCTAGGTTTGAGATTTGGAGTGATGCAATCCAAGATTGGATTAGCTGTGTTATTGAAGAGTTACAGGTTTAAATTGAGTGATAAGACAAAAGTACCCCTCGTTTTTGAACCAAGTTCATTTGCTTTGACAGCTGAAGGAGGAATATGGTTAGATTGTACTAGAATATAATCTTTTATTTTGTATTTATTTATTTTTTTGTATATAGAAGTTTCAAAACTTATTATAGGTGTATAAAGGTATAATAAAAAGACACAAGTTTTATTAAAATTAATTTATTCAACATTTCATATTACAAAATATTTAAAACCAAAAAAAAATACATAAAAATATATAAATAAACTTTTAATATATCAATTATCATCGAATATAATAGAGCATTTATTAAAAATAAAACTATATAATAAAAAGGCACATATAAAAAAATAAATAACTTTTTTTCGTAATTAGTTTCTGTTTATACATAAAATATATCGTCGTGGACTCAAATTTCTGACTAAAATCAACAAAAAAAGCAGTAATTATAATAACTAAAGTTAAAAGACATGGATGAGCAATACTTAAAAATGCCTAAACGTCTTAACATAATGCTGGTCAATCGTTATTACCGTAAATAATTCCTCGCTTAAACTATTTTTAATGACGTGTACTACAACACAGTGTTAAAGAATTATGAATTATGTATGTACAAATTTCGTCACTAGTCACAAAGTCATAAAATCCGGCTAACCAACTTTAGCCGGACATGATCAAATCCGCCCCCCAAAACGATCTGTACACAATTTCCCATTCGCAAAATCCCACAGATCAGTTCAATAGGGATGGACGCTGGCGATGCCGACGCGGCCGTTGTTCGACACGGAGCTGTTCGTCCTGTGCAACATCTCGGCGAAGTGCTTCTTGCCGCCGCTCTTCTCCAGCCTCAGCTTCGGTTCCGCGTAGCTGTGCCGGTAGCCGGCGGCGTTCTTCAGCTTCTGGTTCTTCTGGAACTTCATCTCGGTGACCTTGTCCAAGTCGGCGGTGGATTTCGAGTACGAGTCCATGGAATTGTATCGGTCGTCGTCCTGATAGTGTCTGGAGTCGCGCTCGCGGTTGTAGCCGTTGTAGTCGTCGTCGTACTGGCTGCTCTCCAAGTACGACCTACGTTTCAGCTCCTTGGCTATCTCCGAGGAGTTTTTCCTGTGCTCCTCCTCGATCAGGGAGAACATCGAACGTCTCTTGGGGTCGAACTTGTCCGTGTTCCTGTACCTTTCGAGCGGCACGTCCCTGTCGCGGTCCCTTCTGTACCGTACTTCGTCTGGGATGTTCCTGGGGGCCGGTTTTGGGTGGCTGTCCTCGTACCTGAAGGTTAAACTAAAGTTATTGATCAATACTTGGCAATTTTCGTCGAGCCAACCTGTCGTCGTATCTGTCTTTGTTGTTGTTATTGTTGTTGTAGGCCAAACTGTCATGCCTTTTGATAAAACTTTTGTCCTTGCTGTTGTGGGACGGGGACAAAGGAGGCTCCGGCCTCCTCTTTTCCAGCTCCTGTCGTTCCCGTTCCATCAACAGGAACTTCTCCTTGGCGTCCTTGAATCTGTCCCGGGGGGCCTTGCTCTCTTCCGGTGAAGGACTTCTTTGCCTACAAAACTTCGTTAGACTAAATCCGGTGATGTACGTCAATTGCGGTACCTGTACTGAGCTGGCCTTCTTATAGTCGACTCCTCGAAGTAATCCTGGGATGACCTGACTGACTTCTCATCCCTGTCTGATCTGGACTTGCTTCTGGGCTTCTCCGGTTCATAGTACCTCGGGTCGTCGGGCACGAACTTCGTCTTAGGCTCTTGATAGTACCTACAAATAACGTTAACGAGGTGGTTACTTACATTGTATTGGGAGTAAGTTGTGTAGGGTGGTACCTTGAGTACTTATTGTTGTCTTCGTTGGCGTACTTTTGCCTCGTCTTAGGGACTGGCGGCTCCTTGTATCTTCGGTCGTCGTAAAACTCCTCGTCCTCGTACGAGTACCGCTGGTTCGAGCGGTCAGTGGACTTGCTCCTGTACCTGATGTTCTCGTCGAAGCCGTCGTCCTCGAAGTACTTCATCGGCTTGTCCTTGTCCGTGCGTCTCAGCTCCTCCTTCTGGTACTTCCGGTCGTCGTACCGGTCGTACCTGTCGTAGTAGCGGTCGTTGTCGTAGTACTTGTCGTCAGAGTCGAGGCTTTTTTGCCTGTCCACCCGCTCGAAGCTTTTGCCCAGCTGCTTTTCCTTCTCCAAGCTCTTCTGACGTTCCAAGTAGTTGTTGTTGGAGTACTTGGCGATGGGCTTCTCCAAGTACTTGGTGATGTTGTTGTCGCTGAAGGAGAAGTGGTCCTCCCTGGACTCCTTCACCTTCCTGAACTTGTCCTCCTGCGGCTCGGCGTACCGGGAGAACCTGTGTACCTCCGGGGACTTGTCTCTTGGCTCAGAAGTCCTTTGACGTTGCAACGTGACTTGGGACGGGGGCCCGTGCATCAGATACAGGGTGGACTCGGCCGGGTCGCCGTTCCAATCTTCGTCTGCAAAATAATGGCACTCTTGACCTGATTCCATAAAAAAATTAAATTGAAGTGTGTGACAACAGATGGGCTTTGAAAACCGTGTCATTTTTATGGGCTGCAGATAATGTTTGGTCGTACTGGAGACGTATGCAAATACCGGAATGTGGGTTACAAATGGAATTCCATTTGCAAAAGAAGCGTTTAATTTTTTACGCCTCAGCTTTTATGGTCGTTTTACCTACTTTGCTTATGTATGTGTGGTTTTAATTAGAAATCAATTTGCACCCGGAGGTTGCACTACGTTTCGTGTGCTCAGGTGAGGCTTTAATTTGCCTGCTTCAGATCGTATCTTGGGCAGGAATGTTGCCTGCTCATTGCTGGCATTTAACGGTTCATTTTAATTTTACGGCTTCATCAAATTTTTGTTAGTTAGATGCAATCGAAAATATCAACAAGCCCGTTTACACATGCGAGTCAAAAAAGATAAACGATCTTTATTGGGTCGGTGCAGTTATTTAAAAACGAAACTGTCACATAAATCACTTTGAGTTGTAACATAAATCTCGCCGAATGCCCGAACACTCCCACATTAAAGTATCCGACTTTCTTTCGGTCGAAACGCGAAGAATTGCCGATTAATAAAAGTAAACTTCCCATTTTACGGAATTCGTTCGGGGCCTTTCTCCAAAAAAGGGAAAACTGGTTTCTCTATGTCAGTCAATATTGGATTTATATGGAAGAGTTTCGTACGGTTTTCTAAAACAATATTATGTCGCACGGTTTTTCCTTTACAAGTAGGTTAGTTATTTGAATTAAGCCAGTCTGTTTTCAAGTCGTTAGACAAGAAAAGTACCACATTTTCTTGGTGCTTTAATTTAATAGAATCGAATAATTGAATTAATGTTATTAAATGTTTCCTGAGTTATGATTATAACTAATCTATATACTAAAAATAATAATGGTTCACAGATGGCGGCACTTCATATGTGTTTACATTAGGCAACCAACATTTCGATTAAATACAACAGCTCAAATAAAAGGTAATTTTCGTTGTCGTTTACATTTTGTGACTATAACTGGGTGGAAACACGTTGCACCTAAATATGCCAAGCCTGTTTCACAAGAAAGTCGAATTGATATATCAAACAACGTCAATTATGTACAAATTAAACAATTTCCTGTGGAACGTACAATTTTTAATCAAGAATTGATTCCACAATGATTGCTAAACTGGCAGTTAAATTTTAATGAACAATTTCCCGTTCACGTTTAATTGATACTTAAATGTGGATTTCGATTAATTTATTACAAAACTTTTATGTTAATGGCAAAATTACGGCAGTAGAATTTTGTAGCCTGTACTATCCCGTTTACAGTTTTTGTTCCATTAACCTTCTTCCCGGTTTTATTTTAAGGACAATAGACAAAAACAATGAGCTCAGAAACAGAAAAGCTACATGTGAATATACTTGTTGTGGTTACACGTGAATGGAGGACGTCACGATGTTATTGTCGTTAAATTTATTGTTATATTTTTTTTAAATTCCTAACTTTTATGTCTCATACGAGTATTTCCAAAACTGGAGCTTATGTTTTTTTTAAATAAACTAATAAAATTTATTGTTAGGTGCGCCCTCTATGATTCAATAGATAACATATTAGTTATCTCGAAATTTGCCATAAATATTATTACACCTTGTCTTATACATAAATAAATTAAATTGTCAGTTACGTCCTCCATGTTTCAATAGACAACAATATTAATTATCTTAAAATTTGCCAGAAATATTGTTACATCTTGTTTTATACATAAATAACATAAATTATGAGTTACGTCCTCTATATTTCAATAGACAAAATATTAATTATCTCAAAATTTGCCCTAAATATCTTAATATCTTGGACAGAGATAATTTAAGACGTCCCAAATTATATATTTTCGGATAGTTTGACCAGTTTCCAACATTTTGAAGACAAACTCAACCAAGAAAGTCACACATGTTACATCCGGACTTCAAGAAGACACATCTTAAACACATAATTGAGCCATAATCGCGACAAAAATGGAAACCAAAAACGTCGAAACCGGTCGCCGAAAGACAGGTCCATATCGGCGGGACGAAGTTTTCGGCCGACCCGCCGACGGTACTTGTTATGGGCGAGGCCCCGGCGTTATGGGCACAGGTGACGTCCCCGGGCAGTGGGTCATCCGCGGAATGCGGAACGTCGTCGCCGCCGCTTTTTATTTTTTCGGCGTTAAAATCGCCGGTTCGAAGGTATGGGGGTCACGACGGCGAACGTGCATACGAACTCCGTTCGACCGACGGGTTGTTTCGGTCGCCCATTGACACGGATACTTTGCCTATGTCGATTTTTGCTGTGGGTGATGGACATCAAAAGTAAACGACAACAACACCACAAACAATGCGTAACACTTTCGAATGTCTCTCCCTCTCTCTTTGTTTGTCTTGGAATCTATTAATTAGTCGGTGCTGTTGTTTAATCGATTGTTTCGTGTTATTTATGTGAGATGAAATCGGGCGACTTGACAATCGGTGTGAGACTCTTCTGTTCTCGATGTCAAATATAAATTTGCACCAGTTCGGACGTAAATTGTTCTGGTTTTAGAGCAGGAAACAATGCTTATTTCACACTTGATTTTGTTTTAATATTTATAGAAGTTTTTCTGTGACCTATTCCATTTCAAATCAACCGTCATGTTGTGTATAATTTGATTGCACTAAAAACGTTCCATAAGCCTATTCAGACAACTGACAATAAAACAATTATATATTATGATAAATTCATCCATAAAAAAACAGCTCAAATATATATATATATATATATATATATATATATATATATATATATATAAATATTTTAATATTTAGTGTTTAAGTGATATGTGGGTTGCCTATTGTAAGCACACACTAGTACTGCCACCTGTGAACTATTATGAACACATGTAGTATTTTAAGTGATATGTTGGTTGCCTATTGAAGGTACACACTAGTACTGCCCTCTGTGAACCATTATGTACACATTTGGGAAAAATATTGATGCCCAATGGAATTACTCATGAAAGAACATGTATTTTCAGTTCTATCGAAGCCGGGTGATTATCCGGCAACAAAAGGAACAGACCGAGACAAAACAATAATCGATAATCGATTACGTGCCGATTGAAAGTTGACAGGAAACCCGTACAGCTTCTGAAATGGAAAATGGCAATCGAAACGTGCACCCACATGTAATTTTCAGCGTTTATTACTTTCACCCACGGGCGCGACGAATCCCGGTTATTATCGTTGTTGTGTTGCAGGAAATCAGATGCTGCAATTGATTTTTGTCGTTTCCTTTTTAGTTGCAGGATATAAAAGGTTTTTATCCTACAACACGTGATTGGTTTGTTGATGCCTCCATTAAATGAACCCTGAAAACTGTGATTTTTATCTGTTGGTCATTGTTTTATTTTTGATTCAATATTTGATTGAAAACTCAAAGTTTAACGGTTGGATTTCATGAGCCGACGAATTTCTATACACACACAATTCGTATTGTGTCTATTGATTAAATAATAAGATTGTTAACCTCGGCAGATGTTCCGGAAAGTCATTAACACGGTTAATCAGTTTGTAGGAGCGTGAAACATTTAATAAATATGCAGATTATTTATTTTAGTGAAATAGGGTGGTGAACGTCGCCAGGGTGCGCACAGGCCCGTTTTAAGGCCAGTGCGCAAGTGAAGGGCGTGCCCCGATTGATACCTGTTTTTGCGGTTAGGTGGATGGCAAAAAGTAACTTATATAACGCAACAAAACGACAATAGATCACGGAACGTGAAATCGGGTCGCCGCACACCGCAATTTCGCATTACATGTGATAACCGCAGACTTCTTCTGGACGTTTACAAAATTTTCGGTCGCATTATTATTTAATCTGTAGCGTAAATTACGGTTGGATTTGTGTTGTAAGAAAAGTTGATGGAATAACATTCCCGGCTTAATCGGAGCAAAATCGACCTGTCCTTTTGTAATTCGATGCGGCCGCGTGTGATTAACATTCCATTTTCATTTCTACATGTTTGTTTATTTTGAATGGTCGTAGCGGTACTTCCACATCTACAGTAACCGCTTTATCCTGGCGTACAAAGGAGAACGCGTGTGATGGATGTAACAGATTTTTTTTTTTGAGTCGGTGCTTCTTCGTTTCAGGCAACAATGACCAGGAGATAAAAATCTCAGCTTGCAGTTTGCATGTGGTGTTAATAGATTTTTATTATGTTCTAAGGCTCCAACGGAGTACTCATGTGAATATGTTGGTTGAAATTAATTAAAATTTATATTTTTACTGCTACTAGGAATTAATTTAGTTGACTTTTTAAGATTTTATTTCAGTTTCAGTTTTATTATTAATTTCTATTGTGTTACTATTAATTAATTCACAGATAAATTTAAGAAATTAGGTATTCTAATAAGTTTTCAGTAACATATTCATTTTTTTCAAGTTTTTTTTTTCAGCAAAAGTATAATATAATAAGTTTTATAATATTTTATCATCAAATTTCTGTAGAGTTACTTCAAATATTAAATTAATTCACAGATAAATTAGAGAAAAATTAAAAAATATGTGTTTTAATAAGTTTTCAGCAACATACTAATTTTTTTAAAGCTTTTTTCAGCAAAAGTAGTGTTTTTTTTTTTTAAATTAATATGCGATGAATTTTATAAATTATATCTTTGAGTCTTCGAATATGTTTTATAATATTTTATCATCAAATTTCTGTAGAGTACTTTAAATATTAAATTAATTCACAGACAAATTAAAAAATATGTAGTAAGTTTTCAGCAACATATTAATTTTTTTTTTAGGTTATTTTCAGCAAAAGTAGTGTTTCTTTTAAATTAATACACGATGAATTTTATAAATTATATATTTGAGTCTTGAAAAATGTTTTATAATGTTTTTTCATCAAATTTCTGTGAAGTTACTTCAAATATCAAATTAATTCACAGATAAATTAGAGAAAAATTAAAAAATATGTGTTTTAATAAGTTTTCAGCAACATATTAATTTTTTTCAAGTTATTTTCAGCAAAAGCAGTGTTTCTTTTAAATTAATACACGGTGAATTTTATAAATTATATATTTGAGTCTTGAAAAATGTTTTATAATGTTTTTTCATCAAATTTCTGTAGAGTTACTTCAAATATCAAATTAATTCACAGATAAATTAGGGAAAAATTAAAAAATATGTGTTTTAATAAGTTTTCAGCAACATATTAATTTTTTTCAAGTTATTTTCAGCAAAAGTAGTGTTTCTTTTAAATTAATACACGGTGAATTTTATAAATTATATATTTGAGTCTTGAAAAATGTTTTATAATGTTTTTTCATCAAATTTCTGTAGAGTTACTTCAAATATTAAATTAATTCACAAATAAATTAGAGAAAAATTAAAATATATGTGTTTTAATAAGTTTTCAGCAACACATTAATTTTTTTCAAGTTATTTTCAGCAAAAGAAGTGTTTCTTTTAAATTAATACACGATGAATTTTATAAATTATATATTTGAGTCTTGAAAAATGTTTTATAATATTTTTTCATCAAATTTCTGTAGAGTTACTTCAAATATTAAATTAATTCACAGATAAATTAGAGAAAAATTAAAAAATATGTGTTTTAATAAGTTTTCAGCAACATATTAATTTTTTTCAAGTTATTTTCAGAAAAAGAAGTGTTTCTTTTAAATTAATACACGATGAATTTTATAAATTATATATTTGAGTCTTGAAAAATGTTTTATAATATTTTTTTATCAAATTTCTGTAGAGTTACTTCAAATATTAAATTAATTCACAGATAAATTAGAGAAAAATTAAAAAATATGTGTTTTAATAAGTTTTCAGCAACATATTAATTTTTTTCAAGTTATTTTCAGCAAAAGAAGTGTTTCTTTTAAATTAATACACGATGAATTTTATAAATTATATATTTGAGCCTTGAAAAATGTTTTATAATATTTTTTCATCAAATTTCTGTAGTTACTTCAAATATCAAATTAATTCACAGATAAATTAGGGAAAAATTAAAAAATATGTGTTTTAATAAGTTTTTAGCAACATATTAATTTTTTTCAAGTTATTTTCAGTAAAAGTAGTGTTTCTTTTAAATTAATACACGATGAATTTTATAAATTATATATTTGAGTCTTGAAAAATGTTTTATAATGTTTTTTCATCAAATTTCTGTAGAGTTACTTCAAATATTAAATTAATTTACAGATAAATTAGGGAAAAATAGAAAAATATGTGTTTTAATAAGTTTTCAGCAACATATTAATTTTTTTCAAGTTATTTTCAGAAAAAGAAGTGTTTCTTTTAAATTAATACACGATGAATTTTATAAATTATATATTTGAGTCTTGAAAAATGTTTTATAATATTTTTTCACCAAATTTCTGTAGAGTTACTTCAAATATTAAATTAATTCACAGATAAATTAGAGAAAAATTAAAAAATATGTGTTTTAATAAGTTTTCAGCAACATATTAATTTTTTTTAAGTTATTTTCAGCAAAAGAAGTGTTTCTTTTAAATTAATACACGATGAATTTTATAAATTATATATTTGAGTCTTGAAAAATGTTTTATAATGTTTTTTCATCAAATTTCTGTAGAGTTACTTCAAATATTAAATTAATTCACAAATAAATTAGAGAAAAATTAAAATATATGTGTTTTAATAAGTTTTCAGCAACACATTAATTTTTTTCAAGTTATTTTCAGCAAAAGAAGTGTTTCTTTTAAATTAATACACGATGAATTTTATAAATTATATATTTGAGTCTTGAAAAATGTTTTATAATATTTTTTCATCAAATTTCTGTAGAGTTACTTCAAATATTAAATTAATTCACAGATAAATTAGAGAAAAATTAAAAAATATGTGTTTTAATAAGTTTTCAGCAACATATTAATTTTTTTCAAGTTATTTTCAGAAAAAGAAGTGTTTCTTTTAAATTAATACACGATGAATTTTATAAATTATATATTTGAGTCTTGAAAAATGTTTTATAATATTTTTTTATCAAATTTCTGTAGAGTTACTTCAAATATTAAATTAATTCACAGATAAATTAGAGAAAAATTAAAAAATATGTGTTTTAATAAGTTTTCAGCAACATATTAATTTTTTTCAAGTTATTTTCAGCAAAAGAAGTGTTTCTTTTAAATTAATACACGATGAATTTTATAAATTATATATTTGAGCCTTGAAAAATGTTTTATAATATTTTTTCATCAAATTTCTGTAGTTACTTCAAATATCAAATTAATTCACAGATAAATTAGGGAAAAATTAAAAAATATGTGTTTTAATAAGTTTTTAGCAACATATTAATTTTTTTCAAGTTATTTTCAGTAAAAGTAGTGTTTCTTTTAAATTAATACACGATGAATTTTATAAATTATATATTTGAGTCTTGAAAAATGTTTTATAATGTTTTTTCATCAAATTTCTGTAGAGTTACTTCAAATATTAAATTAATTCACAGATAAATTAGAGAAAAATTAAAATATATGTGTTTTAATAAGTTTTCAGCAACACATTAATTTTTTTCAAGTTATTTTCAGCAAAAATAGTGTTTCTTTTATATTAATACACGATGAATTTTATAAATTGTATATTTGAAAAATGTTTTATAATATTTTATCATCAAATTTCTGTATTGTTGGTTCAAATATTAATTAATTAATTCAGAGATTCTCGTAAACTCAAAAAATAAGTGAAACTTCTTCAGCTAATTTGCACTGCCGGAATGTTTATTATATAAACCGAAATTGAGGACATTCCTTTGTTGCTTCCAAACCATCTGTTTCTTCTTACCACCACCACCTCCACCATCATCATCATCTTCATCTTCAGTGTGTTAATTACATTCGCTGTTCGGAATTAGCATCGCATGCCGAAATGTCCATTTCTCTCAATCCGCATAATTTATGGGTGGCGATAAATTAAGTGGCCGTGGAAGGCGTACGCGGCCCGCAATTATCATTGATAATTGCGGATGCTTTGAATAATTTATTAAAACCGCCGTTCGGCATCGGCTTTTAATTAAAACGTGTGCGTGTTTCGTATGAAGAATTCGTCCGTGTTATGTGGACGATTTGTTACTCTTTGAATTATTTATCGAGCTATTTCCAATCATTATTAAAATTCTGATCTATTTATATATTTTTATTTTGTTTGTTTGTTTGTTTTTTTTCTCAATTGTGGAATGTGAACAATTTGTTAAATAAAATTTGCACAACTAAATGTTTACATTGAAACATTAGAGTTTACAACACTTTTTTGAACCAATTAGCACAATTATTAAGTTAGAAATTAACTTAAGATGAAAGTGTTCAATCATTGCACAATCTTTACTCTTTAGACATTATTAAATTAAATGTTAAATTCATTAAATTAGTAATAAATTATTTTATTTATAAAAATGCATCTTCAGATTTACATAATTAACAATTAAATAACGGATTTCATAAATTTCCTCAATGTGCATTTTAAAAGTTCACTAATTAACATATTAAGTCATAATTTATGGAATTTATCATATGTTAATTTTTAAAAAATCTACTTTTACTCAAACAAAAAACCTGTGAAATTTATTAAGTTGCAAAATTGTGGAAGTAATAGGTGCAAAGTGTTAAATAACTAATATTGTAACAAATATTATGCATAAAAGATTGTTTAAAAAAGAATGTTGCTGCAAACTGCTTAATATTCATATTTTTTTACTTTTACTTCAATTTATCTGTGAATTAATTTAAAGTTTGAAATTTAATAATACCATAAAATGTCAGTTTTTCCTACATTTAAAAAGAGATTGAGTTTTGAAGAGTTTTTAATGGTCTTCTTTTAAATAATTAAAAGATGAGTAACTATCTTCAAACAGTCAAAACAAGAAATCTTTTCCAAAATTAATTTCATCAGTCAATTAAATGTTTTAGTGACAGTTCTTCAGTTTTCACACAAGTCAATACTTTACAAAATTAGTATTATCAATTTAAATTTTAGAGATTCTTTAGTGGTCTCTTTTTAAATAATTTAAAGAAGAGTAATTATCTTTAAACTGACAAAAACAAGAAATCTCCTCCAAAATAAATTTCATCAGTTTGATTTTTGAAGGGCCTTTAGTGATCACTTTTGGAACTATTAAATGTTTTAGTGACAGTTCTTCAGTTTTCACACAGTACAACACTTTACAAAATTAGTAATATCAATTTAAATTTTAGAGATTCTTTAGTGGGCTCTTTTTAAATAATTAAAAGAAGAGTAATTATTTTTAAACTGACCAATAAGAAATCTCCTCCAAAATAAATTTCATCAGTTTGATTTTTGAAGGGCCTTTAGTGATCACTTTTGGAACTATTAAATGTTTTAGTGACAGTTCTTCAGTTTTCACACAGTACAACACTTTACAAAATTAGTAATATCAATTTAAATTTTAGAGATTCTTTAGTGGTCTCTTTTTAAATAATTAAAAGAAGAGTAATTATTTTTAAACTGACAAATAAGAAATCTCCTCCAAAATAAATTTCATCAGTTTGATTTTTGAAGGGCCTTTAGTGATCACTTTTGGAACTATTAAATGTTTTAGTGACAGTTCTTCAGTTTTCACACAGTACAACACTTTACAAAATTAGTAATATCAATTTAAATTTTAGAGATTCTTTAGTGGTCTCTTTTTAAATAATTAAAAGAAGAGTAATTATTTTTAAACTGACAAATAAGAAATCTCCTCCAAAATAAATTTCATCAGTTTGATTTTTGAAGGGCCTTTAGTGATCACTTTTGGAACTATTAAATGTTTTAGTGACAGTTCTTCAGTTTTCACACAGTACTACACTTTACAAAATTAGTATTATCAATTTAAATTTTAGTGATTCTTTAGTGGTCTCCTTTTAAATAATTAAAAGAAGAGTAATTATCTTTAAACTGACAAAACAAGAAATCTCCTCCAAAATAAATTTCATCAGTTTGATTTTTGAAGGGCCTTTAGTGATCACTTTTGGAACTATTAAATGTTTTAGTGACAGTTCTTCAGTTTTCACACAGTACAACACTTTACAAAATTAGTATTATCAATTTAAATTTTAGTGATTCTTTAGTGGTCCTTTTAAATAATTAAAAGAAGAGTAATTATCTTTAAACTGACAAAACAAGAAATCTCCTCCAAAATAAATTTCATCAGTTTGATTTTTGAAGGGCCTTTAGTGATCACTTTTGGAACTATTAAATGTTTTAGTGACAGTTCTTCAGTTTTCACACAGTACAACACTTTACAAAATTAGTATTATCAATTTAAATTTTAGAGATTCTTTACTGGTCTCCTTTTAAATAATTAAAAGAGTAATTATCTTTAAACTGACAAAACAAGAAATTCCTCCAAAATTAATTTCATCAGTTTGATTTTTGAAGGGCCTTTAGTGATCACTTTTGGAACTATTAAATGTTTTAGTGACAGTTCTTCAGTTTTCACACAGTACAACACTTTACAAAATTAGTATTATCAATTTAAATTTTAGTGATTCTTTAGAGGTCTCCTTTTAAATAATTAAAAGAAGAGTAATTATCTTTAAACTGACAAAACAAGAAATCTCCTCCAAAATAAATTTCATCAGTTTGATTTTTGAAGGGCCTTTAGTGATCACTTTTGGAACTATTAAATGTTTTAGTGACAGTTCTTCAGTTTTCACACAGTACTACCCTTTACAAAATTAGTATTATCAATTTAAATTTTAGAGATTCTTTACTGGTCTCCTTTTAAATAATTAAAAGAGTAATTATCTTTAAACTGACAAAACAAGAAATTCCTCCAAAATTAATTTCATCAGTTTGATTTTTGAAGGGCCTTTAGTGATCACTTTTGGAACTATTAAATGTTTTAGTGACAGTTCTTCAGTTTTCACACAGTACAACACTTTACAAAATTAGTATTATCAATTTAAATTTTAGTGATTCTTTAGAGGTCTCCTTTTAAATAATTAAAAGAAGAGTAATTATCTTTAAACTGACAAAACAAGAAATCTCCTCCAAAATAAATTTCATCAGTTTGATTTTTGAAGGGCCTTTAGTGATCACTTTTGGAACTATTAAATGTTTTAGTGACAGTTCTTCAGTTTTCACACAGTACTACCCTTTACAAAATTAGTATTATCAATTTAAATTTTAGTGATTCTTTAGTGGTCTCCTTTTAAATAATTAAAAGAAGAGTAATTATCTTTAAACTGACAAAACAAGAAATTCCTCCAAAATTAATTTCATCAGTTTGATTTTTGAAGGGCCTTTAGTGATCACTTTTGGAACAATTAAATGTTTTAGTGATAGTTCTTCAGTTTTCACACAGGACAACAATTTTGGACAGTCTTTAGTGATTTCAGAAAGCAGGAGTCTCCAAAACTAACTTGATATGATAGATTCATTTCTTCATAATACTCTATAATGAGTATTAAAGAAGTAATTCAATTTCATTAATGTCAGTCGTGGGAAAACGTGACGCGACAAGCTAATTAAAGACCCAATATGACAAGAACAGTTACCGAACTAATTGTAAAACCGACATCAACCAATTAGACCGTTTTTCGTTCCTGCCATCGCGTGCCTCAGGAATAACTGGCTCGCTTCCGGAACGGGTCGCAGGAAACCCGTCCGTCCGCGGAAAACCCAAACTGCATTTCAATTAAAACTTTTGTTTTAATTTGACCAACTTTTTAAATAAACAACAGTATCGGTATCATCAGGATCAACCAGACAAGACAAGATCTCTTCTCACACAGGTGGAATTCGAATGGCGAATTCTTCGGGCCCCGAACAATGACTTACAGTACTTCTTCGGGTCGGCGGCTGAAAAAAATAATTCCTCATTGTTCTTGCACGGCATATGGGCAATTACATATGAAAAACGGACATTTAACGCTACCCAGAACAGTTACGTAATTTAATTAAAATTAGATTTAGGCAGTGGCACGGTTTTTCGAGAGTGTGTCGTTCGGATTTATCCTTGATATTTCCGGGCCATGTTAGTTATGATTTATGGACGATTTATGGTGCTGCGTTTTGCATTTAAGACGAGCTTGCTTTAGTGCACACTGAGTTATGGCTGAGTAGGGAAGAATTTGGGACACAATTCCAACCTCCAACGTTGATCATCAACGTTAACAACTGTAGTCAAATGAGTTTTTTATGTTACTCAATAGTAAAATCAATGTTTTTGCCTTTCATCACGTTTATTTCGCCTCTGGGGGATTCCCGGAGGTGTCGTCGAAGCTTACGTTTTGCTTGTTTCTCAGGTTTTCCGTCCTGGCGTAAATTGTTACATAATTACATACCGAAATGGGTTACGCAATCGAGAAACACGCGTGCACATAGCTGACGGCTAATAATATGTGTTTTGTAGCCAGGCATTAGGTTATTAACAATTAGATTGGGTGCTTTCTAATCTTGATGTTTGACAGATGAGTTTCCCCGTTAGAATATTCGGCCAACAAGTGGACTCTCATTTGCATTTTAATAACTGTTCAGTGTCATTTAGGTTAAGTTTAAACTATTCAATGGTTTTGTTTATGAAGATGGTTTTAGGTTCTAGAAAAGGAAGAGTTGGGTAATTAAAGACGTTGATGTTTATATTAATAACTTTTGAAATAATTAAATATTTTGGTAACTATCTTCCAGTTTTCAAAACAAGACATCTCTTTACTTAAGTAATAATATAAATTTGAGTTTTGGAGGTTCCTTAGTGATCTCTTTTAAAATAACTAAAGATTTGGTTACTACCTTTAAGATTTTAAAACTAGAAACTATTCTATTAAATTAGTATTATCAATTTGACTTTTAGAGCGTTTAGTA
This sequence comes from Aethina tumida, assembly GCF_024364675.1. Lineage (NCBI taxonomy): Eukaryota > Metazoa > Arthropoda > Insecta > Coleoptera > Nitidulidae > Aethina > Aethina tumida. Next base: position 16,458,220 of record NC_065440.1, on the reverse strand, counting down.
ATCTCTTTTAAAATAATTTAAGGTTTAGTTACTACCATTAAGTCTTAATTATACTAAATTAGTAACATCAATTTTTGATTTGAAGAGTCTTCAGTAATCACTTTTGAAATAATTAAATCTTTTGGTAACTATCTTTCAGTTTTTAAAACAAGACATCTCTTTACTAAAATAGTAATATAAATTTGAGTTTTGGAGGTTCCTTAGTGATCTCTTTTAAAATAACTAAATATTTAGTTACTACTTTTAAGATTTTAAAACTAGAAACTATTCTATAAAATCAGTATTAACAATTTGAGTTTTAGAGCATTTAGTGATCTATTTAAAAGTGATTAAAGGTTTAGTTACTGCCATTAAGTTTTAATTGTAGTAAATTAGTAACAACAATTTTTGATTTGAAGAGTCTTCAGTAATCACTTTTGAAATAATTAAATCTTTTGGTAACTATCTTTCAGTTTTTAAAACAAGACATCTCTTTACTAAAATAGTAATATAAATTTGAGTTTTGGAGGTTCCTTAGTGATCTCTTTTAAAATATCTAAATATTTAGTTACTACTTTTAAGATTTTAAAACTAGAAACTATTCTATAAAATCAGTATTAACAATTTGAGTTTTAGAGCATTTAGTGATCTATTTAAAAGTGATTAAAGGTTTAGTTACTGCCATTAAGTTTTAATTGTAGTAAATTAGTAACAACAATTTTTGATTTGAAGAGTCTCCAGTAATCACTTTTGAAATAATTAAATCTTTTGGTAACTATCTTTCAGTTTTCAAAACAAGACATCTCTTTACTAAAGTAGTAATATAAATTTGAGTTTTGGAGGTTCCTTAGTGATCTCTTTTAAAATAACTAAAGATTTAGTTACTACTTTTAAGATTTTAAAACTAGAAACTATTCTATAAAATCAGTATTAACAATTTGACTTTTAGAGCATTTAGTGATCTATTTAAAAATAATTAAAGGTTTAGTTACTGCCATTAAGTTTTAATTGTAGTAAATTAGTAACATCAATTTTTGATTTGAAGAGTCTTCAGTAGACACTTTTGAAATAATTAAATCTTTTAGTAACTATCTTTCAGTTTTTAAAACAAGACATCTCTTTACTAAAGTAGTAATATAAATTTGAGTTTTGGAGGTTCCTTAGTGATCTCTTTTAAAATAACTAAAGATTTAGTTACTATTTTTAAGATTTTAAAACTAGAAACTATTCTATAAAATCAGTATTAACAATTTGAGTTTTAGAGCATTTAGTGATCTATTTAAAAATGATTAAAGGTTTAGTTACTGCCATTAAGTTTTAATTGTAGTAAATTAGTAACAACAATTTTTGATTTGAAGAGTCTCCAGTAATCACTTTTGAAATAATTAAATCTTTTGGTAACTATCTTTCAGTTTTCAAAACAAGACATCTCTTTACTAAAGTAGTAATATAAATTTGAGTTTTAGAGGTTCCTTAGTGATTTCTTTTAAAATAATTAAAGATTTGGTTACTACTTATAAGATTTTAAAACTAGAAACTATTCTATAAAATCAGTATTAACAATTTGACTTTTAGAGCATTTAGTGATGTGTTTAAAAATAATTGAAGGTTTAATTATAGTAATTTAGTAACATTAATTTGAATTGTGGATGTTCATTTGTGATCTCTTTTAAAATAACTAAGGATTTGGTTATTATCTTTAAGATTTTTTTAACTAGAAACTATACTATAAAATTACTATTATTAATTTGAGTCTTAAAGTAGTTAGTAATCTCTTTTTAAATAATTAAAGGATTAGGTAGTATAGTTAGTATTGTAATGTCACTTTTGAGATAATTAAGTGTATGTTGAGAATAATGAACCACCTCCTTTTTCCTTAAGCCTTTTCCTACATCTATTATGAAACATCTTCTAGTAATAATATGCAGAATTAAAATAAATCTTCCTTTCTCAGGTAAGAAAACATAATAATAGGAAGTCACTTAAATAATAAATTAAGCATGCTATTAAAGCTTGAAGAGTTTTCTAACATTCAGCAAACACTCAACAAATATAAATCGTTTACACAGTAATATCAAATAATTGTAAGATTAGTAAGACGGATATAAAACGGAATTCTCGTTAAATATGCGTGCAAAATTGAATTAATTCAATAATAAAACGCATAATGAACATAACTGCATTTTACATTAGGATGTATGACTGACTTACGTAACATTTAATCTTGAATAAACATGTTACGGTTGTTATTTTTTTTTTCATTAATAACTTGTGCTAAATATAAATGCATTAAAGGGCACGCCCATTAGGTGCGCACTGGTTGTAGGCGCATGTTGTGTTCAAACTTAAGTTCCCACGTAAAAATTAATTTGCACGATCCACCAATTTAATTCCCAGTTCGTTGGAAAACACCCGGTTTCGTTTCCTATAAAATTAGACTGGTCCAAGAATGGTAACTGTTCTTATTAAATATCAACGTTCAGCTTTAATTACCACAATTCTCTCACGATACGTTGTTCTTCCTACATTTTTATCTGCGATTCAGATACCCAAGACATTAATTAAGGTGCACGCATGTAAGAACAGTTACCAAATAGGTTTGTAAACCAAAACAAATCGGTTTTACATAAACCAACGACCGGTGAATTTAAAATTTTTAATTCGGTTTTACTTTTGCAATTATAAGTTTTGTTTTTTCCGGTCGCGTACTATAATCGAAACGGCCGACCAATAATTATTAATCGATTGCGACACGCGTTACATAATCATGCCGTTCGTGTCACGTGAATTTGCCCATCGGAATGTGCAGTTTTCGTAACGCGACCCATCCATATTAGACGTCGTCGGCCATTTAAGACCGCTTTTATGACCATTGTTTACGACACGACGAGGAAGTTTTTAATTTTTCTCGTTTGCGTATGGGTTTTACAGCTAGAAAGCGTCATAATTGGAAATCCCCGTTGGGCCGGGAGACACCCCGTTTTAAAAACGCACGAAATTTATCGACGGAAATCGGCGGAGAAAGTCCGAAATTCGAAGGTGTGCATCCTCGCGAAAAAAAAAGAAAGAATTATACAAAAATCTTAATGTACCCGGTCTAACCTACCTGCCCGCGAGATGAATCCGAAGAGAAAGTTCTGTCGTGCTCGTAAGAGCGCTAATGGCCGAAATATCGGCTCGTGATTGACGTCGACGTGTGAAATGGGAGGCTTGAACTTCGACACCCGGGCCAGATGGTTCGGTTTTTGGGTGTTCGTGATTTGTAGCACAAATTGAGATTCAATAAGTGAAACGTGATACAGTGGCAAAGGAAAGATTTTTTTTAATGATAATCTGTGAAAATATGTGTGGAATTTTGGTTTTACTCTTTTCAATCAATGAAAGAATGGAGACCAACACTAGTAGTACCAGTAGTACTCTATATGGAACACATATTTTTATTGAATGAAATGGTACATGAAACAACGTATTTTTCTTCTACCAAAACATAAAGTTATGACCAGAATCAACTCGACGTTTTAAAATGGAAGATGCTAGTAGTACTAGTAGAAGTAGTCGAATAGGATCGTATATTTCTATGGAATGAAATATTTCATGGAATAACAAATTTTGGTTCCATTAAAATATAAATTTATGTATAAAATTAAGCCAACAATTTCAAATGGAAGAGGTCAGTACTACTTGCAATAGTAGTCAAATCATCACACACTTTTCCATGTTGTGAAGTAGTTCTTCTAACAACAAACATTAGTTCCATCAAAATATAAAATCAAGAGAAAATTTACCCGGTGTTCTGAGATTGAAGAGGCCAGTACTACCAGTAGTAATAGTCTAGAGTAATCACACACTTCTTTGGTATGAAATGGGTCATGAAACAACGTATTTTTGTTCTACCAAAACATAAAGTTATGACCAGAATCAACTCGACGTTTTAAAATGGGAGATGCTAGTAGTACTAATAGAAGCACTCGAATGGAATCATATATTTCTATGGAATGAAATAGTGCATGGAATAACCAATTTTGTTTCCATTAATATATAAAATTATGACTAAAATTAAGCCAACAATTTCAAATGGAAGAGGTCGGTACTATTAGCAATACTAGTCAAAAGTGATCACACACTTCCATGTTGTGAAGTAGTTCTTCTAACAACAAACATTAGTTCCATCAAAATATAAAGTCAAGAGCAAATTTAACTGGTGTTTTGAGATTGAAGAGGTCAGTACTACCAGTACTAATGGTCTAGAGTAATCACACACTTCTTTGGTATGAAATGGGTCATGAAACAACGTATTTTTGTTCTACCAAAATATAAAGTTATGACCAGAATCAACTCGACGTTTTAAAATGGGAGATGCTAGTAGTACTAATAGAAGCAGTCGAATAGGATCGTATATTTCTATGGAATGAAATATTTCATGGAATAACAAATTTTGGTTCCATTAAAATATAAATTTATGTATAAAATTAAGCCAACAATTTCAAATGGAAGAGGTCAGTACTACTTGCAATAGTAGTCAAATCATCACACACTTTTCCATGTTGTGAAGTAGTTCTTCTAACAACAAACATTAGTTCCATCAAAATATAAAATCAAGAGAAAATTTACCCGGTGTTCTGAGATTGAAGAGGCCAGTGCTACCAGTAGTAATAGTCTAGAGTAATCACACACTTCTTTGGTATGAAATGGATCATGAAACAACGTATTTTTGTTCTACCAAAACATAAAGTTATGACCAGAATCAACTCGTCGTTTTAAAATGGGAGATGCTAGTAGTACTAATAGAAGCACTCGAATGGAATCATATATTTCTATGGAATGAAATAGTGCATGGAATAACCAATTTTGTTTCCATTAATATATAAAATTATGACCAAAATTAAGCCAACAATTTCAAATAGAAGAGGTCGGTACTATTAGCAATACTAGTCAAAAGTGATCACACACTTCCATGTTGTGAAGTAGTTCTTCTAACAACAAACATTAGTTCCATCAAAATATAAAGTCAAGAGCAAATTTAACCGGTGTTTTGAGATTGAAGAGATCAGTACTACCAGTAGTAATGGTCTAGAGCAATCACACACTTCTTTGGTATGAAATGGGTCATGAAACAACGTATTTTTGTTCTACCAAAATATAAAGTTATGACCAGAATCAACTCGACGTTTTAAAATGGGAGATGCTAGTAGTACTAATAGAAGCAGTCGAATAGGATCGTATATTTCTATGGAATGAAATATTTCATGGAATAACAAATTTTGGTTCCATTAAAATATAAATTTATGTATAAAATTAAGCCAACAATTTCAAATGGAAGAGGTCAGTACTACTTGCAATAGTAGTCAAATCATCACACACTTTTCCATGTTGTGAGTAGTTCTTCTAACAACAAACATTAGTTCCATCAAAATATAAAATCAAGAGAAAATTTACCCGGTGTTCTGAGATTGAAGAGGCCAGTGCTACCAGTAGTAATAGTCTAGAGTAATCACACACTTCTTTGGTATGAAATGGATCATGAAACAACGTATTTTTGTTCTACCAAAACATAAAGTTATGACCAGAATCAACTCGTCGTTTTAAAATGGGAGATGCTAGTAGTACTAGTAGAAGCAGTTGAATAGGATCATATATTTCTATGGAATGAAACAGTACATGGAATAACAAATTTTGTTTCCATTAATATATAAATTTATGACTAAAATTAAGTCAACAATTTCAAATGGAAGAGGTCGGTACTACTTGCAATAGTAGTCAAAAGTGATCACACACTTCCATGTTGTGAAGTAGTTCTTCTAACAACAAACATTAGTCCCATCAAAATATAAAGTCAAGAGCAAATTTAACCGGGGTTTTGAGATTGAAGAGGTCATTACTACCAGGAGTAATGGTCTAGAGTAGTACTAGAAGTAGTATACTTTTATAGAACGAAATAATCATAGGAAATCGAATTTTGGTTCCATTAAAATATAAAATTATGATTATTTCAAATGGACTAGTGGTAGTACCAATCTTTCTTAAAAAATAAAAACGTTAATACAATTTGACATTAAAGATCTTAAACTGTAAACCACCTTCACACAATTACTGTGTAATTATTTATTTTATGAAACAGTTACAGTTTAAATGACAGGAAGAAACCGTATCTAATTACAGCAAACAAGTTCATTTTTTGTCTTGTCTTAATCTCCCACAAAATTATCCGAAACAATAACCGTCACAGTTAACCCAACATCATCTTAAAGCTTGACTATAACTCACCACTGGTGCTTTGGTTGTCCAAAGTGTTAAACCTAGTATCGGGGGCGTCCGGCGAGTCCGGACTGGGCGGATGATCCGACCCTATCCCGGAACTTCCTCCGCTACTCTCCAGCCTCCTGCCCTTCACATTCTGCCCCACAATGTTGGCATTCAGGCACCTCCTCAGCTCAATGCCCGTCAAGTTCCCCTTCTGCCTGTGCACCGTGTCGTAATCCCTCGGCGGCAACAAAATGGGCGAGTTCTTCTTGCCCAGCTTCTCGCGCAGCTCCGCCGCCACCGAGTCGTACAGTGTGGTGATGCGGGTGGTCTCGACGGCGAACCGCTCCTCGCTGGACTCGCTCTCGCGCGTGCTGGTCCCGGTGTCGCTGCCCACCGAGCTCTCCACCTTCTTGTGCTCCTTCTGCGGCTTCAGCCGTCCCTCGATTTCGGCGAACTTCTTCTGGTTCTCCGGCCGCTCAATCAGCGTCTGCAGCTGCTGCTTGAGCACCGTGGCCGTCTCCAGGCTGTCGCATCTGTAGGCGTGCACGTGCAGCGGACACTTGGTCACCGGATTGAACAGCAAGAGGATGCAGGCGATGATGTCCTCGTGCTGGTACACGCAGGTTATGGTGTTGTGGGGGATGAAGTGCTTGATGGTCTCGTTTTTGGGCTTGGAATTCTTCGGGCCCTGCGACACTATGTTCTGGACGATCTTGAGGCCCTTGTGCGACACCTGGAGGGTCACCTTGAACGGCTCCACATCCTTCTCGCGCTCCTCCAGGTGCTTGATGACCGGGAGGATGTACTCGGTGCCTCGCAGGCCCTTCGACTCTTTGGCGCCGAGGAACCACACGTAGTACGACGACTTTTTTATGTCCTTTCTGAGTTTCAGCGCCATCGTTTCGGGGTGTGGGGCTCTAGGTGCTCGCCTTCATGGTACCACCTGGAACAAAATGCAAACGATGCATTGGGGCTGTCACGTTTTGAAAGTGTGTTTGTGTACCGAACGTATCGGTACGACGTTAATGGGTTTTAATTTTATTTTGCCGATTCGAAGGTGAAAGGAAATGTGTACGGGTGCGATTAATGTAGGGACATCTACGACTAGGAAGCGATGTGAAAGTGTGCAACAAACAGATCACTTCGATGCAAGCTCAGATTTTATCTCTCAGTGATCTGTTTTAATCAATTACAAATATGTCCGTGAATTTGTTTTCTCCCTATCCTTATTTTGTTGCTTAGAAAATGTTTTCAGTTCCTTCGTTTCCGTTTCTGTCACACACAGCATCCGCTTTGATTTACTAGTTTGTCAGTGGATGAATATGGATGAGATGTGATATCAAGTTGGAGATAAAAGAGAAAATGTTGTTAAACTATTTGTCAAACTGAAGAGGCTGAGAACAGTTGTAAAAGGTTACCGTGTTAAAATATTTTAAATCAGTGTTAATTGTCTCACAACAATAGAAAGAGAAATCAAATTATTGTTTACAAAAGAAGTTAATTCGATTATTACAACGATATTTTAAGATCAACTTAGATTAAGTCAATTTACCATGAAGTTTTATTTATATTTAAATGCCTGTAAAATGTTATAACTATTATTTAATGAAGTCGTGTTTTATTTAAATAGGAACCCGAGAGAAAAATTTAGACACGTTTCTAATGATAAACAAATTACACCGCAAGGTTAATTATTTAACAAATATACAAATTAAACCTGTTAAAAAACAGTAATTAATAACCAGTAACGAAAAGTTCAATAGTTCACATCTTACAAAACTTAATAATATGTTTTTAATTGGCTGTAATGAGTTTGAATGAAAATTAATTAACTTTGTATCCAGAGAAAGTATTTTTACGGCAGAAAATAATAAAAAATAATTACTTACATTCAATATTATCTTATTCAATATATTTTGATTACAGTTTTACGTAAAACAAAAATTTTTAATTACAGTATTCTGTAAAATATAAATTTATTAATTTCAATATTATCTAATTGATATTTTCAATACTGTTTTCTGTAAAACATAAATTTTGAATTACAGATTTCTGTAACCTGATATTTTTTGAAATACCTACAAAAATTGTTTAAACACTCAAATGTACTTTTGAACATGAAAACTGTGCTAAATTAAATGTCTCAGTTTTCAATGAAAATATTTTATGTATAAACAACTGATAAAATGATAATAAAAAATATTAATTTCATTCAGTATTATTTGATTACATATTTCTGTAATTTAAAAATTTCACTGTTGAAATTGTGACTCTAAAACTGGTTGAAATTGAATAATAAAATGTCATTACATATAAAATTAAAAATTAATTATCTTTGTTTTTAATGAAGGTATTTTTGAAACAGGAACTATGAGAAAAGAATAAACATTACTCTATTTCAATGTTATCTAATTAATACATTTTGATTACAGGTTTCTGTAATACATAAATTTTGAATTACACATTTCTGTAACCTGGATTTTTTGAATTACCTAAAAAAAATTGTTTAAACACCCAAATGTACATTTGAACATAAAAACTGTGATAAATTAAATGTCTCAGTTTTCAGTGAAAATATTTTTGAATAAATAACTGGTAAAGTGATAATAAAAATATTATTTCATTCAGTATTATTATAACAGTATTTTGACCACACATTTCTGTAATTTAAGCATTTCAATATTGAAATTGTGACTCTGTAACTGTTTGGAACCTTAGAAAAAATTGAATAAACTGATGTTATTACATATAAAATTAAAAATTAATTATCTCTGTATTTAATGAAGGTATTTTTGTAATAGAAACTGTGAGAAAAGAATAAACATTACTCTATTTCAATGTTATCTAATTAATATATTTTGAATACAGGTTTCTGTAATACATAAATTTTGAATTACAGATTTCTGTAACCTGAAATTTTTTGAATTACCTACAAAAATTGTTTAAACACTCAAATGTACTAAAAATGACAATAAAAAATATTAGTTTCATTCAATATTATTTAATTTTGAGTATTTTGACTACAGATTTCTGTAATTTGAAAATTTTAGAGTTGAAATTGTGACTGTAACTGGTTTGGGAAATCATTTAAATTACAGATATCTGTAAATTTAAAAATTTTTAAATGCAGATTCCTGTAAACTGAAAATTTTAAAGTGGACAACAAATCGAAGGAGCAAAAGTTTACGTGTCGAAAAATGATTTACAAAGCAAATTGGCTTTCGCAAGTTGTAAAACTGTAGCACTACAACCGCGGTGAATTCATAAATTAACGATTGCAATGGTGCATGCTTTCAGCGTGCAAATCCGAGTCGAGTACAACACTTGACGGCTGCGTTCACGGTCAATACTCTCGTAAAGTCGTAATCTCGCATAGGCCGGTGTAGAATATCAAACAGTTCGTTTACGTTAATGTGGGCAAAATAAAACGAGAGATAAGACCGTGGAACGTACGACATTTTCTGCCAACAGGTTGTTCTAATCGTCGTTCGCCCGTTAAGTTTTCTTAATCTGGTTTTAAAATTTATAAATAGCTCCTGTTTGATAAAAATCATAAAGGAATTATAAGTTTGAACCTGTGAAACGTCTAAAAATAGACATTTTTGGTTAGTTTAAGAATTTCAATTACAGGAACCTGTATCTCAAAACCGGTCACATTACAGAAATCTGTAATTTAAACATCCTTACCAAACATATCATTTAAATACTGAATAAATTTAATATTTTTTTGTTTTTCTTATAGTTCATCACTGTAACATTTTATTGAACATTCCTTAAAAAATATTTTAAATAATGATGTGATAATTTTAAGGTTCAGCAATTTATTGAACACTGAAACATCCGCAATAGACATTGAATTAACATTAGGTGTGATCAAACCGTATTACTATTTTTCTGCGGTTGCGACCTTTAATTGAATTTGTACATAAATTTGTCTAATCGAGAGCCTTGATATTTAAAACATTTGACTCATAATTTGAATATATCAGATAGGTCATGGTCTTTGTTGCTTCTTCTCCGCTTTCCAATTTTTTATGTAGACAATTGTATTTTATTTACTGTTGCTGAAATAGGAATTAACTAATAATTAACGTTATTGGTAATTAATGGAGTCTTTAAAATATTTTTAAAGGTTAATCATCAACATTAACGTAACATTTTATAAAATATTTTACATTGACCAAATAAAATAATTCATGTAATTTACTATAAATTTTCGATTACAGGGTTCTGTAATTAACAAATTTTTGAATTACAGTTTCCTGTAATGTCTGATAACACTTTGAATGGGTTGAATGATTCCTTTTTGACTTCTTTACTTAATAAAATGCTTGACACACGTTCCCGACGATTAATTTATTCCGTAGTTATCGAAACCGAGACGACGGATAGCCCGAAGCGCCACAAAAAAATCGATATGACCGAGTTCCACTCCGGATCGTCCTAACGGGAATCGATTTATTTATTTATTTAATACGATCGAACTGTAACGACCGAAAGATGGGTTTCACGGTGCCTGAATGCAGGGAATAATTTTTTTTTATTCTTAGCTGGATTTTAACTGTTTTAATGGCCACGATGTGAAATAATTGCCGGGCAATTTAGTGTGAATTTTAAGGCTTCAAAACTGTACCATAAATTAGTTTTTCGTTGCTGTGAGTAAGTAAGTTGTGAATGGGACCATTAGGCCACGCCCGTCGCGTGCGCAGTGGGTTTGTGCGCACGGTCCCAGTTTCAACTTGCACAACACCAAAGTAACGAAACTGTTGATGTGTTTGCAACGTGACAACATAATTAGCGGCCGTATCGGGAGTATCGAATCGACAAAACAAACAACGTGAGCGTTGTAGATTCGATTTTCCCCTTTTTGCATTTCTTGAGGCCACTTTTCACTTCCTCGTACGGTCCGAAACGGATTAACGAGGCGGCAATATGCAAATCCTTGATATAATTATCTTGTGGAGAGTAAAAATAAAATGCTGATAATTAATGTCACAGATGTGTTGCAATCCATCGGAAATAAGATGGAATTTGTTAATTGGACGGTTCATTTATTTTTCTGATTGGTGTGTCGTAATTTTTCTACGTGGAACTTTCATAACTTCTGTAATAGGACAAAAATGTTAATGATGTGTTTTTATAAAATAATTAGTAACATTGTTCAACGGTGTTATAAAAATTAAATATGTGATTCTTAATTTTGACTTAAACTGGTAAAATTTTTTGAAAATTTTTCTTGCAAATATTTCGAAAACAGTACATTCGGTACATTCCAAGAATATTGTACGTACATTCTAAGAATGTCCTATTCATATTCGAGGTAAATACAAATGTTGGTTAATTTTTCACAAAAAATACATTTGTTCTTTATTTTGTGATAATTTTTGTTCATTTTTTTGGTTCAACTCTTGAAAAAGTACATTCAGAATGTTCTCAGAACATTCTATGCATATTCTAAGATACAATATTCTTCTTATAATGAATGTAAATTGAAATTTTTGTTAATTTCTTGTTTAAAATACAATCTTTTTTTAATTTTGTAGTAGTTGCTTGATTTTTTTTAAATAATAGTTTAAAAAAGAAATATTAAAATTCTGTTGGTCCTAAAATTATTAAAATTTTGTAAATATATTTATCAAAATTTGATTTTTTATCTCTTTATTGCAAATATTTCGAAAATAGTACATCGGTACATTCCAAAAATATTCTAAGTACATTCTAAGAATGTCCTATTCATATTACAGGTAAATACAAATTTTAGTTAATTTTTTATAAAAAAACACATTTGTTCTTCATTTTGTAACAGTTTTTGATCATTTTTTTGGTTCAAATTTTGAAAAAGTATATTCAGAATATTCTCAGAACATTCTATGCATATTCTGAGATACAATATTCTTCTTATAATGTATGTAAATAGAAATTTTTATTAATTTCTTGTTTAAAATACAATTTTTTTTTAATTTTGTAATAGTTGCTTGATTTTTTTAAAATAATACTTTAAAGGGGAAATATTGAAATTCTGATGGTCCTAAAATTATTAAAATTTTGTAAATATATTTATCAAAATTTGTTTTTTATCTCTTTATTGCAAATATTTCGAAAACAGTACATTCGGTACATTCCAAGAATATTCTAAGTACATTCTAAGAATGTCCTATTCATATTATAGGTAAATACAAATTATAGTTAATTTTTTATAAAAAAACACATTTGTTCTTCATTTTGTAATAGTTTTTGATCATTTTTTTGATTCAACTCTTGAAAAGGTACATTCAGAATATTCTAAGAGTATTCTATGTATGTTCTGAGAATATCCTGTGCATATTTTATATAAGAAAATTTTTTTAATTTGTTGTTTTTTCTTAAAAAATGCATTTTTTCTTAATTTTGTTAATTTTGTGGCTCCAACTCTTGAAGAAGTACATTCTTAGAATATTCTAAGAACATACGTACCTCGTTAAAACATTTGTTTGTTAATTTTTTGCTTATAATGTGTTTTCCTTGTTGTCACATTTTTATGTAATAATAGTTATGATTATAAAAGTAATAAAATGATTTTAAATTAAAACTTACAACATACGTTTTATGATAATGAAAGTATTTGTTAATTTTTTAATTGTATAAAAACTAAAAGTGTTTTTGATGAAGTCCAAACCGAAGAATACCTCATAAAATTTTAATAACCATTCATAAAATCATTTTCTATATTGAATTTATGAAATGTCACTAATTGTAAAACGTACGCAACACATTGCCAAACCAAAAATAAACAAATCTAAGCCCGACAACATATTGGCAACGTGTTTGCGTTTCTGGTTAATGCAGTGGGAAAAACGAAGTAAACTTTAGTCACTAATTACGAACGATAATTAGCCCGCACGCATTATTTATTTCAATCGTTAATTGCACGTCCAAGGTTGGTGAATCGAACTGGCTTATCGGCGACAGTTTGTTCACATTTCTGGTCAAATTCGATTCCGTTCAATTTTATTTTTTTGGTTAGACCGCAAATCGTTTGTTGGTGTACAATCTCCATTATGTGTTCGAATCGTTTATGTAATTTGCGTGACTATAAACTGAACGGTACTTCGTTGGTACTCTGAGCTGAGAAAAAACCTGATGATGTTCCCCAAAATGTCGAATATATTGAACGCTCATTAAATTCGATTTCGACACCAAATAAAAAAAAATGTGGGCACACCTATGATATAATAGATCTCCGACATGATTTACATAAACGCTTATTGTTTATTAAATATCGCACACCGTGAGATACACGTGGTTATATAAAAAGTGAAAGTGCATTTGACATTTCGTTTGATAATTGCGAAAAAATTGGCACGACGAAAAATTCACGTCTAACGGAAAACTCGACGTAAAAATTTGAAAAATTAAAAACGTGACAAGGCCGCCTCATTGTCCAGATCTCCATCCAAGGTAATATGGGGGAACGTTTAATTAATTAATAATCGAAACTGAATAGAATCCAACGAATGTGGTCTACTTGGGAAATATCACTCCAAGGTTGATGCTATTATCTATCAAAGATCTGGAGCAGCTTTTATTGACTTTGTTTGAGTTATACTTGCGACACAATTACGTTTTTTTCTGCTGTCATACATATTTGTATTATAATAAATTCCTTTAAAACTTCGATAAAGAACTTTCAAGGAATTTTCTGTTGTAAGTCAATATACTAAAACAAAAAAAAATAGAATTTTTTAGAACATTTTCAATATCTGGATTATCAGGATTTCAATATTTATTCTTCACCTTATTAGTTACAAAAGTTCAAAAAAAAAATTATAATAAATACCATAATATTTTATTAAAAAGCTCATTTTAAGTAGGAAAAAGTTATAAATTTGTATTAATGTATATAAAAATAGTAGTACCATAAAATGTAGATAGAATATTCTTAGAACTTGCATAGAATGTACTAAGCATGTTTTCATAATTTTGCAGCAAAACGATGAAAATTCTGAAATGTATTTCAAAAAATTTTCAGCAATTTTAAGATCATCATGATTTCAGTATTTCTTCTTTAACTTATTATTAAGAAATGTACAAAAAAATTAATAAGAACTACCATAAAATTTTCTAAAAAATGTAATTTTTTGGTATAAAAAAGTCAGAAACAAAAATTTGTATTAATATAGAATATATATAAAGATAGTAGTACCATAGAATGTAGATAGAATATTCTTAGAATAAGCATAGAATGTACTAAGCATGTTTTCAACATTTTGCAGCAAAAAGATAAAAATTCTGAGATATATTTCAAAAAGATTTCAACAATTTTAAGATCATCATGATTTTTGTAGTTGTTCTTTAACTTATTATGAAGAAATGTACTAAAAAATTAATAAGAACTACCATAAAATTTTTTAAAAAGTGTAATTTTTAAGTATAAAAAAGTTATAAACAAAAATTTGTATTAATATAGAATATATATAAAAATTGTAGTACCATAGAATGTAGATAGAATATCCTCAGATTATGCATAGAATGTACTAAGCATGTTTTAAAAATTTTGCAGCAAAAAGATAAAAATTCTGAGAAGTATTTCAAAAATTTTTCAACAATTTTAAGGTCATCATGATTTCAGTATTTCTTCTTTAACTTATTATTAAGAAATGGACAAAAAAAAAATAATAAGAACTACCATAAAATTTTTTAAAAAATGTAATTTTTTGATATAAAAAAGTCATAAACAAAAATTTGTATTAATATAGAATATATATAAAAATAGTAAAACCATAAAATGTAGATAGAATATTCTTAGAATAAGCATAGAATGTACCAAGCATGTTTTCAACATTTTGCAGCAAAAAGATAAAAATTCTGAGATATATTTCAAAAAGATTTCAACAATTTTAAGATCATCATGATTTTTGTAGTTGTTCTTTAACTTATTATGAAGAAATGTACTAAAAAATTAATAAGAACTACCATAAAATTTTTTAAAAAGTGTAATTTTTAAGTATAAAAAAGTTATAAACAAAAATTTGTATTAATATAGAATATATATAAAAATTGTAGTACCATAGAATGTAGATAGAATATCCTCAGATTATGCATAGAATGTACTAAGCATGTTTTAAAAATTTTGCAGCAAAAAGATAAAAATTCTGAGAAGTATTTCAAAAATTTTTCAACAATTTTAAGGTCATCATGATTTCAGTATTTCTTCTTTAACTTATTATTAAGAAATGGACAAAAAAAAAATAATAAGAACTACCATAATTTTTTTTAAAAAATGCAATTTTTTGATATAAAAAAGTCATAAACAAAAATTTGTATTAATATAGAATATATATAAAAATAGTAAAACCATAAAATGTAGATAGAATATTCTTAGAATAAGCATAGAATGTACCAAGCATGTTTTCAAAATTTTGCAGCAAAAAGATAAAAATTCTGAGATATATTTCAAAAAGATTTCAACAATTTTAAGATCATCATGATTTTTGTAGTTGTTCTTTAACTTATTATGAAGAAATGTACTAAAAAAATAATAAGAACTACCATAAAATTTTTTAAAAAGTGTAATTTTTAAGTTATAAACAAAAATTTGTATTAATATAGAATATATATAAAAATTGTAGTACCATAGAATGTAGATAGAATATCCTCAGATTATGCATAGAATGTACTAAGCATGTTTTAAAAATTTTACAGCAAAAAGATAAAAATTCTGAGAAGTATTTCAAAAATTTTTCAACAATTTTAAGGTCATCATGATTTCAGTATTTCTTCTTTAACTTATTATTAAGAAATGGACAAAAAAAAATAATAAGAACTACCATAAAATTTTCTAAAAAATGTAATTTTTTGATATAAAAAAGTCATAAACAAAAATTTGTATTAATATAGAATATATATAAAAATAGTAAAACCATAAAATGTAGATAGAATATTCTTAGAATAAGCATAGAATGTACTAAGCATGTTTTCAAAATTTTGCAGCAAAAAGATGAAAATTCTGAGATATATTTCAAAAAGATTTCACCAATTTTAAGATCATCATGATTTTTGTAGTTGTTCTTTAACTTATTATGAAGAAATGTACTAAAAAATTAATAAGAACTACCATAAAATTTTTTAAAAAGTGTAATTTTTAAGTATAAAAAAGTTATAAACAAAAATTTGTATTAATATAGAATATATATAAAAATTGTAGTACCATAGAATGTAGATAGAATATCCTCAGATTATGCATAGAATGTACTAAGCATGTTTTAAAAATTTTGCAGCAAAAAGATAAAAATTCTGAGAAGTATTTCAAAAATTTTTCAACAATTTTAAGGTCATCATGATTTCAGTATTTCTTCTTTAACTTATTATTAAGAAATGGACAAAAAAAAAATAATAAGAACTACCATAAAATTTTTTAAAAAATGTAATTTTTTGATATAAAAAAGTCATAAACAAAAATTTGTATTAATATAGAATATATATAAAAATAGTAGTGCCATAGAATGTAGATAGAATATCGTTAGAATATGCATAAAATGTACTAAGCATGTTTTCAAAATTTTGCAGCAAAAAGATAAAAATTCTGAGATGTATTTCAAAAAGATTTCAACAATTTTGATATCTTCATGATTTCAGTATTACTTCAACCATAAACTACCATAAAATATAATATTTATACCAATAAAATATATAATTAATGGCAGCAATAAAATTGATTAACAGGAACATTTCGTATTATAATTATTGGCATCGATCTCACATAACAAAAACAAATTACAGATGTAAATACCGGGCACACTTTGAATAAACCATTAATCAACTCTCACCTGTCGACGAACGATGATTTCTCGTCATTCATATATATGTATCACTGTTTTTTTTCTATTTAACCCACGTTTCCTGTATCAAACCAGCAACTAACTGTAACAACTAATTGTCGCATCCACCGATAGCGGCAAAAAGCACTTTCACACATCAAAAAATCATAAAACTTAAAAACTCCGTGCAATTTTATGATGACGTACGAACGGTCCTTGTGCAACGTCGTTTTTAACGACGACAGGTTATTTGCGATCTAATGGCATTTCTTATTGTGGCCGTGATTGTTTTCATTTTATTTCGGGCTGATTTATTGACTGTGCTTTCGATTGAAACGTCCTTTGTGCCGCGAGCTTTATCGTCCATAAACGGCGTTATTATTAACGACACCCCGCACATTTTTTTACGTAACATTCGATGGTGCCACGTAATTTTCGGATCGGGGCCAATCAGGAAACGATGCTGGGTGACATCATCCTCTATAAAAAAAAAAAAATGGCAGGCAAAAGCGAAAGGCAATCTCACGAGAGGCAAAAATACGGAAAAATCGATCGACCCAATTTAAAGTTTTAAATAAACAAATCTAATGTGTTTGGGTGTCAGGAATGTGATCGGGTGGGCGATTTGCATTTTAAACGGTAATTATTTTTTCGTTTGTTACGTTCTTTCATTGTTCACCGACGTATCCGGACTGCCCACCCACCGTTCCTACTTTCTACCGGCCATAAGGTGTAGAAAATAATAAATATTGCTAATTGTTTCGTCGTGTGATCCTATGTTTAATTAGATTTGTTGCGGTTTACGTTCGTTACATTGTGTTGATTGCGATGAGGCAACTTTTGTATGCCAAGATGGTAATTAATTAATGCAACTGATTAATTTACATAAATTTTGGGATTCTAAAAATCATAAGGAAGTTTTCGGTCTGGTTTTTGGTTTCCATCTGTTCGTCATTTATATATTTAATGTTAAATTTTAGTTTTAATGATTAATTTCTCACTTTCAAGGCTTTAATAATTTATTCTAATCGGTTAATTTAAAATTATTGATGTAAATTCCGTAAATAACTAAATATAAAATTTACAAAACACTTTCTTATTTGGTATTCTTATTTTTATGGTGTATAAGCAATAGTTTTGATGATAATTTTATTTTATTTGAATTTATAAAAATTATTTGAAAATTTCAAAATATTCATGAAAAACTTCAAAGGGTGTTGTTCTATGGATATTCTACATACAATTTATGTTTATTTCTTGCTTGTAATTAATTAAAGACACATTTTTAACTTATTTAGAGCTTTAGAATTACTGAAAATTTTCAAAAATGTTTATGACAATACGTCTTTTCTTGCTGAAGTCTTAAATATATACATAGCACAATTTATGTACATTCTATGAATACTCTATGTATTTTCTATTTTAACATGTTGATATATAACTTATATTAATTTATAACTCTTTAAAAACATCTTGCTTTTAATTTTTTGACACTTTTTGTTGTGACTTTGGTCTTTAAACTGCTTAAGTAACAATTTTAAAGAAGAAACATGGAAATTTTGATTTAGATTTACAAAAATGACCTAAAATTATTTGAAATTTTCAAAATACATAACAAAAATTTGAGTTTTTAAGGCAGAAATTTAGAAAACATGCCTAGGACATTCCAAGCATGTTCTATGGATATTCTAAGTACATTTTATGCTTATTTCTTGCTTGCAATTCTTTAAAGACACATTTTTTTATTTATTGAGAGCTTCAAAATTATTGAAAACTTTCAAAAATGTTTACCAGAGTACGTCTTTCTTGCTGAAGACTTAAATATATACATAGCACAATTTACGTAAATTCTATGAATATACTATGCATTTTCTATTTTAATATGTTCATATAAAACTTATATTAACTTATAACTCTTTAAAAACACCTTGCTTTTAATTTTTTGACACTTTTCCGTAATGACTTTGGTCTTGAAACTGCTTAAATAACAATTTTAAAAAAGAAACATGGAAATTTTGATTTAGATTTACAAAAATTGCCTAAAATTATTTGAAATTTTCAAAATATATAACAGAAATTTGAGTTTTTATTTGATGATAATTTTCTAATGTGACATTTAATTTTAAACTACTAAAATAAATATCTTAAAGAAAAAATATAGTAATTTTAGACTTGTGAAGAAACAGTTGGTCCACTAATTCATCAACATGTTCATGAAAAAGTTCCCATTAGCATCGATATAGTTAAAATGAACAGTTCATTTGTAGGTGAACGGGAAACAAGTTAAAAATAATAATACAATATATTTACAATGTTTTCAACGTAATTAATATAATGTTAATCATTAATTAGCGCCGTATCCTTGCAGGAAGTCATGTGTAAGAACTGTAATATGCGTTATAATGGAAAATTGTACTCGCTCTAGTCAGTTCCTGCATTCGCAAATCATAAAATTTTTCATCTTAATTAATTGACTGCTTTATTTAACAAATTTTATCTTTATCACATTATTAATTTTAATTAATATCAAAGATTTGTGTAAAATTATTGGGCGCCATCTTTGTGTCACTTTTATAAATTGTAGTACCCACTTAATCCGTCATCGATTTGGGCGCCAAATTTGAAAATTAACCATTATTTTGAGGTAAGTTATTCAAAAATAAATTGTTACGAGACAAATTTTCGGCTGAGCTCATTAAATTGAACAACCCATATTAAGTTAGCGGTGTCCGCGGATTCCAAAGGCCACCGGCATCGACGTGACGCAACCGACGGATAGGGCAAAGTGGGCTGGACCTCTCCCGAGTTCGTGACCATGGCCTGTTCGATATGCCACAAACGAAACACGTCGAGAAGATGAGTCTAATCTAATAGAAAAAAAAAACTGGTCCACGATCAATTAGAGATTTTTAATTAATTTCCATCGACGATTGGGACGACGCCGAATTGTGGTCGGGTGACGAGGCGGATTTTTTTTACTTTTTATATATTCATCTCGTCGGCAATTTGTCAGGTTGTTTAAAAAGTGTGTCGCAACCCAGTTTCGCTGGCCGGTAGAACGTTTGTTGTTTCGGTGTGTGTGTCTGTGTTTTTTTTTTCTGTCGTGGACGGTTAGAAAACAAATGTCGAAACGATAATGAACGGTGGAGTTTTCGTGTTGGACAACATTTTTGGAACGGGTCGATTGTTAATTTGTTACAAAAGTGTGCAAGAATAAATAAATAATTTATGGAAATCGTTTTTTATTCAGGTTGAACAAGATTTAAGCAGATTGCAGTTGATGAAAGTAAAATTTTGAATATTGAATTTTATTTAACATATTTTTAATAAAGAATATTTTAATATCAAGTATAAAAATATTTATTTTAAATTTAAAAACTTACAATATAAAAATATAAATTTAAAAGCTCTCAAAACAAATGTTTATTATTGTTATATTATAAAGTTTCTAAATAAAATAAATCAGATATAAATATAAATAAAAATATTAAAAATTATTTATTTTATTATAATCAAATTATTTATTTATACTTTAAAAGTATTAAAATATTTACTTCAAATTTAAAAACTCTCAAAAGAAATATTTTCAAAAATGTTTATATTACGAAGTTTATAAATGAAATAAATCGGAATTAATATAAATAAACATATAAATATTAAAAATTATTATTTTCAAATTTGTTTCTTATGTTTATATTACGAAGTTTATAAATGAAATAAATCAGATAAATAAATATATAAATATTAAAAATTTTAATTTTTAATACTTTTAAAGTATTTTATTTTAATCTATTTATCTAAGTATTTTATTTTAATCAAATTATTTATTTATACTTTAAAAGTATTAAAATATTTACTTCAAATTTAAAAGCTCTCAAAATAAATATTTTCAAATTTGTTTATTATTCTTATAGTACAAAGTTTCTGAATAAAATAAATCGGAATAAATATAAATAAACATATAAATATTAAAAATTATTTATTTTATTATAATCAAATTATTTATTTATACTTTAAAAGTATAAAAATATTTACTGCAAATTTAAAAGCTCTCAAAATAAATATTTTCAAATTTGTTTATTATGTTTATATTCCAAAGTTTCTAAATAAAATAAATCAGAATAAATATAAATAAACATATAAATATTAAAAATTATTTATTTTAATATAATCAAATTATTTATTTATACTTTAAAAGTATTAAAATATTTTCTTCAAATTTAAAAGCTCTCAAAAGAAATATTTTCAAAAATGTTTATTATGTTTATATTACGAAGTTTATAAATGAAGTAAATCGGAATTAATATAAATAAATATATAAATATTAAAAATTATTTATTTTATTTTAATCAAATTATTTATTTATACTTTAAAAGTATTAAAATATTTACTTCAAATTTAAAAGCTGTCAAAATAAATATTTTCAAAAATTAAAAATGATTTATTTTATTATAATCAAATTATTTATTTATACTTTAAAAATATTAAAATATTTACTTTAAATTTAAAAGCACACAAAATAAATATTTTCAAAATTGTTTATCATTGTTATATTACAAAGTTTCTAAATAAAATAAATCAGAATAAATATAAATAAACATAAAAATTATTTATTTTATTATAATCAAAGTATTTATTTATACTTTAAAAGTATTTTAAATTTAAGAGCTCTCAAAATGAATATTTTCAAAAATGTTTATTATTGTTATATTACAAAGTTTCTAAATAAAATAAATCAGAATAAATAAAAATATAAATCTTAAAAATTATTTATTTTATTATAGTCAAATTATTTATTTATATTTTAAAAGTATTTCAAATTTAAAAGCTCATAAAATAAATATTTTCAAAAAATGTTTATTATTGGTATATGACAGTTTCTAAATAAAATAATTTAGAATAAAATTCATTTATAAAATTATCAAAACTTTACTTTTTTTAATAAATAACCTTTGTTTCAAGTATCCCAATTAAAGCTGGTTTTTAACCTTTAACGTTTTCAATTTAGAACTTTATACAATTTATGCAACAATTATCTGTAAGGTATAATTACACAAATTAAACAATGGATGTTCAAATCAGCTTCTAATTAGGCATTTAAATTTTAATTAATTTGACCTCATTATTTTTAAGAATTTTCATTAACATCAACGTTAATTCAAAGTATAAAATATTTTTTTAAAATAAAAATTAATAAAAGAAATAATAAATTAAGTTATTTATTTTTACAATTCTGTGAAAACTTTTGAGAATTGAGCAACATTTTGGTAAGTTATAAAACAATGTTTCCCACATTATTAAATATTGTTTAGAAGTAACAAGGATGTCTGAAGCCTTTACGTAATTTAATTAAATAAATTTATTAAATATAATAATATAAAATTTCTACAAGATAAAAAGCTAATTAATAGTTTTCAACAATTTTTTTCTACAATTTAAACTAAGTATTGTGTAAAGGTCAGAAAGACGGAAACTTAATAAAAATCTTTAAAAAAACACACAATATTAAGACACTAATTAAGTTTTTACTGCATAATTTTACACGACAGGCAACAATAAACCAGAAACAGGAAAACGTCGATAAATAATTTTAATTACTCCTTTTTTTCACTTCAAATTACTTTTTAAAACGAATCGAAAACTTTCCAAGATAATCACATGGTTTTTTTAGTGTTTAAATGTGTTTTAATTGTAACTGTATGAATTGTAAGTGGGTTAATGTTGGTATTTAGTTAAAATAATATTTTTAACAATTAATTAATTAATTAATTAATTAATTTTCTTCTTTGTTATTTCTTCCAATTTTACTTTTCTAATAAACCACATCTGGTAAATTCTGGCTTATAAGGTTAATTGAAATCAGATGCCAAAGACTTAATAGTTAATTTAAAGTTATGCATAAATCTGTGACACGATTACGATTTTCGTTTTTAATTGTCCACGACCATTTCGAATGTAGGTAAAGTTTTTCTATTGCGAAGTTAACGGTTGATTCTCGTTGACTGGTACTGCTCGTATCTAGTGGTTGACCTTCGTTAAACGAAACTGCATGGTTCTGTCTAGATTCGATGGTGCAACGTTCCGAACCAGGGGATAATCGATACGGTTTTGTGGCCAAAAATGATTCGAATGTGTGGGTGGACGTGGGACGAAATTATGTCATAAATTACCAAAGAATTCTAAATTTAAATTGATGATAATTTATTTGTTCCTGGCCAAATTAAAGCAAATTTAATTGAACTAGTCAAAATTAACTATATTGATACAGAAGATCTGACCAAAATCTCTGTGAAGTTGTTCTACTGTAAAATATTCAATTTTTAAGATTTTTTAATTAAATTAATAAAATTAATACTTTAAAATATGCTGAATTGAAAAGTGAAAATTGCATGTTTGCACCTTTTTTGGTTTTCTCACCATAAATTGTTATATTAAAATTTATGTAACCGAAGAGCTGACCCAAAAACTCTGTGGAGTTGATCTACTGTAAAATATTAAATTTGTAAGATTCTTCAATTAAATTAACAGAACTAATACTTTAAAATATGGTGAATTAAAAGGTAAAAACTGCATGTTTGAACCTTTTTTGGTTTTTTCACAATAAATTTTTAAAATCACATAAATATTTGTGTGATCGAAGAGCTGACCCAAAAACTCTGTGGAGTTGTTCTACTGTAAAATATTCAATTTTTAAGATATTTTAGTTAAATTAACAGAACTAATACTTTAAAATATGCTAAATTAAAAGGTGAAAACTGCATGTTTACACCTTTTTTAGTTTTCTCACAATAAATTGTTAAAATCATATAAATATTTGTGTGATCGAAGAGCTGACCCAGAAACTCTGTGAGATTGTTCTCCTGTAAAATATTCAATTTTTAAGATATTTTAGTTAAATTAACAGAATTAATACTTTAAAATATGTTGAATTGAAAGATGAAAACTGTATGTTTGCACCTTTTTTGGTTCTCTCACAATAAATTGTTAAAATCATATAAATATTTGTGTGACCGAAGAGGTGACCCAAAAACTCTGTGGAGTTGATCTACTGTAAAATATTCAATTTGTATGATTTTTAAAATAAATTAACAGAATTAATACTTAAAAATATGCTGAACTGAATGGTGAAAACTGCATGTTTGAACCTTTTTTGGTTTTCTCACAATAAATTTTTAAAATCATATAAATATTTGTGGGGTCGAAAAGCTGACCCAAAAACTCTGTGGAGTTGTTCTACTGTAAAATATTCAATTTTTAAGATATTTTAATTAAATTAACAGAATTAATACTTTAAAATATTCTGCATTAAATGGTGAAAACTGCATGTTTGCACTTTTTTTGGTTTTCTCACAATAAATTGTTAAAATCATATAAATATTTGTGTGACCGAAGAGCTGACCCAAAAACTCTGTGAGGTTGTTCTACTCTAAAATATTCAATTTTTAAGATTTTTCTATTAAATTAACAGAATTAATACTTTAAAATATTCTAAATTAAATGGTGAAAACTGCATGTTTGCACTTTTTTTGGTTTTCTCATAATAAATTGATAAAATCATATAAATATTTGTGTAACCGAAGAGCTGACCCAAAAACTCTGTGAGGTTGTTCTACTCCAAAATATTCAATTTTTAAGATTTTTTAACTAAATTAACAGAATTAATACTTTAAAATATTCTGCATCAAATGGTGAAAACTGCATGTTTGCACTTTTTTTGGTTTTCTCATAATAAATTGTTAAAATTATATAAATATTTAACCGAAGAGCTGACCCAAAAACTCTGTGATGTTGTTCTACTCTAAAATATTCAATTTTTAAGATATTTTAATTAAATTAACAGAATTAATACTTTAAAATATTCTGAATTAAATGGTGAAAACTGCATGTTTTCACTTTTTTTGGTTTTCTCATAATAAATTGATAAAATCATATAAATATTTGTGTGACCGAAGAGCTGACACAAAAACTCTGTGGAATTGTTCTACTCTAAAATATTCAATTTTTAAGATATTTTAATTAAATTAACAGAATTAATAGTTTAAAATATTCTGAATTAAATGGTGAAAACTGTATGTTTGCCCCTTATTTGGTTTTCTCACAATAAATTGTTAAAATTATATAAATATTTGTGTGACAGAAGAGCTGACCCAAAAACTCTGTGGAGTTATTCTACTGTAAAATATTCAATTTTTAAGATATTTTAATTAAATTAACAGTATTAATACTTTAGAATATGGTGAATTAAAAGGTGAAAACAACATGTTTGTTTCTTTTTTTGGTTTCCTGTCAATAAATTATTAAAATCACATAAATATTTGTATAAAAAATCATCTTAATCCATTGACCAATTAACATACTTAATCCATTCTAATTAACCAATGCACAGTTTTAGTACATAATCAACAATTGCAATTAAATTAATTCAGTTCCCATATTGATTATAAAAGAGCACAATCCACAAAACATAATCCAAGTATCATTTCTCATAATCGGTTGCATCGAAACAGGTTAAGTGTCGGTGTGGCTTACTTCCCACATTAATTCAGCCATTTGTTCTGACTGTTATGAAATAAAATGAAAATTAAACCATTGTTGTCACTTCACTGATTAAAAATTAATTAACGATTAAATATTTTTAGGATTAAACCTGGACATTAATCTCAGTCTTACTATAGAGGTTCAACTAGTCGTTAGTGTCGTTTTGTCAAAAACAAAACCCGTAGCG
Organism: Aethina tumida; assembly: GCF_024364675.1. NCBI lineage: Eukaryota > Metazoa > Arthropoda > Insecta > Coleoptera > Nitidulidae > Aethina > Aethina tumida. The sequence goes on along the minus strand of NC_065440.1, from coordinate 16,432,477 downwards.
GACTTTCTCCGGGTCGGGCATTTTAATCAAACCGCCACAACTAATTGCCGACTTCTGGTGGCATCTGATTATTTAAACGAATCGAAGTAAAAGTGCTTCAGCGGAGTCCCGGAGGCTCTGAGCTTATTGCGAGGCGTTAAATCGAGTGTGACGTCCCGTGGGCAGGTTCCGCAGGTTTAATTGAATCGGGTTCGATCGATGGCTGTTAACAAGTGTCGGAGATATATCGGCTGTTTGGCCGATTTATCGCACCTTGTGCGTAATTAACGGTAAACGTTGCGTGTAAAGGTGGCTGAAAAATATCGGTTGCGGGTTGGACATACGTCAAGGTGTCAAGGAAATGCATAAACAGACAGTTCGTGTTGCAACCAATCGACTGACTTTGAAATTACTCCGGTGTGCATATTAAATTGTCATTAAAATGCATTAATTAACTACAATTTGGATAAAAATAAAATACTAACACGTCATTTATAATTTCATTAGTTTTTTACAAATTACATTCGTTAATAAAAAAGGTTGGAACTCTTCCTTTTATTAGTTTAACATGTTGCCATTCAGTCCTCGCTTCACTTTCATAATTAAATGGCCGATAATTAACCCCCATAAACAGTGATCCGAAAATCTGCAGCCTCCGACTCGTGCATCCAAAATGCTTTTACTAATATTCACGTGCGTCGTTTGCTTTTACTCGCTTTCTATAAGAAGGGACCGATACAGTTTTTTTATTACCCACAGATAAGTTTCACTTTCACTGTTGGATCATTATCCGAATTTTGTCTTTGTGCGTTGCAATTATTGGCCATGATTAATTGATTTAAGGCCCCACCTAAAAGTTTCGTTTCCTGTCCTACACCAATCAAAACACTCAACAATTCGATAACGATCTAATGGTTAATGTCTTTGTCTGTTGGAATTTTTGGGTTTATCCAAGGATACCGACGTCCAGCACAGATTTCCAAGAGTGAGATCATCAAAAATTAGCAATAATTACATAAATTGAGGCGGGAGAAAATTCTAATTGGGCTAAAATGACAACGGAAAACAATGGAGGTGATTTTATAATTAAAAACAATCACGATTATTAACGAATTTTCTTAAATAATAAAGCGTGAAGGTAAAGAAGATTGTTTGTCCGGACTGATGAGAGAACACAATGTAAATAAACATACTTACAACCAGTTGGATAATTTTACGTAATACTTAATGTATTTTTAATCATTTATTCAATTATGTTAATCAAAATATTTGATTTCGCAATTTAGTAATCCCTGCGATTTATGGACTACACATAATAAATAATGTTTTAGGATAAATATGGGTGTAGTTTTATAATTGGATGTTTTATGATTGAAAAACGTTATGTAAATACTTAATGATGCAAATTCCCACATTATAAATATTGGCAGATAAGAGTTTTGACTTGTTGAAGTTAAAATTGTTGTTATTAAATTACATAATGTGTTTTACTGTTATGCTTTTAAGAGTAAATAAAAATGATAAACAGTAAAATAAAGTTTAAACTTTTTTATTGAACAATATAATCACATTTTTTTAAATATTATTTACTATACATAGGAATTCACTTCACAATGTTCAATGGAATTTTTACATTCAATTAAATTCGATTGTATAAATATGATATCAACAGATTTCAATGTAATTTCAACAGAATTCCAACAGAATTTCAATAGAATATTTATAAATTTCTGTAGAATATCAATAGAATAACAGAATGTTCATAGAATTTCAACTGAATGTCAAAAGAATTTCAACAGAATGTCGAAAGAAGTTTAATATTATTATTTAACAAAATATTTGAATAGAATTTTAATGAATTTCTATAGAATTCCAACAAATTTTCTATAAAGTATCTGAAAAATATCTATATAATATCATTAGAATAACAATATTCATATAATTTCATCAGAATGTCAAAAGAATTTTTACAGAATGTCAAAAGAAGTTCAATGTTATTATTTAACAAACATATTTCAATAGAATTTTAATAAATTTCTATGTAATTTCAACAAAATTTCTATAGAAAATCTACAAATTTCTATAGAATATCTATAGAACAACAGAATATTCATAGAATTTCAACAGAATGTCAAAAGAATTTCAATAGAATGTCAAAAAAAATTTAATATTATTATTCAACAAAATATTTGAAGAAAATTTTAATGAATTTCTATTGAATTCCAAAAAAATTTCTATATAATATCTGAAGAATATCTATAGAATATCAATAGAATAACAATATTCATAGAATTTTAACAGAATGTAAAAATAATTTCAATAGAATGTCCAAAGAAGTTCAATATTATTATTCAACAAAAATATTTCAATAAAATTTTAATAAATTTCTATAGAATTTCAACAGAATTTGTATAGAATATCTATAAATTTCTGTGGAATATCAATAGAATCACAGAATATTCATAGAATTTCAACAATTTCAACAGAATGTCAAAAGAATTTCAATAGAATGTCAAAAGAAGTTTAATATTATTATTCAACAAAATATTTGAAGAGAATTTTAATGAATTTCTATAGAATTCCAAACATATTTCTATATAATATCTGAAGAATATCTATAGAATATCAATAGAATAACAATATTCATAAAATTTTAACAGAATGTAAAAATAATTTCAATAGAATGTCAAAAGAAGTTTAATATTATTATTCAACAAAAATATTTCAATAGAATTTTAATAAATTTCTATAGCATTTCAACGGAATTTGTATAGAATATCTATAAATATCTGTAGAATATCAATAGATTATAAATAGAATAACAGAATGTTCATAGAATTTCAACAGAATATCAAAAAAGTTCAATATGTTAATATAATTTTAATGAATTTTTATAGAATTTTAACAGAATTTCTAAAGAATATCTACATAATATCTGTAAAATATCTATAGAATATTCATAGAATTTCAATGGAATGTCAAAAGAAGTTCAATATTATTCTAAAAATTCAATGTAATTTAAAGAGAATGTCTACAGTATTTCAATAGAATGTCAAAAGAAGTTCAATAGGACTTCAACAGAATTTGAATAAAATATTAATAAAATTTCAACACAACCAGAGAATGTAAATTTTGGGATGATCGTGTACGGTTTAATTACCGACAAATCAATTTTGCAACTGGAGCGAGGCTCTTGACAAAATTATTTTTCATGCTTTCCTCTTACGTAAGCATCAATTAAAGCTCAGCATCGATAGAAAGCGGACGAAAATCTTAAATCTCAAGACATTTTCTTTGGCATCATTAAATTCGACACAATTCCCCCCCTCAAACAAGTTAATAACGCCAAAGCCTTGCGATTCGCTTTTTTGTTGTACCGTTGCAGATTTGCAACGTTACGTAAACGTGTGGCATTAATTTCATCTCGGCCAGATTGCAATTATTAAAAGTCAATTAGCGTCAAATTGGCATTTTAAACGTCGGTCCCGATGTTAATGTTTCGACAGGCACTAATTGCGTGTAATTAACATTGTATGTTTTATGTAAATTGTACGTAAGATTTACGGAAACTGTAATTAACCGTTGTTCGGTACGACATTGGTTGTCCTTTTGTTTTTTCTTGGTGTGTCGTGTTAACTGTTCCGTGCCGAAAATCAGTGATTTTTGTTGATAAAAATAAATGTGTTGTGGTCACTTACCGATTCAAAATCGCAGTTCAAGGGAACAAGTATCTGAAAACAACAAGAAATGTAATAATCATCTAATTATTGTTATTAACAGGCTGATTGTAAGCTTAAAAATATATAATTATGGCTATGATGATTTGGTTAAAAACAAAAACAAACTCAATTCTTGTTTAACGTAAATGTTAATGTTTTAGTGCTTTCCAGAATTTTAATATTGAATCAATATTTCAACTTAATTCTCTGAGAATTTCAGCAGAATAACCATAGAATGTCTACTGAAGTTTAACAGAATATCAAACGAATTTCAATAGAATTTTGACTGAATTTAAATAGAATCTCAAAAAATTTTTAAATAATTTTAATGTTTAATCAATATTTCAATAGAATTTAAATATAATTTCAACATAATTCTGTGAGAATTTCAGCAGAATGTCCATAGAATTTCTATAGAAGTTCAACAGAGTCTCAAAGGAATTTCAGTAGAATTTCGACTGAATTTAAATAGAATCTCAATAAATCTTTAAATAATTTTAATGTTTAATCAATATTTCAATAGAATTTAAATATAATTTCAACATAATTCTGTGGGAATTTCGGCAGAATGTCCATAGAATTTCTACAGAAGTTCAACAGAGTCTCAAAGGAACTTCAGTAGATTTTCGACTGATTTTAAATGGAATCTCAAAAAATTTTTAAATAATTTTAATGTTTAATCAATATTTCAATAGAGTTTAAATATAATTTCAACATAATTCCCTGAGAATTTCATCAGAATGTCCATAGAATTTCTACAGAAGTTCAACAGAGTCTCAAAGGAATTTCAGTAGAATTTCGACTGAATTTAAATAGAATCTCAAAAAATCAATCAATATTTCAATAGAATTTAAATATAATTTCAACATAATTCTCTGAGAATTTCAGCAGAATGTCCATAGAATTTATACAGAAGTTCAACAAAGTCTCAAAGGAATTTCAGTAGAATTTCGACTGAATTTAAATAGAATCTCAAAAAATTTTTAAATAATTTTAATGTTTAATCAATATTTCAATAGAATTTAAATATAATTTCAACATAATTCTCTGAGAATTTCAGCAGCATGTCCATAGAATTTCTATAGAAGTTCAACAGAGTCTCAAAGGAATTTCAGTAGAATTTCGACTGAATTTAAATAGAATCTCAAAAAATTTTTAAATAATTTTAATGTTTAATCAATATTTCAATAGAATTTAAATATAATTTCAACATAATTCTCTGAAAATTTCGGCAGAATGTCCATAGAATTTCTACAGAAGTTCAACAGAGTCTCAAAGGAATTTCAGTAGAATTTCGACTGAATTTAAATAGAATCTCAAAAAATCTTTAATAATTTTAATGTTTAATCAATATTTCAATAGAATTTAAATATAATTTCAACATAATTCTCTGAGAATTTCAGCAGAATGTCCATAGAATTTATACAGAAGTTCAACAAAGTCTCAAAGGAATTTCAGTAGAATTTCGACAGAATTTAAATAGAATCTCAATGTATTATTTAATTAATATCAATAAATTTCCGATATTATTCCAGTACATTATTATTTATATTATTATTGAGTTAATTTTTAAGTTTAATTAATTCAAATCCTTAAACCAATTACCGTATTCAACGAAAACCTTAATTAAACCGTCAATTTCCTGAACAACACGAAAGATACGAAATAATTCTAATGTGCAAATCCGCATGTAAAACATTAAAATAAATTAAACGCGACAACAACATTTACATTAAAGTAAAACAAGGATCAGTTTCGACCGCACCTTCTAAAGGATTTCTAATTGGATTTATGACTTGTCGTTTAATCTCGTGCAATTGGAAATGGAAAAGAGACTTTATTTTTCTTATCACTTGTCACTTTCAGCCCGTTCCCTGCTGAAACCGTCGGTCGTTTAACTCCTGACTGAATTTATATTTTATTTTTGTACCGGTGAAAGCATCAAAAACAATCAATCAGTCCGACGCATCGATACGATTGGAAACTGATCAATTGCAACAATGGACATTTTCAATCAATCGACAAAAAATATAAAAAACGAGGCCGAATCGATCTGGTTGCAAAACTCCACAGACAAAGAGCTGAATAACTAAATGTGAGATATGGGACATGTGAATCTGTCACATTTTAATAATTATTCACTGCGCCGAGCAAAGTGGAATCTGACCTCTTAACCGTGCCACCTCGGGCGTAAACGGAGAAATTCACACACGCGGAAGCGTTTGTTTTAAATAAATATTGTGGAAAATTGTAAATATTGTTATAAAGCGGTTTATGGCACGCCGGAGACTCTCTCAACGTTATCGTATCTTACGTTAATCGCTGCCGGTTTCGAACAACAGGAAAACTTTATGGTGGTACTGTTATAGTACCCTTGTTATCGCAGTGTTTATGGACGAACATTAAAGTACCTAATTGGGGCTATGGCAAACGACTAAGTAGTACCAGTAGTAAAACAAGAAAGTACCACCTATCTGCTTCAGTACCTTTAATAATGTTCGTGTATTAAAGTTTATGGCAACAATTGAAAGTACATATCCACACAAGAAACTAACAAAAGTATTAATAAAGGTCAAAATGTAATAAAAGATTTTATAGTACTATAATAATAGTAAAATAGTTTATAAAAAATAAGTGTAGAAAGTGTAAATTTACATATAGTACTTTTAGTAATGTTCTAAACTTGTTTTAGTAGATATTTCAGAAAAAAAAACAAGGATACGTAAGTTTATTTGTATAAATGTAACTGAAGTAGTACTGCAATTTTAAAAAATAGATTTATCATTTTTAGTATGTTAATTTAGTCAAAAGAACCTAAAGGTGCATATTTATATCAATATGGTATGTCTGGGGTATAAATAAGAGTAAATGAAGTAGTACTGTACTTTAAAAAATAGATTTATCACTTTTAACTTATTAAAATTACTTGGAAAACCAAAAGGTTACACATTTAAACTAAAATTATAAGTCTATCTGTACAAATAAGAGTAACAGAAGTAGTACTGAAATATACAAAAAAAGATTTACGACCTTTTTTATAGTCAGTTTAGTCAATAAAATATAAAGGTGCATATTTATATCAATATTGTAAGTCTATGTGTATAAATAAGAATAAATGAAGTAGTACTGTACTTTAAAAAATAGATTTATCACTTTTAACTTATTAAAATTACTTATAAAAACAAATGGATATAGATTTAAATTAAAATCATAAATCTATCTGTACAAATAAGAATAACTGAAGTAGTACTGAAATATATAAAAAAAGATTTACGACCTTTCTTATGGTCAGTTTAGTCAATAAAACAAAGGTGAATATTTATATCAATATTGTAAATCTATGTATATAAACAAGAGTAAATGAAGTAGTACAGTACTTTAAAAAACAAATTTATCACTTTTAGTCTACTTCATTTAGTCAGTAGAACATAAAGGTGTATATTTATATCAATATCGTATGTCTATGGGTATAAATAAGAGCAAATGAAGTAGTACTGTACTTCAAAAAATAGATTAATCTCTTTTAAGATATTAAAATGATTCAGGAAAACAAAACGGTACATATTTGTGTCAAAATCAAAAGTCAATTATCTACATAAATAAGAGTAACTGAAGTAGTACTACACTATAAAATATTTTTAGTACAGTTAATTTGGTTTCAAAATATTTAGAAACACAATAAACCATTCTTCCCACAATACTTTTTAATATTAATAATAGATAAATATTTAACGACCAGGTACTTATAATGTGTGGTAATTGGCAGAGTTGGTACTCAAGACATGTACAAAATTTCGCATTGTTTCTAACAAGTACACAAATAATACGTTAGCACAGACAAGTTAATAAGTTAATAACTCATTAATCCCAGCTACAAAAACACACATGACAATATAATGGTACCGCCAAGTGATTACTACCTTTTGCAACCGCCATTATTTTCTTCTACACGACCATTTCGTGTTTCAAAATTAAAAACGAGAGAACGAAAAAACAATGCCCCGATGCCATAATGCCAAACTTTCCCCTTAAAAAGCAGTACCGCACCGTTTGTTTGGTTCCCAAGGCTCCGAAAACCTGAGACGGCCGGGTCCGGGTAATGACATTCATTAAACATTTACGGTGCGTCCCGCGAAATCGGTGTAACAAATTAGCTAATGGGTCGGCCGGAAAACCGCCGGTACTGTTAGCTCAATTCGAAAAATCGACGGAGCGCGTCGGCTGCCCACTTACTTTCTTCGACCTCGCAATTACATCTGGACATCTCGCGGTGCACACGCCCGAGAAATCGGCGCGGGATGAAAGTCCAGCTTCGGCCGGTACCATTCGTCGGTTTTGGGGCCTCTTGATAGCTCACTAGAGCCCCTTGAAACTCTAGTGTTTTGGATTTTTGGATGACGCTGGATTGGAATGTTATTTGGTTGGTACGGTACTTGGTACTACTAACTAAAATCTTCCTGCGACACCTTTTATTATAAAGTTACCAGTATGTAAGTGAAAAAGCCCTAACTTTTATGTAACCAAGTGACTTCTAGTACTAATTGAGGTGGTACCGCACTTTTTGCCCACCAAAACCGTAACAGTTTAGGGAGTGGAATGTTTCAAACAACCTAACCCACTTACAACCAACATAAATAAATTGTACGAGAGTAGTACCATACAATTTCATCGCTAGAAACTTAGTTAAGTTGCAACTCAATTATAAAGTTACTTTCATAAGGGCTTGGTGAATGAAACGCTGCAATTATCCATCGTCTGCTGACTTTAAGTCGGTCAGTGCTATTCCCAATATCGACAAATCAATCCTGGTGGTACTACCAGCACTGATATCGATCTGATTACATCGACATTACATGAATTATGCATCGCTGAAGCAAAACAATGCACGATGACATTTGAAAGTAAGGCTTTTTCTTCAAAACCAACACAATGATGGCATTGAAACCAAACTAACGGTTGGTATTTGCTATTATTGCAAGGAAATATTGTCAATTGATGCTGGATTCGTATGCCATATGCTCGAGAACATGTGTAAGATCAATGGAAGGAGATCTTTTGATTGTGTGCCGAGAATTTTGGAGGTTTGTGCCTTCTGTTCCGATTATTAGTGTAAAAATTCGACAACAATTCATCAACGATTGGCGGAAGCCATCTTTTGACTTACACAAGATCAGTACCCGAGTACCAAAAACTTAACGTTACATCTGGAGGGACAAAAGCAAGACAACCGGACCAGAAGCTGTGTAGACTATTAACCAATAAATAAATGTTGAGCAAAAGTGACAATGTATCTTTGTGTGTGTGTGTGTGTGGATTACAATTAGCATAAGAATCCAGCGGACGAACAATTAACCAGCGTCGTGCCGGCCTCAAGGATTTCCTTGGTCGCCCCGATGAAAGGTAGAAACGAGGAGCGACTAGGTCACGACTTCGCCTCCATTCGCATTCGATTTGGCGTAATGCAGTAAAAAAAGTGGGCAAAATGGCGAGGAGACCTTCTAATTTTAATCCGCCGTTGTCTCGAACACAATGCACGTATTAACGAAACGTTTCTGTACGTGAGAATGTTCGAAAATTTTTACAGAAATGTTAACGATGGCCGGCGTTACGAAAATAGTTTATAAAAGTGAGATGTTTCGGGTTCATAAATAAACGGGCTAATCAATGACGACGGGATGGATAATCGATTAAAACTGGTTTTGCAAAACTCATTTCGATAGCGAATCGGCTTTTTTACATAATAAATTCCGTGTCTTGCTCACCTTACACATTTTTTTGTAAATTGTTTGAGTTCCAAAAATAGCTTTTAATGTATTTTTGTTTGTGTTTTTGTAGGATCCACATTCTAGAAATGATATTCTAGATGGAACATTGTTTTACAAAGATTCTAGATTTATTTGTTTGTCATTTAAAGAATCTTTGGTGACTTTTTTTACTTTCCATAAAATAGGAAATATATATTCTAGTCTGATCATGATGAAGATGAGGAATTTCCTCTGACAATTTTAAGTCTAATTATCAAAGCAATGAAATAATTAAGCATGGCGAAGCCTTTACTGCTTTTTTACTGAGGAATTTATTATGATATTTTCAATTCTAACGTCAAAGCAAGAAAATAATTAAACAGAAGTTATGAAATAGTAACATTCCATGATAAATAAATAGACCTTTTTAAGTAGTCTAATCTAATCCTAATGAAGCTTTTGGTAATTTATTTACTGACTTTCAAGTCTAACTTCAAAACAATGAAATATTTAAACAGAAGAAGGGAAATAGCAACATTTAATGATTAAACAACATTAACTGTCAATTATAAATAACCAAGATGAAACTTGTGGTATATTTTTACTGGGAAATTTCTTCTGACACTTTCATAGACATCAAAGTCACATTAAATTATTTAATTTAACGTTTTATTTTCAATTGTTTTTGTAAATAGAATTTTATGAACATTTTTATTGAACATAAAAATAAATAGACTTTTCATGTTTGTTTTACAAGGCGCATCAATTTATTTAATTTAATGTTTCATTATAAATTGTCGTCGCAAATTTAAATATTTTTTATTGATCATAATAAAAATAAATTTTATTTGTTTATTTTCTCAAATTTTTTAAGTTCTTTATTGGTAACTCTTAAAAAACATTAACATATTAAATCCATCTATTAAGAACCATAGAAATTAAAAAATTACACAATTTTGATATAAATTTACTCTAAAATTGACAAATTTAATGAAATATTCAATGAATTTTATTCAATTTTCACTAAAAACAAAAAAAAAAACTCAATTAATATTGCTCAATTTCAACTAACATTATATAAATTGATGCTAAAATTAACAAATTTAATGAAAAATTCAGTCAATTTTCACTAAAATATTATAAAATTTTATTAAATTTAGACAATTTTGGGATAAGTTCTTTTTAAGATAAACAATTTTACTAAAAAAATCAGCTATTCTTCTTAAATTTTGTATTAAAATTCATAGAAATTTAAAAATTATACTTTTTATATAAATGTATACTAAAGTTGATAAATTTAATGAAAAATTTAGTAATATTGATCAATTTTCACTAAAAAATTTATTAAAATTAGACAATTTTGGGATAAATTCCTCTTAAAATAAACATTTTAATAAAAAATTCAGCTTTTTCTTAAATTTTGTATGACAAATTTAATAAAAAAATCAATTAAATATTCTAAATTTTACTTGAAAATTATAAAATATACTAAAATTTTGAAATAAAAACCTTCTAAAATATAAATATTCAATAAAACATTCAGCTAACCTCAAATATGAATTAAAAATCATGAATATTTAAGAATTCAGTTGTCTTATTGAAACAAATTAGGCATAACGTGTTAAACGCATAATTTACTCACCCTTTTGATTAAATATTATTAATATTGTTTGTTGTTGTTTTTACTGGACGCCGTTTTAAAGTGAAGTGAACAGAAAAACACAAATTCGACGTCGTCTATGTGAATGACCCTAATGAAACAATTATTATAATTATTGTGATTAGTACATCTAAATTACCCCAAAAATGTGTATAAATGATCCATATTTTTGTTGTAAACTTAATTAAAAGGCAGAGGGGTGCAATTTCGCCGTTGTGTTGTGGCGTCATTTTTTTGAGGTTATGTTTAGTTTTCTTGAAGAGACAAAGAGAAACAGATAGGGGATAATTAGTGTTAGAGAAGGACGAAGAGTGGCGTCCGTCAAAGGAAGTGGTGCAGTTTCGTTGCGAGGTGGCGCCTTTTGATTTTAAGGTTAGGTTGTTTGTTATTATTTACTTTTCAATTTTACTTAATTGTCAACGTGTGTGGGTGGTTAAACAACAAAATTACAATTAAGTCTGACGTACTGGTAGGCATTCAATTGTTTACATTGACCTATGACCAAAATTATTAAGGGGAACTTATGAAATAATCAAATTGTTTCATGTTATGCTCAGCTTACTATAAAAATATGTTTTTACAGTTGCTTACTGCAATCGCAGACCCAATAATTACCGCCTAACGCACGTCTAACGAAAACCCGGGCCCCAAAATTGGCCATCAAGGCGGCGAGTTCAACGATCCATCGGACGAGAAAACTCCATCCGATACTCACACATTTATTTAACGACTGCGGTTTAGTCCAACGGCTCCGTCAGCTCATTAAATGGTTTATCACTCAACTCACCGCATCGCACAACCAAACAAATTCACAGATAAGTTATTTCCGTCGTTATCTAGGCGCATGCAAATATTCCGAATAAATAAATAAATAAACTGGCCGCAAGTTTTTATCGTTATAACTTTTCGCCTTAATTACGGGACGGTGGTACGATGGAAAATATGAAATAGCGAACGCTTCCGCATTTAAATTACGGCTAATTTCACCGGCAAGCCAATTATCTGGCCGGGCTTTTGCAGGTCAGAATTCCACTTTTGCGGTCGCCAACACATATTCGCTCTTTATGGCGGTTTCAAATATTATTTTTGCGGTTAATAAAATGTTAATTTATTTGATCGCTTATCGATATTATTAACAGTCGTAATAATGTTTTCTTTTCATTTTTTTTTTGCAAGTGACCCAGAGAAATTAATCGTTAATTCATTCGTTTATAAATAATTTATTAAACAAATCACTTTTTTCTTTGGTTATATTGTTTAAATGCATATTATACATATGATTGACACGATTTTTTTTTAAACTCGTTCTTATGAATAATAAAATCGTAAATAAAATACGTTTTATCACAAAATGAGACTTGTACTGAAGTATAAATTAAAACTTATTGGCCTATTTGTTGAATAAATTGAAGATTTATTAACTGTAGTTTGTGGTTTAAAAGGAACATTCAATTAAATAATTAAAATCAATATTCAATCAATATTTTATATACAATTTTTATCATAAGCACCAAAAGGAAGGGGTGGAGGTTAAATAACGAGCACCCTGTATAAAATTTGGGAGTACTACTGATGACATTTTAGTTAGACCCCCTGTCAAAACTTTTGGAGAAAAATTAATAACTCAAAAACTATTGGGTTTAGAAATAGGACATGGTATAGCCATTTTATTTATAATTACGCGTAGAATCTAAAAATCCAAAATGTACAGGATTTTCCATTGAAAATATCAAAATTAATAATATTTTAAGATATACAAAGTTAAACGAAAATAACGAACACCCTGTATAAAATTTGGGAGTATTAATAATGGACTGAAAAAAAATTATAACTTAAAAACTATTGAATTTAGGTATAACCACTTTATTTGCAATTATAAGTAGAATTTAAAATTCCAAAAATATACAGGGTTGGTCTATTGAAAGTTCAAGTCACTTCCGAAACTGGAAATAAAATTTTGTTCAAAATAAATGAGAAAAATAGCTCAAATCAAGTTATAATAACTATAAAAATTTCAAATTAATATCTTTTTTCCTTCTCCATAAACTAAAGAATAAATTGGATAAGTCACCCTGTATATCATAATTTAAAATTAAATATTTTTAATTAAAAAATATGGATTATTAAATATCATAATTTACAAATAAAAAAGAAATTTATTACTTAATTAAAGAATATTGTGTTCTTATTAGAAATTAAATAAAAATGTTAAAATTGACATAAACATTAATTTATTGGTGGAATTAAAGATTAACATATATAAATTTTAGTTATATATAATGAGAATTATGGATATTCTTATTTAATTCCTTAATGAATAAAAAACAAATTAATTTTACAATATTTCTAGTTTATTAGAAAATTAAGATATTATATTACTGACTAATTAAGCTAGAAATTTCAAAACATTTTAATTTATTGATGGAATTAAAGAATATGTTGACATAATTTTTTGTAATTAAGATAATCAAACAAAATGAATTAATTTTATTATATTTTATTTAATATTTTCCTTAAAATGTGACAAATTATTAAGAATTAAAATAATACAATTTAAATTAATAAATGTGATAAGTAAATTACAATATAAATTATAAAAGAAGTTTTACTTTTTAATTAAACTAGAAATTTCATAGACATTAATTTACAGGTGAAATTAAACAATAATGATTATAAATTTGGGTAACTGGTGAAGATAAAATTAATTTTTAAAACGCTTTTAATATGTTTCAATATTTTCTCTAAAGATTATAAAAATTAAACTAATGAATTAACTATATTAGTTATAATATTAATGAAAAACTAATTTTGATAGTTATCTCATACATAATATTATTTTCTCAGCCATTATTTTAGGAATAAAACAGTAAAATATAAATAAATTAATGGCAAAAGCAATTTTAATGTGTGAAGCATATAAAACCATTAAAATGGCATTGCTCGATTCCACATTCACATTCACCTTTTCACTATCATGTACTAAAATTATCACATTTTAATTATTCAAAAGCCATGTAAAAATTCGTTTGACATCTGTCGTTTAATTTATTCATCCTTTCTATTTCCAGCTGAATTAATATTTTTAATATAAAAATAACTCTCAGTTATCATATTATAAACAAAGACACCAATAAAAGTTAATTAAAAAAATTGCCTTGTTAAATTCCATTCGGTTTTGAAAGCGATTCAATTCAGATTTAATCGATAAAACTGTATCCAACGTAAAATTTAGTTAATGGACAAAATTAGGAAAAGCACTTTCATTTTAAAAGCTAATTATTTCGGATGGACTAGATCAGATCACAATTACAGAATGCGATTGTTAATTAACAATTTATTAACAAACTGTTGTCTGTTTATTCACACCATTTGAATAATTGCAACTGGATTTGCACTTTGATGAATAATTAAGGAAACCACTTGAACTAAAAATTATAAAAACGTGAGAAGTTTTAAATTAAAATTTCTATTTTGTAAGTTGTAAATAGTTCAGGCGAGTGGTTAATTGAAGGTTTCAGTTTCAGGCTCTCAGAAAAATGTCAAATATGTAATTTTATATGTTTTTCAACTGTTGTTGTAATATAAACCACAACTAAAGGATTTTAACCAAAGCAAATTCTTTGAAAAAGTATCATTATCTCATAAATTATGGTTGAATATTTATGTTAGATAACAAAAACAAACGTCTGCAAATTTTATTTATTGCTATAAAGATTAATGTCAAAAATTTATATTCATATTTAATTTTTTGCATGTTCTTTCACTAAACCTTGACAATAACATAAAACCTCTTTATGTGATTTATATATAATATAATAGAATAGAAGAATAAAATTTATATTCAAGTCATAAAAACTACTGACAATGATGAAATGAACCGTTGCTTGAGAAATAAACTACAGAAATTTATAATTCGTACTTGTGTCATGGCAAAAATGCATATTTATTTTTATTATGTTCAGAGAAATATGTTAATTTTTACTATTTTATTGTGGCATATTAAATTAAGTAATTGTGGGCACATTAAATTGAATAATTTAATGTGCTAATTAAAATAAAAATCAATATTCTATCGATTTATTTTATTAATGTTCAAGAAAGATGATTAAAAAATTTTATTTTTAACAATAATTTAACATAAATCAAACTAAATAAATTAATGTGACTCTTAAAACAAAAATTAATAAAATGTGCATTTATTTTTATTATTTCCAATAAAATGTCCTAATTATTCTTACTACAGAAATTTACAATAAAACTTTAAATTGAATAATTTAATGTGTTTCTGAAGACAAAATTGAATAATTTGTGTCATTAAAATAAATATCTATCTATTTAATAAAAAATAGTAAAAATAATTATTTGAAACAGTAATTTAAAATAAACATTAAATAAATTAATGTGCCTTTTAGAATAAATTATTCATTTTTGTATGTTAAGTTAATTTATTTTTTATTAATTTCAATAAAAAAACAATTTGAAAGAGTAATTTAAAATGAATCACGAAATAATTTAACGTGTATATTAAAACAAAAATCAATCAATGTGCATATTTTTATTATGTCCATTAAAAAGATATAAAAAAAAGTTTAGTTGCAACAGTAATTGAAAAAAAAACATTAAATTAAGTAAATAATTTAATGTGCACATTAATAAATGTGTGCAAATTTTATTTGTGCTTGTCAAAGCTTCATTTTTTAGATTTTTGAACCTTGAGCAAATCACAAAGCTTCCACAAAATTAGAAGAATAAAATTTACACTGAAGCCATAAAAACGACCGAGAAAATGATGAAATGAACCGTTGCACGCGAATTAAACCAGAAAATATCATTATAAATTTATATCTTGGCGAAATTTTATTAGAACATTACACTACAACTCGTAAAACAAGTTAACACAACAAGAACAATCTGCTCGGTAAAAGTCAAACTGCAACAAACACAAACGGTCATCACGTCCAGCCGCAACGAATCCGCGATTCTCATGACTTAAACCGACATCGGGTCGCAAAAAACCACCACCACCACCCCGAAACGGCGTACCCTCCACTCACCGGAATCCTCGTTCCTCGACCCAAAAAAACAACGGGAGAGAAAAAACAGTATCCTAATGGTCGAACACAACACCACAAACTCCCAAAATTCTCGGTGTCGAAAAAGGGGCACAGAACAAACCAATTGTCGTAATCCGATCGGAGCACCAACGATTTCGTACGCAGTACCGTGAGGGGGCCCGTTTTTTCCAATTTGAACTGGGTACTGAAAGAACTACCACAGAACGAACGGATTGTGGCGTTTGGCGTCGTCGAACGCGTACTGTTTCGAGTACGACAGGTACATCGTTGCGGCGGTCGCCACGAAACAGGTACGACCATTGGCGGGGCACCGTGCTTCGCTTCGGGTACGCGAAACGGCCGAAGAGGTAAACAGACGTTCTCCTTAAATTAAGTGCTTGAGTGCTGATTTTTTAATAGATTATTATTGTTACAACGTTGTTTTATTAGTTTAAAACAATGTTTTTAAGATATTGATAATGGGGCACTTTAATTTATTTAATTTAATGTTTTATTTTAAATTACTGTTGGAAACAAATTTTTTAACCATATTTTTTGAACATTAATAAAATAAATAGATAGAATATTGATTTTTATTTTAATTGGCACATTAAATTATTCTATTTAATGTTTTATTTAAATTTCTCTTATAATAAGAATTTTTAAAAACATTTTATTGGATATAATAAAAATAAATACACATTTTATTCATTTTTATTTTAAGAGACACATTAAACTATTCAATTTACTATTTTATTTTAAATTACTGTGGAAAGAATAATTTTTTAAAGACTTTTTATTGGATTTAATAAAAATAAATACACAAATTATTTAATTTTGTCTTCAGAGACACAATAAATTTTTCAGTTTAATGTTTTAATTTAAATTTCTGTTATAATAAGACATTTTTTTGAGTATAATAAAAATAAATACACATTTTATTCATTTTTGTTTTAAAGACTTTGTTAGATTTAATAAAAATACATACACAGATTATAGAATTATGTTTTCAGATGGATATTTAATTTTATGTTTTATTTTAAATTACTATGAAAATAAAATTGTTAACTATATTTTTAAATATAATCAATATTTCTAAGGAGTCAGTAATAAAATAAACAAAGCGTTGCCTATAATATTGATAATAACGTCATTTTATTATTTTAAAATAGTATTTAAATGATTAGATGATAAAAACTCTTCATGTTTGTCATTTTTCTCTAATATAATCAAGTTTTAAAGTATAAACAAGTCCTTGCTGAGTTATTACCATCATTACAAATGTTCAATAACATGTTTTCAACATTTAACTAATAGGATTGGTAAAAATAATAGTCAGAAGTGATTAATACAAATTAATTACACGCCACAATTTTATTCTTCCTGTAGTTTTTACACATTTGTGTGTTTAAATGCGTTAAAGTGGTTTTAAATTAACGCACAGTTTTAATTTAATGTTTTTCTACACAAAATTAAGAAAGTAATATTTAATTACTCATAATAAGTTTAGATATTAAATAATATATTAAATTAATGGTTATTTTTAAATTTTTTCATTAATTTTAAACATATTTTTTATGTTTATTAATATTTTCTTTAAAATGTGACAAATATTTAATAATTAAATGATAGATGTTGATATTTAAATAAATTAATCAAAACAAATCAAAAATTTTTATAAAATTTAGGGAAAATTAAATTTTTAAAGCACTTTTAATAATGTACAATATATTTTTTAAAGGGTTACAATTATAACTAATAAATATGATAATATTTCTGTCTGAAACAATATTGTAATATGTCATTTTAATGAAATAAATTTCCAATAAATTTTTAATTTAATACATTATTTTAAATTCAGTGTTGTTCCAATTATTCCAATAATTTTTAAAACATTTTATATACTATTAAATACACATTTTTTTGAATGTTTACTGTTATAGTATTCAATAAGTAACTTTACTATGTATTGTTTATTAATTTAACGCTTACTTTAGTGCGAATTTATTGAATTTACATAAGAATAAAAAAGTACTTAGAACAATACTTCAGTTTGTTTCTATAACCTCACAAAATCGGTTGGTTGTCACTAACTATTTCTTTGTAATTCTTAATTAACTTGACTCATTTGTAGCAATTTTAGAGCATCAAATAGTTATCTTATTGAATAATGCCAACAAATTAAACAACAACATTAAAACAATTGAAAAAACGATCACTGGAACAACAACATAACCTCAGAAAATCCTCAGTAAACATGTAATTAAAAATGGACAAAGCACGTAAACAATTTGCCGACCGTACCTCGTACCTGACGCGTCTCAACGACGACATAACGAGCAACGAGGCCCTGTTGGAACAGTGCACCAAAAACATCGCCCAATTGGAACTGAACAAGGCGTCAGTGAACCAACTGAGCGAATATCCGGAGCACGAAGCCCTCATACCGCTGGGCAAGAACATCTTCATGCCCGGTCGCCTAATACACACCGGCGAATTCGAGGTGAGGGTGGATGCGGAGCCGTACTCGTATCAGGTGTTGAAGTCGTGGAAGCAGACCATGCAGGGCATCGATGAGAGGATCAAGCAGCAGAAAAAAGTGTTAAAGGACGTGGAGACGGTCATCAATCAGATTCAAGAGCGGAAGAACGTGATACTGGGACTGGAAAGTGAGAGTCAGCTTTTGAAGGACGAGTTGCCTGTAGCAGACCTGAGTGGGATGCCTCTGTCAATTGAGTCAGACAAGGGGGTTGCTGTGAAGGTTGGAAACTATTTCGAGATCATAGAATATGAGGAGAATTAATTTATGTTTTGTATTATCATGTATTTATTAGTGTGAATAAAGTATTTTGTATTTTATTTAACGTCCTTTCTAATTTTTTACATTGCACCTATTTTAGATAATAAAACGAAATATAATATATAAAACACTTTTATTTAAGAGTATAAAAATGTAAACTGGACGGATTACATAATATTTATAAAATATGTAAGCAAAATATAAAAATCTTATCTAATAAACAATAGAGATTACGTCAAAAGAGATTCAAAGCACATTTTGGACGGATTTGATAAATCACTGTGGCAAATTAGTGTGATTGGCCAACAATAATATAAAATTGTTCATTTATAACAGTACAAATGGGAATGTTAAGGTCACTTGTGACATAAATACCTATACACAATAAAACCTAAATACTATACAAGAAACACTTTTGGTTAATCAACAATTAATCGCAAACCGACAAAATCCGCAACATCCAAACACCTAATTCAACATTTCTAGACTTAACCAAGCATTATGAAATTGTGGAAACAGTGGTACGATCTGTCATGAACGATTCAGAATGCGACGGTCCTACGCCGGCATCGTCGACACGGTGCTGTGGGGCGTCGTAGGTCTGGAGCCCGCTAGAGACGGGACTGTCGACGCATTCAGCGACTGCATGGTGCCCATCTACAAAAACAACAATCGATTACAATCCAGCAAAAACAAGACAACAGAGATAGTGCAAAGACAACACGTTTGTGCCAACATCCATCTTACCCAGATGCAGCCTCTCGAACGTCTGTGCTTGCGTGAAAAGTGCCAGTGTTTAACGGGTTTTAATTTAATCAGTTAGTTTGGGGACTTACCCTTAGGTGAGCCAAGTCTTCCAGTTTGGTTAAGTCAGAGAGTTCGATGTATAGTGAGTAGACCAAGATCCAGCCATAGGCACTGATTATGATGAATATTATCCAAAGAAGGCACATGAATATGTTGTATGTGAAGATCATGTCATTGACGATGGAGAAGAACAGGAAGGCCAGCAGGCGGAATATCGTGAACGGGCCGAAGACGTACAGCCACGGTAACATTTTCTTTTCGTACTCCTAAAACCAACAACACTAATGTTGGAAGAATCTTATTAGGTGTCATAATTACCTTCGTTAAGGCCACAATTAACTTGATACTTGTGGCAAACACAGCAATGGCAAACAGTATGGAAAAGGCGGCGAACATAATCAAGGCGTTCCGTACTAAAACAACAAACAATCAAGCAAATTGGTGTTAAACTTCTTGACGTCCCTTACCATGTTTCGAGCCAACGTACACAAACTCATATGATATAATAAAGTAGCCGTAGTGGGCCGACCCTGGGGCCGCCATCGAGTAACAATAAATATCAAAACATGCCGTTATAATAGTAAATATCGACAGCAACTATAACAAGACAAAACATCAGTTACACACCTAACGAAACCTCTTAACCAAATTACCAAAGAAAATATCGCTATGAGCAACGACGAACGTTGTATATCCAAAAACAAACTCTGCGTAAGTATAGGCTTTTGGTACCAAGGCACTTTCAAAGACTTGACACTCCTACTGCTCCTCAAGTTAGCACTGCTTCTGGTCGTTACGTGCGAATAAACGGACGGGGGCCCGGTCGGCGATTTTGTACCGTAGCTCATGGTGCAGGCCTTTACTAAAAAAATGCCTGGTTTATTTTCGATTTGGGCTTAAATTAATTGTGTTAGTCACCTATGTTGTTAATTGAAGGTATGACACATTTGACATGTAAACAGAGAGGTGTGGCGTTTGAAAACAATCATTGCCAACCTTAAGAAAGTGAAGCGACCGTTAAATTTATTTAATTTTGAAAATTAATTTAATTAAATAAAAAACACAACAATTATGTATTTATTGTGTCTGTACTGTATTACAACAAATAAATTTATTTTATATTAAAATAAACAATTAATAAAAAAGTTAGAATTAATTAATAAATTTTATTAAATAAATATTAATTTTATTAAAATAAAAATATATTTATAAAATAAATTACAATATTCAGAGTTTTTTTATTCTATGTACTGAATTGCAACAAATAAATCTACTTTATAATAAAATAAATAATTAATAAAAAATAAGAATTAATTAATAAATTTTATTAAATAAATATTAAATTTATTAAAATGAGTATAAATATTGTAAATAAATTACAATATTATTATTATTTTTTCTAAATGTTGTATACAAAAAGAATAAACTAAATTAAACCACATAATAATTAAACAATTTCTGCTAAAATTGACTGGAAACGTTTAATTAAGCAAAAAACACAATAATTTCTTTATAAATTTATACTGGATTAGTTGTAATATATAAATAATAGTTTTTATTTAGACAGAGAAGAATAATCAGTTAAAAAAAATAGAGAAAGTGACACAATTAAACTTTATTTACAAATTATTGTATAACTATAATTATCCCGTATATCTATGTACTTATTTATGTAAAGTAAAACATTACTAAAACCATAAAAATGCAACAATTTAAATAATCCATGATGGTATTACACTTTTCAATTCATTTTGTCAGTTTATACTCAATAGTGAAGTTAAAAATGTGGTTTAAAATTGTAATTCATGTTTTATTAATCAGACTATCAATCAGTAATTGTAAGTAAAATAGTTGTTAATTAATGTCATAAAATTATAATTAATGTAAATTATTAATTATGATAAATGATAAATTATAATAAAATATTAAAAATTGTATACTAAAAACTGACGTCACTGTTGCCGAATTACTGGCGCCAAATTCAAACGAAGAATAATTCACATAATCCATTTTGTCAATTTATATTAAATAATGAAGTTAAAGGGTGATTTTTATTAATGTTTTATTAATCCGACTATTAAAAATAATATTAATAATAATAATAATTATAATAATCTATAAGAATATACCAGAAGATTTTTGGAATTTTATAATTATTAATTATTAATCAGAGAAACTTTTTATTATTCGTTTTTAGGTGATAAATTACTTCTGGCACCAAATTCAAAATCAAATATGAACAGCAACAGTAAAAAACTGCATTATTAATTATTAATAGAAGGACAAACAAGTAAATAACATTATAATGAATTGCGGCGTTGCTTTTAGGGGACTGCGACGACAGGGAGGTGTTCAGGATTTGTCCCGGTTGTCCGGGTTACTGTCAGAACAGGTTCCCCAATCGATGCATCTTTCCCTGCATCCCCGGCTGCACGTGTCTGCCCGGTTATTTGCGGGACGTAAACACCGGCTACTGCGTTCCTAGGGACTCTTGCCTTCAACACTCACCCCACATGTACAACCACCACCACCACCACAACCACGACGATACAATTGTTACTTATTAACCAATGAATTAATTGTTTTATTGTCTTGTTTTGTTTGGGTCAGTTTATTGATGGATTTTATTATATGACAAGGTTTTGTACAGCTCAGTCAATAAAAAAAATGAAAAAGTGTTTATATAATCATATAACATATTTGTCTATAAAAGTCTGTAATTTATTCAAATTTATTAGAATGTTGTATATTTATCAAGTATATAAACTTATTTACTAAGAATTGACGTCACTATCTCTAGACAATTAGGCGGGAAATTCAAAAAGAAACAAAAATGACAACTTTACGTTGAAAAAATAACAAAAAATACAATTATAAAGCTGTAAATTAAGCTATGATGGATTACGACGTTGTTTTTAGAGAACTGCGGTGACAGGGGTTGTCAAAATTACTGACTATCTCCCTTATTGACGTATCCATCTCCTTCAACTCCAGTTGCACCCTGTTATTTGCGGGACGTAAACACCTATTGTGTGCTTGGGGGATCTTGCCTCCCAACACCCCCAATACAGGCTTTATTATGCAATTGACACTCTTATTAATAAATAAACTTATTGGTAGATATTTGTGGCCTTGTTCACATTGGTTTATTGATGTAATAAAAATTTTATTGGGGCACGAGGTTTATGAGTCAGTCGAGATTTCCTCCTAGCATCTCGCGGGGTGACAATTAGTAAAAAACCAACCCCCCGCCATCAAAGAAACAACTTGTCTCCACTTAACCCCGCAATTATCCCCCCAATTAAGCGTGTCGAGGTCCCGTTCGGAAAAAGGCGAAGCGGGGTAAACAAAAATAAAACGGGACGGCGGATTATTAAATAAAAATGGGGGAGCGACGCGTGCGCCGTGCCCTCCAACCCTCCACACCGAGTGCCCGAAAATCAATATAGCTGACTTGAAAACGTGTGCGATGCTCGCAATAGTCGTGTGTAAAAATGACGTATTCGCCAGCGATACGTGAATTATGCGTCCGAATCGTCGGTTAAGCTGGTGGTAGGTACGCGGGGGTGGTGTACGGCGGGCACGGACGATGGGTAACGGCGGGTCGCCACACGGGGCGGTAATACGGTCTGTTTCGCTGCACGGGATGTCCGGATAGTGGTGCGATGCCGAAGATGGGGCACTTCGGCACGGCGGTGCCGCTGTTGCTGCTGTTGACTGTATTAAGATGTTGCGTGCCGCAGAAGCCCAACACGGACAACAGGAGGCACGACGTCTACATCGCGGGGTTCTTCCCGTTCGGCCGGGGCGTCGAAAACTCCGACACAGGTACCGTATCCTCTTCCAACTCTAAGTCATACCACCATGAGGTGCAGAATGAGCTTACCATGGTGTTTCCGGTCAAGGTTTCATTGATGAAGCTTAAAAATTGTACACCAGATTTTGCTGGACTTGTCTTCTAAGGAGGTCATATCCATTTATTGAAGAGGAATGACCCTCCAAACTTAAAATTAGACATAATCCAAAAATATTTATCAGGTTAAAGTTTATGAATAAAAAATCTTTCCAGAAGGTTTTTTGAAACACCTTTTTTCAATACCTGGGAATCTAAATATAGAACTTCCATGGCGTTTCTGGTTAAAGTTTCATCGATGAAGGTTAAAAATTTAAAGGGTTTTATTCAAGGTTTTGGAGGATTTTATTACCCTCGTATTTTAAGGAGCCTATATTCATCTATTGAACCGAGATTGGGGCTCCTGTCATAAAATTCTAATGTACTAGGGCGAAAATAGCATAAAAATATTTATGAATACTTTGAAGCCTCAATATAGAACTTTCATTATATTTCACGTCAATATTTTATTGATGAAGCTTAAAATTTAAAGAGTTTTATTCAAGGTTTTGAAGAGTGTCATCTCCCTCACGTTCTAAGGAGGTCACACTCATCTATTGAGGAGCTAATGAGCCATTTTAATGATGAAGGTTTAAAATTTAAAGAGTTTTATTCAAGATTTTGAAGAGTTTCATCTCCCTCACTTTCTAAGGAATTCACACTCATTTATTGAGCGTCAAATGAGCCACCTGCCACAAAATTCTAGTGTACTAAGTTAAAAATAATCCAAAAATACTTATCAGGGTAAATTTTGTTAATAAGAGAGATTATTTCTAAAAGTTAAATCAAAATTAAAGACTGTAATGGACAAATTGTTCAATTAAATTGAGTACTTGTACAAAAAATCCACCCAAAAAATCAACTGGCATTAGATGGTCAACATTTTATTGATGAAGGTTAAAAATTTAAAGTTTTATTCAAGGTTTTGAAGAGTTTCATCTCCCTCATGTTCTAAGGAAGTTGCACTCATTTATTGAGGGGCAAATGAGCCTCCATACCAAGTTAGAACAAGCCCAAAAGTATAAGTATCAGGTTTAATATAATTAATATTAATAATAGAACTGAAGGCCTTTAGTGTTAAGTCAAAAATAGAAAAAGGAAGATTAAATATAATAAAGTAAGCAAAAAACAACAAATAGCACTTTGATTACAGAGGCGAAAACTCATCGTTAGTTAAATTAGTCCTTTTCAATGTCGAGGATAATGGATTGGGGTTAAATATAGAATTTCATGTTGTTTTCAGTTAGAATTTTGCTCTATAATATTTCATTACAGGTTACAGTAAACTTGCAACTACCGCAATTAGTTTATAAACCTTGACACACATGATTATAAAGTTTCTGACAGGTTAATTTATTTTTAGAGGAAATTTAATTCTAGTTTAGTTTAATTAAAGTAATTTTTTTGGACCAGATTTTATTTTAATTAATTAATGTCGAATAATGAGGGTTGAAATTAATTAAATCACATGAAATATGTATCATCTGTCATTCAGGTGATTCGAATCAATAGTAATTGTGTGTTCTGTGATGTATTAAATTATTCAGGGCTTCATAAATTATATAAATGGATAATTCACATATTTTATATTATTGGATTTACAGTTGTTGTACAAACATGTTTACTTTCAACACCCAATTAGCAATAATAACAATTGTTAACGAATGTAAGCTAAATTTAGAGTCAATATTGATTCATTTTAAACCAAAAAATAAAATAAATAAAAGGTTTATTTGTGTTAAGTTAATTTATCCCCCATAAATTCTAAAATAAATATAAAAATTTATCCATGAAACTGCGTAAATAACTGTTTATTAATATTTTATATACCGTTTGAAAATGACAAAAAATAAACCTTCATTTGACACGCAAAACTGCATCGTTTAGTTTAATTGGTTCGTTTCAGTGTTCAGAATAATAAATAAGGGTTAAATATAGAATTTCATGTTGATTTCAGTTGAAATTGTTTACTGTGTTTTAAATCCTACATTTTATTAAAATAATTAAGTAAAAATTTATTAAATTCTGATTAATTTAACTTTTTTATTTTATTTATTTTTTATTTATATTTATTTTAAATTAATTTTTTTATTAAAAATTAAATATAAATAAAAAAGAGGAGCCAAAATTAAATGAAATAAAATAGACATCATCTGTCAGATTTGTGAATCAAGTGATACGAATCAATAACAATATCGTGTCCTGTCGAATTCTTTATTCAAAGGTTAAAAATAGTCACAAATTGATACATTATTTCTAAAATTACTTTTAACAGTTATTAATAAATAAAATAAATTACTGAAAATCATATTTATTTAGGAGATTAAAGTAAACTTTAAATGTAACTTTTAAAAAATTAAAAATAATGATTATAAATAATAAATAAAAACTAAAATTGACTGAGTTGGACAAAATAAATATCATTAATCATATTGGTTATTCAATCGATCCAAATCTATAATAAATTTAGTGTTCTGTTATATATTTAACTTTTAAAATATTTACTCATAGATATTTTCATATAATTAGACTCTTAAACCATTCATGTTCCAAATAGTGGCACAAGGATTTCACTTTGTTATTTATTCATTGATGTCAACTAAATTTAGAGTCATCATTGATTTTTCATTATTTATTTTTCTCCGTAACCTTTAAAACGTTTTATTTTACATAATTCTTATTCATTTTAATATTCTTTTATGTATTAAACTTTAATAGGCAACCAGTATTACAAACGTGTGTGGTGGTTGTCTAAAATATGCTAGGTAAAGTGCTGTCCTCTACAGAGTAATTCACCAAACATATTCAATTTATTTACTAATTTTTAATAGTTTTTTTTCCAAAAATTAAGAATAAGATTAATGATCTAACTAAAATATCTTGATGCTGGAAAGCAAATTTTTGATTCACACGTTAACCAAAAACCCTTCTATAAGTAGCCATTGTTAATATAGGGTATTCATCATTTACATATAATTCTGTACAGCCCAAAACATCAAATAATTTTGTTATTTTCAATGGAACATCATGTAGATTTTGGCATAATTAAATAGAATATTAAAAAATATTTTGATTGATATGAGCGTATCATAAAATCAATATTAACAGAGATTTTACCAAAAATCAAGTTGTTGTAGATCTGTAATTTTTTGATTATTTTCCAGGACGTGGAGTAATGCCTAGTGTTAAATTAGCCTTAGATCACGTAAACGAACATTCAGCTATTTTGAGAAACTATAGACTGCATATGTGGTGGAACGACACAATGGTAAGTCCAAAACCCCAACCCTACTTGAAATAAATCATTTCCAAGTAAGCCGAGTTAATTAAAACGGCTAAGCCCACGCTATAAAACAGTAATTAATGGCCTGGTCATTAAAACTGCGTTACCGGAGATCGGGAAGACAGTTGCGGCGGATTTCTGCGTTCGAAAAAATCTGTGCAACGTCTCCCCATTCTTTTGTCACGTTTTACACGTCCCGGCGGCCATTTTGTGTTGTTTGTTTACTAATAATCGACGTCACTTCCGGCGCCAAATTCAAATTGACCATTAATTGAATTCGTTCTGTTAGTGCAATGCTGCT
This sequence comes from Aethina tumida, assembly GCF_024364675.1. NCBI lineage: Eukaryota > Metazoa > Arthropoda > Insecta > Coleoptera > Nitidulidae > Aethina > Aethina tumida. The sequence goes on along the minus strand of NC_065440.1, from coordinate 16,405,238 downwards.
GTCGGAGTAAAAGCGTTCTTCGACATGATGCACAGCGGGCCCCACAAACTAATGTTATTCGGTGCTGCTTGTACCCACGTAACCGACCCAATAGCTAAAGCTTCAAAGCACTGGCATCTCACGCAAGTAAGCTAAACTAAATTGGTAGTTTCAGTCGTTTAATACGAGGGTATTTTAGTTGTCGTACGCGGACACCCACCCGATGTTCACCAAAGAAAACTTCCCGAATTTTTTTCGCATAGTACCGTCGGAGAACGCCTTCAATCCGCCACGTCTGTCGTTACTGAAGAAGTTCAATTGGACCAGGGTCGGTACCATTTACCAGAACGAGCCTAGATATTCCTTAGCCCACAACAGGTAACCCGAGTTCCTTCATCAACCCTTTAAGTTGTTGCACAAGTTTGTTTTCCAGACTGGTGGCCGAGTTCGACACCTTGGAGTACGAAGTGGTGGAGACCCAAAGTTTCACCAACGAAGTAACCGCAGCGTTGACGAAGCTAAAGGAGAAAGACACGAGGGTGATTTTAGGTAACTTCAATGAGAAATGGGCCAGGGAGATCTTCTGCGAGGCCTACAAGCTAGAGATGTATGGCAAGAAGTACCAGTGGATCGTGATGGGTACCTACACGACCGACTGGTGGAAGAAGTTCGACGTCGACTTCAATTGTACGCTTGAAGAACTGGAAACTGCACTGGAGCAAACTATACTAACCGACTTACTACCTCTGTCCACGAGCGGTGAAATTACTATATCCGGAATCGTAAGTACCACCACAAAGACACCCACGCACCACCATTAAAGCCGCAAATTGCCCAGACTGCCGACGAGTACGCGCAGGAGTACGACTCACGCCGAGGCATCGAGTACTCCCGTTTCCACGGCTACACCTACGACGGAATATGGGCGGTTGCCCTGGCCATCCAGAACGTCGCCCACAAGATCAAGTACTTCAGACGGAATCAGACCGTGAACGACTTCAGGTACCGCGACCCGTTGTGGGAGCGTCTCTTCTTGGACGCCCTGCACAACACCAGCTTCGAAGGTGTCACCGGACCGGTACGGTTCTACGATAACGAGCGTAAGGCGAGCATTTTGCTGAAGCAGTTCCAGTCGGGGATTGAGATCAAAGTTGGGGAGTACAGTGCCGCCACCCAACACCTAGACTTAACCTTGGGGGCGCCACTTAAGTGGATTGGAAAGTAAGTACCGGAGGCCTGGGGGGGCAACGTTTGATTGCTGGTGTTGTAGGCACCCACCCAAAGACAGGACGCTTCGTATAATCGAACACACGAGGGTGAACAAAACTGTGTACGCCATTTTGGCGTCTTTGGCTTGTTGTGGGATCATCATGGCGTCGGTCTTCTTAGGCTTCAATATTAAGTACCGGAACCAACGGTACATTAAAATGTCCAGTCCTCAACTCAATAACCTCATCATCATTGGATGTATGTTGACCTACACCAGCATAGTTTTCCTTGGCCTTGACTCAGGATTATCCAGCATAGGTACCACCACCATCTCCAAGTCCCAAAACTAGATAGTTAAACGTTATTTTGCAGAGGCTTTTCCGTACATTTGCACGGCAAGAGCTTGGACCTTAATGGCGGGCTTCTCCTTAGCCTTTGGGGCTATGTTCAGCAAAACCTGGCGTGTCCACTCAATATTTACGGACGTGAAGCTGAACAAGAAGGTGATCAAAGATTACCAACTGTTTATGGTGGTCGGAGTGTTGCTCTTTATAGATTTGGTGATCATGACCACCTGGCAGGTGGCCGACCCGTTCTACAGGGAGACAAAACAGATGGAACCATATGTAAGACGATGTGTTCGAACGTTTCTAGTTTTTAGTCAAAGTCTGCGGATTTTCAGATGCATCCAAACAACGATGACATCATTATCATCCCCGAGAATGAGTACTGTGCTTCAGAACGGATGACTATCTTCGTTGGCTCCATCTACGCCTACAAAGGGTTGCTCATGGTAAACCTAACATTGTGCTACCAAGTTGTGGTACTTACTGAAAGAATTTTAGATTTTCGGAGCCTTTTTGGCCTGGGAAACACGCCACGTTTCGATTCCAGCCTTGAACGACAGCAGACACGTTGGGCTGTCAGTTTACAACGTCGCCATCATGTGTATTTGTGGCGCAGCCGTTGCTTTGGTCCTCGTCGACCACCAGGACGCAATGTTCCTCATCATCGGTGAGTTGTGCCTCACAACAACACCCACACTGGCTCAATCTCGTTTAAGGTCTTCAATAATGTTCTCGTTGATATTTTTCAGGCGTCTTCGTCTTGTTCTGCACCACGGCAACACTGTGGCTAGTGTTCGTGCCGAAGATGCTGGAACTGCGTAGAAATCCCGGTGGATCTATTGACAAAAGAATTAGAGCAACTCTAAGGCCTATGTCAAAGACCAGGCGGGATTCGAGCGTGTCCGAGCTAGAAACCAAACTGAAGGATGTCAAAATGCTGAATTCCAAGTACCGGAAGACGCTGTTAGATAAGGAGTCGGAACTGCAGGTACTTGAAGGCACGCAATGCGGATTCTTTTGTTTAGTTTGGAGGCGACCACGTGGATGACTTAAGTTATTTGCTTTTGGTGTTATATTATGTATCCGGGAGCCAATCACCAAACTAAGACCAATATTAACTAGTTGTTTTTTGGTGTTTTTAGATGTTGATTCGGAGGTTGGGCAGCGAAGCCAGGGACATACTGGACTCACGTACTGACTCAATGAGCGACACCAACAGGTTATCGGTACCACTATTGAGGCGTGAAGCTCCAAGTGCCACTGAAACTAGTGACATCACATCCTTGTGCAGCCTTAGCTCCCAAGATTTCCATTCGTTGCACCACAGTGACAGCCAAAAGTAAGCTGTTAATAACCTAAAATCCATCATTGGTAAAATTTGTTGTTGAAGGAAAAAGAAGCCTCCTCCAAACGAGTCCCCGAAGAACACGGCGAAGCCAGAGAACGCCGAGGCAGCAAAGAAACAGGTGAACGGTACTGTCACTCAACAGAACAACATAAACCTGGACTCGAACTGCAACAGCGTCAAAGAAATCATCAACCAGGACAAGGAAGAGAAGGAACCGAAGAAAGAGGAGCCTCCAACACCCAAAAAACCACCACCAGAAGAGAAGGAACGTAAAAAGACTCCGATACACGAGAGGAGGGCCAGCAGAGTGACGGAGGCGGAGCCCATAAGTGCCGACAAGAGGAGGATGAGCGTCAAGAACGACGTGGAAGACGACAGCTGCCACAGGCGGGTGAGCATAACCAGCAACAGGACGACGCCCAAGAAAAAGCCGGAGTGTGGCACGCACGTAGTGGCCAAAAGTGAACTGTGGGACACCGGAAGCCAGCACCGATGTCCCAAGAGCCACCAGAAGAGCAATAGAGTTAGCATATCGCAGGAAGAAGGTGAGTGACGACTGAATAGTGAAAGGCGATAAAGATAAAAGCTGTTGTAAATAAAACAATCAGGCATGAACCTCTTTCCTGAACGAAAAAGCTTCATCGCCCCCTCCAAGTTCTCTCTCGGGTGTGATGCGTTACTGAAGTGGGGTCAAGTTTGTGGCACTAACGCCTTTTTATATCTTGATTTCAGTGACGTCACACAGCAGGGAAACCTTAATATGAACTAATAATCCGGGTATAAATATTGAAAAAAGCTACACTTAAGACAATTCAGTGGGTAATCTTTGTTGTGTTTGTTCAATAAGGTGGTTTCTCGTTTAAAATGTTCAAATATTGTTTATGTCCATGTTGGTTTAGTGGCATAATAATTGTACAGGAATTTTATCACGTTATCTTACACTCTTACACAAGTTGTCACTAAATTAAATGTTGTTATCTGAGAAGCTGCTTTAAAAAAGTTTACTACTTCTGTTCTTGTGTCCTTTTCCTGCATGAGACACCAACTATTAGACAACATGTATATGCTGTTTAATTGAGGCATATACCATTTAGAAACTTGTCATGTTCAAATAGTTGTTATCCAGAGCAATGATGACCTTCTTTTACCCCTTTCTAGATTTATGCATGGGCAAGTTGTAAAGTTTACAATCTATGAAATGAAGGCAAATCTTTAAAAAATCACGTATAGAACTTTAGGCAACCATTAGAAATAGTAAAAAAGACTGGATAAACTTTATAACCATCTGAATCAGAAGCCAACAACTATCTAAGTTAAGTTTAAAACATGGACAGCAGGTTTTGACAGTTATTTCCTTGCAGACGATGGCCACATACACAGATCGGTGTCGGAGAGGAACCGCCACTCGTCCCAGAAGGAGAAACGAGAAAAATCCCCGGTGGCCAAGAAGGAGATGCCCGCCACCAACATATGCAACCAACAGTGCAACAAGCTGGGCTACTTCCAGAGCACGCCGAACGTGGCGGCGCTGAAGACCACCAGCGCACCGCCCAAACGGGACAAGTCGATGTACAACGCCACCTCCGAGAGCGAACTGCTGGACCGCGAGATCCTGCCCATATTCCAGAAGCTGCTGACCGAAAGGAACAAGAGCCAGCACAACATCGACTACTCGTTCGGCCGATCGTGTCCGAACATCTCGATCAAGTGCGACATCGTCGAGTACTTGTAAACTGGTGATTAGCGGTGTCCAATTAATGCCAGACCGGGACCGTTCCGAGGACGGCCGCCGCTGCGGGACGCACGGCCAACCCGCACAGTCTGTAGCCCGGATAGCTGATCAAACGCCTCCAGCTATGGTCCGAACGACGGCCCCCCGCGCGGGGGCGGACCGACCGAAGTCGAGGGGGGGGCGGGCACCCACCCCCCAACAAAAAAACACATAAAATCAACGGCCGTGAGCCGTGAACGTGATGAATGTTGTCTTCATGACCCCAGATCAGACTCTTTGTTAGTGCATAGACCGTATTGAATTGAACACTCCGGTACTTCACCGAGTGGTACCAGTTCGGGTCGCCGTATCGGAGGCCGGGACGAGTATCTTTCGGCGATCAACACTCGCCTCTCTGTCCCTGTTTTTATACTAAGTGTTTGTTTACAGTTTTAACGAAATGCGGTCGTACCAAAAAATGCTGATTGCTGTTTTTGCTTCGGCGTTTCTTTGTGCGGTTACATTTTATTGTTGTGTAAATGCTTACTTGTTTTCCAAATGCAAAAGCTGATTGTACAGTTATGAATTCATCAACACCTCAATTGACAGTTTTAAAAAGTATATTTGTTGATGAATTGAGCTTCAAAATCGAATTGGGCAGACATTTTAACCAAAACAAGAAGACTTGATGTCAGTTCTACAGTTAATCTGTGAATATGCCAAATAATTTTAAGAAAAGAAAGAAAATCTAAAAAAAATTCACTTTCATTATTATTTAGATAGTACCGTTTAATTCTCTATTTCTATACATAACATTAATTCAAATCTTTTAATATCATAGAAACAATTGTGAGAACTGTAAGTAAAACCAAAACATTATATTTGGTCATAAAGAGTACTACATCACTTTGAAAGTACCATTTATGAATAAGTGTAATATGAATCACATTAATCTCTTTCCTTTTGTATTATTACAATTACTTAGAAGCTTCTCTAACTCCCCTTTAACTCTTTCTTGGTAGTACCGTTAAATATCAAAGGTTCTTCCTAATAGAACATGGAACGTATATTCATGTGAACAACTTGCAGGATCTTGTAACACCTGTAAGTGCTATTAGAATTGGTACCCACTCTATTTCCATCTATATTAGTTAAAAAAAGCATGACTCAAATAATCAAATAGAAAAGATTCTTCTGGAGTGTTAAAAACTTGCAGGATGTTCCTGTAGGTAATGTTAGTATTGGAACTCACTCTTGCAACGAACCATTCATTGCTTTATAACAACTTAAAAGCTTCATCAATGTGGAGTACCTTTCTTAACAATCTTTTAGGCTTTATGTTTTGGATCAATGTTTATGCAAAGACCGTTCAATATTTTGATTGCATCTTCCAATAGCTTAAAACTGGAAGTTTTTGCAGCGGTTAAGATTGTATAATCCAAAGATGGGCGGTGCAGATGCGCAGCTGTTTGAGGTACCACCACCAGGTTTTCCGGCGCTTCACGCAATAGGCGCTTGTTCCTTTTTGATTTTCGTTTAACATGTGTTTTCGCAGCTTTGGCGGATAAACCAGGTACTAGTCGAAGGTTCCATGGCACGTCCCGAGTTGGTTGGTTTAGGGCGATTAGAAAGCATGGTGGTTTTTCGGAGGAGGGCTCAAATAGATCAGTGGCGAATGGTCGGAAAGTAGTACCTAGCTTCCTGTGTTCGCACTTGAAGTGAAAGACGTACGAACAATTTGTACGTAAGCGGTCAATTCTAACCGCGTCCTGACCTAGACCTTTGGAATGCCCTTGTTTGGTCGCCTCCGCCATCCGACTCTTGTCAGGTGTATGGAACTTAAGACCCCTCAACAGCTTCATCAGCACACAAGGATAAGCCTGCAACTTTTCTGCGAATTATATGTTAGCTGCCCCATGTTTAATTCGCAGCTTCAGGCGGGCAAACCAAGTGTCAGATGCGAGTACCGAGGCACGTCTTGAATCGGTTTGGGGCGATTGCAGAGGATCACGGTTCTCGAGTTAAGGGCTCAGGTGATATCGGATGAATAGTCGGTAGTAGCTTCATGTATACCGGAGCTTCGTTTGATATTACATTGAGAAGCGTGATTCTTGTCCGTCGTTCCCGACTTCCGACTCTTGCCAAGTGTTCGGTACTTCAATTTTTTACCAGCTTCAACCATCTGCCTTCGGCTCCATCTCCCAATAGCTTCGGAATAACTTCAACGTCGGGAGTTTCAGCAGTAGTTAAGATTGTATAATCCAAACGTGGGCACAAAAAATGCCCAGTGAAAGGTTATTGCTCTTCCGATGTTACACTGCTCCCAACTCCTCCCGTTCGAAGGACCTACCAACAAACACCACCACCACCATCACGTTTGCCGACACCCAGCCGCTAGTACGAGTTGGCACAAGTTAACTAACTTAACTTCCTCTCCGGACGCGGCTTCCGACACGTCGGGCAAACAAGAGCCGCTCCAAATTCCGGCGGCACATCTTGACTCGGAAGTTCCGACCGATTGCAAAGGGCTGCGATTTTCGGTTATTTAATTTGGGGGGATCGGAGCCCTTTAGACGCCTCGCTTCGAACTTCCGTTTTTGTCGGCCGTCATATAGGCCCCTTACGAAATGCAGTCAAGTGCCCGGGACTTGGAGGATCCTCTCTCAAACTTACACGTTACGTTCCATAAGAGCTTCAACAGTCTACAAATCTGGCTGGACTAAAAATTGAACGGTCTTTGATGAACTTTTATCTTGAAGGGTTGTTTTAGATTTTTCCAGTTTGGTAACACGGACTATTTACGCTAGTATGTCGCCACCCTTTTGGTCTTTAAGACCAAAAGGTTTTTGCACACTTCCATGTGTTGTGGGAGTTGTGTTCGTATTAAACGTAATAAGTCTGTTACTTGAAAGTTGATTAATTGTAAATAATCTAAATTACATTGCGATTGTTTAAAGGCCCTTATTGGAAGCAAGTGGTACAAAAGTACTTCAACGAACAAAGTTCTAATGAGGTCTAGCCATGCAGCTTCAGAACTTTAAGGCACCATTAACTTAATTTGGAACTTTATAGGTGATGACAATAATCAATGGATCACAGTTTACACAAAGGTCTAATCAGTAGTCGACTCCATCCTCCAATAGCTTCGGAATAACTTCAAAGCCGGAAGTTTCAGCAGTATTTAAGATTGATTGTCACTGCCTCAACTTCTGCCCTTTGAGGGACCCACCAACAAACACCACCACCAAGTTTGCCGACAGTCAGCTGCTAGTACGAGTTAAGATAGGTTAAATTACCAATTTAACTTCTCCGAACGCAGCTTCCGACACGTCCAGCAAACCAGAGCCTCTCCAACTTCCGGCGGCACATCTTGGCTCGGAAGTTAGAAGCGATTGTGGAGGTTTGCGATTCCTTACTGGGTTGGGGAAACGCAATCCTTTGGCCTTGCTTCTGACATTCGTTTTTGTCGGCCGTCATATAGGCCCTTTACGAAATGCAGTTAAGTGCCCGGAACTTGAGGACTCCTCGCTCAAAGCTACACTTTATGTTTATCTAGAACTTCAACATTCAACAACGATAAATCTTTGATGAACTTTAACTGTATATAATTAAACCTTTAAATTACAACACGCAGCTTCAGAACTTTAAGGTACCCTTAAGTCTTCAAAACTTCCACACTTTGCTGAGGGAATTTGCTCGTAGACTTCAAAGTTCCAAAGGTTCTTGCGATGGGCTTAATGATCTTAACCACCTATGGAGCAGTGGAAGGTTGCTTTCAATTTAATTGATGTGTTTCATCACATTCAACCTGTGGAGGTCAATTAAATTGCATTGCTTTGTCTCCATATCTTCCACTCCATTTAGAAAGGACATAGACCTGTTGCTTTTAACTTTATATACCTTGCCATTAATCTACTGTTGAACTTAACACCAACGGAAGGTTGCTTTAAATTTAATTGATGTTTCATCTCATACAACCAGCTGTGTCAATTAAATACTATTGCTTTGTCTTCTGAATTTCCATCCAGTTTGGCAAGGGTAGAGAACGGGAGCTTGCAGCAAAATTTACCTTAGCATTAACCAAAATAAAAATTTACTGAGGGTCTCGTGATCTTCAAAGTTCCATTGAATTAGTAATGATGGTTCCTCGACACCAATGGAAGGTTACTTCAGGGCATTAAATTGCTACTTCTAGTGGTGTTAATTAAATGCAAGATAATCTTCAGATAATGAGTTTCAGTTTTGTTTAATTCCATCACAAACAATTTGAGTCATGTCACAACACCTTTCGTGTCACTTAAGTTGCATTGCTTTGTCTGAAGGTGAGTGGAAAGGCCATTCATAGTTTCCATTCCCTTCAGCAAAGTTTATTTCCATTCTTTAGCGAATAACTTTTGTTGATATTGCTCTTTACTTCTTGCTTGAGTCGCTTGAAGATTAATTAACACCAAAAACTTACTCCCATTTAATTAATTCCCCCCAAATTGATAAACTGAATATTTCAGTAACACCATCGAAAACCAATTCGAATTTTTGGACAATTCATCAACGGATACCCACAATTGTATATTTTTGTCGCAACTGCTCAGTTAGATTATTTAGTACCATTTAACGTCAATTAATCGATTAGAATAATGCACTATAGTAAAAACTTCTAGCCTTAACTAAATTACAATCAATTTTTCCGATTGTTTTTTTGTACATCCACGCCAAATTATTAAATTAGATTGATAATTTATAACAATTAATGGATCGTTAATTATTAACATAATACAATTTTTTATGAAACGTTATAAATTATAATATTTGTTATCAATTTTTAGAGTTTTATGCTAAGTTAACAATTTAAATTTAATTGTACATACCCCGATTTATATTAAATTAATTAATGAATTGAATAAAGTACGGACTAGTGCGTGTATTAGATAATATTACAGGTGAAATTTATTTAAAACAAACACTTGGTACTATTAAGAAACGATATGATCTCCCATGGTTGTGTTTCAACTAGGTATATGTTGTAAGACAATTCTAAATTTTAGATTTTATGTAAATATCTAATAAAAAATAATGAATCGTAATATAGTTTATTATTTACTTACTCAAATTTTATTTATACAATTGAATATATCCATTCGGGAAGTCGGTAACTTAGTCATTAGGTAATTTAGTCATTCGATCATTGTTGGTGTTTCAGAACTATTTGACCACCGGAAGTTGTCTCTTCTTCTACTATGCCGGTTAAAATTATTTCCATATAACTTAATGATTATCTATAAATAATATTTCACATACCATTCGGTCCAACACCACTTGTCTTTGGTGTTTCAGAACTATTTGAACCACCGGAAGTTGCTTCGTCTTCTACTATGCAAGTTAAAATTATTTCCGTATAACTTAATGATTATCTATAAATAATATTTCACATACCATTCGGTCCAACACCACTTGTCTTTGGTGTTTCAGAACTATTTGAACCACCGGAAGTTGCCTCGCCTTCTTCTATACCGGTTAAAATTATTTCCATATAACTTAATGATTATCTATAAATAATATTTCACATACCATTCGGTCCAACACCAGTTGTTGTTGGTGTTTCAGAACTATTTGAACCACCGGAAATTGCCTCGTCTTCTACTATGCAGGTTAAAATTATTTTCATATAACTTAATGATTATCTATAAATAATATTTCACATACCATTCGGTCCAACACCACTTGTCTTTGGTGTTTCAGAACTATTTGAACCACCGGAAGTTGCCTCGTCTTCTACTATGTCGGTTAAAATTATTTCCATATAACTTAATGATTATCTATAAATAATATTTCACATACCATTCGGTCCAACACCACTTGTCTTTGGTGTTTCAGAACTATTTGAACCGCCGGAAGTTGCCTCGTCTTCTACTATGCAGGTTAAAATTATTTCCATATTACTTAATGATTATCTATAAATAATATTTCACATACCATTCGGTCCAACACCAGTTGTTGTTGGTGTTTCAGAACTATTTGAACCACCAGAAGTTGCCTCGTCTTCTACTGTGCCGGTTAAAATTATTTCCATATAACTTAATGATTATCTACAAATAATATTTCACATACCATTCGTAAGTTGACTTGAAATTACACCATCGGAATCGTGTGGATTGTCTCCTGGCTTGCAGTGCCTGAGTATGTATTTGTCGCCGTACTTCTCCAGCTGGATGCTCGGGCTACCATCGACGACCTCGAGCCAATCGCTCGGCAACACTTCGCCGTACATGTCGGAGTAGTCCAGCTCCAGTTGCCACGCCCATACGCCGTGCTGGTGTTCCTCCACCATGGACCTCACCCGTTCCAGCAGGTCCTCGTGGCTGGACTCGACTCGGCTGGAACGTTGTCCCAAGTGTTTCGGTATGAGGTCGGCGAGGGCCTTGTCGGCGCAGAAACGTGCGGCCTCCGCCTGCGACCTGAACTCGCTCGGATAGGAGTGGTAGGAGGACGTTCCGACCTGTGCGACGACGAATTAGGTGGGCACGACAAGCTTGAGAACGACGTTGGGTACCTGTATTTTGCAGGAGAAAAACTGCTTCGTCAACTTCTTGAAGGAGACGTCGACCTGGCCGAGGCCGGCGTGTTCGACGAAGCGTCTCAGGTTGGCGCACGGGTCGTCGGTGCGCTTGAACTGCGTCCTCGCCGACTTGTGGGCCGTCGGGCTGGTCGCGTCGTCGGTCCCTTGCGACATCTTTTTGTTGACACGTTGCTGGAGACTGGAAATTTTGTAAGAAAATTAAAAATTTTACATTTTAAAGACGTATAATTTGAAATTTTTGTAGAAAAAACAAGAAAAATAAAATGGCACTTACAAAGGCTTTGAGCTTCGCATTTAATCGAGTGAACACCCGTAGCTTATATGACAATCTTCAAAGAATAATGTGCAATAAGGGTCTTATCTTATCAATCAATCAAGCAATCTCATCAATAAGCCATTTAATAAAATTAAATTTTTTTATGTTATTCAAGTTTTCCACGATGAAAAAGTTACGTAGCGATTTGATCACAATAATAAGGGTATGTATGATTTCCAGCAACTCCAAGATGATATTTCAATACCTCAACAGTAACGTCTATTTGGTATAAACAAAGATATTTTTGTTGCAAAGAACATAAGCATAAGTGATTATTTTAAATTGTATCACAAACTATCACTTTCAAACTTAAATTTTAAATTTTTAAAAAGATAACGATAATGATCATAGAAACAATAAACATATTAAAGGCAAACAACTTAAATGGCTCACTATTTTGTAATTATGTGGCGAATTTCTGGGACAATTAATGGAAAACTTTATATTTAAACCGTAATACAAGTTTAAAATGTATTTTGCCTAATTGGGCACAGTTAGGGGCACAAAACTAAGAATATTTCTTATAACAAAGTACAAATACAAGGGCAATAGTTAATATTTGATAATATAAACAAATAAACTAAGTTACCTGGACATCTTCTGAGGATGGTGCATCATTTATGTCCATGAAGTCATTCTGAACTAAATTATCGAAAATGTCCTCCCCAATATCAGGCAAATTGGCATCATTTTCAAACCGTGCCACATGCACCATGTACCTGTTGTCAACGGGCACCTTCATCCTGTCCACCTTTTTCAAAACCACATTGATGTTGTCGTTCACCTCAAAAATGTTCTTGTCACTTCTGGTGGTGTAGATTATTGCTGGCCTCATGCTGCTGCACTCAATGCTAGCAGGTTGTGTTATCCTTTGTCGTGGGGGCGTCTTGAAAATCCACTCAGACTTTTTAAGCTTGTGAAACGAGAAGATGTTCATTTCCTCCTTCTGGCAATGTTTAACACTGGGTGTCATCTTGTTGGTTTCTTTAGGACCGCCTATAAAGAACAGCTTTATCTGGCTGATTTCCTTAAAAATACTCAATAATTGTCTGTATTGCCTTTTTAGCATTGTCACTTGTTGATTCAGCAGAGTAAGAGACTCTGAGACCACAGTTCACTTTTTAATAGATGTGTCCGTCAATTGTTTGTTTCAGCACATTCTGAGATTTTAATAATTTAAATATTCAGTGGTTTAAAAAAAAGGCGGGAAAATGGGGGAACCCCCAGCATCTACTCTGCTGTATAATTTTTGAAAAAATATTATTATACTGAATTTAATGTATTGAATGTTTCTTAGGATAGTACAATCCAAATTGAAACGCGACTGAATCAAATGTTTACTGAATTATGATAAAAATAATTTTTGAAATTTAAATTTGTGTGGCTGCATTTTTTTAAGAGAAATTTTTTAGAAATAAATTTTATTTATATTTTCTTTATTGTTCGACATGTTCTATCAGATCCTGATGATTTATCTAATAAATATTTAAAAATTTTATTAATTATTTTTTGAAAGTATTATTTTAAAGTTGCATGACTGCGATTAAAACAAAAGATCAGTTCCCACCTTTCCCTTTAGGGCTCAACTTCCGCTCAAAAGTTTCCCAATTCTCAGTAAGAAAACGATCTAAACAAGAGCTCAATAGGCGCCAAAGTGAGCCCAAAGTATTCTTTAAGCGAGACGCACGTTAATTCTAGGAAATATGCTCCCAATTCCGAAAATTCAAAGAAATTAACAGGTGGTTTATTTACAACATGGCTGCCAACAGACCGTCCGTGTAACGCGCCACACACGAAACAGATCACGGCGGGCCGCCGCGCTCACGACCATGCCCCCCCGTAGACGTGAACACGCAAAAACGCCCCGGCAACGGCGCACCGCGTCCGTCATGCAGCCGCCGACAAAAAACCGCAAGTCCCTCAGACAGGCCGGCATCAAAGCGGCCGGCGGGCGCCTAAAAACGGAGGGAAATTCAAACCGCGTTGCCCACGTACCCGCACGTAAACGTTTTAGCGCCGATTTAACCGTCAAAAGAACCGCCTTTCGTGGAACGCAGGTCCGAACGGGTTTGCTCAACAGGGGCATCAGGTCCAGGACGGTCAGGAGGGTGAAACGTGAGTACAAATTGGTTTTTGGTGGGCTCATGTTGTTTTTGTGTGGTCGTAGGACTTTCGGATAATCGGCAGTTGCGACAGAAGATCATCGACGAGGACTTGGCGGGTTTGCTGGGCAGGGGCGACGATGACAGCGGAGGCGTGAGCCGCAGTCACGGATGGAATAGACAGCCAACTGATACACCTGCCAATTGTTCGACTGTGATCTCAGAGTCTTGTACTTCTGAGTCAACAGCTGACAGTGTTGAAAAACAAACACAGTCTCAGTCGCAGAGCATTTTCAAGGAGATCAACGACAGATACGAACAACAGAAGTTAGATAACTCCGGCCCCACCAGGTCTCAGTTTGAGCAGTTGTTAGACATATTAGGGCAAAGTATACAAGAGGAGGCTCGGAAGATAAAGCTGTTCATTATAGGCGGTCCTAAAGAAACTAACAATATGACACCGAGTGTTAAACATTGCCAGAAGGAGGAGATGAACATCCTCTCATTTCATAAGCTTAAAAAGTCTGAGTGGATTTTCAAGACGCCCCCACGGCAAAGGATACCACAACCTGCCAGCATTGAGAGCAGCAGCATGAGGCCGGCAATAATCTACACCACCAGAAGTGACAAGAACATTTATGAGGTGAATGACAACATCAATGTGGATTTGAACAAGGTAGACAAGATGAAGGTGCCCGTTGACAACAGGTACATGGTGCATGTGGCACGGTTTGAAAATGATGCCAATTTGCCTGATATTGGGGAGGACATTTTCGATAATTTAGTTCAGAATGACTTCATGGACATAAATGATGCACCATCCTCAGAAGATGTCCAGGTAACTTAGTTTATTTGTTTATATTATCAAATATTAACTATTGCCCTTGTATTTGTACTTTGTTATAAGAAATATTCTTAGTTTTGTGCCCCAAACTGTGCCCAATTACGCAAAATACTTTTTAAACTTAGATTACGGTTTAATTATAAAGTTTTCCATTAATTGGCCCAAAAATTCGACACATAATTTCAGGAAATATTGGGCTCCTTGCAGGACCACTTCCTGTCCCTGACGTGCAGGCCAAAAAAAATAGTAAAATCAATCCCCCGCACCAAACCGACGTCCCGAATGGACATATTCAAAGTAAAAGAGGACGAAATGTCCTACGTAGACGACGAGTGCGACATGAGCTTCGTGGACGAGAACGACGACGAATCGGAGCAGAAACCGAAACGATTCAAATTGGATTTCAATGAGAACGACAACCAGAATTTGGACGACATCAATATGTTCCAGTTCACGTCCCCGAACATGTTCCAATTCGCCAAATAAGTAAGAAAGACTGACTGTGCACTTGAAAATAGTGAGCCATTTAAGTTGTTTGCTTTTAATATGTTTATTGTTTCTATCATCATTATCGTTATCGTTTTAAAAATTTAATATTTAAGTTTGAAAGTGATATTTTGTGATACAACTTAAGATAATCACTTATGCTTACATTCCTTGCAATAAAAATATATTTACTAGTCAAGTTTGTTAACGACTAAATTACCATGTTGATTTATATCTGTTGCAATGCTGTGTCGTGCAACAGTTACTTTTTTAGTCTAAGTAGAACAAAAGTATCTAGGAGTTAAGTGTTTTTTTTTGTAATATAATATATTATTGATCTCATGTATGCTGAGGTTTACTTTTATGTTTTGTTAACACACTTGTAAAAATAATAATCAGACTCCAAAATGAAATGTGTTTATGTGTTGTACAATTTATTATAGACCCCAATAAGTGACCAATGTCTAAAGAATATGGTAAGTTTAATACTTTTAAATAACAATATGCGGAGAAAAAGAGGGGAACCCCTCACAATCCTCACTAGTATGCCATTATAGAGTTATGAAATTTAAATTTTTATAGACTATTTTGTTTAGGATATATTTTAGAATAAAATTTTCAGTAACACCATCGAAAACCAGAAAAAACTTAAATAACTCATTTCGAATTGTTGACTAATTCATCAACTGATAACACACAATTGTATATTTTTGTTGCAAGTCAGATTATTTAGTACCATTTAAAGTCAATTAATCGATTAGATAATGCACTACAATAAAAACTTCTAGCCTTAATTAAATTATTATTAATTTTTCCGATTGTTTTTGTACATCCACTCCAAATTATTAAATTCATTTGATAATTTATAACAATTAATGGATATTATTTATTTCTACAAATTGTTTTTAATTTAAACAAAATTTTATTTTGAATAAAAGTCAAAATTAAATGTCAAAAATTGTATTATCCCAATTTACATACGTAGTGACGTAAATTCTGGGGGATTCCCCTCTTTTCCTCGTTCTGTTTTCTACGCCACTGGAAATTTTTGAGAACTATTAAGATTTTCATATTTTTTACACAATTTAGAAAAAAAGATGCTCTTGGTTAATTTTGGTTATTAGAGCCGTTTTTGAGATAATAAAGTTAATGTGATCATATTTTGACCACCTACTTCAGTAACACCATTTAAAACTTCTAACTTGGAACATGTTTCTTTGTAAATAAATGATTATATATTGGGCAGGTAAATAAAACACAAATGTACATAAACAATTATTTTATTTTTTATAATTTTTACAATTTATTATATTCTAATAGCTAAAATACTTTTCATTTAAATATATTTGTCTTTGTCAAATATGAATGTAAAACTGAATTAGAGAAAAAGACCAATCACACAAAAATAACAAAAATATTCTGTTCTTTTATTTAGTCATTATGCAATAATAAATATTCTATTAGACAATCTATCAGCAATTTACAACTTTAGGTAAAAAAAATGTTACAAAACGAAGCAAATTCGATATATAACAATAGGTTTTTGCAGTTTTGCATTTCCTAACATTTTTTTCCTCATTTAAAAATGGCAAAGTGTACAGCTCTGCGAATGGCATGAAAATCATCATCAAAAAAAACTAAAAATATACCTATTATCCTTACAAATAAAGTTGTCGTGATCAGTTAGTTAGATTTTTTTTAAAAAATGGCATCGATCTCAATTTCAACGCTGACCACAACAAAACGAAAACGTTATCAACAACAACCTTTTTGTTTTCTTAAATAAAATCACACTTGAATTTTTCGGTTAATAAAAAAACTGTGACGTAAAACGCCCAACGAATACTTTGGAAATACTGCGGTCGGTAGAATTCAGTTAGAACGACGTACCTTAGTAATAAAATACATTGGACACACGTACGGCAAGAATTCGAACGTGCACGACACAAAATCCGACGTAGAATTGTGTGTCCCACACACCAGCAACAAATGTCCCAATTATTAAATGCTTAAAACACACAACTCAGTCTTAAATAAAAACAAACCCGAACCGAAGTATCCTTAATTAATTTTTGCCAGCTACATTAAACAACTTCTGCCCTATGTACATTGAAAAACTGAAAAGGTAGTGAGACAATTTATGAAAATAAAAAAACGAAGTCACCGCGTAACTTAAGCGTAAATAAACCTCACCCGTCCGGCTCATGACCCGCGTCTGATATGACTTGGAGGGCTCAACTAAATCCCGTTCGTCGGATACGGACTCGACACCGAAAACCGGGCCGGATCTCTTCACATCTTGTGTGTCAGTTCTCTCTTTACTATATACAATCTTATGTAAAATATATAAACTATTCTGAGATCGTGGCGTCTTCAGCGAAGTGAGTACCGCACGCGCGCGTGTGTGTGTGTGTGTTGGGGGGGTTGTGGAATTAAACTGGGGGGGGGGGGTAGGAGGGACACAGTATGCGGTTATTGCTTGTGTGGAGCAACCTGCGTCAATCGAATAATTTCAAATCGGTTTTGACTGCCGGAATTGGTTTAGAGGATGGCCGTGTCTATGCTGCTTCGGCTGGGTATGAGGGGGCTGAGGGTGCCGGCCACCTTTTGTCCCCGCTCCATCTCGTAGTGCGTGTCCAGGGGGATGTCTGAAAGAACTGCTGGTGATTATTAAACCCTTTATTTTTATTATAACGATCTTACTTGTGTCCACGTGGTTCTTTGGGGGGATGAACGAGGCGACGAACAGGGCGCAGATCACCAGGAATGCTCCGAATACGAATGGTGGACCGGGAACAAGCTGGAACGGATGGCAAAACGTTTTAAATTAATTGCGTGAAAGCATAAAAATACGGTTATCTAAATGAGTAACCCATTTTGGCATTGAATAGCGAGGCGAAACTGTAAGACGGCGACGGTAACAAGATTAATGAAACTTATTTACTGTCGCAGTCCTGAAAGCGAGTGCCCATTTTAAACGTTTCGCTTCGGGATATTGAAACTAAGTGGAACAACGGTTTTATGTTCTGTACAGGAAGTTGATTCTAAATTTACTCTGGTATATTGCCTATATTTTACTACGTTGTAACAATTAATTTTTATTGTTTATTTGTGCGTATTAATGGTATTTAAAAACATCCTTTTTGTGTCAATAATTGTGTCAACATTTGTGATTTAAACATTTTTTAACATATTTATATAATGATTAATTAAAAACGAAAATTAACTTAAATTTAACTTTTTTAGTTTATTTTTCTATTTCTTCATGAATAGAGAAACAAATTGATTAATTTTACTCTCAAAATGTTTGTTTTTCCATGTACTAATCAGAAAAAATGTATAAAAAATTATAAAACGTGGCTCATCTTTCTATTTTTGAGTTTTAAACTTACACAGATATTTAATATTTTCTCGTATTTTGTATAAAATATACAGATAATTTTCTATAAATTAATATATCTTTTGAAAATGTCAATTTTTTTCAAAAAATCTCACTTTTGTAGCTTATTTTTCTATTTCTTCATGAATAGAGAATCAAATTGATTAATTTTATTCTCAAAATTTTTGTTTTTTCATGTACTAATCAGAAAAAAAAAATATAAAAAATTATAAAAAGTGACTTTTCTTTCTATTTTTGAGTTTTAAACTTACACAGATTTTTAATATTTTCTTGTACCTTGAATAAAATTTACAGACAATTTTCTATAAATTAATATATCATTTGAAAATGTCAATTTTTTTAAAACTTTTACTTTATTTTTCTATTTCTCCATCGATAGAGAATCAAATCTAAGTAGTATAATAATACTGTGTACAGTTAAAATAGAAAAAAAATGAAAAAAAAAAAAAAAAATTATTAACTTTCTGAGTTTTAAATTGTCAGTAAAAATTTTTGAAAAAGAAGACTGACAAACAGAAAAATGTTTGGCCCATTAAACTTGTCACCAAGCCTACAATAAATAAATCTGAAATGTCCAAGTATTTAATCTTTTTACGTATAATTAATCTTGTTCAAGTGATTTTGTATCACCTTATTGATATCTGTATTTAAGTATAGTTAATAAATAATCTATGATTTATAAGACTAATGACATGATATTATTTATTTACCTGTGAGTATGTATCGAAGAGAATCTGCGTCGAATCAGTTGCGTTGTGTTTATTCTCGCCGTCGTTCAAATCAACGTGGAACATGTAGAAAATAAGACCAAACATCGCTGGACCAAGACCGTTACAAAGTCCTCTCATTCCAGTGACCATACCTTTAAAAATTATATTAACAAACCATTCAGTGGTAATTATTAATCGTGTTCCTCACCTTGTACAACTCCCTGACGGTCGGCGGTCGTGTGTACGGAGACGAAAGCCGAAATGGATGGATAGGTGATCGAGCTCATAGATGCCAGGATGCCGGCGCCCCACATCATCCACGTGGTCGTGCCGAAACCGTACCACAACAGCTGCAGCATCTCGAACAACAGACCCAGCATGATGGTGTGCTTGGCGCCCAAATTTTTAATTAATATACCTGTAACAACAAAATCAACACACTCCCTAACACCATTGGTGGTGCAAACAACAAACCTAGACTAAGTTGCGCGATCACCGCCATCAGCCCGACCAGTCCGACGAACACAGCGACCATCGGCGCACTCCAACCCATCACCAGCTTCAGATAGACGAAGATGCAACTGTACTGGCCCGCCTCGGGTAGATAGCTGAGGAAGACTGCTATGCAGAGCAGCAATATTGTTGGGTCCTGGCCCACGTTGCGCAACGAGGCGAAGGGATCGGCCTGTTCCCAGCTAATCGGGGAGACGCGCACCTTTTCGGAGAGACTTTCTGGCACCGCCACCAGGATGAAGAACACGTCGAGGATGGCGACCGCGGTCGCCAGCGCCACCACCAGGTTCACCGACCATCTAACAAAAAAAATCAATCAATTACCAATTTTTACCATAACCAGTTACTCTGGGTACAATGTGGAACATAAGAAAGCAATGGGAATCATCAAGACTAATATCTTTGCCTGATGATGGATGAATTCATGGAACATCTTTAAATATAATTTTTGACATTCGTTGAACATCTTCAAAGATATTTTTTGACATTCTGATGATACTTTTTCTACGGTGGATAAATTTATAGACAATAATTAGATGAAAACAAAGGATATCATCAGGAATTCAACACTTATCTTTGTCTGATGATTGATGAATTCGTGGAACATCTTTAAAGATATTTTTTTGACATTCTAATGATATTCTTCCTGTGGTGGATTCATTTATAGACAATATTCAGTCAAAATCAAAGAATATCATCAAGATTTCAACAAATATCTTTGTCTGATGATGGATGGATTCGTTGAACATCTTCAAAGATATTTTTTGACATTCTGATGATACTTTTTCTACGGTGGATAAATTTATAGACAATAATTAGATGAAAACAAAGGATATCATCAGGAATTCAACACTTATCTTTGTCTGATGATTGATGGATTCGTGGAACATCTTTAAAGATATTTTTTGACATTCTAATGATACTCTTTCTGTACTGAAAAGATTCATAGACAATAATTAGACGAAAACAAAGAATATCATCAGGATTTGAACAAATATTTTAGATGGAAACAAATATATCTGTTGACGTCCTGATAATATTCTTTGTTTTCACCGAATAATCAGTAAAATATACAAAATTATAAGCTTCTTAAGCAAGAACATTGTATTTTAAAGCAAAAAGTATGTTTTTAAACTTAATACACATCATAATAATTGCCCCTGAAAGTTCAGCGATACTCCCCGTAATACATAATGCGTGGCTCATCAACGAAATTTCCTACCCCAACGCGGAACGACGTGATTGACGTCGGCAAGGGCGTTAGGGGCGGCAATTTCCCGGTACACGTGAACCCCGACCGGAGCGAGATGGAGCATGGAATTATCGATCGGACTCCGGGGGGGCATGTTCGCTCGTCGAGGTCGTGAATGTGGGTTAGGGCTTCTGGCCGTGCCGGGAAATGCGTCCGTCACAACACGCCGCACACAACACAAAGGAAAGTTGTGGAAACCGACGGGACGTTAATATTTTATTTATATTTGTGTTTCCCGACAAACCACGTCCCTTATGTAACTCCGGGTTATTAAGATTCTTTAACTGTGAGGTTTTAACGGGGATTTCCTTAATTGCCCCGGCTCAAGTCTCTTCAGCTTCCCGATTCGGTTTTACGAGACGTCGGCCGTCTTAATTGGGGGTATTAAGTTGTAATTAATTTTCGATCGAGTTAAATTATTACCCGCCATTCCGGGAATTAGGTAACAAAAATAAACGTAAAGGGCTTATCGAGATTTAGTTACGACACAGTAGGTTCCAGCCAATTAATATTGTGTTGTAATTTATGTTTTTAATCGGCACCATTTTGGCAGGTCGAAGCGAAGGGACCCACCCAATGTAAAAGGTCGAAAACACATTAAAACTTCTAGAAATTCGTGGGATCCATCAACCCTGCGCCGTGTCAATGTCGACACCTGCTGCACGAGGGCGGCGGCTTAACGAAAACTCGACCGGAAATAGTGGTTGAGAGTAATTCTGGTTGTTATCTTGTTTGTGGGATGACACTTCGCCAATTGCCTCGGCTATGTCATTAACTTGTTCTTGTTTTTTCACTGTTATTTAATATTTGGACGTTCCTTATTGAACGTTCAAGTATTTGTGGACAGCCTGGTGACACTTCGCCAATTGCCTCAGCTATGTCATTAAGTTGTCCTTGTTTTCTCACTGTTATTTAATATTTGGACGTTCCTTATTGAACGTTCAAGTATTTGTGGACAGCCTGGTGATATTCTTTATAAGATGGATACTTCGCCAATTGCCTCAGCTATGTCATTAAGTTGTCATTGTTTTCTCACTGTTATTTAATATTTGGACGTTCCTTATTGAACGTTAAGGTATTTGTGGACAGCTTGGTGATATTCTTTATAAGATGGACACTTCGCCAATTGCCTAAGCTATGTCATTAAGTTGTCCTTGTTTTCTCACTGTTATTTAATATTTGGACGTTCCTTATTGAACGTTCAAGTATTTGTGGACAGCCTGGTGATATTCTTTATAAGATGGACACTTCGCCAATTGCCTCAGCTATGTCATTAAGTTGTCATTGTTTTCTCACTGTTATTTAATATTTGGACGTTCCTTATTGAACGTTAAGGTATTTGTGGACAGCTTGGTGATATTCTTTATAAGATGGACACTTCGCCAATTGCCTCAGCTATGTCATTAAGTTGTCCTTGTTTTCTCACTGTTATTTAATATTTGGACGTTCCTTATTGAACGTTCAAGTATTTGTGGACAGCCTGGTGATATTCTTTATAAGATGGACACTTCGCCAATTGCCTCAGCTATGTCATTAAGTTGTCATTGTTTTCTCACTGTTATTTAATATTTGGACGTTCCTTATTGAACGTTAAGGTATTTGTGGACAGCTTGGTGATATTCTTTATAAGATGGACACTTCGCCAATTGCCTCAGCTATGTCATTAAGTTGTCCTTGTTTTCTCACTGTTATTTAATATTTGGACGTTCCTTATTGAACGTTCAAGTATTTGTGGACAGTTTGGTGATATTCTTTATAAGATGGACACTTCGACAATTGTCTCAGCTATGTCATTAAGTTGTCCTTGTTTTCTCACTGTTATTTAATATTTGGACGTTCCTTATTGAACGTTCAAGTATTTGTGGACAGTTTGGTGATATTCTTTATAAGATGGACACTTCGCCAATTGCCTCAGCTATGTCATTAAGTTGTCCTTGTTTTCTTACTATTATTTAATATTTGGACGTTCCTTATTGAATGTTCAAGTATTTGTGGACAGCCTGGTGATATTCTTTATAAGATGGACACTTCGCCAATTGCCTGAGCTATGTCATTAAGTTGTCCTTGTTTTCTCACTGTTATTTAATATTTGGACGTTCCTTATTGAACGTTCAAGTATTTGTGGACAGCCTGGTGATATTCTTTATAGGATGAACACTTCGCCAATTGCCTCAGATATGTCATTAAGTTGTCCTTGTTTTCTTACTGTTATTTAATATTTAGACGTTCCTTATTGAACGTTCAAGTATTTGTGGACAGCCTGGTGATATTCTTTATAAGATGGAGACTTCGCCAATTGCCTCAGCTATACCGTTAAGTTGTCTTCGTTTTCTCACTGTTATTTAATTTTTATACTTTCTTGAACTATGGATAGGAACAAAGTCAAGTAACTTGATTCCAAGAAATCAGTGTGAAAACACAAGTTCCAAAACTCCGACCCTTAAAAAAGTCGTTGCTTAGAAACTTCAAATTTATGTCGGAATTCCGGTGTTGATCCACCATCAACCGTACAAAAGAAAAACAAATCTATGTGATTTAACACTTGTCCAACTTTTTACGTAACAAATTCGTTATCTACAACCTACAAATTTACGTAAGTAGATAAGAAAATTAATGCATGTTCATTAGATATGCAAGCCGTGTCATAAAAAACTTCGTTAACGACTCAATCACTCATCAACGCGATGAACAGATTCGTTTGTATTAAATGTAAATCCTGTTCGATCAATTAATTATATTTATTTACAAAACTCAGCGAGAACACTGTTTAAACGAAGTGTTGACACACAAATTTATCTCCACTTCCGAAATGTTGAACCCGCATGTTACACACGCTTATCGGGGCCAACCAAATTAGACGAAACAAGCAACGAAACTAATTCGGAGCCGCCTTATCGGATCCCGCACGCAGAAAAATGTCGCCTTCGAAGTTATTTATTGGCAAATGCATTAAGGAGTGAACGTTTGCATGTCTCGAATTGAACGGGCCGTGAATGGAATTGCGGAAAGATCGATCGGAACTCGACCGGACGATTGATGATAAGAGTATGTTCCATTCGGTTTTTTTTTTATTTCTAAAGAGCGGTTTGATTGTGAGGTCAACAATGGAGTTGAATTGATCATTTTTACAGACGTTTAATCGATGTGAACCGCGGCGGTTTTGTATCGGGGTAATAAATCCGGGGAAATATAAAATTCATTTATTGATTTAAGGCTGCTGCGGCAGAAAAAAACCGCGTATAAAAGTCGGCCTGTAAGTGATGTTTATGATGATTGAATGAAAATCTCATTGCGGAAAAGATACGAAACTGAGGGTATAAAAAAACCGAGAGGAAATCCTCCTGTAAGATATATTGTATTTATGTAAGACCAAGGTTGGAAGAAGGAAAGTCAGTCTATTGGAATAATTGTTTAGAGACCGAATCGTGGGATAAAAAATATTACACGGCAAAATGCCAGGAAGGTGGACAAGACAGTTTTGTATTAGTCATTTTAACTATTCATGAGGATTTGAAAGCTTTCAAGTTTGTTTCCAATGTCTTATAAATGTATTATTACAGACTTGAGACTTACAAGCATATTACAATGTTAACTTCCAGTAATTCACATTTAGATAGTGAATATTTTAGGAAGTTTTGAACTTCTATTAAAAATTAAAATATTGGCGCATCCACCATTATTTTAAAATCCAATAATGATCAATTTCTGCTAGTTACCTGTTTTTATCCTTAGCTAATCCACAAACTTAATGAAGTTTGGTTCATATTAGAGTAAATTTGAAGGTTCTAGACAACGAGTTTCTATTATTCTCATAAATAAATTTGAAGAAACAGGAACAACTTAGTGACATAACTGACGCAAACTTAATGACACAGCTGAGGCAATTGACGAAGTGTCCATCTTATAAAGAATATCACCAGGCTGTATGGATTTTGATCGTATGGAATTTGATCCAATGGAAAATGATCATATGGATTTTGATCGTATCGAAAATGATCGCATGGAAAATGATCATATGGAAAATGATCGTATGGATTTTGATCATATGGAAAATGATCGTATGGATTTTAATCAAATGGAAAATGATCGTATGAATTTTGATCGTACGGAAAATGATCATATGGCTTTTGATCGTACGGATTTTCATCGTATGGAAAATGATCGTATGGATTGTAATTTCTCACAACTTAATAATATAGCTGGTGCAATTGTCGAAGAATCCATCTTATAAAGAATATCACTAGACTGTCCACAAATACATGAACGTTCCATAAGGAATGTCCAAATATTAAATAATATGAAAAAAATTATGTTATTGTTGATGTTTGGTAGATATTAAGGTAAATTTGAAGGTTCTAGACAACAAGTTTATTTTGGTCTAGAGTTTTTGAAGAAATGGACATCTCCGACGACGTAAGTTATCCATCAACAAACAAGTTTTAACATGCAACTAGTTCCACATTGCACAAAGCCTTAAAGACACTTACCTCTCCATCAAATAAGCCCCCAAACTGGGCGAGATGACCATACTGGCAGCAAACGTGCCGCTGACCAGACCGTAAGCCAGCGACCGCTCCTTCTCGTCGGTGACGTCGGCCACGTAGGCGAACACCACGCTGAACGTGACGGCGAACACGCCCGAAATGCTGATCATGGCGAAGAACCAGAAGGTGTTGATGGTCATCAGCGGTATCGGCAGACAGGTGAAGAACACGGTGACCAGCAGGAACAGCTTGCGGCCGCACACGTCGGACAGGGCGCCGACGAGCGGCGCACTGAGGAACGACAGGATACCCTTGATGCCCATTATCAGACCGTTCATCAGGAACGTGTGATCGGGGAAGGTGTTGTTCAGCACCGAGATCACCGGCATCGTCAGCAGGCCCCAGGCGAAGAACTCGAGGAAGATCACGACCAGCGCGTGATACAGGCTCGGTCTTCCTATTCCCGACGTCTGGAACAACATAGGGGTTAGTTCTGGTTGAGTTTGACAGGTACACGTTGGTGATGAGATGTGTTGGTTTATTGTGGTGGTTGGTTTAATGATGAAAAATGTGTTGTTGGTTTATTCTATTAATTAAACATCAATTCATGATAATAAAAGTCTTCGGACAACAAACGTCTGCTGATTATAGTTGTTATCATTAAATAAACAGCTGGAACTCCACATTTTTTAAAATTAAACAATGATAAAAATAATCTTTTAGCAATACAATTATTACAGGAGATAATTCTAAAGATTTAATATAATCAGTGACATAAAAAATAGAATACATAGATTCAGCTCTGCAAATTAAAAAAAATTGAGATCCATATGAAAATGAAGAGGAAAATGATTGGATTTGGAAGGTTGGAATGTGAAATTGAATGAGGATCATCTTCAGTCAAATTCCAGTTTTCCTACAGTATAACGCCTAACCACATATTACTAGGATGACTTTGGAGTCATCCAACACTCTGATGTAAATTAGTTGCAATGTCCAGCAAGATTTCCAGACTTAGCACTGATTGAACACGTGTAGGACGTCTTAGACAAAAGATTTAAAAGTTCAGCTTTCCCTCAGGAGATTTTGGAGAACCTTAAAGGTGAAATAGAGTTGGCATTTAATGAGATTGCCTTGGACGAAATTGGCCCTCATTAGACCAATACCAGAGCTACTCAATGAGTGCCCAAATTAACTCATTTATAAATCAATAAATTCAACACTTTTTATTCAATTTTTCGTTATTTATTTACTACTTTCTATTATCCCAAACTGTACTTCAAAATATCAATAAAATCTGTACATGTATGTCACTGAATATACAGGGTGATTTACCTTACCCAATAGTTTTTGAGTTATTAATTTTTTTCCAAAAATTTTGACAGATTGATGACCTAACTAAAATGTCTGTAAAGCCCCCAATTTACAAGATGGAAAGTTCATTTTTGATATACACGTTAACCAAGGATCATTTTATAAAGAGCCGTGATTAGTACCCCCAAATTGTATACAGGGTGTTCATTATTTGTGATTAATTTGGTGTATCTTGTTATGACAACATTTTTGGTAAAATGTCTGTAAATAATCATTTTATCTAAAGAGAATGCTTATATGAATTGAAGTGTTATTTAATATTCAATTTAATTATGCTAAAACATACATGGTGTTCCACTGAAAATAACAAAGTTATTGATGTTTTAAGAAGCACAAAAATTAAATGTGAATAACGAACACCCTGTATAAAATTTGGAAATACTAATAATAGCTCCTTATAGGATGGTCCTTAGTTAACGTGTATGCCAAAAATGAACTTTCCAGTATCAAAATTGATGGCTTTACAGACATTTTAGTTAGACCATCAATCTGTCAAAATTTTTGGAAAAAAATTAATAATTCAAAAGCCATTGGGTTTAGGTATAGGACATGGTATAACCATTTTATTTGTAATTACATGTAGAATTTAAAAATCCAAAAATATACAGGGCATTCTATTAAAAATAACAAAGTTGATGTCACTTCCGGCGAAACCGGAAATGAAATTTGGTTAAAAATAAAATAGAAAAGTGGTCCAAATCGAATTATAATTGCAATAAAAATTTCAAATCAATACCTTTATCCGTTCCCCAAAAAATTTCAACAAATAAGTTGGTTTAACAAGAATTGAAACAATAACCAAAGAGGACACTCACATATAAACGTAAAAAATTCATTGCAAAATAAAAATTAAATTGTGCACATCACGGACAAGAGCAAGTCGAAATATGGATAAAATTCGGCGGCTTATCGATCATAAATGACAAATCAATTGATATGATGTGATAAAAAATTGTTTACACATTGATGCTGCGTTACTAACTTGAATTGATACACTGTTTAATTAAATTTCTTGCCCAATTATAACTTTATGCAGAAAATTTTAGGGTAAAATTAAACTCAGAAATTTTGGTCAACATAACGAAGAAATTCAATTTTAAAACTGGAATTAGTTGATTTTTTCACTTTAATCCTGTGTAATGGAACAATTGAAACAATAAAACATAAATTAAGCAACTATATTTAACAATTACATTATTTTTTATATTGTTCTCACTGTTTTGTTCATTGTGTTGTTGAATGATTCAATTTAGAAACTTTCTGGGATTTTCTATTTAAAGTTCACAGCTGTTAATGTTTGTAAAGAGATTTGTGGGTTTTTTTGAATTGGAATTTGGAAAACTCATTTGTCATTTGTTTGTTTATAATCTGTGCAAATTTATTACTCATTTATTTATTGATAAATTTTTATAACCGTCCTTATCTAGTTTTGTACCATTATTATGTGTTATGTATCTTGATTACATCTTGATTTTAGATTAGGCTAGGGACGGCTGAAAATAAATAAATAAATAAATAAAAGTTTACTCACTGGAAACAAAATTCCTTCGTAGAGTTTCATTTCTGTAAAGTGGCACCAAACTCTAGTAACAGGAATTTTAAGTCTCCCAACTCAGAACTTAATCTTATCACCACTAAATGAAGTGATGTAACAAAATATCTTGATTGGACGATTGAAATTTAAAAGCACGTGTTACTTTTGAAATGCTTTATTTACACTTAAACAAATAAGTACCCCAAATTTATTAGCCAGAACATTTTTACTAAATTAATTAACTTACAGGAATGACGTGCATGTAAAAGTTCTTGAACCTGCGGAAGTTGAGCACGTATCTCTTGAACAAGTAATAGAACACGCACATGCACATGGCTGCGCAGTAACCTTCGCCCCCGGGACTTAGTACGCAGCACCTTGTGTCACGTCATTTTTCTGACCGTACAATTAACGCACGACTAAAACGTTTTATTAGTTCTGGCTGCGTTATATTAGGGGATCGTTGATAACGATACGTTATCGAGGTTTTGTTTTCGGTTTAATCTAGGCTTAAACACTTTTTTTTATATAATTTTAGGATTAAATGCTAATTGAAGTGCAGGATTTTATACTAAAAAAGATACACAGAAAGGTATAAGTAAAAAATTATAAATTGTTGCCAAAACTGAGTCTAAAATGCAACATTTAATCTATGTTATTATTAGAATAATGAACAGATTAAGTTAACTGATTTTTTTATCTAACATGTTAAACAATAATGACATGGCTATTTAAAAAAGTAATTGTTATATTGTCATAAAATATGGAACAGTGAGTGAATCGATCAAATTCTCTTTATATACTTTGTTCAAGGATTTAAAGCTAAAATCTGAATATAATCTGACTAATTTCTTATCTAAAATCCCAAACAATACATCTTTATTTGATTATTTAAAAATGTAATTGTTTAATTGAATTATGGAGAGGTTAAACGATTTTTTGAATGATTTATTAAATAATTTTCAAATGAGTTCAAATGAATTTTAATCAAAATAATTAACGTTATTTAGATGTTTAAGAACAAAATTCTTGAAAATATAAAAATTCTTAAAATTGTTAAACAATGATTAAAATCTACCTTTTGAAGATAAACTAAATTGACCATTTTAATATTTAAAATTCTAAATAATGATTCTCTCTTTGATTACCCAAAAATGTGATTGTTTAAATGAAATTTGGAATATTTAAATGACTTTCTGGTCCAGTTTAATCATTTTTTATTGATGTCTATTAAATAATTCAAAAACCAATATTTTATTAGAAATAATTAACATTATTTAGGAGAAGTTTAAGAACAAAATTCTTGATAATATAAAAATTGTTAATATTGTTAAACAAGAATTAAAATCTACCTTTTGAAGATAAACTAAATTGACCATTTTATTATTTAAAATCCTAAATAATGATTCTCTCTTCGATTACCTAAAAAATGATTGTTTAAATGAAATTTGGAATATTTAAATGACTTTTTCTACTCCAGTTTAATCACTTTTTAATGATGTCTATTAAATAATTCAAAAAACAGAATTTTATTCGTAATAATTAACATTATCAAGAAGAAGTTTAAGAACATAATTCTTGATAATATAAAAATTGTTAATATTGTTTTAAACAAGGAATAAAAACTACCTTTTAAAGATAAACTAAATTGGCAATTTAATTATTTAAAATCCTAAATAATAATTCTCTTTTTGATTATCCAAAAAAGTGATTGATTGATTCATTAAATACTTTAGAAATTTATATGAAATAATTAACATTGTTTAAGTGAAATTTGGACTTTTTTGTGCAGATTAATTGAAATTTGATTGGTTAAATAAAATTGATATTATTAGTTAAAGATTAAATGATTCAAGATAAGACTGACTTACCAATTTCTAATCTAAAAATTTAAATAGTAATGCTCTAATTAACTAAAATTATTTTTATTTTATTTCTATGGCATATTTAGTGTGTTTCTTAATTAATTTATGAATCAAACATGGATACAGTTTAAAATTGTTAAAATCAATATAATAATCAAAGAATTTACATAAAGTATGATGAGTTTCCACCGTCTGTTTATCGATTAGTTCAATCAACTGTGTGTTTTTTTTTTATATTGATTAATTCATAAAATACATAATAAGCACTTATTCTATTTTTAGACCACTTAATTGGTAAAATTGAAGCTTTCAATTCGTTTATTAGTATGTAAACTACAAAAAAAAAATATTAATAACTTGACAAACATGAAAAACCAGATTTTATAAAATGTTTATAAAATTTGTAAACTGAATCTGAAGACACAAAATATGGACATATATAATTTATTGATACCCAATTATTCTCTATTAAAAATCACTCTTGAACGCTAAAACAGTTTTAAATCAAGTTTTTTACACACATGTAAAAATCAAATCATATCAACAAAGGCGACTGTTTAGCATATGTAAAACAAGGCGATACGTAAGGTTTAAATTATAACCAGTTTGCAAACAAATGCGTATTTAAAATTTGCTCATTTACAACGACTTTCCCAATTCGAACTTAAATAAATAGACAACTTAGTAGTACTAATCAAATAACATTTTGACAAATTATATTTATTTATTGGATTAGTTATATCGTCAGATTAAACGTCAAAATTACTATCAGAAACATACGTTTAATCAAGGACAGACGACTATTTTAATATTATCGATATACGTGCAATCAAAAATTTTATTTTGATGACGATGTGCATATGGGTAATATGTTTTTACGTTGTAATGCATATCTATGAGGAACAAGGTCGTTTTCGTTAAAATAATTAGATTGAATACCTAAAACACAAGTGAATGTTTATTTATATCTGTTAAAAGAAAAAAAAATTATACCTTTCTTTGTAAAAATAATGAAATTTTCATTTTATGTTTCAAAATTCTCGGGTTTTGATAAGTAACTTATAACTTAATTAACAGTTAGCTAACTGTTAAAATGTGAAAGAAAGTTTAAACAACTTATAAATAATGTTGGTAAAAATCTTGTTAGGTATTCTTATTAGTTTCTAAATATTTATGTAAAATTAGTCAACAGGAACCTAAAAAATCAAAAGATTATTAGACTAAGAATAAATTGGAAGAATAAATGGAAAAAAAATGAGGCTTTCAATTTATGTTTCAAAATTCTCAGATTTTGGTAAGTAACTTATAACCTAATTAACACTTAAATAACTGTTAATATGTGAAAGAAAGTTCAAAACAACTTATAAATAATATTGGTAAAAGTCTTGTTAATTATTCTTATTAGTTTGTAAATATTGTAAATGTAAAATTAGCCAACAGGAACCTAAAAATAATAAAAAAAAATATATTAGGATAAGAACAAATTCAAATACAAATGTGTTGAAGAGAACAAAATTATTTGTTCATTGATTTTAAGAATTATTTCTACATTTAATTAGTAAGTAATAAAGAAATTGAAACTTTCAATTAATACTACAAAAGTCTCAGTTGAAATTTCCACTTTATTGTTTAAAATAGACAGTTTTTAGTATGTTCCTTATAAGTTAATTAAAATGTAGAAGAAAGTTCATACAACTTATTGGTAAACATCTTGTTCATTAGTTTCTAAATATTTACACAAAATTGGTCAACAAGAAACTAAACAAAAACTAAAAGAACGTTTGGGAAAGAATAAATTTAATATTCATTACATAATTAAGCCAGTTAATAAATAATTGCATTTGATTTATTTGTTTTTTAACACCATAGGAAATACTAATTTAAAATTCAATTTTCACACACAACTACAGTGATAAGATAGATAGCTTCATTTCAAAATGAGATACGTATATTGTTCAACATGACTAATATTCCTCGAAAATACACGTACAAACCCGCAAAGCAAACGTACGGGGTTAACCAGAAACCCACAAAATCGAACACACATAATTACCGTGCGCATTAATAATTGCTAAGGTCACACGAATTAAACGTCTGGATGGTTGCAAAAACGATTACGCTCGTTTAAAATAAATCGAATACATTATACAGTACATTGGATGATTGGATCGTTTCGTTGCGTTAGCAAAAACGGGGGGCTGAATCAATGACAACCATTTTTCACCCACAACAAAAGACGGTAACGGTCCACGACCGCGTCTATTTCAAAGGTGTGCGTTTATGGATGTTTTTAATTTTCGTCGTAGGGTCCGCAAACGAATGGCTCAGACAGAAACACTTACGGTGACCACTCCATCCTTCACTATGGTGTTCCTCGAACGGATGATCATGCCGGCCACCCGTTTCGACGGTTTCGGCTTCATTTTCTCGCCCTTTTCGCGCATCCTTTTTGTTTTGACACCGTTAACAGCACTTTATCGTTAACATTTTACAACGGACCACCACCGATTAATCGTTCAGACAACGGCGGACCGTACGCCATAACCTTTTCAAGCTAACTGAAATTTTACGGGTGTCCGGCAGTTGACATTGGACTAGTTTTCTGTAAGTTTTTTTCGGGTGCCTTCAACAATCGAACGGCGAAATTGTGGAGTCGGTCGCGAACGAGGTGTCTACTTCGGCTACTCTGGAGCAGGTGTCGCACGTTGCTAATATGGCTCCACTGTACTTTTTCAACTTCTAAGTGTTTGTTAATATATTATTTAAGTATTTCATGGATAGATGGCGCTAGTGCATTCTATTCTGAAAAACTATGTCTAAAAATATATGCACTAGCGACATCTGTGTTAGTAACACTTTTCAAGCTTATTTAAAATTTTATGAATGTAAATAATCATCATTTTTTAGTTTATTTATTCAATATAAGACAAGTAAAAGTTGATTTTTAAAAGTTTAAAATTTTTTACAAATTAAATTATTTTTCTAACAAAATAAAGTTTAATGAGTTTTATTTCGAAATTTTAAATTTTAAAAACCTTTTAACTTCTACAGTGTAGGCGTCGCCACAATAAAATTTGACGATCCACATATAAAAACATAATTAATGGGTCACACATTTGACTACAACACGTTAATTAAAGAACACTCTGTATGCATGACTATTACAAGTTATTTATGAGTTAGTACTTTGTAATTGTTTTAAACACAAAAATTTTTTAAAATTACAGTTCGGCCAAAAACCACGCGACAACTTGGACCGTCGTCCCACAGATGTCGCCCACTAAAATTTTGACGTTTCAAATATATTCGCATAACCAAATATGGGCTTTCTCAGAAACTGTGTGTAGTATTTTGTGAACTAGATATGTCGAGAGCGTAGATAAGATACCGTAGTTAAACCAACGCGCGTAAATGTAAACAAATTTCGGAACGTGAATCCAGTGCATTTTAAATAGGATATAAGCGAAGGTGAGCGCCCAAATCAAAACATGTTATTCATAGGTTATGTTTCGGCGGGGGGCCTTCGGGCCCCCCGCATTGTTATACGAAGTTAAGATGTTTATTTGATTTGTTTTCTAGATGTCTTTCCGTGTGGTGCGCTCGTCGAAATTCCGACACGTCTACGGCCAGGCCCTGAAAAGGGAGCAGTGCTACGACAACATAAGGGTGTCGAAGAGTTCGTGGGACTCGACCTTTTGCGCCGTCAATCCCAAGTTCCTCGCCATCATCGTCGAGAGCGCCGGCGGCGGCGCCTTCATCGTGCTGCCCCACAACAAGGTGAGTTCGGAGGTGATTTCCATGAGTGGGTGACAAAGGACGTCTGATAAGGGGTTTATCAATGATTGCTTTTAGTGCTGGCTGTCAGGAAGTCGTTTGTTTTAATGGAA
The DNA here is from genome assembly GCF_024364675.1 of Aethina tumida. Lineage (NCBI taxonomy): Eukaryota > Metazoa > Arthropoda > Insecta > Coleoptera > Nitidulidae > Aethina > Aethina tumida. Next base: position 16,371,303 of record NC_065440.1, on the reverse strand, counting down.
AGTTACGGTTTTGTCATTGTCATGTTTCCCAGTACACAAGATAAGATAGGCCAGAGGCAGACGGATCCAAAACAAATGTTTATTAGCATTGTACACATTCCTCTTGCATAATTTATTAATTTTGCGGGTTGCAAACGTGAATTTTATCATGACAATACAATTTTATAGATTAACAGATTGTGCTGATAGCAGGCAAATAAAATGAATTTGTTTTGTAAACATTTTATTGTATTAGACACTCAAAAAGCTATTGTTATTATTTCAACAGCAATTTTATTTGGCATTAGCACAAAACGTTTAATGCATCTGGAACAATTAACAGTTGTGACAGCCCAGTAATCTGATATGGTTAAACAACAACCACAGTAATTAATAAATTGAATATTTGCACGTCGATAAGGCGTTTTATATAATTATTCCTTGCGAGTGTTTTAGGTGGATAAATATAGATTATTCGTAACGACACAGATATAACCGCCCAAAAATAATTTTACATGTATATTTGGTGAGTTTCGCACGTAAACCACCACAATGGTACGCGACAATTGAGCACGTACCCATCAACGATGGCTGTGACCATAAAAATTGATCGCAGCACTCAAATAAATCGGTTTATTGTATCGTAAATGCGGTATTAACGTCTTATCTGCAGGATGTGGACTCGTCACGTTTGGAACGTCGGCCTTTTAATAAAACTTAATCGAGCCAACGTATCGAGTTTCTTTCACTTTTTGCGTGCGATTTGGAAAATGCAGGCTGACGCCCGATTATTTTTAGGCAATATGGTCTAAATTCGTAGTTTTGGACGGACGCCAGTTTGCATCTGCACTTCGAATATTTTTCGGACGCGTCCAGAATTTCCGTCCAGATTTATTGCGAGAGCCGTGAGAAAATTTGATTAAGTGGTTCGGTCCGGTTTAATGTAAAATGTTTTTTTTTTGTAAAGAGGTTCTGGCGGTTTGCCAGGTTCTTGAGGATCTGGGTTGTTTCGTGGGTTTTGATGGTCGAGAAAAATCTGTTCTGATGGTTATTTTAATGTTGGGTTCTAAAAATAATTTTTGCAATTACGTGTAATTATGCGCAATTAGGAAAAATGCACGTAGATGTTTGTATTTTAATGTGAGATGCTTAGTAAATATGTAATTTGCTAGTACGTTATATAATTTATTTTTCTTAGAAGTTTTCTTCAAGTAATTTACGCAACATTTTAGATTTTTGTATATTTTTGATTAATATATATATATATATATATTTTATATTAATTTATCCTTATTTATTAGAATATTTGGGGAAAAATTTAAGCTATAACAGTTTTATTTAATGTACAAAATTTTATGAACTATCACTCCAATAGTAATTTAAGAATCAACCACCTATTTATTTTATATTAATTTATTAGAATATTTAAGGAAAAAATTGGGGCTATAACAGTAATTTTTTATTTAAGTTTTATTTAGTATACAAAATTTTATATACTACAAAATTAATGAAAAAATTAATTAGAAGCTGTGAAATGAAATCTAAAACTAAGATTTTAATCTGTTTATAATTAATATTATTTGACATCTTTATAAATTAATTTATTTCATATGAAAAATGGAAATGATGAATATTGATAAATTTTTTGTGGGTTTAAAAGGATAAGATAAGAACATGTTTATAATGAACATATAATTAAGTAACAACAATACATTTCATTTTTTTAAGTATTTAAAATTGAATAGTGTGGCAATTAATGAATAAAAAATTTTTAATTAAAATGATTTAAAAGGAATGAATATTTAACAATAGAAATTAAGGAATTTGATAAATAATTTTATCATGAACAATTAAATGATTCATAATGTCTTTGAAACCATAATAGTAATTATAATTTAAGTTTCTATCAATTTAAAATTAATTAACAAAATCAAACAGAAACAGTAAAATTAATTAATTAACATTCATGGTGAAAATTCCTTCCTTTTTCTCAAACTTTGAACAATATTATTTAAAAAAAAAAATAATTTAAAAAATAGTCAAAAATTTAAAACTTGAAAAGCAACATTTATCAGTTTTAAATAGACAAAATTCTTTTTTAGATCCAATAAACAAATAAAAAATTCTTAAATATTAAATATATAGAATATATATAGAAAAGTTTTAAAGATTTCCTGAATTATTTAAATATTCATGGTAAAAATTCTCTCATTTTTTAAATACCTAAATTTACTTTATTATTTATTTATCACATATTTTTTATTAAGCTTTGAAATTAAACATAATTTTATTAAAAAAAATAATTTAAAAAATAGTCAAACGTTTAAAATTTTAAAAACCAACATTTATTACTTATAAATAGCCAAATTTTATTTTTTTTAGCTCAAATAAACAAATAAATGAGGATGAATTAATATAAAATAAATAATAATTAAAAGAAAATGAAAAAATCTCAAATCTTTGACATATTATTTGAAGAAAACATCAAAAAATAGATAAATAAACTAAGAATTAGAAAAGTTTTAAATATTTCCTGTATCATTTAAATATCCATGGTAAAAATTTTCTCATTTTTTAAATTCCTAAATTTATTTTATTATTTACTTATCACAAATTTTAAATATAAACAATTTTATTAATAAAATAATATTCTAAGAAGGTAATTTATAATTATTATAACAATTATTAAATAAAAAACTGATCTATCAAAAATATTAAATAATATCTATTTATAATTATTACATCTTATCTAAATCTTGTATAATTATACATAATATAAGATTATTAATAATTTTCTGGAGATAAAAAATTGTACAATCAATAAATCAAATTTAAATTCCAAAAAGGCAAAATTTTAAGTGTAGAAAACTGACGTAAATTAAAAGTAAGAGACAAAACTTCGTCGTTAAAGCAATTAAATGTCAACCGATTAATGAGGTCGATTAGTTACAGTACCTTAATTGAAAAAGTAAAACAATATCGCCTATTAATTAATTAATAAATATATAAAAGTTTCAGGTAATGAGCTAAAAATACTTTTTAGTTAATTTGTTGTAGTCGGTGGTATAATTGAGTAATCGTGTGTTTACTGCCAGATAAAATCCCGAACGCAATTTTGCAAAATGGAATGCAACGAACGAATTTCATTTCAAACGCTTCCTCGCGATCACGTAGACCATCGGGGCAAAAACTGCACACAACCTACTTTCGAAACAACAACTATTTTATCGTCGGCCAAAGAGTAAAAAGTACGTTCCATAAATAATTCATTAGTCGTCCGGCAATTATTACATATCATTTTTATTTTCGTCGGTAATTTGAACGTTGGATGGGAACCAATTAAGGATTTCAGTGCCTGGTTCACGGTCCGGGTGCTTCACGAATTAATTTTTATAATTGTTCCGGCATCTCTTCTTAATTGGTTAATTAATTAATCGTATTTTAAGGTGGGCAGAATCCCGGCCGACCATCCACTGGTCGGCGGTCACAAGGGCCCCGTCCTGGACATCGCTTTCTGTCCTCACAACGACAACGTCATAGCTAGCGGTTCGGAGGACTGCGTCGCCAAAGTGTGGCACATTCCCGACGGCGGTCTGCATAAAACCCTCACCGAACCGGTGGTCGATCTCATCTACCATCAGCGGCGCGTCGGCCTGGTACTGTGGCATCCCACCGCCCTCAACGTCCTGCTCACCGCCGGCAGCGACAACCAGGTCGTCATCTGGAACGTCGGTAAGCCACCCCCTTGGCTCAACCCTCAATAGTTTACTAATAATAATGGTTATTAAGGAACTGGTGAGGCTCTAGTCGAAATTACGTGCCATCCGGACATCGTGTACAGTGCCTGCTTCAACTGGGACGGCTCCCAGCTGCTGACGACATGCAAGGACAAGAAGATCCGCATTATCAACCCCAGGACCGGCGACGTCGAGTCCGAGGCGTTGTCTCACGAGGGCTCCAAAGCCACCAGGGCCATATTCCTGAGGCACGGCCTCGTCTTCACCACCGGCTTCTCGAAAATGTCCGAGAGGCAGTACAGTTTGCGGACGCCGGACGCCCTGAACGAGCCCATCGTCATGGTCGAACTGGACACGTCCAACGGCGTCATGTTCCCGCTCTACGATCCCGACACCAATCTGGTTTACTTGTGTGGAAAGGGTGACTCGGTCATCAGGTTAGTGATGAGATTATGATAATTATGCGCTATTGTATCATATTCTAGAATACTAAACATATTCTAGAATACCATAAATATATCTAGAACACCCTAAATATGTTTTAGAAAATCATAAATATATTTAGAATACAGTAAATACTTTCTAGAATACTGTAAAATATTCAAGAACAGTTTTCATAAATTCTAGAACACTAGAAATATATTTTAGAATACTATAAAGATATTCTAGAATATTATAAATACATTCTAGGACTCTGAATGTATTCTAGGATATTATAAATATTTTCTAGAACACTATAAGTATTTTTTGAAACACTGAATATATTCTCGAATATTGTGATTTTGTGTGGATGATAATTTTCTAGAAAACTATAAATTATATTCTGGAATACTTCAAAAGGTGTCTATTCCGTTGCTTTTGCAGGTACTTTGAAATAACTGCGGAACCACCGTTCGTTCACTACATCAACACCTTCCAGACGCCAGATCCCCAAAGAGGCATCGGCATGATGCCGAAGAGAGGCTGTGACGTCACCTCGTGCGAGATCTCCAGGTTCTACAGGCTCAACAACTCGGGTCTCTGTCAGGTAAAACCCGTTTCCACCGACTACAGGATAAATACTAATAAAATTCATTGTTGATTCAAGGTGATAACGATGACGGTGCCCAGGAAGGCGGAACTCTTCCAGCAGGATCTCTATCCGGACACGCTGGGCGACACGGCCGCCCTGAGTGCGGACGAATGGTTCGGCGGCCAGGACGCCGAGCCCATATTGATCTCGTTGAAGGACGGCTACAAGCCGCCCGAGTCGAAGGCCGCCCTGTCGGTCACGCGCAGGAGCAACGTGCTCGACAAGATGCCGCCCAAGGGCGGCAAGGGTGCGACTGGTGCGGCTGGAGGTGGCTCTCCCGTCTCGGTAAGCGATGTGAGTGACTAACTGATTATATGTGCACTGGGGTTAAATAATGACCCATTTTGCCTTTAATTTTTATTGTGAATTTTGGGGTCTAGACAATTTCTTTGATGTTGACCAAGTGCTGGCTGCAGTAAATGGTCTTCCTGGAATCAACCAGCTGAAACATCTGCTTCATTCTGTACTTCCCGCCCCAGGTGGGCACAGTGACGTCGCCCAAGTCTATGTCGTAGTCTTGCACGTGGTATTTACCCTGAAACGCCCGGAACAATCATGAGTTGTGGGACAAAATGGATGTACTTACCGCAGGCACTGGACATTTGTCCGGCTGTTTTACCCCCAAAGCCTTGTTGTACGAGACCCAGGTGTTCTTGAAGTACCTCATCATCGTGTTGCACACGTCCGGATAGAAGGGCATGAAGGGCAAAGTGACCCAGCCGGCGTTGCCCCATTTTTCCAGTACGCCGAAGCCCTACAACGCTTTATTGAAAAACTATTCATAATGAGGTGCTTTGTTCTCATACTCCGACGTTTTTGTCGATTGGACGTTTAAACTCGACGTCGTAGCTTAACTTCTTCTTTCCATTGTTGGTGTTCCTTATCACGACGTTTCTTAAAGGGCTTTCGAGCTTGTCGTTGTCCGGACAGGGGAGGAAGTTTTCTATCTCTACCTTGTACTTTGTCAGCATCTGGAATGTACTTGTTGATTTACCTGGGTTTGTTCTTTCTTTCAGTTCTTACGTTGGCTGGATGGGTCGGATTTATTGTCAGTATTACCAGTAAGATAAAAGTCACAATCATAATTTGTTGTATCAAATAACTGAGCTGATCACTATTTGATGTGGCATTTGAAAAATCTAATCCGTTATATAATATACACGGTTGACGGATTTCCTGATTGATCCTGAAGATATTGTTTAAATTCGCATTACTGTTTAATAATTCTATCAGGGTTATATGTATGTTTATTGCCGAGTTAATTTAGTGTCCATTTAATTATACATATTTTAATTTTGGTGGTCGAAATTCAGATCGTAAATTCTGATTAAAACCATTAAATTAGGAAAAAATGTTCTACATCCAACTACCATACAAAGTAGTTGGTTAATCACTGTTTATTTTCTTGTATTTATTAAAATAAAATTGCGTGAGTGTAAGTTGTTCAGTTAGTTAAACTGTTTTATGGAATTAAGCAGTACAAATTATAATAATAGGTCGTTTTGTGCACAACATCATTAACCGCATAATAATGCATTTTCAGATTGATATCTTAACGATTTGTTGCAATTTTAATTGACCCTGTTGAGTGCTTCATTGTAAATTATACAAACGAGATTCGATTAACAATGTATTTTAAAGTTTATATAATAATACTTTAAATTTTTCTATTCTAAAATACCACATATTATTCTAGAATACTACAGATTTCATTCTAGACTACTAAATATCATTCTGTTGCAGGATAAGACGTTGCAGGAGTTCGCCGACGAGATCCGCAAGCTGAAGGCGATGATTGTCAAGCACGAGAACCGCATCCGAGCCTTGGAGGCGGAGGTGGCGCTCAGCAAGTCGACCACGGCAGCGACGGATGACGACGACGGCGCGGGCGGCGGCGACGGCCTGCAACAGTCGCAGGAGCTGGCCGCCGACGAGGTCTAGGTCTTCGTTCATTGTCTATGGGGACTGGCTCGTGCGAACGAAACGCACAACGAATGTATGCTCAAAAAGGTTTGTTTCTGGCTCCTTATTTGCATCATAAATTTTTCTGTCGTAAAATACCCTTAAATGGATTCTAGAATACTACATTTTTCTATTCTAGAATACTACAGATCTGTTTATTTTAGAATATTATTAAAAGTAAGATTGGGATTGATTTTTTTTCTGTTCCAGGTGTCCAATCACCATAACTGTTTTTGCAAATGTCCTTGCTTTTTTATACATAATCCTAGTTAGGCTAAAATGTCATTTATTTATTTATTTTATTTTTATCACACATACTACACATTGTGAAGATATACAACATATATATTTATATATACAACGTCGCCAAATCGTAAATCATCGAAACCAAGTGCCCTTAAAACGTCGTTTTATATAATTAATAATTAATTATATTAGTGTATTTTAAATTAATCGCATGCGCAACGCGTTGTTGTATTTTTTGAACGATTTGAATAGTTGTTGCACAAGAATTTTAAACAAAACGAAATTGTTAGACATATTTATATAGTTTATGAAGTTATTTTGTAACCCGTTCGGAAATTTCTGATAATAACAGAACAACCTCATGTACATACAGTAAATATTTTTGTACAATCTTAGGATTTAAGCGAACGAACAACTTTATTACACGTAATAACACGTAGCTCTCTAAATACTTTACCTATTTAAACTGGCTACTAATTTAACCGAACTAATTTATTAATTCGTATTTGCAACCCGTTCCAACATGACAATACTGTATACTTGTAAACTGACGAACAACTTGTTAAGTGTGTAAATAAATGGATTGACCTCCTGGCCCTCTTCTATTCTCAAGTCTTCTATTTGTTGTTGTAAAATGTAAGATATATATACGAAGCGATTGTTGATATTTTTGTATGGAATTTTTTCTCTTTTGTATAGTTAAAACACATTGTTATTATCATAAATTTCACAGGCAGAAGTGTGCTATTATACAAATCTAACAGTAAATGAATAATATTGTATATAAGTGTAAAAAAATCATAATTGCATTTTTTGATGAGACAACTAATAATTATATTAATTTTATTGTTAGTATTTTTACAAATACATGGAAAAGAACAAGTGTGTTTTTATTCAAACCTTACCTACTTTGGGAGGAGGTCTAATAAGGAAGAAGGTCTAATTATTTTTTTTTCCTAAGAAAACACCTCAAATTGACGTAAAAAATGAGGGATCCTTCAGAATCTGCACCAGTTAACCATTGTGGAAAAAGTTTATTACACTGAATTATGGATACGTATTTTATTTAGATTTTCTTCATTATTGGACGTGTTGTATCTGCTCCCAATTTTTTGTCCTTGTATAAATAAAATTAAAATAAATAAGTAATAAATGAGGTTAATTGACGAATGAACGAATCACCTTATATCCGAGTTACGTTAAGGACCAAAATGACCTAATGACCAAGTGACTGAATTATCTAATGACTGAATTACTTAATGACTGAATTACTTAATGACCGAATGACTAAATTACCGAAGTCACAAATGGACATATTCAATTTTTGTCCATTTGTATAAATGAAATTTAATAAGTAAATAAATAATAAACAGTATTACGATTTCATTATTTTTATTAGGTATTCACATAAAATTTAAAATTGTCTTACAATATATATTTTTAATAAATTTAAATATTAAAATTTAATAAATTTAAATATTAAAATTCAATAAATTTAAAATTTCATAAATTTAAATTTTAAAATTTCAAAATTAATAAATATAAATTTTAAAATTTAATAATTTTAAAAACTATAAACACAAATTTTAAAGTTTAAATAAATAAATTCAATTGTGATGTGAGTCCATTGATTGTTCAAAAAGATTTTTTTTTATTTTCGATGATGTTACTTCAATGTTCTGTTTAATCTTTTACATTTGTGTTCAGTTTATTAATTTGTTTCGTGTAGGTTGTCAATATTTTCTTCATTATTGGACATGTTCTAGCTGATGAAATTTCGGGCATCACTTTTTGGAGACACCCCGTATATACAAACTTTAAATTGGTTAAACTGAACTAACAATACGCAGATGGCGACACGAGCAGTTGCCCCAATACACATTAATAAATGGTAAATTTCTGCAATAATTTTCCTATAATTGCATAGTACTGTGATCCACCCATAGATGTCGCCATAATTCCTTAGGAATCCTCCAAGTAATTAAACATGTGCCCAATTTTCAAGGTGTTAAATAGCTATAAATAAAAATCAACAAACAAAAACACATGTACAGGTGTCGGACTTTGGTAGGCCTTCGACGATTTTTTTCCCGCGACATCTGTTCACCGACGGCGGAGGCCGAAAGTGACAGGCCATGACTAGCAATCTGCACCGCACTCGGTCAACACCGCACGGCGCTAAGTAAATAACGAAAGACCAACTCCGCCGATTTTATGTAATGTTTTAAATCCGCGTCGGTCGCCGAATTTTACACGCCTCAGCCAGACGCCGCGATCCGCGACCCCAACGCACGCACGCCGGAACCCCCCAATTCGCAACGTTCTATGTTGGCGGCGCCATTTTAACGTTGAAGTGCCCAACACAATCGAATCGTTCGCAACGAAGATGAACCTGTCGTGGTAGTCCACGGTGCAGACGGAACGACAGTGTTTTCGCACACGCCCCCCAAGTACGACGCGTACCGTTTACGTTTTGGCAGCCCGTGGTCGACGTCGTCGCGATGGTGAGTCCCACAGTAGGCGGTTTTGTTAGGTTATCACCCCTGTTTGTTGCTGCCGTGTTTCTCTGTGACACGGACGGTTCACGTACGTTTTGTTGCAGAGTTTCTTCGGGTTCGGCCAGTCAGCCGAGATCGACGTGCACCTGGACGGACAGGACACACGCAAAACGGCCGAGGTCAAGACCGAGGATGGCAAAAAGGAGAAACTGTATTTGTATTATGACGGCGAAACGGTCGCAGGAAAGGTACGGTGTTGGGTGACTTGGCTTTGATAACGAATCCTGTGACCTAAATTGATGGTATTAGTCATCTGACCAATTCTTTTTTTTCTTAATTTAGTCTACATTGATTGACTGACTGGTGTTTTTTTTTGAGTGTGTGTGTGTGTAATTGCTTTGGCCTCAAATCTGTGTCAATTTTTAATGTTTGGCTGGTTTTATTCATAGATAGTGGCTGTTTTATATGTACTGGTCATTTATTTCAGTGTAACTGTTGTTGTAATCTATTTTATACACTGATTTTTACCATTTTTCTTAGTAAATTATAAATCAACAAAGAAAAAAACAAATTTATTTACTATATTAACTATTAAAATTGAATGATGCAAGTTGTCTAATTGGATAATAGTAGTTCCAACTAAATACAATCACATTGTGTATTAATTGATCAAAATTATTGTGTAATAGTTTGTTTTTCATTCACCAATATTGTAAAAATCAATTTTATCTTATTGAACATATTTCATCACAATTATTGGTAAATACAAATGTGCACTTAATAAAAATAATTTTATAAATACCTAAAGCTAATTAAAAATTTTTGGTTAAAGACAAGAATAATATTTACTAGTTATAGATTTGCCTTATTTGTCTCAGCAAAACTGTTGTAATTAATTTTATATTGGAAAAGATCAAGTTAATTATAGATTTCAAGTATTCAATATGTTCAAAAGTTTATGATATATTTAATTGTTTTAATGCCAATTTAATTTACTATATTTTTGTTATTGAAATTGATATTCCAGTTTGTCTAATTGGATAATAGTAGTTCCAACTAAATGCTGTCACATTATATATTAATGGATTGAGTTTATTGTGTAACAGCTTTGTATTCCATTCATCAATATTGTAAAATTAAATTTTATCTTATTAAACACATATTTTATCATAATTATTGATAAATACAAATGTGCACTTATAAAATGTGAGTTTTATAAGTACTTATTGTTAATAATATAATAAAAAACTGCATTTTATGTAGTTGTATTAAATTTTTTGCCAATGTCACAGTTTTTTGGTTGAAGACAAGATTAATATTTACCAGTTTTGTATTTGCCTCCTTTTTGTCAGCAAAACTTTTGTAATTAATTTTATATTGGAAAATATCAAGTTAATTATAGATTTTAAGCATTCAATATGTACAAAAGTTTCTGATATATTTAATTGTTTTAATGCCAATTTAATTTACTATATTTTTGTTATTGAAATTGATATTCCAGTTTGTCTAATTGGATAATAGTAGTTCCAACTAAATGCTGCCACATTATGTATTAATTGATTGAGTTTATTGTGTAACAGCTTTGTATTCCATTCACCAATATTGTAAAATTCAATTTTATCTTATTAAACACCTATTATATCATAATTATTGATAAATACAAATGTGCACTTAATAAAAATATCACTTTTATAAATACTTATTGCTATAATTTAATAAAAAACTACATTTCATGTAGTTGTATTGAGTTTTTACCAATGGCACAGTTTTTTTGTTGAAGACAATATAAATATTTACCAGTTTTGTATTTGCCTCCTTTGTCTCAGTAAAACTGTTGTAATTAATTTTATATTGGAAGAATCAAGTTAATTATAGATTTTAAGTATTCAGTATGTTCAAAAGTTTCTTATATATTTAATTATTTTAATGCTAAACTAATTTACTATATTTATATGACTATATTGTTATTAAAATTGATATTCCAAGTTGTCTAATTGATTGAATAAAACATAAATATTTGTCAGTTTAATAAACTGCTGTAATTAACTAGTAAAAATTATTAATAATCTTAATAACAATTTAATTTAATATATTTTTGTTATTTAAATTGTTGTTCCAAGTTGTCCAATAGGATTGATTTAGTTTATTGTACAGTAAAATTATTTATATACTTCATTCTTTTCCAGAATGTTTAAATAATATGATATGAATTTATTGACTCAACCAATGACGTGTCAGATGACTTCGATTCACAGTATTTGTTTATTGCCTGATAAGTTTTCGGTTAAACTCAAGATAAACTCTAAAATAACAATATGTAATTCCACACTTAATTTCATCAAATAAAATTGACCCCAGCAAATTATTAATTTATATTGATAATTGATTTTATCATTTGTTTATGACAGGTGAATATCAGTTTAAAAAAGCCGGGCAGCAAGCTTGAGCACCAGGGCATCAAAATCGAGTTCATAGGGCAGATAGAGATGTTCTACGATCGCGGCAACCACCACGAGTTCATATCGCTGGTCAAGGAGCTGGCCAGGCCCGGCGAGATGATCGCCCACACTAGTTATCCCTTTGAATTTAGCTGTGTGGAGAAGCCCTTCGAGGTTTACACAGGTGATTAACTGTTCCACACATTGATCACAATGATTAATGGGTTTTACCTTACTTTATCCACTTTGTACACTATATTGGGTGGTCCACAGTGTTGATTAGAAATTTTTTTAGCAATTATAACTTGATTTGGACACATTTCTAATTAATTTTGTACAAAATTTCATACCCAGTTTGGCCGAAAGTGACATCAACTTTGTTATCTTTAATGGGACACCCTGTATATTTTTAGATATTTAAATTCTACATGTAATTGACAATAAAATGGCTACACCATGTCCTATACCTAAACTCAATAGTTTTTGAGTTATTAATTTTTTTCCAACAATTTTGACAGATTGATGGTCTACCAAAAATGTCTGTAAAACCACCAACTTTGATGCTGGAAAGTTCATTTTTATTATACACGTTAACTAAAGACCATCCTATAAGAAACCATTATTAGTATTCCCAAATTTTATACAGGGTGTTCTTTATTTACGTTTCAAAACAGTTCCAATAGAACGTTGATTACATAAGTTTTTGTTGTTCAGGTTCAAACGTGAGACTAAGATATTTCCTGCGAGTGACAATCATACGTCGACTGGCGGACATAGTGAAGGAGATCGACCTAGCCGTGCACACCCTGTCCAGTTACCCTGAAATGAACAACTCTATTAAAATGGAAGTGGGAATAGAAGACTGTTTGCACATTGAATTTGAATATAACAAATCGAAGTACGTTGTATCTTAATGTTGTGGTAGTACCAGGAGGAGTAATCAATGAAATAATTGTTCCAGGTACCATTTAAAAGACGTGATCGTGGGTAAAATATATTTCTTGTTGGTGCGGATAAAAATCAAGCACATGGAAATAGCCATTATTAAACGTGAGACGACTGGTTCGGGACCGAACGTGTTCACAGACAACGCAACGATCGCCAAGTACGAAATAATGGACGGTGCACCGGTGCGAGGTGAAAGCATTCCAATCAGAGTGTTTCTCGCTGGTTACGACCTCACGCCGACAATGAGGGACATAAACAAGAAGTTCTCTGTCAGGTATTTCTTGAATCTCGTACTGATGGACACGGAAGACCGGCGGTACTTCAAGCAGCAGGAGATCACGCTGTGGAGAAAAGGTAATTGTATGTTTCACACCAATTATTCATAAAACTAACACAATTCACACATAATTGATTCAAGGCGACAAACTCCGGAAACCCAACCTCCAGAGTCCGGCGATAATGGCGGGCACGCAGAATCTCGAGAACACGTCGCAGCTACACCAGTCGCAGCAGCAGCAACAGCAACAGCAGAAGCCGGATGGCGGCGACAACAAGAACGACGTGGGGGAAGGTGAGGGTGGCGGAGCTCCGGTGAAGGAGGACTTTGTGCGGGCGCCGCCCAGTTCGCAGTCGAACGATCGACTGAACGCGTCGGCTAACGATCCGTTCGACAGGGAGGCGGCGGCCGCGGAAGGCGCCAGTCCCACGACCGCGTCGTCGTCGGACAGTCCGCCCGATCCCATCCAGAACATGACGAGGGAGGCGGGCGACGGACAGAACGATAACGGAACGGAAAACGCTGAGTGATACTAGGTAGTACCTACCTTGATTCCATAGTAAATTATTATAACTAATTAATGGACTGTTTCAGATTATACTAAAAATGCGATGTTAGGCCAAGGATGATTCCAAAAACAAAAAAGGATGATTAAAACATTGGGCGAAAATGTTATTGAATGCACGTTATTTGTAAATAATGTAATTGTTATACTTGCAGTTAAAAATACTGAACTGTGTCATTCTGTATATTTAATTTACACACAATTTAATTTTATTGTATATTTCTCATATAGGAAAAATAAAAGTTATTAAATTTATTGACTTTCATTTATTTCAACCCAAACCTAAAAATATATCCTAAAAAAATATTAAAATTTCTACAATTATCACACTGTATATAATTATATATTTTCTTATTGTATAAACTTTTGTTTAGTAGCAAAAGTATTATCAGATTATTATAACATTAAAAGAAGAAATTATTAAATATCCTGTTGAGTAACAGATGGCGACACATTCAGTTTTAAAAAGTAGGCAACCCAGTATACATAATAGTAGGTCCAGGCCAGAAGCATCCCCTAATTGGCATACGAACGTGTTTTACAATGGACATAACAACCTTTTTGTGTGGTCCTGCCTCTGGAGAACATCTAACATAAACAGAAAATAAAATGAACGTGACCCAACCGAGAATCATTTATAAATTGTGTAACAGGATAGGAGGAACGTGAGAAGGTGGGAAGTAAATTAAGCACATCCAACACTTTTTAATCTATTTTCAACATTTAATTTACAATAATCTTAACAATAAAAACAGAGTACATGCAATAAAATAACATAATTAAAAAATATATATGCGTATAAATAAAAAAAGTGGGTGTTGATGTTGTTAAAATTAATACAATGTCTGTTGTCTGTTGTACAAGTAAAATTTATTCACAATTGGTTAATATATCCCATGGTACTATATGTCACTTTTTGATAGCTTTTAAAAACTCTTGCACATCTGAGGTTCACATAACTCTACTTTAATTTACGACGTCTAATATGCGTGGTTCTTGACGAACAAGCTGGCGTCACCACCGGATCCTGTCACGCTGCCGGCGACGTATTTGCCCAGGGCGGCGTCGCTGTTAGCCTGTAAAGTAAAATAATTAATAAACCACCTTAATAAACAAACAACTAAGGGGCGTACTTTGGCGCGTTTCAAGAGTTCGTTCTGTCCGGCGGTCACGTTCTCGTCCTTGGCGCCCCAGGCGCGGAGCACGGAAGCCTGGAGGGCACGGCCGTAGCTGAAGGTGAGGGCCCATGGCTTCTTGCCTGGGTAGCTGTACAAAAAACCAACATTACTTTGATGCACAACTCAGCGTTTGAGTGAACTTACGCGTTGATGGCGCTGAGGTTCACTGAGGCTTCCTCCTCGGACTGTCCACCGGACAAGAAGGTGACTCCGGGTACCGCTGGTGGTACGGTGCGGCTCAGGGCGGTGACGGTGGCCTTGGCGATCTGTTCGGGGGTGGCTCTGGTCTTGCAGGCCTGTCCGGGGGTGACCATGTTGGGTTTCAACAGGGTACCTTCCAAGAAGACGTTGTGGTCGGCGAGGGCCTTGTACACGAAGGACAAGACGGTCTCGGTGACCTTCTGGCACCTTTCCAAGTCGTGGTCGCCGTCGGGGAGGATTTCTGGCTCGACGATCGGCACGATCCTGTTGGCCTGGCAGATGGAGGCGTAGCGGGCCAGCACGTTGGCGTTTTCGAGGATGGCCTGGTAGGATGGGGTCTTGTCGCTGATCTTCAGGACGCAACGCCACTTGGCGAAGTGGCAGCCGTCCTTCTTGTATTGGGCGCAACGTTTGGCCAAGTCATCCAAACCTGAACGTCAAAATTTATTAGTAAACTTTCCATTACTAAGTGATAAATGAATTAAAGGATTAACTGGAGATAAGCGTGTTACCTTGAGTGGTGCATTCGTCGTTGATGGCGTTCCACAAAGGTACGACACCGGTGTCGACCTTGATACCGGGGATGATTCCCTTCTTGTTCAACAGCTCGATGAAGCTGGTGCCGTCGTCGGCCTTCTGGTAGACAGTCTCGTGGAACAAGATGACGCCGGAGATGGACTCGCTGAGGGTGGGGCAGGTGGTGAACAACAATTGTCTGTACTTCCTGCGGTTCTCTTCGGTGTTCTCGGCGCCGATGTCAGCCAGACGTTTGCCCATGGTGCCCACGGACTCGTCGGCGGCTAAGATACCTTTGCCTGGGGCGACGATCGCATTGGCGATCTTGCGGAGCTCCTCCTGGACGGCGGGGTCGGGGTAGTTCCAGGTGGTAGGCATTGTGTCGATTGGGAGGCTACAAACAAAATAAAACAAAATATTAGCTTAGCATTAACCTAAACCATTCTATAAATAGAAATTAATTTGAATTTGATTAACACCAACAAACTGGTATAATTAACTAAGAGAAAATTGCTAACATTAATAAACAGGTTTCTAAATTTCAGAAAAATGTCAAACTGCATAAAATAGAAAGGCATTTTCTATAAATATAAGTCCCGGTTTATATTTACCATTTTGAATGAGTGCCAACGGCCATAGATATTTAAACAAAACTTTAATTGTTGAGACGACCTGTTTTGTTTGTTTGCATGTCGATAACGGAGCAATTTTATCAATGGCAGAGGTCAAAAAACAAATCGGTCGAGCCCCCTGGATCGATCAAAGTACGTCAATATTATAAATTGTTCTTTAATCTTTTGTTGACTCATACTACAATAAATTGTCGTCTGTCAATTATTGTATTCTTCAAAATATTTAAACATTTTTTAAGATAATATTATATCAGTTACTAAAAATAATTTTGGTTTCACAATTAAAATAGTTACAATAAATAATGAAATTGCAAATTTGAATAATGTTATCCAAAAGGCAGAAAGGGTCATTTTTTAATCATATAATAAATAATAATATTCAATAAAATATTTCACAATTAAAAAAATAACGTTATCAAAAGACGGAAAGGAACATTTATTAATTATATAATAACCAATAATATTCAATAAAACATAATATTCAAAACAATTAGTTAATTAAAAAAATAAAAGTTTTTAGAACTAATTTTAAATTAATAATTATAAAAATATTAATAAATATAAAATTATAAGGGTTGATAAAGTTATTAGATATTCAATAAAATTTAAAACAATTAAATAATTTAATAATTTTGTAATAATTAATAATATTTAAAAAGTTTCTACAGGTCATTTTAATTTTATAATAATAATAATAAATAATATTTAAAAAGTTTCTAAAAATATTAATAAATATTAAATTACAGTTAATAAAGTTATTAAAATACAAAAAGGACACTTATTAATTTTATAAAAATTTATATTCAATAAAACACAGAAAATTAAATACAATTAATTAAACATACATAATAACATAATATTTGAGAGTTCCTAAAAATAATTTTAATTTGATAATTACCAAAATGTTAATAAATATTAAATTACAAGAGTTAATAAAGTTATTAAATGACAGATAGGGACAATTTTGTAATGATTAATAATATTTAAAAAGTTTCTAAAAATAATTTTAATTTGAAAATTATAAAAATATTAATAGATATTAAATTACAAAAGTTAATAAAGTACTAAAAGGCAAAAGGGACATTTATTAGTTTTGTAATAACCAATAATATTTAAAAAGTTTTTAAAAATAACTTTAATTTGATAATTATAAAAATATTAATAAATATTAAATTAAAATAGTTATTAATATTATTAAAAAACAGGAAGGGACAAAAAAAATTAATTGAATATAAATAGCAATATATTGTCTAAAAATAATTTTAAATTGATATTAATATTATTTTGATAACTAAAAATAATAAATATTAAATTACAAATAATCTTCATTTCATAATTAAAATAATAACATTATTAAATTTTGTCATTTAACATTTATTAAAAGATAAACAGGTTTATTTATTAAATTCAAAAGAATTAAAAATAATCAAATTTCAGACAATTCATTGAATAACCAATTAAGCAAATTGGACAAGATCGAATTACACCAGATCATGTTTATTTTTGTTCATATTTACATTTAATTTATCACCAATTAATAAACTCTTCAATAATATTTATCCCATAAATTCTAATAAAAAGCTGCAGTCTTTGTTTAAGAGATTTAATTTAAAAATCCGGCGCATCCACCAAATTTTAAAAAAATCAAAACTAAACCTGCGAATTCACCGAATTTTCAAAATTGTATAAATCTTCAATAAGATCAATTAATTAAAACATTTCCATCACTTTTGACTTCATCTTATGCAACTTTGTGGAATTTAAGGACAACCTCGGGTTGACCTCTAAGAGTGTGACCTTTTCCTGATTCGATAAGTCTGGAAACTTTCGGTGAAAAAATTTTGGCAAACAAACCAACAAGTTTATATAATAAAGTATTCCAAAATAACATTTTAATACAATTTTTTTTTTGACCACTTACTGTTGAACATTAAAAACATGTTTTTAATATTATTAATTCTGCAATTAAACGTTAATTTTTATTGTTTTTAAGTAAAATAAATTAATAAATTATAAACAAAATATAAAAATGAAGGAAATTTTTTGTAAAAATTTGTAAAATTTAAGATTTCAATAAAAGAAATCCCACAAAATAAAATTAGAACAATTTTCAATTATAGTTTGTTTCCAGTTAGCAAAATAATAGTTTTGTCACAAGGATGACTTTGCCCTTGAGGTTGACCTCTATTCCTGTTAAGTCGGGAAATTCGGGAAAAGACTATTTTATTTTTATAATATTCTATTTATTAACCTTTGTTATTAATAAATGGACGTCCTAGTTGATTAACAACAATAATAATGATAAAATTAAGCAAATATTTATATAATATTAACATGATGTTTTTCTGGAAAAAATGTATTTTGCTAATTAATAGAACTAAATTTACCCAATTAAATAACGAAAATAATTAATTAGAATAAATTTTGACCCATTTTGCTCATTAATAACAAACAAAATTGGGTGTAACCATCATTAAATAAATAATTATAATTATGTAAGCTAAAACTGTAATAAAATTAAAGGCACAAATAACTTTTAATAATAATTATTAAAGACAATATTAATAATTAAATAAAATAAGAGCGTAAACTATTTATGAATGAACATGAAATTGCTGAAAAATACTGAAAACCACCCAAATAAAAACGTGCGCATTAACCAGGAATCTAATCAAGACTCAGATAAATAAATCCCAATTATTTATAACAGATAAAACAAACTGAAACACTTACATTCAGGTATCTGAAGCAACAAAAACAGCCACTTGCTCGAAGTCACAAGTCGAACTGAAATCTTCAAAGGACGAAGTAAGGTCGTACGAGTCGCGGTTCGGCGATAACCAAATCGATACTGTACACGTAGTCGGTCGCGCGTCTCACTTTAACCCGTTGGTTTTATAGGCGCTAAGGTGGGACGTGACGTGCGAAACGTAGCGGACTTCGGTCACGTCCCCAGAGTTTGATTCATCGCGGGAATTCCGATTGTGGGCTTTATGGCGCGTGGCGTTAGGGCGCACTTTGGTGTGGTGGTGCAATGTTGTGATAGCGGAGTGCTATCGACATCTAGTGGGGGACGGTCCGACTGGATAACGAGCGGCTACAGAAATCTGTTTTTTGTTCGTTGTGAAAACCGAACATGCGGTAGGCAACAAGTAAAAATAATGTAGAAATCTGTACAACTTTATATAATACTTTAAAATAGCTTTCAACAGATGTGCTTAGTATCGACTGTAAAATTAATAATTATATATTTCTTTACTGTACAGGGTGTTCGTAATATAGGTGACCAAAATTTATGGCTATATAGAACACATTTAATATTAAGATTTTAAATACAATTTATTTCTAAAATTTATCGTGAAGAAAATGAATTCTTTCAAATTTTAGATTTACAAAATTGATTTTTTCTCTTATTTTCGTTACCTTTGGTCCAATCGTTGTTACATTTGGTACGTATTATTTTCAACACAAAATGATACAGTAGTGTAGATTATGGGGGGCTCCCCTCTTTTTTTCTTGATTAATTTCAAAAATAAGTGTTTTTCTGAATTTATTTTAATATAAAACTGTAATAATTGGAAATAAAAGACTTTACAATTATTATTTACATTTCCAAATAACAATTCAGAATCAGGAAATTTGTAGATGCTATTATTACAATCACACAAACAATACAAAAATAATTTCTGAAGGTTTAAAAATAGTTTCTAGAACAATTCACCGCCATCGATAATTTGCGTCTGCATTTCCGATAGATTCATACTAAAATCACTGCAATACAGAGACATTTAAACACACCCATCTGATTAATGTTCATTAACGATTCAGACGTGGATTTTTCTTCTTAATGCATTTTAAAATTGCTAATAATCGTGCTGAGGAATCGATTAAATAGTTTTTTTATTTAAAGCACTCATTACCAAGGTTTAATGAGATGCACAAGCGTGGCACGACGTGTTTTGACATGGGTTTCCCTCGCGGGTGACATAACAAGGAAAACATCCAGTTGGGTCCTTTCGTGTTTGTTAGGAGTCGCCTGAAATTGATGAAAACCAGTTTTTGTTGTTTAATGCTCAATTTTTAGAAGGGTAAATCCAAAACATAAGATGAAGACCAAAATAAGATGATCACAAAACTATAAATAACATCAAAAGTGACTTAATTAATATGTAAATACCTCTCCCAAATAAAATTGTATAGTTTTACTCAACAAATGTGTAAAATACAACAAGAGAGGCTTAATTAAAACCTATAATGGTGCACGATTCAGTTGATTTAAAATACTGTTTACATTTTTACTTAATTACTGCTTGCGGGACGTATAACCGGATGAAAAAATTCGAAATTCTGAACAAGGCTGACGTCAATCGGATTTCTCATCTATCAGGTCCAAGTCCAATCTATTGATGTAAAAAATGATTACATACGTGTGAGGAACGAATCAGAATTGTTCTCTGCTGATTACTATTATTAACAAAATTCTGAAAATCCAATTTTTTGTATTATGCACAGTTTTGTGGCCATAATTATTAAAAACATTGAGTTGTAACATTTGTAGCAACGTTATATTTTATTGTATTTCATTGTATTATTTAAAAATCATACTCTGTAAAAAATTATTATTCATAGTTACCTAGAAAAACAATTACATATTCTAAGAGTTTAAGGTTAAATTAGGCAATAGTTTCATTCATTATTAAAAAAATGAGACACCGGACAATTGGTAGTAACCATAATATGTACACTGGATTGCCTACTTCTTAAAACAGAATGTGTCGCCATCTACTTTTCAACAGGTAAGTTAACAATTTTTCTTTAATATTATTATAATTTGGCCATATTTCTAATACTAAAAAAGGTTTTTTTATTAACCATAAACAAACAAGGATTAAAAAAATATTAGTTATTAAATTAATGAAATTAAAATTAATTTAATAGTTCACATTAATTAAAACATGTCAATAATATTTAACATTTAAAAATTGCCACTACTGCATATATAATATTATTTTTATATGCATATAAAAATACAAGCAACGACAATTTATGTAAATTTTTTTATATATATCCCATATAGTGATCTGTGTTTATCTCATCCGATTTCCAATAACTCTTAAATTGGTTTTACCGATTACATAAGCACACTCAAGCAACACACAACTTAATAATTAATGCTTTAATAAGAAATGTACGTTATAAAGGCACTGTTAATAATTCCAAGAAGGTAAAATTACATTTATTAGCAACAATTGCAGTTACCTCGGGCATTTTTATTAGTTATTGGGTTGTTCCTTGGCTATGGGATTAAAAAATAGACAGTTTGACGTACCGTTTGACTATGCCCACTTTGGAGGCCCGCTCCAGCTTGACGATCTGCCTGCGTATCTCATTCTGGCACCTCTCCAGCCGGCCGATCTGTTTCAAAAGACGTTCCGCCTCCAAGTTGTCCATCGAGGGCCGGGCAAACGGTTTATACACGCGAAATAATTGAGGCTGTCAAAGTCACTCACCATGTTAGGTTGCGGGGATTGAGGAAGGTGACGAAGCGGCTGATGACTTCTTGTTTCAGCTGTTGGACGACTTCCTCCAAGACGATGGGGCCTTCGGCGGTTTTCAGTCTCATGACTATGACAGGTTCAGCCTAGAAAATAAAATTGTAGGTTGTTTTAAACAATGAAACGTCTAGAAAAAACAATTTTAAGAAATTAAATGGTGGACGTTTGATGAACAATGTCATTGTCATGGTTGGAGTACCGAAAAATTGTTTAAGACCTTCACACAGAAAATGATTAATGTAATTTTAATTCAACACATTCTGGTGACTAATTGTAGCAACAATACAATTTAATGTCAACAATTTTATATCAAAACATTAACATTCCAAGTAATTATTCATTTTTAATAACAATTGATGTAAATAAGAAGTTACATATTAGACAATTTCTTAAAAATCCAAATTTACAGCTAAATAATGTGAATTATTGATGGTGAATAATGAAAATATAACATTTGTTTATTGAATTATTTCAAAATTGTTTACAAAAGTCAACTGGTAGTTTGTAGAATGGCAATAATAAACTATTTTTATTTTTTGAAAGTACCATTACGAAAATTAATTGTAGTAATAAAGGTATTTTCACAATCAACGGCGATTTCCTTTACCTTGATCAAGGAACAAAATATTTCGAAGGCTGTTGTCCATTTCCGTAAAGCATATTAGTTATTTATTTACACTTTTCGTTTAATACATTCGTATTTATTTTAATATTTATAAGTCAGAAATTATGTTATCAACAATTATAAATTTAAACCAAATTTTTTATTTTTCACAAATTCTGTACTTTCCAGTCATTATGTGATTGTAGATCTTTCCTTTGTTCGTGACTTATCATGAGAAAAACAAATAAAATGTTTTATTGTTCAAAATTATTCATTAAATTTAATGAATAATTTTCCACAAAGATACTTTCCAAAATTTAATCAGAAAAAGGGAACTAAAAGAAGCATATAATGTGTAAAAAATGGTACATTTCTTCAAGTTTCTCCAAAATTCTTCAAAAGTCGTTGAAAAGAACCAAAAGAAGACAATGAGGAAAGAGCAAACCAATTTATTTTTGACTTTTTTGTTTTTCTAATCCAGTTTCTTTACCCAAGAGTTCAATGAGTATTTGAAAGAAAAAAATAAGCAACATAACTTCAATTTTCTCCAAAAATACTTTTCATAATTCTTTAAAATCAGTTGAAAAGAACCAAAAGAAGACAACGTGGAAAGAACAAACCAATTTATTCTTAATTTTTTTGTTTTTCTAGTCCAGTTTCTTTAACAAAGAGTTCAGTGAGTATTGGAAAGAAAAAATAAGCAACATAGCTTCACCTTTCTCCAAAAATACTTTTCAAAATTCTTAAAAATCAATTGAAAAGAACCAAAAGAAGACAATGTGCAAAGAACAAACCAATTTATTCTTAACTTTTTCGTTTTTCTAGTCCAGTTTCTTTAACCAAGAATTCAATGACTATTTAACAGAAAAAATAAGCAACATAACTTTAACTTTCTTCAAAAATACTTTTCAAAATTCATTAAAATCAGTTGAAAAGAACCAAAAGAAGACAATGTGGAAAGAATTAACCAATTTATTCTTGACTTTTTTGTTTTTCTATTCCAGTTTCTTTAACCAAGAATTCAATGACTGTTTAACAGAAAAAATAAGCAACATAACTTCAACTTTCTTCAAAAATACTTTTCAAAATTCATTAAAATCAGTTGAAAAGAACCAAAAGAAGACAATGTGGAAAGAATTAACCAATTTATTCTTGACTTTTTTGTTTTTCTAGTCCAGTTTCTTTAACCAAGAATTCAATGACTATTTAACAGAAAAAATAAGCAACATAACTCCAACTTCCTTCAAAAATACTTTTCAAAATTCTTTAGAACCAAAGGAAGACAATGTGGAAAGAACTAACCAATTTATTCTTAACTTTTTCGTTTTTCTAGTCCAGTTTCTTTAACCAAGAATTCAATGACTATTTAACAGAAAAAATAAGCACCATAACTTCAACTTTCTCCAAAAATACTTTTCAAAATTCTTTAGAACCAAAGGAAGACAATGTGGAAAGAACTAACCAATTTATTCTTGATTTTTTTGTTTTTCTAGTCCTGTTTCTTTAACCAAGAGTTCAATGAGTATTTGAAAAAAAAATAAGCACCAGTAACTTCAACTTTCTCCAAAAATACTTCTTAAAATTCTTTAAAATCAGTTGAAAAGAACCAAAAGAAGAAAAAAAATTCAATTTTTTTAAGATTTAATCTTCTAAAATTATTTTGAATGTAATTTTGTACTGACTAAATGGAAGAGGTACTTAAATTGGACCGTACCCAAGTCCTTTTGGTATTTTTCCATATAAAATTAATTAGCATTTATATTTAGGCTCAAACAACAAATCCCACAGAAGTGGAAAGTACCACCATTAAAAATCTAGTCTCGAACACCATCAACAGCACCATTAGAAAGACAAAACTGTCCAACGGTCAAGCCTGACCTCCAAATCGTTCTTAAGCAACCACCCAGACCTATCCAACGAAAAGGTGAAAGTCCAAAGTGCGAAACACCTCTTCGAACCATCCGAAATCGGCAATCTGGACTATCCCTACAGACGCACTTTGACCGGTACCCCCGTTCCTTGACGCTCGTGCTTTCAGACAAGCGGTAACCATTAAAATCAGTCGGCGACCGCGACCGGCCGCCACAGCAGATCTCGCGGTAGGTGTGTGTGTTGGTTCGGTGCTCGGCGTACCATTTGCTGCGGTCGTGCGTGCGGTCACACGGGTTCACGCGTCCGCTTTTGTCGTTGCATTTCCGTCGGCTTTTTTTTTGGTGACTGGTGCGTTGCTGGTGGTTTATTGGGTGGCGGCGACGGGACACGCGTATTAAGTAAGTGAGAGATGCGGAAGGTACGGCGGTACCGGATTCGCGTCTTGAGATCAAGGTTGGAAAACCAGATTGTCTAAGAGTGTGGTTGCGGGCACTTTATCCTGGTTCTTTTGTGCGACTACAAAAATCCAATATAAAGTAGAAGTACCATTTGTGTTGACTGTCAGTACCTAGTTGTACTAAAGTAATACTAAAGTCCAAATGAAAAAACACTCATTTTATTCATTTTTTTACTTTATTACAAGTAAAAATAACAATTTTGTGCATAAACAAATACTTAAAATTTGGTACTACATATATAAAATTTGTTTATTAATATACATAAGACATTTCATTCAGATTATCAACTGTTTTATTTTATACCTGGTCTAGAAATAACCTGCAATAAACATTACATAAAAAATTTTAATAATTTGTATTTGTTTATCAAGTGGTAATTTTAATGGCATTTTGTTTATTTAAAACAATAACACCCACATTAATGAAAATCTTATATAAAAACATGTTTGTCAAATTATTGTTATTTATTAGAAATTCCTTGTACAACATTTTAATTGACTAATTTAATAAAATAATAATTAAAATCTTGATAATTCTGTGGTTGTTTAATCCGGCACGTTCAGTCATGTGGAGAACTATGGTGAAACACGTTTTATTGTTTTAACATGTTTGTACATAAATAATATTTTTTTATTCCTAAAAAATGTACGTATGTACCTTTATAATTATTTTTTTATTAAATTTTTATTGTTAAATAAATAATTTAAAATCTCAAGAGGCAATTTTGATGTAAATTAGGCACATTTATGTATAATATTCATTAAAAATTATTCACATTGGAATTTTTAAGTGTTATTCAACTTTGACGAACTATTTCAGACTTTTGAAAGATGTGAGATACAAAAAGAAACATAAAAATTAAAATTCTATTGTCCAATTCAATGTATAAATAATTTAGAAACTGAAGAGCCAACTTTGGTGTAAATTAGACACATCTATGTATGATATTCATTAAAAAATATTTACCTTAGAATTTTTAAGTGTTATTCAACTTTGACGAACTATTTCAGACCTTTGAAAGATGTGAGATATAAAATGAAACAAAAAAATTAAATTTCTATTATCTAATTCAATGTGTAAATAATTTAGAAACTGAAGTGCCAATTTTGGTGTAAATTAGACACATCTATGTATGATATTCATTAAAAAATATTTACCTTAGAATTTTTAAGTGTTATTCAACTTTGACAAACTATTTCAGACTTTTGAAAGATGTGAGATACAAAAAGGAATAAAAAACTTAAATTTCTATTGTCTAATTCAATGTGTAAATAATTTAGAAACTGAAGAACCAATTTTGGTGTAAATTAGACACATTTATGTATGATATTCATTAAAAAATATTTACATTAGAATTTTTAAGTGCTCTTCAACTTTGACAAACTATTTCAGACTTTTGAAAGATGTGAGATATAAAAAGAAACATAAAAATTAAATTTCTATTGTCTAATTCAATATGTAAATAATTTAGGAATTGAAGAGCTAATTTTGGTGTAAATTAGACACATTCATGTATGATATTCAATAAAAAATATTTACATTAGAATTTTTAAGTGTTATTCAACTTTTGAAAGATGTGAGATATAAAA
Source organism: Aethina tumida (assembly GCF_024364675.1). Lineage (NCBI taxonomy): Eukaryota > Metazoa > Arthropoda > Insecta > Coleoptera > Nitidulidae > Aethina > Aethina tumida. The sequence goes on along the minus strand of NC_065440.1, from coordinate 16,344,976 downwards.
TGAAACAAAAAAATTAAATTTCTATTGACTAATTCAATGTGTAAATAATTTAGAAACTGAGGAGACAATTTTGGTGTAAATTAGACACATTTATGTATGATATTCATTAAAAAATATTTACATTAGAATTTTTAAGTGTTATTCAACTTTGACAAACTATTTCAGACTTTTGAAAGATGTGAGGTATGAAAAGAAATAAAAAAATTAAATTTCTATTGTCTAATTCAATGTGTAAATAATTTAGGAACTGAAGAGCCAATTTTGGTGTAAATTAGACACATATATTCATTAAAAAGATATTAAAAACCACTGAAATATTCATCAAGAGTTTGTCACCTCCCCAAACTGCATAAGTCACGTCCACCCGCAAAATTTTGCATATTTTATGTAATAGACATTTGAATTTTAAACACACCGGACAAAAAATCCTCGACGCCATTCAGGTTTCAGATGGTGCAAACTGGTTATTAAAATGTTTTGGTGTCAACAACCGAAAAATCGGGACTGTTCCTTTCGGACGCCGAATGAATGGGATTTTATTGTAAATTAACAACAATCATTGCCCAATTTGTATCAATCTTTAATAAATTAATTAAACGTCTGCCCATTCAAAGGATTACGAACCAATTGCTCAATTTGTGTAGAAACTTCCAGTTTCTTCCGGGCTAGTCCACGTTTATGGTACTTGTTTCAAACCCACGCCATGTTTATTATAACGAAAGTGGCGGGAAAAGGTATAAACAAATTTCTTAACTAAGTCCAGAACCATTTTGTCACAGTTTGGTGTAGTTGTCAATGGAATAAATTACAATTCCAACAAAATAAAGGTAATTGAAACAAATTATAATTAATTTTGATTAATTCAACAGTCATAAATTATAACTATTATTAACGTAAGTACGTGAATTCATCGAATAATTATAACTACCCATTGTCACGTTTCGTTTTTTGTTTAAATTTGATCGTTTCCAGATAAAATCCATAAAATTAAACAAACGATACTAAATATTAAATTACTAAGAAAAATATTACTGGAAGTAACCAAAGATTTTATAAATACTTATGGTTATCATATTGTTTATACAAAAAAATTGTTTACTGTTGTAAATCACATTTAACATTAACATTTCTCCGAACAAGAATCGATTATAATTATTCGAACGTTGATTTTTTTTCTGTTTTAAATGTATAGAATTAATCATTAATCATCGGCAAAGTATTCAATCACTTCACAATACATATTTGTCGAGGCACCAAAACAATGTGAAGTGTTAAGTCACGGTAAAAAATCGATTCGTTTCGAAAAACAAAATATTCCACCAATAATCTTTCAATTAACATTCAATTTTTTAATTGTTACGTATCGTAAAAATGTGCGAACCGGATTTAAGTGTAGGCCACGCAGTTGATTAATCGAATGAATAAATAGCTGTCAATCATAGCACCGAAAACCAGTCCTTATGAACTTTCATTTTGTGTCAAGTTAACAAGAAAAAAATTGGTTAGTTTTGGGTTGTGTGAAAGTTGAGGCGTTTGAAAAAGTGCAAAACTAATCTTTATGATGTTGATAAAGATTCACGTTGTTAAATAATGATTTAGGTTTGTTCAGTGATGAACAGTAAGGCATGAACTTGTGACAAACATGTTAATAACCCTTAATTTATTAAATAAAGCAATATTTGTGTCTCTGGGAATCCCCCAAAGACTGATTTTGACTTCAACATTTGAACAATAGTTCAAACATTACCTACTTGGAAAGTAAAGGGTTTAATTGATACTTTTGTGCAGTCCGGATTTTTTATTGGTTTTGTGAAAGTTAGAACCTTTGGAAAAGTCCAAAACTAATTTCTATGTCCACCAAAGCATGTTGACAAAGATTAATTGGTTCAGAGATGAATAATAAGCCATAAAGTTGTGATAAAAATGTTAATGACCCTTAATTTATTAGTTAAAGCAATATTTGTGTCTGTGGGAATCCCCCAATGACTTAATTTGCCCCCCACATTTAAATAATGGTTCAAACATTACCTACTTGGAAGGTAAAGGGTAAAAATCATTTCAATTGAATAATTTAATTGATACTTTTGTGCAGTCCGGATTTTTTATTGATTTTGTGAAAGTTAGGACCTTTGGAAAAGACCAAAACTAATTTTTATGTCCACCAAAGCACGTTAACAAAGATTAATTGATTCAGAGATGAATAATAAGTCATAAAGTAGTGATAAAAATGTTAATGACCCTTAATTTATTAGTTAAAGCTTTATTTGTGTCTGTGGGAATCCCCCAAAGACTTCATTTGCCCCCCACGTTTATATAATGGTTCAAACATTACCTACTTAAAAGGTAAAGGGTAAAAATCATTTCAATTGAATAATTTAATTGATACTTTTGTGCAGTCCGGATTTTTTATTGATTTTGTGAAAGTTAGGACCTTTGGAAAAGACCAAAACTAATTTTTATGTCCACCAAAGCACGTTAACAAAGATTAATTGATTCAGAGATGAATAATAAGTCATAAAGTAGTGATAAAAATGTTAATGACCCTTAATTTATTAGTTAAAGCAATATTTGTGTCTGTGGGAATCCCCCAAAGACTTAATTTGCCCCCCACATTTAAATAATGGTTCAAACATTACCTACTTGGAAGGTAAAGGGTAAAAATCATTTCAAATGAATAATTTAATTGATACTTTTGTGCAGTCCGGATTTTTTATTGATTTTATGGAAGTTAGGACCTTTGGAAAGGTCCAAAACTATTTTTTATGTCCACCAAAGTATGTAAACAGTAATTAATTAGTTCAGCATTGAATAATAATTGATAAAAATGTTAATAACCCTTAATTTATTAGTTAAAACAATATTTGTACCTGTGGGAATCCCCCTAAGGGCCCACCGTGCCCCACCACCTTAATAATGCATCTGACGTGTCGACGGAACTGTCGCATTCCGAATTAGTTATAAACATTACCTGCCAACAAGGTCAAGGGTAAAAATCATTTCAACGGAATAATTTAATTGATACATTTCTGCAGTCCGGATTTTATTTTTATTTAATGTATCATTAAGTGCATTACAATAGTAATTTCTTAGCGATTTATTAGTGTAATCTGTATTTAATTGTACAATATTATATGTTGCACGGTTACGTAAGCAGTACCACAGGAAAAAAAATCACAAACCAAATGACTTAACTGTAGTTAGTAAAAATGCGCAAACATGCTCCTAATTATTTAATTAATCAACAGTGACAACGTCGTAAATTACCGTACAGACACAATAAAATCAAACAATGATTTTATGTACTAATAAATTAATTCACGAGTACTAAAACGGTTATGCAAGATATTGTTTGTTGTGTTCAATAACCAAACACAGCTCAGAAGATGATCAATTCAATTTTATTTGCTTGCCCACAAACCACACACAACCGCAATTTAAATAATTATACATTATACAATTTCCTACGTTTGCATTAAGTGTAAGAACCTGTCATCATAGTACTGGTCGGTGAATTAGCGGTGCATTCTTTAGATGGTAATAATATGATAATTGTTGGGTTTGAGGCTAATTTCATCAAGGAAGTAGATTTAAATCAGAGAAAACCACGTTGATTATTATTATTGAATGAACCGTCAATGACAACGCTTAACATTCTCCACACTGGAGTGGTACCGAACCATCTGTATACGTGTATTAGGTGCTGGAATACCTTTTGGCTCAAGGTTTATACCAGGATGGGTTGAAGATGGTAAACTCGGTGGAGGAGTACCTAATAAAAGTCTTTAGTGACATATTAAGTACCTACCACAAGGCCAGATGACAACCCAAGACCAGGTGTAGCTCAAAGGAGCTTCAAAACGTTAAATGGGAGGTACTACCTCATCCACCACAAAGTCCAGACACTTTTTCTAGTGACTATTACTTATTTCAGCCATTTACTGATCATTATTCCTTCCAAATTTGCACAACAATTTAAAAATCAATAAAGAAAATGTTTTTCAACGTACGGAAATAATCAGACTTGTTTTTTTTTTGGCAAAAACACTGATAAAAGTAATTACACTCTTGCAAATTTGGCATGCAGGAAGGTCAGTTAAAAACTTCCTTCAAGGTTGGAGTAGTTAAAACGAATTTAGTTGGAGATAGTGTATTAAAATATCAATATTCATGGTGCAAGACATAAATATAGATGTGATGAAATGTACAAGTCAAATGGGCAGTTGTTGGAAATGAAAAAAATATGGCTGTTGTTCAACCTTGTTTTTTATAGTTCTCGATAATGTTTCTAATGTGATGTGAAACTCGTTGGGTTTAAGAGAGGATTTAAAAAAAATTGATGTAGGTAAAGCAACAAAAAAGTTAAAGAGTCAAAAGAAATGATTAAAACGATAAATCAATCAACATGTTGTTCTCAAGGCTCAAAACAAAATTATAGAAAGTCATTGTGAGGTACAAACACCTTTGGTAATTATTTAGCACCATTACTGAAGGGGTTATCAGTCCATATTCCTTTATCAGTTGCAACTACTGCATTGCTTAACTAAAAATAATTATGCTAATGTCCACTTAGTGACTGCAAATGAAACGCAACAATTAAACTGAAATTAACAAATACCTCGGTTAGTGTTTGCCCACGGCTACCTTCAGGTACCACTCTCGGTAGATTTTCAAAAACCTATCCTTCGGTACCTCGGTGAAGTCCCCCAGGACGAACATCCTGAAGGCGTCCTCGCCGTAGCGTCCTATGCCGTGTAGGTCACGAACACGTCGCCACTTTTTGTGCACGAAGTCCCGGGACATCTTCCAAATTTGCACGGAGCGCTTGCGCAGACCTATGGTGTGGAAGTACCTCTCCAAGTCTTCAGGTTTGGACTTGAGGACTGCTCGTGGGTCGGGGTAGTCCTTTAGGAACTGGTCGAGGAACGGCTTGGCTAACGTGCATGAGGTTTTGTTGAGGAAAATGGTGGCCACTAGGAGCCCCCAGGGGTTGTGGTAGAATTCTTCCTCGACTAAATTGTGGGGGGACTTTGCGGGGACGAAGGCTGGGATGGTGACTTTAGAATTTAACAGTTGGGGTTGTGACAACTGGAACACTGGCCCTGGATCTTCGTTTTCATTTTTAACTGATTTCTTAGTTTCCTTATTGGGTTTTCTAACCTTAAACCCCACGTTTCCCTTCCTGAAACCCTTCTGAAAATATTTGGAGGCGTTTGTGGTTGGCTCATTGTTGGGTTCCATTTTTGTTTGCTACTTCCATGGTTGTCTGTAATGAATGGAAACAATTAATCATAAAAATGTGACTTCGTGAGCCATGAAAAATATTTTGTGGTTTTGTAATTTGTGAGAAAATTCAAGCCAGAAAAAATATTAACATTTACAATACAAAATTACAAATTCATTCACATTGAAAGAGTAAAAAGAATGTTACTAAATATTTATATATAGAGTTATTTTAGGTACTTTTTCTTCTGAAAACTGTGATGAAATAAAAATTAATATTTATAATTTTCTAGATTAATAGCTTTTAAGTTTTACTTTTATAATTATAAATTGACAAGTATATAAGATTTATTTGTGTTTCTAGAAATCTTAGAATGTTTAAAATGATTTTTAATTATAATTCTAGTATGTTATGATTAATATTAATATGTTTATAATATGTTTATCACAGATTCTTAGAATTAAACAATGATTCTTCCTGAAAAAAAATCTAAATATTTTTTTCTTGTGAATCTTTTGAGTTTTATATCAAGTTTGTTTTGTTTATATATTCTTAAATATTAAATAAAAAATTATATTTCTTCATTATGATAATTATTCTCTGAATTGACTCAATCTTTGGAATATTGAAAAACTTTTTATGTTAATAGCTTAAATGTCTATCTTAGAACATAATTTATTCTTATAATTGACAATATTTAAACATTTATTTTCATTAACTACCATCTGTTTCTAAAAACCTGATTTTATATTCCAATTTTTTAACAATTATAATTTATTTAAGTGTTTATTGTGACACATTCCCAGAATACAACTTTAAAATTAGAAATTGAACCAATATTTATTTAATTTAAGAAATTATTACTTCAAAAATTAATTAGATAACCTGACAAAAATGAAAGTTACATTTATAATAATTATTTTTATTAATTATAAATATTTGTGAATATAAAATTTGAGAATTTTTGTATTTTACAATTTTTTTATTAAATTAGTTTCAATTTTATTAATAAATTAATATTTTATTAATATTTAATTTTAAAATATGTAAAATAATTAAATTGTATTATTAACAAGTTATGAAAATATATAAAAATTTTTGTATTTTATATTTTTTTAATAAATTCAATGTCATCAAAAATTTAAAGTTACAAATTGTTTAAATATTGATGTAATTTTTAATATAAACTAACTTATTAAACAATAAATTTAAAGTTATAATTAGAAAAATTTGACACTAAATTTTAAATATTTAAATAAATATTTTATTACATTTTATTAACAATTAATTAATTTTAAAATATGTAAAAAAAATTGAAAATTTAATTTAATAAATTGATAATAAATGATCAAAATAGTTCCATAAAATTATCATCTATTTAAAAAATTGACATTTTTATAAATATTTTTAAAAAATAAATTAGGTAAATTAGCAAACATGAAAATTATATTTACAATAATTATTTTTTTATTAATTAGAAATATTTACGAATATAAAATTAAAGAATTTATGTATTTTATATTTTTTTCTTAATAAATTGGTTTCAATGTCATTAATTAATTAAATTAAAAGTTAAAAATTGTTTAAATATTGATGTGATTTTTAATATAAACTAATTTATTAAAAATTAAATTTAAAGATTTAATTAGAAAAATTTGACTGACAATTTTAGATATTTAAACAAATATTTTATTAATAATTAATTAATCATATAATATACAAAAGAATAAAAACTTAAATTATACAGATATTTAAATAAAATAAACAACAAATAATCAAAATAGTTCAATAAAATTATTTTCTACTTAAAAAATAGACATTTTTATAAATATTTTTAAAAAATAAATTAGGTAAATTAGCAAAAATGAAAATTATATTTACAGTAATTATTTTTTTATTAATTATAAATATTTACGAATATAAAATTAAAGAATTTATTTATTTTTTATTTTTTTAATAAATTAGTTTCAATGTCATTAATAATTAAAAATTTAAAATTGTTTAAATATTGGTGTAATTTTTAATAAAAATTAACTTATTAAAAATTGAATTTAATGGTTTAATTAGAAAAATTTGACTGTAAATTTTAGATATTTAAACAAATATTTTATTATATTTTATTAATATTTAATTAATTTTAAAATATGTTATAAAATTAAAACTATAATTATGTAGATAATAAAATTAAATATTGATGTAATTTTTAATATACTGTAAATTTTAAGTATTTAAACAAATATTATATTAATCAACGACCATCTGTTTCTAAAAACCTGATTTTCTATTCCAATTTTTATAAATTATAATTTATTTAATTGTTTATAGTCATTCCCAGAATACAACATTAAAATTAGAAATTTAATTAGTATTTCCGAGAGGAGTTCTTAAAAAACTTATTTACATATTTATAAACAATAAATTTATGTTAAAATCGGTGTGCCTTACACATGTTGCGTGGGTGTAAAATTCTACGTAAAAACTATCCCAATCAAATTGTGCAACAAAGTTTTATTACATTATATAATTACAACCATTTTGTTAAAAAAAAATCAATAAAACATGTAAGTATCAGCAATATTTCACGGTATAATTAACCAATCAAGCACCAGTCAACGTAAAATCGATTAATATTTTATTTATATTTTTATTGATTCGTGTGCAACGGACTTAATTGTTGTTAAATCGCTGAAAAAAAAGCTATTATAGTCATGGTTTTTCGCAGTTTCCAATGTGGATTTTCATGGTAAACAAGATATGCATGCACTAGACAAAATATTCGTGTATCATGGCCTAGTTCACTACGAAACGGTTAACGGCAACTTTCTAGGTCTTCGACGTCGGGATCTTTCGATGCAATCAACAATTTGTTGTTCAAGGAATGGTTTCCAGCTCGTTTTGAATTATTGCCACGTGATATACGAATTTGACGTTTTATGGAGTCCTAAGTATACGTATGTGATTAGTTTGAATGTCACTTTAATTAATTACGTTGTTTATTATTCATAAATTTATTGTAGAATATTTATATGTGATCGTGACTAAGTCTGGTTGTTTCTTGCTTCAACATCTGCCATTAAAAAATACATCAGTTAAAAACAGTTAACCAATTAAAATTTGCACATTTAATAACAATAAAATAATAATTAAATTAAAATTTTAACAAATATACCCAAATTGAATAAAATATTCATCTAAAATTTAAAATTACATGTTATTTAAATAAAAAAATCTTAATGCTCTTCATTAAATTAAAAAAAAATGTCGGAATTTAAAAAACATATCAGAAACATTCAATCATTTTTAATTTTAATTGTACAAATAATTAAATTAATTAAAAATAATAATAATAATAAATTAGGTAGAATAGTAAAATATAAAATTAAATTTATAATTTTTTATTAACTATTAACATTTTACAATTTTTTTATTAAATTGGTTTATATTTCATTAAAAATATAAAATTACAAATATTTAATTAGATGGTTGTAAATTTTAGAAATTTAAACAAATATTTTATTAATATGTAAAAAAACAAAACATTAATTAAGTAAATAATTTTTTAACAAATAAATGAAAATTATATTTCATTTATTTGTTATTTTATTTATATTTCATAAATATTAATATAAAATTTAAGAATTTTTATGTTTTACTGTTTTTTATTAAATTAGTATCAATTTTATAGTAAATTTTAGATGTTTAAATAAATATTTTATCATATTTTATTGTTAATTAATTTTAAAATATGTAAAAAAATGTAAAATACAAAAATTATTAAAATTCAATTATTTATAAAAAAAATAATTTAATTATCTATATAATTAAAATTAATTATTAATAAAATATAATAAAATATTTGTTTAAATATCTAAATTAACAATCAAATTTTTCTAATTAAAAATTTATTATTGAACAAGTTAATTTGTATTAAAAATTACATCAATATTTAAACTATTTGTAAATTTAAATATTTAATGACACTGATACTAATTTATTAAAAAAAATTATAAAATAATAATAATTAATAAAAAAATAATTATTTCAATTTAATTTTTTGAAAATTTATTAAATTTTATATTCGTAAATATTTATAATTAATAAAAAATGATTATTATAAATAAAATTTTCAATTTTTATAGTTTACCTAATTAATTTTTTGAAAATATTTATAAAAATGTCAGTTTTTTATGTAGAAAATAATTTTATTGAACTATTTTGATTTGTTGATAATTTAATTTAATTATCCACATAATTGAAGTTTTTTACAAATTTTAAAATTAATTATTTATTAATTATTATAAATATAATTTTCATTTTTACCAGTTTATCTAATTTATTTTTTAAAAATATTTATAAAAATGTCAATTTTTTAAGTATAAAATAATATTTTGATTATAATTTATTTTAATTATTGATAATAATATATTTTTTTACATATTTTAAAATTAATTATTAATAAAATATTATAAAATATTAATTTATTGATAAAATTGAAACTAATTTAATAAAAAAATTGTAAAATACACAAATTCTCAAATTTTATATTGGTAAATATTATAAAAAATAATAAATAATCAAAAAAATTCTTTTCTGTTTAAAAAAATGACATTTTTATAGATATTTCCAAAAAATAAATTAGGTAGATTAGCAAAAACGAAAATTATACTTACAATATTTATTTTTTATTAATTAAGAATTTTAAAAAGTTTAAAATTTTTTGTATTTTACAATTTTTTATTTAATTAGTGTCAATTTTAGATATTTAAATAAATATTTTATCATAATTATTTTTAAAATTAAATTAAAATTAAAACTCAAAAAAAATAATAAAAAGATTATAATAGCAAGCAATGTAAAATTTAAACAAATTTTAACAATACATATTATGTAAATTAACTAATTCATTAGGTTACAATTAAAGAAAGGTTGAAAATACATTTTAAAATTTTAAAAAGTTTTTTAAATATGAATTTGGTAATCAGTAATTTTCTGTAATTTTAAGTTAAAACCAACCAACGTAATAAAACATTCTCTTTGACCACGAGGCACAGATTAAGCTGATCAAACAATCCAATAATTCAACAATTGCATGTTCACAACAATTTATTTCCATACACAGTTTAACTTTTTTATACACGCACTTAAAAAAATAAAATTGTTACATAATTTTAATTATTATTTACAAAAATGTTTCACAAAATTAAATAAGAAAATGTAACTGTCATAAAAAATAAAAATAAAACCGTCACATAACAATTAGAAATATTCGTTGCAGAATTTCTAAACACAACATAACAGTGTAAAATAAATCTCCCACTCGACAAAGCCAAATGCGAAATTCCTAAAGCAATTAACACCTATAATGAAAAAACAATGTTAACAACGCCTGACCAAATATTAACTTGCCACTCGAAGAGGTTTCAATGTAAAGGACAAGGTTGAACGATGTTGACAAAGTCTTAACCGATTGATTCGAGAGGCACAAGAACACCTAACCCACTTCGTACGCACTTCTGCGACCTCAATTAATTAAAACACACGTGCGTTAATTTCGACGTCGTACATTAAAATTAAACATAAATAATATAAAACAATTCTGGGAAGATTATATAACAGAAAACTGTTTGTTGGCTTAAGGCGCGAAACGATTAAACCAGTTTTGGGCAATTTTTGGAATGGCATTTCAAACGGAACCTGCAAAAATCCGACGTTAATGGACGGTTTCTACGATGAATAATTCATGGCCTTTGATTGGAGGCGTAATTTTTGATATTATTATTAGATATTGTATAATTAAGTAAAGCAGTTTCCTATTAACGTTAGTCATGTACCGAATTACGATTTGTTTATGCCAAAGTCCACATTATTATAATTCCATTTTAATGCTGTTTGCAGAAACCTCACTCACAAAAAATTTTATCAGGAAAACCTCACTCGTAATTATGTAGATAGTAAAAAATGAGTCACATGAAAATATTGTTGGGTTGTCGTCAATTGTGTGCCAATTTAAATAAATTCTTATACATAATTATTTATTTTTCAGGCTCTATTATGGATCAGTCAACCCAAGTCAATTTCCCCATCGTCACAAAGAACCAGTACAGGAAAATGAAGAGGCACAACACCTCAGCAGATTTGTATGGAAACCATCCCAGGAACATTTCGTTCTCAACTTCACTGGTAATATTTTATTCCCCGACATTAAATAAATAATAAAAACGTCGATTTCTTATCTAAATTAAAATGTACAATTTAATTTCCAGTTAATCAATTACATGAACGTAATTTACAATTACAAGAACAATTAAATAAAAACGTAAAACTCTTTTAGTGTGCATTGTGTATATGATTTATTTAATGTCAGATAAGATTAGTGAATATAATACAAAGGAAACTATTATAATCCTGTTTTATTAATTTGACGTCTCTATTGAATCAGAAAGTGGTAATTTTAATCAGTGACTTTTAACTTCTCTGGTAGAAAAAGTACTGATGGTTCTTGATGGTAATATTTCTTTCTTTCCATTTTCCTCTTGTAAGAGGTATCATCTAAAATATCAAAATTACTAAAGATCCTCCTTCCCAATAACAGTAAGATGGAAGAGTACCCTTTGCTGGCAGTACTGATAGAGATACATTTTAAATCAGAATAATACTTTCAGAACCACATAAAGTCGATGCCCTATCCACCGCAACGGCCCAAATCCTTAAACATGTCCATGGACAACGTGAACAAAACAAAAGTGATATTCACATCAGAGTCCCCAATATTGAGATTATCAGCCCCAAGTGAGCTTCACCTTGGTTCCATATCCAGAGAAAGGACGCCACCCTTCTCCTGCAACTCCAGCATCATCTCGAATGGAGGCTTCAAACCCCCACCTTACGTCCCACCGAAGGTAACACCCGATAAGTAAATAAAACAGCAAATTAATAAATTTTATTCAATTAACAGCTGAAGCACATGACCCAGGACGACGAGAGCACAGCATCCGGTTCCAAGTGCTGTTGCAGGTGTGACATGGAGACGGGCCACTACAAGCGCAGCGCCTCCAACATGTCCACCTCCAACACACCCGAAGGACTGTCGTGGAGGAGGCTGCACATGTCCAGGGCGAAGCTGAAGGCCACAGCCACCACGTCCGAGCTTCTATCGGGCTTCGCCATGATCGCCATGGTTGGTTCTCTCCTTTGTACATTGGTGAAGTCATTACAAAGTTGGTTTTCAGGTTGAGCTGCAAATAAACGAGCCCACCAGCGTGCCAGAATGGCTGTTCGTGATGTTCGCCGTCTGCACCACGGTCCTGGTGGCGGTTCACATATTCGCCCTGATGATATCCACCTACATCCTCCCCAACATCGAGGCGATAGCCAAGCTGGAGATATGCGAGATGGTGGACGAGAGCCCCCATGAAAGGATGCGTGGCTTCATCGAATTGGCTTGGGCTTTCTCTACAGTTTTAGGTATGCCACCCCGACAACACCAAAGGCAACAACTACTTATTGGGTTGTTTCAGGTTTGTTCCTGTTTCTGATAGAGGTGGCCATTTTGTGTTGGGTGAAGTTCTGGGATTATTCGTTCACCGCAGCTATTGCAGCTACTGTTATAGTCATACCTGTGCTTATTACCTTCGTCCTTTTCGCCGTCCACTTCTACCACTCATTGGTGGTTTACAAATGTGATAGTTCCATAAGCGACATGGAGAAGCTGGAGGATATGAAGAAGCAGCTTGATGAAGTGTCGAATCCTGTTTGAAATTGGTGCTCAAACGATTTATATGTAGATGTTAGGATAGAATCATAGAGAAGCAACAAAGATAGAGGCTGTATTAACATAAATAACAGACTCGTCAAGAATATGTCAAACTGCTTTTGTTGACTATTGTTGATTGGTGCAATGTTATTGAATTTGTATTTTGTAGAGTTAATCCGAATTTTTGTGCAATTTATTGTTGTGCAACTGTGAGAATTCCTTCTTTGGGGGGAGTAATTGTGATACTTAAAATTATAAGTTTTATTTATATGAAAGTATTGTAGATAAGTACTGTTGTAATGCAAAATTTATTAATAAATATTAATAAAATGTTGTTCTCCTTAATATGTTCTTTAGTTTAGATCCTTCCCTTTCATAAATAAAGAAAACTACTAAAAATATATTTATTTAAAACTCTTTGAAGCGTATACATTACAGTCTAAAATCTAACAATAAACATTTTCAATAGAACAATCTGGTAGTAGAAGTGGGCCTTACGTTGCCTTGCCTCTTTTGAATGTTCATAATCTCCCTCTTGAGCCTTTCTTCCTCCTTTCTAATCCTATCTAACTCGTCGTCCAGCTCCTTTAGCTTGATACCATCTTGAGCAACCTTCCTAGCTTGTTTTACTTTAACTGACTCGTCCAATTCCTGTCGTCTGTTCGCCTTCTTCTTCTCGTCTTCCTCTTTCAGTCTTTCCAGCTCCTCATTGTACATCTCGATCCTCATCGTGTTCTCCTCGCGTTCCTTCAGCAGTTCAGCCTGATATTCCCTGTTCCTCCTGATATTAGCTTCGACTTGCTCCTTCAAAGTGGCCAACACTTCCTTCAGAAGCCCTTGCCGGGCTTCCTCTTCGTTCCGCCATATTTCCGACTGGCGATCAAACATGCCCTTCGCCTCGGAGTCGAATATGAAGTCTAGAGTTCTTTCCCGGTCCCTTTCTAGTTCTTGTTGCACCTTCACTAGCTTCATGTACTTCTCGAAGCTCTCCCTGACTTCGCAGCGTTTCCTCTCGTCCTCAATTAACTTCTCGTACTCCAACTGTTGGAGCCTTTGAATCATGTCCTTTTCCATGGCAAGGTTCTCTTGGATGTCTTTGGCTTTTTGCTTTAACTTGAGCTTGTGCTGCCTTATGTTGAACAGGGCTACCTCCCTCTCCATGCGTCTGCGCTCCTCCTGCTGCTGTTGTGCAGCTATTTCAGCCAGACACAGCTTCCTCTTGGTCTCCTTTTGTTCAAGGCGCTTCAGTTCTTCGGCGCAGGCTTGCTTCTTCTTGAGTTCATCGACTTGGATGTCCAGCATTTCCTTGTACATCCGGTTTTTCTCTTCCGTCTCACGTTTGCGTTGCTCCTCGAGTTCCTTCTGCTTTTGGATGTTCTCCTCGCGTTCCTTGAGTATCCTTTTGGCTTCCTCCTCTTCCTTTTCTTGGCGCATGCGTTTTTCGATTTGTTGGTCCAGCCAGGAGAGTTTGACGTTCCTGTTGTTGTAGGCTCTTTCGTAGCTTCTTACGACGGGGTTGTTCATGCGCCACTGCTGGTAGAGCTTGCTTTCAGCCTCCTGTTTGCGTTTATTCTCCTCGGCTTGCTTGAAGGAGTCGTGGACGTTTTGGAGGAGCTCCAACGGGATGTCGTCCGCCTTGCTCCTGATGGGGCTGGGTGGCTTGTTCTTCTGCACCATCATCTCTATTTCGAACGACCTGGCCTCCTCCTCGTATAACTTCTGCAGGGCCTCCCTGCGTTTGTCCAGGTGCTTCTCCTTTTCCCGCCTAGATTTCAGCTCCTCGTACTGCTTCATGCTTTCGGTGTAGTAGCGAGGGGAAGTCCAGTCCTCGAACTTGGTGTTCACCTGGTTGAAGTGGTCGTAGTACTTGGAGGCGCCGCCCCACATTTGGTCGTGCTGGAACTCCTTCTCTCTGCGTCTGATCATCTCGCTTTCGGCGTTCAGGCGCCGCTTCCCTCGTGCCGTCTCCATCTGAAAATATTTTGCACGTTAGTACTGGTTATTGTCGAATCGGCACAGGTGTGCAAAATACTTCCAGAGGTGCAGTGGAACAGAGACGGGGAAGTACTTCGGTCTGGCAAAAAATTAATGACATAATTGGAATTTGGCGTTGGGGCTATGGCGACGAAGTAATTTGTTTAATGTAATTACGGTGGAAGCAAAAACAAATATTGTAGACAGATGTCGAGTGTGCACCGCTCACGGGGATTCACAATCGTCGATTATGTAAAACGTGTTTTGTGTTTTAGAATGTAAATAAATATTGCTGAAGAATGTCGTTTGGTTGTAAATAAAATTTAATATTTATACGGTTTGTGACATGCGATTTAATATAATCAGTTCTGATGAATTCAATTTCGTATTATAATAATATTTTGAAACAAATATTATGATTTTGTGATAATAAATAAATAATAATAATAAATTTGAATCCTTTTTTAAAGTGGGATTAAATTTGAATTTTTTTCAAATTTTTCAGTCATATATAAATTATTTTTTTTTCAATTTTGACATATTAAACCTTTATAAAAAATTATAAAATATTTTTTTTTCGCATTTAATTTAATAATGTTAAATATTTTATAAAATTGTATGCAATTCTTTATTTAAAACATTTTGAAGCTTCATAATATTTGATTTAAGTTTTGACATATGAAAAAAACTGTTGAATAGTTTAAATTTTATAATTATTTAAGAAATTTGATTTGATAAAAATATTAAATAGTGTAAAACATATTTTTACACTATTTTCAAATATTTTCAAAAGGGATTTATTCCAATAATTTTATATATTTTAGATATTTTATATATTTTAGATATTTTATATATTTTATGTATTTTACATATTTTATGTATTATATATATTTAATATTTTTTGTATTTTTTCTGCATATTATGTATTATATATTTTTATATATTTTACATATTTTATATATTTTTAATGTTTATTATTTTTTATGCATTTTATGTTTTTTATATATTTTTATAATTTACATATTTTATGAATTTTATATGTTTAATGTATTTTATAAATATTCATACGATTTATGTATTTTATATATTTTACATATTTTATATATTTTTAATATTTATTATTTTTTATGCATTTTATGAATTTTATGTTATATATTTATATATTTTATATATTTTATACATTTTTAATATTTATTATTTTTTATGCATTATGCAAGTTAATTACAAAAAAAAAAAATAAAATGAACTGTAGACCCAAATTTAAAAATAGTAATAAGGGCGCATTCACCAAAATTCAGACTATATATAAAACAAAATTAACTTTCAAAACACATAATAAATAGACAAATTATTATCAAATAAAAAAATAATAAGAATAATTGTGACATAATTAATAATAATATAAAATTTATGTCAAATTTAGGTGACGTTATAAAAATGAATAAACTGCATGACCCAAAAATGTATTGTAAAATTTGTAAAACGTTATACGTTTCCTGCTAAATATTCTACACATTTATGGTGCTTTTACTCTATTAACTTTATTGTTGTGGTTTTGTCAGTACGAAATTGTTTTAAGGGGATTTTTTTAAAAATCTACATTTAATTAAATTACACCAGTTCCGACTTATTGTTAATTAAATAACGATGTTAACGCTAGATTTTAGTTAATTTTAAATTGGTATTTAATTGTCCTTTTAATTTATGGTTTAATTAACACAATAGGGTTATTAACATTACGTAAAATAACTATATATATATATATATATATATATATATATATATATATATATATACAAACGTATTTATTTAATGCCTATTTTTTAATATTTATTGTTATATTCCATTTACAGGAAAATCCCCCATCAAGTCAATAAAGGTTCTAATTTAACTGCGGTTTTGTTTCCTTTATATTAGTAATACAAGAAGTCTGGTGCAAGGTGTGCTTTCAATTTCCGGAATTGTGTAAATTACAATTATTTTTTTAATAATATTAATTATGTTAATAGTAGTAGAGACAACTGAAAGCATTTATTGAACAATGAATCTTTTCAATACAATTCTACATTACATAAAACGAAGTGATTGTGAGGAGCACGTGCAAAAAAGGGGATTTTCGATTCTTCACAGGAATTCTGATTCAACGTGGAAGTTATCTGATTGAAAGTTATTCAGTGTTCAGTTTAGTAGTTGTTTTTGTAAACCAGATCTGCTACAATAAAAGGAGAATGCCAGGTAAGTGGTAAAAACTGAAGAACAAATTTTTAATGAATATTTTCAAATAATTTTTGATTTACAATTTTTTTTTCTTTTATGCACCTTAAAACATCAATAACTCTGTTATTTTCAATGGAACACCCTGTATATTATTGTGCATTTAAATTCCACAAGTAATTGTAAATAAAATGGCTATACCATGTCCTATACCCAAACCTAATAGTTTTTGAGTTATTATTTTTTTCCAAAAATTTTGACAGATTGATGGTCTAACTTAAAATGTTTGTAAAGCCACCAATTTTGAAGCTGAAAAGTTCATTTTTGGCAACCACGTTAATCAAGGATCACCCCATAAAAAGCCATTATTAGTACTCCCAAATTTTATACAGAGTGTTCGTTATTTACGTTTATTTTTATGCACCTTAAAACATCAATAACTCTGTTATTTTCAATGGAACACCCTGTATATTTTTGTGTATTTAAATTCCACATGTAATTGTAAATAAAATGGCTATACCATGTCCTATACCCAAACCTAATAGTTTTTGAGTTATTATTTTTTTCTAAAAACTTTGACAGATTGATGGTCTAACTTAAAATGTCTGGAAAGTCACCAATTTTGAAGCTGAAAAGTTCATTTTTGTCACACACGTTAATCAAGGACCGCCCTATAAAGAGCCATTATTGCTACTCCCAAATTTTATACAGGATGTTTGTCATTTACGTTTATCTTTATGCATCTTAAAACATCAACAACTCTGTTATTTTCAATGGAACACCCTGTATATTTTTGTATATTTAAATACTACATGTAATTACAAATAAAATGGCTACACTATGCCCTATACCTAAACTCAATAGTTTTTGAGTTATTAATTTTTTTCCAAAAATTTTGACAGATTGATTGTCTAACTTAAAATGTCTGTAAAGTCACTAATTTTTAACTAATTAGTACACCCAAATTTTATAAAGGATGTTCGTTATTTACGTTTAATTTTGTTCACCTTAAAACATCAATAACTTTGTTATATTTATTATGTTTTAACATAATTAAATTGAATATTAAAAACCTTTTTGATTGGATAACCATTCCTTATAAATAAAGTGAATATTAACAAATATTAATTAAAGTTTTAATAGATTAACAGAAAAGTGATAAAAAATTAAAAATAATAATCATGCAAGTAAAAATTACGGTAATTCACAATTTGGTTGTTTGATTGACAAAAACATAAATATTTTAAATACAATCTTAATGCTGAACGACATGTCAAACAAAAATAAACAAGACGTTCGAATGTTTCAGTACTTAAAAAGCCATTATCCAGCATCTGGACCTAAAAAAACCACCAAGAAAATGACGCAATAATTTTCACATCAGGTTCTAATTCGAAAAAATCCCCCCAAAACTGCGACTCGCGAACAAAACCTCCCCTACTCTCTGCGGTCCCCCGTACGCACACATGTATATATATGGTAAATCCGGCGATTAAAACCATCCGAAATTGCGATCAACGACAGATGATTAAAGCGTGCCCCACGTCACACTTGTGAAATCTCGTTTGGCGAAGAAGCGAAGTGATTTTAGTTAGGTATTTTTCTGGCTTTGCCGGAAATCGATCAGTTTTTGAAGGTTCGTCGACGATGTGTAGACGTGTGTGCCTCATTTTTGCCGTTCTGGTTGCGGGTAAGTCGGATTTTTCGCATTTTTCACGATGGTAGATGCAAATTTATTGTAATTTTTGCCCTAATTAAAAAATAACTTTATTTTTAAAATTAATGGTTAAGAAATTGTATTTTGTGTCATATGGTAAGATAAGTGATCAATTAAATATTGTTAATTGTATTTTATTGATGGTATTATGTTGTCATGTCATGCTGGGTCATGATTACGTGTCATAAAACATATTGTTGAATTTTATAAAATTTAAAATTATCAATTAGTAATTAATATTAATCATAATTACAAATAATTTAATTATTTTATTAATATATTATTAAATTATAAATGTTTAATTTAATTGTATTTAAAATTTATAACTAGAATAAATAAATAATTAATCTAGTCAAATAGAAAATGATCTAACTCCCTAAAAATTCTAAAAGTAATTATTAATTTCTAATTATATATTTGCAAAACCTTGTAATCTTTAACTAAATATTTTGGCATAGAGAACTCAACAAATTTAGCATTGTTTTGTTTAATTAATAACTTAATATTGGTATAATAAATTTTCTTAATAATTTAGATAAAATAAAAATAAATAATGAATTTATTTTTTGTTATTAATCTAAAATTTTACAATAAAACAAAACGTTTTAGTCAATTAATTAATTAATAATCGTTAAATTTCAAAATATAAATAAATATAATAATTAAGAAACACACATTTACGATTTTACATAAGATACGGAAAATTATTTGTAATTTTTAATTTTGTCATAAATATGTGCATAAACATTTTCAATTCTCAGAAATAATAAATAAAGTACTTTTTTGAATGGATGAATATTATGAATATTATAGTTTCATAACTAACACAATTATTTTACATATGCAGTAATTGGTGAACATTTATTTACTTAACAAATGTTAGAAAATTGAAGGTTCACAAAATTGTATAACATAATATTTAGTTTTAACTCAAATATTCGTAGAATTAGAAAACATTAATAGTTAATTAATAAATAATACAAATTTATTAATTTAGATAAGTTAATAAAATAAAAATATTATTAAATTAATAACATAAAAAATTGGGAAAATTAAGTTCAAATTAAATTAAAATAATAATTAAAAAATGGTAGAAACGTATTAATTCAGATAATTTAATTATTAAATTATTAATATGAAAATTAAGTAAAATTAAGTTCAAATTAAATTAAAATAATAATTAAAAAATGGTAGAAACGAATTAATTCGAATAATTTATTTATTAAAATATTTAAAAAATATTGAAAATTAGAAATACATTGAATATTTATAAAAATATGAATTATTAACTCATTAATATGAAAAATTGGAAATATTAAGTTCATATTAAATTAAAATAATAATTAAAAAATGTTAGAAAAGTATTAATTCAGATAATCTAATAAATAAAATACTGAAAATTAGAAATACATTGAATATTTATAAAAATATGAATTATTAACTTAAATAAGAAAAATTGGAAAAATTAAGTTCAAATTAAATTAAAATGACAATTAAAAAATTGTAGATATTATTAAAATATTTAAAAAATATTGAAAATTAGAAAAAAATCGAATATTTATAAAAATATGAATTATTAAATTATTAATATAAAAAATTGGGAAAATTAAGTTCAAATAAAATTTAAGTAATAGTTAGAAAATAGTAAAAATTAATTAATTTAATAATAATTAAATTTAATTATTTTTATTTGTTATTTTTAATAATAATTAATTTTACACTTTTATTAATAGTATTAATTATAAAAAAATTATTGAATTATTAATATTATAAACTAAAAATTTGACTCTTTGTACAACTTAGTATGATTCTGAAAATAAAAACGTTAATTTAACATACGTAAACGCAATTTTTAATAATTTATTATAAAGTATTTATGTATAATTCATATTGGAACAATTTCAAGCCACCCACATAATCGACTTCAAATGTGAATTACCCAGTTTTATCAGCCAATCGTCAATGTCAATTGAACTGGAATAACTCTTTGGCAAAATGGGTAAAAATCTTTTCGACCTTTCAAACTTTCAACAACACGAGTGTAAATGTAATCGCCACGATCACACCATATCACAATCGTCATTCGACAGTTCCAGAGATGCGACAAAGTGTAATTTGTTTTGTTATTAAAATGTTTATTATCGGTGAGTTTGTGTAAATATTTTAAATATTAATAACTACAAAGGGGGGAATAATATTTTTGGCATTGAAAAAACTATTGTTGGATAAATAATTGAAGGTTTCCTCTATTTATGTTAAAATTTTGTTTATAGAAAACAAAATAAATAATTTTTGACAGTATTTTTTTAGTAAAGTTAATCTCCAACAACATTTACATAAATTGTTGGTTAAATAATTATTTCAACATTATCTATGTATTGTAAATAACTTAAATGTTTGTAGTAAATAATCTATTCGATAAAATTTTATGAACTTGTAGTGTAGTGTAAAAACTTGATCAGCAATGTCGAATCGAAACCCACACAAAAAAGGTAACGTTAATTGACAAAATATGCTAAATCCAACAACTCGCTTATCAAAAACCAAATTAATTAAGTAAATTTTATAAATCAAATCAAAAACTGTGAATCCCCAATTCCCCACACCATAGTGCTAATTAAATCAACTTTTACTCCCGTTCTCACAAGTGTTAGATCCAACGACAACAAATTAAAGTCAACAATCATTTATCAACAGCACCATAATTATTATTATGCGGAGATAAAATTTCGCAATTTGAATTTACACGAGACAATACCATTACAGTAAAATACGACTGTGAATCACAATTTTTTTATACCTATTTATTTTTGTATTAAAATCCACAAGTTATTATAAATAATGGTGTCGCCTTGAAATCGCAAATGGTTTTAAATAAAATCGGCGTTTTTAAATGTGTGTGACATTAATTTGCTGTGATCAATGACGAGGTCGAGTCGGGGATGTTTGAATAATAATAATTAATTTAATTTGTTTTAATCCTTCCGTTTTTACCACCATAAAATGTACATTATAAAGTATTATAAAGCATATAAAGTATATAAAGTACATAAAGTACATACATTACATAAAGTACATACAGTACATATATAAACTACATAAGTATATAAAGTATATAAAATGTATAAAGTATATAAAGTATATAAAATATATAAAGTATATAAAGTATATAAAGTATATAAAGTATATAAAGTATATAAAGTATATAGAGTATATAAAGTATATAAAGTATATAAAGTATATAAAGTATATAAAGTATATAAAGTATATAAAGTATATAAAGTATATAAAGTATATAAAGTATATAAAATATCTAAAGTATGTAAAGCATATAAAGTATATAAAGTATGTAAAGTATGTAAAGTATGTAAAGTATGTAAAGTATGTAATGTATATAAAGTATATAAAATATCTAAAGTATGTAAAGTATACAAAGTATATAAAGTAAAGTATATAAAGTATATAAAGTACAAAGTAAATTAAATATGTTCTAAATTCGTTAATTGTCGCACCCCCATTACAAAACCCTCTGTTTTTCAGGCGCAACCTCCGACACCGACATCGAAATAGTAACGCGGGACCAATGGGGCGCCCGCCCGCCGCGCATGGTCGAACCGATGGCCAACCCCGTGCCCTACGTCGTCATCCACCACAGTTACATTCCGGCCGCCTGCAACACCTCCGAGGAGTGCGTTCAAGCCATGAAGTGGATGCAGGACTTCCATCAGTTAAACAGGTCGTGGAATGATGTAGGTTACAGTTTTGCTGTGGGTGGTGACGGTAAGGCGTACGTGGGAAGGGGCTGGAGTGCTGTGGGGGCGCACGCTCCTAAATTTAATAATAAAAGTATCGGTATTTGCATCATTGGTGACTGGAGACGTAAGTTTCATCACGGTTACTTGTGACTTCAAAATTAACTTATCTTTCTTCACAGATGAGCTTCCACCAGTGGAGCAGCTGCAGGCTGTGCAACAGCTGATAGACCTGGGGGTGAGGGAGAACAAAATAAGTCCAGATTACATACTACTGGGCCACAAACAGGCGAGGTTGGGCACCGAATGTCCTGGTGATCGTCTTTACAAGGAAATCCAGACGTGGAAAAACTGGCAACCGTCGCCAACACCGAAGGTTGAACCCAAGGAAGAGATTGATGATGGGAATATCCTCAAAAAACGCACAGCAGATAATGCACAGTGAAATTATTCTAATATACATTGATCTGTTGGATGGTGAAATTGGACCAAAGGACTTTAATAATTTAATGGTTGCATGTTTCTACTTGTCTTGTGTTTACCAAAGTATTATTAGTTATAGTGGTTAAATCATAGGTATATTAATTTTATAATAATAAATATGTATATTTTTATTTACAACAATAAACCAAATTTCCTTACAAGTGTTGTTTCTTATTTTTTCTTGTATGATGTTCATTGAATAAATTTGACATATATCATTCATGGAATAATATATGTCCCTTCCAACAAAATAATATTCAAAATCATAATCAGAACTGAAATTAATTAATTGTCAATACTAATACTGATTCTTCTCCATTTAATTCGTGTTTCATACTAATTCTTGGCAGTTTTATTCACATTTTCATAGTATATTATTCAATGAATAATTATTATTGGTGGAACATATGTCACATTTAATAGAATAACACTTAAAATCAAAAAAATATTGAAATAAATTAATTTCCAATACTTATACTGATTCTTCGCTATTTTATTAGTGTTTTATATAGTATGATGTTCATTGAATTATATTCATGGAATAATATATGTCCCTTCCAATAAAATAATATTCTAAATCATAACCAGAATTGAAATAAATTAACTGTCAATACTAATGGTAATTCTTGGCAGTTTTATTCACATTTTTATAGTATGTTGTTCAATGAATAATCATTATTCATGGAACATATGTCACCTTCAACAGAATATCACTAAAAATCAAAAAATTATTGAAATAAATTTATTTCCATTAATAATACTGATTCGCGGGTACAGCTGGTTTATCATAAAATTAATTTAAATTAAAAAGAATTGTTCTTTTAATAAAATGATTATGTCTTTTAGTTATTTCTTACGTTTTTAGTAATTTTTTGGGAATCCAGGAAGAATTAGAATTTTTTATTTTTATATTTTTAATGCTTTTTCATGAAATTACTATTAGTAAAAAAATAAAAATCCATAAAGTTATTAAAGTGAAACTATGTAATTTAATCAGTATGAATTTAATCGTATGAATTTTATCCTATAGATTTTAATTGTATGGAAAATGATAATATGGATTTTGATCATATTGAAAATGATCGTATGGATTTTAATCACATGGAAAATGATCGTATGTATTTTGATCATATGGAAAATGATCATATGGATTTTAATCGTATGGAAAATGATCATATGGATTTTAATCGTATGGAAAATGATCATATGTATTTTGATCGTATGGAATATGATCATATGGATTTTGGTCGTATGGATTCTAATCGTATGGAAAATGATCATATGGAAAATGATCATATGGAAAATGATCGTATGGATTTTGATTTTGATCGTACGGATTTTTATCGTATGGAAAATAATCGTACGGATTTTAATCGTATGGAAAATGATCATATGGAAAATGATCGTATGGATTTTGATTTTGATCGTACGGATTTTTATCGTATGGAAAATAATCGTACGGATTTTAATCGTATGGAAAATGATCATATGGAAAATGATCGTATGGATTTTGATCGTACGGATTTTTATCGTATGGAAAATAATCGTACGGATTTTAATCGTATGGAATTTCAACAAAATAACACTTAAAGTCAAAAAATTATTGAAATAAATTTATTTCCAATAATAATACTGATTCTTCATTCGCCATTTTTATACGTGTTTTATTCAGCGAATAATAATTATTCACGGACCAAACAATTCCTTATCAAATCTGGATAA
This sequence comes from Aethina tumida, assembly GCF_024364675.1. Lineage (NCBI taxonomy): Eukaryota > Metazoa > Arthropoda > Insecta > Coleoptera > Nitidulidae > Aethina > Aethina tumida. The sequence goes on along the minus strand of NC_065440.1, from coordinate 16,320,140 downwards.
AAAAATGGAGGGGTGCGCGGAGCGGACGGCCGCAAGCGATGCACGACGGCCACAATCTTCGCGATCGCCTATTTTTAGCCGTGCAGCTATTTCGGTCCGGCGATCCAGAGACGCGGCGGGCGCACGATTCCGAAAACGCGGCACGACGGCAGCCCAGACAAGTCACGGCATTCTGGGTCGGCGGAAAATCGCGCGAGACCATTTCTCTCCCCTAATCCGACGAATTTTTTCATTTCTCTTTCATTTTTTTTTTTTTTGATTGATTTCCACGTTCGACGACTTCGACGACGACGACGAGCACGAAGAACAGAGACAACGCACACACACACGATACGACACTTGAATCCAGATTCGAATTTTGTTGACTGTTTGATCGTGACTTTGCCAGTGATAATTTCATTGTTCACAACTGATCGAGCTTCGTATTTCGTATTAATAGCGATAGTGAGGATTATAATAAATTATTGATAGTTTGGTGGAATTTGTAAAAATTTCGATTGTTTCCGCCACGATCGGTAAGTCGATACTTCAGTTTATCTATTTTTTTTTGATCATACGTCACTTACATAACATTTTTGACAATACACGGCTTTAACAAAACAATAACATCGGCGTGCATTAATATGGGGTGTTGCAGGTGATTACTCATTGTTGAAACGTCACAAATTTACATTAATTTGATGGAAAAATAAACTTGAGCCAATTTTACGTTAGAAAATTTGAAAGAATAATAATCACTCTATCCTGGTTCCCTAAAAAACTAGTTATTTATTTTATGACTCAGAATTTTCAATTTGGAAACCTAAAATAACAATAATCACCCTAAATTGTTTGATAATTTTATTTATAATTGATTGGCAGATGATTGAACTTATTTATTTGAATCAACACGTGAAAAATACTTAAAAATACTTATTTTATTATCAAGAACTTTGAGTTTATAAACTTAAAACAACACTAATCACCCTCAATTGTTTGATGATTACATTTATGATTGAATTTTTGAATTGAACGCTTCCATCGATTCCACCTCATTGGGTATTAAAGAGACTTCAGCCATTTACTGAATAATTAAGGATTTTCAATTTGTAAACTTAAAATGACAATAATCACCCTAAATTGTTTGATAATTTTATTTATGATTGATTGGCAGATGATTGAACATATTGATTTTATTCAACACGTGAAAAATACTTAAAAATACTTATTTTATCATCAAGAACTTTGAGTTGATAAACTTAAAACAACACTAATCACCCTCAATTGATTGATGATTATATTAATGATTGAATTTTTGAATTAAACACTTCCATCAATTCTACCTCATTGTGTGTTAAAGAGACTTAAGACATTTATTGAATAATTAAGGATTTTTAGTTTGTAAACTTAAAATGACAATAATCACCTTAAATTGTTTGATAATTTTATTTATGATTGATTGGCAGATGATTGAACATATTGATTTTATTCAACACGTGAAAAATACTTAAAAATACTTATTTTATCATCAAGAACTTTGAGTTTATAAACTTAAAACAACACTAATCACCCTCAATTGATTGTTGAATATATTTATGATTGAATTTTTGAATTGAACACTTCCCAATTCTACCTCATTGTGTGTTCAAGAGTCTTAAGCCATTTATTGAATAATTAAGGATCTTTAGTTTGTAAACTTAAAATGACAATAATCACCCTAAATTGTTTGATAATTTTATTTATGATTGATTGGCAGATGATTGAACATATTGATTTTATTCAACACGTGAAAAATACTTATTTTATCATCAATAACTTCGAGTTTATAAACTTAAAACAACACTAATCACCCTCAATTGATTGATGATTATATTTATGATTCAATTTTTGAATTGAACACTTCCATCTATTCTACCTCATTGTGTGTTAAAGAGATTTAAGTCATTAATTGAATAATTAAGGATTTTTAGTTTGTAAACTTAAAATAACAATAATCACCCTAAATTGTTTAATAATTTTATTTATGATTGATTGGCAGATGATTGAACATATTGATTTTATTCAACACGTGAAAAATACTTAAAAATACTTATTTTATCATCAATAACTTCGAGTTTATCAACTTAAAACAACACTAATCACCCTCAATTGATTGATGATGATTGAATTTTTGAATTGAACACTTCCATCAATTTTACCTCACTGAGTGTTAAGAAGACTTAAGCCATTTATTAAATTTTCAGTTTGAAAACTTGAAATAACATAGGTACTTTATTGGATAAATTCATTTATAAGTGGATTTTCAAATTATGGAAGGAACAGGTGCTTACGTATTCGAAAATCGTTTTTCATGAGTGAATCACTAATTTACAATGTCAAACAAATTCAGCCCGACCGAATTGCTCAATTCCTTTCAACGAGTCGGCTAATTTTAAACGTTTTCCGTGAGGTCACACATTTCCAAACCATTCAAGAAAAAAAAACCGTTTCATCCTCTCAGTTTGAACGTTTGGCAAATGTTTATTCCTCCACGATTTATTCGAGTAAACTTTAACGAGGCTTTACCCCCTCAATTTATGTTTCAGACTCTTTCAATCAAATCAAAAACAGAAGTATTTCATAACGAAAATAAAACTACCAAACATTCCAGCATAACCCAAACAATGCATCAACGGCTCGTAAACTCAAGAACAATGTCGTCAACCACTAGAAAAGCTTCCGATACATCGAATCGTTACAAGTGCCGTTTAAGAATGTAAATATTGCCGGTCCAAAAATAAAGCCACACACATGCCGTTTTAATCGTACGGAATTTACATAATTGCCTCTCGGAACGATTGACAACAATCGTTCCGAATGTCCTGGAACCCATCGAAAATCTCACCACCTACCTCAGTCGGGATGTCGGTGCGACCTGAAACAACAAAAAAAACGTCGATATTAGCGAATGTGTATACAAAAATTCGACTTTTTAATAAACAATCCGAATGAACGATCTATCGAGAAAATCTGCAGTATTTATTATTGCAAGTTTAAATTTGGAAGCAACCGACAATTATGTCATGTAAATATTTTCGGAGCGTGCAAATTTCTGGATATCTTTTTACATCACCAGAAGAAAGTTCGGTTATGATTGCGTTGAGAATTGGCGTTTTATTTTGTTAATGGTTTACGGATTTTAGGTCAGTGAAAATAGATTTTGATTTATGACTGGGAATTAATTTTTCGGACAATAAATTTGAACAGATATTTTTTTCAGCACTCTAATGTTTATGAAAAATGGGTAAACACTTAAAGTTATCAATAACAACTATAAATTTATAATGATTAATAATATAATATATTTTAAAATATATTTTATTCATATTAAAGTTAATATAAAAGTATTTTTGATAAAAATAACATATTTTTAATTTACATTTTTATTCAAATTAAAAATAAATAAGAAAATATTTTGAACTAAAATTTTAAATAAAACTAAAGACTATTTTCTAATGAAAAAAATAACATTTTTCAAAATTAAAGTATTTTTACTAAAAATAATAGATATTTTTAATTTATTTAATGTAAAATTAAATAAATTATGTTTTTATTATTAAAAAAATTGAAATATATTTTTATCAATACAAATTTCTAAATAATTTTAATAAAAAATAATTTTTCAAAAATTAAATAAAAGTATTTTTATTAAACATAATATAATATTCTATAATTTATGTTTTTATTGAATTTAAAATTAAATAAATTAAATGTTTTTATTATTAAAAAAAATAGAAATATATTTTTAACAATACAAATTTCTAAATAATTTTAATAAAACATAATTTTCCAAAAATTGAATAAAATAGAAGTATTTTTATTAAATATTATATAAATTTCTTTAATTTATGTTTCTATTGAATTTGAAATTAAATAAATTAAGTGTTTTTATTATTTAAAAAAATTGAAATATATTTTTATCAATACAAATTTCTAAATAATTTTAATAAAAAATAATTTTTCAAAAATTAAATAAAAGTATTTTTATTAAACATAATATAAATTTCTATAATTTATGTTTTTATTGAATTTAAAATTAAATAAATTAAATGTTTTTATTATTAAAAAAAACAGAAATATATTTTTAACAATACAAATTTCTAAATAATTTTAATAAAACATAATTTTCCAAAAATTGAATAAAATAGAAGTATTTTTATTAAATATTATATAAATTTCTTTAATTTATGTTTCTATTGAATTTGAAATTAAATAAATTAAGTGTTTTTATTATTTAAAAAAATTGAAATATATTTTTATCAATACAAATTTCTAAATAATTTTAATAAAATTTAATTTTCCAAAAATTGAATAAAATAAAAGTATTTTTATTAAATATTATATGAATTTCTTTAATTTATGTTTTTATTGAATTTGAAATTAAACAAATTAAGTGATTTTATTATTAAAAAAATAGAAATATATTATTATTAAATATAATATAAATTTCTTTAATTTATGTTTTTATTGAATTTGAAATTAAATAAATTAAGTGATTTTATTATTAAAAAAAAATTCTAAATAATTTTAATAAAATTTAATTTTCCAAAAATTGAATAAAATAAAAGTATTTTTATTAAATATTATATAAATTTCTTTAATTTATGTTTTTATTGAATTTGAAATTAAATAAATTAAGTGATTTTATTATTTAAAAAATAGAAATATATTATTATTAAATATAATATAAATTTCTTTAATTTATGTTTTTATTGAATTTGAAATTAAATAAATTAAGTGATTTTATTATTAAAAAAAATTTCTAAATAAATTGAATAAAAAATAATTTTCCAAAAAATGAATAAAATAAAAGTATTTTTATTAAATATTATATAAATTTCTTTAATTTATGTTGTTATTGAATTTGAAATTAAATAAATTAAATGTTTTTATTAATTAAAAAAATAGAAATATATTTTTATCAATACAAATTTCTAAATAATTTTCCAAAAATTGAATAAAAGTATTTTTATTGAATATTATATAAATTTCTTTAATTTATGTTTTTATTGAATTTAAAATTAAATAAATGTTTTTATTATTAAAAGAAATAGAAATATTTTTATCAATACAAATTTTTAAATAATTTTAATAAAAATTGAATAAAATAAAAGTATCTTTTATTAAATATTATATAAATTTCTTTAATTCATGTTTTTATTAAATTTGAAATTAAATAAATTAAGTGTTTTTATTTTTAAAAAAAATAAAAATTTATTTTTATTAATAGAAATTTCTAAATAATTTTAATAAAAAATTAAATAAAATAAAAGTATTTTTATTAAATATGAAATAAAATGAATTTAAAATTAAATTAATTAAATGCTTTTATTATAAAAAAATATAAATAAATTTCCAAACAATTTTAATAAAAAATTATTTTTCAAAAATTGAATAAAATAGAAATATTTTTGATTTATTTTTTTTTATTGAATTTAAAATTAAATAAATTGTTTTTATTATTAAAAAAATTGAATATATAATTTTATCAACACATAAATTTACAAAAAATCAAATTTATCTAAATTTAGTTATAAAACATAAAAAGATAAGAAAATTAATGGTTCATTTTTAGACAAAACAACATAAATCCAATGTCCCAATAACTCAATATTCCGCTTCAGTTTGTGTTTTCGGATTCACAATTCCAACGTCACTAATTCAAACCTCGACAAAACCTATAAATAATCCATGACCAAAAACCTAACCCAACGCACAAATGCAAAAAAAAAATGTGTGAGCGTATTTTGGCACCGGTTCACGTCCACCGAAAACGTTCGATCCGACGTAAATTCGTCGCCAATACCTTTTGTAACCGCAGATTGATTTGTTGTTAAACATTACAAGTTTGCAATAGGGCGTGACGTTTCAACTGCAACTGCCAACTTTTCCAAGTAAACACTGTCTAAAACACGCGTACAAATATTAGAAAAACAGATTTTCGTAATTTCGTATATTTAAATTTATTATTGTTAACATTATTGTGCAATTTGATGTACAACTTGGGAATTTTTCAGCTTTGATTGATGGTGTGTTTCAGCTTTGTTTTCCAGCAGCGGAAAAAATCATTTTCAGCCGCTTGTTTTCAGCTTAGAATAGAGACGGGAGTGTTAGCAACATGTAAGTCGTACCGATAACTGAAACGAACCGTAAAAATAAATTGCGTGTCGGGGATTTTTTGGTCAAAACGCACATGCACGCACACAACGTTATTTTTGGGACGTCGAACGGGAAACAACGGATATTATAAAGATACGAGATTATTGCCGAAAAATGTAATTGCCTGATGCTTGGCAATTTCTCAAAATGTGGGCTGCGAACGTGTTATAAATTTTGTATTTGTTACGACACAGTTTGTCTCATCTCAAAATATAATTTCGGTGTATAATTAACATAAATTTATTAAATTAAAATTGTACAATCTTCTCATCTACATCAAATGGTAACAAAAATTTGGATCAAATTGATTAAATGGATGTCAAAATTACACTAAGCTGGTGCTTAAGTAATTGAGGGAATTAGGCTCAACAGACTCACTATTTTGGTCCGAAAAATAATGTAAATTGTCACATGTTTGTAAACAATTAAAAATTTTAATAATAAAATATTTATTGTATAAAAGATAAATACCAAAAAAAAATATTTTTTCATTAAAAACTAAATTATATTTGTCAAAATTACATTAAATAAGTGCGTAACTAAATGAGAAAGTGGAGTAAAACAGAGTCACTATTTTGAAATGAAAAATAAAGTAAATTGTTACTTGTTTTTAAATAATTAGAAAATTTAATAAAAAAATATTTAATGTATAAACTGATTCGTAGTTACTTATATATAGTTTAACAAATGTTTCCTCTTTTAATTTTTTCTATTGTTTATAAACAAAATTCATTTTATTTTTGTATATTTAAGTACAGTTTAAACAAAAATTAATAGAATTAGATTATAAAAATTACAGAGGAAAATAATGAGACAGACGAACTCAATTTTCTCTTCTTATTTACTTAAGCACTTGTTTGGTGTAATTTTATCAAATAGAGTTTAGTCTCAAATATAAATTAGAATGAAAATTAAATATTTGATTCGTAGTTACTTATAAATAGTTTAACAAATGTTTCCTCTTTAAATTTTTTCTGTTGTTTATAAAAAAGTCCATTTTATTTTTGTATATTTAAGAACAGTTTAAACAAAAATTAATAGAATTAGATTATAAAAATTACAGAGGAAAATAATGAGACAGACGAACTCAATTTTCTCTTCCTATTTACTTAAGCATTTGTTTAGTGTAATTTTCTCAATTAGAGTTTAGTTTTAAATATAAATTAGAATGAAAAATACATATTAGATTCATAGTTACTTATATACACTTTAACAAATGTTTCCCCTTTTAATTTTTTCTATTATTTATAATAAAGTTCATTTTATTTTTGTATATTTAAGTATAGTTTAAACAAAAATTAATAGAATTAGATTATAAAAATTACAGAGGAAAGTAATGAGACAGACGAACTCATTTTTCTCTTCTTATTTACTTAAGCACTTGATTGGTGTAATTTTGTCAATTAGAGTTTAGTCTCAAATATAAATTAGAATGAAAAATAAATATTTGATTCGTTGTTACTTATATATAGTTTAACAAATGTTTCCTCTTTTAATTTTTTCTATTGTTTATAAACAAAGTTAATTTTATTTTTGTATATTTTAGTACAGTTTAAACAAAAATTAATAGAATTAGATTATAAAAATTACAGAGGAAAATAATGAGACAGACGAACTCATTTTTCTCTTCTTATTTACTTAAGCATTTGTTTGGTGTAATTTTGTCAATTATAGTTTAGTCTCAAATATAAATTAGAATGAAAAACAAATATTTGATTCGTAGTTACTTACATATAATTTAACAAATATTTCCTCTTTTAATTTTTTCTATTGTTTATAAACAAAGTTCATTTTATTTTTGTATATTTAAATGTAGTTTAAACAAAAATTAATAGAATTAGATTATAAAAATTACAGAGGAAAATAATGAGACAGACGAACTCAATTTTTTCTTCTTATTTACTTAAGCACTTGTTTGTAGTAATATTGTTAATTAGAGTTTAGTCTCAAATATAAATTAGAATGAAAAATATTTGATTCGTAGTTACTTAAATTGTAAAATTATTCAGTAAATTCTGAATAAAAAGTGGTTTTTAATAGCATTTCTTTCAAACCTGTGACAATCTGAGCATCCATCTATTTTTAGAACACGGGAGTTATTTACAAAAGGAATGTCTGTGGTATTTGACCTACAAAAGGGGCAACTATTCGCACCGCAATTAACCAGTCATTCAGTCAGTCAGTCACGTCGAACATTTTCTAATAAATCCAGATAAAATATCGTCGAAATGTGATCAAAAATTTGCCAACATGGTAGTTAAGTTGAATTCGCGGAGGAAACGATCGAAATTGTTCCAACTATTTTTCGATATTCCGACGGACGCCGAAGCGAAATGATCGGCGTCGCGACGCTGCAACTGGCGTTGCAGTCGAGGGCGTCGCCGGCCGACGCTACGACAGTCCGAGCGGCCGTTTTAGTCGGTGCGGAGGCGCGCGGGCGCCGCCTCGGGGCGCCACCGCTTCGCGGACGTGTTCCTGTCGAGCGCCGCCGCGACGGACGGTGAACTAAACAATTGCGGAAACGGTGAGTCCGGGTGTGCACACAACACACAAACAAATGACATTTGTCTCAGATTCACAATTATTACAACTACTGTTAACTCTGACTTCTAATTTTATTTTAAATAGAATGTTTATTATCTTAAAACCTTCACTTAAGGTACTTGTTAGTTTGAACTTAAATTATTACTAATAAATAAAAGGAAAATATAGAAAATATTCATCAAACAATTACTCATTTATTTATTTTATAGCTTAAATTATAAATATAAAAAAAAACTTATATTGTGTTTATAATTATAAAAATTAAAGCAAAAAATATTGTCATACTTATATATAAACAATTATGCATCAAATATTTATTTTTCATTCTAATTTATATTTGAGACTAAACTCTAATTGACAAAATTACACCAAACAAGTGCTTAAGTAAAAAAGAAGAGAACATTGAGTTCGTCTGTCTCATTATTTTCCTCTGTAATTTTTATAATCTAATTCTATTAAGTTTTGTTTAAACTACACTTAAATATACAAAAATAAAATGAACTTTGTTTATAAACAATAGAAAAAATTAAAAGAGGAAACATATGTTAAACTATATATAAGTAACTACGTATCAAATATTTATTTTTCATTCTAATTTATATTTGAGACTAAACTCCAATTGACAAAATTACACCAAACAAGTGCTTAAGTAAATAAGAAGAGAAAATTGAGTTCGTCTGTCTCATTATTTTCCTCTGTAACTTTTGTAATCTAATTCTATTAATTTTTGTTTAAACTATACTTAAATATACAAAAATAAAATGAACTTTTTTATAAACAATAGAAAAAATTAAAAGAGGAAACATTTGTTAAACTATATATAAGTAACAACGAATCAAATATTTATTTTTCATTCTAATTTATATTTGAGACTAAACTCTAATTGACAAAATTACACCAAACAAGTGCTTAAGTAAAAAAGAAGAGAAAATTGAGTTCGTCTGTCTCATTATTTTCCTCTGTAATTTTTATAATCTAATTCTATTAAGTTTTGTTTAAACTATACTTAAATATACAAAAATAAAATGAACTTTTTTGATAAACAATAGAAAAAATTAAAAGAGGAAACATTTGTTAAACTATATATAAGTAACAACGAATCAAATATTTATTTTTCATTCTAATTTATATTTGAGACTAAACTCCAATTGACAAAATTACACCAAAAAAGTGCTTAAGTAAATAAGAAGTGGAAATTGGGTTCCTCTGTAAAACGGGAGAATAAATACTTCTGTAATTTAATTTAACTTAAAAAACCGAACGATTTTAGTTATTATTACAAATATTTATATAAAAAAGTATCAGCTGTTGTTTAAAAGTTATAAATAGAATTAGGTCGAATCCAACAATGTTTGTTTAGTGTTTTCCATGATGGATATGAATAGACCAGTAAGATATATGTATTTATCAATAGCTTTAATACTCCCACATGTCTATTAAATTGTATTTCAAGTGAGCAGTAAAATTGAAACTCATGAAAGAATGTCAACAACTCTTCCCTGCAAGAGACGAGTGGAGACAAAGGAAGACATCTAAAACTATACTAATCGTAATTGCTTGTAAACTTAGGAATGGCACTTAGCTCCTTCAAACTGTCACAGTAAAACATCAAACGGACACATGAATAATCGTCGTGCTAATAGTTTCGGCCACCAGCCGCCTATTTTAACACCAGCCCGAAATATAACCCAAGAAATGGGTTAACAACTGGTCAAACCATCACGACACACCAACATGGTAAAAATTGCAGCAGTCAGGATGCACGTGTCCGACGTTACGATCTAAATTTAGTTTATTTTGTTGTCCCGGCGTCAATTCGGGCCCACGCAATCTCAATCGCGAAAACAAGTCTGTTTGGCCAAAAATCCACATCACTAAATAATGCTTTTTATTAACCACCATTTCATCCACCATCAACTGGAGGTTAAGTTGTGACTCAATTTAAATAATGTAGGGTGTTCACAAAGGCAATGCCAGCCTCCGGAAAGACAGAGACCAGCAACGGCGACGCCGCCTCCAACCCTGCCCAGAGGACCACCTTCAGGCCGCCATGGGTGAAGGAGGGTCCCAATCCACTTCCGGTTCCCACCCAGCCGTGGGAACTCAAGAAGGCACCGCGGCGTGACTCCTCAGACAGCTCCACCACCGACAACCCTCTAGGTAAGGTGGTTCGATTCATATAATCATTCTGTAACTGGCCGAGGACATGCACAGTCATCACATGTGTCTAACCCATCGCTCATCCGACAGGTGTGACGTTGCGCAAGGTGACGGTGCCCACCAAAGAGTCGCAAGAGAACGGCGAAGGTACCAGAGATGTCACGTTCGAGAAACCCAAACTGAAACCGGTGCCGCGCAAAGAGATCGACATACCCAAAAAAAACAAAATCCCACTGCCCAAACTGAACAGCATTACGGACGCCACTGAAAACAATCCATTAGGTACCCACTCTGATTTACTCTTCCTAACTACTAAGTTAACACCATTGGCTGTCGACAAATTTGCGTACCTCCACTAAAAAAAAAAACACTTGTCCATCTTTTGCTTTCGGTTTGAGCTTGCCCGCAGCTAATGCCTACAATTTCAGCTGGCGTACAGCTGAGGAAGACGTCCATAAAGACCAGCGAGCCGCAGGAGAACGGCACCAAGGAGCCGGAGTTCATCAAGCCCAAACTAAAGTCGGTGCCGGTGCGTGAGAAGACGCCGCCGAAGAAGGACCACAAGCTGCAGCTGCCCAAGCTGAACAGCGTGGCGGACAGGAAGCTGAAGGACCCGCCACGCAAACCCTCGCTGACCAGGGTGCCGACCAACGACGACGACCTCGACAAGGTAAACAAATGGCGTTGGGAGATAATAGAAACGGGGGAGCCGTAAATAAAACGGAGGCAGGCAACCATCCGCAGCCGTCCTATTTTCAAACATCAAATCGCGCACTCACGCCGCTACGGAACATTTACGTAATTTTTGCCGTGGTGGGCCCCGAGAGGAAAATCGACAAGCTGACGCCCACCGATTTGTTTTCCTTTTTTTTTGACGGCTCACAAAACAAAAGATAATTGGGAAATACGTTCTGAGGTGTTCTTGTTTATTTTTAAATGAGTTGGTGGACTGCAAAGTTTAGTTTGTTTCTTTTTTCTTAATTTTTTTTTGGACAGTGACTAGGTAAGTTCGTCCATGTTGATTGACCTTTAATGTGTTTTAATTAAAGTCTATCTGGCCTTCCATTCCTGTTTACATAAGATAATTGAAGGATGTTAAGTTGTGCACGTCCACTTAATTCAACGAAAATAAACAAGAATTCTCTTCCAGACTTACACAGAAATCAGAATTTAACTAAAGATGATTATTCCACCGTGGTTGTTTGCTCTTAGATCAGTAAGTACTCAGTAAACAATACAGTTTCATTTGTTACATCCATAATCAACTGTTGATGGAGGAACTCCTTCCTCTATCAACCAAGCTGGGGAATCGCCAGAGACAATTTACATTAATTAACACATTTCTCTGACATCAACAGGAAGTTCCCGCCACTAGGAACGCCCTAGTGCGTGCGGAAAGCATGAGGAGGATGTCACAAGTCCACATACCCCACGCCCCTCCAATGCCACCTCCCGCTCCCCTGATGCCCGGCGAGGAGCCGAAGAAGGAGCTCTCCTCCCAACAGAAGAAGAGACTCGAACAACTGCGGTGAGTTTGCTGCGCCGATTATCTAAGCTCATTGTCAAATTGATGGTCAAACGGAAATGGGATTTAATTAGATATATGTTCAATAGTTGATCATGCGGAGTGGCCGTACAATGTTCGGCATTTACGACAGCTATTACAAGAACAAATATCTAATTGAGGCTAGGTGAGGACCTAAAGCTATTAAAATGTATGTATACATTATTTCAAATAGGTCGAGACCCAAGGTGAGACCGGACTGGTCGTGCATGCTCAAGGAAATCGAGGGTGTGAAGAAGCTGCGTCACGTAGAATGCAACGACAGGTCGCAGCCTTTGTTGCCGGACGCCAAAGATCAAACCAAAGACCACTTCGTCTTCGAAAGCGAAAAGGGTGACAACAGCCACCACGAGCTGCTTAGGGAGATTCAAGGAGGCATCAAACTGAAGAAGGTGAAGACCAACGACAGGAGCAAACCCATGTTGGAAGGCCTCAGGAAGTTCAGAAGGCAGATGACCATCGAGGAACAAATCCAGAAATCCATGTCCATGGCCAGCATACCTCCGGAGGAGATCCCGGTGGAAGAACAAGACGAGATGGATGACATCGACAAAGTACGAGACGATTTGCAGAGCACAAAACAAATGCTAGCCTTAGAGCTGCGCAATAAAGAGGCTCAGATAAGAGAAAACAAAATGCTCCTGGCCAGGATACAGAATCTGGAGGCTGAGCTCGAGAAGGAGAAGGCTAGGAAGGCGGAAGGAGGCGACGGTGGTGGAGGCGGTGGCACCCAGGCCGACGACAAGGTACTACCCTTCAAAACTTAAAGGTTAAACCTTAATATTATGGCTGCTTTCAGATCATCAAGTCACTGAAAACTGAGGCAGAACAGGCCAAGAAACACTCCGAGGAACTGGAGAAGAAGTACAAGGAGTCGGCGGAGGAGCTGGACAGCACCAAGGCTCAATTGGAGGAGATGAGACGGCAGCACAGGGACATGGAGAAGAAACTTCAGGAGGCTATGCAAGGTAACTACTATTCCTTCATTTATTACCTCCCAATGATTGATTATAGTACAAAGTATGGAAGTTTAAGTGAGCACCTGTTTTCAGGCATTGGATTTAATGAGCAAATGGGTAAATAATATTTGTTAATGTCGGTTTATGAACGTAACTAATTGGCAAAGGCACATAAAGTGCTTTAACTATCATCTGTCACTAAAAATTTGTATGCCCTCCATCCCCCATCATTTTAAAGAAAGTACTCTACTTTACAGGAGAGCAGTATTCAACCACTTTATCAAAAGACAGCAATCCAATTTTACAAGAAAGTCCACAAGGTTATAAAACTACCAAAGTTTGTTGTTAATGTGGAGTTTATCCGTACCACTTATGTTACATTAACAGTCACCCCCAACAGAATTCACTGATTACGTCTTGTTTTTACCACGATTACAAGTGAATCTTTTTATAGGTAAAAGGATGTCCTTCTCGGACAGGAAGAACAGCATGGCCAACGGCGCCGACAACTCAGATCTGGACTTCAGCTCCGACGAAGAGGAAGAAAGCGACGGCGAGGAGACGGAAGAGAAAAAGGAGAAACGCCTCCAAAAGGAACTCAAGCACCTGCGCAACAAGCTCAGGAACTTCAAGAACAAAGAGGACAACGCCAAGAAGGAACGGATAGCTTTGAGGGAGATCATCAAGAGGAACCAAACCGCCATCAAGGAGGAGAAGAAGAAGTTCAAGCAGTTACAAAAAGAGGTACCCCAATTTATTCCTTCCCCAATGTAGTATCACCCCCGAAATTTGTTTCAGGTGGACAAAATGGCGGCGCTGATGAAGGACCTCGCGGAGGAAGACGAGGATGAGAACGAGGACGAGGAGAAGCCGGAGGAGGAAACCGAGGAGGAGAGCGAGGAGGAGTCCAGCGAGGAGGAGTCTTCGGAAGAAGAGGACGAGAGCGACGAGGAGGAGAGCGAGAGCGAGGCCGAGGACGCGCCGGCGGAGAAGCGAAAGGCGAACCTGGAGAGCAGGAACAACAGGCACGAGAGCATACTGTCGGCGCTCAAGAAGGGCAACTTCATGCTGAAGGCGAACGCCGAACGGCTGCAGGACGAGCTCAACAAGCAGAAAGACGCGACCGAATCGCTGAAGCACGACCTCGACTCGGTGCTGTCGGAGTTGGGTTAATGGGTCGGTGTTTCTCGGCGTATGACTTAAGTTGGCAGACGCCTGGCAAATCACAAGGGTGGAACTCCTTCGGTGGCCACCTGGTGATTTGCCAGTTGTGACTGATTTTAAAGCGGTAGGTTAGTGGTTCCAAGTGTGGAATTTCAAGTAATTTGGTCATAATATCACACTTGGAACATAAAAAAATTGTGATTGAGCTTTTTTATTTACAATTTACATGTTTATACACTTGTACGACGCCACAACAGTAAACTTAATCAATTTTTAAACTAAATTAACACGTCAATTCTTAGATCGACAAGCCAAAGTAAACTATTCAAGCTATTTTTAAACCCCACAGCAGTTTTCCAAGGTCTATAAAGTGCACAAAAAAAATAATCTTGTAGTTTAAGCATTAATGTTAAGTTTTAAATAAAACAGAAAGTGGTATAAGATCTGCCAGGTTCCAATATTTGTGAAAATCACTTTAAATTACTATAAAATAAACTAACCCTTAGTGTTAAGGAATGTTACACAACTAATAAAAGTTTTACTTAGTTTGTAGGTTTACACATAAAATAATTACTGAGGCAAACTGTTCTAAAAGTTGTTTGGGTATTTTATTTTGGTTGTCTGTCCTATAAGAATGGTAATATTTCGTTCACGTTGCTTATCACATTTTCCAAATTTCACACAAGCTCAAAACTAAGCTTCAGCAGAAAATACTTAAAAAATAAACGATAGTACATGAAAATTTTTTGTATACAATAAGTTTTACGTGTTCTTTTTAACTATAGAATAGTTTAACCATGTTCAGTTGATGTAAATAAAGTGTGATCAGCAAATATTTGTATTTATGCTTGATAAAGATTTTCCTAATTAAATTGTATTGAAATATAAATTGTTTTTTTATTGAAATTTGTAGTTTTCGTGTTTAAAATTGAATATTCAATGACTGTCAGTTAATGAAAGTAATTTCAAAATATTCATGCATAACCTAGTTTTTTGGTACGGCGCGTAAACACTTATTGACAGTAATGAAAAAGGAAGTGGTACTCACCTAAAGTTCCTGGTGTCTCGCCTTTTGGATATTAACTGCACAAATCAACGAAAACGTTCAAAAAATTTGAACCTGTGGATACAAACAAATCTGAAGTTTACAAACTACAACAAAGCAATGGTGGCGACATCTGTCATTTCATGACGTAACCTCACTAATATAACGTTACAGTTTTCTGTGTTAAATGATGTTGATATCGCCAGTTTGTAAATTTTATTATTAAATTAATTCGTTAAGACAAGCACTTATTTATTTAAGCAAATAGCCAACAAAACTATTAAAAAATTTTGCTTTGTTCAACATAAATAAAAGAAAGTAGTTCATGATTATCAGAAGTAGGTCCCCCGCCCTATCCAGCAGTAGACCCAAAGCACGCCATTTTCAATATTTCCCCAAAGTGTCAAAGTGTTTCGGAAAACTTGAAAAATGGCCAAGTTCTTTGGTCTAAACGCCCTGGTCAACTTCTTCAAGGTGATCAGCGATAATGGGGGCCTCCGCGGCTCGTTGTACAAGATGTACAGGTCAGTAAACTGTTATGTAACCCTAACCCAACTTGCCTCAAACACAAACCAAAACTTTCAGGATGGACTCCGTACGTTCGGGCACCTGCGTCGGCATCGACAAATACGGCAACAAATACTTCGAGAACAAGGCGTTCTTCTACGGCAGGAACAGATGGATTGAGTACGCCCCTAAGTATGGCTTAGAATACGACGGCAGTCAGGTCCCAGCTGAGTGGTACGGTTGGTTGCATTATAAAACTGATTTGGTACCGGATCAGGACCCTTCCAGGCCTAAATACAAGTGGATGTCAGATCACACCGAGAATCTGAGTGGCACACCAGGACAGTACATGCCTTATTCAACCACTAGGCCCAAAATTGAAGCCTGGGCACCTAAATAATTAATTATTTGTTGTATATAATGTTTTAATTAAAGTAGTTAAGTCCACTTAGTGTTTTAGTGCATAATGTTTTATTTATTTGATTATAAAACTTTCAGAATGTACAAAATAAATATACTATTTACAGAGGAAATTTTAACATTACTTATGTAACAAAAGGTTTAAGTTAGAAAAATTCATATCACCTACATATTAAGTTATGTAAAAAAGTCTAAATCATCATTAACTGCTGGTGGCTTCACTGGCAGTCCTATCTTTGCTAATGTGGTGTTGGACAATATGTCTAGTCAGGGAGGACATAAAGTTGTAGGAAGACCCACACATATCACACCTGCAAAAATATTAAAATAAAATATTTGCGCACTACTAAATAAACAAAAATTACTTACTTATAATTTGCCTCTTGCCCCTTGTGGATTGCAATGTGCCTCATCAAGTTGGAGTATCTAGAAAAAGCACGTCCACAAGCATAACACTTGTAGTAGCTTCCGTCGTGCAGCTTCTTGTGCTCCTGCAGCTCCGACGACTTGGCAAAGCGCTTTGTGCAATGCGTGCATTGCATCGATTTGGCCACCTTTTTCCCTGGAGGGCAAGTACAATCGCTGCTCCTAAAATTTGAAGTTTTATAACTATTGAATAACAAATTTTTGTTGGTTGAACCATACCTGCAAGTCTCCGTGTGCTTCTTGAGCTTCAGGAGGGACGGAAACTTGCGTGTGCACACGCTACACTCGTAGTCGTCGTTAAGTAACACCTTGATCTTACGCTGGCCAAAGCGGTCGATTGTTACTTGAATCGTTATGTAAACCATGTCCCAAGAACGCCTAAAAAAACCCAAAATAAATCACAATACAATACGGAACTAGTCATAAATTATAAATACATTGATTCGTTGTCACATGGAACGAAGCTCCAGATGTCCTCGTCGCTGACTTTGGACTGGTTCGACATGTAGCCGTAGGTCAGGACGATGCGTTTCCTTATTTTGTCCTCGACGGTCCGCTTCTCAATGAGTCGCACTCTTATGATGCGGGAGAACAGCTTCTTCTTCACTGTGTCCATGTCCATGAGGCCGGCTAGTGTGCGTGATATGTGTTCCATGTCCTCGGATTCGGGGCCTATGGTTTCATCCAATTTCGGTTCTTCTATCACAGTTTCTTCTATTGAGTCTGAAATAAACCAGCATTTTTTGCATCAGTTGAAGTTGAAGAGTTTCTAGAACTCTTATAAGTAATAAAATGATCAACGCCACCTCAGACCTGGTCCGTGACAGCAACTAAACGACGCCACCTGTGGATGTCGCCACCTTCAAACAAACTGGCCCTATCAAGTCAACCATGCACTAACAAACAGCTGCAACAATCACCACAGCAACAGCCTTGTCAACTCAGTAAACGTGCCAACCAAACCAGCAGCCAAACCCCGCAAAAATGTCGAAGGTAAAAACCGCAATCTCGGAGAAGGTGATAGTGGAACCCAGCCCCATCCACCATATCAGAATCACCTTGACGTCACGCAACGTCAGGGCGGTGGAGAAGGTGTGCTCGTCGCTCGTAGAAGCGGCCCGCAAGCACAAGCTGCGTGCCAAAGGTCCAGTGCGCATGCCCACTAAGATACTGCGAGTGACCACACGCAAGACGCCCTGCGGCGAGGGCTCCAAGACCTGGGACCGTTACCAGATGCGGATTCACAAGAGGGTGATCGACCTACACTCGCCTTCCGAGGTGGTCAAGCAAATTACGTCCATCGACATTGAGCCAGGAGTGGAGGTGGAAGTCACCATTGCCGACGTTTAATTACCGTACCATTTCATTTTTTAATTCAATTGTACCTCGTTTATTTGAATAAATTGCTTAAATAAAAGCTCAAGTTTTATTTTTTAAAATAAAATACTAATGAAACCTTTTAAAGTAGCAGAAATATTAAGAAAACACCACAAATATTAGTTGGATGGGACAAATGCCTTAAAAATGTAGTTTAAAATGTAAATAAAATGTTAAAAAATATTAAGAAAACTGTTGCATAACATCATAAATATTAGCAGAATATGGGAAACAAGGTTAAATAAAACAACCTTTAACAATTGTCAACTTATAAAACTTGCCTTCATTCAAAGCACTGTCGACGATCAGCTCATCCTCAGCAAACTCTTCGACCCTGTGCACCATCGCCTCAGCCCCGGTGCTCGCAGCCACCGGTTCCGGCTCCACCACCTGTGGCGTCCCGTTCGCCTCCGGCTTTCGCGAGTTCTTCTCCACATGTATGATCTTGCCGACCAACCGTTTGCCGTCGTTGGTCTTGCACAGCATCAGCTTCTTGTGCAGCAGCTTGTCGAGATCGTTCTTCTGCCTCCTGTGGTTCGTATTGGTGGCCAACATTTCGACGTTTTTGCGTTGTAACTTGTCGATGTAACCATGCAGGGTTACAGTTTGGCCGGTTATTAAGTTTTTCCCTGTGATCTTTGACAGGTCCAAGTCTTCACTGCTGTTTTCTGGTTCTTCGTAGGTGTTCTCGACTATCGCGTCCGGGTCGTAGGTCTGGATGTGGAGCTTGCCGTCTTTTAGGATGGCATATTGATATTCAGTGCTGGAAATGTGTCATGTAAGATTCTGATTTATGAAATTGTTTATTGAGGTTATGAAATAGGTACTTCAAAGTGGGATTATGAGAAGAAATCTATTATTTATTCATACTATAGTTCAACTGTCAATACTAAATAAATATTCACCTGTTGCTCATTACACCAGTTTCTCCCTCACTCTGTTGTTGTTGTATTAAGTCATCAATATCAACAATCTGAGGATCACAGTTCACATTGTCTTGTTCCAGATTCTTGACCTTAAACTCAGGCATTGTGATTAATTGTTGGTCATCAGTGATGTAAATCACGTCGCCTTGGGAATTATCCTCGTCTTCCACGTATTGCACAATGTTCCCATCTTCCATCGAAGCAATACCTTCCAATTCATTGTTGTCAGTAATAAGAACCTCGGAGAAACATTTGTTTGCCTGATCCGCAACCTGCGAATAAGTTCCGTTCTCATTGTTGATGTAATATTGAGTTATGTCATCTCCTTCGTGCAAGACAATAGTTTGTTGTCCATCGCTTTGGAGGAAGTGACCATTCACCACAATTGTTTGGGACCCATCCGAATACACGACCTGCAACGTACCAATTAGAATTGTAAAACCAAAGTAGGGATGCCACCTACGTCCTCGGTGAGCTGTGACGAGTCCAGAACCAATTCACCGCCCCCCAAAACATATTGTACGTCGTCGTTTTCGAATTTTATTATCTGTGACATCACAATCGCCAGCAAATCTGCAACAAAGTCGAAAAATCACATCTAGCAAATCGGGTTGGGCGCCGTTGAGTGGACGGTCCATGTTTTCGGCTTGTTTGTTTTTAATTCGATTTTGAATTGAATATTCAGTACAATCGGTAATTTGACTTACAGAACAGACAGGTGATCAAGTTCCGTCGGTATCGGACAAAATGGCGATTATCGACGGGGTGCGAGATCCAAAAATATATTCGCACTAATCCCCGCACAAACTCAACGTCAGTCAATCCGTAACTTTATGCGAACAACCCCCGAGTATCTCCCCTAGAAATGAAACAATAACGTTTGATTATAAAAATTAATGGTGTTTTTGACACCTATTGGCGAGTAGTCGAACTGTCAACTGTCACAAAGTCTATTTTGTGTAGTCAACATAACCTCACTATTCGTACAATTTAAACAATGACCGAAAGCAGGATATTCGACTTACTTTTAAAAGACGATTTAAATAACCCCACTGATTGTACGTTGGCCAAATTAAATAAGCAACATGTAGATATAATTTCCAAAAAGTTCACGGACGTTATTTACAATTCTTTAAAGCAAAACTCCCAAAATAACTCAAATAGAGGTTTAATATTGGTACCAAAAAAAAACATCAACAATATTGATTATTTATTAACATTAAATTGTAGCAATACATTAACAATGTTTGTGGAACAAATGAGGCGCACTTACACGAGGAAAGTTACAGTTTTGCCTTGAACAAAGTTTTAAACCAAGTCAAAAATGATGAGCTGCAACATATTTTAAAACAAGCCCAAGATGAATTAAATGGGCTGAAATGTAACGATTTGGCTTTGCAAATTTTAAAACACAATAAAAGGAAAAATTGTCCACAAATTAAGAAAAAAATTGGTTGGTTATTAAAAAGTTTGTCCTGTTTTTAGTTTAAAATGTTACCTTTTTAGAGTTTATCAAAAAGTGGGATCAGGAACAAATAGATTCACACTTTAAAAGGCACATTTCAATACAAAGAAACTCAAATTATTATGAAACAAGTGCTGAACTAGTGAGTTCTTTATTAGGGCAACCAAAAACTGATTCTGTTGCAAGGGATAATATTAAGGATAAGGATTTTAGAATGGAGCAAATAAAAAGGGCTTATTCAATACTAAATTTGCACAATAAACCTGAAACACTAATGGGGATATTAGACACATTAAAACAATATAAAACTTTAGAATCATTTGAAATTGAGTTTATTTATTGCTTATTTAACACCTCTGGTGAGTTTATTGAATGTAATTATGTAATTAACTAATAAAATTGTTTTAGATAGGACAAAAATCATCAAGTACATAATAGAAAACTTTCCCTTCACATATGAGAAGGTGGTGCTAAGGCTGTGTACAAAAATAATCAAGTGTGAGGATGAACAACAAGTAGAGGATTGCTTTGGGGCTATTTTAAAGGATGCGTCGTTCACACATCTGAGAAATCTATGTCTAGAGAATGTTGAACTTAAATGTAGAATTAGGTGTCTAATTTATGAATTGTACAGTCATAGTTTTTGTAATAAGAATTTAATACAGTTTTGTAATTTATTTAATTGAATAAAAATTTCGTGATAATATTTTGTGTGTCATTTAATTATAACAAAGTGCATACTCTTATAAATGCTAATCAATATTAAATTTACACAATAATTAATTAATTAACGCCTAATATACATTAGATTTTAATGAGTAAAAGAAAACAAACAAAAATATTGTTGCTAGGCTCCCACTACATATTTTTGATACTCTGACTTAGAAGGCTTGGAAATCCCCTGTGAACTGGATTTTCGTGGTGTATAAAACAAATGAAGAAAAAACTTTAGGTCGTCAAGACAACTAAAAATAGATATTAGTTATAAATCCACAGAAGCAGCTCATTCATTCACTGCCTCTCACAGGCAACACATCACAGTTCGTCCAGGTCCAGGTATGCACTATTATTTTATGCATTTAACTTTATTCCAATTAAGTTTTCTTTTAAATAGATACAGCTTCAAGTCCCAAGCAAATCCAAATAGAAGATACAATGGTAACAGATCAGGATCAAGGGACTAACTCTCTCTATTTGTGGGCAATCTGTGCCTGGGTCCTGGACGGGTGGATGAGTCTATCCCCTAACATCTTGCCATACCAACAAACTCGAAAGGTAACATTCACAACAATTTTATCATTTTTTAAAATTATAAGGATAAAACACGTTGATACCAGATTAATCAAAAGGCAAGTTTCAACTGGTAACTGCAGCTATTAAAATGATCTGTTTGTTTCCAGACCCTATAATAATCGCAGAATGTAATATGGTCCACCTTAGATGAATACTTAAGTCGCCACATCCTGCCCAAAGCTTCATCCAGCAACTGAAGATGGAGATGAAGCACCAGAAGGCATCAGGTACTTAAGTTCAGTTCATTGTAACGTGTGAACTGACGTATTCATCAGACTAAAGGCAAAAACTAATGAGTTTAATAACGTTATATATATTTTCATCTGTTGTACTATTGACATTTAAATAGTGCTAAAAGATGGATGCCATCAAAGTTTTCTTGGGACCATAGTTATTACCTTACTTCAAGTTGAAGCCATTTATTTTATTTGTGTGATTAAAATTATAGTAGGAGCATTTTATTGATAAAAGTTCAATTCCTGAATAACCGAGAAGTCTTTAAATGTAATGTATGTTTGGGGTTCTAAAAAAAAATGAGGCATTGCTTGTCCAAATAAGGACCCCACATTCATAGTTTTTTTTTGTTTGTACTCTTTTGTTTCAACTTTTGCTAATAAAGATGAAACCGCCTAATTACTAACAACAATTAGACAAATTAGAAACAAAGGTACAAATAAAATAAAACAATGGATGTACCCAGTCTTTAGTTGTACAGTCAATTTCTCAATTTTTTGTAGAACCCCAACAAGCATTATATTTGAGGATTTGTTCGGTGAAATTGAACTAATCAATAAAAAAATCCCTATATTTATCATACAAATAAGTCAAATAAATTTATTGATAAAAGTTCAATTCTGAATAACCAAGAAGTCTTTAAATATAATGTGTTTGAGGTTCTAAAAAAAAATGAGGCATTGCTTGTCCAAATAAGGAACCCCCACATTCATAGTTTTTTTTTTATTTGTACTTTTTTGTTTCAACTTTTGCTAATAAAGATGAAACCGCCTAATTACTAACAACAATTAGACAAATTAGAAACAAAGGTACAAACAAAATAAAACAATGGATGTACCCAGTCTTTAGTTGTACAGTCAATTTCTCAATTTTTTATAGAACCCCAACAAGCATTATATTTGAAGATTTGTTGGGTGAGGAAGATGAACTAGTCAATAAAAAATCCATACATTGATACACAAATAAGTCAAATTAAGTGGTTCTAAGTTTCAAGACTGACAACGACAATTTGGTCACAAACACATCTCGATGGTATCGATCTTTTGGCACTAATTTCATGTGAATAGACAGCAAATGAAAATGTATATAGCGTTATTAGACCCACGGTGGGCCAGCCTGAGTAAATAATCAAGTGTTGGGGGATCAGCCAATGGAGAAATAATTTAGCATTTGGACGAATTTGTGTGTAATGCAGTGTGAGTCCGGAAGGGCGCTATGAACGTCATAAGTACATTATGTACGTGAAAATGTACTGTTACCAATATGAAATACATTTGACGTCTGCGGCGTCCTTCCCGACTCACCCTGTATATATATATTTTATATATATTAAAAGAATGTGTAATCATCAAATTACATGTTTAAAATGTAAAAACGAACGAGAAATAAATGGCATCATTAAACTTGTTTGGAAGATGCTCAATTTATATGTAGAAATGATTTACAATTTATAAATAAATTATATATAAAAATTTAAATTGTTTTCTTGTGTTAATTATGTAACATAATGAGTCTAGCTAAAGTCTGACAGTTACTACACACAAAGAAATTTTAAAGTCATGTGCCCCTTCATCCATAGACTTTCTGGGGCCTTCAATGACAAGCAGGGATGTTTCAATGTGGAAATCTAATTGAAGTTTAAAAAAATGATACTGATTAGTACACGTATTTTTGTCTGAATGGTTTATTAATTTACCAAACGTCACGTTAAACTAAAAATCAATGAAATCTGACCACCTGATGTATACGTTCCACTTTTTATGTCATCGACTATAAGTACAAAAATTTAAAGTTACAAATTGGGACTTCCCCTCGTATACAAAACGCAGTTTTGTAAACGTTCCGCTAGCATGAGTCAATTTTAGATAAGACCCAAGTAAAAACATGTTCTATTCGCATATTAATTAATAATAATCAGACAAACACCAATAAACAGCCTCAAATCGATACAGATACCTGCAATTCGTCGATCCATTGTTGCACTGCGTGAGCTGGCGCACGGTGGCGCTGCCCGCGCACACCGAAATGTCGTAAAATAATGGGTAAAAATGGTGGTCATATAATATTAAAATGTGGTTGTTATGTAGAAAAGACTACTTGAAATTGAAGAAAAAGTGCCGAAACGACTGGTGAACGGGCCGCACAGTGCGAAATCGTGATCGTGTTCGTGACCGGATTAATATGTGCGCATCAAGAAATTCGTGAAGTGCCTCGGGAACTATTTCTTATTTATTTTAGGCGGCCGCACGAATAATGGCCCCGTCGCCCGAAAATGACACCAGTCCTAAGGCCCCCGACAAATGCGACCGTGCGGACAAAGTGTGCCTGAACGACACCGCCAAGGAGAACGACAAAGACGCGAAGGTTCGTACCAGCCCCCATTTCGAACGCAACCTGCACCCGAATTCGCCCCCCGGCGGCGCGGTTTTGATAAAACAACGCAGGGCGACAATCGATAATTTACAAAATATCGTTCGTCAATTTGCCATTTGACAGGTGACGTACTTTGTGCCCGAACGGTGTTTTTGGGGCCCTTTTAAAACAGTGGGACAACAATCGGGGCCAAATTGATGTCCGAAGTGGCCGCGATTGAAAGCCGGACGGCCCATCAGCTTTCCTAACGTGACAGCTGACGTCCCATTGTTGGGCGTCAGCATTTGTTCACTACCAATTGGATTAACAGGCGATCGAAGCCAATTTTTGTGTGTCCCGGGGCAAAACATGCGGGTTCCGGCACCCGGCTTGGCCCCAGACACAATTGACCCACTTTATCCCCCCGAATCAGCTGTAAAAGTTCCAGTGAAATCGGGGAAAAATCGTAATTTTCGTCCCTGATTCATTCGGTCTATTAATAGCTGTGTGAAAACAAAAGTGAATTGCTTTGGGTGGTTGCTATTAAACCGGTTAAATTCGGATGGTGTTGGAAACCCCACGAAAATCGAGACATGTTTAATAACATTTGTTTCTTTATTGATTTTTTCTTTGCTGTCAATTGAGGTAACAGTATCAAAGTTTGGAACTTAATCCGGAGATGCACCTCGGAAATTTCCTGCCCTAACTAACTGTAGCAAACTTCGAAACGTATTTTAAAACTGCAACAATGTACAATGTACAAATACACACAATGCATTTCTATATAAATCTCTCCACGACCGAGTAAATGTGCTTTTTTTTTCACAATTGTGAAAGATGAGGAAGTTGCCACATAAATTGTGAACACCTTAATTAACAAACGATCGAATCGATTGCATAATTGTTTGCCCAACGCACACAATAAAAGCCACAAATTATACGAGTCGACAAATTTTATCACAGACACCAAAACGGTGTGGATAAACGTGGATTTGTTGTTGATTCGTTGCAAAAAAACTTAACAAGCCCATAAGTGTTTTCGAAATTAACGTCTGATGACCTAATCAGCTTTTTCAGACGTTTAATAATAGCTTGTTACAGCTGATAATGACCTCGTCCAATCGGGGCGACATCCTACTTAATATTTCACCCGAAAAAAACAAAACGAATGCAACAATCGTCCGTCAATTAGATCGATTTGCATGGGAGCGTGAAGAGAGGAATAAATAAAAATTACCTAAGTGAAATAGGCCAATCATTCGATTAACGGCGAGCCGTTGTCCGACGACGATTACCTCACCAAACGGGTCCGTACATAGAAGTGTTTTGGATTCGGTACGGTTCGTTCGTTGTGTATGACCATTTTTAGGATTGGCCCTTATCGATCTGGGCTACTTAATTAACATGTGGTTAATAAATTTGTGGTTGCTTCATCGTTAGATTTGGTTGTGTTGCAAAATATGTATGGCGCCTTTATATGGAAACTCTCACATTTTGTTATCCGATAGTTTTGTAAAGATTGTTACAAAAACTGCCTTACAATATGTTTCAAACAGGAAGACAGTTACTAATACTTGTAATCTAACACAATATTCTTTTTGTGTCAGAAACTGTTTTCTAAACGTAATGAAAACATGTTAAAATTTGACCATACTATTGTGATAAAATATTTTGTTTTTCAAACACAATTGGTTGTTACTAAATCCTGAACATATTTCAGTTTAGCGTTTATCAAACATTATGGAAAGTTACTAAAACATAACCATATTGTGATAAAATATTCTGTTTTATGTTGAATAATCAGGTACTCAAAAGACATTTAGATATAATGTCCTGTTGATCAATCATAATGGGGAGTTACTAATACTTGACCATATTGTAGTAAAACATTCTATTTCTAAGACAGAATAAGCAGTTACAAAACCTTTAACATATTTGAGTAAATTATTCTATTTATTAAACATTAGTAACAGTGAATTACAAAGGCCTGACCATATTGTGATAAAACATCCTGTTCCTCAAATATAATGGAGAGTTACTAAAACTTGAACAAACTTGTATATGTTGTTTTTCAAACAGAATTAGCTGTTACTAATGTTTTATAAGTTGAATAAACATTTACTGACTCACAGAGGCATTTCAATATAATGTCATGTTTGTCAATCATAATGGGGAGTTACTAATACTTGACCATTTCTTTCACAGAATTAGCAGTTACTATACCTTGAACATATTTGAGTATATTGTTCTGTAATTAATAACAGTGAATTACTAAGGACTGACCATATTGTAATAAAACATCCTGTTCTTCAAATATAATGGAGAGTTACTAAAACTTGAACATACTTGTATATGTTGTTTTTAAAACAGAATTAGCTGTTACTAAATCCTGAACATATTCCAGTTTAACTTTTATCAAACATTATGGAGAGTTACTAAAACAAAACCATACTGTGATAAAATATTCTGTTTTATAAGTAAAATAAACAGGTACTGAATCTCAAAGGCATTTCGATATAATGTCCTGTTCATCAGTCATAATGGGGAGTTACTAATACTTGACCACATTATAGTAAAACATTCTATATCTTAGACAGAATAAGCAGTTACTAAGCCTTGAACATATTTGAGTATATTGTTCTATTTATTAAACATTAGTAACAGTGAGTTCCTAAGGCCTGTCCATATTTTAATAAAACATCCTGTTCTTTAAATATAATGGAGAGTTATTAAAACTTGAACATACTTGTATATGTTGTTTTTCAAACAGAATTACCTGTTACTAAATCCTGAACATATTCCAGTTTAACTTTTATCAAACATTATGGAGAGTTACTAAAACTTAACCATAATGTGATAAAATATTTTGTTTTATATGTCGAATAAACAGGTACTGAATCTCAAAGACACTTCAATATAATGTACTGTTTGTTATTCATAATTGGAAGTTACTAATACTGGACCAAATAGTAGAACATTGGAAATATGTTTGTCTAAAATATCTGAGTTACTGAAACATGACCATATCGTTATTAAGCATTCTGCTTTATCAGGCATTAGTTACTAAAATAACTTGTACAACGTAAACCTTTAAAAAATAATTTATTCTTACCTGCCTGACACAACGAGTAAAGTTTAACCATTACAAATTGGTAGTGTGATATCATTGTTTGTTCCATCGAATAATTTATAGAATTTGTAATAATGAGTCTATTTTTGATAGCGTCATCGTTTTACCAATCCCGTTAATTTCGATTTATTTTTATTGCACATCAAGATTAGCGCTTCAATTTCGAATAAAACCGTTTTATTGCCCGTACGTGTGTAATTTACAACAACCAATTTATGTTGTCAATTTAATAATAATCGAAAATGTTTACCAATACCAATGAATTTTTTTTTTTTAATTTCAGACACTATCCAACCTAAACGACGACGAACTCAAGGCGCTGCTTGAGGAGGCGATCCACTACAAAAATCCGAAGGACAAAGAGGGCAAAAGTAAATTGTTCAAGGTAACGTACCCACATAATCGACCAATTCATATTTTAATTAATCGCTTTTACGTCGCACGGTGCGTGTATGTAAACACATCGTTTTTCGAGTTGATGTGGGTCAAGAAATGCGAATCCGAATGACACACTCGATAAATCCCACAATGATAATCGGCTGATAATCGTCTGTTAATAAATGAACGGTTTAATGCCATGTGAAGGCGATTAACCGTCCAATTAACGGATGTACTTTTATAAACAATTGTGATGTTGGACGTTTGGAATTTGTTCACGTTAAACTTTGTAAATGTAACATTTTTAAATGTTACTCATAATTGTGGACAACTATGTGTACAACAATAAAATATTTCCCAATTATTGATGATAATTGTATAATGTTTATGATTTTTTTTATGTTACCAGATGTAATTTTGTTAACGACGTGTCTGTTTTTATTTATGGCGTCATAACTAGATAATCTAACATTTAATTAATATTGTAATGAGGACGTAATTTTATGGGTGGCTAATTATATCGTCTTTGTGTCTAGTATTAAGAATACCAAATTAATTTAAGGTTGAAGGAGTAAATGAAACAAAATAGTTGTGTTAAGTCAGCTTTATTAAACTAATTTTATGTTGAATATTAATTTTTACTGCAGTTTTTTATTTGACAATTAATTTGTAAATTCATATGAGATAATTAATAATATGTTTTGTCTATTTTATATATTTAATTGATATAATCACTATTGAATAAACTTAAGTTAGTTAAAGTTTAATCATTACACAGAAAATAATTACTAAAAATTCAATAGAAAGTTGTAGTTTTCAAATAGAAAGTATAGTTACTAAAACTTGAGCCTGAACTTGAATATTTCAGTATATACTTCTGTCTTAAATGGAGACGACTGTTACTAAAACTTGAACATATTTGAGTTACAAACTCCACTAATTTGGATACAAGTCAGTTACTAAAACTTAAACATATTTCAGTATAAAGTTGTGGTTTTCAAATAGAAAATATAGTTACTAAAACTTGAACATTTTTAGATTTTAAAGTCTCGAATTTTAGGCACAAAAGACGGTTACTAAAACTTGAATCTGAACTTGAATATTTCAGTATATCCTTCAGTCTTAGATGGAGACGGCTGTTACTAAAACTTGAACATATTTCAGTTATAAACTTCAGTAATTTAGATACAAGTCAGTTACTAAAACTTAAACATATTTCAGTATAAAGATGGGGTTTTCAAATAGAAAATATAGTTACTAAAACTTGAACCTGAACTTGAATATTTCAGTATATCCTTCAGTCTTAGATGAAGAAGACTGTTACTAAAATTTCAACATATTTCAGTTATAAACTCCAGTTATTTAAATAGAAGTCAGTTACTAAAACTTATTTCAATAGAAAGTTATGGTTTTCAAGTAGGCAATATAGTTACTAAAACTTAAACATTTTTAGAAAGTTACTAAGCTCCTGACCATTTCCTGATTAAACAACGACGTTCAATCTGATTCCAGAACTTGCTGAGCAAGGCGGTCGAGGATGAGCGCAAGAACAGGGCGACGAGCGCGGGCGGCTCCGAGCTGGTGCGCTACTTCAACACGACCGCGCGGCCCAACGGCGGCCGCCGCTACGGCGGCGGTTCGGGCGGCGGCGCCCACGGCCAAGGCGGCGCCGGCGGCCGCCGCAAGCCCTCGTCCATATCGGAGAACGTGATGCACGCCGGCAGTCTGGACAACCTGGCGAACGAGGAGCTGTACGAGGCGGAGCGCAGGCATCGCACCCGTCGCAACGTCAGCGCCCGTCAGCGGGAAGGAGGTGAGTGACATGTTCCCGGGATCCGGTCACTGGATGGCGTTGGGGGTGTTTTCGATGTTGCAGGGGATGTTCACACCTAACACTGGCTTCCTCCTCTATCATTTATCATGTCCGACATTGTTTTGCTTTCGATTTTATTTAATAAACAACAACTTATTTATTTGTTTATAATAAACAATCATTTTTATTCCTTGTTACCTTTTTTCCATTCGTTTTACTTGAAATACTTCACTGTTGAAAGGAAACACAATCTGTAGATCATAAAAATGTCCCTATTTAAAATCTATTTACAGGAACACATAAACATTGTTTTTTTTTTATTCAGAAAAACTGCTTGGATGCATTTTCTTTGTAATGTTAAGTTTGCTTTGTTGTCTGCTTTTATGCCTTGCATAACTATTTTTAAATAATGCTTCATCAGTAAATATTATTAAAGTTGTATTGTATTTCAGTTCATAACTTACTAAGTTGGTTTACATACATAGTTTAAATTATAATGGATAAAATAGTTTCAGTAAATAAACAATAAAAAATAAAAACAAAACACTTTTTATGGAGAAACTTGGCTTTAAAGTTGTCTGAAAATATAATAAAATATTTCTAAGATCCTGTTTTACTAACAATTTGTTTTCTTTGACAGATTAGATAATAAAGTTATACACAAAATAGTCTTAGCTCCTCATACCTGAGGAATATTAGATGTGGAATAACATAAAAACAATAAAAAACAAAAACAATCATTTTTTATAGGGAAACTTGGTTTGAAAGTTGTTAGAAAATATAACAAAATATTTCCAAGATCTGTTTTACTAATAATTTGTTTTCTTTGGCAGTTTCATTTTTGAATAATAAAGTTATACACCAAATTGTCTTAGCTCCTCATATCTGAGGATTATTAGATGTGGAATAACATAAAAACAACAAAAAACGAAAATAAATCAATTTTTTATAGTGAAACTTGGTTTTAAAGTTGTTAGAAAATATAACAAAATATTTTCAAAATCCTGTTTTACAAATAATTTGTTTTCTTTGACAGTTTCACTTTTGTATAATAAAGTTATACACCAAATAGGCTTAGCTCCTCATATCTGAGGAATATTGGATGTGGAATAACATAAAAACAATAAAAAACAAAAACAAATCATTTTTTATAGGGAAACTTGTTTTTAAAGTTGTTAGAAAATATAACAAAATATTTCCAAGATCCTGTTTTACTAATAATTTGTTTTCTTTGGCAGTTTCACTTTTGAATAATAAAGTTATACACCAAATTGTCTTAGCTCCTCATATCTGAGGATAATTAGATGTGGAATAACATAAAAACAATAAAAAACGAAAATAAATCAATTTTTTATAGTAAAACTTGGTTTTAAAGTTGTCAGAAAATATAACAAAATATTTCCAAGATCCTGTTTTACAAATAATTTGTTTTCTTTGACAGTTTCACTTTTGAATAATAAAGTTATACACCAAATAGTCTTAGCCCCTCATATCTGAGGAATATTGGATGTGGAATAACATAAAAACAATAAAAAACAAAAGCAAATCAATTTTTTATAGGGAAACTTGTTTTTAAAGTTGTTAGAAAATATAACAAAATATTTCCAAGATCCTGTTTTACTAATAATTTGTTTTCTTTGGCAGTTTCACTTTTGAATAATAAAGTTATACACCAAATAGTCTTAGCTCCTCATATCTGAGGAATATTGGATGTGGAATAACGTAAAAACAATAAAAAACAAAAACAAATCAATTTTTTATAGGGAAACTTGGTTTTATAGTTGACAGAAAATATATTTCTAAGGTCCTGTTTTACTAATAATGTGTTTTCTTTGGGAGTTTTGACATTGAATACAATTTAGAGAATCCTGCAACAAATATAAAAAATATTGTTCTATTAGTAATTTATCTTTTGTTGGTTGTTCGAACATTAAATAATAAAACTACAGATAAAATAATTTCACTTACTCATCCATGAGTAACATTACTAAGTGAAATAACGTAAAAAATTGCAAATTTTCAGCATTTCGAATGACTCAACGCCGTTTACCCGTTTAAATACCGAAATGAAATAATCTCCCATTCGTATCACATCAGCAGCGGAGACGCAACACGTACTTCTCCCTCCTCCCCCAATTTCCGGGCCTCGAATGTGAAACCACCCCATCCGTTCTCGCATTTCGGTGTGCATTTAATTTAATTTTTAGAGTAAATGTTGCTCCGCAACACGAAAATTCAGTTCGACCTGTGTGTGTGTGTGCGTGTGAGAGGTTTTGTGTGTCAAGGCGTTCCTAAAAACGTATTTAGCATGCCGTGAATGGATCCCAAAGGGCGTATAAATTTTAAACGTTCAATTTACACCTTAATTTTGGTTTATTTAGAGTTTAAATGGCTTCGGTGTTCATTTATTCGGTGTATGAATATGTGAATATGTAATTTACACGTTTATTTTGGTGCCCCTTTCCGTCTTTTATGCCGTTTTGTTTCTCGTCCGGCATTTCGGTTTGCGTTGCATCCAAGGCCGACGCTTTTCGTGTCGCCCACGCGCGACGCTGCCACACCAAAACTGAAACAATA
Organism: Aethina tumida; assembly: GCF_024364675.1. Taxonomy (NCBI): domain Eukaryota; kingdom Metazoa; phylum Arthropoda; class Insecta; order Coleoptera; family Nitidulidae; genus Aethina; species Aethina tumida. The sequence goes on along the minus strand of NC_065440.1, from coordinate 16,287,629 downwards.
TATTTAATACTTATTTATTAATTGTTTAATTAATGTAGTTCAGGAAAAGTATACGTTAATTAGTGGCTGGTGGTTTTTGCCATTCGCATTTTGGACTTTAGGACTGATTGTTTAGTCTTATCTTATCTGAAATTTGGTACAAACTTGGCAATGTCAATTGCAGTACGGCTGTGTTGTCGTAGTTTGTTTATTTACATCAGGTTTGTAGATAATGGTGTAAAATTGTGAAATGCGATCGATCCTAGACTTGTTGGTGTTACGTATACAAAGTGTTTTGGAACGGTCATATCAACAGTTTGAAGAAAAAATATTAATTAATTGAAATAATTAAGGAAATAATAAATAAATAAATATAAAAAAGTCATAAATTGTTAAAACATGTAAAAATGTCTGTTTTAATAAATGAACAAAATTCCTTCTTGAGTTTTAGGTATTCTTAATAATTTTAATCTGTTCTAATAAATAAATAAACTTTTTTCACAGGTTTGTATCTTTTGAAAGTATTCTAATTAAATTCAATATAAAAATTAAGAATTTTAATGGGAACAAATATGTCATAAATTGTTTAAAACGTGTAAAAATGTCTGTTTCAAAAAATGATCAAAATTCCTTCCTCAGTTTTGTATTGTTTTGGATATTTTTAATAATATTAACCTGTTCTAATAATACACTTTTTTTAGAGATTTGTATCTTTTGAAAGCATTCTAATTAAATTCATTGTAACAATGAAGAATTTTAATGAACACAAATAAGTCATAAATTGTTAAAATATGTAAAAATGTTTGTTTTAATAAATAAACAAAATTCTTTCCTGTGTTTTGTATTGTTTTGGGTAATCTTGATAATTTTAATCTGTTCTAATAAATAAATAAATGTTTTCTGGAGGTTTGTATCTTTTGAAAGTATTCTAAATAAATATATATTATAAATTACGTATTTTAACGAATTCAAAAAAAGTCATAAATTGTTAAAACGTGTAAAAATGTCTGTTTTAATAAATGAATAAAATTCCGTCCTGTGTTTTATATTGTTTTGAGTATTCTTGATAATTTTATCCTGTTTTAATAAATAAATAAACTTTTCTTAAAGGTTTGTATCTTTTGAAAGTATTCTAATTAAATACAGTATATAAATTAAGAATTTTAATGAACACAAATAAGTCATAAATTGTTAAAACATGTAAAAATGTGTGTTCTAATAAATGAATAAAATTTCTTCCTGTGTTTTGTATTTTTTTGGGTATTCTTGATAATTTTAACTTGTTCTAATAAATAAATAAACTTTTCTATCTTTTGAAAGTATTCTAATTAATTACAGTATATAAATTAAGAATTTTAACGAACACAAATAAGTTATAAATTGTTAAAACATGTAAACATGTCTTTTTTAATAAATAAACAAAATTCCTTCCTGTGTTTTGTATTGTTTTGGGCATTCTTGATCATTTTAATCTGTTCTAATAAATAAATAAACTATTTTTAGAAGATTGTATTTTTGAAGGTATTCTAATTAATTTCAGTACAGAAATTAAGAATTTTATTGTCACAAAATTAGTAAATTAACATAATCCTACCTTGAATTTTGTATTTTAATGAGTATTCTTAATTATTTCTAAATCTAAAAGACACAAAATTCTACCAATATTATTTATTTATTAGAACAAACTAAAATTATTTGAAACTTCTAGAAAATACAATAAGGAACTCACGAGGAAATTTTCGATAACATAAAGATATTTTACCTATTTTATCAAATTATATATTAATCAAAAAAATATTCTTAAAATATTATAAACCATTGATTTTTCTTATTCATAATTAATTAATCTATTGGAAATCATTTATGTTAAAAACAGATTCATTTCTTACCTTTAATTAGGAAACTTTAGAAATACATTCTGGAATTTATCGAAAACATTTGTTTTAAAGCTATACATAAATAATAAACTATTGTTTTCTTTTTAACTTGGGTAAACCGAATTTGACAGTTAGATTCATACCAACCACTCATGGCTCAAAAAGAAAAATTCCTATATTTTTGAAATAATTTTCCTTTTATAATTTATAAAGGTGTTTTTTACTAATAACTCTATTATTTTTGTAATAACTGCCAAAATATTTCAATGTTATAACAATATATTTATAAATATTCGAGTAAATTTTATTTTTGTCAACAATTTTCAGTTTGTGAATAAAATGTAAAGGAAGAACATTGTTAATTACCTTAAATTAATAATAAAAAAACACAAAAAATTACAGAAATAAGCTTTGATTTTATAAAAAATTACGTTTAATTCAACCACATGTTGATGGTGGTTTGAATGTTTCAAGTTGGCACCCATGACCGTTTTACATAAAAATTATTAAAACACAAAATTAAACACAAAATCAATTAGGCACTCGTGTTCGGACAACAGTGCGTCCGCGGCCGTACACCACAGAGAGTGAGACCCGACCGCGTCCCATCGCCGAGCTGGCAACCTCGCGGCCCGCCGAGCACTCGCCAGTCAGTCGCTCGGTGGTTTTTTATTTCTGACCCGGCGCACCTAACCTCAAAACCGTGCGATTCGCGAGTTCGCCCCGTCTGTCACACACGCACCGCCCCGAAATCCCGTTTTTTTTCACGTCGACCGCGTGTCCCCGTGCCCGTGTACGTGTGCGAGTGCGTGTGTGCGCGCGATGTGAGGCGTCGCGACGTCCGCATATACACACACAGCGAGAGAGATAGAGAGGAACGTTCCCGGCGCCCGTTTTTTCGCCACACGTAGCAGGCCCCCCCCGGCCGTCGTCGCCGCCAACGCCGGACACTTGTTGCACCCGGCACGCGGGGCACACGCGATGCACCGGAACTGCGAGTGCGACGCCTACCCGGTGAAACAGCACCTGTTGGACATCGACCATCTGAGGCCGGACGCCGGTAAAGAGGATTGATGTGTTTTGTTTTTTATTTAGGTTTTTGTCCCGCGGTGGTCGCGTGATCACCGCTGGCTGGGTCGGCTGGTGTGTGTTGCTGTTGTGTCTTTGGGTTCGGTTTTTTTTAGATGGGGTTTTGTGAGTCGGAAGTGGTACCGATGATAGTAATGAGTGTTTGTTATTGGTACGATTGTACGGGGTTGCGTCCGTCTGTTGTTGTTTATGGAATGTATTCGAGGTCGTACTTTTGACACTTGTAATGTGCAAGTCATTATTGTAGCGTTTTCGTTGGACTGTCAAGCTGCTTATTAATTATTATTATTAAGTGATAACACTTCAATTTTTAATGTATTGTTACCAATTTTTTGTGTATGACATGTCTGGACTTTTTAATTTGTTCATTAGTATATACTTCTTTTCAAAAACATTAACTACTATGCAATATAAAAATATCTAATTTGTTTACAGTCTATTTCTATTATTACTTTTACTTTCAACATTAATGTATATTTGTTAAATATTTCTTCTATTTCTTCACTATTTTGTTGTTACAAAGGTATAATATGTTTATATACTACATTTTTAGTTTTTTTATTCCATGATTGTTTTTTATCATTAATGAGGTGTAAAAAAGGATATTTATAAACACTTGAATAGCGATTAACCAAAGAAATCATACAGTTACGACCTGAATTTATCAAAAATAATCAAGTTATGTATTATTTAACTATATACTTCTGAGTATATAAATTGTGTAATGTATTTTTGTCTGTAATTTTGAATATTCTTGTGTATTATCAAAAATAAACATATTGAAGGACTCTGCTATATTTTTGTACTTCTGTTACTTTTAGTTCTAAAATTTTGTTTTACTTCTTCGATTGAATCATAGAATCATGTAGAAATGTTAGTTTCTGGTGATTATTCTCTTAATAATGGATACATTTGTGTGTTTTGAAGAATCTTGGTAGCAACATCTATATTATTATCCAAAATAAGTGTATCGAAAGACTCTGCTATGTTTCAGTGGTTACTTCAGTTACTTACAATTTTAAAATTTTGTTTTACTTCTTCGATTGAATAATTCCTGTTATAATAATTATCATACATATAAGTTTAATTGTCTTTCCTACTATAAATTAATTAATAATTCCTATAATATTATATCTTTATGAACAAATACTATAGAAATGTCAGTTTCTGGTGATTATTTTCATGATAATGGATATACTTGTATATTTCGAAGAATATTGGTAATAACATCTACATTATTACCCAAAATAAATGTATCGAAAGACTCTGCCATGTTTCTGTGGTTATTTCAGTTACTTTCAGTTTTAAAATTTTGTTTTACTTCTTTGATTGAGTAATTCCTTTTATAATAATTGCTATATATCTCAGTTTTATTTGTCTTTCTATTATACCTTAATAAATAATTCCAGTAGTGTAATGAAGGATTTGTGTATCTTTACAACATAAAAAATTACCATATCTAATTTTAAACAAATTTTAATAAATATTATTTTCATTTCTACAATTTTGATATACTTCTTTTAATTTTATTTTATTTCTTATATTGAGGACTGTCCTCTACAGTTAATAATACACTAAAAACAATTCATTTGACCTAGATTTTTTTATTTAAAATTGAAATTTACTAAACCGTAATCATATTTTTAATTGATACGGTCTATTTAATATTAAAAAATGTTATCCTCATACATTTAAACCTTCAGAAGAAAATGGCACAGCAAAATATCGTGTCTAAAAATGCATTTTTCTGTAATTGGAAAGTAATAACCGACTACAAACGGAAATATCATTTTCAAGTATAAAGTAAAATACTCATATCTCATTACAACGAAGGAAATAACTCGATAGACGCCAGTTTCCTTTCCGTAAATGCGGAAAAATTATTATAGCCCGACCTCGTTTCTCGAATGCAAAGAGAAATCTTCCATTTGTCACTGGAACAATTACTGCACAAACGTTTCGTACTGTCGCACTAATTCGATTATAAATCATTCGCGTTTATCTTGACCTCGTCACTAAAATCCCAAAAAATTTTTCAGGCAGTCTACCATGCAACGTGAACGCGAGCATGACGCAGGTGCACGACCTGCAGTTCTTCGAGGAGGCGAGGCGCAAGCGGGAGCTGCGCAACGCCCCGGACTACACCGCCATCGACATGGAGTCGATGGGGCTGCTCGAGGACGACTCGCTGGCCCAGAACTACCAGACGGAACCGCCGCCCGTCGAGCTGGCGGCGGCTGCGGCGGCCGCCGCCTCGGCCGATAGTGCGGCCGGGGTCCAGGCGCAGCAGCAGCAGCAGCAACAGGCCGCCCCGGCCGTTCAGGTGCCGGCCAAGTTCACCAGCAAGGCCACCCTGCAAGTCTGTGAGTGAATTTGTTGGCTTAATACTAATTGAATTGTGATAAAAACTTTCAAATAATCTTTATGTCTATGATAAATTATTTATATAATATTTATACATTCTTGCTGTTTAAAACAATTGTAAAAAAATTGGCAAACTAATTTAGTGTCCTATTAATCTTATAGAACTCTATCAATGTCAAGAATTAGGTTTTGGAGAGGAATCAAATCTGTTTCTAGTTTTTCTGTTGTGAAAAATACAATGTTGTATTAAAATTAATGAAATTCACAACAGCAATAGAATAAACAATAACAAATTGAACTATGAAGAACGCATTTTTCCATCTGTTTTAGTTTTCATGAAAAACATCATCAAAATCAAGAATTAGATTTTGAAGAGGAATAAAACTCTGTTTCCAGTTTTTCTGTTGTGAAAAATACAATGTTGTATCAAAATTAATAAAATTCACAACAGCAATAAAAAAATCAATAACAAATTGAATTATGAAGACCGCATTTTTCCATCTGTTTTAGTTTTTGTGAAAAACACCATCAAAGTCAAGAATTAGGTTTTGGAGAGGAAGAAAATTCTATTTTCAGTTTTTCTGTTGTGAAAAATACAATGTTGTATCAAAATTAATGAAATTCACAACAGCAATAGAATAAACAATAACATATTGAAGTATGAGAACCGCATTTTTCCATCGCTTTTAGTTTTCATGTAATATACAATTAAAGTTGAAAATTATGTTTTGGAAGAAACAAAATCTGTTATAATAATTATCTAAATAATTTACAAACTAATAAGTGTTTTACTAGTTTTAGATAAATATTATTTTCTTGTAAAAGTTTTATTTTTGCTATATTTGTCAAATATTTTTTAAAATTATTGCACAATTTATATTTACAATAAAATTTATCACAGCTTACGTAAGTAACAAACAAATTAGAGTGTTTAATTGCAAGTTCTAGATGAAAATGTGAGATAAATGTCACTCTGGGTAATTTTTATCCAATATTTTATAACAAATTTTATTTCATGCACAGTGCTACTAACAAGTTTCTATTTTAAACTAATAAGCTGTAATTAAATTTTTAATAATACCTTAAAAACTAACATTTACATTATCTCCACCATCACAGATTAAAATATTTGTTTAATATTTCAGCCAACGTGGACGACTGCGTACAATTACCGGATTTGGAATTAAACAATGACAAAAAGACATACGATCTGGAAACACTACAAAACAAAGTGATACACAGCAAGTACAGCGTTTACATCCCCACTTACAGAATGATTGACGAATCCAAAGTGAGTAAACCGTATTTATATTGGTAACCTTTAAATTATTCATTTGTTTATGCCTTACGTACACAATAAATAAAACTTATTTACCCATTTACTTTTAAAAATGTTAGTAATCATGTTCTCTCGTTTGCAGAAGGTAGATGAGAACGGTAACGCTTTGCAACAGACCACCAACACCAAGTCGAAAAAGAAGAAGATCCAGAGCGACAAGAACGTAGTGCTGATTGCATCGGAAAATGTACGTAAATCGTTTTTAATTGTGTTTGGGGTTTTGGTGTTGATGTTTTTGTGATAGGTGGAGGGACATCGTAGCGACATCATCAACGACATACCCAAGCTGGTGGAGTTTATCGGAGGATCGGAGGCGTTGGGCAAGCGTCCCAACGTGCACAAGTCGAAGCAGCTTCACAAGCAACATACGTCCGAAGACGGCTCCAAAGGTGGAAGCAAAAAGGTATTCATCCCTCCTAAGTTGGCTTTATATCGAGGGGGAAGCGAAGTAGAAATCTGTTTCTGTTTTTTTTGTTGTAGAAAACACAATTTTGTTTTAAAATCAATGAAATTTTAGTCAGCAATAGACAAAACAATACTAAATCAAATAATGAAATCCGCATTTTTCAAATACTTTTAGTTTTCAAATAAAGCAGTGTCAAAGTCAAGAATTAGGATTTAATGAGGAAATAGTCTGTCTCCAGTTTTTCTCCTGTAAAAAATTCAATTTTGCCTCAAAAGCAATGAAATTTTAGTTTTCTTGTAGAACAGTGTCAAAGTCAATAATTAGAATTTAAAGAGAAAAAAGCCTGTGTCCAGTTTTTCTATGTAAAAATACAATTTTGTCTCAAAATCAATTAAATTTTAGTCAGCAATAGACAAAACAATACTAAATCAAATAATGAAAACCGCATTTTACATTTTTAGATTTCAAATAAAGCAGTGTCAATGTCAAGAATTAGGATTTAAAGAGGAAATAGTCTGTTTCCAGTTTTTCTACTGTAAAAAATGCAATTTTTTCTCAAAATCAATGAAATTTTAATCAGTAATAGATAAAACAATACTAAATCAAATAATGAAAATCGCATTTTTCAAACATTTTTAGTTTTCAAATAAAGCAGTGTCAAAGTCAAGAATTAGGATTTAAGGAGGAAATAGTCTGCCTCCAGTTTTTCTACTGTAAAAAATATAATTTTGTCTCAATATCAATGAAATTTTAGTCAGTAGTAGACAAAACAATACTAAATCAAGTAATGAAAACCGCATTTTTCAAACATTTTTAGTTTTCAAGTAAAGCAGTGTCAAAGTCAAGAATTAGGGTTTAAATAGGAAATAGTCTGTTTCCACTTTTTTACTGAAACAAATACGATTTTGTCTCAGCACCAATGAAATTTTAATTAGCAATAGACAAAACAATAATAAATTAAATAATGAAAACTGCATTTTTCCACTTTTTTTGGTTTTCTCTTAAAGTATCGAGAAATAATTTATGGCGGGCTATTTTTTATTTCATTTACCTTTACAGCAAAGAGCCCACTCGACCAAGGGCAAGGAGTCGCGGGCGTCCGAACTGAAGAAGAGCAACTCGTTGGGCGAGATCTCGACAGCTAATTTGGCGGACTTCGCGTTCGGCACTGACGTGGACGCCGACGGCACGAAACACGGCGACGGCGGCGCCAAGGTGGCGTTGCGCGTGACCAAGAGCAACAACGCCGACAGGCCGCGCGAGCGACGCTCGTGGGGCACGGTGGAGCCGCCACCGTTCCCCGGACTGTCCAACGACACGTCGAACGAGCACCTGGAGAACAGCGCCGCCGCCGACACTTGGATCGAGACCAAGACGAAGAAGAAGAGCAAGAAGCGTCGCAACTCGGTATCGAGCGGCGGCGGCCGAAGGCAGGCGACCGGCACCGAAGGCTGCGCACGGCACGCCCACAACAGGGCGCCGTCCCCCGACCTGCGGGGCAAGGTCGCCTGCTCGGTGCCGCACAGCGAGAAGTCGAACGACTCTTCCGACGTCGACTCGGTATTTGTTTATTTTATACATTATTTGTGCTGTCGACACAATTTTTTATCAAATTTAATGAAATTCTAGGTATTCAATATATTAAATATTCCGTTCTAGGTCCATTCGTTGCCGATCGACGGCCTGAACACGCCGATATCGTACGCGGATATCGCGAAGAACAGCAACGACCGCCTCAAAGAGAAGAAGCTCTCGCCGGAGAAGCCGGCCGTCGAGCCGCCGCCTCCGACTGTCACCAAGGTGACGGCTGTCCCGCCTCCGGCGGCTCCCGTTGCCGTCGTCCCCGTTGAGACTCCCCCAGCACCGGTCCCGCCCGCAGTCGTCAAGGACAAAGTCGTACCGCCCGAGCCGGTGCACCACGTCGAAGTCCGCACCGCCGCGGCTGTCGTTACGGCCGCCGTCAAGACTCCGACCGTTCCCGTCAAAATTCAGACGCCGCCGGACGTCACGAACTTTAAGAGTTTCCCGGCTATCAGTGGCGGCAAGTCGCATGTGGCGCAAAAGGACGCGGAGAAGGTTAACGGTGGTAAAGTTGTTGGGCAACAGAAGACGAAGGCGGGTCCGCCGACGCCCAGTTTGGCGGCCATCACGGCCGGCAAGGGCGCCAAAAACGGCGGCGTTTCTAATGCTAAGGTCGCGTTGCCCGTCACTGTACCCACACAGAACGATATTAATATACAGAATGATTTGACGGTGAGTGACTTGTGTTATTTAATAAAATTTCGATTCAGTTCTTATTTAGGGAAACTAATCATCATTTTGCTATAAAGTAATTTTATATTTAAGTAATAATAATTTAAATTTTAATAATAATCTAATTAATAATGCCAGAAAAAAATATTTTAATGTTAATTTTAAAATAGTATTGTCTTATTTTCTGAAAATGCAATTTAAAAGTTCATATTTAACAAAACTAAACAATATTTTACTATAAAATCATTATTAATAATGATAGAAAAAGTATTTGAATGTAAATTTTAAATTAGTATTGTCTTATTTCCTGAAAATTTAATTTAAAAGTTCATATTAAGCAAAATAATTTGAATTTTAATAAAAATCTAATTAATAATATTACAAAAAAGTATTTGAATGTAAATTTTAGATTAGTATTGTCTTATTTCCTGAAAATTCAATTTAAAAGTTCATAATTAACAAAATTAAACAATATTTTACTATAAAATCATCTTTTATTAAATTAATAAAGCAAATAAAATTTTAATTTAATCTAATTTTTTTTAATTTAATTAATAAAAATCTAATTAAAAATGTCAGAAAAAAGTATTTGATTCAAAATTTTAAATTAGTATTGTGTTATTTCCTGAAAATTCAAGTTAAAAGTTTTTATAAATTAATAAAGCAAAATAATTTGAATTTATTTATTATAAATATAATTATAAAAATTAAGGTAAAGATAAATTGATAAACATGTTTTTGTTTTTGTTGTGAAAATTAATCCCACTTATCAGTGTAATAAATTCTATGACTATTTAAAATTAAATTTACACAACATAGCAAAGGTAATACAAGTCAAGTAATTAACAACGTTAAACAAATTTACTTGTGCATATTCCACACAGTTGAATAACAACCTCATTTTTCAAAATATTAACAACAATTTGTCCTCTATTAAAAAAGAAATTATAAATAAAATACGTCAAATATTTCTGAAAAAATATCAATAATCCTCCATAAAGGGACCACGAACATTTGAAAAAATCTAAGAAATCACAAAATTTAAATTTATTAGCCGAGAAAATCATAAACACTTTCAAATGTAAATGAGCAAATCCACAAAATATTGGAAATTTGTAATCGTAAAATTAATCCCAAATTAGGTCTCATTATAAAGTGATTTCTTGCATAATAAATGGAAGCATTATCGCAGGTATTCCGTATCGGAATTCTATTTGCTAACCATCTCGAGATAAGATAATCTGTTAATGGATCGTTTAAAATATGCCCCATTCACTTTTAGTCACTTTAAAACGAATTGTTGTCAGTGTATAACCCAGTTTTTGTTGTGCTGTTTGTGTTTTGCGTTAAGATGGTGAGGAAAGTGAAAAAGGTGAATTAGTGTTAATTTTCTCCCTTGTATATCTTAGTAATGGTGAATTTTGTGGCTAATATTTACTATTTTATACTATGTGACAATGAGAGGCGTCAATTAATTAGTCTTGCCACTGATTAGGTTACGTATAAGCTTAATTGTTAATAAATCGGTGATTCCCCGACAGATAATCCAGGCGAATGAACGCGAGAACATACAGTTCAACGCCCAACGCCTGCCCCCCAATATACCGGACGTCCAGTCGATTGAGAAGCATTTCCTGAGCGGGGCGAGAGGCGTCCAACCGTCCGAAGAGACGGCCCTGCCGCCCGACAGCCCGCCCAGTGCCTCATCCTCGTCCAGCGTTGTGTCGCACGAGACTGTCGCCATGGGAGACACTGGTAAGTTAATGTAATACTGTACTAAAATAACAATTTGATGTACTTTGTTTTTTTGAAGTTAACACGAACGGTCTGAGGGAGGCCTCCACTTCAACGATGTCTTCGTCGTCGGAGGAGGACCAGGCGCCACCGGTTGTTATACTAAGCGGCGTCAACGGCAAAGAGGTGCCGGGTTTGGTGTTTGGATTCGAGGTGAATGAGCAACTGCTTAACGAAGACGTGTGTGAGACCTTCAAGGCCCGTTACTACATGCCGGAGCAGTACGACTCCCGTCACCACGACAAAATCGTTAACTTTATAGGTTTAGGTGAGTTTTATAGTGATCATACACCAAAAGAATCATACACTAGCAAAATATGTAAAGAAATATTACTTATATGTCGAAACTTGAGAATTTTCCAAATAGACATATTTTACACTTAACTAGCATTTTATTTCATTTTAAATTTTACTAGTATCCTGGGTGTCCCAGAATAATGGTATAAAGGAAGAAAATCTTTATTATTTTAGGAGAAAAGTCTTCATAGTCTATAAAATCACAATTTTAGAACTAATTAGACAGAAAAGGGTTAAATTATTAGTTTAAGCACGTCTCCCAACAAAATTTACGCAAACCTTTAACTCATTTATATTTCTGTTTCAGCTTGGGAATCGGTGGTGAACCAGTCTAGCGACAAAGTGGTGTACTACGTGAACGGTCAGTAAAAAGTAACCACGAGGAAGTGCGCGTGCGCCACCGGACAAAAACAATTTACATAACTAATTTTTGTGTATTTAAATAATACTAGTCAAAAAAGAATATAAAAAAAACCCAATAAACAATAGAACGAGGATCGTGTGCGGACCGGAACGCAGGAGTGCCGTTTTATAATGTTTAATTTGTTAATTGTGCAACAAAAATAAAAATGGGAGCAAACACGGACCATCTCGAATCGTACCACGGTCGCGTCGGAGCAATGTCGAGTTGATGATGCGGCGTCCCGACGACCGGTAACGAGGTTTCGGGACGCCACACACCCCCCTATTAAAATAAAATCACCCCCTTCGTTGTGTTTAATTGTACTGTTTTAAATGTCGGGACTAAATGAAGCGAGTTTGTAATGCTTTAGGATCGTTTTTAGACACGGTTGTAGTGACCATCATCCGTCATCAATCATCAATCAACAACAATCATCGTCGTCATTATAAAAGTGATCGTATATACATATGTAAAAAGTGTCTATATATATATTTAACTGTATTAGTGAAATTACAAGGTTTATATGTAGGCTTATTTTTGGTTCCAAAACACTTGCACACCTAGGACTAAGAGGTCGGTGGATGTGGGGGTCACGGGCACGGTTGATGCAACGAATAAATCTTCAAAATACGCCGCAAGCTCTCTAACGTCGCCCCACAGGAAAGACAATCAATTTGGCCGCAGTTTCGATCACAGTAAAGCAGATTGCATCGAATGAATTTGCCCCCCTGTTTATGTATATACTTGGCCTCCTTTTTTTTGTAATTTACTACTACGGGGTGCCCGTCCCTACCACAACCCGCCTCCCCACTGAATGAAACTCAAGTGTTTGGCATATACATAATATTTTGCTGTTTAATCATTTTAAGACGTATTTTTGTTTGGTCAATGTGTTTCTGCCTTATTTTTTATGATTTACGAACGTTTTTCCTAAATAAACATAAACCAGGCTTCGGCCTAGGCCGAAGCTGTTTAAAAAAAAACGTAAAATGTGTAAAAATTTTATAATAATATTAACACACAACTGTCAGTCGTTTGTGCTTTGGAAGTTCCCTAAACAGAAAAAAATGAATTCACAGGGTAAAAATGGTATTCATTAGGAGTTTATTTAATTTGTTTTTTTGGATTTTAGTTTATGGTGCTTATTTATTGAACTTCCGGACCGGAAACGGCTGACACCAGAAACACATTGAAGTATATACGTAAAAACACGGTCGTGCTCAGATTTGCAATGATTTACATTTAATATGAGCAGTTTTACTGGTCGCAGACTCGTTCCTGTTTTGTTTTTAGTTAACAAATTGTGCTGCCCACTGCTTCCAACACGAACGTGGCGCACGGCATTTATATTTTTTTGTTTTTGTTTTGAGTTTTTGGGAATCTGAGCCTCGACACACATCAATGTAACATAGATATCAGAGTTAAAGCGTTTCTTTAACAATGTTTATTTATTACTGATTAAAGAAAAAAATTTAAAGGTAAAATTAAGTTCCGGAGGATGGCGACGTTTTCAACCACAAAAAACTCGTTGATCCCGGGGGACGCTATATAAATGTAAAATAGTTGTAATATTTAATTAAAAAAAAAGCTAAGTCATTTTTTAGTTCTTACGATAATGGCTAAAATAGTTATTTTTGAAAAAAAAATTTTAGACAGTTAGATGAATATGTCAAACTAGATTTTGTACCAGTATTTCGTTTTCTCAAATAAATTTACATTTGTGCAGTTTTTCGCAGGTATAAATGAAATTGATAAACACAAATTCAGTACTGGTTTCTACAAATAAAAATGCTAAAGGCGAATACCCTGATTAAAATTACACGCTTTTGCGCAAACTAAGGAAATTATTAAATGATGAATTCGCGATTTGGATCAGTTCAGGCCCGGTTTGCACGGTTTTATATCAATACTTATATTTTTTAATTAATGCAAACCGCAGAAAGGACCCAAATGCGATTAACAGGTTTACAAACGTTTTTGTATTTCGGATAACTTAATAAATTGAGCTGATTTTCGTTTATTAATAATTATGCTTTTATTAATTTTATTCTGTAGAATTCCAGAGAAGCGTAAAAGTGTATAATTGTTGTTATTTTGTTATATTTTTCATTTTTTTTGGTTATTTTATTCACAAAGTTTATATATATTTTGTATAAAAGGCAATTGTAAAATAACATAATCTTGAACCGTTGTTTCATTTAAAAGCGATTTGTGATTTTACGTGAATTTTTTTTTTGTGGTAAATTGTAACATACTTAGCAACTATTAACTTTTCTTTAGTTTCCAGGATATTTACTCATGACATTTTTTGAAATCAATTCAACTGTTATATTTTTAAAAATGAAAAGTTAATATTGCTTTCTGAATAAACGATAATTTATTCATTTGTGTTTTTATTTATTTTAACCCTTCAGTTCATTATGACAATTTTTCAGTATTAATCAAGAGCATTTAAATTTAAAAGAAAAAATACCAAAAATTAATAATTTTGATGAATTTTAGAACGAATTTTATCAAAAATTAAAAAAAAATTACATAAATTATATATAATACATATATAAATTGATATATATAAATTGATATACTTAACTAAAAAAATTACACAACTTATACAGTGTTTAAATGAATTTACACTAAAATTAACAAATTTAATTAAAAATTCAATTAATATAGCTCAGTTTTCATTTAAACATGAAATTTTAGAATAAAATTCTTCCTCAATTTTGTATTTAGAATAATAGAAACTAAAAATACACAAATTATACCAGTTTTATATATATTTACACAAAAATTGTCAAATTTAATAAAAAGTTCAATTAATATTGCTCAATTTTCACAATAACATTATGAAAATTTATTAAAATAGACAATTTTGTTCCAAATTTTGCCTAAAATTAACGATTTTTCTCAATTTTGTATTAAAAATCATCAAAAAATTAATAATTACACAAATTACCACCAAAATTGACAAATTTAATAAAAAACTCGATTAGTTTTCTAAACTTTTACTTGAAAATTAATAAAATACACTAAAATTAGACAATTTTGTGATAAAAAAGTACAAAAATATAAATATTTAATTCAGTTAACCTCAATTTTGACTTAAAAATCATGAATATTTAAAAATTCAGTTGTCCTATTCAAACGAATAAGGCCTATGGTGTTAAATGCTTAATTTACTCACCCTTTTGTTGTAAACTATTATAAATAATATAATAATAATAATAATTGTTATACAAACACCATTACACATTAAAAATTTGTCCCAACAATAGCGAAAGAGATAGAGATATATGATCATGCGCGTTTGTAAGATAAGGAGGAGCGGTTCGCGCCGATCAAGCGGGCGGTGCAGTTTTGGCGGCGTGTGGCGGCGTCATTTGTTTTTAAATTAATACTTGCTTATTAATTAATCTTCTTGTTTGTCGGTGTTTATAGTTGGTTAAAGAAGAACTTCACAATCAATTTGATATAAAATTCATTGTCAGTCATGTAATTACAACGGTAGTAACTCACTTTTCATTTTGGTTAAAAAAGGAGGTTCGCGCCCATCAAAGCAGGCGGTGCAGTTTTCGACGCTGTCCGGCGGCGTCACTTGTTTTTAAGGTGATTCTTGTTTATTAATTAACTTTCTTGATTGCCGGTGTTTACGGTGGGTTAGACAAGAACTTTGCGGTCAATTTGATATAAAATTCATTGTCAATCATGTATTTAGAACGGTAATAACTCGCTTTTTATTTTTATAATATAATGGCGGGTATTTCATTGGTATAGACCTCAATCATTTGTTTGTGAACAGAAGATACTTACCGTCAATTTGTGAACTGAACTTAAAACGTACGAAAACTAAATTCACGGTGTTCAACTCAAAATTCCAATTTTAAATTTGTTCCCGCAAGAGCGAAAGAGACAGAGTCATAGGATACTGTGAGTTAGTGAAGGATGAAAGAAGTGTGGCGTTCGTTCAAATATGTGGTGCAGTTTCTTCGTGTGGTGGCGCCAGTTGTTTTTTAAGGTTAGATTGTTTATTATTATTTATTTTTGATTTTACTTGATTTTCGAGGTATGATAGGGATGAGTGAAGAAAAACAAAATAAGTATAATATAAAATTTATTTATTATCAGACATGTAATTAGAAAGGTAATACTTTACAATTTTTTAATAACAATCAGATTAAAATTGACAAATTCAATAAATATTTCTATAATTTAACCAAACAATAATAAAATCTACTAAAATTAGGTAATTTTGTAATAATTTTGCAATAAAATAGACAATTCTTATAAAGAACTCAATTATTCTTCCTAAATTTTAAGTAAATAATTATGGAAATTTAAAAATTACATAAATTATATAAATTTTTATACAAATTTATACTAAAATGTACAAATTTAATGAAAAATTTAGTTAATATTTCACTATTTTCACTAAAACATAATGAAGTTTTGAGTTAAAAGACAATTTTGAGTTAAAATTCTTTTAATATTGACAAATTTAATGAAAAATTCAGCTTTTCCTTCCCAATTTTGTATTAAGAATTATGAAAAATTAAAAATTATACAAATTATATGATTTTTTATATAATTTTTTATATAAATTTACACTAAAATGTATAAATTTAATGTAAAATTTAGTTTATATTGCTTAATTTTAACTAAAATATTATGAAACTTTTTTAAAATTAAAAAGGCAATTTTGGTATAAAATTCTTTTAAAATTGATAATTTTAATGAAAAATTCGACTTTTCTTCTCCAGTTTTGTATTAAGAATTATGGAAATCTTAAAAGTACGTAAATTATATAATTTTTATATAAAATAATAGTAAAATTGTCAAATTTTGACTAAAACATTATGAAAATTTCAAATTTGAAAAGATATTTCTTTAATTTTACTTAACATTTTATGAAAATTAGACAAATTTGTAATAAATTTCCACTAAAATTGACAATTTTAATGGAAAGTTTAGCAAAAATTTCTGAATTTCTGCACAAAAATAATTAAATTTTTGAAAATTTATAAAATAGACTAACTTAAGATAAAACTGTTCCTAAATTAACAAATATAAGAGAAAATTCAGTAAATACCGTAGAATATTTACCAAAAAATAATGGAAAATTTGGGAAAAGCACAAAATTTTAGGAAAATTCCACCAAAATACATTATTTTTGTTGTTTTTCAGTTGTTTACTGAGTTATTTCGTGCAGCAATTCAAAATTACCCTTTTTCGTTTCAAATGAATTATGTGATTAATGTTGTGAAAACAAACACGTAATTATATTTAATTCGTGGACAAATTGTAATTGTACGTGTAGCAAGTTAAAAACAAATTCGTGGGCAAGTAAATCGATTTAGATTTTACGAGGGATGAGTATTATTTAAATTTTTAAATGGGAAATAATGAAATAAACAAAATTTATGTCAGATTTTCTTAATAATATATAATCCAGCACTTTTCTCTGTAGAAATATTCCTATAAAATAAAATATAACACAGAAAACTTGAATATTTTAGCTGATTTATTGGCAAATATTTAATAAAACAATTAATTACAATATTCGCACACAATTAATCAATTAATAACTACTAAACATTAAGTAAATTAAATGAGGCAATTAAATATTGGATCAATTTCCTGTCCCCCGTATGTAACATTACACCAACATCCTGCGTCCAACGATATTAATTGAGCCCCGTAAAAAAACAACAAACCTTTAAACCCAAATACGACGGTGGAAAAACATTCCGGTCTGATGCGTCCATTCCAATTCATGTACAGATTAATATCAAAACATACATGTTTACTTCGGGCCCGTCGATTAATCGCCGCGATAAGTTTCAGTCTTGCAGTGAAGGTGGTGTGATAATAAAATGTACGTCGCTAAAAACACTTTCGAAATCATGAGACCCTTCGTGGTGGTCACCAGGATATTTGGGCTTTGCCCCGTCACGTACGAACAAAAGGGAGCTTATTTCATCATGAAACGGTCCATCAAGTACATCTTGTACAGCTACATCTTGGCCATAGTCTTAGGTAAGTATTCTAACAACCCCTTCCAAGACTACACGGCTTTGAACAGTGTCCACAGTGTTGATGGGGGTCATCAACGATCTGAAGGTGGACGAAAAGGAGTCTGTAAGGATGAAGTCCATGAAGACGAGGTACATAACATGTTGTGACATAAGTGTGGTCATCATGCTGGTGGTGTTCGGCATCGTGTCCACCCCCTTCAAACAGAAAACCTTTTGGAAGATGCTCAAGTGCTTCAACAACGTAAATTATCCACAAACTATTAATTTAGCACCTTAACAGAGCTTTTGTAGTTGGACAACTGGCTTCCAATAACCACCCAGGAGGTCCAAAAATACAAAAGAACATCCAGGAACTTCATCCTGGTGCTCATGATTGGGTTTTCCGTCATCGTAGCCTTTGATGTGTCAGTCTGGGACAGACTGTCAAGAATAAACAACAACAGCGACAAGTTTTGGAAGAACTACACCACGTTTTACATGCTCTACTACATCGTTTTGATGCAGGAGATATTCTTTTGCCACGTGGTTTATTTCTCCAAAATACGTCTGACACACTTAAACAAGGCTCTGGCTTCTGAGGCAAGGATCAGGGACTCAGTCAATAGTTCTGGTTCAAGAACCACAGTTGCCACCCTTGATTTGGCCAAAGAACTTAACACAACCTACTTAGGAAAAGGGGGACATTCAACCCACAAGCTGGTTGACATGTCTAATTGTACATTATTTGTTTATTTAAATTAAATATGGTATTAATGATTGTATTTTAGATGATAAAATGGCAACATTTGGGCAAGTCTACGAGAGAATTGTAGAAGTTGTAGAGTACGTCAATGAAGTTGGAGGCCTGGGAATAATTGTAGGTATCAAATATTAACTGATCGATTTACAAACAATAAACAACAAATAATAGGCACAGATATAGGCTGGAAAGAATTAATATTGTCAATCAAAGTAATGAACTGGGTTATTTTACTATTAATAAACCATTTTTTCCCTATTAAACAAACACAAACATGCACTTAATGTTCGTTCTTGGCTTTAAATATTGATTTTAAAGTGATAATATCATAAAAGCTTTTTCAGACGCTCAATAACAAGTTGACAGGCATCAATCAACCCCACAATTATGATACATTTACCGTTATCAACAGTGTTATATTAATTACATTAAATTTTTAGATAATACTCCTGAGTTGCCTCCTACATTTAATAGTAACACCCTACTTCCTCCTTTATGAAATCGCCAACAATGGCAACAAAGTTTTTATCTGCCTACAAACAGTGTGGCTGATTACCCACTCCACCAGATTGTTGCTGGTGGTTGAACCTTGCCATCAATTCTTGATTGAAGTGAGTCCATTAATATTTAACCCAAACAAATGTTATATTTGTTCCTTTGACAGAACTCAAAGACTATCAACTTGGTGCTTCAACTTCTAGCTTTTGTGCGAGACGAAGAGGCCAGGAAAACAGTAAATTGATTTAAAATGAGTTGGAGGAATTAAATAAAACTTTATTTTTTAGCTGCACCTTCTTGCCTTGCAGGTTTCACAATGCAAGATACGTTTTTATTCTTGTGGGCTTGTTAAGATTGATAGATCTTTGATCACAGCCGTGAGTTGCAATTAAATCTGAAGTGGGGATAATGAAATGGTTTATTTTAGGTTGTTGGAGCTGTAACGACTTATTTGGTGATTTTGTTCCAGTTCAATAAAGTTTAATACTTGCTTCAATGAAGGATAACTAATAATTAAGATTATTTATTAACTGTTTGTTGGAACTAAATGTTAATTGTGTAAATACAGAGAGTACAAAATAATAAATTGTTATAAAATTTAAATATATAACTTGTTTTAATGATTATATATATTATAAGAAGTATTTTAATTAAAATTAATAACAGAAGCTGTTATTAATTTGTTTAACTTTTACTACCTTTATACACTGATAGATTAATAAATAAATAAATACTTGTTTCTGCATTTCGTGCGTCATCAGATAGGACATAATTCAAAATTGCAATTATGTACAACTCTGAAAATCCTATGACAAGCTTTACAATTAAAAGAGAGTTTAATTTAGTTAGTGGGGTAGCTTGCCGCTGCATTTACGGCGATAAGTTTTTTATTTGGAAACAATTATTAATTTTATTCTTTCAAAGGTAACAATTTTGAAAAATTAGACAGACTATCGTCGCTGAGTAAATGCAGCACTATTCTAAGTTTCAATTTATCAGCATACAAGTTTAGTTTTAAGATAATATCTATAATAAATAAATAAATAAATAAATAAATAAATAAATGTATTTATTTATAACTTTATTTATAAATAAGTACATTTAGATATTGGATAGGCGAATACAAATTGATTCACATAAAAACATAATACAATAAATGACATAATATTACACTTTTATTACAATAAATATACATACATATATATCAACTATACAAAAATATCAACTTTATAATATATAATAAATACGAAATTAATCAATCAGTTTAATTTTATGGTAATAAAACAAAATTTACGAAATAAGCTGAAAGAGAAAATCTGATTAGGACAGAAGAAACAAATATTTTACGACACACAAGTTACTAAATATAAATCTGTAATTCAGTGAAAAAGGCATAAATAGGAGATATAAAATAACACAAACTTTATTTTATTTATATAAGCTGAAAGAGAATATTTAATTAGATGACCTAAAGGACAAAAGAAACAAACATTTTATGATACATATGATGTAAAATTTATATTAATTAACATAAATATGCAAATTAATCAAAAAGGAATAAATATATGGATAGAAAATTAAACAGTTTTTTTTAATTATTTAAGCTGAAAGAGAAAATCTGATTAGATGACCTAAAGAACATAAGAAAAACATTTTATGATACATAAGATGTAAAATTTATATTAATTAACATACATGTGTAATTTAATGGAAAAGGGATAAATATATGGACAGAAAATTAAACAAAGTTTTCTTTATTTATGTAAGCTGAAAGAGAATATTTGATTAAATAACCTAAAGAACAGAAGAAACAATCGTTTTATGATACATATGAGGTAAAATTTATATTAATTAACATAAATATATAAATTAATGGAAAAGGAATAAATAAATGGATAGAAAATTAAACAAAGTTATCTTTATTTATGTAAGCTGAAAGAGAATATATGATTATATGACCTAAAGGACAGAATAAACAAACATTTTATGATACATGAGATGTAAAATTTATATTAATTAACATACATGTATAATTTAATAGAAAAGGGATAAATATATGGACAGGAAATTAAATAAAGTTTTATTTATGAAAGCTGAAAAAGAATATTTGATTAGATGACCTAAAGGACAGAAGAAACAAACATTTTATGATACATATGATGCAAAATTTATATTAATTAACAAATATATAAATTAATGGAAAAGCAATAAATATATGAATAGAAAATTAAACAAAGTTTTCATTATTTATGTAAGCTGAAAGAGAATATCTGATTAGATGATCTAAAGGACAGAAGAAACAAACATTTTATGATACATATGATGTAAAATTTATATTTATTAACATAAATATGTAAATTAATAGAAAAGGAATAAATATATGGATAGAAAATTAAACAACGTTTTCTTTATTTATTTAAGCTGAAAGAGAATATCTGATTAGATGACCTAAAGGACAGAAGAAACAAACATTTTATGACACATACGTAATATTTTCATTAATTAATCAAACTAAATCTGAAATTTAGTGGAAAAGGAATAAATAGGGGGTTAAGAAATAAAACAAAGTTTTCTTTATTTATGTAAGCTGAAAAGGAATATCTGAACATCATAGAAATAAACATTTTAGGCACATAAGAAGTAAAATGAATTACTCTAAATAAATTTGTTGTAATTTAGTGGATAAGGAATTAATATGGGGATTGAAATTAAAACAAAGTTTTCTTTATTTATGTAAGCTGAAAGAAGAATGTCCGAGTACATTACCCAAAGAACACATAAAACAATAAAAGCTTTACGAAAACTTTCCTTTTGGAAAGTAATGGAGCAAACAGTAATTTGTTCTACCGTCCGCAAATATTTAGTAAATTAATCGATGGACGCAATGATAAACCGACATCAAAGTTGATACGACGAAAAACGAACCGGAAATAATATGTTCAAAAACTTACTTTGCGTTGCCAGTTGCCCAGTTAACTAGTCTTGTTCTGGACCTACCTGAAATTAATAAAAAAGTTCAATTAATATTATTGTTTAATTGGTAATTCAATTATTTGTTACCTTTAATGCCCTTTCCCTGTTGCCTTATCGTCTCTCCAATGGTTGGTTGGGTCATCACAGTCCACGTTCACCAAAATAGTCCACCGTTGAAGAAAACACCACATCAGTGTTGTCCTTAGCACTTTTATTCGTCGAATCAATAAGAAAATAAACAAAAATCTCCCCTAAATGTTTTAGTTAAAAAAAGAACACTTTGAAATACTTTTTTTATTTGTATTTGTTGATGTAAAAAAGACGAAGTATTAATACTTTATTGGACTTTAAACTCTACTTATTTACTGTTCTTTACTTATCAACAAAAAATTAACAAAGTTTCCGTTTCAATAATCATTGTATAACTTCATTATGGTTTCTGCGTTAAACGTTCAGATAATCAGTGCACCCCCCGATCTAAAACCCAACCACTGCTGCCGCCAGGCTGCCTAATTAGAGCTTTTCGGTACAGTGACCAAGACTCCGGGTCGGGACTTCAAACCAGCAGGGGACCGAAAATCTCGCGCCCGATCTTACTTATCCAAGTAAAATATAAATACTTTCATTAATTTACAGGTGACCGACAATCTCTTTCTCCCGACTTTACTTATCCAAGTAAAGTAACGATACTTTCGACAATTTGTAGGCGACCGAAAATCTCTTTTTCTCAACTTTACTTATCCAAGAAAATATCAACCCTTTCCAAAAAGTTACTTCTGAATGCTTTTATTAATACTTATTACTGTAATTAATTTGCATGACTTCAGTTATCCAAGTAAAGTATAAAATTTATAGTTCTGTAATTTTATTTAATTTTTTACTATTAATCCAAGTAAAGTATTAAATACTTTTGAAAACGTATATTTAAACACTTTTACTTATTCCAGTAATGACAAAAAAATGTTCTTTTAATAGTTAACACAATGAGAGTCGATTATTTATTTATATTCCTAATGATTTTGTCCTGTAATAATAAAAATATACCATAAACCAGATACCCAGGAAGGAATTTCTAATGGTGAAAACTGATTTAAAATATAGATGTTAATACAAGTACTTTGGGTAAAAATCAAAATTTTATAATAAAATGTTTAAATATTAAATCGTAACTTCATTTATTAACTTGAATTAATTAATAAGTACATTATTAAATATAAATTGGATTTTTTATTGTGTGACAAAAACGTAATTTTAAAATTATTTAATTAAAACCTTCAATTATTTATATAATAATAAAGGCTATTTCCAAAAATAATTAATTTAATTTAATGCGTTGTAAGGAATGGTGGAGTTAGTTTTAGTAAAAACGACTACGTTCGACAAAAAAGAGTTTTTGCATCGATGTGTCGATCGGTACTCGATGTTTTTCGATGACAAAAAAGTGATCCTTGGTGTGTCACACCATAAATGTCGGTGTTCAGTATCGATTACACAATCAATGTTCAAGTATTTTATTCATTTTAAATAATTTATTTTTCAATTATTTTAATTAAATTAAAGATTAGATTATTTAAATATTTAAAATCTTACTCATAAAAACAATTTTTATAAAATTTAAACAACTTCAGAACTATAAAAAAATATAATAAATCATTTTCGACCAATAAAATTAAAAAAGTTGATCAAATTGTTTCCGGAATTTTTTAATTCTTGTTTAGTTAAACTGATTTTAAATACTATTAGTAAAACAATATACAATAATAAACTAATAGTACTTAATTTACTGTTATAATTTTTGAATATTAGGCAGAAACTTTAAATTAACTCACTAATTAAAGTTCTTGTTATGTTATTACGTAACTGTCCCGAAATTTCGTTTAAATATACAATTAAATACCAAATTAACTTAATTTACTGTTAAAATATTTGAATATTAGGCAGAAACTTTAAATTAATTCATACTAATTAAAGTTCTTGATATGTTATTACGTAACTGTCCTGAAATTTCGTTTAAATAAATAAAATTTAGAAAATCAGACTCTTATTTTAATAAAATTTAAATATACGACAAACAATTAACAAAATTTTTCAACATTTAAATAAAAAAAATTAAAAAATCCCTTAAACAATTGATTCAAAATAAAAAATCCTACCTTTTAACTCCGCAGTCCATGTCCTGTAGGGCACTAATTGATCGTACGTTGGTTGCACTACCCCGAACCGCACCACCAAATTAATTGGGGGTGGGTGGAAGCGCGAACTACCCAAAATTATATTCGTCTTTATGATAAATTAAGGGAAATAGAAACTAAATATATTCTATCCCTGCTTGTTTCTGCATTTCGTGCGTCATCAGATAGGACATAATTCAAAATTGTATCTCTGCAGTAGATGTACAATTTTGAAAATCCTATGACAAGCCTTACAATTTAAAAATACAATTTTGGGTTAATAATTTGTAGGTGAGCTTGTCGCTGCATTTACGGCGTAAAACTATTCAATTGAATTCGCTGAGTAAATGCAGCTCTACACTAAGTTACAATTTACTAAAATCTAAATACTCTATTATCTGTAAATAAATTAAAATTATTAATTATTATGAATTCCTGCAAATAAAGAAAATTGTAGGTCAATAAATGTGATGAAAATAAAACAAATTAAATTTTCTTTAATTTATTTAAGCTGAAAGAGAGAGCCTTATTAGTATTATTTAAAAGGCATATAAATGAATACAATACTCCTGAAAAACATACCAAACAAACATTTAACACAATTGTATCATTAATTTATTTGAGCTGAAAAGAAAGTCTGATTAGAATGGACAAACAAAATTAAAATAAACCATTCCTGAAAATAATAAAAGATATTTTTCTTACACTTTTTAAAAATATATTTATATATAAATCAAAAGATTATGATGCAAGAAGATTAGGAATTAAAATCAATATGTTTAAAAACTTACTTTGCGTTGCCAGTTGCCAGGTTAACTAGTCTTATTCTGGACTACCTGAAATTAATCAAAAACCTTCAATTAAAATATCATTGTTTGACTATTAAAATTATAAATTATTACCATTAATACCCTTTCCATGTTGCCTTATCGTCTTTCCAATGGTTGGTTGGGTCACCATCATCACACATCCAAGTAGAGTTGATTTGTTCTGAAATTCTGTCAAACAAGGCATGCATTAAATCTTATAAACTATCCATGCAACATTTTTATTTATGCATTTATTTTTAATCGATTCAATCTCCACTTAATCCAAGTAGAGTTGATTTGTTCTGAAATTCTGTCATACAAGACATGCATTAATTCTTATAAACTATACATGCAAAATTTTTATCCATGCATTTATTTTTAATCGATTCAATCTCCACTTAATCCAAGTAGAGTTGATTTTGTCTGAAATTCTGTCAAACAAGGCATGCATTAATTCTTATAAACTAGACATGCAAAACTTTTATCCATGCATTTTTTTTAAACGATTCAATCTCCACTTAATCCAAGTAGAGTTGATTTTTTCTGAAATTCTGTCAAACAAGGCATGCATTAATTCTTATAAACTAGACATGCAAAACTTTTATCCATGCATTTATTTTTAATCGATTCAATCTCCACTTAATCCAAGTAGAGTTGATTTTGTCTGAAATTCTGTCAAACAAGGCATGCATTAATTCTTATAAACTAGACATGCAAAACTTTTATCCATGCATTTTTTTTTTAAACGATTCAATCTCCACTTAATCCAAGTAGAGTTGATTTTGTCTGAAATTCTGTCAAACAAGGCATGCATTAATTCTTATAAACTAGACATGCAAAACTTTTATCCATGCATTTTTTTTTAAACGATTCAATCTCCACTTAATCCAAGTAGAGTTGATTTTTTCTGAAATTCTGTCAAACAAGGCATGCATTAATTCTTATAAACTAGACATGCAAAACTTTTATCCATGCATTTTTTTTAAACGATTCAATCTCCACTTAATCCAAGTAGAGTTGATTTTTTCTGAAATTCTGTCAAACAAGGCATGCATTAATTCTTATAAACTAGACATGCAAAACTTTTATCCATGCATTTATTTTTAATCGATTCAATCTCCACTTAATCCAAGTAGAGTTGATTTTGTCTGAAATTCTGTCAAACAAGGCATGCATTAATTCTTATAAACTAGACATGCAAAACTTTTATCCATGCATTTATTTTTAATCGATTCAATCTCCACTTAATCCAAGTAGAGTTGATTTTGTCTGAAATTCTGTCAAACAAGGCATGCATTAATTCTTATAAACTAGACATGCAAAACTTTTATCCATGCATTTTTTTTTAAACGATTCAATCTCCACTTAACCCAAGTAGAGTTGATTTTTTCTGAAATTCTGTCAAACAAGGCATGCATTAATTCTTATAAACTAGACATGCAAAACTTTTATCCATGCATTTATTTTTAATCGATTCAATCTCCACTTAATCCAAGTAGAGTTGATTTTGTCTGAAATTCTGTCAAACAAGGCATGCATTAATTCTTATAAACTAGACATGCAAAACTTTTATCCATGCATTTTTTTTTTAAACGATTCAATCTCCACTTAATCCAAGTAGAGTTGTTTTTTTCTGAAATTCTATCAAACAAGGCATGCATTAATTCTTATAAACTAGACATGCAAAACTTTTATCCATGCATTTATTTTTAATCGATTCAATCTCCACTTAATCCAAGTAGAGTTGATTTTGTCTGAAATTCTGTCAAACAAGGCATGCATTAATTCTTATAAACTAGACATGCAAAACTTTTATCCATGCATTTTTTTTAAACGATTCAATCTCCACTTAATCCAAGTAGAGTTGATTTTTTCTGAAATTCTGTCAAACAAGGCATGCATTAATTCTTATAAACTAGACATGCAAAACTTTTATCCATGCATTTATTTTTAATCGATTCAATCTCCACTTAATCCAAGTAGAGTTGATTTTGTCTGAAATTCTGTCAAACAAGGCATGCATTAATTCTTATAAACTAGACATGCAAAACTTTTATCCATGCATTTATTTTTAATCGATTCAATCTCCACTTAATCCAAGTAGAGTTGATTTTGTCTGAAATTCTGTCAAACAAGGCATGCATTAATTCTTATAAACTAGACATGCAAAACTTTTATCCATGCATTTTTTTTTAAACGATTCAATCTCCACTTAACCCAAGTAGAGTTGATTTTTTCTGAAATTCTGTCAAACAAGGCATGCATTAATTCTTATAAACTAGACATGCAAAACTTTTATCCATGCATTTATTTTTAATCGATTCAATCTCCACTTAATCCAAGTAGAGTTGATTTTGTCTGAAATTCTGTCAAACAAGGCATGCATTAATTCTTATAAACTAGACATGCAAAACTTTTATCCATGCATTTTTTTTTTAAACGATTCAATCTCCACTTAATCCAAGTAGAGTTGTTTTTTTCTGAAATTCTATCAAACAAGGCATGCATTAATTCTTATAAACTAGACATGCAAAACTTTTATCCATGCATTTATTTTTAATCGATTCAATCTCCACTTAATCCAAGTAGAGTTGATTTTGTCTGAAATTCTGTCAAACAAGGCATGCATTAATTCTTATAAACTAGACATGCAAAACTTTTATCCATGCATTTATTTTTAATCGATTCAATCTCCACTTAATCCAAGTAGAGTTGATTTTGTCTGAAATTCTGTCAAACAAGGCATGCATTAATTCTTATAAACTAGACATGCAAAACTTTTATCCATGCATTTTTTTTTAAACGATTCAATCTCCACTTAACCCAAGTAGAGTTGATTTTTTCTGAAATTCTGTCAAACAAGGCATGCATTAATTCTTATAAACTAGACATGCAAAACTTTTATCCATGCATTTATTTTTAATCGATTCAATCTCCACTTAATCCAAGTAGAGTTGATTTTGTCTGAAATTCTGTCAAACAAGGCATGCATTAATTCTTATAAACTAGACATGCAAAACTTTTATCCATGCATTTTTTTTTTAAACGATTCAATCTCCACTTAATCCAAGTAGAGTTGTTTTTTTCTGAAATTCTATCAAACAAGGCATGCATTAATTCTTATAAACTAGACATGCAAAACTTTTATCCATGCATTTATTTTTAATCGATTCAATCTCCACTTAATCCAAGTAGAGTTGATTTTGTCTGAAATTCTGTCAAACAAGGCATGCATTAATTCTTATAAACTAGACATGCAAAACTTTTATCCATGCATTTTTTTTTAAACGATTCAATCTCCACTTAATCCAAGTAGAGTTGTTTTTTTCTGAAATTCTATCAAACAAGGCATGCATTAATTCTTATAAACTAGACATGCAAAACTTTTATCCATGCATTTGTTTTTAATCGATTCAATCTCCACTTAATCCAAGTAGAGTTGATTTTTTCTGAAATTCTGTCAAACAAGGCATGCATTAATTCTTATAAACTAGACATGCAAAACTTTTATCCATGCATTTATTTTTAATCGATTCAATCTCCACTTAATCCAAGTAGAGTTGATTTTGTCTGAAATTCTGTCAAACAAGGCATGCATTAATTCTTATAAACTAGACATGCAAAACTTTTATCCATGCATTTATTTTTAATCGATTCAATCTCCACTTAATCCAAGTAGAGTTGATTTTGTCTGAAATTCTGTCAAACAAGGCATGCATTAATTCTTATAAACTAGACATGCAAAACTTTTATCCATGCATTTTTTTTTTAAACGATTCAATCTCCACTTAATCCAAGTAGAGTTGTTTTTTTCTGAAATTCTATCAAACAAGGCATGCATTAATTCTTATAAACTAGACATGCAAAA
Source organism: Aethina tumida (assembly GCF_024364675.1). Lineage (NCBI taxonomy): Eukaryota > Metazoa > Arthropoda > Insecta > Coleoptera > Nitidulidae > Aethina > Aethina tumida. Next base: position 16,258,738 of record NC_065440.1, on the reverse strand, counting down.
CTTTTATCCATGCATTTATTTTTAATCGATTCAATCTCCACTTAATCCAAGTAGAGTTGATTTTGTCTGAAATTCTGTCAAACAAGGCATGCATTAATTCTTATAAACTAGACATGCAAAACTTTTATCCATGCATTTTTTTTTAAACGATTCAATCTCCACTTAATCCAAGTAGAGTTGTTTTTTTCTGAAATTCTATCAAACAAGGCATGCATTAATTCTTATAAACTAGACATGCAAAACTTTTATCCATGCATTTTTTTTTAAACGATTCAATCTCCACTTAATCCAAGTAGAGTTGATTTTTTCTGAAATTCTGTCAAACAAGGCATGCATTAATTCTTATAAACTAGACATGCAAAACTTTTATCCATGCATTTATTTTTAATCGATTCAATCTCCACTTAATCCAAGTAGAGTTGATTTTGTCTGAAATTCTGTCAAACAAGGCATGCATTAATTCTTATAAACTAGACATGCAAAACTTTTATCCATGCATTTTTTTTTAAACGATTCAATCTCCACTTAATCCAAGTAGAGTTGATTTTTTCTGAAATTCTGTCAAACAAGGCATGCATTAATTCTTATAAACTAGACATGCAAAACTTTTATCCATGCATTTATTTTTAATCGATTCAATCTCCACTTAATCCAAGTAGAGTTGATTTTTTCTGAAATTCTGTCAAACAAGGCATGCATTAATTCTTATAAACTAGACATGCAAAACTTTTATCCATGCATTTTTTTTTAAACGATTCAATCTCCACTTAATCCAAGTAGAGTTGATTTTTTCTGAAATTCTGTCAAACAAGGCATGCATTAATTCTTATAAACTAGACATGCAAAACTTTTATCCATGCATTTATTTTTAATCGATTCAATCTCCACTTAATCCAAGTAGAGTTGATTTTGTCTGAAATTCTGTCAAACAAGGCATGCATTAATTCTTATAAACTAGACATGCAAAACTTTTATCCATGCATTTTTTTTTAAACGATTCAATCTCCACTTAATCCAAGTAGAGTTGATTTTTTCTGAAATTCTGTCAAACAAGGCATGCATTAATTCTTATAAACTAGACATGCAAAACTTTTATCCATGCATTTAATTTTAATCGATTCAATCTCCACTTAATCCAAGTAGAGTTGATTTTGTCTGAAATTCTGTCAAACAAGGCATGCATTAATTCTTATAAACTAGACATGCAAAACTTTTATCCATGCATTTTTTTTTAAACGATTCAATCTCCACTTAATCCAAGTAGAGTTGATTTTTTCTGAAATTCTGTCAAACAAGGCATGCATTAATTCTTATAAACTAGACATGCAAAACTTTTATCCATGCATTTTTTTTTTAAACGATTCAATCTCCACTTAATCCAAGTAGAGTTGTTTTTTTCTGAAATTCTATCAAACAAGGCATGCATTAATTCTTATAAACTAGACATGCAAAACTTTTATCCACGCATTTATTTTTAATCGATTCAATCTCCACTTAATCCAAGTAGAGTTGATTTTTTCTGAAATTCTGTCAAACAAGGCATGCATTAATTCTTATAAACTAGACATGCAAAACTTTTATCCATGCATTTATTTTTAATCGATTCAATCTCCACTTAATCCAAGTAGAGTTGATTTTGTCTGAAATTCTGTCAAACAAGGCATGCATTAATTCTTATAAACTAGACATGCAAAACTTTTATCCATGCATTTATTTTTAATCGATTCAATCTCCACTTAATCCAGGTAGAGTTGATTTTTTCTGAAATTCTGTCAAACAAGGCATGCATTAATTCTTATAAACTAGACATGCAAAACTTTTATCCATGCATTTTTTTTTTAAACGATTCAATCTCCACTTAATCCAAGTAGAGTTGTTTTTTTCTGAAATTCTATCAAACAAGGCATGCATTAATTCTTATAAACTAGACATGCAAAACTTTTATCCATGCATTTATTTTTAATCGATTCAATCTCCACTTAATCCAAGTAGAGTTGATTTTGTCTGAAATTCTGTCAAACAAGGCATGCATTAATTCTTATAAACTAGACATGCAAAACTTTTATCCATGCATTTTTTTTTAAACGATTCAATCTCCACTTAATCCAAGTAGAGTTGATTTTTTCTGAAATTCTGTCAAACAAGGCATGCATTAATTCTTATAAACTAGACATGCAAAACTTTTATCCATGCATTTAATTTTAATCGATTCAATCTCCACTTAATCCAAGTAGAGTTGATTTTGTCTGAAATTCTGTCAAACAAGGCATGCATTAATTCTTATAAACTAGACATGCAAAACTTTTATCCATGCATTTTTTTTTAAACGATTCAATCTCCACTTAATCCAAGTAGAGTTGATTTTTTCTGAAATTCTGTCAAACAAGGCATGCATTAATTCTTATAAACTAGACATGCAAAACTTTTATCCATGCATTTTTTTTTTAAACGATTCAATCTCCACTTAACCCAAGTAGAGTTGTTTTTTTCTGAAATTCTATCAAACAAGGCATGCATTAATTCTTATAAACTAGACATGCAAAACTTTTATCCATGCATTTATTTTTAATCGATTCAATCTCCACTTAATCCAAGTAGAGTTGATTTTTTCTGAAATTCTGTCAAACAAGGCATGCATTAATTCTTATAAACTAGACATGCAAAACTTTTATCCATGCATTTATTTTTAATCGATTCAATATCCACTTAATCCAAGTAGAGTTGATTTTGTCTGAAATTCTGTCAAACAAGGCATGCATTAATTCTTATAAACTAGACATGCAAAACTTTTATCCATGCATTTATTTTTAATCGATTCAATCTCCACTTAATCCAAGTAGAGTTGATTTTTTCTGAAATTCTGTCAAACAAGGCATGCATTAATTCTTATAAACTAGACATGCAAAACTTTTATCCATGCATTTTTTTTTTAAACGATTCAATCTCCACTTAATCCAAGTAGAGTTGTTTTTTTCTGAAATTCTATCAAACAAGGCATGCATTAATTCTTATAAACTAGACATGCAAAACTTTTATCCATGCATTTATTTTTAATCGATTCAATCTCCACTTAATCCAAGTAGAGTTGATTTTTTCTGAAATTCTGTCAAACAAGGCATGCATTAATTCTTATAAACTAGACATGCAAAACTTTTATCCATGCATTTTTTTTTAAAACGATTCAATCTCCACTTAATCCAAGTAGAGTTGTTTTTTTCTGAAATTCTATCAAACAAGGCATGCATTAATTCTTATAAACTAGACATGCAAAACTTTTATCCATGCATTTATTTTTAATCGATTCAATCTCCACTTAATCCAAGTAGAGTTGATTTTGTCTGAAATTCTGTCAAACAAGGCATGCATTAATTCTTATAAACTAGACATGCAAAACTTTTATCCATGCATTTTTTTTTAAACGATTCAATCTCCACTTAATCCAAGTAGAGTTGATTTTTTCTGAAATTCTGTCAAACAAGGCATGCATTAATTCTTATAAACTAGACATGCAAAACTTTTATCCATGCATTTTTTTTTTAAACGATTCAATCTCCACTTAATCCAAGTAGAGTTGTTTTTTTCTGAAATTCTATCAAACAAGGCATGCATTAATTCTTATAAACTAGACATGCAAAACTTTTATCCATGCATTTATTTTTAATCGATTCAATCTCCACTTAATCCAAGTAGAGTTGATTTTGTCTGAAATTCTGTCAAACAAGGCATGCATTAATTCTTATAAACTAGACATGCAAAACTTTTATCCATGCATTTTTTTTTAAACGATTCAATCTCCACTTAATCCAAGTAGAGTTGATTTTTTCTGAAATTCTGTCAAACAAGGCATGCATTAATTCTTATAAACTAGACATGCAAAACTTTTATCCATGCATTTAATTTTAATCGATTCAATCTCCACTTAATCCAAGTAGAGTTGATTTTGTCTGAAATTCTGTCAAACAAGGCATGCATTAATTCTTATAAACTAGACATGCAAAACTTTTATCCATGCATTTTTTTTTAAACGATTCAATCTCCACTTAATCCAAGTAGAGTTGATTTTTTCTGAAATTCTGTCAAACAAGGCATGCATTAATTCTTATAAACTAGACATGCAAAACTTTTATCCATGCATTTTTTTTTTAAACGATTCAATCTCCACTTAATCCAAGTAGAGTTGTTTTTTTCTGAAATTCTATCAAACAAGGCATGCATTAATTCTTATAAACTAGACATGCAAAACTTTTATCCATGCATTTATTTTTAATCGATTCAATCTCCACTTAATCCAAGTAGAGTTGATTTTTTCTGAAATTCTGTCAAACAAGGCATGCATTAATTCTTATAAACTAGACATGCAAAACTTTTATCCATGCATTTATTTTTAATCGATTCAATATCCACTTAATCCAAGTAGAGTTGATTTTGTCTGAAATTCTGTCAAACAAGGCATGCATTAATTCTTATAAACTAGACATGCAAAACTTTTATCCATGCATTTATTTTTAATCGATTCAATCTCCACTTAATCCAAGTAGAGTTGATTTTTTCTGAAATTCTGTCAAACAAGGCATGCATTAATTCTTATAAACTAGACATGCAAAACTTTTATCCATGCATTTTTTTTTTAAACGATTCAATCTCCACTTAATCCAAGTAGAGTTGTTTTTTTCTGAAATTCTATCAAACAAGGCATGCATTAATTCTTATAAACTAGACATGCAAAACTTTTATCCATGCATTTATTTTTAATCGATTCAATCTCCACTTAATCCAAGTAGAGTTGATTTTTTCTGAAATTCTGTCAAACAAGGCATGCATTAATTCTTATAAACTAGACATGCAAAACTTTTATCCATGCATTTTTTTTTTAAACGATTCAATCTCCACTTAATCCAAGTAGAGTTGTTTTTTTCTGAAATTCTATCAAACAAGGCATGCATTAATTCTTATAAACTAGACATGCAAAACTTTTATCCATGCATTTATTTTTAATCGATTCAATCTCCACTTAATCCAAGTAGAGTTGATTTTTTCTGAAATTCTGTCAAACAAGGCATGCATTAATTCTTATAAACTAGACATGCAAAACTTTTATCCATGCATTTTTTTAAACGATTCAATCTCCACTTAATCCAAGTAGAGTTGATTTGTTCTGAAATTCTGTCAAACATGTCATGCATTAATTCTTATAAACTATCCATGCAACATTTTTATCCATGCATTTATTTTTAATCGATTCAATCTCCACTTAATCCAAGTAGAGTTGATTTTTTCTGAAATTCTGTCAAACAAGGCATGCATTAATTCTTATAAACTAGACATGCAAAACTTTTATCCATGCATTTATTTTTAATCGATTCAATCTCCACTTAATCCAAGTAGAGTTGATTTTTCCTGAAATTTTGTCAAACAAGGCATGCATTAATTCTTATATACTATCCATACAAAATTTTTATCCATGCATTTATTTTTAATCGATTCAATCTCCACTTAATCCAAGTAGAGTTGATTTTTCCTGAAATTTTGTCAAACAAGGCATGCATTAATTCTTATATACTATCCATACAAAATTTTTATCCATGCATTTATTTTTAATCGATTCAATCTCCACTTAATCCAAGTAGAGTTGATTTTGTCTGAAATTCTGTCAAACAAGGCATGCATTAATTCTTATAAACTAGACATGCAAAACTTTTATCCATGCATTTTTTTAAACGATTCAATCTCCACTTAATCCAAGTAGAGTTGATTTGTTCTGAAATTCTGTCAAACATGTCATGCATTAATTCTTATAAACTATCCATGCAACATTTTTATCCATGCATTTATTTTTAATCGATTCAATCTCCACTTAATCCAAGTAGAGTTGATTTTTTCTGAAATTCTGTCAAACAAGGCATGCATTAATTCTTATAAACTAGACATGCAAAACTTTTATCCATGCATTTATTTTTAATCGATTCAATCTCCACTTAATCCAAGTAGAGTTGATTTTGTCTGAAATTCTGTCAAACAAGGCATGCATTAATTCTTATAAACTAGACATGCAAAACTTTTATCCATGCATTTTTTTTTAAACGATTCAATCTCCACTTAATCCAAGTAGAGTTGATTTTTTCTGAAATTCTGTCAAACAAGGCATGCATTAATTCTTATAAACTAGACATGCAAAACTTTTATCCATGCATTTATTTTTAATCGATTCAATCTCCACTTAATCCAAGTAGAGTTGATTTTGTCTGAAATTCTGTCAAACAAGGCATGCATTAATTCTTATAAACTAGACATGCAAAACTTTTATCCATGCATTTTTTTTTTAAACGATTCAATCTCCACTTAATCCAAGTAGAGTTGATTTTTTCTGAAATTCTGTCAAACAAGGCATGCATTAATTCTTATAAACTAGACATGCAAAACTTTTATCCATGCATTTATTTTTAAACGATTCAATCTCCACTTAATCCAAGAAGAGTTGATTTTGTCTGAAATTTTGTCAAACAGGTCATGCATTAATTCTTATAAACTATCCATGCAAACTTTTATCCATGCATTTATTTTCAATCGATTCAATCTCCACTTAATCCAAGTAGAGTTGATTTTTTCTGAAATTTTGTCAAACAGGTCATGCATTAATTCTTATAAACTATCCATGCAACATTTTTATCCATGCATTTATTTTTAATCGATTCAATCTCCACTTAATCCAAGTAGAGTTGATTTGTTCTGAAATTCTGTCAAACAAGGCATGCATTAATTCTTATAAACTATACATGCAAAATTTTTATCCATGCATTTAATTTTAATCGATTCGATCTCCACTTAATCCAAGTAGAGTTGATTTGTTCTGAAAATCTGTCAAACAAGGCATGCATTAATTCTTATAAACTAGACATGCATTAATTCTTATAAACTATCCATGCAACATTTTTATCCATGCATTTATTTTTAATCGATTCAATCTCCACTTAATCCAAGTAGAGTTGATTTTTCCTGAAATTTTGTCAAACAAGGCATGCATTAATTCTTATATACTATCCATACAAAATTTTTATCCATGCATTTATTTTTAATCGATTCAATCTCCACTTAATCCAAGTAGAGTTGATTTATTCTGAAATTGTGTGATACAAGGCATGCATTTATTCTTTTAAACTATCCATGTTTTTATTTTTAATTGATTGATACTCTACTTTTATTCTTATGAACTAATTTCCATGCAAAGATTTATAAACGCAATTATTATTTTAATTGTTATTAACCATTCAATTGTTCTTTCATTAGTTAAAACATTGAGAATTGATTATTTATTTATATTATTAGTGACTTATATAATACAATTTTTATAATTATATAAACATACTATTATCAAGTTAGTCTGTATTTTGTTCTTAATTATGGTGTGGATGTGTTTGAATTATTTTCTTAATTATTAAGCGTTTATTTTATTTTATTTTTAATTAAAATTAATTAAAACCGACATTAAAAAAATATATTTATAGTGATTATTGTATTTAAGTTTCAATAGATTCAACTAAATTTATATTTCTGGGTAGGAATTGATATAAAATAATTTCAAAATATAATTGCAATTAAAAAACAACATTAAAGTGCCGTTTATATAAAATAATTATATAACCCCGTAAACGAATAGGCACCTACTTTACAATTCAGGGTTGTATCCAGTAAATCCAATAGGGTACTAATCACAACAACAATTGGACACACAAGTCACCACACTAAGTTAACTTGGATGGTATGGTGGCGCGTGACCACCACCCCTCTCGACCCAACTGGTCGATACGACGGTCGATAACAGACTGACTGGTGTGACTCACGCGGCGTCCTTTATATCGGCTAATGGCGGCCAATGGCGGCGACTCATCCCTGGCTTCTGATTGGTCGACGTCGAGGTTATGTTAAGTCATGCGTGACGAGAACATTCTCAACCGAATTGGAATTTTCCCTTTACAAATTTTTCCTATGGAAATTTTTCCTATACAAATATATTGTTTTATAATAAATAATTGTTTATATGTTATTATAATCATTATAATTAATATAACATATTGTTAAAATTAAGTTAATTTTATAATTGATATATTATAAACAATAGATTCATTTAAATTGCAAATAAATAATAATATATAAAGAAAATACAAGAATTTGATCGATACAAATAATATCCGAAATTTATTGTAAAAATACGTAAATATATATAATTAAATACGTTAATAATTAATAATATGTGTTAATAATAATAAATATTTACCTACTGTTTTATAATAAAAAATTGTTTATATTATTATAATCATTATAATTAATATAGCATATTGTTAAAATCAAATTAATTTTATAATTGATCATTTATAAACAATAGGCTCATTTCAATCGAAATTAAATATATAATTAATTAACAATGGTTTTATGGATATTAGTTTCTTAAAACAAAATAGTTATTAAGAACAATTGAAATAATTCATTTAGAATTTGAAAATAGGTTTGATTAATGGAAAGGTTACATTATAAAATTATTTTTAATAACAAAAATATCAACGACTGTGAATTTCGCGATTTATATATTTATGTATTAATTTCAAATTATATATAAACAACCATGTTGGGGATTCACACCGAGTTTCATATTCTCAAAGTTGCCGTTGAGTTCCGATTCGGAAACCGAACCTTGCCGAACGTGTCTAAGGAAAATAACCAGTTCACAGAGGATTACGTAATTCCTTTAAGAAGGTTTTTGATTGAAATGGAATTTTTTCTTTAAAACATCCGATTTTGTACAGTCTTAAAAACATTTTATATTAATTGTTTTAATATTATTAGCCTATTTTACCTGTTTAATAATAATAATCAAAAAATCTGAGATTCTAATCGACAAATTTTAAATAAATAACCATTTTTGTCCTATTTCAGAATATTATAAACCATCAAAATACAGCAATTTTAATGTAAAATTATATAAATTGTTGTTTAAAATATGTATATGAACAATATCTAAGAGAATTTATAAATTTATACACATATTTATTTATAATTAACAAATAAGCAATATAATTACTTTATTATAACATTAAATTGAATGTTTACATTATTATTAACAATTTCGAGCATAATCTAATAGAATTTATAAATTTGAACATTATTAATAGATTGAAATTGAATTTTTCCATTAAAATATCCAATTTAACACTAACAAATCTTATAAATGTTTTATATTAATTGCTTAATGTTCCAATTGACAAATTTTAACCATTTTTTTTATCTCAATACAAATTAATATGAACAATGAAAATACAGAAATTTTAAAGTAAAATTAATTAAAGTGAACATTTGTATCAAGATTACTTTAATTTAATTATTTTTAATAAGCAATTTGATGATTTTTATTGAACTTTGTTACAATTAAGATTTTCTAATGAGTGTCTGCATTAAAATATATATTTTTACTATTAAAATTATTATTTTTATAATTTATTATGTGTTATTTATTTATATTCATATAATAAAAAGTGTTGTAACTAATTTTATATTTATGAACGAATAAATTTTCAAGGTTTATTAAGTGAAACTAGAAAATAATATTTAACAACTTTAACCAAGGAATTAATTATTATGGTTTATTTAATGATTTCATTCTATTTCAACAAAATTTTATTAGTCAATTATTTAGGGTAACTAATTTTATTATCTAAAACTAAAAAATAAACACAATAAATTGTTATAAAAATTTAATAAAATAGTTTTTTAACAAAAATTGTAAACTTAAACTATGTAGCTTTTGCCTTTTTCTTTTCTTCAGCCTCTTTGGCTCTCTTTAACTGCATTTCCCTCTGCTGCTGTAAAACTTTCCTGAATGTTTCTTCTTCAACATCATCTTGAGCTAAAAAGCAACATAATTATTTATCACACATTTATAATTTTAAAATGATTTACCTTCAAATGGTGCTTCTTCTCCCTCTGAGTCTGAACTGCTGTCGTTTCCAGCATGCCTCAAGAAAACATCAGATAATTCAATTCCTGCTGGTTTTTGTGTTAGTAAACTGTCACTTTTGTCTTCTTTAGCCTCTTTCATTTCTTGGGCCCTTTTTGCTTCTGTTTCTGCTTTGATTTTCTCCCACTCAACTCGATAATCACTGGAAATAATGCAATTATTAATGATCAACTTAAGTATACAATAGTTACTTTTCATATTCGTCCCTGGCCTTTTCAACCAACTCGAACAGCTCATCAATTCCTTCCCCAGTCGCTGCACTGACTCCACACACTTTGAGATTCTGATAGAATTCATCCAAAGCTAAGGCCATGGATCTGGTTAAGTTGCTGATGTAACTCTCGTCGTTTTCAAGGGCTTCTTGAAACGATTCGAAGTCGCTCATCCAATCTTTCGCGTAAGAATGATCCACTATATCCACTTTGTTCATTACCACGATAAAAGGCAGGCGGGTTTTGTACAAAATTGAACAGGCATAAAGCATGTTGGACATGAATGTTATGGGTGACGTGCTCCTCACACAATCAACCACATATAAAATCACAGTGGGGAACGATGACGCCAAAGTTTCGGTTATAATAGACCCTAAAAGCCAACAAATTACAATCAATGACAATAAACCTCAGCAAAAACAAACCAGAGACAGACCACGTAAACACCTCAATCTGCCCGGGCGTGTCCAAAACGCAATACTCGTTGGGTGCCTTCTCAATGTACTTCAAAACATCAGGAAACTTGGTCGAAAACAAGTTGAGGGATGTTACAATGGCTCCGTTGGGGCCCAGTTTGTACTGTTTCATGACGTCCTTGTATTTTACAGTGTCCCTGATGTCGATGTTGGCGAAGTACGGCAGCTGCAAGCAGGCGGGGTCCAAGTTGACGACGTAGGGTTTCTTGTTGTCTGTGGACAGTCGGGTGACCAGGGACGTTTTACCGGAGCCTGCCATGCCCAACACTATGAGGCAGACGGGCCGTTTCGACTCCTGGGGCTGCGCCGCACCGGCGTTTTCCATCGTGGTTACTAATTTTTGGGGGCCGAGGTGAATCACTTGAACGCTTCGAATTTGAGGTTAGAATTGTGTTGACTTTAATATTTATGTTTGTTTGGTATGTGGTTTTGTATTAAGGCGTATTTGTGTTATGTTATGTTATTTTATCGTTCTAAACGTTCTAAAACACTGCTGTAATCGAATAACAGCAAATAATAAATTATTGGCGTCAACTTGGTTGCCTACATTTATGGGAGTCTATACAGTGCTCTAATCAAATAACTGCGATATTTATTGGTGTCAATTGGGTTGCCTACCTTTCAGGGCACCTTTTATTAAATTTAAAATTAAATTAATATTTTATTATAAAAAGTATAAACATTGTAATCAGAGAAGTGAGAATAAAAAGTGGATAAGAACAGTGATAAAAAAGTATGTTTATTTACTCATATAATAATTTTGTTTTATTTAAACTGTAAAAACAATATAAAATAAAAAAAATTAATTTAATTGTACATAAAAATAAGTAAAACATACTTAAAAATAAGAAATAAGATGTTGTAAACAACTTTTTATCTTCCCTGTAACATTGTTACAACCACTTTTTATTTTCATGTCTTCAGTTCATAAATAAATCACAGGAGAAATTAAACGAAAAATTTACAACCGCACAATTACGTTAATTATCCACTTAAGAATAATGTAATTCACTTAATTTTTATGTGATACTGTGTGCAAATTAAGATGATAACGCGCATCATCAAAATAAACACACGCATTGTTTTCTAAACGAGTTCAACATTAAAAATGTGTCGTCCATAATTCATTGGAGTCACTTTCACCTTGTAAAATCATAACAATTAATTATTAGGTAGCGGAAAAAATAAATTAGACTGTGTTAAATATAAATAATTGTCACATGGATAAATATCTGGACTATATGGAGGATGAATTCAGATAGAAATACGTATGTTAATACCAAGTGAGTACGTAGGGGATATAGCTCAGTGGTAGAGCGTTCGCTTTGCATGTGAAAGGCCCCGGGTTCGATCCCCGGTATCTCCAACTACTTTTTACGTTCTCACTTCGTTTTTTAACCAGCTTGACATTTTTTTTATGCCACCAAAACTCGGACACACTTAAAAGGACGCATAAAAAGAAGGTCAGCAATAAATGTAAAGGCTGCAACTCTTCACCTTGTCAACTCATAATAAAACAAACAAAATGACTTCAATGATCCCAGTTAAAAATCAAACAACGAACAAGGAAGATTCATTGAACGATCACAAAACAAACAATATTTACCAATACACCGCTAAGGTTACGGCATACCAATAATTTATCATCGGTTCTTTGGAAAATCGAGTTTGAAATGCAAAAAAAAACTGCCGATTAGGAAGTATCATTGATACGCGACCTCAGACGGACCTTTTCACTGACCTCAACCTTAAAAATGCGGCACGATCAGGTGAAACGACTTTTTAAACGAATATTACTATCAACCGCCTCATAAATATCTAAATATGGATGAATCTGGCGAACGATTAGTCATGATGGCTGATGAGAACTCTACTTATAAGTAGTTATATCGGATGATGAAATTAGAATGTTGATTTTGAGTGGGCATTATGTTTGTTTTAATCATTAAAACGTGAATATAATACATATATTTTAATTATTAGTTTATTTTATCTAATTTATTGCTAATGAAATTAAGAGTTTCCAATATGGGAAACGATTTCCCAATGTCTCTGTCGTAAAGTTTGTCTTGTTATTTACATTATTACCTATTTAATTATTGTTTCAAATAAAGCACCTGCTTTAATGAGACAAGTCTTTTGTATTACTTTCTTTACTTTTACAAATATTTACTTGAAACTAGAGATTTTGTTGCATTCATTGATCATCCCAAGGTGAATCAATACAAGAAATAATTAGATCCTTAAAAACTGATTAACATTTTCATTTCATCCACAAACAAGTAATTATTTAATTACTTGTTTGTGGGTGAAATTAAAAGTCTTGACTCTTTGGACTGGAGCCTCCAATGTGGGAAACAGCTTCCCAATGTTTCTGTCGTAAACTTCATCTAGTTATTTTCATTCTTAACTATTTAATTATTGTTTCAAATAAGGCACCAATTAAAATGAGACAATTTTTTGTATAACTTTTGTTCCTTTTACAAATATTTATCCAAAACTTAATACAAGAAATATTTAAATCCTCAAAGTCAGACTAATATAATCACATTGGTGTATTTAATTGCATGTTTGTTGATGAAATTAAATGTCTTTACTCTTTGGACTGGAACCTCCAATGTGGTAAACAACATCATAATGTTCCAGTCATAAAGTTTTTCTATTTATTTCTGTTCTGAACAATTTAATTATTCTTTCAATGAGACAAGCCTTTTGTATTATCCCACTTCCACCCAAAACATGAGCTTGCCTACCACAGACCAACCAAGCTGAATAAACACAAGAAATAATTAGAATCTCAATGTCCGATTAACATAATCACATGTAAGAACCATTGTGTCAACAAGATAATGCAATCATTATCGGAACTCGACGACAAAGAATACTAAAAAGCGCCCGGAAACGCACTTTTATTTTTCGAACCGTCATTAACGTGACTCGAAGGAAATGTGTTTGTATGTCTGGATGATTTTATTTTTTCGTTTGGTATGCTGCGCGTGTGTGGACGTGTAATTAACGTTTTTAAAAGTGTCCGGTTTGCGTATTTCCCTCGTTAATAGTATCCTGCTGGTGGTCGGGTATACGGGGTGAAATAAAATGTCGGTGTCCAATTTCATAATTAGAGGTTCAAAAAAAATAAATTAAATGGGATTCACACATTAAATTAAGATAATTTTTGGGGTTTTTGTTATTATTAATGGGTTTTAAAATGCTTTTTAAAAGATTACAGGACATGCATAATTACAAGACCAATTGTTTATATTTTCTATGAAAAATGTAGAAATAAATGTATATCTTGAACAAACTTCTTGTTTAGAGGTTCGGGGAATTGATCATCATTGATCATAGAAGTTGTTTGATTGATAAATACCCACCAAACCTGTTAAATAAGCACACAGTTAATCTACAAATAATGGATTATAAATCTACGGTATATAAGCCATCACTAAAAGTGCTGTGGTCCATTCTTCTAATCGAAAAATGTACATCAAGGTAAGTAAAAAGTAGTTCTAAGGAACTTTACGTACATTTCACCCTTCAACCACCACTTCAGCTTCTGTCTGTGTTCATCTTGGCCACCCTCCTGTGCCATTTAGCAGACGCCGGACTAATCTTGGATAGGCTGCGTGATAGAATCCATTCCATCGGCCACATCGACATCACCGCCAAGGAGACGCACACCTCTTTGCAGAAGGACGTGGAGCAGTCCAACTCGTCGCAGGATTCCAGTGGATCTCGTACCTCTGACTTTATTGGACAAGGAGGCCAGTTCAATAACGGTTTTAATGCTTTTAATTCTGGGGCTGTTCATCAACATGCTGATGAGAGGTACATGAATGCTCAGCAGCAGGCTCACAACTCGGAGAGAGAAAGATTTGACAGTACATCACACTCAATCGACATTGGATTGTTTGGATGATTATACAGTTTGTACTGAATTAGTATTATTAAAGAATATTGATAAATTACGGTTTTAATTAGTTCGATAAATGACCATTAGAGGGCATTGAAGAGGGAAATGTCAGACTGGGGATTCACAAGCTGATGGCCTCGAAGCTAAATTTTGAATATACAGGACGTGGGATAAACAGAGGAGAAGATGAAAAATAATTTAGTTTAGTAATAAAAACAAATAAGTGTTTTTAAAAAGTTTAATCAACTACTATCAACAAAAAAAATGTTGTGGTAATTAAAAATCACTTAAATGAAACGATTACCCTTAATTACAAATTTAGAAGGTATATATGTAAATATAATTCAGGTTTATTAGTTTAGTATCACTGGAAAACCAACTCAACAATGTTGTTTAAGGTAAGGAACCTTTGTCAAAGGAACCAAATGTCAGAAACGACAATTATTCCAGCTTTGGTATCTTCTGGCTCTTTTGAGCTTCATCTACGCCTTTGAAGCTGATCCCACGTCCTATCGTGTGGCTCGTGACATTCGTCATAACGTTCGTTGGTTCAGCAAACGTGACACATTAGGATTGGATGTTTCCAGCAACCTTGGTAACTCCGTGGCGTCTGAGTTAGCCTTTGAAGATGAAAATGGAGTTGACCAGATATGGGTTCATTAAACATCTTTTCAAGTACTCAATATATGTGTGAAAAAATATCTTTAATCAATGAAAAAATAATAATGTAAACTAATAAAGTTGCTGAAATTATTGAATTATTATGTCTTAATCAAATAACCCTTCAAACTTTTCTATTTTCTAATATTTATCTTTAAAGTATAGTCCTTTTGTAACAGGATTGGTATGTTACAAGGTCAAGTGCGCAGGACCAAATGCGCTTCAAAGAGGCGTGGCTTGCTAAAATTAACTCCACGATAGTTTTATTGTTTTTGAGTAGTTTTTATTAATTTATAACGGATTCTCTGATTGATATTGATAGTACTAAAATTATTTAATAATTATAAACAACATTGTATTTAGTTATATGAATTTATTTGGAATTAAGAACACAGTACTATTTGTGTCTTAGTTTGCAAAAATATTGTCAGCATTAATACTCAAACAATCCAGCTGCGGAAACAAGAAATTTAATAAGGGCAAATTGGACAGTAGCGACTAGGCACTGGATAAGGCGAACGAACCAAACGCAGTCCGTGTTCGAAGCCTTGTCCCAAGTCTGCGCCTGCATGTCCGAAGGCCGCCGCCCCCTGTCCGAAGGCGAAGTCGGACGAGTGGGAGCTGCTGGAGCTGCTGGACGAGCTGTGCTGCTCCGCGTGCTTCTGCGAGGCACTGTGGCTCTCGTGTCCGTGCACGCCGTACTGGCCGACGGCGCCGAAGTGCTGGCCCATGCCGCCCGCTCCCAAGAGGTCGCGTCTGGCGCGATACAGCACCGGGTAGGGCGAGCGCACCAGACGAAGGCCGTGTCCGAAGGCGGCACCTCCTTGTCCGAAGGCCGCTCCCGCCTGTCCGATGGCGAAGTCGGACGAGTGGGTGGAGCTGGAGCTGCTCGACGAGCTGTGCTGCTCCGAGTGCTTTTCGGAGGCGCTGTGGCTCTCGTGACCGCGGATGCCGAATTGGCCTGCGGCGCCGGCCTGCTGGCCGAAGCCGCCTGCTCCCAGAATGCCACGTTTGCCGCGCCAGTGGTGGTGGTGTTTTGGGTCGGGGTTGGCGTGGATGAAGCCCAACAGGACGACGAGACACAAGAGCTGTAATATTTTCGTTATGGGGGGTGATTTAATTTAAATTTTTTTGAATTCAATTTAATTATGTTATTTCAAAGATTTCTTACCCTTAAGAACATAGTGGATTGGATGAATTAATGGTACAAAATGAATATGTTTGGTTGTTTATATAGGTCGCCTTACTTTACTGTAATTAAGTACTATCATTATTGTAATTAACATTTAAGAACCTACAATGGATTAGAAATATTTTATTTGGTATTTCCATTTTAATTTATACAAATATAAAGTTATCTTCATCGTGATAAAATTGTTAAAAATATTAGTTAGTTACAATTTAATTAATATTTTCTACTTTAGTTTTTTCTTATAATGTCATTTAGTTGTTAAAGTGTTAGATTATATTTTTTACGTTATTAATTATAATAGTCAATTTTATTATTTTACATTAACATTTAATTTTATTATTCAAATTGAATCATTCTTTATATTTACTTTTAATTTTAATTTTGAATTTCATGTTGAAACAAGATAATTTGTTTAATAATTATTAATGATAATTTACATTAAACAATAAATTAAACGATTAATTAAGTACATATTTAATTATTTAGTTTTAAGAATTATTTTTATTATTTAAATTGAATATTTATTATTTATTTTTTTATATTATTTAAGATAAGATAATAAAAAATAATATTTAATTAAAAAAAAAATAAATATTTCAATTAATTCAAAAATTAATATTTTACTTAAATTTTTATCTAAATTATAATAATAAAGTGTTTTATTATCTAACTACTGCTCCTAATTACTGACAACTTAAATTTTATAAAAAACCCAACGTTAAAATGTTTTTTGGTTATTATTATTTAATTTAATTTCTTGAGATAATTTTTTTATCAATAATTTTACCAAATAAAGAATATTGTTTGTTTATTATACTTAAATTATATATTTTATTCTGATAAGGATACTGTTATTAATAATCTAAATTTGTAAACTATTATTGGTTTTTATAGTTGTAATATTAATTAAATTTTATTATTAAATGTTAATTAATATATTAGAAAATTAATTTTAATAATTATTTTTTATATACCTATAATGTCTAATTTTCATTTTTTATGTATATTTATAATAATTAATTTTTCAATTTAGTTTTAACGTATTAATTTTTTTATTAATACATAAATAATAAATTAAATAATTAAATTATTATTATATTTTAATATAATATTTTATTTTCAATTATTTTATTCTTAATTAAGAGTAATTTGATAATTATAATTAAATAAATATTGATAATAATATAAAGTACCTCTATAATTAATTATGTATTATGTAAATATTTTGTAATATTTACTATTTCAAAGATATTTAGATATTTTCATTACTTGTAGTAATGATGAAATTTTAAAATTAAAATACAAGTACAAAAATAAACCTAACAAATCAATTTCAAGTGTTTAAATACACATTAAAATATTGATAATTCTTAATTACAAAAATTGGTATATAAACAACTAAATACATTCCTTTAGTATCATTTTAAAGGTATTTCATCCAATCCACCATGTTCTTAAGGGTAAGAAATCTTTGAAATAACATAATTAAATTGAATTCAAAAAAATTTAAATTAAATCACCCCCCATAACGAAAATATTACAGCTCTTGTGTCTCGTCGCCCTGTTGGGCTTCATCCACGCCAACCCCGACCCAAAACACCACCACCACTGGCGCGGCAAACGTGGCATTCTGGGAGCAGGCGGCTTTGGCCAGCAGGCCGGCGTCGCAGGCCAATTCGGCATCCGCGGTCACGAGAGCCACAGCGCCTCCGAAAAGCACTCGGAGCAGCACAGCTCGTCGAGCAGCTCCAGCTCCACCCACTCGTCCGACTTCGCCATCGGACAGGCGGGAGCGGCCTTCGGACAAGGAGGTGCCGCCTTCGGACACGGCCTTCGTCTGGTGCGCTCGCCCTACCCGGTGCTGTATCGCGCCAGACGCGACCTCTTGGGAGCCGGCGGCTTGGGCCAGCACTTCGGCGCCGTCGGCCAGTACGGCGTGCAAGGACACGAGAGCCACAGCGCCTCGCAGAAGCACGCGGAGCAGCACAGCTCGTCCAGCAGCTCCAGCAGCTCCCACTCGTCCGACTTCGCCTTCGGACAGGGGGCGGCGGCCTTCGGACATGCGGGCGCAAGCTTGGGACAAGGATTCGGACACGGACTGCGTTTGGTTCGTTCGCCTTATCCAGTACCTAGTCGCTACTGTCCAATTTGCCCTTATTAGATTTCTTGTTTCCGCAGCTGGATTGTTTGAGTATTAATGCTGACAATATTTTTGCAAGCTAACACACAAATAATACTGTGTTTTTAATTCTAAATAAATTCATATAACTAATACAATGTTGTTTCGAAGACAATAAAACTATCGTCGAATTGATTTTAACAAGACTTTTTATGGAACACATTTACAGGACTTGTCGAATTAGAAGCCACACCTCTTGGGTGCGCAATCGTTCCTGCGCACATGACATTATAACGAAGTAATCCTGTTTCAACAAGCCTCTATTTTCCATTAATTGTAAATACAGGAAATCCACCCAAGGGATTATTTGAATTAATATTGAAGGTAAATTAATTATTAACATATTTTTTCAAATTAAATAATTATATTAAATATTCAAAAGAGGTTGATTAAAAAAATGAAAAAAACATACACTAATGTTAAATGCAGGAAAATCAGCCATCCGAATTAATATTGAAAGTAATTAATAAAATTGATTATTACAATATTTTTTTAAAATTTAAAACTTAAATAAATAATTATATTAAATATTCTAAATAAGTTGATTAAAAAAATTATAAAACCAAATATAATAAAATAGAATTATACTCTTTTTTTATGGGACAAATTCTTCTTCGAATCGGAAGACACGCCTCTTAGGTGCGCAGTCGTTTCTGCGCACGTGACCTTGTAACGCACAATCCTGCCCCAACAAGCCTCTACTTTCCATTAATAGTGCGTACTTAGTATTAATTCACACACACGCATTTAAAATAAAAATGGTAAATGCATGAGAACCGTCCGAGATACCGAGACGGTCGGCGGGTAAGAGCGTACCCGATATTTAAGCGGCGAAAGTTGCAAATGCCCACGAGCATCGCAGCCTACTTTAGAAACATTGGCGAGCACCCATTGACGCCCGTCCACCAAAAACTGGTAAACGGCTTATTAAAAACCGACGAGAAAATGGCAAAAATGGTCCCTGCGATTTGAATTGACGTTTTTCTCCGGTGCTGCTCCGGTCGACGGGCGTTGTCGGGTGGAAACGACACACTTTAACGCACGGGATTATTTGTAGAAAGTTTATTTGCACAAACGCACGGATACGTGTTTTAAACAATCGTCCGACAATTTCGTCTCCGAATTGTTGAACGTGTTATTAAACGAGCCGATCCTAAAATCGTCGAGATGTTGCAAACCAATTATAACCATGTTAACACGACGTTTAAAGTAAAACAAAATCGTTTCGTCACGAAATAATTGTGCAGTTTGCACACTTACATGTTTTTAATTTTGTATGGCCATATTTAAAATGTTTTGCGCAATTTTCTGTTGACGGTACAGTTTTTCTGCACAGTTGGAGCGTTAATGGTGGATGTCATGATTGTAATGTGTTTTAAGGCATTTTTATGTGTGTGTGTTTTAAACTGTTGGGTTTTACTTAAACAAGATTAAAATCGATAATGGAACATTTTTAATGTGTTTTAAAGTGCAACGGACACATTAATTATTTAAATTGCCTAATTAATAATTATTTATTTGCATAATTTTTATATTAATTACTTTTAGAATTTATGTAGAATGATTAAATTTATTCAGATCCGTTTAATGTATGGGAATTTTATGGGAGAAAATGGTTATCAAAAAAATATTTTTCAGTATGGATAGAATTTCTGTAATTTACATTGATTTGTTATTTCGAAATTATTTAAATTTAGGTCTAAAAATAAAATTGAATATATCTTTATATATACTGTATAAAAAATATAATTTTTATATATTTTTATTTGTATATTATATATTTTATTTATATTATTACAAATTTTTAACAATTGTCTTTTGAATTTATATATTTGATGTTTAAATATTAATTTTAGTTATATATAGTTTTAATTTTGTGAAAATATTATTTAAAAAATACTTTTTGAACCAATTTCCAAATTTTCAAAATTTTAAAATTTCCAAATTAATTGTAAAAATATAATTTTATTATTTTTAATATTAAATCTATATTTTTAAATATTCTACTAGAAAATCTTTTAAACAATTAGTTTTTTAATGTAAAAATTATGAAAATAATGATAAATAATAACAAAATAATAATATTTTATTACAGTATATATTTTATATTTAGTTGTCTTATTATTGTTATTAAATCCATATTTTAAACATTTTGTTAAAAAAACTTAGAAACAATTAATTTTTTTAATGGAAAAACTATAAAAATAATGATAAATAATACAAAATATAATTATTATAATAATTTAAGTTTTTTGTATTTTTATTTATATATTTTATATTTTATTTATATTAATACATATTTTTAATTATTTTTTTTGAACTTTTGTTGTTTAAATATTATTTTTAATTTTTGTGAAGTTATTATTTAAAAAATACTTTTTCTATCAATTTTCAAAATTTCAAAACTTCCAAATTAATAGAAAAAAATATAATTTAATTATTTTTGTTATTAAATCAATATTTTTAAGCATTTTACTAGAAAAACTTTAAAACAATTAATTTTTTTAATAGAAAAACTATAAAAATTATTATAAATAATAAACTATAATTTATTATAATAATTTAAATTTTTATATTTTTATTTATATATTTTATATTTTATTTATATTAATACACATTTTTAATTGTCCTATTTTTCAATTCATATAACATTGTTGTTTAACTAATATTTTTTGTTATAGATTCTTTTGTGAACATATTGTTTAAAAAATATTTTTTGCACTAATTTTCAAAATGTCAAATCTTCCAAATTAATAGTAAGAAATATAATTTAATAATTTTTGTTATTAAATCCATATTTTTAAGCATTTTAATAGAAAAACTTTGAAACAATTAATTTTTTAAATGGAAAAACTATAAAAATAATGATAAATAAAAAAAAATATTGTAAACTATAGTTTATTATAATAATTTAAGTTTTTTATTTTTATTTGTATTTTATTTATTTTAATACACATTTTTAATTATCTTATTTTTGAACTCATATAAAATTGTTGTTAAAATATTTATTATTTTTATGTTTTCTAATTTTTATGAAGGTACTATTTAAAAAATATTTTTTGCACCAATTTTCAAAATTTCAAAACTTCCCAGTAGTAGTAGTAGTAAAAAATATAATTTAATTATTTTTATTATTAAATACATATTTTTAAGCATTTTGATAGAAAAATTATAAACATTATGATAAATTATAAAAAAATTAATATATACTATAATTTATTATTATAATTTATATTTTTTATATTTTTATTTATATTTTATGTATTTTATTATATTACTACACATTTTTAATTATCCTAATTTTGAACTCATATAAAATTGTTCTTTAAATATTATTTTTTGTTATAGACTTTTTAAGGTATTATTTAAAAAATATTTTTTGCACCAATTATCAAAATTTCAAAACTTCCAAATTAATAGTAAAAAGTATAATTTAATTATTTTTGTTATTAAATCCATATCTTTAATTGTCCTATTTTTGAACTCGTATAAAATTGTTGTTTAAATATTATTTTTTATATATTTTTTAAATTTTGTGATGGTATTATTTAAAAAATATTTTGTGCACCAATTATCAAAATTTCAAAACTTCCAAATTAATAGAAAAAAGTATAATTTAATTATTTTTGTTATTAAATCCATATCTTTAATTGTCCCATTTTTGAACTTGTATAAAATTGTTGTTTAAATATTATTTTTTATATATTTTTTAAATTTTGTGTTGGTATTATTTAAAAAATATTTTTTGCATCAATTTTCAAAATTTCAAATCTTCCAAATTAATAGGAAAAAGTATAATTTAATTATTTTTGTTATTACATCCATATCTTTAATTGTTCTATTTTTGAACTCGTATAAAATTGTTGTTTAAATATTATTTTTTATATATTTTTTAAATTTTGTGATGGTATTATTTAAAAAATATTTTGTGCACCAATTATCAAAATTTCAAATCTTCCAAATTAATAGGAAAAAGTATAATTTAATTATTTTTGTTATTAAATCCATATCTTTAATTGTCCTATTTTTGAACTCGTATAAAATTGTTGTTTAAATATTACTTTTTATATATTTTTTAAATTTTGTGTTGGTATTATTTAAAAAATATTTTTTGCATCAATTTTCAAAATTTCAAATCTTCCAAATTAATAGGAAAAAGTATAATTTAATTATTTTTGTTATTAAATCCATATCTTTAATTGTCATATTTTTGAACACGTATAAAATTGTTGTTTAAATATTATTTTTTATATATATTTTTTAAATTTTGTGAAGGTATTATTTAAAAAATATTTTTTGCACCAATTTTCAACATTTCAAAACAAAATTAATAGTAAAATTATAATTTAATTATTTTTGTTATTAAACTCATTTTTTCAATTAAATTTTTTAATGAAAAACTACAAATTCTAAAATTTTAATTACTATCAAAAATATAATTTAATTATATGTTATTTAACTTTTAAGAATTTTACTAGACACGCACTTAAACAAATTGAATTGTAAATTTGACAGATTTCAAATTTTAAAATTTAATTCATTAGTAATGACAGATGAACTTAATTATTCCGACTTTCTTACAACATGTTTTTGACAATTTAATGAGAAACAAACAATACGAAAGAAATAAAGAAAAAAATCTTCGAAGATGTTATCGACAATTTTAAAATTAAAAAAAAAAAAAAATACAGAAAAAAATCCGATTTGCCTTGAGCCGGTGTTTGTGTGCGTACTTGTGCGATCGCCTTGACTTTACCAGTTTTGATTTCTGTAATTGGCCGCGATGCGGTTAATCGTCGACGCTAATCGATTCTGTGTGTCCGATACTTTTCCTGCAACTCGTCCATCTTTAATAATAATAATAATAAAAAAAAATTATATCCACACCCGTAATTGATCAAACCTCGACGCTTTTACTTTTCAAACGCATTAGAAAACCCCGCACCGATAAAAACTGGTCCGCAAAAATCGGCCGACC
This sequence comes from Aethina tumida, assembly GCF_024364675.1. Taxonomy (NCBI): domain Eukaryota; kingdom Metazoa; phylum Arthropoda; class Insecta; order Coleoptera; family Nitidulidae; genus Aethina; species Aethina tumida. The sequence goes on along the minus strand of NC_065440.1, from coordinate 16,235,122 downwards.
CACATACCGGGCGTTTTCCCCCGTCCGGGCCGGATTTCGCCTTGGGGGCTTCCCCGCCGACAACGCCGATCTTGACCGGTCCGAAAAGCGACATTTGTCATTGAAAATTGGCCAAAACTCGGCAAATCAATCGATTCATCGGCGTGTGTGATCGAGGAGGTTTTTTCACACGAGATCACTGGTCAACAAACAGGTCAGGGTTGTCTTCTTTATTTTCACCGGCATCGCTCACGAGATGATTGATCAGCGTCGCCGATAATGGATCTATGGAGCGGGCACGTGATGAAAAAACGTCCGACTGCAAGTCCCGGCCGTTGGGTCGGTTTCTTATTGATGCCCACAATAAAAATCAGATCGTAAACGGAATGTGGACCTGGGCGAGAGTGGCTAGGTAAATTTATTTGTGTCTCTAACTCCTATTATGCTAATGGTGTCTTGTAATGGACCCAAAAGTCGGGTTGTAGTATTAAATAAAATTTTAAAAACGATTTCCCGCAGTGATGCCCTCTCACACACACACGCACACACTCGCACAATTATAAATGTGTGTGGATGCGAGAGCAACAAGCAGCGACCGTCCGATTCTAGATAGCTAATTCATCCACATTCCTTCGCCTCGGACGTTTCAATTCAACTATTAAGAGCGATCCTGCCTTCGTTACAAACTGGTGTGTTCAGATTGTGAATCGGTCACTCTTTTTTGTTTTCGTTTTTCGTGATTTTTCCAGTGGTTTTGAAGGAGATGATGATGATACAGTCTTGAAGGCCATAATTCATATTAGTTTCATCTTTATTACACAACAATCAAAGTGGTTAAAATTCTTTTCTGCTTTAGTTGAAAACTATATTTGTATGTATTGTAATTGATCTTCCTTCTCCAAAGTCGAAAAATGAAGATGTAATTTTCAAAAGCCTTCAGATCTTCTTTATTTTAAAACAACAACTAGTAAACTATACTATACACTAAATCGATAACATTTTGTATGTTTTATTTTAATAATTAAGACCTATTCTGCTTTGGTTTCAAATTGAAGAAGAGGATACAACCCTGAAGATCATAATACATATTCATTTCGCCTTTGATAATCAACAGTCAATTTGTTTAAAGACATTTTCTATGTTAGATATAAACTATACATGTATGTTTTCATCTAGACTTTCTCTTTATTTGATCTTCCATCCCCAGAGTCGAAAGATGAAGATGTAGCCTTGAAAAGCCTTCATATTTTCTTTATTTTAAAACAACAGCTACTTTAAACTAAATCCATAGCATTGCGTATGTTTTATTTCATTAATCAAGACCTATTCTGCTTTGGTTTCAAATAGAAGAAGAGGTTACAACCTTGAAGATCACAATACTTATTCATTTCGCCTTTGATAATCAACAGTCAATTTGTTTAAAGACATTTTCTACGTTAGATGTAAACCATACATGTATATTTTCTTCTAGACTTCCTCTTTATTTGATCTTCCCTCCCCAGAGTCGAAAGATGAAGATGTAGCCTTGAAAAGTCTTTATATTTTCTTTATTTTAAAACAACAGTTAGTTTAAACTAAATCCATAGCATTGTGTATGTTTTATTTCAATAATTAAGACCTATTCTGCTTTGATTTCAAATTGAAGAAGAGGATACAACTTTGAAGATCATAATACATATTCATTTGGCCTTTGATATTCAACACTCAATTTGTTTCGAGACATTTTCTACGTTAGATGTAAACTATACATGTATATTTTCTTCTAGACTATCTCTTTGTTTGATCTTCCCTCCCCAGAGTCGAAAGATGAAGATGTAGCCTTGAAAAGCCTTCATATTTTCTTTAATTTAAAACAACAGCTACTTTAAACTAAATACATAGCATTGCATATGTTTTATTTCAATAATCAAGACCTATTCTGCTTTGGTTTCAAATAGAAGAAGAGGTTACAACCTTGAAGATCATAATACATATTCACTTCGCCTTTGATAATCAACAGTCAATTTGTTTAAAAACATTTTCTATGTTAGATGAAAACTATACATGTATATTTTCTTCTAGACTTTCTCTTTATTTGATCTTCCCTCCCAAGAGTCGAAAGATGAAGATGTAGCCTTGGAAAGCCTTTATATTTTCTTTATTTTAAAACAACAGTTAGTTTAAACTAAATCCATAGCATTGTGTATGTTTTATTTCAATAATTAAGACATATTCTGCTTTGATTTCAAATTGAAGAAGAGGATACAACTTTGAAGATCATAATACATATTCATTTGGCCTTTGATATTCAACAGTCAATTTGTTTAAAGACATTTTCTACGTCAGATGTAAACTATACATGTATATTTTCTTCTAGACTTTCTCTTTGTTTGATCTTCCCTTCCCAGAGTCAAAAGATGAAGATGTAGCCTTGAAAAGCCTTCATATTTTCTTTATTTTAAAACAACAGCTACTTTAAACTAAATCCATAGCATTGCGTATGTTTTATTTCATTAATCAAGACCTATTCTGCTTTGGTTTCAAATAGAAGAAGAGGTTACAACCTTGAAGATCATAATACATATTCATTTCGCCTTTGATAATCAACAGTCAATTTGTTTAAAGACATTTTCTACGTTAGATGTAAACCATACATGTATATTTTCTTCTAGACTTCCTCTTTATTTGATCTTCCCTCCCCAGAGTCGAAAGATGAAGATGTAGCCATGAAAAGCCTTTATATTTTCTTTATTTTAAAACAACAGTTAGTTTAAACTAAATCCATAGCATTGTGTATGTTTTATTTCAATAATTAAGACCTATTCTGCTTTGATTTCAAATTGAAGAAGAGGATACAACTTTGAAGATCATAATACATATTCATTTGGCCTTTGATATTCAACACTCAATTTGTTTCGAGACATTTTCTACGTTAGATGTAAACTATACATGTATATTTTCTTCTAGACTATCTCTTTGTTTGATCTTCCCTTCCCAGAGTCAAAACATGAAGATGTAGCCTTGAAAAGCCTTCATATTTTCTTTATTTTAAAACAACAGTTGGTTTAAACTAAATCCATAGCATTGTGTATGTTTTATTTCAATAGTTAAGATCTATTCTGTTTTGATTTCAAATAGAAGAAGAGGATACAACCTTGAAGATCATAATACATATTCTTTTCACCTTTGATAAGCAACAGTCAATTTGTTTAAAGACATTTTCTACGTTAGATGTAAACTATACAAGTATATTTTCTTCTAGACTTTCTCTTTATTTGATCTTCCCTCCCCAGAGTCGAAAGATGAAGATGTAGCCTTGAAAAGCCTTCATATTTTCTTTATTTTAAAACAACAGCTAGTTTAAACTAAATCCATAACATTGTGAATGTTTTATTTCAATAATTAAGACCTATTCTGGTTTGATTTCAAATTGAAGAAGAGGATACAATCTTGAGGATCATCCATATTTGTTTTACTTGAAGACAAGAGTTAACACACCGAAGAAAATAATACAACTCAATAAATAATCTATTTAAAAATTTTGAATATGTATTTTTTCTTAGATCTTCTCTTTATTTCCCTTTACTCCTCCAGCTTCACACAAAGAAGAAGTCTGAGACGCAGCCTTGGTCACCTTTCACATATTGCTTTAATTTAACAACTAATATAAATTACATCGCTACGATTTTATGTGACGTTAACATTTACAGCTATTATTAATAAATAAACTTCTACGAAAGACACAATTAACAATAAAAAAAAATCTCATCTTGTTCACCTGGCGTTTTCATGGGAATGCGAATAATAATATTCGAACAAATTAAAACTGTCCGAGACATGCAAACTTTGAACAATGACATCTGCATAAAAACAGCTTATAGTCCGCATGCAATGCCACTTTATTAGTCATTCTGGCGATGTAATTAACGTATCTCAACAAATATCAAGTCCACGTTCTCTGGTAATGGTAAAATAATAGATCGTAATTTATTATTGAAGCATTTTATTCGTTGTTAAGTCCAGTTCTAAAAATAATATCTCTATAAAATGATAATTTTCCTGTCGTTTATCTTCGTTTTTGTAAAATTCTCCGAATTATTCTTGTAACCTGAATGACGAGGAAGTAGTACGGTACTTACCTTACTTAATTTTTAAATGAAACTCCGGGATTTATAATACACGTTTATTAAAATAGAGTGTTACAATATATACAACTAAAATAATATACAAGAAAATGGTACCAGACCTCAGTTGGGTGGTACCTTAGTCGAATGATGGATATAATTAGTAAATCTACTTAAAATTATTCAAGGAAAATAATAAAAAATACATTTACAATTACAGCTGAAATGAAAAGACAACTCAAAGGTCCTCAGGTTCATGTGGTGCTAACATTGTGTGCAAAATTCATATTTTCAGAAGTAAAAATATGAAATTAAAACAAGACGATATTTGGTTTAGGGTAGATTTAAAAATTACAACATAATTTAGACGCTGGAGATTCTTAAACTGAGGAGGTCTAAAAATGTCCAACGTGGTTAGTAGTTGAAGGGTTTAGACCACCTGCACGGTGGTGTAGGCGCTGAACGTCACCTTCTTGTCGTTCTTCTTCTTGGTGTCCTCTTTTTTGATGACACTCTTCAAATTACCACCGTTCCCACCCTCGTTCCCGTTCCACTTGTCGTCGTGCTTCGCTTCGTGTCCGGTGAAGTCTTTGAGCTTGGACGAGAGGCCGAACAGCCTGTTGTTCAAGTGCGAGCTTCCGGTTTTCAAACTGGAAAAACCCGACGTGTAACCGGTGGACTGGGAGAAGTAGGTGACGGGGGCCAGACTGTAGGAATGGGGGTAGTTCTGGGTGGTGTCTATGTATCTGTAGGCCATGGGCGTGAACTGCCTCGTCTCCGACTTACTCCGTGGCTTCTTGAGTGCCTTGGGCATGGAGTTGGTCCAGCTAGTCTCGGCCACCAGCCTGTTCCGGTTCAGGGTGCTGGTCTCCCTCCTCACCTCCGGCACCGCGGGCTTGGCTTTGAGGAAGTTGGGCTTGGGCACCGCCAGCTTGTGCTGCAGCTTCCTGGGGTGCGGCTCGTCGCAGGCGCTTTTGATGATCAGCCGATTTTTCTCGTCCTTCAGTATGTCGAAGTTGACGTTGACGCGGACGAACTGTCCGCTGTAGACGCTCTTCTGGTCGTTGAGTTGGACGGGGGGCGGCGGGGCGTTGCCCTTCGGCTTTTTCCTTCGTTCCGGCCGCTTGGGGGAGTCGAGCAGGTCGTCCGCCGAGTTCCACACCTTCCTCAGCGTGCCGTCCTGGGGCTCCGGCTCTTTGACTAGCGTGCCGTCGCCCGCACCCAGTATTTTGCTTTCAGTCCTTTGGCGGGAGTTCGGGTTCTTCGACTTGTCGTCCGGTTTGGATTTGTCGTGAGGGTTGTCCGGTGCTATGATGCTGATGATGCTGCTCGGGCCCTCATCTCGGGCATAAACCCCCGACTCTCTGGTGATCTCTATGTGGGTGACGCCGTTGTTGTCGGTGCGTTGCAGCAGGTTGAACTTGGCCGGGAAGTTTTTGTTGTAGACTTTTTGGTTGGCTACCGCCTTCAGGGCGGTGAAGTTCGTGTAGAAGTTCTGCAGGCTATTTAAATTACTAAACTTGAATACGTAGGTGACGTTCTGTATGACGAACACCAGGATGTCGGGGAACTTGACATCGGTGTAACATATACATTTGACTAGATCATAGGTTTCCTTGACGGCGTTAGTTAGTTTCTGACTCGCTTTCGTTAAGGTGCCTTCGTCGTTTTTGGAGTCGGTGTCTGAGTCACTGCTGGACGACCCATTGGCACTGTCGACCTCACTTTTGACGCCACCTTCGGGCAGGTTGGCCGACGTGAAGCTTTCATCACTAGAAACTATCGACACACTGTCTATGTCCGATTCGAAGCCTTCATCACTTGATGTGGACTTCAGAATGCGTTCGTTGTTGGAGGTGAGGATCAGGTCCAGGTGGTTGTTGTTCAGGATCAGGTCGTACTCCAGGAAAGGTGGCTTCTTCGTCTGCGACTTCTCCACTATGGAGGACAAGGAGGTGGAACACTCCTCTCTAAGTAACAGAGCTGCTATCGTCATTTTGGATGGTCATATTCTGAAACAAACATCAGACATTGATTTAAATTGAATTTACATGGAATAACTGGATTGGTAAATTGTTTAACATGTGGCACAATTAAATTTATATCAGTTTCCATTAAATTAAATTAAATATGCACCGCCAAACGTTATAAATCACCTTTTTTACGTAACAGCTGTACTGTTAGGCCGATTCTAAAGGTCGCCATTATCCATCTTGCCATATTAATAGAATATCGATGGCTGGTTGGAAAAACGTTATACCCCGGTATGCTGTTACTGTTTTATAATTATTACCATTATTAATAAATTATATTACGTAATTGTAATGTGAACTTACAGTTATGAATATAGTTTCATTAATTATGATTCATTTGCGCATACTTTTGTAAGATGTAATAGTACGGAGGCCGGCTTTTCCTGCACACACCGCATCGGCTAATTACATTCCACCGACCGGCCAAACAGACCGTGTAATACTCGGATACGTTTAATTTTCGGGTTTAATTGTTTTCCAGAAAATTGAATTAATTAATTAAAAAGGTACGTGGAGCAGATCACCGTCGATAATTATTTTGGGTACGTGCAAGTTGGCAACGGGACCGAGGCCACGCCCACCAGGTGCGCACGCACCTCGATTATTTTGGGGGCTGCGCAGTGGTTGATTTTTGGCTAGTTAATTGCGTTTAATTGCGGTGAAAGCGCTCTTCGCGATTAATTGGCATGAGAATCGTTGGGACGACAAATTCCTGCGAGCTCTCTTCCTGTCTGCCGGCGAACAATGATGCTTTTTATCAGTCGAGATTTTAATAATCAACGGGTTTACTTACTACACTAGGAAGCGATCTCTCGTGTTTTTAATAATAATTTGCTCCGGCGATTGCGACGGGCTAATTAATTTTTAAAATCAACACTGCCACGACCGTTTCCTGATCGTTGTTTCTCAGCATAATATTATGATGTACTAACTGGTTGTTAAATTAGATGGTTTAATTAACAATATGACCATGTGGCTAGTGGAGAATAATTTTTGTTTCCTGGATATTTTTTTAAATTAAAATGTATTTGATACAAAAAGTGTTATTATTATTAAATATTTTAATTTTTTAAAATTTAAATTACACCTTTTTATGTTTTTCATTAATTTCAAATGAAAAACTTTTTAAAGCTTAGTAAAAATTGTTAAAAACTATTAAAAGTTATTAAAAAATATTAAAAAATTATTAAAAATTATTAAAAATTATTAAAAATTATTTTTTTTTTAATTTAAACTAAATATTTTAATAAATTTAATATTAATAATATAATTAAATAATAATAAATATTAATTGATTAATTAATTATTATTATATAATATTTGAAATTTTAAATACAATATTTTATTATTATTTTTTTATAAATTTAAAGGTTTTTAATTATTTTTTTTTTTTTTAATTTTTAATTATTCTTTTTAATTTTTTAAGCTTAATATTTCAAATATTGTAAATTTAAATACAATTTTTTACTTCTTTTAATTTTTAAACTAAATATTTTATTCCTTGTAAATTTAAATTAATTATTTTTTTAATTTAATTTAAATATTTTAATTAATTTTAATTAATATTTATTTTTAACTAAAATAATTTTTTTTTTTAATTTTTACATTTTTAATACAATATTTTTTTTATATATATATATATTATATATTTTATATATATATATATATATATATATATAATATATTTTATATATATATATATATATATATATATATATATATATATATATATATATATATATATATATATATATTATAAAAAAATATAGAAATTATAAAAATTCCAATTTTTTATTACTTTTTTAATTTTTAAATTAAATATTTTATTCCTTTTAAATTTAAATTAATTATTATTTTTAATTTAATTTTAATTAATATTTTTGTTTAACTAAAATAATTTTTTTTTAATTTTTAAATCTTAATATTTCAAATACAATATTTTATATGTGTTTATTTTATGTATATTTATATGTAAGTACCACTTTCTGTGAAAATTTTGGAAGTACTTCACTTTTAATATGTACAGTACTCGGCCATTTTACTCCGGAAAGACATAATTGGTATAAAATCACATCTGCATTATTCCATTTTAATCAAGACAAGACGAATGTTACCATTCGAATGCACTTAAGGTCATCCAGACTCTGATTAATAATCAAAACACGGAAATGCACACACCATAATTCATTACCACCGTACTTTCCCGGCAAAAATCGTAATTTATCGAAGACTCAGCTAAATTGCGATTTAGTCTTAAAATGAGAACGAACGCCGTAACCGTTACGGGTAAAAGTGATGTGGGACGGCACGAACCGGTTCAGGTTTTTGCGCCGCACAACTTTTCTACATCTCAAAACATTTTTTCGCCCGACTAGAGTTTATGGAAATCGACACTGGGACCGGGGCCACGCCCCCTCTGTCCAGTGCGCACGCCCGGCTTTATTGTTTCGATCGCTCATTTGATTGATGCAATTTTTTCTGCCCAACGATAATTACGACACAGGATAGGTTTATAAAAGGCGTTACGGTTTCCTTAAGCCCGCTTCCTACACGCATTAATTAAAAGTGCATTAAACTATCGCCTGTCCAATTAATACAAATTACGATTTAACATCTAAACGGGAGATAATGATGGATTTTTCGCTCGTTTGCCGTTTATTTGAGGGTCCGTAAATCAAAAAGTTTTCCTCATAACGGTCCGGCGTCGCTGGAACATAACTAATAATCCCCCTCCGATAAATTGCGATAACTGGCTCGAGACGGTTTTTATCTGCGGCCGGAATCTGCCCCAACTACACGTGCAAAAATAATAATAGAAGTAAAAAAAAAAAATAATATACAATCATAACCGCAGTTTCTGATCCGATGGATAATTCGCCGGGTTGGGAAACGCAACTTCCGCAATGATAACCAATTAAAGAGCTCCTTGACCGTTCAGACAGATGCGCATTTTTTGTTCGCCAATGATTCATTTCCTCCAGTTGTTGTGCAACGTGCAAATGGGTCTCAAGGTTCGGGGAATAGACGAAAAATTGACGGTGTACAGAAGATGGGTTTCCGGTACACGGTTTTAATTGATGTGAATCACTGCCTAAATTACCGGAATTTTTTTTGACGTAGCTGTTTCAAAGTGACACAATTTTTCTTATTAGTAATGGTAATTATTCTGTAAGATTTAACTACCCCAAAAATGAATACTATTTTAAACTTAAGGTGATTTACTTGAGATAAATATACAGTGTGTTTCACATTTATTACCCACTAAAAATCTTTGGGAAATGACTATCTTTGAAATTATTAATTGGCTTATGGTTGCTCTAATTGAAAGATTTTTAATTTCTTAATTAAATATGTAAAAATATACAGGTTATTACATTGAAAATGAAAGAAGTTATTAACGTTTCAAGTTTCCCTAATGTGATTTAGTGTTTGTTAAGTAATTTGTTGAGAAATTTTATAAAATCAACATGGAATCTTTTAAACAATAGTTCTAAAAATTCCAAACCTAAGTCAGTCAGTCACAACTCAAAAACACATTATAAAAAATACAAAGATTATAAATATTATAAAAATTATAAAAGGTATAAAAATTATAAAAATTATAAAAATTATAAAAATTATAAAAATTATAAAAATTATAAAAATTATAAAAATTATAAAAATTATAAAAATTATAAAAATTGTAAAAATTATAAAAATTATAAAAATTATACAAATTATAAAAATTATAAAAATTATAAAAATTATAAAAATTATAAAAATTATAAAAATTATAAAAATTATAAAAATTATAAAAATTATAAAAATTATAAAAATTATAAAAATTATAAAAATTATAAAAATTATAAAAATTATAAAAATTATAAAAATTATAAAAATTATAAAAATTATAAAAATTATAAAAATTATAAAAATTATAAAAATTATAAAAATTATAAAAATTATAAAAATTATAAAAATTATAAAAATTATAAAAATTATAAAAATTATAAAAATTATAAAAATTATAAAAATTATAAAAATTATAAAAATTATAAAAATTATAAAAATTATAAAAATTATAAAAATTATAAAAATTATAAAAATTATAAAAATTATAAAAATTATAAAAATTATAAAAATTATAAAAATTATAAAAATTATAAAAATTATAAAAATTATAAAAATTATAAAAATTATAAAAATTATAAAAATTATAAAAATTATAAAAATTATAAAAATTATAAAAATTATAAAAATTATAAAAATTATAAAAATTATAAAAATTATAAAAATTATAAAAATTATAAAAATTATAAAAATTATAAAAATTATAAAAATTATAAAAATTATAAAAATTATAAAAATTATAAAAATTATAAAAATTATAAAAATTATAAAAATTATAAAAATTATAAAAATTATAAAAATTATAAAAATTATAAAAATTATAAAAATTATAAAAATTATAAAAATTATAAAAATTATAAAAATTATACAAATTATAAAAATTATAAAAATTATAAAAATTATAAAAATTATAAAATTTATAAAAATTATAAAAATTATAAAAATTATAAAAACATATAAAAGTTATTAAAAACTTTTTAAAGCTTTTAAAAATTATTAAAAGTTATTAAAAATCATTAATTAATATTAAAGATTATTAAGAATGATTGAAAATTATTGAAAATTAATAAAAATTACTAATAATTGTTAAAATTTACTAAAAATTATTAAAAGTTATTAAAAATTAATAATTAATATTAAAGATTATTAAGAATTATTAAAAATTATTAAAAATTATTGAAAATTAATAAAAATTACTAATAATTATTGAAATTTACTTAAAATTATTAAAAGTTAATAAAACCATTAAAAATTATGAAATAATATTACAAATTATTAAAAATCATTAGAAACTAATTAAGATTATTAAAAATAATTGAAAATCATTAAAAATTCTTAAAAATCATTAAAATTATTAAAAATTATTAATAGTTATTAGAAATTATTAAAAATTATTAAAGATGATTAAAAACTAGAAAAATTATAATAAATAAATAAATAAATAAGATTATTAAAACTATAACAACTTTAAATATTAAAAAAATGTCATGTCTTTCAATGTTTCAATATTCTACATTTACAATTTGTTAAATTTTATAGGAAAAAATTAACAACTTGAGAACTATTATATAACACTTAAAATGTACAAAAATATACAGGGTGTCCTATAATTACCAAAGTTAAAGTCACATAAAATGAATAAATTGAATTTCCACAAAGATTTGAACTGTTGAAAACTTTTCAGTTATTAACTGAAAACTGGAAAGTTCACAATTCTTCAGTAAATTACAGTATTAACATTGGTCTAAGAAGCTGATGAAGTCTTCAATTATGATGTACCATTTAAAAATTATACGACCACTTTAAACCTAATAAAAGGAAAACAATAGCAACAATTTCACATTAATCATTTAATCGACTGACAGGTTAGTTCCCACGTGAAATCGGTTACTTTCATTGGAGCAAAAAAAGAAGTATCATTGATCGTTGATTGGCCATAAACCATTAGGAGACATTATAACCGTTTAGAAACGTGCTCCGCGTCCGTTTTGAGTCGGGAGGCGACAGATTTTCTCGCCGTTTTCATTCCAAATATGTGAAAACAAAGCCGATTTACGGAGGCGACAGATAAATAAAACAATTGCCGCATTTCACTTTCACCGCACCGACACATTGCGTTGCACATTCGAACGTCCCGTAAAAATTAATAATTTCGACGCCGCCTCATCGCCCCGTTCGGATCTAATGACGGGTTATTACGTTAATTAGTCGATTTGGCGATGCGACGACGGTTGAAAGTGAAATTTTACGGCTGTTAATTTTGGGAAAAACGTTCGGAGGATAGAAAGTGGGTAAAATTTTAATTGGGATCGGCCGATGCGATTTTTTAGCGTGGGACATCCGAGTTGATCTTATCTAGGATTGGTAATTGGATTGCGCAACGTGTCGGGAAAATCGTTCTCAATGGAGAAAGGCCTTTTTAATTCAACAAAACTATTTTTATTTTCGTGTAATCGGCCGCAATTCATCGTAAAACAGTAATTTAAAACGTAGTAAAAGTTTCGAATTAAAATAATAGTAGTTTGTGATATGAAAAGAATTTTACATTAATTTAAATAATTAAATATTTATATATATATTGATACACAAACACAATTTATAGATGTAAAAAATATTTTAAACCTTTAGAATTATGATATTAAAATTTAAATTTCTCTAATACTTCAGTAAAAATTGTTTAGTTTGTTGAAATAATTAAAATGGTTTTTTAAATCTTCGGTGCAATTAAGAAAATTATGAATGTGTAAAAATAAACTCATAAATTAGTGGAGTTAATGTGATTAAAATGGTAATTTTCTGGTTTCTCTTTTTTATTTTCGTCTCGTAAATTGTTTGAATTTTTAGTTTTAATTAATGGTTAAATTTCCATTCTTACTTTTTTTTATTTGTTGTTAGTAAAATTGTTGTCTTATTAAACTTGAAAAAAACTAGATAAATTTAATAATAATAGTAAAAGTTTCGGAAATATAAAAAAAATTTGACATTAATAAATTTTGTACAAAAAGCAGTTAATTAATTTAATAAGAATTGAAAAATTTAATAAATTATACAATTTTTAAAATAATTATTTAATGTTTAAAGTTTAATTTCAATAATTTCATTTAATTTTTTTTGTAAATTTTCTAATTTTTCTATTTTTTTCCAATTTTTATAATTTTTTGTAATTTTCATAATTTTCATAATTTCCATAATTTTCATAATTTTCATAATTTTCATAATTTTCATAATTTTCATAATTTTCATAATTTTCATAATTTTCATAATTTTCATAATTTTCATAATTTTCATAATTTTCATAATTTTCATAATTTTCATAATTTTCATAATTTTCATAATTTTCATAATTTTCATTGTATAAATTGCATAAATTTTATAATTTTTATAATTTTTATAATTTTTATAATTTTTATAATTTTTATAATTTTTATAATTTTTATAATTTTTATAATTTTTATAATTTTTATAATTTTTATAATTTTTATAATTTTTATAATTTTTATAATTTTTATAATTTTTATAATTTTTATTTTTTTATAATTTTTATAAAGTTTAAAGTTTAATTTCAATAATTTCATTTAATTTTTTTTGTAAATTTTCTAATTTTTCTATTTTTTTCCAATTTTTATAATTTTTTGTAATTTTCATAATTTTCATAATTTCCATAATTTTCATAATTTTCATAATTTTCATAATTTTCATAATTTTCATAATTTTCATAATTTTCATAATTTTCATAATTTTCATAATTTTCATAATTTTCATAATTTTCATAATTTTCATAATTTTCATAATTTTCATAATTTTCATAATTTTCATAATTTTCATAATTTTCATAATTTTCATAATTTTCATAATTTTCATTGTATAAATTGCATAAATTTTATAATTTTTATAATTTTTATAATTTTTATAATTTTTATAATTTTTATAATTTTTATAATTTTTATAATTTTTATAATTTTTATAATTTTTATAATTTTTATAATTTTTATAATTTTTATAATTTTTATAATTTTTATAATTTTTATAATTTTTATAATTTTTATAATTTTTATAATTTTTATAATTTTTATAATTTTTATAATTTTTATAATTTTTATAATTTTTATAATTTTTATAATTTTTATAATTTTTATAATTTTTATAATTTTTATTTTTGTATAATTTTTATAAAGTTTAAAGTTTAATTTCAATAATTTCATTTAATTTTTTTTTGTAAATTTTCTAATTTTTCTATTTTTTTCCAATTTTTATAATTTTTTGTAATTTTCATAATTTTCATAATTTCCATAATTTTCATAATTTTCATAATTTTCATAATTTTCATAATTTTCATAATTTTCATAATTTTCATAATTTTCATAATTTTCATAATTTTCATAATTTTCATAATTTTCATAATTTTCATTGTATAAATTGCATAAATTTTATAATTTTTATAATTTTTATAATTTTTATAATTTTTATAATTTTTATAATTTTTATAATTTTTATAATTTTTATAATTTTTATAATTTTTATAATTTTTATAATTTTTATAATTTTTATAATTTTTATAATTTTTATAATTTTTATAATTTTTATAATTTTTATAATTTTTATAATTTTTATAATTTTTATAATTTTTATTTTTTTATAATTTTTATAATTTTTATAATTTTTATAATTTTTATAATTTTTATAATTTTTATAATTTTTATAATTTTTATAATTTTTATAATTTTTATAATTTTTATAATTTTTATAATTTTTATATTTTTTATAATTTTTATTATTTTCATCATTTTTATAATTTTTACAATTTTTATAATTAGGTTTTATAATTTTTATAAATATTATTTGGTTTGGTTACTATTATTTTTAGTTTTTAAAAAATTTTTATATTAAATAGTAATCAAAGTAATTAGTAATAAATATTACTAATATTACAAAAATTAAATCATATAATTCATATAAACAACATATTTAAAATTGATTTGTAAAATTATAGCGATTCAAAAAATTGATTAAATTCATGATATTCTTGAAATTATGTAATTCGTTAAAACTATTATAAAATCTGTGTCATATAAATTTGTCGCAACATTTAGCACTATAAGAAATGATCCAATTAATCAAATTAATTACAATTTTATAGCCTATAAAAGCAAAAAATATTCAAATTAATTCATTAAGAGATAATTAAAGTATTGTGTTAAGAAAATTTTAAAAATACATATTTATGAGGGACGATTTTATAAGTTTAAACTAATTTTCAACAATTTGTCCTTTTGCTGATTGTGCCCTGGTTTGTATATATCTTTAAAAACGGTGCGGCCGTACTTTATGCATTTGCACGAGTTCAGACTAGAAAGAACTAAGCACGTTATTAACGGCCTCTCCCACATTAACCAGACCGTCGATGGAACGCGAACGCACCAAATAACAGAACATTGCATAACCCATTGTTAACGACCCATCCACCTGTATTGTACACGTACGTGTGTGGCAGAGAGAAAACCCATTGCTCAGTTTGTTTACTCGTAAACAATTACATGCAAACCGGACGAGTGGTATTTCTGCGCCGAATTAGACGAACAAACTGGACGGATGTTGAGAGAAAAATAATAATAATAATAATAAACATAAATAACAACGAAATAATGTCGAGGAATGATTTAGGTGAAACCAGTCCCGTGGCATTTGATACGATCGGATCGATTTCTGCGCAGTTGTGCGTTAGAATGTTCGGTTTATTTTGCGGTGTGGTTGAATAAAATGTTGTTTCGATGTGCACAGTGCGCAATTTATCGGAGAATGTATCCTGTAAATAAATTGATGAAAAATCGTACTCAACTAAACTAGTCTCGATTCAAGACTCTGGAATGAATGAATGAACGTTGTAGTCAGCAATTTAATAACGCATCTTGTTATACTAACCTGAACTAAAACATTGATTTAGTAATTTATTAACATTTAAATTTAATGGAGTTATTAAATATTTTAAAATTGAAAAGATACGAATTGGAAAATATTTTTAACTGAGTATATGTCTCAAAATAATTGTAAATGCAAAATTATTTATTTTTAAAATTGCTTACCGTTGCAATAATTAAAAAAATTATAAAAAATATAAAAGTTATAAAAATTTATAATAAAAAATTAGAATATTTTAGAAAATTTGAATAATCTTAAAAATTTTAAAAAAATTAGAGAGAAAAATTTTGAAATTTTTAAAATATTAAAAAAATCATAAAATTTTAAAAAATTAGAATAATTGAAAAAATTGAAAGGTTTCAAAATTTTAAATATTTTCAAATTTTTGAAGTTATTTTTTAAAAATTAGAAAAATTAGAGGAATTTTAAAAATTTGAGAAATTTGAAAAATTTGAAAATTTTGAAAAAATTGAAAATTAAAAAAAATTAGAAAAATTGGAATAATATGAAAAATTTGAATAATTTAGAGAATTTGAATAATTTTAAAAATTTGGAAAATTTGAAAAATTTGAAAAAAATTAGAATTAAAAAAATTAGAGAAATTTTAAAAATTAAAAAAAAATAGAAACATTAGAGGAATTTGAAAAATTTGGAAAATTTGAAAATTTTTAAAAATTAGAAGAATTAAAAAAATTAGAAAAATTAGAATAATATTAAAAATTTGGTAAATTTGAAAAAAATTAGACGAATTAAAAAATTAGAGAAATTTGAAAAATTAGAGAAATTTGAATAATTTGAAAAATTTATAAAATGAAAAAATTTTTGAAAAATTTAAAACATCAGAAAAATTTGAAAAATTAGAATAATTGAAAAAATTTGAATATTTTCAAAATTTTAAAATTTCACATTTTTTAAAAATTAGAAAAATTTGATAAATTAAAGACTTTGAAAAATTAAAAAAATTAAAAAATAAGAATCTGAAAAATTTTGAAAATTTTCAAATTGTTAAAAAATTTCAAATTTATTAAAAATTTGAAAAATTTGAGAAAATTAGAAAAATAAATTAGAAACATTAGAAATATTTGAAAAATTAGACTAATTGTAAAGATTTGAAAAATTGGAAAAATTAGAGAAATTATAAAAATGAAAATTATAAAAATTAAAAAAAAATATAAAAATCATAAAAATTATAAAATGTGCAAGTTTTTCCTGGCTTTTCTCAAGTAATTATAAAATTTATAAATGTTATAAATTATCAAAATTATAAAAATCACAATAATTATAAAAATTTAAGAAAATTAAAAATTACAAGAAATATAAAAATTATAAGAAATTAATCATTAAAATTATTAAAACTATTAAAATTATAAAATTATTAAAATTATTAAAATTATTAAAATTATTAAAATTATTAAAATTATTAAAATTATTAAAATTATTAAAATTATTAAAATTATTAAAATTATTAAAATTATTAAAATTATTAAAATTATTAAAATTATTAAAATTATTAAAATTTATAAAATTATTAAAATTATTACAATTATTAAAATTATTAAAACTATTAAAACTATTAAAATTATTAAAATTATTAAAATTATTAAAATTATTAAAATTATTAAAATTATTAAAATTATTAAAATTATTAAAATTATTAAAATTATTAAAATTATTAAAATATAATTAAAAAAATTAAATTTTAAAAATAATAAAATTAACAAAAATTACAAAAGTGATTACAAATTTTAAAATTATTAAAATTAAAATTCAAAAATTATTATGGTTAGAATTAGAATTTAAAATTGGATAAAGTCGCAATAGTTTTAGAAAATTTTGAATTATTTAAGATAAATAAAATTGTTTAATGTAAAAATATTTTAATATAATAATTAGTAATAACCTTATGAGAATTATTTTTAAAATATAAGTTGTTTAGATGAAAACACTGCTAAAATTAACGTTAAAAATAAAATAAATAAACTAAGTTTTATCAACAAAATGTAAAAAAAAATATTGTTCTTAAGGTAACAATAATTTATGAGGTAGAAAATTCCACAGTTACTAAAAATCATAAAACTGTAATAATAGTAAATAATTTCGTAATGTTCATAAAATTTTCTGTAAAAGTTGATTCCAGAAACCGATAGCATCACAGAAAGGCACTGGCCAGAGCCGTGGCCGTTTCAATAAATCGCCGGCGCGACGATTAAAGATCCAAGTGCGATTTAATGGTGCTCCGCAACGATGTTATTTATAAGGAAGTATTAAATTCGAACGTGGTCAGGTGTTTATTGTTGGGCGTGAGTTATGGATAGATCTTACTTAAATTGCGCAGTCGGATAATATTAACGCGTGATTTATGATCCTTACCTATTGTGTGTGGAAAAATGGACGAAATCTGCAACGAAAACAACATTAATAACATTATTATTCTTTTAATGGTCGCAGATGACATTAATTTATACTTAACGTGTCTTTTACTATTTTATTAATGGGATTTTTACAGAATTCCCACTTCGAAAACTTTCCTGTCGTTAAACGTGGCCATTTTTTATATTTATTGTGTTATTATATGATATTAAACTGTGATTGTGATGATTAAAGTGCATGTGCAACGACAAAAATTCCTGACACCTAATAATACGTTTCGAAGACTGGTCATGGTATTATGGTTGGAAATGGTCTAGTAAACTCGAAGGAAATAGGCTGAGACTCGGAACGGTAGCGGACAAAAACGCGGACATTTGTTGTTCCGCATTTAACATTTGATTCTCGGTCTCGTGGAATTAAATTAATCCAACTCCAACAAAGAAATTATCCATTGTGTCTTAAATATAATAATTGTTAGCAACTTAATAAATAGAAATGGTGAACAATATGTTACAAACATCCAATTATATTATTAAAATTGATTCAGATAATGAATCTTAAAACTTTTAAGAATTTACATAATTTAAATATTATTAGTAACTTAATAAATAGAAATAGTACAATAAAATGTTATAGATTAATTAAATAATATTAAAATATTCTTTAAAAATGGCTCAAATTTAGCAAAACACTTTTAAGAATTTACTTAATTCAATCTTAAATATAGTTAGTAACTTAATCAAATACTATCAATGCATAGACTATTGTAAGAAAAATATTAAAGGAACCTCTAAAACTGGCACATAAATTTAAACTTGACAAACACAATGATTGCATGTTAAAAACTGTCGTTATTTCTTCTTAAATATTATTAGTAACTTAATAAATACAAATAGTACAATAAAATGTTATAGATTAATTAAATAATATTAAAATATTCTTAAAATGGATTATAAGACCTCAAATTTAACAAAACATTTTTAAAAATTTACTTAATTCAAACTTAAATATAGTTAGTAACTTAATAATAAATACTATAAATGCATAGAATATTAAAAGAAAAATATTAGAGGAACCTCTAAAACTGACACCTAAATTTAAACTTGATAAACACAATGATTGTATGTTAAAAACTGTAATAATTTGTTCATAAATATTATTAGTAACTTAATACATAGAAATAGTAAAATTAAATGTTATAGATTAATTAAATAATATTAAAATATTCTTAAAAATGGATTATAAGACCTCAAATTTAACAAAACATTTTTAAAAATTTACTTAATTCAAACTTAAATATAGTTAGTAACTTAATAATAAATACTATAAATGCATAGAATATTAAAAGAAAAATATTAGAGGAACCTCTAAAACTGACACCTAAATTTAAACTTGATAAACACAATGATTGTATGTTAAAAACTGTAATAATTTGTTCATAAATATTATTAGTAACTTAATACATAGAAATAGTAAAATTAAATGTTATAGATTAATTAAATAATATTAAAATATTCTTAAAAATGGATTATAAGACCTCAAATTTAACAAAACACTTTTAAGATTTTACTTAATTCAATCTTAAATATAATTAGTAACTTAATTAAATACTATAAGTGCATAGAATATTATAAGAAAAATATTAGAGGAACCTCTAAAACTAGCACATAAATTTAAACTTATTAAAACTGTCATAATTTGTTTTTAAATATTATTAGTAACTTAATAAATAGAAATAGTACAATAAAATGTTACAGATTAATTAAATAATATTAAAATAGTCTTAAATTATAAGACCTCAAATTTAACAAAAACACTTTTAAGAATTTACTTAATTTAATCTTAAATATAGTTAGTAACTTAATCAAATACTATAAATGCATAAAATGTTATAAGAAAAATATTAGAAGAACCTTTGAACCTGGCACATAAATTTAAACTTGACAAACACAATTATTGTTTGTTAAAAACTGTCATAATTTGTTCTTAAAAATTATTAGTAACTTAATAAATAGAAATAGTACAATAAAATGTTATAGATTAATTAAATAATATTAAAATATTCTTAAAAATGGATTATAAGACCTCAAATTTAACAAAACACTTTTAAGAATTTGCTTAATTCAATCTTAAATATAGTTAGTAACTTAATCAAATACTATAAATGCGTAGAATATTATAAGAAAAGTATTAGAGGAACCTCTAAAACTGGCACATAAATTTAAACTTGACAAACACAATGATTGCATGTTAAAAACTGTCGTTATTTCTTCTTAAATATTATTAGTAACTTAATAAATACAAGTAGTACAATAAAATGTTATAGATTAATTAAATAATATTAAAATATTCTTAAAAATGGATTATAAGACCTCAAATTTAACAAAACACTTTCAAAAATTTACTTAATTCAAACTTAAACATAGTTAGTAACTTAATCAAATACTATAAATGCATAAAATGTTATAAGAAAAATATTAGAAGAACCTTTGAACCTGGCACATAAATTTAAACTTGACAAACACAATTATTGTTTGTTAAAAACTGTCATAATTTGTTCTTAAATATTATTAGTAACTTAATAAATAGAAATAGTACAATAAAATGTAATAGATTAATTAAATAATATTAAAATATTCTTAAAAATGGATTATAAGACCTCAAATTTAACAAAACACTTTTAAGATTTTACTTAATTCAATCTTAAATATAGTTAGTAACTTAATCAAATATTATAAATGCATAGAACATTATAAGAAAAATATTAGAGGAACCTAAAACTGGCCCATAAATTTAAACTTGACAAGCACAATGATTGTATGTTAAAAACTGTCATAATTTGTTCTTAAATATTATTAGTAACTTAATAAATAGAAATAGTACAATAAAATGTTATATCAATTAAATAATATTAAAATATTCTTAAAAAATGGATTAAAAGACCTCAAATATAACAAAATACTTTTAAGAATTTACTTAATTCAAATTTAAATATAGTTAGTAACTTAATCAAATACTATAAATGCATAGAATATTATAAGAAAAATATTAGAGGAACTTCTAAAACTGGTATATAAATTTAAACTTGACAAACACAATGATTGTGTGTTAAAAACTGTCATAATTTATTATTAAATATTCTTAGTAACTTAATAACTGGACATAGTGCAATAAAATGTTGTAGATTAATTAAATAATATTAAAATATTCTTAAAAAATGGATTCTAAGACCTCAAATTTAACAAAACACTTTTAAGAATTTGCTTAATTCAATCTTAAATATAGTTAGTAACTTAATCAAATCAAATCAAAAAATGAAATTTAAGACTAACAGAAGATTTTTGAGACTTTACACAATTTAATTATTTAGTAGCTTCCAAGTAAAAAAAATTGAAATTAACTTTAGACCATTTACAAAAACTCACCATTGTCCAGAATTATTGTTAACATCCGAGAACGTGTTACGGTACCCGGGCACTTCGTTGTGTTCAAACACGAACGAGATAAAATTTTCAAGCGAAGTTTGAGCCGCAAGTAAATCCATGCAAAGTTCATATGTAAATTGGCGCTTACAAAATGTAATTAAAATGTTTATGTAAAGGAACACTTGAATTCGAGACACGTTTTCTGTGTCAACCAAGTTTAACAACCCAATAAACGTCCGGCACGAAAAAAAAAAAATAAAGAACGCAGCCAATTACAATTCCCATGCGATTTTATGGATTTACCATCTAATGTTTTGGTTTTACAGTTAACTTTGCTCGAGAAAAAAATGTTCGTTACTAAACTGGCTGGAACAATTAAATGGTGATATTGATAAGTTTCTGGCTGGCTGGTTTGGCGGGGACATTATCTAATTAGATACCATTAATTTGGCCACCTTGAACCAGTAATTAGTTATCGTGATACAACAAATTGTTTGCGACAAACTCCAGACAGAAGAATTTTACAATTGGGGTTGATAAAAAGCTACTTGGGGACTTTTGAAAACCACCCAAGATGTTTCGTTCATTGATAAACTTATCAATCATAAAGAACTGTTCATCAGTGAATAAAAAAAAAATAATAAAGTGGGCCCAATGCACGTTTAGAACTGATAAACACATCTTGGGAAAGTTTTACTCCCTAATAAACTTATCAAATATAAATTATTTTATTATAATTTATAAAACTACAATAGAAATGGTAAAAGAATCGACTGTTTTAGTTCCAAAACTGTTTACCATGTGCTCAGTGGACGATTGGGACTGATAAACACATCTTGGGAATATTTTATTCATTGATAAATATACTAAAGATACATTATTATAAAAAAAATTATTAATAATAGTAAAAGAATCGACTGTTTTAATAATTTCAAAACTGTTCACCATGTACCCAGTGGACGATTGGGACTGATAAACACATCTTGGGAATATTTTATTCATTGAGAAATATACTTAAAGATATATTATTATAAAATAATTTATTAATAATAGAATATAAAATGTGAATAAATGAAAAAAATACGTCTCAATGCACGATTGGGACTGATAAACACATCTTGGGAATATTTTATTCATTGAGAAATATACTTAAAGATATATTATTATAAAATAATTTATTAATAATAGAATATAAAATGTGAATAAATGAAAAAAATACGTCTCAATGCACGATTGGGACTGATAAACACATCTTGGGAATATTTTATTCATGGATGACCATATCAAAAATATATTATTTTAAAATAATCTATCAAAAATGGAATATAAAATGATAAAAGAATCAACATTGAACTATTATTTTAGTTCCATAACAGTTGTGTCATGTGGATAAAGTGCCCAATGCACCATTGGGACTGAAAAACACATCTTGGGAATGTTTTATTCATTGTTAAATATATCAAAATTATATTGTCATATAATAATTTATTAAAAATTGGATATAGTATGTGAATAAAAGAAGAAATGAACGATTAGGACAGACAAAAAAATCTTGGGATAATTTTATTCATTGATAAACTTATCAAAAATATGTTGTTATAATATAATCTATTTAATATAGAATACAAAGATCCACATTGATCCATTATTTCAGTCCCCTAACTGTTCACCATGTGAATAAAAACTAAAGACCAAAGTGCACAATGCACTAACAAGGAACGTATACGTATGAATAAACGAAATGTACTTTTCATGTGTGTGTGTGTGTGAATCGCGAAACTAAACCGTGTAATCCGTAAAACGCACGCTCCAAATTCGGACACGTAACATGTTGTAATTATTAAAGTTTAAACAAGCGGTCTTCGTGCTATGGTGTTCGAACGTTTTATTTAATTATTTATTTTGGTCGCGTTTCGACGTTTGGGCGGTATATAGATATTCGATTTGGAATACAGGTGACGTACTCGCGTCGGTTTATGGTAATTTTGGTCCGGTTACACAGATCTTTTCAGCCCAGGCTGACGCACAATTGTCTAAACAACGAGAAATATTCAGAACATCCAAAAAATCTTTTATTAATTTTATTTTATTATCCATTTAAATTATTATTGCTTCTTTTCTTTTCAATAAACTTCTACATTTGTTTTTGTAAATTTAATTAATTATTACTAAATTTATTAAAATTATTATTTATATGATTGATTATTAATTATAAAATTTTTTAGTAATGTTCATGAAGATTTGGTTTTTTTAATAAATTTTAATCAAAAATTGATTGGTTGATTAATTTTCAGATTTTGTAATTATTATATTGTAAAATTTATTAATAAAATCATTAATTTTTTAAATAAATTTCAAATAAAAAATTTATTAATCAGTTTTTTTAATTTTAATATTATTTCTATCCAAATCATTAAAATTATTACTATTTAATTTATTAAAATTATTATTATATATTTTTTTATTAAAATTATTAAGACACTATTGAATTTTTTATATAAATTTCAATTAGCATATTTCTTAAATTTAATTTTTGTAAGTTTAATATTATTTATAATTATTAATAAAATTGCTAAGATAATTTTGAATTTTTTAAATTAATTTCAATTAGTACATTCCTTAATCTTCAATTTTTGTAACTTTAATATTATTTCTATTAAATTTATTAAAATTATTATTATATAATTTTTTATTAAAATTATTAATAAAACTTTTAAGACAATTTTGAATTTTTTAAATAAATTTCAATTGGCATATTTCTTAATCTTCAATTTTTGTAATTTTAATATTATTTCTAATAAATTTATTAAAATTATTATTATATTATTTTTTATTAAAATTATTAATAATATTCTTAAGACAATTTCGAATTTTTTTAAATAAATCTCAATTAGCACATTTCTTAATCGCCAATTTTTGTAATATTAATATTATTTTTATTAAATTTGTTAAAATTGTTATTATATTATTTTTTATTAAAATTATTAATAAAATTCCTAAGATAATTTTGAATTTTTTAAATTAAGTTCAATTAGTACATTTTTTAATCTTCAATTTTTGTAACTTTAATATTATTTTTATCAAATTTATTAAAATTATTATTATTTTATTTTTTATTAAAATTATTAATAAAATTTTTAAGACAATTATGAATTTTTTAAATAAATTTCAATTAGCACATTACTTAATCTTCAATTTTTGTAATTTTAATATTATTTCTAATAATATAAATATAATATTATTAAAATTATTATTATATTATTTTTTATTAAAATTATTAATCTTAAGACAATTTCGAATTTTTTTAAATAAATCTCAATTAGCACATTTCTTAATCGCCAATTTTTGTAATATTAATATTATTTTTATTAAATTTGTTAAAATTGTTATTATATTATTTTTTATTTAAATTATTAATAAAATTCCTAAGACAATTTTGAATTTTTTAAATAAATTTTAATTAGCACATTTCTTTATACTTAATATTTTTTTAATTTTAATATTGTTTCTATTTAATTTATTAAAATTATTATTATTTTATTTTTTATTAAAATTATTAATAAAATATTTTAGATAATTTCGAATTTTTTAAATAAATCTCAATTAGCACATATTTTAATCTTCAATTTATGTAATTTTAATATTATTTTTATCAAATTTATTAAAATTATTATTATATTATTTTTTATTAAAATAATAAATAAAATTCTTAAGAAAATTTTGAATTTTTTAAATCAAATATAAATTAAATAAATCAATTAAATTTTTTTAACTTTAATATTATTACTGTTTAATTAATTTATTAAAATAATTATTTATATGAATATTATTATTTATTATAATTATTAATAATATTTTTAAAGCAATTTTGAATTTTGTTTAATAAATTTTAATCAGGATATTTTTTAATCTTAAGATTTCGTAATTTTAATATTATTACCAATAAATTTATTGAAATTATTATTTATATGAATTATTAAATTATTATTTATTAAAATCAGAATATTTTTTAATCTTCAGTTTTTGTAATTTTATTATTGTTTATTATTTCTCTAAATTTTATTATTATATTATTTTATTTATTAAAATAATTACTAATATTTTGAAGCTTATTTTATTTATATTTTTTCGGTAAATTTCAATTTTAAGATTTGTTTATCCTTCAGTTTTTTTAATTTTATATTATTATTATTATTCATAAATAAAGTTTTTTAAATAAATTTAAATATCAATATTTCTTAATATTCAATTTTTTATGTTTATTAAAATTAAATATTTTCAATTAATATATTTTTAAATAAATCAGTTGTTTCACAATTTTTTTAATAATTTTGTTACCACCGTGCGATGATAAAGATCAGTGTGGGACAATCACATTAAGAGAATCTCTCACAATCGACAAAAAAGCGACGTGATCGATGGCGCTTAAAAAACTGGTCACTACTATTAGAAAGGTCATTTCAACCCGGAAAAATGACTTAATTAAATCGTCGATTAAGCCCACATTTTCGATTAATTAATAGAAAGTATTCAGGATGAAGTCGAGTGTTTAATTAAACAGTGCAAGTGAACGTACACTTCAGCCAGTTTTCAGAAATTTATACACAACCTTCCCAACGTAATTCGACAAGCTCATATTTGTCAATTAAACAAGCTAATCCGGGTAAAATCTTCAGTGCAAACACTCAAACTGACGCTTGTACAAACATTTGATTAAGCGGTGGTGAAACCTGGACTTGCGCAACCCAATTCCCTAAGAAGCCGGTGTTTGCACACGAAAACAAACATTGCACGTACAGAGAAAGAAAAAAGCCTAAAAGCTAATTAAATATTTAACGTTAATATCAAACACACGTAACAGTCGGCTGATGACACTCGTTTGGTAATAAGCCATTATTACATCGTTGTTGGGAAATCGATCGAATTTTTGTGCAAATTCGGTTTGTCAATCAAATTGTCGATTGTTCTTTTGATCAAACAGAAATTGTTAAGATGTCGATCGAGGTGGCCAAGGTTCGATTGGGAAAAATAAATCTTAAGTTTATGGTAAATTTGTCATAAACAAATTTGTGTTTTATGTAAATGGTAAATATTGGTACAATGGACACGTAATAATTTAAACACACCCAGATTTATTAAAATTTAGTCGTTTTATGGGTGAATTGTTAAATTATAAATACCTTCAAGGTTTTATACATATTTAACATTTCTAATATAAAAAATAAATGATTCTTCAGAATTAACAATAAAGAATTATTCATTTATTATAATAGGAACTTTTTGTTT
Source organism: Aethina tumida (assembly GCF_024364675.1). NCBI lineage: Eukaryota > Metazoa > Arthropoda > Insecta > Coleoptera > Nitidulidae > Aethina > Aethina tumida. Next base: position 16,208,401 of record NC_065440.1, on the reverse strand, counting down.
GGTATCTTATCAGAATAATATTTGAAAATTTATTAACTAAATTAACTAATTTATTTGATTTTTATTAAGATTTTGATTTTAGTTTTTCCAATTTCATTCTCTTAATATATTCAATAATTATTAATTAATAATTAAATTAAAATTATTAAACAAGTTTGTACATTTAAGACTGTTTAAAACTTCCTAAACAAAATTAAGAAAGTTATAAAAATTCTGTCTTATCAGAATAATATTTGAAAATTTATTAACTAAATTAACTAATTTATTTGATTTTTATTAAGATTTTGATTTTAATTTTTCCAATTTCATTCTCTTAATATATTCAATAATTATTAATTAATAATTAATTTAAAATTATTAAACAAGTTTGTACATTTAAGACTGTTTAAAACTTCCTAAACAAAATTAAGAAAGTTATAAAAATTCCTAAACTTAATAAGAAAGTTGTGAAACAACTTTATATACACTTAAGACACTTCCTAAACGACTCTGAGTACAATTAAGAGAGTTATGAATTTGTTAATCTGTTTTATATATATTTAAGACAGTTGTGTAACTTATTAAGAAGTTTTGTAAACAATTTTATATTCAATTGTGTCAGTTCATAACTTCCTAAACAATTCTGTATATAAATAAGATAGTTGAGAAACTTCCTAAAAAATTTTATATACATTTAAGACAGTTGTGTAACTTCTTAAGAAGTTTTGTAAACAATTTTATATTCAATTGTGTCGTTTCAAAACTTCCTAAACAATTCTGTATACAATTATGTTCATAAACTTCTTAAACAATTTTATATACAACTGTGTTAGTTGAAAACTTCCTAAACCATTCTGTATACAATTAAGACAGTTGAGAAACTTATTAAACAATTTTATATACATTTAAGACAGTTTTATAACTTCTTAAGAAATTTTGTAAACAATTTTATATACAACTGTGTCCGTTCAAAACTTCCTAAATACTTCTGTATACAATTAAGACAGTTGTGAAACTTCTTAAACAATTTTGTATACATTTAAGACAGTTGTGTAACTTCTTAAGCAATTTTGTAAACAATTTTATATACAACTGTGTCAGTTCAAAACTTCCTAAATAATTCTGTATACAATTAAGACAGTTGAGAAACTTTTTAAACCATTTTCTATACATTTAAGACAGTTGTCTAACTTCATAATATATTTTGTAAACAATTTTACATACAACTGTGTCAGTTCAAAACTTTCTAAACAATTCTGTGTATAATAAAGACAGTTGAGAAATTTCTTAAACAATTTTATATACATTTAAAACAGCTGTGTAACTTCTTAAGAAGTTTTGTAAACAATTTTATATACAACTGTGTCAGTTCAAAACTTCCTAAACAATTCTATATACAAATAAGACAGTTGAGAAACTTTTTAAACAATTTTATATACATTTAAGACAGTTGTATAACTTTTTAAGAACTTTTGTAAACAATTTTATATACAACTGTGTCAGTTCAAAACTTCCTAAATAATTCTGTATACAATTAAGACAGTTGAGAAACTTTTTAAACCATTTTCTATACATTTAAGACAGTTGTCTAACTTCATAATATATTTTGTAAACAATTTTAAATACAACTGTGTCAGTTCAAAACTTTCTAAATAATTCTGTATATAATTAAGACAGTTGAGAAATTTCTTAAACAATTTTATATATAACTGTGTCAGTTCAAAACTTCCTAAACAATTCTGTATACAATTAAGACAGTTGAGAAACTTTTTAAACAATTTTATATACATTTAAGACAGTTGCGTAATTTTTTAAGATATTTTGTAAACAATTTTAAATACAACTGTGTCAGTTCAAAACTTCCTAAACAATTTTGTATACAATTAAGACAGTTGAGAAACTTTTTAAGCAATTTTATGTACAGTTTTTTAAGCAGTACAGAAATATTGATTAAGAAGAGTTCGATCTTTCTTCTGTGCTTGATGTAGTCTTTAAGATAAATATACAAATTGATTTTCTGTCTTGAACACTCGTGTCCATTAAACCCAACGCTGAAAACACAAATGCCAATCGCGTCCGCCCGATCGTTTGACCTTTTCCGAAAGGAAATCGGCTCGAAAACGTTTCGTTTAATGGGCGACGCACAGAGAAACTCGACGCCCCGGGGCGAAGCGACGCGATTCGGAGAAAGTCGCCGGGCAAAATCACGCCGAAAACCGGCCAGGCCGTTCCCACCGAACCTCTACCAGAGATGACACCGCGACGTTTATTTAAAATGTTACACGTCAACGTAACAACAATTTACTAAATTATTTCCTTCTGTTCATACCATTCGAAAATACAATTTTTTTTTTAATGTGCACGTTAATAACGTTTTATGTAAATTGTGTAATTTGTACGTTCGCTCGTTTATGCCGCGATGAATGTTTCTGGTGTTTCAACAGGTATATGTGAAATCCGACACTCGAACAATTTAGCTAAATAGCATCTTAAAATTCTGATGCGTCGCTTACGTAATTGCATCGTTTAACTCTGGACAATTCGAAGACGACATTAATTATTATTTATGGACGATCTTAAATGTCAATTTTGTTTGTCGGTTCAAATACCAAAACTATTTTATTTGCGTTGTTTTTTAAATTTAATCCTTCCAATTTAATATACATTATCTGAGTTTGGAACTATTTTAATTGCATACAATTAATTAATAAGGAAGCTATGAACAATGTTAAATTTGTAAAAAATTGCTTAACAAGTTTCAAAACTGTCTTAATTGTATATAAAATTGTTTAGGAAGCTTTGAACTGTTTTAAGTGTATACAAAATTGCTTAAGAAGTTTCACAACTGTCTTAGTTGCATATAGAATTGTTTGGGAAGCTTTGAATAATGTTAAATGTATACAAAATTGCTTAACAAGTTTCAAAACTGTCTTAATTGTATATAAAATTATTTAGAAAGCTTTGAACTGTTTTAAGTGTATACAAAATTGCTTAAGAAGTTTAACAACTGTCTTAGTTGCATATAGAATAGTTTAGAAACCTCTGAATAACGTTAAATGTATACAAAATTGCTTAATAAGTTTAAAAACTGTCTTAATTGTATATAGAATTGTTTATGAAGCTTTGCACTGTCTTAAGTGTATACGAAATTGCTTAAGAAGTTTCACAACTGTCTTAGTTGCATATAGGATTGTTTGGGAAGCTTTGAATAATGTTAAATTTATACAAAATTGCTTAACAAGTTTCAAAACTGTCTTAATTGTATATAGAATTGTTTACGAAGCTTTGAACTATCTTAAGTGTATACAAAATTGTTTAAGAAGTTTAACAAATGTCTTAGTTGCATATAAAAGTGTTTGGGAAGCTTTGAATAATGTTAAATGTATACAAAATTGATTAACAAGTTTCAAAACTGTCTCAATTGTATATTGAATTGTTTAAGAAGCTTTGAACTGTCTTAAGTGTATACAAAATTGCTTAAGAAGTTTCATAACTGTCTGAGTTGCATATAGAATTGTTTAAGAAGCTTTGAATAATGTTAAATGTATATAAAATTGCTTAAAAAGTTTCAAAACTGTCTTAATTTTATATAGAATTGTTTACGAAGCTTTGAACTATCTTAAGTGTATACAAAATTGTTTAAGAAGTTTAACAACTGTCTTAGTTGCATATAAAATTGTTTGGGAAGCTTTGAATAATGTTAAATGTATACAAAATTGATTAATAAGTTTCGAAACTGTCTCAATTGTATATTGAATTGTTTACGAAGCTTTAAACTGTCTTAAGTGTACACAAAATTGCTTAAGAAGTTTCATAACTGTCTTAGTTGCATATAGAATTGTTTAAGAAGCTTTGAATAATGTTAAATGTATATAAAATTGCTTAAAAAGTTTCAAAACTGTCTTAATTTTATATAGAATTGTTTACGAAGCTTTGAACTATCTTAAGTGTATACAAAATTGTTTAAGAAGTTTAACAACTGTCTTAGTTGCATATAAAATTGTTTGGGAAGCTTTGAATAATGTTAAATGTATACAAAATTGATTAATAAGTTTCAAAACTGTCTCAATTGTATATTGAATTGTTTACGAAGCTTTAAACTGTCTTAAGTGTACACAAAATTGCTTAAGAAGTTTCACAACTGTCTTAGTTGCATATAGAATTGTTTGGGAAGCTTTGAATAATGTTAAATGTATACAAAATTGCTTAACAAGTTTCAAAACTGTCTTAATTGTATATAAAATTATTTAGAAAGCTTTGAACTGTTTTAAGTGTATACAAAATTGCTTAAGAAGTTTAACAACTGTCTTAGTTGCATATAGAATAGTTTAGAAACCTCTGAATAACGTTAAATGTATACAAAATTGCTTAATAAGTTTAAAAACTGTCTTAATTGTATATAGAATTGTTTATGAAGCTTTGCACTGTCTTAAGTGTATACGAAATTGCTTAAGAAGTTTCACAACTGTCTTAGTTGCATATAGGATTGTTTGGGAAGCTTTGAATAATGTTAAATTTATACAAAATTGCTTAACAAGTTTCAAAACTGTCTTAATTGTATATAGAATTGTTTACGAAGCTTTGAACTATCTTAAGTGTATACAAAATTGTTTAAGAAGTTTAACAAATGTCTTAGTTGCATATAAAATTGTTTGGGAAGCTTTGAATAATGTTAAATGTATACAAAATTGATTAACAAGTTTCAAAACTGTCTCAATTGTATATTGAATTGTTTAAGAAGCTTTGAACTGTCTTAAGTGTATACAAAATTGCTTAAGAAGTTTCATAACTGTCTGAGTTGCATATAGAATTGTTTAAGAAGCTTTGAATAATGTTAAATGTATATAAAATTGCTTAAAAAGTTTCAAAACTGTCTTAATTTTATATAGAATTGTTTACGAAGCTTTGAACTATCTTAAGTGTATACAAAATTGTTTAAGAAGTTTAACAACTGTCTTAGTTGCATATAAAATTGTTTGGGAAGCTTTGAATAATGTTAAATGTATACAAAATTGATTAATAAGTTTCGAAACTGTCTCAATTGTATATTGAATTGTTTACGAAGCTTTAAACTGTCTTAAGTGTACACAAAATTGCTTAAGAAGTTTCATAACTGTCTTAGTTGCATATAGAATTGTTTAAGAAGCTTTGAATAATGTTAAATGTATATAAAATTGCTTAAAAAGTTTCAAAACTGTCTTAATTTTATATAGAATTGTTTACGAAGCTTTGAACTATCTTAAGTGTATACAAAATTGTTTAAGAAGTTTAACAACTGTCTTAGTTGCATATAAAATTGTTTGGGAAGCTTTGAATAATGTTAAATGTATACAAAATTGATTAATAAGTTTCGAAACTGTCTCAATTGTATATTGAATTGTTTACGAAGCTTTAAACTGTCTTAAGTGTACACAAAATTGCTTAAGAAGTTTCATAACTGTCTTAGTTGCATATAGAATTGTTTAAGAAGCTTTGAATAATGTTAAATGTATACAAAATTGCTTAACAAGTTTCAAAACTGTCTTAATTGTATATAGAATTGTTTATGAAGCTTTGCACTGTCTTAAGTGTATACGAAATTGCTTAAGAAGTTTCACAACTGTCTTAGTTGCATATAGGATTGTTTGGGAAGCTTTGAATAATGTTAAATTTATACAAAATTGCTTAACAAGTTTCAAAACTGTCTTAATTGTATATAGAATTGTTTACGAAGCTTTGAACTATCTTAAGTGTATACAAAATTGTTTAAGAAGTTTAACAACTGTCTTAGTTGCATATAAAATTGTTTGGGAAGCTTTGAATAATGTTAAATGTATACAAAATTGATTAATAAGTTTCGAAACTGTCTCAATTGTATATTGAATTGTTTACGAAGCTTTGAACTGTCTTAAGTGTACACAAAATTGCTTAAGAAGTTTCATAACTGTCTTAGTTGCATATAGAATTGTTTAAGAAGCTTTGAATAATGTTAAATGTATATAAAATTGCTTAAAAAGTTTCAAAACTGCCTTAATTTTATATAGAATTGTTCACGAAGCTTTGAACTGTTTGAAGTGTGTACAAAATGGCTTAAGAAGTTTCACAACTGCCTTAGTTGCATATAGAATTGTTTAAGAAGCTTTGAATAATATTAAATGTTTACAAAATTGCTTAAAAAGTTTCAAAACTGTGTTAATTGTATATATAATTGTTTTCGAAGCTTTGAACTGTCTTAAGTGTATATAAAATTGCTTAAGAAGTTTCACAACTCTCTTAGTTGTATATAGAATTGTTTAGGAAGCTTTGAACTTTCTTGAATTTATACAAAATTTCAGTTTCAGTGATGTCTTAGTTACATATAAAATTGTTAAGGAAGTTTCGAACTCTCTTAATTGTGCCTAGAAGCTTTTAACTGTCTGGCGAAGTTTCATATAACTATTAATTGTATATAGAGTTGTTTATGGAGTTTTTAAGCCTCTTAATTGTGTAGTTTTATCTACATATACATTAAATAGTTATAAACCATTAAAATTGATTGAATATTTTTTTACTTTTTTATATATTTTGTTAAATTCCTAAATTAGAAAAAAATTGCTTTACATTGAATTTATTATACTGAATAAAGCTGATTATTCGTTTTGAGGCCCAGTTACAATCTAGAAACTGCAATAGACATAATTTACCTTTCACTTGTTCGGATTTTATTACAAAACACACAATCGAATCCGACAAACCGATTTAATAACGGTCAATCATCGAAAAATGACCGAGAACAAAACAATAATTAACAATTAATGTTTGCTGCATTTTAATAACGTTTAAAAATTTTGTTACAGGTGTCCTTGGCTCCATTTCGACTCCATTTCTTTGGTACCTGTAAGTACTAATATATTTTCTAGTAAATTACGGATAACTGAATCTTCCTCAATTCGCTTCGAGTAATTATAATTGTACGGTTTACAGTTTCGAACAAATTTATTCAACTTATTAAGTAACTCGCACCAACGATCGAGAAAATTAATCAGCAATTAAGCATTCGTACGTATTGTTTTGTGGAGTTCATCATCTGAACAGAAAGAAAAAAAACCGGGAAAGTACTGCGCCTAATTAATTGTCGGCGACACTTTCGCAATGAACATTTTTTTCGTCATTGTAGAGTTCAAAGTTTTCAGTTCCATTGTTTAGATTTCAATGCGTATTTATTGAATTAAACTTGACATCATCGTGACGGCTTATTTTTTAAATCGATAATGACTTGCCCATTATTATTGGGTAATTATGTAGTTTGGTTAATTATTGTGTAAAAAAAAAATGATAATATCTTATACGAATAATTATTTTCAACATTATTTATTGATAATGATGTATTTTATTGACAATTAAAGAATAAGGTTGAGGTTTGTCGTTTGACGCATCGTTAAAGTTTTTTTTTTCTTTAAATTTACTAAATAAAATTACATGACGACGATAAAAATGAACAATTAAAATCTTTGCAAACTACTGTTAATTTAGTTTTAAATAACAAATTATTATGTTAATGTATTAATTTGTTATTAATATAAATGTAAACAAATTAATAATGAACATAAATATTATACATTTAATTAAGTCGAGACACAATCAAACCGTGCAAAATTTTAATATACTCATAAATGTTTATTTAAATTTATTAAATAATTTAAATAGTTAATTAAAATAGTTTTAAGTTATGTACTATTACAAAATGACGAATTGATTAAGCATATTTAAATACAGTTTAAAGTAAAAGAGCAATTATTTATTGAAGCTTCACAATTGACTTAATTTAATAGTTTGTACAATTTCACAACTGTCTAAATTGTATATCTATTGTCGAAGAAGTTGTAAATTATAAACAAAAATTGATTGATTTCCACTGTAATTGTATACTGGAGTGTTTGAGAGGCTTTAAACTCCAAAAAATATATTAAAAATTGCTTATAAAGTTTCACAACTATCTAAATTGTATATCTAACTGCCAAGGAAGTTTTAAATTATATACAAAAATTGCTTATGAACCTCGACATTAGCTTTAATTGAACACTGGAGTGTTTGAGAGGTTTCAAACACCAAAAAATGTATTAAAATTTGCATATAAAGTCTCTCAACAATCTAAATTGTATATCTAATTGACAAGGAAGTTTTAAATTATATACAAAAATTGCTTATGAATTTGACATTTGCTTTAATTGTACACTGGAGTGTTTGAGAGGTTTCAAACTCTAAAAAATGTATTAAAAATTGCTTATAAAGTTTCACAACTACATAAATTGTATATCTAACTGACAAGGAAGTTTTAAATTATACACAAAAATTGATTGTGAACCTTGACAATTGCTTTAATTGTTCATTGGAGTGTTTGAGAGGTTTCAAACTCCAAAAAATGTATTAAAAATTGTTTGTAAAGTTTCACAACTATCTAAATTGTATATCTAACTGCCTGGGAAGTTTTAAATTATATACAAAAATTGCTTATGAACCTTGACATCTGCTTTAATTGTGCACTGAAGTGTTTGAGAGGTTCCAAACTCCAAAAAATGTATTAAAAATTGCTTATAAATTTTCACAACTATCTAAATTGTATATCTAACTGCCAAGGAAGTTTTAAATTATATACAAAAATTACTTATGAACCTTGACATTTCCTTTAATTGTGCACTGGAGTGTTTGAGAGGTTTTAAACTCCAAAAAATGTATTAAAAATTGCTTATAAATTTCCACAACTATCTAAATTGTATATCTAACTGCCTAGGAAGTTTTAAATTATATACAAAAGTTGCTTATGAACCTTGACATCTGCTTTAATTGTGCACTGGACTGTTTGAGAGGTTTCAAACTCCAAAGAATGTATTAAAAATTGCTTATAAAGTTTCACAATTATCTAAATTGTATATTCACTACCAAGGAAGTTTTAAATTATATACAAAAATTGCTTATGAACCTTAATATTTGCTTTAATTGTGCACTGGAGTGTTTGAGAGGTTTTAAACTCCAAAAAATGTATTAAAAATTGCTTATAAATTGTATATCTAACTGCCTGGGAAGTTTTAAATTATATACAAAAATTACTTATTAACCTTGACATCTGCTTTAATTGTACACTGGAGTGTTTGAGAGGTTTTAAACTCCAAAAAATGTATTAAAAATTGCTTATAACTATCTAAATTGTATATCTAACTGCCTGGGAAGTTTTAAATTATATACAAAAATTGCTTATGAACCTTGACATCTGCTTTAATTATACACTGGAGTGTTTTGAGAGGTTTTAAACTCCAAAAAATATATTAAAAATTGCTTATAAATTTTCACAACTATCTAAATTGTATATCTAATTGCCTGAGAAGTTTTAAATTAAATACAAAAATAGCTTATGAACCTTGACATTTGCTTTAATTGTACACTGGTGTGTTTCAGAGGTTTTAAACTCTAAAAATTTTATTAAAAATTGCTCAATTTATAATTAATATTATATAATTTTTTTTAAAGATATGAGATTACAAAACCGTGCAAAATTTTAATATACAGTATAATTTTTCTAATATAAGAATTATCATTTTATAAATTATTTCAAAGTCGTAAAATTAATTGAATATAATTAAAAACAACTTTACACAAGAAACTGTCATAAACCATTAATAAAATTTTTATGTGAGCACATTTTGATCTAAATAAAAAGTAACAACAGCCGGTCAATAAAGATATTCATTGACATGCATGTAATTTTGCAATGCAAAATTTGTCAATTTAAATCTAGGTCGCACCTCGGGTCAAAAAACGAACGAAATTAACATGTAATTATGTAATCTCGGCAACACCAAACTAATTGTAATCATCGTGAATTAGGAAAAAATAAAATCGTAACACGAGGAAGCCACACATCCAATTATTCAACGTGCACATTTCGCAATAGTGGTACACTCCACCGGAGAGGTAACCGTTGCAGCGGCAGAATAGTGCCCGTAACGTCCAAACCGCTCACACATGCTTCTTTTTCCATCAATTTCGAGAAGGCCTCCGTGTTTTACGGCTATTTCCTGCCGCCACCATTCAAAATTGACAATGATTAAAGTGCCATTAAAACTGTGTTTCGTGAATGAATAAATCAATTTCGAGGCGCTGAGATTCAGTTAAATCATTTTAACGGTGCGCAGGGAGTTCAGTTAAATTGGATAATTTAGCGAGGTACGCGCATACCGCGGATCCCATCGATTCGTCTCGAATTCTGTGTTCGTTTCGTTCGTTCCGTGTTTGTGTTTAACTTCTGGATGTTAATTTTATGTTAAACAATGTTTAAAATGTTCATAACGAATGCAAAATTGCTTTCAAGGTTTAAAACTTTGCTCATTTAACTTCGGGATTGTCTAAATTATGTTAATTGTATATCAAATTGTTAAGTCACTTTTAAATTATGTATAAAAAAGCTTATTAAACTTCTGAGTGATCTTAATTCTAAGCTGGACTGCTTAAGACATTTTAAACTCTAAAAATTTCTTTGAAAATTGCTTAAAATGTCTCACAACTGAGTCAATTGTATATCAAATTGTTAAGACACTTTTAAATTTTGTATAAAATAGCTTATTAAACTTCTGAGTGATCTTAATTATAAGCTGGACTGCTTAAGACATTTTAAACTCTAAAAATTGCTTTGGAAATTGCATAAAATGTTTCACAACTGACTTAATTGTATATCAAATTGTTAAGGCACTTTTAAATTTTGTATGAAATAGCTTATTAAACTTCTGAGTGATCATAATTCTAAGCTGGACTGCTTAAGACATTTTAAACTCTAAAAATTGCTTTGAAAATTGCTTAAAATGTCTCACAACTGAGTTAATTGTATATCAAATTGTTAAGGCACTTTTAAATTTTGTATAAAATAGTTTATTAAACTTCAGAGAGATCATAATTCTAAGCTGGACTGCTTAAGACATTTTAAATTCTAAAAATTGCTTTGAAAATTGCTTAAAATGTCTCACAACTGAGTTAATTGTATATCAAATTGTTAAGGCACTTTTAAATTTTGTATAAAATAGCTTATTAACTTCTGAGTGATCATAATTCTAAGCTGGACTGCTTAAGGCATTTTAAACTCTAAAAATTGCTTTTAATATTGCTTATAATGTCTCACAACTGAGTTAATTGTATATAAAATTGTTAAGGCATTTTTAAATTTTGTATAAAATAGCTTATTAAACTTCTGAGTGATCTTAATTCTAAGCTGGACTGCTTAAGACATTTTACACTCTAAAAATTGTTTTGAAAATTGCTTAAAATGTCTCACAACTGAGTTAATCGTATATCAAATTGTTAAGGCACTTTTAAATTTTGTATAAAATAGTTTATTAAACTTCAGAGAGATCATAATTCTAAGCTGGACTGCTTAAGACATTTTAAATTCTAAAAATTGCTTTGAAAATTGCTTAAAATGTCTCACAACTGAGTTAATTGTATTTCAAATTGTTAAGGCACTTTTAAATTTTGTATAAAATAGTTTATTAAACTTCAGAGTGATCATAATTCTAAGCTGGACTGCTTAAGACATTTTAAATTCTAAAAATTGCTTTGAAAATTGCTTAAAATGTCTCACAACTGAGTTAATTGTATTTCAAATTGTTAAGGCACTTTTAAATTTTGTATAAAATAGTTTATTAAACTTCAGAGTGATCATAATTCTAAGCTGAACTGCTTAAGGCATTTTAAACTCTAAAAATTGCTTTTAAAATTGCTTATGATGTCTTACAATTGAGTTAATTGTATATCAAATTGTTAAGGCACTTTTAAATTTTGTATAAAATAGCTTATTAAACTTCTGAGTGATCATAATTCTAAGCTGGACTGCTTAAGACATTTTAAACTCTAAAAATTGCTTTTAATATTGCTTATAATGTCTCACAACTGAGTTAATTGTATATAAAATTGTTAAGGCATTTTTAAATTTTGTATAAAATAGCTTATTAAACTTCTGAGTGATCTTAATTCTAAGCTGACTGCTTAAGACATTTTACACTCTAAAAATTTCTTTGAAAATTGCTTAAAATGTCTCACAACTGAGTCAATTATATATCAAATTGTTAAGACACTTTTAAATATTGTATAAAATAGTTTATTAAACTTCTGAGTGATCATAATTCTAAGCTGGACTGCTTAAGACATTTTAAACTCTAAAAATTGCTTTTAAAATTGCTTAAAATGTCTCACAACTGAGTCAATTGTATATCAAATTGTTAAGACAGTTTTAAATTTTGTATAAAATAGTTTATTAAACTTCTGAGTGATCATAATTCTAAGCTGGACTGTTTAAGACATTTTAAACTCTAAAAATTGCTTTTAAAATTGCTTAAAATGTCTCACAACTGAGTCAATTGTATATCAAATTGTTAAGGCATTTTTATATTTTGTATAAAATAGTTTATTAAACTTCAGAGTGATCATAATTCTAAGCTGGACTGCTTAAGACATTTTAAACTCTAAAAATTTCTTTGAAAATTGCTTAAAATGTCTCACAACTGAGTCAATTATATATCAAATTGTTAAGACACTTTTAAATTTTGTATAAAATAGTTTATTAAACTTCTGAGTGATCATAATTCTAAGCTGGACTGCTTAAGACATTTTAAACTCTAAAAATTGCTTTTAAAATTGCTTATAATGTCTCACAACTGAGTTAATTGTATATCAAATTGTTAAGGCACTTTTAAATTTTGTATAAAATAGCTTATTAACTTCTGAGTGATCATAATTCTAAGTTGGACTGCTTAAGGCATTTTAAACTCTAAAAATTGCTTTTAATATTGCTTATAATGTCTCACAACTGAGTTAATTGTATATAAAATTGTTAAGGCATTTTTAAATTTTGTATAAAATAGCTTATTAAACTTCTGAGTGATCTTAATTCTAAGCTGGACTGTTTAAGACATTTTACACTCTAAAAATTGTTTTGAAAATTGCTTAAAATGTCTCACAACTGAGTTAATTGTATATCAAATTGTTAAAGCACTTTTAAATTTTGTATAGATCTTAATTGTATACGCGACTTCCTGAGGGGTTTTCAATAAAATCTCTCAACTGTATTAATTGTATATCAAACTTTTAAGGAAGTTTTAAATTATATATATGAAGTTTGCCTTAATTATATACAAGACTGTAAACTGTATAATTAACAAAATAAAAACAAACGGGACACACACAGTGAAGAAGTGAACCCCGGAGAAATGGACGTAGGTACCGGGAAGTCTGCACCGAAACCCATTACGTTTGCATCGTTACGTAAAAACCGATGCACCGGCCGTTTCGAAACGAAATCCGCACAACCGACGTCGGTTGTAGGTCAAGTGGCATTGTTTTCGTCGCGCCGCGGTCACACTTGACGGTCTCGTCTCCGGTTTCTGTGGCCGTTCGTAGATCCGATTTCGGATCCGAACGTGGGGATCCGCGCCGCCGAGCGGGAATTATCCGTTTCGTTCCGTAATTGGACACTTGTTTCATTTTCTTTTTTCTTTTTTCATTTGTTTTGTTTCGTTTTATTTGAATTCGAGTTGGTTATTTGGGTTCGAGTGAATTGACGGAATGAACGAGGTGTTAGAAAGGTTCGTCTTCTGTTGACCTGTTGAAGTCTCCGGGTATATGATACAAAATTGTGTTTAACCTAACAGTTTTTAGGTCTCAAACTTCATAAACAATTTTTTATACAATTAACACAATTTAAAACATCTTAAACAAGTTTGTATATAATTAATACAGTTTAAAACATCTTAATCAAATTTGTATATAATTATGACAATTCCCAAATGTTATAAACAATTTTATATACAATTAATATAGCTTCAAACATTCTAAACAAGTTTGTATATAATTAATACAGATCCCAAACTTCATAAACAATTTTTAATATAATTAATACAGTTTAAAACATCTTAAACAAGTTTGTACATAATTAAAACAATTCTCAAACTTCATAAACAATTTTTTAAACAATTAATACATTTAAAACATCTTAACCAAATGTATATATAATTAAGACAATTCTCAAATGTCATAAACCAATTTTTATGCAATTAATACAGCTTAAAACATTTTACACAAGTTTGTATATAATTAATACAGATATCAAATTTCATAAACAATTTTTTATACAATTAATGCAGTTTAAAACATCTTAACCAAATTTGTATATAATTAAGACAATTGTCAAATGTTACAATTAATACAGCTTAAATCATTTTAAACAATTTTGTATATATTTAATACAGGTCTCAAACTTCATAAAAAATTTTTTATACAATTAATAGAGTTTAAAACATCTTAAACAAGTTTGTATATAATTAAGGCAATTCTCAACCTTCATAAACAATTTTTTATACAATTAATACAGTTTAAAACATTATAACCAAATTTGTATATAATTAAGACAATTCTCAAATGTTACAATTAATACAGCTTAAATCATTTTAAACAATTTTGTATATATTTAATACAGGTCTCAAACTTCATAAAAAAAATTTTATACAATTAATAGAGTTTAAAACATCTTAAACAAGTTTGTATATAATTAAGACAATTCTCAACCTTCATAAATAATTTTTTATATAATTAATACAGTTTAAAACATTATAACCAAATTTGTATATAATTAAGAGAATTCTCATCGTCATAAACGGTTTTTTATACAATTTATACAGATCTCAAACTTCATAAACAATTTTTTTATACTATTAATACAGTTGAATACATTTTAAATAAGTTTGTATATAATTAAGACAGTTCCTAAACTTCATAGACAATTTTTTACACAATAAATACAGTCTAATACATTTTAAACAAGTTTGTATATAATTAAGACAATTCTCAAACCTCCTAAACAATTTTAAAACAATTAATACAGTTTAAAAGATCTTACACAAGTTTGTATGTAATTAAGACAGTTCTCAAACTTCATAAACGATTTATATACAATTAATAAAGTTTAAAACATCTTAAACAAGTTTGTATATAATTAAGATAATACTAAAACTGTATAATCCATTTTTATATACTATTAATACAGTTTAATACATTTTAAACTAGTTTGTATATAATTAAGACAGTTCCCAAACTTCATAGACAATTTTTTATACAATTGATACAAATAATACATTTTAAACAAGTTTGTATATAATTTTTATATTATTATTATAGTTTAATAAATTTTAAACAAGTTTGTATATAATTAAGACAGTTTCCAAACTTAATAGATAATTTTTTATACAAATAATACAGTATAATATATTTTAAACAAGTTTGTGTATAATTAAGTCAGTTCTCAAACTTCATAAACGATTTATATACAATTAATAAAGTTTAAAACATCTTAAACAAGTTTGTATATAATTAAGACGCTACTCAAACTTCATAAACAATTTTTTTATACTTCTAATACAGTTGAATACATTTTAAACAAGTTTGTATATAATTAAGACAGTTCCCAAACTTCATAGACAATTTTTTATACAATTAATACAGTCTAATACATTTTAAACAAGTTTGTATATAATTGAGACAGTTTCCAAACTTCATAGATAATTTTTTATACAATTAATACAGTTTAATAAATTTTAAACAAGTTTGTATATAATTAAGACAATTTTCAAACTTCATCAATAATTTTTTATAAAATTAATACACTTTAAAATTAGTTTTTATATTTTGTTTATTATTTTTATACAACTGTGACAGTTTATAACTATTATATCTGAACCGTGCTCTCAAATTTAAAAACAAGAACGATTTTTACGACGTTAACTTTCCCTTATCCCGTTTTTCACGGCTCGTTGTTCCGTCCGAAACGCCTCCGCACCGCCACCAATCTCACGACAATTTGAAACGCGATCAATTACCGAACGTCGATTATTATAATTGAAAAGCAAAAAAAAGAACACGGGGGGAAGAAACCACATTAACGCGAATTTCTGCCAATTTATCGCCCGATCGACTCGCTCCGTCGTTCGCCTTTTAACGATTGCGATTCGATTTTCGGCCATCGGAACCGGGTCAGTTTCGGATGTCGCACTTTTGGTTTTGTGCCGTCGGCGCTTTTTGGCATTTCGCGTCTCGGACGTGGACACGTGTAACGTTCTTTATTTTTTCGTGGTCGGCGATGCGACCGAGCGAAAATGATTAAAATGCAAATTTTCGAACGAAAACGTGTTCGACACGTCGATAAATTACGGACGGTCGTTTAATTATGAATCATTAACGCTGGATAATTTTCGTGGTTCGTTAAAGGATGTTTTGTGTCTGTATATATGTGTGTGTTGTGTTCCATAGTTGTGGAATGAAATTAACAAGTGGGTCAGTGTCATATTTTTAATAATATGTTCCAAAGATTTACGGCGATAAGATTCGTGTTCGTATTAATTTAACATGTTATGGACATGCATATTTTAAATTTGAATTGTCTTCGATTTGGGTTTTGATTTAATGAACAAGTAAAAGTTTTTGTGGGTTTCTTTCCTTATGTGGCGTTCGAGTCTCCAAAATTTTTTGCATTAATTAGCATCTGTATGTTTAGTTTGAGTTTTAATAATGAAAATGTTTAATAATCCATTTTATAAATAATTTTAAAAACAATTTATACAGTTTATAAGTTCATGAGTAATTCTTTGTACGATTAAAATGGTTGTTAAACTTCATGGGTCATTTTTGTACAATTTAAACAGTTTATAAATAATTATAAAACAGTCTAAATTATATTCAAATTTGTTTAAGATGTTTTCAACTGTTTTAATTGTATAAGAATTAGTTATACAAATTGAAAATTGTCTCAATTTTGTACAAACATATTTAAGAAGTTCTAAACAGTATTATGTGTATTAAAAATTATATTTGAAGTTGGAGAACTGTTTTAATCATATACAAAACTTAATTGGAAAGTTTTAAATTGCAGCTATTGTGTAAAATATTGTTCATGAAGCTTAGGAACTGTCTAAATTATATTCAAACTTGTTTAAGAAGTCTTCAACTGTTTTAATTGTATAAAAAATTACTTATACAATTTGAGAACTATCTCAATAATGTACAGAGTTGGTTAAGAAGTTCTAAATTGTATTGTGTGTGTTAAAAATTATATTTGAAGGTGAACAACTGTTTTAATCATATACAAAACTTAATTGAGAAGTTTTAAATTGCAGCTATGGTGTAAAATTTTGTTTATGAAGCTTAGGAACTGTCTAAATTATATTCAAACTTATTTAAGAAGTCTTCAACTGTTTTAATTGTACAAAAAATTACTTATACAATTAGATAACTGTCTCAATTATGTACAGAGTTGGTTAAGCAGTTCTAAATTGTATTATGCGTGTTAAAAATTATATTTGAAGTTGGAGAACTGTTTTAATCATATAGAAAACTTAATTGAGAAGTCTTAAATTGTAGCTATGGTGTAAAATATTGTTTATGAATTTTTGGAACTGTCTAAATTACATTCAAACTTGTTTAATAAGTCTTCAACTGTTTTAATTATAGAAAAAATTACTTATACAATTTGAGAACTATCTCAATTATGTACAGAGTGGTTAAGAAGTTCTAAATTGTATTATGTGTGTTAAAAATTATATTTGAAGTTGGAGATCTGTTTTAATCATATACAAAACTTAATTGAGAGGTTTTAAATTGCAGCTATGATGTAAAATATTGTTTAAGAAGCTTAGGAACTGTCAAAATTATATTCAAACTTGTTTAAGAAATCTTCAACTGTTTTAATTGTATAAAAAATTACTTATACAATTTGAGAACTGTCTCAATCATGTACAGAGCTGGTTAAGAAGTTCTAAATTGTATTATGTGTGTTAAAAATTATATTTGAAGTTAGAGAACTATTTTAATCATATATAAAACTTAATTGAAAAGTTTTAAATTGTAGCTATGGCGTAAAATAGTGTTTATGAATTTTTGGAACTGTCTAAATTACATTCAAACTTGTTTAAAAAGTCTTCAACTATTTTAAATGTATAAAAAATTATTTATACAATTAGGGAACTGCCTCAATTATGAACAGAGTTGGTTAAGAAGTTTTAAATTGTATGATGTATGTTAAAAATTATATTTGAAGTTGGAAATCTGTTTTAATCATATACAAAACTTAATTGAGAAGTTTTAAATTGCAGCTATTGTGTAAAATATTGTTCATGAAGCTTAGGAACTGTCTAAATTATATTCAAACTTGTTTAAGAAGTCTTCAACTGTTTTAATTGTATAAAAAATTACTTATACAATTTGAGAACTATCTCAATAATGTACAGAGTTGGTTAAGAAGTTCTAAATTGTATTGTGTGTGTTAAAAATTATATTTGAAGGTGAACAACTGTTTTAATCATATACAAAACTTAATTGAGAAGTTTTAAATTGCAGCTATGGTGTAAAATTTTGTTTATGAAGCTTAGGAACTGTCTAAATTATATTCAAACTTATTTAAGAAGTCTTCAACTGTTTTAATTGTACAAAAAATTACTTATACAATTAGATAACTGTCTCAATTATGTACAGAGTTGGTTAAGCAGTTCTAAATTGTATTATGCGTGTTAAAAATTATATTTGAAGTTGGAGAACTGTTTTAATCATATAGAAAACTTAATTGAGAAGTCTTAAATTGTAGCTATGGTGTAAAATATTGTTTATGAATTTTTGGAACTGTCTAAATTACATTCAAACTTGTTTAATAAGTCTTTAACTGTTTTAATTATAGAAAAAATTACTTATACAATTTGAGAACTATCTCAATTATGTACAGAGTGGTTAAGAAGTTCTAAATTGTATTATGTGTGTTAAAAATTATATTTGAAGTTGGAGATCTGTTTTAATCATATACAAAACTTAATTGAGAGGTTTTAAATTGCAGCTATGATGTAAAATATTGTTTAAGAAGCTTAGGAACTGTCTAAATTATATTCAAACTTGTTTAAGAAATCTTCAACTGTTTTAATTGTATAAAAAATTACTTATACAATTTGAGAACTGTCTCAATCATGTACAGAGTTGGTTAAGAAGTTCTAAATTGTATTACATGTGTTAAAAATTATATTTGAAGTTAGAGAACTATTTTAATCATATATAAAACTTAATTGAAAAGTTTTAAATTGTAGCTATGGCGTAAAATAGTGTTTATGAATTTTTGGAACTGTCTAAATTACATTCAAACTTGTTTAAAAAGTCTTCAACTATTTTAAATGTATAAAAAATTACTTATACAATTAGGGAACTGCCTCAATTATGAACAGAGTTGGTTAAGAAGTTTTAAATTGTATGATGTATGTTAAAAATTATATTTGAAGTTGGAAATCTGTTTTAATCATATACAAAACTTAATTGAGAAGTTTTAAATTGCAGCTATTGTGTAAAATATTGTTCATGAAGCTTAGGAACTGTCTAAATTATATTCAAACTTGTTTAAGAAGTCTTCAACTGTTTTAATTGTATAAAAAATTACTTATACAATTAGAGAACTGTCTCAATTATGTACAGAGTTGGTTAAGAAGTTCTAAATTGTATGATGTGTGTTAAAAATTATATTTGAAGTTGAAGAACTGTTTTAATCATATACAAAACTTAATTGAGAAGTTTTAAATTGTAGTTATGGTGGAAAATATTGTTTATGAAGTATAAGAACTGTCAAAATTATATTCAAACTTGTTTAAGAAGTCTTCAACTGTTTTAATTGTAAAAAAATTACTTATACAATTAGAGAACTGTCTCAATTATGTACAGAGTTGGTTAAGAAGTTCTAAATTGTATTATGTGTGTTAAAAATTATATTTGAAGTTGGAGAACTGTTTTAATCATATATAAAACTTAATTGAGAAGTTTTAAATTGTAGCTATGGTGTAAAATATTGTTTATGAAGCTTAGGAACTGTCTAAATTATATTCAAACTTGTTTAATAAGTCTTCAACTGTTTTAATTGTATAAAAAATTACTTATACAATTAGAGAACTGTCTCAATTATGTACAGAGTTGGTTAAGAAGTTCTAAATTGTATGATGTATGTTAAAAATTATAGTTGAAGTTGGAGAACTGTTTTAATCATATATAAAACTTAATTGAGAAGTTTTAAATTGTAGCTATGATTTAAAATATTGTTTATGAAGCTTAGGAACTGTCTAAATTATATTCAAACTTGTTTAAGAAGTTTTCAACTGTTTTAATTGTATAAAAATTACTTATACAATTAGAGAACTGTCTCAATTATATACAGAGTTGGTTAAGAAGTTCTAAATTGTATTATGTGTGTTAGAAATTATATTTGAAGTTGAAGAACTGTTTTAATCATATACAAAACTTAATTAAGAAGTCTTAAATTGTAGCTATGGTGTAAAATAGTGTTTATGAAGTTTAGGAACTGTCTAAATGATATTCAACCATGTTTAAGAAGTCTTCAACTGTTTTAATTGTAAAAAAATTACTTATACAATTTGAGAACTATCTCAATAATGTACAGAGTTGGTTAAGAAGTTCTAAATTGTATTGTGTGTGTGAAAAATTATAGTTGAAGTTGGAGAACTCTTTTAATCATATACAAAACTTAATTAAGAAGTTTTAAAATGTAGCTATGGTATAAAATATTGTTTACTAAGTTTGGGACTGTCTAAATTATATTCAAACTTACTTAAGAAGTTTTCAATTGTTTTAAATGTATAAAAAATATTTATACAATTTGAGAACTGTTTCAATTATGTATAAAGTTTTAAACTGTGTTAAAGAAATCTTCAATAAAAGTGATGATAATTACGTTAATAAATCAAAGTGTTTACATATTTGCTAAAATTAACTAATTGAAATGTTTACCGAATGTCGTTATTAGTCATTTCAAATTGCGCAATTCCTTCAATAATTAAAATGTTTACCGATTTTCATCGGCGACATTCAAAACTCGATAATGATCGACGTTCCAAGCTACACGTGTAAAGTTCAATTGTGAAATTTCCAGCTCGATTAATAATTTTAATTAATGTCCGTGTAAAAATTAATAAAGTACACACACATACATACATAAAACGTAACGACGTGACGTTAGGATCTAACGTTCGCCGGTCAGAACGGCGCAACAATGCATCGTCGAGCAGTAAATCTCGACTGTTAAATGACCCAGATGTCCGGCATCTCCTCATCTCTTTCGCTAATTTAAGAGCCGCACGCCGTCGAGTCATTACACTTTCGCAAAATGAAGAGGAGACGCGGCGGGAGGGAGAAGATTGGAAAGAAGAAGAAATGAAAGAAAAAAAAAAACGCCGAGTCGTGTCGCAACGTCTGATATGCAAATTTAACGGTGACACCGCCGCTTTCCATCCCGCGGTACGCAAATATGAATGTTAGTCGGCGTGTGAAAACGACGAGTCGAAATTTTAATTTTTTTTTTGTCTTTTGTTAGTTTTCGTGGGAGTTTAGAAACTTTGGGGGAGGTTCGGTCACCTTAGGAAGTGATTTTTTACATGGTGAAGCTCAAAACTCCTCAACAAAGTCGGTACTCATCCAAATAAATTAACCTAACCTAACAAAATTTAAGCTACTGACGTCACAGCCTCCAAACAAGGGGCGGGAAATTCAAATTTACGAGTTATTATCCTAATTAAAGACAAAACCCCAACGAAATAACTCACCGAAATTCAAAGAACAAAGAACCCCTCAACATTAACCGGAAGTAACACATGACAGAATCGACTTCCCGCCGTTCCGGAATCGACGCCGGAATGCTACGACGGACGAGTGGTTTTTTCTCATGCGTCTTCGAATTGTTTTTTACGTGGGGGGGACCCCGGGAAGTGAGTTTTTGTGTAACAGGTGGTTGATTACAGCCCCGTGAAATTTATGGGAGCCGAGTTGGCGTAG
This sequence comes from Aethina tumida, assembly GCF_024364675.1. Classification (NCBI taxonomy): domain Eukaryota; kingdom Metazoa; phylum Arthropoda; class Insecta; order Coleoptera; family Nitidulidae; genus Aethina; species Aethina tumida. The sequence continues at coordinate 16,186,570 of NC_065440.1, read as the reverse complement.
GTTGGGAATGTTAACCGTTTTGGAACTGTTTAATTTGCGGCACGGGTTACTCCGTCTGGAAACTTCGACAGATGGCATTTAATTTTTAAATAATACAATTGAATTTTAATTATTATATATTTTTTTAATTATTATTATTTTTGGTACAATATATCAAAATTTTTACTTAAATATTCAATATTCAAATTTTATTTTTTATAAATAATATTTATTTTAATGTTATAACCATAAAAATTATTTTTATATATAAAAAATAACGAAGAACAAATGTTTAAATAAAACAAATTTCAAATAAAAATATTTATTTTATTATTTATTACTTATTTATTAAAAGAATGAATTATTTCTATTACAAATTTATTATTAATAGTTATATATTTTGTGTAAAAAAATGCAAAAACAAAAATTCAATCAATTTCAAAATGTTACTTTTAATTTAATTTTATTTAAATAACTAACTAATAACTTCTTAACATTTTAACTCATTTACGTTTAATTTAGAAAGTAAGCATAAATTATTATTAATAATTTAATTTTTTAATAGGTCCATAAAATTGTGGAAAAAGAAACTGTGAAAATTTTCCTTTTATTACTTAAAGGTAATTTATTTTTTTTATTATTAAAATGTTATTGAGGTATGTTAATTATTCTCAAAATAGATAATTTAACAAATAAAAAATACATTTAAAGATAATTAAATATAAAGATTATGAAAATATGACCAGTTTCCTTCATTACTCGAATGTAATAAAAAATAAATTATGAAAATATTGTCATTATTTTAATTTTTTATGTATTAAATAATACTAATTAAAAATATTATTTACTCTTGCTTAATGTTAAATTAATTATTCAAGAATAACGTAATAAAAACTGTCAATTTTTTATATTATTTATTCCCTTAAATTATGAAAAAATTGATTCATTTCAAAAGGAAATAAAATTATTCTTAAAATATTCGTTATTCAATAAAAAACAATAATAGTTAAGAGTAATAGAAGACTGATTTATACATTTTTTAAGTGTATTGAATCCTATAAAATTATTAATTAATTTTAAAAGATAATAAAATTATTCTCAAAATGGCAATTCAATAAATAAAAAATACTTAAGAGTAATAAAAACTAAAGGCTATTAATGTTTATACATTTTTAAAGGAATTGAATGATTTCTCCTAAATGTGAAAATATCAATCAATTTTAAAAGATAATAAAATTATTCTTAAAATGGATAATAATAATAAAATAATATTTAAGACGACTATTAATTTTTATATACTTTTAAATTGATTGAATAATACAAAATTATTAAATAAATTTAAAATATTATAAAATTATTCTCAAAATGGCATATTCAGTGAATAAAAAATTGTTGAGTAATAAAAACAAAGGACTAATAAGGTTTATAAATGTTTAAAGGGATTGAATGATATCAATTAATAATATTTATTCCTCCTAAATATGAAATAATAATTAATTTTAAAAGATAATAAAAATTATTCTTAAAATGGGATATTCTCTAAATTAAATAATATTTAAGAGTAATAAAAACTGAAGATTATCAATTTTTATACATTTTTAAGTAAATTGAATAAAACAAAATTATTAATTAATATTAAAATATTATAAAGCCATTCTCAAAATGGCATATTTAATAAATAAAAAAATATTTAAGAGTAATAAAAACTAAAAACTATCCATTTTTATATATTTTTAAATGGATTAAATAATACAAAATTATTAATTAATATTAAAATATTATAATTATTCTCAAAATGGCATATTTAATAAATAAAAAAATATTTAAGAGTAATAAATATTAAGGACTATGAATGAATAAATTTTAAAGGGATTAAATAATTAATAATATTTATTCTTCCAAAATGCGAAAATATTAATTAATTTTGAAAGATAATAAAATTATTCTTAAAATGAGATATTCGATAAATACAAAAATATTTAAGAGAAATAAAAACTGAAAACTATCAATTGAATAATACAAAATTAGTAATTAATTTTAAAATATTAAAAAATTATTTTCAAAATGGTATATTTAATAAATGAAAAAATGTTTAATGAGTAATAAAAACTAAAGACTGTCAATGTTTATAAACTCTTAAAGGGATTGAATGATACCAATTAATAATGTTTATTCCTCCAAAATGTGGAAATATTAATTAATTTTAAAAGATAATAAAATTATTCTTAAAATGGGATATACGATAAATAAAGTAATATTTAAGAGTAATAAAACATTAAGACTCAATTTTTATATATTTTTAAATGTATTGAATAATATAAAATTATTACTTAAATTTAAAAGATAATAAAATTGTTCTTAAAATGGTACGTTCAATAAATAAAAAATTGTTTAAGAGTAATAAAAACTAAAAACAATCAATATTTATAAAATTTTATAAGAGCTGACCAATTAATAATATTATTTATTTCTCCAAAATATGAAAATATAAGTTTATTTAAAAAAAAAATAACAAAATTATTCTTTGGATTAAAAAAGTAATATTTAAGAGTAATAAAAACTGTTAATTTTTATGAATTTTTAAAGGAATTGAACACCAATTAAAAAAATATTATATAATTATTTAATTTTAAAGGATGGTAAAACAACAAAAATAATTAGCAAACATAATTTTAAAGAGTTACATAGTGTGTCATTAATTAAAATTACAAATTAATATAATTTAATTACTAATTATTTAATTAAATGCAAAAGGAAATAGTTTTCTGCAATTCTCATCCTAAATTTTATAATAACAGTAAATCGTCTTAGTTTTTTATCCACAATTTAATTTTTTTTTTCATTTCCTACAATTTTATAACAACCAAAACAATTAAAAACACAATAAACCATGTGAAAAAATATTAATTTTAATCTTGATTCGGCGTAAACTAAAAATAGAATTGAAACATTTAAACACCGTTTAATGCGTTCAACAAATTAATCCTAATTAAAACTCACCCAAATGTAAACATTAGTACGTAATCCACAAATTTGGTGCACTGAACAACAATCACTTGTCAAATTCGATAAAATCCTTTAAATCACTTTATCAAGTCACGGTCCCGGATCCATCTCAAGTCAAAACCTCAAATTACCGAATTGCGCCGCAACAGCAAATAAACGGATCAACAAACGGCGAGGGGGTCGGTACTCTCCCCTAAACACTGTCACTCGTCGGCGTGCCAGAAGCCGGCCCTCGTCTGCGTAGCGTGGTCGTCGGTGCGCGGTGCGTGTTGCTCGTCGCGAACACCTGTCGTCACTGGATGCCGCAAGGAGTGAAACGGTGCCCCGCCGCTGCCCAGGTGAACGGTTCGGTACGGGGACGGCGGCCGTGCGAGGCGTGGGGCGTCGCGGCGTGCGACTCTTCCCCGAGGCGGAAGTCGGAACGAAGGTTTCGCCGTAATTTTTCTTTTTTTCATCATCATCTTCTTTTCTAATCGCCGTTTTTAATTTTACGTTATTAATGGTGCCGGCGGTGGTTTTTTAATTAAATCCGTCACCTTTTAATAATTGCGAGTGGTAATAATATAATATTACAGGAAAATATTATGAAAAGTCATAATCATTTATGATTTTTCTGATTGGTCTAAAAATAGTTTTTAAAATGGGAAAAAAATTAATTTAATTATTTTATTTTTGATAATTTAATTATTAAAATAATTTTAATATTTTATATTGTGAAAAAAATTGTTAAACAATTATATTAATTATATAAGTTTTATTCAAAAAAAATTATTACTTTTTATTTTAAATGAACAAATATTTTTTTTTTCTATTTATTAAAAATGATTATATAAAATTAAACAAATTTATTTAATCTTGGTGTTAATAAATTTATATACTAATAAGAAAAATTTATTTTTACTTTTTGTTTATTAAAATTTTCTAAATTTTAATTTTTTTTAATCTTTTCTAATCTTGATTTATGAATAATATAATGCAATAATTAAAATTTATTTAATTTCTCATGTTGAAAAATATTTTTTTTTATAATTTTTACAATAAAAAATAGTAAAATTTTAATAATAAACTGTTTTAATTTAAAACTATATTAATTAATAATTGGAATTGGAATAATTAATAAAAAAAATATTTTTAATATAAAAATATAATTTTTTTTCCAATTTTATTTATTTGATTTTTAATATGTTTATATAATATTCTGAAAAAAATGTTCAAATAATATTTTTAAGCGTTAATTTGCGAATAAATAATGATTTAAATACATTAATTTATTTATACTGTTCTAAAAAAAATATTTTATTTATTCTATTTTTTTCTATTTATTCTATTTACCCTATTTATTTTATATATTATATTTACTGTATTTATTCTATGCACTCTATATATTCTATTATATTTATTCCATTTATTACATTTATTCCATTTATTCCATTTATTCTATTTATTCCATTTATTCCATTTATTCCATTTATTTATTCCATTTATTCCATTTATTCCATTTATTCCATTTATTCTATTTATTCCATTTATTCCATTTATTCCATTTATTCCATTTATTTATTTCATTTATTCCATTTATTTATTCCATTTATTCCATTTATTCCATTTATTCCATTTATTCCATTTATTCCATTTATTCCATTTATTCCATTTATTCCATTTATTCCATTTATTCCATTTATTCCATTTATTCCATTTATTCCATTTATTCCATTTATTCCATTTATTCCATTTATTCCATTTATTCCATTTATTCCATTTATTCCATTTATTCCATTTATTCCATTTATTCCATTTATTCCATTTATTCCATTTATTCCATTTATTCCATTTATTCCATTTATTCCATTTATTCCATTTATTCCATTTATTCCATTTATTCCATTTATTCCATTTATTCCATTTATTCCATTTATTCCATTTATTCCATTTATTCCATTTATTCCATTTATTCCATTTATTCCATTTATTCCATTTATTCCATTTATTCCATTTATTCCATTTATTCCATTTATTCCATTTATTCCATTTATTCCATTTATTCCATTTATTCCATTTATTCCATTTATTCCATTTATTCCATTTATTCCATTTATTCCATTTATTCCATTTATTCTACTTATTTTATTTATTCTACTCGTTTTATTTTGTCTATTCCTCCTATTTATTTGATATTTTTCCTTTTATTTACTTTATGATTCTATTTATTTATTCAGTTTATTCAGTTATTTCTGATTATTCTGTTTATTCTGTTTATTCTGTTTGTTTATTCTATTTATTCTAATTTTTCTATTTATTATATTTATTCTATTTATTCATTTTCTTCTATTTATTCTATTTATTTTATTTATTCTATTCACTCTATTCATTCTATTTATTATATGTATTCTATGTATTCTATGTATTCTATTTATTCTATTTATCCTATTTGTTATATTTATTCTATTTATTCTATTATTCTATTTGTTTTATTTATTCTGTTTATTTTGTTTATTCTGTTTATTCTGTTTATTCTGTTTAATTTACTTAATTTCCCATATTGAAACATATTTTTTACTAGAAAAAGTAGTAAAATATTAATAATAGACTGTTAATTTTTTAATTTAAAATTATATGTACTCATAACTAATAAATGGAATAATTAATAAAAAATGATGGTAAATAAAAAAATATATGTTGTTTTTTTTTTCATTTTTGTTTTCTATATTTTGAGAAAATGTTCAAATAATATTTTTAAATATTGATTTATGAATAAATAATAATTTAAATATATTAATTTTTTTAAATTGTGGTGAACATTATTTATTTATATTGTCTTTTCTTTTCCTTCTATTTATTCTCTTTTTTATTATTAGAGAATAAGAAAGAGATTCCTTTTATTCTATTTGTTCTAATTACTCTATTTATTCTGTTTATCTGTTTGTTTATTCTGTTTATTCTATTTATTTTATTTTTTCAATTCATTCTATTTGTTTTATTTACGTGTTTTTATTTAATTTATTTTTATATTTAAAATTAATTTTAAATTTAATTGATTTTCTAAAAAATTAAAAATTACAAAAACTAATTTTATTTAGAATTTTCTACAATATTAAAATTTCTAGAAATATTGTAAATTATAATAAGTTTAATTAATAATAATATAAGTATTTATGAAACAAATAAAAATTCATTTAAAAGTAATAGAAAAAAATTAAATTCAAAGTATTTAATTAATTTAAACTTAATGCAATGATTTGTTAATAAATCTTATTATAAAATATTCATTAAATATAGTTATCTTAATTAATATACATATTGTCATAGTTATAACATTAAGATCCTTGTATTTTTTAAACAAGTTCAGTACAAATATTCAACGGTCGTTAATTTTAATCATGAGAAGCAACGTGGAATTTTTTAGCAACGTTCCCACTCAGATTTCAACGATAATATTTGATTTATTAATTATTAGTGGGACACGTCAAATCAACCACAATACCACCGACCACAAAGAAATTTATTGACTTAACTAATTCCCAACAATAGATTTTATATTTCAATGCCAATCAATTAACACACGGGCACACACACACACACACATGCCGCGACACATAAATTTCCAATTTCCAATCGCAATACCTAATGGACCATTCAATGCGAAATAAATAAATAATAAAACAACATAACACAACGTTTTGTTTTGCAAATACGCGTTATGATACTTTCTCCTGGTCGAACGTAAAACTGAGTTTCTAGCTTCGAGGAACTGGATAAAAAGTCCGCCGGGAATTTAAAAACCCATCAGGAAACGGAAGCTGCATTTTTCCCGTGAAAGGAGCTCCAATTGAAATTAAAAAAAAAAGCGTTAATTAAACGTTCATATGTGTGCACGGGACGTTTGGGCTTCAAGGCGAACTGGTGATCTTCAGTTCCCCCAAAGCGGATTATTATATAACAATAAGAACGTTGGAATTCGATGTTTCGATGATTTTTATTGATTCGATTAGATCACTTGTCGGCTGTATGGGCTGTCAAATTATTTGTGAATTTGTTGTTGGTCCAAAAATGCGGAAGACCGTGTTAATTTAGAGGAAAAAAGGTCCTTGGATTTTGGGAGATGATGCTTAGGAAATTAATTGACATGTAATTATTTTCTGGTGAAATCAGGAAATACATTTTCGACTCCCTAATGATAAGTCGAATTAACCACTAAATTAGTTGCGCCGTTTCGTTAAGCGTGACATATTGTTTATGGAAAGGAAATGAGTATATTTTACAATAATTCTTTCAGCAGGTACATAATGTTTAATAGTATATTACAAATCGTAAAGTAATGACAATATTCTAATGTGAATGTGTTATCTAACATTAAATAAAACATTTCAAAATAGTAATGACAGGGAAAAATACAATATTATAAAACCACTTTTAGCTACATTAAAATTTGAATATTTATTAATTTTTTGGGACTGTTTATTGTTAAATAGGCACGTACAATTTAAATTATTGCCACATGATCATTAACACCTTTTATTAAATGTTTAAATATTCATTTGTAAATTTAAATTTAAATGGCAACAACATCAATTAATGTTTATTAGTATTAAAGTGTGAAAATTTTAGGTGTATGTTCTTAATTAATATTTTGTTAAACTACAATTTTTCTTAAATTTAAACTTCAGTTAATAATTAATTAAATTTTATACTTTAATACAAAAAATTTTAATTTAAATTAAACAAAAATCAACACAAAATTTAAAATAAAAGGTAATATTTGATTTAAATAAAAAAGAAAATATATTTTTTTAATTATTAATGGAAATTAAATATTCAATTTAAATTAAAAAATAATAAAATTTAATTTAAAATTAAAAAAATACAATATTTACTTTAAAATTAAAAAGAAATTAAATTATGTAGATTTAATTTATTTTTTTAATGAAAAAAAAAGGAATTAAAATTAACATTTAAATTTAAATTAAACTGAGAAAATAAAAATATTTAATTTAAAATAAAAAAAATAATTAAAAAAAGGAAATTAAAATATTTAATTTAAAAATAACAAAAATAAAATTAAGTAAAACATTAAATTTAAATTAAACAGATTTTTTCTTTTAAACATTTAATTTAAATAAAAAAGAATAAAACTCTTAATTTAAATTATACATTAATATATTTAATTTAAAATTTAAAAAAATATATTTATTTAAAACTGAAAAGAACTTAATATATTTAATTTAAATAATAAAAAAATATAATTAATTTAAAATTAAAAGTGTTTTAAATTAAATTATATAAATTCAATTTAAAAGATTTTTTTGATTAAAAAAAGAAAATTAAAATATTTAATTTAAAAATAAAAAAAATAAAATATTTAATTCAAAATTAAAAATAAACAATAAAATATTTAAATTAAACAGATTTTTTTAATAAAAAAATAAAATATTTTAATTTGAAAAGAAATTAATATATTCAATTTAAATAAAAAATAATAAAATTTTTAATTTAAATAAAATGAATAAATAATAAAAACATTTAATTTAAGATTGAATAAAAATAATAATAAAATATTTCATTTCAATTGGAAAGAAAATAAAATCTTACATTTATTAAAAAAAAAATGAAATAAATAATTTAAAATTTAAAAATTTCTAAAAATTAAAAAAAAATATTATTATATTTTCCTTACACAATAAATATATAGTCGTTTTTTTCTTCATATTTTAATTTTGTTCAAATTTTATGTTAAATGTTAACAATGTACTAATTTTTATAATTTAAGTTTTTTTTTTACAGATTAAATATTAATATTAATTTTGTTATAAAATTCTAAAAATGTCAATTCAAAAGATGAAATAATTTAGTGATCCGACATTTAAATTCAGTGATTAAACTTAACATAATTATTATGTTCAATGTAAATAATTGATGTTTTTATTATAATTTACATATAACATCCAATTATTTAAATTTTAGGTATTATTTTAAATATCTTGAATAAATGTGAATATTTTTAATTTTAGATTTAAATTTTGAGTAACTTAAAATTGTTTTTTTTTTTTAATTTAAATTAAATATTTTAATTTTTTTTAATGTAAAATATTTAATTATTTTTGCAATTTTGAAATAAATATACTTTATTGTTTTAATTTTTCAATTAAATATTAAATATTTTATTACAACCATGAATTAATTATTTTATATACTTTTTTTGATTTATTTTTATTATTAGTTTCTATTATTAATATTTTTAAAAATAAACACTTGAAATTATAATTAAAATTGAATAATTTAACGATAATAACATCGTAGATTTGCGGAAGAATAACAATACAAATTGGTAAAGTAATTCTTAATATATTCGAAAGTACCAATTTATTTCATGGCATAAAAAACTTTATTAATTCCTAATTTAAATTGAGTTCTTCATTTGTATCCTCTTAATGTAAAATTAATATTAAAACAAATTTAAATGCGGAAATACTGAAAAGGTAAAACGCAATAATCAATAACTGATTTAAGACGTGTGAAATTCAAATTTCAAACGCATATTGAATATTTAATAAGAAAGTGGAAACTGTTTACAAATGAAAAATCGTTCCTCATCATAACAGTTAACCGTTAAAGATAAAGATAAAGTGTCAATTAAATTAATATTAACGTCCCTCTTCAATAATCGTTGAGAGACAAATAAATTAAAAAAAATTCTAATTGACAACTAATTGTCAAGTAAAAGAAGAAGAAGAAAATACAAGAAAAAAATAATATGTGCATTGTACATCGCAATTTGAAAACAGTGTGGGAACAAAAAGCAACTGAAACCTCACCGCAAAACGGATTCTTAATTTAAATGTCCGCTCGTTAATTTTAATTAGTCAGCCGTAGATTTGAAACCGTTTGCACCTGGTGGAATTTTAGTCATATTTATTCATCGCCTTATTGATTTCACTTTTTAAAATTGTGCATGCTCTTAATATATTCATATCAATTCGATATGTTCAAGTGTAACATTTCTTTTCGTTCACTTTCACCGCATTTTGTGTGTTTGTTTTTACTGTTAACGGTTTATGTGGCTCTACGATATTCATTTAAGTGTTATAAAATAGGAAAATTAAACATGAAAATGTGACTTATAATAAAAACAATAATTATCATATTTGAGATTAATAATTTATAAAAAGTATTAAGACAAAAAACTGAAAACAACATCAACAGAATATTAACATTGAATGCCGCAATTACAGTATTTAAAGTAAAAACCGAAAGAGTCGAAGAATTCAATCGCCCCGGGGCGGCGGCGCGTTCGCCTAGCCGCGGCACCAATTAATTCACCGTTTATTAATAAAACAGCGCCGATTTGCGGCGTAGAGTGGCCGGCCGTTCTCTCAATAAAATCGAATAAATCTAGTCTACTATGAGGTAACGATTATGCAAGTGCGGAGTCTGCATTCCGCGAATTTTATACCGGCAGCAACGCAAAGGGCAAACTCCGATGCCGAAGGTCGAGTCCGTTCGAATTATTATTGGGAAAGAAACCAACGAGTGGATAAACAAAGCAATAATATAACTATTTTAATAAACTTCTTCAGTTTTTTCAAAAGTGTTTAAAACAATATTTTTCTCCATATTATGGAGCTTTTAGTTGATTAGAAATGCTTAGTAATATGCTAAGCTCTTTCAAAAGTGTTTAAAATACAATATTTTTCTCTATATTAATAAAATTATTAAGCACCTGACTACAAGTAGTTGTATTTTTTAAACATTAAGTACTCAGCACATAAAAATAGTGATACCAAATGCCCAACTTATTAAAGAAAGGTATTAGTTGCCTAGAATTGTTTAGTAATATGCTAAGCTCTTTCAAAAGTGTTAAAAACATTATTTTTCTCCATATTGATAAAATTATTAAGCACCTGACTACAAGTAGTTGTATTTTTGAAACATTAAGTACTCAGTACATAAAAATAGTGGTATCAAATGCCCAACTTGTTAAAGAAAGCTTTTAGTTGCCTATAAATGCTTAGAAATATGCTAAGCTTTTTCAAAAGTGTTTAAAACACAATATTTTTCTCCATATTGGTAAAATTATTAAGCATCTAACAACAAGTAGTTGTATTTTTGAAACATTAAGTACTCAGTACATAAAAATAGTGGTACCAAATGCCCAACTTGTTAAAGAAAGCTTTTAGTTGCCTAGAATTGTTTAGTAATATGCTAAGCTCTTTCAAAAGTGTTTAAAACACAATATTTTTCTCCATATTGATAAAATTATTAAGCAGCTGACTACAAGTAGTTGTATTTTTGGAACATTAAGTACTCAGTACATAAAAATAGTGGTACTAAATGCCCAACTTGTTAAAGAAAGCTTTTAGTTGCCCAGAAATGTTTAGTAATATGCTAAGCTCTTTCAAAAGTGTTTAAAACACAATATTTTTCTCCATATTGATAAAATTATTAAGCACCTGACTACAAGTACTTGTATTTTTGGAACATTAAGTACTCAGTACATAAAAATAGTGGTATCAAATGCCCAACTTGTTAAAGAAAGCTTTTAGTTGCCCAGAAATGCTTAATAATATGCTAAGCTCTTTCAAAAGTGTTTAAAACACAATATTTTTCTCCATATTGATAAAATTATTAAGCAGCTGACTGCAAGTACTTGTATTTTTGAAACATTAAGTACTCAGTACATAAAAATAGTGGTACCAAATGCCCAACTTGTTAAAGAAAGCTTTGAGTTGCCTAAAAATGCTTAGTAATATGCCAAGCTCTTTCAAAAGAGTTTAAAACATAATATTTTTCTCTATATTGATAAAATTATTAAGCACCTGACTACAAGTAGTTGTATTTTTGAAACATTAAGTACTCAGTACATAAAAATAGTGGTATCAAATGCCCAACTTGTTAAAGAAAGCTTTGAGTTGCCTAGAAATGCTTAGTAATATGCCAAGCTCTTTCAAAAGAGTTTAAAACACAATATTTTTCTCCATATTGATAAAATTATTAAGCACCTGACTACAAGTAGTTGTATTTTTGAAACATTAAGTACTCAGTACATACAAATAGTGGTACTAATTGCCCAACTTGTTAGAGAAAGCTTTTAATTGCCTAGAAATGCTTAGTAATATGCCAAGCTCTTTCAAAAGTGTTTAAAACACAATATTTTTCTCCATATTGATAAAATTATTAAGCACCTGACAACAAATAGTTGTATTTTTGACACAGTAAGTACTCAACACGTAAAAATAGTGGTACCAAATGCCCACCTTGTTAAAGAAAGCTGTTAGTTGCCTATAAATGCTTAGTAATATGCCAAGCTCTTTCAAAAGTGTTTAAAACACAATATTTTTCTCCACATTGATAAAATCATTAAGCACCTGACTACAAGTAATTGTATTTTTGAAACATTAAGTACTCAGTACATAAAATTAGTAGTACCAAATGGCCAACTTGTTAAAGAAAGCTTTTAGTTGCCTAGAAATGCTTAGTAATATGCCAAGCTCTTTCAAAAGTGTTTAAAACACAATATTTTTCTCCATATTGATATTAATTATTAAGCACCTGACTACAAGTAGTTGTATTTTTGAAGAACTTAGTACCAAGCACATAAAAATGGTGTTTCTAGTACGATATATTCCTCTATAACTATAAAATAAAAAAGAATAGTATATGTGAAAATACAAGCTATTCTAGAGTAGCACTTAAGTGTAGTACCTAAGCAAATACTTTCACATCTATAAAAAAACTGAACATCTAACTTCTATAAGATAAACCGACACCCGAATTGGCATCAACAAACCTAGTGTGAAAGTTGAACCGAGTTCATGAGAAGATCTCGACCTTTAGCTCGTCGTCCTGAAAGTGCCTCTGAAAAATATGCATATGGTACCATCAAGATACCATTAGCGGTTCTAATGGTCGTGTTCCCTCTGAAATATATCGATCGGCATTTCTGAAACCGTACGCTCAAAAACAAGTGAACGATTCCGGCTGAAATGGGGAAAAGCAAAAAGAAACAAGGATGCTCGTCGGCACGTCGTGTTCTTCCTGTGAAAGTGCAATTATATAAAGTACAAGATGATAAGATTCGGTTGTGTTTGCTTAGAAAGCAAGCCTTTGGCATCGGTAATGTTCGATTACTCATTAACGTTGGCGTGTTAAGTGGATAGGAAAGAAATCGACGTGAAGCAGGAACGAAATCATGTCTGTAAACAAACCAAAGTGATTGTCGACGTTCCATTGCTGAAAGGTTTATTATCCTGCAAAGAATCTTGTTTAATTATAACTTTGATTGATTCTCATTAATTAAAAACAAATATATGTATTAATAAATTAGATTTTGATAGCAAAAAAAAAACATAAATATCAATGAAACATGAATTTTATGGTGGTTATTATTAAATTCTAAAAGGTTACAATTTAAATATTTTCAAAATGTTAAAAATTTAATAATTATTTTCAATATAATTATGAGTTTCTGTAATTAGAAACCTTTGTATTTATACTAAATAACATTAACATTTAAGATATTATTTAATAGTTACAAACGAATTATATAATTATGAATATGAAAAAGTTGCCTTAAAAAACTTAAATGTCAAAAATATGTTCTAGTTTTTGTGTAAACATTAAATTTGTGATGAACTTTTAATAAGAAATTACAAATTACTTTATGGCCCCATAAAAAATTTCTTCGTGGAAAGAAAAATTTAAAATAATTAACTAATTGTCTAATTTTGTCTAAAATTTGGTAAAAAAAATAAAAATTTATATTGAATTAAATAAAATATAAAATTTACTTTTTTTATTTTTGCCCAAAGAATTTGAGGAAAATTTGAGTAAAAATATTATAAATAATATAATTATTTTAATGCAACAATTTTTGTAGCCGTTCTTAATTTCACAACACAAAAGTGACAAATTTTAAAAAGTCCGTTCACCACTTAATTACATAATTAACTTTTAAACATTAGTGAATAGTTAATTGGCTGCGCAAAATTAAGAGAACACTTTTATCTCGAATTCGGGTCATCGAGTGTCTAGATGGCTTTTTTTAAGGTGCACTAGTCAATGAACCGAAGATAAGCTTGTTGTGGGCGCATGGGCGTGCTATAAACAATTATTACAAGGTCAAGTAAATTTAAAAAAAAAAAACTGATATTAAAGTTTTATAATCAAAAAGTAAATGAATAAAATTTATCCAATAAAATTGTTTGTTTCAATTCAAATAAGAAATAAATAAATTTAATTAGAATTTATATTTAATTAACTAAATTTAAAATATAACAGTTTACTCCAAAAAATCCAAAAAAAAAAAATATATATATTTGTTTATAAATTTTAAATTAAATAAAATTTATGTTGTTTTAAAAACTTTTGATGTTAATATTGTTAGTAATTAAAAAAATATTTAATCAATTTAATAAATTATTTTATAATAAAAAAATATTGAAATTAAAGTTTTATAATCAAAAAAATAAATGAATAAAATATATCCAATAAAATTGTTTGTTTCTATTCAAATAAGAAATAAATAAATTTAATTAGAATTTATATTTAATTAACTAAATTTAAAATACAACAGTTTACACCAAAAAATCAAAAAAAAAAAAAAATATATATTTGTTTATAAATTTTAAATTAAATAAAATTTATGTTGTTTTAAAATCTTTTGATGTTAATTTTGTCAGTAATTAACAAATATTTAATCAATTTAATAAATTATTTCATAATAAAAAAATAATAAACTTTCAAAAATGTTTTTTTTTTATAATATATTATTAATTAAATTTGTATTCCTTTAATTTTGTTTAATCCTTTAATTAACAAAACATTTTATTCTTTTTTAATAAAGAATTATAAATTTTGTAGCTTTTTTATTTGGACTTTAATTTTAATCTTAATAAATATCAAATTTTATAATTTTTATTTATTAAGATTAAAATTTTTTTTTAATAATTATTCAAATTTGTTTAATTAATTTTTATATTGCTTTAAAATTTTAATATTAAGCTAATCTTTTTTAATTAATAAATATTTAAAATATTTTCTAATAAAACATGATAAATTTTCAAGACATATTTATTCAGAATTTAAAATAAATTAAATGTTGAAATACTTCAGAATTTCAGGATTTTGTAATGTTAATTTTCTTTAATTAAATAAATATAATATTAAATCCTAATAAAAAATCTAAATTTTTTAGAAATTTTTCCATTTATTTAGAATTTCTGTTTAATTAATTTTCATATTAATTCAAAAATTTCAGATTTTTTTCAACGTTATTCTTTTTTAATTAATTAATATTTAAAATTTTATTTTATATTGATAAAAAGTGGCAATTTTTGAAGATTTATTACATTTATTTATAATTTTGTAGAATTTTTTATGTCAATTTTCTTTAATTGACAAATATTTTATTCAATTCCAATAAAAATTAATAAACTAAAATATGATAAATTTTCAAGACTTTTTTTGAATTACTTCTGAATTTCAGGATTTTCTTTAATCAACAAATATATAAAATTTTAATAAATCCTAATTAAAAAATTATAATTGTTTAAAATTTTTGTATTCATTTAGAATTTACTTAAGTTAAAAAATTTAAAAATTTTTTCAACATTAATTTTTTATATTTATTTAGATTTTTTTATTAATTTTTTTTTGCTTTAGAATATTTGAATTTTTTTTTTAACTTGAATATTTTTTAATTAATAAATATTTTTTTATGTATTTTATTTTATTCTAATAAAATTTGATAAATTTTATATTACATATTATTTAGACTTTAAAATAAATTAAATTTTGAATTACTTCAGAATTTCAGGATTTTAATATTAATTTCCTTTAACGTTGAAGAAAAATACTAAAATTTTAAAATCATGTAAAATTTAATTAAACAGAAATTCTAAATAATTATAAAAATCTTAAAAATTTATAATTTTTTATTAGAATTTACTAAAACATTATATGTTTGTTAATTATTGATTAATATTTAAAATTATATTCTATTTTAATAAAAAAACTATTTTTCAAGACTTCATATTCATATTTATTTAGAATATAAAATAAATTATATTTTGTATTATTTCAAAATTTCAGGATTTTTTTATGTAAATCTTCTTTAATTAACAAATGTTTTATACAACTCTAATAAAAAATGATAAATTTTCCAATTTTATTTAGATTTTTTTAATTAATTTTTTCATTGCTTTAAGGTGTTTGAATTTTTTTTAACGTCAATATTTTTTAATTAATTGATGATAATTTTCCAGACTTATTATTTGGAATTTAAAATAAATAAATTTTGAATTACTTCAGAATTTCAGGAATTTTAATATTAATTTTCTTTAATTAACAAGAACATAAAATTGTGTTAAATTCTAATAAAAAATTATAAATTTTTTAGATTTTTATATTTATTTAGAATTTCTGTTTAAATAAATTTTACAAAATTTTAGAATTATTTTCAACGTTAATCATTTTTAATCAATTAATATTTAAAATTTTCTTCTATTTTAATAAAAAAACACAATTTTTCAAGACTTATTATATTTATTTAGAATTTAAAATAAATAAAATTTTATATTACTTCAGAATTTCAGGAGTTTTTAATATTATTCCAATAAAAAATGATATATTTTCAAGATTTTTTATATTCAATTATATTTTTTTATAATACTTTACTATTTTATAATCTTTTTTAATCTATCTATTTAAATTATTTTATTTTTGCTAATAAAATATGATAAATAATTTAATTTATAAAATTTTTATATTATGTTAGATTTTTATTAATTATTTAAAGATTATTATATTGTAATAAGAATTTTACAAACATTTTTATTCTTATTTAGCAAATATTTAAATTTTCATTATATCTCATAAATAAATATACTTGTTTCAGTCAGTCGGAAGAGAAATCAAGTTTTTAATCAATTTTCATAACAATTACTCTTATTTCCAATATTTTTTTATTTGAATTAGTGTATTATTTTTTTTTACGAAACCAGTTGGATGGTTCCGCGCCTCCGCCACTGTTCCCCATTCGGCCGGTACTTTCTTTTCAGGGCGGAACGTGCCGAAAGACGAGAGACGCATCTTCCGGCAATAGAAAGCGACCGGACCACACCGCGTCGGAACGTCTCCAACTGAAAAACACCTTTTCCAACAACTCCTCCGTCTCTCGGACCCATCCAGAACTCCGTCGGGGAAGCACCGGCGGGTCGGAGCCGGCGGCAATCTTAACGTAGGTCGAAAGCGAGATGAAAATTCCGCGAGTGCGATTTCACTCGTCCGGAGGTAAAAATCACTTAAACAGTCGGCGCTGGCAAAATTACAAAACATCTACCCGACAGGCAAGTGCAAGAGACTCGTAAAACGAACCGTAAAACGGGACGGAGCGGTTTCCTGATTCGTATTTCGCATCGAAAATAGAAAGTCACATCGCGTACGAAATCGCAATTATTATCATTATTATTGCCGTTCGTCGTTTGGGAGATATGAGACGGATGATTTTCGTTTGCATACGGGACACGGTTGCGTAATGCCCGTTTTTGATTTAATTTTACCGATTTATTGCCGGATTTATTGTCGTGTTTGTAGTGTGTGTGTGTGTGTGTGTGAGGCCCCGGACTTTTTAACGGCGACGGTTTACGGTTTCCGGGATTCGTGTAATGCACTCGTGGATTTTTATTGCTTTTTGACTTTTTTTGTCGATCGGCTGCAACATTGTCCATCAAACTTAATAACTTTTGTACATGTGTCGTAACTTTACAAAGCTTACAACTATGATGTAACATTAAGAAAGACTATTCTGTAAAGACAATGTAAAGACAATTTTTTGTTACTTAAAATTAATAATTTTAAATATCTAAATAATACAAATATTAATAATAATTTTATTTTTCATATTTTAAAATTAAAAAATTGGTGAATTATTAGTTTGATTTTTCAAATATTTGAAAATTGGTATAATTTTTATTTTTTTTTTAACAATTTATTTTCTTTATAATTTTATCCGAATATTAAAAATCTCAAAAATAAACTTCAAAATATTTATTTTAGATATTTCTAATTCTTCAGTCTATTTTTTGTTGTATATATCCCAATATTAATTTAAACATATAATTTTTAAATTTTTTAAATTCTATGAAAGAAAAATATATAAAATTCTAATTTTCTCAAATTTTTATGATATTTTGTATTTTCACAATTTTTAATTTATATTTATTTATTAAATTTCTGAAAAAAATTAAAATTTAAAGAAAAACTTTTATAATTTTAGCTTTTATGATTTAACTTTCACTTATTTTTCAATAATTTATTTTCTTCATTCTTTTATCTGACTATTAAAAATCTGAAAAATTGATTACAGGATATTTTTTTTATATATTTCCAATTTTTCAGTCAATTTATTTTTTGTATCTTCGAATAATAATTTTTAAAATTCTTAAATTTTATGATAGAAAAATAAGTACAGATATTTTTGTTTTATCAAATTTTCATGGTAATTTGTATTTTCACAATTTTTAATTTATGGTTTTTTATTAAATTTCTGAAAAAATTGAAGATTTTTGAAATTTAAAATTTAAATTTATATATTTTTAATTATTATGATTAAATTTACATATTCTATTTATTTTCATCATTCTATCTGAATATAAAAATATGAAAAATTAATTACAGAATATTAACTTTACATATTTCCAATTTTTTAGTCAATTTATTTTTTGTATATCTTTCAATATTAATTTTTAAATTTCCTAAATTTTATGAAAGAAAAATAAACACAGATATTTTTATTTACTCAAATTTTATGGTAATTGTATTTTCACAATTGTTAATTTATGTTTTTTTTATTAAATTTCTGAAAAAATTGAATAATTTTGAAATTTAAAGTTTAAAATTATATATTTTTAATTATTATGATTAAATTTATATTTTTTGACAATTTATTTTCGTAATTCTATCTGAATGTTAAAAATCTGAAAAATAAATTACAGAATATTTACTTCATATATTTCCAATTTTTCAGTCAATTTATTTTTGTATATTTTTCAATATTAATTTTTAAATTTCCTAAATTTTATTAAAGAAATATAAACACAGATATTTTTATTTTCTCAAATTTTCATGGTAATTTGTATTTTCACAATTTTTAATTTATGTTTTTTTATTAAATTCCTAAAAAAATGAAAAATTTTGAAAATTTAAAGTTAAAATATTTATATTTTTAATTATTATGATTAAATTTATATTTTTGATAATTTATTTTCTTCATTCTTTTATCTGACTATTAAAAATCTGAAAAATTAATTACAGAACATTTACTATTTCCAAATTTTAGTCAATTTATTTTTTGTGTAAGTTTTAATATTAATTTTTAAGTTTCTTAAATTTTATGAATGAAAAATAAACACAGATATTTTTATTTACTCAAATTTTTATGGTAATTTGTATTTTCACAATTTTTAATTTATGGTTTTTTATTAAACTTCTGAAAAAAATTGAAAAATTTTGAAAATTTATAGTTAAAATTTTTAAATTTTTAATTATTTTGATTAAATTTATATTTTTTGACAATTTATTTTCTTCATTCTTTTATCTGAATATTAAAAATGTGAAATTTTAATTTCAGAATATATTCTTTATATAGTTCCAATTTTTCAGTCATATTTATGTACCTTTCAATATTAATTTTTAAATTTCTTAAATTTTATGAAAGGAAAATATACACAGATATTTTTATTTTTTAAAATTTTCATAGTAATTTGTATTTTCACAATTTTTAATTTTTAGTTTTTTATTAAATTTCTGAAAAAAATGAAGAATTTTGAAAATTTAAGGTTAAAATATTTATATTTTTAATCATCATGATTCAACTTATATTCTTTTACAATTTGTTTTCTTAATTCTTCTATCTGAATATTAAAATCTGAAAAATTAATTTCAGAATATTCACTTTAAATATTTTTTGTCAATTTTAATCTAAAAACAATTTTTTTAAGTTTAAATTTAAATATTTTATATTTTTTAACAAATTTTTTATAATTTAGAACAATTATTTTCTTAATTATTGTAAGAATCTGAAAAATTACAATTTATTTATTTTAAAATATATGTACTTAAAAATAAACAAATTTTTTTATAATTATTTTTTAAATTTTATATTTTTTCTATCTAAAAATAATTAATTATATGTTTTTATATTTTGTAAAATTATATATACACATATATTTTTTTTGTTTAAATTTTTTCTAATGCACAAAGTTGTGTCCAATTTTTAACACAAAACAAAACATTGTCTTAAATACATAACAGTCGAAAGTGTCGAAAGGAAAAAATGAACAAAACAAAAAAAAAAAGACAAGAGACACGAAAAACGTTCGAAAATTAAGAGAAAACAACAAATTTTTGTGCGCAAACCGACCGACAGTTATATTTACAGTTAATAAGAAGTACATAGTTATTTTAATTATACGGGCTGTAAATACGGGAACGGATTTACAACTCCATAGACGCAGCATCCACTTAAATTAACGACCGTACGAATCGGCGCGATTAAATATTTCGTAATAAAACAGCCAGGCGTTCGTTAAAATAAATAAATCGCTGAAATTTCAAACAAAAATTTCACAATAGAACATGTGCTCGGCAAGAGGACGACCTCACATAATTACCCTTATTTCTTTATTAGCCAATTAAGCTGAATTATGGCTGCCTGCCTTAGCCGGCATACGAATTCCTCGTTAGCTCGTACGTTCCCCAACAATTCTCCAATTTACCCGGCTAATTTCGTTAGATGACACAGTACATGTCCGCGTAATAACAGCGTGCCGCATGCTGGGTGAAATTCACCTCTCTTCTTCTGCGCCCGAAGAAACTGGAACGGCCCCAGTTTTACATTTATTTATTTTTATTTTTTTTTTTTTTGGATTTTTAACGGTGCGACCGAAAATGATAACGACGACTCGCTCCTCACCGTAATCCCCATAAAATCCACCGTTTTATGTAACTAAATCTCTTCCTAGATTCACTTTTTTACATAAAACGAATCAAAATTGTTGCAGTTGTTATATGATCAGGTTTTTGTCGCGTTGCATAATTTTATAATGCAGAATGACATTTTTTAAAATGTCCCTTCACTGTTTTAATTATGTAACGAATGTTCGTTATGAATTATTAATTTGTAACACTTTTTTGGCGATTTGGATCAGTACTTTAATATACTGAAGATGTATCAATTGGTATTGTTAATAATACATTTTTGGACGTAATTTAATCTTTAATTATTATTATTGAAACTAATTAAAAATAATCAATTGTCAAACATTTAAGTATATAATATTTATAAAGAATAATTAAATAATATATCTTGATGAAAGATTGTTATAAATATTTACATTCTTTTAATCTGGATATAAGAATAATTTTTTAGATAAAATATGGAGGTACCAATACAAGAATAAATAAATATATAAAAATTACAAATTATTAATATATTGATTAATTATTAGTATTAAAAATATTTTTCATTTTTTAATAAAATAATCACAAATTAAAATTATATTTATTTATAACATAAAAAATGAATATTACTGTCATATTTAGGAAATTTATTTTCTTCACTTAAAATCTGAATAATAAGTTTTAGGATATTTGTTTGTCGAATTTCTCTCCTGTTTAATCTAGAAACATATTTTTTAAGTTAAATTCAAATATTTTATGTATTTTTTAACAAATCAATGATAATATGGCCAATTATTTCCTTAATTATTGTAAAAAATTCAATAATAAATTTTATGATTTATTTTGAAATGTACTAAAATAATTAAATAATTAAAAAATAAGTCAATAAAATATTATAATATTTTTTTAAATAAAATGTGGAGATACCAATATAAGAATAAATAAAGATATAAAAATTATAAATTATTGAATTATTGATTAATTATTAGATTTTAAAATAAAATAAATTTTGTAATTATCTTTTTTTTCATTTTTATCACAAATTAAAATTATATTAATTTATAATAAAAAATAAACATTACTGTTACATTTAAGAAATGTGTCAATTTATTTTCTTCATTTAAAGTCTGAAAAATACATTAAATATTTCCAACATTTTTGACAATTACATGATTTATTTTGAAATGTATTAAAATAATTGAATAATTTAAAAAATAAGTCACTAAATTTAATATTTTTTTAAAAATAAAATATAGATATTCCAATATAAGAATAAATAATTATATAAAAATTATAAATTATTAATTTATTGCTTAATTATTAGATTTAAAAATAAAACAAATCTTGAAATTAATTTATTTTTCATTTTTTAATAACATTATCACAAATTAAAATTATATTAACTTATAATATAAAAAATTTCTGTCATATTTAAGAAATTTGGCAATTTATTTTTTTCATTTAAATCTGAAAAATACATATCAGGATCTTTATATTAAGTATATCAAATTTTTTTGACAATTTAGTGATTTATTTTGTAATATATTAAAATAATTTAATAATTTAAAAAATAAGTCACTAAAATTAATATTCTTTTAAATAAAATATGGAGATGCCAACATAAGAATAAATAAATATATGAAGATTATAATTAATTTATTGATTAATTGTTAGATTTAAAAATAAAACAAATCTTGAAATTAATTTATTTTTCATTTTTTTATAACATTATCACAAATTAAAATTATATTAATTTATAATAAAAAAATGTACAGTATTAACATATTTAAGAAATTTGACATTTTATTTTCTTCATTTAAAATTTGAAAAATACATTTCAGGATATTTAAATTAAATATTTCCCACATTTTTAGAAATTTGATGATTTATTTTGAAATGTATTGAATAATTGAATAATTTAAAAAATAAGTCACTAAAATTAATATTTTTTTTAAAATAAAATTTATATATTCCAATATAAAAATAAATAATTATATAAAAATTATTAATTATTAAAATTAAAAATAAAACAAATTTTGAAATTAATTTATTTTTATTTTTTTCAAATATGGATCATAAATTTCGGGATATTTATATCAAATATTTCCAACTTTTTTGGTAATTTGTTTGTCGAATTTCTTTTCAGTTTAATCTAAAAACATATTTTTTAAGTTTGATTTTAAATATTTTATTACTATTATTTTTTTAACAAATAACAAAGAATTTTTTTGTTTTACGTTTTACATTTCTTTACTTAAAACTATTTATATAATAATAATTATTGAAAAATTAATTTAAAAAGTAAATAAGAAGTTTTTTAATTATATTTAAATAGTCAATTTTAGTAAAAATTTTAATTTTGTTTGGTTATAACCATACACTTTCCTTTTTTTAATAAAAATCCAAAATAACAATTTAAATACATAATAAATTTTTATTAATAATTAAAACAATATAATTAGTTAACTTTCTTTTTGTAGAATCATAAAAAATAAATAATAAGTTAAAATAATAATAAAAAAAGTAATTTTCTGTATCTATAAAAACACTCTTAAGCTCTTAAAATTTATTTTAATTATTTTATTTAATCACCGATCGATTATTTCATATTGGAAATAATTATGACTTAACTACAATTAAATTTTTATGCAATATTTAACAAAATAAAATTTTATATTCAATGAAATGCGGGAATTTCAATAACTAATTGATTAATTCGTTTATTCGAATTAATAATAAACAACAATTTGTCTGTAACGTGTCATTATTAAATGTTAATTTAATTGTTTTCGCCACCAAATTACATTAATATGCAATTAACTTTCACCATCGTTATAATTTCTATGTAAATAATCCGATAACCGGTGAGTTTATCAACCTCACACAACAAATCATCTCGCCACAACCAACAACAACAAAAGTTCATAACTTATCACCACGGCTAATTACCGTTCCGTGCCGAACGTCCCGATATCCATCGGGATTTCCCATGGTTACCGCGAAAATAATTAATAATAATAATAAAAAAAAAATGGTGGCGCATCTTTAATTGTGCAACCGAAGAGCTGTGCGGCTGTGCCGGTGCCGCGGCAGCCGCATCGTTTTTATTTTTGTTTGGCCAACAATGACATGGGAACGGACCGAGCGTCCCATTGTTGCGCTGAAAACGAGGAGAAAACCTTGAGAAACGGCCAAGTTCAGAGCCCATTCATGGACACATTATTCCCATTTCGCCATTCATTAGGAGCGGCATTATCGCACGGGGGAAATTTATTAATTGCTAATGTTTCCTTCGCCGTTTTAGGATTTTATTTTTTTAGCTTAATTTGGTATTTTGTGCGGCGGTGTTCAACCCTAAAACTTATGTTTAAGCTATTAATTAATGCTATTTACTGCATAATTTCTTAATTATCTTAATAAACTAATTAGGAAATACTGTGTGCATTCATTATACACAATTTTATGCTGTTGTTAGCTGTTTATTAAAGGTTCCACGATAGAAAAATTGAAAGGGGCATTTTTACAGATGTTAAATATCATTAAATTTATTGATTTTTCATTAGAAATCTAGAAAATATATAAAAATGAGGTTTTTACCAATTGATTTAGCACATATTTATTAGTTTTTACAAAGAAATTTAATAATATTTGCTAAAAATTGAAGGTTATATGATAAAAAGACTGAAACAGGCATTTTTACAGATGTTACTTATCTTTAAATTTATTGATTCTTTATGAGAAATCTAAAAGAGATGCAAAAATGAGGTTTTCACCAATTGACTTAGCTCATATTTATTAGTTTTCACAAAGAAATAATAATTTTTGCTAAAAATTAAAGGTACTATGATAAGAAGACTGAAACAGGCAGTTTTACAGATGTTAACTATCATTAACTTTATTGATTTATCATGAGAAATTTAGAAGATATACAAAAACGAGGTTTTCAACAATTGATATAGTACATATTTTTTAGTTTTTGCAAATAAATTTAATAATTTTTGCTGAAAATTAAATGTTCTACGATAAAAAGACTGAAACAGGCATTTTTACAGATGTTATTTATCATTAACTTTATTGATTTATCATGAGAAATTTAGAAGAGATACAAAAATGAGGTTTTCACCAATTAATTTAACACATATTTATTAGTTTTTGCAAATAAATTTAATAATTTTTGCTGAAAATTAAATTTTCTACGATAAAAAGACTGAAACAGGCATTTTTACAGATGTTAACCATCATTAATTTTATTGATTTTTCATGAGAAATCTAAAAGAGATACAAAAATGAGGTTTTCACCAATTGATTTAGCACATATTTATTAGTTTTTACAAAGAAATTTAATAATTTGTACTAAAAATTAAATGTTCCACGATAGACAGACTGAAACAGGCATTTTTACATATGTTACTTATCATTAACTTTATCGATTCTTCATGAGAAATCTAAAAGAGATACAAAAATGAGGTTTTTATCAATTGATTTAGCATATATTTATCTATCATTAAATTTATTGAATGTTCATGAGAAATCTAGAAGAGATACAAAAATGAGATTTTTACCAATTGTTTTAGCACATATTTGTTAGTTTTCACAAAGAAATTTAATAATTTTTGCTAAAAATTAAAGGTTCTATGATAAAAAGACTGAAACAGGCATTTTTACAGATGTTTTTTATCATTAAATTTATTGATTCTTCATGAGAAATTTAAAAGAGATACAAAAATGAGGTATTCACCAATTGATTTAGCACATAATTATTAGTTTTCACAAAAAAATTTAATAATTTTTGCTAAAAATTAAAGGTTCTACGATAAAAAGAGTGAAACAGGCATTTTTACTGATGTTAACTATCACTTAATTTATTGATTTCTCATGGGAAATCTAGAAGAGATACAAAAATAAGATTTTTACCAATTGATTTAACATATATTTATTAGTTATTGCAATGACATTTAATAATTATTGTTAAAAATTAAAGGTTCTACGATAAAAAGACTGAAACAGGCATTTTTTCAGATGTTAGCTTATCATTAATTTTACTGATTTTTCATTCAGGAAAATTTAGAAAATATTCAAAAACATGTTTTTACCATCTTTCTTTATTATTGTAGTTTATTAATTTTATTTTAATATGAAACCATAACCGATAATTATCAATTAATTTACATAGAAGTTGAATTATGCATTTTCTATCTCGTAATTCTATTAAGTATTAAAATTGCCTATCAATAATGCACGACTGCGTTATTCACTTCGGACATTATAATATTGGAAACTCGATAAGAACCAGCAAAAGACAATCTATCCAACAAAATTGTCCCAGTCACTTCGAAATGCGATATCAAAACGAAGAGAGAGTGGTTCAGTAAAAGTAAAGAGATTAATAGTAATTTATTTAATAATAGTCCCTGCGTTTACTATGTAGGAGAAATACCGAACGAAACTTTGACTTTCGACGGAATTATCTCCGTGTCGGGCCGCGTTCCAATCGTTTTTCCGACCCAGATTTCGCACGTTCGTAACAATCGAGACTGTATCGATCGATTTGGACAGGATGTCGATGATCGAATTATCACGATTATTAAGGCGTCGCCGTTCTTTACGTTATATAAAACCAGGATACAATTTACTCCAAACAAAATCGATTCGAACAATTAAATTTCGAATCGTTTCCTGCGACCATTTTTATTATTTTTAATTTGCGAAAATCGTTTAGAAAACGCCTTGCGGATTTGTTAAAGTGAATTAAAATTGAATATCTGTCGAACTAGTTGGGTAATTAACTTGGTTAATTGTTTATTTACTGATACAAATGACTGTTTTACATATTTCTGCCATTCAACTCGTTTAATGCTTTTTAAAAAGTATTAATAAAACAAAACAAAGCGCTTTCACACGATTTTCAAACAAATGGAATAAAGAAACAAAACGAGAGAATAATTAAGAGCATTTATTGTTCTCGTTTAATCCCATGATCAGATATGAATACATTGTATTTATTAATAGTGTTTTATTTATAATTTTTAGTCAAATCGTTTCTACGTGACTGATTTAATTAACGTCGATTACATCAGTAATTTCATTTTAATGATATTTTTATTAATAAAGTTGATGCTACCATTTGTTTCAGACTTTTTATAATATTACATTTAATTTTAAATAAAAATTAATGTTTTCTTTATTGGAATAGTAATAAATATGTGCTAAATCATTTGGTATAAACCTCATTTTTGTATCTCTTTTAGATTTCTCATGAAAAATCAATAATGAAAGTTAACATCTGTAAAAATGCCTGTTTCAGTCTTTCTATCGTAGAACATTTAATTTTTAGCACAAATTATTAAATTTCTTTGTGAAAACTAATAAATACGAGCTGAGTCAATTGGTAAAAACCTTATTTTTGTATCTCTTTTAGATTTCTCATGAAAAATCAATAAACTTTAACATCTGTAAAAATGCCTGTTTCAGTCTTTCTGTCGTAGAACCTTTAATTTTTATCAAAAATTATTAAATTTCTTTGTAAAAACTAATAAACATGTGCTAAATCAATTGGTAAACTTCATTTTTGTGTCTCTTCTACATTTGTAATGAAAAATCAATAAAGTTAATGATAGTTATAGACATCTGTAAAAAAGCATTGAAATATCTATATTTTTTAATGAAAATAATTGAATTTTTTGTGCAAATTAAAAAATTAATTATAAGTCAATTAATTAGAAAATTAATAAACTTAAAAATAAACTTCAATAGCAACTGAACTTTTAGATTATCCTTAATCTTTTAATAATTTTCATTAAAAATTGAAGTTTTGCAATAAACTACAAAAACAGACTATTTATAAATTTTAGTAAAACCGTGTTTTACGTAACAAGTTTCAATTACCTCGATTACATCGTCTTCAGTTATTCAACTTTAATGACATTTTTATTAATTGAATTTATGTAACACGTCGTTAAATAACTATGCAATTTATGTTTGTCAATTCGCCAAAAATCAAACGTAGTTATTTCCTTAAATAGGTGTGTATGGATTTTGCTTTCTATAGAAAACCATAATTTCTTAAGTAACCCAATTTAATTGTATTATTGTGTCCCAAAATTGCCAAAAATTGTCAATAGTAATTAAGCATTTATAAATATGTGAGTTTTTGATTAATTATCTATATATATATATATATATATATATATATATATACACTCCACAAATATAAACTGAAGAATTAATAAATTAATTAAAATATTGTTTATTTAGGACAAAGTCTGGTTTAAATAATGATAGATTAATAATCTTACCATAGAGGCTCAATGGTCTAGGGGTATGATTCTCGCTTTGGGTGCGAGAGGTCCCGGGTTCAAATCCCGGTTGAGCCCAACTTTTTTCCCCATCAACGTTGCTTAATTTCACGCCGATTTCAGTCCTGAATAAATCACCATAAATCAACATTAGAAATCACGGTTTTCTTTCATATTTTCAGCAGTTTCACAATTACATATAAATTGTGCAGTCGATCGATTATCATCTTCAAACGACATTTTTAATGTTTATGGGTGTGTTCGACGGTTAATTTACGTGTTACGAAAACTTTACGACGAACGTGTTGCGTCCTTTTTGTTTTCACAACGCCGTGTTAAATTCTAACGTTTTGTTTTTATGTGTGTGTGTGTGTGTGCACGGTGTCTGGGCCGCAGTGCCGCAATAATTTGTTTTGTGCAAATTTCCATTGCATCGGACACATGGCCGGCGCAATTTCGGTTTCGTTTTTCGATTAAAATGGCGAAAAAACTTTTACTCGAACCATATGTTACCTTTTGATGATGGTGCGATGTGTGTGCCGGTGCCGATTTCACCTATTGTCTATTTAAACAAGGTTCAATATTATAGTAAAATACGCCTTCACTTACGATATAAATAAATTTGTAAGGGAATAATGGAGCTGTTATAATTAAATGAAAACGGGGATTGTTCAGTGTGCAAGAAAGTTACAATAATGCACGGTGTAAATTAATTTTGATGTGAACAATCGCAGTATAAATTTAATTGCAGTATAAACACTTATTAATAATTTATTAAAACATATAATTTATTGAACACTAAACACTTGGAAGTAAGATTTCTTTCAGGTTTCTCTTTATATCTGTAACAACCTCTGAAAAATGCCATAAATTAGTTCATAAAATATTTTCAGTTTATTAACTGTTAACTATTAAATATCCTTATTTTTACTTAAAATAATTTAAAACATAAAGTATAATAAAATAAATAATTTTATTCATTTTCAGCATTGTTGAACCTTCAATGAAGTTTAATTTTTTTAAATATAACAAAATAAATAATTATTTTTCAATTTTGTTAAACCTTCAACAAAGTTTAAATTATTTTAATTTTACATATAAATAAATTTGGAGTGTCTGTTTAATATGTAATATTGAAATAACCGTTTTTTACTACATGCATATGAATACATACACCAAAATAACATTTTTTACAATTTTTGGAAATTGATCCTATGGAAAATAATCATATGGATTTTGTTCGTATGGAAAATGATCGTATGAATTTTGATCGCATGGAATTTGATCATATGGAAAATGATCGCATGAAATTTGATCATCTGGAAAAATGATCGCATGGATTTTAATCGTTTTGGAAAATGATCGTATGTATTTTAATCGTTATGGAAAATGATCGTATGGATTTTAATCATTATGGATTTTGATCGTATGGAAAATGATGGTATGGAAAATGATCGTATGTATTTTGATCGTACGGATTTTCATCGTATGGAAAATGATCGTATGGAATTAGGTCACTTTACGTGTTTAGTAAATTTTTACGTTTTTCGTAACATCGTTATAATATAAAACTCTTTGTTTACTGTATGTATATATATTTTTTTAAGGCTACCACTCGTTAATTACAATTAATGCACCCAAGAAATTTGGAGAGTATGGCTCATTAGTATTTACTACTCATACGGGAAATTTTGTGTCTTAAAATATATTAAAAATGTTTTAAAGTAGAAAATATAACAAAATAAATAATTTCATTAATTTTCAGTTTGGTAAACTTTCAACAAAGTTTAATTTAACATTTTTAATTCTAATTTAAGATAATTTTTGCATGATACAATATGACAAAATATAAAAAAGTTAAACCTTCAACAAAATTTATAAAAATTTTTAATTAAAATTTAATATAATTTTTTGTCTTAAAATAAATTAAACATGTTTTAGATATATAACAAAATAAATATTTTCATTTTCAGTGTTGCGAAACGTTAAACAAGGTTAATTTTTTTCATTTACTGTTTTAAATTGCATAAAAATAGTTAATAAAATATTTTTAATTAAAACTTAATACAATTTTTCTAATTTAATTTTTTGCATTCGATTATGAATTAAATCTAATTAATAATCAATTAAAACGTATAATTTATTAAACACAAAACATTAACTAGTAACAATAAATTGTTACAAAGAAATAACTTGTGAGATTTCTTTCGGATCCTTGGTCAAATCCTTAACAAATTCTGAAACAAAAAAAAGTTAATTAGCACCCGTTA
The DNA here is from genome assembly GCF_024364675.1 of Aethina tumida. NCBI lineage: Eukaryota > Metazoa > Arthropoda > Insecta > Coleoptera > Nitidulidae > Aethina > Aethina tumida. Next base: position 16,156,068 of record NC_065440.1, on the reverse strand, counting down.
ATTGTATTTTATAAACTAATAATACTTTCGATAAATTCCAACTGACTGGGATTCCGTTCCTTGGCCTCTTTAATGGCACGATGAAACTCCGGGTAGTCTTTCAAATAGAAATTCGCCTTTGCCAACAACAGCCAACTTCTGATCCCGTCTTCGTTCAATTTCAACGCCCAATTCAAGTCTGAAATTGCTTTCTCGTACAACTTTAGTTTGATACAAGTCAAAGCTCTGTTGTTGTACAATAGGCAACTGTCTTTTATCAAATCAATCGCCTGAAATGGTTTTAAGTTGATTAATTAAGCAGGAATTTAGCTTTTTTTATACTTTGTTGTACAAAGTTAAAGCTTTTTCATACTCCTCCAGTCTGAAAGCTTTGGTGGCCTGTTTTTTTATCGTTTCCATTCGTTCAGTACGTACAAGTTTGTCGTGGTGGCGTCTGTCAGCGTCTTTGCTCATCTCCTCCATCCAAACCTCTAAATAATAAGCTTAATGGTTTTAAAAAATATTTATGGTGGTAAAAACTGGAACTAGTAAAAGGGGGAACCCCACAGAGTCAATGACGCTACAGTAACATTATGGAAAAATCAATTTGACTGAATTGTGGGTTTGTATTTTGGGGTAATACACATCAAATTTAAAGACGTTTGGGCCAAAGTTTGGGGAAATATGAGGGAAAAACAATTTTTAAAACATAACTTTGAAACCCCTATTTTCTTTAGGAGACACTTTAAAAAAAAATATTTTTTAGAAATTCCTCATTACTGGACGTGTTGTACGTGCTCCCAAATTTTCACCACCCATTTTCAAAATGAAAATTTGACAACTAAAATTCCGTACGTCACCCCGGGAAGGAAAAACCCGAAAAAACTTTACCAGGATCCATGGTGGAACCGTCCTGCGACGTTTCCTTCTTGTGCAACGCCTTTTTGTTCAAAACTGTGCGGTCGCAGTTGACTTTGATCACCACTTGGTTCACGTCGGTGATTTTCTCCTCGACGTCGGACTCCCCCAAGTACCTTTTCGCCTCCAAGTCCGCAACTCTCCTCTCGTCGCTGTCGCTCGAATTCATTTTCTTGATGATTTTATTGATGTCGTCTACTTTCACGAGGAAATTGTTGAATTCCTCTTCGGTGTCGCGGTTTAGGGCCATTTCCTTCGGAAATTATCGACGAAACTTAGTTGCCAAGTTAATAGTTTTGTTGTAACAACGCGGGAATGTATGCAACCCGGATTGCGTCCGAGTTATTTGAAAATTGCCAAATTTTGTCTGACATTGACGTCAGTGGTTGGCAAATTTTGATTTTACAAATTCATACAGATGTGGCCCGTTTTTTACGCAGCTTTAAGGGGCTATGCCCCGTACATCACGTTACCGTTCGCCGCATTGGTGGGTTTTATAGGTTATAACTTGGAAAACATCTTGTCCGACAAATATACACCTTACAACAGTAAGTAACTATTATTTAAACAAATATCGTGTTAATTGGGGGCTTTTAGAGTCAATTGAAGAACAACGTAGGGAAAGACTGCTGGCCGAAGGCAAATTGCAACACACTGACAATGTGGAGAAGGCTCGTTACACCAATGTTCTAGAAGCCAATTTAAGTCCATCGTTACAATGAATACCTTAGTTTATTGACGGGATTCATTATTAGGTAGCTGTGTGGAACGTTTTAAATAAATGAAGAGCCATTTTTTGTTGGTTTCTTTTCAATGGTAATAATTGTATATACAATGTACATATTTTAGTTTTTACTTAATTAAAATAGTTTTTACCTGACAAGTTGGCTTTAGTAATGTTATCCTAATCTCATTACAACTTTAGTTCAACATATCATACCTGTTTGATTTAGTTTTGTATGAAAATCACTTTAATGTTCTTTGGACATTAAACCTCTTTAGAATCTAAGTTAATATCTCATTATTGGAAATTTTATTAGACTAAATTGTAGGTACATATTTCAGGACAATACACATCAAATTTCAACTCAATTGGACCAAGGGTTAAAGAAATGTAGGAAAAAATGATTTTGGTAATTTAATTTCTAGAGGCTGTATTTACTAACCCTGTGTATCGTTTAGAAAAAAAAATTATTGAAATTTTCTTCATGATTGGACATATTCTACATGTTCCCACATTTTAATAATGCCTAGTATAATATTACACAATAAATCTAGTTAAATTTATTCTCCCCTGTATTTGACAATATTGTTTTCAGTTTCATGCACCTCAACTTCATACAAAAGTTCAGGCTGCTCCATGACTTCCTTCAGCCTCTTCCATATGTAAATGGTGAGATTCTCGGTGGTGCTGGGCTTGTCCTGAAAATATTCAACATCCTTGTCCAAGTTTCGGTGGTCCATCTCCTTCATTATGGCCTCGTCCATGTACTTTTTCAGGTCAGTCATGTTCATGACCATGCCAGTCTGTGGGTCAACCTCCCCAAACAGGGTGACGAACACTAAAAATAAACATAATTTATCTGTACTAAATTAGGGATTAACCACCAACAAACCGGTGTAGTTGTGGCCGTGCCCGTTCGGATGGTTGCACTTGCCGTACAGCTCCTGGTTGATACCATCTGGTAAATAAATACTGATTTTGGTATTTTACAATCGACTGATTTGTGCTGTTTTTGGGGTTTACCTGTGCAAACGGTGGCATGCCGAAAACGTCATTCTGCGGGTCATGTATACTTTGTGGCTTGCCATTATTTTGTTTTGGGTTACGAAGTTTATCAATTTGTGACGACAGTAAACAGTGGTAAACAGCTTTTACTTTCTTTTGATAGTAAACAGGTGTTTTTAACTGGCACTAGTAATATTGCCCATTATAATTTATTAATTCGATATTTGCCAAATAAATGGTTAGTTCAAGCCATAAATTTATATTTATGGAAACATATTACGTACTAAAATTATGAAATTAATACGATAAAAAGAGTAATTAAAACAATTATTAATTATTCAATTATATGCGGAACTTGCCAAATGAATCATTATATTAGAATTCTATAAATTATCATAGAAGGACTGAAGTGTCACCATAGATGTCACTAGTTGTCTTAAACTTGCTTCAAAAATTTATTGACTAAAATATTTATTATTAATTAATATTGTAATAATGTTTGTTATTAATTACTTCAGTTACTTAACGTTATAATACAGTTAATATTTTTTTTTGGTTTTAGACTTAATAATTATAACAATAAATAATTTATTTAGTTTTTATTAATATATTTTGATAATATAAATAAATACTTTAATTCTGTAAAATAAATGTAGATATTAAAAATTTATTAATTTTTGATGATTGTTAATATAAATGAACATAACATTTAATATACCAATAATAATTATTAATTAATATTAATTAGCAAATTGAATAATTTTTTTGTAGTAATATGTATTAAGCATCTTTTAAGGCATAAAATATAACAAAATAAATAATTTCATTAATTTTCAGTTGTGCTAAACCTTCAACAAAGTTTCAATTTTTTAATTTTATTGCTTTGAATTATACAAAATAAGATTATAAAATATTTTTGCTATTTCTTGTCTTAAAAATCGTTAAACATGTTTTAAGGCATAAAATATAACAAAATAAATAATTTCATTTATTTCAGTTTTACCAAAGCTTCAACAAAGTTTAAATTATTTGAATTTTACTTGCTTTGAATTGAATAAAACCAGTTTCATTTTAATTTTAATTCGAAATCATATCATAAATTATATATATTTTATTAAATGAGAATATGTATTTTATTTTATATTGCTTTACTGTTTTATATAAAAAACATTTGAAATATTTTATTGTACATACCAGTTTTTAGCTGAACTTGTAAAATTGAGCTACAAAACAAAATAAATTTTCTAATTCCAAAAACAAGTCCACCCTTTAAATCCAAAACCCATTCCCATAATAAAAAGCAAAACAAACATCCCGAACGTATTCATTTCACCCACGCCAATTTTTTACACGCAGACAAACGCGAAACGAACAGAAAAACTAAAAAAACATAATCACATGCGTAATGGCCGTTGCATTTACGACCACCGTAAATATTTTAATTGGCCCCGAATAATAAAACTGAAGTGTAACACTTCCCGAAAATCTATTTCAGTGCTTCACATCACATGTGGCGCTTTAAAAATAGCCCCGACCCGTCACTGTCGGTCCGATCAGCCGTTCGATTTACATGTTTTTTCCCGACCGGTCGTCGCGTGTGATGTTTTGAACTTGTCCAGTGGGGTGAGACCATGTCCCGTTACCAGTCGGACACCGAGATCGACTACGAGGCGCAGAGCGCCTGCGGGAAGTGTCTCCATTACACCTGGAAGACGATAACGTGCCTCTTCTCCCACATCACTTTGGTTTCCATGGTGGTTTCTTACTGTGTTTTGGGTGCGGTGACCTTCGAGGCGTTGGAAGTCGAGCACGAGAGGGATGTAAGTTGATAGATCTCCGGTGGTTGAGACGTAGACAGGCATTTTGCTTTTAAGGTGAAGAGGAACATAAGTAAGCTGAGACGGAATGTTACCGAGCATTTGTGGAAGCTGACACAGGACTCTCCTTTTCTGAAGGAAACGAATTTCACTTCCAACGCCACCGTTTATTTAAAGGAGTTTGAGAACTCCCTACTCAAGGCCATGACTAAGGATGGATGGGATGGGGAGGAGGACCCTACCAAAGTACAATGGACCAGCACCGGGGCCTTATTTTACTCCATCATTGTCATCACAACCATTGGTAAGGCTTGTAAATGATGCTACGCTTCTTGTACAACTATTTATTTTGGTAAACTGGTGACTACTAGTTTTAATTCAATAAATAACTTTAAAGTAACAGTCTTACAAGCCACAAAACTAAATAACAATGTTGTAAAATCTGTGAAACACGATGGCAATTTGCGTCTAATCCTTTTTGGACCTTCCGAACCCTCCTACAGCTCCAAATCCTCCTCCGTGGGGTAAATCGAAAGGTCCCCCAGGTCCAATCAACACTCCATTTTGTAAGCTGTGAATATTTCCTAAAACCACAACGAATTATTAGATAGGGTACTCAGGAGAACCTGTTAAACTCCTACCACCAGAAGGCCTGAAAGGCCTTCCAGGCCTGTAACCTCCCGTATTGCCCGGATTGCCCGGATAATAAGTCTCCTCAACTGGACGTCCACTAGGTCTGTAATTTGGAGGCCTTTCAGGCACGAAAGGTCTTTCAGCTGGCCCAAAAGGTCTTTCAGCTGGCCCTAAAGGTCTTTCAGCTGGACCAAAAGGTCTTTCTTGACCTGGTCCTGCCAGTATTCCGTTTTCCGGTGAGTTAATTGGCCTACTTGGAATGGGACCTCCGATTTGACTGGACTTTTTGATGGACCAGCAGCAGTACTGCTTCCCAACGTCACAGTGACCCTACAAAAGACAAAGTAAACCTTCAAACCCCACATAAACTACAGTAAATATACGTAGGAGATTCCCGGACTGTTGCAGTTGAACTTCTCAGAGCACTTGCACCTGTCGAATTGCTTGATTGGCCCTTGCTTGACCCACGATGGTACCGGCCCGGTTAAGATGCCGTCCTCCGGGTGGTACGTGTTGACATTGTTGTAACTTCCATGTCCTTGCCCGTAGTTGGCGTTCTCGAAGTTCTGAGGGCCATAAACACCTCCAGGACTAAAAAAAGTAACAGATTAATGTTGGTACTTCGTTTCTGGAAGTCAGTACCGTTCGTTGGGTGGGAAAATAGGGCCATCAGGTCCCGGATCTAAAGGCCTGGTTGGAAATGGTCCGTCATTAAGTGGTCTTTCTTGGTACTGTTGGAAGCCGGGCCTGTTTGGGTAGTTCTCGTTCTCGTACACCTCGTACCTCGCCGATGCAGAGCTAATAAACAACACCTTAAGTTAAAGAACAAGACAAGTTTTAAAGTGTTACCTGTCGGAGTTCCTCAAGTTCTCCTTGCTGCTCCTTCCCGACTCACCCCACACCCACTTCTTGTCATCCTTGTCACCCAGCACGGCGGCCAAAAGGAAGAACCACACACCTGGAAGGCAAATTAACAAATCTAACTCGTTGTGCAATTTCCTAGCAATCGTAATTCAGTCACCCAGCCCCCAAAAGTGATTGTACAATACAATAAGTGGGCGGTTTCCCCTTTGATTGTCAGGATATTGTGCAAACCGAAATCGACAGTGGGATTTTGTAAAACAATCCGCCGTGTCAGGAACATTGTGCGCCGGTCGGTTTTTTGCGGAAGATTGATGTTACGGTTAATTGCGATAAATCTTCGTTTTAATTGTAATCATTCGTATGGTTCGCAATTTGCAGCACGAATGTTGTCGTGATGTACATATATTTCGACGGGGTTTTTGTTTTTTATGCGTGCCCCCGTCAATTTATTACCCTGTAGTCAATAAAAATTCCTTTTACAATGGGTAAAACAATAAATATTAAAAAAATAAACTTTACAAATTTATTGGAAATAATTGCTGATTGATTCTCATTGTTTAATTGATTTTACTTATTCAATGTATGTAAAGTAAATATTTTAAATTAATTTATAATTTCAATTTTCTTATATTTTTTGTGACTACCAATTTAACTAAACAAATAAATAAATTAAATTTCATATTTTATGTAGATTTTGTCGATTTTATAGGTTTTATCTTACAGAATTTATAATTTTTTGTAGATTTTATAATTTTATAGGTTTTATACCACAACTTAGAGATTTTTGTAGATGTTGTAGATTTTTGGAAATTTTATAGATTTTTGTAGATTTATAAAATCTATAAAATCTATGAAATTTATGAAATCTATGAAATCTATGAAATCTATGAAATCTATGAAATCTATGAAATCTATGAAATCTATGAAATCTATGAAATCTATGAAATCTATGAAATCTATGAAATCTATGAAATCTATGAAATCTATGAAATCTATGAAATCTATGAAATCTATGAAATCTGTGAAATCTATGAAATCTTTGAAATCTATGAAATCTATGAAATCTATGAAATCTATGAAATCTATGAAATCTATGAAATCTATGAAATCTATGAAATCTATGAAATCTATGAAATCTATGAAATCTATGAAATCTATGAAATCTATGAAATCTATGAAATCTATGAAATCTATGAAATCTATGAAATCTATGAAATCTATGAAATCTATGAAATCTATGAAATCTATGAAATCTATGAAATCTATGAAATCTATGAAATCTATGAAATCTTTGAAATCTATGAAATCTATGAAATCTATGAAATCTATGAAATCTATGAAATCTTTGAAATCTATGAAATCTATGAAGTTTATGAGATCTATGAAATCTATGAAATCTATGAAGTTTATGAAATCTATGAAATCTATGAAATCTATGAAATCTATGAAATCTATGAAATCTATAATATCTATGAAATCTATAAAATCTATGAAACCAATAAAATCTACAAAATCTATAAATTCTATAAAATCTATAATCTATAATCAGTAAAATAACATTTCGACAAATGCTTAACAAAAATTTTTAAACAAGTAATATTTTAGATTAAAAATGTCTTAATTAACTACACAAAATTTAATGAATAACGAAAAATAAACATTAGTACAGTAAATTAAATAAAGTTTTGTTAATTCCATAAATGTTTATATAAAATAAATGAATTTATTTAATTCTATATGTTTACTAAAATATTTTTTAAGTTAATAACAAATATTTTTGTTTATATTTAATTAATTACTTACAAATAGTTTATTTTTTCTGTTAATTATCTAATTATATATATTTCCAAAATCAATCAGACAAGTTTTGTCTTCATTATTATACAAATAACATTTTACATTACACATTACTTAATTGACATCACAAAATTTAATTAATAACGAGAAAAAACATTAGAACAATACTTATTGTTTAATATTCATACCAAAAATGAATGCAACATAAAATAAATTTATCATGACGATTTGCCAATTCGAGGCACACGTTCTACTTGACATAAATACGCAATTTGTGTCAGGGATTGAATTTTATGTAGGAGGAACCGACTCGAAATTCTATTCATTAATTTCGTCTGCGTTTTGCGAATTCGCAATCATAATTTTTGCGTATGTTAATTCGTGAAAATTATCAGTGATTGTATTTATTTATTTTTATTTTTATAAATTTGCGTTAATAAATATTCAGATTTTTGAGCGATGCATCAATTTGAATGATAAATATTTAAATTTCAGGGGAAAAATTTTTGATGTTGCACATAAACTTTAATAATCTCAGTAATTTAATTCCGTGTATTTATTATTGGGGATGAATTGTTGAATATTTTAATACAATGATTGGATTTAATGCCGTCCATAATAACGATAATTATATATTTTTGTTGTACGAGTCCGAATGTGTTTAGTTTAACGTACCAGATTAAAAGATTTTGCTTGATTTAAACAATAAATTCGGTGTTAATCTTGACAGTTAAACAATATTATGTTATTTAAAGCTTTCACAATACATTGAATGTTTTGCCACGTAATTACAAATCCTCGTTTTTCCGTGGAAAAATATTAAAATTATGCAGCGAGTAATAATCAACAAAATAATGAAAGTTTAATCAGGATCTTTCCGAAACGTGGACGAGATAAAATCACCCCCGGATTTGCATATCAAAAGTTAATTCGTATGATGTTCATGCATCGATTTTTGCGTTCCGGGATCCTTTGTATGTGTGTGTGTGTGTGTGTGTGTGGGATGGTAGTTTGTGCGGAATATGTTTAGTTTAATGTAATTTATATGAATATTGGATGCAACCGAGTTTTCGCGAAACAACGGACTAATGAATTTATGAGCGGGGGATTTTTGATTATGGATTTTTTTTTAATCATTACGGATTTGCGTTTTAAAGGGTTTCCGTTTTAATATTTATGTTTTGGTCATTTTGCCGCGCTTGATTTTATGACAAATATTCGCAATAAAATTATTTGAAACAATAAAACGACTGATATAACGTGTTGAATCATTTTCAAATATAAAAGATCAATATTTATTTTTTTTAATGTATTTTGTGATACGCATCACGAATTTCTAACAATGATGAATTTAGAGAGGGAATTAAAGGTGAAAATGTAAAATTTATTGAAAGTATTAAACAAATAAAAAATACCGCAATTTATTTATTGTATTTAAAAATAATAAATAATACTAGTATTAATACAAATTTCATATTTTATAGATTTTATGTACGTTATAAATATTTACATATTTTGGTATGGAATTTATAGATCTACAGATTCCATAGAATTTCATAGATTTTATAGATTTTGTAGATTTTAAAAATTGTAGAGATTTTACTGATTTTAAGGAATTTACACATTTCACAGATGATTTTACAGATTTTATAGATTTTATAGATTTTATAGATTTTATAGATTTTATAGATTTTATAGATTTTATAGATTTTATAGATTTTATAGATTTTATAGATTTTATAGATTTTATAGATTTTATAGATTTTATAGATTTTATAGATTTTATAGATTTTATAGATTTTATAGATTTTATAGATTTTATAGATTTTATAGATTTTATAGATTTTATAGATTTTATAGATTTTATAGATTTTATAGATTTTATAGATTTTATAGATTTTATAGATTTTATAGATTTTATAGATTTTATAGATTTTATAGATTTTATAGATTTTATAGATTTTATAGATTTTATAGATTTTATAGATTTTATAGATTTTATAGATTTTATAGATTTTATAGATTTTATAGATTTTATAGATTTTATAGATTTTATAGATTTTATAGATTTTATAGATTTTATAGATTTTATAGATTTTATAGATTTTATAGATTTTATTTAGTTTATTTAGTTTATTGATTTCATTGACCTTATTAACTTAAAATTGAAATTAGTTTATGAAATAACTAATTTGAAAATTATATTATATATTTTTTAGATATTATAGGTGATATAAATTATATAGATTTAATAGGATTGTGTAGATTTATGGATTGTGCAAATTTCATTAATTTAAGAATGAAATTTATTTAAACATTTGTTCGTAAACTTTAAAATTAATATAATTAAAGAAAGAAATTTGTTAATTAAAAAACACACTAAAAGTAAAATGAAGGAAAAACTTAATGTTTATATTCAATTTATAATTAAAAAAACAACAACAATAAATAAATAACTCACCAATTTTATTAAACATTATTGCACACAACTTTCCAATAACTTCTCACAACACACAACACAAATACCAAGCAACAAAATCAAAACGACTAAAACAATTTGTTTCGCATTACATAACTGCGAACCGTCGCAACTGCAGTCTTATTTATATAACCTAAAGTTAAATTACTAATTTGTTAATGGTGGGGCACGGTTTAAGCCACCTTGCAATCAAAGTGTCCGCCGGATCGAAATACAAAACCGCCGCTTGATTGTTTAAAATGCACAACAATGAAAGTGACAGTGGCCAGCGGTACCGGTCCGGATTCTAATTAGCCGAAACGGTTTTGAACAATTGAATTGGATGGTCACACGTAAATGACAATCGTAGTCGTCTGAATTAAGAAGACATTTTTAATTCCATCTAAACTGTTCCTGTTGGATTTATTCAATATATTAGATAAACTGGTTAAACTGGATTTATTGGGCATATTGTTTGGATGTATTGGATGTATTGGATGTATTGGATGTATTGGATGTAATGGATGTAATGGATGTATTGGATGTATTGGATGTATTGGATGTATTGGATGTATTGGATGTATTGGATGTATTGGATGTATTGGATGTATTGGATGTATTGGATGTATTGGATGTATTGGATATATTGGATGTATTGGATATATTGGATATATTGGATATATTGGATATATTGGATATATTGGATATATTGGATATATTGGATATATTGGATATATTGGATATATTGGATATATTGGATATATTGTGGGTATATTGTGGGTATATTGAATATATTGGATAATTTGAGTATTTTGGGTATGTTGGACTGGTTTGGTATCTACTGAAAATATATATTAGTTTTTAAACTTCAAAAACCATAAATATCTACATATCTTAATTAATATTTGTATTAAAAAATCAGTTTTAATTAAATCATTATTAAACACTTGTTAATACATTAAATACTCATTTTGTAGACATATTTTTGGATGTGGGAAACTGTGGCTGTGACAATATAACTCTTAATTAATTAATTAATTAATTTACAATGTTTGAGAACTTCTGTTCACCTTCATTATACAGGTGTAATAGTGCACCGCCCACGCCGGTAACATTGACCCAAAAATACCTCGCACAACGCGACTAGTAGTAACATTATCGGTTGATGAGTCTGGGGAACGCGTTTTGGGAAATTTCGAATGACTCAGCTCGGTTGTACACTCGTGCATAGTTTTGGGGGGTACGCGAACTGGATAATGGGGTGTAAAATGTTTGGGTGAGGCAATTTTGCGGGGCGACGAGGCGTAATGGAAGAAAATGTTTTTGATGTGTTTTTTTTATGGCAAAACTATAGGATAATTAATTATCATAGCTATAAATAAAAAATCAAAGAGCCAACAAAAATAATTCGACAGTCGACAGTCAATCAACTGGGGTTCAATCAGTTTTAGTTAATTAACACAATATGTTTTCTGTACAGCTCATTATAGTTTGGTAAATATGTAATTAAAATGGAAAAAATTAATGAAAAACATAAATAACTGTTAGTTGGATGTTGGTGAATGTCAAAATTTATTTTAGAATGGCTCAATATCTCACAAATTGTATTTAAAATGTAAATGAAACCTCAGTGAACTATTATGTATTGTTTTAAAATGCAAGTTGTAAGATAAAATCTTGTTAAACTTGTAAAATATATGTACTTAAAGTTAAAAATTTATTATAGGATATAAAACAAACGAAACCCATTTAAGCTGTTACGTCTTGAAATCATAAAACATTGTTATATTTCTGTAAAACAATTGTCATATAACAAATACTTCAGAGTAAAATGAAAATAAAATAATAAATAATATTGGATATATTCTATTTATTGCTTTTTTGGATATATTGTACATGTTGAATATATTAAAAACTTGAGATTTGTAACATTTATTGTACATATTGAATATGTAGAATTTATACACTGAATATATTGAATATATTGGATATACTGGATATACTGCATATACTGGATATAATGGATATACTAGATGGATGTATTGGATATATTGGATATACTGTATATATTGGATATATTGGATATACTGGATATATTGGATGTACTGGATAAATTGGATATATTGGATATACTGGATATATATTGGATAAATTGGATAAATTGGATATATTGGATATACTGGATATATTAAATATATTGGTTATATTGGATATACTGGATACATTGGATATATTGGATATATGAGATATATTGGATATACTGTATATATTGGTTATACTGGATATATTGGATATATTGGAAATTGATATATTTGATATATTTGATATATTTGATATATTTGATATATTTGATATATTTGATATATTTGATATATTTGATATATTTGATATATTTGATATATTTGATATATTTGATATATTTGATATATTTGATATATTTGATATATTTGATATATTTGATATATTTGATATATTTGATATATTTGATATATTTGATATATTTGATATATTTGATATATTTGATATATTTGATATATTTGATATATTTGATATATTTGATATATTTGATATATTTGATATATTTGATATATTTGATATATTTGATATATTTGATATATTTGATATATTTGATATATTTGATATATTTGATATATTTGATATATTTGATATATTTGATATATTTGATATATTTGATATATTTGATATATTTGATATATTTGATTGATATATTTGATATATTGGATATATTATTGTATATATTTAGTAGATCTCCTAGTTATATTGGATATATTTTACATACTGAATAAAATTGATATTCCACACATTCTGTGTACTGGGTATGTTGGATATATTGGTTATATTGGATATATTTTGTGTACTATTCTATATATAGGATGTAATTTATGTACTGGATATACTGGAAATACTGGAGTTACTGGATATATTGGATATATTGAAACTATTAAATTAATTTACAATTGTTATATAACATTTATTACTTGCCAATCGAAAATTTACTTTAATTTAATATAATCCTGCTGTATTTTTGTTTCTATTGGTGAGTCACTTGGAACTATTGAAATTATTGGATCTATTAAATCTATCAGATCTTATGGATCTATTGAATTTAACGAATTAATTGGATTCATTTGGAGGATTTACTTCTTACTTAAAATTACCATAAAATCATTGTTGCATAACATTACTTCAATGCAGAAAGAAGGTTCATTTTAATGCCATACATTCATCCTAATTACCGCTAATTATGATTCACTTCCTCATATATTCAATTACGCATTGATAAACAAAAACCCCGCCGTACGAAAATTTCGCAGCCCCCAACCGTGAACGCTTCCTTCCTCCGCGAAACCTTCGTAGGGGCCGCGGCTGTTCCCCCGAATTAATTTCCGACAAATTAATACCCAGTTATTTGTAAAAATCAATGTTAACGCCGCATTGTTTCTGTTCGTACGCGACGAGGACACGACTCGGGATGATGGAAGGAAAACGGAAATGGCACTTTCGCTTTACAATGTTATTAATTGTACGTTGTTTTGTTTTTCTAACCGTTCGCATCGCGTCACGCATTATTGACCGAGATGCGAGACAGACGAGGAAGCGACCGTTTTACGTGGTTTTGTTCCAGGTTACGGGCACATCGCACCCAAGACGCCTTGGGGGAAGGTGGTGACGATTTTCTACGCCGTCCTGGGCATCCCCCTGATGCTTATCTGTCTGTCGAACATCGGCGACATCATGGCCACGTCGTTTCGTTTCCTTTATTGGAGGGTGTGCTGCTACATGTGCACCAAGAAGCCCAAAAAGATGAGACGCAACAAGTCAATTAGGGCTCCAGAGTCTGTAACTCGAGTTCACATTGGGGACGTTGGCTGAATTTGGTGGTGTTTCAGTGGAAGGCTGGCCAGGTCCAAGAACGCGTCCTTTAGGAGATCAGTGAGGAACTCCACTAAGTCGGCGGACAGTGGTTACGAGTACTCCATGTCCAGATCAGACACGGACCTCAGATACGTGGATGAGAGGCAGAACTTCAGGCGGGGCCAAAGCTTGCCCAGGATGAAGATCAGCAGGAGCTCCCAGAACAGCGACCCAACCAGGAAGATCAGCCAGCACAACCAAAGGTCACAGTCGTTGGACAGGAGGAGGGTGCAAAGGTCGAACGACTTAGAAATGGAGTTCATGATGATGTCCAAGGCTCCGGTGTTGTGCAACAAGTACGTGGTGGGCCAGACGGACGCCCTAGCCAACAACGTACCCCCAGGTTAGTTGTAACTAAAGCCTTGGAGGCCACTACAGGTAGTTTCGTAGGGATAACAACCAGAGACATGGAGGGGCACGGCAAGACCCAGAACAGGAGAGCTGTGTCCATGCCCAGGCAACAGAGCAACTTCCTGGCGATTCCAGACCAGTAATAACTCACCTCCAACCCCAAAACAAGCTTGTAACTTAATAAATTTCCAGATACCCGTCCCCAACCTCTTCGGACAGGGAGGAGGACGACGACTCCTACAGAAGTAGCAGACCCAGGAGGGCCAGGAGATCTAGGTCGCCCAGTAAGTGTCAATAACATCAACGATGCATAAACACAAAGCCCCATTACGTCGGTTATGGCATCGTTAATGCTTAATCAAAGGCGTGAATATTAAATTGTTCCATTTAGATTTTAATAGCTGAATGTTGCAGTGCCGTACAATTCGAGTCCTAAGATGATGACGCCGCTGGGATACGGCCATAGAAACGTTTATCTCGACGATTCGTCCGAGGATGAGTATTATGCATCCGGCGATAAACCCAGAACTAAACCGGTCCCCATTTGGCTCTGTGTTTTTTTGGTTATTTCGTATATTGTTGCAGGTAACTGTTAAAGTGTTAAAGTTTTAGCTTTCTGCGCTTGCCTGGTCACATGCTTCTGGCTCTGGAGGACTTAATCCTCGACATGAATAAACTGGTTGACTTTCAGGTGCCTTCTTGTTTAACTCCTGGGAGGAATGGGGCCTTTTAAACTCAGCATACTTTTGCTTTATTACCTTAACAACCATAGGTTTTGGTGACCTGGTGCCTGCAAGAGGTGTCTCCCAAAGTGGTTACAGGGCAACCATCAGTATTGCACTTTGTTCCTTGTACTTGTTGTTTGGCATCTCCTTGCTGGCGATGAGCTTCAATCTAGTACAAGAAGAAGTGATTTCCAACGTCAAAAGTGTGGCTAAGACCTTAGGTATTATCAAAAATGACACTGAAGAGTCCGAAGATGATGATTAGAAGCCATTTTATTGGTCAATTAACCTTTTTTATAGTCTTATTGTTTTTCCTGAAAGCCATTTAAGGCTCCATTATGAAAATTTAAATTCATCAACAGTCAGAAGAAGATGATTAAGTGCCACGACTTTATTTTATTGGACAATAAACGTTTTTATAGTGTTTTATTATTATTTTCCAAAGAAATAATCCTATTAACTTAGATTATCTTCCTGACTGCATCCGGCTACATTTGCCTGAAACTACTTAGTCTTGAAAGTACATTATACGGTGTATTATTGAAGTCATAGTCGTTTAAAGCTGGATTATGAAAATTTAAGGTAATCACATTCTCCCGGAGCCCATTTTTAATTTAGTTCAGCTGTTTGTTCTTGTAATGGTGGCGAAGCAGGACAATAAGTTTGTTAAAAATTTCAGATAACATAATAAACATAAAATTGAGTTCGCAAAAACCAATTTACTTTCGAATAATATTCGTGCAGCTGAAACGTATAAAACTCCATACAAATTGCGTTTATTTTAATGTTGTTTGGTGTGTTAGTTTTGATATTTTCCTAACGGAGCGAATAATTTATGTTTAAAACTAGCAAATTAAATCCATTGGGAATGACGTACCATATTTCGCTTTATACTTTCCATTGTTTTGAACAAATTTCGGATTTAATTAAATAATTTAATTGGTGCATCATTAAATTTATATTGAATTATTGAATTATGATTAATTTTGTGCACGTTAATGAAGTATAAATGTTTTAATACAGAAATAATCATGGTTTTTAGGTTTTTGGTTTCTGTCTTTCGTTGTCTCTGTTTCTTCTTGTGGACTTAAAAGACGTTATCCAATGCATCATTTAAAAATAAAATTAAATTATTTCTTTAAAAAATTAAAATTAAAAAATTAAGCTTAATAAATTATTTAATTATGATTAATTTTGTGCATGTTAATAAATTATAAATGTTTTAATACAAAAGTAATCATGCTTTTTAGGTTTCTGGTTTTTGTTTTTCGTTGTCTCTGTTTCTCTTTGTACTCTTAAAATTTATTTACATTTATCCAATGTATTGTTTATAAAATAAAATTAAATGAATAATTATTTATTAAAAAAATTATAATTAAAAAATTAAGCATAATAAATTAAAATTAAATTCTATATTAAAAAACTTAATAAATAAAAATAATTAAATTATTTATTATTAATTTAAAATTAAAAAAAAATAATTAAATATTAAGACTAAAAAAGTAACCAATTAAATTAAAAAATAATTTAAATTTATAAAAATAAAAACAAGTAATTAATTATTTTTTTTTACTTATATTGGTTCATTTTAATTATTATTTTTTTTGTTTAATTATTGATTTAAATGTATAAAGTTAAAATTTTAAAAATTAAAATTCGGATTTACCAATTAAATTAAAAAAATATATGTAAACTTATTAGTTCAGATATACAAAATGATTGGAAAAATTTAAAAAAATAATTAAAATTAGTAATTTAAATTCACCAATCATTCAATATTTAAGAAATTTAGCTTAAAAAATAACATTAATAATATGAATTTTTAAAATTTAAAATATTTAAATTAAATAATTAAAATTAAATAATCAGTTACTTAAAAATTAAAATTAACAATTGAATTAAAAAGTAATAAATTAAAATTTAAATTAATAAAATAAAAATCTAATAAAATTTTAAAATATATTTTTAATTTTATATATAAATATATAATAAATATAAATAAATTTATAAATTAAAATAAAAAATAAGTTAAAAAAATTAGAATGACCCAATTTGATAAAAAATTAGTTAATTTAAATATATATATATATATATATATATATATATATATATATAAACAACTTAAATTTACCAATTAAATAAATAAAATTAGTTATTTAAATTATAAAATTAAAAATAAAATTAGGTTAAAAAATTAAAATTAATTATAATTTTGTAAATGTTAAATTAATGGAGTGTAAAACAAAAAATATACTTTCTAAATTTTATATGTAATTTGTAATATTTTATAATATAATTCTTAAATTATTTCAATTTTTTTTAAATGAAATATGTCAATAAAATTTATTATAAAACACAATTTAATAGTAACTAATTAAATATTGAGCTATAATATATTATAGAATAAAATTAAATTTAAATATTGCATAAAAACATAAATTTGAGGTAAAATTTATGACCCTGACCCCGATTAAAATCTTCGTTTCATTAAAACAAACGAGGACGAATCCAAAATACCCAAATATGCTCACAATCAGTCTAAATTGGGGACAAATTTGAAAATCGAATGTATATAACTTCATTAGCAACGACGGCAAACATACCATTCATTTTATCCGGTCCATCCGTTTAATTAAACCGACCCGAGGTGAATTTTACATGTGCAAAAGTACAAGGGGGCTGGAAACACTCAGTCAATTTTATCCGTCCACTTTGGACAAACACAAGAGCCGCCTTCACTCTCCTATCTGGCAACAATTAAAGAAAACGCTTCCACATAGTTAAACGCATAATTAAGGCCGCAACGAGCCGCACCGTGAAACGGGGGGAGGGGTTGGGATAGTTTTTCCATTTTCCCAACCCCGGCCACTTTTATGTAACACGTAAGTTGGCAAAGTGTACCGAAAACCTACTTGCGGAATTTATATTCAGTCCGTCAGCGGGATCCGTTTTTAATGGCCGTCCCTGTTTTGTTTCGTCCACCCGCACGCACGGATTGAATTTTAAAGTTTTGCGTTTTCGAGGGATGATGCTTGGTCAATTTTCGTATCGATTTTCGCTTAGTACGGTAATGATATCGTCGTTTCGCCGTATGGAAATCCCGCGGACTTGGTGGATTGCCGCGTACATGTGTCCGGTTTTGTTTCTTTGTTTTTGAGGACCATTTATATGCCCGGTGACGTAGAAAATAGAATACGTAGGTTTAAATAAAAATATTTAATATGTTGGTCAGTCTCATTTTTTTAAGCTGTTCTAGAAATGTTTCAATTCTTCAAATACATAAACTCTTTAGAAATTTTAAAGATTTTTGATGTTTTACACTAATTAGACATAATTTAAATTTTTAGATGAACAAACTTTTGGATAATCTTCACAACTTTTGACTATTCTGAAGTTTTAGATTTTTTCAATTTGATTTGGACCATTCAGATTTTAACTGATTTTTTGAGAGTTTATAAAAAGTCTGTTCCAATTTTTCAAAACTTTTGAATATTTTAACTAGTTCAGATGTTCTAGAAATGTTTTAATTATTCAAATACATCAATTCTTTAGAAATTTTAAATATTTTTCATGTTTTACACTTAATTAGATATAATTTAACTTTTTAGATGAAAGAACTTTTGGATATTCTTCACAATTGTTAACTATTCTGAAGATCTAGAATTTTTCAACTTGATTTGGACCATTCAGATTTTAACTACTTTCTTGAGAGTTTATAAAAAGTCTGAAGTAAACGAAATGTTAGAAGATTTGAAAGCTTTAGTAATTTAATTAATTTGTTCTAATATTTAAAGATAGTCATAATTTAACTTTTTAGACGAAAGAACTTGAGGATATTCTTCTCAACTTTTAACTATTTTGAAGTTTTAGAATTTCCCCAGTTAATTTAGACCCTTCAAACTTTAAGCAGTTTCAAAGCCTGAAGTAAACAAAACGTTAAAAGCTTTCAAAGCTTCTGTAATATAATTAATTTGTTTTAATATTAAGATTAAGGCAGATTTACAAAATTATTATTGTCTTCCAATTTTTCAAAAAAAATTAATATTTTAAATGTTTCAGATTTTCCAGGAATGTTTTAGTTATTCAAGTACATAAATTTTTTAGAAAGTTTTTTGATGTTTTACACTCAATAAGATATAATTTAACACTTTAGATTAAAGAACTTTTGGATATTCTTTACAACTTTTAACTGTTTTGAAGTTTTAGAATTTTTCAACCTGATTTAGGCCGTTCAGACTTTAACTAGTTTTCTGGGAATTTGAAAGTCTTAGTAAATGAAATGTTAGAAACTTTCAAAGCTTTAGTAATTTTATTAATTTGTTTTAACATTTAAAGTTGTTAGAAGTTTAAGGAATAATTATAAAATTATAACTTACTCTTCTGTCCAAATTTTCAAAACTTTTTAATATTTTAAATACTCCAGATGTTCTAGAAATGTTTTAATTATTCATATATATAAATTTTTCAGAAATTTTAAAGATTTTTGATGTTTTACTCTTAATTAGACATAATTTAACCTTTTTGGACGAAATAATTTCGGGATATTCTTCACAACTTTTAATTATACTGAAGTTTTAGAATTTCCCCACTTAATTTAGCCCCTTCAGAGTTTAAGTAGTTTGAAAGCCTGAAGTAAACTAAACGTTAAAAGCTTTCTAAGCTTCTGTAGTTTAATTAATTTGTTTTAATATTTATAATTCTTAGAAGTATAAGGCATATTTACAAAATTATTATTCTGTTCAAAATTTAAAAAAAAAAAAACAAAAAAATTAATATTTTAAATGATTCAGATTTTCTAGAAATGTTTTAGTTATTTAAGTATATAAATTCTTTAGAAATTTTAAAGTTTTTTGATGTTTTACACTCAATAAGATATAATTATAAAGAACTTCTGGATATTCTTCACAACTTTTAACTATTCTGAAGTTTTATAACTTTTTAACCTGATTTTGGCTGTTCAGACTTTGAAAGTGTGAAGTAAATGAAATATTGGAAGCTTTCAAAGCTTTAGTAATTTAATTAATTTAATGTTAGAAAAGTAAGGTATATTTTAAAAGAAAAAACTTATTTTTCTGTTCTAATTTTTATATATTTAAAACATTTCAGATATTCTAGAAATGTTTCAATTATTGAAGTATATAAATACTTTACACATATTGTTTTTTTGTGTACAAGAAGGAGATGTAGCTTTTGATAGAGACCATTAAAATGAATATAAGTTATCTGGAACACCAGTAACAGATTTCCAGAATTGGATATGGGAGAAGTAACGCACTAGATCAAATATATTCATCTCGAAACTGGAAACGCCAGATATAATGACGAAAATCAAATTTATCGGTTGGCAATCTACGTGAGTCGAATAACGTTTCGGTCAATGCTGGCAAGGAGAGGAAAAAAAAAACAATCTGCTCCGATTGGAGGCATAAATATTTTTTGTCCGCATTGATTGCCGTTTATAAATCAAAAAGTCGCAGCCCCGATAACAGGTGGAACTCTATTTCTGGCCTCCACCCCGAAAACTAGTCCGGGGGTTTTTCGTAATGTTTGAACAACGGTGCGTGCCCCGGATAAAATCTCCATGACGGCAAGAACCAGCTTAGGTGTCCATCTCCACGTCCGGGACTTTGATTCCGACTCCGTGTCCTCATTGAAATTCAAATGGGCCCCGGTCCGCGGCCGGCGCAAAACATCTTCCGATTCTAATTGAAAATCGGGGACGGCCTTAATGAAACGGGCGGTTTCTTGTCGTCGATGCTTTTTACGACGCGGACGTGTACCGTGCACGTTAAACCCTTTGTGTGCCGCGGACTCGGGGTTCTTTCATGTCCCCGGACGGAAGTCTTTCATCCACCCCCGGGGGGCGCGTGTGCATGTGCGTCGACATCTGCATCAACGCCGAGATAAGGGTTGCGATTGTGACGCGGAACGTTGAATTTATTATGTTTTTATTTTATTTTTATTTTGCGCCGTGCTCTAATTTCAGGACGGTCCCCGAACGGAAGGACTTATGTAAATTAAGGGCATGCAGATGCATGGCAGGTAACACGATACAGTGCTCGGACCCGTGTTACTTATCTGGTGAACGCGTCGGAAGTTTAATGCAAAACGCGCCAGATAAAGTCCCCCGGGACGCTGCAAGGAGTCCGAGTCGGTCTCGAATGCAAATCAGCCCTAATGTTGTAGGTGTCCGGCGCAAAGTTCGACACAGTGGCACGACTTCAGTAAATGGGTTTCAGGGTTAACATATTGTAACATGTAGTTGAAGTAGAGGTTGATTAAGTTGGGGACTGGATAGAAACCACGCCCCTTGCATGCGCAGTGAATATTCTACGCAACTTCGTCCTTGAATTAGTGTTCTGAGAGTTTGAGAGGGTGAAAGAAACTAAATGTTCTAAGGTTTAAATAGATTTTATAATTTAATTGTTTTATTTCAATGTCCATATTTATTAGAATAATTAGATAGTTTAAGAAAAATTTAATTATCCTCCTGCACCATATTTTCTTGGTTTTATTAACCTTTTAGGCTATCCAAATATTATAAACATATTTTATTAATGCAGATATATAAATTTTTAAAAATGTTAGTATTATCTCGAATGTAAATATGTCTTAATTTTATTGTATTCAGCACAAATTTTGACACAGTAAATGGCTTCCAACGTTAACATATTGTAACATGTAGTTGAAGTAGAGGTTGATTAAGTTGGGGACTGGATAGAAACCACGCCCCTTGCATGCGCAGTGAATATTCTACGCAACTTCGTCCTTGAATTAGTGTTCTGAGAGTTTGAGAGGGTGAAAGAAACTAAATGTTCTAAGGTTTAAATAGATTTTATAATTTAATTGTTTTATTTCAATGTCCATATTTATTAGAATAATTAGATAGTTTAAGAAAAATTTAATTATCCTCCTGCACCATATTTTCTTGGTTTTATTAACCTTTTAGGCTATCCAAATATTATAAACATATTTTATTAATGCAGATATATAAATTTTTAAAAATATTAGTATTATCTCGAATGTAAATATGTCTTAATTTTATTGTATTCAGCACAAATTTTGACACAGTAAATGGCTTCCAACGTTAACATATTGTAACATGTAGTTGAAGTAGAGGTTGATTAAGTTGGGGACTGGATCGAAGCCACGTCCCTTGCATGCGCAGTGAACATTCTGCGCAACTTTGTCCTTGAATTAGTGTTCTGAGACTTTGAGAGGGTGAAAAAAACTAAATGTTCTAAGGTTTAAATAAATTTTATAATTTAACTGTTTTATTTCAATGTCCATATTTATTAGAATAATTAGATAGTTTAAGAAAAATTTAATTATCCTCCTGCACCATATTTTCTTGGTTTTATTAACCTTTTAGGCTATCCAAATATTATAAACATATTTTACTAATGCAGATATATAAATTTTTAAAAATGTTGGTATTATCTCGAATGTAAATATGTCTTAATTTTACTGTATTCAGCACAAATTTTGTCACAGTAAAAGGCTTCCAACGTTAACATATTGTAACATGTAGTTGAAGTAGGGGTTGGTTAAGTTGGGGACGGGACCGAAGCCACGTCCCTTGGATGCGCAGTGAACATTCTACGCAACTTCGTCCTTGCATTAGTGCTCTGAGAGTTTGAGAGGGTGAAAGAAACTAAATGTTTATAAGGTTTAAATAGATTTTATAATTTAATTGTTATATGTTCATATTTGTTAGAATATTTAGACATTTTAAGAAAAATTTAATTATCCTTCTGTACCACATTTTCTTGGTTTTATAGGCGCATTAAGTGGCTTCCAACGTTAACATCATGTGACCTGAAGTTGAAGTAGAGGTTGGTTAAGTTGGGAAGGGTGCCAAGGCCACGCCCCTCGGATGCGCAGTGCACATTCTGCGCACCAACGTCCTCAAACCCGTCCATTGACATAAAAGTCGTCTACGCGTAATTTATGGCGATACCCCCGATAAATTTATAAACGCCATTAAAAAGGGGAATGACGTGTATTACATAACAACCCTATTATGTCGGTGCTTGAGCGCCGCGGGGCCTTATAAATCAATGGGCCGTCAAGAAAAGGGATAATTTATATATGTCCTTTTCTCCGTGGACTGTTCGCATTAATGATTCGCCGTTCGGCGGTGAATTATTGAATTTGCCGCCTCGGTACGACGAACGATTAACGTGAAAAGCGTTGGGAAATTGTATTTTAATAATTTAAGCGGCGGATAAAATAATTTCGTGGGGGGACGGGGCTATTAATTTCGAAACTTTTACGTTCGGTGGTCAATAACGAATAACAAAACAATGAACAATTTAAATGATAAATTGTTGTTGCACGGGTTATTTTTATGAACCTTGTCAAATTGCCAATATTTTTAAGATTAATGGTTATTAGTTTTATTTTCGAGTGTTAATAATTTACTCGTATCGCCACCGAAAATAAATCAGTTTTGCAATAATGAAATACTAAATATAAATTAAAATTATTGGCCAGCAGTATTTTTAATAATATATACATGATTGGGTTTTTCGATAACGTGATGTTTGAGTGATGAAAAACCCGCTGATGTAATATTAATTTATTTTACAATTTATAATTTTAGAATATTACTTTATTTTAACATGTTACAATATAAAATAAATTTGTAAAAAATATAAATTCAAATTAAATTTAGTTTTTGGAAATTATTTATTAAAAGATTGATTTATTTCAGACCTTCAAACTTTCACAAAACCAATCAAAATTTTCTAAATCAAGTTGAAAATTCAAAAACTTTTTGAATCTTGAATTTATACTTTTAAATATACCTTAAACTTCTAACAACAAAAGCTTTGAAAGCTTTTAACATCAAACATCTAAAAAATTAGAACAGGTGAAATGTATTTTCAATTTCTAGATAAATATATTTAATTTAGTGCCCTCTTCTCCAGTATCCAATACTGAAAATCTGTGACCAGTGTCCCAGATAACTTCCATCCATTTTTATGCCCCCCATCCAAAGCTTTATATACTTTGCAGGAAAGTAGATAAAAATGCAAATACCACAGTCCCATAGACAAAATCCGAAGGGCGACCCGAACGGTACTCAACCAAGTAATAGTTTTTCCAGCGTTTCTTTTCAATTCCTCTGATAAATATTAACAAACCCCGACTAATACGCGTCCGGACTGTAAACGAGACGCAGCCCGACACGCCTGGAATAATCCCACAGTGTCGTCCGGGCCCTTTTCGCCCGAAATAACGGCCCATCATTACAGGACCGAAGCGCAGTAACAAACTGCCCGGGCCGTAAAGTTCGCGGCCGGGTCCTTTTGTAATTTTTCGCACCCCCTCCGGCGTTTTCTATCGGCGCACGGTTTAATTAATGGCGCGATAATTATGTGTGCGGGACGATCCGGCGAAACGTGTGGCGGTGGATTAAAGGCGGCCTTTTTGTTTTGCGGGGGTTTCGAGTTAAATTGTCCAGACGGTCGGCAAAAAGTGAGGAGTAATTTTAAGACGGATTGTTTTACAGTGGCTTTTGTCGTCCGAAAAAGAAATGTTATTAATTCGACTTGGCTTGGGGGGGCGGTAAAAACCTGAAGGGAGGCAAAAACTTAAAGCTTTCGAGGTGTCTGAAGCTTTTGTTCGGAACAAAATGCCTTAACTGCGTCAATTAAGTTGTTAAGGATGGTCAAATGTCGTACAGATAATTAAAAAATAAAATACAATACTTCAAATATTCAATAACAGTTCAAAGCTTCCAACCAATTTTAGTCCAGACGTACAAATTTGTTAACCAAAATTTCACAGGCAATAAATAATTTCAGTTTAGCCCGGTGTAAAACACGTGTTTTACATTTTTACAGAAATATTCCTAATGAACATGTAGGTGTGAACACATTTCGATTATTTACATCTACTCAATTTTAAATATAAATATATAAATATCAATGAAGCAATCATCCAGCTTTCGATTATTTTGGTACATCAAAGCGGACGGTGATTTATGTACGGCCAAATCAAAATGTCAACTTGTTTTTGAGGCTCCAAGTGTGCCTGTCTATTCAATAACGCGAAAGAACCTTCCAACCATTTTTGCGTATAAATCACGTTATTGACGTGTACTAGAAATCGCACGTGTTTTTAATATTTTACACATTAATCATCGTTGTTTATTGCGATTTTTATTTTCGATGCGGTCATAAAACTCCACTTCACTCGATTTTCGGTTTATTTCGATTCTCTCGACAGTTTAAGACTTTTGAAATATTATGGTGCTTATTATTTTCTGCCAATATTCCAGAAATATTTTAATTATTCAAAATAATTTGTTGTTTAATTATTTTTTTTTACTGTTGGATATGGTTCTGTAATTTTAGCTTTCCTCTTCCATCTAGACCTTGAATGACATGTTTGAAAGACTTTGATGTTGCTCCTAGACCTTCCAAACCTTTCAAACACTAAAAAAAGAATATCAACAATCATTTTAATATTCTTAAGTATTTATTTTTACAGAAATGGTCAAGTTTATTGTTCTTTTATTTCCATTCTCTTAATTAGATCTTCAATCGTTCATTTGAAAGACCTTTAAGTTTCTTCCAAACCTATAAAACGTCATCCATGATAATTCTTCAATATGAAAACTGATACTATTTAAGTTTAGGCTTTCATAATAACATACCAAAAAATTTTAAATGGAAAATCACAAATTTTCTTTTATTTATTTCCTAAAATGAAATTGGAAGTTCTGAACTTCAAATTCTTGCTTAATAAATATAATTCTTTCAATTATTTTTGTTATTGGTCAATATTGTTTTGTAGTTTTATCTTCCCTCTTCCATTTAGACCTTGAATAACATGTATTCAAGACTTTGATGTTGCTCCTAGATCTTCCAAACCTTCCAAGCACTAAAAAAAGAATATTAACAATCATTTTAGTATTCTTAAGTATTTATTTTGATAGAAATGGTCAAGTTTATAGCTTTTTATCCCTTAATTAGATCTTCAATCGTTCATTTGAAAGACGTTTAAGTTTCTTCCAAACCTATAAAACGTTATCCATGATAATTTTTCAATATGAAAACTGATACTATTTACGTTTAGGCTTACATAATAACATACCAAAAAATTTTTAATGCAAAATCACAAATTTTCTATTATTTATTTCCTAAAATCAAAATGGAAGTTCTTAACATTAAATTCTTGCTTAATAAATATAATTCTTTCAATTATTTTTGTTATTGGTCAATATGGTTTTGTAATTTTATCTTCCCTCTTCCATTTAGACCTTGAATGATATGTTTGAAAGACTTTGATGTTGCTCCTAGACCTTCCAAACCTTCCAAACACTAAAAAAAGAATATTAACAATCATTTTAGTATTCTTAAGTATTTATTTTTACAGAAAAGGTCAAGTTTATTGTTTTTTTATCTCGATTCCCTTAATTGGATCTCCAATCGTTCATTTGAAAGACGTTTAAGTTTCTTCCAAACCTATAAAACGTCATCCATGATAATCCTTCAATATGAAAACTGATACTATTTACTTTTAGGCTTTCATAATAACATACCAAAAAATTTTAAATGCAAAATCACAAATTTTCTTTTATTTATTTCCTAAAATCAAATTATAATTCTTTCAATTAATTTTGTTATTGGTTAATATGGTTTTGTAGTAGTAGCTCCATTCTCTCAATTGGATCTTCAATCGTTCATTTGGAAGATGTTTAAGTTTCTTCCAAACTTATCAATTATCATCTATTATCATTTATTAAAAAGAAGAGCATATTAAATCTATTACTAAGTCTGTTTTTAATAAAAATCTTGCAATTTATTGGAAAGACTTTTATAACTTACAAACTACTTCAGTAGTGATCACTGGTTTATTTATAAACATGGTTATTGTTAGAATCATGTTGCAATATTCAGAGAACGTTTTATGAAATTCATCAATTTGTAAGCCATAATTGATTGATTAATCATGGAATGTAAAATTAGACAGTTGTACCTACTTAAACACTTCAATCTTGACACTATCAAAAGCTGCTCCTGAATTATTTATATTCCTGCAATAAAAATAATTAAACAATTAAAATTTATTGTAAATAAAATAACATATTAAAATTATATCGTGATTAAAATTTTACGACCTGCATACTTCAAATTTAAATGCATGTGGATATTCTGAAATAACGATTGATTATTGATCTTGATTGAACTTGAAACGATAATAAACCATCATTAGAATCCACCAAACAAAACCATTATAAAAATAAAACTATTTACTAATTAAATAATAAATCGAAAATGTTCCAATAACAAGGAACAAAATTACATAAACAACGATCCGTGGTTCAACATTCTATTTGTGTATTTATTTCCGATACCCGATATCGAAACCCGGTCTGAAATCGTTGGGCAAGTAACCGGAAGGTTTATTTATAATCGTTAAATTCGTCGATTGGGCCCACAACGAAACGGAAATGTACATTTTAAACTAGGTTTCTGTAGTGTTCGATTAATTTCAGTTTTGAGGAGGAGCCCATATTTTTTCCCCGTCATAAATCAAAAATGTTAATAAACACACATCATAATTTTTCCGGTCGGAATCCGAAATGTTAAATTGTCCGTTGACAAATGCGGTTGCCTCCGATATTAATTCGACAAATTTTAATGCCCCGAAAATAAATTTGCACACCATATTTCTTGCTTAACCGACTGTTTTTGTTGTTAAACACAACAAATTTTTTAATGTTCGCCCCCTCCCACCCCCGCGTCACATTGGTGCAAAATGTTTTATGAATATTTATGGCGGATTTATAGATATTTGCCGGCATATGCGGTGCAAATAGAAATATTAATTTGGTAAATGTATGAACGTGTTTTTATCCTTTTTAATTATGATTTGAAATTCTTCATTAGTGAAATTTAAATCCCATTTTCGAACACGGTGGTGTAAATCTGCATATTTGTACAAGACTCTTCCATTACGTTGTTTCAACTTTTTTTATTATCGTTTTTACGAAAATGTGTGCTCTTAAAAATAAATTTCGTCAGAACGTTTCAAATTTGTAAGCCAATAAATAATAAAACACATGTTTTATATTTTTATATAAACTATATTTATTTTTAAAATATCTTTTTTAATTTATCATCCATCACTTTTGAATGTTTTAGTTATTTAAGAAAAAAAATTCAAAGAATTATTATGGATGATGTTTTACAGGTTTGGAAGTAATTTAAGTCTTCCAAATATATAATTCAAGATCCAAGTAAGAGAATGGAGATAAAAGAACAATACACTTGATTTTTGACATATTTTTTTAGTGTTTGAAAGGTTTAGAAGGACTAGAAGCAACATCTAAGTCTTTCAAACACATCATTCAAAGTCTAGAAGGAAGAGGAAAACTAAAATTACAAAACTATATTGACCAATATTAAATATAATTGGAAGGATTGTAAAAAACTAAGTTAAAATTCCATTTTAAAGAATTATGATGGGTTGTGACAGTCTTAGAAGATACTTCCAGTCTTCCAACTTGACTTATCAAGGTCCAAATACAAGGAAGGACATATGGTTTGGAAGAAACTTAAACGTCTTCCAAACGAACGAATGAAAATCCAATTAAGAGAATGGAGATAAAAGAACAATAAACTTGTTTATATCTGCAAAAATGGATACTTAAGAGTAATAAAATAATTGTTGGCATACTTTTATTAGAGTTGGAAAGGTTTGGAAGGTCTAGGAGCAACATCAAAGTCTTTCAAACACATCATTCAAGGTCTAGAAGGAAGAGGAAAGATAAAATTACAAAACTATATTGACCAATATTAAATTTAATTGGAAGAATTGTAGAAAACTAAGCTAAAATTCCATTTTAAAGAATTATGATGGCTTGTGACAGACTTAGAAGATACTTCCAGTCTTCCAACTTGACTTATCAAGGTCCAAATACAAGGAAGGACATATGGTTTGGAAGAAACTTAAACGTCTTCCAAACGAACGAATGAAGATCCAATTAAGAGAATGGAGATAAAAGAACAATAAACTTGTTTATATCTGCAAAAATGGATACTTAAGACTAATAAAATAATTGTTGGCATAATTTTATTAGAGTTGGAAAGGTTTGGAAGGTCTAGGAGCAACATCAAAGTCTTTCAAACACATCATTCAAGGTCTAGAAGGAAGAGGAAATATAAAATTACAAAACTAATTTGACCAATATTAAATATAATTGGAAGAATTGTAGAAAACTAAGCTAAAATTCCATTTTAAAGAATTATGATGGCTTGTGACAGACTTAGAAGACACTTCCAGTCTTCCAACTTGACTTATCAAGGTCCAAATACAAGAAAGAACATATGGTTTGGAAGAAACTTAAACGTCTTCCAAACGAACGAATGAAGATCCAATTAAGAGAATGGAGATAAAAGAACAATAAACTTGTGTATATATGCAAAAATGGATACTTAAGAGTAATAAAATAATTGTTGGCATACTTTTATTAGAGTTGGAAAGGTTTGGAAGGTCTAGGAGCAACATCAAAGTTTTTCAAACACATCATTCAAGGTCTAGAAGGAAGAGAAAAGATAAAATTACAAAACTATATTGACCAATACTAAATATAATTGGAAGAATTGTAGAAAACTAAACTAAAATTCTATTTTAAAGAATTATGATAGCTTGTGACAGACTTAGAAGATACTTCCAGTCTTCCAACTTGACTTATCAAGGTCCAAATACAAGGAAGGACATATGGTTTGGAAGAAACTTAAACGTCTTCCAAACGAACGAATGAAAATCCAATTAAGAGAATGGAGATAAAAGAACAATAAACTTGTTTATATCTGCAAAAATGGATACTTAAGAGTAATAAAATAATTGTTGGCATACTTTTATTAGAGTTGGAAAGGTTTGGAAGGTCTAGGAGCAACATCAAAGTCTTTCAAACACATCATTCAAGGTCTAGAAGGAAGAGGAAAGATAAAATTACAAAACTATATTGACCAATATTAAATTTAATTGGAAGAATTGTAGAAAACTAAGCTAAAATTCCATTTTAAAGAATTATGATGGCTTGTGACAGACTTAGAAGATACTTCCAGTCTTCCAACTTGACTTATCAAGGTCCAAATACAAGGAAGGACATATGGTTTGGAAGAAACTTAAACGTCTTCCAAACGAACGAATGAAGATCCAATTAAGAGAATGGAGATAAAAGAACAATAAACTTGTTTATATCTGCAAAAATGGATACTTAAGACTAATAAAATAATTGTTGGCATAATTTTATTAGAGTTGGAAAGGTTTGGAAGGTCTAGGAGCAACATCAAAGTCTTTCAAACACATCATTCAAGGTCTAGAAGGAAGAGGAAAGATAAAATTACAAAACTATATTGACCAATATTAAATTTAATTGGAAGAATTGTAGAAAACTAAGCTAAAATTCCATTTTAAAGAATTATGTTGACTTGTGACAGACTTAGAAGATACTTCCAGTCTTCCAACTTGACTTATCAAGGTCCAAATACAAGGAAGGACATATGGTTTGGAAGAAACTTAAACGTCTTCCAAACGAACGAATGAAGATCCAATTAAGAGAATGGAGATAAAAGAACTACTTTATATCTACAAAAATGGATACTTAAGAGTATTAAAATAATTGTTGGCATACTTTTATTAGAGTTGGAAAGGTTTGGAAGGTCTAGGAGCAACATCAAAGTCTTTCAAACACATCATTCAAGGTCTAGAAGGAAGAGAAAAGATAAAATTACAAAACTATATTGACCAATATTAAATTTAATTGGAAGAATTGTAGAAAACTAAGCTAAAATTGCATTTTAAAGAATTATGATGGCTTGTGACAGTCTTAGAAGATACTTCCAGTCTTCCAACTTGACTTATCAAGGTCCAAATACAAGAAAGAACATATGGTTTGGAAGAAACTTAAACGTCTTCCAAACGAACGAATGAAGATCCAATTAAGAGAATGGAGATAAAAGAACAATAAACTTGTGTATATATGCAAAAATGGATACTTAAGAGTAATAAAATAATTGTTGGCATACTTTTATTAGAGTTGGAAAGGTTTGGAAGGTCTAGGAGCAACATCAAAGTTTTTCAAACACATCATTCAAGGTCTAGAAGGAAGAGAAAAGATAAAATTACAAAACTATATTGACCAATACTAAATATAATTGGAAGAATTGTAGAAAACTAAACTAAAATTCTATTTTAAAGAATTATGATAGCTTGTGACAGACTTAGAAGATACTTCCAGTCTTCCAACTTGACTTATCAAGGTCCAAATACAAGGAAGGACATATGGTTTGGAAGAAACTTAAACGTCTTGCAAACGAACGAATGAAGATCCAATTAAGAGAATGTAGATAAAGGAACAATAAACTTGTTTATATCTGCAAAAATGGATACTTAAGAGTAATAAAATAATTGTTGGCATACTTTTATTAGAGTTGGAAACGTTTGGAAGGTCTAGGAGCAACATCAAAGTCTTTCAAACAAATCATTCAAGGTCTAGAAGGAAGAGGAAAGATAAAATTACAAAACTATATTGACCAATATTAAATTTAATTGGAAGAATTGTAGAAAACTAAACTAAAATTTCATTTTAAAGAATTATGATGGTTTGTGACAGTCTTAGAAGATACTTCCAGTCTTCCAACTTGACTTATCAAGGTCCAAATACAAGGAAGAACATATGGTTTGTAAGAAACTTAAACGTCTTCCAAACGAACGAATGAAGATCCAATTAAGAGAATGGAGATAAAAGAACTACTTTATATCTACAAAAATGGATACTTAAGAGTATTAAAATAATTGTTGGCATACTTTTATTAGAGTTGGAAAGGTTTGGAAGGTCTAGGAGCAACATCAAAGTCTTTCAAACACATCATTCAAGGTCTAGAAGGAAGAGAAAAGATAAAATTACAAAACTATATTGACCAATATTAAATTTAATTGGAAGAATTGTAGAAAACTAAGCTAAAATTGCATTTTAAAGAATTATGATGGCTTGTGACAGACTTAGAAGATACTTCCAGTCTTCCAACTTGACTTATCAAGGTACAAATACAAGGAAGGACATATGGTTTGGAAGAAACTTAAACGTCTTCCAAACGAACGAATGAAGATCCAATTAAGAGAATGGAGATAAAAGAACTACTTTATATCTACAAAAATGGATACTTAAGAGTATTAAAATAATTGTTGGCATACTTTTATTAGAGTTGGAAAGGTTTGGAAGGTCTAGGAGCAACATCAAAGTCTTTCAAACACATCATTCAAGGTCTAGAAGGAAGAGAAAAGATAAAATTACAAAACTATATTGACCAATATTAAATTTAATTGGAAGAATTGTAGAAAACTAAGCTAAAATTGCATTTTAAAGAATTATGATGGCTTGTGACAGACTTAGAAGATACTTCCAGTCTTCCAACTTGACTTATCAAGGTACAAATACAAGGAAGAACATATGGTTTGGAAGAAACTCCTTAAGGTCTAAATACAGAGAAGAACATAAAGCAACAGAAAATTTAATAACCACCAACAAAAATAAGTGTAAATCTGACAGACAAAGTGGTAAACCGATTAAGAAAAGTGTACTGTTAAGAAAAAAACCCAGACAATGGCGTGTCTCAGTCTGCGGACGAGAAAAAGGCCGTCACAATTTAAAATGCAAAATGCCGCATCTATTTCTGGCCCACTACACCGAAACACGCACATCTATTTTTGTGAATTCGAACCTGCCGCAGTCGGGCGGTGTGCTGCCGAAAAAACCACAACAGAGACAAAAATCGTGCGCTCCGTGGACGGTGACATTTACATTCAAATAAAATAGATATACGAAATATATATATATATATACATACACGAAAACAAAAAAAAAATAATAATGACGTCTTCGCTGATGACTTGCAACAAGTGATTATTTGGGCGAGTGACGTGCTTGATGCGCGAGGTCGTATTCGGTGCGTTCTGGTGTTTTGGTGCGCGAATTTTTTGATAGGTTAGGCACCGGGAATATTTTGGGTGAGTTGGACAATTGCTTTTGCATTGGACCCGTATGACGTTATGTAGAAACTTTAATTGGTAAATTAATTATTAGGTGAATATTTAAATTTTGTTTTGGAAATTTAAAATTTGAACCAAATGATTCAATTATGAATTAATTTTGTTCAAAGACAAAAAATATTTTATAATATTTTTCTAAAAACTACATAGGTTTTTAAATTTTCTAATACATTCAATTAATTATGTTTAAAATTTAATTTTTATTCAAAAATTAAATTGTTAATAATATTTTTAATTATTAACTAATTAATTTTTTCTCTTTAAAGAGATATAATAGTTATTATAATCATAAAATATAATTTTTTAACTATAACAACAATAAATTTTTTTTCTTAATAATTACATAAATATATATATTTTTTGTTCATTTTAACTTTCAAAATTAGACAATATTTATTTAATCATAAAACTATTTTTTAATTAATTAACAAATAAGAATATTATTAATAAATTAAATTAAACTATAATATATGCTAAAATAAATTTACTTTTTTCTTAGCCACATAAATATATATTTTTAGTTCTTGTCCATTTTTACTTTCTAAATTAGTTAAAGAAGTAATAGTCATTTAATCATAGAAATAATTTTTAATTATTAACAAATAAAAATATTATTAGTAAATTAATTTGTAAACTTTAATGCTACAATAAATTTACTTTTTTTCTTAATGACTACATAAATATATATTTTTAGTTCTTGTTCATTTTTACTTTCTATATTAGTGTTAAAGACACAATATTTATTAATAGTAAAAATGTTTTTAATTAATTACAAATAAGAATATTATTAGTAAATTAATTTGTAAATTATAATGCTAAAATAAATTTACTTTTTTTCTTAATGACTTCATAAATATATATTTTTAGTTTTTGTTCATTTTTACTTTCTAAATTAGTTGAAGACACAATATTTATTTAGTCATAAAACTATTTTTTAATTAATTAACAAATAAGAATATTATTAATAAATTAAATTAAACTATAATATATGCTAAAATAAATTTACTTTTTTCTTAGCCACATAAATATATATTTTTAGTTCTTGTCCATTTTTACTTTCTAAATTAGTTAAAGAAGTAATAGTCATTTAATCATAGAAATAATTTTTAATTATTAACAAATAAAAATATTATTAGTAAATTAATTTGTAAACTTTAATGCTACAATAAATTTACTTTTTTTCTTAATGACTACATAAATATATATTTTTAGTTCTTGTTCATTTTTACTTTCTACATTAGTGTTAAAGACACAATATTTATTAATAGTAAAAATGTTTTTAATTAATTAACAAATAACAATATTATTAATAAACTAATTTTTGAACTATAATGCTACAATAAATTTACTTTTTTTTCTTAATAACTACATAAATATATATTTTTAGTTCTTGTTCATTTTTACTTTCTAAATCAGTGTTAAAGACACAATATTTACTAATAGTAAAAATATTTTTTAATTAATTAATAAATAATATTATTAATAAATTAATTTTTGAACTATAATGGTACAATAAATTTACTTTTTTTCTTAATGACTACATAAATACATATTTTTAGTTTTTGTTCATTTTTACTTTCTAAATTAGTTGAAGACACAATATTTATTTAATCATAAAAATATTTTTTAATTAATTAAAAAATTAGAATATTATTAGTAAATTAATTTGTGAACTATAATGCTAAAATAAATTTACTTTTTTTCCTAATGACTACATAAATATATATTTTTAGTTTTTGTTCATTTTTACTTTCTAAATTAGTTGAAGACACAATATTTATTTAGTCATAAAAATATTTTTTAATTAATTAAAAATAAGAATATTATTAGTAAATTAATTTGTGAACTATAATGCTAAAATAAATTTACTTTTTTTCCTAATGACATAAATATATATTTTTAGTTTTTGTTCATTTTTACTTTCTAAATTAGTTGAAGACACAATATTTATTTAGTCATAAAAATATTTTTTAATTAATTACAAATAAGAATATTATTAGTAAATTAATTTGTAAATTATAATGTTAAAATAAATTTACTTTTTTTCTTAATGACTTCATAAATATATATTTTTAGTTTTTGTTCATTTTTACTTTCTAAATTAGTTGAAGACACAATATTTATTTAGTCATAAAAATATTTTTTAATTAATTACAAATAATAATATTATTAGTAAATTAATTTGAAAATTATAATGCTAAAATAAATTTACTTTTTTTCTTAATGACTTCATAACTATATATTTTTAGTTTTTGTTCATTTTTACTTTCTAAATTAGTTGAAGACACAATATTTATTTAGTCATAAAAATATTTTTTAATTAATTACAAATAAGAATATTATTAGTAAATTAATTTGTAAATTATAATGCTAAAATAAATTTACTTTTTTTCTTAATGACTTCATAAATATATATTTTTAGTTTTTGTTCATTTTTACTTTCTAAATTAGTTGAAGACACAATATTTATTTAGTCATAAAAATATCTTTTAATTAATTACAAATAAGAATATTATTAGTAAATTAATTTGTGAACTATAATGCTAAAATAAATTTACTTTTTTTTTCTTAATGACTACATAAACATATATTTTTAGTTCTTGTTCATTTTTACTTTCTAAATTAGTTGAAGACACAATATTTATTTAATCATAGAAATATTTTTTAATTAATTAACAAATAAGAATATTATTAGTAAATTAATTTGTGAACTATAATCCTACAATAAATTTACTTTTTTTCTTAATAACAACATAAATATATATTTTTAGTTCTTGTTCATTTTTACTTTTTAAATTAGTTAAAGACGCAATATTTATTTAGTCATAAAAATATTTCGCCATTTAATTAATAAAAAGTTTTCCTATTTAAAATTAAATTATTAATAGCACATAAATTTAATATATACACATTAAAATTATCATGTGACTGAGTTTCCTAAAAATTTATAAACCTGTGCAATTAAATAATTTTATGGCCAAAATCAACCCAATTTTACAGGCAAAACAAAATTAACAAAACAAAAAAAAAAAAAAAAAAATCGGCCACCTATAATAAATATTATAAATTCAACCCCTACCCGACATATTTAATGGTTCGGGACGGCAGCTAAATATTGTATTAAGCACGCGCGCCAATTTTCGTTTTATTACTTTCCGAAACTATAACGTTTAATATTATAAATTTTGTAAAAACTAATTTTACGCTCTTTCGGACCGTCGGTTAATTTAATCGGTTCCGAAACACAAATGTTGGCACAGCCAAATTGAAATTGTCAAAGTTCTACGTGGAAAATGGGGCGATGGGGTTTCATTTTTCTGATTTCGTGGTTTATAATGGATAAATGGGATATTAATTACGGAATGTTTAATGTTGTGTCAATGTTGGCTCATAAATTTTGTAAAATTTTACATTTACTTAGTTGTTCTTACTTTCATTATAATTAATTAGGAAAAATATTAATTAACACACTTAAATTTAATAATTTATTATTATAATATTAAAAAATATATATAAAATTTTAAATTAACATTTATTTTTAAAATGACTAAAATTATAAAATTATTGTCATAATATATTTCTCTAAATAGTAAGTTTAGTTTATTTTTAAATGTGTATATTTTTATTTAATGTTATTATAAAATTAACTTGTTTGTTGTGATTTCTTAAATTAGCCACGTTGATTGTGATTTATTTATTTATTATTTTCTAAAAGTACTTTTTATATTTTAGTTTTAATTTTGTAATAAAATTAAAATTATATTTATTATATTCTGATATAATATTAAAAATAATAAATTTAATAATCTCATTCAGAAAATTATAATTAAAGTCAAAATTTGATTGTTTTAAAAGGAAAATTGTTCATAATTACATGTTTAGTTATGGCAAATAATACAATAATTTGAAAAAAGAATAATAATTACAGAAATGTCTCAATTAAGTACTTTAACTAAATTAAGTTTAAATACATAAATAAAATATTTTATTCTAAAATTAATTATTAAATATTATATACCAGAAAATCAATGAGTTGATTTTGAAATAATTCTTTGACAGTGGTAATATTATCACGAAATTTTAGACATTTTAAGAATAAGTGTTTTTTTATTAAATTTATTAAAATATTGTGGAAAAAAGAAAATATATCAATTCTTAAATGTATTTATTTTATTTAAGATTTTATAATTTTTCTTGCCTTTTATTTAGAGTATTATTTTATATAAAAATGTTATTTTGATATAATTTGATTAATTTTTAATTGAAATTATTTGACATTATATTATTATTTATCCAATACATTTTATTATTTACCATAATTTTACATTTGATTAATTTTAATTAATTAGTTTTTACGAATTTTAATAATGTATATTTTTATTTAATGTTATTATAAAATTAACTTGTTTGTTGTGATTTTTTAAATTAGCCACGTTGATTGTGATTTATTTATTTATTATTTTCTAAAAGTACTTTTTATATTTTAGTTTTAATTTTGTAATAGAAGTAAAATTATATTTATTATATTCTGATATAATATTAAAGTCGAAATTTGATTGTTTTAAAAGGAAATAATTAATAATAATTAAATATTTAGTTATGGCAGATAATACAATAATTTGAAAAAAGAATAATAATTACAGAAATGTCTCAATTAAGTACTTTAAAGTAAATAAAGTTTAAATACATAAATAAAATATTTTATTCTAAAATTAATTATTAAAAATTATATACCAGAAAATCAGTGGGTTGATTTTGAAATAATTCTTTGACATTGGTAATATTATCACGAAACTTTAGACATTTTAAGAATAAGTGTTTTTTTATTAAATTTATTAAAATATTGTGGAAAAAAGAAAATATGTCAATTCTTAAATGTATTTATTTTATTTAAGATTTTATAATTTTTCTTGCCATTTATTTAGAGAATTATTTTATATAAAAATGTTATTTTGATATAATTTGATTAATTTTTAATTGAAATTATTTGACATTATATTATTATTTATCCAATACATTTATTATTTACCATAATTTTACAGTTAATTATTTTAATTAATTATTTTTACGAATTTTAATAATTTTTGAAACTAGTGAACTTTCTTTAATATGTCATTCTCCATGATTAAAACATTTTATTTTAATATTAATTATTAAAATTTATTTAACAGAAAATTAGTTTCTAGACTTAACAATAATTCTTTGTCATTGGCAACATTGTTACAAAATCTAATTACCATTATCGACTAGCAGTATCTTTGTATTGTTTGACAGCATCACCGGACAATGGACCAAAAATCCCCTAATTGAACCGAACGACCGGACAATAAACCGAATCAATACTCACTTAATAACGCCTATAATGTAAAATACACAAACTCACAAATTAATTCGCACACGTCCACTATATGTGTGTATTTTAACATTGAATCAATTACACCCTCATTATTTTATCTCCCAATAATCCGTCTCAAATTTAGAATCCAGGTGAACCTTTTCATGTTTTAATTAGTCCGTTTTGGCATAAGATCCCGCGTGCCCGAAAACTCGGACCGAACGGATGACGGTTTATTTTTAACGTCGTTAAACGTTTTTAATTGTGTTTCGCAGCACGGGAACGTTTTTAACGGTCTCACGGTTTGACGACCGACTATTGCGAAAAGTTCACGATCAAGTATTGGTTCTAATTAATGTGGATGTTTTTAATATGTGCGATAATAATGGATGTTAATTAACGAGGTCCGATGTTTATGTTACATAAAATACGGTGTATGTAATTGAAATTTGTGTGTGGGCGTGGGTGTCGTTAAAATCGTAATTTTTATGAAATTATTATTGCCCTCAGTTTTATGGACAATGGACAAAAGCTATGTGACGTCGGAGCTTTAATAAAATTCTAATAAAAATAAATAAAACAAAATGTTTCTGTAAAATTAATTACTGAACTTGATGCTTTTAAACAAATCAACCTATTAAACTTAAAAACTTATTGTTAGCAACGAAGTTAACTAATTAACTAACTAACTATATAAAAGCTTGATAGTGCAATTTTTCAATTGCACAATTTGGTTTTCTGTAACTTGAAGTGTTAAGTAATAAGATTACAATTTCAGATAATACATTGTAACAACAACTCGTATAACTTTGCCACTCAGTTACTTCGTAAGTTTCGCACCTTGTAACTTTAACAATTTGTGGAGATTCCCATTTTACTTGTATATTTTGTCGCTGATACTTTCTAACATTTTGCAACATGGAATAGTATTCAAATTGTACCTTTATTTAATAAACTTTATGCATGAATATAAACAAATATGGATACATGCAAATAGTTTCTTTTTAATATGTAAATATAAATTAATACAAAGTTAACAATTTTACTTTTTAACAAAGCATAAAGGTTACTCAAATGATACTTTAAAAAACGGAGACAAATATATAATATATTGATTATAACTGGTGACAACATTTTAGGTTATGTTTAAGGAACTGACGTCACATTTTGGGCGCCAAATTTGAAAATGTATTAACAATTTAAGCTATCCAACTGTAGATTTAAAAAAAATAAGTACAAAAACCCCACAAAATTTATTTAATTGATAAAATAACCTTTTAACTACTTACGTAGTTCCACAACCTCATCGAACATAAAAAGTATTAACAATTTGTCAATTCCTAATGAAAGGTTACGTAATTCATAGAGATAACTAATTAAATTTCATTCACACAATGTAGTTGAACTTGTTGAAAGATTCTTAGAATTAATTATTGGAATCAAGTAGATTTTTTTAAACAGTTCAGTGGCTATGAAATTAAAAATAGTTTAATGGCTCAGCCAGACAATTACATAAAAAGATAAAGTTATTTATGTAACTCAAAAAATTTATTAAGGCATGAAGAGATAATATCAAATAGAACAATAATAAAGTCCCAATTATGACGTCAATTTCTTAAGCCTAACCTAAAATATGTTTTTTAAGTTTATTAATTCGTTAAATATAAACTTCAGCATATAAAATTTATTAAGTAAATTTTTATTCGATTTGCTTAAGCAATTTTATGAGTTATATATTTAATTTTTTTATATATTAGTTAATATTTGAAACTTATAAATTCAACTATGGCGCCCAAATTGTGACGTCAATTCCTTAAACATAACCTAAAAAATGCTTTGTCGAAACAAAATAATATTAATAAACGTATTATTTTATCTTTAGTTTATTAATTTGTTTTAATATTAAATTATAATAAACTTTATTAGAATTTTATATTAAAACAAATTTATAAACTAAAGATAAAATAATATATTTATTAATATTTATTAAATTTTAATTAATTAGTTTAATATTATATTTCTATCAAAAATCTATTTTAGGTTATGTTTATGTTATGTCAGAATTAGGGCGCCATATTGGAAAAATTTAACTATAAGTTTTAGGTATTAACAGATTAATTTAAAAATTTTTAATATATAACTAACTAAATAATAAGCATAAATCAATCAACAAATTAATTATTAAACGTATTAAGCTTGAGAACTCTTTAAAATTTAACAAATCTTATTGAACCGTTAAATAATTAATTAATAAATCCTGTTTATTGAAGTTTATTATAAATTTATATTAAAACAAATTAATAAACTAAAGATAAAATAATATATTTATTAATATTGATTAATTAATTAGTTTAATATTATATATCTACTAAATAATAACCATAAACTAAACAATAAAATTAATTATTAAACACATCAAGCTAGAGGATATTAATTATAATAAGTGTATTATAATTTTACATTAAAACTATCTAGTAATTTCATTAATTTATAATGATATGTATTTAATAAATTTATATTATAAAATTAATTATTAACATTAACACTAATTTATAATTAATAATAATAATAAAGTGAAAAGGAAAATAAAACAGATTTTACTCATATTATTATTTTATAGCACATTTTAGAAGATTTATATCATGTGATGTTTTGGTTGCCTAACCGTCAGTAAACGGGGACCTCCCCTAACGCTTCCATCAAGAATTACGTGTGTCAGTGACTCCGGATTAACAGGTGAAACATTTTTTTTTGGTGCGCACAGGATTAACGT
The DNA here is from genome assembly GCF_024364675.1 of Aethina tumida. NCBI lineage: Eukaryota > Metazoa > Arthropoda > Insecta > Coleoptera > Nitidulidae > Aethina > Aethina tumida. The sequence goes on along the minus strand of NC_065440.1, from coordinate 16,114,678 downwards.
AATTAACATTCACCTGTTCGTCCACACTCGGTAAAAAGGGACGCTCATTATTTATACGAGGCCACCTTTTGTATCCGTCTAATTAAGTGGGGGTCGGTTGGTCCCTTATCGCAACATTCCAGGTGTTCCCCCCCGAAACTTTAAAGGCATCTTGATGAATTACCTGTTTCATTTTTCGGCTGCGGCTAATTAAAAACGCATCGCGAACGAAGCGGGAGTCTTAACGTTTCGTTGCAGGACGTCGAAACATCTGCGGCGATCGGATTAAAGTGTTACGTCGATTTAAACGGGGGGACTAAAGGGGGTACGTGTAACAAATGAATAGTTGGTGTCCCGGACGACGTTGTTAATAAATAACACCCTTTGACCCCACGTCAAAACATTAATCCCGGCAGGGAAAACGTCTTTTGCGGATGCGTTATTAAAATGCATGGTGAAAAGGGAAAATATAATTTCCTCGGGATTTGATTTCGGTTGTTATTCAATTTCGGAATCGCTGAAATATGTAGAATGTATCCGTGCATTTTAATAACGGCATTAATATTTGAACGGGGTCTCGTCGACGGGTTTATTTCCCCATTTTTCGGCGGATTTATGGTGTCACAATACGCGGCGGGGGGCTTCTGCGAGATAAGTCGTGCACTCCGGTTTTTAAGTGAAATCGATATTTAAAATTCAAAAGGCGGTTTACCGTTCGTCGGTTGTCGAGTCATTTAACATTAAAGACGACTTGTGTCTATTTATTTTTATGTGCCAGTGAAGAATCAGTTCGTAATTCCTGCTGAAAAACTCTCAGGAATGTTTGGTCGTTTCAGGAACGGGAATGTGTAAGTTTTGTCTTAACGAATTTCGTTTGGCAAGCCCATTAAAACTATTTTTAATTTTTCTAAATTAATGACCAGCAACGATACTGTGAAATCCGATATCTTGTATTATCTCTTCCTGACACATTTTTACTTTTCATAAATATCTTTTTGTGTTATTGTTTGACTGAGTCACTAATACTATTTTTAATTATGTAGTCAATGAACTGCTTAAAAGATCTACTTGATCTTGAGCTTTACATATTAACAGATAAATACAAAATATTTAAATATATAACTCCTAAAATTTGCTTAAAGAAATCGATAAAAATAATTTTTAACCACATCAATCAATTCATAAAATTTAATAAAACTTATTCTAACTTTACATTATTAATTAATAAATTTTATATATTGAAGTTTATTATCATTTAATATTACAACAAATTAATAAATTAAAGACAAAATAATACAGTTTATTAATAATATTTTGATTCGATCAAAGCATATTTTAGGTTAAGTTTAAGAAAGTGACGTCACAATTTGGGCGCCATATTTGAATTTATAAGCTTTTAATATTAACTGAGAAATAAAGAAAATAAATATATAACTCATAAAATTGCTAAAACCAATCGATAAAAATAATTTTTAAGCACATCAAGTTTGACCACTTTATAAAATTTAATAAACCTAAATTGATAAATAGAATTTATTAATTAATTATTTAACGGTTCAATAAGATTTATTAAATTTTAAAAAATTCTCAAGCTTGATATGTTTAATAACTAACTTTATTGATTAGTTTATGCTTATTATTTAATTAGCTATATATTTAAATTGTTTAAATTTATCTATCAATTCCTTAAACATAACCAAAAATAGGTTTTTGGTAAGAAATATAATATTAAACTAATTATTTAATAAATATTATTGAATATATTGTTTTATCTTTAGTGTATTAATTCGTTTTAATATAAAATTATAATAAACATCAATAAATAGAATTTATTAATTAATTATTTAACGGTTCAATAAGGTTTATTAATTTATAAAAAATTTTCATGCTTAATATGTTTAATAATAAACTTTATTGATTAGTTTATGCTTATTATTTAGTTATATTTATTTATTTTTTAAATTTATCTGTTAATTACTAAAACTTGTAATTAAATTTCCAATATGGCGTCCTTATTGTGACGTCAATTACTTGAACATAACCTAAAATAGGTTTTTGATAGAAATATAATATTAAATTAATTATTTAATAAATTTAAAATTATAATAATCTTCAATACATAAAATCTATTAATTAATATATAACTTTTCAATAAGGTTTATTAATTTTTAAAAAATTCTCAAACTTATCTTATTATTTAGTTAGTTATATATTTATTTTTTTTTATATTAATTTGTTAATAACTAAAGCTTACAACAGGAAGAATTAATTGTGACTCCTTAAATATAACCTAAAATATTATAAAATGTATATAATAATTAATAATCGTATTGTTTAATTCTAATATAAACACCAACAGTATCTATTTGTGCGGAACACAATAGTCCAAAAGTGATTATTTCACGTTCCGGACAGATATAAGCCCGACGGCCAACACAATTGATGCTATCAAAGCAATTAATGTCTGACCGGCCGCATGACATGGCCGGACAATAACATCAGGACACAGGTAAAGGATAAATGCGAAACAAGATTATCAAGGATATCGCAATTTGTCAGCGGTTACGTTTATGTTATTCCACTTTGTCTCCCGTGCAAAACAACCCCCGCCGCCCCCACTCATCACCACCCCCCCCACAACCACCCCGAAAACATAATGCACCTTCGAGGGCCCCGAAAGCGTGTGACGGAATCGTTGCCACTTGAACGATGTTATTTATTTATAATGTAATAGTGTTAAAAATTGAACTGTCACAGCGAAATTGCAGTGGATTTATCCGGACGGCGTCGCCGTGACAGACAACTTCGAGTGGTGGGGTGGGCGCATTAAAGCGACAACTTTGCCGCGAATATCCACTGAAAGTTGCATGAGGGCGACGGCGAAATATTTTTCTATATACGGAGGCGGCTGACAGGTTTGGCGACGAGCTGTGTCAGGTAATCAGCGACTCCTGTCGGACTATCCTGCATCCCGAATTGATGCGACTGCTGAATCATGTTACCGGGTTTTTCGGTGCACCTGTTACGGGCACGCTGATTTATTGGTGGATAACCTCATTCGTCAATCGGCCATTTTGAATCGCCCGCCTTGTGATGACGTCAATTCCTTAAATGTAAAGAGTGAGGTTATGAAGTGGCGCCTTCATACAATATTATGGAAGATTTTAGTCAAACGAAATTCATTAACTTGGTATTTGTGTTATAATAAAACAATAGTTTCTGAATTCATTTTAAAACATTTTAGGTTATGTTTAAGTAGCTGACGTCACGCCTATGACGCCAAATTTAAAAACCCACTTAATTGTACAATATTTAATAAAAATTAAGTTGAAGTCAAAGTAATAAAGCGTCAGCAAGATGAAGATATCAATTATGCATGCAACAACCTGTTCGATAAAAGGGCGTAAAAAAGTTTAATATAAAAATTGCCAAGATGATTAAGACGGTTTCTTAATGGCCGTTTTTCCGGAGCAAATTCACCGAAAGATTAAAATGCAAGGATCTTACTTTGTTACGCCTGAACTTTTAATTTATCGTCCCGCGATAAAATAGTAAAACCAACTTTCAACTTTTTTAAAAGATATTCAACAGTCATGTACCGGGGTGGATGAATGTAAGTTAATTCGACGTCCGAATTCCCGAAGGACATTATCGATTTGTTACGAATTGTTTACGCCCGAACAATTTGTTGTTGTATTATTCGTAGCGAGGGTTGGATGGGGGGTGAGTTTTGCACAAACAAACGCCGCCCCCCGAAGTGTAAATTATTAGACAATGCAGCAAAGAGACGGGGACGATTAAAGTCTTGAGTGCATTCAAATTTATTCGGCGTACCCCGTTGCATTTCGGGCATCAGGTATCGTTATTAAACTTCCACAACTCCCTCACGAAAAGTTTCGTTTCCGGCATACATTAAGGCATTGTGTCGGCTCTTTTTCAGGGAGCGTCCATTCGGCAGAACACCCCGTTCAATTGAAAATCTTACGGCAACTTTACCGGACCAACTTTTATTAGTTTTATTACCGACACGACAGGCATATATAAATTTGTGCGCAACTTTTAAGTGATACGGGTATTTATCTAATGAGTTTTATAGCTTTGGGAAGTTTTCTAAACTTTGTCCAATACTTCACTACAATGTAATATAAAAGGATAAAACCTGTTAATTAATTCAATTTGGCAAGTTCTGGATCCACTCCCGGAATTGGCCTCACTCAGACAATATTCTTTTGTGCTGTTTTTGTTTTTTGAAATTGTACAACGCCGTTGCGATGTACTTTTTATCGTCAGGAGTTTTAATAAAGTTAACTCAACAAAATGCAAATTTCTTTTACTGTTGGCCAACCTGTTTCTTAGATTTGTATAGATGCATAACCTCACTTAAGGAACTGACGTCAGCAAATGGCGGAAAATTCAAATTATATCAACTGAATTTTATTAAAAGTGATCAAAATTCGGGAGCTTAAAGAACACGTTGTATAATGAGGAAAATCTAAGTAAAATTTTTCTCTAAAGTTACCCCTGTAGAAAATACAACCCCTCAAATTTAAACTTTATAAATTGTTTTTTGCTCATATTTTCGTAACCTTTGGTCCACTTGTGTTTAAATTTGGTACGTGTTATCCCAAAGTGCTTATCTACAATTTTATGTAATAAACTTTGTCCATATTAGTACAGAGACGTAGACTTCGGGGGGTCCCCTCTTTTTATCGCCATATTTTCTACGCCACTGAATATTTTTGGAAACTATTAAGCTTTTAGTATTCTACACCCAATTTAGGAAAAAAAAGTGTTCTTGATTAATTTTGATTGTTACGGCCGTTTTCGAGATATTTCAGTTTTGATCATACGTGTACAAATTCCCCCCATATTGTGACGTCAGTTCCTTACACATAACCTAACATTTTATAAAATGGATACAAATGGTTAATAAACAAGGAACAAAACAAATAAATGTCTCTTTACAAAACAAAATACAAAAGCTGTACTATTTAATTAAATAAAATGGTTATTCTATAATTAAACTGCACGTACACATGTATTTATTTATGTTCAAGTGTAGTTAGTGGCTTTTGATCTGCATGACGGCACTGAAGCATCGCAAAATCCCATTCCACACGCCCGTTTATTATATTATGCGATCGTAAAAACGTATCTTTTACACGTAACAATAGTAAAATGATAATAATCGTTACAAAACAAACTAGTGCGTCGTAAAACGTGGCATTTTACATTTCATAAAGTCGAATTAAATATTTAGATGTTGATTATTTTGCATAATGAAATTTATGTTTTGCGGCTTGGCTAAATGGGAACAGATGTGGATTCAATGAAATTCCGTGGACGGGTTTTTACGCATATTTTCGATGCCACTACCACTACCACTACACTACCACTACTGTACCACTACTACTACGACTACGACTACGACTATAACTATCACTACCATTATGACTACGATTGCGACTACGACTACGACTTTGACTACAACTACAAATTTGAAAATGACCACAATATTTAATTACCAAAAGATTTATTGTTGAAGCTATATATATATATATATATATATATATATATGTTATATTTATTTATTTACTTTTTATGTATATAAAAGTTCCCACTTATTATTCCAGTCTGAAAGTTTCATTGAATCATGTATGAGTCTGTAACAGTACAAATTTAAAACCAAAAGCACCACTTAAAATGAGGGGTTTACACAAAACATGTGAGGGAACAATGTTTCAATGTTGTCACATGAATATATCCACAGTACCTCGACAATAACGGAATAATCGGATTGCCCAACACACACAGTCGTCTAAAATTTATTTACACATAAAGCGAATCATCCCTTTACGTATTCATTTAATTGTAAAACACCACCCCGGAGTCCCCCAAGTCAAACCAGCAAAAACATTTCAACTCTAATACATAGACATAACTCGTCGTATCACCGTGCGATCCTCCCCCTCAAAATTAATACCTGGCCAGGAACTTTACGTTACATTATTAGGAATATTTCAAGAAGAAGTTGCTCCCGTTCCGTACATCCAAAACTTATCTGTGAACTCTCACACATGCCGTCGAGATGAGTTGAGTGGAAAGTTTGCGACGATCGATGTGCACTTTTTGAACCCCGTTGCAAAAACAACAAATCTGCGAGAGGGTGCATTTGATGGATGGAAAATTGCCTTGGATTATTTACGTCGAAATTCAGCGGATGTTTTTTTTTTTCAAATTTATTTTCAAAGAAACTCTCGTGACCGGCGAATTTGACTCCACTTTTTTGTTTTTTAAACCCCGTGATTTAATATCCTGAATGTGAAGCGGGGGTCATAACCGTTCCGTACCGGCGTATTTATTGCCTCAAACTTCCATAAAAAAAGAAGAACAACTCGAATGAATATCAACGGAACTACATATTGACTCCGGCCTGAAAGCCCATCATCCGGGGACAACACGGGGGGGTGGGCCGGCATTAAGATAACCCATAAGCTCGTACCCTCGAAAACTAATGACTTATCCATCCCGCACGCATCTTATCGTTTATTGGCCATTAAGCCACGACGATACACTCGAATCGTCCGGATCGATGGCTTCGAATAATGCCGCTTTATCGGTAAATGTATTCGTACATATAATAAACTCCGGACTTTTCCCGGATTCTTGAGGATAATACAATTAGGCCGTCATTGAGCCGACGAAATGGGTCAAATCAATTACCCTCCCAGTCGAAATATACAATTAGTCCATTTGACGACCCAAATTCAATGCGTCGGTTGATTTGGAGTTTTTGAGGTTTTTCCCCTCTACTCCCGTTACAATGTGACGGAGACGTGGGGGAGACTCGTATAATTACCCGAAGGGGGTAGGCTACATCAAAGATGCCGACGATGAAATATGGTCGTCATGGATACGCTATCTTAAGCGTGATTGAGTTGCGGTCCTTGTCGGAATCGTTACGGATTGAAGTGTGCGGCATCCGGCGGGGGAGTTATTGATGTCTAAGTGTACGCCGGAATTAGCGGCGTAACTTTTTCTTTATTGGATGTTTGTTATTGAACCACCGGAACAAGGATCATCCAATTTCATATCGCAGATAATTTGTTTGATGATGATTGAAGCCTTCGCAATAAAAAGTCCCGTTTCGTGATTAATGTTTTCTTGCCAAGCTAAAAAACCGAAGCAATTCAACTGTAGTGGACTCGGTAACTTCGTTTCGTCCAAAAAAAAAATAAAAAGGCCATCAAAGCAAACCGAAAACACAATTATATCTCGCACCATTTAAGGTGATGATCCCCATAACTGAATTTCGTGTTTCTCCATTTCCCACAAAAAGGGCACGTCATTGAATTAACGGAACGCTTCCAGATAAAAATGCGGCTCGCGTGAGACACCATGAGGGCCGACGACGGGATGCCGGAGTTGTAAGATGGAAAGGAAGAGGTCTGTCAGGAGACAGAGGAAGAGGAAGACCTTCGCCAAGAAATGCCGGGAGTACTGTCGACAGTTCATCGCCTTCCTGTTCAGCAACGTCGGCATCATCCTCCTCGTTGTAAGCAACCCCTTTAACTTCACCTGAAGCGCAGCTTCAAGTTCCTGGTTATGTTTTAGGTGGGCTACACGATTGCGGGCTCCTTCATTTTCATGCACATCGAGAAGCGGTACCACATGGAGCTGAAGAAGCAGGTGAACTACACGCGACAGATGTACGCCGAGAAGTTCTGGAACATGACGTTGGAGATGAATCCGTTCGACGAGGTGCAGTACCGGAACGTGGTGATGCGGGAGCTGGAGACTTATCAGATGTTGTTCGTCAATTTCACCAGGAAGGGTTATGACGGCTTCACCGACGAGGAGACTTCCTCGCAGTGGAGTTTCGCCGGAGCTTTTTTGTATTCTTTGACTGTCATTACTACCATTGGTGAGTACTTATATCAATTATATTTGTTTCTTTTAGTTTATTTATTTAGATTCATAATGGAGTTTTGTTGAGGCCTTTTTGTTATTCTTTGACTTTGATTATGACTAAGTACTACCACTACCACTACCACTAACACTACCACTACCACTAACACTACCACTACCACTACCACTATCACTATCACTACCACTACCACTACCACTACCAACTACCAACTACCACTACCACTGCCACTACCAACTACGACTACCACTACCACTACCAACTACCAACTACCACTACCACTGTCACTACCAACTATAACTACCACTACCACTACCACTACCAACTACCAACTACCACTACCATTACCACTACCACTACCACTACCATTACCACTACCACTACCACTACCACTACCACTACCACTACCACTACCATTACCACTACCACTACCACTACCAACTACCACTACCACTACCTCTACCACTACCACTACCACCACCACTACCACTACCACTACCAGTACCACTACCACTACCACTACCACTACCACTACCACTACCACTACCACTACCACTACGACTACCAACTACTATGACTATGACCATAACTATGACTGACTATGATTATAAAATTACAAAAAAATGTAAAAGTTCAACAAAAATGTTAAAACTTTCTAAAGTTATTAAAACATGAATTATAAAACCAAAAGATTTGTTGTTTATGTTCTCATTCGAGAAAATTGATGTTTTGGGGCAAATTTTGAGTCAAGCAGTAAAATCATCCGGGCGTGGAATCCGTCAACGTTTTAAATAATCACATTACTCCTTAACAACTTGACTAAACGTCAAAAAACGAAGCCCAAAACGCAGTTAATAAATCATCACGGACGATAAAACTGGACGCGGTTAGTTATGAATGGGGGTGGGAGGGGGTTGTCTTCCCCTAAAATGGATTAACAAAGATCTGTTGTATGTGTGTGTGTGTATCTCTGTTTCACGAGGCTAAATTAATTTCTCGCGTATTAGACTACCAATTTCTGTAATGCCTTACAATTTCGGTAGTGCATAGTTTGTCCTCGGCGTAGTGATACGCCACAAAAGGATGATTTATTACTGTACACACGTAACGTATGCGAGCCGGGGACGCGCCGTTGTTCCGACTGGCAAAATCATTGGAACTATGCTATGCTAACTATTTATAATTCAATTAATTTCGTCGACGAAACTTCTAACTTACTGGCTGGTCCATATTTAATTTTATCCTCCATACTTATTTGAAGTTGTCCATTAAATAATAATTACACTTATTCACTTAGCCTAGTTGTACGTTCACCGAAGTTATCACAACTAATTAAAGAAGGTTAAACATAGTGTGTAATTAAAGTTGAACATCACAAGTTTTGAATACGTTGTAGGTGGTGGTGGTTGTCCCTATGTTCGGTCCCATTGTGCGTTTGCAGCATGTACCATAAACCCGTGTCACGTTTTATTTTTAAGCCGCCGTTTACTAATTAAAATTTATTAGGGACCCGGAGCAATTTATCATGGGAGAAGCCGGGGACACCACCGAAAAATTAATAATTAAAAATCGCAAATTACTACGTTAAATGTGCAGCTATTAGTGGTCGCAGAAATTGAACGTTCATTCGGCCACAAGTTGTGAGACGATTTAAAATTTATCAAGTGCTTTTCGGGGTGCCAGATTATGCTTATTGTCAAGACTTGTTAGGGAGCCTTACCTGAAGAAGGTCGTGAATGCTACAAACTTCAGTGGGAGGGTTACTTTGCAGGGTTTCCAATATTTATGAAGATGTAATGTTGCCACGAACAGCAAGATCTCCATACTTATCACCGATTGAACACGTGTGGAACATCAAAGCTAAAAAACTTAGAAAATCAGCTCTTCCTACAGAGACTTTGGAGAAGCTGCAGCATCAAATAGAGGTGACATGGAATGAGGTACCTCAGGAAGATATAAAATCAATGCCAAGGTATGTCAGTGAGTGTCTAAATCACCCTTATTAAATCACCAACCAAAGAAATCTGACCACTAGACCAATAAAACAGTCTAGCTTTTGGAGGAGGAATGTCAGGAATTGTTAAAGAGCCTGACTTGGAGAAGGTGCTGAATAATATAGCTTTCATCTCCATACTTATCACCGATTGAACACGTTTGGAACATCAAAGCTAAAAGACTTAGAAAATCAGCTCTTCCTACATAGACTTTGGAGGAGCTGCAGCATCAAATAGAGGTGACATGGAATGAGGTACCTCACGAAGATATAAAATCAATGACAAGGTATGTCAGTGAGTGTCTAAATCACCCTTTTTAAATCACAAACCAAAGAAATCTGACCACTAGACCAACAAAACAGTTTAGATTTTGGAGGAGGAATGTCAGGAATTGCTAGGGAGCCTGACCTGAAGAAGATGCTGATTGATATAGCTTCCAGTGGAAGGGTTAGAAAGTCAGTTCTTCCTACAGACACCTTGGAGGAACTGCACCATCAAGTTGAGGTGACATGGAATGAAGTACCCCAGGAAGATATAAGATCAGTGCCAAGTCATGTCACTTAGTGTCTTTATCACCTTCACTACACCACCAACCAAAGAAATCTGACCACCAGACCAACATGCCCTATTTATAAACTAACACGAGTTGATCGAGTGGCCCTCAAAAACAATTTGACTTGCATGAACCTAATTACTTAGAGTGCATCCCACACGGAAGCGGTGCTTTGGCCCAACATTTATCTATCCACGGTTTCGGCGTGTGACTAATTCGGTCTTTAGCACGAGGTCTGAACTATTAAAACGTATGGCGAAGCCATTTGTGCACGATCCCCGAAAAGGGAATAATTAATTACAAAATACTTTTCAGGTCTGCACCCTCCCCCCACCACAACCACATATTATAGACCCGGCTTTTAATCGAATTAATAATGTGAAATGGATTAGGCCGAACAAATCCGAAATTAAAAACCACATGTTGAATATTTCACGTGATTCAATAACATCGCACCGAACTAAGGGGTATTTACAGGAATTTATTTCAGCCGTCCCGCAGAATAATTGACACGGTTTAATCATCTTGCGGTGGTTCGGGGCGTCGGTGGCAACGACCATGTATCAAAAACTTTACATATTTATATTCTTTATGGTCCAATTATGCCGACGGGGTCCGTCGTAAAAATGAAACGTCATCGACAGCGGTCCATAATTAATAGTTACGGCTAATAGGGGGTCGTTAAAATGTCCCCACCCGATGCGGGGTACGGTGAGCCTTTCCCATGCAAAGTTTCATAATTTATCAAATGGAAAATCCGCGGACGAGCTTCGTTACAGTCCTTTTTTTATGTGATCCGGTCTGAAACGGATCATTTCAGTGCTGGTTTCTAAAAAACGTGCGAGAATAGAGGATTCGATCCAATTAAATACGTTTTTGATGTTCTGTTAATACATATGTGTTGTTAATGGAAAGGCACCCTTAGCTGTACTTATGTCTGGTTATAATGTAGAGAAGTTATTAATAAATTCATCAATATAAGCCTCAGATTGTAAAATAGATTTTAAATAAACTCACTTGTCAATAGAATTTCAATTTGACCATACGTTACCTTCGTATTCACATTTATATTCACATTATGCTATTTATTTTCATAATATTTCATTATTTTGTATTATTTTGGTCATAATCATAAATTAAAATGGTCATATACATAATTTTCGCTCATAAGCATAAATTTTCATCATAAACATAAATTTAGGTCATAGTCATAAATTTTGGTCATAACTACAAATTTCATTATTATTATTTTATTTCGGTCATAACCATACATTAAAATGGTCATAAACATATTTTCGGTCATAACCATAAATTTTGGTCATAACCACAAATTTTGGTCATAAACATAAATTTCGGTCCTAACCATAAATTTTGGTCATAATTACAAAAAGAAAAAATATAAATAAATTTATCAATATCAATCAGATTCCAAATTAGATTTTAAACAAAGTTGAGAATTTAAATTCAATTTGACGGCCTCGATTTTTAAGCTATGCAACTCAGATAGCACTGCAGTAGAAACATGACTGTTGTGGACATAATCAAGGAGTTCTCCTGAACGTATCCCAATCAAGGGAATAACGTTTCGAAAATGGGGTGCACGGGGCCAACAAATGTCGTCATCAGCGGACCGAAACCGCACCATATCTCGCTGGCCTTCACCGCACCAACACTAATTAGCCCACAGTGTGTGATGCTGCTGCGAAACAACGCCGATCAATTTTAATCAAAGTCCCCCCCGCGCTGATTTACGACCCCCGACCGCCGGAAAGTCGTCTTCCAGTGCATTTTTAAACAAAACGAACCCCGAACGGGCCGGATTGTGGGAATCGAACGTCGGGCACTTTCCGGGGCCGCGACGTCTTTTGTTTGCCGACTCGCGAACGTGTCGTGTCCGGGGTTCTTTCGAATCCGGTCCGGGCTAATGTAATTTACCGGGTCTAAACCAATTATTCCGGATACAATGCAAATCTCGGCGTCTTAAAGTGCTTAAAGTGATTATAAAATAAACTGTCTAGTTATAAAAGGGGACGAAGGCAGTTTTCGAAGTGCTTCGGGGACAATGACTGAAAAACTTCGGACGGCGAAACAAACCCCCGCGGATTCGCCAGACTGTAAAATTAATTCTGTGCCGAAGTTTGGCCAACAAACAAATCCGTGTGAAAATAACAATGTATTAATTACTTAAAAAAAAATTGGCTACGTATAAACAAACTCGGTAACTTTAAATATTCTAATTTACAATAAACCACCCTTAATTTTGACATAACAAATAAATTGAACAGTTTTTATTGACTGAGACGAAGTTGAAACGTACCACAGTCAAACAAAAATTAATTGAATTCAGTCGTACGATGGTACGTGAGTTGTTAATAATTAATTAAGCGAAATTAAGCCAGAAGCAAAATGCGAATCGCGAATTTTGGGTGACAAAGCGCTGATTGAATTCTTGAAAGGTCGTCGAGTGGGGTGCACTCGACGAAAAACCACTCGCAACGTTCAATTGCGTTTGTCGTTCACCAGGGATTTGATGCCCATTTTAACTGGTAATTTGTTGATTTGTGAATTTGTTTATTGGTTTACTGGACCCTTATTGGCTATAGAAAGTTGAATATTATATTTACAAAAATGGTGGATGCGCCATTAAAACATTAAAATTAAAAACTTGTAAATTTATATGTAATTAATAGTAATGTAACTTTTTTCTAATTTTTTAATTGGATGTTTTACTAAATTACTTTAGAAATATTGAGAAAAATTAATATCATAAATTATAAGAAACACCATAATCAAAAATAATATTAATATTTGGAGGAATTAAAAAAGTTTTAAAATAGTTTTTTTAGGAAAGCAAAATTTGTATAAAATATTTAAATAAAAATATATCTTGTAAAATAAATTTAAAATATAAAGAAAAATAAAAAAAGTATATAATAAAATATTAAAAAAATACTTTAAAACTAAATCAATCAAAATAAACAAATTTAAACAAATAATTATACACAATTAAAAATTTTAACTATTTTAATTTAAAGAATTTTATTATTATTTTATACATTTTATATTTTTGGAATATTAATATTTTTTGTTCTGATTTATTTAGTTTTTTTATTATTTTTTAAATTAGTTTAAAAGAGTTTTAAAAAATAAAAATCTATATTAATATTTGAATACAATAAAAAACACTTAAAAATTTAATAAATCTTCCAAATTATTACTTTATACATTAATATTAAATTTTTCAAATTTTTTTATATTTTAAATATTAAAAAATATAATTATTAAATAAATATATTTTTGAATTTTTAAGTGAATTTAAAATATTTTAATTTAGAGAATTTTATAGTTTTTTATCACAATTTTTTTGATTTTTTAAAGTTTTTCAAATTTTTAGAATATTCTTAGAATTATTTAGACATTTTTTAAGATTTTTTAGTATTTTTTAAACTTAAGATAAAGTTGAAGTTAATTTTAAATATTTTAATTTAGAGAATTTTATCGTTTTTTATCACAATTTTTTGATTTTTTAAAATTTTTCTATTTTTCAGAATGTTTTTAGAATTTTTTGGACTTTATTTTAAGATTTTTTAGAATTTTTTAAACTTACGATGAACCTGAAATTGAATTGTTTTAAATATATTAGAATTTATAAGGTAATTTAAAATATTTTAATTTAGAGAATTCTTTGGTTTTTTATTATAATTGTTTGATTTTTTCAATTTTTTAAAATATTTTTACAATTTTACTTTTTTTAATATTCTTAATATTTTAAACTTGCGATGAAGCTGAAATTGAATTGTTTTAAATAAATATATTTTAGAATTTTTTAGTTCATTTAAAAGGTTTTAAAAAAGGAAATTGTTTAGTTTTTTACCACAATTTTTTGGTTTTTTAAATTTTTTCAATTTTTCAGAAGATTTTTTAAATTCAAGATGAAGCTGAAATTGAATTGTTTTAAATAATTTTTTTAGAATGTTTAATTTAATTTAAAATATTTTAATTTATAGAATTTTTTAGTTTTTATCACAATTTTTTGATTTTTTAAATTTTTTAGAATATTTTTAGAATTTCTTTTTTTTTTAAGATTATTTAGAATTTTTCAAACTTAAGCTGAAGCTGAAATTAAACTGTTTTAAATAAATATATTTTCAATTTTTTAGAATATTTTTAGAATCTTTTAGACCTTTTTTAATATTGGATTTTGGATTTTTTAAACTTAACACGAAATTGAAATTGAATTATTTTAAATAAATATATTTTCGAACTTTTAAGCTATTTTAAAATATTTTAATTTAGAGAAATTTATAGTTTTTAGAATATTTTAAGATTTTTTTTAGACATTTTTCAAGATTTCGTAGAATATTTTAATATTAAAATATTTTAAACAACAATTTTATTTTTTTATTTGAAAATTTATTTGAAAATGCAGTAATTTATTTAAGAAATATTTAAAGATAATAAAAAATATTCAACATTTTATAAATTCAAATTGAATTATTTTAAACATATTAATTTAATAATATAAAAATATATAATATATCAAAAATTTAAATAATAAAAATCTCAAATATATAATTATAAAATTTTTTACGTTTAATAAATTTAAAAAATAAAAATTTCTTTTTAAATTATTGAAAAATTATAAATATTCATATTATTATATAGTAATAAATAATTTAGTAGTAATAAATTATTTAAAAAATTAATAAATTTGTCAATTTTTTATTATGCTCCCATTTAAATAATAATTTAACAACACATAAACGAGCCGTGTAAAATAAATATTTAAAACGTCAAAAAGCATTGCAGATTACAAACGAATTTTATTAATATAACAAAGTATACTTTGTTAAATAAATAACGTAAATTTATGAATAAATTACAAAACAGCAAAAACTTTGTTACATTTCGTCGTTTGTAAATTCGTACCAACTTGAAAAACTATCATGTCATATCCATAAAATGATATTAAATTTCAAAATAAATTAATTTTAAAAATAGCCATCGATTTTATGTCCGTATAATATGAAACCCTTTTAAATTGAAATAACTAAAAATACGATATGCCTATTATTGGAAATAAATTAAATTTGTAAATAACTTCATACATTACCATATTGGTGATGTACCTGAAATTATTAAATTTTATAATTTTACACATACAAAAATTTTCGACTAACATCACGATGTAAATGTTATGCAGGGTACGTTAATAAATTGCACTTTAAAAATTTAAAACCAACTTTAATATTACAAACTTTACTTATAAACTTTCTTTCGGGGATTAATATTTCAATTAGTATTTGGCAATGAAAAATATATGAGGAGCTTTCCAGTTCTGTTCGGTTTATTTTTATGACTTTACTAAACAACATAAAAGTTTTCATTAAAAAGTTTTTAGTCTTTAAGCCCTCTTTCATAAGATTATTACCATGATTAATAAAACAGACTTGCATACGTTTTATGCCCCTGAATTATTTTGCTGTTGCAGAATTTTATTAAAGTGTGTTAATTATTTTAAAACAATTTTGAAACACAATTATGTTGTGAATGGAATTTACACACTGTTATGAATGCAATAATTTAATTAGGGTTATGTGATTGTATAACTGTGGGAATTGTAGTAAACCACATTTGTATATTGTTATCTGATTATTTGTAATTTGGAAAGAATTTATGTTGGAAATTAATTTATCAAACAACTTATTTATTTTAATTTAATAAAATATATGGTTAATAAAATATGTATATATTAAATTTCCAATTATAACAAAACAACATCGAGGACACTTGTTTAAAGGACCATCAATAAAAATCCAAGATTTTGTGTGATTTATTATAAATTCAAATATTTTTAATTTTATAGTCTAAAATTAACAAAAAAAATTATAAATATTATAAAATCTCCAATAATATAGAATTATTAAAAAATATTTATAAATTTGTAAAAAACAACAAACAAGATTAAACATATTTAATAAATATAAATTTAATTCTATTAAATAAATATTGTTTATTTTTTTGGATATTTGCAATTTGAGTTTTGAATGTAATTATTATAAATTCAAATATTTTAGATGAAAAATAAATCAATTAAATATTTTAAAACTTTCAATAATTGAATTTACAAAATTTATTAAAGAATATAATTTTGTAATGAAAAAAAAATTTTTTTAAATATATTCTTAAAAATTTAAAGTATTTAATAAATATAAATTTAAATCTATCTATCTATCTTTTAATGATGTATATTTTATATAAAAACAAAGTCAATGAATCAATCAATGAATTTTGAATGTAATTATTATAAATTCAAATATTTTTAATTTTGCAATTTAAAATTAACAGAAATAAATCAATTAAACATTTTAAAACTTTCAGCAATTAATTTCACAAAATATAGGATTATTACAGAATGTAATATAATATTGTAATAACAATAAAAAATATTTTTAAATATATTCTTAAAAATTTAAAATATTTAATAAATATAAATTTAAATCTCTTAAATAATGAATGAATTATTATAAACATTTTTGATTTAACAATTTAAAATTAAGAAAAATAAGTCAATTAAACATTTTAAAACCTTCAATAATTGCATTAACAAAATATAGGATTATTAAAGAATATATAATTTTGTAATTACAATAAAAAATATTTTAAATATTTAATAAACATAAATTTAATTTTATTAAATAAAAATTAAGACCCTCAACTAAAATCCATTAAATTATTATAAATTTAAATATTTTTGCAGTTTAAAATTAGAAAAAATCAATTTAAATATTTAAAAATCCTCAATAAATTAATTTAAAAAATATAGAATTACTTAATAATATATATTACATAAAAATAATATGTTTAAATATTTTCCTAAAAATTTAAAATATTTAATAAATATAAATTTAGTCTGTTAAATAAATATTTTTTATATTTGTGAAATTTATTTTAATTTAATGATATTCATTTTATGTAAAAAATTTAAAAATGGTGAATGCACCAATTTATAAAATTAATAAGGATTATCAGAATTATTAAAAATAGTTTTGTACAAAAATGGAATATCTGAAGAAATTGAAGAAGTTTTAAATTAGTTTTTACAATTTTTACAAAATATATATCTTTTATCAAATTTTTTTATAGTGTTCCAATAAATTTTAAGTGATTTATTTAATATTCAATATTATGAAAGTGATCAAAAGTTCTTACTAAAAAGTAAGACATGGCACGATTAATTTTCCACCTTAGCTCTGTTATTATAGTTTTGATAAAATAATTTGACCCCTAATGGTACCAACCCCAACATTTTTGTGACCCTGAACCCCCACCAACCCTATTACTCTATTAGTTATCAGTTCTCGCCTTTGATGCACCGTAAAATCGATGCTGCGAATCCCATTTTTCCCATTTTTTCCCTTGATCATGAGACACGTGAGAAAATTCCAGTTTAATAACATTAATTATCGCCTGAAAGGGACCGACAAAAAAGGGGCGCCGGAAAAAGGCGAGTGCACTTAGAATAATAGAATTATAACCGTTTTAAAAACACGGGCACCGGAAATTTCACTTTCCTTCTGCATTGCTTTTATGTTTTTTTAATTTTTATTTTCTTCCTTGCTCCCGATGGGGGATCAATTCGAATGGAACTGATTCATTTTAAGTAACAAAGTCACCTCCACCTGGGTACATATTTAAACACACAAACGAATAATAATTTAAATATTTATTTTCGAATTAATCTCATTAATTTATACGTATTTATTTTAGTTTGTTTTACAGTATTTCGTAATTGAATAACAAAGTTATTTAATTATGATTAAAACCCATATAACATTCAATTAGTTACAAATACATAAAACCTTTTGAATTAATTGATATTAATATTAATTTAAAAAATAAAGCTTTAGTTTAACAACTAAAATGCATTTACAAATTTCAACAATTAGAAATATTATTTGGATTGTTAAATTTTAATTATTTAATTTATATACGTATAATAAAACAATATTATTATTATAATTTATTAATTTTACTTTATATGTAACATAATAAAATTGTATTAATTTTAATTAGTTGACAATTGGTTTTTAAAACAATAAAAGTATTTTCAAAAATTTCAATTAATACCTATTTAAACAAACAAATCTGATTAATTATTTAAAAAATTATATAAAAGATATTATTTTAATATATTAATTACTGAATAAATATTTTAGCCAATAATTTGATATAATAGAAAAAGGGGAAACTGAAAATTAATTAAACTAATTTAAAATAAAATAAAAATAATAAAAATAAGCAAATATCTTTTAGACAAATAATGGTTGATTATTAATTTTAAAATAATTGTGTTTAAAATTTATTTAAAATTCAATTATTTTATATATTTATAGGAGAACTTGTTAATAATTTAATTACAGACGTTAAAATTGAGTTTCAATTATTTTCCATTAAAAATTTATGATGACCCAGTTATATAAATAATTTTATGCTACAGTGAGAAAAGGGAGGAAACATAAATTTAAATAAATACACAGTTAAATAAAATATTTTATGGTAAATCGAATAAATGATTATTGATTTTGAATTAGTACCAGATTATTACAATATGACTAAATTAAATAACAAAATCTAATTATAAATCATTAAAATTTAATTAACAACCAATTAGTTTTAGATTAATTAAAGTTGTAACAAATGTTTCACTGTTTGATATTAAAAACTCCTGTTTAAAACTCTTTTGATTAAATTAATTAGAAATCATTAAAATGATATTATAAATATAAAATAAAATTAGGTAAAATTATTATATACTATTAATAAAAAATATTACACAGACCTATTATTATTAAAATATCTTGTAAAGGGGTTGAAAGTGCTCACCTCCATATATTTGTTTAACGTGATTATAATAACACAACCCCTCCACCCCTGAGTAACACTCCTTTCGCCACGAAACTCATGTAAGCCCATAACCACCCCTGAACTTTCGACGAAGAACAAAGAAGTTTCGGGGGTAACGTTGTTACTTTTGCACAATTAGCCCGGAGTCGGTTCCTTGGCCGCAACTTGGTTTATTGCTCTCGGTGGAGATGTGAAATCGAATTGTTACTTTTCGTCAGTTTTTCGGGGATGAAAGTGTTTCGATTGAGACAATTTTCTGTCTACCTTTGTTTGGTTATTCACTTACCAAAGAGAGTGTGGTTAACACGTGCAAGTTTTCCTCCCTGGATTTCACTGGAGCTGAAAATTTGGAAAAATTTAAAATTATTAATGGAACTATTAATTAAAAAAATAATTAATTTCTATCGATAATTACCACAAACTTATCTATCAAGAAAAATCATAATGTTTATGGGGGGCTGTATTTTCATAAAATATAAAAAATATACTTACAAATTTTATTTAATTTTTTTGTACCTGTTATAATAATATAAATAATTGAGGGGTCAGAACATAATTAAATTTTTTTATAGGTCTCATAATAAAATAAATAATTGGGGGGGGGGTCAAAGTATAATTAAATTTTAAAATAAATAATTAAAATAATTATAGATAAATAATAATAAAAATGAGCAATTTCTATGAACAATATTGAAACACAGTTAGCTTAACTGTCAAAAGAATAAGCACGACTCTGCTTTTTTTAATTAAAATTTTTGTACACCTTTATAAATTTTATTTAGAACTTCTTTGTACTTCTTTGCATTTGTTACAATAAAATAAATAATATGGAACTCAAAATATAACTAATAACCTCGTACTGTTTAAATCAATTAATTATATTTAATATTTATAACTAATAATGATAAATCAAATCAAATATGTATATTATAATCATATTTAATCAGAATTTAACAGCAGACCAACAAAAGTTTTTAATCAATAATATATATGTATATTTGATTTCATTGATAATGCCTGTTATGAAATCAATTTAATGTGTAATTTAACGTTTAGTTAATTAAGAACAAATATGTATGTACTGATGCAAATATGAGTATATAAATACAGTTAATCTGATTGAAAAGTACTTTAACCTAATATATGTATGTATGTAATAATGTATTTTAAAACTCATAAACTAAAACTATTTTGGAATAGTTCAGCAATTATTATTATATTAAATAATTGTAATTAATTATTATAAAGTTTCATAGTTATTTATACAGTTTTTTGACAATTAATACATTAAATTAATCATTAATTATTTAGTGAAGCAAAGTTAAGTCTTTGATTAAAATCAATTGAGTTTTTAATTAAAAATAAACCTGAATGTGAACTAAATAATTGAATTTAAAAATTTATTTACAATTATTTTATAAATTGATTTATCGGTATTTTTTATTTAATTGGGTTAATTTTTATTACTAAAAAATAAATAAATCAACATTTTTATAAATTCGTAATTTTTTAATAGATTTAGATATAAAAAAATGGCCAGAAAATTAAATTAAATTTGTTTACATATTTAGATATATCCTATGTTTGTTTTAAAATTGAAATTTATATTAAAATAACATGTATAAAAAATAATAAAAGGAAGTTCATAATAAAATTTATACACAAAAATATTTATTTTTGTTTAATTGCTAATAATTTATAAATATTCAATAAAGTATGAAGTTAATAGTTGCAATAAAGTATTTGTGTTGTTTTTTATTCAACCAGACACGTTAAATTAATTTAAAATAATTGATGCTGATTTATTGCATTAATTAATGTGTATTACATTATAAATATTTGATCAAAATGTTCAAAAATACATAGACATATTTATGTACTTTCCAACGTTCGTTTAGATTTAAATTTACACAAAATCTTTTAAAATATGACTAGGAAAATTAAAAATAATAAAAACAATTTTAATTACTAAGTTTTAAGTACATATTAAAGTAGATAAAATAAATAAAATATGGGAGATAATATTTTTATTTGTTTTAACGAATATAAACATTTTGGATGTAAATAATGAGTTTGGAATCAACAGATAGTGTGAGTGCATCATAAATTAAATAATAGTAATAGAATAGATTTTAAATGTAAAAAATACACACAAAAATAAATTAAATTCGTCTACGTATCCGCATATTTTAATATTTGCTTTGGAAATGGAATTTTAAATTAAACTTACCTAAATTAAAAAATAACTGAATTATTCCGTGAACGTTGGTTTAAAAAGTAACAAAAGGTACACAATAAGTTTGTTTTTTATTAATACGGTGAAAATAACTGGGTTGATTAAAATTACATTTAATTAATGTGTATTAATTTTCACATGTGACGTAAATTAATATTTTACCTGAGTAATATTATTGATTGATCTCCTCCTTCTTCCTTCTATTTCTCTTCTTCCTTCTGTCTTTCCTCCTTCCACCTCTCCTCCTTCTTCTTATCCTCCTCCCACCTCCGTCTTTTCACCTTCTTCTACATCTCTTCATCTTATCTCTCCTCCTCTTTCTACTTCCTCTCTTTCTTCTACCCCTTAGCATCGTCCTTCTTCCACCTCTTCACTTTTTTCTACAATTATTTATCCTACGTCTCCTCCTCCTAGTACTCCTCTTCCTTCTACTACTCTTTATCCTCTTCTCTGTATTGTCTACTCCTCTTGCTTTTACTTCTCGTATTACTATTTCTATTTCTTCTATTCCTCTTCTTACTTCTTCTCCAACTATTACTTTTATTATTAAATTTATTATTATTATTATTGTAATTAGATTTATGTAGCAAAATCATGAACGAAACAAACCACCGCAACTGTACCGTATCGATTTATTTAACACAAAACGTAAATTTATTTTCAGCACACCGTAATAATTAAAAACAACGCGGGGATTCCGAAGCCTTAAAAAAGCCGGTCTGTCTGAACGTCTGAAAATAAAACGGGGCCGATCGGGAAAGAAATAAATAATCAAAAAAAAAAAATTAATATGGAACGAAGCACCGGCAAAGCACATCGGAAATATTTGTGCATGTTTGCGCGGCCAAAACAACAACGTTTAGATACATAAATTGAGTGTGCCGTTGTTGTTGTTGTTGCAGGATACGGTAACATTTTCCCTCACACGCCCGAAGGTAAAATCATCACCATCGTCTACGCCATCATCGGTATGCCGCTGTTCCTGTTGTACCTGTCCAACATCGGTGATATTATGGCCAGGTGGGTTGAAAATAAAGAAATTGTTGTTTTGTTTATGGAATCATTGATTTTTGATTGGTTGGTTGGTTGCAGGTCGTTCAAGTGGATATACGCGAACTGCTGTTTGTGCAGGTGGTGTCCGGGTGTTGCCAAACGTAGGGCGGAGAGGCGGATGATACGTGCTCAGCTGGAGGAGTTCGACGAGGGCAGTTCGGAGTCTAATTCCAGCAGCTATCAAGTAATTTACCGATTATTATCTCTGGTCTACATGTTAATGATTAAGTTCAATTTACCATGCAAAGTTGAATCTCTCTCCATACAAATCCACGCCCAATAAAAATCTTCATGAAGATTCCAATAACTTATCAACTGTCTAATAATTTGTGATATAAAAAAAGATGTTTCTATGGTAAATAGTTCATTAGTTAATTTGGTCATTACGTAATTCGGTCATTAGGTCATTTGGTCATTAGGCCATTTAGTCATTAGGTAATTCAATCATTGGGTAATTTGGTCATAAGCAATTCTGTCATTTGGTCATTTGGAAAAATAAAAAATGATAAATTAGATCTGATATTAGGTATGATAATAATAATAATAATACGATATTAACACTAATGATAAAATGGTCAGAACTATAAAAAAATATAAGAATTATAATGATAATAGTGAATTGTCAAAATTATGAACAATTATAACATTAATAATGATGATAATCATAAAAATTTTCAAAATTATAATAATAATGATGATGTTTTTAACAATAATTATGAAAATAGTGATAACAAAAATGATAAAAATGAATGAAATAAGAATAATGATAATATAAGAATCATGATAATGACAATAGTGATAAAATAAACAAAACCATTGGGTAATTCGGTTATTAGGTAATTTGGTCATTAGGCCATTTAGTCATAAAGTCATTTGGTCATAGGTATGATTTTTCGGTATTTTAGTAATTTTTTACATTCCAAATGATTTTTATGTTTTTTTGTAATTTCACTCATAATTTATTCACTAAATTTGTAAAAAATCATTAAAGATATAGTTTCTCCAAATTCTTAAATTACTCCAGTTACTCCAACATCACAACTTTGAGAAAATTGGTTAATTAAATCAACTATTTTTTGTCATTTAATCATTTTAATCACATTTTTAATGATTTTTCGGAATTTTATTAGTGTAGTTAGTATTCATAGTGACTTTCGGTAATAATTTATTCACTGAATTTGTAAAAAATCACTAAAGAGGCAATTTCTCTAAATTCTCAAGTTACTCCAATTTCTACAAATCTATAATTTTTCCATCAAATTTTGGTCATTATGTTATTTGATCTTAAGGTCATTTTGTCATTAAGTAATTCGGTCATTAGTTAGTTTATTTATTAGGTAATTTCGTCATTTGGACATTTAGTCATTTGGTCATTTGGTAATTATATTATTTGGTCATTAAGTCATTTGACCATTAGGTCTTTTGGTCCCTTGATTATTTAGTTATATGCCCCTATAGTCATTATGTTATTTGGTCATAAGGTCATTTATTCATTTGGTTATTTTGACATTTAGTCATTATGTTATATGGTCATGTGGTTATTTACTCAGTTGGTCATAAGGTCATTTGGTCATATTATTATTATTATTATTATTATTATTATTATATATATTATTTTGTTTTAAAATATTATATGTTTATAAACTTTATACCCCTAAATAATATTTAAATATTATAATTTCTTTAGTCCTTTTATAATGTCGTTTTCAATTCAAATAATAAAAGACATATTTTTATCATTTCATTTATGTTCTTTGCATATCAAGTACGTCTCATTTTAAATTATTACTTCCTTTGTATCCGTACATTCTCTATTTTCCTTAAATCTACTGAATTCATTACATTCTTTCAGCTTTACATTTTTTTACGTCATATAATTATAATTTTATAAATTCCGGAGCTACGTAAGGAATGATGTTTCTATCCGGTCTCCATCGTTCAGTTTATTACGTTGTACGAATCCACATAAATCTGTTCCAGAGTCCCGAATTCTCGCACCCAATTTCGATTTCGGTTAACTGACTTAAATTAGCTGCAGAGGCATTTTACGTATGTAGGTAAACAGAACCAGAAATAACATATTTGGTGTTCAGGTTGAATTTCCTGAATGTGAAACGTAATTTTCCACCATTGTTGAATGTTTTTAATTGAGGGATGCACCCTTAAAATTCAATTATAAATGTACTCGTAGATTTTCTTGAAATAATTTGTTTAAAATAGATTTATGCAACAATTGGCTTCATTATTAGTATAATATTGTAGAAATAATACGTTTAAAATATTTATTATATACAGGGTGTAATGTACCATGTTTTAGAGTGTGCTCACAGTTCGAAGCGTTTAATGACTGTCCATAATGACTTTATTAAACTGCTCTCGTAACGCATCCGCGTAACGTTTTGCGAGGTCCGGGTTCCGGTACGGGTGGCGGGTTTGAAATATGTCAAATTGTTCAAATAGAACGCAAACGAATAGGTCACGGTGGGCAGTATATTAAACCGAAACGTCATGATTAGGGAAACGCCGTACGCCGGGTTATTAATGTCCGAGCACACGCAAACACAAAACGCAAAATTCGCTGCTGAATGCCAAAGGGCTGAAATGCCCATGTGTGTGTAACTTTGCGAACGGATTTTTAGTGTGGCGCACGTTTCGTATTGTCGTCCTGCTGATCATGTCCTGTACCGTTCATTAAGTTCAGCAGGGATGATTTGTGGGTGGACAACGTATATTTTATGCTGCATTAAAAGGCAAAGTGTCCGAAAAAATACGTTTTTATGTTAAAATTGGTTTTAATGATTTTCTTCTTTTGTTTCTTCTTCAATTTAATGTTAATTATTACAAATTACACAAATTGGACAATTTTTGTTTATTGTTTTCTTTTTCAATTTCAATATATTTAATAGCACAAATAATATTTAAGAAAACAATTAATAATAATAATAATAATAATAATAATAATTTTTATTTAAATTTAAATATTTTTGACAGCACAAAAAAAATTAAGAAAACAATTAATATTATAAAAATTGGAAAAATATATTATATATAGTAAAATATTATATTATATAAATATTATTAAAATTATTTTGTTTAATTTAAATTTAAATATTTTAATAGTACAAATAAATTATAATAAAACATAATAAATACTAAATTATTAAATATTATAAAAATTGTTGAAATAAATTAATTTTAATACTGAAAATTAAAAAATTGGGAAAAATGAGAACACAAGACATTAAAAAATATAATTATTTATTTAAAAAATATGTTATTTAATTATTTTAAGAAGCAAATTAATTAATTTTATGTTCATTATGTTTTAAATTGATTAAATATATTAAATAAAATAGTAAAATATTGTATTATATAAATATTATTAAAATTATTTTGTTTAATTTAAACTTAAATATTTTTAATAGTACAAATAAAATATAATAAAACATAATTAATAAGTGGTAAATTATTAAATATTATAAAAACTGTTGAAATATATCAATTTTAATATTGAAAATTTTCAAAAATTGGGAAAAATGGAAACACAAGACATTAAAAAAATAATTGTTTATTTAAAAAATATGTTATTTAGTTATTTTAGGAAGCAAATTAATTAATTTTATGTTCATTATGTTTTAAATTGATTAAATATATTAAATAAAATAGTAAAATATTATATAAATATTATTAAAATTATTTTGTTTATTTTAAATTTAATTATTTTTAATAATACAAATAAAATATAATAAAACATAATTAATAAATGGTAAATTATTAAATATTATAAAAACTGTTGAAATATATTAATTTTAATATTGAAAATTTTCTAAAATAATTGTTTATATAAAAATAAATATTGAAAATTTACAAAAGTTGACAAAAATGAAAACAAAAGTCATTGAAAAAAATAATTAGTTAACTAATAAATATGTTATTTAATTATTTTAGGAAGCAAATTAATTAATTTTACATTAATTAGGTTTTAAATTAAAATAAAAATATAAATTAAAAAAGTAGTTATTTACTTAAAAATATGTTTTTTATAACATTAGGAAGCAAATTAATTAATTTTATATTATTTATTTTTTAAATTGATTAAATATATTAAACAAAATAGTAAAATATATTAGATAAATATTATTTAAAATTATTTTGTTTAGTCTAAATTTGAATATTTTTAATAGTACAAATAATCTTAAAAAACATAAATAATAAAATATTGCAACAAATAAACGTTTGTTGTATTTTCAATAAAACAAACAAATGGAAAACGGAAGAATAATATTGGTATATTAAATTAATTTCAATAATATTTACATTTACTGTAAAAAATTATCATCACAAATGATCAAACGTAACAATTGATGAGTGCATCCGTAAAACCAACAAAAAAAGCCGCCCGTTCGAAAAAAGCTCAATCCTCCGTCGTCCAGTTTATATGTAAATCATCTAATGAAAAACGTCCATTTTTCCGACCGACTCAAAGCCAACAAAAGCGCGGAGTCTTGCAAACACGCGGCGCCCGCGATAACACGACTCCACACTCGTCCTCCGCCACATCCGTCAGATTAATATTTCAATCCCTGTTTATTTGCGCCGCAGTTTTTATTTATGCAAACACGAATACGCATCGGGTGTGATAAATAAATCCCGTAAATTGTTTCGTGCGCCGACGGCGACCGGAGTAAAAAAAGCTGTCGAGCTTTCCGAGGGCTGAAAAATGCCGATGTTGTTGCAGATAAACATCGAGAGGCCGTCGCTGTCGTTGCCCAGGGGGTCGATGGTCAGTCAGCACACGGAGCTGACGGACTTCGGCTCCGAAGCTTCCTACGACGTCCAGACGGTCACCGTTCCGGTCACCATTTGCCTGATGATCATGGTGGGGTGAGAACTTTAGAATATCTTCTCGAATTCATCTTTTGTTCACTTGTTTGGTCTTCTTGCAGGTATATTTGTGGAGGAGCTTTGTTGTTTTGCAGATGGGAAGACTGGAAGTTCATGGATGCTTCGTACTTTTGCTTCATATCGTTGAGTACCATCGGCTTTGGTGACCTGGTGCCTGGTGACAAGATCTTTAGTCGAGGCAACGACTTCTACAGTGAAGTTTTGGAGCTCAGCTTCGTTTTCTGCTCCATGTACCTCATGTTGGGCATGGCCTTGATCGCCATGTGCTTCAATCTTATGCAGGTAGGGCTGAACAACAAAATACTGAAATTCCTACTCCCTATAAACTTATACTCGTACAATTGTCTTCATGTTTTTACCTTATATCATTGAGTACCATCGCTTTTGATAATCTGGTGCCTGACGACAAGATGTTAAGACAAAAAAACTGCTTCTACAGTAAAGTTTTGGTGCTCAGCTTCGTTCTTAGCTCGATGTATCTCATGTTGGGCATTGACTTGATTGGCACGTGCTTCAATCTTATGAAGGTAGTACTGAACTACAAAATACTGAAGTTCCTGCTTCGTAGAAACTTATACTCGTACAATTGTCTTCATATTTTGGCTTCATATCGTTGAGTACCATCGCTTTTGGTAATCTGGTGCCTGACGACAAGATGTTAAGACAAAAAAGCCGCTTCTACAGTAAAGTTTTGGTGCTCAGCTTCGTTCTTAACTCGATGTATCTCATGTTGGGCATTACCTTGATTGGAACGTGCTTCAATCTTATGAAGGTAGTACTGAACATCAAAATACTGAAGTTCCTGCTTCCTAGAAACTTATACTCGTACAATTGTCTTCATATTTTTCCTTCATATCGTTGAGTACCATCGCTTTTGGTAATCTGGTGCCTGACGACAAGATGTTAGGACAAAAAAACCGCTTCTGCAGTAAAGTTTTGGTGCTCAGTTTCGTTCTTAGCTCGATGTATCTCATGTTGGGCATTGCCTTGATTGCCACGTGCTTCAATCTTATGAAGGTAGTACTGAACATCAAAATACTGAAGTTCCTGCTTCGTAGAAACTTATACTCGTACAATTGTCTTCATATCGTTGAGTACCGTCGCTTTTGGTAATCTGGTGCCTGACGACAAGATGTTAAGACAACCAAATTTTGGTGCTCAGCTTCGTTTCGCAGCTCGATGTATCTCATGTTGGGCATTGTCTTGATTGCCATGTGCTTCAATCTTATGAAGATAGTACTGAACAACAAAATACTGAAGCTCCCGCTTCCTAGAAACTTATACTAGTACAATTGTCTTCATATTTTTGCTTTATATCGTTGAGTATCATCGCTTTTGATATACTGGTGCCTGACGACAAGATGCTAAGACAAAAAAATCGCTTCTGCAGTAAAGTTTTGGTGCTCAGCTTCGTTCTTAGCTCGATGTATCTCATGTTGGGCATTGCCTTGATTGGCACGTGCTTCAATCTTATGAAGGTAGTACTGAACATCAAAATACTGAAGTTCCTGCTTCCTAGAAACTTATACTCGTACAATTGTCTTCATATTTTGGCTTCATATCGTTGAGTACCATCGCTTTTGGTAATCTGGTGCCTGACGACAAGATGTTAAAACAAAAAAACCGCTTCTACAGTAAAGTTTTGGTGCTCAGCTTCGTTCTTAGCTCGATGTATCTCATGTTGGGCATTGCCTTGATTGGCACGTGCTTCAATCTTAGGAAGGTAGTACTGAACATCAAAATACTGAAGTTCCTGCTTCGTAGAAACTTATACTCGTACAATTGTCTTCATATCGTTGAGTACCGTCGCTTTTGGTAATCTGGTGCCTGACGACAAGATGTTAAGACAAAAAAACCGCTTCTGCAGTAAAGTTTTGGAGCTCAGCTTCGTTCTTAGCTCGTTGTATCTCATATTGGGCATTGCCTTGATTGGCACGTGCTTCAATCTTAGGAAGGTAGTACTGAACATCAAAATACTGAAGTTCCTGCTTCGTAGAAACTTATACTCGTACAATTGTCTTCATATTTTGGCTTCATATCGTTGAGTACCATCGCTTTTGGTAATCTGGTGCCTGACGACAAGATGTTAAGACAAAAAAGCCGCTTCTGCAGTAAAGTTTTGGTGCTCAGCTTCGTTCTTGGCTCGATGTATCTCATGTTGGGCATTGCCTTGATTGGAACGTGCTTCAATCTTATGAAGGTAGTACTGAACATCAAAATACTGAAGTTCCTGCTTCGTAGAAACTTATACTCGTACAATTGTCTTCATATTTTGGCTTCATATCGTTGAGTACCATCGCTTTTGGTAATCTGGTGCCTGACGACAAGATGTTAAGACAAAAAAACCGCTTCTACAGTAAAGTTTTGGTGCTCAGCTTCGTTCTTAGCTCGATGTATCTCATGTTGGGCATTGCCTTGATTGGCACGTGCTTCAATCTTATGAAGGTAGTACTGAACATCAAAATACTGAATTTCCTGCTTCCTAGAAACTTATACTCGTACAATTGTCTTCATATCTTTGCTTCATATCATTCTACTCTAAAGTTTTGGTTATCAGCTTCAATTTCAGCTTCAAATATGTCATATTGGGCATTGCCTTGATTTCTCTATGCTTCAATCTCGTTCAGGCAATGCCGAACAACAAAAGGCCGAACTTCGTAATTCCCATAAACTTACACACGTACAATGCGACCAATTAAAGCCGATTCGTTGTTCCACCGCACCATTCATACATCCCGAGATTAATTCATTTACTTCGCCAGAACACGAGTTGCCCACTTGGCGAAACAATACGAAGTTGCCGGCGCTTTATTTCGTAGCCAAACACGTTTCCCGATTAACGGAAATTTATTTCGCAAACCGGCACGTCGAAAGTTGTCAGGTGCGCCGCGGCGGGAACAAGTGGGGATTCCGGCCGGGCGTCAAGCTGCGTGCAAACTTCCGGGTAATAAATATTCAGACGGCCACTTCGAACTCCCGACGATAACGGAGTTATCGGGGATTTCGGGAAGTTCGAAATTTTAAACTGGGCTTTTTGTTTTGTTCTGGCTTGCAGGAGGAGGTCATACACAAGATTAGGACGACGGTGAAGACTGTGAAGTACATATTCAAGTGTGGACGAAGACAAACCGACAGCGAATAGTTTGAGCTGTCACTTAACACTGAAGACTGATTAGCACTGCCCAAGGAAAACAAAAGGAAGCGGAGGAACAGCCTGGACCAAGAACGTATTGACACGATTGAAAAGTGAGTGTTTGCAAATTGTATTGTTAGGTAAAGCCAACTAGACACGTGCATAAACTAACCAGTAATTACTAATTGATGTTGTGCATTTACTGGTGTAAACGCTGATTCAAGACAAGCTTGTACATGTTCTCCTACAACTTGTTTGTGGATAACATTAGGTGCATTATTGATTTGTGTACTCAAGTGTGGAGTTGCAGTTTCTGTAACTATTGTTTCAATATTACAAAGAGTTATATGTTGAGTGTCACATTTTGTTTCCAAAGGTACAATTAATAATCTCATTATTTATAGCATCTTATTCAATTTAAATTTGGAAGTATCTGTCATACTTCTTCACCTGCTTAATTGCTTCAATTTGGAGGATCTGTCACAATTCTTCAACTGAGTAGGGTAAGTAGACTCCTCGGTCACTCTCAAGGAGTTTCATGTTGACGAAATTGTAGAATCTAGCACGTCTGGGATTAATAATACTATGAAAATATGTTGAAATCCTGTTCACATCAGTTTCATTTGAATAATCATCTTAATTTTTCTCATCTTGTTAATCTTTTACTATTTTTATTATTTCTTTCAATTCCAAGTTTGATTATTCATTATTTCTTCAATACATGCTGCTTATTCTCAATCATGAAACATATTCTATTACTTTAATGATCAACCTTGCCTTCCTCTCTTGTGGGTCTTCATATAAGTATTCTTTTCAGCTTCAATGTTATCAACCTTATTGTTCTCATCTTGGTACACTTCCTATAGTTTATGGTGTCCCATTTAATTCCAATTTGGAGAATCTGACACAATACTTCAACTGAGTAGGGTAAGTAGACTCCTCGGCCACTCTCAAGGAGTTTCATGTTGACGAAATTCTAGAATCTAGCTCGTCTGAGATTAATAATACTATGAAAATATGTTGTTAAATCCTGTTCACATCAGTTTCATTTGAATAATCATCTTTATTTTTCTCATCTTGTTAATTTTTTACTATTTTTATCATTTCTTCCAATTCCAAGTTTGATTATTCATTATTTCTTCAACACCTGCAGCTTATTCTCAATCATGAAACATCTTCTATTACTTTAATGATCAACCTTGACTTCCTCTTTTGTGGGTCTTCATATCAGTATTCCTTTCAGCTTCAATGTTATCAGCCTTATTGTTCTCATCTTGGTACTCTTCCTATAGTTTATAGTATCTCATTTAATTCCAATTTGAAGAATCTGTGACAATTCTTCAACTGAGTAGGGTAAGTAGACTCCTCGGCCACTCTCAAGGAGTTTCATGTTGACGAAATTCTAGAATCTAGCACATCTGAGATTGATAATACTATGAAAATATGTTGATATCCTGTTCACATCAGTTTCATTTGAATAATCATCTTTATTTTCCTCATCTTGTTAATCTTCGACTATTTTTATTATTTCTTACAATTCCTAGTTTGATTATTCATTATTACTTCAACACCTGCAGCTTATTCTCAATCATGAAACATCTTCTATTACTTTAATGATCAACCTTGACTTCCTCTCTTGTGGGTCTTCATATCAGTATTCCTTTCAGCTTCAATGTTATCAGCCTTATTGTTCTCATCTTGGCAGACTTCCTATAGTTTATAGTGTCCCATTTAATTCCAATTTCGAAAATCTGTCACAATTCTACAACTGAGTAGGGTAAGTAGACTCCTCGGCCACTCTCAAGGAGTTTCATGTTGACGAAATTCTAGAATCTAGCACATCTGAGATTGATAATACTATGAAAATATGTTGATATTCTGTTCACATCAGTTTCATTTGAATAATCATCTTTATTTTTATCATCTTGTTAATTTTTTACTATTTTTTATTATTTCTTCCAATTCCAAGTTTGATTATTCATTATTTCTTCAACACCTGCAGCTTATTCTCAATCATGAAACATCTTCTATTACTTTAATGATCAACCTTGACTTCCTTTTTTGTGGGTCTTCATATCAGTATTCCTTTCAGCTTCAATGTTATCAGCCTTATTGTTCTCATCTTGGTACTCTTCCTATAGTTTATAGTATCTCATTTAATTCCAATTTGAAGAATCTGTGACAATTCTTCAACTGAGTAGGGTAAGTAGACTCCTCGGCCACTCTCAAGGAGTTTCATGTTGACGAAATTCTAGAATCTAGCACATCTGAGATTGATAATACTATGAAAATATGTTGATATCCTGTTCACATCAGTTTCATTTGAATAATCATCTTTATTTTCCTCATCTTGTTAATCTTCGACTATTTTTATTATTTCTTCCAATTCCTAGTTTGATTATTCATTATTACTTCAACACCTGCAGCTTATTCTCAATCATGACACATCTTCTATTACTTTAATGATCAACCTTGACTTCCTCTCTTGTGGGTCTTCATATCAGTATTCCTTTCAGCTTCAATGTTATCAGCCTTATTGTTCTCATCTTGGCAGACTTCCTATAGTTTATAGTGTCCCATTTAATTCCAATTTCGAAAATCTGTCACAATTCTACAACTGAGTAGGGTAAGTAGACTCCTCGGCCACTCTCAAGGAGTTTCATGTTGACGAAATTCTAGAATCTAGCACGTCTGAGATTAATAATACTATGAAAATATGTTGATATCCTGTTCACATCAGTTTCATTTGAATAATCATCTTTATTTTTATCATCTTGTTAATTTTTTACTATTTTTTATTATTTCTTCCAATTCCAAGTTTGATTATTCATTATTCCTTCAACACCTGCAGCTTATTCCCAATTATGAAACATCTTTTATTACTTTAATGATTAACCTTAACTTCCTCTCTTGTAGGTCTTCATATCAGTATTCTTTTCAGCTTCAATGTTATCAGCCTTATTGATCTCATCTTGATAGACTTCCAATAGTTTATAGTGTCTCATTTAATTCCAATTTGGAGAATCTGTCACAATTCTTCAACTAAATAATACTATAAAAATATGTTGTTAAATCCTATTCACATAAGTTTCATTGGAATAATCATCTTTGACTTTCTCACCTTCTTAACCATCTATTATTTTTAGTACTTCTTTCAATTCCAATCTTGACTATTCACTTGTTTATTCCAGTATGGAACAGCTGTAACAATTGTATCAGAAGACTGGATAAGTAGTAAGATGAATCTCATATGTTATTTCCCAAGACAAAATTAACCTTGGAATATAAATGTAAATGGAAACAAGGCCTGGAAATGGACCATACAACATTAATAATACTCCATTTAATAGCAACGACTTCCACAGCAACGTTTCTGAATATTAATATCACATTTGACATATAATACAGCACCAACACCTTTAATTACGGTTAATAGACGTCCGCCCACAAGTCTTGGGGCCACAAGACCCCATCTACAGTTACAGACAGATCCTGAAGCACTCCGATTACCGTGTTTACACTCCTGAGCCAGATACAGCCGTGTCTTGGTGTTAATTCGAGTTTACGCCAAGGAAGGAGTTGCTGCCCCCAAGACGTCACGTCGACCTTAATCCGTTATCGGGACCGTAATCCCGTGCGGAGGAACGATAATTCGATGGGGGGGCGCTAAAAATATCAACACGGTCCCGGTTAAATTTCATTACGGACGTTAAGGTTTGCTGTGCGTGTATTAGCCCGGGATGATGAATGACGGCACTGGCGAGGACCTAATAAATCAAATGATAAATCAAATGGCATATTGAGATGACGGAAACGCGACGTTTACATTGAGTTAGTGGCTGTGTTTGGAAACTGTCGATGGTCCGATGGGTCGAAGAAAATCGAGGGGCGGGACAGTTTAAAGTGGTACATGATTTGTGATGTGTTCGACGGGGGTGGCGTTTTCTTTCTGTGAATTATTCATGCTCTAATGCGACACACCGAGCCACGTTTTTATGCGTCCAAGGTTAACGTTTCCATAAATCATGGCGTGCAAGAAACTCCTCAATTATTTATGTAATGATCTGTAAAATGATATTGCTTTAAAAGAACACTCTCAGGACGGGGGCACATGAATGCCATTAGTGTTCGAACGAGATGTCCGACGCTACTTGTTGAAGAAGGTAAAAATTAAACTTACTCGAGGAGTTTGCGTTATTCCGTTTTTCGGGAAACGAATTAGAAAGCCGCGAGATTTATGAAATGTTACGTCATGCGTGACGCAGGCCCTCGTTTCTCCCCTTGTCTTCCAATTGAAAGCGATTGTTGAAAAACAATTTATTTCCTACGGGCCATAAGCCATTTCGGAAATCTCGGTCGAGTGAAAACGATTCAGCCACTGTAGGGAAACTGGCGCACCGTCGGAGGAAGCAACGAATTTTCAGGGATTGGTCTTTCCTCAAGGTCAAGTAATTATAATAAAAACTCTTTAAAATACTTCTTGTTCTTGTTCTCTTGTTCTAGAATCTGTCACACTTCTTCAACTGAGTTGGGTGAGTAAACTCCACAGAAATAAACACAGAATCTTCTGAACTTTCTACTATTTTTAGTAGGTATTCTTTTCAGCTTCAATGTTAGTCAACCTTATTTTTTTCATCTTGATAGACTTTTTATCATTTATAGCATCTCATACAGTTCCAATTTGGAGTATCTGTCATACTTCTTCAACTGACTTGAGTGAGTAGACTCCACAGCCATTCTCAAGACATTTCATGAGTAACTAAATTATAAAATCTTGCACGTCTGAGGATAATAGTACTTTGAAAATACGTTGAAATGCTGTTCATATCATTTTCATTTGAATAATCATCTTTGTCTTCCTCATCTTCTTAATGTTGTACTATTTTTATTGTTTCTTCCAATTTCAGTCTTGATTATTCATTACTTCTCCAACACCTGCTTTTTATTCTCAATCATGAAACATCTTCTCTTACTTTAACGATCATCCTTGTCTTCCTCATCTTGTAGGTCTTCATATCTGTATTCTTTTCAGCTTCAATGTTAATCAGCCTTATTTTTCTCATCTTGATGGTCTTCCTATCATTTATGGCATCTCATTCAATTCCAATTTGGAGTATCTGTCATACTTCTCCAACTGAGTTGAGTGAGTAGACTCCACAGCCACTCTCAAGACATTTCATGGTAACTAAATTATAAAATCTTGCACGTCTCAGGATAATAGTACTTTGAAAATACGTTGAAATGCTGTTCATATCATTTTCATTTGAATAATCATCTTTGTCTTCCTCATCTTCTTAATGTTGTACTATTTTTATTGTTTCTTCCAATTTCAATCTCGATTATTCATTACTTCTCCAACACCTGCTTTTTATTCTCAATCATGAAACATCTCTTACTTTAACGATCATCCTTGTCTTCGTCATCTTGTAGGTCTTCATATCTGTATTCTTTTCAGCTTCAATGTTAATCAGCCTTATTCTTCTCATCTTGATGGTCTTTTTATCATTTATGGCATCTCATTCAATTCCAATTTACAGTATCTGTCATACTTATCCAACTGAGTTGAGTGAGTAGACTCCACAGCCACTCTCAAGACATTTCATGGTAACTAAATTATAAAATCTTGCACGTCTCAGGATAATAGTACTTTGAAAATACGTTGAAATGCTGTTCATATCATTTTCATTTGAATAATCATCTTTGTCTTCCTCATCTTCTTAATGTTGTACTATTTTTATTGTTTCTTCCAATTTCAATCTCGATTATTCATTACTTCTCCAACACCTGCTTTTTATTCTCAATCATGAAACATCTCTTACTTTAACGATCATCCTTGTCTTCGTCATCTTGTAGGTCTTCATATCTGTATTCTTTTCAGCTTCAATGTTAATCAGCCTTATTTTTCTCATCTTGATGGTCTTTTTATCATTTATGGCATCTCATTCAATTCCAATTTACAGTATCTGTCATACTTATCCAACTGAGTTGAGTGAGTAGACTCCACAGCCACTCTCAAGACATTTCATGGTAACTAAATTATAAAATCTTGCACGTCTCAGGATAATAGTACTTTGAAAATACGTTGAAATGCTGTTCATATCATTTTCATTTGAATAATCATCTTTGTCTTCCTCATCTTCTTAATGTTGTACTATTTTTATTGTTTCTTCCAATTTCAGTCTTGATTATTCGTTACTTCTCCAACACTTGCTTTTTACACTCAATCATGAAACATCTTCTCTTACTTTAACGACCATCCTTGTCTTCCTCATCTTGTTGGTCTTCATATCTGTATTCCTTTCAGCTTCAATGTTAATCAGCCTTATTTTTCTCATCTTGATGGTCTTCCTATCATTTATGGCATCTCATTCAATTCCAATTTGGAGTATCTGTCATACTTCTCCAACTGAGTTGAGTGAGTAGACTCCACAGCCACTCTCAAGACATTTCATGGTAACTAAATTATAAAATCTTGCACGTCTCAGGATAATAGTACTTTGAAAATACGTTGAAATGCTGTTCATATCATTTTCATTTGAATAATCATCTTTGTCTTCCTCATCTTCTTAATGTTGTACTATTTTTATTGTTTCTTCCAATTTCAATCTCGATTATTCATTACTTCTCCAACACCTGCTTTTTATTCTCAATCATGAAACATCTCTTACTTTAACGATCATCCTTGTCTTCGTCATCTTGTAGGTCTTCATATCTGTATTCTTTTCAGCTTCAATGTTAATCAGCCTTATTCTTCTCATCTTGATGGTCTTTTTATCATTTATGGCATCTCATTCAATTCCAATTTACAGTATCTGTCATACTTATCCAACTGAGTTGAGTGAGTAGACTCCACAGCCACTCTCAAGACATTTCATGGTAACTAAATTATAAAATCTTGCACGTCTCAGGATAATAGTACTTTGAAAATACGTTGAAATGCTGTTCATATCATTTTCATTTGAATAATCATCTTTGTCTTCCTCATCTTCTTAATGTTGTACTATTTTTATTGTTTCTTCCAATTTCAATCTCGATTATTCATTACTTCTCCAACACCTGCTTTTTATTCTCAATCATGAAACATCTCTTACTTTAACGATCATCCTTGTCTTCGTCATCTTGTAGGTCTTCATATCTGTATTCTTTTCAGCTTCAATGTTAATCAGCCTTATTTTTCTCATCTTGATGGTCTTTTTATCATTTATGGCATCTCATTCAATTCCAATTTACAGTATCTGTCATACTTATCCAACTGAGTTGAGTGAGTAGACTCCACAGCCACTCTCAAGACATTTCATGGTAACTAAATTATAAAATCTTGCACGTCTCAGGATAATAGTACTTTGAAAATACGTTGAAATGCTGTTCATATCATTTTCATTTGAATAATCATCTTTGTCTTCCTCATCTTCTTAATGTTGTACTATTTTTATTGTTTCTTCCAATTTCAGTCTTGATTATTCGTTACTTCTCCAACACTTGCTTTTTACACTCAATCATGAAACATCTTCTCTTACTTTAACGACCATCCTTGTCTTCCTCATCTTGTTGGTCTTCATATCTGTATTCCTTTCAGCTTCAATGTTAATCAGCCTTATTTTTCTCATCTTGATGGTCTTCCTATCATTTATGGCATCTCATTCAATTCCAATTTGGAGTATCTGTCATACTTCTCCAACTGAGTTGAGTGAGTAGACTCCACAGCCACTCTCAAGACATTTCATGGTAACTAAATTATAAAATCTTGCACGTCTCAGGATAATAGTACTTTGAAAATACGTTGAAATGCTGTTCATATCATTTTCATTTGAATAATCATCTTTGTCTTCCTCATCTTCTTAATGTTGTACTATTTTTATTGTTTCTTCCAATTTCAGTCTTGCTTTTTATTCTCAATCATGAAACATCTTCTCTTACTTTAACGATCATCCTTGTCTTCCTCATCTTGTAGGTCTTCATATCTGTATTTTATTTTATTTTTCTCAACTTGATAAACTTCCTATCATTTATGGCATCTCATTCAGTTCCAATTTGGAGTGTCTGTCATACTTCTTCAACTGAGGTGGATGAATAGAGTCTCTCCCACTTGTCTTCCTCATTTTGTAAGTCTTCACACCAGAATTTCTTTCCAATCATTAACATGCTTATCTTTCTTATATCTTTAGACTCCAATTTTGACCATGCATCAGAACTGGGTCAACTCATTTCTGATGGTGAATAAACAGGAAGAGTTTCGAAACTCCTCCACCGACTGTGCGTCCAAATTGTGTCTCACGTTCAGTGATTTCCATCGACCACCGCTAATGAAACACCCGTCTTGGAGGTGTAATGGAAGAAATTAATAAAGTACCGCGTTATTGATTTGAATTCATAAAATTGGCGTGCACCAGAATTTCAATTCGTCCCGTGAGCCGAATGCAAATCCACGAATTGGACCGCGAATATTAATAGTCGCAGTTGGAGGCTAATGAGGTAATTTTTAACCTCCGTTACGTTTGTATATTTGGACCGAAACTTGGCGGGGGCTTCGTTAACCGACCAAAGAGTTCTGCCACACCATGATCAATCAGCATTTCGATAACACACAAACAGCGTTCGGAAATTGTTGTGTCGGTTATTTAATATTGTTTTCGTGGAACAAAAGATGAGTTAAAATGTGAGGCACGGGCGTAATGGATATTCCATTGGGGGCGGGGGAGGTCGATTTCTGCAAGGAACCATCTAAAATTACCGTGTCGGCGTTGAGTTTCTAATTTTCCCAACGTATTACCAGATCGATGTACCTTTCTAATTAACACGCCGCCTTTCATTTCGTTGCCACTTTAATACGTCACGTTTTACGTGTGTGTGCATCTAATTAGTCCATCCGTCGGTACAATGGAAACACATTTACGTAAAAATTTCGTTCCATTAGCGGCTTCCGCATTGTTGTCGGTCGCACCGGAAATTCGCAACTTGGAAATTTTCGTACACAAAGCCATTATGACGGGCGTAAACATCGGAGGAATTAGACAAACGGCGTATTATTTGCAGTCAGGTCTGGCGTAAAATGAGTGTGCCCGTACCACACATGGATTTCGGCTTTCGATTATCATCGTCGATGGAGAATAGTGGTGTGATTAAATTTCCCCCCCAACAACACACACACACACACACAAGTCTGATAATTATTTCGATGACTGTGACACATTTTGTCAA
Source organism: Aethina tumida (assembly GCF_024364675.1). Classification (NCBI taxonomy): domain Eukaryota; kingdom Metazoa; phylum Arthropoda; class Insecta; order Coleoptera; family Nitidulidae; genus Aethina; species Aethina tumida. The sequence continues at coordinate 16,074,793 of NC_065440.1, read as the reverse complement.
GTGATATTTTACAGCCGTTTTGTTCGCGTGTTCCCAACCACTTTCGCGGCCCATTAAGGCTTAAACATGTAGATTTTTCACGGCTAATCCGTAAAATGTCAAACCGTTTAGTGCCCTCCACATCCGCAGTGATTTAACACACGCGAAAATTGAACGTGGAACGTACAAAAAAAATGTCGATGGTTAATAATAAGTGATGTGTGTGAAACAACAGGTAATTAAAGAAGTAAAATGTGTTACGGTACGGTAAAGCCAACATTAATCTAGAATTAGGCATAAAATACAACGCATATAAATTATTATGGCTAATTTTACGGTGGAACATATTAAACTTCATAAAACTGTGACGGCTGGAACATTTCAACAGAAATCATCATAAATCAAAGTACATTAATTTATTAAAACTGGATAAAAAGATTGTTTTGTGTTTTTATGAGTTTTTAATTTAATGGTTATAAGTGTTTATTTCTAACAATAATTAATGAGAAAATTAGTGTTCCATTATGTTTAATTTGAATGTGTAATTTTAGCTACCAAAACACAGATGGCGGCACTGTATATCTAGAAAAAGTTTTCTGTTATTTTTCCTTCTGTGTAATTGTAATATGTAGTTTTGGCTTCTAAAACATAAATGGGGCTACAATATTTAAACTTTGAAAGACTTTTGTTAGAAATATATAAATATTTGTAATAATTTATTTATGTAAACTATTTCTAATTAATTATTTTTATATTAATTTTTTTTCTGTCAAATTATAATGTATAACTTTAGCTTCCAAAACAAATATGTGTAATAAATTATTTATATAAATTATTTTTAACTATTTCTATTATGTTCGAAGTGTTTTTAATAATTTTTAAAAGTTATTAAAGTAACAATTAATACACAAATTCAAGTTTTATAGTAACTGTTCTTCTTCTTACTTAGAATGTGTATTTTAGCTGTTAAAAGACAGAAAGCAACACAATTTTATTATATATAGAAACGTTAATTTACAAATTACAGTTTCCTGTTAATTTTCCTTCTGTCTAATTATAATGTATAACTTTAGTTCCAAAAACGAAGATGGCGCCACAATATTTAAACATAAAAATGCTTCTGTTAGAAGTATAGAAATATTTCTAATAAATTATTTATATAAACTATTTTTAACTGTTTCTATTAAGTTTGAAGTGTTTACATAATTTTTAAAAGTTATTAAAGCAACAATTAATACACAAATTAAAGTTTTATGGTAACTGTTCCTCCATTTAGTTGGAATGTGTATTTTACTTGTTAAAATACAGAAAGCAACACAATTTTATTATATATAGAAACGTTAATTTACAAATTACAGTTTTCTGTTATTTTTTCTTCTGTCTTATTATAATGTATAACTTTAGCTCCCAAAACAAAGATGTGTAATAAATTATTTATATAAATTATTTTTAACTATTTCTATTATGTTCGAAGTGTTTTTAATAATTTTTAAAAGTTATTAAAGTAACAATTAATACACAAATTCAAGTTTTATAGTAACTGTTCTTCTTCTTACTTAGAATGTGTATTTTATCTGTTAAAAGCCAAAAAGCAACACAATTTTATTATATACAGAAATATTAATCTAGAAATTAAAGTTTCCTACTAATTTTTTCTTCTGTCTAATTATATGTACAACTGTGTCACCATTTAAACATTAAACTTTTGTCAGAATTATAAACATTTCTGTAAGAATTTATTTATATAAACTATTTTTAACTATTTAAAGTTTCATTTTTTTATATAAAAATTATTAATTAAAAAATAATTAACATTAGGGTTATTTTACATTATCTACAGAAAGGCAGATGGCGACATAGCTTTGTTATATACATAAATGTTAATCTGTAAGTTTTCTATTATTTTTCCTTCCTACTGTAATGTGTAATTTTAGCTACCAAAACACAGATGGCACCACAATATTCAGTCATTGAAGTGCTTCAAATAAAATACGTCTATGAATTTTAAATAAATAAATTGGGTAACAAAATCAACGAAATGAGTCTCGCCCTTTCACACTTTGATTTATTCAAAATTATTGACATCCCTTTTGCACGGCGAACGTCATCTCGTTATGCGAAATATGATCTTCGCAGCCCGGCGTGCACCACAAAGGAAGACGGGGTGCACTATTTGATTTACCTGGAAGCGTTTTACACAACCGACAAATACATAATTTACATCCCAGTTTCGCCTGAGCCGATTTCCATCGTCGCATTCGCGCTGCATCCGGTGCATATTTCAAAAATGGGCGCCGAATGCGGATTTTATTTTAATGCGATTTCCTACGTCGGCATGCGATTTCCCCCAAGAAACGGAAATCTGTTTGAATGTAAATTTTCGCCTCTTAATGGTCCAAAGCAGCGATTTGGACACGTGGAGCCGGTACGTGATACGTTGGCGCAGCTGGCTTTAATAAAAGTAATGAGGGTGATGGGGTGGCGGTTTTCTTGTGTTACTCGATTTCCGCTTTTCAATACACCGGAATTGTCGTCGTGTAAACTTCGTTCGGTCGATTAACAACGTTCCGTATAAGCTTTATCAGCTTCGGCTTATTATTAGCTGTTAATTAAAAGTTTTTCTACGATCGAAAGTTGCAGCTCGATTAATTGCAACCGTCAAAAACGTGGAACGTTGCTGCAGTTCACTCTTCCGCCCTAAAGTGTGGCAATCTAGCAAAAGTCCGCCTTGAAAAATACGAAGCAACGATAAACAAATGGACAAACGCGTCGACGATAAACTTGCGAGCGCAAAAATAATAAAACGTAGACCGGGGGAGATATGTAAAAATTTCGAAACACGACGGGCGTTCACACGTGAAAAAAAAAATAAAAGCCGTGATGGATCTACAAGTCTGGCGCAAAGCTCATTATTTTATTTAAGGGAGAGAAAAATGGGGATGCCGGAGTGTAGCTGGCGTTATTGATATTTTGTGTGGGTTTACTTATTTTAAAATTTAAAAAGGTGTTCGTACATGAGTTTGTTTTGTTTCAGAATGCATTTGCATCGGCAAAGACGACGGAAGACATGGAGGACTTGGATAATTCCAAAAATGTTATTTAATTAAATATAGATAAATAAGTTAAGATTTAATGTATATTTATTAAGACTCTTGTTACTTTTTGTATTACAATAGAGTTATTATTGTTGTTATTTAGAATTTAACTTATTATATTTTAAGATTGTTGTTTTTTTAATAAAATCAAATTTATAAATGTGTTTAAAATTTAAAAATACTCACTACTACTATTAATACATAAATTTTTAATTACAGATTTCTTTTAATAATTTTGTTAGTTTAGCTACTAAAACATAGATGTCCATACTAAACATTTTCATTTATTGAGGGTTTTGGAATAAATAAAAATATTAAAATTAAATTTAAATCTCTCTAATTTGAAATTAAAAAAAAAAAAATATACAGGGTTTTTTACTTGAAATAAATTTGTTGTTAGACTGGTTCAAATTTTGAAAATAGTAAAAAAGTAAATGTTAAAATTAAATTTATAATTGTTATCTCGGTTCAAATTTTAAAATGATTAACACAACTCATAAAATAAACAGACAAAGTTCTGGAAAAAGATTTATTTTGGTAATAATATTAATTCAGGTACTGAAACACAGATGTCCAACTAAAATTATAATTAAATAAGAATTTTGAAAAATATCAAATTATGGATAAATCCGACAGTTTAAAATCTGGATATGGATAAGTAAAAAAGTAAATGTTAAAATTAATTTTATAATTGTTATCTCGGTTCAAATTTTAAAATGATTAACACAACTCATAAAATAAACAGACAAATTTCTGGAAAAAGATTTATTTTGGTGATAATATTAATTCAGCCACTGAAACACAGGTGTCCAACTAAAATTTATAATTAAATAAGAATTTTGGAAAGTATCAAATTATGAATAAATCCGACAGTTTAAAATCTGGATAAGTAAATAAATAAATGTTAAAATTAAATTTACAGTTGTTATCTAGATTCAAATTTTAAAATAATTAACACAACTCATAAAATAAACACACAAATTTCTGGAAAAAGATTTATTTTGGTGATAATATTAATTCAGCTACTGAAACAGATGTCTAAATTAAAATTATAATTAAATAAGAATTTTGTAAAATATCTAATTATGGATAAATCCGACAGTTTAAAATCTGGATATGGATAAGTAAAAAAGTAAATGTTAAAATTAAATTTATAATTGTTATCTCGGTTCAAATTTTAAAATGATTAACACAACTCATAAAATATACAGACAAATTTCTGAAAAAATATTTATTTTGGTGATAATATTAATTCAGCCACTGAAACACAGATGTCCAACTAAAATTTATAATTAAATAAGAATTTTGGAAAGTATCAAATTATGAATAAATCCGACAGTTTAAAATCTGGATAAGTAAAAAAATAAATGTTAAAATTAAATTTACAGTTGTTATCTAGATTCAAATTTTAAAATGATTAACACAACTCATAAAATATACAGACAAATTTCTGAAAAAATATTTATTTTGGTGATAATATTAATTCAGTTACTGAAACATAAAAATTACAACAACATAAATATGTATAAATATTTATGAACAAATCAGACAGTTTAAAAAACGAGTAAGTAAAAGAATAATTGTTAAAATTTATAATAGTTATCCTCATCTAAATTTTAAATTGATTAATACAACAAATAAAAAGACAGACGAATTTCAACTACCGACACATACATGTCCCATTAAAAATTATAATTAAACAATATATTTGGATAGTACCAAATTCTGAACAAACCTGACATTTTAAAAAACTGGTGTTACAGACTTATTTTTGAAAATAGTTACTTAAGCTATTAAAACACAGATGTCAGCATAAAAATTTCGACTTCAATAAAGTTCCAGTACAAACGAAACTATATTTTTAACAATAATCTGAACTAGATTTGAACTACCCATGCAATTCAAAACCCGAGCCCCTTCAACCAGTATTAATGCGTGCGTAGTTTATCCCCGGTCCCGGTAAATAACTATAACAAAATCCCTGCTTGCATCTTCCGTTGAAAAGGATCTCGGCGCAGCATCGGACGGCGCGCGTTTTCAGCCCGTTCCCGATACGGTTGCGAGCCTTTCAGTGGCCTCCTGCAAACCGGCACCGGTCGTCGCGACGCCGCCTCAACGTGATCCCGTGTACGTGGTAGTCGTCCGTGCGCGTCGTGCCGGCGTTTCAATCGTTCCTTCCGTAGTTTGTGGATACTGAATTTTTATTTTTTTTTTTGTTTAAACAAAAATTTTTTGAAGTGGTTTTCAGATGAGTTAGTGTTGCAGTGGGTTCGTTCGTGGATGTTCAGGTTGTGGCTGAAAGGGGTGACCGTGGAACATCATTCGGGGGATTTTTTCAACCTGGTAAGTTAATTTGTACATTAATTAATTAATATTATTAATTAAAAATATTATTAAAATGGTTAAATGTATTTATACATTTTTTTAATTATTGACTTGGGTAAAAAATTAAGGAATTTTGTCTAGTTTTGATCATAAATGTGACTAACCCCTTTTTATTTGAATAAACTATACATATTTAACTTTGACATATATATTATTTTTTAATTTAAAAAATGTATCACCCCTTGCATTTTTATTTCTTGACGTTCCTTCCAAAATTTTTGACCCCTGAGCAGCTTAAGGAGGCAGAATGTTGAGAATAAATTTACAAAAATTCGCAGCTCATCCCGGAAATTTGTAAAAATCGACTCGATAATCGGATCAACCCCCGAAGACCGACTTTGTCTCCGTCCCCGCCGGCTGTCAAGTTAAAAACCCATCCGTGCCCTCTCTCCTCGAACTCCGTCGTTTCGTCCCTTAAAAAAAAATATTATTGGCCCGCGAGCCAAACACTGGAGGACCGCCGCTCCGGCACAAATCGCATTTAGCTTCGATTACCTCGCCCGCCAATAAACCCCTCACATTCTCCGACATTCTCACACCCCGTCCTCATTTTCCTACCGGCTTTTATGGCAGCGAGTAATTTGCAGTCGCCACATATTAGAAAGTTACGAGTGGTCCAATTCGGCGGGTTTATTTTTTCCTCTCGGCCAAAATGTAACGTTCAAATCCGGATTTAATTTGCGGCCGGCGCCCCGAGGGTATGGAAGCTGCGGAAACGTCTCAAAGGTAACTTGTCGGGGTTTAATTAAAATATTGTCTCTGGAACGAAGTAGTTTAAAAGATGTTTTTCGGTTAATCATTCGGTTATTGTTTCTGTGTTTCGGTAATTCGGTGTTTAAATTTGCTCTTTGTGATTTTCTTCTGTTTCTACGGTAAAGATTTTAATTTGAGCTTTCAACTTTAACTATCAACTGTTCAATGTTTTTGTGCTTTTTAATTAAGAACATTCATGTCATTATTTTCTGTAGTGAACTATGAACAATCTTCTTAATTTTTACTCGACATATTTTAATTTAAAACAGTTACTATGAACTCTTTAGAATTTCTATACATTCGTCATAATTTCTAATATGGATTTCATTTATGGTTTGTTTGGTGATTGATAGTTTACTGTAGTAAATTATGTACAATTTCCTCAATAAATATTTTAATTTATACATTAAAACAGTTACTGTGAACTTTTCAGAATTTTTATACATCTTAACTTAGAAAATTCGTCATAATTACTAATATGACAAATAAATTATTGTTTGTTGGGTGATTTATAGTTTCCTGTAGTAAATTATGTACTATCTTTTCAATTTTTACTTAATAAATAATTTAATTTATGCATTAAAACAATCACTGTGAACTCTTCAGGATTTTTATACATTTTAACTTCGAAAATTCGTCATAATTTCTAACATGACATTTAAATTATGATTTTGGATAATTTATAGTTTCCTGTAGTAAATTATCTACTCAATTTTTACTCAATAAACATTTTAATTTATACATTAAAACAGTTACTGTGAACTCTTCAGATTTTTTATACTTTTTAACTTAGAAAATGTGTCATAATTTCTAATATGACAATTAAATTATGGTTTGTTGAGTGATTTATGGTTTCCTGTAGTAAATTATGTATAATCTTCTCAATTTTTACTCAATGAATATTTTAATTTACATATTAAACCAGTTACTGTAAACTCTTCAGAATTTTTATATATTTTAACATATAAAAATCGTCATAATTTCTAATATAACAATTAAATTATTGTTTGTTGGGTGATTTATAATTTCCTATAGAAAATTATATACAATTTTCATAATTTCTAATATGACAATTAAATTAAGGTTTTTTGGGTGATTTGTAGTTTTCTGTAGTAACTTATATACAATCTTCTCAATTTTTACTCAATAAATATTTTACTTTATACATTAATACAGTGAATCTGAACTCTTCAGAATTTTTATACATTTTAACTTAGAAAATTCATCATAATTTCTAATATGACATTTAAATTATGGTTTGTTGGGTTATTTAAAGTTTCCTGAAGAAAATTATGTACAATCTTCTCAATTTTTACTCAATAAATATTTTTTTTAATTTATACATTAATACAGTTACTCTGAACTCTTCAGAATTTTTATACATTTTAACTTAGAAAATTCATAATTTCTAATGTGACTGTTAAATTATAATTTGTTGGGTGATTTATAGTTTCCTATAGTAAATTATATACAATCTGCTCAATTTTGTCTCAATAAATATTTTAATTTATACATAATACAGTTACTCTGAACTCTTTAGAATTTTTACACATTTAAACTAAGAAAATTCGTCATAATTTCTAATATGACTGTTAAATTATATTTTGTTGGGTGATTTATAGTTTTTTATAGTATATTATATACAATTTTCTCAATTTTGAATCAATAGATATTTTAATTTATACATTAATACAGTTACTCTGAACTCTTCAGAATTTTTATACATTTTAACTAAGAAAATTCGTCATAATTTCTAATATGACGTTTAAATTATGGTTTGTTGGGTGATTTATAGTTTCCTGTAGTAAATTATGTACAATATTCTCAATTTTTACTCTTTAGAATTGTTATACATTTTAATTTCGTTATAATTTTTAATATGTCAATTAAGTTATGATTTGTTGAGAGATTTTAAAATCTTTGACATGATTTATGATTTTCACCAAACTTCACCACAAAATCCAACAAGATAAACACCAAAAAATGATCTACAAGTTGGGAAAACACGTCATTTTCAACAACTCATTCACAATTAAGCTTGACAGTTAACGACCTTGAAACAAGCCCCATATTTACCCATAATAACTTAATCCGAAGGACACAAACAACGATGGTGTCATATTCGAGGAATTTACCGTCGATAATTCGCGACTGTCTAGGATCAGGGTGTCTCCGGCAATACGCTCCAGTCAGATTAGGCCTTATCTCGCGTGTCTCACTGCCAGAGAGGGGGCGTCCTTAATAAAGCCCCCACAATACACGTCCTGTCGCTCCGCAGGAATAATATTGTCTCTGGCGATTTACATATTTCCGAAATGGCTGGTTTATTGTTGTACAACGCTTATATCGGATTGTTCGGTGTAATGGTTGGATTTTGACGTCGCCGACAAAAATCGCAGCCCCCTCGAAACGTAATGCAACATAAGTTATTTAATTTGCGTCAGGGAAGTTGCTGTTTGTTCAGGTGTCCCCGGCTCGAAAATAGTTGTTTATCCATACCGGGGTAACTTCGCGTATTTGCTTTAATTTGTCGACGTAATTAATGTTCGGGGGTAGTTGGGGCCAAAACTGAAATTAATCAAACAGGATTTAAAAGGCCGATTGTACGGGGCTGAAGTCGCATGTGGGACGGTAAAAACGGAGACAAAGACAAGTTCGTGAATTAATCAGGCGACGACGGTAACTTTCGAAAGTTTGTTTAAACGCATCAAAGTGCAGGAACGTCAATAAAGTTTTTTACCCCCGAAGCGCCACATTAAATTCCAACTTTCAAAGGGTATTTTTGACCTAATTTCTTAGTTACATTCTTACACCGTTCCTCGAATTCAAATGTATGGTAATAAAACGGTAACAGGCCATAAACGGAACGAGGGAAATCCCCCGAAACTGGGGTGAAACAAGTTAATTTTTATTTATGCCGACGATGAACAGCAAAACTTTTTGTTATTTTATGCAGATGAACGTACAGAGGACCCGTGCCAATTGGCACGGGAGTTAACTTCTCCCCCTTCCAGTACCTAAAATCACAAAAAAAATTAAACAAATTAAGTTTCACCGCAACAATAAACATCAATTTGGTCCATTCTAATTCGTAAAATATACGCCGAAATGGGGTGAAAGATTGCAACTGTTTCTTTCCGTTTTTTTTCCTGCTTGTCTCTCGGGGAAGTTCCTTAATAATGAGAACGACTGAATTTTTAATTTAAATTATGCGATGTTTTCATTTCATTAATTTGTACAGGAAAAAAGTTCCGCGTCCACGTTTAAAATTCAAACTCCGGATTAATTTTACAGGGTCTGGTATACAAAAGTAATTTGGTCGTTTTTAAGTGAATTTTAAAATGTTACAATTGTCATACGGATTTTGTGTTGTTTTTTTTTTACTGGTGCAACAACGGTGCAACCGAAACTTTAAACGGGAGTTTTCTTGGTTTATGTATTTTTAGGGTAAGTTTTGTTTTAACGACCGTAAGGCGTAAACAAGAAAGATTAAACAACAATTATGACAAATTTTAAGATGAAAAGTATAAAATGTCTCAAGAATTATTAGTTACAGTCTTAAACTTTTAATTAAAATATTTATTAAAAATAAAGTAACAAAATTATCATCAAACAGGCCACAATTTAATATCTTGTAGACCAACAGGAGATAAATTTTATTTATAATTGTTCACGAAGTTTCTTGTTCAGGTTCACAAACTTATTGTGTGGAAGAAGTTTGAGAACATCACTAAGTATCTCGTAGTTCAGTAATAGATAATTTTTATCTCTAATTCTTCTAAAAACTTCTTATTGATGTTCACAAACATCTTGTGGTAGTGGAAGAAGTTTGAAACCATCAACAACTATGTTATAGTTCAGTAATAGATAATTTTTATCTCTAATTCTTTTAAAAACTTCTTGTTGACGTTCACAAACATCTTGTGGTAGTGGATGAAGTTTGAAAACATCAACAAGTACCTTGTAGTTCAGTAATAGATAATTTTTATCTCTAATTCTTCTAAAAACTTCTTGTTGACGTTCACAAACATCTTGTGGTAGTGGAAGAAGTTTGAAAACATCAACGAGTATCTTGTAGTTCATCAATAGATAATTTTTATCTCTAATTCTTCTAAAAACTTCTTGTTGACGTTCACAAACATCTTGTGGTAGTGGAAGAAGTTTGAAAACATCAACGTGTATCTTGTAGTTCATCAATAGATAATTTTTATCTCTAATTCTTCTAAAAACTTCTTGTTGACGTTCATAAACATCTTGTGGTAGTGGAAGAAGTTTGAAAACATCAACAAGTTTTTTGTAGTTCAGTAATAGATAATTTTTATCTCTAATTCTTCTAAAAACTTCTTATTGACGTTCACAAACATCTTGTGGTAGTGGATAAAGTTTGAAAACATTAACAAGTATCTTGTAGTTCAGTAATAGATAATTTTTTCTCTAATTTTTCTAAAAACTTCTTGTTGACGTTCACAAACATCTTGTGGTAGTGGAAGAAGTTTGAAAACATCAACAAGTTTTTTGTAGTTCAGTAATAGATAATTTTTATCTCTAATTCTTCTAAAAACTTCTTGTTAACGTTTACAAACATCTTGTGGTAGTGGATGAAGTTTGAAAACATCAACAAGTACCTTGTAGTTCAGTAATAGATAATTTTTATCTCTAATTCTTCTAAAAACTTCTTATTGACGTTCACAAACATTTTGTGGTAGTGGATGAAGTTTGAAAACATCAACAAGTACCTTGTAGTTCAGTAATAGATAATTTTTATCTCTAATTCTTCTAAAAACTTCTTGTTGACGTTCACAAACATCTTATGGTAGTGGATAAAGTTTGAAAACATTAACAAGTATCTTGTAGTTCAGTAATAGATAATTTTTTCTCTAATTTTTCTAAAAACTTCTTGTTGACGTTCACAAACATCTTATGGTAGTGGATGAAGTTTGAAAACATCAACAAGTATCTTGTAGTTCAGTAATAGATAATTTTTATCTCTAATTCTTCTAAAAACTTCTTGTTGACGTTCACAAACATCTTGTGGTAGTGGATAGAGTTTGAAAACATCACTAAGTATCTCGTAGTTCAGTAATAGATAATTTTTATCTCTAATTCTTCTAAAAACTTCTCGTTGACGTTCACAAACATCTTGTGGTAGTGGAAGAAGTTTGAAAACATCAACGAGTATCTTGTAGTTCATCAATAGATAATTTTTATCTCTAATTCTTCTAAAAACTTCTTGTTGACGTTCACAAACATCTTGTGGTAGTGGATGAAGTTTGAAAACATCAACAAGTACCTTGTAGTTCAGTAATAGATAATTTTTATCTCTAATTCTTCTAAAAACTTCTTGTTGACGTTCACAAACATCTTGTGGTAGTTGAAGAAGTTTGAAAACATCAACGAGTATCTTGTAGTTCATCAATAGATAATTTTTATCTCTAATTCTTCTAAAAATTTCTTGTTGACGTTCACAAACATTTTGTGGTAGTGGAAGAAGTTTGAAAACATCAACGAGTATCTTGTAGTTCATCAATAGATAATTTTTATCTCTAATTCTTCTAAAAACTTCTTGTTGACGTTCACAAACATCTTGTGGTAGTGGATGAAGTTTGAAAACATCAACAAGTATCTTGTAGTTCAGTAATAGATAATTTTTATCTCTAATTCTTCTAAAAACTTCTTGTTGACGTTCACAAACATCTTGTGGTAGTGGATGAACTTTGAAAACATCAACAAGTATCTTGTAGTTCAGTAATAGAAATTTCTTGTGGTAGAGGATGAAAGTACAAGGTAAGTGATATATTTTAAAAAATAAATATCTACCTTACCGACCGGTGGATATCAAAACTAGTTATCTACTTTACCGACTCTTACGTCAAAATGATTTTAATCCAGATTGTGGCAGATGTGATAAGGTAAAACGGCCCGTTTGATCAATCGACGTAATAAAGCGAGGCAGAAAACGGAGTGATGAACTGTAAAGAGCCCAACAGATTGTTTATGTACTCAGACAGTTTAATTGCTAGCGTTAAATTAAACGTTAACAACGAATCGAAATGCAAAATCCCCCGCGTCGACAATTCGAAACCAAACAACTGGAAGAGAAACGTTCCAAATTAAAAACTGATTTAATATAACACACACACAACTCATATCCGATGCGGACGTGCACACGCCCGAGGCATCACAAAAGGACCGTTGCAGCCGATTTCGAAACGCATAACGAAAAGTGCACCCACACACACACTGACACAGAGAGACAAAGAATGTACACACGGAGGACTGGTTTCAGTCGCATGCGGCGCAGATAACGACCCAGACTTTCCGACAAATAGTTTTGTTTAAACGAGATGAGCCCTACTTAAAACGGTCGCGGGAGCGTGACGAACTGCATAATCCCCGGGAAGAGATGCCAGACGGGGGTGGATTTGAAAGGTTCGTTCATTATTTATGGATCGTGCGAGGACTTTTGTGTCCGTCCACCGACTAGAAAATGTACTCCGAATCATATCCAATTAAATCGTAAACAGTGGGCGTCGGAAACCGGATGGAACATCCAGAAAATCCACACTGAATGTGCGTCGGCCGTTCATTTCTTTTTATTTTTATTTTTTTTTTTTTTTGTTATTGACATGCCGTACTAAAAATGTAAACATAATCCAATAAACTTCCAATATCCTTAAACTACCTCTTACACAGCTGTAACATTATATTTTCAATATTCCCGATTTACTGCCATCTCGACAAAATGATTCATGTTTCCAGGCAATCGAATTCACTTTATTATTTATTCGCTGCCGGCGATTTTCCGCCGCCCTTTGACATCGCAAAATGGAATGCAGACTGTTATAATCCCCCATTTACGTTATGTAGTACACTTTATTTAAATATTAACATTGTGAGACTACATGTTGATTCCCTTAAATATTTCAACTTTATTACTATGGATATGTTTTTTTATTTGACTTTTGCTGAGCTACGTTTAAGGAGCTTTTGAAGTGAATATATTCCGTATAAATATCACTTTAAAATTACTCTTAGTAATCACATTTGCCATCATCTAAAACCATTTTGACATAAAAGTCGGTAATATAGATAACTAATTTTTAATGCACATATTCTATTTGACATAAGAATCGGTAAGGAAGATATCTACATTTTAAAATATATTTCTTATGTCGTTTGCCTTACTCTGAATTTAAATTTGACATAAGAGTCGGTAAGGTAGATATTTACTTTTTTAACTTATCTCTTATTGTATTTATTAAAATTATTCAAATGATAATAATATGATATAGAAATAAGAAAGATATATATTTAATTTTTAAAATCTACCCTCCATCTCTTGTCACAAATTCTATTAAAATAATAACATAAAAGCCGGCAAGGAAGATATCTAGATTTTAAAACCTATTTCTTATGTAGTTTGTCAAACTCTGAATTAATTAATTAATTTAATGTTTAAAATCTACGTTTCAATTCTTGTCACATATTCTATTAAAATAATCTGACATTAGAGGCTGCATCTGCATTTAAACATTGTTTATAACCTTCTGATGTGCCACACTTTGTATATGTTTTTTATTTGACTTTAGTTGAGTTACGTTTAAGGAGCTTTTGAAGTGAATATATTCTGTATAAATATCATTTTAAAATTACTCTTAGTCATCATATTTGCCATCATCTAAAACCATTTTGACATAAAAGTCGGTAATGTAGATAACTAATTTTGAATGCATATCTCTTATCAGATATTCTATTTGACATAAGGGTCGGTAAAGAAGATATCTACATTTTAAAATATATTTCTTATGTCTTTTGTCTTACTCTGAATTTGAATTTGACATAGGAGTCGGTAAGATAGACATTTACTTTTTTTAACCTACCTTTTATTGTATTTATTAAAATTATTCAAATTATAATAATAATATAGGAATAAGAAAGCTAGATATTTAATTTTTAATATCTACTCCCCATCTCTTGTCACAAATTCTATTAAAATAATAACATAAAAGCCGGTATGGAAGATATCTAGATTTTAAAACCTATTTATTATGTAGTTTGTTACACTCTGAATTATTTAATTAATTTAATGTTTAAAATCTACGTTTCAATTCTTGTCACATATTCTATTAAAATAATTTTGACATTAGAGTCGGTAAGGAAGATATCTGTATAATTTACTTCTTATCTCATTTGTCACACTCAGCATTAAAGTGGTTTGACACAGAAGAGACGAAAGTTTTTGTTTTACTCCGCATTTAAACATTGTTTATAACCTTCTGATGTGCCACAAAACGAATTCAAAACGTAAATAAGACTTATCTCTTTAGACAAACTGGACAGGCTTATGGATTATGTGTGCCTCTGCAATTTATTTGCATGAGCATACGTACGTATTATATCTGATGACCGTAAAGAAGATCTGGCGCCGTCGTAACTTTTCATAATGGCCTTATTTGTCGTTGGGTCTGGACAATTTCAATAATAATAACAGTCTCCAGATACACTGGCTCGTTCGAGTGTGATGGGTGGGAGCAGGGGGGTAGGAATTACGATGTCCACACACACACACACACACACGCCTCCAGTTGGTTCCAATAAAATCGTGGAAATTCAATTTGCCGACGTAACGTGAAATTTTAAACACCGAAACTATTCGGCATCGTGTCCGAGAAACGAATCGATAAATTCCAATTTCCAAAAGGAGACCGAACGGAAAAAAAAGCTCAAACGACAACGGCGTTTGCATGTAAACAGGACGGCGACGTTGCTTATTAAAAAACGGTAGAATGCAATAACGTCCGGGACCGGGAACGGTTTGATTTTTATTTGTCGTCGTCCGTTCCCGTCGGGAGAGGCCGCCAGGCGGAGAGGACGGGGAACGTTGCCCGTGAAACAGATGTTCGCACTCTTCGGTGTGCCCGCATCGCAATTACCGCGTCCGAAACAATCGATCGATCAATCAAAGGCGGCGGACACGTCGATCGGCGACCAGAAACAAAACGCCGGCACGACGACCGCACAATGGCGGCGGCGAAACGCCGTCCCGGTGTCGCAATTATCGGAAGAAAGTCCCGATCGGGCAGTTGCTGACGCATCTCTTGTCATCCGGGTGTGATACATTGTGCACGGCCCCGACAATGGCACGTCGAACAATCGCGGGGCGGCGATCGTGACGCGTCAGCGTTTCTCGAGGGCGAAAGAGTACGGGGTGGGTGTAGCGGGACGGTCGCCGATAGGTCAGCTGATTGTTTATGCACGACGCCCGTTTAATTGGTAACAGGGACCGAAAGCCGAATTCTCCGACTGATAATGGAACTTCGGCCGACTACACAAACACATCGGGTGAACATGTTCGGGCACGACAGTAACGGATTAAAGTAACAACAAATTAGTTGTCTGACTTACCCACTCTTAAAATTAGACACCTACTTTACCGACTTTAATGTCAAATTCTTTTAATGACATTCTTTCTTACATTTCTTCTCTTGTCACAAAATAATTTGATACATCAGTCGGTAATGTATGTATGTTTTTTCTTATACATTTTAAAACATTTTTTCTTATGTCGTTTGTCACACTCTGATATTATAATTTTTATAAGCTACTTCTTATTGTATTTATTAAAATTATCCAAATAATTATAATTTGATAAAAGAATAAGTAGATATTTAATTTTTAATATATATTTTATCTCTTGTCACAAATTCAATTAATATAATTTGACATAAAAGTCGGTAAGGAAGATATCTAGATTTTAAAATTTATGTGTAATCTCTTGTCACATTATAATATAATAATAATTTGACATGGGAGTCGTTAAGATTGATATTTAATTTGTTTAATACTTATCTCTTGTCACAAATTCAATTAATAGAATTTGACATAAGAGTCGGTAAGGAAGATATCTAGATTTTAAAGCTTATGTGTAATCTCTTGTCACATTATAATATAATAATAATTTGACGTGAGAGTTGGTAAGATAGATATTTAATTTTTGTAATACTTATGTCTTGTCACAAATTCAATTAAAATAATTTGGCATAAGAGTCGCTAAAAAAGATATCTAGATTTTAAAATTTACGTGTTTTCTCTTGTCACATTATACCATAAATTAACTAGACGTTGCTTTAGACAGTGATAAATTTCCAATTCAAAATATACTACTGATACAAGTTACAGAAATCTGCATTTAACCAGATGTTGCTACAGGGTCGAAATTTTTGACAACGACCTCTTCCTAATTCAAAAAATACTACTGATAAAAGTTACAGAAATCTGCATTAAACCAGATGTTCACCTGATGTAAAAATTTTGGACAGCGACATCTTCTCAATTCAAAAAATACTATTGAGAAAAGTTACAGAAATCTGCATTAAAGGGCATACATTTTTAATAATATAAGAATGTTTTCGGACTTTTCTCATCACATTCATAATTATTAACTGTCATTTCCAGTCTTAAAAGTTTTTAATAGAGAAAATCAAACAAAAACAACTAAGAAGAGTAAAGTAAAGGAAGAAAATAAAACGAAACAGTATTATATCCATTTATTTTGAAAACTTTTAATTGCTGATCGCAGTAATCGATAGTGCAAGCTCGGAGTTCACTTCGTAATTAGTTTTTACATAAAAATTTCAACTCGAGAAAACGTGGCGTTTGAAATAGACGGTGTGATTTATTCTCGCCCATTTTTTCATCGGGATGTCGTCGGGTAAGTTTATAAAAATAATCGGTGACAATAAACGGCGATTAATACCGAAACCTTGACAGAGAAAACATGCAAACGAAAACGGCAAAATTATACATCACGACGCTTTTGTTCAGTAAAGTATGCCCTTATTGTGCTTCACTCATTTTGCAACTGTGCATCCACCTAATTTGCATTTAAAATAATGTGGATTAGTAACTTGTATTAAACACACTTTCCGCCTCCGCAGTTCCAACGAGTTTAATCATTTTTTTTTTTTCATTGTTTTCGGTGCAAGATAAAATTTAATTATTTTATAACTACTCCTTGTAGGATCATCAATTTTTTCCTTTATGCACAAGGAAAAAAAACTTTGATGTATTAAGAACCGACGCGACAAAGCAATTATAAATAAACCGACCCGCAACTTCCTGAAGGCCCGGGAGACTTAAAATATCAAAATGATTAATTACAACGTTAAACTTTATGCATTAACCCGGCAAAACGAAATCGTCGCAATTTTCCCGATGAATTATTTATTTGAATTTTGTCTGATTCTATTTTGTCCGGCTAATAAAATTGGTCCACGGACTTCGTGGACAAGTGGAACCATTACGTACACGCAATATTTGTTATGCAGCCGTGTAATTACCTACTTTACCGACTCGAACGTCAAATTAACGTACCAAAACGTACGGCTCAATATCGCAGCGAAGAAGCCGATTGTTACCGTTGGAAATTGTTGCAGGAGAATTGATCCCGCACCACCTGCAGCAATAAACCGATATCAGATGCTCATTCCGACTAATCCGGCCGTATTTACGAGCAATAACACGACAATAAACCCATCGAATAGACACGTTAACGTTGTGGGACTCCCCCGTCAGCGTTGCACCTAATTTACGACCCGGCCCGATAATGGTCGCGCTGGTTCTAAGACTTTTAGCCGTCTGAGGTGAGACGTTTAATGCCACGGCTTGAATATTCAACGGTGCCGTCTTAAGGGGCGGCAGAAATTAAATGAGCAACGTCTTCGAGATGCGAACGACCGACGCTTTTGTTATGGTAATCGGACCGGATGTGATTTACACGGGGGTGGGTTGGTTAATCGAGATTAGCGTGCGTGTCGTTTGTTTAACGGATTAGGTGACAACCGGATTCACGACTTGATAATGATGGCAAAAGTAGAATGATTTCTTCATAGTGTATGATGGTTTTGGGCCAGTTTCTCAAGTGTGTCATGATGATGAACTTGTTTCTCAAGAGTATATGATGATGATGCTCAAGTTTCTCAAGAAAACAAAATATTGGAATAGTTTCTCACGAGTCCATGATGATGATTTTCAAGTTTCTTGATAAAATAAGATATTGGAATAGTTTCTTACCAGTCCATGATGATGATTTTCAAGTTTCTTAATAAAATAAGATATTAGAATAGTTTTTTAATAATTCATGATAATAAGAGTAAAGATTCTTAAGAAATTATTATATTGGATATATTTCCCAAGAGTGTATGATGATAATGAACAAATTTCTCAAGGAATGGAAGAACTAGGTCAAGTTTCAAGACTTGATAATGATGATAGAAGTAGAATGATTTCTTCATAGTGTATGATGGTCCTGGGCTAGTTTCTCAAGAGTATATAATGATGATGGTCAAGTTTCTCAAGAAAATAAGATATTGGAATAGTTTTTCACGAGTCCATGATGATGATTTTCAAGTTTCTTGATAAAATAAGATATTGGAATAGTTTCTTACCAGTCCATGATGATGATTTTCAAGTTTCTTTATAAAATAAGATATTAGAATAGTTTTTCAATAGTTCATGATAATAAGAGTCAAGTTTCTTAAGAAATTATTATATTGGAATAGTTTCCCAAGAGTAAATGATGATAATGAGCAAATTTCTCAAGGAATAGAAGCACTAGGTCAAGTCTCAAGACTTGATAATGATGATAGAAGTAGAATGATGTCTTCATGATGTATAATTGTCTTGGACCAGTTTCTCAAGAGTGTCACGATGATGAACTTGTTTCTCAAGAGTATATGATGATGATGTTCAAGTTTCTCAAGAAAATAAGATATTGCAATAGTTTCTCACGAGTTCACGATGATGATTTTCAAGTTTCTTGATAAAATAAGATATTAGAACAGTTTTTCAATAGTTCATGATAATAAGAGTCAAGTTTTTTAGGAAATTATTTTATTGGAATAGTTTCCCAAGAGTGTATGATGATAATGAGTAAACTTCTCAAAGAATAGAAGAACTAGGTCAAGTCTCAAGACTTGATAATAATGGTAGATGTAGAGTGATTTCTTCATAGTGTATGCTGGTTCTGGGCCAGTTTCTCAAGAGTGTCACGATGATGAACTTGTTTCTCAAGAGTATATGATGATGATGGCGAAGTTTCTCAAGAAAATAAGATATTGGAATAGTTTCTCACGAGTCCACGATGATGATTTTCAAGTTTCTTGATAAAATAAGATATTAGAACAGTTTTTCAATAGTTCATGATAATAAGAGTCAAGTTTTTTATGGAAATTATTATATTGGAATAGTTTCCCAAGAGTGTATGATAATGAACAAATTTCTCAAGGAATAGAAGCACTAGGTCAAGTCTCAAGACTTGATAACGATGATAGAAGTAGAATGATTTCTTCATGATGTATAATGGTCTTGGGCCAGTTTCTCAAGAGTGTCATGGTGATGAACTTGTTTGTCAAGAGTATATGATGATGATGGTCAAGTTTCTCAAGAAAATAAGATATTGGAATAGTTTCTCACGAGTCCACGATGATGATTTTCAAGTTTCTTGATAAAATAAGATATTAGAACAGTTTTTCAATAGTTCATGATAATAAGAGTCAAGTTTTTTATGGAAATTATTATATTGGAATAGTTTCCCAAGAGTGTATGATAATGAACAAATTTCTCAAGGAATAGAAGCACTAGGTCAAGTCTCAAGACTTGATAACGATGATAGAAGTAGAATGATTTCTTCATGATGTATAATGGTCTTGGGCCAGTTTCTCAAGAGTGTCATGGTGATGAACTTGTTTCTCAAGAGTATATGAGGATGATGGTCAAGTTAATCAAGAAAATAAGATATTGGAATAGTTTTTCACGAGTCCATGATGATGATTTTCAAGTTTCTTGATAAAATAAGATATTAGAACAGTTTTTCAATAGTTCATGATAATAAGAGTCAAGTTTTTTATGGAAATTATTATATTGGAATAGTTTCACAAGAGTGTATGATGATAATGAACAAATTTTTTAAGGAATAGAGGAACTAGGTCAAGTCTCAAGACTTGATAATGATGATAGAAGTAGAATGATTTCTTCATAGTGTATGGTGGTTCTGGGCCAGTTTCTCAAGAGTGTCATGATAATGAACTTGTTTCTCAAGAGTATATGATGATGATTGTCAAGTTTCTCAAGAAAATAAGATATTGGAATAGTTTCTTACGAGTCCATGATGATGATTTTCAAGTTTCTTTATAAAATGAGATATTAGAATAGTTTTTCAATCGTTCATGATAATAAGAGTCAAGTTTCTTAAGAAATTATTATATTGGAATAGTTTCCCAAGAGTGTATGATGATAATGAGCAAATTTCTCAAGGAATGGAAGAACTGGGTCAAGTCTCAAGACTTGATAATGATGATATAAGTAGAATGATTTCTTCATAGTGTATGATGGTCCTGGGCTAGTTTCTCAAGAGTGTCATGATGATGAACTTGTTTCTCAAGAGTATATGATGGTGGTGGTCAAATCTCTCAAGAACATAGGATATTGGGATAATTTCTCAAGAGTCCATAATGTTGATTGACAATTTTCTTACCAAAATAGGATATTAAAATTGTTTTTCAGGAGTTTATGATAATGAAAGTCAAGTTTCTTCAGAAATTAGAATATTGTTGGTCGATTAACAATACCATATGTAAACATTTCCATTTTATTTATATTCTTGTATTTTATATATAAATATTGCATATTTGAATCGGTTGTGTTGATTTACATTCGCAGTCATGGAATTTTAATTGACAATTCCAGTAAAAGTTTAAAGTGTATATTTAATTGATTTATATATTAAACAAGAGCCCCGCAAAATCCACAGTTTAAACACGAATTACCAAATACAAAATATAAAGCTTAAAACTTTGGCGAAGTGTTATTTTCCTTTAAATGGCCAATAGAAACTTCCACTCGTTAGTTTTCGATCTCCATTAACAACTCCGTTTTTGGAGACACACAAACCTGAAAATCGCCCGGTGAAGTGCAGGCCACAAAAGGGAAAATTAACAGCGGATTTACGATTGCCGATGTTTTCCAGCCGTCGATCCGTACCGAAATCAAACCCCAAACCATTAGACCCATTGTAAGCGGCCTTGGGGGCATAACGCGTCGTCGGTCAAAGCGAACGGCGATATTCCGTTTTCCAGTCTAGTTATTATCCATGATTTACTTTTTTTTTACACAAGACGGCAAACAACCACGGAACTTTCGGCCCACTATTAAACGCGAATAAATGAGCCGGAACTTGGTCAGGAGTCACGACAGCACGGAGTAATTTAATCAGTCGTGATGGAGGGTCGACTTCTTCAAAGTTGACGCAACTTCGGATAAACCTGGACGGGTTATTATTATCCAAAAAATCAAAAAAAAAAAAAATTGTTCGAACCACGTGACGGAGCGTGACCTTAAATACCCAAAATCAATAGTAAAGACACGAACCGATGGAACGGTGCCAGAAGCAACATCCATCTGCATAACACGCCGAAAATGTCTCATTGTTATTTCATGTCTCGTTCTCGTTGCACTCATTGAAACGTCTTTTTGATATATTTTGCATTTAAAAATTGTTTATCACCCTCTCATGGGCCACTAGACGAATTGTGAACGTAAATGGGGTTTATCTCGTTGGATAAAGTGGACAGGCTTATATATTTTATGTTTACAATTTATTTGCACTAATATCTTACCGACTTTTACCTCAAACTATTATAATGTGTCACAACAGATAACGCACAAGTTTTTAAAACTAGATATCTTCCTTACCGACTCTTATGTCAAATTATATTAATGCAGATTTTGACAGATTTTGTGTCTGTAATTTATTTGCAGTAATATTTTGCCTACTTTTATGCCAAATTATTATACTATTATAATATGACAAGGATAACACATAAGTTTTAAAAGCTAGATATCTTCCTTACCGACTTTTATGTCAAATTATATTAATTGAATATGTGACAAGAGGTAAGTATTAAAAACTAAATATCTACTTTACCGACTAAATGCAGATTTCTGTAACTTTTGCCAGTAGTATTTTTTGAACTAGGAAGAGGTCGCTGTCAAAAAATCCGCCATTGTAGCAACATCTGGTTAAATGCAGATTTCTGTAACTTTTGTCAGCAGTATTTTTTGAATTGGACAGATGTCGCTGTCAAAGAATCTTACGTCGTATCAACTTCCAGTTACTTTTAAGATTAAAGTTAGTTCTTGTTTTCTTATTGTCCATAATTATGTCGTGCTCAGAATTATTATTAATGCCTGTGAGTGTTAATATAATTCGTTTTGCCGGCGAAAAAATAATTCCAGAACTCAAAGAAGTGTGTAATTAGAAGTTTTTATGAAAGGCCTTTCATTTCGGACGCGAAAAATAAAGCCGGCCAAGTTTATTAAAAGTTGTTGTGGAATAAAAGGATCCTGGTGGAGGTGGTGAATTATGTTCGTTCCGCAGGACTGTAAAACTCCATTTACCGGGTTGATTTCGGATTTACAATCGGTGGATGTAATTAATCCAAGGCAAGATTTCATTTCTGTTAGTTTTGATATATGTTTTTTCGGTCGGCGTATAATAAAACTTAAATGGGTCAGACGAGGGTGAAATCAGATATATGTTGGCGGAAATAGACATATCACTGGTGAATGCCGGGGGTCAATATTCCCTCTTTCGGTAATAAAAGGATCGAGTCCTCACGAAAATGGAACCTATTGGAATCCGGGCTTTGATATATTTTAATGTCATATGGTCAGATTTTTTCAATCTACTGCGGGGGTGAGCTTTTGTTCGGCACAGCAAAATTGTCGAGTTGTACAGTGTTCCGAGGCTGAAACCGAAGCGAAATAATAATAGTTTTAATGGTGCAACCCCTTATTTCGGAGCACTTTGACGACTCACTCGCATCCCCCAAGTTTTAATGGGGGGATGCGAACGAACTTCTAATTACACACGTCTTTTTCGACGAATAAACACCCATAAATAAAATCGATGGACGGGCTCATCGCGTAATCCTCTCAGGGAAAAAATACGCTTTTGATTCTTTAAAGTGAAGGGAGGGGTGAGCTAATTCTCATTCAGATATTCGGTGCGTTCTTGGAGAGGAAAGACCCCCTCACGCCCGGGGAATATGAACACAAATTGGCAATTATCAAAGTTTCGATGGAACGTATTCGGCTCATTGAAACCCTATTGGAAATAAATGGGGAACTGCTACAACAATTCATCCGAAAATTTACTTCGATTTTTTTCCCTGTACAAGCAACTCATTTCAATAACGTCTTTGTTTCTCTTGCAGGTGAGCACCCCCGTCCACTTCCACTTAAAGTTGGCAAAAAATTTTGGGTAGGTGAGACGTGGAAAATCGGTAGTTCGTTTAGATTTATGGAGACTGGATTTATTCGAGTTTTCGAGATGACGGAAATTCCCGGTTTTATTTGAACGTTATTGCCTTCTTTCGTTTCTTAATAAGCGTCATTTACGTCCGGATTCAGCTTAAATGCGGCTTCTTTTCGTGCGACGGCAAACACGACGGGTTTTATTATCGATTCCAGTCGCGACCGTTTTTGTTCGAATCGACGGGATTGAAGGCGATGATTAAAAATTGAAATTTTTAATGTTTTTTTCTTTATTGCTCAACGGGAGTCTACATTCAAATATGCAGATTCCTGTAATTCTATTAACTTTAATTAAGCAACTTTTTTTAAATTTGTTAGATGGCGCTGTTAAAAATGATTAGTTGCAGTGACATTCCTTTATTATTTTAATTTATATTGCTTTTATAAAATAATTCAAATTTAAATTTTAATGAACAATTGAGGAATTAATTTTTTTCTACAGAATAAAAATTCTGCAGTGCAGATTTCTGTAACTTTTGTCAGTATTATTTTTTTGAATTGGAAGATGTCGCTGTCAAAAATTTCTACATTTGTAGCCACATCTGGTTAAAAATACAGATTTCTGTAATTTTTGTCAGCAGTATTTTTTGAATTGGTCAGATATCGCTGTGAAATTAACAGACTTCTAATATTAAAGTAATTTAAAATATTGAATAAAATTCAGTATACAAACATTATTCTACAGAGTAAAATCAATGTTTTTACTAATTAAATTTTAATTATTAATGGCGATGGTAAATTTAATTATACACATAAAAATTGACAGTTATTAATATATTTTACACTATAAATTGTGTCAATAAAATGGCCTGAAATAGTATTTATAAATAAATAAGAGATTTCTAATATAATTTTCTAAAATAATTTCAAATATTGAAATTTTATCAATTAGGAAGTTTTCATTGTTAAAAATTCTTAGATTGTAGCAATGTCTAGTTAAATAAATAAAAATATCTACCTCTTTATTGTAGATTTCTGTAATTTTTTTCAGCAACATTTTTTCGATTTTACACTTTTCAGAGTAAAATCAATGTTTTTGCTAATTAAATTTTACTTATTATTGTCAAAAGTAAGTTTACCTATACACATCAAAATTGACAATAATCACTATATTTTATACTAAAAATTTTGTCAATAAAATGGACTGAATATTTATATAATAATAACTGATTTCGAATTTAATTAAAATAATTTCAAATAATTAATGAAATTTTTGTCAATTGGGAAGTTGTCATTGTCAAAAAACTTTATAGCAACGTCTAATTAAGTTAATAAAAATATCTGCTTCTTTATTGCAGATTTCTATAATTTTTGTCAGCAGTATTTTTTTGGATTTGGAGAGGTGTCACTGTCAAAAAATCTTATACTATAGCAACGACTTCTTAAATTAATAAAAATGTCTGTCTTTTTAATGCAGATTTCTGTAACTTTTGTCAGTAGTATTTTTTGAATTGTGAAGATGTCTCTGTCAAAAATTCCTACATTTGTAGCCACATCCAGTTAAATGTAGATTTCTGTAATTTTTGTCAGCAGTATTTTTTGAATTGGACAGATGTCGCTGTGAAATTAACATACTTCTAATTTTAAAGTAATTTAAAATATTGTATCAATCAAAATCAATGTTTCTACTAATTAAATTTTAATTATTAATGACGATGTAAGTTTAATTATGCACATCAAAATTGAGAGAAATTAATATATTTTATATTACAAATTTTGCTAATAAAATGGCCTAATATTTATATAATAATAAAAGAATTTTTATTAAAATAATTTCAAATATTAAAATTTTATTAATATGTATGTTCCTTTATTATTTAAATTTATATTGCTTTCATAAAATAATTGAAATTTAAATTTTAGTTAACAATTGAGGAATTATACAGCAAAGTAAATCAAAAATGGAGATTTCTGTAATTTTATTAAGCAGTTATTTTTTAATTAAATAGGTGTCGCTGCCAAAAACGGTTAATTTATACTGACATCTAGCTTTTTTTAAAATTAATGACAATAACAGTTAATTTTAGCCACGTTTATTAAATGTATATTCTGTTTTTGAGATTAAGATTAAATTTATGATATATGAATGTCATTATGTTACGATATTTATTGCCGTTTGTGCAGCAACGGACTACTAAAATTTAATAGTGCATTTGCATCATTTTACAATATTTTACTAAAATAATTGCAAACGTAGAATAATATCCTGTAGTAAATAATTGTTGTTCTGGGTAAAATAAATAGTTCTAATTAAATTTTAATTGTTAATATTGACGTAACGTTTAATTGTAGATACATTTCAAATGTTGACACTAATTAGTACACATTGTATTTATAGATAAATCTAATTATCGTTAATTAAGCTTTGAGCAAATCCAAGGAGTGTAAGTTGGAGGGTACAATATTGGGGCAAAACGGGAGATGTAGATGACCACAAGATCGTTAGCTAATGTTCACTAATGACATCGATCGGTTGTTTAAATTCTCACGCCGATTTCACGCTGATCAAGCTTCCGCATCCGCCCCCTGAAAAGGACGATAGGGATCACAGCGACCAAAGGGTCAAAGCTCCACCGGGGGCGCAAAACACAAGGACGACGTCTTGAAAAGGGACCGATAAATTTACCCGTTACGTAATTTCGCCGGGACATCTTGTGATGTGGAGCCGGACCGCATTTCGGGGGATTATGCCCCACATAATGGACTGACCGGAATTGAAATATTAAGATTTAATGGACACCCTCTCGTTGAGTGGATGATTTGTGGTGGTCGTCTTTTGTAACAGAGTTTTCTTTTCGCCACGTTCGATATTTCCGGTGCATTCACCCCCCCCCCCAAAAAACAAACAGGGTTGGAAGGCGTCAAGTCGCAGCGACGGGGAAAAAGCATTTCCTGATACGCAAACATGTGGCGCGAAGACGAATTCATAACTAAACACCCTTAAATATTTGCCGAACTGTTCATTCTAAGCGTGCTGCGACGTTCTCGTGCAAACAACCCCCTCATGTTTGCCGGGCGAAAAACGTAACGGAAGTTTTTGATGGCTGCCAGACGTTTCGGGGATAGTTTTTGCCGAACGGAGCGCGGGGGTGGAAAACAGACCTCGGTCCAATCTACTGGAAGGAATTTGTATCGCAGTTTTATTACGCCGGAGGATCAAATTACTTACACACACACACACACACTCCGAGTTCTTTCTTTATGCCCTCCATACCATATCGAATTATCTCCGGCATTGTTCTTCCATTATTGGTCTAACGGCGCAAGTTGGAAATTGCCTCCCATAAACACAGTACAATTTGCATACGTTAAAAGTTACACACCTAGTCCCCCGGATTGTCAGGTCGCGGGCCGGTGAAATATTGCCTCGGAAATTTGATTTATCTAACCCTCACCCCCCCCCCTCGAAGCGCCCCCGCGAAGAAAAACGGGGCGGCACGGTAAGCGAGTTAGTGAATCTCGCACGATAATAAGACTATCAGATTTACTAATGGCGTTCCTCTATTAAATTTAAATTCCGTAGCGTAGCCAGATGACGAGAATGCGCCGTGATGGATGTAGTTGTGAGGAACATCTATTTTCATTAGGAATTATGCAAAGGCAGGGACGGCGCCAACTTGCGTTATGAATATTTTGAGTGGGAAACGAGTCTGAGCCGCGGGTTTGTTATTAGAGGTCTCGTAAAACGACGGCGGTGTCATAGATGCCGGTTAAATTGGGAATCGGACGTGGGCCACGCCTCCTTCGGTTGCGCACGGGGTTCTGCGCACTTGACCACGCGAACAATTAATTCAAAATGTTACTAAGAACGTAAAAAATAACTAATAATGTAAAAAGGCTTGAAAAGTTACTCAAAACGTAAAAAATCATCAAATGTCACTAAAATTTCAAAAAATCACTGAAAAATCACTAAAACCATAAAAAAACAATTAAAAAAGTAAAAAGTTACTAATAACATAAAAAATCACTAAAAATGTAAATACACTAAAATTTCAAAAAAACACTGAAAAATCATTAAAAACATAAAAAATCAGCAAAGTCTTAAAAAGCAAAGTTATTAAAAACGTAAAAGCAAAAATTTAAAAAGTTACTAAAAATCTAAAAATGACAAAAAAGTAGTTACTAAAATTTCAAAAAATCACTGAAAATATCATTAAAAACCCAAAAATTCAGCAAAATCTTAAAAAGTTACTAAAAATGGTAAAAATCATTAAAAACGTAAAAATTTATTAAAATCGTAAAAAACCACTAAAAACGTAAAAAATTACTAAAAATGTAAAAAGTTACTAAAAACGTAAAAAATTATTAAAATTGTAAAAAGATATTAAAATTTCAAAAAATCACTAAACACATAAAAAGTTACTAAAGTCTTAAAAAGTTACTAAATTCGTAAAAAATAACTAAAATATTTTAAAAATCATTAAAAATGTAAAAAATTATTAAAATCGTAAAAAGTTACTAAATACGAAAAAAAAGTTATTAAAATTTCAAAAAATCACTGAAAAATCACTAAAAACATAAAAAATCAACAGTTTCAAAAAGTTACTAAAAACGTAAAAAATCATTAAAAACGTAAAAAATTATTAATTGTAAAAAGTTATTAAAATTTCAAAAAATCACTAAACACATAAGTCACTAAAGTCTTAAAAAGTTACTAAAAACGTAAAAATCACTAAAAATGTAAAATATTACTAAAAACGTAAAAAATCACTTAAAATATAAAAAGTTATTAAAACCGTAAAAAGTAACTAAAAATGTAATTATTAAAATTTCAAAAAATCACTAAATCATAAAAAATTTACTAAAAACCAAAAAATCACCAAAAATTTGATAAAATTTCAAAAAACCACTGAAAAATACTTTAAATTACTAAAAACATATACAATCACTCAGCTTTAAAAAGATCACATAAAATTACTATAAATAACTAATATAAAAATCACTTGAACATATAAGAAAATCAGTAAAATCATAAAAAATCACTAAAAATGTAAAAAACATTAAAAATATAAAATGTTACTGAAATTCTAAAAACGTAAAAAATTAATAGATCATTAAAAATTTTCTAAAAATCCAAAAAGTCATTAAAACTTTAAAATTTATTGAGGAATCAACCGTATCAATATTTGACACCATATTAACAGTATCAAGAATTAATGGGCAGACAAAAAGTAAAATTGAGAATGGGATAAATGACCACGCCTCCCTTGATTGCGCACCAGTTTCTGCGCATTCGATCTCTCTCTCTCTCTCTCACACACACACACACACACACACAGAGGCAAACAATTCATCACAAAGGATTTCTTTTATGTCCATCAGATTCGCGTTTGTTTAAGCGTTTTCCGTTGCACACACATTATTTTATTAGTAATCGTTTGACGAACGATCCCACAAAGCTTTATTAACCGGCACGAAGGTAACAAAACAACGTGCCCAGACGTGTTCCATTATCTCGGGCCGGGGCAAAAGGATAATTACGCCGCCGACATGTGTTACGTATTAATCGCCAGATAAAAAGCCAAAGACCATCGGACGTATTAATAAAAAGTTCTCCTTTTCATTCCCCTTCGGAGAAGATTGTGTGCACGTCGTAATTTTAATACGCGAAGATAAATAACGCATAAACGTTGAAATCTTTTAATTTACGCCGCCGATTTCTTCGGTTTACGGGCGTGGAAGTTTTAATGTTCGACTCGTAAAGTGGATAAGCATTTCGCCATTGATTTTACCGTTTGAACCGGTTGTTTAAGGTGAGGGCGCACTCGAAGTTTCAAGTATGAACATGCTAATTATTTATTTAGGTCGGTGCAAAGTTTTATGAGGCGGAATCAAGTTGCCTGTTTTGTTTTTTATCGATTGTCTTGTTGATTTAATTAAGTTGGGTTAGGTTACAACGGATTGTGTTAGGTTAGGTTATGTTGGGAAGATTAAGTAAGGTTAGGTTACCACTTACGTTCAATTACAACAGAAAAAAGTACAATAAAGTACAAAAACAGAGGGACAAACTCATTATGAAATATTATAAAACACAACAAAAACTTTTATTTACTTTGCCTGTTTTGTTTTTATTGATTACCTGGTTATTTAATTAAGTTAGGTTAGGTTATAAAGGATTATGTTAGGTTAGGTTATGTTGGGAAGATTAAGTAAGGTTAGGTTACCATTTACGTTCAATTACAACAGAAAAAAGTACAATAAAGTACAAAAACAGAGGGACAAACTCATTATGAAATATTATAAAACCACAACAAAAATTTTATTTACTTTGCCTGTTTTGTTTTTATTGATTACCTTGTTGATTTAATTAAGTTAGGTTAGGTTATAAAGGATTGTGTTAGGTTAGGTTATGTTGGGTAAAATAAAGTAAGGTTAGGTTACCACATACGTTCAATTAAAGCAGGAAAAAGTACAATAAAGTACAAAAACAGAGGGACAAGCTCATTATAAAATATTCCGAAACGACAACAAAAACTTTTATTTCCTTTGTCCTCAAAACTCATTGTGTTTGAACAATGATATTAAAAACATAATCAAGAGTAGAAACGCCACGTTTAACATAATGAAGGGAGTTTATTTATTAGGGCAATAATGCGTCTACTAGTTTCAACTAATAACACAATAAAGTTCTTTAATAAATCAAAATTATTAGTTGGAAAGCCATTAATGGATGTGTTTGAGTGTCGCATTAATCGCCGCAGTATTTTGTAATAATCGACAATTATATTAATCCAAATCCAGTTCTTCAAAAACAAACAATTTATTCATCGTTTTCGCCCTTTTGGTAATGGAATAATAAAGCGCGGCAAAATTCGACGTTGCCAAAACTTCCCTGAGTAATTTATTAGGGCGGGATTGCCCGTTAAATAAATATGCGTGTCTTAATTTAAATTTAAACCCGAACCAGAACGAAAAACGTACGTTGCACGTGAAAATTATTAAAAATCTCGTTGTTGCTAAAACGAATGGATTAAGTACGAAATTGAAATATAAAGTGTGGATGAAGTCGCCCAAGTTTCAACTATGTTGTATTAAGGGATTTATTTTGAGGTGGATCGTTTGGAATTATTTTTAAAACTTGGCATACGAAATATTTAATAAAAATGTCGAAAGAATCGAGATTGGGTGATAAAACACGACCCAGTTTTAGTATATGTTGTTTATTTTGCTGTTGACAAAACATATTACAATGTATCCAAGTAATTTTGGTAAAATAAAGGGAGTTTCAGTTTGTTTCGGAATTAATTTCGTCAACTCCACCATAAATAGAATTTATATGTTAGAGTTACATTTTACCCACGTACAAAACTGTTTAAATTGTACAAACAATAGTTACAAATTATTCATATCTACACAAAACTGCTTAAAAATTATAATTATTATGTTAATTTTATACAATTGTTTAGGAAGGAGTAAGAAAATTAAACAGAACTATGTTAGTTTGGAAGAAAAGTCTCCCATCTATTCAAATTATATATATATATATATATATATATATATATATATATATATATATATATATATATATATATTTAATAAAATTGCTTAAACACATTTAGAGCTTTCTAAGTTGTATAAAAGTTGTCAAAAAGTTTCTCATCTGTCCAAATTTTTATAGAATTGTTTAAAATGTTTAAAACTATTATATAAAAATTACTTACAAATGTTTAAAATACTATATAAACATATAAATAAGTTTAAAATTTTCTAAATTGTGTAAGAAATTAATTAGAAGCTTATGCTGTTGTTTCAACTTTGTTCTGAAAGTTTGAACTGACCAACATGTATGAAAGTTTTCAGAAAAAGTTTCCATCTGTCCAAATTTTATAAAAAACTGACTAAAATGATTTAAACTATATAAGTTGCATAAAAATTGTTTAAAAATGTTTAGAGCTTTCTAAATTGTATAAAAGCTTTCTCAAAAAATTTCTCATATGTCTAAATTTTATGTAGAATTGTATAAAATGTTTAAAAATGTCTAAATTATATAAAAATCACTTACAAATATTTAAAATAATATATAAACACATAAATAAATATAAAATTTCATAAATTGTGTAAGAAATTAATTAGAAACTTACGCTGCTGTTTCAATTTTGTCCTGAGAGTTTGGACTATCCAAATTATATAAAAGCTTTCAAAAAAGTTTCCATCTATCCAAATTTTGTAAAAAACTGTCTAAAATAATTTAAACTGTTTAAATTGAATAAAAATTGCTTAAAAATATTTAAATATTTCTAAATTGTTTAAAAGCCTCCTCAAAATATTCATAACTGTCTAAATTTTGTATAGAGTTATCTAAAACGATTAAAACTGTCTAAATTGTATAAAAATTACTTACAAATCATTAAAATAATACATAAATAAGTTCAATATTTTTTAAATTGTGTAATAAATTAATTAATATCTTACGCCATTTTTATTTTTTCTGGGAGTTTCAACTGTCTAAATTGTATAAAAGTTTTCTAAAAAGTTTTCCATCTGTCCAAATTTTGTAAAGAATTGTCTAAAATGTTTAAACCTGTCTAAATTGAATAAATATTAAAAATAACTTTCAAATATTTAAAATAATATATACACATATAAATAAATTGAAAATTTTCAAAATTGTGTAAGAAATTGATTAAAAGCTTACGTTGCTCTTTCTATTTTGTTCAGAGAGTTTGAACTACTCAAATGATGTAAAAGCTTTCTAAAAAGTTTTCTATCTGTATAAATTTTGCATATAACTGTAAAATTGTATAAAAAAAGGAAATTCTCATGTATACAACTGTATATAATAGTTTAAAAAGAATCTAAATTGTATAATAATTGTTTGAGAAGTTTTAAAATAAACTTAATTTATTTGACAGCAAAATAAAACGCTTTCGAACGTGTAAATTATATATAAAATTGCTTAAAAAGCTTTACGAGTGTTTTAATTTTATAAAAGAACAGTTTGCGAAGTTTTTAACTGACAACATCGAATAGAAAATTTCTCAAACAGTTTAACAAACTCTTTTAATATTATACAGAATTGTTGGGAAGTTTTAATTTACTTAAATTATTTATTAATCTATAAAGAAAGTTAATCATTCATCATTCCATAATAGAACACAATAAAGAGTAAACGAAACTAATTAGACATTTCATTTTTTCCCAAATGTCGTTCCAAAGGTGATTTATCAAACGAAAAATCTCCTAAACAAAATTAGCAACTTTTTGCCAAACCAGAAGCCAGTCTGGAAAGTTTTTTCACCCCCTGACACACTCTTCGATTTCACTGTGTCGTCCCCACCCTCAAACACATTGTGCGGACTCGGCTTTTCACTCGCGTCTCACCCCCGGGGGCGCAACGTACGTCACGGCGCCGGAAAGGGAAAATAGTTTCGAATTAGGGCGACCGCAATAATTAAAAACCGGCCGGGCCAATTGAAAGAAATTTGACTCGTGGCAAACTGCAAAATGGATCGAGGCGATGGGACCCCGTCCTTCAGCCCTCACCCCCACAAACCCAGCGGTCATTTGCGAACTTCCACATCGTCGGGAGCTGCAGTCGGGGAAGTTTTGGAAGTGTATGCAAACGAGGACGGCTATTTAAACCGACATAAACATTTCGGTGGTCGGATTTAAAACGAACGTGGACTAACTCGACCCACTCGGTGCAAGTTATGATTATTGCGAAAGTTTCGGCCGGGGGACTCGATCTTTCGAAAGATGAAAAATCGAACGGCTTATTACCCGGATAATGGGGCTGCTTATGCGAGTTTTATAATTCCGGGCTTTATTTATAACTGTGTCGACTTCATTTTTCAGACTGAAAGCTCCGTTTTAAGTTCGTGAAAGAGTGAAATAAAATGGAGGGAAACTTCACCCTTTCGGTTCAGAAATGGGGGGTAATATTAGTGTTCCATCTGAAATTTTGTAATTAGTTATATTATTAATTAATGCGTTGGGGATTATTGCGATTAGAGATTTAATTGCCGACGAAGATGAGTGGAAATATTAAGCCAAATAGATTAATATCTCCGACTTATACATTAATTATCCGGATGAAAAATTAAAAAAATTACGCTTGAGTAATTTGTAAGGATTTAGTTGTTTTAAATTTAAAAAAAAAATGGAATCCACAGGTTTCAAAGTATTAAATTCCATTGAAAAATTATAAATTAATTAATTATTTTTGTGTTTAACTGGTAATTGATTAAAAGTCAGATGATCCAATAATGAACAAAATTATTTCGGCTGTAAAAAAGTGCTGTACCAGCTGGATGGTTTTAAGGTTGCTGAATAATAATGGCCTCTAGAATTTTCTATACAATAAAAAGAACTGATAATTTTATAAAGAGATACTATTCTAACTATTCAAATTGTATAAAAGCTTTCTAAAAAGTTTTTAACTTATCTCAACTTTCTATATAACTTGTCACAAACTGCTTAAATTGTGTAAAAATTGATTTAAAATATTCAAAATTATATTATAAATATATAAATAAGTGCAAAGCTTTCTAAATTGCATAAAAGCTTTCACATGTTTTTCAATTTTTTTATAGAACTGTCTAAAATGTTTAAAGCCATCTAAATTGAATACAATTAGCGTAAACATGTTTTAAATAATTTATAAATATATAAATAAGTGTAAAATTCTCTAAATTGTATAAAAGCTTTTTCAAAAAATCTCCCATCTGTCCAAATTTTGTATAAAACTAAAATGTTTAAAGCTGTCTAAATTGAATAAAAATTGCTCAAATATGTTTTAAATAATTTATAAATATATAAATAAGTCTAAAGTTTTCTAAATTGTATAAAAGCTTTCTCAAAAAGTTTCTGATCTGTCCAAATTTTGTACAGAACTGTCTAAAATGTTTAAAGTTGTCCAAATTGAATAAACATTGCTTAAATATGTTTTAAATAATTTATAAATATATAAATAAGTCTAAAGTTTTATACATTGTATAAAAGCTTTCTCAAAAAGTTTCCCATCTATCCAAATTACGTATAGAACTGTCTGAAATGTTTAAAATTGTCTAAATTGAATAAAAATTGCTCAAATATGTTTTAAATAATTTATAAATATATAAATAAGTCTAAAGTTTTCTAAATTGTATAAAAGCTTTCTCAAAAAGTCTCTGATCTGTCCAAATTTTGTACAGAACTGTCTAAAGTGTTTAAAGTTGTCCAAATTGAATAAAAAATGCTCAAATATGTTTTAAATAATTTATAAATATATAAATAAGTCTCAAGTTTTCTAAATTGCATAAAAGCTTTTTAAAAAAGTCCCATCTCTCGAAATTTTGTATAGAACTGTCTAAAATGTTTAAACCTGTCTAAATTGAATAAAAAATGTTGAAATATGTTTTGAATAATTTATAAATATATAATTAAATCGAAAGTTCTCTAAATTGTATAAAAGCTTTCTCAAAAAGTTTCCCGTCTGTCCAAATTTTGTGTAGAACTGTCTAAAATGTTTAAATCCATCTAAATTGAAAAAAAATTGTTTAAATATTTCTTAAATAATTTATAAATATATAAATAATTCTAAAGTTTTCTAAACTGTATAAAAGCTTTTTCAAAAAGCTTACCATTTGTCCAAATTTTGTATAGAATTGTTTAAAATGTTTAAAACCGTCTAAATTGAATAAATATTGCTTAAATATGTTTTAAATAATTTATAAATATATAGATAAGTTTAAAGTTTTCTAATTTGTATAAAAGCTTTCTGTAAAAGGTTCCCAT
This sequence comes from Aethina tumida, assembly GCF_024364675.1. NCBI lineage: Eukaryota > Metazoa > Arthropoda > Insecta > Coleoptera > Nitidulidae > Aethina > Aethina tumida. The sequence goes on along the minus strand of NC_065440.1, from coordinate 16,039,493 downwards.
CTGTCCAAATTTTATATAGAACTGTCTAAAATGCTTAAAACTGTCCAAATTGAAAAAAAATGTTTAAATAAGTTTTAAATAATTTATAAATATATAAATAATGCTAAAGTTTTGTAAATTGTATAAAAGTTTTTTCAAAAAGCTTACCATTTGTCCAAATTTTGTATAGAACTGTCTAAAATGTTTAAAACTGTCTAAATTGAATAAATATTGCATAAATATGTTTTAAATAATTTATAAATATATAAATAAGTCTAAAGTTTTCGAAATTGTATAAAAGCTTTCTCAAAATGTTTCCTTTCTGTCCAAATTTTGTATAGAACTGTCTAAAATATTTAAAGCTGTCTAAATTGAACAAAAATGGCTTAAACATGTTTTAAATAATTTGTAAATAAATAAGTCTAAAGTTTTCTAAATTGTATAAAAGCTTTCTCAAAATATTTTCTATTTGTTCAAATTTTGTATAGAACTGTCTAAAATGTTTAAAACCATCTAAATTGTATAAAAATACTCAAAAATGTTTTAAATAATATTTAAATATATAAATAAGTTAAAAAATATCTAATATATATAAAAGCTTTTAAGAGTGCTTTAGAAGATTTGTATGAACTGTTAACTGCATAAAAATCAAAGAACCCAATAAATTCTTCGTCCTTTTAATAAAACCCAAACGTACAAATTGATTTCGGTCCAAAAAAAGCTTTATGCACCGCAAGAAAACCGTTTACGTGCCAGTTTCCACATTACCGAACCAACAACAGTCGTCCGTCCTCCAGAAAAGTTGATCAACGCAGATTTACGACCGAAAACCGCCTTTTAATCTGCGCACCCAAAATCGATCACAGGAAAAATTGGACGCACCAATAACTGCATCGTTTATTAAATTGATTTATACGATCGTCCGGACGAAAAAAAAAAAACAAAACAAAACTATTCATTTTTTAACCAGCGGCGAATAACTTTTTTATTTTAATTATCGCCGCCGCGTTCGCAGTACGGCCCTGATGCGAAAGCAGTTCGATTTCATGTAAATCGGCCTAATGAAAATTACTGCAAATTATTCTCATTGACGTACAGCATGTTGATTAAACATTAATGGCTTTTAGAGATATGATGTTGATTTATTGAAGAACTGGCCATTGTAAAATGGCGAATGTGATCACATATAAATTGCTTCATTGCGTTAAATTAGGCATTGCCTTTCGTATTGTGTGTGCCTTAACAAAACTATTCAAGTGCATAATAATGCATAGTATTAGTTTTATCGTAAATGATAGATTATTCAAAATGTTCAAACAGTCATTCATCTAAACATGTGTTGTCATTACAACAGGGTTATAATTAATAATAATAATAATGACAATTACGATAATAATGAGAATGGTGATGATATTTATAACAACGACAATGGTCACAATATTGATACTAATGATAATAACGATAACATTGATTGATTGATGTTGATAATAAATAAGGATAATGCACATAATATCCTTAGATAATTTTGTCATAAGGTAATTCGGTCATTACCTCTTTAAGTAATTCTGTCATTATGTAATTTAGTCATTAGGGAATTTGGTCATAAATAATTCGGTCATTAGGTAATGTGGACATAAGGTAATTAGGTCATTAGGTCATTTGGTCATTATCATAATATTGATAATAATGACAATGACGATAAAATTGACTGTAATAATAATGATGAGGATAATAAAGAAGTAATAAAAATGATGAAAAACGATATTATGGTTATAATAATTCTTCTTTTTTAATTCTGTACAAAATTAACTTTCTAATTGGTTTTTGAAGAGTTAAGACAGTTGTAAATCTATTGGTTGGAACGATTGAAAAACTTCTCAAGCAATTTGTTATAGCAGCTTAAATTTTTGATGTCTGCCTAATTTAGACAGTTTCAAACTTCTCAGGCAGTTAAGTACAGAGAGAGAGAGAGAGAGTTAAGACAGTTTCGAAACTTTTTAAGTCACGTTTTTGTACACACAAAGCTTCCCAAGTATTCGGTACACAACAATAGTAAATTAAACAACGTCAACGTCTCAAGATTATTTTTTTTCCACAACAAAACTTCGTCGTGCCGTCGAAACTAAAATACCGCCGTAGTCTTACGCAAACGTATTTACCACGGCTACGGAATATGTGTTCTCAGACCGTATAAACGGAATTACTTCCACGGAACCACTCGAAAGCAGTTAAGTTCCTTTAACTGCAGTTAATTAGAATTACTGCGCTTTTTGTTACGTGCCACCCAGCCACCCGATATTCGCAAACAAAATTATTTACACGATCGGCAACAACCGTCCCGGATTTTGCCGCAACATTTGCCCCAGAAACGGCGGCCCGTGTTTCACGGGGTGTGCATCTGACGCACGGAATAATTCGCCCGGTATTTGACGGTTAAAAATAATTTGCGACCGATCGTTTCCGGTTTTGCACGTCCGTCAACTTCATAGTCCCCCCCCCTCTTCCTGCCGATTGCACCTTAATTAACCCCGACAATTGTTATTCTAATAAATGGTCAATTTCACTATTATTATCATCATTATCGATTTTCATCATTTTTACAATAATTATTATCATTATTATATTTGTTAGTTTAGGTTATATTATTACTATTGTTTTATAGTTTTGCTCATATTATCATTATTGTCATTATTATCGTTATTTTTATCATTATCATATTTATTATTTTTAATACCTTATTAATTATTGTAATCAGTTTTATCATTATTATCATTATATTATCGTTTATCATCATTTTTATCACTTTTTATTATCATTATTATTAGGTAATTTAGTCATTAGGTAATTTGGTCATAAGTTATTCGGTTATTTAGTCATTGGGAAAATAAATAAATTTGATCAGATATTAGTGATAAAAAAATATAAGAATTATAATGATAATAGTGATAAAATAGCCAAAAATTATAAATGTCTAAATTATGTACAATTATAACATTGATTTTAACAATAATTATAAAAATAGTGACAATAATAATAATATAAGGATAACAACAATAATGATAATATGGTGAAAACTATTTCACTTCATTTTTGTCACTTTTTTATTATCATTATTATTAGGTAATTTGGTCTTAAAGTAAATTGGTAATTTAGTCATTAGGTAATTTGGTCATAAGTTATTCGGTCTTTTAATCATTGGGAAAATAATAAATTTGACCTCATATTAGTGATAAAAAAATGTAAGAATTATAATGATAATTTTAAATTATAAACAATTATAACATTGATTTTAACAATAATTATGAAAATAGTGACAATAATAATGATAAAAGTAAATGTAATGAGAATATTGATAATATGAGAATAACAATAATAATGGTAATATGGTGAACACTATTTCACTTCATCTTTATCACTTTTTTATTATCATTATTATTAGGTAATTTGGTCTTAAAGTAAATTGGTAATTTAGTCATTAGGTAATTTGGTCATAAGTTATTCGATCATTTAGCCATTGGGAAAATAAATAAATTTGACCTCATATTGGTGATAAAAAAATATAAAAATTATAATGATAATTTTAAATTATAAACAATTATAACATTTATTTTAACAATAATTATGAAAATAGTGACAATAATAATGATAAAAGTAAATGTAATGAGAATATTGATAATATGAGAATAACAACAATAATGATAATATAGTGAAAACTATTTCACTTCATTTTTATCACATTTTTATTATCATTATTATTAGGTAATTTGGTCATAAAGTAAACTGGTAATTTAGTCATTAGGTAATTTGGTCATAAGTTATTCGATCATTTAGTCATTGGGAAAATAAATAAATTTGACCTCATATTAGTGATAAAAAAATATAAAAATTATAATGATAATTTTAAATTATAAACAATTATAACATTGATTTTAACAATAATTATGAAAATAGTGACAATAATAATGATAAAAGTAAATGTAATGAGAATATTGATAATATGAGAATAACAATAATAATGGTAATATGGTGAACACTATTTCACTTCATCTTTATCACTTTTTTATTATCATTATTATTAGGTAATTTGGTCTTAAAGTAAATTGGTAATTTAGTCATTAGGTAATTTGGTCATAAGTTATTCGATCATTTAGCCATTGGGAAAATAAATAAATTTGACCTCATATTGGTGATAAAAAAATATAAAAATTATAATGATAATTTTAAATTATAAACAATTATAACATTTATTTTAACAATAATTATGAAAATAGTGACAATAATAATGATAAAAGTAAATGTAATGAGAATATTGATAATATGAGAATAACAACAATAATGACAATATGGTGAAAACTATTTCACTTCATCTTTATAACTTTTTTATTATCATTATTATTAGGTAATTTGGTCATAAAGTAAATTGGTAATTGAGTTATTAGGTAATTTGGTCATAAGTTATTCGATCATTTAGTCATTGGGAAAATAAATAAATTTGACTTCATATTAGTGATAAAAAAATATAAAAATTATAATGATAATTTTAAATTATAAACAATTATAACATTGATTTTAACAATAATTATGAAAATAGTGACAATAATAATGATAAAAATAAATGTAATGAGAATAATGATAATATGAGAATAACAACAATAATGAGAATATGGTGATAACTATTAAAAATTATAATAGTGATAAAATAATAATCGTTAAGTTATACAGTCATTACATCATTAGGTTATTTGGTCATTCGGTCATTAGGTGATACGATTATTAGGAAATTTCGTAATTAGGTCATAACGTTATTTGGTCATTAGATATTTCGGTCATAAGTAATTTGATTATTTGGTCATAAAGTACATACGGTCATTAGGTCATTTGGTCATTAGGTAAAGTGTGTGAATATTAAATTAAAATAAAAAAAATATATTTTTTTCAGAAAATATGGACAATTTCTATTTAATATTAAAAAATTTTGTATTTACATAAATATTTTGTACAACTCAATATTTTTTTACAATTTGAATTGGATTTTGTACTTTCATTTATATAAATTTTATAATTTTAACATATTACTATATATAAAATGATAATTTTATAGTGAATTATTTATGAGCGACTTACCAAATTTAGTTAAATTGAATCAAGTGTTTTAGAATGAAGTAAATTAGTTATTTTTGTTTTTGTTATTTCAATAAATTTCGTTAAATTAGACTAATGAAATTGCTCACATTGTAAAATAAATTGGTAGTTACTAATTTACGAACGTTCCTTTAATAATTCGCAGTGCGAATTTCGCATTCGTCGCCGTCAAGTTAACATAAATCAGACGTGATCGAATCCGTTGAATTAGTGAGCGACCGAAAATTGCTTTATGGAATTTTAAATCGCTTATTAATCATCCGGTTTGTGCTCAAAATTAGCCACGTCTACTCAATAACACCGTCATCCAAAAGAAAAAAAAAACAGCCCACTTTGTACTTTGATTTCGTCGTAATTGGACCGCAAATAAAACGGTCCCATATAAGAAATTAAATTAGAATTTTAGAACTGCAACCGACACGTCGTCGCGAGAACGAACGGCACGATCCTTTAAAGCCGTCCAGTGTTTCTTACCGCCCTGATTAAATCCACTTCATTTAACCCACCGTGCACCAGCCAATCTAATAGAATATGCATGGAAAAAGTGCAACCCTCCCCCTCCCTCAAGCCAAACCCGAAACGTTCCTCGACTTTATCAAGTGAAAAGTGCATCCCGAGCGTCGAGTATCCGGGGCGCAAACAAAAATGAAACGGGGTAAAACCGGGCGGAATGTGCATATCGTAAGTCAAAGCCCGACTTAATATTCGGGTCGCTTACGGGAAACAATATTCGGGGGGATGATACGCCGCGAGACGCGGAAATATGATTGTGGTCGGGGTTGTACACCACAGCTAGTGGAGTTTTCGACGTGTTATTTGGAAGAAGTGCAGGTGCCGGGGTGGTTTTTCGGATTTTCCGCATGCCAATGTAATAATGGAAATTAGGAGACGGAGAAAATCTCCGTCTTGTTTTATTAAGTCAGTTCTTTTCGACGTGATTGAATTTTAGTTTTTTTTTTTTTTTTTTTAGTTGAATTCCTGCTGTACAAAATAGAAACAACCTGCTTAAATGTCTGGTTTATTACAAACTTAAGAGTAATAAAAGTTTATGTCATAAAATAGTATAAAACTGTTGAAACAATATTTATATAATATAAAAAAATAAGTCTCAATTTTATTTAAAATTTGGGGACAATTAAAACAACTGTAAAAATACAGAAATGTATAAACTTTTTAAAAAATTCACTGTAGAATTATTTCTGTAGTGTGAAGTTTCAATTAAAGTTCTTCACAATTTGTACAATTTTCAACTTTTGATCAAATTACCTAATGATGAAATTGTCTTATGACCAAATTACCTAATGACCGAATTGTCTTATGAAATAATCTAATGACTTATTTATCTTATTACCAAAATTCTCTAATGACCTTATTACCTTATGACCAAATGGTCTAATGACCAAATTAGCTTCTCATAGTATCATTAATCTCATTTCATTTAGTTATATCATTTTTATTATCACTATTTTCAGAATTTTCATAATCCTTATATTTTTTATAGTTCTGACCATGTTCTCTTTATTGTTGTAAATATCGTGTTATCAATATTATCAACACTAATATCAGATCAAATTTTTAATTTCTTAGTTATTATTATTATTTCTCAATGACCAAATTACGTTATGACCAAATTAGTTAATAATGTAATTAACTTATGACCAAATTACAAAATGACCGAATTATTTATGACCAAATTACCTAATAACCGAAATGACTTATACCAAATGACCAAATTAAATATTTAAAACTATTTAGAAAAAGTTGTGGAGTTGGAGAAATTGAAGTAACTTAAAAATTTGAAGAAACTACATCTTGAATGAAGTAGTGATATTTAAGTTCCTCAAATAAATAAGATTATTATAAAAATTTTGACGAGATTTCTTTCATAATTTTATAATTTTTAAGTAATAAAGTTTAACATTAGAGAATTGTGAGACTTTTTAACAAAATCTTTGTTCAATTTGGATAGTCTGAAACTTTTAAATTGTATTAAACTTCTATTTCTTTAATTCTGTACAAAAATCGAATTACCTTATGTCCAAATGACCTAATGACCAAATGATCTAATGAGCAAATCAGCTTATGTCTAAATTACCTAATGACCAAATTATCTAATGACCGAATTACCTAGTGACCACGTTGCCTTATGACCGAATTACCTAATGACCAAAGTACCTTACCAAAATTTACCAAAGTTTTTTAAACAATTAAAACAATACTTCTTCAAGAATTAACTATAAAATTATCATTGAGGAGTAAAGTTTCAATAAATTTCTTTACAATTTAGGGACCTTTTAATAAATCAAGATAACAGAACGAATTTGTATACAATATACGAACTTTTTTTATCATTTTAAAATAATCATTGAACATTTGATAAAACTTTGACACAGAAAATTATTAGAAATTTCACAATGAAAATACCATTTTCCCGTTCCAACATGATGTTTTCCACCTAACTCCAGGTCGAACGTAAAAAACAATTTAAAAAACATTTTTGCGTTGTTTGAAATTCCCCGTTCGACCGCAAACAAGCATAAATCGTGCGCAACACCCGGAACAACTCCACTAATAAATTCGTCGGCAGGGAGAGGAAAAAAGGAGAGCGGGCCAGGCCAACTTTTTAACATATAAAGCGGCACATGTCAATAATACGTACTATATATGTTTATCAAAACTCGGCGAAGGCACAAAGGAACGAGAAACAATGAAAGTTTACGGGAACGTACGACATAAAATAAATTACGATTCCGGAACAACGTTTCCATGTAAAAAAATCCGCAGGATTACGTTACCCACGCGGTGAAATTAATAAATAATTTTTCGGTCATGTACGTCACAAATCAATATGAAATCGAACTTGGACACTTGTCGAAACGGCGAAGATTAACCATAACCGTGTCACGACGTAAAAACTGACGATGGCACCGGAAAAATTTCCATAACCAATCTCGAAACTTTTAATAGATATAGGAATGATGTCTTAACTTGGAAAAATTTTTCAATTATACAAACTCGGCAATATCGATTCCCCGAAGGCGGCCGCAACGATTTCAAATAACTAATCCAAAACTTTCGACAAGATTTATTCTTTCTGCACTTCTTCGGATAAAACTTAGGCCCCCCCGCCATCCCCTACAGGCAGCGTTCGTTGAGCGGTCGAGAATCTGTTTAGAGCACCGGAGTGTGTTTCCGTACCGGAGCCCGGATTATTTGCTCGACGATGGAAAGAAACTACTTTTATCATTGTCGGTTTAATAGATAAAAGATAGTTGTATGAACAAACGTACTTAGAATCCAGAAGTACGTTTGTTTGTCTAAGTTTTAGATCTTTACCTTCGCTTTGAGCACCACTTTATATAAATTCGTATTATAATTTATGTCTCATAACATTTTATGTATAAAATTAAACTAATTATATAATTTTAATTCAACGATTTATTTTATTACTTCTTCTATACAAAATTTTGGTAGATGTCAAACATTTTAAATAGTTTTTCTCTATATTAAGGATAGCTTCAAACTCTCTATGTACAAATAATAAAATAGCAATCACTTTTTTACAATTCATAAAACTTTAAGTTTCTTGAAGAGTACCTTAAACAAATAAAATAGTTTTAAAATATATTTGAGCAATTTTTACCAAGTTTAGACAGTTTTAAACTCTTTAAACAGTTCTTTAGTCAATTTAAGCATCTTTTCTATAAAAAGTTTAGACAAATGCCAAATATTTTAAAGAGTTCTTTATATGATTGAGTTAGTTTTAAACTCTTTAAATAAAAATGACCAAATAGCAAAACTTTCAATCATTTTTTTTACAATTTATAAAACTTTAAGCTTCTTGAAGTGTACCTTAAACAAATAAAATAGTTTTAAAATATATTTGAGCAATTTTTACCAAGTTTAGACAGTTTTAAACTCTTTAAACAGTTCTTTAGTCAATTTAAGCATCTTTTCTATAAAAAGTTTAGACAAATGCCAAATATTTTAAAGAGTTCTTTGTATGATTGAGATAGTTTTAAACTCTTTAAATAAAAATGACCAAATAGCAAAACTTTCAATCATTTTTTTTACAATTTATGAAACATTAAGCTTCTTAAAGAGTACCTTAAACAAATAAAATAGTTTTAATATATATTTAACCAATTTTTACCAAGTTTAGACAGTTTAAAATTCTTTAAACAGCTCTTTAGTCAATTTAAGTATCTTTTCTATTCAAAGTTTAGACTAATGTCAAATATTTTAAAGAGTTTTTTGTATGATTGAGATAGTTTTAAACTCTTTACGTAAAAAATGATCAAATAGCAAAACTTTCAAACATTTTATTACTATTTAAAAAACTTTAAGCTTATTGAAGAGTAGCTTAAACAAATAAAATAGTTTTAAAATATATTTGAGTAATTTTTACCAAGTTTAGACAGTTTTAAGCTCTTTAAACAGCTCTTTAGCCAATTTAAGCATCTCTTATATACAAAGTTTAGAAAATGTCAAATATTTTAAAGAGTTCTTTGTATGATTGAGATAGTTTTAAACTCTTTACGTAAAAAATGATCAAATAGCAAAACTTTCAAACATTTTATTACTATTTAAAAAACTTTAAGCTTATTGAAGAGTAGCTTAAACAAATAAAATAGTTTTAAAATATATTTGAGTAATTTTTACCAAGTTTAGACAGTTTTAAGCTCTTTAAACAGCTCTTTAGCCAATTTAAGCATCTCTTATATACAAAGTTTAGAAAATGTCAAATATTTTAAAGAGTTCTTTGTATGATTGAGATAGTTTTAAACTCTACGTAAAAATAATCAAATAGCAAAACTTTCAAACATTTTATTACTATTTAAAAAACTTTAAGCTTATTGAAGAGTAGTTTAAACAAGTAAAATAGTTTTAAAATATATTTGAGCAAGTTTTACCATGTTTAGACAGTTTTAAACTCTTTAAACAGTTGTTTAGTTAATTTAAGCATCTTTTCTATATAAAGTTTAGACAAATGTCCAATATTTTAAAGAGTTCTCTGTAGAATTAAATTACAATTTACAAAACTTTAAGCTTATTGAACAGTACCTTAAACAAATAAAATAATTTTAAAATATATTTTTGCAAATAATTTTTTTATTTTTGTAATTTAAAGTTTAGACAGTTTCAAAACTTAGTGAGACCAATTTTACATAAATAAAAGAGCTTAAAATATTTATTAAGCAATTTTTTACCAGTTTTATCCAAAATTTCATAAATTTAAATTATGGTTTATTATAAAAAAGTAATTTTTAATAATTTATTACAACAAAACGTAAATTATGATTGTCCATAAAAATAAAAAAACTATTTTTTTATATATTTTTCCAACATAAATCTTTACAATATATAATTTATCATTGTACAACATAACCGACACACATCGTGCTAAATTTAATGTTTGCAATACATACGGCCATAAAGTTGTTTTGTTGTTTTGTCAATTGCCCAATTGGCCGTTAAAAAATTGAGCCCGAAGGTTGTTTTTTACAGGAAATTAAACCGAAACCGGAGCTAGTTTAAAATTCAAAAAAAATACCCATTTTTCCCCACAAATATTCATGTCAAGCCAATTTTTATTATTTGTTTCTGTTTTTGAATCAATTAATTAACTCATTTTTTGAAAAATGAAATATAGGGAAGGCGAACGGTGACTTAAAAAGGAAGTTCAGTTTGTCCCTCGGGCTTCGGTAATTATTCGACTTCGGCGCCTCAAAAATATCCGCCCGTCCACGAAATGATGTACGATTTCCTTAATAACTTCGGATAGATTCGGCGAGCGGGTGGGGGCGAAAACTTTCGGGTGCCACAATGGACTCGCGAAATCTGAAAGTGACAAGTTGAGGGGAAGTTTTTCGTTTGACGGAATCGCCATCAATATCGGTTTTGACGGGCACGGTCTGATCCTGTCGACATCATTATATTGATATTTATGCGAGTCCGTCGGGGGCGGAATTATTCTCTACCCCAGTTCATGATTGCTTTCGGTTTTATATCGAAAAAACGGGATTCGTTTATTCGCTGACAACTGACGTTTATTAAGTTTAGAATTTGGATATTTTTATACAATTATTTTCTTTTAAATTTTTCGTGGATTGGGGACAGGAAAATGTAATTTAGGGTTTTGATTCGTGATTTATTTGATTACATTTCAATATTTTTGCCTTAAGCTGTTTTATTATTTGAAAGCTTTTTCTAACTATGCCATTTATTTTTCCCTGCATTGTATTAAATCATTTTTTTGAGTTAAAAATGGTGTATTCCAATTTATAAATTTAAACAACACACATTTTTGCGTATTTCCACAATCGACGTGAAAAATATACGTTAAAAATATTAAATAAATTCCACCCCATTTGTCAGGACTAACAAACGCAATAACGTGGAATCAACCGCATAATTTTATTTTATTTTCCCCGTCTAGTTTTTTTTTTTTTGTTGTATTTTTTATTCCAATTTACCTCCCTTAAACCGTTTACCTTATTAATCTCTATTTAGTCCCCCCACGGCCGGGGCAAACGAAAACCCACTTGTCTCCTGGCAAATAAAAATTTACGGCCGGCCATTCCGAATAAATAATTCATTTTAAAACGTTCCGTTCCGTCCTTGGTTGCGCCAGCATTTTTTCCGAAACCCCTTTCACCCGTACCACACCCCAACAACCCGCACGATTCGTGCCGGTGCAATTATGACAATTAAATTAGCCGCTAATTGCCGACCTGGACGGATGAATTCGCTAAATAAACCGCTTAATTGCGTTTCACCCTTCTTGGACTTTTTGGGGCTGCGATATCTGAACGCTGCGGCGGTGTTTGAATTTGATTTGGATGTTTGTCTACAGACGACAGCTTAAGTCAATTTTCTTATACACTTTGAGTTCATTTAATCCTTTAATATTTTTAAAAGGTATCTGAGAATTTTTTTCTAATATTCAAATTTATTTCTTTTTGATTTAATTAAATTCATTTTCTTGCTTTGGCTTTCAGTTTATAACAGTTTTTATAATTTCTGCTGAAACCAGAAAATTATTTAAATATAGGTTACTTTTAATTTTTTAATAAGAAATTCGTACAGTTGTTTCAGTAGTTTTACATTTATATTAATTCTTTAAAAATTTTAAAACTCAGGGAGTTTTGTAAAGAATTTTAATTGAAAACTTACACTACAACCTCAATTTTTTAAATTACTGTTTTAATTTTATTGTGAATTCATTAAGAAATTCGTACATTGTATAAAATTTGCTTCAGTAGTTGTACATTTATATTAATTGTTTAAACATTTTAAAACTCTCTAAATTGTAAAGAAATTTAATTGGAAACTTACACTACAGCCTCAATTTTACACATTACTGTCTTAATTTTATAGTGAATTCATTAAGAAATTCATACATTGTATAAAAATTGCTTCAGTAGTTCTATATTTATATTAATTGTTTAAAAATTTTAAAACTCTCTAAATTATAAAGAAATTTAATTGAAAATTTACTCTATATCCTCAATTTTTTAGATTACTCTCTTAATTTTATAGTGAATTCATTAAGAAATTCGTACATTGTATAAAAATTGCTTCAGTAGTTCTACATTTATATTAATTGTTTAAAAATTTTAAAACTCCCTAAATTGTAATGAAATTTAATTGAAAACTTACACTACAGCCTCAATTTTATACATTACTGTCTTAATTTTATAGTGAATTCATTAAGAAATTCATACATTAGATAAAAATTGTTTCAGTAGTTGTACATTTATATCAATTGTTTAAAAATTTTAAAACTCTTTAAATTACAAAGAAATTTAATTGAAAATTTACTCTACAGCCTCAATTTTATACATTACTGTCTTAATTTTATAGTGAATTCATTAAGAAATTCATACATTGGATAAAAATTGTTTCAGTAGTTGTACATTTATATCAATTGTTTAAAAATTTTAAAACTCTTTAAATTACAAAGAAATTTAATTGAAAATTTACTCTACAGCCTCAATTTTATACATTACTGTCTTAATTTTACAGTGAATTCATTAGGAAATTCATACATTGGATAAAAATTGTTTCAGTAGTTGTACATTTATATCAATTGTTTAAAAATTTTAAAACTCTTTAAATTACAAAGAAATTTAATTGAAAATTTACTCTACATCCTCAATTTTTTAGATTACTCTCTTAATTTTATAGTGAATTCATTAAGAAATTCGTACATTGTATAAAATTTGCTTTAGTAGTTCTACATTTATATTAATTGTTTAAAATTTTAAAACTCTCTAAATTGTAAAGAAATTTAATTGAAAACTTACACTACAGCCTCAATTTATTACACTACTCTCTTAATTTTATAGTGAATTCATTACGAAATTCATACATTGTATAAAAATTGCTTCAGTAGTTCTACATTTATATTAATTGTTTAAAAATTTTAAAACTCCCTAAATTGTAAAGAAGTTTAATTGAAAACTCACACTACAGCTTCAATTTATTACACTACTCTCTTAATTTTATAGTGAATTCATTAAGAAATTCGTACATTGTATAGAAATTGCATCAGTAGTTGTAGTAAGTATTTAAAAATTTTAAAACTCCCTAAATTGTAAAGAACTTTAATTGAAAACTTACACTACAGCCTCAATTTTATACATTACTGTCTTAATTTTATAGTGAATTCATTAATATTCCAAATAATAATAAATAAATTTGTCTTTAAGCAAAAAATAAAAAGATACACAAATCCAGGTCAACAACACCGAAAAAAATTGGACCAAGCAAGCAAACACGTAAGTCCGACACGAACGTATAACGTCCCTTCGGAGGATATTTAGCTTGAAATTGGGGTATTTCCAGCGTCGGGACGTACGCGACGTTGATCGATGCATTTTATCGGGCCGGATTGATTATTTACAAACATGTCTGAGAGCATCTCCCGTCGGGCATTTATCTTTGTTTGTTTTTTTTTTGTATTTTTCATCCCGCAGGCGACCGCTGAAAAATTCCCTTTTAATACGACGCGAATTTGCACATGCCGATTTTTTTTTATTTTTTAGTTTTCCACCAGTCGGGCACCAAACAGTTTTTTTTCGTTTTTCCTTAAACCAGATCTATTTTGGGTCGGGATAATGCGTTTCGGTTTTTGTTTGGCACCGTTTTTAGACAATGTAACGTCCAAAAATAGGTCGCGGGTGATTGTTATTACGGTTTTGCGGCTTCGAATTCGGTTTGTTTAATATTTAAAACGTCTAAATTTAGGTTTGGGACGCACAAACAACATTAACACGCCACCATTAGCAAATGGATTTTAAACATGGATTAAATAAACCTTTTATCATTCAGAATCTGAAGTATTTAATTAAAATTAACGGGAAATATTATTAAAACAGGTTTTTCATGATTAAAATATGGCGTAAGTAAAAATAATCCTAAATTTGTTGTAAAATCTAATTCAACTAAGCCTAAAAAATATTAAATTAATTTTAATTAGGCTTTTAGATCTAATTATATAAATATATGTTGTGGTGCCATCTGTGCTTTGGTAGCTAAAGTTACACCTCACAACTAAGCAGATGGAAAAATTACAGAAAACTTTAATTTCTATATAGACATATTGTGTCTCCATCTGTGTTTTGGTAGATGAAATCATAACAGAAAAGTAATTAGGACATTAACTAATGTATTACTGTACTTTTCACAACTATTACTACACAAATCCAACTTAATTAAACCATTTGACCATTCCAACAGGGCCAATACGACGCCATAAATCCGATCCGCATCCAGCAACAAGTAAGTAACGCTAATTAGTATTGAAAACGCCGTTCGGGGTCTGTTTGCAGAAGTAACCGGACCCCGATGCACAGACTCACACACGCCCCCCATTCCGCCCCCCAAAACACAACAGACAAGCACGCCGACACGGTCCATAATCAAGTCCGGTCAAATGGGGTTGCGGATTGAAAAAATCACGGTGTGTACTTAGGATCGCTGTTCGAAATGCAGTCGACTGTTGTCCGGTGAGTCCGGTCCATTTGTATAACGCGTACGAACAAACGGCGGTTCGGATTAATATCCGGAATGGGATCGATTGATTTTAATTTGACGGTTGTTTTGAATTGCCCGCCCGAAGTGACGTCACCGGTGCCTAAAATGAAATGCTTAATTTTGGATTTTAAATCTGAGGTGTGGGGTGTAGTTAAGGAGGGTGAAATCATAAACTGGCGCTCTCTTATTAAATCATTAAGACCCATCCCCATAAACATTATGTTGTTTAATGGGCTTTTAATTCTCGATGAATTTTTCGAATTTAATTACCGGCGAAGTTGGCGTCTCTCTTGCACCACTTGACGGGCTTAATTAAATTTCCATCCAAATAAAGAAAACGTCGGACGAGATAAGGGCGCAGAGGGAGAGGTAACAGAAGTAATGATACAGAAAGCTGAGATAAGAAAAATTAACCATTAAAGGGACGATGAAAAGAGCCGTTGTAGGCGAATTTATTACTTTTAATGAAGCAGTTCCATTGCAGGTCGCGGTTCCAGTGGGGGTTTTCAATTATGAACAATAAACGGGGGCCCCGGGTTTAATCCGCGGTGCGGCTGCCGCAAAAATACGGACGTGTAATTCCCCGGATTATCTGCATCGTGTTCGACTGCAGCCGCAATTATATGTTACGATCTGATGTGCTTTTAATTAAGACTCTGGTCGACGTGGTGCTTTGTGTTTGTGTTTACCTGTGCATTGATTGTGGGGTAATTGGGAAACATGTGGTGGTGAAAGGTGAAAGTGGATTTGGCCTTGAAGGTTTAATTAAATAAAATATAATTCTCGTATAAAATAAATAAAATAATGTCGTGTAAAGTTAGGTAATATGTCTTAATTATTCAACAAAATTAAATACAAATTAACACTTTCTTAAAATTTTCCATTTTGTTAATTATTTTCTTCACGAAATTTTTATAAATTTTCATATTCTTAAGGTTTTATCAATTTTAAAATATTCAAAATTTTATAATTTTTTTGTATAATTACTTTTTTTATGATTTTGTCAATTATATTTTTAGACATTTTTATATTCGAATTTATACAAATTTTTAAGATTTTTATATTTTTAAAAATTTCAAAATTATTAAATTTTTTAAAATTTTTGATTAGAAGTTTTCTTAATTTTGTATATTAAAATCTTTATGAATTTCCACGTTTTTGTATTTTTCAATTGCAATTTTTGTAAATTTTTATATTTGAATTTGAACAATTTTTTAAGATTTTTATATTTTTAAAAATTTCAAAATTATTAAATTTTTAAAAACTCTTAATTGGAACTTAATTTTTATATTAAAATTATTTTGAATTTCCTCATTTTTGGATTTTTCAATTACATATTTTGAAAATTTTTATATTTGATATTGTACAAATTTTCAATATCATATTTTTAAAAATTTCAAAATTATTAAATTTTTTGAAATTTTTAATTAGAAGTTTTCTTAATTTTTATATTAAAATTGTTATGAATTTCCATATTTTTGGGTTTTTTAATTACATTTTTTAAATATTTTTATATTTGATTTTGTACAAATTTTTATATTTTTAAAAATTTCAAAATTATTAAAAATTTTTAAATTAATAATTAGAAGGTTAATTTAAGTAATTATTATATTAAAATTTTTATGAATTTCCATAATTTTGGATTTTTCAATTATATTTTTTGAATATTTTTATATTTGAATTTGTATAAATTTTTAAGATATATCTATTTTTATAAATTTCAAAATTATTAAATTTTTTGAAAATTTTAATTAGAAGTTTCTTTAATTTTTATATTATAATCTTTATGAATTTCCATATTTTTGAATTTTTCATTTACATTTATTGAATATTTTTATATTTGAATTTGTACAAATTTTTAAGATTTTTATAAATTTCAAAATTATTAAATTTTTTGAAATTTTTAATGAGAAGTTTTCTTAATTTTTATATTAAAATCTTTAAGAATTTCCACATTTTTGAATTTTCCAGTTTCATTTTTTGAATATTTTTATATTTGAAAATTTTACAAATTTTTAAAATTTTGATATTTTTAAAAATTTCAAAATTATTAAATTTTTTAAAATTTGTAATTACAAGTTTTCTTAATTTTATATTAAAATCTTTATGAATTTCACCATTTTTGGATTTTCCAGTTACATTTTTTGAATATTTTTATATTTGAATTTTTACAAATTTTTAAAATTTTGATATTTTTAAAAATGTTAAAATTATTAAATTTTTTGAAATTTTTAATTAGAAGATTTCTTAATTTTTATATTAAAATCTTTATGAATTTCCATATTTTTGGATTTTTCAATAACATTTATTGAATATTTTTATATTTGAATTTATACAAATTTTTAAAATTTTAATTTTTATATTAAAATCTTTATAAATTTCCACATTTTTTAATTTTTCAATTACATTGTAAATTTTTATATTTTAATATGTACAAATTTTTAAGACTTTTATATTTTTAAAAACTTCAAAATTTAATACATTTTTTTAAAAGTTAATAAGTTGAAAATTCCAAAATTATGAATTTTTTAAAAATTTATATTAAAATCTTCACCATTTTTGAGTTTTATATTTATTTTTTTTACAAATTTTAAATTCTTAAAATTAAGTTCATTTCAAAATTTTTTAATTTAAACTAAATATCTCTTCAAATTAATTATATATTTAATTTTAAAAATTTTGGCACATATTAACATTTATAACTATATTAAATTGTTTTTATTTTAATGTAAATTAACAGTTATGTGAATTTTAAATGTGAAAACCCAAAAAAATATAAACAAACAAAGACAATAAATTCAAGAAATAATCAAAACAATGTCATGTTTCCACATTATTTTATTATCATTGCAAAATAAATAAATACACACATATAAATGTGTCTGTTTTTAATTTTAATAAAAGATTTAATGGCACAAAATGATTACATTTACGGGCGTTATGTGTTCGATTGCTGACTAGATAAAAAATCAATTTCGTTTTATGCGTCCAGATCAAAGTGAAACACATATTGTGTATAAAAAAATATATACACGCTCCAAACGACAGTTCATTTTTATGGCGATGCAGTGATATAAACAGACAATGAAACTCGATGGATGTAAAGCTTTAAAAGTTTTATAGTTTTTAAGAGGGGAACATTCTTTATTGTTCCAACCGCCATACTAAACTTAAAAGCATATTTGTTTTATGTCTTGTGCGAAAATTATACAGCCCGGGCACTAATCTTTTTCGATTTTGGGGTTGGAATCTAGTAAATCAAGCTTTCATTAACAGGGCCTTAATTTATGCAGTTTTTTAGGCGTTAAGGGTTGATTTATTAATATAAATCGAAGTTCTAAGGGCTAATTATTGGCCATTTGGCTGAAAAAATAATGGGGTGGGTCCTTAAAGTTTTTGAATTTTAATTAGTTTAAAATATATTAAATTAGATTCTAAAAAAAATCTAGAAATATTCTAAATAAATACTAAAATAAAATACTAAATAATAATATATTAAAATAAAAAAAAATAAATATAAAATTTAATTATATATTTTTATTTTAAACTATAAAGTATAAGTAACAAATAAATTAAATACATTAATAAAACAAAACTTAAATTAAAAGAACTAAATTTCAGTGTGACTGTCAAATCTTCAATAAACTAGAAGTAAACACGTCAATTAACATTAAAAAGATAAAAGATAAAACAGCCACACCAGTTCCATAATTTCTCAGACGTTCCAATTTTTTTTTATTTCTCCAAATAGGTCACAAGAAACTGGTCCATTAAAACAAGAGGTGGAGCCGATAATGTTGGTAGACCGCGATTTATTCGGACGTGGGGGAATTAATTGTTTGCGGTCCGATTTCCTGTTCTCTTCCACCGACCACTTCGATCTTACACCGGAAGATTAAAACGACGACTTAATCGAAGGATTTGTTACGACGTTACAACTTAATTTACATCCACTTTATTTTTCCACCATTTCATTAATTAACACGACGCCATCACGGTGTTCATGAAGGTCACCTGCGCAAACACTCCACTGCGCATCCATAAACTCACTTCACGTTGTTCCATAAAGTGTGTCATGATTTAATTTGTGTATTGTCATAAATCAGACGATTCGGGACGTTGTTGTTGGTGAAGCTCAAGGAAAAACATTATCTTCCAGTCGTTGTTTCATTTGACCGACATTTACGACCAAATTTTATTAATGACGTCGCCTTTCAAACATCCCCCCGAAAGCGGCGGGCTTTTTTTCCATCCCCCGGCCCCTTCATTGTTGTAAAACCCATGTAGGTCGACACTCCGCCGTTTTAATCAAAATTTCATGCGGAAAAAAAATTGTATTCACGGAGCGGGAAGCATTTATCAAGGCGAGGCACAGTCTAAATATTTTAGCGTGTCGAAAAGTTACAATTTAAAGGGATGATGCTTCTGTTTTATGGAGTTTTTTTTGTGTGGGGCTTAATGAATTTTCGTTCGCTCTGAAGACGTTTTTTAATTAGATAATTTGAGTGGCACTTTCACTGTTTAATGCTGCGTTAAAAGGTCCACACTGTGGTGGCGGCCGAGACAAGGAGGGGCAGCAAGTAGTCCCCCTGGGAGGTGGTGTCGCAGCCGCTGCACTTGTAGCCGGGACCTTCCGCCTTCAACTTGGAGTTGCACAGATTGTAGTTGCAGACGTCGCAGTTGATCACCTCGTCGATGTTCATCTCGTAGTACTTCCCGATGAAGTCCTTCAAGTCCAGGCACGAGTACTCCATGGGGAAGCAGCTCCTGAATATCGATTCCTTGTTCACCGCCTGTCGCGTCCTGAAGACGGCTTCGAGACAGATCTCGTCGAAGCGACACATGTCGGTGAGCAGGGGCAGGTCGACGTTGCAGTTGATGCACTCCATGTGACACTGCAAGCTCTCCCTGTTCGCCTCGAACTCGGTGCCTTCCGGCTCCAGGTGCACGTTGCACATGTCGTGGCCGCAAAGGTTGCACGCCACCACCGCCGTCACGTTGAGACTCATCTCCCGCAGATAGTCCATGACGTGGCCGCAGGAACGGGTCGTGTCCAGGCAGTTGCGCACGATGGCCGGACGGGTCGAGTTGCCCAAGAACGCTATGGCCTCGATGCAGAACTCCTGGAGCTCACAGCGTAGGGTCTCGCGGGCACTAGGCGTGGGACAGTTGAGGCACTCCTTGAAGCACAACAGGTTACCGTGGACGGACAGCCACATTGTTAAGAAGACCAACTTCAACATGACACTGTTGTGTGTCAGTTGTCAAAGCTGAATGTTTACTTTACGGTTCCCGGTGGGGAAGTTACGGAGCGGAAAATATTAAATTAGTTATGTGCGGATCGGCCGCCGGGGATGAGCTGGAAATACGTTAATTTCGGGGGGTGTTTTACGGGTGATAAGGTCATTTTTGCTCGGAGATAACATCGTTATAAATAAGGGACATTGGTGGGATTTATGATAGTTTGTAAATCCGTTTGAAACTTTCAGCCTTTGGGGATTAATTAAACCAAATGGAAAACTTCCGTGTGTACCTGGAGTAGTTTTTGGTCCAGGAGTTGGATGAAGGCAATTTTATTCATTTTGTTCTTTGAAATGTTGATCAATAACTTCTAACTAGTACGGGAAACTTTTATATAAAATATTTAGCTCTTAATTGTGGTGTACTTTGAAACTTTCAGGATGTTTTACTTGCATAGTAGAATAATAAGTCAAATATTGTTATTTATTCAAAAGAAATCAACATCATTAAAAAATAATAATTTTACCAAATTAGCTACCAATTAAGGAGAGCTTAAAAGCTTTGATGACCTTCTACTTGCTAAGCAGAAAGTAAAGCACGTTATTTCTGTCAATTCAGATGAAAACAAAGTAATTCTATAAAAGTATCGTACATTTTTAAATTATTATTCGTTTTTTTCAATAGAATTATCTGTTAATTAAAGAAAACTTGAAGAACTTGATGATGTTATGCTTACTAAGTAGACTATAATGTCAAATATTGTTAATAATTCAGAAGAAATCACAATAATTCATTAAAAAATTGATATAATTTAACCATTACATTCTTCAATCGACTTAGCTATTAACCAAGGTGAGCCTGAAGGCTTTGATGACCTTCTACTAGCTAAGCAGAATGTAAAGATAAATATTTCTATCAACTCAGAGGAAAACAAAGCAATTCTATAAAAGTATCGTACATTTTTAAATTATTCTTTGTTTTTCCAATAAAATTAGCTGTTAATCAATGAAAACTTGAAGAACTTGATGATGTTATACTTACTAAGTAGAATGTATAGTTAAATATTGTTAATAATTCAGAAGAAATCAAAATAATTCTTTAAAAAGTTAATAAAATTTAACCATTACATTCTTCAATCGACTTAGCTATT
Organism: Aethina tumida; assembly: GCF_024364675.1. NCBI lineage: Eukaryota > Metazoa > Arthropoda > Insecta > Coleoptera > Nitidulidae > Aethina > Aethina tumida. The sequence continues at coordinate 16,017,940 of NC_065440.1, read as the reverse complement.
AACAAAGGTGAGCCAGAAAGCTTTGATGACCTCCTACTTGCTAAGAAGAAAGCAAAGCTAAATATTTCTATCAACTCAGAGGAAAACAAAACAATTCTATAAATGTATCGTACATTTTTAGATTATTCTTTGTTTTTTTCAATAGAATTAGCTGTTAATTAAGGAAAACTTGAAAAACTTGCCAATGTTATGCTTATTAAGTAAAATGTAAAGTCAAATATTGTTAATAATTCAGAAGAAATCAAAATAATTCCTTAAAAAATTGATAAAATTTAACCATTACATTCTTCAATCGACTTAGCTATTAACAAAGATGAGCCAGAAGAAATTAAAATAATTCTTTACAAAATAGATAAAACTTAACCATTACATTCTTCAATCGACTTAGCTACTAATAAAGGTGAGCCTGAAGGCTTTGATGACCTTCTACTTACTAAGCAGAAAGTAAAGCTAAATATTTCTATAAACTCAGAGGAAAACACAACAATTCTATAAAAGTATCGTACATTTTTAAATTATTCTTTGTTTTTTAATAGACTTAGCTGTTAATTAAGGAAAACTTGAAGAACTTGAACTTGTTATGCTTACTAAGTAGAATGTAAAGTCAAATATTGTTAATAATTCAGAATAAATCACAATAATTCTTTAAAAAATTGATAAAATTTAACCATTACATTCTTCAATCGACTTAGCTATTAACAAATGTGAGTCTGAAGGCTTTCATGACCTTCTACTTGCTAAGCAGAAAGTCAAGCTAATATTTATATCAACTCAAAGGAAAACAAAGCAATTCTATAAAGGTATCGCACATTTTTTAAGTATTCTTTGTTTTTTCAATAGAATTAGCTGTTAATTAAGAAAAACTTGAAGAACTTGATGATGTTATGCTTACTAAGTAAAGTAAAGTCAAATATTATTACTATTTCAAATGATAACAAGGTAATTCTATAAAAATATCATCAATTTTTTAAATATTCTTTGTTTTTTTCAAAAGAATTAGCTGTTAATTAAGGAAGATTTGGTGATATCATACTTACTAAGCAGAATGTAAAGCCAAACATTGCCATTGATGCAGAGGAAAACAAATCTCAGTTGATGTTTTACTTAATAAGCAAAATGTAAACCCAAACACAGCTATTGATTCAGAGAAACAATTGCGCAAGAATTTGATAAATTTCAACCCTTAAAACTGAACGTACACCATTATTTACTCATTAACATCGAAAATTGCAGGAGGGGGCAACCGGCACGGCAGCATCAGTTTTAATTAACTGCATCATCAATAAACCCCCCGCGTCCCAAATAAATTCTCACGACTCGCACAACGCGCGAAACGGTCCTGCAATCTCCGCAGGAACAATTACAGTCGGGAATCGCTTTTTAATCATCATAACTCATTTTCCGGCGGCGAAACAAATGATGCGGCCGGACATGCCTTCGGTTAATTGTTAAGGAAAACAATGAAATTTATGATTTAATTAAGACTTATCTGGCGGCGTTTTATTAATACCCGCAGAGGGGGTTGATTTTTGTTCTGTAATTGTTCACTCTCAGACGCAACATGTAACTTTGGGACGCACGTATGTGTGTGTGCCTGGGAAAGTTTCGGTAGCTCCCAGCTGCCGCGGCGTGGGCGTCTGTTCCGCCGGTTTCGTGGGCGGGTTGAAGGGGTTGTTCGTGGAGATGTTCACCTTTTCAGGCGACAAATTGTCTTCGGTACGCCACGGCAATAATAAATATGTCGGCGGCGAATTGAAAAATGGACACGTTTCGGGTGCGCCGTACAATTTCCAATTCGAATGGAATTCGGGGATGTTTCCATTTTATTTATTTACTTTTTTTTCGGTTGTCATTGCTTGTATTTCCACCAGACGGCTGATATTTATGGTTGGTTATGGTGTGACAAGTTTAATTAATTGTGTTTCGTCATAAGGGTGGAAGTAGTTCGATTCGCATTCATTCGACCAAAATTGGGGCATCTGTCCCACGATATTTCAGGCGTAATTCCTCCTACAACTGATTACTTGTTTGCGATGATCCGTCGACAAACAACTTTCCAAAAGCCACTTCTCGTGTCTGCCCCACAACTTTTAATGATTTCATTAATGGTATTGTTGGATACTCCATTAAAACTAACGATACGAGTTGACCGTTCAACTGGCTATAACTCCCCCATTGCAATTTTACTGCTCCGGCCATTATTTTATTACCGAGAGTCATTAGTAATTTCTGCTGTTTTTTATTGAATTTTTGACTCGTTAATTTTGTACTTTCATTCATTTTAATTTTTGGTAGAATCACGTTTTTTTTAATTTATGCCTTTGGAAATTGATTTACATCATGAAAAACTAATGATAAAATTACCTAAATTATGTTTTTCATCACAATTTTAATTTAAAATTATTTTTATACCTTTTTTCAAAATATGTCTTTTGAAAATATTTTATATTCTTACGTCAGATGTTAGTTTCCATTTATTTCTAATTACTTTCAAACCTTGTTGAATTTGGAATAGATTTTTAATTAAAAAATACTTATATTAAATATTTTTTTTTTTTAATTTGTGATGTATTTTGAAAATATTTTACATCAGGAATATTTCCTGAGACTCCTTAAATTTAGAAAACTTGTTTTATATAAAAAATCTGATAAAGTCTCTTTAAAATTATTTCTATACCTTTTTTCAAAATATGTCTTTTGAAAATATTTTATATTCTTACGTCAGAAATATGATCTAATAAAAATGTTCACTAAGTTATATTAGTTTTCATTTATTTCTAATTACTTTCAAACCTTGTTGAATTTGGAATACATTTTTAATTAAAAAATACTTATATTAAATATATATTTTTTTAATTTGTGATGTATTTTGAAAATATTTTACATCAGGAATATTTTCTGAGACTCCTTAAATTTAGAAAACTTGTTTTATATAAAAAATCTGATAAAGTCTCTTTAAAATTACTTTTAAACCTTTTTTCAAAATATGTCTTTTGAAAATATTTTATATTCTTACGTCAGAAATATGATCTAATGAAAATGTTCACTAAGTTATGTTAGTTTCCATTTATTTCTAATTACTTTCAAACCTTGTTGAATTTGGAATACATTTTTAATTAAAAAATACTTATATTAAATATATATTTTTTTAATTTGTGATGTATTTTGAAAATATTTTACATCAGGAATATTTTCTGAGACTCCTTAAATTTAGAAAACTTGTTTTATATAAAAAATCTGATAAAGTCTCTTTAAAATTATTTTTATGTGTCTTTAAAACTATAAAACCTTTTTCAGATGTAAAATCCCTGGTAATAAAACGGCACAGTAAACAAATAAAATATTGAGGAATAACATAATGTATAAAATAAGTAATATTAACGTTTTACACCTCTGGAAGTATTTTATGCAGTCACGACGACTCGTTACAGTTATTACAGTTTTATGTGTGTCATTAAAGGAGCTTCTTTATGCAAAACGAAAACCAAGATTATGTAGAAAAGCTGATGAATCAACGCCTCGAAGTAACACCTCAGTTGTTTTCCAACCCTCATAACTTATAAACTCCTCAAGCTAAATCAACCAATTATAAACTGAGCCCGAAACCAAAAATTTAATGCCAAACCAAGTAATTCCTCCGGTAACACGTCCGGTTTTTATTAAATCGGTTCGATTACATCGTTGGAGGCGCCGGCTGTTTATTTCAATTAGCCCGTTCCGGCGTGAAGGGGGTGGAGACCTCTCGGACTGATTAGCGCTGAAAAACCAATCAACCGGTCGAACAACCGATTCCTTGCCTACAACCTCACACACGGCGGTAAAACAGGAAGAATTGGGAGTCGCATCATCCCTGATTAAACACCAAAATGATCGATTACACATTAAATAAATTGATCGGGGACCCCGAAAGTTTTATCTTTCGCCACTGAACCGGCTGGAATGAATATGCATGAGATCTTGATGAAGTTGTTCGATGAACGTGGGCCCTAATTAAATACAAGATGATCGATGGCACAACAACGATTCCGATGGAGAAAAATCCAACCCCCGTTTTAACTGTCGAACGACAATTCATGTAGTGACTCTCTACGGGGGAAAAAAGCCGAAAATCCGGCGAGGTAAAAGGCAATAAAGGGCACATGTTTCAAGTAACCCGTTAGCGGTAACATAGCCTACATCGCAGTCGATCGATCAGAGAGGTATAGGTAATGGAACAATAATGGCCGTCCCGTTGATATATGGGTCGCCATTATGTTTTAAAACCCCCGCCGTTTATCAATATTATTGGAAAATGGCCCGAAACGTTGACGGCGTTATCTTGAATCGCTGCGGTGCAGGATGCACTCCGACGCCCTTTTTGGCTCTTCGACGACTCGGGGGATTTACCCAGACACGGTGGTGCTGTATGTTAATTAAATTTGGGCTCTGGCAAGTTATAGCTAAGGAGTATTTCTAAGCCTCTTTCTAGAGACACTAATAATTTCTATATTTAAAAGTTTCTTTTATTAAATTTAAGAAGAGTCAAAATCAATTAAAAATTAATTAATATATCATACAATATTTCCAAATTACATCACAAATTTAAAAAGATATTTAGAAGATTTATAAATATTTTTAAATTAACAATGTTTTTTTTTAAGCTGAACGAAGCTTAAATATATTTTGTTTGTTAATTTTCTTTACAAAAATGTTCCTGAAATGAAACATTTTCATAACAAATCACGAATTTTAAAAAATATAGTTTTTCAGTATTTATAAATTGAAAAGGGTTTCTAAATTTAAGAAGAGTTAAATATAATTAAAAATAAAATAGAATATTAAGAAAAAACATAATTTATTTATTTTTTTTATTGGAGAATATTCCTGCTGAAAAATATTTTCAAAATACGTCACAAATTTAGAAAAATATATAATTTATAAATATTTATAAATTAAAAATGTTTTTTTTAAGTTGAACGAAGCTTAAATATATTTTGTTTGTTAATTTTCTTTACAAAAATATTCCTGACATGAAATATTTTCATAATTAATCATGAATTTTAAAAAATATAGTTTTTCAATATTTATAAATTGAAAAGGATTTCTAAATTTAAGAAGAGTCAAATATAATTAAAAATAAAATAGAATATTAAGAAAAAACATAATTTATTTATATTTTTTTTTTTATTGGAGAATATTCCTGCTTCCTGAATTTAGAAAAACATATAATTTTAAATATTTTTAAATTAAAAATGTTTTTTTTAAGCTGAACGAAGCTTAAATATATTTTGTTTATTAATTTTCTTTACAAAAATGTTCCTGAAATGAGACATTTTCATAACAAATCATGAATTTTAAAAAATATAGTTTTTCAGTATTTATATATTGAAAAGGATTTCTAAATTTAAGAAGAGTCAAATATAATTAAAATTAAAATAGAATATTAAGAAAAAACATAATTTATTTATTTTTTTTTATTGGAGAATATTCCTGCTGAAAAATATTTTCAAAATACGTCACAAATTTAGAAAAACATATAATTTATAAATATTTTTAAATTAAAAATATTTTTTAAGCTGAACGAAGCTTAAATATATATTTTTTTTGTTTATTTTCTTTACAAAAATATTTCTGACATGAAATATTTCAGTATTTATAAATTGAAAAGGATTTCTAAATTTAAGATGAGTTAAATATAATAAAAATAAATTAAAATATTAAGAAAAAAACATAATTTATTTATTTTTCTTATTGGAGAATATTCCTGCTGAACAATATTTTCAAAATACATCACAAATTTAGAAAAATATATAATTTATAAATATTTTTAAATTAAAAATGTTTTTTTTTAAGCTGAACGAAGCTTAAATATATTTTTTTTTTGTTTATTTTCTTTACAAAAATATTTCTGACATGAAATATTTCAGTATTTATAAATTGAAAAGGATTTCTAAATTTAAGATGAGTTAAATATAATAAAAATAAATTAAAATATTAAGAAAAAAACATAATTTATTTATTTTTCTTATTGGAGAATATTCCTGCTGAACAATATTTTCAAAATACGTCACAAATTTAGAAAAATATATAATTTATAAATATTTTTAAATTAAAAATGTTTTTTTTAAGCTGAACGAAGCTTAAATATATTTTGTTTATTAATTTTCTTTACAAAAACGTTCCTGAAATGAAATATTTTCATAACAAATCACGAATTTTAAAAATATAGATTTTTAGTATTTATAAATTGAAAAGGATTTCTAAATTTAAGAATAGTTAAATATAATTAAAAATAAATTAAAATATTAAGAAAAAAACATAATTATTTTTTCTGACATTTCATAATTCTTAAGTATTAACTATTATAAAGTATTTTTAAATTATTTAAAAATATCTATGAAAGATTAAAGTAATTTGACACTGGAGTTGGTAAAGTAGGAATTTACAAATTATCTCTGAAACAATAAAATAATAACGTATATAAGTGTTGCTAAGAAGAAATTTAAAATTTATTTATAAAAGAATAAAATAATAAATAAATAATAATAAAAATATTGTAAAGTTTTCAGTCAATAATTGATAATTAAAATGTAAACATTTAAATAAATATAATTTTGTATCCATTAACTACAATTAACATTTAATGAATAATTCATACACTCTTTTATTAATTTAAACATTAACTAATTAATAAACAAATATTTGACAGCATTTATTGTTCCATTATTCCATCAATCAATCATAATCGGTTTAACTAATTAGAATACACACAACATACAAGTGAATTATTGTCCAATTTGTCAAGAACAAACGCCTAAATATCGATACCATCTAACATTACAATAATTTAAATAAACGCGATTAGTTGACAACATTTTAATTTTAAATGGCTGCCTCCTGAACGGCACCAGCTACCCCGCAGTGAAAAAAAAAATCGAGGAAATAAATCAACAAATCGCTTCCGTATGCAAATATCTGACCATTATATTATTCCTTCGGCCGAAAAAAATAACGCCACCGGATGTATAATTTCAATAAATCCGAACGAAAGCCGTATAATCTTGCGAACGAGTGGAGCCGAAACGAATTTATGTTCACCCCATAACGTTCGACGTTTTGCGGATTATAAATTTTTGGTCTGATTGACTCGGTTCGGATGGCAGAGGATTCTGCGATAATGTGCCGATTCCATTAGCCGACGACGTTCACCGTTAGGGTCCGACTTAATTGGGAACGGGCCCGAGGACGGGTGCGCGTCGGAGCTAGTGCGCATCCGAGGGGCGTGGCTACGTCGTAGTTCCGTCAGTGACCACCAAATTTGGATTTAAATGTTTAAAAGTAAGAGAAACGGATTTTTAAAGCAAACACGTTAAACAACCCCAACAATCCGGGCGACCGGAAAAGTAAACTCCGACAGGTCGAACAAGTTCTCGGCGAAAGCGCCAAGGCTGACCGGCTCGAAACACTTAATCTCTTATTGAGCCCGAAATAAATAAGAGGGTCGTAACGGTTAACTGCGGTTCCCGAGGAGCCGGACGGCGGGGGGCATTGCACGGACGAGTTGCCGACCCCTTTGCTGTCGCTCGTAAAGAAACACCGGCACCGCCGGTCCGGATTCCGACGAAGACACTTATATCTACTTTGTTCGATTAGTTCCTACCTTGCCGCCGAAACGGGAATGTGGGAGGTGTCGACGGCGACCGCCGGTCCCGCTATCTTGGCCCGGAGGGGAGGAATTTATTGCGACCGTAAAACCGGAAGGAGCAGTTCTGCGGAAAACTGGATAGTCGAGTCGAATTGTAACCGGAACTCGAACGCCGTCCCGTTAATATTGTCAAGTGATCATTTGTCACATGCAATATGTTTGGAGGCGAATAAATAGGACGTTCCGGCCAAAAAAAATCAATTGTTTTAAGGCATATAAGCAGTTAAAGTGATATATGAAAGATTAACGTAAATTTAACATCTACGAGTGAGATGCCAATATTGCAGGAATCTTTATTTTAAAATAGGTAATTGTTTACTTTAGCTATCATCCAAAAGATGTCGCCAACATCATTATAAATAATTATTATATTATCCATGAGAAACAGAAATAATTTGACATAAGTGTCGGCAAAGTAGGAATTTATAAACTACATATAATAGGATTAAAATAACTTGACATAAACGTCGGTTAAGTAGGAATTTAAGAATCATGGAGGAGCATAATAATGAGACACGGATGTCGGTAAAGTAGGTATTTACCCAATTGGTAACCGTAACGTAACGTAAATTCCATTAAATACGCCGGTTTTACTCTGGCGACAAAAACAAAAACGACACGTCTGTTGCCTCACGTAATACAACAGAGACATTCCCGCGTACTGTAAGCGAGTCGATCATGCAAAACATCCCCCCCAAAGACGCCCCGCCGTTCGGCAACCGAACATAATGGAAAGGTGAGACGGCACAAAGCGATAATGAAGGAATTCTCTTCGACTAATCAGTTTAAAAAGTAACGCGGCTCCAACGTTTAAAATTCAGTTAGCTGATAATTATTCCGAGTTTCCCCCCGAGAGGGTCGGGCGAAAGGGGTGCGACGGTGGTGGGGCCACGGCTTCGGTAACTGCAAATCCAATTAGCCCGTATCAAAGGCCATTAATTCGATTTTATTATTATTATTTTTTTTTTTGTTGGAGTTTAAAAATTGATTCTTGGGGGTGTGCGACTCATAATTATGGCGGAGGTGAGAAGTTTTTTTCATTTTTTTTTTTGACGTAGAAATGCGACGGAATTTACGGAACGGTGGATGAATAATCGAAAAAGGTGCGGGGGTGGGATTAAAACGTTTGCAAAACCGGAAGTTTTGTTATTATAAAACGGACGGGGAATGTTCGTTTATATTTTTCATCATTTTTCAATTTGTATTTTTGTCGAAAGAAAATATCTTTTTAATTTTAGTTTTAAAATTTGTTTAAATATATATGTTGATTTTATTTGTTAATATGTTTTTAAATTATAAAAAGTAATAATTGTAAATTGTGCCTCTTTTACATAATTTTTTATTTAAATTTTAAAAATTTACATAAATTATTAAATAAATTCTGCAAAAATTTATCCGCATTTTATTTAAATTATAGATTTTAATTGATTTTTTTCCTCATTATTAAATAAAATTACACAATCTTTATAAAAATGATTTGGCGACATCTTTTGAGTGGTAGCTAAATTAAAGAGTTACCTATTTTAAAATAAAGGTTCCTGTAATATTTGCATCCCATAAAACACTTAAATATACTTACCACGAATATTGTTAGTAAAAGATGATTATTAAAGAAATTTTAACAAATTATGTTTATTATTTTTATTTACATTTAAACAGAAACTACAAAAAATCAAATTATAAAATTACACGAATTAGATTTGACTCCTTATAAAAATAATTTTGGCGACATCTTTTGGGCGGTAGCTTACCAATTTATTTACCTACTTAAAATGAAGATTTCTGTAATATTTGCATCCTACAATAAACCTCAATATACGTATCACAGATGTCGTTATAATATACATAATATATGAATAATGACGATCACGTTTGGATGTGAATTACATAAAAAAAAGAAATGTGTTTATAACAAAAAAATGGACACATTTCGACATTCATGAAACCGTTAAATTCTTTTATAAGGTGAATTGACATGCCGTGAAGGAGTCGGAATTTTATCGGCGCATATAATATATTCAAAGGGAATTTCAATACGCCGCTTTATTTTGCGCAAACGTGAATTTCTTGCATAAACCCGCCAATATATCATGGCTCGAATGTATAAATTATATGTTTGATTTGTTTACTACAATATTTATCGTTCGGGTTATAAATTAGTCGGACGGAATGATTTATCTCGGGCAATATAAGGCACAATATCTATTGCGAGTTTAATAAATTTATAAAACTAACGCAACTTCATTGCGACACACCCATAATAAATTCATTAGTCAACGATTATTATTTAATACAAATTAAATTATCCGGAGGGATGATAAATCTACATTTTACACGTCCGACCAAGAAAGAAAAAAAAAAATGAAGGAACGGGAAGAGGGAGCCAGGCAAAAAAGTTTTAATAAGTTTCGGCTTATCTAACAGACACTGATAAAACCAATAAATTTGTTTATTTTAAATTAACCGAATCCCGAGGGTGCCGAACGAACGTTTCGGTCAATCAATAACGTGATTTCTTTTTAGCCCGAATAACGTTCTTCGTTGCATCAAAGTGATTCTTCTTCTTAAAACATCGGCAAATATTGAAGTCTGAATAGCTTCCGGTGCCTTTATTACGTTTTCGTTTTTTTTTTTTACGTCGTAGAATTTTAAAACGTATCTGTAATTACTTTTCCAATCGCGATCGCGCGGGACTTTTTCATTACAATCCGGAGTTTATTGAACCCCGGATTGCTTTTCGCAATGCAATTGCATTTTATCTGAAAAATGTAGGCATTGTTCCCGTCAATTTTCTTCGGCGACTGCCCGACGCCCTGAATGGTTTAGTGCCGAGTGCACAAGTGCATTTAAAACGCACGAAAATAATCTGAATTAAAGTCACTTAAGCTAAAATGTTCCGGGTAAATTGGATTTATCAATCTAAATTAAAATCTATTTGAAATTTACAAATTTAACACTCGAGTGAGACGCAAATATTACAGGAATCTGTATTTTAAAATGGTAATTGTCCACTTTAGCTACCGTCCACAAGATGTCGCCCAAATCATTATTAGAGCCAACTCTAATTAGTGTAATTCTGTAATTTGAATATTTTTTACAATTTCAAATATTATTTAAGTTTCTTGTAGGACGCAAACATTACAGAAACCTGCATTTTAGAATAGGTAATAGTTTAATTTAGCTACCGTCCAAAAGATGTCGCCAACGATTAATATTATTTACTTCGTTTATTCAAATGAAAACGTGATTGAAATTAATCGAGGACAATTACGGCCTTCACTTTCCGCACGCCAATTAAAAAATCTCACGGCACCGACGGACGAGCGGTTACACAACGGACAACGTGCACCCCAAAAGCGCTTTGACGTCAAAGAGATCCGTATCGGTGGCGCGATTGTCCCACATGTCCCTTTAATTAGCGCGAAAAAGGTCATCTCCGCAATTTTTAATTAACGCCACAGTCAAAAGACACGTTGCGGGGGTTAATAAAGCGATGCGAGCCGCGACGGACGCCGACGCCGATTGTGCCACCATCGGCCGGCGATGTCGACGTCCGGGTGTGTAATTACTCTTCGGTCGGATGCAGTTGTTCGGACGGGGGAATTGAGTTATCGTGGAAGTTAACGTTAATTTTGTTCGGGCCGACGTCACCGGTTGTTTTACGTGCCGCGTTGTCGGCGTTCGAGTAAATAATTTGAAATAAATACCACTTAAAGTACATTAATATAAATATGTTGTGGTGGACATCTAATGGGTAACGACAGAACTACACTTTATCATTACAGAACGCTGCATATTTAACGTCCTTGATGTAATGTTTTAGATGTATTAGTTTGCTATTTTTATGAGAATGTAGAAAACGTATAAATAATTAATTAAAATTTCATTAATTTTGTTTACTTTATTAAAAATTACTGCTATATTTTATGCCATTATATGCACAAAAAACATGTTTCAGTAATTTCATGTATTGACATTTCAATAAAGTGTATCACTCCGGAAATAAATTGAATTTTGATGGAGTTATTTAGGAACTATATTTTTTAATTATCAAAATTATGATTGACAAAAGATTCAAATACTTTTTTTTAATAATTTTTACACATGTTGTACAAAAATTTGAAGTTAATTTTATTTTGCTTCATTTTTTCAAATTATCAAAATAATTTTGTCGTTTTATTGAGAATAATGATTTTATATTTTACTGAAAAATTTAAAAAGGAAAATTATTAAAATGTATAGAAAATTACATTATTACAGTTACCTAATTATGGACATCTATTGAGTAATAGCTGAACTAGCTATTACAGAACACTGCATATTTAACATTCAATGTATTGTTTTTTAGATATATTAATATTAATGAGAATGTTGAAAATGCATAAAAAATTAATTAAAATTTCTAATGAATTGTCTGGTTCAAACGTGGTTAAATGTCCAATATATTTTTGGTCACTTTAATAAATATCACTGCAATATTTTATGTCAATGTGTGCACAAAAAACTGTTTCAGTAATTTCATTTATTGACATTTCAATAAAGTGTATCACTCCGGAAATAAATTGAATTTTAATGGATTTACGATGAATTATTTAGGTATTATATTTTTAATCATCAAAATTCTGAGTGACAAAAGACTCAAATACTTTTCTAATAATATTTACATTATTTTATACAACAATTTGAAATTAATTTTATTTTGCTTTACTTTTTTAAACTGTACATGTGGCTTTAAAAAAAACAATTTTGTCGTTTTATTGAAAATAAACATTTTATATTTTAATGAAAAATTTAAAAAGGAAAATTATTAAAATGTTTAGAAAATTACATTATTACAGATACATAATTGTGGACATCTATTAGGTAATAGCGGAACTAACTATTACAGAACACTGCATATTTAACATCCGAGGTGTAATATTTTAGATAAATTAATTTATTATTTTAATGAGAATGTTGAAAGTGCATAAAAAATTAATTAAAATTTCAACTGAATTTTGTTTATAGTCTGATTCAAATGTTGTTAAATTTTTCAATGTAATTTTGTTTACATTATTATTAAAAATTACTGGAATATTTCATTGTGGAATTTTTTATGTCATGCAGAACATGGATGAGAAAACTATTACAACAATTTCATATAATTACATTTCAATAAAGCGTATCACTCCGAAAATGTAAATTGGATTTCGATGGATTTATTATGGAGTTATTTGGGCAGTATAAATTTTTTGAGAGTGTTCATCGGATAAAACATTATTATACCATTAATATAATATTTATTTATTCGGCTGAAATTGTTCAAATAAAATCAAAAGACAAATTTCGTTTTAATGATCCATTGGTGTATTATTTGTTGTTTGTTAAAACATTTTATTAGTTTCATTAAAAGTATTTGTTACAAAGGGTTCACATACTTTTTAAAAATATTTGCTTGTTTATGAATTTAATTTTTATTTTCCAAATTAAATTAATAAAATTAAAAATAATTTTTCGTTTTTTTTACAGAACTTTAACAAACAAAATAGATAATTTTTTTATGTAATATTTATAAATTTATAATTTTTTTTAACATATCTGCAATGAATTAAAATAAATATAAACTAAAGACTCTAATACAAAATTTTATTAGAGACATCTAGTGGATATTTAGTGAACTAGACCTTTTATCTTTACAGAATACTGTATTTTTATCATCCTTAGACTGTATAACTAAATTATAAATTATCCATTTATGCTCTTACGTAATAATTTAATGAAAATAAAACAAATAAAATAATTAAAATTTAAACACTAAATTGAATGAAGGTGGTAAAATGTTTCTAAAACTATTTCACGCCGCGTCGACCGTCGTGTTTAATCGAAAATCCACCCCCTCAAAATATAAATTGACCCGAAGCAACAGCGGGCCAGGGAAAACACTGCGGGGTCATAAATCTGTGCCATCGAGCAAGGAGGCATATAATCTTTATGCGTCGAGTGTACACAAGTCGCGCTGACAAAGTGACTGAGGATCATCAGTCTGAAATCTCCGACCTCGGAGTTCTTAATTAAACCACCAGCAGAAGTGGAGATAACTCGAGGAGAAGGCTCGGGCCACGTCTGCAAACTTTACGAGCCGCGACAAGCGAAAGGGCGACGACGAGGCCGTTGGGGGGGGGGGGTGTCAACCCCCCGACGAGCATTCAACCCTCCACGAAACTATTACAGGTGTGTTGTTTAGATTTTTTTTACTTACAAGTTCCAATGGAAAGGGGTTTTACAAGGATGTTAATCTCTTGGTCCCGCGGGATTACGGGGTTCGTGTTGCGACTAGGCGAAACTGGGAGCCGGGGAATTTTGCATAATTGTTCGTATTCGACACCGGCGAAAAATGATTAATTGCCTGAACAGTTACGATTCGGAATTGCCCCCCGGATTTAATAGTGTGTACTCAAGATCATTATTCTACTGCTTCGCTCCGTAAATTGCAGGCACTTGATTCATATTTTATCACCATGTTAATAATTAATTATCCATGTACTTCAACCAGAATTCTACGGAGTATGAATTAATTATTACAGCCATGTTAATAATTATCCCATTACTATTATTCATTTCAATAATTCAATAGATTCAAGACACAAATTGAAAGCGTAGTATGATTACAGGAATCTACATTTTTTACATCTTAATTCTTTTAATAAAAATCCATGAATTCTGTAGTGTATGAATTAATTATTAATCCACCCCTTATTACTGTGAAACTTAGAAGGAACAAAGGCACATTTTTGTTGCCATTAGACACCGGCTTTTTTCGGACGACAATAACCTGCACCCTTAACGTTTTGCTAATGCGAAAAATGCCCTCGACTGGCGGACGAGAAAAAACCGCCACCGACGCGAAGGGGAAGTTCGGTGAATTTCCAAGGCTGTAATTAATTGGGAGTAGCAAGAGTAGCAAGATCGTTAGTGTTGCAAATGGAAATTCGGGATAAGTTTCGGAATTAATCCGTTTATAATGAAGGTGGCGGCGCACAAAAAAATGGGACCACATCGACGGACTTACAGTCAGTAGGGAAGGGGGATGAAATTAGCTGGGAATGTGTGCGTGGTCGTGAAAAGTTCGCCCGTTAAAACGTGTCCGAATGTCTTTGTTACTTTGGCCCTGGCCCTGGAGTTTGGATGGAGACTGCTTAAAATTCTGTGTGACAGTGGGACAACAAATAGACTGAAATAAATTTATAATTTGTTTTTTTTTTGTTGTTTCTATATAGATTTAAATATAAATAATATACGTAATTATGAAAATTTATATAAAAATCATCTTTGATTAACGACATCTATGGTACGCGTATTTAAATTTCTTGTGAGATGAAAATATTACAGAAATCTTTATTTTAAGATTAAGGTAATTGTTTAAATTAACCTTCGTTCAAAAGATGTCGCCAAAATAATTTTTCTAAAGAGTCAAGATGATTCGTGCATTTCTATATTTTCAATTTTTTTGTAGTTTCTATTCAGATTTAAATATAACATGATTTATTAAAATTTATATAATAATTAACTTTTACTAGTGACATCTGTGGTACATTATCCAAAAGATGTCTCCAAAATCATTATTATAAAGTGTCAAGTTAATTCAGGTATTTTTATAATTTAAATTTCTTGGTAGTTTGTATTCAGATGTAATTTTAAATTATAACAAGGTTTATGTAAATTTATATAATAAATAAACTTTTACTAGTGACATCTGTAGTACAAATATTTAAGTGTTTTTTAGGATGACAATATTACAGAAACCTTTATTTTAAGATTCAGATTATTCAGATTTAAATATAAATTATTGCATGATTTACATAATAATTACCTTTTGCTAGCGACATCTATTGTACATATAATTAAGCGTCCTCTACGATGTAAATATTACAGAAATCTTTATTTTGACCTTAGGTATTGTTTAATCATCCCTGAAATATTCGATTATATTTCATTTGTGCCATTCGAAAGTGCTACTTTTTCAATTCCAGCTTGGCAAACAACAATGCAAACACCAAATCGCCCAACAAATATTTGCAGCCAATCAAAAACAAAAATAAAAAAGCTTAATTAAAAATGTATCACATTGTTTGAACGTAATCTAACGTTGGATGGAATCCGTCATCGAACAAACAAACACGGCGCCAGTCCATTAGCATTTAATTTTATGTGCAACACGGAAAAAAATTCGCTGTGGCAAAACAGCGAGGGCTCGGAATGCAACAGCCCCGGCCGCGAGTCGGTGCGAATTCAGCAATTCACACCACACTTACCGTGCATAATTCAATTATGCACAAACACCGAATTAAGCACGATCGAACGGACGGCTATTTTATTTTTTACCCCATTGTCGCGCATTTTATCGGTGCGTTGCGGCGTTTATTGTTTTGCGGCGGTCGAATTGCGACGGTTTTTAAGAACAAATGCCGCGGGTAATCGCGTTAAATTCACGGCACACGAATTAATTACGAAATATCGATTTCGAAACGGGGGGGGGGTGGTTATTTAAATTGTAAGGTAAGCCGGGGCATTATGCCGTAAAGCACCCTCTTACGGAGACGTTTAGGGGGCAGTAAAACCGGGGCGGGCAACAATGTCGTGTCCGTGTCAAAGTCTTGGGGTAGGTTTTAATGTCGGTCGGTCGGTGAAATTTTAACTGCCACGTTTAAGAACCCCATTTCGGGTCGGTCGCTTGCGGTGGCTCCAGTGACGCCCTTGTAGTTTCTTGAACGTGATTTAGTCGCTTATGGTAACTAACACGTACGGGTTTTATCGTTGGAAAAAATGCGGCATCCATCGGGGGGATGGGGGCGAGTGAATTGATAGTTGAATAATCGAATTAAATCAATTAAGCAATTCCAAGAACGCAAATTATTCAGCGAGCTCGGGAACCGTTGGCATTGAACAAACATAAATTGATTAATGCCCCCGTTATGTACAAATGGCAGGCTCTAATTACTACATTGTTGCTTATTAGCAAATATTGACCAACCGATACGGAGTCCATTTCGAATGATCGACCACCACTAAAAGTTTTTTAATGTCGTTATTGTTTTACAGGTTTGACGTGGACTAATTTATGTTTTATGGTGAGTATCCCACTTCCTTCCAGCGTAATAAACGATTTTATAAGTGCAGATTCCTGTAATTTTCTCGTCTTGCTAATGCAGATTCCTGTAATTTTCTCGTCTCATTACAAACATTCCCCAACTAACTAACTAACTAAAACGTCGATTTCCCGTTTTTTTGAGTAACACACCACAAATATATTTTCCGGGTGCATCACACCCCCCATAATCCCCATTAATTCAATATTTTTTGTCGCCGTGTGCCATTTTTCGCCGCATAAATTACAATATCCCGACGTATCGATGTATTATGCATGACGGGACGTTCACGTGTACCGGGAAACACGTGCGAATAGATTAGGGGTGGATTATGGGCGTCGTCGTCGTCGTTCGACGGTCCCGTCCCACGTCTTGTTCGAATTCGCAGTGCCGGTATAAATTTGTAACTTATTAAATGGCTATTTTGCATGGAAATTGCCCGCGGCTACGGATTTACTAAACAACTGTCCGTAATTGAGTGATCGTCGTTTATAAAAAAATAAAAATTTAAATCGGGTAACGATATAAATGGGTTTTTAAATGCAACTATTGGAATGCGAAATTTAAATGTGTTTTTTACGTAGTGATTGGGATGTTTGCGTTGTTGTGTTTGTATTATGTTGGCATTTAACTTGATGTGGGTTGTTTTGTTTTTTGTTTGCTGTCGAGTAGGGATGGTATAATTCATTTATTTTTAAACTACATTTTTTAAATATATTTTCAAAATAACTTTATTTATTTTTTGATACTCTATTTTCGATATTAATATTTTTTATATAAAAATATATGAAAACTTGTTAATCTCCTATTGGTAATATTAATGGCTCAAATTGTTAAATTTGGTGAATTATCCAGTTGGAAAAATGGCGAATGCTCCCTTTGAAAAAATGGTGAATGCTGCATATGAAAAACGGCGAATGCTCCATTTGAAAAATGGCGAATGCTACATTTAAAAAACTACATTAACCACATTTTTTAAAAATATTTTTATAAATGAATTTATTTATTTACTACACTATTTTAGATATTAATATTTTTTATATAAAAATATATGAAAACTTGGCTCATATTAAATTTCTATTGGATGAAAATATTACAGAAACCTGTATTTTAATTATTAAACCCAAAAAAAATATATATTAATGTATTTATAAATTATTTTAATATTCCAATAAATAAAATACAAAATATAGATTTATTTAAATTAATTTTTATTCAAACACTCCATTTAAATAATATTTTTTCACTAAAATTTTACCAGTGACGTCTACGATAATATATAATTAACCTTAACCTTATTTTTTTTAAATTTTAAATTTTTAAAATATTAATTTTAATTTTTCTAAACTTATTTTTTATGTATAATCTGTCAAATTTTGTTTATTTATATTTAAATTGTTATTTATATCTTTAATCTATTTATATCTATAATTTTATGAAATTCAAATTTAATTAGTTATTTTTAATTTTTTTTATAAACGGTTATATTTAATTTAAAATAATAAGTTTACGTATTTTCAAATTTAACCGATTATTTTTAATTTTGGAAGCTTAATTTTGTTATCTATATTAATACGTAATTAATTTTATTTGATATTATTTAAATTTTCTTCATTTAAATAGACAATTTGATTATTTTTTAAAGTTAATTGATTATTTTTAACTTATTTTTTTATTTTTAATTTTTTAATTATGATAATAAAGATTTATAAATTTAAAACAAAATTTGAATTATTTTCAAATTTAATTGGTTATTTTTAGTTTTTGAAGCTTAATTTATTATATTTTAATAATTATTATATTAATAGATAATTATTATATTAATATATAATAATTATATTAATATACAATTATTATATTAATACATAATTAAATTAGTTTAATATGTTTTAAATTTTCTTAATTTAAATTAACAATTATATCAATTTCTTTAATGTTAATCATAATAATAAGAATTCATAAATTTAAAAAAATGATTTTAACTATTTTCATATATAATTGATTATTCTTAATTTTTGAAACTTGATTTATTAAATTTTATTACTTATGTTAATATATAATTAATTTAATTTTATATTCATTAAATTAAGAATTTTATTATATATTTAATGTTATTTGATTATTTTTCATTTCTTTGTTTATTTATTTTTTTCTAATTTATTTTATTATTTTTAATCAATAATTTTAATTATTGATTAAAAATTGATTGATATTATTTTAATTTTTTAATCACAACAACTTATAAATTTAAAATAATGATTTTAATTATTTCAAATTTAATCAGTTATTTTTTAGTTCTCGAAGTTTAATTAATTAATTTGTATTAATTATAATAATATATAATTAATATTTTTAAAATTTTCTTAATTTAAATTAACAATTTTATTATCTATTTTGATTTTAATTGATTATTTCTAATTTATTTTTTATTTTTAATTTTTTAATCATAATAATAAATTTTCAAATTTAATTAAACATTTTAACACTTAACACTTAACCTTATGTTCTTTAAATTTTCTTAATTTATATTGATAATTTTATTATTTTATTAAAGATAATTAGTTAATTTTAATTAATTTTCTTGTTTTTAATTTTTCATAATAATAATAATTTTTATATTTAAAAAATAATTTTAATTATTTTTCAATTTAATTGACTATTATTAATTTTTGAAGTTTAATTTATTAATTTTTTAAAATTATATTAATATATAATTAGTTAAATTTAAAGAATATAAATTTTCTTAATTTAAATTGATAATTTTATTATTTTATTAAAGTTTAATTTTTTTAATTAATTTTCTTATTTTTAATTTTTTTAATCATAATAATTTTATTTATTTTCAAATTTAATTTATTATTTTTATTCTTTGAAGCCTAATTAATTGTATTTTATTAATTATATTAATGTATAATAAATTTAATTTGACATTATTTAAATTTGCTTAATTTAAATTGACACTTTTTTTACTTTTTAAAGTTAATTGATTATTTTTAATTTTTTAATTACAATAATAATTTATAAATTGTTTTTTTAAATTTTGAAGCTTAGTTTATTAAATTTTAGTAATTATATTAATATCTAATTAATTTAATTTGATATTCTTTAAATTTTCTTAATTTAAAAGAACAATTTTGTTACTCTTTTAATTTATTTATTTTTTTTAATATTTGCTTAATAATAATAAAAATTTAAAAATATTTTTTAATTTTTATAAATATCTTATAAAGTAAAATGAAATGAAAATATGATATTTAATATTATTGTTAAAATATTTTTTATTTGTAGATTTAAATTAATAAAACAAAAATACTGTTTTTAATATATTAAATATTGAGGTTAAATAAACAACTGAGTCACAGACAAAAAAATAAATTTACCTCGCATATACATTTAATTAATAAACGTAGCTTATTAATTATAAACTATATAACATAAAAGCTTCAAAAAGCTTTATCAGATATTCCATTATTTTCTACAACACTTCAAAATAGATAATTTTATCAAAAACACAACATAAATATACACTGCAAAAATTAGAATTCTAAATTTGTTCGTAAACGATAAATCACCCCCGAACACACTCAAAAAATAAACACGTCCACCATAAATCGTCCACCGCTTCCCGTACATTGAATATTTCGCGTATTATTGTCGCGCCTTATCAGTCCAGATGCCGAACGGTGTGCGAAACACACGGGACATTAATCTCGTTTCGGGGGCGGCCCGGAAGCCGGGTCCGAACCTCACGGACGTGGCGAGTGGACCGACGGAAAAATGGACGAGTGCAGGGGATTGTACGGACGAGGGTGGATTGATCATTCGCGGCGACAGCCTCTGACACGTTCGACGTGGAAACGTATGGTTTTCCCGGTTCTGGGTCTATATATATACGTATATTGGGTCGGCCCGGAGTCACCGGGTTCGACCGGACGCAAACACACGGTTGTCTGGATGTTAAAACATAACGAGGTGGAGGAAGTTTATGTTTAAGATTATTGGGTTCAATGATTTTTTGTCAATTTTAACCGTTGGATGCTCCATTTCAAATAAATGTGAATTATGCAGTTGAAAAAATGGTGAATGCTCCATTTGAAAAATGTGGATGTGTTGTTCAAAAAATGGCGAATGCGACGTTTAAAAATGGTGGATGCACTATATGTGTTGGATTATCTCTTTAAAAGATGGTGAATGCCCAACAACTAATGCTCTTAAAAATAATGAATGCACTGAAAGTTAAACGACGTTAAAAATTTCAATACTGAAAGAATGTTGAAAAATTTAATATATTCATTCAAAGGCAAGAATTCCCGACAAGACAAACAAAACGTTTCATAATCTTTTTAATACCCCGTTTTTAATTGCTACTTGATTGAAATACCTACCAGCAATAAAACCAGTACTGGACATAAAATGGGTTGGTACATTTGCGACTGCATCAGATTTTATTCCACCACTTTTATATCTATTTAATTAACAGCCTAATAAAACTGGATTAAATGCTGAAGTTTACTTGTTTAAAATAAACTTTACTAACTAAATACCACCAGTTTTATTGTTCCAGGAAATTGGAAAGGAGAATTATGCCATTTGAACGGTTGTAGAAAACTACGTGAAGTAATTAATAAAGCACATTAAAGCATTTATGTAATGTGTTTAATAATTAATAAGCAATGATTATTAATTAAATGTACAATATATGCGAGGTAAATTTATTTTTTCGTCAGTGAATGTGTTGTTTATTCAACGGATGCATATTATACAAATTATATTGTTATTAATTTGAGATTGTTTACAATAAATATTTATTGAATGAAATTTTAATTATTTTTAGCTTGTAAAATTAGACATAAGTTATTTAAAAATCGATTATATTCGTTTTGTTTTTAAATTCAGTTTAAAATGTTTATTCATAAAATAAATATACATTTTTTATTTATTCAAATGTTATTCCAGATTTTTCAGACTATTTTAAATAAAAAATTTTATATTTAAAAATGTTAAATATTTCATTTTTTATTTTACCAAATATTCATTTTAGGTTATTTTTTAAATTATTTAATATAATGATGATATTTTATTTATTTAACATTTATAGTTTATTATTACTAAATTAACAAATAAGTTTAAAAATAGCCAAATTTACTTAAAAAAATATTGAAATTGTTAAATTAAATATTTAAAATAAAAAAATAAATAAAATAACAATTTAAACTTGAAAAATGAAAGCTGAGCTTTAAAATTTATAAAAAAATTGATTTTTTTTTAATGTAAAAAAATCAGTTTAAAAATTTAAAATAATCAATTAAATTACAAATAAATAAAATTATCAACTATATGTATAAAGATGAAAAAATTAAACCAATTAAATTTGAAATATTCAGAAAAAATTAAAACTTAAAATTAATAATCTAAAATTATAAATTAACCAATTAAATTAAAAATAAAAAAAATTAATTATTAAAATTTAAAGAATAAGACTTAAATATTTGAAAGTAACAAATTAAATTAAAAAATCCAATAATTTAAAACAATATTAAAACTATTAGTTAATAATAATTTATATTTGAAAAAAAATTAAAATTATTTCATATTTTTAATGTAATTCAATAAAACTTAAATAATCAAGCTTAAAAATTTAAAATGAATAATTAAATTTGAAAAAATTAAAATTTTAAAAATTTAGTTTAAAAATTAAAAATAAATGATTAAATTAAAAAAAATCAAGAACACTAAAACTAATCAAAGAATTAAAAAAATAAACTTATCATTTTAAATTTACAAAAGGGAAAAGAGCTTAAAAAATTAAAAATTATAAATTATATTTGAACAAATTAAAATCAATATTTTAAATTAATAATACCTAAAAATTAATATTTATAAAGTTAAAACTTTTAATTTAAATTTATAAAATTAAAATAATTAAGCTTAAAAAATTATAAATAAATTTGAAAAAATTAATATGAATATTTTAAATTTATAAAATTTTAAAAATTGAGCTTCAAAATATTAAAAACTTAGAGTATAAATTAAAAAAACAATTAATTAATTAATAAAAAGAAACAATTTAAATTATTATTTTAGATTTATAAAATTTGTGTATTAAAAATAAAAGATTAAAATATCCAATTAAAAAATATAAAATATCTAATTAAATTAAAAAAAGATAAATAAATTTCTCTATACAAATGGATATTTCAATTAAAGCTGTTTAAACAAAGATTTTATACCATTATTTAATATTTATTACTTGTCAATATGGAATAAATAATTTATACTACCTCATAGTTTATTTATTCACAACATTTCTTGTTTTTAGCATTAACTTTCAAATATAAAAACTAGAAAATTAGCTATTAAGCCATTTCTTTTTTTATTCCAAATTCTCTTCAAAGGTAAATCTTAAAAGCACCTAAAAAGTATTTAGTAAATTTGTCTCATTCGATTTTATATATTTAATTAACAGATAAAATAGGATTAAACGCTGAAGTTTACACAAACCTGTGTGAATAAAGTTGCCCAACTAAAAGTTAATTGCTGAAGTTTTATTGCCACGGAAATTGTGGTGTTTCGAAAACAGTTAAATCAACAAAATTTTGTCATTTAAACGGTTACAAATTAAAAAAATAACATGAGTAATTAACAAAGCACGATAAAACTTTACGTAACGTGATAAATAATTAATATACAATAGTTTACAACAAATAATTTGTTCAATGACAATTGTAATTTGCTTTGTTTATAACGATTTTATAGTTTTCTAAGTTTCAATGCAGCAAAATTAAAAAACATTAAGAGGTGAAGTTAAAAATTTAGGTATAGGTGAAGGTTATATCGAAGTTCAAGCTTTAGCTGAAGTAGCAGGTGAAGATTATGTTAAGTAAACAGTAAAAATCACTTATGAATTCACCATTTCTGGGTACTCATTATGCACACTATTGATTTTCCTCCAGTGCAAATAATTACACTTTATTGCAGCATGTTAATTAAACAGTCAAAATAGTTACTTAACATAGTTCAGCCACCGACGTATATTGAAGTTATTATTTCATTTAAACAATCAATTCCATTCGCATCGATTTGACCCGGGAAAAACTTACGCGGTGCACAATTTGCGGAATTAAATCCGAAACTTTTTCACCCGGATATGTATATTGTAAGATTTTAGTGCGCCACCAATTCGGGGGCGGCTCAAGACCGACCGACGAGCTTTCTCCGGGGGTAAAAGGGAATTCATCCAGATAATGCTCGGTGCCGTGTTTTCGCCGCGAAAATCTCATCCAGCCAACGCGGATGTAGTTTTGTTTCGGTCTTATTGCCGACCCCGGTCTGTTTCCACCGTCTGGAAATGTGCTTCGAGTTTCGGGGGCGACGTGGTTTTTTTTTCCTTTCTTTTTTCTTATATATTTATTTATTTTTTTGTTTTTTTGCTGTCTCTCCGCTTCTGTGCAAGCCAGACGTTGATGGATACGTTCCTTGTGGCGAAAGAGATTCCGGAATCGTCGTAAATAAACAATGCCTGTTTTACTTTATGTCAGTGTGAGGGTGTGTTAAGGTTTATTTTTTTAAACAACTGTCTCACTTAAGTAAGTTATTTAATAACAATTAAGTGCAACAACAACACGTATTTACTTACATTTATGGATCCATTTCCTGCTACAAGAAAGAAAGATAATCCAATTTTATTTCGAAGCTTTTTTCTTACATTATATTTTCCGTTCGCAAGGGTAAACACTAAATACTGATTTATCAAGAGCCCCAGATTACGTAGCGTAGATCCTGTATTGTTTGCGGTTTTTAAGGGGATGACCGGAACAGTGGAAGAGATGAAGATAAATAAATAATAAAGGAAGTTCAATTACTGTTGAGAATATTTAGGATTCCGGTTTCGACTCCGTGTTTGTTTATTTTTCCACGCTCTCCTGCAACTGATTTTATCCTGATCCTTCTTAATTGGACAACAGATTTTGAAACTACGATAATGATCGTTAATAACTGGAGTTACGATGGAGTATTTAATTTTGTTCGATATTTGTTTAAGTCATGAGTGCGCTCATTATTTAAACTACAAAATAATTGTGGTATAAGTTCTTTCAAATATTTTCAAAATAAGTTAAATTTATATAAAATTGCGCGAAACATTATAGTTCTAAAAGTCACCCACAAATTTTTATCACAATTTAAAATATTTTATAGATATTTTGAATACTTATTTTTGAATTTTGTTAAACTTTTATAAACTATATAATAAACAAAATATATGAGAAGTATAAAATAAATAAAATATATATAAAATTTGTAAAGTATATAATATATACAAAATATACAAAACATACAATATATACAAAATATGCAAAATATACAAAATACACAAAATTTTCTAAATACACAAAATATACAAAATATAAAAAATATACAAAAATATTATATATTTATATTATATAATTTATAAATATATGAATATATAATTTATAAATATATGAAATATAATGTATAAATTTTATAAACACAAAAAGTATAAAATAAACAATATATAAAATATATGAAATATAAAAAATATAAAATACATAAACTATATAAAATACATGAAATACAAAAAATATATAAAATATTTTAAATATAAAAAATATAATGTATAAATTTTATAAACACAAAAAATATAAAATAAACAATATATAAAATATGTAAAATATGGAAAATATATAATATATATAAAATATATAAAATACATATAAAATATACAAATATAAAGTATATAAAATAAAGAAATAAAATATCAAAAATATATAAAACATAAAAAATATTAAAATAAATAGTATAAGCAAACATATAACATAAAATATGTAAATTATCTAAAATTTATAAAATATAAATTATATAAAACTTAAAAATGTACATAAAAATTATAAAATAAACAAATTATACAAAATGTATAAAAATTATAAAATATAAATTGTTTAGAATATAAAATATATAAATTATAAAATATACAAGACAAAAACCATACGCATATATACATTAAACATAATTTATAAAATAAATAAATAAAAAAAATAAATAAAATAAATAAAATAAATAAAATAAATAAAATAAATAAAATAAATAAAATAAATAAAATAAATAAAATAAATAAAATAAATAAAATAAATAAAATAAATAAAATAAATAAAATAAATAAAATAAATAAAAAAGTAAAATATATAAAATAAATTCAATAAAATATATAGGACATATAAAATATAAAATATGTAATATAAATTATAAAATTTAAAAGTTAAGATCAAAACTAGATTTATTTAGAAATTAAAAATCAAGTTGAAGATGAGTTAAACTTCAGATGGGAACTGTAGAAGATGGGGTTGAAGTTGAAGGTGAAGTTACAGCACAAGGTCAAGTTAAAGTTGAAGATGAAGGTGAAAGTGGAAATTAAAAAGTTAATTTTATTTAAGTAATTAATATGTAAAATTTATGATAATTTAAGTTTTAAAAATTGATTGACAAAATTACAAATCTCAAAATAAAATTAATATAATTATACCTAAGATTTATTAAATTCTAATATTTTGTATGTTAAAGATTTTTTTAAATTTATATTTTCAGTTCTTGCCTAAATTGGGATTAAATTTTAATTAAACAAGCTTATATTTATTTTTTCTAATTTCTGTTTATTCGCCTTCCAGTTTTATATTACAGTCAAATTAATTTAATTTACCTTTCATTAGGTTTTGTGTTTAACGTTTTAATTCAGTTCAAATATTCTTTTATATATATTTTTTATATTAAAATTACAACGTTAATTTAGGAAAAAATAGTTAATATAAGTGTATCAAAATGTGTTGGTAAACATCAATTATCTCATTTAAAACAGTAGTATATATTTAACCATAGACTCATCCATCATTTATCCTATCATTTATTCAGTAATCCATCCACCCATTCACACATTTACCGATTTATTGATTTAACAATTTATCCGTTCCATTAATTCATTCATTAAAACTCTTTTTACGTTCATAAAGTCCTCCATTGAAACAGTGATTGAATCCATAATTCAATTGGGTCAACTTTTTTAAACCGTTTTTTTATCTTAATAATCATTCAATATGGATGATATTAAAAACTCCAATCCGTCACGCCAGAAAAATGAAAAAAAAAGAAAGAAAGCCGGATTTATTTGTTGGAAAAATAATTGGGATCTTGGCGTCGTTAAAAACGAACCCGCCACTCCAGCCCTCCATCCACCGGCACTTCGCCCAGATGCAAAACACCACTCGATAGTAACGGGCTCACTTTTTCCCTCCGACATTCTCTCCGACATTTTTACCGAATCGTACAAGAGAAATCACTCCGCATTCGGATTATTCGCACGCAAGTCCTGATAAATAGTGCCTCGAATTTATCGTTCCCCGTTTGGGCGATGCCCGATTCTCCTTCGCCGAAAACCGGGGACGAATCGCGGACGGATCGCACGTGATTTTTATTCGTACGGATCGCTGAAAGAATGTAATTAGGAACAGTGGCGGCCGACGAAAATCCCGGGACACCGTTTTCGCATTTATTTATATCTCCCCGAAACTATTTTCTTTGCGTTGTTCTACAAGGGTTGCGAACGGATTTATGGCCGTCATTAACCTCGGCGTCGGATTCCGTCGTTTTTCTTTTTGCGTTTCACCTCGGATACCTCGGTGCGGTTTCGGGAACGGTGTGGGAGTCCCCGAATGCGGTGCACTTAGCGTAACTGCACTTTTCATTTAGTTTATCGATGGAAAATGTGTGATTAGGAGCGTAAAAACTAATAATTACTTTTACTAACTCTTTTTTTTAACTTCGTTTTATATGTTTCCGCAGTTAAAAGATCCGAAAATCCTCATAAAATTATACTTATTTTACTTCGAATAACTTAAGTAACAGAAAATTAACGAAGAGACAAGTCTTTGGCCTTATTTATTTATATTCAACGTTGCCTTGTGTTAATTTTATACCTTTTAACTTTGTTTTATAGGTTTTCACAAATAATCTCATAAAAGACAAGAGAATTCTCATAAAATTATACTTATTGAACGTTGAATAACTTAAGTAACAGAAAATTAACGAAGAGACAAATCTTTGGCCTTATTTATTTATATGTAACGTTGCCTTGTGTTAATTTTATACCTTTTAACTTTGTTTTATAGATTTTCACAGTTAATCTCATAAAAGACAAGGGAATTCTCATAAAATTATACTTATTGGACTTCGAATAACTTAAGTAACAGAAAATTAACAAAGCGACAAGTCTTTGGCCTTATTTATTTATATTTAACGTTGCCTTGTGTTAATTTTATACCTTTTAACTTTGTTTTATAGGTTTTCACAGTTAATCTCATAAAATACAAGGGAATTCTCATAAAATTATACTTATTGGACTTCGAATAACTTAAGTAACAGAAAATTAACAAAGCGACAAGTCTTTGGCCTTATTTATTTATATTTAACGTTGCCTTGGGTTAATTTTATACCTTTTAACTTTGTTTTATAGGTTTTCACAGTTAATCTCATAAAAGACAGGGGATTCTCATAAAATTATACTTATTGAACGTCGAATAACTTAAGTAACAGAAAATTAACTAAGAGACAAGTCTTTGGCCTTATTTATTTATATTCAACGTTGCCTTGTGTTAATTTTATACCTTTTAGCTTTGTTTTATAGATTTTCACAGTTAATCTCATAAAAGACAAGGGAATTCTCATAAAATTATGCTTATTGGACTTCGAATAACTTAAGTAACAGAAAATTAACAAAGCGACAAGTCTTTGGCCTTATTTATTTATATTTAACGTTGCCTTGTGTTAATTTTATACCTTTTAACTTTGTTTTATAGGTTTTCACAAATTTCATCTCATAAAAGACAAGAGAATTCTCATAAAATTATGCTTATTGGACTTCGAATAACTTAAGTAACAGAAAATTAACGAAGCAACAAGTCTTTGGCCTTATTTATTTATATTTAACGTTGCCTTGTGTTAATTTTATACCTTTTAACTTTGTTTTATAGGTTTTCACAAATTTCATCTCATAAAAGACAAGAGAATTCTCATAAAATTATACTTATTGAACGTCGAATAACTTAAGTAACAGAAAATTAACGAAGAGACAAGTCTTTAGCCTTATATCTTTATATTTAACGTTGCCTTGGGTTAATTTTATACCTTTTAACTTTATTTTATAGGTTTTCACAGCTAATCTCATAAAAGACAAGGAGATTCTCATAAAATTATACTTATCGGACTTCGAATAACTTAAGTAACAGAAAATTAACGAAGAGAGAGAGTCTTTGACTTTATTTATTTATATTTAACGTTGCCTTGTGTTAATTTTATACCCTTTAACTGTTTACACAGTTAATCTCATAAAAGACTAGAGAATTCTCATTAACTTATACTTATTGAACATCCAGTAACTCATGTAATTGAAAATTAACGAACTCCGACGATTATGAGACACACACATACACCAAAATAAAACTAATTCGGAAGTTGGCTAATGGCGTCGCCGCACTAATAACTTGTTAATTTCGAGTGCACCCGCGTCCTGCAGATGCTGCAAGTTTAAAGATCGTCGTGGAAAAAACTGGAAGTCTGCTGAAATTTATAAATCTGAGAATTAGACCTTTTGCCTCGGGCATTAGCGTTAGAATTCTAGAAATGATGTTTATTTCTTAGCTAAGAATTAATTAATAGTTTTTTTATAATGAATTTAAAGTTGTAAATGAACTGAACATCCCCATATACACATTGTATCCTTTTATATAAGATACATTTAATTATTTGTATTTATTTTGATCAATTTTTGTTTAATTAATGCATCCTTTGAAGGCTTTTAATTAATCATGGGTTTTGTGTTATGTTTGCGTTTGATAAATATACATTTTGTTCGACGTTTAATATCTCTCACTGCCATTTAATTTATTTTGTACACATATTTTACGATGCAAAAAAGCAAATTTTAACAAATTACTTTCATGCTGATCACACTAAGTTGCATTAAACAAAGTAAATGTTCATTTTTGTTGTTGCTTTTTCATTTCTAAAGTGAAAGTTTGCTGAATAAAATCAAATTAATATTAATCGCCGCCTTGTCATTTTAGCCGGACGCACTGTTTACCCATAAATAACTAAAACGTTGTACGGGGGGTTTGGCCATTGTGGCGAATGATGGAATTTTTAAATTCAAATTATCCTCTGCACCGAGACATTTCCCGGTTTCTTTTCAGTGGTCGTTCAACCCTGTCCGCATTCACAATACTAAATTATTATCACCCCGGCCGCTTTCACATGCGTATATTAATAAACTAACATTTTATGGTTAAGGGGTGTAAATATAACAAAGGGCAACGTTAAATATCAATAATTAAAACCGAAGTCTTTAAACCTCTTCGCTAAATTAAGTTGCATAAGTATAATTTTATGAAATTAACTGTGAAAAATATGGAACGCCATCGTTCCTAATTCGCAGATTTATAAATTTTTTCCCCCGGACGAACTTCAAACTTGCAGCATCTGCAGGACGGCGGGTGCACACGAAATTAACAAGTTATTAGTGCGGCGACGCCATTAGCCAACTTCCGGATCAGTTTTATTCGGTCGTGTGTGTGTGTGTGTGCAGTTTGATGGACCCGGGGATAAAGCTGGAGCAAAATTCAATTTGGCCGGACCCATTTTTGGGGTCGTTATCGAGAATTAACGTCCGCCGATAAACACGTGCATGTGTTTTATGTAATTGATGGCTTTACTGCATGAGGGGTCGAGGGGGCAGTTTAACAGCGTTATAACTGCCCCATTGCAAAAATCATACAGTCAATAAAAGGCACGCGAACGTGGACGTGCATTATTAGATGGCGACAAAACGATTTCATTTTTTCTTCGTCCTTAATAAAATCTCGGGTCATTCCTGAGCCATTTATACGTGGCGGAAGTGGGTGATTTTTCTTAATTTGCCGCCTTTCAAAATAATTTATTGCCAGAATAAATAGACACAAAGGAGCGTGAGGGACTTGCGGCATTCAAAGCGGAACGTTTATTAATGGTGCACGTTAATTTAGATTAATTTGGGGCGAAAGTATTCTTTTTTTTCCGGAGGCCCCCGACTATTTGTTATATTTAATTGAGGTAACAATATTAATGGGGCAGTTTTGGCACAACCTGCTTTTTTACAGCACAAAATATTTATGGTGTTTTAATCTAAAAATCACAAACATCCTGAAACAAGTAAATAATAAGCCTGGGATTAGCTAGAAACAGGTTAATTTAGATTAATTTGGGGCCAAAGTTCCTCTTTTGGCGCCCAACTATAAATTAATTGAGTCAATATTAACGAGGCTATTTTGACACAACCTGCTTTTTTAAAAATCAAAAACATCCTGAAATAAGTAAATAATAAACCTGAGATTAACTAGAAAGTAGTTAATTAAGATTAATTTGGAGCAAAATTACTTTGTTTGGCGCCCAACTATCAATTAATTGAGTCAACATTAACGAGGCAATTTTGATACAACCTGCTTTATTAAAAATCAAAAACATCCTGAAACAATTAAATAATAACCCTGAGATTAACTAGAAAGTAGTTTATTAAGAGTAATTTGGAGCAAAATTACCTTTTTTGGCGCCCAACTATTAATTAATTGAGTCAATATTAACGAGGCAATTTTGACAAAATGTTTATAGTGTTTTAATCTAAAAATCAAAAACATCTTGAAACAAGTAAATAATAAGCCTGGGATTAGCTAGAAACAGGTTAATTTAGATTAATTTGGGGCCAAAGTTCCTCTTTTGGCGCCCAACTATGAATTAATTGAGTCAATATTAACGAGGCAAATTTGACACAATCTATTTATCTATGTTATAAAATTAAAAATAATAATAGAAATAACCAAACATATTAAAAAATTTTAATAGAATTGGATGAGTTTGATTTGAGTACCTTCGTTGGGCGCCCAACCATTGGAGTAGCTGAACATCCTGAAGCCATCATAAAAAAACGAACAGAAAACAAAGAGACGAGAGAATAAATCCGAAAGAAATCAAGTAAATAAAACGGCGGCAATAAAATGCGGACCATACAAAATAAGTTTGTTCAGGGATTTTGTTCTTCGCAAGCCTCCATTATAAAATTGTTCCGGTCCGTAGATAAAACTTTGATAGAAATATGTTGCACTTAAATTCCGACGATGAGAAATGAATGTCAACAAGGCGGGATTAGTGCGGAAATTAGCCGGAGTGTAATTGTTTTCGGGACAATTAAGCAGGGGCAACTTTTAATCCTTAATGCCCCGGATTAAGGACGGAGGATGGCGGGGTTCAGGAGGTGTGAAGTTATGTCGGAAAGTTCGGAAGTCTTCTTCGTGTTTGTTTAAGAAAATCCTCGGCTAATTAACGGACGAAATCAATGTTTAAGTGTTTCCCTTTTTTTTGCCCTTGTCATGGAAGGACGACTTCTTTTCGCTGTTTGTCTTGTAAATTGTTTGTTGTTGAAGGAGATTTTTTACGAATATTTTCGTTGCCTTTCTTAGGAAAATAAAAGTCAATTAACTAATTCTAAATTAATTTGCATTGTAACAATACTCAGCAGTTTTATTTATCTCTCACTATACTCCGATTCCCATAATAATTTATTCGATTCGCTCCTTTGGCGATGCACTTTTGCGTAAAACCAGCCCAGTTCCTCCCGGCGTATAATTATTTCATTCAGCACGACAAAAAGATTCAATTCGCAGATTGCATCGTACATTGTTCCACGAGCGACGCTTTGTGATTGTATGAGCCAGTGGTTCGTGCCAAAGGACAACATGATGGACGAAAAATAATAACCACTTCGTCCTTCCATTGTTCATGCTACCGCCGAATTATCGGCAATGAAGATAATTGGGGTGTGATAATATCGTTTTGATTCTGATGGAAAATTATGGAACAATAACATAAACAACATTAATTTTCCATTACTTAAGTTGTCAGAAGTTCAGTGACAATATTATTATATGAATTCTCTGGTATTTCATGACCAAGTCCAATAAATACAATTTTATGAAAATTCCCTTGTCTTTTACGAGATTAACTGTGAAAACCTATAAAACAAAGTTAAAAGGTATAAAATTAACACAAGACAACCTTAAATATAAATATATAAAGCCAAAGACTTGTCTCTTCGTTAATTTTCTCTTACTTAAGTTATTCAAAGTCCAATAAGTATTATTTTATGAAAATTCCCTTGCCTTTTACGAGATTAACTGTGAAAACCTATAAAACAAAGTTAAAAGGTATAAAATTAACACAAGGCAAAGATAAATATAAATATATAAAGCCAAAGACTTGTCTCTTCGTTAATTTTCTGTTACTTATGATATTCGACATTCAATAAGTATAATTTTATGAGAATTTCCTTGTCTTTTATGAGATTATCTATGAAAATCTATAAAACAAAGTTAAAAGGTATAAAATTAACACAAGGCAACGTTAAATATAAATAAATAAAGTCAAAGAATTGTTTCTTCATTAATTTTCTGTTACTTAAGTTATTCGACGTTCAATAAGTATAATTTTATGAGAATTCCCTTGTCTTTTATGAGATTATCCATGAAAATCTATAAAACAAAGTTAAAAGGTATAAAATTAATACAGGGCAACGTTAAATATAAATAAGTAAAGCCAAAGACTTGTCTCTTCGTTAATTTTCTGTTACTTAAGTTATTCAACGTCCAATAAACATAATTTTATGAGAATTTCCTTGTCTTTTATGAGATTATCCATGAAAATCTATAAAACAAAGTTAAAAGGTATAAAATTAACACAAGGCAAAGATAAATATAAATATATAAAGCCAAAGACTTGTCTCTTCGTTCATTTTCTGTTACTTATGTTATTCGACATTCAATAAGTATAATTTTATGAGAATTTCCTTGTCTTTTATGAGATTATCTATGAAAATCTATAAAACAAAGTTAAAAGGTATAAAATTAACACAAGGCAACGTTAAATATAAATAAATAAAGTCAAAGAATTGTTTCTTCATTAATTTTCTGTTACTTAAGTTATTCGACGTTCAATAAGTATAATTTTATAAGAATTCCCTTGTCTTTTATGAGATTATCCATGAAAATCTATAAAACAAAGTTGAAAGGTATAAAATTAAAACAGGGCAACGTTAAATATAAATAAGTAAAGCTAAAGACTTGTCTCTTCGTTAATTTTCTGTTACTTAAATTATTCAACGTCCAATAAACATAATTTTATGAGAATTTCCTTGTCTTTTATGAGATTATCCATGAAAATCTATAAAACAAAATTAAAAGGTATAAAATTAACACAAGGCAAAGATAAATATAAATATATAAAGCCAAAGACTTGTTTCTTCGTTAATTTTCTGTTACTTATGTTATTCGACATTCAATAAGTATAATTTTATGCGAATTTCCTTGTCTTTTATGAGATTATCTATGAAAATCTATAAAACAAAGTTAAAAGGTATAAAATTAACACAAGGCAACGTTAAATATAAATAAATAAAGTCAAAGAATTGTTTCTTCATTAATTTTCTGTTACTTAAGTTATTCGACGTTCAATAAGTATAATTTTATGAGAATTCCCTTGTCTTTTATGAGATTATCCATGAAAATCTATAAAACAAAGTTGAAAGGTATAAAATTAAAACAGGGCAACGTTAAATATAAATAAATAAAGCCAAAGACTTGTCTCTTCGTTAATTTTCTGTTACTTAAGTTATTCGAAGTCCAATAAGTATAATTTTATGAGAATTTCCTTGTCTTTTATGAGATTAACTGTAAAAACTTATAAAACGAAGTTAAAATAAGTATAATTTTATGAAAATTCTTTGGTCTTTTATTGTATTAACTGTAGTAAAACAAAGTTAAAAGGTATAAAACTAACAAAAGGCAACGTTGAATATAAAATTTCAATTTTAATTAATTTTTTAAATATTTGAATCATGTGAAAATTGAATATATCAAATGTATGTATTTAAAATAAACATAAAATATTTTAAATTGAATTTAACAAACAATTAATACTTGAATTTTAAAACTATATTTTTTTAATATAAATAATAAATGTAAAATTTTAAACAGTTGTAATTTATTTAAAAATATAAAAATCACTTTGTACAATGCATAAAATGAATAAATTAAATTCTTCTTAACACACACAATGAGTTCTTTTTCTGTCGTTCTGTTCCTTAATAATTTGCCGCAGATTTTTACCATCGAAATGAATTGTTATTCGTTTGCCTAGTGCCCCAATAAATTTCACATTTCCATTGCATATTTATCTAGTGATCCATTCACCAGGTCGGTTAATTGAAGCGAGGGCATAATAATTTCAATTAGCGCCATTTAAAATGGAGCCGGCCCAAGGATCTGGATCACGTCACGAGCAGCAGTTCAATTAAACGATCGGCTGATTAATTAGCCGCTTCAAGATGTCGACGCGCCTCCTTTCGGGCACGAAACAAACGGTGGCGGCGGCGGCGACGTCGAAAGAAAATATCGATTCACGTGGGGGGCCGCATCCTTAAATATCCGACCAAATCAAAGTTGTATGTTTTTCATAAAAATACAGCCGGGAAGTGAATAAGTTGCGGGGGCCGGAGGGCCGCCGCGTTACAAATATGAAATTGGATTTTCCGCAAAGCCACAAGCTTTGTTTTCTCAAGATTTACAGTTAGGAGTGGCAGCGATGGAAATGCGCCTGCAAGAATTGAAATGGGAATAATCGCATTTCGGAATTAAGACCCTCGACAATAAAAGGAGACATCCGATTACCCAACAAAGGGATGTAATTTAATAAATCTGTTTTCAACCGTCTTATAATAATTGTAATTACGTCTAATGAACAAAAACGTATTCAAATATTTTTTTGTCGTTTTTTTTTTTTTAATTCGATATTAAAATTGTTTTCGTAATAAATAAAATTGTTGGCCGCATTAAAATTGAATGTCTGTATTAAATTTTTAATATATACAAAAGGACTTTTCGTTTTAATTAAATGATATTGTAAATTTTATAATTTTCATGGTCTATTCCGGCTTTTTTCAGATATTACATATACTTCAATAAAATAATTTTAAAGGGATTAATTAATGAAACAGAACAACTTTGTTATTATAATATTTCATTTAGTTAAATTAAATTTTAATATCTATATTTACATATTTATATATAATGATCTAAAGTTAATCAAAGAAATATTAATTTAAATTAAACTTAGTGTATTCAATTAAAGTTATTTACTTTATTTTACTGACGAGATTGAAAAATAAATAAAAATTTTATTACAAAATATTGAAATTTATATAATAAAATATATTTTACTTTAAATTTTACGTAAAAATTATATGCAGTTAAACTAAGTTCAAATTATATTTTTTTATAGGAAATTACTTTTTCTACTCAGTAATATTTATAATTTTTTAATAAAGGCAGGAAAGCTTAGAAAATCCCCCTAATTAGTTTAGAAATGGAAAATATTAAGTTTTCAATTTTCAATTCAATTTTTGTAACATTCAACATTGTTTGACTAATTTTGTTATTTACTTCTTAAAAAATTATGTTCTACAAAGTTTCAGGAATCCCATAAAATTATTTTAATTAAAATTTCCCTTTTAATTGATTTATAACTGAAGAAAGTTAAGTTTACAAAGTAAAAAACCACCAGTTTTCATAAAAAAAACAGTTTCAATTTATTTCTGCCATTTTTATTTGTTTAACTGAGATGCATTTATTACAGGAAACTATATTAATTGCATCGTGACACAGAATTGGTTGGATTGTCAAATCATTTTCCTGAATGTCTATATTGATTTTTAATTAAATAATACTGTTTATTTTGTAGTTTTCGTTGCCTGTTTTGGCTTTTTCTATGGGGTTAATTAATATAGCGTAAAATCTTTGTAATTATAATACTTCATTTTATTGAATTAAATTTTAATACTTAAATTTACATTTTTACATTATTAAATATATCTTTATATAATATGATGATCTAAAGTTAATCCAAGAAATATTAAATTTAGTGTATTTAATTAAAATTCTTAAAGTTAAAAATTATAAAAAATAAATAAAAATATTATTACAAATAAAATATACTTTAAATTACATAAAATTAAACCAAGTTGATATTTTTATAGGAAATATGAAATATGATTTGTTTAATAAACCCATGAAAGCTTAGAAAATCCCCCTAAAGTTATTTAATTAAGGTTCCACTTCTAATTAGTTAAGGGATGGAAAAAGTCAAGAAATTTTTTGTGTCATTCAAGTTTGTTTAACCAATTTTGGTGTTTACTTCTTGAAAAATTATGTCCTACAATTTACAAAGTTTGAGGAATCCCCTAAAATTATTTTAATTAAAACTTCCCACTTAATTGGTTCAGAAATAAAGAATGTTTACAAAGCAAAAAAAAACATCAGTTTTCAAAAGAAACCACTTTTAACTTATATTTACCATTTTGTATTAATTTAACCGGGATGCATTTATTACAGGAATCTGTATTAATTGCGTCGCGTCACCGAAATAGTCGGAACGTCACTTCAAGCAAACCGGATGCATTTTCCTGCCCACTAAAGAACGGAAAAAACATGCAATTGTCAACGGCAAATGGCCTACCACAAAGGGGCCGAAATATATTCGGAAAAAGTCATGAATGCAAATTCCGCCTTGATGTATGACGATTTATTTAAATTGGCTTCGCCCGTTCAGCACAGCTAAGCGACACACAAAACGACGACGGAATTTGCCTTTCATTGTTGACGACCGTCGAATTGTGTCTGATGCGACGATTTATTGCCGAACTTGAAACTGAAAATTAAAATTAGACGAGCCATTTAAATGATTATTGTTTGAACTCCTGCTTTCTTTACGTGCCCGGGTAAGTTTACCCAAAACGAAATTAGCATCCGCGACTGCGAACGGGCCAGGTTCAATTGTCGGGAAAAGTTCGTCGAAGTAATCGTTTTAAGAAGCCCTAATTTATTTGAGCAAACTATTATATTAATTGGAAAATTCGGTGCATTATGGCCGGGGTCGCACCGATGCGGAATATTCTTCCGGTTACCAATTTGCTGGGACTGATCCAGCTCGCGGGATTGGTTAAATTAAGTCAATTGTTTAATTAACTGCTCGAGCATTTTGACACAGTTTCTTACGGGACGCTCGAGAAGGTTTTAAAAGAGGGTGAGAGGCGTTCTGGGGGGTTTTTGGTTATTTTAGGGGGGTGTTCTACTTAAAATAACTTCTCTTTGCGGACATTTAAATGGGTTTTATTAATTACCGACCGGATATTTGGATAATTAACGGCTTTTTGAAGTTATTAAAGTTTTATTGCGGTTCGCCGGTTAGATATCCATTCAAGTAGTTTTAGTTCAATTTATTTAGGATTTAAAACAATAAACTATTAAATCGTCTAAGCAAATTAAATTTTATGACGTACATTACAATAGTACTTTTCTCAGTTTTTATAATTTTTCTATATTTATCTTTAAATTTACTAAATAGAATAATTTTAAAAGGATTTTCGAAGCTTTTGTATAATTTAGACTATTTTTCAATAAATAAACTATATAAATAGTTTAAAAAAATATAATATAATAATAAATAAAAATGGATTTTTTAATGAAAATTGTTGGTTTACTTGTTAGTAAATTTAACAGAATAATTTTAGAAGAATTTTCGAAGCTTATGTACATTGTAGGTAACAATTTTTCAAGAATTAAACTATAAAAATAGTTAAAAAATATTTAAAATAGTTTGTTAATATAAATTGAATATATTCTAATTTGTAAACTTAAAATTTTCCATTTCTAATTTATTTAGAAGTAGAGCTTCAAATAAAATAACTTTAAGGGGATTCTCGAAGCTTTTGTACATTGTATGTGACAGTTTTTACAGAAGTAAATTACAAAAATAGTTAAAAAACGTCAAAAATAAATATTTTAATGAAAATTGATGGTTTACTTCTTTGTAAACTTAACATTTTCAAGTAGAATAATTTTAAAAGAATTTTTAAAGCTTTTGTACATTGTAGGTAACAATTTTTCAAGAACTAAACTACAAAAATGGTTAAAAAATATTTAAAATAGTTTTTTAATATAAATTGAAGATATTTTAATTTGTAAACTTAAGATTTTCCATTCCTAATCTATTTAGAAGTAAAGCTTCAAATAAAATAACTTTAGGGGGATTCTAAAAGCTTTTGTACATTGTACGTAACAGGTTTTACCGAAATAAAATACAAAAATAGTTAAAAACGTAAAAAATAAATATTTTAATGAAAATTAATGGTTTACTTGTTTGTAAACTTAACATTTTCAAATAGAATAATTTTAGAAGAATATCAAAGCTTCTGTACATTTTAAGTAACATTTTTCAAGAATTAAACTACAAAAATGGTTAAGAAATATTTAAAATAATTTGTTAATATAAATTGAAGATATTCTAATTTGTAAACTTAAGATTTTCTTAATCTATTTAGAAGTGGAGCTTCAAATAAAATAAAAGCTAAAAGCTTTGAGAATCCTTCTAAAATTATTCTACTTGAAAATTTTAAATTTATAAATAAGTAAATCATTAAATTTCATTAAACAAAACTGCTTTTAACTTATTTTAACTATTGACACAGTTTACATTTTGAAAAATTGTCAGCTACAATATATAAAAGCTTTGAGAATCCTCTTAAAATTTTATTTGAAACTCCATTTCTATGATAATTAGTTTATGAATAAATATGTAAAATTCAGACATCCAGTTAATATATTATATATATTTTGTTCAACTCCTTAAAGTTATACTTAATAAACTGTGCCCCGGTTTCCCTCAATCTTGATTTATGCCTCCAATACACCAAAACCGGTTTAAATAAAAACTGTAAAATCTGCAAGAAGCATAAATAGGAAACGATTGTAAAATTCATAACGCCAGACACTAACCGTCTGCCAGAAACGTAAAATTTGCAAATTTCGCAGATTCAGCGTCCGCTCCCGGTTACGACCCATTCGATAATCGTAAAATGGCGCAGCCCCCTAATTGACCTCACCCCGGACAATCGCCACTTAATATTTCAATTCGAAACCGTCCGAGTCCCGTGAGAGCTTTAAAAGGGGTTGCGAGACCAATCGGAGGATGGTCGACGGTTTGTTTTAAATTATCAACCGACTTGAACGTGTGCAAACATGCAAGTTGTACAAGGGGTGAATCGGTTTATTGTTGTCTTTGAATGTCGGAATGTTCTTAAAGTTGTTTCAGTTAATAAGAATGCAGGGAAAAGTTTTAAGAAGAATTTAGTGTATTTCAGACGTACTATTTACGTTTAAATTATTAATACATCCGGGTGGTAAAATTAATTACTTAGGTGAAACATTGTGTGATGACTTTCTTGGAATGTTAAAGGAAACTTGGAACGTGCTTCCGACATATTCCCAGTTAATTTCTTAAGGTAACATGTATATTAAGTGCTGTGCTTACGAAAACTTTTAATGAATTACCATTTCGAATTTGCATATTGCTGAAGATACGACCATAACCCCTCAGAAACTTTGCCAAAACAGGGTAATTCCGTGTGAAAAATTCGTGTGTCAATTATGTTAACTGGTGGCAATAAAAACGAAATATTAATTTCGTTGTCCCGCTGGGAGGAGTTGTGAATAGACGCTGGTTAAGCTCTCGTTCCTTTCAAGGATATCGCGGGAGTTTTGCATATTTGAGTGGTGAATCGGTTACGGTTTACTGTGTGCTGTGGATGCACGTAAAATCGTATAAGATTACGGTGCAACTTCACGGAACCGTTGCGGTAGATAATGGTTTCAAAGAGATGCGAGCTATCGATTACAGAAAACTGTACATGTTAAATGCGAGGTATTTATTACAGGAAACTGTTTTAATTGCTTCGAGCCGTGAAGATGGCAGAATGGCTAAGCTTATGCACTTTAGGCGAAACGGGTGCATTTTTGTGTCTACTTAAGAATGGAAAAAGCTTCAATTGGCAACTGTAAATGGACTACTTTAGAGGAGACATGAATATTTTTAACTTTTCTTAACTATTTTAGTTGTTTACTTCTTAAAAATTAGTTTAGGGGTGTAAAAGTTAAGTTTACAAATTAACTAATAACATCAATTTATATTATAAAACTATTTTAAATATTTTTAAACATTTTTTGTAGTTTTATTCTTGAAAATTATCACCTACAATGTACAAAAGCATTGAAACTTATTCTACTTGAAAATATTAAGTTGACAAATAAGTAAATCATCAATTTTCATTAAAATGGTTATTTTTAACGTTTTTCTAACTATTTTTGTAGTTAACACCTTTAAAAACAGTCACATACAATGTACAAAAGCTTCGATAATCCCCCTAAAGTTATTTTATTTGAATCTTCACTTCTAAAGAGATAAGGAACAATTTTTTAAGAATTAAACTTCAAAAATGCTTGAAAAATATTTATAATAGTTTTATAACATAAATTGAAGATATTCTAATTTATAAACTTAAGATTTTCCATTCTTAATCAATTTAGAACTGAAGCTTGAAATAAACTAACTTTATGAGGATTCTCGAAGCTTTTATACGTATCAGTTTTAAAGAAGTAAACTACAAAAGTAGTAAAAAAAACGTTAAAAATAAATATTTTAATTAAAATTGATAATTTACTTTTTTGTAAACTTAATATTTTCAAGTAGAATAATTTTAGAAGGAGTTTCAAAGCTTTTGTACATTGTAGGTGATAATTTTCAAGAATAAAACTACAAAAATGGTTTATAAATATTCAGAATAGTTTTATAATAAAAATTAAAGGTATTCTAATTTTAAAACTTAAGATTTTCCACTCCTAACCTGTTTAGACGTTGAGCTTCTAAGTTAGAGACTTTTCAAAGCTTTTGTACATTAAAGTCCTTCAAAAAAAATAATTTTATAATTATATTATATCCATAGTTTCAAAAGTCGTGCACCAACATTAACAATCTCATTCAAAATTATCATGTGTATTAGTTAGTAATATTAATCTTATTCAAGACGAGTGAAAAGCAGACAATAGACGAAGTAAAATTGCTGAGACATAGTTATCATTCTTGTTATATTACTAACTTTAATCCAGCCTTAAACTTTGCTCCAACTTGTAAATGATGAAAATGTGTTCCAGAAGTGGTCTCAAATCTCAATTATAATTGGATATTGTGTTCACATTCGTAATATAAATTTAATAAAGAGACTGGAAACAAAAATAAACGAATCGAGAACCTTATTTACCCGGAATGGAATATCCAGTTAAAACTGCAGAAGCTGAACTAACTATAAATCATTCGGAAACTTCATGAACGTTTATTAACAAAACAAAGTAAAATTGCCAGGAGAAATATTGAAGGACTTTGCAAAAATGACATTAGATTATTCTAATAAGTATGCACCGAGACTTCAGGTCAACAATATTAAATTAGAAATGTTAGGTAAAACTTTAACAGTGTTCTTGACATACTCCGTGAGTTAATTCTCCGGGATAACATGTAGATTAATACGTGCACGAAAGTAACTCCCGCAGAAGTTTTAATGAAACTGCGTTTTAAATTTGTTTTTTACGGCACAAATTTAATTTTGCACATTTGAGAAAAAATGTATTTAGCCGGTGCAGCTGAATAAATCGAATTAGCTTCATGTTCGGCAGGAAAACATGTAAATTAACGTGTGCAGGAATTGCCGAAACTTTCGGCGGATTAATATTTTATATTTGCATATCCGCTTAAGGGGGGATCCCCCACAATATTACCATATTTTGGCCGGATAATTGGTTTATTGTTACACCTCCGGTAAGTTTCCTGCTGTTGCTGTTGTTATGTGCTGAGGGGGAAAAAACATTTTTTGTCTAATAAATTGGTTTGGGTTATGGATAAATTTATATTACATCTTGGTAACCGGATTAATCACTAAACTTCGATAATTTCATCGAAACGTTGTCGAAAGTTTTGACCAAGCTTTCAACATATTCCCTTAATATCAAACATAAACTTATATACAAACACACACGATCATAATGGTTACTACGTTAATTTAGGTGGGATTGTTGTTTTGCACGGTGACATAAACTATAATTACAAACAAAACTTTGACAGAACATTAACGAAACCTGTCCCAGTGTTACATTAACACGTGCTTTAAGAGTGATTTAATGAAATTTTAAGGGACGTTGGGGTGCCAAGCGTGAAGTGTACAAAGTTCAAATATGTCTGACCAAAAATAGCTACGTTCAGAGGTTTTTATTAATGTCATACTCCATTATACATTCATCCTTTATATTCTGGGTAAATTTAGTTAGTCGTTACTGGTATTTATTTTCGCCGAATATGTAGAAATTATATTCCAGTCCAGTTATTTACAGAGATATTTCAAACTTCACATTATTTAAATTTATTCTATTGTTTCTAAAACATGTAAATAATACAGTCATTAAAGCTTTTGAAAGTTTTTTATAATAAAACCTGAAAAGCTTTCACTGTTAGAATTTTAATATATGGGATATTTTGACAATAAATTATTGAGAGAATTGCCTAGTGACCAAATTACCTAATAACCCAATGACCTAATGACCAAATTACTTAATGACCAAATTATCTAATAAGTAAGTAAGTAATTTATTAGTGTTAGATAACAATAGTTTACACACGTCAGATGACCAAATGACCTAATG
Source organism: Aethina tumida (assembly GCF_024364675.1). Taxonomy (NCBI): domain Eukaryota; kingdom Metazoa; phylum Arthropoda; class Insecta; order Coleoptera; family Nitidulidae; genus Aethina; species Aethina tumida. The sequence continues at coordinate 15,974,411 of NC_065440.1, read as the reverse complement.
ACCGAAGTATCTAATGACTGAATTGTCTATGGATTGAATTACGTAATGACCAAAATTATATAATCTCCGAATTACTTAATGATCAAATTACTTAATGGCCGAATTACATTATGACCAAATTTCCAAATAATAAAATGACGAAAAACAATATATAGTTAAAACTATAAATTTTGAAATAAATTATTGAGAGAATTGCCTAGTGACCAAATTACCTAATAACCGAATGACCTAATGACCTAATGACCAAATGACATTATGACCAAAATACGTAATAAGTAAGTAGTTTATTAGTTTACACACATTATGACCAAATTTCATTATGACCAAATTACCTAATAAGTGAGTAAGTAAGTAATTTACACAGGTCAGATGACCAAATGACCTAATGACCGAAGTATCTAATGACTGAATTATCTATGGATCGAATTACGTAATGACCAAAATTATATAATTATGGAATTACTTAATGACCAAATTACCTAATTGCCGAATTACATTATGACCAAATTTCCAAATGATAAAATGACGAAAAACAATATATGTTAAAACTATAAATTTTGAAATAAATTATTGGGAGAATTGCCTAGTGACCAAATAAACTAATAACCGAGTGACCTAATGACCAAATTACTTAATGACCCAATTACCTAATGACCAAATTACATTATGACCAAAATACGTAATAAGTAAGTAATTTATTAGTGTTAGATACCAATAGTTTACACACATTATGACCAAATTTCATTATGACCAAATTACCTAATAAGTAAGTAAGTAAGTAAATAATTTATTAGTGTTAGATAACAATAGTTTACACATGTCAGATGACCAAATGACCAAATGACCGAAGTATCTATGACCGAATTATCTATGGATCGAATTACGTAATGATCAAAATTATATAATTACTTAATGACCAAATTACCTAATAACCGAATTACATTATGACCAAATGATAAAATGATGAAAAACAATATATAGTTAAAACTATAAATTTTGAAAACTTGTGAAATAGTTAAAATAAAGTTATCTATATTATAGTTGACAATTTTTCAAGAACTAAACTATAAAAATGGATAAAATATGTTTAAAATAGTTTTACTATTGGTTTTAATATTGAATTCCTTGATTGTCAATAGAATTAATTCAAAATTCGGATTATTTAAGTTTATTCTGTTGGTTCTGAAACATGTAAGTAATGATTAAACCATTTGAAAGCTTTATATTAAAACCAGAAAAGCTTTAAACATTAAAATTTTAAAATATGGGATATTTTGACAATAAATTATTGACCTATCAACAATATTGATCAGAGTACAGTGTGTCTAATTAAATTGATTGACGATTGATCACGTTAAATTTTTATAACTTTGATCAAAGATAACAAATAGCAGATGGCCCATAAACAATCTGGCCGAAATTGAATAATACATTCTCGCGTATGCACAATCGGATTTTACGACCGATCCATAAAACTGTCCATAGCGTCTTTATTACCGATTCCGCATTGAAGACAAGTCCATGCTACATAAATATTTAATAAAGCGACCGCATTCGATATATATATATACGTATATATAAGCTCTTGTAACTTGCAAGTTCCTCCATCGGGACGCGTCAGCATTTTCGCCGACTATTGTCCATTGTTCTTGGTGGCAGTGACCCATTTCCCGGATCGAGTGCGAATCAAAGGAGGAGGAGGACCGTTCAAAATTGGGGCCACTGTTTACTTTGGATTAAGTACGCGCATTATTCAAACGGCATTAGCGTCGGATCGTTTCCATTGTTGTTGTTAAAGATCCCCCCCGAATGCAGAACATTAAAATTATTGAGCAGCTGCGACCTTGGAGCGGCAGCCACGTGGGGGAAAGGTAAGACGTAACGCCGCACAAGTCAAGAGTCCTCAATAATAAATGCCGGACAAAAAGCTCCGTCGATTTTGTACGACGACTTTGAATAAATGGCGGATTTATTAATTTTCGTTTTGCAGTTACAGTAAAAACAAAATGCACGGAGCCGTTTGCACAATTTTTTGTGTCATTTCCTTTCGGTATCGCTTTATTTGAAGTGTTCCGTTTATGCTTGCGCTTTATTTGCCCGACAAACAGGAACTCTGGAATTTATTTTCGAGGGGAAAAAACTGGACAAACAGCCAGCAAACGTAAAATATACGCGTATAAATTGGCCTTAGAAGCTGTTCGTCCGTACGTTTTATGGATTTTTCATAAATTTTTGCCATCCGACTACCGAAGAGTTATATTTCCTGTACTGTGCCGATAATTCTATAAATATTAAAGGAATTGATCCAAAAAAAAAGAACTGGATTCGAATATAATTTTAACGTTTCGGTTAATATTTATGGGGGAAATATTAGGGGGTATCATAACTTATAATTCTTTGAGCAATGATAAATGGTACTATTTTTAAAACATGAATCACTGAATAAAGATAATAAATTTATCTTCGAAATGTTCCTTATTGTTAAAAGCTTTTCTAGTTTTAATATAATAAACTTTCGAAAGCTCTAATGATTGTTTACTTACATGTTTTAAAAACAACAGAATAAATTAAATAATCTTAATATTAGGATAATTATATAGATATTCAAAGAATTCATCCAATATGAAACTGAATTTGAATATAACTTTTACGATTCAATATTTATGAGGGAAATATGAGGACGTCTTCAGCCTCTAGTCTCCAACCTCCAACTTTTATTAGTTTTCATACGGTTGATACTATTTATAGGTCAATAATTTTATCGTCAAAACATCCCACATTTTAAAATTTCAATGTTAAAGCTTTCAAGTTCCAATACACCTGCCAAAAGTTTCAACATTTTTATTTCATATATTTTTAAGTAATAACAGTCCAAATTCAAATGACCCGAATTTCATGTTTCATGAGTCGTCACTCGAAACGCCACTTTATCCCGTTGGCAACTTGATTTCATCGGAAAGTCCTGTTTAAATTCAATATCGTATATTAATATTTACAAACCAAATAAAATTCGTGGCGCTTAATGCAAACCCCAGTAGGAAAACACATCAATGCAAATTTAAAACAACATTTTCCAATTGTCATGAACCGGGTTTTTTGATCATGATTGGTGAATTGCAATTACATTTTCTCGGTGGGCATTTGTGTGTTGTACAAATTGAATTTGTAAACTCATTTTTCGTATTAAATGCGCTTTAAAATCAACATACAACATGACAAAATTTATCTACATCATATTTTTATTTAGATATATAAATAAATAAATTTAAAATCAATGCGACGTTTCGTGTGTGTGCGTGTTTTTAAACTGCACAAATGAACGTCACAAAAATGCGTTTCGATTATTTTACGGCCAACTAGGACGTGGAGTAGGTGAAAGCTTTACGACGCGACAATTTACCCCTCGACAAACGTAAAATAACCCGGAATAATTTTCCGATTTCTTTCCCATTTTTATTATTGCGGCCGACAAGAGTCGCGTATTTGTCGCCGAAATGAATTCGAATCCATCGACGAATTCCGCCACCGGAAAAATCCCGGATGGTAATCCGGTCCTTTTAAACTTTCGCCCGGTTACAAGTTTTAATGAAAATTTCGCCCCCCTAAAAAGGCCGCACTTTATAAACATGACAGGGTAGACGTCTTACAAGATCTTACATGGCAAATTTTTACGGCCACCCGCCGATAAATATTTAAATTCCGGTCCAACAACACGTTGTCCTACATGCATCGCAAGATTATCCCCGACGTACGGATCATAAAACTGGGTTGAAGGGTGCACGCACGGCATCGATCCGGTCTGAGGGTGGGGGGGTAGTTCACCCCCGTGAATACACCGGCAATTTTACAATCCACGACTGTTTTTAATATTACTTTCATTCAGCCAAATAATCAACATTTTTATGCCAATGTTATCCTTATTTTAAGAGCGTTTTATGAGGATATTAAAACCAGTGAAAACATGCTGTTTTCACTGTTTGATTCAGCATATTTTCAAGTATTAATTTTATCAATTTAATTAGGAAATCTTAAGAAATGAATATATTAGAGGAATAAGAACCTAAATGAGCTTTTTGACTATATAATTATTCTTCTGATTTTAAGACCGTTTTGTGAGAAAATTAAAACCGGTGGAAACATGCTGTTTTCATCATTCAATTCAAAATGTTTTGAAGTATTGATCACATTAATTTCATTAGAAAATATTAAGAAATGAATATTTTAGAGGGATGAGAAACTTAATGAGCTTTTTGGCTATATAATCATTCTTCTGATTTTAAGAGCGTTTTGTGAGAAAATTAAAACAGGTGGAAACATGCTGTTTTCATCATTCAATTCAAAATGTTCTGAAGTATTGATCACATTAATTTCATTAGAAAATATTAAGAAATGAATATTTTAGAGGGATGAGAAACTTAATGAGCTTTTTGGCTATATAATCATTCTTCTGATTTTAAGAGCGTTTTGTGAGAAAATTAAAACCGGTGAAAACATGCTGTTTTCACCATTCAATTCAAAATGTTTTGAAGTATTGATTCCATTAATTTCATTAGAAAATATTAAGAAATGAATATTTTAGAAGGATGGGAACTTTAATGAGCTTTTTGGCTATATAATCATTCTTCTGATTTTAAGAGCGTTTCGTGAGAAAATTAAAACCGGTGGAAACATGCTGTTTTCACCATTCAATTCAAAATATTTTGAAGTACTGATTCCATTAATTTCATTATAAAATCTTAAGAAATGAATATTTTAGAGGGATAAGAACCTAAATGAGCTTTTTGGCTATATAATTATTCTTCTGATTTTAAGACCATTTTGTGAGAAAACTAAAACCGGTAGAAACATGCTGTTTTCACCATTCAATTCAAAATATTTTGAAGTACTGATTCCATTAATTTCATTATAAAATCTTAAGAAATGAATATTTTAGAGGGATAAGAACCTAAATGAGCTTTTTGGCTATATAATTATTCTTCTGATTTTAAGACCATTTTGTGAGAAAACTAAAACCGGTAGAAACATGTTGTTTTCATCATTTAATTCAGCACACTTTTATGTATCGATTCTATTAATTTCATAATAAAATCTTAAGAAATGAATATTTTAGAGGGATAAGAACCTTAATCAGCTTTTTGGCTATTTAATTATTCTTCTGATTTTAAGACCATTTTGGTAGAAAACTAAAACCAGTAGGAACATGCTGTTTTCATCATTTAATTCAGCAATTTTCATGTGTTGATTCTCTTAATTTCATTAGCAAATTTTAAGAAATGAATATTTTAGAGGAATAAGAACCTTAATGAGAAAATTAAAACCGATGGAAACATGATGTTTTCTCCATTAAATTCATCATATTTTGAACTATTGATTCCATTAATTTAATTAGAAAATCTTAAAAAATGAATATTTTAGGAGATCATATAACTTCATCTCTTATAGCCTCTTCTCCAAATACACTTCTGTAGCTTTATGCCATTTTATGAGCTCATAAAACAAAATTGCAAAAATTACAAGACTTGAATACACCATTTTTAACCCACATAAGATAGAAAAAAAATAAAAACCACAAAGAAAAAATTTACAAACAATATAATCCCTTCAAATTGTACGTCGTATGTTCGACGTCCGATTAAAATCACCGTTGTGCACGACGTGTGAAATAAAAACCGAGTCTCCACAACCGAAATGAGTCAAACGTTCTGCAACTTAAATAAAATCCAACATATCGGCGTATGTGCACGATCCGAATTCGAACGGATTCCTTTCAGACATCTATTGACTGGAACCCAACACATCTGAGGAGAGAGAAAAAAAAAGAGGCAAACCTTTTGTACTTTGAATAGGTTACAGTCGAACCGACTTACAACTTTTCCAACGACACCGTACGACAAAGACGTTTAAGACTGCGAAACATACACCCTCCCCAACCCCCGGGAGTTAAGGACGGATGTATCGCGTTCCCCGAATACTTTCGCCAACGACACCGACGCCCGACAACTTCCAAATAAGGTTTTTTTTTGGGGGGGAGGAGAATTGGGGGTTTTGGTAATGCGATATCTTGTGCGTGTGTGGGACGCGACGAGGGTTCACTTTTTTACGACGAAACGTAAATGTGGAGGTTTTTTTAATTAAACGGGAACCAATTAATTTGCCGAAGAAACGGACACGTTTTGAGCAAAATAAAACTAAACAAAAAAATTGGAGGAAAGTTGCGAGAGTTTTATCAGACAAAACAATATCGCAGCTGAATTACAATTAAATCAATCCGGGAATGTTATTTACGAGCTGGAAACGTTGGTCTGTTGTCGGGGCCATAAAAATAAAAACGGGCACAGCATTACTTGATCTTTCGGTGTGTTTGTTTCGAATGGAGTTATTAAAGGAATTGGTGTTTTGTTGGGGGTTTTTAAGTTGAGTTTCTCGTTGTAAAATGTTGGTTATAAACATAATTGCATTTGGGAAATGGGGTGTTTAGTTGGTTTTTGAGCAGACACTAAAAACTTCAAATGTTAAGCTTTGATGTAATACTTTGTAATAAAACTGTAAGATAAAAAAAATAAAACAAACATAGAAATTAAGAATGAAAAAATATTAAAATAGTGCATACACCAAATTATTCCAATGGGTAAAATATTATATTATGATAAGAACCTAAATGGTGGTTATATAATTATTCTTCTGATTTTAAGAACGTTTAGTGAGAAAATTAAATCCGGTACAAACATGCTTCTTCCACCATTCAATTCAACATATTTTCAACTCTATTAATTTCATTAGAAAATCTTAAGAAATGAATATTTTAGAAGGATAAGAACCTAAATGAGCTTTTTGGATATATAATTATTTTTCTAATTTTAAGAGCGTTTTGTGTGAAAATTAAAACTGGTTTAAACATGCTAATTTCACCATTCAATTCAGCATATCTTCAAGTATAAATTGTATTAATTTCATTAGAAAATATTAAGAAATGAATATTTTAGAGAGATAAGAACCTAAATAAACTTTTTGGTAATATAATTATTCTTGTAATTTTAAGAGCATTTTGTGAGGAAATTAAAACCGGTGGAAACATGCTCATTTCATCATTCAATTCAGCATATTTTTAAGTATTGATTTTATTAATTTATTTAGCAAATCTTAAGAAATGAATAATTTAGAGGGAATAGAACCTTAATGAGCTTTTTAGCTGTATAATTATTTTTCCGATTTTAAGAGTGTTCTGTGAGAAAACTTAAAACAGGAAGAAACATGCTGTTTTCACAATTCAATTCAGCATATTTTCAAGTATAGATTTTGTTAATTTCATTGGAAAATCTTAAGAAATGAATATTTTAGAGGAATAAGAACCTAAATGAATTTTTTGGCTATATAATTATCTTTCTGATTTTAAGAGCGTTTTGTGTGAAAATTAAAACTGGTTTAAACATGCTAATTGCACCATTCAATTCAGCATATCTTCAAGTATAAATTATATTAATTTCATTAGAAAATATTAAGAAATGAACATTTTAGAGAGATAAGAACCTAAATAAACTTTTTGGTAATATAATTATTCTTGTAATTTTAAGAGCGTCTTGTGAGAATATTAAAACCGGTGGTAACATGCTGTTTTCACCTTCGTATTCAGCATATTTTCAAGTATTAATTCTATTAATTTCATTAGGAAATCTTAACAAATGAATATTTTAGAGGGATAAGAACCTAAATGAGCTTTTTCGTTATATAATTATATTTCTGATTTTAAGAACGTCTTGTGAGAAAATTAAAACCAGTACAAACATGCTGTTTTCATCATTCAAATCAACATATTTTCAAGTATGGATTCTATTAATTTTATTAGAAAATCTTAAAAAATAATTATTTTAGAGGGATAAGAACATAAATGAGCTTTTTGGCAATATAATTATTCTTCTAATTTTAAGAGCGTTTTGTGAGAAAATTAAAACAAGTGGAAACATGCTGTTTTCATCATTCAATTCAACATATTTTCAAGTATTAATTTTATTAGTCTCATTACAAAATATTAAAAAATGAATATTTTGGAAGGATAAGAACATTAATGAGCTTTTTGGCTATATAATTATTCATTTGATTTTAAGAGTGTTTTGTGAGAAAATTAAAACTGGTAGAAACATGCTGTTTTCACCGTTCAATTCAGCATATTTTCAGGTATTGATTCTATTAATTTCATTCGAAAATCATACAAAATGAATATTTTAGAGTTGGTTTTTGAGCAGACAATAAATACTTCAAGTGTTTAAGCTTTGAAATAATACATAGCAATAAAACAGTAAAATAAAAATAATAAAACAAAAATGAAAAATAAGAATAAAAAACTATTAAAATAACCATGTTTTTTTTGTACAAGCACCAAATTATAATCAACATTCCAATGACTAAAGATTATATTCAATAAAATATCCTTTCCCAAATTGTTTAATGAAGTTTAAACGAAACTTCAGCGTTACACGAACTTTTAATCTGTAAACCATTCAAAGTATTAGACATAATACACTTTTCAATGCGTTTTTTTCTCACATAAACGATACTTGTAAAGTTAATCCCTTTGCAATTATAAGCCCATAAAAAGCGTCATGATAAAAACTCACTTATAAAAATGTACATATCTCTTGAAATTCCCCCCCAGTAAATAACCATGTTCAGTCGTCTTTTTGCGATTTAATCAAATGAATACATCCCGACACTCGAAACGGAACGCTCTCGTTTGCTCCGTTTTTAATAACGGCCGAGCATCGAACGGGGAGAACGGAAGGCGACAGTCAAAGCCGGGCCAATACAATAAAACAGTTTTAATAAAAACCGAAAGTGGATAATGTGACACCGCAGGCCGTTATTTATTTATTTTTTTTTTTTTTCTTTTTCGGTTCGCCGGCTGTTAGTTTTGGGCTTTCGATGATGTCCGTCGGTCGGTAAGGTAAATATTGCGAATTGAGTTGGTATTTAGAACGAAATTATCGGTCGTATAAGGCCGCACCGCAATTCGCATATTGGGGTGCCAGTTATGGACAATCTGCTAATTATCTTCCAGTAATTTATACTTGAGGTTTCCGTTACCGGTTGCCGCAGGAATATTGCCGAGTTTAATCCGGTCGCGTTGATGAACTTTGTTTTACGACCGCCTTTATGTTATGGGGCGATAAAATACAAATAGGGGTGGGTGTGTTATTTTTTATGGCGGGGACAAATTGCGGTTGAGTGTGGTAAATAAAAAAACCCATGTTCGATGAGCCTTTTTCTTACTTACAGCAATTTGGTGCCCATAAAGTTAACAAACATTTCAAAATTACAGGAATTATTAATTATATTAAAATAAACAATTTGAAAATGCAATTTCAACAAATTGAATTTAATGTCTAATCTCATAAAGAAGCAGAAAGTTTTTAGAAAAAATTTCTAGAGGCAAAATACATCCATATAAATTTGAAATTCTGTAAAAAAATAAAAATTTAGAAACTTTTAGATGGGTAACTTTAAATATTTAATAAATATCTATTGAAAATTTAACGTTCAACATTTCTTACGTGATGCTAAAACTGAAAATTTGAAAATCTGTAAGAAAAATGTACTGAAACAAATATTAAAATTTTGTAAGAAATTTATAATCAATATATGATGATTTTTGTAAGAAACATCCAAGAAAATAAATTTCTGGAACCAAAATTTACCCATCAAAATTTGAAATTTTCTAAGAAAAATAAATACCATAATCTTAGAGATTTTAATCTTTCTAATTTTTAAAACTACATGTTGAATAAAATTTTGAAATTCTGTAAGAAAATAAAAAATACGAAAATATCAATAATTATAAACATTTTAGATTTCTTACAAAACCTGAAACTTTTCAAGATCACAGAAATATATTTGTAAACCACAAAAATAACAAATTTTGTAATAACATTTAATTTTTTTACTATTACAATTAAAAAATCATCAAAAATTAACATTTCTTAGAAAATTTTCAAATATCATTTGTTTTATAAATAACATAAAATCGTACCTTTTCTTACAATATATAATGTGTAAAATCAAAAATTTTAAAATATTCAGACTCTATACAAAACCTGAAACTAACCAAGGTTATAAAAATATTACTTAAAAAACTAAAATTTTGTAGTTTTCAAGATTTGAAACTTTCCAACTACGAAAATTTCAAAATATCAATAATTATAAACATTTTAGATTTCTTACAAAACCTGAAACTTCTCAAGGTCATTGAAATATATTTGTAAACTACAAAATGTAATCAAAATTTCAAATTTTGTATTAACATTTAATTTTTTTACTATTACAATTAAAAAATCATCAAAAATTAACATTTCTTAGAAAATTTTCAAATATCAGTTTTTTCATAAATAACATAAAATCGTACCTTTTCTTACAATATATAATGTGTAAAATCAAAAATTTTAAAATATTCAGACTCTTTACAAAACCTGAAACTTACCAAGGTTATAAAAATATTACTTAAAAAACTAAAATTTTGTAGTTTTCAAGATTTGAAACTTTCCAACTACGAAAATTTCTTACAAAATTTTAAAAATACAATAAAATTTTCTTACAATTTGAAATTCTGTAAAAACAAATTAAATTGAATAAAATTAAAAATATATTAAAATAATAATTTCTTATAAGATATAAAATTATGAAAAATCAAACTTACAAAATTAAATGTGAAAGTGATCAAAATTAGGAGAATTTTATTTTCCTTATAAGATTTCCTTTAAATTTGAAACTTTCCAAATATGAAAATCGCTTGTATAATTTTAAGAATATTTTCTTACTATTTGAAATTTTATAAGAACAATTATATTTAATAAAATTAATAAAATTATCAAAGACATATTAAAATTTTCTGCTTAGTATTAAATTATTACGTATATTAAAATAATAATTTCTTACAAGATATAAAATTATAACTTCTTACAAAATTGAAAGTGAAAATGATTAAAATTTGGAGAATTTTATTTTCTTACAAGTTTTTCTTTAAATTTAAAATTTTCCAACAACCAAAGTCTCTTACAAAATTTTAAAAATACAGTAATATTTTCTACAATTATAAATTCTGTATAAACAATTAAATTTAATATTACCAAAGATTTTTACATTCAAGAAAATAATTTTCTCGAATCTAAATTTAATCATCAAAATTTGAAATTTTCTAAGAAAAGTAAAAGTCACAATCTTACAGATTTATAACTTTCTAATTTTCAAAACTACATAACTAATAAAAATTTCTTTCCAATTACGAAAATCTGTTACAAAATTTTAAAAATACAATAATATGTTCTTACAATTTGAATTTCTGTAAGAATAATTAAATTTGATAAAATTAAGAATATAATCAAAGATTTTTACGTCAATCTTTTTTACCTCATTATCAAATTGAAGGCTAATAAGTAATTATTGGTGTAAAATATTAATATTTAACAATAATTGCAGTGACATTAGAAGTGTGAAAAGTTTGTTGATTATACGTTCCACTGGCAAATAGGTGGCCAATCTTATTTAACTCTTTATTATTATTATATTGAATTTTTATCAGTTTTCTTTAGTGCATAAGATTAATTAAATTTTACGACATGTTCTGCACAAAAAGACAATATAATCTTCATCCAATAACGTCCAAGAAAAGAATTCATCAAGCCGTTAAAGTGGATTTTTATGATCAACACCATACTAAAAGTCCATCTAAAATTATTTTATCAAATTTCATTAAAAATAACTTTTGATGTCCCAATAAAACAAAGTATTCGACCATTAATTTTTCCAGTTTACGTCGTCCATCAACAGACCGCAGCACTTTTTCGAGACACCCCTCAAGGCGAAGATAACCGCCGTAAATTCCGTGCGCCGGCGGCATTGAATTATTACGCTTGCAATTTATAAATTTCGCGAACGAAAAACAAAAACAGACGACGACGACGTCGCGGGCCGCGGTCGTTATTCATGGCGGTCCGCGAATTAAGACGTCGTTGAGGTAACGCCCCAGACGGAAAATCCTTTATGAATAACTCCGACCGTCAAAAATAACGTCGGCGCTGGAACTGCCGATTTATGGCCTTTTGAGGCCCGAGTGGCCGTAACGGTTGATGCAATAAATATGCGGCCGGCGCGGCCGTTAAGTTCCTTTGTCGGTCGTGGAAAATACAATTTTAATATTTGTCCGAAGCCGAAAGCTTTTGAGTCGAACCGGTAAAAGCCGGGAAACGGATTGAGATCCCGGACTCTGACATGGACGAGTTTTTAGAGGTGCCGGGCTCGTACATGCGCCCGAATTTAGGGTGGATGTTAAGTTGTAGAGACGATAATAATTGCCGGGATTTCAGGTAGCTGCCGTGTGTCGGGCGTTGTAGAGCCCCGGAATTGCATTGTTTATTTCAGAACTTACTTCGAGGAGACTTTAAAGCAGCACCATAATATAAAATGTGCACTTAAACAGATTAGAACATGTTTCAAGTGTTGTTATTTCGACGTGTTTGTTAACTTCAGTCACTTGACAGTGTCGTAAAATTGCACTAAGTAATGAGTGATGCAAAAGCACCTCGAACATAGAAGTTTTTAGACCGCAATGTGACTTCATCAACATTTCTATAATTTTCAAATTATAACTAATATTAATACATTAATTTCTTATTAATATTTTAATTGTTATTTAAAAAAAAAAACACATTTTTTATATTATTTAGGGTTATCAAGTCTTGTAAGAATAAAATAAAATAAAAATCTGCATTAATAAAATATAATAATTTTTAAATGTATATTTTCAATGTTTTAAAAACAATTAATAAATCTTAATTTGTGATTATTTTTTATTTAAAACAGGACACTTTTATAAATTTTAGTTTTCTTACAGAATTTCAAACTTTTTTGTCTTAAAATTTGTATTGATTTTGTTCCAAAATCTTGTAAAAAAATAAAGTTCTTATTTTATTTTTCACAATTTTATTAAATTTAACTGTTCTTACAGAATTTCAAATTTTAAGAAAATATTATTGTAGTGATTTTTATAGTTGGAAAATAAAATTTTCCTAATTTTGATCATTTTCACATTCAATTTTGTAAGTTTGATTTCATAATTTTTTGTAAGAAATTAATATTTTAAAATATTTAATAGTTTAATAGCTAATAAAAAATTTTAATATGTAAAAATCTTTGATAAATTTACTAATTTTATTAATTTAATTGTTTTTACAGAATTTCAAATTGTAAGAAAATATTACCGTAAATTTAAAATTTTGTAAGAGATTTTCGTAGTTGGAAAGTTTCAAATTTAAAGAAAATCTTGTAAGAAAATACAATTCTCTGAATTTTGACTATTTTCAGTTTTGAAAGCTTAATCTTTCATAATTTTATACCTTGTAAGAAATTATTATTTTAAAATGTTTAATATTTTAATAAAATGTAAGAAAATTTAATATTTAAAAATTTTTGATAATTTTATTAAATTTAATTTCGCATACAGAATTTCGAAGTGTAAGAAAATATTAATGTATTTTTAAAATTTTTTTAGTTGGAAACTACAAGAAAATCCTGTAAGAAAAATAAAATTCTCGCAATTTTGATCATTTTAATATTCAGTTTTGTAAGCTTAATTTTTCATAATTTTATACATTGTAAGAAATTATTATTTTAAAATGTTTAATATTTTAATAAAAAGTAAGAAAATTTAATATTTAAAAATTTTTGATAATTTTATTAAATTTAATTTCTCTTACAGAATTTCGAACTGTAAGAAACTATTAATGTATTTTTAAAATTTTTGTAGTTGGAAACTACAAGAAAATCTTGTAAGAAAAATAAAATTCTCCCAATTTTGATCATTTCCACTTTCAAAATTTGTAAGTTTAATTCCTCATAATTTTATATCTTGCAAAAAAATATTATTTTAAAATATATAATAGTTTAATAACAAATAAAAAATTTTAATATGTAAAAATCTTTGATAAATTTAGTAATTTTATTAATCTAATTGTTCTTTTTCATAGTTGGAAAATGTCAGATTTACAGAAAATCTACAATTCTCCTAATTTTAATCATTTTTACTTTCAATTTTGTAAGCTTAATTTTTCAGAATAGTATATATTATAAGAAATTATTATTTTAACATATTATATATATATATATATAAAATTAATATGTAAAAATCTTTGATAATTTTATTAAATTTAATTGTTCTTACAGAATTTCAAATTGTAAGAAAATATTACTCCATTTTTTAAATCTTGTAAGAGATTTTTCTAATTTGGAAATGTCAATTTTTTTCATAATATAATATCTTATAAGAAATTATTATTTTAACATATTTAATATTTTAATAACAAGCAAAAAATTATAATATATAATATGAGTTAAAGAAGATAGACGCTGATTTTACCACAACGTTCTATCAGCTTCAAAATCAAGCTTCAAACAATCTTTTAACATCCCTACTTGTCATGTCAATGTTAATAAACCAATAAATCATCAATTTCCGAATAAAATTAAGTTTACTTGATTAATTTGTTGTTAAAATTGGAAGACAACGAGTCGAAATGTTTGAGATGACCGATAGTCAGAGGAAATTCGTTCGTCCGTAGGTGCGTTAATGAAGATTTGCGGCCCCAACGGGAATTTCCGGCATTTTAGTCATGTTCATAATTCGACCACCGAGACCCCCCGATCGCCCCCCACCCCGCAAGCCCGCCGCCAGTCTATTTAACAATCGATATTGGTTAACATTCAATTTGCCGAGCACGAAATATCGAGAGCGACTAATGTGTACCCCCATTTACTTGCCAAATCAGATCTTAAATGGGTTTAGTATTAATGGAGAGACATTCTATATCATGGGAAATTAGGAAAATTCGTCGAACCGGGGTTTTCGGAAGTTTGGATTTAGGAGGACCGCGTGTTTTGTTTCGCACAGACTGCGATCCCGATTAATTATTGGCGGGCCGATCATCCGCACAAAAACGGACCAAGACGGATATCCGACAAAAACGACTCTATAATCCATTGTTTATATATCGAATTCAATTTCGTTTATCGGGGCCCGAATCGATATTGTCTGGAGGGTTCACGTAGTAAATGTGAAACACAAAAACGGTGTGTTACATCGCATAAAAAATAAATTATTAAACTCTGATGTTTACAAGAAAATGTCAATTTCAAATGTAAACTCATCAAAGTTAAGAATTTTTTATACAATATTCAATATAATAACTTATCGAAAAAACAATAAAAATATGAAAACTTCAATTCAATTTTAAAACAAAAGTCAAACTTAAGTATATATTTCCAATATAATAACTATTTTAATTCAATATTCACTCAAGAAATTTAAAAATTCTATAATAAAATTTACGATTTTTTTTGTTTTAATATGAAAATCTTTAAAAATTAAAATTTCTAACACGATTTGTAAGACCAGAATATTTCTTAAAAAACACTAGAGAAACATTTCAAAAACAGATCATAAAAAAATCATACAAACTAGATCTTTTTCGTATGTTTTCGAAAATAATAAATAATTTTAGGTAAAATTTAAAGACTGAAATTTTGTAAGAAAATTGAAAATTATTGAAAATTTAATTTTTGTAGTAAGATTTACAAAAAAATTAATAATTTTACACTTTTAATGACAAAAATTATTCAAAATTAAAATTTCTTACAGATTTGAAAATTGCAAAATGCGTGAAGATTTCTTACAATACACTACAATGTTAAAAATTAAAGTGAACATTTGAAATTATATAAGAAATTTGAAATTCTGTAAGAAATTTGAAATTCTGTAAGAAATTTGAAATTAAATGCATAAAAATTCAAGATTCTTATAAAAGGCTTGGTTGAGGTAAAATTTGAAAACTATAAGAAAATTAAAAAATACTAAAAATATAATTTTTGTGATAAAAATGATGTAAATTTTATGAAAAAATTACAATTTAGATTTTTTCTTATGATTTCTACGATTATAAATATTTTTAGGAAAAATTTAAAAACTGAAATACTGTAAGAAAATTGAAATTTATTAAAAATTTAATTTTTGTGGTAAGATTTACGAAAAAATTGAAAATTTTTCACTTTAATGACAAAAAATTATCAAAATTTAAAATTTCTTACAGATTTGTAAATTGCAAAATGCTTGTAAGATTTCTTACAATACACTACAATGTTAAAAATCAAATTGAAAAGCATAAAAATCTGACATTCTGTAAAAACAATTTGAAATTCAATACCTAATTCCAAGATTCTTACAAAAAGCTAAGTTGAAGTAAAATTTGAAAACTATAAGAAAATTAAATATTACTAAAAATATAATTTTTGTGGAATAAATTATGTAAATTATATGAAAAAATTGCAATTTAGATTTTTTTCTTATGATTTCTACGATTATAAATATTTTTAGGTAAACTTTGAAAACTGAAATTCTGTAAGAAAATTGAAAATTATTAAAAATTTAAGTTTTTGTGGTACCCAAATTTAAAATTTCTTACAGATTTGTAAATTGCAAAATGCGTGAAGATTTCTTAAAACTGCACTGCAATGTTAAAAGTCAAAGTGAAAACCATAAAAATCTACAATTCTGGAAGAAATTTGAAATTAAATGCCTGAAAATTCCAAGATTCTTACAAAAGGTTAGGTTAAAGTAAAAACTATAATATAAGAAATTACTAAAAATTTAATTTTTATGGCAAAAATTATGTAAATGTGACAAAAATTATTCAAAATAAAATTTCTTACAAGATTTGAAAATTTGTAGATTTCTCACAATACAGTGAAATATCAAAAATCAAAGCAAAAATTGTAATATTTCATAAATATTCCATTTTTAAGGACAAACATTAAAAGTTCTAACTATTAAAAATGTCAATATTAGTGTAAAAATGGAAAGTTGAAATTCTGTAAGAAACTTAAAATGTCAAATATAAAAATTTTAAGACTTCCTACAAAATAAGAAAATCGACAATTTTAATTGTAATAAAAATTGTGACACAAAATTTATACAAGAAATTCTGTAAGAAAATTGAAATTTTCAAACAAAAATTACAAAATCCTGAAATTTTTAGAAAAAATTGAGAGATTTTACAAATGTTGCTCTTTTTAGAACATTAAGACTTCCCCTCAAATCATCACATATTTCTTAAAATATCAACTTTTTCTTACAAGATATAAACATATGGACACTCATCAATATTTTCAGGATACAGAATAATATTCTTCTTAAAATTGAGACTATTTTTTACTTGTTTTTCTTAAGGTCGATACATTATCAGTGATCGCAGCCCCTCGAAAAATCAAGAACCCGGCCATTAATCAATTAGCCGATATTGGAAGTTCGAAACTTTTAAACGGTCGTCGGATTGTTTGTAATTCGCGGCATGCACGGACCTCGCATGATCTAATTACGGCACCGCCGTTTCGTGCATTTCCCATGTTTGCATTTTACTCCACCCCCACCCCCCTCCTACTCAACCCCCAACCCAACGCGTCCCGACGCCGATTACAACTTCGCCGAATTGATCGCTTATGACATACTAGACGCAAGTTAATTTCCAGCGTCCGGGAGTTGGCGGAACTTTTTCCCGCCGCCGTTAAAAAGTTATCTGCGGCATGGGATCGGAATTAACACAATTATCGGGTGCATCCACCACGTTCCGGCCGAATTTTACGATTCCGCCGCACCGATGTTGGTACAAAAAATAAAAACGTGCAACTTCCAACATAAACAATGCGCAAATTAACCCACGTACCGGCGAACGGGTAAACAGAAATTTTATTTGCGCACACATTCGGAACGTTCCAGCACCCCGTCGGTGCGGTCCACAAATTCGGATTATGTGGGTGCCGAGTCAAAAATTCACAAACCGTTTTGCACTTTACGATTGCGTCGATTGTTTCGAAGTCCATCTGGTTAAACGTTGACGTGGCGTTTGTGCCAGTCGGCGAAGACAAAGGGGCGTCTGCCTTGCGAATAGACACGATATTTATTATTCCACAAAACCACTCACATAAATTAGAAAAGCCCCACCGAATATCGTCTGCGATCTTTCGATTTCCATACGGTTTTGTGTTTGCCGTTGGGCCGGTTGTTTCGTACGAAACTCGCAGACTGATTAATAATAGATGGGGGTTAATGTTTGTACTAAAATAAATTTTGAATAGTACCTATGAATACTTCATTTCAGGATAGTAATTTCCTTGATTGAATTTCAAGAAACAAAAATAAGCAGCAATGCATGAAATATTCTCGAACTCTGATAGAATATTTAACAGTATGAATAAATTAGATGCCTGCTTTACCGACGCTAATGTCAAATAATTTAATCATTTCAGAAATAATTCCAAATATTTGAAGCCACAATATTCATAAATTTTGCCTCGAAGGTTAAATAGGAGTATACATTACATATTACATTACATATTAGTATTTACACTTTTTTATTCATAAATTTTAATAGTCGCAGGTTTCTAAAAGAAGAATTATTCTCCCATATTTTTAAGTATTTACATTCTTGCTGCCATACATATAATATTTCGAGTATACTCTTATATTTCTGAGGAGGTCACCAACTTATTCTCTTACAATTATACATATATTATACTAATAATTCTCTGTATTTACAATTTTTTATTCATAAATTTTAATAGTTACAGGTTTCTGAAAGGTTAGAGGATTATTCTCTCATATATTTTAAGTATTTACCTTCTTGTTGTCTTACACATAATATTTCAAATATTCCCATATATTTCTGAAGAAGTCACCAATTTATTCTTTCATATATATATTTAGAATATTTTATTCATAAATTTTAATAGCAGCAAGTTCCTGAAAGGTTAAAGGATTATTTTCCCATATTTTATAAGTATTTACCTCCTTGTTCTTTTACTTATAATATTTCAAATATTCCCTTATATTTCTGAAGAAGTCACCAATTTATTCTCTTACATATATACATATATTATACTACTAATTATCAGTATTTAGAATATTTTATTCATAAATGTTAATAGCAGCAAGTTCCTGAAAGATTAAAAGAGTATTCTCTCATATTTTTTTAAGTATTTACATTCTTGTTGCCATACATATAATATTTCGAGTATTCTTTTATATTTCTGAGGAGGTCACCAACTTATTCTCTTACAATTATACATATATTATACTAATAATTCTCTGTATTTACAATTTTTTATTCATAAATTTTAATAGTTACAGGTTTCTGAAAGGTTAAAGGATTATTCTCTCATATATTTTAAGTATTTACCTTCTTGTTGTCTTACACATAATATTTCAAATATTCCCATATATTTCTGAAGAAGTCACCAATTTATTCTTTCATATATATATTTAGAATATTTTATTCATAAATTTTAATAGCAGCAAGTTCCTGAAAGGTTAAAGGATTATTTTCCCCTATTTTTTAAGTATTTACCTCCTTGTTCTTTTACTTATAATATTTCAAATATTCCCTTATATTTCTGAAGAAGTCACCAATTTATTCTCTTACATATGTACATATATTATACTACTAATTATCAGTATTTAGAATATTTTATTCATAAATGTTAATAGCAGCACGTTTCTGAAAAATTAAAGGATTATTCTCTCATATTTTTTAAGTATTTACCTTCTTGTTGTCGTACATATAATATTTCGAATACTCCCTTATATTTCTGAAGAACTCACCAATTTATTCTCTTACATATATACATATATTATACTAATAATTTTCAGTATTTAGAATATTTTATTCATAAATTTTAATAGCAGCAAGTTCCTGAAAGTTTAAAGGATTATTCCCTCATATTTTTTAAGTATATACCTTCTTGTTGTCTTACACATAATATTTCGAATATTCCCTTATATTTCTGAAGAAGTCACCAATTTATTCTCTTACATATACACAAATATTATCCTAATAATTTTCAGTATTTAGAATATTTTATTCATAAATTTTAATAGCAGCAAGTTCCTGAAAGGCTAAAGGAGTATTCTCTCATATTTTTTTAAGTATTTATTTATATTTCTGAAGAAGTCACCAATTTATTCTTTCACATATATACATATATTATACTACTAATTATAAGTATTTAGAATATATTATTCATAAATTTTAATAGCAGCACGTTTCTGACAAATTAAAGGATTATTCTCTCATATTTTTTAAGTATTTACCTTCTTGTTGTCGTACATATAATATTTCGAATATTCCCTTATATTTCTGAAGAAGTCACCAATTTATTCTCTTACATATATACATATATTATACTAATAATTTTCAGTATTTACAATATTTTATTCATAAATTTTAATAGCAGCAAGTTCTTGAAAGTTTAAAGGATTATTCTCTCATATTTTTTAAGTATTTACCTCCTTGTTCTTTTACTTATAATATTTCAAATATTCCCTTATATTTCTGAAGAAGTCACCAATTTATTCTCTTACATATATACATATATTATACTACTAATTATCAGTATTTAGAATATTTTATTCATAAATGTTAATAGCAGCAAGTTCCTGAAAGATTAAAAGAGTATTCTCTCATATTTTTTTAAGTATTTACATTCTTGTTGCCATACATATAATATTTCGAGTATTCTCTTATATTTCTGAGGAGGTCACCAACTTATTCTCTTACAATTATACATATATTATACTAATAATTCTCTGTATTTACAATTTTTTATTCATAAATTTTAATAGTTACAGGTTTCTGAAAGGTTAAAGGATTATTCTCTCATATATTTTAAGTATTTACCTTCTTGTTCTCTTACATATATACATATATTATACCTCTAATTATCAGTATTTAGAATATTTTATTCATAAATTTTAATAGCAGCACGTTTCTGAAAAATTAAAGGATTATTCTCTCATATTTTTTAAGTATTTACCTTCTTGTTGTCGTACATATAATATTTCGAATATTCCCTTATATTTCTGAAAAAGTCACCAATTTATTCTCTTAACATATACATATATTACACTACTACATATATTAAACTAATAATTTTCAGTATTTAGAATATTTTATTCATAAATTTTAACAGCAGCAAGTTACTGAAAGGTTAAAGGAGTATTCTCTCATATTTTTTTTTTTAAATATTTACCTTTTTGTTGCCATACATATAATATTTCGAATATTCCCTTATATTTCTGAAGAAGTCACCAATTTATTCCCTTACATATATACATATATTACATTAGTAATTCTCAGTATTTAGTATATTTTATTCATAATTTTTAATTGGTTTTGTAAAGTTAAAGGATTGTAATATTTTTCAATTATATACCTTTTTATTCTTTTACATATAACATTTCAATTTTTTTTAAATATTTATGAAGTATTTACCATTTTATTCTGTCACAAATAATATTTGTAATGAAACTTGTAGTCTTAAAATTGATTTAGTAAAGGCGAACAATAATTCAAAGACGAGTTGGGAGTTGTTTGATAATTCGATAAAAACCGATTTGGGCCAGATTTTGAAAGCTTTCAAATTAAATTTGCCCGCATAGAAAGGGGCCCTGCCTATCGACGCGACCATTAAAGGTTTTATAAATCTTTTTAACAATTCAGGAAGAGATATTTTTAGTTTAATAAAACACAAAGGCCGTATATCACATTTATGGCTTATTTCGTTGCAGATTTATCGCCGTAACGGAAATAAATTTCTGCTGTGTTGCGAGATGAAAGGACCGGCCGGTCCTGCGCGTATTTGTCAAATATAGTCAATTAAACACTAGAAAGTCAACAATGTCGAAGTCGCTGTAAATATTTATCGTCGCATTGATTTATGGCAATATTTGTTTTTTGGATTTTTCAGCGGACGATTCTGGATTTATGTTCACGGTTGTTATTCAGTCCCGGATATTGAATTTGCTTCATCAATTTTTAATGTTGGTTGCAGATGTTCGAGCGAATTGGCGGTGGTTGTATCAATCGTATCAAATGACACAGTGACCGAAGAAGACGTCCAGCATGATGTGCGAGTCGGACTATGGTTACCAGAACACGTACCTGCGCAGGGTGTCGCCGCCCGGCAGTCCAGCCCTGACCAAGAAATGCTGCTGCTACGACAAGAAGGAGACGAGGGAGTCGAGTAGGGACACGGTGTTCTGCTGTTGCTACACCTACCCCGGCTCCAGGAGCACCTCCATCCTCGCCACGTTGGGTTAGTAACCAACAACTTCCATTAGAGACTCCCCCGCAGGGAAGCCACAAGGGGGACGACTCAATAATGCACGACTTGGGTTACAGGCGTTTGCTGTCTGGTGCTGACCTACACCATCATCGGGGCGTTCATCTTCATGGCCCTGGAGGGCGGTCTGTATCGCGAGACCGAGTCTGTAGCCAGCTCCAAAATCGACCCGAAATTCAAAGACAACAAGGCCATCGGGGATCTGCGTACCGAAACGGTGGACCGTCTGTGGAGCATCACCGAGAACCTCAACATCTTGTACAGGGAGAACTGGACCAGACTGGCGGCCGAGGAGGTGCTGATATTCCAAGACGCCCTCTTCAAGGCGCTGAAGAAGAGCGACGTGGTGTACAGCGCGAGGACGGGGACGATGAGCGGAAGTCACAGCGGACACAAATGGAATTTCAGCTCCAGTTTTCTCTACAGTCTGACCCTGATAACGACAATAGGTGAGTTTTGCAACGCCGGACAATTAGTGAATTCGAAGTTGGGCACGTATGTGCACTCTAATCAGCTTGCGTGATGATAATATTCAAAGTTTAAATGAAAGTTTCGGTTACGTTACTTCCCCTTTAGATAAGGACTGTAATTTTGATTGTGATAATTTTAATTAAAAGTACTGGGCTTTATCAAGAACGTTTTTACGACGTCAAATACCTTTTAAATTATGTTATGAGCTTGTTTGTCGGTGATTACAGGCTTTCTCACCCCCTTTTCCAAAGAGCTACAAAATCACATTATCCCGACTAGGGGCGGGTTTATTGCGGCGAGGCTCTTAATTAACTTTAAAAAAAATCTTTATCGAACACCACACAGATTGGAACAAAGTAAACATCGTCGGGAATAATAAATTTTACGTCCCGCCTCTGAACGATTCAATGCCTTTAACTGAGGGGGATTTTTTATACCTTCTCACATGTTACAAGACCATTTTACATTCCTTTTTTCTTTAATTTTAGAGCAGATTTTATTATAAGAACAATTAAATGTTTGTGGCATGTAATTGGCAACTGTTACATTGTCCAATAATAAAGGACAGTGCCCAGTCTGGCCAAGTAAAGTTTTTATACCAATTCCTCAAGATGTGA
Source organism: Aethina tumida (assembly GCF_024364675.1). Lineage (NCBI taxonomy): Eukaryota > Metazoa > Arthropoda > Insecta > Coleoptera > Nitidulidae > Aethina > Aethina tumida. The sequence goes on along the minus strand of NC_065440.1, from coordinate 15,951,117 downwards.
TACAATCTTTCACAATAATATTTAATGAATTAATCTGAGAACGACATTTTTATCCAACTAAATGTTTATGACAGACAGTTGGCATCAGTTACATCGTTCAGTAATAAAGGACAGTGCCCAGTCTGGCCAAGTAAAACTTTTATACCCATTCTTCAAGATGAGTTACAACCTTTCAAAATAATATTTATTGAATTAATGTGAGAAAGACATTTTTATTCAATTAAATGTTTATGACAGGCAGTTAACAACAGTTACATTGTCCAATAATAAAGGACAGTGCCCAGTCTGGACAAGTAAAACTTTTATACCCATTCTTCAAGATGAGATACAACCTTTCAAAATAATATTTATTGAATTAATGTGAGAATGACATTTTTATCCAGTTAAATGTTTATGACAGTCAGTTAGCAACAGTTACATTGTCCAATAATAAAGGACAGTGCTCAGTCTGACCAAGTAAAGTTTTTATACTAATTCTTCAAGATGCGATTCAACCTTTCACAATAATATTTAATGAATTAATGTGAAAAATACATTTTTATCCAATTAAATGTTTATAATAGGCAGTTAGCAACAGTTACATTGTCCAATAATAAAGGACAGTGCTCAATCTGACCAAGTAAAGCTTTTATACCAATTCTTCAAAATGTGATACAACCTTTCAAAATAATATTTATTGAATTAATGTGAGAATGACATTTTTATCCAGTTAAATGTTTATGACAGGAAGTTAGCAACAGTTACATTGTCCAATAATAAGGGACAGTGCTCAGTCTGACCAAGTAAAGTTTTTATACCAATTCTTCAAAATGCGATTCAACCTTTCACAATAATATTTAATGAATTAATGTGAAAAATATATTTTTATCCAATTAAATGTTTATGGCAGGCAGTTAGCAACAGTTACATTGTCCAATAATAAGGGACAGTGCCCAGTCTAGCCAAGTAAAGCTTTTATTCCAATTCTTCAAGATGTGATACAACCTTTCAAAATAATATTTATTGAATTAATGTGAGAAAGACATTTTTATCCAATTAAATGTTTATGGCAGGCAGTTAGCAGCAGTTACATTGTCCAATAATAAGGGACAGTGCTCAGTCTGGCCAAGTAAAGCTTTTATTCCAATTCTTCAATATGTGATACAACCTTCCAAAATAATATTTAATGAATTAATATGAGAAAGATATTTTTATCCAATTAAATATTTATGATAGGCAGTTAGCAACAGTTACATTGTCCAATAATAAAGGACAGTGCTGGCTAAGGAAAGCTTTTATACCAATTCTTCAAGATGTGAAACAACCTTTCAAAATAATAATTAATGAATTAATGTGAGAACCGCATTTTTATCCAACTAAACGTTTGCAACTGGCAGTTGGCAACAGTTACATTGTCCAATAATTAAGGACAAGCCTCAGTTTGGCAATTAAACACCGCAACAGCAGGTCCAACTTTTAAAAAAAGTTGCTGCTTTTATAAAAGAAATAAATCTATGGGGAACTAAAACTGAAATACGCACAAACAAAACTAACTAACGTCTCATATTTTCCGGACAACTGCATCCGTATTCCTCGTTCCGCGATTCGCGAGCATCATACAGATTTCCGGCGGAATGCATCCGTCGTCCATTGTCCGATTGGAAATGATCCATTTCGAGTGTTTCGTATATTTTTTTGTTTTCATAACAATATGTCCGGTTTCTATTGACCGTCCTTCATTATTGACGATTCCAAAAAATCACGTTACGTATCGAGATTATTTCTCTCGATATGCGGATGCTTCCTGTTTTATTGTTTTGCCTATTGTCTTGTTACGTAGTTGATTTGGTGGGCTTCGTTTTGCCCGTGCACAAAGATAAAGAAGAATTGAATGCAGAAATCTGTATTGATTTATTATTGATATTTTTGTCAATAGGTGGCGTCCGGTGCTGTAAGCCACCAATAAACTAAATTAGTTTTCCAGAAGTGAACTTATAAAACCGACAGATGGTTGAAATGGACTAAAAAAGCCAACGTGGGAGTAATGGAAGAAAGAACAACCAAATTAACTCGAACAAAGTGTTGTTTATTCCCACATTAAACTTTTAGATTTGCGTTATTATCGGTTAAATTTAAATTGTAGCTTAATTACGACACACAGTGAATTTAATTAGAAACCGACACAGCAGAAACTGGGCCATACTTTACGAATTGCGATGGTTAAATTTTAAGACGACTGCATTAAGCGAAATGTAAGAGGCGAAGGAAACGCTAAGAATTGATGATAGACGTAACAAAGTGGGACCTTTTAATTTGTTTTGAGTGCTCGTCTTTTCAACGAAAATAATAATAATTTTCGACGTAACGACTTGTATCGAGTTTCATTTCGCCAGTTAATACGTCTAAAAGCATAATGGAGAAGGTGGAGTAATAACTTCCAAGGAATAAAGCACTAAAAATCACTGATTGGAAACTGGAAAACACACGGTTGCACGTTGCACGGCTGGAATATAAATAGGGAGCGGAACTATTTTTCTATTGAGTGTTCAGCATCGCTGCAGGATGTACTTTCGCAAACTGGAACAAAGGAAGGAGCAAGGACTACACAATGTGCTTGTTTCCAGTTTAATAATAAATTGGGAAACTTTGGGGGATTTAGTGGAACTGAAAAAGCTACAAAACATCATCAACTGGCAGGTATTAATGTTTGTTATGTTCCAGAACCGAATGCAAACAAGCTTTGATATCAAGACCAAAGCTCCCCGCCCCGAAAGCTTAACATATCCACCCCGATGCTTTTGATAAGGTATTCGTGCTGGCCGTCTTCCTTCCACAAGGATAAACCGTGTCACGTTTGACTCCGGCCCCATAATTTGTCGACCCTAATCAAATACCCAACGTTTACTGATATTAATACGGATCCAACACTCGGACAGGGGGACACAACAAACACTGACTGCACCCCCGATTTACAAGCTGCACATCAAGATTTCAATCCCCAAATCCGTCAGATAAAACGTTAAAACTTCCCCGGGGGTTTTTACAGTTCATAAATTATCGAAGTTCCAAAAAGCACGGACGTGCCAAGTAACTTCCAAATCCGATTCCGATGTCCGAGAGGCATCGATCCTCTCCAGGCACAATGGAAGAATGCAATATAATATGGTGGACCATCCAGCGTCTGGTATTTAATTTCTAAGTGAACAACTTGCACGTCAAAGGGCCGCCGGAGTATTTTTGTCTCGTGCAATAAACGGGAGATCAGAGAGACAGAGTATCTGGAGTCTGGAGGCCCCTTTGAAATAATATAATTATGCTTAAATGATGCCAAGTCAAAGGTCGGCACCGCTGACAGTACGTTTTATTGACTAATTAAGGACGGCAACGTCGTCCTGCCGGCGGAGAATTTCCGGTGAAATAAATTTAGTGTGTTAGATTAAATTAAATACTTTGTCAACGGTTACGAAATTCGTGTGAAGTTACGCGGATACGGTCGAGTGTTTTACGCCATGTAAACCGCCCACACGAAATTGTTATCAAAGTGTTTCGACAAGTGCAAATATTATTTTAGTGTGCTGCTGTTGGACACCTAGATTTGTCATTAAGTTTGTCCCTTTAAAATATTAGATACTGGGGAAGCAAATTTACATATTTGGTTATTCTATTTACGGATGGACAACGTCAAAGTGATCCTGGAACCTGTACCAAGGAAGGTACAGGTATAAAATTCTCATTTTTCAAGATTCAACTTTTCAAAATTATATTTAATGAATTAATTGGAAACGTTTTGTTTTCCATTCTCTTAATGGTATATTGTACAGAGATGGTTTACAAGTTCAAACCAGCGACTTGGAAAAGACACGGAAGACTGAAGTCAGGAAAAAACCATGTAACATGAAATCCATCTCTCAACGCTGAAAAACGACGAGCCAAGAATCCGGAGTCGGACCACGGCTGCAGCATTGTTTGGGGATGGAAACTATGCGACAAGACGCAGCCCTTAAACCAACAAACAACAATGCGGATCGCACGAATGAGCACGTCTTGACGCTCGCACATATATACATGTACACGTACATGAAGGGGGGTGAGGCCACGTTCTCGCGCATGTTTGCCTACATAATTTAACTGACAACGGGCCGACTACAAAGGCAACGCAAATTATTTACAGTGCGCCGGCTTAATAGAGCAACACGTAATTGTTTTAACAAATACAAATCACTCGCGTGCAGCGACGATAACTCATCTTAAGCGAATTACGTAACTGGAAACGTTGTTTGCGACGTGGATGTGGCGGAATTGGACGAAAGACGGATAGGATGGTGAACAATGGGCGCAGGTAAGCTGGAACTCTGGATGAGTTATGAGCAGCTTCTTTGGCGTAAATAAAACCGACGGTGAGGAATTAAGTGCCTCAGTTTGTTTACTAATTACTGGCGTCACAGTATTTTGTTTCGTTACACAAGCAGGAACTCGACTGAATCTTTATTGAAAATTAAACCAAGCAAAAAGAAATTAAGACCCACAGTTTTTTTTACTAAATATTGACGTCGTACTAAATAAATGTTGGGCGCCAATTTTAAAATTATTCTAATAAAAACTGTTTTACTTTGTTGTGTGAGGAAAACAGGAACTTGCCTGAATTGTGACTATTTCTTTAACAAAAATAAAACAAGAAGAAATTAAACACGAGAGTTTGTTGACTAAATATTGACGTTAAAGTAAATAAATGTTGGGCGCCAATTTTAAAATTATTCTAAAAAAAAAACTGTTTTACTTTGTTTTGTGAGGGAAACAAGAACTTTTATGAATTGTGACTATTTCTTTATCAAAAATACAACAACAAGAAATTAAATACCAGAGTTTGTTTACTAGATATTAACGTTATAGTAAATAAATGTTGGGCGCCAATTTTAAAATTATTCCTAAATAAAAACTGTTTTACTTTGCTCAGTGAGGGAAACAGGAACTTGTGTGAATTGTGACTATTTCTTTATCAAAAATAAAACAACAAGAAATTAAATACCACAGTTTGTTTATTACATATTGACGTTAAAGTAAATAAATGTTGGGCGCCAATTTTAAAATTATTCTAAATAAAAACTGTTTTACTTTGTTCAGTGAGGGAAACAGGAACTTGTGTGAATTGTGACTATTTCTTTATCAAAAATAAAACAAGAAATTAAATACCACAGTTTGTTTATTAGATATTGATGTTAAAGTAAATAAATGTTGGGCGCCAATTTTAAAATTATTCTAAGTAGAAACTGTTTTACTTTGTTCAGTGAGGGAAACAGGAACTTGTCTGAATTGTGACTATTTCTTTATCAAAAATAAAACAACAAGAAATTAAATACCAGAGTTTGTTTACTAGATATTGACGTTATAGTAAATAAATATTGGGCACCAATTTTAAAATTATTCTAAATAAAAACAGTTTTACTTTGTTCGGTGAGGCAAATAGAAACTTGTATGAATTGTGACTATTTCTTTATCAAAAATACAACAACAGGAAATTAAATACGAGAGTTTGTTTATTAAATATTAACGTTATAGTAAATTAATGTTGGGCGCCAATTTTAAAATTATTCTAAATAAAATCTGTTTTACTTTGTTCTATGAGGGAAACAGGAACTTGTCTGAATTGTGACTATTTCTTTATAAAAAACGCAATACAAGAAATTAAATACGAGAGTTTGTTTACTAAATATTCGACGTTATAGTAAATTAATGTTGGGCGCCAATTATAAAATTATTTTAAACTGTTTTATTTTATTCTGTGATAGAAACAGGAACTTACCTGAATTGTGACTATTTATCAAAAATACAATAACAAGAAATTAAATACCACAGTTTGTTTACTAGATATTGACGTTATAGTAAATAAATGTTGGGCGCCAATTTTAAAATTATTCTAAATAAAAACTTACTTTGTTTCGAGATACAGGAAGTCGACTGAATAAAATTAAGTCCCAAAGTTTATTTACTAAATACTGACGTCACAGTAGCCAAATGTTGGGCGCCAATTTTAAAATTGCACCAAATAAAAACAGTTTAATTTTATTTTATCCATAAAATTATGGTGAATTTTTGAATGTCCCTTTTACGATCGGGCTTACTGGAACGTATGATAAGCCAGTTTATTGAAAACGCTAATTAAAGTTTTATAACCCGTGCACAAAATACGATCGCAAAATGTTTGTTAGCATGGCGAGCGTTTAAATGTTGAAATTAATTAACATCGATAATTTTAATACCTGTTCCAGTTATGATTCGAGTCGCATTCATTGCCGCATTTGCAATATAAACAATCTCCATTTCAAAACCGGCCATTTATCAAGTTGACGTTCGACCGGGAAACGTCATTGTTTGATTGACAATCGTATTAATTTATTTTAACCGTAACCATATAATTATTAACTAGTTTCAAAGCCGGGCTTGAGTCTGTGATAATTGGAATACATTGAGCAACAACCTCGTTAACGTTGTCACAAAAATGAAATCTGCTTACGACTCACCCCCGCCGAATTAATTGCCGAAAAATTACAATGCGGCTAATTAAAAACAAGCGAAGGGGTTGTTTTTGTGTTGCGACGTCGTGAACGTGTAAAGCGACTTATCTGCGACAATTCGAGGGGGTTGAACGTATAAAAACATTTAAAGGGAATGTTTTGAGATAAGTGGTGTTAATTAAGATTTGTTTTGCGAGTGTTATTTCTGTTTTAATTGTGTCTTTATTTTTTCGGGGGCTGCTGAAGTTTTCAGCGCGACGGGGAAGTTGAAGTTCGGGGAGTGCCATTCATATTAAGAGATTAGACTTTGCTCTGTAATCACCGACGTAAAAAAAAATAGAACATAATTCGTGCCCGTACTGGAAAAAATTATAAATCAGTCCGGTCTTTAACCGCAATGTGTTAGGGTGAGGATCTGGAATTACATAAACAAGAGAGAACCGCTGATAAAAATAATAAACGGTCGCCACACAAACCGGAGGAGGCGGCCCATAAAAACCGTAACGGGGGAGTCCCCGGGCTTCTGGGACGCTTTTTATAATTACGAGCCTGTTATTTTGTGTACTTTACGGGTTTTATAAGAATGTCTATACGGCATAATGTACTGGAAACTGCACCGGCCTCGGAATTTATTTGGTGGGCCCAAATTTAATTTGTGTCTCTATTGCAGTCGGCCCTAATGGAGACATTACAGTTTACAGGGGATGAAAGATTAAATTTTTTATTAAAATTCCCCCCTTAAGTTGTCCTACACTGTTTTAATCCCAAAAGTGTAATTAACACCGCACCACAGACCTATTTGCAATTAATCAATTACCGGGCCGCATCAAACGGATTTAATTTCACGAACGAAAATAATCGGACGCCCGAAAAACGATTAGTAAATCAAAAGCGCCGAAACTATTCGAATCGTTCATCAATTACGAACGAAAATGGAACTATCAAACACCACACGAATATGCATATTCAGGTGTTTTGGGGGATGAAATTATTACTCCAAGTGTTTTTATTTGATTAATGCACCCCAACGCACAGTCGTCTCCGAGTGGGAAACCGCATTGGGGGGTTAATTAAACCCCCTTCGCTCCGCGGTTACACACCTCGGGTCCACCCTCTCGAATTAATCCGGGTTCCGGGGTAAATTTTGACGTATTGCCGACGTCAAAGTGTCGAGTTATGTTTTATACAGTTGAGTAGTCGGTGCAACTGTGCGATGGCGGGTGGGGCACTCCCCCCGGAACAAAAACTCGATTAAACTGGGCTTTCGGGACACATAAATTCACGTTTGATTATTAATTTCGTCGAAATATTGTAAACACAGGCGGACAAAAAAAAAGTTAATCGGGCTTTTGATTTAGTTGCCAAATAGTGGGCCCGTTCGGACGTCGATCCAATTTAAATTGAAATGCGATTGTACGAATCGACTTTTTTGGGGTTGCAGCTAAGTTTTTTATCGATACACTGTTAATTATTTGAAAGTATTTAATTTAATACATCAACAGCTATAAAATATATAATATAACGATGGAGCCAAAGATTTAATAACCAGAAACATTTTAAACACAGTAAAGAAACATTAAAGTTATTTTTTATGTAATTAAAAAATGGATAAATAGTACAAAAATAAATTAAAATATAAAAACAAATGTGAATTAATGATCTTCTTAATCCAGCAATGCTTCGTGATACTCCTTTAAAATAATCCTCTTGTTGCTAGTCTTAAATAGCAGTTGAAAACAAGCAATTAAGTCCCAAAGTTTGTTTACTAAAGTCTGACGTCACAGTAGTAAAAAGTTGGGCGCCAATTTTAAAATTACAATATATAAAAATTGTTTATTTTGTTTCATCAGGAAAACAAAAACTTGACTAAATTATGGCTATTTCTTATTATTTCATTATTTTCATCAAAAATAAAACAAACAACAAGATATTAAGCCACAGAGTTTGGTTACTAAAGTCTGACGACACAGTAGTCAAAAGTTGGGCGCCAATTTTAAAATTATAATATATAAAAATTGTTTATTTTGTTTCATCAAGAAAACAGAAACTTGATTGAATTATGGCTATTTCTTATTATTTCATTATTTTCATCAAAAATTAAACAAACAACAAGAAATTAAGCCCCAGAGTTTGGTTACTAAATATTGACGTCACAGTAGTCGGATGTTGGGCGCCAATTTTGAAATTATATTACGTTAACAAAGCTAAGTATATAAATTTGTGACTGCTCCAAAGTTGGCAGTTGTAAGTCCAGATTGATTAACATCACTGCCCACCTAAATATCAAGTTGTTCCTTCACATTACAACAATCCCCCCAATTTTCACTGGCCATAAAAATGAACACAGCTACAAATAATGAAATAATAAACCGAACGTGAATATAAAATCCATCAACAAACGTCTGCAAAGTGCCAACACATGTGGAAAGTAATATTACGACGAGTCTGTTACAATAAAATCCTTTCTAAGTAAATGGATCCTTTGTCTTTTATCGCTGCGACTTGAACGGTGCAATATCGAATCGCACAGCCACCCCACCAAAAACTTAATTGCTCCGAAAAAACAAAACCTCCCGTCTTGCTAATACCGGGGGGTGGGGGGCACCGTTCGAAATTCTGGAAATTATTTAACCCGCCACGTTGCAGCCGAATCCGGGGCGGATACGTCCACTTAAAACTTACTTAACGAGGTTAAACAAAAGTTGAGAGGCGCATTATTTGAAGTACAATATTGAATTAAAACGAAATTGCGTTACATTCTCAAAAGCCGCAATAAAATGCTAAAACGTTGCGCCGAGTAAATGTTAATTGGGTATATTACATGGTTGTGCAAAAGTACAATTAATGCAAAGATCATTTTTCATACTTGCCTGCACTTTGTGTTTACCGTGTGTTGTTTGTGAATTAAATGAAAATTATATTTGCACCCTCGTTCAGGCACGACCTGTATTTGTGCTGGGAACAAAAGGGCGGAACGAGTGTGATCCCGCCAAAAGCTGGGGTACGTAAACGTACAACGCACCACACAAACAATTTTATTAAGACATTTTTCAGCCCCCGGCTAATTAATTTAATTAGTAATCATCCATTAAGACCCAAAGTGGAATATTGATGCGCATTTCCCAAGGAGATGAATGTCTGCCACATCAAATGGCGCGAGCGATTCTCCCTTTCATCCTCAGCTTCCGGTTGCCAGTTGCAGTAATATAAATGACATTATGCGGTTTAAAGAAGTTCACTTTTGGCATTTCAGCGGGAATTTCAGCCCGGGAATCCCGCCCTTTTTGTTAATAAAGTTTGTCGGATGAAAAGTTGGCGCAATTTTCGCCAGGATGTTCAAGAACTGCCTGAGATATTGGAGTGGCTTTTAGTTTATCTAATTTGTTGTTTTGTGCTTTACAAGAACGTAACTTGTACTCGTTATGAATTGCGGTCATTAGAACTTTGTACCTTTTGTCCCACATATTTTTGGCAGCGGTTTGTCGAGATGGCGAGGTTTGATATCCATCTTGCCATCGACTCAGAACGTGATGACGTCAAGTTTTTATTTAACCAGTTTGCAGTTGTTTTTCTTCGTTCTATGTCAAAAGATATCAATTGTCGAAGTTGAATGTCTGGTCCATTATTTGTAGGACGCAAAAAACTTAATATCCTTAACGTTGTGTCACAAATAAAACAGTAAACAACATAAAAACACAAGCTTCGACTTCCTGCAAATAATTCATTTATGCGGCAGCATTCCGTCGAATAGTGTTTTCCGGCTTCCTTATTTCCCGTAACTCCAACAATTTCTCCATAAAGCACAAACACAATAACCGCAGATATTTATAGATAGGGGAAGCTTTAAATTCACACCTGGAATTGCAGTTCGAACCTTTGAATTATTCCTGCTGTTTGCAATAGATGTTCAGATTGGAATTAGCAGTTAATGCACACTTTTGTTTCCTTCTGAATTTATCAATGTTCAGTGGGGATTTGCATAAACTACTACACTTGGAATTTAATCTTCCATCAATTAATGGATATTAATTAGTCTGTGATTTCTCTGAACCTCGTGAAAATGGCATTAAACATATTTAACCTTATCGTTATAAATCCATGTTTCTACTAGTTTATACACTGATCCCATTTATGGCCTTCGGTTACTTTCAGGAGTCTAGTAACAACTTCTAATACCAACTAAGCACAAAATAGTAACTTTTAAATTAATACAAAGTAAATTTAGTGTTTGACACTTTTGTTGCCTTCTGAAAATTTCAACGTTTCAGTGAGTGGGATTTGCATGAACTATTACACCTACAACATAAACCTTCAGTCAATTATTAGATGTATAGGCTGGGATTTCTTTGGGCCTCGATAAAATAACAATAGAATAATTCTATAAACATATTTAAACTTTAATATTTACACTTTTCTACAAGTTTACTTATTAAACCCATCTATAGCCTTCGGCTACTTTCAGGAATTTAGTACCAACTACTAATACCAACTAAATTAAGCACAAAATTTTAATTTTTAAATTAATACAAAGTAAATTTAATGTTTAACTTGGAATGAACAGAAAATTCAGGACACTTTTTTTGCCTTCTGAAAATATCAACATTCTAATGAGTGGGATTTGCATGAACTATTACACCTACAACATAAACCTTCAGTCAATTATTAGATGTATAGGCTGGGATTTCTTTGGGCCTCGATAAAATAACAATAGAATAATCCTATAAACATATTTAAACTTTAATATTTACACTTTTCTACAAGTTTACTTACTGAACCCATCTATAGCCTTCGGCTACTTTCAGGAATTTAGTACCAACTACTAATACGAACTAAATTAAGCACAAAATTTTAATTTTTAAATTAATACAAAGTAAATTTAGTGGTTAAATTGGAATGAACAGAAAATGCAGGACTTTTGTTGCCTTCTGAAAATATCAACGTTTCAATGAGTGGGATTTGCATGAACTATTACACCTACAACATAAACCTTCAGTCAATTATTAGATGTATAGGCTGGGATTTCTTTGGGCCTCGATAAAATAACAATAGAATATTCCTATAAACATATTTAAACTTTAATATTTACACTTTTCTACAAGTTTACTTACTGAACCCATCTATAGCCTTCGGCTACTTTCAGGAATTTAGTACCAACTACTAATACCAATTAAATTAAGCACAAAATTTTAATTTTTAAATTAATACAAAGTAAATTTGGTGTTTAAATTGGAATGAACAGAAAATGCAGGACTTTTGTTGCCTTCTGAAAATATCAACGTTTCAATGAGTGGGATTTGCATGAACTATTACACCTACAACATAAACCTTCAGTCAATTATTAGATGTATAGGCTGGGATTTCTTTGGGCCTCGATAAAATAACAATAGAATAATCCTATAAACATATTTAAACTTTAATATTTACACTTTTCTATAAGTTTACTTACTGAACCCATCTATAGCCTTCGGCTACTTTCAGGAATTTAGTACCAACTACTAATACCAATTAAATTAAGCACAAAATTTTAATTTTTAAATTAATACAAAGTAAATTTGGTGTTTAAATTGGAATGAACAGAAAATGCAGGACTTTTGTTGCCTTCTGAAAATATCAACGTTTCAATGAGTGGGATTTGCATGAACTATTACACCTACAACATAAACCTTCAGTCAATTATTAGATGTATAGGCTGGGATTTCTTTGGGCCTCGATAAAATAACAATAGAATATTCCTATAAACATATTTAAACTTTAATATTTACACTTTTCTACAAGTTTACTTACTGAACCCATCTATAGCCTTCGGCTACTTTCAGGAATTTAGTACCAACTACTAATACGAACTAAATTAAGCACAAAATTTTAATTTTTAAATTAATACAAAGTAAATTTAGTGGTTAAATTGGAATGAACAGAAAATACAGGACTCTTTTGTTGCCTTCTGAAAATATCAACATTTCAATGTGTGGGATTTATATGAACTATTACACTATTTTCAGAAAGCAACAGAAATGTCCAGTATTTTTTGTGAATTCTAATTTAAACCTCAAAATTATTTTGTAGTAATGTACAAATTAAATTACAGGCCTAATTTAGTTGGTAACAGCAGTTGGCACTAAACTCCTGAAAATAGCCGAAAGCTACAGATGGGATTAGCACGTAAAAATGTAGAAAAGTGTAAATACAAAAGTTAAAATGTGTTTACAAAATTATCCTAATGTTATTTTAACGAGACTAAAAGAAATCACGGTCTGCACACCTAATAACCGACGGACGATTTAAATTCCAAATGGAGTGGTTCATTCAAATCTCTCTTATTGAAACGTCGACATTTTCACAAGAAAACCAAAGTGTCCCCCGTTCACTGAATAACCGCTGAAAGCGTCGATTTAACCAAATTTCGACGGAATGCAGTTTTTCGTCGTTCCATCGATCGTTGCCCGGCGCATAATGACGTCGTGATACACCGACCGAAATTGTGATGATTAAATTGGCGAACATGCCCCGAATAAATATGTCCCTCAGGGAGCGTCCGCCCGGAGTTCTGCCACTCCGTACAAGAAATCACTGAACAAGACAGATATTATTCGATAAATATCTTCGCCTCGGCCGACTTTTATATTCTAGGTAGTTATAATGCCGGTCATATATTTTGATCTGTCGAAGTATCCGGAATAAATTTATCCCGTCGAGGACTATTGTTTGAAACGGGCTCGTACGCGGGTGAGCTGCAGTAAATTAGATTAGTTGGATATCAATGGGGCTGTTCAAACATATTTTATATTTCAGGGTTACGTGGAATATAGATTACTCGAATAAAGTGAACGCCGAAGTTTACATACACCGAATAAATCCGTTTCCTGCAAGACAACGGCGGATAAAATAAATCGCATAAAAATTAATAGGAAATTGATAAAAGCCGAATTAAAATGTGAACGAAGGAAAACATAATCCACTTTGATATTGAAGAAGTTTCTTTGAACATCCAGCACTGATTGGTTTATCTTTTCATCTGGCAAATGCTTTTAGCACAAATAGAATTTCATTGTCTGACTAAAAATTTTTATAAAAATACCTTTAAGCAACACCTAATCCTATTTACATGGCAATCAGGACGTTCACTTCGACAATAAAACATTCATCAATAAAACCAGACCCAAACGAAACTGCAACGGAGTAGCTCGATAAGAAACCATTACATTTCGTCGAACATCTATTGCAAACCGCAGGAATAATTCAAAGACTCGGCTGCGATTGCAGGTGTAAATTTAAAGCTTCCTCTATCTACAAATATCTGCGGTTATTGTGTTTGTGCTTTATGGAGAAATTATTGGCGTTACGAGAAATGGGGAAGCCGGAAAACACTATTCGATGGAATGCTCCTGTAAATGGATTACTTGCAGGAAGACGAAGATTGTTTTTTTTTTATGTTGTTTACAGTTTTATTTGTACCACACGACGTTAAGAATATTAAGCTTTTCTGTTGCTTACATATATAAGGACCTGACGTAAATCCCTTTCGCTGCATCCAACTTGAACTACTGATCTCTCAAAATGTAAACAGATGCCCACTGTTTCTTTGAAATGTTTGAGGTTTAAGTTTTAGAATTAGAAATAATTGTATAGGATGCCACGTTTCTTAAATATGATGACTTACTATGTTTTATTAGTATAGAAATTAAATTTTAGTTCGTAATTTCAGTTGGTACTAAATTCCTGAAAGTAGCTGAATGCTATAGATGTGATCAGTGTGTAAACTTGTAGAAAACTGTGTAACTTGGAGTGTTTGTAATATTGAAATAACCGTTTTTTACTATATGCATATGAATATAATTACGGTAAATACACCAAAATAACATTTTTTACAATTTTTGTATCTCTGTCTGTTTGTCTGTCTGCTTGTTCCGACTAATCTCTAAAATGGCTGGACCGATTTTGACGGGACTTTTATTGGCAAGTAGCTGATGTAATAAGGAGTAACTTAGGCTACTTTTATTTTAGAAAAATTCTTTTATTTTAGAAAAATAAAGTATTGTTGCAATGTCCAAGTACAGTCCAGTACCACGTGCAGCTCACGGGCATGCCGCCACACGGACGATGTCTCTTAGTTATTTCTTACATTTTTAGTCATCTTTTGGGAATCCAGGAAGAATTAGAATTATTTATTTTTACTTTTTTAATGATTTTTTAGGAAATTAGTATTAGTAAATACATAAAAATCCATAAAGTTATTAAAGTAGAACTATGTAATTTAATCAGTATCCTATAGATTTTAATTGTATGAAAATTGATCGTATGGAATTTGATCCTATGGAAAATGATCGTATGGATTTTGATCATATAGAAAGTGATGGATGGATTTTGATCATATGGAAAATGATCGTATGGAAAATGATCATATGGATTTTGAACGTATGGAAAATGATCGTATGGGTTTTAATCGTCATGGAAAATGATCGTATGGATTTTAATCATTATGGAAAATGATCGTATGGATTTTAATCATTATGAAAAATGATCGTTATGGAAAATGATCGTATGGATTTTAATCATTATGGATTTTGATCGTTATGGAAAATGATCGTATGGATTTTGATCGTATAGAAAATGATCGTATGGATTTTGATCGTATAGAAAATGATCGTATGGATTTTGATCGTATAGAAAATGATCGTTTAATTTTTATATTAATACAAAGTAAATTTAGTGTTTTAGTCATTGGAATATAAATCTTCTTATATGTATAAGCTTCTTCGGGCCTCGTTAAAATAGCAGCAGAATCTGTATCATTATGGAAAAAATTAATTACAATGAATTGTAGGTATGCATACTACATACCAAATTTGAACACGATTGGACCAAAGGTTACGAAAATATGAGAAAAAAACAATTTTTGAAATATAATTTTGAAGGGCCTTTTCCAGAGAAACCTTAGAAAAACATTTCCTCATTATTGGATGTGTTCCACAAGCTGTTGTAACATTAATTCAACAATTTCCAGTCGCTTAAAATGGGCTCAAAAAAACACGAACTTATGCGGCAATAAAGAAGGATTACAAAAAAAAAGAGGAAACAAAAAGGATAATCACAAACTGCGAAATGGTTTATTGTTGAGGGGATAAAAAAAACAGCCAAGCAAGAGAAAAAGAGTTTATCCCTTATGAAAGCGAATAATAAGGCAGGTGACGGAAACTGAACATCCCCAACTAAGAAAAAAAAAAAAAAGAAAAGACCGTGCGGACATGTTTTTTTCTGCCGTTCACCTCACTTATCTTTCGACGCAGATTCCAATCGAGTTAAGCAGCAATCGCCAATATAAAAGTTGTCCCATTTAATGTAACAAATTGAACAGAAACTGCGTCAACGTTCCGGCCAATTGACGTCGATTACTGGCTTAGATAAAAGTGCAAAACACATCTGAAATATAATAAAAACTAAATGGTCGACGCAAATTACTCCTGAGGCACTTTTAATGATTAGTTCGAATCGTGGTGGATGCGCCAATTCACATTAATTAATTCAATTAAGTCCCGGAGTGTAATTTTAAAATTAAAAACGAAAACTTACTGTCCTTGCGGAGCCGGGGACGGAAACCCGGTGAAGAACAGACTGAAACGGGAACGTGGGAGATGATAAATCGGACTCGAATAACCCGGTAAATTTTATTTCGAAATAATTGCCCTCCCAATAGAGATATTTGTAAAAGTCATGTCAACACACACGTTAGATTATACCCCGCAATAAAAAACACGACGAGGGGGTGCGGTTTATTGCGTTTTTTATCCCGCCACTCCGACGTGAACGTACCCGTTCGCCGGTCGCTTATCGGATGAAATATCGCCATTCTTTCCGGCCAAATTAAACGTTTACACGCGGGAATTTAGCGAAATAAATAAACAAGTGTCCCTCACAAAAAAAAATAAAACGATTACTAAGATTATCTGCCTGAACCGCCGTGCTAAAATAAAATCAACTGAAATATTGCCCAGGTCCGAGCATCTCGAATATGAACATCGAAATTTATTATCGCATTATTATAAATCCCCGAGAGAAATTCGAACTTTCCGCGGCAAACAGTTTTCTTTCCTGCTTTACGACCGGCCCGAATGCATAAAGTAAAATGTAAATGCGGGAACGGGGGTAGAACCAATCTATAGATCACCCGATCCCAAATTGTATTTTACAATGTGTGTTCCTGTGTGTTCCGCGTTTATCGATTCGGCTTTTTCACATCATAGCGGCGGGGTGTTTATCACCGGTGCCGTGCCGTAAATTCCTGCAACGATCCGGCACCGGAAAACGCTGTGTTTTATCACAATTTTTACTGATAATGTTTCTATTATTCACTGCGATCGTTTAGATTCATGATCTATGAATTTAGATCAGGGCGAAGATTGGAAATCCGTATTTTGGTTGGTATAAAACAATTTATTGTTTGCCAACTGCTGAAAAACTATCAAATTAACTTTCTTCAAACATTAAATCAAAATTAATGAAGAGTACTTTGTTCTTCTATAATTTAAAAAGCTTGACAGTTTTACAAAATATTCAGTGGCGTAGAAAATAGGGTGAGAAAAAGAGGGGAATCCTCGAAATTGTCAATTAGTTACAAGTTGAAATTAAATTAACGCCGGTGACACATCTAAAAATGGATAATTCCGGCCATATTGACCTGGATAGGATCCTCCGAAGGATATTTCAATTAAACCGTCGATAGTTTAACGACGACCCACACACCCATCGGTTCGATTCGAACGTAGAAAAAAACTGTGAGGGCGGAGCCGGTTCTGTCGCGTCGCCACCGAAAGAGTGAATCCGGCTTTTGAGCCGCATCGCCCCTAATAACTTTCCAACACCACGACGTCTGTATTATATCCGCCCCGCGGTCCCTTCGTTCGTCCCCTCGTCCCGGCCAATATCTCATTTCAAATTTGCCAGGTGTATTTTTAGAAAATACATTACGTCCCGAATTGGAAAAATGAGATTTGCGGCGTGTATTGGATGTCTTCGGTTTGGGGGAGAAAAACGTCCCGAACGTGCGTCGGAGCGGGGACGAAATTAAAATTTAAACGCCAAAAATCTTCATTGCCGGGACCGGACGCACGGACGGGGAATATGGCCGCAACACAACAAGATATTACACGTACACGTTGCCCCGATTCTAATTCCGGCCGATGCGCACCGTGCTCCGGTGGTTTATTCGTTTTAATCAAAACCGAAGACCGGTCCGGAATGGAAACACTTTAATTAGATCGCTTCTTGCCGCATGGCCGACCCTTTTCCCCTCTCCGCACCACCCCTCAGTCTTGCCGTCTCCCTTTGCATACAATACCATTCCGGGGTATCTCGGGGATTTAACATTATATTTACTTATGTTTACAAGACTGCGCACAAGGAAGCAATTATATTTCGTCTTGCGTTTCAATTAAGGGCCCCGCTAGAACGGGGATACGGGTCGTCGTCTCTTTTATTTTATTTCGTTTTATTTTTTTGCACAGAACAGAAAATATTAATTAATCACCCGTCTCGGGAATTCCCCCATCGATTCGCCTCCGGGTGCAAAAATTGCGTCACGTAATTTTGCGGCGAGTTTAATTTGTCGCCGTTCGTTTTTTATTTATTATTTTGACACCCCCCCAGCCCCGTTCGGGTTGGCTTTTAAATGCACGGAGTGCAGGGTGAAATAGTGTGGAAACATTAGTCGGACAACGGGGGAGAATTATGAAGATGAATTAGCGGATGCGTTTACAAAAAGTGGGCAAGACAAAAGGCCATACAATTTGGGGTGTTGGATAAATAATGTCAACAATATGGCTATGACGTGAGGAAACAAAATTTATACAAATTATATGTTTTGGGGCATTAGTGTTTTTATTAAGAAAATATTGTTCTTAATTTAGTCGGAACTAAACTCCTGAAAGTAGCCGAAGGCTACAGATGGGATCAGTATGTAAACTTGTATAAAATTGTAAATATTAAAGTATAAATAAGTTTATAGGATTATTCTAATGCTATTTCAATGAGGCCCAGAGAAATCACAGCCTATACACCTAATAATTAATAGAATATTTATATTCCAAGTGTAATAGTTAATGTAAATCCCACTCACTGAAACGTTGATATTTTCAGAAAGCTACAAAAGTGTCCTATATTTTATGTTCATTCCAATTTAAACGCTAAATTTACTTTGTTATAATGTAAAAATTAAAATTTTGTGCTTAATTTAGTTGGTATTAACAGTTGGTACTAAATTCCTGAAAGTAGCCGAAGGCTATAGATGGGATCTGTATGTAAACTTGTAGGACAGTGTGAATATTAAAGTTTAAATATATTTATAGGATTATTCTAATGCTATTTTAACGAGACCCGAAGAAATCACAGCCTATACATCTAATAATTGACCGAAGATTTATATTCCAAGTGTAATTAATGTAAATTCCACTCACTGAAATGTTGATATTTTCAGAAGACAACAAAAGTGTCCTGTATATTAAAGTTTTAATATGTTTATAGGATTATTCTAATGCTATTTTAACGAGGCCCAAAGAAATCACAGCCTATACATCTAATAATTGAACGAAAATTTATATTCCAAGTGTAATAGTTTATGTAAATCCCACTCATTGAAACGTTGATATTTTCAGAAGGCAACAAAAGTGTTCTGTATTTTCTGTTCATTCCAATTTCAACACTAAATTTACTTTGTATTAATTTAAAAATTAAAATTCTGTGCTTAATTTAGTTGGTATTAGAAGTTGGCACTAAATTCCTGAAAGTAGCCGAAGGCTATAGATGGGATCAGTACGTAAACTTGTAGAAAAGTGTAAATATTAAAGTTTTAATATGTTTATAGGATTATTCTAATGCTATTTTAACGAGGCTCAAAGAAATCACAGCCTATACATCTAATAATTGACCGAAAATTTATATTCCAAGTGTAATAGTTAATGTAAATCCCACTCACTAAAACGTTGATATTTTCAGAAGGCAACAAAAGTGTTCTGTATTTTCTGTTCATTCCAATTTCAACACTAAATTTACTTTGTATTAATTTAAAAATTAAAATTCTGTGCTTAATTTAGTTGGTATTAGAAGTTGGCACTAAATTCCTGAAAGTAGCCGAAGGCTATAGATGGGATCAGTACGTAAACTTGTAGAAAAGTGTAAATATTAAAGTTTTAATATGTTTATAGGATTATTCTAATGCTATTTTAACGAGGCTCAAAGAAATCACAGCCTATACATCTAATAATTGACCGAAAATTTATATTCCAAGTGTAATAGTTAATGTAAATCCCACTCACTGAAACGTTGATATTTTCAGAAGGCAACAAAAGTGTTCTGTATTTTCTGTTTATTCCAATTTCAACACTAAATTTACTTTGTATTAATTTAAAAATTAAAATTCTGTGCTTAATTTAGTTGGTATTAGAAGTTGGCACTAAATTCCTGAAAGTAGCCGAAGGCTATAGATGGGATCAGTACGTAAACTTGTAGAAAAGTGTAAATATTAAAGTTTTAATATGTTTATAGGATTATTCTAATGCTATTTTAACGAGGCCCAAAGAAATCACAGCCTATACATCTAATAATTGACCGAAAATTTATATTCCAAGTGTAATAGTTAATGTAAATCCCACTCACTGAAACGTTGATATTTTCAGAAGACAACAAAAGTGTCCTGTATTTTCTGTTCATTCCAATTTAAACAC
Source organism: Aethina tumida (assembly GCF_024364675.1). Classification (NCBI taxonomy): domain Eukaryota; kingdom Metazoa; phylum Arthropoda; class Insecta; order Coleoptera; family Nitidulidae; genus Aethina; species Aethina tumida. Next base: position 15,930,914 of record NC_065440.1, on the reverse strand, counting down.
TAAATTTACTTTGTATTAATTTAAAAATTAAAATTCTGTGCTTAATTTAGTTTGTATTAGAAGTTGGCACTAAATTCCAGAAAGTAGCCGAAGACTATAGATGGGATCAGTACATAAACTTGTAGAAAAGTGTAAATATTAAAGTTTTAATATGTTTATAGGATTATTCTAATGCTATTTTAACGAGGCCCAAAGAAATCACAGCCTATACATCTAATAATTGACCGAAAATTTATATTCCAAGTGTAATAGTTAATGTAAATCCCACTCAGTGAAACGTTGATATTTTCAGAAGGCAACAAAAGTGTCCTGTATTTTCTGTTCATTCCAATTTAAACACTAAATTTACTTTGTATTAATTTAAAAATTAAAATTCAGTGCTTAATTTAGTTGGTATTAGAAGTAGGCACTAAATTCCTGAAAGTAGCCGAAGACTATAGATGGGATCAGTACGTAAACTTGTAGAAAAGTGTAAATATTAAAGTTTTAATATGTTTATAGGATTATTCTAATGCTATTTTAACGAGGCCCAAAGAAATCACAGCCTATACATCTAATAATTGACCGAAAATTTATATTCCAAGTGTAATAGTTAATGTAAATCCCACTCAGTGAAACGTTGATATTTTCAGAAGGCAACAAAAGTGTCCTGTATTTTCTGTTCATTCCAATTTAAACACTAAATTTACTTTGTATTAATTTAAAAATTAAAATTTTTTGCTTAATTTAGTTGTTATTAACAGTTGGTACTAAATTCCTGAAAGTAGCCGAAGGCTATAGATGGGATCAGTACGTAAACTTGTAGAAAAGTGTAAATATTAAAGTTTAAATATGTTTACAGGATTATTCTAATGCTATTTTAACGAGGCCCAAAGAAACAGAAAGACATCTAATAATTGACCGAAAATTTATATTCCAAGTGTAATAGTTAATGTAAATCCCACTCAGTGAAACGTTGATATTTTCAGAAGGCAACAAAAGTGTCCTGTATTTTCTGTTCATTCCAATTTAAACTCTAAATTTACTTTGTATTAATTTAAAAATTAAAATTCAGTGCTTAATTTAGTTGGTATTAGAAGTAGGCACTAAATTCCTGAAAGTAGCCGAAGACTATAGATGGGATCAGTACGTAAACTTGTGGAAAAGTGTAAATATTAAAGTTTTAATATGTTTATAGGATTATTCTAATGCTATTTTAACGAGGCCCAAAGAAATCACAGCCTATACATCTAATAATTGACCGAAAATTTATATTCCAAGTGTAATAGTTAATGTAAATCCCACTCACTGAAACGTTGATATTTTCAGAAGGCAACAAAAGTGTTCTGTATTTTCTGTTCATTCCAATTTCAACACTAAATTTACTTTGTATTAATTTAAAAATTAAAATTTTTTGCTTAATTTAGTTGTTATTAACAGTTGGTACTAAATTCCTGAAAGTAGCCGAAGGCTATAGATAGGATCAGTACGTAAACTTGTAGAAAAGTGTAAATATTAAAGTTTAAATATGTTTACAGGATTATTCTAATGCTATTTTAACGAGGCCCAAAGAAATCACAGCCTATACATCTAATAATTGACCGAAAATTTATATTCCAAGTGTAATAGTTAATGTAAATCCCACTCAGTGAAACGTTGATATTTTCAGAAGGCAACAAAAGTGTCCTGTATTTTCTGTTCATTCCAATTTAAACACTAAATTTACTTTGTATTAATTTAAAAATTAAAATTCAGTGCTTAATTTAGTTTGTATTAGAAGTTGGCACTAAATTCCAGAAAGTAGCCGAAGACTATAGATGGGATCAGTACGTAAACTTGTAGAAAAGTGTAAATATTAAAGTTTTAATATGTTTATAGGATTATTCTAATGCTATTTTAACGAGGCCCAAAGAAATCACAGCCTATACATCTAATAATTGATCGAAAATTTATATTCCAAGTGTAATAGTTAATGTAAATCCCACTCACTGAAACGTTGATATTTTCAGAAGGCAACAAAAGTGTTCTGTATTTTCTGTTCATTCCAATTTCAACACTAAATTTACTTTGTATTAATTAAAAAATTAAAATTCTGTGCTTAATTTAGTTGGTATTAGAAGTTGGCACTAAATTCCTGAAAGTAGCCGAAGGCTATAGATGGGATCAGTACGTAAACTTGTAGAAAAGTGTAAATATTAAAGTTTTAATATGTTTATAGGATTATTCTAATGCTATTTTAACGAGGCCCAAAGAAATCACAGCCTATACATCTAATAATTGACCGAAAATTTATATTCCAAGTGTAATAGTTAATGTAAATCCCACTCAGTGAAACGTTGATATTTTCAGAAGGCAACAAAAGTGTCCTGTATTTTCTGTTCATTCCAATTTAAACACTAAATTTACTTTGTATTAATTTAAAAATTAAAATTTTTTGCTTAATTTAGTTGTTATTAACAGTTGGTACTAAATTCCTGAAAGTAGCCGAAGGCTATAGATGGGATCAGTACGTAAACTTGTAGAAAAGTGTAAATATTAAAGTTTAAATATGTTTACAGGATTATTCTAATGCTATTTTAACGAGGCCCAAAGAAATCACAGCCTATACATCTAATAATTGACCGAAAATTTATATTCCAAGTGTAATAGTTAATGTAAATCCCACTCAGTGAAACGTTGATATTTTCAGAAGGCAACAAAAGTGTCCTGTATTTTCTGTTCATTCCAATTTAAACACTAAATTTACTTTGTATTAATTTAAAAATTAAAATTCAGTGCTTAATTTAGTTGGTATTAGAAGTTGACACTAAATTCCTGAAAGTAGCCGAAGGCTATAGATGGGATCAGTACGTAAACTTGTAGAAAAGTGTAAATACTAAAGTATAAATATATTTATGAGATTCTAATGCTATTATTTTGTTCATATTCTTAAATGTAAACATGATTTATAAATGTGAATCAGTCACAAGAATGAAAATCTCGATTTTTATGGGTATACAAGTGAGACTTCAGGGAAGTTCTCATTAATTTTAAAACAGTACATAACATAATATACTATCACTAGTTGTCAATAGTTTTAATTAAATTTACCACACATATTCTACATATTAATTAATTACTAAGGAAGTTTGAAATCTTATTTAAGTGATTGATTGTCAAGTGGTCATATCTCTTCCAGGGTTCGATTAGCATTCGTAGCTGTCACATAAATAATAATATTATATATAGTTTATCCCCTAGTAATTAATAACGCACACATGGTGTGTGTGTTTTGTAATTAACATTATTGGGCGACTTGATATCAGGTTAATTGTAGAATAATATTACTGATCGGAGTGTTTCCATTGATCTCCAGAATATAACTAATTATTGCATGTTCCCAATATGTATTGCATTAATGGTGTCTTGCATAATAAGTTAAGGATCGAACCGTACAACGGAAACCCTCCTGAATACAAGAGTAGCTTTCACCATTACTGTGTGAGGTCACATTCGGTCATCGGGCTTAAACAACATTAACTTTTAAATGAGCCAACGAAAAAACATATCTGCCATTTCAATTTACGTCCCGGGGAACGTGCAAAAAACGCTGAGGAACCCCGGGAGATCCAGTCAATAATCCCGAAGTGGCGCTTCAAAGTTGACGAACTAAATTTGCGACAATTAATCGAATTAAGAATAATAACAGGGAAATTAAGATTCGTAGCCCAAAGTGTCGGATTTCGAGGTGGTTTCGTGTCCCACGCAACTCCCGAAAAACTTGTAAATCTCCATACGTTCGAGTCCGGGATAGTTCCGGGCGTGAAAATTAACTAAAACTCCCCTTTTTCCCCGAACACGCCGACGATAATTCAGCCTCGGACCCAGTAACAGCTTTCAAATTCAATTAGACTTATCAAACTCGACACGAATCGGGCTTACGAACTTTACAATAATACCGGGGGAACACGTATTAACATCAACGGGGCCCCTAATGGCGCCGTTCCAACAACGATATTGTTGCCCCCCGAAAAACTTCCAGAGCCGGGGAAGTTTGGAGAACTATAATTACCGTGTTGGTCGGCCTACGGCCCGTTTAAATACCTGCAAAACTAATAAAATATGTGTTGCGAACTTTTTATGGCCGTTTATCTGCGTGTTTCTGTTGCCCCGCAACACATTTGTTACCGGGGTCCCTCGCGGGAGTTCGGTTATTAATAGATATTTGTTTGGAAGTTTTAATGGGTCGGTGCCGTATAAATTCGCAATTAAACCAGATTTCCATCGTCGTCGGACGCAACGTGATTATTCATAAAAGCAAATTAAGCTTTGTAATAATAATAATAATAATAAAAAAACACATAAATGATGTTTTAAAATTTATTACGAAATATTTTATCTTTGGAATTTTAAACGGTTATTCGTTCCAGACGTTCCAGACTTAATATCGAGCAATTTACGAAATCTCCTAACGAGGGAGATGTAATTATTAAGTCGGTTCATTTATTACACTTTAATTTTGTAAAACGGTAATAATTTTTATGGGCATAGTCTGTCGTTAACTGAACTGTAAACAATTTTATTAATTAAACTCCGGAATGTTTGCTCTAGACTTAATTTTAATAAATAGGTCAGTAATATTAATGTTTAATATAAAATAACACTTATACACTTCTCGAGTCCTGACACTGTGTCTCCTTCAATAAAGCTAGTTACGTCACAGGCCTGTTATAACTTGTCAAAGGCCCCGCGTTTTATTCCCATTATATTTGTGGTATGATGAGATTAACAGATTTTTGTAAAAATACTCAATTAGTGCATCATACTATGAAAGCATTCGCCAAAATTTCAATAACATTGGACGCATCCACCATGATTTTAATCAGCAGTTGCACATCCATAGAAAATGTTTCATTTTGATTTTAATTGGTGGCTTTAAATTGGTTCTATTGCCTTTTATTAGCTGCAAATAATTTTTAATTTTAATTTTTGTTCAACGTGCATAGAATTTTATGAACAAATTAATTGTGGAATAAGCTCCTTATTCCACTGTTTAGAACCATTTTCAACAGGTACTATTTAATTTTTTTAAATTAATCAGTAAAGTAACTTTTAAAATACTATAAAAAATATGATTTTGATGTTTAATAAATGTTTAAACATCGTGAATGCGCAAACAAATTGTGTAATTACAACTATTGTTAAAAATGGCGGATGCGTAACCAATCCAAAAATTTGTTGCTATTAAATAAATTCTAAGAATAAGTTGATTATATTAACAGTAATTCATTTTATCCACTGTTAGATCCATTTTAAACAGGTACTATTTAAATTTTTTTAATTAATCAGTAAAGTAACCTTTAAAATACTATAAAAATATGGTTTTGATGTTTAATAAATGTTTAAACATCGTGAATGCGCAAACAAATTGTATAAGTTGATTATATTAAAAGTAATTTATTTTTTCCCCTGTTAGATACATTTTTAACAGGTACTATTTATTTTTTTAATTAATTAGTAACCTTTAAAATACTATAAAAAATATGATTTTGATGTTTAAATATCGTGGATGCGCAAACAAATTGTATAACTACAACTACATCAAAAAGGCAATTAATTTTATGTTTTCAAATATCTTATCCTAATTCATTTGAATATTTTAATTAAGGTTTTTGTTTCGCATCCACCATTTTTTACAACTGTTGTTAAAAATGGCGAATGCGCTACCAATCCAATAATTAGTTACTATTAAATAAATTCTTAGAATAAGTTGATTATATTAAAAGTAATTTATTTTTTCCCCTGTTAGATACATTTTTAACAGGCACTATTTAATTTTTTTTAATTAATCAGTAAAGTAACCTTTAAAATACTATAAAAAATATGATTTTGATGTTTAATAAACGTTTAAACATTGTGAATGCGTATACAAATTGTATAATTACAACTACATCCAAAAGGCAATTAATTTTATGTTTTCAAATATTTTATCCTAATTCATTTGAATATTTTAATTAAGTTTTTTGTTTCGCATCCACCATTTTTACAACTGTTGTTAAAAATGGCGAATGCGCCACCAATCCAATAATTAGTTACTATTAAATAAATTCTAAGAATAAGTTGATTATATTAAAAGTAATTTATTTTTTCCCCTGTTAGATACATTTTTAACAGGCACTATTTAATTTTTTTTAATTAATCAGTAAAGTAACCTTTAAAATACTATAAAAAATATGATTTTGATGTTTAATAAATGTTTAAACATCGTGAATGCGCAAACAAATTGTATAATTACAACTACATCCAAAAGGCAATTAATTTTATGTTTTCAAATATCTTATCCTAATTCATTTGAATATTTTAATTAAGGTTTTTGTTTCGCATCCACCATTTTTACAACTCTTGTTAAAAATGGCGAATTCGCTACCAATCCAATAATTAGTTACTATTAAATAAATTCTAAGAATAAGTTGATTATATTAAAAGTAATTTATTTTTTCCCCTGTTAGATACATTTTTAACGGGTACTATTTAATTTTTTTTTAATTAATCAGTAAAGTAACCTTTAAAATACTATAAAAAATATGATTTTGATGTTTAATAAATGTTTAAACATTGTGAATGCGTATACAAATTGTATAATTACAACTACATCCAAAAGGCAATTTATTTTATGTTTTCAAATATTTTATCCTAATTCATTTGAATATTTTAATTAAGTTTTTTGTTTCGCATCCACCATTTTTACAACTGTTGTTAAAAATGGCGAATGCGCCACCAATCCAATAATTAGTTACTATTAAATAAATTCTAAGAATAAGTTGATTATATTAAAAGTAATTTATTTTTTCCCCTGTTAGATACATTTATAACAGGCACTATTTAATTTTTTTTTAATTAATCAGTAAAGTAACCTTTAAAATACTATAAAAAATATGATTTTGATGTTTAATAAATGTTTAAACATCGTAAATGCGAAAACAAATTGTATAATTACAACTATATCTAAAAGGCAATTAATTCTATGTTTTCAAATATCTTATCCTAATTCATTTGGATGTTTTAATTAAGTTTTTTGTTTCGCATTCACCATTTTTACAACTGTTGTTAAAAATGGCGAATGCACAACCTGTTCAATACAGCAAAAGCTCCTATAAATAATTTTTAACTTGTAAATTTGTTCGGCGTACATAAAATTTTACGCCACAATTAATTGTAGAATGGATTTTGTTGCAACCAGAGTACGCCAATTAATATATATGCATCCGGGCTTCGAGTTTTAATAGGTCAACTGCATAATTCCGTCCGATATCGACGTACGGAGTAGTATCTCCGATTTGCCGGCTCCCAGACGATCTAATTACTAAGCTGATTCATTTGTTAACGTCTTATTTCGATTTTCACGGATCGCAGAGCTTTCTGCACCTTTGTTCGAGGTAATATTGATGGTTTTATATATTTATTAGACGAAAACTATTAATTATTGTTGAGGTAAAAATAAACGGGGACGAAGATTTATGGTGGCGTTGGAAAAATTTCAGCCCCATTGGATGTTACGTAGACAACATTGTCGGACTAAAGTGGCCGGATTTACTGGCCCGATGGCCCGCTAAATATTTAACCCGTTCCAAACCGCAGTAGTCGGGGGCATAAAATCGAAAACGCATCGGACAGCCGGATAGTTTAATAATGCACCGGTCGGATGTAAGTCTCCACGTTATTCGGGGGTTGGGGGCGACGTAAATATGGACGATAACAATTTCACTTGTCGTCCCATAACGGTTCGCTGCGGTTTCGGCGGATTTACTGGATGGAACACTTGTGGAATACGTAACGACACCGCATCTCGATATAAAACTGAAAAAAAAAACTCACTCGATACAACCGGGCCAAATAAATTACCGGACGAAAAACCATTTTCAAATTTAAAATCGATTCAAACGAAAATCGGCGATTCGGGGCGACGTTTTTTTTTAGATACAGAAACCCGGCGGAGTAATTAATACGTTTGTTATTTGCAAATTAAAAATGGAGGTTGAATGCGATCCAATTTATGCATTGTGCACGACTGAACTGCCGCATTTTATTTATAAGCACGGCGTCAGCTTTGATAACCGTCCGTCCTTGCAAAGACCTTTTTTCCGTTTACATTTCCACTTTTTTTCATGACGTGTAAAAATTTAATAAACAATTGCAATTCATGTTGTAGTTTATTTGCTTCTGGCAAGCTTTCTAAATGCATTCCATGTATTATTTAAATCAGTTTAAACAACATATGGCGTTGTGTAATGGTACATTAATTACAGATTCCTATAATATTATCGTCTATGTGTATTTACTACTTAAATATGAAATAAAATCAAATTAAATTAATCAAATGATATTAAAAATATTTAAAAATCAGTTCTAAATGTTACAGAAAATATTTAACAACTTGATAGATTATTACAATTAATTACAGTGATAGATAACATTATTTATTTGGAATGTTAGTTTCATTCTACTTTTTTAGCGATATTTCGGAATTTTAGTAATTTTTTACACTCATAGTAATTTTTACGTTTTTTGTAAATTTAATAATAATTTATTCACTAAATTCGTAAAAATCACAAAAGATGTAATTTCTCCAAAATTCTTAAATTAGTCCTCTGCAATTCCACAACTTCCCGAACATAGAGAAAATTTAATTTTAATTACTTTTCATCATTTAGTCATTTGGTATTTGGTCATAAGTTATTCAGTCATGAGGTAATTTTAGTCATAGGGTAATTCGGTGACAAGGAAAAATGGTCATGGGGTAATTTGGTGATAAATAATTTGGTTATAAGGTAATTTGGTCATAAGATAATTCAGCCATAAAGTTAATTAATCATAAGGTAAATTGTCCATAAAGTATTTTGTTTATTATACAATTTGGTCATTTCGAAATTTTTGTTAATTTATACGTTTTTAGAAACTTTTTTGGGGTTTCTTTGGAATTTTTACATTTTTGGTGAATTTTCATGTTTTAATAAATTTTTGGGACTTTAATTACATTCTACATTTTCAGTGTTTGAATAATTTTTATACATTTTTAGTGATTTTTACGTTTTTTTTATACATTCAATAATAATTTATTAATTTAATTCGTACAAAATCACAAAAGATATAATTTCTCCAAATTCATAAATTAATTTGGTCATAATGTAATTAGGTCATAAGCTAATTACATTAAATAATTTAAATTTGTATTTTATTGGAAATTTACATAAAAATTGTCTAATTTGTGAAACTTTGACATTAAATTGTTTTTCTTAGAATTTTAGAAAGAAGTGTGTCTTTTAGAAATTTGGTCATGAGGTAATTTAGTCATAAGGTAAATTGGTCATAACGTATTTTGTTCATTAGGAAATTTGGTCATTTCGGAATTTTGTTAATTTACACGTTTTTAGTACTTCTTTTTAGGTTTTTTGGTAATTTTAATATTTTTTTCTTTTTGGACTTTAATCACATTCTACATTTTTAATGTTTTTTCGGAATTGTAATAATTTATTTTTACATATTTTTACATTTTTAGTGATTTTTACGACTTTGTATACATTTAATAATAATTTATTAATTAATAAATGTCCAAATTCTTAACTTAATTTGGTCATAAGGTTATTTTGTCATAACCGAATTATATTCTAAAATTTAAAATTTGTATTGTAAATTTACATAAAAAATTATTCTTGTAGAAAATATCTACAAACAATTTTTATTTAATATTAAAAAATTTCATATATACATAAAAATTTTGTAAAACTGTCTTTTTTATAATTTGAATTTTGAACTCTTATTTATATAAATTTTATGATTATAACATTTTATAATATGAAATGGTTAATATTTTTATACAGTATATGGTACACATTAGTACATATAATTACAGATTTCTGTAATATTATCGTCTACATTTACCTTTAATTATATATTATAGATGGATACTAAAACTGAAATTTATTTTATTTTATTATGAATTCACATCAGACGCATAAATAATAAAAGTTCAACAGTAAAACATTCGAAAAGTATTAAACAAACACAAGTCAGCATCGTTTTAACTTTCTGTATCGAAATACGATACCAGGTTCGTGACTAGATATATTACCGTCCCTCTCAACAATCAGACAAGGTATTGCACTTCAGGAAACTTCCGCCAAGACAAACGGATAAAAGCAAACATCAACACGTCGCTAAAACACGTTGTTTGCGATATATTAAAGCGCATTGAGCCGTTGAAAGACGCCCGAAAACGGGTGTACACAGTGCATTTTGATAAACGCGGCGCCCTAATCGTTCCGCCGAACCTCCCGGCGTTTATCTTTGTCGCGGTAAATATTTGCGCCACACCTCCGCAGCCGTTACGCGTGTGAAGAAGCGCCACGTCCTCGCGGAGGCCCGGCGTGGCCTTAATCGTTTTTATGGCGGCATTAATTTTTCCCTAAATACGAGATGCACTTTTAAACTTATTAAAATCTGCCCATTTGTATTCAAATTGGGCCTCGTCATCAGTTTTACTTTACCGGGTTTTTTTTTTCTTTCTTATTCGCCGCCTCCACTTCGAAACGGATTTTTATCTCGAATACGCAATTTAACTTTGTCAGATTTTCGTTTCGGCGTAACGCCGGATCGGGCGGCACAAATTTTAAAATTATTTCGCGTTAAACGCGCCACGAATTTCGATTAGGTCGTCCCGGCACTTCGGATTCGTTAAAAGGGGGAATTGTTTTTAGCTGATTTTCTTATTTATGTATCCGAATACTTTGACGCAATTGAATTCCCAGTTCCACAACTAAAACTTAACAGAAAATCCCCTGTTTATAAACTAGTACCCACGTTTCATAATGGATGTCGCCTAATGTTATATTTAAGCCCCCCACCCCTCTTCTCGAACGGCATTTACATTTCATACATTTTCATTCACCTTTACATTCCAAATAAACCGACAGCTTGTTTAAAATTTAATCTCTTAGTTGCAAAACGCGGTCGATTGAGCCTGTCCGCAAAGCACACAATGAACGTTTCATTTGGTAAATGGCGTCGGAGCCGCGGAGCGGGCTAAAAAAAGCGTAAGGGGTTTTGTTGAAAATCGGACTTTTTATTTTATTTATGTACTTGGCGTCGTTATTTTTATTTTAAATGGAGGAAATTTGAATGGAATTGTGTCACTTTGACATTTACTGTGCGAACATAGGAAGCCCTGTGCAGGTTTCTGTAATTCAAAACTGTTAATTGAGTTAATAGCCGATAGATGTCCAGTTTAAAAATTATATTTCTCCTCAATTTAGCTATAGTTGAAATAAATTGAAAAAGTAAAGAGTGTTTTTAATTAATTCGTAAAGGTTTTATTGAATATTCTACTGTTTATTTTATTTAATTTTTTTTTTAAATATATTTTATTTATTCTAATAAGTTATAAATATATTAGATAATAAAAGTAAATTATGATAATGTACAAAACAGTATTTTTAATTAATTAATTACTTACTAAATGACCTTGAAAATTAGTAGTCATTACAGGTTTCTGTAAAACAATAGTCTTAATTAAGCTAAAATTCAACAGATGTCCAGTTTAAAAATAATAATTTCCCTCGATTTAGCTATAATTGAACTTAATTTGAAAGGAAAATAGTGTCTTTAATTAATTCGTAAAGATTTTATTGAATGTCCTACGGTTTATTTTATTTAAATGGTTCTTAAAAAATATATTTTATTTATTCCAATAAGTTATAAATATATTAGGTAATAAAAGTAAATTATGATAATTTACAAAATAGTATTTTTAATTAATTAATTAATTACTAAATGACCTTGAAAATTAGTAGTCATTACAGGTTTCTGTAAAACAATAGTCTTAATTAAGCTAAAATTCAACAGATGTCCAATTTAAAAATAATAATTTCCCTCGATTTAGCGTTAATTGAAATTAATTTGAAAGTAAAAGAGTGTTTTTAATTAATTCGTAAAGATTTTATTGAATATCCTTCTGTTTATTTTATTTATATGGTTCTTAAAAAATATATATTTTTTTATTCCACTAAGATATAAATAGATTAGATAATAAAAGTAAATTAAAATAATTTACAAAATAGTGTTTTTAATTAATTAATTACTTACTAAATGACCTTGGAATTTAGTAGTCATTACAGGTTTCTATAAAACAATAGACTTAAGCTAAAATCCGACAGATATCCAGTTTAAAAATAATAATTTTCCTCAATTTAGCCATATTTGAATTCAAATTGAAAGTAAAAGTGTGTTTTTAATTAATTCGTAAAGATTTTATTGAATATCTTACAGTTTGTTTTATTTATATAGTTCTTAAAAAATATATTAGATAATTAGTCATATAAATGTATTAGATTATAAAAGTAAATTAAGACAATTTACAAAATAATGTTCTTAATTAATTAATCACTTGATATTTGACCTTGGAATTTAATAATGTCATTACAGGTTTCTGTAAATCAATAGACTTAATTAAGCTAAAATCCGCCAGATGTCCGATAGGCAAACTATAATATCCCCTAATTTAGTGCCATACAAATTCAGGCAACATAACAAAACTGTGTTTTAAAGTACACAAGATTAAACGAGAAGGCTTTATGTCCCTTTAACCATGCCGAAAGAGGCCCATTTTATACACACCACAACGGAACGGGCCGATCGGCCCTATTCAATGTGTTATTTTATCAGGACACGACAAGAAAATAAAGGACCGTCAATTTTTCAGGATTCCATCTCGATACGGCCGATAGGGGACGTATTGAGACCCGGATTATCGGGGCCTTTGGCCTCTCCTCACACACTGCTTTACTACCCTCGCAAAAGTTGACTTCTGCTGTAATATTATATTGGTATTAAATATAAATAGTTTGATGTTAATTATGTGTTTAGTTAAGCTGACGTGGGATAAAGTTGTAAATCAGATTTTGGTTAATTGGGGGATGCTTTAAACTAAAATGGGATTATACAAACTATAAAAATAGTTGTTTCAAAGTTCATAATACCAGTATTAATTAAATGTGAGCCGGCTGTATTGGGTTTTGTTGTTAGTAAAATTTATAATAAATGGGCTGTTATTAATTTAGTACCAATATTGTTTTTAAACAATTCCACTAATTAAAACCCATCGTGGTGTTTAAATTTTATAAATGAAAACGGTAATTTGATGTCCACTATTCATCGAACATCCAGATTATGTCCAAAAACAAATCAATCAAACCATAAATCCCAAAGTGAACAATACAAAATATATGATACTTTAACTATTAACTCTATTCACTTAGTAAATTTGCTGTGCATTTACAATAATGCTGCAGCTACAGTTTTTGCTAAATCGACAGATAAATCCCCCAATTGCCAGTTACCAAAACAGAATTTGCAAAGCAATATAACTCCACACAAACAGGATTTACAAAGTACTTATCGAATGCAACTCTTACAAATTAAAGGGAAAATCCAATTCGAAATTAATCGGGTACAAATTCGACGAGCTGACATTTCCTGCGGGCGTTTTTCAATATGTGACTTGTGCAGGAGCACATTGTTGGAGACACGCGACGTCGAATTTTCCTCGAGCCACGAATACTGAGCGGACAAAACAACGATGCACGTGCCAGCGATCCTCGAAATTGCACGTCCATTTCTAAAGCAGCGGGTCTCTGAATTATTAACATAGATGGCGCACATGTAATAGGAGCAATGGGGGGAATCACACGCCCTGATGTTTGTGTTGTCAATTTGTTGAACCTGATTTGTCGTGCTTCCTTGACAATTCAATAAAACTGGAACAATTGTAGGTTTGACTCCAACGTACTCAATTAATTCGTCTGTACCCTCAACAGGTAACCTAGCGGCAGAGTTCTGTATTACCTACACAAAGATGGCGCTGGTACAATTGGGGGGAATCACCCACGCTGACGTTAGTTCGAATGACGTTTGTGCTGCCAATTTGTTGAAATTCTCTTTTGAAACTCAAACGAAACTGAAACAATTGCACCGTTCATCGCCCACGCACTCAATTACGTACCACTTAGATCGTCGCCACGTCAACAAGCAACGTGAACAACAAAACCGACAAAGGCACAAATTTACGACCGGAACGTCACATAACTTACGGCCCTTTCTGTTCTGATTCCTTTTAATTTCCTGCGGGGACGAAACCCCCACCCCCTGCGCCACGTTTAGTTATCAATATTTGACTTTATATCGCCCGCGGGCCGCATAAAAACGGCACGTTAAAGTTTGTCCCATAAAGAAAGATTTTCAATATCTGTATCGGCCCATCTTTATTTTTCCTTTTTTTCCCCTATACTATATATATATAGAGTATAGTGCGGCATAAAAAGATACGATAATAAATAGTGTCCGTCGTAGTCGCGATTTATGCCCGGGCACAAAACGTACAAGAAAATATACGTTTATTGTGGAAGGACCCGACTTCTGAGCCTCGGGGTCGGAGTTTATTATTTTCGTGTTACTCGTCGTTTTTTCATACGCGAACAAGAGGCAACGAGATAACCCGAAAAGGGTTAGTCTAACTCCAAGCCTCCACATTCAGACACGACTAAATCTATTGTGTGCATTAAAATGCTTTGAAAAACGGCGACGTGAAGTTTGTTGCGAAGTGTTTTTTGGTCCTGGCAGACTCATTTTTATGTTAAACTTGAAATGAATACAAAAAACTTGTTGTCAAGCTGATTTTGTGAGGGTCATCTTTGACTACTTTTAAATAAACTTACGAAATGTCTCATATTCTTGATCTTAGAGTGGTTATTAACAATTAGCTTGCGCACAAGCTAGTGCGCATGGAAGGGGGCGTGTCCTAGACGTCCGAATGTCAACAATTTCGGACTCCACTATTAAAATGTGATTTTTTTACTTTATAATCACCCTAAATAGAAGAAGACTATTAGTAAGTGAAAAAGAAAATGAATTTAAAGAAATATATGTTTTTTATTATAAGAATTCGTATTAAATCTCGAGAAATTCGACGTAAAAAACAATTCCAAGGAAACAACTTTGTGATTGCCTAATTTATATCATAGCTAATCTCTCTTTTACTTTGCAGCTGCATTTTAAATGAGAAACCTCTTTCCACTGCTGTTTTAATTAATTGAAAAACTTTTATGGGCTCAATCTTAAGGGATGTTTGTACAGTTATTCTTTTTTGAAATTTGTTTGATGTTAATTTACTTAAGAATCGATCAATAATAATTTAAAATGGAAGTGAAATGAAATTTGTTCCATTTTATTATTAATTGTAAATATCAATATCGGCGTCTTGTCTTCGTGTTTCGCTAATTTGATCAATAGTTAATGTAATGCTTCAGCTGGCAATTTCCTCGATGTAATTAGACTAATTCCTATTGATTTTTACTTAAATTTAACGATGGAATGAAACTTTTTTTTGATGGCGTACTTTAGCAACAACGTTTGAAGTGCTTCCAGCTACATTTCTGTAACTTTTCACGTTAGTGTAGCAGTATAAAAAGCCGGGCGTGTTTCCATCAAATTACCCCCATTCAAAAGTAGAAAACTGTCCCGTACTTGTGTGTGCTGGAAACCGAAAACCGGTGCAAACACGCCGATTGTTCGACAAACACTTTTTTACCTCCCGTCCGACACGTGAAACTTTCGAAATTTAATTGTGGTCGCGTATCCAACGCAATTAAATGCAGACAATGTAATTTATGTCGGATTAATAACAGGAATTCGTCGACGGGGTGTTGTTGAAAATTCGCCAATGCGTATAAACTGATGTCACATCACAATGACACCGTTGATCAGCCGTCGATTAATTTTCTGGCCGCAAACGAACTGCAATTAGACCGCAACACGGATCCTTGAAAACTTTTCGGCCGTACGGCGAATCGAAGTGGAGCAAGCGTGGCCTTAAATCTTTTGGCGCAGTGAATAAAACCCCTGTTTATAATCGAAAAAGTCTATTTCACGGACCCGGCAACAAACAGGCTCGTAATTCACTGCGAACGGCTTCGGATGTAATTTATGTAAAAAAATACTGAAACGTTACCCGGCAAGAATTATCCGGATTATTCGCCGCGAGTTTGTTCCTTTCCGTTAATCCACACTTCGCCTTCTTTTTATTCCCGGCTTGTTTTCTCGTCGCGTGTGATTTATGCTCGGTGAAGGTCAGTTAAAAGGAATTTCATGTTTTAATTGTTAGCTACACCGGGATAGTTTAGCCACGCCTACGATGCGCACTAGTTTTGTGCGCAAATATAAAGATTACTTATAAAAGATGACTTACAAGATAATCAGTTAAGTTTAATGGTACTTTATATCTTATCTGATGACTATTTTCGTCTCAATTGTGCTGACACACATTTTGTTAATTTATTAACTGGAACAATCCCTTTATTCCACCTTCTTTTTACTTCCTAGATGTCTTCTCATCAGTGGAAATTGTGTTAAAAGAAGGTCAGCTAAAAAAAAACATATTTCAATTGTGGAGTTCAATTTTGTTGACACTGGGATATTTTAGACACGCCCCCTTTGCTGCGCACTAGTTTATGCGCAAATTGGTAGTTGATAAACACTCTAACAAAAAATAATCTAAGATTATTTACAAAAAATGGCTTACAAACAAATCAATTAGGTTTAATAGTACTTTGAATCTTATCTGATGACTATCTCCCTGTCAGATGTGCTGACACACATTTTGTTAATTTATTAACTGGAACAATTCTTTTATTCCACCTTCTTTTTACTCTCTAGTTGTCTTCTCATCAGTGGAATAAGTGTTAAAAGAAAGTCAGCTAAAAAAAAACATATTTCAATTGTGGAGTTCAATTTTGTTGACACTGGGATATTTTAGATACGCCCCTTTTGCTGTGCACTAGTTTATGCGCAAATTAGTAGTTGATAAACACTCTAACAAAAAATAATCTAAGATTAATTACAAAAAATGGCTTACAAACAACTCAATTAGGTTTAATAGTACTTTGGATCTTATCTGATGACTATTTCCCATTCAGATGTGCTGACACACATTTTGTTAATTTATTAACTGGAACAATCCCTTTATTCCACCTTCTTTTTACTCTCTAGATGTCTTCTCATCAGTGGAATTTGTGTTAAAAGAAGGTCAGCTAAAAAAGAAACATATTTCAATTGTGGAGTTCAATTTTGTTGACACTGAGATATTTTAGACACGCCCCCTTCGCTGCGCACTAGTTTATGCGCAAATTAATACTTGATAAACACTCTAACAAAAAATAATCTAAGATTATTTACAAAAAATGGCTTACAAACAAATCAATTAGGTTTAATAGTACTTTGAATCTTATCTGATGACTATTTCTCTGTCAAATGTGCTGACACACATTTTGTTAATTTATTAACTGAAACAATCCCTTTATTCCATCTTCTTTTTACTCTCTAGTTGTCTTCTCATCAGTGGAATATGTGTTAAAAGAAGGTCAGCTAAAAGAAAATTCATATTTTAATTGTGGAGTTCAATTTTGTTGACACTGGGATATTTTAGACACGCTCCCTTCGCTGCGCACTAGTTTATGCGCAAATAGGTAGTTGATAAACACTCCAACAAAAAATAATCTAAAATTATTTACAAAAAATGGCTTACAAACAAATTAATTAGGTTTAATAGTACTTTGGATCTTATCTGATGACTATTTCCCTGTCAGATGTGCTGACACACATTTTGTTAATTTATTAACTGGAAAAAACCCTTTATTCCACCTTCTTTTTACTCTCTAGATGTTTTCTCATCAGTGGAATTTATGTTAAAAGAAGGTCAGCTAAAAGAACATTCATATTTTAATTATATTTTAGACACGCCCCCTTTAATGCGCAGTAGTTATTGCGCAAACTGGTCCTCAATAATTATTGAAACAGCAGAAATATGATATATTTTATAAAAAACGGCTTTCAAACAAACCAATTGGATTTAATAGCCCGTCAGTCCTTATCAGATGATTATTTCCAAATCAGTTTGTGCACACACCCTTTTTATTAATTTACTACGCGTCGTCGACCTAATTGGAAAAATCGCTTTGTTCCGTCGTCGACGTTTCCTCCATTTAATCCGTCCCTGATAAATGCTCTTATTTTCCATCGAAAAAATACGAAAGAAGAATCGACACTAATGACTTTATTACACTTGATTAAAAGCCGGTGTTTGGAAGGGTGTCCCGTGACACTCAGCCAAGTTCCCTCCGTTTTTTTCTCCTCTTGTTTGATAAGCCGTGCGGTATTTTTTCACGTCTAGACTCCGAGAGCGGGAGAGATTAAAAGAAATATCAATTCCGGGAGTTAAAGCGGCACTCCATCGATCCCGGGCCGTCCCGCCACGCACGGAATACCGATGCGGTCTAATCGAAAAACTTAATAACTCCTCAAAGTCACTTAATTATCGCACTTCTTGTCTGCCGGGCGTAAATTAATAACTGCCTGTTCGTCGTTGATGGTGGTGGGGGTTGAAAAAAGCGAATGGCCGTGGATTAACACATCGGGCTAAGTGGCGGAGGGTCGTGGGGTGAAATCACGGGTCACGCTTCCGCCTGCGAGAGTGAGAATCGCCGGCGGCACTCTTTTTTTTAATTACGCCAATAACGTTAACTTTCGCAGCGACAAAAAGAACGCCCCCCCCCTCGCAACCCCCACACGGTTCCGGCTTTTATTTCGCACCGAGGACCCCACTTAACATTCGGATGTTTTGACGCTTTGTTGCTGTTTGGCACCTGTTCCGCCTCCAAAGGGGTCGTTTGAGACGGAATTGCGAGGGAGTTTGCGTTATTTACGGCGAAAGTTGGATTATTTTTGTTATAATTAACGTCTCAAGCCGGACGACTGCGCCGGTTAATCTCGGGGAAGCCCCCGGACTGCCATCGGGCCTATTCGTTTGGAATTTTAAGGGCTCATTCGGTGCGACAATGAGAAATTTTATTAGTTGCTTACAAAGTGTCCCACCATTCCGATATCTAAGCCATCGAAAGTCGGACAAAACGGCGTAATAGATATTTCCGAATTTAACAAAACATTGCGCCATATTTTACGACAACACATAAATTCCGTTTACGACTGAATATTTTACGGTATCAGCAGATTTTGAAAACCTACAAAGTAATGTTTTGTTGTGTTAGTCGTAAATTTCCGATGTGAAATACATATGCAAGCGGATATAAAAATTTTAAATGACAATAGCAAAAATGGTAAAACGAAATCATTATTATTAGCAATTTTTCTGTTATACAATCGAATTATTCCCTCCCATTCATTTTATGTTTTATATAAATTGTATTACATAAAAATTTCAAACTTATATCCCTGTTCTAATGCAATCTGAGTTTCACAAGGGTGGTTTTTAAACGATTTAGCTGTTTCAAACTGGACCATTGAGGACACCGGTATAGCCAGTCTGTGGCGCCATCTACATATTAATAGCTAAAGTTTACTCCAGCAAGAAGCAAAAATTGAGGTTTCCTTTAATATTACAACAAAAATTTTAATACGTAATCACAATATTTAAGAAATATTTTAATTGCTCCCAAATAGTTAAATTAAAATTAAAACACTCAAAAATGTGTATAATTAATTTTATGTATTATAAATAATTTAATTTAGTTTTTTAACCTAAAATATGTATTTTAAAATGTTAGATATCAGGAACAGTCAATCTATGACACCATCTACATATTAATAGCTCAGTTTACTGCAATAAGAAGCCAAAATTGAGGTTTTCTTTAATATTATTTCATATTACAATGAAAATTTTGTTGTATTAAAAACAATTTAAATTAGTTTTTTAAGCTAAAATAAGCATTTAAAGGTGTTCAATATCAGGGACCCTGGAACAGACAATCTTTGACGCCATCTACATATTAGTAGCAAAAGTTTATTCCAATAAGAAGCTAAAATTGAAGTTTTCTTTGATATTATTTCATATTACATAAAAAATTTCAAATTTGATGTATTTAAATATGTAATCACAATATTTAAGAAATATTTATCTGCCCTCAAATATTTTAAATAAAAGTGAAACACTTAAAAATATATATAATAATTATCTGTATTATAAACAATTTAATTTAATTTTTTAAGCTAAAATAAGTATTTAAAGGTGTTAAATATTAGAAACACTGAAGCAGACAATCTATGACGCCATCTACATAGTAATAGCAAAAGTTTGCTCCCATAAGAAGCTAAAATTGGGGTTTTCTTTAATATTATTTCATATTACATCAAAAATTTTAAATTTTGTGTATTTAAATATGTGATAACAATATTTAAGAGATATTTTAATTATTCCCAAATAATTTAAAAAAAAATAAAACTTTTGAAAATATATATAAATAATTGTATATATTATAAATAATTTATTTTAGATATTTTTGGTTTAAATAAGTTTTTAAGTATCTGGGACAATGGAACAGCCAATCTATGAGGCCATCTACATATTAATAGCTAAAGTTAAGAAGAAGTTAAAATTCAAGTTTTCTTTAATATTCTTCTACAATACAATTAAAATTTTAAATATGAAATTACAGTATTTAATGGTTGAAATAAATTTTAAATGCTTCAAAAATATATAAATAAAACTAAATATTTAAACAATTTATGTAAAATAAAACCAAATTTCTATTAGAATTAATTTTTCTAGATTAAATTTGAATAATTTTTGTGCCAAATGATCATTTAAATAAATTATGCACCAATGTGTGTTATAATAAAGGCTTAAATTTAAATTACATTTATCATTTATTACATTTATTGTCGGTGCATATTTAAAATTTAATGCATTTAAATGCGAATGATTGTTGCAACGCATGTTTCCAAACAAATGAATATTTAACATAATTTTATGCCGTTGAAGAATTGTAAGCAGTTGAAAACATAATAAACCATTATTAAGTTACACGTATGCAGTTTATTGTCGGTTGTTTGTTGCTCATGTGCATAACAATTTGAGCCCTGTTGGGGATTAATTGTTAAACATTTTGAATATTGCCAGTCAGCTTTGATTTTAATGGTTTCGAAATACATTACCAGCGGTTAACGCATAATTAATAATAAATGTACAACGTACAACCCTATTTTTTTTTAGGTGGTACAATGTAAAATTATGCATTTCAGTTTCTGGAAAAATCCAGTTGGAAATTTATCGAGGCCGGAAAATTGTAAAACAGTGCAATATTAATAGAGAACCCACCCTTTCGAGCGTTCAATTGTCCGCGTTGCAACGTGCCCCCAGTGTGAAACGGTTCCCTTTGTGCCGCTCTACGCGAAAATAATTACTATAAAATTTATATTTGTCACGGCGAGCGCTTTTGTGCAAACCCCCGGACTTTCATTATTCGCCCGCGACCATTTTAATAAAGTTCCCAGTCCCGGACGAGACGAAAAATAATAGTCAAAAAAAAAAAAGGAACTGATACGTCTGGCTAAGACAGATTAAAAATGAAATTCGAAAAACAAACCCGGTCCCGTTTAATTAAGCGTATTCCCGACGTCCCGGAAACAATGGCCGGATTGTGCCGGCAAAGTCCGGTCGTTAAAGTTTTTTTTTTCGGCGCTTTTTACCGCGGATTAGTGTCCCAACGGCTTCGGGAACAGGTTTATAAATGTTTGACGGCGGTGCTCATTAACGGGGAACCGGGTTTCGTTCGTAAACGAGGGTGTTACGACCCCGATAAATAGCTGTTCGACTGTTGCCGCTGCCGTAGCGTAAATCCGGCGTTTATTATGCCGAAATGGCCGGACAATTTACCGGCTGCAGGTTGGCAAAGTGCCTCCAGAAAGTCGTACAATGGTGCGGCAGTAAACTTCGGACACAGTTTTAATTTTCAAGTTTCAAATTGGAATTTAGTAACAGGAGTGTAGAAGTGGTCTATTTATAATAGACTGTTGTAATGCCATCTACATATTAATAGCGGAAGTTATCTCAGACAAGAAGTTTAAATTCAAGAAAGTTTTAATGTATCTCAGACTAATAAAATTCACTGAAAGAGTTTACAATCCGGGACACAAAAATATAAAAGGTCAAAGTGTATTTATCTTGACACATTTATCAAAGCAAATGACATTTATTTATTAATAAGTCCAGCTTCAGGAACAAGACTATAAAATATGACAAGGAAGCTTACTAATGGAGACCAAGTTTTATTCATCAAAATGTTATGAAAGTAGTTGCCAGAGCCTGGTAAATAATAGTTTGACTACTGCTACTAGCGTAATATAAATCTAACGTTTATTATGCCGAAATATCTGGAGAGTTTACTATCTGCAGGTTGGCGAAGTGCCTCCAGAATTCGTACAGTAGTTGCGTTAGTAAACTTTGGGCAGTGTTTTAATTTTCAAGTTTCAGTCTGGGAGAGCAGAAGTAGTTTATAATTGTCTGTTATATTGCCATCTACATATTAATAGCTGAAGTATAATTTCAAGTAAGTTTTATTGTTATCTTAGACTAATACAAATCTTAATTGAAAGTGTTTCCAGTCAGAAATTAAATTAAAAATTCTTTAATTTAAACTTCCTTCTTAAGTACTTTCGCTACCAATTTGTAGATGGCGCTAGAACCACTTAATATTAAATAAATGCAAAAATTATAAATTAATTATAAATTTAAATTTTCTTTAATTTTATTTTATATTAACAATAATAATTTTTAATTTGGCTTATTTAAATATATGAGAACAATATTTTAAAAAATATTTTAATAATTCTCAAATAATTTAAATAAAATTAAAACTCTTAAAAACATACAAATAATTATATATATTATAATTAATTTATTTTTGTTATTTTAGGCTAGAATAAATTTTTAACTGGGTTAAGTATCAGGGACATTGGAAGAAACAATCTATGACGCCATCTACATATTAATAGCTAAAGTTTACTCCAATAAGAAGTTAAAATTCAAGTTTTCTTTAATATTATTAACTGAACTTTGTATAAATGTATTTTTCAGACATTGTCCCTTCTCCTCCGTTCGACTCAACGAGGAAACTAGTTGGAATTTCGGTGACGGCGCACCCGCTGCATTTTTTAATAGCCCAAGGAATATTTCAATGTGCGGCGCACGCCATAAAACTGAGCGTTAACAAAAGAGAGTCCCGACATAAATTTAATTATTTAAGATATCCGCACCGTTTGAATATACATGGCACGTAGTTTTGCATTATCACTCGCCGGCAGTAAATCTCCATAAAGTATGAAGCGCCAGTACGAATGCAAGGCGTGTTGCTCCAATGTTTCGTCCATTTTCTCCGCGGTGTCTCCACCCGATCGATTTTGTCGCATGCAAAACCGAATTCCATAAACTCGACTTGTTGTCCTTCTTCGCCGATTTTCTGCTGAAAGATCGTGTCCAGGAAGTTGTGAGTGTGTGCGTCACTTCCCCCCATTTTGCTTCCGCTTGCGTTTTCTTAATTCACCGGCTTAATATTTTTTATGTCCGCGGATTGAGTGGAAATTTTTATCAAAGGACGACAGAGCTGCGGAGCAACGATATTTACGGGGCATAACGGAGCGTTAAGAATAAGACACTTAATATTCACTCGGTTGTGACACTGGTTTCATTCGGTGAACGTTTGAAGGAGGAACGAAACGTTTTCGTGGGGCGGGATTCGGCTTCTTAATTAAAATTTCACTGCGTATCCCCATTTTTGGAGCGGAGCGTGTTTCAGTAATGTCACAGATTAGGACGAAAGTTAAATTGAAACAGTATAGCGTCGGGGGGTGCTGAATTTATCAATTTGTAACAGACCTATTTTCATGATTGTGACTTAAGTAATGTTTTCAATAAAAACTGAATTGAATTTATAATATTTAATGTCAGGAGCACATATTTAATATTAATTTATTCCAGCGTCACCTACAAATTGGTAGCTAAAGTACTCAAAAAGGAAGATTAAATTAAAGAAATTTATAACTTTATTTCTGATGAGAACAAAACCAAAAAGACAGAAATTAACATATATTTTTTATTAAACAAGTATCAAATCAAGAGAATTATTGTAGCCCATTTTTAATTATTGTGACATAGGTGAATTAAAACAAAATTTATTTTACAATATTTTATTCCAGGGGCACATAAGTAAACAACTTGATATTAATTTGTTCTAGTGCCATCTACAAATTAGTAACGAAAGTACGTAATAAGGAAGATTAAATTAAAGAACTCTGTAATGTTATATATGACTGGAACAAAAGTTTACTTCAAATACATACACAAAAATTAATAAATGTTCCACAAAACCATTACAATGAAATTCATGGAAAACAATTTATTATCGACAGCACAATTTATAAAAGTTTACGTTACAGCAAGGGGTGTTTTGATGGCATTTTAATATTAAGGATATTATAACGTTATTTCGTATTAAAACAAAAGTTTAATAGAAATGTTTAGTATCGAGAGTACGGAAATTACTGGAGTTTCTATAAAGTCTTAGAAATCCAATTTATAATGCCATCTATATTTTAATAGCTGCCGTTCCCGTCGTAACTTCTTAAAGTTGACGTTTAATTATTTTAGAACCAAAGCACTTAATGAAAATGGATTTATTTATTTATACTGCTAAGACATTAAACCCGACCAGACTATTCAGTCTAATAAAATCGATGGTGCTGGTTTTTGTTGGTCTAATCTCGAGGATTCTTCAGCTGCGTCCAATTAAATTTACACGTGATGAATCAAGTCGTTGGCAACGGACTGGTATTGATATAAGTGTATTCGTTTTCCGATACATAATCGTAAAATTGGGGGGAGGAATTTAATCTGCAGCGCCGGCATTTTACGATGATTTCATTAGGGCACAATCGTTGGCGGGATGCACTTTCCGTCACCGTAAAAATTTTTAAGTGTCGCCGATGATTAATTTGTAACGGTACGCGATGGAAAATGATGATTAAATAACACAAATTTATTTCCCTTGCAATTATGTATGAATTGAGTGGTGCATTCTTTCGTAATTAACAATTAAAATTGTTTTCCACGAATTAATAACCAGCCAAATTAGAATTGATGCGTGCAATTTTCAGTGTGGCATTTAAAGTAATATTTATCTGTTAAATTCAATTATATTGGAGGGATTAGAGGCACATTAAAACAATTTGTTGGCTGTGCTTATGGGGCTTATTGCATTATGGGAGCTAATCGGAAATTGTATTATCCCCAACATAATTTTAGGCAATTGAAAGGAGCTTTAATTGATTTTGTTGCAGGTTATGGGTCGGTGTCGCCCAGGACGTCGTGGGGGAAACTGGTGACCATCATCTACGCCCTGATCGGCATTCCTTTGATGTTGCTGTACCTGTCAACCACTGGGGACTTGTTGGCCAGGAGCTTTAGGAAGCTGTACGGCAAAATATGTGGCATCCAGCCCCAGAGGGAGGCCTCCCACTGTCCCTGTGCCAATCCGGTGCGTGTGCCGGTGTTTCTGTGTCTGATCATAGTGTTGGCCTACATTTGTTCCGGGGCCTTGCTGTTCCACCGACTGGAGAACTGGTCCTTGCTGGAAGGGAGCTACTTCTGCTTCACCAGCTTGGGCACCATAGGATTCGGCGACCTCCTCCCCGGCCAGAAGGCCGAAGACATATCATTGTGTGCGTGTTCAGCCTACATACTCACAGGCATGGCGTTGGTGGCCATGTGCTTCAGCCTGGTCCAGGACCAAGTGGTGAACTTGCTGAGGTACATCGGAGCCAGTTGCTCCAGGAACGACACCAAGAAAATCGACGAGGAGGGACGGATTCAGGTTTGTCCAACAACGTTTTGTAAGTGGTTTCTTCAGGTTGTCGTTGCAGGGCTCTTGACAAAGACCAACAACGGAGGGGGCGGCTCCGATTAAATCTGCCCCGATATCCAGAAAGCCGACGCAGATGCTGCAACACAACAGTCTACCCCGTAAATCCAATTTTCAGAGGAACACGCCGGCAAGGCGGTCTTGTGGTACCCCCACCGTAATATTCTCTTGTGTCAAGCATCTAAAGTGTTTGTTGTAGGGGCTGAGCCACTGATAGAGTACTTCGTGCCCAGAAGTGTGAGCGAGTTCGACCTGAGCATCACCTCGGGCGACACCCCGGTGGCCAGCAACTTCCTGCCCTTGACGGTGCGGGCGCCGAGGAAGAACCTGCAGAAGAAGCAGGAGAAGGTGGTCACCTTCGAGGACGAACTGTCCAAAAACGTTAAAAAGTACCCCTCACCGACTCATCACATTATAACACCCCCCTAAACTAATTCATCGTTTTCAGAAACACCCAGATGGATTTCCAGGACGTGTTCATGTGACATAAGGCCTAGCAATTACAGGGCTGCGCCGAGTCGGTGATAAAGGACTTCCAGACCGTCAAGAAGGAGCTGAAGCAGTTCAAGAACTTCAAGCTGTGCGAAGACCTGAAGAAGTGCGACGACAATTGTTCCTGTAATGCGGAATCCGACTGCGACATATGCAAAGTGCTCGACTTCACGTTGAAAAAGGACCAGTTATAACGACGGAACGAACAATAGAATGAATTGTCGGTTTTGTCGGTGATGTTTGGATGGATCAAGGCCGGTTGGTTCGTTTGTTAATTGAACACTGATTACGCACAATTTTCAAACCGTAGTTATCTCGATCAGTGTATACGTTGTTTTTTATTCTTGTGTACAGGATGTTCAATTCGTTTATCTCAATGACATATTGTCCACTATATTTTTCTTGAATTAATGTAAATATTCTTTTTTGTAAAAAAAACATTGTAAGTGATAAGATATGTGCCATAATCTTACGTAAACTATTATTATTACACGAATCGAACATATATTATTGATTAGTATTGTACAGTATAGTTAAATTTATTGTAAATAGTGTAAATAGACTTCTGTAAATTTCTTAAGTCAACATTGAAAGAACCACTGTTTATTCTCTTGTACAGTTCTTTTAATGTTGAATATGGATATTCAAATAATTGAAGTTTGTTGTTTTAATTTTTGTAATTTTAACAAGTTAAGAACCAATGTGTAAAATATTGAACTGTTTTCAATAAATATTGTTTTCTTATATTATTTAGTTTTATTGAAGTCTCAATAATGAGGTTTAAATTAATTTCCAAATTTAATTTAATCAAGAAACACTAAAATAAATGTTGATAAATTAACAAAACAAATAGAAACAAGTTAAATTAATTTATTTTAACATTATTCTAATAAAACCTAATTAGATTTAACGATTAAACTTACTAACATTAAAAAAAAACATCGATTTAATATAAGCAATGGTGGTGCCCTCTTATGGCGAATAGCGATATTTATAATGGGAAATTGTAGAAACCTAACAAAATTATCGTCTTACCCTGCATTACCCATGATTTTTACTATTATTGTTATTATTGCTATTTTTTAAGGAAACTAATCTATTCTAATTGTGAGGATCTTTTTAGATGTATTAACATTGGCAACGAATATATATTCTTTTTTTAGAGTTTTCATTTACACTTATTATATATTTAATCATTAAAAAATACATCTAAACAATTCTTTAGACATTTATAAAGATTATATTTCTTGAGTATTTCATGTCTAATAATGACCAACCTTAAACTTTCGAAGCACATCATTAAAGTCCTGAAGTTTTTCAGGGCTCATACTTTGAGCCACATTGATCAATTCGTACGGATCATCACTTAAATTATATGCTTCTGTGTAGTTCTGAAAAATTAAATAAATTAATTATAAAAAACATTAATTTGGCCCAATTTACCAGTTGATCATTAAATTTGCAAAACTTAAAGCTTTTAGTGTTGGACATTTGAATCACACACGTGTACGTGTTGTTCCTTGAGTCTTGGCACTTGCACCAACTTTCCGGGCTGCATTCCTTGGTTAATTAACTGGTTGATTAGCTAATTTGAAGAGGTTTTTGTAAATTACTTACGGCTAAATCGTTATAGTCACCCCAACCTTTGGAGCAGTCTTGGGACACTGATTTTTTGTTGCCCTCTCCGTAATATTCAATGAAAACGTTGCGTTGGAATTTTATTTCATCTCGTTGGAATAACACGTGCTTAAAGGACTGGCCATCCACCTTGGTACTAGTTTGAAGTCCTGCTAGGTCTAAAATTGTGGGCAAAACATCCACGAACGATATTGGGTAGTTGGTCAGGGTCTTCCCCGGAATATTAGGACCTCGGATCATGAAGGGCACCTTAACGTCAGTCTGGTAGGGCTGGCGTTTGTCCCAGGGCTGGGTAAACTGTCCTGTAAAACTATAATTAATACAAATTAATTATTAAACAACAACAGACCAATGTGGTATCCATTGTCGGAGGTAAAAATTAAATAAGTGTTGTCCAAGACGCCAATTTCTTCAAGTTTATCAAGAACTTGCTGGACCAACTCATCCACAGCAACCAGTGTTTGTAGCCTGCGTCTTTGTATGTCGTCCAGAACGGCCACGTCCTCAGGCAAGTGGGTTGGTTCCATGCGAACCAACCAGTGTTTCTGTAAACTACGCTTTAATAAATCCTGAATTGACTGCAAAGTGATTTACATTAGCTGGAGTGGCGTTAAACGAGGGTGTCCTGACAACTGTTTCATTAACGAACAACCCCTTGTGTCTTTCGGCAGGTGTAAAGGGTGCGTGACAAGCTGGGGTGGCCAAAGTCATAAAGAATGGTGCACTTTTAACACCATTTAGGAAGTCCAAAGCATAGTCCCTCTGCAATTTGTGTAATTGATTACAGTGTTATACTAATATGGGGTGATTATACAATGACATCAGTTAAATACTGATTAGAGAAGAATTTGGCTGTGCCATTTATGGAGAGGGTGTAGTTGTAGTACTTGGAGTTTCCCTTAAGGCCAAGCCACCAGTCGTAGCCCTGTGGGACGTGCTCAGTGCCTCCCACTTTTGTTGAACCATACTGAAAAGTACCAGGTTGATTTTAAATCAAGAAATATTACAGAATAAACTTCTAATATAAGTAAATAAGTGGTACAAGTCATATTTTAATGTAACTCAGTAATTTTTGGATATTACGGGATATTTTTAAATGGTAAACAACAATACAAATAAATAATAAATACTACAAATTGATTTGTTTATTATTTATGAAATATGAACCTGATTTAAATATTTTCCGGCGTAAAAATTCACGTAGTTAGCCTGCTGTTTTAACATAGAAGCGATTGATAAAACCTCATGATTATTTTGCCATAATTTGCTGCTACAGTTTCCTGATATTGAATTGTTGGTGACTCCTGTATTATGTGAATATTTCCCCGTCAATAAAGTACTTCTGCTTGGGCAACATATTGGGGAATTTACAAACTACAAAAAAACATTAAATTAGCTAATTGCAGTGAATTTCTGGTGCACCTTACTGAATTCAAGAAAGTCTTGCCTTGATTTCCTATCAATTTCACTGTGTTTTTCATTGGGAGCTTAAAATTAAATGTAGTGTCAATACTTTAACAACAATTGTTAATGTTCTGAGTCTCACCAGTCCATTTAACAGCAAGTCTTGATCGTCTGTTAACAACAAGACAAAGTTGGGGTGGGCGTTTATGGGGACTGCACACAATGCAGCAAACATTAATGTACTGCACACCAACATTTTAAAATAACACAACAACGGTGGTTTTAAAGGTTTATTAACTAACAAATGATGAACTTAATTTATAGTTAATTCTTCCTGCTGTACTTATCACATATCGACTAACAAAATTCCATACTAGGAATACACTTAACGTTTAAATGTTGGACGGTATCAGCTCAATTCCTTGGCACTCGTGTGCTATTTTAACACCCACAGCGAATATTGCTATGCTCTTAACCACAGACCTAAAAACAACATGGATATTATTCTGTAACCTGTAAATTATTATTAAAAGTACCGACCATTTAAATTCGTCCATATAAATTCCCATGAAGAACGACGTAAGTCCACCTTGTTGGGCCATTTTTTCTGTCGGGTTTTTGGGCTCAAACGATTATTTCGGAAATGTGCTTATAGTTTTGGATAAAACTGGTCGATATGGAGTCGGTAAGGCGGGACACGTTTAAACATTAGTTCAGCGGTTGGCCAACAGGTGGCGCCACGTGTTGTTAATTGGCGGGTTGGGCACAACTGAACTAGATGGTGCACCTTATTTATTTCAACATAATTTTAAAAATATGAAATAACGCACAAATTAATATAATTATATTATTAAATAATTTAACGTTTGCGGCAATTAATTAAATATGTGCGAAGCCAAAAACAAAGGTAATATTACATTTAATTAACAATTAATTAAAAATTACTATAAAACACATAATAATAGTAAATAAATAATAAAATGCATAAATAAATAT
The DNA here is from genome assembly GCF_024364675.1 of Aethina tumida. NCBI lineage: Eukaryota > Metazoa > Arthropoda > Insecta > Coleoptera > Nitidulidae > Aethina > Aethina tumida. Next base: position 15,900,615 of record NC_065440.1, on the reverse strand, counting down.
TAATTTGAACGAAAATAATTCTAGGAAATAATTGATTTAATCTTCTCTAAAAAATTGTTTTAATCGAAACAATTTTTATATTAATCTAACGTACGATCTTATTATTGATTATTAATTATTTTTTATGTACCCTCCATATCTGTAATTTAACTTAATTACACTAAATAATTCTACATATATCTTCGTTGCTTAAAGGATTATAATTATAATTATTATCTATACAGTAGTGTTCATAATTATAACAAAATATATCAATTAATTAATTAATTTATTATTTTTAATATATTAAAATATATTAATTACATAATAAAGTAGTGGTCATGATTATAATAAAATATATTAATTAATAAATTGATTTATTAATTTTTAATATATAAAAATATATTAATTAATTAGTGGGCATAATTATAACAAAATATATTAATTAATTAATTATAATTATATTCATTTAAGCAACGAAGATAAACGTAGAATTATTTAGTGTTAAATTACAGATATGGATAATACATTATATTAATTAAAATATTAAAATAATTAAAAACTAATTGACTAAATTTAAAAATTCAATTTTTTTACACATATAATTTTTGAAACTTCTCAAATGGGACAACAACACGAAATATATTTTTTCAGAAAGAAACATACGTTTTTAATTTTTTGTTTTAATTATTCTATAATAAAGTATTTTTCATTTTATGATTTGGATTTAATCTTTACATAAACTTGAAATAAAAGTTTGTGTAAAGATGTTTTGTTTAGTTAAAGTTAATTAACATTGATTAATTAATTATAATTTTTAATTACTATAATTCGTTTTTATTACCTTAGGTCATTTGATCATATTAAAAACATATTAGAACAGTTAACAATGAATTTTTTTACGATTTGTTAGTCAATATTTACCAGAGTAATAAATACAATCTATTAATCAAAGGGTACCCAAAAATAGTAAAATATTCCATGGGCGTTAAACAGTTTTTTAACTATTTGTACACCAAACAAGTATGAGTGTAATAATAAAACAACATAATAGCCTTTTACTATTTCAAACAAACATAGCACTTTACTTGTTTTGGTCTTCAGTAGGAGATTGACATGTTGATAGTTAATGTGAACAGTGACAACCTTTTAACCGGGATTTATTAGTTGGAAATTTAATTTTAGTTTAATCGTCATTAACACAAGGTGAGAATTTTTTAAAACCCACTTTACCACCCAACATTAATATCAAAAGCGATGACATATTTAACGCCTCAGTTTATTTACTACTTATTTACTGTCATTACCACGTATAAACTCAAAATAAATTTCTGTTATTATTCTTAAACATAAATAAATATCTGTGAGTATGTGAGCAATACATATCAATGGAATTTTTTCTCTAGAATTGTATTTATTTAATGGCAAATAATAGTGTGTAAGTGATTGAAGTCTTGTAAATTGTCCCTTATTATTTATCCATTAATGTTTACGAATTGCTGTTGCAGTAGAATAAAATCAATCATCAGTCAGGTCTGTCCGATTTGTCCGATAGTGATCCAATCCATTTCCTGTAATAAATTTTCACTTTGCTTAATTGAATCTGATAAAAACCGAATCGAATGATTTCTCGACAATCCACCAAATCGTTCAGGATGACATTTCCAAGAACGAAGGTGCTGGTGTCCAAAGAGATTTTCGCCTGCATAGCACCCATGATGTACATCAGCAGGATCATGGGTCTGTCGCCGTTTTTGTTTAAGAAGTTAAACAACGATTACCAATTGATCATGTCCAGAAAGTTGATAGCTTACAGTTATGCCATGATCACGTTGGTCGGTGAGTATCGTCAAAAGTACAATTATTAGAAAACAGGCACCGACACGGATTAACCGTTGATACAAGAAGGGTTGTTTTAGTTTGCCTAAGCATTTACGGCTTAAATTGCCAGTACAAAATTGATATAATCCAGCGTATCCGCATCAGAACACTGACGGGGAAGTTCGTGACCTACCTCGAAGATTGTTACTTGTTGTCCACCTGCATATTTGGGGTGCTCTACGTGTCACTAAAGTACAAAACATTTCTAGAGTACACGTTTATGATCTGTCAGGTAAAGGTGCAGCAACGAGTTGACCAGTTGGGGGAGGAAAAGCTGCCCAAAATGTATATATTCACTGTGGTTTTCTTTACAGTTGTGTCCAGCCTCGTTGGCTTGAGAGAGTACTATCAGATTAAAGAAGTGTACAACGCCAGAATGAGTGAATACACAGACAGAACCGTAACGTGTGTCGACATACTGGTGGTGTTGTTCCCCATTTTTTTCGGTGTCATTGTAACACCATTCAAAGTTGTCTCCTTCAACAACAACATGACTCAAATCTGCAAGGTAACTCCTCCTTGTAACTTCCTCCTCTAGTCTGTATCTTCACTTAGTTTCATCACTTAAAGGGCCTTCTCTAATCTGTTTTGGCTCTGTAGCTCTTCCTCTCTCAACTCTTCAACTATTTTCGTCTAAAACTAGACTAAATCCGGTGTTTCTTCAGGTCGACAAACTGATCGAGATCAAGTCGAATCAAAAGAAGAAATGCCTGGCGTTAATAATCGTCTCGATAAGCCTGACCTTTTTCATCCTGTCAGTGGACTTGAGCTTGTGGACCAACATAGCCAAAAAGTCGACCAGCGTGCTAACAATAATGAGGAACCTGATCCCCTTTTACTGCGCCTACTGCTTCACCTTAATCATTGAGCTAAACTACTGGCACTTCGTCCACTTGGTCGAGATAAGGCTGAAGGCCCTAAACGACCAACTGGAGGCCATCAGGATGAACACCTTCCGGGTGAACCCAAGTGATAACTTGGATTTCCTTCTGATGAACCAGAACGCCGGAAGGGCCCTGGAGAGCGTCACCTTGAGGAGGATGAACAAGGAGATTAAAGGCTCAGGTTTTTGCTCGGACGTTTTGTGGAGTTGTACTCATTTTGTGTTGCAGCTTCGGGCGTCTCCAGGAAAGGTTTGACCAATTTGATGAAAGTGTACGAGCTCATCTACGACGCGTCTGTGGCGGTTAACGATTTTTACGGCCTCATGATACTTGTAAGGGGGGCTTAGCAATAAATATTTCGGTTGTTAACTTGTGTTTTCTAGTTCGTACTAATTGGTTGTCTTATACATTTACTAGTCACACCATACTGCTTGTACTTGCAAATTAAAAACACCAACCAGTCGTTTTTTATAGCTTCGCAGCTGTTCTGGATGTTGTGTCATGTGCTGAGGCTCATCCTCATCGTGGAACCTTGCCATAACTGTCAGTTACAGGTTCTTTCACTAGCAACAACCTTCAACAATGAAAGTTTATGAATGTTGTTTAAGGTACGAAAAACTGGCTCGTTAGTTTGCAAACTCCTTCTTTTGTGGCAAAACCACGAAGAAGTAAAAATGCAGGTACGTTTCACTTTAGCCATCCACTTTGGAAGTACATTTAAGACTGTTGCAGCTGGAGATGTTTGCCACCCTTTTGTCCATGTGTAAAATTCAATTTACAGCAAGTGGACTCACCAATATTGACCGTCATTTGTTGACCACAGTAAGTCTAACAACTGATGGTTTAAGAGTTTGGGTAACTGTTGTTTCCTTTTGCAGATCACTGGAGCTGTCACCACGTATTTAGTCATTCTGTTCCAATTCAATAATGTTTAAACAAACGTAGTTTAGGAATGTAATTTTTATTGTAACGTACAAAATAGTCAAAATTTAGAAGAAGACATTCTAAATACTTTTCTTCTTAGTTTCTCTTGAAGACAATACAGCCCCTCAAATTTCTAAAAATTCTTTTTTTTCATATTTCTGTAACCTTTGATCCTAAAAATACTTACTTATAATTCACTGTAATAAACTTTTTCTGTAGTGAAACAGTAGCATATATTTTGGGGATTCCCCTCTTTATCTATTTAACTTTCTTTAAATATTAAAACTGACATATCTCAAATCGGTTGAAATAATTAAAATTATCAAGGAAACCTTTTTCCTTCTAAATTTTGTAAAGAATAGAAAAATCTTAATAGTTTTAAAAAATATTCAGTGGCCTAGAAAATAGGATGAAAAAAAGGGGGGAAACCCTCAGAATTTGAACTACTGTATCATTATGGAAAGTTTATTATATTGAATTATTGAGGTATGTATTTTAGGATAATACATTACAAATTTAATTGGAGTAAATGTTACGGAAATATGAGAAAAAAACTTTTTGAAATTTAAATTTGAGGGGCTACATTTTCTTCAGGAGAAATTTTAGAAAAAAAATTGTTTAGATTTTGTTCATTATTGGTCTTGTATAATATATACAGTGTGTCCTTGGAAGTATTTTGAAAGTACCGTTTTAGTCTTAATTTTTATGAAAAAAATATGTATTAAAGTAATTTTAGATCGTCTATTCCCAACTTGTGATTTTTTAAGTTGAAACTAAACTGAAATTAAGTGTGAATTGAAACTTATTTTAAAGCTGAAGTCTTAACAGAAGTTGTAGATTAGTTGAAGTCGGAGCTGGTGAAACTGGAAACTCAATTGGAACTGGAATTGAAATCTTAGATCATTCATTAGATATGAAAATGCATTAAGAAACGCTTTTTAAAATCTTTGAAATAATTAAATTCTTCTATGAGACTACTGGCACCATCTAGGACCAATTAGCTAAATTATTGAAGACAAGAGGTGTATATATTACAGGTTTCTCTAATTACTAGGTGAAATATTTTATGTAAATAAGTTTAAATTGTCTTAATATTTTAAAATAATTGCCTAATAAGATCTAAATACACACACAATTTAGTACAAATTAAAAGTTTCTCTTAAATATTTAAATTTGACTTGAAGTAACATTTGATTTTTTATATTAATATATAAAGTATCAGTCAAATTAAATAGATATTTACAAAGTTTATAGTCACTACTCATTTAAAATATAAATTTGGCTATTTTAATTTGTAGGACAAACAAAAACAACAAAAGAATTTTTAAAATACCACTATAATACTCGTTTTTATTGCAGATCATAAAACGCAATAGACCATCAAATTAAATTACAGTATTAAGCATTCAATTTTCAAAAACAAAAACAAAACGAGGACCGAGAACGCCGCGACACGTGACCTTGCGCACGTTCCGCGCCTGGAACGCCGCGCCATCAGTTTTTTTTCCGTTCAGGTTATGTTAGTTATTTACAAAATGCTTATTTTCGCGTAAACCACCGCGGCGAAGTCGTGTCTATCGCGGAACAATGGCCCTGCTACCGCCCGATCCGGTGTTCTGCTTCAAGGGCGACATGGACCGCGTCCACAGCATCTGCTTCCCGAGGACGAAGACGGGGGAGACCACACAGCTGATCGCCGCCACCGAGAAGGGTTCCGTCTACATCTGGAGCCTCGAGGTAACGTTCAAGTTCATGTAGCCGCGGTTTAATAAAAGTGAATTGTTGTCAAGTGGTTAATTTGACGTTTTTGTGTGTGGGGGGTGGCCCCGCACAAAACTGCCACCTCTGGGACTCACCCCTTTGGATTTAGGTGCTTTTTTTGTCGGCTATAATGGGCAGGAATTTTTACAGACACGTCGTTTATTTTTTTAAATGTTTATCTGTCAACAATTGACCCAATAACTTATACAAGAGGCTCATTTTTTAAACAATTTTAACATTAAAAAATTTATATAATTTTTTATTATGTTTATATTCAGTGAGATTTCTGAGTTTATCAAAGAAAGTCATTAAAAAATAAGTAAACTTTCATTTATACAGCAGTGATCAAGATAACAGCAACTTATTAAAATACAGGGTGATTCACCTAACTTATTTATTAGAAGTTCATGGTGAATAAAAAAAGGTATTGATTTGAAATTTTTATAGCAATTATAATTTGACTTGAATTACTTTTCTAATATATTTTGAACTAAATTTTATTTCCAGTGACATAAACTTGGTTATTTTCAATGGAACACCCTGTATATTTTTCAATTTTTAAATTGTAATTGTAAATGTAATTACAAATAAAATAACTATACTATGTCCTATACCTAAACCCAATAGTTTTTGAGTTATTAATTTTTTTCCAAAAATTTTGACAGATTGATGGTGCAACTAGAATGTCTGTAAAGCCATCAATCTTGATCCTGGAAAGTTCATTTTTGACATACACGTTAACCAAAGACCAACCTATAAGGAATCTTTATAAGTACTCCCAAATTTTATACAGGGTGTATTTTAAGATGGAAAAATTGACTAAATTTCAAAAGAAAAAAATAATACATTGTACTTTTAATAAATTATTATTTTAATTAAACTGAATTAATTATTCCAGACAAACCGGCTGCATTACAAACAGAACATGGGCAAATCCATCCAGACGGTCCATGCCATAGACAACGACATAATAATACACGAAAAATCAGGAACAGTCACCTTATGGTCAGTAGAAGACAGAACCTACGTAGCCCAAAAGCAATACGAATGTGAAGGAGGCTTTTGCAAAAGCATCATAATAGACGACTGCATCGTGCTGCCCCAGTCGGAAAGCACAATCGACGTGGTCGTTTGGAGCACCATGGAAAAGAAACTGAGACTGTCGCCCGGTAAAACTGAAGACGACGAGGAGAGGAAGCTGGGCTATCTGATGGCTGTTGAGCACGTGAAGCTGGGAGACAAAGACTGCATACTAGGAGGCTACGAGACTGGTAACCGATTAAATAGTTGTGTGTTACGTAACTCACTAGTTTGTTAAACAGGTGATATAATACTGTGGGACTACGGCACCGGGGAGCAACTCGGCCACACCAAGCTCAGGGATCACATAACTTCGTTGACGTTCGACCCGGTGACGCGCCGCGGCGTTTGCTCGAACGCCTCCAACGTGCTGGAGGTGTTCGGCATCGACGCCGACCACAACATCACCACCAAGTGCGAGGTGACGGTGACGAACGACGGCTGCAACAAGGTGAAGCTGCGGCCCGACGGCAAGATATTCGTGCACTGCGGCTGGGACGGCAAGATCAGGATCTACTCGTGGAAGACGATGCGGGTGCTGGTCGTGCTGACCGAGCACAAGAGCGCCGTCACCGACGTCCAGTACTCGCCGGACGTCGTCAAGTATTGGGACTCGAAGATATTCGCTGCCAGCGGAGAGGACGGACGCATATCGTTGTGGGACATCTACAAATGATTCACTATTACTATTTTTTTTAATTGATTTGTACAAAACGTTTTTATTGTGATGTATTTGTTATTAGATATCGATTTTCCAAATGTTCAACACTATATTTTTGCCAAAAGTTGTCGATTTATTTATTTAATAAAGTATTTTTCATTTTATGAGGGGGGGTTTAATTTCTACACAAACCTGGAATGGAAGAAAACTCATAACTTACTTAAATTTAAACACGATTGGACTAAAGGTTACAGAAATATGAGGCATTTTAATCTTTACCAACCTTTGGGTAATACATAAACCTGAAACAGAAGGTACTTATTAAGTAAAACAAGTACCTTACTTAAATAGTTTAATAGCAACTAATAAAAGTACAGAGTCTAATATTTTTTACAATTAAAATTAAATGCATCCTAGTTTTTATACAGTTACATGTTTAACCAATAAATTGTCTAAGTGTCCTAATTTATGTTTAATTTCTTGCAAAAATTACAGAAAGCAAACCCATTGCATCAATATAATGCCCTGTATGTTTAAAAAATATTCTTTCAAAGGAACTTGTTATTACAGAATACTTATATACAAAAATCCATGTAGAACGTTCCGAAATCGGAAACCTTTGCTCATTTTTGTGTTCTCACTGTCGGCAGAAGTTTTATTGAATCGGGGAAACGTAAATCCGGAGTTTTAGGACAAAATTGTTTTCCTACAAAATCTATACAGTTTGTATATAAAATTATATTATATTTTTTTAATAAAATATTAGTTTTATGCCGGACCAGTGCCTGGATGACTCGAGGACCTCTTTGTGAAATCTCTTGTAATGTTGATTGATATGTTATTCTGTAACTGAACGCAAGTAACAGTTCTAACGTTGGAAAGTGGTGAGATCAGCCCTTAGCCACCGAAACACCAGCCCTACATCCTCTTTTATTTACTAATATTCATTTTTTTACACATATAATTTTTGAAACTTCTCAAATGGGACAACAACACGAAATATATTTTTTCAGAAAGAAACAACATAACAAAGTGTCCACTTGCCATGTACGTTTTGAATTTTTTGTTTTAGTTCCCTGGGAAAAAGCAGTGTCATCGTTAAAAACCAGTGCGAATTTTGTATACATCGTCGAATATTCTCATTAATTACTTTTAATATTATTCTCAAGTCATTACATCACAGACTCAATTTGCCAAAGGTGTCGGACACCGTCACAATAAAACACCACCAAGTCCGACCTCCGGCCGGACGCGGCCTGTGTTCTGTTCGTTTCAAGTCATTTCAATCACAGACTGGTCGATTACTAGGTGTCGGACACCCGAAATCAATTTGTTTTGTTTTAGTTTGGGGACGCCGTCGGCGTCTTTGCGCCCTGACTAGAACCCACCGATCCACTGAACACACAACTTCAATTAAAATTGGCATAAATTAAAACGAATAAATTATTTGGCTTAAAAACTGCAATAAAAACCGACATTCAAAAGACTGAAGACTGGATTATAAATTTAATTTACAACATTTTAACGTTAGGTCCCGTGGGGGAGGGGGGTCGAAGGGCCGCAAACACACCACCGGCCCACCGTCGGACTACCCTCCGTATTTGTCGTCAAGAATAAGCCCCCCGGACGTTTCATTCGAAACGGAAAATTGGTAAGTAAAAACGTAAATTGATATAACCATTACAAAAAAACAATGAAACAAAAAATAATAAAATCAAAGAAACGGAATAACAGAGACACACGCACGAGTGTTCAATTGCTGGACGCCGCTATTTGGGGATTGCTGTTCGTCGTCTGGGTCGGGTGCTGCTTGCACTTGTCCTCGTAGAGTGGCTTGGCCTGGTCGTCGTGGTTGCGGTGCAGCTTCGAGTAGCACAGCGTGCACACGCGCACCGGATTGTAGAGCTGTTCGGATGGTAGGGGTGTGCTGTGCACCGAACAGTCTGCGCAGAATATCCGTCCGCATTTCCTACAACATTTATTACAATTAGATGACTCACAAAATCGGTTTTAAATCGACTAACCGACAGTGGTGTTTCCTGCGTCCCATCCAGAACTCGACCTTGCAGGCGGTGCAGCTGGTGACGGCGTGGTCGGGCACCCACAACGTCTGCGCATGGCCCTCGAGCAGGGAACTGTCCTCGACCGCCTCCCACGACATGTCCGAGCGCAGCGATTCGACGGCGCTGGCCTGGCCCTCGCACACGCTGCCCACCGACTCGATCACCGAGCCCTGCAAACACACACATGCACAAAGACACATAATTTTGGCGGCGGGCACGGGAGGTGGGGGTGACACGGGTTCAGGGATGGTTTCAATTATTTTCCGTCTGAAATTGAAACAGTCGTCAGGGTGGAGTTGGTGGTCCGTTGTCCTTGCACCAACAATGAAGAGACGAAAGAGGAATATTATTATAGATTTATAGACAAATAAGAGGAAAAAAATTGTCTATAAAGCTACTTGCTAATATTTGTTGTGGGGGTTTTATATATTACTGTGATACATTTATCACTACAAAGAGTAATAATTTTATTATTAAGTAAATTTGTAAATAAAGTATGTTTTTGTAATTGGAATTTTGTTGAAAATAAAAAAATTACCAAATTTATAAGAAAAAATTCATTTAAAAACGATTTGGAGTATTGGAGTCAAAATTTTTGGTATTTTACCCATTTTTCAACATATTTAAGAGTCAAAATTTGAAAAAATATTGATAAAAATCCTAATTTGAATGAGAATTACAGATATTCAAGACAATACATTATAGGGTATCTCCAAAAATCGAAGAAAGGCACAAAAACAATTGATTATTAGCATTTAAACTCGGCCACACACGGGGTTAGGCATAAACCACAAAAGATGCACGACTACAACAAACAATAGACACCCCAAATTAAGTAAAAAAAGACTTCAGGGAACTGTTAATAACAGGAGACGGCAACAGCGATTAACACTCGAAAAACCCAAATAATACGTACCGAAATGTGATTAGTCGCGCTATGTAAGGTACTTGGGGGTACGATAGATAAACAGGTATAGAAAAGCAATGAAAAAACACCAAACTAACACCACACTGACCCTGTGTGAACGTGGGGCGGCGACCTGTCCGCATTTCGTCGTCGGCATGTCGTTATCGGACACTGAACGTGAACTGGACGACGACGTGGACGATACACGATCTAGTGTCGACTACGGGGAGGAAAAAAAACCAATAAAGAGCTCAGACAATGGGTGTGAATTAAAGACACACAGCTCGTTTGGTGTTGGCGTTGTTGGTGGCTTGGTTTACTGTAGAAATGAGTTAAAGGAAGGGGGAAATTAATTAACTGCTGCTTACATTGTCGTCCTGTCGTTCCGGGTCCATGCCGTTTGTGCACTTGTGACACACAGCCTTTATCCTCTGTTGTCTGTACGTGTGCAGTTCCTTTTGCAGCAGATCTTCTTTTCTCTACAACAATTAATTTAATGAAAATTTAATTTCTGAATACAACAACTGGTACCTTTTGATCCTCAATGATTTGATCAAGTCTTTCCTGAATGGGCGAACGGAGGGGCACGAGACCGTCGACGCTGAGGGCAAACTGATAAGGATACGAAGCCCGCTGATGCGACAGACTGTCCCATCCGTTGCAGCTTGTCGTACGAGAGAATATCTTAGGTGTCGAGTACTGAGACGTGTCTCCACTAAAGTGGTGACTAAAAACAAAAGATTAGTTGTTTAATTTTATGGCTTATGTCAACGTGTACCTTCTGTGATCAGCCCTCATGTTTTGAGAGCAGATGTGACAGCCGTCCGGCTCTACGCACTCGTTGGGGCTTTGGATCTTTTCAAAACCATTTATTTCCCTAGGCGAAGAACTGGAATAAAAATAATTTTTTTACATTTTATTAGTTGCTATTATTATGACCAGTACTATAATCATAGATTAGTGCGATCCTTACCCGGGCGCCACCTGTTCAGAGACAAGCGTCTCGGTGCTCGTCTCCACGGAATTCTCGAAGCGCGCGGTGGGCGTGGCCGGCGTGACGGAGACGCCCGAACCGTCGCACATCGTGACGACGGTCGTGCATTCTGACTTGCTCTCGCTCCGCTCGTCCGGCTCCTCCGCGTCCAACAGGGGCGGCGTGACGGCGCCGTTGGACGACGTCTCGACCCTCGTGTCGGTAAACGTGGCCGCGTTGGCGGCCGCCGGTTCAGTCTTTTCGCTTATCACATGTGTGTCGTCGTGGAGGACGCCGCCTCCGCCGCCGTAAATATGCAACGACGCCAACGAACCGTTCAGGGTCGTTTTCGTCTGCAAAAAACGTTTGTACATTTATCGACTTTTTGAATTGTCCGAATTACCTTAATGGCGGTTGGACAGATACTCTCGACCTCGTCGGGTTCAAAGTCGGAACGGTCCAGGCCGTCGATCTGGTCGTCGGTGAGGCCGGGATCTCGGCCGTTTTTGTACATACAATCGGCCGTCGTGCAGTCCTCAGGTCCGCCACCCTCGCTTCCAGAATCTAAAAAATCCTCGCCGGGCAAGCGGAGGCGGCCATTGCCGTTCGTGGTCACGGCCTTGGCGTCGGTTTGCTGCTGCTGGGCGGGCAAAGACGGCTGCGTCGGGGCATTGGGGATGTCCTGGCCGATGGCAGACAATTTACTGCAAACAACTTGTATTAATAAACTGAAAACAAGTAAGTAAGAGGGGTCATACGAATCACAATTGATGTTGGGGTCGCTGTTCCTCCGAGTGTACAGAGTAGGATGTTCGCCGGCGTTGAGCAGGTCGCCGTACGATCGCGTCTTGGTCATGTGATGGGGGGTGTCGGGCGGTCCGGGACACGATCCGGAGCCGTTCTCCTGGCTGCTGGCGTTGGCCTCCATCGATCCCAAGTACATCTCGTTCCACAACGTGAGGTCGCGTACGTTGCACTGCGGCCACAATACCTGTAAAACCAAACGTTTATTCAGTTTCTTAGTTTTGAACTAAAGTAGGGAATAAGACTCACTTTTTTAAAGCACGGACTTCCCTCCGAAGCGTATAAATGGTTCTTGAAGCAGGAGGAACTGAGGAAGTCCCAGGCGGAGAAAGTCTTGCCGTAGATGTTGGCCCTCTCCTGCTGGGTGTTGCACAGGAACGTGCCGAAGAGGTTGGAGTATGTGTGCTGCGCCAGTTTAACCTGAAGACAGTCCTATTACTACAAAATTCAATATTAAAGTGATGTGACGTACCAGATAGGTCTGTGAGAACTCAAAGTCGCAGGGATACTGTCCCAACAACTGGTGCACACAGTCCAACCACTGCAAGAACACAGGACACCTCTCATTTTGATCCTCACTGCCTGTGGAGTGTCCACATCTGTCGGCGAACTTGTGGCCAAACGCCAGCCATTCTCTTTCGATTAACGTACGGAAACCCTCCATGGTGCGATAATAGGGGTCCAGCAAGAGCTCGGCAAGTGCGACTATTTGCGGCGTCCTGTCCCAACCGTCTGAGCAATGTACCAAAACAGGCCTGGCGTCCCTTTCGACTGCATTAACTAAAGTGACGGCCGCCTTCATCAGTCCCGACATGTGCAGCAGCCATCGTGTGTTCTCCAATTGGCTGAACCAACTGTAATAAATTCATAATCAAAAAACGAATCACATATGTGCCACAATTGTTTTATTTACTTGGGTTGATCGGCTGACGAGGTGCACAACTGCCTGAGGGCGTGGAAACTCTTGCGTATGGAATGTATGTTGGCCAGGTTCATGAACTGTATCTCACAGTTCGGGTAATATTCGGGACACTCGCATCCTCCACCTCTGGCCCTGTTGGCCACTGCAGTCGTGTACGACCTGGCATCCATAATCAACACCTAAAAACCACCTTTAGAACTCATAACATGGGAGTTATTAAGTCAGGTACCTTTTTGGTTTGTGTGGGTATGTTGTTGGTGATCTGCAACGTGTCCGAATCCGAGTGGATCGATTCGGGCGAATGCGACATCTCGTCCCTGTCACTCAGAGCCTTCTCCACCTCGAAACTGCAGGCGTCCGAAATGGCCTTGATCAGATCCTCATCTTCCCCTGAACGCCACCCCAACCATCCCACCTCCGGTTGGCTACATCGGGCGATGACCGCCCCGTTTTTGGTGTGCCTGCAAACACGTCCGGCATGAATAAATATGTTGTAGACCACAGGGAGTGTGTTGGTAATCCGCTTTACCTCCACACCACGGCCGGTATGCGTCTAGAGCTGCGAAACTTGGCGACGCTCTCCAACGTCTCGTCGGTGATGCACGACGGCACCAGCAAGTAGGGCGGATAGGTCGGACACAGTTTGTAGTTCTGGTTCGCTTTGCTGATGCGCCAAGAGAAACCAAACTCCATTCTGGTCATCTGCACAATTCGTGATTAACTGCAGCTGGTTGGAAATGGTTTTAATCGGTCTTACCTCGCTGTCGAACATTGTTTTGTCGAAGGAGTACATCCGTTGGCGTTCTATGCGGTTGGTGAGCTCGGCGCCGGCCGTCTCCTTCGTCCACATGAAGTGGTAGAAGGCGAACAGCTGGTCCAGTTGACGCGGTGGTTCTGCCGCCTTCACAATTCGGTCGTACCATTCCAGGCAGCTTTCGTTATTCTCGAAGGTGCACCTATTTAAATCATAAAAATTAATTATTTATATTATATTATATTGTATTAATTAAGATCATTAAATTTAAAATAAATGTCATACTTAAAAACATAAAAATTAAATTGATTAATTCAGAAATTATGATTATAAATTTGTAATTCTTAAAAAAATCATAAATTTGATATTTTTAAATTATTATCATGAGAATTATTAAATTTAATTGATTAGAAATGACTTTATTAAATTAATTTCCTGAATTAAAAGATTAAAATTATTAATTTTAACTTAATAAAATTGTATTAATTAAAATTATTGAATTTAAAATGAATGCCATACTTAAAAGCATAAAAATTAAATTTATTAATTCAGAAATTATGAAAATTATGAAAATAAACTTGTAATTTCTAAAAAAAAATCATTCAATTTGATATTTTTAAATTATTACCATCAAAATTATTAAATTTAAATGACTAGAAATGACTTTATTAAATTAATTTCCTGAAGTAAAAAATTGAAATTATTAATTTTGACTTAATAAAATTGTATTAATAAAAATAATTAAATTTAAAATGAATGCCATACTTAAAAGCATAAAAATTAAATTGATTAATTCAGAAATTATGAATATAAATTTGTAATTCCTAAAAAAATCATAAAATTTGATATTTTTAAATTATTACCATCAAAATTATTGAATTTAAATGATTGGAAATGATTTTATTAAATTAATTTCTGAATTAAAAGAATAATTTTATTATTAATTTTGACTTAATAAAATTACATTAATTCAGAAATTATGATAATTATCAATACAAATTTATAATTCTTATAAAAAATCATAAATATAAATTATTAGAATTGACTTTTTAAAATAAAAATTTTAAATTACTTAATTTAATAATCCTAATTTCGTATTTTGCCATTTGAATTAAGAATGGAAATACTACAAGCTGAATTTTAAATGTAAGTAGTGATATTCAAATTTCCTGGGACAATGGGTTTTAAATTTAGAAACGCAGTTCATTCAATGATGATTCAAATTTTCGTTTAATCCACAAATAAAGCCAGAAAAATTTTCTCCAGAATACTAATTTAAAAATCAATTGATTAATTAAAAGTAAATTATACTGAAACGCTGAAATAATTATTAATTAAATGATGGCGTTCATTTGTACTTATATTGCTTAATTATTGATTTCATTTTGACCCATTTGGATCATTAAAAAACAATAATTCCTTGGACACGTTCCAAAATGCGTAAAAACACTTCAAATACAGAATTTAGGTCGAAAATATCCATATTTAATCACTTTCAGGTCGTTATAAGTAGATTCAGAAACTACATTTAATAAATCGTATTTAGTGGATGAAAAATTGTTAATGGAACGTATTGTTTACTATATATAAACAAGCTAGGTAATTTGCAAAATGTTTATTCAATTAGGGAATGTTAATTGCAAATAAACAAACAAGGAAGTGTAGTTTATGTAAATATAATAATTCTTTGCTTGAGCAACATTATTTTAGGACTATTATTAAAAAAATCTAATTACAGATCATTGAACTAATATCCTCTATTGAAAATTAATCAAAAACTTTAATAGATACTGAAAATTTGGTCAATTTTGCCAAAATATTGATAAACTCTTGATCCCTTACCTTAATTTTTAAGTTGAATCTGCATTAATCGACGAGTTTTTAAGTATAAATTTGATTGGAAACTATATTAATAAGTTGCCCAGTGGATACAGCACTAATAAAGATGACAGGGAAAACAATAAACATATTTTTAACATTATATTTTAAAAAGTTGCCATAATTATGGACCAAAAATATAAAACACGGCAACACAAGGTAATAATAGAAATTAATTATGACTCACCTATAAGTTCTGGCATCCTTGCATCCGATCTGCAAGTAAAACAGCTCTCGATTCTCCACCACCTCGATGAGTCCTAACGGCACGTGATACTGGTTGGAGCCGGTCTGCAGGAACAACCGATAATTGGTGATGACGATCAGACCGTCGACCGAGACGCCGTGATGATGCTGCTCCTCGCCGGCCAACAGGACAAACGGCACGGGCTTGTCCGATTCGGCGTGCGAGTTCAGCGGGTACATCTGTATCGGCTGGATGTGGCAGATCGAGTTCGGCTGGTCAGTCGTGTCCATTTTTTTTATTTTGGGTTTATTTTACTGAAACAATGATACAAAATATACTTTTTGTTGAAGATTTAAACATTTTGATGAAGATTTTTTGGAGATATTTATATTTGGAAGGACTCTTTATATTTTACCCATTTTTTAAAATATTTAAGTTTTAAATTTGAAAAAATATTCGAATTATGAATGAGAATTTTGGTTGCTGTTTAAATTTCGGCTTCGTTTTTTTTTGTTGTAAAATTTGGATTTAGAGTCAGAAGATTTTCTTAAGAAATTCGCCAATTATTTAAGAAAAATATTGATTAAAAAACGATTTGGAGTCAGAATCTTATTTCCTGAGACATTATACATTTTTTAACACATTTAAGTATTACTTTTGAAAAATACTGATAAAATTCCAAATTTGAATGAGAATTTTGTTTGTTTTTCTTTATTAAGTTTAAACAGCTTCAAGATAAGACGTAATTATTTTGCTAAAGATTTTCTTAAGAAATTAGCCAAATTTTTTCCTGAGACATTATACATTTTTTAACACATTTAAGTATTACTTTTGAAAAATACTGATAAAATTCCAAATTTGAATGAGAATTTTGTTTATTTTTCTTTATTAAGTTTAAACAGCTTCAAGACAAGACGTAATTATTTTGCTAAAGATTTTCTTAAGAAATTAGCCAAATTTTTAAGAAAAATATTGATTAAAAAACGATTTGGAGTCATAATCTTATTTTTTGTGAAATTATACATTTTTTGGTCAAGATCATCATTAAAATTTTGTTAGTTTTACAAAAATTCATGATATTTTACCCTTTTTTCACCAAATTTAAGTGTTAAATTTGATAATATACTGATAAAAATCGAAATAAAAATTTCGGTTTCGTTTTTCTTTATTGTAAAGTTTAAACAGATTCAAGACAAGAAGTAATTCATTTACTAAAGATTTTCTTAAGAAATTCGCCAAATTTTTAAGAAAAATATTGATTAAGAAACGATTTGGAGTCAGAATCTTATTTACTGTGAGATTATACATTTTTTTGGTCAAGATTATCCATAAAATTTTGTTAGTTTTACAAAAATTCTTGACATTTTATCCATTTTTCAACACATTTAAGTGTAAAATTTGAAAAAATACTGATAAAAATCCGAATTTGAATGAGAATTTCGTTTGCTGTGAGAATTTCGATCAATAAATTAAATGTATAGCAAGATTAAAAAACGATTTGGAGACAGAATCTTATTTTCTGTGAGATAATACATTTTTAGCCAAGATTATCCTAAAATTTTGTTAGTTTTACAAAAATTTTGGTATTTTACCCATTTTTCAACACATTTAAATGTTAAATTTGAAAATATACTGATAAAAATCCCAATTTGAATGAGAATTTTGTTTGCTGAGGCAATTTCGGTTTCGTTTTTCTTTATTGTAAAGTTTAAACAGGTTCAAGACAAGAAGTAATTCTTTTACTAAAAATTTTCTTCAGAAATTCGCCAAATTTTTAAGAAAAATATTGATTAAAAAACGATTTGGAGTCAGAATCTTATTTACTGTGAGATAATATATTTTTTAGCCAAAATTATCCTAAAATTTTGTTAGTTTTACAAAAATTTTGGTATTTTACCCATTTTTCAACACATTTAAATGTTAAATTTGGAAATATACTGACAAAAATCCCAATTTGAATGAGAATTTTGTTTGCTGACGCAATTTCGGTTTCGTTTTTCTTTATTGTAAAGTTTAAACAGGTTCAAGACAAGAAGTAATTCTTTTACTAAAAATTTTCTTAAGAAATTCGCCAAATTTTTAAGAAAAATATTGATTAAAAAACGATTTGGAGACAGAATCTTATTTTCTGTGAGATAATACATTTTTTAGCCAAAATTATCCTAAAATTTTGTTAGTTTTACAAAAATTTTGGTATTTTACCCATTTTTCAACACATTTAAATGTTAAATTTGGAAATATACTGACAAAAATCCCAATTTGAATGAGAATTTTGTTTGCTGACGCAATTTCGGTTTCGTTTTTCTTTATTGTAAAGTTTAAACAGGTTCAAGACAAGAAGTAATTCTTTTACTAAAAATTTTCTTAAGAAATTCGCCAAATTTTTAAGAAAAATATTGATTAAAAAACAATTTGGAGTCAGAATCTTATTTACTGTGAGATAATACATTTTTTAGCCAAAATTATCCTAAAATTTTGTTAGTATTACAAAAATTTTGGTATTTTACCCATTTTTCAACACATTTAAATGTTAAATTTGAAACTATACTGATAAAAATCCCAATTTGAATAAGAATTTTGTTTGCTGACGCAATTTCGGTTTCGTTTTTCTTTATTGTAAAGTTTAAACAGGTTCAAGACAAGAAGTAATTCTTTTACTAAAAATTTTCTTAAGAAATTCGCCAAATTTTTAAGAAAAATATTGATTAAAAAACGATTTAGAGACAGAATCTTATTTTCTGTGAGATAATACATTTTTTAGCCAAAATTATCCTAAAATTTTGTTAGTTTTACAAAAATTTTGGTATTTTACCCATTTTTCAACACATTTAAATGTTAAATTTGAAAATATACTGATAAAAATCCCAATTTGAATGAGAATTTTGTTTGCTGAGGCAATTTCGGTTTCGTTTTTCTTTATTGTAAAGTTTAAACAGGTTCAAGACAAGAAGTAATTCTTTTACTAAAAATTTTCTTCAGAAATTCGCCAAATTTTTAAGAAAAATATTGATTAAAAAACGATTTGGAGTCAGAATCTTATTTACTGTGAGATAATATATTTTTTAGCCAAAATTATCCTAAAATTTTGTTAGTTTTACAAAAATTTTGGTATTTTACCCATTTTTCAACACATTTAAATGTTAAATTTGGAAATATACTGACAAAAATCCCAATTTGAATGAGAATTTTGTTTGCTGACGCAATTTCGGTTTCGTTTTTCTTTATTGTAAAGTTTAAACAGGTTCAAGACAAGAAGTAATTCTTTTACTAAAAATTTTCTTAAGAAATTCGCCAAATTTTTAAGAAAAATATTGATTAAAAAACAATTTGGAGTCAGAATCTTATTTACTGTGAGATAATACATTTTTTAGCCAAAATTATCCTAAAATTTTGTTAGTATTACAAAAATTTTGGTATTTTACCCATTTTTCAACACATTTAAATGTTAAATTTGAAACTATACTGATAAAAATCCCAATTTGAATAAGAATTTTGTTTGCTGACGCAATTTCGGTTTCGTTTTTCTTTATTGTAAAGTTTAAACAGGTTCAAGACAAGAAGTAATTCTTTTACTAAAAATTTTCTTAAGAAATTCGCCAAATTTTTAAGAAAAATATTGATTAAAAAACGATTTGGAGACAGAATCTTATTTTCTGTGAGATAATACATTTTTTAGCCAAAATTATCCTAAAATTTTGTTAGTTTTACAAAAATTTTGGTATTTTACCCATTTTTCAACACATTTAAATGTTAAATTTGAAAATATACTGATAAAAATCCCAATTTGAATGAGAATTTTGTTTGCTGAGGCAATTTCGGTTTCGTTTTTCTTTATTGTAAAGTTTAAACAGGTTCAAGACAAGAAGTAATTCTTTTACTAAAAATTTTCTTCAGAAATTCGCCAAATTTTTAAGAAAAATATTGATTAAAAAACGATTTGGAGTCAGAATCTTATTTACTGTGAGATAATATATTTTTTAGCCAAAATTATCCTAAAATTTTGTTAGTTTTACAAAAATTTTGGTATTTTACCCATTTTTCAACACATTTAAATGTTAAATTTGGAAATATACTGACAAAAATCCCAATTTGAATGAGAATTTTGTTTGCTGACGCAATTTCGGTTTCGTTTTTCTTTATTGTAAAGTTTAAACAGGTTCAAGACAAGAAGTAATTCTTTTACTAAAAATTTTCTTAAGAAATTCGCCAAATTTTTAAGAAAAATATTGATTAAAAAACAATTTGGAGTCAGAATCTTATTTACTGTGAGATAATACATTTTTTAGCCAAAATTATCCTAAAATTTTGTTAGTATTACAAAAATTTTGGTATTTTACCCATTTTTCAACACATTTAAATGTTAAATTTGAAACTATACTGATAAAAATCCCAATTTGAATAAGAATTTTGTTTGCTGACGCAATTTCGGTTTCGTTTTTCTTTATTGTAAAGTTTAAACAGGTTCAAGACAAGAAGTAATTCTTTTACTAAAAATTTTCTTAAGAAATTCGCCAAATTTTTAAGAAAAATATTGATTAAAAAACGATTTGGAGACAGAATCTTATTTTCTGTGAGATAATACATTTTTTAGCCAAAATTATCCTAAAATTTTGTTAGTTTTACAAAAATTTTGGTATTTTACCCATTTTTCAACACATTTAAATGTTAAATTTGAAAATATACTGATAAAAATCCCAATTTGAATGAGAATTTTGTTTGCTGAGGCAATTTCGGTTTCGTTTTTCTTTATTGTAAAGTTTAAACAGGTTCAAGACAAGAAGTAATTCTTTTACTAAAAATTTTCTTCAGAAATTCGCCAAATTTTTAAGAAAAATATTGATTAAAAAACGATTTGGAGTCAGAATCTTATTTACTGTGAGATAATATATTTTTTAGCCAAAATTATCCTAAAATTTTGTTAGTTTTACAAAAATTTTGGTATTTTACCCATTTTTCAACACATTTAAATGTTAAATTTGGAAATATACTGACAAAAATCCCAATTTGAATGAGAATTTTGTTTGCTGACGCAATTTCGGTTTCGTTTTTCTTTATTGTAAAGTTTAAACAGGTTCAAGACAAGAAGTAATTCTTTTACTAAAAATTTTCTTAAGAAATTCGCCAAATTTTTAAGAAAAATATTGATTAAAAAACAATTTGGAGTCAGAATCTTATTTACTGTGAGATAATACATTTTTTAGCCAAAATTATCCTAAAATTTTGTTAGTATTACAAAAATTTTGGTATTTTACCCATTTTTCAACACATTTAAATGTTAAATTTGAAACTATACTGATAAAAATCCCAATTTGAATAAGAATTTTGTTTGCTGACGCAATTTCGGTTTCGTTTTTCTTTATTGTAAAGTTTAAACAGGTTCAAGACAAGAAGTAATTCTTTTACTAAAAATTTTCTTAAGAAATTCGCCAAATTTTTAAGAAAAATATTGATTAAAAAACGATTTGGAGACAGAATCTTATTTTCTGTGAGATAATACATTTTTTAGCCAAAATTATCCTAAAATTTTGTTAGTTTTACAAAAATTTTGGTATTTTACCCATTTTTCAACACATTTAAATGTTAAATTTGAAAATATACTGATAAAAATCCCAATTTGAATGAGAATTTTGTTTGCTGAGGCAATTTCGGTTTCGTTTTTCTTTATTGTAAAGTTTAAACAGGTTCAAGACAAGAAGTAATTCTTTTACTAAAAATTTTCTTCAGAAATTCGCCAAATTTTTAAGAAAAATATTGATTAAAAAACGATTTGGAGTCAGAATCTTATTTACTGTGAGATAATATATTTTTTAGCCAAAATTATCCTAAAATTTTGTTAGTTTTACAAAAATTTTGGTATTTTACCCATTTTTCAACACATTTAAATGTTAAATTTGGAAATATACTGACAAAAATCCCAATTTGAATGAGAATTTTGTTTGCTGACGCAATTTCGGTTTCGTTTTTCTTTATTGTAAAGTTTAAACAGGTTCAAGACAAGAAGTAATTCTTTTACTAAAAATTTTCTTAAGAAATTCGCCAAATTTTTAAGAAAAATATTGATTAAAAAACAATTTGGAGTCAGAATCTTATTTACTGTGAGATAATACATTTTTTAGCCAAAATTATCCTAAAATTTTGTTAGTATTACAAAAATTTTGGTATTTTACCCATTTTTCAACACATTTAAATGTTAAATTTGAAACTATACTGATAAAAATCCCAATTTGAATAAGAATTTTGTTTGCTGACGCAATTTCGGTTTCGTTTTTCTTTATTGTAAAGTTTAAACAGGTTCAAGACAAGAAGTAATTCTTTTACTAAAAATTTTCTTAAGAAATTCGCCAAATTTTTAAGAAAAATATTGATTAAAAAACGATTTGGAGACAGAATCTTATTTTCTGTGAGATAATACATTTTTTAGCCAAAATTATCCTAAAATTTTGTTAGTTTTACAAAAATTTTGGTATTTTACCCATTTTTCAACACATTTAAATGTTAAATTTGAAAATATACTGATAAAAATCCCAATTTGAATGAGAATTTTGTTTGCTGAGGCAATTTCGGTTTCGTTTTTCTTTATTGTAAAGTTTAAACAGGTTCAAGACAAGAAGTAATTCTTTTACTAAAAATTTTCTTCAGAAATTCGCCAAATTTTTAAGAAAAATATTGATTAAAAAACGATTTGGAGTCAGAATCTTATTTACTGTGAGATAATATATTTTTTAGCCAAAATTATCCTAAAATTTTGTTAGTTTTACAAAAATTTTGGTATTTTACCCATTTTTCAACACATTTAAATGTTAAATTTGGAAATATACTGACAAAAATCCCAATTTGAATGAGAATTTTGTTTGCTGACGCAATTTCGGTTTCGTTTTTCTTTATTGTAAAGTTTAAACAGGTTCAAGACAAGAAGTAATTCTTTTACTAAAAATTTTCTTAAGAAATTCGCCAAATTTTTAAGAAAAATATTGATTAAAAAACGATTTGGAGACAGAATCTTATTTTCTGTGAGATAATACATTTTTTAGCCAAAATTATCCTAAAATTTTGTTAGTTTTACAAAAATTTTGGTATTTTACCCATTTTTCAACACATTTAAATGTTAAATTTGGAAATATACTGACAAAAATCCCAATTTGAATGAGAATTTTGTTTGCTGACGCAATTTCGGTTTCGTTTTTCTTTATTGTAAAGTTTAAACAGGTTCAAGACAAGAAGTAATTCTTTTACTAAAAATTTTCTTAAGAAATTCGCCAAATTTTTAAGAAAAATATTGATTAAAAAACAATTTGGAGTCAGAATCTTATTTACTGTGAGATAATACATTTTTTAGCCAAAATTATCCTAAAATTTTGTTAGTATTACAAAAATTTTGGTATTTTACCCATTTTTCAACACATTTAAATGTTAAATTTGAAACTATACTGATAAAAATCCCAATTTGAATAAGAATTTTGTTTGCTGACGCAATTTCGGTTTCGTTTTTCTTTATTGTAAAGTTTAAACAGGTTCAAGACAAGAAGTAATTCTTTTACTAAAAATTTTCTTAAGAAATTCGCCAAATTTTTAAGAAAAATATTGATTAAAAAACAATTTGGAGTCAGAATCTTATTTACTGTGAGATAATATATTTTTTAGCCAAAATTATCCTAAAATTTTGTTAGTTTTACAAAAATTTTGGTATTTTACCCATTTTTCAACACATTTAAAAGTTAAATTTGGAAATATACTGACAAAAATCCCAATTTGAATGAGAATTTTGTTTGCTGACGCAATTTCGGTTTCGTTTTTCTTTATTGTAAAGTTTAAACAGCTTCAAGACAAGAAGTAATTCATTTGCTAAAGATTTTCTTAAGAAATTCGCCAAATTTTTAAGAAAAATATTGATTAAAAAACGACTTGGAGTCAGAATCTTATTTACTGTGAGATAATATATTTTTTAGCCAAAATTATCCTAAAATTTTGTTAGTTTTACAAAAATTTTGGTATTTTACCCATTTTTCAACACATTTAAATGTTAAATTTGGAAATATACTGACAAAAATCCCAATTTGAATGAGAATTTTGTTTGCTGACGCAATTTCGGTTTCGTTTTTCTTTATTGTAAAGTTTAAATAGGTTCAAGACAAGAAGTAATTCATTTGCTAAAGATTTTCTTAAGAAATTCGCCAAATTTTTAAGATAAATATTGATTAAGAAACGATTTGGAGTCAGAATCTTATTTACTGTGAGATAATACATTTTTTAGCCAAAATTATCCTAAAATTTTGTTAGTATTACAAAAATTTTGGTATTTTACCCATTTTTCAACACATTTAAATGTTAAATTTGAAACTATACTGATAAAAATCCCAATTTGAATAAGAATTTTGTTTGCTGACGCAATTTCGGTTTCGTTTTTCTTTATTGTAAAGTTTAAACAGGTTCAAGACAAGAAGTAATTCTTTTACTAAAAATTTTCTTAAGAAATTCGCCAAATTTTTAAGAAAAATATTGATTAAAAAACTATTTGGAGTCAGAATCTCATTTACTGTGAGATAATATATTTTTTAGCCAAAATTATCCTAAAATTTTGTTAGTTTTACAAAAATTTTGGTATTTTACCCATTTTTCAACACATTTAAAAGTTAAATTTGGAAATATACTGACAAAAATCCCAATTTGAATGAGAATTTTGTTTGCTGACGCAATTTCGGTTTCGTTTTTCTTTATTGTAAAGTTTAAACAGCTTCAAGACAAGAAGTAATTCATTTGCTAAAGATTTTCTTAAGAAATTCGCCAAATTTTTAAGAAAAATATTGATTAAAAAACGACTTGGAGTCAGAATCTTATTTACTGTGAGATAATATATTTTTTAGCCAAAATTATCCTAAAATTTTGTTAGTTTTACAAAAATTTTGGTATTTTACCCATTTTTCAACACATTTAAATGTTAAATTTGGAAATATACTGACAAAAATCCCAATTTGAATGAGAATTTTGTTTGCTGACGCAATTTCGGTTTCGTTTTTCTTTATTGTAAAGTTTAAACAGCTTCAAGACAAGAAGTAATTCATTTGCTAAAGATTTTCTTAAGAAATTCGCCAAATTTTTAAGAAAAATATTGATTAAAAAACGACTTGGAGTCAGAATCTTATTTACTGTGAGATAATATATTTTTTAGCCAAAATTATCCTAAAATTTTGTTAGTTTTACAAAAATTTTGGTATTTTACCCATTTTTCAACACATTTAAATGTTAAATTTGGAAATATACTGACAAAAATCCCAATTTGAATGAGAATTTTGTTTGCTGACGCAATTTCGGTTTCGTTTTTCTTTATTGTAAAGTTTAAACAGCTTCAAGACAAGAAGTAATTCATTTGCTAAAGATTTTCTTAAGAAATTCGCCAAATTTTTAAGAAAAATATTGATTAAAAAACGACTTGGAGTCAGAATCTTATTTACTGTGAGATAATATATTTTTTAGCCAAAATTATCCTAAAATTTTGTTAGTTTTACAAAAATTTTGGTATTTTACCCATTTTTCAACACATTTAAATGTTAAATTTGGAAATATACTGACAAAAATCCCAATTTGAATGAGAATTTTGTTTGCTGACGCAATTTCGGTTTCGTTTTTCTTTATTGTAAAGTTTAAACAGGTTCAAGACAAGAAGTAATTCATTTGCTAAAGATTTTCTTAAGAAATTCGCCAAATTTTTGAGAAAAATATTGATTAAAAAACGATTTGGAGTCAGAATCTTATTTACTGTGAGATTATACATTTTTTGGTCAAGATTATCCATAAAATTTTGTTAGTTTTACAAAAATTCTTGACATTTTATCCATTTTTCAACACATTTAAGTGTAAAATTTGAAAAAATACTGATAAAAATCCCAATTTAAATGAGAATTTCGTTTGCTGTGAGAATTTCGATCTATAAATTAAATGTATAGCAAGTCCAATTAACTAATAAATTCAATGAATACCCAAATTTACATTCCTAAGTACAAAAAAATTGAATAATCGAAATATTTCCAACGCATTTTCGAATCAAATTGACCGTTTCAAACGGTTACATCGTCACATCCAAAATAACCACCGGACCCATTCAACAACAAATCACCGGACGGACGAGATCCATCTCCCATTGACACGGTGGCGCAATCGAGTGGACCGGCATCCACTTAATTTCGGTATTAGCCGATCGTAAATATGATTTATTTACGTCCTTGACTTTGGTGCCGTTTATGTGTGTACATTGTTTTTACAGTCGCCTCGCATCGAATGTCGTTACGTAACTGCGCGAGTCTCGCACGGATTTAGGTACTCACGTACACGACGAAACATACGTACGGATTTTTACGTTGCGAATTTCCCACGGTTTATTAATAACTCGGCCGCACTAAAAATAGAACTCGAAACACTCTTTCGGCCGGTCGAAAAACAAACCCAAACAATAATAACAGCAACAACAGAAACAGCTGACAAAAAGTACGTTTGTTGTTTTTGTCGTCGGACCACCCGAAATGGACCTCAAGTTCCCGGAGAAATTTTGTGTTTGTTTTGTTTCGTAGCCTTGACATTGCTGATAATATTTACAAATGTGTATTTACTTTTTGGACAAATCCTGATTGCGTAATTTATTACTGCTATTAACCGTCGAGTTTGTGATGTAATGTTTTGGCAAACCTAATTAAAATATATAGTTTCAAAGAAATTGAACCGAAAGTAGTATCAATGTTTTTCTTAAAAATTTGTCGAATTTATTTGATTTATTAGACCAGTTATATTAATTGAACATATTCAGATTGTTGAATTTAATTGGATTCATGGTATTTATTGAACTGAATTTTATAAATTTATATTTATTGGATTTATCAGATTTTTTTTGAATTCTTGAATGTATTGGATTAATTTTAAATTATTAGATTAATTAGACTTATTGAATTTATGATACTTATTGAATTATTTTTAATTTACAAAATTAATTGGATTAACTAGACATTGGATTTATAATATTTAATAGATTATTTCAAAATTATTGGTTTTGTTGAATATATTTTATTTATTGGACTGACGATATTCAATTTATTAGATTAATTAATTTTATTGGATGTTTATCGTACTATGTTTATTTATTTTTGGAATTTTTGAATTTATTGGATTAATTAAGTCACCGGAGATTTAATTTGTTGGACTTATGGTATTTGTTGGATTTATCTTATTTATTGAACTTAATAGAGTTATTCAGTTTATTGAATTTATTAGATTAATTGAATATTTATTGTACTTCTAGAAGTTAAATTTATTTATTTTAGGAATTCTTGAATTTATTGTATTAAATGAGGTCACTGGAGACTTAATTTATTGGATTTATTTTATTTATTGGACTTACTAGACTTACTCAATATATTGTATTAATGTGAGTTTTTTAGATTTACAAAGTTAATTAATTGGATTAACTGGACATTGGATTCATTATTTAATGAATTATTTCAAATTTAATGGTTTTGTTGAATTTATTTCATTTATAGGACTTATGGTATTTGTTGAATTTTAGAATTATTGAATTTATTGTATTAATTTGGACCTCTGAAAATTAAATTTATTGGATTTATGGTATTTATTGAAGTAATTTGAATTCTATCTGGACTTACTGGATTTATTGAATTTTATGATCTTGTTGGATTTTTTAAACTAAATTTATAGTGTTTATTGAATATAAAATTAGAGTTTTTAATGAATTGTCTTTTGATACTGTACATTTCACAAACATTTTGGTAGACTCATTCAAACATTTAAGCAACGCAACCTTGAGCATATTATTTATCAACTTTTCCTTTGAAAACTCCATTAAATTAGATCAAGTTTCTTGAACCACCAACTAAAACAAACAATTTAGTCAGTCAGTGTTAAGATTAGCCAAATTCCATTATTCTCATAATCTTGTATCGTAAATTCCTCAAACAACCCATTAGTCGTCGATGAATGAAGTCAATAAAGAATTTCGACTCAATTTAACGTTCACCTTGACACCCTGCCAAAATAATATTATTGTGGCGAAAACTAATTAATCATTAAAACATTTATTTAAGTGCATGTTACTTTTTGATTCGTCGCTATTGTTCAGTTTTTGGTCAGTTATACAATCTATATCTGCATGACATTTAAATGTGAGGTCGCCATGTGATAAACGAATGCATAATGCACTGCTTCAACAACTAAAATATACAAAAAAATATATTATAACCCATTTTACATAAAATTTTAACTTTGTTATTTGAATTAATAAAATAGGACGAAAACAATTTAATTATTCTCTTGTTATTTTCCCATACGAAATTATTTAAAACATTTTTACATCATTTAGCTCGTTATTTTTTTGTTTTTCTCTCAATAATTAACAACAAAGATTCTCATAAAAGTGAATTGTAATTTTTTTTCTGGGCAAATAAAGGTTTTCGGTAAACAAATGCCGACGCCAAAAATCCTTGAAACCATCACACAATTTTTTTCCGCTTCCAGTAATTCTATAACAAGTTTGTAATTATCAAATTCCAACTTTTGTTTAACGCTAATTGACTGGGTAAAATGTTATAAAATACATATTTAAGGCAAAATACCGATTTTAATTAACTTAAAATTCAACGGCTAGAAAGTGGAGTTTAAATAAATTAATCAACGGTTGAATGCGGAAGACTTGAATGAGATGCAAATTTATGACTGAAACCAAATTAGTACGGCGAATTTCCATAAATCATTAATACATTTTTTTCCCCTGCAATTTCCTCGCAGTTTATTAATAATGTCTGTTGAAACCTGTAGAATTTTGTTGGTAAACAATTTTCTTATTTCGTCTATTTGTAAATACCTTAGAAATTACGTCAATTTTTTTTGATTTAATGTTTGTGACGAACTTTCATTCAGGTGAATATTTTCTTTGATAATAATGATAATTTTGTCAGATTTTAATGAACTGAAGAGACAATTTCAAATGAGAATTATGTTTATAATGAAGATTTCTTTCTCTTAGTTAAAATTTTATTGACAATTTTATAATTTTTGTAATATTCTCAGTAATTATAATAATTTTTTGAATATTCTCAATATTTCTGAGATTTTTATGAACTGAAAATGCAATTTCCAATAAGAATTATATGTACAACGAAAATTTCTTTCTTTTAATGAAGATTTCATGATAATTTCATAATTTTTGTAATATTCTCAGTAATTATCATAATTTTTAGAATATTATCAACATTGCTCAAATTTTTATAAACTGAAGAAGCAATTTCCAATAAGAATTATATGTACAACGAAGATTTCTTTCTTTTAATGAAGATTTCATGATAATTTCATAATTTTTGTAATATTCTCAGTAATTATCATAAAATGTAGAATATTCTCAATATTTTTCCGGTTTTTATGAACTGAAAAGGCAATTTCAAAAGAAAATTACATTTGTAACTAAGATTTATTTCTTTTAATCAAGATTCCATTGATAATCTCATAACTTTTGTAATATCCTCAGTAATTATCATAATTTTTAAAATATTCTCATTTTTATGAACTGAAAAGGCAATTTCAAATTAGAATTATGTTTACAACGAAAATTCCTTTATTTTATTAATGATTTTATTGATTATTCCATAATTTTTGTAATATGCTCAATAATTATCATTATTTTTAGAATATTCTCAACATCTCTCAGATTTTTATAAACTGAAGAGGCAATTTTATTAAAAATTACATTTGCAACGAAGATTTATTTCTTTTAATTAACATTTCATTGATAATCTAATCAACTTTTGTAATATCCTCAGTAAATATCATAATTTTTAGAATATTCTCAACATTTCTCCGATTTTTACGAACTGAAGAAGCAATTTCAAATGAAAATTACGTGAACAACGAAGAAGTCTTTCTTTTAATCAAGATTTCATTGATATCATAATTTTTGTAATATTCTCAGTAATTATCATAATTTTTAGAATATTTTCAACATTTCTTTGATTTTTATAACCTAAAGAGCCAATTTGAAATTAGAATTACGTTTACAACAAAGATTCCTTTCTTTTAATAATGATTTCGTTAATAATTTCATAATTCTTGTAAGATGCTCAGTAATTATCATTATTTTTAGAATATTCTCAACATTTCCCAGATTCTTATGAATTGAAGAGGCACTTTTAATGAAAAATTATGTTTACAACGAAGATTTATTTCTTTTAATCAAGACTTCATTGAAAATTTCATCATTTTTGTAATATCCTCAGTAATTATCATAATTTTTAGAATATTCTAAATATTTCTCCAATTTTTATGAACTGAAGAGACAATTTTCCATAAGAATTATACGTTCAATAAAGGTTTCTTCCTTTTAATCAAGATTTCATTGATAATTTTATAATTTTTGTATTATCCTCATAATTATCATAATTTTTAGAATATTATCAACATATCTCAGTTTTTTAAAACCTGAATTGGTTATTTCCAACAAAAATTATGTGTACAACAAAGATTTTTTTCTTTTAATGGTGATTTCATTGATAATAAGTAGGAAATCTTAGATAAGATTCATTCGTTTATGGCAAAAAAAAACTTGTTCATTCAAAATTATACTTTTATCATAAACAGAAAACAGTTTATAAACATTGTTCAGAACGAGAATTTCCTTCACTTCTGTGTTTCTTTAATCAATTTTCTGATATTATATTAACCTTTGAATCTGTAGATGTAAATTAATGATTAAAACCAAATCAGAACTGTAATTTTCCATACAACAATTACTATTTATTTACACCACAACAATTGTACGAAAATGTTGATACACACAATTTGCCCATATTAATTTACAGTTTTAGGCAATCCATACATAAAAACAAAAACATCACACGACAATTTCTCAGGTGCCGACAAATCGGTTATTCAGGCCGATCGGAATGTTAATGTGTCCGAGAGAGCAATGGAAATCGCACCACGTCCTTTATAAGGCGAACGCGTACGATTTTCCTGAACAAAAACAAAACTCAACAAAACAAAACAAAAGGACCAGCATCGAAAAACAAGGTCGTATTTCGTTGGCCAAATTTTGGCACATTTTCAAAGTGCAATATCTGCTCGTCATGTTTTATTCGTTGGGCAAAAACGACGGGTCCGTCCACCCTCGGGTTTTTCGGCCCCGAAAAACCCGTGGAACGGTGCAGCTGTGGTCGGACGAGAAGGTGGTTCCGCCACCGGACACTGGAACGACGTCGGCGGAGATAAAGGCGATCGATAAGATAACCGGATTTGTTTACGACGAAACAAAAATGTACGGTGCGTCCTTTCGATGCGACAAACAAACCGACACACACAACAAATGTCAAAAAGGCGATGTTTGCGTGTGTGGATGTGTGTGTGTATGTATGTGTGTCGAAAGTGGAAAACAAAACGTACTCACGTCGTTCGTCTCCCTTAAGGCCCAAGAACGGCGGTTTGTTATTAATTTACACAACGGCACGCGCACGGCACGACATTTTTTTTGCTCTCGAATAGATCCGTGTAACGGCGGCGCCGCGTGAACCGACGAAATATGCCACCTTTTTTAATTTTGTGAAAGATCGTACTTGTGACATACAATATGGCGTAATGTGACACACATTGCTGCTGACATCGGGCGGACAGAATGTCAAACGGGATGCGCGGCGCCAACTTTAAATGCTTCATTGTTACGGGGGGCGGTCTTTGTTTAAATGATTTTTTTTTGGTGGTACTAATTTATCAATAATATATTATAACACAAAGGTTATTATTATACACTATTTACATATTTTAATATAATATTAATAATCCCATTAGATTTAATCACACAAAACATCTGTTGAAATGGATAATTTGAAGTTATTTTTTTTATTTTTGCGATATTGTCAATAATTGTCATAAATTTAGACTACTCTCAACATTTCCGAGATTTTTATGAACTGAAGAGGTAATTTAAAATGAGAATTACGTTTACAACAAAGATTTCTTTCTTTTAATGAATTGATAAATTCTTTATTTTTGTAATATCCTCAATAATTATCATAATTTTTAGAATATTCTCAACATTTCCTTATTTTTATTAACTAAAAGGTAATTTCAAATGGAAATTACGTTTACAATAAAGATTTATTTCTTTCAATGAAAATTTAAATAATAATTTCGTTATTTTTGTAATATTCTCAATAATTATCATAAATTTAGACTACTCTCAACATTTCCGAGATTTTTATGAACTGAAGAGGTAATTTAAAATGAGAATTACGTTTACAACAAACATTTCTTTTATTTAATTAAGATTTAATTGATAAATTCATTATTTTTGTAATATCCTCAATAATTATCATAAATTTTACAATATTCTCATCATTTTTCAGATTTCTGTTTACTAAATAGGCAATTTTAAATAAGAATATTGATTATCATATATCTCTTTCTTTTAGTTTAAGATTTTATTGATAATTTCATTATTTTCATAATATTTTCAATAATTGTCATTAATTTTAGAACATTCTCAACATTTTTCAAATTCATATGAACAGAAAAAGCAATTTCAAAAGAGAAGAATTTCGTTTACAAAGCACTATCATTACTTTTAAACTCTTCTCAACCCTTATTTGTTAATGTTTTGTAATTAAAAATTGTTTATTATCAGTAATATTGAATATTTCTTATATTTTCAAGCCCAAATTTACCCATTTTAGATTCAATAAAATTTTGACATTGGAAAAGTTATAATTAAATATATTTATTATTTATGTATCACATTTTTAATTGATAATATATTTATCTGTTGTTTAGTATGCACATCCGTAGATTAAATTTGTTACTATTTTGGGTAAAAAAAACAACTTTTAACATAAATAGTATATATTTATTTATTTGGTACATGTGAATTTTAAAAAAACTAATTTTTTCAACAAATTAAAATACATATACATATATATCTAGATATATTTAATACACCCAATTTGTGAGTACGCTTATACATCCATATTTTGTTATAATTAATGCGATCGGAACTTAGGAAGTGCCTGACCGCATGAAAACACACCTATATATATATATTTGTTTATACAATATTTCATATATTATATGGTTTTTTAATATCAGACATTTATACAAACTATGTGGTAGGAACAAACTTTACACTCAAGCCGACACCACAATGAAATCAAGACCAAATAAAAACACTGAAACATCGATTATGGAATGATTTAATTAACAAATTAACAAGGCTACTAATGAATGGGGTCGAGATTCCAGGGGGTGTCGGCGTTCTGAGGCAGAACTTTGTGGTTTGGCAAATGAGTCGTTTCTTTATTATCCTTTATCAGTACTTCTCAACATTATTTAAAATATACCCTGTACAAATATTAGCCCAAGTTATGTGATAATTTCAAATTTCTACGTTAAAATTAAACGAAAAACCAAAACTGAACATCAACCTTTTACAGCCTTTTTTAAAATTTAAACTTTTACTTTTCCGATGTAGCGATGTCGATGATTGTACAGATCAAAATAACGAAACAAGTCATTATTTCCAAAACGCTCAATCAATCGGTGTCAGAATCCGAGGATTTGGAGCTCATGGCGGCTGAAAGCAGACAAAATTTCGATTAATTGTTGCTTTAATCCGCAATGAAATACAGGATTTAATCAGTTAATTGGAATTATGTTTTTGCGATGCTCCTGTTGTGCAATTAATCTTTAAAATTTAATTAAAGACGAGGCAATTTCATTGACTCAGTCATTTAATTATTCCGGGAAGCAGTTCAATATTGATTTATCATTTTAAAAATGTTTTGTTAAAATTATCTGTAATACACAAATGCAATTAATTTTAAGGATTTCTGAGTAATAAATCTAACAGATAAACTAAAAGTATATACATTTTGTTTTTTTCCAGATGTTTTTTTTTAAATTATTTTCAGTTGAAGATGAATTTTATTTTATGTATTTTCCTTACTTTTATTGGATAATTTATTTAGAAAAGAAGATAAAATTAATTTTCAACAATTTTAAAGATTTTCCTCAAGAATTTATCTAAATTCAGACAATATAATTGTAAATAGTAGTTTTTTAAAGTATTTTTCTTACTTTTGATGGATAATTTATATAAAAAACTAAATAAAATTATTTTTGTACCAACTCAGCAGACATCTCTAAAGATTATCTTCAAGAATATTATTACAAAAGTAGATAAAATTAATTTTGGACCGACTCAACGAACTATTTTGAAGATTTTCCTCAAGAATTTACCTAAATTCAGGCAATTTAATTGTGAATAGTACTTTTTTAAAGCATTTTTCTTACTTTTGATGGATAATTTATTTAAAAAACTAAATAAAATTATTTTTAGACCAACTCACTAAACAATTTTGAAGATTCCCCTCAAGAATTTATATTAATGCAAACAATTTAACATGTTTTTATGTTCGAAAATTGCTGTAAATACGAATAATAATAATGGACTAACCTTCCATCTCAAGAGCATCGATGATGGCCTCCTCAAGAGGAGTCATTACATGACGATCAACATCTTCATCATCAGAAGACGACGAACCATTTGCAGAGTCGTAAGTGTATTCGGGATCGACGTCTGCGTCGGCGTCCATCATATCGTCGTAGTAATACTCCTCGTCTTCCGTATCCGGAGGGCTTTCATAAACTAAATCTTCGTCAGGAGAGGGTGGAGGTAACTCCACCACCTCTTCTGCCGGTATAATTACATCCTAAAACCAACATTTTTTAATGTTTTGTCCCACTTTTGTCAACTGGGAGATAACTAGATTATTGGCTCTTTGTTTTTTTAATGAAATGAATTGACTGTAACAATACTAATAATACTTATAGGATAAAAAAATACAAACATAACAACAAACAGTAATTTTATTACGATTAACACTGACAACCATTAAAACAACAAACTTACAAAGTCCACCTCGTCATCCTCTACATAGTACTCCCCATAGGGGTTGCCGATAAAAGAACCTCCCATTATTAAGCAAATTGTGACTTGATTAGTTTCTTCAGCTGTTCAGTATCTGTGCCAACGATGTGTGGCCGTTCCTTCCTGTATATTTTGGCAACGATAGACTTCCCGTTGATTTTCTTCTGCTTTAAATCCTTGAGTGCCTCTCTCAACTTGTCCTCGCTTTCGAACCTAGCGATGCACCAGCGGGCCGATTTCTGTCTGGCCAGCGATACTTCGACGATGTTCTTGTGCAGCTCCTTGACTTGAAGCTCCTCAGTTATCTTAACCGGCAGACGAATGTACAATTTGTTCTGGACCTCAACTCTGCAACAACACGAAGCTATAGGCACAACATAAACGACGATTTGACACGCCAATTTACTACCGGTCCTTACCCCATAATTAAACGTAACGTGTTCGTAACGTGGTGCCGTGCCAAATGAAAACATGCGGCCGACAATAACAACGCAGTTTCGTTCCCACTATTTATGTGACGGTTGGCAACGGAAAAATTACCAAGTTTGAATTTCCCCCCGTTTCCGGACTCTACAGGTAAATCAGTGGGAAATTGTGATTTTTACTACTTACTTTTAACAATGCGTTATGACGATCGAATACGGGCTCGGTTCTGTGTTGGGCTTACGCTCGCTGACAATTTTAACGCGTGTTTTATCGCCAATTCGCTGTAAACGACGGAACAAAAGGACCTTTCTCAACTATGACTTTTAACACTGTGTTGTCGGCTTTACATTTTTTATGGCTTCGATTTGCCGATTTGCTCATGTGTTTATTGATTTTTTATGGGCTTGATAAAATGACTCTTTTTTTTAAGTAGCTAAGCAACTAAAGTGAACGATAGTTATTGTGAATAATGTATATTTAAATATTTCGGTGTGCTCTTGAAAACTGACAACGCTGTATCCTTAAATATCATCAACAGTACAAAACGCCTACAGGACACTTTTTAGGTATCTTCATTATTCATCAATAAACCATTAATTTATTTTTGTATTTATTGAATATTTAATTCTACCTTAAAGAGGTGCTGAATTATTAAAATATTTCTTTATTCATTTCTGTGTTTGTTTTACAACTAAATATATATATTTTAAACAAATATATGCCATTTTTTCTAATTATTTACATTAAAAATTGTTATATTAACTTACATGAGTGACGAATTCGTGTTAAAACAGAAAACACTAATTACTATCGAGTTGTCATGCAAAGGAATTAATTGATTCTCTTTGATGTACTGAATTAGCTTTCCCATGGATTAGTTAGTACAGGGTGAACTTTGAATTGGGTCATGTTTCAAGTTGAAATATTAAAAACAATGCTGAATCAATTAGTAAAAACAGGACGTTTTTATCTTCTGAAGGTTTTCTATAAAACACATTTAAAGGTAATTTTGCTCATTTTTTAGGAAAGTATTAAGGGTAGAGGTTTATTCTTTGTTACAATGATAATAATGGAAATAATTAAACGAAAATTTCGATTAAAGTACTAAAAACAATGCTGAACTGATTGGTGAAAACCAGAAAGTTTCATCTTGTCCTGGTTTTCTATAAAATATTGTTAAAGTCAACCTTCTCTATTTTGTTAAGAAAATTATTAAGAGTAACAGTTCATTTTTTGTTAAACTGGCAATGCAAAAATAATTAAACGAAAATTTCAGCCAAAGTACTATAACAATGCTGAATTGATTGGTAAAAACCACAAGTTTGTAGGTTGTCCTGGTTTTCCACAAAACATTATTAAAGTCAACTTTAGGTTGTTCAGTTTTTCTAAAAAATAGGCTAACGTTCTCTGTCTTAATATTAATAATGAAATAATTAAAAATAGAATAAAATTCGTAGTTATTTACAGAAAAATATATTTGTACATTTTTTACAATTCAGTTATAAAACTAATCTTGAGCTAAAAAATATTTTCCCTCAATGGCAATAACGGTATTCATTTAATAACCATAAAAATACGCAACTTCACAAACTCCTTTCATCTCCTCCTGTCCTTCGATCGATCTCTATCATCATCTCTGTGTTTCGACGATTTTTTGTATTTATCCTCCCGAGAATACTTGTCATCCCGGTACTTATCGTCCCTGTCATACTTCTTCTCATGTCTCTCCTTTTTATCCTCGTATTTATCATACCTGTCTCTATCACTGTGTTTGTCTTTATCGTACTTATCATTCTTCTCGTATCTGTCTATGTATCTATCATTCTTGGCGTCCCTGTCATTGCTCGTGCTCCGCGACCTCCTCTTGTCCCTCTTCCTGTTCTTGGTGTGCGGCGAATTGCTCCTCGACCTCGAGTAGCTCTTCCTCTTGTGGCTCTTCTTGTGGTTCCGACTGGCGCTCCGACTCCTCGACCGATGCTTTTTGCTGCGTTTGTGGTGCTTCCTTTCCGGCGAGTGGGTGGCGGACCGCGACCGCGACGTCTTTTCTTTAATCGGAGGCGCGGTGTGGCTTCCCGATCGACTGAAATTAGGGGGAAATTAAAAAAAATGGGAACGGCTTTAAGAGTGAATCTAACTACCTAATAAAACCTCCCCAGGCGTTGTGGGCACCCGTTGTTTTCTGTTGGCTGGGGCTGTTGGAGTCGTTGTTCGGGGTGTTGCCCCCCGAACTACCTTTCGCCTTGGCCCTGAGGTCGTGGTACTTTTTGCACAGCTCGTCCACCTTCTTCTCCAAGGCGTCTGCGTTTGGCTACAACAACAACTCGTCACATTTATAGTACAGTTAATAAAACACCTAAGTACCTTTGGTCTATTATATAGCTTCAATATCCTGATACAAATGTCCCTGATTTCGGATTCGGTGGCACCGAATATCGTGTACCACGCCGGACTTTTGGGCAGCGGCAGTTTCAGTTTGCGGGCGGTGAGGTAGATGCAGGCGCAGGCCACTGTTTCCGGTTGGTAGCGGACGAACACGTCGGTGCGGAGGGAGTCGTTCATGTAGTTCCACGAGTACTGCATCAGTTTCTGGTTGGCCTGGAAGCCGAGCACCTGCAGGTACATGACGATGATCTGGAATGACAACAAAAACCACCGTTTCCGTTATGTTCGGGCGGCAAGAGTTGACGGACACTAGGACGATGTTTCCCCGTTTCCGTTGACTAAATACTAAACATGTTACAATTTTAATGTTGTGAATGAGTCGCTGGTAAAGTCTTTGCGAATACATACCGACTGTCCAAACATGATGATTAAGATGGGGATGTTTACAAAGAAAACTGGGTGTGACAAAGTACTATAAACAATACTGAATCGATTGGTGAAAACCACAAGGTTGCATCTTGTTCAGGTTTTCTATAAAACATTGTTAAAGTCAACCTTCTTGATTTTGTCAAGAAAATTATTAAGAGTAATAGTTTATTCTTTGTTAAACTGGTAATGACAAAGATAATTAAGCGAAAATTTCAGACAAAGTACTAAAAACAATGCTGAATCGATTGGTGATTGGTTGCATCTTGTCCAGGTTTTCTATAAAACATTGTTAAAGTCAACCTTCTCTATTTTGTCAAGAAAATTATTAAGAGTAACAGTTTATTCTTTGTTAAACTGGCTATGTCAAAGATAATTAAACGAAAATTTCAGCCAAAGTATTAAAAACAATGCTGAATCGATTGGTGAAAACCACAAGGTTGTATCTTGTCCAGGTTTTCCATAAAACATTGTCAAAGTCAACCATTTTTATTTTGTTAAGAAAATTATTAAGAGTAACAATTTTTTCTTTGTTAAACTGGCAATGACAAAGATAAATAAACGAAAATTTCAGCCAAAGTACTAAAAACAATGCTGAATCGATTGGTGAAAGCCCCAAACTTGCATCTTGTTCAGTTTTCACATTAATTATTTTTAATAGACATTAAATATTAGGAAAAATCAGTAAACACCCCCCATTCCCTACAAATCTAATTACCTTGTGCGGATGCTTGATGTGAACGCAGAACCCCAACTCCTTGAGCACCCGTCGCTCCGCCTTGATCACCAGATTCTTGAGGTGTATGTAGTTCTGGTCGAGGATCACCGGCTGGATCTGCCTGCGCATACACAAAAAAACGACATGTGTTGAGGGGAGGGAGTTCATATTCGTAACGTCGTGTGGCGTGTAAGAGACAAAATTTACATTTTTCTCTTTCTCATGCGTCCCTTCCGACCCGATCTAATTAATCTCAGGGGGGAAGGGGACCAGTATTTCGTGTACAAGGGGGGAAGGAAGGTACAGATTAATTGCAACTTGGAGGTGGATGCGTAAAAATAAACTATAGACGAAACCAAAAGCGCCTAAACGATTAAAAAGTTAACGACAAAAAAACAGTTGCAAAAATGGTGGATCTTAGTTTATTTTTGGCCAGTCTCCAAATGACAATTAATTTCTTTCGTGCATAACATTTTTGTCAATTCATTTTTTTTTTTTTTTTAAGGCAACCGTCAACTAAAACCACCATTTTTCATTTGATAAGTTTTACCTGTTCGACGTCCTCTTACTTATTCACTTCTGTCTTTCTAAAACTGATTCACCTGCTCTTTAATTTTTAATGTTTATTGTAAGCACTTCTGCCTGATGCACCTACAAAACACCTTGTTTGATTAAATTTAATTAAACGGCGGATATTTCATTTCGATTGACGATTGTCGACGGTCTTCCTTCTTCCATCCTCTTCCATTATTTCCATTCATTTTATATTCACAACGTATCGAGTTTCAACAGATTTAAGGCGTCAAACTGTGCATGATTAAATGGTGTCTAAGTACGTTTGTTTAGTTATAAATAAAATAATTTGTAATATAATAATCTGCTGCCTTGATAGATAGATAATACTAATAATAACGATAAATAATGGTGTAATAGTGGTTTTAACATAAAATAACCTAAGCAAAATAAACAATATAAATCAATACTTACATCAAACTTACTCAAGACCCCATTCACATTTCCATCATTGAGCATTGAGCTCCCATATCCGAAAAACTGTTGAAACCGATAACGCAAATGTCTCACCATTATACTTTTCAGTCAAATTTTATTAATCATTTCGGATTTCTAGCCGGGGGAGACGTGGGACTATTTTTATATGTTTATTATATATTTGGGGCACCCACAGGCTCCTTTAGGTTCCGTAGAAATTGTGCTTGTGTGTGATGGACGAGAGGCCCTTTTATATAATTAGCCATTTTTGGGAACCTCTGTAAATATAACAACATTTGAGTGACTCCTTTTTGCGTCGTTTATAACAACAAAACCGAAGTGGAATCAAATTTTATCACTGAACCAACCATCAAAAATTTTTAACTCTTCTTTATTCTTTACTAATTAAAAATTCAAGACCAAATCTGAAGGTTTAAGTTCTGATTTCCACAATTTTTTCTTGAATTCTTTGCCTTTTTGTCCATGACTTCAGAAATGCTCTTCAAAATTTTTGTGTTTTGGATCTAAACATAAGAAAATTAATTTCAAATTCAAAAACAAAGGGTAAAAATATTTTATATATCTTCTTACATTAAAAATTAATTGGATTGGTAAAAAAATTGTTGAAATCAAAGCAACAAATACTTAAAGTGTGTCAATAAAACTGAATTTTTGATAATAGGTTTTAGTTTAAAAAGCAATTTGTATATGTAACAGTGTACATAAATAAAATTTTCGTACAAATCTATAATAATTACCTTTTTAGGTTTTTTTATTAATCTAAAAATTACTAAAGGTTATGATAAA
Source organism: Aethina tumida (assembly GCF_024364675.1). Taxonomy (NCBI): domain Eukaryota; kingdom Metazoa; phylum Arthropoda; class Insecta; order Coleoptera; family Nitidulidae; genus Aethina; species Aethina tumida. The sequence continues at coordinate 15,860,247 of NC_065440.1, read as the reverse complement.
AAAACACATAAACATATATGCTGCCTTAACACGTTAAGGTAATTCAAATTAAACAGCCATCCACAAGAACAAACCGATCGTGTAAAACACGGTTTGTTCAAACGGAAAATTTACAAAAAGAAAACGGTCCAATTGATAAAAATGTTATGCTCATTAACAGTGAATATAATTAAAAGCAGTAACAAACAAAAACACCAACTTACTTGTTCGAGTTGACTTGTCTGATGTGCGTGAACACGTTTATAACGTCCCTAATGCGTTTGGGGGCCTCCTCGATTTTCGAGGCGAGACACACGCATGCCATTGCCGTTTGGTCAACGGGATGCCTGACCAGGCTCTTCGAATAATAGAATCTCTGCAAGAGCACCTGTCCGGTGGCCATTGCGACCTGCAAAACATCGGCCAGTCATGTTAACGAGTGCTTAATTGAATAGTTAAGGGGTTTATGTTAAGGCTGGATTCCCTGTTTGGTCAATTTTGAATGCTCTTTGGTCAGTTGTTGCTTACACATCTAGGAAATGGTTGTGGATGCCCAAGAACCTTTTATAATTAATGTTTTGACAAGTAGGTGTGTAAGAATATTAAAAAATTGATGAACAAAGCCAGAAATGTCAAGATTAAAACCTTAATTAACCTATAAAGAATGTCGTTAAAGAAGGAAGCTTTAAAAAACATGGTCTTAAAATCCATAATAAATCAAAACACAAAAGGATTAGTGTTTTTACTGAGTTTTCTTGATAGAAAAAGGTGTAAACTGTAACCTTTTTACAACCACTTGCCCTCCAACTTATAAGATTGAGCTGCTGCTACAAAAAAATGTATTAATAATCAATTAATGATGGTAAACAGCAAATCAATCATTGGATATCACTTTCAAGGTTGCGGCAATGACTCAACACGTGTGAATCAAAATAAAACAAACAGGGAACCAGGTCAAGCCTCAGAGCACACACACATTCACACCGAACACCAAAACTGATCCTTTGAAACCACCAAACTTGAACCTACCTGGGGCAGTTTCAATAAGATCCCGGCCGTCTGTATCAACTCGCATCCGTATATCCTAAGATCCATCTCGGACTCAAAGTCTAAACCGTCGAGCTGCGACGGTGTGGGGCTCAGCTTGTCCTCGGGCAGCAATTGATTTTTCAGCGTGAGCACCACACGACCGTACGGTTTGGAGTTTTTCACGTTCGCCGGCACCGGATCGCATTTCGACGATCCCATCTTCCTGTCGACGTTCTTCAGATGATACGTTTTAGTGACGTTCGACCAAACGTTGCCCACCGACAAGATGTCGTCGCGGACACGGCTGGCGAGCGGGGCGCATGCGCATCTGCCGACGAGGCGCGACATTTCTATTTTGTTCATTAGTCCTTTGTTTTATGTGGTTTGTTTTTGGGGTTCCTATTAAATTTGTGGCAGTTATTGTAACGTTCCGTTTGATTAAATGCAAACCATGACGGCGCTTTGTTGTTGTTAATTTTACTAACGTCTGCCGCCATCTTATGACAGTGCGGCGAACTTAAGACAGGCCCCTTTTTACTATTCATTTAACATCAAACGTTAAATTTGACTTTATATTAAAAGTTATTATTTATTATTATTATTATGTACTAATAAAATAGGTGGTCAAATTATGGGAGCTGGTAGAACACGTCCAATAATGAAGAAAATGTAAACAAAATTTTGTTCCTAAGTTTCTCCTGAAGAAAATATAAACTTCAAAAACAGTCTTTTACTCATATTTCCTTAACTTTTGGTCCAATTGTGTTTAAATTTGGTGTGTTATCCTAAAATACATACCTACAATTCAATCTAATAAACTTTTCCCCCCCAATGATACAGTAACGTAGATTTTGGGGGTTCTCCCCTATTTTTCGCCTAATTTTCTACACTGTTGAATATTTTTTAAAAATATCATACTTTTCACATTCTATGCACAATTTAAAAAAAGTGCTCTTGGTTAACTTTGATAATCTCAGTCGTTTTCGAGGTATTTCAGTTTTTAATGTTTGAAGAAATTTAAAGGGACAAATAACAATATTTATTACATACTAAATATAATACATAAATTGACTACACAATATAATATATAAATTTAAAACGCCTTCAATACTCATCTGATTTATGTGCATCTTTCAGCTTCAATGAATAATACACATGTAATAGTTTATTATATCTTTCCAGAGTCAACTTGTTGTGATGCCTCGAGTGGACGTTAGAATTCGTAAATAAACGTTGTACTTGTGCGCAGGACGCGGGAATTTGCAGCAACTTGATCACAAACTGCGAAAGTTCGGGATATTTAACACTAGCAGTCTTCCAAAATATCAAAGAGTCGGTAATATTTTTCTCCATTAACGAACGGAACAAACCCGTGCATTCTTTGAAATGAATCAGTTGTTCTAGACCGTTTTTGTCCAGTTCCACTATCAGGAACTCGTCTACAGTGGATTGTTGAGCCTTAGACAAATTAACGGACTTGTTACCCATTGAAAAATAATACGCACTCAGGGCGTAGACGTTCAACGAACACTCCATGTGTTTTCTAACTAATTCCCCCACAACACCCGACGAGTAAATTGGATTGTAGGCCAACTTAAGCCATAGCCCCGCTATGTCAACCAGAGTGCACGAAGGCTCCTGGGCGGCGTTTACTAATGCACAAATTGGTATCAAAAGCTTAACTAGACGTTCACAACTTGGCTCCAAACTGTTGTCAAACAATAACTCTTTGATTTTGTTGCTGTTAGGGACAACTTTCTTCATCACCTTCAAGTTGAAGAGGAGGCTAGAGATCGCGTCCCTCTGGGACTCGCACGTGTCACCCAGAAGCTTAATTTGTTGCCCCCCGTTTTCCGTTAGTGCCCGTTGCAGGTCGGAGTTTGAAAATTCAGTTAATATTGACAATGCTTTGTCCAGACAAGGCTGGTGGATAGACAGCAAGTCTTTGGCCAACAGGTTGCCGGTGTGGCTGTTGCAGTTGCTGTACCACATACTATACATCGTCAGGTTTTCTTTCAAAACACCTGCGTTCTCTGACACTATACAATAAACGTCAGTTTTGTACTTTCCTTTGGCTATTCTGAGGGACTTTTCTACAATTTCTTGTATACCCCCAACGTCACTAAGTAGAAATGCTGAAGAACTGTTGGCATTGTGTATCATTGTAGCTACAGTTGTCATATTTGATGACTTCCAGCCATCAATGAGCATCACTGAGTGTGGACCCACGTTGGCGTTACATTCGTTATAAATTCTATCTAAAATACTGGTGGACAAAGCATTCGTACCCGGAATTTTGCCCACCACACCGGGGTTGAGCACTCTAATTAAATTGACAAAGTGGTCTGACTCAACCACGGACAGTGGTATGTTGCAGCCAAAAAAGAACTTTCCTATCGCATCACCGACGTCACAATCGCCGGGCGTTCCTTCCTCATTTTTCACTTCTTGTTTCCGTTTTTTCTTCGAGGGGCTTTTCGTTTTAGCTTCTGATTTAATGGTGACGATGGAATTGTTGTTGGATGGGGTGCTTATAAAGGTGTCAGGTACCTAAAAACAGCACAGTTATGCGGAACTTAATGATAAATTTATAAATTACAGTGTCCATGTATTCGATTTCCACGTTGGGGTGGTTGAGGAACGTTTCTATGCTGCAGTCGGGGTGCAAAATTGACGGGGGCTCCGCAAGTTCCTTGAAGCAATCCCCGTTGGTGCTTTCCTCATGTTTCACCATACATCTCTTCCTAAATACAACAAGTTGGGTAAGTTCATAAATTTATTTTATAACTCACCTGTGAATTATTAGGCGACTTTCCGAAGTGTTTCTTAGTTCCGTGTTACAGTTAAGGCACAACGCGTAGTATTTGTATTTGTTGTTGAATACTTTGCGCCTCAGTTCGAAGTTCAGCTCTTCGAAACCTTTATTTTTGGGTCTGCCTCGATGGGGACTAATATCCCCAGACATTTTTTCTTTTACCGGATTAACAGTAGGCTTAAAATTACTTAAAAGTGGTTTGTACGGTTGCGGTGCATTTGTAGAGGCCCCAGGTATCTAAAAATATTATTTAAAGTTGTAATTCATACTGTTAATTTAAAAATTACCGCATCCATTTATTGAATTTCCTTGGTCGAGTGGCTGAGCCTCAATCAGGGTTTAAAATTGATGGTTGTCCTTCGACTGGTCTTAATTTTTTATTTTATCATGCACTTCTTCCCAAAAACCATAAAAGTTGCTTAAAAGAATTTTTTATCCAATATTTTGGCTCTTCGAAACCCTTATTAGTTCAGTACAGGTTTTCATAAATATGAATAAATGTAATAGTACTATTAACCTCAAATAGGGGATTTTCCCAGTTGTCAATTAGTTAACAACTTCAAAAAATATTATTAATAATAATATTATTTGTTGTTTACATTGGATTAATAAAATAAATTGTATACTTATTGTTTACACTCACAGAAAATGTTTACACGTATGTAGACAACAATTATTTATAAGAACGGACTGGACCATAAACCTTCATTTAGTACCGGCAACTGTCAACGCAACTTAATAACAGATTTCTTCCTGGGTATTGAAAAAAAAAGATTTCTTAAATTTCAATAGTAAAAGCAGTTGACCGATAGATGGCGCCACAATATACATAATTTTTAAAAAAATACAAAATTTATAAAAATAAAATATAATATAATAAAGTTAATTAAAGATATGATGATATATTAAAAAAAATTACGTATTAATAAATTGTATATAAAATATGATTTTATTCTATCATTTATTCTATTTTACAGACTATTAAATTTTTTTTATTTTACTTTACTAATATAATTTTAGATTATTTTCCTAAAATTTACCTGGTGAAAATAAAAAAATAAATCAAAGAGTTTAGGACGAAATTTGCACTAAACCAATGTAATAATGGGTTCAAATTAAATAATTGCAACAAATAATTATAATATTATTATTACAAATTGTTTATCAATAAACCATAAAAATACCTACAAAATCATACTAGACCGTAAAATTAATTAAATTCAGCGATGGAATGTGGTAAATTTGTGAAACATCTGCCACAATATTTTATTAAGTATGTATTTAAATTTATTACAATGAAATTTCATAAAAGTAATATTAAACATTTTAATGTGTCATAAAATAATTAATATTGGTGTGTTATTTCAAAATACAAATTACTAATGTAAAAACAAATAATTATGGGGATTATTTATTGTTCTTTAATATATAACTAAATGTTTTAAATATGTAACATTTTAAAGAATTTTAAGAATTTAAATCACTCAAGAATTGAATAATTAATAGAATTATAAAAGTTTAAACTGAATGAAATGTTTAAAATATTCAAAGAATCTAATAATAGAATCTGGGAATCAAATGAATCTAAAAATTCTTAAGAATTTAAAAAAGTATCTGAAACTGTAAAGAATCTAAAGAATATATTATATTATTTAATATATTATCTTACATTTAAAATGTTTTAGACTATATAAAGTAAATTAAATATGCAAAACACAAAATAAAATTTTAAAAATAAAACAATATTCAGAAGAAATTCTCCAAATCTTCGAAGCGTACGAATATCAATTCCGAGAGGTACCCAAAACACTAACAAAAAAAAACGACAGTCGTCATCGCAGACATTTGAAAAAACGAGCGGCCCGGCAGTCCGTTTGTGTGTGTGTGTGGGTCGCGGCGAGCTTCGCCTCAACTCCTCTAAAACAAAAGAACACCACCGTGGTACCACCCACGGCGATTGGCTGCCAACAAATGAAACCCGCCGCCGCACCGCCAACATGGCACCTCGACGGTACCATGTCGTAATTTTCACGTATCATCGTAACGGCGCAACCGGCCACCAAACCGAGGAATCGGTGATTTATTTACGAAAGCCCCGATCGTAAATCATTCGGTGGTTACGAAAATTAAATGTTATTGGTTCGGTACCATTAATGCACGGTAGGTCGGGTCGTCGCATCGATTAAAACGTGTCTCCAATCGAAGTTTTTATGAAGGGTATTTAAATACTCAAACATAGTAGATAAACTGATGACATTTGGTGGTACCGCACTGTTGTAATAAGAAAAATAAATGATGTGACATCAGTATTTATCGAAAAAACACGCTTATAGTTGAAAGTTAAAGATAAATTGTTATTTAATGAAACTTTTATGATTCGGTACTTCTAAGTAAAGCATTAATCTGTTTAATATCTAATATATTAATAATAATAACGGAATATTTCAGACATATTCACAATACACAACCCTTAAATCAATCTTTTAACAATATAGAAATGTATTAAGGTATGTAAGTATTAATTTTTTGTACGGTACTTGTGTTATATACTATTTTAAGTCCATATTAAATTCTGAGAATGGTACAATACAAGAATCAAAAGTCTATTATCGAACATTAAAGAAAAATTACAATGTAAAGAAATGTTAATAGTACGGTACTTCTTACTAAATAAAGCATTGTTTCATCCAATTTTCAATAGTAATATATAAAAAATAGCCATATTTCTGAAAAACAATAAAAAATTATTAAACAATTTTGTCAGTTTCTAGAAATGCCTATTGATTTATGGTACGGTACTTATATTGCATATTAAATTAAGTGAACTTTAGTTTTTGAGATATGGCACTTCTTTACACAACAAACATCCATTAATCAAGACAGTTATTTAATAACAATATCCTGTTTTAGAGGGTACTCTGACATTTGAGATAAATGTCCAATCATATTAATAATCGCCAATTCTTAATCATGGGCCCTTTATTAACAGAATTTAGGGGGGGTAACTTCCGCCAATTTTTTAATTTTTTAATTAAAAAAACAACCCACCTTTATTGACAACCTTATTACCACCTCGACATGTGCTGGTCCTTCTCAACGATAAATCTTTGGTTTGTTGGCCCCCCTCCGGATAATGTGCCGTCCGGAAAACGGGCAGCGAGCAGGTGGCGAATTTTTTGAAATTAATGTTTGTTTGTTCGACGTTTGATCATCGAGACGGCCTACCTACCACGGAGCCGGAGCATTTTGGCTGCTCTGGGGGCATGATTAGAGAAAATTACATTAAAAATGGCCGTGGTGACTGGCGGACGCCTTTAAATATGGGCAGAACCGGACTAAAATGAACAGTTTGAACAAATAATTCAAGTACCTTTGTTTATCTATTGAGAAGTACTAATAGATATTTTACTAAACCATTTTTAAGTGGTTTAAGTTGGGGGCCTAACTTCGTTTCAAAGTCAGCACACTTGACAACAACATTCAGTTAGTTATTAGTACTTTTCGGAGCAGTACCACCGGAGTACGGATCTGGTACCGTTCGTGCATTAGATCCTAGACTCCACACGTAACAAAATTACCACTTCCAGGCGTTGGTAAATGACTTAACAAGGTGGTAGTATTTCCTAAATGTGGCCTTTTCGAATGTTTGTTTTACGAACCTGACATAATCAATGTAATTTTCAAAGTCGTTATTAACTGGCACACATAAAAAATGATCGGTTCTAACGACTCGTCCAGCATCTACGCTCCGAGGAATATTTGTGAAATGAATGTATAATTATAAACGTTGGTTGTTGGCTTCAAGTAAAAACTGAAGCCGTTTAATACTTTCAATTGCGTTTTGAATTAAGTTATTAGCATGATGACACAAACGAGCTTTTAATTCACGTGTTGTGTTTGAGTTACATTAGCTTTTTATGAGTGTAAAGATTAGATTAATGACTGAAACTGCAACAAGGTTTAATACTGTGTTTTTCTCGCTGTTAAATTATCTAGAAAATATACTCAGAGGCATTGAAAATAAAATAAATAACTCAACAGTTAGTTATATTTTTAAAATTTATTAATTTTACCATATTTTCAAAACTAAAACACCTGCAGAAATGAAAGAAGTGTCAAAACGTTGCGAAATCTACACTTCCTAAAGTGATCCTTCAAACTTACCTTCTATGTTAATGGAAATAGCATTTGGTGCCCAACAAAAAAATATAAAACTTGATGTGCTTTGATATATTGAATTTAATTAATATATCCAAAATTAATTTTTACAATATCTTTAAAACTAAAACACCTGCAGAAATGAAAGAAGTGTCAAAACGTTGAGAAATCTATACTTCCTAAAGTGATCCTTAAAACTTACCTTCTTTGTTAATGGAAATAGCATTTGGTGTCCAACAAAAAATACAAAACTTGATGTGTTTTAATATATTGAATATAATTAATATATCCAAAATTAATTTTTACAATATCTTTAAAACTAAAACACCTGCAGAAATGAAAGAAGTGTCAAAACGTTGAGAAATCTACACTTTCTAAAGAGATCCTTAAAACTTACCTTCTTTGTTAATGGAAATAGCATTTGGTGTCCAACAAAAAATACAAAACTTGATGTGTTTTAATATATTGAATATAATTAATATATTAAAAATTCATTTTTACAATATCTTTAAAACTAAAACACCTACAGAAATGAAAGAATTGTCAAAACGTTGAGAAATCTACACTTTCTAACGAGATCCTTAAAACTTTCCTTCTTTGTTAATGGAAATAGCATTTGGTGTCCAAAAAAAAAAATATAAAACTTGATGTGTTTTAATATATTGAATTTAATTAATATATCCAAAATTAATTTTTACAATATCTTTAAAACTAAAACACCTGCAGAAATGAAAGAAGTGTCAAAACGTTGAGAAATCTACACTTTCTAAAGAGATCCTTAAAACTTACCTTCTTTGTTAATGGAAATAGCATTTGGTGTCCAACAAAAAATACAAAACTTGATGTGTTTTAATATATTGAATATAATTAATATATTAAAAATTCATTTTTACAATATCTTTAAAACTAAAACACCTACAGAAATGAAAGAATTGTCAAAACATTGAGAAATCTACACTTTCTAACGAGATCCTTAAAACTTTCCTTCTTTGTTAATGGAAATAGCATTTGGTGTCCAAAAAAAAAAATATAAAACTTGATGTGTTTTAATATATTGAATTTAATTAATATATCCAAAATTAATTTTTACAATATCTTTAAAACTAAAACACCTGCAGAAATGAAAGAAGTGTCAAAACGTTGAGAAATCTATACTTCCTAAAGTGATCTTTAAAACTTACCTTCTATGTTAATGGAAATACCATTTGGTGTCTAACAAAAAATATGTATTAAAACCTAAATTTTGTCCGGCTTTTTAGATTATTTTCTCTTTCTATTACTCCAAACTGTACAACAAAAATCAATAAAATTTGATTCACTGGATCTACGCCTTTCATTTTCTATGTCACTGAGCATATGTTTTTGTCGCCGTTTAATTACCCAGAAAATAATTAAAGAAACAACCGGGAGACGAACATAATCGAGCCAATAAAAACGGCGAAAACAAAACGGCGTGTCCAACTTGACGCAAACATTTAAATAATTGCCGTCCAACTTCGAAACAGCTCGTTAAATAAACAAATAAAAAACAAAATAAATGTGAGTTAGTGGATTACAAGTGCCATTTAAATCCACCTAAAACGCGACATTTTCCATATCGCCTCGTTTCCATTTGGGCCGCGTCCATTTACATAAATCAGCCGTTGGACCGTCGGCCAACGTACAGAATGGACCACGTAACAGCGCTCGTAACGAACGCAGATTTGTCAACGAAAATTTCCCTCCGCATGCAAATAATAATAAAGGAACAAAATAAAAAACGGTTCCCGCGCCGCATCGTTTTCATGAATGAATAAGAATTATCGTCCGGCATACGCGGCCGATTCGCGTCCCTGCGACCGTCCCGCTTTCGGTCCGTTTTCGGTTGTCCGACGTCGATTGGCATCTCTCACGTTCCGGTGTGGTACCCGAGTGGTTCGCGGTGCTAAAGGTCGAAAAAGTTCAAAGATATAAAAAATAATATTCGTGGGAGTAGTTTAATATGCCCGTCATGAAACTCGGCGTTCGAGATAATGCGCTGACGAATATGTAGATTATGAGTTTCGTATGTAAATCGTCGATATTCCCATGCGTTTTTTCTTTTTTTCGTTTTGGATGCGACACTTCTTACATGAAAAGGATTTCGTCATCGGCGGCCCGGCTGAAATGCATCCAGTCCGTTTCGTACGGTGAATAATTAATTGGGTTTTCGGTTTGTTTTTTATGACGATTCAATTAGGACAATTTGGGCATACGCACTTCCACAATCTAATCACGCATCTGATCAAAAGTGTTTTTACCGCCCGATACGCGTCGGGCCAACTCGTGGGAATGGAACTAGGACGGAAATAATCGTTGTTGTTCTCGCTTTTGAATTTTGCTACTTAAATTATACAGATAATTAATTTAAGAATTCAATTTTTACAATATCTTTAGAACTAAAACACCTGCAGATGTGAAAGAAGTGTCAAAACGTTGAGAAATCCACACTTCCTAAAGTGATACTTAAAACTTCCCTTCAATGTTAACGGAAATAGCATTTGGTGTCCAACAAAAGATATAAATTTTAATATATTGAATTTAATTAATATATTCAAAATTAATTTTTACAATATCTTTAAAACTTAAACACCTGCAGAAATGAAAGAAGTGTCAAAACGTTGATAAATCTACACTTCCTAAAGTGATCCTTAAAATTTACCTTCTATGTTAATGGAAATAGCATTTGGTGTCCAACTATAAAATATAAAACTTCATGTGCTTTAATATGTTGAATTTAATTAATATATGCAAAATTCATTTTTACAATATCTCTAAAACTAAAATACCTGCGGAAATGAAAGAAGTGTCAAAATGTTGAGAAATTAACACTTCCTAAAGTGATCCTTAAAACTTACCTTCTTTGTTAATGGAAATAGCATTTGGTGTCCAACAAAAAATACCAAACTTGATGTGTTTTAATATATTGAATATAATTAATATATCAAAAATTCATTTTTACAATATCTTTAAAACTAAAACACCTGCAGAAATGAAAGAAGTGTCAAAACATTGAGAAATTAACACTTCCTAAAGTGATCATTAAAACTTACCTTCTTTGTTAATGGAAATAGCATTTGGTGTCCAACAAAAAATATAAAACTTGATGTGTTTTATTATATTGAATATAATTAATATATCAAAAATTTATTTTTACAATATCTTTAAAACTAAAACACCTGCAGAAATGAAAGAATTGTCAAAACGTTGAGAAATCCACACTTCCTAAAGTGATCCTTAAACCTTACCTTCTATGTTAATGGAAATAGCATTTGGTGTCCAACAAAAAAATATAAAACTTGATGTGTTTTAATATATTAAATTTAATTAATATATCCAAAATTCATTTTTACAATATCTTTAGAACTAAAACACCTGCAGAAATGAAGGAAGTGTCAAAACGTTGAGAAATCCACACTTCCTAAAGTGATCCTTAAGACTTCCCTTCAATGATAATGGAAATAGCATTTGGTGCCCAACAAAAATGCCTTTTTGCATTATTTTCATGTATAAAATTAAAGTTATTAAACTCTTGAAAAAGATTAAAGTAAGATTTTAATTTAATTTCGACCTGAGAAACTGGGTCAAAGCATCAATAAATGTAATATGCCTTTGTTGTTTCTCACCTGAGAATTTTTTTAATAGAAAACACATGCAGAACGACGATAACACACATTTTCCACGAATTCATGGACAATTTCCGATAATTCACCCCCCACGGCAAATAATAGCTTTTTTACATCCATGAACGTGTTATTTTCGTTGCCATTGTTATTATTTACTTCTTTTGAAGTTATTGGGAGTAAGTGGAGCAATTTCCGATAATTGAGCTATTACGCCAAACGACTATTTTATAAGTAAAAGTTACGATGAATTTGTTGGTTGAATTATTTAAATGGGGGAATTAAATGAAATCAATTTCAAGGAAAAACATGGAAATAACAGGGATGAATTATTTTTGTATCGATCCCAGGTAATTGTCGCCTTGAAAAATTAACAGGATCGAGGAGTAAAAGTGATAATTCCACTCAATGGACACGACATGAAATATTTTAAAGAGGGCAACATTAACAAATCGCCAAAAAATAACGAGCCCCAACGTCGTGGTCTCGATTCGACGAGTCGAAAACGATCGCAGATAATAAAACTGCCATTAAATGGGTACCCACGTATTATAGTCTCATACAAAAAGCATTAGCAAAAGCTGATGATCATGTGTTAAACTGACATAATGATAGTTCTCAACGGTTGAAAACAAATATAAGCCAAACGTATCATTATGTAATTTTCGAGGTTCAACAAGGTAGGTTTTTATGGCCGGTAGATTGCAGCAACACGTTTTTGTGGTGCTGGTGGTACTCGTTTATTTTTTTCCATATGGAAAAAAGTGTTAGAAAATGAAATTAAAATCACCGACCGTCCGCATAAAGTGTTAATATAAGTGGACGCTCATTTTTCACTTGCGCACTTAATTACCCCCCTTTCGTTGTCGTACGGTACTTACGACGCGTAAATCGAAACACACCTGACAAATAATTCATACAATCTCGGAACACGGATGCGAGATCAGGCAAAGGTCGCGCATATAATTGGATCCAATTATCAAGTACCTGAGTGGGTTCAGCAAGTCGTACCGTCTGCTAAATATTAATATCGGAACGCGTACGAATAATTCCCATGGTTGGGTCTTTGTCGTTGGCGAAAATCGTGCCGTTGGCAAATGCGATTGTTTGTACGGAGTGTGGAAGCATAATCACATCAACGAAGATGATGATGAAAGCAATGACCAAATGTTCATCTTCATCTCGTTGCTGCAAAAGGTCATGAATTGGCAAGTTGTGGTTTATGAGCTGATTTTGAACAAGCAATGTAGGATGTGTAATTAAATAAAAATTCAAGGTTTTGAGTTGTAAAATAAGTAGTACCCATTCTGTATGGTAGTACACGTGCACTAAGCAGGAAGAGGATCAGCAACAAATCAGACCCAATTAAAAACTAGACAACGTATAGTTTATATACGTTTGTGGACAGTTTGAAAAGCAAATACACTACATTATTACCTCGGTACTTCGAAGTACTACTTAATAACTAAAACCTTTTAATGGGAGGACTTTGGAAACGAATAATGCTGGTGTGGACTGATGCTCTCAGACTCGTCATACATAATCCACCTCCCCCATCAATTAAACGACAAACGAATTTAGATAATATTAATCGACTACAAACAGTGAATGTTAAACGAGCCCGGATCTCGTCGAATTGTTTAAACCCAATCCACTTTCTGGGGACACACATAAAGGGAATGGCGCGTTCTCGGCCGATTGTTTGGGGACATTAGTCCTACAATCGTTAGGAAATATTTAATGACCCTTGACCAGTGTGGGCAAACAATGGCACCGACGCAGCATACGTATAATCGACCCGACGCACAAAGGCGTCCCGGTCCGTCGAAACATGTGCCCCCGTTTTGGGGCCGTGTCGCACAATGATCCGGGCACGGGGGGCATTGTGTGCGCGCGGGGGCGGTTTTCAATGACCGCCACGGACGGACATTATCTTAATTACTGGCGTGCATGTTTGGACACAGGGAGAAACATCGCTCCCGGACCTATCTGGTTTATTGGTTGTTTGGTTCGGTGATTCCAACCGAACGGCGATATCCGGATTTGCTCTGCCGTTATCGCATCATTAATTACGTTTTAATACTTCATTTGTATGACAATAGTTTTTAAACTAATACACCTTCGGAGGTTGTGGAAGTGTTAAAGTGTTGAAAATTGTCTACTTCCTTATAACAATTTATATTTTCACCTTCACTATTTAGTAAACTAGCATTTGGTGCTCTTCCAAAGCAACAAAACTGATGATGGAATATATTGTAACAGTAACATTATACAACATGATATAACTATTTCCTATCGACTCGACATGATTTTACATTTTTAGACTTTATTTATTAAACTAAGACACCTACAGAAGTTGCGAACGTGCTAAAATGTTGAGAATTATCTACTTCTTCATGACAACCTGTGACTCTACCTTTATTGTTAAGCAAACTAGCATTTGGTGCCCTTCGAAAGTAACAAAAATAATTACTTAAATTAAATAGAAGATTACTTTAACAACAACATCACTAACGACGAAACTAGCATTGGTAGAAACATTTTTAGATAGATTAATTACTTCCAGTTGATCAGCAACACCTACAGGGGTTGTGAAGGTTTTAAAATGTTGAAAATTGTCTACTTCCTAATAACAATCTATGATTTCACCTTCGCTATTCAGTGAACTAGCATTTGGTGCCCTTCCAAAGCAACAAAACTGATTTAAAGAGCTTTGATGGAAATTATTGTAACAATAACATTATACAAGAGGATATAATTATTTCCTATTGACTCGACATGATTTTACAATTTTAGATTTTATTTATAAGAAAATATTTATTAAACTAAGACACCTACAGAAGTTGCGAACGTGTTAAAATGTTGAGAATTGTCTACTTCCTCATGACAACCTGTGACTTCACCTTCATTGTTAAGCAAACTAGCATTTGGTGCACTTCGAAAGTAACAAAAATAATTACTTAAATTAAATAGAAGATTACTTTAACAGCAACATCCCTGACGAGGATAGATCTGTAGAAATATTTTTAGATAGATTAATTACTTCCAGTTAATCAGCAACACCTACACAGGTTGTAAAGGTTTTAAAATGTTGAAAATTGTCTACTTCCTAATAACAATCTATGATTTCACCTTCACTATGCAGTAAACTAGCATTTTGTGTTCTTCGAAGGCAACAAAACTGATTTAAAGAGTTGTGATGAAGATTACTGTAATAGTAACATTATATAAGAGGATATAATTATTTCCTATTGACTCGACATGATTTTACAATTTTAGACTTTATTTATAAGAAAATATTTATTAAACCAAGACACCTAGAGAAGTTCTGAACGTGTTAAAATGTTCAGAATTGTCTACTTCCTCATGACAACCTGTGACTTTACCTTTATTATTAAGCAAACAAGCATTTGGTGCACTTCGAAAGTAACAAAAATAATTACTTAAATTAAATAGAAGCTTACTTTAACAGCAACATCACCAACGAGGATAGACCGATAGAAACATTTTTAGATAGATTAATTACTTCCTGTTGATCAGAGACACCTACAGAGGTTGTGAAGGTTTTAAAATATAGAGAATTGCCTACTTCCTAACAACAACCTATGACCTCACCTTCACCGTTGACCAAACAAGCATTTGGTGTCCTCCGAAAGTAACAAAACTAATTTAACCAGTTACGTTAGAGATTATTTATACATCCACTTAATAAAAGCGGGAAAGACCGATAGAAAACGTTTTTTACACAGACATAATTAGTTCCTGTTGCTCCGGCACGATTTTTTCTCGGATAAAACGATCGCGCGGCAACAGCGTGTGTAACGCCGCGCAAGTTATTGTAGCTGGGTCGGCCGGTGGTCCCGACCGGCGCCAGTTTCTGATCCACTTTTTAGATAATCCGCGAGATGAACCGTCTAGATTTATAAGGGGGGCCTTTATGCGCGCCTCTCTCGCATAGCGGTCGCCCTTTATGCGACCTGCACATGCATACGCAACCGAGGCGACGTGGCCCACAGATCCGAGGGACGATTGCGCCGTTTTACATATGTGGCACGAATTCATAAGTTTTTTTTCTTCTTCCGCGGCGCGGCGGAGGGTTGCTCGGAGCCTTTCCTCCATTGAGACTCCTCGAATTGTCAAAATAACTTAGGCGAGCGACGTGGCGGAATAATTCGGTGCACGCCAATGCGAAGGGCACCATCGGCAATCGTTTAGTGGACTTGGCGCCACAAGCTGCGTGGTTAACATTCTTCGGTGAGCGGGACCAACGACCATCGGTCCGAAGGTGCAAGAGCGAGACGGCGGTAAAAAGCAAATCACCTGTCTGGTTGGCCATTGGTCACATTGATACGGTCAAATTGCGTACGTCCTATTTTCACATGCTAATTAAATTTACTCGGGTTAAGGGTGGGGAGTTAATTTTGGTGGCCGCGGTCCCAAATTGATTGTCTGACGTGTGGTCATAATGAAGTGTTCTCAGGTACACTCGTATCGTTCCTAAACATCTGTTAATATATATTTTAGTTTTAAATTGGAATTTTTGTCCAGGATATTAATTATAACAAGACAAGAAATCCTCTACCAATATATAAAAAAAAAAAATTCTAAACACTTGTTATTTCTGGCTAATATCGGTACTTCAAGCTTTTATTGACTACAACATGACTGGAGATATTTATCAATATTCAAAATGTTTTGAAGAAGTTTTACTTCTGTCTCTTATTGATATTTAAAGTTTCTGTTGATTATAACAGGACTGAAAACCTTTATTAACAGTGTTATTTCTGTCTCATATTTATGTTTTAAGCTTTTATTGATTGTAACAGGACTGAAAACCTTTATCAACATCAATAAATCCTTGAAAAATGTTACTTCTGTCTCATATTGATATTTTCAGCTCTCATTGATTGTAACAAGACTGAAAACCTTTATCAACGTCCAAAAATCTTTGAAGAAGTGTTACTTCTGTCTCATATTGATATTTTCAGCTCTTATTGATTGTAACAGGACTGAAAACCTTTATCAACGTCCAAAAATCTTTGAAGAAGTGTTACTTCTGTCTTATATTGATATTTTAAGCTTCTATTGATTATAACAGGACTGAAAACCTTTATTAACGGTGTTATTTCTGTCTCATATTTATGTTTTAAGCTTTTATTGATTGTAACAGGACTGAAAACCTTTATCAGCATCAAAAAATCCTTGAAAAATGTTACTTCTGTCTCATATTGATATTTTAGGCTTTCATTGATTGTAAAAGGACTGAAAACCTTTATCAACGTCCAAAAATCTTTGAAGAAGTGTTACTCTTGTCTTATATTGATATTTAAAGCTTCTATTGATTATAACAATACTGAAACCTTTATTAACAGTGTTACTTCTGTCTCATATTTATATTTTAAGCTTTTATTGATCGTAATAGAACTGAAAACCTTTATCAGCTTCAAAAAATCCTTGAAAAATGTTACTTCTGTCTCATATTGATATTTTAGGCTTTCATTGATTGTAAAAGGACTGAAAACCTTTATCAACGTCCAAAAATCTTTGAAGAAGTGTTACTTCTATCTTATATTGATATTTAAAGCTTCTATTGATTATAACAATACTGAAACTTTTATTAACAGTGTTACTTCTGTCTCATATTTATATTTTAAGTTTTCATTGATTGTAACAGGACTGAAAACCTTTATCAACGTCCAAAAATCTTTGAAGAAGTGTTACTTCTATCTTATATTGATATTTAAAGCTTCTATTGATTATAACAATACTGAAACTTTTATTAACAGTGTTACTTCTGTCTCATATTTATATTTTAAGTTTTCATTGATTGTAACAGGCCTGAAAACCTTTATCAGCATAAAAAAATTCTTGAAAAATGTTGCTTCTGTCTCATATTGATATTTTAAGCTTTCATTGATTGTGACAGGACTGAAAACCTTTATCAACGTCCAAAAATCTTTGAAGAAGTGTTACTTCTAACTTATATTGATATTTAAAGCTTCTATTAATTGTAACAGGACTGAAAACTTTTATTAACAGTGTTATTTCTGTCTCATATTTATATTTTAAGCTTTCATTGATTGTAACAGGACTGAAAACCTTTATCAGCATCAAAAAATCCTTGAAAAATGTTACTTCTGTCTCATATTGATATTTTAAGCTTTCATTGATTGTGACAGGACTGAAAACCTTTATCAACGTCCAAAAATCCTTGAAGAAGTGTTACTCTTGTCTTATATTGATATTTTAAGCTTCTATTGTTTATAACAGGACTGAAAACCTTTATTAACAGTGTTATTTCTGTCTCATATTTATGTTTTAAGCTTTTATTGATTGTAACAGGACTGAAAACCTTTATCAACATCAAAAAATCCTTGAAAAATGTTACTTCTGTCTCATATTGATATTTTCAGCTCTCTTGATTGTAACAGGACTGGAAACCTTTATCAACGTCCAAAAATCTTTGAAGAAGTGTTACTTCTGTCTTATATTGATATTTTAAGCTTTTATTGATTATAACAGGACTGAAAACCTTTATTAACAGTGATTTCTGTCTCATATTTATGTTTTAAGCTTTCATTGATTGTAACAGGACTGAAAACCTTTATCAACATCAAAAAATCCTTGAAAAATGTTACTTCTGTCTCATATTGATATTTTCAACTCTCATTGATTGTAACAGGACTGAAAACCTTTATCAACGTCCAAAAATCTTTGAAGAAGTGTTACTTCTGTCTTATATTGAAATTTAAAGCTTCTATTAATTATAACAATACTGAAACCTTTATTAACAGTGTTACTTCTGTCTCATATTTATATTTTAAGTTTTTATTGATCGTAACAGGACTGAAAACCTTTATCAACATCTAAATATCTTTTAAAAAGTGTTACCTATGACTCATATTGTTACTTCAAGCTTTTGTTGATTATAACAAGATAGAAGCCCTTTATTAACATCCAAAAATCGTTGACTCATATTGTTACTTCAGACTTTCATTCTTATTTTTTAGGACGAAATAGTCTAGCAGTTATATTTACATAAAGTTTTGAAATGTGGTTTTTTATATTCAGGACGTGAGGTCCGCGAGATAAATTTAACTATTCGTTTATGTGTTGGAAAGATTACGATAATGATACGGTGCGATGGTGTGGTCCCATTTTTTTCCAGTCCGGTTATTTATTTATCTGCGGGGACACACTTTAAAATAGAACACTATCACAGACGCATCTCCACCTCTTCGTCGTGATCCTTACGAATTATCAAAAATGATTATCGACATCCGAACGTGATCAAAATAAAATAATCACAACAACAACAACAAAAAAAAAAATCACAATCAAAATTCCACTTGGTGGATCCGAAGCTGACGCCAGCAGATTAAAAGCGAGGGCAAATAAATAAAAGAGGCAAAAAGAAACAACGACAAACACACCCATTTAACGTTGTCCTACCGATGTTTTTTGGGGCCATTATCGCCGCAATCGCCCGAACAGATCAAGAATTCAACTGGACATATGTCTCTATGGTCTTTATTTTATTCTTTTTTTTTTTTGCCCTCTACCTACCGAAAGGTACCGAATTGATGTCCTATTAATATACAACAAATTATCAATTCAAATTCGTTCCAAATCTAATTAAATGCAACCCTATAGGCTGGCGCCTGCACGGGGACCCAGTGGCGTGCCGCAGACACCAATCGATAGCGCACCGACACGCCGTTTTTAATCGCTGATTATAGTAATTAGGGTGTATTAAAGATTGTATTAAGTGTGTTCTTTCATGCGAGCTTCGAATGGATATATTAAAGGTCGACATTAAAAATTTACTTGGGGTTTTTGGGGTTTAATTTTCATGGCGTTTCCCCCCCCCTAAACTGTGTGAAAAGTAACGTGACATGAGTTTTTGATAAAAGGGTGAAGTGATTAAATTTCTTGGTTCCTTATAAAATATAAAACTATTCTTGAATAACATTATTAATTATTGTCACCATTATTATTCAATTTTTGTTATTCAATTTATTCAAATTATATCTTTCTTGTTTCATATTTACTTAAGATTTTATGTTATTATCTTTGTTGGTAACTAATTAAATCTAACTAAAAATAGTTGTTTCTTAAATCAACATAAAAATATTCTTAAACAACAAATAATTTATTCTAATCAATATTATTTAATTGACTAAAATTAATTTGATTAATTATAATTATTGTTTGATCCTTCCTTAAGATTTTATACCATTATCTCTGTAGAAAGCTAATCAAATCTTAAATGTTTTGTTACAATTGTATTTTCTGATACTAAAAATAGTTATTCCTTAAATCAACATAAAAATATTCTTAAACAACATATAATTTATTGTAATCTGTATTATTTAAATGACTAAAACTAATTTGATTAATTATAATTATTGTTTGATCCTTTCTTAAGATTTTATACTATTATCTTTGTTGAAAACTAATTAAATCTTAAATCTTTTGTCACAATTATATTTTCTGATACTAAAAATAGTTATTCCTTAATCAACATAAAAATATTCTTAAACAACTTACAATTTATTGTAATCAATATTATTTAATTGGTTAGAACTAATTTGATTAATTATAATTATTGTTTGATCCTTTCTTAAGATTTTATACTATTATCTCTGTTGAAAACTAATTAAATCTTAAATCTTTTGTTACAGTTGTATTTTCTGATACTAAAAATAGTTATTCCTTAAATCAACATAAAAATATTCTTAAACAACATACAATTTATTGTAATCAGTATTATTTAATTGACTAAAACTAATTTGATTAATTATAATTATTGTTTGATCCTTTCTTAAGATTTTATACTATTATCTCTGTTGAAAACTAATTAAATCTTAAATCTTTTGCTACAGTTGTATTTTTTGATAGTAAAAATAGTAATTCCTTAAATTAACATGAAAAAAATTCTTAAACAACTTACAATTTATTGTAATCAGTATTATCTAATTGGCTAGAACTAATTTGATTAATTATAATTATTGCTTAACCCTTTCTTAAGATTTTATACTATTATCTTTGTTGAAAACTAATTAAATCTTAAATCTTTTGTTACAGTTATATTTTTTGATACTAAAAATAGTTATTCCATAAATCAATATAAAAATATTCTTAAACAACATACAATTTATTGCAATCTTAAGATTTTATACTATTATCTCTGTTGAAAACTAATTTAATCTTAAATCTTTTGTTACAGTTATATTTTTTGATACTAAAAATAGTTATTCCTTAAATCAATATAAAAATATTCTTAAACAACATACAATTTATTGTAATCTGTATTATTTAATTGACTAAAACTAATTTGATTAATTATAATTATTGTTTGATCCTTTCTTAAGATTTTATACTATTATCTCTGTTGAAAACTAATTTAATCTTAAATCTTTTGTTACAGTTGTATTTTCTGATATTAAAAATAGTTATTCCTTAAATCAACATAAAAATATGCTTAAACAACATATAATTTATTCTAATCAATATTATTTAATTGACTAAAACTAGTTTGATTAATTATAATTATTGTTTGATCCGTCCTTAAGATTTTATACCATTATCTCTGAAGAAAAGTAATTAAATCTTAAATCTTTTATTACAGTTGTATTTTCGGATACTTAAAAAGTTATTCTTTAAATCAACATAAAAATATTCTTAAACAACATACAATTTATTGTAATCTGTATTATTTAATTGACTAAAACTAATTTGATTAATTATAATTATTGTTTGATCCTTTCTTAAGATTTTATACTATTATCTCTGTTGAAAACTAATTTAATCTTAAATCTTTTGCTACAGTTGTATTTTCTGATACTAAAAATAGTTATTCCTTACGTCAACATAAAAATATTCTTAAACAACATACAATTTATTGTAATCAGTATTATTTAATTGACTAAAACTAATTTGATTAATTATAATTATTGTTTGATCCTTTCTAAGATTTTATACTATTATCTCTGTTGAAAACTAATTTAATCTTAAATCTTTTGTTACAGTTGTATTTTCTGATACTAAAAATAGTTATTCCTTAAATCAACATAAAAATACAACATACTGTTTATTCTTATCAGTGTTATTTCATTGACTAAAACTAATTTGATTAATTAGAATTATTGTTTGATCTTTTTTTAAGATTTTATACTATAATCTCTGTTGAAAACTAATTAAATCTTAAATCATTTGTTACAGTTGTATTTTCTGATACTAAAAATAGTTATTCCTTAAATCAACATAAAAATACAACATACTGTTTATTTTGATCAGTGTTATTTAATTGACTAAAACTAATTTGATTAATTAGAATTATTGTTTGATCCTTTTTTAAGATTTTATACTATTATCTCTGTTGAAAATTAATTAAATCTTAAATCTTTTGTATTTTCTGAGATTCTTAAACAAGATTGCAACTTGATATAAATATTATTTAATTATCTCAATTTGCCTCAGATATTTATATTGTTATGCACCATTATTATGTCAAATCAATTATACAGAAACAATTTAGTAAACACAAATATGTTGCAAATGAAATTGTATTGAATAACGTTGACAAAACATTTGTTAATAATTATATCTGATCTAGTTGCAACAAGAACTAAAACTACATTTATAACAGACGGCATATTTAATGTGCGGTGCAATGAACACCTCCTTTTTGCACTAGTTGTAACCTTTTTTCGTTTATTAATTGCATATTTAACCGTACATAATTAATATATGTATGCAGTTTCTTGTCCGTAATTACTGATTTACCATTTATCCTTGAAGTCAATTCAAATTAGAACTCTAATAACTATTAATCGCCGTTTAATTCCGCACAAAAATCTGACAGCAACGGACACATTTCGCAGAAACATGCCAACCGAATGACAAAACATTTCCAATGCGAATCCGTCCGACAATTACGAGATCGCCTCTAATCCAATCCCGTCGTTAAGAAGCCAACGCGGCTAATTGTCGATGGTTCTTGCGAAAAACATCCACACGCTAATTACCGTTAATTACGTCCAATTTAGCGTGCATGCAAATTTCATGTGACAGGTCAATTGTCCGTTTCCTTTTCGGCATTTAATCGCCGCGATCGGAAGGCGACCATCAAATTTGCCGGCGACCTTTGAGGGAAATTGTCCCGGGTGCTCTGGGTCACTTGGTGGGATGACACACATCCACTCTGTGGGAACGCGGTCGATAATATATCTCTATTTAATGCGCCCGACTAATTAAAACCGGGGCCCGGCCAAGATTTATCCCCCAACCCAAGAAAAAATGAACTCATCCACCGGGTTTTACCTGGTTTTGGGGAATCCGTTACGTGCACCCGGCGGGGGGCAGCACAAATATTTTTCGAAACGATGACAGCCCGGTTAGTTATGCCAACACCCCTCGCAGAGGGTGGCCACCGAAATATTTCGCCATATAATTTAGACTGACGCAGGGAAAACTCTTCGATTTCGTACCCGTGGCCCATTAATCATCCCCAACGCGAGTTTCCCCAACAACAACAACAACAACAACAACAACGGGGTCCGTCTGTTTACATCAAGGTAGGCAAGCGATTTAAACAAAAAATAATAAAACGAAAAACACAGAGCCGGAGGAGAAGAGGAGATGCAGGGTAAAAAACATTATAATGGGACAGTAGGCGGAGACCCATCGGTTAAAACAAATGCTCAGACCGGAGAGGCGCCACCAGAGCCAACTCAGATAAATGATGCGTTCGTGCCGGTGAAAACAGTCGACAGCATTTTTTTCGTGTAATTTATTTTTTCTCTCCGTCGCTTAGGTCGCCCCGTCCCGTCCCGTTTCCCCTGGTTTCTATTAAGTATTTATTGGTGGAATTCGTGTAAGACGATGGATCCTCATGTCGCCTACTTTGTAACCAATTAATAATCTTAATTAACGGTCGCGGTCGTGGTATTTTGTTTTTTTTTTTAAATGAAATTCGGGCCATTTTTCGGGTTGTGGGACACAAATTGACCCGTCCCGGATGGCGAGGGGTGACGCTGATTAAGTCGGAATGGTTTTAAATATGTGGCTAATTTTCAGTGTTTAAATTAGACTAATGAATAACGGAAGTTTATTTGAAAAAATAAAACTATTAAAACTTTTTTAAAAATATTTTATTGGGACACGAAGCCTTTTTTGATAACCAAAATTTTATAATCTAAACATTTTAAACAGTAAAAATAGGAAATAATACTAATTACAATAAATAGTATGTTAATTAAGAATAATTTTATGTTGATTTAAGGAATAACTATTCTTAGTATCAGAAAATACAACTGTAACAAAAGGTTTAAGATTTAATTAGTTTTCAACAAAGATAATAGTATAAAATCTTAAGAAAGGGTTAAGCAATAATTATAATTAATCAAATTAGTTCTAGCCAATTAGATAATACTGATTACAATAAATTGTAAGTTGTTTAAGAATTTTTTTCATGTTAATTTAAGGAATTACTATTTTTACTATCTGAAAATACAACTGTAGCAAAAGATTTAAGATTTAATTAGTTTTCAACAAAGATAATAGTATAAAATCTTAAGAAAGGATCAAACAATAATTATAATTAATCAAATTAGTTTTAGTCAATTAAATAATACTGATTACAATAAATTGTATGCTGACTAAGAATATTTTTATGTTGATTTAAGGAATAACTATTTTTAGTATCAGAAAATACCACTGTAACAAAAGATTTAAGATTAAATTAGTTTTCAACAGAGATAATAGTATAGAATCTTAAGAAAGGATCAAACAATAATTATAATTAATCAAATTAGTTCTAACCAATTAAATAATATTGATTACAATAAATTGTAAGTTGTTTAAGAATATTTTTATATTGATTAAGGAATAACTATTTTTAGTATCAGAAAATATAATTGTGACAAAAGATTTAAGATTTAATTAGTTTTCAACAAAGATAATAGTATAAAATCTTAAGAAAGGATCAAACAATAATTATAATTAATCAAATTAGTTTTAGTCATTTAAATAATACAGATTACAATAAATTGTATATTGTTTAAGAATATTTTTATGTTGAATTAAGGAATAACTACTTTTAGTATCAGAAAATACAACTGTAACAAAAAATTTAAGATTTAATTAGTTTTCAACAGAGATAATAGTACAAAATCTTAAGAAAGTATCAAACAATAATTATAATTAATCAAATTAGTTTTAGTCAATTAAATAATACAGATTACAATAAATTGTATGTTGTTTAAGAATATTTTTATGTTGATTTAAGGAATAACTATTTTTAGTATCAGAAAAGATTTAAGATTTAATTAGTTTTCAACAGAGATAATAGTATAAAATCTTAAGAAAGTATAATAGTATAAAGTCTTAAGAAAATATCAAATAATAATTATAATTAATCAAATTAGTTTTCGTCTATTAAATAATACTAATTACAATAAATTGTATGTGGTTTAAGAATATTTTTATGTTTATTTAAGGAATAACTATTTTTAGTATCAGAAAAGATTTAAGATTTAATTAGTTTTCAACAGAGATAATAGTATAAAATCTTAAGAAAGTATAATAGTATAAAGTCTTAAGAAAATATCAAATAATAATTATAATTAATCAAATTAGTTTTCGTCTATTAAATAATACTAATTACAATAAATTGTATGTGGTTTAAGAATATTTTTATGTTTATTTAAGGAATAATTATTTTGAATATCAGAAAATACAACTGTAACAAAAGATTTAAGATTTAATTAGTTTTCAACAGAGATAATAGTGTAAAATCTTAAGAAAGTATCAAACAGTAATTATAATTAATCAAATTAGTTCTAGTCAATTAAATAATACTGTTTACAATAAATTGTATGTTGTTTAAGAATATTTTTATGTTGATTTAAGGAATAACTATTTTTAGTATCAGAAAATACAACAAAAGATTTAAGATTTAATTAGTTTTCAACAGAAATAATAGTACAAAATCTTAAGAAATGATAAAACAATAATTATAATTAATCAAATTAAATTAGCCAATTAAATAATACTGATTACAATAAATTGTATGTTATTTAAGAGTATTTCTATGTTGATTTAAGAAATAACTTTTTGAATATCAGAAAATAAAACTGTAATAAAGGATTTAAGATTTAATTAGTTTTCAACAGAGATAATAGCATAAAATTTTAAGAAAGGGTCAAACGATAATTATATTTAATCAAATTAGTTCTAGTCAGTTGAATAATACTCATTTCAATAAATTGTATGTTGTTTAAGAATATTTTTTTTATGTATTTAAGAAAATATTAAATTCAGAAAATAACAAAGAATTATATATTAACTTAGAAATAAATTTTTAATATCAGGTATCACCAAGTTTGACAAATGCAAATTATTAAATAATAAAACCTTTCTAAAATAGTTATTATAAAAAAACACTACAAACTGTTAGGTGCACACTTGATTACAATAATTTGTAAGCTATTAAGATTGCACTCTAAGATATTGTTACAAAGTTACAATTACTGTATAAGTACTGTAGTTTCGTCAGAATAATATATTTATGACTTTATTTCCCCATAATCAATACGTTGGAAATCTAAATATTGCTAAAAACAGTGTTTAATTTTTTTGTGTTTAACTTTCGAATAATCCTGCGATACACCCCGATTACGTGACACAACAGGACCACCCGTCGTCCAGTTTCGGGTCACAGGTCGCACGTACCCCGACTCTCTCGCTCATTAAATGGCGTATGCAAAATGACCGGTCCGAACATGAGAAACTGGGTACGCGTCCGTCGGCACACAAAGTTGCCGGGACATTAATATTCAACTAGTATAAATATGTATGAGTGATGACAGGTCGGTATTAAACGGTCAATTACGATTATAGTTAATTCCGATGAAGTTTTAATTGAATACATCCATCAGGTCCGTGTAATAAATACTAATATCCGATATTGAGAGCTAAATCTGGACCTGCATTTACATGTTTCGTGCTCGAGACGCACGCACAAAAATTATTTATTTTACGCCAGCAACAACGAAAAAATTAGATGTTAATTAACGTGTTTATTATGCATTTTTTTCTTCTTGATTATCGGCGTTATTAATTTTAATTAGCACCGTTGCTGTGAGACTTTTCCGTAATACGTCGATAAAATTTGATTCATTCGACCCATAAATTACGTGGCCATAATTTATATCTTCATTTCGTGGATCACCCAGGTATTGATGGGAGAATGTTTCCCGAGTTAAATGGCCGAACGTTTTTCGACAGAGGCGACTCGATACGTTTCGTTTAATTGGTTATGAATATTTATTCGGGTATTCGGGACGGTGTTCACACTGCGAACGTAATGGGTCGTGTTGTTTGCGAAATGGGTTTGGTCTTTTGTTTGTTGCGGGGAATACGGATTTAATGCGGTTTAAGGAAGTCGATTAAACTTTAATGTTTCCCATTTATCTTCGGGAACCTAATCAAAATTTTGGTTTTTTAATTTATGAATTTGTCATACTTCAAATATTTCAAAACCTCAAACTTAAATCGATAAATTTCTGTTATTTAGAAAATTTATAATTAAATTTGAACATGTAAAACTAAACATTTTTATATATAACTTTAAATTTTTCAAACTTCAAACTTAGATACATAAAATGTAATTAATTTTTTAATAAACTTTCTGTATAATTTTACATGTTTCTGACCTCAAACCTAGATACTGTAAGATTTTGTCATTTACTGTAAAATTTAGTCATTTTAAGTGTATAACTTCTAATGTTTCAAACCTTAAACCTAGACACAATAAAATTGTGTCATTTAGAAACCTTATATCAATTTGAAAAGTTTGTTACTTTCAGAAATTAAAGAATCAGCATAAAATATAAAATCTTCTAAACTTCTAAATGTATAACTTCTAATGTTTCCAACCTTAAACCTAGACACAATAAAATTGTGTCATTTAGAAACCTTATATCAATTTGAAATGTTTGTTACTTTCAGAAATTAAAAAATCAGCATAAAATATAAAATCTTCTAAACTTTTAAATGTATAACTTCTAATGTTTCAAACCTTAAACCTAGACACAATAAAATTGTGTCATTTAGAAACCTTATATCAATTAGAAATGTTCGTAACTTTCAGAAATTAAAGAATCATTATAAAATATAAAATCTTCTAAACTCTTAAATGTATAACTTCTAATGTTTTAAACCTTAAACCTAGACACAATAAAATTGTGTCATTTAGAAACCTTATATCAATTAGAAATGTTCGTAACTTTCAGAAATTAAAGAATCAGCATAAAATATTAAATCTTCTCAGGTTTTAAATGTATATCTTCTAATGTTTCAAACCTTAAACCTAGACACAATAAAATTATGTCATTTAGAAGCCTTGTGTCAATTTGAAATATTCTTAACTTAAAGAATCAGTAAAATATATAAAATCTTTTGAACTCTTAAATGTATTGAAATGTTCATAACTTTCAGAAATTAAAGAATTAGCATAAAATATAAAATCTTCTAAAGTTTTAAATGTATTATTATTACATTTCAAACCTTAAACCTAGATACTATAAAATTCTGTCATTTGGAATCTTTGTTTTTAAATGTATGACTGTGACATCATTATCCTCATCTCGAATAGAATACTTAATTATTTATGAACATAAAGTGCTCTGTAAGTACCCCCACCAAAAGCAATGGTACCATCATTTCATCTCGATTAAAAATCGGTACGTCACTGCCGATTATGATCGTTCCCGAAAAAACGGACGTGTTTACGTGTAAATGGTGGCCCCGTCTGTGCGGTGCCACCTCAACGCCCCGTTCGCGGGCAGAGTACCCGGAGCCCCGTCTTGCTGCGCCACGGAGACCTCCCAGTACGCGGGTACGGTTTATTTGGCCACGGACGGCGCGCAACCGGTGATTATGCCGTCCGGCCCTCCGATATACATTAAACCACCTTGTTAGTGTGCCAACGACTGCAGTGGTACCTCGGGGGGGAACACCATGGGAATTTTAATGCGTCACGTCAAATCTGGACATGCAGGAAGACAAATTTTATTATTATCCTTATTGATTTTGTGTTTTTCCTCCCCAAAACTCAGCTCGTCAAAACTCAAACCGAAGACAATAAACTTGAGTATCCGACCTTGTGCCTTTGCATTTAAAATTTACGAGTGTGTTAACACGTATCGCGTCACTTGAAATTCAAGATGTACGCCACTTAAATATATAACAAAAATTACATTGTTTTCGTCGCATTAATCAAGTCACATCAAGGTACGGTGCCGCCTCAAACGTGAAAAGCCTGATTAAGAACCACCGAACGCAGTAGCCGGTACGAACGGCAGAAATACAAATTTCCGTGACCGGTTCCCGGAACCCTGCATGTTTTTAACAGGTGCGCAAAGCTTTACGATCGTGCTCACTTATTGTGTTCTAATGTACCGTACGAGTCTCTAATCTTAACAACTTCGAAAGTGTTGTCTTGGTAATTTACTCAAAGAATTGATAATGTGGGAACTGAGGTCGTCATTCAAGGTACTGTCTAGATTTTGAATAGACAGTTTAAAAGTCAGTTGGAATGGGGAAGAAGTAGTACCTTTGAATCTTCCACTTCACCTCTTCGTTCTTCATTTTGGAGTACCCAATAGTCAAAGAACACTCTAAGTCTTCAAAGGTCAAGCTCATTTGGCATGCAAAATAATTTAAACTAGTAGTACCAATTATGTCTTCTTTGGTGTTTAAGGTTTACCCTTCAATCAATTTTCTTAGTACCTAATAATAATAATAATAATAAAGTCAGATAAGTAGTTCATTTATATTTTATTTATACCTCTTGGGGGTCCTTGTTAGTAGAACAGGCAGTTCTCCCGTGACATGCGAGGAGCAGATTGTTATTACATTAAAACGCCCAAGGCAGAGGCCACCGACTAACTTAATGCCTTTCTATCTGCCTCCTCCTCCTTCGGTCGCGCTCTTGCTACGCTTAAATTATCACATTGTGTAATGGATCGTGATTTAGTGAAAAATCAGTTGTTAACGTTACGACTTCCTTGTTTATCTCTGCGATACGATCGATTTAAAGAAGTGATGCTAGAAAGTTTTTTTTCATTATCTCAATCGTATTATTAATTTTTTCATTAGTTTGAAATTGATGGACTGATTAGATTTTATGTTTGTAATATTGAAACTAAGGGGCAACGATTAATAGCTTTAGACAAGGTTGATTATCCAATTAGGGAATATTTATAAGAAAAATAATATTTATAATAATAATGGTAATATGTGGAAGAAGCTAAAGACCTTAAGAAGCGGAGTAAATGAAAGGAGTTAGATGGATCTAAATAATCTGAATTGATGAAAGAAAGTGATGATGTTACAACGGAATATAAAACATCTAAAATCTGGTTAAACAAAACACAATTATATAAAAATGAAAATATCAAATAGAAAGTCCAATTCTTATGTCGTATCTTTAATACTAGAAGGGTTGAAAGGGGTGCTAGAGGTAAAAACATTAGAGAAGATTGAGTATCTAGTTAGGAAAAGTATATATGAAATGTAATATTTATAATAATAATTATAAGAAGTGGAAGAAGCTAAAGACCTTAAGAAGAGGAGAAAATGAAAGGAGTTAGATGGATTTAAATAATCTGAATTGATGAAAGAAAGTGTTGATGTTAAAAAGGAATCTAAAACATCTAAAACCTGGTTAAACCAAACACAATTATACAAAAATGAAAATATCAAATAGAACGTCCAATTCTTACGTCGTATCTTTAAGACTAGAAGGGATGAAAGGGGTGCAAAGGTAAAAACAATAGAATAGGTTGATTATTCAGTTGGGAAATGTATATATGAAATACAAAAACGAAAATATCAAATAGAAAGTCTAATTCTTACGTCGTATCTTTAAGACTAGAAGGGATGAAAGGGGTGCAAAGGTAAAAACAATAGAATATGTTGATTATTCAGTTGGGAAATGTATATATGAAATACAAAAACGAAAATATCAAATAGAAAGTCCAATTCTTACGTCGTATCTTTAAGACTAGAAGGGATGAAAGGGGTGCAAAGGTAAAAACAATAGAATAGGTTGATTATTCAGTTGGGAAATATATATATGAAATACAAAAACGAAAATATCAAATAGAAAGTCCAATTCTTACGTCGTATCTTTAAGACTAGAAGGGATGAAAGGGGTGCAAAGGTAAAAACAATAGAATAGGTTGATTATTCAGTTGGGAAATGTATATATGAAATACAAAAACGAAAATATCAAATAGAAAGTCCAATTCTTACGTCGTATCTTTAAGACTAGAAGGGATGAAAGGGGTGCAAAGGTAAAAACAATAGAATAAGTTGATTATTCAGTTGGGAAATGTATATATGAAATATGATATTTATAATAATAAAGGAAAGAAGTGAAAGAAACTGAAGACCTTAAGAAGAAAAGAAAATGAAAGGAGCTAAATAATCTGAATTGATTAAGAAAGCTTCTAATTCATCTAAAACTTGATTAAACCAAACACAATTATACAAAAAAAAGTCAAGTTCAATGTCCAAATTGTACGTCATATCTTAGAAGATAAAGGCATTTTGACAAGCTGAAAAAATGAAGAGTTAGGTAGATCTAAATAATCCAAATTAATAAAAGGAAATGCTGATGTTAATAAAGAATCTAAATCATCCAAACCTTGTTGTAACTAAACACAATTACATAAAAAATAAGGACGTTAATTTGGGTGGTGCGTTCGAAACCGTAAGGGGATAAAGTGGGCAAAACCTAATAACACAAGAGCAGGCTCAATATCTAATTAGGAAAGTTTTACACAAAACCCCCAATCATAGCTACCAACAACGGAAACCAACAATCACCGGTTTCACGACCATTGTGCGAAGCCAGGCATGTGTTTTAACGCTATTACCCGTCCAGGTAAAAACACCAGATATCGAAACAAACACCCGATCGTCGCAATTATCCAGACCGCAGAAACTGTCGTGCGGCGCAACACTTTCGGACCGGTCGTACGAACTGCGGGGAAAAGAAATTACGGCGACGCGATGCGTTGGTCGCCTAGTCAATAACAAAAGAGCCCAGGCTTGTTTTTGTTCATTTTTTTAACGGTTACCATATGCCAGTCAAAGTAGACCGGCAATTTGTGGCTTACCGCAGGACAATGCAGTCAACGAGGCCTGTGGGAAAACGGTAATAAATAAAATGCAAGGCCAAGTGGGTCGACTAATGAGCCAAAAATTGTATGAAATTAACTTATTCAACGTACGAAAGTGGCCAGGCCGATTCCGGCAACGGGGTCAAAGATCCTGCGACACGTCCTCCTAGGCCGGACCAAAATATTAAACCGTGTGGACTAATTAAAGCCAGGACAATCTCGAGTCCCCGATGCGTCCGAAGCCGGTCATTATCGACGAGATTTATTGTCCGTTAGAAAGAGAAAGGACACGGATAGAGACATCAATTTTCCCATCAATTTCCTAGGATTTATGATGCCAATCGTGGCGGACGAATGTGAAAATGGTTGCGTAAGATGGTAATTCGATCGGGTGGGCTTGTGTAGCTTTCGTAATAATTAGATCGGAGCTAATAACTTTATTCTTTTTTTAAAATACGGATGCCCACAGGTATCATAAATAATCCGTAATTGAAACCAATAACGGGTGAGACCGTTGCCCAATTTGAATTTCGTAGACCACCTAGATTAGGATCGTGAGTCGAAGTCGTCGTTATTCTCGTCCGAATTCACGATTAAGATGTTTAGGAAGAAATTAATTTAGACTGTGTCGTTTTAGAAATTTTAATGCTCAAAGACATTAACTACAAACTACAACAAGCACTTAGAATTTTTGAAATACATTGTTACTTCAATTCTTCATATCTTCTTTACTATTATATCTTCCTTTGATTGTTTAATATATGTTATTTAGACTTACTTATTCAGATATTTTTAAAAATCTTACAATCTTCCATTTGTCAACTTTCCAAGTTTATTCCTGTAGACTCTAATCCTTCGATTTTCTTCCAACAATTTCGATTCTTCAGTCCTTCAATTTTATTCATCTAATCTTCCAATTTTATTTCTCGACTCCCCAATTCTGCAATTCTAATTGAAGGATTATTCATCCAATACTCCAATTTTATTCATTTAGTCCCTAATTCCATTCTTCAATTTTACTACTTCAGTTATTGGTCTATCTTATCTCCAATTCCACAATCTCCAATTTTATTCCTTAAATTCTTCAGTTTTATTCATCCATATCTCAAATTTTATTTATCCATTTTTTCAATTTTATTCATTCAATTGTAGTCATCCAAAATTTCAATTTTAATCATCTAATTCTCGAGTTTTATTTCTCTACTCTCCAATACTACAATATTCTAAATTTTATTCCTCTAATCCTTCCAACTTTCTTCATCCAATGCTCCAATTTTATTAACCCAATCTCTAATTCTCCAATTCTTCAATTTATTACTTCAATAATATTTTAATTGCAAACATCTTAAATCCTACAATCTCCAATCTTCAAATTTCCAATTTGCCAATTCTCCAATTTTATTTCTACAGCCTCTAATCCTCCAATTTTATTCCAGCCAGCTCCAATTCCCTAATGTTTCAAATTTATTCCTCTAATCCTTAAACTTTCTTAAATCAGTCCTCTAATTGTATTCTTCAATTTTATTACTTCAATAATGTTATTTCAATTATCCAAATCTTCAATCTGTGTACTCTTCAAGTTTCTAATTTTCCAATTTTATTCCAGTCCAATTCTTCAATCCTTCAATTGTATTCCACCATTGTTTCAATTTTTTTAATCTACTCCTCCAGTTTTATTTCTCCGCTCTCCAATACAGCAATTTTCTAAATTTTATTCCTCTAATTCTTTAACTTTCTTCATCCAATCTCTAAATCTTCAATTTATTACCTCAATAATTATTTTAATCTTCAATCCTAGAATCTCCAATCGTCAAATTTCCAATCCGCCAATTCTCCAATTTTATTCTTACAGTCTCTAATCCTCTAGATTTCTTCCAGGAATCTCCAATTCCTTATCCTTTGAAATTTATTCCTTTAAACCTTCAACTTTCTTCATGCAATCCTCTAATTCTATTAATCCAATATGTAATTCTTCTATTCGTCAATTTTATTACTTCAATAATGTTATTTAAATTATCTCCAATTCTCTATTCTTCAATCTGTGTACTTTCCAAGTTTATTAGTATAGTTTCTAATCCTCCAATTTTAATCCAACAATCTCTAATTATTCGATCCTTTAATTTAATTCCTCTAATTCTTGAATTTTATTCATCCAATTCTCTAATTTTATTTCTCTACTCTCAAATTCCTCAATTTTATTTCTTCAATAATATTGTTCTTTTAATTATCTCCATTTCTACAAACTTCCAATTTTATTCATCAAAACAATCAATTTTTTTCCTCTAATATTCCAATTTTATTTCTCTAATCCTTCAATTTTATTGCTTCAATAATATTGTTATATCAATTATATCCAATCCTATAATTATTCCTGCAATTTTAATCCTCTAATTTTATTCCACCAATTTCCAAACCTCTAATTTTACTCATCCAATCTCCACTTTTCTAATTTTTCTACCTTCAATCCTTCAATTCTCCCGTCAATTTGATTTTTCCAATATGCACTCTTCCTGTCCTTCCACTTTATTCATTCAATCCTCCAAATTTATTCACTAATTTCTAATTCTTCAATTTTTCAATTTGGTACTTCAATCTTCCATTTTCCACTCGTTCACTATACAAATCTCCAATATTGTTGATACCTTTAATACTTCTGATAATATTGATAGAGTTGATAGAGGATTGAAAAGGTTAATCCTGTTGATAGTGTCAATTTCAACTTCAGTTGGAAGGTCAAGGTCAAGTGCAAATTCAAGTTTAAATTGTCAAAACTCCAATTCTCCAATCTTTCATTTTCCATTAACATTGACACTTTGACATCTTCCAGATTTATTCTCTTTGGGGTATCTTTGATGACTTGTTTAATTATCTTAAGAAACTGTTTGTGTCCTTGTTGCCACTTCGTATTACAACACACCCAACTAAAAATACACACAAGACAAATTGCGAAGACCAAAAGCAACAAAGAAGACCAAAGCAAAGACAAAAAAAAAAAAAAATGCAACAAAACAACAGAGGAACGATTCGTAGTAAGATTCAAACAGCGTGTCCTTCCCAGATAGAAATCTCATGCGAGCCCGTTCTCAAAGAAGAGCCGTCGTTGTTAAATGATACTGCAAATAGTCGTCCAATTTGCGGTGGACGATCGCGTGCCAAAAATTTTTCCCGTACCGACATAACGAAATGAATGCGATGCTTAATGCGCGTCGTCGGACACATTTCATACTAGATTAAGTGATGAAAGAACGCCGTTTGTCAGGCCCATTTTATTATTAGACCCCGTTCGCAGCCCGCTGGCCGGACGCTGCCGCGGACTAATTGCCCTCGCCCGCAAAAATTAACGTTTATTACAATTTAAATGGCTCCGCGTAAAATTAGACGTGCTATATTCGGTGCACCGCACGTACGTAACGCAGAAGCAGAAATGGAACGGGGCCCCGTCCGGGCCGCACTCACTTTCGCGTGCACCGATTGTCGACGAAATAAGGAGACGTAAATCAATCCGCCGAAGAAGTAATTTTCGTTGCGCAGCCGGTACTTCCGCGCGATAAAGTCGTGAAGGAGCAGCGCCTATAAATGATTCAGCGGTTCTTGGCGATGAACGTGCTCCATAAAGCTGATTATCTGTCTCCCGTTCCCGTCAGCCCATACAAAATTTAATCAAAAAACCAACAGCATAATTCGATAGAACAACATCCTGAAACAGAAACCCGGAGAATGCGACGAACGGAGCGGAGAAGCTGCGCCACCGTGGGGCGAACGTCGGGATCTCAGTTTCAGAGTCGGGAGGTTAATATGGATTTCAAGATGTGACGTGAAAGTGATTAATTTCAGGCATTTAATTATACATTGGATTTAAAGTTATCACATCTTAAAAGAAGAATTAATAAATTGTTAGATTAATTCCTGGAACAAAAAGACAGAAGAAGCAAGACAGTAGAAGCAAGACAGAAGGAAGAAGAAGCAAGATAGAAGAAGCAAGTCAGAAAAAGCAAGACAGAAGAAGGAAGGCAGAAGAGGAGACACAGAAGAAGGAAGATAGAAGAAGGAAGGCAGAAGAAGGAAGACAGAAGAAGGAAGACAGAAGAAGAAAGATAGAAGAAGGAAGGCAGAAGAAGAGACACAAAAGAAGAAAGACAGAATAAAGAAGACAGAAGAAGGAAGGCAGAAGAAGGAAGACAGAAGAAGCAAGACAGAAGAAGGTAGATAGAAGATGGAAGACAGATGAACGAAGCCAGATGTAGGAAGACGGAAGAAGAAAGACAGATGAAGGAAGATAGATGCAGAAAGACAGATGAAGGAAGACAGATGCAGGAAGACTGATGTAGGAAAACATAAGAAGGAAGACAAAGGTAGGAGGATAAATTCGAGAACACAGATGTAAGAAGATAGATGAAGGAAGACAGATAAAGGAACATAGATGCAGGAAGTCAAAAGACGGAAGACGGATGAAGGAAGGAAGACAGATGGAGGAAGACAGCTAAAGGAAGGAAGATTGATGAAGGAAGCTAGATGAAGGAGGCTAGATGAAGGAAGAAAGACAGATGTAGGAAGACAGATGAAGAAAGCCACATGAAGGAAGATATATGTAGGAAGACTGAAGAAGAAAGATATATGTAGGAAGACGGAAGAAGAAAGACATAAGTAGGAAGATAGATGTAGGAAGATAAATGAAGGAAGATAAAAGAAGGAAGACAGATTTAGGAAGACATATATAGGAAGATGGAAGAAGGAAGACAGATGTAGGAAAACAGAAGAAGACAGATGCAGGAAGACAGATGAAAGAAGACAGATTAAGGAAGACAGGTGAAAGAAGACATATGCAGGAAGACAAATGTAGGAAGATAGATGAAGGAAGACAGATGTAGGAAGACAGATGTAGGAAAACAGAAAAAGGAAGGAAGACAGATGAAGGAAGGAAGACAGATGTAGAAAGCTAGATGAAGGAAAATATATGTAGGAAGACGGAAGAAAAAGACATATGTAGGAAAACAGGCGGATGAAAGAAGACTGATAAAAGAAGCCAGATAATAGAAGACAAATGTAGAAAGAGAGATGAAGGAACACATATGAAGGAAGACATATGAAGAAAGCTAGATGAAGGAAGATATATGTAGGAAGATGGAAGAAGAAGACAGATGTAGGCAGACAGATGTAGAAATATAGATGCAGGAAGACAGATGAAGGAAGGAAGGCGGATGAAGGAAGGTGGATGAAGGAAGGAAGTCAGATGAAGGAAAATATATGTAGGAAGATGGAAGTTAGATGTAAGAAGACAGATGAAGGAAGTCAGAATAAGAAAGCCAGATGAAGGAAGACTGATGAAGGAAGCTAGATGAAGGAGGCTAGATGAAGGAAAAAAGATAGATGTAGGAAGACAGATGTAGGAAGACAGATGTAGGAAGACAGATGAAGAAAGCCACATGAAGGAAGATATATATAGGAAGACTGAAGAAGAAAGATATATGTAGGAAGACGGAAGGACATATGTTTGAAGACGAAAGAAGAAAGACATATGTAGGAAGTGAGATGAAGGAAGCAAAACACAAGAACAACTCATTACCACCATAGTTTTTAAAACACGATGTTCAATATATTTAATCAGTATAAACAAATGAGGAAATTTCAATTTGTCCACACAAATCCGCAGCTCACCTCCACTGTGTACAGTGCGGGAGAGAGACGGTGTCCTTTCCGCGTTTAGCAGTTTTTGCGGCGGCAGCGGCGCTTCGCTGCGGCGTCGGCTGTTGACGCGACGCCAGGCGCCTCGATGCGACGCGCCCCCGTCCCGCCGCGCCGCTCACGCTCCCCCCTAACGTTCGGGCGGCGGCAACCGCCCGGGCCCCGGCACTAGCTGCGGAGTTTTATTGCCGCCCGTTCCGACGTGGGGGGACGAAGCGCCGCGCGCTCAATGAACGGCGATGGATAATAAACTGACGGGGGCATTATGGATGGAAGAACAATTTTCGGTTTTTTTTAATTCTTTACCACATTGTATTTTATTATTTGTTTATAGAAATAAATACACGAATGATATGGTAAATTGTATTTTATTGTTTTATTTGAAAATGGTTCACATTTCATTTGTTTGTCATAAAATTTTCCAGTCCAAATTCGTATTTCTAGATTCAGTTTAAATTCAACTTTCTGACGGTTGCTTGTCAATTGCTGGTAATTACTTTGGGAGAAATGTATTTGAAGAATTTTTCAATAGACTGTCCTCGATTGTCGTCATATCTTTTCAATGTGCACAATTGCTTAACTTCCAATCTACTTGTTTAAGTTCTAAACAAGAAATTGAAAGCTAAGCAATTCTACACATTGAAGATGATATGATGACAAAAACGGAAAGTGTATTGTAAAATCCCTCAATACACCCCTTCAAAAAAATTAACGAAAATTTAGATACACGTAATTATTTTGAGGGGGTGCATTTGAAGACTTTTCAATACACCTCCCAATTGAGCCGTCATATCTTTAACGTGCACAATTGCCTAACTTCCAATCCTACACATGAAAGATACGACTACACAACTGAAAGGTATATTGAAAGAGTCCTCAGCACACCCCGATCAAAAAATTAATGAAAATTTAAATTCACGTAATTATTTTGAGAGGGTGCATTTGAAGAATTTTTCAATAGACCGTCCCAAGTTTGTCGTCATATCTTTTTAATGTCCATAAAGGCTTAGCCTACATTGTGCTTGTTTAGTTTCTAAACAAGCAAAATGACAGCTAAGCCCTCATGAACAATAAAGATGATGTGACGAAAAAGTTGGAAAGTATATTGTAAAATTCCTCAATACATCCTCCCAGAATAATTAATGGGAATTTAAAATTTCACGTAATTATTTTGAGAGGGTGTATTTGAAGAATTTTTCAATAGACTGTCCCTAGTTTGCCGTCATATCTTTTTAATGTCCATGAAGGCTTAGCCTACATTGTGCTTGTTTAGTTTCTAAACAAGCAAAATGACAGCTAAGCCCTCATGAACAATAAAGATGATGTGACGAAAAAGTTGGAAAGTATATTGTAAAATTCCTCAATACATCCTCCCAAAATAATTAATGGGAATTTAAAAAATTTCACGTAATTATTTTGAGAGGGTGTATTTGAAGAATTTTTCAATAGACTTTCCGCGTTCGCCGTCATATCTAATTATGTACAACTACTTAGATTACAATCTGCTTGTTTAACTTTTGAGCAATCAAAATGAAACCTAAGCAGTTATTCATAATACAGGTATGACGAAAAAGTTGGAAAGTATATTGTAAAAATCCTCAATACACCCTCTCAAAAAATTATCAGTTTGTTACTCTATAAATAACCATAGCAATCTACAAGTCTAATATTTCCGTACATAAATCGAATTTCTTCTATTTCTGTATGTCCTCATAACCACTTTTAGCTTCCTGATATTTCTTGAGGTCTAAAAATTATATTTAATTAATATCTTTTATAATCAAAAAAAATCTATAAGAAATTACCTGGTCACACTTTGCTTTGTTCATGTTTAGTGCAAGACTTTCATGAGGTGGCACATGTTGAGCAACCATTTACTGGAACAACTGGCAATTACACTTCTTGGTTCTGATCAACAAATGTTTGTTACTTCATGTGTAACCATGGCAACCAATAATTTTTCCATAGGAGACTTGTTTTCTAAGAAGGCATTGCAACCAAAGTTTTTCCCTCCATAATTCAAATATGTCCTACGTTTCTGTATATCTTTACAACAATTTTTAGCTTCCTGCTACTTGTTGGACATTTTCTTAACTTTACCCTAATTATTTTGAAAGGGTGTAATTGGTGAATTTTCCAACACATTTTTCGTGCTTCCTGTCATCATTTTATTGTACCCAATTGCTTTACTTACAATTTAATTGTTTAAATTTCAAACCATTAAAATGTAAGCAAAGCAACTAGGTGCAAGAAAATTGATATGACCAAAAAGCAAAAAAAAGTGTGTTGTAAATGCACCAACACACCCTCACAAAACAATTAAGGAAAAGCTTAATTTTGGATGAAGACTTCTTCTGGGGTCTAAAAATTATATTTATGTAAACTGTTTTACAATCAAAAAGCATAAGAAATTACCTGGTCACACTTTGCTTTGTTCATGTTTAGTGCAAGACTTTCATGAGGTGGCACACATTGAGCAATCATTTACTGGAACAACTGGCAACCACACTACTTGGTTCTGATCAACAAATGTTTGTTACTTCATCTGTAACCATGGTAACCAATAATTTTTCCATAGGTGACTTGTTTTCTAAGAAGGCATTGCGACTAAAGTTTTTCCCTCCATAATTCAAATATGTCCTACGTTTCTGTATATTTTTACAACAATTTTTAGCTTCCTGCTACTTGGTGACATTTTCTTAACTTTACCCTATTATTTTGAAAGGGTGTAATTGATGAATTTTCCAACACATTTTTCGTGCTTCCTGTCATATCATTTTATTGTACCCAATTGCTTTACTTACAATTTAATTGTTTAAATTTCAAACCATTAAAATGTAAGCAAAGCAACTAGGTGCAAGAAAATTGATATGACCAAAAAGCAAAAAAAAGTGTGTTGTAAATGCACCAACACACCCTCACAAAACAATTAAGGAAAAGCTTAATTTTGGATAAAGACTTCTTCTGGGGTCTAAAAATTATATTTATGCAAACTGTTTTACAATCAAAAAGCATAAGAAACTTACCTGGGTCACACTTTGCTTTGTTCATGTTCATTGCAAGACTTTCATGAGGTGGCACACATTGAGCAACCATTGACTGGAACAACTGGCAACCACACTACTTGGTTCTGATCAACAAATGTTTGTTACTTCATGTGTAACCATGGCAACCAATAATTTTTCCATAGGTGACTTGTTTTCTAAGAAGGCATTGCGACCAAAGTTTTTCCCTCCATAATTCAAATATGTCTTACGTTTCTGTATGCCTTTACAACCATTTTTAGCTTCCTGCCACTTGTTGACATTTTCTTAACTTTACCCTAATTATTTTGAAAGGGTGTAATTGGTGAATTTTCCAACACATTTTCCGTGCTTCCTGTCATATCATTTTATTGTACCCAATTGCTTTACTTACAATTTAATTGTTTAAATTTCAAACCATTAAAATGTAAGCAAAGCAACTAGGTGCAAGAAAATTGATATGACCAAAAAGCAAAAAAAAGTGTGTTGTAAATGCACCAACTCACCCTCACAAAACAATTAATGAAAAGCTTAATTTTGGATAAAGACTTCTTCTGGGGTCTAAAAATTATATTAATGTAAACTCTTTTACAATCAAAAAGCATAAGAAACTTACCTGGGTCACACTTTGCTTTGTTCATGTTCATTGCAAGACTTTCATGATGTGGCACACATTGAGCAATCATTTACTGGAACAACTGGCAACCACCAGTACTTGGTTCTGATCAACAAATGTTTGTTACTCATGTGTAACCATGGCAACCAATAATTTTTCCATAGGTGACTTGTTTTCTAAGAAGGCATTGCGACCAAAGTTTTTCCCTCCATAATTCAAATATGTCTTACGTTTCTGTATGCCTTTACAACCATTTTTAGCTTCCTGCCACTTGTTGACATTTTCTTAACTTTACCCTAATTATTTTGAAAGGGTGTAATTAGTGAATTTTCCAACACATTTTCCGTGCTTCCTGTCATATCATTTTATTGTACCCAATTGCTTTACTTACAATTTAATTGTTTAAATTTCAAACCATTAAAATGTAAGCAAAGCAACTAGGTGCAAGAAAATTGATATGACCAAAAAGCAAAAAAAAGTGTGTTGTAAATGCACCAACTCACCCTCACAAAACAATTAATGAAAAGCTTAATTTTGGATAAAGACTTCTTCTGGAGTCTAAAAATTATATTAATGTAAACTCTTTTACAATCAAAAAGCATAAGAAACTTACCTGGGTCACACTTCGCTTTGTTCATGTTCATTGCAAGACTTTCATGAGTTGGCACACATTGAGCAACCATTTACTGGAACAACTGGCAACCACACTACTTAGTTCTGATCAACAAATGTTTGTTACTTCATCTGTAACCATGGTAACCAATAATTTTTCCATAGGTGACTTGTTTTCTAAGAAGGCATTGCGACTAAAGTTTTTCCCTCCATAATTCAAATATATCTTACGTTTCTGTATATCTTTACAACCATTTTTAGCTTCCTGCCACTTGTTGACATTTTCTTAACTTTACCCTAATTATTTTGAAAGGGTGTATTTGGAGAATATTTACAATATAATTGTTTAAATTTCAACCATTAAAATGTAAGAGCAAAGCTACTAGGTTCAAGAAAATTGATGACAGAAAAGCAAAGAAAGGTGTGTTGTAAATGCACCAACACACCATCACAAAACAACAATTAAGGAAAAGCTTAATTTTGGATAAAGACTTCTTCTGTGGTCTAAAAATTATATTTATGCAAACTGTTTTACAATCAAAAAGCATAAGAAACTTACCTGGGTCACACTTTGCTTTGTTCATGTTCATTGCAAGACTTTCATGATGTGGCACACATTGAGCAACCATTTACTGGAACAACTGGCAACCACACTACTTGGTTCTGATCAACAAATGTTTGTTACTTCATGTGTGACCATGGTAACCAATAATTTTTCCATAGGAGACTTGTTTTCTAAGAAGGCATTGCCTCCAAAGTGTTTCCCTCCTTAATTCATATATGTCTTACGTTTCTATGTACCTTTACAACCAATTTTAGCTTCCTGCTACTTGTTGACATGTTCTTAACTTTACCCTAATTATTTAGAAAGGGTGTATTTGGAGAATTTTTCAACAAACTTTTTGTACTTGACGCCATATCATTTTATTGTACCCAATTGCTTTACTTTCACTATAATTATTTAAATTTCAAACCATTAAAATGTAAGTAAAGCAACCAGGTCCAAGAAAATTGATAGGACGAAAAGGTTTGAAAAGTATGTTGTGAAACTCACCAATACACCATCACAAAACAATTAAGGATAAGCTTAAGTTTTATCAGGTGTTTTAGGGACTAGAAATTATGTTTAATTAAAATCTTTTGTAATCAAAAACTATAAGTAATTACCTGGTCACACTTTGAGCTCTTCTTGTTGATTGCAAGGCTCCCATGAACTCATGTTGTGCAACAACTTATTGGAGCAACTTGCAACTACATGACCAGATAGTGATCAACGAATGTATGACATGTTATACATAACCACAGCAACCAAGTAATATTTTACCGGAAGTGTTTTGAATTTTAAGGAGGCCTTGTAAGCAAAATTTTTCGCGCCCTAATTTAAATATACCTTAGGTATCTTTGATAACATAATGAATACAATCATTTCGACAAAGTTTATGGTATTCATTAAACCTCGAACATGTTATCGTATTAGCTAATACGAGGAAGAAAATTGTTGTATTAAATTGCCCAATAATTGGACGAACGAGGAGAAAGAAATTCTCTCTAAAACCATTATTGGCAACCATTAGCAAAATGAGAACGGTTTCCCATCCCATCGCATGATCTCACCAACGGAAAAAAAAACTGTCAGTCGCCCGGTTGCATAAGCACCAATAATCCGAAATATTCATTACGTAAAGCGTTCCTCTTTCGCATCGATCCTCATGGGACCCAGATCAATTCGATGTGTGGTTTTCGATCGCGTGACCGCCGCGCCGCGTCCATCGATCATTTCGTCTAATTGGCCTTGGAATTGCCGACAAAGAAGAGCGGCGACTCATCAAAGGCCAGTTCGCACCCGCGGATACTCCTCCGTCGATGGTATTCTTGTTTTTGTCTCGCCGGCGCGATTGTTTATTTCGATGTTCGGATAACGAAAGGATTTGTGCATTGATTACCGATCGAGCAATGATTTACGATTACGATTCGAGAGTCATCATTCGGCGCTACAACATCTTCGGTTGGTCTAGACTTTGTTCTTTCTCCTTCTTCTTCTTCTTCTTCTTCTTTTAAGTTTACAGTTCTTTAATTTCTTTCTAGTTTCACTTTGGGTTCTAATCAAAGAAAGTAGTTTACACTGTTGAAAAATAAGAAGAATAAATATCATAGTTTCTGAACCATGAATCATTTAAGACTTTTTCTTAAATGTTTCTCCTTCACATTAATATTAATTGAAGTTTGGGTTCTGACCAAAAGAAGTAACTTAATCCATTGAATGTCAGAAGAAGTCTAGACCAAAATTTTGGAACCATAAAACATTTAAGAGTCCCTCATGTACGTGTATTTCATTTTATCTCTGGGTTCCAATCATGACAAGTAATATACACTATTGAAATTTGAAGAAATATATTCCATAGTTTCTGGAATTTGAAATATTTAGAGTACTTCTTAGAAGTTAGTCCTCCACATTTGTTTTAGTTTGACTTTGGGTTCTAATCAAGAGAAGTAATTTATACTGTAGAGACACAAGAAGAACAAAGATCATAGTTTCTGAACCATGAATCATTTAAGACTTTTTCTTAAATGTTTCTCCTCCACATTAATATTAATTTAAGTCTGAGTTCTGACTAAAAGAAGTAACTTAATCCATTGAATGTCAGAAGAAGTCTACACCAAAATTTTGGAACCATAAAACATTTAAGTGTCCCTCATATACATGTATTTCATTTTATCTCTAGGTTCCAATCATGACAAATTATATACACTATTGAAATTTGAAGAAATCTATTCCACAGTTTCTGAAATATTAAATATTTAAG
The DNA here is from genome assembly GCF_024364675.1 of Aethina tumida. NCBI lineage: Eukaryota > Metazoa > Arthropoda > Insecta > Coleoptera > Nitidulidae > Aethina > Aethina tumida. The sequence continues at coordinate 15,815,693 of NC_065440.1, read as the reverse complement.
AGTTCTTCTAAGAAGTTACTCCTATATATTTGTTTTAGTTTGACTTTGGGTTCTAATCAAGAGAAGTAATTTATACTGTAGAGACACAAGAAGAACAAAGATCATAGTTTTTGAACCATGAATCATTTAAGACTTTTTCTTAAATGTTTCTCCTCCACATTAATATTAATTTAAGTCTGGGTTCAGACCAAAAGAAGTAACTTGATCCATTGAATGTCAGAAGAAGTCTGGACCAAAATTTGGGAACCATAAAACATTTAAGAGTCCCTCATGTACGTGTATTTCATTTTATCTCTGGGTTCCAACCATGACAAGTAATATACACTATAGAAATTTGAAGAAATCTATTCCATAGTTTCTGAAATATGAAATATTTAAGAGTTCTTCTAAGAAGTTACTCCTATATATTTGTTTTAGTTTGACTTTGGGCTCTAATCAAGGGAAGTAATTTATATTGTAGAGACACAAAAAGAACAAAGATCATAGTTTCTGAACCATGAATCATTTAAGACTTTTTCTTAAATGTTTCTCCTCCACATTAATATTAATTTAAGTCTGGGTTCAGACCAAAAGAAGTAACTTAATCCATTGAATGTCAGAAGAAGTCTGGACCAAAATTTTGGAACCATAAAACATTTAAGAGTCCCTCATGTATGTGCATTTTATTTTATCTCTGGGTTCCAACCATGACAAGTAATATACACTATAGAAATTTGAAGAAATCTATTCCATAGTTTCTGAAATATGAAATATTTAAGAGTTCTTCTTAAAAGTTAGTCCTCTATATTTGTTTTAGTTTGATGCTGAGTTCTAATCAAGAGAAGTAATTTATAGTGTAGAGACACAAGAAGAACAAAGATCATAGTTTCTGAACCATGAATCATTTAAGACTTTTTCTTAAATGTTTCTCCTCCACATTAATATTAATTTAAGTCTGGATTCAGACCAAAAGAAGTAACTTAATCCATTGAATGTCAGAAGAAGTCTGGACCAAAATTTTGGAACCATAAAACATTTAAGAGTCCCTCATGTATGTGCATTTTATTTTATCTCTGGGTTCCAACCATGACAAGTAATATACACTATAGAAATTTGAAGAAATCTATTCCATAGTTTCTGAAATATGAAATATTTAGAGTTCTTCTTAGAAGATAATCATCTATATTTGTTTTAGTTTGATGCTGGGTTCTAATCAAGGGAAGTAATTTATATTGTAGAGACACAAAAAGAACAAAGATCATAGTTTCTGAACCATGAATCATTTAAAACATTTTCTTAAATGTTTCTTCTCCATATTAATATTAATTTAAGTTTGGATTCTGACCAAAAGAAGTAACTTAATCCATTGAATGTCAAAAGAAGTCTAGACCAAAATTTTGGAACCATAAAACATTTAAGAGTCCCTCATGTATGTGTATTTCATTTAATCTCTGGGTTTCAACCATGACAAGTAATATACACTATTGAAATTTGGAGAAATATATTCCATAGTTTCTGAAATATGAAATATTTAAGAGTTCTTCTTAGAAGTTACTCCTCTATATTTGTTTTAGTTTGATGCTGGGTTCTAATAAAGAGAAGTAATTTATACTGTAGAGACACAAGAAGAACAAAGATCATAGTTTCCGAACCGTAAATCATTTAACACTTTTTCTTAAATGTTTTTCCTCCACAATAATATTAATTTAAGTCTGGGTTCTGACCAAAAGAAGTGTCTAGATCATAATTTTGGAACCATAAAACATTGAAGAGTCTCTCATGTACGTGTATTTCATTTTATCTCTGGGTTCTAATCAAGAGAAGTAATTTACACTGTTGAGAGACAGGAAGAACTAGTCCACAGCTTCTGAACCATGAATCATTTAAAAACTCATCTCCACAACTTGATAACATGAAGATTATTCACATGGTTCTGAATGAACGTTCTTCCACAGACCGTTAAACACCACGAACCATCCGAAGCCACTTCTGATTGGCTCAGAAGTATGCATGTCAGCAAATTACGGTCATCATTATCAATTAATCCAATTAATTATTGGTTCGTCCATAATAATGAATGAAACCATTGAACAACAGCAAAAAAAAAAAGTAAAACTAAACCACCGGGATCAACGTATCTAGCGAAATGTCATTCATGACGTACCGCGGTTTTTCCAATGACCGAAGCTCCGCCGAGCAGTTGGCGAGCAAAATTATGAATGAACCGCTTAATGACCGGGCATTATCGGAACCAAAAAGGAAATACAATCCGACATGTATTCGTGACAACACGTGTAATTTGCCTGATTTGCGTGTATTGCTGGCTGCCTTCGACCGTCGGTAATGATGGGTTTTTAGCGACCCGCAACTGTTAAAAAATAGAGGAGTTGTCTCAAATTCTGCTGCCGGTAAATGCGTCCTAATAACATTATTTAAGCGAGGCATGTCCGCGAAGCGGGGAATCTTTTACGAACGGTAGCATATGGTTAATTGTCGCTCTCTCGACGGTTAAGTACGGCTAACAATTGTTATTTGCGTCGCGTCCGCGATCATTACAAGTTTTATTACACCAGAAAATTATCGTATGCACACGTAAACCGACTCGGCGATCGGCCAGGCTGATGGCATTCCGGTTCCGAATGGCAGGAAACGGTCCGCTGTCACCGCCGGAGGCTCCGACGCCCTGAGGATGCACGTCCAGGACTCGGGTCTTTGTGCTGGAACTGTTGCTCACAGATTTACACCGTCTGCAAGCAAATTAAAGTCCTCCTCGTGGTGCCAACCAGCAATTTAATCAGCAAGACCAGAAGCCAGAAAGAATTTAATACCAACCCACATTTAATAAATATATTTGTTATGAAACACACACACAACTCTCGGGAAGCCAAAAAGAGCTGTAAAGTCGGGCGAGGGACAAAACGAAAAAGAAAATCGCATCCTGTGTTTTCCTCGGAACCGACAGCCACCCAAAATTATTGTCCCTTATTTGTTCAAGTGTCTGCGCGAGACACTTTGATATATTTTATGCCGCGGAGCGGCCGCTCCCCGAGAAAAATAACACAGCGAAAGAGGACAAAGAGAAGAAAAAAACAAGCAAGAACACACAACGGCGAACGGAGAGAAATAAAAATGCAATGTTCAACACTGTTTGCCTTTGACTTTTACGGGTTTTTGTTCTATTTGTTTTCCGTCGATTTTTCTTCCACTTAGTTCCCATAATGAAAACTGCAAAGCTTGCGAGTCTCTTAAAGTCGGTTATTAAGCGAGTTATTAGATTCTTTATGAAAAACAACTTTGGTTAATGAACTTCGACGCGGTCCCGGAGGTTTTTAAAGTTACGCTAAAAGGTTACTCGCTGATTTGGTTTTGTGCTTCTTTTTATTGGGCTTTTAATAAAACATGTTTCCCGTTTGACCTAATTGGCCCAGAATGGGAAATAGTTGAGAATAGAATGATTCCATCAAATGCATTCATATTTTCTGGTTGTCATCTCATCAATAAGGATTTAAAGAAACTGAAAAGAAACAATGGAAGATTGGAGAATATAATAGTGTTGAAGTGGAGAGAAGAGAAGGGAAGAGGAAGGAAAAGAAGAGAAGGGAAGAGGAATGAAGAGAAGAAAAGGAAGGAAGAACAGAAGAGGAAGGAAGAGAGGAGAAGGGAAGAGTAACGAAGTGAGAGAAGGAAAGGGAAAGGAAGAGAAGAGAAGGGAAGAGGAAGGACGAGAAGGGAAGAGAAGGAAAGAGGAAGGAAGAGAAGAGAAGGGAAGAGTAAGGAAGTGAAGAGAAGGAAACGGGAAGGAAGAGAAGTGAAGGAAACGGGAAGGAAGAGAAGTGAAGGGAAGAGGAATGAAGAGAAGGAAACGGGAAGAGAAGAAGAGGAAGGAAGAGAATGAAGGGAAGAGTAAGGAAGTGAAGAGAAGGAAACGGGAATGAAGGGAAGAGAAGGGAAGAGTAACTAAGTGAAGAGAAGGAAACGGGAAGGAAGAGAAGAGAAGGGAAGAGTAAGGAAGTGAAGAGAAGGAAACGGGAATAAAGAGACGAGAAGGGAAGAGTAAGGAAGTGAAGAGAAGGAAACGGGAAGGAAGAGGAAGGAAGAGAGGAGAAGGGAAGAGGAATGAAGAGAAGGAAACGGGAAGGAAGAGGAAGGAAGAGAAGAGAAGGAAAGAGTAAGGAAGTGAGAAGAGGAAGGAAGAGAAGAAAAGGAAAGAGTAAGTAAGTGAGAGAAGGAGAGGGAAAGGAAGAAAAGAGAAGGGAAGAGGAAGGAAGAGAAGAGAAGGGAAGTGGAAGGAAGAGAAGAGAAGCAATGAGGAAGGAAGAGAAGAGAAGAAGAAGTACGAGAAGGAATGAGGAAGGAAGAGAAGGGAAGAGGAAGTAAAAGAAGGGAAGGAAGGGAAGAGAAGAGAAGAAAACGAAGGAAGAGAATGGAGAAGTAAGGAAGAGAAACGTAGAGGAAGCAAGAGAAGACAAGAAAAGGGAAGGAAAGAGAAGAGAAGGGAAGAGACCATCTCCCTGTACCGTCCATTATACGCTGCGTAACTTAAATTTGGTTAATCGGCCTTCGTGGCCCATCCGATGCAACATCGGCCGTCGTACATTCATACATGGTTTAGTACTTCCTGCGCGAGATCAATTTGAATAGGTGCAGCGAAACGAGTAGGCCGCTCCGGTTCGTGTATCGCTGATTTATGCGATCGCGGCCGGACCTCCCGAGATGAGCGCGGCCGGCTTCTTTCATCGCCGCGCAAAACCGGATAAATAATAATAATAATAATAAAAAAATGACCGATCCGTAAGGATATTAGAACGATAAATATGCGAGATGGGTGCGTGGGCACCGGCCCATTTCCACTGTCGAACGCGCAACTGTCAGTTTTTTTGGCTAATTTATCGCCGTGTTTTTGGGTCCTGCGCCTTCAATCGTTAGTTTCTGGCTGGCTTCTTGGACTAATGGTGTTTCAGAACTTCTCTATGTACGGTTGAACATTTAATGGCAATATACTAAAGAATTTATTAAATCTAGCTTCTCTATCTCACTGCCAACCTTTCAAAGTTATTAAACGTAAAACAAAGTTCCAATGCATGATATTAATTTTGTAATTCAATTGGAACAAAACGAATCCCGATAAATTTATGCTGGAAAAGTGCCTCTCAAAATTATTAAATTAAATTAGCCACCAACACACAAAGATTATCACACGAGTGGAAAATTGTTAATTATCTAATAATAATTAATTTAATTATAGTTTAAACGCCATAATTAAACATCTAATTATTTACGCGAATCCGTTTTAGTTTTTTACGTCGATCGTTAATTAATAGAAATTAAAATTAATATAGGAAAGTCAATTTTAATTACACGTCGGTTCGAGGAACGTGTGATTAAATCTTCTTTGTGGGTCTGATTATCACGGACGTATGTGTGAAAATAAATATTGTGGCCGATCTCACCAAACATCTCATTAATTTTTACCAAATTTCTCAGTTTTTATGCCAATGTCATTACATACATATTAAGAGAGATGATGAGAAAATACGGTAGAGAAGAGAAGACAGAAGAAGGAAAGGGAAGAGAAGGGAGGAGAAGAGGAGTGAAGAGAAGAGAGGAGGAGAGAAGGGAAGTGAAGAGAAGAGTAGAGCAGAGAAGAGAAAAGAGGAGAAGAGAAGAGAAGAGAAGAGAAGAGAAGAAAAGAGAAGAGAAGAGAAGAAAAGAGAAGAGAAGAGTAGAGAAGAGTAGACAAGAGTAGAAAAGAGTAGAGAAGAGTAGACAAGAGTAGAGAAGAGTAAACAAGAGTAAAGAAGAAAAAAGAAGAAAAGAAAAGAGAAGAGAACAGAAAAGAAGAGAAGAGAAGAGAAGAGATGAAAAGAGAAGAGATGAAAAGAGAAGAGAAGAGTAGAGAAAAGTAGACAAGAGTAGAGAAGAGCAGACAAGAGTAGAGAAGAGTAGAGAAGAGTAGAGAAGAGTAGACAAGAGTAGACAAGAGTAGACAAGAGTAGACAAGAGTAGAGAAGAGTAGACAAGAGTAGAGAAGAGTAGAGAAGAGTAGAGAAGAGTAGACAAGAGTAGAGAAGAGTAGAGAAAAGTAGAGAAGAGTAGAGAAAAGTAGAGAAGAGTAGAGATGAGTAGAGAGAAGTAGAGGAGAGCAGTGAAGAGCAGAGAGATGAAGAGCAGAATAGAGAAGAGAAGAGTGGAGAAGAGTATAGAAGATAAATGAAGAAAAGAGAAGCAAAGAAAAGGAAAAAGAAGAGAAGAGAAGAGAGGTGAAGAGCAGAGAAGAGAAAAGAAGAGTGGAGAAGAGAAAGGAAGACAAATGATGAGAAGAGAAGAGAAGAAAAAGAAAAAGAAAGGAAGAGAAGAAGAAAGAGAAACGAAGTAAGGAAGAAAAGAAAAGAGAAAGCATTCCTAAATTTAATATTTTAATGTGACTATTCAATAAATTAAATATGGAATTATTTGACGAATTTATTAAACATCCAAATTTTCAAATAATCATTGAGGTATCTGATAAAATTAATAGATCCATGCCGGAGTCGACATAGACGTTTCGACTCGCAGTGAAATCTATTAAATTCTTTACATCAATCCATCTTGTCCAACAAGCACGATTCCACCCCAAACAGACCGTCGAAATAAATCACCTCCTGTTGCCCATAATCGTTCCACAACGCAAATGTTACACAATCCGAAATGATACGTTTTCGGACCCGAAATCGCTCTCTTAATTCCGCTGATACGTCTATTCATTTATTTTTTTTTTTCGGTCGGGTCGTGCGCACCGAAGACCTGACAAAAACCCGCAGCCAGATGATAAATTTTAAGGGCTAATAGATTTTTAACGATGTCCAACGAGATACCCTTCTCGCCCATCCACTGGCATATTTTTTACAAGCGCCGAAAATGCACCGTTACGTTTACGGGGGTTGTTGAATTTATGGGTGGAAATATTTTTTTACGGCCGGCATAATTTAGCATTTTAATTTGGAAACAAACAGTTTTTGGTTGTTGGTTCACGTGAAAATTTTGATTTAACATGTTAAACGTGCTACAGACTAAAAGTTTGTCGGCGTTGTTTGCTGTTCCAACTTCTAAATTTCTAGTTCCTGGACGCCACCCATATAATTCGATGTACACATGTCGTCTGGGAAATAACAGTCATTAAAAAAGTATCTTTACGAAAACAGTCGTTATTTCGCTACCTAATTTCGGATTTTTGTTAAAAACAAACAACGCATTAGTTTTTATTAAATGCGTAAAACAGAACGGTCAGCTTGGAAAATTATACGGTTTGGTTACGAGTAAATGGTGACTTGGTTTGGAAAATTATAGGCCTTGTGGCCTACATGGAAAAAATTTCATTCATCTTTTCCAGGGGAAAGTTTTTGTGTTAACTGTTTCGTTCATAATTGAATGAGGAAGTGAAAAGTGACACAAATTGTGCTTGTGAAAAAAAATTCAAATAAAGATTAACTTATTATTATAGTAGAAACATGTTTTAACAAGTGAACGTTGAATTTAGGATATATTTATAATTTTAATTCCTCAAAACCAAAAATATACAAACTCATAATTTATAAACTTTGAGCTGAATTTATAAAATTGTTGTAATTAAACAATTAAACATTGAATTTAGAATTTTATATATTTTATTAAATTTCTCAAATTAGTAAAACTAGAAATGTACAAACCCATAATTTATAAACTTTGAACTCAATTTATAAAATTATTCTGTGAAATTGAATAATGATTTTATAAAAGTATAGATCTATCAATTTAATTAAACTATTAATTAAACAACTAAATATTGAATTTAGGATATTAAATATTTTATTAAATTTCTCAAATTAGTAAAACTAGAAATGTACAAACTGATAACTTACAAACTTTGAGCTGAATTTATAAAATTATTCCTTGAAAACTATAAATCTGTGAAAGTGAACAATAATTTTATAAAAGTATAAATCTACGAATTTATAAAATTATTAATTAAACAACTAAATATTGAATTTAAGATATATATTTTATTAAATTTTTCAAGTTAGTAAAATTAGAAATGTACAAATTCATAATTTAAAAACTTTGAGCTCAATTTATAAAATTGTTTCTTGAAAACTATAAAATTGGGAAGGTGAACAATGATTTTATAAAAATATAAATCTCTAAATTTACAAAACTATTAATTAAGCAATTAAATACTGAATTCAGGATATTATATATTTTATTAAATTTCTCAAATTAGTAAAACTAGATATGTACAAACTCATAATTTATAAACTTTGAGCTCAGTTTATAAAATTGTTCCTTGAAAACTATAAAATTGTGAAAGTGAACAATGATTTTATAAAAGTATAAATCTCCAAATTTACAAAACTATTAATTAAGCAATTAAATACTGAATTCAGGATATTATATATTTCATTAAATTTCTCAAATTAGTAAAACTAGAAATGTACAAACTCATAATTTATAAACTTTGAGCTTAGTTTATAAAATTATTCCTTGAAAACTATAAAACTGTGAAAGTGAACAATGATTCTATAAAATTATAGATCTATCAATTTATAAAACTATTAATCAAACAACTAAATATTGAATTTAGGATATTAAACATTTTCCTAAGTTTTTCAAATTAGTAAAACTAGAAATGTACATACTAATAATTTATAAACTTTGAGCTCAGTTTATAAAATTGTTCCTTGAAAACTATAAAATTGTGAAAGTGAACAATGATTTTATAAAAGTATAAATCTCCAAGTATACAAAACTATTAATTAAGCAATTAAATACTGAATTCAGGATATTATATTAATTATATTATTATTTAAACAACTAAATATTGAATTTAAGATATTATATTAAATTTCTCAAATTAGTAAAATTAGAAAGGTACAAACTCATAATTTATAAACGTTGAGCTCAGTTTATAAAATTATTCCTTGAAAATTATAAAACTGTGAAAGTGAACAATGATTCTATAAAAGTATAGATCTATCAATTTATAAAATTATTAATTAAAGAACTAAATATTGAGTTTGGGATATTATACATTTTCTTAATCTTCATAAATTTAACTTTTAAACTTTAAAACTTTTAATTAAACAACTAAATATTGAATTTTGTGATATATATATTAACTCATAATTTATTAACTTTGAGCTGAATTAATAAAATTGTTATCCATCACATTTTAATTAATTATTTCTTGTAAAAATAATAATTTAAAAACTTTAAATATTTTTCCAGTTTTAAGTATTCATGATTTAATAAATTAAAAGCTATTTGATATAATTTATTTTTTTATATTTTATTTTAATTTTATATTTTACCGTTTTATAAAATTGAAGTTTTATTTTTAATAGAATAATTTTTCTAAATAGATTTAAATTGTTGCCATTTTGTGAATCAAAATTTAAGTTTTATATATAAGTTTAAAATCAACTTAATTTTTTCATGATGCTTTTTTACAAGTTCAACGTTTTATATTTTTTATGTTTTATTATAGTATACGATACAAAATTTAAAAATTCATAAATTTTATTTATCTTAGACTTTTTTAATAAAATCATAATTTTATTAATTAAAAATATTGTTAAATTGATTAACTTTTATAAATTTCTAAAGCTCGGCACAAAACTTTTGAAAGATTTTTAACTAAAACATGTAAATTATTATCAAACAACTGGACAAATTCTCCACAATAAATAATAAATGGCAACTTATTGCGTCGTCCCAGTTGCGAATGCGGCAACATTTAATTAACAGTTCGAAATTTGCACAAACCGGTGATTAGAAACCGCCAATAATCCCGTCTAACTGCGCCACAAACCGCCAACCCACCAATCCCACAGAGCCAGATAAATTTATATCGCGTTTCCCGATCGACTTTTCAAACGATTTTCCGTCGCCGGTTTTTGTTTGTGTGCCGTGGCGGCGGCGGCGGCGGCGGCGGACCGCCGACGAAACCGGGGCCGAGTGACTTCGCGCATTTGCAAAATGCTCTCGGTGTGTAAATGAGGCAGCGAAATCGACTCCGGCTGCCGCACTTTGTAAAACACACCCCCCTGTGCTGGCTTTGACTTAATTTCCAGCCGTCCCGCACACCCCCGAGCCGCCGCATTTGAATATAGCTACGGTGCCCGATTTGCCGAGTGCGGCACAGGAACTGCACTTTTTATGGATTTCATTTGCTGAGAGCTTTAGATGACTTTAATAAATATGTCGAGATATTCGTGTAACATCTCTTTGAAATGGGAAATTGTAAAATTCCTGTTAAGTTCATTTCACTTTTGTATTTGGTTACTTTTAAGCTTTCAAGGTTTGTTTGTACTTAAAAATGTGTTAATCTTCTGTTAAGTTTTATAAAAGCTTTAATACAAGTTTTAGAATGGTTATATTTTTTATATTTTTATTATATAGAGCTTTAAAAGTCACTTTCAGAGCTTTTTTATTTTGAAATAACTGTTTTATAAATTCAATTGATTTTAATAAATTATAATTTCTTAAATTTAGCTGTATAATTTGACAGTTTCTTAAATTTGAAGCTTTAGAGCTTCATAAAATTATTTCTCACTTTCAAAGCTTTGTAGTTTTAAAGTAACTATTTTTTAATTAAGCTAAAAGTTCATCATGTGTTCATATTTACATTTCTAATTTTAATAATTCAAAGTAACAGAAGTTTATAAATTCAATGCTTTTTAACTTAAGGAATTTAATAAATTATAATTTCTTAAATTTATTACTTTACTGTATAATTTATCAGTCTCCTTAATTTAAATCTTTAGAGCTTTATAAAATTATTTCTCACTTTCAAAGCTTTGTAGTTTTAAAGTAGATGTTTTTTAATTCAGCTAAAAGTTTATCATGTGTCCATATTTACATTTCTAATTTTAATAATTCAAAGTAACAGAAATTTATAAATTCAAAGCTTTTTATCTTAAGGAATTTAATAAATTATATTTTCTTAAATTTATTACTTAGCTGTATAATTTGACAGTCTCCTAAATTTGAAGCTTTAGAGCTTTATAAAATTATTGCTCACTTTCAAAGCTTTGTAGTTTTAAAGTACCTATTTTTTTAATTCAGCTAAAAGTTCATCATGTGTCCATATTTACATTTCTAATTTTAATAATTCAAAGTAACAAAAATTTATAAATTCAAAGCTTTTAACTTAAGGAATTTAATAAATTATAATTTTTTAAATTTATTACTTTACTGTATAATTTGTCAGTCTCCTAAATTTGAAGTTTTAGAGGTTTATAAAATTATTAATCACTTTCAAAGCTTTGTAGTTTTTAAGTAACTGTTTTTTAATTCAGCTAAAAGTTCATCATGTGTTAATATTTACATTTCTAATTTTAATAATTCAAAGTAACAGAAATTTATAAATTCAAAGCTTTTTAACTTAAGGAATTTAATAAATTATAATTTCTTAAATTTATTATTTTACTGTATAATTTGTCAGTCTCCCAAATTTGAAGCTTTAGAGCTTTATAAAATTATTAATCACTTTCAAAGCTTTGTAGTTTTAAAGTAACTGTTTTTAAATTCAGCTAAGAGTTCATCATGTGTTAATATTTACATTTCTAATATTATTAATTCAAAGCAACAGAAGTTTATAAATTCAAAGCTTTTTAACTTAAGGAATTTAATAAATTATAATTTCTTAAATTTATTACTTTACTGTATAATTTGTCAGTCTCCCAAATTTGAAGCTTTAGAGCTTTATAAAATTATTAATCACTCTCAAAGCTTTGTAGTTTTAAAGTAACTGTTTTTTAATTCAGCTAAAAGTTCATCATGTGTCAATATTTACATTTCTATTCTTCTATTAATTCAAAGTAACATAAGTTTATAAATTCAAAACGTTTTAACTTAAGGAATTTAATAAATTATAATTTCTTAAGTTTATTACTTTGCTGTATATTTTGACAGTCTCGTAAATTTGAAGCTTCAGAGCTTTATAAAATTATTGCTCACTTTTAAAGCTTTGTAGTTTTAAAGTAACTGTTTTTAAATTCAACTAAAAGTTCATCATGTGCTAATATTTACATTTCTAATATTATTAATTCAAAGTAATAGAAGTTTATAAATTATAAGCTTTTTACCTTAAGGAATTTATTAAATTGTAATTTCTTAAATTCATTACTTAGCTGTATCATTTGATAGTCTCATAAATTTGAAACTTTAGAGCTTTATAAAATTATTGCTCACTTTCAGAGCTTTGTAGTTTTAAAACCTTTGTACATATTTACATTTCATCACAATTTCTTAATTTGAGACTGTTTCATGAATTTAAAGCTTTAAAGCTTCATAAAATTTTGCTGACTGTCATATTTTACAAATTCATTGTTTCCAATTCTCATTGCCAATAAATTCAGTCAATTTATTCACCCAATTCATTGTTTAATAAATTCGAAAATACAAATCCTGTATCGAAAGCCAAAATCGTCCGCTTTACAGTGATAAGGATCGCTACAGCGATTTTAAAAGCGAACCCCGCCAAAACCGTGTCCTGAATTAAACGGCGCCGTCCTCGAGGATCCCGAATGCGAAAATAAGGCGGACCGAGAGATAGAGAAAGAGAGAGGATTAAAATAAATAAAAAAAGGGAGGACGTGCGGCATCCCGGCATCCGTCGAAAACTTCTAATTGGACCTCGTGTTTATCTCGAAGCGATAATTGAGTCGCGGGATTCTTGCGAAATAATCAGAAATTAGACGCTCTCACATATTTAGCCCGAACTAATTCAACTCGCTGCCGGGCTTTTCCGGGGCCCCCGGAACTTACGGAATTGTTTTGGATTGTTTAATTAGTGCCGGATCCGATTAAGTGATAGTCGAGTTGGCGTTCCGTTTGAGATGCTTTTTACCATTTTAAAAGGAGCTTTCAATCTGGCTAAAGCTTTCGTGAACTTTGACACTTTGATGCACAAACTTTGAAAGTCGACTCGTGCTTTAAATGCTTTCAAATTTACGAACAAAAATTTTTTTTAACTCATGTTTCGAAAGCTTTGTAAGCTTCGAAAGCTCTCAAATAAAAAAGTGAGTGATTGACACAAATTTTGAAAGTCGACTCGTGCTTTAAAAGCTCCCAAATTTACAAACAAAAAATTGTTTAACCCTTTCCAACTTTTGATTCGAAAGCTTCGAAAGCTTTCACATAAAAAACTGAGTGATTGACACAAATCAGTTAAACAATGTAACGCAGATTAACTAATGCAAACACGACGGAGCATGAAACACTAAAAATCAATTGCATTATTACCCCAACATTTGAAATGTGCCACAACAGGCGCATAACAATTTTCTGTATCGATGAACATTTCCCGGCATTTAATATAAGTGACGTTCTGACAAGTCGCATATGAAGCTGGAATTGGGGCGATGGATATTAAAAGGAGAAGGATGGAAAAAAAAATAAATAATATTTATTCACCCTAATATCATGTCAGGACCATTACAAGTCGAAGCGTGCATCCCGAAACGAATTCGTTATGTACGTTGGTTGGCGGGGGTTGGAGGGGTGGCTGGGTGAAATGTATCCGGGGCGAATTTGTTCGAATTAATTTTCGGGTTGTGCCAACATTTTCGTTTAATTACGAGAATAAAAATTAAATTACAGATTCAGTTTTTTTGACACGTTTATTTCTGCCACCTAGACAGAGGATTTCAAGATTTATTTTATAATTTTTCTCTTTTTGTTTTACAATTTTTATAATGTAAATAGTAAAAGAAGAAATTCTTTCAACAAGTTTGTAAAAACAAATTTTAGTTATCAATGTGTCTTTTAATAAATCAATAATTTTAAGGTGTACAGCAGGATTAACTCAGTTTTGTTCTGTTTTCCTTATTTTTTGTATTATTATTATTATTATTATAGTTATTATTATTACAAATAAAATTAAATACAAGAAAAAAATCTTTTAATCTTTACGACTAATTTCCAATCAGGATTTACCATTGTTTCTTTTTCTTGTTTATGTACATTTTTTGTTACTGTATTATAAATAAAACGAATTATAAGACAGACAGAAAATTTTTTAACTATTCTCTAAAATATATTTGTATATCTAAAACATTGAAGGTATATTTTAATAAAACATTAATTTTTAGGTATGAAGCAGGATTTACTATTTTTATTTTGTTTCCTTTTTCTGTTTATTTATATCTTCTGTTACTAGATTATAAACAAAATCAAATATGAGTCAGACAGAGAACTTGTTAACTATTCTCTAAAATATATTTGTAGATCTAAAACATTCAAGGTATATTTTAATGAAACATTAATTTTTAGGTTTAAAGCAGGATTTACCATTTTTATTTTGTTTCCCTTTCCTGTTTATTTATATTTTTTGTTACTATATTATAAATAAAACCAAATATGAGTCAGACAGAGAACTTATTAACTATTCTCTAAAATATATTTGTAGATCTAAAACATTCAAGGTATATTTTAATAAAACATTAATTTTTAGATATGAAGCAGGATTTACCATTTTTATTTTGTTTCCCTTTCTTGTTTATTTATATTTTTGTTACTATATTATAAATAAAACCAAATATGAGACAGACAGAGAACTTGTTAACTATTCTCTAAAATATATTTGTATATCTAAAACAATCAATGTATATTTTAATGAAACATTAATTTTTAGGTTTAAAGCAGGATTTACCATTTTTATTTTGTTTCCCTTTCTTGTTTATTTATATTTTTTGTTAATATATTATAAACAAATTCAAATATGAGACAGACAGAGAATTTGTTAACTATTCTCTAAAATATAATTGTAGGTCTAATACATTCAAGGTATATTTTAATAAAACATTAATTTTTAGGTATGGAGCAGGATTTACCATTTTTATTTTGTTTCCCTTTCTTGTTTATTTATATTTTTGTTACTATATTATAAATAAAATCAAATATGAGACAGACAGAGAATTTTTTAGCTATTCTCTAAAATATATTTGTAGGTCTAAAACATTCAAGGCATATTTTAATAAAACATTAATTTTTAGGTTCAAAGTAGGATTTACCATTTTTATTTAGTTTCCCTTTCTTGTTCATTTATATTTTTTGTTATATATTTAATAATATTTTAAAAAAACATTAGTTTTTAGGTAACAGGATTTACCATTTCTTCTTTCCTTCTTTTTTATGTATATTTATGCTTCAAGGTGTATTTGTGTTGTATTATTAATATTAATAAAGCAACCTGAGTGATATTTCTTCAGTTTTAAATTATTGTATCTTCGTAAAGTGTTACCAGCAGATTTTTTTTTTTAAATTTAGTTTGTAATTATGTACTTTTCTGCCTCCAATATTCAATACATCCAAATAAATCAGGAAAAAAGACGTCAAAAATATTCGCGACATCTAACATAAGTACCCAGTCACAGCAAAAAAAAGAAACAAGATTAAAACCAACCGGTTGGACAGTATGAGCCTGACAAACAAACTGACACGACGTTTGTTTTAATTATACCCTCCATTATGGGAACCAGAATCGTTAAATCGATAAACCAAAACGTCAAACACGCCAAACGAACCCCAAAACCGTCCGGACCACGGCCGATTGGCATCGCCGTGGCGAAATTTCAAGCGGACAAGACCGTCCGCGACGACGCTTCCCATTCAGCCCAGCCATCTCGGCAGACGATTTTTTTTGCTCCCCCCAACCGTCCAGTCCGCGAAAGGAACGGACGGCACGGAAAGAAGAAGAAAACGAAAAAGAACGGGGCAAAGAAGAGAGGAAAACAAAACGAAACCGAGACGACGAAAAAAAGAAAAAAAAAAAAAAACAAAAAAGTAAGAACCAAAGCGGCGCACACACACCGTCCAACCGGGCCCGGCAAGTGTCTCCCGCATTGCCATTAATCGCGCTCGAAGGCAAAGCCGCGATCGCGTCGCGTTCGCACACTCCGGGCTCCGCCCAGCGCGGCACGACTTTTTTCCCATTGCGAAAAACAAAAGACGCGGCCGTGGAGTGGCGCGATTGGTCGCGGTGCGCCCGGCCAGGCCACCATGGGAGGCATGCCGCGGACGAATTTCGTCCCAGTCGATCTTCGTTTCGGTGCCGGCCTCGGCTGCGCCGATCTTCATTTGCCGGTACCGCCGGCGTCGTTCTTCTTCGAGGCACGCCCGAAATTTTCGTTTTTTTTTTTCTCCCGACGTTTTTTTTCGCCGCGGTGATGGTACCGGGTGGCTTCTGAATGGGCTGGGTTTTTTTGTTTTGGAGATGGGGTCTCGAGAAATGGCGCCATCTCGTTGGTGGTTGGTACTGGATTGGACCGAATATTCACTGTAATAAGCTGTCGAATTTATTTATTACTTTTCTCAATTAAGATGATCAAAGAAGAAAGTTAAAGACGATTTGTCTCTTTCTAAAATTTTTAATTGAAGTCATTAGTAGAAGAAATGGTGGTACCGATGAAACAAAAATTATCTGACGAATGAATTGACAGTATATCATGCTAAATCCATTTAATCTTAATTGGAAATTGGCTAGTTACTACGTTTATATCACTTTTCTTAAAAAATATTTGGGAGAAAGAGTCGAAATGGATGTATCAAAATTGGTTCAGTTGAAAGATGACGAGTAAATTTTGAGGTGCTCCCTAAGATTCCAAAATTCTTTTAGAAGTTTCAACTGATCTGTCTTTTTCTAAAGTTTCTTATTGAAGTCTTCAGTAGAAAAAATAGTGGTACCGATGAAACAAAAATTGTCTGACAAGTGAATTGACAGTATATCATGGTAAAATCCATTTAATCTTAATTGGAAATTGGAGAATTACTATTTTTATATCACTTTTCTTAAAAAAATATTTGGGAAGAAAGAGTCGAAATAGATGTATCAAAATCGGTTCAGTTGAAAGACGACAAGTAAATTTTGAAATCGTCACTAAGATCACAAATTTCTTTTAGAAGTTCCAGCTGATCTGTCTCTTTCTAAAGTTTCTTATTGAAGTCTTCAGTAGAAGAAATAGTGGTACCGATGAAACAAAAATTGTCTGACAAATGAATTGGCAGTATATCATGCTAAATCCATTTAATCCTAATTGGAAATTGGATAGTTAATATTTTTATATCACTTTTCTTAAAAATATTTGGGAAGAAAGTGTCGAAATGGATGTATCAAAATTGGTTCAGTTGAAAGACAACAAGTAAATTATGAGGTGGTCCCTAAGATTCCAAAATTCTTTTGGAAGTTCCAGCTGATCTGTCTCTTACTAAAGTTTCTTATTGAAGTCTTCAGTAGAAGAAATAGTGGTACCTATGAAACAAAAATTATCTGAGAAGTGAATTGACAGTATATCATGGTAAAATCCATTTAATCTTAATTGGAAATTGGAGAGTTACTATTTTTATATCACTTTTTTTAAAAAATATTTGAGAAGAAAAGTCGAAATGGATGTATCAAAATTGGTTCAGTTGAAAGATGACGAGTAAATTTTGAGGTGCTCCCTATGATTCCAAAATTCTTTTAGAAGTTCCAACTGATCTGTCTCTTTCTAAAGTTTCTTATTGAAGTCTTCAGTAGAAAAAATAGTGGTACCGATGAAACAAAAATTGTCTGACAAGTGAATTGACAGTATATCATGGTAAAATCCATTTAATCTTAATTGGAAATTGGAGAATTACTATTTTTATATCACTTTTCTTAAAAAAATATTTGGGAAGAAAGAGTCGAAATAGATGTATCAAAATCGGTTCAGTTGAAAGACAACAAGTAAATTATGAGGTGGTCCCTAAGATTCCAAAATTCTTTTGGAAGTTCCAGCTGATCTGTCTCTTACTAAAGTTTCTTATTGAAGTCTTCAGTAGAAGAAATAGTGGTACCGATGAAGTAAAAATTATCTGACAAATGAATTGACAGTATATCATAACAAAATTCATTTAATCCTAATTGGGAATTGGAGAGTGACTATTTTTATATCACTTTTCTTAAAAAATATTTGGGAAGAAAGAGTCGAAATGGATGTATCAAAATTGGTTCAGGTGAAAGACGATAAGTAAATTTTGAGGTGGTCCCTAAGATTCCAAAATTCTTTTGGAAGTTTCAGCTCATCTGTCTCTTTCTAAAGTTTCTTATTGAAGCCTTCAGAAGGTTAAATAGAGATGTAGATGAAAATATTAATTGAGAGCATATAAATTATGGTAAAATTATAATTGGAAAATCGAGGTTTAGTATATTTAGTGGAAGTTCCAGCTGATCAGTTCCTTTCTGAAGTTTCTTATTAAATTTTCAGGTAAACAAAATAGTGGTGCCAATATAACAAGAATAATCTGACAAGCCAGTAAACAAAACAAGTAAGTCTCCGCATTGCCCAACTTCAGAGCCCATTAACCAATTACACACATCAACGGTGATTAGCAGTATCCTGTGCGGTTCACATTCAAAACTGCCGATAATGCAATCATTGTAATTGTTTGCCAGTACAATCTGTTTAGAGAAACTGTACATTCCATCCAAGTAAGCGGTCGTAATTTGCCCTGTCCAGCGTATCGGTGTTTGTCGAACTAATGATTTGTTAGTAAAGGTCAGCCAGCCACCGAATCTTCAGCAAACAATTCCGGGGGATAGGTCAAATGTTGGCTAACCCCTTCGTTACAGCGGCCGGCCACTTAACGTCGTTACCGAGATTTGTATTCAGCCACTCTCAAGTTTTTGTTTGGCCAGTTCTCATTACGATATTCGGCCACAATCATCATTGATGGTCCAGATTTCCTCTTATTCGATTACTTACCAGGAATTCGTTCCTAGTTGATTTGCCCGGAACCAGATGCAATTTACAAGATCGGATTCCTCCTGATCCTTTAAAACGTCGGTGCATCCGCATTCGGTTACCATCAATTAGGTTGTTAATGAGGGTTAACAGCTAATCAATCACAATTTAAAAATTGAAAATTTGTCACCACAACTCACAACGAATGCCAATCGGTTTATGAAACGTATAATTGCGCACTTGTACCATTATCAAATAATTAATTTAAATTTATTCTTTTCATACCAGCTTGAGCGAAAAAAGCCACACCAACCTTAAGCGTAAGCGTTTTTTGTCCGCCACCAGCCGCAATTAAATGCGTATAATAAGCTGATTTAATTGACATATCAACGTGAATTAGACTTCTAATTAAATATGAAATGGTCATGATAAACTCCGCATAAATCTGCACGATTCAAAGAAAACGAACGGAATTACCATAACTAATTAAATCGCTTCCAATACACACTTCGGTAATGAGCTGGTGGATGGATGTTTCCTTAAAACTCAATTAAATCTTCAGTATTCCGATAAATGAATTGGCAGTTAGCATAAGATTTTTTGTCTACTCTAATAATTGGAATTGAAGCACAGACTAAAATGTCTTCTTCAAATTCAACTGATCAAATTATTTGGACTGCTAGTAACTAGAAGACTTTTACTTGAAGACATTTTAAGAACTGGAAATGTAGAAGAGAAAAGAACATTTTAATAATGGAAATTGGCTTCGTCTTTGAATATTTTACAGTTTATATACTTCAGCAGGAGATGATGATTATTTATTGACAATTTTTGTTTCACCGGTACCACTATGTCTTCAATTAATAATGTCAGATAATTTTTCTTTCATCGGTACCACTATTTCTGCTACTGAAGACTTCAATAAGAAACTTTAGAAAGAGACAGATCAGCTAGAACTTCCAAAGGAATTTTGGAATCTTAGGGCCACCTCAAAATTTACTTGTCGTCTTTCAACTGAATCAATTTTGATACATCCATTTCGACTCTTTCTTCTCAAATATTTTTTAAGAAAAGAGATATAAAAATAGTAACTCTCCAATTTCCAATTAAGATTAAATGGATTTTACCATGATATACTGTCAATTCACTTGTCAGATAATTTTTGTTTCATCGGTACCACTATTTCTTCTACTGAAAACTTCAATAAGAAACTTTAGTAAGAGACAGATCAGCTGGAACTTCCAAAAGAATTTTGGAATCTCAGGGACCACCTCATAATTTACTTGTTGTCTTTCAACTGAACCAATTTTGGTACATCCATTTCGACTCTTTCTTCTCAAATATTTTTTAAGAAAAGTGATATAAAAATAGTAACTCTCCAATTTCCAATTAGGATTAAATGAATTTTACTATGATATACTGTCGATTCATTTGTCAGATAATTTTTGTTTCATTGGTACCACTATTTCTTCCACTGAAGACTTGAGTAAGAAACATTAGAAAGAGACAGATCAGCTGGAACTTCCAAAAGAATTTTGGAATCTTAGGGACCACCTCATAATTTACTTGTTGTCTTTCAACTGAACCAATTTTGGTACATCCATTTCGACTCTTTCTTCTCAAATATTTTTTAAGAAAAGAGATATAAAAATAGTAACTCTCCAATTTCTAATTAAGATTAAATGGACTTTACCATGATATACTGTCAATTCACTTGTCAGATAATTTTTGTTTCATCGGTACCACTATTTCTTCCACTGAAGACTTCAATAAGAAACTTTAGAAAGAGACAGATCAGCTGGAACTTCCAAAAGAATTTTGGAATCTTAGGGACCACCTCCTAATTTACTTGTTGTCTTTCAACTGAACCAATTTTGGTACATCAATTTCGACTCTTTCTTCTCAAATATTTTTTAAGAAAAGAGATGTAAAAATAGTAACTCCCCAATTTCTAATTAAGATTAAATGAACTTTACCATGATATACTGTCAATTCATTTGTCAGATAATTTTTGTTTCATCGGTACCACTATTTTTTCTACTGAAAACTTCTATAAGTAACTTTAGAAAGAGACAGATCAGCTGGAACTTCCAAAAAGAATTTTGGAATCTTAGGGACCACCTCAAAATTTATTTGTTGTCTTTCGACTGAACCAATTTTGGTACATCCATTTCGACTCTTTCTTCTCAAATATATTTTAAGAAAAGTGATGGAAAAATAGTTTTCTCCAGTTTCCAATTAAGATTAAATGGATTTTACCATGAAATACTGTCAATGCATTTGTCAGATTAGTTTTGAAACTTTTTAAACAGACAAAAAGATAAGAAATATCAAACCGTCAGATATTAAACTGACATTCAAACAGTATATCTTCAAACTAGTACTATTATAGATAATATTATAATATGAAATCAGTTTGTTAATATTTAAAACTATCAATTAGAAAATTGGCTATATTATATTTTAATTATAACTATGTAAATGTATTGTTAGTTTATTCCATCGACTGCGCCAATATTGTTAAAAACTAAAAAATAAAAACAAGTTTCAAAATACATTTAATTACATAAGTAAACCTGATATTTACTATAATCTGTACAAATTATTTTAGTAAATAATACTAACAAAACGAATTAAATTTTCAGAATAAATCATCATCTCACAGCCGGCCCATCTGTGTGCGTTCCAAATAAACATCGATTCCAAATCAGGAGAACGAGCAAAGATAAATCTATTTAGACAATCAGTAATCTATATGTTTGCCGTATCTTGATTGTAATCCGAAAACAGCATTAAACACGACCGGGGGGATGGGAAAACTGGAGGGCAGCCGGGTGACAATGGTGCGTGTGCATGTGTGCTCATCCCGAAGAGTGTAACGAACTCCTTCGCAGCGGGGAGGGGACCCGTCGCCACCGGCCGCACCAAATTCGCTTCTGGACGCTTGAAAATCGAACTCGGAAATTCCCCAGAGTGATTGACAAGTTGTGCAGTGGCCAGAGACAGGCAATAGCGAACAGGTATTGCAGTCGAACGCCCATAAACAACTAATTACGAAATATCAATTAACACTTTATCATGACGGATATGAGATACGGCGGCCATTTTTAAATGGACCGAACCGCATTCCTCTTGGCCAGTCTCCGATTAAAAAAACTAAAAAAATAAAAGAAAATGAAATAAAATAAAAGACGACGACTTGCCTGTGCCGGAGCGATAAAATTTATGCAATTATTTTCGAGTCTGGATGGAGATTATGTTGTTAATTTGGTTGTGGGAAATCTAGAAGCTGATGTTACTATGAACTATGAGCGGACAAACGTGTTTTTCACATGCCGAACACTCTTAAATGGCATTAATGCGGATTGTTAGTGCGCAGTTAAGGATGCTAAAGAGGTGTAATGATGAATATGTTAAATGTCAACAAAGGAGGCTAATTTTATGTTTCCACTCGCATTTGCATGTTGCACGGTACAGTCGATGCTTTGCATTCTTTCCTAATGGCGAGGTCGTAACCGTTAAAGAGACCAGATGATTCGATCCGTGGTGGCTGCTCCTAATTGCACCGAAACGCTCATCCAATTTCATAATGGCACCGCATCTTATGTAAATACGATCATTACGTAATTACCGTTGCCAATACACCTCCAGTCCTTCATACTTTGGTTCTATGAGGTAAATGAAGGTAGTATTGAATGGGATACATTTTCTGACCATCTTTTTACGCTGTTTTATATTTTAGGGTGCATCTTTACTTGTTCTGCTGAAGACTTCAATAAGAAACTGAGGAAAGAGGCGGATCAACTGGATCTACCAGAAGAATTTTGGAATCTTAGGGACCACTTCAAAATTTACTTGTCTTCCCACTGAACCAATTTTGATTTATCCATTTGGACTATTTCTTCCCAAATATTTTGTAACAAAAATGGAATAAAAACAGTAATTCTCCAATTTCCAATTAGGATTAAATGAATTTTACTATGATATACTGTCGATTCATTTGTCAGATAATTTTTGTTTCATTGGTACCACTATTTCTTCCACTGAAGACTTGAGTAAGAAACATTAGAAAGAGACAGATCAGCTGGAACTTCCGAAAGAATTTTCGAATCTTAGGGACCACCTCAAACTTTTCTTGTCGTCTTTCAACTGAACCAATTTTGGTACATCCATTTCGACTCTTTATTCCCAAATATTTTTTAAGAAAAGTGATATAAAAATAGTAATTCTCCAATTTCCAACTAGGATTAAATTGATTTTACCATGATATGCTATCAATTCATTTGTCAGATAATTTTTGTTTCATCGGTATCATTTTTTCTTCTACTGAAGACTTCAATAAGAAACTTTAGGAAGAGGCAGATCAACTAGAACTTCCAAAAGAATTTTGAAATTTTAGGGATCACCTCAAAATTTACTTATCGTCTTTCAACTGAACCAATTTTGATACATCTATTTCGACTCTTTCTTTCCAAATATTTTTTAAGAAAAGTGATATAAAAATAGTAACTATCCAATTTCCAATTAAGATTAAATGGGTTTTACCATGATATACTGTCAATTCGTTTCTCAGATAATTTTTGTTTCATCGGTATCACTATTTTTTCTACTGAAGACTTCAATAAAAATCTTTAGAAAGAGACAGATCAGCTGGAACTTCCAAAAGAATCTTGGAATCTTAGGACCCACCTCAAAATGTACTTGTCGAGTTTCAACTGAACCAATTTTGATACATCCATTTCGACTCTTTCTTCCCAAATATTTTTTAAGAAAAGTGATATAAAAATAGAAATTCTCTAATTTCCAATTAGGATTAAATTGATTATACCATGATATATTGTCAATTCGTTTCTCAGATAATTTTTGTTTCATATGTATCACTATTTTTTCTACTAAAGACTTCAATAAGAAACTTTAGAAAGAGACAGATCAGCTGGAACTTCCAAAAGAATTTTGGAATTTTAGGGATCACCTCAAAATTTACTTGTCGTCTTTCAACTGAACCAATTTTGATACATCCATTTCGACTCTTCCTTCCCAAATATTTTTTAAGAAAAGTGATCTACAAAATAGTAACTCTCCAATTTCCAATTGGGATTAAATGAATTTTACCATGAATATACTGTCAATTTATTTGTCAGATAAATTTTGTTTCATCGGTACCACTATTTCTTCCACTGAAGACTTCAATAAGAAACTTTAGAAAGAGACAGATCAGCTGGAACTTCCGAAAGAATTTTGGAATCTTAAGGACCACCTCAAAATTTACTTGTCGTCTTTCAACTGAACAAATTTTGATACATCCATTTCGACTCTTTCTTCCCAAATATTTTTTAAGAAAAGTGATATAAAAATAGTAACTCTCCAATTTCCAATTGGGATTAAATGAATTTTATCATGAATATACTGTCAATTTATTTGTCAGATAAATTTTGTTTCATCGGTACCACTAATTCTTCCACTGAAGACTTCAATAAGAAACTTTAGAAAGAGACAGATCAGCTGGAACTTCCGAAAGAATTTTGAAATCTTAGGAACCACCTCAAAATTTACTTGTCGACTTTCAACTGAACCAATTTTGATACATCCATTTCGACTCTTTCTTGCCAAATATTTTTTAAGAAAAGTGATATAAAAATAGTAACTCTCCAATTTCCAATTAGGATTAAATGGATTTTACCCACGATATGCTGTCAATTCATTTGTCAGATCATTTCTGTTTCATTGGTATCACTATTTTTTCTATTGAAGACTTCAATAAGAAACTTTAGAAAGAGACCGATTAGCAGGAACTTCCAAAAGAATTTTGGAATCTTAGGAACCACCTCAAAATTTACTTGTCGACTTTCAACTGAACCAATTTTGATACATCCATTTCGACTCTTTCTTGCCAAATATTTTTTAAGAAAAGTGATATAAAAATAGTAACTCTCCAATTTCCAATTAGGATTAAATGGGTTTTACCCACGATATGCTGTCAATTCATTTGTCAGATCATTTCTGTTTCATTGGTATCACTATTTTTTCTATTGAAGACTTCAATAAGAAACTTTAGAAAGAGACCGATTAGCAGGAACTCCCAAAAGAATTTTGGAATCTTAGGAACCACCTCAAAATTTACTTATCGACTTTCAACTGAACCAATTTTGGTACATCCATTTCGACTCTTTCTTTTCAAATATTTTTTAAGAAAAGTGATATAAAAATAGTAACTCCCAATGGTATTTCCAATGGTCCATATCTTATGTAAAAACGACTATTACATAATTACCCTTGCCAGACCACCTCCAATCCTTCATACTTCACTTGTACGAGGTAAATTGAAGTTAATCCTGAATGGGAAACATTTTCTGGCCATCCTTTGACTCGAGTACGTCCGGCTTTTATGAATTTTAAGGTGCATCTCCCATTCCGGATTGTTTGTGCTTCTCTCCTCCCAGCTGGTCATTTACTGGATGAAAGCGCCACCCTTTTGTCGCGAAGTGTAAGTCCGCCGGACTGTAAACACAGATACGCCCGGCAAATATCAGAAAACAAAACGACCGTGGTACGTTTTTCTGGCCAACACTAGAAGGGGTGATCATTGTGGATGACCGCTTAAAACATTCACGACGTCGGAATTGAGGAAAGTTCGTTGACCACCCCCCGCTTTCATTCACCTGCGACACGTACGTGGCGGAGACGCGGCGAACGCACTTCCCGATTGTTCATAAATAAGCGAGGAATCCATAAAATTCAATTTGCAACAGCCCCGAAAGGCCCGCAAGGCAATAAGAGACGGAGGCCGGGAGTTGCTACGGCATAAAACACGCAGTGCGAAACGGGGGGTGGGCCCCGAGACGCGGAATTTAATTTTCCCCACACTTGTCAAATAAACCTTGGGGGCGGGAAACGGGCAAGATTTACCGAGCCTATTTGACTTTACAATGTTTCTGTAACTCGTCCTCTAACCCGCTGACATCTTCACCCCGTCCGTTTTGCGCTTTGTTTTATCGCGGCACTCTTTTGTGTGTGCGGTGGGGCCTACGCGATTAATTTCCCGGGGACTGTTCTTTCGTTAATGGGGACGGCGCGGACAAGACGGTCGATGTGCCGGCCCATCTGTCGGGATTTGGAAGCAAAAACTTTCTCTGGGTTAGGACAAATGGATGCGAACTTTGTCACTGCAAGATTTATTGGATCTTGTTAGTAAAATGGACAGTTACAAGTTTTTATATATTATATAAAAAGACTGATTCAATTTTTTGTCATAAAGACTGTCTACTGTATTAATCAAAATTGAATCAGTTGAAAGACGACAAGTTCTAGCTGACCTGTCTCTGTTTAAAGTTTCTTGTTGAAGTCTTCAGTGGAAGAAATAGTGGTACCGATGAATCAAAAATTATCTGACAAGTGAATTGACAGAATATCATGGTAAAATACATTTAATCTTAATTGGAAATTGGATAATTACTATTTTTATATCACTTTTCTTAAAAAATATTTGGGAAGAAAGAGTCGAAATGGATGTATCAAAATTCAGTTCAGTTGAAAGACCATAAGTAAATTTTGAGGTGGTCCCTAAGATTCCAAAATTCTTTTGAAGTTCCAGCGGAAAGTTTCTTATTGAAGTCTTCAATGGAAGAAATAGTGGTACTGATGAAACAAAATTATCTGACAAATGAATTGACAGTATATCATGGTAAAATCCCTTTAATCCTAAATGGAAATTGGAGAGTTACTATTTTTATACCACTTTTCTTAAAAAATGTTTGGAAAAAGAGTCAAAATGGATGTATCAAAATTGGTTCAGTGGAAAGACAAGTAAATTTTGAGCTGGTCCCTAAGATTCCAAAATTCCTTTGGAAGTTCCAGCTGATTTGTCTCTTTCTATAGTTTCTTATTGAAGTCTTCAGTGTAAGAAATAGTGGTACCGATGAAACAAAAATTATCTAACAAATGAATTGACTGTATTAATTGGAAAATGGAGACTTACTACAATTATATCTGTTTATTAGCACTTCTTCCATCATTGCACTTAAGTAAAAAAGTACATTTCAATTAAATAATAAGCCATAAATTAAATTATTACATCATGAATAATTGCACGGTACTATAAGTTCAATTAATTAATTGACTACCTGTATAAAATCGTTAATATAAGCGGCAAAAACCAATTACAGTTGTGTTACAACAACAACATCCCAACTTACGTACACAAATAGACCGATTACAATTTATATAATTACCACGAATCTAATTATTAAACCAACCCCGTCCAATAAACAATTAATTTATGCGACGCCACATCAATAATTGATAAACATATACAAGAACAAATCGAATCGACACATTAAATTCGAAACGCCGCCGGCACACGGTCCGGACGAACGACGTCGGTCCGTTCGGGACACCGGAAACGGTCCGGGATCCGGTGTTGCGAACGGCCGTCGCGAATTTTAACACTTCCGATGCGCCACGTGGCATTGCGAAGAGTCGGACGACAATAATAAGTTCGGTTTTTGAATGGGTTTTGGGGGGTTACGAACTGCTGAACCGGGCGCAGGAAGATCGTTAATTGAGGGTTGCTGGTTGCGAGATTTTCGGGAGGGGGACGGGATGACTATTTAGTTTTATTGGTGTCCGGTTGTTCGATTTTTATTCCACGTCATTTATTTGTCGATCGTCGATTTGTGTATCAATAAAAATATAATGTCAAACAACCATTTAATCGCAGTAGAAGGTCATTGTCTGAAGCTATGCAACCCGTCATGGGACGAGATGCGTTCCCTGCAGATTCCTGCGCTACATAAAAAACCGCTACTAATAAGTGGCGCCATCTAACAATCTAACAAACGACTATTAAACTGCTTAGTCATTATAAATTACCGTTAGTAATAAGATTTGGTTAATAAGAGTTATTTTAAATCACAGTGACAAATTTTATAGGGGTTAACATTGTTCAAATTATAACAAAAACCAGAAACTGCACAAAAAAGTTTTTTATTTAATATTAGTAATTAAGTTGACAACATTGCACACCACCAAACCATTGTTTCACGTACGCCCCCACCAAAGTGATTATTTTATTAATTCAAGTGAGTATTTTCCACTAATAATTAACGAAGTGCCCTCAAATAAATTATTTTTTAGCAAAGCTTCTGAAGTAATAATGGATGTGCCACAGCCGAACGACAATCAGGAGGGAAAGGCCCCAAAAAATCAGTTCCCACCCAACAAACAAGAGCTGGCCACCACGTCAGCCATAGCTTCAACGGAGAAAGGAACCCGTTTCAGGTACGAGCCGAACCTGATGATAAGGAACAGGATCGAGAAGAAGCTGTTGAACAACCTGCGCCAAATCCTGAACGAATACACCAGAAGAGTCGGCGAACAAGCCGTGGTGATGGTCGTGAAACCCGGCCAGGCCAACTGCACCATAATGGGCTCGAACCCGCTGAAGAAAATCATGGAGGACAAGAAGCAGACCGTCCACGACGAAATGGTGAAGGCGCTGTACACTCAGGAGTTGCCGCAGCGCAAGAACCAGCTGCTGTTCAAGCTGCCGCCGCTGGTGTTCGACGACGAGCCCACCCCCGTCTACGACATGACCATGTTCCAGCTCAGGCGGTTCATACCGCTGATGATGAAGTACGCGACCGGCAAGGGCAAGCCCCATTGGGGCGATCCGGCTGCCAAACCGCTGTGGTGGCCCGGCGGCGTGGCCTGGAGCAACATTCGCACCGACACCAGACAGGCGGAGGAGAAGGATCTGTCGTGGTCCGACGTGCTGAGGCTGGTGGTCGTCAAGTGCTACGTTTATCATGCCAGGGAGGACTTGTTGCGCGTGGCCAAAACTCCGATGGAGGCTGCTTACATTGCCCACTTATTGAGACAGGAAAAATGCGATAAGGAAAACCAAGACCCGAAGTTGGGTATTAGAATAGATGATGGCCCCTCAGGTGGCAAATCCACCATGATAGTGGATGAAGTGGTGACTGATGATATTCTTCTGGACGTTTAACCAGCTGCAGACTAATCAAATGTATTATTAGCATTTAAATGTAATTTGTATATTGATTAATGTTTGTCATTTAAGTATCACAATACATGAAAACTTACTTCATATGTAATTCTTTTAAATTAGAATTTTATGTATGTGTGTCATGAGTAATTTGTATAAATTGTAATTTAGTATAGATATAATTACAAATGTTTGTACCTGATAAATTGAATATATTTTAATATATTGAAAATAATAAATGAGTTTTAATAACATATGTAAAGATGCCTTAAATAACAATAGAGGGTAAAACAAAATTTTCAAAGTCACTTGATTTTTAATCACTGATTAAAAATGTACAGATGAATGAACAAATCATCACAATATTAGGCATAATGTGACGTCACCTTTTTGAGACTGATTAATTATTTATTGCTTCATTGGTAATATTTATTTTGTGTATCATGATAATTAATTAAATACTTTGCCTTTTCTTTAAGATATCACGTATTAAAAATATTTTAAACTGATTATTATTATTTTTATAGGGGGAATATCTATTGGAGGACAGGTGGCGCTGCACGTCAAAGACGAGATCGTTGCAGATCTCTTAATATTTATTCTCTGTCGCCATTGCCGTTGGATACCTCAAACAACGAAGCAGTCAGTCCACAAATTTGGTCGCTCGAGAAGTCCAGCTAAACCACAGCCTTGCAGAACTCCTCAATTTACTTAAGGGTAAGTGGTAGCAAGTAACTACACATAAATATAAGCAAGCAATAACTAAATAAAGGCATCCAAATTCGCTAAAAGTCATTCAAGATGTCAGACACGTCAGACCTGGACATAACCAGCGACGAGGAAGGGCAGGACCCGCAGAGAGACGTGGTCAGCGTGACAAAGATACTGCGCAAGATCATCCACAACGTGGACAGAATCAAGAAGGTCTACGACGGACAGCTCTCGATCACCGTCCGCAACGCCCGTCCCGTTGGCAACCTGCAACCGTTCGACGTGGACGGCTTCGAGGACGTGGCCCGCCAGCTGCTCGAGCGTATCGAGAACCGATTCAACATCTACTCGAACTGGAACGGCAGGATGAACCTGCCGGAGCTGACGATCGACGGCGCACGCGTCGAACTGCACGACATGACGGTGGCGCAGCTGAAGCGCTTCATAACGGTGCTGTTGCGTCTGACGAACGGCAGACGATCGCCGGGATTCGGTAAGTTGCAGCTGCGCCCGATCTGGTGGCCGGCCGAGTTGCCGTGGAGGCCGCTCTATCGCGACGGCAGGGCGCCGGCCGATAAGAACGGCAAGCCGTGGATCGAGGTCCTGAGGCAGGTGGTGGTCAACTGCTACGACTTCTACGACAAGTCGCACCTCCTCTTTCCCGGGGGACGTCCGGACGGGGCTTTAGCTGTAAGTGTATGACACGACGGCAAAGCAATTGTTGATTGACATGTTAACTTCTAGCCGCAGGTGTATCCACCAGTGCCCCGGGGCGGAGAATTAGCAGTAAGTGGTGAAAAATATAAAAATAATCCTAAATTAATTCGTTAAAATGCAGGAGTTGCCCCATAATGACGAAGCTCCAGGAGTTCATATGTATTATGACATTGAGAACTTACGTCAAGCTCAGCGTCCAGGTAACCATGTAAACCGCCTGAAATAAGTTTTCTAAAATTGTTGATGTTTTAGATCTGCAGCCAAACGTGGCTGATGACAATAATGGCGCCCAAAGGGATATGTTGATGGATGCTCCAGCTCCGGCTCCGGCTTTAGGTCAGGCTCCAGCTGCAGCTGCAGGTCCAGCACCAGCTGCAAATAACGGAAACGCTGTCCAGATCAAAAGGGAGCCAGGCATCGAAGCCCCAACCCAAGTGATGACTAGCTCTGGTTAGTACGGTACTCCTGTATACAGTTTAAATTTCGTTACTTATTATTTAATTTAGGTGTTTGGTTAGTTGATGTACCAACACATGATGTAATTCCCCATAAAAATTGCATAACTCCCGGTAAGAAATCGACGTCGTTACTAGTAGTTGGTCATTCAAGTACTTGAACACTGTTCAGCCCTAAACTAACAATATTTTTTATAGATTAAGGACTAAAGAGACTTCGTCAATAATTTTTGAACAATGTTTTATTACATCGTTAGCAGCTGAACTACATTTTGTCCTATGTTTGCTTTAAAAAGGAATTATTTAGAAGTTAATGCTACTAATTTGGTGACTAATAACTAACTATTGTATTTCGTTGTTATTAGACCCTAATCAAATGTAATAATTCTGGTATTAACAAATAAATTGATTTGAAGTCACTTCTTGTGTTTTACATATTGTGGTGAATGTAGTAAACATTATTGTAAATAATATAATGTGACTAGTACAAATCAATATTTTATGTAATTTTAGATAGATTTCAGTACTACTAGTAATTCTTTCTAGTAAATTCATGATTCCTGCAGTTTTTTATGAAATATATAACATTTAATTAGCAAATGTGACTAGTAAAGATGTTTTTCTTTCTTTTCTTCTATTAAATTTGAAGTTCAAAAATTTTAATTGTTAAAACATATAACAAAACAACGAAAAAAGTGACAAATCATTTGTTTAAACATTTGTATCATGATGTTATGAAAAATTGGTGTAGTTAACGGTACAAATCAATATTTTATTTAATTTAAATACTACTAGTATTAATTGCTAGTAAATTCATGATTACTGCAATTGATTATGAAATAAATAACATTTAATTAGCAAATGTGACTAGTAAAGATGTTTTTCTTTCTTTTCTTCTATTAAATTTGAAGTTCAAAAATAATAATTGTTAAAACAGTAACAAAACATAATGAAAAAAAATGACAAACCATTTGGTTAAACATCTGTAGTATAAAGTTATGAATAATAGGTGTAGTTACTAGTAAAAATCAATATTTTATACAATTTTAGATAATTTAAATACTACTAGTAATAGTTTCTAGTAAATTCATTATTACTGCAATTGTATATGAAATATACAGCATTTAATTAGCAACTGTGACTAGTAAAGAGTTATTTCTTCTTTTCCCATATTGAGATTGTAGTTAAAAAATTTTAATTGTTAAAACAAGTAACAAAACATAATGAAAAAATTGGCAAATCATTTGGTTAAATATTTGTAGCATGATGTTATGAAAAATTGGTGTAGTTACTAGTAAAAATCAATATTTTATACAATTTAATAATTACTGCAGTTGATTATGAAATATATAACATTTAATTATGAAATGTGACTAATATAGAGTTTTTTCTTCTTTTCTTACGTTGAAATTGAAGTTAAAAAATTTTAATTGTTAAAACAAGTAACAAAACATAATGAAAAAATTGGCAAATCATTTGGTTAAATATTTGTAGCATGATGTTATGAAAAATTGGTGTAATTAGTAGTTCAAATCAATATTTTATATAATTTTAGATAATTTAAATACTACTAGTAATACTTTCTAGTAAATTCATGATTACTGCAGTTGATTATCAAATATATAACATTTAATTAGCAAATATGACTAGTAAACTGTTATTTCTTCTTTTTTATGTTGGGATTGAAGTTAAAAAAAATTAATTATAACATAACAGATTAGATAATTCATATTCTACTATTAATACTCTCTAGTAAATTATGTTGATGAAATATTTAACATATAATTAGCAAATGTGACTAGTAAAGAGTTTTTTCTTCTTTTTTATGTTTTATGAGTTTGGAGTTCAAAGGTATGTAAAAAAAATAATGAAAAATGTGACAAATGATTTGGTTAAACATTTGTAGCATGATGTTATGAGAAATTGGTGTAGTTGATAGTATAAATCAATATTTTATATAATTCAAATAATATAAAAAATTTCAATATTGACAACTTGATTCATTTACTAGTTTAATTATGTGTATGAATAACTAATTAAGTGTATTAAGTCCTGAAGAAATTGGAGGAGCAAATATCACCTAATTTACATCTCATCTCTTCATCAATAAATGATTACATTTTTTACTCGTGTCGTCTGATTGGTAAAACAATAATTAACGTTACAATTTACAGTTTTTTGTGAACTTACTTATTGTTTTAGGTACCGTAATGAAGACCGAGCCTGTCGAGGATCAGGCCATGGGGGGTGACCAAGAAGACATGAGGGACATGCCCTCCACTTCAGCAACTCCAGGTCCTGACGGAAGTTTTTATTATAATTAAATTCCGGTGCTATTTTAAATTTTTGTTGGTTATAGATAACCAGGGTGGTGTCAAAGTCGAAAATGACGGGGATGATTTAACCCTAGCAATAACTAGTTCTGGTAGTATTTGTAATTGTTCGTTAAAATTTTGTATATCAATTGTTTTAGGTAATTGGTGGGTACGACTGGGCAGGAACCGTCCGGGTCAAAATGTAGATCATTCCCGTAAGAACTCTATGATAACATATATAAAATAACAGTTATTTATTTAAATTTTTTATAGATTACTGTCACATGTGTGGACACAGATTGTAATTTGGAAACAAAATGTTTTTTGAGCCTTCAAAGTCGAGAGAGCCCTATTTTGTGTTACTTTTTTCAGTTTCTTATGTTATTAGTTCCAATTCTTGATTATAATTTCTGAGTTAAATAAATAAATTGAATGAAAATAACCAGAAGTCTTAATAAATAGAATAAAACATCGTGAGGTAACCGCAGTGTTGCTCACATCAATTAGCACTGCTCACCATGGTTACAATCTGGCGTAATCTCCGGTTTCCAGACATCAACCACTTGAAAAACACTAATCGTCGGTTTACATGTCCTAAGCACTGATCGAAAATTAAAGAGTTACACACAAGGATAACACCAATAATGCCCTGCTAATAAGTGAGGGTCAGTTGACGGCAAATCCTCTTAACTCAGTCCCCGAAACCGTCAGATTAACCGTATCGTTTTCGGGGAAATCCCCTTGACGGGTGTACCCGCAGTGAATATTTCAGGCACTGTGCCAGTGGTTAATTTTAATGAGCAAGTAAATCTGTGGGCGAATAATTAATTCCAAATTACGTATGAATTTTAAACGATTGGGAATATTCTGAAAACAATTTTCTTAATTTTATCGAAAATAGTCAAGTGGTACGGTACTGAATTAAAACGTTCTAAATATTTTCCTATTGAAAATAGTCTAATAATCAATATTAATAAGCATAAATTTTGTATTATTTTTCATAGAAATTACTAAAAACATTTATTAAGTAGTACCGTGCTAATTTCGAACATTTTTCAATCCAGAACGGTCGAATAATCAAGTTATATCATAATTAAAACTGTACAAAAATTTTAAATTAGTTTTATAGAAATTTTAGAAAACATATAACAAGTAGTACCTTACTAGTTTTTAGATTTTCTCCATTTTAAACATTTTCCAATCGAAAATAATACAAATAATCAAATGGAATTATCATCAACATGAGTTGTTAGAATATTCTGAAATCGTTTTCAGGTAGTACTGTAGTAATTTTGTACGTTTCCTCTGTTTTAAAAATTTTTCAGTCAAGAATAATCGAATAATCAAATTGTATCATAAGTAAAATTGTACATATATTTTAAATTAGTTTTAAATATATTTCGGAAATATTTGACAAGTAGTACCTTACGAGTTATTATGTTTTCTCCATCAGAAACATTTTCTAATCAAAAATAATACAAATAATCGAATGGAATTATCAACAACATGAGTTATTGGAACATTCTGAATATAGTTTTTAGGTAGTACCGCATTGGTTTTGTACTCTGTTTTAAATATTTTTTAATTGAGAACAATCGAATAATGAAATTGTACCATAAGTAAAGTTGTAATATACCTTAAATTAGTTTTAAGAAAATTTCTGAAATATTTGACAAGTAGTACCTTACGAATTATTATGTTTTCTTCATCTGAAACATTTTCTAATCAAAAAAATTTACAAATAATCGAATAGAATTATCATCAACAAGAGTTATTGGAACATTCTGAATATAGTTTTCAGGTAGTACCGCATTGGTTTTCTACGTTTCTCCTGTTTTAAATATTTTTTAATTGAGAACAGTCAAATAATCAAGTTATACTATATCATAAGTAAAATTGTACATAAATTTTAAATTAGTTTATAGAAATTTTAGAGAACATTTGATAAGTGGTACCTTACGAGTTCATAGATTCTCTCCATTTTAAACATTTTCCAATAATACAAATAATCAAATGGAATTATCATTATCAAAAATTGTTGTAGGATTCTGAAAATAGTTTTCAGGAAGTTCCGTACTAATTTTGAACGTTTCCTCTATTTTGAACATTTTTCAATCGAGAACAGTCGAATAATCAAGTTGTATCATAACTAAAATTGTACATATATTTTGAAT
Organism: Aethina tumida; assembly: GCF_024364675.1. Lineage (NCBI taxonomy): Eukaryota > Metazoa > Arthropoda > Insecta > Coleoptera > Nitidulidae > Aethina > Aethina tumida. The sequence continues at coordinate 15,780,620 of NC_065440.1, read as the reverse complement.
TAGTTTTAAAGAAATTTCGAAAATATTTGAAAAACAGTACCTTACAATTTATTATGTTTTCTCCATTTTAAGCATTTTTCAGTCGAAAATAATACAAGTAATTGAATGGAATAATAAAATAATTAGAATACATCTTAAAGAAGGTTTACTTGATGTACTTAAATTAGTGGGCAGATGGTACTGTACTAATTTTCATATTAAACATTTTTTTATTATAAAAGTCAAATTCTCGAGTGGTACAATAAGTAAAAACATGTATAAATTTTAAAATATCTTTGGAAGTATCTGAAAATTGTTGTTAGGTAGTACCGTACGAATTTTATACGATTCCTTATTGAAAACCGTCAAATAATCAAGTGGTACCATAACCAATATTGTGTATAAACCCTAAAAAAGTTTTGCAGGACACCCCCGAATAGAATAATGGCGGTACCGTATGAATTTCGGACGCATCCCGATCGAAAGCGTCCAAACGTTTCGAGCGGTACCGCGAGCAATCGGGCCCCCGAAAAGCCGGCCTCACGGGCCGTCGGCCGAGAGCCCGTTTCCGACGACCCCCCGCGACGTAATTGCGGCCCGCGAGTACCCGAACCCGGGTGGTCCGGCGCGGCACCGGCAGTACGTTGCCGGCGTCGTCGCTTCGATCACGCGGGTTCGCGATCTCCACCGTCGATTGTTCGCGGTGTCAGCGTTGGTACCTATCGTACGAGTCGCCGGTACTGCGCTCGTCCGATTTATGCATTACACTTCGGTTTTCCTGTATGAAATCAACGGTCCGGTCTTTCTTTTCTTTTTTTCTTTTCATTCCGCTGCGTCGTTTCGTTTTGATGATCTTGCAGACGATTTTTTGTCTTTTTGCCTCTCTCTCTTTCTGTAGAAATAAACTGTAAGGAACGTTTGTAAACAAAAAAAAAGGCAATTTTACTGCATCTTCTCACATTAGTGGTCGGCAAATCTAATACACCAATAGACATTAGTTCTTATCTTTAGCAAGAAAGAGTCCGCTTCAGTATTATCTGATGTTATTAATCTGCCAGACGGGCAATGTTATTTTGATGAAAAATACTCCAGATACATTAAATCTGCTATCAAAACAATACCGTTCGGTTAGTTGAGGGGTCAAAACTGACAAGATTGGGGTTAGGATACAACGATATAGACCGAATAATATGACCATGACAAATATCGCGTTTGATACGGTCGGAATTCTGTGTTTTGTGCATTTTACTAAACGGACCCCATCTATTCTATTGCATGGGCGTAGTTCGACTATTTTCACAAGAGTTCTAATAATGTTTTATTGATGAAAATGTATGACAACTTTTTACAGGGGAATTTTTCGATAAAATAAAATTAAACCAACATTTTATTTAACATATTATGTAATTTAAATATAAATACTAGTTTAATGTCGTGCTAATTGTGAGACATTATCTACTAGTTTGAAAATTTATTTATTCTGTATATAAAAATTTCATATTATTCTTTGAAACCGACATTTTATTTATTATTTTATGTAACTTATATATTGTAGAGTGAATTTTACAACTGGTGTCTTCGAATATTAAAAAACTAGTTTAATGTCGTGTTAATTGTGAGACATTATCTATTAGTTTGAAGATTTATTTATTCTGTATATAAAAATTTAATGTTATTCTTTGAAACCAACATTTTATTAATTATTTTATGTAAAACAAATATTGTAGAGTGAATTTACTGGTGTCTTCAGATATTAAAAAACTAGTTTAATGTCATGCTAATTGTGACACATTATCTACTAGTTTGAAGATTTATTTATTCTATATATAAAAATTTAATATTATTCTTTGAAACCAACATTTTATTTATTATTTTATGTAACACAAATATTGTAGAGTGAATTTTACAACTGGTGTCTTCAAATATTAAATAACTAGTTTAATGTTTTGCTAATTGTGAGACATTGTCTATTAGTTTGAAGATTTATTTACTCTGGATATAAAAATTTAATATTATTCATTGAAAACGACATTTTATTTATTATTTTATGTAACTCAAATATTGTAGAGTGAATTTTACAACTGGTGTCTTCAAATATTAAAAAACTAGTTTAATGTCTTGCAAATTGTGAAACATTATCTACTAGTGTGAAGATTTATTTAGTCTGTATATAAAAATTTAATATTATTCTTTGAAACCGACATTTTATTTATTATTTTATGTAACTCAAATTTTGTAGAGTGAATTTTACAACTGATGTCTTCAAATATTAAAAAACTAGTTTAATGTGTTGCTAATTGTGCGACATTATCTACTAGTTTGAAGATTTATTTATTCTGTATATAAAAATTTAATATTATTCTTTGAAACCAACATTTTATTTGTTATTTTATGTAACTCAAATGTTGAAGAGTGAATTTTACAACTGGTGTCTTCAAATATCCGAAAACTAGTTTAATGTCTTGCTAATTGTGAGACATTATCTACTAGTTTGAAAATTTATTTACTCTGTATATAAAAATTTAATATTATTTATTTAAAACGACATTTTATTTATTATTTTATGTAAAACAAATATTGTAGAGTGAATTTACTGATGTCTTCAGATATTAAAAAACTAGTTTAATGTCATGCTAATTGTGAGACATTATCTACTAGTTTGAAGATTTATTTAATCTGTATATAAAAATTTAATATTATTCTTTGAAGCCAACATTTTATTTATTATTTTATGTAACTCAAATACTGTAGAGTGAATTTTACAACTGGTGTCTTCAAATATTAAAAAACTAGTTTAATGTCTGCTAATTGTGAGACATTATCTACTAGTTTGAAGATTTATTTACTCTGTATATAAAAATTTAATATTATTGTTTGAAACCAACATTTTATTTATTATTTTATATAATAAAAATATTTTGGAGTCAATATTACAACTGGAGTCTTTAAAAATTAAAAAAGTAACTAATTTAATGTCATGCCCATCGTAAGATAGAGTGAAACATACTTAAAACATTATCTACTAATTTAAATACATAAGTAGAAATCAATATTTTATTTATTTTTCTAATAATTTATTTGAGTAATTTTTTCTCATCCTTGCTGAGGTGAGTGTGTGATCTTACTCCAAATAAATAATTCATAAAAGTGTCTTTTACATTTTAATTACACGTGATTCATTAATTAATTGAAGTCGGCAAGATGTGGACGAAACGGATCGATAAACAACACAACTTATTTAAAATTCAACAATATTAAATTTTATGGTACCCCATTACGGCGGCGGTCTATGGATTATTCATGTAAATTTATTTGTTCCCTTTTTAACGAAAGAAACAAACACACATCCAAACATTACATACAATTTCGATAAGCTGCACTTTAAAGATACGTAGCTAAGGTACTTGTAATGTTATACAATTTAAACTTTAATCGGGGCAAAATTAAACGTTCCGAGTACAAAACGGGAGCGACCGACTAAAATTAGGGCCCTCGTTGTACGCCACTGGCGTATTGGGGTGGCGCTGGATTTTCTGGTGGCTTGTAAAGGGCCAGGCCGTGGAGAATTTGCTAATCCTCTCAGATAAATCAAATCTGATCGTATAAGACGGCATTTATATGTGATAGTTTTAATAAAAACATATTGAAGTGGATATCGATGTTGGGGCTGGAGGGGTGGATTGTATAGTGGTGCGTTAAATGCAAGTGGACATACCGTGGCATGTATGGGGTGAACTTTGTACGAGGGTTGTTTTCTTAGCAGTGGATTCCTTGTAATTGTTTGAGGAAACAAGCTTCAACATCTCTTCTTCTTCGGAGCCTCTGGAAGAGGATGTTGGTGTAACTTTCAAAATCTAACATCTCCAGTTGGAACTTTATTGGATTACAAGTAATCAAGACAAGTTTGTGGAGGCACCCCTTCGAAAATTGTCTTTAAATCTTCCAAAGATGATTGCTTCTAAACCAAATTTAAGGAAGCAACACCCAAAGCACGACATCACTTAACTTTTATGCAGTTCACCGAAATAACGATCCACCGAGACCTATTTGTCTCGTCCTTGCATGATATTTCACTAAATTGCCTCTTGAAGAGTGGTTCCCCTCTCGGATGGCTCCGCACATCGGAGCAGCACGTCGGAAGGTTATAAAAAAGCGTTTCCCGTAATTGATGTTGGTGGAATGACTGGCACAAAACCCGGTAATCATTTTCGGCTGCGAGTCCTTAATGGACCGAAACCGGGGCTAATTTTTATTGGACTCCTAATATAAGCCACGTGACTGGTGTCTCCGGAACGACCGGCCATACGATTTTAATGTCTGCTCACCCGGACCGTGACCGAATTAATGCTTTATTAATTTTCGATATGAATAACAAAGAAGGGTTTTATGGGTTTCCAATTTTATTTATTTATGTGTGTGTGTGTGTGTGAGAGAAAATGACGATAGTACTTTGCATTGATTGTTTAAGTAATCAATGACACAGATAAGATATCAAAAGTATAAATAGAACGTCAACAACTGAAGTGGGCAACAAAGTGGACCGTCAGGTTCCACGCATTTGCATGTGTCGTGAGCGGTACCGGCCGCGGTACCCGGGGTGGTAATGGACGGCTAATTGCGCCGCGAAACCCGACGCAACGTTCTCGGAAGGCAATTTTTAAAATTGGATCCCCCGACCGTCGTCGTCGCCGTCGTCGTCCGATAATTAGACAATTTCGCTCGTACGAAAAACCGAAAGCAAAAATGAGGAACGAGTACGGACCGGAGTCGTTTCGGAATTTTTTAATCGGTCCCCGGTTTCTGCGTAACGAATTTTCAGCGGGACGGTCATGTGACCAAAAATGGTCGGCTCACGTCCCACTCGTAAGTCCGTTTCAATTGCTCGCAGCTATTCGAAACGTTTTAATCGCGGATCGGTCGCATCGCCGAGCCACACAAACGGCGGATGCGTAATAATTTAATTTAGGGGCGATTCGGTGTACCGGCGCCGTCGGTTTCTTGCGTTGCGGGAACGTGGCGGTTAATGGGTTTCGGTTTTATGGCATTGTCTAGTTGGTTTCAAGATGCTTCTTCTCTTCTTAGCTCTTAGTATAGTTTGAGTGAACATTTGGGTTCCTCCAAAGTCTTCTAGAATTTAAATGAACATTTGCTTTCTTCCAAAGTCTTCCTCAGACAGATACAACACTTTTATGGCATCATTTGTTTAGTTTAAGAAAGATTTTGATATTTTTTATCTTCCTACGTCTTAGTGGAGTTAAAATGAACATTTAGCTTCTTCCAAAGTCTTCCTCAGAGAGATACAACACTTTTATGGCATTATTTGGTTGGTTTAAGAAAGATTTTGATAATTTTTACCTTCCTACGTCTTAGTAAAGTTTAAATGAACATTTGGGTTCTTCCAAAGTCTTCCTCAGACAGATACAACACTTTTATGGCATCATTTGTTTAGTTTAAGAAAGATTTTGATATTTTTTACCTTCCTACGTCTTAGTAGAGTTTAAATGAACATTTGGCTTCTTCCAAAGTCTTCCTCAGAGAGATACAACACTTTTATGGCATCATTTGGTTAGTTTAAGAAAGATTTTGATATTTTTTACCTTCCTACGTCTTAGTAGAGTTTAAATGAAGATTTAGCTTCTTCCAAAGTCTTCCTCAGAGAGATACAATACTTTTATGGCATCATTTGGTTAGTTTAAGAAAGATTTTGATATTTTTTACCTTCCTACGTCTTAGTAGAGTTCAAATGAACATTTAGCTTCTTCTAAAGTTTTCTTCAGAAAGACACAACACTTTTATGGCATAATTTTGGTTAGTTTAAGAAAGATTTGGATATTTTTTCCCTTCCTACGTCTTAGTAGAGTTTAAATGAACATTTGGCTTCTTACAAAGTCTTCCTCAGAGAGATACATCACTTTATGCTATTATTTGGTTAGTTTAAGAAAGATTTTGATATTTTTTACCTTCCTACGTCTTAGTAGAGTTTAAATGAACATTTGGCTTCTTCCAAAGTCTTCCTCAGAGAGATACAACACTTTTATGGCATCATTTTGGTTATTTTCAGAAAGAATTTGATATTTTTTACCTTCCTACGTCTTAGTAGAGTTGAAATGAACATTTAGCTTCTTCCAAAGTCTTCCTCGGAGAGATACAACACTTTTATGGCATCATTTTGGTTAGTTTAAGAAAGATTTTGATATTTTTACCTTCCTACGTCTTAGTAGAGTTTAAATGAAGATTTAGCTTCTTTCAAAGTCTTCCTCAGAGAGATACAATACTTTTATGGCATCATTTGGTTAGTTTAAGAAAGATTTTGATATTTTTTACCTTCTTACGTCTTAGTAGAGTTCAAATGAACATTTGGCTTCTTCTAAAGTTTTCTTCAGATAGACACAACACTTTTATGGCATAATTTTGGTTAGTTTAAGAAAGATTTGGATATTTTTTACCTTCCTACGTCTTAGTAGAGTTTAAATGAACATTTGGCTTCTTCCAAAGTCTTCCTCAGAGAGATACAACACTTTAATGCCATTATTTGGTTAGTTTAAGAAAGATTTTGATATTTTTTACCTTCCTACGTCCTAGTAGAGTTGAAATGAACATTTAGCTTCTTCCAAAGTCTTCCTCGGAGAGATACAACACTTTTATGGCATCATTTGGTTAGTTTAAGAAAGATTTTGATATTTTTTACCTTCCTACGTCTTAGTAGAGTTGAAATGAACATTTAGCTTCTTCCAAAGTCTTCCTCAGAGAGACACAACACTTTTATGGCATCATTTGGTTAGTTTAAGGAAGATTTTGATATTTTTTACCTTCCTACGTCTTAGTAGAGTGTCAATGAACATTTGGCTTCTTCTAAAGTCTTCCTCAGAGAGATACAACACTTTTGTGGCATCATTTGGTTAGTTTAAGGAAGATTTTGATATTTTTTACCTTCCTACGTCTCAGTAGAGTGTCAATGAACATTTGGCTTCTTCTAAAGTCTTCCTCAGAGAGATACAACACGTTTATGGCATCATTTGGTTAGTTTAAAAAAGATTTAGATACTTCTTCCCTTCCTACGTCTTAGTGAGTTTAAAAGAACATTCCAAATTCACATTGGAAAAGATGTAATGTTTCTTCCATTGTCGTAATTAAAAAAAAAGAGTTGAAGTAACCCATGGACTTCTTCCAGAGACTTGTAAGAGTATTTTAAGAAGCCAGTGGCTTTCTTCCATCACCTGGTACAAAACACATAAAAGTTCCCGTTAATTTTAACGTCTGCGGTTGATATTAAATCATGTTCATCACGCCATTGTCGAAAACCGTGCGCCACCATAAAATTTATACATATATATTTTTTAACAGCGATTATTCCACGTCGACAAAAAAAAAAATAATAAAAAATCGCGTGCCAATTCGGTCCTCGCGTAATTTATGGCCATTAAGTTTATAAAACTGCTAACAAACATAATGTCCCATAATAATTCAAAATTCACATTTGGACCTTTGGTCGGGGAAAATATATATATACACATATTTACGGCCGGCATAAAACACATCCGATGGGGCAATAAAAAGCGTTCGTCCTGTCAAAATGCATCAATCACGCCGGTTTTATTTGCCAGTGTAAATATTAACGTGGATTTTATTTTTGGTCGTTATTATTGGACGAATGAAAAATTGATGTTTGGCAAATATGAGTTCATTTACGGTTGTAACGCTGACTGCTCATCGTTCCGGTAAACAACCGGGCCGTATTAGTGTTGATGAATTTGCTCAAAACATTTTCAGTTATGAAAAAATGCAAACATTAAAGGTGCAAATCGTTTAGTGTAGCAGGAACGATTGGGAACCAAGTGACTGGTGTCTCTGGGCTGCTCGTGTCACTCTTCGTCGTTTCCATGGTAATAAATACATCTTATCCATCACACGGAAACGTCACCTGATGCATTATTTATGCAAGCAGTTGATTAAATTGATATCAATACTTAAATCTTGACCCCTTAGATAAAAATAGTAGTCTCCTTATCTTTATATGTACAACACACTCAAACTATTTATCGTAAGGTCAATACTACATTATTTAATTGATTGATGATATTTAATTTAAAAAATAAATAAACTTTCTTCTCTAAAAATACTACAATTATTTGTTACATTTCATTTTAATTTGTCTGACAGAAAACACATTTTTCTCAATTTTTTTCTATAAATTTCAGTCGCAAAATATTTTTAAATAGGATAAAATAGTCAAATATATTACTTTAAATAAATGCTACACTTATTTGCTGTATGTCATTTCTTTGTTAATAATTTAATAAAAAGAAAATTTTCTTCTCTGTACCTTCTTATAGAATATAAACCAATCGTAATAACAAAGTTTATTAAGGAGGTCGAAATAGTTAAATAATAAGTACTACAATTATTTGCTACATTTCATCTTAATTTGTCTGACAGAAAACATCATTTTATCAAATTTTTTCTATAATTTTTAAACACAAAGTATTATGAAATATGATAAAATTTAATAAGTAGAAAACTTTCTTCTCCAAACCTTCCTACAGAATATAGACACCAATCGTAATAACAAAAATTATTAATAGATCCAAAATAGTTAAATAAATACTACAATTATTTGCTACATTTCATTTTAATTTGTCTAACAGAAAACACCTTTTCCTCAAAATATTTCTATAAATTTTAGTCATAAATATTATGAAATAGGATAAAATAGTCAAATTATTACTTTAAATAAATACTACATTTATTTGCTACATCTCATTTCATTGTTAATAATTTAATAAGCATAAAACTTTTTTCCCTAAACCTATCTACACTCATCGTAATACCAAAACTTATCAAGAGGGTCGAAACAGTTAAATAATAAATGCTACAGTTATTTGCTACATTTTATTTTAATTTGTCTGACAGAAAATAACTATTGTTCAAAATGTTTCTATAAATTTTTAGTCACAAAATATTATGAAATAGAATAAAATAGTTGGATCTAATATTTTAAATAAATACTACGCTTATTTGCTACATCTCATTTCATTTATAATAATTTAATAAGCAAAAAACTTTTTTCCCTTAACTTTTCTATAAAATATAAATACTCACCATAATAACAAAACTTATCAAGAGGGTCAAAATAGTTAAATAATAAAAGCTACAATTATATGCTACATTTAATTTATCTGACAGACTGTTTTTTCAAAATTTTTCTATAAATTTTTAGTCACAAAATATTATCAAATAGGATCAAATAGTAACTTGTGTGTACTTTAAATAAATACTACATTTATATGCTACATTCCATTTCTAATAATAATTTCATAAACAAAAAAACTTTCTTCCCTAAACATTTCTATAGAATATAGACATCAATCATAATAATAAAATTTATTAAGGGGGTGGAAATAGTTAAATAATATATACTACAAATATTGCTACATTTTATATTAATTTGTCTGACAGAAAACACCTTTTTCACAAAATTTTTATATAAATTTTAAACATTAAATATTATGAAATGAGATAAAATAGTCAGATCTATTACTTTAAATAAATACAAATACAATTATTTGCCTCGTTATATTTTAAATTAAAAGACAGAAAACACTTTTTTATTAATATTTTTTATAAATTATAGATATTCAATAGGTTTAAATAATTAGATTTACTATTTTAAATAAATGCTACACTAATTTGCTTCATTTTTTGCATTATTATTAGTTTAATAACTAAAGAATAATTTTTTTGCCCAAGGATGTTTCCCATAAAATAATTCGCCGGGACAAATGACGATTGATTCTTGTAGCCGAGCAGCGGGAACGTACCCCAGTTTCCGGTCCCATTATCAATTGTTTTGACTGTGACAATTTGGCGGCGTGCCGCTTGCGAAGGGTGGCGAAACAATCGCCCCCACGAAAGCCGACGTTAGTTTTGGTCCAGCGGCCACGGGACGAGCGGCTGCTGCGGACGGTTTCAATTTGAGGCCCCGGACTGATACGTCTTAATCAGATTTCGGGGCTCAAATCGTATGCACCCTCTTTCGCTGGCGGTTTTACGCCGCCACCGGTCCGGGATTTAACCGACCGGAATACGCGGTGCGTCTAACAAATTGTTTTATTGCGGGGGGACGGACTTGTGTTTTGTTTAATTGAATCAAACGTTTAATTTATTAATTAATTCATACTGTAGGTAATTAACAATGACATGAATCACGAGACTTTTTCGAAATGGATCCAAACACCGTCAGCGGGAGACTGGACGAAGGTTGTGGCGGCTATCCTCAAGGGCACTCTGGTCCTTTCGTTCAGGGTTAATCTGTGGTTCTTAATTAGGGATATCAGGCCGAGTTTCGATTGCATTAGGCCAAACCTCAAACCTAAAAAGTCTCACTTAACACAAAATCTGAGCTAATAGAAAGTAAACTGGACTCACCAATGCAGTTCCTGCTTCCTTCTCCGAAGGGGATGTAGGCAAACTGGTCAATCTTCTGCTTATTCTCTGGTGAAAACCTGTCTGGATTATATTCTAGGGGGTTGTCGAAATGTTTGGGGTCGTGTTGAATTCCCATAATGGGTATAATCACCCTCATACCTTTTTTAACTACTATGTTTGACTCAGGAAGTTTGTAGTCACTCAAACACACCCTGGGAACGTTTGGAATTGGAGGATGTATCCTTAAAGATTCTAAAACCAATCATTTTACTATTTTAGTTGTATTTTATAAGGGTTAATTTACCATCAAGGACCTGAGACAAGTAAGTCATATCATTCAACACCTCATAAGTTAACTCATTGTTGTGCTTCTTCAAGACATCATTGATCTCCTTCCTGAGTTTATCCTGAATGGTTTGGTGTCTTGCCAACTCGTAGAGGGTAAATGTCATTGTGGTGGCCGACGTCTCATACCCAGCAGCAAAGAACACGAAGCACTGAGCAACGATCTCATCCATGGTCAACTCGTTGCCATCACCTTTGTACTCGTTGTTTTTACTCTTCATATCCATAACCAGTTGTAGGAAGTCCTTCCTGACAATGTTGTTTTCCTCCCTGTATTTAATGGAGTCGTTGACCACTCCGTAGAAGAATTTGCTTATTTCGGCGTCGAAGACTCTTACTCCCAAAGCCCTGGCTATGTGAGGGAACGATATGCACACGATTCTTCTGAATGTCTCACGAACTGAAGACGTAAATATTCTTTTGCCGTAGACTCTGAAGGGGGAATTATCATCCTCGAAGCTGTTACACTCCAAGCCGAAGGCGCACGAACCTAAAACACCAAACTTAGATGAACTAACACCAATGTTAATTGAGATTAGTACCAATGATGTCCATGGTGAACTTCTCGAGCATGTCTTTGATATCCACGGCCTCTTTGCTCTTAGCTTTGATGGCCACTTCAGTTTCTAGTAGTTTACCACACTCCAGCAGTATTGGGAACATGGACTTCATCTTCCCGGTGCTGAATGTGGGAGTGACCTTCCTCCTCAAGTTCCTCCACTTGGACCCCGATATCGAAATCAGGTGGGCACTGATCGGGTCCGTCTTCTCGTTGTAATACAACCCCCTGTCGCTGAAGTTGTTGAAGTCCTTCGTCATGATCAGTTTCACGTAGTCCAAGTCGGCCAGCAGTATCCCAGGGGAGGTCATGAAGTACATGCCGATGCACTTCAAGCCTCTGGCTCTGGCCTCCATGTACACCTCCTCCAGCTGTTCTCCGTTGTGCCTTCGGTGCTTCGACAGAGGGTTGGAGAGATTACCGAAGGGGAACTTGGGTTCGGAGTATGGCACGTTCATTCTCTTCCAATAGGTCATGCTCCATTTTAGGTAGGCCACTGTGACGCACACCAAGGCCACCAGGATGCCCAAAAGGTCCAGGGTTAAGTTGGTCGTCACCAGAGACATCGTGAATACTGCACTGTCAACACCTAAACTGAATTATCACTGTTTTAGAATATATATTGTGATTGTCATCACCTCAAGGTTATCTATAATTACGTGTATTTTTGTAACTTATTTATTTAATATTTAATAGTTTAATAGACTTGTTGATAAGGTACTTTTTATTATTTTGCTTATATTAGTTAACAGGTGTGTGAATACATATTTAATAATATTTACATACACGAGTAAAAGTTTAATAAATCACCTAGTAAATTGTTAATAATAACAATAAACAAAAACATTGATATTATCTTATCAATGCCAGACACAATTTTTGAAGCAAAATAAAAATTTTAAAACTTCTATTTTAAAATTTTTTGGGGTTTTATTCAAGTCTCAAGTGACAAATCTAAATAACAAATATCAAGAAAATCTAAAATTAATTAAACTAACTTTGTTAAAATATTCATCAAGTTTTAGGAACAATTAGTTGGACGTTGGGTTTAATTATCTGTGATTAGAGATATTCTGGACCGCCACGAACACTTCCAACTGTTTAATTATGATAAGTATCTATAATTTACTCTTTGAAGTATTTGCATGGCAAGAAATTTAATGGGTTTTAATTATGTTAAGTATTGGTACTTAAGAAAAATAATTTGTGCCAAGTAAAAACGAACAACAAATTAATAACAAATCTTCATTATTTTAATACACCATTAGTGTTTGTTTAAAGTATCAATTATAATAAATTGATGTCTTAAAGAACCATTAGCAATTATATAAATGTTCTTTGGTATTCCATATAAAACGATGGCACTGGAAGATGAAATTTTTGGTACGGTCATCACCATAATGAGATTCCATGGTCTGTGGAACATGGAACTTAACACCAATCGTTTCAAGCTACTAAAAGTCGTGGCATTTTATGGAAGCTCTTATGGAATTGTAGCGGGTTGTCTTCTCCACTTATTTTTTGGAGAACACGGTGAGTACCGCCATTAAGCTGAACGTCTCTGACACATTTTATTGCACAGACAACGACATCATGGACATATCAAACGACATACTATACACTATAATGGGTGCCTTTTACTTGTACGTATTTTTGGTCTTCTTGTCCAAAATCGAAGCGTTCTTTCAGTACGTAGACGAAATTAAAACCAACTGGGAGTTCGGAGTACCGAAGGCGATACATGGGCTCAATAAAAAGCACGACTTATACGCCAAGTCGATCTACTGCATGACGTTTTTCTCGGTCATCGGTTTGGCTGTGTTCGTCCATTTCGGAAAGCCTTATTGCGAAAGGAAGAACGAACTGTACGGTACTCACAACACTTGCGGACTGCTCGGGCCGTTCTTTATACCCGGATTTAATACGGACGACTATCAATTGTTGATATTGGGTTGTCAGTTGTATAGTGTACTTTTAACGACTCCGACCATCACGACTTGCAGCTACTTTGGTGCTGCGATGGTGGATGTGATCACCTTGAAGCTGGCCCATTTGAACGAACACATAGAAGACGTTTCTGATTGTTCCACGTACCATGAGCAACGAAATAAGTTGACGTTTTGTGTTAAATATCACAATCACATCATGGGGTTTGGCTTAAAGTATTTTGATTGAGTTTTTACAGTCAAAGTTTGATTTTAGTTTGCATCGACAGTTGCTGGACTGCACAGAGACCATCAGTAGCGTCCACTTTATGTTGTCGGCGTTAATAATTGGTATCATCATCTACCAGCTTTACATAGTAAGACTTTATTTTTACATAAAGTAGTTGGTAGTAATTTTTTTGTAGGACATCAACGTATTTACAATATGTCAAGTATGTGGATGGTTTGGAATCATAATTCTGTTGAGTTTGTCTGGACAAGCATTAGTTAATGAGGTATATCTGGTACTGAAGTTATTTCTTTGTTTCTAACTAATCAGTCATAGAGTGAAAAAGTTGCTCCAACTACATATAATATAAAATGGTACGACATGGATTTGAGACTCAGAAAGACAATTCAAATGATGATATTGAAAGGCCAAGAACCCATGTTTTATTCTGCTGGCATATTCTATGCATATTCCTTTGAATTATTACTGAAGGTACGATTAAAGTTTTAATTTAATATTCATGTTGTGTATATAAATATTTATTTTATAGATTGCTTACGATGGATTTACTTTCAGAACAATCTTAAATGATTTAAATTCCAGGTTTTAATCATCTATAACTATTTGTTAACACTGGGTAAATTGTGAAGTACTATATTTAATCTAATTATACTTATCAAATGTCTGCATCAATTTTTCATATGTCGTCAGCATTAAATTTGAAAGTTAATAATATACATAAGTATCTTAATTACATGTTATTTCAGGATCATTGCTAAGAATTTCAATTTCATTGGAGGCTTGAAGGTATTTTTGTTTTGAGAAAATAAATCGATCTTCTGCATTGATTAATTTTTCAAATAGGCATAATTTCATTAAAATTCACTTTGAGAAAAGACTACAGTTATAAATAAGACTAAAAATTAAGCTTAAATAAATAACTAATTAAATAAAAATAATAATAAAATTATTAATTATGTAAAAAATTCTTAATTTTTTTTTCAAATTAAAAAAAAAAAATGAAAATAACGAATTAAATTAAAAATAGGTTGTCCATTTAAATTTAAAAAATTAATTAAAAAAAAAACAATTAAATTAAAATGAAATTAAAATTTTTATTTAAATTTAGAGAATTTAGAAAATAGAGCTTAAAAAATTAAAAATATTCAATTAAATTAAAAAAAAAATCTTAATTTTAAATATACAATAGAAAATTAAGCAAAAAATTGAAAAGGGAAACAATTAAATCGTTATTTTAAATTTATAGAATTTAAGGAATTAAGATTAAAAATTAAAAGTAATTAATTAAATTAAAAATAAATATAAATTTATCAATTTATATTTATAAAATTTATAAATTAAAAAATATATGATTAAAACATAATAAAATCATTAATTTACATTTATAAAGTTTAAAAAATGAAACTTTAAAATTAAAAAAAAATAAATAAAAAATAATAAAATCGTTAATTTATATTTTTTTATTTAATATAAAATTTAAAGAATTAAGCTTGAAAATTAAAAGTAATCAATTAAATTAAAATAATTAATAATTATTTAATTTAATTGATAAATTTAAAATTTTAATTTGTCATATCTAAAGAATTAAGTTTAAAAAATTAAAAAATATTAAAATCGTAAATTTATATTCAAAAAATTTGATAAAATAAGCTGAAAAATTAAAAATTATGAATTAAATTAAAGAAGTAACATTAAAATTGTAAATTTAAAATTAAAAAATATAAAAAAATACATTTTAATTAAATAGGAATAAAAACGATAATTTAAAATTATGAAATTTAAAAAAATAGGTTTGAAAATGAAAAAATGAATAAATTAAATTAAAAAAATACTAAAATTATTAATTAAAAGTTTTAAGTGATCAATTTATTTAAAAATTATTGAAACAGTTATTTTATATTTATAAAATTTAAAAATTCAAGGTAAAAAAATTAAAAAAAAATAATTTAATTAAAAAATAATAAAACTTTAATTTATGCTTTAATTTATTTATAAAATTTAAGGCATAAAAATTAAAAGTAATTAGTTAAATTAAAGAAGTAATAATTAAATCATTAATTTAAATTTATCATATTTAAAAAATTAAAATAAAAAAAAATAATTAAAAAATAATAATTAATTAAAAAATAAATAATAATAAATGTCAAAACTAATCAGTTAAATTAAAAAAATAATGATGAAAATAATCAATTTTATTTTATCATATTTAAAAAAATTTAGCTGAAAAAAATTGGAAATAACCAATTAAATTAAAAAAATAATAAAATTATAAATTAAAATTAAAATTTATGTTTAAAACGTTAAAATTAATTTAAAACTAAAGTAATCAATTAAAATAAATAGAAATATAAAATATAAATTATAGCAACAATATCATTATCCAATAAAAAAATTAAACAATAATAATAATAAAATTATTAATTTAAA
The DNA here is from genome assembly GCF_024364675.1 of Aethina tumida. Taxonomy (NCBI): domain Eukaryota; kingdom Metazoa; phylum Arthropoda; class Insecta; order Coleoptera; family Nitidulidae; genus Aethina; species Aethina tumida. Next base: position 15,764,710 of record NC_065440.1, on the reverse strand, counting down.
TTAAAAAAAAAATTAAATTTAGAGTATTAAAATAGTATATTAAATACATACAATTTTGTATTAAAATATTAAAAATCCTGCTAACACAAAATAAAAAAAATAAGAAAATTATTATTTTAAATTTATAAAATTTAGAAAAATATCTTTGGTAAATTCAAAATAATCAATTGAATTAAAAAGATTAATAATAAAATTATTAATTAATATGATAAAAAAGTAATCAAGTAAAAAATAATAATTAACAGTTAATTTAAAATTAAAAAATTAAAAATAATTTAAATTTAATAAATTTGAAATATATGTATAAATTAATGTGTATAACATGTAACAGAGGGGATTCCCAGACAATGAGTGTATTTGAAATATGACAATCACCGAAAATAAATCGCAACAAAACCCACGAAAAAAATATAAACCCGAAGCTCCGCTAAAACAATGAATCGTCAACGAATTGCGGGCCTCGTCATCGGATCGCGGTCGGTGTCCCTTTGGCGCTTGTCGTACAGCGACGTGTTAATAGTAAATTCTAATTAAACGCTGGAACAATCGAGGTGTTTGTCCATACGTTAACCGTTTACATGATGGCGCACCGGTGTCGTCGTTACTCACCACGTCAGACGTCAAACTTGTAATCCCGTTTTTCTTTTATTTATTTTTTTTCCTTCTTGCATTTGCTACGTTTCGGTCGGACGTCGTTCCATCAATGTCCCTCCCGGTCGCGGCCGTTTTTTATTTTATGCCCGCAACCTGCAACTACAATCGCCCGTTTTCCCCGAGATTTATCCATCAAAAGCCCGCTCCGCGTACGGACACGCTTAATTGTTCGATGTTCGCGGAGACGACACGGTCGTAAAGATCGGGCTAATCAACGGGATCGACGGACGGAACGCATCGCCACAGGAGACGTGGCAACCCACCGTGGCTGGATTTTCAACAATGTGTCTTTAAATACTTAAAAAAAAAATACTTGCTTTAATGGCACAGAGTTTATAGAAACAATTTTGAAACAGGACTCCTCAAGCTTCAAGCATCTTGACCCATCAGGAAGCTTTGGGTACTCCTGGAGCATCAAGCTTTGCTGGAGTATTGAGTAGTCTTAAAGAAGTTCTACTGTAACAGGCAGTTGTCCATCATCCTCAAGTATTCCTGGAGCATTCAAGGCTCCCGGCACTGGAAGGTGCAATTTTTGGTACCACCACCGCCATATTGAGATTCCATGGTGTGTGGAACAAAGAACTAAACACCAGACGTTCCCAACTACTAAAACTGGTGGTATTTTACGGGACCTCTTATCTAATCGTTATTTGTTTGTCTTCTCCACTTATTTTTTGGAGAACACGGTGAGTACCGCCATTAAGCTGAACGTCTCTGACACATTTTATTGCACAAACAACGACATCATGGACATATCAAACGACATACTATACACTTTGATGGCTGCCTTTTACTTGTTCGTATTTTTTGTCTTCTTGTCTAAAATCGAAGCGTTCTTCGAGTACGTAGACGAAATTAAAACCAACTGGGAGTTCGGAGTACCGAAGGCGATACATGAGCTCAATAAAAAGCACGACTTATACGCCAAGTCGATCTACTGCTTGACGTTTTTCTCGGTCATCGGTTTGGCTGTGTTTGTCCATTTCGGAAAGCCTTGTTGTGAAAGGAAGAACGAACTGTACGGTACTCGCAACACTTGCGGACTGCTCGGGCCGTTCTTCATACCCGGATTTAATGCGCACGACTATAAATTGTTGATATTGGGTTGTCAGTTGTGTTATGTACTTTTAACGACTGCGACCATCACGACTTGCAGCTACTTTGGTGCTGCGATGGTGGATGTGATCACCTTGAAGCTGGCCCATTTGAACGAATGCATAGAAGGCGTTTCTGATTGTTCCACGTACCAAGAGCAACGAAATAAGTTGACGTTTTGTGTTAAATATCACAATCACATCATGGGGTTTGGCTTAAGGTATTTTGATTGAGTTTTTACGGTCAAAGTTTGATTTTAGTTTGCACCTTCAGTTGTTGGACTGCACGGAAACAATCAGTAGTGTCCACTTTATGTTGCCGCCCTTAATAATTGGCATCATTATCTACCAGCTTTACATAGTAAGACTTTATTTTTACATAAGGTTGTTGGTAGTAAATTTTTTGTAGGACATCAACGTATTTACAATATGTCAAGTATTCGGATGGTTTGGAATCATAATTCTGTTGAGTATGTCTGGGTAAGCACTGGTTAATGAGGTATATCTGGTACTGAAGTTATTTCTTTGTTTCTAACTAATCAGTCATAGAGTGAAAAAGTTGCTCCAACTACATATAATATAAAATGGTACGACATGGATTTGAGACACAGAAAGACAATTCAAATAATGATATTTAAAGGCCAAAAACCCATGTAATATTATGTTGGCATATTCTATGCATATTTCTTTGAATTATTACCGAAAGTACGATTAAAGTTTTAATTTAATATTCATGTTATGTGTATAAATATTTATTTTATAGATTGCCTACGATGGATTTACTTTCAGATGATGTAAATTTCAGGTTTTAATAATTTCTGAGTATTTGTTAACACTGGGTAAATTGTGAAGTATTATATTTAATCTAATTATACTTATCAAATGTCTGCATCGATTTTTCATATGTCGTCAGCATTAAATTTGAAATTAATAATATACATAAGTATCTTAATGACTTGTTATTTCAGGATCATTGCTGAGAATTTCAATTTCTTAGGCTAATTGAGAAAATAAATCGATCTTATTCATTGATTAATTTTTATAATGGACATAATTTTGACTCGTATAAGCAAAAATATCCACTCAATCCAACATCAGTCCACCACCAGACCCCTGTAAACATGCGGCCCAATAAAAATAAAAATGTGCAACACACATAATTAAACGACAGTTTAAAATCCACTTTCCCAGCCGGATTGCGGTGCCGGGATGCCCGAAATATTTCTACAGATCGAATCTGGCGGCCTAACCTTGTCATATCATCGTGTTTAACACTATCCACGGCGATCGTAGATTGGTCCACCAGGTTCGGACGCCTTTGTCCGCCGTCCGATAATTAAGTCTGTGACATTTTAAGTGTCTCAAAAAAGATGGATCGTTCCTGTGCGGCCGCGTGGAATTTTTCCTTTCGTTTTTGTGTCGTACAAGAGGTACTACAAGGAACTGTATCAAGGACCTTTTGTTTCTTTTTTTTATTATTGTTTAGAGGCGGTGACGTTTCGGATTATTGGGAATTAATAGTCGACGACGAATTTGTCTCTTTTTCTCTCCCAGTGGTTGTGACGGTCGTGATTTTATCGGTTGCCATACGAATTTTTCATAGTCACCATTGGGTTTGTTTTTTACAGAAAATGAAGAATCACCAGTGATCTAATCTGTCTTTTAATCTTGAAGATCTAAGAACTAAAGTAAATATCAGCACAGGTGACGTCATTGGTGTCTATTTTTATTGTAATAAGTTATTACGAACAGCTTACGAAGCCTCCACATCACCCAGACATCATTAACAGTTCAAAGAGTGTTAACACCAAATAACAAAGACGACGGTGTTTTATTGCCCGTTCGATTATTCCGAAAATCGCCACCGTAAATCTTCGAACAACCGAAAATACCCTTCAGCATAGTTATTAGTTGGAAACGGTCTTGGCGTAATTCTCATGGGCCGCGAGGATGCCCCGAATTTCGGCCTTACATATCTAGGATGCCTCGCGCCGGATTCCTGCCGTCCCCCGGCCAGATTCTACGGACAGATACCGGCTCCGTGTCAGACGATTACCGATTGTTATTAGGACCACAGCCATTGTTTCTGCTCACCGGCCAGATACGTAACCGATAAAAACCGGAGACGCTGAGGATGATGTAAAGGTCAGGTCTTCGGCGACGTTTATCGGACGCTGCTCATCTAAATCGATTCGAACGTGTTTTTTTAATGTCATTCGGTTTAATTTGGAATGAATTTTGAGGGATTCCGGAGGGTTGTTGCGGTCCGATTTGGTGCCGATACGGATGGACGTCTTTATCCATCCTAGGGCTTCTGAAGAAGTGAAAGTCTTTAATTAGGCGGGATCGGTGGTTGCGTAAATCCGCCAGAGGCAGGAAACTTAAATCACCCGCGGACGTGGGGGATTTTTCCGAATGCAAATCGACCCAGCGACCGGAGGAACCGAAGGAATCGATCGATCAATCAGCGGTGTTCGTCCCCGAGGCGAACGTCGTTCGATTTTTATGAGCGTTAATTTTCAGAATGTCGATGGACAATTGTCACTCGGCTCTTCGTTCCGGTCGCAACGACTGACGTGTACGCAATAAATCGCCGGCGTGGAGAACAATTGAAGATATTTCGTGCAGATAGGGGGACGATTAAATGCGAGTACGGTCAGGAATTTTTAATTAGTTTTCGGCTTATATAGGCTCGGCCCTCGGGCCAACGTTCATTCTTCAGGGTGACTTAAATGATTATTTGATCTGAGCAGCTATTTCAATTGGATTGCAATCAAGGTGATTGAAAATTTCATCATTAAGCATCGAGAGTTTATCTATATCTTCTTTCTGGCTTTCTAACTGAGTTTAACACTCATAACAGTTGATCAGCATCTTCTTACCGTTCTTCTGTCTAAGTTCATCTAAGCTTCGAAGGTTCTAATTTATGACCTACACCATATAAAGGGTCAGTAAAGCTCTTAATGTACTTCTAGATCTAGATTATGATGCTCTGAAGACTTCTGAAGACATCAACTCGTGACCTGCAGAATTTAAAGGATTTGGAGTTATTTTGTCTTTGGTTTCAAGAATTTTAAGGATCTAAGATGACAGCTATTTTAACTAAATTATAAGTACACCAATTAAAATTTCATCATTAACCATCAGCAGTTTATCAGTAAAGTTCTTCCTATACTTCTAGATGTAGATTATGAAGTTCTGAAAATTTCTGAAGACTTCAACTTGTGACCTACAGAATTTAAAAGGTATGAAGATGTTATTTTGTTTTTGGTTTCAAAAATTTTAAGGATCTAAGATTCTGTTTTTAGTTGATTTCATCAGTTGAAAATCTTAGAAGCTGTTTCAACTGAATTGTAAGTACACCAATTAAAATTTCATCATTAACCATCAGCAGTTTATCAGTAAAGTTCTTCCTATACTTCTAGATGTAGATTATGAAGTTCTGAAAACTTCTGAAGACTTCAACTTGTGACCTAAAGAATTTAAAAGGTTTGGAGATGTTATTTTGACTTTGGTTTCAAGAATTTTAAGGATCTAAGATTCTGTTTTTAGTTGATTTTATCAGTTCAAAATCTTGGAAGCTGTTTCAACTGAATTGTAAGTACACCAATTAAAATTTCATCATTAACCATCAGCAGTTTATCAGTAAAGTTCTTCCTATACTTCTAGATGTAGATTATGAAGTTCTGAAAAATTCTGAAGACTTCAACTTGTGACCTACAGAATTTAAAAGGTTTGAAGATGTTATTTTGTTTTTGGTTTCAAAAATTTTAAGGATCTAAGATTCTGTTTTTAGTTGATTTCATCAGTTGAAAATCTTGGAAGCTGTTTCAACTGAATTGTAAGTACACCAATTAAAATTTCATCATTAACCATCAGCAGTTTATCAGTAAAGTTCTTCCTACCCTTCTAGATCTAGATTATGAAGTTCTGAAAACTTCTGAAAACTTCAACTTGTGACTTACAGAATTTAAAAGGTTTGGAGATATTATTTTGTCTTTGGTTTCAAAAATTTTAAAGATCTAAGATTCTGTTTTTAGTTGATTTTATCAGTTCAAAATCTTGGAAGCTGTTTCAACTGAATTGTAAATACACCAATTAAAATTTCATCATTAACCATCAGCAGTTTATCAGTAAAGTTCTTCCTACCCTTCTAGATTTAGATTATGAAGTTCTGAAAACTTCTGAATGCTTCAACTTGTGACCTACAGAATTTAAAAGGTTTGGAGATATTATTTTGTCTTTGGTTTCAAAAATTTTAAAGATCTAAGATTCTGTTTTTAGTTGATTTTATCAGTTCAAAATCTTGGAAGCTGTTTCAACTGAATTGTAAATACACCAATTAAAATTTCATCATTAACCATCAGCAGTTTATCAGTAAAGTTCTTCCTACCCTTCTAGATCTAGATTATGAAGTTCTGAAAACTTCTGAATGCTTCAACTTGTGACCTACAGAATTTAAAAGGTTTGGAGATATTATTTTGTCTTTGGTTTCAAAAATTTTAAGGATCTAAGATTCTGTTTTTAGTTGATTTCATCAGTTGAAAATCTTAGAAGCTGTTTCAACTGAATTGTAAGTACACCAATAAAAGTTTCATCATTAACCATCAGCAGTTTATCAGTAAAGTTCTTCCTACCCTTCTAGATCTAGATTATGAAGTTCTGAAAACTTCTGAAAACTTCAACTTGTGACTTACAGAATTTAAAAGGTTTGGAGATATTATTTTGTCTTTGGTTTCAAAAATTTTAAAGATCTAAGATTCTGTTTTTAGTTGATTTTATCAGTTCAAAATCTTGGAAGCTGTTTCAACTGAATTGTAAATACACCAATTAAAATTTCATCATTAACCATCAGCAGTTTATCAGTAAAGTTCTTCCTACCCTTCTAGATCTAGATTATGAAGTTCTGAAAACTTCTGAATGCTTCAACTTGTGACCTACAGAATTTAAAAGGTTTGGAGATATTATTTTGTCTTTGGTTTCAAAAATTTTAAGGATCTAAGATTCTGTTTTTAGTTGATTTCATCAGTTGAAAATCTTAGAAGCTGTTTCAACTGAATTGTAAGTACACCAATTAAAATTTCATCATTAACCATCAGCAGTTTATCAGTAAAGTTCTTCCTACCCTTCTAGATCTAGATTATGATGTTCTGAAAACTTCTGAAGACTTCAACTTGTGACATACATTATTTAAAAGATTTGGGATGTAATTTTAGCTTTGATTTTGAGAAGATTCTTTTTTTATTTGAATTCAAGAGTTGAATATCTCTTTCATCTAATTTCATCATTAGATCATCATCATCATATCCAGATTATGAAATTCTAAAAACTTCTGAAGATGTCAATTCGTGACCTACACATATTGAAAGAATTTGAAGATGTTTAATTTGCTATTTTGTCCTTCTAAATCTATATTATGAGATTCTGAAGACTTCTGAAGACTTTGTTTAATTTGCTACTTTTGTCTTCGATTTCCAAAATTGAAACCAAGGTCTCTCCTAAATAACCATCAATCTTTAAAACTTGTACCCTCAGTTTTTGGTCCATTTGAACAATTAGTCCGATCCCTGCCAGATGACCTGTCCCAACACCCAGAAACAAAAACCGATTATGGTTTTTGGCAGACCGATCGGTCGTGTCATCTCAACCCAAAAATGATTCGAATTCCGAAGCGGCCGTGGGTTTTTAATTGGTCGGATCGGTGTTTGACAAAATATTTATAAGAAATGAACATCGATCGGTCGATCGGATTTCGTCCCACGGATGCGATGTTCGGCGACGACTATTGACAAGGGTCGGGCGTTATCACGACCAACTCGGACCTGTCCCGGTATTTATTGAATGTTATGATATTCATTACAATTTAATTAAGGATCCGGATCGGTTTTTTAAGGGGTACAAATGGTGTTCGGGTTCTATCTGTGCATCTGAGTGTGGAGGAAAAAAATGCGGGGTTGGTGGTGGTAGTGGTGGCTTGTGAGATAGTCTACAAAACAGGTGCTAATGTTTTTTTTAACAAAATACATGGTGGTCCATAACTAATAATTATCGATTGATTATTAGATTTCATAAGTTAATTAACTGTGGAAATCTACTTTAAATACCTTAAATAATATTAATTTTCTATTTGTAATTGACAACAATTGTATAAATTCAGAAATAAAGTGCTGTAATTCAAAATAATAAATAAAATATGTGTTAATTCATACCACAGCAGGAAACATGAATGTATATTATTCATTTTTATTAAATATTTATGAATTAAAATTAACACCTCATGATTTCTTCACCCCAACACATTTTGTTTTATAAATAAATATTACTAGAGCTTGAATTAATTAAATTTAATTTCCAATATGTTTTCCTGAATGATTTCTTATAAGATAGCCCTCCAATTATATTACAGCCAATAAATACCTTAAGAGAGATTCAAAATCAAACTATTCGCCATCGTTAAAATTCATACCATTCAATTTTTTTTTAATTGGAAAGCATGCACAAAAACGTCCGAGATATTTCAAGAACGTTTTTAAAATTTCCCACAGGATATTATATAAACTTATTATGGTGAAGAACTTCCTGGAAGACTATTTTTATATAAAAGTAAGAAATTTTTCTGTGACCTCAGCTTGTTAATCAATTAGTTTTTTACTTGGTCTTTTTGTGTTTTTATTTACTGTTCAACTAATTTAAGTTGCAGTAAAATGGTCTACTGCTCCATACATTTAACATAAAAGAACTAACGATTTATTTTATATATATATATATATATATATATATATATATATATATATATTTCTCTGAATTGAGTTGTACATAAATATAGTAACAAATAATTTCTAAAGGGATTTTAAATACTGTTAAAATGATGAATAGAATTATATACAAATAGACAAATGCTGCATATCAGTCTCACCTATACCAAAGTTTTTGGAATATTGAAAATCTTACATAATAATTTAAAAAATTGTTATTATAAAACAATTATTAATTTCTAGCAAAATAATATTAATAATAATAATAATAATAGTAATAATAATAATAATGGTAATGGTAATGGTAAAAGTAATGGTCGTGGTCGTGGTAGTGGTAGTGATAATGGTTGTAATAGTGGTGGTGGTAGTGGTAGTGATATTGGTAGTGATAGTGGTAGTGATAATGGTTGTGATAGTAGAGGTTGGTAGTGGTCGTGGTAATGGAGTGGTAGTGGTAGTGGTAGTGGTACTGGTAGTGTAGTGGCAGTGGTATTGGTATTGGTATTGGTGTTGATGGTGATAGTGGTAGTGGTAGTGGTAGTGGTATTGGTATTGGTAGTACAGTGGTAGTGCAGTGATAGTGTAGTGGTAGTGCAGTTGTAGTGCAGTGGTAGTGCTGAGGCAGTGCAATGGTAGTGCAGTGGTAGTGTAGTAGTAGTGCAGTGGTAGTGCAGTGGTAGTGCAGTGGTAGTGTAGTGGAAGTGTAGTGGTATTGGTAGTGATTGTGGTAGTGCTAGTGTAGTGGCAGTGGTATTGGTATTGGTATTGGTGTTGATAGTGATAGTGGTAGTGGTAGTGGTATTGGTATTGGTAGTACGGTGGTAGTGCAGTGATAGTGTAGTGGTAGTGCAGTTGTAGTGCAGTGGTAGTGCTGAGGCAGTGCAGTGGTAGTGCAATGGTAGTGCAGTGGTAGTGTAGTAGTAGTGCAGTGGTAGTGCAGTGGTAGTGTAGTGGTAGTGTAGTGGCAGTGGTATTGGTATTGGTATTGGTATTGGTGGTGATAGTGGTAGTGGTTTGGTATTGGTTGTGATAGTGGAGTGGTAGTGTAGTGGAAGTGTAGTGGTATTGGTAGTGATTGTGGTAGTGCTAGTGTAGTGGCAGTATTAGTGGTAGTGCAGTGGTAGTGTAGTGGTAGTGTATAACTCTTTTATTTGATGTGACCTGTTAAAATAATATTAATTTATTATTGTTGTTTTGTACAGTATTATAAAAACTACCTATATTCTTATTCTATAAAATGTTACATACCGTGTCAAAAATGATGGACGTGTCGGACGGAACATCAATACCCTTTTGTAAACAAAAAAGAAAGATATACCCAGTCATCACAGAAATTTAAACTCTTAGCAATAATCTTAAAATAACATATTATTAGGATATTTACGTATATTATTAACTTTAAATTTAATGTTGACTGCATTTGAAAAATCGATGAAGACATTTGATGAGTGTAATTAGATTAAATATAGTACTACATAATTTATCCAGTGTTGACAAATACTCAGAGATTATTAAAAGCTGTAATTTACATCATTTAAGACTGTTCTCAAAGTAAATTCATCATAGGCAATCTATAAAATAAATATTTATTTACATAACATGAATATTAAATTAAAACTTTAATCGTACCTTCAGTAATAATTCAAAGGAATATGCATAGAATATGCTAGCATAATAATACATGGATTTTTGGCCTTTCAATATTATCATTTGAATTGTCTTTCTGTGTCTCAAATCCATGTACCATTTTATATTATATGTAGTTGCAGCAACTTTTTCACTGTGTGCCTGATTAGTTAGAAATAAAGAAATAATTTCAGTACTAGATATACCTCATTAACCAGTGCTTGCCCAGACAAACTCAACAGAATTATGATTCCAAACCATCCACATACTTGACATATTGTAAATACGTTGATGTCCTACAAAAAAATTACTACCAACAACTTTAAGAAAAAATAAAGTCTTACTAGGTAAAGCTGGTAGATGATGATGCCAATTATTAAGGCCGACAATATAAAGTGGACACTATTGATTGTGTCCCTGCAGTTCAACAACTGAAGGTGCAAACTAAAATCAAACTTCGACCGTAAAAACGCAATCAAAATACCTTAAGCCAAACCCCATGATGTGATTGTGATATTTAACACAAAACGACAACTTATTTCGTTGCTCATGGTACATGGAACAATCAGAAACGTCTTCTACGTATTCGTTCAAATGGGCCAGCTTCAAGGTCATCACATCCACCATCGCAGCACCAAAGTAGCTGCAAGTCGTGATGGTCGGAGTTGTTAAAAGTACACAACACAACAGACAACCCAATATCAACAATTTATAGCCGTCCGCATTAAATCCGGGTATGAAGAACGGCCCGAGCAGTCCGCAAGTGTTGCGAGTACCGTACAGTTCGTTCTTCCTTTCACAACAAGGCGTTCCGAAATGGGCAAACAGAGCCAAACCGATGACGGAGAAAAACGTAGTAGATCGACTTGGCGTATAAGTCGTGCTTTTTATTGAGCTCATGGATTGCCTTCGGTACTCCGAACTCCCAGTTGGTTTTAATTTCGTCTACGTACTCGAAGAACGCTTCGATTTTAGACTAGAAGACAAAAAAAACGTACAAGTAAAAGGCAGCCATCAAAGTGTGTAGTATGTCGTTTGATATGTCCGTGGTGTCGTTGTCTGTGCAATAAAATGTGTCAGAGACGTTCAGCTTAATGGCGGTACTCACCGTGTTCTCCAAAAAATAAGTGGAGAAGACAACCCATTAGAATTAGATAAGAGGTCCCATAAAATACCACCAGTTTTAGTAGTTGGGAACGTCTGGTGTTTAGTTCTTTGTTTCACAGATTATGGAATCTCAATATGGTGGTGGTGGTATCAAAAATTGCACCTTCCAGTGCCAGGAGTCTTGAATGCTCCCAGAATACTTGAGGATGATGGACAACTGCTTGTTACAGTAGAACTTCTTTAAGAGTACTCAATGCTCCAGCAAAGCTTGATGCTCCAGGAGTACCAAAAGCTTCAAGAGTGCTCCTTAAGTAATATTTGTAACTTCAAGAGTCCTGTTTCAAAATTATTTTTAAGTACTGAAGTTCTGTTTCAAGATAAATGTACTAAAGTATGTTAATTCTTTTAAACTGAATTGAATTGAAGCCGAAACTAAATTGAAATTTAATATTATTTGACATTAGAGTTGAAATTCAACTATAATTATACCTGGATGTGGATTAGAATTGAAACTGAAGTTGAACCTATATTGAAACTGAAGCTAGGCGTACACCAAAGATGAGGCTAACTGAATCTGCATCTGAGGCTCATTTGAAACTGAAGATATTACACATTAAATTACGATTCAAACAGTAGTTTTAGTTTCCTTTTACATGAAATCCAGAAGCCAGTTGGCGAAAACATACACGAACATAGGAAATCATCCCCCGCACCCACGCAACGCACTCTCACGCACAGCGTGAACGCTTCCTCCACCCCCCCTTGACAAAACGCAATTAACATGTGCAGTGCCATTAACCCCGGCGTCCCGCGGGGCTGCGGATCTCTCGCAAGCACAAAAATTAATTCACCAAGTTGTACGGAATCGACGGCGGGAGAGGAAAAGATGGGAGAGACGAAAAAAAAAAAACGCACGCGTTGCCCGGAAGTCAGATCGCTGGTTTCGCCGGAAGCACAATATCGTTCCGTCGGTTATGCGATGTAATGGCAAATGTCGCTTTGTGCCGCGTTCGAACCAACCCCCTACACCCCGGCCCGGCCGCACATTCTGGTGACAAATTTTTATGGCTCTCTCACTACCCGCCACCATAAAAATCGCCGCATTATACGCCGGTCAGCGCCGGGATAAATCTTCGGGGGTTTTTATTCTCGTCGTAATGTATGTGTGTGTGTGCGGTTGTTTTTCTGTAATAACCCAGTTTCTGGTTAGGGGTTGGTTGGCTTGCTCCTACATTGATTATTTTACTAATTTTTGTTGATTATTTAAACTGAAGCTGAAGCTTCAGAACTAAAAATTGCTCAGGAAGTTTCAGAACTGTATTAATTTTAATTAAATTAATTTAGGATGTTTCAGAACTGTATTAATTTTAAACAAATCAGCTTAGGAAGTTTCACAACCTTTTAAATTTTATTCAAAATTACTTAGGAAGTTTCAGAACTGTCTTAATTTTAAAGAAATTAGCTTAGGAAGTTTCACAACTGTCTTAATTTTATACAAAATTATTTACGAAGTTTTAGAACTGTCTTAATTTTAAACAAAATAGCTTAGGAAGTTTCACAACTGTCTTAATTTTAAACAAATTGGCTTAGGAAGTTTCACAACTGTCTTAATTTTATACAGAATTGTTTAGGAAGTTTCAGAATTGTCTTAATTTTAAACAAAATAGCTTAGAAAGTTTCATAACTGTCTTAATTTTAAACAAATTGGCTTAGGAAGTTTCACAACTGTCTTAATTTTAAACAAATTTGTTTAGGAAGTTTCAGAACTGTCTTAAATTTAAATAAATTAGCATAAGAAGTTTCACAACTTGCTTAATTTTATACAAAATTGCTTAGGAAGTTTCAGAACTGTCTTAATTTTTAACAAATTAGGTTAGGAAGTTTCACAACTGACTTAATTTTATACAGAATTGTTTATGAAGTTTTAGAATTGTCTTAATTTTAAACAAATTGGCTTAGGAAGTTTCACAATTTTCTTAATTTTAAACAAAATTGTTTAGGAAGTTTCAGAACTGTCTTAATTTTAAATAAATTAGCTTAGGAAGTTTCATAACTGTCTTAATTTTATCCAAAATTACTTAGGAAGTTTCAGACCTATCTTAATTTTAAACAAATTAACTTAGGAAGTTTTAGAACTTTCTTAATTTTTAACAAAATAGCTTAGAAAGTTTCATAGCTGTCTTAGTTTTATCCAAAATTACTTAGGAAGTTTCAGAACTGTCTTAATTTTATACAAATTAGCTTAGGAAGTTTCACAACTGTCTTAGTTTTATACAAAATTGCTTGGGAAGTTTCAGAACTGTCTTAATTTTATACAAAATAGCTTAGCAAGTTTCAGAAATGTCTTAATTTTAAACAAATTAGCTTAGGAAGTTTCACAACTGTCTTAATTTTATACAAAATTGCTTGGGAAGTTTCAGAACTGTCTTAATTTTAAACAAATTAGCTTAGAAAGTTCCACAGCTGTCTTAATTTTAACTAAAGTTACCTTAAATACATACATTAACATTACATACAGGGGCGGCATTTTGCCACAAAGAGCCAAACAACCCTTTATCAACAGACAAAACGGTTCACAACAAACGTTAACTCAAATTCGAAGCCGAACAACAACGGTACCAGAACCACTCAGCTACCGTTTCGAAGCCGCCTAATGCGCATCGTAATCTCAAGTGGTCGTACCTATATCATTTACCAAAATCATTTATGCAAATCCTCTTAACCTTGTACCCTTTCACATCGGCCATTGTCAAAGGTAAAAACACTGTGGTGCTTATAGTCGAGCACCATTCGGGGTTTTTACTGTAACAGACACCCGAAAGTTTATTTGACAAACTTAACTCGTCGCTAATAATGGCATTAACCGAAATCGCACAAAGCACACCGCCCATTTTTACAATTGTCGCACTTGAGGCAACAAAAGAAATACCAGCAGACTGGCGCCGAAAATCCCGAAATTGCTACTTGAGAACTTCCTCGAGTGTATTGTGCTTTTAATAGATATTACACCGTTAAGTAGCTGATCGGATTATTGTTTATTTTTGAAATTTGTTTTTGGACAATGGATATGTTAATTATCAATTTTATAATCCAACTTCTTCAAACGCTTTTTATTATTTATTTACTTTTACTTTAGGTAATACCTACATTTATTTTTTTAAGGTCTATTGTTGATATATTATAAATTTTATGGTTGTAAAAAATTGCTTAGCAAGTTTCAGAATCGTCCTAATTTTAAACGAAATTCTTTAGGAAGTTTCACAACTGCTGTAATTTTATTCAAAATTGCTTAGGAAGTTTCAGAACTGTCTTAATTTTATACAAAACTGTTTAGGAAATTTCAGAACTGACTTAATTTTAAACAAATTAATTTAGGAAGTTTCCCAACTCTCTTAATTTTATACAAAATTGCTTTAGAAGTTTCAGAACTGTCTTAATTTTAAACAAATTAGCTTAGGAAGTTTCAGTACTGTCTTAATTTTAAACTAATTACCTTAGGAAGTTTCACAACTGTCTTAATTTTATATGAAATTGATTAGGAAGTTTCAGAACTGTCTTAATTTTAAACAAAATAGATTAAGAAGTTTCACAACTGTCTTAATTTTATCCAAAATTGTTTAGGAAGTTTCAGAACTGTCTTAATTTTAAACAAATTAGCTTAGGAAGTTTCCCAACTCTCTTAATTTTATACAAAATTGATTTGGAAGTTTCAGAACTGTTTTAATTTTAAACAAATTAGCTTAGGAAGTTTCATGACCGTCTTAATTATAAACAAATTAGCTGAGGAAGTTTCACAACTGCCTTAATTTTATACAAAATTGCTTAGAAAGTTTCAGATTTTCCTAATTTTAAACAAAATATCTTAGGAAGATTCACAACTGTCTTAATATTATTTAAAATTGCTTAAGAAGTTTCAGAACCGTATAAATTTTAAACAAATTAGCTTAGAAAGTTTTACAACAGTCTTAATTTTATACAAAATTGCTTGGAAGTTTCAGAATTGTCTTAATTTTAAATAAATTAGCTTAGGCAGTTTCAGAACTGTCTTAATTTTAAGCAAATTAGCTTAGAAAGTTTCACAACTTGCTTAACACAGCAAATTGAAGAGTTTACTTCTTAAATCATCAGTTTGATAGACTCCACAATCTTCCATGAAGGACAATTTAGCAAATTATTAAATCTTTGTTCTTCAAACCAAAATTTGGCCCTCGTATCAGAATGAGACCATAAAATTGTTGGCTTCTCAGTTCCAAACTTCTAACTCCTTCTAGAGTTCTTCGTTTTTCACTGGTTCTATAGATTGATTATCTTGCACAATATTTTAAACATCAATTTATTTAACAATATATCTTAGTCGAAGAAAGTAAAACTGCATTTAAACATTGAATCAAGTGAATATTTTAAGCAGATTAATTTAAAGATAATTATATTTATCTCTGATATTGATATTTTACTAATTTTAGCTTGTAACTATTTTTTACACACTTAAACTATGCACTTTGTATCCCAAAAAATGTTGTTTATAAATTACAATCAAAATAGAGAAGCTGATAAGTTTTCAACAGGTATACAAATATTTGAAATTATAATGCAAATTATGCGGTTAAGTGGGCAGTAAAACTTTTGAGGATTTGTGTTATGATACCCTAAGGATTAGGACAAAAGTTAATTTATGTTGTAAACTGTTTTACAACCAGCGAGTGCCCTTTATGATACCGCACTTTATTGAACAAAATAGTGTTGTGTATTTAATAAATTCAGTAATATTATATAATTGTGGTGTCGCATTAAATATTCCGTGTTATTAATCACGCTTTAAATTATTATTCATAAAATCGATAAGATCTCCCGCTCACAGTAATAACGTAAAACAACAATTAATCAATAATATTAATAGACACACAACATTGCGATGTAAATTTTCGCGAGGAATCGACGAAAAAACTTATTTCGCAAACATTAATCAATCACCACCCGGAATCCGTGGCGTGTTTACACACGTAAAATTCCACCCCCGACCCCCGATTCCGTTTTGTTCCGTTTCCGCGTCGCAGCATCCAACGTCTCCCCGTTCCACACGTGACATTTTATTTTTTTCTCCCGTTGCATGGGGGGAAATCGACCAAAAAAAAAAGTGAACGGTCAAGAGGACGGCGAGAAATGACGAGGGGCCTAATTTGCCGTGCCCGGACGAGGCTTATTTTTTTCCTGGCCGGTCCGTTTCTTTTGATATTTCCCTTTTTATTCGCCAAAAATGTCCGGTCCAGCGCTTACGGATCGCCACCCGCACAGTGGTCAGCTCCCCGACCAGTTCTTCCCCTTTGAAGGAGTGTTGGAACTAATTTTTTTAAGTGCAAGCTACAAACAAGGGTCGGGGAATCCCAGAAAAACGACTAAGACCGACAGAAAAAATCCTCAAGATGTTGATATTCATATTTTTACAGTCGGGGGATCCCAAAGGAACGATGTTTAAAGTTCTGGGAATCCCAGAAAAATCTACACATACTAAGAAAAAATTACTTTGTTCCCGTCAGGTATTTTAAATAACAATATTTCACCATTAATTAACAATAGCATTTATTTATGTTACTGGGCGACTGTGCGGATGGTTCGCCGCCCCCGACACCCCCGCCGAATAGCCGCACAAGACCGGCCGATGGCGCGGCGTCGCCTAGCAACGCGATGGACCTAGAATGACCTCTCAACAGCAGATGACTTTATGTCAGCCTCACCGACGGCGTCGTCGATTGGCAAAACGCGTCTCCCCCGCGTCCCGACGCCGCCGCTCATTTCATGCATCGCCGCTCCGGCTCGCACGACGATTCACGACGCTGGATGTGAAGGCCTTTGTCTTAAGCTGTGCGTCGATGATGCAGGGGTGGACTGACGGACGGAAGGGGATGGTTTAAGTGGTGGCGATTGTAGGCCTTCGAAGTGTTTTCTGTTGTTTCACTTGGGTTTAATGATTATGAGTTTGGTAACTGATGATGGAAGGATGTTTTAGAGTTGGAACTTTGGTGATAACTATTTTATGGCAGATTCTGATTCGAAGGTCAAAAACTTAATAATTTGTTAACTTAAGTTTAATGATGGATTATGGAGAATAATAAATCTGAAGAACCTAACATACTTCATTAACAACTGAAGAACGAAGAACCTTCTAGAGTTAGGATTTTGGAGCTAACAATTTTATGGTCAGATTCTTATACAAAGGTCAAAAATTTGAAAATTTGTGGTGGATTCTGAAGGACCACAAACCAATAGAACCTACTTCATCAACAACTGAAGAACGAAGAAGTTTTTAAAGTTAAAACTGGAGACAGATATGTTATGGTCAGATTTTGGTTTGAAAAACAAAGATTTAATAACTTGCTAAATTGACATTCACAGTAGGTTGTAGAGTCTATCAAACTGATGATTTTGAGAAGTAAACTCTTCAATTTGCTATGTTAAGCTCTTCTTCATTGGTATCTAACTCGAGGCTCAATTTAATTTCATCTCTAAAAGGAACCTAAACAATACTGCATAAAATTAAGACAGTTTTGAAACTTCTTAAGCTAATTTATTTAAAATTAAGACAGTTCTGAAACTTCCTACACAATTTTGTATAAAATTAAGACAGTTCTGAAACTTCCTAAACAATTTTGAATAAAATTAAAACAGTTGTGAAACTTCCTAAGCTAATTTGTTTAAAATTAAGACAATTCTGAATCTTCCTAAATAATTTTGTATAAAATAAAGACAGTTCTGAAACATCCTAAACTAATTTGTTTAAAATTAAGACAGTTCTGAAACTTCCTAAACAATTTTATATAAAATTAAGACACTTCTAAAACTTCTTAAAAAATTTTGTATAAAATTAAGACAATTCTAAAACTTCCTAAACAATTTTGTATATAATTAAGACAATTGTGAAACTTCCTATGCTAATTTGTATAAAATTAAGACTGTTGTGAAACTTCCTAAACTATTTTTTTTTTTAATTAAAATAGTTTTGAAACTTCCTAAGCAATTTTATATGAAATTAAGAGAGTTGTGATACTTCTTAAACAATTTTGTATAAAATTTATACAGTTGTGAAACTTCCTATGATAATTTGTTTAAAATTAAGACAGTTCTTAAACTTCTTAAGCACTTTTGTATAAAATTAGGACAGTTCTCAAACTTCTTAAGGAATTTTGTTTAAAATTAAGACTGTACTGAAACTTCCTAAACAATTTTGTATATAATTAAGACAATTGTGAAACTTCCTAAGTTAATTTGTATAAAACTAAGACTGTTGCGAAACTTACTAAACTATTTTTTTTAAATTAAAACAATTCTGAAACTTCCTAAGAAATTTTATATAAAATTAAGAGAGTTGTGATACTTCTTAAACAATTTTGTATAAAATTAAGACAGTTGTGAAACTTCCTAAACTAATTTGTTTAAAATTAAGACAGTTCTTAAACTTCTTAAGCACTTTTGTATAAAATTAGGACAGTTCTGAAACTTCCTAAGCTAATTTGTTTAAAATTAAGACAGTTCTTAAACTTCTTAACCACTTTTGTATAAAATTAGGACAGTTCTCAAACTTCTTAAGCTATTTTGTTTAAAATTAAGACTGTACTGAAACTTCCTAAACAATTTTGTATATAATTAAGACAATTGCGAAACTTCCTAAACTAATTTTTTTAAATTAAAACAGTTCTGAAACTTCCTAAGCAATTTTATATAAAATTAAGAGAGTTGTGATACAATTTTGGATAAAATTAAGACTGTTGTGAAGCTTCCTAAACTATTTTTTTTTAAATTAAAATAGTATTGAAACTTCCTAAGCTATTTTATATAAAATTAATAGAGTTGTGATACTTCTTAAACAATTTTGTATAAAATTAAGACAGTTGTGAAACTTCCTAAGCTAATTTGTTTAAAATTAAGACAGTTCATAAACTTCCTAAGCACTTTTGATTAAATTTAGAACAGTTCTGAAACTTCTTAAGTTATTTTGTTTAAAATTAAGGGAGTTCTAAAACTTCGTAAACAATTTTGCATAAAATTAAGACAGTTCTGAAACTTTCTAAGCCACTTTATTTAAAATTAAGACAGTTCTGAAAGTTATTACGCTATTTTATTTAAAATTAAGACAGTTCAGAAACTTCCTAAACAATTTTGTATATAATTAAGACAGTTGTGAGATGTTAATTTGACTTCTTCTTCAATCAATGCCGATTTGACTTCCGGTTAAAGGGTCCATCGAAGAATGTTTATGGTGGCCAAATTATGACCTGTTAATTGTTGCTTCCGGATGCTAAAACGTTTCTGTGTTTGGCACTGGGATTTTTTTTTGTCCTTTTAGAAATTTACTGGTGTTTGCAGACACTTAGTTTCTCTTTTCGGTGTGGCAATAATTTATTACCATTTATGCAACAGGTCATTGATGGTTATAGAAAACACAATGCGAACATAATGTCGCTTATTTATAATTTAATTTCAAAATTACATTTCATCCCAGTTATATTGTTGTTTCTATCAGCCGATTTAAATTCAATGGGGTATTATAAAACAACAAATCAACTTTATGGTTGTGCAAACAGATTGCCGGATAAAATACGTCCAACTTTCACATGTTGAGGGCATCAAACGGAATCGAAGACATCCGGAAAGTAAGTTTTTCGAAGATCGCTTCTAATTTTGATCGTCTCGCTATAATCGGGGACACGGTGGAATTGACGAGTGGCCTCGTCCCCTCAACAGAGAGAATTGTATCTTTTGCGGCGATGTATAGCCATTAACGAGCGGACAAAAAACCGAGGTTTTGTTCGCTGATGTTTATCGCCCCGGTTGTACAACTCGCCGTTTTCTCATATTAAATTAGCTGAAAGTCGCCTATTAATGACAACGTCCAACGTTCCTATTAATACGAGCCCTCCGATTTTAACTCGGTCCAAAACTTTTATCTCGTCCAAAACCAAAACAACAGAAAAAGAAAGTTGCCTCGACAATTATATTTTGTAATTAGTTGAACGCCGGCCAAGTATGAGACCATTAATAAAACCCCACAATCCAATCGCCATAAATTATAAATACACACATTAACGGCCCGGCAATAAAGTTAATAAACTTATTAAATTTAACATGTCAATTAATTTAGCTGAATGTTGCAAATCATCCGGCAATTTTTCCAATCCGCACATCTTTTTCATGTCGACGTCCCCGACAAACACTTGCACTATATTAACTAGTTTCGAGCCGTTGAAAACATTAGTATTTATGAGTTTGCCAGCATCTTTGCTGGAGTCTTGCAGGCTACCATCAACACTCAACATGTTGCAGGTTTGATTTAAATTAACCGGCTATCAATCGACCGTTTGCTTTGCTTTCTTTGTTGTCGGAAACTCACTGTTAATAAACAATAATCTGTACAATTAAGTTACTCTTAACTGTAAATTGTTTAATTAGTGAGTAA
The DNA here is from genome assembly GCF_024364675.1 of Aethina tumida. NCBI lineage: Eukaryota > Metazoa > Arthropoda > Insecta > Coleoptera > Nitidulidae > Aethina > Aethina tumida. The sequence goes on along the minus strand of NC_065440.1, from coordinate 15,744,026 downwards.
TACAAGGAGCACCAGCAAAACTCAACATAAAATTAAGAAAGTTTTGGAAATTTGGCTATAATTTATACAGTAAACTAATTTAGGAAGATTCAGAACTGTTTCAATTTTAAATAAAATAGTTTAAGGGGTTTCATAACTGTTTTAATTTTATCCAAAATTGCTTAGGAATTTTCAGAACTGTCTTAATTTTAAATAAAATAGCTTAGGAAGTTTCACAACTGTCTTAATTTTATACAAAATTGGATATAAAGTTTTAGAACTGTCTTAATTTTAAACTAATTAGCTTAGGAAGTTTCGCAACTGTCTTAATTCTATACAAAATTGGACATAAAGTTTTAGATCTGTCTTAATTTTAAACTAATTAGCTTAGGAAGTTTCACAACTGTCTTAATTTTATCCAAATTAGCTTAGGAAGTTTCAGAACTGTCTTAATTTTAAACAAACTAGTTTAGAAAGTTTCACAACTCTCTTAATTTTATATAAAATTGCTTAGGAAGTTTCAGAACTGTCTTAATTTTAAACAAATTAACTTTTGAAATTTTACAGCTGTCTTAATTTTATCCAAAATTACTTAGCAAGTTTCAGAACTGTCTTACTTTAAAACAAAATAGCTATTTTATATAAAATTAAGAATGTTGTGAAACTTCCTAAGCTAATTTGTTTAAAATTAAGACAGTTCTGAAACTTCCTAAGCTAATTTGTTTAAAATTAAGACAGTTCTGAAACTTCTTAAGCAATTTTGTATAAAATTAAGACAGTTTTGGAACTTCCTAAGCAATTTTGTATAAAATTAAGACAGTTCTGAAACTTCCTAAGCTAATTTGTTTAAAATTAAGACAGCTCTGAAACTTCCTAAGCTATTTTGTTTAAATTTAAGACAGATCTGTAACTTCCTAAACAATTTTGTATAAAATTAAGACAGTTGTGAAACTTTCTAAGCTAATTTGTTTAAAATTAAGACAGTTCTGAAACTTCTTAAGGAATTTTGTATAAAATTAAGACAGTTTTGGAACTTCCTAAGCAATTTTGTATAAAATTAAGACAGTTCTGAAACTTCCTAAGCTAATTTGTTTAAAATTAAGACAGTTCTGAAACTTCCTAAGCTAATTTGTTTAAAATTAAGACAGCTCTGAAACTTCCTAAGCTATTTTGTTTAAATTTAAGACAGATCTGTAACTTCCTAAACAATTTTGTATAAAATTAAGACAGTTCTGAAACTTCCTAAGCTAATTTGTTTAAAATTAAGACAGCTCTGAAACTTCCTAAGCTATTTTGTTTAAATTTAAGACAGATCTGTAACTTCCTAAACAATTTTGTATAAAATTAAGACAGTTGTGAAACTTTCTAAGCTAATTTGTTTAAAATTAAGACAGTTCTGAAACTTCTTAAGCAATTTTGTTTAAAATTAAGACAGTTGTGAAACTTCCTAAGCTATTTGGTTTAAAATTAAGGCAGTTCTGAAACTTCCTAAGCAATTTTGTTTAAAATCAAGACTGTTGAGAAACTTCCTAAACTAATTTGTTTAAAATTAAGACAGTTCTGATAGTTCCTAAACAATTTTGTATAAAATTAAGACAGTTGTGAAACTTCCTAAGCTAATTTGTTAAAAATTAAGACAGTTCTGAAACTTCCTAACCAATTTTGTTTAAAATTAAGACAGTTGTGTAACTTCCTAAGCAATTTTGTATAAAATTAAGACAGTTCTGAAACTTCCTAAGCTAATTTGTTTAAAATTAAGACAGTTCTGATAGTTCCTAAATAATTTTGTATAAAATTAAGACAGTTGTGAAACTTCCTAAGCTAATTTGTTAAAAATTAAGACAGTTCTGAAACTTCCTAACCAATTTTGTTTAAAATTAAGACAGTTGTGTAACTTCCTAAGCTATTTGGTTTAAAATTAAGACAGTTCTGAAACTTCCTAAGCAATTTAGTATAAAATTAAGACAGTTCTGAAACTTTAAATTAATACAGTTGTGAAACTTCTTTAGCAGCTTTTGTATTAAATTAAAAGAAGCTTTAGAAATGTATTAAATAATAGAAAATTCTAAATGCAAGAGAATGATAACAAACATTACTGATTCATAACAATGGGTTGACTAAGATCCATGCGATAGTTCTAAGTGTCCAGATTAGAATAATGTTTACCTAAGATACCGTCTTTTTGTTCTGGTACACTTAATAAACGACAACATCCGCGTACGGCATCGAAACTTAATGAAGCCGGGGCACAAAGATTCCCGAGGTCCCCCCGCAGGATCACTTGATCCGTCTCAGCGGCACAAAAGACAGTCGTCTGGGGACTTCCCGGAGCCGTACGAACAAAACGTTCGCCGAGTTTGAATGCCTTCGACGGCGGTACCAAAAAAAGCGTCGGCTCGCCACAAAAGCGCGAGCTTCGCGTGGGAGACGGTGTTACCGGGAGACCCGTCATAAAGCCATTATTTCAAAGGAGATTTCGTCTAATTACCGGCGGGAATAATGGCCGGGCCGCGCTTTGATTCAACCGGTCGTCCTGGACCGCGGAATCAAAGGACTGGCTGACGATTTGCCGGTCGGCGTGTTTTGCCGGCGAGATACGCACGCACCTTGTGTTAACCGCTAATTAAACCGTTTATCTTTCAGAACTGCTAAATTGTACATATTATTGTTTATTAACGCTGGAAATCTGATAATAAAAAAATAAGGTTACAATTAAAATCAACTATAGTTAAACTGCTACGTGGGGGGTGTTGGAGGTAGAAGCTTATCTTAATTTTATTCAAAATTATACAAAAAGATTCATAACGCTTCTAATTTTATACAAGACTCCTTAAGAAGTTTAACATCTGTATTAATTTTTCAGAACTGTTTTAATTTTAAACAAATTAACTTAGAAAGTTTCACAGCTATCTTAATTTTATACGAAATTGCTTAGGAAGTTTCAGAACTATCTTAATTTTAAGCAAAATAGCTTAGGAAGATTCACAACTGTATTAATTTTAAACAAAATAGCTTAGGAAGTTTCTGAACTGTCTTAATTTTAAACAAATTAGTTTGGAAAGTTTCAGAACTGTCTTAATTTTAAACAAAATAGTTTAGGAAGTTTCAGAACTATCTTAATTTTAAACAAAATAGCTTACGAAGTGTCAGAACTGTCTTAATTTTAAATAAATTAGCTTAGGAAGTTTCAGAACTGTCTTAATTTTAAACAAATTAGCTTGGAAAGTTGCAGAACTGTCTTAATTTTAACTAAATTATCTTAGGAAGTTTCAGGACTGTCTTAATTTTAAACAAAATATCTTAGAAAATTTCAGAAATGTTTTAATTTGAAACAAAATAGCTTAGGAAATTTCAGAACTGCCTTATTTTTAAACAAAATAGCTTAGGAAGTTTCAGAACTGTCTTAATTTTAAACAAAATAGCTAAGAAAATTTCAGAACTTTCTTAATTTTAAACAAAATAGTTTAGGAAGTTTCAAAATTGTCTTAATTTTAAACAAAATAGCTTACGAAGTTTCAGAACTGTCTTAATTTTAAACAAATTAGCTTAGGAAGTGTCAGAACTGTCTTAATTTTAAATAAATTAGTTTAGGAAGTTTCAGAACTGTCTTAATTTTAAACAAATTAGCTTAGAAAGTTGCAGAACTGTCTTAATTTTAAATAAATTATCTTAGGAAGTTTCAGAACTGTCTTAATTTTAAACAAAATAGTTAAGGAAGTTTCAGAACTGTCTTAATTTTAAACAAAATAGCTTACGAAATTTCAGATATGTCTTAATTTTAAACAAAATAGATTACGAAGTTTCAGAACTGTCTTAATCTTAAACAAATTAGCTTGCAACTGTCTTAATTTTAAACAAAATAGCTAAGAAAATTTCAGAACTGTCTTAATTTTAAACAAAATAGTTTACGAAGTTTCAGAACTGTCTTAATTTTAAACAAAATAGCTTACGAAGTTTCAGAACTGTCTTAATTTTAAATAAAATAGCTTAGGATGTTTCAGAACTGTATTAATTTTAAATAAAATGGCTTAGGAAGTTTCAGAACTGTCTTCATTTTAAACAAAATAGCTAAGAAAATTTCAGAACTGTCTTAATTTTAAACAAAACAGTTTAGGAAGTTTCAGAACTGTCTTAATTTTAAACAAATTAGCTTAGAAAGTTTCAGAACTGTCTTAATTTTAAACTGCCTTAATTGTGTGCAAAATGGTTTAGAAAGTGTTAGAATTGTTTTAATTTTATACAGAACTGTCAAAGCAGATTCATTTCTGTCTCAATCTGTACAAATCTGTTTTAATTTTATACAATTGTAATAATAACGACCTAAGAATTGTCACAGCAGTCTTAATTTTATGAAAAAAATTAGTTTTAATAGCTGTATTAATTTCTTTCAAAAAAGAAGACATTTGAAGGACTGTTTAATAATTTTTTTATACAATTTAAAAAGTATACTTATTTTTTATACAATATAAAAGGATTTAAAATTCCTTTAGAGTTCAGTATGTATTTAAAAGTGCTCTAGACGAAGTTACAGAATTTCTATATAGTTTAATATACAATTGAGACACCTGTAAAACTTCTTCAGTTCTACAATTTAGAGAGTTTCCAATTCTGTGTATTGTTTAATTAATATTCAATTAAGATAATATTCATAAGCAATGTTGAGTGCAATTCAGCTAATTATTTTCAAATTGAACATCCAACGACGACGAGTCTCAGTTTACACACACCATTTGGCGTAAGGACAATAGCGTCCAGAAAATCCACATCGACCAAAACGATTTCCCGCATTTCCCGGCGGCCGTCGTCCGCGTCATTCGTTCCGAAATAAAAGAAATTTATCCCCCATTGTAATCCGATGCCTGATATTTTCGACAATAACGGATAACAAACTGTCCGACCGGACGACGTTCGGTCCGACTCCCCGCCTCGCCCTTTTGTCTTTCGCGATGTTACCAATTGATCCGCCTGACCATTCAAATGTTCCACCGAAGAACACGTACACGTCGGCAATCACGTTCCCATTCGCTTTGACAAATGTTCCGGTATTATAATGTAATGTGGCGCAGTCGATTGCCTTCGCTTTTTTTTATCTTCCTTCCCGTTTTTCGGCCGCCCCGCAACGTGAGTCGTTCCCGTTCCTCGTGCGGGAGGGACAGACGAGATCCGCAACAACCGACGGCGCTAATTAATCCAGCTCGTTACCACCATACTGTTCCAATTTTCCCTTCGGGTCCGGTGGCGCTCGCGGCCTCTCTCTCCGGTCTTGGCGCGGCGCCCACAAAAGGCTCCGCCGGCGTCTGAACAGCATGGTACCAAGCCATGCATGCGAGCCTTTGACGCGGCCCGAAAAATGCGCCGTCTACGATTTTTCGGGGCGACATCCGTCGGACCGTTTATTATTTTTTTTTTCTTTCTTGTTCGTTTTATCGTACGTGGGATCGATTGCAGGTGAAATTGACGGGGTACCATCGATGTATCGGCGCGGTCGCCGGTACGTCGGCGATGTGTAGGTACCACATGGATTTTGACACTTCGGTGGCTTCGACTTTTGGCCGCGTCGAGGTCGAAAGATCGTCGGAAAGGAATGCCTCCCCGAATGACGTCGGAGCTACTGTTATTGTTTTGATACGCGGAATCGCAAACATGGCCACATACACAGGGCGTCCGGCGCTAGCCTGTTCCTCGAACAAAACGAACAAAAAACTTTCAGTCCAACAGTCGAAGAATCGACGCACCGTTGAACGATGTGTCGGTGATGTTGGGACAAAGTTTCGGAACTGGCTTAATTTTAAATAAAATAGCTTAGGAAGTTTCAGAACTGTCTTAATTTTAAATAAAATAGCTTAGGAAGTTTCAGAACTGTCTTAATTTTAAACAAAATAGCTTAGGAAGTTTCGCAACTCTCCTAGTTTTATACAAAATTGTTTAGGACGTTTCAGAACTGTTTTAATTTTAAATAAAATAGCTTAGGAAGTTTCAGAACTGTCTTAATTTTAAACAAAATAGCTTAGGAAGTTTCGCAACTCTCCTAGTTTTATACAAAATTGTTTAGGACGTTTCAGAACTGTTTTAATTTTAAATAAAATAGCTTAGAAAGTTTCAGAACTGTCTTAATTTTAAACTAAATAGCTTAGGAAGTTCAACAGCTGTCTTAATTTTATATAAAATTGCTTAGGAAGTTTAAGGACTGTTTTAATTTTAAACAAATTAACTTAGGAAGTTTTACCACTGTCTTTATTTTATACAAAATTACTTAGGAAGTTTCGAACAGTTGAAAAATGTTTGCCAATGCGTGAAGACATTTCTGAAACTTTCAAAGAGGTTTTGCTTAAGATTGAGGGATTTGTAAAGCTTCCTAGCCAGTTTTATACCAAATTAAGACAGTTTTGAAACCTTTTTTTAGTTTTGTTTAAAATTAAAACAGATATAAAGCTTCCAAGTCAGTTTTGTACCAAATTAAATCACATAAAGGTTCCTAGGAACTGCCGTAGTAAGTGAAGACATTTCAGAAACTTCCAAAGAGGTTTTGCTTAAGATTAAGTCAGTTGTAAAGCTTCCTAGCCCGTTTTATACCAAATTAAGACAGTTTTGAAACTTTATAACTATTTCTGTATAAAATTAAGACAGTTACAAAGCTTCCAAGCCAGTTTTGAACCAAATTAAGTCACTTGTAAAGGATCCTAGGAAGTTTCGTAGCAAGTGAAGACATTTCAGAAACTTCCAAAGAGGTTTTGCTTAAGATTAAGTCAGTTGTAAAGCTTTCTAGCCCGTTTTATACCAAATTAAGACAGTTTTGAAACTTTATAACTATTTCTGTATAAAATTAAGATAGTTACAAAGCTTCCAAGCCAGTTTTGAACCAAATTAAGTCACTTGTGAAGGTTCCTAGGAAGTCTCGTAGCAAGTGAAGACATTTCAGAAACTTCCAAAGAGGTTTTGCTTAAGATTAAGTCAGTTGTAAAGCTTCCTAGCCCGTTTTATACCAAATTAAGACAGTTTTGAAACTTTATAACTATTTCTGTATAAAATTAAGACAGTTATAAAGCTTCCAAGCCAGTTTTGAACCAAATTAAGTCACTTGTGAAGGTTCCTAGGAAGTCTCGTAGCAAGTGAAGACATTTTAGAAACTCCCAAAGATGTTCAGCTTAAGATTAAATCGGTTGTAAAGCTTCCTTGTCAGTTTTTATACCAAATTAAGACAGTTTTGAAACATTATCATTAGTTCTGTATAAAATTAAGACAGTCATAAAGCTTCCAAGTCAGTTTTGTGCCAAATTAAGACACTTGTGAAGGTTCCTAGGAAGTTTCGTAGCAAGTGAGGACATTTCAGAAACTTCCAAAGAGGTTTTGCTTAAGATTAAGACAGTTGTAAAGCTTCTTAGCTAGTTTTATACCAAATTAAGACAGTCCTGAAACTTTATAATTAGTTCTGTATAAAATTAAGACAGTTATAGAGCTTCCAAGTCAGTTTTGAACCAAATTAAGACTCTTGTGAAGGTTCCTAGGAAGTTTCGTAGCTAGTGAAGACATTTCAAAAACTTCCAGTGAGTTTCTGCTTAAGATTAAGACAGTTGTAAAGCTTCCTAGCCAGTTTTATACCAAATTAAGACAGTTTTGAATCTTTTTTAATTAGTCCTGTATAAAATGAACATAATTGTGGAGGCTGTAGTTACTTGTTTTCAAAATTAACACAGCGTGAATGTTTCCACGGAACTCCGCATACAATTTATACAGTTCAAAACATTCTTTGGACGTTCCTCCTCAATTGAGACAACACATCCAACATTGGTAAAGATTCCCACAGTGCGGGGCTCTTAGGGACGGTTGCGTGGCGCGGTAGGGTACGGGGTGCGGGGCGAGGACGAGGTTCGTACGAAACGGCCTCTCATGATTTATTTCGATCGGATCGTGGATGTCGTGAATCGCGTCTCTCGCGGTCCGAGGCGGCTGCGGCCGGCCGCCGTAACGAGATGCCGGGGTGGTCCGATCCTCAGCTGTCTGCGACTCGCGGAGCGGCTCCCAAGCCACCTAGATAGACGTTTTCGCCGGACGAAATGTTCACCTCATCTCGTCGCCGTTCCACTACGTTCGGCCGTTAGGATCGAGCATTTTTTCCGTGCCGTTTCGATATTGTCTTTTCGCCGACCGTCGACGATTGTCCAACCAACTTAACTGGCCGAGAACATTTTTCGACGTAACAAATCCCCAATTTATTTAACCCGGTCACCCATTAATAAGATAATGCGGAGTCCCCGGCCCACATGCTGTCCACTAAATTGATTAATTAATGGTGGACCGTTTAATTACGGTCCCTAATTGCCGAATAAAAAAATTGATTCTACCGAAAGCACTTCTTTTAAAATTCCCTCTGATTGAATTAGACGTAATTAGATTGGGACAGGATGCTTTTAATGAGGAGGTATACACTTTGTATAACGTTGTGAGCAATCTACGAACGTTCTTGGAAACATTATTCAAATCTTATTTATGCAAATAATATTTTAAAGTGGTTTTGTGGTATTATGTTCATAATAAAATATTAATTTAAACTAATTTTTATACAGTTTACAAAATTTTAATTTACTCAAACAGTTATCAACACAATTAAACCTTCTTAATGACTTTTTATACAACTTAAAAAGTTTACAACTCCTCTATAGTTCAATATACAGTCTTAAAACTTTCTAAGGAACTTTGTATTCAATTCAAATATACAGTTCAAAATAAAACTTTCTGTAAAACTTCTTAAGTAATTTTATTTACAAATTATTAGTATACAGTTAAGACAGTTCTAAAACTCCTTAAATCATTTCATACAAAATTTAAGAAGTTTGTAACCTTCTTTACAGTTCAATACACAATTAGTGCAGCTGTAAAACTTCTTCAACAAGTTTACTTATAATTTATAAGGTTTCTAACTTTCTATAAAGTTCAGTATACAATTAGGACGAATTCAAACCTTCCTAAGTAATTCTGAATACAGTTAAAATTGTCTATAACTTAGTATACAGTTTAATATACAATTGAGAGAGTTATAAAACTTCTCAAGTGATTGTATATATAATATAGACAGTTTATTGCTTCCTATACAATTCAGTATACAATTAAGACAGTTCTAAAACTTCTTAAATAATTTCATATACAATTTAAGGAGTTTGTAACCTTCTTTACAGTTCAATATACAATTGGTGCAGCAGTAAAACTTGTTCAGCAAGTTTACTTATAATTTAGAAGGTTTCCAACTTTCTATAAAGTTCAGTATACAATTAGGACGAATTCAAACCTTCCTAAGTAATTCTGAATACAGTTAAAATTGTCTATAACTTAGTATACAGTTTAATATACAATTGAGAGAGTTATAAAAGTTCTCAAGTGATTGTATATACAATATAGACAGTTTATAGCTTCCTATACAATCCAGTATACAATTAAGACAGTTCTAAAACTTCTTAAATAATTTCATATACAATTTAAGGAGTTTGTAACCTTCTTTACAGTTCAATATACAATTGGTGCAGCAGTAAAACTTGTTCAGCAAGTTTACTTATAATTTAGAAGGTTTCCAACTTTCTATAAAGTTCAGTATACAATTAGGACGAATTCAAACCTTCCTAAGTAATTCTGAATACAGTTAAAATTGTCTATAACTTAGTATACAGTTTAATATACAATTGAGAGAGTTATAAAAGTTCTCAAGTGATTGTATATACAATATAGACAGTTTATAGGTTCCTATACAATCCAGTATACAATTAAGACAGTTCTAAAACTTCTTAAATAATTTCATATACAATTTAAGAAGTTTGTAACCTTCTTTACAGTTCAATATACAATTGGTGCAGCAGTAAAACTTGTTCAGCAAGTTTACTTATAATTTAGAAGGTTTCCAACTTTCTATAAAGTTCAGTATACAATTAGGATGAATTCAAAACTTTCTAAGTAATTCTGTATACAGTTAAAATTCTTTATAACTTAGTATACAGTTTAATATACAATTGAGAGGGTTATAAAAGTTCTCAAGTGATTGTATATATAATATAGACAGTTTATTGCTTCCTATACAATTCAGTATACAATTAAGACAGTTCTAAAGCTTCTTAAATAATTTCATATACAATTTAAGAAGTTTGTAACCTTCTTTACAGTTCAATATACAATTGGTGCAGCAGTAAAACTTGTTCAGCAAGTTTACTTATTAATTTAGAAGGTTTCCAACTTTCTATAAAGTTCAGTATACAATTAGAATGAATTCAAAACTTTCTAAGTAATTCTGTATACAGTTAAAATTCTTTATAACTTAGTATACAGTTTAATATACAATTGAGAGGGTTATAAAAGTTCTCAAGTGATTGTATATATAATATAGACAGTTTATTGCTTCCTATACAATTCAGTATACAATTAAGACAGTTCTAAAACTTCTTAAATAATTTCATATACAATTTAAAAAGTTTGTAACCTTCTTTACAGTTCAATATACAATTGGTGCAGCAGTAAAACTTGTTCAGCAAGTTTACTTATAATTTAGAAGGTTTCCAACTTTCTATAAAGTTCAGTATACAATTAGGATGAATTCAAAACTTTCTAAGTAATTCTGTATACAGTTAAAATTGTTTATAATTTAGTATACAGTTTAATATACAATTGAGAGGGTTATAAAAGTTCTCAAGTGATTGTATATATAATATAGACAGTTTATTGCTTCCTATACAATTCAGTATACAATTAAGACAGTTCTAAAACTTCTTAAATAATTTCATATACAATTTAAGAAGTTTGTAACCTTCTTTACAGTTCAATATACAATTGGTGCAGCAGTAAAACTTGTTCAGCAAGTTTACTTATAATTTAGAAGGTTTCCAACTTTCTATAAAGTTCAGTATACAATTAGGACGAATTCTAAACTTCTTAAGTAATTCTGTATACAATTAAAATTGTTTATAACTTAGTATGCAGTTTAACATACAATTGAGAGAGTTATAAATGTTTTCAAGTGATTGTGTATACAATATAGAAAGTTTATAGCTTCCTATACAATTCAGTATACAATTAAGGCACTTCTAAAACTTCTTACATAATTTCATATACAATTTAAGAATTTTGTAATCATTTTTGCAGTTCAAAGCAGATTCCAACAATAATTATGTATATAATTAAGATAATTGAATTAATTTTACTGAAAATTTAGAATGTTTCAAACTTCCCAAACTGTTCTTAATGTAATTGAGTTAGTTGGTAAACACTATGATAAACTTTATATACAGTAACAGTTACCAACAAACTTAAAAGGATAAATATAAAGTAGGTGTTTCAAATACCATTAATGCATCTTGGACATTTTTATCTTATTTTATCTTTACCTTTCCTTTGATCTGTACTATTAATGACAGCAATGAAGATAATACGTCGCAACTCAGGTATAAACCAGAAATATTAGTTTTATTTTGTACCATTTTAAAATTTATACGTAATTCGAATGTTATATTTCATATATTTTTAATGCCCCGGTTTAAATGCTATTTAAAATACAATAACGTTCGATAAATTCCAATAAAAATGTTTAATTTTATATGAAGATTATATAATTTTAAAATATATTTATTGAAGTATTAAAATAATAATATCCATTTTAATATCCCCACAATTGTTTTAAAACCATTTGAACGTTTTATTATTTTAAAAACTTTCAGTGCTGCTTTCATGAGTGATTAATTTTTTGGTTTTGTGATTGTTATTTTACGTTATGTACCTTAAAAATAGTAAATTAGAGTGCACCCCAGACAAAATACCAGATAAACAAACACAAAACGGCCCCGCTAAACGTTCGGTCGTCTCGCATTTCCCTTTTTTCTCTCCCGAAGACGTTCATGCATAGGTAACTTCCTGTCCTAATTGGGACCTTTTCGCAGCGTCCACCAGACAGAAAAATCTGTCGGTCGCCTGCCAACCTTAGCGCCGGCAGATTAAATGTTTCCGAATCATCACACATCCACTGACACACTGGCGAAATGCAGCTATGGAACGGGCGGGGGCGGGCGAGGGATGATTTTACGGTAGCCCTGTCAGTTTTTAAGTGCCGCAACGCCCTTTGATCTTGGGCCGAAGGTAAAACAAAAATAAAAATTGGAAAATTTGCCGGCCACTCGGACCGTGGAAATTCGATTTCACACAGGTAAAAGCCAGGTGACCGGTTAAGGACTAATATACAAGGCCCGTTTTGATGGTGCTTCGGTATTGCACAATTTTATTTTTTATTTTTGTGCTGGTGTTTTATTTATTTGATTCGAAAGGCAGTACGAAGCGTTTCCAGCATATGCACACAATGATTAGATACATTGCGGGTAATAAATGTCTTCAACACGGTGTTGAAGTTTATTGGCTGATAGAATCCTTGACACTAGGTTACTTTGTTGCTTGTTTATGTTTAAGCATTGCTTGCTCGGGAAGAAATACAAGGTATTAACAAGTTTTTAAAGTATTTTCCTCGCTTATTTTTAAGCTAAACATTTTACTTTCCAGAATAAATGAAGAATAAAGGAAAAGAAAAGACTTTTGAAGCAATATTAATATATGAACTTCAATGGAGACGAGTTAAAGATATGAAACATTTCTGTTGTTTCTTAATTAGAAACATATTTCAGGTACCCAATAGGAGAAGGAATTAGGATAAATATCTTTCTTTGTTTGTTAACTGACAATAAAAAGATACTTAATAGAAGTACAGGTTTAAATAAATTCTTATTACATATTTCTAGCTACACATTTTCAAAGATAAGTATTAATAAAAAATATGATACAGTAACGTATTTTCTTATATATTAGTTCCTGTTTAAAACATTTGTTCATTGAGAATAAAAATATATTTAATAGAAGTACAGGTTCAAATAAATTCTTTTTATATATTTTTTGCTTCACCTTTTTCAAAGATAAATATCAATAAAAAATATGATAAATTTATCTGTTTTCTTATATATTAGTTCCTGTTTGAAATATTTGTTCATTGAGAAAAAAGATATTTGATAGTACTGGTTCAGATAAATTCTTCTTAGATATTTCTAGCTTCACTTTTTTCAAAGATAATAATATAAATATTATAAATTTACGTGTTTTCTTATATAGTAGTTCCTGTTTGAAACATTTGTTCATTGAGAATAAAAAGATATTTCATAGAAGTGCAGGTTCAAATAAATTCTTCTTACATATTTCTAGCTTCACTTTTTTCAAAGATAAGAATCAATATAAATATAGATAAATTTACGTGTTTTCTTATATAGTAGTTCCTGTTTGAAACATTTGTTCATTGAGAATAAAAAGATATTTAATAGAAACATATGTTCAAATAAATTCTTCTTACATATTTCTACCTTCACATTTTTCAGAGGTAAGTATCAATAAAGAATATGATAAATTTAAGTATTTTCTTATATATTGGTTCCTGTTTGAAACATTTGTTCATTGAGAATAAAAAGATATTTAATAGAAGTACAGGTTCAAATAAGTTCTTCTTACATATTTCTAGCTTCACTTTTTTCAAAGATGAGTATCAATAAAAATATGATAAATTTACGTGTTTTCTTATATAGTAGTTCCTGTTTGAAACATTTGTTCATTGAGAATAAAAAGATATTTCACAGAAGTGCAGGTTCAAATAAATACTTCTTACATATTTCTAGCTTCACTTTTTTCAAAGATAAGAATCGACATAAATATAGATAAATTTACGTGTTTTCTTATATTATTAGTTCCTGTTTGAAACATTTGTTCATTGAGAATAAAAAGATATTTAATAGAAACACATGTTCAAATAAATTCTTCTTACATATTTCTACCTTCACATTTTTCAGAGATAAGTATCAATAAAAAATATGATAAATTTAAGTGTTTTCTTATATATTGGTTCCTGTTTGAAACATTTGTTCGTTGAGAATAAAAGGATATTTAATAGAAGTACAGGTCCAAATAAATTCTTATTACATATTTCTAGCTTCACTTTTTTCAAAGATAAGTATCAATAAAAATACGTGTTTTTTATATATTAGTTCCTGTTTGAAACGTTTGTACATTGAGAATAAAAAGATATTTAATAGAAGTACAGGTTCAAATAAATTCTTCTTACATATTTCTAGCTTCACTTTTTTCATAAGTATCAATATAAATATGATAAATTTAGGTGTTTTCTTATATATTAGTGCCTGTTTGAAACATTTGTTCATTGAAGATAAAAAGATATTTCATAGAAGTGTAGGTTCAATTAAATTCTTCTTACATATTTCTAGCTTCACTTTTTTCAAAGATAAGAATCAATATAAATATAGATAAATTTACGTGTTTTTTATATATTAGTTCCTGTTTGAAACATTTGTTCATTGAGAATAAAAAGATATTTAATAGAAACACATGTTCAAATAAATTCTTCTTACATATTTCTACCTTCACTTTTTTTCAGAGATAAGTATCAATAAAAAATATGATAAATTTGAATGTTTTCTTATATATTGGTTCCTGTTTGAAGCATTTGTTCATTGAGAATAAAAAGATATTTAATAGAAGTACAGGTTCAAATAAATTATTCTTACATATTTCTAGCTTCACTATTTTCCAAAATAAGTCTCAATAAAAATGTGATAAATTTACGTGTTTTCTTATATATTAGTTTCTGTTTGAAACATTTGTTCATTGGGAATAAAAAGATATTTAATAGAAGTATAGGTTCAAATAAATTCTTCTTACATATTTCTAGCTTCACTATTTTACAAGATAAGTATAAATAAAAATATGATAAATTTACGTATTTTATTATATATTACTTCCTGTTTGAAACATTTGTTCATTGAGAATAAAAATATATTTAATAGAAGTACAGGTTCAAACAAATTCTTTTTACATATTTCTAGCTACACTTTTTTCAAAGATAAGTAACAATAAAAAATATGATAAATTTACCTATTTTCTTATATATTAGTGCCTGATTAAAACTTTTGTTCATTGAGAATAAAAAGATATTTAATAGAAGTCTAGGTTCAAATAAATTTTTCTTACATATTTCATTTTTTTCAAAAATAAGTAGGAAGAAATTAGAAATCAGCTCCTGGAGGAAAATCAAGAAACTAACAAACGAGGGGTACAAAATACTTCGTTTGTTTTCCATTCAAAACCATCACACGATGATTGATGATGATGTTGACAAGTGTGGCAACTAAAACGTTTCCAGATGAGAAGTCCCACAAACCCAACAGCACGAAAGTGACGACTGTAAAACGACAAAAAAAAAAAACAACAATCGTCATGTGAAACGATAATTGACGGTACGAACGTCGCGGAACGGGTTCGAAAAGCTGCCGCCAGAGCCACTTCCGGAGTCCGGTCGCCGCCCACAATTCATTATTGTCATTTATTATCAATTTGGAGTCGCCTAGCGCGAAATTTTAATGACGGACAATTTGTTTTTCGTTCGGTCTCTCCGTTCGCGTGACCGTACAGAGAAAAAGTCCGTTTCGGCCCGTCTAATAACAAGGGGGGAGTGGAAGAGAGGCGAATCGGTTTCGGTTGTGTGTGTGTTTTTTTTCTCTCTCCATCTAAAAGCGCAAATTGTCGGCTATTAGAGACATTCGACGACATTAATAAACAGCTCAATCCGATGACGGGAAGTCGTTTCGTTTGCACGTGTGTAATTAAGCACGGATCTGTGTTTTTAGTTTGCCGATTATCGAATTAACGCCACGTATGCCAATCATTGTTGTCGGCGAACAATGGAACGGCCACAAAGGATATCTGATGGGCGTTTTCAGTTGTCTCGTTTCGTTCCAACAATATTTACAAAATTAACAAAAAAATTAACGCAAAAAATTGTTGCGGTTGCGTCAGAGTCCGCGGGTGAATCACCGGGGCACCTTCGGCGCCCCTCCCCACGACTGACAATTAATCCGGCGACGTCGACAGCTCACTAAATCGATGGTAATTCGCCGATGCTCAAGGGTAAAATGCGACACTTTCGCGAAACAGACGGAAAGATAAACCGCGGTGAAAGGGTTGCGGTTGAAAAGGACCAAACAAATTCAGTGTGCCCTTCGTTCGAGCAATCTCCCATTCACGTTTGGGGCCTTTTGCATCGCGTTCCGCGATAATTTTCTGGCGAATGGACGGCGCCAATTAACCATTCATGGAGTGTCTCTTTAGCCCGCTTTGGATCTGCCATTGATACGACACGGCGGATCTCAAAGGGGTGTATTTCAATTTCCAATGGTTTAAGTAGGAGGGTAATGACAATAATATCACTAAGTATTATTATGGGGTTGTGATTCTGTAAAGTAAAAGTTTTTGCTTAAAGACAACAAAGTAAAATATTATAAAACATGTAAATTTATCATATTTTTATTGATATTTATCTTAATAAAATGTGAAGATAGAAATATGTAAGATGAATTTCTTTGACCCTGTACTTCTATTAAATATCTTTTTATTCTCAATGTACAAATGTTTCAAACGGGAACTAATATATAAGAAAACACGTAAATTTATCATATTTTTATTAATACTTATCTATGAAAAAAGTGAAGCTAGAAATATGTAAGAAGAATTTATTTGAACCTGTACTTCTATTAAATATATTTTTATTCTCAATGAACAAATGTTTCAAACAGGAACTAATATATAAGAAAACACGTAATTTTATCATATTTTTATTGATACTTATCTTTGAAAAAAGTGAAGCTAGAAATATGTAAGAAGAATTTATTTGAACCTGTACTTCTACTAAATAACTTTTTATTCTCAATGAATAAATGTTTCAAACAGGAAATAATATACAAGAAAACACGTAAACTTATAATATTTTTATTGATACCTATATCTTTGAAAAAGGTGAAGCTAGAAGTATGTAAGAAAAATTTATTTGAGCCTGTACTTCTATTAAATATCTTTTTATTCTCAATGAACAAATATTTCAAACTGAAACTATTATATAAGAAAACACGTAAGTTTGTCATATTTTTTATTGATACTTAACTTTGAAAAAAGTGAAGCTAGAAATATGTAAGAAGAATTTATTTGAATCTGTACTTCTTTTAAATATCTTTTTATTCTCAATGAACAAATGTTTCAAACAGGAACTAATATATAAAAAAACACGTAAATTAATCATATTTTTTATTGATACTTGTCTTTGAAAAAAGTGAAGCTTGAAATATGTAATAAGAATTTATTTGAACCTGTACTTCTATTAAATATCTTTTTATTCTCAATGAACAAATGTTTCAAACAAGAATTATCATATAAAAAAACACGTAAATTTATCATATTTATATTGATATTCATCTTTGAAAAAGGTGAAGCTAGAAATATGTAAGAAAAATTTATTTGAACCTGTACTTCTATTAAATATCTTTATATTCTCAATGAACAAATGTCTCAAACATTAACTAATATATAAGAAAATACATAAATTTATCATATTTTTATTGATAATTATCTTTGAAAAAAGTGAAGCTAGAAATATGTAAGAAGAATTTATTTGAAGCTGTACTTTTATTAAATATTTTTTTAAGTCTCAATGAACAAATGTTTCACACAGGAAGTAACATATAAGAAAACATGTAAATTTATCATATTTTTATTGATACTTATCTTTGAAAAAAGAGAAGCTGGAAATATGTAAGAAGAATTTATTTGAACCTGTACTTTTATTACATATCTTTTTATTCTCAATGAACAAAACATGTAAATGTAATTTTATTGAATAAAGTAAATCTAGAAATATGTAAGACAAATTTATTTAATGAATAACCAAATGTGTAATAACTAAAATACATATATATATATATATATATATATATATATATATATATATATATATATATATATATATATATAACATTTTTTGTTGATTTTGAAAAAGTGAAATTAAAATTGCAGAAGTATTTGTGATTATTCAAACGAACAAACATTTCAAACAAACACGAAAATATAAAAAAATGTACGTAAATTTATCGCGATTGGAAAAACATAAAATAAACGATTTATCGTTTCATATAAATAAATTTAATGTGCACCCTTAAAAGTTAACTAGTGACTAGAGTTAATGCATTCCAATTTATTTTGTAAATCGGCCCGCAAAATTGATTGTGGACTTTATTTTATGCAAAACAAGCATTTTTATGGCAGATATTAAATTTTAACGTTCAGTTGTTCAGCCATTATTGCTGCATTATCCCCGAGACTGTTTTATGGCGCTGCAAAGCTTGCCTGACTGCACTTTTCACTCATAAATCCGTTTGCAACAAAAAAAAAAACCATCGAAATGATTTTACAAATTAACACAATTAATTCGGGGAATTCGGTACGAAAGTCCACGAATAACCCGAGTTTTTCGACTAATTTCTCGTACTACGCTGAGCGGTACTGACAAGATAAATGCCGGAGAGAAAACGGTTCCAGTCTTATCGGGGCAAATCTAGTTCTGATTTTACCGAAAAGGGCGGCGGTTTAATTGTTGGTCCCCGAATTATCTGTAATCTACACCGTAAAATTATCGGATAGATGTCTTGTACCTGCTTAACCGCATCTCGTTTTGTTTGGGCTTTTTTAAAAGAGTCTGTTTTGAAGTGCTACCTGTCTTGAACCCGGCTCTTGTACCTTTTAAATTTTTCAATTTGGAATGTTGAATTAATTAAATTATTCAATTCAGCCATTTATTCAGTTACGGTGCTACTTTAAGATATAGAGTTTACGACGCCCAAGCTTCCAGCTCCTTCAAATCGTCTTCGTGAGCTTCTTTGGCGGGCTTGGCTTCCGGTACGACCTCGGGTGGTACCACGGGGGTGGTGGGCAAAATGGGCACCTCCAAAATGTGCTCGTCCAAAGCTTGTTGCTCCAACTCCTCCAGTTCCTTCTCCAGTTCACTTTCATCCAAGTCGGTACTGAAGCCTACTGGTTTGGAGAACGCTTCCATGACTTCGTTGGACAGTTCCTGTTGATCAGCCAGGTCGTCTATGAGGTCGTACACTTTTTCCACGTTGATTGTTTTGTGGGCTGTGTTCAGGGCGTCAGCAGCTGACTGCATGGTTTCCACCACTGTGGTGTTGGTTTTGGCACCTTCCAGGAGTTCTCGTTGCATTTCCACGGCGGTTAGAGTACCGTCGATTTGTGTCAGCTGTTTTTCGTAGCGTTTCTTCCTTTTTAAGGCCTGGAGTGCCGCACGTTTGTTGCTGGACGAGTTCTTCTTGGCCAGCTGCAGCTCCTGCAGGATTTTGTTTTCCAGGTACTCCTGCTTTTTGCTCAAAATCTCTTCGGTCTCCCTCAGCTTTTGCAAGGCATCGGAGGTACGGTTGGGGGACCTTTTGGTCTTGTTTCTGAAGATTTTGCCCAGAAGATTCATGTTGATTTTGTTGGATAGGTGTAAATTGATGGTACTTGTCAATGTCAGGAGTTTGTTGTCACATCTATGGTGGGTTAATGGGCCGTCAACGTACGAATTATAAAACCGACGTAACGCCAGCTTCCAGTCGATTTGCGTGCGTACCCCCGGTACCGCTTCCAAGAACGGACGAACAGTCGTCCCATCACCATTTGCATTACATAATCGTCGGCCAGGATCGCGCGCACAGACGGCCGTTGTCTCTCATCTCCTCCTCGTTTTTTTTTTTTTCGTTCCTTTTGCTCTCCGTCCTCATCGAGCCGATTCGTATTTCGGCCGTTTTTTGCGCCGGTGGCGCCACCGGCACCCTTTGATATTCCGCAGCGACAGAAATGCGACCGGGGACCGCGACATATGTAAACACGTCGTATAAATTAAGTGGGCCTCTCGGTGACGCGACCCGTCAACGTCTTCTGCGCCCGATGCGTTTTTGCACTGGCGACCGGGCCAGATTGAATCGGGGCCCCGGGCCGGACGGCTCGGGGGCCGTTCCAAATTGGTCTCGGGTTTATTGTTTATTGTTTTTCTTATTTTTTTTTTTTTTGTTGCGGGGTAGGTGGGTCAGACGTCCGCACCGTGAATTGGATGCCGTCCACGGAGTGCAAACAACTGACAAAATTGATTTTGCACGGGCCGGCTACGGACGTCGTGGCCCGAAATTAATGGGATGATTTATTGGCCGGGCAGTTAGTGAAGATGTTCCTGAACTGGTACTAGCCCGAGTCGTGTTTTTAAATGGTTCTTACATAATTACTTAAAGTTGGAGGTACATACGTACTTAAAAGAAGCTATCAGAGTTGTTGGTACTACCCAACATATTTAAAATCTTCTATATATGAATTTCTTTCACTTGATAGATTGGTTATTCTTAGAAGAATAATTATTGTATTGTTTTACATTCAAGCTTTTTCATTGATTACTCAACTTTTCTCAATGTGAAGTTTCATGGCTCTAAGAAGAAATTGGAAGAATGATTTAGATGCCATCAAGCTATTTTATCTTGTCATCTCTTTACATCTAGTGGTTAATTGTCAGTTGTATTACAGTATTTACACACAGATTTTAAATCTTTATATTTTTAAACTTCTTCAACTTATTAATTGGTGACTCTCTGAGGAAATTAGAAGATGAGACCAATCTAGATTTCATTTATTGTATTGTTTTACCTTCAAGCTTCTTCATTGATTGCTCAACCTTTCTCAAGGTGAAGTTTTGTGGCTCTAAGAGAAAATTGGAAGAATGATTTAGATGCCATCAGCCTCTGTTATCTTGTCATCACTTTACATCAGGTGGTTAATTGTCAGTTATATTACAATATTTCCAGATTTTAAATTTTTATATTTTTAAATTTCTTCAACTTATGGTTTGGTGATTGTCAGAGGAAATTAGAAGAAGAGACCAATCTACATTTCATTTATTGAATTGTTTTTCCTTCGAGCTTCTTCATTGATTGCTCAACTTTTCTCAAGGTGAAGTTTTGCGGCTCTAAGAGAAAATTGGAAGAATGATTTAGATGCCATCAGCCTCTGTTATCTTGTCATCACTTTACATCAGGTGGTTAATTGTCAGTTATATTACAATATTTCCAGATTTTAAATTTTTATATTTTTAAATTTCTTCAACTTATGGTTTGGTGATTGTCAGAGGAAATTAGAAGAAGAGACCAATCTACATTTCGTTTATTGCATTGTTTTACCTTCAAGTTTCTTCATTGATTGCTCAACCTTTCTCAAGGTGAAGTTTTGTGGCTCTAAGAGAAAATTAGAAGAATGATTTAGATGCCATCAGCCTCTGTTATCTTGTCATCACTTTACATCAGGTGGTTAATTGTCAGTTATATTACAATATTTCCAGATTTTAAATTTTTATATTTTTAAATTTCTTCAACTTATGAATTGGTGATTGTCAGAGGAAATTAGGAGAAGAGACTAATCTACATTTCATTTATTGAATTGTTTTTCCTTTGAGCTTCTTCATTGATTGCTCAACTTTTCTCAAGATGAAGTTTTGTGGCTCTAAGAGAAAATTGGAAGAATGATTTAGATACCATCAGGCTCTGTTATCTTATTATCACTTTACATCTGATGGTTAATTGTCAGTTGTATTACAATATTTCCAAACAGATTTTAAATTTTTATATTTTTAAACTTCTTCAACTTATGGATTGGTGATTGTCAGAGGAAATTTAAAGAAGAGACCAATCTACATTTCGTTTATTGCATTGTTTTACCTTCAAGTTTCTTCCTTGATTGCTCAACTTTTCTCAATGTGAAGTTATGTGGTTCTAACAGAAAATTGAAAGAATTATTCAGATCCCATCAGGCTCTTCACATCCAGTGGTTCAACTTATTAGTTGGTGATTCCCAGAGGAGGCCAATCTTCTTATTTTATTGCGTTACCTTCAAGCTTCTTCACTGGTTGCTAAGATAAAACTGGAAGAATAATTAGATGCCATCAAGCTTTTGATCCCAGATCGTGTTTGTAAATACTTCATCCATAATTACTTAAAGTTAAAAATACCTACATACATTAAAGAAGCATTCAGAGCTGTTAAAATGCCATACTAAAGAAACAATCATAAAATTATAATGCAGAATATAAAACACTCCATAAAAACGTTGGAATTGAATAATTTACTTTAATGATACGTTGTGAAAATCACTATTTCGTGTTCGAATATGTTAATACTTAAAACGGCCATCTCAACACCACCACTTGAAAGGTGCATGAGCATGGCTTGAAGGGTAACAAATTAAAAGTAAAGTGTTGTTATAAACAACACATTAATTTTAATGAATCGCGTGTTCGGATGGAGAAAAAAAGTATCCTTGAAGATCATTAAAATTGTACAAAAGGGGAAATTAGCAAAGTCACATTACCGTGAATATAAGTGATGGTGGTGATCGTCAGTCATACAAATAAGCAACAAATTAGATTATTCTTAGTGAAACTTTGACTTATTTGGCTGAAGCTCCGAAGGTAAAAGCTGGTTTATAATAACTTTGGAGTACCACTTGAGAGGAACAAACAATGGGGCTTAAAATTAAACAGATTAACAAAGTATTACAAACTATAAGTTGCAGTAGCAACAAACTGTTAATGGATGTTATTTACAGGGATTACACGGGAATCCATTGTAATGCGGGTAGGTATCTGATGTCAGTGCTGAATCCTTTCATACCTATCCTTTAAACTTTCTAAATTTCTTCCAATAATTTATTTTGGAGGAAATCGTTGAGCGATGCCCCAGTTCCTGGCCATACCGATTCATGCGTCAGTCAGAGCCGTCAAACAAAAATCGACGTTGGCACCGACGAAAGAACCATTGATTGGCGATCCTTTACCTGGAACGGATGACGTCCCGTCATAATCCGTCCCGGAACATGGCCGCCCATTGTAGTATCGCAAAACCCACCCGGTCCGGGGTCCCATTGGCGCGCACACACAAAAACCACCATCCGCCGGGCAAATTGCATCACCCACCGTCCCGAGGGTGCAACACACTCACCGGTGTCGCACCGGTATTGTTCCCACTACGCGTAAAACTGCATCTGCCCCCCCGGCGTGTACGCTTACGGGGGCCGTATCGTATGACACCGACACCGTGGCGGCCATTAAACGCTTGGAGGTAAAAAAAAAAGAAGTAATGATCGAAATGCGGTTTCGTGCCGATTGTTCGCATTGATGCGGTACGAACACAAAGCGTAATATGAGACATAGTTATTAAAGTTTTTTAGTTGATGCGATTTTAGGGGTGGGGTTCGTGGTCGGTGTGATTTGAATGAGGTTAGCGTTTGGGGTCATCGGGGCTCTTTCATCTTGTCATCCCTTTACATTGTTCCTTGTGGTTGATTGTCAATCGTACTGCGGTACTTTCTAACTGATTTTGTTCCTTTTTGTGTTTGTTCTCTTTGGTGGTGAAGATTTCTGATGTTTTTTAAGGAATCTAGAACTGTTTCACTTTCAAACTTCATTGATTGAACTTATGAATTGGTAATTCTCTGAGGAAATGAGAAGAAGAGACCAATCTATATTTCATTTATTGTAATTTTTTTACCTTCAATCTTCTTCAATGATTGCTCAACTTTTTTCAATGTGAAGTTTAATGGCTCTAAGAGGAAATTGGAAGAATGATTTAGATGCCATCAAGCTCTTTTATCTTGTCATCTCTTTACATCTAGTAGTTAATTGTCAGTTCTATTACAATATATCCAAAAAGATTTTAAATCTTTATATTTCAACTTATGAATTGGTGATTCTCTGAGGAAACGAGAAAAGACCAATCTATATTTCATTTATTATTTTTTTACCTTCAATCTTCTTCAAAGATTGCTCAACTTTTCTCAATGTGAAGTTTCATGGCTCTAAGAGGAAATTGAAAGAATGATTTAGATGCCATCAGACTCTTTTATCTTGTCATCACTTGGTGGTTAATTGTCAGTTGTATTTACAGTATTTCCAAACAGATTGTAAATCTTTATATTTTTAAACCTCTTCAACTTATGAATTGATGACACTCTGAGGAAATTAGAAGAAGAGACCAATCTACATTTCATTTATTGTAATTTTTTACTTTCAATCTTTTTCAATGATTGCTCAACTTTTCTCAATGTGAAGTTTAGTGGCTCTAAGAGGAAATTGGAAGAATGATTTAGATGCCATCAGGCTCTTTTATTTTGTCATCTCTTTACATCTAATGGTTAATTGTCAGTTGTATTACAGTATTTCCAAAGAGATTTTAAATCTTTATATTTTTAAACTTCTTCAACTTATGAATTAGTGACTTTCTGAAGAAATTAGAAGAAGGGACCAAACTACATTTCTTTTATTGTAATTTTTAACCTTCAATCTTCTTCAATGATTGCTCAACTTTTCTCAATGCGAAGTTTTATGGCTCTAAGAAAAAATTGGAAGAATGTTTTAGATGCCATCAAGGTCTTTTATCTTGACATTGCTTTCCAACAAATTCTTCAAAATCTTTATATATTTCAAGTTTCATAGAGGAATTAGAGGAGCAGTCCAATCCTCATCAATTATTTCATAATCTAGATGGTAAAATTTTACTTTTCTTTTCTAATTGATCTTGGTGAATTAATCATTTTACCAATTAGAATAATGAATAAGACCTTGAAACTAAAAGCCCACTTATCCAATTCCTTGCCCACCACTGAATCAAGTGAAGGATAAACAAAATTTCTCCATAACAACTGATACGGAACTGACTGACACCCATTAGAACATGTCCAAAGCCGCTTCCTCGAACACCTATACAACTAATCCAAGCCCTGTCGAAAAAAACAATGTATGGTAAACGCGAGCCCATCATTAAAACCGATACTTAATAAACAATAGACCCATCAAAATAATGACAAACGAATAACGTCAACATACACACACACACACACACAGCAAAACACATGTCAAATAATGGGTTCACGCACGCACAGCTTTTTCCCAGTCACACAAACATTCGAACATACGACCAGAAGGTGGAAACGAAAACATAACTTCAATGGTAATTATGCGTTTTGTTACGACAAAAGACCTCCGCGGGAGCGTGAAGCCCGACTTACACGCCAATTGCAATGATAACGATGGAAATTAATGACGATGTTGTGCGTACACGGGATGTTGAGTTTTAACCGTTTTCCGAACAATCGGGGATCGGGCATCGGTGCGAGTGGAAAGCGTTTTGTCGCGTTCGTTGCACGACGAACAGTTTGATTTTATCTGTCTTTGATGATTTGATGCCAAAGCAACCTACAAAGTGGTACCACGTGAGCGATGGTTTATGTGCAATGATTGTACAACGTAAATTTAATAATAGAAATGAAGGCACGTCCATCTGATTATAATATACGTACGAGATCTTCGCGTAATTATCGTGGTCGTACTCGAATGTTGGAATTACGAAGGCAGTGTGTGCTGGGACAGTATTTCAAGGACTGGAAATAACTTTTCTCGTGAATTCAGGTCTCAACAACAGAACCAAAATAAATACAATTTGTATAAAGTACACAAGAGTAAGACTTAGAAGAGTTTGGACGAGCTATTTCAGTACCTATTTACGATATTAAGGATTTTTAGTAAAGAATGTTGATTAAAAATTAAATTTCAATCAAATCAATAATTTAATGTAAAATGTATAATTTTTTACGTACTATGCCTCAAATTTCATTTGATTTGTATGGTACTACCCAGAAATTCTTTAATAAACTTAACGTTATACAGGAAGTATAACAAAATTACAGGAGAAAAAGTTTTATTTTGTATTAAAAGGACCACATATACACTGTTTGGGTAGTACCATCTGAACTACCAAAAGATGACATGGTACAAAATAAATAAGGCCTTCGATTATTGAATAATGTAATGTTTTAACCTATTTAAATAAAAATCTCTTCATTATAAATTTTAATTCTAACTTCCGTAAATGCTTAGGTACTGAAACACCTCATGTAAGTTGTACCAAACGTAAAAGTTTCCTTAATACATAATAAAGCTATTTATCCTGTCAATTTTGCCACACCCCGTGTACAGCGTTGATCCTATTAAAGAATTTTAGGTAGTACCATCCACATAATGTATACGTTACAATTTGGAGAGATAAATGTCGCATCTTGCCAAATCAATGAATAATATACATACGAGATATTCACGTAATTTCTATGGTCGTACCCGAATGTTTGAATTACAGGAAGGCAGTGAGTACCGAAACAGTATTTAAAGGACTGAAAATAACTTTTCTCTTAAATTCAACCCTCACCAACACAACCAAACAAACATTTAGTATAAAATTACCCTTAGAGGTGTTCACATGACCTATTTCAGTACCTATTTACGCTATTAAGGATTTTGAATAAAGGTTGTTGATTAAAAATTAATTTTTTCAATAATTTAATATAAAGTGTATTATTTATTACGTACCATGCGCCTTAAATTTGATTTGATTTTTATGTTTAGATGGTATTACCCAGAAATTCCTTGATAGATTTAACGTTATACAGGAAGTGTAACAAAATTAACAAGAGAACAAGTTTTATTTTGTATTAAATTGACCACATAGAGAGTGTGTGGGTAGTACCATCTGAAGTACCGAATGACTACATGGAACAAAGTTAATAATGCCTTCTATTATTGAATAATGTAATGTTTTTCCTAATTTAAAAGGATATCTTCTTTTCTTTACTTGAATTCTTAATTCTGTAAAATCTTAGGTACTGAAACACCTTATGTAAGTTCTACCAATCGTAAATATTTCCAATTTAATACATAATACATCTATTTATCATGTCAGTTTTGCCTCCCTTCGTGTCTAGCATTGATCCTATTAAAGAATTTTAGGTAGTACCATCCACATAATGTATACGTTCTGAGAATAAATTCAATAATTTAAAGTAAAGTGTAATATTTGTTATGTACTATGCATCTTAAATTTGATCTGATATGTAAGTTCAGATGGTACTACCCATAAATTCCTTAATAAACTTAACGTTATACAGGAAGTGTAACAAAATTGACAAGACAAAAAGTTTCATTTTGTATTAAATTGACCACATATAGAGTGTTTGGGTAGTACCATATAAAGTAGTGAAAGACAACATGGTACAAAATAAATAATGCCTTCTATTATTGAATAATGTAATGTTTTAACCTAATTTAAAAGAAAATCCTTTCTTTGTTATAGATTGAATGTTTAATTCTGTAAAAGCTTAGGTACTGAAACACCTCATGCAAGTTCCACCAAACGTAAATGTCTCCAACTTAATACATATGTTAATAAAGCTATTTATCCTGTCAGATTTGCCACTCTTCGTGTCCAGCATTGATCCTATTAAAGAATTTTAGGCAGTACCATCCCCATAATGGATGCATTACAATTTGGCGAGTTAAATTTCGCATCTTGCACAACCAATTCCCATCGCAAATCCCATTTGACCGGATCGCGAACACCTCATTCGTAAAATTGTCTTTACTTTTGCCCCCGGACAAAAGATGAGTGGATACGTTCCAAAATCCGCACTTAACATTGTTAAATCACATGTTAAAGCCCAATTTGTGCGAATCGGGGAACAATAAAATAAAAAATGAGAAGAGGGACCAACACACAAAACCGTTTCGAATCCAACTATTGCGCCATTGTTTGGGACGGCGAGTTTTATTGTCGGCTTTCTAGCATTCCGGACGAGGACAATTGGTAGATGCGGCCTCTATTGAAATTCGGGTTTGTTGCCCGATCTGTTTACTATTTTGTTTAAATTTTCCGAACTTAATCCGGTTGTGCAAACCCAAATTGAGTCGTTCGCCTACCTAACCGTGTTATTTCGTGTTATTTTTTTTTCCCGTACCCACCCCCTCAGCGTCATCCCTTGACCGGCGTAACTCGTAAAAAATTGTTGTGCACTTTTTAAAACACCTGTTGGATCCAGCAAACATCCAACATCCACATGTCCGGACGACATATGCCGGCAAAAACTCAATTAGCCCTTTCGCCATCGTCGTTTATCGTTTTTAATCGCCGTGTCATTATCAGAGGAACAATTCACGTCGGATCGTACAAGAAAAATCCCGCACGTCAGGTCACACATTAAATTTAGAATCGAAATTACATGTCATTACGGCGTACGTGTGTAGGTGAACAAAAGTGGAAACTTCTCGCCATTGTTTGATGGAGCAATTCGCAAAAAATCACTTACGTACAACAATTAGAAAATGGGTTTTTTATGATATTTTAATAAACGGCTTGTCGTAACACACAACAAGAGGTGTACAATTACATTCACATATGTCGTTCGGTTCCCATATAGATGCCCGATGTTGGGAGATTTCCTTGAATATGTTTTATGATGGGTATTTTTTACTAATTGTTTTTTTTTTCGAAGGGGGTAATTGTTCTTACGGCAGATTGTCGGTGAGGGTTTAATTCATGAGAAATGTTATATTCGGTCCTTGAAATACTGTACAAGTACTCACTGTCTTCGTAATTACAATGTTTGGGTACGACCATGATAATTATGTGATCATCTCGTATGTGTATTATAATCTGATGGACGTGTCTTCATTTCTATTATTAACTTTTCATTGTTTAATCCTTGCACATCGGCTATTAGTCATGTGGTACTACTTTGGAGGTTGCATTGACTTGAACATCAAATGGCAAAAGAGTTTAGGTACTGAAATAACTCATATAAGCTAATTTAAAACGAACCATTCTCAGTTCTAGAACGTGCTATTTCAGTATCCAAGCTTTTACAGTACTAATAATTCAATTTTTTAATAAAGGAAACAAGACAAAACGCCATATTCAATACATATACAATGTTTGAGTACGCCCATGATAATTATGTGAAGATCTCGTATGTGTATTATAATCTGATGGACGTGTCTTCATTTCTATTATTAACTTTTCATTGTTTAATCCTTGCACATCGGCCATTAGTCATGTGGTACTACTTTGGAGGTTGCATTGACATGAACATCAAATGGCAAAAGAGTTTAGGTTCTGAAACAACTCACGTGAGCTAATTTAAAACGAACTATTCTCAGTTCTAGAACGTGCTATTTCAGTACCCAAGCTTTTACAGTACTAATAATTCAATTTTTTAATAAAGGAAACCAGACAAAACGCCATATACAATACATATACAATGTTTGAGTATGACCGTGATAATTATGTGAAGATCTCGTATGTGTATTATAATCTGATGGACGTGTCTTCATTTCTATTATTAACTTTTCATTGTTTAATCCTTGCACATCGGCCATTAGTCATGTGGTACTACTTTGGAGGTTGCATTGACTTGAACATCAAATGGCAAAAGAGTTTAGGTTCTGAAACAACTCACGTGAGCTAATTTAAAACGAACTATTCTCAGTTCTAGAACGTGCTATTTCAGTACCCAAGCTTTTACAGTACTAATAATTCAATTTTTTAATAAAGGAAACCAGACAAAACGCCATATACAATACATATACAATGTTTGAGTATGACCGTGATAATTATGTGAAGATCTCGTATGTGTATTATAATCTGATGGACGTGTCTTCATTTCTATTATTAACTTTTCATTGTTTAATCCTTGCACATCGGCCATTAGTCATGTGGTACTACTTTGGAGGTTGCATTGACTTGAACATCAAATGACAAAAGAGTTTAGGTACTGAAATAACTCATGTAAGCTAATTTAAAACGAACTATTCTCAATTCTAGAACGTTTTATTTCAGTACTCAAGATTCAAATTTTTAATAAGGGAAACAAAACTTTCTTTTATATTATTTAAATATAAAATTATATTATTCAATAATTTAATGCAAAGTGTACGATCCAATTTTAGTCATCTTTTGGTGGATTAGGTGGTACTACCTATGTTAGAACCTTCGTAATACGATCAAAGTAGTACACGAAGAAATTAATAAAAGGAAGAGTTCCATTTTGTCTTAAATTGATTAGCTTTGTTAGTGTTTACCTGAACTATATCAGTACCTTTATTAAGTAATCAAATTTCTTGTAAAGGAAACAAGATTTTCTTTTATATTGGTTAAATAATTGAATGTAAAATAAATTATTTAATGTGTAATATGATTATTTAATCTTTTGGTAGTTTAGATGGCACCACCTAGAAACTATATAGTATGATCAAAGAGCTACACAATGAGTGACAATTAACAAAAGGAAGAGTTCAATTTTGTATTAAATCTATAACCTTTAGCTTTGGTACAGGTTATATGTTCTACAATGTTCTCGTATTTTAGTACCTAAGCTTCTACAGAATTAAGAATTGTAATTTCAAGATTTTTCTTTATACTGAATAATTATAAAATCACATTTTACAATAAATGTATACATAGTGCAGTATTTTATTTGTATTATGCCTATTTCAGCTATCTTTTGGTAGTTCCGATGGTACTATGTAGAAACTCTGTATTAGGATCAAAATACTACATGAAGGATGCCAAAATTGACAAAAGGAAGGACCCCATTTTGTTTTAAATTCATAACATTTAACTTTGGTAGAGTGTACATGTACTATTTCAGTACCTATGCTTTTACAGTACTAGAATTCAAATTTAAGGGAAAAATTTTCTTTTATATCGGTTAAAAATTATATATAGTTCAATAATTGAATATGATTATTTTAACTATATTTTGGTGGTTTAGAAGGTACTATCTAGAAACACTGTAGTACGATCACAGTAGTATACAAAAAATGATAATGATAATAAAATTAATGAAAAGAAGAGTTCCATTTTATTATTTTTAATATATTTTAGTACTTTTATAAATATTTTATAAATTAATAGTCAGTACTAATTTTATTTACTTTACTCAGATCAAATCTAATTTAATAACTAAAACTTTAATAACTCTCGAGTTTTGTGTCATACAACAAAGTGGTACTAAACGGACAAACAGAAAAAAACCAAACAACCAATCCATAAAAGCCATAGTGGTACTAACGTCCGTTGTTGCAAGCATCGAATCCATCAACAACGACACTGTCGCAACGCAGAAAACGGCACAGATCATATCTCTCGGATTTATCCCGCGAATTATTGCGGCGCACAAAACGCCATATGCGGTACCTCCGCGTACCTATTGATAAAATTACGAGCCTGCCTACGCGTCCATTAGATATTCCGATGCAATTACCGAACAATGCCGGCGGTTTTTCTGCGCCGCCGTCTTCTCCGTTTATTTTTTTGCCTTCTCATTTTAAAATGTCGTAGAGAAGCCGCGAGTACGAACAATAGATCGGGGCTAAATTGGACATGATTGCCAGACAATTAGTATGACAACTTAAGTTGCGTACCGTTATTGCCGACTCTGGAAATTAACTCCTTCGTTTTTTCTTTGCGTTTTGTTTTTTTTTTTTTTTTTGGTCGAAGTGAAGTGAGCATCGAAATCGGCACGGACCAAATATTGACGCGGACGGCCTTGTTGACCTTTTTGTTTTTGTTGGCGGCGTCCGAGAGCGCGGACGGGGGACGAGAGCAAACGTTAGAAAACCAATCTGTGAGTCATCCCCGAAAACAGATAGCGGAGCCGGATCGATAGTTCTCCTCCACATCGCCGAGGGGTCAAGTCTTCCGCCGGTTTCTCCCTCTTTCGCTATGTCGTGACTCTCATTAACGAGGGCTTATTGCCCAATATCCAAACAGGAAATTCGGGGATTTTTTCATTTTGTTTCTCTTGTTTTTTATCGTCGACCTATTTTCGGGGTGGTGTGCAGTCTTATACACAATGGGGGAATTACAAAACAAACAATTCATCAACAGTTTCAAAAGGTTTAATTAATTAAATACCCTTATATTGGTACTACTCTATTGTATGACATGAAACACAAAAATACACAAAATTGACTTTTAGTTTTTAAAGTGGATTTAATCAAAGTACAGTAAATAAAAACGATACCATAATCTAAAAATAGTACCAAGTACTGATTACTAAAAAAGTTTAAAGAAGAAATTTATGACTAAACAAACTGAAAAATTTAAATTTAAAAAAAACTTTTTAAATTTTATGACTTGAAAATAGTTTTATCTTTTATTTATTATTCAAAAATTATTTAAAACTATGATTTGAAATGTTAGTACCACCTTGTATGACATAAAACTCAAGAATACACAAAATTAACTTACAGGTTTCAAAGTGGCTTTAATTCAAATAGAGTAAATATGAAAGTAACTGTATTATAAAAATAGTACCATGCACTGACATAATATATATCTTTTATTTATTATTCAAAAATTATTTAAAACTATGATTTGAAATGTTAGTACCACCTTGTATGACATAAAACTCAAGAATTCACAAAATTAACTTATAGGTTTCAAAGTGGCTT
This sequence comes from Aethina tumida, assembly GCF_024364675.1. Classification (NCBI taxonomy): domain Eukaryota; kingdom Metazoa; phylum Arthropoda; class Insecta; order Coleoptera; family Nitidulidae; genus Aethina; species Aethina tumida. The sequence continues at coordinate 15,711,793 of NC_065440.1, read as the reverse complement.
TAATTCAAGTAGAGTAAATATAATCGAAACTGTATTATAAAAATAGTACCAAGTACTGACTACTAAAAAATTTTGAAAGATGAAATTTATTGCTGAAATAAACAAAAAAATTTATTTTAAAATAAACTTTTTAAATTTTATGACTTGAAAATATTTTTATCTTTTATTTATTAAAGAATTATTTAAAACAATGATTTAAAAAATATTAGGACCACCCTGTTATATGATATAAAACTCAAGAATACACAAAATTAACTTATAGTTTTCAAAGTGGGTCTAATCCAAGTAAAGTAAATATAGACGAAATCATATTATAAAAATAGTACCAATTACTGATTACAAAAAAAAATTGTAAAGAAGAAATTTATCACTAAATATACTGAAAAAATTAAATTTAAAAGAAACTTATTAAATTTTATGACTTGGAAATAGTTTTATCTTTTATTTATTATTCAAAAATTATTCAAAAATTATTTAAAACTCTGATTTGAAACGTTAGTACCAACTTGTATGACATAAAACTCAAGAATACACAAAATTAACTTATAGGTTTCAAAGTGACTTTAATTCAAGTAGAGTAAATATAAACGAAACTATATTATAAAAATAGTACCAAGTACTGATTACTAAAAAATTTTGAAAGATGAAATTTATTGCTAAAATAAACAGAAAAATTTAATTTAAAATAAACTTTTTAAATTTTATGACTTGAAAATAATTTTATCTATTATTTATTAAAGAATTGTTTAAAACAATGATTTAAAATGTTAGTACCACCTTGTTATATGACATAAAACTCAAGAATACACAAAGTTAACTTATAGTTTTCAAAGTGGGTTTAATCCAAGTCGAGTAAATTTAAACGAAACCGTATTATAAAAATAGTACCAAGTAGGTACTGATTACTAAACAAATTGTAAAAATGAAATATATGGCTAAATAAACAGAAAAATTTAAATTTAAAATAAAGTTAAAATATAGAATATCTTTTATTTATGAAGAAAATATTTGAGACAATGGTTTCAGTACCACCTTGTTGTATGACATGAAACTCAAGAATATAAAAATTAACTTTAAATTTTGAAATTGTAAATCTATCTAAATAAATCTTTTACTTGTTAATACATTATCTATGGCTTGAACTTCAAGTACTACTTTGTGGTACGACTCGAAACTCAAAAATACTATAATATAAGTATAAAATAATTTTAAATCTGAAAAAACTGTTTGTAATTTCAATACCTAATAATTATTAATTTGTTTTATTTGTTAAAAAATTATTGAATTAATTAATTTTAAAATCATTTACTTTTGAAATTTCTATTTATATTTAACCGAATTGTTTTTAAATCGCGGTATAAATTTCACGACCTAAAAATCAAACAAACCGAACAAAAAAGGGCTAATTTATTATTCTGTTCATTTCCAAAATATATTTATTAATTTGCACAAAACGAAATCCTCTCAATTCTAGCAATTTTTCCGATAATGTATAATTTACCTAATGTAATATAATTTTGGATGCAGCAATAATTAATATAAAATAAATGGAATTTTAAATTAACATATTTTGTCAATTGAAAAATGCTTTTGTTCGCGTATTGAACGATTCGGATATTTAGTATCTACAAGTTCCATGTTATTGTTCCATTTATTATAGTTATTGTTTAATAATTTAATGTATTGTCAAAAAATTCAATAATTCTGCCGATTGAATGTTTATTCGTTGCACGGATTAAAAATAGTTTAAACATTTTTTAAACAACTTTATTTTTTGACTGAATGAACCGTAAAAAAGTACACAAACAATTAACAGTCAAAAATTGTTCAACTAATTTTTAATTTAATTTTATTTAAACCACGCTTAAATTTTTAGTTTTTGGAATGAATTTTTAAATTGAGTAAATTTTGTTTATTAAGTAATCTTTATGGTTATCTTAAATTATATTTTTTATTAAATATTTTATATTATAATAATATTTATGCATTATAATATAAAATTATTATATTATAATAATCTGTCAAAATAAATAAAAATAAGTATAAATAATAATAAATGAATTAATATTAATAAACTAATTATTTCAATATATTTTAACTTATATTTAATTTAATTATAAAACAAATTTTAATAATTTTTTATGAAATTTTTTAGTAAAAAAAACAAAAAAATTCTGTTAAAATATAAAAAAGAAAATTAAACAAATAAATATATTTAATAAACAATTAAATAATATGTATTAAATATTAATAAACAAATAATTTTCAGTATATTTTAAACGTTTATACTTAATAACTAAATGAATTTTAATAATTTTTTACTCAAATATTTTATGAAAAAATCCAAAAATTAAATATATTTAATAATTAATAAAATAAAATGACTTAATATTAATAAACAAATTATTTCAAAAATAGTAAAATATATTTAATTAACATTTATATTTAATTATAAAATAATTTTTAATATTTTTTACTGAAATATTTTATTAAAAACTGTCAAAAAATAAAAAAATATAAAATTATATATAATATTTAATAAACAATAAAATAAAATGACTTAATATTAATAAACAATATATTTTAACTTTTATATTTAATTATAAAATAAATTTTAATAACTTTTTCCGTAAATATTTAATAAAAAACCCAAAAATTCTGTCAAAATATGAAAGAGAAAATGAAAAAAAAAATAATAATAAATCTTATAAACAATAAAATGAATTAATATTAATAAACAATTATTATTTTTATATTTAATTACAAAAAAAATTCTTAACTATTTTAATAAAAAAATTAATTTATTTAATAAACAATAATATATAATATAAATTAATATTATTTTTAGTATATTTTAACTTTTTTACTTAAATATTTTATGAAAAAAATCAAAAAATTCTGTCAAAATATAAGAAAGAGAAGATAATAAGAGAAATCTTTAATTATTATTCAATTTTTTCAAATTATAATTAATGTAGTAATTTATAATAATATATAATATATATTATAATTAATTATGATTATTATTCAAATTAAAAGATATTTATTAATAAAAACAAAATAAATCTAGAAAAGTATCAATAAATTATTTTTAATAAAAATATTTTTCAGTATAATTTAAATTAAAATATAATTATTCTGTAATATTTTCTAATTACAATTAATGTAACAATGTAAATATTATAAATACCTAACAAGTTTTTAAATTTAAAATTAATAAACAACATTAATTTTAAACGTACTTAATAATAAATAATAAAAAGTAAATCTAGAAAAAATCTATTAAAATTTAGTTTAAATAAAATGTTTAAATTATTCAATATTTTCTAATTATACCAAATTTTTCTGTCAATTAAATTATTATTAATAATCATTAAGTTTTAAATATAAATATAATTAAAATAAAATGAATCTAGAAAAAAATCTGTAACAATGAAAATATTTTAATTTAATCTTGAAATTTTAAGAAATAATATTTTTTTAAGATTATTAACATAAAATGTTAAAATGTTCTTTAATAAAAATTTCTAAATATATTTATTTATACAAATTAATGAAATTGAAATTTAAAGGTATATAAATTATTATGAATTTTTGAATATTCTACAATAATTTAACAATATATTTATGACTACAATTCATGTAATAAATAAATTTGTGTAAAAATTTTGAAGAGAATATCAGTTAAACTGAAACCGCAACTTCTAAGTAAGAACTGGCACAACCCCCGACAAAACAATACCCCTCAAGAAAAAAAGAAACAATCGCAACCGCCAGTCCGGCCCGCCCGAATCCCCGTCCGCGAGACCATTAACACGCCGGATTAACACGCCGCGTCCACCCACCCCCCGGCCTAGCGCGATCCTCCAAACCGAAAACCGACCGACCACCCCCTCCCCACACCGCCGCCCCGCCGTTTCAGGCGCGGATCCGGCCGCGGCCGAGGCGACATTCCGCGTAGCCACTTGACTCTCACTTCGGGAATCGGTCGCGCGACGCCTTCGCCGCCGGACGCGCCGATCGCTCGACCCCCACCACCCCGCCTCGTCAAACCGCCCGACGCGCGGATTATCGCGCCGTCGTCGCCCCGCCCAGCCGGTTGCCCCCACCGGGGCGGCGGGGCCACGCCCCCGGCCGTCGCGGCCGCCGTCAGTCGCGATCGGCAGTCCGCGGTGGAATTGCGCTCCGGACCGGCGTCCCGTTTCTTGTCCCATGGCTTTGGACAGGCCTGCCCCTGGGGTCCGGATGGATTAGTGTGTGTTTCGGGTGCGTACCTGCGGTACCTGTAGTACCCAGAGTGGGTGGAGGGGTTGTTTTATTTGCCTGTTGCTTTGCTTTCTGCCCTGTGACCTTTCGATTTATTTTATTGAGATAAATAAACATGTTTAATATAATAAATTTGTGTACAAAAATAACCCTAATCCTCTTAGGGTTGTTACTCAATTTTTTTTTAACTAAAAATTTTATATGTATTATTAATAAAAAAAATAGTGTAAAAACAATTTACAATTTATTACCAATTTTATTGAAAAACTGTTAAATAATGCATCTATTAAAATATAATTATTGAATAATGATGACACTTTAGTTGAATAATGAATATTATTCAATTGATTTAACAATTTTTTTATATCGTTAGTGTTTGTATTCACTCCAAGCAGCAGAATACCATAACAACAAGAATATTAAATGAAATTTGATTTGTTCAATAATGTTATACAGTAATACAATGATTACCACCGAGTGACTCTTTATTTTTAGTTTAATATTATTTTATATTTTTTATGGGAAAATATTGAGTAAATACAATTTTTAATATATTATTAATTTTAATGAAAAAAAAAAACATTAAATAATGCCTCTATTACAATACAGTTATTGAATAATGATGATTGTTTGGTTGAATAATGAGTATTATTCAATTGATTTGACAGCTTTTTATTTTTTTGGCATTTGTGTTCACTCAAAGCAGCATAAATGTTATAACAACAAGAATATTAAATGAAATTTGATCATAACTGTTCAATAATGTTATACAGTAATACAATGTATTACCACCGAGTGACACTTTGTTTTTAGTTAAATGTTATTCTATATTTTTTATGGGAAAATGTTGAGTAAATACAATTTTTAATATACTATTAATTTTAATGAAAAGAAAACGTTAAATAATGCATCAATTACAATACAGTTATTGAATAATGATGATTGTTTGGTTGAATAATGAGTATTATTCAACTGATTTGACAGCTTTTTATTTTTTTGGCGTTTGTATTCACTCAAAGCAGCATAAATGTTATAACAACAAGAATATTAAATGAATTTTGATCATAACTGTTCAATAATAGTATACAGTAATACAATGTATTACCACCGAGTGACACTTTGTTTTTAGTTAAATGTTATTCTATATTTTTTATGGGAAAATGTTGAGTAAATACAATTTTTAATATATTATTAATTTTAATGAAAAAAAAAACGTTAAATAATACATCTATTACAATACAGTTATTGAATAATGATGATTGTTTGGTTGAATAATGAGTATTATTCAATTGATTTGACAGCTTTTTATTTTTTTGACGTTTGTGTTCACTCAAAGCATCATAAACGTCAATTAACAAGAATATGAAATGAAATTTGATTATAACTGTTCAACAATGTTATACAGTAATACAGTGTATTACCCACTATTGATGCCAACGCCTTCATTAATTAATTACTTACATAAATAGTCAATTATAATTTTTAGTTAAATAGTAGAAAATAAATTAATTATCTGTCTAATCAAATATTATTAAATTACATTAAACAATTGCTAATTATCTGACACATTTGAATAATTTCTCATACCTCCACTTCGAAATAAAACCATCAAAAAAATAGTTACAAACACTTTCTTCTTCTAATATAAATCATTGAAAATGAGCAGCAACCTTGAAATATTTAATTACCATTGGCGGCATTGATGTAAAGGAACCAAAAATGTTAATTGCACTATTAATTGCTTATTAATTCCGCGTTCGAAAGACACAACGGTTTAAAAAAGCATACACTCTTTTCCTACTTAGTCGTTTTTGTTTTTTAGCTGATGCAAAATTGGAGGAAGCAAAAATTAATGAGGGCTTTTTTTCGTGGATGATAATGAAAGAAATTAATTTTCTCATTGAAATGTAACAAAAATAATACACCGTAAATATTTTTCTAAATTTTTACAAATAATATTAGTAAAAATTAATTTGATAATTTTCAATTTTTTTAAGAATATTAAACAAATAAGCAGATATTAAAGAGTTTTTAATAAAAAAGTAGATAATTGTAACATCTCTTTGTTTTTTTGATTGAAATTATTTATATTAAAAATTTCAAAAGAGCACTTTACTTGTTAAAAAAAAATAATTTACAAATTAATTATCATCAGTTAATATCTATATTTTATCCAAAGCTTTACTCAAGAAATTTTTTTTAATTCATATTTTAAAATTTGTTTTAATTATTGATTTTAGTTTATGCATTGTCTCTTTAGTTTTTGAACACATTAAACATTTTATTGATATTAATTTTAAGTTCAAATTTTCAGCAGTTAAAATTTATTCTACAATAAAGATTTCTATTCATTTTCAGGATAGTACTGATTATTATTATGCTTTCAGGATAATTTGTTGAGTTGTTTCAGCTTTCAAACTATGTCACAATATTTTTTTTAATTCACTAAATAAACATTTAATCCTGAAAAAATTAAAACTATCAACAGTTAAAGTTTATGACTTTGATATTTATCAATGGGCAGTGATGCTTGACAAAATCAATTAAATTTTTGTTTCAACAAGGTTTTAGATTCAATAAATTAGCAATTAAATTTTACGCTTTGATTTTTATCTTTATCTAATGAAGGTGTAAATTAATTTTCTGGATTACATTCATTATTTTCATTAATAAAATATATTGAAACCATTATAATTTTTAAATTCAATGTTTTTCTAAATATTAATCTCGAAGTACATATGTAGTTAAAATTTATGGGTCATTAAAGTCTTATTTGCCTCATTTTGATTCCAGATTTTAGATTGTGAAACTATTAAATTCTGGAAAAATTTATGGTTAATTAAAATATTTATTTTAATTAATTTTTTTATAGTACAGTACTCCGACAATTCATCAGCCATTTGCGACGAAAATCAAACACACAAAAAGCCCTGAAAAAAAAGCTGATATTCCAACAGCGTCAGCGGCCCCGGATTAAAAAATGATATCGAATGGCAAACAATCACGGGTGTAATTGCTGTTTAGTTTCACTATTTCAGTTGGAAAAATAACCGGACAAGTGTTGTGTCTATATTGGAACAGAGAACTCATTTGTCGTTTATTTTTTTGCCGTTCAATTCTCTCTTTCGTTGTGCGTCGGGCGATAATTGAAAAAACAGCCGGATCGCGGCGTGCAATTGGAAATTATGAGCGTGCGGGGGTTGGTTGCGGTGGGTGAGGGGGTGATGCGAAACGGGCGATGGGAGTAATGAGCTGTGCAAATATTTTCTACGTAAATATTGGGTGGCGGAACCGCCTCGTAACAAATTGAATCGGTCGAAAATTCACGGCAAACACGTTTTACATGCGAAATTTCGTTGGGGGGTAATTAAAAATTATCGAAAATTGTGCCCGATAAAATTTTGTACGCGAAAACCTGACCGGATGATTGGACCGCATCGTGTCTAGACCGATGGAAAAAATGATCGAGTGGTAAAAATTATGAAGGGAAAATCGTTTTGAAAAAATTTAATAAAAAATGAATGAACAATGTCATGCATAATTATCCCGTATGTCTATTATATGGGTATTTTGATGTGGGGGATTTAATTAATCGCTAAAACTTAAAGACTTTGTTGTGACTTGTAAGTATATAAATAGTCGTTTAATCATATGCATTTTTTCGTGCAACAATTTAAAAAAAAATTGTTTTATAACTAATCTATTATGTATTAAATGAACGAGGTCATTTTACTATTATATCAATCACCACAATTTTTTTTGTAAATTAAATATTACGTAATACTTAAATTTAAGTCAGTGCTAAAAAATCCATTTAATTCTTAAATTAATTAACTGTTGTTAGTTTAAAATATTTCAAGATTAAATATGTATGAACTCAACAAATAATCACAAAAATTAGAAAATTAGTTTCTTTTTATTTGAAAAAAATCTTATAAGACACATTAAGAATATATAATCTGTCCAATCCTGAAAATGAATAGAAAACCTTATTATAAAGTTAAAAAATAAAGAATAACAATGTTGAAAGCTTGAATATTAAATAATAATTTCAAGGGCACTAAAGTGGCTTATAAATTACAAGATAATATCAAAATAAAACAATAATATGTGTCATCCTGAAAATGAATACAAAGTTTTATTGCAGAGCTAAAGTGTAAGAATAAATTTTAACTGCTGAAAGTTTGAACATAAAATTAAGATTAATAAAATGTTTAATGTGTTCAAAAACTAAACTGTCAATCCATAAACTAAAATCAATAATTAGAACAAATTTTAAACCATGAAATTCAAAAAATTCTCTTGAGTAAAGCTTTGTATAAAATGTAGATATTAACTGCTGATAATGTTGAGGTTAAATTTGTAAAAATATTTAAAAATTTCAAAGACACTAAAGTGAATAAAATAAGTAATCTGTTTGATCCTGAAAATGAATACAAAACTTTACTAAAGAGCAAAAGAGCAAGAATAGATTTTAACTGCTGAAAGTTTGAATACAAAATTAAGATTAATAAAATGTGTAATGTGTTCAAAAACTAAATTGTCAATCTATAAACTAAAATCAATAATTAGAACAAATTGTAAACCATGAAATTCAAAAAATTCTCTTGAGTAAAGCTTTGTACAAAATGGAGATATTAACTGCTGATAATTTTAATTTCAAATTTGTAAAAACATTTAAGAATTTCAAAGACACTAAAGTGACCTATAAACTACAAGTTATTATCAAAATAAAACAAATAATCTGTGTTATCCTGAAAATGAATACAAAACTTTACTGTAGAGCAAAAGAGCAAAAATAAATTTTAACTGCTGAAAGTTTGTACATAAAATTAAGATTAATAAAATGTTTAATGTGTTCAAAAACTAAACTGTCAATCCAAAAACTAAAATCAATAATTAGAACAAATTGTAAACGATGAAATTCAAAAAATTCTTCTGAGTAAAGCTTTGTATAAAATGTAAATATTAACTGCTGATAATTTTGAGGTTAAATTTGTAAAAACATTTAAGAATTTCAAAAACAATAAAGTGACTTATAAACTACAAGTTAATATTAAAATAATACAAATAATCTGTGTTATCCTGAAAATGAATACAAAGCTTTATTGCAGAGCTAAAGTACAAGAATTAATTTTAACTGCTGAAAGTTTGAACATAAAATTAAGATTAATAAAACCTTTAATGGGTTCAAAAACTAAACTGTCAATCCATAAACTAAAATCAATAATTAGAACAAATTTTAAACCATGAAATTCAAAAAATTCTCTTAAATTATCTTAACTGTTGATAATTTTGAGATTAAATTTGTAAAAACATTTAATAATTTCAAGGATACTAAAATGGCTTATAAACTACAAGCTAATATCAAAGTAAAACAAATAATCTTTATTATCCTGAAAATGAACACAAAACTTTATTGTAGAGATAAAGAAGAAGAATAAATTTTAACTGTTAAAAGTTTGGACATCAAATTAAGATTAATAAAACGTTTAATGAGTTCAAAAACTAAACAGTCAACATATTAATGAAAATCAATAATAGAAACAAATTGTAAACCATTAAATTCAGAAAATTATCTCGTTTAAAGCTTTGGATGAAATGTAGATATTAACTGCTGATAATTTTCAGGTTAAACTTGTTAAAACATTTAAGAATTTTAAGGACTCTGAAGTGGCTTATAAGATATACTACAAGCTAATATCAAAATAAGACAAATAAGCTTTGTTATCTTGAAAATTAAAACAAAACTTTATTGTAGAGCTAAAGAGCAAGAATTTGTACATAAATTAAGATTAATAAAACGTTCGATTAGTTCAAAAACTAAACTGTCAAGTCATAAAATAAATTCAATAAGTAAAACAAATTGTAACCCATGAAATTCAAAAACTTCTCATGAGTAAAGCTTTAGATAAAATATTAAAATATTACCTGCTGTTAATTTCTCATATTTCTTGATTAAATTTATACAAACCATTTAATAGTTTTAAGAAAACTGAATCATCTTGAAAATTAATTCCAATGTTCATTGACTGGAAATAAAAATCAGTCATAAAATTTAATTGCTGATAATTTTTTTAGGTTGACGACTGAATTTAGATATATAAATAGTTTTTATGAAGTTAAAAAACCAATCATTTGTTTTATTTAGAGTCATTGACTAAATAATCATCAACCTTAACTGCTGATAATTTCGTAATTAGTAAAATTTTGAATGAATTTAAACAAATTAAGCATCAAAAAAACTAAACGTGACTATAATTAGAAATTAATTTACGCCTTTATCGACTAAAGTTAAGGATCATAAATATAAATTTATTTTATAAAACTGCTAATAATTTTATGCATTTTAGGAATTTATGTAATGCAACATTTAATTCATTCTTGAGATATCAAAACCAAACAAATTATTTATGTAGATTAAAAATTAACTTCCTCCACAGGCTGGAGATAAAGTGCAAATGTAAATTTAAACTGCTGATAGTCTCACATGTTATAATATTGAATGTAGTTAGACCAATTACTGAACAATTATAAAACAATTAATTATCTAATGATCTTATGATGTTAAAATTAAAATTGCACTTTTTATTAAATAAAGATAAGGAATTAACATGAATGTTAACAGCTTATAAATTCATGTTTTTTAAGAATTTACTTGTTGTAAAACGTTTTATGCGTTAAAAAAATATATATTTAATGTCAAAAGATTAAAAAATTACACAAAACAATCAATTTATGTCATTTTAAAATTAATTGACTTCAGATAATTAAGATTAAGTTAAGATAAATCTTAAACATAGACTTTAACAGCTGATAATTTCATTATTATCATTATTATTATTTATTTCAGGAATTTATTTGAAACATTTGACTCATTTAAAGGGGCGAAACTTCGATTCGCACCGTTCGCACGCCAAAAGGCGCAAGAGCCCCGTCCACCACGGCGATCGGGCTGCGCGTCGCGCCCGCTGAAAACGACACGATTTCAGTGCCGCGCTTTCAGTGCGAAACGACATAACGGCGTGGCCCGAACCACCGAAAAAAAGGCCCACCTATTTTTATCCGCACGCGGACCACGGAAATCGCCCGGAATCCGGACGTCGATTTTATTTTGTTTTGTGTTTTATTTCTTTTCCGGGTTTTCCATTCGGCGTGTTTCAGCAACGTCGTAGAGCAACGTAGATAGAGCTAGAGCTAGAGAGCGAACTGGGGGTGAGTTATGATGGAATTTTAGATTGATTGTTTTTTCTTTTGCCCTGGGGGACGGATTAAGGTGGTGGTTAATTAGCGGTGGAATTTTAATGTTAATTTCTATTATTAATTGAGTCGACGTTTTAAATACATTGCTTGACGTTGGCCATTTTTTAATTATTTACAATTTTTACTATGTGGTGCTTTATTTTTTATTAATTATGATGTGGAATGTCACAATTTTAGCATCCTAATTACAATCTAATGTTTTTTAAATGTCTCCTCAAGTTTAAATATGTATCATAAACGCATATAAAAACGATTTCCTTTTGTTGATAAAATTAAAAATTAAAATTCAACAATTAAAAGATAAAAAAATAATTTGGTATATAAATAAATTCACTATTCTATTCTTTCTATTGTTGTCGATTTATAATATTTTACTAATTGTTACTAAAAACATATTTCTGTAAAATACAACTGAAATATTGAAAAATTTCAGTTAGGAATTTAATTTTTCATTGCTTATATAGAAATAAATATAAATTTTATTACTTAATAAAAGCAATAAAATTCTTTTCTGTTAATAATAAAACTAGAAAATTATGAATGATTCACTTTGTTGAATTGACAAGTTATATTATTAATTCTAATGTTTTATTTTATTACTTGTCAAATCATTTATTGCCATTTAATTGAAGAAAAGTAAAAAGGACGAGTTTTGACTTTCTTTTATATATATTATAATAATATATGTTAATTTCATCATGAAATAATCCGTATTTTTATAAATAAATATAGTTTGTAGTTTTTTTTTTTTTCATTTTTTAATATTATTTTACTTATATTTTATGTTTATTATTTTTTTAAAATAATAAAATTAAAAAGGATGACTTTTTATCTTGAAATATTTTTTAATTATTTAAGTATTGGTTAAAAAATAATTTATTTAAAAAAAAAATAATTTTTTGAAAAAACTTGACTTTTGACCTTTTTATATATTATATATTAATTTAACTATTAAATTATTAAAAATAATCATTATTTTTATAAATATATAATTTTTTTTATTTTTTATTATTTATATTTTAACATTTTTTATATATTTTAATTTTAAAATAATGAAATTTAAAAGGACAACTGATTTTTTAATATTTCTTAAATATTTAAATTTTTTTTTATTTTTTATTATTTTTATTTTAATATTTATTATTTATTAAAAAATATATTTATTTAACAAAAAATAATTAACAATTATTTGGGAAAACTTCAGTTTGACATTCTTATATATTAGATTAATTTAATTATTAAATTGGCATAATTGTAATTTTTATAAATAAATATATTTATTGAAGATTTTTTTATTTTTTATTATATTTTATATTTTAAAATTTAGTAATTATTTCATTTTTGAAATAATGAAATGTAAAAGGACAACTTCTCATTTTGAAATATTTCTTAAATAAAAAATATTTAATTTAACAAAAAATAATTAAGAATTTTCTAGAAAAACTTCTTATAAATTATTTGGTAATGTAATTATTAAAAAGAATCGTTATTTTTATAAATAAATATAGTTTCTGAAGTTTTTTATAATTTTTTATTATCCTTTTTATTTATATTTTAATATTTATTTATGTTTATTTCAATTTAAAATTAATGAAATTTAAAGGACAACTTCTTATTTTGAAATATTTGTAAAATATTTAATGTTTTGTGAAAAAATTATTTAATTTAATAAAAATAATTAACAATTTTTTGAATAAATTTCACATTTGACTTTAAATATAACAATATTAATTTAATTATTAAATTACCAAAAATATTCGTTATTTTTTTAAATAAATATAATTTCCGAAGTTTTTTTTTGTAAATTTTTGTTGTTTTTTATTATTATTTATATTTAAATATTTATTTATTTGAATTTCAAAATAAAGAAATTTAAAAGGATTACTTCTTATTCTAAAATATTTCTTAGATATTTAAATTTTTGTAAAAAAAAAACTTCTTAATATGAAATATTTCTTAAATATTAAATTTTTGTGATGAAAAAAAAATAATTTAATGAAAAAATATTTAACAATTCATTTTTGAATCTTATTTAATTAAAGTATAAAGAAAATACAAATAATGAAAGAAAAAATTCTAATGTCAGGTTTGAATATCATTTAATAAAATAAAATGTTTATATATAAATTAAAATTATAAATCAAATTAAAAATGTTAAAGAATAAGAAAAAAATAAATTTTATTTGTTCATTTTTTATTTTATCTATAGTTTAAATATTTAAATACAATTAATATAAAAGAAATTGACATAGGAAAGTAAAATTAACATTCAGAACCAATGAATTTATAAAAAATAATTTAATATGGCATACTAAAGGGTGCAACTGACATTAAATTAATTACCCAAGTATATGCACAACATGTCGATAATATCCAAACCCAAATGACATTTTTAACATGTACAACGTAATTAGTATATGGTATTAAATAAAAACGAAAGAATGAAAGAAAGAATGAAAAAAGGCACGTTTTGTTACTAAACAGGCACATTGTAAATATGGTAAGTAGCACCTAAACATGCATACAGTTCCGCTTTTAACAAATTTCTCAACAACTTGTCCGATAATATAATGTATACGACGACCAATAAATCAAACGGACTTAAATGAATTAAGCATTTATATTAATCATGACAAGTACAAGCGACGATTTATCGCTGAATCCGCATAGAATATTGTTAATGTTGTTAATGTAAATTTGCGAGTGCACAAAGTGTGTTATGTTAAGCGAGTTCAGTTTCGAATCGGTAAATTATTATTTAAATTCCGACCGACACGGAATGCCCAACATTATAATAATTAATCGGCGGTGGATTAATGCGAATTTTTTTTTTATTTTAATTGTTAACTGTAATTGCTGAAACGGCGCACTCCGTGCTCGGGTTTCGGTTGTATTGTTTTGCGAAAACAATGCTTCTTGTGTTTCAGTCTTTTCTTGTTCTTTGGACAATGAAATTGTTTATGTTCTTGAAAATAATTAGTTATTGTATTGAGGAAAAAATTTTATCAAATATGTTGTAAAAATATCTGTCGAATATTAATAAATTAATTTAATATTAATTAATAAATAAATTATGCAATATACTGTTTTAAATATATTTTAAAATAATCTTATCTTATCTAGTTTTATTTTTGTAATTTTTTGTTTAATAATAAATTTTTCATATATTCCAACTAATATTTTGCAAAATATTATATATAATTATAAATAAAATTAAAAAATATTTTATATATATAATTTTTTTTTAAACTAATGAATAATTTTTTCGAAATACTTTATTAACAAGTCTTAAAATCAGAATAATATAAAAATGTTATAATAATAATAAATGTGACATAATTTTATTTTTGTAATTTTTTGTTTAATTTCCAAATTATTATTCTTATATACAAAAATAAATCAAATAAAAAATAGACATTAAATAAAAATTTTACTATTTCTTTCGTTCAAAATAATGAATAAATTAGAATTTTTTTATAAAATTTGAAAAATATATGATATAAAATATTTTTTATTACTTTCTATCAAATTACACTAATTAATTCATTAAAATAATTATCTTTATGTATGTTTAATATTTATTGTAATATTTTAATAAAAAGTATTAAAATTAGAATAATATAAAAATGTTGAAATAATCAAATGAGACATAATTTTATTTTTGTAATTTTTATTTAATAATTAATTTTTAAATTATTATACACAAAAATAAATCAAATAAAAAAATAGATATTAGATAAAAATCTTACTATTTTTTTCTTCAAAATAATAAATAAATTAATTAGAAATTTGAAATATTTTAATAAAATAAAATAAATATAATTAAAATAATATTTTAATAAAAACTATTAAAATTAGAATAATATAAAAATGTTGAAATAATCAAATGTGACATAAATTTATTTTTGTCATTTTTTGTTTATTAATTAATTTTTTGATGTATTCCAACTAATATTTTGAGTAACAATGTTTATAAATTAAAAAATTGAAAAACAATAAAATATAATAACATAATAATCAAATTTCTAATTTCCCATTTATTGTGAATTTTTAAGAAAATTTGGTGACAATTTATGATATAAAATATCATAACTCTTAAAATCAGAATAATATAAAAATGTTAAAATAATAATAAATGTGACATAATTTTATTTTTGTAATTTTTTCTTTAATTTTCAAATTATTATTTTTATACAAAAATAAATCAAATAAAAAAATAGACATTAAATAAAAATGTTACTATTTTTTTTTCCTTCAAAATAATGAATAAATTAGAAGTTTTAAAGTAAATTTGAAAAATATATGATATAAAATATTTTTTATTACTTTCTATCAAATTACACTAATTAATTTATTAAAATAATTATCTTTATGTATTTTTAATATTTATTGTAATATTTTAATAAAAAGTATTAAAATTAGAATAATATAAAAATGTTGAAATAATCAAAAGAGACATAATTTTATTTTTGTAATTTTTTATTTAATAATTAACTTTTAAATTATTATACACATAAATAAATCAAATAAAAAAATAGATATTAGATAAAAATTTTACTATTTTTTTTTTCTTCAAAATAATGAATAAATTAATCAGAAATTATTTAGAAAATTTGAAATAATATTTTAATAAAATAAAATAAATAAAATTAAAATAATATTTTAATAAAAAGTATTAAAATTGGTATAATATAAAAATGTTGAAATAATCAAACGAGACAATTTTATTTTTGTAATTTTTTATTTAATAATTAATTTTTTAATTACTGTACACAAAAATAAATCAAATAAAAAAATAGATATTAGAAAAAAATTTTACTTTATTTTTTTTTTCAAAATAATGAATAAATTATTCAGAATTTTTTTAGAAAATTTGAAATAATATTTTAATAAAATAAAATAAATAAATTTAAAATAATATTTAAATAAAAATTAAAAATGTTGAAATAATTAAATGTGACATAATTTTATTTTTGTTATTTATTGTTTATTAATTAATTTTTTGATGTATTCCAACTAATATTCTGAGTAACAATGTTTATAAATTAAAAAATTGAAAAACAATAAAATATAATAACATATAAATCAAATTTTTAATTTCCCATTTATTGTGAATATATCAGGAATTTTTAAGAAAATTTGGTGACAATTAATGATATAAAATATTTTTTATAACTTTCTGATAGATTAAACAAATTGTTTCATTAAAAAATTAATATTAATAAATTTTCTTAAATTAAAAAATTAATAATAATTACAAATAAAAAATTATTAAATTAAGTATTTTACTAATATAAATTTCTTAATATTTTAAAAATATATATTTAAAAAATAATAATAAATTAATAATATTAGTAAATTTATTATAACTTTATTAAATTAAATAATTAATAATAATTACATATAATAAATTAAAAAAATAAAATTTAATTAAAATTGATTATTTTTAGTAAATTTTTTATTTTTTAAAATATTAAAAAAAGCAATAAATATTTTATAAAAAATTAAATGTATTAAAATATTTATAAAATATTACAATATATAATAAAAATATTTTTGTATTTTTATTTAAAAAAAAAAGAAAAAAATTACTAACCGAAAAGTTTTTCATGAATTCAGTTGACTGAAACTATGTATTTTGCAATTAATCTAACAAGATTTGTAATAATTAACGTGGTTGATAAGTGTAGTTTTATCCCAAATTAAAACTGACATCGTGGATTCGATTGTAAACAAATTAAACAATAAAAACAACAACAACAAATAAAAGACACACAGACACAGACAAAACGTTTTAAATGACCGACCGATGTAGAACAGGTGCGGCCTTTTGATTTTTTACCAGGCGTATCTAAATAATCGTCCCTTCCGTTCGTCGGTCTCACTAAAAACCGTCGTCAATGGGAAAAACTGTAATCCAGCCTGTATAATTTCTACGGTACTTACAATTAGACTAATTAGATAAAAATTATGGTTCTTTACCTAATTGATATTATATTATATATCGGAGATAAAAAAAATGTTGTGCGTATAACCAATAATTTAATTATTTATATTGTGATCGTAAACGTATTTGCCGGCAAATTACCCACAGCTTAAAATATTCCGGTGTTTGTGCGTGTAATGAGGGTTTTTTTTGTCCCCGCTCCGGCTCCGTTTTAATCAATTACCGGAGCTGTAGTGTGTGTGTGTGTGTGTGGGTTTTTTGTCGAATTATCCCCATTTTTGTGTTTATTAATTTTTGAATACGTAATAAGGTCGGATCGATGAAGTAAATCATTATAATCAGGATGATTAAGTTAAATATCGATGCGATGGGAAGCGGGCGGTTGTTTCCTGAAAAAAATGCCAGGCCAATTTGCCACGGAGGGGGGAACAGATGGATCTAGATCTGGGCGCATCTGGATGGAGTTCGCGGACATCCTGGACGATTTCTAACAACCGTGTCGATTTACGGATTGATTGGTGCATCATTAAGAACGGGCATCGGTTTGTGATAATTGTTTTCTTACTCATTTTTCTTCAATTTTTGGTGAAATGTAAATAAAAATTTCCTCTTGGATAAATTTTTGGGTTTGGATTTTAAACTTCGTGAAAAGCGATAATTTTTTCTTAACATAATTGTACAGAATTATTACAGAAATTTTTTGTGATATAGACTTTAGAAAAATAAAAAAAAAAAAAATTATATATATTCTGAATCTTTCATATCATTTTCATAACTATTCATGAAAATATTAATTAAAAAAATTATTTTTTTTCAATATTTATTAAGTAAAAAATAAATTTCTAATTAATTAAATCATATATAACAACCCTTTTACATTGTAAAATAAATAAATAAAATTTTCATATTTTATTATTATTTTTTAAATTGACTTTTGAAACTTTTTATTAAATATATTAAATATAATTTTCTTTTTTGATATTCTTTTCCCACATTTTGTATTAGAAAAAATATAAAAAATTATATTT
The DNA here is from genome assembly GCF_024364675.1 of Aethina tumida. Taxonomy (NCBI): domain Eukaryota; kingdom Metazoa; phylum Arthropoda; class Insecta; order Coleoptera; family Nitidulidae; genus Aethina; species Aethina tumida. The sequence goes on along the minus strand of NC_065440.1, from coordinate 15,693,289 downwards.
TATTAAAGAAAATATTGATAAAAAAGAAAAAAAAGGTATATAATTTGTTAATGTTTTTTTTTTTCATTTTTGTATTTAAAAATAATCTAATAAATAACAATTTATTAAAGAAAATATTGGTAAAATCTAGTTCTATCAAAAAATATATATCATTTTTTTAAATAAAAATAATTATTAAACATATTTCTTAATAATTTTCTGATTTTTTACATTTTGCATTTGAAAATTATTATAAATTACAATTTATTAAAGAAAATATGTCTAAAATCAAATTAAATTATAAAAATATGAAAAGACTTGAATTTTTTTTATAATTTCATATATATTTTATATATTTATTATTTTTTTATATAAAAATAATAATTAAATATAGAATTTTTTAATTATTTTTTGCCATTTTTATATTTGAAAATTATAATAAACTACAATTTATTAAAAAAATATTAATAAAATACAAATATATTACAAAAATAATAATAATGTATTAAATTTTTTACAGATTATCTGATTTTTTTCACATTACTGTATATGAAAATTATAATAAATTACAATTTATTAAAGAAAATATGTCAAAAATCAAGTTATATTAAAAAATATGAAATGTATATAAAAATTATTCAACAAAATGCCATTTTTAATTAAAATAAGGGTTTTTATCAATTTTTTAAACATAAATAATAATTAAATATAAACTATCTTAATGATTTTTTTATTTTTTTCATATTTTTGTATTTTAAAATTATTATAAAATAAATTTTATTAAAAAAATATTGATAAAATCCAGTTATTAAAAAAAAATAATAAAATATGCAATGTCTTAATGAATTTTATTTTTTAAATAAAATAAGTATTATTCATCATTTTTTAGTATTGTTTATGTTTTGACACATCAGAAATTATATTATTTTATGAAATAATTCAATATTTATCATAATTCAAATAAATAAACAAATTAATTCACGTTTTCATAATTATATTGAAAATAAGAAAAAAAAATTAATTTTGAAATTTTGTAAGGTTTTAGCAATTGATTTATGAACAATGCATTTTATTTTTTTTTTATTAATTTTTATTATAATATATGTAACTATAAAAAATGTCTATATAATTTTTATCATATAATTTTAAGATATTTTTTTAAATTACTCGAAATTAGAAGAAAATATAAACAGAAAAATTATATAATTAATTTTTGACTAATATGAAGTAAAATGTAAATATTTTTATCATTTAGTTTTATAAATATAAATAAATAAATAAATGAATTATAAAAAAAATACACAATATATTTTCAATCTTTTCATATTCATATAAACCATTCATTTTTATAATGTTACTAGATTTTATCAATAGTTTCTTGAATAATTAATTTTTAATTATTAATTCATTTATTTAATTTGTTATTGCTTATTGAATAATAAATTAAAATTTCATTAATTCTTTAATTTGACTTGAAATTGTACCTATTATTAACTCCTTTAATTAATTAAAATCTTGTTAGATTAATTACAACAAATTTTCTTTAACTCAGTAAAAATAATTAGAATTTAGTTTCAAGTGATTAAAATGTTTAGAATGTAATTTAAACTTATCCAAGGCAAAATTGATAGAAAAGTAATAAATAATTAAGTACCTACCTGGAAAAAAATAACTTATGGCGACACCAAAACCTTTTTTGGTTGGAATAAATGAAAATAAAAAAAATATTATTTGTGCAAAATGTCATAAATAAAAGCGATAAACGGCTAATAATAGTATCACAAATGAGGTTGCACCATATTAGTGGTAAAGTATCAGATGATAATGTTCATTAAAACATGTTAATAATGAAGGTATCAATTTTATTATTATTAGTTTCCTACCAAATGACGTTGTAATTAATACTTATCGATTATTTTTATTTATTTATTTATTTATTTTTAACTTTCCTTTTACGTTTATGTATATGGGTAAATATTTTTAATTAAACTGCCATTGTTTGTGTTAAAAAATATTTATTTACAATTTTATATTTTAATTTAATTTGTTTTTTAAAAAAATATTTCCAACTCTGCACATTTTTACAAAATAATATTTATTATTTTAAGTTGCGTTCTCAAAACAAACATTTTTTATGTTTTAATTCAATTCAAATAAATAAATAGATTGTTATAATGTTATTTTAGTAAAAATCTACGTAAATGTAAATAGAAAAAAAACATTGGGCTGGTTTATTTATTAAATAAAATATCTTATTAAATGTTCCTAAAACAATTTTTGTCATAAAATTATCATTTAATAATAATATTTAAATTCTAATAATTTATATACTGATATGTTATTAATTAATTAACATATTTATCTCGAAAAATAAAACTAAATATGTGTCCCATTACAAAACAGTTTGTAAATAATGTGTCAATTATAATTTATTAAATAAATATATATTTTATAAATTGAATTACTTTTTATATCAGTAATTGAGTTTTTACAAAATTATTATTTACTAAAGCTTAATTGTTTATTTAATCGTTTTATTTTGTTTATAAAATTATTCGTTTTGTGTTCATTTAGTCTTTGTGATGTTTGTAACAGTTAAATTGAAAATTAGCTTCATTAAATTTAAACAAAAATTGATTTTTAATTATTCTACACTTAAAAAATATTAATTTTAAATGAATTGATTAAAAAATTGTCTCTTTACAATTATAAAATAATAGAATTATTGATTTAGGACATAATAATTGGAAGTTTATTAGTTTTAACAAGAATTGTTAGACAAAAAAATAGTTTAAATTACTTTTCTATGCCTATTTATTAATAAAAATCAAATTAAATAAGAAATCAAAGTGTTTCTAAAGATTTTAATTTATTTTGAATACGTAATTCAAATCAGAGACATTATTTACAGTCATAAAATAAAAAAAAATATTGATTTAGGAATTAATAAATGGAAGTTTACATTTTAATATAAGAATTTTTAGAGAAAAAATAAACTAAATTACTTTTATATCTTTTTTCTCAATTAAAAGCAAATAAAATAAGAATTTCAAAGTTTTTCTAAGGATTTTACTTTATTTTTATGTACATAATTTAAATTAGAGACACTATTTACAGTCATAAAATAAAATAATTAATGATTTAGGAGACAATAAAAGGAAGTTTAGAAAATTAGAATTTAAAGTTTTTCTAAAGATTTTACTTTATTTTTATGTGCATAATTTCAATTAGAGACACTATTTACAGTCATAAAATAAAAGAATTATTCATTTAAGAGATAATAAATGGAAGTTAAGATTTTAATATAAAAATTTTTAGAGAAAAAATAATCTATGTTATTTTTTGTATATGTTTACTGTAAATAAAAGAGAATATCAATTACAATTATAAAATTATTGATTAAGGAGATAATAAAAAGAAGTTCAAATTTAAATTCAAGAAATTTTAGAGAAAAAATGATCTAAGTTACTTTTTTCTCTTTTTTTTCTCACTAAAAAGCAAATAAAATAAGAATATCAAAGTTTTTCTAAGAATTTTACTTTATTTTTAAGTACATAATTCAAATTAGAGGTACTATTTACAGTCATAAAATAAACGAATTATTGATTTAGAAGATAATAAATGGAAGTTTAGATTTTAATATGATTTTTTTAAAAAAAATAATGTATCTTATTTTTTATGTCTACTTCTCAATAAAAAAGCAAATAAAATAAGAATATCATAGTATTTCTAAGGATTTAATTTATTTTTAAATACATAATTCAAATTAGAGATACTATTTACACCCATAAAATTAAATAATTAATTATTTAGGAGATAATAAAAGGAAGTTCAGATTTAAATGTAAGAATTTTTAGAGTAAAAATAATCTAAATTAATTTTCTATGTCCACTTCTTAATAAAAGGCAAATTAAATAAGAATATCAAAGTGTTTCTAAGAATTTTACTTTATTTTTAAGTACATAATTAAAATTAGAGACACTATTTATAGTCATAAAATAAAATAATTATTGATTTAGGAGATAATAAATGAAAGTTTAGATTTTAATACAAGAATTTCTTTGGGCAAAAATCTAAATTACTCTTCTATGTTCACTTATCAATATAAATAAAAATATCAAAAAGTTTTTAAGGATTTTATTTTATTTTTAAATACATAATTTAAATTAAAGATAATAATTATAGTCATAAAATGAATATACAAAAATTCCAAATTGCTTTTCTATTTGTACTTACCAACATTAAACAAAGAAAATCAGTAATAAAACACAAAACAAGCAAAATTATAAAACAAATCATCACTTTTTTTTTTGATAGAATATATTTTCATTGTTTTAAAACAATATCAAAATAAAATCCAAGTAAAATAATCCAATGCTCTAGAATTACTAAAAAAACATTGATTCGACATGTTGTATTTTTACAATTGAATATAGCAAAACACACTTTGTAATCAGAGGCGGACGGAAAACAGAAAGCCGTCGTTCCACAACTCCAAAGCCAAGCATCCCCGATAATCCCGCCGGGCCGTAACGTTCGACACAACCAAAAAACCACCCGTCAGAACCCCGTGAAACGCGGAAACGCCGCACCGCCGCCAAAGTGTGCAATCCCCGCGAATTTTCTCGCCCCCCCATCTCACCCCCACGCACCCGGAAAAACCGTCCTCTTAATCCCCGCAATCAGTTTTCAGGCGTCCCGCACCTGCGAGCGGCGAGGCGACGCGCGCGACGCGCCGACCAAGAAAAATGCCCAGGCGACAACGCATCATCGCCACGCCAAACAAAAAGGCAGCGACGACAGCGGCAGCGACAGCGGCATAACGCGGCGACAAAAAGCGACGGGGCGACGCCTCGACCGGGGCCGACTGCGCCCGGGTCACGCCCGCCGTCCTCGCGCCGGTGGTGGGGGCGAGTCGTACGTGGCCGCCCGATTGGCCGCCTCGCCGGCGACCTCACGCCGCCCGGCCAATGACAGAGTGTCCGGATCATTAACACGGCCAAGTGTGAGTTTCTTCGGTTAGTGAAACTCCGTCTCTGCCAGCGAATGGAGGTGTGAAGCCGAGAGCGGTTCGCCACCAGTGAAGGGACTGTACACACACAACGACCAACGGCACACCGACCGTACCGGGCGCGTACCGAACCAGTGGGACAACCCGCGTCCACGTCCATTCTACCCGATATTTTTGAGTGAGTGCGTTGTTAGTGACGAATACCGACGACCCCGGATTAAAAATTGACGGACACAGTAAAACCCGGAAGCTGAGTCGGATGTACTGCCGGTAGCCCGTGTCCCCGGATTTATGATTGTTCGTGCAAAGCGGTTGTGTGAAACCGCTTACCCCATCAAACAGTTATGAGATTTGATTCAGTTCTAGACACTGGCTTGGACACGAAACCGAAAACCACGATGGCCTACCACCCGTTCCTGCAGCTGCCGCGCCAGACCGATTTCAGTGTCAGTTCGTTGCTAACCGCCGCCAACAACAATACGACGGGGTCGAATGCGGCCACGTCGCCGGGCGGCTTCTTCCCGTCGGGACTGGCCGGCTTCCCGGCCGGCAACCCGCACGGCTGCTATCCGGGCACGTTGATACCGAAAATCAACCATCCGCATCCGCACCATCCGCTGTCCGGGCATCCGTTCACGACCGCCGAGGACGTGGTGCTGGCCGCGGTGGCCGCGCACAACCACCATCCGGCCATGGTGAGGCCGTTGAGGGCCATACAGCCGGAGGAGGACGGCGTCGTCGACGATCCCAAAGTTACGTTGGAAGGGAAAGATTTGTGGGAAAAGTTCCATAAGTTGGGCACCGAAATGGTCATCACCAAAAGTGGCAGGTATGTAACGAAAATTTTTATGTACAAGTACGAAAATCCGGTTAGAAAGTCACCAAGTCCAACAAGATCAGGCTTCCCAAATATTTTGGGATGGCTCAGTTTTTATTGAAAATTAAAGAACAAAGTTAAAAAATCTCAAAAATCACATAATTATAACAAAAAACTTCAAGTCTTGATAAAATAGTGACCATAAATTTACCTTTGGGATGATTGAAATTGGGAGCTAAAAAAGCTCCAAAGTTACTTAAAATTGGTACATAAACAAATATGTAACAAAAAAACTAAAGCCTTAATTAGATAGTACAACTAGATGAGTCTACCCAAATATTTTGGGATAGCCCAATTTTTATTGAAAGTGAAAGGAGAAGCTAAAAAAAGCTCCAAAGTCTTGATAAAATAGTGGCCATAAAAAAGAAATCTGACTAAGTCCTTTGGGATGATTGAAATTGAGAGCTGAAAAAATTGGTACATACACAACAAAAAAACTAAAGCCTTAATTAGATAGTGAACATAAAAAATAAAAACTTCGATAAAGTTGTTGCCCAAATTATTTGGGATGATTTAGTTTATACTGTAGTTCTTTAAAATTTGATCTAGATTAAATAAATAGAGATTAATAATAAGAAAGATAAATATTAAAATGAGCTTCAATTAAGTTAATACAACGACAACTTGACCCAAACTCGTTGGGATGTTAAAAGCTTGTTTAAAACAAGAACATAAATCACCACAACAACAACTACAACTACAACAACAAAAAACTTGATCTTGATTAGATAGTAACCCAAACTATGATACAAAAAAAAAACATTAAAATGAGCTTAAAAAATCATAAAAAATAACGAGTCTAAATCAATATTGTGACAGAAATTTTAGTGCCGTAAAAAAATATATAGACAGCGATGTAAAAAGTGGTGGGTTAAAAGACTTAGATGAAGTCTTGAAAGGGGAACACACTAATTGAATGAAATGTTCAATTTCGAAGACATAAAAGACAATTTTGTTTCATATTGTGGTCTCAAAGGAAAGTTTGTTGTAGTCCGTTTTCTCAGAACTAACATTTATTTAAATATAAAATGCAAAAGATAAACTTAAATTTGAGGCAAAACAAGAATAGATTAATTAATGTTGTATAATGTTGTGAAGCTAATGATTTATAAAAAATATAGTTATAGAAAGTTTCAAAACAACTTAAGAACTTTAGTGCTTCTATTTCCAGGAATGATATAAATGTAACAACGCAATTATTTGTGTATTTATTTCTTTAGAACATAAAAATGTAAATCAAAAACTTTTTAGACTTGTATAAAATAAAATAAATTAAAATAGACCAACTTTAAATAAAATAAAATGTGTTTCCGAGAACAATTAAAATCTAAAAAGGTAATAAATAGTTAATCTATTTACTTATTTAGGACAAACCAACATAAATAAAAGTAATTTCTGAGAATTCAAATATAAAAACGTGAGTTCAATTATAATTGAAATGTGTCTGAAAAAAAATAATATACAAGTAAAGGTTAAATAAACATATTAAAAAGTTTTATGATGCTAAAAATAAATAAAACTGTCGAGGACATGGTAATAAAATTAAATAAAAATGGTTAAAAATGTTTAGATTTATTCCAATTAATAAATCTCAAACTGGAATAAACAAATAAATGAATGGAAAAGGTCTCAATAAAATAAATGTTACAGTGAAAAAATCTTTTTCTTTTATATGATAAAAAATAAAATATTATATACCAAAAATATTTTCAAGTTTTTAAGCCTTTGCCAATTGACATAAACTAGTTTTATTTTTTAAATGTTTAAATTTTGTCTAAAAGCTCAACTTTAATATTTATGTAATTCTTATTTTTGAACTATAAAAAGTAAGTTATATTTTTAGAGTTAAATTCACAGAAATTATGATAAAAAATAAAATATTGTATATTAAAAGAAGTTTTTTAGCTTTTGCCAATTGAAGCTTAATATTATTTTAAAATGTCAAATTTAGTCTAAAATCTCAACTTTCGTATTTATTTATTTATTTTTTTTTTTTTGAATTTTAAAAAATAATATAAGTTGTATTCTTAGAAATAAAAGTAGAAAACAAAAGTTATTCTAATGAAGAACCATCAAACTAAAATAAAATAATAAATTAATCAAAAAGCTCCCAATAAAATAAATATTTCAATAAATAATTCTGTAGAAACACTTTGAATTAAATTCACAGAAATTGTGATAAAAAATGAAATATAATATACTCTAAATATTTTTAAGCTTTTGCCAATTGAAGTAAACTAGTTTTTTTTTTAATGTCTAAATTTGGTGTAAAATCTCAACTTATATATTTCTCTTTTTTATTTTGAAAATAATATAAGTTGTATTCATAGAAATTAAAATAGAAAGTAATGAAGAATCTCAAACTAATGTAAAATAATAAATTAATCGAAAAACTCACAATAAAATAAATTTTTCAAATAAAAAAATTCTATAGAAATACTTATGAATTATGATGAAAAATAAAATATTATATACTAAAAGATGTTCAAGCTTTTAAGCTTTTGCCAATTGAATTAATTTAATATTATTTAAAATGTCTAAATTTAGTCTAAAAGCTCAACTTTCGTAGTATTTATTTATTTCTATTCTTTTAAAGTTAAAAAAAGATTTGCTCTTAGAAACAAAAATAGAAAACAAAAGTTACCCTAATTAAAGAATCTCAAACTAAAGTAAATTAATAAATTAATCGAAAAGCTCACAATAAAATAAATATTCCAGTAAAAAATTCTATAGAAAAACTTTAAATTAAATTCACAGAAATTATGATGAAAAATAAAATATTATATACTGAAAGATGTTCAAGCTTTTGCCAATTGAATTAAATTAATATTATTTAAAATTTAGTCTAAAAGTTCAACTTTCGTAGTATTTATTTATTTTTCTTCTTTTAATATTAAAAAATAAAATTTGTACTCTAAATAAAAATAGAAATTAAAGTTACCTTAATTAAAGAATCTCAAACTAAATTAAATTAATAAAACTCACAATAAAATAAATATTTTAATTAAAAATCCTGTGAAAAACATTGAATTAAATTACCATAAATTATGATAATAGATAAAATATAATATACCAAAATTATTTTTAAGCTTTTAAGCTTTTACTAATTGAAGTATACCAATATTAATTTAAAATGTCTAAATTAAGTCTAAAAGCTCAACTTTCGTATTTGTTTTTTTATCAAACTTTTAAGCTTTTTGCCAATAATTTAAAAATTAATTTTAGGGCACTTTATCCTTAAGAAACAATAAAATTGAATTCTTCGAAACAAAAGTCACTTTGCTGAGATCACAAACAATCCATCAAAATTATCTGATTTGACAGAACAATTCATCCATTTATAACCACAAAATTACACAATAATTACCACAGTTTTTTTCTAAATAATAGTACTTAAGATGTAAGTTTTTTAGATTAAAATTGACACAATTTTTTACAACTATTGCCTTAGAAAATAGTTCCGGTTAAGAAAACAAGTAATTTACCATTTAAGTAACCAATTTATCAATTTATTTTTTATGCGTATACCTGAAAATTAAACCTGAAGTTAAGTGAAGTCAATCACTTGGACTGGACGCCGTCAACTATCAATCATATTTACCCGATTTGACGGACTTAGACGATCATTTATGACCGCAGCTCAAGCCAAACCGAACCCGGAGGGAATCCGAGTTTTTGGCTAAGCCAAAGTGATATTCTCGGACAACGCGTGCACGGTTGCCAGATCGCCGAAGAGTACAACCGCAATTACAACCAATTAACAAATCACCATCGACGTTTGATTTAATCGTGACCCGCTACCATTTAATTGCCGATTGTTTTCGTTTGTTCCTCGCCGTGAGGCCCGCGGCCGCGACTTGACAATCGTCCCGGACGAATCCCTGGATTTGTTTGCGCTCGCCATTAACGGAAATTAATAAGGCAAAGCCGTTTGCCGTCGGCAAACCGCCGCACACACAGAGTGCAAACCCGGATTCCGGTTCGTTATTTCATCTAATTGGTTCATGCGTCGATTTTTTGTTTTTTTTTTTTTTTTTTCGACACCATCCTCGTCCCGATTAATTGGACCACCGCGGATAATTAACCGGATAATCGGGGATTTACGTCTTCCGAAAATAGGCCGGACGTGGCCTCACACACACGAAAAAGCAGAAACAAAACGAAAACAAAAATGTGGAGCGTGAACAATTTTTCAATTGGGCGTCGGACGCGCAAATTGATTTTTTACACTGCATTAATTAAATGTTGTTTTAATTTAATTTTTTCCACCGATTTCGACACCGTGTGTGCACGTCCAATTTGGCCGGGTCCGATTTACTATATATATTATTTTTTTTTTGTTTTACTGCCAGCCAGATCGGTTTAATTAGCCGCATGATTTTGACGGGTTTTAATTGAATAAAGGCCGGAATAAATGGGTGGCGGTTAGATAATTAGTTTTTGGTGTGGCCGTCTGGATTAATTGCAGTTTTGCCTAAAAATTACATAAAAAATATATTAAGTAAACAGACAAAATTGTCTTAAAATTAAATTAATAAATAAAACTAATTAAAATATATTAAAAATAACTTCATAAATATTTATTTTTTTTTTTTTTTTTGGGTGAAATTATAATGACATTCGGGAAGTCTCGTTATTAAATTAAGCCATAAAATTTACAGACTGACTAATTATAAAAGTTGATAATATCAAAATCTATTTTGATATAACGTGTTTGGTCTTCCATATTTTTATTGCCAACGCACATTCAATTATAAATCCACTGATAAATAAATAAATAAATAAATAAATAGTAAAAGTTTCAATGAAGAATTTCAAAGAATGGAAACGAGAAAAGCAAATGATAAAACGTTCAACATGCTCATATTTGAATGTGGAACGTTTTATGTTAACCCAAAGCAAACACAAAGTTTGTTCTAAAATTTTATGCGAGAAAATAAAAATGTAGATATTAATAAAAGAGAAAATTAAACATTGAAATCAATACTTGTTTTATTCAATTTAATTCTAAAGGCTGAAAAGTTTAAGATTCTTTCATTGAATATTTATTTTAATGGCCAAAAAACTTATTAAATTTTATTAATAAAAACATTAAACTGACTAATTTACAATAATTTATTTAAATAATGGTGTCAATTTTATGGAATTTACGAGTTGAATAATATAAATAAAATATTCTTCCGTTGAATATTAATTTTAACGGCTAAAAACTGTGTGAACTTATTTTAATCCTCTAAAAATGGCTAATTTTATTAATAAAAACATTAAAATAAACAGGTTACAATAATTTATTTAAATAAGAGTGCAAATTTTGTGGAATTTTGGAGCTGAACGGTATAGATAAAATATTCTTCCATCGAATATTGATTTTAACGGCTAAAAACTGTTTGAACTTATTTTAATCTTATAAAAATGGCTTATTTTATTAATAAAAACATTAAAATAATTAGTTTACATTAAATTATTTAAATACTAGTGTCAATTTTATGGAATTTAATTTAAATAAAATATTTTTCTGTTTAATATTGATTTTAACAACTAAAACTGTGTGAAATTATTTTAATCTTATAATAATGGCTAATTTTATTAATAAAAACATTGAAATAATCAATTTACAATAATTTATTTAAATATTAGTGTCAATTTTATGGATTTTGTTAGTTGATAATATAAATAAAACATTCTTTCAATGAATATTTATTTTAACAGCTAAAAACTGTGTGAACTTATTTTAATCTTATAAAAATGGCTAATTTTATTAATAAAAACATTAAAATAACTAGTTTACAATAATTTATTTAAATAATAGTGTCAATTTTATGGAATTTAGGAGCTGAATAATATAAATAAAATATTCTTTCATTGAATATTGATTTTAACTGTTAAAACTGTGTGAATTTCTTTTAATCTTATAAAAATGGCTAATTTTATTAATAAAAACGTTAAAATAAGTAGTTTACAATAATTTATTTAAATAAGAGTGTCAATTTTATGAAATTTAAAAGCTGAATAATATAAATAAAATATTCTTCCATTAAATATTGATTTTAATGGCTAAAAACTGTGTAAATTTATTTTAATCTTTTAAAAATGGCTAATTTTATTAATAAAAACATTAAAATAACTAGTTTACAATAATTTATTTAAATAAGAGTGTCAATTGGAATTTAGGAGATGAATAATATAAATAAAATATTCTTTCATTGAATATTGATTTTAACTGCTAAAATTGTGTGAATTTATTTTAATGTTATAAAAATAGCTAATTTTATTAATAAAAACGTTAAAATAAATAGTTTACAATAATTTATTTAAATAAGAGTGTCAATTTTATGAAATTTAAAAGTTGAATAATATAAATAAAATATTCTTCCATTGAATATTGATTTTAAGGGCTAAAAACTGTGTGAATTTATTTTAATCTTATAAAAATGGCTAATTTTATTAATAAAAACATTAAAATAACTAGTTTACAATAATTTATTTAAATAATAGTGTCAATTTTATAAAATTTAGAATATGAATGTTACAAATAAAATATTTTTCCATTGAGTATTGATTTTAACAGCTAAAGACTGTATGAATTTATTTTAATCTTTTAAAAATGGTTAATTTTATTAATAAAAACATCAAAATAACTAGTTTACAATAATTTATTTAAATAATAGTGTCAATTTTATAAAATTTAGAAGCTGAATGACATAAATAAAATATTCTTCCATTGAATATTGATTTTAATGGCTAAAAACTGTGTGAACTTATTTTAATTCTATAAAAATGGCTAATTTTATTAATAAAAACATATAACAATATTGTTTTTAAATAATACTGTCAATTTTTAGGGATTTTGGGAGTTGAATAATAAAAATAAAATATTCTGTCATAAAATATTGATTTAATAAATAAAACATCTGAGGAAACAGTTAAATCTTATAAAATGTATAAATTTATTAAGAAAAATATTAAAGTACAAAGTTTATTGTAAATATTTTTAAATAATAATGTTAATTTTATGAAATTTTAGAATTAAGTAATTTAAATGAAATATTCTGTTTCTTCTAAATTAATTAATCTTTATTTTAATATTTTGTAAATTAATAAATAAAATAATAAAAAAAATTAAATAAATTATTTTAGAATTCATAAATATCTGTTATCAATATATGTTAATATATTAACAAGAAAAGCGACAATAAAAAAAATAGTTAACATCGGAGTTGACAGTAAAAAAACAAAAGTAAATGCACATATCTATTTGTACATTTAATATTTGAGTGCAAAATAACAAACGAGAGAATGACAGGAAACATTTAACGGCCACAATTTACTACCTTACTTTAAAACATTGTTTGAAATTTCTGACATAAACCGCCATAAATATGCACAGCACCGTAGATAATTCAAAACAATTTATTCGGTGCCGATAACTCCGCAAACAAATTTCTTTAACCGGCAACATCGGCGATTCGTCGTCGCGGCCGATGAGGAAGCCCGATAAAACTTATTTTTTACTCAACGCACGGGGTCCATTTATCAGAACGTAACGATCTTCCCGAAGGAACTTCCCGCCACCCCGAATCTAAATTGCAAATTTCGCACGGAACGCACCTCTTAATCGTCGCGATAATTACAATAATTAAATATTTTTACGCATCCATCATCGTGCGTACGTCCGATTGTGGGATAAGAGTGCGTCGTGAAATGGCATCTCGTCCACCATTATCGGCGGGGCCAATCTAATTTTTAAACCGTACGAGACACGAGCATGAATGGATTCCGTGTTTCACCCCGTCAAACGGGTAATTGGTACGACTGTCCGGAGGTTATCGGGCAATCGCACTCACACTTGTACCTGATGTACACCAGGTACGACCGGAGTTGCGGAGGACGATGTGAATTAGACGTGATTATCGAAGGGATTTATTGCGTCGAGCCATTCCGAAAAACCCATCTAATAACACATAATTTTGAGACAGCTGTTTGGAGGACCACACATCCAACAACGGGCGAAGGCTCGTTAGGTTTGGACTTCAGCCGGACAGAGAAGGAGTGAGGGTAAAAGAAAATAAACAATTGAGCCGAAGAAAAAAAACCACCCATAATTACATGTTTACATTAACAGACACATCATCGGTGTGGGTCAGATCGATGGAGCATTGTTTTCGGTCCTTGTTGCACGTGGAGGCATCGGTCTGGGCGACTGCCGGCCCATTCAGCCAGCCTATAATTTTGTAGTTATCATACACATCCACTAGGTGGTATTGGACCAGTGCGAATATTCCACCATGGTGGTCTAATAATCTGCATTTTTCCATCTGGCCGGCTGTAGCGCAGTTATTACCTATGATGAGAGCTAGCCAGCGTCCCGGCTATGGCCTTAACAACGTTGTTACTACCAATATATCAACACAGAGGTGGGTACCCACAAGTAATTGTGGACTATCTGGTAACAAACCCACCTCACTGATTGTTACAGCTTGCCATCGACCACTATAATTTGTGATTTCGACAAAATCAAGTCATCTACGCCCGGTTATCTGATGCTAAATCAGGTTGCTCCTATTGTTTTTAATGATGGCCTTTGGGACACTTTTTTATTATTGTAATTGTACCATTATTACTTCGGCTGGGTCATTATCACTTTAATGTCTTCAAAATTGTATACGACCTCTTCCAATGCTTAACAAATTATATGATAGAAAAAAATCAACATTTCCTTCAAAATTAGATGTAAATTCTTCTAATCTAATCTGAAAGAAAAATGTATAAATATATTATCAAATTATAAAGAAAGAAGCCAGTTGTAGTTGCAGGAATGAATTTAGTTCAATTTAAGCAAAGATTTCATGTCCTAGATTAAGGAGGAGGACAAGAAAAAGGAATTCTAATACTAAATTGTACCATTGTCACTTTGATGTGTTCAAAAAGTCCAATATTAGCTTCAAAATTGGATATAAGTTCTTCCAATGTTCAAAAATCGATTTGAATTGAAGTAAGTGAAAGAAAAATGTATAAACATTAACAAAATATAAAGAAGAAAGCCAGTTGTAGTTACACGAATGAATATAGCTCAACTTAAGCAAAGATTTCATGTCCCAGATTAAGGAGGAGGACAAGAAAAAGGAATTCTAATACTAAATTGTACCATTGTCACTTTGATGTGTTCAAAAAGTCCAATATTAGCTTCAAAATTGGATATAAGTTCTTCCAATGTTCAAAAATCGATTTGAATTGAAGTAAGTGAAAGAAAAATGTATAAACATTAACAAATTATAAAGAAGAAAGCCAGTTGTAGTTACACGAATGAATATAGCTCAACTTAAGGAAAGATTTCATGTCCCAGATTAAGGAGGAGGACAAGAAAAAGGAATTCTAATACTAAATTGTACCATTGTCACTTTGATGTGTTCAAAAAGTCCAATATTAGCTTCAAAATTGGATATAAGTTCTTCCAATGTTCAAAAATCGATTTGAATTGAAGTAAGTGAAAGAAAAATGTATAAACATTAACAAAATATAAAGAAGAAAGCCAGTTGTAGTTACACGAATGAATATAGCTCAACTTAAGCAAAGATTTCATGTCCCAGATTAAGGAGGAGGACAAGAAAAAGGAATTCTAATACTAAATTGTACCATTGTCACTTTGATGTGTTCAAAAAGTCCAATATTAGCTTCAAAATTGGATATAAGTTCTTCCAATGTTCAAAAATCGATTTGAATTGAAGTAAGTGAAAGAAAAATGTATAAACATTAACAAATTATAAAGAAGAAAGCCAGTTGTAGTTACACGAATGAATATAGCTCAACTTAAGCAAAGATTTCATGTCCCAGATTAAGGAGGAGGACAAGAAAAAGGAATTCTAATACTAAATTGTACCATTGTCACTTTGATGTGTTCAAAAAGTCCAATATTAGCTTCAAAATTGGATATAAGTTCTTCCAATGTTCAAAAATCGATTTGAATTGAAGTAAGTGAAAGAAAAATGTACCAACATTATCGAATTATAAAGGAGAAAACCTGTTGTAGTTACAGGAATGAATAAGGCTCAACTTAAGTAAAGATTTCATGTCCCAGATTAAGGAGGAGGACAAGAAAAAGGAATTCAAATACTAAATTGTACAATTATCACTTTGATGTGTTCAAAAAGTCCAATATTGGCTTCAAAATTGGATATAAGTTCTTCCAATGTTCAAAAATCGATTTGAATTGAAATAAGTGAAAGAAAAATGTAGCAACATTATCGAATTATAAAGAAGAAAGCCTGTTGTAGTTACAGGAATGAATATAGTTCAACTTAAGGAAAGATTTCATGTCCTAGATTAAGGAGGAGGACAAGAAAAAGGAATTCAAATACTAAATTGTACAATTATCACTTTGATGTGTTCAAAAGTCCAATATTGGCTTCAAAATTGGATATAAGTTCTTCCAATGTTCAAAAATCGATTTGAATTGAAGTAAGTGGAAGAAAAATCTACAAATATTAATAAATGTCAAAAAGTTCCAATTTAAAATAGGGTTAAATTTCTTCCAATAATAAAAAATTGACAAAAATATAGAGAAGAAAACCAATGGTGGTAAGAAGAAAGTCCAAATGTGCCTCAATCTGAACAAAAATTACCTAAGGAGGAGGCTGAAGAAATTAATTATAATGAAGGACAAAAACAATTTCTACTGATAACAACAAGACCAATAATATTTTTTTCCATCAAGATGATTTTCTATAAATAATCATCATTATGCAACGTTAACTTGTTAATTAGACAACAGAGAATTAATATTTATTTATTAACAATATAACACTTTCATTAATAAACTCGTAATCACAATGGGAATAGTCAGTCACATTTAATTAAAGAAGTAAAAGTTGAAGCATTTAATTAATACAAACGTATTAATTGAAGATGTGAACCACGACTGATTTATTCAAATCCAAGGTTTTCGAAGCACGCTTTTTTACTCGTACTTATTTCAATTAACAAATCTTTCTATTCTGTGTACAAGTGGTACAAGTAATTACACATGGTCACAGTCTTTGTCAACATTTACCTTAAACCGATTTAATTATAGATATCTGGCTGAAAGATTAATTAGCACGTAACGCTAAACTGAAACCTCCTTACCCGTTTCCCATTATAATAAATAATGTGGTTTCAATTACGACTTTCCTCGCGTCCCATTTCGACGGTGGAAGGGGCGATTTTTGATTGCGTCAGCGCTGTGTGGTCCCAAAACAAATACAATTTTCGAAATGCCCCGCAGATTAGCATAATCTCGACGTGGCTTCGTGTCCCGTTCGTTTCGGACGTCTCAACGTCTTGTTTAGAGGCGCCTTCCACTGCCCCAAAACCCACCATTAAAAATGATAGCCCCCAGTCATCGACTGTCCTAACCAGATATTACGTCCCAGATACTAATGTATGCGTTTTGTAAATATACCTTTTCTGCATTGAGGTGGCTGCCCAACAAATTCGCCCATGATTTATGTCTCTCCGTGGCACCGTGGGGTCACGCCTCCCCCGTAATTATACGTGTCCGGTAAGGATTTAAAATATTTTTCGGGCCAATTTATCGGTGACATTTCGAGAAAGCCCCCTTGGGGTTCATATTTAATCGAATATTAAAACAAACATCACCTTAAACGTCTTCATGTTCCCACCGGTTAAACCCCACCCCCTCACCCCGGGGCCAGATTTTATAACGTAATGACATAAAATTAAAATTACTTTGAGACAATGACATACAATTAGGCACACGGATATTTTAATACTAATGAGCCCCCACATAAAGTAATAAGTGTAATTTTTAATCCGGCCTGTCCTATCATTAGGGGGCACTGAATAATTTAATCTCCCGGAGTAAGTAAGCTGTAAAATTCTTGGCCCCGTTCCCGTTTAATTCGTAATGAGATCAAAGAACTGAACTGATTCCAAATGCACCCCCCAAAAGAAGAACAAAAAAAAAAATAAGAACAAAACGAGGAACTGTTGTTTTATCAAGCTAAAAAACATATTAACATATCCCAGAGCAAACTGCGCCAACCGTATAATTACAATCAACATCTAATCCGTTGGCACGTCTTAATCATAATCATTACGTACAATTTCGTACGGTCCGGCCGTGGACGCAGCATCCGACGTTGTTCCTAACCGGACTGTACCCGAATTCCGTGTGGTATTTTATGGGGCCCTGTACTTAATTGCCCACTGATCCTTTTTCTCACCTATCTAACCCGTCATTATGCAATCATCGAAAAATAAACACTGTAATTTGGACCCTTCACACACACACACACACCACTAAAAACGTACAGGATGATAGAATGTAAATAAAAAAGCAATTTTGAATGGAAACTGTGTTTTACATAAATTATTGGGTTGGGGCCCAAGACGACCAACTGTAACGTTCAATTAACATTGTTGGTGGACGTGGAAAGTTGAAAGTTAATCGATTGATGGACTGTCGCTGGTTGACGGGATATTGATTTAGCACCATGGTGCTAAGACTATTTATTTTATTTTTTTAAAGGTAATTAGTTAACTAAATTGTTATTGAAACTGAAAATATATTTAAAATATAAATTTATAAGATATGATCTACATAATGACTTAGCACCATGGTGTTAAATATTATTTTACCTTCCTAAATAGTAATTAAATTGGAATTGTTATTATATACATGTTTTAAAATTATGAGACAACTTAATTAAATTGTAAAGAATTAGAAAAATATTAATTTAGTACCTTAGTGCTAAATTTTATTCTATTTTTTTCAAAGGTAATTAAGTAAATTGCTATTGATTCTGAAAAATATTTAATATATAAATTTATTACATATTCACAATATATTAAATTAGCACCATGGTGCTAAATATTATTTTACTTCCTTAAATAGCAATTAAATTAGAATTGTTGTTACAAACATATTTTAAAATTATGAGACATTGCCAATATATTAATTTCGTATAATGGTGGTACTTAATTAAATTGTAATGTATTAAAATATATTAATTTAGCACCTTAGTGTTATATATTATTGTAATTTTTTTCAAAGGTAATTAAATAATTTGCTATTGATTCTGAAAAAATATTTAAAATATAAATTTATTACATATTGTCAATATATTGAATTAGCACCATGGTGCTAAATATTATTTTACCTCCATAAATAGTAATTAAATTGGAATTCTTGTTACAAACATATTTTAAAATTATGAGACATTGTCAATATATTAATTTCGTATGATGGTGGTACTTAATTAAATTGTAATGTATTAAAAAAAATTTAATTTACCACCTTAGTGCTAAATATTATTCTAATATTTTACAAAGGTAATTAAATAAATTGCAATGCTGACAAAATATTTAAAATATAAATTTATTGCATATTGTCAAGATATTGATTTAGCACCACAGTGCTAAATATTATTCAAGTTTTTCACTGATAATTAAACTGCAATCGATTGAGTGAAAAAGTTCCATAATTATAAGGTACAACTAGTATCTAATAAACTGTTAAAAACTCATAAAAACTTGTTGTGAGCCTGAAGAGATTAATTAACGTTGTCGGATTGAGTTGGCAACAGGAGTTCAATTTAAATAACTCATTGTAAGTAGTACCCATAGTCACATGTAAATTTACCAGTGCCATAAAATAAACATGTCATCTTTGCCCGGTTGATCAACAAAGACGTATAATGGAGTAATGCGGTACGGATCTAAATTTAGCACGGACGTGGTAAAAACAATGTCGTACTGCTTACAATTATAACATTCCGCCGCCAATAAATCAAACGGTTGTTGATAGTTCCACGAACGCGAACTTATCACAATTTAATTTCGTCCGTTTTGATAAGCCAGCGTCGAATTTCAACAGTATTAGTTGATCCCAGATGGTCTGCCAAGTACGCTATCGGGGCCCAAGATGATCTCTGACTCGGGACCTTATAACTTGTTTTGCTGATAAGCGGTGGAACACGATCACGAAAACATCAGACGAAATGGGGGATTATAAATTAGTGCGTACGATAATTTCTAACGAATTCCTTATCGCCGAAGTTATAGGAGACCATCTGTCAATTTTTGAATAATTAGTACCGGTTTTATTGTGACTAGATAAAGGCCGAAAAGGGTGGGCAATTAATAATATCGACCGTCCTTATCAGCCGGAATTGATTTATGCGTGTTACCACGTTGTCGTACAAGATACGTCACCAATTCACATCACCAAGGTGGTGCGGCACATGACCCTTACACGTTGCGGCCCCGCACGTCGAAGAACCCACCAAAACAAATCACGGCACCCATAAAACATCCGAGCGATGCGAGATGGAGCCGACCGCGGTCAGAAAGATTCCAGACTGTTAAGGCCCCGCGGTCCGCTCCACCGACTGATGCCCCCCGTCGACGGCCCGTCATAAGGGCGCCACCGTTTTTCCTCCGCAAAACAAATAAGAACCCGTAATGATTATACCTGAGAGAAAGAGAGATCGGCCCACGAAAAGTGTGCCCCGGTACCCCGGCCATGAATCACGCCGTTGAGAATCTCAACTTGAGATGCCGGGGCCCGCTGGAACGGGATTAGAGAGCCGATCGGAGCCGATTAACGGTGTCGTAAAACCGTAATGAGCATTGTTCACAAGTCGGCGGGACGTTTTTACTCGAGTGGTCAATGCGATCGCATTAATTCGGTGCTTAGTACCTTTTTTTGGGAGTTCCGATATAAAGGAGGGAGACTTGAGGGATTCCTCGGCGTAATCGTAATCCCGGATAATGGACCCCGGAGTTAATGAACCTCAAGGAGCACTTTCAAGAGTTTGGGACGTTGTAATCTCATTAATTGGATGGTGGTACCTCTTTTGGATCTGTTGAAGTTTCCAACTTGAAAAGACATTCCTAAATCTAATCGTAATCTTCGATAATAGGACAAAGTTAATGAAGTAAATGAACAGTTGCTAGAAGAGAGTAAGAGCACTGCGGTACTACCTTTTTGTATCTGTTGAAGTTTTCAATTTGTAACGAAACATAATCATAATCTTCTATAATGTGACGAAATTAAGGAATACCAAAGAGTTGCTAGAAGAGTGTGTAGGTTTTGCGGTACTATCTTTTTATATCTGTTGAAGTTTCCAAATTGTAAGAGTACTACTAAACATATTCCTGAACAAAATTATAATCTTCTACAATAGGGCAAAGTTAATGGGTGCTAAACAGTTGTTAGAAGAGTTTATGGACATTGCGGTACTACCTCTTCATATTTGTTGAAGTTCCCAACTTGAGAAGACATTCCTAAATCTAATCGTAATCTTCGATAATAGGACAAAGTTAATGAAGTAAATGAACAGTTGATAGAAGAGTGTAAGAGCACTGGGGTACTATCTTTTTGTATCTGTTGAAGTTTTCAATTTGTAACGAAACATAATCATAATCTTCTATAATATGACGAAATTAATGAACACCAAAGACTTGATAGAAGAGTGTGTGGGTTTTGCGGTACTACCTTTTTATATCTATTGGAGTTTCCAACTTGTAAGAGCACAACTAAACATATTCCTCAACAAAATATGACAAATTTAATGGGTGCCAAACAGTTGTTAGAAAAGTTTGTGGACATTGCGGTACTACCTCTTCATATCTGTTGAAGTTTCCAACTTACAAGTGTACATACTGATCACATTCCTTAACTTAATCATAATCTACAGTGACATAACAAAGTTGAGGAATCCTAAGACTAATTAGAAGAATGTGTAGGCATCGTTTCAGTACCTTTTTAGAAGTTTTTAGAAAAATTCCCAACTTAAAGGTGCACAAATTAAACAGATACCCCAACATTATCATAATCCCCGTTAATAGGACGAGAGAGCAATTAGAAAGTGTCTCTAACGTCACCGTGTGTGTGAGACTAATCGATTAAACCCGATCGAAACCCAATTCACGGACAAAAGAGGGTTGCGACGACGGAAAGGACCCACTACACGTTCAGCCCCGCACATCTTTCGAGAGGCCTCTAAACGGGCCGCGCCGAGATGATTGCCTTTCGTCCAATTTCCACGCGAATTTCCCAGAGGTGCGAACCCCGATGCGGACGATGGAAATTGAGGTGGTGGAGGAGGAGGAGGCCAATTTAGCGGCGGCGGCGGCGACCCCGCAAATATTTAATTCCGTTTGAACCGTGTCATTTGCCCCTTAACCGGATAATAATTGTTTGATGTGAATTAGGAGGTCGGGAAGATGCGCCGGTTTTTCCATCCGGTGCGAGATAATTCGGGCACAATGTGGGCTTAATAAAGTCCGTTGGGGCGTGAAAATTTTCATTATAACTGACACACCTTTCGCCGTCCATAGGGTCGATTATCGGACCCGTTAAATGAAGATATCAGAGGGGTATAATGGCGATTTCGACAAAAACCAGCCCCCGAATTCCGTACAGCTGTCTATAATATGTAAACATCCCTTAATACGAGCTTATTTATGGGCTGGGGTGTTTTTTTATATATACAGCGGGGTGGGGTGATCAATTGAAATGCGGTGCCTCGCCTTGCGACGTTTCGTGCATTGTTACCGAAAAGTGGATGACGAATAAATTTCGTGTGTTCGGTACAGTTTCCTTCCTTGATTAAACTCGGAGAGAATTCAATACATGAAAAATAATTTCTCCAAACCGCCTCACTCACAATTCCGGGCCCCTTTCGCCGCCGAATTCCGCGTCCCATTCATGCGCCCCCCTTAATTCGTCGCTCCCCCTAAGTGTGTATCTCTCCGACCAGTGTAAATAAAAATACGGCGACTGAAAATATTTAATATATACGGATATTATGTCTGACGCTCGACTGGTTACAAGACGGGGTGGAAGAATTTCTCCACGTTTCCACAACTGGAAATATTGAAACAAGCGTATATTAAAATGTTTCCAGTTTTATTGAGCATACCGGAGCGTCTTCTCTCTCGACTCAATTAGCGAATAATAAATAAAAAAAAAAATGAAATTAAACATGCCCGATGCCCGAAGAGACGTGTCGCCGATGAATGGACGAGACGGTGCGGGAGCGCGGAGGGGTGATTTCAACCCCGCGAAAAGAACGCTACACACATGCACACAAGGACGCAGTAATGGGGTGAACGGAGTGCAGGACCTGGAGAAAAGCACCCTAATTATTCTCACCGATTCACAGAGCGTACATCCACACGAGCTATTTCTGAAATTAGCGTACACTCGGGGTTGGAAGTTTTTTTCGTGCCTGCTCTCGGTGTCTTTTAAACGTCTGCTCACTTCAGTCGGTTTTAAATTGTGTGGTGGCTTGTTTATTAAACTTGTTAGAAATTAAATCGTTAAATTTAATATTGTTTTAGTACGGTACTACATTTTTCAGTACCTTTTAGGTCCTGAATTCCTTCTGTTTAATTACAAACATATAAATTAAATTATAATTAATAATAATAGAAATTTAAGTACATATTGTTTTAGTACGGTACTACATTTTTCTGTACCTTTTAGGTATTTCAATATTACTAACAGTGCTGAATTCCTTCTGTTTAATTACAAACATTATAAATTAACTTAATTTTTATACAAAGTATAATCTATTCAGTCAGTGAGATTTTAGCACCATAGTGCTAAATTTTAAGAAATTTTCAAGCTCTTTATTTTACAATTTATTTATTTAAACAATAAAATGTCTTATTGAATTTATTAGAATTTGAGCTTAAAACTAATTTTCAATGAGTAGAATTTAAAAAATAATGAAAATTTATAGTATATAATATTTTAGACTGGAGATAACTTTTCCAGTTCTTTTTTAGCTGTTTCAGTATAATAACAATGTAAAATTTTCATTATACATCATATTTATTTTATGAATTAACTTCCTTTTGTTATTCTCTGTAAAAATTAAGTCATTTCAACCAACAAGAGTTTAGCACCATAGAGTTAATTTCTAATATATATATTATGACTTGTTAGTATATCATTAATTTATTTTACTATTTTTTAAATTAAAGAATAAATTTTTTTTATTAAATTTACCAGAATTTGATTTTAAAACTAATTTTCAGTGATTAGAATTCAATCAATAATAAAAATTTATAGTATATAATATTTTAGCCTGGAGATATATTTCCCAGTTTTTTTAAAGATGTTTCAGTATTAATAACAATGTAAATTTTTTATTGTATATCATATTTATTTTATAAATTAACTTCCTTTTATTATTCTCTATAAAAATTAAATCTTTTCAGTCAACAAGAGTTTAGCACCATAGTGCTAATTTTTAATATATGTATATTCTGACTTGTTATTAGTTTTTTTATTAAATTTACTAAAATTTGACTTTAAAACTACTTTTCAGTGATCAGAATTCAAACAATAATAAAAATTTATAGTATATAATATTTTATCCTGGAGATAACTTAACTTAACGTAAAATTTTTATTATATATCATATTTATTTTAGAAATTAACTTCCTTTTATTATTCTCTATAAAAATTAAGTCTTTTCAGTCAACGAGAGTTTAGCACCATAGTGCTAATTTTTAATATATGTATATTCTGACTTGTTATTAGTTTTTTTATTAAATTTACCAAAATTTGAATTCAAAACTAATTTTCAGTGATTAGAATTCAAACAATAACAAAAATTTATAGTATATAATATTTTAGTTTGGTGTTAAGTTTTTCAGTTCTTTTTTAGATGTTTTAGTATGTAAAATTTTTATTTTATAAATTAAGTTCCTTTTATTATTCTTTATAAAAATTAACTCTTTTAAGCTAATTGAAGTTTAGCACCATAGTGCTAATTCCTAATTAATATTTTGACTCTTTAGTTTAATTTACAACTTTTTTTGTTCATTTTGTAAACTATTAAAAATGTTACACATTAAATTAAATATTAAAAACATCAAAAGAAGCTAAAATTACTTAATAATATTAACAATAACATTTACAATTCGTATGCAAATAACCTTTTTAATATGTATAATTAATTAAAGCATAAATAATGTTATGGTGCTAAATACTTAGTCTCCATCTACGTATAATTTATGCTGAATTTCACGTTGTAAATCGCAAACGGTGTTTTATTTATTAAACAAACAAAAAATTATTGAATTTCAGACGCCATTAATAAAAGGTTAATGGTTTCCCTCGAAAGTTTTTTGATTGATGATGGACTTGGTGTGTGTGTATAGTTTTTACCTGAAATTTTCGTTAATTATATTAACACAAAAATAACGATATTCCAGATAGATTAAGCGTCGTCTTCAATAAACAAATGAAAACGTTAATGTTGGTAATATGCAAATGACCTGCGTATGTTTGGTTACCAGCTTTTTTTTTCCTTATCGATTAATGATTTATAAAACGGTGAAGTACGTATCTATTGTCATTTAATGTTGGTTTTATGTTTATTTAGGGGCATAAATGGGAAAAAAGGCAATTAGGGTAATTGATATTTTAGCCAAACGTATTGAAAACGTACAATTATTGGTAATGACGATAAAAAGTTTTATATACTTGAAAAGCGATATTATTGTTGCTCCTAATGATGCCGAATCATTAACGTTGTTAATAATTCACCGGTGTGGGGGGTTGTTTTTTTGGAGGGGGGCACGCCCAGTGAAGTGGAGGCTCAGAGTTTTTGGATTTGCAGGCAAATGTTTCCGCAAATGAAATTTCGCGTGTCCGGTCTCGATCTGAAGGCGAAGTACATACTGCTGCTGGACATTGTGGCGGCCGACGATTACCGATATAAGTTCCATAACAGGTACGCGTCCCAAAATCGATGATTATTAACATTTGCCAATTGTTTCAGACGTATGTTTCCTGCCTATAAGGTGCGCGTTTCTGGGTTAGACAAAAAGTCAAAGTACATACTGCTGATGGACATTGTTGCAGCAGATGACTGTCGGTATAAATTCCATAACAGGTTAGAAGTAAAATCTTTATTCCACCTTTTTTTTTTTTTTTTGTTAATTTTAATTTTTGGGTAGCGATTTGTTGTTAACGACATGTTCGTATTCAAGAAAACGCTGATTTCTTGGACCCGAACGTTCGGGTGTTTGTTTTTATCGTTGCTTTATTCCACCAACCAACCGAAAGGCAAAGAACTAGAACAAAAGAACAAAATTGCGAACCGAAAACAGATGCCCGAAAGTGTACTAGGCAAGAAGCATGCGTAATTTGTAAATGTAGTGAGGAAATATCAAAATTGCTGAATACTAAAGACGGTTTTGAGTTTCGATATTTTCATGTTTCTTCACCCATGTAGACTCTAGTATTGTGTGCATGGTTGTAAATTAGCTAAAATACTATTAATAAAGTGCATGCCCAAAAAAAAAAAAAAAAAAAAAAAACTGAAAAGGGGACGTGGGAGAATTGAATTTTGTCTGTTGTGTTCCATAGTAGGTGGATGGTGGCTGGGAAGGCTGATCCTGAGATGCCGAAGAGGATGTACATCCATCCCGACAGTCCGTCGACGGGGGAGCAATGGATGCAGAAGGTTGTGTCCTTTCACAAGTTAAAACTCACCAACAACATCAGCGACAAACACGGCTTTGTAAGTAGTCTTAATTTAAATCTTCTTAACTTAAGTCCTGAAGGAAAATGACCAAAAAGCAACTCCTGTTTGGTCATTTTCCTTTAATTCATCAACATTAGTTGGTTAACTTTAAGTTTAGCTTTAATTGAAGATGAGTGATGATGAAGAAACAGCTTTGAAGTCTTCTTCGTCTTAGTTTGATACTTTTTCTTGATTAATCAATTTGGGTAACACCAATCTCGGTTGTAGAAAAACTTCATAAAATATGAAGAGGTCTAAAATCGATTAGACTTATGTGACTAGCAATTTTATTTATGATCATCGACAAACTTTTTATAGATTAATGCATTAACATAAAAATAAACTTAGTTCCAACATGGTTTCACAAAGCTTTTTTTTCAGCAAAGCTTCGTGCTTTTATTCTTAACTTCTTAAAAGCACATTAAAATAATAATCAGAAACAAATTACAACATCTAATGCTAATAACAAATAGTTATTTATGCATTTTTTAAACGGAACCAAACAAACAGTTTTTCTTGCATTTTTCGACCTCGCCAAATAAATTATGCGAATTTATTTATGGATTCAGATCACACTGAAAATGGACATTGCTTGAATAACTATACTTTATTGTATTTAAATATTAACATTTTTTATGATATTTTATTGTATCGCATAGAAATCTACGATCAAGGATAACTTTTATGGCAATTTTTTTTCTGTGTCAAGACTCAATCGACATTCGATATGTTCAAAACCACATTAATCGATGTGATTAACGATAATTATCCAAACGCTTCCGATAAATTATGTTGAATAAAACTAAATTAATCATTTTTTTTTGGGTGAATTTTAATTGTGCATTTTGATGTCGAGGCGAATAAATAAAGTTCAGCATTCAAATTTAAATATACGTCGTTTAATAGAAATTAATATTCTCTTATTAAAATGGAAGCTCTTTAGTTTTGTTGTATCTTTTACAAAAAATGTCTTATATTACTAGTTTTTATTAAAAAATAAAGTTTTTAATTTTGTTGTAAGTAATAATATTTTTTACAAGAAAGCTTTGTGCTTTTGGAATGACTTTTAAAGAATATCTGTATTTAATTTGAAACTCGAGATATAAAAATTTCTCAATTTATACAAACAACTATACAAAATAATTAATTAATATTAATATTAATAAAAATTGGTATTTTTTATTTAAAATCATATTTTTTAATTTTATTTTAATGAATAAAACTTCTTACAGAAAAGCTTTGTGCTTTCAGAATGATTTTTAAAGAATAACTATATTTACTTTGAATCAGAAGATATAAAAATGACTCAATTTGTACAAAATACTCTAAAATAATTAATTAGTATTAATTTTAATAGAAATTAGTATTTTTTATTTAAAAACATACTTTTTAATTTTATTTTAAGGAATAAAATTTCTTACAGCAAAGCTTTGTGTTTTCAGAATGTCTTTTAAAGAATATCTGTACTTACTTTGAATCAGAAGATATAAAAACATCTCAATTTGTACAAAACACTCTAAAATAAGTAATTAGTATTAATTTTAATAAAAATTAGTATTTTTTATTAAAAACAAACTTTTTAATTTTATATTAAGGAATAAAACTTCTTACAACAAAGCTTTGTGCTTTTGAAATGACTTTTAAAGAATATCTATCTGTATTTACTTTGAAACAGAAGATATAAAAATGTCTCAATTTGTACAAAACACTCTAAAATAATTAATTAATATTAATATTAATAAAAATTTGTATTTTTCATTTAAAAACATACTTTTTAATTTTATTTTAATGAATAAAACTTCTTACAGCAAAGCTCTGTGCTTTTGAAATGACTTTTAAAGAATATCTGTATTTACTTTGAAACTCAAGATATAAAAATGTCTCAATTTGTACAAAATATTGTATAATAATTAATTAGTATTAATTTTAATAGAAATTAGTATTTTTTAATTAAAAACGTACCTTTTAATTTTATTTTAATGAATAAAACTTCTTACAGCAAAGCTTTGTGTTTTCAGAATGACTTTTAAAGAATATCTGTATTTACTTTGAATCAGAAGATATAAAAACATCTCAATTTGTACAAAAAACTCTAAAATAATTAATTAGTATTAATTTTAATAGAAATTAGTATTTTTTATTTGAAAACATACTTTTTAATTTTATTTTAAGGAATAAAACATTTTACAGCAAAGCTCTGTGCTTTTGAAATGACTTTTAAAGAATATCTGTATTTACTTTGAAACAAAAGATATAAAAATGTCTCAATTTGTACAAAACACTCTAAAATAATTAATTAATATTAATAAAAATTTGTATTTTATAAATACATACTTTTTAATTTTATTTTAATGAATAAAACTTCTTACAGGAAAGCTTTGTACTTTCAGAATGAATTTTAAAAAATATTTGTATTTACTTTGAAACAGAAGTTATAAAAATGTCTCAATTTGTACAAAACACTTTAAAATAATTAATTAGTATTAATTTTAATAGAAATTAGTATTTTTTATTTAAAAACTTACTTTTTAATATTATTTTAAGGAATACACACAAAAGCTTTGTGCTTTCAGAATGATTTTTAACGTATTTGCTTTGAAACCGAAAATATAAAATTCTCTTTATTTGTACAAAACACTTTAAAATAATTGATTAGTATTCATTTTAATAAAGATTTGTATTTTTTATTAAAAATAAGCTTTTAATTTCATTATCAGATACATTTTACAGAAAAGCTTTGTACTTTTATAATGTCCTTGAATTTTATTGTAAGCAAGTATAATCCTTACACAAAAGCTTTGTGCTTTCACAATGACTTTATAAAAGTGTTTATGCTACATTCTGATGTCGTGACTACTAAATAAAGCTTTACCATCCAAATTTAAATACACATCCTTTCATTTTTAACGACCCGGCCGGACGATTTGTTTTTATTTTCAATCAATAACATTATGTATTTTGGTCGGTGCCACAATATTTTACTCGATAAAACAACTTTATTTTTTCTCGCTGATGGGAGGGGGGGGGTTAAGACCATTAAAGTCCAAGTCGGTTCAGGACGATCGGCGTCGTCCACGTCTCTGTGTCACTGTGCGAAACTGCGAAACTAAGTAGCCGGTCGTTTCGAAAAGTCATAAAAGTAGGGATATATAATAAACGTTATCGCGGGGCATCTTAACTGCGGCCCGGTCGACCGCGAAAACCGTCAAAGCCCGCACTCTAGGTGGTCTTTTCACAATTAAGCCGGGGAATCGTTGAAAAATTCGCTAATTATACGTATCTCTCTCTTTCGCCGGCCTTTTTATCGATAGCCACCTCCGATAATAAGCATTTTTATTATTTGCGGAATTGCCATTAAAAGATGGAGACGTTCAAGGTTTAGTGGCCGGGCCGGCGACGCGTCCCCCCTGTATATACGTTTCGCACACACGCCGCCGTCGGCGTAGCATCGCGAAGGGCCAGAGGCCACGCCTCGCGGGAGGGCTGCCGCTCGCGTTACAGGGGTTCGGAGCAACCCCCCCCCGGTAGGTGCCCCGAAACCGGGGGAAGGGTGGACGAAAAACCTAGTGGTCGGTGTGCTCGTACGCGTCGTGTCGCCCGACGCGCACCTCAGGGCTCAATTACGGGAGCACGGTTAATTGGTCGGTGATTCGGGCCCGTCAAGATTTATGTGTTTAATGTAATGAGCGATGCGGTTTCGATAATGCGATGGGGATTGAGAAATTATCGAAAGTCTTCTTAAGGCTTTGTGATATTTATGAGAGTCGGCCTCGATTTTTGGGCAACGTGTAACTTTTTAGTTAAACAAGGCACAACATCAAGTAATGTTTTTATTACTCAAACCACTTTAAAAAAATTATTCATTTGAATGAACAAATTAAAGGTTTTTTTCATTCCAAATTGGAAGAAATTTTTTTAAAATAATAAAAAATAAAAATTATTTAAATATTAGTCTATGTTTATGTAAAAATGTCCTCTGCTTAAACTAAAAGCACTGAAGTATGTTTAAAAAATGTTTTAAAAATAATGTAAAACATTAAAACAGAATCCAGTTTTGTTTCAAGTTATCTCTTGTCTTTGCTTAAAGTAAAAACACTTAAATATCTTTAAAAAATGGTTTAAAATTGAAGTGAAACATTGAAACACAATCCACTTTTGTTTAAGTTATCTCTAATTTCACCTTAAAGTAAAAACATCTAAAATATCTTTAAAAAATGATTTAAAATTAAAGTAAAACATTAAAACGCAATCCAGTTTTATTTAAATTATTTCTAGTCTCTGCTTGAAGTAGAAACACTGAAATATATTTATAAAATGGTTCAAAATTAAAGTAAAACATTGTAACACAATCCAGTTTTGTTTAAGTTATCTCTAATTTCTCCTTAAGGTAAAAACATCTGAAATATCTTTAAAAAATGGTTTAAAATTAAAGTAAAACATTAAAACGCAATCCAGTTTTATTTAAATTATTTCTAGGTTCTG
Source organism: Aethina tumida (assembly GCF_024364675.1). Taxonomy (NCBI): domain Eukaryota; kingdom Metazoa; phylum Arthropoda; class Insecta; order Coleoptera; family Nitidulidae; genus Aethina; species Aethina tumida. Next base: position 15,662,391 of record NC_065440.1, on the reverse strand, counting down.
CTTAAAGTAAAAACACTGAAATATATTTAAAAAATGATTTAAAATTAATGTAAAACATTAAAACACAATCTAGTTTTGTTTCAAAATATCTCTGATCTTTGCTTAAAGTTAAAACATTGAAGTATCTTTATAAAATGGTTTAAAATTAAAGTAAAACATTTAAACACATTCCAGTTTTGTTTAAGTTATCTCTAATTTGTCCTTAACGTAAAAACATCTGAAATATCTTTAAAAAATGGTTTAAAATTAAAGTAAAACATTAAAATACAAGTAAAAACATTGAAGTATGTTTATAAAATGGTTTAAAATTAAAGTAAAACATTGAAACACAATCCAGTTTTGTTTAAGTTATCTCTAATTTCTCCTTAAGGTAAAAACATCTGAAATATCTTTAAAAAATGGTTTAAAATTAAAGTAAAACGTTAAAACGCAATCCTGTTTTATTTAAATTATCTCTAGTCTCTGCTTAAAGTAAAAACACTGAAGTATATTTAGAAAATGGTTTAAAATTAATGTAAAACATTAAAACACAATCCAGTTTTGTTTCAAGATATCTCTGATCTTTGCTTAAAGTTAAATCACTGAAGTATATTTTTAAAATGGTTTAAAATTAAAGTAAAACATTGAAACACAATACAGTTTTGTTTAAGTTATCTTTAATTTCTTCGTAAAGTAAAAACATCTGAAATATCTTTAAAAAATGGTATAAATTAATGTAAAAATTTAAAATAAAATCCAGTTTTATTTAAATTATCTCTAGTCTCTGCTTAAAGTAAAAACACTGAAATATATTTAAAAAATGGTTTAAAGTTAATGTAAAACATTAACATACAATCCAGTTTTGTTTCAAGTTATCTATGGTCTTTATTTAAAGTAAAAACACTGAAGTATCTTTATAAAATGGTTTAAAATTAAAGTAAAACATTAAAACACAATCCAGTTTTGTTTAAGTTATCTTTAATTTCTTCTTAAATTTAAAACATCTGAAATATCTTTACAAAGTGGTTTAAAATTAAAGTAAAACATTAAAACACAATCTAGTTTTGTTTCAAGTTACCTCTAGTCTCTGCTTAAAGTAAAAACATCTGAAATATCTTTAAAAATGGTTTAAAATTAAAGTAAAATTAAAATAAAATCCAGTTATGTTTAACTAAAATGTTAAGTAAAATATAAATTTGCATAAATAATAATGTAAACAATCCAAATTTATTTTTATTCTTTCAGAACCCAAACAACTATTTAAAATATCTTAATGTCTTACAAAATAAAAAACTGCAGTTAAAAATATAAAAATTTAATTTTATTTTAATAAATTAAAAAATATAAGTAATATGGTGGAAGATAAATTAATTATCACTTTATATGTCGAAAACAAACTAATTTAAATAAATGTTAATGAAAATATATTTTTAAATATGATATTCTAGATTTGTTTTATTTATAGAAAAATATATTTCACCTTGTTTTAAAATATTCTTTCACGTGTAAATTTTTTGTGGTTTCAACGATTAAAATCTTATCTTAAAAATATTTAAAAGCAGTTTTTAGGAGTTTTTTATGTTTGTTTCGTTGTCTTTTCAACTCTCTGAATATCTTGTAATTATCAAGTTTTAATTTGTTTTCTTATCTCCTAACAAAAATTAATTTCTGTCATCTCGTTTATCTTTTAAGGCATTAATTATGTTTTATCAATTGAAATTTAATTAAGATTAATTGAAAATAAAATTACAAATCAAATATTTCTGATTTTTTACAAAATAAATGTCACAACCGTGAATTATATTTATCTTGTAAAGCCTAATTTGAATACTAAAAAACTTTTGAGATAAACATTTAGATGTGTTATGGCAATTTCTTTTTTCTTAAGATGATTTACATCACTTTTACTTCACCTTAAGTGTTTTTTTTTTGCCTCATTCACAGCGACAAACATCTTTAGAATCGGCCTGAAAGCAAACTTTTAAAGTAAACCTCCCGACAAAAAAGGTCACTTTCGACGTGTCCCCGTAAACTATCGACTTTTTGCACAGCACACAAAAAAAAAAACACGACCGCCTTTATCTCACCTGTTTAGCACCGTTATCGCGGGCGGATCTGAAACTAGATCACTATCGGCTATTGCCTAAATACAGCCCGGCTTTTTAGGGTTAAAACCCGCGTTCCGGGGCTCCATTGAAACCGTTCGGCGCATTATCGGCCCTAATAATCTACATTAAACGCCGTTTTTCGAGACTTTTGTTGAAAACTTCCCGGCAAAGGGGTTGAAAAGAACAATTGCCGGAGTCTTGCAAGGAAAAACCGGAGGCGACGTGGCACGTATTTACGGTGGAAATAAGGTCGGGCACTCGGCAACCGTATCGGTCCCTTTGACCTTCCAGTTCAGCGGGCCAAAAATTAATCGAATGACAAGAAAAAATTGTCTCCTACACCGCATTAAGGATGGGTTCACGGATGAATTGGCTCGGAAATTCTTTGCCATGTTTAAAATGTGTGGGAGCGAGGATGAGACCCGGGGATGGGAAATTTTATTTTACGCTCTCGGGTCATTGTGTTTGGACCGGGAAGACGCTTTGGTTGGATAATTAGTCGGAGGTTAACTCATTGATTTTAATTTGGGGAAATTGAATTGTACGTACCCCGTTTAGTATAAAACTTGTGTGTGTGTGTGTAGATTTAATGCCCTTTGTCTCGACGGACTGTTCGCTGGTCCACGACCGTTGTAAATGCAAATGTAGCTCGTGTTCCATTTGTTTTACAACCACTAGCACCGACGATAACATTTTCGACGTTTTTTGGGATTTTTTCCCGATGATTTATTCACTAATCAATGGTTTATTGATCTGAACTATTGGGAAGCTCATGATTTTCCCCTAGATATCATTTAATTTTAATGTTTAAGGGGGAAGATGATTCAAATTCAATAGTTCTGAACAATGAAGACAAGTTGGTGAATTCAAATTATATACAAACTGTGTAGAAGTCCTTCAAATAACATATTATAGAAGACCTGACATCCCCAATGTTTGTGAAAGGTCAATTTGTCTTTAATTCTTCTTCAACATTCAGTTAATGATTAGAAAGATTGGGGTGATGAAGCTTTAATTATACTCAATAACTACTAGAAAATTGATTAAATTAAATACTCCGTTAATTTAGAAGAAGCAATGATTGTAATAGATGATAATCAATCTTAAAAAATATGTAAGAATTAAGGAAGTTTGAAAAGAAGCTTCAAACTTTAGTTCTTCTCTAATACAAATTAACTGTCAATAATGGAAAGATGGAGGAACATCTTTTTCCTTGATAGAAGTTTGAAGTTGCACTTGATGTATCAACTTTGATTAGACACCAATTTCTATTTCAAAGCTAAAACCTTGAAGAGGAACTGCTAACTAATTGTTTACTTCACAAATATTGATTTTTTCCCTTTGATGTATTGATTTTAATACCATCTAATAGTGAAAACTAGTGTTAAAATTGTTTAATATCTATAGCAATGATTTATCCTTTACTGACGTCAATGAAGATGATTCTGTCTTCCATCTTCCTCTCTTTATCAAAATATCAACTATGTAATGATTCTTCTTTCTTCCAAATTATGTTTATATTTGCTCATCATCTTCTTGGAGCAAGATGAAGACAGGCTGGCAACTGACTAAATTTGGTACCTCTAGCTATTTATTTTCTTTAGTTATCAGATATGATGGTAAGCCCATCTTAGAAAAACATAAACAGCAAGCAGCTCCCTTTGATGTATTGATTTTAGAATATCTATAGCAAGGATTCATCCTTTAATGCCATCGATGAATATGATGCTGACTTTCATCTTCTTCAATTTATCAAATGATGAACTGTATAAAGAAGTCTTAGTTTAATATAAGCAACCAATGAAATATGTAGTCATCTATCTGTAAGAAAAAATGATGAGGTTTGGAGAAGAATGTAATGAATAAATACATAAGTGAATTATTTATTCCAATTTAAACCTTTTAGAGCAAATTCCAAAGGTCTAATACTTGTTTTTTTCCTGATGATTTATTGACTAATCAATGGTTTATTGGTTTGAACAATTTGGAAGACCATAATAATCCCTCAGCTGTCATTTAAATGGTGGTTGGTGCCAAAAATCCATTATGACCATTAACGATGCGTAAGCCAATAATGATTTGAAAGTAACCGAAGTACAGCCCTACGGTGTGCACTTCATTTTTACGATCGGCATTTAACCCGGAGAGGACTTGGGATGGCACTAAAAAGAAAAACAAAAGGAGTAATAAAAAGAAAACAAGAGGACGGCCGCAGGGGTCTCCGTGGGCAAAACGGCACCGCCTTTGTCTTAGGACACTAAAATCTGACTTTTTAAAAAATTTACGACCCACGTTCGTTCTCGTCACCGGGTGCCTTACCTGGCGCTAAAAAAATACCGAAAACCAGGGCGATGACATTCCGTGAGATAAATCAACTGCCAAAACGAAATGAAACCGAAGAAATTTGTGGGCACCAACGCGGGTTATAATTTGGTGCGTTCGTCGGACATAACTCCAATTACAACTTCATTAATCATAGATCGTTGGACGAGGACGACGAATGTTTGTGTGTTTTGGCCCGGGTACGGGAGCACCTGCCGCCCCGAAAATTTGACAGGCCCGCAACGGGCACCCATTATGTCCCGACAAAAGGATGTTTTGGGATCGAGATAGCGGACCGTTCGGGCTACCGCAACGTCTTTCAAAACGCCCGTTGTGGCGTAAGTGCGCCCGCTATTCACGTTGACAGTCGACACAATGGGGCGGTGTCTTTTTTCCCGAAGATTATCCGCCGGTAACCCGGTTAAAATGAGACCAGATGGATTTAAATTAAGACCGATCAAGTGGACCGGGTTCGAGTGGCTTACGTAAAACTGGAGTTCCCGTCCGTTTCGGGCTGTCGTGTCGGGGCTGTCGCTAATTAGGCGCATAAAAATGCGGGACAACTGGGTGGCGTCCGGGATAATTTGCGAGTAACAAAAACGCCGCGGCGCATAATTCGGCGTCAGTTATGACGGTTAACTTATATAAAGTGTCACGCGTAAAATATTTTATCAGGCGCCCGCGTTCCGGGCCCATTTTAATGGGATCGTCATAATAAATTTTACACCCTTTATGTTAATGTCGCACGAAAGCGGGCCACGCTAAATCATTTCGAACGACGGCCGCTGTGAAATGTTACTTCATCGCCTCGCGGTGTGGATCCTACTGGTTCAAGTTTAAGAGAGAACCTGAGAAGATGATAAAAAATCAATAGTTCTCAATAATGAAGATGAGTTGGTGAATTCAAATTATCTTGAAATTGTGTAGAAGTCCTTCAAATAACATATTATAGAAGACCTAACATCCCCAATGTTTGTGAAGGGACAATTTGTCTTTAATTCCTCTTCAACATTCAGTTAATGATTAGAAAGATTAAGGTAATGAAGCTTTAATTACTCAATTACAACTAGAAAATAGATTAAATAAAAAACTCCCTTGTTTTAGAAGAAGCAATAATTGGAATAGATGGTAATCAATGTTAAAAGAACATGTAAGAATTAAGGAAGTAGGTTCAAACTTTAATTCTTCTCTAATTCACATCAACTGTCAATAATGGGAAGATGGAGGAACAGCGTTTTCCTTGATAGAAGTTTTAAGTTGCTCTTGGTGTATCAACTTTGATTAGACATTGTCTTGTAGTAATATAGAAGCAACCAATTTCTATTTCAAAGCTAAAATCTTGAAGAGGAACTGCTAACTAATTGTATACTTCTCAAATATTGATCTTTTCCCTTTAATGTATTGATTTTAGAACCATCTAATAGTGAAAACTAGTCTTAAAATTGTTTAATATCTATAACACTGATTTATCCTTTACTGACGTTAATGAAGATGATTCTGTCTTCCATCTCCCCCTCTTTATCAAAATATCAACTATGTAATGATTCTTCTTTCTTCCAAATTATGTTTATATTTGCTCATCATCTTCTTGGAGCAAGATGAAGATAGGCTGGCAACTGACTAAATTTGGTACCTCTAGCTATTTATTTTCTTTAGCTATCAGACATGATGGTAAGCCCATCTTAGAAGAACATAAACAGCAAATGATTTATTGATTTTAGAATATCTATAGCAACGATTTATCCTTTATTGTCATTGATGAATATGATGTTGGCCTTCATCTTCTTCAATTTATTAAATGATGAACTGTATAAAGAAGTCTTAGTTTAATAGAAGCAACCAATGAAATATGTAGTCATCTATTTGGAAGAAGGAATGAGGACCTTTTAGAAGATTTTATCACCATTAGTCATTTATCTTCCTTAACTAGGATAAAAATGACATATTCACTTTATAAAACTAGAAAGGTGGATATTAGGAACTTATAAAAGTGTAATTTATAAAATAATTAATTATTCACAGACCTTTAATATAATAAGAACAAAGTAGTAAAAGTCTTTTTAAAAGCATATTTATAAACCGTCGTGTTTAATTGGTAAAGAGATAATATCTAAGGCAATAATAGTCAGTTAAAACTTTTACGGCATCTATTTATTCCTTACGGCCTATTAAAATATTCCGCATAAATAGAAATGACAAAGAGACTTTTCGAGGGTCGAGGTTTCTCTTTTACTTTTAAATTTATCGAGTCAAATGCCTGAAATGTTAAATATTTTATTGCCCTCTCCCCTGACTCTTAAATCACTTAACTTTCGGGCCTCCGAGGTAATTAAAATATAAAAATTAATACGAGGCGCCAGGGCCTATTTCAACTGTCAGACATTTTGTATTTTATTAGTCGGTTGCTTCTGCCCAGTCGATGTTCGTCGTCGTCGTCTCAACGAAAGCAAATAAATAATGGTATTCCTTTTTATTTTAATATTTTCGTCTCTTGTTTATAATTGTTTTCGGTCTGGCAAGTGATTTTTTGGGGGGGCAGCCGTCCAGGTAAAGACAACAGGTGTCTCGAAAACGGTAAACTTTTGTTTGTTCGCCATTAAAACAATGCCATCCCCTTCCGTGCCACGCATGTTCGAGGTATTCGGGACTTGACCGCGTGGAACGTGATGGAGTTAACCCCCCCGGACTCGCACACACACACACACACACACGGCCCTCCATAATATAATTTTAATAACGCCGCACCCCCTAATCGCATTACCGACCATATAATTCGGTATCGCGGTTTCCGTCCTCCCTCCGTTCGGTCCGATCCCCCCCCTGTTCGCCCAAAGGTTTCCTTTTAAACTATTCCCGGGGGCACGGCGCTGGATATCTTTAATCTTCCGATGCACTTTAGCGAGGCCGAAACCGAGACAGCCCTCCCCCGCTTTTTATGGAACCGATCGACTAGTCCGCATCCCGTGCGGAATTCAAATTCGACGCCAACAAACGGGAACCTTTTTTGGGATGTATTTTGTCATCTTGCAGATACAATCTTTGTCGTTTGAGTTTATTTGGTCCCGGGTTGTTCGTGGTGTAACGAGGTTTTGTCAATTTTCTGAAGTGTTGACTTTCAGCTTCGATAATTGTTTATCATCAGTATTATTCGTTCATTTATGATGATCAAGAGGTTGCTGGTTGAAGTCTTAGACTTGCTTTTGATTGCCAGTGACTAGTTGGTCACTAGAATGATTATTAATCAATTATTTATGTATACTGATTTGATTAGAAATAAGAAATCATCTTTAAAATAACTAAAAGAAGTCTTAGTTACAAATGAAACAAATAAAGTGTTAACTAGTTGGCTGAGGCAGTAATTATTCATCAAAATTATCATTTAATTATTCATCAATATTGATTTATAATAGTTGTAAATAGTGGCAAGCAAGGAAGAAATCAATTGCATTTCATCTTCCAGAAAAACTACAACAAGTTTTTAGTTGTTGAGTGACTCCTTCTTAATTGACAAGCTGCGAAACCTCTTAGTTACAAACGAATCAAATTTAGAATTGACTAGTTGACTGAGGCAATAATTATTCATCAAGATTATCACTTAAATATTCATTAATATTGATTTACTTATAACAGTTGTAAATAGTGGCAAGCAAGGAAGAAATCAATTAGTATTTCATCTTCCAGAAAAACTAGAACAAGTGTTTAGTTGTTGAGTGACTCCTTCCTAATTGACAAGCTGTGAAACCTCTTAGTTACAAACGAATCAAATTTAGAATTGGCTAGTTGGCTGAGGCAATAATTATTCATCAAGATTATCACTTAAATATTCATTAATATTGATTTACTTATAACAGTTGTAAATAGTGGCAAGCAAGGAAGAAATCAAACAGTATTTCATCTGCCAGAAAAACTAGAACAAGTCTTTAGTTGTTGAGTGACTTCTTCTTGATTGACAAGCTGTGAAACCTCTTAGTTACAAACGAATCAAATTTAGAATTGGCTAGTTGGCTGAGGCAATAATTATTCATCAAGATTATCACTTAAATATTCATTAATATTGATTTACTTATAACAGTTGTAAATAGTGTCAAGCAAGGAAGAAATCAATTAGTATTTCATCTTCCAGAAAAACTAGAACAAGTCTTTAGTTGTTGAGTGACTCCTTCCTGATTGACAAGCTGTGAAACCTCTTAGTTACAAACGAATCAAATTTAGAATTGGCTAGTTGGCTGAGGCAATATTATTCATCAAGATTATCACTTAAATATTCATTAATATTGATTTACTTATAATAGTTGTAAATAGTGGCAAGCAAGGAAGAAATCAATTGTATTTCATCTTCCAGAAAAACTAGAACAAGTCTTTAGTTGTTGAGTGACTCCTTCCTGATTGACAAGCTGTGAAACCTCTTAGTTATAAACAAATCAAATTTAGAATTGACTAATTGGTTGAGGCAATAATTATTCATCAAAATTATCACTTAAATATTCATTAATATTGATTTATTTATAACAGTTGTAAATAGTGTCAAGCAAGGAAGAAATCAATTAGTATTTCATCTTCCAGAAAAACTAGAACAAGTCTTTAGTTGTTGAGTGACTCCTTCCTGATTGACAAGCTGTGAAACCTCTTAGTTACAAACGAATCAAATTTAGAATTGGCTAGTTGGCTGAGGCAATATTATTCATCAAGATTATCACTTAAATATTCATTAATATTGATTTACTTATAATAGTTGTAAATAGTGGCAAGCAAGGAAGAAATCAATTGTATTTCATCTTCCAGAAAAACTAGAACAAGTCTTTAGTTGTTGAGTGACTCCTTCCTGATTGACAAGCTGTGAAACCTCTTAGTTATAAACAAATCAAATTTAGAATTGACTAATTGGTTGAGGCAATAATTATTCATCAAAATTATCACTTAAATATTCATTAATATTGATTTATTTATAACAGTTGTAAATAGTGTCAAGCAAGGAAGAAATCAATTAGTATTTCATCTTCCAGAAAAACTAGAACAAGTCTTTAGTTGTTGAGTGACTCCTTCCTGATTGACAAGCTGTGAAACCTCTTAGTTACAAACGAATCAAATTTAGAATTGGCTAGTTGGCTGAGGCAATATTATTCATCAAGATTATCACTTAAACATTCACAAGTCTTCCTCTAGCTCATCATGAGGAGCTAGAAGAAATCTTTTGTAGCTAAATGGTTGTCACACTGTGAAACATTTGAAACAGTGTTGACCTACGAAATCAAATTGACAGGACCCCTCGAGTCAAGGTCTTCCCGAAGGGAGCCCATTTCTTTTTCCATGGTCCTCTCCCTCTTGTGAATGACCAGTTGTTCAATTATTGACTCGTGTTGCTCCGTCTAAACATTGTACAAATATTTGCCGCCAGTCCGGGGTCCGATGCTACCGCTAACAACGTATTAACCGATTTCAGCGAAGCAACACAACACGAACGTGCACGCCGGGCCGACAAAAAGGCCTCTCGCCAACGTGGGCAGCGGTGGAAAACAATTTCGTAATGTCCTCGGTGCTGTGTCGGGGCCGGAGGTATAAAATACATTAATTCGTGTCCTATCTTCATTTGTTATCAAGTGTTAAAAGCTACTATTGACCATTTATTTCGACGTCGACCTGCCACCCAAACGGACAGTAGCTGAATAAACGATAACAGAGGCAATTTAGATACCGACGACACATTTCTCTACTTACTTACCGCGACTTCTGGCTGGTTTTTTATCTAATTTTTCGGCCTACTATCCCGGACCGTCTCTGTCTTACTCTCGGCTGAGAGCGAGATGAGCCCGGCGTAGTTTCGTCAAAGGTGGTCTGGAACTGACGGGCCGGCACCTAAAATGCATCGGGCGACCGAAAAATGAAGGCGAGGAATTTAATTAAATACCGAGATGGGTTTCATAAGACTCCCATCATAACGAAGACACCTTTTAATATAATCATTAAGTGGATACGCGGAGTTTTTTGGTGGGCCACAATTAACTCAGGCACCAGGAGGTGAACACAACAATTCGCTTAGTTTTTTCTGACAGTGTAAACAGGAGTCGCTGCTAAGTAGTGCTTTTGATCGGTTAATACTTGGACAAACATTTGCTCAACGGGCACAAAGTCGGCCGCCCTGTTTGATCAGTCTTTGTTTGCGCGACAATCAATTTGGAAGCTGTGCACGGGAGGAGGAAAAGATTTTTGAACGCACAAACAAACCGATCGTGGGACTCGGTGATTACGGTGTTCCGTTTCGTGGTGGATCGCATGTTTTCCACGACGCTTTTCCAACGGAGGGAAAAACGCGGCTCTCCTCGCATGTGTAACAAAAGAATATAACACCCTTTGTCGGGCCAAATCGAGGCGCGGCACCGACGAATTTCGACCTTAACCAGAGGCTGGGTGAGGTCGATATTCGTACTGCGGTTCGGTAATTTTATAGTGTTAATACAACTTTGAAATGGCCACTAATGTTCTGAAAGTGTTGAGGTTATGAGCCTCCGTCACGCGATATAGGTATATTGGGTAAAATACAATACTATCATTACCGGCGGCAAGTTCCGAATGCGAAGACATTGTTCGATTTTATTTTAGAATTCTCGCTTTTTGTTTGGCGGTGAAGTGCTGTTTATTTATTTGTGCAGTCGCCAACAATGTTCCACGTCGATTTATCGACGGGACTGGCGTTTACGTGAATTGGACAAATGTTTATGATCGCACGCCGCTTGTACTATTATTTTACGTTGCCAACACTGAAATGCACATTCCCAATGATAAATGGCCGTGTTTTCGTCGGCGACGCAAAAAAACCAACCCAAACTGGAAATATTCCTCGATTTCCTCCATTGTTTTTATTTTTAATTATCACACTTTATCGATTTCTTCATCGTGGAAAGATGGAGGAACAATTACTTCCTTTGATGAATCTAGCTGTGGCACTTTTGATGTAGATTCTTCTGATCAAGGTTCAAGAGAGGAACCAAGGAACCAAAATTTAATAGTTCTAAACAATGAAGACAGGTTGGTAAAATCAAATTGTCTAGAAATTGTGTAGAAGTCCTTCAAATAACATATTCTAGAAGACTTAACTCCTCAATGTTTGTGAAGAGTCAATTTGTCTTTAATTCATGTTTACCATTCAGTTAATTATTAGAAAGGTGATTAATTATAAACTCTCTTGGTTTATAAGAAGCAATGATTGAAATGGATGGTAAAATAGTACTTTATCGCCTCATGATGTAGACCCTTCTGATGCAAGTTTAAGAGAGAAACTGAGAAAATTATCAAAATTCAATAGTTCTCAATAATGAAGATAAACAGGTGAAGTTGAATTATCTAAAAATTGTATACAAGTCTTACAAATAACATATTTTGGAAGACCCAACACCTTCAATGTTTGTGAAGGGTTAATTTGTCGTTAATTCCTCCATCGTGGAAAGCTCTGGCTCTTTTCATATTGCTTCACCATCTTATGATGATCAAGATTCAACAGTTCTGAACAATGAAAACAAGTTGGTGAATTCAAATTATCTAGAAATTGTGGAGAAGTCCTTCAAATAACACATTCTGGAAGACCTCAATGTTTGTGGAAAGGTCTTTAATTCCCGTTTAACATTCAGTTAATGATTAGAAAGGTTGAGGTGATGAAGGTTCAATTACTCAATTACCACTAGAAAATAGATTAAATTAAAAACTTCCTTGTTTTAGAAGAAGCAATGATTGGAATAGATGGTAATCAATCTTAAATGAACATGTAAGAATTAAGGAAGTTTGAGAAGAAGCTTCAAACTTTAGTTTTTCTCTAATACATATCAACTGTCAATAATGGAAAGATGGAGGAACAGCTTTTTCCTTGATAGAAGTTTTAAGTTGCTCTTGGTGTATCAACTTTGATTAGACATTGTCTTGTAGTAATATAGAAGCAACCAATTTCTATTTCAAAGCTAAAACCTTGAAGAGGAACTGCTAACTAATTGTTTACTTTTCATATATTGATCTTTCCCTTTGATGTATTGATTTTAGCACCATCTAATAGTGAAAACTAGTGTTAAAATTGTTTAATATCTATAGCAATGATTTATCCTTTACTGACGTCAATGAAGATGATTCTGTCTTCCATCTCCCTCTCTTTATCAAAAGATCAACTATGTAATGATTCTTCTTTCTTCCAAATTATGTTTATATTTGCTCATCATCTTCTTCGAGCAAGAAGAAGACAGGCTGGCAACTGACTAAATTTGGTACCTCTAGCTATTTATTTTCTTTAGTTATCAGACATGATGGTAAGCCCATCTTAGAAAAACATAAACAGCAAGCAGCTCCCTTTGATGTATTGATTTTAGAATATCTATAGCAACGATTCGTCTTTTATTGTCATCGATGAATATGATGCTGACTTTCGTCTTCTTCAATTTATTAAATGATGAACTCTGTAAAGAAGTCTTAGTTTAATAGAAGCAACCAATATAATAAGAAGAAATGAGGAGGTTTGGAAACGAATGTAATGAATAAATACATAAGTTAACTATTTATACCAATTTAAAGCTTTTAGAAGAAATTCTATAGTATAGGTACTATGAGTACTATTTCAAAGATGTGAAAACTTTGAAGAGGCCTTTTACTTAGTTATTTACTCTTCACATTTGGTCTTCTAGTTGCAAGTTGATGCTGGCTTCCACCTTCTTCGTTTCATCAAATGTCTAATTAATGGTATTTACTTCTTAAGTACCAATATTTGGTTGTAATGTATGGAATACACCATCTAATCAATACTGTCGTCAATTCTGTCTGAACAAGAGGAAATTTGGCACCTCCAGCCGTTTATCTCCCACACCCATCAGCCAAGCTGGCGAGCACATCTTCCCAGAAAACCACCAAACCAACAAACCAGAAGGCGAAACACCGCCGTAATGCACGGTGCCCCGATCGAAACCGGCGATAGCGATCTGGGGTTGGCCGGATCATGAATGAAAAACCCCGAGTCCGGGCGTCCGGACACGCAGACACGTCCGACGTTGGGGCCGCAACGAGCCGGGGCGAGGAGGCTCGGGCACGGGTAGTAAAGTGGCGCCATCAATCATCGCCGTACCAACAACGCCCCGAGCTGTCTGTAAAACAAACATATAATTATGTATATGAACCTCTGTTTATCCCGGTCCGTTGCGGGCACTGTTATTACCCGAGTACCTCGGCCACCTCGGACGTGGAGATCGCCGAAAACTGATACGGGGGGCCTCGCGAAGACGCGTCGGGGCGATTGCTTCATCTCCGCGACCGAATTGACGCTCGTCGGGGTCACGGAACGCTTCGGTGGGGGAGTTCGTCGGCGGGAAATCAAAATAGCGACGGGTGGCTGATTGTATCCGTCCCCGGTACCACTGCGCGTTGGCTGTGGGATTGTTTAATGTTTTTTTTTTTTTTAAACAATTTCGTGTATCCAAGCGGTCCGGCGGTGACCTTACCGTGCTCCCCCCACTGCGGGGCGCATGTCACAATTAAATCCCGACGCGGCTAACTTGAAAGTACCGATAACTGCAATAATGAATTGGTCGAGATTGTGTCGATGTTACTAATTGACATGAATCGGAGAAGTGTTAAATAACAAACATTCATAAAGATAAGGGAAATGCCACATTTTATCAAAGCTGTTTGTTAATTTTACTCTTTGATTAATTATATTTATTAATGCGGGCCGAGATAACTTTGCGTCAACCGAAAATAAACAAATCAAATTATCGTATGTTGTTTATCTGGCCTCCTTCGTAATACCCAAGTAGGTGTTGACGATTTTTTATTGGTCACCATTTTTGCCATATTTTTATGCTGACATAACCTAGTTAATAGTTTGTTGTTGTGTAGATTATTATGAACAAAATCTAAAAGCAATGTATTTGGTTTCAGTTAAAAGAAAAGGCTGTAGATTTTTTGGTATGTAAAATTTTATTAATTATTATACAAAAAAAAAAACAAAGTAATTTTTAACGTGTCCCCCAAAACCGTTAACGATTATCAATAAATCAATAAAATGGAATAGAATAGTAGAAAAAAAAAAATGAAACCATTGCATGCAAACGCGGTACCACCTCGGTACTCCCCGGGGGATGATTCAATGAACCTCAAAAACAAACAGAAATGGCAACCCATTAATAATTAAAATCGGACGCGAAACTGGTCGAGGGCTGAAGAGGACGAGAAAGGGAAAGTCGTACCGAGGTGGGGCGTTACCTTCTGGCGCCACGGCGTACCGGACGACCCGCGACCAGGTAACGGATCGCGTACGATCATTTTCGTCGACGGTTGAGATGCGAGTGTTTTTAATCCCCGGGAACGTTGTTAATTTTGTTCCCCGCATATTTCGGCCGGGATTGTCGGATTAAGCGGCGTAATAACCAATTAGTTGTTTGGGTAAAATACTTTGTACATATAATTAAGTCGCCGTCAGTTAATTGTGGGCAATTTGGTTGTTTGTAATTCGATTAGGCGGGAGGGGGGGATTTGCCAACTTTGATTTTGAGTTTTATGATTATTATTTGAAACCAGCTAATTAACTACAATGGATTGGTGTGGAACAATGGGAATAATGTTTTGAGAATCTTTTTAATTTGATACGGAGGAACGTTTAGTATTGTGGCCCGCATATTTGAAGAATTTCGACATTGAAGAGCGTAATAAACAAATTAGTTTGTAGTTGGAACGTTCTGTACACATAATTAAGTTTAAAACGGTTAATTGCATCAAATTTTGCACTCTGCTGATAATTTGCCTGTTTGTTTTTTGTATCTAATTTGTATTTCCGTCCAGTTGTTGTTGGAAATTGAGAAACTTATATATAAATTTATATTTAAAAGAATGAAATTTATTTGTTTCAAAAGCTCTCTAAATAATGTTTATTAAATCACAATATTTTGATTAAACATTGCATGTATTTTGTGAATGTTTTCAAACATAACTATTACATACCATAAATTAGTTTGAATGAATATTTTATTCAGTATAAACCAAAATAATTTGACTAAAATTAAGAATTATTCAACTTTTCGTATAATTTATTAATGTTTTAAAAAACATTTTATACCATTTTTTATGTAGTTTACAAAAGAATATCAATTAAAAAGTTTAGACACAATTATTATCTTTGAAACAGTTTTGAAGAATATTATATTCTGAATGAATCAAAATAACTTGATTATATAAAATTATTCAACATTTTATACAGTTTATGAATGTTTTCAAACACAATAATTGTCTCTAAAGTAGTTTTGATAAATATTTTACTCAGAATAAATCTAAATAAATTGATTAAAATGAAGAATTATTCAATATTCCATATAATTTATTAATGTTTTAAAAATATTTTAGACAACTTTTTATGTAGTTTACAATAGAATATCAGTTAAAAAGTATAGACACAATTATTATCTTTGAAACAATTTTGATGAATATTTTATTCAGAATAAATCAAAATAACGTGATTATATAAAATAATTATCCAACATTTTATACAGTTTACAAATATTTTCATACACAATTATTGTCTCTAAAATAGTTTTGATGAATATTCTACTCAGAATAAATCAAAATAATTTGTTTAAAATGAATTATTCAACATTTCATATAATTTAGTAATGTTTTAAAAAATATTTTAGACAATTTTTTATATAGTTTACAATAGAATATGAATTAAAAAAATTAGACACAATTATTATCTTTGAAACAGTGATGAATATTTTATTCTGAATAAATCAAAATAACTTGATAAAATAAAATAATTATTCATTATTTTATTTATGTGTTCAAACTCAATAATTGTCTCTAAAGTAATTTTGATGAACATTTTACTAAGAATAAAGCAAAATAAATTGATTAAAATGAAGAATTATTCAAATGTTCATATAATTTATTAATGTTTAAAAACACAATTTATACAACTTTTTATGTAGTTTACAAGAGAATATCAATTAAAAAGTTTAGGCACAATTATTATGTTTGAAACAGTTTTGATGAATATTTTATTCAGAATAAATCAAAATAACTTGATTAAATAAAATAATTATTCAACATTTTATACAGTTTATGAATGTTTTATACACAATTATGGTCTCTAGAATAATTTTGATGAATATTTTACTCAGAATAAATCAAAATAAATTGAATAAAATGAAAGATTATTCAACATTTCATATAATTTATTAATGTTTAAAAATACAATTTATATAACTTTTTATGTAGTTTATAATAGAATATCAATTAAAAAGTTTAGACACAATTATTATCTTTGAAATAGTTTTGATGAATAATTTATTCTGAATTAATCAAAATTACTTGATTAAATAAAATAATTTATGAATAAGTTACAGAATTTTAGAGTTGTTTTATGTGGTTTGAAATTAAAAGCACTGATTTATAATATAATTATCACTTCTAAAACAGTTTTTGATGAATATTACATTAATTTAACTTAGTTGAAATGAATTATTCAACATAATTTAGACAGTTTTTTATGTGATTTCGTGGTAACTTTTAATTGTGAATAAATATTTTGGACCTTTTTGTTTTTGGCTCCGTTTTAAAGAGGACGTAAGAACATTTCTCCTTACTAATTAATCAATTTACCAATTATTTAAACAAATAACTTAGAGATAGTAGTAAATTTGTTTTGTTACTTAATTATTTTGTTTTTGTCTCATCAGCACAGCAACGTTCCTACATTAAACTATTGCTAATTATTTGATTATTAAGTGGGAAGGAAAGTCGAATCCGTCGTTCATTTATTTTCAATTTTTTTATTTATAATCTTCTGCGAATCCCCGAGAGATATAGAAACGGTCCGCGGCGCAAAAACCCCGATAAACGCCGTGGACACAGTTATAAAGTTGTCGGCGTTTTTGAAACGGCCAGATCGGCCGATTCAATAACGTGAATCCAAATGGGAAAATTATGCATGTACGCGGCCAAATGAGCCGGTCCCCCGAGAGTGGCGAGCTGACTCGCTAATTATCCATGCGAAAGAATCATTTTAATATTTCTCTACCTCACACCGCGGACCGGGGCCGTAAAATATAAATAATATTTTGGCAGGCGGCCCCGTTCAAACGTCCCGCGGTCTCCCCGGCCACGCATAAATTTCCGTTCGTCGAACCACCGCCGAAACCGCCGCCGAACGTCGAGGAAGGAACGGGCCGGGCAACGGCGTGGAACTGGCACGGTCCCCCCAGGGCGTTACACAAGCCGGCAGGAAGTCTCGACATCGATCCTGCTGGCTACTTCCTTTCTACCACTGGTGTGCATTCTTGGAGGCGACGCGCCCTCTCTACGACGCACCCCACAACACGTGAAAACATCCGCGATCCACTCGCACGACCCCCGGTCCGGCTCCGACTCCGAGATGATGGTGCCCCCGGCTCGTCTTCGGAGCGTCCCCGTCCGGGGTGTCGCTGACGTATCGATTCGCCCCAATAAACCACCTACACTACAACACCCAAGCCAATAATTGAGTTAGACCGGATTACACTAATCCCCGTTGTAAGCCTTGCTCACTCCAAAACCCCCAACGCAAACAGATACCCTTCAATTTAACGCCAATAGAACCTCCCCGCTTTCTCCCGACTCCAATTCAGCCTCGGTACTATCGCACCGATCTTCCGAGAAAAGGAGCCAGCCACAAAATCCGTACCGATCTAAGAGGCCGGGAGTAATTACGCTAGTTAGTACCGCGTAAATTTCATGAATTGACGTCACGTTTTCGCTGAAATCCGCATCAGTCACCCCTCCCCCCTTCCCCCGTTTCTCAAACGGTACGGAGACCACACAGACACGGCGACGTACTCACCGTACAAATCATCGGGGCCGATCGGGCGCACCGCAACAACGAAACAGGTTCTGCCGTTTTATTCATCCGTGCTCGGACTTTGGGAAAATATGCGAGCGCCCAACGGAGACGTCATTCATTTTTCCTCGTGTCGGTACGACCATTGAAATGAGATGCAATGGTTGGAGGAAGAGATGGTCTTGTATATTATATTTGATGGGACTGTTTGTTTAATTGAAAAGTTTGATGATCCTTGTTCCTCTAATGTTGAAGGTAGTACCAATGCCATGAAGTTAATTTGGAAGAACAACTGTAAATATAGCAATCTGCCACTGAGAAACGAGAAGTAATAGTTGAAGGAAGAGATTCTTCCATACATCTTTACACAAATTCAACATTATTAATCTTCACTGGGCCAATTTATTCAGCAGAAAAATCATGGAAGAAGGAAAAGGCTGGTTTGATACCCTGTTCTCCTCTTCCACTTATTCTCAAGTTGAGATGAAAAGTTATAGTTTATTGCCATGAAGGTGGTACCAACTAATTGACCAGAGAAGTTAATTTAGAAGAACAACTGTAAATGTAGCAATCTTCCACTGTGAAACGAGAAGTAATAGTTGAAGGAAGAGATTCTTCCATACATCTTTGCACAAATTCAACATTATTAATCTTCACAGGGCCAATTTGTTCAGAAGAAAAATTATGGAAGAAGGAAAAGGCTGGTTTGATACCCTTTCCTCCTCTTCTACTTATTCTCAAGTTGAGATGAGAAGTTATAGTTTATTCCCATGAAGGTGATACCAATTAATTGTCCAGAGAAGATAATTTGGAAGAACAACTGTAAATATAGCAATCTTCCACTGAGAAACGAGAAGTAATAGTTGAAGGAAGAGATTCTTCAATACATCTTTAGACAAATTCAACATTATTAATCTTCACAGGGCCAATTTGTTCAGAAGAAAAATTATGGAAGAAGGAAAAGGCTGGTTTGATACCCTTTCCTCCTCTTTTACTTATTCTCAAGTTGAAATGAGAAGTTATAGTTTATTCCCATGAAGGTGGTACCAATTAATTGGCCAGAGAACATAATTTGGAAGAATAACTGTAAGTATAGCAATCTTCCTCTGAGAAACGAGAAGTAATAGTTGAAGAAAGAGGTTCTTCGATATATCTTTACACAAATTTAACATTATTAATCTTCACTAGGCCAATTTGTTCAGCAGAAACATTATGGAAGAAGGAAAAGGCTAGTTTGACACGCTTTTCTCTTCATCCACTTATTCACAAGTTGAAATGAGAAGTTATTGTTTATTGCCATGAAGGTAGTACCAATTAATTGTCCAGAGAAGATAATTTGGAAGAACAACTGTAAATATAGCAATCTTCCACTGAGAAACGAGAAGTAATAGTTAAAGGAAGAGATTCTTCGATACATCTTTACACAATTTCAACATTATTAATCTTCACTGGGACAATTTGTTCAGCAGAAAAATTATGGAAGAAGTAAAAGGCTGGTTTGACACCCTTTTCTCCTCTTCCACTTATTCTCAAGTTGAGATCAGAAGTTATAGTTCATTGCCATGTAGGTAGTATCAATTAATTGGGCGGAGAAGTTAATTAGGAAGAACAATTCCGTAGTAAATCGAACCAAGGCCCCAAAAAAACAGTCAGAATTCCTGATATCCAAACAAAACCACTTCCGAAACGTCTCAAAGCTACCGTACAGATAAGCCCACAGTCGCCCAAGCAAATGTCAGTTCGGTACCGCCCGCCGGTGGCCGCGACTAGTACGCCGTGCGCCTGTGAGATTTTAAGTGGACTTGGCGGACCGAAGTGATAATGTTCGGCTTAAATGGTGACGAAAACCCGAGTATGAAACGGTGCCGGCCACTTTCCTGCACGACAATCACCTTGATGTGTGGGGTCCGAAAGGACTGTGCGTATCTTAATTGACCAATAACGAGATTCCGGGCATCGAAAACCGTACCGGGCGAAACACGTCCAAAATGGTTAATTGGGGTGAATGTTGCGTTTCGACATTTGAATTTCCTATTCGGGTCGCTCTTTGATCTCTCGCCAGTTTTATTGCGTCGGCTCCGGCGAGGCAGTAAAACAAAAGTATGCAGGTCGGTTTTATGAAGCGCCACCGACCGCATCTAGCGTGCGTGTAAAACCGGTAGCACTCACCGATTCGGATTTTATAATTCCGATGGCATTAAATACAAATGCCGGCCTCTTTTTCCCAGTCTGTGCTATCTTTATGTGGTTTCGGTTGATTGTCGTACTTCGGTACTGCTATCGGTGGGGCACTTTTCCATTTTACGTCGCCTCTGGTCGGCCACTGGAGTTGATGGGGTTGAAAAATGTCCGGAGAAAAAGCTCTGCCGTTTACAATCGGCCGTACGGTACCACCTGTGCAAAAAGCGGTACCGGAAATCGAAATTCCTCCAGATATGTCACGAACGGACAGCTGATGCTCTTTGTTGCGGCGGAGTCCATTAATCGTTCGCCATCGACGGTGACACAAGCAGGAATAAATTTTAATCCTGCTGCCTATTGAATAATTAAAAAAAAATCCACACCTGCATGCGACGTCGGCATATTTTATCCGCGGCCGTAATGAATTACAAATTGTATGTAACCTTAAATAATAACGCTAATTATTATTTATTTATACGGAGTAAAACTCAGTTAACAGCTGTAATTATAAATATCAACTTTTATCACTGCGTCTTTGTCGGGATGGAGGCTTATCTCTTGTTTGTGTTTTGTCTTGGAGCGTGATAAATTATGTGTTTTCAAGTACGAGCTTTTCCAAAATGAAAAAAAGCTCGGTCGTGTCAATCTAATTGTTTGTGGAAAAAATCGTTTCCTTACTTGTTAAGCGGTGGCTTCAACCTGTTTCCCCTGATAAATATACAATGTATTCATTTCCATGCAATGTAAATCGGGGCATTTGAATCGTCCTCAGACCCACCGCCGAGCATAATCTCCGTATATTTTAAATATATTTCAATCTATTTGTCCCACTTTGGGATTTATGTGGTGGAGCAACGTAAGACTGATCTCCAAGTCTAAGTCCAAGTCCAAGTGTCGATGCCTCTCTAATTGGTCCCAATAAATTGGAGGCGCCATATTGATGAAAGTACCACCAACAACAGCTGAGTTAAGGGCAAACCAGCGATTCACACATCGGCAAACGGAGCGAGGGAACGAAAAACCCACAGGTCGAAATCGCCCGGCTAATATGTTGTCAGCGCCGTCCAGTAAATTAGCCTCTGCCGGTCGTAGATTAGCCGAGCCTAATTATTTCGTTAAACTACTGCTCGGCGGCCATTTAAAGCGAACCAGCGAACCCGGTTCCCGATTTGCATACGTACCGATTTTATCTGCACGTCTCATCACGACCGACTTGAAACAAGCGTTTTCCCAAGACCCATGCCATCTGTTAGACCGATTAGATTCGTTTAACATTTTATGTAGAAAAAAAATATGTAAGTACGCCGCGATTGAGACTGAAGTGAAACGTTTTTTGTGTTTTTGTTACAGACGATATTGAATTCGATGCACAAGTACCAGCCCAGGTTTCATCTAGTCCGAGCGAACGACATACTCAAGCTGCCCTATTCGACGTTTCGCACGTACGTCTTCAAGGAAACGGAGTTCATTGCGGTTACTGCCTACCAAAACGAAAAGGTGAGTGCCAACTTCTCTGGTTGCCTTACAGCGACCCTCCTCCTCTTCCACCTAATCTTATGTTGAGTTGGGAAGGCCAATTGATTGGCCAAAGAAGTTAACTTGGGAGAACAACTGTAAATATAGCAATCTTCCACTGAGAAACGGGAAGTAATAGTTAGAGGAAGAGATTCTTCGATACATCTTTACACAAATTCAACATTATTAATCTTCACTGGGCCAATTTATACAGCAAAAAAATTATGGAAGAAGGAAAAGGCTGGTTTGATACCCTTTTCTCCTCTTCCACTTATTCTCAAGTTGAGATGAGAAGTTATAGTTCATTGCCATGAAGGTAGTACTAATTAATTGGCCAGAGAAGTTAATTTGGAAGAACAACTGTAAATATAGCAATCTTCTCCTGAGAAATGAGAAGTACTAGTTGAAGGAAGAGATTCTTCGATACATCTTTACACAAATTCATCATTATTAATCTTCACTGGGCCAATTTGTACAGCAAAAAAATTATGGAAGAAGGAAAAGGCTGATTTGATACCCTTTTCTCCTCTTCCACTTATTCTCAAGTTGAGATGAGAAGTTATAGTTCATTGCCATGAAGGTAGTACTAATTAATTGGCCAGAGAAGTTAATTTGGAAGAACAACTGTATATATAGCAATCTTCCACTGAGAAACGAGAAGTAATAGTTGGAGGAAGAGATTCTTCGATACATCTTTACACAAATTCAACATTATTAATCTTCACTGGGCCAATTTGTACAGCAGAAAAATTATGGAAGAAGGAAAGGTTGGTTTGATACCCTTTTCTCCTCTTCCACTTATTCTCAAGTTGAGATGAGAAGTTATAGGTTATTTCCATGAAGGTGGTACCAATTAATTGACCAGAGAAGTTAATTTAGAAGAACAACTGTAAATATAGCAATCTTCCACTGAGAAACGGGAAGTAATAGGTGGAGCAAGAGATTCTTCGATACATCTTTACACAAATTCAATATTATTAATCTTCACTGGGCCAATTTGTACAGCAGAAAAATTATGGAAGAAGGAAAAGGCTGGTTTGATACCCTTTTCTCCTCTTCCACTTATTCTCAAGTTGAGATGAGAAGTTATAGTTTATTGCCATGAAGGTGGTACCAATTAATTGGCCAGAGAAGTTGATTTGGAAGCACAACTGTAAATATAGCAATCTTCCACTGAGAAACGAGAAGTAATAGTTGGAGGAAGAGATTCTTCGATACATCTTTACACAAATTCAACATTATTAATCTTCACTGGGCCAATTTGTACAGCAGAAAAATTATGGAAGAAGGAAAGGTTGGTTTGATACCCTTTTCTCCTCTTCCACTTATTCTCAAGTTGAGATGAGAAGTTATAGGTTATTTCCATGAAGGTGGTACCAATTAATTGACCAGAGAAGAATTTAGAAGAACAACTGTAAATATAGCAATCTTCCACTGAGAAACGGGAAGTAATAGGTGGAGGAAGAGATTCTTCGATACATCTTTACACAAATTCAACATTATTAATCTTCACTGGGCCAGTTTGTTCAGCAGAAAAATTATGGAAGAAGGAAAGGATGGTTTGACACCCTTTTCTCCTCTTCCACTTATTCTCAAGTTGAGATGAGAAGTTATAGTTTATTTCCATGAAGGTGATACCAATTAATTGGCCAGAGAAGTTAATTTGGAAGAACAACTGTAAAAATAACAATCTTCCACTGAGAAACGAGAAGTAATAATTGAAGGCAGAGATTCTTGGATACACCTTTACAAAAATTCAAAATTATTAATCTTCACTTTGCCAATTTGTTCAGCAGAAAAATTATGGAAGAAGGAAAAGGCTGGTTTGACACCCTTTTCTCCTCTTCTACTTATTCTCCAAGTTGAGATGAGAAGTTACAGTTTATTACCATGGTACTACCTACTTATTAATTGGCCATCTGTAAACAGAGAAACTTGGAGGAAGAGATGAATTGCTTGAGTTTGTTGGCGCAGACAATTAGAGCCAGATAAAACTAGTTAGACCAATTAATGCGAGGGTTGCACAGGTGGTCGCACCGTACTGAAAAACCAAACGCCGTCCATCGTTCGTATTTAAATTCAGATAATAACAGACGAAATTACAGGATACGACACAAAAAACTAGTCGGCGATGGTTCTCGGAACAGGCCGTCGCAACCGTGCGGCTCTAATTATTCGAGTTGTAGCGGCATTTTTTCCACACACTGACATTCCCGGTGACAGATTTCTGGGAACAATTAGCGCGCTGACGAGATGCGCGGGTACGTTTTTGATTTTTCGGTTTGCGGCCGCGGCACCAAATTAGATCGTTATCTCGTGTTAATGCCGGTGGAGTTTCTACGTAATTACAGCCACCCAAAACGGTTTTATTGCCCGCCGAGGTGTAATGACGCGTTAATTTTCCAGTGACCTATGACTCGGGCTTCGTGTAGGTCTGGAGCTGGTGACACAAGTATGATGACACCTGGGCATGGGCTTGCGACAAACTGTTTCGGTTCGTCCAACGGTGGGCGATCGAAATTGGGTCGGTGACGTAATTGCGTAACGAAGACAATTACTGGGTTTTTATCCAGGTGATTTATGGAGATGATGTGGCTCCAAATTGCTTCGAACCGTTTAGAAATGATGGCATTATGGAGATGTTATCGCAGCACAACTATTGCGCATTAAGTTTACTCCTTCTTAAGCTTCTAATGTGCTTTTTATGTTCTAATACTATTAAAGACTTCTTCTTCGCACATCATGCTGTCTTCTTCTTGTCTTCTTGTTGTGTCTTACATCTTCCAAAGGGTTTAAAGAATTCAATTTTTAAAATTTAGTCACTCATTAAAGAAGTCTTTTATCTTTGCTGACCTTTAAATTGATATTGAAATCATTCAGTAATGGTGTAAAGAAGATATTATCAAGGACACAAGACAATTCATATTAAACCATCTCCTTACATCTTCCAAAGTGTTTTGTAGATTCCAAGACTATTAAAGAATTCAATTTTCAAAATTTGGTCTGTCGTTAAAGAAGTCTTCTATCTTTGCTGACTATTTTGTCCTCTTCCAGCTGAAAACCGTTTAATTAATATTGAAATCATTCATAAATGATGAAATAATGAAGATATTATCAATGTCACAAGACAATTCATATTAAATCTTCTCCTGGTACCATCCAAAGAGTTTTCTAGATTCCAACTCTATTGAAGAATTCAGTCTTCTCTCCACGCCGACCAACTTGTTTTCATCCAGCAAAAAAACCGTTAAATTAAAATTGAATGGTGTCGATGGGAAACAGTCTTCGACCGCTCATTGTCCAGATTAACACTGACCTTCCAATAACAATTACGTTTGTCTTGTTCGCAAGAAAAAAAAAAAGACGCAGCCACCATACATGATTAAATGTATCCGTTGGCCGCATATTGAGATGGTGCTGGTCGTCTTTTTTCTGCCCGTCGCCAGCCAATGGTTAATAAGTTGATGGTCATTTGTCGTATTTGAGCCTATTAAAAGACGCCACGGAAAAAAAGAACATGTGCACTTAAGTCATTATCACAATGAACAATAGTATTTAACGACCCGACATAAAATAGCACTCTTCGGTACGAGATAATGGCTTTATTAATTTTGATTTATTTAACGCTAAATGCCGCTGTGCCGTTTCGAAATGACATCGGAACACATTAGGGCATTGTTTATGATATATTTTTTCCTTTCGTTTGTTAACGGCACAATTTTGCTCCGTTTGGTGTTAATGGCGTACCGAGACGTACGGTACTCAATTATTTTTATGCGTTCCCGATGACTGTTCGGAGCAGATGCGTCTTTAATTATAGCTTTTCTAACTCGATCACTTTGCTAATGTAGTTTTTTTTTTTCGTTGTTGCAGATTACCCAGCTCAAAATCGACAATAACCCATTCGCCAAAGGATTTAGGGACACGGGAGCCGGCAAACGTGAAAAGAAGTAAGTATCAAATCCGTTATAGTTTCCGTTATCGTCCTTTAATGCACTTTGCCCTCCTGACGTTTTCAATAAAACCTCAATTTATTCGCATGCTAACAAGGTCTTTGCGGCGTCCCCCCTGATAATTTTCGGCTTTGCAACTTTATCTTGTTAGATGTAAAATATGCGGAGCGGTCGCTCCCTCGCCCAGGAAAACGTGGATCTTGTAAATTTAAATTAAAAGGTCCACACAACACAGAGAAAATAAAGTCGTCATTTAGCTAAACCATAGGGTGACAGTATCGCATTAAACTGGGCGACATTTGGTTAAGGTCACGTCTAATGGAAGGGTGGTGATGATAGTCTTATTTGCATATAAGCTGCGCCGATATGCCCAACGTTTAGACAGGACTCCAACTAAATTTATTCGCCACCGCTTCCTTTTCCTTCCTGCCTCCTTCGTTCCTAGATGAGACAAAAAAAACTGGGGCGAACAATCGATAGTCCCAGCCTCCTTAATCGCATCAGGCAACGAAGTAAGACAATCGCCGTCGATTGATCGGCGACTGGAAATTGATACGAGGCGACGGGAAACGTACCCCCCCCTTCGCCCCCTAACCGTTGGTGCAAGGGAAGCAATTGAAAAAGGGGTGCAGTGAAATCTAATTGACCGCACGCTGGAGATAATTATAGCCGGGTAACCTTTTCAAGTGACGGAGGCATAAATTTTCCTCGCCTTTTTTCGCGCGACGTTTAACACCGGGTGACTCACCACCCATTCTCCGGAACGGAAACTGTTTAGGCTTCAACGAGTAGCCGACAATCGGATGGGGAATTGTCACAATTGGATCATACGAACAACAAATTTTATAATTTTATTTTTATCTATTGTTTCAGACAAGCCATGCTCGCTCAGAGGCATACGGACGATAAAACGTCTCATCCATTGCCAGCCAGGATGTCTGCTGACAGTTCTACTGTGTCCAAGACGGATGACAGTGAACTGGATGTGGTCGGCACAGCCGACTCGCCCAGACCTTCCTTGCATGCCTCCACTCCTGTGGCGTCGTCACTCAATCACTCAGGTAAGGATCTGTTGTTTGGTTTTGTCTTCCAGAGGCGCCATCTTGGAATTTTGTCTAATGTTGGTGTATTTGTTGTTGCAGGTGCGGAAGAGGACTCGATAAGGCGACGACTGCACGAGGACTCCGGCTCAGAAAGCAGTTGCTCCGAATCCCCGGGCAGCACGGCCTTCCGGCCCCGTCCCTCCAGCCCCAAAGACGCCGCCGGCCCGTCGAACAACGCGTCCGGCGAGTACCCCAGCCCCAACATCAGCGTGGGCCCCCCCATCCACCCGCCGCCCCACCTGTTACCGTACCTCTACCCGGGCGCGGCGGGGATGTACCACGGGGCGGCCGCCTCGCACTTCCCGCCGCCCCTGAGCCTGTTCACCGGCGCCCACAGTCCGGCCGGCATGAACCCCAGCCTGCTGTTCAACGCGCAGCTGGCGCTGGCCGCCCAGCACCCCGCCCTGTTCTCGCACTACCAGAACCTGGCGCACCCCAACCCCCACACCACCGGCCACCACCTGAGCCCCACGTCGCCCATCCACAACCACCTCAAGGGCGGGCACCGGTTCACGCCGTACACCCTGCCCAACTCGAACACGACGCCCGGCGTCAGCTCGAGCCCGCTGGGCAGCGCGTTCGAGACGGTGACGCCGAGCTCGCACACCAGGTCGCTGAGCAACTCGCCCAATTCGACGAGCAAGCTGCGGGGCGGGTCGCTGTCGCCGCCGCTGAGGCCCACGTCGGTGTCGCCCAAGCCCGAGGCGGCCAGCAGCAGTCCCAGCGATCTGAAGAGCATAGAGAAGATGGTGAACGGTTTGGACGTGAAAAAGGTCGAGGACATTGAGAAGTAGTGATAATCCGCCATAGAGTTTTTAAGTTTCCAATTACCGTACTCCTGGTTACACACAAACCCAATGCAATGTCGTTTGTACGATCCGTGATCCGGGGGGACACCCCCGCCCTCAAAAATAAAAAAAAGGATAAACCTAAAAAGTGCTCAGTCGTTTTAGTGACTCAAAATGGGGATTTGACGTATTTTTTACCCAAAAGTGCTTTTCATAACGGCTTCAAAGTACAAAAAAAATGTGTATGTTATGTAAAGAAATTAAATCTCGAGGTAAATTTCATTTTTTTTTTTATGAAATGGTGCTGTACAAAATCGTTTTAAAAATAATTACTTCGATATTTATTGAATGCAGTGCAATACTTTTTTATTTTATTATTATTATTATTTTTTAAACACACAGTGGCAAACTACAGTGGAGGACTTTGGAATTCGGTTCGAGTCGAGGCGACTTTGTGATAGGCTGAGTTCCAGGGCCGCTCTTTATGTATATACTTGTGATTTTTTGTTTTAATTAATAGACTATCTCTACTCTGCTTTTGTATAATAATATACATAGTGTTCCTTTTTAAATTTAAATTGTATATAAGGTGTAACATATAAAGTTTAAGTTGATTTTGTAAATAATCCTGTGTTGAAGATTGTATATTGTAAAAAAAAAACTAGTATAATATCTAAAGTTATATTCAAAATTATTTATTTCAAACACGATTTAGTTCCTTTTATGTGAATGAACACGCAGATAGTGACAAAATCAATGAAAATGTACATAGCAAAATAATGTAAAGAAATCAACGCTTTTACGTTTTGAAAAACGAATACCAGTTCGAGAGAGGTATGTTTTTATTTATTTTGTTGGCATAGAAACTGGTCTACCACTTTTTTTTTTTAAAAAAAAAAAACAATATTGTAACAAAGTAGACTATTGTGAACTGTGGATTTTGTGTAAATGTCCTAAGTAATTTTAAGAATAAAAAGTTATTCATACACACAGGCTTTCATTATTTTAATTAAAATAAATTCCTGGGGGTAAGTGCAAGAAAAAAAATGAGGTTAGAATAAGGTAAGTGTTACAATTAAACACAATTCAAAGTTTTGTAAAATATCTTTCATTAAAAGATAATTTTTTTTAATTAAAATACATAACTGAGGATAAGTGCTAGAAGATTTTGTTAAAATTTGAGGTTAGGACGAGGTAAGTGTTATAATTAAACCATTCAAAGTTTTAAATTAAGGTAATATAAAAAAATATTATCTCACACATTAATTGATTATTGAATTGAGGGTAAGTTCTAGAAGGTTTTGTTAAAATTTGAGGTTAGGACGAGGTAAGTGTTATAATTAAACCATTCAAAGTTTTAAATTAAGGTAATATAAAAAATTATTACTACACAGATTTGTATTATTTTTATTACAATACATAACTGAGGATAAGTACTAGAAGATTTTGTTAAAATTTAAGGTTGGGACGGGGTAAGTGTTATAATTAAACTATCCAAAGTTTTAAATTAAGGTAATAATAAAATTATTATCACACAGACTTTTATTATTTTAAATACATTATTGAGGGTAAGTTCTAGAGGATTTTCTTAAAATTTGAGGATTTAACGTGGAAAGTGTTATAATCAAACTGTTCATAGTCTTGTGAACTATCTTTTATTAAAAGATAATTAATAAGGTAATTTAGAAAATTATTACCACTCATACTTTTATTATTTTAATTAAAATACATTATTGAGAGTAAGTTCCAGAAGGTTTTGTTAAAATTTGAGGTTAGGACGAGGTAAGGGTTACAATTAAACTGTTCAATGTTTTGTGGAATATCTATTTTTTATTATAAGATCATTAAATAAAGGTAATTTAGATACTTTATACCACACAAACTTTTATTATTTTAATTAAAATACATTACTAGGATACATACTAGAAAGTTTTTTTTTTAAATTTGAGGTTGGAACAAGGTAAGTGTTACAATTAATTGTTTTAAACCTTTATGAAATATTTTTGTTAGACGATTAAAGTAATTTAGAAAATTATTATTTAAGTTAAAATACATTACTGAGGATACGTTCTCGAAGATTTTGTTAAAATGTTAAAAATGTAGGTTGGAACAAGGTAAATGTTACAATTAAACTATTCAAAACTTTGTGGAATATTCTTTATTAAAATTAATTAGGGTAATTAGACAATTATTACCACCTAAACTTTTATTTTTTTAATTGGGGTTGGAATAAGGTAAGTGTTAGAAGGTTTTATTAAAATCTGAAGTTAGGACGAGGTAGTGTTATAATTAAACTTTTCAAAGTTTTGTGAATCAAATTAAATCAAATTAAATTAGTTTAGAAAATTATTACCACACAAACTTTTATTATTTTAATTAAAATACATTAATGAGGGTAAGTGCTAGAAGGTTTTGTTAAAATTTGAGGTTAGGACGAGGTAAGTGTTTTAATTAAACTATTTAAAGTTCTGTCTGTATTTTATTACAAAATAATTAAGTTAAGGTAATTTTAAAATTATTACTACACATAATTTTTTTATTTTAATTAACATAAATTACAGAGAAGATTTTGTTAAAATTTAAAATTGGAACAAGGTAAGTATTAACAATTAATTCATTTTAGTAGTTTTTAAGATTTTTTATTATAATTCCACTGAATTTTAATTATTCCAATTATCCTAAACCACTGAAGGTAAGTGTTAGAAAATCCAGGTTAAAACATGGTAAGGGTTACAGTTAAATGTTTCAGTAGTCCTGTAGAATATTTGTTGTTAGTTAATAATTAAATTAAGGTAAATCTTTTATTATATTCCACAGAATTTTAATTATTCCAATTACCCTAAACCACTGAAGGTAAGTGTTAGAAAATCCAAGTTGGTACAAGGTAAGTGTTACAGTTAAGTAGTTTCAGCAGATCTATGGAATATTTTTTATTAGTTAATAATTAAACAAAGGTATTTATAGAATTATCTTTTTATTAAATTCAAAGTGGATTGCAGAAATGTTTATATAATTTAATTATACTGGTGATAATAAAAGAACAGTTTAAATTAATATCAAATATTTATGACTGCAATAAAAATAATTTATCATTTTTTTTTTCAATATTCATAATATATTTGAATTAGAACCGTTTTATTAATCAATAAAATAAATAAAATTGTTTGGTAATAACACAAACAACAAGAATGTTCACTTACTCTGTATAATTATGTGATAATAACAGTTAAATCTTACAATTAAATACCCATTTTAAAAACCTAATTCTTAAACTAAACTTCAAAAACAAGGCTACATAAATATTACACAAACTCATTTTATCTACGATCTAAATGTACCAGTTTCAGAACTGTACACCACCAACATATTAACACTGATACATAATAATTCAGCGCTTGTTCCATTGCAATATTCTCGTTAGCATTGTATTTATTGATAAAACCTTAAACTTCCCCCGATTTCGTCGTATATTAGTGGCTTACACACACGGCGCAATCGGGCATATTTTACATCGACTATTTGCCATTTATTTATTGCCTACAATAAGGCATTAGCCAGAAAGAAACATAATGCTGAATGTATGTCAAAGAATGTTGCCCATATATGCCACACAGAATAATGTAATGTAGTCACCTACGATTCTTGGTATCCGACGACATAAAATTATGGAAGCTAGCCTTCGCCTGTTCTTTGTTTGGTCGGGGATTTTGGCGGTGCTCCGCCACCCTCGGGGGGAAAAAGTTGGTGGTGGTTTGTGCGGCACAATTCGGATGCAACGCGAAGTGTGATTATTCAAATAGTGTCCCGACGATGGCCGATCTTTATTCAAATCGAGAAAAAGTCAAAACCGGTAGCCCGGTCGCATTATCTGAGATCTTTATAACAGTTTTGGTCCGGTATAAATAGTCGGCGACACTTTCGGCATTTAAATTATTTTGATAAAAACATCCGACCTTTTTTCCAGGAATGCGAGGGAGAATGGGTGACGGTAGGGTACCATGTGCATCAACATTCAGTATTTGTATTAGTTTTTCGGCAAGAGTAGATACCTACTTTACCATTACATATGTCAAATTATTAAAACACTTCACAGACAATTTTTAATTAATTAAATTATTAATTAACCAATTAAAATTATAAAGTAATAGTTTGACATAAGTGTCGGTAAAGTAGATAACTATTTAAAGCCTACTAACCATTATTTAAAACAATTCAACGCATCCACCATTATCTTAATAACACAGAAACATCAAAAACTAAACCATTAATTAGAAAACTAAGACTATATTACTCACTCTTGTCCTTGAAAAGGTCTCATCAATAAAGCATTTGAAGTTTCGTAATTTTTTTTTTAGGGGCGCGATAAAAGTGGCAATAATATCACAAATTAACAGTTGACATGGAAACTGGTAATTACCACCCGTAGCCTTAAATTGGTTGAAAATCTGTTCGGTAACAAAGTTTATCTGAGCCGGTGAGTGTGGAGGTATACAGGAGACCGGAATACCGCTCATTAGTTAAATATTTATGCTTAATCTGGTATTTGTTAAAAGTTAATAGCCGACGAGGGCAGTGGCGCTTCGCTCGCCTTTTACGCCGTTCGGTTTTCACTGTGATCTTGACCAATCGTGGGAAATTAATTTGTTACCTGGCCAACGTTTGTTACTTTGTTCTAATTTTATTTTTTCTTGTGGTGGGTTTGTTTGTTGTTGCAACTGGCGACAGTTTCCACGTTGTGAAACTGTTGGTAAATATTGTTTTACAACATGAGTTACAAAAAGCTTCAGGAAATATTATAAAACAGAGACAGAAAAGCAAGTTCTTGCTTCATAACTTAAGTTAGAGAAAACTGTGTATAAAAGGATACAGTAAATATTATAAAACAGAGACAGAATTGTAAAACTTTTAATTTTGATCAAGATTTATATGTAAAAGCTGTTGATGAACATTGTTTTTCGTCACTACTTAATCTACTCAAGTTCTTGCTTCATAATTTAAGTTAGAGAAAGCTGTGTATAAAAAGCTTCAGTAAATATTATAAAACAGAGTCAGAACAGTAAAACTTTTTATTTTAATCAAGATTTACAATGTGAAAGTTGTTGCTGAACATTGTTTTTCGTTACTACTTAATCTACACAAGTTCATGTTTCATAATTTAAGTTAGAGAAAGCTGTGTATAAAAAGTTTCAGTAAACATTATAAAACAAATAAAAACAGTAACACTTTTTATTTTGATCAAGATATACATGTGAAAGCTGTTCCTGAACATTGTTTTTCATCACGACTTAATCTATTCAAGTTTTTGCTTCATAATTTAAGTTACAGAAAGCTGTGTATAAAAAGCTTCAGTAAATATTATGAAACAGAGACTGAACAGTAAAACTATTTATTTTAACCAAGATTTACATGTGAAAGCTGTTGCTGAACTTTGTCACTACTTAATCTCCTCAAGTTCCTGCTTCATAATTTAAGTTAGAGAAAGCTGTGTATAAAAATCTCAGTAAACATTATAAAACAAATAAAAACAGTAACACTTTTTATTTTGATAAAGATTCACATGTGAAAGCTGTTGCTGAACATTGTTTTTCGTTACTACTTAATCTACTTAAGTTCTTGCTTCATAATTTAAGTTAGAGAAAACTGTGTATAAAAAGCTTCAGTAAATATTATGAAACAGAGACAGAACAGTAAAACTATTTATTTTAACCAAGATTTACATGTGAAAGCTGTTGCTGAACATTGTTTTTCGTCACTACTTAATCTACTCAAGTTCTTGCTTCGTAATTTAAGTTAGAGAAAACTGTGTATAAAAAGATTCAGTAAATATTATAAAACAGAGACAGAACAGTAAAACTTTTTATTTTGATCAAGATATACATGTGAAAGCTGTTGCTGAACTTTGTTTTTCGTCACTACTTAATCTACTCAAGTTCTTGCTTCATAATTTAAGTTACAGAAAGCTGTGTATAAAAAGCTTCTTAAACATTATAAAACAGAGACAGAACAGTAAAACTTTTTATTTTAATCAAGATATACATGTGAAAGCTGTTGCTGAACATTGTTGTACGTCACTATTTAATCTACTCAAGTTCTTGTTTCATAATTTAAGTTAGAGAAAGGTGTGTATAGAAAGTTTCAGTAAAAATTATAAAACAGAGACAGAACAATAAATCTTTTTATTTTAATCAAGATTTACAAGTTCATGTTTCATAATTTAAGTTAGAGAAAGCTGTGTATAAAAAGTTTCAGTAAACATTATAAAACAAATAAAAACAGTAACACTTTTTATTTTGATCAAGATATACATGTGAAAGCTGTTCCTGAACATTGTTTTTCGTCACTACTTAATCTATTCAAGTTCTTGCTTCATAATTTAAGTTAGAGAAAGCTGTGTATAAAAAGCTTCAGTAAATATTATGAAACAGAGACAGGGCAGTAAAATTTTTTATTTTGATCATGATTTACGTGTGAAAGCTGTTGCTGAACACTGTTACAAGTTTTTACTTCATAATTTAAGTTAGAGAAAGCTGTGTATTAAAAGCTTCAGTAAATATTATATATATACAAAGATAGAAGATTGTTTTTCAACACTACTTAATCAACTCAAGTTATTTTGTAACATAATTCAATGAAAGCTCTGTTTAAGAATGTTCCAACAAATATTACACAAAAGACACATAGAAGTAAAATTTTTATTATCATCGAGATTTACATCTGAAGGATGTTATGCACGTCCATCCCTTAACTGTGCACTTAGGGAAATCCGATATGTTGGAAGCTTAATGGACATTTTAACTGTGTAACCGGGGTCCGATGTATGACATACGAGTGGATCAAAAATTAATCGGCGATAACCGAAGATAAAGACGTCAATTACATTCTACTGTTCCCTCAGGACAAATTGTTATTTTCCAAATCCGGGATTAGGGAAAATTGTGGGGAACGCGTACGAATCAATCGGTCAGTGGTAGAACAAATGTGCTTTTATATACATCCCTAAGTCGTCAACCCTCATGGACAAGTATTAGTTTATTTTAAATTATTGGAGGGGTAAATTCGGAGATGTGATTGGAATAAATGGAATAAAAGTTTAAAAACTTGAGGAACCGGTTCTTTGACGAGGTACAAGATTTAAATGGGTGTACGCCACTGTTAGCTTAGGTCGATATCAAGATATCGGTTACGTCGAGGATCTTTTAGGGGTTGTAGATACAATGCGGAGATAAATCCGTCCTACCACGTATTAATGTACATCCATTTGTTTCGACTCCAGATGTCCTGTTTTTATTTACACAACCGACAAATTAATAAACACAGTAAACTCGTTCTCAGTACTTCGAAATTTCAACCCCCGACACTTAAAACCCGAATCCGCGACATAATTCCATCCGCCCATTGACAGATGGTGTTCCATGGGCAACGAGGCGCGAAAACAGCGCCGCCAACTAAGTGAATTACCCACGGACCATAAAGCGAAATTTCGGCGACGTGTTTTTTTGTGTGCAGCGCGACGGGGTGTCGCGTTTTCGGGGGTGGTTAAATGAGCCGGGCTTCGCATGATTTTTGAGTTCGCGCGTCATTTAAAACGCGATAAAGAGGACGCCCGCCGCGACGTGCGGAGGTGATCTATGTTCCCGGGGGTGGCTGGGGGACGCGTCGGGTCGCGGGGGGTGTCGTTCGATTCGTTCCGGCCTCGTGGACCTGCCTAATTAACTTAGTGTTGTGCGTGTGCGTTGAGGAAGCTCCAAAGGCTGGATGATGGATGTTCCCTGTGTTTCATCCCCTATTTTTTGTAAATTCATTCTCTTTCTCTAAAGTTAAACTACAACACATATAAATATGAGTTATAAAATTATTTATTAATGGTTAAGTAATCAATTTTGGTGACAAATTTCTATTTTATCAATGACTTCTTCCGTTTGAAATACTCGTGCAACAAATTTCATGCATTACGCAAACGGATCAAGAAACCGCAATTAAAACCAACCCAGTGCAAATTTGTATATAAATTTAGTACTGCGGGAAATCCCAAAAGAATTCCTCGTAAAGGGGAAGTTATATAGATAAATTGGCGATTGTTTATATCCCTTTTTGATTAACTATCGCATATCTTATATTATTAAATTTGTACCGTTAAATGTTGACCACATGGCAATTTAATTAACACATAAAATATTCAAATTTTTATAATACGTTAAAATATCTAATAATTTTATTTTTAATTTGACACATAAAATAAACCACACTGTATACAAGAATATAATTTTATATACAGTGTGGCCCGCCTAAGATGTAACTTTTATTAAACTTAGGTTTCAATAATAAAATATAAAATAAATATTTTACCACTTAAAATAAACCACACTGTATACAAGAATATGATTTTATATACAGTGTGGCCCCCCTAAGATGTAACTTTTTATTAAAATTAGGTTTCAATAATAAAATATATAAATAAATATTGAATTTAATGAAATCAGTGATGTCTACTAATCAATGAAACCAACTAAATGGTAGTATAAAATGTGAAAAACATCCGAGAATAGATAATAGACTTAAATAATTAGTTTTAAGAATCGCTTTAGTGCTAATTTAAATTTCTATAGAAGTGTATAACTGTGCGGTGTCACGGTGAACCTTGTGTAACAGACGAAATTGAATTACTGCGTCTTGTCGGCACTATAAATTAAATTAATTGTGAGAACCAATGTGTGTTAGGACATTATCTGATAGTTTCGGGGCATTTTTGGCATTTCATTTCGTCTTTTACTTAGTCGGAAGGATTAAATTCATTAGAAATATAATAATTTCCATTTTTTACACGCAGATTTATTAAATATAATAATTTTTTACATGGTGTGTAGGAAAATTTTATTGGAAAATTTTAATTGTACCTGTTGATATACAATATTTTTATGGCATGAAGAGTTTTTTGATTTTTAATAATTAAATTTCGAAAAAAAAGTAATTACATAAAAAAGTAAATGGGCCACACTGTATATTTAATATAATTTATTCAAAGGTAAATAAAAAGTAATCACAAATATATACATTTTACTTGATTTTAAGAAGTAAAATCATTACCAAAAGGTTAAATTTTAATTAATCCTCAGATTTATTAAAAAATTATACATTTTTTGTCATGATTAAATGGAAAATTTTATTGGAAAAGAAGAAAATTTTAAGTTTACCTGATGATGTATAATATTTTTATAGCATGGAGAATTTTTAATATCCATCTTTTAATTTTTAATCATTAAAATCCGAAAAAAAAAATAATTACAGGAGAGATTCCATCTTAAATGGGCCACACTGTATATTCAATATATTAATTCTAATGTAAATAAGAAGTAATCACAAATATGTACATTTTACTTGATTTTAAGGAGTAAAATCAAAACCCAAAGGTTGATTTTTAATTAATCCTCAGATTTATTAAAAAATAATATTTTTTTTTTTCATGATTAGAAAGAAATATTTATTGGAAAAGAAGAAAATTTTAATTTAACCTGTTGTATATAATATTTTTATGACATGGAGAGTTTTTAATGTCCATCTTTTGATTTTTAATAATTAAAATCCAAAAAAAAAAAAATTAATTACAGGAGAGATTTCATCTTAAATGGGCCACACTGTATATTTAATATAATTTATTCAAAGGTAAATAAAAAGTATTCACAAATATATACATTTTACTTGATTTTAAGGAATCATTACCAAAAGATTGATTTTTAATTAATACTCAGATTTATTAAAAAATAATATTTATTTTTTCATGATTAAAAGGAAAAATTTATTGGAAAAGAAGAAAATTTTAATTTTACCTGATGAGAGTATTTAATATACATCTTTTATATTTTTAATCATTAAAATCTGATTCAAAATTAATGAATACAGAAAAGTTTCTATCTTAAAGAGGCCATACTGTATATTTAATATAATTTATTCTAATGTAAATAAGAAGTAATCACAAATATATACATTTTACTTGATTTTAATAATTAAAATCGTTAGCAAAAAATTAATTTCTAATTTTTTCTCATATTTATTTAAATATAATAATTTTTCATGATCAGAAGGAAAATTTTATTAGTAAAAATGGGAATTTTAATTCCGCTGATGTGCATATCGAAAATTGTCTCCAATTTGATTGAAAGTACGTTTTGTTACGTTATTACATCCTTCACTGAATGTTACAGAAAATAAACAGTTACTGAACAAATTTGGAACACTTTTAGGCACAGAAAATCGAATAAATTGAATAAACAATGTAACAAATGGGCAGCATATTAAATAATTTGAATCACCTGTTTGAATAAAACAAATGAACCAGCAAATCAATCACCATAAAACATAACACATGATAAACAAACAATTTTTCCTAACGCCATATAAAGGAACGGCCTCCGATGTACTCAGAACACGGGACGGTATGAATCAAATGCAAATATTATAATTTACAACGGACAATTGTTTGTTATTATCGCAAAATAGCGTAACCTTGCATTGTTACCGCGGCTGATTTATCGACAGTGTCTCCACCGACCAGCGTTTTGTAGCCTTTAGATGCCATTATAAGTTATCTAATACCGAATTAAGGTGTATCAATTATTAGATCTCCCGGCGGTGGTTTTAATTAATAGTTCGTGATAAGATCTGTGTTTCTCTGAGTGTCTGTGTGTCTCTGTGTGTGTGTGTGTGTGTATGGAGAAAAAGAACGGCCGTATTTCGCTCTTTCGATACGTGTGCGTTGTCGATTGAAAAATCACACCGCACCAACATTTAGAATGTTTAAATGTCGCAGACGCGACACAATCTATTATTTAACGTTACGGAACTTTCTATTGCCCGTTTTAGATACTCTTAAGTTTTCTTAAGATTTCAGTGTAAAGAGTCGTGTATAAATCATGTTCATACTTCACTGGTTTCAGCGGAAAATGATAAAATGTACGTATGCCCATAAGTTATAACGTACCCGATAATTTATTCAAATTAATTCATTAAGTAAGAAATTCTTGGGGTTAATAAACAAAAAATACACATTCACAATGAATATTGAATTAATTAATTTAATACATTATGTTTCCCATTGGATTTCAATTTGTTTAAGTTTATTTATTTATTTTCCCTCATGGAATCTGTGAAATTTAAATATTATGTGTAATTGTTATTAATGTAATTACTAAAATATTTATTTATGTAGATGTTTGTGTATATTTATTATTAAAATTAAAATATATTATTTAAATATACAATGTGGCCTATTTAAGATTCCAAATCTCCTATAATTATCAGATTTTAACTTAATCACAGAGTAAAAAGAAGAAAAAGTTGAATTTAATGAAAAGTTTCTAATCAAGAGACTTTAAAACTTAAAAGACTTATTATTATTAGAAGCTGAAAATGTTTGTGAGGATGTTTCCAACTTCTTCAAGAACATTAGACATTTTGTAAGTGTCTGTGGAGGATCTAATAATGTGGAAAAAGGTACTTTCATTCAAATTATAGACAAATTTCATCGTTCAATAGTTTTTGCTTCAAATAATCCTTGTAAAAAGTTGAATTTAATGAAAAGTTCCTAATTAAGAGATCTTAAAACTTAAAAGACTTATAAGAAGGAGCTTAAAATGTTTCTGCGTGTGTTTCCAACTTCTTCAAGGACATTATACATTTTGTAAGTGTCTGTGGAGGATCTAATAATGTGGAAAAAGGTACTTTCATCCACATTAGAGACAAACTTCATCGTTCAATAGTTTTTGCTTCAAATAATCCTTGTACAAACTTGAATTTAATGAAAGGTTCTTAATTAAGAAAACTTAAAACTTAAAAGACTTATAATAAGAAGTTGAAAATGTGAGGATGTTTCCAACTTCTTCAAGAACATTAGACATTTTGTAAGTGTCTGTGGAGGATCTAATAATGTGGAAAAAGGTACTTTCATTCAAATTACAGACAAATTTCATCGTTCAATAGTTTTTGCTTCAAATAATCCATGTAAAATGTTGAATTTAATGAAAAGTTCCTAATTAAGAGATCTTAAAACTTAAAAGTCTTATAAGAAGGAGCTTAAAATGTTTCTGAGTGTGTTTCCAACTTCTTCAAGGACATTATACATTTTGTAAGTGTCTGTGGAGGATCTAATAATGTGGAAAAAGGTACTTTCATTCACATTAGAGACAAACTTCATCGTTCAGTAGTTTTTGCTTCAAATAATCCTTGTAAAAACTTGAATTTAATGAAAGGTTCTTAATTAAGAAGACTTAAAACTTAAAAGACTTATAATAAGAAGTTGAAAATGTTTCTGAGCGTGTTTCCAACTTCTTCAAGAACATTAGACATTTTGTAAGTGTCTGTGGAGGATCTAATAATGTGGAAAAAGGTACTTTCATTCAAATTGGAGACAAATTTCATCGTTCAATAGTTTTTGCTTCAAATAATTCATTTAAATGTTGAATTTATTGAAAAGTTCTTAATTAAGAGATCTTAAAACTTAAAAGTCTTATAAGAAGGAGCTTAAAATGTTTCTGAGTGTGTTTCCAACTTCTTCAAGGACATTATACATTTTGTAAGTGTCTGTGGAGGATCTAATAATGTGGAAAAAGGTACTTTCATTTAAATTACAGACAAATTTCATCGTTCAATAGTTTTTGCTTCAAATAATCCATGTAAAATGTTGAATTTAATGAAAAGTTCCTAATTAAGAGATTTTAAAACTTAAAAGACTTATAAGAAGAAGCTTAAAATGTTTCTGAGTGTGTTTCCAACTTCTTCAAGGACATTATACATTTTGTAAGTGTCTGTGGAGGATCTAATAATGTGGAAAAAGGTACTTTCATTCACATTAGAGACAAACTTCATCGTTCAGTAGTTTTTGCTTCAAATAATCCTTGTAAAAACTTGAATTTAATGAAAGGTTCTTAATTAAGAAGACTTAAAACTTAAAAGACTTATAATAAGAAGTTGAAAATGTTTGTGAGGATGTTTTCAACTTCTTCAAGAACATTAGACATTTTGTAAGTGTCTGTGGAGTATCTAATAATGTGGAAAAAGGTACTTTCATTCAAATTATAGACAAATTTCATGGTTCAATAGTTTTTGCTTCAAATAATCCATGTAAAATGTTGAATTTAATGAAAAGTTCCTAATTAAGAGATCTTAAAACTTAAAAGTCTTATAAGAAGGAGCTTAAAATGTTTCTGAGTGTGTTTCCAACTTCTTCAAGGACATTATACATTTTGTAAGTGTCTGTGGAGGATCTAATAATGTGGAAAAAGGTACTTTCATTTAAATTATAGACAAATTTCATCGTTCAATAGTTTTTGCTTCAAATAATCCATGTAAAATGTTGAATTTAATGAAAAGTTCCTAATTAAGAGATCTTAAAACTTAAAAGTCTTATAAGAAGGAGCTTAAAATGTTTCTGAGTGTGTTTCCAACTTCTTCAAGGACCTTATACATTTTGTAAGTGTCTGTGGAGGATCTAATAATGTGGAAAAAGGTACTTTCATTCAAATTATAGACAAATTTCATCGTTTAGTAGTTTTTCCTTCAAATAATCCTTGTAAAACTTGGAAGACTTATAAGAAGAAGCTTAAAATGTTTCTGAGGGTATTTCCAACTTCTTGAAGACCATTATACATTCTGTAACATTCAGTAAAGGATCTAATAATGAGAAAAACTGTATTCCCAATCAAATTAGAGAAAATTTTTTGCATCGACTAATCAACCTAATCCATTACAGATTGCAGATTTGAGTCGCCGTTGCCGTTTAATGGTTCCGCCCTCTCCCGAGACAGATTTATCTGTCTGTAACCGATACCCCATCAATAATTGATGAAATTAGGCAAACATTTAATCAGCCTAACCCCGATCGTTACCATAACAACGATCGAAATCCCTTGCACACGATGCGGCCGCCACGGCGCGACACCCAGGCCGCCGTAAAAAACGGCAGGAACGGTAGCCGCGGCCGCGGCCGCGCTCCTTTTGGATAAAGAACAATCGCGAATCGCCAGGAATCCAATTAGGCATTAATACCGAAACAGTGAGCGTCGTCTTCGGCGGCGCTTCAGTTCAGCAAACGCGGGGAAGGCCGTACACGGCGATTAGTTGGTTTCGTATAAATCGCCACGTGATTTATACCGGGTGCGTCTCCCTTTGGAGAATTGAATTGCCGGGGAATGGGCCCGACCCGTTTTCTTTTTTATCTTCTCTCGTTGCTGGATACTCGCGGCGATCGCGTTTTATTTTTTTCGTGCCGCTGACAGCGATGAAACCAACGTGGTGTACACTTGGCTGATTAACGCGTCCGTCAGTGTAAGGCCAGAATGTAACTTCAAAAGAAAAAAGTATAATTTGTCCGGACTATTTCGTTTCAAATTAAATACTGACCATTATTTTATTAAATACATATCTCATTTACTGCCTCAGAAGCTTCCTTACATATAACAGATTATTAAAAGCTTTAAAACTTCTGAGAAAAATTTGAAAGTATAAATTACGTTATTGATAATATTTTTTGAGGTGAAAGAATTTATTATAGTGAGACTTTTAGGACTGCCTACAAGTTATGAACTTCCTACTAAACTCTAAATTCTGTAGGACTTCCTGGATTTTCTAAATTTTTATTTACATTTTATATATTTAAAAGCTTCTTAAACTTATTATAAATCTTGAAATTATATTTGAGGTTAATTTATTAGGAAAACGTAAAAATTTACTAAAAACGTAAAAAACTAAAATCTCAAAAATTCATTAAAAACGTGAAAAATTACTAAAAACATAAAGTAACCTAATTCCATACTATCAAATTCCACACAATCATTTTCCATACGATTAAAATCCATACGATCATTTTCCATAGGAACAAAATCCATACGATCATTTTCTATACGATCTAAATTCATATAATTTTTTATACGACCATTTTCCATATGATTAAAATCCATACGATCATTTTCCATATGATCAAAATCCATACGATCATTTTTTATACAATTAAAATCAATACGATCATTTTCCATAGGATCAAAATCCACACGATCATTTTCCATACGATCAAAATCCATATGATCATTTTCCATAGCATCAAAATCCACACGATCATTTTCCATACGATCAAAATCCATATGATCATTTTCCATAGCATCAAAATCCACACGATCATTTTCCATACTATCAAAATCCATATGATCATTTTCCATAACATCAAAATCCACACGATCATTTTCCATACGATCAAAATCCATATGATCATTTTCCATAACATCTAAATCCATACGATCAAAATCCATATGATCATTTTCCATAGTATCAAATTCCATACGATCATTTTCCATACGATCAAAATCCAAACGATCAATTTCCATACAATTAAAATCTATAGGATTAAATCCATACGATTAAATTCATACTGATTAAGTTACATAGTTTTACTTTAATAACTTTATGGATTTTTATTTTTTTACTAGTACTAATTTCCTGAAAAATTATTAAAAAAGTAAAAATAAGATAAGTAATTCTAATTCTAATCTTGAAATTATTTTTGAGGTGAATTTATTAGGAACAATTTGTTACAGTGAAACTCTTTGGACTGCTTACAAATTACAAACTTAATAGACATATACTTCTTGAAAACTTTAAATTCTCTAAGCTATAGATTTTTTTAACTATCAATATTTCTAAACTTAATAGACATTCTTAATTATAATTCTAAGTCTAAAAAACATCTACATATTTTGTTTAACATTTTTTTAGGTTTTTAAGGTAAACACATTAGGAAGAATTAGTTACAGCAGGACACACTATTAAAAAGACTTCTTAGACTTCTGTTTGAGTCATTTCAAGTTCCACCCTTCTTTGTTACAGATAATTAAGTGCTCCAAATTCCAACAATTCCAAAAATCGATCCGGATAAATATTTAATTATTCCTACAACTTAATAATAAAAGAAAAATTCCTAGAAACTCAATTTAAAACACACACACAGACATCTGCTTTTCCCTCCAATTTGTATGATTAGCCGTGTTGGAGCGCATCTTGCCCGAGCACCGTTCAATTAACATTTCTGACTTTATTGGTTTCACCTGAAAAGTGCTTACGGACAATTAAAATCAACCAGTGTGTGTCCAGATACCCAATTATATTTTATTACGAATCTACGAACAGTCCGATTCCGTTTGATTCTCGTTTTATGGCCGATATGGTCACCATACCAGGGTCGTACTCAACTGGAGTCTTCTATTGTTTAATAAATAATTAATTGTTAACAAAATAGGACTTAATTGGGGTTCGAGATAATTGATTAGTTGTTGGGGCACAATTTTATGTAGAATGGGTGTGCCAAACCAACTTTTGGTCATACCATAGTTGTTGCCATACAAACGGTACTAACGGTGAGTAATTTAAAAGGCAGTTAAGTTATTTTACTGAAATTCCTCTTTGTAACACAACGCAGCACTAAAACTTGTTAATTAATAAAGCTGGAATGACACCGGATTGATGAATGGTCCATCTAATTCCGTCCCTGTCCGAATTAGTAAAAATTCGAGGAATCCGTGAGATAACACTTCCAGAAATTAAATTCCTAAAACAGTAGCACTATCTATGATTTCGATCGAAAGCCACAGACACAGAGGACACCGAACATATATTAAAAGGAGTTTATCTC
The DNA here is from genome assembly GCF_024364675.1 of Aethina tumida. Lineage (NCBI taxonomy): Eukaryota > Metazoa > Arthropoda > Insecta > Coleoptera > Nitidulidae > Aethina > Aethina tumida. The sequence goes on along the minus strand of NC_065440.1, from coordinate 15,617,945 downwards.
GGTGGTGCGAGCTGAGATTGGAAATTGAAAATGATCGGTCTGAACATTGACAAAGTGACACCACTTAATTGCCTTATTCAATTGTCTAAAATACGTCGATGGCTTATTATTTTCCGATTGGTCATGTTATTATTTAAAATAGTTATCTGGCCAGTCGGTGTCACGCCGTCGTCGTCTAAAAACCATGACGTGTTTATCAGTCAGTACTTTAGATAGGTGTCGGGTACTGAAAGAATGTTGACCTCGTGCAAGGTAAAAACTACTTCGGTTTTCTCACCACGCAAATCTAGTTTAAATTCATAGTTTTATTATGAACGAGTCAAAATTCAATTTTATGTTTTATAGTTTGGTCATGTCTTAGTACAGGAACTGTACACGTTGACTCGGTGATGGACACTTCAAGTACCTACCTACATATATTACTGGAATTACTTTTAAAACCTTCCGAATTAACTGAACTATTGTCACCTTGACTTGTCCCAGCACTTACACACCTCTAGGTCCCCCACATCACCGTGTTAAGCGAGTACGGTACCACCAATTTTGGAGATTTAACCCCCAAGTTCAAGACCATTTAATTTAGGTCCAAACGAGTGACTCTTTCGAGTGGGCGCCAATTTGCGGTAACCCGATCTTGTTGATTGGGCCAATCGGTACTGAAAGGTACAACGGATGCCCACGGAAAGAAGCGCGTCGGGATGCCGCCGTGTCCATTAATCAATCGGAGACACCGATGTGTAAAATGGCTCGAAAATTTTCGTGGAACACTCGGACCGTTGGACATGTACGTTCGCCCGCATTATAATATGATCCGTTGACAAGTTGGGGCCGCATCAAAGGGCGCCGCGCCAGATAAATGCCGACGATTAGGACGTCGATAGAACAAAAATGTGGTGAAATGAATGTTCCGAACGCTTATTAATTGGTTCAAAACACTCGATTTGTTTCAATAAATGGGCACATATCGATCGGGCCGGACGATAAGCGGACCGGGTCGGTTTCGGGCTTTGAGGAGGTCGTCCTTGGATGTGTCGCGGATTGTTTGATTGACATATCACTCTACATGTAATAATTATACGCGGTTTTAATTATGTTGTTATACCAATAACAAAAATTTAACAATGTTTTTTTGTTCAACAGTTGTTAATTAATAATTAGTATCATCAGAATCACAGTAATATTCTAAATATGTTGCTAGAAAATTATACAACTTTTAATTCCTTAGATTTTCTTGATTCTTCTATATTTATGGATTCTATTGGTTTTATAATTCTGTAGATTTCATAAATTATCTAAAGTTTATAGATTTTCTATACACACTTATACAATTTCTTATAGATTTTATAGACTTTTTCTTAGATTTTATTGACACTTCTATATTTTATATTTTTTATAGATTTATAAACTTATTATAAACACATTTATAGATTTTATACAATTTCTTATAGATTTTAGTTTTTTTTTTATTTTGTTGACTTTAGATTTTACAGATCTTACAGATTTTTTAAATTTTATAGATTTTATAGATTTTATAGATTTTATAGATTTTATAGATTTATAGATTTTATAGATTTTATAGATTTTATAGATTTTATAGATTTTATAGATTTTATAGATTTTATAGATTTTATAGATTTTATAGATTTTATAGATTTTATAGATTTTATAGATTTTATAGATTTTATAGATTTTATAGATTTTATAGATTTTATAGATTTTATAGATTTTATAGATTTTATAGATTTTATAGATTTTATAGATTTTATAGATTTTATAGATTTTATAGATTTTATAGATTTTATAGATTTTATAGATTTTATAGATTTTATAGATTTTATAGATTTTATAGATTTTATAGATTATTTTACACATTTTGTAGATAGATAGATTTTATAAATTTTATAGTTATTATTACAGATGTTACAGATATTACAGATACTACGAATATTAAAAATATTACGGATATTACAAATATTACAGATATTACAAATATTACAGTTATTACAGATTTTACATATATTACAGATATTACAGAGGTTAAAGATGTTACAGATGTTACAGATATTACAGATAATACAGATATTACGGATATTACGGCTATTAAAGATATTACGGATATTGCAGTTATTACAGATATTACAGATGTTACAAATATTACAGATATTACGGAAATTACAGAAATTACAGAAATTACAGAAATTACAGATATTACTGATATTACAGATATTACTGATATTACAGATATTACAGATATTACAGATATTACAGATATTACAGATATTACAGATATTACAGATATTACAGATATTACAGATATTACAGATATTACAGATATTACAGATATTACAGATATTACAGATATTACAGATATTACAGATATTACAGATATTACAGATAATACAGATATTACAGATATTACAGATATTACAGATATTACAGATATTACAGATATTACAGATATTACAGATATTACAGATATTACAGATATTACAGATATTACAGATATTACAGATATTACAGATATTACAGATATTACAGATTTTAGAAATATTACAGATACTACAGATATTACAGATATTACGGATATTACGTCTATTAAAAATATTACGGATATTAAAAATATTACAGATATTGCAGTTATTACAGATATTACAGGTGTTAAAGACGTTACAGATGTTACAGATATTGCAGTTATTACAGATATTACAGACATTACAGATATTACAGATATTATAGATATTACAGATATTATAGAAATTACAGTTATTACAGATATTACAGATATTACAGACATTACAGATATTACAGATATTACAGATATTACAGATATTACAAATATTACAGATATTACAGATATTACAGATATTACAGATACTACAGATATTACAGATATCATAGACATTACAGATGTTACAGATATTACAGACATTACAGATATTACAGATATTATAGATATTACAGATATTACATATATTATAAATATTACAGATATTACATTTATTACAGATATTACAGATATTGCAAATATTACAGGTATTACAAATATTACAGTTATGACAAATATTACAGATGTTACAGATATCACAGACATTACAGATGTTACAGATATTACAGACATTACAGATATTACAGATATTGCAAATATTACAGGTATTACAAATATTACAGTTATGACAAATATTACAGATGTTTACAGATATCACAGACATTACAGATGTTACAGATATTACAGACATTACAGATATTACAGGCATTACGGATATACAAATACTACAGATATTACAGATGTTACAGATATTACAAATGTTACATCTTACAATTTTTACAGATTTATAAATTTTCAGATTCTATAACACATATTTTATAACTTATAAAATTCTATTCCCTTTATTTGAAATATGTCCTCTTAAATATTTGCAAAAGCTTTTCATATTTATACCCACATTAGCATCATCAGCAATAAAAAAACCATTTAATTACATACAGTTGACAAATTCGTTGTCACTTGTTCCATATGGATTACAATAATTACCTGTTACTTGAGCCAACACAACTAATTAAAAACATAATCGTTTTGCAAAAAAACCCACACAAACTATCCACAACATAATTACCGCGTGCAATTTCATATAAACCGGCCATAATTCTAATAAAATTCACCTTTAAAGTGACAGTGATTCATACGCAATCTGGATGTGAGATCTGCAAGTGCCTCAAGTATGGTCATTTCAAAGTATGACAGATCATATCGGCGGTGTAGGAAGGTAACCCATTCAAATGGCCAATTACGTTTGCTGAATTATGCAGTATTTTATTATTATTATTATTATTGTTATTTTTTGGCCGGCACGAACTTCTGCGAAATTCGGGTACACCGTCGAGTAAATCGAGTTGAGGGTGGGAACGACGAATGTTCGAAGGTCGTCCGAAGGTTTTTTCGCAGCCGATTAAAGGCGTATAAATTTCAGCGGTGCACCACCGCAGTTTCCGACAGGCCGGTCAGATCGGCGACGTGGCGTAATTTATCGGCCAATTATTGCCTTAATGCATCCTAATTACCCCGGCCGTGGTCGAATTGAACACGGTCGCCCGCGTGTTAGCGTTTCGGCCTCTCTGCACTTGTGCATCCCCACTCGCACGTCCATCTGGGTCCGGATCCTTAATCAATTAGCGGCCAGTCATAATAAATAAAATAATTATCGCATCGCCTTTTGCGAGACTGCGATTTCAAGTGTTTCCCAAATAAACTGCAATCTAAGAGCGGCGAGCTTGAGCCACGGGCCTTCGAACGACTACAGGCCAAACTGCGTCTCTATCTAAGAACTTTAAGTCGCATTTAGCTTTTTTAACTCTACGCACTGTTCTACTCAATAAAGTACTGGTACAGTACCTAACACAAAATACAAAATATTACAAATAAACAGACACGTTATTCAATTATTTTTAAAAACATACACATGAGATAAGAAAAAAGGTACTTTTAATAATAAAAACATACCATTTAATCAAAGTACTTTTAACTAATTTCAAGTTACTTCAGAATTAAAAGCTAAGTTGTGTTTGTTGTTAGTTAAATTGTTGTTGAATAGTTCTTACAAAATATTACAAATAATGGAATATTTGGGTAATTTTTTAAGAGAATATCTTCAAATATTTATAAACAGACACGTTATTGAAATAATTTTAAAAACATACACATGAGCGAAGAAAAAGTGTACCTTTAATAGTAAAAACATACCATTTAATAAAGTACTTTTGACAGAATTCAAGATACTTTAGAAGCAAAAGCCAAGTTGTATTTGTTGTCAGTTAAATTGTTGTTGAATAGTACTTACAAAATATTACAAATAATGGAAGATTTGGGTAATTTCTTTAATAGAATATCTTCAAATATTTATAAACAGACACTTTATTCAAATAATTTTAAAAACATACACATGAGTGAAGGAAAGGTGTACTTTTAATAGTAAAAATATACCATTTAATAAAGTAATTTTAACTAATTTCAATATACTTTAGAACCAAAAGCTAAGTTGTATTTGTTGTCAGTTAAATTGTTGTTGAATAGTACTTACAAAATATTACAAATAATGGAAGATTTGGGTAATTTCTTTAAGACAATATCTTCAAATATTTATAAACAGACACGTTATTCAAATAATTTTAAAAACATACACATGAGCGAAGAAAAAGTGTACCTTTAATAGTAAAAACATACCATTTAATAAAGTACTTTTGACAGAATTCAAGATACTTTAGAAGCAAAACATAAGTTGTATTTGTTGTCAGTTAAATTGTTGTTGAATAGTACCTACAAAATATTACAAATAATGGAAGATTTGGGTAAGTTTTTTAAGAGAGTATCTTCAAATATCTATAAACAGACACGTTATTCAAATAATTTTAAAAACTTACACATGAGCGAAGAAAAGGTGTACTTTTAATAGTAAAAACATACCATTTAATAAAGTACTTTTGACAGAATTCAAGATACTTTAGAACCAAAAGCTAAGTTGTATTTGTTGTCAGTTAAATTGTTGTTGAATAGTACATACAAAATATTACAAATAATGGAAGATTTGGGTAATTTCTTTAATAGAATATCTTCAAATATTTATAAACAGACACTTTATTCAAATAATTTTAAAAACATACACATGAGTGAAGGAAAGGTGTACTTTTAATAGTAAAAATATACCATTTAATAAAGTAATTTTAACTAATTTCAATATACTTTAGAACCAAAAGCTAACTTGTATTTGTTGTCAGTTAAATTGTTGTTGAATAGTACTTACAAAATATTAAAAATAATGGAAGAGTCGGGTAATTTCTTTAAGAGAATATCTTCAAATATCTATAAACAGACACGTTATTCAAATAATTTTAAAAACATACACATGAGTGAAGGAAAGGTGTACTTTTAATAGTAAAAATATACCACTTAATAAAGTAATTTTAACTAATTGCAATATACTTTAGAACCAAAAGCTAAGTTGTATTTGTTGTCAGTTAAATTGTTGTTGAATAGTACTTAGAAAATATTACAAATAATAGAAGATTTGGGTAATTTCTTTAAGACAATATCTTCAAATATTTATAAACAGACACGTTATTCAAATAATTTTAAAAACATACACATGAGCGAAGAAAAAGTGTACCTTTAATAGTAAAAACATACCATTTAATAAAGTACTTTTGACAGAATTCAAGATACTTTAGAACCAAAAGCTAAGTTGTATTTGTTGTCAGTTAAATTGTTGTTGAATAGTACTTACAAAATATTACAAATAATGGAAGATTTGGGTAATTTCTTTAATAGAATATCTTCAAATATTTATAAACAGACACTTTATTCAAATAATTTTAAAAACATACACATGAGTGAAGGAAAGGTGTACTTTTAATAGTAAAAATATACCATTTAATAAAGTAATTTTAACTAATTGCTTTAATACTTTAGAACCAAAAGCTAAGTTGTATTTGTTGTCAGTTAAATTGTTGTTGAATAGTACTTACAAAATATTACAAATAATGGAAGATTTGGGTAAGTTCTTTAAGAGAATATCTTCAAATATCTATAAGCAGACACGTTATTGAAATAATTTTAAAAACTTACACATGAGCGAAGAAAAGGAGTACTTTTAATAGTAAAAATATACCACTTAATAAAGTGATTTTAACTAATTTCAATATACTTTAGAACCAAAAGCTAAGTTGTATTTGTTGTCAGTAAAATTGTTGTTGAATAGTACTTACAAAATATTAAAAATAATGGAAGATTCGGGTAATTTCTTTAAGAGAATATCTTCAAATATCTATAAACAGACACGTTATTTAAATAATTTTAAAAACATACACATGAGTGAAGGAAAGGTGTACTTTTAATAGTAAAAACATACCGTTTATTAAAGTACTTTTAACGGATTTCAAGATACTTTAGAATCAAAAGCCAAATTGTATTTGTTGGCAGTTAAATTGTTGTTGAATAGTACTTACAAAATATTAAAAAGAATGGATGATTCGGGTAATTTCTTTAAGAGAATATCTTGAAATATTTATAAACAGACACGTTATTCAAATAATTTTAAAAACATACACATGAGTGAAGGAAAGGTGTACTTTTAATAGTAAAAACATACCCTTTAATAAAGTACTTTTAACTGATTTCAAGATACTTTAGAACCAAATCTAAGTTGTATTTGTTGTCAGTTAAATTGTTGTTGAATAGTACTTACAAAATATTAAAAATAATGGAAGAAGAAGAGAATATCTTCAAATATTTATAAACAGACACGTTTTTCAAATAATTTTAAAAAAGTACTATATAATCAAGAGTTAAGTTATTTGGTGTTACTTAAATTGTTCAATAGTACTTTGAAAGATTTTCAGTAATTTCTTAGAAATTCTTAATTCATAAATATTTGTCAGAGAATTTTGAACTTTTTTTAACATTTAAAGGTAAAAACATATTAAATTAACATACCCGTTATTATACAGGCCTGCAAAGTTTGGGCCCGGTCCTCTAGAAAACAGCGTTGGTCGGCGAACGGCAAAAGGATTCTTAAGAACATTGTCAAGTAGTAAAGTCAATTAATGAATAATTACCTACTGTAAGCCCGGGCAATTAGTTACATATCTGTAAAAAGCATTATATCCACTGTTTTATCTAGTGTTACCGGAGAACTTTACATAGAATACATTGCTGAAAAGCAGTGGCGCGTTCGCCGATAAAACCGAACCCGGATCGAAACGGTGCCAGCCCATTTTCATCTTCTGCCTTTGACAAACTGCTGGATAATCTGAGGCATGCGAATTTGCTCTTGTGTGCACTTATACGGGTATTTGTGTTATACACACGGTGCCAGTGATATAAGGCCCAAAGAGTTGAAAGTAGCTTCTTTAATCTACAAAAAATACTAGAAAAGTTTGAGCATTCTAGACAATCTCAGAATCCAGCCTATTTACATTAAAACGAAGCACAAAAGAAATAAATCAAAAGCCTCATTTCATCATAAAAACCAGTATAAATTTAAATAATGCACTGTCCCATAATTAATGAATCGAAGGAGCCACTAGTCCGGTACCCCCAATCAATCTTGCCTCTTGTTCGAAAACTTGTACGACTCGGATTGCGTATTTTCAACATAAAAACACCAACAGTCGGTAGATAGTTTTGTGTTGTATTTGTCACCTGCTGCGTTTTTTACTTTCCAAGGCTTGATCCTAGTTCGAGATAAAACTGCACGAGACGATCGCCAGGTAAAATCAACGAAATTCATTAATTATTATTTATTGTTTAGTTGGTTTTTTACGAACGTTGGCTGGTCGTAAGTAATGATTTTGACGGTACAAGGGTCGATGGTGAATTTGAGGAGTTTTACATTATTTTCACATTAAAATGAATTTATTAAGACTAGCCAAATCTAACATTTTTAAAAGAGAGGCAAACGTTTCTTCTTTGTCTCAACAACTAAAAGGTTCTGTTTATGTACAACCACTAAATATTAATAAAAATTAATTATATTTCTACCCTAGAACTCTCAAGAGGTTAGCACCGTAGTGCTAGTATGGTATTTATCCACCAGTCTATAATAATTATTATTATGTTTCAACAAAACTATCAAGAAACAATTAAGTTATAATACATCTTTATGAATTTAATTAATAATGTCACCCTAGAGCTCCCACGAAGTTAGCACTGTGGTGCTAATATGGTATTTATCCACTAGTCTATAATAATTATTATTATGTTTCAACAAAACTATCAAGAAACAATTAAATTATAATACATCTTTATGAATTTAATTAATAATGTCACCCTAGAGCTCCCAAGAGGTTAGCACTCTGGTGCTAGTATGGTATTTATCCACCAGTCTATAATAATTATTATTATGCTTCAACAAAACTATCAAGAAACAGTTAAATTATAATATATCTTAATAAAATTAATTAATAATGCCACCCTAGAGCTACCAAGAGGTTAGCACTGTGGTGCTAATATGGTATTTATCCACTAGTCTATAATAATAATTATTAAGCTTTAACAAAACTATCAAGAAACAGTTAAATTATTATACATCTTAATGAAATTAATTAATAATGTCACCCTGGAGCTTCCAATAGTTTAGCACTGTGGTGCTGGTATGGTATTTATCCACCAGTCTATAATAATTATTATTATGCTTCAACAAAACTATCAAGAAACAGTTAAATTATAATACATCTTAATGAAATTAATTAATAATGTCACCCTAGAGCTCCCAAGAGGTTAGCACTGTGGTTCTAGTATGGTATTTATCCACCAGTCTGTAATAATTATTATTATGCTTCATCAAAACTATCAAGAAATAGTTAAATTATAATAAATCTTAATGAAATTAATTAATAATGTCACCCTAGAGCTCCCAAGAGGTTAGCACTGTGGTTCTAGTATGGTATTTATCCACCAGTCTGTAATAATTATTATTATGCTTCATCAAAACTATCAAGAAACAGTTAAATTATAATATATCTTAATAAAATTAATTAATAATGCCACCCTAGAGCTACCAAGAGGTTAGCACTGTGGTGCTAATATGGTATTTATCCACTAGTCTATAATAATAATTATTAAGCTTTAACAAAACTATCAAGAAACAGTTAAATTATTATACATCTTAATGAAATTAATTAGTAATGGCACCCTAGAACTCCCAAGAGGTTAGCACTGTGGTGCTAGTATGGTATTTATTCGTCAGTTTGTAATAATTATTATTATGCTTCAACAAAAATATCAAAAAACAGTTAAATTATAATACATCTTAATGAAATTAATTAATAATGTCACCCTAGAGCTCCCAAGAGGTTAGCACTGTGGTTCTAGTATGGTATTTATCCACCAGTCTGTAATAATTATTATTATGCTTCATCAAAACTATCAAGAAATAGTTAAATTATAATAAATCTTAATGAAATTAATTAATAATGTCACCCTAGAGCTCCCAAAAAGTTAGCTCTGTGGTGCTAGTATGGTATTTATCCACCAGTCTATAATAATTATTATTATGCTTCAACAAAACTATCAAGAAACAGTTATAATATATCTTAATGAAATTGATTAACAATGCTTCCCGAAAGCTCCCAAGAGGTTAGCACCGTGGTGCTAGTGTGGTTAGGTGCAATAATCTATAACAATAATTATGCTAGAACAAAACAGACAACGAGCACGTTCAACAAAAAATAAATACCAGTAGCATTCCAGCCCTCTTTCCAGCCAATAATTAAAATACTGGCTCAACTCACAACACCATTTACCGACATTGTTGTATCCCACATACACAACGGACATGTGTACTTAGACATATAGGCGCAAAAAAACCTCTTAGTACTTAATAAATTTTTAATTATCCCCAGCTCGGTCGCATGTAGGTAATTTGTTTGAGCCATTGTCCACAAATTAGCAGAAAAAAGTCGGGCGTTGTGACGCCGTTGTTAAATTTTTCGTAAACATGGTGGTAGTTTAATGTAGTTTAATTAAATTTGTTGCTCACAGGTGTTGAACGTTTTGCATTATCTACTACTGTTATTAACATGTTATTATAAGGGTGGACGCCACTTGCGGGGCATTTAATTAATTGCGAATATATATGAATTATATGACTTCCTTTTTGGAGGGTGATTTTTTTATTTGTTCGACGTACCTACGTAATGCGTAATTGGATGTTGGAAAACGGACGGTGCGATTACAAATTGCGCCTTGAACTGCTAATTTTATGTCGATGTTTTATTATTTAACGGGTAATATAAATTTCTTGATCATACCCTTGGAAATTACATAGTTTTCAATTTTTATTTGATACTGGTTATTTGATTTTTCTTGCCTTTTAAATAAACAGTCATTTTAAAATTAAATAATAAAAAACAATAAAGTTTTAAAATATAAAATATCTATTTTTTATAAAGTCAACACTTAATAAACAATTGTTAAATTTAAACAAAGATTAAAACTATTAAAATTTATATTTATACTATAAAATATTAAATGCATATAAAAAATAAAATTCACTTTATTAATCTCTAAATATTTTGTAAAAAATAATCTATATTTAAATAGAAAACATTTGACCTTTAATAAACAAATGTTGAATTTGAATAGAATATAAATATATCATGGAAACAATAGAATTTTATCATTGTATATGATTCCATGAATTTTTTATTATCCAAATGGATTTTTATTATTTGCGGTTTTAAATAAAACACCATTTTTCATTTAGCAATTTTACAGTATGATAAATATAAATTTTGTATGTATATTTTTTTATATTTTTTGATAATAATAAATTTTAATAATAATTATTTCTTTAAAAAATATATATATTTTTTGATAATATATTTAAATATTTAACAATAATATAAAAATAATTAATAATTTAAAAAATATATTAAGAAAATTATTAAGAAAAATATGGAATCTTTTTTAGTTTAGCCATTTTATATATTATTAAATAAAAATTTGATAATTCACTCATAATTCTGAAACAAATTTATATAAATTATTATTGTTATTTATTATTTTATATATAAATATAAATTTTAATAAATGGAAGAATTAAAATTGAGTAACTGATTTAAATTTTCATATTTTTTTCATAATATATTTAAATATTTAAATAATAAAAAATAATTTTTAATTAAGAAAAATAATATGTAAAAATATTTGATAAAAAATATTTAAATATATTTTTTTGATAATATATTTAAATATTTAATAATAATTAAATTATTAATTTATAATTAAAAAAATATATTAAGAAATTTATTATGAAAAATATGGAATCTTTTTTAGTTTAGCCATTTTATATATTGTTAAATAAAAATTTGATAATTAACTCCTAATTTTGATACAAATTTATATAAATTAATATTGTTAATTATTATTTTATATGTAAATATAAATTTTAATAAATGGAAGAATTAAAATTGGATTTAAATATTTATAATTTTTTATAATATATATAAATATTTAATAATAAGAAGAAACTAATTTGTAATTATGAAAAATATTATATATTTAAATATTTAATAATAATATAAAAATAATTTATAATTAGAAAAATATATTAAAAAAAGTATTAAGAAAAAATGTGGAGCCTTTTTTAGTTCAGCCAATTTATATCAAGTTAAATAAAAATTTGATAATTATTTGTTAATTCTGATAAAAAATTATATAAATTATTATTGTCAATTATTATTTTATATAAAAATATAAATATTTAATAATTATGTAAATAATATTTTGATAACTGATTTAAGTTTTTATAATTTTTAGATTATATTTTTAAATATTTAATAATAATAAAAATTAATTTGTAATTAAGAAGAATAGTAAAAAAAATATTTGTTAAAAAAATATTGAAATATTTTTTTTTGATAATACATTTAAATATGTAAAAAAATTCAAAAATAATTTATAATTAAAATAATTTTAAGAAAATTATTAAGAAAAAATGAAGGACCTTTTTTAGTTTAGCCATTTTATAGAATGTTAAATAAAATTTTGATAATTATTTGTTAATTCTCATAAAAATATTATTGTTGTTAATTATTATTTTATATTAATTATAATTTGGATAATTAGGTGAATTATTTAAATTATTTATAATTTTTGGATAATATATTTAAATATTTAATAATAATACAAAATATGTACTTGAAAAAAATATTAGATAAAAAAGTAACAGTAACACATGTTTAAAAATGTTTTTTTTTTATAATATGCTCAAATATTAAATTATAATTAAGAAAAATATTTAAAAAACAGAAGAAAATATTTTTTTGTTGTAAATAAAATATTTATTAATAAAAAATATAAATTATATTACAGAATTAATCTTATTCCCTGTAAATCCTTTATATTAAAAAAAAATGATTAAAATTCCGCATTGAGACATATTTTCATCATGAATTCAAAAGACAAAAATCGTTTTTAAAAAAAATCCCCATAAAATCTGATGGTACCGTAACGGTGGGCATCCGTGTGGTACACCTCCTCGACCCCGTTGATTGGTATACGACCTGGCAGCGTCGTAGATCGACGCGGCGGCCTTACAAAGGGGCCCCCTGTCCCATAAACAACGGCCTAACGGCACCGGGCCTTGGGCTACCACTTTACAGGTGCAAAATGCGCTGAATGCGTGCCTCCTGATTGTGTGCTTTATCACTGCTGGGCAGAAATTGTGGGGATCGATCAAGGCGACGCGGATTTTTTTCGTCGATCGATGCCTTCTCGGCGCATCCACTCCGAATGGTACTGTACTGATGGAAGATGGGTCGAGCGTTCGAGTGACTGGTGCTGGGGTTAAAGATGCACCCCTCCGAGGTCGTAAAAAACGTGTGAAAAATTCCAAAATTGATTCCACGGCGTACGGTACCACCGGAGCCATAAATAACCCTGACATTTTTAAAACAAAAGGCCCCGTGTCTAGACGTTAATGACGCGATCCGCCCCCCTGACCACTCGCACACAATTTCGCTTTCGTTCGGGCCCGGAATGACATTTTTAGGGTAGCCGGAGGTAGTGCCCCCCGCTGCCACGAGCGGCGGGTGTCTATTCTCCTCTTGTCACCGGCACCGCGCCCGTCCCGTACGCCCCGTTTTTTTCATCATCAATCTTCGCCGCTATCTCGACGATCAGATCTTACGCAGCTCTTGTCTAGTACTATGGTGCGCGTCGTACCTCTTGCTAATGCGATCGGAAGTTAAATGGTGCTTTTGCGGTCTTGGAGGTGATCCCTTTCGACGTGCCGATCACCTGATCACCGAAATTCCTCGTTTTGGACCTGTGACATGAGTTGGTGGAGATGCGGGCACCGTCTTATTAGCTTCCACCAACAATGCTTCATCACGAAGCCTTAAACCGAATTTTAACACCCGAAACATGGAAAAAACGGCGCACCAAATAAAATAAATAAAAAAAAAACCGTCAACGATAAGATCGCCGACACGAATCGTGGTGAGAATTAGAGGATAAAAAATATGGAATCGGCCATCTAAGCTGGTCGAGTTACGTGTCGCCGCGTTTTGTTGATTTTTTCCACTGATTCGGCGGAATAACGTCCGACCTCGTTATTTATAATAAGACGTATGTGTGACGCGTACAGAGAATTTTAATGTGGTGCCCGTTGTGGTGATTGGAGCCATCCGAGGGGAATTATGTGTGCGAGTCAATTATTTTCGTAACGAAATAGCATATTCGGCCTTGGGCATCGAGACTACAAATTATGGTGATGACTCAATTAGCATCACAGGTGATGAATTAAATTATTCATTTTTGTTTGTTTTTTTTTTGGTCGTTCTGTCTTAAGCTGAATTCGAACTCTTCAGTGACTGTCTTTAAGTTTCATTAAATATATATTTTCTTTCAATATTTCTTATAAGATTAGTCAAAATCAAGTTTACCTTATAATTATCATCTTAAGATCATTAAGGCTATCCACTTCTTGAAAACAACGTGAATAAAGAAACCTCAGTTGCTTCTACTTATTAATTTGGTACCTTCTTTTCTGCTTTTCAAGAAACTTTGGATGCTTCGTAGTATCTTGTTTTCATTAATAAGGATTCCAACTCTTGAGTTACAGTCCTTAGGAATTGTTTAGGGTTCCACTGAATACAGAAACTTGTCTGGTTTCATTCTTTCTAATAAGCTTTATGAAGAATATCACTGTTTACTCCATAATTGTCATCTTAAGACCTTTGAGGTTATCCACGTCTTGAAAATAACTTGAATAAAGAGACTTCAGTCTCTTCTACTTATTAATTTGGTACCTTCTCTTCTACTTTTCAAGAAACTTTGGTTGCTTTACAGCACCTTGTTTTCATTAATAAGGATTCCAACTCTTGAGTTATAGTCCTTAAGAATTGTTTAAGGTTCCACTGAATACAGAAGCTTGTCTGGTTTCATTCTTTCTAATAAGCCTTATGAAGAATATCATTGTTTACACCATAATTGTCATCTTAAGACCTTTGAGGTCATCCACTTCTTGAAAACAACTTGAATAAAGAGACTTCAGTCTCTTCTACTTTACAGCATCTTGTTTTCATTAATAAAGATTCCAATTCTTGAGTTACAGTCCTTAAGAATTGTTTAAGGTTCCACTGAATACAGAAGCTTGTCTGGTTTCATTCTTTCTAATAAGCTTTGTGAAGAATATCATGTTTACACGATAATTGTCATCTTAAGACCTTTGAGGTCATCCACGTCTTGAAAATAACTTGAATAAAGAGACTTCAGTCTCTTCTACTTATTAATTTGGTTCCTTCTCTTCCGCTTTTCAAGAAGCATTGGTTGCTTTACAGCATCTTGTTTTCATTAATATGGATTCCAATTCTGGAGTTACAGTCTTTAAGAATTGTTTAAGGTTCCACTGAATACAGAAGCTTGTCTGTTTTCATTCTTTCTAATAAGCTTTGTGAAGAACATCATGTTTACACCATAATTGTCATCTTAAGACCTTTGAGGTCATCCACTTCTTGAAAACAACTTGAATAAAGATACCTCAGTCTCTTCCACTTATTAATTTGGTTCCTTCTCTTCTGCTTTTCAAGAAGCTTTGGTTGCTTTACAGCATCTTGTTTTCATTAATAAGGATTCCAACTCTTGAGTTACAGTCCTTAAGAATTGTTTAAGGTTCCACTGAATACAGAAGCTTGTCTGGTTTCATTCTTTCTAATAAGCTTTGTGAAGAACATCATGTTTACACCATAATTGTCAACTTAATACCTTTGAGGTCATCCACTTCTTGAAAACAACTTGAATAAAGAGACCTCAGCCTCTTCTACTTATTAATTTGGTTCCCTCTCTTCTGCTTTTCAAGAAGCTTTGGTTGCTTTACAGCATCTTGTTTTCATTAATATGGATTCCAATTCTTGAGTTACAGTCCTTAAGAATTGTTTAAGGTTCCACTGAATACAAAAGCTTGTCTGGTTTCATTCTTTCTAATAAGCTTTGTGAAGAACATCATGTTTACACCATAATTGTCATCTTAATACCTTTGAGGTCATCCACTTCTTGAAAACAACTTGAATAAAGAGACCTCAGCCTCTTCTACTTATTAATTTGGTTCCCTCTCTTCTGCTTTTCAAGAAGCTTTGGTTGCTTTACAGCATCTTGTTTTCATTAATAAGGATTCCAATTCTTGAGTTACAGTCCTTAAGAATTGTTTAAGGTTCCACTGAATACAAAAGCTTGTCTGGTTTCATTCTTTCTAATAAGCTTTGTGAAGAACATCATGTTTACACCATAATTGTCATCTTAAGACCTTTGAGGTCATCCACTTCTTGAAAACAACTTGAATAAAGAGACCTCAGCCTCTTCTACTTATTAATTTGGTTCCCTCTCTTCTGCTTTTCAAGAAGCTTTGGTTGCTTTACAGCATCTTGTTTTCATTAATAAGGATTCCAATTCTTGAGTTACAGTCCTTAAGAATTGTTTAAGGTTCCACTGAATACAGAAGCTTGTCTGGTTTCATTCTTTCTAATAAGCTTTGTGAAGAACATCATGTTTACACCATAATTGTCATCTTAATACCTTTGAGGTCATCCACTTCTTGAAAACAACTTGAATAAAGAGACCTCAGCCTCTTCTACTTATTAATTTGGTTCCCTCTCTTCTGCTTTTCAAGAAGCTTTGGTTGCTTTACAGCATCTTGTTTTCATTAATAAGGATTCCAATTCTTGAGTTACAGTCCTTAAGAATTGTTTAAGGTTCCACTGAATACAGAAGCTTGTCTGGTTTCATTCTTTCTAATAAGCTTTGTGAAGAACATCATGTTTACACCATAATTGTCATCTTAATACCTTTGAGGTCATCCACTTCTTGAAAACAACTTGAATAAAGAGACCTCAGCCTCTTCTACTTATTAATTTGGTTCCCTCTCTTCTGCTTTTCAAGAAGCTTTGGTTGCTTTACAGCATCTTGTTTTCATTAATAAGGATTCCAATTCTTGAGTTACAGTCCTTAAGAATTGTTTAAGGTTCCACTGAATACAGAAGCTTGTCTGGTTTCATTCTTTCTAATAAGCTTTGTGAAGAACATCATGTTTACACCATAATTGTCATCTTAATACCTTTGAGGTCATCCACTTCTTGAAAACAACTTGAATAAAGAGACCTCAGCCTCTTCTACTTATTAATTTGGTTCCCTCTCTTCTGCTTTTCAAGAAGCTTTGGTTGCTTTACAGCATCTTCTTTTCATTAATAAGGAGTCCTCAGTGTCTTCTATTTATTAATTTGGTCCCCCCGCTTTTTAATTTTAAAAAATCTTGATGCAAGTGTTTAATAAATTATTTATTTTTTGTTTTCAGGTACTTAATCCTGAAAACAGTTGATAGATTACTGAAATTAAGTATTACTTTCTAAAAAAATCAACGTTCTAACGGAAGATTGGAGTGCTGCGAATATTCCATCAAAAATCCAAAAAGTCCAAGCCAGTTTCGGAGAGAGAAAGGTGCCAACACTCGTCCTGTCACCCGGTTGACGAATAACACTCCAACATCGGGCCGCGTTTCAGTTATTTTCTCGCGCCACGGCCCGACGCGATTGTTCGACGATTGACAGCCCAGAAATAATGTCCCGGGCACTCAACGTTGCAAAACGGCAACCAACGTACAACGTGAACAAAATAAATAAGAAAAAAAAAAATAAATAAATAAATACGCACAACAGAGTGAGCAGGAAAAATAAAAAGCGACGACAAACAACGCGACGACGGACGCGAAAATGTTTTCGCGCCGACCGCGACTTACTTAACAATCTGCGGATTCCTGCTTAAGTGGACGACGACGACGAGAGAGCGTTCGCAGCGGCAGAATTTCTGCTGCCGTATACAGCAGCGAGAGGTTGGTAAAAAGGCGACGCGTTTAAATTAGACGGTAAACTATGGGAAAACCTATTTAATGGAGGCCGCGTCGGGGCCCGATGGAATTATTCGTTCGGGAATTGCTGTGGTGAATCGCAAAAAGGGGGTGATTAATATCCTCTGACGTGGGAGTACTGTGCGGTACGGCAGCATGGCGGACACGTTGGACGTGCAGATTAAGGGAACTAAAGTTTTCGAGGAGCCGCACCGCCCGGTACCACCTTCAGGACGTACCGCCGTGCGTTCATTTTTACGTGCACGAGCTATTTTTGTGCCTTCGATAAACGGTGCAATCGTCTATTTACATTTCAAAATGAGACCTAAAGGTCAAGTAAACACTTTCACCACGAACTTTGACAATGTCCTCAACTTCGCAGATACAGCGATACATTTTTTATGAGCTGTTGCACCACACCGGGTTATTTTAGCAGAACCGATGACGCAGCATTATGGAGGCATCGAGGCGGGGGGGCAATCAGCAGATTGCTTTTCCGGACGCTATGCAAATGGAAACTGACGACGGTCAGTTGGGCAGAAGAGAGGGTGAGGAAAAAAACTGTCGACTCGTCGCGATTCCCTTTTTTTCTCTGTCGTCTTAGTTCGGTCGCAGAGAGTTTTTATTTGCATTTGACCGGAGCAGGGATGCGGGCTAAGGTCCGGCTACTTGTGCTAAGGGTATGCGGGTGGCTGGGCTGAAAGTTCTTGGTCTTATTGGCAAAAGGGGAAACTTTAATTGGCATTGTTTGTCCTGGCACGCTCAATTAATCGTATCTTTGAGCCTCGTCGTGAAAAAAATCATAGTTTTATTCATCATTTGAGATACGATCGTCTGATTGAAGTCTAGAATTTATGTATTTATCCGAAATGTGCAAACGAAAAACAATTATTATCGTTTGCACATTGATAATAATTAATCGTGGGTCAAACTCATCGAACAGTCTAAGCCACTTATGACTCATGCAAGCAACATTTGGGCTAATAATTACTAATTGCTAATTAATATATGATAAATTTAAATTATTTACTGTCAGGTTAAAGTTTAATGGCGTGTTTATGTGCAAGATCATAAATTTAAACGATTCAGATTGTTTAAACAAAACGTCCATTTTTAGCCATTATGCATAATGAATTGGCTGGAAATTTATCGGCCTACTAATAATAAACACCTACATATGTTCACAGTAGCAATACGGTTAGCCCCTATAATGTTTTACACCAAAAGGATCTATCTATTAAGCAGTATGTGTAAACACCTGTTTTAACTATTTTATCCTATTTAATAGTCCTAATCTAAATGCATTAGGAAATATATGAATTTTAAATTAAATTTGTACACATGTTACTTATATAATTTTCATAAATGTCCTTTTTTATATCTGTATCACAAATACAAGGTAAGATTGATACAGAACGACTACAATCAACTAATCTAATTAGAAAATGTTAATTTTGGAGAATTTATTACTTTTATTGCCATTTATTGTCATTATCTGTATATTACTTTTATTAATGTCTCATTGAATATCTGTATTCAGGTAACAAGAAACTCAACTAATTAGCAAGTATGAATTTTAAATCAATAATTCATCTGTGTGTTATGTTTGTTATTCGTATTGTCAGTGTTTTATCATTTTTATTAATGTCTCATTCATTGTCTGTATCTCTGTTATAAGGTAAGTTTGATACAGAACGACTACAATGAACAATGTAATTAGAAAATATTAATTTTAAATAAAAAACAGTAATTTATGTGTTACATTAATTACTTTAATTGTCATTATTTTTATTAATGTCTCATTGAATGTCTGTATCATAGCACAAGATGAACCTAATACAGAGAGGTAACAAGAAACTCAACTAATTAGCAAGTATGAATTTTAAATCAATAATTCATCTGTGTGTTATGTTTGTTATTCGTATTGTCAGTGTTTTATCATTTTTATTAATGTCTCATTCATTGTCTGTATCTCTGTTATAAGGTAAGTTTGATACAGAACGACTACAATGAACAATGTAATTATAAAATATTAATTTTAGATGAAAAACAGTAATTTGTGTGTTACATTTATTATTTTAATTGTCATTATTTTTATTAATGTCTCATTGAATGTCTGTATCATAGTACAAGATGAAACTAATACAGAGAGGCAACAAAAAACTCAACTAATTAGCAAGTATGAATTTTAAAACAATGATTCATCTGTGTGTTATGTTTATTATTCGTATTGTCAGTGTTTCTATCATTTTTATTAATGTCTCATTCATTGTCTGTATTTCTGTTATAATGTAAGTTTGATACAGAACGACTACAATGAACAATGTAATTAGAAAATATTAATTTTAGATAAAAAACAGTAATTTGTGTCTTACATTTATTACTTTAATTCTCATTATTTTTATTAAAGTCTCATTGAATATCTGTATCATAGCACAAGATGAACCTAATACAGAGAGGTAACAAGAAACTCAACTAATTAGCAAGTATGAATTTTAAAACAATGATTCATCTGTGTGTTATATTTATTATTCGTATTGTCAGTGCTTTTATCATTTTTATTAATGTCACATTCATTGTCTGTATCTCTGTTATAAGGTAAGTTTGATACAGAACGACTACAATGAACAATGTAATTATAAAATATTAATTTTAGATGAAAAACAGTAATTTGTGTGTTACATTTATTATTTTAATTGTCATTATTTTTATTAATGTCTCTTTGAATGTCAGTATCATAGTACAAGATGGAACTAATAAAGAGAGGCAACAAGAAGCTCAACTAATTAGCAAATATGAATTTTAAAATAATAATTAATCTGTGTGTTCTATTTCTTATTTGTATTGTCAGTGTTTCTATGATTTTTATTAATGTCTCATTCATAGTATGTATCTGTGTTGTAAGGTAAGATTGGTACAGAACGACTACAATGAACTAATGTAATTAAAAAATGTTACTTTTAGATGAAAAACAATAATTTGTGTGTTACATTTATTATTCCCATTGCCATTATCCATATATGAAACGAATAAAATATAATTAAAAAAAGCGTTAAAGTTCAGGTTTAATTTATGGATTAACGAACACAGTAACTGATAAGCCTTAGATTAGTGGCGATGCGATGCGATCAAAAAAGTGGTCGATCGAAAGCATGCGAATTAATTTTGCCGTCTCATTAGAACAATTTCATCCGGACGACACCCCGTTTATAAGCCCGATAATTAACACCACAATTAGTCTTGGTCAAACATCGATTGTGCATGGTACGAGTCGAATGTTAATTAATTTCCATAAAATTAACGAATAAAATCGGAGCAACAAAAAGTGGAGGCAGTAAAACGTAGACAACATTGAAATGAGCTTGATCAAAACCGCATTACCGACGTCAGATGTATTGAAAGGACGGGAGGAAATGGCCGTAAACAAACGCCGTGCCTATATCGGGGCAAATTGTGGGATACATTTCAACAAAAATCGGTCGCGGGGCAATTACCACGAATTTAACGTGCATTAATTTGACAGCCTAAGTGGTACGAGTCTATTATACCATCCTACAAATAAAACAAATGCGGGTGACATAAAATTTATATTAATGAAAGGCCGAGGCTTCGCGCTCCAAGTGACAAGAATAAAGGAACCGTTTAAGGTCGGATACGGGCCATTCCATGCCGTTCCGAAATGTAACTGACTAACTGTCGCCGGACACTTTTTCCTGCGTTTTAAACGGCAGGATGTCCAAAAAATTTCAAGCCGTTTTCAACCTCTCTCCGGGTCAGTCATAAAAATTGGAAGGCGAGGTAAAATAATTTATGTTCGGTCTTATAATTGGGAATGTGAAGTTTCAATTATGGAAGTATTTTATGTTACTGTAAGAGAAAAGTTGACAAGTTTAAAGAAATTAATTGGTCTTGATGTTGAAAGGGCTAATTACATTTCAAATCGACTTGCTCCATTCTGGTCATGATTTTATATTTTTATGAGAAGGTAATGTGTTTTTTTTTCTGGTTTTTGTTTTTAAAGAATAAATCAACTTTTTTTTGCTTCATTTAGTTTCAGTCAAAAATGATTTTATCAATTTTATTAAAATCTGGTCAATTTTTACCACAATTAATTTTTTAAATTCATAAACAAAGTGACACTTTAAAATAAAACAAATATGTAAAGAGTAATTGGTTAATTTTTTTTTTTTCAAAGTACTCCTTACATTCTTACAAATTACTACATAAAAGTAGTTTTCGTTTAAAAATAGAAATTGTTTTATTGTAAAACTATTCTTGTAACAAATACAAATATGTAAACAGTGATTGGATAATTTTCTTTCAAAGTACTTACTGCTTACATTCTTACAAATCACTACATAAAATTGGTTTTTATTTAAAAATAGAAATTGTTTTATTTTAAAACTATTCTTGTAGTAAATATAAATATATAAACAGTGAAAGAATAATTTTCTTTCAAAGCACTTACTGCTTACAGTCTTACAAATTACTACATAAAATTGGTTTTTATTTAAAAATAGAAATTGTTTTATTGTAAAATTATTCCTGCAACAAATACAAATATATAAACAGTGATTGGATAATTTTCTTTCATGGCACTTACTGCTTACATTCTTACAAATTACTCCATAAAATTGATTTTTATATAATAATAGAAATTGTTTTATTGTAAAACTATTCTTGTAACAAATACAAATATATAAACAGTGATTGAATAATTTTCTTTCAAAGTACTTGCTGCTTACATTCTTACAAATCACTACATAAAATTGGTTTTTATTTAAAAATAGAAATTGTTTTATTGCAAAACCATTTTTGTAACAAATACAAATATATAAACACTGAGTGGATAATTTTCTTTCAAAGTACGTACTGCTTACATTCTTACAAATTACTACATAAAAGTTGTTTTTATTTAAAAATAGAAATTGTTTTATTGTAAAACTATTCTTGTAACAAATACAAATATATAAACAGTGATTGGATTATTTTCTTTCAAAGTACTTACTGCCTACATTCTTACAAATTACTACATAAAATTGGTTTTTATTTAAAAATAGAATTTTTTTAGTGTAAAACTATTCTTGTAACAAATACAAATATATAGACAGTGATTGGATAATTTTCTTTCAAAGTACTTACTGCTTACATTCTTACAAATTACTACATAAAATTGGTTTTTATTTAAAAATAGAAATTGTTTTATTGTAAAACTATTCTTGTAACAGATACAAATATATAAACAGTGATTGGATTATTTTCTTTCAAAGTACTTACTGCCTACATTCTTACAAATTACTACATAAAATTGGTTTTTATTTAAAAATAGAATTTTTTTAGTGTAAAACTATTCTTGTAACAAATACAAATATATAGACAGTGATTGGATAATTTTCTTTCAAAGTACTTACTGCTTACATTCTTACAAATTACTACATAAAATTGGTTTTTATTTAAAAATAGAAATTGTTTTATTGTACAACTATTCTTGCAACAAATACAAATATATAAACAGTAATTGGATAATTTTCTTTCAAAGTACTTACTGCTTACATTCTTACAAATTACTACATAAAATTGGTTTTTATTTAAAAATAGAAATTGTTTTATTGTAAAACTATTCTTGTAACAGATACAAATATATAAACAGTGATTGGATTATTTTCTTTCACGGCACTTACTGCTTACATTCTTACAAATCACTACATAAAATTGGTTTTTATTTAAAAATAGAAATTGTTTTATTGTAAAACTATTCTTGCAACAAATACAAATATATAAACAGTGATTGGATAATTTTCTTTCAAAGTACTTGCTGCTTACATTCTTACAAATCACTACATAAAATTGATTTTTATTTAAAAATAGAAACTGTTTTATTGTAAAATTATTCCTGCAACAAAAACAAATATATAAACAGTGATTGGATAATTTCTTTTCGAAGTACTTGCTGCTTACATTCTTACAAATTACTGCATAAAATTGGTTTTTATTTAAAAATAGAAGTGGTTTTCTCTAGTACAAACTTAAAGATGAGAAGCATGCAGCAGCAATGTTGGTTAAAAAACTAATCAAAAATATATTTTAAAGCTCAAGGCAAATTGTAGTTTGACTGAATCGTCTGGCTCTAGTCTCCGTCCGCTCTCGCATTTCTGGCCGAAATCCGAAAAATCCGCGTCCACCGTTTCAAGAGCAAATAAAACAAAAACACAGAGTCTCGTAAAAAATCCCCGGTGAGCGCACACCGAGCTACCGAACACGAATTTCCTGACGGGGGGAGCGCTAGTTTACCTCGCGCGGCGCGTTTCATCTCGCGAAAGTGTCCACACCTGAGCCGCGAGCCGATCACACCTTTTCTCGTCCCGGTGTCCCGGACCCGCTCGTATTTTATCCGGTTTTCGGGCCACCGAAAACAATGAACGGAATTCGGACTGGCGGAAAAAAGAAGGGAAAGAATGGAAAAAAGTGGGGGCCAGAGGGGTTTATTAATATGTTACCGTTTTTTGGAATCCGAAGCGGATGGATGGGGACGTGGAATCGGAGATGGGACGTCATTTATACGAGCCATTGCTTCTGTTGTATATCGCCTTAATATTTATTAGGGACATAACAGATAGATTAGTTTGAAAGAATCCATCACCTAATATAATTTATATTTGTTACAAGAATATTTTTAGTGATTTGTAAGAATGTAAGCAGTAAGTACTTTGAAAGAAAAAAATCCAATCACTCTTTATATATTTGTATCTGTTAACAAAATAGTTTTACAATAAAACAACTTCTATTTTAAAATAAAAACCAATTTTAAATAGTAATTTGTAAGAATGTAAGTAGTAAGTACTTTGAAAGAAAAAAATCCAATCACTATTTATATATTTGTATCTGTTACAAGAATAGTTTTACAATAAAACAATTTCTATTTTAAAATAAAAACCAATTTTATGTAGTAATTTGTAAGAATGTAAGCAGTAAGTACTTTGAAAGAAAATTATCCAATCACTATTTATATATTTGTATTTGTTACAAGAATAGTTTTGCATTAAAACAATTTCTATTTTTAAATAAAAACCAATTTTATGTAGTAATTTGTAAGAATGTAAGCAGTAAGTACTTTGAAAGGAAAAAATCCAATCACTGTTTATATATTTGTATCTGTTACAAGAATAGTTTTACAATAAAACAACTTCTATTTTAAAATAAAAACCAATTTTATGTAGCAATTTGTAAGAATGTAAGCAGTAAGTACTTTGAAAGAAAAAAATCCAATCACTGTTTATATATTTGTATCTGTTACAAGAATAGTTTTACAATAAAACAATTTCTATTTTTAAATAAAAACCAATTTTATGTAGTAATTTGTAAGAATGTAAGCAGTAAGTACTTTGAAAGAAAATTATCCAATCACTATTTATATATTTGTATTTGTTACAAGAATAGTTTTGCATTAAAACAATTTCTATTTTTAAATAAAAACCAATTTTATGTAGTAATTTGTAAGAATGTAAGCAGTAAGTACTTTGAAAGGAAAAAATCCAATCACTGTTTATATATTTGTATCTGTTACATGAATAGTTTTACAATAAAACAATTTCTATTTTAAAATAAAAACCAATTTTATGTAGTAATTTGTAAGAATATAAGCAGTAAGTACTTTGAAAGAAAATTATCCAATCACTATTTATATATTTGTATTTGTTACAAGAATAGTTTTGCATTAAAACAATTTCTATTTTTAAATAAAAACCAATTTTATGTAGTAATTTGTAAGAATGTAAGCAGTAAGTACTTTGAAAGGAAAAAATCCAATCACTGTTTATATATTTGTATCTGTTACAAGAATAGTTTTACAATAAAACAACTTCTATTTTAAAATAAAAACCAATTTTATGTAGCAATTTGTAAGAATGTAAGCAGTAAGTACTTTGAAAGAAAAAAATCCAATCACTGTTTATATATTTGTATCTGTTACAAGAATAGTTTTACAATAAAAAAATTTCTATTTTTAAATAAAAACCAATTTTATGTAGTAATTTGTAAGAATGTAAGCAGTAAGTACTTAGAAAGAAAATTATCCAATCACTATTTATATATTTGTATTTGTTACAAGAATAGTTTTGCATTAAAACAATTTCTATTTTTAAATAAAAACCAATTTTATGTAGTAATTTGTAAGAATGTAAGCAGTAAGTACTTTGAAAGGAAAAAATCCATTCACTGTTTATATATTTGTATCTGTTACAAGAATAGTTTTACAATAAAACAACTTCTATTTTAAAATAAAAACCAATTTTATGTAGCAATTTGTAAGAATGTAAGCAGTAAGTACTTTGAAAGAAAAAAATCCAATCACTGTTTATATATTTGTATCTGTTACAAGAATAGTTTTACAATAAAACAATTTCTATTTTTAAATAAAAACCAATTTTATGTAGTAATTTGTAAGAATGTAAGCAGTAAGTACTTTGAAAGAAAATTATCCAATCACTATTTATATATTTGTATTTGTTACAAGAATAGTTTTGCATTAAAACAATTTCTATTTTTAAATAAAAACCAATTTTATGTAGTAATTTGTAAGAATGTAAGCAGTAAGTATTTTGAAAGGAAAAAATCCAATCACTGTTTATATATTTGTATCTGTTACAAGAATAGTTTTACAATAAAACAACTTCTATTTTAAAATAAAAACCAATTTTATGTAGCAATTTGTAAGAATGTAAGCAGTAAGTACTTTGAAAGAAAAAAATCCAATCACTGTTTATATATTTGTATCTGTTACAAGAATAGTTTTACAATAAAACAATTTCTATTTTTAAATAAAAACCAATTTTATGTAGTAATTTGTAAGAATGTAAGCAGTAAGTACTTTGAAAGAAAATTATCCAATCACTATTTATATATTTGTATTTGTTACAAGAATAGTTTTGCATTAAAACAATTTCTATTTTTAAATAAAAACCAATTTTATGTAGTAATTTGTAAGAATGTAAGCAGTAAGTACTTTGAAAGGAAAAAATCCAATCACTGTTTATATATTTGTATCTGTTACAAGAATAGTTTTACAATAAAACAATTTCTATTTTAAAATAAAAACCAATTTTATGTAGTAATTTGTAAGAATGTAAGCAGTAAGTACTTTGAAAGGAAAAAATCCAATCACTGTTTATATATTTGTATCTGTTACAAGAATAGTTTTACAATAAAACAACTTCTATTTTAAAATAAAAACCAATTTTATGTAGCAATTTGTAAGAATGTAAGCAGTAAGTACTTTGAAAGAAAAAAATCCAATCACTGTTTATATATTTGTATCTGTTACAAGAATAGTTTTACAATAAAAAAATTTCTATTTTTAAATAAAAACCAATTTTATGTAGTAATTTGTAAGAATGTAAGCAGTAAGTACTTAGAAAGAAAATTATCCAATCACTATTTATATATTTGTATTTGTTACAAGAATAGTTTTGCATTAAAACAATTTCTATTTTTAAATAAAAACCAATTTTATGTAGTAATTTGTAAGAATGTAAGCAGTAAGTACTTTGAAAGGAAAAAATCCATTCACTGTTTATATATTTGTATCTGTTACAAGAATAGTTTTACAATAAAACAACTTCTATTTTAAAATAAAAACCAATTTTATGTAGCAATTTGTAAGAATGTAAGCAGTAAGTACTTTGAAAGAAAAAAATCCAATCACTGTTTATATATTTGTATCTGTTACAAGAATAGTTTTACAATAAAACAATTTCTATTTTTAAATAAAAACCAATTTTATGTAGTAATTTGTAAGAATGTAAGCAGTAAGTACTTTGAAAGAAAATTATCCAATCACTATTTATATATTTGTATTTGTTACAAGAATAGTTTTGCATTAAAACAATTTCTATTTTTAAATAAAAACCAATTTTATGTAGTAATTTGTAAGAATGTAAGCAGTAAGTATTTTGAAAGGAAAAAATCCAATCACTGTTTATATATTTGTATCTGTTACAAGAATAGTTTTACAATAAAACAACTTCTATTTTAAAATAAAAACCAATTTTATGTAGCAATTTGTAAGAATGTAAGCAGTAAGTACTTTGAAAGAAAAAAATCCAATCACTGTTTATATATTTGTATCTGTTACAAGAATAGTTTTACAATAAAACAATTTCTATTTTTAAATAAAAACCAATTTTATGTAGTAATTTGTAAGAATGTAAGCAGTAAGTACTTTGAAAGAAAATTATCCAATCACTATTTATATATTTGTATTTGTTACAAGAATAGTTTTGCATTAAAACAATTTCTATTTTTAAATAAAAACCAATTTTATGTAGTAATTTGTAAGAATGTAAGCAGTAAGTACTTTGAAAGGAAAAAATCCAATCACTGTTTATATATTTGTATCTGTTACAAGAATAGTTTTACAATAAAACAATTTCTATTTTAAAATAAAAACCAATTTTATGTAGTAATTTGTAAGAATATAAGCAGTAAGTACTTTGAAAGAAAATTATCCAATCACTATTTATATATTTGTATTTGTTACAAGAATAGTTTTGCATTAAAACAATTTCTATTTTTAAATAAAAACCAATTTTATGTAGTAATTTGTAAGAATGTAAGCAGTAAGTACTTTGAAAGGAAAAAATCCAATCACTGTTTATATATTTGTATCTGTTACAAGAATAGTTTTACAATAAAACAACTTCTATTTTAAAATAAAAACCAATTTTATGTAGCAATTTGTAAGAATGTAAGCAGTAAGTACTTTGAAAGAAAAAAATCCAATCACTGTTTATATATTTGTATCTGTTACAAGAATAGTTTTACAATAAAAAAATTTCTATTTTTAAATAAAAACCAATTTTATGTAGTAATTTGTAAGAATGTAAGCAGTAAGTACTTAGAAAGAAAATTATCCAATCACTATTTATATATTTGTATTTGTTACAAGAATAGTTTTGCATTAAAACAATTTCTATTTTTAAATAAAAACCAATTTTATGTAGTAATTTGTAAGAATGTAAGCAGTAAGTACTTTGAAAGGAAAAAATCCAATCACTGTTTATATATTTGTATCTGTTACAAGAATAGTTTTACAATAAAACAACTTCTATTTTAAAATAAAAACCAATTTTATGTAGCAATTTGTAAGAATGTAAGCAGTAAGTACTTTGAAAGAAAAAAATCCAATCACTGTTTATATATTTGTATCTGTTACAAGAATAGTTTTACAATAAAAAAATTTCTATTTTTAAATAAAAACCAATTTTATGTAGTAATTTGTAAGAATGTAAGCAGTAAGTACTTAGAAAGAAAATTATCCAATCACTATTTATATATTTGTATTTGTTACAAGAATAGTTTTGCATTAAAACAATTTCTATTTTTAAATAAAAACCAATTTTATGTAGTAATTTGTAAGAATGTAAGCAGTAAGTACTTTGAAAGGAAAAAATCCAATCACTGTTTATATGTTTGTATCTGTTACAAGAATAGTTTTACAATAAAACAACTTCTATTTTAAAATAAAAACCAATTTTATGTAGTAATTTGTAAGAATGTAAGCAGTAAGTACTTTGAAAGAAAAAAATCCAATCACTATTTATATATTTGTATCTGTTACAAGAATAGTTTTACAATAAAACAATTTCTATTTTTAAATAAAAACCAATTTTATGTAGTAATTTGTAAGAATGTAAGCAATAAGTACTTTGAAAGAAAGTTATCCAATCACTGTTTACATATTTGTATTTGTTACAAGAATAGTTTTACAATAAAACAATTTCTATTTTAAAATAAAAACCAATTTTATGTTATAATTTGTAAGAATGTAAGCAGTAAGAACTTTGAAAGAAAAAAATCCAATCACTGTTTATATATTTGTATTTGTTATAAGAATAGTTTTACAATAAAACAATTTCTATTTTTTAATAAAAACCAATCTTATGTAGTAATTAGTAAGAATATAAGCAATAAGTACTTTTAAAGAAAATTATCCAATCACTATTTATATATTTGTATTTGTTACAGGAATAGTTTTACAATAAAACAATTTCTATTTTTAAATAAAAACCAATTTTATGTAGTAATTTGTAAGAATGTAAGCAATAAGTACCTTAGAAGAAAATTATCCACTCAGTGTTTATATATTTGTATTTGTTACAAAAATAGTTTTGCAATAAAACAATTTCTATTTTTAAATAAAAACCAATTTTATGTAGTAATTTGTAAGAATGTAAGCAGTAAATACTTTGAAAGAAAATTATCCAAACACTGTTTACTTATTTGTATTTGTTACAAGAATAGTTTTACAACAAAACAATTTCTATATTTAAATAAAAACCAATTTTTTGTAGTAATTTGTAAGACTATAAGCAGTAAGTACTTTGAAAACAAATTAACCAATCACTGTTTATATATTTGTATTATTAAAGAAGCGTTTTACTAAATTAATTGAAGTAATTAGTAATAATGTAAAGATGTAAAATGATTACAGTGATAACAAAAAAAAAATGAAATATACAAAAATTAAACGTGGTGTGGAATGTCCCACCTTGGACACGGTTAGTTGGTTGGTTTTATCGCATTTTAAAAAATACACGTGTAATTTTGTGACACACATTCTGATCGGGTGAACCGATAGCATTGTAGGTGTAACTGATTATTGTTCGTCCTAATCGCTGGCCATTTGGTCGAATTTACATTTTTTTTTAAAATGTTCAGCCGTTCTTTCGTTGATTAAACGGCTCATCGACAATGTGACAGGAAAACGATCCGAATTCAAATGCTAAACAGGTCTAGATATGCGGACGGAACAGTTGCTACACAAATGACATCGGTGAACAAAGAAACAAGCCTTTGTTTAATTTCTGGTTGGTGAAAATTGTACAAGTGTGGGTGTCCCACCATTATCCTAAATTATAGAAGTAAATCAACAACATTTCCAGTCCGTTAAAATCATGTTAATTAACTTTTATTGTGCTGTGATTTATTTTTATTGATGCAATCATGAGTTAAAATTAATAAATCAACTTAAAAGTCAACCTGAATCAACTTCATAAAGTAAATCAGCTGCGCAATGTAGCTAAGTCCTTCAATTTATACAATGCTGAATACTTGTAAGATTTGAACCTTACAAAATTTTTATTAAATTGAGATTTATTTCTATTAATACTTGAGTAATCATGAGTTAAAATTAATAAATCAACTTAAATATCAACCTGTTTCAACTTTATTAAATTATAAAAGTAAGTAAGTTGAAGACTGTAGCTCAATCTTTAAATTTATGCAGTCCTGAAGATTTTCAGAATTTGGATTTGGACAAATATGAGTAAGATTTATCCTGAATCTTACAAAATTTTTATTAAATCGAGACTTATTTCTATTAATATTTGAGTAATCATGAGTTAAAATTAATAAATCAACTTAATAATCAACCTGTGTCAACTTTATTAAGTAATAAAAGTATAAATAAGTTGAAGACTGTAACTAAATCTTTAAATTTATGCAGTCCTGAAGATTTGTAGGTTTTAGATTTGGTCAAATATGAGTAAGATGTATCCTGAATCTTACAAAATTTTTATTAAATGGAGACTTATTTCTATTAATACTTGTGTAATCATGAGTTAAAATTAATAAATCAACTTAAAAATCAACTTGTTTCAACTTTATTAAGTTATAAAAGTAAGTAAGTTGAAGACTGTAGCTCAATCTTTAAATTTATGCAGTCCTGAAGATTGCAGGATTTGGATTTGGACAAATATGAGTAAGATTTATCCGGAATCTTACAAAATTTTTATTAAATCGAGACTTATTTCTATTAATACTTGAGTAATCATGAGTTAAAATTAACAAATCAACTTAATAATCAACATGTTTCAACTTTATTAAGTAATAAAATTAAATAAGTTGAAGACTGTAGCTCAATCTTTAAATTTATGCAGTCCTGAAGATTTGTAGGTTTTAGATTTGGTCAAATATGAGTAAGATGAAATTATGCAGTCCTGAAGATTTGCAGGATTTGGATTTGGACAAATATGAGTAAGATTTTTGCTGAATCTTAGAAAAACTTTATTAATACTTGATTAATCACGAATTAAAATTAGTAAATCAACTTAAAAATCATCCTAAACCAACTTTATTGAGTACTAAATTGCAGGATTAAGTTAAATCGTTGAAATTTATGGGTTCCTGAAAACTTATAGGTTTTGTGTTTAGACAAATTTAAGTGGGACCTTTCCGTAATTATAAATCTTATGTATGAAACACATTAATTAAACCATTTTGTGGCCCAAAAAAAGCCCAAACAACCGCAATAAACTCCATTAAAATAAATCACGGCAACTTATAACTTGGAAGTTAGAAAATTTACGCTTGAAATGCAGGCGATTCCGATGGTATTTATTAAGAAAATTGCAATGAGTTGCATGCGCGTAAACTTTTCAACTAAAACACATTGACAAGTAAGTAATAGCAAGTTAAGCCATTAGTAATAAACTTACGGCAGACATGAAATGGACAACTTTCCTAATAAATTTGCTAATTGCGGTCCTAAGTTATGGATAATTGGGTCTATCGGCGGCCGTAAATCACTCGGATTTCGTTAAATAATTAAATGATAAATTTCTGGAGCTATGCAGTCGTAACCGGAGCAGTATCGGGGGCCGTTCGATCCGGAGTTTCACGGTTTGCTCCAATAAAAAACAAAAAAAGTATCGATTCGTTCAACCTATTAAACGGCCAACCTTAATATGTAAAATGATAATTTCCCAAAAGCAAGTTCCTGCTAGTTCCTGCCTCCGGTCGCATAAACTATCCATTTCCTGCGATATTAAAATTGAAATACTGTGACATTATGCCAGAATGGCAACGATTTTAATGCAATATTACACAAATGGGAGGCATGCAAATTGAAAAAAACCCACCGCAATGGTAATAAAACTGGGTAGTCACGAAAATTCCGCCTCGTACTGTAAATACTCTTAAAAATCATGTCGCAATAATCTGTTTCGTGTCGCGGTGCATCAAGCGACGTCTCTTATTAAAATTT
The DNA here is from genome assembly GCF_024364675.1 of Aethina tumida. Taxonomy (NCBI): domain Eukaryota; kingdom Metazoa; phylum Arthropoda; class Insecta; order Coleoptera; family Nitidulidae; genus Aethina; species Aethina tumida. The sequence goes on along the minus strand of NC_065440.1, from coordinate 15,585,014 downwards.
TTACCTTGCCGGAGAACTACGTGTTTTCCTAACCGACCCGACAAATAAACAATGTGGTTACAATTGGTTATAAATGTCAGAGTTGCTTCTATAATTGATTTAAGCTGAGTATTTGTGCCTAAAGTTTGTTTTAACCACCCAAAACATTTTTTTTTTGGATATTTTTGTACAATAAAATGATTTTTTCATAATTATCTTCATAAATCTTCAAAAAACTTCTAAATTTAAGTATTGAAACTTGTCATTATCTTTAATTTATGTTATGCCAAAGGAAAGAAATGAAAGAATTAAATTATTTCTCACGCTTCAGCTAAAGTTGACACATTTATTATCTCTAATTTCTGTAGTTATGTCTAAGGAAAAATGGAAAAATTATGTTATTTTTCAAAGAAATTAGCCGAAATTGATATATTCAATATCTTTAATTTCTAAAGTTATGCCAAAGGAAACAAATGGAAGAATTATATTATTTATCAGGCTTCAGCTGAAGTTGACACATTTATTATCTCTAATTTCTATAGTTATTCAAAGGAAAAATGGAAAAATTATTTTATTTCCCAAAGACATTAGCTGAAATTTATATATTTAATAACTTTAATTTCTAAAGTTATACAAATGGAAAAATTATATTATTTCTCACGCTTCAGCTGAAGTTGACACATTTATTATCTCTAATTTCTGTAGTTACGTCTAAGGAAAAGTGGAAAAATTATGTTATTTTTTAAAGACATCAGCTGAAATTGATATATTCAATATCTTTAATTTCTAAAGTTATGCTAAAGGAAACAAATGGAAGAATTATATTATTTCTCATGTTTCAGCTGAAGTTGACACATTTATTATCTCTAATTTCTGTAGTTATGTCAAAGGAAAAATGGAAAAATTATGTTATTTTTCAAAGACATCAGCTGAAATTGATATATTCAATATCTTTAATTTCTAAAGTTATGCTAAAGGAAACAAATGAAAGAATTATATTATTTCTCAGGCTTCAGCTAAAGTTGACACATTTAATATCTCTAATTTCTGTAGTTATGTCAAAGGAAAAATGGAAAAATTATGTTATTTTTCAAAGACATTAGCTGAAATTGATATATTCAGTATCCTTAATTTATAAAGTTATGCCAAAAGAAACAAATGGAAGAATTATATTATTTCTCACGCTTCAGCTGAATTATTATCTCTATTTTCTGTAGTTTTGTCTTAGGAAAAATAGAAAAATTATGTTATTCTTCAAAGACATTATCTGAAATTGATATATTCAATATCTTTAATGCCATCAATTAAAGGAATGGAAATGGAAGGATTAAATTAATTCTCAGGCTTCACCTGAAGTTGACACATTTATTATCTCTAATTTCTGTATTTAAGTCATAGGACAAAAGTGGAAGAATTACATGATTTTTTACAGATTTTAGTTGTTAAAATAAATCAGATAAATGTCCATCTTACGCACGATAATCTAACCTTAACATAATCTAATAGAAAGCCGTACCTCAAAAGAGTTTTACATTGCTTTAGAATCCGACAACAATAAATATAAACGTAAATGGAATATGATACTGCAAACACTTTAAATGGCCATATAATCATCAACACGCCAGCACAAACGCGAATCATAATTCAGACGATTTAAATTTATTCGTTTTTATCGCCGCCACGATAGTATCATATTGCTTGAAACTCGGCCGGTATATTTACACCCACACAGGTGCCGCGACTATTTACATTTAATTAATATTAAAATAAATGCGTGTCGATCCAGTCGTTCGTTCATTAGCCATTATGATTTAATTATTCAAATGTAATTTGTACAGAAATTTGCCGACGACGATAAAAAAACCGACTAATCGAATCGTTTGATGTGGCGCTCAAATTTTTGCCACGTTAAAGATTTTATCTTTATTATTTGATTTACTACTGTTGTTGTGGTGGACGCAAAAATCTTTCGAACATAGGTCGGTGGAGTATACAATTGGGGGAAGAAGGTAAAAACATTTCATCTTTATTATTGGCAGCTTAAGATGTGTTCAATGAGTTTGTCTTTCAATCATTGGAAACACCCATTGTTGTTGGAGTTTACAAATGGAAGAAGAAGGAAAAAACATCTCCTCTTAACTACTGACAGTTTAAGATGCTTCTAATGGCTTTTATGAATTAAATTGGGGCATTTTCGATTGTGACAAGTCAGAAATCTCGGAATCGCATCACCGCAATGCATCGGTTTTTCTTTAGCCAAGAATTACCCATTAAAATTGTTACTCCTTTATACCATCAGCGGGACAGTGTCGACCGAGACACGTATCAACAATAACAATAAAGCGGATTACGAGCGGGTCCCTTAATTGAAAAAAAAAATCCCCACCTAATTACGCAGTTATTTGTATTACTAGACCAATTTATTTTTCTGCGACAGCCTGACCTTTTATAATTTCACACACGTACCAGTTGCAAACACCGTAATCGCAATTTTAACACTTCGCCTCGGTCTTATATTATTATCCGCTTGTGCAACAAAAAGATAAAAAAAAAGGAAGAAACAACAGACGAAGCGCTGAAAAATTTTAACAAGTGTCGGTGCCGATGTCGTACCGTCCTTGTCTTCGGGCCCGGTCGAGTTGTGCGGACGACCGGCGACCGGGAGGGGAATTATTCGCTGATCATCAGATGTCTACGCGTTCGTCAACTGTCTATCATGATCACAGACGACCGGATTCAGAGATTTCTGAAGCGTTGGCATTTCGGCTCGTCCGACTGCATTTGCGGTCGTCTCGGGTTGTCGTTCAATGGTTATACATACATATTTTTCAATTTTTGTCGGTCGCCCATTGATATGACACAAATTTAAACGACAAATCTTGTTGGTGTTCAACTAAAATCTATAATTTTTGACACAAGAAGATGGAATTCATGTTCATTTATGTGGAATTTCCTCAAGAGTTATGGAGTAAGGATTAATTAAATATAATCTACACAAACTTTTTCAAAACTAGTCACTTCTTGTAAAAAAGTGTCTGAACTATTATACTTTAAGCTACTTTATAGAGTGATGACTTCTTAATTGGTCCACAAAGCTTTTATCAAAAACTATTAGACATTCAAAGCTTGACAAGCTCAATGATAAGAATTCAAGCAAATTTCATGAGCATTAAGCACTTCTAAAATTGCCTGGATTATTATTAATACATTTCAAGCACAATTTTTGTTACAAGAGTCGTAATTGATGTTCAATCATCTGGAATTTCCTCAAGAGTTATGGAGTAAGGATTAATTAAAAATAATCTACACAAACATTTTCAAAACTAGTCTCTTCTTGTAAAAAAGTGCCTGAACTATTACACTGTAAACTACTTTATAGAGTGACGACTTCTTAATTGGTCCACAAAGCTTTTATCAAAAACTATCACATATTCAAAGCTTCACAAGCTCAGTGATAAGAATTCAAGTAAATTTCATGAGCATTAAGCACTTCTAAAATTGCCTGGATTATTATTAATACATTTCAAGCACAATTTTTGTTGTAAGAGTCTTAATTGAAGTTCAATCATCTGGGATTTCCTCAAAAGTTATGAAGTAAGGATTAATTAAATGTAATCTACATAAAACTTTTTCAAAACTAGTTACTTCTTGTAAAAGAGTGCCTGAACTATTATACTTTAAGCTACTTTATAGAATGATGACTCCTTAATTGGTCCACAAAGCTTTTATCAAAAACTATTAGACATTCAAAGCTTGACAAGCTCAATGATAAGAATTCAAGCAAATTTCATGAGCATTAAGAACTTCTAAAATTGCCTGGATTATTATTAATACATTTCAAGCACAATTTTTGTTACAAGAGTCGTAATTGATGTTCAATCATCTGGAATTTCCTCAAGAGTTATGGAGTAAGGATTAATTAAAAATAATCTACACAAACATTTTCAAAACTAGTCTCTTCTTGTAAAAAAGTGCCTGAACTATTACACTGTAAACTACTTTATAGAGTGACGACTTCTTAATTGGTCCACAAAGCTTTTATCAAAAACTATCACATATTCAAAGCTTCACAAGCTCAGTGATAAGAATTCAAGTAAATTTCATGAGCATTAAGCACTTCTAAAATTGCCTGGATTATTATTAATACATTTCAAGCACAATTTTTGTTGTAAGAGTCTTAATTGAAGTTCAATCATCTGGGATTTCCTCAAAAGTTATGAAGTAAGGATTAATTAAATGTAATCTACATAAAACTTTTTCAAAACTAGTTACTTCTTGTAAAAGAGTGCCTGAACTATTATACTTTAAGCTACTTTATAGAATGATGACTCCTTAATTGGTCCACAAAGCTTTTATCAAAAACTATTAGACATTCAAAGCTTGACAAGCTCAATGATAAGAATTCAAGCAAATTTCATGAGCATTAAGAACTTCTAAAATTGCCTGGATTATTATTAATACATTTCAAGCACAATTTTTGTTACAAGAGTCGTAATTGATGTTCAATCATCTGGAATTTCCTCAAGAGTTATGGAATAAGAATTAATTAAAGATACTCCAGTTTTCAGTAAATTTAAGGCAAAAACTTGATAACTTTGCAACGTCTAAAAGTTATGAAATCCCCCAAAAAACTCCCGATTATTAAGTCCGCCACAATCACAGTATTTTCCGCATCATCCGCCAGACTGAGTCGTCCGGCCCGTGGTCATACCGGGTCTTTATCCCCCGTCCTCTCGTCTATAATAAAACCGAATTTATCTATCATTACCAAATCCACATCGAGACACGGGATGAATTTAGATTCGGGCATTAGAAAAAATCCACGTTCGCCCCCCCCCTCAGAACAGACCGAAGCAGAAAAAAAACCCTCGTCGTGCTACAACCCCAGCGCGTGATCTAGGGTTAAAAAAGGCCTACGCGGTGTTGTCGACTTATTGATTGATTGCGTGCACCCGGATTACGGGGAGGATGTGCAGTTGATTCTTTTAATTACGGCCAAGGAGATCATCGCAGTCTTGGGGGGAAGCGATATTAAAAAAATCCGTATCCGTCGCTTGTAGCCAAATTGAGTCTTCAGGAATTAGTGGATTAGCACCCGTAAAATCGTCCCACGTCCCCGGAAGTGGCCTATGTTTCGTTGAAAAGGACCAAACCTAAACTAATGACGGTGTTGCGTTCAACACCTGCCACAGTCTAGTAGACGTGCCCATTCATATGGTAAACGCTTCCAATTAAACGTCATAAAACAAGTAGGCTAATGTACGTTTCCCTTTCCGTTGCTACGCCGTCTGATAGTCGATTGTTACGGAATTGGAAGCACGCCCTTTTTTGATTGGGACGAGGGAACAATCGAGGCATAATAGGTGTTAAGTGCTAATTTATGGTTTCATCGAAAATTGGTAATAATCGACTATGGAGCTCGTTTACCTGTTATGTATAATGTCATAATGATGATGTGGTGAAGAGATTTTTTAATAAATCAATTAGAATGTTTGGATTGATTTTATAGTGATGAATGTGATCAAATATAGCAACAAATAGAACCACAAAGGTTTAAAACTAAGAATTAATTTATTCGTCCTTCTTCATCAATGAATACAATAAAAGAAATTGATACTAAATTATTGGTAAATTAATTAGAAAGTCAGTACTAGTCTTGTAGTTCTTTGTTGTACTCCACCACCCCTCTTTCTTCTATGGTCATCAGAAGAATACATTGAAGAGAAAAAGTGATCACCACCTTTCTAAAAATCCATATACACATTAAGAGAGTCTAAAACCAAAACTAAGTACAACATTGCTCATAAATATTCATCTTAAAGTGATAAAACATAACAACAAACAGAACCACAAAGGTTTAAAACCGAGATTTAATTTATGATTTGAAAGAAAATTGGTACTATTGGTAAATTAATTAGAAGGTACTAGTCTTGTAATTCTTTGTTGTACTCCATCACTTCTTTTTCTTCTATGATCATCAGAAGAATACATTGAAGAGAAAGAGTGATCACCACCTTTCTAAGAATTCATATACACATTATTCTCATAATGTCTCTCGTCTAAAATCAAAACTAAGTACAACATTGCTCATAAATATTCATCTTAAAGTGATAAAATATAAGAACAAGCAGTACCACAAAGAAAATCAGTACTAGTTTTATAGATATTTGTTTTACTCCATCATTTCACTTCCTGCAATGGTCATCAGAAAAGTACACTGAAGAGGAAGAATGATCACAACATTTCTAAGAATCCATAAACACATTAAAAAGTCTAAAACCAAAACTAAGTACGACATTGCTCATAAATATTAATCTTAATGTGATAAAACACAACAAAACAAAGGTTTCAAAACACAGTAACAGATCTAATCATTTTTATGATTGACCATTTACATATTGATACAGAAACGTATAATAAAACTATTTTATATGTTCAGCAAATTGCATCAATTAATTTGATAGTGTTCATATAAATTTATTGGCGTTCTGGACATGGGACTTTGGCCCACATTATGCCAGCACGAAAAGGAAGGTAGTCCCCGCCATTCAGCTCCGGCTCTTTTGGTTGTGTCACATATATTATATCATATGTTAAATTGGGCGTAACATAAAATATTGAATCGGCTCCGCCAGAATCGAATGCACGGAGTTTTATGTCGTGCCAGTAAATGGGGTGTTTTTTTGTTGTTGTTGCTAATTTACGTCCGAGTTAATTAAGTAGGAATTTATTGTAATTTAAGCAAATAAACAAATTTTAATGGCCTACGAATTAAACGACTTCCGAAATTACATCATTTTGGTCGGCGTCTTGTTGCCACACCTTGGTACCCGACTAATTATTCAACGCAAGTACTATTTAAGGTACTCGAAAACAATTAAGTTGACTGAAAAGTTTCCCTGGCCAGACACTTTTTTCGGTTGCATATAAACCGCCTAATAGTCTCCTTATGCTCAAACGTTAAATATCTTTAAGGAGGATGCAATAAAACAATGTTCTGCTTCAGTGGGCTGTGGCGGTCTTCAACTGTTTTAATAAAGCTAATACGATGTCGTCCGTTTTGCCGATACCACTTACGTCGGCCATATTATTTATTTTTTATTTTTTTCTTTATTATTATTATTTCTCTTTGCCCGAACAATTTATGTACGTACAACGATTATGTGATCGTACAAGAATAGCCACACACAGATCGAATTGATGGTCGCATTTTTCCTTTACGATTTTGAAATATTGAGAAGTTCAGGCTTCTATGTTTTATTCATCTTAACTGGTTATGGAAGGTGCTCTATATGTCATTTGTGTGAACTATTAAAATATTAAAATGATGTAATAGGCGTCAATCGTGTGTTAATACGTATACACTATAAATTTTTGAAGAATTATGAAGTTTTGTTTATTAAAAACGTAGACAAATGATTATCAAAGGCTAATTTATGATTTTAAAGAATATTGGTAATAAGCTTTTCACTATTCTTCATTACAATAGCTTAATGTGGAAGAGATGAAGAGATTTTTTAGAAAGAATTAGAGTTTCAACACTAGTTTAGTCTTATAGTTGGTTATTCTAGTCTATTACATCCTTTGTTATACTGAAAAAACGATGTAATAGGCGTCAATCATGTGTTAATACGTCTACACTATAAATTTTTGAAGAAATATGAAGTTCTGTTCATTAAAAATGTAGACAAATGATTAGCAAAGGCTAATTTATGATTTTAAAGAATATTGGTAATAAGCTTTTCACTATTCTTCATTACAATAGCTTAGTGTGGAAGAGATGAAGAGATTTTTTAGAAAGAATTAGAGTTTCAACACCAGTTTAGTCTTACAGTTGGTTATTCTAGTCTATTACATCCTTTGTTATACTGAAAAAAAGATGTAATAGGCGTCAATCATGTGCTAATACGTCTACACTATAAATTTTTGAAGAAATATGAAATTCTGTTTATTAAAAACGTAGACAAATGATTATCAAAGGCTAATTTATGATTTTAAAGAATATTGGTAATAAGCTTTTCACTATTCTTCATTACAATAGCTTAATGTGGAAGAGATGAAGAGATTTTTTAGAAAGAATTAGAGTTTCAACACTAGTTTAGTCTTACAGTTGGTTGTTCTAGTCTTTTACGTCCTTTGTTATCCTGAAAAAAAGACGTAATAGGCGTCAATCATGTGTTAATACGTCTACACTATAAATTTTTGAAGAAATATGAAATTCTGTTTATTAAAAATGTAGACAAATGATTATCAAAGGCTAATTTATGATTTTAAAGAATATTGGTAATAAGCTTTTCACTATTCTTCATTACAATAGCTTAATGTGGAAGAGATGAAGAGATTTTTTAGAAAGAATTAGAGTTTCAACACTAGTTTAGTCTTACAGTTGGTTATTCTAGTCTATTACATCCTTTGTTATACTGAAAAAACGATGTAATAGGCGTCAATCATGTGTTAATACGTCTACACTATAAATTTTTGAAGAAATATGAAGTTCTGTTTATTAAAAACGTAGACAAATGATTATCAAAGGCTAATTTATGACTTTAATGAATATTGGTAATAAGCTTTTCACTATTCTTCATTATAATAGCATAGTGTGGAAGAGATGAAGAGATTTTTCATAAAGAAATAGAATTTCAACACTAGTTTAGACTTACAGTTGGTTATTCTAGTCTATTATATCCTTTGTTATACTGAAAATAAGATGTAATAGGCGTCAATCATGTGTTAATACGTATACACCACAAATTTTTTAAGAAATATGAAATTCTGTTTATTAAAAATGTAGACAAATGATTATCAAAGGCTAATTTATGATTTTAATAAATATTGGTAATAAGCTTTTGACTATTCTTCATTATAATAGCATAGTGTGGAAGAGATGAAGTGATTTTTCAGAAACAATTAGAATTTCAATACTAGTTTAGACTTACAGTTGGTTATTGTAGTCTATTACATCCTTTGTTATACTTAAAAAAAAGATGTAATAGGCGTCAATCATGTGTTAATACGTCTACACTATAAAATTTTGTAGAAATATGAAGTTCTGTTTATTAAAAATGTAGACAAATGATTATCAAAGGCTAATTTATGATTTTAATGAATATTGGTAATAAGCTTTTCACTATTCTTCATTATAATAGCATAGTGTGGAAGAGATGAAGTGATTTTTCAGAAACAATTAGAATTTCAACACTAGCTTAGACTTACAGTTGGTTATTCTAATCTATTACATCCTTTGTTATACTGAAAAAAGATGTAATAGGCGTCAATCATGTGTTAATACGTATACACCACAAATTTTTGAAGAAATATGGAATTCTGTTTATTAAAAATTTAGACAAATGATTATCAAAGGCTAATTTATGATTTTAAAGAATATTGGTAATAAGCTTTTCACTATTCTTCATTACAATAGCAAAGTGTGGAAGGGATGAAGAGACTTCCATTAAATCTATTAGACAAAGATTTATTTAGTGTTCATCAGTAAAGAGGTCACTTATCCATTATAATGTCATAAATTGGAATGTTTAGACACTTTTTTAGTCTTATAGTTCTTCAATGTGCTGTATTATTGCCCTTTGTTCCATTTTTATAAATTACAGCCATGTATTTAGTATATATAGGTTCTGCTCATTAAAGAAGAATACATCCTATTGTTAGTTAAGTTTATTATTAAAAGTAATATTTATTTGATTACACATACACACACACACAAATCAAATTAGTACCTAGCCTTAAATCATCTTTTATTCATCACGACTGACCGTGCTAAATGCACGAGATGTCAATTGCGTGTCTAGACAATTTTGCTAAAGTCTATTTCACGCCGATTTTCTTTAAACATCACGGCCAGACCGGTCACATTACGGACCCTGTAAGTAACGAGGGTTGCAATCGGAGAAATCGCACTGCCCCGGTCTAAGGCATGTTGATCGATTAGGGCATAACAAATGCCCGTCGCCAGGAATGTTACTGGCAAGTGACCAAAGGCCAAAAGGCAGTAATTTCCCAGTTTGATAGATGTATTTTCCTTGCACACAGTCGAACAATTTAGTTGTCGACTGAGAGCATGATTGAAACCTTTTTCTATTAGTTATGTGATCTTGGTCATGGGTGTTATTATTGTGATTACCATTCGTCAGAGCTAAGTCTTGCCATTATTACATCACCAGCACAAACACTCTCTTCAAAAAAAAGCTTCAACCTGATAGAAAAGTGAGTTTAACAACTCGGGTAATAAACTTGATACTTTAATTGATTGAATGCAACTTCTGGCAGAATTACTGAAGTTATGAGGGCGGAATATAAAGTTGTCGAACAACAATTTGGGGGACTAGACGAGAACGACATATTAGTCAGATGAAGCGTAAGGTCAGTAGTGGAGTTTGAAACATAAATTGAATTTTCACTACATTAGTTCCTGTTGGGGACACTTCTACTTTTACGACATTGATTCGGCTTAATCAGGTGCACAATTAGAATGTGTTGATTAAAATAGCCCTGCCAATGTGTCTATTAAAGAGGGCTCCACTTAAGTAGCTTCAACCATTCCAAGGACTAACTAACTTCTATAAATTATAATGTATTAATGTGACCTCGAATAGTAAATCATGTTTTTTTCTATAATTTACCAAAATCCATCACACAAAACCCATTAAAATTATATTTCGTGATCGGCATCAGTCGAAAATCCGAAGCCAATTTATTATCGTGGACAGTTTCGAATTAAATAACATTTAGCATTCGTCGTAATGGCCTGGATAAATTACGGGACGATTGTTCATTTTTCCCCCCGTTCTGATTAAACGTCATATTGACTGGCGTGCTCGAGAAAATTTCCGTTGGGCCCGTATCGGCTTGTCGCATGTCGTCTTACCCAATCCTAATCATTCGGCATGCGATTTATATATTAATGAGTGTTTTGTTTTGCGTATCTGTAACGTTCATCCTTCTATTACCAAGCGGGGACCCCCAAAATGTTCCGCTTCAGCCTTCCGATGAACGTTTCTCGGCCTTACCGACTGTTTTAAGGCCCCAACTGGTCAACGTGAGAAGTTACAACGTTGTATTTGCTGAAGGTTCATTAACTGGAGCTAGATCAATAAGTTTTAGGCCCAAATTAGTCGATTTTCCTCCGAAGGTTTTTGGGGACCACTGCCCCCAATTGATCGGACCAATCTCTGATCCTCCCTGAGGCCGGCGGATACGAACGCGACACCAGGTGACGTCTCTGCCGTAACGGGCGGTGGATTTGTCAAATTTTGATTTATAATTTTCGTCCACCCCCCGCACCCCCTCGCGACGACGCGACCAAATTATCCGGCGATGACATGATTTCCGTCGTTTATGCGATTTTCGTGTCCGCGACCACATTATATTTTATTCTACGCCGTAAAAACTCGTTCCACTTTTGCCCTTCGGGTTTTTCGGGGGACGACGGAACTGATTAAGTCGATTTTCATCTTTCCGTTCGGAGAACGGACACGGAATTTTCGGCGTGATTTATTCGTGACGGTTTTGTTTTATTGGTTTCTGGCGTTTTTCGTGAATCGGGGAATTAGACGATGTGTCTTTGGGCGCGCTATTAACATTTTTTTCCAACGGATTTATGGGCTCATATTAATATCACCAGATATTTTTGAGGGGACTCGATAAAGTTTTCACGTTATTTTTCATCCAGTCGAAACTGTTACAATTTATAACGGTTTTGGCTTACTGGGCAAACATGTAACTTTCAATCGTAATAACTTCTTAATTCTGGATGATTCATCACTTCATCTTGACTGTCGTCGACGATACCTCAATTAAATCGACACAATTTTTATTGATTTGGAATTTATGTACACCACTTCAGTAGAAGAAGTAAGAAGAAAATAATTATTTTGTTTTCTAATTGTAAAAAACTTCTTTTTATCCTTCTTATCTCTGTAGCTCTCAGTCTGGACCTTCATCACTTCTTCTTGACTCTGCTCGAAGCTACTTCAAATAAATCAACATATCTTTCTTTATTTGAAATTTATTCACACCACTTTAGTAGAACAAATTAGTAAAAGAGAATTATTTTGTATTCTAATTGTAGAAAACTTCTTTCCATCGTTCTTAGCTCTGGTAGTTGTCCATCTGGGACTTCATCACTTCATCTTGACTTTCGTCGACGATATTTCAATTAAATCTATACAACTTTTCTCTATTTGGAATTTATGTCCACCATTTCAGTAGAAAAAGTGGGAAGAAAAGAATTTGATTGTTTTCTGATTGTAAAAGACTTCTTTTTAACCTTCTTATCTCTGGTAACTCTCAGTCTGGACCTTCATCACTTCTTCTTGACTCTGCTCGAAGCTACTTCAAATAAATCAACATATTTTTCTTTATTAGAAATTTATTCACACCACTTTAGTAGAACAAATTGGTAGAAGAGAATTATTTTGTATTCTAATTGTAGAAAACTTCTTTCCATCGTTCTTAGCTCTGGTAGTTGTCCATCTGGGCCTTCATCACTTCATCTTGACTTTCGTCGACGATACTTCAATTAAATCGATACAACTTTTCTTTATTTGAAATTTATGTACACCATTTCAGTAGAGAAAGTGGGAAGAAAAGAATTTGTTTGTTTTCTGATTGTAAAAGACTTCTTTTTAACCTTCTTATCTCTGGTAACTCTCAGTCTGGACCTTCATCACTTCTTCTTGACTCTGCTCGAAGCTACTTCAAATAAATCAACATATTTTTCTTTATTTGGAATTTATTCACACCACTTTAGTAGAAGAAATTAGAAGTAGAGAATTATTTTGTATTCTAATTGTGGAAAGCTTCTTATCGTCGTTCTTAGCTCCGGTAGTTCTCAATCTGGGCCTTCATCACTTCATCTTGACTTTCGTCGACGGTACTTCTATTAAATTGACACAATTTTTCTTTATTTGGAATTTATGTACACCACTTCAGTAAAAGAAGTGAAAAGAAAATAATTATTTTGTTGTATTTTATCCTTTTTATCTATGGTAGCTCTCAATCTGGCACTTCATCACTTCTTCTTGACTCTGCTCGAAGCTTTTTCAAATAAATCAACATATTTTTCTTTATATGGAATTTATTCACACCATTTTAGTAGAAAAAATTGGAAGAAGAAAATTATTTTATATATTAACTGTAGAAAACTTGTTTTTATCATTCTTAGCTCTGGTAGTACTCAATCTGGAACTCATTTCAACTTTACTTTTATCGAAGCTACTTCAGTTAAATTGTTCCGTTTGAATACAAAATGTATTTTTGTTAATTGTGCTCATTTAAAGACTCCATTAACTATTTTCAGCCCTTAAGAGTTACACGAGGGGCTTCGTGCATTTTCCAAAACAACTCGAACATAATTGTCATGAATGTTAATGACGAAAATAAAACCGTAAATGTATCACTAGCTGCTTGTAATAAAATGTCACTCATCATACAAATTACCAAAAACATAAACGATAAATTATCAAATTTTAAGGGCCCTTCGTAGTATCGACAAAACTTTTTAAAATGCGACCAGTCGAGTCATCGCGACTTTATGTAAATATCGTTCGGCATTATTAGAGATAAATACGGCCAGATAAGAATGTAGAGGCAATTCGTTAATGGGAATTATAGAAAATTGGACGGTTCAACCGAAAATTTGGAAAACCCGGCACACGCAATTGTCTGACATCAAATTAGGAGGTCATCAATAATACAATTTTAGATTCGATTAAGGATAAATTGTCGTTTAAAGGACCAGAACGGGCAATAAAATCGTAATTTTATTTAAACTCGTTGACACACAATTTTTCCGGGCCGATACCCCCGCTATATTTAAGGCCGTTTAAGCTTGTCACCGATGCCCTTTTTTTTCCAACAAAACGGTCGCATATGGCGTTGGGGCGCGTCTGTCGCCCATAAATTCCCATCAATACAAATAATTCCCAATAATTACAGATAAAATTCCAACAAATGGCGTTTCTAACGTCCGCTCTAAGTGCCAGACACCACTTTGGCCAAAGGTCACACCTGTGACTGCGTAAATGTGTTGCTACTGCGATCGATGCTCAAGAAACTGGCTGAAATTCGTTCTGGAAGACCGTGTACGGTGGTGTAAAATAATCGCCGGACACCCGGTCCGAGTGGCATGCAATCGCTCATTATTAGAAGATCGGGTTACCGGGTACCCAGTGCGTTTTGTTTCTGGTGCGTTTGACGCAAGCCGCTACGCCGGGGAACCATTCAGAACGCATCCGCACCAACGTCTTTCATTCGAAAACAAATCGGGCTCCATTCAGTGCCGGTGCTGCGGTTTTTCGGGACGAGATGACCATGAGACTACGCATTGCCAATCAGCGGGTTTTAAATGCACTCGTACTGTTTGGGTTGTACAGTTGTGCGGTGCTGGGCTTCGTCATTGCCCTCTATTAAAGGGGAAGTGACGTCTTTAATTTGTTTGGTGGCTTATGAGGTACTTCTGGTAATGGAAAATATATAATATTTATTCTGTACGCAAAATATCATTAAAAAATCCTTATTAGACAATTTTTGAGAAGAGAATTAAGAAATAGGTGGTTTTTGGAGAAACTTTCTTAAGTAGATTACTTAAAAAGTAATAATTGAAGAGACATTTCTCATTTCTATTTCAAAATCACTTTTTAAACTATGGAAACTACCTCTAAAATTTGGTATTTCCATGATTTATCTTTACCAGAAGTTCTGTATAGGAAAAGGAGAGAAATATAAAATACAGAGTCTTTAGATTTAGTTTTTAAACTCTAGTTGACAAAAATCTTAAAAAATCTTGTTTGTAAAAAGTAAAAATTGTAAATTTTTGGATGTAGGACCTCCAATATTAATGAAAGAAGGAGGATAAATAAATAAGCCATTTTTTAAGTAAGGAACTTAACATCTTCCACTTCTAAGGTGTATTTGAAAAAAGAAGCAATTGTTATTTCTATTCCAAATTATTACTTTCTAGACTATGGAAATTACCTCTAGAATTTGGTACTTCCATGATTTACCTTTACCAGAAGTTCTGTATAGGAAGAGGAGAGAAATATAAAATACAGAGTCTTTAGATTTAGTTATTAAACTCTAGTTAACAAAAATCTTAAAAAATCTTGTTTGTAAGAAGTAAAAATAGTAAATTCTTGGATGTAGGACCTCCAATATTAATGAAAGACAACAGAATAAATAAATAAACCATTTTTTAAGTAAGGAACTTAACATCTTCCACTTCTAAGGTGTATTTGAAAAAAGGAACAATTGTCATTTCTATTCCAAATTATTACTTTCTAGACTATGGAAATTACCTCTAGAATTTGGTACTTCCATGATTTACCTTTACCAGAAGTTCTGTATAGGAAGAGGAGAGAAATATAAAATACAGAGTCTTTAGATTTAGTTATTAAACTCTAGTTAACAAAAATCTTAAAAAATCTTGTTTGTAAGAAGTAAAAATAGTAAATTCTTGGATGTAGGACCTCCAATATTAATGAAAGACAAGAGAATAAATAAATAAACCATTTTTTAAGTAAGGAACTTAACATCTTCCACTTCTAAGGTGTATTTGAGAAAAGGAACAATTGTCATTTCTATTCCAAATTATTACTTTCTAGACTATGGAAACTACCTCTAGAATTTGGTATTTCCATGATTTATCTTTACCAGAAGTTCTGTATAGGAAAAGGAGAGAAATAAAAAATACGGAGACTTTAGATTTAGTTTTCAAACTCTAGTTGACAAAAATCTTAAAAAATCTTGTTTATAAGAAGTAAAAATTGTAACTTCTTGGATGAAGGACCTTCAATATTAATGAAAGACAAGAGAATAAATAAATAAACCATTTTTTAAGAAAGGAACTAAACATCTTTAAAGCTACCACTTCTAATGTGTATTTGAGAAAAGGAGGAATTGTCATTTCTATTCCAAATAATTACTTTCTAGACTATGGAAACTACCTCTAGAATTTGGTACTTCCATGATTTATCTTTACCAGAAGTTCTGTATAGGAAGAGGAGAGAAATATAAAATACAGAGACTTTAGATTTAGTTTTCAAACTCTAGTTGACAAAAACCTTAAACAATCTTGTTTGTAAGAAGTAAAAATTGTAAATTCTTGGATGAAGGATCTCCAATATTAATGAAAGAAAGAGAATAAATAAATAAGCCACTTTTTAAGTAAGGAACTAAACATCTTCAAAGCTCCACTTCTAAGGTGTATTTGAAAAAAGGAGTAATTGTCATTTCTATTCCAAATTATTACTTTCTAGACTATGAAAACTACCTCTAGAATTTGGTACTTCCATGATTTACCTTTACCAGAAGTTCTGTATAGGAAGAGGAGAGAAATATAAAATATAGAGACTTTAGATTTAGTTTTCAAACTCTAGTTGACAAAAACCTTAAAAAGTCTTGTTTGTAAGAAGTAAAAATTGTACATTCTTGGATGAAGGACCTCTAATATTAATGAAAGACAAGAGAATAAATAAATTAGACACTCTACCACTTTAAAGGTGTATTTGATAAATAAATAAAATAAATTATTACTTTCTAGACTACGGAAACTACTTATTTGTTCTACACAAATGTAATCGTCAACAAATCAATTTCTACAAGTTTAAACATTAACTTTTTAATGCATTTTTTTGAAGTCATATTAACTTTTACTTTTCCATGTACTGGAACTGTTAACTCACCCCCCTCGTTCATTCCCCGACATTAAATACGGCATCGATCCACTTTAACAACACTAAAACTAGCAAAAAACACAAATAAAACAAACGACAATACAAATGCAAATACGTAAAATGACCCAATAAACCGTCGAGAATAGACAATAATTTTGAGGATCACGAAGATCCGCTCCAGACAATAAAATGCCGAATCGAAGTATAAAATCCACAGAGTTAGGCGTTTTAAATAATAAAACTCGATGCTGACAATCATTTCGTATGATAATGTCTGGCTTGAATGTATGTTGTGTAAATAAATTAGTGGATAAATGATAATATAAATATGGATCTTAATGCTGCCTTTTCAACGTGCTGTGATTTGTTGGCGGGAGGCACGATACCTTTGACTTTGTTACGGGCCCATACATTTCTATGCGTAAGATTTAAAACCGTACGCAAATGAATAAACATGAGCGCCGACGAATAAACCACCATCAACGGTGTCAACCTGTATGTGACAAAACAAAACAAAACAAAACAAAAAAAACACAAGAAATGGGAGACCGTACATTGTCGTCGAGAAGTCGGACCATTCGAAAATTTAGAAAAAAGGAGCTCGCGGTCGTACGAATTAATGCGAGTTTTTTACGGCGTTTAGCAGGAAACGGAATGGAATTAGTTTCGGAGCCGGGCTCCTAAAACGGTAGCCGCATAGTTTGTCCGGTTCCACGAAATCAAGATATCCACCGGATCGATCGTCCTCTGATTTCCGATAAGTCATGGCGCACTGGACCCCACCGACACAGTCCGCCCGAGCCACGCACAATCATCCGAAATCGAACAATCTTTTCCAAGTTATTGATCGGTTAAAGAAGTCTTTGAGGGTGTGAAGTTAGTTATCGATAAACTCTTGAAAATGTCAGCTGCGTATTCATTTCCTCCTCTATTTTCCTAACATCTTAGAATCCCTCAAAAAGCTTTACCTGTAAGGAAGCTATTGAGTGAGTAAAACTGATTATTAATATAATCCCTCCACAATGTCAACTATGTTTCATTACTAGATATGTAAAAAAGTTTTTGAGTGACTGAAATTAATTATTATTAATCTCCTGACAATTTCAACTGAGCAGTTATTACCCTCCTTATTTTCTCAGCATCTTAGAGACGATAATGAATGATCAATCAATAGTATCAAGCAAATCTTTAATAAATAATTTGTCACTCAGAGAATTAGATCTGTAAGAAAGCTTTAGAGAAAGTGAAATTATTTATTAATTATCACTGAGCAATATCAATTATTTTTCATTTCTAGATTTGTAAGAAAGTTTTTGAGTGAGTAAAATTGATTATTCATATAATCTCTCCACAATGTCAACTATGTTTCATTACTAGATATGTAAAAAAGTTTTTGAGTAAGTGAAATTAATTATTATTAATCTCCTGACAATTTCAACTGAGCAGTTACTACCCTCCTTATTTTCTCAGCATCTTAGAGACGATAATGAATGATCAATCAATGGTATCAAGCAAATTTTTAATAAATAATTTGTCACTCAGAGAATTAGATCTATAAGAAAACTTTCGAGTAAGTGACATTATTTTTTAATAATCTCTGTTAAATATCAATTATTTTTCATTTCTAGATCTGTAAGGAAATTTTTGAGTGAGTAAAATTGATTATTCATGTAATCTCTCCACAATGTCAACTATGTTTCATTACTATATATATATATATATATAAAAAATTTTGAGTAATTGAAATTAATTATTATTAATCTCCTGACAATTCTGACTGAGAAGTCACTACCCTCCTTAATTTCTCAGCATCTTAAAGACGATAATGAATGATCAATCAACAGTATCAAGCAAATTTTTATTAAATAATTTGTCACTCAGAGATTTAGATCTGTAAAAAAACTTTCGAGTAAGTGAAATTATTTATTAATTATCACTGAGCAATATCAATTATTTTTCATTTCTAGATCTGTAAGAAAGTTTTTGAGTGAGTAAAATTGATTATTCATATAATCTCTCCACAATGTCTACAATGTTTCATTACTAACTATGTAAAAAAGTTTTTGAGTGACTGAAATTAATTATTATTAATTTCCTGACAATTTCAACTGAGCAGTTACTACCCTCCTTATTTTCTCAGCATCTTAGAGACGATAATGAATGATCAATCAACAGTATCAAGCAAATCTTTAATAAATAATTTGTCACTCAGAGAATTAGATCTGTAAGAAAACTTTCGAGTAAGTGACATTATTTTTTAATAATCTCTGTTAAATATCAATTATTTTTCATTTCTAGATCTGTAAGGAAATTTTTGAGTGAGTAAAATTGATTATTCATGTAATCTCTCCACAATGTCAATTATGTTTCATTACTATATATATATATATATATATATATATATATATATATATATATATATATATATATATAAATTTTGAGTAATTGAAATTAATTATTATTAATCTCCTGACAATTCTGACTGAGAAGTTACTACCCTCCTTAATTTCTCAGCATCTTAAAGACGATAATGAATGATCAATCAACAGTATCAATCAAATTTTTATTAAATAATTTGTCACTCAGAGAATTAGATCTGTAAAAAAACTTTCGAGTAAGTGAAATTATTTATTAATTATCACTGAGCAATATCAATTATTTTTCATTTCTAGATCTGTAAGAAAGTTTTTGAGTGAGTAAAATTGATTATTCATATAATCTCTCCACAATGTCTACAATGTTTCATTACTAACTATGTAAAAAAGTTTTTGAGTGACTGAAATTAATTATTATTAATTTCCTGACAATTTCAACTGAGCAGTTACTACCCTCCTTATTTTCTCAGCATCTTAGAGACGATAATGAATGATCAATCAACAGTATCAAGCAAATTTTTATTAAATAATTTGTCACTCAGAGAATTAGATCTGTAAAAAAACTTTCGAGTAAGTGAAATTATTTATTAATTATCACTGAGCAATATCAATTATTTTTCATTTCTAGATCTGTAAGAAAGTTTTTGAGTGAGTAAAATTGATTATTCATATAATCTCTCCACAATGTCTACAATGTTTCATTACTAACTATGTAAAAAATTTTTCAGTGACTGAAATTAATTATTATTAATCTCCTGACAATTTCAACTGAGCAGTTACTACCCTCCTTATTTTCGCAGCATCTTAGAGACGATAATGAATGATCAATCAACAGTATCAAGCAAATTTTTAATAAATAATTTGTCACTCAGAGAATTAGATCTGTAAGAAAACTTTCGAGTAAGTGACATTATTTTTTAATAATCTCTGAACAATATCAATTATTTTTCATTTCTAGATCTGTAAAAAAGTTTTTGAGTGGGTAAAATTGATTATTCATATAATCTCTCCACAATGTCTACAATGTTTCATTACTAACTATGTAAAAAAGTTTTTCAGTGACTGAAATTAATTATTATTAATCTCCTGACAATTTCAACTGAGCAGTTACTACCCTCCTTATTTTCTCAGCATCTTAGAGACGATAATGAATGATCAATCAATGGTATCAAGCAAATTTTTAATAAATAATTTGTCACTCAGAGAATTAGATCTGTAAGAAAGCTTTAGAGAAAGTGAAATTATTTATTAATTATCACTGAGCAATATCAATTATTTTTCATTTCTAGATTTGTAAGAAAGTTTTTGAGTGAGTAAAACTGATTATTAATATAATTTCTCCACAATGTAAGCTATATTTCATTACTGTATATCTAAAAAAGTTTTTGAGTGATTGAAATTAATTATTATTAATCTCCTGACAATTTCAACTGAGCAGTCACTACCCTCCTTATTTTCTCAGCTTCTTAAAGATGATAATGAATGATCAATCAATAGTATCAAGCAAATTTTTAATAAATAATTTGTCACTCAGAGAATTAGATCTGTTTTTGAGTGAGTAAAATTGATTATTCATATAATATGTCCACAATGTCAACTATGTTTCATTATTAGGTATGTAAAAAAGTTTTTGAGTAACTCTAATGAATTATTATAAAATTCCTAAATCTCAGAGAAGTTAATGAATGATCAATCAACAATATCTAACAAATTTTTAATAATTAATTAGTTATTCAAAGGATTAGATCTGTAAAAAAGTGAATGAATTAATAATCTATTGATGATGTCAATTAGGTTTCATTATTAGATGTGTAAGGAAGATTTTGAGTGAGTGAAAACTCACAAACATGTTTTATCATTAGATCTGTGAGAAAGCTTTTAAGTAAGTAAATTCTCTTAATAATAATTAATGACACAAGAATTTTTAACTCATAAAACTGGACAAAATGTTTTTGAGTGAGTATTTAGATAATTAATTATTAGAAGTACTGTTCAACGTTAATCTGTCGAGGAGTACCCCAACATTATTAGTCTTGGTGGAACTGAATGAAGCATTTTCGCGACGTCCACCGTTTGATTCCATTGTGCGGTCCGCGTTCATTTCGTTATTTAGTGCGCCTCCGTCCGCTGCCATCGTTCGCCAACCGAAGAAACAAACAAAGATATTCGTAGTTCTGGCGAGCTAATCAGATGCCCCGATGTTTTTGTTTTATGGACACGACCGCTCTTTTGTTCTGCACCCCGTTTTCGTTCTCATTATATTCAAATCACGGGTGGGATACTAATCTGGCCGTCCGCGGCCTCCGTCGTTCCGATTCAACGGCCGATAGAAAAATATGTTTACGGTCTTTTGTCCGGCGCTGGACGCACGAATAACATTACCAACGACGACGGTACTGCTCGGCGTGTGGGTGGGTGCAATAAAATCAATCCGATTTGGGAGCTTTCCGGACATCGGACACGACACGAATTCTGTTACGTTCAATTTGCCCCGTGTTTATGCGATGGTCCGAATTGAGACGTTCCATTGTCACACGGCCGTAACTCACAGCCACCCCTTGACAAATGGACCGGGTGGGGTGGTGTGCCGGGCCGCGGCTAATAGTCGCCGCATATGCCGAAAAACCGTTTCGGTTTCAATTGATTTTAAGTGTTCCGGACGATAAACACACGTAGCTACACGCAAACAAACATGTACTTAGGGACGAGAGGAGCGGACGACTCGGACGGCGTTTGATTTATCGGGGGACGCGTAATGGTCATATCTGGACGCGAGATTAATTGTATGGTCGGGTTGTACAGGTGGATTTAGAACCGTTTTGCACAATGTAATTGAGAATGTCATAATTCATGGGGATTGCTGGCTGTTTTTAATCGTACCCTTCGTACTTATTGTATGATAATTATATGGAAAAATTATTTTTGCACGTACTTGCTTTTACCACTTCGTCATTATTCAATTATGTGCTTTAACTTTATGTGATTTATTAAGCTTTATTATAAATAATTATTTGAATGTAACAAAATACTGTATTCATTATCTTAATTAAGTTTTTTTTGTATGAAAATAATTTTATAATAAACTGTCAAACCTGTTAATAATTTAAAAAATAAACTGTACCCCTTTATAGCATCAAACATTCTGTCTAATACATTACTAATTGGTTTCTTGAATTCTAATTATAAAATACTAATAAATTAATGTCAACTTTAAAAAAAAATATATTATTTTCATACTTATTTTTTATTTTATTACACTTTATATAAATAATTATTTGAATATAACTAAATACTGAATTGATTATCTTAATTAATTGTTTTTTGTATGAAAATAATTTTATAATAAACTGTCAAACCTGTTAATAATTTAAAAAATAAACTATACCCATTTAGAACATCAAAAACTAGATTTGTAATTTATACTAATCTAAACATTTTGTCTTAAAATTCTGTCTAATACATTACTAATTGGTTTCTTGAATTTTTATTATAAAATACTAATAAGTTAATGTCAAAATTTAAAAAAAAAAATAAGTATTGTCATACTTATTTTTTTTATTTTATTACACTTTATTATAAGTAATTATTTGAATGTAACAAAATACTGAATTGATTATCTTAATTAAGTGTTTTTGTATGAAAATAATTTTATAATAAACTGTCAAACCTATTAATAATTTAAAAAATAAACACTACCCGTTTATAGCATCAAAAATTCTGTCTAATACATTACTAATTGGTTTTTTGAATTCTAATTATAAAATACTAATAAATTAATGTCAACTTTAAAAAAAATATATATTATTTTCATACTTATTTTTTATTTTATTACACTTTATTATAAATAATTATTTGAATATAACTAAATACTGAATTGATTATCTTAATTAATTGTTTTTTGCACGAAAATAATTTTATAATAAACTGTCAAACCTATTAATAATTTAAAAAATAAACTATACCCATTTAGAACATCAAAAACTAGATTTGTAATTTATACTAATCTAAACATTTTGTCTTAAAATTCTGTCTAATACATTACTAATTGGTTTCTTGAATTTTAATTATAAAATACTAATAAGTTAATGTCAAATTTTTTAAAAAAAAATAAGTATTGTCATACTTATTTTTTTTATTTTATTACACTTTATTATAAGTAATTATTTGAATGTAACAAAATACTGAATTGATTATCTTAATTAAGTGTTTTTGTATGAAAATAATTTTATAATAAACTGTCAAACCTGTTAATAATTTAAAAAATCAACTGTACCCATTTAGAACATCAAAAACTAGATTTGTAATTTATACTAATCTAAAAATTTTATCTTAAAATTCTGTCTAATACATTACTAATTGGTTTCTTGAATTTTAATTATAAAATACTAATAAATTAATGTCAAATTTAAAAAAAAATAAGTATTGTCATACTTATTTTTTTTATTTTATTACACTTTATTATAAGTAATTATTTGAATGTAACAAAATACTGAATTGATTATCTTAATTAAGTGTTTTTTGGATGAGAATAATTTTATAATAAACTGTCAAACCTGTTAATAATTTAAAAAATCAACTGTACCCATTTAGAACATCAATTGTATTATGAAAAATAAATTATTGTGCTGAAAAAACTGAAAATTTTATACAAAATATCAAAAGGCTTAAATTAAATTGAAAAATCATATTTTTTTCAACTATTCTATTATTTTTTTAACAATTTCTTTATTAAATATAGAATTAAGGAATGAAGAAATTTTATACTAGACTAAATGAATTCAACATAGAAACATAAAAAATGAAAAAAATGTATTGCCCATTATATTATGAAAAATAAAATATTGTGCTACAAATGTGCTGAAAAAACTGAAAATTTTATATGAAATATCAAAAAGTTTAAATTAAATTGTAAAATTCATCATAATTTTGTTCACTGTTCTGTTGGTTTTAAAATGTTATTAGTATATTTATACTTTTAACAATTTATTTATTAAATTTATAAGGATGAAAAATTTCTCTTGTGTGTACAAAAGTCTTAAAATTTTAGTTAATATAATATTTATACTGACTGTTTTGCCCATTGTATTACGAAAAATAAAATGTTGTGTTGAACAAGTCCTGAAAAATCTGAAAATTTGATATAAAATATGAAAAGGTTTTTTTTTTCAACTATTCTATTGGTTTTAAAATGTTATTAGTATTTTAATGCTGTTATCAGTTTTTTATTAGATTTAAAATTAAAGAATGATACATTTCTTTTGGATGCACAGAAATATTAAATAATAAATTATAATTAATACCTTAAGTTTTATTTTTTAAATATGATAATTCCTCTATTTAAGTACTTCAAATAATATTTTATACTAACACTAATTTATTACTATAAAATTATAATTAATTATTTGAAGAATATTATAAACTATAGAATTTGATTAAATTATTTAATTTCTCTTAATATCAGATATTCTGAATAATTTTTACAATAAAATGACTAAATTCAACGTTCAAATATAAAAAAATATTAAAAAAAAATATATCGCCCCTTGTATTATTAAAAAATATTATGCTGAAAATGTGCTGAAAAACCTGAAAATTTTATATAAAATATCAAAAAGTTTAAATTAAATTGTAAAATAAATTTTAAATCATTTCATCATAAGTTTTTCAACAATTCTCTTGGTTTTAAAATGTTATTAGTATATTTATACCATTAGCAATTTCTTTATTCAAATTAGAATTAAGAGATGAAAAATTTCTCACAAAAATTTATATAAAATTGCCCATTGTATGAAGAAAAATAAAATATCGTATTGAAAATATGCTGAAAAAACTGAAATTAAAAGATATATATATCAAAAAGTTTAAAATAAATTATAAAATTCATTTTAAATCATTTCATAACAATTTTTTCAACGATTCTATTGATTTCTAAATATTATTAGTATATTTATAATTTTAACAATTTCTTTATTAAATTTTCAATTGTGGAATGAAAACTCTCTTATGTAATAACAAATATGTTCATTAAATTATTTTTAATACTTAATTACATACGTTTAATTTTCTAAATCTGATATTCTTCTTTATTGAACTACTTCAAATAATATTTTATCATAAAAATGTAATTTTTACTGAATATTATTGTGTAAACTATTATATTATAAATATAATAAAACATAAAAAATTTAATAAATAAAAAATTATGAAAACGTAAATATTTTTCATAAAGTATGTCTGATGTAATTTATTAATATTCTTTCTTCAGTAGTTTTTTATAATTTGAATATTCTAATTAAATTAATTAAACCGTTTAATACTAATAATAATGACATTTCACAAAAAATAAAATTTGAATCATATATTCAAATTTCCTATAATATAATAATACAAGTTTATATTAAATTGGTAAATACTATTGAAAATTTACTTAATTTTTAAGTATAAAGAGGTAATTAATAGGACACTAAAGTTTAAAAACTCTTAACAAAACTAATATTACTTCAAGAGATTAAACTGAGGTTTTATAGAAAAATATTCCTTTGTAAGAAAATAGTGAATTAAACGTTTAATTTTTTTATTTCAACAGATTTATATAAACTAATTTTTTATTTATTTTCTTAATAAAATTGTAGTTTTATATGTTGTTATATATAAAATGTAGTTTTTTATTAATTAAATCTATATTTTTAATGGTTTTATTTTTATTATGGAGTATATTATTATTAAAAAACTTAATTCCTAATTTTAGTTTGTTAAAATAAAATATGAAGAATAATATTTTTATTACTCTAACAAAATATTTCAAAGTAATTAAATAATTAACTAACTAACTAAATTCACATTGATTTAAGTAGAAAATGAATGTAGTAAATTATACGTTCAATTCTTGTGTTTATATACGTCAACAAATTGTAATTAAGTGTTAAAATTAACAATAAACATAATTTGTATTTTTTATATTATATTTTATATATTAACAAGTACAGTTAAGTGTCTATATACAAATTGAACATAAAAATAGATGTACCTAGTATTATATATGTACTATGGTCCCATAAAACATATAAAAAATTATGTAATTACTTACCTATAAGTATGGCAATTCTGAAAATAGTACATATTAATTTCAACACCACAGAACTGTTTTAAATTCAATTGTTTTCAAATAGTTACTTATATATTTATAATTTATACTCCATATGTAATAAATTATATTTCTTTGACTTAGTTTAATATTTGGTATACAAATACTTAATAATTAATTAAAATAATTAAACATAATACATGTTATATTTTGATTATTAATAAAAAAACAAAAATTATTGAAGCAAAAATTAAAATAATCCATCTAAAAAACTTCATATTTTTATTAGTTCACCAGTTTCATTTTATTTACCATAAACCAACAATTATTTAACGAAGGTAAAGCCAACATTACTTAATGAATAAAAAACAAATCAAAAAATTTAAATTACATATATATAAAAAAAATTATTTAATGCCCGATAAACAAAGCCTGAAAATCCATTCGTCATGAACAATCCTCGAAATTCGCATGTGCATTTCGAATTACAAACGGCAGCGTCTGGTGAATACGCCATTTTTTCCCCGCTTTTTTTTATATAATACGTAAAACGTATCGCTCGAACCCAACAAAAAGGTACTCCACTTTTATCGCATTAAAACGCTTTTTATCTATACTTTGCGTATAACATGAAGCTTATATTGTCCGAAGCCACGCTTCGGAAAATCCCTCGGGATTTGGCGGTCGAGGCATCTGTCGGCGAACGGCTGAAGCTTGGTAGATCGACGTCGGTGGGGGACTGCAGTGTTCTGCGTCGGTTTTCGGAGTGGATTAATGGAAACTGTAGATTGTTCGTCGACTTGTATTAAAGATTTTTATTTGTTTTATAACAATTATTGCACCCAATAGGTGTAAATTCAGTTATTAACGAATAATTAAGAGTAAATTTGATGTGAGGCATATAAAAAGCTTCACAACTAATTGAAAACACAAAAATTCAAAGAGAAGAGACTTGTTCAACTTACAACAACTAAACCAATTCGCCGATTTCAAAAGCTTTTGTCAGTGGCCGACTTTGATCGGTCCCAGATTTGATTTTTTAATCCTTTCGGATGATATTGTCCGGCCTATGGGACACAACAATGGCACAACAAAGCTAAAAGATATCATATGCCTGATAATCCTTTTGTCGCTCTCTTAAAAGATTAACTCAACGACCGAATGATGCCGCTTAACAAATTGGTGAGATGTTTTCAAAATAGATTTGTCTTCGAGTGCCTTGCATCTTGAAGGCGGTTGTGCGTTTGTATGGGTGAAGAGGGTTGAAAGGATTGATGACAGACAACTGGTGTCGGACAATGGGGAACAACAGTAGTTAAATGTTTGGAAGGAATTTAAAAGTAGAGTTGAAGGAATTATGATGATAATTAGCTAATACTGTCGATTTTTGAAAGAAATTTAAAGGTAACAACTAAAAACTTTTGAAGAAACTTCACCATTAGTCGATGTAGGGCACCAAATCCTAAATGGAGGAATAAATGCAGCAATTATACAAACTACTTACAGTAATTAAACATTTGGAAGGAATTTAAGAATACAATAGAAGGAATTTTGATAATAATTAGCTAATACTGGCGAGTTTTGGAAGAACTTTAAAGGCAACAACTAAAAACTTTTGAAGAAACTTCGCCACTAGTGGATGTAGGGCACCAAATCCTAAGTGGAGGGACAAATGCAGCAATTGTACAACTTACTTACAGTAATTAAACGTTTGGAAGGCATTTAAGGATACAATAGAAGAAATTATGATGATAATTAGCTAATACTGGCGATTTTTGGAAGAAGTGTAAAGGTAACACGTAAAAACTTTTGAAGAAACTTCACCATTAGTGGATGTAGGGCACCAAATCCTAAGTGGAGGAACAAATGCAGCAATTGTACAAACTATTTACAGTAATTAAACGTTTGGAAGGAATTTAAGAATACAATAGAAGGAATTTTGATAATAAATAGCTAATACTGGCGAGTTTTGGAAGAAATTTAAAGGTAACAACTAAAAACTTTTGAAGAAACTTCACCACTAGCGGATATAGGACACCAAATCCTAAGTGGGGGAGCAAATGCAGCAATTGTACAAACTACTTACAGTAATTAAACGTTTGGAAGGAATTTAAGGATACAATAGGAGGAATTATGATGATAATTAGCTAATACTGGCGATTTTTGGAAGAAATTTAAAGGTAACAACTAAAAACTTTTGAAGAAACTTCACCACTAGTGGATGTAGGACACCAAATCCTAAGTGGAGGAACAAATGCAGCAATTGTACAAACTACTTACAGTAATTAAACGTTTGGAAGGAATTTAAGAATACAATAGAAGGAATTTTGATAATAAATAGGTAATACTGGCGAGTTTTGGAAGAAATTTAAAGGTCACAACTAAAAACTTTTAAAGAAACTTCACCACTAGCGGATGTAGGACACCAAATCCTAAGTGGAGGAACAAATGCAGCAATTGTACAACCTACTTACAGTAATTAAACATTTGAAAGGAATTTAAGAATACAATAGAAGGAATTTTGATAATAAATAGGTAATACTGGCGAGTTTTGGAAGAAATTTAAAGGTCACAACTAAAAACTTTTAAAGAAACTTCACCACTAGCGGATGTAGGACACCAAATCCTAAGTGGAGGAACAAATGCAGCAATTGTACAACCTACTTACAGTAATTAAACGTTTGGAAGGAATTTAAGAATACAATAGAAGGAATTTTGATAATAATTAGGTAATACTGGCAAGTTTTGGAAGAAATTTAAAGATAACAACTAAAAACTTTTGAAGAAACTTTACCACTAGTGGATGTAAGACACCAAATCCTAAATGGAGGAGCAAATGCACCAATTGTACAAACTACTTACAGTAATTAAACGTTTGGAAGGAATTTAAGGATACAATAGAAGGAATTAGGATGATAATTAGCTAATACTGGCGATTTTTGGAAGAAGTTTAAAGGTAACAACTAAAAACTTTCGAAGAAACTTCACCATTAGTGGATGTAGGGCACCAAATCCTAAGTGGAGGGACAAATGCAGCAATTGTACAAACTACTTACAGTAATTAAACGTTTGGAAGGAATTTAAGGATACAATAGGAGGAATTATGATGATAATTAGCTAATACTGGCGATTTTTGGAAGAAATTTAAAGGTAACAACTAAAAACTTTTGAAGAAACTTTACCACTAGTGGATGTAGGACACCAAATCCTAAGTGGAGGAACAAATGCAGCAATTGTACAAACTACTTACAGTAATTAAACGTTTGGAAGGAATTTAAGAATACAATAGAAGGAATTTTGATAATAAATAGGTAATACTGGCGAGTTTTGGAAGAAATTTAAAGGTCACAACTAAAAACTTTTAAAGAAACTTCACCACTAGCGGATGTAGGACACCAAATCCTAAGTGGAGGAACAAATGCAGCAATTGTACAACCTACTTACAGTAATTAAACGTTTGGAAGGAATTTAAGGATACAATAGAAGGAATTTTGATAATAATTAGCTAATACTGGCGAGTTTTGGAAGAAATTTAAAGGTAACAACTAAAAACTTTTGAAGAAACTTTACCACTAGTGGACGTAAGACACCAAATCCTAAATGGAGGAGCAAATGCACCAATTGTACAAACTACTTACAGTAATTAAACGTTTGGAAGGAATTTAAGGATACAATAGAAGGAATTAGGATGATAATTAGCTAATACTGGCGATTTTTGGAAGAAGTTTAAAGGTAACAACTAAAAACTTTCGAAGAAACTTCACCATTAGTGGATGTAGGGCACCAAATCCTAAGTGGAGGGACAAATGCAACAATTGTACAAACTACTTACAGTAATTAAACGTTTGGAAGGAATTTAAGGATACAATAGGAGGAATTATGATGATAATTAGCTAATACTGGCGATTTTTGGAAGAAATTTAAAGGTAACAACTAAAAACTTTTGAAGAAACTTCACCACTAGTGGATGTAGGACACCAAATCCTAAGTGGAGGAACAAATGCAGCAATTGTACAAACTACTTACAGTAATTAAACGTTTGGAAGGAATTTAAGAATACAATAGAAGGAATTTTGATAATAATTAGGTAATACTGGCAAGTTTTGGAAGAAATTTAAAGATAACAACTAAAAACTTTTGAAGAAACTTTACCACTAGTGGATGTAAGACACCAAATCCTAAATGGAGGAGCAAATGCACCAATTGTACAAACTACTTACAGTAATTAAACGTTTGGAAGGAATTTAAGGATACAATAGAAGGAATTAAGATGATAATTAGCTAATACTGGCGATTTTTGGAAGAATTTTAAAGATAACAACTAAAAACTTTTGAAGAAACTTCACCACTAGTGGATGTAGGGCACCAAATCCTAAGTGGAGGAACAAATGCAGCAATTGTACAAACTACTTACAGTAATTAAACGTTTGGAAGAAATTTAAGGATACAATAGAAGGAATTATGATGATAATTAGCTAATACTGACGATTTTTGGAAGAAGTTTAAAGGTAACAACCAAAAACTTTTGAAGAAACTTCACCACTAGTGAATGTAGGGCACCAAATCCTAAGTGGAGGAACAAATGCAGCAATTGTACAAACTACTTACAGTAATTAAACGTTTGGAAGAAATTTAAGGATACAATAGAAGGAATTATGATGATAATTAGCTAATACTGACGATTTTTGGAAGAAGTTTAAAGGTAACAACCAAAAACTTTTGAAGAAACTTCACCACTAGTGAATGTAGGGTACCAAATCATAAGTGGAGGAACAAATGCAGCAATTGTACAAATTACTTACAGTAATTAAACGTTTGGAAGAAATTTAAGGATGCAATAGAAGGAATTATTGATAGTAATTAGCTAAAACTGACAATTTTTGGCAGACATTTAAGGGTATCAACCAAAAACTATTGAAGAAGCTCACCTCCGGTGGATGTAGGGCACCAAATCCTAAGTGGTGTAACAAATGCAACAATTGTACAAACATATCACTTACAAATAAGTAATTCGATAGTGCGGAGCAACGAATGCGGTTGATACGCTCTCCTTTGCATTCATCTCGTCATTGCCATTGTACATTTCCGACCAAACAATTGTGCAAAACTAAAAACTGATATAAGTTGCTTTGTCGTTAGATAAGTGATTTTTCCTCCGGGGCACAAATAACATAATATAAACGTTTTCAAAGGCTTTTTGTCGCAGATTACCTTCGGGCAATTGTAGAAACACAATGGGGACATTCAGCGTAATACAATATGTTTGAGAATGGCGCTGCCAATTCGGTTTGTTCCAATCGAGTAGATACGGCTCTTTGGACGTTTTATTTATAGGAAATTATCCTTTCGGTTGTATCTGTCGGCGTTCGTTCCACCATTGGCGGATCGAATGTTTGTGCGGATTCCTGAAATGTCATTAAAGAAGTTTTCCCAGCAATTTGGCTCCGAACGTTTTATTTCTGGTCCCAGTCTTTGGAGTTTGAAATGAGTTTTTCGATTTCAACGAGGTTATTAATCCATCAAATCGAGGTAAAATCGTTATTTTATAAATACATAAATCACATAGAAATATTCATAAATATGTATTTGTTTTGGAGCATTTTTGTCACATATTGTCTGTGTTTGTTTTAACATTTTAAACGTTAAATATTTGTTAACGGCAACGTTAAATATTTGTAAATATTATAATCAGTCGGTCAAACATGATTTTTAAGCTTTTTGAAGCTTCAACAAGCCAATCAATACGATCCGAGCCCGTCGTAATGACCTGTAAGTGTCACCGACAAGTGTTCACGGTGCTCGACGCACGTTCAAAACGTAGAATCCTTCTTCAATGCCGTCCCGGCATCTCCACGGTCCATCAAAGCGTGATCGTGAAGTGGCTGGCGGCCAGACAAAGCCAGACCATCCCGCTGAACGCAGACGGGAAGGCGGTTTCGGGTCTTGGTTTCAATGGATGATGCATCTGCTCCTTTTTATCGGGAGATAGTTGAGATAATGCGAAGGCTAATTGTATTACCGATGCACAATGCAAGAAGACCGCACCGCTCTCGAGGGAGTGGGGTAAGGAAAAACAAATTGTTCTGTGTGAGGATTTGTATTTTTACCATTTACTATTTAGTATCGCTTAATATTTTCTTATGTTTGTTGGTTTGTTTCGCTGTGATTTATTTGGAAAGGTTACAGTGAGTAGCTGAAGAGTTTTGAAGAGTCCACAACTCTCTCACCATCATCATCATCATCAATTCTATTGAATGAAGAGTTGAATTTCCTTAAAAGCAATATTAAAGGTATGTAAATATATAAAAAAGTCTGACTTATAAGACAAATTATATAACAATTTAAAATTTATCCCTAATTATCTTTAATAAAAACATTAATATAATGACATATACACTTAGTTTTTTACTATTTTTTTCTTTAAACAAGACTGATCAAAAACTACTTTAATATCTCCTATTAAATATAAAATTATATGGCAGACTTGTTTGTAATATAAAAACTAAATTAATGTTAGATTTAAGGCGAGATTTCAAGTAATAATATATTATTAATATAATCATTTCTGAGATAAACTGTCGCTATAACAAACATGTATGATTAAATAGAGTACACCTAACGGTTATTGTCATGTTCCCTTTAACCAGGAGTTAACTGCAAGTTAATTATATAATTATATGAATATTTTAGAAAATAATTGTAAATGTAGATAATATTTTTAACCTCTTTCTACTTTTAAAAAATATGTAATTGCTTTCTTTGATTTAAAATTACCTTAGGTTATTATTAGTTAATTATAAGTTTATTGAGTTACTACTATCTAAAAGAAAAGATAATATTATAATATTAAATAAATAAATATATAAATTATTTTAAAATTCTTAATACTCTACAAATTTTAAAATTTTTAACATAAATAAAATATATTAAATTCAAATATATTTATATAAATGCTCTATAAAATAATAAATTCGACAGAAAAAATCTGAATAGTATAAAATCTAATTGGAAAGTTCCTCACTTGATTCTATAAAAAATCCTTAAATTTATTCGTTCCTGAGAACTTTAAAAGTTTTGAATTTGGACAAATTAATAAATTATTAATTTATTTAGATATATTTGATTAAGAAAAAAAAACTACTACATAAATTAATAAATTTACCAAAAAAATTAGATGATGAAAAATCTATTAGGAAAGTTTACTATTCATCAATTAATTTTATCAAGAATTAATTAAAAGTAAACTAATTGCTAGGAGTACTTAAATACTTAAATTTAGTCGTTCCTGAAAACGTTAAAAGCTTTGAATTTGAACAAATAAATAAATTATTAATTTAGATGACAAAAAAATCTATTAGGAAAGTTTACTGGACATCAACTAATTTTATAAAGTATTAATTAAAAGTAAACTAATTGAGTACTTTAATACTTAAATTTATTCGTTCCTAAAAACTTTTAAAGCTTTGAATTTCTACAAATTAATAAATTATTAATTTATTTAGATATATTTGATTAAGAAAAAAAACTTCTACATAAATTAATAAATTTACCAAAATATTTACATGATGAAAAATCTATTAGGAAAGTTAACTAGTCATCGATTAATTTTATCAAGAATTAATTAAAAGTAAACTAATTGCTAAGAGTACTTAAATACTTAAATTTATTCATTCCTGAAAACTTTAAAAGCTTTGTATTTGAACAAATTAATAAATTATTAATTTATTTAGATATATTTGTTTAAGGAAAAGACTGCTACATGATAAATTTTCCAAAAAATTTAGATGATGAAAAATCTATTAGGAAAGTTTACTAGACATCAATTAATTTTATTAAGTATTAATTAAAAGTAAATCAATTGTTAAAAGTACTTAAATACTTAAATTTATTCGTTCCTGAAAACTTTTAAAGCTTTGAATTTCTACAAATTAATAAATTATTAATTTATTTAGATATATTTGATTAAGAAAAAAAAACTTCTACATAAATTAATAAATTTACCAAAAAAATTAGATGATGAAAAATCTATTAGGAAAGTTAACTAGTCATCGATTAATTTTATCAAAAATTAATTAAAAGTAAACTAATTGCTAAGAGTACTTAAATACTTAAATTTATTCGTTCCTGAAAACTTTACAAGCTTTGAATTTGATCAAATTAATAAATTATTAATTTATTTAGATATATTTGATTAAGAAAAAAACTGCTACATAATAAATTTACCAAAAAATTTAGATGATAAAAAATCTATTAGGAAAGTTTACTAGACATCAATTAATTTTATTAAGTATTAATTAAAAGTAAACCAATTGTTAAAAGTAATTAAATACTTAAATTTATTCATTCCTGAAAACTTTTAAAGCTTTGAATTTCTACAAATTAATAAATTATTTATTTATTTAGATATATTTGATTAAGAAAAATAACTGGTACATAATAAATATACCAAAAAATTTAGATGATGAAAAATCTATTAGGAAAGTTAACTAGTCATCGATTAATTTTATCAAGAATTAATTAAAAGTAAACTAATTGCTAAGAGTACTTAAATACTTAAATTTATTCTTTCCTGAAATCTTTAAAAGCTTTGAATTTGGACAAATTAATAAATTATTAATTTATTTAGATATATTTGATTAAGAAAAAAAACTTCTACATAAATTAATAAATTTACCAAAAAATTTACATGATGAAAAATCTATTAGGAAAGTTTACTAGACATCAATTAATTTTATTAAGTATTAATTAAAAATAAACTAATTGTTAAGAGTACTTAAATACTTAAATTTATTCATTCCTGAAAACTTTTAAAGCTTTGAATTTGTACAAATTAGTAAATTATTAATTTATTTAGATATATTTTATTAAGAAAAAAAACTACCATACAAATTAATATATTTACCAAAAAATTTAGATGATGTAAAAATTATTAAGAAACTTTACTAGTTAACAATTAATTCTATCAAAAATTAATTAAAAATAAATTAACTGCTATGGTTACTTAAATATTTAAATTTATTCGTTCCTGAAAACTTTAAAAGCTTTGAATTTGTACAAATTAATAAATTTACCAAAAAATTTAGATGATGAAAAATCTATAATAGATATATTTGATTAAGAAACAAACTAAAATAATTTCTAGCTAGGGTTACTTAAAAACTTAAATTTGTTAGTTCCTGAAAACTATTTTTTGATTTATCTCTATTAATAAAACTACTTAAAAGCTACCCTGAAGATATATAAAGTTGGAATTTTTATTTTGAGCTTTAAGAACATTTAAAACTCATTTTTAGCTCAAGTTTTCATTTAATAAGTCATAATTCAATCATATTTCCAGTTGAAATAATATAGAAAACATATTTTGATGCCGGATATTATGTAGTAAACAATTTTTTACACGTCAAAATTCCACTTCATCAGCTAAGTTTAACAATACAAAGTCTTCAGCTGATTTGTTCGGATTAACTTCCAACATTTAACAGCACAAGACGTGAATTAGACAATGGAACAGATCGCCTATTTGGATATCGAACCGCCCCCCGTAGACGGCTAATAAACTTTCGAGTGGACCCATTCGCCGAGACGATAATTGCGGATATCCTCGGCAACAAAACGACCAAGGACCTGAACAAAACGAAAACGCAGTTAATCGAATTAAGAGGTCCGGATGCATGCCACCATGTACGCACACCGTGCATATCGATTCGGGCGCAAGATAAAAACGGCCGTGGAGTTAATTAATGCGTTTTCTTGTTTCGTAACGGCGTAAGTGGCTCAATTATTTCCTCTCCCTGGTGTCGAGTGGCACACAACATGGACCCGTTCGAGTGGCATTCGTTTTAATTTCAGCCCTTTCCCATTACGGTCCAACCCTCGGGGCCGCGGCGTTTGTTTGGTGCACGGGAGGGCACAAAGGACCCTCGCGACAAAACATGGCGTGAACCGTTTTTGAACGCCGGAATCCATTCCGGAGTCATTTCCGATGTGAATTAAATAAATCAGATATCTATGATTGTTTTTTTTTTAAGTTGAAATCTTACTTAAATTTGTCCAAAGCGGAGATTTTTCAGGTTTTCAGGAACCCACATATTTAATGGTGTAACTGAATCTTCCAACTAGTTTTTCCACCACCTAATATTTTTTAACAATTCGAAAAATGAACGAAATTCCATTTAAAATTGTCCAAATTCAAAATTTTTCAGGTTTTCAGGAACCCACATATTTAATGGTTCAACTAAATCTTCCAACTAATTTTTCTACCACTTAATATTTTTGTTATAAATATACACAATTCCAAAGAACGAAGCAAACATTTAGGACGGGCAAGTGGAAGACATCTGATGGGGGGACCGACCACCCCCCCTAGAGGAAACAGCGTACGTCTATTTCCCTTGAAAGGATCGCTGAATTGAATTTCAGGAAAAGCGAATCCTCGAGCGGGAGATTGGGTTGTTTCCTGTTGCGAGGGGATCCGTAACGGTAATGGGGCCTCCCTTTTTGCGCCGCACCAACGCACCCGGTATATGGCCGGAGCGGACGACGTTCCGGCGTGGCCCGGAATTCCATAGGTAGTGTACCTAAGTTGCAGTGTTTGACATTTAATTAAATTCATTGTGATCACGGCCCAACTGGGGGTTCTGTTTTTATTTTACTTGAGAGGCTTGTTTAGTTTTATTGGGAACTTACGAGTTTCTAGGGGGAAGACTTCAGATAATGTTTTTGAATTTTGTTACTCATCGTATATTTCTAAGAGCAGGTTTCATAATTTATGAAGCACAATACACATCGACATACTTCACTAAATTAATTTATATAAATACATTAATTTTGATAAAATAATGTCAGATTTTTATTATATTTTTTTTTTAAATATTTATAATTATGAAAATTCTTAGTACATTTGTCCGAATTTAAAGTATTTAATCTAGTAATAATTTCTGAAAGTTTTATAATTAATTATAGTTATTATAGTTTTAATTATTTTATTAAAGAAATTTTAACTTGAATTATAATAAATTATTTTTGGTAAATGTTCTAAAAAAATTTACAAAAATGAAAACTTCAAAAAGTAACAAATTCTTAAAGTTTTATAATTAAATACGAAAGCTTTTATTATATGAAAGACTGAAATAAAAAGTTTTAAGCATAATTTAAAAATATTTTAAGCGGTTTATACGTTAATTAATCTAATTAAAAAATTTTAATGTGAATTATAATAAAATATTTCTGGTAAATATACTGCAAAAAGTATATGAAATTGAAAATTTAAACCAGTATGAAATTCTTAAAGTTTTATAATTAAATACGAAAGCTTTCATTAGAAAAAAGGCTAAAATAAAAGTTTTAAATGTAATTTTAATATATTTTAAAGGTTTTATAGGCTAATTAATCTAATACACAAATTTTAACTTGAATTATAATAATTTTTTTTTGGTAAATATACCACAAAAAATATACGAATTGAAAACTTGAACCGGTAACAAATTCTTAAATTTTCATAATTAAATACGAAAGCTTTCATTAGAAGAAAGATTAAAATAAAAGAATTAAATTAAATTAAAACATAATTTTAACATATTTTAAAGGTTTTATGGGCTAATTAATCTAATACACAAATTTTAACTTGAATTATAATAATTTTTTTTTGGTAAATATACCACAAAAAATATACGAAATTGAAAACTTGAACCGGTAACAAATTCTTAAATTTTCATAATTAAATACGAAAGTTTTCATTAGAAGAAAGATTAAAATAAAAGAATTAAATTAAATTAAAACATAATTTTAACATATTTTAAAGGTTTTATGGGCTAATTAATCTAATACACAAATTTCAACTTGAATTATAATAATTTTTTTTTGGTAAATATACCACAAAAAAATATACGAAATTGAAAACTTGAACCGGTAACAAATTCTTAAATTTTCATAATTAAATACGAAAGCTTTCATTAGAAGAAAGATTAAAATAAGATAATTAAATTAAATTAAAATATAATTTTAACATATTTTAAAGGTTTTATAGGCTAATTAATCTAATACACAAATTTTAACTTGAATTATAATAATTTTTTTTTTTTTTTGGTAAATATACCACAAAAAATATACGAAATTGAAAACTTGAACCGGTAACAAATTCTTAAATTTTCATAATTAAATACGAAAGCTTTCATTAGAAGAAAGATTAAAATAAAAGAATTAAATTAAATTAAAACATAATTTTAACATATTTTAAAGGTTTTATGGGCTAATTAATCTAATACACAAATTTCAACTTGAATTATAATAATTTTTTTTGGTAAATATACCACAAAAAAATATACGAAATTGAAAACTTGAACCGGTAACAAATTCTTAAATTTTCATAATTAAATACGAAAGCTTTCATTAGAAGAAAGATTAAAATAAGATAATTAAATTAAATTAAAACATAATTTTAAGATATTTTAAAGGTTTTATAGGCTAATTAATCTAATACACAAATTTTCACTAATATTTTGGTAAATATACCAGAAAAAATTAGAATATTTTTCTAAAAAAAAATTTGAACCAGTAACAAATTCTTAAATTTTTATAATTAATTGCGAAAGCTTTCTTTAGAAGAAAGACTAAAATTAAACGTTTTAAATATATTTTTAATATACTTTAAATGTTTTATATGTTAATTAATCTAATACACAAATGTTAACTTGAATTATAATAAAATATTTTTGTAATTAAATACGAAAGCTTTCCTTAGAAGGCTAAAATAAAAAAGTTTAAATATAATTTTAATATATTTTAAATGTTTTATACGTTAATTGATCAAATACACAAATTTTAACTTGTTTAATTATAATAAAATATTTTTGGTAAATATACCAGATAAAATATACTAAATTGAAAATTTAAACCTGTAATAAATTCTTAAATTTTTATAATTAAATACAAAACCATTTATTAGAAAAAAGGCCAAAATAAAAAGTTAGTTTTAATAGTTAAAAAATAGTTTTAATATATTTCATTTGTTTTATACGTTAATTAATCTAAAACACAAATTTCAACTTGAATTATAATAAAATATTTTTGGTAAATATACCACAAAAAATATACTAAATTGAAAATTTGAATCGGTAACAAATTCTTAAATTTTTATAATTAAATACGAAAGCTTTCATTAGAAGAAAGGTTAAAATAAAAAGTTTTAAACATTATTTTAATATATTTTAAACGTTTTATACGTTAATTAATTTAATACACACTGAAAACTTGAACCAGTAACAAATTCTAAATTTTTATACTTAAATACGAAAGTTTTCGTTGGGAAAAAATTTTAAATATACATTTTAATTACTTTAACTTAATAATAATTTTAACAAATTTCATATTTAAAAAAAAGCTTTTGAACTTTAAGCTTTTGATATAATGAAAACCACAGTCAAATTAAAATTTGAGCTGCTAAGAAAGTTTTCAGTAGAAGAAAACTTAATAATAATATATTTTAAATTATTTCAGTAGAAGAAAACTTAATAATAATAATATATTTTGATAAGTTTTTTTCTTGTTTCTTTCATGTTTAACAAAAAGCTTTATCGAAGATTAAAATTTGAGATACAAATTAAGTTTTCAATAGAAGAAAGGTTAGAAAAAAAAGTTTTAAACATAAAAAATATATTGTTGCAAGTTTAAAACATTAGTTTAAATCTAAAACTTTCTCATGTGCAAATGTATACTTTATATTCAAAAATTGGTTTAATTATAGAATTTAATTTTATTTAAAACTTTAAATCAATATCATTGTCATTTATTAACAACATTTATAGATTTATTTAGAACGTATTAAATGAAATTATGTTAAATATATTTGTACCACAATATACACATAAAATAGCAAATTTTATAAAATAAAATTACAATTTACAAGTCATCATACACCGGATATAAAAAGCTCTCAAAAGAATTGCTGTATCTGTTCGCAACTGTTTTGATATGTGACCGTGTGTGTGTGTGTGTATGTGTGTACACATCCTGAAAAGCGTTCCCCGGCAAAGACGTCTCGACAACATGTTTGCCGTTCCAATCATCCGCAGACCGTCTCCTTAAACACAATAAACAACATGCCCGCACGACACATTCCCAGTCCCGGCGTGCGTCCTGCCCCCGGAACCTCGTCCCCGGCTTTGCATCCGACAAACAAACGCGGCCGCCCCACGTACGCCGCCGTCTCTCATCAAAACGTCGCGCTCGAACGACGCCCGTCCGCCATGTTGGGACGCCATCGCGATCGTCCTTTGTTCGCGGCGGTCGCCTTTGTCGTGCGGCGCGTCGTCACGGACCCGGCCCCGGGGGGAGGTGATGCTAAGGCGATCGGCTATCTTATCTCGTCGTGGTCCTGGGGGACCTCGTGTTGGGGCATCTCGAGCTTTGTTGTTCCTCGTCGACGTTTCGGCTTGATGAACACTTTTGTGTTAGACTGTATATAATATTTGAAAGCTTTTTTGTACTCTCTCCAACCATGCTGTTTATGTGGAAACATATTTTTTGGAGAAGCTGCTGTAGGAGTATAACTAAAGGTCTGGATAATGGGTTGAAGCTGGTAAACCTGGTGGAACAGTACTTAAAAATGCTTTAACCCGAGAAAGGTTTTGATAATTGAATGGCGGACTGTTGGAGGGATTTTACATGTTAGCTACCTGCCAAGAGGTCACACCATCAATGTAACAGTTTTCTGCTCACAAATTGGCCAAGTTTATGAAAAACTTACTGAAAGATGAGCTTTTTCAATCAATAAAAGATATGTTTTTTAAGTTAAGCTCTATATAATATTTGAAAGCTTTTTTGTACTTTCTCCAACTATGCTGTTTATGTGAAAACATATTTTTTGGAGAAGCTGTTGTAGGAAAATAACTAAAGGTCTGGATAATGGGCTGAAGCTGGTAAACCTAGTGGAACAGTACTTAAAAATGCTTTACCCAAGAAAGGTGTTGATGACTGAATGACGGACTGTTGGAGGGATTTTACATGTTAGCTACCTGCCAAGAGATCACACCATCAATGTAACAGTCTTCTGCTCACAAATTGGCCAAGTTTATGAAAAACTTACTGAAAGATGAGCTTTTTCAATCAATAAAAGATATGTTTTTTAAGTTAAGCTCTATATAATATTTGAAAGCTTTTTTGTACTCTCTCCAACTCTTCTGTTTATGTGAAAACATATTTTTTGGAGAAGCTGTTGTAGGAAAATAACTGAAGGTCTGGATAATGGGCTGAAGCTGGTAAACCTGGTGAAACAGTACTTAAAAATGCTTTACCCAAGAAAGGTGTTGATGACTGAATGACGGACTGTTGGAGGGATTTTACATGTTAGCTACCTGCCAAGAGGTCACACCATCAATTTGACAGTCTTCTGTTCACAAATTGGCCAAGTTTATGAAAAACTCACTGAAAAACGAGCTTTTTCAATCAATAAAAGATATGTTTTTTAAGTTAAGCTCTATATAATATTTGAAAGCTTTTTTGTACTCTCTCCAACTATGCTGTTTATGTGAAAACATAATTTTTGGAGAAGCTGTTGTAGGAAAATAACTGAAGGTCTGGATAATGGGCTGAAGCTGGTAAACCTGGTGAAACAGTACTTAAAAATGCTTTAACCCAAGAAAGGTTTTGATAATTGAATGGCGGACTGTTGGAGGGATTTTACATGTTAGCTACCTGCCAAGAGGTCACACCATCAATGTAACAGTCTTCTGCTCACAAATTGGCCAAGTTCATGAAAAACTTACTGAATGATGAGCTTTTTCAATCAATAAAAGATATGTTTTTTAAGTTAAGCTCTATATAATATTTGAAAGCTTTTTTGTACTCTCTCCAACTCTGCTGTTTAAGTGAAAACATATTTTTTGGGGAAGCTGTTGTAGGAAAATAACTGAAGGTCTGGATAATGGGCTGAAGCTGGTAAACCTGGTGGAACAGTACTTAAAAATGCTTTACCCAAGAAAGGTGTTGATGACTGAATGGCGGACTGTTGGAGGGATTTTACATGTTAGCTATCTGCCAAGAGGTCACACCATTAATGTAACAGTCTTCTGCTCACACATTGGCCAAGTTCATGAAAAGCATACTAAAAGATGAATGGAAAGCTTCCTTCTAATAAAAGGAATCACATTTAATAAAAAAACTTTAAGCTCAAGTTTTAATTTCTCATATATATTTTATTATATTTATCAACAAATATTAATAATATTTTAATTAGAATGAATTTCTTGTATATGTATAGAAAAAATATTGTAGCTATAACTCAAATGTTTCCGACACTTTCAGAATCTGACGGATTTAGTTATTATTAATAATTAAACCTGCAAAACAATTTTAATGGAACGTCACAAATTCCGCAACCATTTACGCGGCCATGTCCGAGGCACCATTAAAAGCATTTATGGAAAAACGCTAAAATCACCGACCATCCAAACACAATTAGCCGCGAATTTAATAATGCATCGTCCTGAAACGGGAACAGCATCGACATGAGAGCGATGAAACGCGCTCCGCGACCGGCACGTGGCTCGTCGGTGTCCGCGCCTTTAATTATCATCCCTCAATTATTTATCGGCCGGCTTTCCGGCATCGGACCGAACCGGAATGCATTACGGACGTGAACAATGGACACGGCATCGATCTGTCCCCAAACGTTGGATGCATTATTCGCATGGCGACGTCCAATTTTACGAATTCATTCAAGATTCATTTCTATGGCTGCCTGTTGGGTGGAGGAAATGTGAAATGGCTTTTCTATCAACGTTCTGCTGGCTAATTCATGCCACCAGGAGAAAGAACGATTAAACTCAATTTTAAGCCAACTATTAGGTAAAAAATTGGGCAATATAAATAATGGTCACATGGAAAAATGTCTGGACTATATGGTGGATGAGTTGGAACTTCCCATTTAACATTTTGAAGCTTCCGTTGAGTCTCTAATAAGACCTGTGGTCTTGGGTTGCCATGAAGAAGCAGAAACAGCTTTTCTATTAACTGAAAAAATTCTTGACCAATTTGTGAGCAGAAGACAAATATATAACCTTTCTTGTACTAAAGTACTGTTCCACCAGGTGTACCAGCTTCAGCCCATTATCCAGACCTTCACTATCCTCCTACAGCATCTTCTTCAAATAATATGTTTCCACATGAACAGCAGAGAGAGGAGAGAGCATGAAAAAGGTTTCAAATATTATATAGAACTTAACACAACGGAATACCTTTTTTATTGATTGAAAAAGCTCTTCGTTTAGTTTTTCATGAATTTGGACAATTTGTGAGCAATGTTTTTATTAGAAGAAATATTATATAAAGAATTATAAATATAATTTTAAAATATTTCGTGTTTTATACATTAATTAATACAATAAATTCTAACTTAGAAGAAAACTTTAAAGTTTTTTTAGGAGAAAACCTTAAATAAAGAATTTTAGACATAATTTTGAAATATTTCGAATGTCTTATACATTAATTATTATAATTAATAGATTCTAACTTAAATTAAACCAAAATTTTTTTGGTAGATAAAAATAATATATATATATATATATATATATATATATATATATATATATATATATATAATATAAGGTTTAAAATTTCAGCTTCAAGCTTTTTCATTAAATATGAAAGTTTTTATTAAAAGAAAGCTTTAAATAAAGAATTTTAAACATAATTTTAAAATATTTTGAATGTTTTTTACATTAATTAATATAATTATTAGATTCTAACTAATTAAACCAATATTTTTTTGTAAGATAAAATAAAATATATATAGGAGGTTTAAAA
This sequence comes from Aethina tumida, assembly GCF_024364675.1. Taxonomy (NCBI): domain Eukaryota; kingdom Metazoa; phylum Arthropoda; class Insecta; order Coleoptera; family Nitidulidae; genus Aethina; species Aethina tumida. Next base: position 15,541,089 of record NC_065440.1, on the reverse strand, counting down.
CTTGAGCTTAAAGCTTTTTTATTAAATATGAAAGTTTTTATTAGAAGAAAGCTTTAAATAAAGAATTTCAAACATAATTTTAAAATATTTTGAATGTTTTATATATTAATTATTACAATAAATAAATAGATTCTAACATAAATTATACTATTTTTTAGTGGGGATAAAATAAATTATATACAAGAGGTTTAAAATTTGGGTTTTTATTAAACGTGAAAGCTTTTATTAGAAGAAAGCTTTAAATAAAGAATTTTAAATATAATTTTAAAATTTAGAATTTTTTTCAGATAGGTTGAAAACCTATATATATATATATATATATATATAGGTTTTAAACTTAAGCTTTAAGCTTGTTTACTTACTACTAATACTTGGTATATTTAATATTAATTAAAATAACATGATAATAAAAAGAGTCACATGTCAAATATATTTGGAAATTTCATTTAAACTTTAAAACGAGTGATACATCATCCGAATTCGGTGCACCCCGCATCGAAAGCGCTTAATTAAGCCCGAATCAAGCACTGTCACGCACATCCCCCCAATTCAATTACATCGCCCCCGAAGTTTGCATGCGGTCCGCTCTCGAACATTAGAACACCAATTTCCGCCCGCTATCTCGGCAGATTCGCACGGCCGGGCAATGGGGCCCACCCGCCCCGCGTTTCATTGTGCGACAAATCGCGATCGCGTCCCCGCGCCCCAACCACCCCGCGGATGGGCGTTCCGGGGCGCCCGGCGGGGTGTGTGTGTGCGACGATACGGACACGATACGGGGGGACATTCGCACACACGTGTTTCGTATCGTGTGAGACGGGCCGAGGGGTAATTAGAATTTTCGATTTGGGGGATGCTGGCCGAGGGGCCGGAGGGTCCGTCGACTTCGGTCCGACGATTGAATGCGGGCCGCTCGCGGCTAATGGGTTTAACGGTTAATAATGGTGGCGATGGGCTTTATTGCTATTTGTTCCGATACTTGTGCCCGCCGTGTTGACACAAACGTTTTATAATGTTCCGTATTAAACAAACAGAGTCTCTCTCAAAGTGTGCTCGCCGCTTGTTTTCTTTTATTTAATAAGAACACTCTATTTGTTCATACAATTAATTAAAAATATTAAAGCATTGTACAAATAATAACATACACATATTACATTTTATTAAATAGTTTCTTCAGTTTGAAATTATTTATTAATTTGTGGAGGTATAATATAAACATCACGTTTATTTTATTTACCAATACATATTAGTATATCTATTTATTATATTAATTAATATATAAACTATTCGAAATATTCTAAAACTGTGTTTAAAATCTTTATTTAAAGTTTTCTTCCATATTTAATAAAAAGGCTTCAAGCTCAAGTTTTAAGTCTCCTGTATATATATATATATTATTTTATCTTATTATTTTTAAATTTCTGTATTTAAAGCTTTCTTCTAATAAAAACTTACAAATTTAATAAAAAGTTTTTAAATGTCCTATATATATTTTATTTATCTACAAAAAAATTATTAATATAATTTAAGTTAGAATCTATTAACTATATTAATTAATGTATAAAACATTAAAATTCTTTATTTAAAGCTTTCTCCTAATAAAAAATTTCATATTTCATAAAAAACCTTCAAGCTCAAGTTTTAAGCCTCCTGTATATATTTTATTTTATCCATTCAAGAGAGAGGAGAGAGCATGAAAAAGGTTTCAAATATTATATAGAACTTAACAGAACGGAATACCTTTTTTATTGATTGAAAAAGCTCTTAGTTTAGTAAGTTTTTCATGAATTTGGACAATTTGTGAGCAATGTTTTTATTAGAAGAAATTTTATATAAAGAATTATAAATATAATTTTAAAATATTTCGTGTTTTGTACATTAATTAATATAATAAATTCTAACTTAAATTATACTAATATTTTATTTCAGATGAAATAAAATATACATATTATAGGAGATTTGAAACTTCAGCTTGAAGATTTTTTATTAAATATGAAATTTTTTATTAGAAGAAAACTTTAAATAAAGAATTTTAAACATAATTTTAAAATATTTCGAATGTTTTATACATTAATTAATATAATTAGATATAGATTCTAACTTAAAATAAATCAATATTTACCAATACATATTAGTATATCTATTTATTATATTAATTAATATATAAACTATTCGAAATATTCTAAAACTGTGTTTAAAATCTTTATTTAAAGTTTTCTTCCATATTTAATAAAAAAGCTTCAAGCTCAAGTTTTAAGTCTTCTGTATATATATATTATTTTATCTTATTATTTTTAAATTTCTGTATTTAAAGCTTTCTTCTAATAAAAACTTACAAATTTAATAAAAAGTTTTTAAATGTCCTATATATATTTTATTTATCTACAAAAAAATTATTAATATAATTTAAGTTAGAATCTATTAACTATATTAATTAATGTATAAAACATTCGAAATATTTTAAAATTATGTTTAAAATTCTTTATTTAAAGCTTTCTCCTAATAAAAATTTTCATATTTCATAAAAAACCTTCAAGCTCAAGTTTTAAGCCTCCTGTATATATTTTATTTTATCTATACAAGAGAGAGGAGAGAGCATGAAAAAGGTTTCAAATATTATATAGAACTTAACACAACGGAATACCTTTTTTAATTATTGAAAAAGCTCGTAGTTTAGTAAGTTTTTCATGAATTTGGACAATTTGTGAGCAATGTTTTTATTAGAAGAAATTTTATATAAAGAATTATAAATATAATTTTAAAATATTTCGTGTTTTGTACATTAATTAATATAATAAATTCTAACTTAAATTATACTAATATTTTATTTCAGATGAAATAAAATATACATATTATAGGAGATTTGAAACTTCAGCTTGAAGATTTTTTATTAAATATATATATATATATATATATATATATATATATATATATATATATATATATATATATATATAAGGTTTAGTATTAATAGTAATTAGTATATTTATTTATTATATTAATTAATATATAAACTATTCGAAATATTCTAAAACTGTGTTTAAAATCTTTATTTAAAGTTTTCTTCCATATTTAATAAAAAAGCTTCAAGCTCAAGTTTTAAGTCTCTTGTATATATATATATATATATATATATATATATATATATATATATATATATATATTATTTTATCTTATTATTTTTAAATTTCTGTATTTAAAGCTTTCTTCTAATAAAAACGTTCATATTTCCTAAAACACCTTCAAGCTCAAGTTTTAAGCCTCCTCTATATATTTTATTTTATCTATACAAGAACAATATTGGTATAATATAAGTTAAAACCTATTTATTATGTTAATTAATAGTAAAATATTCGAAATATTTTAAAGTTATGTTTAAAATTCTTTATTTAAAGCTTTCTTCTAAAAAAAACTTTCATATTTAATCAAAAATATTGAAGCTCTAGTTTTAAACCTCCTGTGTATAATTTATTTGGTTCACAAAAAAAATAGTATAATTTAAGTTAGAATCTATTTATTATAATAATTAATATATAAAACATTCAAATTATTTTAAAATTATGTTTAAAATTCTTTTTTTAAAGATTTCTTCTAATAAAAACTTTCATATATTATAAAAAAGCTTCAAGCTCAAGTTTTAAACATCCTATATATATTTTATTTTATCTATCAAAAAAATATTAGAATATTTTAAGTTAGAATCTATTTATTGTAATAATTACTGCATAAAACATTCGAAATATTTAAAAATTGTGACTAAAATTATTTATTTAAAGCTTTCTTGTTATAAAGACTTTCATATTTAATAAAAAAACTTGAAGCTCAAGTTTTAAACCTCCTATATATATATATATATATATATATATATATATATATATATTTTATTTTATCTACCAAAAAAATATTAGAATATTTTAAGTTAAAATCTATTTATTATAATAATTACTGTATAAAACATTCGAAACATTTAAAAATTGTGATTAAAATTATTTATTTAAAGCTTTCTTCTTATAAAGACTTTCATATTTAATAAAAAAGCTTCAAGCTCAAGTATTAAACCTCCTAAATATATTTTATTTTATCTACCAAAAAAATATTAGTATAATTTAAGTTAGAATATATTTATTATATTAATTAATGTATAAAACATTCAAAATATTTAAAAATTATGTTTAAAATTATTTATTTAAAGTTAGTTAGTTTAAAGTTAGTTAGTTTAAAAATATTAGAATAATTTAAGTTAGATCTATTTATTATATGATTTAGTGTATAAAACATTCGAAATGTTTATAAATTATATTTAAAATTCATATTTAAAGCTTTCTTCTAATAAAAACTTTCAAATATTAGTATAATTTAAGTTAGAATCTATTTGTTATATTACATCTAATCAATTTGTTTAAGACGTTTTAATAACTGTTTGTTTAATTATAATGGGACTTGTTTTAATTGATACTGAATTATTTAAACATTATCGTATATGAAAAAATATTTTATCCACAAAAACACAGAACTAAATGTGAAATCTGACAACATGTCTGTGACGTCAAACTTTAGGATCTCAGTCTTTGTTTAAGACTTTCTTAATAACTGTTTATCTGATTTTAATGGGACTTGTTTTCATTGATAGTAATTTGTTTAAACATTCTTGTGCATAGAAAAAAATATATTTTATCCCTTATGTATTAAGGTCAAAAAATTGAAACAACTTAAGTGAATTAATTAATGCATTTATTAAATTGTTTTTTTCGGCAAATTTGCGGCACAAAAGTGCACCGGAAACGGAACCGAAACAAAGATGGCGTGCGGCCCCCTTTGATCCGCTGCCATTTTCGCAGATCGTAAGCGATCGGCTCACTTTGTGCAACCAACACTGTGAGATTCGAGTGTGCCCGTTGTGCCCTAATGCGATTGTTCCCCTGCTAATTAATGGTTTCCAGGTTCATTGTCGGGAACGCTATTGGGTCATACGATATGGGTGCGTGCGTGTATGACTGTATGTCTTAGATGCGAATTATGTCGGTTATGCCGTTCATTTGGGCAATGTATAGTTCGGTTACGTCTTCGGTATGCGGAATGTGATTTATTAGATTTGATGCTATTCCAATAATTTTCGTGTATGGCAGATGCTGTTAAATTATGTATCAGAATTCTATATAATATTAATAAATATACATATTATATTAATATAATTATTATATTACTATTTTTTACCAAATAAATTAAATACAGGACATTTAAAACTTGAGCTTAAAGCTTTTTTTATTAAATATGAGTTTTTATTAGAAAAAAGTTTTAAATAAAGAATTTTAAACATAATTTTAAAATATTTTGAATATTTTATACATTAATTATTATAATAATTACGAAATAAATTATATACAGGAGGTTTAAAACTTGAACTTAAAGCTTTTGGTGGACCAAATAAATTATATACAAGAGGTTTAAAACTTGAGCTTAAAGATTTTTTATTAAATATGGACGTTTTTATTAGAAGAAAGCTTTATATAAAGAATTTGAAACATAATTTTAAAATATTTTGAATGTTTTATATATTAATTATTATAATAAAAAGATTCTATCTTATATTATACTAATATTTTTTTGGTAGATATAATAAAATGTATATTGGATGTTTAAAACTTGAGCTTGAAGCTTTTTTATTATATATGAAAGTTTTTATTAGAAGAAAGCTTTAAATAAAGAATTGTAAACATAATTTTAAAATATTTTGAATGTTTTATATATTAATTATTATAATAAATAGAATCTAACTTAAATTATACTATTTTTTTGTGGACCAAGTAAATTATATACAGGAGATTTAAAACTTGAGTTTAAAGCTTTTTTATTGAATATAATAGTGTTTATTAGAAGAAAGTTTTAAATAAAGAATTTTAAATATAATTTAAAAATTCTACGAATGTTTTATATATTAATGAATGTATTACATAGATTCTAATTTAAATTATACTATTTTTTTTTTGTGGACCAAATAAATTATATACAGGAGGTTTAAATATTGAGCTTAAAGCTTTTTTATTGATTATGATAGTTTTTATTAGAAGAAAGTTTTAAAAAAAGAATTTTAAACATAATTTAAAAATTCTACGAATGTTTTATGTATTAATTAATGTATTATATAGATTCTAATTTAAACTATAGTAATATTTTTTTGGTATGTAAAATAAAATATATATAGGAGGTTTAAAACTTGAGCTTCAAGCTTGTTTATTAAATATGAAAGTTTTTATTAGAAAAAGGCTTTAAATAAAGAATTTTAAACATAATTTAAAAATACTACGAATGTTTTATACATTAATTAATATATTATATAGATTCTAATTTAAATTATATTAATATTTTTGGTACGTAAAATAAAATGTATCTAGGAGAGGTGTAAAACTTGAGTTTGAAGCTTGTTTATTAAATATGAAAATTTTTATTAGAAGAAAGCTTTAAATAAAGAATTTTAAACATAATTTTAAAATATTTTGAATGTTTTATATATTAATTATTATAATACATAGATTCTAACTTAAATTATACTATTTTTTTGGTGGACCAAATAAATTATATACAGGAGGTTTAAAACTTGAGCTTAAAGCTTTTTTATTGAACATAATAGTGTTTATTAGAAGAAAGCTTTAAATAAAGAATTTTAAACATAATTTAAAAATTCTACGAATGTTTTACATATTAATTAACGTATTATATAGATTCTAATTTAAATTATAGTAATATTTTTTTGGTTGGTAAAATAAAATATATATGTATATAGGAGATTTAAAACTTGACCTTGAAGCTTGTTTATTATATATGAAAGCTTTTATTAGAAGAAAGCTTTAAATAAAGAATTTTAAACATAATTTTAAAATATTTTGAATGTTTTATACATTAAGTATTATAATAAATATATTCTAACTTAAATTATACTATTTTTTTTGTACCAAATAAATTATATACAGGAGGTTTAAAACTTGAGCATAAAGTTTGTTTATTAAATATGAAAGTTTTTATTAGAAGAAAACTTTAAATAAAGAATTTTAAACATAATTTAGAACTATTATGAATGTTTTATATACTAATTAATGTATTATATAAATTCTAATTTAATTTATAATAATATTTTTTGGCAGATAAAATAAAATATATATAGGAGGTTTAAAACTTAAGCTTCAAGATTGTATATTAAATATGAAAGTTTTTAATAGAAGAAAGCTTTAAATAAAGAATTTTAAACATAATTTAAAACTATTATGAATGTTTTATATACTAATTAATGTATTATAGATTCTAATTTAAATTAGAGTAATATTTTTTTGGTAGATAAAATAAAATATATATAGGAGATTTAAAACTTCAGCTTCAAGCTTGTTTATTAAATATGAAAGTTTTTATTAGAAGAAAGCTTTAAATAAAGAATTTTAAACATAATTTAAAACTACTATGAATGTTTTATATACTAATTAATGTATTATATAGATTCTAATTTAAATTATAGTAATATTTTTTGGTAGATAAAATAAAATATATATAGGAGGTTTAAAACTTAAGCTTCAAGCTTGTTTATTAAATATGAAAGTTTTAAACATAATTTTAAAAAATTTTGAATGTTTTATATATTAATTATTATAATAAATAGATTCTAACTTAAATTATACTATTTTTTGTGGATAAAATAAATTATATACAAAAGATTTAAAACTTTGAAGCTTTTTTATTAAATGTGAAAGCTTTTATTAGTAAAAAGCTTTAAATAAAGACTTTTAAACATAATTTTAATATATTTGATTATTTTTTTCTATAATGATTGTTCACAAACATGTTGCCAGATTTTACTACTTTTTTTTGTATTCAAGAAAATTGGAAAAAAAAATTGAAATCAAAAAATAGTCCTTAAAAAAATTATTGAAAATATTGACCTCACAGACAATGTTGCCGAAATTCACATTTATTTCAGAAACTCTAAGGGAAACATTATTTTATTAATTCAAAACAAACAACATGTTTCTTTCACGGTGTTTTCCTTCGACCCAAATCCCCATTGTAAAGCGATATTTACACTCGTACATCGAGAGGCACTCAACCTTTTATAATTTTTTTTTTTTCTTACTTCAAGACATACATATTTTTTTTTGTGTGTACCTCTCAGTCTGGCATTGAAAAAGTGTTCGGCAGTCAAACGAGAAATGGGGTTGCGCACGAAAATATGACGTTCATAGTTCGGGACGTGTCCCGTGAGCCGGAAAGAAAACTATTGAGTGGTATATAAAAATTCCAGTTGTAGCCGTGCGGTGGGCATTGAAAAAATACATGATCGAAATGTGCGTTCAATGGCTGTCCGGAACCCATCATACAACAGTAGGTGATTACGGCGGCTTATAATAAGCGGGCATTTAATAATCGAACAATGGGCAATGTGCGCCGCCGAACCACCCCATGTGTGCGTTATGGAGCTTGCGGGGCGATTAATGCCAATCTTGACGAAGTGTTTTGTATTTTTTACTCAATAGTATGTAACATAATTCAAAGAAAATGTATAAATAAACCATTTTCAACAATTAAAGTTTTCTAAAAAGGAATTAAATAAATAATTTATTTATTATTTATATTAAAACACTCTTGGTAATTTTAGGAACAATAATATTAAAAAAAAATATGGAAAATGTTCATGATGATAATAAAAATAATGACTTCAGGGAACATAATATAAATTAAATAGTCAAACAAATAATAAAATAATTAATTAAATTATTTATTATCATAATGTTTACAAAGAAAAAGTGTAGTATAAAAAATAATTTTATAATCTTGAATCTCACAATATTAAGTGCATAAATAAAATATTATAATATAAAAATGAATTTTACATTTGTTGGAAACTGTATAGTGGATCATGAAATTTAAATATTAAAAACAAATTTTTTGAAAAGCGTGAAACAATACATAAATGTATAATAAAAAAATAGGAGAACCATTTCATTGTCAATCTGTAAATATTCTATATTTATTATTAAAACAAATGTAATAAAACTATACTAGTGAACTATTAAGTTCAAAAAATATAAATTTTTAATAGAATTGTTGAATATAAAACGGTTTATGAAATTTCAAAATGATAAAATTTTAATATTTAACGCAATATCAATATAAAATTGGAATGACTGTTCTAAACTATATAAAAAATGTAAAAAATATTATTTTTCAGGGGCTTCATTTTTTATTAAACTGATTTATTTGATTAAATGTATAATAAAAAAGGAACGGAACGTTAAAAGCTTAGATTAATTAAAATAATTATCACATATACATTTTTAATTTTTTAAGTTTAGTAAATAAAATTTTATAAATTTAAATAAAAAATTTTAATTTTTCTTTTAATTTAATTAATTAAATTTTAAATATTTTATTTATTTTTTAATTTGAATTAATAATTTTAGTTTTGTTTTAACTCAATTATTTGTTTATAATTTTTTAAGCTTAATAATTTAAATTTTGTAATGTAAGTTTGAAATAATAATTTTAATTCTTTCTTCAATTAAAAATAAATAATTTTCAAGAATAGTATTTTAAATTTTTATAATTTTATTAAATATAATTGATTATTCTTTCATCTAAATATTTTTAATTTTATTTGTTTATTTATTTTGAATAATTTTAATTTAATTAGTATTTTTTAATTCTTTTTTAAATTTAAATTTTAATTATTGGTACTATATACTTTATTTAAAAAATTTAAAATTATTTTTTAAGACAATTATTTATTTCTAATTTTTAAGTCTAATTGAAATTTTAAATTTAATTATTTATTTGAATTTTTTTATTATTATATTTCAATTTTCATTTAACATAATTATTCATTTATAATATTTTAAGCTTAAAATTTTAAATTTTACAATATAAATTTAAAAATTGAAATTTTTAATTATTATTTTTTAAGTGAAAATAAATAATTTTTTAAGCATAATATTTTAATATTTTTTAATAATTTAATGGTAATTTTATTTATTTATTTTTAATAATTTTAATTTAATTGGCATTTTTTATTTTTCTTAAAAATTTAATACTTTTTTATTATAACTTAACAATTTAAATTTTTTTCTTTAAATTTAATTATTTATTTTTAATTTTTGTCTCTAAATACTTTATTTAAAAATTTAAAATTATATTTTTTTAATTCAATTATTTATTTCTATGTTTTTAATTGAAATTTTAAATTTTATTATTTACTTGTATTTTTTTATTAATATATTTTATTATTCATTTAAAATATTAATTTTAAACTTAATATTTTAAATTTTATAATAATTCCATAATTTTATTCAATTTAAATGATTATTTTTTAATCTAAATATTTTAAATTGGAATTTAATTTTAATTTTATTTATTTATTTTTTAATAATTTTAAGTTTAAAAATTTCTTATTATAAATTAATAAGTAATTTTATTTTTTCCTTTAAATTTAATATTTTATTTTTCAATTTTTGAACTAAATATTTTATTCTTTTAAATTTAAATTATAAATTTAATTTTTTTTTAATTCTGTTATTTCTAATTTTTAAAGTTTAATTGAAATTTTAATTTTCAGGTAACTTAGTTATGTTGTAAATTTGTTATATGTATAAATTGTAAATTTAAATTGGTAATTTTATTTTTTTATTTTATTAATTTTAATTTTTGGCATTTGTATTTTTTTTAACATAAAAATAATGTATTTTTTTATTTTAAATTAATAATTTCAATTTTTCTCTTTAAATTTAATAATTTATTTTTATTTTAAATTTAGATTAATTTATTTTTATTTCAATTGTTCATCTTTACTTTTTTATTATTATTAAATTTTTTTTAATTTAATTATTTATCTGTAATTTTTTTATTTTTATCAATTTAAAACAATTTTATTTTATTTTTTTTTAAATATTAATGGTTATTTTAAATATTTTAAGCTAAATATTCCAAATTTTATAAATTTAAACAAATAATTTTAGTATTATTTTTTTTTTAATTTAATATATTTGGTCTTTGTCAAGTAATATTTTAAATTTTATAATTTTAAGTTATTTGTTTTAATGTTTAATTTTTTACCTTAATATTTTAAATTTTATAAATTCATTCATAGTAATTATATTTAAATTTTAACTACTTTTTTGATTTATTCAATATTACTCAGTATACTGCTTTACTAAAGAAGAAATCTTCGACAACCATTTATAATTTCAACTCAACTAAAGAAGAAGTATTTGTTCCCAAAGTTAGTCAAGTATTCTCAAATCTGAATGTACTAATAAATGTTTTTTCGAATAGAACACACACCATAAATACAACAACATGAATTATTCCATTGTCATTAAAATGTCCTCTTAACAACCCCCATCGAGTCCCTCATCAGTGCCCAGATCAACAAAACCCTCAACATCGGTGACATCCCCACACAAACCCATAATGCAAATCCGGCAAAATTAAATCTCCAGAGCCATTCGCCATCAACCCCTTCGAAATTGAAAAAAAAACCTCTTTCATCATCATCATCCGACGACACATGTCATCGAATCGGCGTCGCCGGTTTCGTCACCCCACGCGGCGTCCAAATCTAATGACGGCTCCCCCCGCTGCCAGCCCCGTCGCCCCCGCACGATCAATCCGGCATTCATTACGGCACCCCCGGGGGATCGCGGCTCGCCGGGGCGTAATCGAAACGGGCTAGGTGTTCGGGATGGAAGATATGGGATTTCGGGGATTTGCGATGCGGTCGTCGCGAGGGCGAAAGTGATTCGAATCTGAACCCGGAAAAAGCCCCCGTTTTGTGCGGCTTGTTTCACGAGTTTGGCCCCCGACTGATCGATGAACGTTGTGCCGGTTTCCTCTCAGATATGTCATCGTGGGATATTAAAACTTCTCAAATTGTTAAAGATAACTTTGATTACTTCTAAATGGAGTTTGTCTTTAAAATGTATAAATATTATTGTATCTTCGAAGACTGCTTCTTTAGATGGGTTAAAATTGGGAAGGATTGATGGAATATTGAAAAATATCTTTGGAAACTAAACATTATAGTCCATTAAGTAAAGAACTCTTAGAAGACTTCTTCTGTTGATTGAATATTGGAAAATATCTTAGAAAACTAAAGAGTAGACTCCAATAAATCATGAACTACTCCATTACTTATCATTCCAAAGAATTCTTCTTTGGTTAGGCTCTTTGAAGGTTGAATATATAACCAAATCAAGATATTTAATGTTCTATCTCCAGAGTATAACTTTTTTTAAAAGATTAACGTCGAAAGGACTCAATAACTTATTCAATTATCTTCTATTTTAGGTTTGAACTGGATGAACTAAATCAGGAACACGTTTTCCATTTTCATTTAGTGAATCGGCCATCTATTTATAACGAGGGGCTTGTTGTTGCACGTCCTCCACCCAGATCCGATTCGATTCCCCAAACTAATCACCCTCTCGTCTCGTGACTGCCCCTGCACGTTTCACAGCCAAGTGAGTTCTCGGAGGAAGGAATCCATCACCGTAGTCTCCTCTCTATGCCATCACCCTCGGGGATAATAGCGTCCAATTTGCTGCGCTTCCCTCCGTGTCCACCCCAACGGTTCGATTTTTCTCTCCCCCCTCCCTCTGTCCACCCCCGATAGCTTTTTTTCTCTTGTGGCAGGCGCACACTGCCAACAATCGTGTTTGGCAATCAATACCTTATAAAAGCAGGATGTTAAAATCGGTACAATTAATAAAAATATAAATTTAAAGACTTTATGACTTCAACCCTGACTTACCCCTTAACTTACACATAAAACACTGACAAACTGTGAACCGTGTAATTTCCGAAACGACGAATAAAGCAAATACGAAACCGAAAAACAGAAGAAGAAAAAAAAACCACCCCGTTAATATAAAAATGTGTTCAGCGTGCGTTGGAGGGAACGGAACGGGGGAGAACTCGAATCCACCTTCGGGCGAGGGAAATTGAACTCGTGCAGCGGCCCCCCTGGGGGTTCGGGCTGGAAATATTGTAATGGTGACATGTTCCGGGTTCGTGTAATGCGGGAAATACCGGATGCTAGTTTGGGGAAATGGCGGTTTGTGGCCTTTTGTTTTGCCGCCGGGGGCCGGGCTGCGTTTCATTTGTGTCGTCGCATGGAGGAAATACGGTATCGTCGGTCTGTTTTTTTTGAGCGGATGAATTTTTAGTTTTGGTTTGGCAGCCTTCTTTTTTGAGGCAACTCTTCAACGTTCCTTGGAAGTTGATATTAATTAAAAGGAGAATAAACGTAGCACAATGTAACACCATTACCATCACTTCTTAACAAGTGAAAAAGATGAAAGGAAGAGCTAACTTTTTCGTAGGAACTCTCCGACTTTTTTTAGGAGTAATATTACGAATGAAAAGTCAAGATTAAATAACACAATGTAACACTATTACCATCACTTCTTAAGAAGTGAAACAGATGAGAGGAAGACCTAACTTTTTCATAGGAACTCTCGATTTTCATTAGAAGTAATATTACTAATGAAAAGTGAAAATTAAGTACACAATGTAACACTATTACCATCACTTCTTAAGAAGTGAAACATATGAGAGGAAGAGCTAACTTTTTCATAGGAACTCTCCGACTTTCTTTAGAAGTAATATTATGAATGAAAAGTGAAGATTAAGTATTACAATATAACACTATTACCATCACTTCTTAAGAAGTGAAACAGATGAGAGGAAGAGCTAACTTTTTCATAGGAACTCTCCGACTTTCTTTAGGAGTAATATTACTAATGAAAAGTGAAAATTAAGAAACACAATGTAACTCTATTACCATCACTTCTTAAGAAGTGAAACAGATGAGAGGAAGAACTAACTTTTTCATAGGAAATCTCCGACTTTCTTTAGGAGTAATATTATTAATGAAAAGTGAAAATTAAGTAACACAATGTAACGCTATTACTATCACTTCTTAAGAAGTGAAATAGATGAGAGGAAAAGCTAACTTTTTCATTGAAACTCACCGACTTTCTTTAGGAGTAATATTACGAATGAAAAGTGAAGATTAAGTACACAATGTAACACTATTACCATCACTTCTTAAGAAGTGGAACAGATGAGAGGACGACTTAACTTTTCCATAGGAACTCTCCGATTTTCTTTAGGAGTAATATTACTAATGAAAAGTGAAGATTAAGTACACAATGTAACACTATTACCATCACTTCTTAAGAAGTGAAACAGATGTGAGGAAGACCTAACTTTTCCGTAGGAACTCTCCGATTTTTTTAGGAGTAATATTACTAATGAAAAGTGAAGATTACGTACACAATATATCACTATTACCATCACTTCTTAAGAAGTGAAACAGATGAGAGGAAGAGCTAACTTTTTCATAGGAACTCTTCGACTTTCTTTAGGAGTAATATTATTAATGAAAAGTGAAGATTAAGTACACAATGTAACACTATTACCATCACTTCTTAAGAAGTGAACAGATGAGAGGAAGACCTAACTTTTCCATAGGAACTCTCCAACTTTATTTAGGAGTAATATTACTAATGAAAAGTGAAGATTAAGTAACACAATGTAACACTATTACCATCACTTTTTAAGAAGTGGAACAGATGAGGAAGAGCTAACTTTTTCATAGGAACTCTCCGACTTTTTTTAGGAGTAATATTACTAATGAAAAGTGAAAATTAAGTAACACAATGTAACACTATTACCATAACTTCTTAAAGAGTGAAAAAGATAAGAGGAAGAGATAATTTTCTCATAGAAATTCTCCGACTGTCTTTAAGAGTAATCACTAATGAAAAAAGAAGGTTAAGTAAGTCAATAACACTATTACAACGCCTCTTAAGAAATGAAAAAGGTAAGAAGGAAAGATAACATTTTCTTGCTAAATTTCTGTTTTTTTAGTATCAGTAATGAAGATAATAGAAGAAGTAAGAAATTGTATTTTCAATACTTAAGAAAAATCAAAGAGGAGGAGAGAAATTAATCTTTTCAGTTCTGTTTCCTGAAAAGTTATTGGTAAAAACTAATAAAATTACTGAAAAACAATGACTATAAAATTTTTTTTAGCTTCCAAAGCATATTTAAGACACAGGAGAGAGGCGACTTGTTTAAAAATCCGCCGGGCGAATATTTATGAAACACTTAAGTGTCTTCAAGTCACAAAAACCTCATTCACCGCATAGAAAATTAACAGTTTGAAGTGCGCTCCTCCACAGATATGTGACGGTTCAAAAGGACGGCGCAAAAAAAAAAACTGTTTTTCATTTCGCATGAGACACTCGACGAGTCGGCCATTGCGTCCGGACCGTGGACCTGCGAGCCCGTAAAAAGCTTCGTAACGTACAAAAGCCCCCTCGCAGATTGTGTCACCGGCATACGTGCACGTCCCCCGTATGCTAATAAGGTCTGTTCTCAAAGGGGTTGCCGTGGCGCAGCCCCCCGGGTGAAAAAGAATCCGCGCCTTTGATGCTCCACACCCGGTTTTTTTGCCAACGCTGACATGTCGCCATTGATTACGTGTCCCCGGCTCCCGTTTTCTTTGTGCACGGGGAAGATCCACGTTAATTATTCTGAAAGGTTTTTGAGCTTTTTTTCCCGTTCATTTGCCTGGAGATGCGCTCTTTTGCATGCGGCGGGAGGCTCTTTATTACACGTGTAATTCGTGGAAAGTACGGGGAAAGCCGTTTGTTTAAATTATCTTTTGTTTTGATCAGATCGCATCAAAAACCATTTAACCATTAAACAGAAAGATATACTTCAGAAATCTGAGAAATTAGAAGCTTCAGATATTATAATTTAGTTAAGTAACTCATCATAGAAAAGTTTCAAGCACTTAAAAGTTATACACAGTGAGTTTACATCCTCCTCAGAAATATAAACTCATATAGACAATCTGTAGAATCTAATGGATAAAATTATTATTCTTAATAACTGTTCAAGTATTTAGTTAAACAATTCATTTTTAAAACAAGTTTCAAATATATGGAAGTTCAAAAACTCTCTAAAGACTCATAAAATTGGAAAATATTATGATATTGTTTCAGGATTCGTCCTAGAAGATCTTTCATCTCATTTCTCCAGTTTTTCATAAAGATTTTCTAACTTTTCTAGAAATGTATCTAAATAATAACTAAAAAGTAACAAACAAAGTTGTAGTTGTTGAAATTTTAACTGTGAGTTTACATCCTCCTCAGAAATATCAACTCATATAGACAATATGGAGAATCTAATGGATAAAATTGTAATTCTTAATATCTGTTCAAGTATTTAGTTAAACAATTCATTTTTAAAACAAGTTTCAAATATTTGGAAGTTCAAAAGCTCTCTAAAGACTCATAAAATTGGAAAATATTATGATATTGTTTCAGGATTCGTCCTAGAAAATATTTCATCTCATCTATCCAGTTTTTCAAAAAGATTTTCTAACTTTTCTAGAAATGTATCTAAATAATAACTAAAAAATAACAAACAAAGTTGTAGTTGTTGAAATTTTAACTGTGAGTTTACATCTTCCTCGGAAATATAAACTCATATAGACAATCTGGAGAATCTAATGGATAAAATTGTTATTCTTAATAACTGTTCAAGTATTTAGTTACACAACTCATTTTTAAAACAATTTTCAAATATTTGGAAGTTCAAAAACTCTCTAAAGACTCATAAAATTGGAAAATATTATGATATTGTTTCAGGATTCGTCCTAGAAAATATTTCATCTCATCTATCCAGTTTTTCAAAAAGATTTTCTAACTTTTCTAGAAATATATCTAAATAATAACTGAAAAATAACAAACAAAGTTGTAGTTGTTGAAATTTTAACTGTGAGTTTACATCCTCCTCAGAAATATAAACTCATATAAACAATCTGGAGAATCTAATGGATAAAATTGTAATTCTTAATATCTGTTCAAGTATTTAGTTAAACAATTCATTTTTAAAACAAGTTTCAAATATTTGGAAGTTCAAAAGCTCTCTAAAGACTCA
The DNA here is from genome assembly GCF_024364675.1 of Aethina tumida. NCBI lineage: Eukaryota > Metazoa > Arthropoda > Insecta > Coleoptera > Nitidulidae > Aethina > Aethina tumida. The sequence goes on along the minus strand of NC_065440.1, from coordinate 15,524,100 downwards.
TAAAATTGGAAAATATTAGGATATTGTTTCAGGATTCGTCCTAGAAAATGTTTCATCTCATCTATCCAGTTTTCAAAAAGATTTTCTAACTTTTCTAGAAATGTATCTAAATAATAACTAAAAAATAACAAACAAAGTTGTAGTTGTTGAAATTTTAACTGTGAGTTTACATCTTCCTCAGAAATATAAACTCATATAGACAATCTGGAGAATCTAATGGATAAAATTGTTATTCTTAATATCTGTTCAAATATTTAGTTAAACAACTCATTTTTAAAACAAGTTTCAAATATTTGGAAGTTCATAAACTCTCTAAAGACTCATAAATTTGGAAAATATTATGATATTGTTTCAGGATTCGTCCTAGAAAATCTTTCATCTCATCTATCCAGTTTCTCAAAAAGATTTTCTTACTTTTCTAGAAATGTATCTAAATAATAACTAAAAAATAACAAACAAAGTTGTAGTTGTTGAAATTTTAACTGTGAGTTTACATCCTCCTTAGAAATATAAACTCATATAGACAATCTGAGGAATCTAATGGATAAAATTGATATTCTTAATGACTGTTCAAGTATTTAGTTAAACAATTCATTTTTAAAATCAGTTTCAAATATTTAGAAGTTCAGAAACTGTCTAAAGACTCATTTCTAAAAAATTAAAAAATTGTAGCTACTGAAATTTTATTTTTATCTCTCTAAAGTTTTAACAATATTATACAGGTAATATTTATATTATGTAAAAAATAAATAAAATATATATTTAATAATGTTACAAAATTATGCTAACACAGTAATTTGTTTACCTATAATTATAATTATTAGTATACAATAATTATATTAAACAAGCACTTATATAATACATAATTATAGAGAACATTATTAACATTATGTGTTTAAAACAAAATACACAAAAGTGGAGGTATTATATAAACATTTATAATGTTTACCAAAGTTAAATTAATATTATTGAAATATTTATGTTATATTTACTAATACCTAAACATGCTATTTAATATTATATTGTATTTTATTTATTCACGTTTTAAATCGTGTGCTGTTTTAATAGTACATAGTTTATTTATATTAATACAATACACAATATTTGCAGACATTTATGTATGTTATTTTTATTTTAAATATTTATGATAAATTCGTTCAGATTTACAGTTTATATTTATTTAACTTTAAAATTCGAGTGGCTTATATAAAATCGGACATTAATAACTGTTGTTATAGTTGAATATAAAATATTAAATAAAAATTAATAAATTATGTTAAAGTATATTCCTTCAAATATATTTGAAGATTAATTGTTGCATGTACATTTACTTGTAAATAAATAATTTTATTTCCCAGAATTTTAAATTCTGCCAAAAAGGCTTCCCCGTATTACTTACCCGTAAACCGGGCTTAAATTTTTCGGCTAAAATCCCCGCCACTTTCATCCACCCTCGGCCAGATTACGGATGATACAGCTCTCAGGAGAAATTAATTGAGACCGTTGGATGAAAGCGAAACTGCACCGTCTCGCAATTTATCAAGGGCTAGTTTTTCCGACACCCTCCGCGCATTTAATCAATCCGCCAGGGTCGGACGGGGGGATCAACGGGAATTTGCACCGTGGATTATTTGCCGGAGTTTCGGGGTAATTGGTCGGTTATTTCGCCGTTGATTTAATCAATTAGAATTACTTATTTGGTGGTTGCAATTGGTTTAATGATGATTTGTAAGTTCATACGTTGGGGGTTAATTGTAACGGTTTAATTAAATATTTAATCAAATTATATTATATGATTTTCGTCCATTACATTCTCCTGTTTGTATTGATGATTTCATATTTCTGAGGTGGATGAAAACTCCCAATTAAACAATAGTTGTCTTGATTTTTTTCTTTAATATTATTTTGATACATTTCTAGAAAACCTAAAAAATTGTTTGACAAACTGGATAGATGAGATGAAAGATCTTCTAGGACATACTCTGAGGTAATGCTATAACACCTTCCAAATTTTGTGAATCTCTAGATAATTATTTGAATTACAAATATTTGAAAACTGATTTTAAAAATAAATTATTTAACAAATACTTAAACAATACTTTCGAAAAGCATTTTTATCCAATACATTCTCCAAATTCTCTTGATAAGTTTATATTTCTGAGGGAGATGAAAACTCCCAGTTAAAATATTAATAACAATATTTGGCTTGATTTTTTTCTTTAACATTATTTTGATACATTTCTAGAAAAGCTAGAAAGTTGTTTCAAAAATTGGATAGATGAGATGAAAGATCTTCTTGGACATACTCTGAGGTAATGCTATAACACCTTCAAAATTTTGTGAGTCTCTAGACAATTATTTGAATTACAAATATTTGAAAACTGATTTTAAAACTGAATTACTTAACAAATACTTCAACAATACTTTCGAAAAGCATTTTTATCCATTTCATTCTCCAGATTCTCTTGATAAGTTTATATTTCTGAGGGAGATGAAAACTCCCAGTTAAAATTTTAATAACAATATTTGTCTTGATTTTTTTCTTTAATATTATTTTAATACATTTTTAGAAAAGCTACAAACTTGTTTCAAAAACTGGTTAGATGAGATGAAAGATCTTCTAGGACATACTCTGAGGTAATGCTATAACACCTTCCAAATTTTGTGAGTCTCTAGGCAATTATTTGAATTACAAATATTTGAAAACTGATTTTAAAAATGAATTATTTAACAAATACTTAAACAATACTTTCGAAAAGCATTTTATCCATTTCATTCTCCAGATTCTCTTGATAAGTTTATATTTCTGAGGGAGATGAAAACTCCCAGTTAAAATTTTAATAACAATATTTGTCTTGATTTTTTTCTTTAATATTATTTTGATACGTTTCTAGAAAAGCTAGAAAATTGTTTCAAAAACTGGATAGATGAGATGAAAGATCTTCTAGGACATACTCTGAGGTAATGCTATATCACCCTCCAAATTTTGTGAGTCTCTAGACAATTATTTTGAATTACAAATATTTGAAAACTGATTTTAAAAATGAATTATTTAACAAATACTTAAACAATACTTTCGAAAAGTATTTTTATCTATTACATTCTTCAGATTCTCTTGATAAGTTTATATTTCTGAGGGAGATGAAAACTTAATTAAAATTTTAATAATAATAGTTCTGTTGACTAATTTGATACATATTTCTTGAAAAGTTAGAAAACTGAATAGATGAGATGAAAAATCTTCTAGGACATGTTCTGAGACACTGACATAATATCTTCCAATTTTTGTGAGTCTTTAAGACTTAATTTCCATTATATTATAATTAATTTAATTATATTTCTAACCCCGTAAATTTTTAAAGTTCGTTTATAAAAACTGTTATAAAAATAATGTTAAACGTTATTATCTTTATTTTTAATTAACAGATTATAAAGTAAATTATAATACAAAATTGAAAGCCCCCCAAAAAAATTATTAAACCGTTAATTCCGAAATAAATAAAACGAAATAGAAAGCCATTGAAAATAAACGCGTTTCCGCTCCAGGCAATTTTCCACAACATTAAAGTAATTATCCGGAAATTCGCAAATTGAGTTTTTGTTAATAAATTAACTGCCATAATTAAGACTACAATCCACTTTCGGCGAACCGTATTTTCCGGCACGAACGTCGCACGACACAAAACACCTTTTGTATCCGCGAGACCTGCAGCTAATCCGCATCGCACACAGTCCCACACAGGGCTCATCCCCCCATTGTCTACCACCACCCCCCATCCCCCCGGCAGCAGAGCCTAACCCCCAGGTCCAATTAAGACAGACGTAACGGGGAATCGACGACAAAAGGAAATACGATAAACGTCGAGGCGCAGCCACGCCGCGTGCCGGGAGGCGGCGGGGGCGGCGGCGGCGGCGTACCCCCCGGGGTGGCGGCGACTTTTCGCCGCTAGTGTACATAATGGCGCGCCGTTGACTGTACAAGCTGGCGTGTGTACACTCCAGGGTGGTAACTCCGACACGGCCGGGTTCGATCTTTGCCGTCGGTGGAGCGGGTCGTCATGGCGACCGGGGGCCTGAACGTTCGCACCGGCGTCCCCACACCGATCGGGACAACTTGTCCGCAACGATTTTCCATCGCTATCCGTGGAATTCATCTCTATTATGTATTACTAAAGAATTATTTACAAACAGTAGTAGGAAAGTTAATTAGTTTCCTACACCTTAGAAATATACTAAAGTATGACGTCATACAGTGTTGCCAAATTCTTTGTTTTTTTCAAAATTTACACTTTTTTGTTAAAAATTTCCATTTTGACATAAAATTTTATATAATCTACCTTTTGTATATATATTTTTTACAAAAGGAATTTATAAAATATTCAAAATTATTCAGAAATTTACAGAAATTATATATATTTACCTCAAATATTACACAATTTCAGTGCTTAGCTAAAGTATGACGTCAGATACAGCGTTGCCACTTTTCTGTAGAGTCCCAGAATAAATAAATTAAATATTTTTAGACATATTTTCCCAAAGAAAAATTTCAAAATTTTATTATAAACTTGGTATAATTTAATTATTTAATAATATTAATAACAACAAACAAATATTTAATTTTTATTTAATATAAATAAAACTTTTTAATACTGGAATCATTTGAATAACAAATTGGAAGTTGTAAATCCATATTAAACATTTATTTAAGTTTATTGTTATAAATTCAAGCAAAGCGTTGTGTTTGTAATGTTATAATAAATATACATATATGTATATACAATATATTATCGATACAATTAATAGTAAAATCTGATTATGTTAATATGGATAATGTGTTGGATCATTTACAAGGATTCAACAGGCAAACTACAACCCTACCTCATAAAGGGTGTACAATACTAATAGTCGGTAGCGCAAATTTGGTAGATTCGATTGAATCGAATATTTAGTATAATGATGTGAATATTAATTGCTTTATTAAATTTTAAATAGTGTACTAATAAATAATTGTGATTAATACTTCGAAACAATTTAATTATTAACTTTATTAATGTATAACTTGAGATAGCTGTCATGCATTGTACACCAAAATTTAAGAAATAATTCCTGACAACACAAATAGTGTAAATAAATGGATTTGATATCCATTTAAATATCTTTAATTTAAATTTAATTAAATCCATAAAATTACTATTTTAATTTTCATTTGTTTGTTGAAAATTCTCTTAATTAAATAAAATATTTTTTAATTAAAATTTAATTTATATTTTCTTAAAATTTATTAAAATTTAATATTTTAATTTAATTAACTTAATTTTAATCATTTTGATTATTAGTTAATGATGATGATGAATTAAGAGAAATTCTCATATTATAATCTGTTTAAAATATATTTTATAACTATTTCTTAATAAACAGTTTATATAACATAAAACTTACATGTTTGTATTTTTACAGCTAATTTTTATTAATTTTTTTAATATCTTAAATCATGAATCTAATTAATTTTTGTTTTTTATATTAATTCAATTTTAATTTGTAATTTTTGGTAAACAAAATAGAAATTAAGAGAAAATTTTTTGGTTTAATGTAAATCTTATATAAAAACTAATAAATTGTGTTCATTTCTATTTATATTTTTCAATAAATAATATTTGTAACTTAAAATGAATGATTTTATGGTATTGAAATAATCGATTTTTATCAGTATTTTATCAAAAATAATTAATTAAATTGAATTATAATTCGAATTTTTGGTCTTGAACTTAAAAATGAAGAGAAATTATAAAATTATTTATATTTATAATTTACATATATAAAAATAATAAATTAGGTCTATTTTTATTTATATTTTTCAATAAATAAAAGGTATAACTTAAAACGAATAATTTTTTTCTAGTTTTTAAATTATATATTTATATTTATGCTTTACGTATATAAAAATAATAAATTAGGATTATTTTTATTTATATTTTCAATAAATAATATTTATAACTTAAAACGAATAATTATTTTCTAGTTTTTAATGTAAATCTCTATTAATTTTAATATATTAACCATCAGGGATTGAAATAATTGATTTTTATCAGAATTTTATCGAAAATAATTAATTAAATTCAATTTTAATTCATAATTTTTAGTCTTGAATTTAAAAATTAAGAGACATTCTAAAATTATATATTCATATTTATGCTTTACGTATATAAAAATAATAAATTAGATTTATTTTTATTTATATTTTCAATAAATAATATTTATAACTTAAAACGAATGAATGAATTATGATATCTTAACAATCAGATATTGAAATAATTGATTTTTATCAGATTTTTATCAAAAATAATTAAATTAAATTTTAATGACTAATTTTTGATCTTGAAAATTAAGAGTAATTCTAAAATTATATATTTATATTTATACTTATATATAAAAATAATATATATTTTAATTATAATATCTTAACAATAAAGTATTGACATAATTGATTTTTATTATATATATTTATACTTTGCATATATACAACTAATAAGTATATTTGGCAAATTTGTTTTTTATTTAATATATACAATTAAATTATAATTACTCTAATACTTTTAAATATTATTTTTAAAATAATACATCTACAATTTAATTATATGGTTGATGGTTTTTTATTAAAAAATAAATATTTAATGTGGTATTGATTAATTTAGTCAAAATATATTATATATTAAATAAAATAAATGTGTTTTAAATCGAGAACTCTTATTTCTCTACGTAGGCAAGTGTTGCAAAGCAGCCGGCGTAATTTAAACCGTTTTCTCCCATTCACAGACACTTCGAAGCGTCAACGCCGAACTTCGGGAAACAACCCCCCAGCACCCGCCACCCAACCGATCCCGGGACTTAATTACGGCACCGAAAAGACGACCGAAATCCGCGTCCCGGCGACCGGGACTCCACCGGGACGAAGGCGGCCGGCCGGAGCGAGGGGGGGGTGGCTTAGCGGGTGCGACGGGCGGCGCTGCCCGCCGACACCCCGACGTGACGGTCGCATCCAGCATCCGCACACGTCCACGGGTGCCAGGGTAAACATTGATCTTGAGGAGCGGCGTGTTGATTGGACCTTGTCACACCTGAGTGTCGCCTAGCAACGGCCTTAGGGCCGGCCCGGTTGCCCCGGCAACCGGCTGCGAGGGTGAAGCGACCCCGAGCGCCGATTCGCCCTTATTGTCGTCAAGCCCGACACCCCGCCGGCGACATGTCGACGTTCGCGGCCACCCCGCCCCGCACCACCCCTGGTCCGGAGCCGGTGATGCGGAGGGTGCGATCGGGGGGTGACATAATTATTTTTTTTTCCGCGTGAATTAAGGGGCTCCGTTTGCACGTTGCTTCTCGCCGTCCCGCCTCCTCGCCCCCGGGACGGGTTCTTGTTTACGCTGATGAAGCGGCGTCGTCCTCTTCTTTTGTGTTGCCGTGATTATCTCCAGTTCTGGTTGGTTTCCGAGCTTGTTGGAGATGCTTCGGTGGTGCGGTTTGCCCCGTCGATGGCTTTCACGTTTTTATTTTTGTTCAGGCAGCTGTAATGCAGCCGAACTTGTCTCGAATCTTAATTTGGACTAGGATGAGTTGTTCATTGTTGTTTGAATGGGGAGGTAATTTTAGATAGAAAAATAATTGTGGTCGTAATTTGTAAAGTCACATTTTCAAGTACCACAATCTTTTGTTAAAATATAAGGATTGCTAAGATATTAAAATTAATAAAGATTTACATTAAAAACTAAAAGAAAAAAATATTCGTTTTAAGTTATTAATATTTATTGAAAAATATAAATCAAAATTGACCTATTTTATTATTTTTATATATGTAAAGTATAAATATAAATATAAGTATATAATTTTAAAACTATTTATTAAAAAAGATAGTAATAAAATATATTTTAAACAATTTAGAATTTCACTTAATTTTTCATCTATCAACTATAAATATATCTATCAATTTGATGTCAGTGTGTTTTTCAGTTTTATATAAAATTTATAAATGATTTAAAATTTTAGATTTTTTCTTAATATTTAAGCTGTAAAGTGAAAAAGCACAGCTAAAATTATATTTAATTAATATTTTTTACATAAATACAATAAAATTTATATATTTATTTATAAAAATATATATTATATATATAATTTATAAAAATATATGTTTTATGTTGTGAAAGTTGTTGATTAAGAAATATTGTTACAAAATATATCTAAAACAATAAATTGTACTAATTTATTAGTTTTTTATACACAGATTGAAGTATTATAAAATATTATAACAAAAAATCAAGATTTAGATGCGAAAATAAAAAATTAAATGAATTATTTGGTTTCATTATTAATTTAATTAAACATTTTAAACAATCAGAGATATAAAACTACTAAAGTATTAAATTGAAATCACATTTAGTAGGTTAAAAATATTTTTTCTATTATAATATACATTTTTATCATTATATTTTATCTGAAAATAATGATGGAAAACTAAAATGTACATAAATATTCGAGACCTACCTTTGAGAACGAATTACCCCTTTCCAAAGTTGAAAACCTGCGGAAATAATTAATTTACAACATATTTAATAAAAACAAATAATAATTTATTTAATATATAAGAGAGAGAGAAGAGAAAAAATATATAAAAAGGTTTCCACTTTATGAAACTGATCAAAACAACAGTTTTAATATGCTTAAAGTTTTCTAAATACTTTTCTGTTTGAACAAGTTTCTTTCAATTCAGCTGAGCTTGTAAATATGTTTGACTTTTAGTTTAAATTAAGTTTTTAACTGTTTCTTTTAATGTTTTCTTTGTGACATTATTAAAACTACAGAAAATGTTTAACAGTCTAACAATTTGAGCCACCCCCAGAATAGTTGGTTTTAAGCATATGTGACGGATAGTTCTCAATAATGAGTAAAGTTGAACCACTTTTTAGATACTACAAATACTAAATACTGCAATTTAAGGGATCATTTTACATGTTTCATTCTTCTTGGCTTCTCTTTTATGTAAGCTTCAAAACACGATTAAACAAAGTTAAATTAACCTCATTTCAGACTAGAAATTCGCAAACAAATTGCCACAAACACGATTTGAGTCTAAAGTTCTCAATCAAAACACACGAGACTAAATGTAAACATTTCATTGTTTATAAAATTATTACTATTAGTTCATAACCTCACTAAATTCACAGCACTAAACCCCCCCGTCTTTTCTATCTCTTTTTAACTTTAGTACTGTGAATAAAGCTATCTTTCTCCAAAGCGCATCTTCTCAAATTCAAATTTAGAGATTATTTCGCGTGCAACGTTGCCACTTCCATTTCTTGAGAAAAATAATTTTAAATGAATATTTCATAAAATAAATCATACAATACTTGTATTTTGAACTTAACTTAACCAAAACTTAATTACATTATAATAGGAGTAAAGAACAAATGTATAATATTAAAATAATATTTCTTATTAAAACTGTATAATGATGGACAAAAATTGTGGGTCTCATAAAACAGTCGCAGCTTAAAATCGAGGCATTATTTAGTCATACCATTCCAAACGGTTCCCCACATCCCACGTTTAATTAGAATGCGAATCCACCGTCAGGCGAAATCCTGATTTAAAAAATCATAAATTTCGGTTCCATCCATGAAAATTAATGTCGTCGCTCGCGCACCGAACGCGAAATCCGCCGATCCCGCGGGAAACGGCGACAACAAAAACCGAATTAATGCGCGAAATTAATGGGGCCTCGGAAAGCGGCGCGTGTATTTGCGGAGAAGACCCACTCGAATTGGACACTATCGATTTTGGGGGTGAAGGGTGGAGGCTGAGGGGGGATTGGGGAGATTTGTGGGTGCCGATGCCAAGCACCCGGATCGAACACCGTGGGGCACTTTTATAATGAAGCCGCAGATCACAATGTGGATTTGTTGTTTTGGCAAAGAAATAACTTGATATTGCACCGGATAATTTGTTATTTTGTCTCGATACGGTTTCGGATTCGCGATTGATTCGTTATTTTCAAGTTTCAATGAAATCTTTGTTTAATCTTTTTTTTGTATTTATGCTGAAATTCACTCTCCACAAATATTTTTACTATTTATAACATTTTAAAATAGAGAAAAGTATTAATGAAATACTTATTTAGCCTTTTTCACTTTTATTTTAGGGTGATAAGTATTTTCATCATTGATATTATTTGTAAAAAGAAACTAATTATAGTGTTTCAAAATATGGAATGGAAGTTTTAATGAAATACGTTATAATAGTTATTAACGCTTTTTTAGTTTTATTCTAAAATGAAAAGTATGTTTACCATTTATGTTATTTCAAAAGAGGAAAGAAGTTTTAATGAAATACTTATTTATCTTTATTCACTTTTATTCAATAATGAAAAATATTTTCATCATTTACAACATTTCTACAGAAGAAGAAAATTTTATTGAAATAGTCATTTATCTTTTTTTCAGTTTTATTCTAAAATGAAAAGTATTTCCACCATTTATGATATTTCAAAAGAGAAAAAGAGTTTTAATGAAATACTTATTTAGCCACTTTTATTCAAGATTGAAAAGTATTTTCATACAAGCTTTATAATTATTTAAAAAAATATATGAAATTATAATGAAACATTTATTTAGGTGTTTTTTAGTTTTATACTAAAATAAAAAGTATTTTCATCATTCACAAAATTACTGAAAAGAATGGAAGTTTTAAAGAAATATTTAATTATCCTTTTGTAGATTTTATTCTAAAAAGAAAAGTATTTTTACCATTAATGATGTTTCAAAACAGAAAAGGAGTTTTAATGAAATACTTTTTATTCATTATATTAAATATTTAAAGTATTTGAAATATTTCATAAAAGAAAAAATGTTCAGTGTGTTAATATATTAACTCATTATATAAACATTAATAATTAATGGTTTAAAGTACACATGATCATTAATATTTACTCAGAAAAAGAGAAACGATTAATGCTTTCAAACATTCAGCTTTTTCGAAAAGAACATTGCTAATGCCATCCACTTAAAAGCTCCTGATACCAAAAACGAAAAAAAAGGGGATTGAAATCGGCGAAACTTTAGCGACATGTTCGAGACCGGTGTGTGCCATTTTGTGCACGGAAACGCGGATAATTTCGGTAAATAGCCCTCGAGCGTGGCGCAGCATCTCCCCACGAACGGCACTAAAACCACTTCGCAGAACGTCGAGAAGATGTATCTCAATTGTTCCCATCTTTTGTGCCAACAAAACCGTCCACTCTGTCCGCCCTTCAAACACAACGGACGGATTTTTAATTCCGATCCCCGTTTTTACGCCGGGCGAAACGGGGGGGACGATCATCAGGGCTTTCACGGGGGGCGGCGGCGGCAAAAAAAGGGGAATAATGATCGGGATGGCTTTAATGCTCGTGCTGTAAAGTATCACCTATATTTGTTGGCTGGTGATTAAAAAATAAAATATAATGTTTGAGGTTTAAAATAAAACTAAAATATATTAATTTAAAGTGATTTATTTTAAGAAAATTCGTCTTAATTCTTAGATAAATGTTTAAATTTGTGATTTGAAATAATTTTATGATTGTTTTTAATATATTCTTAACATTATATACATTATTAATCTAAACATATAAAATCCATTTTATTTTAATTCTTATATACTACGTTTCATTAAAAAATTAAAGACCACAATAATTAATAGTTTATATTATACTTATACGTTTTAAATTTTTATTATTATATCATTAAATATAAAATAAAATTTTAGGATATTTTTAACAACAAAAATGAAGATTAAACTGGGGAAAAACCGTGTAACTAGAACCCTCTATTGGCAAAGCTTAAAAATAAAATGAAATGTTTGGGGTTTAAAATAAAATTAAAAATATTAATTTAATATGATTTATTTTAAGAAAATTCGTCTTAATTCTTAAACAAATGTTTAAATTGTGATTTTAAATAATTTTATGATTAACATTCTATACATTATTAATACTCTAAACGTAAAAAATAATTAATTATTGTGATCTATTATTTTTTAATTAAACTTTTACGTTTTAAATTTTTATTAATTAATTATATAAAATAAAATTCTATGATATTTTTTACATAAAAAATAAAAGAGATTAACTGGGGAAAAACTGAGTAACTAGAACCCTCTATTGGCAAAGTTATGGATAATGGAGGGGTGAAATCATAAACTCCAGAAAGCTTTATTCTGAAGCATTAAAATCAATATCTTTATTACCCCATTCCCATCTGAATGATTTAATAGTAGATATCTCTTTATTACCAACCATTGATTAATTTGTATTTTTACTACTGTAGGGGGTTGAGAATTAAAACAACATTTAAGATTGCAACATATTTAATTATTTTTGGTTTTAAAATACATTATACAAGCATAACATAACAAAAAAATTACTATCTTAATTTTATTGTAAATCGTCCTTTCAGTTTGTACTTACACAATTTTTTTTTATAAAATTTTATTATCAAATAGATCTTGTATACTTTAAATACAATATATTCAATATTTTACAATATTTAATAAAACAATTCAAAATATATTTTTTTAACAAAACAGATGCTGTCCTAATAAACAACAGGCAGGAAATCAGTCATTTAATAAATTAATGGATAACTAATGTACAACACATATTAAGAGAAAAGATAAATGCACCGCGTTCAATAATTGTCACAGAACCAGAAATTATGTAGTCATGATAAAGAAAATATAATATATAAATATAATACCGTCAAAACCAAAGGGAACACTTTTTTAAGATTATCCCGACAATTGCGAAGAAAAAAAATTATAATAAATATAAAGCTTGTCTCCATTCTAGCAACAGTGGGTGGTGCCTGAGCCTCTGGACAAAACGTAATTTTTTTCACATGGAGATGCGACGTCTATTAAAAACAAAAGTTTCATAAAATATAATATGTATAAAAAAAGGTGTTGAATCAATTAAGGGATGGCGTTACGTTTTGGAACCAGTTCACCTCGATGTTCGGCCACTTAGTTTGTAATACTGTTAGCATGGGGTTCGATTCGCAAATCGACTTCAGGTCGGACTCCAGCAGTATCGCCGAACCGACGTGGTACTGGACCTGAATGGGAAAACAATTAGTGGCGACTTAATTGGGGGTTTTTTGTTAACAGCAACCTGTCCGTTCATGTTGCTCTGGGCCAGGCCGTTGTAGTGGATCAGCGTGAACATGTCGGGCGTGCTGGACTCCTCCTTGGGGAAGAACTCGTGCATGAACGCGTCCAGGAGGATGATACCCAGGCTCTCCTCGTCTAATTTCTTCTTCATGATATCTACACTGAAACACCCCACCGTTAATAAAGTCTTGGGGGTTGTTCAGGGGGCGAGAACTTACTAATCTTTCTCGCTAACTAGTTCTAGGGATTGCAGCACGTCCTGCAGCAGGTTCGCCTTGATGAAGTTGTTGCCATCCGGGTCGAAATTCTTGAACACCCGCCTCGCCATTTCGCTTTTCGTCTCCGGACTCACCAGCTTCTTTTCGTCACTGTACAAAACTGATCAGAGATAAGAAACAGCTTAGAAATATCATATTCCATTGAAAACATTTTAAATAGATGACACAAAGGAAGCAATTCAACAAAGCTATTTTATTATTGTTGTACAATATGACTCACCGAACGAAACATCATTTATCGTAAATTTAACAAACATACCAGTTAAATGCGTGTCAGAAGCCAACACCCAAACAGGATGTACTGGATTCTTGTAATAATTGCCTACTGTACAAAATCTCAGATGTTCCATTATCGTTATAAACCCGATTTGACTTTGCCTTTCAATCCCTTGCAACCCTGAAAACAACGACCAGTAAAAAACACCCGATTTACCGGGGAACAACTTACTCAAACCACCCACATCTTGATCGTTATCCCAAACATACGTTGTGGCTCTTCCAGTTATCATTAAATTTATCAAACTCTGACTGCCGTAACCGTATGTGGCGTCTATCAGTGGATCCTGCGTGTCCGACTCGGATTTGACCTGTTCCAAACCCTACAAACAACAACATAATTAAATTAGTTTACTAATAAAAAGGCAACAGACTAACTCTGGAAAGGATCACAGAATACAGGAACATCAGCAGGCCGTACTGGCCCTTGAGATCCTCAATGTGGGACAGGTAGTACTTCCGAACGTCAAATATCGATGGCAGTTGCTCCACCCTGAGGTTGTCATGGAACAATACTGGATCACAGGTGCTTGTGCGGGGTGCGTCACTCGCGTCCGACTTGATCCTGCTTGCCTCCTCCTTCTCCCTAAACTCGTCGCTCAGATAAACTATATGGTACTTTTGGACGTTGCATAAGGCCAAGATTTCCACCAGTGCACTTACTAGGTATTGGTTTTGGGTCTCGTTGGTTACCTACACATCAACATTAATAGTTTACTGACATACTACTGTGTGTTCATTCATACTTGTTCTCTAAAGGATAAATTGGAGTATTCTAGCAACAGGTTTTTAATAATGTAAGCCTGAACTGGGGCTATGATCGCACAGGGTCCACCTTCAGATTGTTCTAAAGCACTTTTCTCAGTCTCACTGAAATAGAAACCTGAAACACACACGGTTTTTGGTTGTGCCCGATACGATACGATAGGTAAATATGGGTCGTTTTTACTGGGACGTTCGTACTGGTGGATGTTTCAAGTACCTTGACTCCATCTTTTGAATATGTCCGTTCGCACCTCGCCGGGGCCCCACAGTAGGTTCTTTATGCCAGTAATGTTGTTTTCGGTAGCATTTTCTGCCATCTTTACGAATTGCTAACGCATCCAGGCGATTTTTTGCCAAATAAGTTAACGGATGGGTTTTTTAGGTTAGATCCAATTGACATTTCTCTAGAAAAAAAATCCGATTTGACTAAACTGTCAGATTGGGAAATCAACAAAGGCATGGCTGTTAACTGCTTAGAAAATCGATCTAATTTAATAATAATATTCGTTTTAAAAACTAATAACTAGTTAGACAAACAAAGTAAACTGGAATGTTCAGGATTTTACAAAATGTTATTCATTGTCAGCATAGGCAACCACCATTACATCGCATGTTGTATTTTTTATTAACACTTAAATAACATAGAATTATTTATTTAAAAATTTAACGTTCACATTCATTTTTGTGCTTTATTAAATTGTATTAAAAATAAATTATATTTATCAGTTGATAACAAATTTAATTTATGGTATGATAAACTGACACAAATTTTCTTTATTCAATATAAATTATTTTTTGTTTAAATCTTTACAGTAACAAATATATAATAAAAGTGTAAATTAAATAATTTTATTAGTTATATTCTATGGAAGGACAAATTTTATGGTGTGAATTTAATAATTTTTGTTAGATTCCCAATTTTTATTTAATATTTCTTAAATTATATTAAAAATTAATTTTATAGTCCCTGAATTCCTTGAATTGAAACTCCTATTTTAAATAGATATTATATTATTAAAATACTCAATTGTAACAAAACAATACATAAATATTAATATAATTACCTAATTATTTAAATATACATTTAAAATATGGGATGCTAATTAAATAAAACACAAGAATATTTATACTTGAATTTAGAGTATCTCAAAATGATCCAAATTCTCATTATTCAATATAGATAATTTTGGTTAAAATCTTTCCTGTAACAAACACATAATTAAGAGTATAAATTAATTAATTTTATATTAATTAATAGTACTGATATGGTAAATAAAGTTGTTTCAGAATCATATATATAATTTTTACTTAATATATGCTAAATTATAATAAAAATTTTGTAGTTCATGAATTCTTTGTAATCACAATTTAATTGAAATTTCTATTTTAAATAAACATTATTTTATTAAAAAAACTGAATTTTAACAATACAATAGACAAATGTTGATATAATTATCTAATTATTTAAATAAATATTTAAAATATAGGATGCTAATTAAATAAAACACAAGAATATTTATTTTTGAATTTAAAGTGTCTTAAGATGTTCCAAATTTATCAGTATAGATTGTTTTGGTTAAAATCTGTACTGGAACAAACATATAAATAAGGGTATAAATTGATTAATTTTATAAGTTATATTTTGTATAACTAGTATAATTTAATAATACTATACTTATACTAATATTCTTCAGTATTCATAATTTTGTGAAAAAATTAAAAAACGTTTTATTTTTCAAGAATATGGGAATATTATAGTATCAGTACTATATTAATTATAGTATACTAATACTCTTCAGTATTCATAATGCTGCGGAAAAATTAGAAATCAGATTTTGAATTTATTTTTTAATCAAGTAGTGTGTTGAATAAACTGTCTAAAATAGCACAAATCGTTTTATTTTTCAAAAATATGGGAATATTATAGCATCAGTAATATACTAATAATACTGTACTTGTACTAATACTCTTCAGTATTCATAATTCTATGAAAAAAGTAAAAATCGTTTTATTTTTCAAGAATATAAGAATATTATAGTATCAGTACTATTTTAATTATATTATACTTATACTAATACTTTTCAGTATTCATGATTCTGCGGAAAAATTAGAAATCAAATTTTGAATTTATTTTTTAATCAAGTAGTATGTTGAATAAACTGTCTAAAATAGCACAAATCGTTTTATTTTTAAAAAATATGGGAATATTATAGTATCAGTACTATACTAATAATACTATACTTATACTAATATTCTTCAGTATTCATAATTCTGTGGACAAATTAAAAATCGTATTTACTTTTTAATCAAGTAGTGTGTTGAATAAACGCCTAAAATAGCAAATCGTACTTGATTTATTATACTATACTGATACAAATACTCTTCAGTATTCATAATTTTGTGGAAAAATTAAATCAATTTTTTTTATCTAAAATAGCACAAATTATCTTATTCTTCAAGAATATTTGAATATTATGGTATCAATACTATACTTATACTATACTCCTAAATATTCTTGAAAAATAAGATGAATAATAAGAATATGCACATTTTTTTATGAAATATGATGTATACTAATTTCAGAAGGTGTTTCAGTGACACAATTAAATGTTTTATAAAAACAATGCCTAAAAATTTCCCTGTAGGTTTTGGATTTGGGACAAAAAACGTGAAACTTTATCTATAAGTACATATTTTCGTGCTTTACAACTGAAAACAAGTTTGTTCAAATCTGACAAATAATATAAATTTTATGGGGATGTATCACTTTTAAATGGGCCACACTGTATATAATAATTTATTTAATAACTATTAAATTATAACAAAATAATCTTGTGAGGCTCATCATACTAGTTAAACTTTTAAAATAAAATATACATTATTTAATTAACCAACAATAGATAAATATTAATATAATCAGCTAATTATTTATATACACATTTGAAATATGGGATGGCAATTAAATAAAACACAAGAATATTCATATGTATTAACTTTTTACAATCTCCAATCTCCAATATTTACTTAAGTAATATTTTTATCATCGGCCCAAAATACCTTTCATCTCCGAGGTCAAGCACCTCACTCGAGGACGCCAACGATAATAATAATAACAATAACAATAAACGCACAACCCTCAATTTATTATCGATTCCATTATTCCCTGACCACCGTCGTAAATCCAAACGAATTATTGTCTCAGGAACGGACAGTTTAATCAATAACGTAATAATTGCTGCAACTAATCAGTTCCGCGTCGGTATCAAACAATTTTTTCACATTTTATCCCGTAAACGCTGAAATTGTACGCCAACGTGGGTGGCAAAAGGTGCACAAAATTCACGAAAACCATTTAAATCGATCGGACCGTAACATTTTTTCCCCCTGGTGTCCGATTCCTGCAACCGATTTAGCACCACTGGTTTGGTTGTATGTTTTGCAGGAGATGCAAGCTTAGGTCCCTTGTACGAATTTGTCATTCGCGTATTTTCAATGAAAACGTCCCTGCGGGCCCCAAATTGAAGGTTCGCCGCCTAATTTAGTGTCGTCGGTGGTTCGTTGCAGTTGCACGGTTCGCGTGGTGATTTGGTGTTGTGCGTGTTTATTGGCGGAATGTAAGGTTATGTGCGTTGTTAAAGGGCCGTTTCAGGTGTCGGACGGCCGTTCGTCACAGGTACGTATCGGTGTTGAAGAACGGCGCCGTGCAAATATCGATTGTTCACGCCAGTCAACAACAAACGGCATGAAATATAAAAAGTTTTTGTGCCACTGTAGGCTACGGCAACGGCAGTGGCAGCAAAAGTGCAGTAAGCCAAGTTGTAAAGAGGGTCGAGCAGTCCGAATTGTCTCCGCGCCGTTTCCGCGTTCGATGTAACCGTTTCGGCGGCGCAGACGGGGTTGTTTCGTTGTTGTTGTTGTTGTCGTTGTCCCGGGGGGGTTGTTGACGGGATGGCGGAGCTGCGGAAGGCGAGGAAGTCGAACTTCTCGAAGGAGGAGGTGCACGCGCTGGTGGCGACCGTGCGCAAACATTACAAGGTGCTGTACGGGAAGTACGCGAAAAAGGCGTCGAACAAGTCGGCCAGGTGCAAAGCCTGGCTGGACGTGTTGCACACCGTCAACAAGGTCAGCCTGGAGAAGCGCACCATGCCTGAGATTAAGAACAAGTGGAAGAAGTGCGTGTACATGCTGCGGGACCCGGACGCCGAGTACGTAGGTAATGTTTGTTTGACGTCCGACGTTTGGGTTTATTTTTTTCGTTTTGGTTGACGTTCGGTTTTTTACGGGTGTCCAGGTTTCGGTTTTGTCCTGTGGACGGTGCGGGCGGGAAGTTTGAATTGCACCTGGATCGGGCCTAGACTCGGGAAATTTTTGAGCGGTCGTTCAAGGATGTCGGTGTCATTAGCGATTGTGGAAAATTACAAACAATTTTCCTACCTATTGTGTGTATTTAACAATATTTTCCTGAGTAGAATTGCAGGATTTATCTATTAAAGTCAAATCAAAAGTTAAGAAAACGAGGTTCCATATTTTGAGTTTTTGCAAATATCTTGTATATATATATTAAAATGTCACAAAAAAATTGAATTTAATGATTAATTAAAGCTGAACCTTAATCTAAAAACAATGAAGAAATCTTAGGTTCAACTTACCCCATTATAATTTTTTATATTAATTTAAATATAATTTAATTTCCTATTATTATTTTTACAACATTTTTAAATTAGATGATTATTCTAAGCAATAAATGTACTATTTTTACTGGAATTTCAGAAAAAACTGGATTTTATTATAAATCAAACTAATAAAACATTTCTAATCAAGTTTCCTTGTTTGACGTTGAAGTGTAATCTATTGCAAGTATAATAAATTACTGTGTATTTAAATTCGTTTAAACAGAATTCTAAAATCTAATCTATTGTAAACATATTAAAAGATTGTGTATTAAAATCTGTCTAAAAATGTAGGAACTCTGACTATTTAAATGAAAATTAAGAATTAAGAACACTGATTTTTCGTCAAATTTCTTTATTTGACGTGAGACCTAATCTATTGTAAATATATTACATGATTGTGTGTTAAAATATGTCTAAAAATGTAGGAATTTTTAGACAAATTTAAAAGAAAATGTAAAAATTCAATATTTTACAATCGTAATTTTATTTTTAATGGTCATTTTGATATAAAGTTGCATACTGAATCTAAAAACAAAATCAAAAATTAAAAAGGGAAAACAGTTTTATAACAAATTGCTATTTTTACATATTTTGTGTTAAAAAAAATATATTTCACTCTTTTGTACATATCTTGGATTGTAATTATTCTTCTGCAATTTTTTTACATTAATATAAAGATAATTCAATTTCCTATTAATATTCTTAATAACATTTTTAAATTAGAGTATCAGTCTATGTTGTATGTATAAATATATTGTCAATTTCGTATTAGTTTTATTTAAATTTAGGAAAAAATTAGATTTAACTGTACATTACATTAAGAAGACAAATTTTTTGTTAAATTTCCTTATTTGAAATTGAAACCTAATCTACTGTAAATATATTAAATAATTGTTTGTTAAAATATGTCTAAAAATGTAGGAATTCTGGGTACTTAAAAGAAAATGTAAAAATTTACTTTCGATATTTTATTTTTAATGGTAATTTTTATAGAAAATTGCATATTGAATCTAAAAACAAGATCAAAAATTATAAAGGGATAACAGTTTTATAACAAATTGCTATTTTTACATATTTTTACAATTTTATTTTTAATGGTCATTTTGATATAAAATTGCATACTGAATCTAAAAACAAAATCAAAAATTAAAAAGGGAGAACAGTTTTATAACAAATTGCTATTTTTACATATTTTGTGTTAAAAAAATATATTTCACTCTTTTGTATATATCTTGGGTTGTAATTATTCTGCTGCAATTTTTTAACATTAATATAAAGATAATTCAATTTCCTATTAATATTCTTAATAACATTTTTAAATTAAAGTATCAGTCTATGTTGTATGTATAAATATATTGTCAATTTTGTATTAGTTTTATTTAAATTCAGGAAAAAATTAGATTTAACTGTACATTACATTAAGAAGACAAATTTTTTGTCAAATTTCCTTATTTGACATAGAAACTTAATCTACTATTAATATATTAAATAATTGTTTGTTAAAATATGTCTAAAGATGTAGGAATTCTGGGTATTTAAAAGAAAATATAAAAATTTAATATTTTACATTCGATATTTTATTTTTAATGGTCATTTTTATAGAAAATTGCATATTGAATCTAAAAACAAGATCAAAAATTAAAAAGGGAGAACAGTTTTATAACAAATTGCTATTTTTACATATTTTGTGTTAAAAAAAGTATATTTCACTCTTTCGCAAATATCTTGGATTGTAATTATTCTTCTGCAATTTTTTTACATTAATATAAAGATAATTCAATTTCCTATTAATATTCTTAATAACATTTTTAAATTAGAGTATCAGTCTATGTTGTATGTATAAATATATTGTCAATTTTGTATTAGTTTTATTAAAATTCAGGAAAAAATTAGATTTAACTGTATATTGCATTAAGAAGACAAATTTTTTGTCAAATTTCCTTATTTGACGTTGAAACCTAATCTACTGTAAATATATTAAACAATTGTTTGTTAAAATATGTCTAAAAATGTAGGAATTCTGGATATTTAAAAGAAAATGTAATAATTCAATATTTGAAGATAAATTAATTTTTTATTAACGTTCATCACAACATTTTTAAATTAAATTACCAGCCTGTGTTGAATGTACAAATAAATCAGCAATTTTGCATTAATTTTTATAAAATTTCAAAAGACTATTTAATATAAATGTTATTGGACCAAATGATGGTGAACTAGTACCATTAAAAATCAAATTTCTATTTAGTAATATGTTAATTAATTCACATTGTAAATATCTAATCTGATAACCATCGTAACTTAATTATCATGATAATCTTAAACCTGGTGAAATTAAATAGTTTAATATGTTAAATATTATCAATATTATGCAATTGTTTTTATGTATTAATTCTCTTTGAAACCTAGTTATACCACATATATACTACAATTTGGTTTACTGCATTTTTCTGCGACAATCGACTTTTACCAAAAAATTGGCTTAACAATTTTCTATTTTAATTCATCAGCGAGAAGACTGATAAATAAAGCGCGACCGAAAAAATGCGAAGCCCCAAACGCATAACCTTACATTCACGGTCCAAATAACCGTCTAAACGCAGCGACAATGAAATCGAAAGACTCTGGCATGGGACAGAGGCATTGTGCGACGTACGCGCCCGATTTCAAAAAGTCAGTGATCCTGTTCGCCGAAAAGAAGGGCAACAGGGAGGCGAGACGCCGTTACGGCGTGTGCGAGAGCAACATACGCCGCTGGAGGCGGCTCAAGCCCGAGATCATCGAGAAGGCGGCGATGCCGAAGCGACGGTCGAGACGGATCGTCAACTACGACGAGTCCGACACCAACTTGTTGGACGTTAGAGAGATTTTAGGTACAACGTCACGTGCACTAAAAACGTCTAATTAACCGAAAATAGACGGCGGGTTGTTAATTGGCAGGAATTCGCACGTCAGTACTTAATGTTTACACATGCTGACACACCTTGGATTTTTTTGTTGCAGATTCTATGCCGCTGGACCAGCGACTGAAGCAAGCGCCTGAGTTGCCGCAGAACGCGGAGCCTGTGCTGCAGTCGCAGCCCCTTTCGCCCACTAAGTTGAAGGTGACGAGGCAGAAGCTGCAGCCGCCGGTTGTGAGGCCACCCACACCACCGCCCGTCAACGAGGAGGTGTGCCTGAGATGGAACAGCCACCACCAGAACATGCAGAACAGCTTCCCGTCGTTGCTGCTCAAGGAGCAGTACGTGGATGTCACCCTGGTGGCTGAGGGCAAGACGCTGAAGTGTCACAGGGTTAGTTGGGACCCTTTGCTTCGTTGCTGAGTTTGTATTTGTGTCTGTTTGTAGCTGATTTTGTCGTCGTGCAGTCCCTACTTCGAAGAAGTGCTGGGTGGCATCAGCCCTCATCAGCATCCCGTTTTGTTCATGAGGGACATACCGTTTTGGATTTTGAAGTGTCTGCTGGATTTTATGTATTCCGGGGAAGTACACATTTACCAGGCCAAGCTGCAGGACCTTTTGAACGTCGCTGAGTTGTTGAAAGTATGTTACACTATTAAAATTTCCACAATTATTTATAGTGTTAAACAAAAATGTAAATTTAACGTAATTTAATGTAATTTGTATGCACTGAACCAGCAAAACGTATTATTATTATTTTTAATCGGCGCCATTCATGTAGAGTATATTTTATATTCGATTTGTGCTTTTACTTAAACTAGCCTATAGAGTGAACGGCAAGGCCGATCAAGGTAAATGATATTTGATTATATTTATGATGAAATTACATTTCCAACGGTACTTGATTCGTTTCAATCAGATGAAAATTGGCCGAGTTACATCTGATATTAGTTAAAATTCTTCAAATTCCATGCAATTTGAGTAAGTTTTTGACAACAATTGAAGCGAATATTCCAAGTTTCGTATTTTTAATAAATAATATATTCAATTATAAACATTTCAAGCTACAGTAGGACGAGATTGGTTTAAAAATAGCTGAGTTATAGGTGATAATAGTTCAAATTTCATTCAATTTTTGACGATTTTCAGCCATTGTCGTCATTTGAGTAAGTTTTTGACAACAATTGGAGCCAATATTCTAAGTTTCGTATTTTTAATAAATAATATATTCAATTATAAACATTTCAAGCTACAGTAGGACGAGATTGGTTAAAAAATAGCTGAGTTATAGCTGATAATAGTTCAAATTTCACGTAATTTTTGTCGATTTTCAGCAATTTTCGTTATTTTAGGTAGTTTTTAACAACAATTCAAGTCAATATTCCAAATTTCGTATTTTTAATAAATAATATATTCAATTATAAACATTTCTAGCTACAGTAGGACAAGATTGGTTGAAAAATAACTGAATTATAGCTAATAATAGTTTAAATTCCATTCAATTTTTAACGATTTTCAGCCACTCCCAACCACTTAAATTATATTCTTAGCAACAAACAATTTCAATATGCAAAATTTTACATTTACATATATTACATATATATTTTTTGTTTAGATTAAAGGTTTAACCGGAACAAAGGAGGAACAGCACGAGCAAAAAGAAGAAATCAAAAGCGAAGAGAAGCAAAACGACGACCAAAAAAAGCCGGAGAAAAAAGAGGAGAAAAAGCGTAAATTCGAAGACAAACAACGCGACATAAAAAAAGAAGAGAAAAAGGAAGATAAAATTAAAAAAGACGAGAAGAAAAAGAACACCGACGTAATGTTCAAGGTTCCTACAAACGCATCACAACCGAATCAAAAGAAACCGGACAGGATAGAGACTCGGAAAACCAAACTAGAATCCGACGACATTTTAGATCCGTTGGATTTGTTGGAACCCATTTACGAGGAACCGGCGAAGCCGGACCGTCCGGTTAACAAATTCAGACAGTTCCCCATCAAGAAAAATTTCCCTCGTAAGATCAAGAAGCGGAAATACTCCGACGTGCGGGATGACGTAAGTGATTTGTTTTGGTAAAATTATTGTACTAAAAGTGTTGTTTTAGAGCCCACCGCCAGTTTTTCATTCGAGGAAAGGCACAAGGTCCAGGCCGAACATAAAGGTTCCCAAATTCTATCACCCAGGTGGTTACGAGACGTCCAACAAGGAACCTACCGAAACCGACGGTTTAATAATCGAAAGGCAGCCACACACTAACGTACCTTCAGATCCTTTGTTAGAAATCTCGGAGATCAAACACGAACCAATAGACATAGAGGAAACTGATGTGATCGAAATTGAAGACAATAACGTGACCTACGACGAAGACGAGGAGGGCGAAAGTATTATCGGGGACTACGACAGTCCCATTTTGAACATCGCCAAAAGGAAGTCCGAAGAACCCACCGAAATTCAACAGTACAGCAATCTAAAGGACCTGGAGTTGCCCCTGATTATGAACGAAGAAAACGCAGCTAAACACGATGAGGAACCTGAAAAACCACCGGAAGTGGACCCATTGGAGGAACCCGAAGCTGGCCCAGAAGTTGGAAGCTTGGACGTCTCCGGAATCACCATCACCAACGTGCAAAGTCTTCAGGACAACTCAGTGGATGATATGTTGAACCCCAACAACAAATCCACAGAGGCTGAGAACAACGTTGAGCCCGAGGAACACACCGAAGAGGCAGCTAGTGTTGACATTGTCCCCGACTTGCCAAGGATCAGGGTGGCCAATAACCTTTGTATGAGACCGACTTTCAACGAAGAACCCGAACCGGACATTGAACCTCCCGAAATCAACAACAAAGAGGACGAAGCCTTCATGGAGAACCTGGAAATGTCAGAGACTTCCCAGGACAACACCGAACTGGAGGAACTCACCAATAACGCACTGCAAGAACACTTTTCTGAAGACATAACGTCCAAATTCGTCACTGATTTGGACCACCTGCCCAATAATTCGTCGGATAATGATGTAAACGTTGCCGCAGGCTTCGGTGATTTTGATAATACATCACATCCGGTTTAATACCCGGTTTATATATAAATATATATTTTATGTTGTATTTTTTTGTAAATAAATGTTTATTTAGTTTTATATAAAGACCCTATATGTAAAATCAGATGTTGCAAATACAGATTCGTAGATCAGGATTTATTTAATTTTGTTGTGTACTAAATTTACTCCTACAATAACATATTATTTCTATTATTATTATTTTTTTAAATAAAAAGAACCTACATTGTTTTATTTCTGACCATAGGTATCGCCTGAATCTTTAGTGAAGCCCCAAACCCCTTATTTTTAAATGAAAGACAAGTGTTTTCAGTGAAGTATATATTTTCATTTAAATAAATTACACCCATATTGTCTATTTCAGACCATATACTTTCAATCAATATATGTATAGAATGGCTGCAAATATATACATATATTCATATATAACAACACAATAACAGATTCTTTGTAATAACATCACAGCAAAGTTTCAACCTGTACAAAACAGCGACAAGAACAACCTCATCACATTGTAAAACCCCTAAAATAAAACCTCTAAGTTGTCGCATATCTCGACTGCTGTTTTGCACAATTCACATGAATTCGAATTATTTGTCTTAATACGAAAATAAAATTGTACTAAACACGGTAACCAAAAAAAATACTGATACTGCTCAGGGGGGCTTAACACCCTGCGTTTGTGCCTGTAATCCCGAAGCACAACGAATTGAATAAACTTTGGCCTCGCTTCAGAATTACGTAAGAGAAGTTAACGTGCTTAAACGAAGGTGTAAAGTAGCTGTCTATCGTAAAAGTGATAGACACTGTTGATGTGCCTTAGGACTTTCCCTTCCACCAAATGTCTGGCGTAATTCACGGCCTGCACCCTGTCTCTGGCCAATCCGACTTCAATGAGCCAATCCACGAACTTGTTTCCGGCAAACACGTTCTTGTAGGTCTTCAATCTCCATCTTTTGTCTGAGGCGATGGACGATTTGCAGTTTTGCAGGTGGTGGGTCACGAATTGGTCGCACACGTGTTTCGTTTCCGGCGTTAGTTCCTCCCAAGTGGGTAGGATTAAAGTTGTGGCGCCGTACCAGACTTTGCGCCACCACTTCATGATGGGCAAGACGATTTCTTTGGTGTCCAAGCCGAAGATGGCAAACGCCATTATGCTTTGACCGAAGTTTAGGGTGGCGTCCAAGAACGACAGTTCTATGTAAATGCCGGACATTTGCTCCATAACCAAAGTCCATATGGATAGAGCCAAACCCTGGAATCAATCAGTGGTTATCCTGGTAATGGATTCAAATGAGTTATACTTACAACAAACATGGAACAAAGCAAAAGTATCAACAGTACAGTGTGTCGTAGTATTTGAGGCTCGTGAGATTCTGGTTCTTCTTCAATCAACATCAAGTCTTCATCAATTTGCTGTTGGTACTGTCTTACTATTCCACTGCACTGTTGGCGTTTCGGCCCTTGACATCCAAATCTTGTGGGGCACAAACCTTCTTGTGATGGACTACTGCTGGAACAAAATGGAATGTTCCCTTCGTTTTTAGACGGACTAAATGCACATACACGTACCCCTCATCAGTTTGTAGGACAATCGTAGGCGGTGCCTTGCCTAAAATGTCTTCTATGTCGACGACTGGACTTTCCTCACAGCAAGTCTCGTTAATGGTGGGCAAACCACAGGTGTGTCCGTTGCTGGATGAAGGTTGAGGTGCGCTTGTTACGTTTGCAGTTTCAATTTCAGGGCTATTTTGGTTTTCAATTACGTCGTTCACTTCGTTGGTCAAGTCCAAGTATCTTGAGAAGCGTCTTCTGAACCTTTGGTGGAGCACCAAACAACCAACAGTAACTAAAAAATTATAATAGTAGAGTCAAGGCCTCTTAAAGGAGTCTCTTAAGTAAGTTACCTATGAAGCACAGCACCAGTAAAGATACAGCAATTATGGCTTGAGAAACTCCGTACACGAAATTGGGGTTCCTTTTGTCGAAAGGTACAGTGGTCATCTTGTCAAAGATCAATAGAAGTATTGACACCAGTATGGGGAAGCTAAAAACAATAATTAAGAAGCTGTACTTCTTGATATGCAATAATACTTACCCCCAACCAATAATGAAGAATAAAGGTTGCAACTTGAGCACGAAACACAGACTCCTGCACTGCAAAAACAGTAAAGTCACAGCTAGTATGGCAGTCCAGAGTCTGGAGCTGTAAACGCCCACAGTAAACATGGAAAACTGGATGTACCCCGCCCAGTTCTCCTTTTTATTGAGTGTATTCCAGAGGACAGCCCCTAAACAGCTAACCAGCTGCGAGACAACCAAGCACGTCGTGATTTTGTGGGGGACTCTGCATATTTTCTTGGTCAACGTAAACACCAATATGACCCAGCAACAAGTTATAATTCCAATGATGCTGATGTCCAGAGTGAACGAATCCAGTTGCTTGATGTAATCGGCCGGATCACAGTTAGTGATGGTGATCATTTTGGCTGACACGAACATGAGTGGTGCTGAGATGAAAGTGCAGGCCACCATAGCACTTGCAATCTTAAATTGATAAAAGTGAGTTGGTTAAGTGTTTTATTTTGTGGCCCATAAAGTACTTACCAAATCTACATCTATGGCATATTGTGTGGCAAATACGAAAACTGTTGGGGCACTAGGGAAAGTGCCATACAAAAATCCGTACGTGCTCAGGTCTAGAGTTTCTGACTGGTTGACTCCAGGATTTACAACGCTTATGACTTCCCTTGTTACTAAAGGTAGGACGATTCTGTTGTTCAAAAAACTATTAGTAACTTGTTAATCAGATTGAAAATTATGACTTACAGTTTTACCATGATTAAAATACCAGGTACTACCAAAGTAGCGCCTCGCAGCTTGTGTACTTTGCCAACCATTCTTAAACCTAACAGAAACAGTGCACTTGCGGAGAAAGCCGAACCTAAAGCCTGCAATTAAGATTTATTAATAAGTTTTAGTAATCAATTTGTAGTTCCTTACGTCTAAAATGCTGCCGAGATAGCAAGGAATTTTGTGCTTGAATATAACATTCCCAACAATGCCCAAAATGGTCATCAAAATGATGGGATTCAAAAATATTCCTTTGGCCACAGATACTACAACCTTTAATCGTCTTTTGTGGTGCGACACGTTGGTGATTGCTCCGTCGTTCATCAGTAGCTGTTCGGCATCATCAGACGAACGCCTTTTGCCAATTTCCATTAGGATAAACGATATTGGATTCAAAATGGCCAGGGAAATTGGTGCCATCAAATACAAATAAGTGGCGTACTCAGGATGGGTGTTTTTATAAAGAGCAGCAACTGCAACGGAACAAAATTAGCTTCAAAACACAGTTGTAACGTTATAAAGTTATTACCAATGGGATTTCCTATGGCAAAATCATTGCTTTGAGTGCAAAATATGGCGAATATGCCAGCTCTGCTTAAGTTGAAGGGTCTGGCAACCAGTAAAGTCAGGGCGATCACAGACACGAATACGATGCTCTTGGAGATAAGTATGGAGAGGAGAAAAAGCCAATTGACCGATGTTAGTTCCAATTTTGCCAAAGACATGAAGATAAGGGAGGGAAGGGAGAACGTGCCGACGAATGTGTTTATGCCTTTTGCTTCTGTTTCCGAGATCATGTTCATTCGACCAGCGAAGTAACTGAAAATGTATAATTTCCTTAGTTAAATGCAAATGGAAAAATTATTAACAAATTCATTATTAATTGTTATAATCTAGTATCAATTGACTACAAAATAGTATGATTGAAAGATAATAAAATTATTCTCATAATAAAATGTTCTATAAATAAAAAAATGTTTAAGAGTAATAAAAACTTTAGATTATCAATTTTTATAATTTTTTAAAGGGATTTGAAATTCATAGTCTTCAGTTTTAATTACTCTTAAATTTTCAGTAATAATTTTATATTTTGAAGGAATAAATAATATTATTACTTCATACTATTCAATCTCTTTAAAAATTTATAAAAAACTGATGGTCTCTGATTTTTATTGCTCTTAAACATTTTTTTAAATTTATTGAATTTTCCATTTGACAATTTTATTGTCGTTTAAAATTGAGTAATAGCTTTATATTAGGGAGAAATAAATATTATTATTAATTAGTATTATTCAATCTCTTTAAAAATCTCTTTAGTTTTTATTACTCTTTTATCATTTTGAGAATAATCTTTATTATCTTTTAAAATTTATTAATATTTTCATATTTTGGTAGAATAAATAATATTATTAATTGGTATTATTCAATCCTTTTTCAAAATTATAAAAAATCTTCAGTTTTTATTACTTTTTTATTTATTGAATATCTCACTTTGAAAATAATTTTAATATCTTTTAAAACTGAGTAATAGTTTTATATTTTGAAGGAATAAATAATATTATTAATTAATTATTACTCCTTTTAAAAAATTGTAAAATAATTGATAGTTTTCAGTTTTTATTACTCTTTTTACATTTTTTTATTTACCGAATATCTCATTTTGAAAATAATTTTAATATCTTTAGAAACTGAGTAATAGTAATAGTTTTATATTTTGAAAGAAATAAATAATATTATTAATTGGTATTATTCAATCCCTTTTGAATATTTATAGGAATCGATAGTCTTTAGTTTTTATTACTCATAATCATTTTTTTAAGAAACATCCCATTTGAGAAATTAAGTAGTAAAATTAAAACTATTAATCTCAGTGTATTTATGCTAATTTTGTGTGCAATACAATGTAAACCTTATTTGTAACAGTGTAATACTAAAAATAAATTTGTATTAGTAAACTAAATGTCAATTAATTCTTATTAATAAAATACGAATAAATAAATGGAAAACATGACCAGTATTTCCAAAGACCAATAAACGGTTAAAAATTAAATTATTTTTTTTTACAGTGTACCGATTTTAAGGTTTATTCGTCAACAGTTGCAGTAGTGTGCCTTGTATCGAAAGTCGGCGCGTGTGGGTAATTAGTAGTTTTCGCCAATTTCTAGAGTGTTACGGATATTCCGGGTTGATTTAACTTTTAAAAACTTAATTGTGCTGTGGCGTCGTTCTTAAAAGTCATAAGGCCAGGAAGACACGGAGGAGGTAAAACAATCAGTTGAACTATTATTTTTTTTAATGCGGTAACCTAAAATTTGGCAATTAGTTGTTGTCGCTTCCCTTAAGGGCGAATTAAAACGACAGAATTATTATCAAAAAATTATTTGTTCCTTATCGTGTCATTTACATATTTATTCATTTATGCATAAATGTGTATTAAATGCGTTAAAATTACAATTTTTTATACATCTATTCAAATCAAAGTAGGCTGTGACTGAGGTAAACTTCTAGAAGGCTTGTGTCAACCATTTTAGTGTGGTGCCAATAAAGTCACAAAAAGGCAGCAATCAACGAACGGGTGCGTATTAAACGTAAATAAATCCAAAGACAAAGATATTAATTAAACGTGTGTATTAAATTTAACGCGACTTCGAATTAATTGAAATGGATGTTTTCAGATTTCTTTTTGGCTAATCTGCCACAATTTTACTAATTTATAAATATATTAATTATGAGAGAACTATTTATATATTATCTGATTTACATCGTGATTTTAAATATTACCAACACACGTGTAACTAACAAATAAGCTAATTAAAGTGATACATTAGTTGACGTTACGAACATAAATTTTTCAATTAATTGATAAATACTATTTACCCAAATGATATGGAAAACTTTTGAACGTAAAAAAGTAATTTTATTGTTGTTTTTGCAGGCTTTGAACTTTGGTAGCAGCAACTTCCTCAAAGGTAGGTTCTTTAAATTAATAAATTGGTATTGGTTACGATGAATATGTGTTATAATATTTGAGTGAATTTAACAATAATTATTAATCTTATTATCAAAGGTTAATTACTAATGTTCCTAAAAAATCCCCTAAAAATTACTAAAAAGGAAACAAGTTTCTATAATCCCAAAAAATTATTATTATTATTATTATTAAAATCCTAAATAAATTTATAAAAAATCAAAAAAATACTAAAGGAGTAAAAAAACACTAAAACCCCAAAAAAGTACTAAAAATTCGAAAAATTTCAAGAAGTTACTAAGGTCCTAAAAAAATTTATAAAAACATTAAAAATACTAAAATTTCAAAAATTTATTAAAATCACCAAAAAGTTAAAATTATTAAAATCATTTATTACAATTACAATTTAGTTACAATAATTGCAAAAAACATTAAAATAAAAATAACTGGAAAGAAAAAAAGTCACAAAAAGTTACCAATATATTATTTTTACATTTTATTACATTTATTTTTAGCATTTTAGAATAATTTTTTGGATTTTGAAAGAAATTACTTATTTATATACTTATTAAGTTTTAGTTTTAGAATATAATAATAAATATTTTTTTCATTTTTGATGGTATTAGTCATTTATTTAAATAATGATTTTTATTTAAATTGAACATCATAAAAATACAATGTATTTCTAGAATTGTTGGTCAAAATTTGGAAGCAAAAGGAATTTTCATTTAGATTTTTTCTTACCTGATTTTTAGGCCTTCAAAATTGTGTTTTTAAATAGAAATATTATTGGCGTCAGTATTTTTTAAGTTTAAATTTAATATTTTAGAATTTTTTGAGGAAAACTAAAATTAATAAATTTTGAAATATAAATTTAGTTTAAAATTTTAATCAATTAATTTAATTAATTTTTCTAATTGTTGTCGACTTTAAATATTTAAATAAAACTCCTTTATTTTTTTTTGTCTTAAAAGGACAACTTCAAAATTTTAGTAGACTATAATTATTAAATTTTTGTGTCATTATTGTCCTGAACAATAGAATATATTAATACTAAAACATGTTGAAACTAATTATATTCTGAACTTCTTATGAAATGCTAAACTGGAGCAAAATTTATAATAGGCAAACGATTAGTTAGAATATTAAGCTGACATTGAGAATCAATTATTGATTATCAGTAATAAAATCTATAAGTTTTGAATGGTGAAAACCAGACAAAGTTTAACACTTTCAACTAATTTAACAGCATAATAAAAAGCAAAAATCAATTAAAAAAAACATTTTCAGATTTATCTTTCTTCCTAAAAGTCTAATTAGTACAAATTTCATTCTTAATTAATTTTTAATATTAAAAATAATACAGATATTTATTTATTTATAAATTTTGTCGTCAGCAATTTTACAACATTCTTAAACACTATGGTCAACTATCTTATCCTTTCTTTGTTAATTAACATAATATTAATATAAACAATTTATATCCATTGGGTTAATAAAATTTAATTGGTCCCTCAGATATACAAATTGTGACATATAAATAAATAAAAACGAAGATTTATCGCATTTATCGCATCACGTAATTATTTTGTAACAAGTTATTCCCATTATACTATTTATTTATCATCTCCATTGTGTTACGTTCTACTACAAAGTTTACTCATTCAATCTGGACGTCCACTCTATTTCGAGTGCCAATTAACGAATGACGTTCAACCCCCACAACAAACAAACAAATATATTGACGTTTTAACTTTTTTAATTTATTTTGATTGTTTTTTGCGACTTGTCAAAATAAATACCCACCTATTTTTAGTGATTCATTCAATTGATTAAACCTGTTGTTTGACATTTACCCGTTTATTTCCGGGTTTTTGAGGGTTGTTATGTTGTTTTGGGAACTTACCCGCAAATAATCACGGCAAAACATTCCGTCAGAGCGGGATACAAGTTTTCCATCGCCGTTCCCGAGTCGTCGAAAAGGGCCGCGTTCATTTTCGATTGATTTTTGATGGCACGCACAATTTGGAAACGATTTTCGCCGGTTTTTCTTTCACATTACATCGAAACGCGGTCGAATTGTTTTAACGAAGCACAGATTTGTGCCGAACTTAGGACCGCATTGTTACATGCGTGTATTGTTGAAGGGGACTGTGACAGCTGGCGGCGGCGTTGCGGCCGGAGGAAACACGATTTTCTTGTCACGTTGGAAATTTGTTTTATTTCGTTATTTTGAGCACCTTGTGTCCTGTAAATTGTAGGAAATTGTTTAGGTTTAATTGGGCAGTTCATTTTGAGGCAAATTAAGCCCAATTTTTTGGTGAATTACCGTTTTTCTGTCGGGGAAAGTTCTTGGAATTTGAATCGGTTATGGAAAACCGGCAATTGTGCTTACTGCGAGTCACGTAGGCCTTGATTCGTGTCCTCGATAAAGCTGCGGCTATTTAAAAGTAGAGGGCGCTGTTACAGATTTTAACCGTTTAATTTCCTAGTGCTGCCATCTACATTGATTAAGCTAAAACTGACAGTGTGATTGTGTGACGGTAAAATAAAAATAGGTTTCTGTAATACGGAATCTATGTGTTTAGACATTACAACATAGAGGGCGCCACAATTTTTCAGATTATAGATCACGAACATACAGATGTTTCCGAGTACAGAATCTTGTATAGTTTTCTGCAATATTTGGTTTTGGGCTTTAGTACTTATGTTATAGATGACGCATTTCATTTATACAGGGTTACACAAAAATAACCACTTGGGTATGAGAAAATTAGATGTTTTATTATTTCTTTATGATGTATTTAATAGAATTTCTAATGTAATTACTTTTATGTTTGAAAAATTCATTTATTTATATGTATATATTTTTATTTATTTTAAAATTTTTGATAAAAAGTTTAATGTACGATTTTTTTGGGAAAAATATGTTTTTTTCCAATAAAAGTATAATTTATTCATTTATAAATTATAAATATTTAATTTAAATATTTTTAGTAACTATTCTGTGACATCAAATTGGTTTTTAACAAATAACGGTTTAAAATAATAATTTTTTGGATAAAAAATATATATTTTTCTACATTTTGAAACAATTAATTTATAAAATAATTTCCATAAAAATATAAATAATACATTTATTTTTTAATAATAATATAAATTGTTCTTATTAATTTTTTCAGTTCTAATTATTTAATATTGTGCTCTTCACTTTTAAGGAATAAATTATAATAAAATAAACAATTTTATATTAATTATTTTTTTATTTTGTGATTGTGCTCAAATTTTATTAATTGAAGTAATACAATTTCGTAAATTTTTCTAGTTATTTTAAAATTATTAATAGAAACTTTATATTTATTGAGAAAAATCAACAAAAATAATTTTTTATATAAAGATTTTAATATTGATTATATTATTTTAAATTTTTTGATAAAAAGTTTAATGAATTAATTAATTTCTTTTTGTGAAAAATATATTTTATCCACATAAAACTGTTTTATTTTTAGGAAAATTATAATTCATATTACATTTATAAATTATAAATATTTAATTTAGACATTTTCAGTACAATTGTGTGACATCAAACAAGTAACGGTTTAAATTAAATAAAAATAATAATTTTTTCGAATAAAAGAATAAATATATCTGTCTACACTCTGAAACAATTTATTTATAAATTTCCATAATAATATAAATAATACATTTATTTTTTAATAATAATATAATTTTTTCTTATTAATATTTTGAGTTCTAATTATTTAAATATTGTGCTTTTCACTTTTAAGAAATAAATTATAATAAAATAAAGAATTTTATATAATTTGATTAATAAATTAAATTAAATAATAATACAAAATAAATAAAAATACGAAAAAGTACTTTTTTTAAATTTGATTAATAAATTAAGTGATTGTAATCAAATTTCTTTAATTAAAATAATACGATTTTCTAAACTTTTCTTGTTATTTTAAAATTTTATATTTATTGAGAAATATATCAACAATAATATAAAATAATTTTTATATAAAGGTTTTTAACATCATCATTAATATTGATTGGTGAATGATTTTTTATAATTACGTGATGTTTTAACTATTTTAATGTCCAATCAGAAACTAACCCAGGAAATTTCGAAATTACTTTGTGTTCAGATGGTTTTATTAAATTGTGTAATATTAAATTTAAATAATTAATAAGTAATTGTTGGTACACCGTATGAATCAATATATTTAAGTTTTTTCCTCATAAATGTAATAAAAAACTATTTACATAAATGTGTGTAATTAATAAATTATGTACTTTAATTTTGTTCAACTACTCAAGGTGCAAATAATTAACTAACTAAAATTAAATGCAAATTATATCTACATAATTGTAGGCAATTATTATCTGGATTTGACAAGTGAAGTTACTTTTAATAAATTTTATGTTGTGTTAGTCGTACTTAGTAAATTGTTATTTTTTGTAAACAACTCTAAAAATATAATATATGTTTTATATAATTACTGTCACAAATCAATTAACAACAATTAACAGCATTTAATTTTTTTGTTTAATTGACTTTTTTTGTTGGCGTTGGAGGGTCATAAATGAGGCAATTGTTTATTTATTTTTTTAATATATTTGCTATTCCAGTAATATATTACGGCACACATACAGTTCATACATCAATTTTTTTTTAATAAAAACAAAGAATTGCAACAGAATTATCTAAAATCCACAATCTTTATATCCTAAATATTTTTTACAAATTATTTTTTTATGATAATGCCTCGAATTTCACAGATAAATTCCAATCTAAACCTAATTTTTATTCAAAAATTTACAATGTTTTAATTTTCACGGCTGATCGTCCGGCCAGTGACGTCACATTTCGAGTATAGTTTTTATTTTATATATAAATATATAATATGTAAGAATTTCACGTTTAAATATATCCTAGAGGTTAATTTTTTCTTTTTACAAAATTTTCGAAATTTTTTCCGAAAACACCCGCCACCGGCCTCACGATCGGCTAACAAATTTGATTTTGTAAAATTATTAACTCCTCGTCGAAAATTGCAATTTCTCAACAACGCATAAACAGAATAAGAAAAATTAAATGTGTCCCATACATTCCAGACATGCACACAATTGATTTTTCTGCAAAAATGCGCTAGACAGTTTCAAAAAATTAGGAACTTAACATTCAACTAAAAGCATAAATATTCAGTAAAATAAAAAAAATGGCAGTCGGTTTTCGAAATTAATAAAAAAAAAATAATGGCAAAATATATATAACTACAAACATATACTTAACAACTAAAATATATATTAAAAAACGACCTCCCCGGGCCGCAACTTCAGTTCCGTTGCCCCCGGAAGGGTTTTAAGTTAGTAAAAAATATATAAAAAAATTATTATAAAATATTTTTAGCTTGTTTAACATTAGATAAATTTTTATAAACGTATACACTTTAAACATTAATAAATAATCATTATAATAGTCAAAAAACAAAATAAAATAATATAAAAAAAACTGCACGCACATATGCAGGCTGGGAAATTTACGGAAATGAGCATGCTTCCCGGAAGCGGCGGGGGGCCCGCCCCCCAAAAAGGTAATTTCGAAGTGGAGGTCCAAAAATTGGGCGTGTTTCGGCGGGCCGTCCGCTCGTTCCGTTCAAAACTTAAGAATTACATCGTTTTTAGCCTTTTTTGAAAGCCTTAAAAATAATATAACTATAGTAAAAACAGTTAAAAACATTGAAAATACAATATAATTACAATTATAAGTGCAAGCCCCCCTTTTTGGCCGGCCCAAAGCTGCCGACGCGCCTGCGTCCCCTGACCGAATCGGGGTTTTTTTGTTTTTTTTTTTTTAGTGGCGAAACGTGATTTTAAGACGGGCGCGGCGCGTCCGCCGCTTTGGGGCCGCAAGCTACCTTAAAAACTTTCAGGTCGCTGATGTTCCGACTCGGAACGGAAACAGAACACTGTATATAGTTATTCATTAGTCTATTGTAACTAGTTATGTAACAATTAACATGTATCAATCTACGTGCGTTATTTAAGTTATATGGCAAAAAGTTAGTCGGAATATCGGGCGTTTTATTCGTCGTTAAAATGAGTTCGGGTTTTGATGAGCGCGCCGACAGGCGGCGGGCCGGGCGACCGGCTTGCGCGTGCGCGTCTGCTTTAAGTACTCGATGGAGGCGGGTCGCCCGGTTAATTCGAAAACGGCAGTTTTTAAAGTAGCTTATCAAATTTGGGCCACGCATCCAGAACATAAAACTTAACGGTGAAAAATTAACTAACATTTTATAGTAAATGTGGTTTTTTAATAATTTTCATCATTTGACCGGAATCCTGAATTTTGTTCATTCAATTACATGGAAGCCGAAACGGTTTGTGTGATTTTTTCCCAAAGTGACTTGTTATACATTATATTATAATATATTTGTGTTAACGTGTGTACGAAATAAAAGTTTAACGCCCGCGAAAGAGCTTTTTTGATTCGTTTTTTTTTTTTGGTAAAAACTGAGTTATTCGTAAAAGGAACTTGATTAAAGGCCGCCTGAACTGTTTTTTATATATTCATATATATATAATTAGAAGTAAACGTGTGTGTAAACTTGAATTTTGTTAATTCGTGTGTGGAGTGATGTGGGAGATTTTTGTAAATTTTTTTTTATTAAATATATTATTGTAAAATAAATAAAAAGCAATCTGGAATTTAGAAAATTGCCAGAATCAAGAACGGAATAAACAAAAAGTTGAGCCCCCGGAGGGCTCGTGTTTGGGTCGGGTTTTCAATCGACAAATTTTGGCTAATTGATTTTGACATTTTTCCAAAAACTAGTTACGTACATAACATGAACTGAAGTGTGGTGATATCGAAAATTTTTGTATAGCACCGAGGCAAGATATGCCTCCGTACGTTTAGACTATTGTTCTTTAACTTAAAATTTAAACGACCCGACTTATCAACGGTCCGTCCATTTGTTTCGGTACAGGAAGATTTTGTCGGTTTTTCTGCTCTATTCCAAGCCTTATTTATTATTATAATTATTATTATTACAGTTAATATTGTTAACATTATCGGTTACGTTTAAGGGGGGGGACACAAGCCTTATTCACTATTAACATATTTACGGACAATTTGGTACCCAAAAAACATTTAACACTCAGATTACACCGTGATTTTGATGGCCGAAACGTCTGTGTGCAGAGGACAACGAAGCGTTTATGTACAGAAAAATGGACAACCCGCCCCCGCTGCAATTTAATTCTTAATTTTGTTGAAAACCTCTGACTTTAATTAATTGAATTGATCCCCGAAAAATCTGAAAAATTTGCTAAAACCGTGGTTCAAAGGCTGGAATTTGTCAATGAGGCGGGTTGGTCGATTAAATTTGTGGGCATGCATGGAAGATTAGTAGTACGATAGTAACACGTGGGGGACGTATGCGTCTACAGCATATTTTTTTTGGGCCTCCCTGTACCTGCGAGCGTATCGTCGTTTGAGGACCGGACGGCCGATAAACCGGGCCAAAATAACCGGAACCAAGGCGTCGGAAACGAAAACGGTGGTTGTAAATAGAAATAAGTGCGGCGGCCCGGCGGGGCCGCCGCATTTTGTGTTTAAGTGGGCTATTGCAACAAAAAAATTTCGTTTTTTCTTTTAAAGGAATTTTACAATAAATATAAGTCTCATCGGGCACTGGACTTTCAATATTTATGTAAAATACATTGAAAACGTGCGACCCGGTGCGCTCTGGGTGGGCCCCCACGGCTGGGGGGCGGTGGCCGGAGCGTCCCCGGGCCGTCCGCACTAAAATGGAAACACTAAAAAGTTTGCGTAAAATTCAATCAACAATTGTTTTCGAAAATAAAACTGCGCCAAAAACAACGTTCAATTTCGCGGTAGGATTTTTGAAAAACAACTTTTGATCTTTTCTTTGGGCTATTGCTAGAATTTTTTGTGTGTGTGCCGGACGGGCCCCCGCGAAGAGGCGGCCGCCCGACAAGTGGATGGGCAAAACGTTTGAGAGCATCTCGCAATGCTGAACCGGGCTATGGTAGATTTTGTGTATTTTATCATTGTGTCGCGTTCGGGTTTTGTGTGGTGCCTTTTTTAAATGCACTTTGAGAGTCGAGTCCGGGTTTTGGCGGGCACGCCGCCGGCCCCGCCGCTTCGGGCGGGGGCGGCGGCGTGGGGCGGCATAGAGGCGGACAGGTTCTTCCGCCGTTCGCGGCCGGAACGGGGGAGAAGCTGCCGTAAAATCGGAAACGTACCCAACCGATGTTGGTAAACTTACTCGGAGTGGCGAGACGATCGAAGTAAATTAATTTTGGGCAAAGCGGTCCAAATGTGACTCGGGCCTGGACGTGGTTGTGGTGATTTTGGTGTCAGTTTGGGCCGGTTTGCAGTAAGTTTACAGCATGGATTTAATGTACGTTGGGGCGTTTCGTCGTGGGCCTTTATGCTCTGATTTTATATCTTACAAGTCATGTAAAATACGTCTTCGTAAGTCACTTACAGGGAAATTGTGGTGTGTCAGCCTTTGCAGGTCTGTCTACTATTGTATTTTTCATTTTTAAGTATACTATTGTTAACTATGACTATTGCGTTATGTGGAAAATTATATATGGCAACTCTAGGAGGCGCTGCATTATTTCCATGTAAAAAAAAACTGAAATAATCCAGCGCCTTCC
Source organism: Aethina tumida (assembly GCF_024364675.1). Taxonomy (NCBI): domain Eukaryota; kingdom Metazoa; phylum Arthropoda; class Insecta; order Coleoptera; family Nitidulidae; genus Aethina; species Aethina tumida. The sequence goes on along the minus strand of NC_065440.1, from coordinate 15,484,437 downwards.
GGAACCTTTACTTTTTTTCAGTTTGAGGGACTGCGTATTATTTACAGGCTATTTGGAGAAATATGTACAGTAAAAAAACCACATCTTTGTTGCTGATTTGTTGTGTAAAGGGCCGAAAAATGGTCAAGAAACGTTTTAAGTACCTTTTGAAATTCCGATTTTGAGTTAAAACATAAATCTTTTATCTCTCTCTCGTTTTTTTTTTTAGTTATTTTCACTCGCTCCCATTCACGCTCAAAATATTTAGCAATTACAGTAACTTTGTACTTAAAGAACAATAATAAAAAAAATTCAAATCTTTAAAATCACAGATTTAAAAATTGCAAAATAGTTTAGTTATTGCTAGTTTGTTTATCTCTTCTGTACAGAACCGATGAAATCACAGAACCAATCGCCAAAACAAAATTAATTATTAATTAATAGGAAAAAAAAAGTTTTTCGTAGTAATTTCGTTTTTTAAAAAATTGCAAATATTCCTCAGAAATCATTCATACCCTTCAAAATCATAAAAAAAAACAATCATATATATTATATACAATCCTTATCCTAAAAATAAGTAAATTTAAAATACCCTCATCAGGTATCCAATAACACTTATGTATTTATACAATTCAATAGTTTAAAGTTTATTTTTTTTGTAGTTTTGCACTTGTGAAGTGCATCTAGAAAAATTCATTTAGTTTTTAACCAATTATATATGATGGCATTGCCATCGGAAATCATCATGCGTTTGTGTGTGTTTGTGTGTGTGTGTTTTTTCTTCGTGTGTACTGAACACTGAAAATCGTTTTTGCTGCGATTTTTTTTTTGTTTGTTTATTGTGGGGAGGAGAGAAAGAAGTTACGGTTTCATTTGGCACGACCGGCGTGCGGGCGTCGGGACGTCACGCGGCGCGACGTCCCGCCCCCGACGCTCGTTACTGTTGTGGGGGGAGGGGGGTTAGGGGGGGTGGTGGTGTTTGAAACACAAACGGGAGAACTCGCGACACTCTCGTATTCAATATTTTGTACTCTTTAAAAACCTTAAAACGTAACATCTAAACAGCGGGTCGCGTCACGTGGCGCCTCTTAGGAACGACGATTTGTTTAAATATATTTTTTTTGAAGTTTGGAGGTTGTGGTGGATGGCGGTTTTTCGGTGGCGTGGCGCTTGGGTTTTTCGGGGGCGGCTGTGGTTTGTTTTTCGACGTGGTGGTGGATGAAGTTTTGACTGGGGAGGCTTGTGTTTGACGAAATTTCATGTTTTTCAGTGTTGTTTTCAGTTGACTAGTTCCATTTTTGATCTGGACTAATTTTAGTACAATTTGTACTTATTTTTTTTTTTTAAATGTATATGAAATTTTTGTATATAAAGGCTATATTTAAAAAATATATAAAGCGTCTGTTCTGATTTGTTTATATTTATAATTGTAAAGCTTTTTTATAAAACCATAAGATATATTTCTGTTATTGTTTGTTACTCTCCTTGTTGAGGTTTATACATTGTTGCCAAATTTCCCCTTTTTTAGGTAAATATTTAATTTTTAGATATATTTATTCTAAAAATTTATTGTTTTTGTCATTTTTTCCAAAATTTCTAGTTTTATGTAAATTATTTCATTTTTACATCATATTTTCACATAAAAAATAATCAAAAAAGTGAAACATGTTAGAAATTTTGAATTTTCTTTGGTATTTTTCAATATAATTTTGTTGTTAACATCAATTAATAGATTAATAAACAATCTAAAAAGTGAAATACTAGAAAATTTGATTTTTTTTAGACATTAATCAATTTAATTGTTTATTATTATTTAAATTCTTGTTGCCAAAATGTTTTATGGAAAATATTTCAGTTTTACTTCATTAGTTTTATTTATCAAAAATAAAATAATAAAAATTTAAACACATTAAACATTTTGAATTTTTTAGTGATTGTTCACTTTTAATTAAACTGATTTAAATTTGTTGTCTAAATCATAATTTTCAAATTGGTTAGTAAAATATTCAATTTTTTTATTAATAATTTATTTATAAAAGAAATATTAATTTTGGACATAATTTAAAAATTGGTTTCCAATTTGGAGATTTTAATTTTTTTCAGAAATGACAATATATTTTTTTTTTTGAACAGTTAGTAAAAGTTTGTTGTCATTTCAATTAAATTTTTATGATCAATTAATTTAAAAAAAAATAATTATCCTCCTTATATTTCCAAAATGTAAAAATATTAAGTTTTATTAAAAAATTGATGTAAAGTTTTTATTTTTTATTTTTTTTAACGTCTGTCTAAACGACATAATTTGAAATTTGGAAATTTTTAGAAATTTTTAAGCCAATTTCAATTAATTTTAAAGTTCGTTGTTAACATCAAATTTTCAAAATGTAAAAATATTCAATTTTATTAAAAAAATGATGAAATTTGGTATATTTTGTTTTTAGAAATAATTTGAAATTTTAGTAATTTTATAGTTAATTGAGTTTTGAAAATTTTTTACCAAAATTAATTTTCTAAAATATAAAAATATTCAATTTTATTAAAAAAATTGATGAAAATTCTGATTTTTTGTTTTTTTTTCTGTTTTATAGACAAAATTTAAAATTTGGAAAGTTTTGGAAATTTTTAATTCGTCTCAATTTAATTTTTTGTGATTTTATGAAAATTTTCTTGCCATATTAAGTTTCCAAAGTTCAAAATTATTCAATTGTATCAAAAAATTGATGAAATTTCTGATATTTTGTTTTTTAGACAATATTTGAAATTTGAAAAATTTTTAATTTTTTTAGAAGTCTCAATTTAATTTTTTATGATCAATTAATTTATCAAAATTTTATTGCCCACGTTAAGTTTTCAAAGTGTACAATTTTTCAATTTGATTAAAAAATTCATAAAATTTCTGATATTTTGTTTTTCAGAATTTGAAATTTGGAAAGTTTAGGAAATTTTTAATATTTTTTCTGAAATGTCAATTTAATGTTTTATGGTTAATTAATTTTTAAAAATTTTGTTGGAAACTTTAAGTTTCTAAAATATAAAATTTTATTAAAAAAATAATGAAAATTCTGATTTTTTGAAAAAAAATTTTATATTTTCCAGTCTCAATTTAATTTCTCATGATCAATATTTTAAAATTAATAATTTTCCAAAATATAAAAATAATTAATTTTTATAAAAAAAATCATAGCAACGAGAAATTTGGATTTTTTAAAATTGCAATTCAATCAATTCATCATTTAAAATCTTATTTAAATAGCCAGTTTCTCAAAATTAATTTATTTTAATTGATCATTAAATAAATAAATAAAATTTTTTAATGTTAAATATATTTTTTCATAATTATTTTGACAAGGCAATTGACAAATTCAGAATTTTTTGATTTCCAGCCTGAATTAGTTTTTCAAAATTAATATTTTATTTATAAATAAATTGATAAATTTATCACACTTAATTAAGTAGAAAATTTTTTAATGTTAGTTGTTATTTTCCATTTGAATTAAATCTATAAAATCTATTTTAGTTAATAAAATTTCGTAATTGTTTTCCATATAATTATAATAAATAAATTTATATATTAATAATAATATTGCATGAATTTTTTATGAAAGGACTAGATAAACATTCCTTCCAGTAAATATTTAATTTACTTTAGATGCGAAAGGAAATAATAATTTAAATATATTTTAAAAATATTCGCACTTTTAATTTGTCCACTATTTTTTAATTCGACATTCCCAATTTGTTTTAATTATAGTGGCATCGAATCACTTTTTCCTAAAGTTTGACTAGATTTGTTCCTTCGTCACTTTTTTTTGGTCAAATTTTCATTAAAAACTTGAACATCTTTTAGCACTGACAACACTGACAAACGTCGCGTCGTGTGAAACCTCCGACGTCAAAGCTTCGACCATCCGGTGCGCGCTAAACTTCCGAAAACGTCGCCCGCGAAAAAAATAAAGAAAGGGGCCCAGCGCCGCGACGACAATTGCACGCGAAGCGACGTGACGCGTCCGCAAGGCTCTGCATGGCATGAACAACAGATAAAACCTAAAACTATGAGACGAAACGGGTGTGCTGTTGTGTACCATTATCATTTCATTTCATCCAAAAAATTTTTATACATCGCATATACACAATCATATAACTTGTTAAAATTCTAAAATATTACATTACTAGTTAAATTTTTTTCGTGTTCAGTAAGTGCGGTTTAAGTTCACGGTTGTTGCTGGTTTTGTTGGGTGCTGGACAGCGAGAAGCCCAACGATCTGGGATCGCTGCCGTGCAGGCGCAGCGCCTGCTCCAGCCTTTGCTCCTGCAACCTTAAGGCTTCGGTCAGGTCGGGACTGAGCTGCTGCGACGATTGACCCTGGTGACCTTGGTAGTTGCCTGCAATAGAAAAACACCCTCTAGAGTCCCCCGTCGGCACACAAACTGGGCCATGAACTTTTGGTAGTGAAATTTCGAGAGTAGGGCAAAAAATAAAAAAAAAGAAAATAAAATAATAAACTTACATAGGTTTGTTAAAGGGAAAGGCTCAAAAATTGTCTCTGACAAAATGCCCTGTAACTAATAAACAAGTTCAAAAACAAAAAAATAAATAAAAACGGGGCTAGGCCAGATAATCTTGGAGGCACTTACCGTTGTGGCGCAGGGGACTGTGGCTGTTCTCCTGTTGGTTTAGCTGGGGGAGGGCCTGGCTCATCGCTAATCTGAGAGCCGTTTCCGCCTGAGATCTGATCAACGCTTCCGCGTGCTGCATCCTGAACGCTTCTTGTTGCTGCTGGCTGTAACACCACGACGTGTGAGTTAAGGAGGCTGTGAGGTTAATGTGGGGGTGTACCTTTGCTGGGAGGAGGTCATGTCCATCACCGAGTTCCTGATGACGTCCATGCTTCTCATGTCCATGCTGGCCCGCATCGCGTTCATGGCGTTGACGGAGAGCGATGACAGTGCGTCGTTGGTGATTGGCGGCGTCGACGGGTTACTCGAGTTGTTCACGGGATTTGGCTGGAGACAAAACAATTGTTGAGTGTGTGCTTTGGTTTAATTTGTCGGGGTAGTACCTGCGTGACTCCTAATCTCATGGCAAGATTGGCGATGTTGGCGATGTTGGCGGCGGCTGATGGGTCCGAACCGAGGCCTGGCGGTATACCACCCTGGTTGACCATGTTCGCTATCGCGGCCATTCTACCGTGCAGCTGGTCCTCGACGCTGTACTGGTTGTGCAAGCCGTTGTTACCTGGAAACAACAGATTAATGTCAGCACGTGGTTCTTGATTTACTGGAGATAAGTGTTAAAATGGTTAAACTCACTTCTCAAGATATCACCTAGTTTTGTATTGCAGTTGTTGTTATTGTTGTTGAGGCCGCCGGCTTCTGATCCGGCCGACGATAGTCTGCCATTTCCTGAGGAACTGTCGCTGTGCGATGGTGAGGCGCACATCGGACTACCACTTGCTGCAAATGAATAAACATGTTTTGTAATTTGCTGGATATGATAGCCTTGAAAATGATTGATTGAAGTAAAAAGAGTCAACCAAGAGTCTTGGAAGAGGTGAATTCAATGAAGAAGGCCATCAAGAGCCTTGGAAGAGATGATCAGATGTAAGAGAAGGTAATAAAAGTCTTGGAAGATATTAACTGAAGCAAAAATACATAACCAAGAGGTTTGGAAGAGTTGAATACATGCAAAAAGAGAAAATTAAGAGTTCCAAGAGATGAAGTATCTTGTAAAAGATGAATTGAAAAAAAATAGTTAATTAAGGGCCTTGAAAAACATAAATTGGATAACCAAGAGACTTGGAAAAGATGAATCGAAGTAGAAATACATAACCATGGCCTTGAAAGAGATGTACTGATGAAAAAATTGATAAACAAGTCTTGGAAGACATGTATTGATGTAGAAACAGATAACCAAGACCCTTAGAGAAGATGAATCGAAGTATATGTAGATAACCAAGAACTTTGGAACGGATGAATTTAAGTAAAATTAGAAAGCCAATAGTTTTTGAAGGGATATATTTTTGGAAGAGATGATTTGAAGTGGAAACAGATAACCAGAGCCTTGAAAGAGATGAATTGAAGTAAAATTAGATAACCAAGAGTCTTGAAAGAGAATAATTGATAAGCACAAATCTTGGAAGATACGAATTGAAGCAAAAAAGGATAACCAAGTCTGTGTGTATAGAGAAGACTTGACGTAAAAAGAGATAACCAATGAATTTGAATGAGATTAATTAAAGTAAAATTAGAAAGCCAATAGTTTTTGAAGGGATAAATTGAAGAAAAAATAGACAAACAAGTCTTGGATGTGATGAATTGGAGTAGAAACAGATAACCAAGAGCTTTGAAAGAGATGAATTGAAGTAAAGCTAGACAACCAAGAGTCTTGAAAGAGATTAAGTCTTGGAAGAGACGAATTGAAGTGAAAAAGGATGACCAAGAATCTTCGAAGAGAAGGATTGATGTAGTAAGAGATACTTACTTGTACCCATGCCGGCCAGTCCCAACAATCCGCTGCCAGAGGCGGAGGAGAGGGCCCCAAGGAGGTTCTCCCGCTCCCTTCTCTCGGCCGCCGCCCTCGAAAGGACGTACTGCGCGGCGAACTGGTGCTTGGGATCCATCCTCATGTGTTCCATGTGCGTTAGTAGTCCTAAAATTGATCCGATCGTGTTTAGTGTTTGAAAACTGGAGGACTGCGTGGTTTTGCTACTGAACATTCTGATAGTTGAACGTGACAAAAAAATAAATAATAGTCAAAATGGAAAGACTACAAACATTGGCACATAATGGGTAAAAAAAAATAAATGGAAAAAACACAAGAAAACAACACATATGACAAATAATATTCCCTTCAGTCTGTCCACATGAAAGCGCACGTATCAGCAAATAGACATGTAACGTTTAAAAGCAATTTTTTAGTCCCGGGGTGTGCGAATTTTGTTCAGGTATTTACAGGCCTATATCAGTTTTACTCAGCTCCTACTCATTTTCTCGTCTTGTCTTGTGTCAGTGAAACGGTTCAGGTAAAGTACTAACAAACAAAAACCCAGTGAGAGTCACTGCCGCTTTGCTCAGTGGACTGCGATTGAAGAGAATATTACTTGCCGTCAAAAAAGAACAGAAAACTAAATCAAATCCAAAAAATAGTTTTACTAGTGTTTTCATTATTTTTTTTTTGCTAAAGTGATTTTTTCGTTTAATCAAGTACCTGATTCATGAGTAAAGACAGCCTGACACACTGAACAGGGCCACATTCTAAGGCTACTAGACAGTTGCGAGGTTTCCGGATGGCAAGCGAGGTGTTTCCTCAGTGAACCTTCGTTTACGTAATGCTTGCCGCACACTGGGCAAGGATGGTTGGCGGTCCTTCTTTTCGCTAAATACGGGTCGATTACGTCAACAACAGAGAGAAAAAATTGTTCAAGCGAAGCTTCCCCAGGAATCGGAATCATCGAAATTTTCAAATCAAATAAAAGCGTTTCACCACTTAAATTAACCATCCTAATTTTTGTTTTTATAGAAATAAGATTTGGGCACGTTTCAAGCCGCCATCTCTATTTCTATAAGTCCAGTACTACTACAAGTACAATGCTAAACTACGTTTATTCATTAGCAGAGTGACTCTCAAACTGACCATTGACCTGGGTCAATAGGTGGATTGAAAATCGCTTTGTCTTTTGCGTTTTTTAGTGTGTTAAGGAGAAGCGCCAAAAAATCAAATCAGCAGCACATTAAGGGGATAGAAAATAAAATGGGTGGAGACCTGCCTCAAGCGTTTCTTATAATTTAAAATAATCACTACTAAAAAATAATCATAATAATAAAAAACTATAGTTGTGTTAGTATAAGGGACTGTGTTAGTGAGTTAAGTCGGAACTAATTGGTTCTTGAGCTTTTCGGTTGTGATCGATTCATTGGGGGTGGGTGAAAAATTGTGGAGAGAAAAACCGCATTATGCAAGTTGTTAATACAGTGCTAAACAGGGGCTTTAGAATTTTTAAGTGGCGGCCGACATTGATGGATAGTCGGAACAAGTCGAACCTGTCACGTTCAATTTTTATCCAAATAAACACCGGCTGAAAGGCGGGCCCGAAAAAAGAAAAATACGAAATTAATGAGGCGGCGTTTTGTTTTTATTGTCGGGCCATTTTTCCCCCCCGTTTAAATGCTTTTAGGCCCGAAAAATTGGGGAGATAACGCCACCCCCGTCCCGTAACGGCGGCGTGACGGCGATTTCGGGCTGTACAAGAACCAACCGTGCTACGGACACAAACATGTACACAGAACGCATGCACTAGAAGCTTCGCATACACATAACTCCGGAACCGGATGGGGATGCGTCCCGAAGGCGGCTTCGCACGTACGATCCCGACTCGGTTCCGGATTGACTAAAAATAAAACGTGGTGACGGCGACGGTGTTCGGGGTGCGTGCAGAACGACGTCGCTTGCCGGAGTTGTATACTTACTGGCGACACCGGAGGCGTTCGGGTCTTTGTGCGTGTGCTTCATGTGCTCCATGAGAGCCTCGCCGCCGAGGAACATTTTGTGGCAGAGCGGGCACGAAGTGGCGTTCGGGCCTCCAATTAATGCGGCATGTTGCTGTAAACGACCAATGCACTGCTGACAAAATCTAGCGTTAATCGAATTAAAAATTCTCTATCAAACCAATTTGTGTTTGGGTTATTGGTTTTTTATTATTTTTATCATTAACATTTTTGTTAGGTTAGATTATTGTTGGTTTTATTTGGTGGAAGACGGAGCGATTGGTTTGATATGAACTTTTTGGGGGATACTAGGGGAGCGTTATTGTCACAGATTTTGGTCCCTAAAGCTAACCAAACCAATGGTTAATAACAGAAAAATGAAATCCCAATAAAAGCTAACCATGTCAATGATTTAAGCTAAATTTCTCAATTAATTTACCTTTTTTTAAATAATGAACAAGATTTTTTGGGAATAAAAGCTAATTACCCCAACGTTTTAATCAAGTTATTGAGCCCACTTAAAAATTGGTTCTTAAATTAGTAAATGTGATTGTTTAAGAAAGACAAAATACTCCAGTAACAGCTAACCATGTCAATATTTCAAGCTAAATGTTTCGCCTAGTAAAATATTCAATTTATTATATTTTTAATAGTAAACGAGGTCGTTTAGGAAGAAAATTAAACTTGAATAAAAGCTAATTACCCCAACGTTTTAATCAAGTTATTGAGCCCACTTAAAAATTGGTTCTTAAATTAGTAAATGTGGTTGTTTAAGAAAGATAAAATACTCCAGTAACAGCTAAACTTGTTAATATTTTAAGCTAAATGTTTCGCCTAGTAAAATATTTAATTTATTATATTTTTAATAGTAAACGAGGTCGTTTAGGAAGAAAATTAAACTTGAATAAAAGCTAATTACCCTAACGTTTTAATCAAGTTATTGAGCCCACTTAAAAATTGGTTCTTAAATTAGTAAATGTGGTTGTTTAAGAAAGATAAAATACTCCAGTAACAGCTAAACTTGTTAATATTTTAAGCTAAATGTTTCGCCTAGTAAAATATTTAATTTATTATATTTTTAATAGTAAACGAGGTCGTTTAGGAAGAAAATTAAACGTGAATAAAAGCTAATTACCCCAACGTTTTAGTCGAGTTATTGAGCCCACTTAAGAATTGTTTCTTAAATTAGTAAATGTGGTTGTTTAAGAAAGACAAAATACTCCAGTAACAGCTAACCATGTCAATATTTCAAGCTAAATTTTTCGCCTAGTAAAATATTCAAGTTATTATATTTTTAATAGTAAACGAGGTCGTTTAGGAAGAAAATTAAACGTGAATAAAAGCTAATTACCCCAACGTTTTAGTCGAGTTATTGAGCCCACTTAAGAATTGTTTCTTAAATTAGTAAATGTGGTTGTTTAAGAAAGACAAAATACTCCAGTAACAGCTAACCATGTCAATATTTCAAGCTAAATGTTTCGCCTAGTAAAATATTCAAGTTATTATATTTTTAATAGTAAACGAGGTCGTTTAGGAAGAAAATTAAACTTGAATAAAAGCTAGAATCAAGTTATTGAGCCCACTTAAGAATTGTTTCTTAAATTGGTAAATGTGGTTGATTAAGAAATATAAAATACTCCAGTAACAGCTAAACTTGTTAATATTTTAAGCTAAATGTTTCGTCTAGTAAAATATTCAATTTATTATATTTTTAATAGTAAACGAGGTCACTTAGGAAGAATATTAAACTTGAATAAAAGCTAATTACCCCAACGTTTTAATAAAGTTATTGAGCCCACTTAAGAATTGTTTCTTAAATTAGTAAATGTGGTTGTTTAAGAAAGATAAAATACTCCAGTAACATCTATGTTTTTAATATAAAATTTTAATAAAAGCTAATTACACCAATGTTTTATCTAAATTAAGAATTGTTTTTAACTAATAAATGTTTAAGGAAGATAAATAAAAATGTTAATGTTTTAAGCTAGAAAATATTTAATTTATTATTTTCATAAAGAGCAAACGACGGTCAGGAATTACTAACTATTTTTGAATGCGGAATATAATAAATCAATTTCTAATGACATAAAAATTATATGTAATTGAAGTCGTACAATCACAATAGAATATTGGAATTCATTTATTTCCCTTCATTATTAAAGAGCCCATAAATAATTTACATCATTCACAATTATCCATTTGTTCCCCGACGCAAATAATTAAATATAAAAAAAAAGAAATCGAAATAAAATAAAAATGAGCGGTCACCGATGTAAAATAACATTGTTTCGTTGGCAAGCAACAAATCGCAACGGCACGGCCGCGTTCGTTAAATTCGCACGCACACGCCGACTTTATTAATATCGAAACAGTGCGGACCTGGAAAAGCCCACTTCAAGTTACCGGTTTGCATTTTTGCACTCGCAAATGAACAATGTAAAAATCAGATTCTATGCATTTGATAAAACACAGTGCGGCCGAGAGAGGCCATTAAGTTGTTGTCCGGACGGTTTTTTCGGCCGAAATCGCCTCACTTTTCCCGCATCGGTCGCCCGATAAATAATTGATGGGACATCAATCACGACGGCCTGCCCGAGATTGAATTATCACCCGGTTCTGGAACGGTTTTTAATTCCGCGACCGTTCGGGGGGGCTGTCGACAATGCGCCGTGATTAGTAAGCTAAATTACCCGGAGTTTTCTTTTTCGCCTTGTAAATTACGTTGAGGGGCTAATGCACGATTGTTTCGGCGCGTGGAAAAAACGACAAACAAGTCAATTTGCCGTGTTTTTCTCCGAGAGGTGGTGGTGAGGAGGCAGCATCAGGTGTTTCGGGGGGGTGGCGCACCGAAAAATTGGACGCTAATCCCCGACGACGCGTCTAAAGGATCCCTTATATTTTCTTTAAGGCATAATTAAAAGATTAAATTAGCGAAAATCTCGGAAAAGATTTATACGGCATTTTTCCTGCCGTAGAGATTAGGCGGATTATTTAAAAACGCCGGGATCGCGTTACTAAAGGGTTGGCCTCGGCCCTCGGGGTTTCCGCAAACACTTAATCCCGACCGACAGGGCGGTGATTTTTTTTTGTTTGCGGTGTTATTTGTTAACAGTGCATTTCAATTTGTGGTACATGTTTAATGTCTAATTGGAGGTATAGGCCTATTTTTAACGAATAATGGGGTCCAATTAAACAGTCAATAAAAGTAAGGTTAACTACAAGGTAACGCGATAAAAAGGACTTCAAATGGCAGACATTCTTTTAATATAATAATATAATTACATAGGTACAACATTTTAAGTTTTAATTATGTTATAAACAGTTTGTTTTTCCTTTATTTTCCAACTAAAGACCTATTTTCAATGTAAATAATTGATGACGATCGATTGTCCCAACATTTACTTGAAACACGTTTTATTTTTATTACCCACCCATTTATTTACCGAGGCGCCGACGAAAAATTAAATAAATAGAACTCAATTTGCGCTAATTGTTTATTTGCTGCTGAACGAGGAAAAGAAAATTCAACGGGGCTGTGACTCACCCGCAAAGGTCTTAAAGGACTAAATCTAAATATAGAAATTATAAATACAAACAGGAAATTTTTATCATGTAAAAAATTTACTCATTATATCGGCAAGGTTGTTTCACATAAATTATTATGTATCTCTGTGCTGTGTGGCGTTGATTGCGTTTCTCTGGCACGTTTCCATCAGGCCTTTGCGAAGGGTTTCATCATCAACCCAACGACCTTCGCAATTAATCATTCATTGACACCAACCGCAAAAAAATTATGTATAGCCGTAGAAAAAAATGTGAAGTTGGCATTTCTGCCTAAAAAACAGTTGTTTGTTTTAATAGACATAGTTTAAAATTGACACTTCAATGTTAATACCAAAAGAAGGACAAGGTGAAGTTGGCATTTCAGCTTAAGAAGCAATCTTAGGTGTCGATTTTTATTTATTTTTGGATGGATGCAGCCAACAAAGAAGAACATACTTAAAAATTGATGTTTCACTGTCCAATATCTGAAGGAAAAAATTGTGAAGTTGGCATTTCTGCCCAAAAAACAACCGTTTGTGTCGTTTTCTTTATTTATTCTTTGAGTGGATGTTGCCACAACAGTTAATCACACTTTAAAATCCATATTTCACTGTTAATGCCAAGTGGAAGAAAATGTGAAGTTGGCATTTCTGCCTAATAAGCAATTTTTTGTGTCAATTTTTATTTATTTTTGGATGGATGCAGCCAACAAAGGAGAAAACACTTAAAAATTGATGTTTCACTGCCAATATCCGAAGGAAAAAATTGTGAAGTTGGCATTTCTGCCCAAAAAACAACCGTTTGTGTCGTTTTCTTTATTTATTCTTTGAGTAGATGTTGCCACAACGGTTAATCACATTTTAAAATCTATATTTCACTGTTAATGCTAAGTGGAAGAAAATGTGAAGTTGGCATTTCTGCCTAAGAAGCAATCTTTTGTGTTATTTTTTATTTATTTTTGGATGGATGCAGCCAACAAAGGAGAAAACACTTAAAAATTGATGTTTCACTGCCAACATCCGAAGGAAAAAAATATGAAGTTGGCATTTCTGTTCAAAAAACAACCATTTGTGTCGTTTTCTTTATTTATTCTTTGAGTGAATGTTGCCACAACGGTTAATCACACTTTAAAATCCATATTTCACTGTTAATACCAAGTGGAAGGAAATGTGAAGTTGGCATTTCTGCCTAAGAAGCAATCTTTTGTGTCATTTTGTATTTATTTTTGAATGGATGTTGCCAATAAAGGAGAACACACTTAAAAATTGATGTTTCACTGTCAATATCCGAAGGAAAAAATTGTGAAGTTGGCATTTCTGCCCAAAAAACAACCGTTTGTGTCGTTTTCTTTATTTATTCTTTGAGTGGATGTTGCCACAACGGTTAGTCACACTTTAAAAGCCATATTTCACTGTTAATGCCAAGTGGAAGAAAATGTGAAGTTGGCATTTCTGCCTAAGAAGCAATCTTTGGTGTCATTTTTTATTTATTTTTGGATGGATGCAGCCAAAAAAGGAGAAAACACTTAAAAATTAATGTTTCACTGCCAATATCCGAAGGAAAAAATTGTGAAGTTGGCTTTTCTGCCCAAAAAACAGCCGTTTGTATCGTTTTCTGTATTTATTCTTTGAGTGGATGTTGCCACAACGGTTAATCACACTTTAAAAGCCATATTTCACTGTTAATACCAAGTGGAAGAAAATGTTAAGTTGGCATTTCTGCCTAAGAAGCAATCTTTATTCTTTAAGTAGATGTTGCCACAATGGACAATGAAAATTGCAAATTTAATAATTTATTGCCTCCATCACAAAAAGATTCTTCCGTTTTCTTGGACCATACTAACAAAACGATGAAGTGAAAATGGACAGTTGGATTTACTGCCAAAAAATAAAAGATGTACTTCTTCATCTTTATTATATATTTCTTTAATTTTTTTTGGACAATGGAAATCGCAGCCAGATGAAGAAGACGTTGTTTGCCGCAGAGTGCATTCGCACGTTTCTCGCCGGGCAAGATCAACGTATTCCGCCCGGCCCGTAACCAGTTTTATGCGGCCCCTGGCACAGCGGCGCAAAAAGGACGGAGCTATTTTCTTTGCCGCGCATTTAAAAAATATAGTTCATTCACATGATATTTATTGTAACCTTCCTAACCTATCTCAATTTATTTGCAGCACAGGATCGTACTCGTATTTGCATAGTTTTCCTTGGCCGGTTCTCCGCTGCGGCGCGACGGCCGCCATCTATTTATAGACGCGGAGGAATTGTTGTCACCGGTGTATATATATTTTTTTTTTGGCCCCCTTTTTTGTTTGGTTATTAAATTTTGTGGGGTGAAGGAGTCCGCGATCAATTTTTCACGACGACCACTTTTCAATTGCCGCAGCGGTGGAAGCCAGTAATTTTTTCCTGCCCGCCTATTTCCCATCGTAGTTTTAAAATAGGGTAGGAGCGATCGAAATGAATGGTTTGCTACCGTTTTGAAACTCGTTAATCGCTCGAAATTATAGGAACTGGCGTACTGAAAATTACTGATTTTTATTCTACACAATCGCCTCCCAGAAACCGCTCATTAAATGCAAAAAAAAAATGCACGTGAAACAAAATGGTTTCCTCGTTGCTTAATTACGCACTTGAAAACTGATATTTCACTGTTAATGCCGAAAAAAGTCAATGTGGAGTTGGCATTTCTGCCTAAGAAACACTCTTTTTGATTTATTTATGGATGGAGAAAACACTTAAAAATTCATGTGTCACTGCCAAAATCCGAAGGAAAAAATTGTGAAGTTGGCATTTCTGCCCAAAAAACAACCGTTTGTGTCGTTTTCTTTATTTATTCTTTGAGTGGATGTTGCCACAACGGTTAATCACACTTTAAAATCCATATTTCACTGTTAATGCCAAATGGAAGAAAATGTGAAGTTGGCATTTCTGCCTAAGAAGCAATTTTTTGTGTCATTTTTTATTTATTTTTGGATGGAGCCAACAAAGGAGAAAACACTTAAAAATTGATGTTTCACTGCCAATACTCGAAGGAAAAAATTGTGAAGTTGGCATTTCTGTCCAAAAAACAACCGTTTGTGTCGTTTTCTTTATTTATTCTTTGAGTGGATGTTGCCACAACGGTTAATCACACTTGAAAATCCATATTTCACTGTTAATGCCAAGTGGAAAGAAATGTGAAGTTGGCCTTTCTGCCTAAGAGGTAATCTTTAGTGTCATTTATTATTTATTTCTGGATGGATGCAGCCAATAAAGAAGAACACACTTAAAAATTGATGTTTCACTGCCAATATCCGAAGGAAAAAATTGTGAAGTTGGCATTTCTGTCCAAAAAACAACCGTTTGTGTCGTTTCCTTTATTTATTCTTTGAGTGGATGTTGCCACAACGGTTAATCACACTTGAAAATCCATATTTCACTGTTAATGCCAAGTGGAAAGAAATGTGAAGTTGGCCTTTCTGCCTAAGAGGTAATCTTTAGTGTCATTTATTATTTATTTCTGGATGGATGCAGCCAACAAAGAAGAACACACTTAAAAATTGATGTTTCACTGCCAATATCCGAAGGAAAAAATTGTGAAGTTGGCATTTCTGTCCAAAAAACAACCGTTTGTGTCGTTTTCTTTATTTATTCTTTGAGTGGATGTTGCCACAACGGTTAATCACACTTGAAAATCCATATTTCACTGTTAATGCCAAGTGGAAAGAAATGTGAAGTTGGCCTTTCTGCCTAAGAGGTAATCTTTAGTGTCATTTATTATTTATTTCTGGATGGATGCAGCCAATAAAGAAGAACACACTTAAAAATTGATGTTTCACTGCCAATATCCGAAGGAAAAAATTGTGAAGTTGGCATTTCTGTCCAAAAAACAACCGTTTGTGTCGTTTCCTTTATTTATTCTTTGAGTGGATGTTGCCACAACGGTTAATCACACTTGAAAATCCATATTTCACTGTTAATGCCAAGTGGAAAGAAATGTGAAGTTGGCCTTTCTGCCTAAGAGGTAATCTTTAGTGTCATTTATTATTTATTTCTGGATGGATGCAGCCAACAAAGAAGAACACACTTAAAAATTGATGTTTCACTGCCAATATCCGAAGGAAAAAATTGTGAAGTTGGCATTTCTGTCCAAAAAACAACCGTTTGTGTCGTTTTCTTTATTTATTCTTTGAGTGGATGTTGCCACAACGGTTAATCACACTTGAAAATCCATATTTCACTGTTAATGCCAAGTGGAAAGAAATGTGAAGTTGGCCTTTCTGCCTAAGAGGTAATCTTTAGTGTCATTTATTATTTATTTCTGGATGGATGCAACCAACAAAGAAGAACACACTTAAAAATTGTTGTTTCACTTCCAAAATTCGAAGGAAAAAATTGTGAAGTTGGCATTTCTGCCCAAAAAACAACCGTTTGTGTCGTGTTCTTTATTTATTCTTTAAGTGGGTGTTGCCACAACAGATAATTACAGTTTTAAATTGGCATTTCTACCAAAAAAAAAAAAAGAAATATGAAATTGGCATTCCTGCCTAGATTTTGTACCGTCCCACGCCCTGTAATTAAAAACAAAAAACCACGTGAAACAAGATGGTTTTCACGTTGGTAAATTACCGGCAGACGTGAATTATTAACTTTCCGGCCGGGGGTAGCGATTTGAACGGAAAAAATAAAATAAAAAAGAACAAAAAAAAATAAAATAGGAACACAAACTCCTTGGAAATCACAATGGAAGGCGCCGAAGCCTTTTTATAAATAATTTCCCTGGAAAAACTTATTAAGACCGTGCGACCGAACGCACCTGTTTCCCAGTCCGGAGTTTTTCCGGTGAAATTCCGTCTGAAAAATAAATCCCTACCCCGAAGAAGTTAAATCGTGAACCGTAAATTATAGTTTTGCAGGAACGGAATCATACGTATTACGTTATTGTGAACGGTCCGAGGCTAACCGCAACGGCTTAATTATTTAACAAAACGGACAAATCGGAAACAATGGACGACGTTTCGGGATGGTTCCACCGTCGTTGCGACGAGGGGGTCGAAAAATGACCCACATTCGATGACTCACTTTCGGCTCGAGGGGGAGGAAAAAACGGTTGAATTAAATTCAAATCACGACGACGGCGAACAAAAGAAAAATTACGTCTTTGGCGGTTCTCGCGTAAAAAAATTCCGAAACAATAATTAGTGGGACGAGGCGCGCGAGAGGGAGAGGGTGTGTGTGTGTGTGTGTGTGCGCTCCCCCTTTCGGAAACGGCGCAAGAGGAAGTGGGCGGGCGGCCGGTAAAAATCGCGTGCGGACCCACGGAAAGTGGAAATAAAAAAATGTGCCTCTCATTTGTTCCGCAATTATGTAGGTGGAGTGTATTAAGTGCGTACCGACAAATAAGCGTCGAGATGGAGGATATTTGATAAAAAAAAAAAACGGACGCATATATGAATTTTCTATGGGAGAATCGTGGGTTATCATCCGATCTGGATTCGCCCTCCGGTTAATTATGATGTTGTTGCTGTTATCGCCTTGTTGGATTTGTTAAATGGTTGATTTTTGGTGCAAATAATGACGTGTGGAGGATGCACCGTCTGGTTATTATTGGCTGGATTACACTCATTTCACGCGAATTGATCACCAATGGGCACGGTAATGATGCACATTACCGCTGGCCTGGAAGAATGGGGGGATTCACCAAGACCGTGGCCACTTTCTTTGCGTCTTGTTTGGTTTTTTGATTGTTGACAGGGAAGCCATTAAGCTGGTTTTTCTGTTAATTTGTTAATCAAACAATCGACGTACAACGCCAATTTTTTTTAACGCCAGTCAGGGTTATTGGAAAGTGTCACTAACTTTTATTGTTAATGTAAAACCAATCAGTATCTGGTATATGGTTTGTTTTTATGTTGATGTATCTCATCGCATTTTTTTTCTTCATTAAAAGCAATAATTAGTAATAATTTTATTGTTGACTATGATTGTTTCTTGTTGTGACTTCATAATAACATTATGACAGTTAATTTTTTTGTTGTATTACAATTTAGGTTGAGGACGTTTAAGTCCATTTTTAGTCGTTTTTAGGTGTAGCAATATTGAACTTGTCTCTCTTACTTAATTATTGAAGGAGGGAACTCATACGCAAATCATTTATTTGATTGAAACCTTCGTAAATCTTATTAATGAAGACCAAAACGTTGATTTGACAAGCAAGACAAGCTTACAAGTATTGAAGAATGAAAAGAAAAGACAATTTTGATTTGTAAGGGAAACTCATTATCATACTGAATAATTTTTGATGGCTTTAATCCTCTTCCATTATTAATGAAGACCAAAACATTGATTTGATAAGCAAGACAAGCTTACAAGTATCGAAGGATGAAAAGAAAAGACAATTTTGATTTGTAAGGGAACCTAATTATCATATTGATTAATTTTTGATGGCTTTAATCCCCTTCCATGATAAAATATTGCGTATTTTCTCATGCAAGGATGGTGACCCATTTTTAAGAACACTTTGCTGAAATATGTTGGATCACCCGGAGCCATTTCTCAGAAGTCAAGGTCTTAAAAGTCGTTCAGAACTGGTTAAGGATATTTGTTGATGGTTCAGAAAGTCTTCATCTTAGTTGAAGGCAAAGACGACTGATTTAAGATGTGAAATGACATAAATCCTATTTGTTGTTCATAGAAAGTTCTGCATCAGAACTGTTTGAATTATTAGTTGATATTATATTGGAATATAGGTCTGGAAACAATTAATTTATCAAATCAAATCAAATCTGTATTAGATCAATAAGATGATTAAAGTATTCATGTTAGTACATAACTAACTACTCTAAAGTTTCATATTTGATAATTTCCGAAACCATCACTTAACTTCCATTAATGAAAGTTAAAACTTTGATTTTGGATCTTTTTAATTACTTTCAGATAAGTAAAACGAGCCTATAATTATTGAAAATTGAAAAGAATCATTTGGATTTATAAGGGGAGTTCATCATTATATTGAATTTTGAAGGATTTCATTCTCCTTAAATAAAATATTGCCTATTTCCTTGTTTAAGTGACCCCTATGTTTTAAACGTCGGGGTTTTAAAAGTCGTGTATAACTGGTTAAGCAGTTTGTTGTGGCATTGGAAACTCTTCATTTTGAGTTGGAGGCGAAGCCCATTGATTTAAGATGTGGAAATGGATAATTTGAATGGAGTGGACATCTATTTAATAAATTTCCTAAAGATACAGTCTTAGAAAACTCTTTATGAGATAATTGGAGTATTCTAGTTGATGAAATTTGAACCTTTTGTGTCTTAAAACTAACAAATTATGATCGAAAGTATTAGAAAACTCATCAGTACAAAACTTTTCAGTATTAGATCTTAAAAGTTTTGTACTGTTTTGTTAGTTAAAAGTGCAGAACTGGTTAAAGAGTACGCTGATACATTGGAAACTCTTCATCACTTGATTGGAGTATTTCAGTTGATGAAATTGGAACCCTTTATGTCTTGAAACTAACAAATTATGATGGAAAGCATTAATGTGGTTAGAAAACTCATCAGTACAAAACTTTTCAGTATTAGATCTTAAAGTTTTGTACTGTTTTGTTAGTTAAAAGTGCAGAACTGGTTAAGGAGTATGCTGATGCATTGGAAACTCTTCATCAGTTGATTGGAGTATTTCAGTTGATGAAATTGGAACCCTTTATGTCTTGAAACTATCAAATTATGATGGAAAGCATTAATGTGGTTAGAAAACTCATCAGTACAAAACTTTTCAGTATTAGATCTTAAAAGTTTTGTACTGTTTTGTTAGTTAAAGTTAAGGAGTATGCTGATGCATTGGAAACTCCTCATCTTCGTTGAAGGCTAAAACGATTGATTTAAGATGTGGACATTGATCTTTGGAATGAAGGGGACAGTTATTTATCACATTCGATTTGAGTTTGAGTCCAAAGAAATCTGCATCAGTTAATTGGTGTCTTCTCCTGACAATCCTGACTTAATGCAGTCGTTTTTGGAATTTAGGACGTTTGTTTTGGATTTATAGTATTTTTTGAAGGATACACGAATTGTTGTTGATGGCGTTCTTGAATCCCCCAGTTTTCTTTTGTGTTCAGTTGTCATATTAAAAGGTGAATTATACGAAAAAGAACAAAAGACTGGTAAGGATTTTCATAATGCATGCCCGACGTTGGCACCGCTCCAAACTATATATATTTATATAGCCAGTTATAAATTATTAATAAAACGGCCATTTTTCCACGAGCAACGTTCGAAACCGAAACAATAACCCGACATGAAATAGTATCGAAAAACACGATAAAACCCCCCGTGCAACGTATAAATTTCCTTATACGCGTTTTCCGCAAAACCCTTTTATGCTCGCTAGCGGCACAAATATATTCAAACATATTTTATTTTTGCGGCGCAAACTTAAGAAAAGCATTAGCATTGTCTCTGGCATCGGAACGGGGCGAGGGCGGCGGCGGCGTTGGCGGAGCGGCACGCGAAAAAACGGCGCGACGCCGCGTGCGATTTGCCGCTCGTCCCAACGTTCCGCATACTGCGACGGACTATTATGTAACCCTCGATCGTTCCATGGCATGCAATTGTTTTTTAATGTGTTCCATTCACGCATCTTTTTATATGCTACGTCTAATCGCCGGGGCCGGCTCCTCTCCTTGGTCCGGGTGGTTTGAGCGCCCACCCCCCGGCCCCGGTGCGATTGTTTTATTTCATATATATTTTTGGACATTAAGTAATTTGTGTCTCTCGGTTGCGCCCGGTAAGTAATTAGATGATTTCGTGACGGCGAGGCGTTCCGCGGGTTCGGGGTTAATTTACAGCGACGGGACGTACATCAGAAACCCCCCGAAAGTACGGGTAATAAGGAGTTGATTTTTTTCTGTTTTTCCTTAATTGAGGGTGTCTTTTCACGTGAGCTCCGTTAGGTGACGGTTTTACGGACGTCAAGGGGTTGGCTTAGCAGTTTGCTGACGATTTGGAAGCTCTTCATCTTTGTTGGAGGCAAAGTCAGTTGATTTGAAGGGTGGAAGTTTATGTTTTTATCACATTTATTAAAAACCTTGAAGGTTTAAGGTTATTGGAAACTACACCAGAGGCCTTTAGGCTTGGAAACAATCAAAATGATGATTGAAAACTAAAAATTGGACCTTTCTGATAAGTGACAAGTTATCTAAGAAGGAAGAAAAAAGATCGTTTTGGTTTGTAAGAGAAAATCAAAATCATTTTTCATCTTTACCTTCATTGATTCATTGGTTTTCTGAATGAACTGGACATATTTCTTGGCAATATAGCCCAAGAACACTCTTCATCAGATGGCTGGAGTATTTTAGTTGATAAAATTTGAACCCTTCATGCTTTGAAACTAATAAAGTATTATGAAAAATAAAGACTTGTCATTTTGTATTGCCCCAAAATTTTCCTAAAACTACCCCCAAAAATTCTGTGACAATATTAAAACCATTGAAAAGTCAGAACAGTGCATAATAATATTCTTAAACCTATGGGTGTACATCGAAAAAACGTGAACGTAACATACTGAAAAATAAAAGTCAAATCATACACAAATCATAAGGTCACATAAAATACATAAATCACATTGTGTAAATCATATTAACGGAACCAAATCAATAAATGAACCATCGACGGCAGAGCAGAAGCCCTAGCGACGCAAAAATAATTAGAAACGTCGAAAAGAAAAGGTGAAAAAATCGAAATAATAAAAAACAGTGTACATACATGGCTTACTTTTGATGTGTGCGTCCTCAGACTGGACTCGGTGGCGAAACCTTTGCCGCAAATGTTGCAGTGGAACGGACGGTTCTTCGCCCGCTCCACCTGGGCGTCGTGGTTCCTCAAGTGCTGTTGCAGATTCGACAGTTGGATGAAGGCCCTCCCGCAATCTGGCAGGTGACACTTGTACGGCCTTTCACCTAGAAAACGGAAAACAACGAAGATCAGTATATTTCTAGTGGGGTCAGTCGGTGTTCTAATTATCATTTTATGCAAACGAGCCCCGGAGGGGTAGATTATAGAGACATAAAAAAAGCCGTAAGGAAATGCATAACGGAGTGTTGAGTCGCTGCTTAGTGGATATAAAAATGTGGGCCCCCCTTATCGTTTCGGCATCTCTAATGCTCGCCGCAACCCTTTCACCGCGACGAGGAAGTCGATAAATTTGTAAAATCGACAACGGCCTTAATGGGGCAGAAATAAAAAATGCCCTTGTTTGCGTTTCCACATTTCGGACTCGGTCTTCGTGATTCATCAACCCGAATACCGAGACGACGTAAAAGCGGCCCCGGGGGCAAGGAAGCGTCACGTTCGTTTACATGACACCTACACCGAAAATGATTACCACGGTTCTGGGGGGGCGGGCTCATCTTTTTAACCGTTTATTAAAAAACCGAAAAAATTGCCCCCTTCCGTAATAACTTAATTAAGTATAATTACATATTGTCTTGGGAAAAACAATTGAAGTTCAGTCAGACATATGCCGGTTAAACGGTTACGTCGACTTTCACTTTTTTTTTCTTGTCTTTTTTTTTCGTTGCCGCGACGGCATATGTTGAACGTCGTTCCACCCTTTCGGGGTTCACTCGGGATTTTTTATTGCACACAAGCGGCGATTTGACTTATCGAGAATTTATTTCGATCCGTTAGCAACATATTGTGTATTTACATACTACGCACACCGCCGTTCCGTTTTTCGAAAGGGTTGTGTGCTGTGTGGTGTGGTGTGTGTGTCTCGCGAGCGTAGTGAGATCCCGTCCGTAGATAACGACATTATATGCTTCCGGTGTGACGGAAGATCACTGCTCTTCGTTGTATTGTTAATTAGCGGTTCTTGCCGAGGCGTTTAACAGCTTGTTTAAGTAATTATAAACGCATTAAAATTTGTGTTGGTTTTCATATAAAATTCAAATCAGTACGTGCCATCTTTACGTTTGGTTTTCGCGACAACTAGTTGGCTTCGATTCAAATGGACACGGAGATGGTACTGATACACTTATGGTCGATATGTGTGGGTTTTACTAATTTTAAATCAGCGGTGTGCATGTTTTTACTGATTTATGGGCGTTTGGCCGTGTCGTTCTTTGGGATTAAGATATGGGTCAAGTGATGGTATCGTTTACAATTCAAGTCACTCTGATAAAAGTGTTCACCACTTCAGATAATCATTTTTCTTCAATAACTTACTGGATAAGCTCTTCTGTCTCGCCTAATAAAGAGAAATCTAAGCTTCCAATAATCTCTAACGAGATTTCTTTTAGATCTGGGACAGAATTCTTAGTTTTTTATCAATTTATAGCTAAGTAATGGTGCTAGATTACATTTCCGATAATTGGAAATATATCTTCTTCATTAAACATAATGATTTAACTTGCTTGATTAACTCTTCTATCTCGCCCAAGGAAGAGAAACCGAAGCTTTAAAGAAGATGTATTTTAAGAGCTTTTACAAACTAGATTTCTTTAGACATTAGACAATAGTAGTGCTAGATGACATTTCTAATAATTGGAAATACATCTTCTTCATTAAACATAACGATTTAACTTGCTGAGTTATCTTTTCTACTCTCTTATTTAACTAGATTTCTTTTGGATCTAGGTCAGAATTCTTAATTTTTTATCAATTTATAGCTAAGTAATGGTGCTAGATGATATTTCTGATAATTGGAAATACATCTTCATTAAACATAATGATTTAATTTGTTGGATTAACTTATATATCTCGACTAAGGAATAGAAACCTGAACGTCAAAGAAGATGTATTTTAAGAGATTTTACAACCTTATCTAACTAGATTTCTTCAGGTATGAGACAGTAGTAGTGCTAGATAACATTTTTGATAATTGGAAATACATCTTCTTCATTAAACATAATGATTTAACTTGCTAGATTAGCTGTTCTACTTACTTAATTAACTAGATTTCTTTTGGATCTAGGCCAGAATTCTTAATTTTTTATCAATTTATAGCTAAGTAATGGTGCTAGATGATATTTCTGATAATTGGAAATATATCTTCATTAAACATAATGATTTAACTTGCTGGATTAACTCTTCTACTCTCTTATTTAACTAGATTTCTTTTGGATCTAGGTCAGAATTCTTAATTTTTTATCAATTTATAGCTAAGTAATGGTGCTAGATGATATTTCTGATAATTGGAAATACATCTTCATTAAACATAATGATTTAACTTACTGGATTAACTCTTCTACTCACTTATTTAACTAGATTTCTTTTGGATCTAGGCCCGAATTCTTAATTTTTTATCAATTTATGGCTAAGTAATGGTGCTAGATGATATTTCTGATAATTGGAAATACATCTTCATTAAACATAATCATTTAACTTGCTGGATTATCTCTTTTACTCTCTTATTTAACTAGATTTCTTTTGGATCTAGGTCAAAATTCTTAATTTTTTATCAATTTACAGCTAAGTAATGGTGTTAGATGTCATTTCCGATAATTGGAAGTATCTCTTCATTAAACCTAACTAGTTATCTCTTCTTCCCCTGAACTCTAGACTAGATGTGGAAAAAATCTAGTTATAGGAGGTCGATATAAAAACAGATGGCCCATTTATCCGTCAAATGATAATAAATTTACACAAATCGGTCGGCGGCGCCGATGACCGCACCGGGTCCCGTCCGCAAGACAAAAGTATAGGTCCGAGTCCGGCAGGTGTTTTACAATGAGAAACAATGAGTTCACATGGGGTATACTTTCATGTCGTGGGTGGTTGGTGCGTATGCACGAAAAATAATTATTCTTCTTTTCTTATACGCCAACTGTTGTTCGATTGTTTTTTTTTACTCGTTTTGTTTATCCGCCGCGTAATTTCAATGTAATTAATGTGTTAGCTCGAAGATTGTTATTTGGCCCCGTACATCTGCCCTCGTTAGATGTGTATTTATTGATTTTTTTTTGTTTTTAAACACACGGCAATTATCCACGATGCGGTTTCTGCTGTTCCTCGCGGTGAATTGGGCTAAACGTACAATTTTTCTCAAGGCTTAATTAAATACTGACCGGAACCCCCCGGTCCCTGAGAATTATGACGGTCGCACGGTTACAAAAGGAGACGGGGCTAAATTAAAAAGTTTTTCCGTCGCATTTGCGAACAAATTGGTCGTGAAGATTCGCCGCGATTTTTAATGAAAACAACGGCCACGAAAAGAATCGGCTTTTAATAAAAAGACGATCGATCGGCCGGCGAAATGGGGGAGGGCGATTGAATTTTTCAAACCACCAACCCCCCCCACGGGCCCCGGTCAATTATAGGTGTTACAATCAAATTCGTCAGGCCATGACGTATGTAGATTCGTCCGGCACGTGAAAAAACCGGGACGGGGTAATTACATGAAATTTGTTACGGGCTCCCACATTCTAGACGCCTAACTCTTTTATTATCCGAGTAGTTTTTTTTATTATTCTGCCATTGAACCCATTGACCCTCCGGGCAGATGGCCCGGCACCGCTTGGGGTCGGGGGATGAGTGACCATATGCATATTGTGATTAAACGGGAATGGTAAATAAAAAACGAAGGTTACCAATACGTCGATTAAACATTTGGTAGATGCGGCCTGGAAAGTGTTAAAATTGGGTTAAGAACACTCGAGACCATCAGTGCTCAGTCAAGGATACGACACGCCGTCTTTTTAATTTTTTAGGGGGGCCCCAAACTGTTTATTACGGATTGATAAACTCGTAATCGACGAAATGTTATTATAGGTTTCACAATTTGGGGTCTAAAATTTCGATTACGGCAAGGAAAGGATTGTCCAAATGTGCCAGCTAGATGAACTGATTCCATTAGGGCCTACTAGTGGTTGTTAAGCCATAAGATGATGAAAAAATAACTACTAAATCACGATTATAGAAATCGTTAATATTTATTATATTTTTTATTTAGTCAGAATGAGGAGCTAATCCAATAAGTTAAGATCTAACAAAGTTCATCTAATTGCCACATTTGGAATCCCCAAATCGTGAAACCTATAATAAAAGCGTATCATCTGTTGTTGTGATAGTGATTTTCCGGGAGGCCGTTATTCAAATTGACGTTCGGCGGCGGGAGGACGCGGCGGCCGTCAGTTATTAGCGGACGGATCTTGATTTCTCGGGTGCTAATCACACGGTTTGTCGGGTCAGGTGCGAACGTCGGGGACCGTTGCGCCGTTTTCGGGTGGTTTCGTTGCCGGTTCTTTTACTTTTTTGATGATTTACGATGCAGGTTTCGTTTGTTTTTTTATGTTTAGGGATGTTTGTGATACGGTGGCGGAATGTTTCTTTTATTTTGACGGTGCTTCTTGACTTATTGCCTCGAAATTTTATCCTGAAACTTTTACGACCTTTGATTCGTATAAAAGTGAAAACTTTTTTTATGTATTTCCTTTGTTGGGCAAGCTTTTTATTTCTTAAAAATAAAAAACACAAGAAACTCATATTTTTATAAACATTAATTTATTATTATTATTATTTATAATTAACTTATTTATATTTCAATTTGTTTAAATATATGTAAAATTTCAGTAATATTTACTTTTTTAATTAGTATTTTCCAAAATGTTTATTTTTTATAAATGTTAATTTTAAAGTCAAAATTTTTCATTATTTTTATAAGATTTTAATGATTTCAATTTATTTTTATGTGTCTAAATAAGTATTAAAATATCTGAAATTTCAGTTATTTACTTAATTTTTATTCACAAATCTCTATTTTTTATAAATACTAATTTTACAGTCAAAGTTTTGCATTGTTTTTAAGAATTTTGTTGATGACAATTTATTTTTTTAATGTTCTTAATTAATTCTTTATTTAGATTATTTAATTTTAAAAAATTTATATTTTATATAAAATTTAATTTTATAGTGAAGGTTTTTTCATTATTTTTCTAAGATTTTAATGATTTCAATTTATTTTTATGTGTCTAAATAAGTATTAAAATATCTTAAATTTCAGTTATTTACTTAGATTTACTTAATTTTTATTCATAAATCTCTATTTTTTATAAATACTAATTTTACAGTCAAAGTTCCGCATTGTTTTTAAGAATTTTGATGATGACAATTTATTTTTTTAATTAATTCTTTTAGATTATTTAATTTTAAAAAAATTTATATTTTATATAAAATTTAATTTTACAGTGAAGGTTTTTTCATTATTTTTGTAAGATTTTAATGACTTCAATTTATTTTTATGTGTCTAAATAAGTATTAAAATATCTAAAATTTCAGTTATTTACTTAGATTTACTTAATTTTTATTCACAAATCTCTATTTTTTATAAATACTAATTTTACAGTCAAAGTTCCGCATTGTTTTTAAGAATTTTTTTGATGACAATTTATTTTTTAATATGTCTAAAAAACAGTATAAAAATATCTGACATTGTAATTCTGTATTTAGATTATTTAATTTTAAAAAATTTATATTTTATATAAAATTTAATTTTACAGTGAAGGTTTCTTCATAATTTTTATAAGATTTTCATGATTTCAATATATTTTTATGTGTCTAAATAAGTATTAAAATATCTGAAAATTCAGTTCTTTACTTAGATTTACTTAATTTTTATTCACAAATCTCTATTTTTTATAAATACTAATTTTATAGTCAAAGTATTTCATTGTTTTTAAGAATTTTGTTGATGACAATTTATTTCTTAATGTGTCCAAAAACCGGTATAAAAATATCTGACATTTTAATTCTTTATTTAGATTATTTAATTTTGAAAAATTTATATTTAGAATATATAAAATTTAATTTTACGTTTTTTCATTGTTTTTATAGGATATTTTAATTTTTATTTTTTATATAGTCAATGTTTTCCATTGTTTTATAATTTTTTTTTTTTTGGTAATTTGTATTTTACTATAATATTTTGCTTTTTTTTTAACAAAATTTTAGTTTCATAATTTATTTATAATGTGTCTAAAAATAACTAACAAATATCTAATTTTTTTTCTAATTTCTATTAATTTCTATTTCATTATGAACTTTCAAATATCCAAAATTTCACCTATTTTTTATTGATTTTTTTATTTTTTTTTTGTTTCTATTAATGTATATTTTTTAGAAAACTCAACAAGGATTAAGAAATTATCAAACTATTTGAATGTGACTCAAAATTTGAAAAAAATTGATTTCTTTTTTATATTTGTGCGTTAACAAAAGGGATTCCTGTCAGAAATGAGTCCCGGCCGTTCTTCGCACACGGGGTGAAAATTCGACCCCGTCCCAACTAGCAACAAATCGCAATCGGCAAATTAAACGGCCAGATATATATTCCTCCACATGCAATAAAATCAATACGTCCAATGCGGCATGCATGTGTGCGGGCATTTTTCCCGTGGCGGCGACAGTTTTTCCCGACCCCCCCCTTCCGAAAACCGGAACCGGGTCGCCGAAAATTTGGCCCGTCGGCGGGCGACCCACCCCCGCGATACTTAGATCGAGGTTCTTTGAGTTTGGTTTTTTCGGAAAAAATGCTATCCACGTTCAAAATGGCGCATAGTCGTTTCACCCGCACACACACACACACACTGGAACACGTATATATTTTGCCCGGCACGCATGTTACCGCCGCCAGAACGTGGGGGGGACGTGGCGGGTAGTGCAACCGAAGGGGGATGCAACCCGGTGTGATGTATCTAGTAGGCGGGTTATGTACAAACGGAACGAAATTTTGTGCGGTTCGATCGCCCTGTTCCCGACCATAGTTTTCCACCACGTATGCACAATCCGACGATCGAGTATGTCGGACGGTGTGGAGTCGTTTCGTCTGCCCCGTGTCCCGTTATCGTCCAACGGGGGGATGAAATCGACTGGCCACTGTGTTAATTAACCGGGATCTTGATGGGATGTAATAACAATAATAATTGAAGACTTTGGAGGGTTTTTTCTGCGGAGCCTTCGGAGGGTGTCGGGCTCCGGGTGGTTCCCCGGATGAACTTCTTAATGAAACTCCAGATTTGTCGTTGTAAGTGGTGGCAAAGACGACTTGCAGAGCCGGACAACCGACAAAACAAACGCCCGATTTCGCTTTTCGATTCAAAGGTCGGAAGGGTGGTTCAGCGTAGCGCCAAAACGCCGGGGTTCCCAATGATTTTCCTCCACGTCCCTTCGTTTTTGTTTTCCCGCACCGTGCCCCGTTTCATTCCCATGTACAGACACACACACACACACACACACACATGCACATATATGTTATGTTATATACATGGAATTATAGATTTTATTGCTAGTCGCGTTTGCAAATGTGCATGTGCAGGCCCGTTGGTGGGTTTGTTGCATTTTTTCCACGCTGACGTGCTAAATGGCTTTTTGAATTGCGTCGTGCGTTCGGTTTTCGGGGGGGAAAAATTGGCGAAATTCGTACAGTCTGTTCAAAATTGCGCCGAAATGGACGGAACTGAATCAATACGTGGGTTATTTGTTTCCCGTTTTATGTTTATTGCTAAATTAATACGATGTTGTGTTCATATTAAGCCATGAAAATGTTTAACTGTATCCTGGCAGTAATGATATGCTGATTTAAAAGGCTACAATGTAAAAGATTTGGATTTTTTGTTGAGAAAATGGTGCCAAAAGGTTTTGAGATTATTTATTTCTTCATATTTTATTTTTAATTTGTGTTATATTAAACATTTTTAATTCCCTTTAAAGTAGTAAAAGAAGAAAACTATTACTAATAAAATTCTCGTATATAATTTAATATAAAAATGTTAAAATACAACGTTCTTAATAAGCCATGAAAATATTTAATTTAATTCTAGTCACGAAGATATGTTAATTTAATATTTGTATAATATTAAACATACTTTATAAAATTCCCTTTAAAGTAGTAAAAGAAGAAAACTATTACTAGAAGAATTCTTGTAGATAATTTAGTGTAAGAATGTTTACGTTTATTGCTAAATTAATACAACACAGTGTTGTTAATAAACCATGAAACTATTTAATACAATTCCAGTAACGAAGATAAGTTGATTTAAAATGATTTTTTAAATCAGAAGGGAATAATTTTTAAAACATTAATTACTTTACCATTTTGGCCATTTGTTTCTTCATATTTTATTTAAATTTGTATTATATTAAACATTTTTTTTTTATTTTC
The DNA here is from genome assembly GCF_024364675.1 of Aethina tumida. Taxonomy (NCBI): domain Eukaryota; kingdom Metazoa; phylum Arthropoda; class Insecta; order Coleoptera; family Nitidulidae; genus Aethina; species Aethina tumida. The sequence goes on along the minus strand of NC_065440.1, from coordinate 15,454,294 downwards.
CTTTAAAGTAGCAAAAGAAGAAAACTATTACTAGTAAAATTCTCATAGATAATTTAGCATAATAATGTTTCTATTTATTGCTAAACTTATACAATACAATGTTGCTAATAAGCCATAAAAATATTTAATTTAATTCCTGTAACGAAGATATGTTAAATTAAAGTTTGTGTTATATTAAACATATTTTTTAGACATTCCTTTTAAAGTAGTAAAAGAAGAAAACTATTACTAGAAGAATTCTTGTAGATAATTCAGTGTAAGAAAGTTTATGTTTATTGTTAAATTTATACAATACAATGTTGTTAGTAAGCCATGAAAATATTTAATTTAATTCCTGTAACGAAGATAAGTTGATTTAAAAGGATACTAAGTAAATGACTTTATAAATTAGTACGAAATAATTTTTAAAACTTTAAATCTTTAAATTAATTATTTCACCACTTTAAATTTGTGTTTAATTCCCTTTAAAGTAGTAAAAGTAAAGGAAGAAAACTATTATTAGTAATGAAGTTTTGTTTTAAATTTGTGTCATATTAAAAAAAATTTAAAATTGCCTTCAAAGTAATAAAAGAAAAATTACTGTAGATAATCTAGTATGAGAATGTTGTTTGTTAAGATTGCACTTAAAAACAAGTGATTCACATTGATGAGTGTTTAAAAATATTATTTTGAAAGAGTCATAAGCAATAAATCATAAGTGTTAACCTCCATAAAACTGATCAACTCAAGAAATTATAATATTTTATGTAGAAACTGTAGGAAAAATTAACATATTTAATTAAAAGCGTTTGAATTAGTTCTGGAGACAAATTAAAATAATTAATTAACGTGTAATTAAAAATAAAAAACTTGGCAAAAAATTATGTTGAGTTAATAAATTAAATAATTAAATTCAGTTACATTTCGAATTTAATTATGTAAAGGCAGGAAAAAAAAGGGTTGTGTGGCCACAGGAAAAAATTTAAAATGCAATTATAGTACATTATAGATGATTTTAAGTACGGGAACATAAAATTGTTTAATCAAGTCCATCATAAAACATTGTGCAGCCCCGGTAAGAGGCGCTAATAGACATATTTCATACAAAATTCGTTTGTCATCGTCGATTTAACGGTCGCAATCGGCGAATTGAAAAAACGAAACAGTCGTAAAGCTGGAAATAGTCATTTAGGATTTGTTTTACTGCATCTTCGAGTATTTTTCATTACACACCTATCAACGGACCATTGTCGTCCGTTGAAAAACCAACACGTCGTAAAAAAATTAATTAACACAGAAGTCTCTATTCCGCCTTGGTTTTTGTCGCGACCCGTGATTTTTTTTTTTTTTTTTGCACGTGGATGTTGCGCGAAAATTGGAGCCGAAAGACACTTAAAAAGGCACTTTGGGATCGTGCCTGAAAAATGGCTCAATGGCCCTTTTAAAAATTTTATGGCTTCTGCCCGGTAATTAGTCAAGATTTGCCCGATAATGTCTTTCAGACCGCTCCTGAATTTTAATTCATTAAAAAAATAAAGTATTCCATACGTCGGAGACGCCGTTTTACATTTTAAAAACGCCACCCTCCGTCTGCCGTTCCGGCAACCCTTCCGCCGAGGCATTAAGAAATATAAGTTGGGATCTATTGCCCCATTTTTTTTTTGTGTGTGTTTCTAACCCCTTGATCGTCCGGAACTGTGCTATCGATTCTCGTGTGCCCTTAAAGAGACGCAACCAAAACGCACGGATCAATTCGGGTTGTTTAATAATCGTCCGGGGACCGTTCGTACGTCACTAATCTAAATGCGATGCACAGCCCCCCGGTCACCGGGTGATTAAGCGGTGATCCGGTGTCCGCGATCGTAATTGTCAAATCGAAAACTGACGCTCGATTCCACACGGTCACGTGGAGCCAGGTCGGGCCGCCAAGCCGGCCCGACGCAATCGATGGTTTTAATATCGGCGGCGCACTCATCGCAAAAGCCCGGGCCCGGTTTTTAATAAAAACCAGATTAAAAAGTTAATTGTTGCAAATTCGCCCTTTTAAACGGCCGGAAAATGAATTTCCCCGGTGTCGGTCGAGGCATTACGGCACGACGAAAACAAAAAAAATCCTTTACAAATAATCGGCCGGCAACACAAAAGGTCCGGCTCTGGGGGATTTTAATTTTATTAATAACTTCCCGGGCGATTTTTGTGTGTTGATCGTGTGATGGACTTTTTCCATCCCTCGGCCCCGTAATAAAAATTAATCGGACCCGATCGTCCGATGCCCCGAAAATGCCCGGCGAAAATCGCCTTTCAATTGATTGATCCGACTAATTAAAAGTAATTTGATGAATTATTAGTTAAAAATTAGATTTTCATCCCCTAATTACCAATATTTAATGTATTATTGTACCTTAAACAAACAATTTTTACGTCCGGTAGTCGAAACAAATCTTTTTGCGGTCACTCTGATTGTATAGGGGTTGGATTTTATGCGGGCAACTGCAACGGAAGCCCCAACCACGTCCGATTAGCCGAGTCGTGGAAAAAAAAACGCAACAAGAAAAAGAGAAAAAAAGCGCACACCCCCATTTACAAATTGATTCTAAATAAACCTCTCGTCCCTAAATCTGTTTTATTAAAAGCCAAAATTAAATATTTTCCTTTTTAATTTGAAGTGAACATAATGGCTCCGGCATTCTTTTGTTATTGATACGGCTTTTTTGGTCCCGTTTTCTCCCATAAATACACAAAGGGGGTCAATCGGGTTTTTTTACTGTAGGCGATTTTGCGATGGAGTGTTTAGGGACAAGTGTTTTGCCTTTGATGATTATGATCTGATTAGGCTGATAAGTTAATTATGTTGTCGGCGTCGTAATAATTGTCATTAAGTCGTGATTATTCTAATCAATCAATTTAATAGAAGCAGTTTCTAATTTAGCAAGTTAGGATAAGTCAAAATATTTATTAGAAATGTTTTGCCTTTTATGAATAGGATCTGATTAGTTTAATAAGTCAATTGTGTCATCAGCATAGAAATAATTATCAGTAAATCACAATTCGGCTCAGAAAATTCATATTAACAAACTTAAAAGAAGCAGTTTCTAAATGAGCAAGTTTCGAGGACTTTTAAGAAGAGACAGAGGTACAAATGAGGAAGCTTTTCTTTAGAAAAACATTTAGAATAAGACAAAATCTTTATTAGAAATAGTAGATTAAAGAGGATTTTATGATGAAGTGCTTAGGAACAAATGTTTGGTCTTTCATGAGCAAAATCTGATTAGTTTAATAAGTCAATTGTGTCATAAGCATCGAAATAATTGTCAATATATCAAGATTTGGCTCAGAAACTTCATATTAATGAACTAAAAGAAGCAGTTTCTAAATGAGTAAGTTTCGAGGACTTTTAAGAAGAAACAGAGGTACAAATGAGAAAGCTTTTCTTTAGAAAAACCTTTAGAATAAGACAAAATCTTTATTAGAAATCTTAGATTAAAGAGGATTTTATGATGAGGTGCTTAGGAACAAATGTTTGGTCTTTGATGAGCAAGATCTGATTAGTTTAATAAGTCAATTGTGTCATAAGCATCGAAATAATTGTCAATATATCAAGATTTGGCTCAGAAAATTCATATTAATGAACTAAAAGAAGCAGTTTCTAAATGAGCAAGTTTCGAAGACTTTTAAGAAAAGATAGGGGTACAAATGAGAAAGCTTTTCTTTAAAAAAACGTTTAGGGTAAGTCAAAAATCTTTATTAGAAATCGTAGATTAAAGAGGATTTTATGATGAAGTGCTTAGGATCAAATGTTTGGCCTTGGATGAGCAGGATCTGATTAGCTTAATAAGTCAATTGTGTCATCAGCACCGAAATAATTATCAATAAATCACGATTCAGCTCAGAAAAATTCATATTAACAAACTTAAAAGAAGCAGTTTCTAAATGAGCAAGTTTAGAGGACTTATAAGAAAAGACAGAGGTACAAATGAGGAAGCTTTTCTTTACAAAAACCTTTAGGATAAGGCAAAATATTTATTAGAAAATGTAGATTAAAGAGGATTTTATGATGAAGTGCTTAGGAACAAATGTTTGGTCATTGATGAGCAGGATCTGATTAGCTTAATAAGTCAATTATGTCTTAAGAAAACTTATACTAATAAATCTAAAAGAGTGAGAAGAGGTACTTACCCGTGTGGAGCCTGGTGTGCTGCTGGACGTGGCTCAGCTGCTTGAACCTCCTGTCGCAGTACGAACACTTGTACGGCTTCTCGCCGGTGTGTACCCGTATGTGCTGCACCAGCTGATGATTGCTGGAGAAGCTCTTCAGACACTGCTGACACTGGTGCGGCTTGACCTCCGATCTGCCGGTCAGCTCTCTGGCGTGCATCTGCATCGCACTCTTGTGCATGAAGATCTGCAAATTGGAAATTGGGCAAACATTAAAATTGTGCACGGATTTCGGGTTTGATGTGTTTTTGGTGGTGGTGGTGGTGTTAAGTGTGTGTGTTTGTGTTGAGCCGCCTGAGTCTTAATTGTGGGGAACATCTGCCCAGGTTGGGTAATTTTTCGACGCTCCTACGCTTTAATGGTCACGGCTTTAATTACGAGGCTTCCTGTTTGATTTTCACAGTTTATAGTCGTTGGTGACTTTTCGGTTTTCCCGTCCAATCTGCTAAAAAGTCGTTAATGAGGTGCCGGCACTGGTGGTTGTAAATCAAACGGGGTGAATTAAGCAGATGAAGAAACGGAACGAAAAATGCGTTCATTAATAATAAAAACCACAATGAACTGCTACAACGTTGGCCGGATGATGTATGGGACGTTGCGGTTTTCTCAAATTACTTTTTCCAGATGCATAATGTCTTTTTTATCTCTGGGGAGGAGAGAGCGCGTCGCGGAAAGAAAGGGTTCGCGAACGCGGCCCTCTAAATCAAAACCGCTTCTCTCGCCCCGGATTATTTTCCGAATTATTACGTGCCACGCGATTTTTCCTGGGCCCGACGTTATCGGGGCGGCCGTGGCGATAAGTTTAGTAGCGCCCCGGCGCAGCAGCTGAGGCCGTGTATCAGAAAAATTGCCAATTAATCCCCGTTGCACGGGTAAAAATAAGGCGCAATTTCCCAAGGAGATTGAAAGACAAGATTGAAATTAAAACGGTGCGACTGAGCAAGTAAGTAAGTAAGAAAAAAAAAAAATAAGCAAACGGCAATTATAATGGGGGATATTAAAAGTGTAGCATTATTTTAATAATGACGAATTAAACAGGTAGCCGGAGAGATCTCGGGATCCGTGATTAAAAACCGGGCGGGAAAAGGGGTGAACTTTTAAAAGGGTAAAAAGTTGAGAAAGAAGCGTCCGCGAACGGCAGCCCCGTTATGACGATTCTTGGAATAACTTTGGCGCACTCAAAAATGCCGAAAATCCGATTATCTATTAAAATTAATTGTAAAGTGCCTGCTTAATTGATAAAAAGCGATTGAAGCTTTCTCCCTGTTCGTCCGACGTTTTTATTGCGATTTAAAAAGTTTACATTTCGGATCTCGGGTTTTAATCACTGCGAGATATATCGACGTTCCAACCCCTTATATTTTATTTTTACTTATTTTTATTAGAATGCTTTGATGAGATTTACAAGCAGGATAAAAAGTAGAAATGACGCTGATTAAAAACTTTAATGTTTAAAGAATCGAATATCACCGTTTACCTTTCATGAGCTTTAACTGATAAGTTTTATCTATAAATTATCATCAAATCAGTTGTCACAAAATCACAATACATTCGAAAAGTCTTTTAAAAATATTAAAAATCTGTTTCCAAATGAGCAACCTTTGAGGATTTCTAAAAGAAAGATAAAAAGTAGAAGTGAAGAAGCTGTTTATAAATGTTTAAGTTTAATGAAAACTGTATTAAAAATTGAAGGTCACAGATGATTTTTTGGTGAAGTCCTTATGCCCAAAAGTTTTGCCCTTGATGAGCTTTTTCTGATTAGTTTTATATATAAATTTTGTCACCAGCATCAAAACAATTGTCACAAAATCACAATACGTTCTAAAAATCTTTTAAAAATATTAAAAATCTGTTTCCAAATGAGCCAGCTTTGAGGATTTCTAAAAGAAAGATAAAAAGTAGAAGTGAAGAAGCTGTTTAAAAATGTTTAAGTTTAATGAAAACTTTATTAAAAATTGAAGGTCACAGATGATTTTATGGTGAAGTGCTTATGGCCAAATGTTTTGTCTTGATGAGCTTTTTCTAATTAGTTTTATATATAAATTATGTCACCATCATCAAAACAATTGTTACAAAATCACAATACATTCTAAAAATTCTTTAAAACTATTAGAAATCTGTTTCCAAATGAGCAAGCTTTGAGGATTTCTAAAAGAAAGATAAAAAGTAGAAGTGAAGAAGCTGTTTAAAAATATTTAAGTTTAATAAAATCTTTATTAAAAATTGAAGGTCACAGATGATTTTATGGTGAAGTGCTTAACTAAAATTTTTGCCCTTGATGAGCATTTTCTGATTAGTTTTATAAATAAATGATGTCACCATCACCAAAACAATTGTCACAAGATAACAATATGTCCTAAAAATCCTTTAAAAGTATTAAAATTCTGTTTCCAAATGAGTAAGGTTTATGGATTTCTAAAAGAAAGATAAAAAGTAGAAGTGAAGAAGCTGTTTAAAAATATTTAAGTTTAAAGAAATCTTTATAAAGTATCGAAGATCATAGACGATTTTATGATGAAATGCTTATGACCAAAAGTTTTGCCCTTGATGAGCATTTTCTGATTATTTTTATAAATAAATTATGTCACCAGCATCAAAACAATTGTCACAAAATCACAATACGTTCTAAAAATCCTTTAAAACTATTAAAAATCCATTTCCAATTGAGCAAGATTTGAGGATTTTTAAAAGAAAAGTAAAAAGTAGAAGTGCATAAGCTGTTCAAAATATTTAAGTTTAAAGAAGTCGTTAAGATCAAAAACAATTTAATGATGAATTGATTATTTTTATAAATAAATGGTGTTACCAACATCAAGACAATTGTCATTAAATCGAAAACGAAGATTATAGTCGAATTTATGTTGATATACTTAGTTAAAAATATCCTGCCTTTCCTGCCGATATTTGTATCTCAGGATTTTAAACACCGTAAAAGTTGTCTAAATATTTACCTGGGGATAATCGAACGGCATCGTGACGGCGGTGTACGGGGGAAATTGGAACGGGTACACGGTATTCGAGGTACTCGGTCCCGGATCAAAAGTGGGATAAGGCAGGGGTATGTTGGCCCCGCTGAAAACCGGCCCGCCGGCCGACGTCCACGTAGTGGTTTGGGGCGTCGAAGTCGTCGATGTTTCACTGAACGTATTATACATTGTTATTCGTTCTTTTTTTATTTTTTCGTTAATTGCGTGGGAAATCGGTACTGAAGTAGGAACTGCCTAAACGATCGTTTAACATGTTTTGGTCGGGCACCACGTGACGAAATGGAACAATGGAACCATGACCTACTGCGAAACGGACAATGGTGGTGAGTAAACTGTTGCGCTTTTTTTTTTTTGTTCTTTAGTCGGTTTTCTGTGTGTGCCGAATTCCGTAGATAAGATTTCGCTTGGAAAATATGTCGGGACAACACGGCGCAGTTTTGGGGCCAGGTGTCGTTGCAACTGGAATTAATTTATTCACTGTTTCACTCCGGTAAATTGTCCCTGATGACTTGTTCCCAATCACGCACTGGCACTCTTGGTTTTCGCACCATTTTACCACGGGAGCGGAGCGGGCCGAAATATCTATTTCACTTTCGCGCCGTTTAAAAGTAGACTAACACTGGTCAATTATTATAAATAAGTGATATTTATAATTAATACAATTTAAGTTTTAGCTTATTTTGTTTTATTTAGAACGTAAACGCAAAATTCAGTCTTATTTACACACTGAATTAAGATAAATCAGTTACGACTATTATTCTAGTCGGACGCATCGATTGGTCGGCTTCGATTTGCATTCACCGTGATGGCGATTGCATCTGACCGACTGGATTTAGGTCATAATATTATTAATTGATAACGTTTTCTTATTCCAAAGAGATTGTGACGTAGGCGATTTTCTTGCATTGCAAATTTCATAAGGAAGTGCAAAGTTTTTTGATGCACGTCTGATGTCATCAATGATATAACACGGATCCACAGACGATCAGTTGTTTGTCGAGTGATTTTGACGGAGGGAAAACGTCATGGTTGTTGTTTAAAGTGTTGTAAACAATAGAATTTGTCAGAAGGTTACTTGCATTTTGTTAGAAAAACAGGAACTGGTACGTTTCCATCTTTGGAACTGATTGTTTTGGTCATCCTCCAAAATTAGCAGCTTCAAATTTGATGAGTCAAGGATGAGTACAAAGAAATGAATTTCTATTTGGGGAACAAGATTTTTAATTGTAGGTCTCAGCAAGTAGCTTGAAAAATTTAAAATTAATAAAAAATGAGGTGGTACCCTTTTATCCTCTTGATGAGAAATGGTGGTACTAATTTAAAACTTAAGAATAAAAGAGAAAGAGTTTTATTTGAAATAATATTGTGTGACAAAAATATAATAATATCAAGTCTTCCAAAATTAATAGCTTCAGGTTTAACTTGAACATCAACTTCAGGAACAAAAGAGGAGGAGCTTCAAAAACTCAATTAGATTTACTAAAAATTAAATTCATCTACTTTATATAATTAATGTACATCCTGCTTTAAAGAAAAAACTGGTTCTGCTTTATATTTTTGTAAATTATTTGTTTTTTTTAACAACTTAATCCCCAGGCTCATTAGGCGGAGCAGGCGAAGAGCCGTTAATGCAAAGCATTTATTGAAAGAGAAACGAGTAATCGGAATTTTTGCCAGTTAAATCGAAAAACGTCTAATGGGTTTAACCGTTGCGGCGGCGCTAATCGAGTGGATCCATTTCGGGACGGTGAGAATGCACATTTCGCCACACGTGAACCCGCACAAGCACAAGAGGTCAGCTTCCAAGCGAGCGCAACCGACGCAAGTGACGTAAAAATGGGCAATTAACATGTTTTCCGCATATTAGATAACGGCAATGATCGGCGTTTCATTCACTGGAGATGGACGCGGCTAATTTTCGGACGCCACGTACGTTGATGACGCGTTGGTTGGTGCGTTTTTTGGTTTTTTATCGGTTGGAGTGGCGAGGTGATAAAGCTGTTGCGTTGGGGTAGGTCAGTTTTTTAGAATTTGTGAGAATTAATACCGTTTTTGATAGTTTTGGTAGTACTGATGGAGCTAGTAAAATTTCTTCGTATAGTTAGGAGAGGTTTTGAAGGGTCAATTTGTGAAAATTTTGAAGATTTGTGGATTATTTTAGACACCTTTAAGTATGCAATTAATTAAAAAATATTACTGTGGCCTATGGTGTCAAAAATTAGAAACAAAAGGGTAATTATAAAATATTAATCCAGATTTTACAGTTTGAAAGGTTGAAATCTATTAAAAAAACTAATTTAGTTAATTTTCCAATTTTAGTAAATTATGGTACCACTGCTGGAGCCAGGAAAATATGATAAAACAGTAATAAGTAATTACAAAGGTGTAGTTGATGATAATTTAAGTAATTTGTACAGTAATTTGGACACCTCTTATGGTTTATGGAAATTACTGCCAATTTTACCAGATTTAGTGGTACTGATAGATCTACCAAAATATCTTCCTTCAGTTAGGAGAGGTTTTGAAGGTTCAGTTTGTGAAAATTTTGAAGATTTAGGGACTAATTTAGGCACCTTTAAGTAAGAAACCAATTAAAAATTATAACTTTAGATTATGGTGTCAAAAAATATAAATAAAAGGATAATTATAGAATATTAATCATGATTTTACAGTTTAACAGGTTAAAATCTATTAGAATAAACTAATATATCTTTATTTTTTCAATTTTAATAAATTTTAGTACCACTGCTAGAGCAAGGAAAATCTGTTAAAACGGTACTAAGTAATTATAAAGGTGTAGTTGATGATAATTTAAGTAATTTGTACAGTAATTTGGACACCTCTTATGGTTTATGGAAATTACTGCCAATTTTACCTGATTTAGTGGTACTGATAGATCCACCAAAATATCTTCTTTCAGTTAGGAGAGGTTTTGAAGGGTCAGTTCGTGAAAATTTTGAAGATTTATGGACTAATTTAGACACCCTTAAGTATGAATCCAATTAAGAATTAAAACTTTGGATTTTGGTGTCAAAAATTAGAAATAAAAGGATAATTATAGCATATTAGTCATAATTTTACAGTTTAACAGGTTGAAATACATAAGAAAAAACTGATTTATCTTTAATTTTTCTATTTTAATAAATTTTAGTACCCCTGCTAAAGCTAGGAAAATATGTTAAAACAGTACTAACCAATTATAAAGGTGTAATTGATGATAATTTAAGTAACGTATACAATAATTTAGACACCTATTATAGTCTATGGCAATTACTGCTATTTTTAACATATTAATGGTACTGATAGCCCTATCAAAATAGCTCCCTTAAGTTAGGAGGGGTTTTGAAGGCTCAGTCAGTGAAAACTAATAAAGACACCTATAAGTATTAATTATTAATCATGATTATGGCATAAAAAATAATGAATAAAAGAATTTCTGACCTTTGATTTACATTATTAGAACGAGGAAAGTATGATAAAACATTAGTAATTGATAATAAAGGACTAGTGGACGATAATTTAAGTACGCGACACATTCGTGGTTTATGTGAATTGCTGCGCGTTTGCTTTTCACATTTTTATCGGTTAAAGTACCAGCGGTTGACAAACGCAGAAAGTACAAGGCATGGTGCATTGGGGCAGGTCACTTTTTTTATTAGCCGACACACAAACACACGAGCGTTTTACGGGCGACGACTGCGACGAGTCGCCCGGTTGCCAAGTGCCTCGAAAACGGATTTATTCGGTGCTGGCGGCGGTACCGCCCCGAGGAGATTTTGGCGGTTTCCGACGAGGTTTGCCGCTGTTGCCGGGCCCGGTCGGGGAATGCGGTTCCGCGGCGGTTGACGCACGAATCGTACATTTAATTGTTTACCAAGTCGGTCCCTGGAATCTAGACCGTCAACGTACAAAACAGCCGGGTTCAATCGTATTGGAAGTTGTTCCCTTGACTCGGCGCGGCTCTTTATTAAAACCATATTGTAAATTTAAATTGTTTTGTGCGCTCGTATGTGTGTACGCACACATAATGAATAACCCGGCAAGGCCATTGCGGGTTTGTTGCCGTTTCACCATTTATTTTTACATGTCTGGATTTTTCAAGAACGCGCGTTTGTTTATTTTTTCAATTATCTCTCCAAGGCGAAAATTTATCGCCACGCATAAAAATGCGGCGTTGTCACTCTCCAACGCCAACGCAACCCGATAAAACTGTAACGGATCTCAAAATGTCCATGGTTGGGTACAGAGTCGAGAATCTTCTGGTTCGGAAGATGGAGCCGGAGGAGGTGCGAAGCTTGGCTCGTGCAATTTTTCAATCGCGACGCGTTAAACACAGATTAAAATTGCCCGGCGTTTTTTCCACGAGGCTTAGAAATTTTTATGGCCGCCATAAAACAGCGCTGTATGGTATGTTATAACATGTGTCCGTTGTTCACGTCTCTTTCTCGGCGAAGAACCGGTCGTGGTGTTGAAGAAGGACCGCGTGCACGTACGTGAGGACCAATATTTATGTGGTTCTCGTCTTGTAATGTGACAATTTCTATTCAGTATGGGAATAATGCCCATTCAATTAATACCTACTTAATTTCTTGTTCCACTCTTCAAATTTATGTCTTTATTTGCCGTTTTTGTCAACTGTTGCGCTCCATTCATGTAAACGCCTGGTGGACGAGCCTGTTTTACAAGCGAATTCGGATTCTTCCCGTTTAATTAATCGCCCGTTCTAAGCCCGGCGACACAATTAATGGTCGATTTATTTGTTACAATCAACAACAATGGTTTTATTAATTGGGACAGTGCATTTAGTATTGAGTAAACACAAGGGCACGGAATGATTTATCAAATATTAACGTCGGACGGCGTGTACGAGGCGATTGTGACAGTTTGTGACGAAAATCACGGTTGATACAAACAACATATAAGTAAATTAATCAATCGATTCTGACAGGGGAAAAAACACATTCGAGGAAAACATGGAAACATCGTTAGGAGGTGGTTTGAAGGCTGTGTTGATAAAAATTTATAGGAAGCTGAGGTTAATTAACGCACCTTTTATATTGCAATTAATTGGTAATTAATAATAATGATTGTGGTGTCGAATATTCAAAACAAAATTGTGTTTATGTAAATGTTACGAAGGTGAAAGTGGTGCTGATAGAGTTAGCAAAATTACGTCGATCAGTTGTGAAGGATTTTGATAGCTCATTTGGTAAAAATTATTTTGAGAAAGTGGTCTATTTTAGACACCTTTTAGAACAAAATATATTAAAAATCAATGAATTATTATGTTAATTTAGACATTTTAAGTTGTTTATGAAAATTGCTGTAATTTTTGTCAGTTTCAGTAGTATAGATATTGACAGCAAAACTTCATCCTTCAGTTCTGAAGACTTTTGAAGGCACAGTTTGTAAAAATTATGAAGAAATGTGTGCTACTTTAGACACCTTTTGACATTAAGTAAATTAAGAATTATTAATTTTGATTATGGTGACAAATATTAGGAAAAAACGATAATTATAGAATATTGGTAAGATTTTAAAGTTTAACAGGTCAAAAACTATTAGAACTACCTAATTTTAACTTGGAATTTGTCTTCTTGACAAATTTTAGTACCTTTGGTAGATTTAGAAAAATATGGCAAAACATTAATGAATTATTATGAAGAAGTATTTGTCAATTTAAGTAATGTATCTGTTAATTTAAACACCTTTAGTTGTTTATGAAAGTTGCTGTAATTTTTGTCAGTTTCAGTAGTACAGATATGAACAGCAAAACTTCATCCTTCAGTTCTGAAAACTTTTCAAGGTACAGTTTGTAAAAATTATGAAGAAATGTGGGCTAATTTAGACACCTTTTGGCATTAAATAAATTAAAAATTATTAATTTTGATTATGGTGACAAATATTAGGAAAAAAGGATAATTATAGAATATTGGTAAGATTTTAAAGTTTAACAGATCAAAAACTATTAGAAATACCTAATTTTAACTTGGAATTTGTCTTCTTGACAAATTTTAGTACCTTTGGTGGATCTAGAAAAATATGGCAAAACATTAATGAATTATTATGAAGAAGTACTTGTCAATTTAAGTAATGTATATGTTAATTTCGACACCTTTAGTTGTTTGTGAAAATTGCTGTAATTTTTGTCAGTTTCAGTAGTACACATATGGACAGCAAAACTTCATCCTTCAGTTCTGAAGACGTTTGAAGGCACAGTTAGTAAAAATTATGAAGAAATGTGGGCTAATTTAGACACCTTTTGACATTAAGTAAATTAAAAATTATTAATTTTGATTATGGTGACAAATATTAGGGAAAAAGGATAATTATAGAATATTGGTTAAGATTTTAAAGTTAAACACATTAAACAATATTAGAACTGTCTAATTTTAACTTTGAATTTGTATATGTTAATTCAGAGACATTTAATTGTTTATGAAAATTGTTATCAGTTTCAGTAGTATAAATATGGAAAGCAAAATTTCATCCTTCAGTTCTGAAGACTTATGGAGGCACAGTTAGTAAAAAGTATGAACAAATGTGGGTTAATTTAGATATCTTTGTGTCACATGTTAAAAACATGAATAATTATTGGATAACTATTAGAACAGGTCAATTTTACTTTTGATAAATTGTTGTATCCTTGCCGGAGCAAGGAAAAAATGATAAAACATTAATAAGTGTATATAAAGGCGTGGTCGTAGAAAATTTAAATAACGTCGACATAAAATTAGACACCTCTAGAATAATAATTAAGAAAGAACAAAATAAAACCGTACGGAGTAACATAATAGTGTTTTTTTTTAGTGAAATCTCTGTTGTTTGTGTGGGATTTCGAAAACGCTCGTTCAGAGTAGTCGGTTTTAACTCGATGGAAACGACGTTATAATGTTGGCTTCGGCCGTGATTCACCTTGCGAGTTTCTCGGCGAGCTGAACACCTACGTACAAGAACCGCTCCTCTCTTTTGTCCGGCCCCAAGAGAATCCCGTCCCGATGGTTTCGATATTAATTCCAGGCGACGGACAAAGCCAGGCCGTTCTCGCGGCGAAATAATTACGAACGGAGTCCGCTAATTTGATTTTGATATTTACAATGTGTCCACAAGATGGTCGGGCATTGATGCGGGTTTGTAAAAAATCGGTGCGGCGTTGCGTGGTCGAGGACGTTTGGGTTTTGAACATTTTCATTACCGCTGATCGCGTAAAAATGCTTATTAACAGTTTACGAGGCGCGATAAGGAAAAAATGCCATTGATAAAAGTTCCCTGACCTGCCACAACAAAGTCACACACAAAGAAATATTGTTGTAATAATCTGGATTGTGTGTGCGTATGTGTTTGCCAACGTCCTGGTTTTCTATGATAAATTGAAAAAAACGTTGTCGCCTTTAATATGCGATTTATTGCGTTCGTTTCCGTCTGGATGTTAAACTGAAATTTTTCCCTGACGCCGGTTAAGCACGGCGTTTCGCTTAATTGGTTTAAACAACCCATTTTTTAGTGGCAATGAACTTTGTTCAGATTTATCTGCGGTTCTAATTATCTGCATAAGTATTTTTAAGCTCTTTGCTGGAAGGTTTTGTGTTATTGGAGTTGAGGAAAATGTCTTAATGCACTTGTTGGACCTTTGGAAGGCAAAGTTAATGAAAATTTAGAATTTACTTAAGAATATTTGGACACCTTTTGAGGTTTTAACTGAAACAATTTTAGTTTATCAAAGTTATAAATTGGCTGAATTGAACAATGATTAAAAATCCTCCTTTTACCTACTTATGATTTCTATCAATTTAAATTATTAGACTTATCTGTGGTTGTATTTTTAACGAGACTACAAAAATGTCTTATATTGAAGGGGAGGAAAAAGTCTTAATTCATCTGTTAGACATTTGGAAGACAAAGTTAATGTAAATTTAGTATTTACTTGAGAATATTAGGACACCTTTTGAGGTTTCAACTGAAACAATTTTAGTTTATCAAAGTTATAAATTGGCTGAATTGAACCACGATTAAAATCCTTCTTCTAACTACTTATGATTTCTATCACTTTAAATTATTAGACTTATCTGTGGTTGTGTTTTTAACGAGACTACAAAAATGTCTTGTATTGAAGGGGAGGAAAAAGTCTTAATTCATCTGTTAGACATTTGGAAGATAAAGTTAATGAAAATTTAGAATTTACTTAGGAATATTAGGACACCTTTTGAGGTTTTAACTGGAACAATTTTAGTTCATCAAAGTTATAAATTGGCTGAATTGAACAATGATTAAAAATCCTCCTTTTACCTACTTATGATTTCTATCAATTTAAATTATCAGACTTATCTGTGGTTGTATTTTTAACGAGACTACAAAAATGTCTTGTATTGAAGGGGAGGAAAAAGTCTTAATTCATCTGTTAGACATTTGGAAGACAAAGTTGATGAAAATTTAGTATTTACTTAAGAATATTAAGACACCTTTTAGGGTTTTAACTGAAACAATTTTAGTTTATCAAAGTTATAGAAAAATGTTTAAAAATCATATGGTTTTGTATCGTCTTAAATAGTTGGATAATTACATTTTGAATATGAATCATCAAATTTGTTGTATATTGGAGGAGCCTTGATGAGCAAAACATCAAATCATTGTTCTCAGCAAGGAAGAAGAGTGAGTTGTCATAAATTCGCCACGTTCCAAGGCTAATTTACAGACCTGCCGGACAATTTTAAAAATAAATCCATCCAGTACATTGATCTGAAGACGTCCCGTCCGAAACAGTTTGTTTACGAGCAACGCAATAAAGCGTGTTTCCAGTAGTCGCCGGAGACATTGTAAAGTAAAAGTATCGAATCCATAAAATCCCCTCGTTATTAATTTTTAACGGCCCGAACAATCAACGGTAATTACCAATCCGTCCGGTAATTGCTCGGCGAAAAACGGCGTGTTTTTTTTTTTTCTCCTTAAAGCCGTCGCCGTCGTCGTCGTCCTTATCTGCGTTTGTTGGTCGGCTTAATTTTTTTATTATTATTATTTTTCGTTGCGCCGTGTACGAGCGGCGTGCCGCGCACAGCCTCCGTTAATGCGAGATTAAGAGAGAGCTATTTTTAAAACTGAGAGCAACATTTTCATACTTATGCCAGGTTATGGTTGCTGCTGCGGACCAGTTGGACGGTCGGCACGCGGGCACCGGGCGGACGCGTCGACCGACGAGCCGGCCCGCCAGGGGTTAACAACATTTGAAAAAGCGACTCTGTGTGTTCGAAATAAATAAAAATAAATGAGCGAGCACGCGAAAAAGAACGAAAAAAAAATTGGAAAAAACGGCGTTTCGCGGTCGCCGGCCGCAGAGGGCGCTGCCGGTGCGTACCACCTTTAGCTCGGCCTAACTATCCCGGCTAATAATGAGTTATGATTAAATGATTTTTTTTTTTTTTTTGGTTGTGGTTTTATTAATGGAGGCGCTCCACACACCCCCCGCGGTGGTGGTGGCGGTGGAGGAACGGGGAGCACACACAAGTGTGTTGTTGGTCCGGTACCGCCGCGGTGGTACCGGTCCGGTCGGGATGCGAATTCCTTCAGCGAAACGTAATGAATAATAACATTGACATATTAATTATTTGTCCGGTCGCCACAATAATGCGTTTTATTTACTTTCTAATTTATTTGCTTTTTGCGAATTCGTGTGGCGAAATTAAAACGACAATCTGGTCGGGCTGGTGTGGACGCGTTTTAATTATTCATGCAATTGCAAAGTTTTACTTATCATTTCCTTTTAGTTTGTTGATATATAAAAAAAAATACATAATGCAATTTTGTAAGTGTTACAATAATTATTGTCGGCGTTTTAAATGGATTGTTTTCGAATGTTTTAATGATTTTTGATAATTTGCGCCTCATGACAAATGTGTTGTTTCTATTTTTAGATAAGAACACACAACACCTAATACGATTTACATATTTTTACTTTATTTCCATTAGTTTTTTTAGTTTTAATGATTTTTTACTGATCAATTATAAATGTGTTAAATTTATTGTTTCTAATGTCTAATTAAACAAAAAATAATCAAATAATAGATAGAATGATAAAAAATAAACACGTAATCCAATTTACAACCTTTCAAACTTTCAGATCAATTAACTTTTTTATATTTTTAATGATTTCTGATTAATTTATGTGCTTTAAATATGTGTCTCTGACAAATTTTGACTTGCAACAAGTTTTTAGTACTTTTTTATTTATTTTTTAATGTTTCTAAAATGTTTTTTGCCAATATATTATTAATAAAACAAAAAATAATCAAACAGTAGATGGAATGATAAAAAACAAACATATAATCCAATTAACAACTTTTCAAACTTTCAAATCAATTATTTTTTTTATATTTTTAATGATTTTTAATTAATTATTATGCTTATGCATTGATAAGAGTAATTTATGTGCTTTAAATATGTGCCTCTGACGAATTTTGACTTTCGACAAGTTTTTAATGCTTTTTTATTCATATTTTAATGTTTCTAAAATGTTTTTTGCCAATATATTACTAATGAAACAAAAAATAAAAAAACAGTAGATGGAATGATAAAAAACAAACACATAATCCAATTTACAACTGTTCAAACTTTTAAGTCAATTAATTTTTTTATATTTTTAAAGATTTCCGATTAATTGTTTTGCTTATACATTTACATATTTTCAAATTATTATTTATGTAATTTCTGATTAATTTTTTTCCATTAAACATTGACAAAAATAATTTATGCGTTTTAAATGTGTAGTTCTGTTATTTTAGTTGAATTAAAATGTTTGTTTGCAAATAATTTTTAGTGTTTCTTAATTACTTTTCGTATATAAATATTTTAATTTGTATAAAATGTCACAAACAATATTTAAACGCATAAAATGCCTTCATAACAAAACAAAAAATAATCAAAAATCATTAAAACTTAAAAAATATAATTATTTTTATTTTATTACAAATTACTTTTGTGAATGTTATTTATAAACAATTTTATTTTGTTTCCTGAAATTGAAAATGGAGTTTTTGAGGCTGCGATGCGATTTGTTTAAAAACGCATAATTTGTTTTATATCATTTGTTTTTGAGCGTTTACCTCATTATTGATATTTATAATTTACTGTTTTAATTAGTAAACAAGTTTTTATTGTATTTCTTGCAATTATTTAATGGCGTTTTTAAATGTGAAGTTCCTTTATAACACATGAAATTTTTAGACTTGATTCTCAAGTTCTATTTATAAGTTCCATGATACTGTTACTTTAACATGAAATTACTGTTCTCAGTCTTTTCTTTGGCGTATCTATATAGTGTAACGTTTTACATTTTACAATTTTTCTTAATTTGTTGTTTGTCTAGTATTAATTACGCATTTGAAGTAGATTTTTATCGTCATCGTTTATTTTGCGCGGACAATTTATTTAAATTGTTTAAAAACTAATGAAAATGTTTTGACCAATTTTTTTATCTCTTGTTTTGTTCGTACCTTAACATGATAATTTCGCTATTTTTATCAATTACAGTAATTAATAATGGTTTAGTATCGTAACATAAAATTTTTCTGTTTTACACGTAATTGTGGCAATAAATATCGGCCATTCTTTCACATTTATTGTGCGCAATTTTTTGTCGCCAACCGATTAATAACCAAATGTGTGCAGCGAGCATGAAAACCGCTAGCAATAATTTAATTTGCAAACATATCGGGCATTTTAAATTAACAATATTTGCAATTATTTTACCCACGACGTAATTGCGTTGATTTTTTTTTATCGTTGTTGTTATTAAACCGGCAAACAAATCTGAAATGAACCGAAACTAAAATGCCCGGATTCTTCGGCAATTGCCTTCATTGCGCACAGTTATTCGAAATCCCATCTAAGATAATATAAAACTGCAATTCCTACCGAAGTATTTAATTAACTGGGAGTTAAAAATATGAAAAGTTATTATAAGGAAATTACAGATTTACGATTGGAGAACACCAACAATATTTCCTATTAAAGCGGGACGCCGCACACCGGGGCCAATATGGTACTTATATCCAGACCGAGTACCGGTCACTATCGGGGGCCCCGTGGTTCATGTGGAAGTCGATGCGGCTATTGGTGGGTTTTTGCTCTTTTTCCTGCCCCGCCAAAGTAATTTTACCATTGCCCCGCGGTCCGCAGCCGCTCCGGTACTGTTAGACCGCTCTGGTACTATTATGCAATCTACGAATTCGATTCCCCATTTCGACTTGTCCAAAATGCACCGCAAAAAAATTGTGTGTGTGTGTGTGTGTTAGTGTGCGACCGAGTGCGTTACATCATTTCGCACTTTGTCGATTAATTCGTTTTCAAGGTCCTAATTATACTAAAATTGCGTTAATTAAAGATACGCGCATTTAAAAAAAAGGTGTCAAAGTTTAGGATTGAATGTTATTGTTTCTGTTTTCAATTTCGTAAACGGTTTACCCAGTTTTGCGAGGTTCAATATATATAAAAACGTATAATATAATCTCAAGCGCAGCTTCCCGTTAGACAAATCACGAGAGTTCGCACAGATATGATGGGAGATGGGGGGATAAAAAACTTGTTATAGTTAGTCTACATATATAACTAGTCGGCGGTCATTTTATTTTATTTGGTTTGGGAGAAAAACGCGTGGGAAAATCGAACGCCACGCTAGAAAACAGTCAATTACTTCTTATTGCCGGTCATATTTAGGTTAAACATCTCGCTTGGGATTTTAATAGAGACAGAAACACAATTGACGAATACGTGAAGGTGGTACCGCGAGGTTTACACACTAATATACGGCACACCAAGCTAACGTGAGCTAATTGAAACCATAACTCAATTTGTTAAGGTAGTACCGCGGAACAAAAAGTAGTACCGAGGGTGGTACTTGGTAATAGTAACAAAACAATTGCTCTGGCACCCGAACAATGGATATGCTAAGGTGGTACCACGACCCAAACAAAACAAATAAAAAAAGTAGTACCAAATGGGGTACTCCGAAACCGAAACTCAACAGTACCGGTGCACGGACGACGAACACGTTAAGGTAGCCCCAACACAAAAAATCACCAGTACCCTGAGTACCCGCGTCGGGATTACGAACGTAACGAGCTAATCGAAGCGCCGAAACGCAAACGCGGATGACGAACATGTCGAGGCAGTACCGCCGCGGACTAACATAAGTGTAACAAACAGCAAAAACAACAAAAAAAAAAAAAATAAAACAGTACTAACCGCTGTATCCGATTCCATCATCCTGTCGGGCCGGACGAAAAAAAAATTTAAAACCAAAAAAACAGAGATCACCAACAGGCCGAAACGCGGCACTCACCCATCGCACAAAAACCACCCCCCCAACCCCGCGGAGACACACACAAAAAAATAAGTCGGGTACGGTACGCGTCGTCTTGGTGAATTTTTTTTTTTCGGTGCGGCGCGTCGTGCGTGTTTTATCGCGATGATAGTATTATCAAGTGTGTGTGCGATGCATAAAACAAAATGCGCTCGTCGGGTCTGTGTGTGTGTGTGTGTAAGTGTGTGTGTGTATGTATGTGTGTGTTGGATGGAAGACGGCCTTGTTCGCCGGGGTCCTAGTTGGCCGTGCAAAAAGGCGTTTTTTCATTGGGGGGGCGCGCCGGGCCGATCAAGGGTAACGTCGCCGCGGTCGCGGTACCGCCGCACGCGGTCCACCCGTACCGACGACGGCGACGGGCCACGCCGAATTCATTCAGCTTCGACCCGGCTACGGTCGCACCGGCTGCGATTACTAATCGATGGGCTTAGTCATGTTTTGTCGGTGCCGGTTCTTTTTTGAACGGTACCACTGGCTGGGTTTTGAGGCGTTGGGGCTTTTGCTTGTTGTGGGGTTCGGATTTCGTTGTTAAAACGAGTCTGGATCAGTTAAATTTGATAATTGTATTTTAATAAATATGTTCCGAGGTAGTACCGATTTTTTATTACGTCAAACTGAGTCATTTTGTGTCTATGTAGTATTGTACTTAAATATATGCTCATTAATTGAATTTTTACATTCAAATACTACTTGGTACTTAGGTAGTACCATGATTATTTTATAAATTGAGGACTCACAACCCAACTAAACATTTTTATTTGTTTTCTTTACATTTTACCATATCTATTAGTCTTATCTATCTTCTAATTTTTTTAGGTAGTACCAACTAGTAGTACCGCCATTTTTTGACATTTGATTTGCGAATTTAAAGATTTATTTAAATAAATTAGACTTTTTTAATTAAATTTCAGAGTACTCATAGCTCTGGTAGTACTTTAGTGGGCACTTTTATGAGATGGAATATAAAGAAATACATAAATCAATAACAAAATACGAAATATAGTGAAGCTTTTTATTGCCACTTGTCGTTGCCTTTGAAGTTATATATTTGGTAGTACTTTAAATCTGTGGAGACTTTAATTCTGAACAGTTTTGTAATTTATTTTGTAGTATTTATATAAACACATATAAAATTAATGTACTATTAAAAAGCTGAAAATGGTACTGAACGTTTTAGTACTCATGTTGTTTATGTTTAATTTTATATTTTATTATATAAAACCATACACATTTTATGTTGTTAATGAAATAATTTAAAAAAAACTTAACTGTAACTGAGAAAATTTGATGAAATTCCTTCTTAAAATTATTTTTAATATTTTACAACTTTGAAGAAAATGGGAAAATCTATAAATTTTATGCTGTTTGATGAATAATTTATTGAATTCTAATGAATATATTAAGTAAATATTATAATTAGGTGTTTTGTTCGTTGTCTGATTTTTTATCTAACAAAAATAATAAAGTAATGGTGAGTACTACTATTAGTACTAATTACTTTTGTATTTTGAATGTAATTTTAACTAACAATGCAACTTTAAATTAACAGCTACTTTAATATGTTAATTATTATCTTAATTTTTTACTAATATTTACTCAGATAACAATAGTAAAGTGTCTTCAGATAATTTTTTTGCCAAAAAAAAAAAGTTAAATTTAAGCAAATTTTATGATGAATTCATCAATTTTTCATGTGACCTCGTTATTCCGTTGCCCGGATAATTTTGCCATGTTATTCGTCGGCGGAGCGTTTTTCTCGGCATAGTTTTCCCATCGATGTACACAATATTAAAAAGGCCCACCCCATAAAACCCGGCAAAACAAAAAGTCGATGGCGTGTCGTGCGGCCATTATTAACTAAAAATTTTCTAAATTATAAGTTTGTAATATCATTATGGCATGTCAATACTCCGGTTTCGGGTCCCAATATTATAAAAGGAAACTCGGGGGCGAAATTGAATCGGCGAAGAAGAATTTTAATTCCTCATGCGGATGTGTTGTGCCCTCCTCCTTCGGCACAGAAACAGAAGCAACCAAAAAAAAAAACGGAATCCGGCCCCGGCCGGACGCAAGACAAACTTTGATTGATATTTAAAAATCCGGGGTCGGGGGTGGTGCGTAGATTTAATAAAAAAATCCAATTTTCACAGTCGAACACCGGTTTCATTAGACGGGGCCGTTCAAATAAAGGGTGAAAACGGTTTTTATTTTTTCAAATCACCCCTCCGCGGATTTATTTTTCCACCTTTTTAAGCTTTCGCACCCCCGACGCGGCGGTGCGAGTCCGAAATTTTGATCGAAAGCCGCCGAAACGGAATCGTCATTGTTCTAGTTTTTATTTGTTTAACTTTTTTCTGAGCGGAAAAAAACTCACCCCGACGCGTCACCGGCTCCCGGCTTTAATTAAAACAAGATTAAAACTTGTCGGATACTTGCTTTCTCATGTCACATGCCACGGCTTATTAATAATAAAAACACAACTCATACAGTCGAGTCATTATTATCGGAGTGTTTATTCGGAGTTTTTTTTTCTCGCATTGAGTCGATCAAAAATTCATTGAGCCCCAATAATAATAAAAAGTGTTTGTAATCCCCGAGTAAAAAAACCACCCTTATTCGATTTTAATGCGGGAACGGGGGATGAATTGAAGTGAGTTTTTTTCGTTGATATTATTAATAACGTTTTGTGTGAGGTTTTATTTGATTTTGATGCGTCTGTGCCAGTTGGTACCAGTTAACAGTCATAGAGTAGTACTGCCACCATTAAAATCTAGCTTTTTATTAATGTATAATAAATACTTCTATTATATTAAAGTTAAGCTGTTTATTAATTTAAAGACGTACTTAAAATAAATTTTAGGCACTATTTCAAATTTTAGGTTCTAGTACTATTCTAAACTAATTTTTTTCATAAGTAGTACTGACATTTTTGTTGATAATTCAGGATTCAAAACACTTCTATTAAATTAAAGTTTGACTATTTATTAATTTAAATTAAATTTTATTAGTATAATTTTAAATTTAAGATTCTGGTACTACTACCATAGGATTTTATATAACCAGTACTGCCAGTTTTATTTTTTATAGGTGGTACCATTTTTTTATTTCTAATTTAATTGATTTAAATCTAATTTGAGCATTTTTATAAATTTTTAAAGTAGTTTTGTGGTTTTTAAATAGAATTATCGTATTATTGAGTTGAGAATGCGTGAGTCGGAAGACATTTTTTTTTTTGTTCCAGTTATCGATAACGTTTTGTGTCGTTTTATATGCAGTTTTATTTGATTCTGATACGCAGGTTTGTGCCAGTTGGTGCCAGCTAAAAAACCGGCCAGTTCGATAAATATATGATCTTTGTCGTGATCCGTTGGATTTTTGTTGCGGGGGCCAATTATAGAAACGCTACAAGGGTTGAATATAAAATTAAGCGTGGAACTGGTGAAACGAAATAAAAAAAAATAAAACGTGAGGTCAACCGAACCAGTAATTTTGCATAAACTACACCTTATTAATTGTTATCATCGTTATTTTTGTTTTAAACCTGTTCAAACAAGGAAATCCATTTTCGGGGACGTTCCATTCGAATTACGCTCGGATGTTGACGCCCCCCCCCTCCGGGGGGTGGTGGTGGTTTGGGTGCATAATTTCGAGATTTGATATTGTTTTAATATAAATAGAGATCGCATGTTCGCGTTTTGCGAAATTTTGCCGCGAATTACGGACACATAAAGGGGGTTAAAATTGCCCCCGACATCGGCAATTTGGCCCGAAATAATTTCGAAATGATCGACTCCGGGGGCGGAGAATTGCCGTTTCGCACGGCAGATGCTCGAAACTCTCCATGTAAAACCAAATCGTTTCCATAATTCCACGGTAATTTTCGCGGGGGGTGGGTCGGTCAGTTTTTTTTTTTTTGCGGTTGACCGCTGCACGGGGGACCGTCATCCCCCGCGTTTCGGGACGAGAGTGAGCGAACGGGAGCGCGGGCCGGCCCGGCCGGCCAGAGTTTTGCGTCGACGTGGCGTCGTTTTTTCTGTACGTTTTTTCGTCCGTTCTGTGCTGCTTTGCTTTGGTATTTTTTTTCGCGTTGCTCTCTCGCCGGCACGCCGTGTGCAGGCCACTCGATTTTTAAACGTCCAACCGGTTTTTTACGCGTTCGCCGAGCGTCCACAGGCAACTATTCGCGAATTGTGCGGGTCAGTGTCGCGAAAATGCGTTCGCGGACGGGTCGTTCCATGTCCGCTGACATATGGTTGTTGACGTATTCAGTTGTTGTAAATTAATTTATGATGCTTAATGAACGTTTTAATGTATTGAACAGTACATAGAAATTTAAAAATATTTAAATTCACATTTAGAAACAATTATGATTTACTACAATTTATACAAATTTAAAATCATTTAAAATAATGGATAAAAAGTATATTTCTAAACCTGATGAATATATTATTTAAAAATATAACAAAAGAAAACATTTTTAATTAATTAATATTAAGTTGAAATTTTGACTTTAAATTTAAATTTATACAAATTGTATCTTAATTGTACAAAAAAAATAATAATGTTATTAATAGATAAATTAGGTTAAGGGAAATTTTTAGGTCAAAATCATAAATTTTAATTGTTTTTGTGGATCAATTGACAATTTAATGTTTAATAATGGAGGAAAATAAATGTTTAAATCTATTTAATACATTATTCAGGAAAGAAAACAAAAGAAAATATTTTTTAATGATTAATTATTGATAAAAATAGAAATTATTTTGTTCAGTGGATTTTTAAGTAGAAATTTTAAATTTTAAATTATTTTTTATGCTTGAGTTAAAAACTATATAAATTGTATTCTTTATTGTATAAAAAATTAATATTATTATTCATATATAAAAAGTTAAATTAGGTTAAGGGAAATTTTTAGGTCAAAATCATAAATTTTAATTGTTTTTGTGGATCAATTGACAATTTAATGTTTAATAATGGAGGAAAATAAATTTTTAAACCTATTTAATACATTTTTCAGAAAAGAAAACAAATGAAAATATTTTTTAATGATTAATTATTAGTAAAAATAGAAATTATTTTGTTCATTTGGATTTTTAAGTAGAAATTTTAAATTTTAAATTATTTTTTATGCTTGAGTTAAAAATTATATAAATTGTATTCTTTATTGTATAAAAAATTAATATTATTATTCATATATAAAAAGTTAAATTAGGTTAAGGGAAATTTTTAGGTCAAAATAATAAATTTGAATTGTTTTTATGCATGAATTGACAATTTAATATTTAATAATGAAGAAAAAATAAATTTTAAACCTATTTAATACGTTCTTCAGGAAAAACAACAAAATAAAATATTGTTTAATAATTACTTATTGATAAAAATAGAAATTATTTTGTTCAGATGGATTTTTAAGTAGAAATTTTGAATTTTAAATATTTTTTACTCTTGAGTTAAAAATTATACAAATTATATTCTTCATTGCACAAAAAATTTAATATTATTATTATTAATAGTTAAAAGGTTGAATTAGTTTAAGGGAAATTTTTAGGTCAAAATAATAAATTTGAATTGTTTTTATGCATGAATTGACAATTTAATATTTAATAATGAAGAAAAAATAAATTTTAAACCTATTTAATATGTTCTTCAGGAAAAACAGCAAAAGAAAATTTTGTTTAATAATTAATTATTGATAAAAATAGAAATTATTTTGTTCAGATGGATTTTTAAGTAGAAATTTTGAATTTTAAATATTTTTTTCTCTTGAGTTAAAAATTATACAAATTATATTCTTCATTGCACAAAAAATTTAATATCATTATTAATAGATAAAAAGTTAAATTAGTTTAAGGGAAATTTTTAGATCAAAATAATAAATTTGAATTGTTTTTATGCATGAATTGACAATTTAATATTTAATAATGAAGAAAAAATAAATTTTAAACCTATTTAATATGTTCTTCAGGAAAAACAGCAAAAGAAAATATTGTTTAATAATTAATTATTGATAAAAATAGAAATTATTTTGTTCAGATGGATTTTTAAGTAGAAATTTTGAATTTTAAATATTTTTTTCTCTTGGGTTAAAAATTATATAAATTATATTCTTCATTGCACAAAAACATTAATATTATTATTAATAGTTAAAAAGTTGAATTAGTTTAAGGGAAATTTTTAGGTAAAAATAATAAATTTTAATTGTTTTTATGGATGAATTGACAATTTAATATTTAATAATGGAGAAAAAATAAATTTTAAACTTATTTAATACGTTCTTCAGGAAAAACAGCAAAAGAAAATATCTTTTTATAATTAATTATTAATAAAAATGGAAAATATTTTGTTTCTTATGGATTTTTAAGTAGAAATTTTGAATTTTAAATTATTTTTATACTTAAATTACATTCTTAATTGTAAAAAAAATAATATTAATTATTAACGAATATAAGAAGAATATAAGATAAATAGAAAACAACTAAAAATAATTAACAAAATTATCTATTTGTAATAATTATATGCATAATTAGCTGATAGAAAAAGAGTAAAGATATTGAAGAGATTGAAATTTAATTAGTTAGCCACAAGTACACACGACTGACAAGCAATTTTTTACATTTCAGATGTTTCGTCTACCTACAACATTTCAAGGTAAGCGATTTTTCAATTGTGCGGACTTCTGAATCGGACGTGGAACCGTCCTTATTATCGTCCTCCCCGACGCGACCGCGGCTCTCGGCGGACGTTCCCCTTGAACCCGCGACTGCGGCCGCACGATCGACGTGGAACGGCCCCCCCTTGTTTCTTTTCATATTTTTTATTTTATTTGACGTATTTTTATCGTTCACGGTCGGGGGTACTAACCTATCTGAAAATGTCGAACGCACTTTGAATTTTACGACGTTCACGACGGAATTCTCGCGATCGGCACGAATTTTTTCCACCCTCCACACACACACACACACACACATACTCAGGTGAACCCACCCCGAAAAAATTATCGACCAATTGGTGTGTATGGTCGCCAATCAATGCGTAGGTTCGATGAGGGGACACGTCGGTAATTGTCGCCCTTCGATTTCGAGCACCCCCCGTGGCTAGGGGCTTTCTTCACCACCCTCCGCAAATTATCGGGAACGCGTCGAACGGGGAAAAAATGGTGATAATTGCCGTCCATTCAGTTGGAAAAAAATCAATACTCTTATGAATTTGTAAGTCGAAGAAATTGGGGGTGGCACATTTGTCTGATTCACACGCAAGAAATTAGATTAATAAATTCTTCACGTTAAACACAGCCGGAAAGAAACTCCCAAGGTCCTCCTGACCGTTACGACTAGCACACACATGTGTCGAATCGTAAAAAAGATTCACACGGCGAGGTGGTTGAAACAAAACGAAAAAAATTAACAGAGAGAAGAAAAAAACTATTTAATAACTCGCGCAATATCATGTTCGGGAAGGGTGAGAGGGCCGCCCGGGGCGGTTCGATTGTTTCAGGCCGGCCGAAATGGACAAAAAAAAAATTAACCCCTTTACAACACTGTAACCGTATGCAAATCGGGGCCGGGCGCCAGGTAGAGTGACACAATGCGGATGCTGGATGCTTCTCACGGAAAAAATTAAGGAAACGCAAATAAAGGGACTTTTGTTTCACGTCGGTCCCGTAACGGATCTTTTTGTTGTTTGATTTTTTGTTCGGACGGCTCAAGTGGCCCCGCGCTGAATGCAACAGATGAGGCCCGAGGTGGCGGGCTAATTTTTTAATTGTGGCGGGCCCGGAGGGGGATAATTTGGTGTTGTCGTTGTTGTGTGTTGAAAAATTTTTGTTTCCAATGAAAAAACTAATAAACATTTATGTTTAATGGGTAAATTATTGAATAATATGTGTGTGTATGAATTAAAATCCAATAAAAATACATTGCGAGAATGAAATATGAAGTGTTAATGTACACATGTATGTATAATTAAAATAGAAAATGTAAATGAAAACATAAAAAAACAATATACAGAATAGTTTATTTAATGGAACTGAGTGGAACACAATGATAAAATATAATAGCTATAATGGATATAGATAAAATGTGTTGTAATTTTTTGTTAGAATAGAAAATGTTTTTAAATTAAATCTTCTAATAAACATATATCCGAATAATAAATAAATCAGTTATTAATTAAAATATTTAAAATGGTAATATTTAGAGTAACTAAGCAAAATATTTGTTAAAAAAATATTAGTACATAAAAGGCATTATTTAAAGTAATTTTACATTTATTTAATTTCTTAGTAAAAATATCAAATATTTTGTTCAGATGGATTTTTAAGTAGAAATTTTGAATTTAGAGTAATTAAGCAAAATATTTGTTAAAAAATTAATAATACGTAAAAAGCATTATTTAAAGTAATTTTTTTTATATATATATATATATATATATATATATATATATATATAATATAATATATTTAAAATATTTAAATTGATAAGATTTAGAGTTAATTAAGTAAAATATTTGTTAAAAAAAATTATAATACATGAAAAGCATTATTTAAAGTAATTTAATATTTATTTAATTTCTTAGTAAAAATAGGAAATGTTTTTAAATTGAACAAATTACGTTAAAACTTGCAATAAATGTATATAATAGAATAATAAAAATATTTGTTAAAAAACTAATAACACATAAAAAGCATTATTTAAAGTAGTTTCATATTTATTTAATTTCTTAGTAAAAACAGGAAATGTTTTTAAATTGAACAAATTAAGTTAAAACTTTCAAAATTATAATAGAATAATTGAAATATCAGTTATTAATTAAAATATTTAAATTGGTAAGATTTAGAGGTATTAAGTAAAATATTTGTTAAAAAATTAATAATACATAAAAATCATTATTTAAAGTAATTTAATAATTATTTAATTTCTTAGCAAAAATTGGAAACGTTTTTAAATTCAACAAATTAAGTTAAAACTTGCAATAAATGTATATAATAGAATAATAAAAATATTTGTTAAAAAACTAATAACACATAAAAAGCATTATTTAAAGTAGTTTCATATTTATTTAATTTCTTAGTAAAAACAGGAAATGTTTTTAAATTGAACAAATTAAGTTAAAACTTTCAAAATTATAATAGAATAATTGAAATATCAGTTATTAATTAAAATATTTAAATTGGTAAGATTTAGAGGTATTAAGTAAAATATTTGTTAAAAAATTAATAATACATAAAAATCATTATTTAAAGTAATTTAATAATTATTTAATTTCTTAGCAAAAATTGGAAACGTTTTTAAATTCAACAAATTAAGTTAAAACCTCCAATAAATGTATATAATAGAATAATTAAAATATCAGTTATTAATTAAAATATATAAATTGGTAAGATTTAAAGTAATTAAGCAAAATATTTGTTAAAAAATTAATAATACATAAAAATCATTATTTAAAGTAATTTAATATTTATTTAATTTCTTACTAAAATCAGGAAATGTTTTTAAATCGAACAAATTAAGCTAAAACTTTCAATAAATATATATATAAAATTAGTAAGATTCAGAGAAATGAAGTAAAATAATTGTTAAATAATTAATAATATATAAAAAGCATTATTTAAAGTAATTTTATATTTATTTAATATTTTAGTATTTAGTGTTTTAGTACTAAAGGAATAAAAGCATTGTATATTATAATAAAAACATGAATAATTAATTTAATTGATAAGCCTTTAGATTAGATTACAGCTTAAATAATTAGCTAAATCCAGTTATTTCCAACACGTAGGGAACCCAAGTTCCACAACAAACCGCCCGAACAATTAAATACTTAACGCAAGCAAAGGAATAATTGAACAATCCCGAAAAATAAAAAAGAACCTTATTTGTACAGATTTCAATGGGATGTAAACAACCCACTTCCATTGAACGAGCAAACTTTACCGCTGAAGGGGTCGGGCGTCGAAAGAAAGCTCCTTCCTTCGGCTGCAACACTTTTCGCGAAAAGCAACAAAAATAAAAGAAAACAGTCGGTCGGTTTGCAGGACCGTTTTTTTCACCCGATGCCTTTTCAAGTGTGCCGCACGTTAATTGAATTACCTCCACCCCGGAGTGGTGCCTTCCTCGCCGTTTCTTTTATTCGCTCCACTTTCGGGGGGGCACTTAGACTCTCCTCGCTCTTCTTTATTTCTTTTTGTTTCGCGGAAACCGTTCTACAAAAGGCGATAAACGAAAGTCGAATGAATATTTCATCCCCGGGCTCAGGCTTTTCTGTTTGTTGTTGTTATTGTTGTTTTTTTTTTAGTTGTGATTAACGTAAATACTCACCTCGTAGTGCGACATGTCATTCATAAATTCCAATACCCCAATGAAATTATTTATAGGCACATGTCGTCGTCGTAGTAAACGCAAAAAAGTAACAACAACATCTAGCATGCATCTAAACGACCAAAAGAATTTTGACGAACCGGAGTGCGGAAGGGGTGGGCCGCCTCGCCCGCCCGATCCGGCTCCCGTCGAAAACGAAACGATTAACCAAAAAACTCGACAAAAAAAAAATAAATAAATAAATAAAAGAAAAGCAGGCGTATGGAAGATAACTGTACGCGGTTAAACAGTAGCCAACTCACA
The DNA here is from genome assembly GCF_024364675.1 of Aethina tumida. Lineage (NCBI taxonomy): Eukaryota > Metazoa > Arthropoda > Insecta > Coleoptera > Nitidulidae > Aethina > Aethina tumida. The sequence continues at coordinate 15,423,143 of NC_065440.1, read as the reverse complement.
CGTTGTAGCGTCGTCCAGCACTCCTCCAGGGTGCGTTCGGAGATGGCGCTCGAGTTCCGTTGCAGTTGATTGAAATCCGGCAGCGTTATTTGGGAAAGCAACTGTTTAGTTTTACGATTAGTACCAGTGGGTGGAAGTTTTTGTTTTTTTGGCAAATACAACACACAACAGTATTCACATTGTTGGAGGCATGCAAGAGCTAATGCTGGGCCAGACAAAGGGATGTTTGAAGACACAAGTTGATGAAATTGTTTGTGTGTCTAAGGGGCAAAAAACTAGACTATTTACTTTAGTCTATTAATAAACTAATAAAAACAAGTTGATTGTTAAGTAGGTTTTAATTTGATCTAGTTTTTCATCACTATAATATATTTTTAAGCCAATTACAAATATTGTGCAATGACGACTTGTAAATCAGACAAACATAAATAAGAGCAGGAAAATGGGGGAAAAACAAATGAAAATTGCCCGTGCTTGGGAGGACGCCTTCTAGATGGCGCCTCCCTTTAATTAACACATTTTTTTAGTAACTGGGACATCAACACCAAAGGGAAAAAAAATTACCTTGATAAACAGAAAAATGTGCAGCACACAGTAGAAAACTTAACAAAACTAGTTTGCTAGAGCCTCTTATCTTATCTAGTTATCAATGATGTTGTTTTGACAGATTAGAAAAGGTTTTCGGACACTTTGGAAGCTCATTAGATCAATTGGCTGAACATATTTTTATCATGCACTCAAAAACACCACCGAAACGACGACAACAACAACTCGAACGCGACCTTGGACTTTGACTTCCGGGGCAGTAAGCGCTCCCCCCGGAATGAAACTCCAAAGCCCCGTCGCCGGGTGGACCGGTTGAAATCACCCTACCTGCAATTCGTTCACGATCTTCTCGGTCATCAGCTTGTCGGGGGAGTTTTGTCCGCTGCCCAGTTGCTGCTGGTGCTGCAGCATCTGCTGGTGGGCGAACGCCTGGGCCTGGGCGTGGGCCTGGGAGTTGGGGCTACCCAGGTGCGGTGACGGCTGTTGTTGCTGCTGCTGCTGCTGAGGGTTGGGCGTGTTGTTCTGTTGAGGCGTGCCCTGCTGCTGAGGCTGCTGGTTGTTTTGTTGTTGCTGCTGCTGCTGGCCCGGCTGGTTTTGTACGTTCTGGCTGTTTTGCTGCACGTTCGCCTGCTGTTGCTGTTGCTGCTGCTGCTGCTGCTGGTTTTGGATCTGGCTGTTCTGCTGCTGCTGCATGGCGTTGTTTTGCATCTGTTGTTGCTGGGGGTTCTGCTGCTGCTGCTGGTTGTTGGCGGCCTGCAGGGCCAGGGCGCCGGGCGTGACCACGTGGATCTGGCTCGAGTTGCTTTGCTGCGACGGCGAGTGGGCCGGTATCGAGTTGGTGCTGCCCGGCACCGGGGAGTTCTGGTTTGAGTTGGAGAGGTTCTGCGGCATGTTCTGGGGCGGGCCCCTGGAATGGTTCCAGAAGTCGTTGTTCATCTTGAAGACGGGTCTGTTGTTCACTTCCGCCATGGGTATCTGCAATGGCGGAAGGGGTGTGGCCCTCAAATCCAGGGCGGTGTTTTCCTAAAATCGGGAAAACAAAATATAAATCGACTTTAATTTAAGTTAAGCCAAAAACATTACCCACTTTATTTTTACGGCAACGTCACTACTCATGCATAATCTACAACACTTGTGGGTATTCCTCAAGGATCTACTTTTGGAACGATGTTTCTAATTTCGTGGTATTTGTGTCAGTTAGTCAGTCTATCGGTAATGGCACAACAATTAGTTATGGTTCACTTTGTAGGTCAAAACTAATTGTACGACCGGATTTCTTGGGCTATAATTCGAAGCGTTAACATCATGATGTGTGTTTAAAATATTTATAAAAACTGCAACGATCAATTAGATTAATTCGATAACTTTCAAAATTATTTTCGACTTTCCGATAAAATCGCTGATACGCGAGAGATAACCAGTCACGTTTTCACTCGTGAGTACCAAAGCACAAAAACACGCTTTCGATTGATTGAGTTGACTTTTTTTTTTTTTTGGTGTGTGACTAACCTGTAACTTGAAGGAGTTCTGCAACCACTTGGCTACCAGATTCTCATGTTCGACCTTTAAGTTGCTCAACAGGCCCTGTTCCTCCGTGGTGAAAATGTTGGCGGTAATTTTGGCCGATGTCGGTGGAAAGTCGTCGTTGCTGCCGCAACGTGGATCCGTTTTTTCGGTTGCGGTCGCACTGTCCCACCAAGGGAGGCAGGTTGCCGGCTTTTCCTTTATTTTGTTCGCTTTTTATTTTTGCGTAGCTCGCGTATAATCCGACTCGGGGTTGGGAGTTGGGTTCTTTTTTTTTTTGTTGTTGTTGTTGTTGAGTGGTTTATTTTCCCTGGGTTGTGTGTTTTTTTTTTTTTTGTTATTAAGGAACTAACGGAATCGTCCGGTTCTTGATCTTCGTAAAATGAAGATAGGTTTCGTATATCTGGAAAACGTTTGGCCGATTAGATTTTTTTTGTTTTGTTTTGGTTGGTGTTGGGGTTGGAAGTTGGATGTGCGGAGGGTGAGACGTTTGCCGTCGTTAGACAATCGGGCGCTCTAAAATCTTCTTGTGTTGTTCACTCATTTTTTGGCTTATTGTTTATGTTTTTTTTTTAATAAAATATTATAAACAAGGATCATATTTTGTTACCCTAAATTTTTCAGTTTAAATAGTATATTTTTGTTTTGTTTTTTTTGTTTATTTTTTACATAATTAGTGTGTGCTCCTAAGAAAATTAATTAACTTGTAAAAATTCGTTTAAAAAATAAAATACCCGAATATTATGGACTTTTTTTTGTATATTTTTATTTTGTTTTTTATTTATTTTCTACAAAATTAGTGTGTGCTTCTAAGAAAACTAATTAACTTGTAAAAATTCGTCTAAAAAATAAATGAGACGAATATTATGAAGATTTTTTTGTAAATTTTTATTTTGTTTTTTATTTATTTTCTACAAAATTAGTGTGTGTTTCTGAGAAAATTAATTAACTTTTAAAAATTCGTTTAAAAAATAAAATACCCGGATATTATGGACTTTTTTTTTGTAAATTTTTATTTTGTTTTTTATTTATTTTCTACAAAATTGGTGTGTGTTTCTAAGAAAATTAATTAACTTGTAAAAATTCGTTTAAAAAATAAAATACTCGGATATTATGAACTTTTTTTGTAAATTTTTATTTTGTTTTTTATTTATTTTCTACAAAATTAGTGTGTGTTTCTAAAAAAATTAATTAACTTGTAAAAATTCGTTTAAAAAATAAAATCCCCGGATATTATGGACTTTTTTTATAAATTTTTATTTTGTTTTTTATTTATTTTCTAAAAAATTAGTGTGTGCTTCTAAGAAAACTAATTAACTGGTAAAAATTTGTCTAAACATAAAAAACACGAATATTATGGACTTCAATTTGTAATTTTTTATTTTGTTTTTTAATTTATTTTCTACAAAATTAGTGTGTGCTTCTAAGAAAACTAATTAACTTGCAAAAATTCTTCTAAAAAATAAATAACACGAATATTATGGTCTCTAATTTGTAAATTTTTATTTTGTTTATTAATTATTTTCTACTGAATTAGTATGTGCCTCTAAAAAAACTAATTAACTTGTTAAAATTCGTTTAAAAAATAAAAAACTCAAATTTTATGGACTTTAATTTGTAATTTTTTATTTTGTTTTTTATTTACTTTCTACTAAATTAGTGTGTGCTTCTAAGAAAACTAATTAACTTGTAAAAATTCATCTAAAAAATTAAATACCCGAATATTATGGACATTTTTTTGTAAATTTTTATTTTATTTTTTATTTATTTTCCACATAATTAGTGTGTTTCTAAGAAAACTAATTAACTTGTTAAAATTTGTCTAAAAAATAAAGAACACGAATATTATGGACTTATAAATTTTTATTTTATTCTTTATTAATTTTCTAAAAAATTAGTGTATGCTTCTAAGAAAACTAATTAACTTGTTAAAATTCGTCTTAAAAATAAAAAACACGAATATTATGGACTTTAATTTGTAAATTTTTATTTTGTGTTTTATTTATTTTCTACAAAATTAGTGTGTATTTCTTAAGAAAATTAATTAAGTAGTAAAAATTTGTCTAAAAAATAAAATACACGAATATTATGGACTTTAATTTGTAAATTTTTATTTTGTTTTTTATTTATTTTCTACGGAATTAGTGTGTACTTCTAAGAAAATTAATTAACTTGTCTAATAAAATAAAAAAACACGAATTTTATAAAAATTAATTTGTTGATTTTTGTTGTGTTTTTTGTTTATTTTCTCTCAAATTAATGTGTGCTTCTGAGAAAACTAATCAAATTGTCGAAAAATAATAATAAAATAAATTGGCATATGTGCTTAATCCACGACGATAATTTAATTGCACCTATTTTGTTATTCGTAACATTTTCTTTACTGCCGGTCCGTAATTTGTAACTTGGACTCGGACGAGAGCGGCCGTAAAATTCTAAGTCCCGACTCGAGACTTTGGTCCATAAAAATTAGACGCTCGAATTTATGTGAGAAATTGTTTGGCCGTTTATTTACTTGTCGGTTACTAATTTTTTTAAGATGGGTTAATATGTGAATAGTGAAGTTTTTAAATTTAACGGGGTTGGCGGAAGCCGGAGAAAATTTTCTAAGTCTGGTGTAGAGAAAATTTTTGTTTTGTTTTAATGAAGCTAATAAGAAATTATTCGGGCTAATTTTCCTTAATTTTGTGTCGTAAACGTGTGAACGTCGAAATTTATTTTGTGCTTTTTAATTTAATTTAAAATAATTATTTAATTTAATGTCGAGACTAAAATGTGAAATTTTACACATCCCATTAGACTTGTCATTTCGGACTGTTAAAAACAATTTGAACAGTAAATTTTTGTTAATTTTAATAGTGCCACTTTGGATAAAATCGTCCGGCAACGAATCCATTAAAGTTGATGGCGAAAATAATTTCCGTTAATAAACGTACAAAAATCACTTAAAAACATCATAACATGTGACCGTCGAAGTTTCAAAGTCCATTAACGGTGCGAGAAAATAATAAAAAAAAAATGAAAAATAAACCGATTGAAGAGTTTGACGTTTGAGACGGGCACGTGGTGTTCCGGAGACCAAGTCCGGAATGCGGAGTTTTCGTACGTGTGTGTCTACGTGTGGTGTTTATGTTTTCTAAAAACTGTTGCCAGTACTGGGTACTCACAGATATAATACGTAACAACAATATATTGCACTGTCCCGCAGTCGAATAAAAACCGCCGATCACTGGTTACAATAATAATCAAACACACTCGTCACTCGGTATCACCGGCGTTGGGCAGGAATTTTCATCAGAGTCCGTTTTCCCGGTGGCGTGCGATGAGACGCGTGGTATCGTTAAGAAAGACGGCGTATAACTAAGAAAATCGTAGGAAAACTCAGTTTTCCTCAACACTAAGAATATCGCGAAGGGTACAATTTCTAAAAACAAAGAACAACGTATCCAAGGCGCAAAGCGAACGAGCGAGAGCGCCTAACGTGCGAAGGAGGCAGCGCGCGCGACCGAGACGACGTCAGGCGGCGCGACGCGCGTACGACGGCGACGGCACGATGCCCCGACGCCCGATCGCCAAGGGGGTTGACGGAACGGCGACGGCCGCACGCAAGTTGAACGGCCAGAAGAGAGACGGCCGAACCTTAGAAATGCTCCTTAGATTCGGGGGGGCACATGCGCTCGACGCGCCCGGGCCCCACCACCCTCGGCAAAAAATCCTCCTTGTTATTTTTTCTTATCCCCACCACGGCGGTGTGGCGGTACTCCCCTCGCCGCTTCGGGGATGGGGTGGGGAGGGTGGTGTCGGTGGTGGTGGGCCCTGTGTGTTCGCGTCGTCGGGAGGGTGGCTGGTGGGTTTTTTTCCGGCATTTCGACGCCGGACACGCGGCACGATGCCTCGTGCTCCCTGGACGATTTTATTGAGAGCCTTTTTGGACGTGTGTTGCGCGGTGTAGTGCTCTGACGTGTTGTTGTTTGTTGATTTTTTTTGTTGTAGTTTGCACCCTTTTCCCCGTTTGTGTTTTTTTGATGCATGGTAGAGTTTTTGCTTGCACGTGGCTGCCACGTTGTAGTACTTGTAGCTTCTGTGCGACGAGGAAGTGTCACTTTTGTTTCGTTTGGTGTGTTAGGAAGTAAATTTGAGTTCCAAAAAAGGTTAAAATTCATATAAAACACATGATTATCATCTAAGTATAATGAACAGAAAAATATATTGCGAAAGTTGTAAAAGACTTTACTGCATACTAAATATTTACGATCACCTATTTTGATGGTCGGGTTTATAAGTTTGTTAAACAAAAATAATAGGAATTTCGAATTTTGTAAACTTGTAAAATATTTTTAATAATAATGAGCAAATCTTTGAAGTGGTACTAAAATCCTGACAATATTTTGTGATAATGTGTCTTGTAATAAAAATTTACATAAAATTGTTATTACATAAATTATAATTTGTGTGTTATTTTGTATCATTCCTAACATTTTTACTACTGTTGTACAACAAACAAAACTACTGTATTTCGTGTTTGTTTAATCAACAGTTTTGTTGTGAAAGTTGGTTTTTATTGTTAAGTTTGGGCATACATCAACCTTTTCTTACTTGATATTATTATTTTAGGTAAGACAACTTTGGATAAAATTGGGACTTTTTAATAAATCCTCTTAAAAATGTGTAACTTAATGAAAAAAATGTGCATATCTAATAAACATTGAAAAGAGCCACTCAATTACACAAAATTTAATTAATTTAAAGTTTATATTAAACTGGATTTTCATAAAATTTTAATTGTAAATTTTTAAATAAATTCTCTTAAAAATATAATATAATGGAAATATATGTATATGTAAGAGAATATTATATTTTTTGAGTAAACTCTCTTAAAGTAAAGAGTTATTCTATGAAAAAACTTGTATATCTAAGTAAATATTAAAAATAAACTACTTAATTACATAAATATTAATTAATTGAAATGTTTTATTACCAAAAAATTTCAGTATTTTATAAAACTAGTCTTTCATGACATTTTTATTGTAAATTTTTGAGTAAACTCTCTTAAATAAAAGAGTAATTCTATGAAAAAACTTGTGTATCGAAGAAAATATCAAAAATAAACATTATAATTGCATAAATATTAATTAATTGAAATGTTTTATTACCAAAAAATTTCAGTATTTTATAAAACTAGTCTTTCATGACATTTTTATTGTAAATTTTTGAGTAAATTCTCTTAAATAAAAGAGTAATTCTATGAAAAAAATTGTATATCTAATAAAATATTAAAAACAAACATAATTGCATAAATATTAATTAATTGAAATGTTTTATTATACAAAAATTTCATTTTTTATAAAACTAGTCTTTCATGACAAATTTTTGAGTAAACTCTCTTAAATAAAGTAATAATTCTTTGAAAAAACTTGTATATCTAAGGAAATATTAAAAATAAACTTTTTAATCACATAAATATTAATTAACTGAAATGTTTTATTACCCAAAATTATCAATTTTTCATAAAATCTTAAAGTCTTTCATAATATTTTTATTATAAATTATTGAGTAAAATTTCTTAAATAAAAGAGTAATTTCATTAAAAACTTATATCTAAGGAAACATTAAAAATAAACTTTTTAGTTACATAAATAATAATTAATTAAGATATTTTATTACCCAAAAATTTCAGTATTTTATAAAACTAGCCTTTCATAAAATTTCTATTGTAAATTTTTAAAAAAACTCTCTTAAATAAAAGAGTAATTCTTTGAAAAAACTTGTATATCTAAGAAAATATTAAAAATAAACTAAAATAAATTGCATAAATATTAATTAATTGAAATGTTTTATTACCCAACAATCTTAGTTTTTTAAAAAACTATTCTTTCATAACATTTTTAATGTTAATTTTTGTGTAAACTCTCTTAAATAAAAGAGTAACTTCATAAAAAAACTTGTATATCTAAGAAAATATTAAAAATAAACTTTTTAATTACATATTAAATTAAAGGAGTAAGTATTACATATTAAATAAAAGAGTAATTCTATGAAAAACAGTTGTATATCCAAATTATTAAAAATAATTGCATAAATAAAAATTTGTTTTTCATAATATTTCAACTGTATAAATTAATAAAAAATGTGTAAGTAAATTTAAGGAAATAATAATTAATTGGTATAAAATATCATTTGGGAAAGTTTAGTTAACTTTAATTTATGACAAAATTTTTTTATTTTATTAAACTTTAGCGTTGAAACAATGTAACAAACGATGGAATAAAACAATTGTAAAACAACTCGATAAACATTGTTTTCCCACACGTCTCGATGTTTCAACGTGAACGTTCCCGAGTTCGTTTTTCGCGACGCGGAAAATCGAAAAAGTTCTTGAACTAAATATAAGTTTTGGTTGCGTCGGCGGCGTCTAGATGCCGCCACCGGTACCGTCGTCTCCGTTATTATTACCGCCGCGTCTCGAGACGATTCGAATTCGACGATAAACGTCCGCACAACACTTATCTATTATCGTTTGACCCGAAACGAACGAATTTTGTGAAAATAAATACCCGACCAATCGTTGTATGTTTACTCAGATTACGTATCTTAAGTCTGTTTGATAATGTGTGATTTGGGAGGGAAAAAAAAATGGTGGCTTTGGCTGGTTGTATTGTATTCGGTTTTACATTTAATTTATTGAGGTTGTCAGGAATATGGACTTAGTAAAAATTAGATGGTTATCGTTCTGTACACAAGATAAAGGCCCCGACTGAAGGTCGGCGTCACAATTGTCGAAGGAACGCCACGGTTAGATGCAATTTAATTTTTAATAATAGCTTATTATTTTGGCTTGGTGTGCGACAGATGCATACAACAACTAAAAATACAAGTGCTGGACCGCGTCCAGAAAACACCAGGAAAAATGCACTATTTCCAAGAAATTTGGCCGGTCTGGGTGACGGGCAAGAAGCAAAAAACCCCGAAAAACCAACTAACTCACTTCACTCACACGTAGGTCTGGCCGGACCGGAACGCACCACCACATTGTTACGTGCATTTTTTGGAGCCCTTCTTTTAGTTTTTTTTTTTTTTTTTGTTTGGGTGAATCATCGAGGGCGCACCCCCGCCATTTTTCGGTCGAAGGGATTTTTTTCCTGACGCCCGCCTCCGCCTCGCGTCTTAGATGTTCCCCTCTCCACCGGTGCTTGGGCCAAGCATTTTTTAAATCCCACCTCGGACGGGCGTTGCGACCACCCCGATTTTTTCGTCGGGGGGGTAGGTAAACACACCCCTCGACGTGGGGTACAGTCGGAGGCAAATTTGTTCGTGTTGAGGCAGAGGCGACGGTTTTTATGCGTTCGGGTTTTGATGGGTCCGACGAAAAAATGCGGTTACGTGTACAAATAAATGTTTATTTCCAGATATTGAACAAATATAGTTTTTATCTATGTACGTAAGAGTTAAAATTAAAACACATGAGTGCTTATATCTAATCTGGCTGGAGTAGAAAAAAAATCGTGATAAGCTTAGTTAGAAACAAAGACTCTTTTTTTTTGTAATTTTATTTTACGACGGATATTTTATATATGTTGTGATCTAATTTTATTAATTAATTTATACTTGATTTTAGCGGATACGAGTGGATAATTATCTGAATTAATATTTATATTACGTAAAATGTAAATTTCATAATTAAGTATTTTTAAATTAAAAGTGACTTGTTAAACAATACTGAATTAACAGAGTTTTAGTTATAATAATATTCAAATTTCACAATAAAATAATATGTATTTTGATTAATTTCAAATTATTTTGTAATATTTCTAAAATATATTTAACACTTAAAACAAAAATAATTATAATAATAAACATTATATATAAATTTATAAATAAATAACATATTATTATTTTTTAATGAAAATTTGGATTAATTACATATATAAAATAATTATAAAACATATATTTTTAATAAAATTTTATATATAACATACTTGTAATTATTATTCTTGTTAATTTACATTTAAATATATTTAATATTTACTAAGAAATCACAGTTTGTAAAATATTATAAACAACAATTTTATTATTATTTTTATATTTATTCCCAAAATTTTTATAAAATGTGTACTTTTAATTATTTTTTTATAGATTTATATACATTATTTTAATTATATTAATTATGGGTTAATTGTAAACTAATTTTTTAAATTTTCTGTTAAATATTTTTTATGAAATTATAAGAATTTTATAAAAATGTTATAAAAAAAACAATTTTTCTAATTTATTTGAATTTTTAAAATTAATTTTCTGTTTTATTGTGCAAAATGTGTTTTTACTTAATAAAATATTTTAAATTTATGAAAATATAGATTTTGTATAACAAAAACTTAGATTAGCAAGTATTTTTTTACAAATAGACAATTTAATTGATGTTTTATTGATGCAAAATACAATTATTTTTTTCTTTATTAATTATTTGATACTTGTAAATTATTTTTTCAAACATACAGTTAAGTATTCAATAATATTTTTCAACGAATTTACAATAATTTTACAAAAAAGTTGAAAGACATGTGATTTTTTAATTCTTAATTAATTATGTGATACTTTTAAATATATTAGTTATTATATATATGTTAAATTAGTTAAAAAATTAAATAACAGAAACCTTTTTAATTTTTAATTTTTTAACATAATTTTCTGTTTTATCTTGTAATTTTCCTTGTTTAAATATTTTAATTTTATGGAAATATAGAATTATATTCTTTATAATAAAAATTTAGAATAATAACTGTTTGTTACAATTAGACATTTTTAATTAATTTTTTAGGTAAAAAATATTATTTTAATTTTTTCATTTATTAATTGTGTGATAATTGTAAATTATTTTTTCGAGCATACATTTATGTATTTTTAATATTTTTTATGAATTTAAAAGAAATATAGTTTAAAAAAATGAAATAACAGAATTTTTTCTAATTTATTTTATTTTTTTAACACAATTTTCTGTTTTATTTTGTAAAATATAATTTTCTTTGTTTATTTATTTTAATTTTATGGAAATATATATTATATTTTTTATAATTTGTTTTTTCTTTTATAATAATAAAAACTTAGAATATTATCCTATTTTTTACAAATAGACACTTTTAATTAATTTTTCCAATATACAATTAAATATTTTTAATATTTTTTTTAATTTAATTTATTTTATAAAAATTTATTTATTATTTTATAAAAAATAGTTAAAAGAAAATTAAACAACAGAAATGTTTTTAATTTATTTGATTTTTTTACACTTTATGTTTTATTTTCTAAAATATAATTTTCTTTGATTAAATATTTTAATATTCTGGAAATATAGAATTATATTTTTTATAATAAAAATTTAGAAAAATATCTATTTTTACAAATACACATTTTCAATTAATTTTTTTAGATACAAAATATAATTATTTTAATTTTTTTATTCTCTATTAATTATATGAAAATAGTAAATTATTTTTTCTAATATACAATTAAATATTTTTAATAATTTTTATGAATTTACAAAAAAATTATAAGAAATAGTTAAAAAGAAATATAAGTTGAGTTTTTAACATAATTTTTCAGTTTTATCTTGTAAAATACATTTTTTTTTTAAATAAAATATTTTAATTTTATAGAAATATAGAATTTTATTTTTTATTATAAAAATTTTGATTAGTAAATATTTTTTCTCAGATTTTTAAATAATATTTTATAGATACAATATATAGTTCTTTCATTTTTATTTATTATTAAAAAATATATTTTTTATAAGTGTTTTTAATATATTTTTTTTTTCTTGTATTTTAATTTCTTTATATTTTATGAAATTACAAATATCTGAAAATAATAATAAAAATAATAATATAACTTTGTATAAATAATTTTTAGTGCAATTTTTTGTTTACTTGTTTATTAATAGAAAAAATAGTAAACATTTTCAGAAAATTTAAAAAATTGCAATAATTATTTATTTATATGTAAAACATAAAAAATAGTTAAAATAATTTCATTAAACATGTAGTAAAAAAAAACGTTAATATTAATTTAAGACCCGACATGTGTATTAAAAAAAACATGCACCACATAAAAGGGTTGAGGGGCAATTTTTAATAACACTTAACGCATTTATGAATCATATTCCACATTCGATCGGTCATCGGTGAGCCGGCGGGGGGGGTGGTAAAGGTAAAACGGGACGAAAATCGTGCAGCCGCGCGCCGAACGCAAAAAACGATTACGACTTAATTACTTATAGTGCGCCTCTTCCTCATTCTAATTGCCCCGTTTCGTGTTTTAATTAATGAAAAAATTGCAATAAACGTCCCGCGATCGGACAGACGATCTCGAAGTGCGCGAGTTACGCAACCATTGCCCGCGCGTCCGTCCCGTCACCTGGCCTCCCCGTGTTGTGTGTGTGTGTGGTGTTACGCAATTTTTATTATGTTACCAATTTAATGATGGAAACGTTTTCGCGTGTCCTCTCCGCTCTCGCTGGATTTAACAACGGGCGTCCCCGACGACGCAACACGTTCCGGCGGCGCGGCCGGCCCGGCAGCGGCGCCCACGGAACGGACGGAACACCTTTTGACGCATCACGCGACCCGATGCACGGGCGAGACGCGTCTTCGCCAAATAGCGCGGGAAGGTGGTGTGTGCGAGGACTGTGGGGCGCCGCAAGGTCCCGTCGTCGGATCTCTTGTGTTGTTTTTTTTTTTTGGGGTTGCTTTGTTTGGTTTGTGAATGACGGGTGAAGGTGGTTTTCTCGTGATGCGACCGGGACACTTTCTAGATTTTTTTCTGGAAGTCTTTTAGCACAATTCGTACTGCATTGCACTCGTTGGAGTTTCAAAATATTATACCTTTTAATTTTTTTCCTAATTGCATCTAATGGCACTTTCTAGAAAAAGTTCTAGAAACTTTCCGCCACAATTTTTTCTAAAAACTTAATTAAATAGTAGTTACAATTTAAATATATAATTTTCTTAATGTTTCTTCTGGCAGCACTTTCTAGAATTTTTTTCTAGAAGCCCTTTAACACCATTTTTTCTAAAAACTTGAAAGGAAAATTTAATTAATTAATAACTGCAGTTTAAAATATATAATTTTATGACAAATTACAGTTGTTATTTTAAATTTTTTAAATTAGCATCTGGCTACACTTTCTGCAAGCCCTCTGACACTATTTTTTTCTAAAAATTTGAAAGGAACTCTTAATTAATTAGTACAAGCTGTTTAAACATATAGTTTTATGATAAATAACCATTTTTACTTTAATTTTTTTAAATTAGCTTCTGGCTGCACTTTCTATAATTTTTTTCTAGAAATCCTCTGACACTATTTTTTTCTAAAATCTTGAAAGGAACTCTTAATTAATTAGTATGTGTAGTTTAAACATACATTATTATGTTAAATAATCGTTTTTATTTTAAATTTTTTAAATTAGCTTCTGACTGCACTTTCTATATTTTTTTTCTAGAAATCCTCTGACACTATTTTTTTCTAAAATCTTGAAAGGAACTCTTAATTAATTAGTATGTGTAGTTTAAACATACAATTTTATGTTAAATAATCGTTTTTGTTTTAAATTTTTTAAATTAGCTTCTGGCTGCACTTTCTATAATTTTTTTCTAGAAATCCTCTGACATTATTTTTTTCTAAAAACTTGAAAGGAACTCTTAATTAATTTGTACATGCAGTTTAAACATACAATTTTATGTGAAATAACCGTTTTTATTTTAGATTTTTTTAATTAGCTTCTGGTTGCACTTTCTATAATTTTTTTCTAGAAATCCTCTGACACTATTTTTTCTAAAAACTTGAAAGGAACTCTTAATTAATTAGTATGTGTAGTTTAAACATACAATTTTATGTTAAATAACCGTTTTTATTTTAAATTTTTTAAATTAGCTTCTGACTGCACTTTCTATAATTTATTTCTACAAATCCTTTGACACTATTTTTTCTAGAAACTTGAAAAGAACTCTTAAGTAATTAGTATATGCAGTTTAAACATACAATTTTATGATAAATAACCGTTTTTATTTTTAATTTTTTAAATTAGCTTCTGCCTGCACTTTCTATATTTTTTTTTTCTAGAAATCTTCTGACACTATTTTTTCTAAAAACTTGAAAGGAACTCTTAATTAATTAGTATATGATGTTTAAACATGTTATGATAAATAACCGTTTTTATTTTAATTTTTTAAAATAGCTTCTGGCTGCACTTTCTATAATTTTTTTCTAGAAATCTTTTCACACTATTTTTTCTAAAAACTTGAAAGGAACTCTTAATTAATTAATATATGCTGTTTAAGCATTCAATTTTTACATAAATAACCGTTTTTATTTTAAATTTTTTAAATTAGCTTCTGACTGCACTTTCTATAATTTTTTAAAAAAACTTGAATGGAACTCTTAATTAATTAGTATATACTGTTTAAATATACAATTTTATGATAGATAACCGTTTTTATTTTAAATTTTTTAAATTAGCTTCTGGCTCCACTTTCTATTTTTTTTTCTAGAAATCCCATAACACTATTTTTTCTAAAAATATAGTGATAGTAAAACTTCATTAAACATAAAATTTTATGACAAATAACAGATTTTATTTTAATAAATCAAGCTGCATTTGTAAATTTCTGGAAGCTTCCTGTTACAATTTTTTCCTACTATTTGACAGATAAATTTAATTAAATAATAGTTGCAGTTGTAATATATAATTTTATTGCAAATAAACGTTTTTATTTTAAATTTTTTCAATTAGTATAAGGCTTCTTTTTGTAGAATAAATATAAATAACTGCATCTCTTTTATTTTTATATTTTTAGAATTGGAATTCGACTGCACTTTCCAGAATTTTTTTCTAGAAGTTTACTGTCATAACTGTTACAGTTTTAAATTAAAATTTTCACACAAAAATGTGTTATTTTTCAGATTTTTCTTAAAATACTTTGACTTTAAAAACAAATAATAGTAAAAAAAAATTAGAATATTTTATATAGAAAAAAAGGTCTTATAAACCTAGCCTAAAGAAGATCTGAATTTTCAAACAATTTCCTTGTACAAACAATCCAAACTACCATCAACAACCGTGCCATTACCATTAAATTACCATTCGCAGCATATGCACAATCATAAACAAAAATCCCCCGTCCGCACAAACGCCCGGCGACGAAAAAAATCGGGGCCGCTTAATGTTTTCCTGCGAGAACGGGGGTTGGCCGCGATAGCGATCTCGGAAGACGCGGATAAGCCGTAATTTAAATTAGACCGTGGCATTTTTTTTATTTCGGGTGTGTGTGTGTGTGTGTGTGTGCCGATGCGGCGAGCGATAGCGAAAAATATGGAACTAATTTTTTTTTCGCTAATGGTCCTCTTCCCGCCGATAATCTAACGAGATCGCAATCTAATGGAAAAAATCGTGTTTTATGCATCTTTTGTGCCACAATTTTCCGGAGCGATCCGATGGGCGTTCGCGTTTATTGCATATTTATGAGTGGACGCGGTGATTTTTGCATTGCCGTTCCATACAATGCCCATTGTTTTTGTTTACTAATAACAAATTAATCGATAGAGGACGGACCTTTAATTACTTACTAAACAAGGTGCTTGTTTAGATGTATCCTTGGAAAAAAAAACGTCGGACGTTTAATGTATGGGAAAACGGACAATGTACACATTCCATCCCCGTTTGGTGATGGTAAAAATGTGTCGCCTGGCTATAAAATTGAGTGGATCTTTTAAATAATCCGGGCTGTAAAATGCATATAAAACTTAAAGATTTACGATGGTGGTGGTGGTGGTGGTGGTGTTTATCTATCGGACGATAAAAGTATAATTTACGTATTAACTCACTTGGTGAGGTTTTAATATTATAAATATTATTCAGTATGTCAGGAAGTGGTTGAAATTTATTTAACTGATATTACTTTGATATGATTTAATTAATGATTAATAATTTATCACTCAAAATATATTAAGCTTTTTATTACTTTACTTTTCTGATATGGTTTTAAAACTTATTTACTATCCTTAAATGTTGTTTACATGAAGTCTCTATCATTTAAACCCACCTTAATTTATGAAGTTATTTTTAAATGAACAATAATAAAATAAATGGTTACTGAATTTTATCTTGTTATAAATGAAGGGATTTTAGAAATTAGAGAGGTAAAATAGGAACTACTAAATTGAGTAAAATTATTTGTATAAATTAATACGAAAAGCATTTAAATAAAATGTTTTTAGAATACAAAAGATAAAGAAATATTTATTTTGTAATTTAAAACTTGTCAGTCAATAAATACGAATATATGAAATTAGGAAACTTCATTATTATCCCTTAAATGTTCCTTACAAAAAGTCACCATCATCTAAACCCATTTTAATTTATGAAGTTATCTTTAAATGAAGAATAATGTAATAAATGGTTTGTTATTGTATTTATCTTGTTATAAATTAAGGAATTTTAGAAATTACAGAGGTAAAGTAGAAACTACTAAAGTTAAATAAAATTATTTGTATAAATGAATACGAAATGCAATTAAATAAAATGTTTTTAGAATACAAAAGATAAAGAAATATTTATTTTGTAATTTAAAACTTGTCAGTCAATAAATACGAATATATGAAATTAGGAAACTTCATTATTATCCCTTAAATGTTCCTTACAAAAAGTCACCATTATCTAAACCCATTTTAATTTATGAAGTTATCTTTAAATGAAGAATAATGTAATAAATGGTTTGTTATTGTATTTATCTTGTTATAAGTTAAGGAATTTTAGAAATTACAGAGGTAAAGTAGAAACTACTAAAGTTAAATAAAATTATTTGTATAAATGAATACGAAATGCAATTAAGTAAAATGTTTTTAGAATACAAAAGATAAAGAAATATTCATTTTGTAATTTAAAACTTGTCAGTCAATAAATATGAATGTTTAAAATTAGGAAACTTCATTATTGTCCTTAAATATTGCTTACAAGAAGTCGCCATCATCTGAACCCACCTTAATTTATGAAGTTCTTTCTTTAAATGAACTATAATAAAATAGATGATTTGTTATTGTATTTTATCTTGTTATAAATGTAACAAGTAAACAGGAACTACTAAATTGAGTAAAATTATTTGTATAAATTAATACGAAAAGCCTTTAAATAAAATGTTTTTAGAATACAAAATATAAAGAAATATTCATTTTGTAAATATAAAACTTGTCAGACAATAAATATGAATGTTTAAAATTAGGAAACTTCATTATTGTCCTTAAATATTGCTTACAAGCCATCATCTGAACCCACCTTAATTTATGAAATTAGGTTAAAATGAAGGAATTTTAGAAATTAAAGAATTAAAATAGAAAATACTAAAATTGAGTAATTTATTTGTATTAATTAATATGAAAACTGAAAAAACAAGTGTTTTTAGAATACGTAAATTAAAGTAATATTCATTTTGAAATTTCAATCATTAATTATAAATATTATTCATTATTTGAAAAAGTAATATTAATTTTTAATTATATTATTTTAAAAAACTTTGTAATTTTAATTGTTTTTAAGTGTAATTTAAGTCATATCTCGTGAACCTACCTTAACTTATAAAGTAGTGCTTTAACGAATAATAATTGAATAATATTTTTGTTATTGACCATGGTTTTGCAACATTCACATAAATAAATAAAATAAACAAGCATATCAACGAATAGTTGTTTTTCCATTCATCAAAATAATGTTCATGTTTTTAGTTTCTATGAAGTAATACTTATTATATCTCCAATTTATTTCTTCTAAATTAGCGATACCAAGACGTGTGATTAGGAAGTCGCCAACAATCGTCGAAACACACCTTTAACCACTAGATTGGCCCCCATTAAATTTCGCACATGCAAACCACAATAGGCCTCCGTTTTCTCGCGTCCCAACCCAATATTTACGAAAAAGAAAAAGTCAAAAATGGCCATAAATTATTGCTAACGTTGTACCCACTTAACTCTATACGTGTAAAACCATAATATTTATGATATAATAACGCCAATTACTCAATTACACGCCTGTTATAAAAACTAATAATAATTGCTGCGACTAATTGTTCAAATAATTTATTAAAATTACCGTCACGGCCAGCAAAAAAGTCATAGAGAGAGAGAGAGCAAAAATGGGGAGACGTACCACGGCGACCCGACAATTTTGCAGATGCCCCGTTGTTTCCGAGTAAATCGCAGAAAATTAATTAACGCCGCGGAGTTATTTGCAAAAAATCCTGCCGGAGTGAAAGTTTCCTATGAATAAGCCTAAGTTACACTGTAACAGAACCTCCCAGACGAACTCTTGAAACGGTGCTGATCACGAATTTGTGCAGGCAACAACGCGGACAAGAGAGATTTCTTTGGTTGTTATGATGGATGAAATCGTTGGGCACTTTTTCTGTGGGCTATCCGATTGAACGGGGTTGGGAGGTTTAATTGTAGACTGACGTCAGTTTGACGCTGTGACGTAAGGGCTACCGTACATAAAACTGCTGGTGAAATGTGCTCCAGTGAAGTTTGAAAATGTTATTTCACCGTTATCTGATATTTGGTTAGTCTAGAAAAACATTCGTCTACTTAGTGGCGTTTATTCAAAAACTCTAGACAAAAATAAAGGCAAATGAAGGTCAGATCTATCGAAAAAAACACGTAAAAGTGATGACATGATTTTGTATCATGACCTAGACATGCTGCACTTGATTGGGACCCATATTTACTAACCGACATGATAATTAATTAAAAAAAATGCACCGACCGAGATAAACTTGTTGAACACGGAAAACAGATGGAACGATTAAAAGCTCCCCAACACACGTACCTTTTTGCCAGTCCGGTTTTGTCTTGTTGTTGCTGGTGGTGAAATAAAAATTCGGTGTGCACGTCCAAAGACCCGGAGCCACAATGAACCCCCGATTCGAATTTAAAATTGAGGCGATTTTTTCAAGGCTTGGCTATTGGATGAACTTGGAACTCTGGTTTATCTCGGATAAATAAACGTTTTTCCGAAAAAATCCTTGTTTTTATCGACGAATAATAATAATTCAGTTATCGCATTTCTATAATTGCGACATAACATTTGACCCCATCATTTTTTCGAAACTGCACCAAGAGACTGCGCTGTTACCAGTTTTATGAGGTCGGGGGATTTTGTGTTGAGGCATTGATCATGTTTTATTTTTGAAGTTGTTTATGAGAAAATTCCATTTTTTGAAGGTCCTTTCTTTTACATTTTCGGTTGAATTGCTCAGAAGAATCTTTCAAATGTTCCATAAAAGATTTTTTACTAAGAATCCTATTTTTTTTATTTACTTCTCTCATTGTATCACCAAAAATTTATTTTAAAACATGACATAAAAAATTGTTTCAGTTTGACTGATATGATTTTTACTGAGTATTCTGTGTTTTCTACTTTAAATTACACTGGATCAGAATATCTATTCACTAAAAAACTATTTTGAAACATTTCACAAAAGATTCTTTAGATGTGTCTGAGTTGAGGAGTTTTTAAACTGAGAATTTCAAGAGAAGAGGCTCAAATGACTATATTTTATTGTACTCCAAAGGTGTAACTGAAAATATTGTTTCACTTTGAACTAATACGATTTTTATTGAGTTTTCTGTGTTTTCTACTTTAAATTATATTGGATCAGAATATCTATTCACTAAAAAGCTATTTTGAAACATTTCACAAAAGATTCCTTAGATGTATCTGAGTTGAGGAGTTTTTAAACTGAGAATTTCAAGAGAAGAGGCTCAAATGATTTTATTTTATTGTACTCCAAAGGTGTAACTGAAAATATTGTTTCACTTTGATCTGATACGATTTTTATTGAGAATTCTGTGTTTTCTACTTTAAATTACACTGGATCAGTATATCTATTCACTAAAAAGCTATTTTGAAACATTTCACAAAAGATTCCTTAGATGTATCTGAGTTGAGGAGTTTTTAAACTGAGAATTTCAAGAGAAGAGGCTCAAATGATTTTATTTTATTGTACTCCAAAGGTGTAACTGAAAATATTGTTTCACTTTGATCTGATACGATTTTTATTGAGAATTCTGTGTTTTCTACTTTAAATTATATTGGATCAGAATATCTATTAACTAAAAAGCTATTTTGAAACATTTCACAAAAGATTTCTTAGATGTGTCTGAGTTGAAGAGTTTTTAAACTGAGAATTTCAAGAGAAGAGGCTCAAAATGACTTTATTTTATTGTACTCTAAAGGTATCACTGAAAATATTGTTTCACTTTCAACTGATACGATTTTTACTGAGTATTCTGTGTTTTCTACTTTAAATTACATTTGATCAGAATATCTATTAACTAAAAAGCTATTTTGAAACATTTCACAAAAGATTTCTTAGATGTGTCTGAGTTAATGAGTTTTTAAACTGAGAATTTCAAGATAAGAGGCTCAAATGACTTTATTTTATTGTACTCCAAAGGTGTAACTGAAAATATTGTTCCGCTTTGAACTGATACGATTTTTACTGAGTATTCTGTGTTTTCTACTTTAAATTACATTGGATCAGAATATATATTCATTAAAAAACTATTTTGAAACATTTCACAAAAGATTCCTTAGATGTGTCTGAGTTGAGGAGTTTTTAAACTGAGAATTTCAAGAGAAGAGGCTCAAATGACTTTATTTTATTGTACTCCAAAGGTTTAACTGAAAATATAGTTTCACTTTGAACTGATACGATTTTTACTGAGTATTCTGTGTTTTCTACTTTAAATTACACTGGATCAGTATATCTATTCACTAAAAAGCTATTTTGAAACATTTCACAAAAGATTCCTTAGATGTATCTGAGTTGAGGAGTTTTTAAACTGAGATTTTCAAGAGAAGAGGCTCAAATGACTTTATTTTATTGTACTCCAAAGGTGTAACTGAAAATATTGTTTCACTTTGATCTGATACGATTTTTATTGAGAATTCTGTGTTTTCTACTTTAAATTACACTGGATCAGTATATCTATTCACTAAAAAGCTATTTTGAAACATTTCACAAAAGATTCCTTAGATGTATCTGAGTTGAGGAGTTTTTAAACTGAGATTTTCAAGAGAAGAGGCTCAAATGACTTTATTTTATTGTACTCCAAAGGTGTAACTGAAAATATTGTTTCACTTTGAACTAATACGATTTTTATTGAGTTTTCTGTGTTTTCTACTTTAAATTACATTGGATCAGAATATCTATTCACTAAAAAGCTATTTTGAAACATTTCACAAAAGATTCCTTAGATGTATCTGAATTGAGGAGTTTTTAAACTGAGAATTTCAAGAGAAGAGGCTCAAATGACTT
Organism: Aethina tumida; assembly: GCF_024364675.1. NCBI lineage: Eukaryota > Metazoa > Arthropoda > Insecta > Coleoptera > Nitidulidae > Aethina > Aethina tumida. The sequence goes on along the minus strand of NC_065440.1, from coordinate 15,401,715 downwards.
TATTTTATTGTACTCCAAAGGTGTGACTGAAAAGATTGTTTCACTTTGATCTGATACGATTTTTATTGAGAATTCTGTGTTTTCTACTTTAAATTACACTGGATCAGTATATCTATTCACTAAAAAGCTATTTTGAAACATTTCACAAAAGATTCCTTAGATGTATCTGAGTTGAGGAGTTTTTAAACTGAGATTTTCAAGAGAAGAGGCTCAAATGACTTTATTTTATTGTACTCCAAAGGTGTAACTGAAAATATTGTTCCGCTTTGAACTGATACGATTTTTACTGAGTATTCTGTGTTTTCTACTTTAAATTACATTGGATCAGAATATATATTCATTAAAAAACTATTTTGAAACATTTCACAAAAGATTCCTTAGATGTGTCTGAGTTGAGGAGTTTTTAAACTGAGAATTTCAAGAGAAGAGGCTCAAATGACTTTATTTTATTGTACTCCAAAGGTGTAACTGAAAATATTGTTCCGCTTTGAACTGATACGATTTTTACTGAGTATTCTGTGTTTTCTACTTTAAATTACATTGGATCAGAATATATATTCATTAAAAAACTATTTTGAAACATTTCACGAAAGATTCCTTAGATGTGTCTGAGTTGAAGAGTTTTTAAACTGAGAATTTCAAGAGAAGAGGCTCAAATGACTTTATTTTATTGTACTCCAAAGGTGTAACTGAAAATATTGTTCCGCTTTGAACTGATACGATTTTTACTGAGTATTCTGCGTTTTTTACTTTAAATTACATTGGATCAGAATATATATTCATTAAAAAACTATTTTGAAACATTTCACAAAAGATTCCTTAGATGTGTCTGAGTTGAGGAGTTTTTAAACTGAGAATTTCAAGAGAAGAGGCTCAAATGACTTTATTTTATTGTACTCCAAAGGTTTAACTGAAAATATAGTTTCACTTTGAACTGATACGATTTTTACTGAGTATTCTGTGTTTTCTACTTTAAATTACACTGGATCAGTATATCTATTCACTAAAAAGCTATTTTGAAACATTTCACAAAAGATTCCTTAGATGTATCTGAGTTGAGGAGTTTTTAAACTGAGATTTTCAAGAGAAGAGGCTCAAATGACTTTATTTTATTGTACTCCAAAGGTGTAACTGAAAATATTGTTCCGCTTTGAACTGATACGATTTTTACTGAGTATTCTGTGTTTTCTACTTTAAATTACATTGGATCAGAATATATATTCATTAAAAAACTATTTTGAAACACTTCACAAAAGATTCCTTAGATGTGTCTGAGTTGAGGAGTTTTTAAACTGAGAATTTCAAGAGAAGAGGCTCAAATGACTTTATTTTATTGTACTCCAAAGGTGTAACTGAAAATATTGTTTCACTTTGATCTGATACGATTTTTATTGAGAATTCTGTGTTTTCTACTTTAAATTACACTGGATCAGTATATCTATTCACTAAAAAGCTATTTTGAAACATTTCACAAAAGATTCCTTAGATGTATCTGAGTTGAGGAGTTTTTAAACTGAGAATTTCAAGAGAAGAGGCTCAAATGATTTTATTTTATTGTACTCCAAAGGTGTAACTGAAAATATTGTTTCACTTTGATCTGATACGATTTTTATTGAGAATTCTGTGTTTTCTACTTTAAATTACACTGGATCAGTATATCTATTCACTAAAAAGCTATTTTGAAACATTTCACAAAAGATTCCTTAGATGTATCTGAGTTGAGGAGTTTTTAAACTGAGAATTTCAAGAGAAGAGGCTCAAATGATTTTATTTTATTGTACTCCAAAGGTGTAACTGAAAATATTGTTTCACTTTGATCTGATACGATTTTTATTGAGAATTCTGTGTTTTCTACTTTAAATTACACTGGATCAGTATATCTATTCACTAAAAAGCTATTTTGAAACATTTCACAAAAGATTCCTTAGATGTATCTGAGTTGAGGAGTTTTTAAACTGAGATTTTCAAGAGAAGAGGCTCAAATGACTTTATTTTATTGTACTCCAAAGGTGTAACTGAAAATATTGTTTCACTTTGAACTAATACGATTTTTATTGAGTTTTCTGTGTTTTCTACTTTAAATTACATTGGATCAGAATATCTATTCACTAAAAAGCTATTTTGAAACATTTCACAAAAGATTCCTTAGATGTATCTGAATTGAGGAGTTTTTAAACTGAGAATTTCAAGAGAAGAGGCTCAAATGACTTTATTTTATTGTACTCCAAAGGTGTGACTGAAAAGATTGTTTCATTTTGAATTGATACGATTTTTACTGAGTATTCTGTGTTTTCTACTTTAAATTACATTGGATCAGAATATATATTCATTAAAAAACTATTTTGAAACATTTCACAAAAGATTCCTTAGATGTATCTGAATTGAGGAGTTTCAAGAGAAGAGGCTCAAATGACTTTATTTTATTAATCTAAGTTTTTTACTAAGCATCCTATATTTGAGTTTGATTCAAAAAATTTTGGACGAGTCTGAGTTGAAGTTTTTAAACATCCAGTTTAAAGGGAAGAGACTTATTGTAGTTTAAAGATGTACTTTCCGATGAGAACGTTAACTTTTGCACTTGACATTATTAACATAATCTGTAAGAGTAAATAGATTTTATTGTATTTTTGCTTGCCTCCCCACCCCCACGCAAATATTTATTTTCTTAATTGACTAATGGTGTAAAAATAGCGTAAACTATCTAATTCTTTAAATAAACCGTGCCGTGCAACAAAAATGCATCGCGGAAACTAAAAATTGCGTTGCATTAAAGCGGATTGCGTCGGAGCGAAATCCGTTTTAACGTGTTTTAACTTTGCAATAATAAATAAGCGATTAAGATTATTACTAATAAAGCGACACGATAAATTAGCTTAAAGCCAAAAGGAACCGAATTACCATAATTTCCCAATGTGTCGGGGTCTGTGCAACGCGGATCGAACCAGTTTGGAAATGAGCAAATGGGAAATTGCAACAAAGCACCGCACACAGCGGCAAAGGCGGCCGCTAAAAGTGTGCTAAATAATAAAATAATAAAAAACAATATTTCCTGAGATAAAATAATTGGCCGGTAGAAAGTTTCTTTGCCGGCTAATTACTAACAAGGCTAATAAAACGGCAACAACGTTTCCAAGTCGATCGTTCAGGGAAAAATTGTCGGTGTCGGTTTTAGCGATTTCGCGGCGGATTTTCGCATGTGTGCCGCCTCGGACCGACCGAGTGGGGCGCCTATTTCGGTCGGGGAAATCGAAAATTCGTTATTTTTTTTTTGTTTTTTGTTTTTCGGTCGGAGCTGTCGGGATCGACGCGCGCCGCATCTGCAAGTTAAAAATAATATAAAACTGCACTTTGCAGTTTTCTAAATTTAAAAATATCGTTTCGGTGTGCCGCGGCGAATATAAATAATTGCACGCCGCTTAGAACCGACCTGGACCGGCGAAAAAAGTCGGGGGAATCAGGAAATGCGCTCGTGATGCGTGTGAGGAATGGTTGAGGTTTTAAATAGAAGAAAAAGTTGAATTTAAGTATAATTAAATGGTATCGCAAATCATTAAATTAATGATAATTATGAAAAACAACAAAATTAAAAATGATTTTTAAATAATAGCTAATCTGTGTTTGATTTTTTACTACTTTTTTGGAAATAAAATTTCTTAATTACTTAATAAATATTTAAAAATTCATAAGTTAATCTAATTTGATTAAATTATAGAATTGCTAAGTAATGGAATTTAATAATCAAGACAAATAGTATCAGTTTAAGCATTTTTATCAATTATTTTTAAACCATAGTTTAGAAAAGTATTTTCAAAATTACTGCAAAATTATAAGAAATTAAAAAAATATCAATAATTTATCAAATTATATTCAATTCAATTTTTAGTAAAATACATAAATTCTAAAATATTGTTTTATTAAATTAAGTTTTTGTTTAAAATTATAATTTAAAATATTTAATTATTTTTAAACAAGAAATTGATCAAGTTTCAGCAGGATTTTTTAGAATTTCCAGTCAAGAAATTAATACTGTAAATTAAATATTTATATAATTTGTGAAGAAAATCTTCGTTAAACAATTTAATTTAATATAATTAATAGATTTGATTAAATTTTTAATAAAAAAATAAGAAATCAGTAATAAAAAATGTTTTTATATTAAAATACATGAATATATTAAACAAAGAAAAAGAATTAAAATTATATTATTTTAGTTTCAGCAGAATTTTTTAGACTTTCCAGTCAAAAAATTGGAAAAAATTAAAAGTGTAAGTTAAAAATTTATAAATTTGTAAAGAAACTTTTGTTTAACTATTTATTTTAATATAAATAATAGATTAGATTAAATTTTTAATAAAAAAATAAGAAATCAGTAATTAAAAAAATTAAATTATTTCAGTTTAATCAAATTTTTTTGAATTTCCAGATAAAAAATTGGAAAAAATTCATACTGTAAATTAAAAATTTATATAATTTGTGAAGAAAGCCTTCGTTAAACAATTTAATTTAATATAATTAATAGATTTGATTAATTTTTTAATAAAAAAATAAGAAACCAGTAATAAAAAATGTTTTTGTATTAAAATACATGAATATATTAAACACAGTAAAAGAATTAAAATTATATTACTTCAGATTCAGCAGGAATTTTTAGAATTTTCAGTCAAAAAATTAGGAAAAATTAAAACTGCAAGTTAAATATTTATAAAATTTGTAAAAAAAATCAATGTTTAACTATTTAATTTAATATATATAGTTAATAGATTCGATTAAATTTTTAATTAAAAAATAAGAAATAGGTAATAAAAAAATGTTTTTATGAATATATTAAGCACAATAGAAGAATTAAAATTAAATTATTTCAGTTTAATCAAATTTTTGTTTAATTTCCAGACAAAAAAATGGAAAAAATTCATTCTGTAAATTAAAAATTTATATAATTTATGAAAAAAATCTTCATTAATTTAATATAATTAATAGATTTGAGTAAATTTTTAATAAAAAAATAAGAAACCAGTAATAAAAAATGTTTTTATACTAAAATACATATTTTTAATAAAAAAGTAAGAAATCAATAATAAAAAAAGTTTTTATATTAATGTATATAATTATATTAAACACTGTAGAAGATTTAAAATAAAATTATTTTTGTTTAAGTAGTCAAAAAATTGGGAAAAATTAAAAATTTATAAAATTTGTAAAATCTTTGTCTGAAAAACTAAAAATTAAATAAATTAGTGAACAACATATAAAATTGGAAATATGAAACATTAATATTTTATTATTAATTAATCTTAATAATGTTGTGATAATTTTAAAAAAATGCCATAACTGTATTAAAATTATAAAGTTATTAAAATATTTTAAAAATATTTGTTGAACTGTAAATTATAATTTAATAAAAATATATTAAACATTATAAAATAAATTGATATAATTAGGTATAATAAATATATTTAATTGTACGAACGTTTTATAGAGTCGAACATTATATATATATATATATATATATATATATACTTCCGCTTTATTATAAATATAATTATGTATGCATTTAATAATTCTTTTTTAACGACGAAACCCATAAAAATGTTGACTAGTCGACTCGAAATAAAAATAACTGTTCGTCCATTATCGAATAACGATCGTTGCGAAGCCTTTTGTCGCGGACAATTTAAATAAGTCGACGGCGATAATTGCGACTCCGGCAAGTATGCCGGAATTGTATTAAATATTAATTCAGAATGAGTAATTAATCTAGACGGCCACCGCATTTATAAGGAACAGTTAAAACATCGAAAATAAAAGCAAAACCGGCCATCGTGAGAAATCTGCCTCGATCTTTCCGTATTAGCTTGCCCGGCATAATTTAAAATAACAATAAAAAAACTGGTAGTTTATTATTATTATTATTATTGAATAAAATTATCATTTTAACGAGCGGCTATGGGAATTCGCCGCCGTGTTCCAGTCCATAGGATTCGGTTCGTGGCGGTATTTTGAGGACGTACTACATTTTTTTACATGCGACGTTTAAAAATTGTTTACTTAAAATTGACGTCACCGTTCGGGCGCCAAATTCAAAAAGTGGCAGAGATAATGACGTATTTTAACGGTCGGAATCAGGAAATTTGCTCGACGGAATTTTATGAACCGTTCCGCACTTTTTCGCAATTATCTGTTTGCCTAACGGCACTCACCGGTTTTAATGCCCGGGCGTTAAAAAGTCCGCCGATAATTGTTTGGCCAGCAATTAATCAATTAATCATTTTCAATGTGCCGCGATTAGAATGGCGCATTCGGACGGCACAACAGATTCTCCGTCGTACGAATAATTGTTTGTGCGTGCACGTAATGTGTGTACGGTTGTTTTTTTATTTTATTTTATTCATTTTTTTGTTGTTGCCTTTCTTTTGATTTTCGCGGCGTGAATCAATTCGTGCACGACATAAAACAGCAAATGCACTTAAGATGTACCGAATGTTTTTACGCCGATTTTTGTTTAGAGGCTTTTAAACAAATTGGACGGTGCTATTTTTACTGGATTATTAATTTAGTGGAATAAATATTTGCGTTGGGTAATTTACAAAAATATCGTGTTGAATGGATGCTGTTAAATTGCTGTGATGCTGTGGAAATTTTTTATTTTTTTAATATTTAATTAATAATATTAATAATTGTGAATTTATTTTGTAAAATGTATAAAAAATTAATTTAATACATTTTCCTACATTAAACTTGTAAAAAAAATTATTTTTTCATTAATTATTGTAGATTTTTGTTAAAATTGTTAACAAATAAAAATAATTAACTTGAATGTTTTGACTAAGAAGTTTTTAGAATTTTGACTCTTGTAGAAAATTAATATTAAATAAATTATTCTGTAAAATATATAAAAAATTCATTTAATACATTTTCCTCCATTAAACTTTTAGAAAAATATATTTTTACATTATTTATTGTAGATTTTTGTTAAAATTGTTGACAAATAAAAATAATTAACTTGAAAGTGTTGACCACGAAATTTTTAGAATTTTGACTCTTGTAGAAAATTAGTATTAAATAAATTATTCTGTAAAATATATAAAAAATCATTTAATACATTTTCTTCCATTAAACTTTTAGAAAAATATATTTTTCACATTAATTATTGTAGATTTTTGATAAAATTGTTAACATATAAAAATAATTAACTTGAAAGTTTTGACTACGAAGTTTTTAGAATTTTGACTCTTGTAGAAAATTAATATTAAATAAATTATTCTGTAAAATATATAAAAAATCATTTAAAACATTTTCTTCCATAAACTTTTAGAAAAATATATTTTTCACATTAATTATTGCAGATTTTTATTAAAATTGTTGACAAATAAAAATAATTAACTTGAATGTTTTGACTAAGAAGTTTTTAGAATTTTGACTCTTGTAGAAAATTAATATTAAATAAATTATTCTGTAAAATATATAAAAAATTCATTTAATACATTTTCTTCCATTAAACTTTTAGAAAAAATATATTTTTCACTTTAATTATTGTATTTTTGTTAAAATTGTTAACAAATATAAATGATTAACTTGAAAGTTTTGACTACGAAGTTTTTAGAATTTTAACTTTGGTAAAAAAATAATATTAAATAAATTATTCTGTAGAATATATAAAAAATTCATTTAATACATTTTCTTCCAATAAACTTTTAGAAAAATATATTTTTCACACTAATTATTGTAGATTTTTGTTAAAATTGTTGACAAATAAAAATAATTAACTAGAAAGTTTAGACTACACAGCTTTTAGAATTTTGACTTTTGTAGAAAATTAATATTAAATAAATTATTATGTAAAATATATAAAAAATTCATTTAATACATTTTCCTCCATTAAACTTTTAGAAAATTATATTTTTCACTTTAATTATTGTATTTTTGTTAAAATTGTTAACAAATATAAATGATTAACTTGAAAGTTTTGACTACGAAGTTTTTAGAATTTTGACTCTTGTAGAAAATTAATATTAAATAAATTATTCTGAAAATATATAAAAAATTCATTTAATACATTTTCCACTATTGAACTTTTAGAAAAATATATTTTTCACTTTAATTATTATAGATTTATGTTAAAATTGTTAACAAATAAAAATAATTAACTTGAAAATTTTGACGACAAAGTTTTTAGAGTTTTCACTATTGTAGAAAATTAATATTAAATAAATATTCTGTAAAATATATAAAAAATTCATTTAATATATTTTCCTCCATTAAACTTTTAGAAAAATATATTTTTCACTTTAATTATTGTATTTTTGTTAAAATTGTTAACCAATATAAATGATTAACTTGAAAGTTTTGACTACGAAGTTTTTAGAATTTTGACTCTTATAGAAAATTAATATTTAATAAATTCTTCTGCAAAATATATAAAAAAATCATTTAATTAATTTTTCTCCATTAAACTTTTTGAAACAGATGTTTTTTACATCAATTATTGTAGATATTAGTTGGTTATCATTTAATAGATTAGATTTTAATAAAATTTTTCCTTGTAGTTTTTTTATGTTAAATATTTTATTGTAAATTTTAATATTATTTGATTTAAATAACTACTACGAAAATGCGGTTTTTCTCTATCAATTTTTTAATTCAATGTAAATTAACCATAAAAATTGAGTGTGTAAAAATGGAATTTATGTTAATTATGTTGTGAATATAAATTGATATTTTTCAGTTGGCAATTTATTCGATAATTTAAAACTCACTTTAATTTTAATAAATTTCTTGTTGAAAATTGAATTTTTTAACACTTTTTGATTTTTTTTTTTTAAATTGAATATAAAAGCATCAATTTACATGTAAATTTCAGCAAAAATAAAAATCATAAAAAATATTACATCGTAGGTAACTACCATAAACCACCAAATAGTTTCAGGAAAATTAAAATATTAACTGAGATTAACTTATTTCAATACAAATTCAATCAATTTAATTGGTTGCATCAATCCAATCGATGTTTAATTTTTTTTACCTCATTGTACAGCTTTTTGCAATAATTTTCCACTTAACTAATCACTTGCACTAACATTAATCTTAATTAGTCATCACAATTGTTGATGTTAAAAAGTTTCTTGTGCGCTCTCGATTTGATTGAACGAACATTCATTAATAAAATGGTAAAAAAATATATAAAATGCATTTGCGATTATTTCGGTGCGTATCTAAAATGTACATATCCTCTCGCATAATCATTTTTTGCGGTTTCTGTGCACACACACACAACAGATGTGAATGTCCTTAATTGTACACACACACAACACACACACACATAGATATCAGCGTGGAACGACTGAAATGCATTTCGGTCTTGACGATGGAAAAACCAGATAATCTTAATAAAATTTGCGTTTTGAAAAAGGGGATGGTGACGTATGGGTTGATAATAAGATTTTACTTGTTTTTACTCTTTTGTGTGTGATAACAACGAAAGTGCAATTGTTACGTGGACGTGGGAAATTGTGTGAAATAATGGCCTACATTACAAAATCACATCTGTTTTAAATTGCTGTTTCAATTAATTATTCCGGAATGAGCAAATTAATAAAGTCATTTTAGATACTTATATAAATGATTTTTTGTTTTTGGTTTGAATTATTACTGGAGAATTATTGTTAATTGTGAGACAATAATGTTGAACATTAGAAAGATGATCTAGGAAGTATTTATCTTAACTTTACTTTATTTCAAATTATTAAAGATGTAAAAGAAAAATGTTAGTTTGTTAAAAAAATAATTAACATATAACAGAAGTTCTCCAATTTATGAAAAATACCAAAGAAATGTGTTCACTGTTGAAAAAATATTTATATAAGTCATAACTAATTTTGTAATAGGATTTTTATCTTTAAATTTGAGACAGTTAATTTAGAAAATTAGTTACCAAACAAATTTTAGTATTAAACAATGCATAAATGTAAATATTTTTTGTTAAAAACTTATTTTATATTAAAAAAATAGTTAAATCTGAAATAACTAATTTTATATAAATGATTTTTGTCTTTAAATTTGAAAAAGGCATTGAATTATTATTAATTGTGAGATAATTAAACTCAACTTCTTAAAAAGATAATTTGGAAGTTACATAGCTTAATTTAAATTTAATTAATTATCAACATAATTTTAAATTACATTTAACAGAAGTATTTCAGTTTATAAAAAATACTAAAGAAAAGTGATAACAGTTGAAAATATATTTAAATCAGTCATTACCAATTTTATAAAAGGAATTTTATCTTTAAATTTGAGACAGTTAATTTAGAAAATATGTTATTAAACAAATTTTGGTACTAAACAATATATAAATGTGAATATTTTTATGTTAAATATTTATTTTATATTAAAAAAAGAGTTAAATATGTAATAACAAATTTTATATATGTTGTCATAAAGTTGAAAAACACATAGAATTATTATTAATTGTGAGACAATTAAGCTGAACAGCTTAATTTTCAGTTATTATAAACATAAAAATTGTAATTTACATATAACAGAAGTATTTCAATTTATAAAAAATACCAAAAATACTCATAATCAGTTATAATTAATCTTATAAAAGGATTTTTATCTTCAAATTTGAGACAGTTGATTTATAAAATTAGTTACTAAACTAATTTTGGTACTAAACAATATATAAATGTAAATATTTTTATCTTAAATATTTATTTTATATTACAGTAATTTTAAAATACTTTAATAAATCATAAAATAAATAAAAACATTATTATTATTTTATAAACAATGAAATCACATGCTATATGTTATATTTCATTTTAATTAATATTAAAATATTAAAAGTTAAACATTTTTGTTGTAAATATTTGTATTTAAAAAAAATATATATAAATAATTGTTGAAAAATTAAAAATAAATTATGTTATTTTTATTTATAAACATATTTTGTAAAATAACTGAAAAATGCAGATTCCAAAATGTTTTTAATATTTTACATGGTAAAATTATTTAAAATAACAATGTTTATAAAAACACTGATATTTTTAACCGTGTAACAAATTTATAAAATGTAAATTTCCTTATTTTTCAATTCAATATATATTTTATAAAATGTTTGGGTTAGTAAAATTTATAAATTAATTTAAAAATCGTTTATATCAAAATGTTTTTCCACTAATAAAATAGAATGAAACAATGAGAAATAAAATATTTTTTATACACTAATTTAATATTTAATCCGTTAAAAAAATGCAATTTTTATGATTTAGTTAAATTTATGGAGGAATCGTTTAATTGAAAAGTATTTTTGACTGCATAAGAAAAAAAAATAACTAACGATAGTCGTGTTAATAAACAGTTTTATTTTATTGCAATTTTATTACATCAAGTATTTCAATAATTATATTTTTATTTATTGCAAAATTTTTATAACCGGCGACATTTTATTGTTTTAACCCGTAATTAAACAGCAAGAAAGTTATTTAAATTATATTCAGCGAGGGAACTTTTTCTATTCAATTAACGAATGTAAAATATGGGTAGTAAAACGGTGAATAATTAAAAAAAAAAACATTAATAATTAATACATTTTCGACAGATTGGGTGTGGGTCTGTGTGAACGTAATGGAAATAATATTTTTCTTTTAATTAAGGTAAAAAATAAATTAATTGTGGAGTGAAATTGGATAATTAAGAGGTGGGGATAAACAAAATCCTCAAATAATTTTAGTAAAATAATGTAAAATCAATTTTTAAATCACTATTTGATTGTTTTAAAATATTTTACATCACACTATTTATTACTAAAACACTAAAATTGTGGATTTTAAAGTTTCAAAAATTGTTGAATTGAATAAATTGAGGGACATTATCACATAAAATTCTGGAGTAAGCAAAGTTGAAATAACCCTCATACAACACGCTATTTATTACTAAAACATTAAAAATGTGGATTTTAAAATTTTACAAGGTGATGAATTTACTGAATAAATTTAGGAACATTATCACAAGAAATTCTGGAGTAAGCAAAGTTGGAATAACCCCCATATACAGGGTTGGTTTTGAATTTTAAGGCACTTTTATTAAGCCAAAGAAAAGTTTTCTAATTTATCAGTGTTTAATTATAATAATAATGTAAATACAAATAAAATTGTGGCAAGTTAAATTGAGTAATTAATATCTGAAGATGACAAAAACTTCAAAATAGTTTTGTAAAATAATAAAAATAACGTAAAATCAATTTTTAAGTCACTTTCTTAACTATTTGTTTGTTTTAAAATATTTCTCAACACACTATTTATTATTAAACCACTAAAAATGTGGTTTTTAAAATTTTAAAAGCTGGTGAACTTACTGAATATATTGAAGAAAGTTATCACATGAAATTCTGGTGTAAACAAAGTTGAAATAATCTCCATATACAAGGTTGGTTTTTAATTTTAAGGAACTTTTATTAAGTCAAGTAAAAGTTTCCTAATTTATCAGTGGTTAAATATAATAATAAAGTAAATAATAATATAATAGTGGCTAGTTAAATTGAGTAATTAATAACTGTAGATGGACAAAAACCTCCTCAAAATAGTTTCGTAAAATAATAAAAATAATCTAAAATCAAATTTTAAGTCACTATCTTAACTATTTAATTGTTTTGTGGTTTTTAAAATTTTAAAAACTAGATAAATTGAAGGAGGTTATCACATAAAATTCTGGAGTAAGCAAAGTTGAAATATACAGGGTTGGTTTTTAGTATTTAAACACGTTTATTCAAGTCAAGGAAAAGCTTTCTAAGTTAACATTGGTTTAATAATTATTAATCTGATAATGGACAAAAATAATTTAGTAAAATAATAAAAACAAAGTAAAATCAATTTTTGAACAACTTTTTTAACTATTTCGCGATTTTAAAAAGTTTTACATCACACTAATTATTTTTAAAAACACCAAAAATGAATAAACTGAAGTTAGCAAAGTTGATATAACCTCCACATACGGGGCTGTTTTTTTTTTTTAATTAGAGTTTCCGTTTTATTAAGTCAAGGAAAAGTTAACCGAGATCGACATGTCCCATTGATTGGATCGTCAATGTTATTGGTCGATCGTGACAATTGTCCACATGATTCGAAACAAATCGCAATCTTGACCTGAGCCAACGGATCTAAATTAGCTTAAATTGGGTTGTTTTGTTTTTTAAATGCGGTTCTACTTACATGCATCTATAATTCAACCGTGTCCTCACTTGTGGGGGGGTGAAAGCACCAAACAATAATAATAAAAAAAAATTAAAAAACTAAATAAAAACCAAAAAAAAAAAAACTAATAAAACAGTCCGTCCGTGCGGCAACGTGCGGCGGCGGCGGCGGCGGCGTCCGGGCAAAAAAAAAGTCGTCGAAAAAAATGAGATTTTTGCGGCAGACTATTGCGACTATATAGACGAGGCCCGGGGTTATCTTGTGTCAATATTGAAACTGAATGGGCGGGTCGAACGAACGCGGTCCAAACATTGGCCGATTTTTTTTTCGTCGCCCGAATCGGAAAAATGGCCGAGCAAACAGGCCGCCTCGCCGTCCCGATTTTTGGCGCCTCTTCTTCTCGCTTTTTTTCCTTCCTCGGGCGGCGTTCACGCGGCAGTCGTGGCCGTCGTCGTGGTCGTCGTTTTGAGTAAAAAATGCGCGCGCCGTCCTCACTCACCCGGTGGTGCGCGGCTCACTCGCGTTCAACGAAACAAACCACCGGCCCCGATGGGGGTGTGCGAGAAACGGCGACGAGGAAGGGAAAAACTCGCGGCCGCACTTAACCTCACTCCACCGCCGCGCTGTTGTGGCTGGTGTTTGCGTGCCGCACTGTATAAAATCGTAAATAAAATATACAAATTGCGGGGACCCGCCGTCGAGTTATTCGAAATCACTGATCGTCTCTTTCTCGCGTTGCCGCACAGCGTGGCCGTTCCCGGTCGTCGTCGCGGTGCAAAAATCGCCGCTCATTTTAAAATATCTAGTTAATCTATGAAATTCTATGTTGGGCAAACAGCTGAAGATCGCGGACCTCTCGCAAGAAAGCATAGTTGCGGGTCCGTTGGGGAAGGCGTAGCGAAACGTTGGTGGGGGCCCCGTGGCGGCCCGACGGCCGCGGAGTAGTATGAAAATCGGGCGAAAGACGCAGCTAACGTTCGTGCGGCGTGCGGAAAAAAGACGGACGCAGCCGCACATAAAATAGTTCTTATTCGCCCATGTACTATGGTAACGATGGTTTTTTGTTATTTTTCGCGAGATCTTTCCCCCCCAAGAGAACTATGTGTGCGAGAGTCGTGTGTTCCTGTGGCTGTGTGTGTGTCTGTGTGTGTGTGTGTGTGTGTTTGAGTGTGCATGTGTGTGTGCACGACGTGCCGGGGAACCTTATGAAATCGCGGCTGTTCCGCGTTCGGATGGTTGCTTTGCTTTTTTTGGGGGGTACTTCCTTTACATCCTTGATTGGTGTTGATTGATCTTTCTGGCTGGTTGAGATTGAGACGGACTTTCTGGTTGGATGTTGGGAGAATTTCTAGAATTTTTCTGGAACGTTTTAGTATCTAAGAAGTATCTAAAATAGACTTAAAAGGTTCCTTGAAACGTAGATTTTATCTATTACACATATTGTAAACGACTACAAGAGGTAATTATTGAAAATAATTCTGGTTTTTATCCAGAAAAAGATTTAAAGTACTCATCTGTACTTTGAAAATACCTTCTAAACCTGAGCATTCTAAAATATATTCTATTTTAGAACAATTTATGTGTCTATTACTTATTATAAAGGTTTTAAAAAACGTCCTTTTAGTGTTTTTGTTTCTGTTTATCCATATGCTGGTGCCCTTAATGAGTTTCGAAAAGTTTGTTGAGAACCTCTTTTTGCAACTTCGTTTGGTTTTTCCGTATTGAATAAATAACTTCTGTCAAATTTCATTGTTTTTTACTTTAACTTCTCCATAATTTCTCTAATAAGCTTTAAAAAGTTTGTTTGGAACCTATTTAATTCTTCTAGAAAACTTAATGGTTCCTTTTTTCATGTCTCTTTAAATTTTATTTTCAAAAAGAAACGTTGATACAATAAAGGATTTATATTCTGTGTCCTTTTGGATTTTTTTATTCTGTTTCCCATATTTTGGTACCTACAACGAGCTTCGAAAAGATTGTTTAGAACAGCTTCGTTTGGTTTTTCCATATTGAATAAATAACTTCTGCCAAATTTTATTGTTTTTTCCTTTAACTTCTTCAAAATTTCTCTAATAAGCTTTAAAAAGTTTGTTTGGAACCTATTAATTCTTCTATAAAACTTAATGGTTCCTTTTTTTATGTCTTTTCAAATTTTCTTTTCAAGAAGAAATGTTGATACAATAGAGGATTTTTTATTCTGTGTCCTTTTGGTGTTTTTTTTATCTGTTTCCCATATTTTGGTACCTGTAACGAGCTTCTAAAAGATTGTTTAGAATAGCTTCGTTTGGTTTTTCCATATTGAATAAATAACTTCTATCAAATTTTATTGTTTTCTCCTTAAAATTCTTCAAAATTTCCTTAGTAAGCTTTAAAAAGTTTGTTTGGAACCTATTAATTCTTCTAAAAAACTTAATGGTTCCTTTTTTCATGTCTCTTTAAATTTTCTTTTCAAAAAAAAACGTTGATACAATAAAGGATTTTTTATTCTGTGTCCTTTTAGTTTTTTTTTATCTGTTTACCATATTTTGGTACCTTTAATGAGCTTCAAAAAGATTTTTTAGAACAGCTTCGTTTGGTTTTTCCATATTGAATAAATAACTTCTGTCAAATTTTATTGTTTTTTCCTTTAACTTCTTCAAAATTTCTCCAATAAGCTTTAAAAAGTTTGTTTGGAACCTATTAATTCTTCTAGAAAACTTAATGGTTCCTTTTTTCATGTCTCTTTAAATTTTCTTTTCAAGAAGAAACGTTGATACAATAAAGGATTTTTTATTCTGTGACCTTTTGGTGTTTTTTTATCTGTTTACCATATTTTGGTACCTATAACGAGCTTCTAAAAGATTGTTTAGAATAGCTTCGTTTGGTTTTTCCATATTGAATAAATAACTTTTATCAAATTTTATTGTTTTCTCCTTTAACTTTTTCAAAATTTCCCTAATAAGCTTTAAAAAGTTTGTTTGGAACCTATTAATTCTTCTAGAAAACTTAATGGTTCCTTTTTTCATGTCTCTTTAAATTTTCTTTTCAAGAAGAAACGTTGATACAATAAAGGATTTTTTATTCTGTGACCTTTTAGTGTTTTTTTTTATCTGTTTCCCATATTTTGGTACCTTTAATGAGCTTCAAAAAGATTGTTTAGAACAGCTTCGTTTATATCAAATTTTATTGTTTTTTCCTTTAACTTCTTCAAAATTTCCCTAATAAGCTTTAAAAAGTTTGTTTGGAACCTATTAACTCTTCTAGAAAAATGGTTCCTTTATTTTCATGTCTCTTTCAATCTTCTTTTCAAGAAGAAACGTTGTATCTTCATTTATTACTTTAAAACCATCAAACTCTCCCAGTTTTACCTTAATTGGACCTTCCATTCAAAAAGAAGCATTATTAAAGTAAAATTTTGGTACTCGTCGTACTCTAGACTCTTTCGCGTCCCTTCAGAACTGCAATAATAAGAAGAATTGAAAAGAATGTTTGGTATCTTTAGTCACGGCTGCATTTAATTCTTCTAATGCCCTCTGCCGTTCTTTATCTGGCGAAAACGTTAATAAGACTTCCATTAATTTGACCTCCATAAGTTTTAACGTCCCTGCATTCAGAACCACAACATACTCGCAACGAGATCGAGATTGATAAAACTGTTGTGCTCCGTCCTGAATCAGGTACGAACAGCTGATCAAAGAGCAGGCCTTATTAAACCCGAAAGCCATTAATAATGAGTAATATATCTGGTGGCAGGTACGTAAATTGCAATTACTATTGAAATTCCGGTCCGGGGGGAAAAATGACGGAACCCAAACGTAATTATAATATGTAATTGACGGGTCGCCATTAAAATTGAACGGGGAAAAAATGTGTGGTAACCGTTTTCTCTTGGCGATTTTGAATGGACTGTGAAATCGAAATGGGCAATTCTTTGTCTAATACGTTTTTTTCTCCTCTGTTTTAATGGTATCTATCTAATGATGGTTATTTTTTACAGGTTGAACTAATGTCACCGCAATGAACTTTAGTTATAACTGTAGACGTTCTCATTTCATACATTTCAGATGTTATTATTACTATAATTTGCAATACTGCATTTTATGTTTTGTTGCTTTTATTTATTTTTAATACACTGTCTTTTAATATTTGACATTCGTGCAGATTTATTATATTTTCTATTAATAAATGGTACTTTAAGTATTTATTGATAATTTCTTTGATGATAAATTAAATACATAATGGGTAATAAACTGTAAGTTGTTTTACATGTTTGTGAATTTCACTTGTGTTTACTCGGTAAAACGTTTATACCATATTTCTGTAATTAGTATCTTTTATTAGAGTTTTTATAAATAGAAATCCTATTGTTGATATAGATTTAATTGATGAATATTTATTGTCATTTTCTATTTTTTTTGCTGAAATTTACTTTAGATATTAATTTAATTAAAGTATGTCATTAAATTACTTTTTTTTATTCTCTAGAATTCTTGAAAAATATTTAAACTTTTTGGACTTTTGGACTAATTTTCAAGAAGCCCTTTAGTAAGGGAAATTATGTTTTAGAAGTTATTTTAATTAAATCTTTAAACTACTTTCTTTAATCTCTAAAAAACCCTTGAAATGTATTTAACCATTTTATTGTTTTTTACTTTAACTTCTCCAAAATTTCTCTAATAAGCTTTAAAAAGTTTGTTTGGAACCTATTAATTCTTCTAAAAAACTTAATAGTTCCTTTTTTCATGACTCTTTAAATTTTATTTTCAAGAAGAAACGTTGATATAATAAAGGATTTATATTCAGTGTCCTTTTGGATTTTTTATTCTGTTTCCCATATTTTGGTACCTACAACGAGCTTCGAAAAGATTGTTTAGAACAGCTTCGTTTGGTTTTTCCATATTGAATAAATAACTTCTGTCAAATTTTATTGTTTTTTCCATTAACTTCTTCAAAATTTCTCTAATAAGCCTTAAAAAGTTTGTTTGGAACCTATTAATTCTTCTAGAAAACTTAATGGTTCCTTTTTTATGTCTTTTCAAATTTTCTTTTCAAGAAGAAATGTTGATACAATAGAGGATTTTTTATTCTGTGTCCTTTTGGTGTTTTTTTATCTGTTTCTCATATTTTGGTACCTATAACGAGCTTTTAAAAGATTGTTTAGAATAAAAAAATATTTAAACTTTTTGGACTTTTGGACTAATTTTCAAGAAGCCCTTTAGTAAGGGAAATTATGTTTTAGAAGTTATTTTAATTAAATTTATCTTTAAACTACTTTCTTTAATCTCTAAAAAACCCTTGAAATGTATTTAACCATTTTTGGACTTCCAAATTTCACGAAACCCTTTATTCTTTAGTAAGGAAAATTATGTTTTAGAGATTATTTTAATTAAAATTTAACTTTAAATTACTTTTTTTTTTTAAACTTTATTAATCTCTAAAAACCCTTGAAAAGTATTTAACCATTTTTGGATTTCCAAATTTCAAGAAACCCTTTATTCTTCAGTAAGAAAAATTATGTTTTAGAGTTTATTTTAATCAAAATTAACCTTTAAATTATTTTTTTAAAAAAATCATTTAATCTCTAAAAAATCTTAAAAAAATATTTAAATTTTTTGGGACTTTCAAATTTCAAGAAACTCTTTAGTAGGTGAAATTATGTTTTAGAGGTTATTTTAATTAAAATTTACCTTTAAATTACTTTTTTATAAACTTTTTTAATCTGTAAAAAACCTTGAAAAGTATTTAACCATTTTTGGACTTCCAAATTTCAAGAAACCCTTTATTCTTTAGTAAGAAAAATTATGATTTAGAGGTTATTTTAATCAAAATATACCTTTAAATTATTTTTTTAAAAAACCTCATTTAATCTCTAAAAAATCTTAAAAAATATTTAAATTTTTTAGGACTTTCATATTTCAAGAAACTCTTTAGCAGGTGAAATTATGTTTTAAAGGTTATTTTAATTAAAATTTGTCTTTAAATTACTTTTTTTTTAAACTTTTAATCTGTAAAAAACCTTGAAAAGTATTTAATCATTTTTGGACTTCCAAATTTCAAGAAACCCTTTATTCTTTAGTAAGAAAAATTATGATTTAGAGGTTAATTTAATCAAAATATACCTTTAAATTATTTTTTTTAAAAACCTCATTTAATCTCTAAAAAACCTTGAAAAATATTTAATTTTTTTTGGACGTTCAAATTTCAAGAAACTCTTTAGCAGGTGAAATTATGTTTTAAAGGTTATTTTAATTAAAATTTGTCTTTAAATTACTTTTTTTAAAAAACTTTTTTAATCTGTAAAAAACCTTGAAAAGTATTTAACCATTTTTGGACTTCCAAATTTCAAGAAACCCTTTATTCTTTAGTAAGAAAAATTATGTTTTAGAGGTTATTTTAATCAAAATATACCTTTAAATTATTTTTTTAAAAAACCTCATTTAATCTCTAAAAAACCTTGAAAAATATTTAATTTTTTTTGGACTTCCAATTTTCAAGAAATTATGTTTTAAAGGTTATTTCGATTAAAATTAAACCTTAAAAACTTTTTAAGATTTCAGTTTTCAGTAAAAAATTATAGTTTTAAACATAAAATAGGGTTTTATAAACTGTTTTATAATATTTTCTTACGTACAATAAAGAATATGTTTAACAATATTAGCTACACAAACAATAACACTTACATGTACAATTTCATAATCGTGTAGGAAAACTAGTTTAAAATTACAATAAGAAAATTATGCAAATCCCGATAAAATTGATTAACCCGCGACACGACTTACCGCCAATTTTTTCTTCACCCCCCCGAAACGGGGCCGGGGCGGGCGGTCGTCGCGCACATTCGCCGATCGAACAAAAATATGAAAATTAAAACTCTTTCGCTGGTTGCGGGCAACACGCGCCAATCTAGATGTCGTATTGATACAAAGAAATTGTTGAATTATTTATGAAAGTTTGAGGCATGCGAGCGCGTTGCGTAACACCAATAAAAATCGCCCCGTCGACCATAATTTCCTGCATCGATTGCCCCGGCACTTTTGCGAAATTCATTGCTCCGGTGTCCGGTGCGCAAAAAATTATAAAAATGTTACGCGACAAACGGTCGCTTATTAATTAATCAATTAATTCATTTGCCAATGTAAAATGCGGCCAGTCAAAGGACGTTTGCGGTGCGCGTCTGGTGGCTGATATTGGATGCAAATGTCGCAAAGAAATTACTGTGAGCAAGGTCTCTCTCGTCTATGAGAAAATCGACTGGCGAACATTACATACATACGTGTGTAGTCGTGTTGTTTACATGGCAAAAATTTTAATTATTACCAGTACCAGTAAATGGTACTATCATTTGCAGGATTTACAATATCTGAAGGATTTACATGGCTTATAAGATTTTCTTGTGTCGACATGATTTTTATTTCCATAATAATCGTAAGACTTGAAATATTGTTTTTTGTTTCCAGTTTTTTTATTGAAATTTGAGATATTAAGTTATTAAAAAGTACTATCCAAAAAAGTTTTGAGTTATTGAGATTTTTATAAAAAATTGGAAGTGTTAAAAAAATTTGAATATATTTGAAGGTTTTTTAGGGGTTAAAAGTGTTTTAAAAAAGACTCATTTAAAGATAAATTTTGGCAAAATATTCTCTAAATCACAAATTCTCTTGCTGAGATTTTTATTGAAAATTTGAAGTCCTAAAAGGTTTGAACACCTCTGAAGGTTTTTTTAGAGATTAAAAAGTATTTTTAAAAAGACTAATTTAAAGAGAAATTTTATCAGTATTTTCTCTAAATCATAAATTATCTTGCTGAGATTTTTCTTGAAAATTGGAAGTCCTAAAATGTTTGAACACCTCTGAAGGTTTGTTACAGATTGAAAAGTATTTTTAAAAAGAGTAATTTAAAGATACATTTTATCAGAATATTTTCTAAAATATAAATTCTCTTGCTGAGATTTTTATTGAAAATTTGAAGTCCTAAATAGTTTGAACACCTCTGAAGGTTTGTTACAGATTGAAAAGTGTTTTTAAAAAGAGTAATTTAAAGATACATTTTATCAAAATATTCTCTAAATCATAAATTTTCTTGCCGAGATTTTTATTGAAAATTTGAAGTCCTAAAAAGTTTGAACACCTCTGAAGGTTTGTTACAGATTGAAAAGTGTTTTTAAAAAGAGTAATTTAAAGATACATTTTATCAGAAAATTCTCCAAAATATAAATTCTTTTGCTGAGATTTTTGTTGAAAATTTGAAGTCCTAAAAAGTTTGAACACCTCTGAAGTTTTGTTACAGATTGAAAAGAGTTTTTAAAAAGAGTAATTTAAAGATACATTTTATCAGAATATTTTCCAAAATATAAATTCTCTTGCTGAGATTTTTATTGAACAT
Source organism: Aethina tumida (assembly GCF_024364675.1). NCBI lineage: Eukaryota > Metazoa > Arthropoda > Insecta > Coleoptera > Nitidulidae > Aethina > Aethina tumida. The sequence goes on along the minus strand of NC_065440.1, from coordinate 15,380,167 downwards.
TTGAAGTCCTAAAAAGTTTGAACACCTCTGAAGGTTTGTTACAGATTGAAAAGTGTTTTTAAAAAGGGTAATTTAAAGATAAATTTTATCAAAATATTCTCTAAATCATAAATTTTCTTGCTGAGATTTTTATTGAAAATTTGAAGTCCTAAAAAGTTTGAACACCTCTGAAGTTTTGTTACAGATTGAAAAGTGTTTTTAAAAAGAGTAATTTAAAGATACATTTTATCAGAATATTCTCCAAAATATAAATTCTTTTGCTGAGATTTTTATTGAAAATTGGAAGTCCTAAAAAGTTTGAACACCTCTGAAGGTTTTTTAGAAATTGAAAAGTGTTTTTGAAAAGAGTAATTTAAAGATAAATTTTGTCAAAATATTCTCTAAATCATAAATTTTCTTGCCGAGATTTTTATTGAAAATTTGAAGTCCTAAAAAGTTTGAACACCTCTGAAGGTTTTTTAGAAATTGAAAAGTGGTTTTAAAAAGAGTAATTTAAAGATGGAAAAGTGTTTTTAAATAGATTAATTTAAAGATTTAAAGAAAATTGAAAGTCCTAAAAAGTTTAAATACTTTTGAAGGTCACTTAAGGATTTAAAAGTTTGTTTAAAAAGAACAACTTTAAGGTAAATTTAATCAAAATAATTTCTCTTACTGAGAATTTTATTGAAATTTGTTTCAAAATGTTCCCTTTGTAATTAAAAATGTTTTTATTGACAATTAAAGTACTTTTAATTAATGTAAAATAATTATTCATATCAGACAAATATAGATAAAACCACGAGTGCCATTTTTTAATCTTATAAGCCCATCTTATCACGGTGACAATAAACTAATAAATAGCCAGACTAGTCGAACTTCTCCGCGAAACGAGACCGTCATACTTACATAAATTCACGTGATTAACGCACGCAATAAAAACGTTAATTGACATGAACTTTTATATATAATTCATTTCTTTGCATTCCCAACCGCAATCCCCGTATAAGTCGTATAAATTCATCTCGCTGCGAACGAGACTCGAATGTTAAAATTGTTGAATCATCCATTTTTTTTATTCATCATCATCATATAGTTTTTAAGAAAACCTGAGTTTACAAACGTGGGGGAAACTGTAATAAGTTCCCGAAAATCTGTTAAGCAAACGGAATTAATAGAAAAAAAGTCCCGAAGTCGCCGCCGAGAGGCGAAACGGGATAACGTCCATATGTGTATGTGTGTGTGTGTGTTGTGTGGCGTGGAGAATATGCAACGTGCCGCGCGAGCAACACAATTGACTGCGACCGTGGCAGAACCAGAATTCGTTGTCGTAGGTCAAAACCTACTTCGGTTGCACCTACACAGTTTCGCGAGTTGTCTGAGGCCGGTCGTCGCTTCCGCGCCGTTTGCGGAACAACCGAATAATCGGTCCACCCCGCGTTTTTTTTTCCCTCTTTGGTCGGCCGAACGCGGAAGGGTGGATCCGTTAATTGTGGACCAGGAACAGGTTGCGTCTATGCAAAGGCGACCAGCAATAACTATTTCGTCATGGTATTGACATTGAATGAGTCTGTGTGTGGTCTCCAAAATAAAATGTGCAATTTATGTTGTCTGCCATAAAGTGACAGTAAAAATGTCGATGTTTCCATTATTGTTATTAAAATGGAGCTTTGGTGGAGTCGAATATTTTATACGCCTTCTTTTTGACGGGTTAACATTCATCAAGTTGGCTAATCAATCACCTTGTTGTTGTAGGTGGTTCCCCCGAAGACACTCGACGTAGTACCGTGGTTTAAAATTCCTGAAATAGTTAATTAACTATTTCCTAGGTGTCATAAGTTACATCGTTAAAGATTATCTTAATAAATAAATAAACGTTCAGCAAAGAAGAAAAGTCTTCGTATCGTGGAATTAGTTTCATAAAAACTGTTTAACATCAATGGACTCAGCGCCATAAAATCCTTTTCAAGAAGTTTGATTAATATTTCTTTAATAAACACCTTTATATTTATTAATTTCAGTTTATTACAATCATATTTTTATTATTAAAATAACAATTTCATTTCTAACTAGTCGTAATAAAATCGTTGTGTGACTCGATAGTGTTTCATGAAAATGGTTTCCATTGGACCGGTTCCAATGAAGTTTTATTTAGAATCCTTGCGTTTATTACAATTTGTTTTATTGTTGTGCGTTTCGATCTGTACAATGTGTTTTTGTCAATTCACATCACTTGGAGTAGCATGAAGTGATCCCGTGCTGACCGAAACTGAATTACCGGTTGCTTTAACCGCAAATGATTTCAATTAGCAAAAATATTCCGGTACTTGCGGACTCTTGTGTCTGATTGATGCCAATGGGAAGGTAGCTGAAACGCAGCTGCTTTTGTCAAAGTGGCTTTTGTCGTTTCTGTGTGTTCGATGGGTCTTTCGGCTGGTTGTTTTCATTGATGAAGCCAGCATTGACTTTAGAAGCTTTGTAAACATGTACATGAGCTTGAAATAGTCTTAAAACTACTTCTGCTCATCTACATTCGTCTCTCTGTTGTCAAAATATTGCATTTGGTTCTTCTTTGAGTCACAGCACTCTTTAAAATCTCCATAAACAAGTACAGAATGTTCAAATAATCTTAAAGAAGATAATGTTTTGCTACTTCTGCTCATCTAGTGATTTTTTCGTCTATTAGTCTTCAAAATATTGCATTAGGTTCTCCTTACAGTAACTATAATTAATGATTTTACGATACTATGCTTGAGGAATGATGGTATCAGCATTGAATAGTAAAAACACTTTTTAGAATCTCTATAAACAAGTACAGAATGTCAAAATAATCTTAATGAAGGCAGGATTTTGCTGTTTCTGCTCATCTGCTGATTGTTTCGTCTATTAGTCTTCAAAATATTGCATTTGGTTCTTCTTACAGTAACTACAATTAATGATTTTGTTATACTATGCTTGAGGAATGATGGTATCAGCATTGAATAGTGGAAACACCCTTTAGAATCTCTACAAACAACTACAGAATGTCCAAATAATCTTAAAGAAGGCAGAGTTTTGCTACTTTTGCTCATCTGCTGATTTTTTCGTCTATTAGTCTTCAAAATATTGCATTAGGTTCTCCTTACAGTATCTACAATTAATGATTTTATTATACTATGCTTGAAGGATGATGGTACCAGCATTGAATAGTGAAAACATGCTTTAGAATCTCTATAAACAAGTACATAATGTCCAAATAATCTTAAAGAAGGCAGAGTTTTGCTACTTTTGCTCATCTGATGATTTTTTCGTCTATTAGTTTTCAAAATATTGCATTAGGTTCTCCTTACAGTATCTACAATTAATGATTTTATTATACTATGCTTGAAGGATGATGGTACCAGCATTGAATAGTGAAAACATGCTTTAGAATCTCTATAAACAAGTACAGAATGTCCAAATAATCTTAAAGAAGACAGAGTTTTGCTACTTCTGCTCATCTGCTGATTTTTTCGTCTATTAGTTTTCAAAATATTGCATTAGGTTCTCCTTACAGTATCTACAATTAATGATTTTATTATACTATGCTTGAAGGATGATGGTACCAGCATTGAATAGTGAAAACATGCTTTAGAATCTCTATAAACAAGTACAGAATGTCAAAATAATCTTAAAGAAGGCAGTGTTTTGCTACTTCTACTCATCTGGTGATTTTTTGGTCTATTAGTCTTCAAAATGTTGCATTAGGTTCTCCTTACAGTAACTCAATTAATGATTTTATTATACTATGCGGGAGGAATGATGGTATCAGCTTTGAATAGTGGAAACACTCTTTAGAATCTCTATAAACAACTACAGAATGTCCAAATAATCTTAAAGAAGACAGAGTTTTGCTACTTTTGCTCATCTGCTGATTTTTTCGTCTATTAGTCTTCAAAATATTGCATTAGGTTCTCCTTACAGTATCTACAATTAATGATTTTATTATACTATGCTTGAGGAATGATGGTATCAGCTTTGAATAGTGGAAACACCCTTTAGAATCTCTATAAACAACTATAGAATGTCCAAATAATCTTAAAGAAGGCAGAGTTTTGCTACTTTTGCTCATCTGCTGATTTTTTCGTCTATTAGTCTTCAAAATATTGCATTAGGTTCTCCTTACAGTATCTACAATTAATGAATTTATTATACTATGCTTGAGGAATGATGGTATCTGCATTAAATAGTGAAAACACACAATCTATCTAAACAAATACAGAATGGCGAAATAATCTTAAGGAAGACAGGGTTTTGCTACTTTTGCTCATCTGCTGATTTTTTCGTCTATTTGTCTTCATTTAGTTCTCCTTAAGGTAACAAGAATCAATGATTTTATTATATTATGCTTGAGGAATAATGTTATCAGCATTGAACAGTGAAAATACACTTTAGAATCTCTATAAACAAGTACAGAGTGTCGAAATAATATTAAGGAAGACAATGAGTTTCTACTTCTGCTCATCTATTGATATTTTCGTCCATTTATTTTCATAACATTGCATTTGGTTCCCATTGTAGTGTCAGTAATTAATAGCCAGTCATTGAGAAACGATGGAGCCGGCATTGGACACCGAAAGTTCCCAACAGAAAGTACTCAATTTATTTAAAGTAATTACATCTCAATGACGCGCCTCGATATGCAAAAAACCGGAGACGAAAGGCGACAAACCGTGCAAAAAACCGCCCCGGGAAGATCCGCGTCGTCATTAAACACAAAGTCCCTTAACCAATGGTGTTTAATTAAAAACGCAAACTAGACAAATCCAGGCAGACGTCCGATACGAATGGAAAAAAGTGCGCCATCCATCCAACGACGATACGATCAGAAGAACCTTAATGAAAAATCGACAAAAACGCACGGAACAAAAGACGCAGTGTACAGTAATTATATTTTCATAGTCGGTAGTAAATATTGTAATGGCCACAAGTAGTGTAATTATTACCTTACCCATAGATATTAATTTAGTTTGAATGTGTAGCCGAGCCACGGAACCTTTTTTCCCCTCGCGCCGCTCGCGCTGTTCTTCCCAATGCCCCGGCTAAAAACGCTTCTATTGTAATGAGCCGGTTTTTTCGGCGGAATCTACGAGATCGCCGACTGAGAAATATCTGGTTAATTAAGGGGGCGCACAGCGTTTGTGGGCCGTTAAATTCATCTCCCATGCGGAAGCTGTCCCATCGTTTTTCCATTGGCGTTAAGAGACTGAAGAACATTTGGAGTTGCTCTCCTCGTCTTGGCTTCCTTCTCTAACAAACGGTTCAAGGAATCTAGACCTTATAAGGACCCGAAGAAGGTGAATCCTTGGGTTCCCAAACTAGAAGTTGATGGTCCCCCGAGGTGGCCCTTGGTCCCTCCAACCGGGGGACCAGGAAGACAGGTCGCCGGTTATTTATGAAACGCAGAAGATGGTCGTTAGACATGGCAATGTTGTATGGTGGAACCCACGCCCATGTTATTAATTATAACCGCGGTGGAATTAGCGAATGGAAGGAAGCGACTCGGAGTGGAAGAGAAGAAATGGAAGGGCACCTCTTTGGACGGTGCGCTTCGCCCGCGCTGACATCGCGCCCGGTTAAAGGTCCCCGGGTTCAAGTACCGCGCCGTACGTGGACGGTGCCGCGCTGCGCCGGGTTCTTGGCGGGCCCCGGTTGATTTTTTTCTGCGAGCGCCAGTGCCCGATGCAGATGACTTAGATTAATAGGGAGTTTATATATAATAAATGCGAGATCGGCGGTGCACCGGTGTGCGAAGTACCGCGGACACAGCGGTTCCTCTGTGGCACACCGTTGTACGGTATGATCAACTGTTGGGACGATCGGAAATCGGAATGGAGAAGGATTTATTTCTTCTTGACGTACTTATTGAGATGATGCTTGTATGGAAAATCCAGCTATATAAAGAATTTTAGTGATGACTGTTTATTATTTAATTAACTTATTTATTTATTTAAGTTGACTGCTTTATGCTTAAGATGGCTAATATATTCATCGTGTAAAATTTTATATACTTTGTAATAGTATGCGTTAAGATATTTAGGAAAATAATCCTTAACATCAAACATAGAGGCCATTAACATACTCTTCCAGCATCATGAATGCACCATTCAAGAATTCATATATTATACTTGTTAATGCTAATTTTCAGATATTATTTCGTTTTGAAATTCCACTTTTACTGTCTACAAACGTTAACTTGTTTGAGATGATCCTGAGGTACACTGTTGTCAATCAAATTGAATATGTTTTGGATTGGGTACTTCCAATATTATCTGGTCTCATTTTATTGCTGTCTAAGACAAATTGAAGAGTTTTTCCTTGGAGATGATCTGGATTAGCTCTTCAAAATTAGTTAAGTTTCAATGCATCGATTTACATAACTCTAGTACTGTCAATTTTTGGATACCTCCAATATTATCTTGTCTTGAAAATACATTTCAGGGTGTCTATAATCAAGATTAGCAGGTTGGGATAATCTTAAGGAACTCAGATTGCTATCCAAGATAAAATGGAGAGTTTTTTATTGCAGATGTTCTGGATTAGCTTTTCAAAAATAGTTAAGATTCAATGCATCGATTTACATAACTCTATTACTGTCAATTTTTGGGTATCTCCAATAATATCTTATCTTGAAAATACACTTCTGGATGTCTATAATCAAGATTAGCAGGTTAGGATAATCTTAAGGAACTCAGATTGCTATCCAAGACAAATTGAACAGTTTTCCCATACGGATGTTTTGGATTAGCTCTTCAGAAATAGTTAAGATTCAATGCATCGATATACATAAATCTATTACTGCCAATTTTTGGGTACCACCAATGTTATCTTATTTTGAAAATACACTTCTGGGTGTCTATAATCAAGATTAGCAGGTTGGGATAATCTTAGGGAACTCAGATTACTATTCAAGACAAACTGAAGAGATGTTCTTGATTAGCTCTTCAGAACTAGTTAAGATTCAATACATCCATTTACATAACTCTAGTTATTGCTAATTTGTGGGTACATCCAATATTATCTTGTCTTGAAAATACACTTCTGGGTGTCTATAATCAAAATTAGCAGGTTGGGATAATCTTAAGGAACTCAGATTGCTATCCAAGACAAATTGAAGCGTTTTTATTTGTAAATGTTCTGGATTAACTTTTCAGAAATAGTTAAGATTCAATATATCTATATATATATATATTACCAATTTTTGGGTACCTCCAATATTATGTTGTCTTGAAAATACACTTCTAGGTGTATATAATCAAGATTGGCAGGTTGGGATAATCTTAAGGAACTCAGATTGCTATCCAAGTGAAATTGAAGAGTTTCTCCTTGTAGAGATGTTCTGGATTAGCTCTTCAGAAATAGTTTTCGGTTACCTCCAATGTTATCTTGTCTTAAAAATTGACTTCAGGCTGCATTAAAGTCGTTTCAGGGATTGACTCCTCAGTAATTAGTTGGAGTTGGTTGAGCTAATCCTGGTGGTGGTCAATTATTGAAGCAAAATTGAAGAATTTACCTTCACAATGTATTCATTGGACTCTTCACAAGGTTGTAAGAACAAATACATGATTATCAACGACTCTCCAAAGTATACACGATCTTCCCTATTGTTTTCAAGCAGTTCCTTCAAGGATATTTGGATCACCGTGCGCACAGCTTGCATCTCGGTTCGGTTCGAAGCACCGTGTTCGATCGTAATTACAATACGTGCCCGGTCTTCCGGTATATCTCTCATACAGAGAGGGGCCACACCTTTTCACTACGGTTTTGTTGTGGACTTTTTCGCGGCCACGATGGAAGAAGAAGAGAAAAAAAAGTACGACCGTAGAGATTAACATACGATTGCCGGAACGATTATTTCCTCGGCTATGGAAAAATCGCTAATGGAACGCCACGGCCGCTTTTCCTCCCCACTTGTGCACCGGCCAGCAGAACCGGTAAAAATGTTGTTAAATTAACGAACGATTATGACAAATTCATTAAACCACCGGTTATTGTTTCTCATTAGTCGGGACGTAAAAAATGCGTGACAATTGCCGTTAAATAATGATTTTCTATTTCCAAGCAAATAATAATTAATGGTATATATTATTTGTTTTACGACTGGGAGACGATGCTGGGAATCCGGAGAAAAAATCAGCCAATAAAATTTTTATTGGCTTTTGCCATCATCGAGGTTGGAAAAAAAACCGTCTGTGGAAACGACTATCTACTTAAATTTAACATTTACGGCCTTGCGTTTTCCCATGCACTTTTATCTTTCGCAATTTACGATAAGCTCGTTGACGGCACCGTCCACATTTTGTTCGTATTGAGGCACTTTTATTTATAAAACAACTTAATTACGTCAACGAATCGGGTTGAAAAAACTTCCATTATGTCTTAGATTGTATGTTTGCCGTTAATTGATTTTCTAACATCGGCAACACCTTTAAGATTGCACAATACCCGACTGTTAGCACCTAATGAAAATTTCAATTATCGTAATTCTCTTCCTTTTATTACGTTCCGTGGCGGGTAAATAAAAATGAGACTGGTACCCATGGCACAATTCCCGCTTGTATGGCACTCTAGTGCTGCAGTTCCTGACCGAAAGTCGCTTTTTTCGTTGCAGGGCAAAAGTAATAAAAGCTGAGCGAAAAGGCAATAAATAGCACCGATAAAACACCGTACATGGCGAGGCGTAAATTATATTAACGTAACAAAAACGTGTATGACTATGAACTTGGAAACACGTTAATTGCCTAAAACTGTTTTCGAATACGTCGAAATGCGTTTGGGGCCGTTTTTTGATTGACATCCGAATCGATTAATTGATGACTGATTTAAAATTGAATCCGATATGAGAGGGTTTTTATGTCGGACGTGTTGTATTATCGTTTCGTCCGTCACACGGACACAGTTTGGCTATTTAACATTATCAATTATAAAGTTCTGTCTGATTATGATAATTTGCAGACATGTAGACTGATGGACATGCATTGACGTGATAATGGGCGAATTAAATTCGTATCATTTATTTAATGATCAATTTTGGAGTTTTTGATTTAAAATCACTGTTGGGAGTTATTTGACGTTAATACATTTTTCCTGCTGTCTTTACTGTCATGTTTGATTATGATAATTTCCAAACTTGCAGACTGATGGACATTGCTGACGTGATGAGGCAATCCGTAAATTACATTCCTATCGTTTATTTAATCCTTCATTACAACAATATTTTTTCCATTACTGATGGCCATGGTTTCCTCTCTGATAGACATTGCAGTCAGCAACTTAATTCATTATTTGATGTTTTTGATTTTAAGTCACTTCGGAGAGCCTCATTAGTGAAGTCAATATTTTTTCCAAGCAATAATTTACGATGTTTTATTGCTGACAGCCATTTGTTTCCTGTCTAATTAACATTACTGACAATAAATTAAATGTGGATCATTTATTTAATCCATTATTTTAATGTTTTTAATTTTAAGTCACTTTGGTGAGCCACATTAGTGACGTCAATATTTTTTCCAAGCAGTAATTTACCAAGTTTTATTGCTGACAGCCGTTTGTTTCTTGTCTAATGGACATTGCTGACAATAACTTAAATGTGGATCATTTATTTAATCCATTATTTTGTTGTTTTTGATTTTAAGTCACTTTGGAGAGCCTCATTAGTGAAGTCAATATTTTTTCCAAGCAGTAATTTATGAATTTTTATTGCTGAGAGCCATTTGTTTCCTGTCTAATGGACATTGCTGACAATAACTTAAATGTGGATCATTTATTTAATCCATTATTTTAATGTTTTTGATTTTAAGTCACTTTGGTGAGCCACGTTAGTGACGTCAATATTTTTTCCAAGCAGTAATTTACCAAGTTTTATTGCTGTTAGCCGTTTGTTTCTTGTCTAATGGACATTGCTGACAATAATTTAAATGTGGATCATTTATTTAATCCATTATTTTGATGTTTTTGATTTTAAGTCACTTTGGAGAGCCTCATTAGTGAAGTCAATATTTTTTCCAAGCAGTAATTTATGAAGTTTTATTGCTGACAGCCATTTGTTTCCTGTCTAATGCACATTTCTGACAGTAACTTAAATGTGGATTATTTATTTACTCCATTATTTTAATGTTTTTGATTTGAAGTCACTTTGGAGAGTCACATTAGTGACGTCAATATTTTTTCCATGCAGCAATTTACGATGTTTTATTGCTGACAGTCATTTGTTTCCTGTCTAATTAACATTACTGACAATAACTTAAAAGTGGAGCATTTATTTTATCCATTATTTTGATGTTTTTGATTTTAAGTCACGTTGGAGAGCCACATTAGTGAAGTCAATATTTTTCCAAGCAGTAATTTACAAAGTTTTATTGCTGACAACCGTATGTTTCTTGTCTAATGGACATTGCTGACAATAACTTAAAAGTGGATCATTTATTTAATCCATTATTTTAATGTTTTTGATATAAAATCAAATTGGAGAGCTGCATTAGTGACGTCAATATTTTTTCCATGCAGCAATTTACGATGTTTTATTGCTCGTAGCAATGAAACAGTCTTTTGTGTTTTACAGTTTCAATTAAAGACCGTTTGAGAGCGCAATAAACTAATGTAATATTGGGATTGTTCGTATAAAACTGGGTCAAATGTAAGAAGTAAAAGTTAAGTTAAAAGTTATTTTAATTTTCTAATGCGTGAACATAAAACGACTGCAACGCTATAATGCAACATTAATATTAATATTCCGCAAATACGTCGTTTAAAAATATGGCGACTAAACAAACCGATAGATAAGTAGGTTTTTTTTTTTTCGGCGCACATTAGATAAAGTAATGCGATTGGGTGGGGCCAACTTAAAAATTCGACGCAACTATTGGACGAATTTTTATCTAGTCTAGCGTGAATTTCCGTCGATTCGTAAATATTTGGCGGCGTCCAAACATTACGTGGTTTTTTTTTTTCGGGGCCCAGCAGGATTTATCGGCTTAGTGAGCGCAGGCCGAGTTATAAATACTGATTTGTTTTGATTGGGCAAATAAATTTTATCCGGTGTGGTTATTATAAATGTACCCGCCAAGATTTATACGATTCCTACACCTTAATAATGTGTTATTGCCATAATGCCATAGTTTTTTTATTAAATTGATGAAACTGGTGCGTTTGCAAGCCTGTGATTATGCGTTATCGCTGTTTAAATATATATATATGCGTGAAAGTTATAAAAATAGATGTGGATTTATGGGTTTATGGAGGTGATCTAAGAGGATAAACTAAAAAAAAAATTAAAAATAAGGAATCTTGTTAAAATTATCATATTTTATTTCATTTATTTCACAGAAAATTAAAATATTTTTTTTTTTTTTGAAATATAAATGAATATCTAGACAGAAAGATTAAAAAAATGTTGTGGTGGTTTCTAATGGAAGCCATATTTTCTTATTTATTTGTGAAGTGCTGTAAAATTATTTAAATAATTAGGAAAATACTTTAAATTTTATTTATTATTTCTAGTAATTTTGAATTGTGGCATTTAACACAGTAAAATACTCTCAAAAGAATCTTAATTTACTAAAAATTTACCATGTAATAAATTCTTAGGTGTTAATGGAAATAGAAATGAATACCGAGATAGAAACATTAAAAAATATTCTGATGGAAGCCACATTTTCTTAATATCTTATGAAACTACTTAACTAATTGGCTTAAATTTTATGTACTATTTCTGGTAATTTTGAATTCTAGCATCAAAAAGTGTAAAATTCTTTCAACGGAATCTTAATTGACTAAAAATTTACCATGTAATAAGTTTTTAGATGTTAATGCAATTAAAATGAATATCACTGATGTCTAATAACTTTAATTTTTATTTGTTTTTTACTTGATAAAACGTTTTAAGTTATTGAGAAAACACTTGTATTATTATTTATTATTGTATTAATTGAATCGTAGCCTGAAAAAGACTTTCAAAGGAAACTTAAATTACTAAAATAATAAATAGAGTACCAAACAACTCAGTTTTGATTACTGACTTGTCATACTCTTATCTCACACTTCGAATTTAATGGTTTTATACCCAGACAATGTTTTCGAGAGATCCCCATTCTTTATTGTAAAACATCTAGTTTAATTAAATTACTTGTTGAAATTTTAACCTTCTTCAACACCACTGCACGTTCAATTCTAGAATACGATTCGAATTTTAGTGCCCCGAGTGCTTCCTGTTCGTACCTAACAATAACATTATAAATTGCAAACCGACTGGTCGTTTTGCTGAATCACATTTCTTTGTGAAATCGTTTTTAAAAAATCACCACAACTTTCTGCATGTCATTGCGACTGAAGACCTCCAGCGAAACGAGACGGTGCTCAACATCTCAATATTGAAATTCTGGTGTTGATGGTCCAGATACAGATTGTAGTGTAATTTGTGGTCCTGCGATAACAGCATTATTTCAATCAATTTAAATTGTGCTTTCGTTCAATATGGAGGACCAAGTTAATGGTAACTTCTTTGTTCCGGCTGTCCAAAGGAAATAATTTATGTAATGGCGCTCGTCCTGCGTCTAAGATCAGTTGTATTCTTATGAAATACGGAATTTGTAATGTGGGGCATTGAGATGAACAGGAAAAGTACTTACAGTTCAATTTTATTTATTATTTCTGGTAATTGTGAATTCTAGCATTGAAACCAGTAAAAAACTAATAGTACTCCAAATATTCAAAATAATTGGAAAAATACTTAAATTTCATATATTATTTCTGTCAATTTTGAAGTCTAGCATGGAATACAGTAAAATACTTTCAGAATATTACAAATGTGTTATAATTTTATTGTATTGTAAAGTCTTGATGTGTTTTGATAAAATCCAAATTTACATATTTTTTTAAAAAGTACTCCAACTTTTTTCAGTAATTGGTAAAATACTTAAATTTTATTTTATTATTTTTGTCAATTTTGAAGTCTAGCATGGAACAAAGTAAAATACTCTCAGAATATTACAAATGTATTATAATTTTATTGTATTGTAAAGTCTTGATGTGTTTTGATAAAAGCCAAATTTTCATATTTTTTTAAAAAGTACTCCAAATTTTTTTAGTAATTGGTAAAATACTTATATTTTATTTATTATTTCTGTCAATTATGAAGTCTAGCATGGAACACAGTAAAATACTTTCAGAATATTACTAATATATTATAATTTTATTGTATTGTAAAGTCTTAGAGTGTTTTGATAAACGCCAAATTTTCATATATTTTTATAAAGTACTTCAACTTTTTTCAGTAATTGGTAAAATACTTAAATTTTATTTATTATTTCTGTTAATTTTGAAGTCTAGTATGGAACACAGTAAAATACTTTCAAAATATTACAAATGTATTATAATTTTATTGTATTGTAAAGTCTTGATGTGTTTTGATAAAAGCCAAATTTTCATATTTTTTATAAAGTACGCCAACTTTTTTTAGTAATTGGTAAAATACTTAAATTTTATTTATTATTTCTTTCAATTTTGAAATGTAACATGGAACACAGTAAAATACTCTCAGAATATTACAAATGTATTATAATTTTATTGTATTGTATAGTCTTGGTGTGTTTTGAAAAAACCCAAATATTCATATTTTTCTATAAAGTACTCCAACTTTTTTCAGTAATTGGTAAAATACTTAAATTTTATTTATTATTTCTTTCAATTTTGAAGTCTAGCATGGAACACAGTAAAATACTTTCAGAATATTACTAATGTATTATAATTTTATTGTATTGTAAAGTCTTGGTGTGTTTTAATAAAAGCCAAATTTTCATATTTTTTTATAAAGTACTCCAACTTTTTTCAGTAATTGGTAAAATACTTAAATTTTATTTATTATTTCTTTCAATTTTGAAGTCTAGCATGGAACATAGTAAAATACTCTCAGAATATTACAAATGTATTATAATTTTATTGTTTTGTAAAGTCTTGGTGTGTTTTAATAAAAGCCAAATTTTCATATTTTTTTATAAAGAACTCCAACTTTTTTCAGTAATTGGTAAAATACTTAAATTTTATTTATTATTTTTGTCAATTATGAAGTCTAGCATGGAACACAGTAAAATACTTTCAGAATATTACTAATATATTATAATTTTATTGTATTGTAAAGTCTTGGTGTGTTTTGATAAAAGCCAAATTTTCGTATTTTTTTATAAAGTACTCCAACTTTTTTCAGTAATTGGTAAAATACTTAAATTTTATTTATTATTTTTGTCAATTATGAAGTCTAGCATGGAACACAGTAAAATACTTTCAGAGTATTACTAATATATTATAATTTTATTGTATTGTAAAGTCTTGGTGTGTTTTGATAAAAGCCAAATTTTCATATTTTTTTATAAAGTACCCCAACTTTTTTCAGTAATAGGTAAAATACTTAAATTTTATTTATTATTTCTGTCAATTTTGAAGTCTAGCATGGAACACAGTAAAATACTCTCAGAATATTACAAATATATGTTAGCTTACGTCATCACCTTCACCGATGGACCGATGCGACGTGCTCACATCTATTTAGACTAGTTTTGTTTTATAAGCAAATCTGAAGTATTTGTTTACATTTAATATTCGGGGCAGTTCTTAAGAAAGAACCAGACAGTCAAGCTTTAGATGTCGAGGGTTAAAGTACGTTTGTTGTAATAAAGCGTATTATTGTGAATTTAGTGTTTTAATCAAACTAAAAAGACAGATTAACAGTCGCTAATCTATCATCAGAAGTGGGATAAAGGATATCTTCTCGTGAATTATTTCCGGAAGAAAGGACCTAAAAAAAATATTTTTTTTTTTTTTTTGTGTTTCTTTGTGAACGAACAGACAATAGTGAAAAACACAAACGCGCAGTGAGTCCGAACGTTGTGAACATTACCGAAAGTGCATCGGAGAGAGACTAGCAGCAAGAAAGTAACAACAGATTCCAAAAACAAAACATGGAAATTTTATCGACAATGGCCAACGCCCAAACTACTCAAGCAACATTGAAGATGGCTGCGCAGAAGGTTTAAGTGTGGCTGCAGCGCAGTTTCGACTTGTGTGATCGAAAAAGGACTGGCTGTATATTTTAGACATCTTGTGAAAAACTTTGCAACTTTAACAGCACCGATATCTGCTCTGTTACGTGAGGGAAAATCTTTTGAATGGACATGTAAATGTGAAAATGTGCGATTGATTTCTTATCCGATTTTCAACATTTTTGATCTGGAATTGTCAACCGAACTACATACAGAAGCAAGTTCGTTAGGATTAGATGTCGTTGTTAGCTGTCGAATAGAGGAAAGTTGAAACCAAAGTATCACGGACCCTTTGAGGTAACGCATTGTTTACCTAATGAGAGGTACGCACTCCGAAGGATTGGCAGCCGAGGTAGAACTACAATAGCAGCGCATGAACAGTTACGAACCTGGCCAGATACAGAAATTCTATAAGGTATGATGGATATAGATTTATTTAATAAGATTGATGTGTGAATGTGTGTAAAGGTCCCTGCTTAGTAGGCTGTTTAAGGTCCCTGTGTATCAGGCTATATGTGAAGGTCCCTGCTTAGTAGGCTATGATTAAGGTCCCTGCTCGGCAGGCTATTTTTAAGGTCCCTGCGTCGCAGGCTATGTTTGAGGTCCCTACTTTGCAGGCTATGTTTAAGGTCCCTACTTTGCAGGCTATGTTTAAAGGTCCCTGCTCGGCAGGCTATTTTTAAGGTCCCTGCTCTGCAGGCTTAGATTGTTGTGTTCTGGGTCTGTGAGACAAGCGGGTAATAGACCTGGTAGTGGTTGAACCGCCTCTGAGCTCCTGGCTAGAATATGGTATCTTTTGATAGCACTTGAGAGTCATGGGTGTAACAGACCTGTTGATGGTTGAGCCGCCTCTGAGCTTCTAGTGATTGTTAACTGTGCCGCATAACAGTCTATTTTGTTAAATGAAATAAGGTTTAGACTTAGTTCTTCGAATATATTTTGAGCTTGTACTGCTGTTATAATGTTTACAGATTACCGGTGTCAGGTGAATCTTTGCAAAACTGCGGAAGGTGCGAGGACGCCCCACATGTCAGGAAGGCCGTGTTAGCTTACGTCATCACCTTCACCGATGGACCGATGCGACGTGCTCACATCTATTTAGACTAGTTTTGTTTTATAAGCAAATCTGAAGTATTTGTTTACATTTAATATTCGGGGCAGTTCTTAAGAAAGAACCAGACAGTCAAGCTTTAGATGTCGAGGGTTAAAGTACGTTTGTTGTAATAAAGCGTATTATTGTGAATTTAGTGTTTTAATCAAACTAAAAAGACAGATTAACAGTCGCTAATCTATCATATATTATAATTTTATTGTTTTGTAAAGTCTTGGTGTGTTTTGATAAAAGCCAAATTTTCATATTTTTTAAAAAATACTCCAACTTTTTTCAGTAATTGATAAAATTTTTAAATTTTATTTATTATCTCTTTCAATTTTGAAGTCTAGCATGGAACACAGTAAAATACTTCCAGAATATTACTAATAAGTACCCCAACTTTTTTCAGTAATAGGTAAAATACTTAAATTTTATTTATTATTTCTTTCAATTTTGAAGTCTAGCATAGAACACAGTAAAATACTCTCAGAATATTACAAATGTATTATAATTTTATTGTATTGTAAAATCTTGGTGTGTTTTGATAAAAGCCAAATATTCATATTTTTTTATAAAGTACTCCAACTTTTTTCAGTAATTGGTAAAATACTTCTGTCAATTTTGAAGTTTAGCATGGAACCCAATAAAATATTACTAATGTACTAAAATGTACACATATAATAAAAGTCTTGGTACTTTCTGAGATGTCATTGTGACTAAAGGTCTCCAGTGAAACGAAACGAAGCCAACATCTCTATATTGAAAATCCGGTGAAAGACACAGGTTACAACATGATCAGTAGTCCAGACACAACGATGACCAAAATTGAGATAATGTCCCGTTAAAAATCCTGCACCAGGCCAACGTTAAGACCATTGTCGCAGGTCAGCTTCCCGAAATGCGGCCCGCCGGAACATGATTTACGTAATGGCGTCCGCGTTGCGTTTAAGATCAATTGGATTCTTGTAAAACCCGGGGTCCGTTGTGTGCGCCTTTTTAAAATAGACGGTGCATGGGCAGTGAACTCTGCGCGCGTATGGGCACACCGAGCGAGCGAGAGAGAGTGCACAAGAAATATAAATAACGAATATATAAAGATAGATCTTATATTTTGCTGGCCGTAAGTAAAGTAAAAAGTGCGCGGAGCGCACAAAAGAAAACAAGAAGAAAGATTGTATACTCTGCGCCTCGCAAAATAAAACAAGAATAAAATACATTGACCTACCCTACACAGATTCAACAGAACATAGGAGGCTGTATACATATATGACAGTGGCGTGCGGCGAAAAAAGACGGCCGCGGCAAAAAAGACGGTGCGTCGGTCACTTTCTCACGTTCGTATGTTAATCCGGGTACGATGGCCAGAATCCCGAGACCGTAATTGTGGCAAAAATTCCTGATTTTTTGTTATTTATTTGTTGGTGCACGTTAATTAGGAAAAACAGTTTCATCATAAATTATCGAGTTTTTATTCCATAAATATAATTCTATCAAAAATGATAATAATAAATAAATATTTTGTGTTGATTTATTGTGTATATCTTATCTATGCTGTGGGAAAACAAGCCAATAAAAATACGTAAATTTATTATAAAAAGCGGATAATAAGTAAATGTTTTCACAAGCTCGGTGATTAATTAGTCTTAGCTAGAATAATCAACAATATTTTTCTATATTTGTATTTACAAATACAAAAACATGGTACTAAAATTATTGTTTACTTTAATAATAATTGGAAAATACTAGTTTTATTTATTTTATTATTTTTGGTTATTTTGAATTCTATCATGTAAAGTAAAACTACTTCCAAAAAAATGTTCATCATATAATAAGTCAAACAATTGAAAAATACTATAATTAAAATTAAAATGTTGAATCAAGAAATTTTTTTGTTCTATAATTGTTTCACATAACAATAGTCTTGGTGGTTTATGGTAAAAGGTAAATATTCTGAATTTTTTTTAAAAATACTTGAAATTAGTCAAAATATTTGGAAAAGTCAAATTTTTTTCTAATTAATTAATTAGAAAATACTTCAATTTTATTTATTATTTCTGGTAATCTTGAACTATAGAATATAATTCAGTAAAAATACTTTCAAGAATTTTAATGTACTATAATTTCACCACATAAAAAATCTTGGTGGTTTATGGTAAAAGGTAAATATTCTGAATTTTTTATAAAAATACTTAAAATTAGTCAAAATATTTGGAAAATATTCAATTTTATTAATTATTTCTGATAATCTTGAACTTCTGAATATAATTCAATAAAATACTACCAAAGAATTTTAATGTACTATAATTTCACCACATAAAAAATCTTGGTGGTTTATGGTAAAAGGTAAATATTCTGAATTTTTTATAAAAATACTTGAAATTAGTCAAAATATTTGGAAAATATTCAATTTTATTAATTATTTCTGATAATCTTGAACTTCTGAATATAATTCAATAAAATACTACCAAAGAATTTTAATGTACTATAATTTTACCACATAAAAAAAGTCTTGGTAGTTTATAATAAAAAGCAAATTTTCTGATTTTTTTATAAAAATACTTGAAAATATTTAAATAATTGGAAAATATTTCAATTGTATTTATTATTTATGGTAATCTTGAACTGTAGAATATAATTCAGTAAAATACTTCCAAAGAATTTCAATGTACTATAATTTTACCACACAAAAAAGTCTTGGTGGTTTATGATAAAAGGCAAAATTTTTGAATTTTTTATAAAAATACTTGAAATTATTTAATTAATTGGAAAATACTTCAATTTTATTTATTATTTGTGGTAATCTTGAACTGTACAATATAATTTAGTAAAATACTTCCAAAGTATTTCAATGTACTATAATTTTACCACATAAAAAAGTCCGTGGTGGTTTGTGATAAAAGGCAAAATTTCTGAATTTTCTATAAAAATACTAAAAAATATTTAAATAATTGAAAAATACTTCAATCTTATTTATTATTTCTGGTAATTTTCAACCGTACAATATAATTTAGTAAAATACTTCCAAAGAATTTTAATGTGCAATAATTTTACCACATAAAAAAGTCTTGGTGGTTTATGATAAAAGGCCAAATTTCTAAATTTTTTATAAAAATACTTGAAATTATTTAAATAATTGCAAAATACTCCAATATTATTTATTATATCTAATAATTTTGAACTATAGAATATAATTCAGTAAAATACTTCCAAAAAATTTTAATGTACTATAATTTTACCACATGAAAAATGTCTTGGTGGTTTGTCATAAAAGGCAAATTTTCTGAATTTTTTATAAAAATACTGGAAAATATTTAATAATTGGAAAATACTTCAATCTTGTTTATTATTTATGATAATCTTTGAAATTATTTAAATAATTGCAAAATACTTCCAAAAAATTTTAATGTACTATAATTTTACCACATAAAAAATGTTTTGTTGGTTTGTCATAAAAGGCAAATATTTAATAATTGGAAAATACTTCAATCTTATTTATTATTTATGATAATCTTGAACAGTAGAATATAATTCAGTAAAATACTTCCAAAGAATTTTAATGTACTATAATTTTACCACATAAAAAAGTCTTCGTGGTTTATGATAAAAGGCAAAAATTTAGAAATTTTTTTTAAAAATACTTGAAATTATTTAAATAATTGGAAAATACTCCAATCTTATTTAATATTTATGGTAATCTTGAACTATAGAATTTAAGTCAGTAAAATACTTCCACAGAATTTTTATATATTGTACTTTAACCACATAAAAAAAGTCTTGGTGATCTATGAAAAAAGTCAAATTTTTTTAAATTTCTATAAAAACACTTGAAATTATTTAAATAATTGGAAAATACTCCAATCTTATTTATTATTTCTGGTAATTTTGAATTACAGAATTTAATTCAGTAAAATACTTCCAAAGAATTTTAATGTACCATTATTTCACCACATAAAAAAGTCTTGGTGGTTTATGTTAAAAGACAAAATTTTTGAATTTTTTATAAAAATATTTGAAATTATTTAAATAATCGGAAAACACTTTCAAAGAATATTAATACTAGTACTATAATTTAACCACATAAAAAAAGTCTTGTTGGTATATGATAAAAGTCAAATTTTCTGATTTTTTTATAAAAATATTTGAAAATATTTAAATAATTGGAAAATACTTCATTTTATTTATTATTTCTGGTACTTTTGAACTATAGAATTTAATTTAGTAAAATACTTCCAAAGAATTTTATTGTCATGTATTTCTATCACATAATAAAAGTATGTTGGTTTGTGACAAAAGTCAAATTTTTTTGAATTTTTTTTTAAAAATACTTAAATAATTGAAGAATACTTGAATTTTATTTGGGTAATTTTGAATTCGAAACATTCTAAAACACTTTTTATGGCTTTTGCATAAGTAAATCATTCAATAAAATACTTTGATCATTCCCTCCTCACTTTGAAGAAAATTTTAATATTTATTGTACTAATTTTATTAAGTGATGTTTAATCTTTGCAATACGTACAAAAATTGTGACGGCACCGTTCACAAACAATAAATAACGCAGTTCGGACCAATTGTCGTTTACTCCCTCGCACCGGCTCCGTCACTGTCCAGATTTAAGTCATTCACAGTGCGTGGGACAAGGACAGCGCTAGAGAGCCGCGGCCGGTTCGATGACCCGGCCATTTCTTTCTCCGGCACTTTATTTGCATGCAGTTTTTTTTATATCTTGTTGCGTTCTTTTACTGCCTCACTGCCTACTTTGACTGGAATAACTCTTGTCTTGACTAAGGTTATGGATGTTTAGCTTATTTATTTTTACGGCGCACTTTTTCTTTCTCTCTCTCCCTCCGTCTTTTTGTGGTTTTTTATTTTTTCCTTTTTTTTGACGTGTTTTTTATTATTGCCCGCGTGTGTGTGTGTGTGTGTGCGTCTCGGCCGTCCGGGGTCCGGGGAAGCCCCCCCGCCGCACGCGGCCCGGACGAGGGGGAGGGTGCGCCGCGGCCGCGGAAAGTTCGCTCACATCTCGCCAGTTCTGACGATGATGGTCGTTGATGGTTTTTTTTTTCTTTTCTATTTCATTTATTTGGGCCATCTGGAATTTGTTGCCCCTTTGAAATTCCCGGGAGGCTGTCTCCGAGAGTTCGCTTTCGAATCTTTATCTCGGTGGTTGTTGTTTACTTGGTGTATGTATCTTAGAAGCAGGAAATCCAAATCTTATCGGTGTTAATTTTTTTCTTTTTTTTTTTTTTGATACGCGACGGTTGTGTTCGTTTATTTGTTTGTATCTTTTCGAATTGCGGCAATTAGGTTTCATCGAATTAAATTGTTATGTGTGCTAATTGTTTTGTCGATTGGCCTTCGTTTAATTTTAGTACGAGATAAGGCAACGGGATTGTTTTAATCATCAATAAATAAATTGTTACTAAGTTGGGTGTCTTATTTCCTAAGTTATTTCCTACTCATCGATTTTCTTCGATTTATGATTGGGTTCGGTTCAATTACTTCCTTAATTTTTTCCCTTCAAGAAGGTTGATTTGTTTTGTTATCTCACTAAATGGTGTTTATTAGGATTATCTTAGAAACAGGAAATTCAAATTTTAATCACTTATTTGTTATACAACCTTTTCTAATTTGAAGAAATAAATTTATATTATTTTATGTGAATGCTTCATTTAATTTTACCACAACTTCATACTTAGCAAATAATGATGCCAACATTTGTTCAATATTTTTTATATTAGTTTCTACAGAATAAAGTAGTTCTTCTTTTCTGAATTTTTCTTCAAAAAATGATTGTCATCAGCTCCATTTCTTCAATATTTTTATATTTTAATTTCAATATACTAAAGAAACTTTTAAAGTTTATTTCTTCAATAAAACTTCTTCCAAACTACTCCAAGGAGTACCTTAGAAATGTGAAATTTAAACTAACAACTTGTATTTCTTTTTAAAATAAAACATTTGTATGTTTTTGTATTGTGGCATCTTCAAATAAATATATTTATTTAAACCATATTATCCATCTTTTTTTGAAGTTTTATTTGAGTATCTCTTTTATTCTTCAAATAATGTTTGTCTTTAGCTCCATTTCTTCAATATTTTTATATTTTAATTTCAATATACTAAAGAAACTTTTAAAGTTTATTTCTTCAATAAAACATCTTCCAAACTACTCCAAGGACTATCTTAGAAATGTAAAATTTAAACTAACAACTTGTATTTCTTTTTAAAATAAAACATTTGTATGTTTTTGTATTGTGGCATCTTCAAATAAATATATTTATTTAAACCATAATATCCATCTTTTTTTGAAGTTTTATTTGAGTATCTCTTTTATTCTTCAAATAATGTTTGTCTTTAGCTCCATTTCTTGAATATTTTTATGTTTTAATTTCAATATATTAAAGAAACTTTTAAAGTTTATTTCTTCAATAAAACTTCTTCCAAACTACTCCAAGGACTATCTTAGAAATGTAAAATTTAAACTAACAACTTGTATTTCTTTTTAAAATAAAACATTTGTATGTTTTTGTATTGTGGCATCTTCAAATAAATATATTTATTTAAACCATATTATCCATCTTTTTTTGAAGTTTTATTTGAGTATCTCTTTTATTCTTCAAATAATGTTTGTCTTTAGCTCCATTTCTTGAATATTTTTATGTTTTAATTTCTATATACATAACAAGCTTTTAAAGTTTATTTCTTCAAAAAAACTTCTTCGAGACTACTCCAAGGAGTACCTTAGAAATGGAAATTTAAAGTAACAACTTGTGTTTCTTTTTAATATAAAACATTTGTATGTTTTTTTATTGTGGCATCTTAAAATAAATAAATTTATTTAAACCATATTATCCATCTTTTTTTCTGAAGTTTTCTTTGAGTATCCCTTTTATTCTTCAAATAGTGTTTGTCTTTAGATCCATTTCTTGAATATTTTTATGTTTTAACTTCTGTATACTAAAGAAGCTTTTAAAGCTTAATTCTTCAAAAAAACTTCTTCGAAATTACTCCAAGGAGTACCTTAGAAATGTGAAATTTAAAGTAACAACTTGTGTTTCTTTTTAATATAAAACATTTGTATGTTTTTATATTGTAGCATCTTCCAAGAAATAAATTTATTTAAACCATACTATCCATCTTTTTTTCTGAAGTTTTCTTTAAGTATCTCTTTTATTCTTCAAATAATGTTTGTCTTTAGCTCCATTTCTTGAATATTTTTATGTTTTGACTTATGTATACTAAAGAAGCTTTTAAAGCTTAATTTTTCAAAACAACTTCCTCGAAATTACTCCAAGAAGGATCTTAGAAATGGAAATTTAAAGTAACAACCTGTGTTTCTTTTTAATATAAAACATTTGTATGTTTTTGTATTGTGGCATCTTAAAATAAATAAATTTATTTAAACCATATTATCCATCTTTTTTTCTGAAGTTTTCTTTGAGTATCCCTTTTATTCTTCAAATAGTGTTTGTCTTTAGATCCATTTCTTGAATATTTTTATGTTTTAACTTCTGTATACTAAAGAAGCTTTTAAAGCTTAATTTTTCGAAACAACTTCCTCGAAATTAGTCCAAGAAGGATCTTAGAAATGGAAATTTAAAGTAACAACTTGTGTTTCTTTTTAATATAAAACATTTGTATGTTTTTTTATTGTGGCATCTTAAAATAAATAAATTTATTTAAACCTTATTATCCATCTTTTTTTCTTAAGTTTTCTTTGAGTATCTCTTTTATTCTTCAAATAATGTTTGTCTTTATTTCCATTTCTTGAATATTTTTATGTTTTAACTTCTGTATACTAAAGAAGCTTTTAAAGCTTAATTTTTCAAAACAACTTCCTCGAAATTACTCCAAGAAGGATCTTAGAAATGGAAATTTAAAGTAACAACTTGTATTTCTTTTTAAAATAAAACATTTGTATGTTTTTATATTGTGGCATATTAAAATAAATAAATTTATTTAAACCATATTATCCATCTTTTTTTCTGAAGTTTTCTTTGAGTACACCTTTTATTCTTCAAATAGTGTTTGTATGTATACTAAAGAAGCTTTTAAAGTTTATTTCTTCTAAAAATCTTCTTCGAAACTACTCCAATGAGTATCTTAGAAATGTGAAATTTAAAGTAACAATTTGTGTTTTTTTTTTCATACACAACATTTGTGTGTCTTTATATATTGTGATTCTTCAATAATTTTTCTTTGAATTTGTTCTCTTTCTTCAATATTTTATCTTTTATATAACAATCTGGTTTTTATAATTTTTTCCTAAAAATTGTTTTGCAGCATTTTATCAATTAATCTTCATTAAAATATATGATATTAAATAAATAAATTATGGCCATATTGTCCATATCTCTTCTTTAAATTATCTTCATTTATCTTCAACAAATGTTCGGCCTTGAGTCCGTTTCTTTAATATTAATATTATTTATCCGAGTAGGCATTTTTCAGTTGCCAGTTTCTTCTTTACACTCCTCAGTCGAATAAATTCAACAAATTCTCCCGGGGTCCCCCCGTCGATCGATGCCGCATTCCGATCGAATCCCCGCGAATGCAATCCAACTCTCGGTTGCGTAACACGTAAATTACACTTACATGTGGATATACGAAGAGAGAACTAATAATGGCGTTATTATTATTTTGCCATTGCGAAAACGGTCCCCCCTCGCCACCTATTTTTATTTTATTTATTTTGCGCAATCCTCGCCGTCGGATAATTGAATTCTCTCGCGCAGATGGTTTGGCGTTGCCATTATTATTATTTTTTTTTTTTCTTCTCCTTTTAAATCTTCTTGGTGTTATTCTAAACGAGTTGCGCGAGGTGGTTTTTTATTTCTTTTAGTGTTTTGTGATGTTGCGATTGATCTTTAATCCTTTTGTAACTGTACCAATCGGTTTTTGTGTGGGACGCTTCGGGTCTCGGGCATTGCGATGCGACCAAGAAGACCCGAGACTCAGCTTCCATCGTGTGTGGATTGATGCTAAGACGAAACGTTGATTGGTTTAATAATCGAAATTTGTAATTTAATGGCGGATTACGGTTTGGTAGTCGGATATTTCAGTTTCGGAGTCCAACTTCTGATTTATTTCGTGTTGGCGAGAGAAACAATAAAATGCCTTCGTGGCTGATGCTTCCTTCGAACAATTCAAAAGGATATTATACATTCATTGGTGCCGTGCAATAAAATTTACACTGAGTAATAGGATTTTAAAGCAAATGTTCCGGTTATCGCGACGCTAATCGGCGATTTTTCTATTTGACGCATTTTAGAAGCGGTAACCGTTAAAATGAGCCGCCATAAAAATACGGACGAACAAAAATAAATGAAACGCTCGCCGACGGGGATTTTTATGTTTTACGATCATTCCATTCATATTTACATGATTATTTTTTTACAATGGGATGTTAAAATGGATTTATTTGTCATCTCGTGTAACGTAAACGGTGGATTATCACTTAATTGGTGGTGACGATAATTTAAACAATATTGGCTTAATTCTAATCCTTTAATCTTCCCTTTAATGGATGTTCTTGACTTTTATACCATATTTTTTCTTCCCTTTCCCGAATTTTTCTCTTCACTCTTATCATATCTTTTTCACCACATGTTTTATTTTCTTTATTCGCAGTTTAAATAATCATAAATTTTGATTTATGTTTTTTCGATATTGTTTCTTAATCTTGAATTTTATTTTTTACTATTGTTCTTCATTTTTATCATTATTTTGCATAACTCATGTTTCTTCTTTCTTCGTTTCTATGTGTGTTTCTTCATTCTTGTCATTCATGTTTTCTTTCTTTATCTTAAATTTATATTTTTAATTGTTCTTGGACTTCTTTATTCTTCTTAGTCTCTCTTCTCACTCATGTTTTTCTTTCTTTTTGTGGTTTCTTAGTCTTGAATTTTCATTTTTATTTGTTTTTAGTCTTTTTCTTCGTATCATTCATTTTTATCACTCAAGTTTTTTCCTTTTTTGTAGTTTCTTAATCTTAAATTGTCAATTTTTATTTGTTTTTAATCTTCTTCATTCTTCTCAATCATTTTCATCATTCATGTTTTTCCTTTCTTTATATTTTATTAACCCTGAATATTCAATTTTAATTGTTCTTGGACTTCTTTATTGTTATTATTCTTATCCCTCACACATGTTTCTTCTTTCTTTGTAGTTTCTTAGTCTTGAATTTTCAATTTTTATTTGATTTTAGTCTTCTTCATTCTTCTCATTCATTTTCCTCATTAATTTTTTCCTTTCTTTATATTTTATTAACCCTGAATATTCAATTTTAATTGTTCTTGGACTTCTTTATTGTTATTATTCTTATCCCTCACACATGTTTCTTCTTTCTTTGTAGTTTCTTAGTCTTGAATTTTCAATTTTTATTTGATTTTAGTCTTCTTCATTCTTCTCATTCATTTTCCTCATTAATTTTTTCCTTTCTTTATATTTTATTAATCTCGAATATTCAATTTTAATTGTTCTTGGACTTCTTTATTGTTATTATTCTTATTCCTCACACATGTTTCTTCTTTCTCTGTAGTTTCTTAGTCTTGAATTTTCATTTTTATTTGTTTTTAAACGTTTTCTTCGTATCATTCATTTTTATCACTCAAGTTTTTTCTTTCTTTGTAGTTTCTTAATCTTGAATTTTTATTTGTTTTTAGTCTTCTTCATTCTTCTCAATCATTTTCCTCATTCATATTTTCCCTTTATTTATATTTTATTAATCTTGAATATTCAAATTTAATTGTTTTTGGTCTTCTTTATTGTTATTATACTTATTCCTCACACATGTTTCTTCTGTCTTTGCAGTTTCTTAGTCTTGAATTTTCATTTCTATTTGTTTTTAACCTTTTTCTTCGTATCATTAATTTTTATCACTCATGTTTTTTCTTACTTTGTAGTTTCTTAATCTTGAATTTTCAATTTTTATTTGTTTTTTAGTCTTCTTCTTTGTTCTCAATCATTTTCCTCATTCATATTTTTCCTTTATTTATATTTTATTAATTTTGAATATTCAATTTTAATTGTTCTTGGACTTCTTTATTGTTATTATTCTTATTCCTCACACATATTTCTTCTTTCTTTGTAGTTTCTTTGCCTTGAATTTTCATTTTGTTTGTTTTTAGTCTTCGTAATTCTTATTTTTCAATTTTATTATTCACGTTTTTCCTTTCTATATAGTTTTTTAATATTAAATATTCATTCTTAATTGTTTTTTGTCTTCTTTATTCTCATTATTCCTATTCCTCACTCATTTTTTTTCCTTTCTTTGTAGTTCCTTAGCCTTGAATTTTCTTTTTTATTTGTTTTTGGTCTTCTTTATTCTCATAATTCTTTTTCACCATTCACGTTTTTTCTTTCTTTATAGAGTTTTAATCTTTAATATTCATTTTTAATTGTTCTTGATTTTCTTCAATCTTACTATTATTTTTCTACCTCATGTTTTTCATATCTTTGCGGAGTTTTAGTCTTGAATTTTATTTTTTATTTGTTTTTGATCGTCTATCTTTTTTTCTTTACTCATGTTTATTCGTTTTTTCTTTGATTTTGATCTTCTTCACTATTATCATTCATTTTAATCACATTTGTTTTTGTTTAATCTTTAGACTTAAATTTTCATTTGTACTTGTATCTCCTTTTTTATCGTTATTTTGCGTCAGACATGTTTTTCTTTTTATCTACATGTCTTACTAATTATTTTATTTTCAATAATTTTAATTTTTAATTAAGTTTGCACTCAGACTTGTTATCAACCTTAAATGATAAATATTTGAACTAGTTTATTCATCTATTTGTACGCGACTTTTTAGATCATCAAGACGATACTTTATCACGTTTAACCATTTAAATTTTTAAACCCACATCTCTAATTCTATAAAACAATACACATTGTAAATGATTGTACAGTGATAACGATGCATCAGTTTGTTTTTATCGTGTGCGATCACAATTTATTTTTTTTTTTTAATCCTTTATCACTGTCGCAAGCTGTCTCACTTAATGATCTCAATCATTTATTAATTTATCTAGTCCCGGCATATTATCTTGAGGGCACCCGAAGGGGTAATTAGTCGCATACGCCAATTGATTGTAATGGACCGAGGGGCGCGACGATTTCGCACCGTCACACACATCGGCCGGACCGAAATCAAAGTGCAAGACGTGGCCGGCAGCGGTTTCGGGAAGACGTGGTGGCACCACGGCCGATTGCATAACGGTCAACGTCGACAATTAAAGTTCCAGTTCGGAACCGAGACAACGGCATCGGTTCCAAATCATAAAATGTTTTATGCACACACATACACACGGAATATTCGCGAATAATTAAATTAAGCAGCGATTTGGTCGCTTATTTGTTTAATGTTTGAGGCAGCAATTATATTTATAACGTCGTTAAAGGCTTGTTTTGTCTGTGCCCGCCGCCGGTGACGTCCCAACGCGAAACGTTATCAACGGAACGCGAGGAAGTGCCCTTGACTGGCACGACGTCTTTATCGTTACGGGGCCACCGACCAAAATGTATATCTGGAACGAGCCGTTCGGCCACTTCTTTTCCTCGTACGTCCAGGAAAGGCACGCCGTGTGTGTTGTTACATTAAAATAAATATTAGATAAATAGAAAGTTACACGTCGGGTTTTTGCATGGGCGGGCGGGAGAAATTTGTACGGCTTAGATTTATTGTTGCGAACTGGACTTTACGACGGTGTGCGGCTGTGCGACTCTTTTTATTCCGTAAAAGTTTTAATGCATCTTAATACCCCGGCTACGGTTTTATGCCTTATTCAAATCGCGTCCTCAAATATAAAATAAATTCCGGTTTTTATTGGCGCATCAATTAAACTTTAATACCCCGAGATGGACTTGACCGTTTTCCTGTTTTACATTTTTTCTTTGCGGCGACGATGCAATAAAAGAAATCTGCGAACGCCTCAACTGGTTATTAATAGATGGGGCTGGTGTTTAATGTAATTTACAAATTTAATGTAAAAACTGCATTTTACTGAGACACCTCACTAGTGAGAGGAATTTAAAACAGGATCCTGTAATTTTTAATATTTAAAGAGTATGTCGGCAGATGGCTCTGATACCATTATTTTCTCTCGTGTAGACTTTTAAAGACTCAAATTTCTTTAAGAACTCTTTCATTGACCTGGAGTAGCTCTTCAGTTCTTTATATATGGTTGACATCTTTAATGTCTTCAGTATATCTTCTTTAATTAATTCATGAGACCATAATTCATATACTTTTTATAAATTTCCAATGAAATTCTTCTAATTTACTGATTTATTTATTATTTTATTTGTGACATTTTTCGTGTGAAACTCGTCATGTTAAATAAAAATGTTTTTTAAAATTTAAAAGATTTGACTTTTAAATTCACCAACTTCCTCAAAAACTCTTTCATTGACCAGGAGGAGCTCCTCAGTTCTTTTGATATAGTTAATATATTTAATGTCATCAGTATATCTTCCTTAATTAATTACTGAGAGCATAATTCAGATACTTGATATAATTTTTCAATGAAATTCTTCTAATTAACTGATAAAAAATATTTTTTTGTGACATTTTTTGTGTGAAACTCGTTATGTTAAATAAAAATGTTTTTTAAAATATAAAAGATTTGACTTTTAAAGACACCAACTTCCTCAAAAACTCTTTCATTGACCAGGAGTAGCTCCTCAGTTCTTTTGATATAGTTAATATATTTAATGTCATCAGTATATCTTCCTTAATTAATTACTGAGAGCATAATTCAGATACTTGATATAATTTTTCAATGAAATTCTTCTAATTAACTGATAAAAATTATTTTATTTGTGACATTTTTCGTGAGAAACTCGTTATGTTAAATAAAAATGTATTTTAAAATCTAAAAGTTTTGACGTTTAAAGACACCAACTTATTACACCAATTAATTCAGATACTTTTTATAAATTTCCAATGAAATTCTTCTATTTACTGATATAAATTATTTTATTTATGATATTTTTCGTGAAACACTCGTTATATTAAATAAAATATTTGACTTTTAAAGACACCAACTTTGTCAAAACCTCTTTTATTAACCAAGAGTATGAAATGTTCATAAAACTGATACACCTCATTAGTGAGAGGAATTTAAAAAAGGTCCCTGTAATTTTTAATAATTAAAGAGTAAGTCGACAGATGGCTCTGATCCAATTACTCCATTTGTCCCGCGTCAGTAACAAATTAAACACAAGACCACTAATTAAATATGCAATGTTAAGTTAATTTGTGAGTGACTAAAATTTATCATAGTTTCTCTGATAACAAAACGTTAGTGTGTGTGTGTGTGTGTGTTTGTGCCTTGGCAACGCAAACTAAAAATCTGGTTTTCAGTTGTTTGCACAACGTATTTTTATCTGGCATGTTCGTCAGTTTATTATACAATTACTGCAAATTACATATTTGCAATTTTTATTATCTGGCCCCGTGTTTCCGAGAAAGCGGCTGCGTATATATCTGAGGTCAATCGGATAAAGTTGCGCCGCGGCTCGGGCCGCGTCTTTAAAAATTGGGTTGTACACGCTAAAAATAAAGATCGATGCAATTCTTAAAATATACTTATAATATTGGTTGCGACGGAAAAATCGGCCAAGTGTGGCTGATTCACTTTGCGAATTTATGGTGGAGTTATTTTATCTGGACACGCTTTGATCTGGGTTATTAAAGGGTAATTGGGGAAATTAGTTTTATACATATTACATTTCAATTTGAAGAGTTAAAGACTTCTACTAATTTCTTCTGATATAGATACAAATAATTTGGCTATTTGGTTGTATAAAAAAAATATATTTTATAATCTAAAAGATTTGACTTTTAGAGACACCAATTTCTTCAATAATTCTTTCATTGCCCAGGAGTAGCTATTCAGTTCTTTAGATGTAGTTAATATCTTTAATGTCATCAGTATATCTTCTTTAATTAATTCCTGAGTGAATAATTTAGATACTTGATACAAATTTCCAATGAAATTCTTCTAATTTACTGATAAAAATTATATTATTTGTGACTTTTTTCGTGAGAAACTCGTTATGTTAAATAAAAATGTATTTTAAAATCTAAAAATTTTGATTTATAAAGATACCAACTTCTTCAAAAACTCTTTCATTAATCTGGAGTAGCTATTCAGTTCTTTAGATGTAGTTAATATCTTTAATGTCAGTATATCTTGTTTAATTAATTCCTGAGTGAATAATTCAGATACTTGATACAATTTTTCAATGAAATTCTTCTAATTTACTGATAAAAATTATTTTACTTGTGACATTTTTCGTGAGAAACTTGTTATGTTAAATAAAAGTGTATTTTAAACTCTAAAAGACTTAACTTTTAAAGACACCAACTTCCTCAAAAACTCATTCATTGACCAGGAGTAGCTCTTCAGTTCTTTAGATATAGTTAATATCTTTAATGTCATGAGTATATCTTCTTTAATTAATTCCTGAGAGCATAATTTTTATACTTGATATAATTTTCCAATGAAATTCTTCCAATTTACTGATAAAAATTATTTTATTTGTGACATTTTTCGTGATAAACGCGTTATGTTAAATAAAAATGTATTTTAAAATCTAAAAATTTTGATTTATAAAGACACCAACTTCCTCAAAAACTCTTTCATTGACTAGGAGTACCTCTACAGTTCTTTAGATGTAGTTAATATCTTTAATGTCATCAGTATATTTTGTTTAATTAATTCCTGAGAGCATAATTCAGATACTTGATATAATTTTCCAATGAAATTCTTCTAATTTACTGATAAAAATTATTTTATTTGGGACATTTTTGTGAGAAACTCGGTTATGTTAAATAAAAATGTACTTTAAAATCTAAAAGATTTAACTTTTAAAGACACCAACTTCCTCAAAAACTCTTTCATTGACCAGGAGTAGCTCTTCAGTTCTTTAGATATAGTTAATATCTTTAATGTCATCAGTATATCTTCTTTAATTAATTCCTGAGAGCATAATTCAGATACTTGATAAAATTTTCCAATGAAATTCTTTTAATTTACTAATAAAAAATATTTTATTTGTAACATTTTTCGTGAGAAACTCGTTATGTTAAATAAAAATGTATTTTAAAATCTAAAAGATTTGACTTTGAAAAACAGCAACTTCCTAAAAAACTCTTTCATTGACCAGGAGTAGCTCTTCAGTTCTTTAGATATAGTTAATATCATTAATCTCATCAGTATATCTTCTTTAATTAAATCCTGAGAGTATAATTCAAATACTTGATACAATTTTTCAATGAAATTCTTTAAATTTGCTGATGAAAATTATTTTATTTGTTAAATTTTTCGTGAGAAACTCGTTATGTTAAGTAAAAATGTACTTTAAAATCTAATAGATTCGACGTTTAAAGACACCAACCTCCTCAAAAACTCTTTCAGTGACCAGGAGTAGCTCTTCAGTTCTTTCGATAATAATTAATATGGATTAATGGATAATAAGTTAATAACTTTAATATCGTCAGTATATCTTCTTTAATTAATTCCTGAGGCCATAATTCAGATACTTGATATAATTTTCCAATGAAATTCTTCTAATTTACTGATAAAAATTATTTTATTTGACACTTTTCGTGAGAAATTCGTTGTATTTTATAATATAAAATATTTGACGTTTAAAGGCACCAACTTCCTCAAAAACTATTTTACTGACCAGGAGTAGCTCTTTAATTTCCAGATATTGTTAATATTTTTAGTTTCATTAGTATATCTTCTTCAACTATAGTACTACATAGATATTTGATATTAATTCCCAATGAAATCCTTTCAAATTATTGACAAAACTAGTTTTATTTCTGAAATATTCTCATTATGTTAAATAAAACTGTTGACTTTTAATGGCACCAAATTCATCGAAAACTTATTTCATTGTCCAGGAGGAGTTAAATCTTTTAGAAATTAATTACTGAAAACAGGATCCAAATACCCATTATCTTCTTCTGTTTAAAATAATTCAGATTTGTGTGGACAAAATTAACTCTTCAGACTCTTCTCCAAAACCTTTTTCCTTTGGCCAGGAGCAGCTATTCAATCTTTCAAATATTGTCAATATTAATAACACCATCAGCACATCTTTGTTAATCCCCGAGGCCATTATTTGCAATTTAGCTGCACCACCATTCGGTCCAGCAGGAAAGAACTAGGAACGGCTGGATTGGTTCTTGAAATATTCACAATCCGCACTAATCATAATTAGACAGCAGTCGGTGCATTGGGCCTGGATCCATTGGCAATTTAATTTGATTTCGTAACACAAAACGTCCAGTTATCGAAATCGATTTTGCGCAACGCAATATAATAAATTGGCCGCCATTATTGCGGCACTGTTTTATATTTGAAAAAATTCTTACACACACACATATATATATATTATTATATTTGTGGTGATTTTTCGAAAAAAATATTCAGCAATGGCCGACGGTCCGACTAATTGTCCATCGGTTGGCAAATCGAATTTAAACAATGGCTCCACCCCTATTTATATAGAAATTGTGCATATTTGATTCCTCGCGCAAATTTAATGTATTAACGGGTTGTGTGTGTGCGAGTGTGTGTGATTTTTTCGAAAACCCCACCGTCCTCCCCCATCAATATATTTTAATAACGTTTCCGGTGCATCGGAGGCGTGGTCCCGATTTATATAAATTAACAATTGTTTAAAAAACGGACCAACAACATATAGGCCTCATCGCTTGGGGGTGGTGACTGTCGGTGACGTCATTATGTACAACGCGGTGCCGCCATATTGGATTTGGGGCTTATGTACATGTTCCTGGTCCACTCCAGCCCGACTGCCCTCTCACACACACACACACACACACACATATACATGCATGCATAGGCAGACGATAGTTTCAATAAATCAAAACGGCCTGGGTGATGTTCGGCCGTTTTGCACTCGGCACACGCATGCGATTTTGTTTGGCTATCCACGAATCGACTCGATCCGGGCTCAGGACGGCCGGTCCGGCGAAAAAATGATGGTCGGGAAAAAAATTGGTGGCGAAAAAAATGGAGAAAAAACGTCGGAAAGAAGTCGGTCGTCGGGAGGTCGTTTGGGGGGTCGGGAAAAAGCTGGGCCTGGAGGGCTGGGTTCAATGTTCGATGGCATAGTGTTGGGCACGGTGGGGTTGGAGGAAGGGGTGCTTTTTTAGCCCGCTTCCCAACTGTGGAAGCCAGTACAAGTACAATTTGTCTTCTGGTTGTCTTTGGTGTTTTTGTGTTGGAGGCGAAGCTAAGCCGACATTTTGTTTGAGTCATAACTTGATAAAATTTGATGGAGCTTCCTCTGTTGTATCAAAATTTGTCCCTATTCTACATTTAATCCTTCATGTGGACAATTTTTTGGTCAATAAACACTAAGCCAAGTCTTAAATTGTCTTGGTACCTCCGCACATCAATCAATTTTAAATGATCCTCATCTTTAGATCCCACTTTAACACGCCACATTGGCATTTTTATGGATATCTAAACACATATGCCAAAAATAGATCCCGGAGACACACATATAAATATAAATGGAGGCACAAACATCAAACTTACCGGTATATGGTAGAAAAATTCACTGTCCTCTTTTCAGTAGTGGAACGTTGTAAATTCTTCTGTGTGGTTCTTGATTTCTTGAAGTCTTAGTCGGTGGCGAAGGCGTATTTATGTGTTTTTAGTATTTTGGGTTTATTATATTTGTTAAGTCACGATTGGGGATGGTTTTTTTTTTATTTTGTTTTTAGTATTATTTTAGATTTAACAGTATTAAATATTTTTTGTACCGAAAATGTAAGCCACGATATTGTTTTATTTTTTTTTATATTTTTTTGTATTTTTTATTAAGTTTTATTATTAATAATATACAAATTTTCTAATAGGAAGTTTTCTGGGAGTTTAAGGCCGACTTATTAAGGCACGTCAGTCGATAGTTTGGAAAAATACGATTTTTGTTTAGCTTTAAAATAATTATATTTTTTTTTGTTACTTAAAAAAGTACACCTAAACTCTTTAAATAAATATTCTTAATTTTCTTCCTCTTTTTTTATATCAGTTTAATAGATCACAGATTTTTCTTATTATCTTTTCGTTTTTTTCTTGTTTAGTTTCGAAATGAATAGAACGGTTTTAAAAAGCTTGTCGTCGGAAAAATGAAAAACTCGGAAACTGAAAACCTCTGGTCACTGTAGTTATCTGTTGTATATCTGTTGAAAAACGAATTGAAGCCCGTTGTGTTTAATCAAATAGTAGCCCTATTGTTCTTCTGATAAAACCAAAGATGGTGTTGCCCGTAATGAAATCAAAAACTGCTTTGCGAAAAGGTCAACTTGTTGAAACTGTATTATTGTTGTCTTGTTGATTGCCCGATAGTCTCAAGAAATTGATCTTCTCCTTTGGTGATGTGTATACAAATACGAAACGAATATTTGGTTAGTTGAAAAAGTCTTGTATGCCCGTTTGAATTATAAAACCAAACTTGTATTAAAAAACTATTTGTGTGTGGTTTAAGTTGTTTTTAAAAAAATTATTATTCCTATCCTTGATCCTCTATTGTTCTTTGTCTAGCGGCGCAGCGTCTGAAGATTAGGAACATCGTTTGCCGAAATGGTTTGTATCACAAGAAGATTTTTGTACTGTTTCTAATGGAGAATTTCTGAAACAAAAACACTCAATCAATTACTTATAAAACAACCTAAAAGTATCAACTAAACAACTTTATGAAGGCTTGTTGAAAAAACAAAATGGCGACGGAAAGTTCATCAATCATTTCCAATAAGTTTGCTTTTTCTACTTCTCTTCATTATCTAAAAATGCTCAAGAGAAATCTTCTAATTGCCTGGCAAACATGCACTTTACTATCGAGGAGGAAAGAAATGGACTTTTCTCTTCATCTTCATCGTCTAAGGATGCCCAAAGGAAGTTTCTAATTGGACATTGGTAAAAAATCTTTTGATATACTATTTTTTCCTAACGAGAATCTTGGAAAAGCTTTGGATTTTTATATTTATTTCCATTACATCCAATTGAACAATTAATATTTTGTCAATCCAGAGGATTTTTGAAGCTATTTTCTCCATCACAGAAAAAAATATACGTTGAAAGATCAAAATTGGAAGAATGAACAATCAATTCCAGAAGTTTTAAGATCTAAAAATTTGGAGCTGACCAACTGAAAACTCCCTTTAATTTTTTTTTCCAAACTTAGATAAACTGAAGCTTCATTGATTAAACAGAAGATATTTACATTTAGATTACTAATAACACCTATGAATATTAAATGAGCGCCATCTTGCAGCTACAATTCACACCTAAGAATGTAATACATATCCATAAAAAGTTCCAGAAGCTCACAAGGCAAAGCAACAGCCCAAAATGAGGTTTTTCTTAAAAAAAAATTAAAACAATAACTTAAATGTGCCTTTAAAGACTTAAAATTGTTGAAACTGGACGAACCTTAATTTTAACAAGCGCCATATTGAATTCATATTTGGTGTGTTTGAAAAAGTTTCAAAGTTGTTCGAGTACAACTCAAAGTTTGAAGGCAAACTCTTTTTAACTTAACTTAGTTTCGGGCTTGTTAAATGGTCTTCTTCCATTTTTTTCCAGAAGAAATGAAAAATTAACCATTTTTTTCTCCAATAAAGGAAGTAACTTGTCTTTTTTTCTGAGCTAATAGTTCTTCTCAAGCTTCATAATTTAATGGAAGGCTCAATTATGAAGAAATTAAGTCTGTGTAATAACCAGCCATTAATTTAAGCCATTTTTCACTTCGATTTGCCTCATGCAAGTCCAAAAAAAGTCTAAAAAAGTGTACCTCCTTAATTTTTTTAAAAGCACCAGTTACAACATTTTTAAAGTGCTTCAAAAAACATTAAATAAATAAAAAAAAACAACATGCATCAGGGTGCAAGACACAAGTTGCCGGTGATCAGCTTCAATACTCATCCACAGAAAAGGCACACAAAAAACCACATGGAACTTAAGCCGGGCCAAGCACACTGAGGGTTCCGAAGGCGCAGCACAAACTCTAGAAGAAGCCGAAAGAACGCGCGACGTGCGTGGAGAGGGTGTCGATCCATGCTTGCCACACCACATAACCTCTACCGACTTAAGACGTCTGCGCCCCGAACTTACTGTCGTTTTTTTCGTTTTGGTTTATTGCAATTTTTTATATATATTTATATATATAACTGTAGGTTTAGATTGGGTTCGGGTTAGGTGTGAAGGGATGTATGTTTAAAACGCTTTGCCGCTGGATTGGAACTGAAACAAAATTCCGGCGAAATCGGCGAAAACAACACCCAGCTTCGAAGTACATAACGAATGGGGTGGTACATAACGATTGCACATAGAGCCCGTCCTTTGCGTCAGGCCGCGTCTCTATGTACGGCGACGGGTGCAACGGCGGCGGTGGCGGTGGACGTTCGGGCGCTGGCCGCTGATGCGACAGAGATGAAAGGGTGAAACGTTAACTGTCGGTGGGTGAGACACAGTGGGACCGATGCGATGGTTTTTGTGCCGGTTGCACAACGTTAATGTGGGCCTTAATGCATAGTATGTAAACTAGTCGGTGTCAAGAACAGTAAAACTGTACAAGGTTATACAAACATTAGCTTTAGCTCACGCCATTACTGGGGGGTAGTTTCTGAATTTCGTTGCCGTTTGGACGTGCGTTTTGGTCGTTGATAATAATTTGTTTTATGTGTTGGTTCAAATATAAATAAAGGCTTTTTTATAAAATATTGTAAACAAAATATATTTTTGGAACAAGCTAAATTTGATCGCAATAATTGTTTAGAAAATAAAACCCCAGAAATTATATTTTTACTGCTGAGTTAGCAGGAAAATTTGTTTCATAGTTAGTAAAACACTTTGACAAGGAACAATTAATTAAAAAAGCTTTTATTTAATATTTTTGCTTTTAAACTTATGTAAATGTTTACATCTAAAAAATTACTGTAATTGTTTGAGTATAAAGATATTTTTAGACTAGAGAAAATAACAAAATGTGTTTTATTGCGCATAATATTAATTTAGAATTCCAGAAATTATTGTTGTATATTTTATTTAATTTTTTCAATCTATTTTAAAACCATTAATAAATAAATAAAATCTAGTATGTAATTATATATATATATATATAATAATAATTTTTTGTGTCATTTACTGAAAATAAAAAATATAAATTTAGTCAATTAATAACATTGTCATAAAATATTTTTATAAATAAATATAAATTTGAACCTGAAGGTAATTTTATTAATTGATACAATGTTGAATCATTGCCGTAATTAAATTTAGAATGAATAAATTAACTAGTTAATAAAATAACAAGATAAGAACATAAGAAATTTAGGTATTTAAAATAATTTATGGATATTCTGATAGATGGTAAATGCTTTTATCATTTTGAAAATAATTATAGGGAGTTTTTATACTGAATTTGTGGAATTTAAATTTATATTGTTACGTTGCAGTAGTCACTTCAAATGTAACTGGTAAGAAAATGAGTTATAAACCTTTAAACTTTACAGATGTGATTAAATTTAATTAATAATGAAACGTATTAATTAATAATGGTTTTTTAGTTTTAAATATTAACCATTTTTATATTACACATGATTCATATATTTCAGATTAGTTTAATTTTAATGGTTTAATAAATATTTAGAATTTATAAAAGTTGTGAATTTTATAGAATTTGCAGAAATAATACAATTTGCAGAATATATAGAACAATATTTTTTGTGAAATTTACAGAAATCAAAAAATTCACAGGAATTATTGAAATTGCAAAACTTACAGAACTTTTTATTGAATATACAGAATTTATAAAATTTACATAATTTTCAGAATTTACAGGTTAATAGAACTTATAGAACATTTGTTATAAAATTTACAAAATTTACAGTAATTACAGAATTTACAGTATATTATTTATAGAATTTACAGAATTTTTAACATTTATAGAATTTTTGGAATTTATAGAATTTTTTACAATATTTATAGAATTTTTTATAGAATTAATAGAACATTTTATAGAATTTTTAGAAATTTTAGAATTTTTTGGAGAATTTATAGAATTTATGGATTTTTTATTGAATTTATAGAATATTTTATTGAATTTATAGAATTTTTTACAGAATTTATAGAATTTTTTATAGAATTAATAGAAGATTTTATAGAGTTTTTAGAAATTATAGAATTTTTTGGAGAATTTATAGAATTTTTTTATAGAATTTATAGATTTTTTATTGAATTTATAGAATATCTTATTGAATTTATAAAATTTTTTACAGAATTTATAGAATTTTTTATAGAATTAATAGAACATTTTATAGAATTTTTAGAAATTATAGAATTTTTTGGAGAAATTATAGAATTTTTTACAGAATTTTTTTAGAAAATTTATAGAATGTTTTACAATATTTATAGAATCTTTTATAGAATTTATAGAATTTAAGTCTTTAATTTGATTTTATAAAATTTGAATGTATATTTTTACGTCCAAATAATCATTTCAAAAGAAAGAATATCTTATTGAATTTATAAAATTTTTTACAGAATTTATAGAATTTTTTATAGAATTAATAGAACATTTTATAGAATTTTTAGAAATTATAGAATTTTTTGGAGAAATTATAGAATTTTTTAAGAATTTTTTTAGAAAATTTATAGAATGTTTTACAATATTTATAGAATTTTTTATAGAATTTATAGAATTTAAGTCTTTAATTTGATTTTATAAAATTTGAATGTATATTTTTACGTCCAAATAATCATTTCAAAAGTAATTAGTAAGTAAATTATTCTGAGGAAATTATATAGCAGTTTCCTGGTTTTAATTCTACCAAATATTTAAATAAGCAGATTATGTCTAAAACACAATAATTGGACGTGTTGCTGCGGTACTTAAAATCGTTTGATTAAAATACTTCAAAGTGGAATTAATAAAATCTATTCTATCTTTATTCTATTGTTTGGTTCGTGAGCAGACATTTAAAATACAGCAGAACCATTGCACATTTAATAGGACTCACGATTAAATGCAACGAACGAGGGTAATTACCAAAGATAACAATGGAAATCATGTGTTACTAATTCCGCCTCGGTCAGAACTGCACCAATGTGCCCCAACAACGAAAATATCAAGTAACCAATACAACAATTTTTTTTGTTGTCGTTTCAGACGTTGGGGCAGCTGAAGGATGTGGTCGGATGTACATCGATTGACTTGTCGAACTGGCCCAAATCGATGGACGGGCGTTTCGGTGTGTTCGTCGATCCCCCCGGATAATGTGCCGGGCTGATTAACCGATTAAACGGGGCCAAAAATCAAGCGTTCACGCTCGACGCGACAAGGTGCGTCGCGACGTGCACCCGGGGGGGACACGGCGGCGGCGGTTGATGCATCGCGGACGCTGCAAGCGGGACGGGAGAGGGTGCAATTGGTATAGGCGAGCGGCGGAATTTTATCAAAGCGAAACACGGGGGGGAAAACGTATGATTTTCGTTATTAAATCAATAATGTTTTGTGTTAAATTCATATAATATGCGTGTGCCGGGCCTCGGATTGTTATTTATTTTAGCTGTGGGGCGCATGTTTTGTCGATCGAGTGGCGAATATTTTTTTCGAGCCCCGCGTCGATCTGCCCCCATTGGACGGGGTCGGTGGAGGAGGGGTGGGGATTTTTTAAATAATCTATGTACTATTAAAAACTGCGCGTTGGGCTGTTTGGTGGATTTTTTTTGCTGCCGCCGCCGATGACTTTGGCCCCGTTGTGTTGTTCGTGCGAGGCAGGAGGCGAACATCGGTCCGACAACGCAGTTGTGTAATGTTGTGCCCTGCCCTTATTGTTTGGGAATTCGGTACTAGTTTGATCTAGTTGCTGAGGATTTTCTTTGGAAATGTTTTAGTGTTTTAATCAAATCATCAAAGTTTCATTTGTTTAGGTTGGGTTTCAGGCATTGTGCAATTTTAAAGATGTCAATGATATTTTTAGTCTATTACAATGTGGGCAGTTATAATTTATCTTGCGACTATTTAGAAATGTGAAACACAAACAATAAAATCCATGTTTGGAATTTTAATAGAATAGTTATTCGTAATACAAAATTTAAATTGCAACAGTATAAAAATTATTAAATGTGTAATTTAAAAATAATGTAAATAATTTTGTAATTTATTATTTTCGTACACTTTGTAGATTCTATTGATTTTATAGATATTGAATATTTTGTATATTATAAAAAAGTTACACAAGTTTACAGTATTAATATAATTTACAGACTTTTTATAGAATTTATGGATTCTGTAACAATTTCTGATTTTAAGGATTTCACAAAATTTTCAATATTTTCAAAATATACAAAATTTACGAGCTTACAGATCTTACAGAATTTTCAAAATATACAAAATTTACAGAGCTCTTAGAATTCTCAGAATTTTCAAAATTTTCAGAATTTATAGAATTTACAGAATCTACAGAATTTACAGATTTTACAGAATTTACAGAATTTACAGAATTTACAAAATTTACAGAATTTACTGAATTTACAGAATTTACAAAATTCACAGAATTTACAGAATTTATAAAATTTGCACAATTTACAGAATTTTCTGATATTTCAGAACTTACAGAATTTGCAGAATTTTTTGAATGATCTGAATTTTCTCAATTTTTAAAATTTTCGGAATTTACAAAATTGACAAAATTTTCAAAATTTTCAAAACTTACAGAATTTCTAGAATTTATAAAATTTACAGAATTTACAGAATTTACAGAATATACGGAATTTACAGAATTTACAAAATTTACACAATTTACAGAATTTACAGTATTTACAGAATTTACAGAACTTACAGAACTTACAGAATTTACAGAATTTACAGAACTTACAGAATTTACAGAATTTACAGAATTTACAGAACTTACAGAACTTACAGAATTTACAGAATTTTCAATATTTACAGAATTTACAGAATTTACAGAATTTACAGAATTTACAGAATTTACAGAATTTACAGAATTTACAGAATTTACAGAATTTACAGAATTTACAGTATTTGCAGAGTTTATAGAATTTGAAGAATTTAAAGAATTTACAGATCTTATAATGTGAGCAATTATCGATA
Organism: Aethina tumida; assembly: GCF_024364675.1. NCBI lineage: Eukaryota > Metazoa > Arthropoda > Insecta > Coleoptera > Nitidulidae > Aethina > Aethina tumida. The sequence goes on along the minus strand of NC_065440.1, from coordinate 15,337,881 downwards.
AATATGAACAACAAACAATAAACTCCATATTTGGCATATTTATAGAATAGTTGTCCGCAATACAAAATTTTAAATATGGTGGTTTAAGACAGGATAAAAACAATAAAATGCGTAAATTATAAAAGAGTAATGTAAAAATTTTTTGGTATTTTTGGACAAAAAAAATTATCTAATTTAAATTTAAATCGACAATTTCTCTGCGAAAGATTTTCAGTGCGTTTTCGTATTCGTGTCAATAATAAAATTTGTAATTAGAATTTTGAAATGAAGCATTAAGATACAATAAATAAGATTTATAATGATGGTAATTGTGAAATTATTTATTACTATTGGAGGAGATTAATTGTTCAGCTGAATCATAAAACTTGCAAATCAAAAATACATGGGCTGCATGCATTTAAGAATGGTTTATGGCATTTTAAAATGCACTTTTCTTATGGTTGAAATTTCTAAAAATTTACGCTAATCAGGTTTCTAATGAGAAGAAAGGTTTTTGTAATAAAATGTTTCGGAATCATAAGAATTATATAACTTTAAAAATTTCATTGAATTTATATATTTTGTAGAATTTTACATATGGTATTAGAGACACTATCGCATTTATTAAATATATAAACATTTATATTTTATTTGGACATGGAATGTCTAAATTAAGTAGATTATCATTTTTTCACAGTTAAAAAATCATATACTATAATCTACTTTACAATTTTTTATATAGAAATTATAGATTTTTTATACAATTTATAGACTTTATAAACTTTTTCATATATATTATAGATTTTTTTATAGGTTTTATACTCTTTCATAGATTTTATAGACCTTTTTATTAATTTTTATAGATTTTATAAATTTTATAGATTTTATAAATATTATAGATTTTATAGATTTTATAGATTTTATAGATTTTATAGATTTTATAGATTTTATAGATTTTATAGATTTTATAGATTTTATAGATTTTATAGATTTTATAGATTTTATAGATTTTATAGGTTTTATAGATTTTATAGATTTTATAGATTTTATAGATTTTATAGATTTTATAGATTTTATAGATTTTATAGATTTTATAGATTTTATAGATTTTATAGATTTTATAGATTTTATAGATTTTATAGATTTTATAGATTTTATAGATTTTATAGATTTTATAGATTTTATAGATTTTATAGATTTTATAGATTTTATAGATTTTATAGATTTTATAGATTTTATAGATTTTATAGATTTTATAGATTTTATAGATTTTATAGATTTTATAGATTTTATAGATTTTATAGATTTTATAGATTTTATAGATTTTATAGATTTTATAGATTTTATAGATTTTATAGATTTTATAGATTTTATAGATTTTATAGATTTTATAGATTTTATAGATTTTATAGATTTTATAGATTTTATAGATTTTATAGATTTTATAGATTTTATAGATTTTATAGATTTTATAGATTTTATAGATTTTATAGATTTTATAGATTTTATAGATTTTATAGATTTTATAGATTTTATAGATTTTATAGATTTTATAGATTTTATAGATTTTATAGATTTTATAGATTTTATAGATTTTATAGATTTTATAGATTTTATAGATTTTATAGATTTTATAGATTTTATAGATTTTATAGATTTTATAGATTTTATAGATTTTATAGATTTTATAGATTTTATAGATTTTTTAGATTTTAATTTTAAATATTCAAATGTATTTGTTGGAAGCAAATAAATATAAATTGTATAGAGATTTTATAAAATTAAATATTTTATAAATTTTCTAAACAGATTTATAGAATTTATAGATCTTAAAATTCACTGATTTATACAGATTTAATGGACGTAGTTTATTAATTTTTATTTATTTTAGTTTATTTGTAGATTTTGTAATGTTTTATGGATTTAAAAATAAATTTCTTAGACACAAATTTTACACATTTTCTAAATTTTATAGATTCACAAATTACATAGATTAACAGATTTTATATAATTTTATGGTTTATCCATAATATAGATTGTCACAGATCTTATGGACTTACATGGTTTATAAATTTTATTGATTTTTTAAACTTTTTTATATAAATTTTATTGATTTTACAGAGCTTAAAATTTATACTGATTTTATGGGCTTCACTTTAAAAAGTTTTATAAATTTTATAGAATTTATGTACATATTTAAAGATTTTATAGACTTATAAAATTCTTAAGCTTTACAGATCTTTTAGCCTTATAAATTTTATCCACTTTATAAATTTATACAGATTTTACGGTCTTACATATTTTACGAAGTTTATTGGTTTTCTAACCTAACACATATTATAAATATGACTGGTATTTTAAATTCGTACAAATTTACAGATTTCACTTTAAGAGATTTTATAAATTTTATAGACTTTCTGGACAGATTTATTGATATTGTATATATAGATTTTGAACGATTTTCTAGATTCTAAATGAAAGCAAATAAATATAAATTGTATTGAGATCTTATTTTAATTTATACATTTTATAGATTTTCTAAGCATTTATACAGATTTTATGGACTTAAGTGGTATATTAATTTGCATTCATTGATGATGTAGATTTTTCAAGGGACAATCAAAGATTTTAATTTTGTATGCTTTAAAATATCCAAATGTATTTACTTGAAACAAATAAATACAAATTTTAAGGGTTTTATGAGTGTTATACATTTTATTAACATAAATTTTTATTAAAATTTTTTATCGTCAAAATATTCAATTACAATAATAACCTTGTAGCAACATGACTTGAGTATTTCAATTGATATTAGCAACGTTATTCATTACCACTCATTGCAATTTATTATATTATTTAATAGTAAATCAGAAACAAGTTTGAAATGGATTAATAAAATCTATAATGACACAATTACATTTACCTATATATATCGATATTTTTATCTATATCGTTGTTATTATTTAAATATTTTTAATAAACCTTTCGTCACCCTTTCGACTTTCAATCTTGGCACGTCCTCGAAAGTGAAAACCCTTTGAAACAATGCAGTTTGTCGCTTGTAGCGATTAACATTTCGGAGGTCCTTGCTTGTTTGCCGTTCATTCGGTGGCGAAACACGAACTCAATATATGCGTCAGTGTGTGTGTGCCTTCGGAACATCCCCGTGTGTGAATGTGTGCGTGCCTGTGTGTGTGTGTGTGTGTGTGCACCCCTCAAACAAACGCGAAGGGTCAACAGCGGAGATATTAACTCGGTCGCTGTCAGTTCGATTTCTCCAGATCGACGGGGGAGGGTAAATGGACCGGGCAACGGGATGTACGGCACACAGTAACGCAATCAAAATTATCGGGTGTTTAATAATTTCATCGGGTGACCACCCCGTGTTTTGAGCGTTAAGCGATTCGGTTTTCTTTGCCCATTTAATTAATAACGTATCGTTTTGGTTTTGGAATTCTTCGAACCAGTTAATGTTAATGATCTTAATTGCGAAACTACATATTTATGTGTGATGTCGTCCCATGAATCATGGCCGATGCTTCAGCTTTATTGCAACGAAAATATGAATATTCAACGGCACTAACTTTTCCATTTGACCAAACGAGATTGTCAAACGTAAATTGTACGTGTTTATTGGCATTTAATTGTTACTTCCGCAGGTAAAAATGCTGCATAACAGTTTTAGTAAAACTGGTGCTAATGTTTAATTGGAAGAATAATCAACGTTTCGCAAACTGCATAAGTATGGGTTTGGATTGAGGTCGACGGGAAAATAAATTTCAAACTTATAATAATTCCACTTATTAATATTCATAAATAGTTCCAATCGGGTATTTGGTAAAAATTGCTGCGAGAACGTTGGCTCATAATGTCTTATTGTGGATGCAGCACTTATACACGTTGAAACTCATTCCTGCATAGTAAGTTGCATAAAAGTGCAGTGCGGTGCATTCCGTTTGCGACTTACCCGAAACGATTATGTCTTATTGTTTTTATGGAACTATTCCTGTTTTATGTTGAATTTTTGTTTTGTTTCGTTTAAAAACTTGATTCCTTCACTGTATTTGTAAATAAACAGGAAGGCTTGTTAAGTTTTAACATATATTTTACAGAATTATAAATTTTATGGACTTATATATTATACATTTAAGATTTTCTAAGATTTTATGCATTTTAAATACTTTCTAAATTTTATAGATTTACAAATTCATCCATTTTATATTATCTAAACACATTTTATATGTTTGATCGATTTTGAAAGACTGATATGGACTTCATTTTAAGAGGATTTATAAATTTTATAGACTTTCTAGACAGATTTATAGATTTTATAGACTTACAAATTTCACAAATTTTACAAATTATAAATTTCATCCATTTTATGGTCTTATATAGTTTATAAATTTTATTTTATGGACTTCTCTTTAAGAGATTTTATAAATTTTAAGCATTTTATAAATTGTATAGATTTGTGTATTTTATACGAGTTACAAATTTTGTAGATTTTACAGAAATTAAAGGTTTGTACAGAATTTAAGGATTTATACACTTTATAAGTTTTTTTAATTTTCTAAACTAACATATTTTATTTATCCGTTTTCTAAATTTATGGATTTATATACATACTTTATAACTTCACTTTTTATTTTATAGAAAATGGTCAAATTTATAGATTTATAGAGAGTTTATGGACTTCACTTTAAGTTTTATAGATTTTATATACTTTTTGTACAAATTTATAGAATTTATAGGCTTACAAATTTAATATGTTTGGCTGATTTTATAGTTTTACAGATTTTATAGACTTTCTAGATAGAAATTATAGACTTACAAATTTCATAGATTTTACAGATTTATTATTCTCATATATTTTATCCATTTTATATAGACTTTATATATTTTATGGATTTATATGGTTTATAAGTTTGATTGACTTTGACTTGGACTTCTTAAAAAATTATCATGCGTTTCTGGACAGATTTGTATATAGAGTTACAAATTTTATATTTAATAAATTTTATAGACGTTCTAGACAAGCAGATTTTTTAGATTTATACAAACTGTATAGTCTTATTTGTTTTAGTTTTATTGATTTTCTAAACTAATACATTTTATAAGCTAGTCATAGATTTATAGAGATTTTATGGACTTCACTTAAAGAAGTTTTATAAATAGATTGTATAGATTTTCTATTCAAATTTATAGATTTTATAGATTTATTGATATTACAGATTTATTGACATTACATACTTACAAATTTCATTGATTTTTTCAATTTTATAGACTTAATCATATTTTATGGACTTACATGATTTTAATGTTTTCTAAACTAACATATTTTATAAGCTTCGTCAAATTTGTTTTATATATAAACTAAAACATTTTATAGGTTTGAATTATAAATTTATATCTATATATATATATATAGTTTAAGATTTTATAAGTCTTGTAAGTATAAAGACTATATACATTTTATTGACCTTGTGGAATTACAGATTTTCTAGACTTACAAATTTATACATTTTATAGACTTATGTCTTTTAAATTTTATAGATTTTACGAATTTTATTATTTTTTAGATATATAGATTTTGTGGCTTGATATTTTGATAAATTTTATTTGTTTGAATATTTTTTGTAAAAATTATATTTTATTCATTGTTATAGCTTTTTAATTTTGATTTGCTTCAAATTTAATTTTTTGTGTAAATTTTTAGGATTAAAAGTAACTGATTGTTGAACGTGGAATAAACATTAATGCATAAATGTTAAAACTGCAAAAATAATTGTCACAAGTACTGCATAAATGAATGTTATAAAGTTTTCCACATAATTGAGTATTATCTATGCATTTATTGGAATTCCAAAATGCATTTGACGCATAAAATCACAATTAAAAAAAAAACTGAACAGACAATTAACCAACGCATCGTTGAAAAATCCCTTTCAAAAATGAAACCGGGCATTTTCCCCCGCGAACACAATAACAACCGTCCATCCTTTTTAATCTCCCCCCCGGATGGAAATGCACCTCTTATAAATTGGAAAAGCGGCGCGGACCAATCGCAAAAATCCCCCAGTCCGATATGTGCATACGATAAAATTAAAATTGCATGCCGCGAAATGCAACTGCCCAGTCCGAAAAAATATATATATATGTATATATATATTATTCGAATTCCCATATATATGTGCATGCCCCGGTTGGCCTGGGAGCAGTGCATTTGTTATTTATTTAATATCCCACACCACCGGCCGGCCGGGTTGGCGCAGCGTGATGTGAAGTTGGGGAATTTAATAACAACAATTGATGGTTGCTTGTTGGAATTGGAGAATCTAAAGATAAATTCCTGTTTAAATATGCCTATAATTATTTTATAATTATAAAACAATTTAAAACAATACTTTCGTTTATTGTTAGATCATAGGTATTAAAATATTAAAAAATTAATTAAAATTATTGAAAGTTGGTCTCAGAAATTATTAAAATTGGTGGATGCGCCGAGAAAATTAGAATGTAATAAAATTAATACAATACTCACAGATTTGTGTAAATAACTTTATACATTTTGTATACTTATATATTACAGAATTTATAAATTTTCTAGACTTACATCTATACATATAAGTAAAATTGGAGAGTCTGTTTGTAATATTGAAATAACCGTTTTTTACTCCATGCATATGAATATAAATACGGTACTGTCTGTCTGTTCGTTCTAATCTCTGAAATGGCTGGACCGATTTTGACGGGATTTTTATTGCAGGTAGCTGCACCGGACGAATTTGTGGGTACAGCTGGTTAATTTAAATTAAAAAGAATTGTACTAGTCCAGGATTAATGAGTTGTGATAATAAAGTATTAAAGTGAAACTTGTAATTTAATCATTATGAATTTAATCGTTTGGATTTTATCCTATAGATTTTAATTGTACGGAAATTGATCGTATGGATTTTGATCGTATGGAAAATGATCGTATGGATTTTGATCATATGGATTTTAATCATTATGGAAAATGATCATTATGGAAAATAATCACTATGGAAAATAATCATTATGGAAAATAATCACTATGGAAAATGATCATTATGGAAAATGATCATTATGGAAAATGATCATTATGGAAAATGATCGTATGGATTTTGATCATTATGGAAAATGATCGTATGGATTTTGATCATTATGGAAAATGATCATATGGATTTTAATCGTATGGAAAATGATCGTATGGATTTAAAATATTTAAAATGTAATAAACTCGATGAAAGATATAATATTTATAATATTTTTGTTTATAATAATTTCAACTTATTATAATTTATAAAATATATTTTATTTTAAATCTCACTTTAAATAATTCTTACTTTTAATACCTTTTCAGAACAAAAAGCAATATTTTAAATAATGAAGATATTCAAAATAATTAATATAAAAATAATAAGAAAAATATTAAAGTAAATTTTTTTAAACTTAAAAGCAATATTTTAAAAACATTTTCCAATATTATATAATATAATAGATTATACTATGTTATTTTAAATATATTTTCCATATATTAATTTTTGTTTATATTTAAATCATTTATTTAGAATAATTTTATGAAAAATGATCGTATGGATTTTGATCATATGGATTTTAATCGTACGGAAATTGACCGTATATTATATGGATTTTAATCATTATGGAAAATGATCGTAGGATTTTGATCATTATGGAAAATGATCGTATGGATTTTGATCATATGGATTTTAATCATTATGGAAAATGATCGTATAGAAAATGATCACTATGAAAACTGATCATTATGGAAAATGATCATTATGGAAAATAATCATTATGGAAAATAATCATTATGGAAAATGATCGTATGGATTTTGATCATTATGGAAAATGATCGTATGGATTTTGATGGTATGGAAAATGATCGTATGGATTTTAATCGTATGGATAGTGATCGTATGGATTTTAATCGTATGCAAAATGATCGTATGGGTTTTGACCATATGGAATTTGACCACTAAATAGTAAATTTTTACGTTTTTCGTAACACTCGTAATTATTGCATTATATTAATGCATATGCCCCAAGATATTCGAAAGTTCATACTTTCGAATATCTAAATAGTATACTCATACGGGAAATTTTCTTTTGGTTATAGAAGTGTAATAAACAGTTTGTATTTTATAATCTAGACATATATTTTAAGGTTTTATAAATTCCTTAGATATTATAATTTTTATAGAATTTATAGATTTTCTAGACTTATATATATTAACATATTTATGTGGATTTATAGTCTTACATATTTTAAGACTTTTTTCTTTTTTAAATTTTGTTCAATTTATAAAATTTATAGAATTTTGAGACCCATGTAAATATGTATTTTGAAAATTTTGTATTCTTATACAAATTTTATAAATTTTATGTAGGCTTCTAGGCTTATAATATACACATTTTATAGATTTTATAGACATAAATATTTTATTAATTTTATAGTTTTTCTATAGATAATAATAAAATTCTACAATCCATATTTTATTCAGTTTAAATACTGATTTCTTCTATTGATTGGAGTAACCCTCAGGTATCATCCATCAGAGACAAAGCATCTATCGTAAAACCATGTGCAATCACCGTTCCGATCACGGTGCGCTTCCGATCGGACGGGCGGCCTAACCCCGCGTCCCCCCCCCGAGCGCCCCCCGCGCCCCGCTGCCGCTCCAAAACGAAAATACATGATATTTTTTGATCGGGCGCCGCTCTCCGAACCTGCACGCACAAAACTTAGTTCCGCGCGCGCGGACGATCGATAGACGGGGGGACACCCCCGTCGGGCGATCATCGCGAAACGATGATGATGATCGCGATGATGCCGCCGCCGCCGCCGATGCACACGCACGCATCCGCGGGACTCGGCCAAAGTGCGGGGACGGATGCAACAACAACACACATCCGCGACGTCCTCGGCCGGGTCACGTCGTTTTGGGGTGTGTTTGTTTTGCTGGTCCCGCCGAGGACGGTGGAGAGGAGTCGGAAGCGAGACGGGCTCCGGGATGAAGTCGGAATTGTTGGAGATTGTTTGTTGGATAAGTTTCAGGACTTATCATATACTAAAGTACATATTTTTCAAATTTAATGTGCTCCAATTACTTAACTGTATTGAAAAAAAATAATAATAAAAAATATAATAAAAACAAAAATTTATTATAATATAATTTAAAATTATTTGTAAAAATTAAAATATTTAAAATGTAATAAACTTGATGAAAGATATATAATATTTATAATATTTTTGTTTATAATAATTTGAACTTATTATAACTTATAAATTATATTTTATTATAAATCTCACTTTAAATAATTCTTACTTTTAATAATAGTAAATTTTTTTAAACTTAAAAGCAATATTTTAAAAACATTTTCCAAAATTATATTATATATTATACTATGTTATTATTTAAATATATTTTTCATATATTAATTTAGGTTTATATTTTAATCATTTATTTAGAATAATTTATTCATTTTTTAATAAAAACAATAATATTAATAATAATAATAAATAATAATTTATTTGATTAAATTAAATTTGTATTCCTAGTATATTTATTTATTTAATTTAAATATTTTGTTCATTTAATAAATTATTTAAAATTGTTTGTTGTTTGTTTTTTCAAATTTAATTATATATAAATTATTTTTCTATATTTTTATTATATTCACTATGTTCAGTTTATAATAATTCTATATATTATTATTTATATTACATTTAGTACTGTTTTTCAATTTATTGTGTTATATTTGTTTTATTATTTTATTATTTTATTATTTTATTATTTTATTATTTTATTATTTTATTATTTTATTATTTTATTATTTTATTATTTTATTATTTTATTATTTTATTATTTTATTATTTTATTATTTTATTATTTTATTATTTTATTATTTTATTATTTTAATATTTTATTATTTTATTATTTTATTATTTTATTATTTTATTATTTTATTATTTTATTATTTTATTATTTTATTATTTTATTATTTTATTATTTTATTATTTTATTATTTTATTATTTTATTATTTTATTATTTTATTATTTTATTATTTTATTATTTTATTATTTTATTATTTTATTATTTTATTATTTTATTTATTTTATTTATTACTTTATTTTTATATTATAATATTATCTTATTATTTTATTTTATTACTTTATTTTTATATTATTATTTTACTGTTTTACTGTCTGTTTTACTGTTTTACTGTTTTACTGTTTTACTGTTTTACTGTTTTACAGTTGTTTTACTGTTTATTATTTTGTTATTTCATTATTTTATTTAGTTTATATAAAAAATTATTTATTATTTTGATACTTTAGCTCATTTAATAATCACATATATTTAATATTTTTAACATTCTTATATTTGAATGTTTATTGTATTTTTATTATATTACTAATTATATTATTTTATTATATTTTTGATTGACATTATTAAATTTATTAAATTAAATTAATTCGCTTCAAATTATTTTATTTAGTTCAAATATTATTTACTATTAATTATTCTGAGTTATTAGTTTAATATCTGCATTATAGTTAAAATTTTGAACATAACTAACAATTTTTTAAACAAATCTTGCTATAATATTTTTTTTTTTAACTTTTTTTAATATTTAATATATTTTTTAATATTTAATAACTAAATATTATATTAAATAATAATTAAATATTCTATTTGTTTCAAATTACATAAAATTTAAGTAGTTGAATTTCATTAATTATATTAGAATTGTAAAATCAGGAATTGTAAACCATTTTTTTAAATATTTAATATTTATTTGAAATATGCGACACAATTTAATGAAACATATTCAAATTACAGCATTACCCATAAAATCTTACTAAATATTAATTCACTTTATTATAATATATTTAATAAACCCACCATTCCATTTTGAAATATTGTATTATCGGTGACAGTTAACGAAATAATTAACCGAATAGGATATTCAGAATATTAATATTATTAACCGATCAAATTGATTCCAGTCCTATTAAAACGTCCAACTAATATCGCATAGTTCGAAAACATCAATACGGTCCTACAGTCCGCAATCCCAGAATCGGGACATCGGTGCTCACTTCCCGTCGTCCGAACGGGCGATCGTCGTCGCCCTCGCGCCCCCACACACAACCCCGGCCCATCTACCCGTCTCGCTCGGCGACAAATCAAACGTCAGTTGTCACCGGCAAAGCCGTGTTTTTATCGCACGCCCGATCGCCGCTTTCCCGCTTTCGGGAGAGCGTCGCGACGCACCACTTTTTTTTGAAATGCGTTTCCCGTGTACGGGGATTCTTTCCCCGGTCACGGCCACCCCCGTGTTTTTTCGTGTACAGTCCCGCAGCGATGCTTGTTGCCGGTTAGCGGGGATTGTTTTTCGGCGGCCGTTCACATTAATTAATATGATTTGGGCTTCTAATTAAATTGTGGTAAAAAAATTAATAATTAGAACGATTTATTTTTGGGGTGTACGTTTTACGCGTGCAAATAAACAAAGTGGACGTCAAATATTTGCATGCACGGGCGTATCGGTGTTAAAAGGCAATATTTAATTTGTGATTTTAAAACGTAATTATATTTGTTGGTAGGTAATTTGTATTTACCGTTCACTTCTTTTTTTTTAATATTTACATTTAATAATTTTCATTTCCGTGGTGGTGAATTACATACCTGAAACAAAAGAAAAATTGAATTATATTATTGACAAACATTTTACAATTTATTGAATTTAATTAATGGTTTAAATTTGAAATTATATTATAAAGTTGGTCTTTGAAACGTTGAATATGTGTACAAATATTTAAAATATTATGTATACCAATAATGAGCAGATTATTGATCGATTAAAAATTAAAAGTGTTGATTTGTTTTCATTTCTGTTTTTATATTGTAATTTCATTATAACACATTAATTGTTCAATTTGACACAAATTTATAAAAAATATAAATTTCGTTTTAATTTATACTTTTCATAAATAAATGTTTAACAAAATATTAAATATAATAAAAAATATAAACTTAACTATAATTTAATATGATCAAATATTCTATTTTTAGGACATTGGTTAAAAATTATATTTGAAATTATAAATTATATAGGTTTTGTAGGTTTTATAGGTTTTATAGGTTTTATAGGTTTTATAGGTTTTATAGGTTTTATATGTTTTATAGGTTTTATAGGTTTTATAGGTTTTATAGGTTTTATAGGTTTTATAGGTTTTATAGGTTTTATAGGTTTTATAGGTTTTATAGGTTTTATAGGTTTTATAGGTTTTATAGGTTTTATAGGTTTTATAGGTTTTATAGGTTTTATAGGTTTTATAGGTTTTATAGGTTTTATAGGTTTTATAGGTTTTATAGGTTTTATAGGTTTTATAGGTTTTATAGGTTTTATAGGTTTTATAGGTTTTATAGGTTTTATAGGTTTTATAGGTTTTATAGGTTTTACAGGTTTTATAGGTTTTGTAGGTTTTATAGGTTTTGTAGGTTTTATAGATTCTATAGATTTTTTTATAGATTCTATAGATCTTCTATAGAGATTTTATACATTTTACAAATTTTATAGATTTTACAGATTTTATATATCTTAAAAATTTTACAGATTTTACAGATTTAAATTATATATTTTATAGGTTTGTTTTATAGAGATTCTATAGATATTCTATAGAGATTCTATACATTTTAGAGATTTTTTAGATTTAAATTTTAAGTTTTGTAGATTTTTTTAGATTTTATAGATTTTTTTATATGTACTATACAGATTCTATAGAGATACATTTTACAGATTTAATTTATAGGTTTATAGGTTTTTTGGATTTTATAGGCTTTTTTATGTTTTATAGAGATTCTATACATATTCTATAGAGATTTTATATATTTTACAGATTTTACACATTTTACAGATATTTAAGATTTAAATTATAAGTTTTATATAGGTTTTTTTATATGTTCTATAGAGATTCTACAGAGGTTTTATACATTTTACAAACTTTATAGATTTTACAGATTTTATATATATTAGAAATTTTACGAATATTACAGATTGTACAGATTTTACAGATTTAAATTATATATTTTATAGGTTTTTTATGTTTTATAGAGTTTCTAAAGATATTCTATAGAGATTCTATACATTTTACAGATTTTACAAACGATTTTTTTATGTTTTATAGTTTTTTTTTTATATGTTTTATAGAGATTTTATACATTTTAGAGATTTTACAGATTTAAAATATAGTTTTATAGGTTTTTTAGATTTTATAGGTTTTTTTATGTTTTATAGAGATTCTATAGATATTCTATAGAGATTTTATACATTTTACAGATTTTACAGGTTTTATAGATCTTACAGATTTTACAGAAATGAAAGTTTTTACAGATCTTACAATTTTTACAGAACTTACAGATTTAAATTATAGGTTTTATAAGTTTTTTTTAGGTTTTTTATGTTTTACAAAGATTCTATATATATTTTATATATTTATACATTTTACAGATTTTACAGAACTGTGAGTTTTAACAGATCTTACAGATTTTATTGATTTTACAGATTTTTTAGATTTAAATTATTTTTTTAGGATTTACATGTTTTTATAGGTTTCATATGTTTTATGAGTTTAACAGGTTTATAAAGATTTTATGGATTTTATAGAATATTTAGGCTTAAGAAATTATTCAGAACTTCCTGAAATTTTTACGTATTTTTAAAACTACTTAATCTATTTTATGGATATAAAAAATTTAAAAATTTATAAAAAAATTTTAGAAAATCTGTTCCATGTTGTAAATTTAATAAATTTCAGATTACTTATATATTGTATAACAACAGGTAATTTTCTTCCACATTATTTTTATTATTTCAATGATTTGTTTGATTTTAATTTTTATATTAACCAAATTATTCGTGGTCAATTTAAACCGTTAATGAACTAAGCCAAATCACCGAAAACCATTCGTCTGCCGCATCGACCGATTCAATTTCATCGAGATCAAGAAACGCCTAATTATCATAAAAAACAAATCGCCGCCTTTAAACCGTCTCCGGGGACGGTCATTTGTTAGAAAGGTCACTGAATAGAGCGTAGCCGTCAAGAAAATTTTCGCCATCGTCATTATTGCCCGGTCCCGGCACAAAAGGACTAATTTTAAATCGATAAAATTCAAATCTTTTGTTCGCCGTCCTTCGCGGAAAATTACACCACGGATCATTTGCCCTCGGTGCGCACTTTTTTATTTTACACTTCACGCCGCGGACACAAAACGGAATCACCGCCGGGGCAACAAAAGGGGCACCCGGATGCCGGGCGACGCCGGCCGCGGTTCAAGTGGTCCGAAACAAAACTGCACGTAGCAATTGTTTTATTTTTTCTGTGTTTTTGTTAGGCCAAAACTAAAACGGACCGTTGGCGAAAAAAACAAAGAAAAGAAACAATGCAACCATCGGGAACAATGGGCACGACGAATTGACAAATGGACAAGGAAGGGGTCAATTTTTTAATTTCGAAATTGAAGTGACCCCGCTTAAATAAATATTACGGGTGTCGGGTTTCGATGAACAAAACAAAAAAAAAGGGGGGGCCAGGTAGGACAAAATGGCTGGCAAAAAATGCTGCGATGCGACCGAAATTACTTTAGGGGTACGTCCCGCAGACGAATCTCGACACAATGTGGGGGGGCACTACTGGTGGCATTGTTTTGGGACGTGGTCATGCCCATGAAGTGAAGAATAAGATTGTTGTGCACGCTTTTTTTCTTTCAGCCCTCCCCGTTTCGACAATGCCCGCGTTAATTGTGGAAATTATGCAACGGTTGACGGAAGCTAGATCAGGTACTTTTGATGAGATAATTGGTTTTGGTGAATGGAGTACAGCTATGCCAAATGTGATCGGGTTGTTTAGACAATGGTTAGTTGTGGCAAAAGATATTTTAAATTGCAGAGTAATTAATGAGCCATTAAATGCATAGACTCTTTAAATTATTTTCAATTTTGAAATTTTCAAAATTTAGGCTTTTGGTGATTTTTAGAAAAAATATTACACTGATTTTATTAATTTTAAACAAATAAAAAATAATTATTCCACTTTAATCAAAATAAATTTGTAATTAATATTTAATTAGTAATTAGTAAAATTATTATTATTATTATTATTACAGTTGTATAAATAACTATAGAATTAATAACTAAATATTTATTAAATGTTTCATATAATAATTAAATTTATATATTCTAAAAACTTTCAAAATTTTTAAAATTTAGGTTTAGACAATGGTTAGTTGTGGCAAAAGATATTTTAAATTGCAGAGTAATTAATGAGCCATTAAATGCATAGACTTTTTAAATTATTTTCAATTTTGAAATTTTCAAAATTTAGGCTTTTGGTGATTTTTAGAAAAAATATTACACTGATTTTATTAATTTTAAACAAATAAAAAATAATTATTCCACTTTAATCAAAATAAATTTGTAATTAATATTTAATTAGTAAATAGTAAAATTATTATTATTATTATTTTTACAGTTGTATAAATAACTATATAATTAATAACTAAATATTTATTAAATGTTTCATATAATAATTAAATTTATATATTTTAAAAACTTTCAAAATTTTTAAAATTTAGGTTTAGACAATGGTTAGTTGTGGCAAAAGATATTTTAAATTGCAGAGTAATTAATGAGCCATTAAATGCATAGACTCTTTAAATTATTTTCAATTTTGAAATTTTCAAAATTTAGGCTTTTGGTGATTTTTAGAAAAAATATTACACTGATTTTATTAATTTTAAACAAATAAAAAATAATTATTCCACTTTAATCAAAATAAATTTGTAATTAATATTTAATTAGTAAATAGTAAAATTATTATTATTATTATTTTTACAGTTGTATAAATAACTATATAATTAATAACTAAATATTTATTAAATGTTTCATATAATAATTAAATTTATATATTTTAAAAACTTTCAAAATTTTTAAAATTTAGGTTTAGACAATGGTTAGTTGTGGCAAAAGATATTTTAAATTGCAGAGTAATTAATGAGCCATTAAATGCATAGACTCTTTAAATTATTTTCAATTTTGAAATTTTCAAAATTTAGGCTTTTGGTGATTTTTAGAAAAAATATTACACTGATTTTATTAATTTTAAACAAATAAAAAATAATTATTCCACTTTAATCAAAATAAATTTGTAATTAATATTTAATTAGTAAATAGTAAAATTATTATTATTATTATTTTTACAGTTGTATAAATAACTATATAATTAATAACTAAATATTTATTAAATGTTTCATATAATAATTAAATTTATATATTTTAAAAACTTTCAAAATTTTTAAAATTTAGGTTTAGACAATGGTTAGTTGTGGCAAAAGATATTTTAAATTGCAGAGTAATTAATGAGCCATTAAATGCATAGACTCTTTAAATTATTTTCAATTTTGAAATTTTCAAAATTTAGGCTTTTGGTGATTTTTAGAAAAAATATTACACTGATTTTATTAATTTTAAACAAATAAAAAATAATTATTCCACTTTAATCAAAATAAATTTGTAATTAATATTTAATTAGTAAATAGTAAAATTATTATTATTATTATTTTTACAGTTGTATAAATAACTATATAATTAATAACTAAATATTTATTAAATGTTTCATATAATAATTAAATTTATATATTTTAAAAACTTTCAAAATTTTTAAAATTTAGGTTTAGACAATGGTTAGTTGTGGCAAAAGATATTTTAAATTGCAGAGTAATTAATGAGAAATGCATAGACTCTTTAAATTATTTTCAATTTTGAAATTTTCAAAATTTAGGCTTTTGGTGATTTTTAGAAAAAATATTACACTGATTTTATTAATTTTAAACAAATAAAAAATAATTATTCCACTTTAATCAAAATAAATTTGTAATTAATATTTAATTAGTAAATAGTAAAATTATTATTATTATTATTACAGTTGTATAAATAAATATATAATTAATAACTAAATATTTATTAAATGTTTCATATAATAATTAAATTTATATATTTTAAAAACTTTCAAAATTTTTAAAATTTAGGTTTAGACAATGGTTAGTTGTGGCAAAAGATATTTTAAATTGCAGAGTAATTAATGAGCCATTAAATGCATAGACTCTTTAAATTATTAAAAAACTATTTAAAGAATCTAAAAATTTAAGGAAAATGATTAAATGTCCCTATATCTCTAAAAAATCTTAAATTTAAGTTTTAAGACAAAAATTTTGAAGTTTTTTATATTACTTTTAAAATATTTATTTATAATATTTCTAATTAGATTAGATTCTTTTTAAAAACCTAAAAAGTTAAGGTAATTGATTAAATTGTCTTTTATCTCCAAAGAATATTAAATTTAAGTAATTTTGAAGTTTTAATAATTGAAAATATATATAAGAATGTTAAATTTGTTTACAAATTGTCAGTTGTTTGTTTTAAGGTGTTTTTGTATTATATTTAAAATATTTGATTCTAATATTTTTAATTAGATTAAATTTATTGTTATCTTCAATGTTAAAAATAGTAAAAAAGCAGAAAATATATTAAATAAAACGATAAAGTAATTTCATTAATTTTAAAAGAGTTTAAAAAACATTTCCTCCCAATTAGCCACCTCGACCGGCTGTGCGACGTCTCATAAAAACACCCGACGCGTCTCCTTCGGGCAGAAGAAGGGTGTAAGTGTTTCGTCCCTCCGGAAAAAACGTCGACGCGCGACATCTCAACCTCCCCCCCCCACCGCCGTACGGTGACGCGGGGGACGTTGGAGGTGCGGGGTATTTTTTTTTAAGTGGTCGAGGGAAAAAGTGCGGCGAAACGGGTTGCGCAAATTGAATAACCCGATTAGCGTTACTTCCGCGTAATTTTTTCGACGCCCGCGCTTCCCCGGTTTTTAATCTGTTAATAATGTCTTGAACTTTTATAATTTCGTTTTCGGCGGAGCGAATTTTCGGGGACGGTTTTCCGGGGTCGATTTTTTAATATCTTGTGCGTGGGTTTCTTTAAGTTTATGACAAGTTTCTCTAAGAATCATAATAAATTTCATTTTTAAAATTAAAGGAATAAGACATATTGTTAATAAGAAATAAATATTTTAACAATAAATAATTTAAAAATTATTTTCAGATAAACAATACAATTGTTGTTAACAATTTAATTATTTGATAGTTTTACTTTAATTAAGAAGAACTTTCCTTATAACTGAATTTTATAAAATTTTGGTGTTTTAAATAACAAAAATAATTATTCCTTTTTAATCGAATTAAATTTGTAGTTAATTAATTATTAAATAGTAAAATCATTATAAACCTATTTTTTCAGTTGTATAAATAATTATATAATCTTAAACTTTTGAAATTTTCAAAATTTAGCCTTTTGGTGATTTTTAGAAAAAATATAATACTGATTTTATTAATTTTAAACAAATAATAAATAATTATTCCTCTTTAATCAAAATAAATTTGTAATTAATATTTAATTATTAAATAGTAAAATTATTATCACCCTATTTTTACAGTTGTATAAATAAATATATAATTAATAGCTAAATATTTATTAAATGTTTTATTAAATAATTAAATTTATATATTCTTAAAACTTTAAAAATTTTTAAAATTTAGGTTTTTGGTAATTTTTAGAACAAATATTGTACTGATTTTATTAATTTTATGCAAATAAAAAATAATTATTCCTCTTTAATCAAAATAAATTTGTAGTTAATATTAATTATTAAATAGTAAAATCATTATAACCTTATTTTTTCGGTTGTATAAATAAATATATAATTAATAACTGAATATTTATTAAATGTTTTATATAATAATTAAATTTATATATTCTTAAACCTTTGAAATTTTCAAAATTTAGGCTTTCGGTGGTTTTTAGAAAAAATATTATACTGAATTTTAAACAAATAAAAAATAATTATTCCATTTTAATCAAAGTAAATTTTTAGTTAATGATTTAATTATTAAACAATAAAATCATTAAAACCCATTTTTTTCTATTGTATAATTAATAACTGAATATTTACTAAATGTATTAAACAATAAAATTATTAGAACCCAATTTTTTCTATTGTATAATTGATAACTGAATATTTAATAAATGTTTTATATAAGTACTAATTAAATTTATATATTCTTTAATAAATATCTAAAATAAATAGCACAGTTTTTTATAAGACTTTAGAATTTTAGAACATTTTTTATGTTTTTGATGTTTTATAAAATAAATATTTACTGATTTTATTATTATTATGCAAATAAAAAATCATTACTCTCCCAAAAAAAAAATTGTAGTTAATGATTTAATTCTTAAACAATAAAATCGTTAAAACCCAATTTTTTTCTATTGAGTAATAATTAAATATTACTAATTAAATTTATATATTCTTATATATGATTGAATAAAATTAATAGTACAGTTTTATTGATAAGATTTTATGTTTTATAAATTTTAGAAAATTTTAAAATTTAGAAAGTTTCTGATGTTTTATAGAATAAATATTATACTAATTTTATTATTTTTTTACAAATAATATATAATTAATTCTTTTTAATTAAAATAAATTTATAGGTAATGATTTTTTCCATTGTATAATTATTATACCTGAATATTTACTGAGTGTTTTATATGTACTAATTAAATTTATATATTATAAATAAAATTAATCGTATAGATTTTATAAGATATAATGTTTTAGAAATTTTAAATTTTAAAAGATTTTTAGTGTTATTTAGAATAAATATTGTACTGATTTATATAAATAAAAAAAATAATTTCTTTTTAGTGAAAAGAAATTTAATTAACAATTTAATTAATAAAATAGGAAAATCGTTAAAACCTTAATACAAAGATAATTAAATTTCTTTTGATAAAAATCTTGAATTTAACCCAACTGGTAAAAAATAATAAAAATCTCCATCAATAATTTCGTTTAGAACCACCGTGCCCGGAGTGTCTTCTCCCATTCTGACGAATTAATTCCATACTTTATCATTTGCATTTTCTTGATTAGTTATCGATTACTTATATATTGTTTTCGCCCTTTTTTAATGTAAATTAAATCGAAACCGCGTACTTTTTAACCGGGGGGGTGCGCTTAATTGGCTCTGGGAATATTTTTCGGTTTTGCGTTACTTCTTCGTTCGATTCTTCGCCTTTTCTTATTTCTCACCGAGGACGGAATTGGTTACTCGAATTACATCAGTTGGTCGGACCTAATTACCATAATTTTAACATTAAAAATTCCAACGTCGTTTTTTTATAAAATTAAGTTACTTATACTTGATTACATGGAGAAAGTTCTGGACAGTACAATGGCAAAAATAAGTAACACAAAATAATATGAAAAAAAAAAATAGTTTAGTTAAAAAAGCTTTCAAATAAACTATAATTTAAAACTATTTCTGATGACAAATTTTTAGTATTAATTAACAACCGGTGTTTACAACAAAAATGTAAAGGGGTGTAAGGACGAATCGGGAACAAAATCCCGAATTCACATCGGCATCCGGGCATTTATATGTTGCGCGTAATTCCGAAATAACAAATACATATAGAATTTCATTAAACACACCATCCCAATCTATGTGCGGTTTGATTCTTCTGTTAACGTGTCCAGCCCCGCCGGATAAAATCAATATGCGGGCCCCGTTATTATCGCCCGTCCCGGGCCCCGTTTCGCGAAAACACTGGTTTGACAAATTTTAGTCAAATAGTTTGATGACTTTGCGTTAGCCGATCACGCGATTATTTGCGTCTAATTATCGCCGACATTTTTAATCGGATATTTGTATTCGGACCAGTCCGCCTACGATTGGATGGCGGAACTGATGTTAATTTTAGTTTAATTCTGTTTGGTTTGTTACGTTTTCGTTTTGATTGGGTTTTTGGTTTTGTGCATTTTTTTGCCGGGTTTAAATTAAGCTGAACTAATTTAAAATTCGGGGGTAATTTCAATTAATTACGAATTTATTATTCATGGTAGAGTTGTCAAGATCACAAAACACTGTTACTAATTTAGAATGTTTAAAGTTTGTATTAAATTTTATCACATTTATATAATTTTTTAGTACATTAGTAAATTTATTTTAAAAACTTTCTTTATTCCAAATGTAAAATAATGTAAATTTAATTAAATATTTATATGTTGGTAATTTAATTTGTAATTAATTTTATAAAATTTCAGATTATGTAATTAATATTTGACTATTTTAGTAAATAAATCTATAAGACGGAATTTTTACTTTTACTAATTTAGAAAGTTTGGAAGTTGTTTTAAATTTTGTCACATATTATACATTTTTTTAAAAATTAGATAGTTAATTCTAATAATTTTATTTATTCTAAATGTAAAATAATGTAAATTTAATTAAATTTTTATATGTTGGTGATTAAATTTGTAATTAATTTTATAAAATTCCAGATTATGTAATTAATATTTGATTATTTTGGTAAATAAATCTATAAAACAGAATTTTTACTTTTACTAATTTAGAAAGTTTGGAGGTTGTTTTAAATTTTGTCACATATTATACATTTTTTTAAAAATTAGTAACTTAATTCTAATAATTTTATTTATTCTAAATGTAAAATAACGTAAATTTAATTAAATATTTATATGTTGGTAATTTAATTTGTAATTAATTTTATAAAATTTCAGATTATGTAATTAAAATTTGACTATTTTGGTAAATAAATCTATAAAACAGAATTTTTACTTTTACTAATTTAGAAAGTTTGGAAGTTGTTTTAAATTTTGTCACATATTGTACATTTTTTTAAAAATTAGAAAGTTAATTCTAATAATTTTATTTATTCTAAATGTAAAATAATGTAAATTTAATTAAATATTTATATGTTGGTAATTTAATTTGTAATTAATTTTATAAAATTTCAAATTATGCAATTAATATTTGACTATTTTGGTAAATAAATTTATAAAACAGAATTTTTACTTTGACTAATTTAGAAAGTTTGGAGGTTGTTTTAAATTTTGTCACATATTATATATTTTTTTAAAATTTAGTAAGTTAATTCTAATAATTTTATTTATTCTAAATGTAAAATAATGTAAATTTAATTAAATATTTATATGTTGGTGATTAAATTTGTAATTAATTTTATAAAATTTCACATTATTTAATTAGTATTTGACTATTTTGGTAAATAAATCTGTAAAACAGAATTTTTACTTTTACTAATTTAGAAAGTTTGGAGGTTGTTTTAAATTTTGTCACATATTATACATTTTTTTAAAAATTAGTAAGTTAATTCTAATAATTTTATTTATACTAAATGTAAAATAATGTAAATTTAATTAAATATTTATATGTTGGTAATTTAATTTGTAATTAATTTTATAAAATTTCAGATTATTTAATTAATATTTGACTATTTTGGTAAATAAATCTGTAAAACAGAATTTTTACTTTTACTAATTTAGAAAGTTTGGAGGTTGTTTTAAATTTTGTCACATATTATACATTTTTTTAAAAATTAGTAAGTTAATTCTAATAATTTTATTTATACTAAATGTAAAATAATGTAAATTTAATTAAATATTTATATGTTGGTAATTTAATTTGTAATTAATTTTATAAAATTTCAGATTATTTAATTAATATTTGACTATTTTGGTAAATAAATCTGTAAAACAGAATTTTTACTTTTACTAATTTAGAAAGTTTGGAGGTTGTTTTAAATTTTGTCACATATTATATATTTTTTAAAAAATTAGTAAGTTAATTCTAATAATTTTATTTATTCCAAATGTAAAATAATGTAAATTTAATTAAATTTTTATATGTTGGTGATTAAATTTGTAATTAATTTTATAAAATTTCAGATTATTTAATTAATATTTGACTATTTTGGTAAATAAATCTATAAAACAGAATTTTTACTTTTAATAATTTAGAAAGTTTGGAGGTTGTTTTATATTTTGTCACATATTATATATTTTTTTAAAAATTAGTAAGTTAATTCTAATAATTTTATTTATTCTAAATGAAAAATAATGTAAATTTAATTAAATTTTTATATGTTGGTGATTAAATTTGTAATTAATTTTATAAAATTTCAAATTATGTTATTAATATTTGACTATTTTGGTAAATAAATCTACAATACAGAATTTTTAATGTTATTAATTTAGAAAGTTTGATGTTTCTTTTAAATTTTGTCACATATTTATACATATTTTTAAATATTAACAAGTTAATTTAATAATTTGATTTATTCCAAACGTAAAATAATGTAAATTTAATTAAAATTTCAAGAAAATCGGGGGTTTTTTAATTAGATAATCAATTGTGCCAAGAAAAAAATAAACGATATATTATTTAAAATTTCCAGCAATTTAAAAGACAAAAGCACTCGTTAGTTAGCTTAATTAATTAAAAGTTATTTATTTTCTGGATCCCGAAACGAGCCCGGATTATCTCAATTAATTGTCGCGAAAGATTTTAAACATCTCAACAACAAAAGAACGAAACGAAACGAAAGCGACGAACGGGTAAAAAAAAAATAACAAAATCGGAACAGAGAAACAGTTCAAGCGACGAATAAAAGAAACAAACGACGAAATAACAATTAACAATCGCGAAACAAGGGACGAAAATCGATGGTTCCTTTTCAGTTGTGCGCGGAGGTGGTGCGGGGTGAGGTCGGGGGGTCGATTCAAAAGCGCAACGGGGGCAATTAAAAATGATCTAAAAATAACAAAAGTGGGAAAACTTAATTGGCGCGGAGAAAACGGCCCCTCACTCTCCTTCTCCGAGAATTGGAAGTTTTCTAGTTTTTCGGTAATTTAATTTTCGGCTAACGGAGCCGCACTGACGTTTATTGTTTTTTAATTAGCCGCCCGAATTAATTAAGGCAACGCAAAAAATAAATAATTGAGTTTTTTGTGTGTATGTATTTAAGAAATGTTAAGGGGTTGTTTCGTGTTCGGTTAAACGTCGACAACAGGTTGTACGCAGTTATGCACACAAAAATGTTTGGAGTGTTAATTATTATATTACGCAAAAAATATATTGTGATGTAAATTGTAATTTACATAAAAAATTGATAAACTTAATTTTGTTTTTAATTTAGAATAACTGAACTTATTATATCAAATTTTATAGAATTTAAAAACAAACATAAAAATTTAATTAAATTTTTAACAATTTCAAAATTTGTTTTATAGATTTATTTACTAATTAAATAAGGTGAAATTTTATAAAATTAATTAAATTTACATTATTTTATATTTGCAATTAATAATTTATACGTATGTATAATATATGACAAAATTTAAAACAAATTTCACACTTTAAAACAAAATAAATAACAGTAAAATTTCTGCAAATTTTCTCAAATCGTCAAATATTAATTACATAATCTGAAATTTTATAAAATTAATTACAAAATTTAATCACCAACATATAAAAATTTAATTAAATTTATTTTATTTTTCATTTGAAGTATATAAAATTAATTAAGAAGAATTAACATACTAATTCTTAAAAAATGTATAATATGTGACTAAATTTATAACAAACTTCAAACTTTCTAAATTAGTAACAGTAATAATTCTGTTTTATAGATTTATTTACCAAAATAGTCAATTATTAATTAAATTATCAGAAATTTTATAAAATTAATTACAAATTTAATTACCAACATATAAAAATTTAATTAAATTTGTATTATTTTATATTTGAAATATATAAAATTTTTAGAATTAACTCACTAATTTTTAAAAAATGTATAATATGTGACTAAATTTAAAACAAACTTCAAACTTTCTAAATTAGTAACAGTAAAAATTCTGTTTTTTTTTTTGGATTTATTTACCAAAATAGTCAAATATTAACTAAATAATCTGATATTTTATAAAATTAATCATAAATTTAGTCACCAACATATAAAAATTTTATAAAATTTACATTATTTTATATTTGGAATATATAAAATTTTTAGAATTAACTTACTAATTTAAAAAGTATATAATATGTGACAAAATTTAAAAAAACTGAAAAACTTTCTAAATTAGTGACTGTAAAAATTCTGCTTTATAGATTTTTTTACCAAAATAATCAAATATTAATTAAATAATATAAAATTTTATAAAATTAATTACAAATTTAATCACCAACATATAAAAATTTAATTAAATTTAGATTATTTTACATTTGGAAGATATAAAATTTTTAGAATTAACTTACTAATTTAAAAAAATGTATAATAAGTGACAAAATTGAAAAAAACTAAAAAACTTTTTAAATTAGTGACTGTAAAAATTCTGTTTTATAGATTTTTTTACCAAAATAATCAAATATTAATTAAATAAGATGAAATTTTATAAAATTAATTACAAATTTAATCATCAACATATAAAAATTTAATTAAAATTACAATATTTTACTTTTGGAATAATTAAAATTTCTAAAATTAACTAACTAGTATTAATTAAATAATCTGAAATTATATAAAATTAATTACAAATATAATCTCCAACATATAAAAATTTAACTAAATTTACATTATTATAAATTTGGAATAAATAAAAATTTTAAGATTAATTCGTTAATATTTATTTATGTAAGCAAAAAAATAGTCTAATATTTATTAAATAATCTGAAATTTTATAAAATAATTGGGATTATTAAACTTTTCAAATGTTTAAATTAGTAATTATGTTCAGTAAATTGTTTTTTAAAATTTATTTACGTTAAAATGTTTTGACTTAATTAAAAAAATTTTATCAAATATATATGTATAATAAAGTACAATTAAAGTTTTAGAGAAGTAACTATCTAATTAAAAACTAACAGTTTTCCGAAAATTTCACATAATTGTTTTCTCAATGCTTTAAGAAACAATTCTTTTGTACATTACGGAAACACATAACATAAAAATTGTTACGTTAAATCCTTTATGGTAACAATAAGTAATGCAAAACATAATTGACAACCAAACATCATATATCAGTGTGATGATATGGTAAACCGGAAACGCTTTTAACACTAAAACCAAACAAATTCAACATCGAAGGAACACAAAATTCCCATTTCACCCTCTTCCGCAAAACAGATGTTCCGCATTTTGAAAAATTAGGACCGCCACGTGGCCGGCACCGTAGCAAACAAAAATGGAAAAATCCTGTCCTGCCAAAGTGCAAATACTGTGAGTGCGCCGCATTTTTTCCATCGTCCTGCCAGCCTGTCCGACTCTAATTGCAGGCCGTACACAGTCCCCCGGAATGATGTATGGGCTTTTTGTTCAGTTGATGAACATATGAGGTACGAATATATTTTATTCAAAACTAACTCTGCATTATCGGACCGGCGGTGCAGTCGGCGGCGTTGCCGGGGACGGCGACGCCGTCC
Organism: Aethina tumida; assembly: GCF_024364675.1. Lineage (NCBI taxonomy): Eukaryota > Metazoa > Arthropoda > Insecta > Coleoptera > Nitidulidae > Aethina > Aethina tumida. The sequence continues at coordinate 15,311,427 of NC_065440.1, read as the reverse complement.
AACGGACTGGACGACCGATCCGCCGATAATTCCTATTTGTATATGTCGGAATCGTGCACATTTTGTCCAACTATATCGTGATATATGATTGAGCCTAATTGCAAATACTGAAAATAACGTGAAATATGAACTGCATTCCGCGATTTTATATATAAAATATCATATAATATATTTCACACACACAACCCCCCCCCTCCCCAGCACACCCCGGCCGTGCCATTGATTTATTTTTGTTTTTTAGCAAACAATGCAAACGGAAAACGGGGCGAATTAATTGCGTTTCGGGATCCGGGATATTGAAAAATAAAAAATTTGTTTTTCGTCCGCGTGATTGATGACATCGTTACGTTGCCAATGTCCGCGGGCCGAAATGGAAATGTTTTACTATATGCACATGTATATATATAAAATTTATTTTTTTACTATCGAACCATTTTTTATTGTGCTATTCCACCGTGGAAATACTATTTCAGCATGAAAACAAATATTAAATTCGTTTAAGGGATGTTATATATTAATTATTATTGATATTATATTATAATGCACGTTAATAAAACATTATTTGTTTTATTTGATGTTTCTCTGGAAATGGGAATAATAAAAACCCTTTTTACTAAATGTAGAAGGTTTATTAATATAATATAATAAATCTATATATATATAATATAATAAAAAAATTAAAGTAAAAAAATGTTACAAATTATTTATTAAAGCTATTGAAATAATTATAAATTTATTAAATTAGGGTTTTCATATTTTTAATTATAAAATAATAATTTTATTATATTATATTAAAACTTTTATAATTACAGAAAATTATTTTTTCTGAATTTAATTTTTATTAATAATAGTCAAATTTAATACAATTTAAAAAAATTTAAGTATTTCTGATATTATTGTAAATTAATCATCTAAAATAAATCTTAATAAATAAAATTATGAAAAATATTTGTTTTAATTTGAATATGATAATCCATCTATATTAAATTAAAATATTAATTATAGAAAATTAAATATTTTTAATTTTTTAACAGATGTCAAAAAAAAAAAAAATAAATTTGAATTTTCAAAATGTAAATTTTTCGAATTGTTTTTAATTATTATAAAATTAACTTTCCAAAATCTGTGTTCTAAATATTATTATATATAATAAATTCAAAATAATTAATTTTAAAATTTAATAAATTAATGAAATTTTAAGTTTTTAAAGAATTAATTAGTAAATGTGGCACCAAATTTTTATTTAGCAACATTGAAACAATATAATTCCTAAATTATTAAATTCCTATATAAACAAAAAGTTATAATGTTTAAAATAATGTAAAAAAGTAATTAGTTCATCAAAGTATTTTATAATAAGAGAGAATTTAATTAGCAAAAACTATACAAAATTTTTATTTATCAACATAAAAACTATAAAATTAATGAATTATTAAATTACTACACAAAAAAAACTTATAATTTTTAAACAATATAAAAAAGTATTAATTAATTAAAATCATTAAAGAAATTTTAAGTGTTTTATAATAAGAGAGATTTAATAAGTAAAAAGTATACATATTTTGTAATTATCACCATAAAAACTATAAAATTAATGAATTATTAAATTACTATACCAAAAACTTATAGTTTTTAAACAATATAAAAAAGTATTAATTAATTAAAGACATTAAAGAAATTTTAAGTGTTTTATAATAAGAGAGATTAATAAGTAAAAAGTATACAAAATTTTTATTTATCAATATAAAAACTAAAAAATTAATGAATTATTAAATTACTATACAAAAAAAAAATATAACTTTTAAACAATTTATAAAAAAGTATTAATTAATTAAAGACATTAAAGACATTAAAGAAATTTTATGTGTTTTATAATAAGTAAAAAGTATACAAAATTTAATTATATTATGTTACTATACAAAAAAACTTATAAATTATACACAATATATTAAAAAGTATTAAATAGTTAAAGTAATTAAAGAAATTTTAAATGTTTTATAATAAGACAGATTTAATAAGTAAAAAGTTTACAAAATTTAATTATATTAAATTATTATAGAAAAAAAAACTTATAATTTTTAAACCATATATAAAAAAGTATTAATTAATTAAAGTCATTAAAGAAATTTTATGTGTTTTATAATAAGGAAGATTTAATAAGTAAAAAGTATACAAAATTTTTATTTATCAACATAAAAACTAAAAAATTAATGAATTATTAAATTTCTATATAAAAAAAAACTTATAACTTTTAAACAATTTATAAAAAAGTATTAATTAATTAAAGACATTAAAGACATTAAAGAAATTTTATGTGTTTTATAATAAGTAAAAAGTATCAAAAATTTAATTATATTAAATTACTATACAATGTATATTAAAGTATACAAAATTTTTATTTATCAACATAAAAACTAAAAAATTAATGAATTATTAAATTTCTATATAAAAAAAAACTTATAATTTTTAAACAATATATAATTAATTAAAGAAATTTTAAGTATTTTATAATAAGAAAGAATTTAATTAATAAAAAGTATACAAAATTTTTATTAACTAACATAAAAACAGTAAATAAAAAATTATAATTTTTAAAAACATATTGAAAGGTAATTTAAAATTAAAGTCATTAAAGAAATTTTAAATGTTTTATAATAAGAGAGAACTAATAAGTAAAAACTGTACAATTTCAAAATAAAAACAATAAATTTACTGAATTATTATTAAATTCCCATATATATTTTTTTTAAATATATAAAAAAGTAGTTAAAGTTAAAGAAGTCATTAAAGAAATTTTAATTATTTTATTATAAGAAAGAATTTAATTAGTAAAACATTTTTTTTTTATTTCCCATCAAATTAAAAACTATTCAAAACTTTTATTTACCCACATAAAAACAATAAAATTACTAAATAATTAAATGGCTTTATAAAAAAATATATAAAAAAGTTGTTTGAAATTAAAGTAATTAATTAAATTTTGAAAGAGGGAATTAATTAGTAAAAACTATACAAAATTTTTATTTACCAACATAAAAACAATAAAACTAATGAATCATTAAATTTTAATATTAACAAAAATTTACAATTTGTTTAAGAATAAAATTTCTATTGTTGTTATGAAATTTACAGCTTTATTTATTTATTTTTTAAATTTCCTAATATTATTTAAGTTCAAAATAGTTATAATAATTAAAATGTTTAGTGTTATATATAAATAATTGGAATAAAAGTTGAATAAAGAATTGTCTAGTATATACTAATAGTTAAAAAATAAATTAAATATAATATTGAAATCAGTCACAGACAGACACCAACAAAGGCACAGAAAACAAAATGGAATTATTCAGTTCACAAACAGAGGCCGAAACTGAAAAATACAACAAAACGTGTGTGCACTGGCAGCGAAACGAAATTCAATTATTGTGCAACTAATCAAAAAATAATAACGCAATTCAAAAACACAACGCGACACGCTGCACGCGCACAGATAGCGCAAAATACACGTTGTTTATAATAAATTTATTAAATTTCCTAGAGTGAATCGACCGATACCTGAACGGGAAAAAAACATCGAACGTAATATATATGTGTTACATCCCCTTCACAGTTTTGAAATATACCTATATTATGAATTTATCATGGCAAAATGGCCGGAGGCGACTTTTTTTTACAGAACAGAAATGCATATTGCTGAACAAACAAAATCTCACACAACTGCCTCCCTGTGTGTGTGTATGTGTGTGTGTGTGTGTTGTATTTATTTATTAGTTGTCATTTGCAAATAAACTGATTGGAAATTAGTTTTATTAGTGCAAATACCACGAACAATGCTCACGTTGTATTTATTTGCCTCAACATAAATAAAAAATGATCGTGCACAAATTGGAAGTGAGCCACAACACCAAACGTCGGGAGCCTGTCAGGACGTTAGTTACTTAACACAGCTTAGGTAACGAACACAGTTAATCATTTTTATTAATTTTATAAAACAAACCAGAACGCATCATAATTCACCGCGATAATTGAATTTAAAAATTAACCCGAGACAATTACGGAAATGGATCCTGCTTAAGGTCCTGAATTTACGAGGCGAAGAAGTGCCGCGACGCGTCCGCCGTAATAATTCGCTGAAAATTGATAAACCGACCACCACGTGGAATTGGCGGCGTTAACGCGATTGTCGTTAAAATTTACGCAAAACACGACGTACGCACACACGCGATAATTCGACCGCGATTCCCATTATGACGGCCGATTTGAAAAAGTCGACCGACGTTTAATCGTCGGTTACGATTGGACAATTAGTTTTCAATTTCCTCTAGGTCGATTTCTGGCTTAACCTTGTTTCGTTGGACGGACACAATTGTCCGACTTTCTGACGCTTGTCGTCGATTTTGGAGTGAGGCCGGTTTGTTAGTTTTGAGGTATTTTTATGCTGTTAAATAAGTTACATTAAGTATTTTAAGTAACATATTTAATCTAATCAATTGTTTAATGTTTAAAATGTTCAAGAAGCTTTACTTAATTAACTGAATAGTTAAATATTTTGATATTTTATTTAAAATTAGTGTGAATAACAGACAATAAAGACTAATTTATTATTCAATTTAGTTTTTCTTAATAATTTTTTTGTGCGTATCCCCGAATGATCTGAAATTGATCGTAGAACGTTAAGACCGAGAGTCGGACGACGGCGGTGCGGGACGGGAAAAATGGGTCCGTGAAAAATTCAATTACAAAATGAAATTAATTTTCAGTCTTTTAATTATGGCGGGAGCAAGTGGAAGTGGCCCGCGATAGGCGAAAAAGGCGCCAAGACGGACGGCGGGATTAAGGAGCGGATTTTAAGAAATGAACTCCAATTAAACGCCGATTGTGGAGACGAGCGGAGAGAGAGAAAAATTTATTAAAATTTAATAAGTGACGGGGGGACGGGGGGTGGGCGTTGGTGCGGGCGGCGAATCAAAGTTCACATTTTATGTGGAATTGGCCAAATTAATTTTTTGCCACGGTCCGACATCTAATTGAATCACTGATTAAGGAATCGTCGTATCGGGGGCTCCGGCTGTCAATTCGGTACTAATTAAGAGGGTTTTTTGTATAGACAAGATGTTATATTTTACTTAACTAAATATTAATAAATCGTAATAAAAAATCAGTATTTAATTTTAAAATATTAAACAGATCAATCACGTTTAATTACCTTTTTCAACTTCTTCTTGTCCTTAAGAAATCAATTTAAGGGAAAAAAATAAAAGTTGTACACAGATATATATTTTTAGTAAATTTATTTTTAAGGAATTAATTTAAATTTTTAATTAATTAATTTTTTTTAAAAACAATTTTTTAATCATTAAAAATAAATAAATATACATATATATATATATATATATATATATATATATATATATATACATATATATATATATTATAAGTTAATTACACACTAAATTTTTACCATGTTTCAGATTATTTTTATTATTTATTAATTAGATAGTTTAAATATGATATTTTATTTTAAATTTGTTTAAAAAGTTGTTTTAAATTAATTTCTTAAATATATACATATTGAAAAAACAATATTTTCTGTATCAATTTGATACTAATAAGATATATTTTGGACATAATGTGAAATTTTCATATATATTTCAGTTAACTAAACATTTATTAGTTAATATAGTGCTTTACTAGTTAGATTGTTCAGATATCATATTTTATTTGAATTTATGGAGAACAACAAATAATTTTTAAACTGTTTGGGAATTTTTAAGCAAATTATTAAATTTCTATACAAAAAAAAAATATAATTTTTAAACAATATATAAAAAAAACTAATAAGTAAAAACTGTATTTATTAATTAGATAGTTTAAATATGATATGTTATTTTAAATTTGTTTAAAAAGTTATGTTTTAAATCAATTTCTTAAATAAATACATATTGAAAAAACAATATTTTCTGTATCAATTTGATACTAATAAGAAATATTTTGGACATGTGAAATTTTCATATATATTTCAGTTAACTAAACATTTATTAATTAATATAGTGCTTTATTAGTTAGATTGTTCAAATATCATATTTTATTTGAATTTATGGAGAACAACAAATAATTTTTAAACTAACATATTTTTATTGTGTGTTTAAGAAGTTACGTTTTAAATTAATTTCTTAAATATAGATTAACTAATAAACACATATTGAAAAAAATATATTTTTTATATCAATTTGATACTAATAAGATATATTTTTGAAATAATGTGTCATTTTCAAACATACAATATTTCAATTAACTAAACATTTATTAGTTAATATGGTGTTTTATTAGTTATGTTGCTCAAATATCATTTTTTATTTGAATTTATGGTGAACAACAAACAATTTTTAAACTATTCGGAGGTTTTTAAGCACATATAAAATTTGTCAAAAATTTAATTAACTTAAACATATTTTTATTTTTAATGTGTTTAAGAAGTTACGTTTTAAATTAATTTCTTAAATATAGATTAACTAATAAACACATATTGAAAAAAATATATTTTTTTATATCAATTTGATACTAATAAGATATATTTTTGAAATAATGTGTCATTTTCAAACATACAATATTTCAATTAACTAAACATTTATTAGTTAATATGGTGTTTTATTAGTTATGTTGCTCAAATATCATTTTTTATTTGAATTTATGGTGAACAACAAACAATTTTTAAACTATTCGGAGGTTTTTAAGCACATATAAAATTTGTCAAAAATTTAATTAACTTAAACATATTTTTATTTTTAATGTGTTTAAGAAGTTACGTTTTAAATTAATTTCTTAAATATAGATTAACTAATAAACATATACGGAAAAAACATATTTTCTATATCAATTTGATACTAATAAGATATATTTTGGAAATAATGTGACATTTTCATATATATAATATTTCAATTAACTAAACATTTATTAGTTAATATGGGGCTTTACTAGTTAGGTTACTCAAATATTATTTTTTGTTTGAATTTATGGTGAACAACAAACAATTTTTAAACTATTTGGAGGTTTTTAAGCACATATAAAATTTGTCAAAAATTTAATTAACTTAAACATATTTTTATTTTTAATATGTTTAAGAAATTACGTTTTAAATTAATTTCTTAAACATAGATTAACTAATAAACACATATTGAAAAAAAAAAACATATTTTCTATATCAATTTGATACTAATAAGATATATTTTAGAAATTATTTGACATATTCAAACATATAATATTTCAATTAACTAAACATTTATTAGTTAATATGGTGCTTTACTAGTTAGGTTGCTCAAATATTATTTTTTGTTTGAATTTATGGTGAACCACAAATAGTTTTTAAACTATTTGGAGGTTTTTAAGTACATATAAAATTTGTCAAAAATTTAATTAACTTAAACATATTTTTATTTTTAATATGTTTAAGAAATTACGTTTTAAATTAATTTCTTAAACATAGATTAACTAATAAACACATATTGAAAAAAACATATTTTCTATATCAATTTGATACTAATAAAATATATTTTAGAAATTATTTGACATATTCAAACATATAATATTTCAATTAACTAAACATTTATTAGTTAATATGGTGCTTCACTAGTTAGGTTGCTCAAATATCATTTTTTATTTGAATTTATGATGAACAACAAACAATTTTCAAACTATTTGGAGATTTTTAAGCACATATAAAATTTAACAAGAGTTTAATTAACTTAAACATATTTTTATTTTAAATATGTTTAAAAAGATACGTTTTAAATTAATTTTTTAAATATATATTAACTAATAATATATATATATAATATATAATATATAATATAATATATCAATTTGATAATAAGACATATTTTGGAAATAATCTGACATTTTCAAACATATAAGTTATATTTTAAATAGATTAACTAAAAACTGAAAAAAAAACATATTTTTTATATCAATTTCATAATAATAAGATATATTTTGAATATAATGTGAATTTTTCAAACATATTTCAATTAACTAAACATTTATTAGTTAATATGGTGTTTTATTAGTTAATTAGATTGATTAAATATTTTATTTAAATTTAATTAAATAACAAATGATAATTTTTATACTATTTGGAAAATGTAAAATGTGACAAAAATATAATTAACTAACTCATTTATTTTAGTTTATAATATGTTTAAAAATTATTTCATATTAAAATCTTAAAAAATAGATTGACTAATAAATACAAACTGAAAAAAATTTAATATCTGTATAAAATAATTCATTAACTGGCCAGCTAAACCGTTAAATTTCATGAATTTATCAACCACCAATTACACGACCTCTAAAACAGGGAACTGAATCCCGTAACGCTTTCGTAAATACACACATAAAGCGGCGTGTTAACGAGACGCACATAGAAAACGTAAAAAAGTAAACCGAAAAAAAAAGAACCGGGACATCTGCCCCAACGTGGCCAATGTCCCTCCGTGTTTGACCTTTTTGTTTGCTGACCCCTCATCATTATTTAGAATCCTTCCGCATTTTTTTTCTCGTCCGGTTACATCTAATACCTGAACTGGTCCATTGTTCCTGTGACCCCTTTCTCCGTTGCATCAACCGTGTAACAGTTGCACGTTTATTTAATTCGTTCGAGAGACAAAATTTCAACGTGATGTCACAAGAAAAGTAACTAACGGAGAGAGACGTTCCTCGGAATTCTAATTTCAGATTTTTCGTCCCGTCATTTTTATCGTCCCTTCACAGTTCTGTGGGTCCGGACGCGGCGGAGGCGCGAAAGAAACGATCCTTTTTAATACTTTTTCTCTCGCCGACCTCACCCCCGATAAAGTGTCTGTCAAGTTGATTGGGGACGTCGTCGTCTTCCACCCCGTTCGGGGCTTCGAGACCGCAGCGTCTGCTTCAAAAATTCACCCCCAATATTGGCCCAGATCCATCAGTAGGACTGCAATTTTTTAAATTATTTTCGAATTCATTTTTAAAACGTCCAACCCGAATGAAATATTGCACGCGTCCGACTAAATAAACAAAATATGTATTTTCTATATTTCGCCGGTGGAATTACAATTTCGATTGGAATTGTTGCCGCATTCGGGCGGCTAAAAATTGTTCGCCATGTTATTTTGCGTAATTGAAAATAAAATGTATTCGGATATGAAATAATAATAGAGCAAATAATAATGGGGCAGGAAAAAAATAAACAGTTGTGCTGCAGAGAGAATTCGTCAGAATTAGAATTTTCCGCATGCACGGGCCCTGTCCCGGCACTAAAAATCTGCTTTTGTTGAAATTAAAAATAACAACAACCGCTCCGGGAATATTTTCATAGCGGATATGTTTTCAATATTCAAAATGCATATTATTGATGGAAACATAAATAAAAAATATTTTACATTTTTTGTGTTTTTTTTTTTATTTATTTATCATGTTCTGTGATTTAAATGGTGCTTTTAGTGTACACTTTTAAAAAAATATTAAATCATCTCTTTTAGTCTTCATTTAAAAAAAATTGATTATAAGTTCCTTCAATTTCTTATTACGTATTTTCATAAGTATTCATAAATTTTATTGAGTCCCTCAATTTATAGAAACTATTGACGCTGATCTTCTTAAGTATTCAGTTAAAAAAAATTGATTAGAAGTTCCTACAATTTCTTATTATGTATTTTTATAAGTATTCATAAATTATAGTGAGTATCTCAATTTATAGAAGCTATTGAAGCTGATCTTTTTCAGTTCTCAGTTAAAAAAAAATTGATTACAAGTTTTCACAATTTATTATTATATTTATTTTTAAGTATTCATAAATTATATTGAGTCCCTCAATTTATAGGAACTATTGAGGCCGATCTGTTTAAGTATTTAGTTAAAAAAATTGATTACATGTTTCTACAATTTCTTATTATGTATTTTTATAAATATTCATAAATTATATTGAGTCCCTCAATTTAAAGGAACTATAAGTATTCAGTTAAAAAAAATTGATTACATGTTCCTACAATTTCTTATTACGTATTTTTATAAATATTCATAAATTTCAATTTACAGGAACTATCGAGTTTGACCCTTTTTGTCATTAGTTAAAAAAATTCATTACAGGTTTCTGCAATTTCTTGTTATGTATTTTCATAAGTATTCATAAATTTTATTGAGTCCCTCAATTTATAGAAACTATTGACGCTGATCTTCTTAAGTATTCAGTTAAAAAAATTAATTAGAAGTTCCTACAATTTCTTATTATGTATTTTTATAAGTATTCATAAATTATAGTGAGTATCTCAATTTATAGAAGCTATTGAAGCTGATTTTTTTTCAATTCTCAGTTAAAAAAAAATTGATTACAAGTTTTCACAATTTATTATTATATTTATTTTTAAGTATTCATAAATTATATTGAGTCCCTCAATTTATAGGAACTATTGAGGCCGATCTGTTTAAGTATTTAGTTAAAAAAATTGATTACATGTTTCTACAATTTCTTATTATGTATTTTTATAAATATTCATAAATTATATTGAGTCCCTCAATTTAAAGGAACTATAAGTATTCAGTTAAAAAAAATTGATTACATGTTCCTACAATTTCTTATTACGTATTTTCATAAATATTCATAAATTTCAATTTACAGGAACTATCGAGTTTGACCCTTTTTGTCATTAGTTAAAAAAATTCATTACAGGTTTCTGCAATTTCTTGTTATGTATTTTCATAAGTATTCATAAATTTTATTGAGTCCCTCAATTTATAGAAACTATTGACGCTGATCTTCTTAAGTATTCAGTTAAAAAAATTGATTAGAAGTTCCTACAATTTCTTATTATGTATTTTTATAAGTATTCATAAATTATAGTGAGTATCTCAATTTATAGAAGCTATTGAAGCTGATCTTTTTCAGTTCTCAGTTAAAAAAAAATTGATTACAAGTTTTCACAATTTATTATTATATTTATTTTTAAGTATTCATAAATTATATTGAGTCCCTCAATTTATAGGAACTATTGAGGCCGATCTGTTTAAGTATTTAGTTAAAAAAATTGATTACATGTTTCTACAATTTCTTATTATGTATTTTTATAAATATTCATAAATTATATTGAGTCCCTCAATTTAAAGGAACTATAAGTATTCAGTTAAAAAAAATTGATTACATGTCCCTACAATTTCTTATTACGTATTTTTATAAATATTTATAAATTTCAATTTACAGGAACTATCGAGTTTGACCCTTTTTGTCATTAGTTAAAAAAATTCATTACAGGTTTCTGCAATTTCTTGTTATGTATTTTCATAAGTATTCATAAATTTTATTGAGTCCCTCAATTTATAGAAACTATTGACGCTGATCTTCTTAAGTATTCAGTTAAAAAAATTGATTAGAAGTTCCTACAATTTCTTATTATGTATTTTTATAAGTATTCATAAATTATAGTGAGTATCTCAATTTATAGAAGCTATTGAAGCTGATCTTTTTCAGTTCTCAGTTAAAAAAAAAAATTGATTACAAGTTTTCACAATTTATTATTATATTTATTTTTAAGTATTCATAAATTATATTGAGTCCCTCAATTTATAGGAACTATTGAGGCCGATCTGTTTAAGTATTTAGTTAAAAAAATTGATTACATGTTTCTACAATTTCTTATTATGTATTTTTATAAATATTCATAAATTATATTGAGTCCCTCAATTTAAAGGAACTATAAGTATTCAGTTAAAAAAAAATTGATTACATCTTCCTACAATTTCTTATTACGTATTTTTATAAATATTCATAAATTTCAATTTACAGGAACTATCGAGTTTGACCCTTTTTGTCATTAGTTAAAAAAATTCATTACAAGTTTCTGCAATTCCTTGTTATGTATTTTTATAAGTATTCATAAATAATACTGAGTTTCTCAATTTATAGGAACTATTGAGGTTGACCTTTTTTCCAGTTTATTTTTTATTATATTTATTATATATATATACACGTTGTTACAATGTCTTATTATGTATTTTCGTAAGCTCTCATAAATTATATTGAGTCTCCTAACTTATAAGAATTATTGAGACTGAAGTTTGAGAGTAATATTCTTCTAAAGTATTGAATAAAATAAGCTGAAAAAAATAAAAAATGACGAACGAATTAGTAAAAGCAACCTCCAGAACAATTTTGAGTAAGACGACAACAATTACAAAGTAATTTTAAATAAAAAAACACAAAAAAAATTAACTTGTAACACTTTTAAACAGCTGCAAGATAAATGGCTTTCTTTGCGCCCCCCCTTTTTCTACAAGACGCATTTAAGTTCGCCCGAAAAAACATGTTATTAAAACCTCCACCACGAAAAACTTCCGTTGCTGTTCGTTGTCCGGCACAACTCCTTTTGTGAGGTTTTTACGCCGCCACCGTTTAAAACGAAAGATTTATCTATCGTATAACTCTTATTCTCCTTCTTTTTCGCCGACATTCATTTGTTTGCCACAAGCCAACCGGGCTTCTTTTTAATCCCCGGCACCAACTTTTTCCAAACTTCGGCGGCGATTTATGTGCACGGCGGCCCGCGAGAAAGTTGAGACACCCGGCTAACTAAACAAACTAAAATATTGACACGCGGAAGCGAAAGCCGGACGAAATCAATCCGGTAAAAAACAACGTTACCTGATCCGACAGGCCCTTAATCTCAACCCTTTACGGTCGTGTTTGCGGATATTTGTGGAGCGGTGAGCGAAGGTCAACAATGAAACGGGCCCGTTGTCCAGACGGGGCAGATGTTACTTACTTACTTACGGGACCGTCCCGTTATTGTTTTATTCAGTGTTTTTTTTTTTTTTTTTTGTTTGATGGTCGACCGTGAAAGAGATGGACCCGACCGTTTTATTCCGTCAACCCCATCGGGGTTTTAATAAGCGGAGGGGTCAATTGCAGTCCGTGTCTGTATTGTTGCACGTTAATTTCGGGAAGCGTGCCAAAAATTTTCACGTCCGCGTTTTCTAGGGTGGCTTGGTGCGTTGCAGAATGTGTGAAAAAAAACAGCAATATTAATTATGGTTGAAAATGATGTGTTTTTACCAGATTGGGGTTAATTATGTGGTTAATTAATTTATAATGTGTTATCAAACTTAAGCGACTCCACAAATATTTAGAATATGACTTTTTATGTGAAAACAAGAAATACAGTATAAAAACAAAATAAAAGCTTAAAAAGTTTTAAGCATTCAGTTTATTTAAATTAGTATTTAAGAAAATAATATTCTCTAAACTTTATATTTACTCAATATTCTTAATTTTTATGATATTCAACTATTATTACACATTTACAATTTTTAGTCAATTTTTTTAGATGAATACTAAAAAAGATCAGTCCCGATAGTTCCTCTAAACTGAGAAATTCAATACAATTTATGAATACTTATAAAAATTCATAATAAGAAATTGTAGGAACTTGAAATCAATGTTTTTAATTGAAGACTAAAGAAGATCAGCCCTTATAGTTCCTGTAAATTGAGAGGCTCAATATAATTTATGAATACTTATAAAAATACATTATAATAAATTGTAGAGACTTGTAATCAAATTTTTTAACTGAAGTATAAATAAGATCAGCCTCAATAATACTTACAAATTGGGAGACTCAATATAATTTATGAATACTATATAGAAATATGTAATAAGAAATTGTAGGAACTTGTAATCAATTTTTTTAACTGAAATCTTAAAAATATCAGACTCAATAGTTACTTTAAATTGAGATAATTCAGTTAATGAATATTTGTTATTTGTAAAATTAAATTATAATATTTTTTCACAGATATTAGTCTAAAATTATAGTACTATTAATTTATTTGATATATTAATATTATAAAGTTACTATATACTTAGAAAAAAGGGTAAATTATTTATTTTCATCACGGCCATTTTAAAAAATATTCTGTTGCCCATTCAATTTGAACGAAGCGTTTCTCCCCCATTCCGACGTTAATCGAATTTCGCAAAATTAATAATATCATCATATCACAAACGTAAAATTGTAAATTTTACAAAAACATCAAAGCCTAAAAGTCGCAACGATGCACCGATGACCATCAAAAACAGCCAATCCGTATTGATTTTTCCTACGGCCTTTCATCTTAAACGAAGTTAATATACGACCACCACCAACCACCCCCCACCCCCCCCATAACACGGAATCAGATGTGCGCTTTTTCGCCCGGCTGCATTATTTTTACACCCTCGTTGCATTCGGCGTGCACCTCCCCCACTAGGACGAACGTAAAAATGGATACCGGCCATTTTTAAATTTGATATCCCGCATTAAGCCGACAACTGCGGAAGAATAAAAGTATTAGGGGGGCCGGGGCGATTTGATGGAAGTTTTGTGTGACTTGGGACTTTTTCAAAAGCTTTATTGTAAGGATTTGGGGTGGTGGCGTAATTAGGGAATTATTAAGGAGCGATGATTAAATTGGCCAGGGGCTATTTGATGCGACTGTGTAATTAAAAATATCATTTTTTGTCTGCTCTATGTCTTGATTTGGTTTGCAATGGTGGACAGTACTACAATAAATGTTACCAAATTAAAAAATTGACAAAATGTTCATAATCATGTTGATTGTGGACACAATAAAATTATTAAAACAATTGTGGATAACAAAAAATATCATTTTATGTTTGTTGTATGTTTTGGTGCTAAAATTTACTGATTGGCAATAATAGACAGTACTAAAGTAAACGTTACCAAATTAAAAAATTGACATAAGGTTCAGAATCATGTTGGTTGTGGACACAATAAAATTATTAAAACAATTGTGGATAACCAAAAATATAATTTAATGTCTGTTGTATGTTTTGGTGCTAAAATTTACTGATTGGCAATAATAGACAGAACTAAAGTAAACGTTACCTAATTAGAAAATTAACAAAAGGTGCATAATTATGTTTGTTGTGGACACAATAAAATTATTAAAACAATTGTGGATAACGAAAAATATCATTTTATGTCTGTTTTATGTTTTGGTGCTAAAATTTACTGATTGGCAATAATATACAGTACTTAAGTAAACGTTAACAAATTAAAAAATTGACATAAGGTTCAGAATCATGTTGGTTGTGGACACAATAAAATTATTAAAACAATTGTGGATAACCAAAAATTTCATTTAATGTCTGTTGTATGTTTTGGTGCTAAAATTTACTGATTGGCAATAATAGACAGTACTAAAGTAAACGTTACCAAATTAAAAAATTGACAAAAGGTTCATAATCATGTTGGTTGTGGACACAATAAAATTATTAAAACAATTGTGGATAACCAAAAATATAATTTAATGTCTGTTGTATGTTTTGGTGCTAAAATTTACTGATTGGCAATAATAGACAGAACTAAAGTAAACGTTACCTAATTAGAAAATTAACAAAAGGTGCATAATTATGTTTGTTGTGGACACAATAAAATTATTAAAACAATTGTGGATAACCAAAAATTTCATTTAATGTCTGTTGTATGTTTTGGTGCTAAAATTTACTGATTGGCAATAATAGACAGTACTAAAGTAAACGTTACCAAATTAAAAAATTGACAAAAGGTTCATAATCATGTTGGTTGTGGACACAATAAAATTATTAAAACAATTGTGGATAACCAAAAATATAATTTAATGTCTGTTGTATGTTTTGGTGCTAAAATTTACTGATTGGCAATAATAGACAGAACTAAAGTAAACGTTACCAAATTAAAAAATTGACAAAAGGTTCATAATCATGTTGGTTGTGGACACAATAAAATTATTAAAATAATTGTGGATAACCAAAAATATCATTTAATGTCTGTTGTATGTTTTGGTGCTAAAATTTACTGATTGACAATAATAGACAGAACTAAAGTAAACGTTACCTAATTAGAAAATTAACAAAAGGTGCATAATTATGTTTGTTGTGGACACAATAAAATTATTAAAACAATTGTGGATAACGAAAAATATCATTTTATGTCTGTTTTATGTTTTGGTGCTAAAATTTACTGATTGGCAATAATATACAGTACTTAAGTAAACGTTAACAAATTAAAAAATTGACATAAGGTTCAGAATCATGTTGGTTGTGGACACAATAAAATTATTAAAACGATTGTGGATAACCAAAAATTTCATTTAATGTCTGTTGTATGTTTTGGTGCTAAAATTTACTGATTGGCAATAATAGACAGTACTAAAGTAAACGTTACCAAATTAAAAAATTGACAAAAGGTTCATAATCATGTTGGTTGTTGACACAATAAAATTATTAAAATAATTGTTTATAACCAAAAATATCATTTTATGTCTGTTGTATGTTTTGGTGCTAAAATTTACTGATTGGCAATAATAGGCAGTACTAAAGTAAATGTTACCAAATTAAAAAATTGACAAAAGGCTCATAATCATGTTGGTTGTGCACACAATAAGATTATTAAAACAATTGTGGATAACCAAAAATATCATTTTATGTCTGTTGTATGTTTTGGTGCTAAAATTTACTGGTTGGCAATACTGCCAAGTACTAAAAAGAATGTTGCCAAATTCAGAAATTAAAATATTAATAACCACGTTGATTGTGAACGAAATAAATTTGTTTATTTAAGTAACTTAAAAGTAAGACATAAGTGAAATATGATACTGACCTTACGTTTTGTTGCGGCGTTACAATCCTAGTCCTATTGGAATGAACACTAGCACATAACACTATAAACACTAAACTATTCACACAAACTTAACACTAAAACTTAACACTTATGTACAATGGGGGTGGAAAAACTTAATAACTATAGCCCGGATATTGCACGAATCCTGAGTTGAGTTACTCGTGTCTTGCCCAATCTTGCTTGGTTACACATTTAAGCTTAGCCCAAAGGGAATTTAGATGTTGCCCGAAAATAGTACACTGACATTATTTTTGTTAACTTTTCGAAATTAATAGTTTAATTAATTAATTAATTTTTGGTCGCGTTTAAAGGGAATTTGGCCGCTACATCCGTCCGTTACAATTTCGAAAAGTGCACTAAGGTGTCCCCCGGTGGAGGGGGACGCCGTGGCGAAACGGGCGTCTGGAAAAATGCGAATTTTTTTGCAAAAAAAAAATCGGACGCGATGAATTAAACAGGTATGGGGGGGCACACGCATTGTGTTTGTCCCCCTTTCGTGCCGTGGTCAGACCCTTTGTCCGGGTGCCGGGATTGAGACGGAAAAAAATGCCGGACCGGACCGCGCCAACTAAGGGGGCCACCGGGTGAGGAACTGCAGACATCCTCATCGGTACGATCTCAATTAACTCTAATGGATTTATCGTTGATATCAGTGAATTGTGCTTGTCTTCGGGTATTTTTGAAACCTACCTGAAAAAAAAAATCAATTTGAACAATGTGAAAATCAAAATAAACGGGTGTTAAATATTATGTTTATTTATTTTAATATTCTCTGAGATAATTTAATTAGTTTTCAATTTTTATTGAGCTCTGATTGTTTTTAATTAAAAATAATAATAATATAAAATATGTTTGTATTTTAAAATATTCTTTAATATATTTATTAAGTTATATTAATATATATTTTAAAGAAATCTAATTGGTATAAACAATTTTTATAAATTAACAAAATCGGTATTATTAAATTTTTGTGGTCAATTTAATTTATTTTAAATTTTTGTGATATAATTTAATTGGTTTTCAATTTTTATTAAACTGTGATTGTTTAAATAAAACTTATAAAAAATATATGTTTGTATTTTAAAATATTCTTTAATATATTTATAAAGTTATATTAAAAATTTTTTCATAAATCTAATTTATAAATTAACAAAATTAGCATTATTAAATTTTTGTTGTCTGAGAGATAAGTTAATTGGTTTTCAATGTTTATTAAACTCTGGTTGTTTTAAATTAAAAATAAACCATAAAATAAAATATTTTTATATTTTAAAATATTCTTTAATATATTTATAAAGTAATATTAATATATTTTTTTATAAATCTAATAAGTATAAACATTTTTTATAAATTAACAAAATCAGTATAATTAATTTTTTATTGACAGTATAATTTATTTTAATATTATATGAGATAATTTAATTGGTTTTCAATTTTTATTAAACTTTAGTTGTTATAAATTAAACTTAATTATAAAGAATATTTTTTATTTATTTATAAAGTTATATTAAACATTTTTTTCATAAATATCTAAAAAAAATCAATTTGAACAATGTGAAAATCAAAATAAACTGGTGTTAAATATTATGTTTATTTATTTTAATATTCTCTGAGATAATTTAATTAGTTTTCAATTTTTATTGAGCTCTGATTTTTTTTAATTAAAAATATTAATAATATAAAATATTTTTGTATTTTAAAATATTCTTTAATATATTTATTAAGTTATATTAATATATCTTTTCATAAATCTCATTAGTATAACATTGTCTAAAAATTAACAAAATCAGTATTATTAAATTTTTGTTGTCAGTTTAATTTATTTTATTATTCTATGAGATAAGTTAATTGGTTTTCAATTTTTATTAAACTCTGGTTGTTTTAAATTAAAAATAATCCATAAAATAAAATATTTTTGTATTTTAAAATATTCTTTAATATATTTATAAAGTAATATTAATATATTTTTTCATAAATCTAAGTATATATAAACATTTTTTATAAATTAACAAAATCAGTATAATTAAATTTTTGTTGATAGTTTAATTTATTTTAATATTCTCTGTGATAATTTAATTGGTTTTCAATTTTTATTAAACTCTGGTTGATTTAAATTAAAAATAATCTACAAAATAAAATATTTTTGTATTTTAAATTATTCTTTAATATGTATATAAAGTTATATTAATAAATTTTTTCATAAATTTAATTGATATAAACATTTTTCATAAATTAACAAAATCAGTATTATTAAATTTTTGTTTTTAGATTAATTTATTTTAATTTTATGTGAGAATATTTAATTGATTTTCGATTTTTATTAATTTTTGGTTGTTTCAAATTAAAAGTAATAATAAAATAAAATATTTTTGTATTTTAGAATTCCTTAATATGTTTAAAAAGTTATATTAATATATTTTTTCTTAAATTTAATTGATATAAACATTATTTATAAATTAACAAAAACTTAAATTAAATTAAAAATAGACATAAAACAATTTTTTATGTCCATCTTTTATCTACCTTTACTTTTATAAGTTTCTTCTTTAATTGTGATTAATATAAACAATTTTTGTAAATATGAATATGCCTAAATTATTGTTAAAATAATATTTTAGTTATTATTTCTGAAAAAAGATTCTGTATTTTGTTTTACAAACGTAACTCAATATTTTCAAATAATATATTTGAATTATATCTTGTGTGCGTTGAATAAAATATACAGCATACACATACGAAAAATCAATACTGCATCACATATAACAAAATTAAATTAATTTATTTTATTCGCAAAACTACAAATATCAAAACATTTTCAATAACCATTGTACGTATTTGATTTTTACGACTAAAATCATGTATTACAATAAATTATATATGAACATTTATTATATAATTAGTTCAGATTTTATCCATCCCCCAATCGCAGCATCCGATCTTCGCATATCCATCGCACACAATTATAAACGTCGAATCGGCGCTTGTGTGTCACATCATAATGATACAATAAATACGAGATGCGAACGCAACAAAACGGGGCCAAAGAAAAACAAACCGCGGGGCCGCGATTACCGAAAACAAACCGGGGCCCCCGCTTTATATATTTGAACGATGATAATCGGCGGCCGATCAAATCCGCATGCAAAATTCATGCGGATTTTCCGTTTGTTTTGGTAATTCCGGACTTTCGCGTGGCCCGGAATTCCCGACGCCCGCTCGCGGCGTCCTCTGTCATCGCTGGACCGAACCACAGTAAAGCGCCACCTCGCGTTCGGTAGCTGCATTCAAAAGTAAGCGGGGACCGGCACCGGCGCACAAAAAAGGGGCTGGGGTGGCCGCAAAAAATCACCCTCGCGTTTTTTTGCGACCGGGGGTTGCCCGAGTCTGGGGTGCTCCGTCGGCAAATATTTGGCGGTGGGTTATGATATGTGTTTTTTTATGCAGGCTCTATTTGTTTGATTTTAAATAGTTTTTTTTTTTGTTCGAGGGCTCAATTAAATGTGATTATGATCACTATTGTAGTTTGATGACGTGTTTATTGCCCGGGAAAAAAATGCGAATGCATTTTATTATTATTAACACATCAATTGTGTGCCTTTTAATTATGTAATTTTCAATTACATCTTTTTCATATGTACAAGCCGATGATGAAAAGCCGATAAAAACATAATGTGACTCAAATTACGTTAAGTATACACCTAACGTTTAGATCATCGTGTACGATATTAATATAGTGGTAATTAGTGATTATGTATGGAACTGCAAATTACATCAGGATGTAGATTATCCACACCCATTTCCTGCAATGTCAATATGTTAAAACGTGAGTTTTCGCGAATTACCTGATATAAAACAA
This sequence comes from Aethina tumida, assembly GCF_024364675.1. NCBI lineage: Eukaryota > Metazoa > Arthropoda > Insecta > Coleoptera > Nitidulidae > Aethina > Aethina tumida. The sequence continues at coordinate 15,290,889 of NC_065440.1, read as the reverse complement.
CGATTAGAGGCGTTGAGAGTGGAAAATTATCGGTATTAGTGCGGAATGCAAGGAGATTTATTTATTACCGGGGGGCACATTCATATAAATTTTAATAATTAATATAAGGAAGCTTGGGTGGAAAAAAGTTCATTGGTCACTGTTAATTTACATTTTAACAAGTGTTATTGCCGCAGGTTAAGTATGAAGGTATAATTCACATGTATTAACAAATTACAACTCAGACAATAAGGAAAAAAGTCTTACCTCAATTACGGCCGCATTTTTCCCATCTCCACGCCAAATCCCAAGGAATTAAACAGCGATTATCGCCGCACGGCGGCGCCGAGGCGATGGAGGATGGAGGAAAAAAAAAATAGGTACCCACGCCGCGGGAAGACGAATGCGGGGCGGGCAATTAGCATTTTGAGGAAGCCACCGGCGTTAATAAGACGGTGCGCGGCCATTTTGCTCGCAGTCATTAATATGAAAATGTCATTATACAAAAAGAATTCTTTGTCTCTGTCGCTGGTAGTTATCTCTCGGTTCGGGCCTTTGGGGACGCCTTTCTCGGCGACTTTTCTTGTGCCCCGTTTCCGCCGCCTTCGCCTCTCCCCCGAACACGGTCCTCCGGGTCGCTCGACTGATGTCGCACGTCGGGTCCTGGAAATGGGTTTTCGGTTTTTATCTTTGAAACTTTTATCTAAACTTATCATTTAGTTACATATTTTATTTGTTAAATATTCTATGTGACTGATATATATATGGTATATCTAACCCGGAAGATGTATCAAATTGTAAGGACTTATTGGTCAAGTTCTAAAGTTAATTAAGAGCAGGAAACATAAACATTTTAATGCTATTATTAAATTATATTAGAAGTTTATAGTTTTCAATTGCTCCTTCTATTTTAACTTTAACTTCATTTTCACTCCCACTCTCAGCCTTAAATCTTCAACCTCAACCTCCAATTGTCAATTTCCAATCTCCAATCAAATACTCCGTACTTCCAAATTTCAGTTTCAGTTTTAACTTGACACGGTTGATACTGATTCGGAAATCTCGTAAGATTTATCAGATTCATAAGTTTTAAATGATTTAGAAAATAGAAAAAATCGATTTATAAAATGTCTCTACAAAATCTACAAGATCTACAAGATTTTCAGGATTTTCAAGATTTTCAGGATTTTCAAGATTTTCAAGATTTCCAAGATTTTCAAGATTTTCAAGATTTTCAAGATTTTCAGGACTTTCAAAATTTGTTCAAGATTTTCAAGAAAGATTTATAAGATACACAAAATATATACACGATTTACAAGATATACAAGATTTTCAAGGTGATTTAAAAGATTTACAAGATTTACAAAAATCACAGGTTTCTCAAAAATTTGCAAGATTCATAAGATTCACTAGATTCCCAAGATTCACAAGATTAAAAAGATTCACAAGATTAAAAAGCTTCACAAAATTAAAAAGATTCACAATATTCACAAGATTTACAAGATGTACAAAGATTTACAAAATTTACAAGATTTAAAAGATTTACAAGATTCACAATGATTCACAATGATTCACAAGATTCTCAAGATTCACAATGTTTAAAAGATTCAAAATATTTAAAAAAATTCACAATATTTAAAAGATTCACAAGACTCACAAGATATACAAAATTTGTAAAATTTACAAGATTTATGAGATTTGCATGATTGACATGATTTACAAGATTTCTAATATTTATAAGATATTTTCGAGATTTACAAGATTCACTAGACTTTCAAGATTTACAAGATTTGAAAAATTTACAAGATTTATAAGATTTACATGATTTGCAAGATATACAAGATATTTTTAAGACTTACAAAATTTACTAGATTTAAAAAATTCACAATATTTACATGATCTACATGATTTGTAAGATATACACGATATTTTCAAGATTTACAAGATACAAGATATACAAAAGTACAAGATGTACAAGATAGATGTACAAGATGATTTACAAAATTTGCAAGATTTAGAAAATTTATAAGATATATAACATAAGATTTATTAGATTTACAAGATAACACATAAGTTTTATAGATAGTATAATTATTATAACTGTTATAACTTTTATTAATTTATTTTTTATGGCTTTAATTTTACATTAGTTTTATAAGATTTCTAAGAAGATATTTATAAGATAAGATAAGATTTATAAGATTATTATAAACTAACACAGCCAAAATATATTTACAGCACTGACAAAAATTTAATTAACGTATAACGTAAAAGTAATTTGCAAACATTCAAGAATATACAAAAAGTGAATCTTAGGTTTAATTTTTTTAATGTTTATCTAATTAAGAGCACGAAAAAAAGGGGGCAATAATGTCTCTTAGATGAAATAAAATGCTAAATGAGTTTGAGCTGTTCCAGTTTAAAACGACTTAATAATCAAGTTGTATAACCATCTAAAAAAAGTCCACTGTTTTGAATTGATTAAGTTTCATCGCCCTCATTATCTGGATTGAGGTCGGTAGAAAGACATTCAGGAAAGTGGATACGTTTATCCGCCACACACACATACACAGACACACACACACACACACACAGAGAGAACTCCGTCTAGATAAATCGCAAACGTCTAGTAGAGGCGTTACGGCGAGTGATAGATAACCCTCTTCCAGGGGAAAGAACAGTTTCTTTGCCTAACGAGCACTTTGCGGGTGAATCTAATGGCCTGTCTCAGCGTTTTCTTTTTCCGTCTTATTTATACCTCCCCCGTGGTTTCGTTACGAATTAAAATAAACTTCGTTTAATCAAGTCAACGATAATTAAACATTAAACACGAAATTCGGTTTCTTAAAACACTGCGAGAGCTTCAAATACATATACATATATAAAAAAAAACCAGATCGAAAACCCCCCCGTTTATTTGATGTGCAAATATCCACCCCGGTTTTTTGTTCGGCGACGCGTTACGGGTTATTTTTCGGATGAAAATGTAAATACGTCGCTAATTAAAAAGGACGGAAAAGTGAAAAAGCTTGTCCGTAAGTCCGCGTTTAAGTGAAAATATAAATTCTCCCTCACGGTCTCCGGCACATAAATATTCATATTCCTCGAGAAAAAGTTTTCTTTCATACACCCGCACATACGTGTCCGGCTGCATAAAAGAACCGGACCGCTTTTTTGAGGGTTGAAATATGGCGGTTTCGCGGGGGGGCTAATTTAATTATTTAATTTGATGGAGAAGTTTCACGTAAAAAGGAAACTCATTAATATTTCAAAAAAACGTGGATGATAGTGGTTAATTCTGTAAGTTGGAATTCATATTTTGATGGCGGGTTTGGGCTTGACTTTGTTCTACTCGTTCGTTGAATTAAATGAATTAAAACTGTGGGTTGAGTAGATGTCTTCCTCAAATGAGTTAAAGTTAAAATTAATCAATATTTAAATATTAATTGTGATCTAATATGCGAGGTCATTTTATTGGAAATTTATAGATAATTTTGGTGAAGTTTATTGGTACGTCATAAAGTTAAATAATAAAATTAATGTGACAGGAGTAAACCAGGCGCCTTCCCCATCGTTATATCTAATTAACCGATTGATTGACCAGTTTAGTAACGCTTTATTAATCCACATATTTAAAAGAAATATTATTAAATATAATTTATATTTAAAATAGGGAATTTATTAATTAATCAGCTTCATAGAGTCGATAAAAGACATTCGAAATATTATAATTATACAATAAATTATATTTTCGTAAATCTTTTAACATTTTACAACAAATTCATTAATTATTTTAATGCATAAAACTCTGATATTATTATTATTTTACAATTATTTTATTAAGTTAATAAAAAACAAATAATTTAATACTAATATTTCAATGTATAGTATTTTTAACAAACTAAAATTTATAAGATTTATAAGTTTTATGAGATGTAATATTAAAAAAATATCTAAGGTTCATACTTATAATAATAAAATTATAAGAAAGAAGCAATCTATAAGATGTATAAGATTCATGAGTTTTATAGTCTATAATAAAGATAGCATATCATAATAAGAAATATAACATTCATGTTTCATAGAATTTATAAGTTAAATAATTATAAGACTCATACAATTAATAAGTTTTACTAAATTCATAAGATATATAGAAATTAAGAGATTTATAAGATAAAAAATAATAAGATTTATACAATTAATAAGTTTTACAAAATTCATAAGATATAGAATTTAAGAGATTTATATGATAAAAAATCATTAGATTCATACAATTAATAAGAAGTATAAGATTGATATGTTTCATAGAATTTATAAGTTAAAAAAATATAAGATTCATAGAATGTTTTATAAGATTCATAAGAGATTTTAAGAGATTTATAATATAAAACATCATAAAATTCATAAAATATGTTAGATTCATAAAATTAATGAGTTCTATAGTATATAAGAGATTTATAATGTTAATAAGATTTACAAGGTTCATAAGATATACAGAATTTAAGAGATTTATAAGATAAACAATCAAAAGGTTCATACAATATGTGAGATTTAAAAGAATCTCATCATCATCTCTCAATCTATGATATATAAAAGATTTACAAGATAAGATAATTAATAATAATGTAATAAAATTCAAGACAAAAAATCATAAGAATCATACAATTAATAAGATGTTTAAAATTCACAACTTTCATAGAATTTTGAAGATATATATTATAAGAGGAAAAATTGTAAGATTCATACAATTTGTTAAGATTCTCAAGTTTTATACTGTATAAGAGATTTATAAGATAAAAATCATAAGATTCATTCAATTAATAAGATGTACAAAACTCATAAGTTTTATAAAATTTTGAGATGTATAAAGAAATTATAAGATTGATACAATTTATAAGATATATAGGACTCATAAGTTTTATATAAATTAATACATTTATAAGAATAGAAAATTCATCATATATAAGAATTTAATATATTCTTATTATAGATGAGATTAAGATTAAAAAAGAATTTACGATTCATAACAATTACTATAACAATTATTAATTTAAAAAATCCTTAATTTTTATTTTTTTTTTTTTTTTTGTTTTTTTTTTCTCCATCAATACCTTCCCCGATTGTCCGTTTTTTCGATCGCCGTCCCGCCGAACGCGAAAAAACCGACCCGAACGCCCCCCACCAGCCGACCGACCGGCCGCGCGCTCGCTCCCCACTCCGGCGCGCTCGTCTCGAAGACGCCGCGCGTCGCGGCGCCGCTGCGAAAAATCGGCCGCCTCCCGCGATATAAAACGCGAACGGCGCGCCCGTGGCAAAAGAAAGCGCGCCGTGACGGACACTTCCTCCCCGCTTGTGCGGGGCGGCGGGGTGGTTCGTCGGAGGGCGAGCGGGAGCGCGGGCGGCGGGCGTGCGGGGAGGGGGGCGCACCGGAGAGAAAAACTTCTTCGGCGCGGGCCGGCCAATGGGAGCGGGCACGACGTTCGTGTGTTTTATTGATCGCCGGCCGCCGCCGCCTCAGACGTTCGGGACACTGCACGGCGCGCGAGGACTCTTCGGGATTTTCGTGTTGCGGGTCGCACGGCGGACGCGGCCCGGAAATGGGGTGGACAAGAAAAATTTTAAAAATAGTAAATTATTTAAATAGGGTACAAAATCTAAGATAAGATATATAAGATATATAACATATATAAGATAGATATATAAGATATATAAGATATATAAGATATATAAGATATATAAGATATATAAGATATATAAGATATATAAGATATATAAGATATATAAGATATATAAGATATATAAGATATATAAGATATATAAGATATATAAGATATATAAGATATATAAGATATATAAGATATATAAGATATATAAGATATATAAGATATATAAGATATATAAGATATATAAGATATATAAGATATATAAGATATATAAGATATATAAGATATATAAGATATATAAGATATATAAGATATATAAGATATATAAGATATATAAGATATATAAGATATATAAGATATATAAGATATATAAGATATATAAGATATATAAGATATATAAGATATATAAGATATATAAGATATATAAGATATATAAGATATATAAGATATATAAGATATATAAGATATATAAGATATATAAGATATATAAGACATATAAGATATATAAGATATATAAGATATATAAGATATATAAGATATATAAGATATATATATATAACTTATTTCGTTTCCTAAAAATTCACAATGTTTATAAGGATCATAAGTTTTATACCATTAAGAAAATTTGTAGGATTAACTAATTCATAAAATTATAAGAATTATGATTTTAACTTACTTAGCATACATATTCTTATTCCAAAAACATAGAATTAAACAACTCGTTAATAACTTATTTAGTGTTTTTCACAGATATTAATCTATCCAATTGTTTTCTGCCGTTCGTGGTACGGTGCGACGTTCCTGCTCCGTTCCTTGCCGCGTTTCTTGGACTGCGGAGAGAGACAGAGACGGACCTGACCGGCCGTTTCTTTTTAAAAAGGGCGAGCGACTACTTCGCCGCCCCGCCACCATCGCAACGGCGTTCCACGCGCAACGTCGGATTCCCTACGTCGGTGCATCGTCAACTGCCCTGCCGTTCTTTTATTGTATATACTGAATCTTAATGTTCATTTTTTTAATGAAGTAAAATATTCATTATGTCTATTTTGTCATGTTTTATTTTAGATTATTTGGTTTATGTGAATTAAAGAATCAGAAACATTTAGAACTGAAATAATTTAAAAAAAAAATCTAATTAATAAGATATACATAATATACAAATTTCATGAAAGATATATATTAACTATAACGTTTTTATAAGTTTGATAAAGCTAAAAAAGGATTAAAAGTACGAAAAAGTAAGATAACGAAAAATTTACAGGACTGATATTATTAAGAGGTCCTCATGAATTAAAGAATTAAAAATATTTAGAAACTAAAAATCACTTAAATATTGCAAAATTAACAAGATATACATAATTTACAAGCTTCATAAGTGATTTAAATCAATTATAATTGATAAGATTGTCAAAATTATGAAATTTTCACTATTTAATAAATTTAAGATATACATTAATGCCCAATTAACAATATGTTTATTATTAGTAAATTATCAATATAGAAAAAAGAGGATTTACACATCATTAAGATATTCTCAACACATACAAGATATATACAAATTGGAAGATTTATGTGAATTAAATGATTAAAGATATTCAGAAATTTAAGATTTAGAATATCGCAAAATTAACAATTATAATTATTTAATACCCTTTAAATTTTACTAGTTTTTGATTGACAATGTTTAAAACTTCACATTTAATAGATTCTAGATATACATTATTAACAAAATAACATATAAATTTATAAAATAATAAGATATACATATTTTACAAGACTATTTAAAAAAAAATGTATACAATAATATATAGAAATATGCAAAATTAATTGTATAATTTTTTTATATTTAAAAATATGCAAGGATACAAAAAGGTATAAGAATTGCAAGAAGATTTACAATATTTATTTAATTAAAAAAGTAGCAATGTATACAATATTTACAAGATATTCAAGATCAATGGATTTTGTTTTCTACTTCATCAATTTTGAAATAAATATATACAAGAATACAATAAAACACAAAGAAACAAGAATTACTGGATTTATAATATTTAAGATATATACAACAATTAATTAATTAAAAAACTAACAACATATACTTTCAAAAAAATATTAAAATTCAACAGTTTACGTCGTACACGATGTTATACGTGAATTAAAGCATTAAAAATATTCATAAATTTAAGATTTAGAAAAATTAACAAGATATACATAATTTATGTTCATTTTTATTACGTATTATTGTTTAACCCTTTTTAAATTTTACTACTTTTTTATTGACATTTAATAGAATTAATTCATTATTAACAAAATAACCTTTAAAATTTATACAAAAATAAGATATACATTTTCTACAAGGTTTACAATATTTACTGGAATGTAATATCTATTTAATTTGATTAAAATTGACAGTCAATTTGGAAAAAATCAAATGCATACAAAAATACAGCAATATGTAAAAATTTGTATAAATTTTAATATTTAAAAGATATACAATATTTAATTAATTATAAAATAACAACATATACAATGCTCAAGAGATATTCAAGGTCAATGGTTATTGTTTTGTACTTGACACAAATATACAACAAATAACATATATAGTAGGAATTGTAGCATTTATTCTATTTATGATATAATTTAAATTTAATTTATTAAAATGATATACAACATACACATAATATTGAAGTTCAGCAGTTTAAATCGTACACGGTGTTATAAAACAAGTTATTTATATTCAGACAGAAATCGATGTGAAACGACGCGGGGGCAGTTTCCAATCGCCTCGTCTCATCGACGGAAGGTAAGACGGAACGGACGGGCGGAGAGGGCGAAAAGAGCGGAAATTCATTCGACGTTTTTCACTGACACGCTTTTCTTTCCCTTATCGTTGCCTTCCCCACCATCGCCCCCGTCTTCCCTCTGCCATCGTGCCGGTCGCTCACCCACCTCGGCGCTGAGCCCTTCTTCCACATCCATTTTGAAAGTATTGTTTCGTTTCGTTTTAATAACCGCCGTTGCCCGTTCAAATAACGCAAACTTTCGCCTTGTTAATCGTACGTTCGGCAGATAAGAAGTTAACTTTTAATCGGAACGTGTTTTTGGTGGATGCGCCGGTGTGGGGAGGCGCATCCGCCCGAATTATAAACAATTGTCATTTAACGTCGGTGTCATATTTATTTCGTCGACGACGTTGGAGGCGCACACATAAATTCCCGCCGCATTTATCCATGATAATAAGTCATTTCGAAGGAAATGCGGTGCCGGGCTTTCAGCGACTATAACACCTTTTGATGGTGCACAATAAAAAACTTTAATTATAAAACCTCCACGTGCAGTTTACGGGTATCTTGCAAGGAGCCGTCATAAAAACGGTGCCAGTAAAACGAGATAAAAGCCGTCTCTATTTGGAGATGTTAAAAATGACGGAACGCTACGCCCGGATTGAAATTGACCTATAAAATTGTTGAGCGGCGAAATTGTTTTATGTTTAACGTGTTTTAATGTTTAATTTAATAACACAATACGTCCCCGGTTATGTTGAAGACGATATTTATTGTAATTATTTTCTTATACTCTATTTACCAGCTATTTGGTTAATGACAAGGGCGTTTTTATGCGACGTCTATGACTACAAGGACAGATTAAATGGAAAGCCTATTATAATTTTTGTCACAGGTGTAGTATTAATTAACTTTTTAATCTAGACGGTTTTAAAGCTGCAGATCAATAAAGTAATAAAACAAGGGTTACATTCGTCCTTAATTGCAAAATGTTTATCTCCCAGATAAAGTTTTTAATTAATAGAATATTTACTTGCAAACAATACAATTATAATAATGATTTTTATAAGGTTTAATAAATTCATAAGATTTATAAAATAAAACAACCAATATTTATCAGCTTCGTAAGTGTTAATTGATTTAGAATGATAAAAAATGTCATAAGATTGATTTTTGAGTTTCATAAGCTTCATAAGTTATTTTGTAACTTTTATAAGTTTTATATGATATTTAAATTTATAAGTTTCATAAGTAAGTTCTATAATTTTTGTGTTTCATAAGTTTCATAAGCTTCATAATATTCATAAGTAGTTTTATACGTTTCATGAGTAACTAAAATGAGTAAATTTTATATATTTTAGATTTTTATTTTTATTATTTTTATAATTTTTGTTTAATGAGATTTCTCTTCAATTCTACAATTTATTCATATTCTACACTTCCAAAAATTTTTTCAGCTTGTCAAATGTAAAAAAAAATTACGTTTTTACTGATTTTTTAGAGAATTAGTAAATTTTAAGTTATTAATGAGTGTTTCACGTTTTTTGGGATTCTAATTACTGTTTACATTTTAAGGAAAATTTATAAAATTTATAAGATTTGTAATATCTGTAAGATAAGATTTATAAGATTTATAAGATTTATAAGATTTATAAGATTTATAAGATTTATAAGATTTATAAGATTTATAAGATTTATAAGATTTATAAGATTTATAAGATTTATAAGATTTATAAGATTTATAAGATTTATAAGATTTATAAGATTTATAAGATTTATAAGATTTATAAGATTTATAAGATTTATAAGATTTATAAGATTTATAAGATTTATAAGATTTATAAGATTTATAAGATTTATAAGATTTATAAGATTTATAAGATTTATAAGATTTATAAGATTTATAAGATTTATAAGATTTATAAGATTTATAAGATTTATAAGATTTATAAGATTTATAAGATTTATAAGATTTATAAGATTTATAAGATTTATAAGATTTATAAGATTTATAAGATTTATAATATTCATAAGATTCATAAGATTCATAAGATTCATAAGATAAGATTCATAAGATTCATAAGATAAGATTCATAAGATTCATAAGATTCATAAGATTCATAAGATTCATAAGATTCATAAGATAAGATTCATAAGATTCATAAGATTCATAAGATTCATAAGATTCATAAGATTCATAAGATTCATAAGATTCATAAGATTCATAAGATTCATAAGATTAATAAGATTCATAAGATTCATAAGATTCATAAGATTCATAAGATTCATAAGATTCATAAGATTCATAAGATTCATAAGATTCATAAGATTCATAAGATAAGATTCATAAGATTCATAAGATTCATAAGATTCATAAGATTCATAAGATTCATAAGATTCATAAGATTCATAAGATTCATAAGATTCATAAGATAAGATTCATAAGATTCATAAGATTCATAAGATTTATAAGACTCATAAGATTCATAAGATAAGATTCATAAGATTCATAAGATTCATAAGATTCATAAGATTCATAAGATTCATAAGATTCATAAGATTCATAAGATTCATAAGATTCATAAGATTCATAAGATTCATAAGATTCATAAGATTCATAAGATTCATAAGATTCATAAGATAAGATTCATAAGATTCATAAGATTCATAAGATTCATAAGATTCATAAGATTCATAAGATAAGATTCATAAGATTCATAAGATTCATAAGATTCATAAGATTCATAAGATTCATAAGATTCATAAGATTCATAAGATTCATAAGATTCATAAGATTCATAAGATTCATAAGATTCATAAGATTCATAAGATTCATAAGATTCATAAGATTCATAAGATTCATAAGATTCATAAGATTCATAAGATTCATAAGATTCATAAGATTCATAAGATTCATAAGATTCATAAGATTCATAAGATTCATAAGATTCATAAGATTCATAAGATTCATAAGATTCATAAGATTCATAAGATTCATAAGATTCATAAGATTCATAAGATTCATAAGATTCATAAGATTCATAAGATTCATAAGATTCATAAGATTCATAAGATTCATAAGATTCATAAGATTCATAAGATTCATAAGATTCATAAGATTCATAAGATTAGATTTATTAATTCTTTAACGTTAAAAAATTTAAAATAATTGTCTCAGGTGTAATATAAGTAAACATTTTAATCTGGACACTTTAAAAGCCGTAGATCAATGAAGCAATAAAACGTAGATTACTTTCGGCCTTAATTACAAAACACAATACGTGCCTAGGCAAAATTTTTAATTAACAATATATTTCGTCGGAAACAATGCGGAATCTGGTCCGCCCTTTTGCGACAGTGAAAACCTCCCCGAAACGAAAATAGAGCCATTTTCTCGTCAAGATAGAAAATAATTAATGACGAAATAGTTGCAGCTTTATCTTTTACGGCTTTATGTGTAACTTGAACAGTGGGGGAAACATGGCCGACGGAACCTTATAAAACTAAACCTTAATTTATCAATGTCTTAAAGATAACGAAACACAATGGAGTGTGTAAAACATCTATTGTTTCTCTGTTTATGCGACAAAACAACGAACCAGTGTCGTCGTCGTCGGAAACAAAACACCGCACAATGACCAAGGCCCTCCCGCTCACAAACTCCGGGCGTGGTGGAATGAAATTTAAAATATTTTCTAGTTTGTAAAGGATCTTTGCATTGGCCGTACAAACACGAATTTCAACAATGTTCGCGAAGTATTTAAAGTTTGGCTGAGGGTTTTTATTGCCGTTTAATTTTTAATTAGTTGCAGCTCACCAAAAATATAAAATAAATATGAATTATGAAGACTTTTTTTAAAAAGTGAAACAACAAATGGCATTTCGATTTCATGTTTTCAAGCACATAATTAAATTCGTTTCGACGCACCACATGTGCCATAATCAACTACATAATTATCATCCCGCTCCATTACAATCCGCACCCCCCAAAGAAAAAACAACACAATAAAACGCCCGATAAAAAATCCTCACACAAACACACCGAATTATCGTCGCTACGTGCCACCGATAAAAAAACCAACTCTCCAGTCGAAAAAACCCCGAGAGCGTTGACAGCGTAAATGGCACCCTCGTGACGCCGCTAAGTGCCCGAGCACGCATAAAAACCGCCCGAAAAACTTGTAAAACACCGCATTTAAAACGGAACGATCCCATCCCACCCCTGCGTGTGTGTATTAAAAAACAATCAACCCGACGTTTTTTCGGCGGTTTTCGCCCATTACGTGTCCCTCCACGTTTTTCCGCCGCCCGCAATCCACCGGAGGAGGCAAGACGCAATAAGTTGACGTAGGTAGCGCATATGTTTAATTGACCGCTCCCGCTTTTTTTGCCCGATCCCCCTTATTCGGCTCGTCTCCTTTGAAACGGACCCGCCGCAAAAAAAAAGCGGGGAGTAAGTTAATTGAAAAGTTAGTTTGTCATCGTAACAATTTTTCCTTTTTTGTTTGATAAGCTGTAACTAATTAGAAACGAACGGGGATAAAAAACGATGGTGACTTTGCATACTTCAGGACACATTGTTGAAGTACTTGTACAAAATATATTATATCTAATATTGATATATTATGTAATTAATAGTATAAAAAACTTATTAGATATCCTTTTATTAATTAAAAACTAACTTAGTTATATTTCCTGCAAACCTTTCCATAAAGTAACTTGGTCATAAGGTAATTCAGTCATAAAATAACTTGGTCATAAGGTAATTCGGTCATAAGGTAATTCGTTTATAATGTAACTTGGTCATAAGGTAATTTGGTTATAAGGTAATTTAGTCATAAGGTAATTTAGTCATAAGGTAATTTAGTCATAAGGTAATTTAGTCATAAGGTAATTTTAATTAGTATTTTTCAAAAGATTCCCGGAATAATATATTTGTAGTTTTAGAGACAAGCAATATTTTCAGTAATGTTACATTAGTTTTTCTATAGGGAGTTAAATTACATGAAATTAACACAAAGACACTAACAGAGGTAGATTTTTCGGCGTTATGAAATACCCATTTATCTCGAGTGGAAACAACCTGCCATAAGAATACACAAATTCTGTCTCCGGAGTAATATAAAGACGCAAATTTACATACAAACAGAAAGACCCTTCTTAAAATTTAACCCTTTACTTTACTTTAATGGCATTTTGTATCGCGTTTCTTATATATTCATCAAGGGACTTTATTAGTATAAATTTTCTAAAAAGCAATCTGCACGTGCGTCTCGTTCCCATCCTATCGCCCTCTCCTTCTCGCGTTTCCGTTTCGCCGGCTCGAACAAACAACACCGCAAAATTATTGTATATCACGGTGAAAAATCGACGGCGAATAAGGGCGAATTAAGTAGCAAATTCAAGTTTCTCGAGTCGACATTAACTGAAATCTGTGCGGAAGTGTTACGAATTGATCGATAATCACCAGTGGCAATTGTCGAAACTTTCGCAAGTTCCATACGTTCCACTAATTTTAACAAACTTACGTATACCCCGTAACTTATTAATTGATGCCTAATTGTGGGGTAAAGTGGCTTTTAACCACTTACACTTTGATGGATGGACTACGGTATTTCATAAATTGAATCGATCATTTTTGATGAATTCGTTTGACGTCGCCCAATTGTGTCGCCCGACTGGTCAAAGCGTGCAATAATTTAATTTAAAATTATAACATATATAATGCTGGTATCGATCAGCAAACTGTTTCCGGTGAGCAATTAAATTAAATTAAATTTTTAGACTTTAGAATAATTAATAACACTAATTTATAGTTTTAAAATGGATTTTGAATTGAAAAACTATAAAAGTAAAGAGGAGGAAAATACCACAACTTGTACATATTCCATAATGGGTCTAGACGACTTTCTATTAGCCAAAACTTTCTTGTTAAAGCTTTATTGATCTACTTATAATTTTATAAGTAAAACTTAAGATTTAAACATTAATTTCAACGTAAATTTAAATATATTATCCTCATTAGTTTTCGTGGTAGCTCTCTGGTGTTTAATTCATTTAAATAAATGTTCATATTATTTTTTACATTATTTTTTTCTTCTCTCGATTCGTCAGTATCAATAATAATAACAACATCTGGTAAAAAATTCTCGTGGAACATATTAAGAATTCGACAATAGCCTTTAAAAACAAAAAATCACTGAAATTCCAAGAAATCATTAAAAACCTAAAAATTACAATAATCTCAAAAAAGTCACTAAAAACGTATAAAAGAAATAAGAAAAATCGTTAAAGGGTCAAGCATGAACAACTCAAAAGTATGAATAGTATCAATAGTAAAAAGTAGTAACAATAGTAAAAATAGTAAAAACAGTAAAAACAGTAAAAACAGTAAAAACAGTAAAAACAGTAAAAATAGTAAAAACAGTAAAAACAGTAAAAATAGTACAAATCGTAAAAATAGTACAAATAGTGAAAAGAGTAAAAATAGTACAATATTAAAAATAGTAAAAACAATAAAAAGAGTAAAAACAATAAAAGCAGTAAAACAGTAAATACAGTAAAAAATATAATAGTAGAAACAATAAAAAGAGTAAAAACAATAAAAACGGTAAAAATAGTAAACAGTAAAAATAATAAAAACAATAAAAACAGTAAAAACAATGAAAACAGTAAAAACAGTAAAAATGTAAAAATAGTAAAAGTAGTACAAATAGTACAAGTAGTAAAAATAGTAAAAATAGTGAAAACAGTAAAAATAGAAAAAATAGTAAAAATAGTAAAATATTAAAAATAGCAAAAACAATAAAAGGAGTAAAAACAATAAAAACAGTAAAAATAATAAAAAATATAATAGTTAAAGTAGTAAAAATAGTACAAATCGTAAAAATAGTACAATATTAAAAATAGTAAAAACAATAAAAAGAGTAAAAACAATAAAAACAGTAAAAACAGTAAAAATAGTAAAAATAGTACAAGTAGTACAAATAGTAAATATAGTGAAAAGAGTAAAAATAGAAAAAATAGTAAAAATAGTAAAATATTAAAAATAGTAGAAACAATAAAAACAGTAAAAATAATAAAAACAGTAAAAATAGTAGAAACAATAAAAAGAGTAAAAACAATAAAAACAGTAAAAATAATAAAAACAGTAAAAATAGTAGAAACAATAAAAAAAGTAAAAACAATAAAAACAATAAAAACAATAAAAACAGTAAAAATAGTAAAAACAGTAACAATAAAAACAGTAAAAACCGTAAAAACAGTAAAAACAGTAAAAACAGTAAAACCAGTAAAAACAGTAAAAACAGTAAAACCAGTAAAAACAATAAAAACAGTAAAAACAGTAAAAACAGTAAAAACAGTAAAAACAGTAAAAACAGAAAAAAACAGAAAAAACAGTAAAAATAATAAAAAATAGAATAGTAAAGATAGTAAATATAATAAAAAATAGAATAGTAAAGATAGTAAATATAATAAAAAATAGAATAGTAAAAATAGTAAAAATAATAAAAAATAGAATAGTAACAATAGCGAAAATCATAAAAGTATTAAAAATAGTGAAAACAATAAAAACAGTAAAAATAGTAAAAAATATTAAAATTAGTAACAATAGTAAAAATAGTAGAAACAATAAAAATACTAAAAATAGTAACAATGGTAAAAATAGTGTCTATAGTAAAAATACTAAAAATAGTAAAAATATTAAAAATGTTAAAAACAATAAGAACAATGAAAAGGTAAAAACAGTAAATAAAACAATAAAAACATTAAAAAGAGTAAAAACGGTATATATAGTAGAGTAAGAACTAACAGTGAAAACAGTATAAACAGTGTAAACTGTATAAACTGTAGTTATGGGAACACCCAGCAATAATCCGACTGTTTAATAGTGATCCACGAAATGGGTAACCCCCAAACAAAAATTAACTGCACCCCATCAACTGAGACGCCATCCAACCCAGCCATAAGAAAACCCATCAGCTCAGTTCGCCGGGACGGCCGTTCATTTTTCCCCGGCGTCGCGTTCCGGTGCAACTTAAATTTTACACTAAAAATACAAAACGTGCCCCCCCCCCCCACGTTCCGTCTCCGTCCCGCGCGCGTCGCCCGCTCTCCAAAAAGGGGCACGTCGGGGACGGGAAATGGGGCGACGGCGACGATAAAAACACGGCAAGTAATTCCGCCGTCCCTCGTACGTCATTATCGCTAACGACTAAAACAAAACAGCCGAGTTTTCTTTGTGATGCCACGGCCATCTTGTTTTTGCATGGCTTACTGATTTAATGAGACGTTTTCTTCGTTGTTCGCTTTTTTGCTCTGCGCCTCGCGCGTCTTCCATGATTAAACTGGAAGTCGCCCGTTACGTAGTTGTTAATTAATTTTAATTTTCGCCCCAGCTATCCGGCGAAAAAAGAAACGCGCACTTTGTGAATTTCCAAGTACGGTTTCTTTCTGGTTTTGGGAGAAGGGGTGGGCCGGATGTTCGAGTGGTTGTCCGGCTGCACCGATTTTTTTTTTTTTTTTCCAAACTGGTCGGACCGGTTTGACCACTGGACGCATGCGAGAGGTCAGCAAGGGTGTCTGGACATGTGGACGGTCGAGGAAGAGGGTCGCGAAAAAACGGACGAGTGACCCCCTTTTTTAAATCTGTCACTCGGCACGGAAGTATGACGAAGGTCACGTACGGATTTTTGTCTGGATTTAAATTATGGCCGTTTAACAATCGGCGATGTATTTACATTTATTCTAAAATAGGGTAAAGTACAAAGCATCACACTGCATTTAAAATATTCAAATAATTTGAATTCGACAATTTAAAAAAATCTGTAATTGTAATTTTATTTAATTAATTAATATCTCTTTGCTGGAGAAAAGCTGAAACATCCTGTGAAATGGTCTTTAATTAATACAGTCTATTAAATATAACATTAATGTAATTGTTTCAAGTAAAAGGTAATATTTAGGTTTTTTTTTCAAACACATTAAAAACCGTCTTATACCTCCAAAAATCTTTGAAAATTAGTCTATTATAAAACCCAGAGTTCATTTTATAATAATTTAATTGACATTTGTGATTATATTCTATTTATATTTTTTCTTCAAATAAATGTAATTTAAATTACTGAGAATTTTTTTAATTACCTACAATCCCTTCGCTGAAAAAGGTAAATCTTTCAGTGAAATGGACTTTCATTAATATACTAAATTAAATCAGAAATTCCAGAAACTCCAACATTAATTTAATTGTTTCAAGTAAAAGATAATGTATACAGTTTTTTTCAAACACATTAAAACTCAATTAAAATGACTTCCAAAAATCTTTGAAAATTAGTCCATTATAAGCCAAAGTCCATTTTGTAAGTATTTAATCGACATTTGTAATTTTATTCTATTTATATTTTTTCTCCAAACAGATGTAATTTAAAGTTCTGTGATTTTCATTTAATTATCTATTACCTCTTCGCTGAACAAGGTAAATATTTCAGTGAAATGGACTTTCATTAATATAGTACATTAAATCAGAAAGTTCATAAAATCCAACATTCATTTAATTGTTTCATGTAAAAGGTAAAGTATCCAGTTTTCTTCATACACATTATCACATTATCAAATCAGAAAGTTCATTAGAGGTGATTCCATAAAATCCAACATTCACTTAATTGTTTCAGGTAAAATGTGAAGTCCAGAAACTCCAACATTAATTTAATTGTTTCAAGTAAAAGGTAAAGTATCCAGTTTTCTTCAAACACATTAAAACCCAATAATAACCACCTCCAAAAATCTTTGAAAATTAGTCCATTATAAGCCAAAGTCCATTTTGTAAGTATTTAATCGACATTTGTAATTTTATTCTATTTATATTTTTTCTTCAAACAGATGTAATTTAAAGTTCTGTGATTTTCATTTAATTGTCTATTACCTCTTCGCTGAACAAGGTAAATCTTTCAGTGAAATGGACTTTCATTAATATAGTACATTAAATCAGAAAGTTCATAAAATCTAACATTCATTTAATTGTTTCATGTAAAAGGTAAAGTATCCAGTTTTCTTCATACACATTATCACCCATTTATAATGACCTCCAAAAATCATTGAAAATTAGTCTATTATAAGCCAAAATCCATTTTGTAAGTATTTAATCGACATTTGTAATTTTATTCTATTTTTATTTTTTCTTCAAACAGATGTAATTTAAAGTACTGTGAATTTTATTTAATTACTTATTACCTTTTCACTGAAGAGGTAAATCTTTCAGTGAAATGGACGTTCATTAATATAGTACATTAAAACAGAAAGTTCATTACAGGTAAGTCCATAAAATCCAACATTAATTTAATTGCTTCAAGTTAAAGATAAAGTATCCAGTTTTCTTCAAACACATTAAAACCCAATAATAACCACCTCCAAAAATCTTTGAAAATTAGTCCATTATAAGCCAGAGTCCATTGTGTAAGTATTTAATTGACATTTTTAATTTTATTCTTTTTATATTCTTTCTTCAAATAAATGCAATTTAAAGTACTGTGAATTTTATTTAATTACCTATTATCTCGTGGCTGAAAAAGGTAAATATTCCACTGAAATGGACTTTCATTAATATAGTACGTTAAATAAGAAAGTTCATTATAGGTAAGTCCATAAACTCCAATATTCATTTAATTGTTAAAATATAATTATAATGACCTCCAAATATCTTTGAAAATTAGTCCATTATAAGCCAGAGTCTATTGTGTAAGTATTTAATTGACATTTTTAATTTTATTCTATTTATATTTTTTCTTCAAATAAATGCAATTTAAAATACTGTGAATTTTATTTAATTACCTATTATCTTTTCATTGAAAAAGGTAAATTTTTCAGTGAAATGGACTTTCATTAATATAGTACATTAAATCAGAAAGTTCATTACAGGTGAGTCCATAAAATCCAACATTCATTTAATTGTTTCAAGTAAAAGGTGAAGCATCCAGTTTTCTTCAAACACATTAAAACCCAATTATAATAACCTCCAAAAATCATTGAAAATTAGTCTATTATAAGCCAAAATCCATTGTGTAAATATTTAATTGACATTTGTAATTTTACTCTATTTATATTTTTTCTTCAAATAAATGTAATTTAAAGTACTGTGAATTTTATTTAATTACCTATTATCTTTTCACTGAAAAAGGTAAATCTTTCAGTGAAATGGACTTTCATAATATAGTACATTAAATTAGAAAATTCATTACAGGTGAGTCCATAAAATCCAACATTCATTTAATTGTTTCAAGTAATAGGTGAAGTATCCAGTTTTCTTCAAACACATTAAATCCAATTATAATGACCTCCAAAAATCTTTGAAAATTAGTCCATTATAAGCCAGAGTCCATTTTGTAAGTATTTAATTGACATTTGTAATTTTATTCTATTTATATTTTTTCTTCAAATAAATGTAATTTAAGGTACTGTGAATTTTATTTAATTGCCTATTATCTCTTTGCTGAAAAAGTGAATCTTTCATTGGAATGTACTTTCATTAATATGATACATTAAATTCTAAAGTCTATTATAGGTAAATCCGACACTGATTTATTGTTTTAAGTAAAAGGTAAGATATACAGTGTCCTTTAAATACAGTAGAAGTCATTTATAATTGAATTTAAAGGGGCTTAAATGTAAGTCAGGGCCTTGAAGAAAAGTTGTCCATTATAAGAGAGTATTCAATACAAAAACAGGTCCATTATACGTGATTTCTACTACACAGAATGTAGGTTAATAATACGTTACAGTAGCCACAAAAACTGTTATTAAGATTTTCGTTTTCAAAACATGTTGAAAACCTATAAATTTCAATAAAGAAACTAGAATACAAAAAAGAGGGTACTTCTAACCCGTTGATCTAATTCAATAAAAAATCAATCACTTTAAAAAAACTCAGGTAAAACTATTGAAAAGACCAAAAGAGAGTGAAATACACCACATCCGTTCGTTGCGTGTTCACATCCCTTGTATTTTTCTATTTATATATTTCTCACAATTTTATAATTAAGTATCTTTATCTTTATAGTTTGTATATAAAATATATTAATACATATTTTCTAATATTAGCTATAGTTCCTGAACCAAGAATCGACTGACACATTTCGCAAACAATCCGCCACACCTGAAAGAAACCCCATCCCCCGAAATACATCCATTCCGCACGTGGAAAAAAAAAACCCACTCATTATGTGCAACACACGCTGAACGGCGTCCCGAGAGCGCCGTTCCCCATTGTGCCGTCCCCGAAACGGGACAGACAATGTCGGCCGCTTCTTCTCCCCGGCTTTTAAATGGCATCGCGTTCGCGGAGTCCGGGGACAAAAGGGCCCCGGGTACACGGTCCGCCGTTAAACAAAACCGCGTCGCGTCGCACACAAAAGGCGGAAGAAGCGACGAAGAGAGCGCCAAACGGCGAAACAAAAGGCGACGGACGATGTGCCAAGGCACCGATAAACAAGACCCATCTAATTTGCATGCGAATCATGCGGTACATGTGTTTGTTCGGTTTATTCATTTTTTTATTTTAGAGACGTTTGCGTGTGCGAGAACACAATGCGCGACTCGCAGCCACTTCTATCGGCCCGTTTTCCGGCTCAGTTTCCGGGAGGGTTGGAAAAATGCGTCGGGGTTTTTTGTCGTTTCGATCAACAGTTGGATTGTGGGGGCGGAAAAAATCTATACCGATTGACATTTACGACAAAATGCCTTTAAACAATGTTCCAAAATTATAAAATTATTCAGCATCCAAATATTTTCAACAGGTATTGACGGAGGTTAACGTCATTCACCGCAGTGCAAACGCATAAATTCACGAACAATAATGATGCACCGGATTGGCGAAAGGGATGCTGCGCAAAAAAAAAGCGGTACCCCAATCTTGGTCGTGCGACGAACAATGGTGCACTTGCTGTTCGCGTGCACGAGATGAAATTGGGGAGTTTTTTTTTTCTCTCGACGCATCTCGTCTACCTGCTGCAGGTGAAAGTGCACGTTCGGTGTGCGAACACGCGAACAAAAAAAATCAATTTTGGACGGACGGATGTGGTTTCGATTTCACTTTCTTCTGGTCTTTTCAATAGCTTCCTATTTCTACCTGGGTCATAAATGATTCAATTAGAAACACAACATAATAATACTTGATTATAGACTTGTGGGAAACAAATAAATAGAGGTAATCTAAATGTCTAAACAAGTATTTTTATAAAAAGTATTTTAATTAGAAAAATACAATTATTTTTAATAAAACTTGTAAATGTATCAATTTATTTTATTCAACAAAATAAAAATACTAATTATAAACTTGTGAGAAATAAATAAATAAAAGGTAATTGTGACAAGTTTTTTAAATACAAAAATTAGAATTTTCTGATAAAAATTTTTTAATTAAAAATATATAAGAATATTTTATAAAACTCGTAAAAAATAAAGAAATAAAGTTTTTTAAATACAACTTTACACTATTTTCGTAAAACATGTATTAATTAGAAAAATACTAGAATTTTTTATAAAACTTGTAAATAATTCAGTTAGAAACATTATATTCCTTTAAAAAAGTGTTTTAATTAGAAAAATATAAGAATTTTTTATAAAACTTGTAAATAGAGGCAATTGTGACATTTTTTTTAAACACAATAATTATAATATTCCTCTGAAAAGTGTATTAATTAGAAAAATACAACAAAATTTTTTAAAACTTGTGAATGATTCAGTAAGAACCATTATAAAAATACTTAATTATAAACTTGTGAGAAATAAATAAATAGAGGTAATTATAACAAGTTTTTTAATCACAATAATTAAAATATTCCTCTAAAAAAGTGTTTTAATTAGAAATATATAAGAAATTTTTATAAAACTTGTAAAGGATTAGTTAGAAACATTATAAAAATACTTAATTATAACTTGTGAGAAATAAAAAAATAGAGGCAATTGTGACAAGTTTCTTAAACACAATAATTACAATATCCCTGTGAAAAGTGTATTAATTTGAAAAATACATCAAATTTTTTTAAAACTTGTGAATGATTCAGTTAGAACCATTACAAAAATACTTAATTATAAACTTGTAAGAAATAAATAAATAGAGGCAATTGTAACATGTTTTTTAACCATAATAATTGAAATACTCCTCTAAAAAAGTGTTTTAGTTAGAAATATATAAGAAATTTTTATAAAACTTGTAAAGGATTTAGTTAGAAACATTATAAAAATGCTTAATTATAACTTGTGAGAAATAAAAAAATAGAGGCAATTGTGACAAGTTTCTTAAACACAATAATTACAATATCCGTGTGAAAAGTGTATTAATTAGAAAAATACATCAAATTTTTTTAAAACTTGTGAATGATTCAGTTAGAACCATTATAAAAATACTTAATTATAAACTTATAAGAAATAAATAAATAGAGGCAATTGTAACATGTTTTTTAACCATAATAATTAAAATACTCTTCTAAAAAAGTGTTTTAGTTAGAAATATATAAGAAATTTTTATAAAACTTGTAAAGGATTTGGTTAGAAACATTATAAAAATGCTTAATTATAACTTGTGAGAAATAAAAAAATAGAGGCAATTGTGACAAGTTTCTTAAACACAATAATTACAATATCCGTGTGAAAAGTGTATTAATTAGAAAAATATATCAAATTTTTTTAAAACTTGTGAGTGATTCAGTTAGAACCATTATAAAAATACTTAATTATAAACTTGTAAGAAATAAATAAATAGAGGCAATTGTAACATGTTTTTTAACCATAATAATTAAAATACTCTTCTAAAAAAGTGTTTTAGTTAGAAATATATAAGAAATTTTTATAAAACTTGTAAAGGATTTAGTTAGAAACATTATAAAAATGCTTAATTATAACTTGTGAGAAATAAATAAATAGAGGCAATTATAACAAGTTTATTAATCACAATAATTAAAATAATCCTTTAAAAAAGTGTTTTAATTAGAAATATATAAGAAATTTTTATA
The DNA here is from genome assembly GCF_024364675.1 of Aethina tumida. Classification (NCBI taxonomy): domain Eukaryota; kingdom Metazoa; phylum Arthropoda; class Insecta; order Coleoptera; family Nitidulidae; genus Aethina; species Aethina tumida. The sequence goes on along the minus strand of NC_065440.1, from coordinate 15,267,459 downwards.
AAACTTGTAAAGGATTCAGTTAGAAACATTATAAAAATACTTAATTATAACTTGTGAGAAATAAAAAAATAGAGGCAATTGTGACAAGTTTTTTAAACACAACAATTACAATATCCCTCTGAAAAGTGTATTAATTAAAAAAATACAACAAAATTGTTTAAAACTTGTGAATGATTCAGTTAGAACCATTATAAAAATACTTAATTATAAACTTGTGAGAAATAAATAAATAGAGGCAATTGTAACAAGTTTATTAATCACAATAATTAAAATAATCCTTTAAAAAAGTGTTTTAATTAGAAATATATAAGAAATTTTTATAAAACTTGTAAAGGATTTAGTTAGAAACATTATAAAAATACTTAATTATAACTTGTGAGAAATAAAAAAAGAGGCAATTGTGACAAGTTTTTTAAACACAACAATTACAATATCCCTCTGAAAAGTGTATTAATTAGAAAAATACAACAAAATTTTTTAAAACTTATGAATGATTCAGTTAGAACCATTATAAAAATACATAATTATAAACTCGTAAGAAATAAATAAATAGAGGCAATTGTAACAAGTTTTTTAACCATAATAATTAAAATACTCCTCTAAAAAAGTGTTTTAATTAGAAATATATAAGAAATTTTTATAAAACTTGTAAAGGATTCAGTTAGAAACATTATAAAAATACTTAATTATAATTTGTGAGAAATAAAAAAATAGAGGCAATTGTGACAAGTTTTTTAAACACAATAATTACAATATCCCTCTGGAAAGTGTATTAATTAGAAAAATACAACAAAATTTTTTAAAACTTGTGAATGATTCAGTTTGAACCAATATAAAAATACTTAATTATAAACTTGTGAGAAATAAATAAATAGAGGCAATTATAACAAGTTTATTAATCACAATAATTAAAATAATCCTTTAAAAAAGTGTTTTAATTAGAAATATATAAGAAATTTTTATAAAACTTGTAAAGGATTTAGTTAGAAACATTATAAAAATACTTAATTATAACTTGTGAGAAATAAAAAAAGAGGCAATTGTGACAAGTTTTTTAAACACAACAATTACAATATCCCTCTGAAAAGTGTATTAATTAGAAAAATACAACAAAATTTTTTAAAACTTATGAATGATTCAGTTAGAACCATTATAAAAATACTTAATTATAAACTTGTGAGAAATAAATAAATAGAGGCAATTGTAACAAGTTTATTAATCACAATAATTAAAATAATCCTTTAAAAAAGTGTTTTAATTAGAAATATATAAGAAATTTTTATAAAACTTGTAAAGGATTTAGTTAGAAACATTATAAAAATACTTAATTATAACTTGTGAGAAATAAAAAAAGAGGCAATTGTGACAAGTTTTTTAAACACAACAATTACAATATCCCTCTGAAAAGTGTATTAATTAGAAAAATACAACAAAATTTTTTAAAACTTATGAATGATTCAGTTAGAACCATTATAAAAATACATAATTATAAACTCGTAAGAAATAAATAAATAGAGGCAATTGTAACAAGTTTTTTAACCATAATAATTAAAATACTCCTCTAAAAAAGTGTTTTAATTAGAAATATATAAGAAATTTTTATAAAACTTGTAAAGGATTCAGTTAGAAACATTATAAAAATACTTAATTATAATTTGTGAGAAATAAAAAAATAGAGGCAATTGTGACAAGTTTTTTAAACACAATAATTACAATATCCCTCTGGAAAGTGTATTAATTAGAAAAATACAACAAAATTTTTTAAAACTTGTGAATGATTCAGTTAGAACCAATATAAAAATACTTAATTATAAACTTGTGAGAAATAAATAAATAGAGGCAATTATAACAAGTTTATTAATCACAATAATTAAAATAATCCTTTAAAAAAGTGTTTTAATTAGAAATATATAAGAAATTTTTATAAAACTTGTAAAGGATTTAGTTAGAAACATTATAAAAATACTTAATTATAACTTGTGAGAAATAAAAAAAGAGGCAATTGTGACAAGTTTTTTAAACACAACAATTACAATATCCCTCTGAAAAGTGTATTAATTAGAAAAATACAACAAAATTTTTTAAAACTTATGAATGATTCAGTTAGAACCATTATAAAAATACATAATTATAAACTCGTAAGAAATAAATAAATAGAGGCAATTGTAACAAGTTTTTTAACCATAATAATTAAAATACTCCCCTAAAAAAGTGTTTTAATTAGAAATATATAAGAAATTTTTATAAAACTTGTAAAGGATTCAGTTAGAAACATTATAAAAATACTTAATTATAATTTGTGAGAAATAAAAAAATAGAGGCAATTGTGACAAGTTTTTTAAACACAATAATTACAATATCCCTCTGGAAAGTGTATTAATTAGAAAAATACAACAAAATTTTTTAAAACTTGTGAATGATTCAGTTAGAACCAATATAAAAATACTTAATTATAAACTTGTGAGAAATAAATAAATAGAGGCAATTATAACAAGTTTATTAATCACAATAATTAAAATAATCCTTTAAAAAAGTGTTTTAATTAGAAATATATAAGAAATTTTTATAAAACTTGTAAAGGATTCAGTTAGAAACATTATAAAAATACTTAATTATAACTTGTGAGAAATAAAAAAATAGAGGCAATTGTGACAAGTTTTTTAAACACAACAATTACAATATCCCCCTGAAAAGTGTTTTAATTAGAAAAATATAAGAAATTTTTATAAAACTTGTAAATGATTCATTTAGAACTATTATAAAAATACTTAATTATAAACTTGTAAGAGATAAATATAAAGAGGCAATTTATGACAAGTTTATTATAATATTTCTATAAAAAGCGTATTAATCAAAAGAATAAAAGATATTTTTATAATTAGAAACATAAAAATACTTAATTAAAAAATTGTAAATGACTAAATTATTACTTTATTTATAAAATACATCAGCTACAATTTTACCTAAAATTAGAAAATAAATAACGTTTTATCAATTAAATAAAATATTGTTCATCTGTTAAACTCATTAAAATCAGCTGAAAAATAAATGTAAACGACTGCAAAAAAAAAAAAAATTAAAACGATTACAGTGTAACATTACGCGTTACAAATTAATTAAAACCATCACATTTTTCCCCAATTATATTTAAAATCGGGCATTACGCGCAAACACGAAAAACGAATCGCGCCCTCCATTTTTCCCCGCGGCTCAAACAAAACATTCGAAACGGATTTAACGGAATATCGAAATTAGTCCGTCACAAAAAAAATATATATATATATATAATCGAGTGCATCACCCCCGAGGCGGTACGCAAAAAACGCATTTAATAAAAACGAAACGCCTGAAAACTGAAACCGTACCAAAAGAATGTCGATTCGACAACATTTTTTGTGCCCGACAAATTGATAAACAATGTTCGATGCACTCCGGAAAATTGTTTTTTCGAGACTCGACTCCGGTATCCGTGTGCCGTCGTGTTTTCCGCTTAAAAATGAAGAAAAAAAAAATCAATAACAACACAGTTTCCGAACGTAATTATAATTAATGGTGGCAGTGACCATATGCGAGTGCCAATTATAAAATAAGAAAAAAGCGCCTCGGGCAACAGATGCTGTTGACCCTTAATAAGAAGGGTCCGCCGCGCTCGGATGTAAATTAAAATCAACAAAAACCGCCCCAAGATCCAATATTTTGTTACGGGTATCCAGTTACGGTCACCCGAGTTATTTGACTATGAATTAAAAGAGACGAGAGGACACACTTTTTATGTGTCTGAAGATTAAGAATTGTGTAACTTGATCATGTTAATGTTCCGCTAACATATTTGTTCAGTTACAATCAGTGTTTTTAGTATTTATTCATTAATCTTTAGAACTTACAGATAAATTAAAAATGAAATTATGCTGTTTAATCAGTGAAAATGTACTGAATTTAGTCTAAAATTCAGTAAGAACTGAAGTAATTTTTAACTGAAGCACTCAGTGTTTTCCCACAGACTTAAATTGAAGGGAGAAATGAAATAATAACCGAATATTTCAAAATAAAATACCTGAATAACTTTAAATAACATAAAACATATGAAGTTTCTCAAAAAATAACCGAATAAAAATTCCTACTTAATCGAAAATCCCCAAGGACAAAAAGAAATCCAAGAAACCATTAGCATAAACACACACAAAAGAAGGGGGAAGTATCAGGTGATCACCTTCAACCCCTTCACCCGAAAAAAAAAAAACCCATAAGGAACCGAATTCCCACAGAAAAATGCAAATTACGCGACAGGTAAGACTAATGCCCGCATTTAATAATCCGACAACTCCGCGATAATTCCCAACCCCTATGTCCGTATCACGGATATCTAGCCCTTGGCTAGTGGCGGAAGAATGGGCCCATGCTCAATAGTTCCTTAGGTCGTTAGGAAAAGGGGTCACAACTGGACAAACCAGTATATATGGTATGGTAATTTATTTTTGGATTTTTTTAAATGGTCAATGTAAATTGTCCCAACGGTCAAACCCGACGTGCGGGGACCCCCCCGAAATATCATTCGGACTCGGACCAGGTGTGTCAGGAATCTTTCCTTCGCTTGTTTCGCACGTATTAATGTACAATCATTTACTTTGTATGAACAACTGATTCTTATTTAATGAACAGCACAGGAATATTTTTAAGGGGGGCACAACCCAGTTAAGAACATGATAATGTCCTCTTGTTCACTCCGATCGACAAAATTATGATTAAAGAGTTCTTTGCTTCTTTAACTTGTCTTAAAATATTGTATAATAATTTACTTACAAAAATATTTTGTCAAACATAATGGCAAAATTTATTGACGAAGATTTATTTTTAGAGAACCAGAACAGTTAAGGAGGATAATAATAAGATAATTAACCATAAATTAATGGAATTTGAAAATAAAACTTTAATTTAATACCAAAAAATAAATTGGGGCGAAAAAGACATCATAAATCTTAATAATTTAAAATTTTCTGTTGTTCATTCTGATAGTCAAAAGTATGACATGCTTGTGTAACTGGTCTTAAAATATATTAATTTACTTTGGACCAGGAACTGTCTTATTTATAAGATTGTACAAAATGTCTTTGTCAAAAAATTAGTGGTAAAATTAGTTCAGAAAGAAAGTCAAGAAAGGTAATTATAAGAAACAAATTTTTCTAAATAGAATTTGAAAGTAAATCTTAAAATAATAATTTAAATAAAAAAAAAATTGAGGGAAAGAAGACAATTTGAAAATTCCTCTTGTTCATTCTGATGGTCAAAATGATGATACACAAAATAATTGTCCATCAACCAAACAAATCTCATCCAACACCCCTAAAACAATCTGTTGCCAAAGAAGACAACAGGAAACAGACGGACCGACCTTTCACCCCATTAAAATAGGAAGACGAGAGGACGCGTCGCGGAACTGGGCCCTTCAGGTCCCACAATTCCCACGTCCCTTCCTGGCAGACCCCCGAGGGGGGTCAAATGTTGTCGGTGACCACCACGAAAAAATCACAGAACAGGTTTGACCAGTTCAAATTTGACCGCTTACCTTTGAACCCTCGCGACGACAACCCTTCACCGTATGCCGGTGGAAAAATCCCTTTCTTCCACCAAGGTACGGGGTTATGGTCAGTAATAGAATTTGTTTCGCGGCAACAAGACATACGAGTGCACCAGTTTAGTTTAGTTTAGTTTGGTAGTGTTAAAAAATGTGCCGAAGAAGTGAGGGTGTCGGTGCTGTGCCCCGGACGAACGTAATAAAACTCCCAGTCAAATCAAATCGATTAAATTTCACGTACATAAATTTAATTGTAAACAAACAAAGCGAAATTAATACAATACAACATAAATTTGCGCACATTAATGTAAACACCATTAATATAATTAGATCGACAATATTATAATTAGTCCGTGACGAATCGATACGTACGTCAAAACATGCATAAAAATTTAAACAAACTACGAATTTATCTGCGGGCTTTATGACGTCGCAGCAGCCGTGTGAGCGGAGGAGGAGGAGGAGGAGGCGGTTTTCGTCGAGACGCGTTGCGGGCGATGATTATTTAATCCCGGCCGCAAACTTCGCCTTCCTTACGCCGAAACCGCCGCGTTGCCTTTCGCCCAATTCCACGTATCCGCAATTGGGTTAAAATCATCTCCATTTTGGAAAACACACTTAACGCCGACGCCGAAAACATGATCTGCGACGCGTCACGTGTGTGTGTGTGTGCGGGGGAATCACCGGTTGCATCTTCCTACGTCTGGCTTATTTGTGGCTCTAACAATGAGGGTGTCAAAGAGACGTCACGTGAACAGAAAAGTGAAGCGATGAATTTGAATATAAATATTTAATTTAATACCGAAAAAATAAGAAGACATTTAAAATGTTTAAAACTTCCTCTTGGTGGTCAAAGGGATGATTAAAAATTCCTGTGCTTTTTTAACTTATCTTAAAATGTAATAATTTACTGCGAACCTTATTTTTACAAAAAGATTTTGTCAAAAAAATATAGCAAAATTTATTGAAGAATTTATGAAACAAAATAGGAAAGACAAAATAATAATAGATTTGAAAATAAATTTTTAATTTAATACCAAAAAATAAATTGAGGCAAAGAAGGCATTATAAATCTAGATACTTTAAAATTTACTCTTGTTAATTCTGATGGTCAAAAGTATGATTAAAAATTCCTTTGCTTGTTTAACTTGTCTTAAAATATTTACAGTAAACCAGGAAGAAACAAAATAGGAAAGACTTTTGGCGATAAATATCTATAAATAGATTTGAAAATAAATCTTTAATTTAATACCAAAAAATAAATTGAGGCAAAGAAGGCATTATAAATCTAGATACTTTAAAATTTACTCTTGTTCATTCTGATGGTCAAATGTATGATTAAAAATTCCTCTGCTTGTTAATTTGTCTTAAAATATTTACAGTGAACCAGGAAGAAACAAAATAGGAAAGACTTTTGGCGATAAATATCTATAAATAGATTTACAAATAAATCTTTAATTTAATACCAAAAAATAAATTGAGGCAAACAAGGCATTATAAATCTAGATACTTTAAAGTTTACTCTTGTTAATTCTAATGGTTAAAAGTATGATTAAAAATTCCTTTGATTGTTTAACTTGTCTTAAAATATTTACAGTGAACCAGGAAGAAACAAAATAGGAAAAACTTTTGAAGATAAATATCTATAAATAGATTTACAAATAAATCTTTAATTTAATACCAAAAAATAAATTGAGGCAAAGAAGGCATTATAAATCTAGATATTATAAAATTTCCTCTTGTTCATTCTGATGATCAAAAGTATGATTAAAAATTCCTTTGATTGTTTAACTTGTCTTAAAATATTTACAGTGAACCAGGAAGAAACAAAATAGGAAAGACTTTTGGCGATAAATATCTAAAAATAGATTTGAAAATAAATCTTTAATTTAATACCAAAAAATAAATTGAGGCAAAGAAGGCATTATAAATCTAGATACTTTAAAATTTACTCTTGTTCATTCTGATGGTCAAATGTATGATTAAAAATTCCTCTGCTTGTTAATTTGTCTTAAAATATTTACAGTGAACCAGGAAGAAACAAAATAGGAAAGACTTTTGGCGATAAATATCTAAAAATAGATTTGAAAATAAATCTTTAATTTAATACCAAAAAATAAATTGAGGCAAAGAAGGCATTATAAATCTAGATACTTTAAAATTTACTCTTGTTCATTCTGATGGTCAAATGTATGATTAAAAATTCCTCTGCTTGTTAATTTGTCTTAAAATATTTACAGTGAACCAGGAAGAAACAAAATAGGAAAGACTTTTGGCGATAAATATCTAAAAATAGATTTGAAAATAAATCTTTAATTTAATACCAAAAAATAAATTGAGGCAAAGAAGGCATTATAAATCTAGATACTTTAAAATTTACTCTTGTTAATTCTGATGGTCAAAAGTATGATTAAAAATTCCTTTGCTTGTTTAACTTGTCTTAAAATATTTACAGTAAACCAGGAAGAAACAAAATAGGAAAGACTTTTGGCGATAAATATCTATAAATAGATTTGAAAATAAATCTTTAATTTAATACCAAAAAATAAATTGAGGCAAAGAAGGCATTATAAATCTAGATACTTTAAAATTTACTCTTGTTCATTCTGATGGTCAAATGTATGATTAAAAATTCCTCTGCTTGTTAATTTGTCTTAAAATATTTACAGTGAACCAGGAAGAAACAAAATAGGAAAGACTTTTGGCGATAAATATCTATAAATAGATTTACAAATAAATCTTTAATTTAATACCAAAAAATAAATTGAGGCAAACAAGGCATTATAAATCTAGATACTTTAAAGTTTACTCTTGTTAATTCTAATGGTTAAAAGTATGATTAAAAATTCCTTTGATTGTTTAACTTGTCTTAAAATATTTACAGTGAACCAGGAAGAAACAAAATAGGAAAAACTTTTGAAGATAAATATCTATAAATAGATTTACAAATAAATCTTTAATTTAATACCAAAAAATAAATTGAGGCAAAGAAGGCATTATAAATCTAGATATTATAAAATTTCCTCTTGTTCATTCTGATGATCAAAAGTATGATTAAAAATTCCTTTGATTGTTTAACTTGTCTTAAAATATTTACAGTGAACCAGGAAGAAACAAAATAGGAAAGACTTTTGGCGATAAATATCTAAAAATAGATTTGAAAATAAATCTTTAATTTAATACCAAAAAATAAATTGAGGCAAAGAAGGCATTATAAATCTAGATACTTTAAAATTTACTCTTGTTCATTCTGATGGTCAAATGTATGATTAAAAATTCCTCTGCTTGTTAATTTGTCTTAAAATATTTACAGTGAACCAGGAAGAAACAAAATAGGAAAGACTTTTGGCGATAAATATCTAAAAATAGATTTGAAAATAAATCTTTAATTTAATACCAAAAAATAAATTGAGGCAAAGAAGGCATTATAAATCTAGATACTTTAAAATTTACTCTTGTTCATTCTGATGGTCAAATGTATGATTAAAAATTCCTCTGCTTGTTAATTTGTCTTAAAATATTTACAGTGAACCAGGAAGAAACAAAATAGGAAAGACTTTTGGCGATAAATATCTAAAAATAGATTTGAAAATAAATCTTTAATTTAATACCAAAAAATAAATTGAGGCAAAGAAGGCATTATAAATCTAGATACTTTAAAATTTACTCTTGTTAATTCTGATGGTCAAAAGTATGATTAAAAATTCCTTTGCTTGTTTAACTTGTCTTAAAATATTTACAGTAAACCAGGAAGAAACAAAATAGGAAAGACTTTTGGCGATAAATATCTATAAATAGATTTGAAAATAAATCTTTAATTTAATACCAAAAAATAAATTGAGGCAAAGAAGGCATTATAAATCTAGATACTTTAAAATTTACTCTTGTTCATTCTGATGGTCAAATGTATGATTAAAAATTCCTCTGCTTGTTAATTTGTCTTAAAATATTTACAGTGAACCAGGAAGAAACAAAATAGGAAAGACTTTTGGCGATAAATATCTATAAATAGATTTACAAATAAATCTTTAATTTAATACCAAAAAATAAATTGAGGCAAACAAGGCATTATAAATCTAGATACTTTAAAGTTTACTCTTGTTAATTCTAATGGTTAAAAGTATGATTAAAAATTCCTTTGATTGTTTAACTTGTCTTAAAATATTTACAGTGAACCAGGAAGAAACAAAATAGGAAAGACTTTTGGCGATAAATATCTAAAAATAGATTTGAAAATAAATCTTTAATTTAATACCAAAAAATAAATTGAGGCAAAGAAGGCATTATAAATCTAGATACTTTAAAATTTACTCTTGTTCATTCTGATGGTCAAATGTATGATTAAAAATTCCTCTGCTTGTTAATTTGTCTTAAAATATTTACAGTGAACCAGGAAGAAACAAAATAGGAAAGACTTTTGGCGATAAATATCTAAAAATAGATTTGAAAATAAATCTTTAATTTAATACCAAAAAATAAATTGAGGCAAAGAAGGCATTATAAATCTAGATACTTTAAAATTTACTCTTGTTCATTCTGATGGTCAAATGTATGATTAAAAATTACTCTGCTTGTTAATTTGTCTTAAAATATTTACAGTGAACCAGGAAGAAACAAAATAGGAAAGACTTTTGGCGATAAATATCTATAAATAGATTTACAAATAAATCTTTAATTTAATACCAAAAAATAAATTGAGGCAAACAAGGCATTATAAATCTAGATACTTTAAAGTTTACTCTTGTTAATTCTAATGGTTAAAAGTATGATTAAAAATTCCTTTGATTGTTTAACTTGTCTTAAAATATTTACAGTGAACCAGGAAGAAACAAAATAGGAAAGACTTTTGGCGATAAATATCTATAAATAAATTTGAAAATAAATTTTTAATTTAATACCAAAAAATAAATTGAGGCAAAGAAGGCATTATAAATCTAGATACTTTAAAATTTACTCTTGTTAATTCTGTTGGACAAAAGTATGATTAAAAATTCCTTTGCTTGTTTAACTTGTCTTAAAATATTTACAGTGAACCAGAACTGTATTATTTTTAAGACTATACAAAAACATTTTGTCAAAAAAATAGATTTTTTCAAAATAATTAATTATTCATAGGATTGATTCTGTTGATACTGTTGATAATATTAATACTCCATTTTTAATCCAAATATGTTTAAAAAAAAAATAAATATAAATAGACATAGAATTATTAATTAGATAAAGGGTCAATTTTTGTTGCCCCCCTTTGCAGTTTTGTGACAACTCCAAGTCGGATTCCTAATTTATTTTCATTAAATTGAAGCGAGAGCGACTGCGAGTGTCTTTTGTAAATTAATGAACTGAACAAGATGAAAACGGCGAGGAACGAAAGGAAAGAAGTCGGGTGAAGCGGGGCGGCCCCGAGTGCCCGGACGGCGGGGGCGGCTCGCCACCCCCCTGTAACGCGGGGCAAAGGGGGGGGGAGGGCGGCGGCACGACCGAAACTTTAAATTGGCGTTTCTTCGTTCGTCTCTCAAAGAAGCCCCGGTTTTATACGATGGTAATTTATAATGAATAAAATTTGAATTCGAGTTAATTGCAAGTCTTGATGGATTTTTGGGGGGTGGGACGGGCGGCCCCGAAACGAGGCTGACGTTGTTGAGGGGGGAGGGAGGGGGTAGCGAGGGGCCGTGGGCCGGGAAACTTTGCAGATTCGGAAAGCGGGTTTTTCACTTGGCCGGATTACGACTTCGGGTGAGCGTAAATAAATCACGGCTGCCAGTCAAAAATTTCTCGCGCGCCGACCTTTAATCCAGTTTTATCGGGGGATGGAGTTTTATAATTTAAATTTGGCCTTAATACACGGAACGGGATCTCGAAATCCACGAAATCTGGATATGTCAAGTCTAGATTTCAAGAGTCCTGTGAATTTTAAAAGTTCAACAAAATAAAATAGATATTTAATTTATTACTATTTTTTATTATATCATATTTTTATATCTCAAAATTATTCAAAAATTGAAATTAATTATAAAAATATATATTCATTACATTGTTAATTATTTTGTTTTAGCAATAAAAATTAACAAAAAAAAATGTAAATTGTTAAAAGTTGCAATTTTCTCTTAACGAATCGTCTTCAAACATAAAATTCAAAAATTTCTGATAATCGTAAGAGAAAAATATCCAAAAATTGAAATGAATTATAAAAAACATTATATTTAAAACATATATATTTATTATATTTTTAATTATTTTATTTTAGCAATAAAAATTGACAGAAAAGCATTTAAATTGTTAAAAGTTTCAATTTTTTCTTAACGAATCGTCTTCGAATATAAAATTCAAACATTTGTGATAATCGTAAGAGAAAAATATCCAAAAATTGAAATGAATTATAAAAAATATTATATTTAAAACATATATATTTATTATATTGTTAATTATTTCATTTTAGCAATAAAAATTGACAGAAAAACATTTAAATTGTTAAAAGTTTTAATTTTCTCTTAACGAATTATCTTCGAACGTAAAATTCAAAAATTTCTGATAATCGTAAGAGAAAAATATCCAAAAATTGAAATGAATTATAAAAAATATTGTATTTAAAATATATATATTTATTATATTGTTAATTATTTTATTTTAGCAATAAAAATTGACAGAAAAACATTTAAATTGTTAAAAGTTTTAATTTTCTCTTAACGAATCGTCTTCGAACATAAAATTCAAACATTTCTGATAATCGTAAAAGAAAAATATCCAAAAATTGAAATGAATTATAAAAAATATTATATTTAAAACATATATATTTATTATACTGTTAATTATTTTATTTTAGCAATAAAAATTGACAGAAAAACATTTAAATTGTTAAAAGTTTTAAATTTCTCTTAACGAATTATCTTCGAACGTAAAATTCAAAAATTTCTGATAATCGTAAGAGAAAAATATCCAAAAATTGAAATGAATTATAAAAAATGTTATATTTAAAACATATATATTTATTATATTGTTAATTATTTTATTTTAGCAATAAAAATTGACAGAAAAACATTTAAATTGTTAAAAGTTTTAATTTTCTCTTAACGAATCGTCTTCGAATGTAAAATTCAAAAATTTCTGATAGTCATAAGACTAACATATTTAAAAATTGAAAAATATACATGTACATTTATTATATTGTTAATTATTTTATTTTAATAATAAAAAATATTAGAAAAGAATTTAAATTATTAAAAGTTTCAATTTTTTCTTAACGAATCGTCTTCGAATATAAAATTCAAACATTTGTGATAATCGTAAAAGAAAAATATCCAAAAATTGAAATTAATTATAAAAAATATTATATTTAAAACATATATATTTATTATATTGTTAATTATTTTATTTTAGCAATAAAAATTGACAGAAAAATATTTAAATTGTTAAAAGTTTTAATTTTCTCTTAACGAATCGTCTTAGAACGTAAAATTCAAAATAATAATGATGATAAATGATAATCGTAAGACAAACATATTTAAAAATTGAAAAATATACATGTACATTTATTATATTGTTAATTATTTTTATTTAATAATAAAGAATATTAGAAAATAATTTAAATTATTAAAAGTTTCAATTTTTTCTTAACGAATCGTCTTCGAATATAAAATTCAAACATTTGTGATAATCGTAAGAGAAAAATATCCAAAAATTGAAATGAATTATAAAAAATATTATATTTAAAACATATATATTTATTATTTTGTTAATTATTTTATTTTAGCATTAAAAATTGACAGAAAAACATTTAAATTATTAAAAGTTTTAATTTTCTCTTAACGAATCGTCTTCGAACGTAAAATTCAAACATTTCTAATAATCGTAAAACAAAAATATTCAAAAATTGATATGAATTTTAAAAAATATTTTATTTAAAAAGGTGTATATTAATTATATATTATTAACAATAGAAATCTAAATAATAATAAATATAAAACTTAAATATTTCTTTATTTCAACAACAGGATGAAAACTAAAAAAAAAATAATTTAAAAATATATTTTACTGTGTGTAATTATAAAATTATAAATCTATTGTTATAAAAATTATATTATATATTATATAATATTCTCTCTAATTGTATGGAATTATTTTACAGTAGAATATCATTAATATCATTTGCACATACAATTTTTAAATTCATAAATCAAATCTATTTATTATTAATATATATATTAAACAGTAATTGCATTTAATTAATTTAATTAAAAATATTATATCCAATTAAAAGTGTCATCGTATTTCATTTCAAGTCAATAATACAATAAAAAAATATGAATTAATTAATTAAAACAAACTAATCAGCCAAAGACACTCAATTTTTCAGCCCTCTCCATTAAAAAACAAAACGCCGTGCTCGAAAAAAAAGTATGTCCGACATTCGGCCATTAGAAAAACACGATGTCCACACAATTGGCGGCTTCCCTCTGTCGTAGCATGAATGAAGGGGGGCTTTACTACGTGTGCACGGGCGGATAAACGGGGGTGTGAGGCAACCCTCGCGCTTCCGTTCGTCTCGCATCGCGGTGCCTTTTGTACTCTACACACACACACACATATACATACAAGTTATCGAGAAGAGAGAAAATGGTGTGTGTGTGTGTGTATGTATTTCACTTAGGTTTTTATCTCCGTTTTATTATTAGAACGTATCGAGTTTCTTTTTTACTCTTTTACCATTTTACCACTAGCACGTTTCCTGGGCCTATTCATACGGACACGCAGACTGTCCCTTCGTTGTCCTGCCTGAATTCAAAACCGGGAAAAACTGACCTAACCTCGAGACTGACGGCAAAAAATGGAGGGCGACTCCTGAAGGGAAAAAGGTCAGTTGTCGGAACTGGCCAAACCTGTTTGTTTGGTTTTTTTTTTCGCGATGGTCATTGGGAAAATTGGACGACCCTTTCGGGAACTGTGGGAACGTGGAAGGTGACAGTTGAACTGACCTGGCTCAGTTTTGTTTCCTTGTTGATTAAAAAGAATAAAGGGATGTGCACCGTCAAAAAAAAACTGGTCATTATATTATAAATAAATACAACACAATCGCGCTTAAGAATGATAAAAACAGAGGCTATAAATGAGGAAACAATAAATTTTATAAAATAAAACCCAATTCAAAATAAATAAATACATAAAATAGTATATTTTTAAATAATATTTAATAAAATAATAGTTTTATCTCCGACTTTCATGTCAAAATTAAACATAAACGTTGAATATTAAAATAAATGTTCATTTCTATATTTTTATTTATTCCTATTGTAAAATACATATATTTCAATTCGCATTGTTTTCAAATAACGAATTGATTGGATTATATCGATGTTAAAGTTTTAATGTAATATATTTAATTTAATATGATTTAATTATAATTTTAATTTAAAAACAATTACGAAGTCAGCTCTCTTCAGTTTAATTTAAAACAGCGAGTGAACATTCTCGTCACAGTTTAATTTCAAAAGATTATTTTAATAAAACAACAATAATTATTTTATATTTTAACAAACAACATTAAATAAAAATGTTAATTAAAATTTACCAAATTAAATTTACTGATTATAAATTTTTAAATGTTTACGAAATAAATAACCAATTAATTTTTACAGGGACAATTTCTTTTTTTATTTAATTATGAAATAAAATTATTTTTAATTATAATATTTTTTAGTCTTAAATTTATATCTGAGTTAAACCTTAAAAATTTAGAATTTCTTGAGTTTTAAATAAATTCAAGATTTAGATTTATTTAGTACATTTCCCTTTGTTTATTTAATTATAAAATAAACTTTATATATTGTATCATATTTCTTCTAAAAATTGCTATTTTTTACTCTTAAGTTTATATTTGAATTATACTTCAAAATTACTTAAAATTTAGAATTTTGAGTTTTAAATAAATTCATGTTTTAAATTTATTTAATAACTTTTCTTTTGTTTATTTAATTATGAAATAAATTTTATATATTGCATAATATTTCTTCTAAAAACTGCAGTTTTATTACTCTTAAGTTTATATTTGAGTTAAACTTTAAAATGGCTTAAAAATTTAGAATTCGTGAATTTTAAATATATTCAAGTTTTAGATTTATTTAATACCTTTTCTTTTGTGTATTTAATTATAAAATAAACTTTATGTATAGTATAAATATTTCTTCTAAAAACTGCAGTGTTTTACTCTTAAGTTATATTTGTTGTTAAACTTTAAAGTTTAGAAATTTTTGAGTTTTAAATAAATTCAAGTTTTAAATTTATTTAATACCTTTTCTTTTGTTTATTTAATTATGAAATAAACTTTATATATAGTATAATATTTCTTCTAAAAATTGCAGGTTTTTACTCTTAAGTTTATATTTGAATTAAACTTTAAAATGGCTTAAAATTTAGAAATTTTGTTTTTATAAAAATCCAAGTTTTAAATTTATTTAATATCTTTTCTTTTGTTTATTTAATTATGAAATAAACTTTATATATATATATATATATATATATATATATATATATATATATATATATATATATATATATATAGTATAATATTTCTTCTAAAAACTGCAGTTTTATTACTCTTAAGTTTATATTTGAGTTAAACTTTAAAATGGCTTAGAAATTTAGAATTTATTGAGTTTTAAATAAATTATTATAAATAAGATTTATTTAGTACCTCTTCTTTTGTTTATTTAATTATAAAATAAACTTAACTTAAAATAATATATTGTATCATATTTCTTTTAAAATCTGCAGTTTTTACCCTTAAATTTATATTTGAGTTAAACTTTAAAATGACTTTAAATGAGTTTTAAATTTATTTATTACTTTTTTTGTTTATTTAATTACGAAATAAACTTTATATATTATATAATATTTCTTCTAAAAATGCAGTTTATATTTCAGTTAATATTTAAAATAGCTTAAAAATTTAGATTTTCTTCAAGTTTAAGATTTATTTAGTACCTTTTCTTTTGTTTATTTAATTATAAAATAAGTTTATATTTGAGTTTTAATTAACTATACAAGTTTCTATAACTACAAATTTCTCTTTATTTTATTTATTCAATTATAGAATACAATTTATATATTATATAATATTTTTCTATGAACTACAGACTTTAATAATTGATTTAGACTCTCAAATATCTTAAAAATATATAATACATTCATTTAAAATAAATCAAGTTCCAACGTCACTCCAAAATTAGACTAAAAAGTTTCCATCCCCTAATAACAAATAAGAAACTTGATTTAATAACGTTTCCGTGAATCCGGCGGTAATGGCAAAAGTAACGCGAACAAGAGGGATGGCGACAGCCGCGTCACGGATAAAAACGAATCGAACGGCGAATTAGAAAGTTATAAAACGCGGAATTTCCCTTCTTCCGTACGACCCTCCAACCCAAGAACGGTATCGCACCGATCCTCCGTCGCCCTCCCCCATCTTTCGCACGATAATGAAGAAAGATCCTAATTAAAACAACGACGAATCTGTCATTGTCTGGCCCCCCGCCCGTTCTTTTGTTCCGCGCCGGCTCTCGCCTCCCCGAAACTTTTCTACGCGGGGGCGAGACCGGGCGGAAGGCCTTTTGCGCAAGGATGGATTCCGAGGTACGAAGAATTGCGTTTCCTTCAACGGTTATTTCTTTGGAATTGGCTCGAAACGAACGAAAATAATGGAACTGAAATCCATTAACTTAAGTAATTTTTGTTATTATAACACTTCTTTCTTTCCTTTATTATAATTCTTAATTCTAAAATAAATTAAAGCATCTTTATGTATTTATTCAAAAAATAAACAAGATTAAATTAAAATTTTTATAATGTTAATTAACAATAATAAAAAGAAAAACTATAATAAATTGTAGAATAATTTACTTTTATAAAGGGAACTAATCAAATCATTTCATCAAAGCGAAACACGTTTTAAAATTAATAATATTGATAAACAATATAAACAACATTAATAGAAAAAATAATATAATATAATATTGTTTTGTTATTAAATTTAAATCACTGAGTTAATCGAACAAATAGAACAGCAATTATTGTAATAAACACATAAACATCAAATGCAACAGATGCAATAAATAAAAATAGTACATTACAGTCTGCTAATTCTATTATAATTGTTAGTTAAAATAAAAAACAAACGCAATATGATCATAATTATATCATTTAATTAAATAATACATATAAAATTATGAGACAAAATTAAATTAAGTAAATATTTCCTTTCGAGTTTTAAACAGGGAACATACCTGATTTAAAATTTATATGCAAATATTTTAAAATGAAATGCCTACATATCTAATTTCACCTGATACTTTGTAAAAAACCGCACAAGCTATTTTCATGTAAATTAAATCGGGTAGTATCAACCCCTTCCTTCTAAATTGTTTCATTGAACTCTTCTTTTGACATTTACATACAAACGTACTCCTAATTTAAAGATATGGCGTGAAACTTTGAAAAGTAAAGGTATAATAAAATATAAGTTATAAAATACAAACACAATAAAATGCTGAATTTATTATAGAAAAACAAAAGCTGTAAAACTTTTTTAATAGACTCAATGAAAACATTATTGAAAAACTTGATTTACTCTTTATATTTTGTTCAGGAAACCATTTTGAATGCACCACATTAAACTTAAAAGATATATAAAACTAAAAATTATATATAAAAATAAAGAAGCAATATAATAAGAATGAAAAACATGGTTATAAAACTTAATTCATTCTCTACAAATCAAATTTTTTTGTTTAAAAAACTATTTTTATGGCTTCTGATTATCTTAATTTAATACATCATAAAAGTGAAAATTAAATATAAGAATAATGAACATTATTAAAATAAAAAACAAGGTTAGAAAATTTATTTTGTTCAGTAAACCATTTTTAATGCTGCTCATTATCTTTAATTTAGAAGATATATCATAAAGTTTTGAAAATTAAATATAAAAATAAAGTTACAACATAATGAAAATTATTCAAATAAAAAACATGATTTTAAAACTTGATTTATTCTTTAAAAAGCAAAATATTTAGTTGAATAATCTTAATTTAAAAGATATATCATAAAACCCTAAAAATTAAATATAAAAATAAGGATACAATATACCAAATATTATTCAAATTAAAAACATGATTATAAAACTTAATTTATTCTCTAAAAAACAAAATATTTTATTTAGTAAACAACTTTTAATGCTTCAGATTACCTTAATTTAAAAAATAATCATAAAACGTTGAATATTAAATATAAAAATAAAGATACAATGTATAATACAAAAAAAATATTAAAATAAAATCCATTATTGTACAACTTGATTTACTCTCTAAAATGCAAAATATCTTGTTTAGTAAACAGCTTTTAATGCTCCTAATTATCTTAATTTAAAAGATAAATCATAAAACCATGAAAATTAAATATAAAAATAAAGATACAATATACTAAAAATTACTCAAATAAAAAACATGATCGTAAAATTTGATTTACTCTCTAAAAAGCAAAATATTTTGTTCAGTAAACCATTTTTAATGCTGCTGATTATCTTAAATTAAAAGATATGTCACAAAATCTTGAAAATTAAATATAAAAATAAAGATACAATGTATAATACAAAAAAAAAATATTAAAATAAAATCCATTATTGTACAAATTGATTTACTCTCTAAAAAGCAAAATATTTTGTTCAGTAAACAACTTTTAATTGATTATCATAATTTAAGAGATATATAGTAAAACTTTGAAAGTTAAATATAAAAATAAAGATATAACATACCAAAAATTATTAAAATAAAAAGCATGATCGTAAAAGATGATTTACTCTTTAAAAAGGAAAATATTTTGTGCAATAAATAAATTTTAATGCTCCTGATTAACTTAATTTACGAGATACATCATAAAACTTTGGAAATTAAACAAAAAAATAAAGATAAAATATACAAAAAATTATTAAAATTAAAAACATGATTGTAAAACTTGATTTACTCTCTAAAAAGCAAAGTATTCTGTTCAGTCATCAATTTTATATAATTATATAACTTGATTATTAAATAGAAAAAAAAATGTTTCCGGTATAAAAGGCTTAAAAGGCGACTACCTGATTTAAAATTTATGCCCAACTAAATTGAAATTAAATGCATACATATCTAATTTCACCTGACACTCTATAAAAAAGCTCATAATAAATAGCAATTTTTTATTTCATGTAATTTATATCGGGTAGTCCCAACCCCATCTAAATTGCAACATTGAACATGTCTTGTGCCATTCTCAAAGTTCCGTGACGTGCGGCAACATAAACGGGACGGAGCCCCCCCTAGCCGCCAATATATTAGCATAATCTTAAAAACGTCAAAACTACCCTTCGCATCGAACCGTCCGCGGCCCCGCCGCCCCGCCGGCCACCCCGCACGAATCGATATTCCTTCCCCTTTTTATGTAAGAACTCTTTCCGACCCCGTTTCCCCGGGACGCGCGCGATACACAAAGCGAAATAACGACTGGAGAAAATAATTAAATACACAAAAGACTCCGGATAAATGCGGGGCCGCCAAGTAAAGGGGGGGGGGGGTGTATGCTCCCAGAAATTTCCATTTCATTAAAAACCGACGGAATGGCACATAAGAAAATTTGAATTTATTAAGCGTGGCAACGAGCGAGCCTTTGTTGATAACCCTCTTCGGCGCTCGATTTCGAACAATGTTCGGAACATTAATTCTCATGTTACAACTTGCAACTCTATGTCGTTTTTATTTGTGCGTGTCGACAATTGCCTGTTTATTATTAATTGTTTATGCAGGAACAAATAAAATATCGTTTACATCAAAAATAATGTAAATTACCATTCTCATCAAAGGTGACATTGTTAATTTCAACTGTCAATCATTGTGGTCATAACATAACATAACAAACTCCTGATTATTTCCAGACATTTGTGATTTCTTTATGAATTAAATGAAGATATAATATAATATAAAAATTAATAAATTAAAAGATAATCTGTGAATAAACTGGATTTATTATCTAAAAATCAAAATATTTTGGTAAGTAAACCAGTTTAAGTACTTTTGAGTATATCAATTTAAAAGAAATATCATAAAAACATGATAATGAAATATAAAAATAAAGATACAATATAAAAAAATTATTAAAGAAATAAAGAAATCTATGAAAAAACTAAATTTATTTCCTAAAAATCCAAATATTCTGCTCAGTAAATTAATTTAAGTACTCTTGATTATTTTAATTTAATAGAAATTATGAAAATAAAGGTACAATACTAAAGAATTATAAAATAAAAAGAAATATGTGAAAAAACTGCATTTATTCTCTAAAATATTTTGATCAGTAAACAAGTTTAGGTACTCTCGAGTATTTTAATTTAAATGAAATGTCATTAAAACATGATAATTAAATATAAAAATAAAGATATAAAATTATAAAAATTATTAAATTAAAGAATATCAGTGAAAAAAACTAAATTTATTACTTTTAGAAGATTTAGTATATAAATTTAAGTACTTTGATTATTTTAAGTTAAAATAATATCACAGTAACATGTTAATTAAGTATTCCTGAATATTTTAATTTATTATAAATATCATAAAAACATGATAATTAAATATAAAAATAAAAATATAATATTAAAAAATTATTAAATTAAAAGAAGTCTTGATTATTTAATATAAAAAAATATAAAAATATGATAATAAAATATAAAAATAGAGATGTAAATAAAAAAATATTAAAACAACAAAGGAATCAATGAAAAACTGGATTTATTCTCTAAAAATCAAAATATTCTGGTCAGTAAACCAGTTTAGGCACTCTTAAGTATTTTAATTTAAAATAAATATCATAAAAACATGATAATTAAATATAAAAATAAAGATATATATTAAAAAAACTGAATTTATTTTCTAAAAATCCAAATATTCTGCTCAGTAAATCGATTTAAGTACTCTTGATTATTTTAATTTAAAAGACGTATTACAAAAACACGATTCATTATAAAAATAAAAATACAATATTGAAGAATTATTAAATTATAAATATTCTGGTCAGTAAATAAGTTTAGGTACTCTCAAGTAGTTAATTTAAAAGAAATATCATAAAAACATGATAATTCATTATAAAAAACTAAATTTATTACTTTTGATTATTTTAAGTTACAAAATTATCACAGAAACGTGATAATTAAGTATAAAAATAAAGATGTGATATTAAAAAGTTAATAAATTGAAAGAAATTAATGAAAAGACTGAATTTATTTTCTAAAAATCAAAATGTTCTACTCAGTAAACCAATTTAAGTATTCCTGAGTATTTTAATTTAATAAAAACATAAAAAAAAACATGATTATTAAATATAAAAATAAAAATATGATATTAAAAAATTATTAAATTAAAAAAAAATCTGTGAAGAAACTGGACCAAAATATTCTGCTCAGTAAACATGTTCCATTATTCTTGATTATTTAATATAAAAATATGATAATAAAATATAAAAATACAGATGTAAAATAAAAAAATATTAAAATATCAAAGAAATCAATGAAAAACTGGATTTATTCTCTAAAAATCAAAATATTCTGGTCAGTAAACCAGTTTAGACACTCTTAAGTATTTTAATTTAAAAGAAATATCATAAAGACATGATAATTAAATATAAAAATAAAGATATGATATTAAAAAATTATTAAATTAAAAGAAATCTGTGAAGAAACTGGACATATTCTCTAATAATCAAAATATTCTGCTCTGTAAACAGGTTCTATTATTCTTGATTATTTAATATAAAAGAAATATAAAAATATGACAATAAAATATAAAAATACAGATATAAAATCTGTGAAATCAATGAAAAAACTGGATTTTTTCTCTAAAAATTAATATATTCTGCTCAGTAAACAGGTTCTATTATTCTTGATAAATATGATGATATGATGATATTAATAAAATAAAAATAAAGATGTCAAATAAAAATATATATGGAAATATTAAAGAAATCTGTACTTATTCTCTAAAAATCAAAATGATCAGCTCAGTAAACCGTTTTTAATATCCTATTATATTGATTTAAAAGAAACACATTACAACATATATTTTTTTTATTCCCCAACGAATAAATCAGCGTCAACAATTCGCGTCCGAGCCAGATACAAATGTCTTCCCCGTAAACCGGCAAAACTACAGCCGCCCGGAAGTCGTTCCGGGCGCATCCAAGGCGCAAAATACAAGTGTGCGAGGAGTCCGGATGTGTGCCGCCCGCATTGTTCGTCGTCGACTTAACGACCACCATCAACTTATCAACCGGGCAAAAGGCTACAAACTACCTTTTCAAACAGTCTTAAATACGACCCCCGTAAGTGAGAATCCGGCAAACCGGATAAGTAGAAAGTCGCATTTAATGGGCTTCGGACAATGGAAGGCGATGTTCGTGCAAGATAAACGGGGCCCGGGGACTGGATTCGAAAGTGTTTTATCGTGTGTTCTTGTCGCCGAGGCGAAGCAAATTTTCCTACCCCAAAAAAACGGGGAAATACTTCTAATTTAAAAACACAAATTGAGTGGGAATTTTACGTTAATTTACCCGCAACGATGATTGTACGTGGGATTGATTACAAATTAAAACGTAACAAAAACGAATCCATCCTGAAACGTGAGAACTTTCAACGACGCAATTCTGTAAGTGACAACCCTTTTCCCCCAGTTTTTTTCCCCTCGCCAATCGATCGTCCAAAGACAGAGGATAATTTTAATTTATCCCGGAGCGGTGATTCACGTGGAGGAGTTTAAAAAGAGAGAACTCCGGCTCCGGCAATTAAAGAGGGTAGGTCTGAGGCGTCGCACACCCGCCACCCCCCTCGAACACGGGGGGGATGATAAAAACGCGAAGTCGACTGCCATTAAAAATCGATATAAACCAAATGGCGTTCTTAAATACGCAACCCCTCTGCCAACCCCTTCGAGAATTCCGCCGAGCGAGGGGGTGGCGTAATTTGAAAAATACCCCCGTCCGGAATCCATTATGCGTTTTTAATCCAGTTCCTTGATTTATGCACTTATTTGCCATGCGAAAAGAAAATAATAAAACACCCCGAGAGAGAGAGCGCCGCTCCTTGCGTTGCGAAGGGGATGACGGCGGAGAGACGGAAAACGAAAACGAAACAAACGAAGCCGAGGAGGGTAAAAAGTTGAAGGCGGTCGTGGAATTAAAACAGAAATTAAAGACAAAGGGAACGCAATTAATGGGGTGAGGGGGGGGGGTGTTGCAAGTAAGATGGCTACCGAAGACCCTTTCCGACGTCGGAAAATTCGCAGTTTTACCTTGCAGGAGGCCGTTTTAATTAAATTTAATCGCAGACGACGTGGACAAATCGATCAACGTTTTGCTGGGGGCCTTCCGGAGGGGGCTGGGGGTGGGCACATCCGGTTTCGCATCGACAAAATCGATACAAAACGTAAGGTGAGACCGCAACATCAATTCGACATCTTCCAGCGAACTTCTGAGTAGATTAATAACAAAAAAAAAATAAATTCGATTCAACCCGATTAAACAAAAGCGTTTGAACCACGGCAGCGAGGAGCGTACAGGGGGTGGCGCGAGGTGGAAGGAATATTCATCAAAAGGCGGGCGAAACAAAATTGCTAATTAAAAGTTATAGGAGAGTAAGAATCCAAGAATGAGAGGGAAAATTAGAAAATTCGCCGTTCGAAATATAAGAGAGAAATTTCCATAAAATCCTCGAAGTAAGCTAAATAAATGGCCTAGCGCCCTGTTGCCAACTGTTACGCATTCGTCTCTCGTTTCGTCGTTTCATCCGGGCCGTTTCCTTCGTCTTTTCAACTTTGTTTTCCGCGGATGAAAAAGCTCGTGGACAACGCACGACGAAGGGGGTGATTAAAAATACTCCGGATAAGTTGGCGGGGGGTTAATTAATCGGGCAACGTGGCGTTTCATCTTCGTTTCTTACAGTTGGAAATGTGGAAAGAAGGAGCGACGTGATTTATAAAGAAAACCTCCCTTATCTTGTTTTGCGCGTTTAATTGCAAAGCAGAAATTTTATATTAATTTGCCCACGTTAATTACAGGGTGGGCGAAATTTTACGCCGTCAAGACGTAGGGGGTGGAAGGGATGTCGCTGAGTTCTGTAATCAGCATTCGTTTCGTCTAATTATCGGGTATAATATATAACAAAGAAAAAAGCTTAGAAGATTTATTTAATTATATATTAAATTAAAGTATAAAATGTAAGTAATCGAATCTATTACTCCCAAAATAGATGACATAATTGAAATTAGTGGAATTTTTAGAAATAAAATAATAAAAAATCAATAAATATTACCAAACATAAAAATATTATTATTAATATTAAAAAAATGGGTAAGCAAGTTAACCAAGTTAACAATTTGCATTAATTAATCCTCATAAATCAAAATAATGAAAAAATAAAAACAATTTAAAAAATAAATTATTATAATTTTAATGAATTATTTTAAAAATATTAAAAAACAAAAATAGAAAAAATTGAAATATTGATCTAATCAAATATTTATAAATATTGGATGTCTAAATTCTCAAAATAAATATTAGGAAAAATTAATAAAAAAATATTGGAAAATATAAATTTTATTAGTGTTAAAAAGTATATAATATATAAAAAATTAATTCAAAATTAACAATTTGATATTAATAAATCTCTCATGAAGCAATTGATTTATAAATAAAAACAAATTTAAAAACAAAAATCAGTTAAAATAATGGCTTTACTTACAACATATATATTTTAAATATTTTTTTAAATTATAATAACAACATAAATAGAAAGAATTTAAATAAATTTATTCCAATGTCAAAAATTCCAAATTTTATAAAAAAAAAATAAGATTTTTGTAGAGGAAGCAACAATTTTCTAATAAAATAAGAATTTAAAGAACGAAATTTAATAAATCCCTAAAATATTATAATAAAATAACCAAAAACAATTATTTAATTAAAAAGAAAAATCAAAATATTAAAATTAGTCTTAACATAAATGAATAAAAGTTTTATTTTCGTAAATTCTTAAGAAATTTATTAAATATAAATAAATAGAAAATATTCAGAAATACGTTAGAAAATATTGAAACAAAAATTTTATATATTTTAAAAGATTAAAAAATTTAAGAGCATGAATTTTAATGAATTTAATATTAAAATATCAATTTAAAATGTCAAAAATACAAATTTAAATAATTAATACTTTCAAATATGGTAAATATAAAAGATATAAAAAATTCGAATGTTTAAAATTCCAAAATTTATAAATAAAAAATAAGATTTTTGTAGAAAAAGAAATTAAAAAATCAAAAACTAATTGAAAGCAAAAATTTTCTAATAAAATAAGAAGTTGAAAAGTCAAATTTGACGAATCTATAAAATATTATAATAATATAATCAAAAACAAATAATTAACTAAAAAGAAAAATTAAAATATTAAAAGTAGTTTT
Organism: Aethina tumida; assembly: GCF_024364675.1. Classification (NCBI taxonomy): domain Eukaryota; kingdom Metazoa; phylum Arthropoda; class Insecta; order Coleoptera; family Nitidulidae; genus Aethina; species Aethina tumida. The sequence goes on along the minus strand of NC_065440.1, from coordinate 15,241,374 downwards.
AAGATAAATGAATAATAGTTTTTACTTTCGTAAATTGTCAAGAAATTTATTAAATATTTGTAAAATTTCAAAACAAAGTAAAAAATCATTAGAAAAAAATAGAAAATTTTCACAAAATCGATAGAAAATATTGAAACAAAAATTGTATATATTTTAAAAGATTAAAAAATTTAAGAACAGGAATTTTAATAAATTTAATATTAAAATATCAATTTAAAATATCGAAAATACAAATTTAAAATATTGTATTCTTAAAATGCTCAAATATGGTAAAAATATCAAAGATATAAAAAATAAGAATATCTAAAATTTCGAAATTTATAAATAAAAAATAAGATTTTTGAAGAGAAAAAAATAAGATTTTTGAAGAGAAAAAGTAAAAATAAATAAAAACTAATCGAAAGAAATAATTTTCTAATAAAAAAAGAACCAAATTTAATAAATCCCTAAAATATTATAATAATATAACCAAAAGAAACTTTTAAAATAAACGAATAATAGTTTTTTTTTTTGTAAATTCTCAAGAAATTTATCAAATATTTGTCAAATTTCATAACAAACTAAAAAATTCAAAACAAGAATTTTAACGAATATCATATTAAAATATCAATTTAAAAAGTCAAAAATACCAATTTAAAAATTGAGGATAAGATAAATTTAATAAGATAATTAAAATAATCTATATGACAGAAGAATTAATATAAAACAAGGAAATTAAAAAATACTTTTATTATTAAAGTGAGAATTTTACACTAATTCACCCTTGCTAACGAATATATTCGTTTCTCCCAATAATCCAGTGTAATGATGTTAAAAAATCGTAATTTAGGAGAACTTCTTGTGGCGTCGAACTAATTTAAAATTAAGATTAATTGCCGAACCTGTTTTTCGTCTTTGTGTACTTAAATCATTTCAGCCGGAGCCGAACTTATTTGGTTATTTAACTTTCTTAACTCCCGGGCAACTTTTACGGACATTTCTTATTCAGTGGGGAAAACGAATAAAAGCCGTTCGCCCCGTTCAAACACCACAGTCGCTTCGGAACGGATAAACAACCCACTTTTCGTCTCTCCAACATCAATTATTCAACGTGTTTTATTGATCGCATCACTTTTACAACTAAATCGGCACATTTTTTTCGTAATTAAACAACCGACTTGAGCGTATAAATAAAATCGATGCGGATCCCCGCTTGTCTTGGCGGGACGCACACGGAACGTGAATATTTTAACCGGAATCATGTGAATTAAAACAGTTGTGGCGACGTTTTTCGTTTCCGCCGCCCGTTTATTAATCCGTTTTCTTAACGGGGGCAAATTAATGGGCGCGATGCAACGAAGAATGGCCGGTCGTTAATTTATTTATCGCAGGGCAATCGGATACTTTGGTTCTTTGCGGCACGACGACGGCGACGCTGGAAAGGGATGTTATTCTAAATTGGCTTTTATCGGGGATGAATATTTATGAGGATTCGGTCGTATAAATTCGTGCGGCTATTTATTCGGATCGATTACAATGATTGTATTAAAAAAAAGGGGAATTTTCGTTTGAATATTTGTTTCGATCAATTTTGTATGTAACATTTAAAAAAATGACTGAATAAATTAAAAATATGTGATTATTATTATAAGATTAAATACAAAGTGTCATAATAATTAAATACAAACTAAATGTTAAAAAGTGAAACAAACAAATGTCTAAAAAACAAAAATTCAAGATATTCATCCTCTTTTAAGAAATTTCTAAAATTGTTTAAAGAATTTGTTAAATTTAAAACCAAATTATCCAGAAAATAAAAAAAACATTTTTAAGGAATATCTTAAATTTTAAAACAAATCATTCAAAAAGATAAGTAAAAAATATTAGAAATATGTTTTAATATTTCATTAAATAATAAAATAAATCATTTAGTTTTTAATATTCCGAGTCATTATAATTAGATATAATCTTATTTTTTAGGTGTTCCTACACCTTAATTTATTTATGTCACATTTTATTACTATTTAATTAAATAATTAAATATGTCATTTAGTTTCTAATATTTTTAATCATTATAAATTTGATATAATTTTAGATCTTATATTCCTTAATTTGTTCATATGTCATATTTTATTAATAAAAAAGAAAACTAAGAAAACTTTTGATATAATTTTATTTTCTAGCTCGACTCCTAATTTATTTATTTGTCGTATTTTATGATAAAAAAATTAAAAAAAGAAACAATAAAAAGTGATAAAAAGTCTGGGTTAATTAAATAATAAAATAATTTAAATTTATAATTAAATTAAAAAATATTGGAGTAAATTTAAGACACTCTAAATGGAATTCCTAAAAAAAAAAATAATTAGAAACTTACTTTTCTAAGTTGTTATTGGCTTTCTTTGAACCTGCAAAGAATTGATTTGTAAAAATAATGGAATTTGCTTAAATCATCTGATTTTTATTCTTTATCCATGAAATTTTAGAAATTATTCAAACATTTTTAAGGAATATCTTATATTTTAAAACAAATCATTCAAAAAAATAAGTAAAAAATATTAGAAATATGTTTTTTTAATATTTCATTAAATAATAAAACAAATCACTTAGTTTTTAATATTTCGAGTCATTATAATTTGATATAATTTTATTTTTTAGGGGTTCCTTACACTTTAATTTATTTATATGTCATATTTTATTACTATTTAATTAAATAATTAAATATGTCATTTAGTTTTTAATATTCTTAATCATTATAAATTTGATATAATCTTATTTTTTAGATCTTAAATTACTTAATTTGTTCATATGTCATATTTTATTACTAAAAAAAACTAAGAAAACTTTTGATATAATTTTATTTTCTAGCTCGACTCCTAATTTATTTATTTGTCGTATTTTATGATAAAAAAAATTAAAAAAAGAAACAATAAAAAGTGATAAAAAGTCTGGGTTAATTAAATAATAAAATAATTTAAATTTATAATTAAATTAAAAAATATTGGAGTAAATTTAAGACACTCTAAATGGAATTCCTAAAAAAATAAAAAAATAATTAGAAACTTACTTTTCTAAGTTGTTATTGGCTTTCTTTGAACCTGCAAAGAATTGATTTGTAAAAATAATGGAATTTGCTTAAATCATCTGATTTTTATTCTTTATCCATGAAATTTTAGAAATTATTCAAACATTTTTAAGGAATATCTTATATTTTAAAACAAATCATTCAAAAAAATAAGTAAAAAATATTAGAAATATGTTTTTTTAATATTTCATTAAATAATAAAACAAATCACTTAGTTTTTAATATTTCGTGTCATTATAATTTGATATAATTTTATTTTTTAGGGGTTCCTTACACTTTAATTTATTTATATGTCATATTTTATTACTATTTAATTAAATAATTAAATATGTCATTTAGTTTTTAATATTCTTAATCATTATAAATTTGATATAATCTTATTTTTTAGATCTTAAATTACTTAATTTGTTCATATGTCATATTTTATTACTAAAAAAAACTAAGAAAACTTTTGATATAATTTTATTTTCTAGCTCGACTCCTAATTTATTTATTTGTCGTATTTTATGATAAAAAAAATTAAAAAAAGAAACAATAAAAAGTGATAAAAAGTCTGGGTTAATTAAATAATAAAATAATTTAAATTTATAATTAAATTAAAAAATATTGGAGTAAATTTAAGACACTCTAAATGGAATTCCTAAAAAAAAAAAAAAAATAATTAGAAACTTACTTTTCTAAGTTGTTATTGGCTTTCTTTGAACCTGCAAAGAATTGATTTGTAAAAAAAATGGAATTTGCTTAAATCAACTAATTTTTATTCTTTATCTATGAAATTTTAGAAATTATTCAAACATTTTTAAGGAATATCTTAAATTTTAAAACAAATAATTCAAAAAAATAAGTAAAAAATATGAGAAATATGTTTTTTTTTTTAATATTTCATTAAATAATAAAACAAATCATGTAGTTTTTAATATTTCAAGTCATTATAATTTGATATAATTTTATTTTTTAGGGGTTCCTACACTTTAATTTATTTATATGTCATATTTTATTACTATTTAATTAAATAATTAAATATGTCTTTTAGTTTTTAATATTCTTAATCATTATAAATTTGATATAATCTTATTTTTTAGATTTTACATTCCTTAATTTGTTCAAATGTCACATTTTATTAATAAAAAAGAAAACTAAGAAAACTTTTGATATAATTTTATTTTCTAGCTCGACTCCTAATTTATTTATTTGTCGTATTTTATAATAAAAATAAAATAAAAAAAGAAACCATAAAAAGTGATAAAAAGTCTGGGTTAATTAAATAATAAAATAATTTAAATTTATAATTAAATTAAAAAATATTGGAGTAAATTTAAGACACTCTAAATGGGATTCCTAAAAACAATGATTAGAAACTTACCTTTCTAAGTTGTTATTGGCTTTCTTTGAACCTGCAAAGAATTGATTTGTAAAAAAAATTAAATTTGCTTAATATAATAATATAATATAATAAATTATTGGCAAAAGCACTGATAGATTTAAGGTAGTTTTATTTTAAATATCAATAGGTATTGTTGAACAGCCTCAGAACTTGGCAGTTTTTGTAAGTTTCAGTTATTAATAATTCATTCATAAATTAATTTTCATTATCGAAGATCCCGAACAATAGACATAATACATATAAAGGAAAACGATGGCGTCTGCGTGAGCGTCCCTTCCAACCGGTTTCCACTTTTCTTCGTCCGTATTCTTTGTTAATGGCACGGCGTCTACATTATTCATTTCGCGCCGCGTCCTTTTCCATTAATATTCGTTTTCTATAGTCGAGCACCGTCGCAGTTAAAAACTTCCAGGGGGAGTTTTCTTACCCGAGCCACTCCGCGTACAAAACTCCATTAATGGCCTTCTCCAAGTTGGAGAGCGCGACTGGCAATTTTTTTCTTTTCTAAAACGGGAGGGAAAATGGAAAATGTCGTCGATGTAATTAGGACGGAATTAGAACGGGGGGACGGCGGCGAGGCATGGGGGGGATGAATTTTATTTGTCTTCGGTTACGTTGTCCACGTGGCACTTACATAAAGCCTGTTTTTTGTCAATCTTCTGTTTGTTTCGTTTCAACTTTGGAGCGTTTTCTACGTTTGTTCTTTGTGGCTAACACAACAATCATGACCAAACACTTATACAAAAACATTTATAAACAGAAATTACAATATAGTAATTAAAAAAATGTTATTTTAATGTGTGGTAAATATAAATCTGTTTGTCAAAATTGTAAAATAATAATTGGAACGCAATAAAAATACCTTTTTGGTAATTTATAAATGTTAAATAAAATTAGAAGAATAAGTACTATTGTGCGACGTGGCAACGTTGCTTCAAATCATTTTTACACAGTTGCCAAGTCGTAAAATAAAATAAATTGCCTCTAATTAATACCAACATTATAATATCCTGAAAAATGTAATATATAATCAAACAAAAAACTGTTTTAAGTTACAAAATACACCCTCAACCAGCTTAGCCTTAAAGGGGGAGGATTAAAAAAACACTTCAAATACCATGATTTTTGCCCAATTCCAGATTTTAATCAAGCACACATAAGTACGACAATTTATTACAAAAACTCGAGCCCCAAAAACGAGTACATTATCGGTCCTAAACAACCACCCCCCCTCACGTCACTGCAATTTTATACAATTCGTAATTCTTCGGCGGAGCCGGCAACACAAAACGAATTATAATTAATGGCCGGAGTCAAGATGAAGAGGGTCTAATATTTAATTACGGCTCCGGGGGGTCCTGAAAAATCCGCCGAAACATTTTTAGGAGTTTAATTCATTAAATCCAGACGCAATTTCTGGACCGGGGCGATATTAAAATGAAAACATGACCGGGTCGACGTTTTTCGCATGTAAAAAATTCCTCTTGCCCACTTTCCACGTGACGTCACGAACGGGGACGGGATTGTTCGGGTGGGGAGGGGGTGGGCCGCAAAGAAGTACAAACTAAGTTATTATAAGCGGCATAAAACATCCCCGTTAATATTGGTTCAATTTAGATAAGTGAGCGTTTAATATAAAGTTGAAGCCGGCAATTTAAAATACGCCGCGAGCCCGGAACTTGCACCATTGGCCGTATCTTTTGATAAAACGCAAGCAGAAGTAGGAATTATTTTGGATTTAAGTGCCTCAAACTGGCGGAGGCCCCCCGGGCTCCGATGCCGCGGTCCAATCGTCGACAATCTTAATTCCGCCAAGGTGGATTTTAAGCCGGGACGTTTTACTGTTTTATAACTTACAAAAATTTTCTTTCAATCTCCCTGAAAGTATTTCGAACTGAAACTGGAATGGGTGTTAAACTTTTTTAATTAGATAATGAAACTCATTTATTATTAAATTATATTATAATATTCATATAATAATGTTATTGAAATATGCTAAAGTTCCATTATGGAACAATAACTGATTAATTAATATAGATTGACAGACAATTCGTTACTGTTTAGATATTCACATTTTTAAATTAACTTCAAACAGCTTTTTGTTTGATTTAATTATTCAAACCATAATTCAAATCGATTTTCATATATTATATATTATTGACATAATTTTATGTAACCTCCGAACATTTCAAACTAAATTTTGCTTCAATTCTAAATTTGCTTTATTCGTCATATTAAATATAAATATTTATTTTACATTTATTAAGTAAAAATACCTATGAAATTAAAATAATTAATTAAACTTTTAAACAAATATTACCCAAAAAAGATTGCATTGGAGATGTGAGGGTTTAGTTTGTTTTAATTACAGTTTTATGATTTTATTAAACATACCTTTAATATAATTAGCATAATTTTGGAACTAATTGGAGGCAATTTACATCATTTCTCAATATGGCAACTCAGTAAAAATAATTTTACTTAACCTTCAAATTAAGTGTGAATCAAATTCTAAATTTGTTTTGTTCTGTATTTCGAATATAAACAATTTATAAAAATTAATTAAAAATATGTCAAAAAATTATTTTTATATTAGTATTTGATTTAGTTTTTAATGAATTTTGCTGAATTTCATTTTTATTTTGTTTCAATAATCGATAAATTTTAATAAACATAATCTTAATTGAGTTATTATATTTTTAAAAATAATTAGAGGCAAATTATATTATTTCACAACGTGGCAACTCTGTAAAACGACGTTGCCACGTTGCCATATTTTAAGACAATTTTATGGAATATCGAATGATTTTTTTACTTCTTCTACTTTTAGTATAAAATACTGTTTAAAAAGTGGTTAAAATTTGTCTCTGTCACTACAAAAATATTTAAATATATATAAACAAAACTCAATTTAAAAATGTCGTCTTTGTCACTTTTATTAAGTTTATATTTTAAGACAATTTTATGGAATATAGAATGATTTTTTTACTTTTTCTTTTTTTAGTATAAAATACTGTTTAAAAAAATGGTTAAAATTTGTTGCTGTCACCACAAAAATGTTAAAATATATGTAAACAAAACTCAATTTAAAAATGTCGTCTTTGCCATTTTTATTAAGTTTATATTTTTGGAGAATTTATGGAATATCGAATGATTTTTTTGCTTTTTCTACTCTTAGTATAAAATACTGTTTAAAAAGTGATTAAAATTTGTTGATGTCACCACAAAAATATTAAAATATATGTAAACAAAACTTAATTTAAAAATGTCGTCTTTGCCACTTTTATTAAGTTCATATTTTAAGACAATTTTATGGAATATCGAATGATTTTTTTACTTTTTCTACATTTAGTATAAAATACTGTTTAAAAAGTGGTTAAAATTTGTTGCTGTCACCACAAAAATGTTAAAATATATGTAAACAAAACTCAATTTAAAAATGTCGTCTTTGCCATTTTTATTAAGTTTATATTTTTGGAGAATTTATGGAATATCGAAAGATTTTTTTGCTTTTTCTACTCTTAGTATAAAATACTGTTTAAAAAGTGGTTAAAATTTGTTGCTGTCACCTCAAAAATATAAAAATATATGTAAACAAAACTTAATTTAAAAATGTCGTCTTTGCCACTTTTATTAAGTTCATATTTTAAGACAATTTTATGGAATATCGAATGATTTTTTTACTTTTTCTACATTTAGTATAAAATACTGTTTAAAAAGTGGTTAAAATTTGTTGCTGTCACCACAAAAATGTTAAAATATATGTAAACAAAACTCAATTTAAAAATGTCGTCTTTGCCATTTTTATTAAGTTTATATTTTTGGAGAATTTATGGAATATCGAAAGATTTTTTTGCTTTTTCTACTCTTAGTATAAAATACTGTTTAAAAAGTGGTTAAAATTTGTTGCTGTCACCTCAAAAATATAAAAATATATGTAAACAAAACTTAATTTAAAAATGTTGTCTTTGCCCCTTTTGTTAAGTTTATATTTTAAGAGTATTTATGGAATATCGAATGATTTTTTTACTTCTTCTACTTTTAGTATAAAATACTGTTTAAAAAGTGGTTAAAATTTGTCTCTGTCACTACAAAAATATTTAAATATATATAAACAAAACTCAATTTAAAAATGTCGTCTTTGTCACTTTTATTAAGTTTATATTTTAAGACAATTTTATGGAATATAGAATGATTTTTTTACTTTTTCTTTTTTTAGTATAAAATACTGTTTAAAAAAATGGTTAAAATTTGTTGCTGTCACCACAAAAATGTTAAAATATATGTAAACAAAACTCAATTTAAAAATGTCGTCTTTGCCATTTTTATTAAGTTTATATTTTTGGAGAATTTTATGGAATATCGAATGATTTTTTTGCTTTTTCTACTTTTAATATAAAATACTGTTTAAAAAATGGTTAAAATTTGATGATGTGACCACAAAATTATTAAAATATATGTAAACAAAACTTAATTTAAAAATGTCATCTCTGTCACTTTTAAGTTCATATTTTTCTTCTTTTAAGATATAATAATGTTTAAAAATTAACTATAAACATTTTTACTTAAAATACTCAAACTTATATAAACATATATCAATAGTATTTATACTCCAAATTAAATATGTATCTAATTTTAAATTTGTTTTATTCGGCATTTTGAATATAAACAGTTATTTTACATTTATTATGTAAAAATGCATGTGAAAAAGTTTTAAATAAAAATATCTCTAAAAATGATTTATGAGTAATATTTGATTGGGTTTTTAATAAATTTACTAAATTTCCATTTTTTTTGTTTCAATAATCAATATATTCAAATAAATATAGTTTTAATTGGATTATTATAATTTCAAAAGTAATTAAAGGCAATTTATATTAATTTACAACGTGACAACTGTGTAAAAATACCTTTAAAGCGACGTTGTCACGTTTCACAATAGTACTTTTGAAAAAAAAATTTAAAATACTGTTGGACCTGGTTGAAACCTACAGAGACAATAATCAGTCACAAAACTGCTCTTGCCCAAATGAAGAGTTTTAATGAACGACTATTCGCCTCACCATCGCCCGTTATCAAGCCGGAAAATCCCAGCCACCGTATTGTCTAATTCGGGCCTGCCGAATGGCCCAATAAAGGGCGAAATAAAATATAAAATCCGCGTCGAAACGAAAGAGGAACGAAACGATCCCCCGAAGACGCAAGCATCGGCCATATTCCTTCCCGTCATAACTGTTTGATAAGATAACACTGTTCTTAAGACTTAGAGCGAGTCGTTAAGTTTTAGAGCGCCATTTTAAGATATGCTTTAGCCTGAAACGGTGGCGTTTCGCTGTAAAAATGTTAATAAGGCTCGGGCGCAACGCAGCGCCCCCCCGTACGCCGTTCGCCCACCTCCCCCAAAAGCCGACGGTTATAACTTCTTTAATACGGGTTTTAAAATTTAACGGCCGCGGTTATGTCTTATTTAATTAAACGAGAAAAACCTAAAACACCGACGAGCCCGCCCCTAATGCCTCCTTCAATTATACGGGTTGAAAGAAGATGATCCTGGTTTATTATTTTGCTCATTATTAGAAAGTGTACATTTTACATCATTTTGAGATGTGACAACACTGCATTTTAACGCCAAACAATTGTTTCACTTAGTTGTATTGATCAACCATTTTTAAACGTCGCAAGCATCCCCAAAAACAACTAAAAACTTGAAAACCCACCACTCCAAAGCCGTGCATATTCTTTAAACTTTATTAACAAATAATCCAGTTTAAAATTTCCCTCTTTCCATACTTCCATATCGCTTGTGCAAAAGCAAACTTGGAAATTTCTAATTTTACAAATATTCATTCATTTTAATTAAAATTTAATCAACCCCATTGCGAGCGAGCAATTAAACACACTTAAAATAATAATTGACTTTTAGTTTTTGTTGTAGGCGAACTGCCGGAGCCTTTGGCTTCGCTTCTTTACACTTCCCGGATTTACGGAATTCGGCCTCGGTGAAGACGAAAAATTAAATTTCAAACCTTGATTTTATAATGTTACACTAATTAGCCCGGTCTGTTCGGTCTCAAATCAAATATACCATTTGTGAATATTTTAAAATTAAAAAGAAGTCCGATACTTTTTCACCCAAAGGATTTAAGAATTGGAGAAAAGGGATTGAAGTTTGGAGGTTTGAGATTGAAGGTTGAAGGATGCAGGATGAAGGAAGGAGGATAAAAGTTGAATGACGAAGGTTATAAGTTGGAGAAGGAGATTGGAGATTGGATATTGGAAGATGGATATTGGAAGATGGATGAAGAAAGTAGGATTGAAGGTTAAAAATTGGAGGAAAGACGGTGCAAATTTGTGTATGGAAATTGGATATTGAAAGTTGGAGGAAAAAGATTGGGATTTGGAAATTGGAGGTTGAACGACAAAGGTTGAAGTAAGTGTGAGATTAAAGAATGGATGGTGAAGGTTCAAAGTTGGAGGGAGGAGATTAAAGGTTGGATGATGAAGGTTGGAAGTTGTAGAAAGGAATTAGAGGTTGGAAGATGGAAATTATAGATTAAAGGATAAGTAGTGGAAGAAGGAGATTGGAGTTTCAATTTTAGAGGTTGGATGATGGGGGTTGAAAGTTTGTGGATGGAAATTGGATATTGGAAGGTGGAAAAAGGATATTAGAGATTGAAGATGAAGACTGGAGGATGCTCCAGTATTTATTTATTGTAATTATTTGTAATTTTGATTCGTCCTTTCCCATAATTTTTGAATCTACACCATGAAATTTAAAAGGAAATATGATAAAACCTTATTAAAACAAAGGTACTTTAATTTCTCCAACAATCAGAACAAATATGAGTGAAAATATGCACAACAATCCGGGCCGCGAGGGGATGACAAGCGGGGCACAAGAAAATATGGCAAAGAGTCTGTCTCCGCTACGCCCGCCCCGAGTACCCGAGCTCCAATTTACTTAACGACAAAAACTTAATATTCTTATTATGTAAATAAGTCGACGAGCAGAGGCTTTTTAGTTTCGTCGTTCATTTGCATAAAATGAAGTATTGTAAGACGCCCTCTCCCGGTGGAGTAGCTCCGCGGAATTAAAGTCACCATTCGGAGTTTTTGGACGGTGGCAAAAAACCGGTTTTCATTACGGAACACACAGACATAGACGCGGGGGAGAACGAATTAGACGTGGCGTTTTTGTTTGGACCGAGTAATTTGGGGTGTTTATGACGGGATGTGACGGAAATGATCAAGTTCAGAGATAGACGAGACCTGAAACCTGTACCAATGAACACTTTAAGCAACGTCTGGTTTAAAAAAGTTGATGAATCAACCATTAGAGGAAGACTTGGGATACCAAGAAGGGGGTGAAAACCAATTGTTGCCCCAACATCAAATCCATCGATGATCATCTGGCGATTATGGCCTAATATTACTCACGAAATCCCAGTCGAAACTTCGCCGATTTTAACGACGCCCGCATCGGGCCCGACGAAATTAAAATGTAATTTTGTTTTTGCCCCGGAACGCTCCGGGTACGGCACGCGGCTCCTGACTAGGCGCTATACTTTCGTTCTAAATTGGCGCTAAAATATCGCCCGGCTAAAAGTTCGGCCCCGGCTGGTTTTAACTCGGGCGAACTGTGCGCATTATTTTCCAGATACGCCGAAAGAAAATGCTTAAAACTTTATCCTTAATAAGATTTAGCCGTATTTCGGCGTCCCTTAAGATGAATTTACTGTCGCCGGCGCAAAGTTTTCGCCTCACGTTTCGCTAATTCCTTTTGTGTAGTTGTTGGGGGAAAAAATTCATTCTGCTTAACTCCCATCCGTTCTTAAACTTTATTATCTTTTCACTCTGGTGCCGTGTGCCATTTTTTAGGTTATTCAGAGTAGCATTTATAATTGAGGGAAATATTAAAATTCCTCTTCAATTACCCAGAAACAGATCAGAAGAAAAAAGAATCTAACTAGATCTTTTAATTTCTTTTAATTTTATGTATTTTATTTTTAAATTATTAATACCTGTAGTTTTTTTATTCCAAGAAAATTGGAGGTTGGTGAGTAGAAGATGGAGATTGGAGGTTAATATATGGGGAAAGCAAGATTGAGTAATGAGATTGAGGATGGAGGATGGAGATTGAAGGATAAATAATGGAAGTTAGAGTTTGAAGTATAAAGAAAGGAGGAATGAGGATGGGGGATGGGAATTAAAGGAAAAAAGAAAAATATTAGAAGTTGAAAGTTATAGGAAGGTGATTTAGTGTTTTAAAAAATTTACAAAAAAAAAAATATACGGGTTTCGTGTTAAAAATTAAAACTGTAGTTAATTATTCTTAATAATAATATATAATAATTATTTTCTTATATTTTCCCCATTTATTTACTTTTCTAATTTTTTATTGACAAAATATTATCTATGAACAGTATGGAGAAAGCAAGATTGAGTAATGAGATTGAGGATGGAGGATGGAGATTGAAGGATAAATAATGGAAGTTAGAGTTTGAAGTATAAAGAAAGGAGGAATGAGGATGGGGGATGGAAATTAAAGGAAAAAAGAAAAATATTAGAAGTTGAAAGTTATAGGAAGGTGATTTAGTGTTTTAACAAATTTACAAAAAAAAAAAATATATACAGGTTTCATGTTAAAAATTAAAACTGTAGTTAATTATTCTTAATAATAATATATAATAAATATTTTCTTATATTTTCCCTATTTTTTACTTTTCTAATTTTTATTTATTTATTTAATATTATCTATGAACAATACAAAAATTATTGTAAAGATTAAAGAAAAGTTGAAAATATATTATTTTTTAATAAATTAAAAAAAAAAATTACAGGTTTTGAGTTAAAAATTAAAAGTTTTGTAATAAAAATCATAAAATTGTTTTTATTAGTAATATCATCTAAATTTTTCACATTTTCCATGTAATCAAATATTTTTAACTGGACAAAAAACTAGATTAATTAAAACAATAATAACTGAAACTAACTCTTTGGATTTTTCTACAAATAAAACAAATTTATTAATTGTATATTAAAAGTGAATTTATAAATTATAATTCTTAAAATAAATGTTAGTTAGATTTACATACAAAACTAGGAAGTTAATTTAGGAATAATTAAGAAAAAAGAAGAGGAAATAGAGCCAAAGAGCCAACTAATTCATCTCTGGAATTTAGTATTTTTAAATAATCATAATGGAAGGACGATTGCATTAAGAAATAAATAAACAAACAACAACGTAAAAGTGAATTTATTCTCCCATCCACATCCCTACCCAACAACCCATAAAACACCCCGTTAAAATCCCCGCCAGCATCCCCTTTCGGGGCCGGAATTGACGTAGGTACAAAGAAAACTTAACGAACGCAACGAAACCAAAAATAAAAGAAAAAAACCGCCCCGCACACAATTCGGCCGTGTAACCGCGTGGAAATTCCTATTGGCAAGCGTCGCGGAAAATCGAAGCCGGTCGCATTTTTCCATTCGCCCGATTTTTAATTCCGCACCGACCAATTGGAAGAAAGTGGCCGGACGCGGCCGCACCGAAACTTTGGCGTCGCGCACGGCCCAAAAGAATCCGCCGGGGGGGGTGTCCGTCGCCCCGCGCCCCTGCCCGCGCAGCCCCGTCGAGTGCAAAGTAGGAAAAAGAAGCGCCCGAGCCGGTCGGAGGGTAGGTAGGGGCCGCGGCGGATTCTTATTCGTCGCCGCGGCCCGAATAAAAGTCCGGTTCTTTTATCGTCGGCGCATCCCCCACCAGCCGCGCCGGATTTTTAAACACTCCCTCTTTTATCCGTTTTCCGAGTGGGTTAATTGCGTCGCTGCCGGCACGCGGGGTGGGCGGGGGAGGTGGTGTGCCGTCGAGCCGAGGGGTCGGACGTTTCTTAAAAGCGGATGGAAATGTCTTTACGTTCGGAGCCGTGTCGGTTTATTGATTTATTATTTTCGTTTCGTTTTGCCGTGCTCCGCCGCGGCCGACCGGCCCCGGGGGACGGGGTGGCTCTGGCGTGGGGACGCACACAAAGTAACCGTCTGGTGCGGACGCATAAGGCCGCCCGGTGCCGGCCCTGCGTCAGCGGTTTTTATGTAGCGGCGGCGGCGGCGGCGGCGGCGGGGTAAGATGAAAAGAATGCGCGGACCTGGACGGCTGCGGGGGGCTGCGATCCCGGTTTCTTGGGGCTGGAGGACGCGCTTATCGTATTGATTCGAACGAACACTTGTTTACGATGGGCACACGGGCTCTAAATAAGAACCCGGGTAATTTCTTTTTTTTTATTCGACCTCGTCCCCTTTTTATATTCTCGAGGGGGTTGAGGGGTTTCAATGAAATATGCTCTGTATAATGTTCTTGAGATTCTTATGATTGTGTTGTACAGTAATGTGTAACGCCACAACCAAATTATGTCAGGAAAACAATACCACATGCAGATAGTTGTAAATGGGGTTGTATTAAGCGTGTTAACTACCCTTTATGTAATTAATTCAAGATATTTAAGGCTAATTTGACGTATTTTAATGGCAATTTAATATGTATCATATTTAATTTTTTTAAGAATACTTTTTATTTGTATTATTGATATTTTTAAGTGGTTGTATAAATATTTCTGTTGTTTTTTTTAACATTTTATATTTAATTTAAAACAAATCTAATTTAAAAAAAATAAGTACTTTTGCATATAATTGCAAATATTCGAACTAATATATTATTATGATTATGTAATATATTTAATTATATATATATATATATATATATATATATATATATATATATATATATATATAAATTATAAATTATTTTACTAAATTTTATTTAAAATTGAAGACATCAGAACTAATTCAATATAATTAAGGATGTTAATATTTAAAATTATAAATATTTTCAAAATCAATTCAAAATTTTAATATATATCAAATTATTTACTATAACGAAATTTCTATATTTTCTTTTTCAATTTAATATTTAAATTATTTAAATTTTTTAAAATTAATCTTATTTTTAAAATTTAAGATTAGTTAAAATTGAAAACATTTGAATTAATTTAATATAATTAATGGTATTAATGAAGCTAATTTCTTTGACAATTTTTATATAAAATATTCAAAATTGTTATTTATATAATAAATTCAAAATTTTAAAATAGATCAAATTTTTTATTATAAATAAATTTATATATTTTCTTTTTCAATTTTATGTATAAATTGTTTAGATTTTTCAAAATTAATCTTATTTTTAAAATTTAATTTACTTAAAATAATAAATAATAAAATATAAATAATAAAATATTTGAACTAATTTAATATAATTAATGATCTTAATAAAGATAATTTTTTTGTCAATATTTATATAAAATATTCAAAATTATTAATATTTATAAAATAAATTCAAAAATTTAAAATATATAAAATTTTTTACTATAACGAAATTCTATATTTTCTTTTTCAATTTAATGTTTAAATTTTTTAAAATTAATCTTATTTTTAAAATTTAAGATTACTTAAAATCGAAAACATTTGAACTAATTTATATTTATAATTAATGATATTAATTAAGCTAATTTCTTTGACAATTTTTATATAAAATATTCAAAATTATTATTTATATAATAAATTAAAAATTTTGAAAAAGATCAAATTTTTTATTATAAATAAATTTATATATTTTCTTTTTCATTTTTATGTTTACTTAAAATAATAAATAATAAAATATAAATAATAAAATATTTGAACTAATTTAATATAATTAATGATCTTAATAAAGATAATTTCTTTGTAAATATTTATATAAAATATTCAAAATTATTAATATTTATAAAATAAATTTAAAAATTTAAAATAAAAATAAAATAAAATTTACTATAAAGAAATTTGTATATTTTATTTTTCAATTTAATTTTTAAATTAGTTAGATTTTTCAAATTAATCTTATATTTAAAATTTAAGTTTACTTAAAATTGAAAATATTTGAATTAATTTAATATAATTAAAAATTGCTAATTGAGCTAATTTTTTTTACAGTTTAATATTTATATATTAAGAATTTTTAAGACTAATCTTAATTTTTAAATTTATTAAATTTTGTTTCATTAACAAATCACATTATTAAAATTTATATTTACTTTAAATTGAAAATAATCAAATAAATTTAATGAAACTAATGAATAATTAATTCTAAACAGAAACCAAGAGTATTTTTGAACAAATTGTACGGTCAAGACAATAAAAAATACAAAAAACCAAACAGAGAGACTTTCATTTAGATCCTCGTTTCGTATTTATGACCCAATTCCACCCCGAACAATCCCATCGGACTTTGTTTCCCCGTCTCTGTTCGTCGGTGGCACGCCGGTGCACACGGCCACTTTCAACCCGAACTTTTTTCTTTTTAACGGTCACTTTGCCCGGTTATTGGCCGCCCGCTCATCGGAAAAAAAACCAGACGAATCAAAAGACCCATTCGCCGTTTTGCCAATGGATTTTTACATCCTCCCACCGGAACAGACCGCAAACTGTCGAATCGCGATCCGTCCGGACTTTGTGTTTTTTACATTTCATTGTGGCAGACGTAAATCCCAAATTTCCGGTGGGTCGCGTCCCGTCTCCGCCGACCGAGTCGGATCGAAAGAAGGGACAAAGAAACGTGCACCGGTCCTGGTTGTAACCGTTGCGAAGGACACGACGCCGAGCGTCGACACCGTCGGAAAAATCGATAAAGACGACGGACCATTTGCAATTTAAATGCGGAGCCGGAAAAGAAAATTCATCCCATTATATCCCCGATGTACTTCCATATTTATGTCTTAAACATCAAAGCGAACGTAATAAATTGAACTAATTTTAAGTAACAAACAAATTCTAAAGTATTTGAAAACTATTACCAACTACGCCGCAGCCACGCAACTTAAGACGATCAAAGATCAACCCCACATGAGTGTCGTATCCACATTCTCACGTCGCCTCAGCTAATCTATTTATCAAGCGGTTTTTCTTCCCCGGCATCTTAATAAATCGCACCCGTTTAACAAACCGAAAAAGTAAACAGGTCCCCCCACCGGATACCTCCCCCAAACTGGGGGGGTGTGGGGGTTGTTTGGCGTTTCGGAACCCCGGAGTGAGCGAGGGAAGGAGGCGGTTTTTCGCGGTTCGTAATTTAAATGGCAGAGCCTTAGATGGAACGGATAGCTTGATCTTGATTAATGAAAGTATATTCTTGACTAATTTATCTTAGAATTAAGATTAAGACGTCTCAAAATGTCTAAGTCTTAATTTGTCAGAATTTCTTATGCCCGTCCGGGCAGACCTTGTTGTTTCCCTTGTTTTTATGGGTGGCGGTGGCGGTGGTGTACACCTACAGCTACAATTACAGGGGGGCACACCATAATATTTCCCATGATTGTTCGTATAAATATTTTCTGTCAAGTTACTATTGTTTTTTAATTAAAATCAAAAGTTTCTAATGTAGAAAAATAAATAAATGAAAACAAATTCACAAATTCTAAGTAAATTGGGCATAAATAAATAATAAAATAAATTAATTTATTCATTAAAAAGAAAAATATCGACAAGACGAAGACAAAGAGAATAAGAATAAACATTCAAAAGCAGCTTTAAACAATTATTTCTTTACTTAAGTTAATTTCATATTAAAAATTATCATAAAATAATCACATTTTCAAATTGATATTAATTAAAAGGACACTTAAAATAAATAGAAAACACAAATTTATTTTCTAAAAGGAAAAATGTCCACAAGTGGAGAACAAAGAAAACAAAAATAAACATTCAGAAGCAGCTTCTAACAATTATTTCTTTACATAAGTCTATGGCATATTAAAAATGATCAGAAATTAATTGACTTTTCCGGTTGATATTTAATTAAAAGGTCACAAAAAATAAATAGAAAAAACAAATTTATTCTCCAAAAGGAAAAATGTCCACAAGTTGAGGATGAAGAGAACAAGAATAAACATTCAGAAGCAGCTTCTAACAATTATTTCTTTACATGTGTCTATTCCATATTAAAAATTATCAGAAATTAACTGACTTTTCCGGTTGACATTTAATTAAAAAGACACAAAAAATAAATAGAAAAAACAAATTTATTCTCTAAAAGGAAAAATGTCCACAAGTTAAGGACAAAGAGAACAAGAATAAAATTCAGAAGCAGCTTCGAACAATTATTTCTTTACATGTGTCTATTCCATATTAAAAATTATCAGAAATTAACTAACTTTTCTGGTTGATATTTAATTAAAAGGACACAAAAAATAAATAGAAAAAACAAATTTCTTCTCTAAAAGGAAAAATGTCCACAAGTTGAGGATGAAGAGAACAAGAATAAACATTCAGAAGCAGCTTCTAACAATTATTTCTTTACATGTGTCTATTCCATATTAAAAATTATCAGAAATTAACTAACTTTTCTGGTTGATATTTAATTAAAAGGACACAAAAAATAAATAGAAAAAACAAATTTCTTCTCTAAAAGGAAAAATGTCCACAAGTTGAGGATGAAGAGAACAAGAATAAACATTCAGAAGCAGCTTCGAACAATTATTTCTTTACATGTGTCTATTCCATATTAAAAATTATCAGAAATTAATCAATATGTCTGAATGATTTTTAATTAGAACGACACAAAAAGGAAAAAAGTAAAGGGAATAAAAATCCTAAATATTCTAAAGTTTATTCCAAATTAAAAAATTTTAAGAGAAAATTAATATATCAAATTAATTTTTATTTAGATTGACAACATTATTACTGAAAAGAAAAGTATATTACAACTGTAAAATAAAATTCACTGTTTTTTAAGGATATTTTTTTCTTTAATTGTCATTCCTGGGATTTTACTTTTAATAAGGTTCCCAGAAAACTGACCCAATCTCTTTAAACAATAAACCTTTATCATTACCAACGTAACAATTTATTAATACCAGACATTAAAAGCACCAAAAACTTTTATCCACTTTACAATCAATTTCCGTCTGAACAATACGGATACTTATTAGCCGGACCGTGTAATTACAATCAACCAAACTTCTGTTCGGTACGTTGAAAGCATTATTCGAAGAAACAACCAACATATGGGCATATCACTTTCGATACGAAAATTTTTCGGTCCGTCCAGGTAAAAAAAAAAACGTGATTTTCCGTGGCCGATTAAAACAGTCGCACACTTTAGCCGGTTGCCGCGTCCGCAAAGTATGCGGGAAAGACATTTTAAGTAACACGGGGAGTCCGTATTAAGCGCGGGGATTTTAATTCGTCGACTTTACGGAATTAGGAAGTTGCCAACTAATCCAGCTACACGCCATATAAGAATGGATTAGCATAAACAACGGGAAGATGTACGGCACGGAGGCAGACTACTCGCACACACACACACACCTACCTACACACGTGTATACGTTGCTCAAAATACCTGTACGAAAAGAAAAAATTGTTGGCAGTGGTTTTCGAAAGTTTACTCTTACTTCCTTTGTCTACGATTTTCATTTTAGACAATAAATCAGTTTTTTCCATTGATTTGATTTTTCATTATTTTTTTATATTCATTTAAATAAAACTCAATTCAAATATTGATTTATTATAGAAAAGTCTTAAAATTGAACAATTTGTGTAAAAAATGTCTATTGCTAGTTGCTATTAAATATTTATTCTTACTTTTTTTTCCACCATTTTCATTTTTACAGAATAAATCGTTGTTCTCCATCAGTTTTTTATGTTCATCTAAAAAAAACTAAATTCAAAAATTGATTTATTATAGGAAAGTTTTAAAATGGAACAGGCCAATGTAAAAAAAAACAGTTTTCAGTTGCTATCAAATGTTTATTCTTACTTTCTTTGTCCACCATATGTGGACATTTTATTTTTTAGAAAATAAATCGATCTTCTCCTTCAATTATTTATGTTCATCTAAAAAAAGTCAATTCAATACTTGATTTATTATAGAAAACTTTTAAAATGAAACAGATCTATTTAAAAAAAAAAAAACTGTTGCCATTGCTATAAAATCTTTATTCTTCCTTTATTTGTCCACCATTTGTGAACATTTTTCCTTTTTAGAGAATAAGTCGACGTTCTCCATTAATTTTTTATGTCCATTTAAATAAAAGTCAATTCAAAAATTGATTTATTATAAAAGAAAGTATTAAAAAGGAACAGGCCAGTGTAAAAAAAATATTTTCAGTTGCTATCAAATGTTTATATTCTTGTTTTCTTTGTCCACCATTAGTGGACATTTTCTTTTTTTAGAGAATAAATCGATATTTTCCTTCAATTTTTTATGTTCATCTAAAAAAAGTCAATTAAAAACTTGATTTATTATAGAAAACTTTTAAAATGAAACAGGTCTATTAAAAAAAATACTGTTGCCATTGCTATAAAATATATATTCATTCTTCTTTTGTCCACAATATATGAACATTTTTCCTTTTTAGAGAATAAGTCGACGTTCTCCATTGATTTTTTATGTCCATTTAAATAAATGACAATTCAAAAATTGATTTATTATAAAAAAAAGTTTTAAAAAAAATAGACCAGTGTAAAAAAACTATTTTCTGTTGCTATCAAATGTTTATTCATACTTTCTTTGTCCACCATTTGTGGACATTTTCCTTTTTAGAGATTAAATCTATATTTTTCTTCAATTTTTTATGTTCATCTAAAAAAAGTCAATTCAAAAATTGATTTATTATAGAAAACTTTTAAAATGAAACAGGTCTATAAAAAAAAAACTGTTACCATTGCTATAAAATATATATTCATCCTTCTTTTGTCCACAATATGTGAACATTTTTCCTTTTTAGAGAATAAGTTGACGTTCTCCATTGATTTTTTATGTCCATTAATAAAAGTCAATTCAAAAATTGATTTATTATAAAAAAAAGTTTTAAAAAGAAACAAACCAGTGCAAAAAACTATTTTCTATTGCTATCAAATGTTTATTCTTACTTTCTTTGTCCACCATTTGTGGACATTTTATTTTTTAGAAAATAAATCAATGTTCTCCTTCAATTATTTATGTTCGTCTAAAAACAGTCAATTCAAAACTTGATTTATTATAGAAAAGTTTTAAAATGAAACAGATTTATTAAAAAAAAACTGTTACCATTGCTATAAAATATTTATTCTTCCTTTATTTGACCACAATTTGTGAACATTTTTCCTTTTTAGAGAATAAGTCGACGTTCTCCATTGGTTTTTTATATTCATTTAAATAAATGACAATTCAAAAATTGATTTCTTATAAAAAAGTTTTAAAATGGAACAGACCTGTGTAAAAAATTGTTTTCAGTTGCTATCAAATATTTATTTACTACTTTTTTTGACCACCATTTGTGCACATTTCCCTTTTTAGAGAATAAATCGATGTTCTCCATCAATTATTTATGTTCATCTAAATAAAAGTCAATACAAAAATTGATTTATTATAGAAGTTTTAAAAATATACAAACCCCTTTTGTATATGTAAAAATCAATTGAGAATATCGATTTATTGTCGTAAAATTTTAAAGTGAACCAAGAAAAAATTGTTTGCACTTGCTACCAACTGTTTATTACCCATTCCCATTGTCCAAAGATAATTTCTATGTAACCGAACACGCATTATAAACCACTCCATCAATTTTTTGTCGTGCACTTAAAACAGGGGTCGTCATTGTTGCTCAACTCTCCTTACCATATTCACACAATGGCATCGATAAATTATGCATGCCACAGGTAAGCAGGCAAAAAAAAAAAAAACGTGGGCGCCCTAAAAAATTAATAAGAACGCAAGGGTTGCGGGCCGCAACCATGAAATCTATAAAAAGCCCATTAATAACCGATAACAACACATGTTGTCGAAACGTCACTGTCGTCCGTTGTCGTATGTGATGTCGCGTCACCTAACCTCCAAGCTGCTGAAATTCAGGTCCGGCAACCAGGCCGGCGACTCGTGTCGCCCGGACGGGTTCAAGGTGGTGATGGTGCGGCACGGCCAGTCCGAATGGAACAAGAAGAATCTGTTTTGCGGCTGGGTGGACAGCGAGCTGAGCGAACGTGGTCACCGGGAGGCCGGCGACGCGGGCAAGGCCCTGAAGAAGGAGGGCTACAAGTTCGAGGTGGCGTACACGTCCGCCCTGAAGCGGGCCCATCAGACCCTCCGGGGCATCATGTGCGAGCTGGGTGACGAGGAAACAGTCGTGCACAAGACTTGGAGGCTCAACGAACGGCACTACGGTGGTCTAACTGGTAACTTCTATGTTTATATCATCAAACAGACGTACAGTACAGTTAATGTTGCAGGCTTGGACAAGATTAAAACGGTGGAGAAATACGGGGCGGAGCAGGTGCAAATATGGAGGCGAAGCTTCGACGTTCCACCACCTCCGATGGAGCCCAACCACCCGCATTACCAAGAGATCAAAGACAACCCAATGCACAAGGACATCCCCGAGAAGGACTTCCCGATGTTCGAGTCCCTGAAGATGACAATAGACAGAACCCTGGTCTACTGGTACGACAACATCGTCTGCCAAATACGCAAAGACAAACCAGTACTAATAGTGGCCCACGGCAACAGCCTGAGAGGCCTGGTCAAAACGCTGGACAAAATATCGGACACAGACATAATGGGGCTGAACCTCCCCACCGGAATACCATTCGAATACCTCCTGGACAAGGAAACGCTGGAACCGGTGGCCAAGATGCGTTTCATGGGCGACCCGGAAACGGTCAAGAGGGCCATCGAGGAGGTGGCGCAGCAGACGAAGAAGAAATAAACCCCCGCGTCAGCGAGACGTAATTACTCGGTTCGGGTGCGAGAGAGTTCTGCTTGAGACTTTATAAATTCATCACAAAGAAAATTCATCAGTATATTTCTCCGGCGTGGCAATTTATCAAATAAATAGGGCCTATTGTGTTTGCGCGGCGTTTGTGCCAGCGCTACTTGCCGAGCATTCGAAAATATGGGAGAATATTTATCATGTTTCGTTCATATTTCTCTGCTACTTAAAATTTGTTGCGAGAAGCGCACCGTTTTTACGTTAGCTGCGATTCGTCTACGATGCCCGACAACAACTGTGGCCCGTTTGTCAGGAATTATAAATGTTGTAATAAATAAAATAATAAATTACATGTGCATGTTTTAATTTTCAACGAATTTAATAATAATAATAATAATAGTAAGTTTTAAGCACGAATAAACTAAATTATAAACGAATTATTTAAATTAAATAAATATATTTTTAATATAAATAAATTATCTTGATGTGCAGAAAAACTATTCAAATTAACTCAAATTTTATTATTAATTTTATCATATTTAGACGTATTTGTTTTAACTCTTATTTGTTATAAATGTAATTGTTTTAAGAAATTTTCAATAATTATTCAAAAATTATTAATTAAAATTAATATTATAATTAATTATAATATTTAATTATAATTATTATTAATTAATTATATATTAATAATTTTAGATAAATTCCAACATAATTGCATTATTTAACAATTCTGTCTTCTTAAATCAATTAAACTGAAAGAAAATAAAATTAAATAATAATTATAATATTGTGAAAACATTATGACAAAAATATATAATTATATTATAAGTAAATTATTATATAAAGTAATATAATAAAATAAATTAATAAATTATTTATTAATTAAAAATATATATCTAAATAAAAATAGATAAACAATTTAAAATATTATTTAATTTCTAAAAATATTTTTATAATAATTAGTTTCAAAAAAATGATTAGAAATTAATAATAATAATATTTTAAACTTAATTTTAATAATTTAGAAACTCACTTTAAGTTTTGTACATAATTTGCTAATTAATTTAATTTCATTAAATATAAGAATTCAAAATCATAATTAATATGAATTATCAATTAAATAAAATATATCTAAAATAACTTAAATATCTTTTTTTATAATTTATAAATTTTCTTATTAGATTAAAATTATTTTATACTATAATTATTATATAAAATAATAAATTAAATTAAAAAAATAAATATAAACAAAATAGATAAACAATTTAAAATATTTCCTTTCAATATTTATTTCTTGATTTGAACATTTTATTTGTTTTAAATCATTTAATATAATAAGAAAAATTATAAATTATAAAATATTCTATAAGAATGTATGTTATAATAATTAGTTTAAAAAAAAATATTGGAAATTAATAATATTTATATTTTAAGCTTAATTTTAAAAATTTAGACACTCACTTTATATTTTGTACATAATTTTCTAATTAATTTAATTTCATTAAAGATAAGAATCCAAAATCATTAATTAACATTTGTACTTTATTTTTTTATAATTTATAATTTTTCTTATTAGATTAAATGATTTAAAATAAATAAAATGTTCTAATTAGCTCATTGAAAATAAATATAATTAAAAATTGAAAATGAAAAAATTATAATTATTTTAAACTAAAATTATTATATTAAATAATAAAAGAATCAAATATATAAATTAATAAATTATTTATTGATTAAAAATAGATAGATAATAAACAAAAATAGACAGATAATTTAATATATTTTTTTATTTCTGAAAACATATTTATAATAATTAGATTCAAAAATAATATTGGAAAATTAAAAATATTAAAAGTTTAAATTAAATTTTATTAATTTAGAAACTCACTTTAGTTTTTGTACATGATTTGTTAATTAATTTAATTTCATTTACAATAAGAATTAAAAATCACTAATTAATATGAATTATTACATAAATTAAACATATTTAATATAATTTAATTATCTGTTCTTTATTTATAACTTTGCACATAATTATTGAAAATAAATGTAATAAAAAATTATATGTAAATTATTATAAACTAACAAATTATATTAAATAATATAAGAATAAAAAATATATATTAATAATTATTTATTTTTTTGATTAAAATATATATTTAAACAAAAATAGATAAACAATTTAAAATATTTTTTATTTCTGAAAACATATTTATAATAATTAGTTTCAAAAAAATTATTGAAAAATTAAAAATATGAGGTATTACTAAACAAAATACATCAAAAATAATATTCTTATCAGATTAAATGATTTAAAATAAATAAAATATTCAAATCAAGAAATAAATATTGAAAGGAAATATATTTAAAAATTGAAAATGAATAATTTATATATTATGACTATATTTAATACGGTAAAAAAGAAGAAAAACTTAATTAAAAATTTAATTAAATTAAAAGTAGATTAATTTAAAGGATTATGTAATATACACTTTAATTTCAATTCAACCTTTAACTTAATAGATACTCACCAAAAGCAAATCTCCATTGATTCCCATTCTGTAACAAAATTTATATATTAATAATAGATTGAAACAATAGTTTAATTAATTGATTTAAATTTTTTATAAGTCTAAATAATTAATCCGAACAAGAACCGATAATTCCACAAATTTAATGATCCGGCTGCAGTGTCAGTCATTCATGTTTGATGATTTGTGACGTTACACATCGCGTTTTCCTTGTAGTGTATGCTCGAAACGAATTCCCAAATGTTTTATTCCCGCGCCAACCTCGTGGGGGTTGAAAATGTCGGTGGCGCTGGTGCGCGAGGGGGTGGGGGGGCGAAATGAACAGACGAAGACGAGACCCGTACTTAGAATTATGGCATCATTAATAATTTCTGTATTAAATGTGGCCCTATTTGTTTTCATTTATTTCTATTTTCCGACGAAATTTAAAATATGGCCCACTTCGTCTTTTGTTCGCCCGCCCGTCAGATAAATCTCCGTTTCTGTTGCGCTGCCTCGGGCCTGGTCCTCCTTTGTTGGCGCTGCATCGAAGATAATTTGACAGCTTATTGTGGCTTTATTAGTTGCGTGGAAATTTCTAGAAAACTTCACAACAACTACAACTACTAATGTTTCCATTTTTGTTATGATTGAATTTTTAAAATTATGTTTGAAAGAAAATTACTCTTCTCTAATTTAATACTATTAAAATTTCAAAAAGAAAAATTAATAAAATAGGCACTTCTTTGAATGATTTAGGAATTTTTTGTGTTAGACTTAAGAAAAGTGGACAAATTTTGGCAACTATAAAAGATGTCAATCAAATTGACCTTTCTCATCTTTTAAATGATATTTTTAAAGCTTTTCATTGACAATATATATATATATATATATATATATATATATATATATATATATTTTAAATTACTTCTCTCTCTTTTAATAAACATTAAAATTCCAAAATGAAAAAATAATAAAATAGGAACTTCATTGAATAATTTAGGAATTTTTTGTGTTAGTCTTAAGAAAAGTGGACAAATTTTAGCAACTATAAAAGATCAACAATCAAATTGATTTTTCTCTTCTTTTAAAACATATTTTTAAAGCTTTTCATTCATATTTTTTAAAAAAATTATTCCTATCGAAGTTTAATAATCATAGAAATTCAAAAAAGAAAAAATAATAAAATAGGCACTTCTTTGAATGATTTAGGAATTTTTTGTGTTAGACTTAAGAAAAGTGGACAAATTTTGGCAACTCTTAAAGATGTCAATCAAATTGACCTTTCTCATCTTTTAAAAGCTATTTTTAAAGCTTTTCATAGACAAAAAATATTTTTTTTAAAATTACGTCTCTCTCTTTTAATAACCATTAAAATTCGAAAAAGAAAAAATAATAAAATAGGAACTTCAATGAATAATTTAGGAATTTTTTGTGTCAGACTTAAGAAAAGTGGACAAATTTTAGCAACTATAAAAGATCAACAAACAAATTGATTTTTCTCTTCTTTTAAAACATATTTTTAAAGCTTTTCATTCATATCTTTTTTAAAAATTATTCCTATCGAAATTTAATAATCATAGAAATTCAAAAAAGAAAAAATAATAAAATGGGTACTTTGTAGAATAATATTTTTACGTTAACGTTAAGTAAAATGAACAAATTTGAGCCACACAAAATATAAAACTAAGCTTTAATAATTAAACGTTAAAATTCCACATTTCATAAAGTACACAGCATAAAAATAAACAAACTGGTAAGTTTTTTCGGGCGTTCAGATAATATGTGCACAGGATACACGTACACAATATGCCCAGACCTAAACAAAGTGAAAAATATACGAAAACAAACTGTGGAAAAAGTGCGATATGAATTCTGAGAGTCATTCCACTTTAGTCAACAGTTAATTACTCGGAAAATTATTTACCCTCAACAATTTTTAACACTTCATCCTGTCAACAACTAAAGTAATAAGCCCTAAAGCGTCATTTCACAATTTATAAAGTAAAATCAATGGAAACCACCAAGGAAACACCAAAAACACGACAACGCGGTTTGCGATGGAACGTCGCGCCGGTCTTCGTTCTCGTGAAGCGGAAAAAGGTGCAAAAAGTGCTCCGCCTGAAATTACAACGGCGAGTTTTAATTTACAAAGTTTGCCCATTTTATGGAATCTACTAAGGGAAATGTAATAAGCAAAACTCCCGAACTAAAACAATTTTAACTGCTGGTTTTTATTGTATCGCACCCACGAGTATTTTATTAAATAACCACGGTTATTGGAACTGCAGTTTTGTACTTGGCAATTTTTTCTAAAGCTGCGAGAACTTCATATTCTAAAGTTTTAATTCATACCATTTAGTGCGTAAATTAAAACAATAAAATTCAATAAAAAGTAAATTAAATATATACAATCATTTGGTTTTAATAAGGAAAATATTAAAAAACTTGACAACATTGCACCGGTGAGTGCAATTTAAAGAATTAAGGGTGGCTCAACCTTTTGTTTTGTTGGTGCAATTCATATCATTAAAATATATGATAATTATATATTGATTAAATATTAGTAAATAAACCCAATATGAAATTCTTTGAATATATTTAACCAGAATTAATAAAAAAAATATTTTATTCTATCACAAAGACAATAAACGTATAATTATTAATAAAATATTACAATTTAAAGATAAAAAAGCATATTTAAATATTATTAATTACATATTATATATATTTTTTAATAAATTCATCAATTTCAAACAATTTGTCCATAAAAACATCCCCAAATCTTAAATTTTTCTTAAAACTAACGTCGCCATCTACCTAACACAGGCCAAACCCCAACAAATTTCATAAGAGCGCCATCTGCCACCCAATAGCCAGACCCTCACCCGTTCATCCACTCAGAGGGTTCCCTTCCTCGCTGCATCCACCTGCCCGGGTCGCGTGCCTCACTCCCCTCCCGATTAATTTTTTTCACCACCCTCGAAGGGTGCCCCCCGGTTTTTTATGCAAACGGCACACTTCACGTACAGGGCTGGCCAAAACGATGCGACGAATGGAGTTCTACCATTTCGAGACTGATGAACGAATTAAATGGTTCGCGTTCGCAATTTAGGCGGGTACACATTCCGTACGAAACTAAGTTGTCGTACGCATTTTAACTTGAGTTGACAATGTAATTACAAGCGAAGGTGGATTAATTGATTTTAAACGAAATAAGAAGGTGTTTTGGCGCTTTGATGGTAAATTGCAATTACGGATCGGGGTTTTTACTGTGTCTGGGTATTAATGAAGACGTGTTGGTGATCAAAGTAATTATTTTCTGCAGCAATAATCTTATAAGTTCGTTATTAAGATCACTGGAAAATAACAAAAATGATAACGAATAAAGTATCTCAAAATTAATTTAATTGTTTATTTTTAGATGATTTAAATAAAACGAACAATGAAAAAATAATTTATACTACTTTATTTCTGTAAGGAATATTTTTTACATGTTTCTTAAAGTTTTAAGGACTTCTGTAAATTAAAGTTATGTCAAGTATATTTTTATACATACATTTTACTATTTTTAAAGATTTAAGTAAACTAAAGTTTCCTGAAGTATTCTTCATATATTTATTTAATATAATTTTAAGAATTTCTATAAATTAAAGATATATAAAGTAAATTTAACTTAAATTTTACAATTTTTAAAGATATAAAGTAAATCAAAGTTTCGTAAAGAATACTTTAAACATAAATTTAATATTTTTGAAAGATTTAGGCGAATTAACGGTTATGTAAAATAAATTTTTAAATATCAATTTTACAATTTAGGTCTACTAAAGTTCCCCGAGGAATATTTTTTAAATAAATTTCATATTTTTTAAGGATATCTGTAAACTAAATATATATATAAAGCAAATTTTAAACATAAATTATACAATTTTTTAAAATTTAAAGTAAATTAAACCCATCTAAAGAATATTTTGAACATAAATTTAATATTTTTAAAAGGTTTCATAAGGATTTCTGTAAAGAAATTTTAAACACAAATTATACAATATTTAAAGATATAAAATAAACTAGTTTTCTAAAGAATACTTTAAAATAAATTTAATAATCTTTTAAAGATTTTCATAAGTTCTCTAAAGAATATTTTAAACATAAAATTAATATTTTTAAAATATTTAGGTGGATTAAAATTCCCTTACGAATATTTTTAAAATAAATTTAATATTTTCAGGGACTTCTATAATTTAAAATTATATAAAGTAAATTTTTAAACATTAATTTAGAATTTTTAAAGATTTAGGTAAACTAGAGTTCTTTAAAGAATATTTTATATACAAATTTTATATATTTTTAAAAAATATAGGTAAACTAAAGTTCCCTGAGGAATATTTTTTAAATAAATTTCATATTTTTTAAAGATATCTAAAAATAAATAATATATATATTTTTTAAAATTTAAAGTAAACTAAAGTTATCTAAAGAATATTTTTAAAATAAATTTAATATTTTTAAAGACTTCTATAAT
The DNA here is from genome assembly GCF_024364675.1 of Aethina tumida. Classification (NCBI taxonomy): domain Eukaryota; kingdom Metazoa; phylum Arthropoda; class Insecta; order Coleoptera; family Nitidulidae; genus Aethina; species Aethina tumida. The sequence continues at coordinate 15,211,127 of NC_065440.1, read as the reverse complement.
TTAACGTTATGTAAAGTAAATTTTTAAACATAAATTTTACAATTTTTAAAGATTTAGTTCTCTAAAGAATATTTTAAACACAAATTTCATATTTTTAAGCATTTCTGTAAAGATATGTAATTAAATTTTAAACAAATTACACAAGTTTTAAAGATTTAAAATAAACTAAAGCTCTCTAATGAATAATTAAACATAAATTTAAGATTTCTATAAACTAAAGTTCTCTAAAGAATATTTTAAACATAAAATTAATATTTAGGCGAATTAAAGTCCCTATAAGAATATTTTTAAAATAAATTTAATATTTTTAGGGACTCCTATAATTTAATGTTGTATAAAGTAAATTTTTAAACATTAATTTTTCAATTTTTAAAAATTTTGGTAAACTAGAGTTCCCTGAGAAATATTTTTTATACAAATTTCATATTTCTGTAAATTAAAGATATATAAAGTAAATGTTAAATATAAATTTTATAATTTTTAAATATAAACTAAAGAATACTGTAGACATAAATTTAATATTTTTTTAAAGATTTAGATAAACTAAAGCTCTCTAAAAAATATTTTAAACATAAATTTAATATTTTTTAAAAATATAGGTAAGCTAAAGTTCCCTAAAGAATATTTTTTATACAAATTTCATATTTTTTTAAGGATTTCTGTAAATTAAAGATATATAAAGTAAATTTTAAACATAAATTTTACAATTTTTAAAGATTTAAAGTAAACAGAAATTTTATAAAGAGTATTTTAAACATAAATTTAATATATTTTTTTAAATTTCGATAAACCAAAGTTCTTTAAAGAATATTTTAAATATAAAATTAATATTTTTAAAAATTTAGGTGAACTAAAGTTTCCTGAAAAATATTTTTAAAATAAATTTAATATTTTCTATAATTTAAAGTTATGTAAAGTGATATTAAATTTACATTTTTTAAAGATTTAGATAAACTAGTGTTATGTAAAGAATATTTTAAACACAAAATTTCTTTAAATAACCAATATATTTTTTTATTTTTATATATTTTTTTAAATTTCTGTAAATTATGGAGGTATGAAGAATACGTATGTTGTCAATTTAACTTTTCTTGAGATTTAGGTAAATTAGGGCTGTGTCAATAATATTTTTAACCTTTTTATTTCAGCTTTAGGGTAAAATTTACAATGGTAATAAGCTTATTTAAGGACAACTGTCTGGCAACATTGTTATCATATCCTGTTCAAAACCAGCTCGTCCATCGAACATTAACATAATTTCGTGTCCTTGTTCCCCGATTTTTGTTCCCATTGCGTAACACTGACCACCAAAAACTGGTCCGTGTTCCCATGACCTCGGTACGAAGATGACCCCGACAGGACGCGGCCGTCTTGAAAAGCGGGACGCGTGTTTTCCACCCCTTTCGATCGAAACGTCGAAACTGGTTTTTTTTTCCTCGCCGGACAACCGTCCATCGGCGGACAGTTGCACGTAGATCGTGTTTTGATTATTCCGATACGAATTTACTTCAATTCATCCCCATTGTGTTTTTCCGTGCCTTTGTGTCCGGTTCAGACGGATACACACATGTAAAATTTTTCAAAGCCGAAACATTTCCTCGACTCCCAAACCGAACGAATTCGAATCGAACCAAACCGAAACGCGAATCGACAAAGTTCAGTCGTGGGGTGGTTTTGTTCGACGCCCGCAGAGAAAACTCCCAAGATGGCGTCGTCGCAATCGGAAAGTTCTTGATTAGTCGTTTCGAATTTTAATTCGGGGACGGCGTCTCCCGCTCAGGCTCCCGCCTCATTTGATCACGAAGATGACAATGAGTTAAGTTACGGAGTGAGTTGTGACAACCAGTCCCCGGAAACTTGCTGGGGGATGCGAACATTCATCATAATTGATGAGAGGAAAAATCAATCAATCCTTCGGGACATGAAACTATGTTGATTTCACTCAAATTATTAAAAAACTTCTTATTTTTATTCAGTATTTATTCTTTTCTTTAATTTATCTATAATTTAAAATACTGATTCATTCATTCAAAAGCGTTTTCTTACATTATTAAAAATACTCTTTACTGTACTATTTTTGAAAATTTTATAATTACCCATTATTTTTTTTATTTTATTTATTATGGTAATAATTCAAACTACTGATTTATAATGAGATAATACTTTCAAAAGTATTTTTTACAATATGAAAGAGACTTCAAAATTCGCCTCTCTAAGAAAACATTAAAAAATGATCATATTAACCTTTTAATCACTGAAAATCGTTCGTTAAAGTTTACTATTTTTTAAATTCTGAGTTACTAAATGATATAAAATAATGTAGATTGTATTTAATTATTTAAATATATTATAAATGTGTTTTTATGATATGTGGAGAGTGCTATTTTTTAGTTTTACGTACTATTTTTAGAAATTTGATTATATATTATTTTCTTCATTTATTTAATATAAAAATAAGTCAAATTACTGATTTATAAAGAAACAAAGTTTTTTTACTATATGTAAGACACTTCAAAAATTCGCCTTTCTAAGAAACATTAAAAATTGATCATTTTAATATTTTAATCATTGAAGATCATTGGTTAAAGTTTACTATTTTTTAAATTCTGAGACACTAAAAATCATATAAAATAATGTAGATTGTATTTAATTTTTAAAAGTTTGTTAATTATAATGAGACAAAAGTATTTTTTTACTATATGAAAGACACTTCAAAAATTCGTATTTCTAAGAAAACATTAAAAATTGTTAATTTTAACTTTTTAATCATTGAGAATCATTGATTAAAGTTTAATATTTTTATAAATCATACAAAATAATGTACATTGCATCTAATTACACAAATATATTTTGAATGTTTTTTATGATATTTGGAGGATGTTCTTCATTTATTTAATATAGTAATAATTCAAATTATTGATTTATAATGAGATTAAAAATTGATAATTTTATTCTTTTAGTCATTAAAGATCATTGGTCAATGTTTATTATTTTTCAATTTTGAGTTAATAAATCTTATAAAATAATGTAGATTATATCTAATTATTCAAATACATTTTGAATGTGTTTTTATGACATTTGGATACTGCTATTTTTTATTTTTACGTAAAATTTTTAGAAATTTGATAATTATATATTCTTCTTCATTTATTTAATATAGTAATAATTCAAACTATTGATTTATAATGAGATAAAACTTTTAAACGTATTTTTTACCTTATGAAAGACACTTCTAAAATTCGTTTTTCTAAGAAAACATTAAAAATTGATAATTCTAATCTTTTAGACATTAAAGATCATTGGTCAAAGTTTATTATATTTCAATTTTGAGTCAATAAATCTTATAAAATAAAATAGATTGTATCTAATTATTCAAATACATATTGAATGTGTTTTTATGACATTTGGATACTGCTATTTTTTATTTTTACGTAAAAGTTTTGGAAATTTGATAATTATATATTCTTCTTCATTTATTTAATATAGTAATAATTAAAACTACTGATTTATAATGAGATAAAACATTTAAAAGTATTATTTACCTTATAAAAGACACTTCTAAAATTCGTTTTTCTAAGAAAACATTAAAAATTGATAATTTTTATCTTTTAGTCATTAAAGATTAATGGACAAAGTTTATTATTTTTCAATTTTGAGTTAATATATCTTATAAAATAATGTAGATTGTATCTAATTATTATAAATGACATTTGGATACTGCTATTTTTTATTTTTACGTACAATTTTTAGAAATTTGATAATTATATATATTCTTCTTCATTTATTCAATATAGTAATAATTCAAACTACTGATTTATAATGAGATAAAATTTTCAAAAGCGTTTTTTACAACATGAAAGACATTTCAAAAATTTGTCTTTCTAAAGAAAAAAAACATTAAAATTTGATAATTCTAAATTATTAATCATTGAAGTTCGTTGGTTAAAGTTTATTATTTTCAAATTTTGAGTTAATAAATAATATAAAATAGTGAAGATTTATGTCTAATTATTCAAACTACAGATTTAAAATGAGATAAAATATGAAACAATTTAAAAAATGACTTCACTGTAAATCGTTGGTTAAAGTTACTATTTTTTTAAATTATAAGGTAATAAATAAATCATATAAAATAATGTAGATTATGACTAATTATTTAAAAATGTTTTGTTTTCCTTTAGTACATGAATAATTCAAAACTATTTATTAACACTTCAAGAACAATTTTTAAAAAGTCTTTCCCATAAGAAAAAATTAAGAAAAACAAAAAAAAACTTTCAGTACATTGTTGGCAAAAGTTAAACGAGAAAATTAACAAAAACCCAGTTAATATTAATAAAAGTAGTCCATCTTCTGCTCCACGTAATGGAACGAACTAAATAAGTAAAAAGAGAGAGAGAGCCACCACAGATCGTGGAATCGGTTATTCGACCTCCGGTCCGCAGAGCGAGGAATCCCTCGGAGAAAACGGGTCCCGACTTATCAAAATCCCTCCGCAACGTCCCTCCTAATCCCCCCGCGGGCCTAAAATAATAACTCCCCCATTTTCTCCGGGCACGGGATAAAAGGAACTGGCGGGCCGAAGGGGGGGCGGCGGCGGCGGCGTCAGCGGTGGTGCTGCCATCGCCAAGGCGCAGTATGCGAGGACCGATTTCTTTGAGTAATTGTCTCCTGCGCAGGTCAAAAATGAATGATTTTCTCATATAAAACGCCGCTATATTTCTCTTATATTTCCTAGGCGTTTCTTAATTTCGCGCCGCGTCGCGGCGGGCAACCGTTAGACGGTTGGTGGGGATAAGGAGAAGAGGAGCGGCGCGTTGCCTTCCAGCAGGATGCCTTGCTTTCTGCACACCGGACCGGGGCATCTTTTGTCGCTCCGTCGATAATCACCGGGGCACTTTTTCGGTTTCTTCCGTCAGCTCGCAGTGACTGACGTCCCCCAACACAACAATGCCCGAGAAGTAACGGGGACGTAGCCCCGCAACGCCGCCAGCAAATTAAGAAACCCACCCACGAAGCCTTAGGAAGCGAAGGCCCGGGCTGCCGGCGCTAATTGTATCCGAGCTAATGACGAAAGTTCCCCGCAAAATATACACACGTTCAAAGTTTGATTCATTCGGCGGCAACTTTGTAATTCGAATTGTAACACAGACACCTACCTCCGCCGCCGCCGCCGCCGCCTGCCGGGTTTTATTTTCTATAAATGTGGAAATTTCTCCGGCTGAGCGTCTCTATGCAATTACACCCTCCGTGCACGGTGTACTTAAAAGCGTTTTCGGAATATGTTAAATTCGCCCAGTTGTTTTACTTTCCCATTAATTACTGGACACGTTGAGGCGGCCAACACCGCAACACTTTTGTCGCCTCGATTGTTTGCCCGGAATTGGATTGGGAGCTGTTACGTTTAGTTAGATGCTGTCCAAAAAATGCCCATTAACAATGGTCGATAATTGAATGCGCAGCGAGGAGGCTTATTAATGGGGGCCTTGTTATTTTCAAGCTGGGCCCAAACAGAACTCGTTCCTTCAAAGCACGTCCATCTGGACACTGGTCAAAGGTCGCGGAGGGTCGCCACAATGACAAAAATCGCAGGGGACGGCGACTCTTACCGTGTGCCACCCTTGCAAGACCGACGAACTGATTTTACCTGCCTCCAAAAACGAAATTCTTCTCTCCCAGCCGAGGAAATTCCATTTACGAATGGGTCGTAACATTTTGTATCGTCGTCGCATCTCCTCGGAACGGAGGGCCCGAGCCTTGCAGTTTCATTTATATTATATAACAGTGCGATATTAGATATGCAAATGAAGCTTTCCAAGGAGAGCGCTCCTGGCGGCAACACACCAAACTAATTGCCAACTTCTTAATGTCGTTTATACTTACTTTGCAAAACAGGGCACGTCGCTCTTTGAGAAATTTACTTCAGTAAATTCTAATACAATTCTGGCTTGCCGTGGATGCTGCACGTCTCCCCCCACGTCGTGCCCGACCTCCTCCCACCCCCCTCGGAAACATCCAAGTCACACTGTGAGACGCAGCCTTTCGTTATCTTGTTGTTGAGGAGCGGGCGCCATTTTATTATTATAATGCAATAATTATACAGGGACTGAATACGAAACAACCGCCAAAAATTTACATATCGTTATCTGGGAAACGGAGAGACGCTGATTGCAAATTGATAGCTCGCTCTCGTCGACGTTGGCGAAACTTAAGACGAACCGTTCCGAGAAAACCAAAAAGGAAAAGCTTAATTCGATACTCCGCGGCGCGAGGTGTGACCCCATCCACAAAACATAAACGTCGGCCAAATTAATAGATCATAACCTGTTATGTTGGGGTTTACAGGTATAAACGCGGTCACCCCCGGACTTGGGAACGTCTTCAGCCCCCCGACGGTTTGATGCCACCTGACGTCCGCCAGGTCGTTTAACTTATACCGTCACGTATTTCGTAATTGCTCGTGGCACATCAAAATTTTATGGACGCGAAATGGATCACGGCCCGGCAACAACCCCGTTTTACATCCACCACAGTTCTGGTCGTAATTCAAGTGGCTTCCCATTCACCCATTCAATACGTCGTTTGTGCATCTTCCGAAACGAAAAATATTCGATTTCAATTCGCAATAATCGGAAGAACCCTTCTTTGCCTTCGACAACCGGTCCGTCAAGCTTCGCGGTCAATTGTCGGAGGGGTCAGATTGACATTGCGATGGTCAGCCAGTAAACCTGTTTGTCTGGAAAAATTCACACGATCCGCACGGGGAAAGGTCAGTGAAGAACCTGAAGGGATGTTTCCTTTTTGATTTCAAGGTAGAATTATTAAACTGTTTACAAAAGAGTCGTTGACAAAAAGGATAGTAACGTAAATCTAGAATTACCATCAATGATGGGGCAGAAATAGATCTTTATAAAATGAAATAAATAGAACCGTATCAACTGTATCAATATTAATAAAAGTATCCATAGTGTCAATAATATCAGTTCTCTCAATAATATCAACAGTATCAACAGTACCAATAGTATCAAAAGTATCAATAGTATCAATAGTATCAATAGTATCAATAGTATCAATAGTATCAATAGTATCAATAGTATCAATAGTATCAATAGTATCAATAGTATCAATAGTATCAATAGTATCAATAGTATCAATAGTATCAATAGTATCAATAGTATCAAAAGTATCAATAGTATCAATAGTATCAATAGTATCAATAGCATCAATAGTATCAATAGTATCTATAGCATTAATAGTATCAATAGTATCAAAAGTATCAACAGTATCAATAGTATCTACAATGTCAATAGTATCAATTGGATCAATAGTCTTGATAGTTTCAATATTTTCAGTAATTAGTAAGGACTTTCTTCTTCTTTTCATTTTTTCATCAATTATACATTAAACTAGTTCAGAAGTACTTTGCTTACAAAAGAGACGTTGACAAAATGAAGAGTTGAAGGCAAATATCTAGAAACACGTACTTTGTCATCTAAACCCCTTCACTTCTTATTCTTCTCAATAACAGTACAGTATCAACAGTACCAATAGTATCAAAAGTATCAAAAGTATCAAAAGTATCAAAAGTATCAAAAGTATCAATAGTATCAATAGTATCAATAGTATCAATAGTATCAATAGTATCAATAGTATCAATAGTATCAATAGTATCAATAGTATCAATAGTATCAATAGTATCAATAGTATCAATAGTATCAATAGTATCAATAGTATCAATAATATCAATAGTATCAATAGTATCAATAGTATCAATAGTATCAATAGTATCAATAGTATCAATAGTATCAATAGTATCAATAGTATCAATAGTATCAATAGTATCAATAGTATCAATAGTATCCATAATATCAATAGTATCAATAGTATCAATAGCAATAATAATATCAATAGTATCAACAGTATCCATAGTATCTACAGTATCAATAGTATCAATGGGATCAATAGCCTTGATAGTTTCAATATTTTCAATAATTAGTAAGGACTTTCTTTTTCTTTTCAGTTTTTCATTAATTTTATATTAAACTAGTTCAGAAGTACTTTGCTTACAAAAGAATCGTTGACAAAATGAAGAGTTGAAATTTCTAGAAACAGGTACTTTGTCATCTAGACTCCTTCACTTCTTATTCTTCTCAATAATATAAGTAGTATCAATAGTATCAATAGTATCAATAGTATCAACAGTATCAATAGTATCAAAAGTATCAATAATATCAATAGTATCAACAGCATCAAAAGTATCAGTAGTATCAATAGTATCAATAGTATCAATAGTATCAATAGTATCAATAGTATCAATAGTATCAATAGTATCAATAGTATCAATAGTATCAATAGAATCAATAGTATCAATAGTATCAATGGTATCAATAGTATCAATAGTATCAATAGTATCAATGGTATCAATAGTATCAATAGTATCAATTGAATCAATAGTCTTGATAGTTTCAATATTTTCAGTAATTAGTAAGGACTTTCTTTTTCTTTACATTTTTTCATTAATTTTATATTAAACTAGTTCAGAAGTACTTTGCTTCGAGTCGTTGACAAAATGAAGAGTTGAAGGCAAATATCCAGAAACAGGTACTTTGTCATCTAGACTTCTTCCCTTTCCAAAAATTAAAACAGTTTAAAAATATTCAAATTTTAAATCCTTGAATTAATTTATTTTGAAATATCTTTTACAAACAAACAAAATAGTATCATTTCCTTTTACACAGACACAATCCACGACAGTCCCACTGTGTTCCCATTGTAAAAAAACCCAAAACACCCAAAAACCCTCCAACCCTAATTCAAACCGGGCATCATGGTGAGTGGAGCAAAGGAATCCGATCGTCCAGTTCACACGGCTTAAAAAAACACTGGTCACCGGCCAAAACCTGTTTCGTCGTTTCGTCGGACGTCGAGGGGGTCAGTTTCGTTAAGGGAAAAACGCAGCCCCAATCCCGGTACGTACACAATGCGATCGTCAAGACGGACCCGGGGCATTTTTTAACAATTGCCACTGGTCAGTGACAACCTGATTTTCGAGTTTCGGCACAAGGTATTTTGTACGGCGGCCGAATTATTTTATGGTCAGTCCGTTTTTACGTATCGCAGTGTTAACATCACATCCGAATCACAAGTATATCGAGACAGTTTCGGTTATTTTAATTTTCATGTTAAGATAATTTCGGTAAGTACTTTAAAGATAAGTTCAGCTTGGAACGGTGGCATTTGAAATTACTTATTAGTCGAACACATTCGATTAGTGCGTCGTGCAGTTTATGTCGTTCGCAGCGTGTTGCGACGTTTATGACGCGTTTCGTAATTAACCAACAAAGTAATGAACGCAATCAAGCGGGAAAACGTGTAAAAACAACGAACGGCAGGCCAGAGATGGCACCACTTTTAATCCGTTATCAGTATGCAACCCAGACGACAAGTTACAAGTAAAATAGGCAATTTCTTGAAACTTCTTCACCTTGCTCCGGACATAAATCACACAGAAAATTTTCCGGCCATATTTCAGCGGCAGATGCCGGTGACAGTGGCGCAAACTGAAAACGGGGGACCGGTCCCCGAGAAATTCGGCTCCAATTCGTCGTAATTTTTCCACGTTGTCAGGTCGCAGGTTACGCCTCCCCGCATTTACGTGGGCGTCCTAAAATTAAAAGTTTAAAAAAGCCTTTCACCCTTTAATAAACGTGCCCGTTAGCGCACCGCTGTTTGGAAGAAAGACGGTGGAAATTAGAGAAAATGATATTCGTCTGACAAACAGGCAGGCGTTCGCTTTAAACTTAAATGGTTTTCCACCTCAATAAATCTCGAAGGAGCACGCTTTTAAGATCCTTATATATTTCCACTGTTCAAAATGAAACTTTCCTTTGACATTATGAACTCCTTTCTCTTCACAGAAAGGTGTTCGCTAATATAAATTATCCACTAAATGTACGTAAAACGAATTGGGAGCAGTGCCGTTCGTAAAGACGGGCTGGAAATCACCAACCTAAGGTTCAAAGATAATTTTACTGCTTACTATTAAAGTAATAGAAATAAATTGAATTAAATTCAATTCAAAAATATAAATAAATATAAATTTAATTTTGTGAGTGTATATGAAATAAAATAAATTAGAACACACACACACAACTACATAAATAGCATTTATTTGTTTATTTAAAAAATTTATATAAAATTTCGTATATTAAAAAAATATTAAAATTTCTAAAAAATATATGTAAACTAATAAAAAATAAACCTTTTACAAACAAATTTTTCTTAATTTTTTAAAATTGCTTTAAAACAAATTAGAATAAAAAGAGTTAAAATAGTTTTTAATATTTAATTTTGAAAAAACTGTATAAAAACTAATAAATTTAGGTTGAAATAGTCCTTTATAAAAATTTTTTAAATTTATAATTATATTATTAATTATTATTATTTTAAATTATTATTATATTTATTTTTTAAAATATCATTCACATTTTTCAAATTTTTAAAATACAAATTTAAAAAAATTGTGATTTAAATTTAATTTTGAAAAACTTTATAAGAATTAAGTAAATTTAAACAAACAACATAGTTGTTCTTCATAAAAAGTTATTAATATTTACTACTTTAAGAAATAATTTATTAAATAATAAAATTTAAATTTTTAATTTTTGTACATTTATAATTAATTTTATTTATTTTTTAAGATTAATATAAAATAAATCAAAATAAAAGAAATTTACTAACACCGTTTTATTATATTTAATAGATTATTTGCACAAATAAATATTATTTAAATTTTATAAATTTTTAAAATGTAAACTAAGAAATTTGTGATTTAAATTTAATTTAAAAAAAGCTCTATAAAACTTAAATAACTTCAGGACGAAATAATTCCTTATAAAAATGTTATTAATATCTACAATTTTAATAAATAATTTATTAAATAATAAATTTTATTTATATTTTTAACTTGTATAAATTTATAAATATATTTTTCTTTATTTCTAAAAAAATTAATATAAAATAAGTTAAAATAAAAAGTTTACTAAAACAGTTTTTGTTGTTCACAAAAAAATATTATTAAATTTTACAAATTTTTAAAATACAAACTTAAAAAATTGTGATTTAAATTTAATTTTGAAAAACATTATAAGAATTAAGTAAATTTAAACAACCAACATAGTTCTTCATAAAAAGTTATTAAATATTTACAACTGTAAGAAATAATTTATTAAATAATAAAATTTAAATTTTTAGTTTTTGTACATTTATAATTAATTTTTTATTTATTTTTTAAAAGATTAATATAAAATAAATTAAAATAAAAGAAATTTACTAACACCGTTTTATTATTATATTTAATAGATTATTTGCACAAATAAATATTATTTAAATTTTATAAATTTTTAAAATATAAACTAAGAAATTTGTGATTTAAATTTAATATAAAAAAAGGTCTATAAAACTTAAATAACTTCAGGACGAAATAATTCCTTATAAAAATGTTATTAATATCTACAATTTTAATAAATAATTTATTAAATAATAAATTTTATTTATATTTTTAACTTGTATAAATTTATAAATATATTTTTCTTTAATTCTAAAAAAGATAATATAAAATAAGTTAAAATAAAAAGTTTATTAAAACAGTTTTTGTTGTTCACAAATAAATATTATTAAATTTTACAAATTTTTAAAATACAAACTTAAAAAATTGTGATTTAAATTTAATTTTGAAAAACATTATAAGAATTAAGTAAATTTAAACAACCAACATAGTTCTTCATAAAAAGTTATTAAATATTTACAATTGTAAGAAATAATTTATTAAATAATAAAATTTAAATTTTTAATTTTTGTACATTTATAATTAATTTTTTATTTATTTTTTAAAAGATAAAAATGTTATTAATATCTGCAATTTTAATAAATAATTTATTAAATTATAAAATTTATTTATATTTTTAACGTCTATAAATATATTTTTCTCTATTTCTAAAAACATTAATATAAATTAGTTAAAATAAAAGAAGTTTATTAAAACAATGTTTAAAGTGTATTTATACAAATAAATATTGTTTAAACTATTTATATTTATATATTTAAATTATTAAAATATAAATTAAAAAATATTATTTAAATTTAATTTTGAAAAACTAAATAAAAATTAAATAAATTAAGGACCAAATAGTTCTTTATTGTTAATAAAATTTAAATTTTTGCCTTTTATAAATTTATAATTATATTTTTTAAAAGATTAACTTAAAATAAATCAAAATAAAAAGTGTTCATTAAAGCAGTTTTTATTGTGTACAATTTAATACAATATTTATACAAATAAATATTATTAAAATTTTTTACAAAATAGTTCTTGAAACAATGTTCTTAATATCTACAATTTTAAGAAATAATTTATTATGTAATAAAATTTATTTAAAAATAAAAATAATATTAAAACAATTTCTAATGTGTACAATTTAATAAAATATTTGTACAAATGACTATCATTTAAATTTTATGAATTTTTAAAATATAAACTAAGAAAATTATGATTTAAATTTAATTCTTAAAAACTACACAAAAATAATAAATTGGAACGAAATAGTTCCTTATAAACAGTTAATTTAATAATAAAATTTAAATGTTTAAAGTTTATAAATTTATAAATATATTTTTCTCTAGTAAATAAATTTTATAAATTAATTTACTTCCTTTAATAACTTTAATCATTACAAATTTAGAAAATTTACATATCTCATTTTGATTAATTAATTAAAACCGTATTGTTCTATTTAGTTTAGTTAATATTCTTTAAAACAAAAAAAAAACTAAGCTAATGATCAATACGAAGAAAACAATTCCCTCGCATCCGTCGAGCGAAGCTCATTACCAGACAAAATGTACGAATTGTCCCGGCCCGAATCGCCCCATTTAAAGACGTGCATTAAGTTCGTAATGATCGAGGGCGGCCCTCCACCCGAAACTCCTGCACTCGAAAACCGCCCGGGATCCGCGGGCGCCCGTCCCGCCATTCCCGGCACACTCGACTGATATTAAATTAAAATTAATGAGTAATAAGATTACGCATAAGAGCGGTTGAAAATGTAATCAATTTATATTAGAATCCTTATAGGAAATCGCTGATACGCTCCCCGGCTGGTGTGTCTTCAGCCCGAAATTCGGTTAAAACGGTATCACACAATCGACTTAAACGACGACGCTAGGGGTGCCGGGCCAAAAATGCGGATTTTTCCGTATCGATCACGCCCGCGCAAACAATTAGACGGTCCTAAAATAGAAATTAAAACACGTACTTTTGCCGAGCATTAAGGGGTCCATTTTGTGTTTTATATTCCGATAAGGTCCCAAACGTGGCGTATCCGGCTAGGGTGGGAGGGGACAGATTAGGAAGGTTTCCGTGAGGGTGTTCTTTTCATTGCGACGGGGCACAAAAACCCCCGCACCATTATTAGGCGAAGATTTTCAGGTCGATGGCACCGTGGAGATGGATAAATTCTCACTCCCGGACTTTGCTTGAATCCGATTTTAAGTTGAGGGGTTTGGGGGCTTTTTTTAATGGGGTGTTTCAATTTAGCCTCCTTGATCGGGGATAATCTTGGCACGATTTATCTGGATTCGATCAAATGCGCCAGTTACTGAAATATTTTAATACAAAAAACCCCCTCACAAACCACCCCCTCGATTCTTAAACAAACAAACGGAATAACATAAGAATATTCCGGGCATTGTTCCGACTACCCTCGAATTCCTTAATCAGCACAACGCAAGGCCCACGATTCCGATCCCGGACGACTTTCCGAACGGCCCCCCCCCCGGGCAGCAAATTATCCCCGGGGAGAGGGCCACTTTTAACTCAAGACGGCATAAATTCTGAATGCGGGGTTGGGGCGCGTCAACTTACGTTTTGTGAGTTTTAATAAGATTCGGTCGGGAGGTGGGTGGTTGAATATATTTCAGAATTTCTGTCATAAGTCGCGAACGAACGGTGGGGTGGGTTCTGTGTGTGAGGGGGTTCGCAGACTTTGGATAAGTTCTTTGTCGGGCCCCGGCTTGATTTATGAACAATTATGTTTGGATATGGCGAACGTGGTTTCAGGTCCGCATTCATTTTCAACAGCCAACCCCCGCACACCTCGACATCCTTCTTTGTCTCCTGTTCGTATCAAACTGTAATTACTTGTTTTTACAAGATCGTATTCGCGCCATTTGTATTTATTAAACTTCCAGTTTCTAGAATACACAATTGTGTAATTTCAACAAATAAATTTCTAAGTAGAGACCCAAGTTTAAATAAATTATTACAGTTTGTTATATTGTTATTAAGCTTAAGCTTTGAAAAGTCTAACAAATATTACAAAGAAGTTTTATCTCAAATCTTATCAATTTTGTCTTTTAAATTTAAACAGATATTTCATATAAAAGCTTTGAAAGTTCTGAGAGATATGTCCAAAGAAGCTTCCTACCTTAGACATTGACGTATTTATTTTCTAAAGCTCATTGATCAATTTTAAAAGGTTTTATGAAGAAATGATCATATTTTTTCTTTTAAATTTGATCAGTTGTGTCATATAAAAGCTTTGGATGTTCATTTGGAAGTTTAACAAAGGTGTCAAAAGAAATTTTTTATTTTAAACATTGACGTTTTCATTTTCTAAAGTTCTTTGGTAATTTTAAAAGGTTTGGAGAAGTAATGATTTCTTTTAAATTTAACTAATTATTTCATATAAAAGCTTTGGATGTTCTGACAGAGATGTCCAAAGAAGTTTTCTATCTTAAACATTAACGTTTTTATTTTCTAAAGTTCATGGAACAATTTTAAAAAAAATTGAGGAAGAAATTATTATATTTTTTCTTTTAAATTTACTGAAATGTTTCAACTAAAAGTTTTGGAAGCTTATTAAAGTAAATATTTGACCAGATATCCTCAAATAGAACATAATAAGAAAAATATATTTATATTTAATGATCACAAAAAGGCAATTTTTTCATGAGATTTCCACAAATATATAACATTAATTACAAACAACAAATATAAAGATATAAACTTCCAATTAGAATTAATTAGTAGCAACGATCATATCAATATTCGGATGAAAAACCATTAAAACCAAAGACAATAAAGTTTTATTCGCTTCTATAAAACCGCACACGACGTCGAAATAATGAAATAAGTCGTAACGACGCTCTCCGAATGCGGCTCGTACGGTTTTATCGTTCGTCGTCGACGGAAGTAAATTTTCTTGAGTATACGAGCCCCATCCCCGGCATATAAATATCAATTAAATCTGCACAAATTAAATGTACAAACATATAACCGACTTGGCGAACGCGAAGTAATAAAACATTTTCCCTTATTTTCCTGTAGTTTAATTTTCCTTCGTGCTCATGCCAATTACGGCCCCATAAAACTCTCCTTAAAACAGCGGCTGTTCGTTGCTTGGGGATCGGAAGCCGTTCCGAACAAAGAGACTTTTGTTCTGATTAAATAAAATGTGTTTTATCGTTTTGTTGCAGACATTTTACAACTGTTTTAACGCAAAATATAAAATCGCTTTAAATGTAATTAAATATTCAGAAATGTTTAGAATTATAATTATTATCTTTAATTTTTTAACACTTAACATATAAATAAACTTTTATTACATTGAAATAGACTAAAATCTTTGCTTGTAAGATTTTTATACTAGTTTAAATAAACTTATTAATTTTTTAAATGAAACTACTGTGTTAAAACCAAAAGACAACTTATTAACAGGCACAAACTTCAATAATTAATAGTTTAAATGTAATTAAAATATACTGAAATCTTGCTTGTAAGAATTTTATACTAGTTTAAATAAACTTATTAACTTTTTTCAATGAAACTACAGTTTTAAAACCGATAAAATCTTATTAATAGGGCCAAACTTCGATTAATAATTATATAAATGTTAGTTTAAATGTAGTTTAAATATCTTGAAATGTTTAAAATATTTGCTTGTAATAATTTTATTCCAGTTTAAATAAACTTATCAACTCGTTTAATTGAAATTACTACTTTAAAGTTAAACGGCAGCTTATTAACAGAGACAAACATTAATAAATAATAGTTTAAATGTAGTTAAAATATACCGAAATGTTTAATGTCCTTGCTTGTAAGAATTTTATACTAGTTCAAATAAACTTATTAATAGTTTTCAATAAAACTACAGCTTTAAAACCAATAAAATGTCATTAAAAAGGAGAAATTTTGATAAATAATTATATAAATATGAGTTTAAATGTAGTTTAAATATTCTGAATTGTTTAAAATCTGTACTTGTAAGAATTTTATACCAGTTTAAATAAACTTATTAATAGTTTTCAATGAAACTACAGCTTTAAAACCAATAAAATGTCATTAAAAAGAAGAAATTATGATAAATAATTATATAAATATGAGTTTAAATGTAGTTTAAATATCCTGAATTGATGCTGAAAATCTGTACTTGTAAGAATTTTATACCAGTTTAAATAAATTTATTAACTCTTTTAAATGAAAAACAAAAGGCAATTTATTAACAAATTTAAATAAAAATAGTTTAAATGTAAGTCCTTGTGTGTAAGAATTTTTTACTAGTTAAAATACATTAACTTTTTAAAAAGAAACTACTCCATTAAAATGGACATAACTTTAAATCTCCTGAAATGTGTAAAATCTCTTCGTGTAAGAATGTTATACTAGTTTAAATAAATTAATTAACATTTAATTACACGAAACTACACTTTTAAAATAAAACTACAGCTTATTTACAATAAAAATAGTTTAATTAATATTAGTTTAAATGTAGTTTAAACATATAGAAATAGTTTAGAATATTTGTGTGCAAATTAAATGAGTTTAGTAACTTTAATAATTTAAATTACACTTTTAAAACTTAAAAGCTGTTTTCGTATTAGTTTCAACGAATAGTTTTTGAATTAAAAAGTGGACACGTCTAATTAACATTGATTGAAATAGTTGAATATATGTTTAAAATCATTTCGTGTAAACGTTTCGAATAGCTGTATCTGTAGACAATTAAATTAATGCAAAACCAAGTATACTTAATAACTCTTTTACGCCAAACTTAGTTAATTAATAATACAAACTAATTATTTCGTATGGTTTATTGTAATTCAAACAACGCAAAATTAATTTGAAAGCTCGACTCAAAAGTTGAAAACGATAACAGCGCGCCACTGGCAATATGCTCCTTAAACTTAAACAGAACTAAAATCTGAAATCTACACTGAGAAATTTAAATTAGTATTACTTTCCGTACATTAAATATACGCCATTTTCCCTTGCCGGAGCCAAGCGAATTTCGACCCCAACATCGGACCGAATACGTGCTGTATCCTTGGAACAAAATCTAAGAGGTAACAAAATAGAGGGTAGAAAGTTTTATTCTCCGGCCTAATATTTACGCCGGGTTCGGAATTGGCGGCTGCGGGGGAACCTCACCCGAATCGTCGGGGCGCATAGGGCGGTTTATCGCGGATGGCCGTGCGAAGAATGAGTAGGGAGCGTTTTAAATTAGGGTGTGGAAGTTAGGAGCAAGGGTTAAACTTCAGGAGGATGAATAAGGAGTGTTTTTGCCGGACGAGGAGGAAAAATTATGCGGGACGTGGCTCGAATTTATTCATGGATCGATGACGAGGCAAAACTGAGTTTTATTCGTTGTTTCTTCGGTTTAAGATGAACTTTATATGAAGTAGATTTATTTGAAGTTGTTGTAAATTTATAATACTTATATAAAGTGAAATAATATGATCATTTCTTTTTCTAATCTTCTAAAATTGGTCAATGAGCTTTAGAAAATATAAACGTCAATGTTTAAAGGTTTCTTTGAACATATCTATGGATCTTCCAAAGCTTTTATATGAAAAATCTGATTAAATTTAAAAGAAAATTTCTAATTCAAACCTTTTAAAATTGGTCAATGAGTTTCAGAAAATGAAAAAGTCAGAAGTTGAAAAAAAAACATGATTATTTCTTCTCCAAGTCTTTTAAAATTGGTGAATGAGCTTTAGAAAATATAAATGTTACTGTCTAAGCTAAAAAACTTCTTTAGACATCTCTGTCAAACCTTCCAAAGCTCTTAGGTGAAACTTCTGACCAAATTTAAAAGAAAAAACATGGTAATTTCTTTTAAACTATTTAAAATTGGTCAGTTTTAGAAAATATAAACGTTTCTAAGTTAAAAAACTTCTTTGAACATCTGTGACAGATAATCCAAAGCTTTTACTTCAAACATCTGATGAAATTTAGAAGAAAAGAATATAATTACTTCCTCTTCAAATCTTTTAAAATTGATGAATGAGCTAAATATGTAATATCCAAGATAAAAAGTTTCTTTGGAAATCTTCCAAAGCTTCTAGGTGAAACACCTGACCAAATTTATAAGAAAAAATATAATTACTTCTTCTTGAAACTCCCTAACATTGCTCAGTAAGCTTCAGAAAACAATTACTTCGATTTCCAAGTTAAAAATTAGGGATATAATGGAACTAAAGACGAATTTAAAGACATCCAAACAAGTCCTCGAAGTAAATTAAGTTGGAAACGAAAGGCCCGGGGAGCCAATGGAATTCATTATTCCCCGTACACGACTTGCACATCCGCAGAATTCGTCTCTCTCAACGTGTGTGTATGTGTGTGTGCCATCAGACTGTGAGAGCCTTAAATTTAATTTCGAACACAAGATACTGGAGTGGCAACGCAAAGTCGACGGGGCTGAGAAGACAGTCGCACACAGTCCCGGACCGGCTGATTTAATTAAACAATTTGTAAAAGCGTGCCTCGAATTTATTGACAATTGAAGACGCCCCGTAAATACTGGAGACAAAAGCGAGAGATGTTTGTGTTGTAGGGTGTCTTGGGGGGCGGCACATTTTCGGGGGGCGCACAATTTACACGTTTGTGAGGCGAAAAATTAGTTTTCCGGGTAATCAAGACAACAAACGTGAATGATTATTTGCCACTGGGCGAAGGAAAATTCGGTAATTTGTAGTTTTCGGAGTTTAAGGCACTTTTCATGTAGATGTCTCGCTGGCTGTAACTTTTCGAACTAATCCGGACAAGAGTTTAAACTCTGAAAGGGAGAATATGCATAACTATGAATATTTCATATATCTCCCCACATTATCGGGATTCGGGGAAAAAGAACACTCGAACTAATGGAACTGATGGAATTTACTGCCATAGAAGAATACTATTTCAAATATGTTGATCACATAATATTAAACTGATAGTTTTTATTCAATATATAAATTTATGTTATTAGAGACAATTATAATTAATAATATTATCAATTTATGTCATATTATTAATTAATTACATTTAAATTCTGTGCGATTGAAATCGATTGAAACTGCAATAAATTATGTGTTCAATTGAATTACATTCAATAGAAAATAATATATAAAAATAAATATAATATTTCATCTAATGATTTAATTAATACAAAAGTAATAAACAGCTCATTTATGTAATTTAATTATATTTATTTTTGTAAAACTAATTAACTAAAATATAAATTGACACTAAAATATTAATTTTTAATTAATCAATCTCTCTGTTAACCTTTAATTAAACAGAAGCTATGTAATATTCATTGTAAAATAAATAATAGATAAAATTTTTCAATTATTTTCCCTCTTTTTTAGGCAATAATATTTTTTAAATTTATTATAATGTTGTCAACATATTTTAACAGAGAAGCATAAATATTTATTTTTCAGATTCATTATTTCAAAATTTAGTAACTTTTAATTATTTTCCCATTTTTTGAAGCAATAATATTGAATGAAACACTTTGTTTAACCATTCTTTCTTTAATTTATAATAATCTTGTCGAAACATTTTAATAATAGATCATAAATATTTATATTTCAGATACATTATTTCAAAATTTTTTATTTAAAATTTATTAGTAATTTGAGTAATAACTTTTCAATTATTTTCCCACTTTTACAAGCAATAATATTGTAAGAAATACTTTGTTTAACCATTCTTTCTTTAATTTATTATACTCTTGTCAAAATATTTTAACACTGGATAATAAATATTTACTTTTCAGCTTCATTATTTCAAAATGTCTGATTTAAGATTTATTAAAAATTTGAATAATAACTTTTCCCACTTTTTCAAACAATAATATTGAAAAAAACACTTTGTTTAACCATTCTTTCTCTAATTTATCATAATCTTGTCAAAATATTTTAATAATAGACCATAAATATTTATATTCCAGCTTCATTATTTGAAAATTTCTTCTTTAAAATTTGTTAGTAATTTGAGTAATAATTTTTTATTTATTTTCCCACTTTTTCAAACAAAAATATTGTAAGAAATACTTTGTTTAACCATTCTTTCTTTCATTTATTATACTCCTCTCAAAATATTTTAACAGGGGGCCATAAATATTTATTTTTCAACTTCATTATTTCAAAATGTCTGATTTAAGATTTACTAATAATTTGAGTAATAACTTGTCCAACTTTTTCAAGCAATAATATTGGAAGAAATACTTTGTTTAACCATTGTTTCTCTAATTTATCATAATTTTATCAAAATATTTTAATAGTAAACCATAAATTTTTATATTTCAGCTTCATTATTTGAAAATTTCTTATTTAAAATTTACTAGTAATTTGAGTAATAATTTTTTATTTATTTTCCTACTTTTTCAAACAAAAATATTGTAAGAAATACTTTGTTTAACCATTCTTTCTTTAATTTATTATACTCCTGTCAAAATATTTTAACAGTGGGCCATAAATATTTATTTTTCAGCTTCATTATTTCAAAACGTCTGATTTAAGATTTACTAATAATTTGAGTAATAACTTGTCCCACTTTTTCAAGCATTAATATTGGAAGAAATACTTTGTTTAACTATTCTTTCTCTAATTTATTACAATTTTGTCAAAATATTTTAATAGTAGACCATAAATATTTATATTTCAGCACCATTATTTCAAAATTTCTTATTTAAAATTTATTGGAATTTGAGTAATAACTTTTTATTTATTTTATCACTTTTTCAAACAATAATATTGTAAGAAATACTTTGTTTAACCATTCTTTCTTTAATTTATTATATTCCTGTCAAAATATTTTAACAGTGGGCCAAAAATATTTGTTTTTCAGCCTCATTAATCAAAACTCATGAGTTAAGATTTATTAATAATTTGAGTTATAATTTTTAAATATTTTCTCACTTTTTTAAGCAATACTATTGAAATTGTTTTATCATTATTTCTTTAATACAGTTAGTTCTAACTTGTCTTTTTCCCCAAATGCCAAATATTCAGCAATAACTAAAGAAAAAACGAAAAAACCAAACCAGGTAACCCGAGATATTAATCGGCCCTTCGGAAAACCGTGCGTATAGCGAGGGGTTAGGTGGGTGGTTTTCGGGTGCGGGCACGGGCGAAAGCCTCCTTTGTGGCTGGCACACACAGACGCTGGCTGGAGCGGGAACGACCCCCCCACACCGAACAGAAGTTATTTCTGGGCAGGGGCGCGCGACGATAACTCAAAGGGAAAGGAACAAAAGCAACGTAAGATGCAATTAAAATCCGGAGATTTCCATTGGCCGGGCCGTCGACGTGCCAAAGCCGCCCCTAAGTGTGCCGGCGACAGGGGCCGGACTCGCTTGGCGGCGGCCCGCCGCGTCGGTCTAACATTTTGCCTAATGTTTCGCATTTATAAAACCGTCTTAAAACTCGCGAACGGAGCACGTACGAAATGCGAACGGGACGGACGCATCGGGGGCGGGCGAGGGTGCGAGCGAGGCGGCGATGTGGATGTGGGGTAGGAGCTACAAGCGAAAATCCGCATAATACAAACACAAGTATAAGTTTGAGCAAAATACATAGTAATTTTATGTATCCCCGACGAAAATGTAGCTTTCGCAAATAAGGCCTGGTAATTTGGTAAGGAAATTAGTGTTTATTCTGGGAAAGTTTGTTTCATTAATGTGGATAACCTGCATTCTAAGGATATCTCGTAAGAAATGTACACACGACGGTCTCAAGGGTGTAGGGCGGGCCCAGGCTTCTTCCTTCTATGCAAATAGTTGTGCGGCACTTGAATAAATTTAAACCGTAAAAATACCATATTTTTATATGTATAATTACCATGTGAATTATACTTGATCTTAATTTACTAAATCTACTGTTAAAGGAAGATGATTAAAGGATGCTTTTTATATCTAATAACTAATTAATGACTAATTCAATCAGTACTCATTAAGTACACATATACTGATACATCTAGAATATTTAAACTTTTATAAATAGCAATAAAAATACAAATACATGTGACAAAAAGGTCTTCTTGCTTTAAAATATTCTGTTTTAATGGTTAATTGAGAATTGTTCACTCAGGTAATAAAATATTCATTAAAACTCCTGAATGAACATTTTAATATTTTTTAAGACATTAAATATACTTTGAAAGATTCTGTAATATGTTTTAGCATATTAATTTTTTGTATAACCATTCATTTATCAAATTCCAAATTTTTATTATAAAAAACTATGTTCAAATTACAATAAAATCTCAAATTATTAATTAATAAAAATTTCGTTTTATTTTAAAACTTCGTTTACACATTTTAAAAGTACTTTTAATGAGTTTAAAATAAAAAGGTATTAACTTGAAATCGTTTCCAGACTTTACTTAAATACTAATTTATTTTTTACACGATCAATTTAATGATTAATAAAATATTTATTAAAACTCCAGTATGGACATTTTAATATTTTACACTAAATATACTTTGAAAGACTCTGAATATGGTTTAGCATATTAATTTTTTATATATTCATTTATTTATCAAATTACAAATTTTTATTAAAAAAAAATGTTCAAATTACATTAAAATCTCAAATTATTAATTAATAAAAAATTAACTTCAGCTTTATTTTAAAATTTCGTTTACACATTTTAAGAGTATTTTTACTAAGTTTGAAATAAAAATATATTAATTTAAATTGTATTCAGACTTCACTTAAATACTATTTTATATTTACACGTACAATTTAATGATTAGTTAAACATTCTTCATTTAAGCAATAAAATATTCATTAAAATCCCTGAATGAACATTTCAATTTTTTTTTAAGACATTACTTTGAAAGATTCTGTATATTTTTTATATAACCATTTATTTATCAAATTCCAAACTATTATTATAAAAAAAACTATGTTCAAAGTACATTAAAATCTCAAATTATTAATTAATAAAAATTTCGTAACTTCAGCTTTATTTTAAAACTTCATTTACACAGTTTAAAAGTACTTTTAATGAGTTGTGAATGATGAAATAAAAAAATATTAATTTCAAATTGTTTCCAGACTTATTTTTTACAGGCACAATTTAATGATTAATTCAACATTCAAGTAATAAAATATTCATTAAAACTCCTGAATGAACATTTTTAATATTATATTTTTTAAGACATAAAGTGTTTCAGCATATTATTTTTTATATAACCATTTATTTATTAAATTCTAAATATTATAATAAATTATGTTGAAATTTCATTTAAATATCAAATTATTAGTAATTTCAGCTTTATTTTAAAACTTCCTTTAAATTTTTGTGAGTATTTTTAATTAGTTTAAAGTTTAATTAAAAATTATTCATTCAAGCAATAAAATATTCATTAAAAATCTTGAATGAACATTTTAATATTTTTTACGACATTAAATGTACTTTGAAAGATTCTGTAAAAGGTTTTAGTACATTGTTTCTCTATATAACTAAGTAATAAATTATTCATTTAAACTTCTGAATGAACATTTTTTAAGAATTTGTAACATGTTTTAGCTTATTATTTTCTTTTACAATCATTTATTTATCAAATTCTAAATGTATTATTGAAAATTATGTTAAAATTTCCTTAATATATTATTCAGTTTTAAACTTAGTTTTCACTTTAATTGTTTCAAAACTCTATTTAAATAATTTATGTTTAATACAAAATATATTTTTAAAGTCTTTAATCATCGTTATTCAGTTTAATTTTGACTGTGTAATATTCTCTATTATGGTAAGAACATTTTCTTGATGAATCAAACACAAAATATTGCCTTTGTATTTCCAATAAGCCAATAAATAATTTTCGAAGCGTTCAACCGACAAAATCTACAAAGCCATCGTGCACTTTACTCGAAACGAAAAAGAACCTCTTTGACGGCGGGATGGTCCCCGGAATTGAATTTTATAACAGCCCATCGACTCACCCCCGTCTTCGAAGCCGGAAGGCACGGTTCGTGCCTATAAATAGCGTCACAGGAAGGTGCGACATATTGTCTAAGAAACCGACTCTCGCATCCCCATCGTTTGGCTGCAAAGAAAGCTCGCCCTTTTATGTCGGTGCCCGCTGCCGCCAAGACGAACGCGGGGGTTAAATAAACGAACCGCGGCGCTTTGACGAAGACGCCCGGCTTTGTTTCAAAGATTAATCTCGTAATGTAGCCATTCGTCTTTTGTTTTAGACGCCGTAATGAAGGGCGAGGGGGTGGGCATAAGCCGGCGAAACGTCGTCGTTGGGGGGGACTTTTATCCGAACCTTTCAAAGCAACCGTTACTTAGTTCCGCGGGCGACACACGAATGCTCTCACCGAACCATTGTGCCCTCCAAGCTCCAATTAGCCACTTAAATTCGACGAAGATTGCCGTCCAAGAAAAATTAAGTCTCAAATCCACAACCAAATCCAACTAAGCACAACAAAACGCATTCGTTTTAATTGATATCTCCCCCTAATTACACCGAAAACGACACGTTCGAAAGTGAACGCCAAAAATCCGGACCCGGAAACGCAGAAAAGAGGGAAAACATCAGGCCCGGGGGGTGGGGGAGGTTGAGTCGGTCGAGTCGTCGGACGCCGCAAATAAATTATTTGCCGCGGTCCGTTCTGGAGCAACGGAATCCCGGCCTCTCTATGTGTGTGTGTGTGCGCCAAAACGAAACGCCTGTTGCGGCAAAAACGCCCGCATAAAATTGGATAAAAGTGAAGCTAAGTGGTAATTTTCTGGCGGTTGCACGCACCGCCTAATGAAAAATTAGCCCCGTTGTTTATGGAGAGAACCCGGAATTGAAAGGGGGCGGTGGGACCGCAGCAAACTAGCTTTTAATTTATTATTCATAAGTGAACGAAAAGAAATGGCCGGCTAGTTTTAACTGGCCCGGGATGGGGGGGGGGGTTCCGGATTGGCCCGGAACAGATGAGACGCAAAAAGACAATTAACGAGTCGATGACAAGTTCTTTTTACTTGAATAATTTTTGAGTCTACAATCAATTTTCTGTAGATTTCTTAAAACATTTAGAAGAAGGGAAAAGAAAAACTAAAAAAACAATATATTGAGCACAGAAATATTTGTTAAAAATACTGTTTTAATTTATTTCAGTAAATTCAAACATTTTTGAAAACTAATTTAAATTTACAGTTTTCAAAATGGATAAACATATACAATTCAATTTTTTTGTGAAATGAAAGAAGATAAATTTACAGAAACCTGTAAATTGATATGATAGAAAGAGGAGAAAATTACAGAAACCTGTATCATTATCTTCATTATTATGACTTCCTAAAAAATATAATATCAAAATTAATTAATTTTAATACTTAAATTACATTTTTAAATTAAAATTTATTACGCGTAGTTCATTATTGAGCTGTGCATCTTTAAAATTTTAATTGGCCCGGATTGCCAAGTCCAGATTGGCACAGAACAACAGAGATGCAAAAGGACCATTAGCGAGTCGATATCAGGTTCATTTTCCTGGCGGCAGTTAGCCCGAAATCGTAGATGCTGGCGCAAAGAGAGTCTTTAAAACTTGAAATTGGCGTTGCGGAGGAGCAGCCCGCGTTCCTGGGAGGGACGGCGGCGGGCGGGCGGTGATTTCGTTCCATGGCTGGCGCTCGTTATTTTCTTATCTTTTAATTTCCGTTCTAATATTACCAAAGTTCTGGCAGAACATCAACTTAAACCGTCGCCGCCCTCCCTCCCCACCTCGCCTATGTG
Organism: Aethina tumida; assembly: GCF_024364675.1. Lineage (NCBI taxonomy): Eukaryota > Metazoa > Arthropoda > Insecta > Coleoptera > Nitidulidae > Aethina > Aethina tumida. The sequence continues at coordinate 15,185,061 of NC_065440.1, read as the reverse complement.
CCGGGCGGGCGCGCTCTCTGCCGGCAAAACTAATTAAAATTTGAGTGGTATCATGAGTTCGTAAAGTTTTACGCGAGTTTTACTTATTCATATCGAGGAATGATGGATGTTGTTGTGGGGGGCGGGCGCGGCCGGCCTTCTTTCCCTCCAACTTCTGCACGCGTCTTTGTTCCACGAAAAACCCTTCGTTACGTTCAACCCTCCGAACTTGAAACTTTCTTAATTATTAACCGGGCCGTGATTTTTGCTGTAACGCCGCAAATCACGAAGATCCAATTTGAAATCAACCACTCAACTGTGGCCATAATTGGAAATGTTTCGGAGTAATTTCAATGGAAAAGAACGACTCCTTTATTCACATTTCAGTTCCATCAAATCAACACCAGATTTGAAACGGACGAGAGTGCCTCCACATGGAATGGGGATGATAATTCGTGTTTCATTACGCAGATCAATCAATCGGACAACCAACCATTAACAAAACGCAAACGACAAACGTCCCAAAACGACCGAAATCCCTCAGCAAAAATCCCCCTAAGGCCGCCCCTAGTCCCGGCTAAAAGAGTGGATGAACTCGCCCCGGTCCCGGCCCGTTTCGCAGTTAACTTCCAACGGACCTTTTTTGCGCGCTGAAAAATGGCCCGGCACTTTTAACTTAAGTGATTTTTAAGTGTTAGCAGATTGTCCGCGTTATTTATGTTGAAAGGCCGCAGTTTGTCCGCCGGAATAAATTCGGGTGCACCTTTGTTTTAACGGGTGGCGCGGCGTTCCGTACCCGTGGGGGAGGACGGCGAGAAATGCACTCTCCGTTTTTATTCGTGGACGTTACAGTCTATTTCGTTTTAACTGTTGTTGCTTCTAGTTAATTAAAATTTCATTGTCAACCGCAGCAATTTTTTTTGTCCGATTTAGAAAATAGCAGAAAGGGTTTGTAAATTAACTAGATTACAATTTAAAAATTCACTTTAAAGAAATAATATAATAGTAATTGTTATTAGAATTGAAATAAACTGAAATATACATCCAAAATTTTTATTTTTGGTTACCATAATCTAAATAATTTTTCAGATAATAAATAATGAGATATGGATTCTAAACTTTATTGAAATTGTTTAATAAAGAATATAAATTTACAGATTTCTGTAAATTTCTTTTGGTTTTCGTTTGTCAACTGCAGCAATTTTCTTGTCCGATTTAGAAAATAACAGAAAGGGTTTTTAAATTAACTGAATTACAATTTAAAAATTCACTTTAAAGAAATTATTATTAGAATTGAAATAGACTAAAATATACATACGAAATTTTTATTTTTGGTTTCCATAATCTAAATAATTTTTCAGATAATAAATAATGAGATATGGATTCTAAACTTTATTGAAATGGTTTAATAAAGAATATAAATTTACAGATTTCTGTAAATTTCTTTTGGTTTTCGTTTGTCAACTGCAGCAATTTTTTTGTCCGATTTAGAAAATAACAGAAAGGGTTTTTAAATTAACTGAATTACAATTTAAAAATTCACTTTAAAGAAATTATTATTAGAATTGAAATAGACTAAAATATACATACGAAATTTTTATTTTTGGTTTCCACAATCTAAATAATTTTTCAGATAATAAATAATGAGATATGGATTCTAAACTTTATTGATATGGTTTAATAAAGAAGATATATTTACAGATTTCTGTAAATTTCTTTTGGTTTTTGTTTGTCAACTGCAACAATTTTTTTTTTTGTCCGATTTAGAAAATAACAGAAAAGGTTTTTAAATAACTGAATTACAATTTAAAAATTCACTTTAAAGAAATTATTATTAGAATTGAAATAGACTAAAATATACATACGAAATTTTTATTTTTGGTTTCCATAATCTAAATAATTTTTCAGATAATAAATAATGAGATATGGATTCTAAACTTTATTGAAATGGTGTTATAAAGAAGATAAATTTACAGATTTCTGTAAATTTCTTTTGGTTTTTGATTTTTAACATCAATTTTATTGTTGAGAATGAGATTCAGATTATAACAGAACTTTTTTTTAACATATCACTTCGAGGTTCAATATGCTGAGATTTAATAAAGAGAATTTGATCCATTTCGATTTTTTTTTTATTTTCTTAATTAATTTCTTATTTAAACGACAATAGAATAGGGCTACTGTTGAATAAAATAAGTTAGTAAATCAGTATTGTCTAATAAATTATTTTTGGCTTCAATATGATGTGATTTAATAAAGAATTTATAGGTTTATGTAATTTTATCCTCTTTCTATCAAATCACAAATAATTTGAATTTTATATGTTAGTTTATTTTCATGAAGCAAAATAGTTAATCAGTATTTTTTAGTTAGATTATAAATATTTAAATATTTTTTTTGATTTTGAGTATTCAAAAAACATTAGAATATAAAATCTAAAGCAATTGATATTAGTAAATTCCGGCTAGGCTTAATAAATATAGATCAACGAAGAAGACAAATTTACAGATTTCTGTAATTTTATCTTCCCTGTGTTCTATTGTTACAAATACTTAGTGGGCATCATTTAATTTGATGATCATTTCTCAATTACTTTTGTTTTTAGCTATAGTTTGTAACATAATGAAGCAATTTTTAATTAACAAAATTAACTTAAGGTTCAAAAATGTCCTTTGTTATAAACTGGCGAGGCGTGGGGCGGTTTTGAAGCGCCGCATCAGCGATAAATATCTGGGAAACATTGTCAAGAAGTGGCGGGTGGCTGCGCCACGCCTCGGCATAAAACAAGACAAATGGGGGATGAAAATATTCGCTTCGTATTTTGCTTACGACATGCATTTCATTGCCGGCGCAGCGGCCCTATCTGGTAGTCGGGGGTACGACCATGCCCGTGGAGGCGTCAGACGTCTGGCCGACTGGATCAAGTGTTGCCAAAGTAAAATTATACTCCTTTAACTTCGTGAAAACTAAGAAAATTATGCCGTGAATTTCGGGGCGGAGAAAGGCGCTGTCTGCCGCGCCGCGGAGCGTGTATTCATCATATATTAAATTGCAAAAGTTTTTCATCCATTGTCATCACATTTCTGGGGAATATATTGCCGAAAAGTTTCGTGCAGCGCAAAGTCAAACTTTGCGCCAAGAAATTTCGCCTCGCCGAAACTCGATGCGGCAGCCGAATCGGAATGAATTCGTTCAAAGGCAAAGAAAAAATTGCGCCCCGTCTCCCTTCTCCATTAATTCGTGAATAATCTGGTTCAATTTTCTTCGAAATGTAAATGGGACAACTCGCCTCCCCCCAGGAGCGCTCCAGCCCCGTGACAACGTCGTCGAAATCCGTGCTGCAGCTTTGGCCGTTATCTCTGGCAAGCTCCCCAAACTAAGGAATTCCTATTCGTGGCCCGCGCCAGGTAAATGGTATATTTTATTCCGGGACCGAGTACCCTTATCGGTGCGCCGCTCCCGCGGGCATTTAAATATCGGCGAGACGTGCGCGGCCCCCCCTAGATAACGTCACGGCCGGAAACGTTTCCACGGAATTGGTCTCCGCGGGGCCGCCGGGTCTTAAGACGTCGCCGTTGCCGAAGATATAGGCAAAGTGCGGCGTAACGTTTTTGGTCGCATTAATCATGACGATATTGGCCGATAATGTTGTGGCGTAGCGGTGCTACGTTTTTGCCGAGTGATAATAGGCGTAAAGATCACGTGGGACGTAATCGGAGACGGCATTAAGGGGTGGGTTTTTCGGAATAAGATCATCAATTACTGTACTGTACTGTATCTCATTATTTTCTGTTTTGTCATCAAGGGTTTACTAGTAATGATTACTGTTGAGTTTTGTGATCAGATTGGTATTATAAGGGATGAAAAAGCTTTATTCATATATAAAATAGAATAAAGTAATAATAAAAACTGAGTTATTCTTATAAATTACAAAATATTTCTAAATATAATCTTAAAAGAATTCTTGAAGATTTTTATATATTATTCTAACAATATTTTTATAAATAAAATATATCTTTATAAATTATTAAACATTTTGAAATCTAGTACACTAAAATATATATATATATATATATATATATATATATATATATATATATATTAAAAAATTATTTTTCATTGATATTTTAATTCTGATTAAACAATAAATATTTGTTTTAAAAATACTTTCGTATAATTTTAACATTTTTATGAGTAATACTCCCCTCAGTAAAATTATTATTTTTTATTTATAAATTATGACAGTTATATAAAGAATTCTTCAAGATTTTTTATTATTTTAAATATGTTTATAAATAAAATAAATCTTCATAAATTATTAAATATTTTAAAATTTAAAATAATAAAAAATTTAATTAAATAATGTACAAAATTATTTTATATTATTCTTCATTGTCATTTTTAATCTGCTTCTTTTTTATAATTTTCAAATTTCTGTGAGTAATTATAATTAGTCAATTTATTTATTTATTTATTTTATTTAAAAATTATTTATTTATACCAATAATTCTTTAAGATCTTTATTTATTATTTCAATTTTATTTTTATCACAGAATAAATATTTAAAAACTATTAAACATTTTGAAATCTAAAACACTAAAAAATGTAATTAAAAATACATATAAAATTATTTTAAAAAATTACTTAATACTTTTGTATAATTTTAACATTTTTGTGAGTAATAAATACCCCCCTCAGTAAAATTATTATTATTTATTTATAAATTATCACAGTTATATAAAGAATTCTTCAAGATTTTTTATTATTTTAAATATATTTATAAATAAAATAAATCTTTATAAATTATTAAATATTTTAATATCTAAAATAATAAAAAATGTATAAAATTATTTTATATTATTCTTCATTGTCATTTTTAATCTGCTTCTTTTTTATAATTTTTAAATTTCTGTGAGTAGTTATAATTAGTCAATTTATTTATTTATTTATTTTATTTATAAATTATTTATTTATACCAATAATTCTTTAAGATCTTCATTTATTATTTCAATTTCATTTTTATCCCAGAATAAATATTTAAAAACTATTAAACATTTTGAAATCTAAAACACTAAAAAATATAATTAAAAATACATATAAAATTATTTTAAAAAATTACTTTTCATTGATATTTTAATTCTGATTAAATAATAAATATTTGTTTTAAAAATACTTTTTTATAATTTTAACATTTTTGTGAGTAATAAATACTCCCCTCAGTAAAATTATTATTATTTATTTATAAATTATCACAGTTATATAAAGAATTCCTCAAGATTTCTTATTATTTTAAATATATTTATAAATAAAATAAATCTTTATAAATTATTAAATATTTTAATATCTAAAATAATAAAAAATATAATTAAATAATGTACAAAATTATTGTATACTATTCTTCATTGTCATTTTTAATCTGCTTCTTTTTTATAATTTTCAAATTTCTGTAAGTAATTATAATTAGTCAATTTATTTATTTATTTATTTATTTTATAAATTATTTATTTATACCAATAATTCTTTAAGATCTTTATTTATTATTTCAATTTTATTTTTATCCCAGAATAAATATTTAAAAACTATTAAACATTTTGAAATCTAAAACACTAAAAAATGTAATTAAAAATACATATAAAATTATTTTAAAAAATTACTTAATACTTTTGTATAATTTTAACATTTTTGTGAGTAATAAATACCCCCCTCAGTAAAATTATTATTATTTATTTATAAATTATCACAGTTATATAAAGAATTCTTCAAGATTTTTTATTATTTTAGATATATTTATAAATAAAATAAATCTTTATAAATTATTTAATATTTTAAAATATAAAATAATAAAAAATGTACAAAATTATTTTATATTATTCTTCATTATCATTTTTAATCTGCTTCTTTTTTATAATTTTTAAATTTCTGTGAGTAGTTATAATTAGTCAATTTATTTATTTATTTATTTATTTATTTTATAAATTATTTATTTACACCAATAATTCTTTAGGATCTTTATTTATTATTTCAATTTTATTTTTATCCCAGAATAAATATTTAAAAACTATTAAATATTTTGAAATATAAAACAGTAACATATATACATATAACAAAAATTTGGAAGTTTCAAAGAAACACAACAAAACTGACAAACATTTAAAATCACTTTTGGTGTTCAAAATTCATAATTAAAAATTTATTTGGAACATTTTTTCAATAAGAAATTAAAATTAATCGATATTAAAACAATTATAAAATTGTACTTTTTGTTTCAGACCTCCAAAATTGAACAAACCCCAACACAAACCCGGACCAACACTGAAAACGGCCTCACTCCATCTACCGTCGGCAAACTACTGAAACACCTGAAACATTCCTCGCCACAATTCACCGTTCATATTTATGAAAAAATAGCTACAAATCATGAATTCGGAACATATATAAGACGGAAAATAGACTTTTCGCACATAGATATGTAACTTAAATAAATTAAATGCGAGGGGGAGGATTATTTTCCAAGGGTTTTGTAATTCAATAAATTGCTCCCGCAGAATGGAAATAGGTAAGGCTCTTTTACATCTTTATTTTTCTTTTTTTCCGTCGCCACATGATGCTGAAGTATCATTTTAATTTTAATTAACTGCAGCTTTTCTTCATTCGGTTTTTGGTTTATTATTTTTATAATTTACAACTTAAGTTACAGTCAATTTTAGTTCACAACTACATCGTAAGCAGGAGGCTTATAACACATTAAATTATCCTCAATCCTCATTAAGTGATACTTCATCATCGTAACTAACTCAAATTAACAAAAACCTATAAGCATACAAAAACTTTAGATCCACCACCAACAAACGAAATTTACAGTTCAACACTTCAAACAAATCCGCACAAAAATTCAAAATGACAATTTTTTCGAATTTGCCGCCGCACAGTATCCTCTTAGGTTTTTTGTACCCCCGTAAAAATTCAAAGATGTTCACTGGCCTTACTAAAAATCATCAAAGTTCAATTTTCCATCGGCAATTCGACTTTCAAGGTTTTCATAAAAAAATCTGTTTCAGGTACACACGCAAAAATGAGGAAAAATCAATAAAATCAAAAGTGTAAGTATTAATTAGAGTTAAACCAAGTTGTGAGTGAGATAAAGAAGCCACGCCTCTAAGTGCGCAGTGGCGTATGCGCAGCCTCATTCACAACTTTTAAATTTTAATCAAATTGAAATAAATAGTCATTCTAATTAACAGACATTAAAATTTTAAAAAATTTAACTTAACAAAGAGTTATTTGTTAATTATTAAAATCAGTATAAATATGTATTTTGATTTTCGTTTCACTTTCCAATAATATTTCAAATATATAAGTATATACAATAAGTTGTGAATGGGACAAACAAGCCACGCCCCTTGTAGGCGCAGTAGCGAGTGCGCAGTCCCATTCACAACTTACCCTAATTAGAAACAAAGCAATAATGAATTCGTGTAACAGATAATCAACGACCCAAAATCAGGACGTCAACGCAGACAGTTTTCGGACACATTTTTCATCGTAACACGCACACAATGGACCGCCTCGTCAGACCCGACACGGACACTTGTTCAGATCCGGCCGATAACCAAGTTGATGGAAACCGTCTCGAGCGGCGCGAAAACCAGGACCAGTTCAACGGCATTCAAATTAGGTGGGTACGCAATAAAAAAAAACAAAAAGAAAAACCGATTTGAATACAATGCCGATTGTTGGGGGCTCTATTAATTCATGTCGTGTCGCTTCTCGTGCGACAAGCATGTTTCCGATTGATTTATTCGGCTGCCCAGAATGGAGCAGTTTATTTTTTGGTTCTGTTACGACGTAATATAGTTTTGTTGCAAATTTTGTATCATAATTCAATCACCTGGTTTATGATGAACGAGGAATAAATACGAAGGTAAAATATTGATAAATTGCAACAGTGTAAAAAATAAATTTTCAAAAACAAATAATACCCAAAAATGAAACCATATTTAATTGTAAATAAAAAGAAAATAATTAAAGAAGTAATTATAAATATGAAATTCAATTTATAATAGAAATATAAATTTAAATGTATAATTTGTATGTATAAAAATGGGGAGATTAAAAAACTAATTTATAAAATTACCGTTAATTCCTGTATCAATCATAAAAAACGATGAAACAAATAAATAAACTATTAAATAATTTAATAATACTTTCCTGTTTGACATTTGGTTAGGAAATGTCTAAAAGGGAAAAAAAATTGTTTAAAACAACCACGTTTTTAAATTTCAGGAATATTTTTCAAAATAAAAATGAGAGTCAAATATATATTTTTTACTTATACACATACAAATTTACTTAAATTGTTTATTAAATGAAAATATAATATATGAATAAAAAAATATTTTGAAAATTAATTATAAACAATCAAAATATATTATATAATATAATAGTAATAGTTTGTTTAAATTAAGTTTTAATTAAATTAAATTATTATTTATATATTAACAGTTTTTGACTATTTGTATAAATAAACTCACATATAAAAATATAATACAATATAAATATTTATAATAATAAACATAATTTTCAATTTTTTATTATTTATTTTAATTATTAACTATGTATGTATTTTAATTTTTGTTTCACTTTAATATTTTAAGGATTATAATTCTAAAATTTTGTTTTTTATATTTAAAAAATATATTTTTTTGATATTTGACATTGCCAATAATATAATTGGTTATTAAAAAAAGAAAATTATTTAAAATCAAAGTTATATACATTATTTATTTTCAAAATGAGATTTAATTTTTATAATTATTAATATTTTTGTCTTAATTTTTGACCATTATAATTCTAAGAAAATTTGATAAAAGTTTTATACTTCTAAATTTTTCTAATTTCTAATGCTATTTTTTATAAAAATATGAATAATAAAGATGAATTGTTACATTTAAATCGAGTTTCAGATTTTTACAGTTTTAACGAATCTAATTTTAAGAAAACTGTCGTCAGATGTTTTATATTTTTATATAAAAGTGTTTTTTCATAATTTTCAATCTTTTTATTTCAATTTATTTAAATTGTTACTATTATTATTATTTTATTTAATTATTTTAAAGTAGACTTAATGTTGTGTATTAAAAAAAAACTGTATGCTTGAGTTTTTGTTTTAAAAAATATACAAAATTTATTATAATTATTAATATAAGAAAATAAATAACATTTGATGTCCAATAAAGCAAATTTCTAATACTAATTTTTATTGAAATATGAATAAAGACGTTAATTGTTACATTTAAATTAATTTTTAGAATTTAACCAGTTCTGACAATTCTAATTCTAAGAAAACTGTTTTCAAAAATTCAAGAAATATATAACATGTTTTTTGACAATTTATTAACTTTTTATAGATAAATTCAAAGTAGGCTTCAGGTTATTAAAATATATATAGAGTTTGATATTCAACAATACAATTTTTTATACTATTTTTTTAAATATGAATAATAAAGATGTGAATTGTTATATTTAAATTGATTTTTATAGTTTAGGCAGTTCTAACGATTTTAATTATAAAAAAACTGTTGTTAGAAGTTATATATTCAAGAAATAATGACATAAAACATGTTTTTTGACAATTTATTAACTTTTCATTAATGATTTAAAAGTACACGGTTGTTTTAAAAGATTTACAAAATTTGTTGTAATTACTAACCAATAGTATTTAATATTCAACAATGCAAATTTCTATTACTATCTTTTATTGAAATATGAATAATAATAATAATTTTTAGATATTAAACAGTTCTAACAATTCTAATTCTAAGGAAAATGTTGTCAAAAGCTTTATATTCAAGAAATAATAATATTTCATAAACAATTTATTAATTTTTTATTAATAATTTAAAAGTAGACTTCAGGTTTCGTTTAAAAGAATATACAATGTTTCCTATTTTTTATTGAAATATGAATAATAAAGATTTGTTACATTCAAATTGATTTTTAGTTTTTATACAGTTTTAATGATTTCAATTCTAAGAAAACTGTCGTCAAAAGTTTAAGAAATATTGATATAAATGTGTTTTTTTAACAATTTACTAACATATTATTAATATTTAAAAAATGTATAAACTTGCAATTCTTAAAATGAAGAAATAAATAGGGGTAGGTAGAGAAAATAACTCTGTTTTATTTTTTTTTATATAAAATATTTTAATAATGTCATTATTATCTGATGTAGCTATTTTAATAGTTGCTCACATTTCTAAATTCATTTGTTCATAATTTAATTAAATTGTCAACGAAGTGATAAAAACACAAGTGAAACTTTTAATTAAAATTTTTTTAACAGTTACATTCCCACCTCTGACTTGATAGCTTCTCATATTCGTAGTTTAATTAAATCTTAATCAAAAAAGATAAAAAACACTTTTAATCAGTTAATTTCAACCAAATTAATCGATATTTCTGGGAACAAACCCACCGAAACTGTTTTGTAACCAAAATTGTAACAAAAAATCTTATCATCACACCGCAATTGGAACATTCAAAGGTGAAACGCACGTCCAATCGTAAGGACGAAACGCACATTCGGACACGATCCCTTAAAAAAAAAAAAAACCGAAAACAAAACGTAGAAACCAATCCACCCCACCGCTCGACGGGCAGAAGCCGGCACGTAAGAATCCCCGACGGGGGGACCCCCGCCTCAGCGCTTTTTCCACAGCCGCCCCTACTTCCTCCGCGACCTAAGAATACCCCGCCACACGCCGCCCCGTGCCGTGCGGACGCGGGGGCGACGGTGTAAGATGCCGGGCGCGCCGCCAGGGGAAGCTGGGGGCGGGGCCGGAGCGGCGACGCCGTAAGAAATCGATGATTGCGAACGGCTTCGGCCCCTTAAGAATGTCGAGATGGGGGCGCTGCCGCTCCCCGCGCCGCCACCGCTTTTTACCGGGGACGGCGTGAGAGTGTGTGTGTGTGTGAGTACGCGTTCCGGACCTGAGAAAAAATTGACTCTTTTTAAATATCGGTTTTTTCGTTTTTTATTCAATTTTTATTTGAACTGGATTTTAAATATGTTCATTCTTGGGTATTATTTATTATTATTATTTTTTACCAATTTTTAATAATAGTAAATTTGAGATAAAACTATGAAATATAAAAGAATTGCGTACCTACAACAATCACAAAATATATACTCCAAAAAACAAACGTTGAAAGTTATTGGAAAGTAATGAAATAAACCAAATTAATTATTTGAATCACTATGAAATTCTATCTGATTCAGAAACTGGAAAAATACTACAAAATCTGTTTTGTGGTTGAAAAATAATAGATTAATCCAAATTAAATATTATTCTTAAGATAAATAAAAAAACATATTAAATCATAAGGAAAAAATAAAATAAATAAAAAATTACTCAAGGAAGAATAAATTGGAAAAATATTAATACATTATGTTTTGTTGTTAAAAAATGATTAAACCAAATTTAACATTTGAATTAATGCGAAATCTTATCTGATTTATAAAATAAATAGAAAAACATCAAAATATTAAGAAAAAGAATGAAAAATTTCCAAACGACATAACAACAGAAAGGAGAAAATTACTTAAGGAAGAAGAAATTAGAAAAATATTAATATATAATCTGTTTTGTTGTTAATAAATAATAGAATAAACCAAATTAAATATATGATAAATAAAAAAACCCACAAAATTATAAAAAACCAGGAGAGAAAAAAAAATACTCAAGGAAGAATAATATTATTATATAATGTGTTTCATTGTTGAAAAATAATAGAATAAGCCAAATTAAATAATTAAATCATTATGAAATCTTATCTGATTCAGTGAACATTCATAATATAAAAAAAACATACAAAATCATAAGAAAAAGAGTGAAATATTCGAAAAAACTAAGAAAAATTAAAAACAGGGATAAAAAAATTATTTAAGGAAGAAAAATTTAGAAAAATATTGAAGTACAATCTGTTTTGTTGTTGAAAAATAAAGGAATAAGCCAAATTAAATATTTCAATCATTACGAAATCTTATCTGATTCAGTGAACATCCATAAAACAAATAAAAAACACATAAAATCCTAAGAAAAAAATTGAAATATTCCAAAAAACATAAAAAAATTAACAACAGGAACGAAAATATTACTCAAGGAATGAGAAATTAGAAAAATATTAAAACATTATCTGTTTTGAAATTAAATATTTGAATCATTACGAAATCTGATCTGATTCAATAAGATCAATCATTAGAAAAATAATGAAATATTCCAAGAAACATAGAAAAATTAACAACAGAAAGGAAAAAATACTGAAGAAAGAATATATTGGAACAATATTAATGTTTTAACAGAATAAGCCAAATTAAATATTTGAATCATTACGAAATCTTATCTAATTTAGTGAATACTCACAAAATAAATAAAAAACATACAAAACATAAGAAAAAGAATGAAATATTCGAATATTAATATATAATTTGTTTTATTGTTGAAAAATAATAGAATAAACCGAATTAAATATTTGAATCATTACGAAATCTTATTTGACAGGGGAAATTCATCAGATAAATAATAAACATACAAAATCATAAGAAATTGAATAAAATATTCAAAAAAAAAATATATAGAAAAATTAATAACAGGAAGTAAAAAATTACTTAAGGAAGAAAAAATTATGAAAATATTAACATATAATCTGTTTTGTTGTTGAAAAATAATAGAGTAAGTCAAATTAAATATTTGAATCATTACGAAACCTTATCTAATTCAATGAACATTTACAAGATAAATAAAAAACATAGAAAATCATAAGAAAAAGAATGAAATATTCCATAAAACATAGAAAAATTAACAACTGGAAAACAATACTCAAGGAAGAAGAAATTAGAAAAATATTAACGCATGATCTGTTTTTGTTGTGGAAAAATAAAAGAATAAGCCAAATTAAATATTTAAATCATTACGAAATCTTATCTGATTCAGTGGATATTCATAATAAAAAACACAAAAGGGAAATATTAAAAAAATAGAGGAGAATTAACAAAAAGAACGAAAAAGTCAGTCATGGAAGAAGAAACTGAAAAAACTTAATATAGTACATTAAACTATGTAAAAATGAATATTGAATCATTAAGAAACTTTACTTGAATTCTAAATGTAGCAAACTATAAGCCATTAAAATTTCGACAAGACCATTTTTCCGATTGTTCCGGGCAACGTCTTCCCACCCCCAAAACCCGGACCGCCCGAATCAATGCGACTGGAAAACTCCGGTCTCCGGGTATAGGTACGTAATTGCCAGCCGCAAACCTTAGAAGTACACGGTTACGTGTTGGAAATCAGGGCAGAAATTAATGGGCAATTCCAGTTATTTAACTGATGAATTATGACTCCGGGGAGTGCGAGAACTTCCTGCGCCGATCCCCTGAATTATTAAATTCGTTGATAAAATTCGCGCCCGAACACCGCCACGACTTTCCAAGGAGGAATGCCAGACGTTCCGCCGCGACGCGGAAGAAATTCAGCCCGATTATTTATGGGATCTTAAAATTGCCGCGGAACAAAGCGGTTGTTCCGTGCATCGGAGCCATTCGTCTTCGCGCCCCGCGGGGGTGAATTGTCGAAGGACATGCGACCCGTTTGCGGAAAATGGCACGTTCTTATTTATCGTCCACGTAATGGCATCCGGAAAATAAACGTTAATTGTCCCACTTGTGGCGAGAAATGCACCAGTTAAAATAATAAACTGAAATCTAACTGCTTATCAATACATTTAATTAAATAAAAATTCTTATGTCCCTTAATAAATTGTTTTTTACATAAATAAGCACATAAATTTTGTTAAATTTTGTTTATAAAAAGCTGTTTTTTTTTTGTATAACTGAAGCAGTTTATTATAACAACTTTTTTCACCGTTAACAGTTTTTTCTTCAAAATTTAAAATTTCTCATTAATACTAAATAGTATATTTCATTAAAATCTTCCTTATTAAACAGTTTTTTAGACAAATCAAAAATTTTATTGTGAACTAAAAAATTAATTAAAAGAATACATTTTCTTGGACAATCTCTTATAAAATAAACTGTTTGTTTTATGATAAGAAGAAAATATTTTGTTTGGTAATAAATAGATAGTTGAATAAAATAGACATTTTAATTTTTAAATGGTTGTTATTTGTAAGCAAACTATTTTTCATGTATTTTCTTTACAAAAACTATTTATTAAAACAATAAATTATTTATTTCAACTTGAACACAAATTTGTCTTTTAAAATAAAAGATAAATTAATAAAAAAATTATAATTTTCTTATTAAAGTTTTTTACACAAACCATTTTTTTTGTTTATAATTAACAGTATGCCAAAAAATAATTAAAGGAATATATTTTCTTGAACAATTTATATACCTTTTACGATAAACTGTTTAATATATGTAGATTTTTTCGTTTTGTAATAAACAGTTAGTTTTGAATGAAATAGGCATTTATATTGTTTAAAATAAATATTATTTGTAATAGACCAGTTTTTTCATATTTCTTTATAAAAACTGTTACTATTACAACAACTTTTTTGTTCATAAACGGTTTCTCCTGAAAAGGACTCTAAACAGACTATTTCATTAAATTTCTTTTAGAATATATAATATATAATAATAAAAAAATATATCTTTCTTTTTAAAAAGTTTTTTACACAAATGATACATTTTTATCGTTTGTTATAAACAGTATACCAAACATTTAATTAAAAACAGTATTTTTTTAGACAATTTATTGTGCTCCTTATTCTTGTAGAAAATTTTTCATTTAGTTTTGAATGAAATAGATATTTTTATTTTTGAAATAAATAGTTGATATAGTAATATATATTTTTTACAAACACTGTTTATTATAACAACTTTTTTATCTATAAACAGTTTCTCCTGAAAAGGTGAAATTTCTCATTAATTCTAAACAGCATATTTGATTAAATATCTTTCAAAATAAATTATTAGTTTCAACTTAAATAGAAATTTGTCTTTTAAAAAATGTATAATTATATAAAAAAGATGTATATTTCTTATTAAACAGTTTTTTTCACAAAGAGTACATTTTCTTGAAAAATTTCTTAAGTACAAAATTTGTCGTTTTATAATTAACAGTTAGTTTTTAAATATTTAAAATAAATAGTTGGAATTTGTAATAGACTGATTTCTCAAATATTTTTTATAAAAACTGTTTATTACCACAACTTTTCTGTTCATAAACAGTTTCTCCTGAAAAGGTCTTATTAACTCTAAACAGATTATTTGATTAAATATCTTTTAGAATATATAATATATAATATAAAAAAATATATCTTTCTTTACAGTTTTTTACACAAATCAAACATTTTTATCGTTTATTATAAGAAGTATACTAAAAATTTAATTAAAACATTACATTTTTTAGACAATTTCTTGTGCTTCTTATTCTTGTAGAAAATTTTTCGTCTATTTTTGAAATAAATAGTTGGTATAGTAAGACTATTTTTCATATATTTTTTACAAACACTGTTTATTACAACAACTTCTTTTATCTATAAACAGTTTCTCCTGAAAAGGTGAAATTTCTCATTAATTCTAAACAGCATATTTGATTAAATATATTTCAAAATAAATTATTTCTTTCAACTTAAATAGAAATTTGTCTTTTAAAAACAATATAATAATAAAAAAGATGTATCTTTCTTATTAAACAATTACATTTCCTTGAACATTTTTTATAATTAACAGTGAGTTTTTAAACATTTTTATTTGTTTGAATTTGTAATAGACTGTTTTTTTAAATATTTTTTTATAAAAACTGTTTATTACAACAATTTTTTTCTCTATAAACAGTTTCTCCTGAAAAAATAAAATTTCTAATTAATTTTAAACAGGATATTTGATTAAATATCTTTTAAAATAAACAGTATTTAAATAAAAAAATATATCTTCCTTATTAAACAGTTTTTTACATAAATCAAATGTTTTTTTCTTTGAGATAAATAGTTTAATACTTTAATTTATTTATACTTTTTATTTTAAACAACCATTTCCTGAAATAATTAAAACGATTGGTTCGAGACAAAAGACGAAACTCGACGTCGTGTTCGAGGCCACCCCAAAAACCGCAGCCGCCCCCCTCGGGGACGCCCCCGCTCCTTTCTTACGTGCGTGCAGAAAACGGGCGCGATGTCCCGCGGCTGCGAACCGTATTAAGTATTCGCTCATCTTTAATTCCATGAATTCTAAATTCGACGGAGCGCACTCGCGGGTGCCCCCCGGGGGGCCCGGTACACACACACACACACACACACACACACACATAGACAGACGGTATACGTTCGTCGCACGGGGGGCCACCGGCGCAACCTAAGAAACTCGCCAATGAAATTTGCCGCTTTATTATTTCGAACGACGGGGAATTTAACGTAGACGGGGGGCCCACGACGACGACGACGACGACGACGACGACTGAAATTCGGTTATTGTTGTGTGCCTAATCGAGTTTATTGCAGTTTCCACGTGGTGTTCCTTGAACGACAAAGACGACGGGGCAGGGGGGGTACGATTATCCTTCCTGACGGTGCCGTTTTATTTTGCCTGTTCCGGATAATGGAATAGTTTAGTTCTTAACTGGCAAATTTCAGTTTTTAGCACTGATAATGTGAGAATGCCTGGAGATGTAATTCTGTATTCAATTTCCTATTCTCTCAATTGAGAACAAGAAAAATTGATGAAATTCGTTTTCTCACTATTTTTTTTTTATAATAAATAGGTTATTGACAAATATTCTTACATATTTTATGCAAAACGTTATATTTTATAAAGTTTTCATATATAAAAATGTTTGGCGGGTATAATGAACAAATTATGTTTTAAAAACTAAACAGTTATAATACTAAACAGTTTATTTTAAAAATTATATTTCCTTTATAATAAACCGTTTATAGAAGTGAATTAATTAATTTATTTTACCTACTAAAAAATATTATCTTTTATACTAAACACTTTATTTCAAAAAACTCTATTTCTCTTATAAGTCTCAGTTTAATTTTTAGTAATAAAAAGTTTTATTTTTTATAATAAATAGACTATTTTATAAAAAATCGTATTTCCTTTGTTTATAATACACATATTATAATAGTAAAATAATAAATTTATTTTAATAAAAAAAATCTTTATTATATTAAACAGTTTATTTTAAGAAATTCTATTTCTTTTATGATAGATATTTTATAGAAATGGAATAATAAATTTATTTTACCAAGTAAAAATAATCATTTTTATACTAAACAGTTTATTTCATGAAACTCTATTTCTTTTATGATAAACAGTTTAATTTTTAGAACTTAATAAACAGACCATTTTATTAAAATTGTGTTTCTTTTGTTTATAATACGCAGATTATAAAAGTGAAATAATAAATTTATTTTACCAAACAAAAAATAATACTTTTTATACTAAAATAAACAGTTTATTTCAAGAAACTCTATTTCTTTCATAATAAACAGTTTAATTTTTGGAAATAAAAAGTTTTATTGTTTATAATAAACCGGCCATTTTTTTAATCGTGTTTCTTTTGTTTATAATAGAGATATTTTAAAAGTGAAATAATAAATTTATTTAATCAAATAATTTATATTGAATAGTTTATTTTAAAATATTATATTCCCTTTGTAATATACATTTTATAGAAGTGAAATAATAAATTTATTTTACTACTAAAAAATAATCCTTTATATAGTAATTTCAATTTATATACTTATTTGAAGAAACTCTATTTCATACATAAGAAACAGTTTAAGTTTAATAAAGAAAAAGTTTTATTGTTTATAATAAACAGGCTATTATTATTATTTCTTTTGCTTATTATACTTAGATTGTAAAAGTGAATTTATTTAATCAAATAAAAAACACTCTTTTATATATTAAACTGTTTATTTTAAGAAAATATTTCCTTTATAATAGACATTTATAGAAATTAAATAATAAATTTATTCTCACAAGTAAAAAATATTCCTTTTTATACTCAACACTTTATTTTAAAAAGCACTATTTCTTTTTCAGTTTATTTTTTAGAAATAATTATTTATTGTTTATAATAAAGAGACAATTTTATAAAAAATATTTTGTTTATAATAACCAGTTTGTAGGTGTAAAATTATAAATTTATTTTATCAAACTTTTAAACTGAACAGTTTATTCTATTTCTATTTCAGTAAACAGTTTACTATTCAAAATTAAATGATTTATACTTTTATCTTTTATGATAAACAGTAAATTTGATTTAAAATTTAAATTTTCGATTTACACTAAATAGTTTGTAAATAGTAACCTATTTTTTTTATATGAATAGAAGGTTTCTATTTTCTTTTAATAGTTGGTAGTCTCAGAAACTGTTGTTTTAGTTATCTATAAAATATAAATAATATAAAGCATAAAAACATTTTTCGGAAATCGACAACATCCAATAAATTCGGCATTAAATGAATCACCCCCAAAACAAAACACGTAACCATCCAATTACACCTAAAACAATACAACACACACATAAAAAACGGAAAAAAAACACCACAAAATCAACCCCTAATAACAAAACAAAGAGAGTGGGCACTCAATTAAGCGGCGATCGACAATTATCGGCTCCGGAGGACCCTCTTTTGTCCGGGACGTTGGAAACGGACACCGCAAAGCGGGACGCTGGAGAGAAAAAAAAAAACAGGATCGCGAACGGGACGGTGAAAAAGAGCTCGAGTCTAATTGCGCGAAACCGAGGAATTTCAATTAAAAAACCTCGGCGACTAATTGAGTGGTCGGAAGTTAGTTTTGAGTCGACACTGAAATCACTCAATTTATAAGAATAAAAAAAAAATAAATTAAATAATTTATTTTGTTCATATTCATAAAATAATTTTAATTATCTTTGCATATAATTAATTTCTTGAAAAGAAAACTATAAAAACTAATGTTTAAAACAACAAAAAAATTAATTCTAATTATTTTATTTAAAAAAATATGAAATCCTAAAATTAATTGATTAATATACGTGTATAATTTTAATTTTTTAACCAGAACTGATCGAAATTTAAAAAAATCAAAACCCTGGTATCAAACTTTTATTCCGCCCTCGCCGAACATTTTTCACTCGTCCAAACGACCGTGAAAAAATCACCTCGCTTTTTTTCCACCCCCTCAAACAAACCGATCAACAAGTTGTTTCCGCACGTCGTTTCGCAGCCCCCGGGGCCAATTTCCGTCGAAGATAAATTGCCTGGCACTTTTTCCACTGGAAAAATCTGTTTCCCGACTAAATTGGAGATCGGGGGCGGCTTTTTAACGTGTTATTTTATTAGCGCGGATTAACCCCTCGCTTTTTTACAAGCCGGATTTTATCCTCGTTAAAAGCCGTCCGTTCGGTTGATCGCTGATTCGGTTTTAAGCTGTTTTTAATTTACACTTCATTTTGTGTTATTTTTTTTTTTTGGTTTAGTAATTGACGGGTTTTTCTTGTTTTTTTTTGCAGGTTTCACGTTTCGTCATCCAAAATCATCATCGTCGAGCCTCTACTTCAACTCAGGGATTAGTTAGTTAATTAGTTAGTTTATTCATTCACAGATTTTTTGCATTTTACACACTTGTACTGTTTCAGATAAATTATAAAATTCAATTTTAGCCTAAAATACAAATTCAGTATTTGCATGTTTTACATATAAATACATTTTTAATATTCATTTCAACTAAATCCAATCTAGAGCTATAAAATATGTATTTGTTATCAGCTTAACAAATAGGCACAATCAACACTGATATAAATTAAAAATAGCAAAATCGTCAAAATCCAACGCAACTTAGTAGAACTCTTTTCCATTTACAGCCAAAAAATATTATTTAAAATTTATGAAACCACAAAACTATATTTTATTTATTAAATCTGGATCATGCTTCTTTAACAATAATTAGCATTGAAATCTTGCTTTAAAAACAGTTAATTTCAAAAAACAAAAATATTTTTTTTAAAAAAATCAAATATAAATATTTTTTTTTTTAATTCATCATTAATTAAAACTTGTGCATCAATAATAATAAATTATTACTTAACGACAACTTTTATTCATTCAAATCAAATAAAATTTAATGTCAAGTAGTCTGTTGTTTTAAAATTGAGCTTAATTAAAAATTAATTTTAAAAATTCAATAATTTTTATGCAGTTCATCAATTGGAAACTAAAAGTATGAAACAATTTTTATTCAAATTCACATAATAATGTAATAAAGAAAGCAGTTGTTTTAAGAGCTTTAATAAAAAATAATTTTAAAAATATTAAATTATATGCAGTCCATCATTTAAAATTTGTGCTTCTCTAATAAAAAATACTTATCAAATTATAATTTATATTCAAATTCACATATTGTGTCAAACAGTCTGTTGTTTTAAAATTAAACTTTACCAAAAATTAATTTTAAAAATTCAAAAATATTATTTTTAAACTGTCCATTAATTAAAACTTGTACTTAGTTAAAAATAAACAATTATAACAATATTTATTCAAGTTTCAAATAGTGTGCCAAGTATTCTGTTGTTTTAAAATCAAGCTTTAATAAAAATTAATACTAAATTAATTAAAACTTGTGCTTCTCTAATAACAATTTGCTTTGAAACAATTTTTATGGAAATTCAAATATTATAACAAATAGTCCATTGTTTTAAAATTAAGCTTTAGTAAAAATTAATTTTAAAAATTCAAAAATATTACTTTTTATGCAATCCATTAATTAACACTTCTCTAATAATAAATAATAAAGAAAATTTCAAATAGTATGTTGTTTAAAATTAAGCTTTATCAAAAATTAATTTTAAAAATTCAAAAATATTACTTTTTATACAGTCTGTTAATCAAAAACTTTTGTTTCACTCCTAATAAATAATTAGAAAGAGTTTTAAGTCAAATCTTGTGTCAAATGGTCTGTTTTTTGAAATTTAAGCTTTATCAAGAATTGACTTTAAAAATTCAATAATATCACTTATCAATCCATTAATAAAACTTGTGCTTCATTAATAAATAATAATTATAAAACATTTCTTATTCATATTCAAATATTGTATCAAGAAGACTGTTGTTTTAAAATTAGGTTTAACCAAAAATTAATATTAAAATTTAAAAATATTCATTTTTGTACAGTCTATTAATTAAAAATTGTGCTTCAATAATAATAATAAACAAAAATTATACAACTTCTATTCAAATTCAAATAATATATCAAGAAATCTGTTGTTTTTAAAATTAAATTTAAAATTCAAAAATATTACTTTTATGTAGCTCAATAAATAGTTATTATACAATTTTTATTTAAATTCAAATATGTCAAGAAATCCGTTATTTTAAAATTAAACCTTACTAAAAATTAATTTTAAAAATTCAAAAATGTTATTTTTATGCAGTCAATTAGTTAAAACTTCACTGCTTCAGTGCTTCACTTAAGCACTTGGTTTAAAATTAAGCCTTAACAAAAATTCATTTTAATAGTTCAAAAATATTACTTTTTATGCAGTCCATTATAATTAAAACTTGTGCTACACCAATAATAAATAATTAAGAAACCATTTTCATTCAAATTCAAATATCGTGTAAAATAGATTGTTACTTTAAAATTGTGCTTTACCAAAAATTAGCTTTAAAAATTCAAAAATGTCACATTTTATGCAGTCCATTAATTTAAACTTGTAGTTCACTAACAATTAAATACTTATTAATTTTCTAATATTCTGCCAGTGGCCTGCCCTTTTAAAATTAAGCTTTAAAAAAATAATACTAATTATGTAGTTCATTAATTAAAAATTGTAATTCAGTAACAACAAATAATTATCTCGTAACTTATTAAATTATAAAATATTATGTCAAGTAGTCTGTTGTTTTAAAATTGAGCTTTACCAAAAATTAATTTTAAAAATTAATTAAGTAATTTATTTTGCAGTTCGTTAATTGAAACTTGTGCTTCACTAATAATAAATAACAATGAAACAATTTTTTATGAATTTTTAAATGTGGTGTCAAATAGTCTGTTGCCTTATTAATTAAGCTTTAATAAAAATTAATTAAACTTGTGCTTTATTAACAATAAATTGATTTTCATATATTAAAGTATATTAAGTTTTAACGAAAATTAATTTTATAAATTAAAAAATATTGCTTTTTATAAAAACCAACAATTTATAACTTGTGCTTCACTAAAAATAGTAATTGAATAATTTAATATGCTTTATACGCTTATTTCAAACCAAAAACACCCTTTTGAACAAACAAATAACAAATTATGGTTTATTTTACCCCCATTGAAATGTCCCACAACAAAACTACACCAAAAAACTCAAAAATCTAAGTTCTGATAACGTCAAATAATCCACAAATTCGCCCTCACAAAACCCTTGGAAACATAATCCTCCCCCTCACCCCCCCAAAAAAAAAAAATCGTTCGTCGATGTAGATGAAGTTATCCAAATTTTCGGCGTTCCTTCGAAATTCGACAGTGCGTCAAAACAAAAAACCCCAAGTAAAATGTAACCCTTAAAATTCGCTTCTAGCGTCGTGCATCGGTGACGGAACGTCGCTGCCGAAACAGGCAGAGAATATCCTCCCCCACAAAAACAAAAATGAATAAACGAACATCGGATTCACACTTTCGCATTCTCCATCCGACGTAAGACCACCCACGCAACGAAAAATTGTGAAGAAATCGAAACCTTCGACCGTTTCGGCGGTGCGTTCCGTGTGCCGATTAATTAATTTAATTATGTATTTTTTTTTTTTCTTTTTCTATTTTTATTTAATGTTTTTTCGTTTAGGTTTAAGAAATTTAATTTTTAGTTGTCGTGACTTACATTGATACCCAAAATAATTCTGATCGCTTTAATTAATTTTTTTATTTAACGTGTTTGTTTGTTTTTACTTTTTATATTAAGTTATGTTTAATTTTAAGTGGTTTTATTGATTAGTCAGTAAGGAATTTAAAATTGTAATACACATACTGCTGCTTCCTAGTTTTTAGTTTATTAATTTTTTAGGCTTATATATTATTTAACTGAAGTTTTAATATTAAATTTTAATGTTTTGTTAAGTTAGTTTTTATTTTTTAAGTTTATATTTTTGTATCTGGAGTTTCCTAATAAATGTTTAATTCACACTTGTCTTTTATTTAGGTACCAGTATTTTTTTTAGTTACAAAGAAAATATTATGTATCTGAAATGTTCCTTTACACTTAATATTATATATTTTATTCTAAACAACAATTTCAATAAAAGGTTTTAATTACTTTATTATCTCTCTGCAGTTGTTAAATTTAATATATTATAATTTTCATACGAACATTTCAAATTAACATTAAATCATAATTGTTTTTGAATAATGCATAATTATTTAGTACGAATAGTACAAAATCAAATCATCAGCTTCAATAAAAAATTACCATGAATTACAATAATATTAAAATATTATTAGGATGTTAATTATATTTGGATAATTAATTATTCTATTAACACGTTTGGCTTAATGTATTAAAAATGGTGAATGCGAATTTTCCTTATAAGTTTTTTAATTAACAAAATTGTTTATAATATGATGATATTTTCACTGATGTTTAGTGTTTATTTTTGTTTATTAATTTAAACTATTTGTATATGGATAAACAATGCTAATTTTATTAATGATTTAAAAGCAAAGAAAATACGTAAAATATAGTAAATAGTTGTTCAGTCATTTTATGAATAATGAATATTCAAACATTTAATTTTTAGATATTCAAATTCAAATTTAATTTACATAAATAATTAAATTCGACACAATTAACTATTAAAACTAAATTAAAATTAATTTTCTTTCTTGCTCTTTAAAATTATCATGGTATTTATATTTATAATAATACAGTGGTGTTGGCATTATTTTATAATATTGTTATATTCTAAAATTGTATATATAAAAATTACGTTTCATAGGGACTATCTAAATGTTTAATTAATAATGAATATTCAAATGTTTAATTTTTAAGTATTCAAATTTATATTTAATTTACATAAATAATTGAACCCAACATAACTAACTATTAAAATAGATTGTTTAAACTATTCTTTCTTGCCATTTAAAATTATCATAAATTCTATATAAATTATTGCATCGCTTTTATATTTATTTACTGGATAAAAACAAAGAAATTAATTTTATTTTAGATACTTTGATGAACAATTTTAAATTAAAGTAATTTAATTTTCTTCTATTTTAAACTAATTTACTTCTTATATCAATTACACAATTGTTATCAATATACAAAATATTTTAAAAAAAGTTAAAATATGGTGAATGCGAAAGTTTGTGTATGCGTATTTAGAAACTTAATTTCCTAATTTTATAACAAAATTATTTTACACATAATTAGGTTACAATTACGAATATACAATATGCATAATAAGTATAAATTGAACGTTTTGTCTATATTTAGAAGTGGAGGTGATACATTGATTTATAAACAAATAACTTAAAAATATATATATAATATATAACAACGATTGATTTACAATTTTCTTTTGATGATAAAAATAAAATAAGTCTCTAAATAAATTATTTGGTTAAGTAAATAATTACCAGATAGTCAATTACAAAATATCTATCAATATTTACTCACTTAACTATTATTAATTTACATCTATTAAAATGGTGGATGCGTCAGTTTATTTATAAATTAAATAAAAGCTATTAAAATAAAGCTTAAGGTTATATTTTTTGACAAATTTATTTCACACAAAGTTTATGAGTTTATATAATTATCAGTTAGTCAAATACAAAATATCTATCAATATTTATTCATTTAATTTTTATAATACACAACAAATTCAAAAAATGGTGGATGTGCAAGTTTATTTATAAATTGATTTAATTATTCTACTTTGAAGTTAATTTTATGATTTTTGACAAATTTATTTCAAATATAATTTGTTTATGAGTAAATAAATTGCAAATATACAATATACATAATTGTAATTATAAATTGATGTTTTTGTCTATAGTTGAAGAAGGAGAGTATAAATTGACATACAAACAAATAAATACAATACCAAAAAATTACTTGGTTAAGTGAATAATTACCAGATAGTCAAATACAAAATATCTATCAATATTCACTTACTTTTAATTAATCACACCAATTAAAATGGTGGATGCACTAGTTTATTTATAATATCATATAATTTAATTAAAATAACTATTGTACTTTGAAACTTAAGTTTCTATTTTTTAACAAATTTAATTCACACAAAGTTTATGATTTATATAATTATCAGATAGTCAAATATAAAATATCTATCAATATTTACTCATTTAATTTTTATAATACACACCAATTTAAAAATGGTGCATGCGCCAGTTTGTTTAAAAAATTAAATTAACTATTCTATTTTGAACTTAATTTTCTATTTTTCGACAAATTTATTTTAAACGTAATTTGTTTATAAGTAAATAATATACAAAATTATAATTATAAAATGATGTTTTTGTCTGTAGTTGAAGATGGAGATGGAAGTGTAAATTGACTTATAAATAAATAAATACCATACTAGAAAATTATTTGGTTAAGTAAATAATTACCAGATAGTCAAATACAAAATATCTATCAATATTTACTCATTTAATTTTTACAATACACACCAATTTAAAAATGGTGAATGCGCCAGTTTATTTATAAATTATATTAACTATTCTACTTTGAACTTAATTTTCTATTTTTTAACAAATTTATTTCAAACATTATTTGTTTATAAATAAATAAATTGCAAATATATAATATACATAATTATAATTATAAATTGAAGTTTTCACAATATTTACCACATTTTTCATTGTTTTTCCAATATAATATATAATATATCACATAAAATCAGATTTCAAATTACGTTTAAAATTAAAAATTAATGAAATGAAACAAGAATATCAAATAAAGTTTTTGTTTATAGTTGAAGATGGAGATGAAAGCATAAATTGATTTATAAATAAATAAATAACAAACTAGAAAATTACTTGGTTAAGTAAATAAGTATCAGATAGTCAAATACAAAATATCTATCAATATTTACTTGTTTAATTTTTATAATACACACTAATTAAAAAAAAGGTGGCTGCGCCAATTTATTTATAAATTGAATTAACTAATCTACTTGGAATTAATTTTCTATTTTTTGATAAATTTATTACAAACATAATTTGCTTATAAGTAAATAAATTGCAAATATACAACATACATATTTATAATTATAAATTGATAAAAGTTTTTGTCTACAATTGAAGAAGATAGAAGCATAGATTGAATTTATAAATAAATAAATATCAGCCACGTTCGGGTTAAAATACGCCTTTCACTGATAAATGTAATATAAATCTCAGAGAATTATTTGGTTAAGTAAATAATTACCAAATAGTAAAAAATAAAATATCTATGAATATTTACTCATTTAATTTTTATAACCCCATAAGTATAAAAATGGTGGATGCGTGACTATCGTACTTTGAAACTCAAGTCTCTAATTTTTTATTTTTTAACAAATTTATTTCACACATAATTAGTTTAAAAGTAAATATATTGAAAATATACACATAATTATAATTATAAATAGTTTTTAATTACAATAAATTTTAATTAAAAATAGTGGATGCGTCAGTTTAATTGTAAATTAAAGTAAAACCTCAGAATATTACTTAGTTAAGTAATATAAAATATAGTCAAATAAATACTAGTTTTAAAAATGGTGGATGCGTCGTCAGTTTATAAATTAAAGTAACTATTATATTTTAAAGCTTAATTTTTGATAAATTTTATTAAAAATCAAACAACAAAATATTGCTGCCACAAATCAACCCAATCGAGCGGCAATCCCTCACCCACCCTCCCATCCTTTTGATCTGCGACCAAATCGACCGGAGTCCTTACGCAAAACTTTCCGCCCCATCGGCCCGTCCGTGCGATAATCAAATAATCAAACCGGTGACGTTTAAACGATGACTGACATTAGCGTAACGCTTATATTTAACCCGAAACGGACGGCGGCGGGGTGTGGGTAAGTCGTTTCGCCACCCCGCGTCTTAATGACTACGTTTCGTTCCTGCGGGCCGCGTCTAGTAGTTTTCTTATACCTCATTTGGTGCCAAGATTACGGCAAATGACGTTAAATACCTTGCGAGATTCACCCGTTGAAAATCTCGCGCCATTAACGACGATTTGTTACATTCACAACGTCGGCTTTCTGTTGCGCCGTTATATTGGATTCGCCCCGCTTTAATTACTGTCTAATGTGCGCGACTACGGCGAGGGTGGCTCGGGTAGGAAATTGTACAAAAATCACCGAAGCTATTGACGAACTAATAGCTAGTTTAATTATGATCCGGAGTTGTCAAGAACATTCGCTCTCGATCGGCGACGAATAATATTTCACGAGGAATTCGAGCGGAAAATTAATTTCCAAAAATTATGTAAGAATAATTATCATGGAAATATATATATTTGAAATAATTATCCTGAATATTATGCTAAACGAATTATAATAAATTAAAACTTTAATGTATTTTACTTAATTTTTCACTTATTTTATAATTATCAACACAAATTTATGCTATATAGCACTAATTAGAGTAATTTTATAATTTTACTTTAGTTTAAAATTAATTAATACAAATAATCTTTTTATTTTTTTATAAATGCCAACAAAAATTATTTTTTATATAATAAAAAATTCTCTTAAAATTATTATATAAATTTAATTTATTATTTTTTTAATATTAAATATACAGTTCAAAATAACTCAAATATTAAATATAAACATTTATTTATTACATTTACTATAATTTTTATCAGTTTTTAATCAAAACAAAAATATGTAAATTTAGGTAAGTACTTTTTAAATATTAAATAAATGTTTAATATAATATTGTTCATATACTTGTTTCAATCCAAATTTATAATATCCTTGCTCAAAAAAAAAAAACTCATTTTCTTGTTGAATTTTTATCAAAAATTTCATTTTAATTAAAAAATTATATAAATTTATTATTAAATGTGAAATAAACATTTCATTAAATTTTTATATTAATCCATATTTAAAGAATTTTTTCAAATACACAGCACAAAAAAACTTTAAATTTCTTAATATATTTTCTATATTTCTCAATCAAATATTTATAACTTTAAACTTTTAAATATTGAATAAAATCATTTAATATTTTTATTAATCCAAATTTAAAGAATACTTTCAAATAAACAGTTCAAAACCACTCAAATATTAAATTTATACATTTTTATTACATTTTTTAGAATTCTTATTCAAATTCTTCGTAGTTATAAAAGAAATATGTAAATATATGTAGATATATATTAGTTATTTATTGAATTCAAATTTAAAGAATACTTTAAAAAAAAAGGTCAAAAAAACGCAAATATTAAATTTAAACATTTTTTATTATATTTTACAGAATTATTATTATATATATATATATATATATATATATATATATATATATATATATATATAGATTTAAATATTTATATCAATCCAAATTTATTGAAAGCTTTCAAATAAATAGCTCAGAAAAACTCTAATATTAAATTTAGATATTAATTTATTTCATTTTTGTATGAGTTTTTCTGAATTTTAATTAAAACTATTATGTAAACTAAGGCAGGTTAAATAAACATTCAATGTTAATTCAAATTAAAAAAATTACTTCAAAATAAAAAATTATCATGTTCCACAATATTTACCACATTTTTCATTCATCATTTTTTTAAACGTTAAATAAACATTCAATGTTAATTCAAATTAAAAAAATTAGTTCAAAATAAAAGAATATCATGTTCCACAATATTTACCACATTTTTCATTGGTTCTCCAATATAATATATAATATATCACATAAAATCAGATTTCAAAAGTTAACTACGTTTAAAATTAAAAATTAATGAAATGTTTTGAATTAAATTGTTAATTTATTTTCCAATAACAGAAAATAGTACAGTGGAGACTTGAGTTCGTAAATTACAAATAAACCAGATTTTATTGTTATGCATTGTTATTGTTTTATTCATATTACAATAAATTATCAATAATTTGAATAATTTAATTATCTAAATAAATATTGCCCTAATGTTATTGGCATATTTAAATGATAACCAACATTTATTACCCCTGCTGGAGTTTTTTTTTTAAATTACAACGGTTGCAGTGGTTGACAATTGCATAATTACATTAATTAATTAGATAGTTATGGAAAATACGCAACAAGAATATAAAATAAAATTTATTTATACAAAATCACTCACCAAGTTTTGTCCCAAGAACCTAAAACAAAGAAAAAAAATAATTTATTCCAGTTCTAATAAAGTAAATTATTAAACAAACATTTTTATAACACATTAAAAAAAATCCCCCAAACGCATATGCCAGCGCCATCTCTCTGGAAGCCCTCGAACCTTCAAAGGGTTGGATCAATAGCAACCCCTAAAATAGACGGCATCTGCATAAATTCTAAACGTGGTTCGGGGCTGAACTAAGTTTGCTGGAAAAATGTACCGGTTCAATTTTTTGAGGGTGCTTTTTTAAATGACGATCCCTGTTTTATCCACACCGAATGTTTATTTTAGTACGGTTTTAAGACGGATTATCATTTGAATGAGTTAATTCAAAACTAAGTATATTTAAATTATTTATATTTGTAAAGGGTTTTTGTTTATATACGTTACTATGTAAAATTTATGGCGTATTAACCTTAATAACAGTATCAACTGCAGCTACAGCATCAACTATTTAAAAAATTACAACAATATCGACAATATCAACCACATTAACAATATCAACTGTATCAACCGTGTCAACTATATCAACTTTATTAACGGTATCAACGGGATCAACAATACCAAAGTATCAACAGTATTAATCGTACTAAATTGTCATAGAAAGTTAAACTGAAATTCAAGCTTAAAGTGAAAATTAGTGGTTGGAGATTGAATATTAGAGACGGGAGATTGGAGTTTGAAGATTGAAAGTTGGAATTTGGTGGTAGGAAATTGGAATTTAGATAGAAAGTTGAAATTTGAAGGTATAAGGTTAGAAATTGAAGGTAGAACATGCTGGTTGTGAGAAAGGCGACTGGAGGTTAGAAATTGTAGACAATATATTTAAAACAACAGTAATATTAATAATTAGAATGACTTCCAAATAATTATAATGATTTTCTGACTTAATTGAATATTTATTTTTTAGTGAATATAGCTTCAAATGCGATAAAAATATTTTATCTAAATCAAACAATTTTTGAAAGGAACTTTCAATAATTAAATAACGCAAGTTAAAACAAACGTCAGCAAAATTCTATCCCTTCCAACCGTTCGATACCTAATCCGTGTAGAAGCCAGCGATAACGAATGTCGCAGCATCCCCGGCACACGAACCGTAAGCGGATGCGAGCAAAAGTAAAACAAACCGGAGAACAGCCGCCCGTCATTTTACCCACACCAAGATATTGGAGGAAGCGTAACAAAGACGCCAGGCGGTGCCCCAATTGGCTGACGATTAATAAACTCCTCGAAGGAACTGGGTGTGCAGCCGTCCGGAATTGACGAACGATCCGGTCCCAAATTTGAACAAAGGGATCGATCGAATTTTTCAGGTGTTTAATGTAGTCGTAGTAGATGTTGTCTTCCTTGTTCTAACGTCTTGTTCTCCGCATAATGTTACAGGGTGGATTGTTTTAGTTAATGGCTTCTTAAACATTACATAATTAAATTTAAAAATTGTATTTTTCAATCCAGTACAAATTAAATTAATTAAATAACACAATAATACATAATATAATAAGAAAAATATTGTTAAACAGTTTAATTTATGTTTAAATTTTTCATAAATATTAGGATTTAATATAATTTAACAAATAACATATTTATCATATTTATTACAATTAAAATATTATTAATAATAAATCTTTTGAAGTGAAGAATTTGAATTTCTTAGATTGAATAGATGTAAATATTCAATATGTTTTATTTTGACCTGTACTATTATTTGAATATGCGAATCTATAGATGAGATTACATATTTAATACACATACATACACATACACCATTTGTCGATTTGAACACTCTTTACTTTGTTCATTCTTAATTTATCTGTTGTTTGGTGCCCTAAAATGTTTCAAAGAAGACTGAAGATTTTGACTCTATACAGGCAATTTGGGAACATGACCACCTGAGTCAGTAACAAGTAATCCAAATGTATAATGTCTCACAAAGGGTAACTGATAAAGTCAATATACGATATGGTGGTGATCGACAACAAGCTACGTCCAAGAGACAGGACCGTTTTGTGATTATTGCTGTTAGATGAAATCTATCATTACCTACAATCATTGAAATAACTGTAAGTTTGTCTTCTTTCAGAAGAAAGTTGCATGAAACTGGTCTTAGAGCCTGAAGACGTTTTCGACACCCTCTGTTAAACAGGTAGTATCACCATTCATAGAACCTAGTGGAGTTAACAGAACACTTAACCCTTAAAACACTTAATTTTACACTCGAAATGACCAGCCTCAAAATTCAATTAGCCTTCCAATGCTCTTAGAAAAGAATGCCATGAAAATTGGAAGCAAAAGGGGAACAACCCAGTACTGTTTGGAGAAATGTTCCTATTAATATTCTGTTTCTTTATTCCACAAGTAAATTTATGCCATAAGAAAACGTTTTGGGATTTTGGAACTGAAGAAGTGATCACCTCAGTTCTAACCTCCTCTTTAGAAATGAACCACTAATTACATTGGATATTACATCCTGTACTGCTGACAGGAACGGTGTCCGTAATAAATATCGTGGCATGTGCCCATGTGTCATCCAATTACAGCAATTTTTAACCCAAAGTTAGAAAGGAAGTGCAAATATCTTTGTCAAATTCAAAACGTCTAACGTCTTCAATTGGTTACGTCGTGCCCCAAGGCCCTGTAAACCGCTTGCATTCTGTGCAACCCCCATCAAAACCGGTGGCAGCCCGGTCCTCCGCATCTAAAACGGTTCCGGTGTTCGGCAATTAAAGTTTCGCCTGGACCATCGCATACTTTCCCGCAGCGCCATCTTCGAAGACGTCATAATATGCAAATGTCTCGAAGATGTATTGTCTGTTGAAGTCCCCGGGAACAATGTGCGGCGTAAATTCATTAGCCGCGCCATTGTCTACGATGTCGGGGTGCGCAAAGGCGGTTAGACGGAGCGTTCGTCGTACGTGCTCCCGCCGCCACGTTGGGCGGTGGGTGGACTGTCACGTCGCGCGTCAAATTTAAGATACGCAGAGCGGGAGCGCGGCACCGTCGTCTGATGGATTATTTCCATCGGCCCTGGCAACGTCTTAAGAACCGAGCCATTATGTATTGTGAGCGGGAGGGTTTAATTGGCGGCGAGTTATTAGAGGCGGAAGTTTGCACGGGCTGGGGCTGAATTAATGTGGCCCCCCTTTAGTCGATCAACCTGATTAATTACGGTTAAGGTAAAAAGGGGATCCGATCCTCGGGTATCTGAAGAATTCGGTTTCGAATGTCTTCGTTATTGAACGTTTCGTGAATCATCAAACATTAAACATCAAAATTCACAAAAATATTCAGTTATTTAATGTCAAATTAAGTCAAATAAACTCATAAGATTATCATTAAAAATATTCAGTTATTTAATGTCAAACTAAGTCAAACTCATAAGATTATGATTAAAAAAATTTAATCAACCATTTTTCTTTCTTAACATTAATTAAAAGGAAAAAAAAATGTCTTTTTAAATAATTTAAATAATATTAAATTATAAAATGACAAAGTATAAAATTTAACAAATTGTCAGTATTAAATTAATTACCTAATAATTTTTATTAATTAAATAATGTCTTATTATTATTTAAATAATGGTTAAATAAATTAAAAAATATTAATTTTAATTTATATTAGCCATAAAAAATACAATATATAAAAGAATTAAATAAATTAGAATTAACAATTAATCAAACAACACACAACAATAATTATAAATGTAATTAATTAATTAAAAATAATTAAAATATTTTATAATCTATATCAAAAATTTCTTTTATTTTAAATTATTATCAGTATTAAATTATACAGAAATTAAATATAATTTTAAATAATAAATTAATAAAATAAAGTAATAAATCGAATATTTAGTTTTCTAAAATTCATAAGCAAAAATTTACTATTATTTTAACTATTCATATTAGTATAAGAAAATCATTTTCATTAAATAGTAATTAAACAATTTATAAATAATTAAAAATATAATTAATCAATTAATAATATTAAACAATAAATTTAATATAATATATAAATAAAAATAAAAAATAAATTAAGAAATAAAAAATAGGAGTTATATTTTAATTATGAGTTTTAAATTAATTACAAATTAACAATAAATTAATAATTAATTAGTAAAATGATACCGAATAATGATACAATAAATAATTAATAATAAAAATGTAAAATAATTTGAATATTGAATATTAAAAATTTTAAATAATAAATTTAATATAAAGAATAAATAAAAAAATATTAGAAATAAATTTATAAACAAAAATTATGAGTTATATTTTAATTTCTAAGATTTATTTTAAAATAATTTAAAATTTATATTGTTTCAACTGATTAGAGTAATTTGAAATAATCAAATTATATTAATAATTAATAATGCAATTAATTAATAATATATATTTTGGAAAGTATTAAACAGTTTTAACTAATTATGAATTCTAAATTAAATTAAAAAATAACAATTATTTAATAATTAATTAAAATAATAATAACGAATAATATATTAAGAAGTAATTAGCACCTAAAAATTTAATTAATCAATTATCTAACATACAATAATAAAAAAATAAAAATTGTAAGGAATAAAAAATATGTTTTATATTTTAATTCCTATCTATTTATTCTTATTAATTTATTTTTATTTTATTTTAATTAATTTATTGCATTAAATTAACAAGAAATTAAAAAAATATATATGATTATTAAACAAATAATAAAAATAAAAATAATTGTGTTATTTTAATTTATTGAGATTATTTATTCATATTAATTCAAAATTTATTGTTTTAGTTAGTTAATTATCAATATCAAATTAAAAGTATTCTTAATAAATTAATAATAAAAAATAACGGAAATTATAATAATAATTATTATTAAATTTTGATATTTTATTTATTATTTCATTATACAAATTTGATAATTTAAAAATATGTGTTACATTTTAATAATTAAATAAATTATAATAATAATAATAATAATAATAATAATAATTAATTAATTAATTAATTATAAGGCAAAAATTACATTATACTTTTATTATTTATTTATACGAAATTGGTAATTTAAATTATATTATTTATCGTTAAAATAAATATTTTATGATTTAAACAATTCTTTGAAGAACAGATGAAAATAATTCAGGTTATATATCATAAATATAATATTTTAAATAAATTTATTATATTTAAATGTTATATATAATTTCTATTTTTTGTATGTTTAAAGTATATTTCAATTTATTATTATAAAACTGTGAAAAAACAACCTCAAAAAACTTTAAAATATATTTGAAAAAATGGTAATATTTAGTTAGAATTTTAATATTATTGTTGTAAGATAAATAAAATACATAAAAAAGTAGTTTAAAAGTTAACAAAATACTTAATTAATTAATTATTAATGTTTATCTACACAGTATGTAATCGAAAAAGACAATGGGACTCAATTAAACCGACTCTTTGGACGTCCAACGGAACGTGGCGATGCACCCGATTAAACAACCGGCCGGAGGGTACGGAAGACACCTTGTGCGCCCCCACAAAGAGATCCAAGATGGCTGCAACCGTCTTGCCCATTCGTCTGTCTCGGCCGATCCGCCAGGATCCATCCTTACGTCAGGAACGAAACTAATTTTACTTAATGTACATCCTTCAACTGTTCCCCATTGGCGTACATTCATAGATCAATCCACCAGAAAAGACAAGAATTCGTTTTGTTTATTTATATTAAAAATTACACATAGTTTTCAAGTAGATAAAAATATGAAGAAACTAAATATCCTTCTTTCTATAATTAGGAACCTAAAGTACTGATTCTTCTCAACGTCATTTCCTTCTTCTTTTATTTACTTCCTCAATCTTGTAAACCTCTTACAAAATGACTTCTTGAAGCTTAAAGCTCTTCAAAGCTTTCATTGTTTATAGTTCCATTCACCATCGTGTCATTGTTTATCTTTCCAATTGGTCTAAGAACAGATAAATTAAATTTAGTTCCGCCAATGGTTCCGTTGGCTTCCGTCCTTTGACAAAGACACATAATTTCAATCAAATTCTTGTTCCGCGTCTTACGTTTTCCCCTCCTTACCGTGAAGACGGAACGGCCGAGATTCAAAATCCCCGGGACACAATTTGTAATTGTCAAAACGGGGGACGTGTATTTACTATTCGAATTCGTCTTGCGAAGCCATTGTTCCCGGGACTGGGGATTAAATGATGCAAAGGATCTCGAGACTCGAGAAAGGAAACTGTCTCGTTGTTATTTGGGATGAGATTATACGTGACGTTCAATTTATCTTGGCGGGTCTTCTTGAATGTAATGGCCGCCTTTTATTCAATCATCGGGGAGATGCGGATAAAGGCAACTGACAATGATCGGATTACCGAGTTGGCGTTTTGCACGAGTTTTAGAAACCTCATCTGTTTCATTTCTGACAGGTTTTAATGATATTAAAAGAGGTTTCTTCACTTTTAAGGTTTTCAAAGATAGCAAACTTAAGTTGTGACATACTTAAGCATATTAAGTCAAAAGTAAAATTAACTTCTTTCTTTCAAAAACTTGAATCTATATCAATGTAAATGGGTAAAAGCACCTTTTTTCTTTATCTATTTCAACACATCTAGTTAAAAATTTTGTCAATTTTGAGATTTTTTTCAAAAGCAACGAACTCAACTTCTGTGAGGTTCTTAAGGATATTAAAACAAAGGTAAAAGCAACTTGTTTCTTTCAGAAACTTTAATCCACATCAAGGTAAATGTTTCCCAAATTTTAAGGACGTTTTCAAAGACACAAAACTTAACTTCTGAGAGGCTATTTAAACTATTAAAAAGAGGGTAAAAGCAACTTTTTTCTTAATCTATTTCAACTTCACATCTAATTAAAAATTTTGTCAATTTTAAGAATGTTTTCAAAATCAACAAACTCAACTTCTGTGAGGTTCTTAAGGATATTAAAACAAAGGTAAAAGCAACTTGTTTCTTTCAGAAACTTTAATCCACATCAAGGTAAATGTTTCCCAAATTTTAAGGACGTTTTCAAAGACAATAAACTTATCTTCTGGGAGGCTATTAAAAGTAGTAAAAAGAGAGTAAACGCAACTTGTTTCTTTGTCGATTTAAGCTTCACATCTAGTTAAAAATTTCGTCAATTTTAAGAAAGTTTTCAAAAGCACGAACTCAACTTTTGTGAGGTACTGAAGGATATTAAAACAAAGGTAAAAGCAACTTGTTTCTTTCAGAAACTTTAATCCACATCAAGGTAAATGTTTCCCAAATTTTAAGGACGTTTACAAGGCTCAAGACTTAACTTCTGGGAGGCTTTTAAAAGTACTAAAAAGAGGGTATAAGCAACTTTTTCCTTTGTCTATTTCAACTTCACATCTAGTTAAAAATTTCGTCAATTTTAAGAATGTTTTCAAAAGCACCAACTCAACTTCTGTGAGGTTCTTAAGGATATTAATCCTAAGATAAAAGCAACTTGTTTCTTTCAGAAATTTTAATCCACATCAACGTAAATGTTTCCCAAATTTTAAGGACGTTTTCAAAGACAACAAACTTATCTTCTGGGAGGCTATTAAAAGTAGTAAACAGAGGGTAAAAGCAACTTGTTTCTTTATCTATTTCAGCTTCACATCTAGTTAAAAGTTTCGTCAATTTTAAGAATGTTTTCAAAAGCACCAACTCAATTTCTTTGAGATTCTGAAGGATATTAAAAAAAAAGGTAAAAGCAACTTGTTTCTTTCAGAAACTTTAATCCACATCAAGGTAAATGTTTCCCAAATTTTAAGGACGTTTTCAAAGGCACAAAACTTAACTTCTGAGAGGCTATTTAAACTATTAAAAAGAGGGTAAAAGCAACTTTTTTCTTTATCTATTTCAACTTCACATCTTGTTAAAAATTTCGTCAATTTTAAGAATGTTTTCAAAAGCAACAAACTCAACTTCTGTGAGGTTCTTAAGGATATTAAAACAAAGGTAAAAGCAACTTGTTTCTTTCAGAAACTTTAATCCACATCAAGGTAAATGTTTCCCAAATTTTAAGGACGTTTTCAAAGACAACAAACTTATCTTCTGAGAGGCTTTTAAAAGTACTAAAAAGAGGGTATAAGCAACTTGTTCCTTTGTCTATTTCAACTTCACATCTAGTTAAAAATTTCGTCAATTTTAAGAATGTTTTCAAAAGCACCAACTCAACTTCTTTGAGATTCTGAAGGATATTAAAAAAAAGGTAAAAGCAACTTGTTTCTTTCAGAAACTTCCTAATCAAGATAGATGTTTCCTAAATTTAAGAAGGTTTTCAAAGGTAACAAACTTAACTTCTGAGAGACTTTTAAACGTTCTAAAAGGGGGTAAAAGCAACTTGTTTCTTTGTCTGTCCTGGCTTCACGTCTACTTAAAAAATTCGTCGATTTTAAGAATGTTTTCAAAAGCAACAAACTCAACGTCTGTGAAATTCTTAAGGATTCCTTTACCTAACTTAAAATCACATCAAGATAAATGATTCATAAATTTTAAGGAGGTTTTCAGAGACAACAAAATGGGAAGGATAGAAAGGGAGCATTGTATTGTTTTCCTGTCCCACATTTGTGAGGGGGTGTCGATTTAATTATTGTAAACAGAATCGTCCAAAGGTATCCAAACGTTCTTATCGTCCGCGGTCCAAAGTTGGCGGCAAGGAGCCGGGAATAATATA
Organism: Aethina tumida; assembly: GCF_024364675.1. Classification (NCBI taxonomy): domain Eukaryota; kingdom Metazoa; phylum Arthropoda; class Insecta; order Coleoptera; family Nitidulidae; genus Aethina; species Aethina tumida. The sequence continues at coordinate 15,147,010 of NC_065440.1, read as the reverse complement.
CAAACAATATTGCTCCGAAGTTGCCGTATACATAGCCAAAGTAAACTCGACGTCTGACTCCGCAGATACACTAATATTAGTCCTTATAAACGACGCCCGTAGAGCAACACACACACACACACTCGCAGAGCGGCTATAATTCAATATAAATGCAAATATCTTATAGTTTGGTCGTGCATTTTCGTTAAGACAACATCCGAGACTTTGTGGGATATTTTGCGACTAGGGCCCGTATGCGGACGACGTTTAGGGGCCGGTTTCGTGCGCCGTCCACCCCTTAAATTTACACAATCTTCTGGCGGCCCGTTTTGTTTTATTATTATTGCGAAATTTCCATCTCAAGACGCCGCACACCAACTTAATCGATACACCCCGCCGTTAAATATTTGACTGTGTTTACGAGCCAATGAAATTGTAAGATGGGCCAGGGCGAAATTATGTTAGATAAGAACGGCGGAACGGTGGTCCGTTGTTTAAGTTTACGTCCGGAATTAATAACGGAACTCCGGTTGTTTTACGAGGAAGCAATTTTGCGCTGGATAGGTGCCCGATTTCCGCTTAATCGGGCTGATCTGCCGCGCTATTTTGATCGTGCACGGACGCGGCAACGTCCATGGTTTTAAGATTATGGGATTAAGAAACCAAAATTTATACACACTGTTAACTCAGTCAGAATAAATTTCAGTTAAGAGTTCCCTTAATATTGGTTTGAGGTTTATTAATTAAAAATGTCCAATGAATTACCTACATTCAAGACAAAAATTTACAAATAAAGTAAATATGTAAGAAATATCTATAGTTTTTTATATTATTTAATACCTTGAATTTATTTTTTAAATGTTCAATAAAAAATTAAAGATTTTAGGAATGGTGTAAATATGTAATTTTATACTATTAAATGATAGATTCAATTAATTTAACCTGAAAATCTTCCTTATAAATATATGAATGAAAATCAAAAATTAAAAAAATATTTTATATGTTAAAAACTATACGAATGATTTAAATATTTTAAAAATATCAGTCAATTTTTATAAAACTAAACTTTTTTACGGTTTGAAACCTCTTTACTAAAAATCTTCAACAAAAAATATAAGAAACAAATAAATTTAAAAGAAGAAATATTTTATAAATTAAAAATTGTATGAATTTTTTGTATTATTATGATGCCTTAGTTTTTATTAAGTTTTGAAATCTATTTACTGAAAATATTCAACAGGGAATATAGAAAAACAAATTAAAAAAAAGAAATATTTTATAAATTAAGAATGTTATAAATTGTTTATGTTTAATGAATATAATTGTAAAACTAAACTTTCTTACGTTTTGAAACCTCTTTACTAAAAATCTTCAATAATAAATATAAGAAACAAATAAATTTAAAAAGAATAAATATATTATAAATTAAAAATTATATGAATTTTTTGTATTATTATGATTCCTTAGTTTTTATTAAGTTTTGAAATCTATTTACTGAAAATATTCAACAGGGAATATAGAAAAACCAATTTAAAAAAAGAAATATTTTATAAATTAAGAATGTTATAAATTATTTATGTTTAATGAATATAACTATAAAACTAAACTTTCTTACGTTTTGAAACCTCTTTACTAAAAATCTTCAACAAAAAATATAAGAAACAAATAAATTTAAAAAGAAGAAATATTTTATAAATTAAAAATTGTATGAATTTTTTTGTATTATTATGATGCCTTAGTTTTTATTAAGTATTGAAATCTATTTACTGAAAATATTCAACAGAGAATATAGAAAAACAAATTTAAAAAAAGAAATATTTTATAAATTAAGAATGTTATAAATTATTTATGTTTAATAAATATAATTGTAAAACTAAACTTTTGAAACCTCTTTACTAAAAATCTTCACTAAGAAATATTAGAAACAAATAAATTTAATAAGAATAAATATTTAATAAATTAAAAATTGTATGAATTTTTTGTATTATTATATATAATGCCTTAGTTTTTATTAAGTTTTGAAATCTATTTACTGAAAATATTCAACAGGTAATATAGAAAAACAAATTTAAAAAAAGAAATATTTTATAAATTAAGAATGTTATAAATTGTTTATGTTTAATGAATATAATTCATTTTTTGTATTATATGATGGATACAATTAAATTGAACTTGAAATTTTTAAGTTTTGAAACCTATTTACTGAAAATCTTTAACAAGAAATATAATAAACAATTAAATTTAAGAATAAATAATCCATCAAATCATTCATTTTTTGAATTATATGATGGATACAATTAACTTAAACGTTCGACATTAAATATACCTTCAAGTTTTGAGACAGAAAATCTTCAATAAGGATTATAAGAAGTAATTAAATATAAAATGTAGAAATATTTTATGAATTAACAATTTAATAAATGATTTAAATATTTAATGAATATCAATCATTTTTAAATTATTTGCCAAATTCAAATTAACTTTTAATTGTTACCGAAAAGGAAAAACTTGATTTTGAAACATATGTAAAGGGATAAATAAAGAAACTAGTTTTCAGTCTATAGACTAGAAAAGAGTAAATTGTAAGGGTGATTTTAAAATGTATGAGAAAGTATTCCGATATTTCCAGTCAAACGTCTTTTAAAGGGTTGAAATATTTAACCTGATTTTAAAAGGTATATTTTTAACCTGTTTTGTATTACTTTAATTTTCCCATAAGTAAAAATACAATACAGCAAAAAATTACTATAAAATGACACAGTATTATAATAAATTTAAAATATTTTCAAAAATCATTTTCAAAAAGCTTTGATAAACAAAAATATTTTATTTATAATTAAAAATCTCTTAATTATCTAAATATCACATGAAGTTTATTTATAAAATGTATATTTTTTACTTATCTATAAATGATTAATAATAATTTATTCATAAATTTCCCTTTAATTCATATTTTTAAGGAAAATATTAATTATTATAATTGAAACAACCACAAATTGTGATTAACGCGAAGTTAATTAAACAATATATAATTAGAAATGTCGTTCAGAAAGCAATCTTAATACATCATCTCCTTCCGCCCTCCGGCGAGCCGTACACCCGGAAAAGGAGCGCGCAAGGACGGAACGCCCGCCCCGCCGTTTTCGCGTCTTAAACCGGCGGGGCGGCCGCCCGGGCCACGGTAAAACATCTGCCGGTGGCGGCGGCGGCGGCGGCGACGGGGGGGACGCCGCGCGCCGCACCTGTTAAATATTCATGGGGGGGCCTCGCCGGAAATATTAGATGGATGTAAGGCGGAAGGAGGACCGCCATTTTCGTAAGTAACGCCCACAGAGTGGGATTTTTGTGCCGCGGTGCCGGCGGCGCGTCTTCCGCGCTGCCTCTGCCTGCTCCTTCCGACGTCGCGACGCCCGCCCGCACCGCCGACCGCGTCCGCGGCGGGAAATCGATGCCGCCGCTGTTTTCGGCGCTGAACGGCGTGCGGGACGAAGGCGGCAGGTTTTTCGGGAGGGAGGCCCCCCCGAGGAAGTTTCCTCGTAAAAACTGTGTGCCGTACCTAATGGATCGATTGGCAGAATGATAAATGACTTTGGATATGTAACTGCTAATTATCCAAAAATATTTACTGATTAAATTGTTTTGTTATCAAATTTATTATTTTATACCATATAATAAATATATTATACATTAATAGAATAATAATAATTGTAAACAAAAGTTCAAGATATAAAAAATATATATAAATATATATAAATTCTATAAAAATTCTAATAACGAAGTGATAAAAAATAATCTTTCAAAATATTAAGAGTAATAGAAATAAAAAACACATTTAGTAAATATTGGAAAATGATCAAAATTTTATAAACAAAATGAGACTATAATAATCAATCAACATAATATAATCCAAAAAAGATTTAAGAAGTAAAATAAATAAGTTTTAAACTATAAAAATTCTAATTTTTATTAATTATATGTTAAATTTATTTTAATTGTAAAATAATAAATAAATAAATATTAATAAAGGTAAAATATCAAAAACTTATCAATATTAAGTTTTTAAACAAACAAATTAATATTAAATTAATTATTTTAATTAAATTTCTTTACAAATTAATTTTATAAAAATTTTATATAATAAACATTTTATATATGTAACAATACTATAAATTTTTCAGTAATTAATTAAAATGTTGAAAAATTTATTTTTTTATTATTTTTAATTTAATAAAATATACACTTTTAACATATAACTGTTTTATTAGTCTTTCTTTTTTCTAATATTCAAAGCTTTGAAATATAATTAGTTGTTTCTTTCAAATAAGTTCAGTATTTTAATTTAATTTTATAATTCTTGATTTTAAACATTTAATTGGAAATTTTAATTTTAAGGTAAGTTACCAAAAATTACAAAAAACAAATTAATATTAAATTAATTATTGTAAGTAAAATTTCTTATACATCAAATTCATTAAAATTTTGTATAATAGAATTTTTTCTGAAATTTAACACGTTGAAAATTTTGTATTATTTTTTACTTAACAAAATATCAAAAAATTTCAACATTCGTTTTTTTTTAATTATTTTTTTCAAATAAATTTAATATTTTAACTTAATTTTATAATTATTTATTTTACTCATTTAATTAGAAAAATCAAATGTTAAATTTATTTTAATTTTACAGTAAATTATCGAAAATTATAAGAATTGTTAATATTAAACAATTAAAGAAACAAATTAATTATTTTAATTAAACATTACATTAAATTTATTACATTTTTTATAAATAAACAATGCATAAATGTTATAATATTGTAAATTTTTCCGTAATTTAATATGTTGAAAAATAATATATACAAAAATTTTAATATATAACCGTTTTTTCTTAATTTTTTTAGTATTTTGAGGTAAAATTTTAATTCAATTTTATAATTCTTTATTTTATTCATTTTAATTAAGACAATTATTAAATTTATTTTGATTTTACAGTAAATTATTGAAAATTATAAAAATTGTCAATATTAAGACAATTAAACAAACTAAATAATATTAAATTAATTATTTTAATTAAAATTTCATGTACATTAAATTTCATTAAAATTTTTTATAAATAGACATTCCATAAATGTTAATATTATAAATTCGTATTAATTTTAATTTAACAAAATATACAAAAATTTGAAATTTATTTTGATTTTACAGTAAATTATTGAAAATTATAAAAATTGTCAATATTAAAACAATTAAACAAACTAAATAATATTAAATTATTATTTTAATTAAAATTTCTTGTATGTTAAATTTCATTACAATTTTTTATAAATAGACATTTCATAAATGTTAATATTGTAAATTCGTATTATTTTTAATTAAACAAAATATACAAAAATTTGAAATTAATTGAAATTTTTTATTAAACATTTAAGAATATGTAAATATAATTTATTTTAATTTATATGTAAATTATAATTAAGCTAGAAATAGAAAAAATTTATAAATATAAAAAAATTGACAAATAAAAATAATAATTTTAATTTTTTCTAAAAGTTTTTCTTAATTACAAAATTTGCGTTAAAATTAATTGTATTTTTTTCAAATAAAATTAATTTTATAATTCTTTGATATTGCAATTTTAATTATTAATTATAATACTGTTTAATATAGAAAATTTTCTGTAATAGTGTATATTATTATTAATAATTAATAATTTATTAAAAAGCTCAACGTTTAATTAAACAAAAAAGTAATATTATTATTTCTTATTCATAATTTTATAATCATTCAAATTTAATTTTTGTTTATTGTAATTTCATTTAATTAATACAATATTAAAAATATTTTCTAATTGGAATTTTGATTATAAAATTTATGAATATGTGTAAAAAGAATTTGATTATTAATATTATTTAATTATTTTATGGTTCATAAAAATGTCTTTTCATTAATAAAATTTTAATTTCATTCATTATTAATTAAAATCTTCATTAAATTATTGGTAAATTTATAATAAATTCTTAAGACATTATATATTTTACAGAATTATGTTCTTAGACCCAAATATCTTTCACCCAATAGATTTTTTCCATAAACAAAATATACCCCAAAACGTTTATTTCCCGGGCCTTAAATCCAAACAATCTCGCTCTTACGACGCTACCACCGAGCCGCCTCCGGAGCCACCCTCCATCCCTTTCGCTCCCGTCTTCCATCCGCAACACGCGCCCGCTCCCACCGAGGTGCCTGCCGCGTTTCTTTGTCTTCCCCAGTCGAGATTCAGCCCCATTTTATATTATATTGATTTAAGATGGCTGAGGAACGCCGCACCGCCGTTATCCGCCAAACCGTCAGACGTTGCGTCTTGCGTCGGCGACGCGGCCCGCTAACGGGGTGGAAAAGGAGCCGACTAGCGGAGGTGGCGGCGGAATCGCGCGGTGCGCCCCCGGATTATTCAAGCGGGCCAAAGTTTTCGAATATATTAAACCAGTAATCTGAAGTCACAGGGAGTTGAATTTCGTGCGCCAAGTTAGATTAATACCTTGAATTTAGAATTTAGTTGGCTGCGTCTCGTTATTTATGCCTGAGAGCGTCTTGAGATGTATAATTTCGACGTAATATGGAATAAGATTACCATCTATATCCGGCGGTGCTCGTTGGGGTGGCTTACGGGGGGGTGGCTGGGCGGTGGGGATTTTGGGGTCGCTTTGAATTTCGCAAAGATTTCACGCCACCGAGCTTTGCCGCCTGTCAAGGTGCTTCTCGAACGCTCTGATGGGATTAATACAAATAAATTCCCGTGTACTACTTGAATTACTTGTCCCCTTTAATATTCATGAATCGCAATGCGAAGACATCTTATGTGCGGGGTTCTTTGGGACATTCGAGAAATGTTTGATGGAGTTGGGTCCCGTGATTTAATTTTATCCGGGCACCGTGTGTGTGTGTGTTTGTTTTTGACAAACCGGATGCAGGAACTAAATTACTTGAAACTTTGGCTTCCGCTAAGTGTTCAAGACTTAACGTCAATAGTAAGATACAATTTGATCGTTAGTAATTTCACTCTGGCTAACGAGTTTTAAATTAATCAACGGTAATTAGAAATGTTTCGCGACGTTTCAATTAATAACTAAATAAATGAAACCATTCACGAAAAATTTTTACCACATTTCAGTTTAAATTGAACAAAGTTTTAAGTAATCTTTCATTTCATATATAATTAAATATATTATAAATATATAAATTAATTAATTCTCTTCAATTAATAAATGAAATAACTGAAACCATTCATGAAAAACTGTCAACTTTTCAGATTACAATAAACGATATTATAATATTTTTTGCTTAAAAATTAATAAATTCATTAATCAATTAAATATATAATTTATTAATCATTTCATTAATTAATTATATTATTGATTTATTATTTTATTTATTTAAGAATTATTCTCAATTAATTAATTAAAAACAGTTATGAAAAATTAATTAAACTTTCTTAAAAAAATATTTTAAACAGTCTTTTACATAAAAATTAATAAGTTTATACATAATTAAAATGTGTATTTTAATAAACGTTAAATAAATTATTTAAATTATTAATTAACTTTTTTATTTATCTATGATAAAAAATTTTCTCTTCAACTATAAATATAATAACTGAAACTATTCATGAAAGACTCTTTCAACTTTTCATAATAAAATAAATAAATAATTTTTACTTAAAATTAATAAACTCCTTAATCAATTAGATACATAATTTATTAATCGTTTCATAAATAATATATTATTGATATATTATTTTATTTATTTAGGACAGTGAAATAATTATACTCCAATTAATTAGTAATAAATTAGACAGTAACTGAAACCGGTCATGAAAAATTGTTTCGACTTTTCAAATTACAAAAAAAAATATTTTAAAAAGTCTTTTACTTACACAACTAAAACCATTCATCAATTCAACGTTTCCTATTACAATAAATGATATTTTAATAATTTTTATATAAAAATTAATAAATCCATTAATCAATTAGTTAAATATATATTTAATTAATAGTTTCATCAATCAATGGATGTTATTGATTTATTATTTTGTTTACATAGGATAGTAAAAAATTACTCCCCAAATAATTAATAATAAATCGAAAATTACTAAAAACAATCATCAAAAATTATTTCAACTTTTCAGGTTCCAATCAACAATATTTTAAATAGACTTTTAGTTCATAAATAAATTAAATGTATATTTTAATAACCGTTTAATAAATTATTTACATTATTTATTAATTTATTTTATTTATCTATGATCAAAAAATTCAATCAAAAATTTTCCCTCCAATTATAAATACAATAACTGATACTTAAAAATTAATAAATACATAAATAAATTAATTAATATATTTTGTGATAAATATAATAAGTAATAAAAGATAAAACTAAATATTTAATTTAGATAATATTACTATATTAGTACTGATATTTTTACTGCATATTTTATTAACATTAAGCATTTTACAACTTAATTTACTAATTAACTAATTGTTTTACAACATTACTTTTAAATTGTTTACGTTCTTTAGTCTAATATAGACTTTATGGTCGTCACCCTTTTAACGTTTTATTTCTTGTTAATAGCACTTTATAACTGTTGATGGTTCTAATTTTAGATGCGCCATAAATATTCATGCATGTTACACATCACATTCATTTCCTTCTACATACATATGTAGATAAATTTATTAACTTCAAGTTAGTTACAGAACTGATTTTATGATCAATAGTAACGTTCGTTAATTTATAGGTAAATTAGTTTTTATATAATTAAAGCATTGGTTACTAAATCAATATTTGATTTTATTACATTTCTGATTAAACAGACATCACGTTAATTACATCAAATCTAGAATTCTCTCATTAACTAATACTAATTACACAACTTCCGTTACTATCAGAAAGTTTTTTATGCTCTTTCTAATTTTGTCGTTTATTTTTGTAAGTTCAAGAAAAACTTACACAAAGACGAACTTCTTTAGAAAATAGAAAATGTTGAATAGTTAAATTCAAACTAAGAAATATTACTTTTTTCTGAACACAATACAAAAAACATAGAACAAACAACAATTTTTATCAGTCATACATAATATTTTATTTGACTCTACAAAATAATAAAAAAATAAAGAAAATCAAAATAAATAAATGTAACATTTGCGTTGCCCTGTATATTTTTACACCCTGCGTGAGTGTGCAATTCTGTAGCGCCATCAATATTTTCAACCTGGTCCGCGCTTCCCTTCCATTCTTTTCCTTTTCACTCTTTCACCGGACCAAAATATATGGGGACGATAAAGAGGGTGTTAATATTTTAAAAGAGGAAAAATGAAAGAACTGGACCAGCGCATGTCAGATAAAAACCCCCGCGACTCGCTGCCTTTTTCCACAACGGGTTTTTAAAACGCCACCATCTTTGATATATGTCGGTTTGATTGGGGGACGACCGGACACGATATTACTTCTTTGTATTTAGTGATCAGTGACATTGGATTACATCGATTTGATGGATTAAAACTATCTGCACATCTTACTGCTTAGGTAAGATTTGACTGTGATACTTTTTTTGGGCAGGGGCTGGTCGTAATGGTCATTCTCCTTGTTATCTCTCAGGATCTATTACAAACTAAATAATCAGGTTCCACAACTAACTATTCCCATGTAAAACCTTAGAAACCTTAAGTCGACCATTGACCACTGGTCATTGAAAACACCCTTGAGGTGTTGGCAGGTGGTTGATTTTATTTGGGGCACACCTGAAGGGCAACTTACTGATTTGTAAAAATGTTTACGTAATCATTTTCGTGTCGCTACCTAGCTGCGGTTTGTCCGGAGGAAAAATCGGACTTGAGAAATGTTTCTTGTCAAACTGGTCATCGATTGTAGATGTCTTGACCCACGGTCAAAATTTTCCTTATCTGGTTTCTATAAGTTGTATTTATTGTTATCCGACTGGTTGTACAACAACGGAAATGACCTGAATCAGTCATCAAATTTTTATTGTGTAATGTCATATATGTAAATGTTTTACTTGTCGATACAAAAAGAACTAAATTAAAAAAATATTATGTTCTACAACTGATAAGAAATTCATATTAATTGTTGATAAAGAACTTTTTAATAACTGAAAAGTGGTAAAAAATATTATATTATTTTATTAAAATAAACAGGATTTATTGTAATTATAAATAATTACTGTATTCATTTAAATATTAATATTTTTTTAATTTTGTATCCATTTTGTTGATAAAGATAACTATTTAATAATTGAATAGAAGTAGTAAATAAATATTACATTATTCCTTTAAAATAAACAGGAATTAATGACGAAAGTAGAAGATAAACGACAAAACTCAAGAAAACTACAGAATAAATTCATGAAAAATAAATAAATTTAGAAAGTATTTATATATTAATATTTTAATAAATTCGTATTGATTTTGTTGATAAAGAACACTTTTTAATAATTAAATAGAAGTAGTAAACAAATATTACGTTATTCCGTTAAAATAAACAAGAATTAATGACATTAGGCAGAAGATAAACGACAAAACATAAAATGAATTCAGAATAAATTCATGAAAAATAAATAAATTTATAAAATATTTAAATTATATCATATAAAACTAATTATAAATTAATCGTAAGTATCGATTTTGTTGATAAAGATAACTATTTAATAATTGAATAGAAATAGTAAATAAATATTACATTATTCCATTAAAATAAACAGGAATTAATGACGAAAGTAGAAGATAAACTACAAAACTTAAGAAAAATTCAGAATAAATTCTTGGAAAGTAAATAATTTTAGAAAATATTTAAATTACATCACTTAAAAACAAATTATAAACAATTACTTTATTTATTTAAATATAAATATATATGAATATAAATTCATATTGGTTTTGTTGATAAAAATAACTTTTTAATAACTGAATTGGAGTAATAAGGAAATATTATATAATTCTATTAAAATAAACAGGAATTAATTAGTATATGTAGTACATGTCAAAATTTAAGAAGATTTCAGAATAAATTCATGAAAAATAAATAAATTAAGCAAATATTTAAATTATATGTCATAAAACATATTATAAACAATTTCTATATTCATTTAAATAATAATAATTTAATAAATTCATATTGATTTTGTAGATAAAGTGAACTTTTTAATAACTCAATAGAAAGTAATAAGGAAATATTATATTATTCTATTAAAATAAACAGGAATTAATGACGAAAGTAGAAGATAAACTATAAAATTTTAGAAGAATTCAGAATAAATTCAAGGAAAATAAATAAATTTAGAAAATATTTAAATTTATCACATAAAAATAAATTATAAACAATTACAATATTTATTTAAATATTAATATTTTAATAAATTCATATTGATTTTGTTGATAAAGATAACTTTTTAATAACTGAATAGGAGTAATAAAGAAATATTATATAATTCTATTAAAATAAACAGGAATTAATTAGTATAAGTAGAAGATAAATGTCAAAATTTAAGAAGATTTCAAAATAAATTCATAAAAAATAAATAAATTAAGCAAATATTTAAATTATATGTCATAAAACATATTATAAACAATTTCTATATTCATTTAAATAATAATAATTTAATAAATTCATATTGATTTTGTAGATAAAGTGAACTTTTTAATAACTCAATAGAAAGTAATAAGGAAATATTATATTATTCTATTGAAATAAACAGGAATTAATGACGAAAGTAGAAGATAAACTACAAAATTTTAGAAGAATTCGGTATAAAAAAACACTTTTTAATAATTAAATAGAAGTAGTAAACAAATATTACGTTATTCCATTAAAATAAACAGGAATTAATGACGTTAGGCAGAAGATAAACGACAAAACATAAAATGAATTTAGAATAAATTCATGAAAAATAAATAAATTTATAAAATATTTAAATTATATCACATAAAAATAAATTATAAACAATTACTATATTTATTTAAATATCAATATTTTAATAAATTCATATTGATTTTATTGATAAAGATAACTTTTTAATAACTGAATAGAAGTAATAAGGAAATAATATATAATTCTATTAAAATAAATTGGAATTAATTACTATAAGTAGAAGATAAATGACAAAATTTAAGATTTCAGAAAAAATTCCTAAAAATAAATAAATTAAGAAAATATTTAAATTATATGTCATAAAACTAATTATAAACAATTACTATATTCATTTAAATAATAATATTTTAATAAATTCATATTGATTTTGTAGATAAACTTTTTAATAACTCAGTAGAAAGTAATATGGAAATATTATATTATTCTATTAAAATAAACAGTAACGAATGGCGATAAGTGGAAGATTCAAAAAAATTCAAGAAGATTTCAGGATAGATTCATGAAAAAAATTCAGAAAATGTTTACATTATATCACATAAAACTAATTATAAACATTTTCTATATTTAATTACATAAACATAAGTATATAATTATATAAATATATAATAAATATACTTTATTTTCAGATAAAAATGATTTGAAATAAATATTAAAAATTAATTAACTATATTTTTCGGATTCCGGAGTGTAATTCTATCTAATTTCATAAATTTCATGTGTTAACATTTAATTAGAAGGTATTAATCGAAACAACCCAACTAAAGACAATCGTAAGGGTATACCACTAATAAAATATTTAGGTAATAATCACCGTTATCTTGGCGATTCGAATGAACGGACGACCCGAAAGCGGACAAGGAAACGGGCGCGTGGCCCCCATCGCGGGACCGTGGGGGGCTTACAAAATGGAACTTTGCCAATTTAAATGATAAAACGATACTATTAACTTGACTGGAAAGCATTACGATAAATTAAACCAAGATTTTAACCTAAGGTAGCCTCCGGACCGGTGCAATTTCTAATAACAATGGTTCATTAACTTGGACTGTTCACCGGTGCGGGGTGGCACGGCTTGGGGGTTGTGTGGATGTAGAAATTTGTCTAAATGCTTTCCATTAATAAGATGTTTTAGTTGTGTCTGGATTTAACAAGATCTTAAGATGAATAGATGCTATAAATTGTCTTTTCCCCAGTCCTTAAAATTTATAAGATGTCTGAAGATTTTATAAATAGGAATACACAATTTATTAATTTAATAATAACATTTTACTTCTTTTTATTTACTCCAATGTTGAATGACTTAATAAAGATTGATTATCAGCATATTGGATCATTTACTTCAACGTGGAGTAACTTGATCTTCCATGAAAGTAACGACGTTAGTTCCTAATTTGAATATTAATACCCAAAGACGTGTGCCCCATTTTTGAAGGGGTACAAACCATCTGTCAATAAGACGAGGGTCCATCGAACTCAACTGACCAGTGGTCAATGATACAAACTAGTTAAATTTCTTTCTGTATAATTCCATGGGAATTTCGTAGTTACCAAACCAGATCGCAAGACAGTGGAACTGGTATTTTTAGTAACGTAAAACTAATTCAGTTTCACCGGGGCTTGTGTGGGGTGGTTAGCTGCCTCGCGCATAATTAGGGAAATCAACGAAACGCTCGCAGTTTCCGTAATCCTCGCGTTGCCGGGGCCTTTTTCTTCCGAACTGTCGGCACTTGACAGATTTAATTAGGAAACTTTCCAATGAAATTAATTCCCAACTTCCTCCCGGCCTCCGCAATTTCATATCCTTCAAGTTATCTATATTATAATTCCCCCCGAGCCACCCCCCCTCGCACAACACCACTCCCCCACGCCTCGCACAACTTCGTCCATTGTTATACACATTTTGAGCCCGGCAGTGGGAAGCCGGCTGAATTATTTCCCCGGCTAAGAATCCCGCTGGATTTCCCCAAGGAAATCGACTTGGCCGAAGACTTTATCGAATAGTTGCCTCTTCGACTGCCCGAGCAATTCGGACTTCGATTAATACGGACGAGTATCTTGTGCAACGGACCAACTTTGTTCGACAAGATATTTAATCATCCGGCTCGCAGCTGCACCTCTCCCCGATGTTCGGTGGATTTTTCGTCCGGCCGCAGAACGTTACAAACATTCCTCTTTGAATTGATTCGAAATTGATATAACGACATTTATTTGCCTTTAAAACATTATGGTTTCCGAGTATTTAATATATTTTTGTTTCTTGATAGTATAATATTATGTGGGGGTGGGAAGGGAGACAGGGAAATTGCTACCACGAAACGTGTGCACACGTTTTGGCACCAGCAACGTATAATTAATCATCATATCGCAGGGGCCCGTGACACGGAGCATCAAGGCGCTTACTTAAGGTTCGCTTAATTTCCTTTGCCTACGAAGGAGGTATTAGGCTGCTCCACAGGGTCGGAATAGAGGAAATTTGGTAAAAATCGTTAATAATATTTTAAATTATCTAACAAAAAGAGAACCTATTTCAATGATGATTAAAATTTCCTTTTAATGTGTTAAAATCAATATCAAAGTAGAAACGAGGATGGATTAAAAGCAAAGAAAACACAAACATCAAAAAGGATATGGATAAATGTGGAATACGATAACGTAGGTTGGCAAGATTAATATTTATGATGAGTGTAGTTGACCAATATGGAAATCAAATGAATAGGAATTTAAAGTTGTGATTGCTGAATGTCTCAATTTCCCTTTAATCCAACATTTATTTTTAGAAACTATTGAAATCATGATATTCCATAATTTCCTTACCAAAACATATGAAGAAATTTAATTAAATTAATTAAATAGTTAAATAAAACATCATTGATAACAAAAATTATATTCTTATTTTTATTTATTTAATTTCTGATAATTTGAGAACGATTTTAAATTTAATTTAAATCAGTTGACAAAAATGTTAATTAAACTAAATATTCTATAGATTAAGGATATACTCCTCAAGGATTTTAAAAAGAGAGAAATGACCCAAATTTGATATTCTGTTATTGTTTTTCCTTAAAAATAAAATCTAAATGAAAGAAAATTTGCTCAGATTAATCACTTCCTAAATTAAAATTTAATTTCTGCCAATTTTAGAAGAAAAATAAATGATTTATTCAGAAATTAGATAATTAGAATGAATGTTTTATAAATTAGAAATCTCTTTTTATGGTTTTAAAAGACTTTTACGAATAAAAATAATCATTTTCGTTTATAAAGTATTTATAAACAGATGATAAAAAAGTTAATTAAACTCAATATTCCATAGATTAAAAATTAAAAAAAAAAACGATTTTAAAAACTGACAAATAACTTTCAAATCTGATTTTCCATTATTGATTTTACTTAAAAACAAAATCCAAATTAATGAAATTTTATCTATATTAAGTACTTTTTAAAATAAAATTTAATTTCTGACAATTTTAAAAGACAAATAAATGATTTTTTCAGAAATTAATCAGAATAAATTGTTATAAATAAGTTGAAAATCTTTTTTTATAATTTTAAGAACTTAAAAAATGCTTTTTACGAATAAAAATGATCATTCTCGTTTATACTGAAATTTCAGATTACAAAAAGGTTAAACTAAATATTTTATAAATTAAATATATGCTCCACAAATGATTTTTAAATCTGATTTTCTATTATTGATTTTACTTAAAAACTGACTCCAAATGAAAGAATATTCACTTAAATTAATCATTTTTTAAATTAAAAGTTAATTTCCAACAATTTTAGAAGAAAAATAAATGTTTTTTTTCAGAAAGTAATTAGAATAAATATCCTATAAATTGAAAATCTACTATGACATATTTATTTAATTTCTGATAATTTGAAAACGACGATAAATGTTTTTTGTTTAAATTAATTAAATCAAATGTTCTATAAATTGAAAAACTCTTTTTGTATGAATTTAAAATCTTAAAAAAAGACTTTTACAAATAAAAATTATCAAGTCGTTTATACTGAAGTGTTTAAATCAGATAACAAAAATGTTAATTAAACTAAATATTCTATAAATTAAGAATATACATCTCAAGAATTTTAAAAAGAGAAAAATGACTTTCAAATTTGATATTCTATTATTGATTTTACTTAAAAATAAAATCCAAATTAAAGAAAATTTACTTAGATTAACCACTTTTTAAAGTAAGATTTAATTTCTAATAATTTTAAAAAGGAAAATAAATGTTTTTTGCAAAAAATAATTAAATTAAATGTTCTATAAGTTGAAAATCTTCTTTTTTATGATTTTAAGCGTTTAATAAAGTCTTTTACTGAAGTATTTAAATCAGATGACAAAAATGGTAATTAAACTAAATATTTTATAAATTTAAAATATGCTCCTCATCGATTTTAAAAACAGAAAAATAATTTTCAAATTTGATGTTCCATTATTGATTTTATTTAAAAGCAAAATCTAAATGAAAGTTAATTAACTTAGATTAATCAATTTTTAAAATAAAATTTAATTTCTGACAAATTTAGAAGAAAAACTAGAAATTATTATTACAAATTAATTAAAATAAATGTTCTATAAGTTGAAAATCTTTTCTAATAATTTTAAGAACTTAAAAAAAGTTTTTTACGAATAAAAATGATCATTGTCGTTTAAACTAAAATTTTTAATTCAGATTACAAAAATGTTAATTATACTAAATATTTTATAAATTAAATATATGCTCCACAATGATTTTTAAATCTGATTTTCTATTATTGATTTTACTTAAAAACTACAAATTTACTTAAAATAATCATTTTTTAAATTAAAATTTAATTTCTGACAATTTTAGAAGAAAAATAAATGATTTTTTCAAAAAGTAATAATAATAATAAATTGAAAATCTCCTATGACACATATTAGCCGTTGTCTCTCGTATTTCAAGCCGTCATACTTTATTTTCTGCCATAAAACATCCATATTGTGCCCCAGGCCCATTCAGCAACATATTTGATTGTTAGCCAAACTTAATATGCACCATTTGTACGACACTTTAGCAAGTTTCGAAGGGAGATGAGTCTTCCGAGTTCGCCCCTGTGCAGCGGGCGAGATGAGGTGTAGCGCCCCCAGAGCGGTGTACGCTTTCAAAATGGCTTCCATGTAAATTACACAAAACTTAAGACAACGAAATACGCGAATATTGAGTTAGCGACGTTACCCGGCGCCGGATGCGATTCCGGG
The DNA here is from genome assembly GCF_024364675.1 of Aethina tumida. Classification (NCBI taxonomy): domain Eukaryota; kingdom Metazoa; phylum Arthropoda; class Insecta; order Coleoptera; family Nitidulidae; genus Aethina; species Aethina tumida. The sequence continues at coordinate 15,129,864 of NC_065440.1, read as the reverse complement.
CTTTACGACCGCCATCGTTTAGTGCCACAATGCCGTGACTGGCACACTTCCAAATTGATTTTGTGCGCTATTCCTTCTCTGCACTGCTAATGTTCACACTAAACTTGTTACTCAAGGAGGAACGTTTCAGTTCGAAAAATACAAGTTTAAAACAACCCGCCGGTGCATTTAGGGTCCTAATTAATTTCACATCACCCCATTCTCCAGACCTGGTGGAATAAACAAACGTGGAGATTTGTTATCGACTGCTCCTAAATCCCTGGAATTCATCCTCGACCGAAATAAACGGGCATAACTGTCTTGTTCGAGCCACTAAAAATCCAGTAAAGTTAATTAAGCATCCAAAATGGCCGAATTTATCGCCATTAGTCCCCCTGCTACCTAAAACTATAAAACAAGAGGCATTAGACCGTCTGACATGTTCAGTTTGTTGGGCGCGAGGGAAATTGCATTAATCAAGCCGCACGGGGTGCCTTCAAGGAATTTCTGGATTAATAAAACGCAATAACTGCGTCTTGGATTTTAGGTGGATTAACGTTATTAACGTGAACAGCACCAAATTGTTTCCACCCTTGGCCGTAAAATCTCGTTTGGCAACATTATTTTCCCATGCACAGTTTCTCCAAATCCAGATATGCACAATTATAATATTGTAACACTGACCTAAGGTCACTTCACGACTGGGGGGTAAACAGCCCTCTAGAAATAAAGAAGTTGCAGGTGAAATGCACCCTTTTGTAACCTGTTTAACCTGACTAGACTTTCTCTAAGTGTTCTCGAAGATACCGGGGATCTTTTTAACTTTTTTTTTCTGCATTATTATCATTGTAAGCGTGTCGTCGAGGGTTGAACGGTGCCGCAAGGGTTGAGGTGATGACCATTGGTCAATGGGGCTAGATTTGAAAATTAGAATTTGTCTGGGAATTTAAACTTGAAAAACTTGATACTGTAACTGATTTTAATTGAATATTTCGTTGGGTATGAATTTAATTTCAACGGTACGATAACAAAAAAATAAATAAAACAGATAATATTTAAATATTTTATTTTGGAAAATAATATTATATTTTAATTTTTTTATTTGTAAATAATAAATTACTTTATATTTAAAATTTTTGAATAGCCTAAAATGGTATAAATTTTTTGTGGGTACAAAATAAAAAAATAAATTATACATTTTTCTTCAATGTTTTATTTCTAATAGAATAAATTGAAACATATTTAAAGTAGAACTTAAAATAAAAATATATATATATATATATATATATATAGATTTTATAAACCATTTTTTTAATTTTTTAATTTTATTGGTAGTAAATAAAATTACGTATTTTTTATGTGACCCCTTTTAAATTACATGCAAATCAAATACATTACATAAAAGAAAAACAGGTTAGATATATTTCTAAGGGGCCCGAAATTCACCTGTAAGAAATTCTTCAACGAAAGGGTGTTTCGACCCGTTTACCCGTCAAGAAGTGACCCGAGATCAACAATTCACAATTTTACATATCTGGATTTCGGTTTAAAATCGAACATGGGAAAGTAATGTTGCCAAACTGGATTTCAATGTATGGATGTGCTTAGAGTTACAAGTTTTATGAGTTGAATATGTGATTCAGTCAAAGCGGTGGTTTAATATTTGTCGGACGAGCAATATTTAAACAAGTGTGTTACGTGTGAAGTTCGAAACTTGAAAAATAGATTAATTAGTGAACTCTGAAGTGATGAGTTTAAATTGCGTTCAAATGTTTAACGGGCGTGCGAGTTTGTGTGTAAAGTTTTGTTCTTGTGGAAGAAGTTGTGTTAGTGAATTACAATGGAATAATACATATTTTTTGCATTTATAAAATTGATTTTTAACATCTCTTAAATACAGAAATACATTTTTTATAAATAATTTAACCTTATTGTATTACGGATAATTCTAAAACTATTTATTCTAAAAATTTTCTTTCCAATAGAAATCATTTTAAATTTGTTATATTACATTTTCTTACAATTTTTATAAAAAATAATTAAAAATACATTGATACCAAGCTACTATTAAATTTTTCAAAAATACAAATATTTGTTTAAATATGTTAATAATTTTAATTGTTATCAAATCAAGTCAAAAATATAAAAACATAAAAGAAAGCAAAGCTTTTGTAAATTTATTAGAAATTAATAATTAATTAATTATAAGATAATTAAATACTAAACATTTTTAAATATTAAGTAGGTTTCTTGTAAAAAGAAAGACCTATTTAAATAAAATATTATAAATATATTGATAAATTAGTTTTTAAAAATTGTATATAATAATTTTAATTATCCAAAAATAAATAAACACAATTATTTTTGGCTAAAAAATATTGTTCAAATAATATAAAATAATTAAATCCTTAATAACCGTTTTAATTTTGCCTTTGTTGAAAAATAAATTACAACCATCGAAAACTAATAAATTAGTTTTTATAAATTATATACAATATTTTTATTAATATAAAGTGATTAAAAACAATTATTTTTTCCAGAAATAATTATTTCAAAAATAATTTTTCATAAAATAATTAAATTATTAAAGTTATTTGAATTACAATTTAAATTGTAAAGATTCTTATTTATACTCGTTACTTAAACATTAAAGATTATTTTAATACAGAAATAAATATATACGAAATATAAAATTAATTATTTATAGAATAATTAAATTATTAAAAAAACTACTTAAAATTTGAATATAATATAGATATAGGAATTAATAATCAAAAATTATTTAGATAGAATAGAATTATTATAAGATAATTATTTTTTTTTTAATTTTAATTTACTTCTAAAAATACGAAAACATCTACTTAAAATTTGAATAAAATATTATAAATGTATTTTAATAAATTACTTTTCGGTTAATTGTTTTATATTAAATTAAATTAATTATTATTATGTTATTAAAATACATATTTTGTTATTAAATTATATTACTAATATTTCAATTAATTTTTTTATTATTATTTTATCAAATACTTTAAATCAATACCAAAGGATAAATTTATTTTAAATTAATTAGAAATTAATAAAAAGTAAAATTATTATAAATTAATAAATATAAATAATAAATAAGTTAATCAAAAATCTTTTTAATATTAATTTTCATATAAAAATAAAGACAAATACGAAAACATTTACTTAAAATTTGAATAAAATATTATAAATATATTTTGATAAATTATTTTTCTGTTGTTTTATATAAAATTAAATTAAATATTATTATACTGTATTAAATTTTTATATTATTAAAATAAATAATTTATTAATAAATTATATTACTAATACTTCAGTTAATTTTGTTTTTCTTATTATTTTATCAAATATTTTGAATCACCGGCAAAAGTTATTTATAAAGAACAAATTTTTATTATAAATGAATAAATATAAACAATTATAAATTAATTAAATTATTAAAGACCTTTTTAATTTTAGTTTTATTGTAAAAATAAAGACAAATACAAATATCTACCCAAAACTTAAATACAATATTATAAATATAGTTTAATAAATTAATTTGTTGTTAAGTTTTTTATATTAAAAATGACATAATATAATATTTTTTTTAATAATATACAAATATTAAAATCAAAAATCTTTGAACATATATTTTATCAAATATCTTAAATTATTCGCAAAAATATTTATATATAATAGATTTTTATTATAAATTAATATGAATTAATTAATTATGAAATTAAATTATTAAAGATCAAAGTTTTATTGTAAGAAAAGGCAAATACAGATAACTAAGTAAAATTTACATTGAATATTTCAATAATATTAATATACAAAATTAAAATTAAATATATTTAAAAGTTTGAAAGATGTTATCACAAATTTTAAATAAATTAAATATAAAATAATTATATTAATTATATATTTTTAATACTATTATATTTTCTTGAAAAAAATGAGAACATATAGAAATTAAGTTTACATAAAATATTATTAATATAGTTTAATAAAATAGTTTGGTTATTCTTTATATTCAATAATTTCAATTTAAAGTATTTTATTACTTTTTAAGTTTTATATTAAATTAATAATTAATTATTAGCTTTCTATTATTTTTTATGTTTATATGATATATTTTCATTAATACACAATAATTAAAAATAAACATCTTTGAAATTACAAGGGTTTTTGTCAAATATTTTGAATCAATTTAATTATCATAAATTATTTTAATTGCACTATTTAACATATTTATATCGTATTTTATACGATAAAATAAAATATCAATTAACTTTTTCAATTAAATTTTTCAACCCTAATCTAATCTAATTGAATTATACATATTAATAAAATTATTTTATTAACAAAAAAAAAATAACAATATAATATAAATACATAGAAAGTAAAGTTTAAAATAGATAATTACTGAGTTTTATCAGTAAATTATACTTTAATTATTCTAATTTATTTAATTCTTGTAATTATTTACTAAATAAATAACTAGGGAGTTACTAACATTTTAAACCGATTAAATCGAGAACACTTAAGCATCTTACCCAACGCCGACGTATGAATATTAAACGGATCTTACATTACATTAGTTGCAAACCCGTACAGGGTCTATATTTAAACATATTTCTACATAAACCCCATATCCAGCCGTAGCCCATAACATGAATAATTGAGTATAATACAATACTTAGTATAAACATTAATTAAAGCGTTGTCAAGAAGTTTCGCACGGCTCGAGGAGCGTACACGTAGGGACTTGAAGGGGCGGGGGCGGCCGTAGCCGAAACGCATTAAGAAAGTCTCTAATTAAACCCCGGGAACATATCATTAATTAATCCGGAATCAAAACAGCCATTAATAATTCCCGCCGGTGCGGCACACGGGCGCGTAAGGAGCTCCGGGGGCCCCGACCCAGTCGGCAACGTCGCACGAACGCGACCCCTTTTAAAACTTTTCCCCGGGCCCGGCGGTGGGACGGAGAGGGTTGCCCACCTTGCCACCCCGTCTTATCCCCACCACCGCAGAAAGTAGTGCGGACGGCTGTGGCAGGGCCATTTTTAAAAGCCCACCCGGTCCCGTATCCCGAACGAAACGCGACCCTAACGCCGGACGACTTAGGGGCTGCGACGGCAGGGAAAACTCTCGCACTCTCGCCCTGGATGTAAGACGTGCCATCCTTAATTTTCATTGGTAGACGGCCGTTACCTTGGTAACCGCGAACTAAGGCGTGGTTCGAGCGTGCATCAATAAACTTAAGAGCGGCATTTATCTTGGGGCCGCGGGCCCGGGGCAAAAAGCGGGAGAATTCGAACCGGCAGCGCATCCCCCGTGCCCGTCCTCGCCATCCCCCCAACCTCCAACGAGTCGACGGGCCGTGTGCGGCGGAGTGTATTGTCGATTGAATGGGGGGACGCAAACGGAGAAGAAAGAGCCCGTGTGTCACATGTCATCAAAGGGAGAGATAAGTTGGAAGTATCGCGTACTTGAGGTGTTTCATTCGGCCGAACGGCCTTTTATCTCGCCATTTATTTATAGTTCGATGCCGTTCTTAAGATCCGACCCGTCTACGCTTTTGATCGGTCAACAGAAGAGTTTCCCCGCATCTACCCCCGCACAACGGTTTCGCTGATAACGCCGCCAGACTTGAGCGGACGTATGAATGGGGTCGGTGTATCAAGAATAAGAAAGTCGTTTGTTTGCTTTGCACTTGACAGAAATGGACAGAAAAGCTACCAGTACAATTAAACCGGATAATTAACAATCAAGAAGTGCTTACCCAATTCAAACGTCTTCAGCCTCATCTATAACAACATTAATGTGTCAGCAAATAAAATTATTATATTACGTTATTATTAAAAAATTTACATCGTTTCTTACTGATTTTAAAATGTTTAAAACTCGTAATAATTATAATAAGAGAGCTAAAATTAATTAAATAATTAATTTAATAATTGTATTAATTGTATAAAAGATTGAACATTTTTAAATTGTTGTAATTGTTTTAATTATCAATATTAAAATAAATTTACTTTTATTTTATGTTTTTGCCATAATAAATAATATTAATAAACTTTCAAAAATAAACAGTAATTTTAAGTAACTAATTTTAAAACAATAAAAACATAAATATTCCCATAATTAACTATAAAAATGAAGTAAATTAATAATTAATTTAGTAAATATTATTTAAAATATATTTATATTCAAAAAATAACAAATTTATAAAAAGTATTCTGTTATAATGGACGACCAAAATGATAATTTATATTTTGATAATAATTAAATTATAGCAAAAGTTTGATTTTAGCTTTAATTACTCTATATTCGCCCCATTGATACAATAGTACAGAGAATAATTAAATCATTGATTAAAATTTTAATAAAAACATTTTAAATAATAAAATATATTGAATAAAATTTTTCTATATAAATTTATTATTAACGAAAAACATTTATATGCACTTTTATTGCATTCGAAAATATATTTTATTAAAAAGTTTAAAGAATGAACTTAAATTGTAAAATTAAAAGTGAATTATATAAAAATTATCTATAATTACTTATAAAATGAATTAAATTATATAAAGAAAAAACAGTTCAACAGTTATTCTTTGAATATTGTATATATATATATATATATATATATATATATATATATATATATATATATATATATATATATATATATATTATCATTTAAAAAATATTACTATCAATAAATAAAAGTTAAATATGAGATCAAATAATTTATTTCAATTTTATTAATTGTATGAAATTGCGCACATATAAGCATAAAATAGCAAATATAAACAAGTAATTATTTTTAAATTAAATATTATATAATAATATTGAAACAAAATGAATAATTTAATAGTATTTAGCAATTTAGTTCAACTATAAATACTATTGCTCACTAATCACACAAAACTTAAACAGAAATTATATTTGTCAAACAATTATACAACTATTTAAACGATATTAAATTTTAAAGAAAAATATTTATTCATTAATCAATAATTAACAGTATTTAATTAATTTAGATAATACCACATTTATATGTGAATTTTGTTAAATACAATAAATAATATAATATATTTAAATACATTTTCTATTGACAAACACAAGTTATTTTTATTTGAAATAAATAAACGGTGATAATTTAAGCTGATTTAATCTATGTAAGAATTAATCATACTTTTATTTAAAAATTCTCTTTTATAATAATGATTTAGAATAATTTCAGGCACGAGATATTTTTAGCTGAAATCAAACAAATAAGATAATTAAAGCTAATTTAATATACTTAATGAGTAATCATAGTTTTAATTAAGATTTTTTTAATTTAACTCTTTTTTACATGAATTATTTAGAGTATTTTCATTATCAAGCTATTTTTAGCTGAAGTTAATAAGCTAAGATAATTAAAGCTAATTTAATGTACACAATAAGTGATCACATTTTTAATTAAGATTTATTTTAATTCAAAACTTTATTTTATAATAATTATTTAGACTATCTACAGAAACAAGATATTTTTAGCTGAAAACAAAAAAATAAGATAATTAAAGCTAATTTAATCTACGTAATAAATAATTATAGTTTTAATTAAGATTTATTTTAATTTAAAATTCTCTTTTATAAAAATTATTTAGATCATTTTCATTAACAAGATATTTTTAGCTGAAATCAATAAGCTAAGATAATTAAAGCTAATTTTAATTTACATAATAAGTAATCATATTTTTAATTAAGATTTATTTTAATTTAATCTTCTCTTTTATACAAATTATTTAGAGTATTTTAATTAACGAGATATTTTTAGGTGAAATCAATAAACTAAGATATTTAAAGCTAATTTAATCTACGTAATAAGCCTTATAATATCAAATTAGAATAATTAATATTTATTTTAATTTAAATTTTATAAGAATTTTTAAAATATGTCCCGAAAGAAAATAGTTAAGAAAAATAATATAATATATATAATACGCATTTTATAATAAATTTTTAGAATATTATATAGACAGAAATTAATTTTAACTTTAACTAAGAGAATTAAAGCTAATTTAATCTAATAATAATTGAGATTTATTTTAATATAAAATTCTATTTTATAAACATTTTTTAGAATATTTCCAGAGAGAAAATATTTTTAAATGAAATCAATATACTAAGAAAATCAAAGCTAATTTAATTTCCATAATAATATAAAACTCTACTTTATAAGAATTTTTAGAATATTTCCAGAGACAAAATATTTTTAATTGGAATCAATCAACTCAGATGATTAAAGCTAATTTAATGTACATAATAAGTGATCACATTTTTAATTAAGATTTAATTTTAATATAAAATTCTATTTTATTAGAATTTTGTATAATATTTCCAGAGAGAAAATATTTACAGCTGGAATCAATAAACTAAGATGATTAAAACTAATAATAAATAATTACATATTTTAATTAAGATACATTTTAATATAAAACGATTTTATAAAAATTTTTTAGAATATTTCAGAGACAAAACATTTTTAGCTGAAATCAATAAATTAAGAAAATTAAAACTAGTTTAATCTATATAATAAGTGATCATATTATTAATTAACATTTATTTTAATTTAAAACCTTTTTATATAAAAATTGTTCAGTATATTTTAAGAAACTAGGTATGTTAGTCAAAATAAAGAAACTATGATAGTTAAAATTTAATAATTTTAATTTAAATCACATAATAAGCAATCATATTTTTTAATTAAACATTTATTTTAATTTAACCCACTAATTTATAAATTTATTCAGTATATTTCCTGAAACAAAGTAATTTAAATAATTTTTCGAATTTTAAGTTAATTAAAAATAAATATGTATTGACATAAATAGATTTGTATCGATGTCAAACAAAATTGCCATTTGTACTTCAAACAAAACGCATAACCTCAACGAAAATCCATCGTCAAGCAATTTCGGGCAGTTCGAACGAACACCGAAAGCCTTAGACCACAATCTAGAAAACTATCGCTCAAAATACCCAGCTCCCCCATTCCGAATCCTTGCCGGGATCTAATTCAGTCGATACACAGTCACTTCGTGGAAATCACGACGCCGAAGCTTTGGCAACGGCGCCAGGAATTTTAAGGGTTTATCCTTTCTCTGCGAGGCCGTTTTCGGGGTCCGAGATTGAATTTCTAATATGTTCTGTTTTTGATTAAATTTATGCCGGACGGGGCCCCGGCCAGTTTTCTCCACCTCCCCCGTACCCCAAAACTCACCCTGATCCGAACTATTCGTTTGGCACGGACAACTGTTTCGTTTCGTTCACAATCGCGGACGGAAATTAGAAAAGCGACCCTTGACATTTCTTCTCCTTTCCTCAAACCAACGCCGTTACGGACGACGGTCAATTAGCTCAATTTTTTGAGTTGCAGACTTGATCTCAGTGTCCGGGTGTTCGAAGAATTTGGATAACGGTGCGATCGTCTCCCAGAAAACGGCGTCCGGTCGGTGGAATTTTAGTTTCGTCGGTAAACAGTTTCGAAATTGAGAAAGTTTCGTTAGCAAAATTACAAATTACTTTGCATGAAATATAGCCCACGAATGGTTACGGTTTTTAGTTTATTTTTCGGCCGTCTGTTTCAGATAGTTTAGGCAATTTTACGCAGGATGCTGCTGAATATTTCATAAAATTTAACACTAGTTATATGTATAACTTTCCGATTTTATTCTTTACGAATTGCTAAATATTAAAGTAGGAGTTCCAGTTTGTTAAAACATACAATAATATTTTTAAATATAACTATAAACTCAAATATATTTTATAAAAAAATTATAATATGATTTATAAAATGTTTATTAAAATTATCTGAAAGCTAAAAAACTGAATATAGAAAAATAATCAATAAAATACGAATGAAAAGCTAAGGAGAAAAAACTAGAAAAACTGATCTGAAATATTAAATAAAGAGAATGAATAGAAAATATGTACTCGGAATATTTATAATATGACAATGTAAAACAGATGTGACTGATAAATATTTTTAAAAATACTTCACAAATATGTAATTGATACAAATTTATTTAAAGATTATCTCAAAATTTCAATTATTAAATTTCTTCAATTCAAATACTGAAAAATAATTCATAAAATGTAAAACAATGAATAAATATAAATAATAATAATAAAAAGTATAAAAAATGTGATTGATAAACTTATTTAAAAATAGTCTCAAAATTTCAATTATTAGATTTGTTTAATTCAATATTGAGAAATAATCCATAAAATATAAAACTAAAGATAAATATAAACAATAAATGGAAAATAAATATTAGCAAAAATTATAAATTTAAGGATAATAAAAAATATTAAAAATAATATCAATTATTAGATTTCTTTAATTCAAATTCTGAAAAATAAACCATAAAATATAAACAATAAATGAAAAGAAAATATTAGAAAAAAATATAAATTTAAGGATAATAAAAAATGTGATTGACAAATGTATCTAGAAATAGTCCCAACATTTTAATTATTAGATTTCTTTAATTCAAATACTGAAAAATATTTCATAAATCGTAAAACTATTGACAAATATAAACAATAAATGACAAGAAAAAATTTTAAATTTAAAAGTAATAAAACATTGACAAATTTATCTAAAAATAATTTATAAAATATATAAAATACAAAACTATGGATAAATATAAGAAAAAATAATAAATATATGGATAATGAAAAAAAAATTAAAAATTTATTTAAAAATAATGTCAAATTTCAATTATTAGACTTCTTCAATTAAAACATTGAAAAATAATCAATAAAATATATAAAATTTAAAATTATAAATAACTATAAATTATAAATAAAATAAAGTATAAAAAATGTGATTGATAAATTTATTTAAAAAATAGTCTCAAAATTTCATTTATTTCTTCAATTCAAATACTGAAAAATAAGCAATAAAATATATAAAATATAAAACTATGGACAAATATAAATAATAAATGATAAGAAAATACTAAAAAAAGAAAAATTTAAGGATACTAAAAAATAAAAAAAAGTGATTGATAAATTTATTTAAAAATAAACTCCAAATTTCAGTTGTTAGATTTCTTTAATTCAAATACTGAGAAATAATGACTAAAATATAAAAAATATAAAAGTATGGATAAATATAAATAATAAATCTTAAGAAAATATTAGAAAAAATAGACAAAAAATGCTGATGAAATTATGAAAAGGAAACCTAAAAATATAGAGATGGTAAATAATAATAAACTAGAAAAATTTGATAAAATTCACGGTTAATAAAATTATATAATTATTTTGTACAAATTAATATATTACACAATATATAACTTAAACTTAAGAACAAAAAGCTAAAACAATATTGATTTTGTCTAACTTTATGCAAATAATAAATAATATTAAATGAAAAAATACATATTTATAAAAATAGTTAAATCCAATAGCCAACTTTATACGTTAACGTAACCAAATTATTTTCCCATGATCAAAAACCAAAACCAGCTAGAAAACCTTTTCCAATTCCACCCAACGTGTTATTCCACTTTTCATACAACAAACATAGAATCAAATTAAAATACACCACCATTCAAACTAGACCAGTTTTGTAAATTCTTCAATTATTGAAACCAATTTTGGGGGAACGCCACTCAAAACTGGTCATACTGGAAGAAATAACAACGCATAAACCTGCAACCCTCATTTTAAAGGGGTGCATCCTTTTGTACGGAGCTTTGTCACTGTATTTCTCAAGGTCCGAATCTGGATTGACCGCTGGTCACTGTCGCTTGACCTTTCGCTAGCTGTGAGAAAAACTGCTCTTGTTACTTGGTTTTCTCACCCAATGTGAAGGGTCTAACTGGTTAACTGAAGGGATTTATGTTACTCTAACTACTTCTAGAAGTTTCGAAGAAGATTCTTCTTTATATTTTGAATAATTAACAATTAACAACGGGATAAAACTTTTCTCATTCGCTACGTAGAAGCAAGGAAGTGAATATTAAATAATTTTTTGCTTCAGTTCCTGTTTGTTCCAATGACTCCGTAATTAACTTACCGGACCCTTGTTTACGTAAAACGCGTGGTGTCCATGTTTGTCAGCCGTAATGAAATTACTTAAAAGGGATAACTTGACCTTATTTAAGAAAATTACCTTCACCCCCTCGAACACGCAAGGGTCCGGCCGGAGATATGCGGTCTGGACCTAAGGAACTTAACGACCGCTTCCCGTAACCCGGGAAATTGGGAAAAATTATAAAATTTAAACTAATTACTTGCACCCCATTATTTGCCACACGAGACAGAGAAAAAAAAACCCAAACCTGTTGAAGGCAGTTCATTAAATCGCACCTCATAAAAACTCCCCCCTCGTTAATGCGACCCCTCAAGCAGGTCGATGCGCGCGTGTACCTGAATTTTTTTCCTCCACTATAAAAAACCACCCCAGTTGTCCTGCACCCTCACAGTTTTGTAGGGGAAGGTCGGCAAAGCAGATCATTATAAATTACCGGCAATACAGTTTGGAGCGGCAGTTAACCTACCTACCCTTCAATAGATGGCGCTGCAACGATTAGAAACAATTTAACCTCGATCCAGAAACTTGGGTAAAGTTTCGAAGGAAGTTCGCAATTTGTAAATATCAGCGGAGCTGCGGGATGATTAATTTTAAGAGTTTTAAATTACAGTTTGTTGCCGGAGTTCGTCGTTTTTGTTTTATTTTCGGTTGCATGTCGACAGGTTAAAGTTTGCCAATTTTAAATCCCACCGATTTTTTTTTTGCCTCGCCACTCGCCGTGATAAATGTACGCCAGAATTCCGGCCATTTTAATATTTTTATCGATTCGAACGGTTCACCCTTCTTTTTTACGGGATTGTGTGCTTAAGAGGATGCAGATTGGATGGGGGAAGGAATTTGGGTCCCGCGGGACCGCGTTAAAAGAACTGATTCGAATGCTTTGCAATGAGTCTATTTGGAGTTGCAGTTTTGACGGTAATCATACCAATTTGGACGGAGGGTGAATAAATTCCGAGTCCCGTTTTTAATTTGGTTGCTAATGGAAACAACACCTACTGCCTTGAATGTTCGAATCGATTATTTTTTTTCCCCGTCAACCTTCAAATCTGTGTAATAAGGGACAAACGCAGTTAATAAATGGGAGGATGAGCACGGAGGGTGGACTTCTTTCGGGCTGCTCCTGAACGACAGCCGAATGGGAAATAAAAAGGGGGAAGAGGTATTTTTGTCCGGAGTTTTATCTTAACGGTAGCCGTTTTACGAGATCGTTGCTTAGTGTTTTGCTTTTTATTGAGCCTGGATAACAATGTGCGGGGTGCCCCTGTTTTAAGATAAAATTTCGACTGTTTTGTCTTAAAAGAATAAGTTCAGCTATTAACTTGAATATATACCTATTAATTATGAATATTTCACACGTTAATTATTTTTTTATATAATTATAATAATTAGAAGGCTACTAAGTCTAGATACAAAGTTGAAGAACAATTAATAATTATAAGTATTCTCTTATCTTTTAATCTTTGTTGAATTATATAGATAATTACATAGGTAAAAGAAGATATATATGACTTTTAATATATATATATATATATATATATATATATATATATATGTATATATATGTATATATATATATATATATATATATATATATATATATATATATTAATTTGCAGAGATAATTTCAGAGAAAACTATAAATTTAAGTGTTACCCAATTTATTTCTATATTAACTAACTATATAATTTTTTTTTTTTTTCAAAATTCAACAAATATGATTAAAAATAATTATTTTAATATATTCTTACTTATTTTCATTATTTAAATTCGTATAGATAATTAAATAGGTTAAAGCAAAATATATAAATAATACCCAGTTGACTTTTAATATCTGTATTATCTGTTTTGTTTTCCCAATTTTTCAAATACATAAAAAATAAATATTGGAAATAACAGTTCAAATATTTCATTTATTGCTTTTAAGCTTCTTTAATTTGTACAAATAATTTCAGAGATAAAACAATAAATTTAAGTATTTCCCAATTTATTTCTAATATCTATATTAACTCTATTATTTTTTCTTTTTTCAAAATTCAACAAATATGATTAAAAATAATTATTTTAATATATTCTTACTTATTTTCGTTATTTAAATTCGTATAGATAATTAAATAGGTTAAAACAAAATATATAAATAATACCCAGTTGACTTTTAATATCTGTATTATCTGTTTTGTTTTCCCAATTTTTCAAATACAAAAAACTAAATATTGGAAATAACAGTTCAAATATTTCATTTATTGCTTTTAAGCTTCTTTAATTTGTACAAATAATTTCAGAGATAAAACAATAAATTTAAGTATTTCCCAATTTATTTCTAATATCTATATTAACTCTATTATTTTTTCCTTTTTCAAAATTCAAAAAATGTGATTAAAAATAATTATTTTAAAATATTTTTACTTGTTTTCGTTATTTAAATTCGTATAGATAATTAAATAGGTTAAAACAAAATATATAAATAATACCCAGTTGACTTTTAATATCTGTATTATCTGTTTTGTTTTCCCAATTTTTCAAATACAAAAAAATAAATATTGGAAATAACAGTTCAAATATTTCATTTATTGCATTTAAGCTTCTTTAATTTGTACAAATAATTTCAGGGATAAAACAATAAATTTAAGTATTTCCCAATTTATTTCTAATATCTATATTAACTCTATAATTTTTCCTTTCTCAAAATTCAAAAAATGTGATTAAAAATAATTATTTTAAAATATTTTTACTTGTTTTCGTTATTTAAATTCATATAGATAATTAAATAGGTTAAAATAAAATACATAAATAATACCTAGTTGACTTTTAATATCTGTATTATCTCTTTTGTTTTCCCAATTTTTCAAATACAAAAAAATAAATATTGGAAATAATCTTTCAAATATTTCATTTATTGCTTTTAAGTTTCTTTAATTTGTACAAATAATAAAACAATAAATTTAAATATTACCCAATTTATTTACGATATAAAAAAATTAAGAATAGAAAAATTGCCATTCGTTTACATATTTATTTAGTCACCATTTGATTTGATAGTTGACAAAATACCATAACGAAATCATGTCCCAATATTTAAAATAATTAAACAGCCCCCGCCGCTAATGTAGACAAATTCCATCCCGATCGACTACATCTTCCGGGGCTGACTTCGACTCAGTCGATTAACTGCACCGTAGAAATAATATTAGCGGGGCCCGCCGTCCCCGCGCCCATCCCCCCGACGGCCGCCCCAAAAACTCCGCCACGGCAGCTTTAATTAATGAAAAAGTCGAAGTTTTCAATTTGAAAGAAGTCTATTTAAAATCACCTCCATAGGTCTTCTTAAGTGACGCATTTTTCATTTCGTCTTTTGCGAAAACTTTTAATTAGTAGCGCTCCCGGAACGCGGCCTTGTTTGCGGAGCGACCGAAAAACCTCCCCGATAATTAAAATATCGGAAAAATAACTTTTACGTTGGGCGCCACTTCTTTTTTTGTGGCGGAACAAATAAACGACGCGGCAAGTTAAGACGTCAAACACAATCGGTTTAATTGCGACGTATTTTTCAAAAGGAGATTTACAGACCGAAATCCCCGATCTAGATAAACGCACCCCCGCGTCTCCTGCGCGGCCGGGGGGACGGCGGGGTGGAGGGGGGCGACGTCCGTCCTCCGCCCCGGTTTCTTTCGCTCAGAGGAAAACGAATCGCGGAACAGGGGTGGAAAATAAAAAGGGGAAGA
Organism: Aethina tumida; assembly: GCF_024364675.1. NCBI lineage: Eukaryota > Metazoa > Arthropoda > Insecta > Coleoptera > Nitidulidae > Aethina > Aethina tumida. The sequence continues at coordinate 15,114,051 of NC_065440.1, read as the reverse complement.
ATAATTTTTGTCTTATTTTATCTCTTTTCGCCAAGCGTTCGCCCGGCCGTCTATTAATGCCCGTCCCGCGGCCCCGCGGCCCCGCGGCCCCACCGCGGGAGCGACGCCGACGGTTTTTAATTTTCCTCTGGCCATCGAAGGCTGGTTGAGTAAACTTGAGGGGAGGGTGCCCGTTTGTGTCGCGTTGGCGAAGCGTTTTTACGACGTGCTCGGTGGATGCAGAGAAAAGTTCGCTAATTGCGCAACGGTCGACATTAAGAATAGGTATTAAGGCAATTATAGATGGGCCTATGGTTTGGATATGCAAATTGGGAAAATCTGAAAACACCCTGAAGTCGTCGTTGTTGCTTACTTTAGTCGAACGTATTTTCTTAATTACGAGAATCAATCTCTTCCCTTTGGTTATTTAATTTTTTTATTGATATTCTATATTATTTCTGACAAAAGGTCAATTCCTTTTCGTCATGTTTGGATCTTTATTTCCCCTTTAACAAGAAACTTTCCATTTTTTAAACTACTAGTAATATCTTTAGCTAAAGATTCTCTATCCAAACTTTTAATATTTATCCAATAAACTTCTTATCTTTTTTAGTTATCTTCTAACTTCTATTATTTGTTAATTGTATTCGAATGGAGCTACTTCAAACGCTTTTCCATCATCATTGAATCTCTTCCCTTTGGTTCTTTCCCCTTTAACAAGAAACTTTCCATTTTTAAACTACTAGTAATATCTTTAGCTAAAGATTCTCTATCCAAACTTTTAATATTTATCCAATAAACTTCTTATCTTTTTTAGTTATCTTCTAACTTCTATTATTTGTTAATTGTATTCGAATGGAGTTACTTCAAACGCCTTTCTATCATCATTGAATCTCTTCCCTTTGGTTCTTTATTTATCTTTAATTAAAGATAAGTTTATCCCTAGTTAAGTATTCTAGATTATATCTGAAATAAGATCTTTGTAGATATTTCTTCTAACTGGAGCACCCTAAAGTTATAGTAATTGCTTACTTCAGTCGATTTCCAAATATATTCTCAATTAGGAGGAAAAAAAGTTTAAAATTATAATGATAATTGTCACATAATAAAGAACCTTTTATGGAACAATTGGCTGAACTTTTTGCAAAACGATCCTAAACGTAGATCTATAAATGCGAGCGGGTAAATTTTAATTAGGTGAAATTTACATAAAGAAATTGTGTTTTTGAACAGATAAAAACGTGCCGACATTAAACTTTTACGAGGCACGGGCGAAGAATGAGTGCGCCTGGCGAAAAACAAAAGAAAACTGACACTTGGACAAAAGGTAGTTAAGGCGCTGTTTTGTTTGGCTAGGGGACAAAAGACGACCGACCGTCCCGAGCAAAGAAATAAATGAATTCTGCGAGAGGGTTTTCGGGGGTGCTGCGGGGAGCGGTGGACGGGTGGCAGCCGGGGGGTGGAACGTTAAAAAGATATCACAAAAACAGTATTTACATTCTACGGCTCTTTTGTCTTGCTGAAATACGAGTCCGGGGCGGAATATATTATTGATACCGGATGAGACTAAAACGGAGCGATCTGCGACCATCCATCTCCAAACCTTTTCCTCCTCCATGCTTTCGGCCTGCGAGGCGGGCGCATTTATTTACCTCTTAACACGCCAATTAACACCGGATTTTGTACCTCTCGCTCATGCTACACACGAGCTTAATTCCGCACAATTATTTCCGGAAGGAAAGCAAATCCGCAACTCTTTTGTTTGTTTATTGGGTTTTTTAAACGAGATCTGAAATGGATAATCATAATTTCCACCTTTTGTAGTCTAATACTTATTATTTTCTTAAATATTTCCTATAATCTCTTCTGATTGTGAAGTTCTGATAATTATATCTGTGGTGAAGCTGCTTCACAAGAATTTACATCATCCTTTGACTTTTTTATAGCTCCATCTGGACTTCAAGTTTTACATATATATCTGTCACTTCTATTTCAATTTACTTTTCATTATCAATCAATCTCTTCAATTCCTTTCATTATTGTTTTTGATTGGAGTAACCTTTTATCTTTTATTACTAAAATTCTCAATTAAGACATTCCAGTTATTTTTGGAGGAAAGAAGACTTAAGACTGTTCTCTATGATTTGCATCATTATTTTTAATAGTAATCCTCAGCTAAATTTTGTTAATTATGTTTGGAAACTACTTTATATTAAGTATCTTCTCACTCCATCTTATTAATTTTTTTCTATAAACCAAAACTGGAACTATTATCTTTTTAATACAAATTTAGATTCATTAATTTTTACAGAGCCTTTTCATTCCAGATCGCCGTCCCAGATACGATTCTCCCGCTTTAAAGCAAGACGTCTGGCGTCGAGAAAAGAAGGGAAAGAATCGAGGTTGGTTTTTAAATTGTACATCGAAGCGGGGGCTGTATCGAGGGTGCCGTCGAGGCAAAGAGAGATAAAAACCCCCCCGTCGTGCTTTTCTGCCTTTCTTTTAACTGTTCGGTCGTTTCTTTTTGTTTCTCGCCCGCTCCCATCTCTCGCTCCCAATAAGCATAGCGACGGTTTCGGGGCCAAAACTGAATTAAAATGAAAAATTAAAATGGAATGGCCGTCTTTATTGCAAGAAATTTAAAACGGAATATTTTAAACTGAAATTTACATCGCTGGAAAACTGGAACTGTCCTTGTCTTCTGCGTCGATCCTTCTCATTTTTATTCAGCGATCCGTTTCAGCTGCGAATTCATCTTGCACGGAATTAATGTCTCGAGATTTTTTCTTTTGTTTTTTAGGGAAAATGATACACAATTTTATTTCTTTGAGCTCTTTATTAAAAAGAAAAAGTAATTTTAATTTTCTTCGTTCATAAAATAATCAAATTTCTACATACCACGAGGTAAAAAAACTTTTGGTTCTTAGAAGTGAAAGAATGATTAACCTCAATTTGAGAATTAAACCATTTATTACTTAAAAAATTGAGAATAACAATATAAAGAAATATCTGGAATACATGTTAGATGAGGAAGAAATGCCCATTTAATATTTTGACATGGACAAATGTTGACAAGAAGTTTTTTCTGTTAATAAAAAAAGTTCAACAATGAGTTTTTTATTTCTTTCTTGAATTAAGACTTCTTTTAAATACTGTTCTGTCCAGTTTGCCAGTCTTAACTCATTAATGAAATTCATTGTATGAAGCCTTTTTTTTAATGACTGATCTATGTCCAAACATTTTGTACAAGGATTTTGCTTAATTTCTACATTGGTTCAGCTTTTAGGACGACCTTGACGTTTTTTAGCTTCAAAGCATTAATTGCCACCTTTAAGCCGATGAAATCAAAAACCATTGCCATTTTAAGCTGATTTTTAAACTCAATAGGCAATTTTGAACGAATTATGGCACAATTTTTAAACCCAAAATATGCTTTAAATAAAATGTAGGGAAAAAATAAATAATATACACAGTTGAATAAAAAAAATATTTATTTAAATAACTCATCAATCATTCTCTAGTACCTAAAACCATAAGTACAAAACTCTCACTTTCCTAAGCACGTTCCAATCAACCCCGGCATCCCCTCGCAACGGGCGATCGGAGGGCGATCTTCCGGACCACCCTCAACACAACGCGGGCCCTTCGAGAGGGAAAAAAAATCGCAGACATCTTGAACCCCCCCATCTCCGACAATCGATACGCCGAATTAACGCCGAGTCGGAGAGTGGGAATAAAAAAATTACTACGCCCCCGAAAAACTCGCCGACTCGCCGATATTTATTCCATCACCGCTCGCACCATCCCCACCACCGGCGGCCACCCCTCGATCTGTTCTTTTCGACCCTTTCGCTGTCAGATCCAGGGCGGCCTGAAAAATGAATGAAATTTAAGAAAGGAAATTAAAGAGCGATTTTTCATGGCACGCAGTGATTTGTTTCGTTCCGTCCTACCCATAACCGGGATTCTTTCGACGTCGGGGCTGATAATTATTGCGGCCCCCCCCCCCACTCCGCCTCCTAAGTTTAATTAGTTATTGTTTTTTGGTATTAGGACGAGCGGAGACAGATGGTGGAAGAGAGATTGGCTTTTGGGTTGACTTTTTCCCTGAGCGTCGTTGACAAATTCCCACTTGGCGTTCGAAGGGATGTTTTTCCTTTTCAACCGACTAGATTTTCACGGTTAAAAATGGTCCAAAACTTAAACTTAACAAGCATTAAAAAAAAAATAGATGCAGCCACAATTAACGTGAATAATTGGAAGCTGAAGCCGTGCAGCTCTACTGCTAATTGCATCCATAAAGAATCAGGTAATTGAATTCGCAATGTATTTAACTGTAGCAAAAATAGCCGGAAAAAAAAACGAAAAAAGGAGAGGAAAAAAAAATAACGAGTCGGAGTAAATCGTCCACTTTTAGTAATTTAAGTTTTAATGGAACTCCTTGTAGATTTCTTTGGGGGTGAAAATTCTCTTAAAAACTTTTAATAGAAAGGCAGTTCGTTTCGTTCGCTTTTTCAATGAGTTGAATTTTAATTTTGTATATAATTGGGAACTTTCTTATTTCTTTGGGCAGACGGAGAGACGTTCTACGGACGGGACGGAGATGAAAGGAGACGGGGGTGGCGAGAATCGATGCCTCACGGTTTTTCAACAATTTTCTTTTATTGCTCACTTTCCTCGGACCCGTGCCCGTGTACGCCGGTTTAATTTCTTTCCGACATTCGTTTCACTAACAGGATAATAACGCCGTTTTTAACTAACTAAATCACCATAACGTTTCTAATTAGTAAAAAAAAATTCTTTCCAAAAATGTTATTAACATACATTTTGATTGCATTATGATAAAAATAAAATAATAACCATATTAATAATATTAATAAAATGATATACAAAAAGTTAATTTAATATAGGTTTTTAATTTTCATTAATAATTTTTTGTAATTATTTGCTAAAATATATTTAATAATGTTTAATAAAAATTTTTTTAGTTCTTTTCTTACTTATTTAAAAATATTTTCTAATAAATAACTTCTGTATATTGTGTCTAATTATAAATAATCAAAACAAAAAATAACAATTACCAAAAAATAAAACAGAATATGAAACAAAAAAATTGATATATTTAATAAAGTTTTAAATGATTAATTGTCTATACTGTAAATTATAAATAAATAATAATAAAATTAACAAAAAATAAACCACAATATATATTATTTAAATTTTAATGATAACAATAATAAAAAAAATATTATTATTATCATCAATACATTTATTAAATATATAATAATAATAATATAATAATAATATAATAATATATGAAAATTATATTAAAAATAAATAATACAATATATGTTTTTATTTAATTTAACAAATCTTGTTGTGTACAAAGTTAATATTTTTATTATTATTTTAAATATTTTAAAATAATTAATTAAAAAAATATGTACATAAACAAACATAAAAATCAATAATGAACTTTTATTATAATTAAATAAATTTTATAGAATTTTTGAATATGTAACTATTAACAAAAAAAATATATATATATATATATATATATATATATATATATATATATATATATATATATATATATATTAAAAGTTTATTGTACATATTTCAATTTTTAATACTATAAATAATCTCAAAATTAAATGATGATTAAAAAACAGTAACTTTCATTTTTCAACTTGTCTATACTGTATAATATATAATTAATTAAAAAATAGTAATTTTTATTTTTTAACTTTTAATTAGTTTTAAATTTTATATTTTTTATTTTATACTTTGAAAATTATATATATTAAAAATAAATAATAAAATATATGTTTTTCTTTAATTTAACAAATTTTGTTATGTAAAAAGTAGTAATATTAAAAGTAGTTAACTATTATTATAAATATTTTAAAATGATTATAATTAAAAGAAATAAAAATCAATAATAAACTTTTATTATAATTAAATAAATTTTATAGAATTATATATATTATATACATTAAAATTAATTTTATAATATTTACGCATTTTTTAATGTTTTTTATTTAATTTAACAATTTTTGATAAGTTAAATTAATATTTTAGCAATTATTAAATGTGTTTCGAAATGACTAATTAATAAAAGAATTTTTACATAAAGAGCAATAAAAAATTAAATAAATTTTATAGAATTTTATACATATTTTACTTTATTTAAATAATTCTAGCGATTAACAAAAAATATTTAATTAATAATAATTTTCATAACCTTCAATAATAATTTTTTATTATATGTTATTTATACATAAATTTTTACTATGTTAATATTTGAATTATAATATTAAATATTAATTAAAAACAAGTAAATATGAATAAATCAAATAGTATATAATCATATTTATTTAAATAAATAATATTACGAATTAGAAAAAGTTAATACATTTATAAAAAACTACAAAAAATAAAATGATATTAATATTATATTAGCCAATTAAATTTATTAATTAATTAATTTTAATTAAATTTACTTTCTCCATACATTAATATTTTATTTCATAAATTATTAAATATAGTAATATATATTAATATTTAAAAATAATTAATAATTTTATTAAATACTAATTTTAAGAATTAAATTAAACATTAAATGCTTTTTTTTATTTTTAATATTAAAATTTTGCTAATAATTGTGAGTTTAATAAAAAATATATTTCTTTTAATAATTTAATAAATGATGCAAAGAACAGAAAATAAGGAAAAACTTTATTTTTTAATAAATTGATATTTTATTTTATGACTGTAACATATTCTATATATTCTATTTCAAATGTCCACTTTTATTCAGTTGCAAAAGTCTTAACATTCGTACACAATACGTTCGTCAAACAATAAGGAACGATCTTCCACTTTCTGTCTTCAACAAAGGGTCACTTCAACCCTTCGACCCTGTTTGCAAAAAAAAAAACGCATTGTCCTTAGTCTTAACCTCCGTGGCTCGTTGTTATGCTAATCAGAACTAGACCATAGGTGTCCAGAAAATACCCACGAACATTCCCATTGTCCACTTTCTCCGCGGGACATCTCACACATTCCCCAATTAAATCGCCATGGAAACCGCAATTTAATTACGCACTAATTATCGCATTCGTACCGTACCGGCACCGAAAAAAAAAAATTGGTAAACGCGCCGCGGCAAAAAATTAATGAGATCCTTGTTTTTATCGATCTGCCCGTTCGGCGTTCATGAAAAGGGGCCAGGCGAATATTAAAAAGGCTTTCTTATTTTGCGCGCACCCCGCACGTAAGAAAAAGTTCGAACGAGCGTAATTCCTTTGGCCCCCGGTTTTCGTGCCCGACGAACGGTGTACCACCCACCCCCCCAGTCCGCTCCGGTCCCGGAGTTCGCACTCGATTTATCTGTATACAATTGAAATAAATTGCGGAGGTCCGTCCGTCTCTTTTTCGCTCTCGTTCTCGCGCAGCAACTAATCAATTAATTGATAATTGAATTCCATTATTGGACATTAAATTGTTTTAGTTTGAGTTTCGGGAAAAACGGGCCTGTTCGACAGACGATTGTAATGTTTTAAGTAAGATTGTGAGCGAAGAGTTCGCATCGACGAAAAAGTTTTCTGTCGATTGAACCGAATGATTGTTGTAAATTTTCCCATATTTATCAAGTTTATTTCATTTGCATAATTATTTTTTTATAATGATTTATATGTACATATTAAACTTTTTACAACACTAATTACTAAATAAAATTAAAATATGATTGACGTATTTAATTAGCCATACCTAATTATTACAAATTATTCACTATTAATATAAAAATAATAATTAAATTTATAATTAAGTTAATAAAATTAATAGTACTAATAAAATCGAATTGTTTAAAAATGATATATCAACAGCCAACAAATGGTAAAACGAGTTAATGTCTAAAATGATAATTATTTCATGTTAAACGAAATAAAAAACTAGTCATAATTAATCAGCATCATTTAATTACAATTAGTTAATAACATTCCACAATTAAAATCCGGCCTGCCCGTTCCGCCACCCCGATAAAATTAGTTTAGCATCTTAAAACCGGTCCAGCTCCATCCCCATTAGACAATGGGGTTAAAAAACCATTGTTAATGCCGTTTCCAGCGTAATGAAAAACTCCGGCAACCGGACCATCTGTCCATCGCTGACCTTCGCACAATGGCAAAAGCCGAATTTGCATACTGAACCGACCAGTTTTCTTAACTTACCCTCCGGTTTTTTAAGGGTCGGACCCGCGAGGGGTCGAAAATGACCTCGCCAACCCGTTTTTCAACTGACCATGACAACTCAGGTATGTGTGTGAGTATGCGATTCAGTTTCGATTCGGTGTTGTGCCGGAATGTTTGTTTGTTGTTGTTTTTTGTGGATATGTGATTTGTTTATTCAGTGCAAATGTGTGAATGTGGAAAATGTGTTTTGATGCCGTTGTTTTTAGGGGTAATATTTAATTAGAATTTGATTTAGAATTGTTCTTTAAAAAGATTTTTTATATAAAAAAGAATTAATTTTATAATTACAATGATATTGATAGTAAAAGTCACTCTAAACATTTTAAAGGTAACTCATATAAAGTATTAAGGTCAGTTTAAAATTGGGAGACCGAATAATCAATTTTCTTTAATTATTTATGACAATATAGTTAAAACACTGTGAATATCATAAAAATGTAGTAATTAATTAATTAATTTGTTTTTTAAAACATTTTAAATATAACTCATATAAAATACTCATTATTTAAAGAGACTCATACTAAACTTATAAATCTTTTAAAGAAAAATAAAGATCAGTTTAAAGATGGCGGATTCACAGATTAAATAATTAATATTTTGAAATAATTAAAGCAAAATAATTTAAAAACTTTAAATAGTATACGTGGTTAGATAAAGAAGTAAATGTAAAAAAATCTTTACAAAAATTTTAAATATGGCTCATATAAAATCAAGGTCACTTTCAGATTGGGTGATTAAAAAAATAAAATAATACTTAAAAAATAAAAATTTAAAGTTTGTTGAGCAAAATAATAATTTAGTTAAGGTATTTAAAACTAAATAATTTAATACTAGATAAACTAAAAGTCTCTCCAAACATTTTAAAAATGGCTCATATAAAATCAAGGTCACTTTAAAGTTTGTTGATCAAAAGAATAATTTAGTTAAGGTATTTAAAACTAAATAATTTAATACTATAAACTAATAAAAAACTATTAATAAATTAATGAGACATTTTAAACTAATAAAAGTCTTTATAAACATTTTCAAAAGAGCTCGTAAGAAATTAAGGTCAGTTTAAAGATGGTGAAACTCAAAAATTAAATAATTTGAAATATTTAAAACAAAATAATTTAAATATTTTAAACATTATAAAAAACTAAAACATCTACATGTAAAAATAATGGTTAAAGAGTCTCTGTAAACGTAAAACGACTTTCAAAACATTTTAAATATGGCTCACATAAATCAAATTCACTTTAAAGCTTGTTGAGTAAAAGAACAATTTAGTTAAACTATTTAAAACTAAATTATTTAATTCTGTACGCAAATAAGAAATTATTAATAAATTAATGAGACTCTTTAAACTTTAAAAAGTTTTTACAAACATTTTCAAAATAATAAGGTAATAAGGTCAATATAAAGGTGGTGAACTCAAATATTTGAAATACTTAAAACAAAATAACTTAAATATTTAAATAATTATAAAAGAACTAAAACATATACATGTAAGAAAATAATAGTTAGTTAAAGAGTCTCTGTAAACGTCAAAAGTCTTTCCAACAAAAACATTTTAAATCTAAAATCAAAGTCACTTTAAAGCTGATTGATCAAAAACAATTTAATTAAAGTATTTAAAACAAAATAATTTAATATTAGAAAGAAACTTAAAACAGCTACATATAAAAAATTATTCGTTAATTAATGATACTTAGAGATAACTCATATAAAAAAGTTTTTCCGAATATTTTAAACGTGGCACATATAAAATAAAAAGAATAACTTATTTTGAATATTTAAAAGAAAATATTGAACTCTAAATATTATAAAGAAACGTACAACGTTTGTGAATGAATCGTTAATTAATGAGACTCTTTAATCCTAAGAATGGCTTTATAAACACATTTTAAACATTGTTCTTATAAAATCAAGGCCATCAAAAGTTTAGTAGAAGCACTTAAAACAAAATACATAATTTAAATACTGAAAATATTATAAATTTATTAGTTTTAATTAATGAGACTTTACATGTAAAAAGTCTTTCCATTTTAGAGATACTCCATAAAATCAAGATTAGTTGAGAGACAATTAATCCAAGGATTAAATTATTTTCAATTATTTACAACAATAGAATCTAAATACTGCGAATATTATAAAGAAAATTAATCAAATTAATTACAAAGAACATTCAAGAAATAAAAGTTAATTAATGCTTGATTAAGTGATCAAAATTAAGTCATTTCCACAACTATAAAATTGAACTAAAACTGGATCTACAGTTGAGGCAGAACGAAAACGTGATACATTTATTTCCATCAGCAGTTACGAATCTGCATTTTTTCCATTTCCCTTCATCTCCTTGCGTCGCATCGAACACAGCAAGAGGGAAAACAAACGATAACTGTAAAAGTGAACGAGCGCAACGAACGGCCTGGAAACGCAGAAAAATAAGCCCATTAAATTGTTTTTTTACATTTTTTAATGTGCACACTGGCAGCGCTCCATAAAGCCCAATGGCCAATAATAAAGAAGTAAGATGGCCGCTTCTGAGCTGGCAATCAACTGTTTCCGATGTAAAATTCAGTCCCTCATTTTTAAAACCTCCCACTACCCACCCCCCTTATTCTTTCACCCTACTTTTGCGGAGCGCACGAAAAGAAGGGTCTAAAATAAAATCGGAACGAGACGGCAATAACGGGACGGAGGGAGACGGAACGAATCGCAAAATGTCCAATTGTGAGGCATTGGGAAATTTTAAAGTTTGTACAGAAGATATTTACTTCGATCGATTTCTTTTCAAGATGGGAATATCATTATGGCCGTGCCCCGGGTCGACAACGGGGCTGACGGGGGGGTGATTGGACCCGTATTATTGAATGGATGCAAATTGCCATTAGGAGCTGGATTGTGCGGATCGTTGAATTATCCGTGAATTTATTTTAGTTGAATTGGTCCCCGATGCGTTATTGCAATTGACCACTGCACACAATAATATTAATTTATGATTATGAAATTGTCCGCTGTGTGTATTTAGGCATGGTCTATTTTTCTTTGGTATTCGGTCACAAACAAATTACACATTCAGTACAAATTGTCCATCATTGTAGTTATTGTTTGACGCATTAAATTGTTTATATAAACAACAAGTTGTTAAGTTATTTTATAATATTTCTTCCATTCAAAATAGACAGTTATTATTCTTACTCAACTGTTAATTTCTTACTTTCTAAACTCATGATTATTTAGGCCTACATTGTATTTTTGTAAAACCAGTTTTTTTATATTTTTTATGTTCCAAACGTATTTCTTTTATTTATAATCTATTAATTAAAATCTTCTTGGCCTTATTCATTCTAAATGACTATCTGTACTTTTGCACTTTTCGACTTTTTAATTATTTTCATATTGTACATTCTCTAGATTGATTAGACTTCCAAAAACTTTTTTGATTATGTTCCTGGAGTTTTTAGATAATTTAAAATCTTTAAGCATTTTGTTTATATCAATATTCTTTAAACTTCTTGGCTTTATTAATTCTAAATGATTATCTGTACTTTTACGACTTTTTTTAATTTTTTCGACACCCTACGTTCCCTAGTTTCATTAAACTTCTAAAACTTTTTACGGTGTTTATGTTGTTAGAGTTTTCAAATTCAGATGAATTATTCTTTAAGCATTTAGTTCACATTTAATATTCTTTGAACTTCTTGGCTTTAATCATTTCAAATAATTATCCCTAATCTTGACTTACTAAACTATTATAATTCTAAAACTTTTTTTAAACTTTTTTGGCTCTTCTATATCCTCTAGTTTAAGTAAGCTTCTAACGCCTTTTATGGTGTTCATTATCTTAGAGCTTTTAGATGGTTTAGCATGAACATTTTGTTCATATCCAATATTCTTTAAACTAATTAAACTATTATAATTCTAAAGCTATTTTTAATTTTTTTGACTCTTCTACATCCTTTAGTTTAAGTAAGCTTCTAAGGCCTTTTATAGTGTTTATTATCTTAGAGCTTTCAGATGGTTTCGCGTATTTAAACATTTTATTCATATCCAATATTCTTTAAACTAATTAAACTATTATAATTCTAAAACTATTTTTATTTTTTTTTTTACTCTTCTACATCCTCTAGTTTAAGAAAGCTTCTAAGGCCTTTATAATGTTTATTATCTTAGAACTTTCAGATGGTTTGACGTATTTAAACATTTTGTTCATATACAATATTCTTTATACTAATTAAACTATTATAATTCTAAAACTATTTTTAATTTTTTTGGCTCTTCTACATCCTCTAGTTTAAATAAGCTTCTAAGGCCTTTTATAGTGTTTATTATCTTAAAGCTTTCAGATGGTTTGGCGTATTTAAACATTTTATTCATATCCAATATTCTTTAAAATAATTAAACTATTATAATTCTATAACTATTTTTAATTTTTTTGACTCTTCGACATCCTCTAGTTTAAGTAAGCTTCTAAGGCCTTTTATAGTGTTTATTATCTTAAAGCTTTCAGATGGTTTGGCGTATTTAAACATTTTATTCATATCCAATATTCTTTAAACTAATTAAACTATTATAATTCTATAACTATTTTTAATTTTTTTGACTCTTCTACATCCTCTAGTTTAAGTAAGCTTCTAAGGCCTTTTATGGTGTTTATTATCTTAGAACTTTCAGATGGTTTGGCGTATTTAAACATTTTGTTCATATCCAATATTCTTTAAACTAATTAAACTATTATAATTCTAAAACATTTTTTAATTTTTTTTGACTCTTCGACATTCTCTAGTTTAAGAAAGCTTCTAAGGCCTTTATAGTGTTTATTATCTCAGAACTTTCAGATGGTTTGGCGTATTTAAACATTTTGTTCATATACAATATTCTTGAAACTCATTAAACTATTATAATTCTAAAACTATTTTTAAATTGTTTTGACTCTTCTACATCATCTCGTTTAAGTAAAATTCTAAGGCCTTTTATAGTGTTTATTATCTTAGAACTTTCAGATGGTTTGGCGTATTTAAAAACATTTTGTTCATATACAATATTTAATATTATTTAAACTTATTTATTTTATTCAGTTTAGTCTTTCAAATTCTTGGTTTTATTAATTATAAATGATTATCCAAAATATTTGTACATTTTATTTGATGCTCTTACATCCTCTAGTTTAACAGAACTTCTAAAACTTTTTGTAGAGTTTATGTTTTTAGAGATTATAAATAGTATAAATAGAGCTTTTAAGCGTTTAATTTATACTTTTAATTAATCATAATTTAATTGATGCATACTTTTGTTTCGTTAAATTTTATTTACATCCTCCTTTCCTCAACAATTAAAAATGCAATGGACCCTAAAAAATATATATTTCAGTACAATTCTACGTAAAATTTTACTTTGTGTAACGTGAACCGTTTTTTCTCGTACCCAAAGCCGTGCGTCGTTTTAATTTATCTCCCGACCCGCGTTATCTGGCGTCGCGACGTCGGTGGGGCGCGAGCGAGACAACAGCATCGGCCGTGTCGCAAGTTTCATTTTTAAACGATAAGAGTGTATTCAAGAAGAATAAATTTTGAAAAACGACTTTCTTTGTACATAGACCATTAGCTGCTAATTGCCGTCGTTTTAATTTCGCGAGGGGGACCGTCGCCGAGGGCTTTTGATATTCTTTTGAATGCTGCCGGTAATTTATTGCGAGTTTTTATTGAAGATTGTCCTTGCCTTGCAAATTTTAATGTCTTATTTTCGCTGAGACGTTCGATTTAATTTCGCGGGCGATAAGTTCTTTGTGCGGAGCCAAAACGCCATCATTAAACGTCCCTTTTGAGCGACTCCACTATCTTCGCCTGACATTAAATTACATCTTTTTTGTGCACGAAAGAATCATTACGAATCAACTCTTATCGACAGTTAGGATCAATTAAAAATATATTAAAAAAGTCTAAAAACTAAACTGAAATTAAAGTCAAGAAGTTTAATGAAAATTAGACATAAGTTTACATATTCCCACTTTCCTCAAAGCTGAGGGTGATCTTTTCTTGAGTTCTAAGAACTTCTGGAGGCATCAATCAATGACTCATTAAGGCACCTAAAATATATTTTTGAACATTCAAAACAAAACAATCGCCAGGGACGAAGCTCAAACAGCCACCCACCGCCGTCCCTTTCTAATTTCAGCCCCCCCCAAGCCGTACGGCGACAAAAAAAAATTTGTTTACAGTCTCCGAACTCTGCGACTTTAGTAATTTTAAAATGTAAATAGAAAATAAAACGGCGCAGAAGAATCGGGGATCGCGAGCGGCAACGGCAGTAGTAGAATGCTTTTTCCAGGTTTCCGACTCCGTTATTTCCCTTATAAAGAATAGTCTGAAAGCGAGGCGGGGGCATTTCGAAAAGATTTCACTTTGATGCTCGCCGGCTCTCTGGATATTTATATTTCGTTGCCCGGGCTCAAGATGCCACGGCGTACAGTTCCGCACAAGAATTTCGCGTGCGCCATCGGTCTTTGAATTGTTTTTTAAGCGCCGACACAGTGAATCGGCGAATTGCGGACCCGATCTCGTCCAATTACGCTTGAATTATGTGGAAAATGCACGTCCCGGACGTGTTTTATGCGAACGCAAGTGTGGCCGGATGCGGAAGGAAGAATGGGAACGACGTGGACGGCACGCACGCACACGTTCTCGTTTCTATCGTCGGGGTGCACCGCAAATCGGCTGCTGTAAAAAAACCTCCCCTCTGCAACATCTCTGCGGGATGGACCGCGGAGGGTTGCGTTTTTTGCCGCAGGTCGCACTTTATTTACGTGTTTTTTTTTTTTTTTTTGATGTATAAAAACGGTTTGTTTTTGTTTCAGGTGTACTAAAGATGTGGAACGGTGGATATTATTATTTCAATGTAACCGATATAAAGATTGATAAATAAAAATTAAACTAAGGATAATTTAAGTGTTTCAATTATTTTTAATTTTCTTTTTAAAGTTTTAATATTTTTTATAAATTTTAATTTAAAAATCAATTTAATTCAGAATTAAAAATCTAATTTTATCCATTATTTTTTTAATTTAAATTTATTTCATTATAGGATATACTCAAAGTAATTCTTAAAATATATAATTTTAAAACTAAATTTCTAATTTTATAATTATATAAAATATTGATTGATTAATATTAAGCATTTACTTAAATAATTAATAATGTGAAAATACCAAACAAATTTATTGAAAATTTTAATTTAAAATAGTAAAATAAATATTAACATCAACCTCAAAAGTATTTTAAATTTTAAAATATATTTTTGCGTTATAAAAAATGTATATATTTCCAAAAATATTGTTTAATTATATATTAATATATATTATTTTAATATTTTTTACATTTATTAAAGTGTTTTTAAAATTAAGATGTTTTTTTCATATTTTTTCTTTTATTTTCATAATTTTTATTAAAATTTTGGGGTTATGAATTAAAATTGTTTTCTTATTATAATAATAATTATTATTTTTTAATTCAAATATATTTTAAATTTTAAAAAAATATTTTTGTGTTATAAAAAATGTATATATTTCCAAAAATATTTTTTAATTAGATATTAATATACATTATTTTAATATTTTTTTAAATTAATTAAAGTGTTATTAAAATTAAGATATTTTTTCATATTTTTTCTTTTATTTTTAGAATTTTTATTAAAATTTTGGACTTATGAATTAAAATTGTTTTCTTATTATAATAATAATTATTATTTATTAACATTAAATTACATTAAATAATTAAAAATGTGAATATATCAAAAAAAGTTATGAAAAATTTAAAAAAAAAAATAAAAAATATTAACTTTTAAAAATTAATTTTTACATTATAAAATATATATAAAAGCACGAAGTAAATAAAATTGTTTTCTTATCATAATAGTAATTATTATTTATTAATTCAAATTATATAAATTATTATATTTAACTAAAGAAATAATAATGTGAAAATACCAATTTCTAAAAAATTTTAATTATAAAAAATATTTTTTATACTAATAAAAGTGTTATTAAAATAAAGATTTTTTTTTAATATTTTGTTCTTTATTTATATATTTTTGATTAAAATTTTGGTTTCGTGAATTAAAATTTGCTTTCATAATAATTCTTCTTCTTCTTCTTTAAATTTAATTAAACAAAAAATAATGTGAAAATACCAAACAAATTTATAGAAAATTTTTATTTAAAATTCTTCAAAATTATTTTAAATTTTAAAAATATTTTTTACATTATAAAAAATATATTTAATATTACATAAAACATATTTTTTAAATTAACGTATAACTTTACTATATATTATAAAAAATATTTTTACACGAATTAAAGTGTTATTAAAATTACGATTTTTTTATTTTTTTAATATTTTGTTCTTTTATTTACATAATTTTGATGAAAAATTTGGTTTTGTGGATTAAAATTGTTTTCTTATCATAATAATTATTATTATTTATTAATTCAAATTACATAAAATATTGTTTGATTATTTTTAAATTTAATTAAAAATACCAAACAAATTTATAGAAAACTTTAATTTAAAATAATAAAAAAATATTAAATTCTTCAAAATTATTTTAAATTATAAAAAATATATATGATATTATATAATATTTTTTTAATTAACTATTAATATATATTATAATAAATATTTTTTATATTAATTATTTTTGATTAAAATTTTGGTTTTGTGAATTAAAATTATTATAATAATTAATATTTATTAATTTAAATTATATAAAATATTGACTAATTAATATTAAATTTATTTTAAAATACCAAACAAATTTAAAGAAAAATTTAATTTAATATAATAAAAACTTCTTCAAAATTATTTAATATAATAAAAACTTCTTCAAAATTATTTTCAATTTTAAAAACTATTTTTGCCTTATAAAATTGTACATAATAATATAAAAAACAAGATTTTTTAATTAAATGTTAATATATATAATTTTAATGAATATTTGCATTAATTAAAGTATAATTAATGTAATTCATATTTTTTTTTTTAAATTTTGGTTTTGTGAATTAAAATTGTTTACTTATTATAATAAATAATATTTTAATTAATTTACATTAATTAAATTAAAGTATTATTAAAATTAAGATTCTTAAAATTTTGGTTTTGTGAATTAAAATTATTTACTTTAATGTGAAAATACCAAACATATTTATTTAAATTTTAATTTAAAGTATTAAAAAAAATATTTTTAACTTCTTTATTTTAAATTTTGAAAATTATTTTTACATTATAAAAAATATGTATAATATTATAAAAATATATATAATATAATTATTTTTATTAACTATTAATATACAAATTAAGATATTTTAATAGCAACTTGAATTATTAAAGATTAAGAATATTTAAAGAGTAGTTTTAATAATTTTAGTTAATAAATTTAACTTTATTAACATTTAATTTATTTAAGAGCATATTTCGGATCCCAATATCGTAGTTATTAAATAATTAATAGTCGAATTACGAATCCATGAGGGGGCGACAGATGTAAAAACTGAACCGATAACCCCGCGTGCCACTCGGGTGGCCCAAGTCGGCGTCGCTCGGCGTCGTCGTCCGTCTCCGCCGCCGATAAAAAGAGACGAACCGGGGCAATTGTACGGAGAGATATAAAATCGAGATAAACTGTATTTCTTAGATTATACTTTTAATCATTTTTCGAGGGCGCCGTCTCCGTCCGCCGTCCCCCTCGCCGCTCCCGTTGCCCACGCCGATAAGACGCCGCGGCGTGGGGTGAAATTTAAAAGATTGGATTATGTATTTTAAAACACGGATTGGACGATGGGGGAGCGAGGGAGGCCTCCGCGCGCTCGGCGATTTTTTCCTTTTCGGGCGGCGGGGCGATGCGACGGGCCCCCGGCCGTCGTCCTGGGCGAAAAATTAGATTTCTTTGAAGTGTCGGCGAAATTGAGAAATAATTTGAATTTTAAATTTCGGCCGGAAAATGCCCGAAACGGAATTACGAAAATATGTTTAATTAACACTGGGGCGTGGGTCCTTGCCAGCAGTAAAAATAAATAAAAATTGAAACACTCATTTTAAAAACAATCGATCTATTAAAATTCTTTATTTATTATATAAATTATGTTATATATAAATATAAAATATATAACTACTTACAAATTTATTATAATTATTAAATAAAATACAAATATTTAATACTATTATCGTCCAATTTTACCCTAAAAATCACTAAAAATAGAAATTTACATAAAATTACATTTAATTAATAAAATAAAACCCTTATCAAATATGGCCGAAACTCACCATTGCGACCAGATTTCTTCGAAATAGTTTATCATTAATTTCACAGTTTTAAAAACACACCCGAAGTTTCATACATACATAAGTCGATTCAGAACACACAATTGTCTTATTTAGTCATTAGAATGCCAAAAAACCGGACCGAAAAACCGCAATAATCAATAAAAATCGATTAATTAAATCGATAACGACGCCAAAACGTTTAAAAATTTGGAAAACAATCGAACAACTAGAGTTATGCGCTTGCGCACCAGCCGCGAAATAAATGCACCTGATTCGCACTTGTTGCCCAATTCCGAAACTGTGTTCATACCTAACTTGAATTTTTGTAAAATTATGGCTTAAATTATTCCCAAATTGTGGATGTCATTATTAATTACAACATTATTTATTAAGCGATAATTTTGTTAAATAATTAATTTATTTGTGAGGAAATTATACATAAATAGTTTTTGTTTTGATTGCGGGGTTGTCAATAAAAAATGGCTTAATAAAAAATGACAAACAACGTTAAAACGGTTAAAATTTGAAAAACAATTGAACAACAATCTTTTTCAAATAAATTATAGTAAAGAATTGAGTTAATCGATATTATCACAATAATATTAATAATAATTATTATAATTAATAATATGTTAAATTAATTTATTATATATTTTTAAATATTAAGAAAATACAAATATTTAATTGTAGTATCGTCCAATTTAAAACACTATTCCAAAAATCACTTAAAATCAAAATTTACATAAAATTAAATTTAATTAGTAAAATGAAACCCTTATCAAAAATGGCCGAAACTCACCGTTGCGTCAAGTTTTCTTCGAAATAGTTTATCGATAATTTCACAGTTTAAAAAACACACCCGAAGTTTCATACATACACAAGTCGATTCAGAACACACAATTGTCTTATTTAGTCATTAAAATGCCAAAAGACCGGACCGAAAAACTGCAATAATCAATAAAAATTGGTTAATTAAATCGGAAACGACGCCAAACCGTTTAAAAATTTGAAAAACAATTGAACAACAAGGATTATGCGCTTGCGCACAAGCCGCGAAATAAATGCACCTGATTCGCACTTGTTGCCCAATTCCAAAACTGAGTTCATAACTAAGTTGAATATTTATTTAAATTATTCCCTAAATTGTGGATGTCATAGTTAATTAATTAGGTCATTATTTATTAAATGTTAATATTGTTAATTAATTAATTTATTTATGAACAAATTATACATAAATAGTTTTTGTTTTGATTGTGGGGTGACAATAAAAAATGGCCTAGTAACAAATAAATACTATTAATTTTTTATATCCATACTCAAAACACTCTTTTTGGATCAATTAACTGATTAGTTAATGTTAGAAACATTAATATTATTCATCTGACTTACTAAAATTGGCAGAAAATTAAGATTAAAAACTTACAGTCAGGTGTTGGCGGTAATTCTATGGTAATAATAGTTTTAAACTGTTGCACAATGTTTCAGAACGCACAATTGTCTTATTTAGTCATTAAAACACTAAAAAACCAGACCGAAAACAACAATAACCAATAAAAATTGATCAATTATATATAACGTTAAAAAGTCGTAGGTATTTCGTTGCAAAGACACACGCACAAAGTTTAAAAACGCACAATTTACTTATAAACTCCTTAAAACACTTAAAATCTAATTGGAAAACAATATAAATCAAAAATTAATAAGACAAAACAACAAACGCTAAAATTTGAAAGGAATGGATACGCGCTTGCGCACAAGCCTCACATTTAAAACTATTATTTGACGCCTCACAACGGTCATCTTAAAACTTTATTTAAACTAATTTTAATATCATCTCAGTTAATATTATTTAATGTAGTGTCTATTTAAGTTCATGAGCGTTAGAAAAGTATGAAATAAGTGAGGCGGAGCGGAGTAAGCAGTTCAGTTTCATTATGCGATGACATCTTAAATTTTTAAGGTTATGTTTTTATTATCATTTACTTTCCTTGATTGTCAATGTTTATAAGTGGTTTTAGAAGAGAAGTACTATCAGTTTGATTAATATTTATGCACAATGATTAATTAAAAACATAGTAATTCTCTTTACACTTCTTCACTGAGCAACATTCACTTTTGTTTATTCACAATTGTAATAGACAGAAGAGAATGTAAACATAAGATGTTTGTTTATTAGTTTCGTGCTATATTATACTATTTCTTCATAATTGGGGGGATACTCTTGCTCATAGCAAGCACAAAAACTTATATATGCATGTTTTGAAGCATTTTTTTTCATTTGGATCATTCACTTAGATGCTAACAAATAAGTATTTTATGTTTTATCATTTTATTTTATGCTTCGTGCGAAATAAACGACAGAGATTAATAATAGTTAGTTCAGTTAATACTTGAAAGTAAATGCAAGTAAAATATCCAATAAGAAAAATGGATAAACTATGAAAAATTTAAGCAATCTTAGGTAACATTAATTCAGCAACATTTATATTGTAATTATGGTATTAATAAAGTGTTACTAATGAAAAAATGTAATGGTAATGTAAAATTAATCAATTTTAATAATTATTTAAGCAGAAATAAGTATTTTATTGCTTATATATTATAATATAATCATGGAAAATTGAATATTTGGGAATATTTAAACAAGGTAAGTTATTAATTGTTTATAGAAAAAATTATAATGGTGTGAAAGTAAGTAATGTATACTTCCATTAAGAAAAATGTGTGAAATATGAGGAATTTAAACAATCTCAGTCAACATTAATGTTTTGATTACAGTAGTAATAAAGTATTACAAATGAAGAATGTGGAAAGTATTCCACCAATTACATACATTTTTTAATTGGTAATCTAAAAAAATTATTTAAGCTAAAATAAGTAATTTATTGCTTATATAACATAATATAATGGTGGAAATGAAAAATTTCAGAAGTCATCTTAAGTGAACATTAATTTGGCGACACCGATGTTATGATTGATGGTACTAAAGTGTCACTAATGGCGTAAGAAACCTTAAACTCGTACCAAAATAATGCAACCCCCATCGAATAACGCAATAACAATAACATCCCTCCTTTTTGGAAACAAAGAATCCATCCTAACACCCTCAGCCTGTCGCTTTGAAGTCGCCCCCGAAACTTTTTCATTTTTAATTAAATCTAATTAGACAATTTTGATGGGCCCGCTTCGGAAAAGAAAACTTCCATCCGACTGCACTCGACTGAGCACCGTTCAATATCAAAATTAACGGCGTTCAATTAGCAAAAGGACGAACCAGAAAGTAAGGGGGTCGGCTCGTCAAGAAACAACAATGTCATATAGCGATCATTTCTTATAAAATCCGACCCTTTTTCGCTGCTCCTCGAGACGTCGTCTCTCTCTTGACGCTGCAAACTTTATTTTTAACGTCACGAACGGGGAAAATGATTGATAAAAGGGTCAGAAACTGGGGATGGGGGAGGATTAATCAAAATTCTGCATAACTGGCGTTTCTAGAAAACATCCCTTGCTTATTTCCAGGACTATAATTAAGGCAAAGGAATTAAAAATTCTGACTACTGTTTAGTTTTTTGTTTTTGCTATATAATCACGTCAGATTTAGGAATTATAGTACCAATTTTGTGTGTTAATATACAAAAATAAATACTTAAATACCTTTCCTCACAAATATACACATTTTTAAAATTTTCTAGAGAAAAAATAAATAAATGTAACAGAAAGAAGCGAATTGTTCAAGCCTTGAGGGTGAACGTCGTGGGGGATCGACGAGGCCTTTAGACCGTCTACAAAGCAAAGGGGTGGATGTAAATTAGCCATTTTCATTTATTTTACCCTCGTTCCGATGTTTTTTATCCGACTGTTTTTCTTGTATCACTTGAAAAAGACTAATGCCTCCACCATTTTCTTGGTTTAAATGCAAAACTTGCAGCAATTTGTTCTCGTAAAGTTGGCCATTTACTCGCATTCGGAATGGGGGGTGGATGATGCTTTTAGCGTTTTATATTGTTTGTCCTATCAATTTATATAGCTGCAAGATTGATGGACGTGTTATCTTGGATGACAGACTCTTATTTTCGGTTATTGTGGAGATGCTTAAGATAATGTTTGTGTTGTTAACGAATGGTTTAATTGTATTGGTGGTGTTTTAGAATGTTTTATGTTTATAAATTTTAATAGCATTTAACTGACATTGTCCTTATTTTCATTAATACTAATAATAAATAATTTGGCAATACCGGTGTTTTTATTTTAATTTATTTTAGTACTATTTTAACCTTTTTCAAATACTTTTTTTACTATTTTTTAAGATTTCTCAGTGTTCTCTCAAATCTTTAATACTATTCATATTATTTTTTAAAGTTATATTAATATTATTAAATTTATAAATTCACTAGTTTAGTTTATTTTTTATATAATTTTAATTTTACTATAGTTTTTTTAATAATATTCCCATATTTTATTTCATATTTATTCAGTTAATTGTATAAAAAAATACTTTTTTCACTTATTTTAGAATTTGTAGTTTTTATATATACTTTATTTTAATTCTTCTGTGACAATATATTTAGTATGTATTACTATTACTATATTTATTTATATTATTATTTTTTATTTATATATTTCATATTTTTTTTAATATTTAAAATTCTTATAATTTATGTCATATTTTACTTATTTTAGATTTTGTATTGTTTTGTACTCATTTTTTAAAATTCTCTAATTTTTTATGACCCAAGTTTTATTTATTATATTTTTTAAATTTTTTTAAATATTTTTAAATTTTTTACACTAGATTAATTATTTTTAATAAAATTATATTTTTAATTAGTTTTTTATAGTTTTTTAATATTAAATGTTCTCATATTATATACCATACTTTTTGCGTTAATTATATAAAAAATTACTTTTTGTAGTAATTTTAAATTTTGTATTTTCTTAGATTTAATTTTTTTCAATTCGATAAATTTTTTATGACCCACATTTTATTTATTATTATTATTTTTAAGTTATTTTAAACATTTTTAAATTTACAAATTCACCAGATTTAATTATCTTTAATAAAATTTTATTTTTAATTTATATTTTTTATTGTTTTTTCTTTTTTAATATTAAATATTCTCTCTCATATTTTATATCACACTTTTTGAGTTAATTATATAAAAAGTTACTTTTTGTTCTCATTTTAGATTTTATATTGATTTATTTTTTCTAAATGTACTTATTTTGGACTCTATTGTTTTATTTATTTATTTAAATTTTATTATTTTTGTCTTCATTATACATTTTTAAATCCTTCTATTATTACCAATATTTTTAGTTTAATCTAAGTTTTATCAGTATATTCAATTTTCTTAAAGATTACTTTTTTATCTTTTATCTTCTAAATGATAAACTTTCTCGAGAACAAATCTAATAATTATGCAATAATTTTCTTGAAAACTATTATAGTTCCTAAAGTTTTAAAACGTGAACTTTTTAATGCATCAATCAAATGCCCCGAATAACAGTAATGAAAAGTTTTAATAATAAATAATAATAAATAAGATAATTATAACTAAAAAGTAAGTTCAGGGATTTTTAATTGAACAAATTTTAATCGAAATAAAAGCAGTTATCTGACGCCTGAATATTTTATCGTCTATCACTTGGACTTTATTCCGGGGGAAGTTTTTAAACGCGGACCGAAACTTCCATTTCCGATAATGTCCCTCCCATTTCGTTGTCGGTGTTTTATACAGGCCCTTAACGATTGCTTTTTATTCTCGCGGATAATTATAAGTTGAAAGTTTTCTTTCTTAAATGCTTTTTCTCCGGGAGCTGCGGAACTTTTCCGAAACTTATATAAAAGCTTTATTTCTTTTCCGGACCATAAACCGTTCGCCAATAAAAAGAGGATAGGAAAAGAAATCGCTTAAGTAATTCCACCGGCAAAAGTTTATTTACTTCCTCGAGCATTAAAATTTATTTTTGCGCCGGCCCGGATTAATGAAACAAGAAAACAAATAATGCCTTCGAATTTATAAATAAATTCTTACGGCAACGAGGCACTTTTACGGTGCATTAAGGAAACGTTAATTAATTAAAAATAACACTAATCAAACATTCACGAACGTGCCCCCGTATAAATAAAATAATAAAACAAACTATACCGCAGTAGGTCCATTCCCTACCTGACCCCATCCGTCACCCCTTTCATCTTGACGCGGATGACCCGAGGCGATAAAAAATCATCCTTAACCGGTTCTGGACGACGCGTCAAAGGGGTTGGAAAACTTACACACATAAAAATTGACCCCTAATTTGCATACCGGTCTGACCACTGTGAGAAAATTGTTCCGGATAAGGGCGACGATGGGTATTTCGGTACAAAGGGCTTTTTTTTCTGGGGTTTGGTCAGTAAAAATTGTCTAACGGATTTCCGGCCTTTGTTTCACTACAGATAACATTAGGACAGCTGTAGGAACGGTGCCGGGGATTCTGGAGATGGTTAATGACCATTTGTTGCGGGCAAAAAACTTATTTAATACGTTGTAATTAAGAGTTTTAATTGGGAAGCTTCAGTTATGGTCACACGTTGCCACGATCAAACACATGATTAGTTTCCACTGAAAACAAATATCTTTCAAATATTTTAATAATTTTTTATTAATTTTCCATTTATTTTTTATTAAAAAAATAAGTTCAAATCTTATATTGATAATAAGATTTTAATAATTAATATTTAGGTTTAAATATCTTTATATTTATTTCTTAAACAGTGCTTAGTTTGTAAAAGATAATTAAATAATCATTTTTGAATATTTTAATGTTTAAACTTTAAATTTATAGATTCTAGATATAATTTAAACATTTGTTAATTTTTGTTTTCTTTATTTTTATAAATATCTTTATATTTAAGAACTTAGTTTTTGAAAAATCATTAAATCATAATTGTATATGTATATTTTTGAAGACTTTAATGTTTAAACTTTAAATTTATTGATTCTAAATATAATTGAAACATTTGGTTACTTTTTATTTTCTTTTTTGTTTATAAATATCTTTATAATTATTTCATAAAAATTACTTACTTTTAAAAAAATGATTCAATAATAATTTTATATCGTCACTTTTGAAGAATTTTATATTTAAACTTTAAATTTATAGATTCTAGATATAATATAAACATTTGTTTACTTTTTATTTTCTTTATTTTTATAAATATCTTTACATTTAAGTGTTTTGTTTTTAAAAACTAATTGAATCATAATTTTATATTATAATTTTTGAAGAATTTAATATTTTAACTTTAAATTTATAGATTCTAGATATAATTTAAATATTTGTTTACTTTTTATTTTCTTTATTTTTTTAAATATATTTATATTTATTTCTTAAAAAGTGCTTAGTTTTTAAAAAATGATTCAATAATAATTTTATATTGTTATTTTTGAAGATTTTAATATTTAAATTTTAAATTTATAGATTCTAGATATAATTTAAACATATGTTTACTTTCTATTTTATTTATTTTTATAAATATCTTATATTTAAGTGCTTAGTTTTTGAAAAATGGTTAAATCTTAATTGTATATGGTCATTTTTGAAGATTTTAATGTTTAAATTTTTAATTTATAGATTCTAGATATAACTTTTTTTTATTTTTTTATTTTTATAAATATCTTTATACATTTCTTAAAAGTACTTATTTTATAAAAATCATAATTTTTTTGTCATTTTTTTGATATTTTAACGTTTAAACTTTAAATTTATATATTCTAGATATAACTAAACTTTTGTTTACTTTTTATTTTGTTTATTTTTATTATTATTTGATATTCTATGTTTTTAGCTGTGACGTATTAAAATATTAATTTTTAATTTCTTTTAGATTTTTCAATAATTATAAAAATAATATTTATTAACAAATATAAAAAATATATGTAATAAAATAATATGTAAATAAATAAAAAAGCCAAAGAATATAAAAAATTTGTTGTAATTTTTTGAAATTAATACTCCAATTTTATAATTTACAATTTCCATATTATTTTTTTTGTATTTTAAATTACATATTAATATACGATTTTAATTTAAATCATTTTACATACCTTGTAAAACAATTTTCCTTTTATAAATTTGGAAATTCTTATTATAAAATAATTTTATTATTAATTTTATAATCTTGAAAAATATTAAAATGTTTCTTAGATAAAATCATATAATATTATATTTATTATTGTTTAGTGCAAAACATAATTTGTAATTAAATTGCACCTCTGAACTCCAATAGTTTTTTCCAAAGAGAAATCTGTAAATTGCTTCAAACTGGTTCGTGACTCCGCTTGGAGGGGAAGTACTGTAGTGCAGCTACCCTCCACTGCAAGTACGTGGCGCCACCAACCGGCACATCAAACCTAATACCCAAAAACTCCGAAGGTGTCGCCACTTGCCGGAACAAAAACATCCCCAACAGAACACTTCAAATTAACCGTTTAAGTATTGTCAATTTTTCACACCTGTCACTCCGACGTGCCAATTTTTTTTCCATTTTGTGTTTTCCAAACGAAAAACAATGAGCACCCCATTCAAGAAACGCGTTCCCAAGCCGCAGCCCCCCTCCAGCCCTTACGAGGAAACCAGAAATAAACTCCGCGTCCTCAACGAAGGCAAAGAAGACGAAGAGGCGAAGCGAATCTCGGAAAACAAGTGCGACTTCACCTTGGACGTGGAGTTCTGCAAACTGTACCGCGTCCTCACCAAGGTCAGCGAGAAGAAAGATATTTGCGATTTCGATGCGAACGAAAGCAAGATGGACCTTTCCAAGTTGACCACGTACGAGTATTTGAGCGTCACACTCGTGCCCATTTTGCTGGACGCTTTGGAGCAGATCACCGCCTGGAGGCCGCTGGATCCGATAGACTCGCTGGTCGCCTTCTTGTTGCAGCACAAGGAGAAGTACGAGGGTGGCAAGGGGCAATACTGGAACAGGTTGATCTCCAGGGTGCCGGCTGATTAATGTAAACGAATGATTTTGATGTAATAATAAAATTTTCAGTGGTCTTGAATCATTTTATTACGTAGAGGAAAAGGAATATCTAATAAGGAAGGTCTTCCTCCATTAAACTGATTGTTAGCTCTTCCCTTGCAGGTGAGAAGTAAAAAATAATAGACCGTATTCCTTCAATAATTTTATTAGTATCATAAATTTAAATGACTAGCAACGTTTACTGGAAAATAATCAACTGCTAAAACAATACAACAATAAACATTTAAGATGTATTAAAATAGCTAAAGTAACATAAAAACCAGATCAATTAAAAATTTGAACAATCAACCAACAAATCACTGTTATTAAAAAAATAACGATTGCTACGTGCAGTCCTTTGTGAACGACGCACAACCTAAAATTAGAACGGAACAATCAGCAATACACCAAATAATAATTAATTCACGTTGGTTTACCTGTCTCGTTTCTTTTTGGCCTCGTCCAGGTTGTCCCAGGGCTCCTTCAAAATGTACTCACGGACTCCAGCAGGGTAGGTCAGGAGGTAGTCCTTCCACTTGAACTCAGACATGGAGAAAGGAAAGGCCTTCTTATCCACCTCGTTGAGTTTATCCCACAAGTTTTGGGTGTTATCGTTGTGAAACTTCCACTGCTGGGTTGAAAAGTATCGGTTCTGATTGGAGAAGGAGTCCACCTTTTGGTACTGCTGCCTCAGGCTGGAACTCTAGGGTTGTAATTAAGTTGTTAACTATATCTTGTGAGGTTACCTTAGTTTCTTTTGGGTGATACAAAGTAAATCCAACATGATGGCCGGAAGGTAGTGCAGCAACAGGGTCAAAATCCTGTACACCAACGCGTTGTCCGTCAAGTAGACCATATTGTACCAGACCATGAATTTCGGTGGCACCTGTTGGCCGTTCTCCATGGAGGAGGTCACGAAGTTGCCCCAGGTGCAGGGGTTTTCTGGCGACGACACGTAGTTGTAGATCTGGATGTTGTCCGAACTGAAAACCACGTTATAAATTTGGCTAAGACCCTCATCACTCGTTTAATTACTTTGAAAGAGCAGTTTGGTGGGCGGAAGCAATTAAGGCGTTGATCACGTAGTCGGCCGGCACCACGTCAGCAATTTTATACATGTTGCCGTAGGAGACGCGGATTTGCCCGGACATGACGCCCGCCACTATGAAGGTAGGCCCGAAGTAGTTGTCCATCCAGCTCTTGTAGGGCTCCTTGAAGGTGGCTGTAACTGCACCAAACAACCATGCGATTAAGTTAAAACTTAGTTAATGTTGATTACCAATGGCCGGCCTGTAGATGCAGGTGGGTATCCCATCGGAGTTAGTCTTGATTATCTCCTCAGCCACGGCTTTGGTGAAGGAGTAGGAGTTGGGCCAGTCACCTAGAAGGCTAACCCCAAGTTTACCACACTTGAACCACAATCAATTGGTTGGTGTACCTTAGCTGCATGGTCTCCAGGTCTTCATCGCTCAGCTCCTCCGTCACCTCCAGCAGATAGTTGGGGTCAATGGGGGGTGGATAAAACTCCTCTCCAATCTCGTTTTTGGGACAATGCGAATAGGCAGTGCTGACGTGCACCAGACATTTGAGATGTTTGCACCTCCTGGCGATTTTCAGTATTTCCAACGTGCCCCTAACGTTAATGGCAGTGGCCAACTTGATCTTCTCGTTGAACCTCGTGGTGGCGGCCACATGAAATATCACGTCCACCTTAAAACACGTAATTATTAGGTTTTTTCGCAGGAGGTCAAACTTATTTAATTAATTATTAATATGATGTGTGTGATTATACTATTTTACAACTTGTCGCAGAATTAGAGTCAATTCATGCGGCAAATTGTTTATATAAACACGTGCGGAATTGGTTGAGTAAATACGTGTCTAAATATTGTAATATACTTTGAACTGTTTGAGTAGCTTAAGCACTCACTTACGTTGTCTATAAGTTTCAAGGTGTCCTGGATATCGATTCCCAAGTTTATTTGGGATACGTCGCCTTCCACGCCGACGATGTGGCTCTTGTAGTCTGGTCTGATTTCTTTCATTCTATCGAAAACCTGATCATACATGCATAAAGTAATAAATATTCACTAATATATCCTTAATGATGACTCAATTGAATAATTATTGTGACTCAATAAATTTAATATAATAACAGTCAATATCAATATTTATTTTAAAATCATTTTCTGTCATTATTTTTTTAATATTTTCAATTAACAATTATAAAACATTTAACTAAATTTAACTATTTAACATTCTTTTAAAATTATGAAAAATTCATTTGATTTTATATTAAATAATAATCTAAGAACATAATATAATATTATACAATAGGAAACAATTTAAACGAAGGCCATTATAAAATAACTACTAAACAAATTTGTTTAAGCTGTGATTACTTTGTGACTTTATCTAAAATCTTTTTAGTCCAGTTGAATAAATTTCGTACGTCGTATTTTTATTAATATTTTCATTAAAATTATTCACAATATAATAATTTATTTTTTCATTAATTTATTTGACATAATGAATTACATTAACAATAATTAATAATTCTTAATATAAGTAAATGACAATATATTATTGTTACAGTCAATATTTTATATTTATTTGAATAATTTTCAATTTCAAGACTCAATATTTGTGTAATTTTATGCCCACAATTTACAAATACAAAGTATATTATTACAAATAATACAAAATTAACTGTCAAAACTCTTCAACATTAAATGTTGACAGAATATTAACTATTTATTTATAAGGATCAACTGTTGATAAGGTATCAGTTGTTAATAGAGTATCAACTATTGTTTTTTTACATAAGTTACAATATGTCCCTATATATTTATAATAATTTTATTCATCGAAGAAGTATTAAATATGTGAATATTGATTTTATTTATAAAAAGTAATAAAAAATTAACTTTTTTTATAACAATAATAGTTTTAATTACCTCTAAGAATACAAAAAATAACTTATGTTGTTTGTTTTCATTAAAAATCATTCATTTTGTAAAGTTTTAATTACTTTGTTGATAATTATGCTTTTATATATTAACAATAATATTTGTAATGTGATAAAATAATTCTATGGAAAGAATCATCTGTAATAGATAGACTGTTACTCATTTTTAAGAAATGACATTGTTAATTGTTTTAGACTTTACTAGATATATTTTTTGTATATACATAAGATTATTCCACATTATGATAATTTTGACAATGTTTGAGACATCGTACAAAAATGAATTATTTACTAATATTTTAGTGTAAAAATTAATTTTATAAAAAAAATATTAATAAAACAATACAAAAGCAATAAAACTTTGGCAAATTCAAATTTTGATAATTTAATATCAATAAAAACACAAAATATAGATTATTTCCATTTTTACTTGGATGTGCCTTAACAAAATCATTTAAGTAAGTATAAAAAATTTAAATTTTGATTGAATTTGTAAATATGCTAATAAAAATGTATCAAACACAAAGTAGTTGTGAAACAATCAGCATTTTTAAGTCGTTTATTAAATTAACAATGGATTGTTAACACTTATCAATTTTCCAATTTTAGAACCTTTTTGCTAAGGTAATATGATAGTACTTGTTTGTTTACGTCTACTTACTAATTTTTGGAAAACAAAAAGTATTTTTGCTCTTTACATAAATAATTTAAATAATTTTTTTATAACAATTATTTTATACATTCATTTTTATTTCTTTTTAACTTTTTTATTGTTAATGAAATAATTAATGCGAGTCAAATTAGTTTCATCATGTTGAAAATCTCTATGGTAAAAAAGTTTTTTCAGTGATTGATCAATGAATATTTTCATAAAAATTAATATGAAACTTAAATTTCATTTAATTTTAACATTTTATTGGATAAACAGCAATTTGTAACATATTTTATATATTTTTAAATTATAAAAGTATTTTTTAAAAATATTCTTTATAATTAATTTTTTGTTTAATAACTTTGTGATTATTTCTGCATTTAAAATATTTATTATACATTGTAAAAAAATTATAAAAAATAAAATATTGTTTTACAATTAATTTAAGAAAAAATGTTGAGAACAAAAATTATTTTCATTAAAATTGTAAATATCTTAAAATTTGTGGAATTTTTGTTTTTAATAATATTTAATTATCAAAATTATCAATATATTAATATTTCTGATGATTCGTTAAAAATTTTAAGGAATTTTTGTTTTTTATAATATTTATTAAGAAATATAATTATGAGGAGATAAAATAATTAAATTACAATAATTGTAAAAAATAAAATACCTGTTTAAAAAACGTTTTTTGTACAATTAATTTGAGAAAAAATTGTTATTATTATATTTTCATTAAAATTACCAATATCTTAAAATTTGTGGGAAATCAGCACAAATTTTGTGGAATTTTTGTTTTTAATAATATTTAATAAGAAATATAGTTCTGAGGGAGCACAATAATTGTAAAAAATAAAATATTTGTTAAAAAAAACCGTTTCTTGTACAATTAATTTGTGAAAAAATGCTGAAAATCTGCAGAGAACAAAAAGTTTTTTCATTAAAATTATCAATATGTTAAAATTTGTGGGAATTCAGCACAAATTTTGTGGATTTTTTGTTTTTAATAATATTTAATAAGAAATATAATTTTGAGGGGACAAAATAATTAAATTACAATTATTTTAAAAAATAAAATATGGTTAAAAATGTAGAAAATCTGCAGAAAAATTATTGAGAAAATAATTATACATTTTTATTAAAATTAAATGAATATTTAAAAATTTGTGTTTTTCAGTTATTGAAGCGTGTCAACAAAATAATTGTCATATATTATTAAAATATGCATATCAATATTTATATTAAAACTTATACAAAATATTGTTTCAACACTTTTATTTGTTATAATTTTTTAAAACAAATATTTCTCATTTAATAATAAATTGTAATTTTTTTTAAACACTTTTGTTAATTAATATTCTGTTTAACAGTCAGAAATTACTCTGCAATTAAAATATTTATTATATAGTTATTAATATTTTTAACAATATAAATAATTATCATATTTTTATTTCAATACCAACAAATGTTTTTAAAAAATTTTTAACTTGTAATTAGTTTTTAGGAATTACCTATAAATGGGATAATATTTTTTTATTATTTTTTTAAATTGTATATTAATAATGTTTTAAGTTTTTAATCATAAATTATAAAAACTCAATAATAATATATTTTAATATATTACAGTACATGAAAAAGTAAGTACTTAAAATAATTTATTCATATCGTAAAAATAATTAAATTATCATTTAAATAATATAAACTAAACTTGTAAATGACATAAATGCTTTAGAGTAATTTATTTATAATAAATAGTAACATTCTTCTTGCTTAGTATGGTACTTGTGATTTAAAGTAAGTTAAAGAAAGTCGAGAAACATGTCATCATTAGATGTAATTGCTTTATTTTAACATAAATAAATAATTTTAATTAATTATTAAATAATTGTACTAACGTGTGAAAAAACTTGTAACCTAAATGTTGTTTCAACAACAACAATAAAAATGCAAATTTTATCAGTTTTCCTTACCATGTCGTTGAATATTTCCTCCACTCTGACACTAGAATCAACCCCACGTTTGGGCCTCACCAATATATAAATCTTATCGACGCCCCCGCACGCCCTGAGCAACTTCTCGATCAGCAATTTACCGAGGAAACCGGTGGCGCCGGTTATGAACACGTTCTTCCCCCTGAAAAATTCGACTATGGCCGAATTTTCCGCCGCGATTTTCACATCGTTCGGGGCGAAATAGTTGGCCAGCACGTCTTCGACCGGTTCGTTCATGGCGCGTACTCGAGCGGTACCTTGTGTGGTTCCGTGCCGCAGCTCCACGGACCGTTTTATTTCCATTGACGACCCACGTGGTGGGGCTCGACGTTTTTCTTCGAAATTTCAATTATATAACTATCGATTTTTAACAATATTTATCGATTTTTCTATGGTCTGGCCACGTTCAATCAATATTGGAGTTATTTCGTTTGTTTTGAGTAGTAACACTTGATTGTTTATGAAGGTGTTGAACGTTCACACCTCAGGACTGTCTTAAGTTTTTAATATATTTTATAAATTATTAGTAATCCAATATTTATATACAAAATTGATCATTTTTAATACACAACTATGTTTAATGTTTGAGTGGATTGTGTCACAATATGTATTTCAAAATTTTTAGCATAAAACAAGATTAAAGACATTTTTACAATGTCACACAAATTGTCCATGACACTGTTCTGTTTAAGTAAAAAGAATAAATGTTGAATTACATTATGTACTATTATTTACACATTCTCAACGATTTTTTCATGTAAATATTTTTAGTGCTTTAGATAAAAATTGTCTAGAATATTATATTTTTATCTTAGTTTAATCACTAAATAAGTTTCAAAATAATTCATTAGAATTTTAATTAATAATACAAATAAATCCTGAAATGAGAAAAATCCCCACATTGAACCCCCTTTAAGAGCCTCTAAAATTTTATATGGAAGGACTATGAAACAAATATTTATTTAAAATTTATTGGGAACTTAAAATTAAAAATAAAATTAAATAAGCATTGTTCTAAATTTCATATTCAATATTAAAAGTAAAATATAATCCTAAATAATGTTTTCAAATTTATTTATATATATATATATATATATATATATATATATATATATATATATATATACAATCCCCACAATTTTATATGGAAAGGATTATTTAACAAATATTTATTTAAAATTAAAAATAAAACCCCTTTCAAGAACCAATTACAACCCCCACAATTTTATATGGAAAGGATTATTTAAGGAATATTTATAATTTAACAACAAAATATCAATAACATTCTTTTTTATTTAGGATTATTATTCATTATTAATTATTTTGATTAACAGAAACAAATTAATTTGTTTAATTCATTTACTAAATTAACTAAAAATTATTTTTTCTGACCTTATTTTTTGTATTTAATATGTTAATTAAACTGATTGGTCCTTTGGTACTGATTTAAAGTATTTGTTATCGCAGTGTTATTCACAGCATTTAACATAAAATTTTTATTTAAATTATTTATTGAAGTAACAAATATTAAGTGTCAACTACATCAAATTTATTACCATAATTTATCGATAACTAGAAATAACTTAAAATGTAATAAAACATACATTTTAAATAAATTTATTGTCTATTGACATTAATTACTTAATCTTAATAAATATCTTTATTTATTTTATGACATTAAGTTTCAAGTAAAAAAATATTTCTTTGTTAATAAAGTAATTATTTTTATTATTTAATTAATCTATAAATTTAATAAATTCAAATTTATATTTTATGTCTATATAAAAATTAATTATTACTTATAAATTTTGAATATTTTATATATTTATTAATAAAATAATAAATTGTAATTGTTAATTTATTTTCTATATTTTTTTAAACATTAGAACATTATATATTAAAAAATTCAAATATTTTAGTTTAATTCTCTACAAACAAAAATTAATTTATATAGTTTATTGTACTCTAAAGAATTATCAATTCCTATTTATAAATATTATTAGAAAGCTTAATAAACACAAATTATAATTAAATTTTTCCACTTAAATTGTTTTTGTTTTTCTTTTTAATTTTAACTCTTTCCACTAATTTACTTTTAACAATATTTTTATTATTTATTATTACTGTATAAAATAATAATAAATATATGATATATATGATAATTCTTCCTTATTTTAAGATTAAAGTAGAGTTTTTAATATTTTTAAAAAAATCCTTGGATTTAAATAATTTAAATCAAATTTGCTATTTGGTTACTTATATTTAACTGGTTCTTCTAAATATATTCTTACACTTAATAAAGCAAATAATTGTTTAATATTTAATTTAAGTTTACTTTAGTTTATTTCCAGAATGTGTTTTTGTAATTTATTTATTTAGTGACCACTTGAAAAATATCAAAACATATTTTCAAATGAGAAATTATTTTTTTTTTTAAAAAAAAGGTCATTAAATATTTATATATTTTTTATAAATTTGCATTAAAAAATCAATGAATTTAGAAGGATTATTAAATAAAAATAATATAAATAACTTTATAACATATTTATTAACAATGTGATACAACGGTTATAAAATAAATAATAATATTACAGTAACTAAAAATATATACAATTCATAGTAAAACATAATATTGTTAATATAAAATTGACGTAAAAACACCATATAATATTCTAAGGAATATTCCATAGAGGGTAAACTTCACAACATTATGAAGAATGAAGTACCTACAATATTAAACAAAAATTAATTAATTAATTTGCATAAAAAACATAAATAAATCATTATTTATACCTCCAACATCTTTTCCGGGCTTCTGGAAGATTGTCCCAGCCTTCCTTAAGCAAGAAAATCCGAAGGCCGCATACTGACGCCAAACAGTGCTTCCTCCAGTCCACCATTTTCATGCTGAAAGGAAACGCCTTTTGGTCCTTCTCATTCAGAGACAGCCACAGATCTTGAGTGTTTTTGTTACTGTAATTCCAGTTCTGTCTGGCGAAGTACGCAATCACTTGCATGAACTTCTGGATTTTGTTGTAAATTTTCGTCAGCCTTAGTTTCTTTCCCGAGAGCCTCAGCCCAATGTCTACGAAGAAGGCAGGAACGTAGTGGAGGAAGAAGGACAACAAGTTGAACATGAACAAGGACTTAACCAGAGTTAAGCTGTAGTACCAGACTGATCTCATGGGGAAGATGTGGTACCCTTGTTCCGACGTCCAGTCCATATATTGGCCCCAGGTCAGTTTATTTTCCGGTCCGGACACGTAATTGTAAACCTTTATGTCGTCAGAACTGAAAGGAGTTAATGAGTTAAAGAATAAGTGAATATAAACTGCGGTGCCAACCGTTCAACTGCTGTTTTGTAAGTTGCCGCAATCAAGGCGTTGGTCACGTAGTCCGCTGGTACTAATTCGGCTGTTTTGTCTTTGTGGCAGCAACCCACACGTATCAATCCGCAACCCACACCCACAACCACTCCTGTGGGTCCGAACATGTTGTCCACCCACCCCACGTGTGGTTCCTCGTAGGTTCCAACCACTAAAATCAACAAACGAGGATTAATAATAGGAAAATAGTTGTGGGGACGATATACCCACCAATTGAAGGTCTGTAAAGGCAAGTCGGAATGCCCTGCGACTTCCTCTTGATCAAGTCTTCAGCCACGGCCTTGGTCATGGAATAGGTGTTGGGCCACTTGCCCAACAATCTATAAGTACAATTTAATCATCAATCAATGAAACATAAATATTTAATAATATTACTCTGGAAGCATCTTGTCCAAGACATTGTTTGGAGTCCTTTCAACGAGCTCCATCAACTTCTCCGGGTTCACCGGAGGCTCGTAGAAGACCTCATCGATGTCCTTGCGGTTGCAGTTGGAATAAGCGGTGCTGACGTGCGTTAGGGCCTCCAAGTGTTCGCACTCACGTGCCAGTTCCAGAATTTCGGCCGTTCCTCTGACGTTTATGGCGGTTGCCAGGGAGATGTGCTCGTCGAATTTGGTCGTGGCGGCCACATGGAAGATGACGTTGATCTACAAGACAACCATTACGTTTGAAGGAAGGGAATTTTATGGTTGAGGTACCTTTTTGGCCAAGGAACAACGTTCCTCCTTCTCTATTCCAAGGCCTGGAAGGGATATGTCCCCTCTGACTGGGTAGATGTTTTGCTGGAACTTGGGCCTGATCTCCGACAGTGGTTGGTAGAGCTAAAATTAAAAAAATTGATTAGTGTTGACATAGTTAGCTTCTGGATGAGAATTGACGTACTAAACAATGTTTTATTGTTTACCCACCTACGTCAATATACCCAATACATATAATGTTTCCCTTTTTTTTCGAAGAACTATAAATTATAAGATTTCAAGGTGAACAACCCAAAAAAATTACAACGTAAGCAGATTTGATGACTAATTAAAATAATATTTTTATACATATAGATAGTTAGTTATGTAACTTAAATCAGTAAGTAATTTTGGATATTTGGTTTGTAAATGTGTTATATAAATCTTCTAAAAAAATTTACTAGTTTTAAATAAATATTTATTTAATGTCCTAGTCGTAAAGGTAAATAAATAATATAATTTGTTATTTATTATTGCGCTTCAAAACGGTCAACGTCAGACCTTCATATTTTAACCTCAGCCAATTCCAAAACACTGATTAATGTAAACTCCAAAATTCACCTTAAAAAATTTGAAAAAAATTGTCAAAACTGATGCAACAACAATGAAGATAAATGGTGTGGGTTTTTTTTGTTTCACAAACATTTGCACAATTCGATTCGAGGTCGTTTTAATTCGATAACCCGTTTGTGTGTGGGATTGCCTGTTTCAATAAAAATCCTAGATCAGGGAAATTTTTGCCTTATAACGAGGAAGAACCTTGATATTGATCACCCAAAATCGGTTCGTTTGTATAAATTCTATGTTTAATTAGTCCAGTCGCAAAAACAACGGAGGATATAACCATAACAAAATTATGTTTTAATAAATTACAAGTGTTTACAGTACCAAAAATTAATCAACACTGGATCAGGTTCGATTACACCTATCAAATAAAATATGTGCAATAGGTTAATTGCAATCAATATGGTGAAATTGCAAATGTTAAATATACGAAATTATGCAAATATTTCATTTCTTCTGCTTTGCCATGGCTGAAATAAAATTTAAATAATGAAATATTTTAAATAAGTGGGTTACAAAAACGTATGGAGGGAAATAATAAATCACATATATCGTGATTAAAAAAACCAGTTTCACTTTTTATTACTTATGCACATAAATTTATCATTCACTATAACAACGAAGTTTCGTTACTATCACAGATTAAAATGGTACTTATTTACTCTCCGGTACCACTTAAGTGCTAAGTTTTTAACCGTTATTTTTAATTTTTTATACCAACACAGAGTTTATTACACCACAGATTATTAGAATACTTAATCATTATATGGTACTACCTAAGTACATTCTCTAGTACTACTCTTATAACTTAAGGATATTTAAGGATTTTTTAGTTGTATCATATTATATTAGTACTTATTTATTCTCTGGTACCACCTAAGTACTAGATTTTTAAGAAATTATATTTTTAACCTTAATTTAATTTTAATTTACTACAATAATGTCTTCTTTGAGTAGTACCCAGATTATAGTAGTTCTTATTTATTTTCTGGTACTACATATATTTTTTAATATACTGTTACAAAGAGGTGTTTTCTGGTACTACTTAAGTACATTTAAATAGTTAGAAACTGAGATTACTTATTCTATAATACTATATTTTTTAAATATATTTTTAACATTTACAATTTTTTAAATATTATAACAACGCTTTTTTAGTAATACCAGTGATTCTTATAGCTTTTCTAGTACTTCTCACTTGCGAGTTCTATAAAGAATTATATTTTTAACAATTTTTTTAACCTATTTTAAGAGTTTTTTTGTACTACCACAGATTATTATAGTACTTATTTATTTTCTAATCATCTTTTTTAAAAAATTATATTTTTAACCTTTATAATTTTTAAATCACTATGAAGTAGTCTTTAAATAGTACATAGGTTATAGTAACTCTTATATTTAGCACTATCTAAGTACCTGATTTAAAAAAAAAATATGTTTAACCATTATTTTTTTTTAATTATTGTAATAATCAGAATTTTTAAAGTGGTACTACATATTTTAATATTATTTATTTGTTATCTGGTACTACTTTTATACCAACGGTTAAGAAATACCACATATCATAAGATTATTTATTCTATGAAACTATACTTTTTTAAATGTATTTTAACACACAAAATCTGATAGCAAATAATTCTCTAGTACTACCCACTTATTAAATTTACAAATAATTATATTTTTAATCTTTTTTAGCAATTAGCAATTTTATAATCTACTTTAAGGATTTTTTTAGTAGTACCATATATAATACTACTTATTTATTATCTGGTACTATTTAAGTACTAGATTTTTATAATTAATTTTACCTTAACTATAGTACTACCCACATACTAAATTTATAAATAATTATATTTTTAACCATTTTTATCAATTTTATAATCTACTTAAAAGATTTTTTGTAGTACCATAGATACTTAATTATTATCTGGTACTACTTAAGTTCTTAATTTTTTAAATTAATTTTAACTTTTTGACTTTATTCTCTGGTACTACCTAAGTACTAAATCATTAAATAAATATTTTTAATAGTATCTTAGTTAATAGTACTTATTTATTATCTGGTACTACTTAATTACTAGATTTTTTCAATTAATTTTAATTTAACTCTAGTACTACCCACTTACTAAATTTATAAATAATTATATTTTTAAACATTTTTGGCAATTTTATAATCTAGGATTTTTTAGTAGCACCATAGATAATAGTACTTATTTATTATCCGGTACTACCTAAGTGCTATTTTTTTTTAAATAAACAGCAACCGTTACAATTACGTAACATTCATAAAAAAAAATTGCAGACAAGTCAACAATTTAAAATTTATGAAGAAATGTTTGTCCTGCAATTATCAAGTACCGGAGTGAAATTGTTGTTTGCTTTGCTTGCTTAAACGCGTGAAACATTTGCATTGAACAATTCCACGTGAAAATTCGATTTAACTTGTAAATCGTATGTGCGATTATGTGGAAATCGTGTAAAAACGGAAGAAACGGTGCAACTAATTAATTAATTTATTCCGTGCGTCAACGGACGACGCAACAAAAATTAAAGTGGCAACCTCAATCACAATAAATCTAATCCGTGACCTTAGCAATGAAATCTTCATATTTATTTATATTCCGCGTCTTTTTTACTTAGGTTTTATTGTGTTTTTTTGTAATTAACATAAACCGCTAATTGGCTTTGGTAAAAATTTATGTTATTAGCGTAGTATTTTGTTGTGGAAAATTGCAAAACGTTTTTAATAACACAAAGTTTCGTTATTATGTCTTCGGGCGTTTTGAGCAATACACGTGGGCCAAATTTTGCCAGTCAAGAACCTTCGAATGCAGCTGTTTCCAGATCGATTGGATCGATCGGTATTTGTCCGCGTGTCAAGGCTTGTTATCGCCTGATTTTTCACTAACGTTTAACCAAACCAAATTAGATGCCAAACGGTCACAATATAAACATTAATTCATCTTTTTTTTTCACACACACTCAAAGTTCATTTATGTTTTACATTAATATATAATGGCTTAATTATGCTCAAATTATGACTGACTACATTTTAGTTACTAGAAGAAATTAATAATGTTTAATGATCAATAAAAAATTGTTTATATAAACATGAAGAAAAATTATGTTTTTTTTTTTAAATTAATAAACATGTAATTTTATTTATAAAGATTTAATTCCTTATATATTATATCTTTGTCTTCGACTTTATTTCCCCAACATTTATTGTTAAAAATTAATTCTGACAATTAAAACGTTGTGTTTTAATTTTCTTGTATATATTAAAGAAATATTTTTTTATGGACAATAAAACAGTTTGTCAAAAAATTATGAATATGTTGACCTAGAAATATTTTAAATAAACAGAAACAAAATGTATTATTTTAACATTTCATTGTTTCTAAATGGAAATTTCAATGTTGTCACAACGAAGATTAAAATGTGACAAAATTTTTCCAATTGAAAATTACATAAATTATGTAAGAAATCAAAGAAATTGGACTAAACCAAAACTGGTTTAAAACAAGTTCCAAATTTAGTTTTGTAGAATATAATTTGCTAAATCACATATGTTATTAATTTGTGTTAGACCAATTTTAAATTAGATATTAAGTCAATCGTAAAAAATTAATAAAATATGTATTTCACATATTTATTTAATAATATTTCAATTTTATTAATTATTATTTATTTATAATAATAATTAATATATATATATATATATATATATATATATATATATATATATATATATATATATATATATATATTTGTTAATAAATTAATTGATTTGTTAATTTGAATAATTAAACAGTGTAACATAAGTTGTTTTAGAGCTAGTTGTCTTAAGTT
The DNA here is from genome assembly GCF_024364675.1 of Aethina tumida. Lineage (NCBI taxonomy): Eukaryota > Metazoa > Arthropoda > Insecta > Coleoptera > Nitidulidae > Aethina > Aethina tumida. Next base: position 15,072,359 of record NC_065440.1, on the reverse strand, counting down.
ACTAATATTGTTTATTAATATTATATATAGTCTGTTTCTCATTATTTATTAATAATTTTTGAAATTTTAAATAATATTTCTTTACTAATTTTTTAAATTTATTTAGATTTGACCACTTTTAACTTGAAAATTATAAAATAAAATTTTAGTTTATAATGTACTTAAAAGACTTTTATTTATTTTTTTTATTAATAATTATTGAGATATATTAATAATTTTATTAATTTGGTGTTAGTTTAGTGTTATTTAGTGTTGACTAATTTTAACTTAAATTTGAGACTGAATTATAAAATAAAATTTTAGTTTTTAATACAATAAAAAAATCTGTCTCATTTTTTATTAATAATTTTTGAGATTTATTAATATTTTTATTAATTTTGTAGTGTTATTTAGTTTTGATTACTTTTAATTTGAATTTGACACTGAATTATAAAATACAATTTTAGTTTTTAATATAATAAAAAGTCTGTTTCTCATTTTTTATTAATAATTTTTGAGATTTATTAATGTTTTTTACTAATTTTTTAAAGTTATTTAGTTTTGATCACTTTTAACTTGAATTTGCGACTTAATTATAAAATAAAATTTTAGTTTTTGATATAATTAAAAGTCTATTTCCCTTTTTTATTATTAATTATTGAGATTTAATAATAATTTTATTAATTTTGTAGTGTTATTTAGTTTTGATTACTTTTAATTTGAATTTGACACTGAATTATAAAATACAATTTTAGTTTTTAATATAATAAAAAGTCTGTTTCTCATTTTTTATTAATAATTTTTGAGATTTATTAATGTTTTTTACTAATTTTTTAAAGTTATTCAGTTTTGATCACTTTTAACTTGAATTTGCGACTTAATTATAAAATAAAATTTTAGTTTTTGTTATAATTAAAAGTCTATTTTCCTTTTTTTTATTATTAATTATTGAGATTTAATTTTGTAGTGTTATTTAATTTTGAATACTTTTAATTTGAATTTGAGACTGAATTATAAAATAACATTTTATTTTTTAATATTTTTTATTAATAATTTTTGAGATTTATTAATATTTTTATTAATTTTGTAGTGTTATTTAGTTTTGATTACTTTTAATTTGAATTTGATACTGAATTATAAAATAAAATGTCAGTTTTTAATATAATAAAAAGTCTGTTTCTCATTTTTTATTAATAATTTTTGAAACTTATTAATATTTTTTACTAATTTTTTAAAGTTATTTAGTTTTGACTACTTTTAATTTAAATTTGAGACTGAATTATAAAATAAAATTTTCGTTTTTAACACAATAAAAAAATCTGTCTCATTTTTTATTAATAATTTTTGAGATTTATTAATTTTTTTCTAATTTTTTAAAGTTATTTAGTTTTGACTACTTTTAACTTGAATTTGCGACTTAATTATAAAATAAAATTTTAGTTTTTAATATAATTAAAAGTCTATTTTCCTTTTTTTATTATTAATTATTGAGATTTAATAATAATTTTATTAATTTTGTAGTGTTATTTGATTTTGATTACTTTTAATTTGAATTTGAGACTGAATTATAAAATAAAATTTTATTTTTTAATATAATAAACAATCTGTTTCTCATTTTTTATTAATAATTTTTGAGATTTATTAATATTTTTATTAATTTTGTAGTGTTATTTAGTTTCGATTACTTTTAATTTGAATTTGAGACTGAATTATAAAATAAAATTCTATTTTTTAATATAATAAAAAGTCTGTTTCTCATTTTATATTAATAATTTTTGAGATTTATTAATATTTTTTACTAATTTTTTATAGTTATTTAGTTTCGACTACTTTTAATTTAAATTTGAGACTGAATTATAAAATAAAATTTTATTTTTTAATATAATAAAAAGTCTGTTTCTCATTTTTTATTAATTTTTGAGATTTATTAATATTTTTATTAATTTTGTAGTGTTATTTAGTTTTGATTACTTTTAATTTGAATTTGAGACTGAATTATAAAATAAAATTTTATTTTTTAATATAATAAAAAGTCTGTTTCTCATTTTTTATTAATAATTTTTGAGATTTATTTTATAAAGATATTTAGTTTTGACTATTTTTAAATTTGAAATTTAATTATAAACTACAATATTAATTTAAAAAATAATTTTTTTAGATAACTTTTTACAATGTTAATTTAATATAAAATATAATTTTTATTAATAATTAAGAAAAGATTGAATTGCGTATTTCTTATTTTATTTTTTCATAATTTATGTTAATATTTTGGTTATAAAAATTATTCAAATGTATAGCCATTAAAATAACACATTTTTCAGTTTAATAATCAAACATTTCCATATCCCCTTTGTAATTAATTATTTACTGTGTTTTCCCAACACTTAATTGATAAAAAAAACAATTTAACATAAACTAGACAAGTTAGGTTTAATATATGTACTAATTTTAATTTTAAATAAGTAAATTTTATAAATAAAATAAGTTCCTGATTTTAATTATTATCAAAACTGGAAATTTTTAAACTAAAACCAGATGCAACTGGTCAAAAAACAAGATTTTATACAAAAAAAAAAAACTGTTTTCTTTGTCTGACCAGTAAAATTATTTGGTTTTAAAAATTTCCACTTTCAATTTCTAAACAAAAAACGAATCTTACCGGATCTTTGAAGATGTCGTCCAGCCTGGTGGTGAACTCCTGGCCGCGCTTAGGCCTCACGAGCACGTAAACGTAGATCTCCTCGCAGGCCCTGCACAGCTTCTCGATCAGCAGCTTGCCCAGGAAGCCGGTGCCGCCGGTGACCAGCACGTGCTTGCCGTTGAAGAACCTCACTATCTCCGAACCGTCGGCGTCGATTTTCAGCTGCCTCTGGCGGTACATCAGCCGCAGCGGCAGACATTCCTCCTCCAAGTTGGGCACGTGGCTTTTCTGCTTGAACACCTCGAACGAGTCGTACGCGTTCATGGTTTGCGTGCGTTGTGATGTTGGACGCGTTCCTCGGGACTCCTTACTGCTGCACCGTTTCGGGACGGCAGAATTTTTAAGGAGACGAATCTTATTTCGTGTCGTTCGATCGATCTGACGGGCTGGTGGGGGGTTGCGGATGTGGGGACGTTTGAAGTTTAAACTTTAAAGTTAATTTTGTCCATTGCGACACGAATACGAGTTTCTTTTTTTTTTTTGTTTGGTAATTTTTAATTTGAAAAAAATTGATACTGGGAACTATGGAATATAAATGGATTTTTTAAATTATTATAAATAAAATACTTTATTATTTATTTTGTTAAAAAAAAAAATAAAAAAATACTTCAAATGGGCCAAATAATAATTAAAATTGTATTTTAAATTGTTAATTTAAATATCAATTAATTGTATTTATATATTATTTGGTTAATTTATTATTATTAAAATTATTTTTAATATATAAAAATTTATTAATATATTATATAAATTTATTTATATTTCTTATAAAATTCAAAATATTATAAAAAATATTTTGTTAATTTTGATACAAATTTCATACAAATTAATTTATGAATGTACTAAAATAAAAAAATCTTAATGTGGAAAAATATTATTAATTAATTACCTTATTTCCCTTTTCTTATTAATAATGTTTATCAAATTTACAATATTAAATTATTTAACACAATCTAAATAAACTATATTTGGTTAATTTTTATTACAACAAATAATAATAATAATAAAACTAAAAATCATAAAAAATTAAATTATGAATGTTAATTTTAATCGTTATTAATGATTAGACAAATGAGGCAATTTTTAAATTTTATATTCATTAAAATCTAAAATTTTCTTAATGTGAGAAAATAATAATCACTTTGTTTCCCAATTTTATATTTAATATTGTTTATTAAATTATTTATCACAGAATACAAATAAAATGTATTTGTTTAATTTTTGCTACAACAAATTTTTAAAACTTATTCATTTAAATAAAAAAAAACACAAAATTAAACTTGTAATTAATCAAAAATTAAATTATAATGTTTATTTAATTAGTTATTAACGATTAGGCAATTTTTAAATTTTATGTTCTTTAAAATTAAAAATTTTCTTAAGGTGAGAAAATAATAGATAATGACATTATTTATTAATCACTTTGTATCCCAATTTTCTATTTAATGTTGTTTATAAAATTCACATTATTAAATTATTTATCACAGTATACAAATAAACTGTATTTATTTAATTTTTGCTACAACAAATTAATAAAACTTAAATTCATTTAAATAAAAAAACACAAAATTAAACTTGTAATTAACCAAAAATTAAATTATGAATGTTTATTTAATTAGTTATTAACGATTAGGCAATTTTTAAATTTTATATTCTTTAAAATTAAAAATTTTCTTAGTGTGAAAAAATGATAGATAATTAAATTATTTATAAATCACTTTGTTTCCCAATTTTCTAATTAATATTGATTATAAAATGTACATTATTAAACTATTTAATACAATATAAATAAAATTTTTATTACAACAAACTAATAAAGGTAAAATTCATAAAAAATAAAACTTGTAATTAACCAAAAATTAAATTATGAATGTTAATTTTAATCGTTATTAATGATTAGACAAATTAGGCAATTTTTAAATTTTATATTCTTTAAAAACAAAAATTTTCTTAGAGCGAGAAAATTCAACTTGTAATTAACCAAAAAATAAATTATGAATGTTAATTTTAATCGTTATTAATGATTAGATAAATAAGACAATTTTTAAATTTTAAATATTCTTAGAGTGGGAAAATAATAAACAATTAAATTATTTATTAAATACATTGTTTCCCAATTGTCTAATTAATATAGTTTATAAAATTTACATTATTAAATTATTTAACACAATATAAAATAAAATGCATTTGGTTAATTTTTGTTACAGCAAACTGATAAAACTAAAATTCATTTAAAATAAAAAACCACAAAATTCAACTTGTAATTAGCCAAAAATTAAATTATGAATGTTAATTTTAATCGATATTAATGATTAGACAAATAACACAATTTTAAATTTACTTAGTGTGAGAAAATGTTTATTTAAATAATTTAAATAATTATTAACGATTAGACAAATAAGGCAATTTTTAAATTTTATATTATTTAAAATTGAAAATTGTCTTAAACTGAGAAAATAATAGATAATTAAATTATATATTAACCACGTTGTTTTCCAATTTTCTATTTAATATTGTTGATAAAATTTATTTATAATATTGTTTATATGATAAATTTCATACTTATATATCAAATCTATAAATTATTAGTTGAAATAAACTATTTGTCAAACATAAATTATTAAATTGTTTGTCAAAGAATAATAATGGAAATATTTTATCATTTGATCGATAAATTTATAATTAATTTAAAATAAAAAATCCGCGTAATTAAACTTGTAAATGACCTTAAAATAAATGAAGTAAAAAAATTATATTTTTTTTTATTAATTTTACATATTTTAAAATAATGTTTTTCTGCTAAAAAATAATATAAAATTAAAATGTAATTAATGTAAATTTAATTATAATAATATTCGTAAATTTAAATTATTAAATGATTGATCATGGTAGCTAAATAAAAAATTGTGGAACGTTGAATTTTAAATTTGTTTTTAAAATTTGTAAAAACAATTACGTTTTACAACTTGTGTACGTCATAGTTACCACAATATTTTTGCAATTAACTTAGTTCAATTAATTTTTATTCATTTTTTTTTACGAATAATAAATAAATCTACATTTATACTTACGTAGTTAATAAATTTTAGTTTACTAATATAATAGTTTTTTAATTTAAACTGTTTAAACAAAAAAAAGGTTTGGTGATTAATTTATTTTTTCAACATTTTTAAAGACGAAGCAAAGAACACAGTGCCAACGTAAAGGTCAAGTTTTTACCAGTAATAAGGAAGGAAGTGAGAGCAATGTCAACATAAAAATAATTCATTTGATTTTGCAAATCATAATTTCTTTGTGACATTCACTCACATTAAATTAATAAAAACAAAATTGGACATCATTAAAATCAATGTTGCAAATTTTTTATTAACATAATGTTTTGTCTAATTGTAATTGTAATTAATATTCAAATATTCAGAAAAGCTGTGTTAAACATTAGTAGAATATTCTTATTGAATGTAAATTTTAATTCAACAAAGTAATTTTGATTAAAATGTTTTATTTTAATATTCCTTCATTATAATTTGACCCCTGAAGTTAGAAAACCAATGAAACACTTATTTGTATTGCAACAAAGTTGCTGAGAGGTTTTTCTAGAAATACATAAATTAAAGCAACATTAAAACTGTGTAATTACTTTATTATCATCAATAAAAATCAGAGTGTATTTATGTGTTTCATAGTATTGAATTTATATTAAATTTATAATAAATATTGTTAAAAATTATGAAAAAATTTTATAATTTATTATCACACAAGAAATTAATTAGATCATCTTCATGACATTTTTCTAATGCTTCCATTAAAGGTGTTCTTCCACTATGGTTAGCTTCTTCGATCATCTTCCTTACTTCGTTGCCACATTGAGACATTAACTTCGATGCAATTTCCATTTTAACTTCAGATTCGCAATTATTTTGGAGCAAATAATGCATAATATTGTTACCATTATTACCTTTGTTGAGAATATTTGCACCACTTTCAATAAACAGTCCAATTGCTTCATCCACTATGTCGCAATTATTTAACAACTCCATTAGAGGTGTTCTTCCTAATTGGTTCCTATCGTTAATTAATTTTTGAATTTCATCACCAAAACGTGACATTAATGTCTTCGAAATTGTCACTTTATTTTCATACATGATTCTATTTTTACTGATGTAATGCCATATGTTGTTTCCACTATTATCTTTACTGAAAATGTTCGCCCCTTTTTCAATTAGGAAGTCAATAAATACGATACTTTGATCACAAGACATTGCTGCTTCCATTAGAGGAGTTCGTCCTTCTTGATTGGCTTCCTTAATCAAGTTCCTTTCGTCAACAAAATATGATATTAACCTCTCTGTAATTTGCACTTTCCTTTCATCAGTTATGCGTATATTTTTACATAAATAATGACACGTGTTGCTTCCAATTTTGTCTTTAGCAAATATGTCTGCGCCTTTTTTAATTAAAAAATCAGTAAATGTCATATTTTCATCGTAAGACATTAATGCGTTCATCAATGGTGTTATTCCTTCATGATTGGCTTCATTGATCACTTTTTGAAGTTTATCACCAAAACGTGATATCAGTCTTTCCCCAATTTGTACTTTGCTTTCATCAAATATATGTCTATTAATACCTAAATAATGCCATACGTTGTTTCCTTTTGTATCTTTATTGAACACGTTTTGTCCATTTTCTATTAAGAAATTAATAAATATATTTTCATTACAATACGTTAAAGCTTCCATTAACGGTGTCCTTCCTTCCTGATTAACTTCATCAATCAGGTTTTGTCCATCACCAGCAAAACGTTGTATTACAGTCTCACCAATTTGTAATTTATTTTCATCATGCATGACACTATTTTGACTTAAGTAGTGCCATAAACTGTTTCCATTTTTGTCTTTAATATGTATGTTTACACCATTTTTAATTAGGAAATCGATAAATCTGATATTGTTCTTGGACGTCTTCAGTGCTTCCATTAAAGGTGTTTCTCCTTCTTGATTGGCATCGTTAATGATATTTTGGGCATCATTTCCAAAACGTGATAACAACAAAGATGCAATTTGTAGTCTATTATCATTAAAAGCATATGTATGTTTACTCAAATAATGCCAAACGTTGTTGCCATTATTATCTTTATTTAAAATATTTACCCTCTTTTCAATTAAGAATTCAATAAATTTTTTATTTAATTCGCAAGAGATTAATGCTGTCAATAGAGGTGTTCTGCCTTCTTGATTACTTACGTCAATTATATTAATCACTTTATCGCCACAACGTAACATTAATGTCGCAACTTTGCTTTTATTTTCGTCACTTATGTAACTTCCACTTAAATAATGCCACATGTTTGTTCCATTATTATCTGTAATAAGAATATCAGCTCCATTTTCAATTAAGAAAATAGTAAATTGGAAGTTTTTATTGACTGACTCCAAAGATCTCATTAGGGGTGTTTTTCCTTCTTCATTGCGGTCATTAATCTTACTTCGTACTTCATCACCAAATCTTGATATTAATCTTTCAGCAATTTGCACTTTATTTTCATCATTAGTGTATCCATATGCACTCAAATAATGCCATAAGTTGTTACCCCTTTTATCTTTACTTAAAATGTTTGCCCCACTTTTAATTAGGAAGTCAATAAAAGCCATATTTACATCACCACCTTTTAAGGCTTTCATTAGTGGTGTTCGGCCTTTTTGATTGGCTCCATTAACCACGTGATGTATTTCATCTCCAAAATGCACCATTAATGACTTTGCAATCTCTATTTTTTTTTCATCCGGTATGTTCTTGTTTTTACTTAAATAGTGCCACGTGTTGTTACCATTTCCATCTACATCAATACTGGTTTCCCCATTTTCAATTAAAAAATTAATAAAATTGATGTTGTGAATGTAATTGTCTAAAGCCTCCATTAAGACCGTTTTTCCTTCTTGATCAACATAACCAATCATTCTTCGCACTTCATCATCAATTATTTCCCTCGATAGCATCACTTTTCTTCGATCATCTATGAATCTATTTTTGCTTAAATAATGGAAAATGTTGCCCCCATTTGCGTCCAGATTGGAAATACTCGCCCCTTTATAAATTAAGAAATTAACAAGTGAGGCGTTTCCACGTTTAGAAGTCAGAGCCATTTTTAAAGGAGTTACTCCCCTTCCATTCCCTTTGTTGATCCAACAACGAACACCATCACCAAAACTTGATATCAACAACTTCGCATTTTGTACCGTACGCACGTTATACAAACTCAAATAATGCCACACGTTATTGCCATTTTTATCCTTCACGAAGGGTGTCGCCCCATTTTTGATTAAGAAGTCAATGAACGTGGTGCTTCCTTGGAAAGAGGCCAGCGCTTCCATCAGCGGCGTGTTCCCCGCATGATTCTCTTCATCAATTATGCTTGGGGTTTCACCAAAACGTAAATTCTTCGATACTTCTATTTTTTTATTGTCGTTCATGAACATATTTTGACTCAAGTAATGCCAAATGTTGTTCCCCCTCTTATCTCTGACCGATATATTTGCTCCGTTTTCAATTAAGAAATTAACAACCCGGATATTGCCCTGACAATTTAATATTGCTTCCATGATCGGTGTCCTTCCTTCGTGGTCAGCTTCGTTGATCATGTTCCTCAAATCATCCCGCGAGGAAAACCTCGAAGCAATCTCTATTACGTTCCTACTCTCAATATCATTTTTAGACAAGTAATGCCACAGGTTTTGACCATTGCGAGACTTCTCAATCACATTGGCATCATTTTGTAGTAAGACGTCGATGAACTCGGAATCTTCGCACCTCATCAGGGCCATCATTAGAGGAGTCTCGCCCAGACGATTTTTAGAGTTAACATAGTTTGGAGTGTCTGTATTAAGTATGAGCTGTGGCACGTGTTTCAGCAAACGATTATAGCAAAACATAAACACCATCTCGTGCAACAAGGTGTTCTCTCCTGGTTCAAAAACGTCTTTTGCTCCCCTGTTAATTAACTCTTCAATTAGTTGGGCATGGCTTGGGGACTTAATGTTTTTTATCACCGTGGATAATATTGTGGAATTGTTCATACCTGCGGGGTACTTTTTGTTTATTAGAAAGAGTTTTTTGTCCAGTAACAATTTAATCATTTCCTTACTACCATTCATTGCACATATAGTTACTAAGGACTGATTTAAGAACAACTTGGTTTCTGTTAAGTTGCCTTCGAAATTGGGATCAGTAATAATGTTGTCGAAGCTACCAGTCTCTTGAAGACACCTAAATATGTTGGGGTAATCAAATGTGGCACTAGCAAAAATCAATTCCTTTGCTTTATTGAGTGCATCAGGTGATAGGTTGGGTAAAATGGCGTATAACAAGTCCAAAATGTCGAATGAACGTGTCACCAGGGCATAGTCACAAGGATCGTAATCCCATTTATCACCCTTCACTTCTATTTCAACGGTTTGCATTTTGGATATTATCAGTTTTATTATATCTACCTTGAAAAATTCTTTAACAACATTCATTTGTAATTTATTTGGTTCTTTGAAGCTGATTTGATCATGTCTTCGTCCATAACCGGCGGCAATATGTAGGGTGGTCCTCTTAAACTTGTCTGCTTTCTGCAGCACACCCTTCAGTGACACTTCATCCTGAGAGTTATCCAAGATGTTTCTAACTTGTTTCAAATTATTGTTCAAAAGGGCTGACGGTAAATCCAAGTCTTTACAAACATTTAAATCAAAGAAGTGTCTGCATTTGGTCAAGTCGGGATTTTCGTATAACAAGTCGTAAATTTCTTTCCCTAATTTTTTTTTATTGGCCAAATATTGTGCGGCCAAAAATTCGGCATAAGTTCGATGCACAAATAGGGGCATGTTATCGTAGAAGCCGCTTATGATGAAATCTTTCTTGTTGTCACTTACAAACTCGTTGAAGAACTCGTCTAAGTCATCCTCATCGATTTGGACGATATCCTCCAGTAGTTCCGGACTGAATAAAAGTTTACAAGTTGCTCAATGAGACGTATCCTTAACTTGCCGTGGTGGCGTAGATGTTTGTCTAAAAATTTCACGTACAAGAACAGGAGGTTCATATTTTCTTCTTCTTCCGTGTACTGCTCAATGTTATCAAATATATCGACGAAATGCTTTATCTGTAACGGAATACCCATTAGGGAGCCGTCAATTTTACCATTGAGTGAGCTTAGAGCTTCTTTAATTTGCACGTCGTCCGCTTCAGGATACGCCCTCCGCATAAAGTCGAACTGATCCACCGCCCTAAAGGTGTTCAACGAAAACCAAGAACAAGCGAACCTCTCAATCAAAGGCTGCAACTTGTGAGTACGAGTGACCACCACTCGTATTTCAAGCTCCAATAACAGCTCAATAACTTCCAAATCCAATTTCGATTCGTCATACCCATCCAACAACACCACGATCCCATTGCCTCTTCTGTATTTGTCGAAAATGCACCAACGAACAAATTCTAGCGTCTCAGGATCGTCACTCCTCCCCGAAAACTCTCTGCACAAGTACTTCATCATTTCGTCACCGCTCTTTATGTTGCTCAGCTCCTTATCATGCACCCCCAAATTCAAATAAACTGGAATGTTCTTATTTCTTATTATATTTCTTTCTAAGTTTGCCATAAAAGCTGTTTTACCAATCCCCGCATCACCTGATATGACGTTTATCAAGCCGAGGTTGGTCAGAATGTCTTCTTCAAAAACCACGGTTTTTTTCTCGTAACGACTTAATTCGGATATCGATTGATTGTGTGCGTACACCGCATACCCATTTTTTATTTTGTAAAGGCAACAGTACTTTTCTTTGACGTCTGCCATTTTATTTTTGGTCTCCCACATTGAATAAGGTGAATAAAGTAGCTTCACTCCTTTGTAACGTGTCTGATCAGAGAGATATGTCTCAATATCCATGTTGGTGTCATTATCATGGACGACAAAGATGAATGACGTTTCCAAAATATTAAGACTGTATATATTTATAGTTAAAGTTCTCCCCACATAATAATCCAATTGTTCAGTAGTCAGATTAATATTGCACGAATTGTTCATCAATTTAAAGAATATATTTGGACTGATTGTTTTTAGTGATTCACAACTGCCTCCTAACATTTCTTTTAAGTTGAATTCTACATTCTTAATTACAATTTTCCTGTCTGCCAAATACTCATCTTTAAGTGCTTCATCTTCTACACTAGCCAAATTATGAAATATTTTCATAGCCTTTGTTTCTGTAGGTAATGGTTCAGTCCCAACTAATATTAAGGGTCCATTTGAGTCAGTTAGAAAATTCTTCATCACATAATCAACTTGATTTTTATAATTTTGATTATAACGTATAATTAATGGGGACTCCTCTATTTGCCAAGGTAAAAACATTAAATCTTCATAAGTTAAAAAATGTTCCTTCTTCTTTTTTACAACTAGCTGATTAATTTTGTCCATATTGAGAACTTTCTTCAATATGTTCTCGTGTAATTCATCGAAGGGATTTTGGAAATGGTCTCCATTTAAACTAAAATATTTTTGAAGAAAAGTATTCATGACGTGCAACGCCAAATTTTTGAACTGCACGTCGATTTGAACAATTTTAAATTGCTTAAGGATCTTAAACTCCACATGTGAGAACATTGTGGATGGAATGTTGTATTTGATTTCAGTTGTTGGCTTTAATATGCATTCTGTGAGGATGCTCAGGAATTCGTCCCTCTTAAATGAGTCAGTTCGACTAATTACAGCTTTTATAAAATATTTGGATATGTTATCAATTGCATGACTAACAATGGTTTTATCTAAGTCAGCATACAATAAATTGTCATTTTGTTCCATGCTCATTTGGTTTAGGAACACGTAGAAGTTTTTGTAAAAGGGTTCAGTTTTGTTTTTAAACTGATACACCTTCCCATTCCCTGTATTAAACTTTATAAGATTTTGGTCTGTTACTTCAACAAGTTGTTTTTCAATTGAAATAATCGATATATCTGTGTAACCGACCGTTTTGGCGTTTGTAAACAATATTACCTTTATTTCGATGTCTTGATATTTGTTTTTCTTAAGCTCGTCGTAAGCTTTCAAATGTTTTTTAAAATTGAAAGCAAGATTTTGACCATCTAATTTATGTTTAATTTGCCAGCAAGTTAAAGAACGTGTGTTGTTTAAGAAAACTTCGTCAATCACCAAATCATCCAAATTTTCATGATTTTTAGCATTAAACACAATTTGAAAGTTCTTGATGTTTACATCTTTGCTGCACACTATTCCACAGTGAGCCAATCCCAACTTTTCATAATCGAGGCCTAAGTTAATGTGCTAAAAATGATGAACAACATTTAATCTATAAAAAAATTTGACCAAGAAAATCTGAATCTTTATTTATATTAAATTATTAAACAAAAATACTCACATGGTCGCTTTGTGGACCATCTAATAGTTCCAGTGGAGCCACATTTTCCGACTGGCTTGACTGAAACTAAAAGTTCAATTTATTACCTTGTGTAATTTAAAATTTTGTTTATTACTTTTACCTCCATAACTCCAGAAGTACTTTTTCACCTAAACTTCACCAGTTTGTACTGCACAAATAAGTAAGCATCTTATCTTGCTTTTGCATCATTATCGCTATGTAAATATTAATTAATAATATGAATAATTTCTACGCTACTGTGACATAGAAAATGGGACTAGAAAAAGAGGAGAAGCCCCCAGAATCTACACCACTGTAATAATATGGAAAATGTTGAAGAAAGAAATGAAGGAAATCTGAGTAACTTTGTTTTCTACAGTTTCTCCTCAAATTTATAATTCAAAAATTGTTTTTTACTAATGTTTCAGTGACCTTTGGTACAATAGTGTTTAAATTTGGTATATATTATCCTAAAATATGTATTTACCATATAATGTAATAAATTTTTCCCCTCTTTTCTTCTCCCTATTTTCTTAGTCACTGAATATTTTTTAAAACTATTAAACTCTTCTTATTTTTATACAATTTAGAAGAAAAAAAGTACTCTTGGTTAATTTTAATATTAGTTTTAATGTATGAAAAAAATTAAATGTGAATTTATACCGAAGGTATAGTAAAAGGGTCTCGGTCAGCTATCAATCAATATTATCCGTCTGTTTGTGACTTTTGTTACACTATTAATTAACGTTAATTCTAATCAATAAATATTTCGTTAAGTGTTCAGTGACACTAAATTATTTACATCTAATGTAAACTAAACTGTTTAAATTCAATAATTATTCAAATTGAATTATAAAATTAAATTTTAATTTTTAATATAATAAAAAGCCTGTTTCTCATTATTTATTAATAATTTTTGAGATTTATTAATATATTCTACAAATTTTTTAAAGTTATTTAGTTTTGACTACTTTTATTTGAGACTGAATTATAAAATAAATTTTTCTTTTTTAATACAATAAAAAAAAATCTGTCTCATTTTTTATTAATAATTTTTGACATTTATTAATTTTTTTCCTATTTTTTAATGTTATTTAGTTTCGATCACTTTTAACTTGAATTTGCGACTTAATTATAAAATAAAATTTTAGTTTTTAATACAATAAAAAAATCTGTCTCATTTTTTATTAATAATTTTTGACATTTATTAATTTTTTTCCAATTTTTTAATGTTATTTAGTTTTGTTCACTTTTAACTTGAATTTGCGACTTAATTATAAAATAAAATTTTAGTTTTTAATATAATTAAAAGTCTATTTCCCTTTTTTATATTATTAATTATTGGGATTTATTAATATTTTTATTAATTTTGTAGTGTTATTTAGTTTTTAATATAATAAAAAGTCTGTTTCTCATTTTTTATTAATAATTTTTGAGATTTATTAAGTTTTTTCTAATTTTTTAAAGTTATTTAGTTTTGACCACTTTTAACTTGAATTTGCAACTTAATTATAAACTAAAATTTTAGTTTTTAATATAATTAAAAGACTATTTAGTTTTAATTACTTTTAATTTGAATTTGAGACTGAATTATAAAATGTAAAAGCCTGATTCTCATTTTTTATTAATAATTTTTGAGATTTTTTAAAGATTTTTATTTTTGACTACTTTTAATTTAAATTTGAGTCTGAATTATAAAATAAAATTTGTTTTTTTTTATTTATTTTTATTTTTATTTATTGATTTTTTAAAGCTATTCAGCTTTGACTTCTTTCAAGATAAATTTGGGACTGAAAAAAATAAAAAAAAATTCTAAAAAAATATGTTGATTATATTTTCATTTATGATACATTCTGTAAAATCTCCCCCTAAGATATTTGATTCAAAACCTTCACTCTATGATGAAATTTCTTAATTTAATACATCTTTCCCAGATTCCACAATATATATCGTACATATATATCTATTAATAAATTTTGTGTTGATCGTTTAATAAAAAAGAAAATAGCAGACTTACTTTATCGTCGCCATTTAATAAATTCACCCCTGTCATGCTGACCATGAATTTAGCACTAAAAGTCAAATACATTATATTTTGAAGGTTTAACATTAATAAATCTTACCCTTATATTTCAAAAGCTGAATATTTTTATAAAAAGTATACACCACATTCCACATTCAAATTACTGATGTTTATCAGAACTACACTATGTGGAATATATAAATGACTGTTTTAAAACTGTAAAGTACTATATATCAATGAATAATATATTTTTCAGATAACAGGAATCAAAAAATCAGCAAATATATGTAATGATAATATGCCCAATCTGTCAATCAAGTCAATTCAAGGAAAGCTAATTTGATAATAATAATTTATTTAAAATTTTATTTTAGATACGTTGTTAAGGAGCAAATATTATTATATTACTATAATTACTCGTCATCTTACCCCAAACGTATAAGAAGGTGGTTCCGGATAAGTTGTTGGATCATCTTCTACACTACATACCCCAATTCTTAAGCTCGTCGTAAGCTTTCAAATGCTTTTTAAAGTTGAATGCAAAATTCTGAGCATCCAATTTAAGTTTAATTTGCCAACTGGTTAAAAAACGTGTATTATTAAACAACGCATTTAAATGATTAATAATTACTTATCAGCGTTATCTTAGTCATATGACTACATATATATTTATAAACAATATTTTGTTATGTATGTATGTATTTATGTACCATTACATAAAAAAACTTATTATATTCTTTATTTTTTTGTTACATTAGATAGATTATATTTTTGTCGAAGCTTTTGGATATTTTGGAAACAAATATGCATAATAAAATACATCTACAATCAGTCGATAAGGTAAATAAATAAAATTTGTTGAGGATTTTTACATTTAATTAAAAAAATTAGAATACATTTCTAAATGCTCAACCTCATATATAATATGAATTAAATACTTGTCTCTGAACGAACTTTAACAAATTCATTAACCTTCACAATACTTTCCTTAACGAAAGTCTGAGTTATGTTAACCAAATCGTTAATTAATTTGGCCACATCAGCATGCGACAAAATGGAAACGTGATCAGCTTCGAACACGTGCACGTCAACAGTCTGGCCAACCATCTCCGAAAGACCATAATCTTCCGACAGTCCTACGACGCTTTGCACCGTCGGCCTCAGCAAAATAACTTTCGATTTCAACGGCAGCTTTTTGAGGGAGTACGTGTTCACCGCATGGATCCTCTTAAACGAGCTTTCCGTCAGACTTTTTATGTGTTCGCAGGAGTAACGAGACTGAAGACCCACGACCTGTTCCATCACGGATATTCTCTCCTCCATAGACGCACAAGACGCCAATATCGCCTAAAATTATCACTCTTAGTCATTGTTATAATTTAGTTTAATTTACAGACCTTATTCTTCTCCGCTACTTCGGTACTGGTAGCCTGCGACAGGAAATGCACCATAAGTGAAGTCTCCCAGTTGGTGGCCGAGTTGGTGTTGATCATGCCGGACAAAATCCTCAAGTTATTCGGGGAACCGTCGATGCAGATCACCGTCCCTCCATAGCCAGCCTCTTCCAGCAGACTCACAGCCTCCAAAGCCACCGGTACCCCGAACGAATGGGCGACGATCGTGAAATGTTGTTGCTTGGTCAAACAATCCAACACGTACTAGAAACATACCTCGTCACACCTCGTTTATGGCCTAAATCCTTATACTTACCGGTACAGTTTTTTCTGCCATCTCCCTAACTGTATCGCCATGACCATCAGGGCAGTACTGCACGGCCAACACGTGAGCATCCAAGTTCATCGCCAGCGACGCCATCATGTCGGCAACTCCCTCGATGCCAGGATAAAACACCACCTTGGGTGCTGCCTCGTTGTCCCTCACTTTGGAGGTCATCTTCAGCAAAGGTACATTGACGGTTTGTTCGTCGCCGATAATTTTAAACAGCTCAGTGAAGAAGTTGACCTCTATCTTTTCGGCCGTGGGTTCCGGGGCCTCGCTTTGGGACCTCTCGTCCTGGATTTCTTGCAGCCTGCTCAGCGTCATGCTCCTAATGTCCTGGGCCGTGAGGAAGACGTCGAACTCCCTCTCCAGTGTCTGCTTGATCTCCACCGCAGTCATCGAGTCCATTCCCAGCTCGGCTAAGGAGGCGTGGTAGCTCACGGCCTTCATGTCCTTGATTCCTGCAAATCAACAACAGGTTAGCTAAGAATAAATGCAGGGAATTGATTGAGTTACCCAAAATGTAGGCAACTGCGTCGATAATGTTGTCGGCTCCTCCAGCACCAGCCCGCTTCTCCGCCACAACCATGCTGGAAACTATCGGCTCGGGACAACGCAGCAGTTTGTCCATGACTTGGAGGCAACTTGAAATTCTTTGCTGTAGGGTACCACCAATTTCTATTTCGGTGTTCTCCTCCTGCATATCCGCCACCAGTCCTACTTCACCTATGGCACCCCATTGAATGGCCAAAGCTGGCAATCCTTCACTTTTTCTTTTTTCGCAAATTCGTTCCATAACGGAGTTGGAATGGCCATAGTTTGTTTGACCTGCATTTCCTCTGCCACAAGATACGGAAGAAAACACGACGAAATCTTTCAACTTAGGGCAAAGCCTTCTGGAAATTTCATCCAAGTACTTCGTCGCCAAAGCTTTCGGCCTGTATGAATCCCTGAAGGTATCACTGGTTTGGTTCTCAAGAATTGAGTCCTTAAGCACCACCGCTAGGTTAAAAATAGCTTCCACCGGACCAAGTTCGTTAGCTGTCTTCAGCAACTCCTCACAACCTTCTTTTGTGGTGATGTCTGCAGTTGATATCATAACATCAGTACCATATGACTTCCAAATACTAAAAACATCTCCGTTAATTGGTCTATTATAAGTGTTTTATGGCGGAACTTACTTTATTCTGAGATTTTGATATCCAGTCCTCAGCCCACTTCTGGAGTTCAACACAATTTTTCTGGCACCTCTGATGACCAACCAATCAGCCAACTCCAGTCCAAATCCACCCAAACCACCAGCTATGATGTAAGAATTATCCGGGTTACAGAAGTACCTGGGTACAGCCTTGTACAAAGCAACACGAGGCACGACAACCATCTCCTTCTCTTCCTTCCGTAATTGAATCAAAACCTTACCAATATGCTTGCCGGTGGTCATGTACCTAAAGGCCTTTTCAGCTTCGTCGTCTTTAAAAACGGTCTTGGGCAAAGGCCTAACGGCCCCGCATTTAATAAATCCATTTAAACAGTGGCTCAATTGTTTTTTGAGCATTGGACTTCCACCCAACAACCCATCCAACATGACACCGTGGAAGCTTTGCTCCTTTTCCAAATTCAGCAAGTTTATCCTACTGTCGTTGGCCAAGTCGAATTTGCCTATTTCCATGAACCTACCACCGTATGCCAGACATCTAATGGAGGCTTGGAGTTTATCGTCGGAAAGAGAATTGAGCACCACGTCGACTCCGTAGCCTTCAGTTTGTTCCATTATGAGCTGTTCGAAGGACGTGTCTCTGGAGTTACCAATATTTTTGTCTGAAATCCAAATCCAGTCAATTGCTGCCACCTAGTTGGAGGTTGTACCGTACCTGTTAGTTGGGGGAACCTTTTTTTAATAAAATTCCTCTTCTCTTCAGTGCTCACAGTTGTGAACACTTGACAACCTACGTGCAAGGCTAATTGGATGGCGGCCAAACCGACACCTCCAGTACCTGAGTGGATCAGCACTTTGTCTCCCTTTTTGATTGTGGTTCTCTGATACAAAAAGTAAGACGTACTTTAATGGTTTTCAGGAGGTTAGTACTTACAGAAAATAAGGCGTACACTACTGTCAAATAGACAACAGGAATAGTGGCGGCGTCTGCCATACTCCATTCTTCAGGCACTTCAAACAACAAGTATGAGTCTGCTATGCTAACGGAGGAGAAACCACCAAACAACAGAAGACCTCCAACTCGTTTCCCACTAAAACATGAACAATTTTATTGGTTTTATCAGTGGTGGAGGTAAAAACAAACCTTGTCAATCTTCCAGCAAACTCAAAGCCAATAACATTGTCCTGAGCAGGCCGGTACTGGGTGATAACATCCGCTGAAATCTTATTGGTAGCAGTCATGACGTCCCTGAAGTTCAAGGCGGTGTAATAAGTCTAAAAGTTACATCACATCAGTAAACTCCAACAAAAACCGACGTTTACCGTACATGGATCAAAGTACTTTCAGGTGCAATCTCAGACTTGGAATGCAACGGACCCTCAAACCACGTGAGACTGGACAAATCGCCTTTAACCGCCACGTTGAGGTACTTGTGCTCGGTCAGTACTTGGGCGTTGTCTTCCAAAGCTAAATGTCGGTACGTGCCCCAGGTACCGTTTTTGTAGACGTTCACAGCCATGTTCTTCTTTAGCTGGTGGTAGTAGAAGGGGTTGAACTGGTCGAACTCGGGCACTTCCTCGGTGGTGAAGACGCAACGTACGGTACCACTTCCTGGTTCTCTGCGTATGCAATTTACCAAACCTACAAAAGAACAATGTTAGTTTTATGAATTAAGGGTGGTGGTGGTGTTATACCAAGGATTCCACTTTGGGGTTCGTTAAGGGCGTGGACAATAACGTTTCCTCCTTGACCAATGGATTTCTGCAATTTTGACACCCAATTGCACTGTTGATTTTGGTTTTGGACGTCTACAGCTACTGCTCTTTGATAATCGACGGTCTTTCTTAAAAGAAGAACTAGTTCCTTGTTGGTTTTGTGGGCAGTCAATATTTCTAGCTCAAAGTTGTCCAATCTCTTTATGGGTGTGTCTAGATTTTCTCTAGAAATGATGAATCCATTTGGTTTGATACTGTTGAAGACTCGTTGCACCAACTAAAACAATAAATAAAGTACATAGATTAACACTAGGAGAAGGCTGTATGACCTACATCTTTTCTAGAAAGGCCTTTATTGATTACAACAACGGAACACTCGGAGTATTGTTCCAGTTTACCAGATTCCACAGTTACATTTTCCAATTCAAGTGGAGTCTTGGACAAAACTGTGACTTCAGCTTGAATTACAGGTTGGTCTCCCAGCACCTGATGAATTATGGGTCCCAAAGGTTGGTCATCAATGTTTTCTTCGTCTCTAACTTCCACAACTTTCACTTTATACTCCATGTTGTTTTCTAACAAGATCTGCATGTTGACCCTTGCCGAACATTCAAGAGACAGTTCAGCTTCGTTGGGGACAAATATGTACTTTTCCAAAACTGGTTCGCCGAGTGGTTTTCTTCTAATTATGGAAGATGCACCTAAACCTTCTACTTGAACACCGCCACATCTGAAAATTAATGACTTTTTATTGTTGATCATCAAATTAACATAATATTACTTTATAACTCCAGATTCAGGACAAATGAAAGCCTTCAGTTCAGATTCTTCTTCAGTACCATTTTCATTAATGATTTCAAAGTGCTTTTTAGGGTTGATGATGATTCTTCTGATACCGGTAGGCACATACAGTAGCCTAGAATCTAGTTCTAGAATTTTAACTTGCAAAAGATTGTCCAGGAATGCCACCCAGTTATTAGACCACTTCACTTTGGCCTTGTTCAACTTTCCATTGACCTCCAACAAACCTCTGAAGAGACCACTGCAAAAAAATAGTCTAAGGCAAGTTCTTAATTGATTGAACCACAAAATAGTACCTATAGTTGTACCCTCTAAGTCTTAACTCTTTGTAAATGTCCTTGGTCTTCAAGGGCAAGGAGGCGT
The DNA here is from genome assembly GCF_024364675.1 of Aethina tumida. Classification (NCBI taxonomy): domain Eukaryota; kingdom Metazoa; phylum Arthropoda; class Insecta; order Coleoptera; family Nitidulidae; genus Aethina; species Aethina tumida. The sequence goes on along the minus strand of NC_065440.1, from coordinate 15,051,486 downwards.
TGTCTTCAATATCAGACTGATGCACCTTCATCTGTTTCTCCCTGCCAGATTTATATCTAATCCTTCCAGTCACAACAGCCTGGTCACCTTCGATGATCTCGAAGTTTCCGGTGTTCCTCTGCACCATCACGATCATCTCCAAGTTACCTTCCTTGACGCAATTCACTGCTCGATGGAACTTGCAATTTTCGAACACTATTTCGTATTGCCTCAGGTCGAACCCCTCAGTGGAACAGTAGGTGTCCCAGACCAACTTCAGATAACCAGTTGCCGGGAACAAGTTTCTTCCGTCGATCACGTGTCCGTGGGCAAAATTCCAGTTTCCGTTCTTGTCGAAGTTGAGCTCGTACTTTTTGGCGCCCACTTTCAGGAACTGCAGCTCTCTGAACGACACCGTTTCCCACGTGTAGGTGTGGTTCCACTTAATCTTTGGGGAAATGAAGGGGGTACCACGACTGACGGGGAACGATATTTCTGGGTAAAGTTTAGAAATTGTTAATTGGTGTCCATGCTCGAACAGGCTGTAATTAAATTTACTTAGACAGTTATTTACTTGGTTTTACTTTTTTACCTCCCCAAGTTGGACAAGAAACCGATTAGGTAACTGTCGTCGATGCTGTTGATGAAGATGTTGATTCTGTGTTGATTCTCAGGATCAATCAAGGAGTTATTCAAGCAGCCATGCCCAATTTCATAAACGACACTCTCGATGTCTATTTGGGCCAAGAAATCCTTCAAATTAGTCACGTTGGTCAAAGAGTTTATGAAGAAATCTGCAGATGCCAAAGAGTTCCTTCCGAAAATGTGCAGGTCGGACAAAGGTTTTGGATTTTTAAGGATTTTACTCAGGTCCTGGACTAAATTGGGCTCTAAAATGGAACGATTAAACAAAATTCATAAAGCAGAAGAAGTCTTACTTAATAAAGACACATTATCAGCTTGAGAAGCTTGGTCCACTTTCTCCACGTACTTAGCAACGGAACATGCTGCCAAAACAACCTCTTCCAAGGTAAGGCTGTTGTCAAAGTAAGCACATATCAGTTCCCCCAAAGAATATCCAATAATTCCTTCCGGATTTAATTTGATGTTCTTAAGAATTGCGACTATTCCAAGTTTTACGACGATGCTTCCAAAGATGTTTTCAAACACTGAATTCCTTTCAGCTGAGATTATGTCATCGATGTTGATGTTAAGAGGTTGCACAATGTTTTGAACCTTTTGAATCGTCTCTTTGAAATTCGCAACCTTCAAAAATTGCTGAGCAACCGTCTTCCAGTTATCCTCGTAGCCTCCAAAAACTAGATACAAGGGCTTCGGGTTTCCAATGTGCTTTACTGACCTAACGAACTCCTTCTCGTTAGAAATAATGGTAAATCCACGATACGATAAATTCGGAATTTCATTTTTAAAAAGTTCGTGCAGAAGTCCAATGTACTCCACATCCAAAGTAGTTTTGACTTCGTCCAAGAAACTTTCAACACCTTCCTTAGTCCTTGAACCAATGCAAACTAAACGAGGTAAGTCTTCACTTGTCAGTGATTTGTTGGCGTTGGTTTTGGGGTTCCATTTTATCAAAATGTGGCTGTTGGAACCACCGAATCCAAAATTGCTGATTCCTGAAACAACTCAACGTCAGTTTTGTAATAATCTAAGGTTAAATTCATCACCTATTAGCCCTCTATCGTCTTGAAATGGAGTCAGCTCAGTAACCACCTTCATCCTCCCTTCCACGATCCCAGGAATGTCTTCCCTGGGGGCAGTGAAGTTGATGTTCGGAGGAATCAAGCCAGATTCCGTTGCGATGATGCACTAAAAATTGAAGTCAATAGAGCTCGTAATGGTTGTAACGATTAAGTACCTTAATGACGGAGCAGACTCCTGACGACGGTTCCGTGTGGCCGATGTTGGACTTCACCGAACCGATGAGCAAAGGGGTGGTCCTGTTTTCGGTGCACACTTCATCAATACCATTGGCCTCTTCGGGGTCACCCACTTTCGTACCGGTACCGTGAGCTTCAAAGTAACTCAAAGTTGACGGATCAACTTGGCACTCCTTGTAGAACTCCTCTAGGAGGGTTTTCTGACCAATTTTTGAGGGGTAGGTGATGCCCTGCTCTTTGTAACCATCACTGTTGATTTTCGAGTGAATTAAGGTGGCGTACATTCTTTTGGCGTTCTTAGTTTTTTGTAAGAAGAGGGACGTGACCGCCTCAGATCTGGCATACCCGTCGCCGCACTGGTCGAAGACTTTACACTTACCGTCTTTGCTCAACACTCCAAGTCTGGAACAAAATTTAGTGAATAAATGATTGTTGGAGTTTTGGAAGTGGGGTACTACCTGGCGAACTGGAGATTAGTGTAAGGGTGCAAGGACACCATGCTGCCGCAAATTATGGCGTTGTCAATCCGTCCCTCCCGCATGTGTTGATAGGCGGTGTCGATGGCCATTGCTGAGCTGCTGCAGGCCGTATCCATTATCATTGACGGCCCAATCAGCTTCAAGTAGTAGCTGATTCTGTTGGAGATCATGGACCTCATGCAGCTGAAACAGGGTGTTGTAGGCTACGTAAATTGAAGCTGAATTAGGCACTAACCCAGTCACTGCGGAACCACTTTCGACTCGTATTTGGTACCACAGGTTCTCCGATTCGGAATTGCACGTGCCCACGTAAACGCCGGTTCTAGTACCCTCCAACTCTTTGGGGTTGACACCGGCGTCGCAGATGGCTTCGATGGCTCTCTCCAGAGACAACCTCACCAGGACGCACATGTACTTGGCTTGGTTGCCGCTGATGCCTGCAATTTACTCAGTCAGTAAAGCTTCAGGTTTAAGTTAAGGTGGTGTACCAAAGAAGCCCGAGTCGAACTTGTCGATGGCGGTGGTGGCGCCCACACGTTTGGGTATCTCCGGGTTGTGCATGCCCCACCTGATGTCGTCTTGGATCATGTCGATTTTGTTGAAGAGTTTCTCCTTGAACTCCTCCACGTTGGCGGCGTTTGGGAAGCAGCCCGAGATACCTTTATTAAATAAACAGTTACACCATTATTGGGTTTAAGCTTCGGGGCTTAAAACTGACCTGTTATGCACACTTCTTCACCTGGGGGTGGATGGGACAAGAACTTCCCGTATTTGAGGAAGTTCTCCTCCTCATAATTCACGTAACTTTCTTCGCGAGAAGACATTTTAACTCACTTAAGACCTACAAACACGATTAATGAAAAAATGGTGGTTACATTGGTATTTAAACACTGTGCATTAATTAATTTTTGTTACATTGTTGTAAAATTGTTTTAGAACAAAAGCCACGTTAAAAAATTAATCTCCATGTTATGAATATTTGATCTGTGAGTTACACGTGTAAATCCGAAAATCTTTTTGATTATTAATTACGATGATTTTAATTTAAAATGTGCAACAATTAATCTGTTTAACTTTAATTTCATTGACTGTTAATTTTGCTCACATTTTTACCCACCATAAATTACAATAAAAGGCATTGTGCTTAAAAATTAATATTTATGTTTACATGGTATTCCATTAACAAATATCTTGAGTCGTTGAACTTATATTATCTCAAACTAAGTTTTAAATTTTATTAGAAGTAGCTCAAAAATTTTTTTGGTGAATTTCTCTGATCTGTTATTATTTATTTATTTTTTTTTGTGATTTTTAGACATTTTAATGATTTTTTGTGTTTGTTTAACAAAAAAATATTGGTACTTACCTCCAAAATAAAACCAATCACCCTATTAACACCAAAAAATGAACCAAATCACCAAAATATCGAGTCACATAGAAAACCTTCCGGCACCTAAAGTACTAAAATGGTCTTTAAATGGGCGGCTTCTAAACATGCTTGCTTATATAGCCTAAAATGCATTAATTGTATTTAAATTTTTTTCTTACTAGCGAGACTAAGGTCAAAGATTGAAAACACACTATTTCGTATTTGAATATTCAATTGATTTTTTAAAGGAAGTGAGAGTTTTAAAAGTGATACCAGAAACTTAATCCACTGACCCTGGTATAGTAACACATAAAAAAAATGTTCCTTTTTAAATATTCATTTAAAATGCATTTCCTCACTTAAATTTTTGTGATTTGACCACCATAGTTTGCATGAGCCTCATGTTTTTTCGTTGTTTTTGTAATTTGAAAGTGAAATCTCCATCTTTATTGTTTGGAACATTAAAATTTAATTATTTACTTTGAATTATTTACAACTCCTTAATGAAATTTGTTCTGAATGAATTTTAAATAAATATTTTGACTAATAAAACCAAACATTATTATTAATATTAATTTATTTCTCAGCATAAATATTACACAACAAATATCTCATTCTATTTTTATCATAGTTTGTACATAAATCATTTTATAAACTAAATTCTTCTATCTTGTATTTGTACTTTTAGTGCACTTGGTTCAATTATGGCTGGCTTATTGAAGTCCTGTTCTTCATTAACCTCGACCTCCCTTCCATGAATAAGCCTGTTGATTTCTTCAGCCATTTCCTTGTTCTCCAAAATGGTCACGTGGTTGCCATCGAATACTTTCACCTCAACAACTTGCCCAAGAGTCTCGTTCAACTTGTAGTCATCCCTGATGACGTGCATGCTGTTCAGCTTCGGCTTAAAAAGAGTCGTTGGTGTCTTAATACTGTTGTAAGTCGGCTTGTAGGTTAAGAGCCCTTTAATCCTCTTATAAGTGCCAACAGCCACAGCCCGTTGGTGATCAGCAATGTCAGGTTTGGAACCGACGATTTCCTGGCCCTTTTTGATTTTGTCTTCGAAGCTGGTGCACCTAAATATCGCCTCCTAAACATAAAATTCCTCATAAATGTATTCGTGTATTTGTGTGATCGTACCCACCTTATTTTTGGCTATAACTTCGAAGGGTACGTAGGAGGACATCAAGTGTAAGACGTAGCTGGTCTCAAACAATTCGGAGGAGCTGACGTTCAACATTGTTGACACTTCCATCTGTTGTGCGGGTGACCCATCGATACTAATTAATCTACCTCCATACCCTTCTCGTTCCAACGAACTGACCACCTCCAAAGCCATGACGGTTCCAAACGAATGGCCGATAAAGAAGAACGGCTCATTTTTATCCAGTTGCTCCTTGACAACCCTCAATAAGTTCCCAGCCATTAATTCTAAAGAGTCCTCCTGATCTGCGTTACAGTACTGCAGGGCAACGACTTCAGCCTCCAAATTTTGGGACAGGGATTTTAAAATAGACGGAAGCCCATCTATCCCAGGAAATAGTATAACCTTTTTGGCACCATCAGTGTTTTCCAACTTGGATTTCAATTTTACGAATCTTAGGTGGCTTTGCTTTTCTTCTGATATGCACCTGATGAACATGTCCATTCCAATGATGGCTTTATCCTTTTTCAAAAATGTTTCTTCTTGTTCCTCTCGTTCAGACTGCATCTCTTGTAACCTACAATTGAATTTAAACATACAGTTTTGGTTTGGGTTTATTTTATTTACTTGGCAAAAGTCATCCCCCTTATGTCTTGTGCAGTTAAGAAGATGTCGAACTCCCTTTCCAATGTTTGCTTGATTTCAACCGCAGTCATGCTGTCCATCCCCATTTCAGCCAGTGAAGAGTGGAGACTCACAGATTTAAGGTCTCTGAAACCTTTGAGACGAACTTGAGGTGCCTAGTGAGGATATATTATTGGGTACTACCTAAAATGTTGGCCACAGCATCCACGGCATTGTTTGCAAAGCCAGCACCACTTCTTTTTTCGGCAACAACCATGCTGCCCACAACTGGAGAGTTTTGCCTTAGAAATAGATCCAACACCTTTAAACAACTCGAAATTTTCTGTTGCAAGGTTCCTCCAATCTCCATTTCGAATTGTTCCTCTTGTAGCTCAGCAACTAAGCCGACCTTAAACAAACCCACCTTGATTATTTCTAAAATAATGGTTTTGTAACTTACTTCTCCAATGGCTCCCCACTGTATGGCCAAAGCTGGATAACCTTCACTATGACGTTTTTCGCAAATCCTTTCCATAACGGAGTTGGCCATGCCATAGTTGGTCTGTCCAGAGTTTCCTCTTCCGCACGACACCGAAGAGAAGACCACAAAGTCTTTCAAACCTCGGCACAACTCCCTAGAGACTTCATCCAAGTGGATCGTAGCAAGAGCTTTCGGAGCAAATGACTCTCTAAACATGTCTTGGTTTTGGTTCTCCAATAGGGCATCCTTTAAAACGACCGCCAAGTTGAATATGCCCTCCACTGTGCCCAAAGCTGCAGCTTCCTTTAGCAACTGTAGGCAACCTTCCCTTTTAGTTACGTCTGCCGTTGATACGTGTATTAAGGCTCCATACGATTTCCAGATTCTGAAACGTTAGTTTGTAACCTAAAAGTTGATGTAATGTGTCTTTACCTTATTCTGGAAGATTGATATCCAGTTTTGATGCCAGTTCTTGAAGTCAAAATTAGCTTTCTTGCTCCTCTGAGCACCAACCAGTCGGCTAGTTCCAAACCGAAACCTCCCAGCCCACCCAAAATTATGTAACTTTTGTCTTGGTCACAAGTGTACCTTGGTAAACCCTTAAATTTAACAATCCCAGGCAAGGAACATTTATCCTTCTCTTCATTCCTGACTTTGATAAGAACCTTGCCGATGTGTTTTCCTGTAGCCATAAATCTGAAAGCTTTTTCTACTTCATCTTGCCTAAACACCCTTCTGGTTAAAGGTACAACAGCTCCCATTTTAATTCCTTCTTCAATGTATCTTGTTATATTTATTTTAATAATTGGACTTTCCGCAAATAGTTGGTCCAACATGACTCCATGAAAGGACGCCTCTTTTTGGAACAGCTGCAGCTTTAGTAGACTGTCGTTGGCCAAATCGTATTTGCCTATCTCCAAGAATCTGCAACTCGCAAATGTTATGTAAAAGTTACCTTTAAAGTATAACTTACCTTCCTCCCTTGGCCAAACATCTTACAGAGGCTTGAAGCTTCTCTTCAGCGAGTGAGTTTAAAATTATATCAACACCACGACCTTTAGTTTCGTTCATGATCAATTGTTCAAAGGAAACGTCTCTGGAATTACCAATGTGATGATCCTTCAATTGAGGAAACCGTTTCTTGAGGAACTGCCTCTTTTCCACCGTTCCAACAGTGGTGTACACTTGACAGCCAAAATGAAGGGCATATTGAATGGCGGCTTGACCAATGCCTCCACTACCAGAATGGATTAGGATTACGTCCCCTTTTTTCATGTGAGCCCTCTGTAGACAAAAATTAATCATGGAACTAAACAGTACGAAGTACAACTTACAGTGACCAAACCGTAGATTACGGTACCGTACACAACTGGAATTGTAGCAGCGTCCTCCAACGTCCAGTGGTCCGGAACGTCCCACAGCAAGTGCTTGTCAGCTGATATAAGAGTTGCCAAGGCTCCGTGCACCACCATCCCCATTTTACGGTTACCCCTAAACAATTAATTTTATGTTCATTTCATATAATTCAGTTAAATTACTCACCAGTTGTCACGTCCGGAGAACTCAAACCCTTGCACGCACTCCTGCTCCGTTCTGTTCTGCGTTATGACGTCCACGTTGATCCTTCCCGAGGCCGTCATTATGTCCCGGAAGTTGAGGGCCACATAATACACATGCAACAAAAGATTTTCGGGCTTCATTGTAGTCGTAGCTTGCAACGGTCCCTCGATCCACCTCAAGCTTGACAGGTCACCTCTGGTGGTGACGTTCACGTAGCAGTGTTCAGCTTCAACTTCGGAAGCTGAGTCCAGAAGCAGATGGCGGTACGTGCCCCACTTGCCGTTCTTGTACACGTTCACCGCCATGTTCTTTTCCAACTGTTGGAGGTACAAGGGGTGTTTTACGTTGAATTGGGGCAAATCCTGGTCTATCAGGAAGAAGGTCTTGACGTTAAGACCTCCGGGTTCACGGCGCAAACAATTAACCAAACCTTAAAAAGGGGCATTTAATATAACATTGTGTAGTTGTTGCTTCTTACCCAAAATTCCACTTAGGGGGTGACCTTGAGTGTAAGCTATGACATGTTCATCATTATTGATTGCACGTTTCATTGACTCCAGCCAAGAAAATTGAAACCTTTCGTCTGATACATCCACCAATAAGTGTTCTTTAACTAAGCACTTCTTTCTTAGCAACAACAAAATTTCAGTTTCAGTTTTGTGTACAGTAAATATTGTGAAGGTTGGATCAGCAGCTGATGTATCCACATCCGGAAGTTCCCTGGTAAGTATAAAACCATTTTCTTTTAACGCCAGAAGGATTTGGTGATGAATCTACAATGGATTAAAACTATTTTAACAAAAATGAAGATAGTGATAACTCACATGACTTCTTTTTAGTATGTTACTTCCAACAATCAAGTGGCAGTCACTTTCAGAAGACAAGTTTCTATCTTCCACTTGTATATTTTCTAATTCAAAGTCGTTCCTTGTACTAAGAACTGTAACATTAGGCTGAATTAAGGGTTGATCACCTAAGGCTTTAAGAATGTATGGAGACAACAAGTTTGTTTTTCCAATATTAGTATCATCCACCAACTCCACGACCTTCACTTTAATGGCTGAAAACATTTTTATTATAATACAATCATCATCACCAGACGATAGAGTTACTCCAAAAGTTTTCCAAAACAACTTGCATGTTAATCCTAATGGAGTCTTCGGTTTTTAACTCAGCAACATTTGGAACAAAAACGTACTTCTCCAACACAGGTTCTCCTAGAGGTTTTCTCAAAGCTATGGAGGAGGCTAACAAGCCTTTAATTTCAACGGCACCAGCTCTAAAAGCTCCAAGCTGCACCAAAACATCTGACTAACCCAAAAAACTTACCTAACAATGTTCATGTCCTTGTAAACATAAACTGGGACATCAGGAGCTTCGCCTAAAGTTTTACAAACGTCAATATGTTTCCTGGCATCGATCCTTAGCTGTTTTATGCCAGTAGGGACGTAAAGAAGTCTCGTGTCAGTCTGGAGTATGTGCATTTGCAACATATTATCCATAAATGTGATCCAATTGCCAGTCCACTTGATCAAACCTCTTGTTGCTTGGGCGTTGCACCATTCTATTGACCTGAACTGGCCCCTGTAAATAAATAATTTAGAAGAAGGCGACAGTGTCAACAAGTGTCTACTTGTAATTGTAGCCTCGCAGTCTTAGTTCTTTGTAAACATCCTTTTTGGACATTGGAAGATTGTTTTCATTTGTAACTCCAACAGGCAGAGGTAGATCCAAATCTTCAAACTCGTTTATGGAGATCGTTACTCTTCCTTTTACCACAGACTGGTCACCTTCGATCACTTCAAAATTACCGGAGACTCGCTGTATCATTACTGTGAGTTCAGTGGACTGTTCTTTGGAAAGGGCTGTAGCCCTCAGGAACTTGCAGTTGTCGAAGGTCACCTTGGTGTCCGATATTATGACGCCGTTAACGTAGGATAAAGTCTCCCAGACCAGTTGTAAATATCCTGCTGCCGGGAAAAGGTTGCGACCTAAAATGGAGTCGTCAAGTAACCACGTGGAGGCAAAACCGATTTATTACCATCGATAACGTGTCCTCTGATAAAAGACCAACCGTCATCTTTATAAGATATCTTTACATTCTTCTCACCATTTTTGAGCCCCACTTCACTGGTGTACTTACTGACGAACCAGTCCCTCCTCCAGTCCCACTTGATGCTGGGTGAAATCATTGGTGTTCCTCTTGATACTGGATATTTGACTTCTGGATAAAGGTTGTGAATTGTTAAATTGCACCCAAGGATGTATAGTTGTCCCAGAGCATGTAATAGGGTTGTAAATGTAAAAGTTTGCCCTTGAAGAAGACTTACTGATACCCCTTTCAGGTCTAGCCCAGTTTCTAGATCTAGAAGTACGTCTTGCTTGTCCACCTTATCCAAAACCAAAGGACTTAGAATGTTTTCGTAAAGGTTGTTGGCGAAATTTTTTGGTTTACCCTTTGGTTTTATTATGTTGTTCAATTCTTTTAATAAATTGGCCTCTAGAAGGAAAATTAAAGGTCCCAGTAGGTTAGTACTGCTAAATTTTTTTTAGTACTCACTATTTTTTAAAAACAAGGCCCTATTAACAGCCAAAATCTCAAACTCAATACATTTATAAGAACCTTTGGATGTACTCAAAGTATTTATGAAATTATTGACCAGGTTATCTCTTCCTCCAATTACCATTGAATTATTTGACACATGTGCTGTAACATAAACTCCTTCAGGAAGCTTTGAGGTGAAATTAAAGATTAGAGGATAATTTCAACAAATACTTATAATTACTACCTGTTTTATTGGCAAATTAATCATATAGTATGCCATTTTTTCTTTACTTGCTCCATTTTTCCCAATGACATACCCACACAAGACAGTTTCCTCCAAAGTCAAGATGTTGGAGTAGTAGGCAGCCAATAGATGTCCATAAGAAATAGCCATACAATTTGATGATTTTACGTCAACAGATTTGAGAATATCTATAATTGCTATGCCTACACAAATACTACCTAATATCTTATCTTGAGGAGAAGACTTAGCTTCAGTGATTATGTCCATGATGTTAACGTTAAATGACGTCAAAATGTTTTGGACTCTAAAAAATTGAGTGTAACTTAATAGAAACTAATGTTTTAGTACCTTTGTAAGGAAGACTCAAAAGGTGGATATCCAACCAAAACATCAGCTACAATCTTCCATGTTGTGAAAAAGGTACCAAAGCATAAATTTAGGTTGGGTGCTTGTCCCAAGTAACGATCAAAGTTTTCTTCAGATTTCCCATTTTTATACAAAATTGAATAGCCTCTATATAAATGACAACTAATATTCTTACTAAAATTAAAACCAAGTCAACCTTTGATCTAAATAAGTCTTTAATTCTGACCTGAATAACTGATGAAGCAGTCTGATGTATTCGGTGTCACAGTTGTTGGTTCTTACGTCTTCTATAAATGTTTTCATAGCTTTTTCTGTACGACCACTTAACAATACAAGCCTTGGATAATCATCCTTTGGTTGCCCTCCATTTATCTTTTCCTTCTCGTTCCTTTTTAATAGTATATGAGCGTTGCCTCCTCCAAAACCAAAGCTGTTTACACCTAATACATTAAATTGATTTTAAAATTAACTTTAATAGTAATTAAATTATACCTAGAAGACCCTCTTCATCAATTGGAGTTTTATCCACCACAACCTTCAATCTTCCCTCCTCCAAAGCTTTAATTCCCTGTCTAGGTGTCTTGAAATGTAAGTTTGGAGGCATGAAGCCAGCCTCCATTCCAATAATGCACTAAAACAAATTTAATTTGCAAGGTATTAACATTTCTACAATTTTACCTTGGTTATTGAACAAAGCCCCGACGATGGTTCACTGTGTCCAATGTTGGACTTCACTGATCCAATCCATAAAGGAGTCTGACGATTTTTTGTTAAAATTTCATCAATGGCATAAACTTCTTCAGGATCACCCACTTTGGTGCCCGTTCCGTGAGCTTCAACGTAACTTAGTCGGGCTGGATCAATTTTGCATTCGTCATAGAATTCTTGAAACAGTGCCATTTGTGCCTTTCCTGATGGGTATGTTATACCTTGTTCTTTGTAGCCATCACAATTAGTTTTGGCGTGTACCAGGGTGCTGTAGATCCTTCTAGCATCTTTGGCTTTTTCCAAGATGATGGCGCAAATAGCTTCAGACCTGGCATACCCATTACCAGCTGCGTCGAAGCATTTGCAAGCCCCATCGTTGCTCAATACTCCTAGTCTAAAGAAGTAAATGAGTACCAAGGAGTGTTTAAACAAAGTCTTACCTGGCAAATTGTAACGAGACAAATGGATGAAGGCAAATGTTGGCCCCTCCAATTATTGCTTTGTCGCATTTACCCAGACGTATTGCACTGACTGCGTTTTCTAAAGCGTACAAAGAGCTGCTGCAAGCTGTGTCCGTAACATAGGATGGACCATCCAGTTTTAAGAAATAGCTCACCCTGTTAGCTATCATTGACCTAGCCACACTACCAACAAATTACTTCAATCATAGACCCAATACAACAACTTCTCTAGTAAATTACCCGGTGAACGCATTCGAGTTCTCTCCAACCTTTTCGGTGAACCAAGTCTTCTCGGACTCAGAAAAGCAAACCCCAACAAAGACGCCAGTTCTCGTTCCCACCAGCTCGTCGGGGTGGATACCAGCATCGAACACAGCTTCGACAGCCACCTCCAAGAACAGCCGGACCATCGGGTCCATGCTGTGGCCCTGGGCGTGCGAGATGCCAAAGAAGGCCGAGTCGAACTTCTCCAGGTTGTACACCATGCCGGTTCGTTGCGGTATCTCCGGATGGTTCGGCTCCCATCTTCTGCTGTCTTTGGACACCATGTCCACTTTATTGAACAGGTTATTTTTGAAGTGGTGGACGTTGTAAGAATCTGGATAACGACCGGATAGGCCTGATATAACTATGTCTTCTCCAAATACAGAGGACGATTTGTTTGTTCCCGACATGGTTGAAGCTGGAACTGAATGTAATAATTTTTTGCTCCACATCTAAGGTATATTTACCTTAATATACTAAGAACTGACACCAATAAAACTTAACACTTAACTACCCAAAATAAAACAATTAGAACCCAAAGCTTATAACAAGCCCACACCAAGATGTGAATAGAGACCTTGATTGTTGATAGACAGATTACAAAGTCAAAGTTAATTTAAAGAAATGTATTGTTGGCTTTTATTACTTTCGCTTTGTCATTTACATTAAATTGAATATGCATTTAGTCGATTAAAACCTTGTAAAAGAAATTAAATCGGTCTGAAGTCCTAATTTTGAAGCTGGTGCACTGATGGAATCAAAACTAAGTTAATTTAAATATTATTTTTATTTCTAACATTATATTACAACAATAAATACAATATGAGATCTTTAAAACCAACTAAGTTCTAAAAGGAGTATTTTCTGGAAAAAAATTATTTGTCGCCAGATTCGTTTGGTTCCTTTGTTTGTGCTGCTTCCTCCTCCACTTTTCCATGCACAATCTCGTTTATAGCCTTCGCCATGTCTTCGTTGTTCAAGATGGTCAAATGGTTGCCTTCAAAAATCCTCACATCAACTTCTTGGTTCAACATCTGGCTGAGCTTGTAATCATCCTTGATAATGTGCATGCTGTTCAATTTCGGCTTGAAGAGGCTTGTCTTAGATGAAATCTTCTCGTAGGACGGTTTATAATTTAGCAGTCCTTTAATCCTCTTATACAAAGCCACTGAAGAAACTAGTTGGTAATGAGGATCATGTGGGTTTTTGTCACCTCCATACTCTTGAGCCTTCTTGATCTTCGCCTCGAAGCCGTTGCATCTAAAGATTTCCTCCTGCAATGAATGTCAAAAGTAAGACTATTTTAGATTAGTTATTGAAAATGGTTCACCTTTTGCTTCGCGATGACTTCAAAAGGCACATAAAGTGCGAACAAATGCAGTGCCAAACTGGTCTCGAAGTTATTGGCTGATGCAACATCCAACATGGTGGAAATTTCGACTTGCTGAGCTGGAGCACCATCTAAACTTATGAACTTACCTTCGTAACCTTCCTTCTCCAACATTCCGATGACTTCTAAAGCTACGATTGCACCAAACGAGAACCCTATGATTATAAACGGTTCTTCCTTGCTGATGTGCTTCTTGGTGTTCTAAATGAATCAATAGTGAGTACTTAAATTGGTCATGGTGTAACATTTAGTACCTCCAGAAGACTTGAGGCCATATCCACTACAGTATCGGCTTGATCCTCCACGCTGTATTGTAAAGAGACAATTTCGGCCTTCAAGTTTTTGGTTAAAGGAGTCAGAACGCTTCCAATGCCTTCCAGGCCAGGGAAAAACAGTATCTTCTTGCCATTGGCTTCTTCAATGTTGGACTCTAATGTTACGAAGGGTATTTTGCAGGTACCTTCGTCTCCCATTAACCTAACCAACATGTCCATGCCCATCAGTGCCTTTTCTTTGTTGGCGTTACTCTCTTGATTTTCCTGAATCTCTTTCAATCTAAAATAGAAAATTATATATTGAACACAATTAGTAGTTAGTAGTACTTGGCAAAGGTCATTCCTCTGATGTCCTGGGCAGTCAAGAACACGTCATATTCTCGTTCAAGGGTTTGTTTGATTTCCACGGCTGTCATACTATCCATGCCCAGCTCAGCCAGCGGTGAATGTAAACTTATGGACTTCAGGTCTCTTATACCTAAAATATTGGCCACTGCGTCGACGATGTTGTCAGCACTTCCAGCTCCACCACGTTTCTCTGCCACCACCATGCTTCCCACAACTGGAGACGATTGCCTCAAAAACACGTCCAAGACTTTTAGGCAATTGGATATTCGTTGCTGGAGGGTGCCTCCAATCTCCATCTCGAAGCTTTCTTCCTGCATTTCCGCCACCAATCCCACCTAAATGGGAAGATGTTTTATTGGTAATTAAATTAACTGATTAACTTACCTCTCCAATGGCACCCCATTGGATGGCCAAAGCTGGGTACCCTTCATTTTTACGTTTCTCACAAATCCTTTCCATGACAGAATTGGCCATACCGTAATTGGTTTGGCCGGAGTTGCCTCTGCCACAGGAGACCGAGGAAAAAATCACGAAGTCCCTTAAATTGGGACACATCCTCCTAGAAATCTCATCCAGGTTAATGGTAGCCACAGCTTTAGGTCCAAAGGATTCAGTGAACGTTTCTGGGTTCTGGTTCTCGAAGAGGGCATCCTTCAAAACCACGGCGAGGTTGAAGAGTCCTTCAACTGGCCCTAAACTATCAGCTTCTTTGAACAATTGGACGCAGCCCTCTTTGGTTTTTACGTCTGCTGTTGATATTTTGATGGTGGCACCGTAAGATTTCCATGTTCTTAAAAAAGGAAATTGCTGAACTGATTGATTGACTGATTACTTAATTAATTTACCTAATTCGTAGCGATTGGTAGCCAGTTTTTATGCCGGATCTGGACGTCAACACTAGTTTTCTGGCACCTCTGAGCACCAGCCAATCAGCCAGTTCCAAGCCAAATCCTCCAAGTCCTCCGATTATAATGAAGGAGTTGTTTGGGTTGCATGAGTATCTAATTTCCAGAAATAAACCATGACTATTTATAACTGTAATCAATGTGTTTGATTTACCTTGGAATTCCTTTAAACTTCTTTATTCCCGGATAAGTTTGGATCTCCTTTTCCGGTTCTCTAACTTTTATCAACACCTTCCCCATGTGCTTGCCACTGGTCATAAATCGGAAAGCCTTCTCAATTTCGTCGCTCTGGAACACGGTCCTGGACAAAGGTACCACGCTGCCTTCGTTGATGGCGTGCGTCAAGGTTGCTCTAATTGATCTCTTCATGGCTGGACTTTCATTGAACATGTGATCCAACATAACGCCATGGAACGACGCTTCCTTCTCCAGGAACTGCAGCTGAAGCGTGTTATTGGTGGCAAGATCGAACTTTCCGATCTCCAAGAACCTTCCACCCCTGGCCAAGCAACGTACTGACGCCTGAAGCTTCTCTTCAGCGAGAGAATTGAGCACTATGTCCACACCTCTGCCGTTCGTTTGGTTTTTGATCATGGTTTCGAAGGAGGTGTCTCTGGAGTTGCCAATGTGGTGATCTGTGATGATGGAACAGTATTAATCCCGTCTTGGAACCTGTGAGGCACGTACCTTTTAACTGTGGGAACCTTTTCTTCAAGAACTCCCTTTTCTCTTCGGTACCCACAGTGGTGTAAACTTGACAACCGAAATGAAGGGCGAAATGGATGGCAGCTTGGCCAACGCCACCACTTCCTGAGTGAATCAGTATTTTGTCACTGCGTTTCATGTGGCCTCTCTGTTAATATTTCAGTAAATTAATGGCTTAATAACCTTAAATTGCGGTACTTACTGTTACTAAAGCGTAGATTACAGTAGCGTAAACCACAGGTACAGTCGCAGCTTCTTCTAAGGTCCAATGGTCTGGCACCTCCCAAGTCAGGCTTGTGTCTGACATCACCATGGTGGCCAGTGCTCCTTTATTTATCATACCCATCACCCTTTTGCCACTGTTAATTAATAACATGTTAAAAAAAAAAACTTTAAATTTGTTGGTTGGTGGTACCTGTTGTCACGACCGGAGAATTCAAATCCTTGTACACACTCCTGTTCGGTCCTGTCCATGGTTATAACGTCAGCGCTTATTCTTCCAACCGCCGTCATCACGTCCCTGAAGTTCAAGGCGGAGTAGTAAATATGAACCACCGACTGCTCAGCGTTTGCAGAGTGGTCGTTCTTAAGTGGACCTTCAATCCATTTTAAGCTAGACAGATCACCTTTAGTGGTAACATTGACAAAGCAATGTTCAGACTCAACTTCAGCAGCTTCATCCAGAAGTAGATGACGATAGGTGCCCCAACTTCCGTCCTTGAAGACGTTGATTGCCATACTTTTAGACAATTGCTCACTGTACATTGGTTCGTGCATATTAAATTTTGGTAGGCCCTGATCCATGATGAAAAAGGTCTTTATATTGCCTCCTCCAGGTTCCCGTCTCAAACAATTTATCAAACCTAATCAAATTTTAATCAAGTTGAAAGTTGGCAAAATGTGTGCTCACCCAGTATTCCACTTGTAGGGTGATCCTGGGCAAAGGCTATGATGTGTTCGTCGTTCTTCACAGCCGGCTTTAGCTTTTCCAGCCAATTAAACTGCAGATTTGCATCTGATATTTCTATTGAGGTGTACTCTTTCACTTCGATTTTCTTCCTGAAGAGTATCAGTTTTTCGTTCTCCATTTGGTGAACGGTGAAGATGGTGAAGGATGGATCTACAGTGGATAAATCCATGTCTACAGCTTCACGACTTAAGACGAAAGTATTTTCCTTCAGAGCTGTAAAGACTTGGTCGTGGATCTACAATTAAAGAGTTACCTTCAGAATCAACAGGATGGGAAATCTTACGAAGTTTCTTTTAAATATGCAGCTGCCAACAATCAAGTGACAATCGCTTTCAGTCGTCAGCTTCCTATTTTCGACTGTAATATTATTTAGCTTCAATTCTGTGTCATTGGTCAACACGGTTAAGTTGGGTTGAATCAGTGGTAGGTCACCTAAGACTGCTTGGATGATTGGTGACAAAATTTCTACACCTTCAGTCGAAGCTTCGTCCAAAAATTCGACCACCTTAACTTTGATGCCTGAAATAAATGTTTGTAACAAGTGTGTTTCCAACCAAAACTTTTGAACATACTAAAAAGGTTTTCTAAAATGATCTGCATGTTGACTCTTACGGAGTGATGGATGTTCAACGAGCAAATATTTGGTACAAACTCATATTTCTCCAGCACTGGTGTTCCCAAAGGTCTTCTTAAGGCAATTGAAGCTGCGTTCAAGCCTTGTATCTCAATGGCATCCGTCCTGTTTAAGATTATTGTACTAAATGCAATAATGTTGATGAAAATTGTTACCTTATAATATCTATGTCCTTATACAAATATACAGGGACATCCACATGTTGGCCATCGTTCTTCCAAAGTTCCAGATGTTTTTTGGCATTTATTGTCAGCTTTTTTATGCCTGTTGGTACATACAGTAATCGAGTGTCAATTTGTAATATCTTCATTTGAAGCATATTATCCATGAACGTTATCCAATTGCCAGTCCACTTGATTGAACCTCTCGTAGCTTCAGCATTGCAATTCTCAACAGCCCTGAACTCACCCCTAAAGAAATTTATCTCGTTGCATCGAATTGATCCAATATTTATTGGCTTACCTGTAGTTATAACCACGTAGTCTAAGTTCTTTATAAATGTCCTTCTTCGTCATAGGTAGATAATCATCATTGTCAACACCAACTTGTAAGGGCAGATCTATTCTGTCAGCGTCGTTAATGGGCAGAGACTTAACTATGCCTTTAACAACAGTTTGGTCGCCCTCAATGACCTCAAAACTTCCAGAGGCACGTTGCACCATCACCGTCAGCTCAACAACATTGTCCCTCAGCAACGTGGAAGCACGAAGGAACCTGCAATTCTCAAACACTATCTTCATGTCAGAAATGATTACTCCGTTGATGTAAGCCAAAGTTTCCCAAACGAGTTGCAGATAACAAGTTGCAGGCACCAAGTTCCTTCCGTCAATGACATGACCCAAGATGAAGGACCAACCTTCAGCCCTACCGGAGATGAGGATGACCTTTTGGCCGTTTTTCACGCTCACTCGAGTGTCGTACTTGCAGACGAACCAATCCTGGCTCCAGTTCCACCTGATGCTGGGTGAAATCATGGGAGTACCTTTGGAAACTGGATACGGCACCTCTGGGTACAGTTTGTGGACTGTTGGGTTCAAGCCGATGATGTACAATCTTAAAAACACAACACAACAGGTGATTTAATGTTGTTGTAACTTGAAGTACTTGAAGTACCGTCCAATAAGCTCTAACAAATTACTGAAATTGAACTTCTCGTTGTTTCCAATGGGCACAATGCACTTCTCTAGTGCCTGGGATTCGGATCCCCAACATTTTGATATAAATCCGGTGCCCAAATCCAGAAAGGACTCTTCTATGATGATCTGTTCCAGACGGTTTGGAATGAAAATGGGGTTTATCATGTTGTTTATTAAAGTTTCAGCTGAGAATGTTTCTAGTCCGGTCATTAAAGGTGTCGACCACCTTTTTGGGGCTCCAATTATCTGGGTCAGCTCTTCGTGAAGGCTCTCTTAAAAATTACAAGACCTTGGTAATTTATCAATTGATGAGTTGGGTACCTACTGTTTTTCAAAAATGAGTTTTTACTGATAACCAGGATGTTGGAGCTGACTTCTTTGCATTTTACCGAAATAGCCTTCAGGTTGTTGACATAGTTATTCATGGTCTTTTCATTTCCTCCGATGATAGCTGATCTTTCGGAGATGACTGCGATTATGTCAACTTTTTCTGGCAGGTTTTGCTTTATCTACAAGAATATTTTGAGAAAAACTTCACTAAGTCCAAGACTAATCAACCTTTTCCAATGGCAGCTCAATTTGATAGTACACAACCTTCTCAGGAGGATTTGGAGTGTTTTTTCCGATGACATAAGCACTTAAAATAGTTTTTTCTAGAGTGAGAAGTCCATCATAGTAAGCAGCCAAAAGTTGTCCATAAGATACAGTTATATACCCTTTGGGTTTAAGTCCTAAGTCTTTCAAGATGTCGATTATGGCAATACCCACAGAAACACCCCCCAAAATGTTTTCTAGAGGCGTTAACTGAGTACCAGTCATAATTTTCAGTATGTTGACTTTAGAGGACTCCAAGACATGTTGTATTCTAAAATTTGACTCCCTGGTTGAATGAAATTTATTTATGTGTTGTTACCTTTGGAGTGTAGCTTTAAAGTTTGAGTACTCGAGTAAACCACCGGCTAAATTTTGCCAACTATTGTACAAACAACCAAAGGCAACGTGCAGGTTGGGCAACTTTCCAGAGAAGAAGTCAAAATCCTGCTTGATCACTCCATTTTTGCTTACAATCATGTATCCACGATACACGTGGCAAAGTATGTCTTTGCTGGAATCAAAGCTAACGTGAACAACAACAGGATTATAAGAGAAATATGTACCTGAAAAGCTGATGAAGTAGCCTGAAATACTCAGCATCAAAGTTACCAGTAGAAATATGCTTGAAGAAAGTCTTCACAGCTTTCTTCGTCCTACCACTAACGACAACAAGCCTGGGCAAATCATCCTTGGGCAAACCCTTATTCACCTTATGTTTCTTGTTCCACCTTAACAATATGTGACAGTTCCCACCCCCAAACCCAAAACTATTTATCCCCAAGAGCCCTTCACCTTTGAGAGGCGTGCATTCCGTAACCACCTTCAACTTCCCCTGCTCCAAAGCCTTGAGTCCCTCCCTGGGGGACTTGAAGTGAAGATTCGGGGGTACCATTTCGTTTTCCATTGCAATTATGCACTGGAATTGTCGTGGGTTACAACAGTTTACAACTATGTTAAAGTGTCATACTTTCGTCAATGAGCACATGCCCGAGGACGGTTCGCTATGCCCAATGCTGGACTTAACCGAACCAATCAGAAGAGGAACGGTACGGTTCTTGCACATGGCCTTGTCGATGGCGTCTATCTCCTGCGGATCACCCACTTTCGTCCCGGTGCCGTGAGCCTCCAAAAACGTCAGCGACAAAGGATCGACGTTGCACTCCTCGTAAAACTCCTCCAGCAAGGTTTGCTGCATCTCCCCGGAAGGGAAGGTGATACCTGAACCGTTTTAAAATCGTTTCTAAGCTTACTGAAGGTACCGCAAGGTTACCTTCGGGTTTGTAACCGTCGCAGTTGGTCTTGGCATGGACCACGGTGCCGTAAATCCTTCGTGCGTCTTTGGCTCTTTCCAAGACTATGGCGCATATTGCCTCGGATCTGGCGTAGCCGTCGCCGGCGGTGTCGAAGCATTTGCAGGCTCCGTCCTGGCTTAAGACTCCCAATCTAATTTGGAAAGCATAAATGAAGGCATGGAAAGTTTGGAACGATTCCATCGAAAATACAAATGCGCATAGGAATTTCCATAATATTTCATTGACACATGTTTTTTTCGATTTGTATGTTCGGTAAACAGGATATTGATTGTTAAAGTAAAACTTGTTTGGAAATGCTAAATAGTACAGCTACATTATGGTACTTTTTAATGTGCGTTTGCATTTCATACATGCATAAAATGAATACTTAAAATGAATATTAACTATCATAATTTGCTTTTTTGTAAATTGAAAGGCGACCAATTTGAGGTACTGACTTAAGTACTATTTCTAAGCCTTCCTAAGGAAGTTATCAATTAATGGCGACATCTAAAGGATGAAGTGGAGAGACCTCTTTACCTAGCAAATTGCAAGGAAACAAACGGATGAAGACACAGATTGGCACCAGCCACGATGGCCTTGTCGCAGACTCCAGTCCTGAGATCCCTGTAGGCATGTTCCATGGCATACAAAGAGCTACTGCAGGCAGTATCAGTGATGTAAGACGGGCCACTCAGCTTCAAATAGTAGCTAACCCTGTGGGCCACCATGGATCTTTCCAACCTGAAGACAATCAACCTAGTATATTGTCTTAAAGACCTACACCAACACGTACCCAGTAATGGCCGTTCCATTCTGGCCGATTCGGTCGAAGAACCAAACCTTCTCCGACTCAGAGAAGCAAACCCCAACGTAGACACCAGTTTTGGTGCCTTTGAGCTCGTCAGGGTGGATGCCGGCATCGAAGATCGCCTCCACAGCTCTTTCGAGGGTCATACGAAGGAGAGGATCGGAGGTGTCGCTCTGGCTGTTGGAAAGACCTTGGAAACATCAAAAATGTTACTGAAGAAGTAAATAAGGGTGGTTGAAGGAGGTGGTACCGAAGAAGGAGGCGTCGAACTTGTGCAGGTTGTAAACCATGCCGGTACGTTTGGGTATTTCAGGATGGACGTGCTCCCAACGTCTGCTTTCCGAAGACACCATGTCCACTTTGTTGAAGAGGTTGTCTCGGAAATGGTTGACGTTGTGGGAGTCTGGATAATGGCCAGCCAACCCTGAAGATTTTTTATCTTAACTCTTTAAGTTCTGTTCTAGTTTATGGTCATTAAAAATGTTCAATTCAAGACCTTCCTTTTAATTTTTTTATTTATTTTACCTGATATTACGATTTCTTCGCCGGGCAATGGATGTGCCAGTGGAGAAGTTTTACTTTCAGCTTTTGTTTCTGGCATATTTGCGATGATCTAAAAATAATATTGGCACATTTACGCAAACAACAAGGTCAATGTCAGGTTTGTTTTTCAATGGAATTGAACTGAATGTGCATATTATTATCGTTGGACAATTCACAAATGTGATATGTGACATAATGTAGAAGAATTATTGTTCATATTTTTAAATTTCGATTAAATATAATTATTTTTTAATTTATTTTTGTGTTCTTACTCAAAAATCCACTGTAATTAAATTAAATTGATAAGGGGGTATTTGTTTAAAATGGTTATTTATAGAAAATTTTAAAAATAACTTATTAAATTACTATAAATAACAATATTTATTACGTTCTTTGTAAAACTTTATTTTGTCGTCATTTGTCCAATATTTAATTATAAATAAGTTAATTTGTTCACACGTTAATTTTCAAGTAAATAAAATTATCTATTTTTGTATTATTTTAGTTTTCAAAATTTATTCAAGCTGAAATTTTTAATTTATAATAACTGACTAAAATTAATGAATAAAAGATTTAATTAAAATTATTTATATTTAAATATTTTTTATTACATTTTCTAAATAATTTTTAATAATTTGCCCAATCTTTAATTATAAATAATTTAATTTGATATTTATTATTATAAAATCCACTTTATTTAAACTGAAAATATTAAATAAGTAAAATTAATTAATAATTAATTAAATTAAAATTAAAGCCAATGATAAAATTCATATTTAAATAATATTTTATTTAATTTGTCCAATAACCATTTAAAATAATTTATTTTGTTCAAATTTTTAAATAAGTAAATAAAATTATTAAAATTTTATATGTAGTTTATTTTAATTCCCAAAAATTACAATTAAATAAAATTATTATAAATTTATTTTTGTATTATTTTAATTTCCTAAATTCAATTTATTTCAACTAAAATAATTAAGTGAATAAGATTATTTATATAACACTATTTTTTTATTAAATTTGTCCAATATTAAATTACAATTGATTTAATTTGTTCAAAGCTTTAAATTACAATTAAATAAAATTATTATAAATTTATTTTTGTATTATTTTAATTTCCTAAATTCAGTTTATTTCAATTAAAATAATAAAGTGAATAAAATTACTTATATAACACTAATTTTATATTAAATTTGTCCAATATTAAATTATAATTGATTTAATTTGTTCAAAGCTTTAAATTACAAGCAAATAAAATTATTATAAATTTGTTTGTGTATTATTTTATTTTCCAAAATTTAACTTATTTCAATTATAATAATTAAGTGAATACTATTATTTAATACTAATCCTTGGTTAAATTTGTCTAATATTCAATAAATGATTTAAATTGCTCAAAGCTTTAAATTACAAATAAAAATATTATAAAATTATTTTTGTATTATTTCAATTTCCAAAATTTAATTAATTTCATTTTAAATAATTAATTGAAGCCAGTGTATATAATTTTTTATTTAATTTGCCTAATATTCAATTATTAATGATTTAATTTGTTCAGAGCTTTAAATTATAAGTAATTTAAAAGTTTATAAATTTATTTATTGATTATTCAATTTCCACAATCAATTTTTTCAATTAAAATAATCATATACATTAGATTATTTAATAATACTAATTTTTTATTAAATTTGCCCCATATTCAATTATAAACGATATAATTTGTTCAAAGTTTTTAATTACAAGTAAACAAAATTATCCTAAATTAATTTTTGTATTACTTCAATTTACAAATTTCAATTTATTTAAAAAAAAAATCATTTATCCAATGATTAATTAATGATTAATTTTAAAATTGTTATAAAAGATTATTTATATAAAAATTTATTTTTCAAATTTTCTGAATGGTTTCTAATGAAATAATAGAAAATAATACTTACACAAAATCTAACTTACAAACGATAATCTAACACCACCTAAATTATTATACACAATAATCCCTCTATTTCCCTTAAACCTTAAAGTAAATGAATAAAAAACAGTCCAAAACCAAAGAATAACCTAAAAGAAGTATTAATGATTGTTATTTGTCAAATATTAGAAACTACATTAAAGCAAATGCAAATTGTTTACTGGTTTTATTTGCACATAGAAAATTTTATGCAGAATTATTCAACAAATTTTCTAATCATGTTAACAATTTCAATGAAAATTAGTTCCTGATATGCATACAACAATTGTTCTAAAATTGCGGACTCACTTATTTTAGCATTAACTGTTATCAACAAATTTATTTATAGAAATAGTAATTTATTTTTTTAATATATTAATTTAGTAATTCCACTTATCTAAATTTTTAATTAGGAGATTTATGATTTTTTTAAACTTTTTATTTCATATTAAAATTTTATTGTATTTTTTTAAATTATTAAATTTTTTGATTTTTAATATTAAATATTTTGTTTATCTTTTTTTATTGAACCTTGTTTATTTATTAGTTTTTTTGGGAATGGGGAAAATAAAAAACTTATATATTTATAACAAATCTTGTATTTCGACATATTGACATACATAAAAAAATAAAACTATACAATATATTAACAATTTCTTTGAAAAAAATTAACATACAATTTTATATATATATATAATTATATAATATGTATGATTCACTATTATTTTTCCATCATGTTAATTCTTTTCTTACAATACTTTATAATTAAACAATAAATATAATTCTGTAATAAGTAAAAATAAATAGATATTTATCTTACAATATACTAAAAATATTGTATAATATGATTATATATGTGTATATATATAAACAGAATTGTTTAAAACAAACAAAAACAGTCTTTCGCAAATTCAATCAATAAAAACATAAAATCATTCAAGTCCGACGCACGGAACGATCCGAATGGGCGACCATCGCAAAAACGACAACAAAACATCATAATAACGCGGACCCGTCAACCAATTCAACGCAACAACGGGAACTGATGTACAAACAAAATGATAAAAAATTATTTAAAAACAACGCTCCTACGCCAATATGAATCGAAATACGTTAAAAACACATCCGTCCGTTGGCAACATCATCGCCGTCCGGGCCTGCCCGCGCGACATCGAAAAACAAACAAAAACATCAGCCGTCAAGATCATAAAACACCTGGTCGCCCGTCCGCAACGCCGCCGCCGCGCCGCACCCAATCGGGACGTCTCGCCTCAGTAGTAGAACGGATTGGGGAAGAAGCTGTCGCCCGCCCCGATGTTGTTCCTCATGCCGCCCGGGCTCCCTATGCCGCCGCCTCCACCGCCTCCGCCCGCTCCGCCGCCGAACCTGCCGCCGACGCCGCCGTAACGTCCGCCGCCCGCGCTGCGCATGCCCAGCTCGCGGAAGGGCGGGGCCCCGCCGGCGCCTGCGCCCGCTCCACCGGCGCCGCGCATCGGTGCGAAACCTGACGACGAGCCATGATTCGACGGTGGTACAACGTGTTGTGGGTGTTGTTGTTGTTGTTGGTGGTGGTGGTGGTGGTGGTGTGCGTCGCCACCACGAAATTTTCGACTGAGGGCGGCGAACTCGAGCGCCCGCTCGTGTTCGTATGTCAAACACTCGTGTACATAGTCTAGATATGCTAGAACAACACAGAAAGCGGGGGCTGGTTTTATGTTCCCAATTTTGTTGTGGCACCATCCAATTATTTACCCACACGAACCAACAAAATAAATATCGATGTCCGTCGACAAAACACTTATTTTCTAAAGAATGAAGACTAGATTTTTACCAATTATAAAGTTTCAGTACATGTTAATTTAATTAACATCAACAACGTTTTAAAATAAAAACATAAATTACACAATTACATTAATTTATAAACATTTTTTCTCATTTATTATAACACTAAAGTTGTCTTAATAATTTTTCTACTTACAATCAAATTATTTTGAAAAATTGTCAGTATCTGTAAAGAAAAAAACATTCATTGTCAAATAAGTTGGGCGAGAAAAAATGTTTCTGTCCCATACACGTATAACAACATATGAATTAACATTTATTAACAACAATTTTGTATCACCCTGATCTAATAATAATAATAATAATAATAGTAATTACAATAAATTATACCGTGGTGCATTCATGGTGGGCGTATACAGTTGGGCTTTAAGAGTGGGGAGGCCCCGACTACATCCGGAGACACCCGAACCGTATACTTCGGCCATGAAGCTGCGGTATGTGCCTTCATTCTCTTTAAATAACGTTCAAAATCCAAAAAAAAAAAAAAAAAATTAAAAAACCCACAAACTAAAACTTGAATAATCCATGAAAAACAAAAAAAAAACATAAAACAACCAGTACATAAGTTGACATACGAAACATTAATCAATAAATAAATAAACAAAAATTTCGTGGTGTAAAACAAAAAAAATTAATATATAATTGTGGCGGTAACCAAACTGGAGACAAATTAACGTCGTGTTAAAATTTACGATCCCGACAAAGTCTAAGGCATTGAATGCAAATCGACATGTTTAAACGTATGCAAAATGAATACCAAAAATCCAGTTCAAAGAGTCAAAACGATAATTATGCGCATACAGATCACAGGGAAGTGTTTACTTCCTCCAGTTTGATTCCCGACAATATAAAACACAAGTCGAATATGTCAAAAAACAAACAACAACACGCAATCCAACAGTATACATAACCATCGAAAACGCCTTGCATAATCGTAATAATAATAATAGTAGCAGTAATAATGATAATAATAAATAAGATTCTCGGTGTGGTGTGTATGTTGGGGGTTTTTAAAATCAATTCGTCGGCCGTTTCCCGTCACGAGAAGGTCTTTAGCTTACCCCTGTACATGATCGGGTTCCACATGTCCATGTACTGCGCCTTTTGGCGGCCGTGGTCCTCGGCCACCCGCACGCTGAGCGGCAGCATGGCGTTGTCGAGCTGTTTGCCGTCGAGGTGCGAGATCGCCGCCTGCGCCTCCTCGCCTTTAGAGAATCTACGAGAGAGAGAAAATAATTTATGAAATAGACTGTATATTAGTTTTTTATTAAATATTTTGTATGAAAGTTTTTTTTGATAATTAATGTTTGCTGAAATAATATAAATAAAAACGTATTGTATAAAACAATCCCAAAATTCCAATTACACATTAAAATATTTAAAAATTTCAATTCTTTCAATATTATTAAACGAAATACATTAAAAATGTTGAGTTTATTTATCATATTTTAATAGAAACTTCTAAAAAAAGTCTTTGTTTATATAGTGTTTTGAATAAGTTAATTTTTTTTATTTATTTATCTAATTAAAATAAGTTTAAAACTATTTTTAATTTGAATTTTTCTGCTTATGAAAATTATTTTAAATTATTTTCTGAATGTTAAATAAGTTTAAATATTCATTTTTTAATAAATAGGGTTATAAAGTTTTATTTTTCTTAAATAAGCTTAATTTTTAATTTGAATTTTTCTATTTATAAGAATTATTTTAAATTATTTTCTGAATGTTAAATAAGTTAAAATATTCATTTATTTATTCATTTTTTTAATAAAAAAAGTTATAAAGTTTTATTTTTCCTAAACAAGTTTAAAAATATTTTGAATTTGAACTTTTCTACTTATAAAAATTATTTTAAATTTTAATCTGAATGTTAAATAAGTTAAAATATTCATTTATTTATTAATTTTTTTAATAAAAAAGGGTTATGAAGTTTTAGTTTTCCTAAACAAGTTTTAAAATATTTTTAATTTGAATTTTTCTACTAGTTAAAATTATTTTAAATTATATTCTGAATGTTAAATAAGTTAAAATATTAATTCATTTATCCATTTTTTAATAAAAAGGGTTATAAAGTTTTATTTTTCCCAAACAAGTTTAAAAATACTTTTAATTTGAATTTTTTTACTTATAAAAATTATTTTAAATTATATTCTGAATGTTAAATAAGTTAAAATGTTCATTTATTTATTCATTTTTTAATAAAAAGTATTATAAATTGGAAATTACAGTAATTTAAAAACTATTATTTAAATCTAAGAAAGTTTAAAATTTTCATTAAATTATCATTTAATAATTCACAATAAAAACTGCAAATAATAATAATATAATCTATTGATTTTGATATTATTTTATATTTAAAATAATATCAAAATTGAAAAGAAATAAATATTAGAATGTTTTTAAAACTATTCAGTACTATTAAATTCGACTTCATTCATTTATTCTTTTTTAGTAGAAAAGGTTATAAATTCTCAGAACTCATAAATATATCTAAAAATATTCTAATATGCAAAATATTCAAGAATTTATTTTAATCAATGTAAAAAGATAAGAATAATGTTAAAACGATTGTAGTATTGTACATAATTTTTATCAACAGTGATTCATGTTTAACAAGTGCAGATGAGACTTAATAATTCTTGATAAAGTATATATGATTAAATTATAGCATTGTTTTATTAAAAAATAAGAATAAAACGTGACTCAAATGATATAATATTATGATACCTATGAATAAATCTTCATAAAATATAAATGTGAATAGAAAAGTATATAATTTATAAATAAATTCTTTGAATAATACTATTTTTCAGTTTTTAACAACAATGAACAATGTTTCATAACTGTAAATAATAATCAAATTATGAGCAATTGTACCATAGTATTGTTTTTATTCTACAAAAAAGACAAAAACAAACATTTATCAGCCTTCCTGCTTATTTAAAAAATTCAAAACACTATCAAAAAATAATAATCAACTCAGTAAGATAAGAACTAAATTTGCTTAAAATTTTAGAAAGCAGTAATAATAGGTAAGGTTTCCCACCTGACAAATGCAACACCCCTGGGAAGCCCGGTGACTTTATCTTTAAGAACAGTCCTTTGGACAATCTCCCCAAACTCCCTGAACAACTTGTCCACATCCTGTTCGGTGACATCCTTGGGCAGGTTCGTGATGTACAGATTGGAGTCTTTCATGTCAGTGCCTGGGGGCCTTGAGTAGGACACTTTCAGCCTCTTGTTCCTACAAATTGTACCGGTTGCATAGTTTGTTATGTCACAAGCAGGGTCCGGGTTTTACCTGAAAGTCATCCCATTTATCAGCTGTATCGCTTTGGCAGCATCCTCCGCATTGTAGTATTTAACAAATCCGAAACCGTAGCTGTAGCCGGTTTTGAAGTCACGCATTATCTTAATGTTCTCCACCCGTCCGATGGGGGTGAATATCTGGGCCAGGTCCTCCTCCATCGCATACTGCGGTATGTAGTTGACAATCAGCTTGGTCTTGTCGAATGTTGAACCGCTATCGCCCGAGCCGTTGTTCGTGTCCGTTTTACTATTGTTGTCCGTCATTTTATCGTCCTTGTTCTTCCTCTGTGGATTAGCAAACTGCAAGCAAGGGCAAGTTGTTCGTCAGTTCTGTTGTTGTGGCCAAATTTTGGGGGTTTACTTACGTTGAACTGCCCCAACTGTGTGTTGAACATTATCTGTAAACGTCAACGCTAAAACATATATAACCGACGATCAGCCAAATCACTTCTAAAATATTATAAACAATATCTGGCATTCAATGTGGGCAAAGCGTCCGATTGAATTTCCGTCCGTTCCACGACCGACGAGACTGTTTCTGGTTATGTGCGTTACACTTTTTGACGTCGCTCGTCAGTCAAAAAGTTTTGATGTAACTAAATGTTTGTCGTAAACAAAACGCGCACCGGAAACAAATTCGCCCGAACCGAAAACAAAAACAACTCTAGATCGCGAATTTCGGGTGCCGCCACGGCGTGCGCATGCGTCGCCGTTTTTGCCGTACGCCGCGATTTTTTTCGCCCTTTTTCCTGAATCCCACGTTCAGGTCGGTCGGCGTCGCTTCGCTGAAAAAACGGGGCGTTTTTGTCGGACGGCGTGCGTGCCTCCGACACCGTGCACCGGTCGACTGGTCGACGTTTTAACCTCAATCTTGTTGGACCGTTTTTCGATTCGGGTTGTTTCTTCCGGCTGGATTTCTGACGGTTGTAAGAGGGCGGCGGACGTTTCGGCACTGTCGCTGCCGCGGTGGACGGGCGAATATTTTGGCGACGATCGGATTGTAACGCGTAAAACTATTTTAATTGGAAACTTGTGATGTAAAACTTTAATGGTATTTACATTTTTACTTGCACGATGCGCCGGTAGATGGCGACACTAGCGCGCATTATTTGAAATTTTGCGTGTTAATGTTAATTAATTTTAATTTTGTGAATTTTATATTAATATCAAGAAGAAGGACTAAACAAATCAATGTAAAATTGATGAAATTATATTAATCTTAAATTGTGCATCTTTACCGCATTTATTTAGTCTGTGTTTTTATTAACATTTTACTTACATTTATATTTATTATAATTTATACACATTTTAATAAAAAGAGATAAAAATATCTAATTACAGTTAGGAAAGATGAATAATTATTGAAAGCCTCTTAACAAAATTCTATAACACTAATTAATTTCTAATGAAACATTTATTTATTTATTTATTTATTTTCAATTATTAACAAAAAGAGATAAAAATTATCTAATATTCAGATTAAATAATCTAGTGTATGTACATGCTGATAGAAATTATTTTAAATTATATTCTGAATATTTTATAAGTTAATTTTCATTTATTTATTCATTTTTTTAATTAAAAAGTTTATTAAGTTTTAGTTTTCCTAAACAATTAAAAAAAAATTTAATTTTAAATTTCACCTTATAAAAATTATTTTAATTTAAGTTCGAATGTTAAATAAGTTAAAATATTCATTTATTTATTACTTTTTTTAATAAAAAGGGTTATAAAGTTGTATTTTTCTTAAACAAGTTTATTTCAATAATTATTCACGTTTCATAACTGTGATTAACACTGGACACTGTTTACTGTCATTATAATAAAATATTATAAGAAATAAAATTTATTTATACTCAAATAAGCTTTATTTATTAGAATAATTTAAAAGTTATTAATAAAATCTATGAATTTTTAATCTCTTTCATTAAAAATTAATAAAAATGCACAAAATTATCATTAATTTATTCACCTTTTAATAAAATAAGAAAGTACCTAATCTTCTTAAACAATTTTCTTAAAAAATTATTTTAAATTATATTATGTTGTTTAATCAATTAGAGGATTTTATTAACTTTTTTAAATAATTATTTATGTTTCATAATTGAAATTAATACTGGACGCAGTTTGCCGCATTTATATTTGAATTGGATTACAATTTTTTGGTGAGCCACCTATCAACCAAGTGCCCAACCTTCTACAGATTTACCTTATAACAACAATAGTTCAAGAAATAATCCAGTTAGCCGGTGCGCCATCTATCAATCACGTGCTTAATATTTACAGATTACAAAATTGACAACAGTCCGTCCTTCTTTAATATCTCCCTCTTCGTCTGCCTCTGCCATTTCGCCATATTTGTTGGTTGTGTTATATTTTTGGCGTCCCCGTCTGCGAAAATAACAAAAAAACCTTAATTGAAACGCAGATAAAATGGACTCCCTCGCGAATTACGGCAGCGATGACGACTACTCGTCGGACGAAAAGAGCAACAACGTAAGTTCACACAAAATTACGCAGTTTTCGACATCCGTTTACCTCTCTCTGTGTGTATTGATCTATCATAATCTTCGCACACGTTTTGCCATCGATTTTAATTGCACATTCATGAAATAAACGATAGCACAACGTCTGCCAAATTGACCATGCATACTAAAGGTCGAAATTCTCAGCAAAAATTTTTAATATTATTGTTTGCCAATGTTAGTACGAATCACCATCCGCAAAAATTCTTGACAGGATACGAGAGCGACGGAGAAGAACGGCAAAAGGTCCGCGCAGAAGGACGTCGACACCAACTACGACGACGTCGGAATGGATCTGAGTGAGGTAATAAGTTTGTACAAACAACCGATCCTCTCTTGTCAAATTTCTGTTCCTTAAAACTTTAATTTCTGGCTTTCGAACTGTTTTTATTTTTGTTGTTTACGTTTTTATGTGGTCTCCGTGAAGTGCTCTGCGCCTTGTGCAGTCGGAGCATTTCATTCGCATGTTTACGGTTTTAAAATCTTAGCACCCGAATAACTATGCTTGATTAACAAATAGTTATGTCCACGATAAGATTTTAAAATGAACATCATGAAACATGAACTACTTCCGCAAATTTAGTTGTTGAATCACTGTTGTCGATGTTCAATGTTTTTTTGTTTGATTAAACTTTTAACAAACCACCTCTTGTGAGTATCTATGATTAATATACACTTTGTTGATATATTAAAAGACAAAAATTCGTCGAGCTGAAACCTTCGTCCCCCACATTTGAGAATATTGATCGTCAAAAAGCGTTTAGGACAGTTGGTGAGTATTAATTAGGTTTATTTTTGGGCCCGTTTTTTGGTTTATTGTAATAACTGAACGATTTTTATTGCAAAAATATATATTATTAAAGTTACAATTAATAGAAATTTATATGAAGCCATCCAGGTAATTGTATGACTTTATTTATGCGTAAGTCGAATTGGAATACCTTTTTTGGTGGCTTCAAGGGTTTTGTAATTATATTTTTTAAGTAAATATATGCGTCATAGTATGAGAATGTTGTAAATTGTATTTTACTTAATATAATAAGTTGTAACACTAAGTAAAAAATTATAAACGAGTGTTACAACTCTGGAAATTGATTAAAATACAGTTTATTTGTTAAAAATTCAATTTTATATGTTTTTAATTGAAATTTTTAACAAAATAAACATGAAATATTAATTAAAAACTACTTACTACTTTACTTCTAATGTCAATAATACTTCTGAGAGACAAGAATTTTGTAAAATTTACTATTTATTAAGCTATTTTTGAAAAATAAGATATCCAGTCTAGTTGAATTTTTTATTTAAGTAACTAGTCAAGAAAATATGGTGACAAATAATGATTTTAATGATTATTATTGGCATTGTCTAAAGAGTTTTGGTATGAAAATGTGGCACTTCTATTTTAATTTTGTTTTAGACAGTCCAATCGGTTGTATTTTAGAGTATAGAGTAATTTTACGAGTGCTGAAACACTGAAAATTGATTCAAATTCAGTTTATTTGTTAAGAATTCAAATTCACATGTTTCTAATTGAAATTTTTAACAAAATACGCTCAAAATATTTATTAAAAACTTAATAATTTATTGCTAATGGCCATAATGCTTCTGAGAGACAAGAATTTTTTAAAATTTTGTGTCTGATAAGCTAATTAATAAACAATTTTGAATAAATAAGACATCCTGCATAGTTGGATTTCTTACTTAAGTAACAAGTTAATAAAATATAGTGATAAACAATGATTTTAATGATTATTATTGGGATTATTTCAAGAGTTTTGGTATGAAAATGTGGCACTTCTAATTTAATTTTAATTTTAGACAATCCAATCAGTCATATTTTAGAGTATAGAGTAATTTTACGAGTGCAAAAATATTGAAAATTGATTCAACTTCAATTTATTTGTTAAAAATTAAAGTTCACATGTTTTTAATTGAAATTTTTAACACAATAAACTTAAAATATTCATTAAAAACTTAATAATTTACTGCTATTAGCAAGATTTTTATAAACTATTCTTTAATGATTACTTATATCCTGCATAATAATGATTTAAAATCCGTATTGAGGTTTGAAATAAGTTATAAATATAACTAATAATCTTTATTGATAAATTCTGCATTATTTAATATCTTATCTCTCATTGTATTTAGACTACTTCCACAATTTATCAACATTTATTAATCATATTATGAATTCCATCACACAGCAATTGTTCAATTTAATACAGAAACTCTTGAACCACCACCGAAAAAATTAAATCAACGTAATCCCCCTCCCCATATCCCAACCACACAACCGCAAAACCAGCAAAAAAGACTAAATCGGTCAGTCGCAAAGGGGTAAGTCTAAACCTTTCTTCCCCAGGACTCCGACTCCGACAAGGCAAACCGACGCAGTCCGCACACGAGACAGCGTCCAGATCGCAGCTCACGTTCCAGCCCGAAACGCGATGAAGGCAGGAGCGGACGTCGCGGCGGCGACGACGACAGACGGCGGCACCGCGACCGCGAATACGGCAGAGATCGCGACCGAGACCGCGACGATGACAGACGCTACAACAATAGGGACAGGCGCAGGAGCAGGAGCAGGGACCGGAAGAGCAGGTCGTCGCCCAGGAGGTCCAGGTCCAGGTCCAGGGAGAGGAGCCGCGGCTCCTATTCGAAGCGTTACGACCGTGGGCCGAGGACTGACCGCGTTGAGAGAAACGGTTAGACTCAAATTACTTTGGTTGAAAGCTTGTCGTTTACCTAGGATTAATTGTAGAACGTGGAAACGGCAACGAAGCCAAAGATGACGGACCCAAGGACAGGTTCTTCATGCCGGGCATCACGGGTAGGTTCAGGGACCAAATAGAGCGCAGGAAACTGCTGTGGCAGAAGAAGAGCGAGCCGGACCAGGCGCCGGAACCTAAGCCAGGTCCCCAACCGCTCGGCGGGCCCGGTGGTTCGAGGGCCACCAAACTGTGGGAGACCACCACCTTCGCCCAAGACACAGACGGTCAGTACTCAACCCACCTCTATCAAAATTTGTTGTTAAATTATTGTTGGTTACAGGCAAAGTTGCCAGCAAATTCAAACGACTGATGGGCATCCGCAACAGCGGCGAAGGCTCGGGTGCGTCGACCGACGTGCTCAAGAAGCAGGAGGAGATGTTTTCGAGTATGGAGGCTCAGTACGAAGTGGCCAGGACGGCGACGCACACGATGCGGGGCGTCGGTTTGGGTTTCGGCAGTTTCCAGAAGTAACAGACCGAATTCTGATTTAATTTATTTGTTTTCTCCGCGACATTGTTGTGATTATCTTTTTGTACAGATAATTGGCGGATAATTTAATTTAAGACTACATTGTTTGTTTGTGTACATATATGGTTTAAAAAATAAACTTTTTTTTAGTAAATATTAATTCAATTTTATTGTATAAGTTATAATTTTGCATAAAAACGACATTTTTAATGTCATATACTTGTTTAATTTGGGATGGCTCTGAATATGTTTCAACTAAATGAATACATTATCTTAAAATTTAAAATAAACTATAACTTTTAGAGTACAGAGTAATTTTACGAGTGCTGAAGCACTGAAGATTGATTCAAATTCAGTTTACTTTTTAAAAATTCAATTTGTTTGGTGATAAATAATGATTATTACTATTTTAATTGAGACCAATCAGTCGTATTTTAGAGTATAGAGTAATTTTACGAGTGCTCAAACACCAAGAATTGATTCAAATTCTGTTTATTTGTTAAAAATTCAAATTCACATGTTTTTAATTGAAATTTTTAACAAAATATGCTCAAAATATTCATTAAAAACTTAATAATTTATTGCTAATGACAATAATGCTTCTGAGAGACAAGAATTTTTTAAAATTTTGTGTCTGATAAGCTGATTAATAAACAATTTTGAATAAATAAGACATCCTGCATAGTTGAATTTCTTATTTAAGTAATAAGTTAATAAAATATGGTGACAAATAATGATTATAAAGTTAATTACTGGAATTATCTCAACAGTTTTGGTATGAAAATGTGGCACTTCTATTTTAATTTTAATTTTAGACAATCCAATCAATTGTATTTTACAATATAGAGTAATTTTACAAATCCTGAAATACTGAAAACTGATTCAAATTCAGTTTATTTGTTAAAAATTCAATTTCACTTGTTTTAAAATGAAATATTTAACAAAATAAACTGAAAATATTTATTATAAAATTAAAAGAGTGATGATTTTGGTTAGTAAATCATAATATGTTGTTATATTTAATTTAAATAACATAAATCATTAAAAATCCTTCAAAAATTAAAGTTGCTATACTTACGTCCAGCTCAATTCAGAAACGTTATTTAACATTTTATAGAATACTAATGTAGTAGTTTTTATAGTACTATATAAAAAACGATAAATTAATATTATTTTAACAGTTCACATTAAATAATAATTATGGCAAATCAGTGATTCACACAATTTTATATTTATGTGGGAATTCTAGAAACGTTCACGCGTTAAGTTGGCAACGGTCGAACGGAAGTTGGCCACATTGGAATTCTGTCAACTTCCTTTAGATGGTTGATCTTCGTATTAACCACGTGCATCAGAGAGATTTTTAGTGATTTAGTGCTGGTAAACTAAAAAAACAAGGTAAATATCGTACTCGATGTGACACCGAAACAGCGTCGAGTATTTTTGGCGAAATTTTTTCAAAAATTTCCGTTATTTTTGTCGATTGCGGCGTGTGAATGCGGGGAAATACGTTATACGTTTTCGGGGCCAGTTTCTGTTGGAGTCGTGCTAGTTTGGGGTTGTTTTTGTTGTGAATCGTGCACTAATTTAGTGGTTGCAACAACAAACACCACTCCAGACGTCCACTTGCGCAACGTTCCCCAATGTTGTCTGAATTTGTGGTTAGAAATTTCAAGTCCGGTTTCAACAACACGGCCCCAATACCAAGTTCTGGTTGGTTTATCGATAAAAATTCATTTAATTATTTATTTTAGATGCCTTTAGCCGTTGATTTATTGAACCCATCTGCCGAAAAACAAAAGAGATCCCACAAATTGAAGAGGTTGGTCCAACACCCGAACAGCTACTTCATGGACGTCAAGTGTCCAGGCTGCTATGCCATCTCGACGATCTTTTCGCACGCCCAATCGGCGGTACCTTGCAAGGGATGCTCCACTATTTTGTGCACATCAACCGGTGGCAAAGCGAGATTGACAGAAGGCTGCAGCTTCAGGAAGAAGCAACACTAAGTGTTTACTTGTAATGTAAATTTATCATAAAAATCGGTTTTCTAATAAATTTTAATTGGAAGACTCCATTGTGTTTTATTTGTCTTAGTTGTCCCTATTCCAGATTGATTAAATTATTCATTAAAAAAAAATTTTAATGTATAATTTAACACATTAATTGTGGGGAATATTGATTTGATTATATTTATTATTAGCAAGACAAATCTGGAACAAATACTCGATTTTTCATACTTTAAAACCAATTTAAATTTTAACCTGTTGAGACTTGTTGAGATAATTATACTCTATGATAAATCAAAGAAAAAGAATTTGATTAACATGCGTAATAAATTATTCAACTCTACATTGCGCAATATTTTGTGTCGACTGTTTACTGCAAAATAAATATTACACTTTCAATTTTGGTACAATTAAAAGAAAGTAGATTAATTATTGAACGTTACATATTTTAAATAATTTTACATACTATGGTGCAACATTAATAAAGTAACGCACATAACTTTAACTGTGAGTCATTTTGCAGCCCACTTAAAATGGTTATTGATTGTTGTTATCCTCAAAAATTATTACTCAAAAAATCATTGTGTAATTTAGTGAAATAATTACATTATATTTAATAAATATTCTTACATTAATATATATATATATATATATATATATTAATTAATATTTTGTAGAATTTTCTTTCAAAACCTCCTGAACATTTTTCTTTCAATAATTATAAATTTATTATTATTTAATTATGTCATCTGTTGCCAACAATTTATTTTCTAATGTAATTTTTATTAAAACGAAATAAATTAAACCAAGTTTTAACTTTTTTGGGAGAACTTGATACATTTTAAACAGGAAATAAAAAATATACATACATTGTAAATCACTTATATAAGATTTTTCATTTTTATTATGAGGTTTCTATAACATATTCATAAAACAAGGTCTCTGGATTTGTTATTTTAATAAGGGATTACATAAGAATCACTACAAAGCTTCATTACTAAAAAATCTAAGTTAAAAACTGTAGAAAATATTATATATTATATATATATATATATATATATATATATATATATATATTATATCTCATATGTCTCGGAAAATTGTGTATCCAATAATATTGTAGTGTCTATAAATTCATCATTCTTATCTTCAGATTCTCCACTTTCATCTTTACCAATTTTTTTTAATTCTTCATCCAAATTTTGATTCCTATCTAATAAAACACCTTTTCTCCACATACTGGAATCAATCTCGTCTCCCTGTATCCACTATTAACAACGAATTAAGTGCAATATTTAGTTAATAACAAATTTTATATGTACATACTTGTGTGAGGACCAATAAAAACAGGACGGACAAAAATATAAAAGATTTCATTTTTGAGAAAACTAATGTATCCATCATCATTATTACATTTATATAAGGAAAGTAAGGTCATTTTTTCTTTAAAATTACTCCAATTTTAATTTTGTTGTTGTTATACAAAAAAAGTTTTTGTTGTTATTTTGATACGGGATAAAATTGCTCACATTAAAATATAAAAAAGATCATTTTTATTATTAAATAATTAAATTTTATAAATTTATATATGTATCTATTTTGAATTAATTAAGGTAAGTAATGCTTTAATTGATACAAATATAAATTTAATTGTAAATATTTAATATTAATTAATATAATATAATTAATTCTAATAATTTATAATTTAATAAAAACGGATAGTACATATCTAAAATGAAGAAATTCAAAATTTCTTCTAAATAAAGTTCTTCCTGAAGTAAATTCAGACCATCAAATTTAAATTTTAAACATTTTTTCTCATATTTTCGTTACCTAAAATATCCTAAAATAATACTTACAATTCAATGTAATAAACTTTTTAAAATAATGATGGAGTATCGTAGATTCTGAGGGATTCCCCTCCTTTCTTCGCTGTATTTTCTACGCCACTGAATATTTTTTAAAACTATTAAGCACTTCATATTCTTTGCACAATTTAAAATAATAATAAAATAAAGGTTCTCTTGGCTAATTTTGTTTATTTCAACCGTTTTTGAGATATTTCAGTTTTAATATTTGAAATTTATTAATTTACCAATTAAATTTAATTAACAATTTAATGTATACATTATGTCATTAATAAAAGTTTGAATTAATTTCTATAATTTGGAAAAGCCCAGGACCGATAAAAACACAAATTTAGACATTTTTTGATAATATTTATATTTTTTATTTTTGGATCAACAACGGCGAATTTAGCCACAAATCCAACCGAAATACGGCCTTGAAAACTATTTGAAACCGAGATTCGATTGGGCAAAGTTC
Source organism: Aethina tumida (assembly GCF_024364675.1). NCBI lineage: Eukaryota > Metazoa > Arthropoda > Insecta > Coleoptera > Nitidulidae > Aethina > Aethina tumida. The sequence continues at coordinate 15,012,552 of NC_065440.1, read as the reverse complement.
AAAACAATCTAAACAACAACCAACACACACAATGGCCCTTTTCAATCGCCTTCTCCCAAAATTATGTGAGTAAATCGACGAAATGCAGGTTATAAATAATACACTCACAGCCAACTTGGCAAATTATTCAGTTCATTAATTTTTCCATTAATTAATAATTTTTTATTAACCATTAAGCCAAATGCGTCCACGGGAGAGGAATAGCCTCCCTCAGCGCCCTGCCAGAGACCCACCAGATGCTTCAGAGCACATGCAGGGACTTCGCTGAAGGTGAACTCAAACCGATTGCCAGCAAAATTGACCGGGAGCACTTGTACCCTGGAGACCAGATAAAAAAAATGGGCGAGTTGGGTCTTATGGCCATCAGCGTGCCCGAGGAGCTGGGTGGCACCGGCCTGGATTACCTCGCCTACGCCATAGCCCTCGAGGAGATATCCAGAGGGTTAGTTTTGTTTCTAGTTGGTCACCGGTTTGGTTTAATTCAAAGGTTTCAGGTGTGCGAGCGCCGGCGTCATTATGTCGGTTAATAATTCGTTGTACCTGGGGCCGATATTGGAGTGGGGCTCCAAGGAGCAGAAGGAGCAGTTCATTCGTCCTTTCACTGACGGTTTGAAGGTACATATCACCTAACATTAATTATAATCTACCAAAATAGAGGTTTTAGGTCGGATGTTTTGCTTTGTCGGAGCCTGGTAACGGTTCTGACGCTGGGGCGGCTTCAACCACTGCCACTCTGGAGGGCTCAAGCTATGTGTTGAATGGTACCAAATCCTGGATCACCAATGGGTATGAAAGTGAAGCTTCTGTGGTACTTGCAACAACTGACAAGAAACTCAAGCACAAAGGTATAATTTAATTAAATAACTAGTTAAATAGTCTAATTGGGGTCATTTTAGGCATCTCAGCAATTCTGGTACCAAAACCAGTAGCTGGTCTTGAGCTAGGCAAAAAGGAAGACAAATTGGGCATTAGGGGATCATCCACTTGTTCACTAATTTTCGAAAACTGCAAAGTACCTAAGGAAAACGTATTAGGTGAACTTGGATTTGGATTCAAGGTTTGCATTTTAATAATAGTTTATCATAAATTACATAACTTTCATAATTAATGCTTCAGAACTTTGTACAATCATTGTTTACATAAACAAATAGATTAAGTATTGTTTACATATAAATAGAGCGTGTATCTGACAGATCGCCATGAAGACCCTGGATGCTGGAAGGATCGGAATAGCCAGCCAGGCACTGGGCATAGCCCAGGCGTCGCTTGAGGTGGCGGCTGAATACGCCTCCAAACGTACCGCCTTCGGCAAACCCCTCACCAAGCTGCAGACCATCCAAAACAAGTTGGCTGACATGGCCCTGCAGCTGGAGTCGGCCCGTTTGTTGACCTGGAGGGCCGCCTGGCTTAAGGACAACAAAAAACCGTACACCAAAGAGGCGGCGATGGCCAAACTGGCCGCCAGCGAGGCCGCCACCTTCCTGAGCCACCAGTGCATACAAATTTTGGGTGGAATGGGGTAAATTACAGGAATAAAACCAAAGTAATGGGTACTAATGGTTGGGTTACAGGTACGTGACTGACATGCCGGCAGAAAGGCACTACAGGGACGCCAGGATCACCGAAATCTATGAGGGTACGTCGGAAATTCAAAGACTGGTTATTGCGGGCAATTTGATTAAGGAGATGGGCTTGTAAATTGTGTTATGGGTCTCCAGCATTTATATTATTGTGTGCCTTATTTATGTCTGATGATATTTTTATAGACTACGTTTAAATATTAAATTTTACTCACCAAATGTTGATGAAATATATTTATATAAGATTTTATTTTGTGGTACCTTATTGACTGAAATATTGAATTTTTTTTTATTAAAGATGATCTAATTACACTTATGTATGGACATGTATTAAATAAAAACGGTACCTTTGTTCTTTTTAATAATAAATGAAGTAAAAAATACAAATAAACATTTTTGGAAGGCTGGGTATAACATAACCTCAAACAACAACAAGATTTTAAGTGTTCAGGATTCAAAAAATACTCGTTCTACTGTAAGAAAATTTATTGTTTTAGATTAATTAATGTATAAAACAATTATTATCCCCCAAATTTCAGTCACACAAGTTGATTTTGTTGTGTGAAATAAATTAAATAAATGGTCATATGTATGTTGACGTCAAAGTACATTTAGAAACAATTAATTTGTCTTAATTTAATTAATAATAAGACAATAATCCTTATAGCTATCTATATACAAATAGGGGAGTTCACTCATCAGGAATATAACATCATCTCCAATATTCCAGTGGTTTCCTTAAATGTCATTCGCTGTCGTGCTCAAGCTTCGCCAACAACAAAGCCCTTTGCTTCTCCAACTCGCTTTCACTCATGTCTCCACGTCCCGTGGACTCCTCCCTCATCGGGGTGCTCTGAAAATTAATAATTTGTAGGGACACATCAAGAATATGACAACAGTCAACTCACAGAGGGGCTCTTCTTCTTGTACTTCTTCTTGGACTTCCGTTTCCGGTACTCCTCCTCCTCTTCCTCCGTCTGAATCGAATTGCTCCTCGACTTCCGCCTCGCCTTCTTCAGCCTATCCATCTCCGAGTCGCTACTCTCAGACTTGTACTTCTTGCTCTTCTTTTTCTTCGACTTTTTCGACCGCGAATGGTGATGGCTGCACGACTCCTCCATCTCGTGCTGGAAGTCCTTGTACGCCCGCATCCTGTCCGTGTCAGAACTAAACGCCAAGAACTCCTCCTCGTTCTCGATCTTGGGCCTGATCTCCTCGTACGACATTTCGTAGTCCACATTCATCTCCCTGAGCAACGTCTTGAAGCTGGCCTCCAGCTTCTTCATACGCTTAGACTCCTCCTTGAGCCGCTCCTTCTCCTTCGCCTCCGCCTTCTCCAGGAACGAGTTGAACGTCAACTTAACGTTGCCCGCATCCAGTTCCGCACTGCGTTTGTCCTCGCAAATCACCGTGGCGAACTGATCGAAAGTTGTGCTCACTTTTACCTCGAAACCCTTCTCGCGCAGTATGTCCTTGATTATTTTCTTCTCGTCGTGGAACCTGGACTTCAGATCTTCCACGTAGAACTTGAATAAATCCAGGGGTGTGGAGCCGGACTGGCCCAGCATTGCGGAGAACCTGACGTCCGCCGAGATGATCGGGTACAGCTCCACCCACAGGGACATGGAGGTTAGTTTGCCCTCTTCATGCAAATGGTCCAGGAGTGCCAGGAACTGGTCTCTGTTCTTCCTGCTTTGGCGCTTCAACCTATTAATTAATAATAAAATTAGTTTATTAAATTTAATACGGTATAAGATATAGTACCGTCGTTTCTCCCGCTCCTTCTCCTCTATCTGCTCCTTTTCCAGGTCCCTTATGTGTTCCTCAAACACAATAAGGGCATCCTCCTTGTCCATAGCTAACAGATTGACGTCGTTTTTGAAAGCAGTGTTTTCCAGAAGTAGCACCTGGGCCTCACTCCAAGTCGTGTCGTAGTTGATTTTGGGCATGCTGTCCAAAACTTCGGCCAACTTTTTCATGTTGCGCTTCTTCAACATCTTCCCCTCTTCTTTCTCCCGTTTGGCCAGGGCGAAAATGACGTCTTCGTAGATGTCCCGCCTGTCCGAGTCAGCCACGTTAGCCCAAATCTTCAACATAAAACATTTACTTAGATTACATTAGTTAAGGCATTAAAAGTAATTACCTCCAAGTGGGCGAATATTTCGTCGCACTTGTAATACTTGGTGTTCGAGGTGATCTTGTCAGACTTCATCAAGAACTCCTCCAAGTCCTCCTTGGCCTTTTTGGCCCTGAGCCTGTGCTCCTCCTTCTCGTCTTTCTGCTTTTGCGTTTTATATGAGTTAAAGATCTGCTTTTTTTCGTTCAACTTCTTGAACGACTCGTAACGTGGGTCGTTGGATATCATTTTGACGCACTGCTCCCACGTCGCGTTCGAGGGGACGTTCTTCTCCTTCAGCAGCTCCTTGAACGCCTCCATCGCCTCCTTTTTGTTGGCGAATTGTTTGGGTTCGGGGGCCGCATTTTTCGTCTCCTTGGCATCGCCGTGCGTCGAGGCGTTGGAGTCGTCGTCCGGCTTCGGTGGCGGCGTCGGGAGGGCTATGGCTGCCAAGGTGGCCGCCATAGCCGCCTCCAGGGCGCTTTTCCCTCCAGGACTAGCAGCTAAAGCATAATACATTTAGGTTACGTTAATATAAATTGTTGTTGACTTACTGGCTGGCGAGTTGGTGTTCGAGTCACTGGGTATGGCCGGCGCAGGACTGGTGACGTCCTTGGGTGTGATGGGGAGGGATGCAGGCCTCGCCTCTTCGGCCGCGATCTTCTTTTTGATGTCTTCCAACTCGGGGGGGATTATCCACCGGGATTCCTTGGTGTTAATGTTGTGGTAGTAAATCTTACCGTTGTCCGCCGTGTACTCCTTCCACGGCGACTGCGACAGCATCAACTGCAACACAACACAAACATGTAAACACTCCATAACAACCACACCGAACCAATATTACTTCAGCAGGGGTTTTCAGCTGATCGGGCTTGGTCCAGGAGCTCTGCTTGGTGGCCGCGTTGTAGTAGTAGGTGCGGCCGTCCGGCGCCTTGTGCTCAGTCCAGGCATCCGCGTTCCCGGACGTCGGGGGGAAGGCGCCAAAGCCCGGCGGCGGCACGCTGAACGGCGTCATGACGGGCGGGAATCCGCCCATCGGGTGGCAGGGCGGCATCAGCGGCGGCGTCCCCATGCCCGGCGGGGGCACGAAGGCGGACTGCATGCTCGGATCCTGAAACGGGAACGGTAAACCGGGTCGTGACACCTAACCTCTCAATCGACTCACCATGGTTGCGTTGTTTGCGGCCGTAACTGGTCGTTCGTTCAGTGGTGACTTGATTTCGGTTGCGATCTCAGTTCATTTTTGGGCCTTTATTTGGGGATTTTATACGGAATTTCGTTTGTTAGATGGTTTTGTTGTGTGTCAATGTTGAGCTTTTTCGTTAGTGCGAATTTCCGTTTATGTTTCAACATTTTAATAACAATCGCCTGTAAACCAGGTAAAACAGGTATTCAAATCTTTAATAATAAACTGACTAAGTATTAAATTAAATACGTGAATTAAAAATTCATTTATGCTCGTCCCTAAATTAACATGCATTTTACCTAATGAAATTATAATTTTATGCAACTGACATTACGGTGCGTATTGTAGGTTATTCAATAGTTTTGCACTATTTCATTGATTTTCGCGTAAAAATTCCACAAAAAACACAACCCGCTAATCAAAGACGTTATAAAATCTTTTCAGAACATCATTAAATCCAAAAGTTTGTTTAGGCCAGTAAATCAACGTGAGTATACCACAATTTCGTCACAAAACAATGTTGTTTACCCTTGTTTATATAATTTGTTTTGAATTAATCCCCAGTTAATACCCAATAAAAGTTGTCTTAGGCCGTTTTTAATCATAAAATTTCTTGTTTTGTGCCCCCTATTTGGTAGAATTAACGGGATTTGCTTGTGGGTAAGTGTTGACTGATAACAATGACCTTTATGCATGGACAAAAACACCATTTTATATAATATAAATTTATTGTACAAAATATATCAAAAACACTGCAGTCTGATATAAACATTGAACACATTCAAACCAATATTGGCCACACATACACTCCAATATCGAAACACAATTAGTATACTCTAATAATTTCAAACAGTTCCAACAATCCATTGATAACTAAATACTTCCACACTGGTCCAGACATCCGAATACTTCTTGTGAGGCGTATGTTATGTAAAGGAAGCCATCGATACCTGCATGCTCGGTGTAGACCTCAGACATGGTGAGTGAGAGGCTCGTCATAGTCCTGTTGTTCACCAACAGGTACATCGCTTGGTTTTGGCCCATGTGCATTTTATTTCTACCAAATTACTACTAGTTAATATCAACCTTGAACATGTACACATGGCTTGTTACCTGATGATTGTTTGGAACTGGGACATGGTGATTTCTTGGGGCACCAGAAACTTGGACTTATCTAAGTATGGCAGATGGGTTTCCTTGTAAAATCTTTGAACTATAACCTGAGACAAGAAAAATTAGTTTTGAGGATAAACACGATGTGTAACATAATAAATTTCAACTGGGCCTATCTCAACAGTTTCTTAATTAATTCGTCTCAGTTGCCAAACAAGTGTGATTAAAAATAAATTCATGAGTTATTATAGGTGGTTTTTTTTGGTTTTAGATAAGGAACTCATTAGTCTTGTCCCAAATTATTATCTGTGACAACAATCGTTTGTAAATGCGTGTTTTTATTGTTAGTAATTGTATTTCAAATAGATATTTTCCATTAATAAACATTAATGTGTTGTGTCAACGAATTGATAATGAGACACCATAAAAATGCAGTTTCCAGATAATTCGACAAATCGTTCATGTAAATGGATGCGACCAAACAAAACGAATAATACAGGCTGTATATTTTTGTGTACTCACAGGTATTTTGGTTGGGAATCTGTTCCTAATGGCTAGCACCTCTTCCTTCCTGACTTCTGTAACAATAAAACATCAATTTACCGGGCTATTTTATTAAAAAAAAAAAAATAAATGGGCCTACGCCTTCGGTCGCTGAGGTTCCTCTCCATCACGAACATTTCGGTCGAAAGATAGAAGAGAAAAAAAAACCCCACAGTTGTGCCTCCGACGCACCCACAACCGATACTGACCTAGCGTTTTGTTCTTTCGCATCGTGTGATGGTTGCAATTGATGTCCTTCTTGTGCCTCTTTATCTCCATCGCGTCCGTCCTCTTCATCTGCAACGTGCACTGGTTGTTGTTCTCGCAGCGGCAGGACACGTTCGACGAACCGGACCCCGAATACATTTACACACCACTCGCTCTGTTATTATTTTTTCCTTCTGTTGTCGTCGTTCGGAGGGTCGTGCCACCAACGCCACCCGGCACCACGAATTTTGCGTTGCGGCCGTGCTGCTCTCCACCACTCTAGCCCGATGCTGAGATTTGTTTTGTTTGGACTTACGGACGTCGGGGTTTCTTTATAGATATCGCGGCGCAGGGTCGAACTCTGTCAACTGTAAGCTTATATGTTATATAGTCACGCACAAAATGGGAAAAACACCCGGTTCACAAACGGATGTTATCGTTTATCTTCGGCTAATTAGGGCTCCTGTTTGTTGTGGTGCGGAGGCAATTTGTGATATCGCTTTTGTTGGACGGGTTTTCTTGTATTTATGGATTGCAAAACGTACGGTATCTTTTGCTGATTTTGCGGAGTACGTTTTTGCTCAATTAGGTGTAACAAAACAATTTATTTATAGATCTTAAAGAATTAATGTTGTTATTGGCACCGGATTTAAATAACTTGTTTATGATTTTCTTTCCATATATATGGAATTATGAATTAAAATTATTATTTCTGGAAGCTTAACTTTTGTCAATATTTTCAATATGTATAGAAATTTTGGTTTATTAATTCCTTCACTTAAGGTTTTAAGATTTTATGGCCAAATAAAATGAAGTAAATCATAAATATTAATGTCCAACCTTATAATAAATAGAAAATAAGGAGTAAAACATATTTAAAAAAAAAAACATTTTTTCTAACAACATCGTTAAATTGTTTATTTTATTTAATTCTTAACTATTAAATAATTTATTTTTGATATTTGACCCTTTAAATATTTTTCAGATGCCTGATTTTTATAATTACTTGAAATGTGTATAGAAATTTTGGCTTTTCAATCCATTCACTTCAGATTTCGACTGTTTATGGTCTAATAAAATGAAGAAAATCATTGATATTAATGACCAATCTTATAATAAATAGAAAAAAGGAGTAAAACATATTTTAAATTAGACAATGTGTCTAAAAACATCGTTATATTGTTTATTTTTTTAGCACAACTATTAATTAATTTATTTTTGATTTTTAATCCTTTAAATATTTTCAAGAAGCTTGATTTTTATAATTATTTGAAATATGTATAGAAATTTTGGCTTTTCAATTCATACACTTCAGATTTTGACAGTTTATGGCCAAATAAAATAAAGATATTAATAGCCAATCTTATGATAAATTGAAAATAAGTAGTAAAACATATTTTAAATTAGACAATGTTTCTAAAAACATCGTTAAACTGTTTATTTTTTAACACAACTATTAACTAATTTATTTTTGATATTTGATCCTTTAAATATTTTCCAAAAGCATGATTTTTATAATTATTTGAAATATGCACAGTAATTTTGGCTTTTCAATCCATTTACTTCAGATTTGAATAAATATAAAACAAGAAATAAAACACGTTTTAAATTCGACAATTTTTCTAAAAGCATCGATAAATTGTTTATTTTTTTAATATCACAATTATTAAATAATTTAATTTTGATATTTGAGACTTTTAATCATTTTCATCATTTAAATTATACAGTTCTTTGAATTCTTAATCTTAATCCTTTCACTCCAGATTTTTACAGTTTAGGGTCAAATAAAATGAAGAAAGTCATTAATATAATATTTTAACATTAAACTAATTAAAAAAAAATTATAAATCAATATTTTGCTAACGTCACAAGGTTGAAATAGCTTATCTGTGATATTTGAACTATTACATATTAACACATGTATAATTTTTTTGTATTTCAAATCTGTGTAAAAATTTTGCAGTATTAATTAAATTTTATGGTTTTAAAAGTTTAAATCAAACTTCTGGTTCAATAAAAAGAGGAAAACTATCATTTATTGTTTGTTCACTTTCAACTTTAATTAATTATGGCTAAATAAAATTAAGAAAATCATTAATATTAATGACAAAATTTTATAATATATAGAAAATAAGAAATATTTTAAAATTTGAAGATTACTTAAAAAGAATCATTACATTGTTTATTTTTTTAATATCAAGATAATTAAATATTTTATTACTGCTTATTGTCAAATAAAATGATGAAAATCATTAATTAATGTTAATGACAAAATTAAATAAATGAATAACAAAAAATATGGCACATTTTACAATTTTACAAATATTAAAAAAAAAGAAATTATTTTCTTCATATATGAAATCTACATAAAAATTTTGGATTATTAAAATATTTATCTTTGAATTTAACAGTTTAGTTCATCAAATGAATTTCATAAATAAATAAATAGAAATCAAATAATAAGGCACAATTTCACAAATATTAAAAAAAAGAACTTATTTTTATCATATAAATATTTTGGATTATTAATCTTTGAGTTTATTTAACAGTTTAGTTGATTAAATAAACTGAATAGAATCAATCATATTAATTTGTGAAATTTAAAATTTGATAAACATTTAAAAAGAAATTTATTTTCTTCATATTCGAAATCTGCATATTCTTTTTATTATTAATGAACTAAAGAAATTCAATAATTTTAATTGTTGAATTTTATAAATAAAAAAAACAAAATTAATGAAATAAAAGTAAATGTTCATTTTAACACTTGATAAATTTTGTTGATATATATAATGTTATTGTTTTGGTACTATAAAAATATTTATATAATTTATACCATAATGTGGTCAAATAAAATGTTTCAATTCATTAATACCGATTAATATAAAATCTTCCAATTAGTTAATCATTTGAAAAATTGTTACAAGCGTTTAGTTTAACCATAACATAAAATCGAAAAGCAATAAAGATTTATGGAATATCATTCTTGTTTGGTTGAGTATCAACACTGTTGTTACCAACCAAGTTTTTACAATCTGAGTCTTGATTCCATTATTTACTTCAACAAGACAAATCCATTATCTTTGATAAACACGTACAGTAACGAACGCCAATCATCCGTGTCGATCCACATACAATATTTTGTTGACCCAATTAACAAGCTAAATGAAAAAAAAAAATGCCATATATAAATATTTGCCAATGTTAATGTCGTCAACAAATCAACGAAAAATTTATCAATCTTCCAGATGCGTCACATTTAACGGCACCACCATGTTCTTCCTTTCGATCCTCTACATGTACTCGACATTAATGCAATGGTGGCGCCTGGGGGCGTTAAAGAACAAACTCCGTGGCACCCTCAACGCCCAAAACGCCCTGCTCGTCTGCAAGGACACCGTCATCCACGACCCGAAGCGTCCGCGTTGCTTCGAAAGTCTGCTGTTCAAGAACGGCGACCGCATCGCCTGCACCATCGTGCCGAAGGTATTGTTCTCTTTCAGTTTATTATTGTACCGTTATCGCGGGGTTAACGCGAGGTCAGTCGCATCAATAACCCCCCGCCGATTGTTGTTCAGCGCTGAACGTGTCCCATTCTCGCCACCGCGATAACGTAAATTAATTGTTTTCGCAGCGCAAAGTCAATCTGTCGCATTGGGCGACGTTCCCGAACGACGCGGACGGATTTCCGATACGTTTCGAACGTTACGCGCACACCAACGAGCCGCCGTGCCTGTACGTGCTGGTCCACGCGCTGCTGGACCGCTACCACAGGCACCGGGGCGCCGTGCTGCGGCTGGAGACGTTCGGCGACCTGGTGGCCTGGAGGACCGTCGACAATTTCGAGGCCATCCTCAAGACCGACGTGCACAAGCTGACCACGTTCGTCAATTGCTTCGCCGAGAACGACAACGTCGACATCAATCATGAGCTGCATCTCCTCAAAATTGAAAGTAAAAATACTTCTTTTGGTTTCCTTTAACTTTCCTTTACTTTCTGTCCTTTGTTCCTTGCTTTTCTTCTCTTCCTTCCTTGCTTCTCTTCCTTCCTTGCTTCTCTTCCTTCCTTCCCTTCTTTCTCTTCCTTCCTTCTCTTCCTTTCTTCCTTCCTTCCTTTCCTTTCTTCCTCTTCCTTCCTTTCTTCTCTTCCTTCACTTCCTTTCTTCTCTTTCTTCCTTTCTTCTCTTCCTTCCTTCTCTTCCTTCCTTCCATCATTCTCTTCCTTCATATCCTTTTTTCTTTTTCTTTTTTCCTTTTCTTCCTTCCTTCTCACCCTTCCTACCTTCTCTTCCTTCATCTCCTTCCTTCCTTCTCTCCCTTCATTCCTTCTCTTCCTTCCTCTTCTTCCTTCATTCTCTTCCTTCCTTCTCTTCCTTCCTCTTCTTCCTTCATTCTCTTCTTTCCTTCTCTTCTTTCCTTCTCTCCCTTCCTTCCTTCTCTTCCTTCCTCTTCTTCCTTCATTCTCTCTTCCTTCCTTCTCTTCCTTCCTCTTCTTCCTTCACTTCCTTTCTTCTCTTCCTTCCTTCTTTTCCTTCCCTGTCTTTTTATTTCTTATTCTTGACTAATATTACTTTCCTTTATTTTCTATAAATAAAAAATTTTGCAGCCGTGGACGTGGAAGGCCACGCCGTCAAGATGAAACCGACGAAAAAGTTCACCTTGGACATGCAGAACAAGTACTCCCACTCGCCGGTGCACTGGAGGAAGTTCTCCAGCGACGTGCGGGATTTATACGCGAAATCGAGGCAAGAAACAAAGTCGGTTGGTACCGTGCCCCGTCCCATTTTTATTGGTGTTCGTTTAATGTTGCAGCCCGAAGATCACGATACAAAGCGGCTCCGTTAAGTCGGACGAGGGCGGCAAGAAGACCAAGGAGGCGAAAAAGGAGGACAGGAACACGCTGGACGTGAGCGCCAGACGGCACAAGTCCAAGGACAAACACAAGGAGAAAAAGGAGCTGAACCACAAGGAGGCGAAGGTTAGACACAAGGAGGAGGTAAAAGAGAACGGCATTAAAAAGGAGGACGTGCCGAAAGTGATTGTGGTGACTCCATCACAAGAAAAGACTGAAGAAAGCAAATCCCACGATAAAACCAAAAAAGAAGCCAAAGCTAAAACGGTATTTGAGGACAAGACTGAAGAAAAACCCGACAGGAATAAGAGGGCAACGTCGGAGGACAAGACCAAAGAGAGGCGCAGCAGGAAGAAGCTCAAGGAGGCGTTCCAGAGTGAGTCGCTGTCCAAGAAGGTCGACGAGCCCGGTCCTTCGAACGAAAGCCAGCCGGAGGCGGAAGCGGAAACGGAAATGAACGGGCACGCAGTCATTAAGCCGCCGAACATACTCGTCTATGCGGACAGTCCCATAGCGAAGCAAAACGTCAAAGACGTCCTCCAGGACATGCTTAACAAGGAGAAGTACACGTTGTACGACTTGCCCACAAATCCATCGTCGCAAGGCTGGAACTCATCGACGGTTCTGGTGGTTGTTTGCGGTACCGTACCGGCGAACCTGGTCAACAACTTGTTGCAGTACTTGGTAACTGGTGGTCAGTTGTTGTGCCTCTGCAGCGACCTGTTGTACAGCGTGCTGCACACCTTCACGACCGCTGAAGTACGCGAGCACGAACTGGTACGGTTCTCGTACGACCAGTGGAAGCAGGTCAAAATGATGCACCACATTTTCTGCTACCAGGCGTCTCCGGCCAAAAAGCAGTTCTCCAAAGACTCAGACCACTCGAATCCCGGGTAAGCCATTATCACAGCCACAAATGTTCCAATAATTATTGGAAATGTTCACAGAAGCGGCAACGGTTCAAGCCCGATAGCTCCAAGAACTCCCACGTCCGTGGAGATCCAGCACAACGGCAAAGACTATCTGATACAGGTGCAGGTCTTGGGGGCGGAAGAAACGTGGCAAACTCCTAGCTTGTTGAAGGCGACGGTCAAAGGTACGAAGGGCAGGGCCATATTTTCGCAGGTGCACCTGGAAATAAACCCCAACCAGTACGAGGAGGACGAGAACAAGTTCGCCGCCTTGAAAGAGAGCGACCAGGCACGGCTGGAGATATTCAAAGACATTTTAACCAAACACCTGGACATTGACTGTGGTTCCTACACGGCTCTTCCTTACACACCTGCTTACTTCCTAGGCAGACACGATGTAAGTACTTTGGTACTACATTTGCAGTGACTTACCCTTGCTGAATTTGTAGCTCAAGCTCAACATGTTGTCCCAGTGCCCGGGGATTGAAAACAACCTGTTGACCACGGAAAAACTGACGGTGCACTTCTGTGGCAAAGACGTGGCCCCAGACAATCCGACCAGTAAAAACTTGCCGGTCTTGGTGCACTCGTGTCCGCAGAACTTCTCCACCGTCAATTACTTTGAATCCCTTAACACGGAAACGATAGGAAGACTGGTTATTTACTCTGACGTCATGACGAGTTCACAAGACTTGCTTGAGAAACCTTTGGCCCACGGTTTGGCTATCATTCCCAGGCAACAGACCCACGGCGTTGGTACGTAACATTTTTGCCCCCTAAGGAAAGGACCCCTCAATTATGTTGTTGTAGGTCGTTCAAACAACACTTGGATTAGCCCAATCGGCTCAGCAATGTTCTCACTGCAGCTCCACATGTCCCTGGACAGCCCCTTGGGCAAATCTTTGCCTCTGGTACAACACATGGTGATGGTGGCAGTTGTGGAAGCAATCAAATCATTCAATGGCTGTGAAGTACTTCGCCCTCATTAACAATTAACCACCATCTACGATTTGTTTCCTTTCAGTACCTGAATGTCGGAATCAAGTGGCCCAACGACTTGTACGCAAGCGGCAACATTAAAATCGGCGGTCTGGTCGTCAAGTCCATACTGCAGGGTAAAAGTGCCGTTGTGAACGTGGGTGTGGGCGTTAACTTGAACAATTCGAATCCGACCACGTGCCTAAACGACCTGATCAGATTGGAGAACATGAATTTCAACAGCAACATTCCATACATATCATACGAACGTTATTTTGCGACGGTCTTCAATCATGTTGAGAAGATTTTCAACATTGTACAGGGCGGCGATATGGATTACTTTTATGATTTATACTACCAGTGCTGGTTACATAAGTATACTTCCAGTTCTACGTACAAACTTTCCGTTAATACAATAATTTGGCTTGTTTTAGGGATGCCAAAGTGACGATTCAAACCAGCGAGGGTGAACGTAAGAAGGTTAACATTAAAGGGATTGATGAGTATGGTTTTTTGAGTGTGGAAACCGACGATGGAGTTGTGAGCAGCGTTCAGCCGGACGGCAACACCTTCGACATGATGAAAGGGTTAATAGCTCCGAAGATATTTTGAAACTATTTTTTAGCGACTAAGCATTTTTATTATTTCTTTCGATTGGTGTTAGGCCTTTCTTCGATTCTTGCGGAGATACTGGCTAGTTTTACTGTGATTTACATATACTTGTAGAATTGTTTTGCTGTTGTGAATTTTCTAGCTTTGTTTTTTTACGAGTCATTTTTATAACTTCCATGTTGTCATTGCCTACATTCCAAAAAAAAAGTGTGTGTTCAGTGTTGTTCAAAATGAAAATTTTTCAATAGTCTATCCATTGTTAAATAAATCTATTTCTATTTAGTTTTGTCATTTATTGAAATGAAACAATAAAAAATATGGTGAAATTCCTATAATCCCTTCTTCCCTTCTCTTTCCTTTCCATTCTCCTCTTCCTTTCCTTCTATTCCCTCCTTCCCTTCTCTATTTTCCTTTCTTTCCTTCCATTCCTTCCTTTCCCTTCTTTCCTTCCTCCCTTCCTGTCCTTCCTTACCTTCCTTTCCCATTCTTCCTTTCCTTCCATTCCTTCTTCCCCTTCATATCCATCCTTCTTTTCCTTTCCTTCCCATCCTTCTTCCTTTCCTTTCATTCCTTCACAAAAGCATAAGAGAAGGCCAAAGGTAAACGCTGCAGGAAGAAACACAAACATTTTTTACGTATTTTTAGGATAATTTGGGGATGGTGAACCGAAAATTATATCCATATTATTAACAATAAAAGATTTGATAATGTTTAAACACAATTTATTATTTATGTAAAACAATACATAATTTAATTGTTGAAAGTTCTACAGTGTTCTGATTATAAGACGAATGTCCTGTCCTGTTCCTGATTGTGTTCACTGCGTGAGCCATCCTCAACATCCGGGTACCACAGCATTAATTGTGGACGAGAAGCAGAGAAGCGTTTTTCCCATTTTGGTCCTAAATAATAACAAAATTGTAATTTAATAAAGTGTCTTTTAATTAACAAATTAGTACCTCACCTCGTGCCTAGGAACAACTGCAACAATGCTTTGATTTAGAACGTTGAAGTGGTACTTTAGTTGTTCAGTGTGTCGATGGTCTTTTTGCCTGACACGTATGGCCGCAGGAAAAGACAAATTCAGAGTTTTAAGATTATTTGAGGAGGCTTAATACTATATAAAATGCCATTTCCATCGTTCACCGACACCATCACCTGCGAATGTCGTTTCTTCCACACAACTGATTGTTTTGTGGCCAATTTTATTCTAAATTAGTGCGTGCCCACTTGAACACCCCGCAACTACTGTAAAAGCATGCAGAGCCAAAAGAGGATGATGAATACCATCATCGTCTCGTGGCACTGCATGCTTTTATAGTGGTTGAGGGTGTTGCCATCACCTTCGCAAGTCCCACGTCTCCACTCATCTTCAGTAACTTTACCTTTAGGGGTGGTTTTGTAAAAGACGCATTTGATGTGCGTTTTACTGTTTTATTGGGTTGGACACGCAGAAATTTAATAAAAAAATGACGGCAAAAAACTGATGTGAGGAAAAAGTCGATGTTTACTCACACTGTTGATGGGAATGGTGGATATTGATAGATGGAAATACCATTTGATATTCTATTAAGCCTTCCCAAATAATCACAAGACTGAAAATTTATCCGGTACGGTACGGTTGACACGTTTTCAGCCAGAAAACCAGGAGCACACTGAAGCCTGAAAAGTAAAGTCGTCGACAAAGTGGAGGATTCGCAGGTGGAAGGGATGCGCAGAAATAATTTGACAGAGACTTATTTAGGCATTTATAATTAGTTTTTGTATTTCATTTATTTTTAAGAACAAAACCATTAAATGTGATACGTATTTGTTAAATAATTCAACAAAAATTTAATATTTCAATAAAAAATTATCAGATCTTTAAATTTTTAAAGAGGTAAATTAAAAACTTAATATTTTTACTAACAAAAATCAATATTTTCAAAATTTGTCAAATTCATTAAAAATTTAGTATTTTAATGAAAAAATTATCAGATCTTTAAATTTTTAAAAAGACAAATCAAAAATTTAATTTTTTAGCTGACAAAAATCATCAATATTTTCAAACTTATCATTTATAAGAATTGAACAAAAATTTTTAATTTTCTTGAGAAAAATTTATCAGAAATTTAATAATTTTGAGGAAAAAATGATCAAAAATTGAACCAATAATAATCATTTAATGGGGTAATTATAAATAAAACAAGGTATTATTAAATAAATATAATTTTATTTAATTCCGTTTATTAGTCATTATTAAAGGAAACAATTAAAAATTTAATTACATTATTTTATTCACATTATATTCATCCTACACCTTCTATCACAATATTAGTATGTCACATAATTTATCACAAACAAAACGGACTTAATAAACACATGTATATCAATTTTGAATTTATACATACATACATTACGCATTTGTAAAATATCAAAGAGTATATTGTGTATATAATTAGTAATAACTGCAAGCGGAAGCCAAATCCTAAAATATACGGTAATAATAAAAATTGCAAAACAACTGTATCAAGCTGCTTGAACAGCATCGCGTCCCCTTAGCTCCGGAATCACCTTCACGCTCCCGACACGTCTACGCGTTCCCGCATCTCCGAGCCGCCGTAACTAACAGCACCCAGGCTGGCACTGCTGCGCGACCTGTGAACAGAATCGAGACTGTATCTGCTGGCTTTGCGCAGCCGTTTAACCCTCCATACGCTGCCGTCGTTCAGCAAACGGCTAAGACTGGAATGCGGACTGGTGCTTTGCGTCGACGCCTCCAGATCCGTCGTCGAACCGGTGGGCGTCGAGCAGTAGGCGGGCCGGAGCGGCGGCCTGCTGGCCGGGCGCAGTCTCACCTGTCGCAGCATGTCCATCGAGACGACCGGTTGGGCGCTGCGGCGCTGCGGCGTGGACGTCGGACGATCCTGCAAAGCACTTTGTACAGTTGGGGTTTATTAATTGTTGCGGTTACGTACGGCTGGTTTCTTTAGTTTGACTTTCAGTATTTCGTCCAAGGAGATCATCGGTCTGGAGTCGCTCTTCGATTTGGACATTGCCTCGCGGTGTTTGGTGCCTTTGCTTGAGAGTTTCGTGGACGGCATGGACGCTGCCGTAGGCATTGGAGGCGGGGGCGGCGGTGGAAGTAAAGCCGGCATCGGTGGCGGCGGAGGTGGAGGAGGAAGGACTGCTGGAGCTTCCGTTATTTTTATAGTCGGTACGACTAAGGTTGCTGGTGCTGGTGCTGGTGCTGGTGCTGGATTTGATGTTGTTGTTTCTGATGATGGTCCCTTAAATAAACAAATTAAGGTATATTTGATATTTTTAAAGGGAGATATCAACAAAATCAACATTTTTTATATGGACATTAAAATATTTGATATTCTAATGTATAAAAAATATCAAACTTTGTATTTTTATAATAATACGTAATAAATTATTTAATTTATTTAAATATTAATCAACTAATTTAATTTAAAAGTAAAAATCAAAATTTTAATTTAAGAAAATTATTAATTTCAATTTATAATTATTAACAATAATTTTATATTAAAAATATTTGATCATTTTTATGGTAAATATCAAAATTTGAATTATTAAAAAAATGATAATTTTAACAGGAATAATTATCAAAATCTGATATTTTAATTTGTATTTATGTATAAAAAAAATTTTTTCAAGAAAATAATGATTAAAATTTGAAATTTTATAAGAATATTAAAAAAAAATTTATAGCAAATATCAAAATTTAAATTATTTAAAAATATGATAATTTTAACAGGAATGATTATCCAAAAATGATATTTTAATTAGAATAATGAATAATTTGATATTTTTATAGCAAAATATATTAAAATTTGAATTAAAAAAAATTGTTTTCAGGAAAATAATTATTAAAATTTGATAATTTTATAAAAATATTAAAAAAAATTGACCTTTTTTATGGCAAATATCAAAATTTAATTGTTTAAATTGAAAATTTGAATTATAAAAAAATGTTTTTCAGGCAAATATTTATTAAAATTTAGATGGCAAATAAATCAACATTTAAATTATTTAAAAAAGTGACAATTTTAACAGGAATAATTTTCAAAATCTGATATTTTGATTTGAATATTGAATAATTTGATATTTTTACAGCAAAAAATATCAAAATTTGAAGTAAACATTTTTTTCTGGAAAATAGTTATTAAAATTTGATATTTTTATAGCAAAAAATATCAAAATTTGAATTAAAAAATCAGTTTTTCAGGAAAATAATTATTATATTTTGATTATTTTATAAGAATATTAAAAAATGACTATATTTAAGGCAAATATTATCATAATTTTGTATTATTTAAAAAAATATATAATATTAATAGGAATAATTATTCAAATCTTATATTTTAATATGAATATTGAATATTTTAATATTTTCATGGTAAAAAAATATCAAAAATTTATAATTTTACAAAATTTGAGAATTTTTATAGGAATAATTATTTGAATTTGAAATTTTAATTCGAATATTGAATAATTTGATACTTTTGTATATAAAATATCAAAATTTGTATTAAAAAAATGTTTTTCAAGAAAATAATTATTAAAATTTGATAATTTTATAAAATATGAAAAAAAAAGACAAAAATCATCAAATTTTGAATATTTAAGTATATATTATATAATTGAAATTATCAAAATTTGAATTATTTTTAAGAAATTTTGTTTTGAAGGAAAATAATTAAAAAAAATTTGATATTTTAATTTGAATAATAAAAAATTTGTAATAACATAAAACTTTTAGAACATTAAGAACAAGCCCTGAATGATTCCAAAGATTTTTAACAAACCATTCTCACTTTGAAATTGGCGAATTGCGCCTTGAGACTCTCGACCTCCGACTTCAGCTCGACGATTTGCTTCAAATCGTCCTGCACCTTGCGCAGCGACTCGTGGAAACCGTTCAGCTTATCACCCTCCTTCTGGATCTCCAGCCTGGTCCGCATCACCACGAGCTCGGTGGTGAGCTCCTGTATCCTGCCGTTCAACTGTCCGATCTCCTTCTGGTACTGCTCGCACTTGCACTCCTCCCTCTTGCTGCGCCTCTCCTGGTACGCGTGGCAGATCGACGACAGACTCTGTAGGATCATAAGTAGGATAAGGAATAGCTGCACGGAAAAAAGAAAACCCAAACAAGAGACCGATTAAATAAAAAAAATAGCGGCGTGCCGGACACTCACGTTCTTCAGCGAGATGCCGAGCTGGGCGCACACGTCCACCACCTTCATCGACCACTTGGCCGACAGTTTGCTGTACTTCTTCAGTTTCATCAGCAGATTTTCGCGCACGTTGCCGTCGTCGATCTCGACGGAACGGCGTCTTATGCACACGCTGGAGTACGAGATGTTGCTGACGCGACGTCCGTACCGCGGGGTCGGCTTGTACGTCTTCCTCTGGCTGAGGTGCAGCGATTGGATTTTCATCGAGCGCGACGACTTCGGGCTGGTTTGCATCAGCGACATTTCGTCCAAGCTGTAAAATCATCCGAAATTATCAATATACTCGAAACCTTAAAAGATTAGAAAACACAGGGTATTATCGAAACATTTACAGGGATTAAAAAATGTGCAATTTAAAATTTTAAGGAGAAAAACTATAAAAAATAATAATTAAAATTCCTACAGAGAAAAATTATCAAAATTTGCCATTCTATGTGTAGAATCATCAAATTCAAAAGAAAATATGTTATTTTGATCATTAATAATTTTAAAATTTGTTTTTACATAATTTAGAAAATGTGCATTTGATATTTTTACAGAGAGAAAGTATCAAAATATTATATTTTTATAAGAAAATTGAAAATTTGAGTTTTTTTGATATTCTACAGAGAAAAAATATATTATTTTTATATGAAAATTGAAAATTTCAGATTTTTTATATTCCTACATTCAAAAATTTGTGTTTTATATTTCTATACAGAAAAAGTAATTTTAATATTGAATAATTTGACATTTTTATGTAAAATATATCAAAGTTTGATAATTTTATAAGAATAAATAATTTTAACAGGAATAATTATCAAAATCTAATATTTTAATTTGAATATTTGATATTTATATTAAATTTATAATATATTAAAATATTATTTTAATATATTAAATTTATAATATATTAAAATTTGAATTAAGGAAACTTTTGATATTCCTACACTCAAAAATATGTGTTTGATATTTTACAGAGAAAAAATATTAAAATTTTATATTTTTATAAAAAAATTGAAATTTTTGAATTTTTGATATTTCTACAGATAAAAATTGTCAAAATTTGTCATTTATATGTGCAGATTTATCAAAATTTATTATTTTGATGAGTAATAATGACAAAAATTTATTTTTACAGAGATTTTAAAATATGAGTATATGATATTTTTACAGAGAAAACGTATTAAAATATATTTTTATAAGAAAATTGATATTACAGACAAAAATATGTGTATTTGATATTTTTACAATGAAAAAGTATCAAAATTTTGAAATTATTGATATTCATACAGACAAAAATTATCAAAATTTTCCATTTATATGTGAAGAATTATCAAAATTTATTATTTTGATGAGTAATAATGACAAAAATTTGTTTTATCAGGGATTTTAAAAAATGGGTATTTGATATTTTTATGGAGAAAAAATATAAAAAAATTATATTTTTATATGAATAAAAAAATTGACATTTTTACGCCGAAGATCACCAAAAATTATGTTTTTTATATATTATTTATATTAATCTAAATAAGA
Organism: Aethina tumida; assembly: GCF_024364675.1. Taxonomy (NCBI): domain Eukaryota; kingdom Metazoa; phylum Arthropoda; class Insecta; order Coleoptera; family Nitidulidae; genus Aethina; species Aethina tumida. The sequence continues at coordinate 14,991,700 of NC_065440.1, read as the reverse complement.
AAATTATTAAATTGGTTATTCTGAAAACATATATTACAAATTTGAAAAATTTGTTAAATATTTAAAGTAAAATCCTCAAAAAACAAAAATTAAAAATTACAAAAATATTTAGAACAATAACCATCAAATCATAAATTGTTGACGTCACTACAAAAATGATCAAGAAATTATTTTTTTTAATTAAGAAATAAGAAAATCTGACATCTTCATGGGAAAATCGTAGCCATGAAAATTTAAGGTGATTAAAATCCAACTAGGAAGACACAAAATCTTATAAGAAAACTCATAAAACTCAACAAAAAATTGACATTTTCAATTCCTCCAAATTGTAAGCATTAAAGATAAGTTCCATAAAAAGAATTTGAAGGATATAATCTACCGGGCGTCTACAGAATAGCTGCATTCTGGCATTTTCTCGTCCTGTGCGCAAATCTTGCTGATCGGCGTCGATGCCTTCAAATTAAACATCTGCGGATTAAAGAACGTCACATCATGATTGTCTTTCACTCGAATTTTTTCTTTTAAATAAGGATTTATGTTCACCTACAACAAAACCAACAAAAGTTATTACTTGCCACAACAGGCTTAAAGCTTGGTTACTTCGTTTGACATGTGGAGTTGCCTGTTCTGGATTATAGAGGGGAATTCCTTGTCGTTGACAAGGTAAACTTTGCTGACTCTCGGCGTCTGTATTAGTTCGGCGTCTGCAGTCGTGACCTCCGTGCTTTCACCAGTCGAACCGCAGTGCTCACTAATAAATAACGTTAATAACTCGTTATAATTGTATTAATTAACGGAGTTACCTCGTGTCCCCATGGACGAAATTCGAGTCAAACAATATGTTCAAGTTGGTCACGTTGAAGCTGTTCATCTTGATGGGGGTCAGGTCAAGGGGGGCCCCAACGTCACTCATCTACAAACAGTTGTAATAATTTCTTAAACAAACCAACAGCAAAGTTTTACCTTAGGGGGTGGCGTCGAGGGTGACACGGTGTTGTACGACGACAGTTCGCTCCTGCTGCGCCTCTGGCTGTCATCAAAACAGGCCCTGACAACATTGTCCATCGACTGGTCCTGGCTGGCATTTTGGCTGGGTGCGGCTTTGGCCGGGGTCTTTTTCGGCGTGGCCGTTTTGTTGCGTCTCCTCTTGTTACGTCTGTGTCGCGGCATTTCGAACTGAGATTGTTTACGTGTTAGTTTTTTGATGTTTGCTTGTTTTGGTGTGATTAATTGGTGGGTTGGACGGTACAACATCAATTGTACTCACCAACTTTGGCAGTTTTAACCTCTTTGCCAACTGGTACCAGCACGAAGCTGTCGGACTTACTTCTTGCATTTTTGTTTTGGTTGTAAATGGGTGTTAACGATTAAACATTTAATAAATACTGATAGGAAGGCTTAAGCGCTGGAAACATAGTTAAACGAGCAAATTCGTTCGGGGTTTTCGATTAAATTACACATAATAACAACAATTACAAAATAAACTTACAGTCCAATTGGACTGAGCACACACTAATTGAAAAAAATTGGTGAAAAAACGGGTGTCGTGTGAAAAAAGCAACGTAAAAAACAGCTTCACTCACAGTTAATGGAAGTGGTGGGTATTGAGCGGTGGAAATGGCATTTCATGTCGTATTAAACCTCCTCAAATAATCACAAAACGCAAAATTTGTCCATTTGTGCGGTTGATGCGTTTCAAACTTTCAAAACTGGTGAATTTTGACGGCTCTGGTGTCACTGTTGTTGGCACACCTGTTGCACTCCCCTTAAAGGTTCTGACTAAATTGGGGCGTTTTAACTATTTGAAAGTGAGTAAATTGGTTGAACGTTTCTAGGAAATACTTGTGTTGCCTCAAACTTAGTTAATTAATTCAACGTAATCGATAAAAGACAGCGTTTCCCGTCTGTTGACAAATTTTCAGTTGGCACACTTGTTGTTTGTTGTTGAGTTTTGTTGACAACCCCCAAAGTACCACAAATTCGCCCCAAAACCACCGTTTAGCGAATAAAACTGACTGGAACGTCGTCGATTTTAGGTGACCAGACCGGTATTATGCACGCAACACACGCTTCGACTCGTATACCCGCACCCAGATCGACATAACCTAAAAGGAGCGCCAAAATGGGCATAGACTTCGACATTCTGGAGCACTGCAAGAAAGTGCGGGCGGACCACGGCCCCCCGTACACGTGTCCGGTGGACAAATGCGGTAGGACGTATAAATCGGTGTGCGGTTTGCAATATCACCTAAAAAGCTTCGACCACGACAACCCAACGACACAACCACCGACCACACCAATCACACCAAAAAACAAAAAAGGTACGTGACCAACCACATTTCGGCGCTCGTACGGTGGTGCGTTTGACCTAAAGCGTTTAAAATTGTTTAGGGAGGTCGAGAATAGCGGCCGTTAAGGCGCCGCAGGCCGCCACTTTGCCGGAGCCGCTGACGTTTGAGGAGGCGCAGAAGATGGTGCAGTTTGAGGTCAACAACATACCAGTGAGGTGGAACATTAATGATCCCCTCGAACTGGTGCCCAAGGAGGACTTCTCCGATGAGGAAGTTGTGCCTGAAGTTAAAACTGAGCCTCCACCAGGTAATTTATTTTGTTTAGACTCTGAGTGACACAGAAAATAATACCGCATATATTTTAATTAGGTCCCGTAGCAACTTTACCAACAGCCAGTTATAAGGTTATGGAAAACTATAATATATGTGACGCTCCACCCCGACCAAATGCTTACATTAGGTTCATAGAGAAGAGCACGGAAGAATTGGATGGAGAAGTAAAAACATTATTACATTAAAAACTATTATTTTTTATGGTAAAGCATTTTTTAGACTTTTAAAGTTCAGAGCAGTCAAATAAGAAATGTAACTGCTACAGAGATTTTATAAGCTTCAAAGAAGTGATTTTTAAACATACATGCCAACATCTTTATTATTTTTTCTAGTGCCTTAAAAATTATTATATATTTTTATTTGTCATTACATTGAAAGTTAAGTGCCAGTCAATAAGTAAACCATTATTTTACGTATATTTAAAGCTTTCCTTAGGGAAGGTTTTTGATTTATATAACTTATGTTTTCTATTTATTATATATTTATATTTACCTTAAATTTTATTTATTCTTTGAAATTAAGACCAGTTTTTGTAGAAATCTCTGTTCTGGAATAGAAGAGAATATACTTTTTTCTGTCAAACTCTGGAGAATGTAGTTTATGTTGATGTATTTTTTGAATTTTCAATATTTGACATTTGTCAGAATACCTGCTAATTAATTAAATTAAAAATTAAGGACTATTTTGTAATTTTATATGATTTGTTAATACATTTTTTCCTAATTTTAATACAATGTATTTCCAAAATGGGTCAAAATTTGGGTACAAGTAGTACACGTTCAGGAAGGAAGAAAATCTAAGTAATTTTTGTTTCTAAAGTTTCTCCTTAAGAAAATACAGACCCCCAAATTTAAATTTCAAAAATTGTTTTTCTCATATTTTTGTAACCTTTGATGCAATCGTGCCTTTTCCATAATGATACAGTGGTGTAGATTCTGGGGGGTTCCCCATTTATTTCGCCTCATTTTCTACGCCACTGAATATTTTTTTAAAACTATTAAGGTTTTCATATTCTTTGCACAATTTATAAAAAAAAAAAGATGCCCTTGAATAATTTTGATTAACACAGCCGTTTTCGAGATATTTGAGTTATAATGTTTGAAGATGTTAAATAATGTAAATCTTGATTGTTGTCTTTACCATAAAAAATAACAAACTTACGAGTTTTCTCAGTAAGAAACAATAAAGCAAATCAAAAACTTCAGGTAGAATACGACGTGGACGAGGAGGACACCGCCTGGTTGTCGATAATGAACGCCAACCGAGAGGCGGCCGGCCTCTCCCCCGTGTCCGTCGACAGCCTCGAATTGCTCATGGATCGCCTGGAAAAAGAGTCCTACTTCCAGGTAAACTCAGCCTAACCGTTGATATTTTGTCAAAACTTACATTTGTATTTGTGTAGGCAAGCGTGAACGGACACGCCGGCGCCGTAGTGGACGACGACGCCGTCTGCTGCATCTGCATGGACGGCGAGTGCCAGAACACCAACGTCATCCTGTTCTGCGACATGTGCAACCTGGCCGTGCACCAGGACTGCTACGGCGTCCCGTACATACCGGAGGGCCAGTGGCTGTGCCGACGTTGTCTGCAGTCGCCCAGCCGGGCGGTGGACTGCGTCCTGTGTCCGAATCAGGGCGGCGCCTTCAAGCAGACCGACAGGAGTCAGTGGGCGCACGTGGTGTGCGCCCTGTGGATTCCCGAGGTCCGATTCGCCAATACCGTGTTCCTCGAACCAATCGGTACGCAAAAACTCCTGAATTAAGCCATTAGTTAACGTGTTTTCCCTTGTAGACTCGATAGAGACAATTCCGGCCGCCAGGTGGAGGCTGTCCTGCTATATATGCAAGCAAAAGGGCATGGGGGCTTGCATACAGTGCCACAAGACCAACTGCTACTCGGCCTTCCACGTAACCTGCGCCCAACAGGCGGGTCTGTACATGAAAATGGACACGGTCAAAGACGGCGGAGACTCGCAACCCGTGTTGGTCCAAAAGATTGCCTACTGCGACACGCATGCCCCCGTCGAAAGCGGGGACAGCAAAAAGGAGGACGCCAGGAAGAAAATGATAAACGCCCGCAAAATGTTGGCCAAAAAAAGGACCTCGGCACCAGTAATACTAATTCCCACAATTCCCCCAGAACGCATACAAGAAATCGGATCTCTGGTGACGATAACCAAGAAGTCCCAGTTCATACAACGCCTTATCGCCTATTGGACGTTAAAGCGTCAGTTCCGCAACGGTGTGCCGTTGCTGAGGCGCCTTCAAAGCGCCCACGGCGGCCCCAAGGACTCCAACACCAGCAACGTGGACACCTTAGAACTCATCAGACAATTAAAGTACTGGCAGTGCCTCAGGCAGGACTTGGAGAGGGCGAGGCTGTTGTGCGAACTGGTGCGCAAGCGTGAGAAAATGAAGCTCGAGTACACCAAACTCGTAGAGAAATGTCTGAAGATCCAGCTCAAACCACTCGAGGCCAGTCTGAAGAACGTTCTGGACTTGATTGCGGCCAAAGACACCAACGAGATTTTCAGTGAGCCCGTCGATCTTGAAGAGGTCCCCGACTACACTACGGTGGTGACTGAACCTATGGATCTGAGCACTATGTACAATAAACTGGATCAAGGGTTGTACCCTGACTTGTCGAGTTTGGAGAAGGACTTCAATTTGATGATCGCCAACTGTCTGGCCTACAACAACAAGGACACGGTATTCTACCGGGCCGGCATCAAAATGCGAGACCAGTGTGCTGTCATCTTCAAACAAGCACGTAAAGACCTGGAGGCTGCGGGGTTAATGGGTGAGACCTCAGAATCTAGTCAGGAGCCTCCCAAAGACGACTGTATAGCCTCGGACATCGACAAGAAGTTCGAGTCATTACAAGGCAAAACAGGGCCGGATATCCTTGCTCAACTGGAGGACTTAATGTCCAAGAGCCAGGCTCTAAAGCACGGCCAGGCCAGGATGAAGCGTGTGAAGATGATCAGGAGCGAGATCATGAAGGTGCGGAAGGCCTTGCCACATACCGACAGCTCACAATCCGATCCGGAGGCTGAACACCCCGAAAACAAAGTCAGCTCACCAAGTTCCGGTGTTAACCCATCCGGCGTGAACAGGAGGAACGCCGTTTTGTTCACCAGGAAAGCCCAGGCTGCCTTAAAGAAGCCTGAGCCTGAGGAAAAGGATGAGAAGAACTCGTTGGAGCAGCCGCCCAAACAGTACGTCCAACTTCAGATTCTTAACGAGTTGATGATTTATAAATTAACATTTTCAGGAAGAAAAAGGGTCGAAAGAGCAAAAACGCCGAGTCACAATCGAAAGCTGAGTCCACCAAGTTGGCGGAAGCCGTTCCGGACAGTTTCAAGGTTTACAGAGGGGCAAATCCCACTTCCGGCGACGAGGAGAGCGACAGCGGAAGCAGCTTGTCCACCTGTTACTCCAGGGAGCTGTCCGAAATGGACACCGACGAGGAGGACAGCGACTGTTCCGACCGGACGACGAATTCGATTGAAGCGACCGAAAAGCACGAGCACATCGAGCTGAAACCTCTGCAACTAGTTTGGGCCAAGTGTCGAGGCTATCCTTGGTACCCAGCGTTGATTATCGACCCCGAAATGAAGAAAGGTACCTTTTATAACGACTTAACTGTAACATATTTAAAATTTAAATTTTACAGGATACGTCCATTATGGAGTACCAATTCCTTCACCACCGGCTGAAGTCCTGGCCCTGAGCTCCAAATTTTCGGAGCACGTTTATCTGGTTCTTTTCTTCGACGCAAAGAGAACTTGGCAATGGTTGCCCGCTGAAAAATTGGAGCTCATGGGACTCGACACCGAAAAGGATGAAGCCAAAGTGAACGAGCCCAGGAAACCGACAGACAGGAAGGCGGTTAAAAAGGCATACGAGAATGCCTTGCACTATCAGTCGCAAATCAATGATCCTCCCAACTCTGAGTCTACAAAATAATTTTGTAATTTTGTTGTATTTTAAATAAATGACGTTATATTTTCATATACATTTGTTTTATTTCACCCCAAACCCTAAATTAAATAAAAATTAACAATAATTTCCAATTATATATTCCCTAAGAATATTCTTTGGACAATAATTAGATAATGCAAAGCATAAATAAATTACATAATAGCGTTGTGAACATGTTCATCCAAAATTGGAAGGTTACCTCCAAAGTTGGATGAAAAAATTGGAACAGAAGTTGTAGTAAAATATTGATTACTTGCCAAAGAAGTAACTCCGAAGTAACGCTTCCTAACGCCGGAGGTTTGCAATTTATGGCCCTATCAATCATTCTAGATTTGATACTTTAATGACAAATGTATCTGACATAATGTCTGCAATAACACTTCAATATTTCCAACGATAATCCGAAACAGAGTCAGAAAAGAGATGAAAAAGATACGCAGAAACAAATCAATACTTGTTACATTCATGTTTAATTTAACAAATAAAATAAAAACCAAGGATAATTTGTGATCATTTATTCGCTTATAATTTTAAAACAATTGGAAGTGCCTCTCTCAATCACACAACAAACATTTAAAAATAAATTAACTATATACATTAACCGTGTTTATAAAACACCCGACTAACAGCTATAAAACGACTGTACACCGATCTGTGCAGTTTCGAGCACGAATCGCCTCTTGTACTATCATAACACATATCACATTAGTAAACCAAACAACAATACAAGAACAATCTACAGCCTGCTGCTTTCGGTCGATGGCCGTTTTGTGTTTTGCACCAAAGATGTGATGGTGGGAAGGGCGTGATCGTCCCCACGGAAAACGCTGTTGTCGAAGCCGCTTAGTTCCTTTTGTGGTGGTGGTTGAGCTGGTTTTGGACCGTCCATCAAGAATACTGTTCCTAAGAACATCAGTGAACCTACAAACATACGTAATTAATTGGGTTTCTTTGGGGGAACCGTGGAAGTCTTACTTAATCCATAGGCGCCCACGTAGAAGATGTACAGGCTTTCCCTGTAGCCGATGGCCTTGGATACAGGTTCGACTAAGATGGGAAGGTTGCCTCCAATGTTGTTCATGACGAATAGAAACACTCCGACTGTTGTGGACCTTACTTTTAACGGTACGATTTCTACAAGGATTGCGAACAATATTCCAAACCACATTTCGGCTGTAACATCACAAATTATTAAAATAAAAGTTGTTGTAAGACTCCGTTGGTTACTTACCGAAGAAGTAACTGATGCCCAAGGTGACCATGGCTCCTACTGGGTAACAGTAAACGCTTCCAAAAGCCAAAGGTGTGGCAATTATTTGTGACACTGCCAATATGACGACTCTAGATCTGATACCCATTTTGGCGACGAACTTATCTGACACGATGCCTCCAATGACGACTCCAATACTTCCAATGACGATGGTGACGGCGAACAACCACCAACCCAAATCGTAGTCGGGGAAATAGAGTTGGTAGTACAGGTCGCAGTTGTAGGCGAAGCACATACCCCCGCAATGCCTGATGGAGGCGGCCAGACACAGCATTATAACCCTTGGTTCGAGGATGATGGTCCAGATGGTGACCTTCTTGCTACCGTCTTCTTGGGCGTTCTCCCCAATGCTGGTCCTTTCCGGTTCCCTCAACGTGAACCAGGTCAAAAAGGCCAGGATCACCGCCAAGATACCGGCACCGTAGTACGTAACCCTCCAGCCTAACCCCCACAGATCAAGAGGCGGAATGTATCTGCCCACGGGGAAGGCAATGCCGTAACCCCCGTAGATGCCCCAGTTAAAAATGGACATGACCAAAGCACGTTTCTCCTCGGGGAATATGTCGGAGAGGAGACCCGTGGCGAGGGGGTTGCAGCCACTTTCGCCGGCCGCCATGATCATTCTCAGTATGACCAGTTGCCAGTACTCGGAGACGCCGCCGCTTGCTATGATGGCGAGGGCGAACACCAGGGTGCAAACTCCCAGCATTTTCACCCTGTTGAACTTGTCGGCGGCGAAGCCCAGAATTACCCCTACTATCGTGAACACAGCAATGAAGCTGGGCCCGGCCAGGATTTGATAATCCAGGCCCAGGCCGTTGTAGTTCCACTCGCAGTAAGGGGTGCCGTTTATGTTGTACGAGAGGCAGGTGGCCGAGTCGTTGGCGTCTCGGCACAGGAAGGGTAGCTCGCTCAGGTGGTACTCGGTGCTGTTCAGCTGGCAGGCTATGTCGCCGAAGTGGAGGTCTATGGCTATGGCCTTGCTGGTGACTCCTTTTGAGGGTACAAGTTAATTAGACGTTGCTAAGTGGGTGGACGACGAAGACTTACCTATCAGATAGTGACCCAGCTCTCCCAGGACGTAACCTACTGAGATTACAGCCAGGGCGTGCCATGGATAGAGGAAGGAAAGCTTTTCCCAAATGCCCGTCATCTTCACTTCTTGTTGAACGTCTTTACTACACCTACACAAATACAACAACTCAATGTGGGTGACAACTAAGTGTGTTAGTTAGATGAAATCGTGAAAGCTCCATATTTAAATGCATGAATAAATCATCAGGAAAACGACAGTTTTTCACTCTTGGCCTTGGCAACTGAATCAGTGTGTATTTATACTCTTTACTAATTAAGTTGATCGTTAGAATATTAAATTGTAAAAATCAACATTAATTGCGTTTGCAATGCGTTATTGTTCAAATATGAAACAAACGAGAGGTTGTCCAACACTTAACTGGCTGAACCATTGGTGAAAAACAAAACGCCTTCACTCTCAGATCCAACATAAACAATACCATTGACATTGTATCGTTGAAGATCAAGATTTTATTGAACGCCTTGACTTTGAAAGTCTTGCTAATCGTTTAAGTGAAAGCCTTGCAGAAATCTTATTAATTAATTGATCGAGTTTCAAAGGAGTTTCACCAATGTGACGGTTAAGGTCGACTGTCACATATAAAAATTGATATGGGAAGAACGATTATACAATTATATTATTTACTGTAAATGAAATTAACTATAAATGCGTTCGACGAGGTCGTTCCGATCTTTAGGAAAACGACATGTTTGCAAACCTTAAGGCCTTAATAATTGTTTAATCACATCTTGGGACGTTGTAATTCAGCGTACGCACAGAAACAATTATTCGATTCATGCAGTTAATTAATTGCGGATGTTTTGACAGGGTCTTCACGCCCGAATAAAATGGCGATGAATAATCGTTTCGGAGGCGAAAAAATGAATATGCAGAATGCGATAAATGTAACAATGACCATGAATAATTGTAGCAGGATGAAATTACATCTTCAAGGAAAAAATCAACGTTAAAAAACACAATTATTTAAATTTCTAAAGCAAAAAAAATTATGCTAATTCGACTATGGATTAATTGATTTAATAAATATTTATGTTTCGTTAAATTTTTTGAAATTATTCTGCCACGTGGAGCTACTTAAGAATTTAAATGATTTATATAAAACATATATTTTTATTCAATCCTAATTACACATATTTAACGTCAGACTTCACAAGAATAATAATGGTACTCACTTAATAATAGTCATTTTCAATTTAGTTATACTGAAGCAAGATTTATTGAGGTGCTGATCATAATTAAGACTTGATTTAATTTTTATTAGGTTGTAAAACAGATGAATAAAGAGAAATCTACACAAAAAATTAATAAATCGATCAGAATTTTAAATAAAACTATAAATTTATGTTAAAAAATTAATTTCCTCAATTTATTAAATAAAATTAATTAACTCACTGTCTTCTCTTAATTAACTAGTAAGACTTCCAGTGAATTCAAGACTTAATTAAACATTCAAATAAAATTATACAAGCCAGGATGAGAAGAAGTACAGTTACCAGAAGCGAAGCCATCAACAACAAACCAACTGGGTACTCACAATTAAAGATCCAAAGGTACCAAAACGGGGGAACGACGTCCGAAGGAACCAAATACTAATAAAATATGAACACCAACAAAAAAATTCGAAGTTTCGAAGTCACTAATTTATCGCCATTCAATTAGTCTACTTCCACAGTTACCACCGGACGGAAAGACGGACAACGCGAAGCGACCGAGTCGAGACACCGCAGCGTTAAGGCTCCGGGTTGATGGTACCATCACTTTTAACTATTCCCCTTCTTAATTTCAAGGTGCTTTCTTGGACGGCACGAATCCACCGGCAACGCTATCGAGGAACCGGTGCTCTTCCGTTGATGGAAACGTTTTTGCGGTTTTTTTTTCGATGTCGTTTTGGTTTTGGGTTATCGGGTTTTGGCTGAATTACTGAAATCCCGCAGCGATTCGGTGATGTTATGTAATTAATTTTGGATGTGTTTTAATTGAGGAAAGTTCCTCGAAACAATAGGTTTAATGGTGATTGTTAGTTTGTTGATTTAGGTATTTAACATTTGCAGGAATAATTAAATAGACTGAAAAGTCATGAAATTCTCTACAACAAAATTTACGTGTAGTTTCAGGAATGTAACACATTTGGAGAAATGTTAAAACTATAAATGAATGTTACAGAAAATTGAGGGATTGTAAAGTTAAAACTAAAAACAGAGAAATAAAGTCTTGAGTTGTTTTAACTAATAAAAATACTTAACATTCCTCAGGATGAAACATCTACAATTACTTATGTGCAGTTTTAAAAACTTAGATGTTTCAGGAATGCATAAAATGTACAGGAGTGTTAAAACTATACATTAATGTTACAGAAAATTGAGGGCTTGAAAAGTTAAAACAAAAACAGAGAAATAAAGTCTTGAGTTGTTTTAACTAATAAAAATACTCAATATTCCTCAAAACAAAACATCTACAATTATTTATGTGCAGTTTTAATAACTTAGTTGTTTCAGGAATGTAACACATTTGCAGGAATGTTAAAACTATAAATTAATGTTACAGAAAATTGTGAGAGTGACAGGTTAAGACTGAAAACAGAAAAATAAAGTCTTGAGTTGTTTTAACTAGTAAAAATACTAAATATTCATCAGAACGAAACATCTACAATTATTTATGTGCAGTTTTTAAAACTTAGATGTTTCAGGAATATAACACGTTTGCAGGAATGTTAAAACTATAAATTAATGTTATAGAAAATTGAGGGATTGAAAGGTTAAAAGTTAAAAGAGAGATATAAAGCCTTGAGTTGTTTTAACTACTAAAAATACTCAATATTCATCTGGACGAAACATCTACAATTACTTATGTGCAGTTTTATAAACTTAGTTGTTTCAGGAATGTAACACGTTTGCAGGAATGTTAAAACTATAAATTAATGTTACAAAAAATTGTGAGAGTGAAAGGTTAAGACTGAAAACAGAAAAATAAAGTCTTGAGTTGTTTTAACTAGTAAAAATACTCAATATTCATCAGATCGAAACATCTACAATTATTTATGTGCAGTTTTTAAAACTTAGATATTTCAGGAATGTAACACGTTTGCAGGAATGTTAAAAGTATAAATTAATGTTATAGGAAATTGAGGGATTGAAAGGTTAAAAGTTAAAACAGAGAAATAAAGCCTTGAGTTGTTTTAACTACTAAAAATACTCAATATTCATCAGGATGAAACATCTACAATTACTTATGTACAGTTTTATAAACTTAGTTGTTTCAGGAATGGAACACGTTGGCAGGAATGTTAAAACTATAAATTAATGTTATAGAAAATGGAGGGATTGAAAGGTTAAAACTAAAAACAGGGAAATAAAGTCTTGAGTTGTTTTAACTACAAAAAATACTCAATATTCATCAGAACGAAACTTCTACAATTATTTATGTGCAGTTTCTAAAACTTAGTTGTTTCAGGAATGCATAAAATTTAAAGGAGTGTCAAAACTATAAATGTTACAGAAAATTGAAGAATTGTAAAGTTAAAACTGAAAACTGAGAGATTGGAAAGTTAAAACTAAAAACATACAGATAAAGTCTTGAGTTGTTTTATCCAGTAAAAGTACTCATCATTCATCAAAATGAAATATTTACAGTTTTTTATGTGCACTTTTAAAAACTGTATCCATCAAATTTGCAGGAAAATGAAAGTATAAAACTAAAAATAGAAAAATAAAATCTTGAGGCCTTTTAACTAAGTAAATAATCAACCTTCAACAAAAATAAACAATCAAAACATAATTAAAGTACCAACATTGACACGACCCTTTCTAAAAAATCTCTTTGACAAATCTAAATCTTAACGTAACTCAATTTTGAAACATTTTAGAAACTTTATCTTTTTTGTTGATGGATACATCAAACAAGATTCGTTCATTAGATTGTCGTACCCGAACCCAGACCTTGCGAATTAATAAGGCTGAATGAAAGATTGGGAATTTGCGGTTAGTCGATCTAGATTCTCGTACTTTCCGAACCACTGTGCCACCGTCAACAATCACGTTTCCTGATTTGTCAACTCATTTTAAAATACATCCGTTTTTTTTTTCGGTGGATTCCAGTAATTATAAGTAAACATGTATAATTTGATGTGTAGGTAAAATATGCAAGTAATTGGTGGTCAAGAAACCAGGAACATTGACTTACACATTCTGACTCACACAATTACAGTCTTTTAGATATATATTGCAAATAGTTTTACTGATAACTGTTATTTTATTAAATCGTAATTGTTGTATAAAGAAATGTGGGCAATTTTACATACATTGCTGGTACAGTTTTAATGCGTTTACTTAATTATTTTATTACCTACATAAATAAGTCCAAAGAATATTTATTAAACATTATCTAAATCATTTAGAAAAAAATCTATAAACTATACTTATTAACATTCAAATAGGAAGGAAAACGTTTCTAATCGATACATTTTATACAGATTTATCAATTAACATATAATTTCAAACTGGCGTAAATTGTTTTTTAAGTAGTTGCCAGCATAAATTATTTAATTAACGATTTATGTAAAATTCATACATATTCCAACGCAGTTTTTCCTTTCTAAATCGAACAACCGACCAATTATAACTTATTGTTTACAATATTGCATTGTGATGTGATCAATTATTGTCTGTATTAGTTAAAAAATCGATTATAATTATTAAAATGGCGGCCGTACAAGGATAAAACATTCCTGCGGCCGAGTGGTTTCAGAAACCGCCTGCAGAACTTAATCGACTGCCCAAAAATCCGATCTAGCTTTGCGCCCCGGGCGTCTAGACGTAGGTATTAACATTCAACATGATCGAAACTGGTTTTCGGTTTTGTGAAGTCCCAACATGTGAATTCCCTACGTCATTTCTGTTCGGCGAGATCGAAATTACCTGAAATTAATTCGAACTTTTATGTGTGTGTTTGTTTGTTTGTTGCAGTTCTCTCGGCGTGTTTTTGGGTATTTACGTTCACGTGATGAATCACGGACCGATTCGGATTTTGTAATCATGGCAAAATGTCGTTTAATGTGGGTTTGTTTTGCGTCAGGAGAAATTTTACTGATTTGTAATCTTTACATTGACTGAAATTGTATCAAATGATGATTGTATTTTAAGCGTTCTTACTTACTTAACTTAACACACTTTACCACTATTTTTTTCAAGCAATAATTTTACAAGTAACATTAATTTATCGTCGTAACATTCCTGCATATTAGTTGTGAAACAACTAAGTTTTTTATAAATGTACCGAAATAGTTTTAGTAGTTTTATTTTTATAAAAGTTGAGTATTTTTACTACTTAAAACCACTCAAGGCCTTATTTCACTGTTCAATTATTAACGTTAATTTATAGTTTTGACACTCCTGCAAATTTGTTGCATTACAACTAAGCTTTTAAAACTGTACATAAATAATATTATATGTTTAGTTTTCATGAAGGTTGAATATTTTTTCTAGTTAAAGCAACTTTTCATACTCAATAATTTATTGCTTTAACATTCCTGCAAATTTCTAACAATACTGAAAGAACTAAACTTTTAAAACAACGTCAAGTTTATTTTTAACTTTCCAATCATACAATTTTCTGTAACTTTAATTTATAGTTGTAATTTTCCTGCAAGTGTGTTGTATTCCTGACACAACTAGGTTTTAAAAACTGCACATAAGTTAATTGTAAATGTTTCGTTCTTATGAATGCTGAGTATTTTTACTAGTTAAAACAACTCAAGACTTTATTTCTCTGTTTTTAGTTTAAATTTTATAATCCCTCAATTTTCTGAAACATTAATTTATAGTTTTGACACTCTTTTAAATTTTATGCATTCTTGAAACAACTAAATTTTAAAAACTACACATAAATAAATGATTGTAGGTGTTTAGTTCTGATGAATATTGAGTATTTTTATTAGTTAAAACAACTCATGACTTTATTTCTTTGTTTTTAGTTTTAACCTTTCAATTCATCAATTTTCTGTAACATTAATTTATAATTTTAACATTCCTGCAAATGTGTTACATTCCTGAAACAACTAAGTTCTTAAAATTGTACATAAGTAATTGTAGACGTTTTGTTCTGAGGAATGTTGAATATTTTTATTAGTTAAAACAACTCAAGACTTTATTTTTCTCTGTTTTTAGTTTTAACTTTACAATCCTGCAATTTTCTGTAACATTAATTTATAGTTTTGACACTCCCGTACATTTTATGCATTCCTGAAACATCTAAGTTTTAAAAACTGCACATAAATAATTGTAGATGTTTCGTTCTAATGAATATTGAGTATTTTTAGTAGTTAAAACAACTCAAGACTTTATTTCTCTGTTATTAGTTTTAATCTTTCAATCCCTCAATTTTCTATAACATTAATTTATAATTTTAACATTTCTGCAAATGTGTTACATTCCTGAAACAACTAAGTTTTCAAAACTGCACCTAAATAATTGTAGATGTCTTGTCCTGAGGAATGTTGAGTATTTTTATTAGTTAAAACAACTCAGTACATTATTTCTCTGTTTTTAGTTTTAACTTTACAATCCCTGAATTTTCTGTAACATTAATTTATAGTTTTAACATTCCTGCAAACGTGTTATATACCTAAAACAACTCAAAACTATATTTTTAGTTTTCAGTTTTAACATTTCAATTCGTCATTTACACTTTTGAAACTCCTGCAAGTTTGTTAAATTCCTGCAAGACTTATAAACTGCATTAACAGTGAATTTTTATTAGTTTAAATAACTTTATTTAACCAGCGACAATATTTTGTTGTTTTTAGCTCCTGCAAGTTTGTTGAATTCCTGCCAGACTTATAAACTACATTTACAGCTACAGATGTTAAATTGTGACGGATTTTTATTAATTTAAACAACTCTATTACTCTACATTTGGTTAACAAACCCTCATACAACATTAATTTCCAGTTTTAATATTCCTGCAAATTGGTGACATTCCTGATACTCGTTCTTAAAAATGTACAGAAACAGTTCTAGACGTTTCCACTGCGACAATATTTCCATGTTTTTAGCTCCAATTTTTAACATCTTCCTTTTTCCATAAAATTAATTAATGTTTTTAACATTAGTTGTATTCCTGCAACACATGCACATAAATAGCTATAAATGTTTTGTCTTAATGGATGTTAATGACTTTTACTGGTTTACTGGTACTTCTCATTTATTTTCTTATTTTTTATCTTCTCTTGCAGGAACATATTTTTGCCCCGGGGGCGATTCAAATCTGGTGTCAATCTTGTGACGTGTTATTTAAATTCTATGAAGTTATAAATAAGTAATGTTTTCCGTAATTAACATAAATTTCGAATAACGGGCGTCGCAGATGATCATTTTTAAATAACAACACGTTTTATAACAATATTTATGACCCACTTCTCGACGAATTATGTTTTAATCATTTTATTAAATCCACGTTAGTTTGTTTTACTCGATTAATTGACCCGTCCTACAAAGTTTTTTTCCCCATTTCTGTTTTTCGCGTCGACTTCAAAAGTCCCAAGCGAAAACGACATCAAAGACACCGACGCAAATCGGCACGTCGTCCCCAACGAACCGCCGCCGCGCCGTCCGCCGCCGCCCCCGCCGTCCCCAGCATCCACCCCGTGGACCGGGATCGCCGGATCGCAGGCGTCGAATCGATTCGAGCCCCTCGCTACGTCGCGTGGCCCTGAACCAAATACGTTCAACCCTGAAAAACCGTCCGCGGGTGTTACAGGTGCCGGGGACGTCTGATCGTATATTTTTTCCATCCTCCCCGTTCCGTCGGAGGGTTGTTGTGCGTGAGGTGTGGTTGTGTGTGCACACGCCGTTCCGTCCGGATGGTGAACGAGCGGATCCAGGTAACTAGATGTGTGTGCGTTGTTTTGGGGCTGACGGTTCTTGGTCGTGGGGTCACACGTGTGCCCAAAAATCGATTTTCGGCGAGGTTTTTTTCGATTGTTCGTTGGTAATTGTATATGGTTAAGCGTGTGGCTTTTTGGCTAATTGTTTCGATGACAATTCGGTTGTACGTCGACGTTGCGGAACGACATTGAAGTCGCCGAGGTTTTTGGTGAAATTAAGTGAAGCATCAAATATTTGTTCTGGTTCCGGTTTCTCGATCGATTATTTTTTAAGGACAATATCCTAAAATCCCAACAATAATATTGCGTAATATTTATGTAAGTATTTATTTTTAAAAACACATAAAAACACGATAATTTAAATATTTTTAATGCAAGTGATGGAAATTTAATTATTGTATAATTTTCTTAATTTCTATTAAAGTAAAAATTTTAAAGAAATTCTATATAAAATGAAAAGATTGAGGATAAATTTGATTTTTTCTTAATAATACCATTTTCTAAATTATTCAGCAATTTTTAATTGTAAATAGTTTTTTAATTGATTAATTGATTATAATTATAATAAATTTGTATTTAAAGAATAAACAAACTGTATATTAAATAAATAAAAAATTTAAAAAAATTGAAAATATAAGGACAAATTATAATAAACAATGTTTCAAATGTATACTTAAAATTCTTATAAATTTTTAATTTATATTTAAAGAACAAAGAAGAGTTGATTTAACCAAATGAACTTTAATTTTTATTAAAATTTACATAAAATACTTAATTATTCTATAAAGAAAAAAGGATAAAAAACAATGTTTTTAATATTTAACTTAAAATTCTTGAAAATTTTTAATTTGTATTTAAAAACACAAAGAATTGATTTAGTCAATTTAATTTTTCTTAAAATTTATATAAAATATTTAATTTGTGTGTGTAGAACAAAGGATAATAAATAATGTTTTTACTATTAAACTTAAAATTCTTGAAAACTTTTAATTTGTGTTTGAAGACACAAAGAAGAGTAGATTTAGCCAAATGAACAATAACTTAACAATACTTTAATTTTTCATAAAATTTAAATAAAATGTTTAATTTGTGGATGAAGAACAAAGGATAATAAATAGTGTTTTTAGTATTAGACTTAAAATTCTTGAAAACTTTTAATTTGTGTTTGAAGACACAAAGAAAAGTTGATTTAACCAAATAAACAACAGTTTAGAAGCGCAAAAAACAAGAGAATATTTTAGATACTTTAATTTTTCGTAAAATTTAAATAAGATGTTTAATTTGTGGATGAAGAACAAAGGATAATAAATAATGTTTTTAGTATTAAACTTAAAATTCTTGAAAACTTTTAATTTGTGTTTGAAGACACAAAGAAAAGTTGATTTAACCAAATAAACAACAGCTTAGAAGCTCAAAAAACAAGAGAATATTTTAGATACTTTAATTTCTCGTATAATTTAAATAAGATGATTAATTTGTGGATTAAGAACAAAGGATAATAAATAGTGTTTTTAGTATTAAACTTAAAATTATTGAAAACTTTTAATTTGTGTTTGAAGACACAAAGCAGAGATGATTTAGCCAAATGAACAACAGCTTAGAAGCTCAAAAAACAAGAGAATATTTTAGATACTTTAATTTTTCATAAAATTTAAATAAAATGTTTAATTTGTGGATGAAGAACAAAGGATAATAAATAGTGTTTTTAGTATTAGACTTAAAATTCTTGAAAACTTTTAATTTGTGTTTGAAGACACAAAGAAGAGTTGATTTAGCCAAATGAACAACAGCTTAGAAGCTCAAAAAACAAGAGAATATTTTAGATACTTTAATTTTTCATAAAATTTAAATAAGATGTTTAATTTGTGGATGAAGAACAAAGGATAATAAATAATGTTTTTAGTATTAAACTTAAAATTCTTGAAAACTTTTAATTTGTGTTTGAAGACACAAAGAAAAGTTGATTTAACCAAATAAACAACAGCTTAGAAGCGCAAAAAACAAGAGAATATTTTAGATACTTTAATTTTTCGTAAAATTTAAATAAGATGTTTAATTTGTGGATGAAGAACAAAGGATAATAAATAATGTTTTTAGTATTAAACTTAAAATTCTTGAAAACTTTTAATTTGTGTTTGAAGACACAAATAAGAGTTGATTTAGCCAAATGAACAACAGCTTAGAAGCGCAAAAAACAAGAGAATATTTTAGATACTTTAATTTTTCATAAAATTTAAATAAGATGTTTAATTTGTGGATGAAGAACAAAGGATAATAAACAGTGTTTTTAGTATTAAATTTAAAATTCTTGAAAACTTTTAATTTGTGATTGAAGACACAAAGAAGAGTTGATTTAGCCAAATGAACAACAGCTTAGAAGCTCAAAAAACAAGAGAATATTTTAGATACTTTAATTTTTCGTAAAATTTAAATAAGATGTGGATGAAGAACAAAGGATAATAAATAATGTTTTTTGTATTAAACTTAAAATTCTTGAAAACTTTTAATTTGTGTTTGAAGACACAAATAAGAGTTGATTTAGCCAAATGAACAACAGCTTAGAAGCTCAAAAAACAAGAGAATATTTTAGATACTTTAATTTTTCATAAAATTTAAATAAAATGTTTAATTTGTGGATGAAGAACAAAGGATAATAAATAGTGTTTTTAGTATTAGACTTAAAATTCTTGAAAACTTTTAATTTGTGTTTGAAGACACAAAGAAGAGTTGATTTAGCCAAATGAACAACAGCTTAGAAGCTCAAAAAACAAGAGAATATTTTAGATACTTTAATTTTTCATAAAATTTAAATAAGATGTTTAATTTGTGGATGAAGAACAAAGAATAATATAAAATGTTTTTAGTATTAAACTTAAAATTCTTGAAAACTTTTAATTTGTTTGAAGACACAAAGAAGAGTGATTTAGCCGAATGAACAATAGTTTAGAAGCTCAAAAACAATATATTATTTTAGATGTTTTAATTTTTCGTAAAATTTAAATAAGATGTTTAATTTGTGGATGAAGAACAAAGGATAATAAATAGTGTTTTTAGTATTAAACTTAAAATTCTTGAAAACTTTTAATTTGTGTTTGAAGACACAAAGAAGAGTTGATTTAGCCAAATGAACAACAGCTTAGAAGCTCAAAAAACAAGAGAATATTTTAGATACTTTAATTTTTCGTAAAATTTAAATAAGATGTGGATGAAGAACAAAGGATAATAAATAATGTTTTTTGTATTAAACTTAAAATTCTTGAAAACTTTTAATTTGTGTTTGAAGACACAAATAAGAGTTGATTTAGCCAAATGAACAACAGCTTAGAAGCTCAAAAAACAAGAGAATATTTTAGATACTTTAATTTCTCGTATAATTTAAATAAGATGTTTAATTTGTGGATTAAGAACAAAGGATAAAAAATAGTGTTTTTAGTATTAAACTTAAAATTATTGAAAACTTTTAATTTGTGTTTGAAGACACAAAGCAGAGATGATTTAGCCAAATGAACAACAGCTTAGAAGCTCAAAAAACAAGAGAATATTTTAGATACTTTAATTTTTCATAAAATTTAAATAAAATGTTTAATTTGTGGATGAAGAACAAAGGATAATAAATAGTGTTTTTAGTATTAGACTTAAAATTCTTGAAAACTTTTAATTTGTGTTTGAAGACACAAAGAAGAGTTGATTTAGCCAAATGAACAACAGCTTAGAAGCTCAAAAAACAAGAGAATATTTTAGATACTTTAATTTTTCATAAAATTTAAATAAGATGTTTAATTTGTGGATGAAGAACAAAGAATAATATAAAATGTTTTTAGTATTAAACTTAAAATTCTTGAAAACTTTTAATTTGTTTGAAGACACAAAGAAGAGTGATTTAGCCGAATGAACAATAGTTTAGAAGCTCAAAAACAATATATTATTTTAGATGTTTTAATTTTTCGTAAAATTTAAATAAGATGTTTAATTTGTGGATGAAGAACAAAGGATAATAAATAGTGTTTTTAGTATTAAACTTAAAATTCTTGAAAACTTTTAATTTGTGTTTGAAGACACAAAGAAGAGTTGATTTAGCCAAATGAACAACAGCTTAGAAGCTCAAAAAACAAGAGAATATTTTAGATACTTTAATTTTTCATAAAATTTAAATAAGATGTTTAATTTGTGGATGAAGAACAAAGGATAATAAATAATGTTTTTAGTATTAAACTTAAAATTCTTGAAAACTTTTAATTTGTGTTTGAAGACACAAAGAAGAGTTGATTTAGCCAAATGAACAACAGCTTAGAAGCTCAAAAAACAAGAGAATATTTTAGATACTTTAATTTCTCGTATAATTTAAATAAGATGTTTAATTTGTGGATTAAGAACAAAGGATAATAAATAGTGTTTTTAGTATTAAACTTAAAATTATTGAAAAATTTTAATTTGTGTTTGAAGACACAAAGCAGAGATGATTTAGCCAAATGAACAACAGCTTAGAAGCTCAAAAAACAAGAGAATATTTTAGATACTTTAATTTTTCATAAAATTTAAATAAAATGTTTAATTTGTGGATGAAGAACAAAGGATAATAAATAGTGTTTTTAGTATTAGACTTAAAATTCTTGAAAACTTTTAATTTGTGTTTGAAGACACAAAGAAGAGTTGATTTAGCCAAATGAACAACAGCTTAGAAGCTCAAAAAACAAGAGAATATTTTAGATACTTTAATTTTTCATAAAATTTAAATAAGATGTTTAATTTGTGGATGAAGAACAAAGGATAATAAATAATGTTTTTAGTATTAAACTTAAAATTCTTGAAAACTTTTAATTTGTGTTTGAAGACACAAAGAAAAGTTGATTTAGCCAAATGAACAACAGCTTAGAAGCTCAAAAAACAAGAGAATATTTTAGATACTTTAATTTTTCATAAAATTTAAATAAGATGTTTAATTTGTGGATGAAGAACAAAGAATAATAAATAATGTTTTTAGTATTAAAATTAAAATTCTTGAAAACTTTTAATTTGTGTTTGAAGACACAAAGAAGAGTTGATTTAGCCAAATGAACAACAGCTTAAAAGCTCAAAAAAGAAGAGAATATTTTAGATACTTTAATATTCCGTAAAATTTAAATAAGGTGTTTAATTTGTGGATGAAGAACAAAGGATAATAAATAGTGTTTTTAGTATTAAACTTAAAATTCTTGTAAACTTTTAATTTATGTATGAAGATACAAAGAAAAGTTGATTTAACCAAATGAACAACAGCTTAGAAGCTCAAAAAACAAGATTTAACATAAAATTATTCAAAATTTTTAAATTATATTTGAAGATTTGAAGTATTAATTTAACTAAATGAACAACAGCTTAGAAAAAACTTCAGAGTATGGTATTATAAATGTTCACTCATTTGTCAAGTTTGTTAACAATTTAACATTATTTAAAATTTTTGTAGGCAAATGAGTAATATTATTTTAATACAAATGATTCCAAGAAGCAATAAAATATTTTTGATATTTCAGTTCAATGAAAAATCGTTCCACCAGAAATAAATAAGACATTAATTAATAAAATAAATGGTTTTATAAATATTTGAATGTGTGAATAATAATGAATGAAAACAATTATAAATAATTGTAAAATAAATTAAAATAAACAAAGAAGAACCTGAATAATGTTTATAATAATAAAGTGCAAGGAAGGTAAACAAATGCATTTTAACAATAACAATAAAACAAAAAAAGTGTTAAGTTAAAAGAAACAAATGATTAACACGGAACAACATTAACAATAACGTATTGTGTAAAATAACTCCGTTAACAAAATGTTAAAGATGAAATGAACCATTAGTTAGTCAATAATGCAAAACTTAATTGGAAATCTAACAACTTTGCATAAACAAATATTTCATCAGCCTCCATAATTCACAATGACGAACGATGCACATCCAGCATGACATAAACAAAGGGCAAACACTCAATTAAAATGTAATAAACCCAGTATCGTCGGTTAACACCGTTAATTAACACTCTTTAATTATATTCACATTAGGGAAACTCCGACTGACGTCGGCTAATTGAAAAATCCCTCCCCCGATTTATTTAAATCGTCATTTTCAATTTCCTGCGAACGTCGATCGTCCGATAAACGAACGAAAAATTGAAAATGCACAAACAAATTTAAACATCTCGCTTTCACACACTCACAAATTATCATACAAGTCGTTAACTTGCTCTTGGGGATTTCCCAAACGGGTTTTTCGTTTCTGTTTCTTATTTTTTTTATCGTCGTTGCACGGTCTGAAACGTTTCCTCAGGAATGCCCACCTTTCTATTTCAGCGTGTGCGTTCAATTAACGTTTTCCGTTTTAATTAATTTTCACGCCAACCTTTTCATATTCGAGCGCACACGTCACTGGCTGTTAAAGATATATTCGTTGTTGTTACGAACAACAACAGCCTTGGCACGTGAGAACTGCATTTTTCCTGCCCTTTTCAGTGGATTTGTGAAAGTCGTCCGGTTTAAACTGTCTCAATTGTTCGATATAATGATGAAGATTTCGTCTGAAACAAGACCAACCTGATTGTTAAGGAGACGTTCAATTAAAATCGGCACCACCCTCAAATTAAACATTCCAATTAGTAAGACCTTTAGGGCCCGTTAGGGCCAACGCACAATTAAAAAAGGTAAACCCCAACCTCGAGGAAGGAGCTCAACGTTAATTGGACCGCTGGAAAAGGAGACGAAGCACAAAGACAAATCAATCAATTAATCCGGCTTCCTGCGGACATAACTCCCAGCATCCGAAAGACAAATCCGTTACCAAGGCTGCGACCTACGAGGGGTCGTTGAAAATCGTCTCTGTCGATCAAAGTGTGGATCCACGGTCGGATCATCCGGTGGTCTGATGCTCGTCGCCTTTTTTTGCACACGTGAGTTCAAGGCGAGCCGCATTGATGATGTTGGAGAGAAAAAAAACAACAATGGACCAGCGACTGTGGCCCGAAGCGGACGGTTTTCTTTCGAGGCACGAGAATCTTTTCTTATTTATTGTGTCCACTTCAGTGACATATTAAACAAGATGGCGGAGCATGTAAAGTACAGTGGTCGGTGTCACCATCTGTGAAACGGTAGCGACAATACCACACTATCATTTTTGGTTTAAATTAATGATAAAAATAAACCATCAAACAATCGAACAAAAAACTAATAATAAAATGCAAATTGCAACGTGTAAACAAGTTGTAAAAATATCAACGCCACAAACAAAAAATTTTAAACAATTAATAATAAAAGAGCGAAGAATTTATGACGCATCAATTCCACAACATATCATTAAATCAACTTTAATTAATTTGTAGTTTCATTCATCGGAAAAAATAACACAATTAAAACTGACTTGCAAATATTTCCTCAAGTCGTCATTATTATTTAGTTATTTGTCCCCGCCTAATTTATGTGATTGTTGTTTCACCTTCCTAATTGTTTATCGAAGTCGTGTTTTAGTTAATATTGAAATTGAAAACACAGTTGTGAACCGTGTCGGATTAAAAAACTATCTGAAACTCTTCCGGTTGTAATCAATATTCAAATGGACAAGAAAACGGTTTTTCCTTTCTTAAATTTCAAGGAATCAGGATTTCGAAATTTAATTAATTATTCATTTGCAACCTTAGAAGCTGTCGTAACGATTTTGTGGTCACACTTTAATTTAAATGCGGTGATCGCCAGAAACATTTATTAATAAAGTTATTTACATGTGAATTACTTGGAAAACGGTAATTGATTTGAATTCCTTATTATTGGAAACCTTTTCTGTGTTGTCACAGTTTATGATCACTCAAGTTTTGTGCCGTGGGGTGAATGGGGAGCTGAAGGGGACTCTAAAACTGGGACATATAAAATGGTCTTGTGGGGTGTCGTTTTAGAGGTTGTCGAAGTCGAAGAATCCAATTTTACTGTTACTTTAATTGTAAAAAAAGATATTAACAATTAAATTGTGTTCACACAATGATTTATTATTATTATTTATTATAAATACATAAAAAATTAAAAATATTTAATATTAGACACGAGTTCATTAAGCCAAAAACTTAAAAAACACTGGTCTCAATTTAAAATTACTGATATTTAATACTAGAGAGTAAATAGGGGGGCTAAAGGGGGCTCAATTAGAGTCACAGATAAAATAGTCTTGTGGGGAGTCGTTTTACAGGTTGTCGAAGTCGGGGAATGCAATTTCACTGTTATTTTTATTGTAAAAATGATAATAACAAATAAATTGTCTTCACATAATGATTTATTATTATTATTTATGATAATTACATAAAAAATTACAAATATTCAATATTAGACATGAATTCATTAAGCCAAAAACTTAAAAAACACTAGTCTTAATTTAAAATTACATATATTTAATTCTAGGGGGTAAATGGGGTGCTAAAGGGGGCTCAATTACAGTCACAGATAAAATAGTCTTGTGGGGTGTCGTTTTGGAGGTTCTCGTAGTCGAGGAATGCAATTTCACTGTTATTTTAATTGTAAAAAAGGTATTAACAAATAAATTGTGTAGAGACAATGATTTATTATTATTATTTATGATAATTACTTAAAAAATTACAAATATTTAATTTTAGATATGAGTTCATTAAGCCAAAAATTTATAAAACACTAGTCGCAATTTAAAATTACTGATATTTAATATTAGAGGGTAAATAGGGGGGCTAAAGGGGGCACAATTACAGTAACAGATAAAATAGTCTTGTGGGGTGTCGTTTTGGAGGTTGTCGAAGTCAGGAAATGCAATTTCACTGTTATTTTAATTGTAAAAATGGTATTACAAATAAATTGTGTTCACATAATGATTTATTATTATTAGTTATGATAATTACATAAAAAATTAAAAATATTTAATATTAGACATGAGTTCATTAAGCCAAAAACTTAAGAAACACTAGTTGCAATTTAAAATTACTGATATTTAATTCTAGGGGGTAAATGGGAGGCTGAAGGGGGCTCAATTACTGTCAGAAATAAAATAGTCTTGTGGGGTGTCGTTTTAGGGGTTGTCGAAGTCGAGTAATACAATTTTATTGTTATTTTGATTGTGAAAAAGGTATTAACAAATAAATTATGTTCAAACAATGATTTATTATTATTATTTTTGATAAATACATAAAAAATTACAAATTTTAAATAACAAATATGAATTAATGATAAACAAAAACCCTTAAAACAGTCGTCGCCATTTAAAATTACTGATATTTAATTCTAGGGGGTAAATGGGGGGCTAAAAGGGGCTCAATTACAGTCACAGATAAAATAGTCTTGTGGGGTGTCGTTTTATAGATTGTGGAAGTCAAAAAATACATTTATTGTTATTTTAATTATAAAAAAGGTGTTAACGAATAAATTATATTCAGACAATGATTTATTATTAGTATTTGTGGTAAATACATAAAAAATTAAAAACATTCAATTATAGATATGAATTTATGAAAACCAATAAATTTTAAAACATAGCTAAAATTAAAATTAATTTGTTTAGCAGCGAGGGGTAAATGGGAGAATAAAGGGGTCGTCAATGTCTATTAATAAAAGGGGGTGGTGAAGGGGGCACTTCTGCCACCACAGCTAAAACATTCTTGTGACGTATCGTTTTAAGGGTATTCGAAGGTGAAGAACGCATTTCCGCCGTTCTTTCTCTCCTAAACCATCAATTGAAGGTGGTAAACAACTAAAACGCGTACAGGCATTGATTAATTACGGTTTAGAAGGGTACTTTTATTGCAGCACACGCGTTTTATTTATCGTCGGCCATGCTCTAGTTATTCTACGGTATTGTTCAGCCACTAACTGCGTTCCTGCAGATATCGACAGTGACATGTGTACCGGAACCGTCTGACATTGTCCAATGTTAAGGATTGTTATCTAAGTAAAAATATTGTTACGGGGGTCACGTCAAAAGTTGAAATTCGAGCAGGATTTACTGAATTACTTCTGCCGCTGGTTCTGGGAACCTTGAAACCGTCTAAGGTGTGCGTACCACCCAATCGTTTTCAGATCCTATTGATCGGACCGTAGAAAAAATGGTACACACCTCCGTATAATTTTTTTTTTTTAGTAGCAAGTGACGTAGTGAAGTATTTATGTTAATTGGACACCTTTCGTTGATTGTATGGTTTTTCTTGTCAGGTGTAATGAGTAATTTAAATGCCTTTATTATTCTTGACAGGTTCTGGCTCCTGGAAAATTTATGTTTAATTGTGTAATTGCTTGGAAATTTATTCAGTTAATCGTGGCGGAAAACTTTCGTCTTCGACGAAGAGGTTCAACCAAATTAAAACCAACAACAACAAAAACATCTGGTTTAACACTTCGAGTCAAGTTCAATGGCAAGTCCCCATGATGATGATGATGATGGTGGTACTTCTGCAAGCCAAATAGTTTGCCAATTAGGAGCAGCATTTTAGGCCACGCTTTTTTGTTGCCACAACTGCCCGTCAGGTACCATTGTCCGTTCGTCCGCGATCCAAAGAAACTGTGCGACCATCTGATCAAGATCATTGACATTGACTTTCAAATGGTACGCCCGCAGCAAGGTCAAAACGAGCGGGTGGAATCAGTCGATTTTTTCCTCTTCCAATTATTAAAAAGACCGAAGGTCAACTAACACGGAAAATAATTGTTCGCCGCAACCTTGCGACATATTTTCGGTACCACCGTCCTCCCACAATCGAATTGTAAAGGTGTTGCACTTCCAGCCCCGCCTGACAATGTCTCAACGATCACGAAAACACGACCGATAACCCGCAGCGAAAATGGGCAGCTTACCGAACCTCCACGAGCTCGACAGGAATGCCAGCTTCAAGCCCGGCCCCGCGTTGGGCCACCTGTGCGGCGGCTGCAACGGCGTCCTCACCACGGAGGAGAAGACCAAGATCCTGCACCGGTACTCGGGCCACGCCAGGATCACGAAGGCGATGAGCAACCCGCAGGAGTCCAATCGCATCATACACTGCGACGATGTGATGCTTGAAGTTAGTTTACTCATTCTCCATTGGTATTTCCACTGAAACTTCTCTGTGGGTTCCAGCACATGGCCACGTACTCGCCAATCAGCACCAAGTCCAGGTTCAACTTGCACGGGAACAACGCCAGCAGAAGGAGGGACTCCATGAACTCCTCCATAGGTGACCGTCAACTTATCTCCATACTTCAGCTTCTAGTTTAGTTGTTGTAGGTGCAACCTCGGTGAGGAGACTGTTGGCGGTTGTACGAGGTGGTAACAATCAAGCCAGAGCTAATTGCACGCCCATTTACACCAGGAGAGTCCTGATTTCCAACCTGGTGGTACTTTGTATGTCCCACATGTTGGCCACGGCTGCTTACTTGCCGTTTTTGGCCTTGCAAAGCAGCGTGTCCATTTGGACGGTACCTCTTGTAAACGAAGATGGAATTGATGTTAATCTTGGGTCCTTTATGATGTGCGGCGTCTACTTGATCGCCGCCCTTTTTGCTCTCATTGCTCCTTACGTGGTCAAGAGGATTGGGAGCAATCTAACCATTGTTATTTGTTACGGTACTACTGATGAATGAATTTGCTTCTAGTTGTGACTGTTTCTTTGTGTTTCAGGTGTGTTGGTCGTCTTTTATGTGGCTCACGTCTACCCACACTTGTATTTTGTGTTGCCGGCCAATATTTTGCTGGGCATTTGTTTGGGATTACTTTCAGGTGGTCACATTTCCTTCTTGCTGACCTTAAGTCATAGAATTACAGGTCTCTTCCACGATGAAGACGAGGAAAGCCGACAAGTAAGTCCATTAACCATCACAAATCACTTCTGTAACTTCCCCCCATTACAGGCTAGAAGAACTTGCGTGGTTAGAAGAGTAGCAAGAGCCTTCCAAGGTGCCCAGGACTTTGGACTCATCCTGGGCTCGATCCTGTCTGCCATTTTGATAACCTACACCGTTAATCTGAAGCACGACTCCATGTTCATGGTCCAAGAAGAAAACAGAACCATCTACGACCAATTTCGGAACTGCAACGCAACCTACAACCTGCCACACTGCAATATGACGCAGGAAATCATAATATCCATCCCGGAGTACTACGACATATTCTTAAACAAAATTTTCGACCAGACGTCAGACGGAAGGCTGTGCGGCTCTCAGGCTTGTCCCTTCATCTTCCAGGACCACCAGAACAACACCGCCGAGTACGTCACCGACAACTTCCGGGTGTTGTCCGTTAAGTCGGCCGAAATTTTAGTCGGGGTGTACGCCGGTTGTCTTCTGGCGGCTCTGTTGTTGGGTAACGCAACGTCCCGGGTGCGAGTCGGGCTTGTAAACAGGACGGTTTTTGTTGTTGCAGCTTTGCTAGGTCTGGACAAGATCAGGATGCTGATGTACCAGGACCCGATGGAACGGGGCGAGATCCTGGCCGCCTTCAGGTCGGCGAAGGAGGCGTTCGGCGACAAGAACCTGCAAATGGCCGCCCCCTTGGCCGTGTTCATCGGCATCGAGCAAGCCTTGATGTACGCCGACTTCAGCAAAGTAAGTCGGGAGCATAAATCGAAGCCCGAGTGATGAGTTTTGACGTTTCAGTCGTACGTGGTGTGCCAGCTGGACGTGCCGAGCGTGAACCTGGTGTTCTTGGCCATGGGGGTGCTGCAGTCCATCGCAGCCTGCACCTTGAGCATGCTCCTGAGGTCCATACGGAGGTACTACGTCGTAGGTGAGCGATCAAGATCGGCGTGTCGTGTTAGGACAGGTGGATTATTTAAATGCGACGAGTTTTTAACTGATTCGTGTAAAAAATACGTTTGCTTTTGTTGACACACTTTTTACGCGGCCTTGAATATTAAATGTTTTGTGACATGATAATTGTTCCCGAAGGTTTATGGGTTTTTTTCTTGTTTTAGCGGTGGGTTTCACTTTTCATTCGTGTCTGATATTGGTGCTGCTACTGTGGAAGCCGACCGAGGACGATCCGGCTCTTTTCTACGTCATCTCGGCCTCCTGGGGCGTGTGCAATGCCATCTGGGAGATGCTCAACTTCAGTAAGCTGTTTCTCAGCCATTTTTACCCGGCAATAACGTTATTTATTTATCTTCCAGCCCTTTTAACGGGTCTCTACTCGGACAACTGGGAGTCAGCCTTCGCCAACAGTTACTTCTATAGATTTTTGGGATTTTCAATAGCATTTTCAATGCACTCCCTGATGTGCAACTACTGGAAGTTCTACTTCTTAAGTTTCTTCATGCTGGGGTCGGTTCTGCCCTTCGCCTGGCTGGAGGTGAAGCTGGAGAACATGAGGAAGGAGAGGCACATCATCAGATTATGACCCAAGCTGAACATTTGGTGATCTTTGCGTTCTAACAGGGGTACATATCACATTGTCGCGAAGAAGTATTGACACACGTTGGAAGGTTAAATTTATTATAGTACTAAAAATTTGATGTTGTGTTCAGAGAAGTTGAGATCAAAGCTTTAAACAATGTATCGCCCCGGTCACGAGGGCTTATCCTCTGTTTAGATTAGATTAGATGTGATATATTTTTGATTTTGGACAACACACAAAAACCAAAACAAAACCAGACTGGTGTCGGTCGAAAATCATTTTGATTTTTGATGATATGAAATATATACAATCACTTTTAAGAAACATCTCTAGTCGGACGTAGAAAGTAACTTTTATAAAGTAAGTAAATTACTACTCTATTGTAAATTGTGTTCTCCGTGGATTTAGTAAGTGAATTGTTAAATCTTAGCAGGACGTAGGCTTAAATAGTAAGCTTGCTGCAAATTTCCCCACCAGGAAGACTTGATCAACTGTTTTTTCTGATTAATTAATCTAGAACAAGTAGGGCGTTGCAGCAAGCTTTCAGGATGTAATTTATTGGTAAAATTCTCTGTGATTTTTGTAAATAATTAAACAAAATGGGTTGTTATAACACCCTAGTGTCCTTATATATAACATATAATTGTTTATAATAAACTAATTGATTGTAAAACGTTGTTTCATTAAAAATAAATAAATAAAACACAGTGGTCAACTATCAAAGTAACTATATTCATCTGAATTACATCGTTCTTGTTCATCATATGTTAAAAAAACAAATATTCAATTGTTGGACCCTATATTATATATCTACTGAACTCATTGATTTATAGATTACAGACCCAAATACTGTTGGGGGTTCCTTTCATCTATTTTAATTAGAAAAGTTCCTCGTTAAAGTTATATGAATCGTTGAGGAACCGAAGGTCTACTTCAAACTTTAAAAATAGACTTTTTAGTAAACTTTTTGTTATTATTATAATTCCATGGTAAACTTTATTTCTAATAAGTCGTAATTTTATTAATCATATAAGGTCACGGTTACTTGTGACTGTTGCTTGAGGTTAGGAACGTAATTCTGCAGGTTTATGACGAAAAAAATTGGACCATAAAAAACAGGACAACGTTAAAAAACATGAGGAACAACGTAAACATAAGGTCGAAACAATTTGGAACGAACAACCATTTCAATTGCGAACGGGGCGGTTAAAGACCTCTGACGCCACCAAACCTTAGTTGAGTTGAATTAATGAATTTGGAGGTTCGTAGGTCGGCACCGTAACAACGTAGCAAAACCCAAACGAGGTGAAAAGCACCTACATAACAATAATCGGGGCACCGAACGACGGAGACGTGTCACAGCACGGGAACGCCTCCGTCGCCCCGACGCCCCAAACAAACTCTCATAACACAATAACAATGGATACTATACACTTGTTTGTTGTTAAAAAAATATACACTCTACAAAAGTCCGGTCACCACTACACGGAACTCTCGTTGGGGTGCGCCATGACGACGATGTCCGAGGGATAGACGTACTTCTTCCTGCGCAACAGCCTGGGCGATGGAGTCCGGTCGATGTTGGTGGCGTTGAGGCTGCTCAGCAGGGGCAGCTGTTCGGTGCGCGAGAAACAATCAAGAGTCCGATCGCCGCTCGACTTCGACGTGTCGTCGCTGGTGCGCAGACTTTGCTCGCTGGCCGTGTCGTCCTCCTTCTTCGCCGCCTCCTCGTTCAGGTGACGGTTCTTGGAGCTCAGTATCGACACTATGGGGCCCGTCGGAGTTGGCGGTGGCAGAGGTGGGAGCTTAGGGGGGTCCGACTTGCTTTTTTGGTTGTTGCGTCCCTTGAACAGCTTCCTCCACCTTATCGGCGACGGTGGGATGTCGTCGCAGCTGATCGTCGACACGGTCACCACCTAGAACAACGTTCCCACGTAAACTAGCCCTTGAGCACGTTGGGAAGCTGCTGCACAACTAGGGGGGGTGAAGCTGGGACTGAGGGAGATCGTTACCTGCGGATTGAAGGTGACATTTTTGGTGATATCAGAGGGGGTCCTGCAAACACTCCCGGAATCGATGCTGCTGCCAGTTTTGCTATGTTGATAATAATTCGATCTGTGTTCTTCGTCTAAACTAATGTCTATAGCTAAGTTAGATATTAAATCCGGATCGGCATTCGGACTACTTGGCGACAAGACCTGAAACTCAACCATGAATCATTGTCCTGAACATTTATGGCGACTCACCGGAGGATAGAACGGCGAGGAGGCTTTGAAGACGGATACGGGCGAATTATCACAGGCTTGCTCTTGGAGTAGGTCGAAGTGCGTCTCCAAGAAGTTGGATTCCGAGTTGAAGAACTCCTTGCAACCGGCGCTGGCCAGGACGTTGTCCAGAATGTCTTCGGCTGATTGGAACTCATCACTGTTCGGGCACTCCTCCTCACTGCACCAACAAACATTAACTAAACCCCCCAACGAGTATTTTAGTAAACTGGGCTTACCAACAGTTGGAGTCAGTGGTTTTGCACAGGCTGTCCGTGTTGGAACAGCACCTGTTACTGCTGGAAGCTGATTCGTAGCTCAGGTTGCTGCTGGACGAACTTTCCGTGTTGTTGTTGATGAACAGTCGGGTGAAGGTTTTGGCCTTTTGGAAGTTCCTCACGTTCCTGATGTCGTCGGCGCAGGTGCTCAGGCTGCCGATGATTTTGGGAGTCCTCCTCATCACCTGCAACCAACCATCATCACCCAGTGCGGCAAACGTTATCCCGGTTACCTTAGGAGTGTTGATCTCGACGATGACGCTGGTGGTGACCAAGCTGGCCCTGGAACTGATGCTGGACAGTTCCGACAGGCTTTCCGGACTGGCCAGGGGCGCCAGCCCGAACCAGTCGTCGTGTATCAAGTCCACTTTGCAAGCCGGACTTGTAGTCCGTTTCAAACTCAAACTGAAACTCTTGGTTAAAGGTCTGTGGTGCACTGGCACGATCGAGATCTGGTTGTTGTTCACCGGCGAGTCGCGTTTGCCGTCGAACGTTATTTTAGCACTGATCGGGCTCAACAGTTTGCTTTTGTTGTATTCACTGGTCAGGCACAGACTGCTGGGATGCGATTTGGTCGAATAGTACCCGTTGGTGACCGAGCTCGTGTTGCTGTCCGGACTTTGGAGCGAGGTAAACGACGTTTCGAGGAACAGATTGGGGTTGGAGGTGGTGGCTGTCCAATATTGGCTCGATGGTTCCGACGTCGAAGCCGAACGTTGCGGCTTCTTCGGTCCCGTTGTCGTTACAACCTGGAAAAAGATTATGCTCTTGGAAGTACACGTTTTTGTCTTTGTACGTGCTCTAGGTTTTGAATTTCAATAACTTTACTGTTAACAACAGTTGTGAAACCTGTGCCAAAAGCCGATAACTTAAAAGTAAATTAGCTGCTCGTTTTCCTGCGTTTTATCCAAACTACCGTACATATGCACCATGCTCGTAAATCGCCATGCTCAGCAAGCACCTCCTCCAAACCTCAACTTCTGAAGTTTCCCAAAGCTTGTATCAATGTTTTAGTTTGTACCTTGTGTGTGTTACATGCTTTTTTGCATCTAGTTTATTTATTAGCTTCAGCTTCGTGTACTGTATTCATTGTGTCAAGCTGCCAGGACTAAAGTTCAAGTAAATTAAGTACCTGGTGTACTGAACGTATGCAACTATGATTACAAGAGACCACTAGAATGTGGTCGAACAAGTAAAATCAACAAGTAATTATTAAAATAAAATAGTTTTGTTCATGGATACTGTACCTGGTGTCTGGTGGTGCAGGTTGATGTTCGAGTAGGGGACTGTCGCCCCTAACGGGACTGTCCCCCGTCTCCGTATTCCTCAATCTGTGACGTTCGTCCCTGCGATCGACCTACCGGACACACGGCATTTGTTTTTTGGCTCCACACACTCACAAAACTAGAAGACAGCCCGTAGACGGGGCGGTTTTGGGTGCGCATGCTCAGTGGGGCATGCAATGTTCGGGGTGGGTGGGGCTTAATGTTTCGATTGTACTGTTGGATGTTCCATGCTTGGTGATGGCACAACATTGATAAAACCATGAAACTTGTCGTTGTAACATTCCGAGGGCGGTCACAAAGCGGTGATTATAAATAATAGGGGGACGGGTGAAACGAGGTGTAAAATAAAATAGTCGAAAAATTAAAAAAACAATTTTATTAAAAACATAATCTACAAAATAAAAAACCGAAAGTCATTACACATAAAATTCGAGTACGAACAAAAATCAAATCACAGGAGTACTTGAGTATAAGAAAAACTCTAGAAAAAAACCCAGGTGAGTACCCGTTATCCGCTACACATTCGCAAATAATAATAATAACAACAACTAAACATGTAACTCTACAACTATATTTACCTAGGTTATGGAAGATCATTGATCTGCCACGGAAAGAATGCACACAGACATTGTTTACGTGTAGACCCCATGCAAATGCGTTTTTTTTTTGGAACTGGTAAAACATTGTCTAAGGCTAATTCGCATCCGGTTTGTTGGCTGGAACTAAACGTACCTTGTTCAAGGCGTCGAGCAACGTGTCCGGCATGTGATCCTGGATCATCACTGGCGAGATGAGGACCTCGTCGAAGTCGGTGTTGGCCGCCCAGAGGGCCTGGTAGACCGGATCACTCTTCGACAACGCTTGCCTGAGGAAATACAATCGAAATTAATTACGGTACTGCTGCGCCAAGGTCACAACTACATGCTCATGGGTACTTGGATGAGATGGAGTGTTGTTTGTGGACACAAAAGTATAAAAAAATACAGGGTTTAATTAATTTATAGTACGGTAGTGCTTCAGTCATGCCGGCTTATACTTTTATTATAACATGCTGAGGGATGGGGGTACTAAATTTTTACTGTTAACATATTATTACCTCCACTTTTTTTCATACTTTTGCCTGCAATATTGTAAAAGTGGTGTTAGTGTTTGATGACAAGCTGTATTAATGTTAGTAGCTGATGAACAGTGTAGTACTAGAACTATTTAAGCACTCAGGCCTTGAACATCTATTTGAAATAACTAAAATACTTACTGTCCTGTTGTGGGGTGCTGCCTGACAACATGCACTATCCTTCCAGGAGGATATAAAGGTTGATGAGTCGTTAAGGCTATGGAACTATCTGAAGGATGAATACCTAAAAATAAATCAACGTAAGTAATATGGTAGTTAGAAATGTGATGTCAGTACTTACCAACACACCTGGCGTGCTCTTTACTTCTCATGTATTCGCTAACATCCCTTTCGCCAGTGGACATTTCAACCGCCGACGTCGGCTGTGAACAACCACAGCAAATAATACTACAAGTAATAGTCTTCCACTTGGGATCAACCGATCGTTTGATAGCGTTGATCAAATCAGTCCGCAGCGTCTCCATTTGGTGCAGCCCGATCCTCGGTACCACATCCTTCCCCACCACCACCGAAATCGTAAACTCCTTGGTGTACTCGACCGCAGGCGCCGACAGCAGACCACCGGGCGGCGAGTAACAGTAACACAGAAGTGTGGGGTGTCGTTCCCTCAGAAGTATTCCCAGGATGCTGGCAGTACCGGCACCAAGTGAGTGGCCCACGATCACAATTTCGAAATCGTTGGTACCACGTTCCGGCCTGTAGTTTTGGGCCCGTTCCACCAGTTGTTCTTCGTCCAGCTTCTCCAGGATGTACTGGGCGGCCTGCACCATCCCCTTGTGACCCAGCCAGTCGTCCTTCTGTTGCGTCAAGGGTATGGGTTCGCCTTCGGCGTTTAAGTCCGTCAGGACGTCCTGGAAATGTTGTGTTTAATGAGGTTTGTCATTGTTAACGGGGTGTAAAACTGTTTACCTTCATGGAGAGGGTACCACGGATGCTGATGATGATTTTTCGTTTGTCATAGTCCAAGGCCACGAAGAACGGGGTTTGGCCCACGTCTACGTGATAAGTGGCGTAGATTATTTCAATATCTCCTACAAAATAAAGGTATAAAATTGGCACCAACTTTTGTAGGTGAAGTTTCTAAGTACCCATTTCCGTCAGTAACTTCAAGGCGGCGTAGTTGCACTTGCAACAGTTGTCATCCAAAATTTCGGCGTTGCCCGAACCCGATTGCTTCCTGCAAGGTATGCAACAGCAGTTCAAGCCAGCGCAAAGTCTGCACAGCCCCATCTTGTTGGTCATCAAGTAGATGGGCCAGTTGTACGCCCTCACCGCGAAGTAAGCGTAATGGATCACGTTCTCGAACTCGTTCAGGTCGGAACCGTCGTCGTGCAACGACAGGAACTGGGTCCGGGGCGTGATGGGGGCGCCTGACAGAAATTCGTACGTGTCGTTCTTCCTCTGCTCCACAATCGCCTTCTGTTCGATCTTCTGGAACTTACGCAACAGCACCAGACCCACCACCACGTCGGACGGCACCACGTCCAGGTCGCGGAAGTAGTCGGAGAATATGCGCGCGATGTCCGAGAAGGAGTTCCTGTTGCGGTCGGAGCCGGAGGAACAGCAGAACAGGAACCTGCATCTGTTGTGCCAGCTGTCTTCGTACGCCCTCAGTACTTTGCGTTGGCGCCAGTTTCTCGTGCTGCCCGACCGTTTGTACTGGAACTTCGATTCGGATTCGCGCATGCTGCGCTGGTACTGTTTCATCTTCACCCAGGAACGGCCGGCCGTGTCGTAGGTGCACCACACGGTTACCAACACCGACAGCAGGATGCACCAGTTGAAAACTACCATACCTGTGGATTTGATTTGTTAAAATAGGACTATGTGTTAAGGAATTTTAATTTACCTAATACAGTCTCTTTGGCTTTGTCGATTTCACAGTCTAAATAGTATTTTATTAACCAGGCTACGCCGGCGGAGAGCCAACCTGCTTCTACGAACATCACAGCTGGAAAAATCAACAGTTGGGATTAGTCTAGAATGGTTCAAATACAGAGTTGGGCAATGCTTCTAGGAAAATGCTTGAAAAGTACTCTTGATACTTTAGATTACTTTTAAGCATTATGATATAATGCTTGTCATATAAAACTCTTGACAAATTTTCAACGCTTTCCATATCCATGTACTCAAATATGCCTCCACCAATTTCTATGGACTTGAAGTCAGTACTACACTAGTTTAATTTTGTTTTCACAACTAGCAAAGACTCTGAAGGAAAATATTGTGCTTTCCACAGTTTTTGAAGGGTTTAGAAGTTTTTAGCAAATTACTAAGTACTTCTTGAAAAATATTTTTAA
The DNA here is from genome assembly GCF_024364675.1 of Aethina tumida. Classification (NCBI taxonomy): domain Eukaryota; kingdom Metazoa; phylum Arthropoda; class Insecta; order Coleoptera; family Nitidulidae; genus Aethina; species Aethina tumida. The sequence goes on along the minus strand of NC_065440.1, from coordinate 14,954,252 downwards.
GAATGTAATTTAATGGTCGTCACATAAAGCTCTTGACAAATTTTCAATGGTTTTCAGACACAATGAAGGTACTCAAATGTATCACCACTAATTTCTATGGACTTGAAGTCAGTACTACACTAGTTTAGTTTTGTTTTCACAACTAGCAAAGACTCTGAAGGAAAATATTGTGCTTTTAACACTTTTGGAAGGGCTTAGAAGTTTTTAGCAAATTACTAAGTACTTCTAGAGAAATAGAAGCTTTCTATAAGAAGGACACCATTTGGCACATTTACTTCAATGTGCTCAGTATTTCATGGTTAAAAAAGAGTAGCTGGTTGTTGGGTACCAGATAATGGAGCTTGAACATATGACAATAGAGTAGGTACTTCAAATTATTTTTAAGAATTGTGATGTAATGCTCGTCACATAAAGCTCTTGACAAATTTTCAATGGTTTTCAGGCACAATGAAGGTACTCAAATGTGTCTGCACTAATTTCTATGGACTTGAAGTCAGTACTACACTAGTTTAGTTTTGTTTTCACAACTAGCAAAGATTGAAGGAAAATATTGTGCTTCCCACACTTTTGGAAGGGTTTTGAAGTTTTTAGCAAATTACTAAGTACTTCTAGAGGAATAGAAGGTTTCTATAAGAAGGAGACCATTTGGCACATTTATTTCAATGTGCTGAGTATTTCATGGTTAAAAAAAGAATAGCTGGTTGTTGAGTACCAAATAATGGAGCTTGAACATATGACAATAGAGTAGGTACTTCAAATTATTTTTAAGAATTGTGATGTAATGCTCGTCACATAAAGCTCTTGACAAATTTTCAATGGTTTTCAGGCACAATGAAGGTACTCGTATGTGTCTCCACTAATTTCTATGGACTTGAAGTCAGTACTACACTAGTTTAGTTTTGTTTTCACAACTAGCAAAGACTCTGAAGGAAAATATTGTGCTTTCAACACTTTTGGAAGGGTTTAGAAGTTTTTAGCAAATTACTAAGTACTTCTAGATAAATAGAAGCTTTCTATAAGAAGGAGACCATTTGGCACATTTACTTCAATGTGCTCAGTATTTGATGGTTAAAAAAAAGAGTAGTTGGTTGTTGGGTACCAGATAATGGAGCTTGCACATATGTCAATAAAGTAGGTATTTCAAGTTACTTTTAAGAATTGTGATGTAATGCTCGTCACATAAAGCTCTTGACAAATTTTCAATGGTTTTCAGGCACAATGAAGGTACTCAAATGTATCTCCACCAATTTCTATGGACTTGAAGTCAGTACTACACTAGTTTTGTTTTCACAACTAGCAAAGACTCTGAAGGATAATATTGTGCTTTCCACACTTTTGGAAGGGTTTAGAAGTTTTTAGCACATTACTAAGTACTTCTAGAGAAATAGAAGCTTTATATAAGAAGCAGACCATTTGGCACATTTACTTCAATGTGCTCAGTATTTGATGGTTAAAAAAAAGAGTAACTGGTTGTTGGGTACCAGATAATGGAGCTTGCACATATGTCAATAGAGTAGGTACTTCAAGTTATTTTTAAGAATTGTGATGTAATGCTCGTCACATAAAGCTCATTACAAATTTTCAATGCTTTTCAGGCACAATGAAAGTACTCAAATGTACTTTCACCAATTTCTATGGAGTTGAAGTCAGTACTACACTAGTTTAGTTTTGTTTTTACAACTAGCAAAGACTCTGAAGGAAAATATTGTGCTTTCCACCCTTTTGGAAGGGTTTAGAAAATATTATGCTTTCCACACTTTTGGAAGGGTTTAGTAAATTACTAAGTACTTCTAAATTTCAATGCGCACTACACTAGTTTAGTATTTCTAGAGAACCATAAGCTTTTTACAAGAAATTTACTACTTTTACAAGAACTTTTTACTACTTTACATTTACAACAATAGAATAGATCAAACATCTTTTTAGAGTATATTGCCCAGATCTGGTTTATTGATATAGTACTTAGTCTGAGGTAGAGGATGTACTGCATGCTGGACCTTTGGGCTGTTTCTAAGATGCTGCCCCGCATCGCCACCACACAGATGGCGAACTCGACCGCCAGGGACAAGATCAGGATGACCAAGTAGACGAGGATGAGACACCACAGTAACAGAACACATTGCACACTCCGGTCGAAGTGGATCAGGAACAGGACGCAACCCAATATTATAGTCCTAAAATAAATAAAGTTAGTTTCGCAATGAATACCAAAGCGTCTCGTTTACAAGTTGTTACATTGAGTTAGGAACAAGTTCGAAGACACTTTGCCAAGAAGGTGGGGGCGCGTTAAATCGAGTAATTTCCCGTTCCCGCGGGACATTACCCGAAAACTGCTCTGGAAAATAGGAAAAAAACCTTGACCCCGAGCCCTTTTCAACCCCCATCGTTCACGTCCCGATACACAAACACCCGGGCTCATCCATTTCCATTCCACGTAAGGAACGTGCGACATCGGGCAAACACGAAGCCGGGGAGCAATAAATGCCGACGCGTCCCCGGGCAAAAATCGACATTTTAATAAATACCCCATCAAGATCGGTAAACGCGGTTAATAACGCACCCCCGAAACGCGCCCCGAGGGGGACGTGCGGAGCGTGGACAGTCGCCCCATCCATAAATCAAACGCGCGTGCATCGAAAATAAGAGACGATTTCGAAAAAACCGACTCCGCCGTCGGCAAACGGGGGATGGAAATTGGGGCGGAGCGTGAACTCTGACCTTTTCCCGCCTCGGGCCGTTCGATACGATGCGACTGCAGTTTCCACGCTTCGGATCCGGTTTGGCCCGTTACGCCCGCTCCGACGCCGCAACGGATTAATTCCGCCGTCTTTCTGATCGGCGGGAAAAAAAACAAATCAATCCGGCGGTGTGTCGCGCGCGTGAATCACGCGGCGGCCGATTCTTTCATTCATGTCACGCAGCGCCCGAGAATCCCGAATCGAGTTCCCGGAGCCGCCAGCAAAAGGGATTGTCCCCGATAAAAGGGACCAAGGACCCGTGTATCGATCATGCGAGGCTCCCGAAGGGGGTGTGGGGCGCGGGACCGGGGGTGCTGGTCCTCCGGTTGGGTTTTATGCCACAATGGACTTGATTATGCCGCCAAAAATTGTCGATTATTGCCGCCCGGGAGTTAATTGGCGTTCTTGAATTAACAGTTTTAATGGGAATTCTTGGATGTTGGCTTCGGCCGTTGTTTTAATGTGTTTTCGGTGAAACAGGGAATAGGGCAAGTGGATCTAGTGTCTCATTTGGTATCCTTTGAAGGTTATTTGAGTGTTAAAATCATAAAATCCAGACACAGCTCAGCATTCGTTTCACTTTTTTTGTGATTAAAGGATTCTTTCTTCCACTTCAATGAGTTTCAGAGGACAAATTGCTGGTTTAAAATTGCCAATCGAAAGAACCGGAGTCGAAGCAATGTCTGGAACTGTTGCAGAGCTAGATCTGAAGAGGGTCATGAATGACATGGTCCAGGAAGACGTCCAGTGATAAACGAACGTCAAGACTGCCATCTTTAAACTTTAGAACTTTAGCTCTACGAAATCCCTTTGTGACCACTCATACAATTGTCAACCAATGATTTATGAAAAAAGGAAGACTTATTACAATTTGAAGTGTTTACTATAGAATCTGGACTTTTAGACTTAGTTTTTTCTGTCTCTAGTTTGTGGTACCTCTCATCATCGCCATCAAATATTGGAGTGGTGAAAAATGACAGCTTTAGGATGTGGAATGGAGTGAGGTCGTCTTCAGAGATGAGTCCCGATTTTGTAAAGGAATAAAACACACAGATCTAGCCTCTAATTTTAACAAAATTTGGTACCCTTTGAAGGTTATTTGAGTGTTAAAATAATTAAATCCAGATACAGCTCAGCATTCATTTCACTTTTTTGTGTTTAAAGGATTCTTTCTTCCACTTCAATGAGTTTCAGAGCACAAATTACTGGTATAAAATTGCCAATCGGAAGAACTGGAGTCGAAGCACTGTCTGGAACTGTTTGCAAAGCTAGATATGAAGAGGGTCATGAATGACATGGTCTAGGAAGACGTCCAGAGACAAACGAACGTCAAGACTGTTACATTTAAACTTTAAAATTTTAGTTCTACAAAACCCCTTTGTGACCACTCATACAATTGTCAACCAGCGATTTACAGAAGAAGGAAGACCTATTACTGTTTGAAGTGTTTATTATAGAATCAGGACTTTTAGACTTAGTCCTTACTGTCTCCAAGTTGTGCTTCCTCTCATTATCGGCATCAAAGATTGGAGTGGTGAAGAATGACAGCTTTAGGATGTGGAATGGAGTGAGGTCGTCTTCAATGACGAGTCCCGATTTGGTAAAGGAATAGAACACACAGATCTAGTCTCCAATTTTTACACAATTTGGTACCCTTTGAAGGTTATTTGAGTGTTAAAATAATAAAATCCAGATACAGCTCAGCATTCATTTCACTTTTTTGTGTTTAAAAGATTCTTTCTTCCACTTCAATGAGTTTCAGAGGACAAATTGCTGGTTTAAAACTGTCAATCGAAAAAACCGGAGTCGAAGCAATGTTTGGAACTGATGCAAAGGTAGATCTGAAGAGGGTCATGAATGACATGGTCCAGGAAGACGTCCAGAGATAAACGAAAACAAGACTGCCACCTTTAAACTTTACAACTTTAGATCTACGAAATCCCATTGTGATCATTCATACAAATGTCAACCAGTGATTTACAGAAGAAGGAATACTTATTACTGTTTGAAGTGTTTATTATAGAATCAGGACTTTTAGACTTAGTCCTTACTGTCTCCAGTTTGTGTTTCCTCTCATCATCGCCATCAAAGATTGGAGTGGTGAAGAATAACAGATTTAGGATGTGGAATGGAGTGAGGTCGTCTTCAGTGATGAGTCCCGATTTGGTACACTTTAAAGGTTATTTGAGTGTTAGAATCATAAAATAGAGACACAGCTCAGCATTCACTTCACTTTTATTGTGTTTAAATGATTCTTTCTTCCACTTCAATGAGTTTCAGAGGACAAATTACTGGTTTAAAATTGCCAATCGAAAGAGCCGGAGTCGAAGCAATGTCTGGAACTGTTGCAGAGCTAGATCTGAAGAGGGTCATGAATGACATGGTCCAGGAAGACATCCAGAGACAAACGAACGTCAAGACTGCCACCTTTAAACATTAGAACTTTAGCTCTACGAAATCCCTTTGTGACCACTCATGCAATTGTCAACCAATGATTTATGAAAAAAGGAAGACTTATTACAATTTGAAGTGTTTACTATAGAATCTGGACTTTTAGACTTAGTTTTTTCTGTCTCTAGTTTGTGGTACCTCTCATCATCGCCATCAAATATTGGAGTGGTGAAAAATGACAGCTTTAGGATGTGGAATGGAGTGAGGTCGTCTTCAGAGATGAGTCCCGATTTTGTAAAGGAATAAAACACACAGATCTAGCCTCTAATTTTAACAAAATTTGGTACCCTTTGAAGGTTATTTGAGTGTTAAAATAATTAAATCCAGATACAGCTCAGCATTCATTTCACTTTTTTGTGTTTAAAGGATTCTTTCTTCCACTTCAATGAGTTTCAGAGCACAAATTACTGGTATAAAATTGCCAATCGGAAGAACTGGAGTCGAAGCACTGTCTGGAACTGTTTGCAAAGCTAGATATGAAGAGGGTCATGAATGACATGGTCTAGGAAGACGTCCAGAGACAAACGAACGTCAAGACTGTTACATTTAAACTTTAAAATTTTAGTTCTACAAAACCCCTTTGTGACCACTCATACAATTGTCAACCAGCGATTTACAGAAGAAGGAAGACCTATTACTGTTTGAAGTGTTTATTATAGAATCAGGACTTTTAGACTTAGTCCTTACTGTCTCCAAGTTGTGCTTCCTCTCATTATCGGCATCAAAGATTGGAGTGGTGAAGAATGACAGCTTTAGGATGTGGAATGGAGTGAGGTCGTCTTCAATGACGAGTCCCGATTTGGTAAAGGAATAGAACACACAGATCTAGTCTCCAATTTTTACACAATTTGGTACCCTTTGAAGGTTATTTGAGTGTTAAAATAATAAAATCCAGATACAGCTCAGCATTCATTTCACTTTTTTGTGTTTAAAAGATTCTTTCTTCCACTTCAATGAGTTTCAGAGGACAAATTGCTGGTTTAAAACTGTCAATCGAAAAAACCGGAGTCGAAGCAATGTTTGGAACTGATGCAAAGGTAGATCTGAAGAGGGTCATGAATGACATGGTCCAGGAAGACGTCCAGAGATAAACGAAAACAAGACTGCCACCTTTAAACTTTACAACTTTAGATCTACGAAATCCCATTGTGATCATTCATACAAATGTCAACCAGTGATTTACAGAAGAAGGAATACTTATTACTGTTTGAAGTGTTTATTATAGAATCAGGACTTTTAGACTTAGTCCTTACTGTCTCCAGTTTGTGTTTCCTCTCATCATCGCCATCAAAGATTGGAGTGGTGAAGAATAACAGATTTAGGATGTGGAATGGAGTGAGGTCGTCTTCAGTGATGAGTCCCGATTTGGTACACTTTAAAGGTTATTTGAGTGTTAGAATCATAAAATAGAGACACAGCTCAGCATTCACTTCACTTTTATTGTGTTTAAATGATTCTTTCTTCCACTTCAATGAGTTTCAGAGGACAAATTACTGGTTTAAAATTGCCAATCGAAAGAGCCGGAGTCGAAGCAATGTCTGGAACTGTTGCAGAGCTAGATCTGAAGAGGGTCATGAATGACATGGTCCAGGAAGACATCCAGAGACAAACGAACGTCAAGACTGCCACCTTTAAACATTAGAACTTTAGCTCTACGAAATCCCTTTGTGACCACTCATGCAATTGTCAACCAATGATTTATGAAAAAAGGAAGACTTATTACAATTTGAAGTGTTTACTATAGAATCTGGACTTTTAGACTTAGTTTTTTCTGTCTCTAGTTTGTGGTACCTCTCATCATCGACATCAAAGATTGGAGTGGTGAAGAATGACAGCTTTAGGATGTGGAATGGAGTGAGGTCGTTTTCAGTGATGAGTCCCGATTTGGTAAGGGAATAGAACACACAGATCTAGACTCCAATTATAACAAAATTTGGTACACTTTAAAGGTTATTTGAATGTTAAAATTATAAAATAGAGACACAGCTCAGCATTCACTTCACTTTTATCGTGTTTAAATGATTCTTTCTTCCACTTCAATGAGTTTCAGAGGACAAATTACTGGTTTAAAATTGCCAATCGAAAGAGCCGGAGTCGAAGCAATGTCTGGAACTGTTGCCGAGCTAGATATGAAGAGGGTCATGAATGACATGGTCCAGGAAGACATCCAGAGACAAACGAACGTCAAGACTGCCACCTTTAAACATTAGAACTTTAGCTCTACGAAATTCCTTTGTGACCACTCATGCAATTGTCAACCAATGATTTATGAAAAAAGGAAGACTTATTACAATTTGAAGTGTTTGCTATAGAATCTGGACTTTTAGACTCAGTTCTTACTGTCTCCAGTTAGTGCTTCCTCTCATCATCGTCGTCAAAGATTGGAGTGGTGAAGAATAACAGCTTTAAGATGTGGAATGGAGTGAGGTCGTCTTCAGTGATGAGTCCCGATTTGGTAAGGGAATAGAACACACAGATCTAGTCTCTAATTTTAACACAATTTGGTACCCTTTGAAGGTTATTTGAGTGTTAAAATCATAAAATACAGACACAGCTCTGCATTCATTTCACTTTTATCGTGTTTAAATAATTCTTTTTTCCACTTCAATGAGTTTCAGAGGACAAATTGCTGGTTTAAAATTGTCAATCGAAAGAACCGGAGTCGAAGCACTGTCTGGAACTTCCGGAGAGCTGTATCTGAGGAAGGTCATGAATGACACGTTTCAGGAAGACAAACGAATATCAGAACTTGAACGTGAATAATCTCTTACAACCCTTTATTAAAACGAATCAATGGAGTCCGACCATTGAATCCCCGTTCTATTTTCTGTGTCACCGAACCTAGTTAGTGGCATCAACACCCACATTGTGAAACCAGCATGAAAACACCTCAATCCAGGTACACGTTCGTTAAATCCCACCACCATGGACGCACACCACTCACAAAGACCATTGTCGGGCATCAATGGTCCCGCGATCGATGCGCAGCATCCCATTCATCTTGTCCGCTTTAATTTTGAATGAGCCGCATAAACTGCACCCGAATCAAATTCGGGAATTGCATGAGTCACACTTGGGGAGTTTGATCCCGGTTATTTATGTGGATGCGGGGGACGATGGAATCGTGAATTATTAAGCGGTGCAAAGTGGTCCGTGTGTCTTGAAATGTTGCCCGTTTAGTGCGAATGAATGGGGGGAGGGTTGCAGTTCGAGTGTCGGGGGTTTAAACTCCCCGATCGGGGCCCGGTTATGATTGTAAGTCTGGTAAGCCGCTTTTGACTGATGCGCCTTTCGGCGGCGGAGCCGATTCGGCGATTTATAAGGTCAACGGTGACAAATTGACGTGTTGATATTGCGATTTGGGTTTTTAATTTACGACGACGTGACGGACGGACGTTTCCTTAAACGGTCGACGGGTGTCTAAGGTTCAGGGATCGGACGTGTTGGTATCAATGTTAATGCAAGACCTTTTGTGTAAACGTCCTTTGTTTGAAATTATGCAAAAGAGATTGTAATTATCACGTTTTGCATAAATCACACGGTGCTAACGTTTCGACGGTCGTAAAAAAGAAATGCTACGTCTTATCGTCGTAATATTTGACGAGGTGGGCGAGAATTTAAATGGAGAATTTACGACGGTTTTAGGAGACGTGTTTACTACGGTCGCGACGTGAAAAAGTCCGGATGAAAATTTAAAGGGATACGCGTCGCACGTAACTCTTGAAAACTTACTTAATATCAGGAATCGAGGTTTCCTCCATTATTATCATTTATTTCTCACTTAATTCATATCACATCATAAGTTAATATTTTGTAATGAAAAATTAATTCAGATTATAATCTGTAATAAGATAAGTTAAGAATTTTCTGTTTTATTTAAGCAAAATATTTATTAATCATTAAATTTACATTTTATCACAATTATCTAAATTCATAATATTAATTTTGTTGATTTTTTAGAATAATAATTCTTTATATTTCAATGAATAAAACTGATTACAATTTGCAATTTAAGAACTATTTAGTTAATTTATTTATCGCATATTTTCTTTAAAATGAGTAAAATGTCTTTTATTATTTAATTTTACAATATTTTTTCTTTAATTTTTTAAATTTATATATAATTTTTGTTTTTTTTTTAGAATAATAGTATGTTTTTTATTAAGAACACTGATTATTATTTAAACTATATATAATTTAAGAATTATTTGAATAATTTTACAATATTTTTACCTCAATTGTTTAAATTTATAATAAAATTTTTGTTAATTTTTTAGAATAACAATTTGATTTTTATTATTAAGACTGATTATAATTTAAAATAAAGTTAATTTAAGAATTATTTGGGTAATTTTGTAGCTTACACCTTCTTTAACTATGGAAGATCTCTTTAAAATAAGTAAAATATGTTTTATTATTCAATTTTACAATATTTTTTCCTTAATTATTTAAATTTATAATAAATTTTTTGTTGATTTTATAGAATAACAATTTGTTTTTTGTTATTAAGACTGATTATATTTTAAAATAAAGTTAATTTAAGAATTATTTGGGTAATTTTTTAGCTTACACCTTCTTTAACTATGAAAGATCTCTTTAAAATAAACAAAATATTTTTTGTTATTGAATTTAACAATATTTTTTCTTTAATTATTTAAATTTATAATATAATTTTTGTTGATTTTTTAGAATAACAGTTTGATTTTTGTTATTTAGACTGATTATAATTTAAAATAAAGTTCATTTAAGAATTATTTGGGTAATTTTTTAGCTTACACCTCCTTTAACTATGAAAAATCTCTTTAAAATAAGCAAAATATTTTTTATTATTCAATTTTACAATATTTTTTCCTTAATTATTTAAATTTATAGTAAAATTTTTGTTTATTTTTTAGTATAACAATTTGATTTTTGTTATTAAGACTGCTTATAATTTAAAATAAAGTAAATTTAAGAAATATATGGGTAATTTTTTAGCTTACTCCTTCTTTAACTATGAAAGATCTCTTTAAAATAAGTAAAATATTTTTTAATATTCAATTTTACAATATTTTTTCCTTAATTATTTAAATTTATAATAAATTTTTTGTTGATTTTCTAGAATAACAATTGAATTTTCATTATTAAGACTGATTATAATTTAAAACAAAGTTAATTTAAGAATTATTTGGGTTTTTTTAGCTTACACCTTCTTTAACTATGAAAGATCTTTTTAAAATAAGCAAAATATTTTTTATTAATCAATTTTACAATATTTTTCCCTTAGTTATTTAAATTTATAATAAAATTTTTGTTTATTTTTTAGTATAACAATTTGACTTTTGTTATTAAGACTGCTTATAATTTAAAATAAAGTAAATTTAAGAAATATTTGGGTAATTTTTTAGCTACTCCTTCTTTAACTATGAAAGATCTCTTTAAAATAAGTAAAATATTTTTTAAAATGCAATTTTACAATATTTTTTCCTTAATTATTTAAATTTATAATAAATTTTTTGTTGATTTTCTAGAATAACAATTGAATTTTCATTATTAAGACTGATTATAATTTAAAACAAAGTTAATTTAAGAATTATTTGGCTAATTTTTTAGCTTACACATTATTTATCTACGAAAGGTCTCTTTAAAATAAGCAAAATATTGTTTATTATTTAATTTAACAATATGTTTTCCTTAATTATTTAAATTTATAATAAAATTTTTGTTGATTTTTTAAAATAACAATTTGATTTTTGTTATTAAGACTGATTATAATTAAAAATAAAGTTAATTTAAGAATTATTTGGGTAATTTTTTAGCTTACTCCTTCTTTAACTATGAAAGATCTTTTTAAAATAAGTAAAATATGTTTTATTATTCAATTTTACAATATTTTTTCCTTAATTATAATAATTAATTTGATTATAATTTAAAATAAATTTAATTTAAGAATTATTTGGATAATTTTTTAGTTTACATCTTCTTTAACTACGAAAAACCTCTTTAAAATATACAAAATATTTTTTATTATACAATTTTACAATATTTTTCCCTTAATTATTTAAATTTATAATTAAATTGTTTTTGATTATTTAGACTAACAATTTGATTTTTGTTATTAAGATTGATTATAATTTAAAATAAAGTTAATTTAAGAATTATTTGGGTAATTTTTTAGTTTACACCTTCTTTAACTATGAAATATGTCTTTAAAATAAGCAAAATATTTTTTATTATTCAATTTTACAATATTTTTTCCTTAATTATTTAAATTTATAATTAAATTACTGTTGATTTTTTAGAATAACAGTTTGATTTTTGTTATTAAGACTGATTATAATTTAAAATAAAGTTAATTTAAGAATTATTTGGGTAATTTTTTAGCTATAAAAGATCTCATTAAAACCATTATTTGGAAATATTTTAGCTGTAAAAGATCTCATTAAAGTAAGCAAAATATATTTTATTATCTAACTTTTCAATATTTTTTCTTTGATTATTTACATTTATGTATAATTTTTGTTGATATTGTAGAACAGATTGTTTTTTTATTAATAAGACTGATCATAATGTGAAATGAACTACATAACTGTGAAATATAAATAAAATAAACAACATATAAGTGTAGATAAATATTAATATAATAAGTTTGTGATCATTATTATTAATATCAGACATTTAACAACACTGCTGAACACAAAATAAGTTTCAGCACGTCCAACCTCGCAATTAAAACAAACTAGAGCACAGGTCAACGAATTTCCACGGCCCACGAACTTCCTTAATACATCCACCGTTCTTAAAGGTCTTCGCGTGAAACCCTTCCAACCTAACAACCACACACACATACATATAATCGATCCAAGACTCACCATATAAGATGCACGGTGAACAGGAACGCACCGGGAACGACCAGATCATCGGAACCGACACTCCACCGCCTCCTGAACACCACGATCCCCGGCATTTTCACCCCTTCACCAGTCACATTAGCTGTCCATCACCGGATGTACGCACTGGTCAGTACTTGAACTTGTCGCCCGGCTTCATCGTGTCATGCTGCCGTTGCGGACCTGCAAAACGTACTCGATGAACGATTTTTTGGTACCGGACGCCCCGTCTAAACTTATCGTGGTGGAGATAAGTTCGGTGTGTTAAGCAGGCGCACGACCTTCGGACGCGATAAGCATTAAATGCACTCAAAGGGGTTCTGTGTAAGCAGATAAAGTGAAGTGTGTTACCTAAAAGTAACGGGCCACTCGATAATGGCACAAGATATAGTCGGGGGTGGCTGCGTTTAATTGATTTAAATCCCCCTGATGTACTTAATTTGTTTCAACACGAAGAAGTCAATCGGGAACGGGAGAAAACAAACAAAACTTTATGATTTTTAATTCGGCTATTGACTTGCCCGTCGAAAATAGACGGCGATAAATCGGGGTCTAAATTTAGTTGGCCCCTAAAAGTGAATCCGGTAAACTTGGCAGTGAAATGTGTACCATAAACAATTCGTTAAGTGTCCGTTTCATAATTCAACTTGTTAATTAAAGGCGGCACTTGATCAGTGACGAAAAAAATAATCCAAGATAAAACCTGCACTTAAGACCACAATCCAATTAATTTTGTGCCAGTCGATTATCTTTATGTATTTTATGTCGTTGTGGCACGCGAGTATCGTTTCGTAAATTGTTTATTTGCGACTATTGTTGACGTAATGTTGTATTGGAAAAAATATAAAATTCGTTGTTGGGGTTTTTGGGGTCAAGATTATCCAGATGGATTTGGACGTCAGTTCAGATTACTGTCGGTTATTTTAGTATTTTTGCTCATTGACTTCCGTTCAACTAAATATTTATACGAGTTTGATGGTTCATAAAGCTGTAGTTGTTGTTTAGACAAGTTTATTTTTGTACGCACTTTAAAAAAATGATAATATACATTTAAACATTAAGTCGTAATATGTTGGTTTTAAGATAAAAGTGAGAGTGATAATGAAAATGAGTTGTCAAAATTATCAATAGTAAACTGAACTTGTTAAAACAAATTTTGTTTGTAATATTCGTGGATTTCCCTACTAATATTTGTATAGTACTATATAGTGTGGATTAAAAAAATAAATTACTTTTTATGTTTTAGATTATTTGTTATAAAGAAATTGTTTAATAAAATAAATTCTGAACCATTTAGTGACATTTAGATCTTATTACTTAAAGTTTTTACATTAATTTAGCTCATTTTTATAGAAAACATGTTATTGTAAATTAATGAATTTAGTTTAATTTAATTTAGGTCATTATAAAATTAAGGGAGTCACCTTTTAAAACGGTTGACACAACGTGAACATTCGAATTTATTACAAAAAGTGTGTAATTTGGACCCCTAATAACTTCCAATAATTACTAAAAGTTTTAACAGTTATTTAACTCAATTTAACAAACATAAAAATGAAATTTTGACATTCGTAATAACCTCCAACAGTTACTTAAAAGTTTTTACCTTGATTTATTACATTTTTATAGCTAAAAATATTACTGTAAGTAAATAAATTTAGTTTAATTTAATTTAGGGCAAGTCAGGTCATTATAAAATTAAGAAAGTCACATTTTAAAACGTCTGACACAATGTTTAAAACGTGACCATTCGAATTTATTACATAAAATGTGTAATTTTGACATTCATAGTAACTTCCAACGGTTATTTGAAGTTTTAACAGTGGTTTAACACAATTTAACAAACAAAATTTTATTGTAAGTCAATAAATTTAGCTTAATTTAATTTAGGGAAAGTCAGGTCATTATAAAATTAAGGAAGTCACATTTTAAAACGTCTGACACAATGTTTAAAACGTGACCATTCGAATTTATTACATAAAATGTGTAATTTTGACATTCATAGTAATTTCCAACGGTTATTTGAAGTTTTAACAGTGATTTAACACAATTTAACAAACATAAAAATGTAATTTTGACATTCATAATAACTTCCAACAGTTACTTTAAAGTTTTTAAGTAATTTATCTCATTTTCGTAGCTAAAAATATTACTGTAAGTCAATAAATTTAGCTTAATTTAATTTAGGCCAAGTCAGGTCATTATAAAATTAAGGAAGTCACATTTTAAAATGGCTGACACAATGTTTAAAACGTGACCATTCAAATTCATTCAACAATTGTTTAAAAGTTTTTACATTGATTTATCACATTTTTATAGTTAAAAATATTAATGCAAATCAATGAATTTAGTTTAAGATTAAGTGTGGTCATTATAAAATTTGAAGTCACCTTTTAAAACAATGACTATAATAGTTTTTTAATTATAATTTATAATAATTTAAATAATTTTTATCTCAAACATGGTTCATATTAAAAAACTAAACACAAAAATGTCGTACCAAAAAATGATAATTTTGCATTGATTACACCACACACAAAAATGTCGTTGTGGTATCATATGGTTTATATTAAAAAATGATAATTTACATTGATTACACTAAAGACAAAAATTTACTAAAAAATGATAATTTTGCATTGATTACACCACACACAAAAATGTCGTTGTGGTTTTACAGTGAATTTAGTTTAATTTAATTCAGATTAGGTATGGTCATCATAAAATTTAAAAGGTGGCGTTTTGTAACAGCTGAAACAACGTTTAAAACGTGACCATTAAACTTCATCAGAAAAATACTGTAATTTTGTGATTTATCACATTTTTATAGTTAAAAATTTTATTGTAAATCAATGGATTTAGTTTAATTTAATTCAGATTCAGTGTGGTCATTATAAAATTTAATAAGTCACCTTTTAAAACAGCTGACACAATAATTGATATTCAAAATAACATCTAACAGTTATTTGTCTTTGTAGTGATTTATCACAATTTTATACAGAAAAGTATTACAGTGATCAATCAATTTAGCTTAATTTAATTTAGGTGAAATCAGGTCATTATAAAATTAAAGACGTCACATTTTAAAACACATAAATCAACGGATGCCATTTGATTTAATTAAGATTGAGTGTGGTCATCATAAAATTTAAAGTCATATTTTAAAATAATTGAAACAATATTTAAAAAGTGACCGTTGTTTTTGTTAATATTTTAAATAACATTTTGTTTTTTTAATCAAGCAGGATCTGTATAAAATAAATAAGATATATACTATTTAAGTAATTTTTTATCTTAAACATTTTTTTAATCAAGCAGGATCCGTATAAAATAAACAAAACAGTTTGTACATGATTCACACTAAAAATGATAATTTGTATTGATTACACTTCACACAGAATGTCGTTGTGGTATCTTAAATAATTAGTTAGGATTAAGATAAACGTGACATAAATGACCATGAAGATGGTTCACTGCAAAAATTATCAGCAATAAATATATACTTATTATATAACAATAAAATTATTGCTTTAAAACTGTGAACTTGCAAAATAATTAATGACAATTTAGTTGCAGATTATGTTTAAAGAAAGCACTTCCTTGTTATTATTGTTATTTTAATTTCATTAACCATATAAAACAACAAATAAATGATTTAAAATAAACCCTAGTGTGATCCATTCGGATGTTATTTATTATTAACAAAAATCAATACCAAATTAGGTTATTGTGAATTCAGAAACACATGTAACAAATGGGAAGTGAACGCTTAAACTTTGACATTAATTGTGAAGGCTTTGACATTCAAAACAACTTCCAACAATCACCTTAAGAAATTTGGATGTTTTAACACAATTTTATTGTTAACAAATCAAGATAATTAATTTAATTTAATTAAGTTCCGGTCAAGTGAGGTCATTATAAAATTAAAAAAAGGGTCACGTTTTAAAAACAGCTGAAACAACATTTAAAACGTGACCACTCAGGATTTGGGTGAGGAAAGATGTGTTTTTTTATTTTATTTTATTGTTACATGTGTGCTGTAGAAGCAGAACAAATCGATCTTTGTATTTATAGAACTTCATCGACAAAGTCATTTAATAAAGTGTGTGAACAACAGAAAAACATTTCAAACGTTTGAAGAAAAAATACTGAAAGATCTAATTTAATATTAAGTGTGTTCAATCAATAAGGAATTGGGTTAATTTAAAAATTTATACCCCAATTACAACCGCAAGAAAGAAGTGATGCAAGTGAATGGGGTGATAAGTAACAAACGGGGGTTGAAATGAGACGACAACACAAATTTAAAGATGTTACAGCCCGAAATCCACCTTAAAACTTGTGCAGTGACCGTCTTTCAGTCACGACCCAACTAATCAACGAAAACAACAGCCACAACAGTCGCAGGCTGCTGCGACAACCCCCTTTAAAATAAATTAAATTAAATTAAATTAAATTCAGCACTCACACACAAACACACGCAACGGATACGTACGGAATGTCCCGTGCGACACATGACGCACCAGCAGGGTAACACCGTGACAGAGTTAACTCGTGAAACAACCCCCGCACACTCAGTCTCCACCGGACGTTGATGCGAAAACGGTAATTCGACGTGTGCACTGCGTACGGCTCGGGCACGGACTGGCGTCGGGCTGCCCGCTGGTGACGGGCGTACGTGCCGGACGAGGACGGACGGATGGGCCGGGGCGGCGGTGGGAGCGAGCTGGCGGCGACGCCGCGACGCTCCGGCGGAGGGGTGCGAGCTGCGCACGCGCCCGACGGGGGTGGCTGCAGGCGGAATCGTGGTTGCCGATTTTGGCATTGTTGTTTCGATGGATGTTCGCTAATTTCTTGTTTTTGATGTTGCTATGAATTTGCTAACGGTAATTTTTGGCGTCTAGGTTAAGTTTTATGTGATAAATTCGCGAACGTTTGTACGGTTGAATGTCGGCGTTTGAATTTATTGTGTGGTTGCTTATCATCAAAGTAAATACATAAATAAATATGTGACAACTATGAATGTAAATATACCAATTTATTTGTGCATAACTATAATGCTGAATATAAAAATCGGTGTTTCACTTGGATAATTTAAATTGTGTAATCTGGGTTGCCTATTATTATTACCATGTATAACAAATACAAGAATAAATTTTTGAATGTTATAATTTGTATTAATTGAACACTATTATTAAATAAAAGTTAACAGATTTTTTATATAAAAATATAACAAATGAGTTATTTTCGCAATATGAGAAAATTATTTCACTTCATTGGCTAATTGTCATTATTTTTTACAGTATAGTTAAAATAAATAATTAATTCTAATTAATTAAAACTAAGAGGAACATTAAATAGGTCAATTAAAAAAAGGAAAAGTATATTAAAATATTCCAAAAGCATTCAATGCTGTTGGAAATCAATTTTTTATCATTTTAATTGAAATAATAAATTGTACAATAAAATAATAAATAGTATTATTCAATAAATATTTAATAATTAATATAAATGTTTAATTTTTTAAGGAGGTAAATTTTTATGTTGATAATCTGAACAATAAATCCATTTTAAAATATTAAATAATTTTAAAAACTGTGGATTGGAAATTATTTTAGAAAAATATTCTAAAATATTAAAGTAAAATATTACAGTATGGTTAAAATAAATAACTAATTCTAATTAAAACTAAGAGAAACATTAAACTGGCCAATTAAAAAAAGAAAGAATGTACTCAAATATTCCAAAAGCACTCAATAAATGTTGGAAATCAATTTTTCAACATTTTATTTGAAGTAATAACTTATACAATAAAATAATAAATAATAATACTCAATAAATATTTAATAATCAATATAAATGCTTATTTTTTTAAGGTTGATAATTTTTGTCTTGACAATAAATACATCTTGAAATATTAAATAAATTTAAAAACTGTGGATTGGAAATTATTTTAGAAGTATATTCTAAAATATTAAAGTAAAATATTACAGTGTAGTTAAAATAAATAATTAATTCTAATTAAAACTAAGAGAAACATTAAACTGGTCAATTAAAAAAAGAAAAAATGTACCAAAGTATTCCAAAAGCACTTAATAAATGTTGGAAGTCAATTTTTCAATATTTTATTTGAAATAGTAACTTATACAATAAAATAATAAGTAATATTAGTCAATAAATATTTAATAATTAATATAAATATTTAATTTTTGAGGTGAATAATTTTTATGTTGATAATCTGAACAATAAATCCATCTATATAATATAAAATAATTTTAGAAACTGTTGATTGGGAATTAAACACCTTAATTATTAAATATTATTTTGAAAAAATATTCTAAAACAATAATCTTTTATTTGAAATAATGATTAAAATTAATATTACTTTTTACAGTATAATTAAAATAATTAATTCTAATTGTTACCAAAATAAAAATTTCTTAAAATATTCTAGAAGCATTCAATTTATGTTGAACTTAATATTTCGACATTTTATTTTAAATAACACATTATATTCGAAGTAAAGAGTTATATAATACAATAAAAAATAATATTACAATACACCACATCAATAATTCATACAAAAGTTTGTTTACTGTGGATTATCTTTATCTTGACAATTTGACAAGAATCCTCTTTAATATAACAATTTAAAATTATATAATAGATTAAGAATTATTTACTTAATATATCAAAATTGATTTAACAATAAGAATATTATGTTGTTTTATCTCAGATCTTAGGAATATATTCAATGTTATTTTTTTATAAGTATACTTAGATTTACCGTTAATTCTGAGAACCATGATAAATATTAAATTAATCAACTATTAAATTCCCAAAAGATTCAGTGTCTATTGGAAATTAAAATAATTACTTCACACTCCCCAACAAATCAAAAGGTGTTACAGAATTTAAAATCACAGTAACCCGTGAGGTATTAATAATTGTTATATGTAACGTTTAAAACTGTCCAGAGTCTAAGCCACATCATAAATATTTAATATAATCATTTATAGATGTAGATGACCGTCGATTTAATTCTGATTAGAATATATAAATTATCAATTATAAAAGTAAGAATGCGTTAAAATATTCAGTGATTGTTGGGTGTTAATATAAATATTTAAACATTCTCAGCTTATTTTGTCATAGTTTAATCTAGTTAAATGTTTTCTCAATTTCAAATCATAATAACTTAATCAGTAAGTACATTTTTCAAATACTCCAAGTAATAAATCTAAAATAAAAAACAGTGTTATTTTAATAAATTACATTTATTTCCGGAAATGATGTACAGCATTTGAAAATAAAAGGAATGACAAAACCTAATCAAAAACGGAAAATAATAATTTACAAAAAAATAATAAATCGTATCACAATCGAACGTCTAAAATTAATGTGCCTAAAATTAGTATGACTAAAAACAATAAAATTAAAAAAAAAAAACGAAAATAGAACACAAGTACAGAACAGAGGGGGAAGATTGATTCGTTTACAGGATAAAAAAATATATTCTTACTAATTTACTGTTGTATGTATAAAATTAACAAATCTAATTTCGTGTGGTTCTGAACATTAATAAATAATACAATATTCGTTTTTTTTCTTAGTGTGCGTTAATTATCAATTAATTTAGGCTTTTGGCGTGGTGGCCGGCTCCTCGGGTACCGGTGCCACGGTCGGGATTTCCGGGTACTCCAGCTTGGCACCCTCCTCGCACTTGAAGACGGGGCAGCAGCCGGGGAATGGGGCAGTCTTGTTGGTCTTTTCTGTAATCAAACGTTTAATTAAATTATCAAACATTAGTGTCGGTTATAAGGACGAACCTTCGTCAAGTTTGCACTTGTCGTTGGCCAATGGAAGTGGTCCGCAGTCTTCGACCAGCTCAAGAAGACGTGGTGGCTTGTCCTCGGAGACGACGCAGGTGGAGCGGCCGCAGAACGGGGTCAGTTCCCAGGTCTTGCCCGGTTCGACGGTGGCACAGCGTGTTGAGGCGAAACACATGCCGGGGAAGTCTGTAAAATCATAAATATTAATAATTAATTGACCACGTGTAATATGGGTTGCCTACTGTTGGCCTCAGTTTTAATTAAAATTCAATCAACATGCTTCAAACACTAATTAAGAGAACATTCCATCAAGTAAAAATATACAT
The DNA here is from genome assembly GCF_024364675.1 of Aethina tumida. Lineage (NCBI taxonomy): Eukaryota > Metazoa > Arthropoda > Insecta > Coleoptera > Nitidulidae > Aethina > Aethina tumida. Next base: position 14,934,036 of record NC_065440.1, on the reverse strand, counting down.
TTATTGTTTTATTATGCTTCATTTTTACATTGCAATCATTTGCCGGGAGGGAACGGCGTTATTTATGGTTTTAAATTAGAAAACTTGTTACCTCAATAAAGACTGTAATGTAATTTTAATTGTATTCCATTAGAAACAACGTTATTGTTTCAACACCGCAGCAAATTAAAAGGGAAACGTTTATTATAAACAAATAGTGACTCAGTAATAAGAAAAAAATGAATAAATTAAATTAAATAACAGATAAATCTGCGTAACAATGACCATTGAACGCACCCCTGTAACATTTTAACATGCAACCTGCATCTTTTGTCCAACCTAAACAATGAACAACAAATCAGTGAACTGCGATTCCTATTTCAACACCGTTTTACCCTATTTTTTCCCATATAAAAATATGTAATTAATGTCTTGGCTGATCGTAATCAGTTTGTGTGTTTGTAATTTAATGTAATTAGTCGCGTGTTTCTCAATGAAAATTGACGCGACGATTTGTTTTAATTAGACCACCTTGAACAACACGCTCAGGTGGTTTTAAACACTGAGAGAACGGATGTGACTAACTGACTGAAAGGGTCATAAAACTCTTTTTTTTTCCGTGCGAAAAACCGTGAAATCACGCTCAATGTCTTTCGGGGTTGTCACACAATTCACCGTTTCGCAATCAAAGGAACAGGACGGAAAGTCTTAATAAAAAACAGACGTACACGTGAAAAGCGATTGCGGTAAAACGTTTTGTTCTGTACAAGGAACTGAATGTTGTAACTAAAAGTGTTGCGAGGCGAAATTTCATTGCGAAATTTTGTTAAAATTATTATTAACTAATTGGGCCTTTTAAGTGTAATTATTGGGGAATTTTTTCGTTCTATTTTATAATAAATTAAGAAATGAAATTCTAATCTGGGTAATGGTGTGTGTGTAATTGTTTAAACAATATATAATCACATCCTTTTCAACTCGCTGTTTTCCTAAATCGTCAGCAAACTCCTGAATAGAATAATTGCCTTAAAAATTATACGAGTACTATTTAAATGGAATTAGCACATGTATCATCACTCTAAAAATCTTCACACGAATCATTGTTTGCAAATATTTACAATAAAGTGAATGACACTATAAATACGTGTAAGACATTTACATAAGTGATATAAGAATAGATTTACTATAATCAGTATAAACTGTGTATTGTGCCACAGTTGAATCTCCAATAAATGGCAAAAATCAAAGATTTACAGACTGTATCAACACTATATACAAGTGAAATACTCACAAAAGAATGTGTGACACTATAACATACAAGAAAGATCTTTTCACAAGTTGTATTAAAGTAGATTCACTATAATTAATATAAACTGTGTATTGTGTCACTGTTGAATTTGCAATAAATAACAAAATCAATGACTGTATCATCGCTATAAGAGTCTTCACACAAGTGAAATAGTCACAAAAGGGTATGTGACTCTATAAAACACATGAAAGACCTCTTTACAAGTTATATTAAAGTAGATTCACAATAATTAATATAAACTGTGTATTGTGTCCCCAATAATTGACAAAAAACAAAGAGTTACAGACTGTATCATCACTGAAAAAGTCTTCACACAAGTGAAATAGTCACAAAAGAGTGTATGACACTGTAAAACACACAAGTTGTATTAAAATAGATTCACTATAATTAATATAAACTATGTATTGTGTCTCAGTTGAATCTCCAATAATTGCTAAAGATCAATAAGTTACAGACTGTATCATCACTGTAAAAGTCTTCACACAAGTGAAATAGTCACAAAAGAGTGTGTGACACAATAAAATACCTGAAAGACCTTTTCACAAGTTGTATTAAAATAGATTCACTATAATTAATATAAACTATGTAGTGTGTCACACTTGAATCTCCAATAAATGACAAAAATCAAAGAGTTACAGACTGTATCATCACTATAAGTCTTTACACAAGTGAAATAGTCACAAAAGAGTGTGTGACACTATAAAACACATGAAAGACCTTTTCACAAGTTAGATTAAAATAGATTCACTATAATTAATATAAACTATGTATTGTGTCACAGTTTAATTTCCAATAAATGACAAAAATCAAAGAGTTACAGACTGTATCATCACAATAAAAGCCTTTATACAAGTGAAATATTCACAAAAGGGTGTATGAGACAGTAAAACACATGAAAGACCCTTTCACAAGTTGTACAAAAATAGATTCACTCTAATTAATATAAACTATGTATTGTGTCACAGTTGAATTTCAATAAATGACAAAAATCAAAGAGATACAAACTGTATCATCACTATAAAAGTCTTCACACAAATGAAATAGTCACAAAAGAGTGTGTGACACTATAAAACATAAGAAAGACCTTTTTACAAGTTGTATTAAAACAGATTCACTATGATTAATATAAACTGTGTATTGTGTCATAGTTGAATATCCAATAAATGACAATAATCAAAGAGTTACAAAATAAAGTTACAACAGTGAAACACTTACAAAAGAGTGTGTGTAAGACTGTAAATCACATGAAAGACCATTCAATAAGTGATATTAAAATAGATCCGCCATAATTAATAGAAACTGTGTATTGTGTCACAGCTGAATTTCCAATAAATGACCATAATCAATGAGTTACAAAACGCGATATTTTGCGATCGGTGGAAAACACCGTGCATGTTAATTCCGATTATATAATGCGGAGAACCAGTTGTAAATATTGCGGGGGGCGAACGAAACAATTCCCGATTTCGCTTTCGCCACTTTTACCGTACGACCCAGTTAGCCCGCAAAAGGTGGACGGTAGAAAGTGGTCGGAGGAAGATCGGCGTGCATCTTTTTTTCCATGTCGAACATTCTAATAACAATCGTTATTGTTCTTTATACGTTGCAATAATTTGCGAATTGATATCAAGTCAGTTTCGGTGTGTTTGAACTCGACTAAGTTGGACCGGTTCGGACCAACGCCCATTGTTGACATTGTCTTGTGGAAAAAGTGAAATTTTTTTTTTGGATTTCTTCTGTTTGAAGGACGCCCGTTAAGCGAGATGTGTGTTTGTGTTGGGCGATTTGAATTATGGTAATGCGGTTGACAACTGTCGCTTGTTAATGGGACAAAGAAGTGGACAAGATCAATGATAATTAATGCTGTTCATTCATTAATGACTAAGTGAAAAAATTTATTTCCATATTTTTTCTTTTTAAGTGCTGCATTAAAATAAAATAATGAAAGTATGTTTCAATGTTTCAAATTAACAAAACATGTTTAAAATTAAAAATTGTAATTAATTATAATAATAAAAATTATAATTTATTTATATTAAATTTTAAAAATATCAATGTTAGTATTAACAATATTATATTTTATTATATAAAATATTTATGTATAAAAAAATTATTACAATAAATAAAAAATAAAAATTATTATTTTATTTATTTATTATTATATTATTATATTTATTTATTTATTTAGTAATTTTTTTATTAGTAATTTTGAAAAATAAAATAATATGATGTATATTATAAAATATAAAACTTTTCTTAATAAATTTTTAAAAGAATTTTAAATTTTTGAAAAACAAAAGAAATAAGTAATAATTAATTTTAATTTAAATTTAAAATAATTCGTTCTTTCATAAAAAATATATTTTATATTTATTATTAAATTAAAAAAAAATCAAAGTTGGAATTAAGAAAATAATAATTTTTAATAATTTTTTATTTATCAGTCAAAAAAGTTAATTTCTCATAATAAAAATAATAAAATAATTTAAAAATTGTTACAAGAAATATTGAAAATAAAAAGTTAGGTTATAATATAAAATATTATAAAATATAAGTCTATCTTTTTATAAATTTATAAAAAGAATTTTAAAATTCTGAAAAATAAAAGAAATAAGTAAAAATCAATTTTAATTTAAATTTAAAATAATTCCTTCATAAAAAATATATTTATATTTATATTATATTTATAAAAAATTAACGTTGGAATTAAAAAATAATATTTTTTAATATATTTTTTATTTATCTGCAAGAAAAAGTTATTTTCTATTTACAAAATTAATAAAATATAATATAAATTATTATAAGAAATATTGGAAAATAAAAAATTAGGTTATAATATAAAATATTATAAAATATAAATCTCATAATTTTAACAAATTTACAAAAAGAATTTTAAAATTCTGAAAAATAAAAGAAATAAGTAAAATTAATTTTAATTTAAATTTAAAATAATTCCTTCATAAAAATATATTTATATTTATATTAAACTTTTAAAAAATCAACGTTGGAATTAAAACTATAACAATTTTTAATATATTTTTTATTTATCTGTTAAAAAAGTTATTTTCTATTGACAAAATTAATAAAATAGAATAAAATTTATTATAATAAATATTGAAAAATATAAAGTTAGGTTATAATATAAAATATAAATCTCATAATTTTTACAAATTTATAAAAAGAATTTTAAAATTCTGAAAAAAAGGAAATAAGTAAAAATTAATTTTAATTTAAATTTAAAATAATTGTTTCATACAAAATATATTTATATTTATAATAATTTTTTAAAAAATCAACGTTGGAATTAAAAAATAATAATTTTTAATATATTTTTTATTTATCTGTTAAAAAAGTTATATAGAAAATTAATAAAATAGAATAAAAATTATTATAATAAATATTGAAAAATAAAAAATTAGGTTATTATATAAAATATCATAAAATATAAATCTCATAATTTTTACAAATTTACAAAAAGAATTTTAAAATCCGGAAAAAAAAAGAAATAAGTAAAAATTAATTTTAATTTAAATTTAAAGTAATTCCTTCATAAAAAATATATTTATATTTATATTAAGTTTTTAAAAAATCAATCTTATCTTTATCTATTTTTTTTATCTATTAAAAAAAGTTATTTTTTATTTACAAAACTAATAAAAATGGAATAAAAATTATTATAAGAAATATTGAAAAATAAAAGGTTATAATATAAAATATCATAAAATATAAATCTCATAATTAATTTTAATTCCTTTATAAAAAAATATTTTCTATATACAAAATTAAAAAAATAGAACAAAAATTATTATAAATAATATAAAATATTATAAAATATAAATCTCATAATTTTTACAAATTACAAAAAGAATTTAAATTTAAAATAATTCCTTCATAAAAAATATATTTTATATATACAATAATTTTAAAAATTAAAAAAAAAATATTAATTTTTAATAAATTTTTTATTTATTTGTTAAAAAAAACAAAATTAATAAATATAATATAAAAAATATTATAAGAAATAAAGAGTTAGGTTATAAAATATAAAATATGAATCATATTTTTTTATAATTTACAAAAAATTTTAAAATTCTAAGACATAAAGATATATTTTTATATTTATATTAAATTTGTGCTACAAAATATTTTATGAATTATTTATAATAGTAAAAAAATAAATATAAAAAAATAAATAAATAAATTATAAAATAAGAAAAAATTTTGTATATATTGTTAATTTTTAAATTTTTAAAAATTAATTAAAATAAAAAATGTGGTAATAAAAGTTTTTTTAAATTTATTTGTTAGCATAAAAAACATGTTTAAAAAAATAAAAATAATAAAGAAAAATGGAAAAATTACAAAAAAATATTAGAAAATTGATTTATTTCTTGATTTTTTTTGGAGGTTTATAATGTTTTAATGGAATATTTTATCGACTTTTCAAAGCTATTTAATAATAATCTACAAAATCTTCGTTTAAACGAAAACATCTCCCAGAAACCTAATTATCTCCACGCCCATCAACCGTACCAACAAAGAAACCCATCGCTGCCTAGAACCCGGCAGGAAAGTTTCGCCATACCTCTGAGCACGTCGGCGGGTATCAGCCTCTTGAAAGTCTTCGGCCTGTCGCCCTCCTTGTCGTCCTTCTTGTCGTCGGCGGCCCAGGCGACGGCGGCGATCAGCGCAACAACGAACAGTACCTTCATCCTTTCTGCTAATTGCACCCGGGAACCACGGAACGCGCAAACACCTGACTTTTTCGGAGACTGGTGCAGGAATTGCCGGCGCCGCGTTTTATAGCCTCCGGGGTCCCCACCAGCGGGTGGTTCTGCAATCCGATGACGTGGGGGGTCCCCCGGGGGCGGTGCACAAATGCACTCTTACACTTACACACGCAGTACCATTCGTGGGAGCGTTATGACGGTCGGTTTTCAATTTTATTTATGGGTTCCTGTTTTTTTTTACTGTTAGTTTGATATTTTAGATTAATAAATAATATTTAATACAACGAAAATTATGAAGATTCCAAAATGGTAATGTAGTATATGTGTCTGTATATTATATAATAATTAATTATGTTATTAACATTTAAAAATATTAAAATATGCTTATTTTAATTAAAACCAAAAACTGTAGTAAAATTTTGCATAAGAGACTACTCAAAAGAACAATAAATTAAATTTCATGATTAATTAATTATTAAAAGTAGGTTTTCATGTTAATATTCATCTATGCAAATAAATGGAATTTTAGGAATATTTAATTATTAATAAATTGTAAAAAAATATGCTGCAATTGAGATTGTTTTTTAAATTGAAAATTGATTAAAAATATTATAATTAAATATAATAATATTAAATTAAAAAATAAAAAAAATTACAAACAAAAATATTTTAAATGAAATAAAAATACAAAAAAAAGATACATTACCTTTTTATAAATACTACAAATAAATTGAAAAATTTAATATAAAACTATAAAATTATGTAATTGAAAAAATTAAAATTCAGAAATATAAAATTTGTGATAACTATTATAAAATATTAATTTATATTTTAACATTTAAAATTTAAAAATGAAAAAATTCAATAAAAATATAAATATTTTAATTGAAATATAAATACAAAAATTAAAAAATTAAATTTAAATTAAGATTAACATATAAATAAAAAATAGTTTGATATATTATAAAATTATGAATTTATTTTTTAACATTTAAAATTTAACAATGAAAAAATCAAATAAAATCTAAATATTTTAATTGAAATAACAATACAAAAAAGTATTAATACATTTTTTTTAAAAATACTAAAAATAAGTTAAAAAATTTAAGATAAAATTATGAATTTATTTTTTAACATTTAAAATTTAAAAATGAAGAAATATAATATAAAATGTCTAAATATTGTGTAATATTTAAATTAAGATTAAGGATTGAAATAAAAAATATAAATATAGTTTAATTTAGTATAAAATTATAAATTAATTTATTAAAATTTAAAAATGAAAAAAATAAAAATACAAATAAAAATTATAAAAAAACAAAATTTTAATATATTTCTTTTTAAAAGTACCAAAAATAAATAGAAACATTTAATATAAAATTAGAAAAATACAATTTCTCTATTTACTTTCATAAATTATACAAATAATTCTTATTTTTAATAATAGTAAGAAAGGCAATTTTTTTAAAAATATATTTTTTCAATTTAATTCATGTAATTGAAAAATTAAATTTGGAAATATATAATTTAATTTTTTTATTTAAATTTTTGATATTTAAGATAATAATAAAATTTAAAAAAAAAACTAAATATTATATAATATTTGAATTAAATAAAAATAAATTATAATAAAAATATAAATATAAATAATTAAAAATTAAATTCGAAAATATATAATTTATTATTTATTGTTAAAATTTGTGTAATTAAGTTAATAATAAATTTTAAAAAGTCTAAATATTATATAATATTTAAATTAATATTAAAAATATAAATATAAATAAATAATAATAAAATAATAAATAAAAATATAAATATAAGTAATTAAAAATAGTTTAATTTATTAATATAATAATTTATTATAAAATTATTAATTTAATTTTTAACATTTAAAATTTTAAAATGAAAATAATTGATAAAAATTTAAATATTTTAATTGAAATAAAAATACAAATAAAAATTAAAAAAAGAAAAACAATATTAATATATTTCTTTTTAAAAAGTACTAAAAATGAATTGAATTAAAAAAAATATATTAAATTAGAAAAATACAATTAATCTATTTATCTTCACAAATTATACAAATTATTATTATTTATAATAATAGTCAAATAAGCAAAACATTTAAAAAATTGAATTTGGAAATACATAATCCATTTTTTTTTTTGTTAAAATTTGTGATATTTAAGATAAAAATAAATTTTAATAAGACTAAATATTATTTAATATTTAAATTAAGATTAAGAAATTTTAATACATTCCTTTTTAAAAATACTAAAAATTAATTAAAAAATGTAATATAATATTATATATTATTCACAAAATTATTAATAACAGTCAGAAAAACTAAAGGTTTAAAATTATGTTTTTTTAATTTATAATCCTATAATTGGAAAATTAAATTTGGAAATATATAATTTGTTTAATTTTTTGTTAAAATTTATGATATTTATGAAAATAATTTATTTTAAAAAGACTAAATATTATATAATATTTAAATTAAGATAAAAAATTTTATTTATTAAAAATTATATTATTTAAATTAAAAAAAAAAATAATTTAAAAATAAAAAATCAATAACAATCTATATATTTTAACTGAAATAAAAATACAAATAAACATTAAATAAAATAATATTACCACATTCCTTTTTTAATACTAATTTTTTTTTAAATTCTTAAAAATTTACATCTCTAAATAAATATTTACAAATTACCTGGAAATCATTAATTTAATTAATTAAAATGATAATATAAAGTTGATCTATTATTAACAGAAATAATTGCTTCGTTTAAATTTGTATATTTATGTATAAAAATATTCAAGGTTTTGGTTTTGTCATTAAAGTAAAGATTGTAAAATAACAACAGAAAATAATTAATTATTAGTTATTAAACAATATTTGTAAGTATTTTATAGAAATGTATAAAATGTTGTAGTTCATAAAAAAAACAAGTGTACAAATCAATCCAGCTAAATTCTAGAACGTTTAAGTGAATGTAAAAAACAAAAATAAACTTAATTAACATAAATCTAAATAGTCACCTTACTATAAATAATATTTAACATAATTAACATTAATTAAATAACTGATGATTTTGATAAAAACCACTGAAATATACCGGATCTTGCGAATTACTTAATCATATTAGATAAAAATAAAAAAAATAACAATGTGAGATTTCCAGATTAATTTGTAATTACTAAGTCATTCCACGTCAATTTTATAATTATTTAAATGTATTTAAAATATAAAATTTACATACTTTTGTTTTGTCTGAATTATTGAATATTTCAGCTCCTTTTGTTTTTTTTTAGTTCATATTTATTTTACATTAATTTATCAGTAGTTCCCATAATTAAAACAATTTTTTATGAACAATGTGCCATTAAAAATGGCAAAAACTGAATTTATAATTTTGAGGTCGTTTTTTTTTTTCAAATCTAATTTAATAATTAAAAAAGAATCTCGGTTTCCTTAATTAATTCGAGCCAAAGTGGCAATTAGAAACACACACACTGACACAGAACATCTTTCTCCAAAGCGGTCGATTTAAGCGGACAAACAAACGCTCACCGACCGAAAATCGTGTTAATCGTCCGACGATGATGATTTTAAAACCGCTGTCCGCTCTAATAATCGCCCGTCGAATCCGACGAGCGAATAAAACTTACTTACGTTAACCAGATCCCGGCGACTAAAACATGGAAATTAACGAAATTAGAGGAGCGTTTAGTGTAGATCACTGAACGCACAATAACAGGAACACACAAAACGACCTAACGGCACGGCGCAATTTCCTCGGCCAGATGATCGCCTTAAGCGTTTCCGCGATTTCGAAAAACCACCCACTCGTTTAAAAAATATTTTCCTTTTTCTTGTCTGGGTACAATATTGGTTGTTGAGAGGAAAGGATTTGTGTTTAAATCTATAATTTTCATTTGTTTTAGTATAATTAATAATTAAAATCAATGAAATAATGAAGAATTTATTTTATTTCAGTTTTGGTATTAGAATTTTAAACATTTAGATTCATTAAAAATGTTAAAAATGAATATTTTTTATAGAATTAAGAAAATTAACATAAATTTTGAAATTTAATTAATAATTTCTATTTGTTTTAGTACATCTAATAATTAAAATAAATAAAATAATAAAGGCTGACTATTTATTAAAAAGATTACTTTATTTCAGTTTTGGTGTTACAATTGTAAACATTTGAATTCATTAAAAATACTACAAATGAATATTATTTATAAAGTTAAGAAAATTAACCTAAATTTTGAAATTTTATTAATAATTTCCATTTCTTTTAGTACATCTAATAATTAAAATAATTAAAATAATAAAGGCTATCTATTTATTAGAAGGATTTACTTTATTTCAGTTTTGGTATTAGAATTTTAAACATTTGGATTCATTAAAAATATTAAAAATGAATATTTTTTACAAAATTAGCATAAATATTGAAATTAAATAATAATTTCCATTTGTTTTAGTACATCTAATAATTAAAATATATACAATAATACAGGCTGACTATTTATTAGAAGGATTTAGTTTTTGTATTAGAATTTTAAACATTTGGATTCATTAAAAATGTTAATAATGAATATTTTTTATAAAGTTAAGAAAATCAACATAAAATTTGAGATTTAATTAATATTTTCCATTTGTTTTAGTACATCTAATAATTAAAATATATAAAATAATAAAGGCTGACTATTTATTAAAAAGATTTACTTTATTTCAGTTTTGGTATTAGAATTTTAAACATTTGAATTCATTAAAAATGTTAAAAATAAATATTTTTTATAAAGTTAAGAAAATCAACATAAATTTTAAAATTTAATTAATAATTTCTATTTGTTTTAGTACATCTAATAATTAAAATAAATAAAGTAATAAAGGCTAACTATTTATTAGAAGGATTTACTTTATTTCAGTTTTGGGATTAGAATTTTAAACATTTGAATTCATTAGAAATTTAAAAATGAATATTTTTTATAAAGTTAAGAAAATTATCATAAATTTTGAAATTTAATTAATAATTTCCATTTATTTTAGTACATCTAATAATTAAAATAAATAAAATAATAAAGACTGACTATTTATTAAAAAAAAATTACTTTATTTCAGTTTTGGTATCACAATTTTAAACATTTGAATTCATTAAAAATACTACAAATGAATATTTTTTATAAAGTTAAGAAAATTAACATAAATTTTGAAATTTAATTAATAATTTCCATTTGTTTTAGTACGTCTAATAATTAAAATAAATAAAATAATAAAGGCTGAATATTTATTAGAAGGATTTGCTTTATTCCAGATTTGGCATTAGAATTTTAAACATTTGGATTCATTAAAAATACTACAAATGAATATTTTTTACAAAGTTAAGAAAATTAGCATAAATTTTGAAATTTAATTAATAATTTCCATTTGTTTTAGTACATCTAATGATTAAAATAAATAAAATAATAAAGGCTGACATTTATTAGAAGGATTTGCTTTATTTCAGTTTTAGTATTAGAATTTTAAACATTTGAATCCATTAAAAATGTTAAAAATGTATATTTTTTATAAAGTTAAGAAAATTAACATAAATTTTGAGATTTAATTAATATTTTCCATTTTTTTAGTACATTTAATAATTAAAATAAATAAAATAATAAAGGTGGACTATTTATTAGAAGGATTTACTTCATTTCAGTTTTGGTGTTAGAATTTTAAACACTTGAATTCTTTAAAAATGTTAAAAATGAATATTTTTTATAAAGTTAAGAAAATTAACATAAATTTTGAAATTTAATTAATAATTTTCATTTGTTTTATTACATCTAGTAATTAAAATAAATAAAATAATAAAGCCTGTCTATTTATTAGAAGGATTTACTTTATTTCATTTTTGATATTAGAATTTTAAACATTTGAATTCATTAAAAATGTTAAAAAATGAATATTTTTTATTAAGTTGAGAAAATTAACATCAATTTTGAAATTTAATTAATAATTTCCATTTGTTTTAGTACGTGTAATAATTAAAATAAATAAAATAATAAAGCCTGTCTATTTATTAGAAGGATTTACTTTATTTCATTTTTGATATTAGAATTTTAAACATTTGAATTCATTAAAAATGTTAAAAATGAATATTTTTAATAAAGTTGAGAAAATTAACATAGATTTTGAAATTTAATTAATGAGTTCCATTTTTTTTGTATATCTAATTATTAAAATAAATAAAATAATAAGATCTGACGATTTGGTGGAAGGATTTATTTCTTCAATTTTATATAAAATAATATCCTTAAGCATTTCCGCGTTTTTGAAAGTCCACCCACACATTCAAAAACACATTTCCTGCATCATTTTTTTGCCAAGGATTATGTGCCGGACGCGTAAAAATTCAGCGAGTTTCGGGCCGGCAAACTAGTTCCTTTGTTGGCCCCAAAGGTCCTTGTCGCCGGCACGATTGCCGGGGCCCAATGTTGCCGCGGCTAGAAAGCGTGTATCCACGAAGTTGACAAGATGTGACGGAAAACCGACAATTGTCGTCGGCTTGTGTAATTGGACGGCAATTTCGATTTTCGCTGTAGAAATCGATCTTGACCCGCATTTCCATCGTTTTCTGCTCGAGAACACCCCGAAAATGATAAACGACCACGAAAATGTTTCATCATTTTTACCTGGCCAACGATAATGACCCACAAAATCCGATTGCATCTAACGTTTATAATTATCGTTGAACAATGGTGGTTTTAGAGGATTGTTTATTTTTTTTTTGTTCTTTCGTTTCGGAAAGGTGAAAGACGCCGAAAGTGAGATTCGGGTGATGTGACTCACGTTGTTGGAGATATTCGCAATAATTCACCGGCGTGACCCACATAAATTGTCGGGTGTTCTTAACATGAAAGAGTTTCTCTGGATAAACAAAGCGTTTCTTGTTATTAAAATATGAAGCAATTAACACAAGTAACAACAAGAATTACACTAAGAAACTTTTCCAGTTGTTTCAAGTATAGTAAATTGTTAATACAAGAAGTGAAACAAAGTAACAAGTATTTATTATTTTATTTATTTTAATTATTAGACGTACTAAAACGAGTGGAAATTATTAATTAAATTCCAAAATTTATGGTAACTTTCTTAACTAACATATTTAATGAATTCAAATGTTTAAAATTCTAATAAAAAAAACTGAAATAAAGTAAATCTTTCTAATAAATAGTCCGCCTTTATTATTTTATTTATTTTAATTATTAGAAGTACTAAAACAAATGGAAATTATTAATTAACTTTCAAAATTTATGTTAATTTTCTTAACTTTATAAAAAATATTCATTTTTATTTAACATTTTTAATGAATTCATATGTTTAAAATTCTAATATCAAAACTGAAATAAAGTAATTCCTTTTAATAAATAGTCAGCCTTTATTATTTTGTTTATTTTAATTATTATATGTACTAAAACAAATGGAAATTATTAATTAAATTTCAAAATTTATGTTAATTTTCTTAACTTTATAAATAAAATTCATTTTTAAAATTTTTAATGAATTTAAATGTTTGAAATTCTAATACCAAAACTGAAATAAAGTTAATCCTTCTAATAAATAGTCAACTCTTATTATTTTATTTATTTTAATTATTAGATGTATCATAACAAATGGAAATTATTAATTAAATTTCAAAATTTATGTTAATTTTCTTAACATTATAAAATTATTTATTTTTAACAATTTTAATGAATTCAAATGTTTAAAATTCTAATACCAAAACCAACCAACAATAAAGTAAATCCTTTTAATAAATAGTCAGCCTTTATTATTTCATTTATTTTAATTATTAGATGTACTAAAACAAATGGAAATTAATAAAATATTCATTTTTAACATATTTAATGAATTCAAATGTTTAAAATTCTATTACCAAAACTGGAATAAAATAAATTCTTCTAATAAATAGTCAGCCTTTATTATTTTATTTATTTTAATTATTATGTATGTACGAAAATAAATGGAAATTATTAATTAAATTTCAAAATTTATGTTAATTTTCTTAATTTTATAAAAAATATTCATTTTCAACATTTTTAATGAATACAAATATTTAAAATTCTAATACCAAAACTGAATTAAAGTAAATCGTTCTAATAAATAGTCACTCTTTATTATTTTATTTATTTTAATTTTTAAATGTACTAAAACAAATGGAAATTATTAATTAAATTTCAAAATTTTAGTTAATTTTCTTAACTTTATATAAAATATTCATTTTAACATTTTTAATGAATCCAAATGTTCAAAATTCTAATATCAAAACTGAAATAAAGTAAATCCTTCTAATAAATAGTCAGCCATAATTATTTTAATTATTAGATATAATACTAAATTATTAATTAAATTTAATATAAATTAAATGATGTTCTCAGCTATTATTTTATATAACTTTTAACATAAAAAATTCAGTATTCCTTCAGTTTTTATATTAAAATTTCAAAAAAAAAAAATCATTAATAATTGTTATACACATCATTAATAATAATATTTAAATCCAAATTATCAGTTTTATTGTCTTTTAATTTAATACAAATTAAATGACATTTTCAACTAATAATTAACAGTTTTATTGTATTTTAATTTCATATAAATTAAATGATATTCGTAACTATTATTTTATATACTGTTAACTTTTAACTTAAAAAATTCAGTACTCCTTCAGTTTTTGTATTAAAATTTAAAAAAAAATCATTAATAATTGTTATAAACATCATTAATTATATTATTTAAATCCAAATTACTAGTTTTATTGTCTTAAATAATAAAAATTATATTAGAAAGTTGTATTGTTAAGTAAATGAACCTAAATAAAGAATAAATGATCATGTGCTAGAAATTATAATTATTTCATGGAAACGTATAACAAAACAATTCTTCTTAAATTTTTCAAGGAATTCCAACGAAACTTTTGCAAAACAGTGTAGATTATCTTTACCGACAACGTTCCCAAAAACACACGTAAAATTTTAAAATCTGCAAACATATACGAGGGTGAAAAGCTAAACAAGATAAAACCAGAAGAAAAAAAAAAGTCGTCCTTGTGTCAGATTAACATTAGCCGAAAGTGTGCTCGATCAATCGATCTTTGTTGTGGGTTGTGCAAGCCGACAAATATATTTTAATGTCCCGGTTTTCGCCATCTTATATAACCAGAGGTGTTGCGACCAATTTTTTTTTAGATGCCCAAAAAAAAAAAAAAATAAATCATATCCAACACAGTTTCATTGTGCAAATGTGGATTTGAAAGTGACGGACGGAGGAAATCGTTTCGGTTTTGGTTCAGTATGGAAATCGAGAGACAGATGACTCGTTAGTTTAATTGGCCATTTTAAATTTTTGGGATCGTCCCAAGTTCAGGCGTGAAAGCTTAGATCTAAATGTAAATGGCGTTTTCGTTCGTTCGTTGATGCAATTAAACTTGTTGGGTTATTGTTGTTATTATTATCGACTTGTGAAAGTGTGTTAATCTGAAATAATAAAAAAAAATTACACTAAAAACTAGCTGATATGTGGGATAAATAAAATAATAGGTGATGTAATTTGGCCGGATTGTTCCCATTAAAAGTTAATTTCAGAAAACGGGTCGGACGAGTGGCGATTTCCTGCGGACAATTTTCGAATTTAATTACCTAGAGTGTTGGAAAAAACGGACCTTTTACCATTTGCAGTCGTCCGTTGTTCGTTGGGAAACGATAAAAGAGCGGGTAACAGATTCCTGAATGCACTTTCATCTGTTACCATATTAACATATAATAACAGGCTCTTCAATTATTATTTATTTATACCGAACCATTCTATTTCTAGTTGAATATTCATGAGGACCGTATAATAAATAAATAATGCATGCCATTGCATCTGATTATTGTTATCCCATAAAAATGAAACGGTTCTCCCAATTGCACGGATTTATTTGACATTTCGGTGGACAGGTTTCGTATGTAAATCTTTCTACTTCTGGTAAAGGTGTTCTACTTTTTATGGCCATTTTCTACGTGTCCCATGACTCATGGCGATTTCCTACGAGGGTGGCACGAAAATTTCCAGTCCACACCCAATTTCAAGCCCATTAATAATACATTACAGGTCTTAGTTGTTGTTATTGTTTTCGTTACAGTTTCATGGTCGCATTATGCAAGATTTAGTGGTTTTCTGGATTAACCGGAGGATTAGGTTTTTTACCCAGTTTGATTGATTACTTCCTCGGGTGATTCAGCCCGAATAAAATCGGTTTGCAGTGTCCTCATGCAATGGAACAGTAATTAGCACTTTCATTAACCGGTCTCGTACTATTTCGATTCAAGGCTGATCATTTTTGTGCGCGTTCGGCATTCGTAATTCCCACAAAGCTGTCCGGCAGTGCGTGCGCCATCTGTGTGTGGGGGGTGGAACGTTTTGTCCGCTTGCAAACCTACATCTCAGGCGGCTTACAACCTGAATGACTTATTGAGCCCGACAATAGAGGGCCGGTTGACGTTTAAGTGACATTAACTGTAAACATTAAACAGAAAAAATTAAGTTTAATGACACAGAACCTCCTCACAAAATGACCGACTACTACAAATCGTTAGTGACCGACGAGTAAGTCCCCCCAACTTCTACAATCGCTTTTGTAACTCAATTTTTTCCTGTAGGGAGGTTATTTCAGCCCTCATAACGGAGTCCAAGGTCAGAATGGGGCTCCTGGCCCCCGAGTCAACGAGGTTGAAGCCCAACCTGAACTTCTTCCAGCGCACCGTCAACCACCTCGTGTCGTCCAACAAAAGGTAACACCGACCAAATCATAAACACCATGAACAGCCGTTCATTCCAGAATAAACAAAAAGCAGGAGGAGGTGAGACAGGAGAACTCGCACTACCGTCCCAAACGTAAGAACCCGAAGTACGAACCGCCGCCGCGGTCGCAGAAAGAGGGCCCCAAGAGCAAGATGTGGTTCAACAAGATCAACTTCATCAAGTCGTACATCAATTCGAACGACAGGAACGACAAGGAGCCGCCGGGGAGGTCGAGGAAGAGGAGGAACTCGAGCTCGTCCAGCTCCAGCTCCAGCAGCAGCGGCACCTCCAGCGACTGCGACAGTTCCAAGTCGTCCAAACCCAGTATTAAAACCACCAAAGTCTGTGATAGAGATGAAGTAATAAACATATCCAGCGACTCAAATTCCAGCGTGGAATTTGTTGCTGAGGTCAAGAAGTAGATATTATGGAAGCAATGGAGTCTATTTTTGTACAAAATTTCGAAAATGTGATTGGAAAAGACTGCAATACTAACAAAGTACGATTCCATTCATAACTAGTCAGATGATAATTGTATTCATTCATGTATTTTGTTATGTTGTTCATTAAATTGTGTTTGTTCATTACTTGACTGATTCGCTCAAACACTTGTGTTCCATTTATGAACTGTAAAATTGTGCAATTTAGTTTTTATAAATTGATATAATTTAATAAAAGGCTTACAGTTACCGAAAGTTGTTTATTATACAATTACAAAAACGTTGAAAAAATAACACTTTTTATGTTTCACTTGTTTTTTATGCTAGTTTTTCTTGCATTCCCAGTGATCAACTCTAGTTCTCCAGAATTCTATAAGAAAATCCCAGTTAAAGCAAGTCTAAGCAAGTTTTAAATACATTTTTTACCAAATCCAGTGTGTGATTTTTTGACCTGTTCCAGTGTCCAACTGGTATTGTTCATTTGGATGTGCTGGGTGCGTTCTTCTCACGTTTCTTCTGTTCCCTTTTCTTCTGCGACTCCTCAAGTTGTTCCAGAATCGCCCCCATATCCGCGTTAATCATCTTCCTGCTGTCGATCCTCTTCCTCTCGTTCATCTGCTGCTTCAGCTTCTCTTCAAGTTTTCTGAGCACATCAATGGTTCCTAAAAACATGATAAACACGACTCCACATATTATATGTGAACAAAAAGTACCTGGTTTCAAGCTGTAGAAGGAGTTATCCACGCTCCTGTTCCGTATCCACCTGCCTTGCTTCGAGAGGACTGGCCGGCCCTTCGAGGTCGTCTCCACCTTGACCATCTCGTAAGGCTCGATGTTCTCTTGGAGCATGTCGCCGGGTTTGACGTCCTCGGCGATCTTCTCGGCGCAATCCGAGGCGAAGGGTTTGTTGAGAGCCTTCTTGGACAAGCTCTGGCCGGGCGTCAGGTACACCTTGTCGCAGTGGTCTTTCGCCTTCTTCTTGTCCTTGAACTCGTACTCCTCGGTCTTCTCCTCCAAACCTTTGAACGACTTGTTCACGTACATGATTTTACCGTTGTGCGTGACTTTGAGGAAGTTGTCGGGGTTTTGGAGGTCGGCGTCTCTTGTCACGTTTATTATGGTGGCGTTGGCGTAATCGGAGTTGTATTTTTGTTTCATGATGATGTAACGCAGTCTTGGAATCAGATATTTGACTGTGCCAGACGGTTTGGGACCCGGAGGTGGTGTTGGTTTCTTGTTCCCACTCATTTCAGCCCTCAGATGCTTCCTGAAGATGAGGTCGTCGCACAGGGCGTCCTTGTTGACCAACTCGTCTTCGTCGTCGCTGTAATTGAACTGAAAGCAAAATTGGTCACGCTTATGAATCATATAAACCCACCTGTTTGGCGTGTTCTTCCTCGTCGGACACGCAGTACTTCTCCAACAGTTCCTCAGCACTATCAGCTATGGTCCTATTACAGACTGGAACATTCTGGTCCATGGTGAAAGTACCGGATGAGTTGGCGCTGGCCATGACGGTTGTGTCTTCCTCATAGTCTAACTCGTTTGCGCCCAACGAAGCTTTCGGGGTGCCCTTTTTGTCCTTCAAAATCTTCTTGGACTCCTCAATTGCTTCCTTAAGGTTCTCCTTCTCCTTAATGTTTTGATCACTCATAACCTTCAACAAACTACCAACAGGGTGACCGCTCTTTTCCGTGCTGGGGGCGATCTTCACCAAGGGATCGTCCAAGAACTTTTTCATGACCTGCTTGTCTTCGTTGTTTCTAACCGTCCAGTATTCTTCGGCGGCCTTCAACAAGTTGTCTTCGATCTTCTGTATGACTTGAGCCAAAGTAATCACGTCCTCCTCCGACAGTCTCGGCTCTTTTTTCTTATCGTTCTTGGGTTTGTCCTTGTCGCCTTTATCGATGGTCGAACTGTACCTCCTCGAAATTGGTACTTGTGTCGAGTAGCTTCGGTTTTTGTTGCCGAGTAAGTTTATGTTGTCGATGCTCAGGCTGGGCTTCAGTAAGTTGCAGGTGCTGTCTTTGCTTTTGGCAGTCGTCTTATCATTGATCATAATTTTGGCTTTCACCTTTCTTATGCCGTTGATGTAGTTCTGCAGGGCGTCATTGATCACCTGCAGCTGGAGCAACGACTTGGAAGTCTTCCTTTGCTTTATGTCCACCTTAGTGTACTTGTCCAAAGTAGAAAACGGAGTCGTGTTCTCGTAAATCTTCAACTGCACGTTGGGCAAGCTCATGCACTTCTTCATCACGTGGTCGCAGTTGTCATCCTCCGTCTTGATCGTCAGCTGGTTGTCCTCGAAGATCGTGGTGAAGGCGGACACCTCTTTCTCGCTGTTGAACTCCATTTTAGCTTCGATCTTTTTGATTTTGTGGAGGTAGCTTTTGGACCGTTCGTCGGGCACGTTGACCTTCAGCAACGGTATTTCGGTTTTAATGCCGTTCTCCTGCGACTCCAGTATGATGTCGTAGCACGAGTTCTTGATCTCCGGCTTGAGAAACAATTTGTCGATGGAGGCAGTTTTCGAGTCCTTCGGTTTTTCCTTCTCCTTCACTTTCTTTTCGTTTTCTCGTTCTTTGTGGATCAGCTTGATTTCGAGGATTTGTTTACGGTCCATGAGGGATTTGTAGGTGTCCATGAATTGTTGTTTTGTCTTCAGTGCCTTCGAAGCGAGTAGTTCCTCTTCCTTGCGGCTGAACAGTTTCTCTAAAGCACCTTTATTGGACAGTTCTATTTCACTTTCAGAACACCGAATGTTGCAATTTTTGGAACAAGGACAGGAACAAGTGTCTGCGTCGTCGAGTTTCTTGGTATAAAGCTCTTCAATTTCACAATGTTTGTGACCAGCATGTCTGTGTCTACAATCATCATTTTCGTGATCATGGTGACAATGGTATTTTTCTCCAACATGACAATCATGTCCAGAACAACAAGCTTTCTCACGATCACAAGATAATTGTTGGTTAAGCCTAGCCAGTTGAGTTCGTTGCAACTCCAGTTCACTTGGAAAGTGATTGAAGATCTTGAAAAGCCATCAGTTAGAATAAAATTGTAACGAAACCTTTTTTTACCTTCTTTTGCCTCTCACCAAGACTCTTCAGGCGTTGGCGCAAGCCAACTTCTTCCACAAACGCCTGCAACCTGTCCTTCTTCTGCTCCCTCACCAGACGGTTATAGTAATCAGCTTTGGACTCGCGTTTCTTCTGCGGAAGTCACAACAATAATAAATTCCTCCAGAAATCCGGAACTTACCTTTAAAGTATATCGAGGTACCTTCTCTTCCGTAGCTTTGGTGAAACTGTAAGGAAACACCGAAGCAGGTACCAGCGTTTCAACCGTCACCTTTTTCTTGTCAAGGATCGTATCGCATGGATTGACTGTGGAGTCAGTTAGGTTCTTCTTGGAGAACGTTTTGATGGGTCTGGGACTGGAGTGACGAAAACCTATGGTTACCTTGGAGTTTTGCTCCTCCCTCATCAACATCTTCTTCGTCAACAGCTTCAACGTCTCGTTTATAGTCGTGATTTCGTTCTGTATGTTCTTAATGGCGTCAGTTAGTTCGGTGGGAGGTGGGTCTGAAACAATTAACGTTACAAAACAAACGTTGATTGATTGCTTTAAGGCGTCACCAAGTCTTAAGGCTGGATTTTCCTTTTTGGGCGGCAGCCTCATGTTCTTCTTGTCGCTCTTCTTGTCCTCCCGCTTCTCCTTCTCCTTCTTCTTGGGGTCCTCGCGGATCAAAGGGATTTGATTGGCGGGCATGACTTCAATAAGGTCGTTGGCTTTGGTGGACTTGTTTCGTTTGTTGGTGGTCAGACCCATGATTTTTCTGTTGGCGTTTTGGATGCCCAACCTCATTGACTCGATCTGGATGATTGTCACTATAATTTGGACTAATTAAAGGGGTGTGTGCTCACCTCTGCGCTCTTCACTTCTATGTTGGTGGATTCCAGTTTGAATCCCTTTCTTCTGGCGTGTTCATTACGTCGTCTCATTTTGACGAAAGTTTCGAAGTCCGGGTCTGGTTCTAAGTAGCAGAAGGATTTGTTGCGGTTGACTTTGTAGTACTTGTCTTTGGAGTTCTTGAAGTCTTCGATGAGTTTAGGGGTGACCGACTTCTCGAACGTGAACCTGATGCTGGCGGACCTGGATCTCGTCTTCAAACCGGCGGTGTTTTGATGGTTGATTTTTGTTAGGGGGCTTTTTTCGACGTCCACGAGGTAGTCGGAGTAGCCCCCGCTGGAGGGGATGTCGTTGCAGCTCATGTTCTCATTCAGGCTCTCCCTCTTGCTTGCGAGCTTCACCTAAACAATAACCTATAAGGTGGGTTAGATAAAAACTAGGTCTTACTTTGATGAACAAGTCGTTGGTGGACCAGATGGGCTTGGCACATGGATATAAGTCGTACTCGCCGTTGTCCAAGTCGTGCCCGATGTTGATGGCCGGACTGCTGCTCTTCTTGATCTTCCTCCATAGGCCTGCAAGGAAATAGCTGCAGTGAAACGTCAAAATATTGAAATACATACAATTGTAGTTGTTCTTGAGCAGCTTCTTGTGCGAATTCTCCCGAAGCTTCTTGAACAAGTCCTCGGTGCTCAAGTTCCTGGTGGTGCCAGTATTTAGGCTACTCGGCCTGTTGTGGATGACAGTTTCGCTTGGCTTGGTGGTGGAGGCATCGTTTTCTTTCCTGACTGATGTGCTGGACTTGAATTTCTTCTTTAATCTGGAATAGGTGAATGTGAAGCAAATTTTTCGATTGAAATCAATGTACCTGTCAAGTTCGGGGAGGCCGTCGCTACAAATATTTCGTTGACTGTGTTCAAAGGCCAAATTGACCTTGCTTTTGATCACTGGAAGGTTCCCGCCTTTGCTAAGACAGGTACAAACGTTCTTGTACATTTTATAACTGAAATTTTGACTAATATTTCTAATGATTTATGACATGATGATCAATTTGTCAATTTTTCGATCCTGGCTTATTTTTTTAATCTGTCATCGTTAAAATCACAGTATCTGGGTGTTGACACATGTGTGACGGCGATGTTTTGCTTCTGAGAAAAAAAATTACGGTCGAAAATGAACTTGCAACTGCTCAGTTTTGGTAAATTACTCAAAATTAAATCCAATATTGCGGAGAACATGAGGTTCTACAGTGGATCTCACGCGATCGCTTTAAGTAATCAGCTTCGGAACAAGTCTAGGATTCCGAAAAAAAGTATAAGCATACACGAATTGACCAATATGATGAAGTACGTCCGCCTGAACCAGACCAGAAGCAAACCTACTGTAAGTCTAATCCATTCCACTTCAAAAAGTCACACTAAGCCAAGCAAGTTCACGAAAATGATAATCAAACAGCTGCCGTTATTCAAATTACAACAGTTTCAACGTCATAAGGTCAACGTGGCTTTACCAAATTCACTACCGAAAACGCCGAGCCCCATTTTCGAATTGCCTCCCATAAAGAATCAAATTCTGAACAAGAAGTCCCTGTTTAACCTCAAAAAGAACAAGCTGAACGTGTTCAAGCTCGCTGAGAGCGAAAGGAAGAAGGGACAGATGAAGAAGAGCATAGATTCGAAGTTCGGCGGGGTCGCCAGTCCTTTGCATTTACAAGATTTGCTCTCATCTCCAGGCAATAAGAAACGTTACGAGTTCCCGTTCCTTGGCAACCAAACCAAGGAGATGTCGAAGGGACAAAAGAACGCCGAAATGATCAAACGGAAACGGATGCAGATCAAGCAGGCGCAGCAAAAGGTCAGGGCCGATGCTCCGAAGAAAGAAGAGGAGGCGGCCATTAAAAAGACCCCCGAGGAGGTGAAAAGCGCACCCAGCAAAAAAGTTCCGTCGGAATTGAAAACGTCATCGAATGACGCTAAAGTGACGCCGTCACGCGACGTCAAATCGGCCGCCGGTGTGAAGGTGACCGATGCCGCGGTCCCCAAATTGACCAAGCTATTGGAGAAACCCGGCAGCAAGAGAGCGGCGTCGGACAAGAATGCGTACGATCCGGCCTTCGTCAGCAGAGTGGACAAGATCCGCAACAAGGAGGACATGCTGACCATCAGGCAGAAACTGAAGAACCTGGACAGCTTCGACGATTGCAACGCTTCGACCAAAAACTTCGTATTAGCTTTTGTAAAACCGGTCTCTAAAGATGTATTTAAACCAACACCAAAGTATCAAAATAAATAATAAATAAACATTTTATGGGGACTAACTAATGTATTTTTTTATTACGGTACATATTCATAATTTTAGTAATGAAATTTTGAGGGGTGGCGGGAGCCATCGCCGCTTGAGCCTTTTCGGAGTCTTTGTTTTTCGAGTGGAGCCGCTTGTGCGCCACATTGCTGACGTTCTTCTGCATTACGTGCTCCGGGGCTTTGTAGAGCTTGTTCTTGGCCCACGGTAGTACTTCCTTCTGTCGTTCCTTCGCTCTGGACGACTCGTTTTGTTTTTTGATCGAGTAAATCGACGAGGCTGGCTGGTAGTGTAGCATTGGTGACTGTTGTTGTTTGTGCATCTTTTGTTTCGTTGCTCTGCCTTCCTTTTTCTCAGGCTGCTCAGACTTCATCGGTGCGTATCGCATGCTTCTACCGTCCAAGGACATGGCCAGAGAATCCAGGTCGGGGTCTCGCTTCTTGAGCGAGGTCCTCGCCTTCAGTGACTGATAGAGGTCCTCCTTCTTCTTCTTCTTGCGCTTCAGGGCCTTGAATATTTCCTTGTTGATGGCGCCGGACATCTTCTTCGGCTTGCTGTCGTACTTGAAGGTGCCCTCGCACCTAGCCGGCTTCTCCGTCTGGACGGGCTTGTCGGCCTTATCGACCTTGGCGTTCTTGTCGGCCCTCTGGCACTTGTACGAGGACAGTGATATGTTCAGGGATTTGGACTCGTCCTTCCTGGTCATTTGTATCCTTTCGGGCACGTGATAGATGTCGATCTCGTTCCGTTTTCTGAGCATCGCGTCTCTG
Source organism: Aethina tumida (assembly GCF_024364675.1). Classification (NCBI taxonomy): domain Eukaryota; kingdom Metazoa; phylum Arthropoda; class Insecta; order Coleoptera; family Nitidulidae; genus Aethina; species Aethina tumida. Next base: position 14,909,758 of record NC_065440.1, on the reverse strand, counting down.
ATTGTCAGCGTTAGTGATTTGGCGTCCTCCTCGTAGTCGTTCTTGGGGAACCTCAACGATCTAATCGACTTGCAATCGTCGTCGTACCGCCTGTTGTAGGCGGGCCTGTTTAAAGGGGGCGACTTACACTCGACCAGACAGTCGCGCAGCGACGCGGCGTCGTCGTCCTTCAGCGAAGCGGTGTCGTACTTCAAGCTTCGTCTGTCGGCGGTTTCGCTGTTCGGGTCTTGCAGCTTGGAGTTGACGTAGCGCTGCTTCTCCTGGTAGTACTTTAAAACTTCATTGTGATATCGGGCCACGAAAATGGTTTTCAGCAATGCTGGTGGTGATGTGTTGTTCGTCTGGAGGAGGCCAAAGACTCTCCGGATGAAAGCGCTCGTGTTCATCGTTGATTTTGTACTGCAATTTGAAACGAATAAATTGTGATTGTCAAATGTTGATATTTGATTTTGACATAGTTACAGATATGTGTCAACACAAATGCTATTACTATTTCTAAATTAATCGTCACTGCGGGGCAGGCATGTTTAGAATTTTGAGTAGAAACATTAACAACACCACATGGTTAGATAAGCTCGATGTATTGAGGAAAAAATGTGAGCTGCCGGTTAACAAAGTAGCAGTCTCTAGCCAATTTTACAGCCAAAACCCAGACATTTTGGGGCCGCAATTTGCGGCTGGCGACATCAATGCCAGGCAGTTCAGGAAACAGGCCGGCAAAAAACAGACCAAGATCAACTTCAAGGCCGCTAAAGTCGTGAGTTCTCACGCCAAAGTGGCCAAGAAGTCTGAGCATCTATTCTGGAAGGCCTTGCTGAAAAAAACCAGCCTGAAGGGCAGGGACACGAAGAAGAAGCCTCACAAGGACATCCCCAAAAATGAGCAGCTGGGCTTCAGAAAGACCAAAAACATCCTGATGATCCGCCCTAGCACAGGTAAAAACACCCAGAAAAAACATTGAGGTTAGGTTTACCAATTTTTGTTAGGTTAACTCAATATTAACTTAAAACTCATTCAAAAACCTATTTCTAACTCTTACCTGAAGGGGTTTATAATAGTTTTAACTGATTCATCTGCTATATCATGGTATTAGAGTAAAAAACCAGAATTTCGACGTTGACAGAGAGCCGAGCTAGTGATGCGTGAAAGTCAATTTGATTTATCAAGTCCTCCACGAAATTTCATGGATTTAATTAAAAATTTCCGTTTTATGTTTTAAAGGTGGTTCCAGGAAGTCGGATGCTCCTCGGTACAAGTTACCAGTACCACCTCCAAATGTGCCTCCCACTATTCCCTCGCCTTCACCAAAAATATCCATTATGAAGGTGAAACAAGCGACACCTGCATCAAATCAAGGCGAGTCGCATAACAACTCACCAAATGGGGACGTGGCCAAACTTCCTAAACAACCTTCAAGAATACCAAGGAGCATCAAGACACCCAGACTAAAGACCAAGTTGGAGTTATCCAAAATACAGCAGCAAGACGAAAAAGCATTCACCAAGGACGACTTCGTTAAAGAAGGAGGCGACGGTCAGAAGGTGGAACCCATCAAAGAAAAACTACTGGAGAAGTCCTTGTTTCGCAGCCTGAAAAATGCTCAGGCCCAGGCCATCAAAGAGACCAAGGAACCCAAACCAACCATCAAAGAGGTCAAGGAAACGAAACAAGCTAAACCGACCAATGAAGTCAAAGAGGTCAAACAACCCAAACAACCCAAACCTGTCAAGGAGGTCAAAGAGACGAAGCAGGCCAAACCTACCAACGAAGTTAAAGAAATCAAACAAGCCAAACCTGCCAAAGAACCCAAAGAAACCAAACCTGTTGAGCAGGAACAACCCGAGGAACATGCGGAGGAGGAAACCCCCAACCTCGTATCACCCAATAAGGCGCAAGTGTCGCCCACCCAGATGAAATTCAAGTTCGTGCCGGACGTGCGCAAGGACATACCCATCTTGGACAACAAGCCGCCAGCCCAGGAACCACCCAAGCCTGAGCCAGTTGCTGAGGTAAGCTTCGATAAGGTGAAGGTGACCCCCAAGGAACCCGTAAGGGAGCCCGTCAAGGACTCGTTGACGATCAAGGACTTCGTGAACCGTCCCAAGATTAACATCAAAGACTTGGAGTCGATGAAGAAGGTGCTCAGACAGTCGGCCAAGGTCAACCCGTTGCTGAACAAGGCGAAGGAGAAGAGGATCGAAGGCACCGCCGTCTTCGTCGGCCCCAAGGCCGTGCCTCAACCTCCTTCCTTGAATTTATTCAACCAGGTTGGATGAATGTTCATAGTGTTTGTTGTTGCTTACATTGTTGCCGTTTCAGATTAAGGCCAAGCAGACCCCCGTTAGGCCCAAACAAGACGAGCAGTCCAAAGAAGCCCCCATTAAGCCCATCGAGAGGAGCAGCGTGCACAAACTTCTGGAGGACATAAAGAGAAGTCGTACAATTAAAATCCGTCCAATGGCCGGCGTCATCGTTGATCCCGGCGTCATGGACAAAATACAAACGCCGAAGCTCGACCAGACCGACAACAGTCAGATCGTGCAAACCAGTCCGGACAACCAGAAGCTGATAGTGCCGCAGCTGGGCAAGGATGTGCCGCCGATGGAGCTGATCAAGACGGCCGTGATGAACCGCAGCAACCAAGACAAGAGCACCGCTGTTTCCTTCAGGGACGCCTCCAAGTATCCGATCAATCCGATCAGCAAGATAATGGCCAGGTCCGAGTTCATGCCGAAGCCGGAGACTCTGACGCCTCAGATGGCGGCACCGCAGCCGGAAACGAAGGTGGAGGCGCAGCCGGAAATAAAGGTGGAAGCGCAGCCGGAAATAAAGATGGAGGCGCAGCCGGAAATGAAGGTGGAAACGCAGACCGAACCAGAGCCGGAAATCAAGGTGGCACCGCAGCCGGTGATCAAGGTGGCAACTAAGCCGAAAGCCAAGGTGGAAACGCCGCCGGAGAAGACGGTGGAGGAGTTGTTCTTGGCACCCACCTTCAAAACTTCCGACATCCCTGTGATTGATCCTTTCGTTAGAACGGTGATAGCACCAACTGTTTGCAACGTTGTGGCTGAGAACGTTAATAAGCCTGTTAAGCCGGAGGTGAAGGCCAAGGAGGCACCCAAGCGGGATTTAAAGTGGGATCCGACCATTGAGGTTGTGGAGAAGGCCACGACAGAAATCCTGGAGGTGTTCAAGCCGGAACCTCCCGCGCCCAGCCAGAACAAGTTGGACAAGCTGGACGACACCATTAAGGAGTTGATGGGCAAGCAGAAATTTTTGCACGACTACTTGCAGACTTTTAAGCCCCAGCGCGGGGGTATCGGTGCCACCATGGAGAAACCTAGTGAGGGTGATGGCAGGAAGGATGAACAACCCGCTGATGAGGAACAAACTGCCGAGATTCAGGAGGAAAAGGTGGACGACACGTTGTGCGTGGAGACACAACCACCTAAAGTGGAAATGGCACCAACTCCGGAAGTTGTGGAAGTTAAGCAGGAGGTGCCGAAGGCACGAGACGCCACGATGACACCGCTACACTACGACAGCCACCCACAGGAGATGTTGGAGGCCAACACGTCCGCCATGATCTCGGAGAGCCGTACCGAACCGGCGGCCAGCCTGGAGGACATCACCAAGGAAACCGGCTACTACAAGAAGGAACTGTGCACCGTTTTCGAGAAGCCCACCTACGGTGAAATCTACGACATGTCGGACGATGATCTGTTCGTTGACACGAAACAAACCATGGACGGTCTGATGGTGACGGACATCAACGAGCACCCGATCGTGTTCAGTTCGAGGCACGACGACGACATGTGAGGTGTTCATTTTGGTATTGAATCGTTTGAAATTTTCAGTTAAGCACTTTTCCAATGGTCTAATTCGTTAAATTAATTGGTGATGTTTGCCCCGTACTTGAGTCATGTAAATCCTGGAAGTATTTGTAATATACAATTATGTGTTGTTGGGCTTTTTTTCCAGTGCCACATTTTTTTACAACAAAAAAATTACTGATGTAGCAGTAAAATTACCATAAACATTAAATAAAAAGTACCTGTTTTAAAAATGACGAGGTGATTTAAATTTTATTCACATTTCAAAATGATTAATCGACAACAACTTAGTGAAAAAAATGGCCGGTGTAACATTTCACAATTTTTATGTTAGTTAGAAGACTCGTGAAAGCACACAATTACTATTTTTAATTAAAAATTCGACCACAAATAACCTGTTGCTGTTTTATATTTTTGCAACACGTGTCGAAAGTGTTTTTTATTTGTTAACACATATAAATATAAAATTAAATAATTTTTATTCAGTGCTTTTATTATGTTATGTTTCTTAACATTGTTCTTTGGCAACAAATATTTTTTATGTCGCAGTTTCCTCACCCAATTCGCCATGATGATGATGATGGAACGTTAAAATAATGTTATTATGAAACATTGGCCAATGCAATCTTTAAATTTGTATCGATTTTTATTAGTTGTGGATATTTTTAATGTGTGTGCTGTGGTAAAAATTGAAGGAACACTTAAATAATGGCATCCAAGGTTGTCAACAACATAAAGACAATTATTTTTGCTTTTACAGCCCATAATTTCCCAATAGTGTCTTAGTTGACAATTATTAATGCATTAACCCGATACAATCGAACAAATTATGACCAAAATAAAAAAAAAAACTGTTTCACGGAAAGTTTAATTAGCCAAAATCGTTTTTAATGTCGTATTAATTGTGAAAAAATCTACGATTCTGATTAAACTTTTCATACACCAACAATAATGAAAATAAAAAGCAGTTTCCTAAAGGAAAATGGCTAAATTATCCGAGTTAACACCAAAGAATCATCAATGACTGGTGCACCAAAGCTAATCTAAAACACTCATCAAATGAAAGGAAGAGTGTGCAGGTCAAAAAACCCTTAAAACAACCAAAAATGAGCCGAAGTAGTGATCCAATTAAGATAATATAAATGCGGTTTCGGCCCCCCTCCGGCCAAAGCGAGGCGAATTTCCTCCGGAGTATATAACAGACGGACGGGTGCATGGTAGGGGTACACACCAAATCGAGCTCGTTTCGAAACAACACACTACAACACTAACTAGAAGCTCGACACGATGAACTGGATCAAATTTCTGGTGTTCGTCGCCGCAATCGTGGCGGTACCGGCGGCCAAACTACGTAAGGCTTTGCTGAAGGTTCCGGAGGTGGAACTGTTGTGTGATTTTGTTTTTGGGTTACAGCCAGCAGCTTCGGACGATGTCACAAAAGCGACGCCCAGTTTGAGGACTGCCTGAGGAAGAACATCGAAGGGGCGATACACGCTTTGGCGAAGGGTGAGGTACTGATCCGATTGAGATTTAATAGTACTGAGTTGTTGTTGTTGTTCTAGGTGCTCCGCAGTTGGGTCTGAACCGTCTGGAACCGTTGGAAATACCGTCGCTCACGATCGGACAAGGTACCGGTCCGGTGCAGGTGGAGCAGAACTTCCACGACGTGCTCATCCACGGATTGACCGGCTCCAAAGTCGAAGCTGCCACGTAATTAGCTGATTTTGTTGCTCGCGTTTTGATTTGCTGATTGTTAACATTTCAGGGCTGACTTGGAGAAGAACTTGATCACTGCGACTAGTTTGACGCCGGAGTTGAGGCTGGAGGCCAAGTATGACATGTCTGGACGTGTTCTTCTGCTTCCGATGGTCGGAAAGGGTCCCTGCAACGTCACACTTTGTAAGTCTATACTTTTGTACAATTATTTGTATTTTTTGTCTTTTCATCAAGTTATTTTGCTCCTAACATCAAAAAAGGTGTTGAACTTCTTCTTGTGATCACACATAAATCTTTGATTTTATCACTTTATCTTCTAACACGTGAAATATGGTATAAAATTCAAGAATTATTATTAAAATTTAATATTAGTAATGAAGTATTGCTTCCTATGATCATATATTATAAATCTTTGATTTTATCACTTATTTAACCTTCCATCTTTGACTTTTCGACTAGTATTAAAGTTATTCACCCTCTAACACATGAAATATGGCACAAAACTCAAGAATTATTATTAACAATTAATGTTAGTGATAAATTGTTGCTTCCTGTGATCACACATTATGAATCTTTGATTTTATCACTTATTTAACCTTTCATCTTCGAATTTTCGAGTTGTTTTAGAGTTATTCACCTTCTAACAAATGAAATATGGAATAAAACTCAAGAATTATTATTAAAAATGAATGTTAGTAATGAACTATTGCTTCCTGTGATCACACATTATAAATTTTTTTTATTTTATCACTTATTTAACCTTCCATCTTTGAATTTTCGAGTTGTGTTAGAGTTATTCACCTTATAACAAATGAAATATGGTATGAAACTCAAGAATTATTATTAAAAATGAATGTTAGTGATGAACTATTGCTTCCTGTGATCACACATTATAAATATTTGATTTTATCACTTATTTAATCTTCCATCTTTGAATTTTCGAGTTGTTTTAGAGTTATTCACCTTCTAACAAATGAAATATGGAATAAAACTCAAAAATTACTATTAAAAATGAATGTTAATGATAAACTATTGCTTTCTGTGAGCATACATTATAAATCTTTGATTTTATCACTTATTTAACCTTCCATCTTTGACTTTTCGACTTGTTTTAAAGTTATTCACCTTCTAACACATAAAAATTGCTACAAAACTCAAAAATTGTTATTAAAAATTATTGTTAGTGATGAATTATTGCCATCTGTGACCACAGATTATAAATCTTTGATTTTATCACTTATTTAACCTTCCATCTTTGACTTTTGTCTTGTTCTAAAGTTATTCACCTTCTAACACATAAAATTTGGTACCCAACTCAAGAATTGATATTAAAAATTATTTTTATTGATGAACTATTGCTTTCTGTGATCACACATTATAAATCTTTGATTTCATCACTTATTTAACCTTCCATCTTTGACTTTTCGTCTTGTTCTAAAGTTATTCACCTTCTAACACAAAAAATTTGGTACAAAACTCAAAAATTGTTATTAAAAATTATTGTTAGTGATGAACTATTGCTTTCTGTGATCACACATTATAAATCTTTGATTTTATCACTTATTTAACCAAATATGAATTTTTTTCCTGTATAATTTTATAAATATTATTGACTTTTTCTTATTTTTTGTCAATATTGATTAGGTCTTTAAATTGCTCTTTATTTCTTGCTAATACAAAATAAATATTAGCAAAGACAAAAAGCAAATATTATTAGTGAAGGTTAATTTTAACTACGATAATTTCTCCATATTTATCTTGCACATTTTTCTACAACTCGTTGTATTTACGAGTGACGATTACGCAAACAAAAAAACACACACACACGATTTTCACACTGGAAATAAAATGGTCCGTCCTTGCTGAGGAATTCTCTGGTTCCAATCTCGTCCATCGTTGCCCAACGCAGTTTGTGAAACGTTTAAAAACTGGCTCTTAATTACAACGTTTCGCCATTAAATTTGTTTTTTTAAATTTTTTCATCCAGTAAACACGAGAATAAACCACCGGATCGCATTGGAGCAGTACGAGAAAAACGGCTCTGCCTATTGGAAAGTCAAGGCGTTCAACGTGATAATGAAGCCCGGAAAAGTCACGTACAAGTTCGATAATTTGTTCGACGGCCAAAAGCAACTCGGCGACGAAATCAACAAGGTAAATTTTTAGGAATATTTGCACACATTCATTCGAATGACTAATTATTAAATGGCGGTACTTTTGCAGGTGCTGAACGACAATTGGAGTGAAGTGTTTACCGATGTGAAGGACGGCTACGAGAAGTCGTTCGGTTTGATCTTCCAGGACCTGGCGGAACGAGTGTTCTCGAGGGTGGCCCTGAAAGATGTCTTTTATTTGGATTAGGATTAGTTTTTTTAAATAATCTATATTAGATTTTTACCATTAGTATTATTTTTGTAATAAATATTTATATTATGATTCAATTGATTATTTCCTGAAGAAGAATTACTAGTTAGTTCTTCAAGAGGAAGAGGAACACTATTTTTGTAATAAATATTTATATAATACTTCAATTGTTTATATATTAAGTCCTTCAGTGTAAATATAACTTAAAAAATATCGTTTCTAAAGCCAATCGAATAAAGAACAAGGAAATCTTCTAGAATTGTACAATTCAAAATGAAGAACATTGTTTTTGTAATAAATATTTATATTACACTTCAACTGAATATTTTTTGTATTAAAACAAATAGTAAGACCTTCAGCAATTACAAAGAAAGAAATTTTAGTGGAATTAAAGAAATATCATCTACAAAATCTTCTAGAATTCTATAAACCAAAAGGAAAAAGAACTTTATTTTTGTAATATGAACTTATATCATCTCTCAAATGATTGTTTCTTTGAGGAGAACAACTAGTAAGTTCTCCAGGAAGAACAAAGGAAGTCTAGTAGGATGAAGAACAAGAGAATCTTCTAAATTTCTACAATTCGAAATGAATAAGAACATTATTTTTGTAATAAATATTTATATTACACTTCAATTGAATATTTTTTGTATTAAAACAAATAGTAAGACCTTCAGCAATTACAAAGAATGACATTTTAGTGGAATTAAAGAAATATCATTTGTAAAACCAATAGAATGAAGAACAAGGAAATCTTCTAAAATTCTATAGACCAAAAGGAAGGAGAACTTTATTTCTGTAATATAAATTTATATCACGTCTCAAATGGTTGTTTCTTGAAGGAGAACGACTAGTAAGTTCTCCAGGAGGAACAAAGGAAGTCCAATAGGATGAAGAACAAGAGAATCTTCTAAATTTCTACAATTCGAAATGAATAAGAATTTTATTTTTGTAATAAATATTTATATAATACTTCAATTGAATATTTTTTAGATTAAAACAATTAGTAAGACCTTCAACAATTACAAAGAAGGAAATTTTAATAGAATTAAAGAAATATCATTTGTAAAACCAATAGAATGAAGAACAAGGAAATCTTCTAAAATTCTATAAACCAAAAGGAAGGAGAACTTTATTTCTGTAATATAAATTTATATCACATCTCAAATGGTTGTTTCTTGAAGGAGAACGACTAGTAAGTTCTCCAGGAGGAACAATGGAAGTCCAATAGGATGAAGTACAAGAAGAAAATTATTTTAGAAACAAATATTTTTAGAGAATAGAATTCTCTTTTCCTAAAGGAAGAACAAATCAACAACAAGTTCATATAACCTTTTATTAATCTACCATAGAAAACTATAACATCTATGATCTACAATATCACATATCTTCACTAATTCGTTGTACCGTTGTTTTGTGCCCAAGCAAGAAAATATGGCAATCTAATTTTGGCAACTGGAAGTATTGTTTAAACTAAGAGCAGGTACAGTTTTATTGCATTGCGATATGTTCTATTAATTTTAAAAGGTTTTAAGGCAGAGGCATTAAAGGTATGTACTTTTCTGAAGGTCTAAAGTTCCATTGGCCACATATTTGGTCGCTCTCTTCTTTTGTGTAGCCATTCCTAAAAATTACAACTTGTGTTATTGTTAAATTAATGGTGGAGTTATAAAGAATATAAAATAAACAAAATTAAAACGTTACAAGTGCTTTATTCGTTAACAAATGTAAAACTAATAATAAATAATGTTATCACAGTACTCCAAACTTTCTAAAAATATAATTGAGAACTTTCGCAGGCTTCTGGTGCCAACTGAAACTCCTCACTTCGCTGGCCACGTATCTGTCGCTTTTCGAGAACTCCCACATGCAATCGTTTCCACTCAAACTTTGACTAGACTCGTTTCTACAAAATTAACGGAAAAAACATGCAAAAACAAATAAAAAACCAACTAATTTAACATAAATTAAGGGTGCGTCTTACTTTTGCCACTGGGAACAGGGGCTCCGTTCCTTGAAGCATATGACTTGTATGACGTTGAAGAATATGGCACCGATCGTGTTGGCGGTTTCCGTGTTGACGTTCTGGAGGCACCTCCGGAACGAGGCGTCGCAGTCGCAGTGGGACCTGAAGGAAACGGAAGTTAGATGATGAAGGTAAGTACTAGAGATGTCGTGGTACCGAGTGAAGGGGGAGTTGTTGCAAATTCCCTGTCTGCATTCGCCGTTCAGGAGGTTCTCGGGACAATTATCGTGCTCCCTGCAGCAGATGTCCTCCTTCACGTGGTACCCGAGGTCCGAATAGTTCCTGGCCTTGGTTCCAGGTCCACACCATTTGGTTCCCGGGTAGATGAAGCCTCCCTGATGGGCGGAGTTGACCTGGTTGCTTTTGCACACGTCCTCCAGCTTCTTGATGGAGTCGTCGGACATCTGGCGCACCCTTCGGGGGTCGGAGCTGAGCAGCATGTTCCTGATCTTGCCTCTGAAATGGCAATATTCATCATTAAAGTTGTCTAGAACATTTCTAGAATTGATAAAATTGATTACCTATCAGTGTGGACGTGACAATACGGTTTCCTCGTGGTCAGTTCGATCATCTTGGACATACCATGATCAGCAATCAGTACGGTACTGCAGGAAACCCCGGCCAGCAGGGCTGCGAACGGTAGCCAACTCAATAACTGTAACAACAAAATTAACAAACATGTAACCAAACAATTGTTAGTTAACTAATTACTTTTAACTGCATAATGCACCAGACAAAACTTCTTGATTGGCATTAATCGATGCGCAGGAATATAATAAATGAAATTGCAGGCTTTAACCTTTAATTTGCTATTAATTTTATAGTCAAGTTTCGCAAATTGATAATTAACAGTTGTTCTGGATATGTTTTTTTTCCTTTTTGATAGACATGTGCATGTTTAAACCTTGACTCGGTCAGTTGCATACATTTAGGACGACGATAAAAATGCACAATGACTATAATTTGTTGTGAACATGGAGATGAAATGGAAAGCTGTAGATTAACTCTTTAAACCAAACACAAATAGCAGTTTATTCAATTTTAATTTCAAAATTTAACGTTTTAACCCTTCGTTCAATAAAAAATGAATTTTGTTGCATTTAGTATTTAATTTTAGTAATTCTTTTAAAAGTTTGAACAATTTTCATTAATTTTGTAAATTTTTTAATTTAGTTGTTTAATCTTATATAATAAATTTTTATATTTAATAATTATTTACAAAATTCAGTTAACTTTTTTTATTTAAAAATTTCATTTTTTATTTAATTTTAAGTTCATTAAATTCTTAACAATGTCAATACGTCATAAAAAATACAATAAAAACTCAAAATTAAATAAAAATTCATCTTGAATACAAATAAATTTAAATAACATCGAATAAATTAAAATAAATTAAAATAAATTCAAATAATAAATTCTTATAAATTCTTATAAATTCTCATAAATTCTTATAAATTCTTATAAATCCTTATAAATTCTTATAAATTCTTATAAATTATTATAAATTATTATAAATTCTTATAAATTCTCATAAATTCTTATAAATTCTTACAAATTCTTATAAATTCTTATAAATTCTAATAAATTCTTATAAATTCTTATAAATCCTTATAAATTCTTATAAATTTTTATAAATTCTTATAAATTCTTATAAATTCAAATAAATTCAAATAAATTGAAATGAATTGAAGTAGATTGAAATAAATTCAAATAAATTCAAATAAATTCAAATAAATTCAAATAAATTCAAATAAATTCAAATAAATTCAAATAAATTCAAATAAATTCACATAAATTCAAATAAATTCAAATAAATTCAAATAAATTCAAATAAATTCAAATAAATTCAAATAAATTCAAATAAATTCAAATAAATTCAAATAAATTTAAATAAATTCAAATAAATTCAAATAAATTCAAATAAATTCAAATAAATTCAAATAAATTCAAATAAATTCAAATAAATTCAAATAAATTCAAATAAATTCAAATAAATTCAAATAAATTCAAATAAATTCAAATAAATTCAAATAAATTCAAATAAATTCAAATAAATTCAAATAAATTCAATTAAATTCAAATAAATTTAAGTACATTGAAATAAATTTAAATAAATTCAATTAAATTCAAATAAATTCGAATAAATTCAAGTAAATTCAAATAAATTCAAATAAATTCAAATAAATTCAAATAAATTCAAATAAATTCAAGTAAATTCAAATAAATTCAAGTAAATTCAAATAAATTCAAATAAATTCAAATAAATTCAAATAAATTTAAGTAAATTCGAATAAATATAAGTAAATTTGAGTAAATTCAAATAAATTCAAGTAAATTCAAATAAATTCGAATAAATTCAAATAAATTTAAGTAAATTGAAATAAATTCAAATAAATTTAAGTAAATTCAAGTATATTCAAGTAAATTCAAGTAAATTTAAGTAAATTCAAGCAAATTCAAGTAAATTCAAATAAATTCAAGTCAATTCAAGTAAATTCAAATAAATTCGTATAAATTCAAATAATTCAAGCAAATTTAAGTAAATTAGAGTAAATTCAAATAAATTCAAATAAATTGAACTTAATTCAATGAAATTTCAGTAAATTCATATAAATTCATGTAAATTCAATAAACTAAAGTAATAAATTAATGTTAAATTTTACTTAAAATTCATAAATTTTAATTAACTATATATTAATATATTCAATTATTCATAACAAATTGTTTTAAATCAAATTAAATTTCCACTACATTCAACAAAATACACGAAATTTTGCCAGAATATAATAATTTTGGCATTGCTAATGTAATTAATCAAATTTCATTGCCAACTAAACAAGTTAATTATCCGTGACATTGATGAGCCGAATTAATTAAGTCTCGTTATCAGAAACGCCAAACATTTAAAATCTAATTCCTTTCCCTGAGGTCGATAGTTATAGTTTTTTTTTTATTAAGATGAGTATTATTACACAATTGTGTCAAGACCATCGACTATTTATTAAATGCCTCAGTATGCAGATGAGGCATTGCACAATGGTTTGTTTATAACGTTTATCCAATTACAAAAAAATCACACCGGTGTTTATTTTCGGAAAAGTTTATTGACATGTGCATCGTCAAACGAGATGCGAATATTAAATGGTCGCTGCAACTGTAAATTTATTTAATTGCCACATTCGAAAAATATAAAAAACTATTCAACACAGCGAATCGAATCGAACGAGATTTCTTTTCGTTATTGTGTATCGATACGTAATTAATAATTAATAAAAGGAATGTTTCCGTGTGTCTCGCAATCAAATCAAAAATCTGTCAAAGCGATTCATTCCACTTTCCATTTTTTTCGTGTTTTATTATTGCATTGTTTAAATAATGAAAATTTGAACTTGACGATTGACCCTAATTATGCTCATTAATGACTGTTATACAACGTTTCCTTTAATTCGTTAACTCACCTGCATTTTTCTCCAAAAAAAAAACAAAATAGTTCAACAACAACTGCAAACACTGCACTGAAACCCCTGAAACCGTCCGTTTAATTTTATAGCACGTCTTCCGGATTTTCCATCGGACAATGGTAAAAACTTGCGGTCGAGATAAAACTAGACAATGATTTTTTTTGCGGTGCAAATTTGCATCCAAGGTTGTGTGCTGTTCCTGAAATCGTTCTATGCACGTTTCAGGAATCCTATTTTCCCTCTGACGTTACCGAAATCCGTGTGAATCATTTGGAGTTTCGGTTCGGACTATATGTAAATTGGGATTTTGTAATTGACTCAAGGATGTATTTTTTAAAGGGGATTAATTTTCGAGGTGGATTGGAGGTGTGAAAGTCGCAGAGTTGATGCACTTGATCTTGAAATTGCTGAGATGAAAGCTATTTTTGGGTACGTTTTAATTAGCTTTGTTTTTTGTTCTTTGAAAATTTTAGAGGTACTTTTTTGTACGGTATTATTCATTTTTTACCTTAATATTTAAATTGTTTAAACTAATATTTAGTAAGTAAAAAATTAAATATACTCATAAATTTAAAATTTTCTTGTTTAACTAAATTTAAAATGAAAATTTTAGAGGTACTTTTTTATACAGTTTTAATATTTTTTTGCATCACTATTTAAATTGTTGAAACTGATAATAAATCATAATGTAAGTAAAATAATAAAGGTGTTCATACATTTGAAATTACCTTTGTTTAAATAAATTTAAAATGAAAATTTTAGAGGTACTTATTTATACAGTTTTCATTTCATTTTCATTTTTACCTCACTATTTAAATTGTTTAAATTAATAATAAGCCATAATTTAAGTAAAACATTCAAGATATTCATAAATTTGAAATTATTTTTATTTAAATAAATTTAAAATGAAAATTTTAGAGGTACTTCTTTATACAGTTTAAAAAACAATTTAATAATTTTGTACCCAACTGTTTAATTAGTGTAAAATAATAAGATGTTTAAAAATTTAAAATCATGTTTGTTTAAATAAATGTAAAGTGAATATTAATGTTCACAGTAAATTATAAATAAGTGTAATAAATTTTTAGTTTGTTTATTTTAGTGATTGATTTGTTTTTTTTTAATACCCTTTGTAATAATTAATGTCATTAAAACGTGTATTAATTTTCAAGTGCTTTTTATTTAATGAAAAAACTCACCACAATTTTTACTACAAAGCAACAAATAATACTATTAAAAACAAATTTTCATACATGATACATAAGTTGCGCACGTTAACTAATAAATTTCCAGTAAAAAAAATTCGTACAAAAATTCAAATTCACCGATAACAACAAAACAGATAACACAACAAATCAACCGAATAATCCGAAAAACGTGCTAATTTCCCGGATCGACGTCAAAAATCAGAAACACGTTGCGGAACAAAAAATTTGTGGCCCCGAACAAAAAAACTCACCGGATTGTCACATCGGGAGGAACACGTGAATCGAATTAGCGCCGAAATTTATCGTTTATTCTTTTATTAATTTGAAAATCGGATTTACCTTTTACCACCACCACCACCGAGTATCAATGCCGTTTATCGATTTCAATTTCCGGGCGCCTGAATTGCCGCAACCAGTATTGTGGCGCATTAATGTTCGATTCCGGGTGGTGGTTTGTGGGGTTGTTAACAGGTGGCGTCCAATAAACTAAATAAAATTCTTTTTAATTTAAATATTTATGAGCAAAGGTGGTTCGATGAATTTCAGGAATTAAATGAATTTCATGTATTTCATCAATATGAATTAAATTCGATAAATAATACGATATATTCCATAAAATCGATAAATACGATATATTAGATAAATAATTCTATAAATAATTCCATCAATTCGATAAATCGAATGAATTAATTTCAATAAATAAATTCAATAAATAATTCAATAAATAATTCAATAAATAATTCAATAAATAATTCAATAAATAACTCAATAAATAAATTCAATAAATTCCATAAAAAAACAATATATTCAAAAAAATTCAATAAATTCAATAAAAATTTTATAAATGCAATAAAAATTCAATAAATTCAATAAAAATTCAATAAATTCAATAAATTCAAGAAAAATTCAATAAATACAATAAATTCAACAAAAATTCAATAAAGTCAATAAAAATTCAATAAATTAAATAAATATTCAACAAACTCAAAAAATTCAATAAATTTAACAAATTAATTAAATTAATTCAATAAAAACAAAAATCAAATTCAATAAAATAATTAATCTAATGAATCCAAGAATGAATTAAATAATTTATGTAAATAAATATTTTAATTATTTTCGCAGTATAAATTCCATAGATTCAAGTAAAAAACAAATTCAATAATTCCAAACATCAGTAAATCTAATTGTTTCTATAAACCCAATGAATTCAAGGAATTTAATAAATCTAGTGAATTCAGTGAATCAGATGTATTCAGATAATCTTAATTATTCAATCAAATAGGATAGATAAAGCTCTAAATGTCAAATTAATCAAATTAGCTTAATTAAATAAATTAATCCAATTAACTAAATGAATCCAATTAATCATGTGAATCAAGTAAACTCATAAGTTCAACAATTTAAAGTAATCTCAATGATTTTATTTTCCAGGCTCCTGAACAGCGACAACCTACATTACACGTAAATTATAAGTACAATTTAGGTTGAAGATTTCCGAGATTATATGGCGCTGAAAGCAGCCTTGCCAATATTACCAAAAATTATTTAAATATGGGACAATTATAAATAAATGTAAAATTTAAAAATTTTAAAAATATGAATATAAACTAATAATTTATACATGAATAATTAAAGAAATTTTTATTAAATTATTAAAGTTTTTAAATATTTTAATTCACTATAAACATTTCAATAATTTATATTATTTATTTTTTTTCTCATTATTTATTTTTTAACTTAATACTTACTAATTGTAAATATATTTTTTAAAATTAATAAATTTTATTATATTTTATTTATTTCTTTCTTTATTCTTCCATTTGCATAATTAGAACAATTATAATAAATATATTAATATTCAGAATGTGTCAACTACTAATTAATAAGTAAACAATTAATTTCCATACATTATTTAAATATTAAGCTTTGAATTAAATTATAAAAAGCCATTCATTGGATTGTGCAGATGTACTGATGGCCAACAACGGCAACGCCGCAATGTGCGGTACCCAAAACAGATGACGTGCATTTGTTTTTGTTCACTTTCAACCATGTCGAAGCCCACTTAGTTCAGAATCTCAACAAAAAAAAACAAGTTCGAAAAACCACAGTTTCGAACACGAAACAATTAGTGCAAAAAGGTAAAAAAAATACCCATCGTTTCGCGTGCACGAAAAATCATCCAAGAAGCAATAATTAACGGCCGTCCATCGATATGCGGTCGACGATCAACATAGCTGTGATAACTGTAATACTGTCCGGCGTCGTGGCCCTGACCATACCGGAAAATGGGGAGATCAACGAGAAATTCCTCGACGAACCCCGCTACATGGACTACCAGGAGGTGACCAACCTCTTCAGGGAGCTGCAGTCCGAACACCCGAACCTGGTGCGGCTCACTTCAGCCGGGAAGAGCGTGAAAAGACGCGACCTGTGGGCCCTGGAGATACACGGCAACGTGAAGAATCGCACCGTGTTGGCCCCCATGTTCAAGTATGTGGCCAACATGCACGGCGACGAAGCCATAGGTAAATTATTCTTGTTAATTAATTAACGGGTTTTTTATGCCCGATAAGACCCGTGTTTATTTGATCAATTGCTGCTTCATAAATATTTGCGCAGACGGAAAACAATTACGTGATTTCCGGGGAATCACACGTACCAATCGTCAAAACTACTTATGTTTTATTTATTTATTTATTTATTTTTCAGGAAGGCAACTTATGATTTATTTGGCCCTGTATCTCATCAAAAATTACGGAAAAGATGAAAGGGTTACTAAATTAGTAAACACCACTGACATTTTTTTAATGCCAAGTATGAACCCAGATGGCTATGAGAATTCGCAGGCAAGTTTTAATTGAATTTTTCCATTTTATTACTTTATTGTTTATGAGTTTTTAACATTCTGGCATATTTAAGATAAAGCATAATTTTTATTTCAAGGTTATCATATTTTGTTAGTATTTTTTTAACAGTAAAAGATAATAAACAAACTTTTTCCATAATCTTAGTAGGGAGTACCCCTCCTACGCCACTAAATAATTTTCTTTTATTCAGTTTTTCATATTCTTTGCACAATTTAGAAAAAATGTACTCTTGATTAATTTTGATATAATATAAAAACCACAATTATTGTGTGGGTGGTACCAAATATATGTATATGGACACAAAATGTTCATTAAAGAGTCCTTTATACTAAAAAGCATATAATATATTCTGAGAAACTTAATACAGCAAAATGACTATATTTATTCTATGGGTGGTACTAGATGGACGTATATGGACACAAAATCTTCATAAAAAAATTTTCTATATAATTTAGTAAAGAAACTATAATCTTGTTCCATTTTCTGACAGTCTTAATGCTTGAAATCCTTTCAGTAAAATTACTGTATATATTATTTGGGTGGTACTGGATTTACGTTTTAAAATGTGCGTGAAGAAGAGTCCTCTATGAAATAAAACATAGAACATATTCTGAGAAACTTAATATTTGAAGTTATTTTTATCAAAATGAGTATATTTATTTTATGGGTGGTACTGGATGAACGTATATGGACACGAAATATTCATAAAAGAGTTCCCTGCACAGAAAAGTACAGTACATACTCTAATAAACCTAATTCTTGGAAACATTTCAACAAGATAACTATAATCATTGTATAGGTAGTACTGAATGATCGACTATGAGCACAAAATGTTCATAAAAGAGTCCTCTATATAATCAGCAAATAAACTATTAAGTTCTTCAATTTTCTGACAGCCTTAATACTTGAAATTCATTTAGCAAGATTACTGTATTTATTATTTGGGTGGTACTGGATTTACATCATAAAATGTGCGTAAAACAGTCCTCTATAAAATAAAACCTAGAACATGTTCAGGAAAACTTAATACTTGAAGTTATTTTCATCTAAATGACTATGTTTATTGTATGGGTGGTACTAGATGAACGTATATGGGCAAGAAATGTTCATAAAAGAGTTCCCTGCACGAAAAAAGCACAGTACATACTCTAATAAACCTAATACTTGAAAACATTTCAACAAGATAACTATAATCATTGTATAGGTAGTACTAAATGATCGACTGTGAGCACAAAATGTTCATAAAAGAGTCCTCTATATAATCAAGCAAAGAAACTATTATGCTCTTCCATTTTCTGATAGTCTTAATGCTTGAAAACCTTTCAGCAAAATTACTGTATACATTATTTGGGTGGTACTAGATTTCTAGAACAATTTCTTATTAGTTTTTTATATTATATACTATATTCTTCACTTATTTTAAAAGATAGAAGTCATAAATATATATTTTTTATTTTATTACAATATTTATTTACTTTTAATATGTATTGCGTAAGTCAAAATAATCTTAATTTATTTTTTATAAGTGACGCAATTCTAATAACATATTTTATACACATTGAACTACGTCGTAATTTATTACACCATAAAAATCAGCAATATAAAATTTCAATTGTTATTTATTTTCAACAAATTTTATTTAAATTCGTTTGACTTATATGAAAATATATTAATGCAAATCAAAACTTCAAATCAAACCAACCATGATAATGTGATAATAATGATTGAAGGTTCTGCTAAAAATAGTTAATGAGATTTCCTCTCAGTAAATATTGACACAATTACACGTAAACATGATTATGGTGCACAGTAAAATTTCCTTTAACAAAACCAATTTGTTTCATTTCAATTCCCTTGAAAATTTACAAGAAATCAATGATTTTTTCAGGAGGGAAATTGCGAGTCCAAACCCCGTTACGTAGGACGTGAGAACGAGAACCACGTCGACCTAAACAGAGACTTCCCCGACCAGTTCGAACCCACCAGAGTCGGTACGTTCACCACTTAAACCTGGCCCATCAGTTTATAAACCTAAAACACCATTTTCAGGCACCATATTGTCGGGACGCCAGCCCGAAACCATCGCCATGATCACCTGGATCATCTCCAAGCCGTTCGTCCTCTCCGGAAACCTCCACGGAGGCGCCGTCGTGGCCAGCTACCCGTTCGACGACTCCAGCGCCCGCAAGGAGTGCTGCACGGAGAGCAAGTCGCCGGACAACGAGCTGTTCAAGAGTCTGGCCCTGACGTATGCAACTCCCCATCCGCTGATGAGAAAAGGCGACGCCTGCAGGCAGGAGACGTTCCCCAACGGAATCACCAACGGAGCCTTTTGGTACGAAGTCAGAGGTAAATAAAAGGGTGGTACCGCAAAATTACGTCACTAACTATTGTTGGTTTTAGGTGGGATGCAAGATTTTAACTACGTGCACTCGAATTGCTTCGAGGTGACCTTCGAGTTGTCTTGCTGCAAGTTTCCCAAGGCTGATACTTTGCCGCAGGAATGGAGGAACAACAAGGAATCTTTGCTTAGGTAGTACCATAAGGAGTTCTTCGATTTTGGCAAACTAGGCTAAAAACATATTGTTTCACCAAATTATTGTTTTTATTGTATGGGTGGTACCAGATTTACGTCACAAAATGTTCATAGAAAAGTCCTCTATGTAATGAAGCATAATACGTGTTCCAAGAACATTTAAAACTTGAAATCGTTTCAGCAAAATGACTATACTTTTATATGGGTGGTACCAGATCAACGTATATGAGCACGAAATAATTGTAAAAAAGTCATCTATATAAAAAAACCAAAGAGCATATTTCTGAAAAACTTATTACTTGAAATCGTTTCAACAAATGGACTATATTTATTTTATAGGTGGTACTAGATGTACGTTTATAAGTACAAAATATTCATAAAAAAGTCTTCTATATAATTAAGTAAAGAAACTATTATTTTGTTACATTTTCTGAGAGCTTATAATCATTGAAATCATTTCAATAAAATGATTATACTATATGGGTGGTACTAGATTTACCAAGTAAAGTTAATCTTTCATGTAAACAAGTTTAATTAGTTGGTAAAATATAATTAATAAATTTCAGCTTCATCGAAGCTTCACACTGGGGCGTAAAAGGTTTAGTCACAGATTTGAACGGTGAAGCTGTGTTGGACGCCGATGTGGTGGTGGAAGGCATCAACCACAACGTCACCACATCCAACAGGGGTGAATATTGGAGACTTCTACTCCCTGGAGAGTATACACTCTTCGCCACAGCTTTTGGGTAACCTTTTTCCTCTTGTAAAATATTTTCAAGGCTTAATTTATGTGTTGTTGCAGCTTCCAACCGTCCGAAAGGGTGACAGTGACGGTAACCAAAGATCAAACTACAATCCAGAACTTCAGGTTGAAACGTACACCTCAGGAACAACAAAAAGGTAACGAAAGAGTTGCTTTCAGTCCGGATGAAAGCAAATGGTACTGGCAGAAATAGTACAAATTTAAGAACAATTTTTGGGTTGTCATGGTGAGGGGGTAGAATTTTAGATTAATGGAAAAAAAGACTTCTTTAATACTCCGTTCTGATACGCTTTATTCATTGCTCTCCTTGTTTATGAAATACATATGTTTATTTGTTTTATCGTTCCCGTCCTACTTTTATACTCTTTTTTTATATATTCTATATTATATTGTGTTACGATTGTAAATAAAAACTATATAAATGAATGTATGTATTTTATTCTAACAAACACCTAATCCTACTAAACTCATTCAGCTTCAGCTTCGCACACTTAACTCAAAACTCACCTCTCACCTCCTAATACAAAGAAATACAGAGCACAAAGTTGTAGGTGACTTCCAAACATTGGAACGAGCACCCGAAGAAACCGACCCATCGGGCTTCTTCATCCCCGACCACACAATATTCAAACACCACCACTACGACGAGATGGTCGATTATCTGAAGGACATGCACGGCATCTACCCCAACATAACTGACTTATATTCCATAGGAAAATCGGTGCTGGGACGTGAGCTGTACGTGTTCGTTCTCGGTACCACTCCTAAAACCCACGTGCCGGGCAAGCCGGAGTTCAAGTACGTGGCCAACATGCACGGCAACGAAATAGTGGGCAGAGAGTTGCTTTTGTACCTGATCAAATACATGTGCGAGCATTACGGCACCGACAAACGGGTCACCGACCTGATGAGTACCACCAGGATTCACTTGTTGCCCAGCATGAATCCTGACGGTTACGAAGCCAGTCGTGAAGGCGACGAGGGCGGTCTGATTGGCAGGAACAACGCCAACAACTACGACTTGAACCGCAACTTTCCGGACCAGTACTTCACCAACTCTGTAACTACTATTTTAGTCGACGTTGTTTGGGATAACTTAAGTACTTGTTTCAGTTCAATGCTATAACGCAACCGGAAGTGCAGGCAGTTATGAACTGGACTTTGAGGGAGAGATTTGTGTTGTCAGCCAACTTGCACAACGGTGCCTTGGTGGCCAACTACCCCTACGATGATAATCCTCAAAATGTCAACGGTGTCGAAAATCTGACGCCGGATGATGCCATTTTTAAGTACCTGGCACATTTATACGCCAACGTAATTTACTTAAAGTCATTTTGTTCATTAGTTAATTATATAATTTTAGGCACACAAATCAATGTACATGGATAAGCCTTGCCCGTTGTTCCCCCACGAGCATTTCGACGGTGGCACCACTAATGGTGCCAAGTGGTACTCGGTAACTGGAGGCATGCAGGACTGGAACTACAACGTAGCAGGTACACCCCCAAAAACAATAAATATTAACTTAAACCAATAATTGTGTGTGTCAAGGTTGTATGGAACTAACGCTGGAACTGGGCTGCGTCAAGTACCCAAGGGCTGACGAACTGAGCGAGTACTGGGCTGACAACCTCGAACCCTTGTTGAAGTACATGGAACAAGTAAGTACAATAACCGTACAACTAAGACAGGCAAATAAATGTGTTGTCTTCAGGTGCACAAAGGTGTAAGCGGCTTCGTACGTAGTACCATCGGCCACCCGATCGCAGACACCAAAGTCATAGTGGAAGGCATCCAACACGTGGTGAAGAGTGGCAAAGGTGGCGACTACTACCGCATTCTGTTGCCCGGCCTTTACAACATCACCTTCACGGCCTTCGGATATGAAAGCTACACCACCACCATTGTAACACTTCAAACAGCTTCACCCGACAGATTAACAGTCCAATTTTACAGATCATACCCGAAAGTGGGTCGTACCAGCTCAACGTGACGCTCATGAAGGACGACCCCACACATTGGGCCAACGCCTACGACTTTGACCTGACGGAGAACCAGTTCGGGCCCAAGTGGCACGACAACAGCGAAATCAACTCACTGCTTGCGGAGCTCGAGACCAAGTACGAGGACACGGCCGTTTTTCGGTCGGGCCAAACTGTCCTCTCCTCCTTTATTCAGTACCTGGAGGTCAGCCACGACATCGAAGGCACCGACGAAGGAAAACTGCACGTCGGGATTATGGGGAACCTGTTCTCTAACCAGCCCATTGGAAGGGAGATCGCCGTGTACTTGGCTAGACATTTGTTGGCCGGACACCAAGAGGGCGACCCCACTGTCGTGGACATACTGAAGAACGCTGTTGTCACCATTATTCCGGTGGTTGACAAAGGGTTCCCCAGCGTGTGGGGCGACTTTGACCGGGAAGTCTCGGGGAACAAGCGTCCTGAGGGCAACAAGTGCAACCCTATAACTTCCAGTAAGTTAAACAACAATTAATATTTTTAAACTGGCAATGGTGTTTCAGGTCAGAGGGACACAGGCAGCCTTCTAATGAGGAAGATTCCGTTTAACAACGAAGGCAAACTGGTGCAAGCCTTTAAAGGTCTTCTTGTAGCTAAAAAATTCGACTGGCTTTTGAATATTGAAGGTGGTGACTCCGGAATAATGTAGGTCTAATTCAGTTAATTAATGATCAATGTCTTAAGGTTTTTTGCTTTAGTTACCCAACAACAAAGCAAGAATACAAACTGTACAAAATCATAGCGGACAAATTTATGGAGAAAATGAATGCCCAACAGTTCTGTAACGAAAGAACCAGAGGAACTAACATTAATATGACCGAATATCTGTACAATGCGTACAGTACTCCTGTGATCACCGCCAAAGTTTCCTGCTGCGATTATCCTGCCATAGAAAACATTCCTTTCGTTTGGAGGGACGTTTTGCCCCCCATTATGGCTGTTCTCAACATGACCAGGACTGGTACTTCCCACTACTAAAGTACTGAGCACTTCTTACAAAGCTTTTGTTGCTTTTAGGTATTCAAGGGAGGGTCACCAACACTAGGAACGAATCCTTGGTGAATGCAACCATTTCGCTTCAAAAGATGGACAATCAAATTTATGAGGTGTCTAAGAATTTGGCCTATTACAAAATAATGGTACCCAATGGTGTGCACGTATTAACAGTCGAATCACCCGGTTACACAACCGTCACCAAAGAGTTGCTGGTTGAAGACAAGTACACAACATTCAATTTCGTCCTGTCCGATCAGCAACAGATTCACTATTCCGGCTTGAAAGTGGACACCAAAGACAAAAGTTTGGTGCAGCCCTTCCAGGGCAAAATCCCGACCGGCGTTAAAGGGCTGGTGCGCGACAACAAAGACCACCCAATTCCGGGGGCACACGTCACAGTGATGCCACAACAAATTGTCGTACAGTCCGACGAGAACGGCAAGTACGGAGTACCGCTGCCGCCCGGCAAGTACTCGTTGCAGGTGCACAAGGACGGGTACTTCGGGGACGTGAAGCTGGTGCCCATTTACCCTCACCCTGAGATGCCGACGGTCGTGCTGTTCACGCTGAAGAGAGACAGCAGCGTGTGGGGGATCCCCCGCATGGCCTTCATTCTTTTAACCGGTTTGGTGTCCGTTATGGCGTTGGGGTTGGGCATGTTCTGTTACATGGCTTGTAAGAAGAAGGAGGAGTACGGTTTGTTGTCGCAGGGTACCAGCTTCTTCGAGGAGTACCGGGACAATGAAAAGGAAACGGACATTTTCACCAGACCTTTTATCAGTAACTAACTTAATTAACTACCCTAATAAATAACATGAACAATTGTTTTCTTTTAGGTAAGGCTGTAACGAGGCCTTATTACGATGACGACGATGAGGAGGAGTTGGCCTATGCGGACGTAGAAGGCCCGGATATATCTTCAGACGATGACGAAATTATCTTGCTTCAGCAAAGATAAAGTTGCCGAAATTTTGCCTTGTAAATACCAAATATTAAGGGCCATACCTATATAGTATAACATTCCCCCACAACTTACATTTTATAAAGTTTTTATACCAACATTCCCAACCCCCTTATCTTGATCTGTATTGTGTATATTATAATTGATTATTTATATGTAGCTATGTAGTTGAGTGAGAGTTTGAGTCATTTTAATTTTATAATTTTATTGTTAAGTATATTTTCCTATTATGTCTGACAAATTTTTATATTAATAAACTTATTATTATTAACCAGTCTTTGATTTAAATCCTTGGCGACAAAAACACTTTGATTTTAAACAGTATTAGTTTATTTAAAACAATAGAATCACAAAATTCGAAGCATTATACAACAGTGAAGTTGGTGTTTGTTGGGTCACAATAAAATTATCAATTCATGGTTTGATAATCCGCAAACTTTGATAAATTCACAGACTTTCACTAACCCTAAATGGAAGCACTTCGGTATACCAACCGTGTTTTAGGTGTTTTGCGGTATATTAATTTATTTAAATTTAATCTGACGAACATTTAACATCCATAATATATATAATTTATAATAATTACATTAACCTTAAGATTTAAAATGATATTATGAGCTTGTTTCTTTTCAACAGACAAATTCAGGAACTGGATTCTTGTGATTCGTCTTTAATCAACGATTCACATTTCCCATTTTCGTGCAGGTTCGTTTCAGTTGTGCCAGCAGTTTCACCGGCACCCATTTTTATCCTCAACAGGTTCGTCAGGGAACCACACGAAGCCTAAAATTAACATCCCTGAGGAATATGTAGGTAATTTAATTTGCAAAAGACCTTAAATCTGTCCAACTTCTTCTGCGTGACCGCCAGGATGTTGTTCAGTCCACCCACCACGTTTCCAACCCCTTCACTTTCCTGCTCGGTCCCCTAAAACTCGAAAAAGTTATAA
Organism: Aethina tumida; assembly: GCF_024364675.1. Taxonomy (NCBI): domain Eukaryota; kingdom Metazoa; phylum Arthropoda; class Insecta; order Coleoptera; family Nitidulidae; genus Aethina; species Aethina tumida. The sequence goes on along the minus strand of NC_065440.1, from coordinate 14,884,051 downwards.
CCGTGCAATAGTAATTGCCTACCTTAGTAATCAGCAACGTGGCGTCATCTCTTGCACGTTTACCGTCAGGTCTTGTTCCTCCAATTCCTGAGTTTCGTCCTCCACCTTTTTATTGCTCATGAATTGCTCGTAGGTTGGTTTGTCGACGCCCAGCAGTTCGGCCCTCATGCACTCGTACTCGTACGTGCCCTCGGCCATTGTTTATGCGTCGGTTTACGTACGATTTTCGGTGATGTTGAACGGAGTTGAGGTTTTACGTGGACCGGGACATGTTGAGGGCATGTGACTCGTGCCGGCGGGACACTGTTGCCGCAGAGTATTGATTACGGCGGCGGCGTCGCGGCTGCGCGCCCTGAAGGGGTCGATTTAATTGTTTAATTTATTGTTCACGAATATTATATGTTGGTGTAAAACATAAATGGACGTAAAGTATTTATGCTCTATTCAAGTCTGTCTATTTAATTGGCCTGATGGGTATCGATGAAGTGACAATCTAATTCAACTCAAATTTTAACTGTGTATAAATAATTGATTTATAATAAAACAGTATATTTAATAAATAGGAGACTCATTAATCTCCTACTTATCGAATCAAATGAACTATTTAAGGGGAGGGATCAAGCTTCACTACACGACCAATCAATATGCCGATCGATAACTGATTGATTGGATCTTTGACGCCAATCAGCGACGACTCACCCCTTGCTTATGATTGGTCGAAGATGAGATTTAGGTAATTTCATGTACCAGTGAATATTTCCAACTGATATTCAATTTTTCAACTCAAATAATCGATTTTATGTTAATAAATTTTACCTGATTATTTAAACATTACATTTATTATTTCTATATTTTTATACTTGAACAATGTGTATGTCAAATCATGACAAATAATCCATATATAACATAAAATATAAATTGATTTAATATATTTAATTTTAAATAAAAAAAACAACAAAGTTAATGGTTATAAATAACTTAAAATTAAGAAAAACGATAAAACATGATTTAAATTAAAAGAGAATGAGTAAATTTAACATAATAAAATATTTGATTTAAATTAAAAAAGAGTTAAAATATTTAATTCAAAAATTAAAAAAAAAGATTTAATTTAAATTGATTTACATTAAAAAAATAATTACTAAATTTAATTTAAAATTGAAGAAAAAAACAATAAAATATTTAATTTAAATTAAAAAAAGTAAAAATTTCATTTCATTTAAAAACATTAAAATTTTTATTTCAATTTAAATTGTTTTAAATTAAAATATAATAATAATATTAATTTTGTTTAATTTAAAATTAAAAAAAACAATATAATATTTAATTTTACTTTACTTAAATTAAACTTGAATTAATATTTTTAAATTAAAAAAAAAATAAAATATTTAATTTAAATTGAAATAAAGAGAAAAAAACAATAAAATATTTAATTAAAATTATAAAAACAATATAATATTTAATTTTAATTTAATTTAAATTAAAAAGGAATTAACATATTTAATTTCAGATAAACTTTAATTTAAACTTAAAAAAAGACAATAAAATATTTAATTTAAATTGATTTAAATTAAAAAACAATAAATGTATTTAATTCAAATTTGAAAAACAATAAAATATTGAATTTAAGTTGATATAAATTAAAAAAATTTAACATTAAAAAAGTAATAAAATATTCAATTTAATTTTTTTTATATAAAAAAATAATAATAATTTTGTTTAATTTAAAAAAAGTAAAAAAAGATTAAATATTTAATTTGAATTGTTTTAAGGTAAAAAATATATATAATTTTAATAAATATATTAATATTAAATAAATAAAATACACAATTCTTGAAGATATATTAAAATATAATAATAACTGATTTACTGTATTGTATTTTTTTATATATTAATTAATTTGAAAGGTTTTTTTGTAAAATCGGAGTCGCCATCTGACGAACAATAGCTTAAACCAAAATTGTGCACATTATTTAAAGGATGTTTCTTGATTATACGTAATCTTCATTAAACATAATAAATAATCCATACTCAATTTGATAGATCTATTAAACTGTTAAATGTAAATTTAATAAACATTAAAATTAAAGTTTAATTAATTTAATGATTTTTTATTAAGTTCATCGGCCATCTATCGGAAAACGTCAACACTACGTTAAAAAATTAAACACAACAATTTGACAACCATTAAACGTCAAAAATTAACCAATGTTAAAAATGTGGATAAGTCAAAATAACCCGAAGAACATATCGTAAAAACACATCGAACGTATGAAGGAGTGCACGGGGAAGCGCCGCCGCACGAAATAAGGGTTGCCCAGTGTTGCCAACGGCCGTGCCGCCAAGAAAAAAACCGCCAGTCCTGCGTCAATCAAAACGGGCGTCACAATCGGCGACGTCACGACCCGTAGCCAAGAGTCCGTGAGCGCGCGCGTGCCCCGCTCACCGTTAAGCCGCCGGCCCGGTCCGTTGCTGTGCGCCTGTGCGACACACACACCGCCACCGCTCCGCCGCGGCCGCCCGCTCACTTGTGAACGAGCCAACCCCCGTCAGTACGTGCCAGTCTCACGCCGTTCCCGTACGCCAGTGTGTGTGTGTCCGACTGAAAAGCCGCATCGTCCGATCGTCGGTGTGCCCCCAATTAGCTCGGTACCAACTGGTCGACGGTGTCCCACACGTTCGTCCGCTCCACAGCTCCGAAACAAACCCGAATGGCGTATCTGCGGCCGTTGATCAGATGCGGCCTGCGTACGAAGTGCAGGGGGGCCGCCGGTCCGCCGGTCTGGCAGCCGTCGGCGGCCATGAAGTCGACGGTGTCGCAGACGGCGGTCGCCGCCCCTGCACAGGACGCCAAGTCGCCGAAGGACGCGCTCGACATCACGTTCGAGGACGCCAGGGCGGCGTTCAAGAGCAAAACGAACTGGGAACTGATACGTGCCTACATCGTCTACACGATGTGCTCGTTCGAGACGATCGTCGACAATAACATGAAGGTAAGGAGGGCTTTTTCGTAACACGCCGAGTTGTGTAACACACACACGGACTCGGGGTATCGATTCGCCGGCCCTACGGTTTTGCGGCAACGTTTTCGCAACGACTTGGACCCGGTTCAACGTCGTGCACACCCGAAAACCGTTTACATAAGGATACCTAATAATACGGACGTTTAACACGCTGTATAGTTATTATAGAACCGGTTGCAACAGCTGATTTGCGTCAAAAGACTTTACCCCGCACGGTTCATTCATGGTTAAAAACGTGCAAATTGGTTATACGACACACCGTGTATAATTTTACCGGTAATTAGTGTGCAGCCAAAATGTTGAAACGTGTCACACTTTCCTAATCGCCAAATATCACGATAAATTTTTAATTTGCATAAAAACTCATAATGGTGTTTTAATATGTATTCAGTTTTGAATGTCACGAACGAATTATAGACAGTTTTAATGTTGTTGCAGTTTTGGTTTTACCTTCAATTAGTTTAGAGATTAGAAATCACACTGTGGAAGTGTCTAATAAAATTAATAGGACTGAATCACTTTCAATAAATTGTTCCAAGTTGACGTAGGTTTTAATATTAAATTGTGGCTTGAATTGAAGAAGAAAAAAAGTAATTTTGTCAATTTTACTTTATACATTATGGAAATGTCTTAATAAAATTAGTAAGACTGAGTCACTTTCAATGAATCTTTTAACTTTATATGCATATGTTTTAATAGTTAATTGTTGTTAATTAGAAAAAAGGAAATATTTTGTTACTTAAAAATTGTCTTGGCTTTTATTCGCCATATTATGGGCTGGTCTAATAAGATTAATAAAACTGAGTCACTTTTGTTCTACTTGATATAAATAGTTTTTAACGTTAAATTGTGATTAATTAAACGTATAAAATAATTATATATTGTCAGTTCAGATATAACTAAAAAATATCTGTAATATTTCAAGAAAGAAATTATATTCGAAATAACTTTATGGATTTGAATATAATTCAATAGTATAATAGTAACAGAATATTTCAATTGTTTTAATTCAGCTCAATTGTTCAATTTCAACTACTTGAAATTCATAAATTAACAGTTTTAAATTATGTTACAATATTTGCAATTTTTTTATTTTTGAATGGTCAACATTAATTGAACACAAAATGTAAAAATCTAAAAAAAAAATATTATTGATAATTCATTTATTTTTTAGAATGTTTATGATTTTTAAGAATTTTTACTTAATTGACGTTATACAAAATATATTTATTTTATACTTTATAAAATTGTTGATATACTTAACTATAAATATAAAAATATTAGTTCTTTTTTATAAATTAACTTATAAAAACTATTATTTTTATAATTACTCCAATTTTAATATCAAAATTTTGTTTCAAAAAAAACAGACAATTGTATCAGTTTATTATCATTAATATTTTTATTCATAAATTTAATTATTAAATATAAATATTTAAAAGAAAAAATAAAATCAAATCATATTTATTTTATTTAAACGTAAGAAAATAATATACTAAAAGTATTCTTGATATTTATTTTATATTTTTTAATTTTCTATATGATTTTTCAAATGTTTCATCTATTAAATTTTTTATTGATTCTTTTAATAGTTAAATTTTAATAACAACTTTCGAATTATTAAACATTTTTTAATTTTTATTTTACATTTTTTAATTTTTCAAAAATTAATTGTTAATATATAATTTATATTATTTAAAATATCTACGATTTTTCAAATATTCATAAATATTTTTTGTTATTTTAATTATTAAATTTTTTAGAAATGACCTTTTAATTGTTAAATATTATTTTTTTTTAATGTTCACTATTTTGAAACAAATTTATATAATTTGATTTTTGATTATAAAAAATTACTTGAAAACTTTGTCAAATTTATTTTAAACAACTTTAAAAACGATGAAATTATATTTAATTTATTTTTAATATTGATTTTTATATAATATGGTAAAATATTTAAATTTTTAATTTTTCGAATTAAAATTCAGTTAAAATTTTCAATTATTGTTATTTCTAAATTTCAAAATTAAAAACAAGAATTTATTAATATGTCCAAACTAAATAAATTACTAAATTTAATAGTTATACGAATTATTATATTATATTTAAATTCATACATTTTATTTGAACAAATATGTTGATTTTAGGTTAAAAATAATGAATATATAATTTAATATTAATTTAGATTTTTATTTATAAAAAAATTATATGAAAATTGCCAAATTTTATTGCAAACAAATTTAAAAGTGATAAAATAAAATTTTATATACATTTAAAGTTAATTTTTCTTATTATATAGCAAATTAAATTCTAAATTTTCCCATTAAAATTCAATTTCAATTATTGTTACTTCCAACTTTCAGGAATAAAAACAAGAATTTATTAATATATTCAAAGTAATTAAGTAATACTAATTATGTTTAATAGTTATGCGAAGTATAAAAAATATTTTATATATTTAAATTGTCCAAAGTAATTAAATAATACTAAAACGTTTAATAATTATACGATACATATGTAGATTTTAAGTTAAAATTTGGTATTAATTTAGATTTTGATTTATAAAAAAATTATTTTAAAATTTTTTGGAAATAAAATTAAAAATGATAAACTAATATTGTACATACTTATAAACTGATTTTTCTTATAAAGTGGCAAATTAATTAAATTTTTAATTATTATTTAATATTGTAGAGAAAAAGCAATATATTATTACATTAATAATAATATAAAATTATTCATAATAATCAACATCATTGTCTAATAAGAATCCAATAACATTTTCATCTTATAAAAATTGCTATAATTGATTTATGGAATGTTCAGATTCCATATTTAATAATATATAATTAGAATTGTAATGAAATTCAAAATTATTAAAACGTGAATAATCATATAAAATAGCAAAAATAATAAAAAATTGAAAACAATTGTCGATAAATTTAAATAATCAGTACATTAAATCGTAAAATTCATTGTTAAAAATTTGTTGACTAAAATCTAAACAATGAGATTAAATTGCGTAACAAATTTTCATAACACCTTATGTATATATTTATTAAACAATCTACATGTGTGTGTTTCAAGGAGTAAACTAAATCGAATTCAATTTACTTAATCGACATCGATTTGTTTTGGGAACAGTCAATCGTGCAATTTTTGGAAAACGTCCAAAGTTTACTGACAATGTTTCATTTTCTTTAACCTTTAAACTTTTTTTAAAAATATTGCCAACTTTTTGTCACAGTTATAAATGACACTTTGTGTTAAAAAATAGACACAATTTTATGGATAATTATTTCAATTTATTTATAAACAGGGAAGAGTTCAAGTAACTCACATTTTTTATGGATTGATTGAAGTGGGACAATTTTGAACAGCCACTCAGTTACTACATAAATTTTAAAACAAACAATTAGTGCATTAGTAGTGTGACAACATGATTAACACCATTAAAAAACCTTGTAATCAAAAACAACAACAAAAAATCAATCTTAATAAACCGAAAACCTTGACGTGAACGTCGGTGAACTTAAATGGACACAAAAGTCGAAAATAAATCAAAAACACGTCACCGCAAGCGAAAAAATAAATTAGTCGGTTGCACAACCCGGCATATCGACGAACGGCATATGTTTTAAAATGCGTTCGGCGATTTTTTGGCACCGGAACAGATATCAATACGTTTTCCCCACGGCTCAGTGGCACAGGTAAACTTCGAATCAGTGAAAAAACAAACAAGCGTAATTTTTCTGCGACGAGTTTCGCAACGTTCCAAGGTGCAAGTAAATATAGACCGATTATTTTTATATTTGAAAAGAAAACATTGTCACATTGTTCTAAAATACACAAACGGTGGATACAAAGTTCCCGCTAATTAGGGGAACGTCGTCACAGTCATGGGACGGAGGCTCGTCCGGTGACTGCTGTTACAGGATTAGATGTTCTTAAGTGTTTAATCATTTTAGACATTTAGACATTATTAGGCATTAAAAGAAAACATTCTATAATCATGAATTAACCATTTTTAGTCATTTAGAAATAAAAATAAATTAAATAATGTTTTTAAGGATTTTTGGATATTTGTACATTCTGATATTTTTATAATTTAGACACGTTTATAAATTGGTTGGACATTTTAAGGTACTTAATTTTAAAAAAAAACATTACATTTTTTTGGACAACATATAAAATTCACACATTTTCTCATATTTAGACATTTAAATATTATTAAACATTAAAAGAAAGAAATCTATAATTTAGACATTATTGGAAATTTATACTTTTTAGACATTTGTATATTTAGACATTATTGAGTATTAAAAGTAAACAATCTATAAAAATAATTTGGACATCTTTGGGAATTTTAAATATTTAAATAATTTAAACAGTTTGGCAATTGAAAAAACAAATTATAATTATTTAAACATTTCTGCTATTTTCAATTTGAATAATTTTAGACATTTAGAAATTTAAAAAAATGTCTATTTTGGATATTTAAATACATAATATAGTCAAATATTTTATGAATTTCAGACATTTTCTGATCATTGAATATTTTTAGACATTTTCTTATATTTAGACATTTGGACATTAGAGCATTTTTGAATAATAAGAATATATAATAATTAAAAGACATTTAACATTTTTGGACGTTTATACATTTTAGACATTTTCTGCAATTTAAATGTATTTAATACTTAGATAATTTTACATATTTGGACATTTTTAGACATTACAAAAAATGATAATTTACACATTTTTGGACGTTTTAGATATTTAGACATATTTGAAATTTTTAAACATTTAGATTAAAATTGTATAATTTAAACATTTTAGATATGTATTTAGACATTTTAAAAAATTATAATTTAGACATTTTTGGACATTTTAGACATCTTCTGATATTTCAATATATTTAGATATTTGAACATTTTTAGAAATTTAGGTAATAAAAGTGATCGTAAATTGGACATTTATACGTTTACATTTTTGGACATTTAACATATTTATACATTTTGATAATGAAAGATTGCATAAGTAATTTGGACATTTTAGATATGTATTTATACATTTTAAAAAATTATAATTTAGACATTTTTTTACATTTTAGATATCTTCTAATATTTCAATATATTTAGACATTTGAACATTTTTAGAAATTTAGTTAATAAAGTTATGATCGTAAATTGGACATTTTGGACATTTATATATTTTAAATATTTAGAGATTTAAAAAAATCATAATTTTTGGACATTTTGGACATTTATACATTTTAAATATTTAGACATATCTGAAATTTTTAAACATTTAGATTAAAATTGTATAAACAATAATTTAAACATTTTAGATATGTATTTAGATATTTAAAAACAATATAATTAATACATTTTCTGATATTTAAATATACTTAGACATTTGAACATTTTTAGAAATTTAGGTAATACAGTTATGATCGTAAATTGGACATTTTGGAAATTTATACATTTTAAATATTTATAAATTAAAAAAATCATAATTTAGGCATTTTTGAACATTTTGGACATTTTACATTTTAGATATTTAGACATTTAAAAAAAATATAATTTAGACATTTTTGGACATTTCAGACATTATCTGATTTCAATATATATTTGAACATTTTTAGACATTTAGATAATAAAAGATTTCATAAGTTATGATTGTAATTTGGGCATTTTGGACATTCAGACATTTTCTAAATTGAGACATTTTAACACTCTACTGAATATTTAGAAAAATATTAGACATTTCTAATACTTAAATCCTTCAGATATTTTTAGTCATGGTCATTTTAGAATATTTAAATAATTAGACATAAAATATGAAAATAATCCATATTATAAAAAATAAATAAATAATTATATTTATAAAAAATAGTGATTTTAAATTTAACTTATTATGTTTTTTTAAGAAACAATTATTTTTGATGACACATATAGAACCGCAGTCTGAAATATTTACACAATAAATGATTATAATTTGTACGAAAACATTTGTCATCACAAATTTCCACAATTTATTACATAAAATTACCACAGAATAGTTGGCAGTGGCAAAAGCAAATTTCCCATAATCTTTAAGTAAATTTTACAAAACATTTCACCAGATCTACAAGTCAAATAAACTTTTCATTCCGATAAAAATGCTTCAAAACCCCGTTTAAATACAAAATTCGCAGACAGTGACATAGATTTTTATCTCGTGCGCACACCAACGATGAATAAGTTTAATGCGCCGGACGATAAAATACGACGCGTCGAGCGGAGGCGGATCGGGTGACGCAGGCGGCCTAAATTAACACGTCACCGGTCGAGCCTCCGTCCAAGCGCATCCCGTAATTAGTAGTAACTTGAAAGTGAATGTCTAGAAATGTCCAAATGTCTAAAATTAGTTCAAATGTCTAAAAATGTCCAATTGTCTCACATTGTCCAAATGTCTGGAAATGTCTAAATGTCTGGAAATGTCAAAATTTCTAAAAATGTCTATATGTTCAAAAATGTCCAAATGTTTAAAAATCTATAAATATCCAAAAATGTCCAAATTTCTAAAAATGTCTATATGTCCAAAAATGTCTAAATTTCTAAAAATGTCCAAATGTCTAAAAATTGTCCAAATGTCTAAAAATGTATAAATATACAGAAATGTCAGAATTTCTTAATATCTAAAGCGCCATCTATTTTGTAGTAGATTAGCCTGCTTTTTTGAAATTTGATTTTGACACATTTTATTGTTTTTCTGTGCACCTGCGCCCGAAATCGGAACGTTCAAAATAACCCAAGCACTCCATTAAAAATTCCTCATGTTACGTACACGCAACGCAGAAAATTACAACGACCACGAACCTTAAAATAATTTTATAATGTAAATGATTGTGTTTGTATAATTTATAACCGCATGCAAATAGCAAAGAATAACCGACCAGAACCGGATTTCGGTGTCTGTCGCCGCCAGATTTGCCCGCAAATAGACATATTTTTTTTTGTGAACCATCGATTTGCTTTATTAATTATGATTTCGGTGGTAAACAGCTGGGAAAATGTTTGTGTGGCGGTGACGTGGATTTTTTTTTTGTTTTTGAAACTGGTGGGATGTTTCGCACTTTAGACGTACTATTTTTGTGTTTGCGAGAAAAATTTAGGTCGAACACTCTTTGCACTAATCGGCACTGGCTTAGAACCAGTTTTAGTGACATTTGCGAAATTGCGTCGTGCAATTTTAGTTTAGTGAAACGTTCAAATTAAGCACAAATTTGAAAGCAGATTAATTTTTTTGCAACAATCGATTTGAAAACTACATTTTTAATATAATAATTATAAAGAAATAGATAAAAACTGAATTTTTTGATATTTAGAAAGTTTTAGACATTCTAGAAATTTTGTTATTTTGGGTATATTTAGACAACATTTTGATGTTTATACATATTTTAATTTTTAGACATTATTTTATGTTTTATAGACATTTAGACATATTTATAATTTGATATTTTTTATATTTTTAGACATTTTAACATTTTTAAAATATTTTGACATTTTTGGACATTTTGATATTTATGTATTTTTAGACATATGAACATATGGATAGCCAAAAATTTTTAAATATTTTGACATTTTTTGAAATTTATTCGGTAATTGGACATTTTAAATGTTTAGATACGTTTATATATTTGAAAATTTTAGACATTTGGTCATTTTTAGATATTTGAACATTTTTAGACTTTCCGTCATGTTTGTATATTTAAAATTTTTTAGACATTTGATAATTTTTAGATATTTAAACAACTTTTGTTATTTAGACATTTGAATGTATGATAATGTCCAAATGTCTAAAATTGTTCAAATGTCTAAAAATGTCCAATTGTCTAAAATTATCCAAATGTCTGAAATGTCCAAATTTCTAAAAATGTCTAAATGTTCAAAAATGTCTGGAAATGTCAAATGACTGAAATGTCCAAACAACTTTTGTTATTTAGACATTTGAACAATTCCTTAAGATATTTTAACATTTTTTGATGCTTTTTAGATATTTAGAAATTTTGAGACATTTAAATATTTATTATTTGCAGGTTTTTGGATTTTTAAACAGTTTTAGACATTTGAACATTTTTAGATGTTTTTGACAATTTTTAGTCATTTAGACATTTTGAGATTTTATTTAGGCAACTTTTTTAAATATTTCTATATATTTTTTGATATTTATTATCTTTTTAGACGTTTGGACATTTGATATTTTTTTATATTTAGACATTTTTAAACAACATCTTTTTAGTTATTCATAAATGTTTGATATATTTTATTATTCACAGACGTTTTTTGATATTTATTACGTATTATACTTTTTTAGATATTCATACATTTTTGACATATTTTTATTATTCTTGGACATTTTGACATTTTTTTGATGTTTATTTCTTTTCTAGATATTGGACATTTGATATTTTTTGATATTTATTTCGTTTCTAGACATTTGGACATTTTTATATATCCATAAATTTTGACATATTTTATTATTCACAGACATTTTGATATTTTTAGATATTTAGACATTATAGACATTTTTACATATTTAAAGATATTTAGACATATTGACATTTTTTGATGTTTATTTCGTTTCTAGACATTTGGACATTTTTATATATCCATAAATTTTGACATATTTTATTATTCACAGACATTTTGATATTTTTAGATATTTAGACATTATAGACATTTTTACATATTTAAAGATATTTAGACATATTGACATTTTTTGATAATTATTTCGTTTTTAGACATATTTACAGACATTTTGATATTTTCAGACATTTGGACATTTTAGACATTTTTAGATATTTAAAAATATTTAAATATATTGACATTTTTTGATATTTATTTCGTTTCTAAACATTTGGACATTTTTAGATATCCATAAATTTTGACATTTTTTAATATTCACAGACATTTTGATATTTTCAGACATTTGGGGATTTCAGACATTTTTAGATATTTAAAAATATTTAGACATATTGACATTTTTTGATATTTATTTCATTTCTAGACATTTGGACATTTTTAGATATCCATAAATTTTGACATTTTTTAATATTCACAGACATTTTGTTATTTTTAGACATTTGGACATTTTAGATATTTAAAAATATTTAGACATATTGACATTTTTTGATATTTATTTCATTTCTAGGCATTTGGACATTTTTACATATCCATAAATTTTGACATTTTTTAATATTCAGACATTTTGATATTTTCAAACATTTGTGGATTTCAAACATTTTTAGATATTTAAAAATATTTAGACATATTGATATTTTTTGATATTTATTTCATTTCTAGACATTTGGACATTTTTACATATCCATAAATTTTGACATTTTTTAATATTCACAGACATTTTGATATTTTTAGACATTTGGACATTTCAGACATTTTTAGATATTTAAAAATATTTAAACCTATGACATTTTTTGATATTTATTTAGTTTTTAGAAATTTTGACATTTGTAGATGTTCATAAATTTGGATATATTATAATGTTCATAGTCTACTTTTTTCAATATTTAGACTATATTATATGTTTAAACAGTTATGCATATTTGATAATTTTAGACACATGAACTATAGAGATGTTCGACCATTTTTCGTAACAGTCTCCTTCCGCAAACCTGTTGCTCACACAAACCTAAAGAGAAAAAAATCAAGGATCGTCCTTGAACATATCCGCAACGTTACTCCTTCCGTCCCTGAGGTTAACGACATCGAGAAATTTCGTGATAAGCCGCGAAAATTTTCAGCAGCGGCCGCACCGCCACTCCACAACCGACCCGAAACGTAAAATAGTTACGTAAAGCCGTCGCCTAAAAATAGTCGGGCCTGAATCACGGGCACCGGTGTGGGATGCAAAACCGAAAAATCCGCTGGTAACGCGATACAACTACACAATCGCGTTAACTGGTCGTAATGCGAAACGGTCGCGGCCTTGGACAACGGTATCGTGTTCAGGCGATTTCGTTCACTAGGTGCCGGTGCCGGTTCCGGCCTCCCGAACTTCGACTTGGTGTCAAGGATTCCAGCGGCTGGCCAGACGACCGGCCGACCGGGGGGGTGGCTATCGATTCTGTTTACTCAACCCCGCACCCCCGGGTCTGGCATAAACTCGTCCCCGGCGTCGGGGAACCCCCCAACGTGGGTTATCTCCTCCTGGTCCTCCCCGACTGAGTTTACCCCGTTTTATTAATGTCGGACTGCGACTGGAGAATGTCGACGGCATTTTTGCGACGGAGGTTCGATCGCGTGACCTCCGTGGCGGTCGCGCATACGCTTCCGTCACGCGGACGAGCCCCCCGATCAATAGACGCGGAACGGAATGAATGGCGGTGGGGCTGCTTCCATAGCTACCGACCCCCCTTTCTGTGCCGGCCGGTGACGTCAAGCCATCTCGTCTCGGTGGTTTTTTCGGGTGGGTTTGGGGAGGCCTGTTCCATTTTTCGTTATTGCTGAGATCGATAAATTTGTTGGGACTTGGGCTGTGAACGACTGACTTTATTGGATTTGGGTTTTAACGAAATTCAAGAATTTTCCATTATGGATACGTTTTTAGACTTGTGGAATATTTATGCTGTTTTATATATTCAAATGGTTCATCAAAAGAATTTTAATAAACTTGCTTATGTGAACCGTATAATTAGTTATGACATTTTAAAAATTCAGTTCGATTGATTTTTGTACATTTAGACATTTGGACACTTTTTTTATACGTTAGCCTTTTAGGCACTTATTAACTGTTAAATAGTTGGACATTTTTAGATATTTGAAACTATTTTAATATTTATACATTAAGAAATTTTTAAACATTATATATTTTTGGACATTTTTAAATATTTACAAATTTTGCTAATTTTTTATTTTTACACATTTTTGACATTTTTAAACATTTGTACATTTTTAAACATTTGTACATTTTTATATATTTTGACAATTTTAGTTTTTTTAACATTTATACATGTGGATATTTAGACATTTTTAATAACTTATATTTGGACACTTTTAAATATTTAATTTCTTTTTTTATTTATAAATTTTTTATATATTAAACAATTTTAGATATTTTAGAAAATTGGAGATTTGTTAACATTTATACATTTTAAATCATTTAGCTATTTTTAATCATTTTAGCTATATTCACATATTTAGATATTTAAATATTTTTTGATATTTAGACATTTTTAGACATTTGGACATTTTTATATTCTTAGAATTTTAGATGTTGTAGTGAATTGTTAACATTTATAAATTTTTAAATATTTGGACATTTGTGGATATTTAGAAATTTTTAGTCATTTAGTTATTTTTAGATATTAGTTTTTGAAATTTAGACATTTTTAGACATTTGAAAATTTTTAAATAATTAAAAGTTTTGATATTTTTTAGTATTTACACATTTTTGACATTTGTACATTTTTAATATTTAGATAATTTTAGATAATTTATGTGAATTCGAGATTTGTTAACATTTATAGATTTTTAGACATTTGGACATTGTGGATATTTAGAAATTTTGTCTTTTTTCAATATATATTTTATGATTTTTAAACATTTAGACATTTCCAATTACTGAAAAATTTTGATATTTTTTTATATTAAACATTTTTGACAATTTTAGACATTTGGTCGTTTTGAAATATTTAAAAATTTTGATATTTTTAATATTTACTCATTTTCGGATATTTTTAATTATTTAAAAATTTTGATATTTTTTAATATTTACACACTTTTAACATTTTTAAATATTTGGACATTTTTAAATATTTAGAAATTTTGATATTTTTTAATATATACACATTTTTGACATTTTTAGACATTTGGACATTTTTAAATAATTAAAAATTTTGGTATTTTTTAATATTTACATATTTTTTACATTTGAACATTTTTAATAATTAAAAATTTTCCTATTTTTTAATATTTAAACATTTTTGATAATTTCAGACATTTGGACATTTTTAAATTTTTAAAAATTTTGATATTTTTAATATTTACACATTTTTAGATATTTGGATATTTTAAAATATTTCAAAGTTTTGATATTTTTTAATATTTATACATTTTTGAGATTTTTAGACATTTGAACATTTTTAATAATTAAAAATTTTGGTATTTTTTAATATTTAAACATTTTTGACAATTTTATACATTTGGACAACTTCAAATTTTTTAAAATTTTGATATTTTTAATATTTACACATTTAGATATTTTTAACTATTTAAAAAATTTGATATTTTTTAATATTTACACATTTTTTGACATTTTTAAATATTTAAAAAATTTTATATTTTTTAATATTTACACATTTTTGACATTATTAGACATTTTGGACAATTTCAGACATTTTGGACAATTTCAGACATTTTGGACAATTTCGGACAATTTCAGACATTTGGACATTTTTAAATACTTAAAAATTTTGATATTTTTAATATTTACACATTCGGATATTTTTAATTATTTAAAAATTTTGATGTTTTTTTAATATTTACACATTTTTGACAATTGGACACTATATAAGTCTTTGATATTAAGACATTTGGACATTTCAAATATTTATAGAACTTTAAATGAATTTTTATTTATGGTGGACATTTGGATTTTTTAAGATATTTAAACAATTTTGGACAGAAAAGTTCTACTTTTTTAGATATTAGTAAAACTATACTCATCAAAATCAAAATATGACTTGATTTACTTCAAAATATTTTAAAAAATGATAAAAAAATTGAGATAAATTCGTAGCCGTAGTGGACAGATAAGTTTAAAATACTGCAGCCGGCCAATAATGATTTAATGACGGTTGGTGGTTGATTGATGCAGACAAGGTCGCAGCGCCGTCATTAAACAATCATCGGGAACATGTTTTCTTTCGTGTTTGTTTATTTTTGGCGTGCACCTTAATTATTTAAAAACTGTTTGTTTGCTCAGCGACCCGGTAACAACGTAACAATCCCAATATTTGACTCATCATCCAGCACCGTGTGCGATTAGATCGGAATTTTTCCTCCATAAACCCCGTAATATCCGGCGATTAATTGATTCCCTAATTTCGTTTGCAGCTGATGAAGCTGGCCAAGGGGGTGCTGGGCGAGCGGCTGTTCATTACCATGATGAAGGCAACGTTCTACGGCCACTTCGTGGCCGGCGAGGACCAGTACAAAATCCGACCGACGCTGGAGAGGTTACGCAGCTTCGGCGTCAAGCCCATCCTCGATTACTCGGTGGAGGAGGACCTGTCGCAGGAGGAGGCCGAGAAACGTGAAGTCGAGTAAGTTGCCCGACTAACTTCACTTCGAACACATTGAGAGGGTGTTGATTTAGGGCTTCGGTGCCGGAGGCCGGCGACAAGGTGGAGGACGGGTCGATCAAACAGTACCATGTGGACAAGACGTTCGCGGACAGACGGTACAAGGTGCAGTCGGCCAGGACGTACTTCTATTTGAACGAGGCCACGTGCGAGAGGAACATGGAGACCTTCATCAAGTGTCTGGAGGCGATCGCAGGTGAGTCGCACGGTACTTCTGTGCCCTTTGGAGGTGTGCAAGAGATGTTGGTCGTAACAACGTTCCTTTAGGGTCTTTGTTCGATCCACACGTGCATGTTTGTGTACGTTTTTTTTATGTTTCGAACCCCCACGCTTGTGTCTCATTGAATTGACCATCAACTACTAAAATTGTTTAATGAATTTACCACACTCAACCCTCATTCTGTGTTCGATAACTAACAAAAATCATCTGCATGTGACTAATTGTGAGGTGGCTTTGTTGGGCAAAAACGGTACTGGCATTTTGGCATTGGCCAGATACAGATGTTCGCCATTTGAGCAGCGCGTGCTTTGTCCAATTTAGACAGCCTTGTGACCGATTTATCGAATAATCCCTTTGATGTTTCAATAATTGCATTATAACCGATTCAATTTGTAATCGACCAGTGCATTTTACTAAGGATTTTAATGGAGCTGAAGCATGTTGTTTAATGTGACATGTATTCTTTTAACTTGGAGGTATTGTTGGTTTTAGATTAGAAATCTACCTATTTTATTGATTAAGTAAAATGCCCTTTTTCCCATTAAAAAGATACGATCTATCTATAAGACTCAATATCAAATGTGACTGTGGAGTGACAGAATTGAGTTAAATATATCTGAAATTATTAACTTTTTGTATAGTGAATGGTTACATTATTGGAAAGGTGTTTTAATTTATTATTTGATTATGTAAAAACATACAGGGTGTTACATTTAAAATAAGAAAGTTATTAACGTTTTCATATCGTCTAATTTGTCCTGATTTTTCTCAAGTAATTTATTGAGAAATTAAAAAAAAAATTGGCAAGAAATCTTTTAAACAATGTTTCAAAATTCTAAAAATTCCAACCTCAAGTCAGCAAACTTAATAACAAAAAAATTATGACTATTTTTGATTCACATTTATATTTGGTATTTTTTAGGGAAAGAAATTAATAATTTGAAATTTTGTTGTCTCTAAATATGAACAAGGAATTGCTATTTTACTCGGAATTATATGTATAATTAAAAAATGTAAAAATATACAGGGTGGACAACTAACAGTAACAATAGTTTCGTAGTAATGATTCTTTGAAGTAAAATGTCTTATTTCCAATAAAATGGACATATCCTGTGTATAAGATCCAATATTAAATGTGAAATATATCCAAAACATTTACAGAAAGTGCTACTTTAACTTGAAAGGCGATTTGCACGACATATTGTCACAACACAGGGCGTTTTACGTTCGTGGTCCATTAGATTTTCTGTGCAATGACAACAGAGTTAAATATCTCTGAAATTATTAACTTTTTGTATATTGAATGGTTACATTAATAAAAAGGTTTTTTGATTTATTATTTGATTATGTAAAAACATACAGGGTGTTATATTTAAAATAAGAAAGTTATTAACGTTTTCATATCGTCTAATTTGTCCTGATTTTTCTCAAGTAATTTATTGAGAAATTAAAAAAAAAATTGGCAAGAAATATTTTAAACAATGTTTCAAAATTCTAAAAATTCCAACCTCAAGTCAGCAAACTTAATAACAAAAAAATTATGGACTATTTTTGATTCACATTTATATTTGGTATTTTTTAGGGAAAGAAATTAATAATTTGAAATTTTATTGTCTCTAAATATGAACAAGGAATTGCTATTTTACTCGGAATTATATGTATAATTAAAAAATGTAAAAATATACAGGGTGGACAACTAACAGTAACAATAGTTTCGTAGTAATGATTCTTTGAAGTAAAATGTCTTATTTACAATAAAATGGACATGTTCTGTATATAAGATCCAATATTAAATGTGAAATATATCCAAAACATTTACAGAAAGTGCTACTTTAACTTGAAAGGCGATTTGCACGACATATCGTCACAACACAGGGCGTTTTACGTTCGTGGTCCATTAGATTTTCTGTGCAATGACAACAGAGTTAAATATCTCTGAAATTATTAACTTTTTGTATATTGAATGGTTACATTAATAGAAAGGTTTTTTGATTTATTATTTGATTATGTAAAAACATACAGGGTGTGTTATATTTAAAATAAGAAAGTTATTAACGTTTTCAGATCGTCTATTCTATCCTGATTTTTCTCAAGTAATTTGTTGAGAAATTTAAAAAAATTGACAAGAATTCATTGAGTCAGCAAACTCAATAACAAAAAAGTTAGCTATAGTTATATTTGAAATGATGCAAGTGACCAGTTTTCTGGTGTAAAAATATGGTTTCAATAAAGATGTTCAATGTACAACATGTTTCAGTTCTATTACTTGTAATTAACATTAAAAGGAAAAAGTTGTTTTGGTGGAAGCTTTCCCCGTCCGATCGTTCGAAATTGTTGTTGGGTGTCCACAAATATGTATCGGTGCATTATTCTTGTAGGCAAGGTTGCTGATTTGGCAGTGATACGCCGACACTCCGCCAAAATCACGTAACCGCATTGTTTCGTGCCGATGAAAATGGTTGCGTCAAAAATAGGAAACACAGAACGGGGGGATGGACTTAATAATGATTATTATTATTATTATTTTATATGCATCTATGACCTAATTTTGATTGATTTGCCTTTTATTAAACTATCCAATATATTTTTATAGATTTCCAGAAAGGGGGTCCAGGTAACGTAGAACCCAAGATTTAATTTTTCCTCATTTCTCGAGCCCCCTTTACAAAACAATCCCCAATCCAATTAATCCCCCCTCCGAGAACGGAAAGAAGATCAGATAAGTATGGGCCCGGCCTGAAACGAAACGTTGGGTAATGTAGCACAAACAAAACAAACAAAAAAAAGTCGAAAAAGTAATTTGTAGTACTCCCAGAACCAATTTTCTAGGACCATCCCACTTTAGTTCTTAATTTATTACGACCCCTTAAAGCTTCCGAGTTGATCATCCGCTTACAAATACCCCACATAGTTACAAAACACACACCGCTTTCATCAGGGCGTCTCCACACTCATTTAGTTTGTTTGTTTCTGACGTTTGGAGACGCATGGCTTTTTGGTAACGTTGTAGACTTGTTGTTGGTACTTGGATGGGGGTAACTTAAACCTGGCCACGGATTGAGGTACACGTATTGTTTTTTTCTGTTCCAGGTGCCACATACGGCACCGGCATCACAGCCATTAAACTAACGGCGTTGGGACGGCCCCAGCTATTGGTAAGCGAACCTATCGATGATTCTGGATGACGGGCATTGGTTTATCTGGCACATTGACGCCTTATCGAAATCGGCACCGATTGGGTGCACTGGTTATCTTTTGGCCCCCGTTTTCGATAAGGTTTTTGGTGTATCAGTGACACTGGTTTGCTGATTATATGATGTGTTTATGCAAATTGCAATACATGGAGTCACTTATTGGTCCGTTAATTATGATTATTATTGGTTTTTAGTTTCTTGATTTATTTATTTGAATAAATTTTTATATTATATTTTGATATTTTGACTGTTTTTTATGCTGTTTATATTTTTCTTTTAACACTTAGTTGTTCTATTTGATCGTTTCTTACACAAAAACTAAAAAAGTTAGAAAAATTAGTTTTCACCATTCGATTTATTATTAATTTTTCTATTACCACTGAAAATTTTATTAATTTTGATAGAAAAATGTATTTATTATAGTAAATAAACTAAAAACTGAATCTTTTTTCTCTTAAAACATGATTATTGCCTTTGTCAGTCCATTACTAGAAAACTAAAGTAGATAGAAAAATGGAGTTTTCACTGTTCAATTTAGTATTATCCCTTCTAATGTTACTGACAATTTCAATAATTTATATATGAAATTGAATATTTTGCAATAGACAAACTAGAAAGATATTTTTCATGCTTTAACACTTAATTGTTGTCTTTGATCGTTCCGTACAGGAAAACTAAAAAAGTTAGAAAAAATACAGTTTTTACATCCGTATTAATTTAGTAGAAAAACTAAAAACTAAATTTTTTTCCTCTTAAAACATGATTGTTGCCTTTGACAGTGCCACACGAGAAAACTAAAGTAGATGGAAAAATGGAGTTTTTACTATTCAATTTAGAATTATCACTTCTAATGTTACTGAAAATTTCAATAATTTATATGTGAAATTGAATTTTTTACAATAGACAAACTAGAAAGAGATTTTCTTTGCTTTAAAACTTAATTCTTGTCTTTGATCGTTCCGTACAAGAATACTAAAAAAGTTAGAAAAATGCAGTTTTTACTGCTCGTTTTATGATTAATGTTTCTATTACCACTGATAATTTTATTAATTTTGGTAAAAGAATGTGTTTATTACAATAGAAAAACTAAAAACTGAGTCTTTTTCCTCTTAAAACATGATTGTTGCCTTTGCCAGTGCCTCACGAGAAAACTAAAGTAGATTGAAAAATGGAGTTTTCACTATTCAATTTAGAATTATTACTTCTAATGTTACTAAAAATTTCAATAATTTATATATGAAATTGCATTTTTTACAATAGACAAACTAGAAAGAAATTTTCTTTGCTTTAAAACCTAATTGTTGTTTTTGATCGTTCCGTACAAGAATACTAAAAAAGTTAGAAAAATGCAGTTTCCACTATTCGATTTATTATTAATGTTTCTATTATCACTGATAATTTTATTAATTTTGGTAATAAAATGTATTTGTTACAGTAGCAAAACTAAAAACTGAATCTTTTTCCTCTTAAAACATGATTGTTGCCTTTGCCAGTGCCTCACGAGAAAACTAAAGTGGATGGATAAATAGAGTTTTCAATATTTAATTTAGAATTATCACTTCTAATGTTACTGAAAATTTCAATATTTTATATATGAAATTGAATTTTTTACAATAGACAAACTAGAAAGAGATTTCTTTGCTTTAAAACTTAATTGTTGTCTTTGATCGAGAAAAGAAAACAAAAAAAGTTAGAAAAATGCAGTTTTTACTATTCTGTTTATTATTAATTTTTCTATTAGCATTGATAATTTTATTAATTTTAGTAAAAAATGTATTTATTACAGTAGAAAAACTAAAAACTAAATCTTTTTCCTCTTAAAACATGATTGTTGCCTTTGGCAGTGCCTAAAGTACTACCATGTACTCCAATTTCCAAAAATTGGACTGTTTAGCCACATTTCGAAAACGAAGGCTCACTTGTAAGCTAGTGCAACCGATTCCAATGGCCCGCCTTCAGGTTACCAGCCGGTTGATGATTTGTGATCCGTTAGGTTGTCAAGTGTGGATGTTTCAGCTTCAATTGTCCGAAGTGATAATGAGGACGCGTCAGTACATGACCGAAATAATGGGCGGCGAGGGCAACGTGCTGAGCCACCACGTCACACCCGAGGACCTCGAGAAGAAGTTCCATTCCATATCCGACAAGGAGTCGCTGAAAAAGTTCCTAAAGCAGATCACCTACGACAAGCAAGGGTGAGTGGGCCGACGTCAGGCGACAAAAACCCCCCACACCATCCGTAAACACGGTTGTTGTGTAACGTTGTGTCTGTTTTCTAGGGACTCCAAGGGGGAGGGCTAGTAAGTATGAGGCCTCATCTCTCGTTCATACATTCAAGTATAAACAGAATCAGGCTTTGTCCCGCCCTCATAGAGTGGTTAATATAATATTATAGCTAGTTTACTCGCCCTCCCCCTTATCTCTCTTAAAACGTCACACGCATCATCAACGTCCGGTGTGTTGTTTTCACACTTTTTTACTTTAATTTGTATTTAATGGTACTTTAGACTGTAGCCCCGGCGTGTTGCACGGAGTTGTGGTGTGTGGATTACTTACTAATCATACACTACATTCAGGGAACACGACAACAGATATGACGAAAACATTTAATAAAAATTCACCTGGTAATTATATGAAGCCATTTTTATATTCATTTAAAAACTCAGACTGTATTACAGAGGAGTTATTAACTACGAAAGGAATTATAAAATGAATCTGAAAGTAGTAAATAATATTTTGTTTACTATGAAGGATAATTTTCTTACATTTTCTATATAAAAGTTTTAATGGAAACGTCAGACGTAAACATCATTTTATTGCTACTAAAATTAGTTTTAAGTCTGCATATATTTTACAAGTTCTGACTATAAAATTTCATTCATTTTAATAAATATGTGTTATTACCAAACTCTGAAATCTTGATTATTGACTGCCAGTGTCTTATGAGAAAACTAAAGTTGTTAGAAAAATGGATTTTTATCTTTTCAGTTTAGTATTATCACTTCTATTATTACTGAAAATTTCAATTATTTATATTTGAAATTAAATTTTTTACAATAGACAAACTAGAAATAGATTTTCTTTGCTTTAAAAGTTAATTGTTGTCTTTGATCGTTCCGTACAAGAAAACTAAAAAAGTTAGAAAAATGCAGTTTCCACTATTCGATTTATTATTAATGTTTCTATTATCATTGATAATTTTATTAATTTTGGTAAAAAAATGTATTTGTTACAATAGAAAAACTAAAAACTGAATCTTTTTCCTCTTAAAACATGATTGTTGCCTTTGCCAGTGCCTCACGAGAAAACTAAAGTAGATGGAAAAATAGAGTTTTCACTATTCAATTTTGTATTATCACTCCTAATGTTACTGAAAATTTCAATAATTTATATTTGAAATTGAATTTTTTACAATAGACAAACTAAAGAGATTTTCTTTGCTTTAAAAGTTAATTGTTGTCTTTGATCGTTCCGAACAAGAAAAATAAAAAAGTTAGAAAAATGCAGTTTCCACTATTCGATTTATTATTAATGTTTCTATTATCACTGATAATTTTATTAATTTTGGTAAAAAAATCTATTTGTTACAGTAGAAAAACTAAAAACTGAATCTTTTTCCTCTTAAAATATGATTGTTGCCTTTGCCAGTGCCTCACGAGAGAACTAAAGTAGATGGAAAAATGGAGCTTTTACTATTCAATTTTGTATTATCACTCCTAATGTTACTGAAAATTTCAATAATTTATATATGAAATTGAATTTTTTACAATAGACAAACTAAAAAGAGATTTTCTTTGCTTTAAAAGTTAATTGTTGTCTTTCATCGTTCCGTACAAGAAAACTAAAAAAGTTAGAAAAATGTGGTTTCCACTATTCGATTTATTATTAATTTTTCTATTACCATTGGTAATTTTATTAATTTTGGTAACAGAATGTATTTGTTACAGTAGAAAAACTAAAAACTGGATCTTTTTCTTCTTAAAACATGATTGTTGCCTTTGCCAGTGCCTCACGAGAAAACTAAAGTAGATGGAAAAATGGAGTTTTCACTATTCAATTTTGTATTATCACTCCTAATGTTACTGAAAATTTCAATAATTTATATATGAAATTGAATTTTTTACAATACACAAACTAGAAGGAAATTTAATTGCTTTAAAATTTAATTGTTCTCTTTGATCGTTGTGTAAAAGAAAACTAAAAAAGTTAGAAAAATGTAGTTTTTACTATTTGATTTATTGTTAATTTTTTTATTACCACTGAGAATTTCATTAATTTTGGTTAATAAATGTATTCTGTACAACAAAAAGTCTATTAACTAAATAATTATAATGGTTTATTTTTTTTGTGCTCTGTTACACACATTTTATTAGTTTTTTTATGAAAATTCCTAGATTTTAAAATAGAATAGACATAAATTATTTAGCCACTAAAAAAATTCAAGGTTACCATTTAACTAAAATACTAAAAAGAATTATAAATATTTAATGGGATTAGATACTGAACCATTGACATTTTCTAAATAATTACAACGTTTGTTATCCACATTACAATTATACCACTAGACTGATATCGCAATTTTAACTATAGCAACAAATTTTCTACACTATTATACAATGCACTTCGAATATTATGAACAACACTATTTAATTAACTGCGTCAAAACCGCAACCGCAAACGAGCTACCCACAAATTATGTTGTGTAATTGGTTACATATTCGTTCCAGCATCCTTCACCTGTTCCCCTGGTCGGGCATCATCGACGAAAATCAGGAGCTGAGCAACACGTTCCGCGTGCCGGACCTCAAGACCGGCCGCATGGCCCGTCTCATCACCCAACTCTCCACGAAAGAGGAGGAGATGTTCAGGAATATGATCCGCAGAGTCAACACCATCGTTAAGGCAAGACAATTAATAAAATTTAGGGAGTGTGTAGTTTTATTTTGATAAAACTTTCAGGCAGCACAAGACATGGACGTCCGCATAATGGTCGACGCCGAACAGACGTACTTCCAGCCGGCGATCACGCGTATCACCCTCGAATTCATGCGCAAGTACAACAAGGAGAAGGCCATCGTGTTCAACACCTACCAGTGTTACCTCAGGAACGCGCTGACGGAGGTCACCACCGATCTCGAACAGGCCAAACGTCAGAACTTCTATTTCGGCGCCAAACTGGTGCGCGGCGCCTACCTCGAGCAAGTGCGTGTGCTACTGCGCGTGCGCATTACAAATTATTGATGTTGTTCGTGTTTTACAGGAGAGGGCGCGCGCCGCCGCCATGGGCTACCCCGATCCGACGAACCCGAACTTCGAGGCCACCTCCGACATGTACCACAAAACGCTGACCGAATGTCTGCGGCGCATCAAGGCGTTCAAGGACAAGGGTGAGGACAAGAAGATCGCCATCATGGTGGCGTCCCACAACGAGAACACCGTACGATTCGCCATCGAGAAGATGCGGGAGTACTCCATCGAACCGAGTGACAAGGTGATCTGTTTCGGCCAACTGTTGGCCATGTGCGACTACATCACATTCCCGCTAGGTCTGTCCCACCATAAACACCACCGTTAAATTATTAACTGTTTTTTTTTAGGTCAATCCGGGTATTCGGCGTACAAATACATACCTTACGGTCCCGTGAACGAAGTAAACTGACTTCAAGGCGGTTGGTGGAAGGGTTTTGATGCATTTTGTATGTTGTAGGTGTTGCCATACTTGTCCAGGAGGGCGCACGAAAATAAGGGCGTGCTGAAGAAGATCAAGAAGGAGAAGAGACTACTGGCGAAGGAAATTGTCAGGCGCCTCGCCACCGGCAAGCTCATCTACACGCCCAAAGGAAACTATACTCCCGTTTAAATTGTGAGTGTCACCACCCGGAATATGTGTTGTTAATTTTACCCATTCGGTTGTGTGGTCGGATGTATAAAACATGTTGTGGGAGTTCGGTGTTGGTACTTAAATACAGTTGACAGTTTTTTTTAATAATGGTGGTTTGAAGAGTAAGTTTTGGCCCTTAACTTTAACATTGAAAGTACAAAATTGCGTTGTTTCAGTTTTTTGAATAAATGCGTCAGAACTCGTTAAAAACTGGATTTGTTTGTTCCCGTCCCTTTTTTAAATCAATTTCAGACTAATTCCTGCTTTTTGTTTCAGGTTATTTAATGAAAATTACCGAAAATGTACTTTTAAATGTTGTCTAAAAAGTTAGGACAAACGACGACAAGAGTAGAATAAGTAGTTTATAATTAAAAAAAAGACAGTCCAACTAAAAATTATGAAAACCTTATATTTATCCATCTGCGTGAAATACTGATTCGTTGTATTTGTTTTAAAAAAAAATAAGTAATGGACTCCCTGTGAATGTGGCCTATTAGATCTTTGAAGTTTCCTTGTAAAAAAAAAATGGTTTTTAACTTTAATGTAAGTTTAATAAACATATTTATTATTACACACTTTTTCATTTTTAGTTTTGTGGACATAAAAAAAAGGCTGATAATGTGGTGACAATACGCGTGTGGCGCCGGCGAAATAAAACCGTCCCCCGTCGACGCTTTTATTCCGCCGCACAGTTATGGGACGCAGAATCACGACGCAAGCACACTCACACACACGCGCAGAGATTCGGATGGAGCGACGCCCGAAACTGCTTTAGTATTAAAGTAATTAAACGTTAGTTAGATGGAAATTGTGTACAGAATATGCGTGGATGTGGTGATGAGAGGGCCGCTTTCGTCCCGGCGTTCGCTTCCCGCCCAAAAGCCGCCCCACCCCGCCGTTTGTACAATGTATTATATGTTTTTTGATCTGTTCAGGGCGGGCGTTGAAGTTTTTAGGACAACGGTGGAATTTTTATGGTCGACGCATAAAAATTTCGACCCTTTGCCGGTTGACTTCTTCGTTTCGTGCCTGCGGCGTCAGTTATTACTATTGACAGGGCGAAAACCGAGTCAATTAATTTGTTGATAGTAACGGCTGATTGTGTTTAATTTATTGTTTTTGTTTCCCTCCTGTATTATTTTTTTTTTTTTTGCTTAAATAGTGTCTGTGATTTTTTTCTAGATTTTTACATGAATCTGCGTTAATTTTTTGGTGTGATTGCAAAATAAAACACTATACGATTCATTTGTTTGAGTTTGAACCTTTGTTTAGATCCAGCAACGTTATTATTATAGTCATGAAAGTGAACATAGCGAATAGATTTTAGTTTACTAAAATATGATTATTTTTTGGCGTTTGGAAAGCTGTTGTGCACCTTTATAATTTTAATGAAACTCTTATGGATTCAAATTGTTCAGACAATAAATTGCAAGTGAATAAATGTTGATAAATGTTTAACTGCGTTTTAATTGCCCTTAATTAATTTTTTAAAGTATAAGGACATAATCTAAAATTGTGCAACTTTGTGCAAACGTTATAATTATAATAATGATTTTAGATCCAGAAAATGTTTCTTACACCCTCTTTTAAATAGGGCTCCCCGCAGAGAACTTTTAAATTTTTTTACAGAATTATGAATATGCATATGTTTATGAAATATGCTATATATTCATTTCAGGGGTGTAGTTAGACTTTCTATAAAAATATTTCTTTCACTTTCGTATCTAAAAAATTATCCAGTGCTAAAAAACGTGGCATTTTGTCTATAAGTACAAATTTTTATGCCTCACAATTGAAAAAAAAAAAACTTAAAATCTGAAAAAAAATATAAAACCTTATAAGGCCACACTGTTTATTCTTCCAATATCTGTACTCTGGGTTGCCATATACCCATTGAACATTTATTAATAGAAGTGACTTTATGCGATGTTGCCACATCGCCCCGTAGTACTTAATTAACCAATAAAATTGTATTTACCATTAATCATTAACAACTCGTAAACAGTAAACTAAATTATTCATCTTAAAACAAACCGAGCTGCGGACAGATAAACTGTAACATTAAACAATGAACGATAAAATTTAAAGACACGTCAACATTGCTTTTGACGTTGTGTCAATTAACTTTTTCTTGTGATCAGTGAAACATCAAAGTTTACGTTTTCCTTTCGTTTTGGTTTTCGTTCAGTTTTGTTTGATTTCGTTTTAATTATTGTTTGTTCGTAAGTATCTTTATTGGTTTATTTTGTTTTCGTTTCGCCTAACTAACACGTAACTATGATAACAACAATGTTTGATAAGTGCAGAAATAGTAAATTATTGAATTCAAATCGGTTGATAAGAGCGGACAGATATGTATCAGGTAATTAATTTCATTGTTAGCACATTTGGCAAAACCTGTAGATTTAGTTTTAACACTTTGTGGTACGAGTAATACAAGAACATATGACAAGGTAACATCCTGTCGACATCACTGATTAACCAAACAATAAACTTGTTTTAAGAGAATGGACAATCCGGGTGCCTCCAACAACAAGCTGCAACAAGCCCAGCAACAGGTAAACCTCATTGAAATAACTCGAGGGAGAGCATTTAAAAAATTCTGTTGCTTAGGTGAACGAAGTTGTGGGCATAATGCGTGTCAACGTTGAAAAAGTGCTGGAACGGGACCAGAAACTCTCCGAGTTGGACAGTCGGGCGGACGCCCTGCAAGAAGGTGGCAAACGATTCGAGCAGCAGGCCCAGAAATTGAAAAGGAAGTATTGGTGGAAGAATATTAAAATGATGATCATTCTTGGTGTTATTGGTGCAGTCATATTAATAATCATCATAGGTTTGTATTGTTTTTATCTTATCTCGCAATTGAGGGACTTTTGGGGGATAATGTATTTTGTCTAATCTTATTTTTAGTGTCGCTGACGAGTGGAGGAAGTGATGATGATCACTCTACAAAGTCGATAACTGATGCACCTAAATAAATTATAACGTTTTAATTAATTATATATTTTATATGCGAGTCTTTTATTAGTTCTGGCAGAAAGCTTATATGTTAACTATTAACAAAAAAGGCACAAATCAGGTGTAAGACTAAAAAACTGTTCTTCCAATTGTGGGTAATTTTCTACCATTATGGCCTTATTGACCAAGTATTTTTTTCTATATTGTATTGTATAATATCCCTTATTGTATTTGAATAAAATATATTTATTTGTTATATTGTGTTATTTATTAATAAAAGGCATTTAATATTAAAATACTTACCAAAGTATTTTAATTAACTGTGAACATATACAGTAGGAAAATCATTTGAACCGTCTGAATCTAGAGAGAGACATCATGATCGACAGAGACAGCAGAAGTCAGCCTCGTAGTGGGAGACTTGCTGTCTATCGTACGTGATCTCTCTCTTTAGCGTTAGATGGATGAAACTTGGTACTATATAATAAATGACTTAAGTGCTAACAATAGTTTTATTGACTAAGTGTTAACTTTAGTTCTATGTATATTACCTCTATTGTATTTGAATATATATACCTACTTGTTACATTGTGTTACTTGTTAAAAAGAAGGAAATTATATGAATAAATAATATCTCAGATAACAATAACATAATTTGCATTTTAAATATGTAAGATATAAAATAAATACACACATGTCTTATAATATTATATGTATCAAAAATTACTTTAATATCAGGCACCAACTTTCCAGTGCTGTCTTCCACTCAATTAAAATAGTCGAGTTGACAAAATATGGAAAGAAAAAATAACTCATATTAATCATTATTTTTATCTTATCTCTCAACTGAGACTGTTTTATCTCCTTTTAGTGTCAGAGCTGTGACGATAATAATAGCGACTGATTCATTATGAATTATATTATTAACAAAAAGGTGTACTTTTGGTAGAAATGTGATATTCTACTTTTAATGTCTTTTTTATTGATTTTTCCATCTATTATTCTATTTAAAGTAGTATTATCATCTCAAAAATATTAAATAAATCAATACCAAAATTATTTAGTTATATTTAATACATATTTCTGTTTCTTTAGATGAAATATTTCTGAATACAGGGAGACAAAATCCATTTTTGGGATGTAGTTAATTTAATGTAACAATTTTAAATAATTTTTATTTAAGAAAAGTGGTAAAACTAAAATTTTAATTAAGTATTAAATAATAAAATGGATTTTATTTAAGATAAATCATTAAACAATACTTAAAGGGCTGTTTTTTGAATAAGTGGATGAATTTTCTTTTTTAAAAATGGGAATAATAAATTATTATTAAATTTAGTAACTGCGGAAATTAATTAAAATTGTGACCCATCATCGCTAAAAATCTTCAGTTCGTCAATAGTTTTCTGTATTATTCATGGTGGATTTGTTCTTGTCCAAATTAAATGCAGGTACTGAAACACCTTCCTAATCCCCAAACCCCACCGTGTACTTCTGCGGCGATAGACGAGGAATTTGCATTTGATTAGCACCGGTTACCGAGAAGTAACACAATAAGTTTAATATCTTGTAAACATCACAATGGTGCCTCAAATATTCCCAATTTTCTAATCACCATTGCCTTAGGTAAATTTTATGGCAGTGGGGGTCTCACATGTTCTTTAACCTTTATTTTAAGCCGTTTTCAGAAGTTTACCTGTACTTGGTCCTTAAAAGACTGGTCACAGAGGGCCAATGTCTCAGTTGTCTCCCTGAGTTGTGTGTGGCTCAGTCTCAACTACTGTGATAAAGGTAATTCAAGTGAACATCTTGATTGAATTTGCGGACTGTTAGATCATCATGGACGAAGGTTTCGTTTTTATATATAAACCTGAAGGATGCGAAGATTACATACTTGAAGAACGTGGACCTGAAGACACGGCCAAAGAAGAGAAGGCCAAAGAAGGCAGTGCCAAACAAAGCTCAGCCAAAGAAAACAGTGATAAACCAGAAGTCAAGACGAAACAAGACACAGCTAAACAAGACACAGCTAAACAAGACGCAGCTAAACAAGACACAGTTAAACAAGACACGGCTAAACAAGACACGGCTAAACAAGACACAGCTAAACGAGACACAGTTAAACAAGACACAGTTAAACAAGACACAGTTAAACAAGACACAGCTAAACAAGACACAGCTAAACAAGACACAGCTAAACAAGACACAGCTAAACAAGACACAGCTAAACAAGACACAGCTAAACAAGACACAGCTAAACAAGACACAGCTAAACAAGATACAGCTAAACAAGACACAGCTAAACAAGACACAGCTAAACAAGACACAGCTAAACAAGACACAGCTAAACAAGACACAGCTAAACAAGACACAGCTAAACAGGACACAGCTAAACAGGACACAGCTAAACAGGACACAGCTAAACAGGACACAGCTAAACAAGACACGGACAAAGAAAATAAGGCCAAATGTGACAAATCCAAAGATGAGCAGCCCAAAAGTAACCAGGCCAAAGAAGGCAAGGTCACAGACAACAAGGCCAAACAAGACAAGCCCAATGAAGACAAGCCTAAGGAAAATAAACCTAAGAAGATGCCTACACAGAAACCTCGCGTCACTGTAAGTACCAAATGTTCGAGGACCTGTTCAGGTAAACACATCGACAAAAACAAAAAATACAAACGACCCAAGATAAAACAGGAGATTATCAGAGAGTTTAAACTGCCCGCAATCGATGGAAACCCCCGTCAATATTACATCGACTTCGACGAGCAATCCGAGTATTGCATGATGCCCTCTTCGGTATTTACGAGACTCGGCCCACCTAGTTCGTTTGCGATAAGGACTTCGAAGGGCGAGTATGTTAATACGTACGGTTCCGTTTATCGTACTATGGTGTTAAAGGGTAGGAAATTTACATGGAAGTTCCATGTAGCTGATACTCAGGATTATGTTGTCGGAAGGGACTTCCTAAACCGCTACAAGTTGCGGGTCGACTACAAAAATAAGAAATTAAAGTACTTTAAACCGGAGTGCTGTCGCAGGAGGACTGAGTCGGAGAGCCCGGCGGAGATAGTGTGTTCTACCACTTATATTCTTTGCTTATTTTATGGTATGCTATTTGCTGTACTTGTTTGTGTTTTCCCAACAATGTTCTCAAAAGATTAGATATAGTAAGACATCAACAACTTGGAAAGTTTTTTATAATTATAGTTTAGGATAAATATTTAATAATTAATTAGTATTATTGTATTGTAACCCCTTAAAATAAATAATGTCATCAAAAAACTGAAGTTTCCTTTAATTAAATCATTAAAAAACTATATAACTTTATATTAAATTTATATTTTTATTGCGAAATACAGATATTTATGTAATTATTTAAGTTTTCCAAATAATTTGAGATACATTTATTTGGTACAGTCTGTTATTTATTGAAGGGGTGTAAAATAAATGAGAAGCACGAGTAAATAATTAAGTATAATGTAAAAATAACTTAAACAACAATCTTCGATAACAATATCGTATAATTTTCATTTAAAATATGTAAGACCCAAAGAAATTACATAATCACTATCCTATAATATAATATGTACAAAAATTAATTTGATATCTTGTCCTGCAGTTCCAATACATTAACTTTCACTCGTACTTTCCGATTTTTCAACGCTGTTTTCCACTGAATGTTTCTCAGTGCTGTCCAACTGTTGCTTCCACATATTCGAATAAACGCCTTCCTGTCCAATTAAATGTTCGTGTCTGTAACAAACGAGTTAGTAACTAGTATAACTATTAACTGTGATTGTAGTACCTTCCACGTTCCACAATCTCACCGTCCCTCAGTACCAAAATCTCATCAGCATGGATAATCGTCGATAATCTATGTGCCACTATTACTGTCGTCCTGTTAGCACACATCTTATTCAAAGATTCCTAAAACAAAATCAATAAATTAATTATGGTTTAAGGAAAAACATTAAGTCAACACTAACTTGTATGTTACGTTCAGTCTGAGTGTCCAGGGCGCTGGTGGCCTCGTCCAGCAGCACGATCTGCGGCGCCTTCAGCAACGTCCTGGCAATAGCAACCCTCTGCTTCTCGCCACCGCTCAGCCTCAGCCCCCTTTCGCCGACCTTCGTGTCGTAACCCTCGGGGAACCTCACGATCCTATCGTGAATATCGGCGGCCCTAGCTGCCTCTATCACCTCCGAATCCTGAGCCGTCAGCCTTCCGTACTTGATGTTGTACATGATGGTGTTGTTGAACAACACCGTGTCCTGCGGCACCACTCCGATGGCGTTCCTCAAGGATTCCTGGGTGATAGTTTTGATGTTCTGCCCGTCTATTATAATGGCCCCGGTTTCCACGTCGTAAAACCGGAACAACAGCCTTACAATGGTGCTCTTGCCGCTTCCTGAAGGGCCCACCAAAGCTACCGTTTTACCGGCGGGCACGGAGAACGTCACGTTCTTGAGCACCAGCTTCTCCGGCACGTAGCCGAAGGACACGTTGTTGAACTCTATAGCCCCGCGCTTCATCACAATATCCCCGGCACCTGGGGCGTCGATGATCTCCTGCGGCTCCTTAAGGAGGTCGAACATGTTCTCCATGTCCACGAAGTTCTTCTGTATCTGCCTGTAGTAGGTGCCGAACCAGTTAAGCGGCACGTACAGCTGCACGATGTAGGTGGCGAACAGTACGTAGTCGCCGGCTTTCAGTTCATTCTTTTCGACCACCAAATAGACGCACAGCAAGCTGCCCACCAACAAGCCGCCGCAGATTATGAAATTCTGTATGGAGTTCAGGATGTTCTGCGTCAGGATAGACTTGTACTCTTCGCCTTGGAAGTGCAGGATGGCGTCCTTGAACGAGTTCACCTCGTACTTCTCCGCTCCGTAGTACTTCACGGTCTCGAAGTTTAGGAGGGAGTCGACGCTTCTGGCTCGGGTCTCGTTGTCGGCCAAGTTCATGCGACGTTGGAACTTCGTCCTCCACTCGGTCACCGTTATGGTGGCAACTGCAAAATGTTTAATTAAAAACTAATTGTAACTGATTGTAATTGGTTTAGGACGTACTGATGTAGAGTAACATGGTGATGAAGACGATAAGTCCGAACCACATGTTGAAGGCGGTGATGAAGAAGATGACGGCTACGATTATATCAATTATTGTGGGTGCGATTGAAAACAGGATGTAGTTTAGGAGTTTGTTGATACTGTCGGTACCACGATCCATTACTCGCAGGACCTCGCCGGTTTTTCGTTGAAGATGCCAACGGAGAGATAAACTGTGTAAATGTCTGAAGAGTTCCACCTGTAAAAAATATTGGAATAAAACAAGTAACAATAACAATTTACAACGTATCAATTATTTTATATATTTTTAAATAAATTTGAGTATTACTAGATAATAAAATAATAGAGTAAATTATTGAAATCATCTATAATATATAATTAAATAATAATTAATATATATTAATAGAAAGGAAAGAAAATTACAGAAAAAATGGTTAGAACAATATTAAAAAAGTCTTATTTATTTATTTTATGTAACAATTTTAAATGAAACTATCTCAAAATTAATTGGAAAACAAATATATCAATATTTCTTCAAAAAATGGTTAGAAAAGTACTATTAAAAAATTATTAGTAAGTATATTGAGTAATACAATAAATAATTAAATTAATCTGTTTAAACAACAATATTAAATGAAATTATTTTTAAGAACTTGAGATAATTAATGAATTTTAAGAAAATTGTAAGAAACCTTCAAAAAGAAGCAAATTGTTGTCATTAAGCTAATTAATAACTTTAAAATAGAAATAAGAATAAAAAATTAATGAGTTCTATTAGATAATTATAAAATCCATCAAATAATTAAATTTATTTATTTTACGAAGCAATTTTGAATTAAAATATCTCAAAATTATTTGGAAAACTCAAATAATTACACAAAAATCTCAATATTTCTCCATAAAATGGTTAGAAAAGAAGTAATAAGAAATATATTAAGTAATACAATAAATAATTAAATTTATTTGTTTTATGTAACAATTTTAAATGAAATTATTTTTAAGGACTTGAGAGAATTAATGAATTTTAAGAAAATTGTAGGAAACCTTCAAAATAAAGTAAATTATTATAATTATAAAATACATCAAATAATTAAATTTATTTATTTTATGAAGCAATTTTAAATGAAATTTTCTTAAAATTATTTGGAAAATTTAAATAACTACATAAATATCTCAATATTTATTTATGTAACAATAAATAAAATTATCTCAAGAATTTAAATAATTATTCAAATATTTGAAGTTGAATTCCAGAAAACCTTCAAAAATAAATAAATAAATAAATTGATATCATTAATCTTACTAATAATTTAAATTTGGTAACAATTTTATAAAAGATATGAAAAAATTAAAATAAATAAACAAACAAACACTTTTTGTAAGATAAAAAACATCTGATTTAAGATAATATTTGTGTCAGAATAAAGACCTCTAAATTGGGATTCAATACAAATATTGACATTTGATAGATCAGTAAATATTTTTAATGAAACAATGAAACATTTATTTACCATTTTAGGGCTTAACATTGTTTCACACAGAGATCTAGACAAATCAAAAAAATTCCTATGGTTAATGATAAAATTTTCTGTTAAAACAACATGTTATTTTTACTGAAAAATTAGGTAATGAATTAATCATATTACAAGGATGTTAGTCACGTTGAACACTAAGAACAAATAACAAGATTAAACCCATTTTACCTCGACTTCTCTCGTGGTGTACTGTTGTATCCTAATCCAAAGAAAGTTCCTCAGATTATTGAGAAATCCCATTCCTCCGGTTCCTCCTCCTTGCAGGAACTTAAAGCCTACATAAATGGCAATCCAGTCCCATCTCCATTCTAACTTTTCACCTTCCACCTTTTCATCAGGTGTCATACTGTCCACTACAAAATAAAACCAGTAATTTAGTAATTTAGTTCTTCATCAGAGGATTTCTGAATTAAATCACCTATGAGTTTGTTGTAAATGGGGACGTACAAGTTGACCACACGCCCCGCACCCAACAGGATAAAACAGAACAGCACCCTGAACTGCAGGCAACAGTCCCTCTTCGGCCACAGGAACGGCGCCAACGTCTTGATCTTCTTGTAAGCGTTCTTCCATGTCGACTGCGTGTCCACGTTGTCCTGGAACACGACAAAAACATCGTCAACCACCAAATGCGCCTGAATGTCACCCCAAATGTCGGTCTCCTTGTCACGTCATTAACCCATTACACGTCATACCTCCTTGAACTTGATCTTGACGTTGATGTTCCTGAACGTGACAATCGATCGCCGATGTCTCATCACCCGAAAGTTCGACCGTTTCCGTTCAGCAAGACATATTGTCGTTGTGACAGTGATTTATGATCAGACAATTTACCTTCTTGAACTTGATTTTCACGTTGATGTTCTTGAAGTGGACGTTGGAGCGTCGCAGCACGTTCTCAACCAGTTCGACCATCTTACCACTCTGCAGTGACGTAAAATTTGTACGTGCCCCATTGTTTTATATTTATACCCGATAAAAATGAAAACAACTTATTTGTCAAGGGATTAAGTACTACCAGAACAGTATTATTCCGCTTAAGTAGAACAAACACGAATTTCGAGTGTAAGATTCCCCAATTTCGGTACATTTCCAAACCCACCTGTGTGTTGACCCTCCGGCCGGGATCGTTGAGGCTGAAGTAGTCGACGTTCTGCATTATGCCCGGCGCTTTCAAACCCAGCAGGAACATCAGCAGGCAACAGCAGTACCGTAGTACGAACAGCGTCATCTCCAGCTGATCTGTAAGGCTAAAACGACTGTGAATTTTGATCCTGATATTGGCACTGTGTCTTACTCCTTGAGCTGGAACCACCATTGCTTTTGACCGAGATTCAGGAACGCTAAGTTCTCCAGCACGAACGTCAGCGTCCAGAATAGGAGCAGGACGATGCCGTGGCCTCGTGTCGGTACCGAGGGCAGGAGGAACTTACGTTCCACCTGCAGGACCCACAGTGAAAATGGGTAGGCGATGATGCGCAGGATCAGGGACAGAACCTGGAAAAATTTTGGTACTAGAAGTGGTTGTTTTTAAAAATAAATACAATGCGATTGTAAAATTTGTTCAAATATTACTGTTAATAATAATGACGTATATAGTTAATTCACAGAATTAAGTAAATACCTTTTTGGAGATGAATTGCGACACTTCAAGGTTTTTATGAAAATTCGTTAATTTATGTGTTACTAATTTCTATATTTTTGTGGTTTTAAATATTAAATTTATTTAATATTTTAAATAATAATTTATTAAAAATAAATTTATTGATTTATGAAAATTGTTCAAGTTTCGACTTATTTTATTATTAATTTAGATATTTTTAAAGATTAAAGCAATTTTCTTAATTTATAAAAAAAATTTTAACGTATTTTTAGACAATTATTTTATTTTTTATTTGATAAATATTTATTATTAACAATTTTTTAGTAATAAATTTATTTATTTATTATTCAAGCTTTGATTTATTTTAATATTAATTTATAATAGATAATATATTTTTTTATTTTATTTATAATAAATGATTTACAAAAATTATCCAAGCTTCAATTTATTTTATTAATGACAGTTTTTTAATAATAAATTTATTGATTTATAAAAATTATCCAAGCATTGATTTATTTAAGTAAATATAATTTTATAAATATGAGCAATTTTTCTTGATTTATTAAAAATTTTGTTATTATTTTATTTGATTACTTTATTTATTTAACATTTTTTAATAATAATTTTTAGTATTAAATTTATTAATTTATAAAAATTATCTAAACTTTTATTTATTTTATTAATAATTTATACATTTTTATATATTACAGCATTTTTTTTTTTCAATTTATAAAAAATGTTCGGATTATTTTTTACTTTTTATTTGGTTATTTTAATTAATAATTTTTAGTATAAATTTAAAAAAATATCCAAGCTTTGATTTTATTTATTATTTTTATTTCATTTTATAGGTTACAGCAATTTTATTGATTTATCAAATATTTTTTTAGTTTTGCTTTATTTTATTACTAATTTATATTTTTTTATAGATTAAAGCATATTTTTTTAATTTATAAATAGGTCAATTATCTTATTTTTTATTCGATTTATGAATATTAATAAACTTTTATGATTTAAAGGTTCTTTTTATTTTAAATAAATTTAATTTTTAATTACTTTTTTACTGTAAAGGTTAAAGCTATCGTGACCATTGTGTGATACTGATATTTTACTGTTCTATTGTTTTCTGTCAAAATCACTTTTTATATTATTTGATAAATTTAAATAATATTGTTTTAAAATTATTCTAGAAATTTTTGTTATTTTAAAAAACGTTTAATGTAGTTAAAAATAATTGGTAGACAAAAAAAAATAATTGTACATTTTTAGACAAAAATTAGGACAATGAATAATACTACATTTCAAGGTTTTAAGAATACTTATCTAACATATGATTTATCCAGTCAATATTTATTTAAAACTAAGACTAATTAAACATTCAGAAAATGTATTTAAAAAATATATATATAAATTTAAGAAAATATTCTATGTTTATTAATTTTTAAATATTATACCAGTTTTATTTCTTTCAGTATTTAAATTAAAAATTTGATATTAAAGTTAAAAATAGTTCAGTAAACAAATGTTTAAAAATAAAACGTATTTGTATTTCTTTAGACATAAATTAGGACAATGAATAACATTCCATTTCAAGAATACAGCTTATCTAACATAAATTTATACAAACAACATGTATTTTAAAGAGAAACATTCAAAACAAAACAGACAATTTAAGTAAGTGTAAATCCAATCATATATTATTTCATTTTATGACTAAACAAGTGATAAATTTGAGCCCACTCAATAAGTAAGTAATGAAGAAATAATTATTATTTATTGTCTGTAAATAATACTTTTGGTATTACATAAACAATTTTATCTTCTAATTTGAAATGAATGTAAACATTTGAGGTAACTTAATGCCACCAAACCAGTGATAATAACTTAATAAATTTTAAACAGTCACTCATCTCACATGTTATTAATTAATATTAATAACAAATCATACTTACCATATATCCATAAATAGTCCTGTCATTGAAAACAGTGGCCTGCAAAATGAACCGGGTAATCTCCAAAATGGGTAGGAACAAAGTGATAAAAATCTGCAACATGTACAACTTGTTACTGGTCAAATGATTGGGGGACACTTCCGTGCCGTATCTCCTGTATATTCCCAGCTGTATCGAGCCAGCTATCAATATGAAACCGGCCACAAGTGAACTGGATATTGTGTCCATGAAACACTGTGAGGTCCCATGGTCCACCCAGAAGTCCCAAATGTGCACGCCGGGCGGGCAGTACGTCGTGTTCTTGATCATCTTCGCCTGCAATTCACCCAAGGGGGTAAACAAATAATGCGCAACAACGACAACAATAAACTCACCGTCTATTGTTAACAAGGTTTTGATTGTTGTTGTTGTTGTTACTAATGGTCACTTCATCACATCGATGATCCGTTTGTTGCAACAATAAGGTTGCGACTATGATTTGAATCACTATTTTATATTATAAATTGTAAAGTCACTTTTGACATTTGCATCGCAAACGAGGTTATGTACGGTGGTGTCTGTTATGTAACGCTTTCTTTGTCTGTTACGGGGGATTGGAAAAGGACGGAGCAAGTTTGCGGTGTTGCCATTTAAGTGTACTGAGTACAGTGTCATAGTTCAATTTTGTAATTTTAAAATCATTTAAATTTACTTTTATTTAATTTCAACTTTCAGTTTTTCTGTAGTTTATGTTTTAAGGGGCGAAATTATTGTGAAGTAAATGTTTGAGCAGAGTGTGTGGTGACATCTATGTTATTTGTACTAAATTAATTGTAACGGGGCTCTATTATAAACTTTTAAATAATTGAAAACACATTTTATTATTTATTTATTTATAAATAAATTAATGACATATATTTTTGTTGTTATTACTATTAATCTTATTCATTTGTATTAATTTTTTATTTATTATTATAGTTTATTGTTTATCATGTTAAATATTTATTTATTTTATTAATATCTTTTCATTTAATATAAAAAAATATAAAAATTAAAAACTGTTTTTGTAATAATTTAGTTGATTTATTAAATATTGAGTTGAAAAACGTATATATAAAGCTTTTAATTATTTGTAGTACTGTATATTTAAAAAATATCATATAATTATTTTTTGTATTTTTATTTACTTAGTAAGAATAAAAATTATTTAAAATTATGTTTCTAAATAATTTAAAATTATAAGATTATAATGAAAAATATGGCAAAAATTAAGACTTATTTTAAATATTTATTTATTTTATTAATTTCATTTAATTTAATAGAAAAAATATAAAAAATTAATCACTTTTTTTGTAATAATTTAGTTTTAGTATAAATTTTATTTTTTTATATTTTTTGCATTTTTGTAGGATTTTAACATATGATTCTTATATGTAAAAAAATAATATAATTATTTTTTGTAAATAAATATATTTAGTAAGAATAACAATTATTTAAAATTATGTTTCTAAATAATTTAAAATCAGATTATAATTAAAAATAAGGGAAAAAATAAAAATCATGTATTTATTTATTATATTAATTTCATTTTTTTTATAGAAAAAGTGTAAAAATTAAAAACTTTTTTTATAATAGCTTTTTAATAATTGCTTTATTAAATTTATAACATGACTTACTTAATTTTATTGACCATTATTAGTATTAATATTATTTATATATTTTCTATTTTTTACGAGTTGTAAATGAATTGTTATTGTTCTTTTAAATCAAGATTTTAAGTTTTTACATAATTTTAATTTTAATACAGTAAAAAACTGAATTTACAAAAAAAATAGTGCTTCGAGGTTTTTTTATAATTTTGTTTCATTCATCCATTTTTTAAAATTCCTTATAAATATTTCAACACCCACAATTAAATCAAGCTACAAATTAAATGTTCATGGAATTTAAATGTCCTTTTCCTTCTCCTTTTTCAATTACTAATCGTATGTGTTAAAAAAGGACAGAAGATTAAATAGTGATTGTGGTGTATTGTCGCAGCGGCGTTGCCTATGTTCCCAGAAAATCCCCACACATTCCCAATAAGATTAATAAATTTAAAAATAATATTAATTTCAAACGTAACTCATCAACAAATTTACATTTTAAATCATGTTTACAATCAGCGTTTGATTGTTACGTTAATAATTAGAGATGGTTAACCAAGAAGTGGTGTGTGTGATACAGTGCGGTACGTAAACGTGGCAATCCGACGCAGCGAAACAATCAAGTTTTCAAAACACCCGACGATCATTATTTAGTCCGTCTGGTGCGTGCGAAGTGTCAAACAGCATCGAACCCGTAGTTTCCAATTTAAATCACCGTGAACACACCACAACCGAACGATACGCATAAGCCGACGTCGCGACGCGATGCCACCGCCGTCGCGGGCCTCCTAATTCCGACCAACCCCGGCCCAAAACCCCGCTGCGGCTGTCTCGGGGTGTGCTCCCGTGTTTGTGTCTGTGCGTGTGCAACCCCCAGTTCAGTTCTCAGCCTTTTAGGTGTGTTAGTCGTCTCGTTTTTTGAAGGATCAAAGTGCTGTCTGTGTGTCTGGGTTCGATCGATTTTCTGTCGTACATAACCTTCCCCATTTGCCATTTCGATGCTCAGGTAAAACGTGCGGGGCACCCTCCGTCGCTGCGACTTTCGACCGGGAACTGATACAGTTAAAATTGCCTCGCTTTCGCACGCTCGAATAATTGAATTGGCGTTTTTACGGGCCGCAATTTGGAACGAAACAATACCCGAACAATTAAAAGCCCACAAAGAAATAGAAACCGAAACTAAACTGGCATAAATGAGTAAACATTAAGGCAATAAAATACCATTATAAAACATATTTTTTACTAGTGGATAAATTGATAATAATTCAGTGAAAATGATGCTTTCCAAACGTTGTTTTTGTATGTTTTAATATTAATCGTTTGTGGCACGTAAATTGGCTTTTGCACCGTCACGAAAATTTTTAATAAATAATAAAAAATGCATGTTCCAGACTATAATATCGTTATAATGATCACTTTCCCTTTTTTTAATGTGTGCATATTTATAACTAACCCGTGTTTGGACGAAGAATGTCCGATAAAGAATGACTAAGCTGCTAATTAAACATTTAATTGAAAAACAATCGAGTTTAATGACTTTTATCACGTTTTTAATGATATTTATTTCGAGATTCATCATTTTTTGACGTTTCCAATTGTTTATTGATTTGTTTGGTTAGGATTTATTGTTTTTAAATATTTTGTGTCTGATATAATTCTTAATATTTTCGTTTTTATACATTCGTAAGAAATTTTATTGTATTTTATTTAAATGGATTTGTACAAATTTTTACTTTATTTTTTAGTATAATGTTTATACCAATTGGAGAATTTTAATTTATAATTAATTCAGTATTAATGTTATTATTTAGTAAAATATTTTGTATATTCCTATATATATATATATTTGAGAACTTTCAAATGGTAATTTGATAATTTATTCATTTAATTGTATTTTCAAGATGTTTTAATTTTAATATATTTTTTTAAATTAAAGAATGTTAAGTTCTTATTCAAATATTTTCACAGTTAAGTTTTATTTTTAATTAAATTAAATTAAATATTAATACTAATTTCCTCAGTAATTCTAAAAATTCCATTAATTTATATACAACATTTTTTGATTATGAAACTTTTTTTCTTTGAAATTGTGAATAATTTTTTTTTTGTTAATACTTTTATATTTTTGTTAATTATAAATTTGTATTATTTTGAGACTTTTTTTAACATTTTCTTCACATATTTTTACAGGAAATTCAATATTTTTTTAATTATTAAATTTACACTATTAGAAAGTATCAGAAAATAATTTCCTCAATAATTTAAAAAAATCTATTTATTTATAACATTTTTTGCTTTTAATTATTTTTTGAAATATTGAATATTTTTTTATTATTACATTTTTATTTTTTATTAATTATAAACTTTTATTATTTTGAGACATTTTTGTAACATTTTCTTCACATATTTCACCATTAGAAAATATCAGTAAATAATTTCTTCAATAATTTTAAAAATTCTATTTAATGTAACACTTTTTGCTTTTATTTTTTTTTTAATTTTGATTAGTTTTATTTGTTATTATATTTTTATTTTTTATTAATTATAAATTTTTATCATTTTGAGACATTTTTTTAACATTTTCGTCACATATTTTTGCAGGAAAATTATATTTTTAATTAAAGGTTTCATCGTTATGCATTTGTGAACATTTTCAATCAATTTTATTTATATAATGTTTCAAATTATTTTAGATTCAAAAATTTATATATTTTCAGGCTCTTTAATATTTTTTTTAACTATAAAATTTTCACCATTAGAAAATAATTTGCTCAATAATTTTAAAAATTCTATTTATTTATAACATTTTTTGCTTTCAATTTTTTATTTTTGAAATTTTGAATAGTTTTTTTTTTGTTACTACATATTTATTTTTTATTAATTATAAATTTTTATTATTTTGAGACATTTTTTTAACATTTTCTTCATATATTTTTACAGGAAATTTATATTTTTAATTAAAGGTTTCATCTTTAAGCATTTGTGAAGATTTTCAGCCAATTTTATTTATATAATGATTCATATTTATTATTCTATTTTAGATTTATAAAATTTTC
Source organism: Aethina tumida (assembly GCF_024364675.1). NCBI lineage: Eukaryota > Metazoa > Arthropoda > Insecta > Coleoptera > Nitidulidae > Aethina > Aethina tumida. Next base: position 14,840,560 of record NC_065440.1, on the reverse strand, counting down.
ACTATTAGAAAATATCAGTTCAAAATTTAAAATTCAAAATTCAAATATTTAAAATTTTGAATAGTTTTTTTTGTTATTACATTTATTATTTTTAAATATTATAGATTTTTATTATATTATATTTTTGAGACATTTTTAACATTTTTTTTCACATATTTTTACACTAAATTTTATTTTTATAATGTTTCTAACTTAATATTCTATTTTAAATTCAAAAATTTTAATATTTTTAATATTTTTTTAATTAAAATAATTTTATAATTTTACAAAACATCAAACAATAATAGTTCTAAAAATTAATATTCTTCAAATATATTTAAAAATTTCTGCTAATATATTTTTAATCATACAGTAGTTTTACTTAAAAGAATTAATAGGATTTGTATTGATTTTTAAAACCCCAGAATGCCATTAATCTTTTGAACTAGCCAATAAAATTTATGCCAGTCTAATCTTGTTTCCATTGTGTAATATTCTAAAACACTGGACCAGTTCCCTCATTTTTTTTCTCCTATAATTTTATTTTGAACATAAAAAACGGTTCCACCTGTGGAATGTTTATAAATAAATGTTGGCAAATCATCGGAGTTGGAAATGAGGTCTAGAATATCTTACAAAACTTTAAAATAACTGGCTTTTGTTACGACCAAATTGCGAATGATTTATTATTAATAATAATTATAAAGGTGACTGTGACTGAGTTTTTTTAATTAACACAACAAGTTAAAAAATCTTTCATAACGTTTTTAATTATTTAAGTCGTTACAAAAAGTAATTATTTAATTGAAAATATATATACATATTAATAAATTGTAATTATCAACTACATTCAAATCAAATTGAATTAGTTGGAATTGACGGTTTTAAATTACATAGTTAATTAACAACCGTTAATGTCTAATAATAACTTCATGAATTATTTCTCAATAGTAAACATTTACACACAACTATTATTATTACCATTATTATTATTATTATTATTATTATTATTAGAGGAATTTTCCTGGTTTACCTGAGCACGAATGATGAAAATAATATTTGATCTGAACAACATCTATTATCTTATCAAACGACAAAGATAAATTCGGTTCATCGGTTGCAGCCAAAGGAAGATGTTCAGTTTCATCAAAAAGGCGGGCACGGGCGTCGTCTCCGACAAGGAGGATAAGGAGAAACGGAAAAGGGACAAGAAGGATCGCAAGGAGAAGCAGAAGAGGGACAGAGCTTCGATGTCAACCGAAGATTTGTTAAGACTCGACGAGGTAAATAAAACAATTTTTATTCTTATTATATTATATTTTTAAACAATTATTTTTATTTTTTTTTACACTAATTTGACCAATTTTAAGATTTCTCTAAGATTTATTTAGGTATCCTCATTGCCAGAACGAATTTTAACTTTTGTTTTGTTTTGTTAAGAAGTAATGGCAGTATCGTTTAATTTGTGGCTCCCATTTTACAGTTATACAACAATTGTCAATTGTTGTTTCCAACGTGAAATTGTTGTTCGGTTTCGTGAATGCGAATCGAGCATCTGTTCGATCTTGAAGCGAGATATGCGAGAAGGAATGCGTAAATATCGATCTATGAATGTCCAATATGATGTTGTGATCCTATTTTATCGACATCTGTTCATTTTTTATTATATATAATTTTATTCTATCTTAATCTTCGCTCAATATAAGTTTAATTTGTGTTGAATATTTTTTACTGCTTAATTTTTTGAATAATGTTTTACTATTTAACTTTTGTCTTTAGTTTTTAACACTATAAATTAATAATTTTTAAAAATTTTGTTCATTTGTTGTTTTTTAAATTTATTATTTAATTTTTGTCTTTACATTTTTGACACTATAAAATAATAATATTTAAGAATTTTCTGTTCAATTGTTTATTAAATTTTTTGAATACTTTTTTACCATTTAATTTTTGTCCTTAGACTTTTAGCACTGTAAAATTATAATTTTTAAAAATTTTCTATTCATTTGTTTTTCAAATTTATTGAATACTTTTTTATTATTTAATTTTTGTCTTCACATTTTCGAGACTAAAAAATAATAATTTTTAGCAATTATCAGTTCAATTTTTTTTTTAATTTTTTGAATACTTTTTTACTATTTAATTTTTGTCTTTAGATTTTAAGCACTATAAAATAATAATTTTTAAAAATTTTGTGTTCATTTGTTTTTTAAATTTATTGAATAATTTTTTAACATTTAATTTTTGTCTTTAGATTTTTAGCACTGTAATATAATTATTTGTAAAAATTTTCTGTTCATTTGTTTTTTAAATTTATTGAATACTTTCTTATTATTTAATTTTTGTCTACATTTTCGAGACTATAAAATAATAATTTTGAGCAATTTTCTGTTCAATTTTTTTTTTTAAATTTTTTGAATACTTTTTTATCATTTAATTTTTGTCTTTAGATTTTTAGCACTATAAAATAATTTTTAAAAATTTTCTGTTCATTAGTTTTTTAAATCTATTGAATACTTTTTTATTATTTAATTTTTAATTTTAAATTTTTGACACTATAAAATAATAATATTTAGGAATTTTCTGTTCAATTGTTTTTTAAATTTATTAAATACTTTTTTATTATTTAATTTTTGTCTTTACATTTTTGACACTATAAAATAATAATATTTAGGAATTATCTGTTCAATTGTTGTTTAAATATTTTGAATACTTTTTTACCATTTTATTTTTGTCTTTAGATTTTTAGCACTGTAAAATAATAATTTTTAAAAATTTTCTGTTCATTTATTTTTTAATAACAATAATAATGAATAATAAATTCATTTGTTTTCTAATAACATTTTTGTTATTTAATTTTTGTCTTTACATTTTTGACACTATAAAATAATATTTAGGAATTATCTGTTCAATTGTTTTTTAAATTTTTTTGATTACTTTTTTACCATTTAATTTTTGTCTTTAGAATTTTAGCACGATAAATTAATAATTTTTAAGAATTTCCTGTTAATTTGTTTTTTTTAATTATTTGAATAATTTTTTACTATTTAATTTTTATCTTTATATTAAAATTGCTTTAATTTTAATATTGTATTTAAGTCAAATATTTTCAAGTTTTAAATATTAAAATTTTTTTCTCCTGAAATTTTTTTTAATTTATTAATAATTAATTTTAGAATGTTTCCAAAATCTCAGCAAACTGAATTATGGGAAATTATCAATTAAATAACCGGCCCAATCGAATCGACGGAAACATTAATTTCAAACCAATAATAAAGGTAATTTCGATACCGTTTCACTAATTGAACATGTTATTCAAACAACGTTAATTAATATATACTATGTATACTATATACATATATATTATACCGGGAAATGAACGGTCCCGACCGCTGAATCTAATTATGGTAATTACCGACCGACACCTGATTGTAAAACGCGATTATTCAGTTTAGTCCTTTTATAATATCGATATGGCATATTATTACACTGACCTAGAGAAATTAGCGGAGCACCGCGGCACTCCGGTGCTTTCCAATTCGTAACAATGCGTCTAATTTGCATTTGTGATACGGCCGGAAAATGTCGTCGCTTTGTCTGTCTGAGAGTTTTCACTAAATTTATCTGCTACGTATTTTATTTTGACATTTATATTGGTCATTATTAATATTTTAAATTGTTTAATCATCTTATTATGCATACAAATTCCCCACTTCAGTGACTTCTGGTATTTCCAATAGTGTTTATTTAAATAAATCACCTTTATGTGAGTCACTGTTCAAATAAATTTTGTTGTGTTGTTACTTTAATATCCTGAAAAAATTAAGAAAACAATTAATTATAAATATTTATATTATAAATATTTATTAAATTAATTAAAACTTGGTTAAAAAAATTGAGAACAAAATTATGAAAATTATGGTAACAGAAAAATTTTAAAAAATGTTAAAATATAATCTTTAAAAAAGTTAAAAATTTTGAAAACAGAAGAAAAACCAATAAATAAATATAAATATTATAAAAAATTAATATATGATATTTGAAAAATTGATTAGAATTTATTAAATTAATTAAATGTTGGTTAAAAAAATTGAGAACAATATTATAAAAATTATAGTTACAAAAAAATTTCAAAAAATGTTAAAATTTTTAAAAAATATTAAATTAAAATTAGTAAATATCTAAAATTTAATCTTTAAAGAAGTTAAAAATTTTGAAAACAGAAGAAAAACCAATAAAAAAATATAAATATTATAAAAAATTAATATGTGATATTTTAAAAATTGATTAGAATTTATTAAATTAATTAAATATTGGTTAAAAAAATTGAGAATAAAATTATAAAATTTATTGTAACAGAAAAATTTCAAAAAATGTTAAAATTTTTAAAAAATATTAAATTAAAATTGGTAAATGTCCAAAATTTAATCTTTAAAGAAGTTAAAAATTTTGAAAACAGAAGAAAAACCAATAAAAAAAATGTAAATATTATAAAAAATTAATATATAATTATTGAAAAATTGATTATAATTTATTAAATTAATTAAAAGTTGGTTAAAAAAATTGAGAATAAAATTATAAAATTTATAGTAACAGAAAAATTTCAAAAAATGTTAAAATTTTTAAAAAATATTAAATTAAAATTGGTAAATGTCCAAAATTTAATCTTTAAAGAAGTTAAAAATTTTGAAAACAGAAGAAAAACCAATAAAAAATATAAATATTATAAAAAATTAATAAATGATATTTTAAAAATTGATTAGAATTTATTAAATTAATTAAAAGTTGGTTAAAAAAATTGAGATCAATATTAAAAAAATTATAGTTACAAAAAAATTTCAAAACATGTTAAAATTTTTCAAAAATATTAAATTAAAATTAGTAAATGTCTAAAATTTAATCTTTAAAGAAGTTAAAAATTTTGAAAACAGAAGAAAAACCAATAAAAAAAAAAAATGTAAATATTATAAAAAATTAATATATAATAATTGAAAAATTGATTAGAATTTATTAAATTAATTAAAAGTTGGTTAAAAAATTGAGAATAAAATTATAAAATTTATAGTAACAGAAAAATTTCAAAAAATGTTAAAATTTTTAAAAAATACTAAATTAAAATTGGTAAATGTCCAAAATTTAATCTTTAAAGAAGTTAAAAATTTTGAAAACAGAAGAAAAACCAATAAAAAATATAAATATTATAAAAAATTAATAAATGATATTTTAAAAATTGATTAGAATTTATTAAATTAATTAAAAGTTGGTTAAAAAAATTGAGAACAATATTATAAAAATTATAGTTACAAAAAAATTTCAAAAAATGTTAAAATTTTTAAAAAATATTAAATTAAAATTAGTAAATGTCTAAAATTTAATCTTTAAAGAAGTTAAAAATTTTGAAAACAGAAGAAAAACCAATAAAAAAAATGTAAATATTATAAAAAATTAATATATAATAATTGAAAAATTGATTAGAATTTATTAAATTAATTAAAAGTTGGTTAAAAAATTGAGAATAAAATTATAAAATTTATAGTAACAGAAAAATTTCAAAAAATGTTAAAATTTTTAAAAAATACTAAATTAAAATTGGTAAATGTCCAAAATTTAATCTTTAAAGAAGTTAAAAATTTTGAAAATAGAAGAAAAACCAATAAAAAAAATATAAATATAAAAAATTAATATATAAATTTGAAAAATTGATTAGAATTTTTTAAATTAATTAAAAGTTGGTTAAAAAAATTCAGAACAAAATTATAAAAATTATAGTAACAGAAAAATTTCAAAAAATGTTAAAATTTTTAAAAAATATTCAATTAAAATTGGTAAATGTCCAAAAGTTAATCTTTAAAGAAGTTAAAAATTTTGGAAACAGAAGAAAAAACAATAGAAAAATATAAATATTATAAGAAATGAATATATGATATTTAAAAAATTGATTAGAATTTATTATATTAATTAAAAGTTGGTTAAAGAAATTGAGAATCAAATTATGAAAAACAGAAGAATTTATTAAATTAATTAAAAGTTGGTTGAAGAAATTGAGAACAAAATTATGAAAATTACAGAAATAGAAAAATATTAAAAAATGTTAAAATTTTTAGAAAATATTAAATTAAAATTAGTTCAATGTCTAAAATTTAAACTTTAAGACAGAAGAAAAAACGATAAAAAAATTAATATGATATTTGAAAAATTGATTAGAATTTATAAAATTAATTAAAAGTTGGTTAAATAAATTTAAAACAACATTATGAAAATTATAATATATGAAAAGTTTAAAAAATTTCAAATTTCTAAAAAAAAATATTAAATTAAAATCAGCAAATTTTAATCATGAAGGAAAATCTTGGAAACAGAAGAAAAAACAGTGGAAGAGATAAATATTAAAAATAATAATAATAATAATATACGAAGTTAAGTTAATGAAATCATCAATTATGAAAATAATAACAGTCGAAAAATTTTAAAAATGGGGAAATTATTTAAAATTATTATTTTTCTTCAATTTTTTTTATATCGTATTACTCTGAACTAATTAAAATTAAACCACCTGAATCTTTTTTAAAAATGTCAATTTTTTGTTTCCAGGTACGAAAGTCGCTGAAGATCCGGGGCCGCCGCAAAGAAAAGGAGAAACTTCCGTCCGGAATAACGGCCGACTACACCGCCGACTTCCTCGCCAACTACGAACGCAACGACTCCCCATCCTCCAACCAAACAAACTCCCCGTCGAACGTAGCCCACGTCTTCGACGGTCACACCCAATCGGACAGTTCCGAGACCAGCCTCAACTCCCTAAATCACCGACCGCCTTTGCCTCCCAAGCCCCCCAAGAGGGGCATCCTGAAAACACCCAGGGTGGTCCTGACGGACGAAAACGCCAAAACCGTGGCGGCCAACGGCCACGACAACAACTTAGCCCAAAACACCTTAAGGAACGAGGTGATAGCCTACCAGAACGTCCCCGTGAACGGGATCGTGAACGGCAACGACAAAGACCTGGCCAGCCAGCTGCTGGTGATCACCTCCACGTCACCCAGCGCCGACAGCCTTACTGACACCACCAACTCCTCGTTCGCCACGCCGCCCTTCTCCCTAAGTCCGGTCGGGGAGTCGCAGGGCTTCCACAGGTAATCCGCTAAAAAACCGCCAATAAATGCATCACCAAATCGATTTCTGTCAATTCCAGGTGGTCCAGGACGGCCAACTTCGACGACGTCTCTCTGCCCCTGCCCGAAATAGTGCCCCTGGTGCTCCCCAAACCGCGAGTGCTGACGATCCAGAGACAGAAGCCGCCGCGTTCCGATTTCGGGTTCTCGCTGCGCCGCGCCATGGTGCTGGAACGACGCGCAGTTAGCGGCAACGACAACGTCGGTACGTCCGCGCAGTTCCCGAGCGTCGCGATGCGTGCGGTTATTTTCGCGGAGCCCGGTGCCACGGTGCAGCATCACAACGAAACGGGGTTGTTGCCCGGCGATAAGTTGCTGGAGGTGAACGGGGTGAAGGTGGAGGACAGGACCAGGGAGGATATCATCGATATGATCAAGGCCAGCGGTGAATCCGTCACTTTAAAGGTAACTAACTCAATAAAATTGGTTGTAAACATAAGTAATATTATGTTTCTTTGTTTATGTAGAAAATACGAATATTTTAGTATTAGAAAGAGGTACAAAAAATTGGAAAAAAAGGCCCAATTTACAATTTAATAAGATATTTTTTATGAGAAGGAAAATAATAAAACTCATAGATTGTAAAAATCTAATCTAATCTATGTTAAAATAAAAAAATAAAATAAAATGATGTAAAATCTGAAAAATTCCGAAAATTAAAAAAATGTTATAAATATTTAACAAAAACATAAAATTATTAATAAAAAATTAACGTTACAACAAATTGGAAACTAATAACAAAAATAAGAGAATAACAATTTTTAAAAAAATACGTACAATTGGAAATTTTAGTAAAAGAATAATTCTAAAATATTAAAAAAAATAATCAAATAATTCTAATTGATATTTATAATAAAAAATATTAGTGTAAAAATTAAATTTATAATAAAATATAAATAAAAAGATAAAGAAATTATCATATCAAAATATATCTAGAATTGAATATTTCAGTAACAAAAAAAATTACTGGAAATATAAACAGATATAAAAAAATGGACAATTATTAGTGTAAAAATTAAATTTATGATATACTGCAAATAAAAAGATAAATAAATTAAAAACATGTCAAAATTTATTTAGAGTCAAATATAGTAAGTAAATAATTATTGAAAATATCTAAAAATAAAAAAAATTCTGTAAAAAAGTCATAAAATTGTATTCATAAAATGTATTTAAGATACAGATATTAAAACATGTCAAAATATATTCTAAATTGATAATTTTAGTAAAAGTCATAAAATTGCTGAAAATATCAGATTAAAATTTTTTTGTTATTATCAATTAATATGTTAAATTTTTATTAAAAAAGTCACAAAATTGCTAAAATATTAAAAGAGTAAAAAAAATTCTGGTATTAACAGCTAATATCTTTAAGATAAAGATATTAAAATATGTCAAAATATATTCTAAATTGAAAATTTCAGTAAAAAAGTCATAAAATTGCTGAAAATATCAAAAGTTAAAAAAATTTCTGGGATTAACAGCTAATATCTTTAAGATAAAGATATTAAAATATCTCAAAATATATTCTAAATTGAAAATTTTACTAATAAAATTATAAAATTGCTAAAAATATCGAAAAATTAAAAAAAATTTGGTATTAACAGGTGATATCTTTAAGATAAAGATATTAAAATATGTTAAAATATATTCTAAATTGAAAATTTCAGTAAAAAAGTTATAAAATTGCTGAAAATATCAACAGATTAAAAGAATTTCAGGTATTAACATACAACAAGATAAAGATATTAAAGTCATGTCAAAATATATTCTAAATTGATAATTTTAGTAAAAGTCATAAAATTGTTGAAAATATCAGATTAAAATTTTTTTGTTATTATCAATTAATATGTTTAAGATAAAGATATTAAATATGTCAAAATATATTCTAAATTGAAATTTTTATTAAAAAAGTCACAAAATTGCTGAAAATATTAAAAGAGTAAAAAAATTCTGGTATTAACAGCTAATATCTTTAAGATAAAGATATTAAAATATGTCAAAATATATTCTAAATTGAAAATTTCAGTAAAAAAGTCATAAAATTGCTGAAAATAACAAAAGTTAAAAAAATTTCTGGGATTAACAGCTAATATCTTTAAGATAAAGACATTAAAATATCTCAAAATATATTCTAAATTGAAAATTTTACTAAGAAAATCATAAAATTGCTAAAAATATCGAAAAATTAAAAAAAATTTGGTATTAACAAGTGATATCTTTAAGATAAAGATATTAAAATATGTTAAAATATATTCTAAATTGAAAATTTCAGTAAAAAAGTTATAAAATGGCTGAAAATATCAACAGATTAAAAGAATTTCAGGTATTAACATACAACAAGATAAAGATATTAAAGTCAAAATATATTTTAAATTAAACATTTCTGTAGGAAGTCATAAAATTGCTAAAAATATTAACAGAAAACATCAAAATATATTGTAAATTGAAAATTTCTGTAAAAAAGTCATAAAGTTACTGAAAATATGAATTGATTAAAAACATTTCTGGTATTTACAGCTAATATCTTTGGGATAAAGATATTAAAACATGTAAAAATATATTATAAATTGAAAATTTTAGTAAAAATGTCATAAAATTGCTGAAAATATTAATTGATTAGTATTAACCATCATATGTTTTTAAGATTAAGAAGAATTATTTTAAAACATATCAAAATATATTCTATATTGAAAATTTCTGTAATAAAGTTATAAAATTTTTAAAAATATTAATAGATTAAAAACATTTCTGGTATTAACAGTTAATATTTTTAAGATAAAGATATTAAAACATATCAAAATATATTCTAAATTGAAAATGTCTGTAAGAAAGTCATAAAATTGCTGAAAATATATAAGGATAAAATACATTTCTGGTATTAACAGCTAATATCTTTAAGATAAAGATATTAAAATATGTCAAAATATATTCTAAATTGAAAATTTTACTAAGAAAATCATAAAATTACTGAAAATATCAAAATATTTAAAAAATCTGGTGTAATGTTTTTAAGGTAAAGATGTTAAAATCATGTCAAAATATATTACAAATTGATTTATTATTTAATGAAGTAAATTGCTTTCAAGCAGTTAGTAACTTTAACAGATAGCTACGTTAATATTTACCATAGTGTTCAAATTCAACAGCGCTCCAGTTTTAACAGCTATCACTTCCAACTATGGTGGTATATATAATGAATGAAATATGAATTTTTGAATCAGATTAACAGTTAATAGTTTTATCATTTAAGTTAATATTAAGCAAACTTCTAATTATTACAACAGCTAATATCACAAAAAAAAAGAGTTCTTTTGAAATTGGGTATGCGATAGGGAAGGAATTCCACCGACCCAAAGATAAGACAACATCCTCACGCATGGTTGTTGACCTCGACCCACAGAGAACGGACCAGTGCGATAAATCTCTCGGCCGCTTCGACTCCTTCATCTCAATTTTTAAGACGAAATTCGGCGATTGATGAAACCGGTCGCCGAAACACCTCACCCACATCCGCAATTTACGTAACAACCCAGCCAGTCAGCCAGTGAGTCATTTTCATGCAAAAAACCAGATGTTTGTGTTCGACGGCCCCGAAACGCGAAAATTTCTGAGCCCGTTTCAGGAACGGTTTCCTGCTTGTTGCGTTCACGCCCCAAATATTGTTTCGTTTGTTAATTGAACGATCGTTAATTGCATATTTAAGAGTCGTTAGCGTTTTGTCTAGACGGACGGATGAATTTATGGTCGAAATGTGTTTCAATTGGATTCACACATGGTGAATGTAAAGAGAGCAAAAATTTAAATGAACGGGTTGGATGGTGATTTTAATGATACGATTGTTGTGTGGAGTACGACGAAAAACCACCTATTTTGTGACGTAGTTAAACGTTGTTGCCGGTGTAATTTAATATTATCATTTACAGCAGTAATAGTGTCATAAAAATCGAACTATAGACTAAACAAGAGCTGCCCCTGTTTTAAATAACAATATTAATATTATGTTTCGTGATAATATAAATGGAATTCCAATAAATATAATTAATTAAACAAACGAGCAATAATAACGTAAAAAACCGATAGTCTATCAATAAATTTATTTACTTATGTGGTTCAAACAATTAATTTCATTTTGCTAAATTAAAATATTGATTTCAGTTGTTAAAATTGAAATTTACCTTTCAGAAATTCATATATTAAATATTTTAGCTGTTAAAACTTGAAATTTTAAAATCTGTTTTCTTAAATGCTTAAATTATTAAAAATTTGTATTAGACATATTAGCTGTTAATATAATTACTTTTAAAAATCTATGAGTCTTAATATACTTACATATACATCTTAGCTGTTAAAACCAGGACACTGTTTTAAAATATGATTCTTCTGTTTCATGATATAAAAAATTAAATATTAACATCATTAGCTGCTAAAGTTGTTGACTGTTTGAAGTTGTCTTCTTGGATTTATATTGAAGATATTAGCTGTTAAAATTAGAAATTTCCTTATGATCTTGATATCTTAAACTACTATTAGCTCTTAATGTAAAACTAGGACACTGTTTTAAAATATGACTCTTCTGTTTCATGATATAAAAAATTAAATATTAACATCATTAGCTGCCAAAGTTGCTGACTGTTTGAAGGTGTCTTTTTGGATTGATATTGAAGATGTTAGCTGTTAAAATTAAAAATTTCCTTATGATCTTGATATCTTAAACTATTATTAGCTCTTAATATAATTACATGTAAAAATCTATGAGTCTTTCCTTATAATAATATATCTAAATGTTTTAGCTGTTAAAACTAGGCACTGTTTTAAAATACGACTCTTTTGTTTCATGATAATAAAAATTAAATATTAACATCGTTAGCTGCTAAAGTTGCTGACTGTTTGAAGGTGTCTTCATTGATTAATATTGAAGATGTTAGCTGTTAAAATTAGAAATTTCCTTATGATCTTGCCATCTTAAACTACTATTAGCTCTTAATGTAATTACTTGTAAAAATCTATGAGTCTTTCCTTATAATAATATATTTAAATGTTTTAGCTGTTAAAACTAGGCACTGTTTTAAAATACGACTCTTTTGTTTCATGATAATAAAAATTAAATATTAACATCGTTAGCTGCTAAAGTTGCTGACTGTTTGAAGGTGCCTTCTTGCATTGATATTGAAGGTGTTAGCTGTTAGAATTAGAAATTTCCTTATGATCTTGCCATCTTAAACTACTATTAACTCTTAATGTAATTACTTGTAAAAATCTATGAGTCTTTCCTTATAATAATATATTTAAATGTTTTAGCTGTTAAAACTAGGCACTGTTTTAAAATATGATTCTTCTGTTTCATGATATAAAAATTAAATATTAACAACGTTAGCTGCTAAAGTTGCTGACTGTTTGAAAGTGTCTTCTTGGATTGATATTGAAGATGTTAGCTGTTAAAATTAGAAATTTCCTTGCGATCTTGTTATCTTAAACTACTATTAGCTTTTAATGTAATTACATGTAAAAATCTATGAGTCTTTCCTTATAATAATATATTTAAATATTTTAGCTGTTAAAACTGGGACACAGTTATAAAACATGATTCTTCTGATTAACGATGTAAGTTAAATATTTTAACTATATTATGAGATTTAATAAAGATATTAGCTGTTAAACTTATAAATTTCTCTACAGTATTGATACGTTGGATATTAAAACTATTAAGTTTGGCCATTTATTATTAAAACTCATCAATAAGATACCTATTAAAACTGGGACACTGTTTTAAAATATGTTGTATGCTTTAATACATGTTAAGTGACTTTTACATAGACTCCTCTTTTCCGAGATACTTCAGACACGCTTTTAAAATCCGTTCACAGTTTTTGTTTGGAGTGCGCCTCCTTTGTTCCATTTTTATTTCCGGCCTTTTAGGTGCAGGACCGAATTGAAACGGGGGGAAAGTAACTTGGGGTTAACTCAGGTCACGACTTGTCCGTATTTATTTTCTCTACCTATAATTTCAGTGCCTCAACAATTATGTTGATTAGCTAGTAAATTCGTTTTTAGGGAGCGGAACATAATGAACGGAAAACGATTCGGGGTCCCGCATCCCATTTATTTATCGTCCGTACAAAAGCGAGGGGTGGCGAGCCGCAGCACCGATAAATTTATTGTCGCGTCGCACCGAAACAGATGTCCCCACGCAAACACTCGACGTACGAACGGAATTCGCAACAACTGAAATCGAAACACAGTTATTCAGATATCATCTCGCAGGTGCGACACGGTCTGAATACGGCGGCGGTCTATCAATTCCGAAACGGCGAAAATAATGGAAAGAAGTAAAAATAAAAAAAAAATTAAAACAATGCTAGCTCGCGGCACCGTGTCCGATTTACACGTCGTTAGACTTTTCAATGTTTCGATTTCCAGGTGCAACCGGTGGCGGAACTGAGCGAGCTGAGCAGGAGATCGGCACACGATGGTGCGGAGATCGTGCTGGACGAGTGCTACATCAAGGGTGGCACGTTGAAACGTTCGGGTAGCAGGAGGTTCAACAAATCGTCTGCGGTAAGTTTCAGTCAGTCAGTTTATAAGCTAATTAATAGGATTTAAATTAAGCTTCTTGTAATGGTCACACTAGTGTGAATAATTGCTTAATTGGTTCGTTAACTGTTAATTATGTTAAACGGCTAATTTAGAAATTTTACCAAAATGTTGAGTAATTATTATTATTGACATCGTTAACTAATAGAAATTACTAGATGCCTGAAGATGGGTTAGCTGTCAAAACTGGCAACTTTAAAATATTGGTACCTTATATGTTAAAAGCATAACTGTTAATGATAGTTACATTTAAATGTTCACATTTCGTTTACAATTACACCATAGTTAAATATATTAGCTGTCAAACCTTGGACACTGTTTTAAAAATGACTCTTCTGTTATATGATTAGAATAATACATATTATTACAAGTAACTATTAAAGCTACTAACTGATTGAAGATGTCACCCTATATTAAATATCACAGACATTAGCTGTCAAAACTGACAACTTCTTTAAAATATTGGCACCTTAAGTGTTCAAAAGTATAACTGTTAATGATAGTTAAATTTAAATGTTCACATTTCTTTTACAATTACACCATAGTTAAATATATTAGCTGTCAAAACTTGGATACTGTTTTAAAAATGACTCTTCTGTTTTATGATTAGAATAATACATATTATTACAAGTGACAGATAAAGGTACTAACTGATTGAAGATGTTACTTTATATTAAATATCACAGAAATTAGCTGTCAAAACTGACAACTTCTTTAAAATATTGGCACCTCAAATGTTAAAAGCTTGACTGTTAATGATACTTAAATTTAAATGTTCACATTTCTTTTACAATTACACCATAGTTAAATATATTAGCTGTCAAACCTTGGACACTGTTTTAAAAATGCCTCTTCTGTTTTATGATTTGAATAATACATATTATTACAAGAAATTGTTAAAGCTACTTACTGATTGAAGATGTCACTTTATATTAAATATCACAGACATTAGCTGTCAAAACTGATAACTTCTTTAAAATATTGGCACCTTAAATGTTAAAAGCATGACGGTTAATGATAGTTACATTTAAATGTTCACATTTCGTTTACAATTACACCATAGTTAAATATATTAGCTGTCAAAACTTGGACACTGTTTTAAAAATGACTCTTCTGTTTTATGATTAGAATAATACATATTATTATAAGTAACTGTTAAAGCTACTAACTGATTGAAGATGTCACCTTATATTAAATGTCAGAGATATTAGCTGTCAAAACTGACAACTTCTTTAAAATATTGTCATTGTTTTGTATGTGCTGGACTAATAAAACTGCCAAGTTTGTGATTTTTCTGTTTATTTTGCTCGAAGCATCTGAACGTTGTGTGTTGCTCTCGAGCTAACTTAAAAGTAAGTAAAAAGGAGGGGGTTGCGCATTAGACGTTGCCAATGTTGACAAATGCTCTAACATGCCGCCCGCCTTGAAAATACAATTTTCAATAGACAAATAATATAATTAATACATTGGAGATCAGAATAGGAGTCATAATAGAAAAGTCAATCACAAGGTAGCGCACACACTTTCGAAATTGCTCGTTTTAGCACACCTGTTCTGCCTTTTACACTCACTACACGCACTTCTCCATCTTCACCAGGATGTAACTCAAGAATGCGTCCCATACGCCACTGTAGAGGGGGCAGTTGATCGTCCTTAATGATGACTAGATGTCCTGGTTTGAGGATGTGTTGACCCGCTTGTTTCCATTTCAACCTGGCTTGGAGTTCGGACACGTACTCTTTTTGCCAACGTTGCCAAAAGTGGTGTTTCAGTTGATCCAGTCGCTGGTAATTATTGAGTCGGTTGACAGGCATGTGGGAAAGGACAGGTTCGGGAATTGAAGTTAAACATTTGCCAATTAGAAAATGACCCGGCGTTAGCGGAGATAAATCATCTGGATTTGTTGATAATGGACTTATTGGACGCGAGTTTAAAAACTGCTTCAATCTGTGACATTACCGTATAAAACTCTTCAAACATAAACTTATTATTGCCTAATATTCGCCTCAAGTGATGTTTAAAGCTTTTAACACCAGCTTCCCATATACCTCCAAATTTAGGCGATCGCGCAGATTGGTTGATTGATTTTCGCAGAACTGTTTGATACGAATCTCCTACTTCATCTTTCCCTGAAACGCTTCACGATTCCATCAGTTTTGTTTATGACTAAACAATTAACTGAATGCCTTTGGTTCTCATTACTACAACCTCCTATAACGATCCACCCAAAGGACGTGTTTTGCAGCATAGGATTATGTTTTCCCAGTGAAATACGCTCAGGCCGTAGAACTTTCCAAAATATGTCGGTACCCAATAGGATGTCGATATCATTGCATATATTGAATGTAGGATCTGCCAACGTAATATGATTTGGAATTGTGAAGTTATACCTTTCCATTGTAGTAGAAGGTATGGGTTCTGTGATTTGATTCATAATGAAACATGAAACGCGTTTTTTGAATGAACCGTGAGTAGAAGAAATGTTGACTATCGTTTGATATTGAATCTCCGGTACAGTTTGACCAATACCAGAAATTTTAATATTGGTTTTATGTTTATCTAAGTCTAACATTTTAACAGCCCTTTCAGTCACAAATGAACTTTGGGACCCGTTGTCAAGTAGTGCACGTAGAACTTGGTTGTTGCCTTGTGCATCAGTTACATGAATTAAAACCGTGGATAAGTAGACTTGTTTGTGTTCATTTGCCACCGAATGATTAGAAATGGTAACTGGCACTTCAGTATTAGTGACAGTTTCACTGGTAACATGTGTCTCAATATGTAACAAGGTATTGTGCCTTTTGCCACATTTTCGACAACTACGTGAATGGCATGTTTTTGTGTTGTGTCCCTGTCTTAAGCAGTTTAGACACAGCTTGAGCCTTTTAGTTTCTGCAATACGGTCATTTATTGAAAGCCCCTTAAAATTGGTACAGTTGTAAATTGCATGATCCTTTTTACAATAATAACAACTGACCTTGGCAGACACAGTGGTTATATAAGCGTGTGATTTGAATGGTTTGTTCTTTGGCTTTGTAGACCTTTCGTGATCAAGTTTTTCTAGAAGCTCACAACGCCCTTTTAAAAATTTATACATATCCGCCATGTTTGGAACTTGTGCCTTGTTAACGATCTCCCATTCGCGTCGGGTAATATCGTCCATTTTGGTTGCGATTATATAGATTATAAGCGTATCCCACGTATCTGTAGATTCGCCTAAAGATTTTAAAGCACGCAAGTTTTTTGTCACAGAATCGTAAAGATCTCGCAATTGAATATGAGATTCTTTTGTAACATTTGGATGATCGAAAATGGCTTTAATATGATTGTGAATTATTAGGGATTTGTTTTCAAACCTATCTTCCAACAATTGCCAAGTAATATCATAATTATTTGCGGTAATCTCAATGGAGTCGATTATACGAGCAGCATCCCCTTGAAGACACGAACGCAAATAATAATGTTTTTGAATGTCGGACAATGATTGATTTGCATGTATTAGTGATTTAAATGCATCGCGAAATTCTAGCCAGCCGTCATATTGACCCTTAAAACAAGGTAGACTTATTGAAGGCAATTTTATACCTGTAATTGGATTGCTCGCGACTGTATCTGATGATGACGTATTCGATTGTGTTTGATTATTTATGGGATAATCGTTGATTAATCTAGTAATTTTTGTTGTAACGTCATAGAATGAATCTTCAAACTCCGCCAATTCAGAACTATCCTCATTATCTTCGAGGTAGTCTATTTCTGTGCAAATGGAAGAAAATTCATCTAATATACACGAATGTTTTTCCAAACGAATTCTTAATTGTGCTATTAATTCGTCATTAATGTTTGCGGTGTCTATAGAGTTTACGTAATTTTGCAACCTGGTCAGCTTGCCTTTGATTGTACGACGTTTACATTGTAATTTCTTAATGCTTTCAGTAGACATTGTGATCGTTTTGTTTTTCAAATGTAAAGGATTTTTTAAATTGGCAAATGTTCATGCAGGTAGTAGATGGGAAACAAACTTACCGACTCAAGTGGTTGTAGACACGTGTTACGCAGGCCTTTCGACTTGAAACCAATGGTTGTGGATACGTGCAATGCAGGCTCTTTTGACTTGAAACCCTGGTATGTTTTTGAAATGACCTTGATGTTGCTATGATTGTTGATTAGACTTCCCTTTGCTGGAATTCTCCTGGAATCGATGCCAAATCCAAACTTGACTTGCCTGCACTGGTTATTTCAACTGGAACCGTTGCCAATTGAACACTAATTGCTGTTTTCGGTACGACGGAACTTATCGCCACGTATTCTTCTGTGTGTTGAACAGGTGTTTTCCGTTCGCCCTTGCTTCTTGCTAATCTTGTACACGTAAATCCGGCTCGAAGGACCAATGTTTTGTATGTGCTGGACTAATAAAACTGCCAAGTTTGTGATTTTTCTGTTTATTTTGCTCGAAGCATCTGAACGTTGTGTGTTGCTCTCGAGCTAACTTAAAAGTAAGTAAAAAGGAGGGGGTTGCGCATTAGACGTTGCCAATGTTGACAAATGCTCTAACAGTCATCTTAAATGTTAAAAGCATGACGATTAATGATAGTTACATTTAAATGTTCACATTTCGTTTACAATTACACCATAGTTAAATATATTAGCTGTCAAAACTTGGACACTGTTTTAAAAATGCCTCTTCTGTTTTATGATTAGAATAATACATATTATTACAAGTAACTGTTAAAGCTACTAACTGATTGAAGATGTCACCTTATATTAAATATTAGTGATATTAGCTGTCAAAACTGATAACTTCTTTAAAATATTGTCATCTTAAATGTTAAAAGCATGACTGTTAATGATACTTAAATTTAAATGTTCACATTTCTTTTACAATTACACCATAGTTAAATATATTAGATGTCAAAACTTGGACACTGTTTTAAAAAATGACTCTTATGTTTTATGATTAGAATAATACATATTATTACAAGTAACTGTTAAAGCTACTAACTGATTGAAGATGTCACCTTATATTAAATGTCAGAGATATTAGCTGTCAAAACTGACAACTTCTTTAAAATATTGTCATCTTAAATGTTAAAAGCATGACGATTAATGATAGTTACATTTAAATGTTCACATTTCGTTTACAATTACACCATAGTTAAATATATTAGCTGTCAAAACTTGGACACTGTTTTAAAAATGCCTCTTCTGTTTTATGATTAGAATAATACATATTATTACAAGTGACAGATAAAGGTACTAACTGATTGAAGATGTTACTTTATATTAAATATCACAGAAATTAGCTGTCAAAACTGCCAACTTCTTTAAAATATTGACACCTTAAATGTTAAAAGCATGACTGTTAATGATAATTAAATTTAAATTTTCACATTGCTTTTACAATTACACCATAGTTAAATATATTAGCTGTCAAAACTTGGACACTGTTTTAAAAATGACTCTTCTGTTTTATGATTAGAATAATACATATTGTTACAAGTAACTGTTAAAGCTACTAACTGTTTGAAGATGTCACGTTATATTAAATATCACAGTATTAGCTGTCAAAACTGACAACTTCTTTAAAATATTGGCACCTTAAATGTTAAAAGCATGACTGTTAATGATACTTAAATTTAAATGTTCACATTTCTTTTACAATTACACCATAGTTAAATATATTAGCTGTCAAAACTTGGACACTGTTTTAAAAAATGACTCTTCTGTTTTATGATTAGAATAATACATATTATTACAAGTAACTGTTAAAGCTACTTACTGATTGAAGATGTCACTTCATATTAAATATCACAGACATTAGCTGTCAAAACTGATAACTTCTTTAAAATATTGGCATCTTAAATGTTCAAAAGTATAACTGTTAATGATAGTTACATTTAAATGTTCACATTTCTTTTACAATTACACCATAGTTAAATATATTAGCTGTCAAAACTTGGACACTGTTTTAAAAAGTGCCTCTTCTGTTTTATTATTAGAATAATACATATTATTACAGGTGAAAGATAAAGTACTAACTGTTTGAAGATGTCACCTTATATTAAATATCACAGTATTAGTTGTCAAAACTGCCAACATTTTTAAAATATTGGCATCTTAAATGTTAAAAGCATGACGGTTAATGATAGTTACATTTAAATGTTCACATTTCTTTTACAATTACACCATAGTTAAATATATTAGCTGTCAAAACTTGGACACTGTTTTAAAAAGTGCCTCTTCTGTTTTATTATTAGAATAATACATATTATTACAGGTGAAAGATAAAGTACTAACTGTTTGAAGATGTCACATTATATTAAATATCACAGTATTAGCTGTCAAAACTGCCAACTTTAAAATATTGGCACCTTAAATGTTAAAAGCATGACGGTTAATGATAGTTACATTTAAATGTTCACATTTCGTTTACAATTACACCATAGTTAAATATATTAGCTGTCAAAACTTGGACACTGTTTTAAAAAATGCCTCTTCTGTTTTGTGTATTGAATAATACATATTATTACAAGTGACAGATAAAGGTACTAACTGATTGAAGATGTTACTTTATATTAAATATCACAGAAATTAGCTGTCAAAACTGACAACTTCTTTAAAATATTGTCATCTTAAATGTTAAAAGCATGACGATTAATGATAGTTACATTTAAATGTTCACATTTCATTTACAATTACACCATAGTTAAATATATTAGCTGTCAAAACTTGGACACTGTTTTAAAAAATGCCTCTTCTGTTTTATGATTAGAATAATACATATTATTACAAGTAACTGTTAAAGCTACTAACTGATTGAAGATGTCACCTTATATTAAATATCACAGACATTAGCTGTCGAAACTGACAACTTCTTTAAAATATTGGCACCTTAAATGTTAAAAGCATGACTGATACTTAAATTTAAATGTTCACATTTCTTTTACAATTACACCATAGTTAAATATATTAGCTGTCAAAACTTGAACTCTATTTTAAAAGATGACTCTTCTATTTTATGATATGATAATTTTATATTAGCTGCTAAAACTAGAAGTTACTTTAAATTAATTAAAATTTACTATTAAAAATACGACACTGTTTTCAAATATGACTCTTCCATTTGAATTATAATAATTAATGTATAATAAAATTAATGAGTGTTAAATCAATAAATATCTTGAAAGTCTTACAGCATTCAACGTTTTACACACATTCTTACAGTATTATTGATTGTATTACTAGGACATTGTATCGAAATATGACTCCTCCAGTTTACCGTTAGAATATTTAAAAATTAACATTGCTAACTGTTAACATTACCAATTTGTAGTACACAAACTTATCGCTGTTAAATGTAACAATTATTTACGCTCACATACCTGGTGTGCTTTAGTTAACAATTAATATAATATAACACGCATAAAATAATTTTTTTATGCTCATTAAAAATATTCCTGGCACACTCCGGTGCCGGTGCCGATGCCGGCACCGGTGAGCTGGTGTACATAATGTACGACATGTTTTCGGCACACGAAACACATGCTCGCACCGTGTTCGTGAACAACAAACGGAATCCGCGGGCGCCTTATTGAGACGTCACATATTCTTTCCCTCTTGTCGTTTTCTTTCGCGGTGACGCATCGGAATGTGCACGTCCACATTCCTGGGCGTACGGAAAATTGATTTCGGCGTGTCGATTATTGTTTATGGGGCCGGCTACGTGACTTATTTGTTTTCAATTTAATAACTGATCTAGTTCATTTTTTTCCGGTAACTGGGTTGAAGTTAACTGTTGTTGAATTATTTTGTTCTTGTGCACAATTTTGCTGTTGAGTGTTAAACGCGGGGATTAGTTGAAAACACAAATGTACGTTGAATGTTAACGAGATCTGGCGAGGTGCGTTGGTAAATGAATAAAAAAATAATCAGCGGCGAAGCCTTCCAAGGCTGCAATGTAACTGTAAATCCGGACTGGGGCGCCCCGTTTCGTTTTATCCGATTTGCCGCCACGAATTCCGTGACATGTAATCGAATATTTACTTCGATTTGCATTTCGTTAATTAGTTTTGGCGATTAGTTTGTCTTAATCCCGGTTGGAATTTTAAGTATGGTGTTTTGAATTGGATTAAAATGTTTTTGTTGGACAGTTGGTGGATGCAAATTTGAGAGGACTTAATTAAAATGTGCATGTTGATGAAAATTTGTACAAAATACTGAATCTTATTAAATGTTCTTTAATTTCATGATTTCTTTCCTCTACAATTTAAAGAAATGTGCCATCAGTCTTGATCCCTGAAAGTTAGATAATGTGGTAAAGAAGACGAAAATTTAACTTTTCATATTGGAATACTCATAACTGCTGTACTACCATGGTTATAGAGTCGTTGATTGGTTCAAAATGTTCCCTTATCTTTCCTCTACAAGTTGAAGAAAAATAGTCTAAATTGCCACCAGTCTTGATTCCTGAAACTTAGATAATGTGGTAAAGAAGACGAAAAATTAACTCTTCATATTGGACCACTCATAACTGCCGGACTACCATGATTATAGAGTCGTTGATTGGTTCAAAATGTTCCCTTATCTTTCCTCTACAAGTTCAAGAAAAATAGATTAAAATGCCACCAGTCTTGATGCCTGAAAGTTAGATTATGTGGTAAAGAAGGCGAAAAATTAACTTTTCATATTGGACTACTCATAACTGCCGTACTACCATGGTTATAGAGTCGTTGAGTGGTTCAAAATGTTCCCTTATCATTCCTCTACAAGTTGAAGAAAAATGGACTAAAATGCCACCAGTTTTGATGCCTGAAAGTTAGATAATGTGGTAAAGAAGACGAAAAATTAAATTTTCATATTGGACTACTCATAACTGCCGTACTGCCATGGTTATAGAGTCGTTGATTGGTTCAAAATGTTCCCTTATCTTTCCTCTACAAGTTGAAGAAAAATAGTCTAAATTGCCATCAGTCTTGATGCCTGAAAGTTAGATAATGTGGTAAAAAAGGCGAAAAATTAACTTTTCATATTGGACTACTCATAACTGCCGTACTGCCATGATTATAGAGTCGTTGATTGTTTCAGAATGTTCCTTTATCTTTCCTCTACAAGTTGAAGAAAAATAGACTAAATTGCCATCAGTCTTGATGCCTGAAAGTTAGATAATGTGGTAAAGAAGGCGAAAAATTAACTTTTCATATTGGACTACTCATAACTGCCGTACTGCCATGATTATAGAGTCGTTGATTGTTTCAGAATGTTCCCTTATCTTTTCTCTACAAGTTGAAGAAAAATAGACTAAATTGCCATCAGTCTTGATGTCTGAAAGTTAGATAATGTGGTAAAGAAGACGAAAAATTAACTTTTCATATTGGACTACTCATAACTGCCGTACTGCCATGGTTATAGAGTGGTTGATTGGTTCAAAATGTTCCCTTATCTTTCCTCTACAAGTTGAAGAAAAATAGGCTAAAATGCAACCAGTGTTGATCCCTCAAAGTTAGATAATGTGGTAAAGAAGACGAAAATTTAACTTTTCATATTGGACTACTCATAACTGCTGTACTGCCATGGTTATAGAGTCGTTGATTGGTTCAAAATGTTCCCTTATCTTTCCTCTACAAGTTGAAGAAAAATAGTCTAAATTGCCATCTGTCTTGATGCCTGAAAGTTAGATAATGTGGTAAAGAAGACGAAAAATTAACTTTTCATATTGGACTACTCATAACTGCCGTACTACCATGGTTATAGAGTCGTTGATTGGTTCAAAATGTTCCCTTATCTTTCCTCTACAAGTTGAAGAAAAATAGACTAAAATTACACCAGTCTCGATGCCTGAAAGTTAGATAACGTGGTAAAGAAGACGAAAAATTAAATTTTCATATTGGACTACTCATAACTGCCGTACTACCATGATTATAGAGTCGTTGATTGGTTCAAAATGTTCCCTTATCTTTCCTCTACAAGTTCAAGAAAAATAGATTAAAATGCCACCAGTCTTGATGCCTGAAAGTTAGATTATGTGGTAAAGAAGGCGAAAAATTAACTTTTCATATTGGACTACTCATAACTGTCGTACTACCATGGTTATAGAGTCGTTGATTGGTTCAAAATGTTCCTTTATCTTTCCTCTATAAGTTGAAGTAAAATAGACTAAAATTCCACCAGTCCCGATGCCTGAAAGTTAGATAATGTGGTAAAGAAGGCGAAAAATTAACTTTTCATATTGGACTACTCATAACTGTCGTACTACCATGGTTATAGAGTCGTTGATTGGTTCAAAATGTTCCCTTATCTTTCCTCTACAAGTTGAAGAAAAATTGACTAAAATGCCATCAGTCTTGATGCCTGAAAGTTAGATAATGTGGTAAAGAAGACGAAAATTTAACTTTTCATGTTGGACTACTCATAACTGCCGTACTACCATGGTTATAGAGTCGTTGATTGGTTCAAAATGTTCCCTTATCTTTCATTTACAAGTTGAAGAAAAATAGACTAAAATGCCACCAGTTTTGATGCCTGAAAGTTAAATAATGTGGCAAAGAAGACGAAAAATTTACTTTTCATATTGGACTACTCGTAACTACCTTACTGCCATGGTTATAGAGTCGTTGATTGGTTCAAAATGTTCCCTTATCTTTCCTCTACAAGTTGAAGAAAAATAGACTAAAATGCCACCAGTCTTGATGCTTGAAAGTTAGATAATGTGGTAAAGAAGACGAAAAATTAAATTTTCATATTGGACTACTCCTAACTGCCGTACTGCCATGGTTATAGAGTCGTTGATTGGTTCAGAATGTTCCCTTATCTTTCCTCTACAAGTTGAAGAAAAATAGGCTAAAATGCTACCAGTCTTGATGCCTGAAAGTTAGATAATGTGGTAAAGAAGGTGAAAAATTAACTTTTCATATTGGACTACTCATAACTGCCGTACTGCCATGATTATAGAGTCGTTGATTGTTTCAGAATGTTCCCTTATCTTTCCTCTACAAGTTGAAGAAAAATGGACTAAAATGCCACCAGTTTTGATGCCTGAAAGTTAGATAATGTGGTAAAGAAGACGAAAAATTAACTTTTCATATTGTACTACTCATAACTGCCGTACTACCATGGTTATGGAGTCGTTGATTTGTTCAAAATGTTCCCTTATCTTTCCTCTACAAGTTGAAGAAAAATAGTCTAAATTGCCATCAGTCTTGATGCCTGAAAGTTAGATAATGTGGTAAAGAAGACGAAAAATTAACTTTTCATATTGAACTACTTATAACTGCCGTACTACCATGGTTATAGAGTCGTTGGTTGGTTCAAAATGTTCCCTTATCTTTCCTCTACAAGTTGAAGAAAAATAGTCTAAATTGCCATCAGTCTTGATGCCTGAAAGTTAGATAATGTGGTAAAGAAGGCGAAAAATTAACTTTTCATATTGGACTACTCATAACTGCCGTACTGCCATGAATATAGAGTCGTTGATTGGTTCAAAATGTTCCCTTATCTTTCCTCTACAAGTTGAAGAAAAATAGACTAAAATGCCACCAGTTTTGATGCCTGAAAGTTAGATAATGTGGTAAAGAAGACGAAAAATTAACTTTTCATATTGGACTATTCATAACTGCCGTACTGTCATGGTTATAGAGTCGTTGATTGGTTCAAAATGTTCCTTTATCTTTCCTCTACAAGTTGAAGAAAAATAGATTATGCCTGAAAGTTAAAAAAATGAGGACTAACTTAAAAAAGAAACATTATTATTCGAATTCTACATAGAATTTTACCAGAGAAACTACATTTCAACAAACTCTTTTCCCTTGTAAACAATCGCAATTAATTTGTAAAATTTTGCCAGTCACAACAAAACATTCAAGGCGATAAAAACCCGATAAAAATGCGAAAGTTATCGTGTCCACAAAACCGAACGAAACAAAAAACAAACATCAACAACAATCACGTACTAAATTTAAATTAGAAAAATGGCGTAGAAAGCAACGGAATTAATTTATGCGGGCGTAAAAATTCTCGAAACAATACCGTAATTCTCATCTTTCGTTAATGGGTACGACGATCCACTTTTTCTAACGCACGCACCGAAGAAACGGAAAACTTGTTAATCTCAGTTTAATTATCCGTCAACAAATTCCGAACACAAAAACCGAATGTTAAGTAAGGTCAAACAAAAAAGTGACCTTTCACAAGCTGGTCAGACACAGATAACTTTCTATCTCACGACAGAAAACCCAAAAGTGACAGCTTCTTTAATAATCAGCGATGTTTTGAAGTTAAAAAACATGAATTTTCTTCCTGATCAGTTTTAATAGTTATTGAATTAAAAAAAAACAATAATGGGTGATATAGTTCGATTGGTCCGAGTTCGAAGTCCATTAGGTTTTATCGGTGAAACTACGTGTGTAAAAAAAAAGTACTTCCAATTTACGCGTTTCCGTCCACAACCACATCCTTGGATCTTTCCACCATATAGTTCCGTTTTTATTATCGTCCATTAATTGGATTTTCACGTTGTCTAAATGAAAAAAATATGTACGTGTTTGTTTGTGTCTGGAATTACTAATTTTAGCAATTATTGGAATCTAATTTTAACTTGAACTTTTCATTGATGGGAATTTATTAATTTCAATTAACACAGGCAGTTATTTATTTAATTTTGATCACTAATTACAACAATTTTGGATGTAAAAATCAATTGTTATAAAATAATTAGAATAAGGTTAAGTATTGTTTCTTTGAAATATTAAAGAAAAAGTACTAATAATTAAAATAAAATGATAAGGAAAATGGTGCCAATAAATGTTAATTATCATTTATGGTGTCATTATAAAACAAAAATAATAAATAAAATATTTTACTAATGTTATAATGGTAATTGTAATTTTTTAATTGATTTTTTGACTTCATTTTTGATTTTCTCGACTTGATCAAAACTTTTTTATAAGAGTGAATTATTAATTTTAATTAAAAATTTCAGTTTTTGTATTATTTTATTGAGTTTCATCGCTAATTTTAACAATTTTGGCTGCAAAATTCAATTGTTACAAAATAATTAGAAAAATGAAATACAGTTACTTTAATATTTTAACGATAAAGTAGTAATTATTAAAATAAAATGATAAGGAAAATAGTGCCAATAAATGTTAATTATCATTTATATTGTCATTATAAAAGAAAAATAATAAATAAAATATTTTACTAATTTTATAATGGTAATTGTAATCTTTTAATTGATTTTTTGACTTCATTTTTGGTTTTCCCGTCTTGATCAAAACGTTTTCGTAAGTGTGAATTATTAATTTTAATTAAAAGTGTCAGTTTTTGTATTATTTTATTGAGTTCCATAACTAATTTTAACAATTTTGGCTGCAAAATGAAAAAAGAATAATTATTAAAATAAAATGATAAGGAAAATGGTGCCAATAAATGTTAATTATCATTTATATTGTCATTATAAAAGAAAAATAATAAATAAAATATTTTACTAATGTTATAATGGTAATTGTAATTTTTTAATTGATTTTTTGACTTCCTTTTTGATTTTCCCGACTTGATCAAAATTTTTCACATGTGGGAATCATTAATTTTAATTAAAATTGTTAGTTTTTGTATTATTTTATTGAGATGCATCACTAATTTTAACATTTTGGCTGCAAAATTCAATTGTTACAAAATAATTATAAAAAGGAAATACTGTTCCTTTAAAATTTTAAAGAAAAAAGAGTAATTATTAAAATAAAATGATAAGGAAAATGTTGCCAATAAATAATAATTAGTATACTCATTATAAAAACGAAATAATGAACATGATAATGAAGTTTTTAGTTGACTTTCTTTGACTTTATTTTTGAAGTTTCAGACTTATGAAACTTTTTCATAATTGTAAATAATTAATTTTAATTTATTAGGGGTGTTATTGACTTAAATTTTAGAGTTATGCCCCACATTTATCACGAGTTACTCTCCAATAAACCATTATTTGTTATTGATTTTTTTTTTTCTAATAACGTATAGATAAGACCCGATGACATAATGTTCTGCGGCGCATAGTTTCGGTTTCACCTTCTACGTTCTGCGGATTATTTCATCCCAAGCCAATATTAAAACGGATTACGTGATCGAAAGCAAAGGTTACTGGGTAACAACTGCACTTTTAAAATGCACACTAGACAATCTAAAACGGACACGTTCCATCCTTTTCTCCTATCTACATATTTTTTCTTTTAATTATCGAATAATTTATGGAATTTTTCATCGACCATTCGATGCAGACGGAAAAAAATTGATTGAATAATCCGTGCATAAATTCCACGGTTTCGGTCTTGCATAATCGGTGCGAATAAATTTCGCTGGCGAATTTTACTTTTACTTTGACCGTGTGAGATACATAAATTTGTTCATTAATATTTATGCAGTTTTATCCGCGTTTCCGTATGTATTTCGAGAGCTTTCCCTCATGTGTTTATTTTTTTTTATTTGCTTTAATCTGATTATTTAAACAAATAAGATAAAAGATCAATCGATAAATCAATAAAATGATACTGAATGTATGCAACCCTGTTTACACGTCCAAGAACAAAATGCAAATTTGTTATAGTATGTGTGATCGTAGTTGCCTATACTTAAGTAATAACAACACAAATTAGATAACTTGAATTTTATAATTAACTTTTTAGAAAAAATCTATATTTATAAAATTTCTATTCAAAATTAGTTAAAATTAACTTTGTATATTTTTATATTTTAAATTTTATAGAAGTAAATAAAAATTTATATGTATATTAAAAACTACTTGAAACAACAAAAACTGAAAAAATGTTTATAAATAATCAGATTTTTAATATTTTCTGTTACTTTCTTATCAGAAAATGAATAATTTTAATCATCTGAGAATATTTCTAATAGAAAAAAAATTGTATTTATGAAATTTCGATTAAGAATTAATTAAAATGAACTATGAAATACAAAAATTTGTTGACCTTTTATTTTTTGACTATGCAGAACAATATAAAATGATAAAAATTAGAATAAAATTAGATTAACATTGTATATTTTTATATTTTAAATTTTATAGCAGTAAATAAAAATTTATATGTGTATTAAAAACTACTTGAAGTAACAAAAACAGAAAAAATGTTTATAAATAATCAGATATTTAATATTTTCTATTACTTTCTAATCAAAAAATGAATAATTTTAATCATCTGTCAATATTTCTAATAGAAAAAAAAATTGTATTTATGAAATTTCGATTAAGAATTAATTAAAATGAACTATGAAATACAAAAATTTGTTGACTTTTTATTTTTTGACTATGCAGAACAATATAAAATGATAAAAATTAGAATAAAATTAGATTAACATTGTATATTTTTATATTTTAAATTTTATAGCAGTAAATAAAAATTTATATGTGTATTAAAAACTACTTGAAGTAACAAAAACAGAAAAAATGTTTATAAATAATCAGATCTTTAATATTTTCTGTTACTTTCTTATCAGAAAATGAATAATTTTAGTCATCTGTCAATATTTCTATCAGAAAAAATTTGTATTTATGAAATTTCGGTTAAGAATTAATTAAAATTAACTATGAAATACAAAAATTTGCTGACTTTTTATTCTTTGACTATGCAAAACAATATAAAATAATAAAAAATAGATAACTTTGTATATTTTTATATTTTAAAATTTATAACAGTAAATAAAAATTATATGTATATTAAAAACTACTTGGGACAACAAAAACTGAAAAAATGTTTATAAATAATCAGATTTTTAATATTTTCTGTTTTTTTCTAATCAGAAAATGAATAATTTTAATTGTCCATTACTATTTTTAATAAAAAAAATTGTATTTATAATTTTTTAATAAAAAAAAAATTAAAAAATGACTTTAAAATATAAAAATTTGTTGCCATTAGGATATAAAAAGTGAATTTAAGTATTTTTTGTCAGTTCTAATAAGGTACAATAAAAATCTGTTCTCCGTAACTAACGAGCTAAAAATGAATGTAATTTCTACAAAGGCAAAACAATGAGAAAACGGAACCGAATTGATTTGGTACCGAGTCGATGACACGGGAATCCGTACAAGAAAAACGTCCGCGATAACACATTCAGCAAACGTCCCACACAATTTGCATTTCAGTCCGTTTCCTTTGACTGCTGAAACCATCTAATAAAATAATAACGTCAACAAAACATTTTCAATCAACCATTTACTTATTTATTTACGATTTGTCGGGGAGAAATTTTTTAGTCGTGACATAAGTGGTATTAAATTTGTTCTTGGTACTAACCGGGGTTTGTATACTGAACACGTTCATTTGAATATGGGCGACTGGATTAACGAGAAGTCCTTCAAAATGTACACACACAATAATTTGATAATTGATTACGTATTCAATGGCTTAACTGAAAAATTATTTGGGCCCTAACGTCTCCATTTGAATGTCGGAATTTAATTGTTGGTGTTTTTGGTGATTTCAATGGTGTCACAGGAATAAAACCCCAACAAATTATTTAATATATAATTTATTGACAAATTAGCCCCTTAAAATAAAATTACAACAATTGTTTGTGTAAATAATGATAATTATTAATTAATTTATTGTATTTCATCTATTTTTTTACAATTAAACTATATATAAAATATTTTATTGGGGTTTCATGTCTGTTAAATCATTGAAGTCACCAAAATTGCTAAATTAATATTAATTTAAAACAACTTTATAATATATAGGTATTTTATAACTTGACTTAGCCTTTTTGTTGTACGTACAACAAATACAACAAATAACAACGAATAAAACTGTGCACGCGTGTGACTAAAGTTAATTTGTAATTTGCATTCCATTCCGCAATTTGCCCGTTCATTAAAACGCAACCGATCCATTCATTAAATGCAATATTGAATATTAAAAGCCCGTTTGGCAACCGGCGCCCACCGGGCTCCCACGTCGAATTTTTCGGTTCCGTTTCCGTCCTTGGGGGCCCACTTGCCCCGAGTTATTTTTTTTTTCTTGTTCGATTTACAAGTGGTGGTGTGAGCATTTGTCCACTACCAACGCCTCTTGGATTAAAAGAGTGTCTTTGGGTGTTATTTCTTAGAATTTGTTTTCTAATTGTTAGAAGTCAGTTTTTGGCTTATAAAAGTCCAATTAAATTCAACTTAATTCAATAGAAAAATTAGAAATAATAGTTCTTCTTGTCCTTGATGGTTAAACATTTGATATTACAACAATTTTTCATAGCGTTAAGCAATAAAAAACTTACTTCCAATGATCGGGAAAAATAATTTTTACAAATTGGCTCATAAATTACCATTTAAATTCGACTCATTTCAATAGGAAAATTAGACAGAAGAGTTTTTGTTGTTCTGGATAGTTAAAAATTTATTATTACAACAGTTTTTCATAACATTAACCAAAAATAATCAATAATTTACCTCTAATGATCTAGAAAAATAATTTTTACAAAGTGGCTCATAAATTACTATTTAAATTCGACTTATTTCAACAGGAAAATTAGACAGAATAGTTTTTGTTGTTGTGGATAGTTTAAAATTTAATATTACAACAGTTTTTCATAACATTAGCCAGAAATAATCAATAATTTACCCCTAATAATCTAGAAAAATAATTTTTACAAAGTGACTCATAAATTACTATTTAAATTCGACTTATTTCAACAGGAAAATTAGACAGAAGAGTTTTTGTTGTTGTGAATAGTTAAAAATTTATTATTACAACAGTTTTTCATAACATTAGCCAGAAATAATCAATAATTTACCCCTAATAATCTAGAAAAATAATTTTTACAAAGTGGCTCATAAATTACTATTTAAATTCGACTTATTTCAACAGGAAAATTAGACAGAAGTGTTTATGTTGTCGTGGATAATTAAAAATTTAACATTACAACAGTTTTTCATAACATTAACCAAAAATAATCAATAATTTACCTCTAATGATCTAGAAAAATAGTTTTTATAAAGTGGCTCATAAATTACCATTTAAATTCGATATATTTCAATAGGAAAATTAGACAGAAGAGTTTTTGTTGTTGTGGATAGTTAAAAATTTATTATTACAACAGTTTTTCATAACATTAGCCAGAAATAATCAATAATTTACCCCTAATAATCTAGAAAAATAATTTTTACAACGTGGCTCATAAATTACTATTTAAATTCGACTTATTTCAACAGGAAAATTAGACAAAAGTGTTTATGTTGTCGTGGATAATTAAAAATTTAACATTACAACAGTTTTTCATAACATTAACCAAAAATAATCAATAATTTACCTCTAATGATCTAGAAAAATAGTTTTTATAAAGTGGCTCATAAATTACCATTTAAATTCGACATATTTCAATAGGAAAATTAGACAGAAGAGTTTTTGTTGTTGTGGATAGTTAAAAATTTATTATTACAACAGTTTTTCATAACATTAGCCAGAAATAATCAATAATTTACCCCTAATAATCTAGAAAAATAATTTTTACAACGTGGCTCATAAATTACTATTTAAATTCGACTTATTTCAACAGGAAAATTAGACAAAAGTGTTTATGTTGTCGTGGATAATTAAAAATTTAACATTACAACAGTTTTTCATAACATTAACCAAAAATAATCAATAATTTACCTCTAATGATCTAGAAAAATAGTTTTTATAAAGTGGCTCATAAATTACCATTTAAATTCGACATATTTCAATAGGAAAATTAGACAGAAGAGTTTTTGTTGTTGTGGATAGTTAAAAATTTATTATTACAACAGTTTTTCATAACATTAGCCAGAAATAATCAATAATTTACCCCTAATAATCTAGAAAAATAATTTTTACAAAGTGGCTCATAAATTACTATTTAAATTCGACTTATTTCAACAGGAAAATTAGACAGAAGTGTTTATGTTGTCGTGAATAATTAAAAATTTAACATTACAACAGTTTTTCATAACATTAACCAAAAATAATCAATAATTTACCTCTAATGATCTAGAAAAATAGTTTTTATAAAGTGGCTCATAAATTACCATTTAAATTCGACATATTTCAATAGGAAAATTAGACAGAAGAATTTTTGTTGTTGTGGATAGCTAAAAATTTATTATTACAACAGTTTTTCATAACATTAGCCAGAAATAATCAATAATTTACCCCTAATAATCTAGAAAAATAATTTTTACAAAGTGGCTCATAAATTACTATTTAAATTCGACTTATTTCAACAGGAAAATTAGACAGAAGTGTTTATGTTGTTGTGGATAATTAAAAATTTAACATTACAACAGTTTTTCATAACATTAACCAAAAATAATCAATAATTTACCTCTAATGATCTAGAAAAATAGTTTTTATAAAGTGGCTCATAAATTACCATTTAAATTCGACATATTTCAATAGGAAAATTAGACAGAAGAGTTTTTGTTGTTGTGGATAGTTAAAAATTTATTATTACAACAGTTTTTCATAACATTAGCCAGAAATAATCAATAATTTACCCCTAATAATCTAGAAAAATAATTTTTACAAAGTGACTCATAAATTACTATTTAAATTCGACTTATTTCAACAGGAAAATTAGACAGAAGTGTTTATGTTGTCGTGGATAATTAAAAATTTAACATTACAACAGTTTTTCATAACATTAACCAAAAATAATCAATAATTTACCTCTAATGATCTAGAAAAATAGTTTTTATAAAGTGGCTCATAAATTACCATTTAAATTCGACTTATTTCAATAGGAAAATAAAACAGAAGAGTTTTTGTTGTTGTGGACAGTTAAAAATTTATTATTGCAACAGTTTTTCATAACGTTAGCCAGAAATAATCAATAATTTACCTCTAATAATCTAGAAAAATAATTTTTACAAAGTGGCTCATAAATTACTATTTAAATTCGACTTATTTCAACAGGAAAATTAGACAGAGTAGTTTTTGTTGTTGTGGATAGTTTAAAATTTAATATTACAACAGTTTTTCATAATATTAACCAAAAATAATCAATAATTTACCTCTAATGATCTAGAAAAATAGTTTTTACAAAATGGCTCATAAATTACTAATTAAATTGGACTTACTTCAACAGAAAAATTAGCAAAAAGTGTTTTTGTTGTGTTGGAAGGTTAAAATTTGAATTATCTAAGCATAAAATCCATCATACGAACTAGAAAAATAATTTGTACAAACATGTCCATAAATTACCAATTAAATCCGGCTCATTTCGACAGTAAAATTAGAAAGACACCTTTTACATAACGCTACGTGAATCGAGAACGAGCTGCAAAGGTCAAATAATGCAACTAGTCAATTATTAAATTATCGTTTCGTGATTTCGTTTATCTCATTCCTTAAACTCAAAATCAATATCGATTTTCGGACCAGTTTTTTCGTCTCACCAAAGTGACAATTAAGGATGTATGAAACGCGAACAAGATCAACTGAATCATGTGCCGTTTCCTTATCGAACCGCATTGACATGGGCGTGTGACTGTGTGTAATGACGAATGGTGCAGGATTTGCAGGCGCGAAACGGAATAAAAAACTCAACCTGCCCGCGACACCTTGTCCTAAAACAATCAACGGCGATTTATGCGAAATTGGTTGGGACCTTGACGAGGTCAGAGTGAAAAACTCGACGGAAATAGTTCGCTTTTATAGATGATGACTAAGATTTCCTTGAATTCTAATCGATGATGGATCGATTTTATCGAAAACAATTAATGTTTAAGTTTCACATTGTCAAACTTTTTTTAATTGTATATCTTGACGTTGATGACGATGGTAACTCCAGATTTTCTAGAATTCAACTCTATATTTATCTAATATTATTTAAGAAATAAATTAGTACTTGTTTTAGATTGACAAATATGAAAATATGAAGAAAAATTTTCTAAAAATGTTTGTATAAAATGTTAATGTCGATGGTGACCTCAGATTTTCTAGAATCTAACTCAATATTAATATTATTATCTAAGAAGAAATCTTGTACAAGTTTTAGACTGACAAATAAGAAAATATGAAGAAAAATGTTCTAAAAATGTTTGTATAAAATGATAATATCGATGGTGATCCCAAATTTTCTAGAATCTCACTCAATATTAATAATTTCAACTAAAAAGAAATCTTGTACAAATTTTAGATTGACAAATATGAAAATATGAAGAAAAATGTCATAAAAATGTTTGTATAAAATGTTAATGTCGATGGTGACTTCAGATTTTCTAGAATCCGACTCAATATTATCTAAGAAGAAATCTTGTACAAGTTTTAGATTGACAAATATGAAAATATGAAGCAAAATTCTCTAAAAATGTTTGTATAAAATGTTAATGTCGATGGTGACCTCAGATTTTCTAGAATCTGACTCAATATTAATATTATTATCTAAGAAGAAATCTTGTACAAGTTATAGATTGATAAATAAGAAAATATCAAGAAAAATGTTCTAAAAATGTTTGTATAAAATGTTAATGTCGATGGTGACCTCAAATTTTCTAGAATCTCACTCAATATTAATAATTTCAACTAAAAAGAAATCTTGTACAAGTTTTAGATTGACAAATATGAAGATATGAAAAAAAATGTTATAAAAATGTTTGTATAAAATGTTAATGTCGATGGTGACCTCAGATTTTCTAGAGTCTGACTCAATATTAAGATTATTATCTAAGAAGGAATCTTGTACAAGTTTTAGACTGACAAATAAGAAAATATGAAGAAAAATGTTCTAAAAATGTTTGTATAAAATGTTAATGTCGATGGTGACCTCAAATTTTCTAGAATCTCACTCAATATTAATAATTTCAACTAAAAAGAAATCTTGAACAAGTTTTAGATTGACAAATATGAAAATATGAAGAAAAATGTCATAAAAATGTTTGTATAAAATGTTAATGTCGATGGTGACTTCAGATTTTCTAGAATCCGACTCAATATTATCTAAGAAGAAATCTTGTACAAGTTTTAGATTGACAAATATGAAAATATGAAGCAAAATTCTCTAAAAATGTTTGTATAAAATGTTAATGTCGATGGTGACCTCAGATTTTCTAGAATCTGATTCAATATTAATATTATTATCTAAGAAGAAATCTTGTACAAGTTTTAGATTGACAAATATGAAAATATCAAGAAAAATGTTATAAAAATGTTTGTATAAAATGTTAATGTCGATGGTGACCTCAAATTTTCTAGAATCTCACTCAATATTAATAATTTCAACTAAAAAGAAATCTTGTACAAGTTTTAGATTGACAAATATGAAAATATGAAGAAAAATCTTCTAAAAATATTTGTATAAAATGTTAATGTCGATGGTGACCTCAGATTTTCTAGAATCTGACTCAATATTAAGATTATTATCTAAGAAGAAATCTTGTACAAGTTTTAGACTGACAAATAAGAAAATATGAAGAAAAATGTTCTAAAAATGTTTGTATAAAATGATAATATCGATGGTGACCTCAAATTTTCTAGAATCTCACTCAATATTAATAATTTCAACTAAAAAGAAATCTTGTACAAGTTTTAGATTGACAAATATGAAGATATGAAAAAAAATGTTATAAAAATGTTTGTATAAA
The DNA here is from genome assembly GCF_024364675.1 of Aethina tumida. NCBI lineage: Eukaryota > Metazoa > Arthropoda > Insecta > Coleoptera > Nitidulidae > Aethina > Aethina tumida. The sequence continues at coordinate 14,804,218 of NC_065440.1, read as the reverse complement.
ATGTTAATGTCGATGGTGACCTCAGAATTTCTAGAATCTGACTTGATATTAATATTATTAACTAAAAAGAAAAATTGTACAAGTTTTAGAATGACAAATAAGAAAATATGAAGAAAAATGTTCTAAAAATGTTTGTATAAAATGTTAATGTCGATTGTGATCTCAGATTTTCTAGAATATGACTCAATATTAATATTATTATATAAGAAGAAATCTAGTACAAGTTTTAGATTGACAAATAAGAAAATATGAAGAAAAATCTTCTAAAAATATTTGTATAAAATGTTAATGTCAATGGTGACTTCAGACTTTCTGGAATTCGACTCAATATTATCTAAGAAGAAATCTTGCACATGTTTTAGATTGACAAATATGAAGAAAAATCTTCTAAAAATGTTTGTGATAATGTCGATGGTGACCTCAATTTTTCTAGAATCTCACTCAATATTTAGTTTTAGATTAATAAATTTGAAAATATAAGGGAAAATATTTATATAAAATGTTGTTGTCGATGTTGTCTTCAGATTGTCTAGAATCTGACTGAACGTTAGCATTATTATCTAAGAGGAAGTTTGAGATTAACAAATTTGGAAATATGTGGAAAAATATTTATACAAAATGTTGTTGTCGATGGTGATTTCAATTTGTTTAAAATCTGACTCATTATTAATATTTTTATCTAACAAGATCTTCAGTTCAGTTTGGAAAAACGAAGTAAAACCTTCTTTCTAATAATGATTTTATAGAAATTATTACTAATCTATCCTTGTATTTCTAATTAACAACAAATTACTCAAACAATAAAGCAAAAAAACAAAGCAAAACCATCCATCAAAGAGCAACAAATGCAACTCAGTAAACACACACTCAACGACAATGTAAAAGCGTTAATTGTTCAAGTGACCAAACCTAGAAACGATTTTGCACCTGGCCGATCGTCGTGGGTTTACACCGACCACGTGAGATCGTTTTGTTTATTCCTCGTCCCCCCAGATCCGAGTCCCATTGATGGTTTAACTCAGTACTAGCCGTTCAGTACACGAAAGACGTCGGTCCAAGTCGCGTACACAATTTTCGAGTTCTTGTCAGTTGTTGTCGTGGTTGTTGTTGTTGTTGGTACAGCGAAGATGAAAGTGAACATTTAACTCGTGTTTAATTAATCATTCATTTAAATTCTGAAGGTGTTGTGTTTTGGTTTTTGGTAATTGGTTGTTGTTGTTGGTCCGGATTATGGCTTACTCAAGTTTATGTAACTCTAGGTGGAGTTTTCGTGTTGTTTGAAATGCAAATTGAAAACAGATTCGGGTGGCGGCTGATTATGAATAAAAGCGTGCGCACCTCGACACACATAGTTTCTGTTTTAATGTCGTCGAGTTTTACAACAATTATTATTCATTATTATCATGTAAAACACACCTCGAAAACCGCATCGACAACTCGCAGCAAAGTTCAATTATACTCTTTAATATTTTATTACTTAAGTAAGCGGCTTAAGTAACTTTATACCTTTGGTAACTATAAAAATAAAAGAAACTTAATACGTCGTGTTATGTAAGACAAGTCGGCGTAAAAATTGAGGACGTCGGGCGACATTGAAAGGAATTCCGCACGTTATTTTTTACTTAAATAAACAATATAGAAGGTGAGGATTTTTTCCTAAAGCGTCAGCAACAATTTAATAAGTACGGCGACAAAGTGAGGGACGTGTGCTTGTGAATTCAACACCGCCAATTTCCTGCCCGTGCAGTACTGTTAGGTACGGTACGTTCCGTGTCCCTGGTGTAGGTACGACGGTTGTGAGACAATACTTTCCCGGGGCACGTGTGCCGAGCCAAGGAGAAATTCCATCGGCTACGCGAAGAAAAATCGGGGTCCAGATGATCGGAAGCTTTCTACAAACAAATCGGTTTTCACATGGTTTTAATTGTTTGCCCCGGAATGGTTTTCAGATACTCGGACGAACGACTGGTGGTGGACCTTTTTGTAATTTTGTTGTTTCGTAATTTTTATTGGCCGGAGGTTGTTAATTAAAGAGTTAAGGAGGTGCAATCAATAATAAATTAGATAATGAACGCCGCAAGGTTTTTGTCCATTAAAAATGTGATAATTAATCAATTATGCGGTTTACGGAGGGAAAATACAATGTTTGTCGCAGTTTCACCGGTTTTCACAAAATGAAAACATTGATTGGCAAACTGTAAAAATTTACGTCCAATTATTGCTGTTATTGTTGTTGCTTATTGAATGTTTATTCCAGCAAATATTTAAGTCGTTGATAACTAAAAATCTACTTCAATATTAGTACAATACAAAATGTTGATGTTGAGGGTGATGTTGGATTTTCTAGAAATTGACTCAATTTTAGTATTTTTGTCTAATAAAAATTCTTGTACAACTTTTAGACTGACAAATTTAGAAATATGAAGAAAAATCTTTTAAAAATCTTTGTATAGATTGCTGACTTCAGATTTTCTAGAATTCGACTCATTATAAGTATTATTGTTTAAGAAGAAGTCTTATGCAAGTTTTAGATTGACAAATATGAAACTATGGAGAAAACTCTTTGAAAAATGTTCGTATAAAATGTTGATGTCGATGGAGACATTAGATTTTCTAGAAATTGACTCAATTTTAGTATTTTTGTCTAATAAAAATTTTTGTACAACTTTTAGACTGACAAATTTCGAAATATGAAGAAAAATCTTCTAAAAATCTTTGTATAGATTGTTGATTTCAGATTTTCTAGAATTCGACTCATTATAAGTATTATTGTTTAAGAAGAAGTTTTGTGCATGTTTTAGATTGACAAATATGAATATATCGAGAAAACTCTTTGAAAAATGTTTGTATAAAATGTTGATGTGGATGGAGACATTATATATTCTAGAAATTTACTCAATTTTAGTATTTTTGTCTAATAAAAATTCTTGTACAACTTTTAGACTGACAAATTTAGAAATAGGAAGAAAAATCTAAAAATCTTTGTACAGACTTCAGATTTTCTAGAATTCGACTCATTATAAGTATTATTGTTTAAGAAGAAGTCTTGTGCAAGTTTTAGATTGACAAATATGAAACTATGGAGAAAACTCTTTGAAAAATGTTTGTATACAATGCTGATGTCGATGGATACGTTATATTTTCTAGAAATTTACTAAATTTTAGTATTTTTGTCCAAAAAAAAATTCTTATACAACTTTTAGACTGACAAATTTAGAAATATGAACAAAAATCTAAAAGTCTTTGTATAGATTGTTGACTTCAGATTTTCTAGAATTCGACTCATTATAAGTATTGTTGTCTAAGAAGAAGTCTTGTGCAAGTTTTAGATTGACAAATATGAAACTATGTAAAAACTCTTTGAAAAATGTTTGTATAAAATGTTGATGTAGATGGAGACATTAGATTTTCTAGAAATTGACTCAATTTTAGTATTTTTGTCTAATAAAAATTCTTATACAACTTTTAGACTGATAAATTTAGAAATATGAAGAAAAATCTAAAAATCTTTGTATAGATTGTTGACCTCAGATTTACTAGTATTTGACTCATTATAAGTATTGTTGTCTAAGAAGAAGTCTTGTGCAAGTTTTACATTGACAAATATGAAACTATGGAGAAAACTCTTTGAAAAATGTTTGTAGAAAATGCTGATGTCGATGGATACGTTATATTTTCTAGAAATTTACTAAATTTTAGTATTTTTGTCCAAAAAAAATTCTTATACAACTTTTAGACTGACAAATTTAGAAATATGAACAAAAATCTTCTAAAAGTCTTTGTATAGATTGTTGACTTCAGATTTTCTAGAATTCGACTCATTATAAGTATTATTGTTTAAGAAGAAGTCTTGTGCAAATTTTAGATTGACAAATATGAAACTATGGAGAAAATTCTTTGAAAAATGTTCGTATAAAATGTTGATGTCGATGGAGACATTAGATTTTCTAGAAATTGACTCAATTTTAGTATTTTTGTCTAATAAAAATTCTTGTACAACTTTTAGACTGATAAATTTAGAAATATGAAGAAAAATCTTCTAAAAATCTTTGTATAGATTGCTGACTTCAGATTTTCTAGAATTCGACTCATTATAAGTATTATTGTCTAAGAAGAAGTCTTGTTCAAGTTTTAGATTGACAAATATGAAAATATGGAGAACAGTCTCTGAAAAATGTTCGTGTAAAATGTTGATGTCGATGGAGACATTAGATTTTCTAGAAATTGACTCAATTTTAGTATTTTTGTCTAATAAAAATTCTTATACAACTTTTAGACTGACAAATTTAGAAATAGGAAGACAAATCTTCTAAAAATCTTTGTACAGATTGCTGACATAAGATTTTCTAGAATTCGACTCATTATAAGTATTATTGTCTAAGAAGAAATCTTGTTCAAGTTTTAGATTGACAAATATGAATGTATGGAGCAAAGCCTTTGAAAAATATTCGTATGAAATGTTGATGTCGATGGTGAAGTTAGATTTTCTAGAAATTTACTCAATTTTAGAATTTTTATATAATAAAAATTATTGTACAATCTTTAGACTGACAAATTTAGAAATACAAAGAAGAATCTTCTATAAATCTTCTAAAATTAAAAATTGATGTTGATAGTGAATTTTCTAGAATTCGACTCAATATTGAGGTATTTTTATTTAAGAAGAAATCAGTATTGGTATAATTATTTAATTAGATAGATGAATTGTACAATTTGTAGCTATACTAAATATTGATGTTTTGTCAGTTTTTACAAAAAAAAAAAAAACATCAATTTGCTAAACACAAAAGTACACATTCAATTATTACATTTTATTGATTGAAACTATAAAAATTTGCGGTAAAATTCCCACAGCATACACGGCATTTAAACGTTTGTTTCGCCCAACGCAATTTAATCCGCCCGAAGCCCCGAAACGTACAAATTGCCCAGTTTAAAACGTTCAATTCACTCACTCTCCTTTCCCGACCATATGGCACGAAACACTCGCCGTGTTAAGTCATAATCCGACCTTGCGCATGTCGCAATCTCTTTACCGCAATAACGCTGTCGCAGGGCGAAACATGTTGCACGTACCCGGCCCGTTCGAAAACTCCCTGCGGGGCGGCGACCTCCTATCGCCCACGCCCCGCACGAAAAAGCTGCACCACATGTGCAAGGGGGCCACGCACGGCGGCGGCAACTTCCCGCCGCCCAAAGAGGAGGAGTGCCACAAGGAGGAGGGGACCTTTCAGCGTAACAATTCGCGTCGCTGGTCCGGACGGAGGAAGACAAAGGAGGAGGCGCAGGATGAACTGCCCCCCGTGCCGTTCCCGAGGAGGAACTCCAAGAGGTTCCCTCCGGTTCCCAAAAAAGAGGAGGTTAAGAGCCCCAAACAACCCGCCAGCTTGAGCAGTGACAATTACTCGCACTCCGACTTCAGTGGGTCTGAATCCCTGGAGTCGGTGGAGCACAAGTCTGGCTCCAAAGCGTCTGACCACTCGGACGACTCGAAGGCCAAAACGAATGATATTTGTAGCCGGTTGTTCAGCAGCACGACCAAAAGCTCCATGGCTAAGACGGCCAAGATGAGGCACCTGGACATATTCGACGTGGACGAAAGTGGCAACTGGATTGGGAATCTTCGCAAACCCAGCGAGGAACAAGACAAAAACAAGCACCAATCCAGAAGGGCTAACTCAGGGGAAAGGACTCCTGAAACAAGGGACAGAAGCAGCTCAGCCAGACGAGATAACCCCAAAGTTGTCGCTGAGGTGCTGAAGAGTCCCCAGGAGGAGTCACCCTTCGTTAGAATGAACAAAAACAGCTCATCCTTTAAGAGGAAAATAGCCTCCATTGTGAAGCCGGTACAATCTAAAGCCGAGTCGGGTTTTTCGAGAGTCGGGCGTGGTAGCTTCAAATTCGGGCGCAAGAGCTTCAAGAAAATGAACCTAAAGACTGTCACCTACGACGAAATCAGTCTTATGAGTCGCAACAAAAAGGCTTTAGGATTCTTCTTCCACGTGGACCCCAAAGAGTGCTTCAAGGAACAACCATCAGTGCCAACTTCAGATTTGGTACTACCACGAGCTTAACCCTCAATTAATGTTTGAACCAGTTACTAATTTTACCTTGTTGTTTCAGGCTAAATCTGAGGAGAGTTTGGTGCAAGAGAAGCAATGGCTGGACGCAGAGAAAATCTGGCTGATGCATCGGGGCGGCTTCGCTGCAGCCCGCAAAGAGTCCGGCCCCAATTGCGATCCGGGGAAGATCAGAATCCGGCTGGAGCAAACCGGGGATCTGCTCAGCGTCGACGAGGACGACATAGAAAAGGTAATTTCCTCTTGGTGCAAGGTTTTCAAGGTTTAATCATCGTATTTTTTAGGCGAATCCACCTCAGTTCGACAGGGCGGAAGATTTGGCTGCGCTGAGACATCTCAACGAGTCCAGCATCTTGCACACTTTGAGGCAACGTTACGCGACCAATTTAATACACACCTACGCTGGCAACAACACGCTTTTAGTCGTTAATCCGATGGAACCACTCGCTATTTACTCCGAAAAAGTTAGTTTATCCTAATTTATGTCTTTGACCTAAGTCTTACTGTTGATGATGTTGTTTCAGGTGGTTGCACTGTTTAAAGGATGTAAGTCAGAAGACATGCCCCCCCACATATATTCCATGGCCCAATCAGCTTACCACAACATGTTGTCCAGCAGGAGGGACCAATCTTTAGCCTTCTTAGGTCAGAATCAGTACTCAAATAAAGCTTGAAGCTTGAAACTAAACCTCTTGTTTGATTGCAGGCCGTTCCGGCTCAGGCAAGACCACCAACTTCCGCCACAGCATCCAGTATCTGATAACCGCCTGCGGCGTCCAAAACAAAATCCTGACCGTTGAAAAAATGCTGGCCGTGTGGACGGTACTCGAAAGCTTCGGCAACTGTCGCACCGTCATGAACTCAAACGCCACCCGCTTCACCCAAATCTTCTCCCTCGACTATGACCAAAGCGGCCAGATCGCGAGTGCCAGCCTCCAAATACTGATGCTGGAGAAGACGAGGATTGCCAAGAAGATAGAAGGGGAAACCACCTTCCACATGTTGCACAGACTTTTGTGCGGCGTGGAGGGGACCTTAAGGAAAGAACTGTTCTTGGATGGAGTCTCCGGGAACGAGAGTAACCCCTTCTTCAGCTACCCGGCGAAGCACGAAGACAAGCAAAGGGCCCAGGCCGAGTTCCAAAAGGTGTGCGCCTCGTTTGGAGTCTTGGGCATCACGGAGAATGAGCAGAAAGCCGTCTTCAGCGTTTTGGCCGCCATTTTCCATCTTGGTTGTGCTGGCGCCACCAAAGGTATAACTCTTATTAATAATTTCCTTCCAAGGGATGACTTATTGTTGTTCATTTTAGCCGGCAACAACTCCACCAGCAAATACCAGTTCACCAACCCCCAGTGCGCCCAAAGAGCCGCCCATCTCCTGGGCACCACAGTGGAGGAGCTATCCAGAGTCATATTCGGCCTAGCTTCAGGCGGTACCAGCACCCCTAACGCCCCTCGAGCCCCATTCAGGACCCCCTCACCGACAGACCGTGGCTTAGACCGCGAGGCTATAGGTTTGGAGGCGGTGGAAGGCTTCGTCGTCGGTCTGTACGCGGAAGTCTTTAACTGCGTGGCCTCGCTGATCAACAGGTCCATTTCGGCCCCCACACACACAGTTACCTCGATCCTTTTGGTCGACACACCCGGTTTTCAGAACCCTGCCACTTGCGGCAGACAGGCGGGCGCCTCGTTCGAAGACCTGTGCCACAATTATCTTCAGGAACGTTTGCAACTGCTGTTCCACCACACCAATTTGGTGGCGCCGAAGGACCGGTACCTCCAGGAGAACATTGATTTCACCTACGATGAGAATGAGAACGAGAACTTGATTAATCCGACGCCCCTGGTTAATTTGCTGGACAAGGCGGCGCAGAGTACGGTGGTGAGGACGTCCCAGACTGACCTTCATGAAGGTGACAGGCGGGGATTACTCTGGCTTTTGGATGAGGAGGGTTTATACCCCGGTTCTTCTGATGAGAGCTTCCTGGAACGTCTATTCACCCATTACCATGAAAGGGACCATCAGTTGCTCCTCAGGAAGGCACCAGGCAACAACCAATTTATATTGCAACACCTGCAGGGCACCAATCCGGTTTTGTACAGTGCCAAGGGTTGGCTGAAGAACTCAAGAGAGAATCCTGTGTCCAGGAGTGCCGTCACTGTCCTACAGGAGAGTTGCAAGTACGTCCTTCAAATTAAATCACATAAAGAGATGTTAAATTGTACCTTTTTGCAGGGAGGACTTAAGTAAACTATTTGTAGCAGTAAGAGGATTAGGGTCCTCCAACTTTGGAGGCTCCTTGATTGGAATCGAAGGGTCTCAATCCTTACGACGAGCCTCATCCATAAGAAGGACTGTTAATGTGGGTACAGCTGCGATAAAGCGAAAGAGCGTTTGTCTTCAGGTACTACTAACTTCTACCCTACAATTGGACTGAGCTTACTGTTTATTTGTTGTTGATTTAAAGGTAAAGTTCTCCGTGGACGGCTTAGTGGAAACTTTACGAAGGACAAAGCTACGTTTCGTTCATTGCATTTTGCCTCAACACAACGCCGGCTCTGGTTTACCTAGTGGCGGCTTAATGGGCGTCAAATCCCCAACTGGGACGCCTGAAGAAGACATCATTAATGTTCCTCTCCTAAGATCACAGGTATTTTATAAATATTTCATTCTGAGACAAAATATTTATTAATTGTTGTTGCAGATACGTGGAGGTCAAATTTTGGACTCTGTACGTTTGTACAAACAAGGTTTTCCGACGTTTTTGCCCCTGGGTGAGTTCAGGAGGAAGTTCTGGCTTTTGGCTGGCGATCACAAGGTTCAGACTAGTCCTGTTTTGGACGAGAGGAAGAGTGTTGAGGACATGTTGTTAGCTCTCGATTTGGAACTGTCCAGCTACAGAATCGGTCTTAGCCAAGTAAGTGATGTTCTTTTTATTATTGGTTGTTGGATGTTAGGTTGGGCATGTGTAGGTTTAATGAAATTATTTATATGTATCACTATTTTATCATAATTCATAAAATAAATTGCATACACATAATAATAAAGATAGAAAATTCATTTTATTATTATTATTTAGAAAATTAAAAGTATATTTGGAATTGTCGAACTACAGAATCGATTTCAGTCGAGCAAATTATGTTTTACTTAAGATTAAATATCGTAAATCAGGTTGAGAATGTGGAGGTTTATTAAAACAAGTTGTTTCTACAAATATTTGATCAAAAACTTCAGAAAAATTAGAATATAATAAACAATAAAGTTCATTTTAAATAATTATTTAGAAAATTAAAACTTCATTTGGAATTGTCGAACTACAGAATCGATTTTAGTCGAGAAAGTGATGTTTTACTTAAGATTTAATATCGTAAATCAGGTTGGGAATGTAGAGGTTTATTAAAACAAGTTGTTTCTACAAATATTTGATAAAAAACTTCAGAAAAAATAGAATATTGTGAACAATAAAGTTCATTTTAAATAATTATTTAGTAGAAAATTAAAACTTCATTTGAAATTGTCGAACTATAGAATCGATTTTAGTCGAGAAAGTGATGTTTTATTTAAGATTTAATATCGTAAATCAGGTTGGGAATGTAGAGGTTTATTAAAACAAGTTGTTTCTACAAATATTTGATCAAAAACTTCAGAAAAAATAGAATATTGTGAACAATAAAGTTCATTTTAAATAATTATTTAGAAAATTAAAACTACATTTGGAATTGTCGAACTATAGAATCGATTTTAGTCGAGAAAGTGATGTTTTACTTAAGATTTAATATCGTAAATCAGCTTGGGAATGTAGAGGTTTATTAAAACAAGTTGTTTCTACAAATATTTGATAAAAAACTTCAGAAAAAATAGAAAATTGTGAACAATAAAGTTCATTTTAAATAATTCTTTAGAAAATTAAAACTTCATTTGGAATTGTCGAACTATAGAATCGATTTTAGTCGAGAAAGTGATGTTTTACTTAAGATTTAATATCGTAAATCAGGTTGGGAATGTAGAGGTTTATTAAAACAAGTTGTAACTACAAATATTTGATCAAAAACTTCAGAAAAAATAGAATATTATGAACAATAAAGTTCATTTTAAATAATTATTTAGAAAATTAAAACTACATTTGGAATTGTCGAACTACAGAATCAATTTTAGTCGAGAAAGTGATGTTTTACTTAAGATTAAATACCGTAAATCAGGTTTGGAATATAGAAGTTTATTAAATCAAGTTATTTCTACGAATATTTGATCAAAAACTTCAGAAAAAATAGAATATTATGAACAATAAAGTTTATTTTAAATAATTATTTAGAAAATTAAAACTTCATTTGGAATTGTCGAACTATAGAATCGATTTTAGTCGAGAAAGTGATGTTTTACTTAAGATTTAATATCGTAAATCAGGTTGAGAATGTGGAGGTTTATTAAAACAAGTTGTAACTACAAATATTTGATCAAAAACTTCAGAAAAAATAGAATATTATGAACAATAAAGTTTATTTTAAATAATTATTTAGAAAATTAAAACTTCATTTGGAATTGTCGAATTATAGAATCGATTTTAGTCGAGAAAGTGATGTTTTACTTAAGATTTAATATCGTAAATCAGGTTGAGAATGTGGAGGTTTATTAAAACAAGTTGTAACTACAAATATTTGATCAAAAACTTCAGAAAAAATAGAATATTATGAACAATAAAGTTCATTTTAAATAATTATTTAGAAAATTAAAACTACATTTGGAATTGACGAACTACAGAATCAATTTTAGTCGAGAAAGTGATGTTTTACTTAAGATTAAATACCGTAAATCAGGTTTGGAATGTAGAAGTTTATTAAATCATGTTATTTCTACGAATATTTGATCAAAAACATCAGAAAAAATAGAATATTATGAACAATAAAGTTTATTTTAAATAATTATTTAGAAAATTAAAACTTCATTTGGAATTGTCGAACTATAGAATCGATTTTAGTCGAGAAAGTGATGTTTTACTTAAGATTTAATATCGTAAATCAGGTTGAGAATGTGGAGGTTTATTAAAACAAGTTGTAACTACAAATATTTGAACAAAAACTTCAGAAAAAATAGAATATTATGAACAATAAAGTTCATTTTAAATAATTATTTAGAAAATTAAAACTACATTTGGAATTGTCGAACTACAGAATCGATTTTAGTCGAGAAAGTGATGTTTTACTTAAGATTAAATACCGTAAATCAGGTTTGGAATGTAGAAGTTTATTAAATCAAGTTATTTCTACAAATATTTGATAAAAAACTTCAGAAAAAATAGAATATTGTGAACAATAAAGTTCATTTTAAATAATTATTTAGAAAATTAAAACTTCATTTGGAATTGTCGAACTATAGAATCGATTTTAGTCGAGAAAGTGATGTTTTACTTAAGATTTAATATCGTAAATCAGGTTGAGAATGTGGAGGTTTATTAAAATAAGTTGTAACTACAAATATTTGATCAAAAACTTCAGAAAAAATAGAATATTATGAACAATAAAGTTCATTTTAAATAATTATTTAGAAAATTAAAACTAAATTTGGAATTGTCGAACTACAGAATCGATTTTAGTCGAGAAAGTGATGTTTTACTTAAGATTAAATACCGTAAATCAGGTTTGGAATGTAGAAGTTTATTAAATCAAGTTATTTCTACAAATATTTGATAAAAAACTTCAGAAAAAATAGAATATTGTGAACAATAAAGTTCATTTTAAATAATTATTTAGAAAATTAAAACTTCATTTGGAATTGTCGAACTACAGAATCGATTTTAGTCGAGAAAGTGATGTTTTACTTAAGATTTAATATCGTAAATCAGGTTGAGAATGTGGAGGTTTATTAAAACAAGTTGTAACTACAAATATTTGATCAAAAACTTCAGAAAAAATAGAATATTATGAACAATAAAGTTCATTTTAAATAATTATTTAGAAAATTAAAACTACATTTGGAATTGTCGAACTACAGAATCGATTTTAGTCGAGAAAGTGATGTTTTACTTAAGATTAAATACCGTAAATCAGGTTTGGAATGTAGAAGTTTATTAAATCAAGTTATTTCTACGAATATTTGATCAAAAACTTCAGAAAAAATAGAATTTTATGAACAATAAAGTTCATTTTAAATAATTATTTAGAAAATTAAAACTACATTTGGAATTGTCGAACTACAGAATCGATTTTAGTCGAGAAAGTGATGTTTTACTTAAGATTAAATACCGTAAATCAGGTTTGGAATGTAGAAGTTTATTAAATCAAGTTATTTCTACGAATATTTGATCAAAAACTTCAGAAAAAATAGAATATTATGAACAATAAAGTTTATTTTAAATAATTATTTAAAAAATTTAAACTACATTTGGAATTGTCGAACTACAGAATCGTTTATAGTCGAGATAATGATGTTTTACTTAAGATTAAATATCGTAAATCAGGTTGGGAATGTAAAGGTTTATTAAAACAAGTTGTTTCTATAAATATTTGATCAAAAACTTCAGAAAAAATAGAATATAATGAACAATAAAGTTCATTTTAAATAATTATTTAGAAAATGAAAACTACATTTGGAATTGTCGAACTACAGAATCGATTTTAGTCGAGAAAGTGATGTTTTACTTAAGATTAATTGTTGTAAATCAGGTTGAGAATGTGGAGGTTTATTAAAACAATTTACGTGTACAAATATTTTAATAAAACAAACAAAACAAATAAATAATAAGTGTAATCTAAACCATTCAATCAAATAAAACAATTAAACTTACTAAACAAACACCTTCTACAAAACAAAGTGAAGCAAATAAAGAACAGAAAGTGTTTGGTGTCCGAAAATGGTACAGGTAAATAAAAGAGCTGTGACAGTAATTATAATGAGGAACCGTTGTGTACTTTATTAAATCTTTTCTACCTGTTGTCGTGTTTCCGTTTTCACTAAAGCAACACGACACACCAAACTGACAATCGGGACGGTTCATCTCGTTCACATGATACAAAAAAAAGTAACATTTATTAAACCTTTACAGTAACTTTTTTTAAATTGTAAAACTGACGCAGCGAATGGATTTCTTGGTCGCTTACACCGAAAGTAAATTAAAAATTCCCCGTGTAAAACGTCTCACGGTCCAATCTGGGATTATTCAAATCGATTTTTTCCGACGCCGCGACCGATAATCGGGGCCCACGGCCGAATCGGACGCCGCATGACCGTGTCACGGGTCGCGATTAATTAAGACGCGGATTAATGCGGGCGTCGTATTAGAAACGCGTCCATTTTATGTAACGCATAGTTCGGCGTGTGGCCGGTGATATAATTCCGATTAGCATATAATGCGTGAAAAGTGTCACGGAAACGGCACTTTCCCAATCATTACGGTCCTGCGTTTTCGGTGCCAATTAAAATTGGACGGCTCGAAAGTTATTTATGCCGGCGTTATTGTTATTGACGTTGTAATTATGACGGTTGGTCGTTAAGGTTTGATGGACGGTCGAATGTGGGGAACATCGGTGTGATGGTTTTTCATCTTGGCTAACGCCTTTCACGATGTATCGATTTTTTTTTTGTTTCTTCGTCGTCTTATCGTTGTTTCCTCGGTGTGGCTTTACGATTCAATTAAAACGATTTCCACTGCTTAGAAAGTGATTGGAAAGATGAAAAATTCACGGGAAATAAAGTTCGTTGGCAAATCTAAGTTATTTAAACAAATATTTTGCCAAAAAACATTTTAAAAAAATTAAAACTACATTTGCAATGATTGGAAAAACCACAGAAAAAACAGAAGATATGTAACAATAAAGTTTATTTTAAATAATTACTTAAAAAATTAAAACCAATTTTGTAATTGTTGAACTACAGAATCAATTTCAGTCGAGAAAGTGGCGTTTTATTTATAATTGAATGCTGTAAATCAGGTTGAGAATGTAGGAGTTTATTTAAACAGGTTGTTTCTACAAATATTTGATCAAAAACCACAGAAAAAGCAGAATATATGTAACAATAAAGTTTATTTTAAATAATTACTTAAAATATTAAAATCAGATCTGTAATTATCGAACTACAGAATCGATTTCACTCGAGAAAGTGACGTTTTATTTATAATTGGAAGCTGTAAATCAGGTTGAAATTGTAGGGGTTAATTTAAACAGGTTGTTTCTACAAAATTTTGATCAAAAACCACAGAAAAAGCAGAATATATATAACAATAAAGTTTATTTTAAATAATTACTTAAAATATTAAAATCAGATCTGTAATTATCGAAGTATAGAATCGATTTCAGTCGAGAAAGTGACGTTTTATTTATAATTGGAAGCTGTAAATCAGGTTGAAATTGTAGGAGTTAATTTAAACAGGTTGTTTCTACAAAATTTTGATCAAAAACCACAGAAAAAGCAGAATATATATAACAATAAAGTTTATTTTAAATAATTACTTAAAATATTAAAATCAGATCTGTAATTATCGAAGTATAGAATCGATTTCACTCGAGAAAGTGACGTTTTATTTATAATTGGAAGCTGTAAATCAGGTTGAAATTGTAGGGGTTAATTTAAACAGGTTGTTTCTACAAAATTTTAATCAAAAACCACAGAAAAAGCAGAATATATATAACAATAAAGTTTATTTTAAATAATTACTTAAAATATTAAAATCAGATCTGTAATTATCGAAGTATAGAATCGATTTCAGTCGAGAAAGTGACGATTTATTTATAATTGATTGCTGTAAATCAGGTTGAGATTGTAGGGGTTTATTTAAACATGTTGTTTCTACAAATATTTGATTAAACCACAGAAAAAGTAGAATATATGTACAATAAAGTTTATTTTAAATAATTACTTAAAATATTAAAATCAGATCTGTAATTATCGAAGTACAGAATCGATTTCAGTCGAGAAACTGACGTTTTATTTATAATTGAATGCTGTAAATTAGGCTAAGATTGTTGGGGTTAATTTAAACAGGTTGTTTCTACAAATATTTGATCAAAAACCACAAAAAAGCAGAATATATTTAACAATAAAGTTTATTTTAAATAATTACTTAAAAAGTTAAAATCATATTTGTAATTGTTGAACTACAGAATCGATTTCGGTCGAGAAAGTGACGATTTATTTATAATTGAATGCTGTAAATCAGGTTGAGAATGTAGGGGTTTATTTAAATAGGTTGTTTCTACAAATATTTAATCAAAAACCACAGAAAAAGCAGAATATATTTAACAATAAAGTTTATTTTAAATAATTACTTAAAAAGTTAAAATCATATTTGTAATTGTTGAACTACAGAATCGATTTCAGTCGAGAAAGTGACGATTTATTTATAATTGATTTGCTGTAAATCAGGTTGAGATTGTAGGGGTTTATTTAAACAGGTTGTTTTTACAAATATTTGATCAAAAACCACAGAAAAAGCAGAATATACGTAACAATAAAGTTTATTTTAAATAATTACTTAAAATATTAAAATCAGATCTGTAATTATCGAAGTACAGAATCGATTTCAGTCGAGAAAGTGACGTTTTATTTATAATTGGAAGCTGTAAATCAGGTTGAAATTGTAGGGGTTAATTTAAACAGGTTGTTTCTACAAAATTTTGATCAAAAACCACAGAAAAAGCAGAATATATGTACAATAAAGTTTATTTTAAATAATTAAAATATTAAAATCAGATCTGTAATTGTCGAACTACAGAATCGATTTCAGTCGAGAAAGTGGCGTTTTATTTATAATTGAATGCTGTAAATCAGGCTAAGATTGTTGGGGTTAATTTAAACAAGTTGTTTCTACAAATATTTGATCAAAAACCACAGAAAAAGCAGAATATACGTAACAATAAAGTTTATTTTAAATAATTACTTAAAAAAATTAAAATCCGATTTGTAATTGTCGAACTACAGAATCGATTTCAGTCGAGAAAGTGACGATTTATTTATAATTGATTGCTGTAAATCAGGTTGAGATTGTAGGGGTTTATTTAAACAGGTTGTTTCTACAAATATTTGATTAAAAACCACAGAAAAAGTAGAATATATGTACAATAAAGTTTATTTTAAATAATTACTTAAAATATTAAAATCAGATCTGTAATTATCGAAGTACAGAATCGATTTCAGTCGAGAAACTGACGTTTTATTTATAATTGAATGCTGTAAATTAGGCTAAGATTGTTGGGGTTAATTTAAACAGGTTGTTTCTACAAATATTTGATCAAAAACCACAGAAAAGCAGAATATATTTAACAATAAAGTTTATTTTAAATAATTACTTAAAAAGTTAAAATCATATTTGTAATTGTTGAACTACAGAATCGATTTCGGTCGAGAAAGTGACGATTTATTTATAATTGATTGCTGTAAATCAGGTTGAGATTGTAGGGGTTTATTTAAACAGGTTGTTTCTACAAATATTTGATCAAAAACCACAGAAAAAGCAGAATATATGTAACAATAAAGTTTATTTTAAATAATTACTTAAAATATTAAAATCAGATCTGTAATTATCGAACTACAGAATCGATTTCACTCGAGAAAGTGACGTTTTATTTATAATTGGAAGCTTTAAATCAGGTTGAAATTGTAGGGGTTAATTTAAACAGGTTGTTTCTACAAAATTTTGATCAAAAACCACAGAAAAAGCAGAATATATGTAACAATAAAGTTTATTTTAAATAATTACTTAAAATATTAAAATCAGATCTGTAATTATCGAACTACAGAATCGATTTCACTCGAGAAAGTGACGTTTTATTTATAATTGTATGCTGTAAATCAGGTTGAGAATGTAGGGGTTTATTTAAATAGGCTGTTTCTACAAATATTTGATCAAAAACCACAAAAAAAGCAGAATATATTTAACAATAAAGTTTATTTTAAATAATTACTTAAAAAGTTAAAATCATATTTGTAATTGTTGAACTACAGAATCGATTTTAGTCGAGAAAGTGACGATTTATTTATAATTGATTGCTGTAAATCAGGTTGAGATTGTAGGGGTTTATTTAAAAAGGTTGTTTCTACAAATATTTGATTAAAAACCACAGAAAAAGCAGAATATATGTACAATAAAGTTTATTTTGAATAATTAAAATATTAAAATCAGATCTGTAATTGTCGAACTACAGAATCGATTTCAGTCGAGAAAGTGACGATTTATTTATAATTGATTGCTGTAAATCAGATTGAGATTGTTGGGGTTAATTTAAACAGGTTGTTTTTACAAATATTTGATCATAAACCACAGAAAAAGCAGAATATACGTAACAATAAAGTTTATTTTAAATAATTACTTAAAAAAATTAAAATCAGATTTGTAATTGTAGAACTACAGAATCGATTTCAGTCGAGAAACTGACGTTTTATTTATAATTGTATGCTGTAAATCAGGTTGAGAATGTAGGGGTTTATTTAAACAGGTTGTTTCTACAAATATTTGATCAAAAACTACAGAAAAAGGAGAATATGTGTAATAATTATAAGGATAACTAAAAATTTAAATATTAAAATATTAGTAACAATAATTTTGACTTAGAAAATAGCAATTTAAATAGTATATTTGTCTATTTCAAAAATGGAGACAATTTTTAAGTTGAATAAGACAATTTTAACGAGTAAAACAAGAATTTTTAAAAGCAAAATGCCAATTTTAAAGAATAAAAACACAAAAACAAGAAACTTAATGTTAGAATAATGATTTAAATATCTGAAACTAAAATTTGATTGTTAAAAAATAAGTTAGTAAAAGTTACATTGTTAATAATAATAATTTAAATGTTGAAAACAACAATTTAAATGGCAAAAACAAAAATTTTCTATATTTAAAATGAAAATTTCCCACGACATTTCACGTCCAAATTTCGTGGTGATTATTTGTCAACTTTTTACGGCAATTCAACAACCGAGATACATCACGTAACTGTACTGAAAGACTTTCTACCCAAGTCAAGTTGGACGTCGATTTTCCCCTAACACATTCGATAAACCGCACAACAATTAACGAATCAATTAAAAACACTGACCCCCATCAATTTGCGGTGAAATCCCATCCATTGTTCTCCAAATTAATAAAATACTCCGTAAAAAAAAAGAAAGTGAATCGATGATTCAGCCGCGGATCGATCGTGTGAACGTTATCGTCGAACGAATCGGACGCGAAACGCAAATGATACCGTTCCCCTCGTATCGTTTTCGCCGTGCATTTATATTTTTCCCAAAGACATTTATCCCGGACCGTGACCGTTCGTGACGACGACCGATTTTTCACCTTTTGCTTTCTACGTTCGTGTTGATGTTAATTCGATTATGACGTGCGTCCATGATTTGGTACCAAGTGGTGGCTTACGCAACGGGTACGTGCTGTACCCATCGATCGATGAATGGTACTTGTTTCTTTTTGCGACGACGTCCGGGAAAGAAAGTGCTCGGACGGATGTTGAACCTACGTTGTCGTTGGGTTTGTGCGAAAAATTCGGACTTTTTGCTCGTGACCCACTTACTCTGGGCACTGCGAACTTTTGACCCGCTTCTTTTCTCGGCAGTTTTAGAGTTTTTTAACGTTCTCCGCGCGGTGGATCATTTTTTTAAATAATTATGTAGTATTTATCATTTAAACTGTCATTTTCAAAGTTAAAATTATTGTGACTAATGTTTTAATTTTTATAATTTTAGTTATCATGCTTAGAATTACCTCTTCCATCTTAAAAGTTGTAGTTTTGAACATTTTCCAATGTTAAATTTGTCTTTTGTGCCTTTAAAAGTATAATTTCAAATTTAAAATATTCGTTTTTTCTTTAAAATTGACATTTTATTCTTAAAAATTCTCGTTTTACTCGTTAAAATTGTCTTTTTCAACATAAAAGTTGTCTCCATCTTTGTAATAGTCAAATTTATCATTTAAATTGTCATTTTCAAGATTAAATTTTGTTGATAATTTACGTTTTTAACTTTAAAATGTAGTTTTAAATTATTATTCCCAATATTAAATTTATTGTTTGTGCCTTTAAAAGTATCATTTTCAAATTTAAAATATTCGTTTTCCTTTAAAATTGGCCTTTTACTCTTAAAACTTCTTGTTTTACTCATTAAAATTAACTTTTTCAACATAAAAATTGTCTCTATCTTTGAAATAGTCAAGTTTATCATTTAAATTGTCATTTTCAAGGTTAAAATTATTGTTGCTAATGTTTTAATTTTTATAATTTAAGTTATCATCCTTAGAATTGTCTCTATCATCTTAAAAGTTGTCATTTTAAACATTAATTTTGTTTTTAAACATTATAATTTACGTTTTTAACTTTGAAATGTAGTTTTGAACATTTAAATTATTATTTCTAATAATAAATTTGTTGTTTGTGCCTTTAGAAGTATCATTTTCAAATTTAAAATATTCGTTTTCCTTTAAAATTGGCCTTTTACTCTTAAAACTTCTTGTTTTACTCATTAAAATTGACTTTTTCAACATAAAAATTGTCTCTATCTTTGAAATAGTCAAGTTTATCATTTAAATTGTCATTTTCAAGGTTAAAATTATTGTTACTAATGTTTTAATTTTTATAATTTAAGTTATCATCCTTAGAATTGTCTCTTTCATCTTAAAAGTTGTCATTTTAAACATTAATTTTGTTTTTAAACATTATAATTTACGTTTTTAACTTTGAAATGTAGTTTTGAACATTTAAATTATTATTTCTAATAATAAATTTGTTGTATGTGCCTTTAGAAGTATCATTTTCAAATTTAAAATATTCGTTTTCCTTTAAGATTGGCCTTTTACTCTTAAAACTTATTGTTTTACTCGTTAAAATTGACTTTTTCAACATAAAAATTGTCTCTATCTTTGAAATAGTCAAGTTTATCATTTAAATTGTCATTTTCAAGGTTAAAATTATTGTTACTAATGTTTTAATTTTTATAATTCAAGTTATCATCCTTAGAATTGTCTCTTTCATCTTAAAAGTTGTCATTTTAATCATTAATTTTGTTTTTAAACATTATAATTTACGTTTTTAACTTTGAAATGTAGTTTTGAACATTTAAATTATTATTTCTAATAATAAATTTGTTGTTTGTGCCTTTAAAAGTATCATTTTCAAATTTAAAATATTCGTTTTCCTTTAAAATTGGCCTTTTACTCTTAAAACTTCTTGTTTTACTCATTAAAATTAACTTTTTCAACATAAAAACTGTCTCTATCTTTGAAATAGTCAAATTTATCATTTAAATTGTCATTTTCAAGATTAAAATTATTGTTACTAATGTTTTAATTTTTATAATTTAAGTTATCATCCTTAGAATTGTCTCTTTCATCTTAAAAGTTGTCATTTTAATCATTAATTTTGTTTTTAAACATTATAATTTACGTTTTTAACTTTGAAATGTAGTTTTGAACATTTAAATTATTATTTCTAATAATAAATTTGTTGTATGTGCCTTTAGAAGTATCATTTTCAAATTTAAAATATTCGTTTTCCTTTAAAATTGGCCTTTTACTCTTAAAACTTCTTGTTTTACTCGTTAAAATTGACTTTTTCAACATAAAAATTGTCTCTATCTTTGAAATAGTCAAATTTATCATTTAAATTGTCATTTTCAAGGTTAAAATTATTGTTACTAATGTTTTAATTTTTATAATTTAAGTTATCATCCTTAGAATTGTCTCTTTCATCTTAAAAGTTGTCATTTTAATCATTAATTTTGTTTTTAAACATTATAATTTACGTTTTTAACTTTGAAATGTAGTTTTGAACATTTAAATTATTATTTCTAATAATAAATTTGTTGTATGTGCCTTTAGAAGTATCATTTTCAAATTTAAAATATTCGTTTTCCTTTAAAATTGGCCTTTTACTCTTAAAACTTCTTGTTTTACTCATTAAAATTAACTTTTTCAACATAAAAATTGTCTCTATCTTTGAAATAGTCAAATTTATCATTTAAATTGTCATTTTCAAGATTAAAATTATTGTTACTAATGTTTTAATTTTTATAATTTAAGTTATCATCCTTAGAATTGTCTCTTTCATCTTAAAAGTTGTCATTTTAATCATTAATTTTGTTTTTAAACATTATAATTTACGTTTTTAACTTTGAAATGTAGTTTTGAACATTTAAATTATTATTTCTAATAATAAATTTGTTGTTTGTGCCTTTAAAAGTATCATTTTCAAATTTAAAATATTTGTTTTTTCTTTAAAATTGGCATTTTACTCTTAAAACTTATTCTTTTACTCGTTAAAATTGACTTTTTCAACATAAAAATTGTCTCTATCTTTGAAATAGTCAAATTTATCATTTAAATTGTCATTTTCAAGGTTAAAATTATTGTTACTAATGTTTTAATTTTTATAATTTAAGTTATCATCCTTAGAATTGTCTCTTTCATCTTAAAAGTTGTCATTTTAATCATTAATTTTGTTTTTAAACATTATAATTTACGTTTTTAACTTTGAAATGTAGTTTTGAACATTTAAATTATTATTTCTAATAATAAATTTGTTGTTTGTGCCTTTAAAAGTATCATTTTCAAATTTAAAATATTTGTTTTTTCTTTAAAATTGGCATTTTACTCTTAAAACTTATTCTTTTACTCGTTAAAATTGACTTTTTCAACATAAAAATTGTCTCTATCTTTGAAATAGTCAAATTTATCATTTAAATTGTCATTTTCAAGGTTAAAATTATTGTTACTAATGTTTTAATTTTTATAATTTAAGTTATCATCCTTAGAATTGCCTCTTTCATCTTAAAAGTTGTCATTTTAATCATTAATTTTGTTTTTAAACATTATAATTTACGTTTTTAACTTTGAAATGTAGTTTTGAACATTTAAATTATTATTTCTAATAATAAATTTGTTGTTTGTGTCTTTAAAAGAATTGTTTTCAAATTTAAAATATTCGTTTTCAACTTGAAAATAGTCAAAATTAAAAAAAAAAAATATTATCGTAACAAAAATAATGAAATTTATCATTTAAATTGTTGTTGTTTTATCTTTAAACTCGATTTCAACCTTAAAATTATCATCATTAACATCAATAAGTTGTCTATTTCAATATTAGTATTGTTTTGTCATTTTCAACACTAAAATTATCATCAACATCAATAAGTTGTTTCGTTCAACAATAATATTGTCATTTTCATATTGTTCTTTATTTTAACTTGTTGTTTTCATCTATAAACTCGTTTTCAATACTAAAATTATTGTCATTAAATGTATTAAGTTGTTTCTTTCAATAATAATATTATTTTGTTATCATTTTTAATACCAAAATTATCATCATCAACATCATTAAATTGTTTCTTTTAAGATTAGTATTGTTTTATTGTCGAATTCATATTGTTGTTTACTTTAAATTGTCGTTCTCACGTTTAAAATCGTTTTCAGCCTTAAAATTATCATTTTCAACATTAAATATTGTTTTACTTTTAAAATTATAGTATTTATTATTAATCTATTGTTATTAATTTTAAGACTAGCGTTTCATCTTAAAATTATGGCGAAGATGTTGTTATTATTATTATTACTACTAATATAATAATCATTGAATACATTGGAGGAAAAAAACGATGACGACTAGAAAGTCTCTCGCACAGTTACGTGATCCATCCCGACCGTCGCAGAAGAATCTCCGCGAATATAATCACCACGTAATTCGGACGTGTCGTGTCGTGGGAAACGATCCACGACGCACCAATTACTTTCCACCCAAAATCTCCCCAAAAAAAAAACATCACTTTCCTCCCCCTATCTATAATCAGCTGTCGATTCTGAGCCCTGAAAAACGCTGAAACGCCACAATCGGAGCGGCGACCAACGGTGCAACGGTGTGTCCTAAGTGGACCGGCTACCTGTCCGTGCAGCGCTCCTTTTACGCCCGATCATCGGTCCCAAACCCGGTTTATCAAGTGTACAAGTGTGTGTGTGCGCCCACTCTCTTCTTCACTTGTTCCTCCCGTTCACTTGTTCCGCGGACGTACCGCCAGTCGCACTCTTGCCCTTGAAACGTTTGCCTCGCGTCGCGTCCAACGGATTATGAACTGTGTCTCGGACTGGGACTGTTTCCACGCCGTGCTGGCCGTCGTTTACGTTGCGCTGGTGATCTACGGCAGGCTGTGAACATGTCGACGGGCACCAAGTACCGCATCGGCACCGCGCCCAAGCTGATGGGCAAGAACTTGCTCAGGAAGATCAACGACACGCACAAGAAGTGGTCCACGGACAAAACTAGTAAGAAGCATGTGTACGAAAACGTGGACTACAACAAGCAAAAGAGCGACAAGCTCAAAACTGTCATTGATAACTTCGACAAGATCTTGGATGAGCACAAGAAGTACGAGAAGAAGGAACCAACTAAGATACCCAAGTTGCAGAAGGCCAAAACATGCATCATTATTGAGTCCAAGTGTATACTGAAGAAGAGCCTGTCCAACCCTCTGGACCACAACAAAAGCAGTCGCCTCCAAACCAAGACCAAGAGCCTGGGCAACATAGTGGATGACTCCACGCCGGTCACCAAGAACTCAATCAGCAAGGTGGAAAACAAGCTTCAAGCCAGGACCAAAAGCTTCGTTGCACCCCCCACTAAGACCCCAAAGATTGAGCCCAGCTCTGGAAAGGTCAAGGAGGTGGTCAGGAGGCTGAACAGTCTAACTGACGGGACGCCGGAAGCTAAGGCCGTTAAAGACATCTCCAAAAGTACCATGGACTTGTCCAAAAAGTGCAGCAAAATACCCGTAAAAACCAACCTGCGTAAGTCCTTCGAAAGTACTCCGTGCGGTCTGAACACTTTAGACCGGAACACGAGCAGTACCACCAAAAAGGGTACCACCAGTTTGAACGGCAGGTTCACCAAGAGCGTCCACAATTTGGCTGCCAAGCCTTTGGTCAAGGACAAGGGGTTGGGCAAAAGCGTCCAAAACTTGAACAAGTTGGACACTAAATGTAGTACCACCAGGTTATCATTACCAGCTAAGAACGTTCAAAAACCCGTGACCAAGGAGAGGAAGAGAGACTTCGTAGCTCCGGCCAAACCTCCAGAAACTAAAAAGAAGTTGGAGCCCAAAAAGGTGGACAAACCTAAGGCCCCAACGAAGGTGGCCAAGAAGCCTGAGGTGGTGGAAAAGAAGGTGTCCAAAGGACTCAAAGACAAGGTGGAGCAATTCTCTTGTCCGCCCGAAGACCCGGAGCCCGAAACGTTCGTGGTACTAAAAAAACCTTCGGAGGAGTTGGTGAAGAACGTGGTGGACAAGTTGGAGCAGGACACCTTCGCCAAGCACAAGCACAGCTTCGAGCCCAAGTTCGTGGGCCAGGACAAAATCCACGTGGACATCGACTACATCCTGGACATGAAGCCCAAGAAGTTCGTGGCCAACATCGTCAACAAGTACTCCACCACGCCCAAGCGCGAGGGCTTCCAGGACATACGCAACAAGTTCGAGAACTTCGACTACGGGCGCAAGTTCGACTACACTTCCGACGAGAATTCGGACGACTCGGGCAACATCTCCAACGAGATCGAGCTGGAGATGGACTGCGACTCGAGTTCCTCGGTCAAAACTGACAGCATCGACGAGGTCGATCGTGCCGCCGGCAAAAGCGAGGTAAAACAAAACGTAACGACGCCACAGTTGGGGAAAGTAAGCGCAGAATTTAATTTTCATAATTTAAAATACGATTAACATTATTTTTATGGACAAAATCGTCGAGATGACCCACTGAAACGGGCACAGATAAAACGCCGAGCGAACACAATGGAATGTTACCGATTTGCATTCGTCCGTTTTAATTGGATTCTCTTAACCATTTTAATCATTGTTCCGTGTTCGTTCCTAATTTGTGGCTTGCTTTCCAAATGGTCGTACCTTTTGATGCACGAACTGGTCTCGGAACCTTCACGCCCAAAACTCGATTATTGAGCGGCCAATTGTTGTTCGACATTCCGTTTATTGTTGCCAGTTCACACTGTGGTGTATGTTTAATACATTTTTTGTCGTTTCATTCCATCTCGGGAAGTTAAGAACCTACTTGAATTGAAACGCAGGAAACGGTACTGAAAAAACACTCATAATTAAATGGTACGAATGGTGAAGCAATCGTAAGGGAATATCACTTGGAAAACTTAATCTAATCTCATTAACTTAACCGATGATTATAATTTACATTTTATAATTGGGCGCGAGTTTCCCATAAAATAACGAAGAGATTTGCATCTGGTAATTGTTAATGGGGGGGTATTGGGAAAATGAACTATAAAGTAACGACCTCATGGTAATTTTTTTTTTCTTCTGTCATTCGACGACGGTAAAAACAAACCGGGTCGTGAAATTATCTGTTTTAGAAACCAATATCAAAGTGCTAATTACAAATTTAAATTATATGCTGGATAAAAGAACGGAGAGCAAAAAAAGTCGGGATCAAAGCGAAAGGACTGCAATTAATTTAAAGCAATAAATACAAGTGCGTTAAAAAATGATATTTATTTGTCAAAATTTGTAGAAGCAACAGTAAAATTATCACTTTCATATTTAAAATTGTTATTTTCATATTTAAATTGTCATTTGACATGATATTTTCATTTTAAGAATTGTCATTTTTATTTTAAAATTATTTATAAAATTGATATTTTCACCATTAATTTTTTTATTTAAAATGTCTTAAAATTTGTCATTTCTAGTTAAATTAATAATGTTTATACTTTTAAAATTAATTAATTAAAAATTGTCTTTTCTCTTTAAAATTGTTGTTTACCTCTTAAAATTCTCGTTTTCAAATTTGTCTTTTCCACTTTAAAATTATTGTTTATACCTTTAAAATTATTGTTTTCATAGTTAAAATATCCCTTTTATTTTAAAAATGTCTTTTCCTCTTTAAAATTGTTGTTTACTCCTTTAAAATTGTCGTTTTCATCTTAAAAATTGTCTTTTTTATTTCTTAAATTGTTATTTCTTATTTAAAATTCCCGGTATAACTTTACAATTATTGTTTTCATTTGTAAAATTGTTATTTTCATAATTAAATTTGCCAATGTCTCTTTCATCTTAAAATTTGTCTTTTTCACTTTAAAATTATTGTTTATACCTTTCAAATTGTTGATTTCATATTTAAAATGTCTCCTTCATTTTAAAAAGTGTCTTTTTTTCTTTAAATTTGTTGTTTACACCCTTAAAATTATCGTTTTCATATTTGAAATAACACTTTCATCTTAAAATTTGTCTTTTTTATCCATTAAATTGTTATTTCATCTTTGAAATTATTGTTTTCATTTGTAAAATTGTTATTTTCTCCATTAAATTTGTTATTTTTGTATTTAAAATGTCTCTTTCTTTTTTAAAATTGTCTTTTTCTTTTTAAACTTGTCGTTTACACCCTTAAAATTGTCGTTTTCATATTCCAAACATTGACACATTTATTTTAAAAATTTTCTTTTTTTATTCCTTAAATGGTTATTTAATATTTAAAATTCTCGGCATAACTTTAAAATTAATGTTTTCATTTGTAAAATTGATATTCTGAACATTAAATTTGTCATTTTCATATTTAAAAAGTCTCTCTCATTTTAAAATATTTCTTTTTCAATTTAAAATTATTGTTTATACCTTTAAAATTGTTGTTTTCCTATTTAAAATGCCTCTTTCGTTTTAAAAATTATCTTTTTCTCTTTAAATTTGTTGTTTACACCCTTAAAATTGTCGTTTTCATATTCAAAATGACACATTTATCTTAAAAATTGTCTTTTTTATTCCTTAAATGAATATGGTTATTTAATATTTAAAATTCTCGGTATAACTTTAAAATTATTGTTTTCATTTGTAAAATTGTTATATTTAACATTAAATTTGTCATTTTCATATTTAAAATGCCTCTTTCATCTTCAAATTTCTCTTTTCTAGTTTAAAATTATTGTGTATACATTTAAAATTGTCGTTTTTATATTTAAAAAATCTGTTTCGTTTTAAAAATTCTCTTTTTCTCTTTAACTTGTTGTTTACACTCTTAAAATTGTCGTTTTCATATTCCATATGACACATTTATTTTAAAAATTGTCTTTTTTATTCCTTAAATGGATATTTCATCTTTAAAATTCTCGGTATAACTTTAAAATTATTGTCTTCATTTGTAAAATTGTTATTTTTAATATTAAATTTGTCATTTTCATATTTAAAATGCTTCTTTCATCTTCAAATTTTTCTTTTCTAGTTTTAAATTATTGTTTATACCTTTAAAATTGTCGTTTTTATATTTAAAAAATCTGTTTCGTTTTAAAAATTGTCTTTTTCTCTTTAACTTGTTGTTTACACTCTTAAAATTGTCGTTTTCATATTCCAAATGACACATTTATTTTAAAAATTGTCTTTTTTATTCCTTAAATGGATATTGCATCTTTAAAATTCTCGGTATAACTTTAAAATTATTGTCTTCATTTGTAAAATTGTTATTTTTAATATTAAATTTGTCATTTTCATATTTAAAATGCTTCTTTCATCTTCAAATTTTTCTTTTCTAGTTTAAAATTATTGTTTATACCTTTAAAATTGTCGTTTTTATATTTAAAAAATCTGTTTCTTTTTTAAAAATTGTCTTTTTCTCTTTAACTTGTTGTTTACACTCTTAAAATTGTCGTTTTCA
The DNA here is from genome assembly GCF_024364675.1 of Aethina tumida. Lineage (NCBI taxonomy): Eukaryota > Metazoa > Arthropoda > Insecta > Coleoptera > Nitidulidae > Aethina > Aethina tumida. Next base: position 14,776,504 of record NC_065440.1, on the reverse strand, counting down.
CATTCCAAATGACACATTTATCTAAAAAATTGTCTTTTTTATTCCTTAAATGGTAATTTTATCTTTAAAATTCTCAGTATAACCTTAAGATTATTGTTTTCATTTATAAATTTGTTATTTTCAATATTAAATTTGTCATTTTCATATATCAAATGTCTCTTTCATCTTAAAATTTGTCTGTTCCAGTTTAAAATTATTGTTTATACCTTTGAAATTGTCGTTTTTATATTTAAAAAGTCTGTTTCGTTTTAAAAAATTGTCTTTTTCTCTTTAAACTTGTTGTTTACACCCTTAAAATTGTCTTTTTTTATTCATTAAATGGTTATTTCATCTTTAAAATTATTGTTTTCATTTGTTAAATTGTTATTTTTCACCACTAAATTTGTCTGTTTCATATTTTAAATGTCTCTTTCATTTTAAAATTTGTGTTTTCCAGTTTAAAATTTATGTTTAAATATTTAAAATTGTGGTTTTCACGTTTAAAATTGTCTTTTTCACTTTAAAATGGTTGTTTACACCTTTAAAAATGTAGTTTTTATATTTAAAATGACCCTTTAATATCAGGAAATGGTTAAAATGTAAAAGTGTAAAATTTTAAAAATTGTCCTTTACACGTTTAAATTGTCATTTCATCTTTAGAATTGTCGTTTACACCTTTAAAATTATCTGTTTCATCTTCAAAATTGTTTTCCTATAAAGCATTCCGAACTTAATTAAATTGTTTCTTCTTGTTCCAGATCTTCTTCCGCAACGGAGTGATCTCCCAGCTGGAGTCCCAGCGAGACGAAAAACTGGCCGGCATGGTGGTGAACCTGCAGGCCCGCTGCCGCGGCCACTTGGCCCGGAAACGTCTCGAAAAACGCAAACTGCAAGACCTGGCCGTGCGCTGCATCCAGAGGAACGTGCGCAAGTTCATGCTGGTCAGGGACTGGCCCTGGTGGCGTCTCCTGGTGCGCGTCACCCCGCTGCTCAACGTGCACAGGACCGAGGAGGAGCTGCGCATCAAAACGGTGAGTCGTTTGTTATTATTATGTATTTATTTTTTGTTACGTATCGGTTCGATTCGCGGAATGTAGCCCGCAACACCGATGCCCGACGTTTAAGAAGACCCCCTTGGGCATTGACCTAGTGACGAGAGGCGAGCCGCGTTTCGTTCCACTAATAAATAATGAACCCGTACGCCGGGCAAGAAGAACACAAGGTGTCGACGATTAATTCATTTTTTTTTCTTTCTTCTTGTTTTCGCATCGGATTGGACGGTGGCCAAGATGTATTTCGGTCGTTCGAGTGGTTTTTGTATCAAGGGGCACTCGATTCATTGATTGAAAGAGTGTGGTGTCAATGGTCTTTATGTTACCAAAGATTTTTATTTATAAAATTGTTTTATTTATCAAAATTATCATTTTCATATTTTAAATTGTTATTTTTATTTATTTTATTTTTCAACTTAAAAATTGTCTTTTGTTTTTAAAATTATCGTTTCATATTAAAACTTATTATAATTATCATATTATTAAATTGTCATTTTCACCCTTTCTTTTTAAAATTTTCATTTTCGTTCATCAAAATTGTCATTTTCACTTTAAAAATTATCATTTTTTTATTTATTATATTATAATTTTCTTATTTTAAATGGTCATTTTCAGCCTAAAAATGTCTTCTACTTTTAAAATTATCGTTTCATCTTAAAAATTTATCAATTTACCATTAAATTATCATTTTTATTTATCAAAATTAATTTTTATTTAACAAAATTGTCATTTTCATATTTAAAATTATTGTCCTTATTTATTTAATTATATTTTTCATCTTTTAAATGGTCATTTTCAGTTTAAAAATTGTCCTCCGTTTTTGAAATTATTGTTTCATCATTAAAATTTGACAATATACCTTTAAATTACCATTTTCATTTATCAAAATTGTCATTTTCGTATTTAAAAATATTGTCTTCTGTTTTTAAAATTATCGTTTCATCTTTAAAATCTGTCAATCTATTTTTAAATTATCATTTTTATTTATCAAAATTGTCATTTTCAGTTTAAAAATTGTCTTTTGTTTTTAAAATTATCGTTTCATCTTTAAAACCTGTCAATCTATTTTTAAATTATCATTTTTATTTATCAAACTTGTCATTTTCATATTTTAAATGGTCATTTTGAGTTTAAAAATTGTCTTCTGCTTTTAAAATTATCGTTTCATCTTAAAAATTTGTCAATTTACCATTAAATTATCGTTTTTATTTATCAAAATTAATTTTTATTTAACAAAATTGTCATTTTCATATTTAAAATTATTGTCCTTATTTATTTAATTATATTTTTCATCTTTTAAATGGTCATTTTCATTTTAAAAATTGTCCTCTGTTTTTGAAATTATTGTTTCATCATTAAAATTTGACAATATACCTTTAAATTACCATTTTCATTTATCAAAATTGTCATTTTCGTATTTAAAAATATTGTCTTTTTTATTAAATTATAATTTTTGTATTTTAAATAGTCATTTTCAGCTTAAAAATTGTCTTCTGTTTTTAAAATTATCGTTTCATCTTTAAAATCTGTCAATCTATTTTTAAATTATCATTTTTATTTATCAAAATTGTCATTTTCAGTTTAAAAATTGTCTTTTGTTTTTAAAATTATCGTTTCATCTTTAAAACCTGTCAATCTATTTTTAAATTATCATTTTTATTTATCAAACTTGTCATTTTCATATTTTAAATGGTCATTTTGAGTTTAAAAATTGTCTTCTGCTTTTAAAATTATCGTTTCATCTTAAAAATTTGTCAATTTACCATTAAATTATCGTTTTTATTTATCAAAATTAATTTTTATTTAACAAAATTGTCATTTTCATATTTAAAATTATTGTCCTTATTTATTTAATTATATTTTTTATCTTTTAAATGGTCATTTTCAGTTTAAAAATTGTCCTCTGTTTTTGAAATTATTGTTTCCTCAATAAAATTTGACAATTTACCTTTAAATTACCATTTTCATTTATCAAAATTGTCATTTTCGTATTTAAAAATATTGTCTTTTATTAAATTATAATTTTCGTATTTTAAATGGTCATTTTCAGCTTAAAAATTGTCTTCTGTTTTTAAAATTATCGTTTCATCTTTAAAATCTGTCAATCTGTTTTTAAATTATCATTTGTATTTAACAAAATTGACATTTTCATATTTTAAATGGTCATTTTCAGTTTAAAAGTTGTCTTCTGCTTTTAAAATTATCGTTTTATCTTAAAAATTTGTCAATTTACCATTAAATTATCTTTTTTATTTATCAAAATTAAATTTTATTTAATAAAATTGTCATTTTCATATTTAAAATTATTGTCCTTATTTATTTAATTATATTTTTCATCTTTTATATGGTCATTCTCAGTTTAACAATTGTCCTCTGTTTTTGAAATTATTGTTTCATCATTAAAATTTGACAATATACCTTTAAATTACCATTTTCATTTATCAAAATTGTCATTTTCGTATTTAAAAATATTGTCTTTTTTATTAAATTATAATTTTTGTATTTTAAATAGTCATTTTCAGCTTAAAAATTGTCTTCTGTTTTTAAAATTATCGTTTCATCTTTAAAATCTGTCAATCTATTTTTAAATTATCATTTTTATTTATCAAAATTGTCATTTTCATATTTTAAATGGTCATTTTCAGTTTAAAAGTTGTCTTCTGCTTTTAAAATTATCGTTTCATCTTAAAAATTTACCATTAAATTATCTTTTTTATTTATTAAAATTCATTTTTATTTAACAAAATTGTCATTTTCATATTTAAAATTATTGTCCTTATTTATTTAATTATATTTTTCATATTTTAAATGGTCATTTTCAGTTTAAAAATTGTCCTCTGTTTTTAAAATTATTGTTTCATCATTAAAATTTGACAATATACCTTTAAATTACTATTTTCATTTATCAAAATTGTCATTTTCGTATTTAAAAATATTGTCTCATGTTTAAAAATGTCTCTTCGTTATAAAATTATAATTCTAAATTTAGAGTTTTTTCAGCTTTAAAATTGTCGTTTTATCTTCAAAATTATTGTTCTATCTTTAAAATTATGGGTTTCAATTATAAATATCTTATTTTTAAAGTTTAATCTTCAAAATTATCAGTTTTATTTATGTTATTTTTATTTTCATATTTAAAAGATTGTCTTCATGGTCGTATAAATATAGAAAGATAATCAACCATACTTACATAAAATTATTTATGTTATTGTTGATTTATCTTTAAAATTATTGTTTTAATCTACAGAATTGTCGGTTTCATATTAAAAATGGTCATTTGTTCATGGTTAACACATAAAATTCTGACTATATAGTTCAATTTGTGCACGATCCATCTATTGCATCTATGAAGGAATCGATGGTCTTAATGTTACCAAAGATTTATCACCGTTTCTTAAGATTTTTGCAAACTGAAGGGGGATCATTGGCCCCACGGCACACACGACCAGTTTTGAGTACGGCCATAAAATCGCCGCGACATCATTGAAAAAAAACACGATCCCCTGTTTGCCATATGGCATTGCGCGACATTCGATAAACCGCAATCGCGTACGGGTCGTACGAAACCACCGCGCACGGTACCGACAACTTTTTGTACCCATACGATTTTATTTTTTTTTTATGGTTTATTATTGTCGTTTTTGACCGCGTTCCAAATGCGTGTTTATAATATTTATTCTATTTTCGTGTGTGTTTGTTACGGATGACCATTCAAATTTCTAAAATAGCTGAGAAGAAATCATTTCTGTTTTTTTTTTTATGGCGTTTTTTACGCCAAACAAACAGTATCAGTGTCAAGGATGATTTTGTTGTCGCGTGGTGATCATGAATAAAACATTAAGAAGAGGTGATTAATCGCGCATTCCTCGAATTCGTCCGCGGCTTTGGTTTCGTGCATAATTTACACGGGGAAAACTGTTATATAACGAATTGACTGAAGGAGGAAACACTCCCGGGTAGAAAGGTCCAATAAATAAAGGCGAGACAAGTGATTTTTACTCGGTACAATTGACCCTGCCTGTATACGTACACTTTCACCGAATCATTTGCTGTGCCGTTGAACCTTTTGTGGGCTCGGCCGATTGGTTGCCCGAAAAAGTACCACCCGCAGCTCAATTTTTACGTAACTGATTGATGGGATCATTCTCGAAAATCGGCTTATTAACGATATGTGGAATTTTGTTCTAATGATATTTGACGCATGCGCAGTTAGATAAAGAAAGAGTTTTTTCAATGTTGGCACCTCTGATGGGTCTAAAATACAGTTGTCTTTAAAAATTACAGTATATGTTTGTTAGTACTTAAGAAATCAAAATCTAAATCAAAAACATGGTCTAATTTTAAGTAGTGAAACAAAAATTCACTTACTCAAAAGGTTAAGCCACAAAAATATATTTCTTACTAGTTCAAATATGTAGAATTTTGTTCTAATGAACTTTGACGCATGCGCAGTTAGATATAGAAAGTGTTTTATCAATGTTGGCACCTCTGATGGGTCTAAAATACAATTGTCTTTAAAAATTACAGTATATGTTTGTTGGTACTTAAGGAGTCAAAACCTGAATCAAAAACTTGGTCTAATTTTAAGTAGTGAAACAAAAATTCACTTATTCAAAAGGATAAGCCACAATAATATATTTCTTACTAGTTCAAATATGTAGAATTTTGTCATAATGAACTTTGACGCATGCGCAATTAGATAAAGAAAGTATTTTTTCAATGTTGGCACCTCTGATGAGTCTAAAACACAGTTGTCTTTAAAAATTACCGTATATGTGTATTGGTACTTAAAGGGTCAAAACCTGAATCAAAAACTTGGTCTAATTTTAAGTAGTGAAACAAAAATTCACTTATTCAAAAGGATAAGCCACAATAATATATTTCTTACTAGTTCAAATATGTAGAATTTTGTTCTAATGAACTTTGACGCATGCGCAGTTAGATAAAGAAAGTATTTTTTCAATGTTGGCACCTCTGATGAGTCTAAAACACAGTTGTCTTTAAAAATTACAGTATATGTACTTAAGGAGTCAAAACCTGAATCAAAAACTTAGTCTAATTTTAAGTAGTGAAACAATAATTCACTTATTCAAAAGGTTAAGCCACAAAAATATATTTCTTACTAGTTCAAATATGTAGAATTTTGTTCTAATGAACTTTGACGCATGCGAAGTTAGATAAAGAAAGTATTTTTTCAATGTTGGCACCTCTGATAGGTCTAAAACACAGTTGTTTTTAAAAATTACAGTATATGTTTGTTGGTAATTTAAGAATCAAAACCTAAATCAAAAACTTGGTCTAATTTTATGTAGTGAAATAAAAATTCACTTATTCAAAAGGTTAAGCCACAAAAATATATTTCTTACCAGTTCAAATATGTAGAATTTTGTTCTAATGAACTTTGACGCATGCGCAGTTAGATAAAGAAAGTGTTTTTTCAATGTTGGCACCTCTGATAGGTCTAAAACACAGTTGTCTTTAAAAATTACAGTACATGTTTGTTGGTAATTTAAGAATCAAAACCTAAATCAAAAACACAGTCTAATTTTAAGTAGTGAAACAAAAATTCACTTATTCAAAAGGATAAGCCACAAAAATATATTTCTTACTAGTTCAAATATGTAGAATTTTGTTCTAATGAACTTTGACGCATGCGCAGTTAGATAAAGAAAGTATTTTTTCAATGTTGGCACCTCTGATGAGTCTAAAACACAGTTGTCTTTAAAAATTACAGTATATGTACTTAAGGAGTCAAAACCTGAATCAAAAACTTAGTCTAATTTTAAGTAGTGAAACAATAATTCACTTATTCAAAAGGTTAAGCCACAAAAATATATTTCTTACTAGTTCAAATATGTAGAATTTTGTTCTAATGAACTTTGACGCATGCACAGTTAGATAAAGAAAGTGTTTTTTCAATGTTGGCACCTCTGGTGGGTCTAAAACACAGTTGTCTTTAAAAAATACACTATATGTTTGTTGGTACTTAAACCTGAATTAAAAACTTAAGTTAAGTTAAGCCACCGGTACACAATTTTTAATAATTACAATGGTTTTTATTTTTCATTTTTTAATATTCATAGAGTAAAACTGTGATCAAAACCATCAATATTTGATAGAATAGTCAAAAATAAACAAATTATTTTTGTCCCTAACAGAATTTTAATATGACGTTATCTCTATTATTTGTTTTGAGTATAACCTCGTAAAGTTTATGGCGCATGCGCAGTACAACTGATATTACCCTTATCTTCTGCGCATGCGCATCCGCACCCATCATTCCTTCATCACATCAATTTAAATTACTTTAAATAAATTGTCGTTACCGTTACCTAACGCCGACCATAATTCACGGCATTTAGTTTCGTAACGCACACATAAGACGGTCGAGTGGCAAGTGCCAATTATAGGACGGTTCATTTCGCATCTCGGAATTTCTCCTTTGCTTTCTCTCCATCGCAAGGCACACCGCGCACCTTTTTCGGCGGCGCCGGATCCCGACGAAAGCGCACCCGGGTTGCTTGCGCAACCGGTTAATTACCCGTCCGGATAATTTTTTATTTCTCTCCTTAAGCCACTTTAATTGCACGAGGAAGAGGCACCTTCCGAACGGCCGCATTAACATTCCCGTGGCGTCGCCGGCGAATTTTTTATTCGCCGTTTTATAATTTCATCCGTTCGCTCGCGCCCATAAATTTCGATCCGGTCTCCGCTGCTTTTCAATATTTACATTTTATCCGCGAGAAATAAATCGACTAGAAAGTAAATTTCTCCGTGGCGACGGTGCACACACACACTCTGTTACACACACATACGTTTGGCCGATGTGGATTTACTGTTACGGTTCAAAAGGACACAGCCGGGCGGCCCGTGCGGCCGTCAATTGCGATTCAATTAATAATGCTAATTGTGTTTAGTTGAGCGTGCATAACTGAAAGTTATTTCAATGGTCGTTTTTGGTTTTTCTGTTTGCAGGAGGAGCTGGAAACGCTCAAGGCGAAACTGGACAAGGTGGAGACGGAGAGGACGACACTGAAACACGAGAACGACAAGCTCGAAGCCAAGGTACTAATTGTTTTCCTTTAATGCGTTAGTTTTGTTATGTTGGTGCGTTTTGTTAATGCACAATTGTTTTATAACCTGTTGCAAAACAGTTAATGCACCTGCACTATGAAATAAGAAGAGTAATCATCATAAATTTGCCGATTTTGTAATTACAACTCTCTTTACATTCTTTAAATTGTTGCTATAACCTTTTGAGTCGTCATTTTCAACACTAAAATTATCTTTTTCATATTTATAATGGAAGTTTTCATACTTAAAATACTTTATTTAGCTTTAAAATTGTCGTTTTCATTTTTAAAACTGTCAATTCAATATTAAATCAGTCAATTTTAAGATTAAATTTCACAATTTTTTATTCAAAGTTGGTGTTTTATTCTGAAAATTGTTACTTCAACCTTCTATAATTGTCATTTTCAACTTTAAAACTGTCATATTAGTATTGAAAATATCATTTTCATTATTGAAATATTTATTTTCATGCCAAAATCGACGTTTTTATATTTCAATTCACGATTTAATTTTAAATTTGTCGTTTTCATTTGTAAAATTGTCATTTTCACATTAAATCTGTTAATTTTAAATTGTCGTTTTCATTTGTAAAGTTGTCAATTCAACATTAAATCGGCCAATTTTAAGATTAAATTTGACAATTTTGGATCCAAATCTGATAATTTATTCTTAAAATTGTCGCTGTAATCTTTTAAATTGTCATGTTCAACTTTGAATCTGTCATATTAGCATCGAAATTGTCATTTCTATTATTAAAATAGTGATTTTCATATTAAAATGAACGTTTCCATGTTTAAAATTCTCCATTTAGCTTTAAAATTGTCGTTTTCATTTGTAAAATTGTTAATTCAACATTAAATCGGCCAATTTTAAGATTAAATTTAACAATTTTGGATCCAAATCTGATGATTCATACTTAAAATTGTCGCAGCAATCTTTTAAATTGTCATTTTCAACTTCAAAACTGTCATATTAGCATCGAAATTGTCATTTTTATTATTAAAATAGTTATTTTCATATTAAAATAAACGTTTTCATGTTTAAAATTCTCGATTTATCTTTAAATTTGTCGTTTTCATTTGTAAAATTGTCAATTCAACATTAAATTAGTCAATTTTAAGATTAAATTTGACAATTTTGGATCCAAAGCTGATGATTCATTTTAAAATTGTCGCTGCAATCTTTTAAATTGTCATTTTCAACTTCAAAACTGTCATAGCATCGAAATTGTCATTTTCATTATTAAAATAGTAATTTTCATATTAAAATAAACGTTTTCATGTTTAAAATTCTCGATTTAGCTTTAAAATTGTCGTTTTCATCTGTAAATTTGTCAATTCAACATTAAATCGGCCAATTTTAAGATTAAATTTGACAATTTTGGATCCAAAGCTGATGATTCATTCTTAAAATTGTCCCTGCAATTTTTTAAATTGTCATTTTCAACTTCAAATCTGTCATAGCATCGAAATTATCATTTTCATTATTAAAATAGTCATTTTCATATTAAAATAAACGTTTTCATGTTTAAAATTCTCAATTTAGCTTTAAAATTGTCGTTTTCATTTGCAAATTTGTCAATTCAACATTAAATCGGCCAATTTTAAGATTAAATTTGACAATTTTGGATCCAAATCTGATGATTCATTCTTAAAATTGTCGCTGTAATCTTTTAAATTGTAATGTTCAACTTTGAATCTCTCATATTAGCATCGAAATTGTCATTTCCATTATTAAAATAGTTATTTTCATATTAAAATGAACGTTTCCATGTTTAAAATTCTCGATTTAGTTTTAAAATTGTCGCTTTCATTTGCAAAATTGTCAATTCAACATTAAATCGGCCAAGATTAAATTTAACAATTTTGGATCCAAATCTGACGATTCATACTTAAAATTGTTGCTGCAATCTTTTAAAATATCAGTTTCAACTTCAAAACTGTCATATTAGCATCGAAATTGTCATTTTCATTATTAAAATAATCATTTCCATATTAAAATTAACGTTTTCATGTTTAAAATTCTCGATTTAGCTTTAAAATTGTCGCTTTCATTTGCAAAATTGTCAATTCAACATTAAATCAGTCAATTTTAAGATTAAATTTGACAATTTTGGATCCAACGCTGATGATTCATTCTTGAAATTGTCGCTGCAATTTTTTAAATTGTCACATTTAACTTTAAAACTGTCATATTAGCTTTGAAATTGTCATTTTCATTATTAAAATATTTCTTTTCTTATTAAAATGGACGTTTTCATATTTAAAATTGTCATTTCAACGTTAAATCAGATTAAATTTAATAATTTTGGACTCAACGTTGGTGTTTCATTCTTAAAATTGTCGCTGCCATATTTTTAATTGTCATTTTCATTATTAAAATATTTATTTTCATATTAAAATAGACGCTTTCAAATTTAAAATTTTTGACTTAGCTTGAAAATTGTCGTTTTCATTGTCATTTCAACATTGAATCTGTGGATTTTAAGATTAAATCTGACGATAACTATCGACCCATTTATGAAATAAATCATTTCCAAATACTGAAGCCACAGTTAGTCAATTACTAAGAGACTGAGAGATAAAAAAATTAATCAAATGTACCGTTGGTCAGCGTCCCAAAACGTTGCGTAATTGAAAAGCAGGCGCCGAAAACGCACTCGATTGCCCCCAAACCATTTAACTCGGGACAGGAAGCGCAAATGGAACGCGTCATCCCTTAAATGGCATCTTGACCCCGACAAAAACGGCAACACCTCGTTTTTTTTTCGTTTCGTTTCATCATATTCTCGTTTACGTAAACGTTAGACGTGCATCCACGAATCGGCCGAACTGTTAATGGATTCCTGAACGGAAAAAAGTCGTATGAAAAATTTCAGTAAACGTTCGAACAAACTGTATCGTCAACTGTTCGACCGATGTTCACAGTTAAAAATTGCAAGTGTGCGATACGAATTCACCTTGGAAGGTTTAATAAAGACGCTAATATCTTAATTAATGCGGTTTTGCGCCAATCAAATGTGAAATAATTTCCTGTGTTAATCGAAGACGTGCACAAAAACGTTCCAGCGTAATCAACGTAATTATATTTAACGACAATTGCGGAAATTTAATTTTAAAATTGTCGTTTCTTTGATATTTTCATATTGAATTATTTCTGTGGACATTAAAATGTCATTTTTAGTATAAAAATTGTCTTATTATTATTGAAATTTTATAATTGTATAGTAAAATTATTGTTTTCAACATTAAATTTGTCGTTCTCCTTTTGAAAACGTCATTTCATTTAAAATTGTCGTCATATTTTTTTAGCAATAAAGTAGTTTTAGCAATAAATAGTCGATTTCAATTTTATAATTATTGATTTAACTTTGTCACGTAATTGTTGAAAACCGTCGATTTTGACTTAAAATTGTCATTTTCATTATTAATTATTCTTATTTTCATGTTTGAAATTGTCTATTCCTTATTATTTTCGTATGGAACTGTTTCTATAAAATGTAAAATGTCATTTTCAGTATAAAAATTGTCATGTTATTATTGAAATTTTAGTATTTTAAAGTAAAATTATTGTTTTTAACATTAAATTTGTCGTTCTCCTTTTTAAAACGTCATTTCATACTTAAAATTATCGTCATAATCTATTAAAGGGACAGTTTTAACAATAAATAGTCGTCTTCAGCTTTATAATTATTGATTTAATTTAAGATTGTCATTTTCATGTTGGAAACGGTCGATTTCTTCTTAAAATCGTCATTTTCTTTATTAAAATTGTCCTTTTTATGATTGAAATTGTTTATTCCTCATTATTTTCGTATCGAACTGTTTCTGTAGAATGTAAAATGTCATTTGCAGTATAAAAATTGTCATATTATTATTGAAATTTTAGTATTTTAAAGTAAAATTATTGTTTTTAACATTAAATTTGTCGTTCTCCTTTTTAAAACGTCATTTCATACTTAAAATTATCGTCATAATCTATTAAAGGGACAGTTTTAGCAATAAATAGTCGTCTTCAGCTTTATAATTATTGATTTAATTTAAGATTGTCATTTTCATGTTGGAAACGGTCGATTTTTTCTTAAAATCGTCATTTTCTTTATTAAAATTGTTCTTTTCATGTTTGAAATTATCTATTCTTCATTATTTTCGTATCGAACTGTTTCTATAGAATGTAAAATGCCATTTTCAGTATAAAAATTGTCATGTTATTATTGAAATTTTAGTCTTTATTAATTATTATTTTCAACATTAAATTTGTCGTTCTTCTTTTAAAAACGTCATTTCATACTTAATTTTATCGTCATAATCTATTAAAAAGACAGTTTTAGTCGTCTTCAGCTTTATAATTATTGATTTAATTTAAGATTGTCATTTTCATAATGCAAACGGTCGATTTCTTCTTAAAATCGTCATTTTCTTTATTAAAATTGTCCTTTTCATGTTTCAAATTGTCTATTCCTCATTATTTTCGTATCGAACTGTTTCTATACAATGTAAAATGTCATTTTCAGTATAAAAATTGTCATATTATTATTGAAATTTTAGTATTTTAAAGTAAAATTATTGTTTTTAACATCAAATTTGTCGTTCTCCTTTTTAAAACGTCATTTCATACTTAAAATTGTCGTCATAATCTATTAAAGGGACAGTTTTAGCAATAAATAGTCGTCTTCAGCTTTATAATTATTGATTTAATTTAAGATTGTCATTTTCATGTTGGAAACGGTCGATTTCTTCTTAAAATCGTCATTTTCTTTATTAAAATTGTCCTTTTTATGATTGAAATTGTTTATTCCTCATTATTTTCGTATCGAACTGTTTCTGTAGAATGTAAAATGTCATTTGCAGTATAAAAATTGTCATATTATTATTGAAATTTTAGTATTTTAAAGTAAAATTATTGTTTTTAACATTAAATTTGTCGTTCTCCTTTTTAAAACGTCATTTCATACTTAAAATTATCGTCATAATCTATTAAAGGGACAGTTTTAGCAATAAATAGTCGTCTTCAGCTTTATAATTATTGATTTAATTTAAGATTGTCATTTTCATGTTGGAAACGGTCGATTTCTTCTTAAAATCGTCATTTTCTTTATTAAAATTGTTCTTTTCATGTTTGAAATTGTCTATTCCTCATTATTTTCGTATCGAACTGTTTCTATAGAATGTAAAATGCCATTTTCAATATAAAAATTGTTATATTATTATTGAAATTTTAGAATTTTAAAGTAAAATTATTATTTTTAACATTAAATTTGTCGTTCTCCTTTTGAAAACATCATTTCATACTTAAAATTGTCGTCATAATCTATTAAAGGGACAGTTTTAGCAATGACTAGTCGCCTTCAGTTTTATAATTATTGATTTAATTTAAGATTGTCATTTTCATGATGGAAACGGTCGATTTCTTCTTAAAATCGTCATTTTCTTTATTAAAATTGTCCTTTTCATGTTTGAAAGTGTCTATTCCTCATTATTTTCGTATCGAACTGTTTCTATAGAATGTAAAATGCCATTTTCAATATAAAAATTGTTATATTATTATTGAAATTTTAGAATTTTAAAGTAAAATTATTATTTTTAACATTAAATTTGTCGTTCTCCTTTTGAAAACATCATTTCATACTTAAAATTGTCGTCATAATCTATTAAAGGGACAGTTTTAGCAATAAATAGTCGTCTTCAGTTTTATAATTATTGATTTAATTTAAGATTGTCATTTTCATGATGGAAACGGTCGATTTCTTCTTAAAATCGTCATTTTCTTTATTAAAATTGTCCTTTTCATGTTTGAAAGTGTCTATTCCTCATTATTTTCGTATCGAACTGTTTCTATAGAATGTAAAATGCCATTTTCAATATAAAAATTGTCATATTATTATTGAAATTTTAGAATTTTAAAGTAAAATTATTGTTTTTAACATTAAATTTGTCGTTCTCCTTTTGAAAACGTTATTTTATACTTAAAATTGTCGTCATAATCCATTAAAGGGACAGTTTTAGCAATAAATAGTCGTCTTCAGTTTTATAATTATTGATTTAATTTAAGATGGTCATTTTCATGACGGAAATGGTCGATTTCTTCTTAAAATCGTCATTTTCTTTATTAAAATTGTCCTTTTCATGTTTGAAATTGTCTATTCCTCATTATTTTCGTATCGAACTGTTTCTATAGAATGTTAAAATGCCATTTTCAGTATAAAAATTGTCATATTATTATTGAAATTTTAGTATTTTTTATGTAAAATTATGGTTTTCAACGTTACATTGTCATTTTCATTTTTAAAATTGACGTTTTTATTTTTTAATTTAATGAAAAAAAAATTATTGGAAACATATACAAAAAAAACAGCAATCTTGAAACAACTTTCCCAGTTCACAAAACTGCAAGTGAATAACATAAATTCCCTCGTGAAATAATAAAGACGCTAATGTCTTAATTAATTCCGATTTGCGCCAATCAATTAGTATAATTTAAATGAAATTTCCTGCCTTAATCGACGCGACGCTCGCACAAAAACGATCAGCAGTTAAGTCTGGTTGATTTATTGTTTTTTTCTTTTTCTTTTTTTTTATTTGATAAACGACAACGTTCCAACGTAATCGATCTAATTAAATTTAACGACGATAACGGATCGGCTGCGATTTGGCCGCGGGGCGAAATCAGAAACATGCAAATCCACTCTTCGCCGTTTTAAGTTCATGTGCCGATTATAAATTTTCATTCTGGCAGTGTCTTCGTTGTTGTTGTTGGTCGTGCGGAAATTTGGAAAATTTTGGATCCGTTCCAACTGTTTTGTCTCTAATTATGCATAAAGCCGATGTTCTTTTCGGTCGCGGCCTGGAGATTAAAATCTCGGCCAAATTTTTAACGAGTGTGACATATTCTCGGTGACATAGATAGTAGAATACGTAGAGAGTTGTCGGTGATTAAAAATTCAGGCAAGAGTGTTGAATATATTTTAAATATCTTTAACATCACTCCAATATTTGATGAAGAAAGAAGTTACATTGTGAGATAAGAGGAAGAACTAACCGGGGATAGTATGAATGAAGTCACAAAGATTGGATTCAGTGGTAAAGATCTCGTATAAAAAGAAGCCTTTCTTCTTCTGTAAACCATTGGTTGGTAATTTCACGATCGGACAGAAAGCGACCTTGTATGTAAAACCTTCAAATTTAGCTCCAACAACTCCAGATAGTGCTTCGACTCCGGTTCATCCGTTTGGGTACTTCTACAAAGGAAAGTCTTGTCTCTTTTAAGTCAATAATTTGTCCTCCATCAAACTGACTTAGATGTGTGTGGCACAAAAACTCTTCGACAGACAAAATTTAAACTCATCACTGAAGAAGACCACTTCCAATTTCACATCCCAAAAGCTGTGGTTCTTGCCATCACTGTAATTTTTAAAGAAGGTGTTACAGTGTGAGAGGAAATACAAACTGAGGATGGTAAGAAAAGGGTTTCAAAGACTGGATACCACGACAAACATCTGGCATAGTAAGAAGCCTTACTTCTTCTGTAGATGGCTGGTTGGCAATTTCACGAATAGCTACAAAGTGACCTTGTAGAACAAAAATTCTAAGGCCTAACCTTCTTCAGATCTAGCTCCAACAACTCCAGACAGTGCTTCGACTCCGGTTCATCCGTTTGGGAACTTCTACAAAGGAAAATCCTGTCTCTTTTAAGTCAATAATTTGTCCTCCATCAAACTGACTTAGATGTGTGTGGCACAAAAACTCTTCGACAGACAAAATTTAGACTCATCACTGAAGAAGACCACTTCCAATTCCACATCCCAAAAGCTGTGGATCTTGCCATCACTGCAATTTTTAAAGAAGGTGTTACAGTGTAAGAGGAAATACGAACTGAGGATGGTAAGAAAAGGGTTCCAAAGACTGGATACCACGACAAACATTTGGCATAGTAAGAAGCCTTACTTCTTCTGTAGATGGCTGGTTGGCAATTTCACGAATAGCTACAAAGTGACCTTGTAGAACCAAAATTCTAAGGCCTAACCTTCTTCAGATCTAGCTCCAACAACTCCAGACAGTGCTTCGACTCCGGTTCATCCGTTTGGGAACTTCTACAAAGGAAAATCCTGTCTCTTTTAAGTCAATAATTTGCCCTCCATCAAACTGACTTAGATGTGTGTGGCACAAAAACTCTCACAGACAAAATTTAGACTCATCACTGAAGAAGACCACTTCCAATTCCACATCCCAAAAGCTGTGGATCTTGCCATCACTGCAATTTTTAAAAAAGGTGTTACAGTGTGAGAGGAAATACAAACTGAGGATGGTAAGAAAAGGGTTCCAAAGACTGGATACCACGACAAACATTTGGCATAGTAAGAAGCCTTACTTCTTCTGTAGATGGCTGGTTGGCAATTTCATGAATAGCTACAAAGTGACCTTGTAGAACCAAAATTCTAAGGTCTAACCTTCTTCAGATCTAGCTCCAACAACTCCAAACTGTGCTTCGACTCCGGTTCATCCGATTGGGAACTTCTACAAAGGAAAATCCTGTCTCTTTTAAGTCAATAATTTGCCCTCCATCAAACTGATTTAGATGTGTGTGGCACAAAAACTCTTCGACAGACAAAATTTAGACTCATCACTGAAGAAGACCACTTCCAATTCCACATCCCAAAAGCTGTGGATCTTGCCATCACTGCAATTTTTAAAGAAGGTGTTACAGTGTGAGAGGAAATACAAACTGAGGATGGTAAGAAAAGGGTTCCAAAGACTGGATACCACGACAAACATTTGGCATAGTAAGAAGCCTTACTTCTTCTGTAGATGGCTGGTTGGCAATTTCACGAATAGCTACAAAGAGACCTTGTAGAACCAAAATTCTAAGGTCTAACCTTCTTCAGATCTAGCTCCAACAACTCCAGACAGTGCTTCGACTCCGGTTCATCCGTTTGGGAACTTCTACAAAGGAAAGTCCTGTCTCTTTTAAGCCAATAATTTGCCCTCCATCAAACTGATTTAGATGTGTGTGGCACAAAAACTCTTCGACAGACAAAGTTTAGACTCATCACTGAAGAAGACCACTTCCAATTCCACATCCCAAAAGCTGTGGATCTTGCCATCACTGCAATTTTTAAAGAAGGTGTTACAGTGTGAGAGGAAATACAAACTGAGGATGGTAAGAAAAGGGTTCCAAAGACTGGATACCACGACAAACATTTGGCATAGTAAGAAGCCTTACTTCTTCTGTAGATGGCTGGTTGGCAATTTCACGAATAGCTACAAAGTGACCTTGTAGAACCAAAATTCTAAGGCCTAACCTTCTTCAGATCTAGCTCCAACAACTCCAGACAGTGCTTCGACTCCGGTTCATCCGTTTGGGAACTTCTACAAAGGAAAGTCCTGTTTCTTTTAAGTCAATAATTTGCCCTCCATCAAACTGATTTAGATGTGTGTGGCACAAAAACTCTTCGACAGACAAAATTTAGACTCATCACTGAAGAAGACCACTTCCAATTCCACATCTCAAAAGCTGTGGTTCTTGCCATCACTGCAATTTTTAAAGAAGGTGTTACAGTGTAAGAGGAAATACGAACTGAGGATGGTAAAAAAAGGGTTCCAAATACTGGATACCACGACAAACATTTGGCATAGTAAGAAGCCTTACTTCTTCTGTAGATGGCTGATTGGCAATTTCACGAATAGCTACAAAGTGACCTTGTAGAACCAAAATTCTAAGGTCTAACCTTCTTCAGATCTAGCTCCAACAACTCCAGACAGTGCTTCGACTCCGGTTCATCCGTTTGGGAACTTCTACAAAGGAAAGTCCTGTTTCTTTTAAGTCAATAATTTGCCCTCCATCAAACTGATTTAGATGTGTGTGGCACAAAAACTCTTCGACAGACAAAATTTAGACTCATCACTGAAGAAGACCACTTCCAATTCCACATCTCAAAAGCTGTGGTTCTTGCCATCACTGCAATTTTTAAAGAAGGTGTTACAGTGTAAGAGGAAATACGAACTGAGGATGGTAAGAAAAGGGTTCCAAAGACTGGATACCACGACAAACATTTGGCATAGTAAGAAGCCTTACTTCTTCTGTAGATGGCTGGTTGGCAATTTCACGAATAGCTACAAAGTGACCTTGTAGAACCAAAATTCTAAGGTCTAACCTTCTTCAGATCTAGCTCCAACAACTCCAGACAGTGCTTCGACTCCGGTTCATCCGATTGGGAACTTCTACAAAGGAAAGTCCTGTCTCTTTTAAGCCAATAATTTGACCTCCATCAAACTGACTTAGATGTGTGTAGCACAAAAGCTCTTCGACAGACAACCTCCAAAGAGTGTACACTTAAAATTGTGTTAAAATTGGACCACAAGATCTATGTGTTTTATTTTCTATGCCACTGACTATATTCCATTGGATGCTTGTTGTGTAAACATCGCCTGGATGTCGCAGCTCATTTCTCATCACTTGTTCTCTCACTTCACACTTCAGTAGATTGTCTCATGAATGCACAGATAAACAGTATCGACTCCATTGTTCCCCCTTCGTTTATCGCCAATTACATTGTTGTGAATCATTGTTTTATTCTCGTTAATCTCTATTTTTTTAAAATTGGATCAGTTTCAAGAAACATTATTATCATATAGTATATTATTATTATTAATCCCGCCTTTGGCACGGAACATCTGCAACACTCTAAATATAAAACAAACCGAGATGCAAATTACGTCAGCATCGCATCCATCATTATGGACCGGAAACGAAACCGATAAATATACGAGTTTTATTTTGATTTCCTTTATCGCATCGGCGATCCGGTGCGAGAGTCGGTGGCCAATTCGTATCTGAAACAGACGCCGATGTTTTATAATTAGCACGCGTGAACGTTATTAACACTGCGAAGTTTTCTGTCTATTTCACCGTGTTCTAATTAGTTTAATTCCCATGAATTAATAAATTATTTGCTCAGGCTATTTGTTCATTTATTTCAACACCAAAAAATGTATTTTTTATCTTGTTTTACTCATTAAAATTGTCTTTTTACTCTCAAAAATTCTTGTTTTACTCGTTAAAATTGTCTTTTTCAACATAAAAATTGTCTCTGTCTTTGAAATAGTCAAATTTATCATTTAAATTGTTATTTTCAAGATTGAAATTATTATTATTATTAATGTTTTAATTTTTATAATTTTAGTTATCATCATTTTAATCATTAAAATTTTGCTTTTCAACATTATAATTTATGTTTTTAACTTTAAAATGTAGTTTTGAACATTTAAATTATTATTTCCAATATTAAATTTGTTGTTTGTGCCTTTAAAAGTATAATTTTCAAATTTAAAATGTTCGTTTTTCCTTTAAAATTGGCATTTTACTCTTAAAAATTCTTGTTTTACTCGTTAAAATTGTCTTTTTCAACATAAAAATTGTCTCTATCTTTGAAATAGTCAAATTTATCGTTAAAATTGTCATTTTCAAGGTAAAAATTATTGTTACTAATGTTTTAATTTTTATAATTTTGGTTATCATCCTTAGAATTGTCTCTTTCACCTTAAAAGTTGTCATTTTAATCATTAAAATTTTGTTTTTCTACACTATAATTTACGTTTGTAACTTAAAAATGTAGTTTTGAACATTTAAATTATTATTTCCAATATTAAATTTGTTTTTTGTGCCTTTAAAAGTATAATTTTCAAACTTAAAATGTTCGTTTTTCCTTTAAAATTGGCATTTTACTCTTAAAAATTCTTGTTTTACTTTTTAAAATTGCCTTTTTCAATATAAAAATTGACTCTATCTTTGGAATAGTCAAATTTATCATTTAAATTTTCATTTTCAAGGTTAAAATTATTGTTACTAATGTTTTAAATTTTATAATTTTAGTTATCATCCTTAGAATTGTCACTTTCATCTTAAAAGTTGTCATTTTAATCATTAAAATTTTGTTTTTCAACATTATAGTTTACGTTTTTAACTTCCTTTAAAATTGTCATTTTACACTTCTTGATTTACTCGTTAAAATTGTCTTTTTCAACATAAAAATTGTCTTTTGTTTATTTTCCAATATTATAATTTACGTTTTTATCTTTAAAATTATTATTCCATCTTAAATTAATTGTTAGTACCTTTAAAATATGGTTGTCATTTTAAAATATTCGTTTTTTCTTTAAAAATGCCAATTTATTCTTAAAATTTATTGATTTACTCATTTAAATTGTCTTTTTTGAACATAAAAATGGTCATATTTATTAATTAAAGTGTCGTTTACAACATTAAACTTGTTACTTTTAACCTTGAACCTGTTTAATGTTTTAAAACTAATATTAACATAGAAGTCGCAGTTTCAATTAAAACTTATGTTAAACAAGTGTCAAAACATCTCGAACGCAATACCTTTTTTTATATAAATAAACAGAGATTAAATTCGTACAGTGACCCATAGGTGGAAGGTGGCGTCGCGACGCCTTGCGCGTAGCGCAACCGGCGCACCCGAAATACATATAAATCTCAGTCGCCTCTCAATTTTTCCGGCGTCCGTCACGATGCACCTCGACCGCTAGCAAAATGCCGATATTCTATTCGGGCGCCGCGTCGCGGTACTCCCCGTACCTGGAACGCTATCCGTACGACCGCGACCGTCCCCTGTCCGCGTTGCCGCCGCCGGCGCCGTCGCGCCGCCTCACCAACGTGAAGCGCTCGTCGACCATGGCCGGCCTGGACGTGACCTGCGACAAAAAGCCCACCGTCTTCCAAGCCCGACCGTTGAAGAGTCTAACGGTGCTGAACGGCAGCAGGGAGGACCTGAGGCGCTCGCCCAGTGTGTGCAGCGACTATGGGTATGGGATTAGGAGCAGGAGTGTGTCCTCGGTGCCCATGCGGAGGATTTACCCCCAAACTTCTGCGTATTCGGACGTGGATGATTTGGAGGACAAGGAGGACTCGTCGGTGGTGTTCGACGCCAACTTGACCTTCGTTTTGGGCACCAAGTCGCAGATGAGGCAGAACCTGAACGTGGTGCCTGCACACCTGGACAAGGAGACGGCCAGTAACGCCCTGTCGCATAAAATATCCGCCTTCTTGAACAGGACGGATCATGTGATGGACGAGTGGAAGGCCATGGGGAGGAAAGATGACGACAGCCTCAGCCTCAGGTCGCAGAGGTACTTGGGCAGGTCGAGGAGCGCCACCAACATAATGATCAAGGGCTTTCAGTACTTCAGCAGGGCCAACTCCACAAGCAGGTCTTCAATGGCCAGGGAGTCTTTGTCGAGAGACTTCAACGACGACGCCACCGACTGCGACGAGGTACTCACCCAACAAGGCGTTGTTTATGTAATTGTTGACCTTGCGCAACTAACTGGGTTGGAAACAATTCGGCGTATTTATAGAGCGACAATTATTTCTGAACGTTCTTTCAATACTGCACCGTTTCGTCACAAAAAATAGGTTGAATGCAAAGTTATTTTGGACCGGCGGTATTTTTACTCCCGCACACGATGTGGCTGCGTTAATTTGTGTTGTTGACACTCAAAAACAATCGCTTTCGTTTACAGCTATCGGAAATGACGGCCGATTTGGCGGAGGAACACTCGACGGCCACGCTGGCGGCTGAAAGGCTGGATGCTGAGCAGTCGGAACGCATCAAACTGGAGAAGGAACTGTCGGAAGTCCAGCACAAAAACAAAGAGCTTCAACAGTCATCAGGTAATAATCGAGATTAATGTCATCAATTAGATCAATCAATCAAATTGAAATGTCTTCAGAACGTCTGGAGATGGAACTGCTGTACGCCAGGTCGGACCTGAACGGCATCGTCGAAGAGGAGGAGGAAGGCGAGGGCGAGGAAGTCTACAAGCAACGTTACGAACGGGCCCTAAGAGAACTGGAATTCACCAAGAGGCGTCTCCAGCAGCAGCACGAAGACGACCTGGAACAACTGGTCGGGTTGAAGAAACAACTCGAGAAGAAGGTGACTTGAAAAACCTGTTTAATTAAAAAACTGTGCATTGTTCTCACGGCTGTTATTTTTTTAGTTGGCCGACGCGTATGAGGAAGTCGAGGAACAGCGACAGGTGGTCGGTCAGTGGAAGAGGAAGGTCCAAAAATTGAACGGCGAAATGAATGATCTAAGGTTGTTGCTGGAGGAGCAGAGTGGCAGGAACAATTTGTTGGAGAAAAAACAAAGGAAGTTCGATTCAGAGACTCAGTTACTGCAGGATGAGTTGAAGAAGGAGAGGCAGAGCAAGGACCGACTAGCCAGGGAGAAGGAGGTGCTGATCGCTGAGAAGTACACGTTGGAGAGCAATTTGGCGGTACGTATCAGATAACACAATCTTATCTAACCATTACACAAATACAACATCAGAACAATTTATTGTGTCAACCACCTTAATCTAAAGTACACATTATAAAACACTAAAACTCATTAAAATTAGGTAAGAATATTCATTACCAGTCCATAATTTAAACAGCACGCATAAAATGTCATCTTTAACAACCTCACTAGTAAGTTTACTTAAATTATATAACAACCACTCCATTTGTTACTTAGGACACACGTCTGGAGCTGGAGCTGAACAATGAGAAGCTAGAGGCCCTCCAGCGGGAGTTCGACGAAGTAACCGGAGGCGGCAAAACTGAGGAAGAAGTGACGGTGCTGCGCAAACAGAAAATCGACTGCGAACGCCGCCTCCAAGACCAAGAGGAGGAGCTGGACGAGTTAGCCGGTCAGGTGCAACTTCTGGAAGCCGCCAAACTGAGGCTCGAAATGAACTTGGAGAGCATGCGTAAGGAGGCCAAAAAGGAGGCCCAGCAACGCGACGAGGAGTTGGAGGACATCAGATGCAACAACCAGAAGAAGCTCAAAGGTAACAACCACAACCACCATGTTGATTAAGTACTAATTTTGTTGTTTGTAGCATTGGAGATGCAACTAGAAAATGAACACGAAGAGAGGACGTTCCTGCTAAGGGAGAAGCACGAGCTGGAGCGTCGTCTGGCCTCAGCTTTGGAGAACGAAAGGTCCGACCGACAGGGTGAGGAACAGTTGGTGCAAAAGCTGAAGCGAGACCTGAAGCGCACCAAGGTGCTGCTGAAGGACACCCAGGCTCAACTGGAGCGTCAGAAGGCGGAAACGCCAGGCAAGAACATGATCAGACAGTTAAGAAACCAGGTGGAAGACTTGGAATATTCGAAAACGATAGCGGTGAAAGCCAAACAAAGTTTGGAGGCCGAGCTGCTGGAGACCCAGGGACAGTTGGAGGAGGCCCACAGATTGAAAAACGAGGCCGAAGACCGGGCCAACGGTTTGCTTAGAGAAAAGAGCGACCTGCAGACTCAGGTGGAGGAGAACGAGGAAGAGCTGGCTGAGGTTTTGAAGAAGTACAAGAGTACCGTGCAACAGATGTCGTTGGATCAAATGGCGCTTCAGGAGCAGGTTTCTTTGGTGTCTGAGCTGGAGGTGGAGAGGAACCAGCTTAAGGAACAACTTGCGGAGCTGACTACTAGGTTGGAGTCGGTGGAGAGTATGGGAGACGCGTCCAGTAATCTGCTGTTGAGGAGGGCTGAAATGAAGGTGAAGGAGCTGGAGTCGAAACTCGAGTTGGAGCAGACGACGAGGTCGAGGCTGGAAGTGCAGATTGCGAGGTTGAAGGAGGCGGTGGAGAAGTTGCAAGGGGAGGTCGCCACTTGCAGAGGAAAGGAGCAGCAGTCTCAGGATCAAGTGAGGAAGATGCAACGCACCGTCAGAGAAGTACGTACCTTGTCTTGGTTTGTGTTGTTTGAAGCTTATTTATGTTATTTACTTTTGTTTAGATTAAGGAGGAGTTGAATAAGAGTTTAGTGAAGGAATCAGAGGCTGTTCACAAGAAGAAGGAGTTGGAGAAGAGGTTGGAGGTGGCAGAAAGCGAATGCCAGACGTCGAGGACGGACTTGAAGCTGGCTTTGAAACGAATTGAGGACCTGCAGAATGCGATACAAGGCGAGATGGACGACAGTATTAGCGATAATTCCGACAGGTACTTCATTAACTTTTTACCACTCAATTGCAATCTTAATTAATGTTTTGTTGTCATTCCTTACAGCGAGCAAGACACTTACAGCTCAGATGAGTCTGTGAACACCTTCCTGGCGAACCACAAATCAGGCATCACCAAATCAGAAAAGTCTTCCAACGATCTTAGAAGGTAACTTATGAGTTAAAACACATTTCTTTTGTGTGTACATGTATGTTTTTTTTTACAGATTGTCAAACGCAAGTAGATCGAGTACTTCAAGCGCTTTAGGGAAGGACAACTCGTATACATGAGTGGCGGTGAACATCTGCAGGTCGTTGTCGTTGACGTTCTGCAGATCGCCGCCTTCAGATGAGGGCAATCCCGTTTGAACAGACCGAAAGACTGAGGACACGGAATCAAAACTGATCGAGAATAGTACTTATGATCAAACACGATGCGGACTATACTTTCTTGTTGGTGTTTTTGTTTACTGTTAGGTTTATTATTATTATTATTATTATTATTAAAATTATTGTTTAAATGAATTGATGCGTCCAGTGGGACGGACGACTGTAAATAAAATGATGAATTTGATTGTAATATATAGACGCTGTACGGTTTTTCTAGTAAGTTAATTTTTATAATGTATGCAAATAAACGAAGTCATATGTACCTTATTGTAGAAATTATTATGCTGACCTGTATGTAATATATATGTTGTGGTAATTAATATATTGTTTATTTAATAATTATTGCGTTTTATTTAAAACATCTTAAAAAACTTCTCAAAATTCATTCAAGAATTTAAATTGAAAATAAATAATAAAAATTTGAAACAAAATTTCTTTAAAATGTATCAGGATCACAGAAACAAGAGAAGGTGTTTTCCCGCCAAAATGTATCAGGCGCTACACACCTCCTCGCATTTCTGCTATCCCGATCCAAATTTTAAAATCTCTCAAAGTTCAATCAGAAACTTAAGTTGAAACAAAAATTTTATTAAAATGTATCAGGATCACAGAAACGAGAGGAGGTGTTTTCCCGCCAAAATGTATTAGGAGCAAGAGAAACATCCATAATGCTGTTACTAGCGACATCTATGTGCCAACTATAGCAACTAAGCAAAATACGTTACAGTGATTTGTGTTCGCCTCACGTTAACTCGACCTCCAGCCAACAGATGTCACTAGTATCATTGATTAAAGAAATTTTACGGATATTTTAGCTGTTTTACTAACTAATCCTCAGATGTCGCACGACAAAAATACGATGAATTTAATGTGGCTTTCACGACATAAATTCACGCGTTGCTACGACGAAAGAATGCAGACAATGCAAATGTAAATGAATAACGTTAGAGGTCGAAACTGTAATTAGACGATTTCTATTATTTACTGACACGTCACATTCTTAATTAACTTCAGTCTTGTTTTTACTTTTATATCTCATATGCGTCTTTATTTAATGATATCAATTTGTTTATTTATTTTAGGATATAGTAAATAAATAAAACAATAGAATGATTTATTAATATTTATTA
This sequence comes from Aethina tumida, assembly GCF_024364675.1. Lineage (NCBI taxonomy): Eukaryota > Metazoa > Arthropoda > Insecta > Coleoptera > Nitidulidae > Aethina > Aethina tumida. The sequence goes on along the minus strand of NC_065440.1, from coordinate 14,750,879 downwards.
TTACAATTATATATAAAATATTGTTGTGTGGCCTAATTAATTAACTAATTAATTAATTAAAAAGCATTACAAGTCGACAATTAACCCAGTAAACCAGCAACAATGCAAACGTTCTCGGAAAACCGACAATTAACGCCACCGTTCCCACACTTGTGCCCGCATTTCTCGGAACCCGACCATCACGGCCTTTGGGACCCATTAATACCATAAAATACCATCTGTCCGTTCTACCTGACCCTCTGTGGCAGTCGCGCGATCATATTGGCTGGACGGTCGGAGCAATCGCAACAATCTCCGCCTAGTAGCTCCGCCCACGATGTTCCGCATTGGTCTACGTTTTGAGGATTCCTTGCGAGGGGGCGTATGTAAATTTTGGGGTAACTGGGGGTGATGGGGTAAATTTGTTTATTGCTAATGGAAGACTATAGAAAGGACGTTGTTGTTGCCGAGTTTGGTTGATGTAGGTTGAATAGTTTGGGAATTGGGGACGATACAATGAGGGTTCTTTGTTCTCGATTTTAGTGCCTACAAAATTTACACTTTTGTGGCTTTCGTAGCTTTAAAGGATATTAATAACTTCCACATAGTGATGAAACATAAATAATATATTAGATAGAAACAAAGTACAATAAACTAATTATAATTTAATAAATTAACAATCAGGATTTAAAATTAAAAGCTTCAATAATTAAATATTAAATTTTCCTTTCAAAACACGTACGGACAATCCACACACAAATTAAGATAACAAAACGCTTAGTTAGTATCGCGGTTAGTTTCTAGAATAACATTTAAAGAGCCTCTCACAAAGTATATAATTGATTGTCCGTCCTTTTCCGACATGCGTCGTGCCTAATCGTTTTTTCTCTGTCGTTTTGTCGTTGTTATCGTATCGTCTGTGCGTCTTTTATTGTATTTGGCCAGATGGTCGAACGGATGTGGAGGCAAAAGTGTCGGTCGGCTTTCATGCATTCAGTAATTGGTATGTTACGAATTACAAATACAGATACTGATCTAGTTTTTTTATTATCCTCTTCGTTTGGGCGTTGATTAATGTAATTATGTGTTTTGTTGAGAGTAATTAAGTTAACAAGGTAATAATTAGTAGGCAAAGTTAAATTGTTAATATTTTTGTATTCAATTTATGAAGTTTAATTGTTTTATTTATCTTTTCTGTTGTCTTCAAACAAAAATAAAACTACAACATTTATTTAAATTTATTATTTTATTAATAGATTAAGAAAATTTCTAGTTATATTATTAATATTTTTGAACAGAAAATGTTCTGAATTATTTTATAAATTAGAATTGATGAAATTGAAGTTCTTCATTTAAACAGAAAGTAAAAACTAAAGATTTATTTAATTAAAATATATATTTCTAACATATTATAACAAATACTGTACTTACCTCTTACCTCTTGTTTTCTTTGCCTTTATTTAAATAATATAAATATAGAAATAAAACACAAAACTGATTTCAAATTTTTTAATCAAAATTTTGAAAATAATATTTTACAATCCTTACAATTTTAACTAGTTACATTTGCGTATATTACATTGTCGAATTGTTCACTATAACAATCAAATATTCAATATATCAACATCAACAAAATAAAAACAGGACTTCTGAACGCGCCAAGCAACAGTTCAAATTAATAAAGATTAATAATAATAATAATAATAAATTAAATTGAACAAACACAATATGCATATGTACAAAAAAAAATTCTTTGAAGAAAAAAACCTATGCGACACCCTGTTTACGCCTCAATCTCGCGTCCACTCAATTCTCCTTAATGTTCCCCAACAACTGGTTGTTGGGTTTGGGACTCAAGCTTTGCAAGTACGTCTCGTACTGGCTCCTGGTCAGCCAGTTTTGCTGCTGCTGCTGTTGCTTGTGCAGCTCGAAGTTGTTCAAGATGATGGCCTGCTGAATGGCCGCCATCTGAGTGGAGGGCGGCAAGCTGTAGCCGTTCTTCGACATGTTGGCCGACAGCTGCGCCAGGTTCTGAATGTGGTACTTTTCCAAAATTTGATTGGAAGTCAGCGACGTGCCGGGCGACGAGCCGGGGCTCTTGGTGGGCTTGGGCGAGGGGGTTTTGGTATTGCTCGGTGACGGCACGCGGAAGCGGTCCAGCGTGCCGGGTATGGGGGCGTACATGTGCTTTATCACGGGCGAGGATTTGGGGGAGTGATGGCGCGGCGAGTTGCGGGGGCTGCCCATGAAAATGGGCGACAAATTCTTGGGTATGGCCGAGGGCTTTGGCACGTCCGCGTTCTCCGACAGCTTGGGCGTCGCCCCGATCTCCTTTCTTTCGTTCTCCACCTTCACGGGCTTGGCTTCTTCCTCGTTCTCGGGCGGCAGCACTATGGATAGCTCGCCGGGGCTCTTCACGGGTGAGGTACCGTACCCGTTGAACTTGCCGGGGGACTTGGGCGAAGCCGCTGATACGTTGGGTTGCTCCACTTTGTGCGGGGGTGTAACTAGCCCCGACTGTGCCAACTTGGGCCTTTTATTGGCCTGCTCCACCGACACCGAGTAGGAAAATCCCAAGGCGGTTGAGTGCAGATTCTCAATCTGCTTGGGTACCACCGGGCTCTTTTCCTTAAGAGGCCTCGCAGGCTTTTGCTTCCTGTTAGTGGGAAGTCTGGGAATCGCCACCTTGGGGACGACTTCCTTCTTGACCTCCTTCGCCGCATCCTTCAGTTCGACCTCCATTTGGTTCCTCTTGCACAACTGGGACACTATTTCGGAGATGTTGCGCTTCTGCGTCGGCCCCGACAACAGTTCGTTGCCGCTGGTGTCCAGACCTTCACCCTTGCCGAACGACTTCTTCTTCAGGCTCTCCTCGAAAATTTTCTGGAAGCTCTGAGGTGACCTGGGGGTTATTTTAACGGTCTCCGTCTTGGAGGACCCCGTCAAGGCTTTGCTGATCTCGGGGATCGGAGCGGGTTGCGTCGGGTACTTGGGAACAGCCTTCACGGGGATCAAGAAGTTGTTCTTGGGGCCGGTGGTCTGCGACACGGTGGTTGAAGTGGGCAGCGTGCGCAGATTCTCCGTCAGACTCTTAGCGATGTTGGATAGATCCTCGTCGATTTTCTGGTCCGAATCTTCGTCGGCTTTCGGCTTATCCTCGTCGGTTTTAGTCTTCTCGTCAGGTATCTTGAGTATTTCGATGAAGTTCTTGACGGGGGGCGCCGGCACGGAGTTGCCCTCGTCCGAGTCCTTCAAGGTGATGGACAGGGAGCTGGGAATGGTGATTTTGCAGTTGCCGAAGAAATTTTGTAAGCTAGGCTTGGATAGCTTCGCCTTCTTGGCCTTGTCGTTTTTCACGGGACTAGAATTTTTGCGTTTGTTGGGCTGTTGGGGCTTCGAGGGTTTTTTGGCCGGCGTCGGCTTGCTAACCTCCTGGGGGATCTTGGGGATTAGGGACAGGTACTTCAAGTACTTTTGCTTCTCTTCGTCCACAGTCTTGGGGTCACCCATTTTTGACATGTAAGTTGTCAGTGATTCCACTGAAGGGATCGTTATTTGTTTGACATTGGTGGGCATTGTTTTGACGGTTTGTTTGATGAACTTGGTGGGTTCACCTTCTTTAGTCACCTTCTGGATCTTAGTGATGACTTCCTTGTTGTTGGTCCTGTTTAATGTGATGTTGGTCACAACACTCGTATTGCTGCGGACCTCAGCTGGTTTATTATCAGTCTTTTTCGTCTCAGTCTCACTATGGTTATTCAAACACACATCGTCTTGAGTAACGTTACACTTAACTTTGTCTTCTGAGACTTCATCTTTAACTTGGTCTTTGGTGTCTTTGGACACATTAACACTATCATCAGGAACTTTGACTTTTTCCACGAGCTTCACATCACAACCTTTAGACCCCTCCTTTACTTCCACCTCTTCAATTCGTTCCTTATTATCACTAACACTATCACATTTTTTCGCGTCTTGACTAGTTGGCACGCTCTCGGTCTTTGTGGCTTCTTCGTTATTATTGTTGATGATCGAGGCACGTTTCCTGGCCCTGTCCGAGTTGCTGCGTGACCTCACTGGAGTCTTAACAATCAGCAACGGCTCAGGTTGTTTGGTGGCATCGAAGTAGTCGAAACGTTCGGTCACCTTGTTGATGTCGGTGATGCGGAAGTAGAACGTCATCGGCTCGTTCTGCAATTCAATAAGGAATTTTAATAAAACAACCCTTCGATGCGATAGCAAATACATGCACCCCAACCAATAACTTACCCTTTTCCATGAATAAATATAGGCGATATCTATGAGGGTGTAATGGTCCGGTAGAGGCACTCGTTTGTACAATATATCAATCTGTAACCAAACAATCAGTTGTAGCTCAATGTTGGAGGTTATGGGGGGGGGGGGGGGCTTACATAAAACTTTGAGGTATCGACGCTGTACTTGTTCCTGACGAACTTCTTGAGCACTTCAATCCTGCACATGCCGGAGCACTGGAGGTACCGCTTCATCTGCGACTCCTCCACGTCCTGTTTGCTCTTCTCCGTCGCAACGGGAAGGCGTATGGCCCCGGGCGTCGAGTCATCTCTGCAACAAACCAAAATAATAACACCAACTGTGCAACGTGCGAGGGACAGAGAGCGCAACGAACAGAGACGGGTCGGGAAAGTCGGTTTAGCGGCGAGATCGAAAGGTCGGTCGTTGAGCGCACCGCGCGAGAGAGAGGCACGGGGGACGGCCACGACGACGGGCTCCCGTATTACGGACTACTTGTTCTTGTCGGCGTTACAACAAAAGCGGCACGGCACCGCGTGCGCTAATACCAGTTTTCTCGCGCAAAAATCATTGCGCGACAAAAGGGCCAAAGTGCACGCACAAAAGGGGGCCTAATACAATAAACGGCGCACATGTCGGGGGCACACGCCCCCCGCTTCCGGGACACCGAAGGCCCCTTCGTGGAACAAGACGCGGGTTTGTTCTCTGAAGAAAACCACACGAACAAACAGTCTTCCTTCCACTTAAAGGGTGAGGATTGACCCGTTGGACTTCAATATATTGATTTATTTTAGACTCTTTTGTTTCAATCATTTTTCCAGCTCATTGTTCTGGCTTTTTTGCCACACACATCGATTGATATCGTTTTGTTCCGTTATTACTCCTTTCTAATCCTTTTGTAGTCCGGCGTTTCCAATCCTCATTGTTCGTACCCGACATTTTATTGCTTTTTCATTCATTCACTCTTAATCTCTACCTAGCATAATTGTGGGAATACAATATGCACCTATTTATGGGTAGTCTGCCACAGAACGTCTCAGGCAACATCACTCCCAAATTGGAGTAAAAATCAGAGATCGCCCCCTCGAAAAATATTACGAACAAAAACGCACGCACGAAACCCATCGATCGACAATGACGACGGCGGCTGGTGACGTAGGGCGTCGCGTGGGAGAGCAGCGCCGCGACGCCAGGTGGTGTGACGTAGCCGCCGTTCGAGCGGGGGTTGCGAGGGGATTATATTACGCTCCCCCTACGCTGGCACAACAGGTTGCCGGCGGTCGAGTGATGCGACACGGTTGTCGTGTCGGCCGTTTTTCGGGGGGAAATCGCGTCTCGGGGGTTCGTTCAATTAAGATTGTTGTGTAATATGTTTCGAAAGTACTTGTACAAAGTACTAGAATATATAAAATACAATAGAGAATAATAAAGTCATATTAGTCAAAATGAAGTACCTCGGAGTGATCAAATTAAGATTGAAATCATTTTGAACAGTCAGTACTTGTACAAAAGTACTAGATTAAACAATCTGAATTGATACGATTTTAAAACAATAGATGATATTATTAGTTTTAAATGACAATTTGAAGTAATAATTTCCCTCGATGATTTTTATATTAATACAATAATTTTGGTCAATCAGAACTTGCTCAATGTACTAGAATAAAACAATCGTCATCGATTCAATTTAACGTGACATCTGTTCATAGGGGCAGTTAGTTAAATTAAGAATACAATAATTTTGATATGACAGTACGTGTTCAAAGTACTATAATCGAACAATCAATATTGATACAATTTAAAACAATAAGTGATATTAATTTTAGATGGCAATTTAAAATAATAACTTTTTTCGTCATTTTGGTGAGCCAGTACTTGCTCAAACTACTAGAATGAAACAATTGGCATTTATACAATTTAGTACAATATGTCACATCAATTTTGAGTAACAATTTAACGTAACATATGTTCACAATGAAGTTAAATTAGGGATATAATAAATTTGAAATGCTAGTACTTGTTCAAAGTACTAGAATAAAATACACAACATTGATACAATTTACAATGAAAAGTAATATTAGCTTTAAATAGTAATTTAAAGTAATTACTTTCTTCAGAAGTGTTTAAATTAAGAATATAATTATTTTGATCAGCCAGTACCCGCTCGTAGTACTAGAATGAAACAATCGGCATTGATACAATTCAGTACAATAAGTCAATCTAGTTTTAAGTGACAATTTAACGTAACATTTGTCCACAGAGGTAGTTAAATTAAGAATACCATTATTTTGGATAGACAGTACCCGTTTTAAGTACTAGAATAAAACAATCATCATTGATACAATTTAGAAAAATAAGTGATATTAGTTTTAAATGGCAATTTAAAGGAATAACATTTTTCGGGGGTGTTTAAATTAAAAATATAATTATTTTGGTAAGCCAGTACTTGTTCAAAGTACTAGAATGAAACAATCGGCATTTATACAATTTAATACAATATGTTACATCAATTTTGAGTAACAATTTAACGTAACATCTGTTCACAATGAAGTTAAGTTAGGGATATAATAAATTTGGAATGCTAGTACTTGTTCAAAGTACTAGAATAAAATACACAACATTGATACAGTTTAGAATAAAAAGTAATATTAGCTTTAAATAGTAATTTAAAGTAATTACTTTCTTCAGAAGTGTTTGAATTAAGAATATAATTATTTTGATCAGCCAGTACTTGCTCGTAGTACTAGAATGAAACAATCGGCATTGATACAATTCAGTACAATATGTCAATCTAGTTTTAAGTGACAATTTAACGTAACATCTGTCCACAGAGGTAGTTAAATTAAGAATACCATTATTTTGGATAGACAGTACCCGTTTTAAGTACTAGAATGAAACAATCGACATTGAATCAATTTAAAACAAAAAGTGATAATATTTTTAAATAGCAATTTAAGGTAATAACTGTTTAAATTAAGAATATAATAAATTTGGTCACCCAGTACTTGCCGTAGTACCAGAATGAAACAATCGACATTGATGCAATTTAGAACAATAAGTCATACTAGTTCTAAATGACCATTTAATGTAACAACTAATCGCTGTAAAATGTTAATGGGCTGCACTCCTTCAAGGGAGCTTTATCAAAAATTTTTCAAACATTTCCAAGTGCATAAAAGATGACGCACCGAATCACAATCATCGTGACTCCTCACTTTCCTTATCTGAAACCAGCCGACATCAATTAAGACGTATCGTCCGAACGACACCGCATCATTGTTCCAAAAAACAAATAATCCTTAATTGGCCAATTCATCATCTTCCGTACCTCCGGACTCCGGACACTTATCCGCCACATCGTCCAATTATGCACGGCCAAAAAGAACAAAGCCCAAAAAGCACGGAACGTACGTCGCAGGTGCGTAATCCGACCGGGCAAGTAATCCGGCGATTTTTCCCCGACGACTCGCTCTTGATCCTGTTACGTGTGTGAATGTGGAACGATTTCTTTCACCGCACGTCGAAACCATACGCGAAGGGGCTGAGGGAGGGGAGGGGGAGATCGGTGTGCCACATTCGGTGCGTCGATGCGTTAGAAAATTAATTGAACCATCAATTATCCTTGGTTGTTTTTTTTTTTCTTTCATTTTGTTGCAGTTTATGAAATCCACGATTGTCCGAGAGGAATATTTTACGGTTAATTAGCTATGCCGCCCCTTATCGCGTACGTCGATCCTCTCCTTTCAGTCGACTATTTATTAGTCGTGGCTCGGGGTCGTGGCGCGTCAGCTGTCATTTTTTTACACTCCTCCGCCTCGGAAACGTATCTCTTCCTCGGCTCGTAAACTCTTGGGAAACAGCTGCTACGCTCGCTTCCTTTTTCGTCGCATTTCGAATCGTGATTATCTGGCAACGTGTTTTTCATTGCCGAGTACCATTTCTATCATCTCAACTATTTTAATAATGCAATTACTTGAATTTTTAACAAGGTACTACATGTTGAGATATTTACTTGACTGGCCAAAATTAGGCAACGTGGCTAAATCATTTTTTTTTCATTTCCAGTACTACTTCCATCAACTCAATAATTTTAACAATTTATTCTAGTACTATGAGCAAGTACTGGATTAATCAAATACCCCGAAAGAAAGTTATTTGTTTAAACTAATATAACATATTGTTCTAAATTATATCAATTCATTCTAGTACTTCTATGAACAGGTACTGTCATTACAAAATGATTGTATTCTTAACTTAATACCCCTATGGATAGATGTCACGTTAAATTATCGCTTAAAACTACTGTGACATATTGTACAAATTGTATCAATCCCGCATGTTCCATTTTAGTACTTTGAGCAAGTACTGGTTGACAAAAATAATTTTACTCTTAATTTAAACATCCTAGAAGAAAGTTATTATTTAAATTGGCATTTAAAATTAATACCACTTATTGTACAAAATTTTAGCAATGTCGATTGTCTCGTTCTAGTATTTTGAACAGGTACTGCCATTCTAAAATGATTGTATTATTAATTTAAACATCTTTGTACGCAGATGTTACGTTAAATTGTCACTTAAAACTAGTATGAAATATTGTACTAAATTATATCAATTACGCCTGTTTCATTCTAGTACTTCGAGCGAGTACTGATTGACTAAAATGATTTTATTCTTAATTTAAACATCCTAGAAGAAAGTTATTAATTTAAATTGCCATTTAAAACTAATATCACTTATTGTACAAAATTTTAGCAATGTCGACTGTTTCATTCTAGTACTTTGAATAGGTACTGTCATTCTAAAATGATTGTATTATTAATTTAACCATCTCTGTAGGCAGAGGTTACGTTAAATTGTCACATAAAACTAGTGTGAAATATTGTACTAAATTGTATCAATGCCGCTTGTTTCATTCTAGTACTTCGAGCAAGTACTGATTGATCAAAATGATTTAATTCTTAATTTAAACATCCTATAAGAATTTTTTTAATTTAAATTACCATTTAAAACTAATATTACTTATTGTACAAAATTTTATCAATGTCTATTGTCTCATTCTGGTACTTTGAACAGGTACTGTCATTCTAAAATAATTGTATTCCTAATTTAATCATCTCTGTAGGCAGATATTACGTTAAATTGTCACTTAAAACTAGTGTGAAATATTGTACTAAATTGCATCAATGCCGCTTGTTTCATTATAGTACTTCTAGCCAGTACTGATTGACTAAAATGATTTTATTGTTAATTTAAACATTCTAGAAGAAAGTTATTAATTTAAATTGCCATTTAAAACTAATATCACTTATTGTACAAAATTTTAGTAATGTCGATTGTCTCATTCTGGTACTATGAACAGGTATTGCCATTTTAAAATAATTGTATTCTTAATTTAACCATCTTTGTAGACAGATGTTAGGTTAAATTGTCACTTAAAACTAGTGTGAAATATCGTACTATATTGCATCAATGCCGCTTGTTTTACTCTAGTACTTTTAGCAAGTACTGGTTGATCAAAATGATTTTATTCTTAATTTAAACATCGTAGAAGAAAGCTATTAATTTAAATTGCCATTTAAAACTAATATCACTTATTGTACAAAATTTTAGCAATGTCGATTGTCTCATTCTGGTACTATGAACAGGTACTGTCATTCTAAAATGTTTGGATTCTTAATTTAACCATCTTTATCGGTAGATGTTACGTTGAATTGTCACTTAAAATTAGTGTGAAATATTGTACTATATTATATCAATGTCGTTTGTTTCACTCTAGTACTTCTAGCAAGTACTGGTTGATCAAAATGATTTTATTCTTATTTTAAACATCGTAGAAGGCTATTAATTTAAATTGCCATTTAAAACTAATATCACTTATTGTACAAAATTTTAGCCAGGTCGATTGTCTCATTTTGGTACTATTAACAGGTACTGCCATTCTAAAATAATTGTATTCTTAATTTAACCATCTTTGTAGGCAGATGTTACGTTAAATTGTCACTTAAAATTAGTGTGAAATATTGTACTATATTATATCAATGTCGATTGTTTCACTTTAGTACTTCTAGCAAGTACTGGTTGACCAACATAATTTTATTCTTAATTTGAACACTCTCGAAGACAGTTATTACTTTAAATTATTATTTAAAACAAATAAAACTTATTGTCCTAAATTATATCAGTGTCGATTATTTCATTCTAGTACTCTGAATAGGTACTGTCATTCCAAAATGTTTGTATTCTTAATTTAACCATTCCTATGAACAGAAGTTACGTCCAATTTTCACTAAAAACTTGAAAACGTGGATGAATGATATTTTTATTTCGTGTTATCAACAATTTTGATAACGCAACATGGTACTACATGTAGTAATATTTAATTGACTGATAAAAACTTGAATGGGCCTTTAGATCCAACAAATTGTCCAAGTATCGTTCCAATTAACCGACCCCTTTCGGCAAACCGCTTTACGCAACCACCGTTAATTAATGGGGTGGCGAAAGGGCAACTTGTTAGATCCCGTAGGCCCATAACACCTTTGTCGGCCAAGTCGGGTAACTCACAAACGAAGAAAAAACTGAATCGTAGTCGCTAGATGGTGTCGGCGAGCCATCTATCACTGGGTAAACGGGACGAGGGCGAATTGGGGTGGAATCGAGCCGTTTTACGGCCGGGGTCGATTGCCACATATTGAGACGTGCGTTGATGGTTCATAAAACAGCCAGAGAATTGCCACTAACTTGTATCCGCGTCGCAGATCATCGCCTCCTTATTGCCCAACTTCTGAGGCACGCACCCGCCGTTTTGAATTTTTACGAGGGATTTAAGTTTCGGCGCTACCCTTACCTTAATCCTTTTAACTACTTCTCCAATCCGGGTGCAAGACAAACGGAAAACGATCCGGAACCCTTTAAACAACGCTAATCCGGCGTACTTTTAATTAGACGAACCACCACCCCTCAAATCCGGTGAACTCGGCAATTAACCGGCGCTCTCTCTCGCGCCCGCGGAACGCATAATTGAAAAGCGGAGGCCGCGCAATCGATAAAAACAATAAAACAAACGTACAATCGACAGCAAAAACTCACCGTATGTACTCGAGCGACAGGCTGATGCAGTCCTGCGGGTTGAAGATGTTGCGTTCGGTGTCCTCGCCGCGTTCCTCCGGCGACACCTTGGCCGCCACCTCCGGATGCGCCTTGTAGAACCGCTTCCGTCGCGTCATCTCGTTGAGGAACAGGCCGGGCACCAGCTTGTACACGATGTCCTGCAGGATCTTGTCCAGCCTGCACACAAAGATCGACCGGTTATCGATTGAAGGGAGGAAAAAATCTATATTGACGGCGGTGGGGCGCATGATCCCGGCGAGAAAGAGCGAGACGGCCGTCACGTGGCTTTCGCGGAGCCGACTATGGGGGTGTTACGTAAGCGAGAGCCGGACGTGCTCCGAGATCTCTCTTTCGTGGAGATGGGCTGACTCGCTCTTTCACTTGGGACGACTGCTCAACATTTTACTTGGGGGGTCTAAGTTCTCTACACTACCTTTAGTGGCTTACGCCACTGTTAAAGAGTTTTGTCTGGGACTCATAACATTTAACATGAGGGGATAACTTCTGTACACATCCTATAGTGGCTTACGCCACCCACCAAGGTTAAAGAGTTGAAGGAGGAAGCATTAGCAAGGCACGTAATTAACCTTAATTTATCACAACCCGACAGCATAGACTCACTTGAGATTGGGCTTGGCCTTGTTGATGATGACCTCGCAAACCGGACAGTGGCTGTTCTCCTCCAGGAACCTGATGATGCAGCCGCGACAGAACGAGTGCAGACACTCGGATATGGTGGTGGCGTCGATTAGATAACCCTTGCACAGATAGCAGGTCAGATAGGCGTTGATCTCGGTGAGACGGACTTTGGCCGGACGTTGCGGCTGGTCTTTGGTGGTGGCGTTGGCGGCATCGCCGCCTTCCGTTGAGGCCTCCATCTGGCCTCGGGCTGGAAACGAGAAAGCATCGTATTATTTTTCGTCTATAAATCCACTAGGGTGGTGATCTCATGTGTCAGCTATCGATCGACGAAATCTCGGAAGGCACCCTTCGGTGATTGACAGTCCGACGAGTGTGAGACGCCACCCTCGCCCCGCCGGTTGGAAATGGCTCTTTTTATGCAGGTGAGATCATCAAGAGAAAAATGATTAGGTGTCGTGTCCCACGGACCGATAGGGCACGTGATCCACGCGTCGTATTTTCGGGTGGCGTGAAATGCGATTAGTCACGGTGCCCGAGAGATAAATCTAAAAACGGAGACCAACACACACACATCGGGTAACCGGTGTATCTCGGCCCGCAAACCACTTGTGGGAACGACCGTTCACGTCGACGAGCGGCGGCCCCGATTTGCATAATAACAGATCGGAGGGGGCCACGTCGTCGTCGGCGGAGCGGCAGTCGCGTTTTTATTATTATTATGATCGTCGAAGGAGCCGCGGATGCATGAATGGAGGTTGTTGCTGTTGTTTTATTTTATTTTTTTCGTGCGATGAAAATACGGGGAAAAACGAGTGCGGCACGACGGCTGTAATCTTCCGACATGCGATGCCCGTTCTTTGTGAGTGTGTGCAGCTTTGTTTTTGTTTAGTATCTTGGATAGAAACTGTGTGGCGTGATTGGCAACTCAAAGAAATAGGGGATGCTTATCTCCACCAATTAGTTATTAATGCTACTAGAATGATCACGCTCATCTGTTGGTCTTATCTTCCACACCAGAGGGTAATTTTAAACCTCACAAAGACACCAGACATCTTATCAGCTCATCATCAACTCTTTATTTTTTTAATATTTGTCTCCTAACCATGTCTAATAACACTAAGATTACTGGATTAATAATTTTAAACCTCATAAAGACCTCTTCATTTTTTTAGTATGAGTCTCTTCCACCCCCCCCCCCCCCCATAGCCCGAGGAGAGTTACAGATATAATTATTGTTAATAAACCCCCGGATAATTTCACGCTATGCCGACCCATTTCCAAACTCAATAGCGTACAACCCCTCACTTAAACACACACACACACACACTGACATAAACAAACGCACGCTCACACACACACACACATCATCATCATCATCGACTAGATGTGCGGTGCGTGGGCGTCTAATCTTCCCTCTCTCTCGCTTAGTCTGCTATTCGCGTCCAGCGGCACGCACTATCGGTGTGTGTGTGCGTGTGGGAGCGACGGCAGCGTATGTCCTTTGGACTCTGGTGTATCTCGCACCGAAAACGGATCCCCCGTTAATTGGCGGCGACCGTCGTCAAACCGGCCGATGATTAATGGTGCTGGCGGTGTGGGCTTTTCGTTTGGGAAGGGTTCTATGCGTCCATCGGATGGTGACTTGAACTGTGGGAGGTTGTCGTGAAGTTTACGGTTGCAGGTTTGTTCGGGTGCGAGGGACGAGGTGTTATGGAACCTCCATGCATGGTGTTTTCTGGACTGAATGTATGAACTTTGGCGATAGCCTAAAGGTTGACGTTAAAGTCACTCGTAAAATAATGATTGAAAATAAAGAGAAACTGAGGTCAAAGATCATTTTCAGACGTCGAGTTGATTACTGGATTAAAAAGCAAACCGAAAGGTTCGTGTGTGAACCAAAGAATGAACCTCAAAGTTTAAGTTTTAATGTGTAGATAATGAATAGAATATTTTAAATAATAATCTGTATATTATAGAGATTGAACAATATTCAAGTCTAAGAATTACTTTGGAGAAAAGATATATAAAACTAATACTTTTCTGTGTTATTGTTACCAAAGGAAGAAGATAACCCAAAGGTGAAATTCAATGTTCTAGATATTCATGTATCTATTATATAAAATGACAAATCTTTATGTATCATAGAAATTACTTGAGAGACAACTAAAACCTTTCAGTGTTATTGTTACCAGAAGAAGAATTATCAAAAACAGAGAACTCTTTGAAGAGAACCAAAAGGTGAAACTCAATATTCTGGATATTCATGTGTTTATTCTATACAATGACAAATTTTTATGTATCATAGAAATTACTTGGAAGACAACTAAATCCTTCCAGTGTTATTGTTACCAGCAGAAGAATTATCAAAAACAGAGAATTCTTTGAAGAAAACCAAAAGGTGAAACTCAATGTTCTGGATATTCATGTGTTTATTCTATACAATGACAAATTTTTATGTATCATAGAAATTACTTGGAAGACAACTAACTCCTTCCAGTGTTATTGTTACCAGCAGAAGAATTATCAAAAACAGAGAACTCTTTGAAGAGAACCATCTAAAGGTGAAACTCAATGTTCTGGATATTCATGTGTCTATTATATAGAATGACAAACTTTTATGTATCATAGAAATTACTTGGAAGGCAACTAAAACCTTCCAGTGTTATTATTATCAGCAGAAGAATTATCAAAAACAGAGAACTCTTTGAAGAGAACCAAAAGGTGAAACTCAATGTTCTGGATATTCATGTGTCTATTATATAGAAAGACAAATTTTTATGTATCATAGAAAGACAAACTTTTATGTATCATAGAAATTACTTGGAAGACAACTAAATCCTTCCAGTGTTATTGTTACCAGCAGAAGAATTATCAAAAACAGAGAACTCTTTGAAGAGAACCAAAAGGTGAAACTCAATGTTCTGGATATTCTTGTGTCTTATATATAGAATAATAAACCTTTATGTATCATATAAATGCTCTGTATATTCATGTGTCTGTTATATAAGATCATGTCCTACAGGAAATACTTATCAAGGATCAATCATTCCTAAAAAGTATCCTTCCAAGTACTTCCTGAAGGTCACTTATTTCTTCCAACATGAAAAGAGACAAGAAATCAGAAAAAAATGCTTACATCAATGTTTGCGTAGATGTTTAATACTTGAATGAAATTTAATCTTATCAATTCATAAAAATCTATTTCGTTCCGGGTGTTATCAGAGCGTGCCACACACACAATCTTATCGGTGACAGAACGGATCCCACACAACTAATGTCACACGACGACAATAGTTTTTCTCAAACAAGCACTCTTATCAAGCCATATTTACAACGATTATTTATGTACCTATTGTTGTCCGATAAACTGGCGACAATACGTCAACTGTTTTAAAAGTTTTAAAGTCAAAAAACCGAAGCAGTTCATACAACACCGAAACCCATTTCCGAAAAGGCAAGAACGCCTCGTAGTGTGCAAACCTATCGGTGTGCTTCGACGTCGCGCCTCCGGTTTTCTTTGCCTTCTCACTTGCGCTTCTGGTTTTTGGGGTGGCGGCGTCTCGCTCGCACCGACTCTCAGAAGCTACGCGAGGACCCTCGAGCCGAGACAGGGCCGTATATAAACCATTATGTTGTCGTGAGGTTTACAGTTATTGGAGGTGAATCTTTTTACAAGTTTAGTTGGCACTCCCTTGTGTGATACAAGGGTAGTAACAACGTCTAACGATAAACGATTGAATGAGCCTCCACTCAACGCTTACACTACTCTTCCCCCACCCTCCAGCTTTTTATATGGCATTTATTAACAATAAAACAACATTTTTCTTAGACCACAACTAAAGTATGTTAAGAAAAATGGTTTCATTCAGATCCATTCATCTCGTTCATACATCCACATCCAATAATGGTGTTCTCGTAAACAGAGTCCGTCCCTGCGGCCAGTGCACAGCTGAGGGGCCTCGTCGTTTTCGGAATACGGTGCGCGTAGAACGCACGCATTTTAAACAACCCCCCAATAGACACGGAATATCCGTCCGCCGGCGACCGAGACTCAAGTCGCGGATCGCTTTCTCTCACTCCCTCCAGCGCTGTCACTTGACAGTCAGTCGGTCGTCGTACTCCGGTCGTCTTTTTTGGGGGGGCCTCCAAAGTGAGAGTCTACGATACTTGTACGAGTTATCGCTATTAGATAAGACCGTAAATAATTGCCTAATTGCCAATTAACAACAAACACTGATAACCGTTGGAGAAGTCGACCGATGTGCTCATAACGTAGGAGAACTGGGATAAACACAATATCCACCATATGCACAATAACGAATATGGCCTCCATCTTCCCCTCCCTTTAGTTTCGTGTGCTAGGAAATTGCGAGGCGAGAGACCTGACAAACGCACGGCTTTCCGAAAAGGGAAAAACAAGGGGGATGGAAAAACGGTCGACGGTCAGAGAAACCTTCTGTTGTGTCTTTTTTTTTTAATCGTTTACACTCTTGTTTTCTAGACGAACGGTACGGTGTTTAGGTTGACAGTAAAATTGAAACGTTTGTTGTTGACGCTTTTGCTGTTACATGTAAAAGTGGATTGAAGTTGAAACTAATGGTTAACTCCTTTGTGGCACTATTACATGTATGGGGTGTGTATACAGGAAACTATTTTAACTGAATAATCGTCAAATGTTTTGTGCCTTAGAAGTTCTATCATCAGAAATTAGTATATTCTTATTGGTGTTATATCCAATCCTATACAGTGTGTATGTGTCAAAAGACGACTGACTACCTAAGACAAATTTTGTGTATCTTTCTGTAAAAGGAACTTTACCACCAGAAGTTGACGTCACTAGAAATTTGAAACATTCTCACTGTAATTTGCTAGAGGGGAAAGTTGCAGTTAAGATTTATAATTGCTGGTAACATGTTTCGATGTCTATTGTCGACGCCTTTACTGTTTTCTGACTATTTTAGTTGAAACTTAGTAATTGTGATTAATTATTAACAGTTAATATTCCTCTTGATAATAAGCCAAGACACTTTACAGTGTGTATGTATCAAAAGAAGACTGACTACCACAGACAAATTTGGTGTAACTGCCTGTAAATTCTGGAGCTTTACCACCAGAAATTGAAGTCACTAGAAATTTGAAACATTCTCACTGTAATTTACTGGAGGGGCAAAATGCAGTTAAGATTTATAATTGCTGGTAACATGGTTCGATGTTTGTTGTCAACGCCTTTACTGTTTCCTGACTATTTCAGTTAAAACTTAGTAACTGTGGTTAATTATTAACAGTCAATATTCCTCTTGGTGATAAGTCAAGACACATTACAGTGTGTATGTATCAAAAGACGACTGACTACCAGAGACAAATTTGGTGTATCTTCCTGTAAATTCTGGAGCTTCACCACCAGAAATTGAAGTCACTAGAAATTTGAAACATTCTCACTGTAATTTATTTAAGGGGCAAGATGCAGTTAAGATTTATAATTGCTGGTAACATGTTTCGATGTATGTTGTCGACAACTTTACTGTTTCCTGACTATTTTAGTTGAAACTTAGTAATTGTGGTTAATTATTAACAGTTAATATTCCTATTGGTGATAAGCCAAGACACCTTACAGTGTGTATGTATCAAAAGACGACAGACTACCAGACACAAATTTGGTGTATCTTCCTGTAAATTCTGGAGCTTCACCACCAGAAATTGAAGTCACTAGAAATTTGAAACATTCTCACTGTAATTTGCTTGAGGAGCAAGATGCAGTTAAGATTTATAATTGCTGGTAACATGTTTCGATGTCTATTGTCGACGCCTTTACTGTTTTCTGACTATTTTAGTTGAAACTTAGTAATTGTGGTTAATTATTAACAGTTAATATTCCTCTTGGTGATAAGCCAAGACACCTTACAGTGTGTATGTATCAAAAGACGACTGACTATCAGAGACAAATTTGGTGTGTCTTCCTGTAAATTCTGCAGCTTTACCACCAGAAATTGAAGTCACTAGAAATTTGAAACATTCTCAGTGTAATTTACTGGAGGGGCAAAATGCAGTTAAGATTTATAATTGCTGGTAACATGGTTCGATGTCTATTGTCGACGCCTTTACTGTTTCCTGACTATTTTAGTTGAAACTTAGTAATTGTGGTTAATTATTAACAGTTAATATTCCTCTTGATGATAAGCCAAGACACCTTACAGTGTGTATGTATCAAAAGACGACTGACTACCAGACACAAATTTGGTGTATCTTCCTGTAAATTCTGGAGCTTCACCACCAGAAATTGAAGTCACTAGAAATTTGAAACATTCTCACTGTAATTTACTGGAGGGGCAAAATGCAGTTAAGATTTATAATTGCTGGTAACATGGTTCGATGTTTGTTGTCAACGCCTTTACTGTTTCCTGACTATTTCAGTTAAAACTTAGTAACTGTGGTTAATTATTAACAGTTAACATTCCTCTTGGTGATAAGCCAAGACACATTACAGTGTGTATGTATCAAAAGACTACTGACTACCAGAGACAAATTTGGTGTATCTTCCTGTAAATTCTGGAGCTTCACCACCAGAAATTGAAGTCACTAGAAATTTGAAACATTCTCACTGTAATTTGCTTGAGGAGCAAGATGCAGTTAAGATTTATAATTGCTGGTAACATGTTTCGATGTCTATTGTCGACGCCTTTACTGTTTTCTGACTATTTTAGTTGAAACTTAGTAATTGTGGTTAATTATTAACAGTTAATATTCCTCTTGGTGATAAGCCAAGACACCTTACAGTGTGTATGTATCAAAAGACGACTGACTACCAGAGACAAATTTGGTGTGTCTTCCTGTAAATTCTGCAGCTTTACCACCAGAAGTTGACGTCACTAGAAATTTGAAACATTATCTCTGTAATTTGCTAGAGGGGAAAGTTGCAGTTAAGATTTATAATTGCTGGTAACATGTTTCGATGTCTATTGTCGACGCCTTTACTGTTTCCTGACTATTTTAGTTGAAACTTAGTAATTGTGGTTAATTATTAACAGTTAATATTCCTCTTGATGATAAGCCAAGACACCTTACAGTGTGTATGTATCAAAAGACGACTGACTACCAGACACAAATTTGGTGTATCTTCCTGTAAATTCTGGAGCTTCACCACCAGAAATTGAAGTCACTAGAAATTTGAAACATTCTCACTGTAATTTACTGGAGGGGCAAAATGCAGTTAAGATTTATAATTGCTGGTAACATGGTTCGATGTTTGTTGTCAACGCCTTTACTGTTTCCTGACTATTTCAGTTAAAACTTAGTAACTGTGGTTAATTATTAACAGTTAATATTCCTCTTGGTGATAAGCCAAGACACATTACAGTGTGTATGTATCAAAAGACGACTGACTACCAGACACAAATTTGGTGTGTCTTCCTGTAAATTCTGCAGCTTTACCATCAGAAATTGAAGTCACTAGAAATTTGAAACATTCTCACTGTAATTTATTTAAGGGGCAAGATGCAGTTAAGATTTATAATTGCTGGTAACATGTTTCGATGTTTGTTGTCGACGCCTTTACTGTTTCC
Source organism: Aethina tumida (assembly GCF_024364675.1). Classification (NCBI taxonomy): domain Eukaryota; kingdom Metazoa; phylum Arthropoda; class Insecta; order Coleoptera; family Nitidulidae; genus Aethina; species Aethina tumida. The sequence goes on along the minus strand of NC_065440.1, from coordinate 14,731,314 downwards.
TGACTTTTTGAGTTGAAACTTAGTAATTGTGGTTAATTATTAACAGTTAATATTCCTCTTGGTGATCAGTAAAGACACCTTACAGTGTGTATGTACCAAAAGACGACTGATTATCAGAGACAAATTTGTAAATTCTGAAGATTTAACAACAGAAATTGCAGCCATTCGAAAATTGAAACATTCTCACTGTAATGTACGAGACAGACAACAAGCAGTTAGACTTATGGTATAGTTGCCGACAACATGTTAACAGTTAACACCGTTCTTAACGTTAACTGTTAGCACCTTGACAACAGCACGTAAGCTTAAAAGACGTCCGACTAGCCCAGTCAAAATTCCCCGACACCTTCCAGGAAATTCTTGACCTTTAACACCACAAAGTGCGGGTCCACTCGAAAAGTTTTTACGGTCCGAATTTCCCGTACGGCCAGATTGAACTGTTTACGATCCGTCCTGACGGAGAGCCGAGAGCAGTCTTTTCGGAAAAGGTCGTCACCGGGTTTATTTCTGGCGGCCATGTGTAAACACTACGACGGCTCGAGGCCTTTTCCCTTCTCGTCGCAGGTATAAAAGTCGCATTGCCCCCCCGACACACACAATCCTATACTGCCGGCACGGCAATATTATAACTCTGGCCCGTTTTGTGGCGCGGTTTTATCGACAAGATTCTCGGTGAGTGATTATTGGGCACGCTGGGTTAAAAAATTAATGTAAAGGGTCGAGTCAAAGATAACTTATATAATTTATACAGGAAATAAAATTGCCATGGCGAATTAGTTATTAATTGAGTTGTGAATCCCCGTTGCACTAAAATCGAAGGGAAGGTTCTGTGACGTTTTAATGGCCACCCCTCTTAGAGCCCTTGATATTCGAAACGGTTCATATTATTTCATCAATTAGGTATTGGTCCAAACTATAGATATGCATGTGTATAATTAAAATACAAATGACTAGAATGGTCTAATTTAATAATGCATAACTAATTTAAAACTGTTGTAGTTATTATTTTATTATAAATTGTTAGTACAAGTTAATTATTTTTGTAATTTGAAAGTAAAACCTGTGAAATAGTTGTAGAAAGTAACTGTTAATAGTAACACTGCTCGTTATAATACTTAAACAGTATAGTTAAATGGTTAATGAAATTTCAATTGCACCTGTAGGTAAAACTGAACCAGAGTACGATTTACAACATATATAATTGGATTTAAATTTATTGATAGCCTCGTCAATGATAAAACGATTACCTATAAGCTTTAATGAGTGTAAAACAAATGAAATTTAATATCGGTACTTAGAAATGAAGTGCAATAGACACAAAAAATCTATGGGAAATACAATTTATATTATATTTATTTAATTTTATAATATTCCACACAAATGAAATATTGAGATGTGTGATATTAAAATTTATGTTTTTACGCTGCAATATTGTCCTTATTGTTTTTACATCAATAGTTTTAATGTCAAAGAGAGGAAATTGAAATTAACAGTTATAAAAACTTTAATGTGTCAAAATAAATTAAAAAGCAATTGAAATTGATATGAGTACAGAATGAACATTTTCATTTATTATAAGTTGTCGAAAATTTACAATATTATTCCAATTGTTCAAATATAATTTGTTTTAGTGTCAAATAAATTCGAATTTAACTGTGACAATTATAAAAAAACTTAAAATGTATCAAAATAAATTAAAAATCTATAATAATTTAGATGAATACAGATTTAAATTGTATGTTTTTAAAATGATTACTGATTTAAATTGTATTTTTTTAAGCTATGGTCAAAAATTTAGAATATTACCTCTATTGTTTATTCGTAAATAATGTTAGTGTTAAATATTGATGACAAACTTTTCAGATAAAGTCGAATTTAATAGTGACAAATAGAAAAAACTTTAAAATGTGTCAAAATCAATTAAAATCAATAAAAATTATGATGAATACTGATTTAAATTGTATGTTTTTAAGTTATCGTCAAAAATTTAAAATATTACCTCTAATGTTTATACATAAACAATGTTAATGTCAAATATTGTTGACAAACTTTTCAGATAAAGTTGAATTTAAGAGTGACAAATAGAAAAAAACTTTAAAATGTGTCAAAATAGATTAAAAATCAATAGAAATTGCGATGAATACTGATTTAAATTGTAAGTTTTTAAGTTATGGTCAAAAATATGGAAAATTACCTCTATTGTTTATACATAAATAGTATTAGGGTGAAATATTGTTGTCAAACTTTTCATATAAAGTCGAATTTAAGAGTGACAGATAGAAAAAACTTTAAAATGTGTCGAAATAAATTAAAAATCAATGGAAATTGTGTTGAATACTGATTTAAACAGTATGTTTTTAAGTTAAAGTTAAAAATTTAGAATATTACCTCTATTGTTTATACATAAATAATGTTAGTGTCAAATATTATTGACAAACTTTTCAGAGACAATCGAATTTATCAGTGACAATTAGAAAAAAACTTAAAAATATATCAAAATAAATTAAAAATCAACAGAAATTGTGATGAATATTGATTTAAATTGTATGTTTTTAAGTCGTAGTAAAGAATATAGAATATTATTGACAAACTTTTCAGAGACAATCGAATTTATCAGTGACAATTAGAAAAAAACTTAAAAATATTCAAAATAAATTAAAAATCAACAGAAATTGAGATGAATATTGATTTAAATTGTATGTTTTTAAGTCGTAGCACAGAATATAGAATATTATTGACAAACTTTTCAGAGACAATCGAATTTATCAATGACAATTAGAAAAAAACTTAAAAATATATCAAAATAAATTAAAAATCAACAGAAATTGTGATGAATATTGATTTAAATTGTATGTTTTTAAGTCGTGGTAGAGAATTTAGAATATTACCACTATTGTTTGTACATAAATAATGTTAAAGTCAACTATTGTTGACAAACTTTTCAGATAAAGTCGAATTTAAGTGTGACAATTAGAAAAAATCTTTAAAATGAGTCAAAATAAATAAAAAATCAATAGAAATTGTGACGAACATTTTGAATTGTATGTTTTCATGTTGTTGTCCAAAATTTAGAATATTGTTCTATTGTTTATACAAACAACAAATGTTATTAACAAACTTTTCAGATAAAGACGAATTTAATAGTGACAAATTGAAAAAAAAACTTTAAAATATGTCAAAATAAATTAGAAATCAATAGAAATTAACCTGAGTACAAATTTAAAATGTATGTTCTTAAGTTGTTGTCCAAAATATACAGTATTATCCTTATTGTTCATTCACGAAAAGTGTTGTGTCTAATAATATTAGAAACTTAGAAGTAAAATGAATTTAACAGCTACGACTTTAACATGTGTCAAAATAAATTGAAAAATACATAATTAAAATATGTTTTTAAGTTGTAAAAAGAATATTTACAAAGTTTATATATAAATGGTGTTAATGTTTAATATACTTTATTGAAAGAATCACTGTTTTGTATCTTTCAGACTTAGTATACAAGGAAGTACGTATGGTTCAAAGTAATTTATGTAAATTTATAGGTTTTCATTGTATGTACATAAATTTATTTGAAACTCAGAGAAAGTAGCACAATTTTAATACTGCACAAAAAGTTTCTCACACTCATAATATAATATTACAAGTAGTTAGTTTATTTACCAACAATTTTACATAAAACTTCAACAATCTTTCAGTTTCAGTGGATGTTTTCAGTTGTCATTCGTGTAATTTATAATTATAATTAGCAACAATTAGGTTGGGAAAAAATCTAGTGGCACAGTGACTGTTGTTAGTCCAAACGTCATCCGAAACTTCAGTTGTTCACCATAGCACAAAGGGTAACCCCCTCAAAAGAAAGAAGCAAAAAACCCCAACAAAACAAGGGGAACTACGTACGAACCTGCCTCGAGATGGCGACACGTCCAGCGTGCCCGTTTCAGAAGCACCAGAACCTAAGCAAAAACACAAGCAAAATCCTCTTGCCCAGGCAGAACACACACCGGCACCCGTCGTCGTCCATCGCGTCGACAACAGCAGCAACAACAACAAAAAAACCAAACCAAAACAACATGTGATTTTGACGTGCGTCACAACATCGCACGTCCTCAACATCTGAACAACTGAAGCACGCAAACGACGTGTTTACCTGTGGTGCCCGTGCGGGTAGGGTTGCCAACCTAAACGGCCGTTTTTGTTTTGGCTTTTCGACGACGTTTTTCGAATACGACGGCGAGACGGGCGAATGTGGTCAACGGGTGGTGGTTACTCACCTAGGCTTGGACCGTTGTCGTTGTTGTGCGGCTCAGGCCGGGCACATAATCGCCCCGCGTCGTGCGGTTGTTCAGTTGTTCCGCCGTTCCGGGGTGAGACGGAATGCGCCGAGCACGCGATTCGCGACCCTACGTACTATGTCGAACATAACCTAGACGTCGCGCACATTTCGCCGGTCGGCACGCACGTACGGCACAACACACTGCCAACGGCACACACTAAATCCATTGCGTATCCTCGGTGTTCGCTGCGTACCCGCGGCGGGGCTTCGGACTCGACGGCGGAGGTCGCCGGACACACGGTGCGACGGCGGCGGCGACGACGGCGACGACACGATGTTGACGGCACGACGGTTCGACGAGGACTGAGCGGGCCGCCGGTGTGTCGGAGCGAGAGGGAGCGCGTTACATAGCGGTGGCTTATGTACTGGGCTTCGGAGTTTTCCCCCTTATGTGCCGCACACGGCGTCCCCGTTTATGTACAACCGGGCCGGCTGTGCGGCTTTTGCCACGGCGTTGCCGGCTCCTCGCCGAACCGCCGTTTTGCGTTTTAGTTTTCGGCTGTTATATGTGTTTCGAGCTGCGAAAATGGTTGGGTGTTTTTTTTTTTTGTTTTTCTGGCCTAGGTGTAGATAAACAATGGAACGGTGCCTGGGTGTGCGTTAAGTACTTGCCCGATGATAGTTGAACGTGACGATTCCTGAATGACCCGGACTGTTTGTGGCGTTGTCATAAAGTGGACAGGTGCGGACTGGGTGATTTTCGGCGTTCGGGTTAAAGCGTTGACGGGCAATTGTTTTCGAGGCACACTTGATACGTCTCGTGGAATGCTAAATAAATAACAACTGGAATTTTGTTTTATTTACTCCTCTACCACTAGTTTTTTTTTTAAAATATTAATTCAGTACTTAATAGAGATGTTAGATTGTTTTATATGACATCTACATTGTATTCAAAATTGTTATTTAATACAAAAGGCAGTATTTCAAGAATATTAATTGCACAAAAAAACAATATAAAATACCGAAAAAATGTTACCAATTTGTTATGTATGAGTATAATACTCATTCTTTATCAAAACTTGAGTTTTACACATACAAAAATAATAAAATAAGAAATAATTCATAACTAACTACCTACATAATTATAACTAAAACTTTTGCTACTTTTAATAAATTAGACCTATATAAAATACGTCAGCACTTCATATATATAGTTTATATTAAGTATATAATACTCATTTTTTATGAAAATTATTTTCCAATGTCACAGTTATTGTGATTTTTATTTCAGAAAAAAAATTAATAAAATAACTAAAACTTTTAAATTTTTGTTATAATTTTAGCATCCTATTGTTTTTGTTAAATTTAAATAGTAAAACTACGTTAACTTTTTGTTATTCATTGTTATATTGTGTATATGTATTGTTTTTAAAAAACAATTCATATTTTTATAACTACCTTTATAATAATAACTAAAGCTTTAAATTTTTTGTTTTATTTGTCTTTTTGATTGTTATACATATATTATATCACTTATTTTTCAAAAATTTTGAAATATATATTAAAAAATACTTCCCGCCAAACAATTCCTGTTAATTTATATTTTTATAACTATTAACTTAATAATAATCGATTGAAATATTTGTTTTATTTATTCATTTTCATAAATTTGACTAATGAAAAATACGTCATTACTTTGTTACATGTTATTTCATGTATGTTATATAACACTCATTTTTTATGAAAACTATTTTTAGTTTTAAGAAAAGTATAGAAATTATTTTCCAAATCACAATTTTTTATATGTATTTCATAGATAAACTACACAAAATAAAGAAAATAACGAAAACTTTTAAATTTTTGTTTAATTATTACCTTTCGAGTGTTTTTGATAAATTTAAGTTACAGTTATAAAACTACGTCAATTCTTTGTTATTCACTATTATATTATTTATATAACACTCATTTTTTAAAAATCAATTCATATTTTTATAACTACCTTTATAATAATAATAATTAATGCTTTGAAATTATCGTTTTATTTGTTTTTTAGATTGTTATACATATGTTATATTATTAATAATATACTTATTTTTCAAGAATTTTGAAATATGTATTAAAAAGTACTTCCCACGAAATAATTTTTGATAAATATTTCTTGAATAAACTATACAAAAGTATGAAAGTAAAAAATAATTTATATTTTTATAACTATTAACTTAATAATAATCGACTAAAATGTTGAAATGTTTGATTTATTTATTCATTTTCATAAATTTAACAAATGAAAATTACGTGTATAACTCTCATTTTTATCAAAACCAATATAAGAAAATTATTATGATTGTTATAACATTTTTTAAATTTCTTTGAATTATAGTTTATTGATTTATATTCACTTATTCATTATTGTCTAATTATTCTTTGTTTATAAGAATTTTAACCCACCTTATAAAAAAACAATTTATATTTTTATAATTATTAACATAATAATAATTGATTAAAATGTTGAAATGTTATATTGCCCCTTTGGATACATATAACTAATGAAAAATACATCACCACTTTGTTAGATATTGTGTGTATAACATTCATTTTTATATAAAAATATTTCATATAACAAAATGATGATTTTTATGACAGTTTTCTTCAATTGTAGACAATTTAATATTAATTTGTAATCACTTATATTAATTTATTATTGTCTAATTATTCTTTGTTTATAAGAATTTTAAATTATTTTATAAAAAAATATTTTCCTCCAATCAACTTTTAATAAATATTTCTTGAAAAAGCTGTACAAAAGTCAATAAATAAAAACTAATTTATTTTTTATTATTACCAACACAATAATAATCTATTAAATTATTGAAATATGTGCTATATTATCCCTTTGAATAAATTTAACTAATGAAAAATACGTCAGTACTTTGTTATACACGTTATATTATGTGTATAACTTTCATTTTCGTCAAAATTGTTTGATATAACAAAATAATCATTATTATTATGACAGTGTATTAAATTTCCTTCAATTGTAAGTAATTTAATATTGATTTGTAACCACTTATATTAATCATTATTGTCTAATTATTCTTTGTTTATAAGAATTTTAGGCTATTTCATTAAAAAATATTTCTCTCCGGACAATTTTTGATAAATATTTTTTGAAGAAACTCTGCAAAAGTCAGTAAATAAGAAATAACTTATATTTTTATAATTACCAACATAATAATAATGGATTAAAATGTTGAAATATTTGTTATATTGCCCCTTTGGATAAACTAAGGAAAAATACATCAGTACTTTGTTATGCATGTTATATTATGTGTATAACATTCATTTGTATCAAAACAGTTTCATATAACAAAATAATCATGATTGTTGTGACAATTTATTAAATTTTCTTCAATTGTATGTAATTTAATTTTCATTATTGTCCAATTCTTATTTAACTATTTTATAAAAAATATTTTCCTTCAAATGTTTGATAAATATTTCTTGAAAAAGCTGTACAAAAGTCAATAAATAAAAAATAATTAATATTTTTATAATTACTAACATAATAATAATCGATTAAAATGTTGAAATATGTGTTATATTGTCCCTTTGGATAAATTTAACTAATGAAAAATACGTCGTCGTTATTATCAAAACGTCATATTTATCAAAACTGTTTCATATAACAAAATAATAACAAATTTATGACATTCAATAACAAACATATTTATGACAATACATTAATATACTTAACGAAATATTCAATTAATAAAGACATATTTAAAAGAAATAACTGAAAATATCAAATAATCATTAATCATATAACAAAATAATCAATAATAATTATAATTATTAATATCATTAATAACAAACATATTTATGACAATACATTAATATAGTTAACGAAATATTCAATTAATAACGGCATATTTAAAAGAAATAACTGAAAATAACAAATAAAGAACAAAAGAATGAAAACATTAAAAGATGGCAAAATACATTTTTCACTCTAAAATGTTTAAAAATAAGTCCAATTAACCAAAACATTTATCCGGTAATGAACACCAAAAAAAAAACGCGTAACTTTTAGTTCATTGTAAATAATGAATTTAATTGGTTGAATGTGTAATGACCCGGACAGGACCGGCTTCAGAATATTTAGATAAGATACCAGGACTGACAGCATCGACAAATCAATACAAAAATAAATGAAATAAAATTGCCAACAAAGAAGATTTAATAAGCCATTAGTAACAATAGTAATTTGTTGTCAATTCATAAAAAATAACTAATAAGTTTTAAGGTACATCATTTAAGAAATATAACAAAAAAAAAATATGTATGTTTATAAATTCTATATTTTTGTTTAAATTTAGCTCAAAAAATTTTATTAATTTTATTTATTCGTTTCAATTTCTACAAAAATTAAAAAAAAAAAAAAATTAATATTATTCAAAATTAATGTTTAATATTTTGTAAACTTTGAAGGAATAATAAATTATTATGATATGCAAATTAAGTAATTTATTATAAAACCCAGTAGGAATATTTGATTTTGCTTGTATAAAAACTATAAAATGTCAAAAAGGAATTGTAACTGTTTAAATCATTTATATGAATGATTTATTGATTATAATCACTAATAATTATTCATGTTTTCTCATAATAATTTAATAATCAAAATAAGCTTAATATTGTCCATAACTATATTATTATTTTAAATTATATTGTTTTATTTTCTATACAAATTAAAATTAATATTAACATTAAGACTAATTTTTATTATTTACTAAACAATGAAGGACTAATAAAACATTATTATATGCAAATCAAGTAATTTATTATAAAAACCAGTAGTAACATTTGTTGCTTGTGTAAAACACTTCAGAAAAAGGAATTGTAACTATTTAAATCATTAATTATTATTTCCATGAATGATTTATTGATTTTAATCACTAGTAATTATCCCTGTTTATATGAATATCGATAAACAATTAACAATTACATTAAGCAACTGCGTTTAAATATTCAGACATTGGTTAAATAAATACATTTTAATTAATTAAATAGCCAATAATATAATTAATTTATTCGTTTCTTTGAAAGCTCGTATTTGTAATTGTTTATACAAGTTTAATATAAAAAATTAAAATCTGAAGTAATAAAACGTTAATAAACAAATATGCATAAATTAATTAATTAATTAAAATCTAATTATGAGGAAAAAAATAAATAAAATAAAGTGTAAATACTAAACATATATTTTTAAATAATTTATTCCCATTTTTAAATTATAAAAATTAAATTCAATATAAACAAAAGAAATAAATAATATTATTTTTAATTAATTAAAAACTGAATTAATATACAAAAGAGTCCGTAAAATGAGTAATAATTTTTTTGAGGCAAACTATAATAAAAATTTAAGTGAAGTGTCCCATTAATCAAAAGCAACCCCTTCCGTAACGTCTTCAACGAATGAATTAATTAATTAATAACCCACCCCTCCAAAAACCATACTGAATTTCTCAACTCACACAACAAGATCCGAACCGAAAACGCAAAACCGCATTAAACCGGCATTTGGCGCCCTTATTAAGCGAACACGTGTCCCGCCGTACGAACGGACACCACCCCCTCGTAAAATCGCACCGAATTCTTACAGTGTACCGGCGCACATAAACTCATTGGCCCGACAACGGGCGCATCGTCGGCGAGCTGGTTTCCGACGTGGCCTTGAGAGGCAACGTCGCCCCGACGAGGACGGACGGCACCGTCAACCCCTTCCGCGCGACAAGGACGGCCGCGTTGCGTTGCGAGGGCCGCCGCCGATCGGGTTCTGGGTGTCGTTGGTGGGTCGCCGAGGACGCGGACGTTATTATTTTTTGGGGATATCCGTTACGGTGCGGCGTTCGGGGATGGTTTTTTTATTTGGCATTCGGTTGTTTCTGGCAAAAATTACTTTTCTCTCGTTCGACGCCGCTAGGGTGGGAAGTTTATTGTTATGTACCTGCGTAAAGGGAGGTAATAAACTGTATTGTGATGTTTCCAATTTGGGAGGTACATTTTGAATGTCACAATAAATTGTTGGCAAATTTGGTGTTTGACTAATTTTTAGTTTGTCTTTCCAAAGATAAATCATCAATTTGACGTTGTATTTCTTATAAAATGAATTGTGAATAGCGATAGTTCTTTAGAATCCTCATTAGTGTCATTAACAACCAATTTTAGAAGCTACTAATAATTCTACTATAACTCAACTTAATCTAAAAGAAAGAATGATTACCTCTTGAGAATCGTCATTAGTGTCCTTGATAACAAAATTGAGAAGTCACTAATACTAGAAACTTAAGATAATCTCAAAGAAAGAATGATTACAATTTTTAATCATTACGAATTGTAACCACTCTTTATTTATTATTATATTTTTATAGATAAATCATTAATTTGGCAAAATATTTTGTATAAATTATACTGCACATAATAATAGTTCTTGAGAATCGTCTTTAGTGTCCTTAATAACAAAATTTAGAAGCTTCTAATACTAGTAACTTAACAGAATCTCAAAGAAAGGATGATTACAATATTTAATCATTACGATTTGTAATCACTCTTTATTTGTTATTATTTTTTATAGATAAATCATTAATTTGGCATAATATTTTATATAAATTATACTGTATATAACAATAGTTCATGAGAATCGTCATTAGTGTCCTTAATAACAAAATTTAGAAGCTTCTAATATTATAAACTTAACATAATCTCAAAGAAAAGATGATTACAATTTTTAGTTATTACGATTTGTAACCACTCTTTATTTATTATTATTTTTTTATAGATAAATCATTAATTTGGCATAATATTTTATATAAATTATACTGCACATAATAATAGTTCTTGAAAATCGTCATTAGTGTCCTTAATAACAAAATTTAGAAACTTCTAATACTAGTAACTTAACATAATCTCAAAGAAAGGATGATTACAATTTTTAATCATTACGATTTGTAATTACTCTTTATTTATTATTATTTTTTTTATATATAAATCATTAATTTGGCAAAATATTTTGTACAAGTTATACTGCACATATTAATAGTTCTTGAGAATCGTCATTAGTGTCCTTAATAAGAAAATTTAGAAACTTCTAATACTAGTAACTTAACATAATCTTAAAGAAAGGATGATTACAATTTTTAATCATTACGATTTGTAACCACTCTTTATTTATTATTATTTTTTAATATATAAATCATTAATTTGGCAAAATATTTTGTATAAATTATACTGCACATAACAATAGCTCTTAAGAATCGTCATTGGTGTCCTAATAGAATCTACTAATATTAGTAACTTAACATAATCTAAAAGAAAGGATGATTACAATTTTTAATCATTATGATTTATAATCACTTTTTATTTATTATTTTATAGATAAATCTTTAATTTGACAAAGTCTTGAGATTATCCAAATTTAGAAGCTACTAATCTTAGTAATTTAATATATTCCACTATTTTTAATCATTACGATTTGTATTTACACTTTATTTACTATTATTTTTAAAATATAACTCTTTAATTTGACAATGTATATTTATAAATTATTATATCATAAATAATAACAACTCTTTAAAATTGTCGTTAATTTCTAACGATTATAACAAAATTTGAACAGATCTTAAGTTTACTGACTAATTTTAACCTTGGGTATGAATATTAAATATAGAATAATTACAAGGAGTAATTATTATTTTCCATTTAAGTTTAGGGTTAACGTCATGTTTAATTTAGCTACATTAACAGTCATCCGTATTACTAACAATGTTAATTAACTTCAGGGATAATAAAAAACTTTATACTAAAAAAGATTACACAATTCAAGTTACAAATTTATTAGTTTTCACATATTATGTATATTCTAATCAAATTTAGTAGCTCCTAGCATTAGTAACTTAATTTTTATTTTAAAACTTAAGAAAAAAGAGAACGTGGTTACAATTAATAATAGTTACTTCCTTCATCAGAATGTTTAAAACCAAAATTAAGATTAGTTTAATAATAATATAATTTAGTAAATTTGGCCAGAGTGTTAATAATTATACAGTCAATTAGTCGAAAATAATTGACGACCATAATTAGGCACAATTAATAAAATTACTTCGTAATTAAAATACAGACATGAGAGTTTTTAATTTTGTTGTTGTTCTGAATTTATTATTTCCTTAATTTTTTGTCATATTATCGTTTTTACGTTACTATTAACGACAACATTGGTAACTTAATGAAATCTTGATAGTATTTTTTAAAATGAAAGAATCATTACAATTTTTAAGGGTGACGACTTTTAATCATTTTTTTTATTTAAAATTAAGGCCAGTAAAATTTGAATATAAATAATTTTAATTATATTTATAATTCGTTGAAAAATAACTGAGAATTATTTATATTAAAAGCATCAGTATTAAGGCTTAATTAAGTTAATATTAACAGATACTTAAACGAATTGTCAATAAATTTTAAAATCAAATCTAGTATAATATTTTTAATACTTTATTATTAAAATTTTTGTAATGATAAATAATAATTAGGAGGGATGAAATTGTATATTATTTAGTAATTTTAAGTTGGCACTATTATTTGTCACGTTGCTGAAAATGAATGGGTATTTTACAGGTAATATTTCTTTCCATTACTAAATACCTAAGTCTAAACAAATCCTTCCGTTCCACTTAACCTACAACCCCTACATTTCTCTTTCAAATGAAAACAATCAGTTTATTAAGCAATAAAATCTCTTTGTTGTTATAAATTATTATCTGAGAAACATTTATTTTACAAATGAAGTAGCTGCAACTTTAAAATTCCAAAATAAACATCGTTTGTCAACAAAAACTTTTTACTGAGTATTTTTACCTTTAACATAAAGAATAAATAAATTTTATTCAATTAAGTAACAATTTAGAATAAAAAATGATTATTGAATATAAGTTAAAGGCAAAAAATATATTAACGACATTAATAACATTGAAATGAAGTTAAGAGTGTTTTATTAACAAGTTTAACATTAAATTTTTAAAATCACAGCTTCTACACTATCTACAATATAAAAATTATCAAGTTATCATGGAAGTTGAAACTGAAGCTGAAAATTGAAATTGATTTAACATATAAAATTTTATTTTTTTATAATTTTGGAATGGATTAAGTAGTTTACTGTATTTTCTTATTTGTATTAATTATAAAGTTTAATTAATACTTAAATTAATCAATAACATTAATGTCTAAACAGTATTAATAGTTTCAATAGTATCAAAATTTAATTAAACATCTAAAATATTCAGGTTAAAAATTCGTGTATTTTAGTAAAAAAATAACTATGGGGATAACTAAAGGAATTAGCTAAGTCAATTAATGAATATTGTTAATTTCTGATAAATGTTTTCCATTGAAAAACTGTCTATAATATATTTTCACTGTTAAAAATCATGTATATTAGGATGTTATGTAAAAATAACTATTGTAATAACTAAAAGTAACTAGTTAAATCAGTTAATTAATATTCTGACTTTCAATTAAATGTTTTACAACATTTAGAACATTTTTTTACATATTAAAATCATTAAAATATTCAAGTTATACATTAAATTTTGTACAAAAATAACTATTGTAATAACTAAAAGTAACTAGCTAAATAATTTAATTAATATTCTAACTTTCTGATAAGTGTTTTACTCTTTAAAACTATCTAAAACATTTTTTCACTTATTACAATAATTAAAACGTTATACATTAAATTTTGTATAAAAGTCAATATTCTAATAATTAAAGTAACTAATTAAATCAGTTAAATAATATTCTAACTTTCTGTTAAATTTTTTTTTTCACTTATTAAAATCATTAAAACATTCAAATTAGACATTAAATTTTGCATAAAAATAACTATTTTGATAACTGAAAGTAACAGTTAAATCAGTTAATTGACATTCTAACTTTCTATAAAATGTTTAACAGTTTAAAACTATCGATAACATTTTTTCACTTATTAAAATCATTAAAATATTCAAGTTATACATCAAATTTTACATAAAATAACTATTATATAACTATTAAGTAACTAGCTAAATCAGTTAATTAATATTTTTACTTTCCTTTAATTGTTTTATAGTTTAAAACCATCTATAACATTTTTTCTCTTATTAAAATAAATAAAATATTCAAGTTATACATTAAATTTTTTGTGTAAAAATAGCTATTGTAATAACTAAAAGCAACTAGCTAAATCAGCTAATTAATATTCTAATTTTCTGTTAAAAAATTACAGTTTAAAACATTCTTCCCTTATTAAAATCATCAAATATTCACGTTAATAATTTATGTATATTAATTTTATCATAAAAATATATATTTTATTTGATAACTACAGTAATTAATTAATGCAGTGTTAATAATAACTGAAAATCAAAATTATCTAGGTAAATGTGAAATGCCTAAGCTGTTAAATGTTTAATATGATTGATTTTCCAAAGTGACATGAAATATTAAAGAAGTTAATGGCGATGCAGTCGTATTTAAATAGTTAATTAATAAAGTGTATGTCGATCGTACACAAAATAAATCCTCAGCGTCATTTCGTACTTCCGTGCGATTTTAATCCTCTATTTTCGTTTATATAATTGTCGACTCGTTCTGTAACATCCATTAATTAGTCGGCTTTTTGCCCCGTCGACGAAAGGAAGACAAAGGACGGCGAATTCATTTTTAATTAGCGAAAAGGCAATGCGATTACACGAACTCTCCTGCAGGAAATATTCCTGTTTTTTCTTCCTGATTATTGTTACATTTTTATGTCAGTTTATGGCAATTTTTTAATTAATATTATTAAGCATTTTGAGAATGTTTCAACAGGTCAATAAAAAGTTCGTCCCCAAACACTGCGTCGTGTCATTTTAACGACACCGAATGACGATTACAAATCCAACAAACAGTTCGCGCCGTATGGTGCGCCCGTTGTGACTCTAATTATCGACAGTTAATGTTGATGCAAATGAGATGTCAATGCCGGATACATCTTTATAGATGCTGGCGGCCCGTAAATAAAACGAGCCGCCACAAATAACATGTTATGGGCTTTTTGAAGCGAGAGAGAACGTATCGGGTATTGAAATGGTATCGATGCCTGGGCAAATGCATATATTTTTCCTCTCAAGGTTTCTATTGTGTTTGCGTTACGTGGAAATTGTTAATTGATTTTGAAAGAAGTCTCTTTGACTATTAAGTAAACAAAATGATAACTCTAAAGTAAAAATAATGTGATTAACATTGTTGGATATATTAATTTTAAAGGCAATAATGACAGGAACAACATTAATGCATAGTTGAAGACATTTTTGTTAACAAAGAAGTTCTACAGAATTTTGAAGTTACTTCTTAAACACTAAACATGTCTCTTTTGGACTGTAAAACATTACACAGAAAGTTTGAATAATTTATTTATTGACTTAGTTACTTTTGTTCACAATAGTTATTTTTTACACAAATATTTTTAATAGTTTCAACAAGTCAAAAACATTTTTGGAGAGATTTAAATTGGAAAACATTTAACACAAAATAAGATTTTAATTAATTAACTTAATTAGTTACTTTTTAGTTATTACAATAGTTATCAATTTTTAAAATTTCGTTACTTTTAATATGTGAAAAAATATTATAAATATTCTAAAGTGTAAAACATTTAACAAGAAGTAAGAATATTTTTTGATTGACTTAGCTAGTAACTTTTAGTTATACAATAGTTATTTTATACAAAATTTAATATACAACTTGGATATTCTAGATTTTAATAAGTGAAAACATGTTAAAGGGACTTTAAAACTGTAAAATATTTAGCAGAAAAGTAGAATATTAATTAACTGTCTTAACTAGTTACGTTGAGTTATTACAATGGTTATTTTTTATACAATATATAACTTGAATATTTTAATAATTTTAATAAGTAAAAAAATTGTTATAGATAGTTTTAAACAATAAAACACTTAACAGAGAGATAGAATATTAATTAACTAATTTAGATAGTTACAGTAGTTATATTTATATAAAATTTAATGAATAACTTGAATATTTTAATAATTTTAATAAGTGAAAAAATGTTATAGATCGTTTTAAACTGTAAAACATTTAACTGAAAGTTAGGATATTATTTAACTGATTTAAGTATTTACTTTTAATTATTATAATAGTTACTTTTGTATAAAATTTAATGTATAACTTGAATATTTTAATGAATTTAATAAGTGAAAAAATGTTCTAGATAATTTTAAACTATAAAACATTTAACTAAAAGTTGGAATATTACTTAACTGATTTAGCTAATTACTTTTAGTTCTTACAACAGTTATTTTTATATAAAATTTAATACATGACTTGAATATTTTAATGAGTTTAACAAGTGAAAAAATGTTCTAACTAGTTTTAAACTGTAAAATATTTAATTGAAAGTTAGAATAGTAATTAACGGATTTAACAAGTTACTTTTAGTTGTTACAATAGTTATTTTTATACAAAATTTAATGTTTTACCTGAATATAAAAATGATCTTAGTAAGTGAAAAAATGTTATGATAAATTTAAACTGTAAAACACTTAACTGAAAGTTTACTAATTAACAGATTTAACTAGTTACTTTTAGTTAATACAAATACAAAATTGCAATGCATAACTTGAATACTTTAACGATTTTAATAACTTAACATAAAGTTTGATTATTAATTAATTAACTGATTTTGTTAGTTACTCTTAGTTATTACAATAGTTATTTCTACAAAATTTATATGTATATTTTAATTATTTAAATAAAAAAATGTCTTAGGTAGTTTTAAATTGAAAATATTTAATAGAAAGTGATAGTATAAATTAACTCATTTAATTAGTTACTTTTAGCTATTACAATAGTTATTTTTATACAAATTTATATGTATAACTTGAATATTTAATGATTTTATAAGTGAAAAAATATTATAGACAATATTAAACTGTAAAACACTTAACAGAAGTTAAAATATTAATTAACTGATTTAACTAGTTACTTTTTGTTATTACAATAGTTATTTTTATATAAAATTTAATATATAAATTGAATGATTTAATGATTTTATTAAGTGAAAAAATATTCTAGATTGTATTAAACTGTAATACATTTAATAGAAAGTTGAATATTAATTAACTGATTTAACTAGCTACACTTATTACAATAGTTATTTTTATAAAAAATTTTTATTGTATAACCGAATGTTTTAATGATTTTAATAAGTGAAAAATTGTTATAGATAGTAACACTGAAACTAATACTGAAAATTAGAATATTGATTAACTGATTTAGTTACTTTTAGTTATTACAATAGTTATTTTTATACAAAATTAAATGCAAATTTTGAATAATTTATTGATTTTAATAAGTAAAGATGGTTTTAAACTGTAAAATATTTAACAGAAATTTAAAATATTAATTCATTTATTTAACAAGTTACTTTTAGGTATTACAATAGTATTTATACAAAATTTAATATGTTATGAATAGTTTTAAGCTATAAAATATTTTACTGAAAGTAACTGTAACTAGCTAATTACTGTTAGTTATTGCAATAGTTTATAATTGTAAATTAACTGCAGTAAAAATATTTTAATACATTTTAAGTGTAAACAAGTGCTAAATTAAATTAGTTCCTTCTTTGTACTAACTGTTAATGTTAAAACACCCATTAAACAAATATTATTGTTTAAACCAACGTACCGAAAGTGTTAAAACATTAGGCGCAAGATAACACATAATTGGTAAAGATAACAAGTTATATAATAACGATCGCAGTGCCGCGGTTGATATTCGATCTGTCCCGGATCGGTGTGACGTAACGAAATAATTGTGGATCATTAAACCTGCAAAAAACCTTCAACAAATGGACACGGCAATCCGCCGACTGTAACATGAGCCGCGCTCAATAAATTCAATAAACAAGTTTTACCCTAATAATCGTTCGAACGAGGCTACGCTGTTAACGAGAAAGTCGGCGAATTCCACTCGATGATCGACTGCAAATTGTTTTTCGTTATTTCTATTGTTTGTTTAACGTGCACAACAATTACGTACGGTGAAACTTAGTTGTTTAACAATTGCTAACATAAAGCTGTGACAGAGGGCAATAAATGTTAAAACTGTCACTCACTGATATATTAATTATTATTTGTGTTCGTAATGTAATTGTTTTAAATAATAATTAACTATTATATTATTAATTAATTAAAATTGCTGTTTAATGGTAGGTGTTAACAAGAGAAAATTATCTGTGTTTATTTAAACCTTATTATAATATAAACTGATGTAATAACTTTATTATATTAGTTAATTAAGTTTGTACTATAACAATTGATAAAGCATTCAAGAGTAAACAAAATGTTAACCGTAATATTTAATTAATACTTAATTAAAAATTAAAAAAATATTCATGTTAAAAAATTATTTGTATTGAATTTAGTATAAAAAATTAAATAAACTATTGCAATAACTAAAAATAACTAGCTAAATCAGTTAATTAATATTCTAATTTTCAATTAACATTAAAAATTTTGTATAGAAATAACTATTGTAATATTTAAATGTAGCTAGTTAAATCAGTTAA
This sequence comes from Aethina tumida, assembly GCF_024364675.1. Taxonomy (NCBI): domain Eukaryota; kingdom Metazoa; phylum Arthropoda; class Insecta; order Coleoptera; family Nitidulidae; genus Aethina; species Aethina tumida. Next base: position 14,712,370 of record NC_065440.1, on the reverse strand, counting down.
TTAATATTCAACTTTTTGTTAAGTGTTTTACAATTTAATACTATCTAGAACATTTTTTCACTTATTAAAATCATTAAATCATTCAACATATATATTAAATTTTGTCTAAAAATAACTATTGCAATAACAAAAAGTAACTAGTTAAATCATTTAATTAATATTTTAACTTTCTAAACTTTAAAACTATCATTTTTTCACTTATTAAAACATTCAAATTATACATTAATTTTTGTGTCAAAATAACTATTGTAATAACTAAATGTAACTAGCTAAATTAGTCAATTAATATTCTAACTTTCAGTTAAATGTTTTACAGTTTTCTATATTTTTTCACTTATTAAAATCGAATATTTAATGAAGGTTATACATTAAAATTTGTTTCAAAATAACTATTGTAATAACTGTACGTGACTAACTAAGATAGTTAATTAATATATTAACTTTCTGTTAAATACTTTACAGTTAAATACTGTCTAGAACATTTTCCCCTTATTAAAATCATTAAAATAAGTTATACATTAAATTTTGTATAAAAACAACTATTGTAATAACTGAAAGTAACTAAATAAATCAGTTAATTAATATTTTAACTTTCAGTTAAATGTTTTACAGTTTTCTATAATATTTTTTCATTTATTAAAATCATTAAATATTCATGTTATACATTAAAATTTGTATAAAAATAACTATTGTAATAACTGTACGTAACTAACTATACTAGTTAATTAACATTCTAACTTCCAGTTAAATGTTTTACAGTTTTACATATTAAAATCATTAAATATTTATGTCATACATTAAAATTTGTATAAAAATAACTATTGTAATAACTGAAAGTAACTAACTAAATCAGTTAATTAATATTTTAACTTTCAGTTAAATGTTTTACAGTTTTCTATAATATTTTTTCATTTATTAATATTAAAATCATTAAATATTCATGTTATACATTAAAATTTGTATAAAAATAACTATTGTAATAACTGTGCGTAACTTACTAAGCTAGTTAATTAATATTCTAATTTTCAGTTAAATGTTTCACAGATTTAAACTATCTATAATATTTTTACACTTATTAAAATCATTAAATATTCAAGTTAAAAAAAAACTATTGTAATGTCTAATATAACTAGCTAAATCATTTAACTTTTTTTTTAATAGTTTTTCTAGTTTAAAAATATCAATAAATTTTTAATTTTTAATTTAAAATTAATAAAATATTCAAGTTATACATTAAATTTTGTATAAAAATAACTATTGTAATAACTTAAAGTAACTAGCTAAATCAGTTAATTAATATTCTAACTTTCGGTAAAATGTTTTACAATTTAAAACTATATATTACATTTATTCACTTGTTAAAACTATTAAAACATTCAAGTTGTGTACACCAAATAACTACTAAATAACTAATAATGAATAATACTTTCCCCAGTTTATATATCACAGTAAATAACACATTAGCAGTTATTTCCAGCTATTTTGACAGTTCAGTATCAAATTTAACAGTTGGACACTTCGGGAGCTTTTAAGAGCTTTTACGCAGGCGATAAATCATTAAACCAGTTAAGTTATCACAATAAATTCCTTTTTAAATTAGTGTCAAATCGGGCCTACAAATTTAATTTCGCAACATTATTTACGGCACGAGACCGTGAATCTTGTGCACTGGTTGCGTTGAACGCCCCTCCGTACGAACGAACGAACGAGAAAAAAATAAAATGCGGAATATAATCCAATATTTTTATTACGAATTCGTATAATAAAACTGTCTGCGTTGAAAGCCGTCCGTTTACGTTTGCGCCGTCCTTCTCTGGCGCACTGCGTCTCCCTCGCTTTAACTCGCACCATCATATCCGTGTAATGTGCAGTAAAAATGCCATTTAATGCCTGCGCAGGCGGATGTGCATGCAGTCAAAGCGGAATTCGATGATTTATCTGTGGGGGGATATTAGGTTTTATGTGAAGTCGTTATGCGGTTCAGAAGCACCGTTTTGACAAGTTATTAATAAAAAGTAGCAAAAAAAGTTAAGGCTTGTGTTTGATTAAAACAGGGATTTAAAGAGTTTATCTCTAAATATGTTCATTTCATCAGTTTTTGGAGGTTCTGTAACTGTTGCCTTCGAAATTTTGAATAAATAATAACAAAAAAAGTAAAGGGTCATTTTTTAAAAATTAAGAACTAGTTGATTCTATGGAGCCACAAGAATTGACAAAGGTTTTATTTAAAGAGTTTATCACTAAATATGTTCATTTTATCACTAGTTTTTGGAGGTTCTGTAACTGTTACCTTCGAAATTTTGAATAAATAATAACAAAAAAAGTAGAGACATTTTTTTAAGAATAGGAGTTAGTTGATCCTAAGTCACAAGAATTGACGAAGGTATTTAAAGAGTTTATCTCTCTGTTCATTTTATCACGATAGTATTTCGAGGTTCTGTAACTGTTACCTTTGAAATTTTGAATAAATAATAACAAAAAAAAGTAAGGGGTCATTTTTTAAGGATTATAAACTAATTGATCCTAAGGAGCCACAAGAATTGACAAAGGTATTTAAAGAGTTTATCTCTAAATCTGTTCATTTTATAACGATAGTTTTTGGAGGTTCTGTAACTGTTACCTTCGAAATTTTGAATCAATAATAACAAAAAAAGTAAAGGGCCATTTTTTAAAGATTAAAAACTAGTTGACCCTACGGAGCCACAAGAATTGACAAAGGTATTTAAAGAGTTTATTCCTAAATATGTTCATTTTATCACGATACTTTTTGGAGGTTCTGTAACTGTTACCTTCAAAATTTTAATTAAATAATAACAAGAAAAGTAAATAGACTTTTTTTAAATATTAGGAACTAGTTGATCCTAAGGAGCCACAAGAATTGACAAAGGTATTTAAAGAGTTTATTCCTAAATATGTTCATTTTATCACGATAGTTTTTGGAGGTTCTGTAACTGTTACCTTTGAAATTTTGAATAAATAATAACAAAACAAGTAAAAAGTCATTTTTTAAAGATTAAGAACTAGTTGATCCTAAGGAGCCACAAGAACTGACAAAGGTATTTAAAGAGTTTATCTCTAAATCTGTTCATTTTATCACGATAGTTTTTGGAGATTTTGTAACTGTTATAATGAATAAATAATAATAAAAAAATAAAGGGTCATTTTTTGAGAATTAGGAGCTAGTGGTAATTTTGTGAAAATATAAATATTCCAACAGTTATTTAAATAAATCTTTTTCAAATCATGTAAACACATTCCATATATAGCAACACATTAATATTATGCTTTTAGTTCAGCCTCTCATGTGGAAGCGATTAATTCGCACGTTCACGTTGCGAAATTCAACCCCGGGTTAACACACACCGATAACTTGCCAACCCTGAACATATTTAGATAACGTGAATTTGGACGTTAATCTCTCGGGGTTGTTTGTGCTGAAAATTTCCCTAATAATATGGAACATATTATATTTTAGCCGAGGGTTTCCACAATATTGTTATTGCTGAGTTTGCGGTTGGCGCCACTGCAATTGTTTTCGAGTTTGGGATTCACATATGGTCGCCAGTTTGTAATAAATTTTTGTTTTCAGCATTTATTTAATTATTTTTTTTTTTGAAAAATTAAGTAATTATTAATGTGTAAAACATTTTTATTTCGGTATAAGTTGCCTAGTCTAACCTCTAACCACCCCCAACTTTTAATTTCTAACCTTTAATCACCACTTTCCAACCACCAACCTCCAATCTTCACCCTCCAATCTCCAACCTTCAATTTCCATTTCAACTTCTCTCCAGCTTTACTGTCACCTCAACCTTCAGCTTCAGCTTCACCTTCATTTTAACCTACATCTCAACCCTCAGCTTCATCTTATGTTTGAATGTAAGTTGAAATAGTGATTTTGAATGCATAGACATCCGCGCGGTCTTAATCACTGGGCAACACTCGAGCGTCGCGGCCACCCTCGTCAGGAATTCATCTAATTACGCCACCCCGGAGCGAGACGGGCGGGGGGCTACGGTGGGCCCGTAGGTTCGGCCTTTGTGCACCGGAAACGAAGGCCGGAGAGAGTGGAGCGCGAAGCCGCGGAATAAAATCGTACATCCTCCCGTTTCACGTACAAAATAGGGGTTGTGATCGACGTGTATTGTTTTTAATGGGCACGGCGGTTTGTTTGACAATATCGACGACGAATCAATTGATTCGTAATTTCGATGGGACGTTGTTGTTTATGTTTTATTTTCGATGGGGGTTTTACTAAAGTTAAGTGTTTTAATATAACACTTAAGAATTTTGATTAATTAGTGAATACTCTAATAATAAATATGTCCTACACAGTCAAATTAACAATAAAAAATGTTGTTTTGATGACAATTGTTACTAAACGTCGATCTAATAAAAATGTCAATCTATAATCAGTATAAGGATACAAAAATATCCAAATATTTTAAAAATATATGACCAACAAATAATTTAAATAGTAAATAAAGGTTCTTATAGAAGTTGATAAAAATGTTCTATTATAATCAGTCAAATGTGACCATAAAAGTTGTATAAATGTTCCAATAAAAACAGTCCAATATAAGGATAAAAATTGCTCAAGTTTTCTCATAAAAATTATTAAAAAATATGAACTGTAAATAATTTAAATAGTAAATAAAGGTTCCTATAAAAGGTGATCCGATAAAAATTTTCTACTGTAAACAGTCAAATGTGACCATAAAAGTTGTATAAATGTTCCAATAAAAACAGTCCAGTATAAGGATAAAAATTGCCCAAGTTTTCTAATAAAAATTGTTAAAAAAATTGAGCAGCAAATAATTTAAATAGTAAATAAAGGTTCTTATAGAAGTTGATCCGATAAAAAGTTCTACTATAAACAGTCAAATGTGACCATAAAAGTTTTATAAATGTTCCAATAAAAATAGCCCAGTATAAGGATAAAAATTGCCCAAGTTTTCTCATAAAAATTATTAAAAAATGTGAACAGCAAATAATTTAAATAGTAAATAAAGGTTCCTATAAAAGATGATCCGATAAAAATGTCCTACTATAAACAGTCAAATGTGACCATAAAAGATGTATAAATGTTCCAATAAAAACAGTCCAATATAAGGATAAAATTGCCCAAGTTTTCTCATAAAAATTGTTAAAAATATGACCAGCAAATAATTTAAATAGTAAATAAAGGTTCTCATAAAAGTTGATCCGATAAAAATGTTCTACTATAAACAGTCAAATGTGACCATAAAAGTAGTTTAAATGTTCCAATAAAAACAGTCCAGTATAAGGATAAAAATTGCCCAAGTTTTCTAATAAAAATTGTTAAAAAAATTGAGCAGCAAATAATTTAAATAGTAAATAAAGGTTCTTATAAAAGGTGATCCGATAAAAATGTTCTACTGTAAACAATCAAATGTGACCATAAAAGGTTGTATAAATGTTCAAATAAAAACAGTCCAGCATAAGGATAAAAATTGCCCAAGTTTTCTCATAAAAATTGTTAAAAAAAATATGAGCAGCAAATAATTTATATAAGTAAATAAAGGTTCTTATAAAAGTTGATCCGATAAAAATATTCTACTATAAACAGTCAAATGTGACCATAATAAGTTGTATAAATGTTCCAATAAAAACAGTCCAGTATAAGGATAAAAATTACCCAAGTTTTCTCATAAAAATTGTTAAAAAAAATATGAGCAGCAAATAATTTATGTAAGTAAATAAAGGTTCTTATAAAAGTTGATCCGATAAAAATGTTCTACTATAAACAGTCAAATGTGACCATAATAAGTTATATAAATGTTCCAATAAAAACAGTCCAGTATAAGGATAAAAATTACCCAAGTTTTCTGATAAAAATTGTTAAAAAAAATATGAGCAGCAAATAATTTATATAAGTAAATAAAGGTTCTTATAAAAGTTGATCTGATAAAAATGTTCTACTATAAACAGTCAAATGTGACCATAATAAGTTGTATAAATGTTCCAATAAAAACAGTCCAGTATAAGGATAAAAATTACCCAAGTTTTCTCATAAAAATTATTCAAAATTATGGTTAACAAGTAATTTATTTATTAAATAAATGTTCTCATAAAAATCGATTTGATAAAAATGTTCTACTGTGAAATGTGACCTAAAAGTGCTATAAATGTTCCAATTAAAACCGTCCAGTATAAAAATTGTTAAAAATTATGGTTACTATGTAATTTATATATTAAATAAATGTTCTCATAAAAGTCAATCCGATAAAAATGTTCCTATATAAACAGTCCAATTTGACCATAAAAAATGTTCCAAGTATAAAAATTGTTAAAAAAAACTAACAATTAAATATAATTAAATATTCTGTTTGACACTATCTAAATAGTCCAACAAATTTACTAATAAAAACAGTTTAAAGCTTTTTAAATAACTCAATTTTCTGAGTAGTCTCTCAGTGTAAATCTCTTTGAATAACTTAAGAACGGTGAACAATATGAAACGGGCTTTAAGCCTTTACTGTTAATTTATTCTATAGAGTTGCCACCACATGTTGTTTCTGATTCAGTAAGTACGCAGTTTTGATCGCAACTCAGCCAACTTATATCAAAGCAATCGTGTTTCCAAACGGCGTATCTCTATAACGAGAACAAAATCGACGTCATCCTCATCCAATAAACCAATAAAAACCGTACGACCCGTGAATCCCCGACGAGGCAACAAGCCAGCTCAGCTGCAACAACACGTCAAAACATGCTCCACACTAATTGGCAAATTTTCAAGCCAAACAACCCCGAGAGATTAACGCCGAAGTTCGCGTTATCCAAATATGCTGCGAGTCGGAAAGTTCCGGGTGTGTATCGGGCCCCCGGGGCCGTTGTTCGCAACGCGAACGAGTGAATTTAATCGCTTCCACTCCACGACGTCCAAAACTGAGCGGGCCGCCTTAATTATTGTTCGTGACGTCACAAGGATTAGACGGAACCGCAATTTTGTGCACCATCCCTCCGGATTGAAACGTGCACCGAAATGACTACAATTTAACGCTGGCCGGTAGTAAACATGCCATCCCGTATGTTAACAAACCATAAATACATCTAATCTCCACAATAAAGATTGGAGATAGCATCTTCGCAAGAACCGGTTCATTTCCATATTACTTCTTCCCTTCAACTCGCACGGATTGTTATTAAATAAAATCCCGCGGTACGGTTTTTTTTTATTCTTTGCGTGGTCCCAAATTGATGAGTGCGTCGGGCCAGATTGCACCGACACGATCTACCTCAAAGGGGTCGTCGAGATGTGCACAGATGAGGCGATTGGAAGTCGAGCGAATCGGCGAGATGATGGAGCGAGAGAGAGAGGGAGGACGAGACGAGGCACACAAAGAGAGGAGATATACCCACCACGGTTTTATGTACTGCGTTCGACTGTTTCATCTGATATAAATGTATTAAACGGCATCAGGACTATCTCACCACTTGGCTGTTTTCGTTTATTTGGCTTTAGGGGTCTGGTGCGAAGGGGAGGAAACCACATCATCTGTGAAATGAAGGGTTGGGGACTGGATTTTTCTTTAGATATTGGTTTTGTTTGTTTCAATTTACTGACCAAGACTAGTTGGGAAGATGCGTCGATTCACCCATCTGTATACTGAAGGGTTGAAGCTCAAATTTTTCCTTGGGTATTGTTTTTGTTTATTTCAACTAACCGTACAAGACCTCTTAGGAAGCAGCATCTTTCTGTAGCCCTTCTTTGGAAAATGTGACCTTGACTAGAACTTCCTGTCACCATCATCAACATCCACTGAGTGGTTTTAAGAGGAACGAAGACTATATCATAACAAATATAAACCTTCTAAAGGTTATTCTAGCCACTGTTTCCCATGATATAAATGTATTAAACGTCATCAGGACTATCTCACCACTTGGCCGTTTTCATTTTTTTGGCTTTGAGGGAGGAAAGCACATCATCTGTGAACGGAAGGGTTGGGGACTGGATTTTTTTTTGGATATTGGTTTTGTTTGTTTCTATTTATTGACCAAGACTAGTTGGGAAGATGCGTCGATTCACTCATCTGTACACTGAAGGATTGATGCTCAGATTTTTCTTTGGATATTGTTTTTGTTTATTTCAACTAACCGTACAAGACCTCTTAGGAAGCTGCATCTTTCTGTAGCCCTTCTTTGGAAAACGTGACCATGATTTGAACTTCCTATAACCATCATCATCATCATCCACTAAGTGGTTTTAAGAGGAACGAAGACAATATCATAACAAATATAAACCTTCTAAAGGTTATTCTAGCCACTGTTTCCCATGATATAAATGTATTAAAAGACATCAGGATTATCTCACCACTTGGCCGTTTTCATTTTTTTGGCTTTGAGGGAGGAAAGCACATCTCATCTGTGAACTGAAGGGTTGGGGACTGGATTTTTCTTTGGATATTGGTTTTGTTTGTTTCAATTTACTGACCAAAACTAGTTGGGAAGATGCGTCGATTCACCCATCTGTACACTGAAGGGTTGAAGCTCAGATTTTTCCCTGGATATTGTTTTTGTTTATTTCAACTAACCGTACAAGACCTCTTAGGAAGCTTCATCTTTCTGTAGCCCTTCTTTGGAAAACGTGACCATGACTTGAATTTTCTATCACCATCATCATCATCTACTAAGTGGTTTTAAGAGGAACGAAGTCAATATCATAACAAATATAAACCTTCTAAAGGTTATTCTAGCCACTGTTTCACCTGATATAAATGTATTAAACGACATTAGGATTATCTCACCACTTGGCCGTTTTCATTTTTTCGGCTTTGAGGGAGGAAAGCACATCATCTGTGGTCTGAAGGGTTGGGGACTGGATATTTCTTTGGATATTGGTTTTGTTTGTTTCAATTTACTGACCAAGACTAGTTGGGAAGATGCATCGATTCACCCATCTGTACACTGAGGGGTTGAAGCTCAGATTTTTCCTTGGATATTGTTTTTGTTTATTTCAACTAACCGTACAACACCTCTTAGGAAGCTGCATCTTTGTGTAGCTCTTCTTTGGAAAATGTGACCTTAACTCATCATCATCATCATCCAATGAGTTGTCTTAAGAGGAACAAAGACAATATCATAACAAATATAAACCTTCCAAAGGTTATTCTAGCCACTTCTTGCAAAACCATCTCATTAAGACCTTAGAAGAGGAATCAAGACCAACATTTTGGTCCAACTTGGCCAGCTCCAACACCCCTCAGTTGTTCCAGCCGACGCGACCGTAGGTGAAATTGACACGAAGTCAGGAGCCTCTCTCGCTTGATTGCGTCGATTCCTCGTGCCCTAAGGGCACACACGAGGTATCCCGGCGTGCCTCGGCGTAAATAACGCCTCCTTTGTCCTTATCGCTTCACTCGTCCGCTTCGATCTTCACTCGTAGGTGGTTTATTTAATTAGCGCTCTTAATTAGCTGCGCCAATTAATCCGACGTATTAATAAACGGCACTCGCAACAACAACAACGATGCGTGTGCGGAAAAGTGACGGACGACTTAATTCCCGACGATGCTGTCCGATAAAAAATGGCGACCCCCAAAAATCGTCCGGTGCTTTCCCGCCTTTTAATTACCGGCATTTTTCATGTGCTTCCCCCCCGGGGACATAAATATTAATAACGGACGAATCTCCGGCCCCGATATGCAAAAACGCGGGGGTCGTACGTTTGTATTAAGCGGCTCGTGGCCGATGTTATCGCGTCGGCCGATCGAAAATTATTGGTGCAACGCATAAACAACGCGACTTTCTAAAACGTCCGCTACGTGAAGGGGAACCGTGCCAAAATTCGACCTGCGAATTATTGCGACGTGCAGTTTTTTCGTTGCGTTGTGACCTTCTGTGTCCACCGATTTGGCACCTAGGGACCGGTCTTTATTGTGGCACGATTCATTTCGGTGTGACTAAATGGTTGCACGTTTGCTAAACGGTTGCGGATAAAATTAAGTCAATTCAGAAACTTCTGTGGCAATTCTATATATAATTTATACAGCTTAAAATATCAATATGAACCGTCCTAAATAAAATTGTCAAACTCGTAAAGAATATTTTTAGTTCTGTATAGAATTAAGTACACTTAAACTTCTGAATTAAGTTTTTAAATCAATCGTAACATTAAGAATGTTCTTAAGAAACTTTGTAAACAGTTTAAAACTTCACATACAATTTACAGTTGTAAAACTTCCTAAGCAAATTAATACACATAATTTATTCTGCTTAGAACTTTATATACAGAATTATAAAAGATACGAAATTTCTTACACCAGGCTGACAGTTTAAAACTCGACATACAGTTTAATAGACAATTAAGAACAACTTGGTACACTTAAACTATAACTTTAAATCTTTATATAAAATTCTATACAGAATTAGGAAATATATAAAACTTCTTAAGCAGCTTCGTCCATATTTTAAAACTTGACATACAGTTATATAGATAATAAAACGAATTGTAAAACTTCCTAAGCACCATAGTACACATTTTATAAAGTTTAATACTTGATATAAAATTCTGCATGAAATGTAATTTTCTATATAATTTATACAATTTAAAACTTTAAATAAAATTCTCTACAGAATTAAGAAAGACATGAAACTTCTTAAGTAGCTTCGTGTACATTTTAAATCTTGACATACAGTTTTGTAGACAATCAAGAGAATTGGGAAACTTCCTAAGCAACTTGGCACACACATTTTATACAATTTTATTCTTGATATAAAATTCAACATGAAATGTAATTTTATATATAATTTATACAGTTTAAAAGTTTAAATAAAATTCTTTACAGAGTTAGGAAAGACGTGAAACTTCTCAAACAATTTCGTGTACATTTTAAAACTTGACATACAGTTTTGTAGACAATTAAGATATTTGGAAAACTTCCTAAGCAACTTGGCACACACATTTTATACAGTTTAATTCTTGATGTAGAATTTTGCATGAAATCTAATTTTATTTATAATTCACACAATTTAAAACTTTAAATAAAATTCTCTACAGAATTAAGAAAGACATGAAACTTCTTACGTAGCTTCGTGTACATTTTAAATCTTGACATACAGTTTTGTAGACAATCAAGAGAATTGGGAAACTTCCTAAGCAACTTGGCACACACATTTTATACAGTTTAATACTTGATATAAAATTCTGCATGAAATGTAATTTTCTATATAATTTATACAATTTAAAACTTTAAATAAAATTCTCTACAGAATAAAGAAAGACATGAAACTTCTTAAGTAGCTTCGTGTACATTTTAAAACTTGACATACAGTTTTGTAGACAATTAAGAGATTTGGAAAACTTCCTAAGCAACTTGGCACACACATTTTATACAGTTTAATTCTTGATATAAAATTCTGCATGAAATCTAATTTTATTTATAATTCACACAATTTAAAACTTTAAATAAAATTCTCTACAGAATTAAGAAAGACATGAAAATTCTTAAGTGCTTCGTGTACATTTTAAATCTTGACATACAGTTTTGTAGACAATCAAGAGAATTGAGATACTTCCTAAGCAACTTGGCACACACATTTTATACAGTTTAATTCTTGATATAGAATTCTGCAAAAAATCTAATTTTATTTATAATTTATACAATTTAAAACTTTAAATATAATTCACTACAAAATTACGAAAGACATGAAACTTCTTAAGCAGCTTCGTGTACAGTTTAAAACTTGACATACAGTTTTATAGACAATCAAGAGAATTGTGAAACTTGTAACATCATCATTAATCATTTTAAACAGTTCTGTATAATAAATGTAATAAATAAATAATAAAATGTAATTTTATATATAATTTATACAATTTAAGATTTTATATATAATTCTATACAGAATTAGGGAAGATATGAAACTTATTATTCTTCGCATACAGTTCAAAAATTGAAATATAGTTTTATAGACGTGATATAGAATTCTGCATAAAATACAATTTTATAAATAATTTATACTATTAAAATTTTATATATAATTTTATATTGAATTAGGAATGGTATGAAGTAGTTTCGTATACAGTTTAAAACTTGACATACTGTTTCATAGACAATTAAGAGAATTGTGAAACTTATTAAGTAAATTGTTACACCCATTTTATACAGTTTAAAACTTAAAATAGATATGTATAAAATACAGAAATTTAGAACTACATGTATGTATGTAGTTCTTTATTTTTTGTATAGAATTAGAAAAGTTGTGAAGCTTTTAAGTATATTTGTATATAATTTTAAACTAAATATATACAATTTAAAAAACAATTAAGAGAAATACGTTATTTAAAGAGTACAAATTTAAAAATTTTGCATCAAATTCAAGTTTGTACATAATTTATACAATGTTTTATACAGCTTAAAGTTTGATATCCAGTTCTATTTAACATTAAGTGATAAGTTGTATGAAATCTATACTATATATATAAGTATAAAACTTTCTAACAATTTATACAGTTTAAAACTTAATAACAGTTTTGTACATCTTCACCATTTCATAGATCATTTTTCTTTGCGATTTAGAGAGTCACAATTTCCGTGCTTTCTCGCAGAAAAATAATCGAGTTCGAACGTTCGATCAATCGATTCCCCAATAGATGGATGTCACGAAACGTCGTCGCGTCTCAGATTAGCGATCGATCGAGCGAAAACTGGCCCGACAAAATAAAAAGAAAAAAAAAAAAACAACAACAGAACGGTTTCGATCCGTGACTGACTTCTGAATATGCAACCGGTGAAGCGAGTTGCGTCGTGTCGTCCGTTTTTCTTCCACTGTCGTCGCCGCATCGTTTTCCGGTTTCGTAAGCGGGGCTTTAAAAATTGAAAAACGAGACAATGGATGTCTCCAGAAACTGCCGTTTACGTTCTTCGTCGTCTTTCTTCGTCTATTTGAACGAATTTGATGTTGACGGTTTCTCCGGTTCTTCGTTTCCTTCCTGCACAATTTTAAGCCACAGATTGCCGGAGACTGCAGTCCGGTCGAAAAAAGGCAAAAATCCTCAGATTGTCAGCGTTGTCTTTGATCCGTTCTCGGTAAGAAATTTGTGAGAAATGCGACTCGTACGACATAAATGTGAAGAGGGACCACACGTGGTCGACCGCACACGCGACCTAACTTTTCGTTGGCTCCTTGACTCACGACCAGATGGTCGGGATCAAATCGAATTAGTGCGCCGCGTCAACCGATCAATGCGTTCGCGCCGCCACTATTACCAAAGTGGGTGTTGGGCTTAATCGAAATCCTTTATTGGATGGAATATTACCCGTTTTTTTAGTTTTTATGAATTAATTATGATTATTGATTGGGCTTGTTTGGTCGTAAATTATATGGGTTACATTTTAGTTTCAGTCCTACACATAAATTTTAGTAATTAACTTTTATAAATTGGTGTTATGCTTCGGATTACAATTGAAAGTGTTTATTACACACTGTATACTTTTGTATACAGTTTAAAAGATAATGTACTTGACTAGCAAAATTAAGAAGTTTTGTGAAGCTTTAAGTAACTTTTTCTTTAAATAATATAGTTTAAAACAATTGTTATTAATAATTAATACAGTCTAAGGCTTTATATGTAACTATATGTATAAAATTAAGACAAATGTGAAACTTCTTAAGCAATTTTATATACAGTTTAAAACTGTATATCGAAGTTTTGTTGACAATTAAGAGAATTATTAAACTTCCTAAGCAATTTGGTAAATGCAATTTAAACGGTTCAAAAGTTGACATACAATTTTACATAAAATTTTTTGTGAAACTTTATTAAACAATTTCTGAAAAAATTTTACAGTTTAAAACTATATAATAATGAGTTGTGTACAATTTATACAGTTTAATATTGTGAAACTTAAGTAACTTTATATACAGTTTAAAACTCTATGACGAAGTTTGACAATTAAGACAATTCTGAAAGTTACTTGGTAAATATAATTTAAACAGATTCAAAGTTGACGTACAATTTTACATAAAATTAGACATTTCTGATGCTTTATTAAGCAACTTCCTCAACAAATTATACAGTTTAAAACTATATAATAATGAGTTGTTGTGTATAATTTATACAGTTTAAGATTTAATCTAAAATTAGTTGAATTAAATTAAGAAAATTGTGAACCTTAAGAAACTTTGTATACCGTTTAAAACTGTATGTCGATGTTTTATTGACAATTAAGAGAATTATGAAACTTCTTAGACTATTTGATAAATGCAATCTAAACAGTTTAAAAGTTGACATACAATTTTACATAAAATTATACACATGTGAAATGAAGCAACTTCCTCATCAAATAATACAATTTAAAACGATGTATATTGATTTGTTGTATATAATTTATACAGTTTAAAACTTGATCTACAATTATACGTATAATATTAAGAAAATTTTAAAACTTAAGTAACTTTGTATTGTAACAGTTTAAAACTGTATGTTGAAATTTTGTTGACAATTAAGAGAATTATTAAACTTCCTAAGCAATTTGGTAAATGCAATTTAAACGGTTCAAAAGTTGACATACAATTTTACATAAAATTTTTTGTGAAACTTTATTAAACAATTTCTGAACAAATTATACAGTTTAAAACTATATAATAATGAGTTGTGTACAATTTATACAGTTTAATATTGTGAAACTTAAGTAACTTTATATACAGTTTAAAACTCTATGACGAAGTTTGACAATTAAGACAATTCTGAAAGTTACTTGGTAAATATAATTTAAAGAGATTCAAAGTTGACGTACAATTTTACATAAAATTAGACATTTCTGATGCTTTATTAAGCAACTTCCTCAACAAATTATACAGTTGTTGTGTATAATTTATACAGTTTAAGATTTAATCTAGAATTAGTTGAATTAAATTAAGAAAATTGTGAACCTTAAGAAACTTTGTATACAGTTTAAAACTGTATGTCGATGTTTTATTGACAATTAAGAGAATTATGAAACTTCTTAGACTATTTGATAAATGCAATCTAAACAGTTTAAAAGTTGACATACAATTTTACATAAAATTATACACATGTGAAATTAAGCAACTTCCTCATCAAATAATACAATTTAAAACGATGTATATTGATTTGTTGTATATAATTTATACAGTTTAAAACTTGATCTACAATTATACGTATAATATTAAGAAAATTTTAAAACTTAAGTAACTTTGTATTGTAACAGTTTAAAACTGTATGTTGAAATTTTGTTGACAATTAAGAGAATTATTAAACTTCCTAAGCAATTTGGTAAATGCAATTTAAACGGTTCAAAAGTTGACATACAATTTTACATAAAATTTTTTGTGAAACTTTATTAAACAATTTCTGAACAAATTATAGGGTTTAAAACTATATAATAATGAGTTGTGTACAATTTATACAGTTTAATATTGTGAAACTTAAGTAACTTTATATACAGTTTAAAACTCTATGACGAAGTTTGACAATTAAGACAATTCTGAAAGTTACTTGGTAAATATAATTTAAACAGATTCAAAGTTGACGTACAATTTTACATAAAAATAGACATTTCTGATGCTTTATTAAGCAACTTCCTCAACAAATTATACAGTTGTTGTGTATAATTTATACAGTTTAAGATTTAATCTAGAATTAGTTGAATTAAATTAAGAAAATTGTGAACCTTAAGAAACTTTGTATACAGTTTAAAACTGTATGTCGATGTTTTATTGACAATTAAGAGAATTATGAAACTTCTTAGACTATTTGATAAATGCAATCTAAACAGTTTAAAAGTTGACATACAATTTTACATAAAATTATACACATGTGAAATTAAGCAACTTCCTCATCAAATAATACAATTTAAAACGATGTATATTGATTTGTTGTATATAATTTATACAGTTTAAAACTTGATCTACAATTATACGTATAATATTAAGAAAATTTTAAAACTTAAGTAACTTTGTATTGTAACAGTTTAAAACTGTATGTTGAAATTTTGTTGACAATTAAGAGAATTATTAAACTTCCTAAGCAATTTGGTAAATGCAATTTAAACGGTTCAAAAGTTGACATACAATTTTACATAAAATTTTTTGTGAAACTTTATTAAACAATTTCTGAACAAATTATAGGGTTTAAAACTATATAATAATGAGTTGTGTACAATTTATACAGTTTAATATTGTGAAACTTAAGTAACTTTATATACAGTTTAAAACTCTATGACGAAGTTTGACAATTAAGACAATTCTGAAAATTACTTAGTAAATATAATTTAAAGAGATTCAAAGTTGACGTACAATTTTACATAAAATTAGACATTTCTGATGCTTTATTAAGCAACTTCCTCAACAAATTATACAGTTGTTGTGTATAATTTATACAGTTTAAGATTTAATCTAGAATTAGTTGAATTAAATTAAGAAAATTGTGAACCTTAAGAAACTTTGTATACAGTTTAAAACTGTATGTCGATGTTTTATTGATAATTAAGAGAATTATGAAACTTCTTAGACAACTTGATAAATGCAATCTAAACAGTTTAAAAGTTGACATACAATTTTACATAAAATTATACACATGTGAATTGAAGCAACTTCCTCATCAAATAATACAATTTAAAGCGATGTATATTGATTTGTTGTATATAATTTATACAGTTTAAAACTTGATCTACAATTATACGTATAATATTAAGAAAATTTTAAAACTTAAGTAACTTTGTATTGTAACAGTTTCAAACTGTATGTTGAAATTTTGTTGACAATTAAATGAATTAGGAAACTTCCTAGGTAACTTGGTAAATGTAATTTACACAGTTTAAAAGTTGACATACAATTTTACATAAAATTATACATTTTTGAAACTGTATTAAGCAACTTTATTATCAAATTATACAGTTTAAAACGATATATAATGATTTGTTACGTATATTTTATACAGTTTAAGATTTTATCTACAATTATATGTATAAAATTAAGAAAATTGTAAAACTTAAGTAACTTTGTATACAGCTTAAAAGCGTATATCATAGTTTTGTTGACAATAAAAAGAATTATGAGACTTCCTAGTTAACTTGGTAAATGCAATTTAAACAGTTTAAAAGTAGACATACAATTTTACATAAAATTATACTCTTGTGAAACTGTATTAAGCAACTTCCACATCAAATTATACATTAAAATGATATATAATGAGTTGTTGCGTATAATTTATACAATTTAAGGCTTGATAAACAATTATATGTATAAAATTAAAAAAAATTTGGTGACTTTGTAAGTTTATATACAGTTTAAAATTGTATGTCAAAGTTTTGTTGACAATTAAGTGAATTGTGAAACTTCCTAGGCAACTTGGTAAATGCAATTTAAACATTTTAAAAGTCGATATACAATTTTACATAAAACTATTCAGTTATAAAACTTTATTAAGTAACTTTCTCATCAAATTATACAATTTAAAACTATATAATGATTTGTTACGTATAATTTATACAGTTTAAAGTTTGGTCTGTATAAAATTAAGACAATCTTAAGAAACTTTGTATACAGTTTAAAACTGTATGTCGAAGTTTTGTTGACAATTAAGAGAGTTATACTGTGTAAAAATTGACATATAGTTCTATATAAAATTAAATTGTGAAACTTAACAAAGTCTTCCATAAATCACTGTTCAAAATGACTATATAAAGAATTAAAACATTTGTAAAACTCTTTAAATTAAATATTTTAATAAGTACTTTATAATTTAATGACAGTTTTAAATTGTTTAAATAATAAGAGATGAAATTATTTCAATTATAAATCTTCTTAAATAGTTCTGTATTCAGAACATTAAACTCATTAAGCAATTTTCTGTACAATTAAGCAAGCTTAAGAAGTTTTCAGGATAATTTAGACTAGTTTAAGCTTCTACAACAATTCTGAATAAGATTAATACAATTCTGTTGTTAATTAATTACTTTTAAATATTGTATTAAACGAATTGTTTAAATGGTACCAGATAGAGTTGTGTACTCAAAACATCAAACTTCTTAAGCAGTTCTTCTTTAAATTATTCTGTACCCAATTATCTCAATTCAGTTATTTAGAACTTTTTAAACAATTGTATATTATTTCAATTTCAAACTGCTTAAGTGGTACTGCCCAAAATTTCCTAAGTACTTCGTACTCACAAACTTAAAACTTCTTAAGAAATTGTCTGTGTAATTCAGCAAGAAAAGAAGTATTAAAAATAATTTAGAGAATTTTAAAATTTTAATTATTCGAGATAAAATTGGTAAATTGACTTAATTAGTTTAAACCTTCTGAAACACTCGAACAAAACGGAAAAAGTGTCACAATTTAATGTAAATTACTAATTATTTAATTATTTAACGATAATATAAAAGGTTCGTAATAAAGATCAGATATGAACAATTAATCCGGTGTCGCCAATTAACCGAATCTCCCCCTCCGAATGCGGATTATCATTTTAATCGTGGCATTGATTAAAGCGACGTTTTCAGGTACGCCAATCGATAATATAAATCACCTTTCAGCGGCCGCATCCGGAATTCATGTTTTTCAGGAGGGGACGCGGACGGCGGCGACAACGGCGAGGACGATTCCCCGGGGTGATAAGAAAGTGCTCTCGTCGTTCGTTTCTCGCTGCCCCCTCGCCCCACGGCTGTTCTGGCTGACGTCACGGTTTCCGGTGGGTTCTCTCTCTCTATACACTCTCATTGCCAGTTCTACAAATATGTTTGCGTGTCGGGTGCGTTTCGAATGATTTAATGATAGAGGGCGTGCTGTTACTGTTTTGTGTCGATTTTAGTTGGGAGTTTTGGCTTTACACATTTTGGTACAGAGGGTTTTAGTTGAAGGGGCAAATATTGTTTATAATTTGTATAAATTACTATTCATTAATTTATTAAATTATGGGATATATTTATGCTTAAAAATAAAACACAGTTGTATTTAATCAAGGACTTCAGTTAGTTTAAAACAATTATTAAATGTTTTATATTGCCATGTAATATATTATAAAATATTACTAGTGTTTCAGTAAAATCATATACAGGGGTTGCATAATCCCTAAAAAAGTCTACTTAAAATAATTTTTGATAAACAATGTACTCAAATTTTTACAGATATTTCAGTTTTAATTAAATCCCAGCTTCAGGAGGTGGCTATTTATGAAATACAAATTTCAGTTTTACTAGTTTTGAAGTACAGTATAAAGATTTAACAATAAAAAATTATACAATCGTGCCCAAATAAACATTTCATAGAGTTTTCAAAGTTCTGAAACAAAATGGAAACATTTGTACCTGTTTAAGTATTTTTATTTTCAGCCCGAACAGATTTAAAAATTAATTTTTTGTTTTACCCTGTAATATATGATAAACTGTTACCATTATTTCAGTAAAATCAGTTATAGGAGATGTGTAATCTCTAAAAAAATATACTTAAAATAATTCTTGATGAACTATATGCTCAAATTTTTACAGTCATTTCAGCTTTAATTAAATTTGGGCTTCAGGAGGTGGCTATTTATGAAACACAAATTTCAGTTTTACTAGTTTTGAAGTACAGTATAAAGATTTAACAATAAAAAATTATACAATCGTGCACAAATAAACATTTCATAGAGTTTTCAAAGTTCTGAAACAAAATGGAAACATTTGTAACTGTTTAAGTATTTTTATTTTCAGCCGGAACAGATTTAAAAATTAATTTTTTGTTTTACCCTGTAATATATGATAAACTGTTACCATTATTTCAGTAAAATCAGTTATAGGAGATGTGTATTCTCTAAAAAAATATACTTAAAATAATTCTTGATGAACTATATGCTCAAATTTTTACAGTTATTTCAGCTTTAATTAAATTTGGGCTTCAGGAGGTGGCTATTTATGAAACACAAATTTCAGTTTTACTAGTTTTGAAGTACAGTATAAAGATTTAACAATAAAAAATTATACAATCGTGCCCAAATAAACATTTCATAGAGTTTTCAAAGTTCTGAAACCAAATGGAAACATTTGTACCTGTTTAAGTATCCTTATTTTCAGCCGGAACAGATTTAAAAATTAATTTTTTGTTTTACCCTGTAATATATGATAAACTGTTACCATTATTTCAGTAAAATCAGTTATAGGAGATGTGTAATCTCTAAAAAAATATACTTAAAATAATCCTTGATGAACTATATGCTCAAATTTTTACAGTTATTTCAGCTTTAATTAAACTTGGGCTTCAGGAGGTGGCTATTTATGAAACACAAATTTCAGTTTTACTAGTTTTGAAGTACATTATAAAGATTTAACAATAAAAAATTATACAATCGTGGCCAATTAAACATTTCATAAAGTTTTCAAGAATTCTGAAACAAAATGGAAACATTTGTACCTGTTTAAGTATTTTTGTTTTCAGCCGGAACAGATTTAAAAATTAAATTTTTGTTTTACGCTGTAATATATGATAAACTATTACCATTATTTTAATAAAATCAGTTATGGAAGACGCATAATTTCTAAAAAAAGTATACATAAAATAAATCTTGATGAACAATATGCTCAAATTTTTACAGTTGTTTCAGCTTTAATTAAATCTCGGCTTCAGGAGGTGGCTATTTATGAAACTCAAATTTCAGTTTTACTAGTTTTGAATTACTGTATAAAGATTTAATATTAAAAAATTATACAATCGCAGACAAATAAACGTTTCATAGAGTTTTCAAGAGTTCTGAACCAAAATGGAAACATTTGCACTTGTTTAAATATTTTTGTTTTGTTTTCAGTCGGAAGAGGTTTAAAAATGAAATTTTTGTTTTACTCTGTAGTATGTGATAAACTATTACCATTATTTCAGTAAAATCAGTTATGGGAGATACATAATCTCTAAAAAAAGTATACTTAAAATAATTCTTGAAGAATAATATGCTCAAATTTTTACAGTTGTTTCAGTTTTAATTAAATCTCGGCTTCAGGAGGTGGCTATTTATGAAACTCAAATTTCAGTTTTACTAGTTTTAAATTACAGTATAAAGATTTAACAATAAAAAAATATACAATCGTGCACACATAAACATTTCATAGAGTTTTCAAGAGTTCTGAAACAAAATTGAAACATTTGTACCTGTTTAAGTATTTTTATTTTCAGCCGGAACAGATTTAAAAATTAATTTTTTGTTTTACCCTGTAATATATGATAAACTGTTACAATTATTTCAGTAAAATCAGTTATAGGAGATGTGTAATCTCTAAAAAAATATACTTAAAATAATTCTTGATGAACTATATGCTCAAATTTTTACAGTTATTTCAGCTTTAATTAAATTTGGGCTTCAGGAGGTGGCTATTTATGAAACACAAATTTCAGTTTTACAAGTTTTGAAGTACAGTATAAAGATTTAACAATAAAAAATTATACAATCGTACCCAAATAAACATTTCATAGAGTTTTCAAGAATTCTGAAACAAAACGGAAACATTTGTACCTGTTTAAGTATTTTTATTTTCAGCCGGAACAGATTTAAAAATTAATTTTTTGTTTTACCCTGTAATATATGATAAACTGTTACCATTATTTCAGTAAAATCAGTTATAGGAGATGTGTAATCTCTAAAAAAATATACTTAAAATAATTCTTGATGAACTATATGCTCAAATTTTTACAGTTATTTCAGCTTTAATTAAACTTGGGCTTCAGGAGGTGGCTATTTATGAAACACAAATTTCAGTTTTACTAGTTTTGAAGTACAGTATAAAGATTTAACAATAAAAAATTATACAATCGTGGCCAATTAAACATTTCATAAAGTTTTCAAGAGTTCTGAAACAAAATGGAAACATTTGTACCTGTTTAAGTATTTTTGTTTTCAGCCGGAACAGATTTAAAAATTAAATTTTTGTTTTACGCTGTAATATATGATAAACTATTACCATTATTTTAATAAAATCAGTTATGGAAGACGCATAATTTCTAAAAAAAGTATACTTAAAATAAATCTTGATGAACAATATGCTCAAATTTTTACAGTTGTTTCAGCTTTAATTAAATCTCGGCTTCAGGAGGTGGCTATTTATGAAACTCAAATTTCAGTTTTACTAGTTTTGAATTACTGTATAAAGATTTAATATTAAAAAATTATACAATCGTGCACACATAAACATTTCATAGAGTTTTCAAAAGTTCTGAAACAAAATTGAAACATTTGTACCTGTTTAAGTATTTTTATTTTCAGCCGGAACAGATTTAAAAATTAATTTTTTGTTTTACCCTGTAATATATGACAAACAGTTACCATTATTTCAGTAAAATCAGTTATAGGAGATGTGTAATCTCTAAAAAAATATACTTAAAATAATTCTTGATGAACTATATGCTCAAATTTTTACAGTTATTTCAGTTTTAATTAAATTTGGGCTTCAGGAGGTGGCTATTTATGAAACACAAATTTCAGTTTTACTAGTTTTGAAGTACAGTATAAAGATTTAACAATAAAAAATTATACAATCGTGCCCAAATAAACATTTCATAGAGTTTTCAAAGTTCTGAAACAAAATGGAAACATTTGTACCTGTTTAAGTATTTTTATTTTCAGCCGGAACAGATTTAAAAATTAATTTTTTGTTTTACCCTGTAATATATGATAAACTGTTACCATTATTTCAGTAAAATCAGTTATAGGAGATGTGTAATCTCTAAAAAAATATACTTAAAATAATTCTTGATGAACTATATGCTCAAATTTTTACAGTTATTTCAGCTTTAATTAAACTTGGGCTTCAGGAGGTGGCTATTTATGAAACACAAATTTCAGTTTTACTAGTTTTGAAGTACAGTATAAAGATTTAACAATAAAAAATTATACAATCGTGGCCAATTAAACATTTCATAAAGTTTTCAAGAGTTCTGAAACAAAATGGAAACATTTGTACCTGTTTAAGTATTTTTGTTTTCAGCCGGAACAGATTTAAAAATTAAATTTTTGTTTTACGCTGTAATATATGATAAACTATTACCATTATTTTAATAAAATCAGTTATGGAAGACGCATAATTTCTAAAAAAAGTATACTTAAAATAAATCTTGATGAACAATATGCTCAAATTTTTACAGTTGTTTCAGCTTTAATTAAATCTCGGCTTCAGGAGGTGGCTATTTATGAAACTCAAATTTCAGTTTTACTAGTTTTGAATTACTGTATAAAGATTTAATATTAAAAAATTATACAATCGTGCACACATAAACATTTCATAGAGTTTTCAAAAGTTCTGAAACAAAATTGAAACATTTGTACCTGTTTAAGTATTTTTATTTTCAGCCGGAACAGATTTAAAAATTAATTTTTTGTTTTACCCTGTAATATATGACAAACAGTTACCATTATTTCAGTAAAATCAGTTATAGGAGATGTGTAATCTCTAAAAAAATATACTTAAAATAATTCTTGATGAACTATATGCTCAAATTTTTACAGTTATTTCAGTTTTAATTAAATTTGGGCTTCAGGAGGTGGCTATTTATGAAACACAAATTTCAGTTTTACTAGTTTTGAAGTACAGTATAAAGATTTAACAATAAAAAATTATACAATCGTGCCCAAATAAACATTTCATAGAGTTTTCAAAGTTCTGAAACAAAATGGAAACATTTGTACCTGTTTAAGTATTTTTATTTTCAGCCGGAACAGATTTAAAAATTAATTTTTTGTTTTACCCTGTAATATATGATAAACTGTTACCATTATTTCAGTAAAA
The DNA here is from genome assembly GCF_024364675.1 of Aethina tumida. Classification (NCBI taxonomy): domain Eukaryota; kingdom Metazoa; phylum Arthropoda; class Insecta; order Coleoptera; family Nitidulidae; genus Aethina; species Aethina tumida. The sequence continues at coordinate 14,688,636 of NC_065440.1, read as the reverse complement.
TCAGTTACAGGAGATGCATAATCTCTAAAAAAAGTATGCTTAAAATAGGAGGTGGCAATTTATGAAATACAAATTTCAGTTTTACAAGTTTTGAACTACAGTATAAAGATTTAACAAGAAAAAATTATACAATCGTATACAAATAAACATTTCATAGAGTTTTCAAGAATTCTGAAACAAAATGGAAACATTTGTACCTGTTTAAGTATTTTTATTTTCAGCCGGAACAGATTTAAAAATTAATTTTTTGTTTTACCCTGTAATATATGATAAACTGTTACCATTATTTCAGTAAAATCAGTTATAGGAGATGCATAATCTCTAAAAAAACTATGCTTAAAATAATTCTTAAAGAACAATATGCTCATGTTTTTACAGTTGTTTCAGCTTTAATTAAATCTCGTCTTCAGGAGGTGGCAATTTATGAAATACAAATTTCAGTTTTACAAGTTTTGAAGTACGGTATAAAGATTTAACAATAAAAAATTATACAATCGTACACAAATAAACATTTCATAGAGTTTTTAAGAGTTCTAAAACAAAATGGAAACGTTTGTACCTGTTGAAGTATTTTTGTTTTCAGCCGGAGCAGCTGTAAAAATTAAATTTTTGTTTTACCCTGTAATATATGATAAACTATTACCATTACTGCAGTGAAATCAGTTACAGGAGATGCATAATCTCTAAAAAAGTATACTTGAAATAATTCTTGATGAACAATATACTCAAATTTTTACAGTTGTTTCAGCTTTAATTAAATTTCGGCTTCAGAGGTGGCAATTTATGAAACACAAATTTCAGTTTTACCAGTTTTGAAGTACGGCATAAAGATTTAACAATAAAAAATTATACAATCGTGCACAAATAAACATTTTAGAGAGTTTTCAAGAGGTTCTGAAACAAAATGGAAACATTCCTACCTGTTTAAATATTATTGCTTTTAATTTGAGCACGTTTAAAGATTAAATTTCTGTTTTTTAGATAACTGTGACGATTATATTGATGAAAATAAAATATAAATAAAGTCTAGTTGAATGATCTCTTATCGAGTAACATGCTAAAATTGTTACACTTATTTCAATTATTGATTAATTGGGTTGATTAAAACATTGATCAATTTTGAGAAAGTCTACTTAAAATAATTGATAGGCAATAAAATTTATCTTATAATTATATTATAAATATTATCTTATAAATATTATTTTCGCCTAAACTATTAATAAAATTGTTAAAACACAAAAAACAAGAAAAAATAAAGTTGGATAAGTTGCTGGCAAGTTAAATTCGATAATAAACAATAAAAAAACAATAATAAAAGTGAAAAAGGTAAAGGGACACCGAAAATAAATAATAACAATAATAAAAAAACAAGTTAAATAATTACAAAGTCGGGTGTAGTGCGGCGTTCGGTTTTTAATTAAGCAGTCCCGAAATGGATTTCGGAGCCGTGCCCCTGGGGAGGTTTGGTTGAGTCACCGCCGTTCGAAAGTCCTCTCTTTTATGTTATCTGCCAGGCAATTTCGTACTACGGGCAAATGTGTTGTTAGGGGTGCCGCGTCCTAATGGGTGTCGACTCTCGATTCTCTCGATTCTCTCTTTCGGGCTTAACCCTCCTTCTTCTTCGTTATTGCATTTTATCCGTATGAACATTTTGACGAGCGGTTCCGAATTCCGGGCACAGAGGGTGTTCGATTGTTGTTTTCGGTTCACGTTCAACCCCGGTGCTTGGGACAGGAGTAAAGTGCAGGAGGTGTGAATGTTGTGATGGATTATGAGTGTAATCGCCATTAATTTATTAGATGGGGATAATCCAATTTTCTTTTAATGGAATGTAGATAAATATTTTACATTTTAAATAAATATTCTTTAGTTATAAATTTAAATAAGCTGATTTGTATTTGTTTAATTATTGTTAATCTTAACAATAAACTAAATATTAGAAACCTTATATTATTGCTTCGTATTATTTAGTATTTTTTAATTAAATTATGTTGTAAAAATTCATAAAAATAGGAATAAACAATAAGATTATCTATTTCGAACAACTATTCTAATATTTTACAAATTTAATGTAAAAATAAGTATAAAAAAAAGAATAAAAACGTAAAATTTATCAATACAATTTAGGTCAATTATTTATTTATTTAATTATTGTTAATTTTTACAACAAAATAAGTATTAGAAGAATTAAAAAATAATAAAATATATTATATTTTGTATTGTATTTATTTAATTATTGTTAATTTTTACAATAAAATAAATATTAGAAGAATTAAAAAATATTAAAATATTATATCCTGATATTATTTTGTATTTGTTAATTAAATTGTGTTGTAAAAATATATAAAAATAAGAGTAAACGTTAAATTTTTCTATTTTGAACAATTATTCTAATATCTTACAAATTTAATGAAAAAATATGCATAAAAAAGAATAAAAAAGTAAAATTTATCAATATAATTTAGGTCAATCATTTTTTACTTTTACAATTCTCTGTGACATCAAATAAATAAAGTGTTCGTCTTTTAAATAAATATAAATAAGACCCAAATTTTAAATAAAATTTGTATCTTTGAATTGTATTTATTTAATTATTGTTAATTTTTACAATAAAATAAGTATTAGAAGAATTAAGAAATAATGAAATATATTATATTCTGATATTATTTTGTATTTGTTAATTAAATTGTGTTGTAAAAATATATAAAAATAAGAGTAAACGTTCAATTTTTCTATTTTGAACAATTATTCTAATATCTTACAAATTTAATGAAAAAATATGTATAAAAAAGAATAAAAAATTAAAATTTATCAATATAATTTAGGTCAATCATTTTTTACTTTTACAATTCTCTGTGACATCAAATAAATAAAGTGTTCGTCTTTTAAATAAATATAAATAAGACCCAAATTTTAAATAAAATTTGTATCTTTGAATTGTATTTATATAATTATTGTTAATTTTTACAATAAAATAAGTATTAGAATAATTAAATTGTGTTGTAAAAATGTATAAAAATAAGAGTAAACGTTAAATTTTTCTATTTTGAACAACTACTCTAATATCTTACAAATTTAATCTAAAAATATGTATAAAAAAGAATAAAAAATTAAAATTTATCAATATAATTTAGGTCAATCATTTTTTACTTTTCCAATTCTCTGTGGCATCAAATAAATAAAGTGTTTGTCTTTTAAATAAATATGTATAATACTCAAATTTTAAATAAAGTTTCTATCTTTGTATTGTATTTATTTAATTATTGTTAATTTTTACAATAAACTAAATATTAGAAAAATTAAAAAATAATAAAATAAATATCTTATATTATTTTTAAATTACCAAAAAAGGTGGGTTTTAATTATTTTTTTTTACTCGTCTTCAGACATTTTGAATTAAAATTACAATTATCATTGGCATTATATTTCTTGTTACAGATGTAACGTATTGTTTATTAAACATTAATTAGACACACACACAATAAATAAGACAATTCCTAGTAGTAACATTATTTGAAAAGGTTGCACAAATAAGTAAAAAAAGTTCAAATGAATTTATTAACAAACAAACAATACGACAAAGTTAAATGGTAAAAGATAATAAAGCAAACAAATCTTCAATACAAAGAATCGTTAAATATTTTTTTTCATGGTACGTAATTAAATTTTTAAATTATTTAATATTTTGTTCAAACGAAATACATGAGAAAAATAATCGTTAACATATTTAAAAAATGATATTTTATTGCACATTACAACGTAAGTAACATATTACACTAGGAAGTTAAATTTCTAATAGGTTGTGTTTAAATTTTAACATTAATATTTACTACAGAAATAAACATTAATTTTTTTAAATTAAAATTAAATGAAACCGATAAAATTTCCAGAATACATTAATAAGTATTTGAGGTTTATGTTTAATTTAATGATTTGTAAAACAGTATATTAAGTAATAACTTCTAAGAATGGTAAAATTTTTGCTTTTATGATATTTTTTTTCGAATTAAAATGTCTGAAATCCAATAAAACTTTCAGAACAAATAATTAAATATTTAAGTTTTACGTTAAATTTAAAGATTGTTGACAAATTTTATGCATTAACTTCTAAACACCATCTTATAATAATGAAATGTTTATGTGAGAAACTGACGTGTTTAATTATGTGCTTCAGTGTTTATTTCGTATTAAATTTATATAAAACCATTAAATTTCTACGACTAATAAATAAGCAATTCAGACTTTTTCTAAATTTAATGACTTACAAAACTAATATTAAGTATTAAATTCTCAAAATTGATTTATATATTTTAATTTATAAGGAAAAATGATGCGTTTACTGCTATGTTTTGATGTATATTTTTGTTTGCAATTAAAATTTCACAAAATCTGTAAAATTTCCACGAGAAATAATTAAGTTTTTTAGGTTCATGTTAAATTACGTATTTTCTTTAAATAAATGAAATGTTTATAAGAAAAAGTGATGCGTTTACTTCCATGTTTTGATGTATATAGTTTGTCTAATTAAAATATCACCAAACTTATGAAATTTTTAGGAGGAATAATTAAGATTTTTAGGATTATGTTAAACATAATTGTTTACAAAAATAATCTCAGGTATTAACTTCTAAAAATCGTCTTATAAATTACGTATATCCTTTAAATAAATGGAATATTTATAAGAAAAAATGATGCGTTTACTTTTATGTTTTGATGTATATTTTTTCCAATTAAAATTTCACGAAATCTGTAAAATTTTCAGGAGAAATAATTAATTTTTTAGGCTTATGTTAAATATAATTGTTTACAAATATAACCTCAGGTATTAACTTCTAAAAGTCGCCTTATAAATTACGTGTTTCCTTTAAATAAATAGAATGTTTATATGTTTGTATGTTTTGATGTATATTTTTTCCAATTAAAATTACTCGAAATCTGTTTAATATTCAGGAGAAATAATGAAGTTTTTTAGGTTTATGTTAAATATAATTGGTTACAAAAATAATCTAAGGTATTAACTTTTAAAAATTATCCTATAAATTACGTGTTTCCTTTAAATAAATGGAATGTTTATAAGAAAAAATGATGCGTTTACTTTTATGTTTTGATGTATTTTGTCTCATTAAAATTTCACCAAACTTATGAAATTTTCAGAAGAAATTTTAAAGTTTTTTAGGTTTATGTTAAACATAATGGTTTACAAAAATAATCTCAGGTATTAACTTCTAAAAGTCGGCTTTCCGTGTTTCCTTTAAATAAATGGAATATTTATAAGAAAAAATGATGCGTTTACTCCTATGTTTTGACATATATTTTTTCCAATTAAAATTTCACGAAACCTGTTAAATTTTCAGGAGAAATAATTAAGTTTTTTAGGTGTTTGTTAAATATAATTGTTTACAAAAATAATATCAGTATTAACTTCTAAAAATCGTCTTATAAATTACGTGTTTCCTTAAAAAAATGGAATATTTATAAGAAAGAATGATGCGTTTACTTTTATGTTTTGATGTATATTTTGTCTAATTAAAATTTCACCAAACTTATGAAATTTTCAGGAGAAATAATTAAGTTTTTTAGGTTTATGTTAAATATAATTGGTTACAAAAATAAGCTAAGGTATTAACTTCTAAAAATCGTCTTATAAACTACGTGTTTCCCTTAAATAAATGGAATGTTTAAAAGAAAAAATGATGCGTTTACTTCTATGTTTTGATGTATATTTTTTTTAATTAAAATTTCACGAAACCTGAAAATTTTCAGGACAAATATTTATGTGTTTGATGTTTATGATAAATATATAATACTATTTACAAAATTAAGCAGCTTCTTACAAATTCCGTGTTTTCCTTAAAAATGATAAGTTTATGACAAATATTATGTGTTTAATTTAATTTAGTGTATTATTTTTTATATATAACTCAAATTACACAAAACAAATAAAATATTGGGGTCATATTATTAAGTATTGAATGATTTATGTTAAACATAAACTTCTAAGAATTGTTTAAGATTAAGTTTTAAAAACAATTGATGAAAAAAATGTGTCTTTTCAATGCTTTAATGTTTATTTATTCAAACTAAAATTACAAGTGACTCATAAAATCCAAGAAAAAATAATTAAGAATCGAAAGATTAGGTTAAATTTAACGATTTGCAAAACAAATATTAAGTATCACCTTCCGGGAATCAGCCTTATCTAGTTTATGTGCACTTCTAAAAAATGTTTACTTCCACACGTTTATGTTTACGCATCGCATTGGTGATTTATTTAAGTACTTACTTACTTACTTACTTAAGTGGGTGCAACTCAGTCACATTTATTTAAGTCGTTTTTTAATACTTTCAAGGACAGGCGGTTATCTGGGTTAATAAAGGAAAAAACTGAACAATTATATTGATTATTTATTAAACAACTACGTGATGGAAATAAGTGGAGCAGTTTATGAAATATGCAACACAAAACGTTCGGTGCAACGTCAATGGGGGTCATTGCCGGACGGTTTGGCGGCACAAATCCAAAATTAACCACACACAAACTAATGAATAAGTTAATCAATTAATTAATTAAAGGCGGATAAATCGCATTTAGAAGCGGTATTTTTAAAGCGGGCCAGTGCGAACACCGGCGCGTGTGTGCCAGTGTGTGTGCACGGTTGCGTCACGCCGTGGCGAAAATAGATAAAAATAAATTTACGTCGAGAAATAGTACACAAGGCATTTAACACAAAATGAGACTACATGCAAGGCACATTCGGAGTGATAACGTAGAAATTACAGGCGACCAGATCGACGAGTCGCCGTGCCGGTCCGGCGCCGGATTCCGCCCCGACCGCGTCCCGGAGCCGCCCCGCGGCGCCCCGGCCGGTGTGACCCGGGGGGACGGACGGGTCGCGGGTGCGGACGGAGGAATTGCGGGTCCGGGTGGTGGCGAAACGGCGCGAAACGGCGAGGACATATGCTGCCATAATTACGCGGTCACGTCGAGTACCCGTATGGTCGATTGGAACAACTGACGATCGATAAATATGTGCGCGTGCGCAGTCGGACGACAGGGTCATAGAAGGCCACGCGATACACACAGGCAAGGCTAACACGATTCCGTCGCAATGCCTGGCTATGGAATTGAATATTCGGTTTCGCTATTGCGGCGTAATGGAAATCCGAGTGGCGTCCCGCGACGTTTTTTTTTGTTGTATTTTTATTTATTTTCAATCCTCCTTATAATTGGGTTGATTGGATTTTGGTTATGGCGATGAATGATGGTTGGAGCAATGGACTTTAGGTGTTGGAGGTTGAAAAAACGGCTATAACTTGAAGACGGTTTGAGATAATGGGACGAAACTTGCAGGTCTAATATGTGGTGCCACAAAGTACACGTGACAGTAATTTTGTACAAGTCGGATCACAATTGTGGCAATTAAAGCCATAAAACCTATGAGAAGTTATACTATTCATTCACAACTATACTCCATTATTTAACGCGTAACGAAGATTTTCATGAGAAAATATAATAATTATAACGTTTATAATTACAAAGTAATACAGTACTTTTACCAAAATGGCTCCCATGGACCCATTTTCATTCTAAAACCCCAATTTGCAAGTTTTTGAATGTCAAAACAATATCAATTTAATTTTTACTCGTTGAAGCAAAACGAATGAAAGTCCTATTAGTTAAGTTTTTTATCTTAATGCGATGATTCATTGACCAAAATTTAGATAAATTAATATATTATTTCAAGGTTTTATTAGATTTTTATCATGAGTTTCAAATAAATGTCACGTGAATGTTAAACCTTGGTATGGAGCCCTGATGTTTGGTTAAACTAGAGAATTGAAATATTGATTTTACCTTGAGGAGGATTTGTTGTATTGACTTGAAATTTTAAAGTTTAAACAGATGAAACATTAAAGAGTATCTGTAGAAATTTCTTTTAAGTTGAGCATTAATTGGAGGCATTGAAACCGATGAGATGATATTTTTTAAATAGAAAACTATAAATGCTAAATGTTTATAAAAAAATAATATAAAAAATATAATCGGAAGTAATTTAAACCACCAAATCTAAAGTAAATTCTTCAAAGCGTTTGAAACTAGTGAACAATTTACCGGAATCATTCTAAAATTGCCGCCTATCAAACACCAAAAAGTATCATATCTGCCTTTTATTCAGCTGAGAAGAATTATATATCAAAATGTACGTTAAATAATAAGTTATTTGGCGATTTTATTATATTTTTATCATTATCAGTTTAGAATAAATATAACGAGAATGTTTAATCATGTCATGGATCCCCGATATTTAATTCTTCTAGAGGACAAAACAATTGAGATATCTTGGAAAGTATTTATTATATTGACTCCAAACTTTGAACACGAATTAATAAAACACTAAAGTATCTAGTAAAAGTGTTGTATAAATTGAGCATAAATTACAGTCATTAAAGCTTTAAAACCAATGAGAAATTCATGTCCGACTCATTGACAAACAGAATATTAACCAAAATACTGCAAATTCTAAATATTTATTAGAATATTTAGTTAAAGGTGTTCAAAATATAATCGCAAAGAATATAAACTACCAAATTTGAAGTAAATTCTTCAAATACTTTCGAAACTAATGAAGAGTTTACCGGAATCTTTTAAATTTGCAGCCTATGAAACACCAAAAAATATCAAATGTGGTTTTTATTCCGACGAAAAGAATTATTTATCAAAATGTAGATTAAATAATAAATTATTTGAAGATTTTATTAGATTTTTACCATTATCAGTTTAGAATAAATATGACGAGAATGTTTAATCGTGTCATGGATCCCCGATGTTTAATTCTTATAGAGGACAAAACAATTGGTATATCTTGGAAAGTATTTATTATATTGACTCCAAACTTTGAACACAAATTAATAAAACACTAAAGAGTATCTAGTAAAATTGTTGTATAAATTGAGCATAAATTACAGTCATTAAAGCTTTAAAACCAATGAGAAATTCATGTCCGAATCATTGACAAACAGAATATTAACCAAAATACTGCAAATTCTAAATATTTATTAGAATATTTAGTTAAAGGTGTTCAAAATATAATCGCAAAGAATATAAACTACCAAATTTGAAGTAAATTCTTCAAATACTTTCGAAACTAATGAAGAGTTTAACGGAATCTTTTAAATTTGCAGCCTATGAAACACCAAAAAATATCAAATGTGGTTTTTATTCCGACGAAAAGAATTATTTATCAAAATGTAGATTAAATAATAAATTATTTGACGATTGTATTAGATTTTTATTATTATCAGTTTAGAATAAATATAAAGAGAATGTTTAGTCGTGTCATGGATCTCCGATGTTTAATTCTTCTAGAGGACAAAACAATTGGTATATCTTGGAAAGTATTTATTATATTGACTCCAAACTTTGAACACAAATTAAAAAAACACTAAAGAGTATCTACTAAAACTGTTGTATAAATTGAGCATAAATTACAGTCATTAAAGCTTTAAAACCAATGAGAAATTCATGTCCGAATCATTGACAAACAGAATATTAACCAAAATACTGCAAATTCTAAATGTTTATTAGAATATTTAGTTAACTGTGTACAAAATATAATCGGAGAGAATATAAACTACCAAATTTGAAATAAATTTTACAAAAGCTTTCGAAACTAGTGAAGAGTTTACCGGAATCGTTTTAAATTTGCAGTCTATGAAACACCAGAAAGTATCAAATCTGGTTTTTATTCCGATGAAAAGAATAATTTATCAAAATGTAGATTAAATAATAAATTATTTGACGATTTTATTAGATTTTTACCATTATCAGTTTATAATAAATATAACGAGAATGTTTAATCGTGTCATGGATCCCCGATGTTTAATTCTTATAGAGGACAAAACTATTGGTATACCTTGGAAAGTATTTATTATATTGACTCCAAACTTTGAACACAAATTAATAAAACACTAAAGAGTATCTAGTAAAAGTGTTGTATAAATTGAGCATAAATTATAGTCATTAAAGCTTTAAAACCAATGAGAAATTCATGTCCGACTCATTGACATACAGAATATTAACCAAAATACTGCAAATTCTAAATATTTATTAGAATATTTAGTTAAAGGTGTTCAAAATATAATCGCAAAGAATATAAACTACCAAATTTTAAGTAAATTCTTCAAATGCTTTCGAAACTAGTGAGGAGTTTACCGGAATCTTTCAAATTTACTGCCTATGAAACACTAAAAAATATCAAATGTGGTTTTTATTCCGACGAAAAGAATTATTTATCAAAATGTAGATTAAATAATAAATTATTTGACGATTGTATTAGATTTTTATTATTATCAGTTTAGAATAAATATAAAGAGAATGTTTAGTCGTGTCATGGATCTCCGATGTTTAATTCTTCTAGAGGACAAAACAATTGGTATATCTTGGAAAGTATTTATTATATTGACTCCAAACTTTGAACACAAATTAAAAAAACACTAAAGAGTATCTACTAAAACTGTTGTATAAATTGAGCATAAATTACAGTCATTAAAGCTTTAAAACCAATGAGAAATTCATGTCCGAATCATTGACAAACAGAATATTAACCAAAATACTGCAAATACTAAATGTTTATTAGAATATTTAGTTAACGGTGTTCAGAATATAATCGCAAAGAATATAAACTACCAAATTTGAAGTAAATTCTTCAAATGCTTTCGAAACTAGTGAGGAGTTTACCGGAATCTTTTAAATTTACAGAATATGAAACACCAGAAAGTATCAAATCTGGTTTTTATTCCGATGAAAAGAATAATTTATCAAAATGTAGATTAAATAATAAATTATTTGACGATTTTATTAGATTTTTACCATTATCAGTTTATAATAAATATAAAGAGAATGTTTAGTCGTGTCATGGATCTCCGATGTTTAATTCTTCTAGATGACAAAACAATTGGTATATCTTGGAAAGTATTTATTATATTGACTCCAAACTTTGAACACAAATTAATAAAACACTAAAGAGTATCTAGTAAAAGTGTTGTATAAATTGAGCATAAATTACAGTCATTAAAGCTTTAAAACCAACGAGAAATTCATGTCCGAATCATTGACAAACAGAATATTAACCAAAATACTGCAACTTCTAAATGTTTATTAGAATATTTAGTTAACAGGATACAAAATATAAACGCAAAGAATATAAAATACCAAATTTTAAGTAAATTTTTCAAAAGCTGTCGAAACTAGTATACGGAAATTGTTTAAAACTAGAGAGAGAGTATGACATCCGGTTTTTTATCTTGTTACGTTGATTTACACATCAAAATATAGATAAATAAATGAATTATTTAAAGGTTTTATTAGGTATTTATTTCAAGATTTGACTAAAAATTGTGGAGACGTTCAAATTTTAGTTTAAAATTTGATGCAACTCCATGACGGAAAAATTAATGTATATTGAAGATGGATTCGTGTATCAATAAGAAACTTCAATAATAAACAACGGAAACTTAGAATATTACCTTGTTAAAAAATATATTTCGTCCAAAATTGATTAAATGACGGTATTAATATAAAAAACAGTTAATTAATATCTAAAGTATTTACTTGAAATGATTCTAGAAGCAAAAAATATTCAAAATATTATTATAATATAAAATGTATGCAATTCGAAGTGTCGGAAGTATAATAATGACATATCTTAAAGACTTTTTGATATATCGATACAAAATTTATAAAAATAAAATACAAATAAACGAAATATTAAAGAGTATATCATAAGAATTTAGTACGAGTCGGACAAGAGTTACAGTAATTACATCTACGAAACCAATGAGGGGTTACGTTGCATGACTACAAGTCATTAGGTTGCGCTACGCCATGAATAATCAAAAATTAAGGCTAAAAATACAAATTTACATCTTAAATGTTTATTGCAAAAGTAAAATTACTCAACATTAGTCTCTTCCTAGGTCCTAGAAGACTCTTCCAAACGTTAATTCAATTTATCTTCGTCGGTAATAACTTTTACGCCTCTTTCATCATTTTTACACTAGAACAGTAGTTACAACAATTGGAACTTTGGAAATGATGAATGTGGATGCTCCACCATAATTGTTCCAGTCTTATTTATTGATAAAATGGTTTAAATTTATGTGACAAAGGACTTTATTGATGTGACGGTGGCCAATGTCGTAAAGTTTTACTACAAAACCAACTTGAAGATAAAGTATTGATCCACAACTCCCCAGACACCATTCGACAACCTATTGATTTTCAATTAAGGCGAAACATGACAATTTTACACTAACACACGAACAACGCATTAATTAGAATACAAATGGTTAACAAGCATAAGCACCAACTAGATATTTCCTCTGTAGATGCCTTATTGATTAATTGAACCTCCTGCTCCCCTGTCAACCGACAAGAACCGACGTCAACTCCAAACAAAACAATTAAACGAGAGAACCTCAGCATAAAATTACCATTTTCACTCGTTCTCGGCGTCTCCTTCATTCCACGCCGTCCGTCGATGGGGTCACGACAGCATCAACAATCCGACGTACCCCCGGCGAGCCGCAATATCCATTTCGGCCGTACAAAAAGTGCACGTACGGACCAGACGGGCCGTCCATTTCGTTTCGGGGCCCCTTTCGTCGTCCCTCCCCGCCCCGCCTGAGCCGTCACGTTTTGCCACGTCATCCGGTAACGCGTAGAAGGCGCTTTTGCTGCCGCTGTCTTCTCGTCCGTCGGCGCAGCGTGCGTCTTATTTTAAAAACGCTCACGCATCGGACCATTTTATTGAAATGTCATTGCGGCCCGGCGGAAGACCATTAATTGGATTATTGTTTCGTGCCATTGATGGCGTTTTCAATGAACGACGATGGTGCCTTTCGGCGTTGAAGTTTTCGGGACAAAAGGTGTGGCCTTCGGATGATTTGCCGTTGCTGCTGCCATGGCTTTTGTGCATCAATCATATTTTTAATACGTGTTCTTTGACAAGACAATATCATTGTTTTTGTGCTGCTAAGTGCTCCTTGATTTTGGAGCTACAACTGGTTTAATTTTTGCCCAATTAGGATTAATTCGTACCAGATATTCTTGAATGTTATCTGCCTTTGTCTTCTAAATTTTGCCCCAATAACTACTTAATTTCTTTGACCTTTACTCTGAAATAACTTAAGATAGTAACTAATAATTATGTGAAATTTGAAGCAAATACATCGAAGCTTTCGAAAGTTATGAAGAATTAACCTGGAACGTTGTAAATACTTAACTGCAGCCAACTTCTATCGTTGTAGCATAACCAACGTCAATGTCTCACACTTCCGTTTTCTATCTCAATAATATGATTCACACATCAAAATACAGATAAATTAATGAACCATTTCAAGGTTCCACTAGATTTTTATTTAGAGTTTTGAATAAGTATAACGAGAGCATTAAATATTGGAGATGATACGGCTGGTTCAGCTGGAAGATTGAAATGCGTATATATCTTAAAGGCGGTTTGATGTATTAGAAAGAAGTTTGAAGGACAAACGGATGTAATATTAAAGACTGATTCTGCATAATTTTTTCTCGAGTTAAACAGAAACTACAGTAATTAGAACTGTAGAACTGATGAGAAGTTGAGTCACTTATCTGGAAGACATCATGTTTCATTAAGAGTTGGACAAACACGTTTTTAACCAATTAAACAACAAATTTTTATCCTAATTGTTTATTATGGAAGCAATAATATATAAATTATTATATAAATGTTGATATTATTGGAAATTGTATGATTTAAAGGCGTCTTGCGTCCAAGTAAAAGACTCTTTCAAACGTTGATCTAAGTTATCTCCTATTGTAGCGACTTTATTTCTTTGACCTTTACTCTGAAATAACTTAAGATAGTAACTAATAATTATGTGAAATTTGAAGCAAATACATCGAAGCTTTCGGAAGTTATGAAGAATTAACCTGGAACGTTGTAAATTCTTAACCGCAGCCAATTTCTATCGATGTAGCATGACCAACATCAAAGTCTAATACTTCCATTTTCTATATCAATGATATGATTCACACATCAAATTTCAGATAAATTAATGAACCATTTCAAGGTTCCACTAGATTTTTATTTGGAGTTTTGAATAAGTGTAACTAGAGCGTTAAATATTGGAGATGAGACGGCTGGTTCAGCTCGAAGATTGAAATGCGTATATATCTTAAAGCCGGTTTGATGTATTAGAAAGAAACTTGAAGGACAAACGGATGTAATATTAAAGACTGATTCTGTATAATTTTTTCTCGAGTTAAACAAAAACTACAGTAATTAGAACTGTAGAACTGATGAGAAGTTGAGTCACTTATCTGGAAGACATCATGTTTTATTAAGAGTTGGACAAACACGTTTTTAACCAGTTAAACAACAAATTTTTATCCTAATTGTTTATTATGGAAACAATAATATATAAATTATTATATAAATGTTGAAATTATTGAAAATTGTATGATTTAAAGGCAAACGGTCTTGCGTCCAAGTAAAAGACTCTTTCAAACGTTGATCTAAGTTATCTCCTATTGTAGCGACTTTATTTCTTTGACATTTACTCTGAAATAACTTCAGATAGTAACTAATAATTATGTGAAATTTGAAGCAAATACATCGAAGATTTCGAAAGTTATGAAGAATTAACCTGGAACGTTATAAATCCTTAACTGCAGCCAACTTCTATCGTTGTAGCATAACCAACGTCAAAGTCTCACACTTCCGTTTTCTATCTCAATAATATGATTCATGTATCAAAATACAGATAAATTAATAAACCATTTCAAGGTTCCACTAGATTTTTATTTAGAGTTTTGAATAAATATAACGAGAGCGTTAAATATTGGAGATGAGACGGCTGGTTCAGCTGGAAGATTGAAATGCGGATATATCTTGAAGGCGGTTTGATATATTAGAAAGAAGCTTGAAGGACAAACGGATGTAATATTAAAGACTGATTCTGCACAATTTTTTCTTGAGTTAAACAAAAACTACAGTAATTAGAACTGTAGAACTGATGAGAAGTTGAGTCACTAATCTGGAAGACATCATACTTCATTAAGAGTTGGACAAACACGTGTTTAATCAGTTAAACAACAAATTTTTATCCTAATTGTTTATTATGGAAGCAATAATATATAAATTATTATATAAATGTTGATATTATTGGAAATTGTATGATTTAAAGTCAAACGGTCTTGCGTCCACGTAAAAGATTCTTTCAAATGTTGATCTAAGTTATCTCCTATTGTAGCGACTTTATTTCTTTGACCTTTACTCTGAAATAACTTCAAATAGTAACTAATAATTATGTGAAATTTGAAGCAAATATATCGAAGCTTTCGGAAGTTATGAAGAATTAACCTGGAACGTTGTAAATCCTTAACTGCAGCCTACTTCTATCGTTGTAGCATAACCAACGTCAAAGTCTCACACTTTCGTTTTCTATCTCAATAATATGATTCATACATCAAAATACAGATAAATTAATAAACCATTTCAAGGTTCCACTAGATTTTTATTTAGAGTTTTGAATAAATATAACGAGAGCGTTAAATATTGGTGATGAGACGGCTGGTTTCATTAACAGTGGGACAAACACGTTTTTAACCAGTTAAACAACAAATTTTTATCCTAATTGTTTATTATAGAAGCAATAATATATAAATTATTATATAAATGTTGATATTATTGGAAATTGTATGATTTAAAGGCAAACGGTCTTGCGTCCAAGTAAAAGACTCTTTCAAATGTTGATCTAAGTTATCTCCTATTGTAGCAACTTTATTTCTTTGACCTTTACTCTGAAATAACTTAAGATAGTAACTAATAATTATGTGAAATTTGAAGTAAATACATCGAAGCTTTCGAAAGTTATGAAGAATTAACCTCGAACGTTGTAAATTCTTAACCGCAGCCAACTTCTGTCGATGCAGCATGACCAACCACCAAAGTCTAACACTTCCATTTTCTATATCAATGATTTGATTCACACATCAAATTTCAGATAAATTAATGAACCATTTCAAGGTTCCACTAGATTTTTATTTAGAGTTTTGAATAAGGGTAACGAGAGCGTTAAATATTGGAGATGAGACGGCTGGTTCAGATGGAAGATTGAAATGCGTATATATCTTGAAGGAGGTTTGATGTACTAGACAGAAACTTGAAGGACAACATTTGAAAAAATCTTTTACGTGGACGCCTTTAAGTCATACAATTTTCAAAAATTTCAACATTTTTATAATAACTTATATATTATTACTTCTATAATACCCAATAAGTATATAAATTTGTCACTATACTGTTAAAACTGTAATCATCAAAATGACTAAGATGTTCTTAGTAGTTTGTTTGTCCCCGAAGTAATTTATCAATAAATAAAACTGTGCTAAACACATAATCGATTTTCCATCAATTATGAAAATCGCAGACCTCCAATCCATTAATTCGAAACGACAAAGCAAAATTGGGGTAAACCACTTGAAAGCGACACACCGATTATGACCAAAATTAATGTAGTCATACAATTAATGATCCCCACGATCCCCACGATCGACGCGATCGTCGCACAAAAGGGAAATGCACGTGTAAAACGAACTGAAAAACGAACGAAAGAACTCCATTTTAATTGCCACGCAAATCGAGGGCTTATCGTTTCGAAATTGTCGCGTAATTCATTCGAGCACGTCCCTCTCTCTCCCAATTAGCGGCAGATTATCCCCCCATTCTCTTTTTTCGTACTCTTCCTCGTTTATGCGATACGCTCTCCACCCCTCGTTTTTTATGTGTTCTTTATTATCTTCTTTTTATTTTATATTTATTTGTCTTCTTTTAGTATTGTTTATTGTGTAAAATTTTAAAATATTTTTTTAATTAAATTATGAAGCTTTTTTTTGTTTTATTTCCTCTTAACCAACAAAATGTTTTTGTTTTTATATAATTTTATATAAAAATTAAATTATATTTTAAATTAAATACTTAATACTTAAAAATTTAAGTTAATATTTCTTCATCTTCAAAGGAAAATTGTCCTTTGATATGTTTTAAAGGGCAAAAAATAAATTTATACATAGAAATTACTATAAATTAATTTTCTGTGAGAATTTTATATAAAAAATTGATGCCATTTTTAATTAAATGCTTAATAATTTCAGTAGATTTTCATTCTTTATTTAGTTTACAATTATTGTAATTTAATACGTTGAAATTTGGTTCAATATTCCTTTATCCTGAAAGAAAAATTGTACTTTAATATGTTTTAAAAGGTAAAATAAATTTAATACATAGAAATTACTATAAATTAATTCTCTGTAAGAATTTTATATAGAAAATTGATGCCGTTTTAAATTAAATACTTAACAATTTCAATAGATTTTCTGTCTTTATTTAGTTTATGACAATTATTGTAATTTAATACATTGAAATGTGGTACAATATTTCTTTATCCTGAAATAAAAATTGTACTTTAATATGTTTTAAAAGGTAAAATAAATTTAATACATAGAAATTACTATAAATTAATTCTCTGTAAGAATTTTATATAAAAAATTGATGCCATTTTAAATTAAATACTTAACAATTTCAATAGATTTTCTGTCTTTATTTAGTTTATGACAATTATTGTAATTTAATACATTGAAATATGGTACAATATTTCTTTATCCTCAAATAAAAATTGTACTTTAATATGTTTTAAAAGGTAAAATAAATTTAATACATAGAAATTACTATAAATTAATTCTCTGTAAGAATTTTATATAAAAAATTGATACCATTTTAAATTAAATACTTAACAATTTCAATAGATTTTCAGTCTTTATTTAGTTTACAACAATTATTGTAATTTAATACATTGAAATTTGGGTCAATATTTCTTTATCCTGAAATAAAAATTGTACTTTAATATGTTTTAAAATGTAAAATAAATTTAATACATAGAAATTACTAGAAATTAATTCTCTGTAAGAATTTTATATGAAAAATTGATGCCATTTTAAATTAAATACTTAACAATTTCAATAGATTTTCAGTCTTTATTTAGTTTATGACAATTATTGTAATTTAATACATTGAAATGTGGTACAATATTTCTTTATCTTGAAATAAAATTTGTACTTTAATATGTTTTAAAAGGTAAAATAAATTTAATACATAGAAATTACTAGAAATTAATTCTGTGTAAGAATTTTATATAGAAAATTGATGCCATTTTAAATTAAATACTTAACAATTTCAATAGATTTTCTGTCTTTATTTAGTTTATGACAATTATTGTAATTTAATACATTGAAATTTGGGTCAATATTTCTTTATCCTGAAATAAAAATTGTACTTTAATATGTTTTAAAAGGTAAAATAAATTTAATACATCGAAATTACTATAAATTAATTCTCTGTAAAAATTTTATATAGAAAATTGATGCCATTTGAAATAAAATACTTAACAATTTCAATAGATTTTCAGTCTTTATTTAGTTTACGACAATTATTGTAATTTAATACATTGAAATTTGGGTCAATATTTCTTTATCCTGAAATAAAAATTGTACTTTAATATGTTTTAAAAGGTAAAATAAATTTAATACATAGAAATTACTAGAAATTAATTCTCTGTAAGAATTTTATATGAAAAATTGATGCCATTTTAAATTAAATACTTAACAATTTCAATAGATTTTCAGTCTTTATTTAGTTTATGACAATTATTGTAATTTAATACATTGAAATGTGGTACAATATTTCTTTATCCTGAAAGAAAAATTGTACTTTAATATGTTTTAAAAGGTAAAATAAATTTAATACATAGAAATTACTATAAATTAATTCTCTGTAAGAATTTTATATAAAAAATTGATGCCATTTTAAATTAAATGCTTAATAATTTCAGTAGATTTTCAGTCTTTACTTAGTTTACGACAATTATTGCAATTTAATACATTGAAATTTGGTTCAATATTCCTTTATCCTGATAGAAAAATTGTACTTTAATATGTTTTAAAATGTGAAATAAATTTAAAACATAGAAATTACCAAAAGTTAATTCTATATAAGAATTTTTGAAATGTATTACACTTTCAGTTCTTATTTATGAATTTGAAACGAATTTGTTTCGATTTTATCCATTTCGCATTAAGACAAGTTTAATTTAGGTCTGGGTCAAAACTTTATAAATTGCTTTTTTGCGTCTCCGCAAACTTTCCATATACCAAAACCTCGAAACTTTAAAGACCTTAGTTTATTACTTTTTCCAACTTTGTAACTGTTTCTGCAGCAATTTCGGAACTTGATACAGCATATAATTCTAATAAATTTGAGGATTAATCTTTACAAATTCAATGATCTGTAGATAAAACATTTAACTATGATAATTTGTAACTGGTTTTTGCTTATACATAATTCATAAATTATTTAAATATGCTAAATCAGTTTTAACTATACTTACTGTTTATATAAACATAACGTATTTAAATTTAGCTATTAAAGACAAATTATGAAAATTTACATGAATCTTATTAAATAAGGCACGAACACATGTAATGTAGCCTATAAATAAACAATTTACAACGTGACGCTTTAATGCCACTTTATTGCGGACAAATGAATAGCTCCCCCAAGTTTCACCGCCGCCAATAAATTATCACCCTCTCCGCCTTCGCACGCTTGTCCGTGCACGAATCAATGTACCAAAGCGACGCTGCAAAAATGCGAAAATGTAAAAGTAACGCGGCAATGTTTCTGTTTTTTTTTTCAAAAGTAGATAAAACGTTTGCTGAGAAGTGGAAGAATGTCCGGAACAAGTCCAAGTGCTTCGAGATTACCAGTCCGACGACTATTGGTGTCTCGTTCAATAAAAATTCCACTGCTTTTCTTTGCGCTTCGCGTTCACGACTCAGCATGTTCGTCTATGGGTTTATTTTTTGTTGCTGTTTAATCTCCATAACTATTTCAGAACGATGCGAATGATTTGGACTCTCTGATTTTATAGGATTAGGTGCGAGCTGAAAAAATGTGTTACTGTTAATTAAGAACGGCAACAAAAGATTTTATAATTACGTGAAAACTAATAATGTATTAATATTATTAAACATCTCAATTATCTATTAAGAAATAATTAATTTCTAATAATTACTATGTATTACATTTATTTTACATTTTAAAACATATTTAAGGACAATTTTTCTTTCAGGATAAAGAAATATTGAACCAAATTCCAATGTATTAAATTACGATTATTGTCGTAAACTAAATAAAGAGTGAAAATCTACTGAAATTATTAAGTATTTAATTTTAAATGAGAATTAATTTATAGTAATTTCTATGTATTAAATTTATTTTACCTTTTAAAACATATTAAAGTACAATTTTCCTTTCAGGATAAAGTAATAATATTGAACCAAATTTCAATGTATTAAATTGCAATAAATGTCGTAAACTAAATAAAGACTGAAAATCTACTGAAATTATTAAGTATTTAATTTAAAATGGCATCAATTTTTAATATAAAATTCTTACAGAGAATTAAATTATAATAATTTCTATGTATTAAATTTATTTTACCTTTTAAAACATATTAAAGTACAATTTTTATTTTAGGATAAAGAAATATTGAACCAAATTTCAATGTATTAAATTACAATTATGGTCGTAAACTAAATAAAGACTGAAAATCTACTGAAATTATTAAGTACTTAATTTAAAATGGCATCAATTTTTTATATAAAATTCTTACAGAGAATTAATTTCTAGTAATTTCTATGTATTAAATTTATTTTACCTTTTAAAACATATTAAAGTACAATTTTTCTCTCAGGATAAAAAATATTGAACCAAATTCCAATGTATTTAATTGTAATAATTGTCGTAAACTAAATAAAGACTGAAAATCTACTGAAATTATTAAGTATTTAATTTAAAATGGCATCAATTTTTAATATAAAATTCTTACAGAGAATTAATTTATAATAATTTCTATGTATTAAATTGATTTTACCTTTTAAAACATATTAAAGTACAATTTTTATTTTAGGATAAAGAAATATTGAACCAACTTTCAATGTATTAATTTACAATTATGGTCGTAAACTAAATAAAGACTGAAAATCTACTGAAATTATTAAGTATTTAATTTAAAATGGCATCAATTTTTTATATAAAATTCTTACAGAGAATTAATTTATAGTAATTTCTATGTATTAAATTTATTTTACCTTTTAAAACATATTAAAGTACAATTTTTCTATCAGGATAAAGGAATATTGAACCAAATTTCAATGTATTAAATTGCAATAATTGTCGTAAACTAAGTAAAGACTGAAAATCTACTGAAATTATTAAGCATTTAATTTAAAATGGCATCAATTTTTTATATAAAATTCTTACAGAGAATTAATTTATAGTAATTTCTATGTATTAAATTTATTTTACCTTTTAAAACATATTAAAGTACAATTTTTCTATCAGGATAAAGGAATATTGAACCAAATTTCAATGTATTAAATTGCAATAATTGTCGTAAACTAAGTAAAGACTGAAAATCTACTGAAATTATTAAGCATTTAATTTAAAATGGCATCAATTTTTTATATAAAATTCTTACAGAGAATTAATTTATAGTAATTTCTATGTATTAAATTTATTTTACCTTTTAAAACATATTAAATTACAATTTTTCTGTCAGGATAAAGAAATATTGAACCAAATTTCAATGTATTAAATTACAATAATTGTCGTAAACTAAATAAAGACTGAAAATCTACTGAAATTATTAAGTTTTTAATTTAAAATGGCATCAATTTTTTAGATAAAATTCTTACAGAGAATTAATTTATAGTAATTTCTATGTATTAATTTTATTTTACCTTTTAAAACATATTAAAATACCGTTTTTCTTTCAGGATAAAGAAATATTGAACCAAATTTCAATGTATTAAATTACAATAATTGTCGTAAACTTAATAAAGACTGAAAATCTACTGAAATTAAGTATTTAATTTAAAATTTTTTATATAAAATTCTTACAGAAATAAATGAATCATATTAATTTTACTTTTCAGAACATATTAAGGAATTAATTAATGTTCTGGCTTAATAAATTTAAAAACAAAATTCAGTCTTCTTATTAATTAGAGTAATTGTTAAATAATTATCTTTAGTGAAACTTGTAAAAAATGTTCAACTTTAGGATTCAACGCCATAAAACTTATCTAATCAGTAACGTTTTATTGCTTTTTCAATTAAATTAAGCCAAATACTAACTAATAAACTATGTTGCGCATTAAAGAATAATATTTTACTTATCACTAAATAATTATTAATAAAACAGTAAAATCCGTACGTTCAAATATTCAACACATTCAATTTTAACACATGACATAACCGTAAAACACATAACACAGAGTCATAAATAATTAAAGAAATTGTACATAATATCGACATTTGTCGGTGCTTCGTCACGTCCAACGTTTTAAATTAGATCATTTACTGCCTAGAATGACGCATTTCAAAGACATTTACAATATCACTAATCTACATACGAAATTACCATAACTAAATTAATTACAACACATGAAACATAGATTCACTTTCTCTAACGTGAAATAATCGTTTATATTTAGAACTCAATATGAACTTGCATTTAAAAATAAAATTGTTGAATCACACCACAACAAAAAACTTATATATTCAACAATTTTTTGCCACCAGAAAGGTTTCAGCTTCAGTTTTGCCTTCCTCTTCTCCGTTTATTATGTAAAAAATTGGGTAATGATAAAAATAAATTGTAGTCACAAAGAGAAATATCAGGATTATATGGTGGATTAGGTAGAACATGGGGGTCCACCATAAAGCCATCAAAATGTAGGAAAAAAATAAATAGCTTAAATGTTTAAATATAATATAATTATTTATTAAAATAAATCAAAAACTAAAAACCTTTTTCCAGTCCTACCATAAAATATACAAAACATCAACGAGTATAAACGCAGTAATTTCATAAAAATAATATCCAACAAACAACAAAATTGACATAATAATAAATAATAAATGCAGTAATTTCATAAAAGAAGCACAAGACATGAAAATAAAAACAGCTACAATGCCGATAATAATAATAATGATGGAGATAATTGAGGGTTCGGCATTAAATGGGGCATGCTGTTTGTGGAGAACAAGAAGCGGACGAACGGCCGGAAGTCAATGTGGAGAGACCGGAAACCGATCGACTATACCGCAAACGCAAATGCGACGTCGCTAACTTTTTATTGTTCGTGTTTTGCCGTTCTCAGATTTGTTAACTGTTCATTTTTATTGTACGGATGTTTATTGTTAATATTGATTGAAATAAAAATGTAATGTGTGTAGGTTTTTATGGTATAATATTTTGTAATGAACATTGTTTATTCTTTTTATAATATAAATTGCAACAATTTGTTATTTATTAATGTTGTATATGTTTAATAATGGATATTTTTATCTTATTATCTTATCGAAATTGTTTACTTTCCTGATTTTTATATTGTGGAGTATTTACGTAAATATTTGAAATGTAAGCTTAGTTTCAATAAGATAATATAAAAACAAATTTAAATATTGATTAAATAATTATTGTCAAAATTACTTTGCTTACGAAAATAATCAATATTTATCAATTTTTTAAATAATATTTAAGAACACATTAATTTTTTAAATTTTATAAACAAATATACATAAATTTATAATTAAATAACGTTTTCTTTGATCATTTTTCACAAAATTAATTAAATATACTTAAAAACATGGTATTAACCAGAAGGAAGAAGAATATTATTTAACCATAATATAAAGCAATAAAAAATCCTGCAATACTTGAAATAATTTTTTAATTTTTTGTAAAATATAATTATCAGTTAGTTTACAACAATTAATTTGTAATACTCAAATATATTTTACTATTTTTATTAAGCTGAAAGGTACATTTTAGTTTGGTGTAAGAAGGTAAAAATTTTAGAACACATCAACTATTTTTTGAATCGTTTAAATTTTATAAACGAGTATACATAAATTTATAATTTAATAACGTTTTCTTTGCTTATTTCTCACAAAACAATTAATTTAAATTAATTAAATATGCTTAAAAAACGTGATATTAACCTGAAGGAAGAAGAATATTATTTAATTATAATATAAAGCAATAAAAAATCCTGCAACACATGAAATAATTTTCAAATTTTTTATAAAATATATTTATAAGTTTGTTTACAACAATTAATTTGTATTACTCAAATATATTTTACTATTTTTATTAAGATGAAAGGCACATTTTACTTTGGTGTAAGGAGGTAAAAATTTTAAAACACATCAACTATTTTTTGTATTGTTTAAATTTTATAAACGAGTATACATAAATTTATAATTTAATAACGTTTTCTTTGCTTATTTCTCACAAAACAATTAATTTAAATCAATTAAATATGTTTAAAAACGTGGTATTAACCTGAAGGAAGAAGAATATTATTTAATTATAATATAAACCAATAAAAAATCCTGCAACACATGAAATATTTTTCGAATTTTATATAAAATATATTTGTTAGTTTGTTTACAACAATTAATTTGTATTACTCAAATATATTTTACTATTTTTATTAAGCTGAAAGGCACATTTTACTTTGGTGTAAGAAGGTAAAAATTTTAGAACACATCAACTATTTTTTGAATCGTTTAAATTTTATAAACGAGTATACATAAATTTATAATTTAATAACGTTTTCTTTGCTTATTTCTCACAAAACAATTAATTTAAATCAATTAAATATGTTTAAAAACGTGGTATTAACCTGAAGGAAGAAGAATATTATTTAATTATAATATAAAGCAATATAAAATCCTGCAACACATGAAATAATTTTCGAATTTTATATAAAATATATTTGTTAGTTTGTTTACAACAATTAATTTGTATTACTCAAATATATTTTACTATTTTTATTAAGCTGAAAAGCACATTTTACTTTGGTGTAAGGAGGTAAAAATTTTAGAACACATCAACTATTTTTTGAATTGTTTTAAATTTTATAAACAAGTATACATAAATTTATAATTTAATAACGTTTTCTTTGTTTATTTCTCACAAAACAATTAATTTAAATCAATTAAATATGTTTAAAAACGTGGTATTAACCTGAAGGAAGAAGAATATTATTTAATTATAATATAAAGCAATATAAAATCCTGCAACACATGAAATAATTTTCGAATTTTATATAAAATATATTTATCAGATTGTTTGCAACAATTAATTTGTAATACTCAAATATATTTTACTATTTTTATTAAGCTGAAAGGCACATTTTACTTTGGTGTAAGGAGGTAAAAATTTTAAAACACATCAACTATTTTTTGTATTGTTTAAATTTTATAAACGAGTTTACATAAATTTATAATTTAATAACGTTTTCTTTGCTTATTTCTCACAAAACAATTAATTTAAATCAATTAAATATGTTTAAAAACGTGGTATTAACCTGAAGGAAGAAGAATATTATTTAATTATAATATAAACCAATAAAAAATCCTGCAACACATGAAATATTTTTCGAATTTTATATAAAATATATTTATCAGTTTGTTTGCAACAATTAATTTGTAATACTCAAATATATTTTACTATTTTTATTAAGCTGAAAGGTACATTTTAGTTTGGTGTAAGAAGGTAAAAATTTTAGAACACATCAACTATTTTTTGAATTGTTTAAATTTTATAAACGAGTATACATAAATTTATAATTTAATAACGTTTTCTTTGCTTATTTCTCACAAAACAATTAATTTAAATTAATTAAATATGCTTAAAAAACGTGATATTAACCTGAAGGAAGAAGAATATTATTTAATTATAATATAAAGCAATAAAAAATCCTGCAACACATGAAATAATTTTCAAATTTTTTATAAAATATATTTATCAGTTTGTTTACAACAATTAATTTGTATTACTCAAATATATTTTACTATTTTTAATAAGATGAAAGGCACATTTTACTTTGGTGAAAGGAGGTAAAAATTTTAGAACACATCAAATATTTTTCGAATTGTTTAAATTTTATAAACGAGTATACATAAATTTATAATTTAATAACGTTTTCTTTGCTTATTTCTCACAAAACAATTAATTTAAATTAATTAAATATGCTTAAAAAACGTGATATTAACCTGAAGGAAGAAGAATATTATTTAATTATAATATAAAGCAATAAAAAATCCTGCAACACATGAAATAATTTTCAAATTTTTTATAAAATATATTTATAAGTTTGTTTACAACAATTAATTTGTATTACTCAAATATATTTAACTATTTTTATTAAGATGAAAGGCACATTTTACTTTGGTGTAAGGAGGTAAAAATTTTAAAACACATCAACTATTTTTTGTATTGTTTAAATTTTATAAACGAGTTTACATAAATTTATAATTTAATAACGTTTTCTTTGCTTATTTCTCACAAAACAATTAATTTAAATCAATTAAATATGTTTGAAAACGTGGTATTAACCTGAAGGAAGAAGAATATTATTTAATTATAATATAAACCAATAAAAAATCCTGCAACACATGAAATATTTTTCGAATTTTATATAAAATATATTTATCAGTTTGGTTGCAACAATTAATTTGTAATACTCAAATATATTTTACTATGTTTATTAAGCTGAAAGGTACATTTTACTTTGGTGTAAGAAGGTAAAAATTTTAGAACACATCAACTATTTTTTGAATTGTTTTAAATTTTATAAACAAGTATACATAAATTTATAATTTAATAACGTTTTCTTTGTTTATTTCTCACAAAACAATTAATTTAAATTAATTAAATATGCTTAAAAACGTGGTATTAACCTGAAAGAAGAAGAATATTATTTAATCATAATATAAAGCAATATAAAATCCTGCAACACATGAAATAATTTTCGAATTTTATATAAAATATATTTATCAGTATGTTTGCAACAATTAATTTGTAATACTCAAATATATTTTACTATTTTTATTAAGCTGAAAAGCACATTTTACTTTGGTGTAAGGAGGTAAAAATTTTAGAACACATCAACTATTTTTTGTATTGTTTAAATTTTATAAACGAGTATACATAAATTTATAATTTAATAACGTTTTCTTTGCTTATTTCTCACAAAACAATTAATTTAAATTAATTAAATATGCTTAAAAACGTGGTATTAACCTGAAAGAAGAAGAATATTATTTAATCATAATATAAAGCAATATAAAATCCTGCAACACATGAAATAATTTTCGAATTTTATATAAAATATATTTATCAGTTTGTTTGCAACAATTAATTTGTAATACTCAAATATATTTTACTATGTTTATTAAGCTGAAAGGTACATTTTACTTTGGTGTAAGGAGGTAAAAATTTTGGAACACATCAACTATTTTTTGAATTGTTTTAAATTTTATAAACAAGTATACATAAATTTATAATTTAATAACGTTTTCTTTGCTTATTTCTCACAAAACAATTAATTTAAATTAATTAAATATGTTTAAAAACGTGGTATTAACCTGAAGGAAGAAGAATATTATTTAATTATAATATAAACCAATAAAAAATCCTGCAACACATGAAATAATTTTCGAATTTTATATAAAATATATTTATCAGTTTGTTTGCAACAATTAATTTGTAATACTCAAATATATTTTACTATGTTTATTAAGCTGAAAGGTACATTTTACTTTGGTGTAAGGAGGTAAAAATTTTAGAACACATCAACTATTTTTTGAATTGTTTTAAATTTTATAAACAAGTATACATAAATTTATAATTTAATAACGTTTTCTTTGCTTATTTCTCACAAAACAATTAATTTAAATTAATTAAATATGTTTAAAAACGTGGTATTAACCTGAAGGAAGAAGAATATTATTTAATTATAATATAAAGCAATAAAAAATCCTGCAAAACATGAAATAATTTTTAAATTTTTTATAAAATATATTTATCAGTTTGTTTACAATAATTAATTTGTATTACTCAAATATATTTTACTATTTTTATTAAGCTGAAAGGTACATTTTACTTTGGTGTAAGGATGTAAAAATTTTAGAACACACCAACTATTTTTTGTACTGTTTAAATTTTTATAAACCACTTAATTTAAATTAATTAAATATTCCTAAAAACTGGTAATTTTCTTACAGTAGTTAAATTTATTACTCTAGTTAATAAAAGCATTAAGTCAAATAAAAAGAAACGTTTTTAAAAACAATTCACATCATCCATCGCCGCAGAGCTTAACAGAAAAGAAAAACATTTATAGAAAAGCATCGTCCACACATGAAACCGCACGGCACATAAAACGAGCCGGCTTTAATTAGTTTTTACTATGAGGCGAAAGTAGGCAATTACCTCTCCGCAATTAAATTTAATATACACGTACAAATGGCGTCACCGTTACCTGCGAAATCGACAACACGTCGTCGGTCCGGGCAGAGAAAGAGACGAACGAAGCGGTGCGGGAAGTGGACGCGGAACGAGATCGATGGGAGAGATGGAGAACGTGAAGGGAACGGCACAATGTTGATTTTATCCGTATTCCGTTCTGTCCTGTTTCGCACGGGCCCATAACGAGCCATAAATTGTGTGTATGACGTTGGCAAAAGGGCCGGTAATGTGGCCGATGTCGAGATAAGAGAATATGATGGATTAAAATGGATTGACTCCTTTTGTTGCTGTATATTGTTAAAATATTGTTATTTGTAAAACAAACTTTATTTATTATTAATATAATTATTATTAGTAATAATAATATATTAATAATAATAACAATTATTAATAATAATAATAATAATAATTAAAAATAATTGATGTAATAAATACAAAAATAATTAAGTAAGTACTATCTGTATAAATCATAATCGAAATTTCATTATTAAATATTTTATAATTTTAGCTTTTAATTATAAATGTTATAATCAATAAAAAATCAATTAAATATTCTAAATGTCTAAATTACTAATTAGATAAATTTGAGCTCCTATTAGTATATCACTCGTAACATTAATGAAGATTTGTTCCATTATTGAAGATTTGTTCCATTTTTGAAGATTTGTTATTTTAGCTTTTTTGACTTTCATTTTCTATTAATAATTGTCGTAATCTTTAAAGTTGCATTAATAAAAATTTGTTATTTTAGATTTTAATTTTCAATTTTTAATAATAATTGTTATAATCAATAAAAAATCAATTAAGGACCATAAATGTCTAAGTTAATAACTTGATATTTTCAAATTTGGTTTTCTATCAGTATAAATATCACTCATAATCTTTGAAGTTCAATGATTAAAGATATGTTATTTTAGTCTTTCACTACCATTTTTTTAATAATAATTGTTATAATCAATAAAAACTCAATTAAGGATTCTAAATGTCTAAATTACTAATTAGATATTTTGAAATTTGGACTTTACTCAGTATAAATGTCACTCGTAATCTTTGAAGTTCCCTTATTAAAGATTTATTATTTTAATTTTTAATTACCATTTTTTAATAATAATTGTTATAATCAATAAAAAATTAATAAAGTACTCTAAATGTCTAAATTACTAATTAAATATTTTCAAATTTGGACTTCTGTCAGTATAAATATAACTCGTAATCTTTGAAGTTCCATTAATAGAGATTTGTTATTTAATATTTTAATTTTCATTTTTTAATAATTATTATTATAATCAATAAAAAATCATTTAAGTACACTAAATGTCTAAATTACTAATTAGATATTTTGAAATTTGGACTTCTATCAGTAAAAATATCACTCGTAATCTTTGAAGTTTCCTTATTAAAGATTGGTTATTTTAGCTTTTAATTACCATTTTTTAATATTAATTGTTGTAATCAATAAAAAATCAATAAAGTACTCTAAATGTCTAAATTACTAATTAAATATTTTCAAATTTGGACTTCTCACAGTATAAATATAACTCGTAATTTTTGAAGTTCTCTTATTAAAGATTTATTATTTTAGCTTTTAATTACCATTTTTTAATAATAATTGTTATAGTCAATAAACAATTAATAAAGTACTCTAAATGTCTAAATTACTAATTAAATATTTTCAAATTTAGACTTCTGTCAGTATAAATATAATTCGTAATATTTGAAGTTCCATTAATAGAGATTTGTTATTTAATATTTTAATTTTCATTTTTTTTATAATTATTATTATAATCAATAAAAAATCATTTAAGTACACTAAATGTCTAAATTACTAATTAGATATTTTCAAATTTGGACTTCTATCAGTAAAAATATCACTCGTAATCTTTGAAGTTTCCTTATTAAAGATTGGTTATTTTAGCTTTTAATTACCATTTTTTAATATTAATTGTTGTAATCAATAAAAAATCAATAAAGTACTCTAAATGTCTAAATTACTAATTAAATATTTTCAAATTTGGACTTCTCAAAGTATAAATATAACTCGTAATTTTTGAAGTTCCCTTATTAAAGATTTATTATTTTAGCTTTTAATTTTCATTTTTGATAATAATTATTATAATCAATAAAAAATCAATTAAGTACTCTAAATGTCTAAATTACTAATTAAATATTTTCAAATTTGGACTTCTCACAGTATAAATATAACTCGTAATTTTTGAAGTTTCGTTATTAAAGATTTAATATTTTAGCTGTTAATTTTCATTTTTGATAATAATTATTATAATCAATAAAAAATCAATTAAGTACTCTAAATGTCTAAATTACTAATTAAATATTTTCAAATTTGGACTTCTCACAGTATAAATATAACTCGTAATTTTTGAAGTTTCGTTATTAAAGATTTAATATTTTAGCTTTTAATTTTCATTTTTGATAATAATTATTATAATCAATAAAAAATCAATTAAGTACTCTAAATGTCTAAATTACTAATTAAATATTTTCAAATTTGGACTTCTCACAGTATAAATATAACTCGTAATTTTTGAAGTTTCGTTATTAAAGATTTGTTATTTTATATTATATATATATACTAATTAGATATTTTGAAATTTGGACTTCTGTCAGTATAAATCACTCGTAATCTTTGCCATTATTAGAAACTAATAATTTTAACTTTTAATTATCACTTTTTAATAATTACTGTTATAATCAATTTGAAGTTTCATTCATTATTATTTTTAAACTTTATTTGACAGCCTCAATTTTTTATTCGATAGATTTTTTGTTTAATTTGTTTATTTACTTTACTCAAAAATTTAATAATTTTAATAGTTTGAAAGACCGAAGAGATTAAAAAAATAATTCAACAGCGAGTGAATTTCCAAATTACCCGCGGCGCAAATTTTGGCGGCAAACCTTCCACAGAAGAGACGAAATGTGCCAACGGCAACAGCGCGCCGCCAAACAAATAAAGCCGGGCCGGATTTAGAATGAGCGTTCGGAGCGGCGGGCAGCGCGGAGCAGCGCCCGTTGATCCGGTGGGTCCCGAGAAATGAGAGCTCATACTTGAAATTCTACGATGACTGCGCGTTTACGTGACGCGACCGGCATAATAAATGCATTATTGGTCGGTCCGTTCGGGCTACCAACATTTACACTGTTCCGCGGACGGACCGTGCCCGTGCCCGGCTACCGATGTCTTTCGCTTTCGGTTTTTCTTATCTTATTTTTCGAATCTTCTATTTTATGTGGGATTAAACGGTCGCCTCTTTTGTATCTGTTTCTATCTTACGTTCCTAAGGATTAGGTAGTTTTTTTATTCTCTTATTCTTTTATTCTTAAATTGTTTTCAGTTCTGTTTTTTTTTTTAACTTTAATGCTTGCATTACTTGTAATAATTAAGTCAGTTTAAAAAGGCTTAATTAGTTTGTATCAAGTTGTCAGGCTAAGTTGGGAAACGTTGGGTTGGATTAGGTTGGGTTAAATTGGAATAGGTGTTGTTGTGTGTTTATAAAATATATTTATTTTTCACTGTCAACCTGTTTTTTATTTTCTCCCACCTTTAAATTCTACATGAAACACCATTAAATTAGCTTAATTAGTTTAAATTAGTTTGTTAAATTGGACTAGGTTATGATAAGACATATTATGTTAGGTTAAACTAGGTTAAATTGGGTAAGACTTGGTTAGATTAGTTTATAAAAAGAAAAAAATGTGTTTGAAGAAAAACTATTGAGGGATTTTTTATAAAAATATATATTTAAGAAGAAATACTTTCAGGCTTTTTAGTAAAATGATTCGTTTTATTTATTTTTCAGTTCAACTCATTTTTTATTTTCCCTTACCTTTAAAATCTACATCTTGTGTGGCTCATTAAATACCATTAAATGAGCTTAATTAGTTGTTAAATTGGACTAGGTTATGATAAAATATATTATCTTAAGTTAAACTAGGTTAAATTGGGTAAGACTTGGTTAGATTAGTTTATAAAAAGAAAAAATGTGTTTAGAAGAAAAACTGTTGAGGGATTTTTATAAAAATATATATTTAAAAAGAAATATATAAACTAGGTTAAATTGGGTAAGACTTGATTAGATTAGTTTACAAAAAGAAAAAATGTGTTTAGAAGAAAAACTGTTGAGGAATTTTTATAAAAATATGTATTTAAGAAGAAATACTTTCAGGCTTTTTTAGTAAAATAATTCGTTTTATTTATTTTTCAGTTCAACTCACTTTTTATTTTCCTTTACCTTTAAAATCTACATCTTGTGTGGCTCATTAAATACCATTAAATGAGCTTAATTAGTTGTTAAATTGGACTAGGTTATGATAAAATATATTATGTTAGGTTAAACTAGGTTAAATTGGGTAAGACTTGATTAGATTAGTTTATAAAAAGAAAAAATGTGTTTAGGAGAAAAACTGTTGAGGGATTTTTATAAAAATATATATTTAAAAAGAAATACTTTCAGGCTTTTTTAGTAAAATGATTCGTTTTATTTATTTTTCAGTTCAACTCATTTTTTATTTTCCTTTACCTTTAAAATCTACATCTTGTGTGGCTCATTAAATACAATTAAATTAGCTTGATTAGTTTAAATTAAGTTATTAAATTGAACTAGTTTATGATAAGACATATTATGTTAGGATAAACTAGGTTAAATTGGGTAAGACTGGGTTAGATTAGTTTATAAAAAGAAAAAATGTGTTTAGAAGAAAAACTGTTGAGGAATTTTTATAAAAATATGTATTTAAGAAGAAATACTTTCAGGCTTTTTTAGTAAAATGATCCATTTTATTTATTTTTCTGTTCAACCCATTTTTTATTTTCCCTTATCTTTAAAATCTACATCTTGTGTGGCTCATTAAATACCTTTAAATTAGCTTGACTAGTTTAAATTAAGTTATTAAATTGGACTAGGTTATGGTAAGATATATTATGTTAGGTTAAACTAGGTTAAATTGGGTAAGACTTGGTTAGATTAGTTTTTAAAAAGAAAAAATGTGCTTAGAAGAAAAACTGTTGAGGGATTTTTATAAAAATATATATTTAAAAAGAAATACTTTCAGGCTTTTTTAGTAAAATGATTCGTTTTATTTATTTTTCAGTTCAACTCACTTTTTATTTTCCTTTACCTTTAAAATCTACATCTTGTGTGGCTCATTAAATACCATTAAATGAGCTTAATTAGTTGTTAAATTGGACTAGGTTATGATAAAATATATTATGTTAGGTTAAATTAGGTTAAATTGGGTAAAACTTAGTTAGATTAGTTTATAAAAAGAAAAAAAAAATGTGTTTAGAAGAAAAACTGTTGAAGAATTTTTATAAAAATATATATTTAACAAGAAATACTTTCAGGCTTATTTAGTAAAATGATCCATTTTATTTATTTTTCTGTTCAACCCATTTTTTATTTTCCCTTATCTTTAAAATCTACATCTTGTGTGGCTCATTAAATACCTTTAAATTAGCTTGACTAGTTTAAATTAAGTTATTAAATTGGACTAGGTTATGGTAAGATATATTATGTTAGGTTAAACTAGGTTAAATTGGGTAAGACTTGGTTAGATTAGTTTTTAAAAAGAAAAAATGTGCTTAGAAGAAAAACTGTTGAGGGATTTTTATAAAAATATATATTTAAGAAGAAATACTTTCAGGCTTTTTTAGTAAAATAATTCATTTTATTTATTTTTCAGTTCAACTCATTTTTTATTTTCCCTTACCTTTAAAATCTACATCTTGTGTGGCTCATTAAATACCATTAAATCAGCTTAATTAGTTGTTAAATTGGACTAGGTTATGATAAAATATATTATGTTAGGTTAAACTAGGTTAAATTGGGTAAGACTTGATTAGATTAGTTTATAAAAAGAAAAAATGTGTTTAGAAGAAAAACTGTTGAGGAATTTTTATAAAAATATGTATTTAAGAAGAAATACTTTCAGGCTTTTTTAGTAAAATGATTCATTTTATTTATTTTTCAGTTCAACTCATTTTTTATTTTCCCTTACCTTTAAAATCTACATCTTGTGTGGCTCATTAAATACCATTAAATGAGCTTAATTAGTTGTTAAATTGGACTAGGTTATGATAAGATATATTATGTTAGGTTAAATTAGGTTGAATTGGGTAAAACTTACTTAGATTAGTTTATAAAAAGAAAAAAAAATGTGTTTAGAAGAAAAACTGTTGAAGAATTTTTATAAAAATATATATTTAACAAGAAATACTTTCAGGCTTTTTTAGTAAAAGGATTCGTTATATTTATTTTTCAGTTCAATTCATTTTGTATTTTTCCTTACCTTTAAAATCTACATCGTGAATGCTCATTAAACACCATTAAATTAGCTTAATTAGTTTAAGTTACGATGTTACGGTTAGGTTAGACTATATTAAATTAGATAAGACTTGGTTAGATTAGTTTATAAGAAGAAAAAAATGTGTATAGAAGAAAAACTGTTGAGAGATTTTTATAAAAATAAATATTTATGAAGAAATAGTTCCTGACTTTTTTATTTGATTTTTAGTCTGATGTCGTTTTCTATTTCATTTATATGGTGTATGTTAATTAAGCTACATTAAATTAGTTTAATTACTGTAAATTACATTGAAATTTAAACTAGACTAGGCTAGGCCAGATTAGACGAAACGGGCTTAGGTTGAAAAAAAAAAAATTAAGTAAGAGAGAAAATATTCATGAACAAAATTTAAAAATTTATTTTAAAATTTTTACATTTCCAACTTAAAACACATCTTCAATATTGTCTTTAATATTAAAACCGTTATTAACTAAAAATATATTATCGTTGTCAGGAGTCAACTTCCTCTTGAACATCCGGATACATCGAAAGATTCGACTTGGGACCGGGACCGTTACGAGGGTGGCGAAAATCAGAAAACGACCCCCGATAGATTGCGAGATCGAAATTCGTGTAAGGCTAACGAGACGCTAAGTGGCCGAGTGGAGCGGCGAACGGCCTCTTATTTACTTTTGCGCCGCTGCACTTGGATTCGTTCTATTTATAAAAGGAATTAACGAATGCAAATAACGAGGTGCTCGAGGTGGTTTCACAACGGCCGAAACCTTGACAAACTCTTTTCTGTGTCAACAAATGTTATTTTTTTCTTTCGTATTTTGGTTCCTTTTGTGGGCAGGTACTAATTGAAATGTGTAATTTTATTTGATCAGTCACAAAAAATGCTCAATTTGTTTGGCATGTTGAATGACTATAAAATTTATGTTGTAAATAAGCAAATTAAATAAAAATGTATGTTTTGTTTTTTTAATTTACATTAATATATTAATACAACCTAGTCTCACCTAATCTAATAAAGCTTAACCTAACCTAATAAAACTCAACATACCATAACCTGGTCTAACTTAATCCAACCTAGTCCAACTTAACCAGACAACTTAATATAAACTAATTTGACTTTTTAAAACAACATAAATTGTTTATAAGCTTAAAAGAATAACTAAATAAGACATAACTTTATTATTTATTGAAAGAAAATATTATATTAGTATTAACAATTTTATTATCATTCTCTTGTCACAATACATAATTATTTATTGACTTTCGCTCAATAACTTTCGATAGGGTCTATTGTTTTAGTTCAACAATTTATATCCCATAAGGGAGTCTCGTAAAAAGGAGCAGTAAAATCGTGGCAAAATAAAAAGAAAATCGAAGTAAGAAAAGGACGAAGAAAAACGGCGGAGTATCAAGTTACACGATATCATAAAACATGATTGGAATTCCGTAACTCAATCGTATGACAAAATCCAATCGTAATTTTTATTGAAACATTATATTCAACAATGTTAATGTTGAAACATATTTTGTTCACGTTCTATTTTAAGTTGTGGGATGTTTTCGAAATGGTAAACCGGTAAAGGAATATGACGTCTAAAGATAAACCGGAGTTAATTATCGGTGCGTTTATTTTCGTCCATTTGCCAGACATGATCCATTTGGTTGTTTAAATTTTCTCTCATCCGAAGCTCGTTAGGTTATGGGAGGTTGAAATTTGTGAGGGATGTTCCCGGAAAGTATCTATTAAAAAGTGATATTTTGACTGCCAATGTTGACTAAAACTTGTGGAGTTCCGGAGTTAACTTTCCCTTGAATATTTTGTTTCGTCGGGGTTTCGACCTGGGACCTTTTCGAG
The DNA here is from genome assembly GCF_024364675.1 of Aethina tumida. Classification (NCBI taxonomy): domain Eukaryota; kingdom Metazoa; phylum Arthropoda; class Insecta; order Coleoptera; family Nitidulidae; genus Aethina; species Aethina tumida. Next base: position 14,651,972 of record NC_065440.1, on the reverse strand, counting down.
GGTGGAAAGTACATAAAGTATCCCCCAAAATTGTTTTACACATTAATTTTAATATATATTTTTCAATATTCTCTCTAATTATTAATACTTAATTTGGTATATTGCTTATTTTATTTAAAAAATATATAAGAAATTTATTATTATTATCTTATTATTATTCCAGAATTAACTTTATGAATAAAATTTGAAAAATTCTTTTATAAATTGTACGTTTTCAATATTTTTATCACATATTTATCTATATTTTCTTTCAGTTTTAATACTTTAATAGTTATTTCTAAAAAATATTATTAAACAAAAAAATATTATTATTATCTTGGTATTATTCCATAGAATTATTTCATGAATAAAATTTAAAAAATTATTATATAAATTGTACATTTTCAATTTTTTTATCATATATTTTTCTCTATTTTTTTTATTTTTAGTACCTTAAATTATATTGATTATTTTAGTACATACTGAAAAATATTATAAAATAAGAAATTTATTATTATTATTGTGTTATTATTAAATATAATTAATTCATGAATAAAATTTAAAAAAATTGTTTTAAAATTGTACATTTCAATTTTTTTATTACATATTTTTCTTTATTTTCTATATTTTTTGTTACTTTAAATTATGTTGATAATTTAAGTCTTAAATAATATTATTAAATAATAAATTTATTATTTTTATCTTGTTATTATTCTATAGAATTATTTCATAAATAAAATTTAAAAAATTGTTTTATAAATTGTATATTTTCAATTTTTTTATTGCATATTTTTCTTTATTTTTTAATACTTTAAAAGTTATGTTGATTATGTTACGTTGTTATTATTCCATAAAATCACTTCATGAAAAAATTTAAAAAATTGTTTTATATATTGTACATTTTCAATACTTTTATCACATATTTTTCTCTATTTTCTTTATTTTATAATTGTTTAACTTATGTTGATTATTTTAGTCTTAAAAAAATTATCAAAAAAGAAATTTATTATTATTATTTTGTTATTATTTCATAAAATTACTTTCATGAATAAAATTTAAAAAATTGTTTTATAAAATGTGTATTTTCAATTTTTTTTATTACATATTTTTCTTTATTATTTAATACTTTAAATTTATTTTAGTTTTAAAAACTATTATTAAATAAGAACTTTGTTATTATTATGTTGTTATTATTCCATAAAATCACTTCATGAAAAAATTTAAAAAATTGTTTTATATATTGTACATTTTCAATATTTTTATCACATATTTTTCTCTATTTTCTTTATTTTTTAATTCTTTAAGTTATGTTGATTATTTTAGTCTTAAAAATTATTATCAAAAAAAGAAATTTATTATTATTATTTTGTTATTATTCCATAAAATTACTTTTATTGATAAAATTTAAAAAATTGTTTTATAAAATGTGTATTTCCAATTTTTTTATTACATATTTTTCTTTATTTTCTTTATTTTTTAATACTTCATAAGTTATGTTGATTATTTTAGTTTTAAAAACTATTATTAAATAAGAAATTTGTTATTATTATGTTGTTATTATTCCATAAAATCAATTCATGAATAAAATTTAAAAAATTGTTTTATATATTGTACATTTTCAATATTTTTATCACATATTTTTCTCTATTTTCTTTATTTTTTAATTCTTTAAGTTATGTTGATTATTTCAGTCTTAAAAAATATTATTAAAAAAGATATTTATTATTATTATTTTGTTATTATTTCATAAAATTACTTTTATGAATAAAATTTAAAAAATTGTTTGATAAAATGTGTATTTGTAATTTTTTTATTACATATTTTGCTTTATTTTCTTTATTTTTTAATACTTTAAAAGTTATGTTAATTATTTTAGTCTTAAAAATATTATTAAATAAGTAATTTATTATTATTTTGTTATTATTCCATGAAATTACTTTTATGAATAAAATTTAAAAAGTTGTTTTACAAATTGTATATTTTCAATTTTTTTATTACTTACTATATTTTTCTTTATTTTTTAAAACTTTAAAAGTTATATTGATTATTTTAGTTTTAAAAACTATTATTAAATAAGAAATTTGTTATTATTATTCTGTTATTATTCCATAAAATCACTTATGAATAAAATTTAAAAAATGTTTTATAAATTGTACCATTTCAATTTTATTATTTTCTTTAATTTTTACTTAATTTATTTAAAAAATATATATTATTAAATAAGAAATTTAGTATATTATCTTATAATTTTTACATATAATTATTTTTTAAATGAAACAATTGTTTTAATGTTTCACATTCACAAATTTTTTATTATATATTTTGTTATTTACCTTATTTGCAATAAGTTTTTGCAACGTTACCATCAATTGTTGGTTGTGTGGTGAGTTATGACGGCCGTTATCCGAAGACATTGTCTTTAAAATTGCGGTGAAAGTTTCCACGCGAAGCATATAATTTAATAAAACCGCTTTTTAATTGCCCAATGCGGTACGGTTCGATTACATTTAACATTTTCTCGGTGTTGCGTAATCGTCGGATTTTATGCAACGGAAACCAGTTTCAGCGTACGACCCGAACGCACCGGCGTTCTCTTGCCTCTTTCCTTTTTCCTCTCTTTTCGTTTTCGTCTACTTTTTCTTCCCTTTTCCCCGTGCGGTTTATTAATTGGAAAATTATATGTTCCGGCCGTCGTCCGTATCAAATCCCGTCCCATTGGATTGATTGTCTCCCAATCGATTACCTGACTACTTCTTATTGTTGCTGTTGCTGTTGTTGTTGTTGTTGTTGTTGTAGTTTATTGTCGTTGGTGTTGTTGCGAAATTGGGTTAAATGCTGCGTCAAAAGTAATTTATGCGGTTTTATTATTTCTTTTCTTTTTTTGGAAAATACAATTGGTAATGAATATTGAACGGCTATAAATTCCATTGTTTCCATTGTTTAACAAATTTATATTAGCGTAAATTATAGAGTAAATTTAATAACGTTCTGTCTGAAGGTGGTCTAAATTAACCAAAGTTAATCGAATATTAAAAAACAATATTCTGAAGAAACTATATTATTATATTATTTAAAAAAATACAATTTATGTGTCATCATCTAAAATTTTTACTCTGAAGGTGATTCACATGTAAGATCATCACTATAGTGGGTGTTTCAAGTTCATGGTCCCTTAGAAGTTTTTGTGAAATGACAAAGTTAAGTATTTCTAAAATTATAAACTTTGAATATAAGAAATGGTTACTCCAATCGAAAGATTTTTTAATTTCTTATTTGATTATACAAAAACATACAATGAAACAATGTTTCAAGAATGCAAAAATTCAACCCCTTAACAGAAACCCTCATAATAGGGCTGTTTGTAATTGACATTTATATTTGGCAAATTTAAGAGAAAGAAATTAATATCTTGGAAACTATTGACTTTAATAAAGAACTTTTAATTACATATAAAATTCTAAACAAAATAATTATAATAAGTTAATTACATATAAAATTCTAAACAAAATAATTATAATAAGACGTAAAAATATACAGACTGGATGACTACAAATACCAATAGTTACAGAGTTATGATATTATAAAGTAAAATGAGCTTTTTGCCATAAAATGGCCATGTCTTGTCCATAATACTCAATATCAAATGTGAAATACATTTAAAAATATTTACAGAAAATATTACTTTAAACTAAAGTTTGTTGGCATTAAACATAATATCTATACAGGGTGTTTCAGGTTCGTGGTCCCTTAGAAGTTTCTGTACAATGGGAAAGTTAAATATTTCTGAAATTATCAACTTTTGGTATAAGAAAAGGTTACACCAATCCAAAGATTTTTTAATTTCTTATTTGATTATGCAAAAACATACAGTGTGTTACGTTTAAAATAAAAAAGTTATTAACGTTTCTAGTTTGCCTAATTGATCCTGGTTTTTCTAAAGTAATTTGTTGAAAAATTTTTAAAAATTGTCATGGAATCTTTTAAACAAAGTTTTAAGATTCCGAAAATTAAACCCCATAAAAGAATCCCTCATAACAAAAAAATTATGAGCTATTTTTAATTGACATTTATATTTGTCATATTTTAGAGAAAGAAATTAATATCTTGGAAACTATTGACTTTAAGGAAGAACTTTGTATAATTATTCTGCTCAGTATTTTATATGTAATTAAAATACGTCAAAATATACAGAGTGGATAACTAGAAACACCAATAGTTACTGAGTTATTATTCTATAAAGTAAAATGAGCTATTTGCCATAAAATGGCCATATTTTCTCCATAATATTCAATATCAAAAGTGAAATACATTTAAAAAGAATTACGGAAGATATTACTTTAAACAAACGATTATTTGCATTAAACATAATCTATATACAGGGTGTTTCAGGTTCGTGGTCCCTTAGAAGTTTCTGTGGAATGGCAAAGTTAAATATTTCTGAAACTATCAACTTTAGGTATAAGAAATGGTTACACCAATCGAAGGAGTTTTTAATTTCTTATTTGATTATGCAAAAACATACAGGGTGTTACATTTAAAATAAACAAGTTGTTAACGTTTCAACTTTGCCTAATTTATTCAGGTTTTTCTAAAGTAATTTGTTGAAAAATTTTTAAAAATTGTCATGGAATCTTTTAAACAAAGTTTTAAGATTCCAAAAATTAAATCCCATAACAGAATCCCTCATAACAAAAAAATTATGAGCTATTTTTAATTGACATTTATATTTGTCATATTTTAGAGAAAGAAATTAATATCTTGGAAACTATTGACTTTAAGGAAGAACTTAGTATAATTATTCTGCTCAGTATTTTATATGTAATTAAAATACGTAAAAATATACAGAGTGGATAACTAGAAACACCAATAGTTACAGAGTTATGATTCTATAAAGTAAAATGGGCTATTTGCCATAAAATTGCCATATTTTCTCTATAATATTCAATATCAAAAGTGAAATACATTTAAAAGATATTACTTTAAACAAACGATTATTTGCATTAAACATAATCTATATACAGTTTCTGTGGAATGGCAAAGTTAAATATTTCTGAAATTATCAACTTTAGGTATAAGAAATGGTTACACCAATCGAAGGAGTTTTTAATTTCTTATTTGATTATGCCAAAATATTCAGGGTATTACATTTAAAATAAAAAAGTTATTAACGTTTCAAGTTCGACTAATTTATTCTGTTTTTTCTGAAGTAAATTGTTTAAAAATTTAAAAAAAATGCCTTGAAATTTTCTGAACATTAAAATAATGACACATTTAAAAAAAAAATCGTTGAAAAATCGTTTATTTTTAATGAAATTATTCACATTTCATAAGAAAAATCAATAGATTATTTATTTATAGATTATTTATTAACTAAAAACAATAACATAAGCAAAGTGTAATAAAATCAGATTATATTAATCGATAAGATTAAACTTAATTAGATATTAAAATGTGTGACGTGTATACATATTTATTAATTTTTCTACTATAAAACAATTAAAAAAATTAAAAAAACATATAAAAAACAATTTAATAAAAAACACCGGTTAGCCTCGTAAAATAATTAAACGCATTAAAAATGAACAAACAAAAAACACGGTGACCCGATAAAATACAACAATCCGCGTCGGCCCGTTTACAGTTTATCGATCCGGCCGCACGAAACGACGTCGACGGATTTCAAGCCGCCCACGCGTGGCGTCGCGACGCGTTCCCGACGTCTATCAACAAAAACAAAGGGCCCGAAGGGAAACGTCGTAGACGCAGCGTACTCGGGGGGTGGCCGTTATTGGCAAAACGTTCCGAAGGGTGGATACGAAAGCCGGGACGTCGGGTATTAAGGGATGCGATAACAACAAATTCGTTACGCGCCACGTCCGGGAATTTGCGAAACGGAACGTGTGTGACTTGGTGTTTTGGGTCAGTACCTTTGTGCGGTACGAAAAAATTTGTCTTGGTTCGAAAAAATTGAAAGAAAATCGATAAGTGGATTGTTTGAATGTCAAAGAACAATCCATTTTTATCGTCAATTGAAATTAAGCCAACGTGGACGAAATGGAAAATCTACGAAAGTAGTATTATACACTCTCAGTAAAATGACTATATTTATTGTATGTGAAAGGCTCTAAAGGCTCAAAATATTCTTAAAAGAGCCCTCTATATAACCAAAGAAAGAAAACATTGAATTTGATTAATATTTGTACGATTCTCAACGCTCAAAAGTCAGAAAACATGAAAAAGAATTGGAAAAAATGAATTTTTTCCATATTTAGTTAGTCATAATTGTCCCACTATCACAGATATAAAGTGGTTCAATAGTTTAAAATGTTTGTCATTCTTTTCGATACAATTAAAAAATATAGAATAAATTACAATGAAAAAGTCTCTTTTTACAGACATTTATGGGCCTCCATGTCGTTTGAGGTTTATAACAAAATACATGATCAAAATTATCATTTAACCAAATCTTTACAGTTACAGTACAAAACATGAAAAATTTATGTAAGTAGGATTACACACTGTTTCAGTAAAACGGCCATATTTATTGTATGTGAAGTACCAGATCTATGTCGAAGGGCTCAAAATATTCTTAAAAGAGCCCTCTATATAACCAAAGAAAGAAAACATTGAATTTGATTAATATTTGTGCGATTCTCAACGCTCAAAAGTCAGAAAACATGAAAAAGAATAGGAAAAAATGAATTTTTTCCACATTTAGTTAGTCATAATTGTCCTACTACCACAGATATAAAATGGTTCAATAGTTTAAAATGTTTGTCATTCTTTTCGATACAATTAAAAAAAAATAGAATAAATTACAATGAAAAAGTTTCTTTTTACAGACTTTTATGGGCCTCCATGTCGTTTGAGGTTTATAACAAAATATATGATCAAAATTATCATTTAACCAAATCTTTACAGTTACAGTACAAAACATGAAAAATTTATGTAAGTAGGATTATATACTGTTTCAGTAAAATGGCCATATTTATTGTATGTAAAGTACAAGATTTATGTCTAAGGGCTCAAAATATTCTTAAAAGAGCCCTCTATATAACCAAACAAAGAAAACATTGAATTTGATTAATATTTGTGCGATTCTCAAAGCTCAAAAGTCAGAAAACATGAAAAAGAATAAGAAATAATGAATTTTTTCCACATTTAGTTAGTCATAATTGTCCCACTATCACAGATACAAAGTGGTTCTATAGTTTAAAATGTTTGTCATTCTTTTCAATACAATTAAAAAAAATAGAATAAAATACAATGGAAAATTCCCTTTTTACAGACTTTTATGGGCCTCCATGTCGTTTGAGGTTTATAACAAAATATATGATCAAAATTATCATTTAACCAAATCTTTACAGTTACAGTACAAAACATGAAAAATTTATGTAAGTAGGATTATATACTGTTTCAGTAAAATGGCCATATTTATTGTATGTAAAGTACAAGATTTATGTCTAAGGGCTCAAAATATTCTTAAAAGAGCCCTCTATACAACCAAACAAAGAAAACGTTGAATTTGATTAATATTTGTGCGATTCTCAAAGCTCAAAAGTCAGAAAACATGAAAAAGAATAAGAAATAATGAATTTTTTCCACATTTAGTTAGTCATAATTGTCCCACTATCACAGATACAAAGTGGTTCTATAGTTTAAAATGTTTGTCATTCTTTTCAATACAATTAAAAAAAATAGAATAAAATATAATGGAAAATTCCCTTTTTACAGACTTTTATGGGCCTCCATGTCGTTTGAGGTTTATAACAAAATATATGATCAAAATTATCATTTAACCAAATCTTTACAGTTACAGTACAAAACATGAAAAATTTATGTAAGTAGGATTATATACTGTTTCAGTAAAATGGCCATATTTATTGTATGTAAAGTACAAGATTTATGTCTAAGGGCTCAAAATATTCTTAAAAGAGCCCTCTATACAACCAAACAAAGAAAACGTTGAATTTGATTAATATTTGTGCGATTCTCAAAGCTCAAAAGTCAGAAAACATGAAAAAGAATAAGAAATAATGAATTTTTTCCACATTTAGTTAGTCATAATTGTCCCACTATCACAGATACAAAGTGGTTCTATAGTTTAAAATGTTTGTCATTCTTTTCAATACAATTAAAAAAAATAGAATAAAATATAATGGAAAATTCCCTTTTTACAGACTTTTATGGGCCTCCATGTCGTTTGAGGTTTATAACAAAATATATGATCAAAATTATCATTTAACCAAATCTTTACAGTTACAGTACAAAACATGAAAAATTTATGTAAGTAGGATTATATACTGTTTCAGTAAAATGGCCATATTTATTGTATGTAAAGTACAAGATCTATGTCTAAGGGTTCAAAATATTCTTAAAAGAGCCCTCTATATAACCAAACAAAGAAAACATTGAATTTGATTAATATTTGTGCGATTCTCAACGCTCAAAAGTCAGAAAACATGAAAAAGAATAGGAAATAATGATTTTTTTCCACATTTAGTTAGTCATAATTGTCCCACTATCACAGATATAAAGTGGTTCTATAGTTTAAAATGTTTGTCATTCTTTTCAATACAATTAAAAAAAAAAATAGAATAAAATACAATGGAAAATTCCCTTTTTACAGACTTTTATGGGCTTCCATGTCGTTTGAGGTTTATAACAAAATATATAATCAAAATTATCATTTAACCAAATCTTTACAGTTAGAGTACAAAACATGAAAAATTTATGTAAGTAGGATTATATACTGTTTCAGTAAAATGGCCATATTTATTGTATGTAAAGTACAAGATTTATGTCTAAGGGCTCAAAATATTCTTAAAAGAGCCCTCTATATAACCAAACAAAGAAAACATTGAATTTGATTAATATTTGTGCGATTCTCAAAGCTCAAAAGTCAGAAAACATGAAAAAGAATAAGAAATAATGAATTTTTTCCACATTTAGTTAGTCATAATTGTCCCACTATCACAGATACAAAGTGGTTCTATAGTTTAAAATGTTTGTCATTCTTTTCAATACAATTAAAAAAAATAGTATAAAATACAATGGAAAATTCCCTTTTTACAGACTTTTATGGGCCTCCATGTCGTTTGAGGTTTATAACAAAATATATGATCAAAATTATCATTTAACCAAATCTTTACAGTTACAGTACAAAACATGAAAAATTTATGTAAGTAGGATTATATACTGTTTCAGTAAAATGATCATATTTATTGTATGTAAAGTACAAGATTTATGTCTAAGGGCTCAAAATATTCTTAAAAGAGCCCTCTATATAACCAAACAAAGAAAACATTGAATTTGATTAATATTTGTGCGATTCTCAAAGCTCAAAAGTAAGAAAACATGAAAAAGAATAGGAAATAATGAATTTTTTCCACATTTAGTTAGTCATAATTGTCCCACTATCACAGATATAAAGTGGTTCTATAGTTTAAAATGTTTGTCATTCTTTTCAATACAATTAAAAAAAAATAGAATAAAATACAATGGAAAATTCCCTTTTTACAGACTTTTATGGGCCTCCATGTCGTTTGAGGTTTATAACAAAATATATGATCAAAATTATCATTTAACCAAATCTTTACAGTTACAGTACAAAACATGAAAAATTTATGTAAGTAGGATTATATAATGTTTCAGTAAAATGGCCATATTTATTGTATGTAAAGTACAAGATTTATGTCTAAGGGCTCAAAATATTCTTAAAAGAGCCCTCTATATAACCAAACAAAGAAAACATTGAATTTGATTAATATTTGTGCGATTCTCAAAGCTCAAAAGTCAGAAAACATGAAAAAGAATAGGAAATAATGATTTTTTTCCACATTTAGTTAGTCATAATTGTCCCACTACCATTGATATAAAGTAGTTTAATAGTTTAGAATATTTGTATACCCTTTCTATACAATTAAAAAAAAAACAGAATAAAATACAATGAAAAATACCTTTTTTACAGACCGATGTGAGCCTCTAAACTTCAATAAAGTGTAACTTCGATAATATTTCAAAAATAATAGACTGAAAACATTTTCCAATTCTACGTAAAATTTTAGTATAAATAAACTCACATCCAACATTTTTCCATATAAACTAGAACAATTAACAGAAAGCAATTACTGTAACTAGTTTTGTAATTTAAAATGTACAAACCACAAATTAAATTGAAACCCACAATCACGTAGTCGGTTTCATATTTAATTTGTCATTCTTAAAAACCATGACAAACATTCATTTAAATTTATGCTGCGCATTTAAAAACAAACCGTACGTCTATAATTAAGATAAAACGGCGAATCGTTATCGCAAAAACACCGTACGTCATTTACGTGTGCAACACACACATTAATCGGAAACGTTTCTGGTAACAAACCGACGTGTTGGTATAACTTTATACTTTAACAAAACTTCCTGACGTTCCCGTCGACTTTGTGCTGCTGATTGCGCTTCCGAGAACCACGCGTTTTATCAGTGCGCATGAAAAGCTTTAATTGTTAGAGTAACGGATAGTGTGTGTAAATATTTTTAATCGGCCGACCAAAAATAGAACGTCTATCGCCAATGTTATCGGGCTTAATCATTTTGCAGTATTAATCTGTGTGGAAGTGGAATTTGATGCAAATTGTTCATATTTTTGTTTATGTGCATCTTGTTAATTATGTATATACTCAGACTTACCAATAAATTATCGGTTCAAAGAAATTTTATTTTAAAATTCCCAATGGATCACTTCAACCGCAATTATCTCAAAAATGATTATTCAGAGAGAAATTTATAAGGAGCACTTTTTTGTAATTAAAAGGATAGGTAAACAATATTTTTATAAAAAATTTAAATATACCAAGAAATAAGAAAGTGACGACAATTTAAAAGTATGAAGTCTTCAACAAAATATAGAATCAAAAACTGATGTCTTTAATGAAAAAAGTTTAATGAAATTTTGTTGTTTAATAAATAAATAATGAGTAAAATTTTGAATGTGAATAACCTGTATTAAAAATGGAAGTCTTTTTGACCTTAGAGTAGTTAACGTTGGTTAACTTAAGATCAAACAGCCGCATGAATAATACATAATTAATAATTAGCAGGAAGATCACGTAGGAATGAAAACGTGGGTTTTTTACGGTCAAAATTGTTTATTTATCAATACACCAGTACTAATAGGTAATTGAGAAGTTGAACAAAACTTGGTATGTTGACGTCTCGGGTATAAATCCCTCCCCCATTGTTAATTTTATTACCGACTTGGCCATCCGAAATCGACCTCACTATAGTAAATATTATACTGCCTAAATCTCCTAAACGTTTAATCCCATTAACCAGATAATACTGTTTCTAATCGATATATAGGTAAAATTTTAATCTAATTATACTCGTTGACTTTGTGACAAAATTGACGGGTCTACAGGCCTACTGTGGACTTCGGAATGATCAGAAAATGTTTTCTTCAATTTGTCGAACTTGTCTATCACTATTTTAAATTATATATATGTAAAAAAATATTTTTGTAAACTTATGAACTTTATAAAATGAATGAATGTACCATAGAAGCTTAAGAAATAACGTTCAAAATGAAAATTATGAACAAACATAATATTAAAAGTTCTAAAATAAATGGCAATTAAACTGTGTTATAGTTTGTATTTCCAAACAACAGGATACTTTTTATAGTACCTATTTCAACGTAGTTTATAAATAACCTTTATTTAAACAAAAATTTATTTATTTGTTCAAAATTTAATACATCTATTGTTTTTACACCAAAAATTTTAATACTTGATTAATTTTAATGTTTTTTGTTTAATTTTATAAATGTAAATTTCTCAATTTATTTTTTTAATTTAATGGGATAATTTTTCTGAGCTTAATTATTCAAATTTTATTATTCTAAATCAATAATTAACAATTTTTGTTTTTAAATTTAATTTGAAAATTACAATTATTTAACCTTATTATTTTTAATTTTTATATTTAAGTTTATAATCTATAATTTATTTATTTATATTTATACATATTTTTTAAATTTAATTGGCAAATTTTAAGCTTAACTTTTTAAATTTAATAGATTAAATTACTTAATATATTATTATTTTATATTTGATTGGATAATTTGAATTTTTTTTATTAATAAATAATTTTTTATATATAATGAATGAACAATTAATAATTAATTAATTTTTTAATCTTAATTTTTAAATTTCTAATTTAAATTTGTAATTTTAATTGCTTAAAATTAATTTATTTAAATGAAATTTTAAATATATATTTTTTTTAATTTTATAATTTTATACATATTTTTAATTTAATTGACAAATTTTAATTTTCAAACCTTAAATTTTTATTTTTTTTTTAAATTTAAGTCATAATTACATTTTTTATAAATTCAATTAGTTTTGTTTTTAATTTTAAAGATTAAATTACTTGACATTATTTTTTTATTTGATTGAATAATTTCTTTATTAATAAATATTTTTTTATATATAATATTTAATACATTTTAATTTTCTAATTTAGATTTTAAAATTTTATAAATTTAGAATTTTTTTAAATTCCATAAATATTAGTTAATTAATTTTAAATTTAAAGATTTAAATTACTTCTTTTTTTAATTGGATAACTTTTAATTTATAAATTTAAATTACTAATTCTATTTTAGTAATTTTTTAATTTTATAGATTTAATTTACTTAATTAATTTATTTTTTCAATTTAATTGGCTAATTTTAAACCCTTTAACCTTTATTTCCAACTTTACATATTTTTTAAATTTACGCTTTTTTTAAAATTTTATATATTTTTAAAATTTACGCTAATTTTATAAATTTTATATATTTAAATTACTAATTTTAAATTTTTATTTTTTTTTAAATTTATTTGTTTTTAAAATTTATAGTTAATTTCGTCAATTTTATAAATTCAAATCACTAATTTAATTTTTTTTTACTTTTAGAGATTAAAACTTAATTTATTTTTTTTATAATTGTATAATCTTACTTTCTTTATTAATATCATTTATTAATTTTTTTTAGTAAATTGTTAAATTTTAATTTTCTAAGCTTAATTTTATAAATTTAAATTAATAAATCTATTTTTTTAAATTCAATTAGTAATATTTTTAACTTTATAGTTTTGAATTACTTAATTTATTTAATTTTTTAATTTAATTGTATAAACCATCATTTTCTTTTTTAACTTTGCATATTTTTGAAATTTATCCTGATTTTCTTAAATTTTATTAATTTAAATTAATAATTTTATTTTTTTAAAATTTATTTTTTTTTTTCAAATTTTATATATTTTTACAATTTATGCTTATTTTCATAAATTTTATAAATTCAAATTATTAGTTTAATTTATTTTTCTTAATTTTAGTGATTTAAATTACTAAATTATTTTTGTATTTAAATCATAAATATTTTTGTTTAATTGGAAAATTTAAATCTCTTTGGCAAATTGGTAAATTTTAATTTTCTAAATTTTATAAATTTAAATTAATAATTACATTTTTTTGATTCGATTAGTATTTTTTTAACTTTAGAATTAAATTATTTAATTTATTTATTTATTATTATTTTTTGAATTTCATTTTTTCAATTATTTATAAAATTAAATTAATAATTTTATATTGTTTAAATGTTAATGGAATAATTTTAATTAAATTATTAGTATAATATAAAATACAATTATTGATTATCATTTGTTGTTATAATAAATAATGTTGTTTATAACTATCCAAATAATTATTAATTTTAAAAATAAGAAAAATATATTTATTAGACCAGATAAAGAATGTTTAACATAAAAAATTATTATTTTTAAACCAAAGTTCACTTTGTTTAATTAAACAGTTTAATTCAAAGTACTCAATTACCAACAGATTTATTTGTTTAGGATGTTTACAAATTGATACATATTTCACTCATTCTACATTGGAATTTCTACAATTGTTTATAAACTATAAAACTTTCCAGAAACATGATCTATTCATTATAAAATTAAAAATTATTTCATCGTTTACGGCTTTTAAATAACCAGGAATTTATTTAACTATGTTCAAAAATATACTATACTTTGATGTTTAGAACAAAAATTATAAAACTTTACTTCAGTATGTTCGGTTAATAGTTTAACTGAAGTTTGAGCAATATGACGGTGAGTTTCACAGCAGAGAAACTCTCCACGAGTATGATCTATTATAATTAAATAAAAGATATTTATTTATATATGTTTAGAAATATAGATATATTTGTTATAATTTCATGTTTAGAATAAAAATTATAAAACTCTACTTCAATATGTTTCGTTATCTCAACTTGAAGTTTGATCGTATTAATTAACAAGTTATTTGGTTGTTTAAAATGTATAAAACTCAGTCCTCTCAATAAATTACAATAAATATCATTTGTATAAATAATGATTAATAATTATTGCCAATAATTATGGTAATACATATGCAGAAAAGTTAAGTTTGAGCATTATGACAGTGATGTTTGGGTTGTGGCCGCGGAGCGTGGTTTTATAGCGCCGTAAAGTTATTATTAGTCCGATTGGGTCAAGTGGCCATTCTGCGTTAGCGACTTGTGACCCGACAATGGTGAGTGGGTGGTCCGTGCGGCACCCCGTGTCTCGGCACTCTCACACTTACAGGTAACAAACGTCAATCAAACCAGTTGTAATTTATTCGATTTTAATTGGCCTGCCACATTTCAACGTTTCCTTACCACATTAATAAATTTTTAATTAATTGCCTAATTAACTATGTTAAGTGTTTCATTAAAAATATGTAAACAAATAAATTGAATATAAGGATAAATTAGGTATTTTTACTAAATAATATTTTAGGGATTATTGTTTATATAATTTAACACTAACTATTATAGTTTCATATTAAATAAATATGTACGAAATACAAAAATATGTAATAATTGTCAATATTTTTATCAAAAGATTGAGCTTTCATAATTTCCTATGAAACAATTTAGGATTTATAGTAAGATATAAACAAAATGTTAATGATAAATATTCTATAAAAAGTTGTTGAATGTAATTTTTAAATGTTTTATTTGATACTGAGAGAAAGAAATTAGAAATTCTCATTAATAGTACGATAAAATTCTAATAATTCGCTTCTATTTCTGTTAAAAGACTGAGCTTTTAAAGCTTTCTATTAAACTATACAGTTACTTATTAAAAGACAATAAAACTAAAATAAATAATGATAATAATGATGATGAAGATGTTGATAAATATTTTACAAAAAGTTGTTGATTGTAATTCCTAATTGTTTTATTTGATATTCAGAGAAAAAAATTAGAAATGCTCATCAATAGTACGATAAAATTCTAATAATTCGCCTCTATTTCCGTTAAGAGACTGAGCTTTTAAAGCTTTCCATTAAACTATACAGTAACTTATTAAAAGACAATGAAACAAAAATGAATAATGATAATAATGATGATGAAGATGTTGATAAATATTTTAGAAAAGGTTGTTGATTGTAATTTCTAATTGTTTTATTTGATACCGAGAGGAAAAAATTAGAAATTCTCATTAATAGTACGAAAAAATTCTAATAATTCATCTCTATCTAGACTGAGCTTTTAAAGTTCCTCATTAAACTATACAGTAACTTATTAAAAGACAATAAAACAAGAAGAAATAATGATAATAATGATGATAAAGATGTTGATAAATATTTTAGAAAAAATTGTTGATTGTAATTTCTAATTGTTTTATTTGATAGTGAGAGAAAAAAATTAGAAATTCACATCAATAATATGATAAATTTCTAATAATTCGCCTCTATTTCTGTTAAAAGATTGAGCTTTTAAAGCTTTCCATTAAACTATACAGTAACTTATTAAAAGACAATGAAACAAAAATAAATAATGATAATAATGATAATGAAGATGTTGATAAATATTTTAGAAAAAGTTGTTGATTGTAATTTCTAATTGTTTTATTTGATATTAAGAGAAAAAATTAGAAAGTTACATCAATAGTACGAAAAAATTATAATAATTCGCCTCTATTACTGTTAATAGACTGAGCTATTAAAGTTTCTCATTAAACTATACAGTAACTTATTAAAAGACAATGAAACAAAAATGAATAATGATAATAATGATGATGAAGATGTTGATGAATATTTTAGAAAAAGTTGTTGATTGTAATTTCTAATTGTTTTATTTGATATTGAGAGAAAAAAATTATAAAATCTCATCAATAGTACGATAAAATTCTAATAATTCGCCTCCATTTCTGTTAAAAGACTGAGCTTTTAAAGCTTCCCATTAAACTATACAGTAACTTATTAAAAGACAATAAAACAAAAATAAATAATGACGAAGAAAATATTGATAAATATTTTAGAAAAATTGTTGATTGTAATTTTTAATAATTAAAATTTTTAATTAACCAGTAAAATATTATAAAATTATGCTATCTAATAAAAAAAAAAAAAAAATTGGCCACATTGAACCGAGACTAATTAACAAAATCAAAGTAATTTTCATAAACTGGAATTGGACCAAATAACAAACGAAAGAATTTCGCCACGCAGTGGTCTATTCCGGCCGCCAAATATTCGCGTGCGACTGCGGGGGCGTAATCGGTGAGATCAGACGCCGCGATTAAACCCATCGGCCGTTTCCTCTCCCGATCTCCCGATCGCCGAAATCACCTTCCATGTCGCAACTAGTCACGTGCACGTACGTGTGTCGAAAAGGCCAAGGGCGCCAACCTACGAATATCGCGTCGTACGGCCACACCCACCGATTTTTTTCCTATTGCTAATTGATTTTGCATTGTTGGTTTAACGTTTCGTGTAGCCGGTTTTGTTGCGCCAAGTTTGGAATGACTATAGTTCGAAATTATCGGTTCAAAAACTTACTTTGCGCTGCCAGGAGTGTTGTCGACCTACCTGTGTTATTGTAAATGTTTAACTAAGCCTTTTTGTAATAAATTATATTTCCTACCTTTAACGTTGTCCTCATTTAGTCATTGATTTGGCAATTGACCCTGTAACAAAAGTTTTATAAATTTAGAATAGAAATCAACTATATAAAATGTAAAATATAGTGAGTACTCAATGGTAAATGCCTCTACTAATTTGTTATTGAAATTTACCACATATTTTATAAACTCATTTTCCCGTCGTCTTTAATTTTAACAGGAGTAATGACGATTAAATTAAGATTTGAATGTATTAAAATAGTATTAATAACATTAGATTTAAGACAACGCATTGATGAAAGATAATTTTCAGTTGAAAAAGATAAATTCATACAAATATTCTCGGTGGAACTTGTTGAAGACGACTGCCGAAATATAAAATAAGAATAAATCCTGCTTTTAAACGACGGTTGGATGAGTTCGACTGAAAGCTCAGTTTAAACATATGAGTAATTTTGTTACATTAAAGTGAAACCCGTTTAAAACAACATATTATTGGAACAAAGGAAAATATTAACCATAAAATACAGGGGAAGACAAAACGCTAATACTTTTTATAGGTTTCAACTTTCTTCTTAAGGAATGTTTAAGGGTGAAAAAATAGCTAATTCAATAAAAATCAACTATATAAATGTAAAATGCAGTGAGTACTCAATGGTAAATGCCTCTACTAATTTGCTATTGAAATTTACCACATATTTTATAAACTCAGTTTCCCGTCGTCTTCAATTTTAACACGATTAATGACGATTAAATTAAAATTTTAATGTATTAAAATAGTATTAATAACATTAGATTTAAGACAATACTTTGATGAAAGATAATTTTCAGTTGAAAAAGATAAATTCATACAAATCTTCTCGGTGGAACTTGTTAAAGACGACTGCCGTAATATAAAACAAGAATAAATCCAGCTTTTAAACGACGGTTGGATGATCTCGGTTGAAAGCTCAGTTTAAACATGAGAGTAATTTTGTTACATTAAAGCGAAACACGTTTAAAACAACATATTACTAGAACTATGGAAAATATTAACTATAAAATACAGTGGAAGACAAAAAGCTAATACTTTTTATAGGTATCAAAATGGTCACTAAGGAATGTTTATGGGTGAAAAAATAACTAATTCAATAGAAATCAACTATATAAATGTAAAATACAGTGAGTACTCAACGGTAAATGCCTCTACTAATTTGCTATTGAAATTTACCACATATTTTATAAACTCAGTTTCCCGTCGTCTTCAATTTTAACACGATTAATGACGATTAAATTAAAATTTTAATGTATTAAAATAGTATTAATAACATTAGATTTAAGACAATACTTTGATGAAAGATAATTTTCAGTTGAAAAAGATAAATTCATACAAATCTTCTCGGTGGAACTTGTTAAAGACGACTGCCGTAATATAAAACAAGAATAAATCCAGCTTTTAAACGACGGTTGGATGATCTCGGCTGAAAGCTCAGTTTAAACATGAGAGTAATTTTGTTACATTAAAGCGAAACACGTTTAAAACAACATATTACTAGAACTATGGAAAATATTAACTATAAAATACAGTGGAAGACAAAAAGCTAATACTTTTTATAGGTATCAAAATGGTTACTAAGGAATGTTTATGGGTGAAAAAATAACTAATTCAATAGAAATCAACTATATAAATGTAAAATACAGTGAGTACTCAACGGTAAATGCCTCTACTAATTTGCTATTGAAATTTACCACATATTTTATAAACTCAGTTTCCCGTCGTCTTCAATTTTAACACGATTAATGACGATTAAATTAAGATTTTAATGTATTAAAATAGTATTAATAACATTAGATTTAAGACAATACTTTGATGAAAGATAATTTTCAGTTGAAAAAGATAAATTCATACAAATCTGCTCGGTGGAACTTGTTAAAGACGACTGCCGTGATATAAAACAAGAATAAATCCAGCTTTTAAACGACGGTTGGATGATCTCGGCTGAAAGCTCAGTTTAAACATGAGAGTAATTTTGTTACATTAAAGCGAAACACGTTTAAAACAACATATTACTAGAACTATGGAAAATATTAACTATAAAATACAGTGGAAGACAAAAAGCTAATACTTTTTATAGGTATCAAAATGGTTACTAAGGAATGTTTATGGGTGAAAAAATAACTAATTCAATAGAAATCAACTATATAAATGTAAAATACAGTGAGTATTCAACGGTAAATGCCTCTACTAATTTGCTATTGAAATTTACCACATATTTTATAAACTTAGTTTCCCGTCGTCTTCAATTTTAACACGATTAATGACGATTAAATTAAAATTTTAATGTATTAAAATAGTATTAATAACATTAGATTTAAGACAATACTTTGATGAAAGATAATTTTCAGTTGAAAAAGATAAATTCATACAAATCTTCTCGGTGGAACTTGTTAAAGACGACTGCCGTAATATAAAACAAGAATAAATCCAGCTTTTAAACGACGGTTGGATGATCTCGGTTGAAAGCTCAGTTTAAACATGAGAGTAATTTTGTTACATTAAAGCGAAACACGTTTAAAACAACATATTACTAGAACTATGGAAAATATTAACTATAAAATACAGTGGAAGACAAAAAGCTAATACTTTTTATAGGTATCAAAATGGTTACTAAGGAATGTTTATGGGTGAAAAAATAACTAATTCAATAGAAATCAACTATATAAATGTAAAATACAGTGAGTACTCAACGGTAAATGCCTCTACTAATTTGCTATTGAAATTTACCACATATTTTATAAACTCAGTTTCCCGTCGTCTTCAATTTTAACACGATTAATGACGATTAAATTAAAATTTTAATGTATTAAAATAGTATTAATAACATTAGATTTAAGACAATACTTTGATGAAAGATAATTTTCAGTTGAAAAAGATAAATTCATACAAATCTTCTCGGTGGAACTTGTTAAAGACGACTGCCGTAATATAAAACAAGAATAAATCCAGCTTTTAAACGACGGTTGGATGATCTCGGTTGAAAGCTCAGTTTAAACATGAGAGTAATTTTGTTACATTAAAGCGAAACACGTTTAAAACAACATATTACTAGAACTATGGAAAATATTAACTATAAAATACAGTGGAAGACAAAAAGCTAATACTTTTTATAGGTATCAAAATGGTTACTAAGGAATGTTTATGGGTGAAAAAATAACTAATTCAATAGAAATCAACTATATAAATGTAAAATACAGTGAGTACTCAACGGTAAATGCCTCTACTAATTTGCTATTGAAATTTACCACATATTTTATAAACTCAGTTCCCCGTCGTCTTCAATTTTAACACGATTAATGACGATTAAATTAAAATTTTAATGTATTAAAATAGTATTAATAACATTAGATTTAAGACAATACTTTGATGAAAGATAATTTTCAGTTGAAAAAGATAAATTCATACAAATCTTCTCGGTGGAACTTGTTAAAGACGACTGCCGTAATATAAAACAAGAATAAATCCAGCTTTTAAACGACGGTTGGATGATCTCGGTTGAAAGCTCAGTTTAAACATGAGAGTAATTTTGTTACATTAAAGCGAAACACGTTTAAAACAACATATTACTAGAACTATGGAAAATATTAACTATAAAATACAGTGGAAGACAAAAAGCTAATACTTTTTATAGGTATCAAAATGGTTACTAAGGAATGTTTATGGGTGAAAAAATAACTAATTCAATAGAAATCAACTATATAAATGTAAAATACAGTGAGTACTCAACGGTAAATGCCTCTACTAATTTGCTATTGAAATTTATCACATATTTTATAAACTCAATTTCCCGTCGTCTTCAATTTTAACACGATTAATGACGATTAAATTAAGATTCTAATGAATTAAAATAGTATTAATAGCATTAGATTTTAGACAACGCTTTGATGAAAGATAATTTTCAGTTGAAAAAGATAAATTAATACAAATATTCTCAGTGGAACTTGTTAAAGACGACTGCCGTAATATAAATCAAAAATAAATCCGGCTTTTAAATGACGGTTGGATGAGCTCTGCTGAAAGCTCAGTTTAAACATGAGAGTAATTTTGTTACATTAAAGTGAAACACGTTTAAAACAACATATTACTGGATTTATAAAAAATATTAACTATAAAATACAGTAGAAGACAAAAGACTAATACATTTTATATGTATCAAGATTCTACCTAAGGAATGTTTATGGGTGAAAAATAGGTAATTCAATAGAAATAAACTATATAAATGTAAAATACAGTGAGTACTCAACGGTAAATGCCTCCACTAATTTGCTATTGAAATTTACCACATATTTCATAAACTCAGTTTCCCGTCGTCTTCAATTTTAACACAATTAATGTGGATTAAATTTAGATTTTAAGCGAAAAAATAGCATAAATAACATTAGTTTTAAGATGACCTGTGAAAATGATAAATTTAAACAATTATCCTCGTTGGAACTTGTTGAAGACGACTGCCGTAATATAAAACAAGTACAAATCCAGCTTTTAAACGACGGTTGGATGAGCTTGACTGGAAGTACCGTTCAAGAAAAGGAGACTAATTTTGTTACATTAAAGCGAAACACGTTTAAAACAACATCTCATTGGAACAATGGAAAAATTAACAATGGAACACAGCGGCGGAAAAAAACCTAGCGTCTTGTTGTAGGTATTAAAACTCTTCATAAGGAATATTTAAGTGTATATAAACATAAATATAAATATAGTGAGTATGTATTGATTGATAAATGCCTCTACTCATTGCCTATTTAAATATGACACTATCGGTGTTTACATAACAAAACAAACAGCAAATAAATAAACAACTTTGGTCTTTCCCTGCAGTTTCGAAGACGTTGCTCAAACTATTGCAACGTTGCTTCATGTTTTGTAAATTAATGGTGTGACGTCATTGTTATTATATAGTGGAGGAAATGATAAACAGGTTTAATCTTGTTATAAGTTTATTTAATTCTTTAATGGTATATACAAACAAACAGTTTAACGACCACCCGTCATACGGCACGGCCATAAACAACAACCGAGTGCAACAATTGGCACGAGATGGTCAAAAATGGGCCCATAAACTTTACGGGCTACCATAAATCGAAAATCAATCCGCGTCCGGAGGCCGTGTGCGCCCCCCTTCCGCCCGCCGCACCGCCGGGCGCATCGGCCTCTCCCTCCGCCGTCGTCCAAAAATAAAAAGCCCACACTCTCGAAAATCGCACACACGCAACAACGGAACGCCACACACACAACAAAATGGAATGGGCGCCCAGCCGAACGCCGAACTCCGTCCGCGTTCGTGTCCCGTCGCCGTGACGTCACCGCTCATGGCGCACGCCGATTGGCGGGGGCGTGGCCAACGGCTGGCGACTTCGACCGACCGACCGTACGTACGCGCTTAGTGTATTTTTGGCCGCACAGACGTCGACACCGTGCCGATTTTCGCGGGTTTTTCACCGGTGAACCACTGAAAATTGCCCGTTTGAGAGCGGTACCGTGTACGGTACGGCACGTTGTTAGCGTCCTGTGAATTTGGTGCGGATCCGTTGTCGGCGAGTCGTGGAAATCGTTCGTTTTGTCGGCGGGTATTTTAACATGAAATCCACTGTGTTATATGTAGGCAAGGCGGCGTTGCCGCACGGCCGGTAGGGTCGACGTTGCCGCTGCGAGTGCGCCCGGTTTTATCAACTGCGACTAGCTAGAGCGTGAGAGAGACGGACGGAGAGCCGGGGCTCTCGCACACCAACAGACACACACGGACACACAAAGAGAGGTAAAAACTGTTCCTTTTGTTGGGGTATCTGGGTTAAAGCGCTCGCCGAATTTCTTTTCCGTATTTTTACGGGAGCCGGCGCTGATGGCCCGCATTGTTTTGCATGGTTGTTGTTGTTATCGCTTTTGCATGGTAGTCTTTTTGTTGGGTCACGTGATTTTTGTGACATGTGCCCGGCACATGTTTTTGACAGGCCCGGTTGATTGTTGCCAGTCACGTGGTTAGGGGTAAGTATTTTTCCAGTTCACTACAAGGACACCGATACGTAACTACAAATTTTAATAATAACGAACTTTATGGTTGGTACCAAGAAACTGACCGCGGAACTTCTGGTTGGAAAGACGATAAGATAAGATTAGTAGTATCATTTACATATTAGAAAATGGGAATTTGAATAAATAGTATTGCAATATAAAATTGTCATTAATGTCTTTGTTAATATGCCCCATTTGTTTTAGATTACAAATGGGTGTAACAAGGCTAATTATGGCTATAAATATATTACAGTACTTTATTCAAATTAGATTTAATGGTTCATTAAATCATAGTCTAGATTAAGTCTAATTTGATCATATGGTATCAAGTCTGAGCAGGTAAAATATATCAACAATTATATGAAGAACAAGTTCATTCCTGAACTCATACTTGAAAAAACCAAACTGGTTCTGATCAATCAAAGGTATTGTCTAGGAAAAATTTGGTTCCCCATATTGGACTTACTATTAAGGGTAACAGGCCTAATAATTTGTCTTAAACAAACTTTTAAGGGGGAAAACCATCGAGAATGGTTGAGAAAAAAAGTAAATTGTTTCTAGTTAATCAAAGGACAGTCTAGAAGAATGTTCATCAACTTAGACTCAGTGTCTCTTTATGTAACATACATTATTACATAATATCTGTGTAATGGTATATCGTGGATGTTTATTATTTGAGAGTTGTTTCAAATCAGTCAAGAGGGAGTTTGCTCCTCAAATTGGACTCAATAACTCATCAGAATATATGATATCATCTCTGTGATCATAATTATTTTTTTCAAAGGTTCAAAAATGGTAAATCGTAAGGATGGCAAAAGATAGAAGAGTTTATCAGTATTATTTGAGAAAATAAATTGTTTCTACTCAGTTCAAGAGAGTTTAGAAAGATTTTTTTCCTCAAATTAGACTCAATAACTCATTAGAATACCAAAGATAACGTCTTTGGTCATATTAAATTTGGTTTGGCCAGTTAAAAAATTTAAAATATTAAGAATTATGTGAACAACAAACTTCAAAGGTTCAACAATGGTAAATCGTAAGTATGGCAACAAAGAGAAGAGTTTATCAGTATTATTTGAGAAAACAAATTGTTTCTACTTAGTCCAGGAGAGTTTAGAAAGAATTTTCTTCCTTAAATTAGACTCAATAACTCATTAGAATACGAAAGATAACGTCTTTGGTAATATCAAATTTGGTTGGCCAGTTAAAAAATTTAAAATATGAAAAATTATATGAACAACAAACTTCAAAGGTTCAACAATGGTAAATCGTAAGGATGGCAAAAAATAGAAGAGTTTAGCAATATTATTTGAGAACACAAATTGTTTCTACTCAGTCTAAGAGAGTTTAGAAAGATTTTCTTCCTCAAATTAGACCCAATAACTCATTACAATACGAAAGATAACGTCTTTGGCCATATTAAATTTGGTTGGGCCAGTTGAAAAATGTAAAATATGAAGAATTATATGAATAACAAACTTCAAAGGTTCAACAATGCTAAATCGTAAGGATGGCAAAAAATAGAAAAGTTTAGCAGTATTATTTGAGAAAACAAATTGTTTCTACACAGTCCAGGAGATTTTAGAAAGAATTTTCTTCCTCAAATTAGACAGCATAACTTATTAATTAGAATATGACTTTGGTCAAATAAGTTCTGATTTACTATGGTTGAATTATATGGAGTGTTTCATATAATTAATATTTGAAATAACAAAATTGTTTCTATTTAAAAACATAGTGCAGAAAGAATTTTGTTTAATTCAAAGCTAAGATGAAGTCAAGAAGATATTTCAAAAAAAAAAAAAAAAATAGGTAACAACAAGAAACAAAGAACCACATTATGCCTATTAAAAAACTATTATTAGTTTATTACCTTTTAAACAAAACGGTATTTTAAAATTTGCTGCATTAGTTAAGTACTTTTACAAATGGTTTTATGCAAAACAACTTTGTAAAGACCATCAAGAGTGAAAAGGGGGAAAACTAAGAAATAAAATAGTGCGGAGTATATTAATATAGGGTAAACAATTCCAGACAAATCGATGTTCAAAGGTCAACATGTGTTGGAATGTAATACTGGTTGGTTAGATATAGTTAAAATAAATACAATTATTGATTCTAAGGACTAATTTCATATTGATTGAAAAAATAATAATAGTATTTTTCTTATGGACTCAATAAAGCATGGAGAAAAATTACAATATATTTTAAATGTCAAGGTTTATAAGAGAAATTATCATACAAGGTTTTCAAGAAATTTTGACAGTGTGATTAAATGATGTCAACTAAACAAATATATCTACAGGTACTTTAGGTGTCTGAAAAAGATATTTTTTAACACCCTTGTATTAGGGGTAGGAAGGAGTCTGGAATATTAATTAGTAACAGTAGGAGACTCGAGTACAAAGTGAGGAGAATATTAAATCAGCACTTAAAAATTAATTTTCCAGCATTGAATATCATAATTAATTATCAAGTGACTAAACAAACACCCCCATTGATACTTTCAATGTCTTTACAAAATACCTGTAAGGGTAAGAGGAAGCCAAGAATACTAATTAGTTAGAGATTCAAGTACAAAATGAGAAGAATATTTAATCAGCACAATTAAAAATTAGTAATCAATCTTCCAGCATTGATTAAATCCAGTAAGATAATCATCACTAAGAATCAAACTGGCTGCATTTGAAGAATTTTTGGCAGTATGATTAAAGTGACTAAACAAACACCTCCATTGGTACTTTGGACGTCTGAGAATAAAACTTTACAAAACACCTGTAAGTTTAAGAGGAAGCCAAGAATACTAATTAGTTAGAGATTCAAGTACAAAGTGAGAAGAATATTTAATCAGCAATTAAAAATTAGTAATCAATCTTCCAGCATTGATTAAATCCAGTAAGATAATCATCACTAATAATTTTTGGCAGTATGATTAAAGTGTCTAAACAAACACCTCCATTGGTACTTTGAACGTCTGAGAATAAAACTTTACAAAACACCTGTAAGGGTAAGAGGAAGCCAAGAATACTAATTAGTTAGAGATTCAAGTACAAAGTGAGAAGAATATTTAATCACCAATTAAAAATTAGTAATCAATCTTCCAGCATTGATTAAATCCAGTAAGATTATCATCATTAATAATCAAACTGTCAGCTTTTGAAAAATTTTGGCAGTACTATTAAAGGGACTAAACAAAAACCTCCATTGGTACTTTTGATGTCTGAGAATAAAATTTTACAAAACACCTGTAAGGTTAAGAGGAAGCCAAGAATACTAATTAGTTAGAGATTCAAGTACAAAATGAGAAGAATATTTAATCAGCAATTAAAAATTAGTAATCAATCTTCCAGCATTGATTAAAGCCAGTAAAATTGTCATCACTTAGAATTAAACTGGCTGCATTTGAAGAATTTTTGGCAGTATGATTAAAGTGACTAAACAAACACCTCCATTGGTACTTTGGATGTCTGAGAATAAAACTTTACAATACACCTGTAAGACTAAAAGGAAGGCAAGAATACTAATTAGTTAGAGATTCATGTACAAAATGAGAAGAATATTTAATCAGCAATTAAAAAGTAGTAATCAATCTTCCAGCATTGATTAAATCCAGTAAGATAATCATCACTAATAATTTTTGGCAGTATGATTAAAGTGTCTAAACAAACACCTCCATTGGTACTTTGGATGTCTGAGAATAAAACTTTACAAAACACATGTAAGGTTAAGAGGAAGCCAAGAATACTAATTAGTTAGAGATTCAAGTACAAAATGAGAAGAATATTTAATCAGCAATTAAAAATTAGTAATCAATCTTCCTGCATTGATTAAAGCCAGTAAAATTGTCATCACTTAGAATTAAACTGGCTGCATTTGAAGAATTTTTGGCAGTATGATTAAAGTGACTAAACAAACACCTCCATTGGTACTTTGGATGTCTGAGAATAAAACTTTACAATACACCTGTAAGACTAAAAGGAAGCCAAGAATACTAATTAGTTAGAGATTCAAGTACAACATGAGAAGAATATTTAATCAGCAATTAAAAAGTAGTAATCAATCTTCCAGCATTGATTAAATCCAGTAAGATAATCATCACTAATAATTTTTGGCAGTATGATTAAAGTGTCTAAACAAACACCTCCATTGGTACTTTGAACGTCTGAGAATAAAACTTTACAAAACACCTGTAAGGGTAAGAGGAAGCCAAGAATACTAATTAGTTAGAGATTCAAGTACAAAGTGAGAAAAATATTTAATCACCAATTAAAAATTAGTAATCAATCTTCCAGCATTGATTAAATCCAGTAAGATTATCATCATTAATAATCAAACTGTCAGCTTTTGAAAAATTTTGGCAGTACTATTAAAGGGACTAAACAAAAACCTCCATTGGTACTTTTGATGTCTGAGAATAAAATTTTACAAAACACCTGTAAGGTTAAGAGGAAGCCAAGAATACTAATTAGTTAGAGATTCAAGTACAAAATGAGAAGAATATTTAATCAGCAATTAAAAATTAGTAATCAATCTTCCAGCATTAATTAAAGCCAGTAAAATTGTCATCACTTAGAATTAAACTGGCTGCATTTGAAGAATTTTTGGCAGTATGATTAAAGTGACTAAACAAACACCTCCATTGGTACTTTGGATGTCTGAGAATAAAACTTTACAATACACCTGTAAGACTAAAAGGAAGCCAAGAATACTAATTAGTTAGAGATTCATGTACAAAATGAGAAGAATATTTAATCAGCAATTAAAAAGTAGTAATCAATCTTCCAACACTGATTAAATCCAGTAAGATAATCATCACTAAGAATCAAACTGGCTGCATTTGAAGAATTTTTGGCAGTATGATTAAAATGACTAAACGAACACCTCTATTGGTACTTTGGATGTCTGAGAATAAAACTTTACAAAACACCTGTAAGATTAAAAGGAAGCCAAGAATACTAATTAGTTAGAGATTCATGTACAAAATGAGTAGAATATTTAATAAGCAATTAAAAATTAGTAATCAATCTTTCAGAATTGATTAAATCCAGTAAGATTAACGTCACTAAGAATCAAACTGGCAGCATTTGAAGAATTTTGGCAGTATGATTAAAATGACTAAACGAACACCTCCATTGGTACTTTGGATGTCTGAGAATAAAACTATAAAGCACATATAAGGGTAACAAACACTTTGATTGGTCCATTGGATGGTTGGGAAGAAAACTTTCAACCTTCTAAGTTGATTAAGTCCTGTAAAATGACCACCATTAATGACCAGATATATTCTTGTAGATTAGCAAGTAGTACTTCCCAATAACGAACATCCAAGAAATAAACCAATCATCAATCAGTCAGTCATATATGTTAGCGTTCGAACAGGAAGGACCATTTTAACCCACTAACAAAATTACTACGTCCAAATCGAATAACAATTTGATTTACGACTTCGGCACCTGTCTTTAATAAACAATTAGCGTCACGCATGTAAATGAGAGGCCGCGACGTGGCCATAAATATTAATCATTACGCTCCGTTAAAAAAAAAAGAGGATGATCGAAACGACACACGACATCCCCTCGATCGGTGCTCCCCCTTCGGGTTTGCGGAATCTCGCCGAGATGCGACAGCTGCACGGATATTTTCATAAACACCGAAACAGTGTTTACGGGTTGCCGTCCTCCGCATTCTGATGGACGCCGAACGTAAACAGTACCGATAAGTGCTCCCGACGTAAATAACCGAAATAACCACTTGTATTGATAAAAGGTTTACCAGCATTATTTTCGCTATTCGGGTGAAAATCACCGATCTCGCCGGAACGATAAGCGAGATAGCGTGTGTCGTGGACAATGCGGCTCATTGTTCAATGGAGCCAGGCGAATTTATTAATTGCGCGCAGTTAATTATGCAGATTGTTGTGTGCATGTGCGACGATGGATGCATATTAGAAACTTGTTTGCGTAGGGCAATGCCACACAACGCTTCAAACGACGTTCTATCGGGCAGGAAGTACTGATAGTGTTTTTACTGGGAATGTGGACAAAATTTACTGAGTCGTTCAACGAAATCGGTTATTAATTTTGAGAATTGCGGAGATAAAAACTAACTTGGCTTCCTTAAGTTTGGCAAATAACCGCAGAAGGTTGAGTTAAGTTGGAAAACTGCACTTAAAGAACTATTATGGGTGTCACGAGAGTGAAATTTATGGTGATGGTTTGTGAAAGGAGACCGTGGAGGATTGCTCAAAGAAATGTGTGAATAAATTATCTTACGTTTACAAAGAAAAACAATAATTAATATTAATAGTAAAGTTCAACAGATGATTGGAAAAAGTAACATGACAGAGATAATGTCAAGAATGTAAACAATTTTAAATTCCTTGAGCCTCTCAAGAAACAATCAACACTTGGTAATATGGCTTAGAGGTGGCAAATATGAGGAAAATTAAAAGAAAATTGATAATAGTGACTAGATATATTCATGACTTCTTAATTTATTAAAATTTAAACTTATAAACGTTACTACAGATGAAAAATAAATAATAATAGTCTAGTTCAAGAA
Organism: Aethina tumida; assembly: GCF_024364675.1. Taxonomy (NCBI): domain Eukaryota; kingdom Metazoa; phylum Arthropoda; class Insecta; order Coleoptera; family Nitidulidae; genus Aethina; species Aethina tumida. Next base: position 14,622,419 of record NC_065440.1, on the reverse strand, counting down.
CGATTAGACAAAAGTAAGAACCAATGTAATGTCAAGAATATAAATAAATTTAATTTCCTCGAGTCCTTCAAGGACCAACAAAAAGCTGACAATATGACTTAGAGAAGACCTATACGAGGAAAATTGGAACTATATTGATAATAGAGATGAAAGACCCTTCTATATTTATTTATTACTTCCTAAATTGTTAAAAGATAAACTTACAAACGTAACTACAGATGAAAAATAAATAATAATAGTCTAGTTTAAGAGAGATTAGAAAAAAGTAAGAAACAATACAGATGTAATGTCAAGAATATAAATAAATTTAGTTTCCTCGAGCCCTTCAAGGACCAACCAAAAGCTGACAATATGACTTAGAGAAGACCAATACGAGGAAAATTGGAACTATATTGATAATAGAGGTGAAAGACACTTCTAGGTTTATTTATTACTTCCTGAATTGTTAAAATATAAACTTATAAACGTTACTACAGATGAAAAATAAATAATAATAGTCTAGTTTAAGAGAGATTAGAAAAAAGTAGGAACCAATACAGATGTAATGTCAAGAATATAAATAAATTAAGCTTTCTCGAGCCTTTCAAGGACCGATAAAAAGCTGTCAATATGACTTAGAGAAGACCAATACGAAGAAAATTGGAACTATATTGATAATAGAGGTGAAAGACACTTCTAGATTTATTTATTACTTCCTGAATTGTTAAAATATAAATTTATAAACGTTACTACAGATGAAAAATAAATAATAATAGTCTAGTTTAAGAGAGATTAGAAAAAAGTAAGAAACAATACAGATGTAATGTCAAGATTATAAATAAATTTAGTTTCCTCAAGTCCTTCAAGGACCAACAAAAAACTGACAATATGACTTAGAGAAGACCAATACGAGGAAAATTGGAACTATATTGATAATAGAGATGAAAGACACTTCTAGATTTATTTATTACTTCCTAAATTGTTAAAAGAAAAACTTACAAACGTAACTACAGATGAAAAATAAATAATAATAGTCTAGTTCAAGAGAGATTACAAAAAAGTAAGAAACAATACAGATGTAATGTCAAGAATATAAATAAATTTAGTTTCCTCGACACTTTCAAGTACCAACAAAAACCTGACAATATGACTTAGAGAAGACCAATACGAGGAAACTTGGAACTATATTGATAATAGAGAACAAAGACACTTCTATATTTATTTATTACTTCCTAAATTGTTAAAAGATAAATTTACAAAAGTAACTACAGATGAAAAATAAATAATAATAGATTAGTTCAAGAGAGATTAGACAAAAGTAAGAACCAATACAGATGTAATGACAAGAATATAAATAATTTAACTTCCTTGAGCCCTTCAAGGACCAACAAAAAGCTGACAATATGACTTAGAGAAGACCAATACGAGGAAAATTGGAACTATATTGATAGTAGAGATGAAAGACACTTCTAGATTTATTTATTACTTCCTAAATTGTTAAAAGATAAACTTATAAACGTTACTACAGATGAAAAATAAATAATAATAGATTAGTTCAAGAGAGATTAGGAAAAGTAAGAAGTAATACAGTTGTAATGATGAGAATATAAACAATTTTAACATTCTTGGGACTTTCGAGAAGCAATAAAAACTTGTCAATATGACTTAGAAAAGAGTAATAAGGGATATTGGAATTATGTGGATTATAGTGATAAAGATACTTTCTAAATTAGCTAATACTCCTCAATTTACTAACAAATGATCCAGATAAGTCAATAAAGGAAGGCAATAGACTTAATATAAGTAATAAACAGTAGAATGAAAGATTTAGAATATAATCTAAGGAACTAGTCTTTAAAAAAATGAATTTTACGAAAGTAGATTATATGCATTCCTAATTAAGAAAAATTAAAAAAGATACCTCTAAAAGTAAGTCTGTGGAAAAGACAACGTTTATAAAGAAGGGCAGGTAACTAAACTAAATTATGGCCAATTCTTGAAGAAATAAAATGTGACACAGACTCAACATGAAGAGGAATAATGTATAACACTGAATGTAGATATATCTAAAAGGAGCAGCAAATGAAAGAAACGATAAACTGAGGAAGGCTTTAAAAGGACATGGTGTAATAAAGAAATTTATGTACAAGAACCGTTGTCAGCCATATTTAACAGTCACATCAAAGTATTGGAAAAGAGGTGATAAAGAACTGTTCTTCTGATGTTCTGATTGCCTCATTCATCTCCCTTTTGTTGTAAACAAATTACTAATAAATACAAGGAAATTGTTTTGTTAAGACAACACCGTACGAGCGTCATCGTGGACCCATTAAAGTAAATATGTGACAAACAACAGTTCATTTTAAAAATGACATCACCAAAATAACAACAAAAACCCCGATAATGGCATTACAAATTCAAACAGTTGTTCCACCCAGACACAGTGTTATTGTCATCGTCTCAACCCCGATCATTCATCACCCGAGTGGAGGCTGGCACACCATTTTCTCGGTCCTCGGCAACGGAAAACGCATCATCCAGAGAAACCGCACATGTAACAGATAACTCCGGCGAAGCCGCACACGGCGCCAGAAAAAAATAAATCGAGCCATCAAAACCCGACCAATAAATATGCCTTTGCCGGCCGTGGCGCAAGTGACTGCGGTTTTTTACGATAAATCATGTCACGACGTCGTCTCTCTCTCTCTCTCCCAACGACGTTACGCTCGACACTCCGTCATTGCTTTTGTTTTACGGCCGCGGCCGAGGGCGTTCGGCCGCCCTCGGCCCTCGCCGTTCACGTCGACTCTCCGGTGCGTTTTCGGAAGTTGCGGCGTCAAAGACGTTTCGCGAGGTTTCGGCGGGGGCGATGTAAATTTGTAACTCGGCATAAGTATGTCACTGGTTTTTTTCGCCATCCCGATGCGGCACTCGGCCGCTAATTATAGCCGTCCGGCCTAATAATACGACGGAAGGGTCGCGGAGCAACGAAATTCTGAGTGGAATTATTCGGTCGCACCCCGGCGCAGGGACCCCGTAACATATTTTCGGACCGGCACCCCGGTCGTTGGCGACGAGGACGGTCGGCTATCGGTCGCCGGGGGTGCGACGGAGACGGATCATAACGCCGCATTATGGGTAGCTTATTTCTGGCGATGGGTTCGAAAACCTGTTGTTTCGGGGGGTTTTTGTTTAAATGTCCCTTTGTCCCCCGGTTGCTGGGTATGGAAAAATAGTTAACTAAACTAAAGCGATTGAAACAAATACAAACAGTTGTGTTCCTGCAAGGAGTTTACTGAATAATTCACGTCCTGCAATGCACATATCGATCCTGGCGGCGGTCCTATCCCGCTGATTAAAAAGCCGGTCCTGGTGGCGTTAATTTTTAATACCGTGTATTACGACAGCTGGGAAGAGTTGAGGGGTATTGTTGTAATCGAGTTCGGGAGGGATGGGTTATTTTACTAATGGATGGAAATGATTGATTTTGGGTTGTTAATCTTGTAAATGGTGGCACTGGTGAAGTTTATGTATTTATTAGTCGTTGAATGTTTGAAATTGTAAAATGTTTTGTTTTCAACTGTCTGTTGTCTGTTATTTATTGTCGTTTGATGGAACTTATTTGTTACCAGTTTTTACATGAAACAATATTAATAAATTATTAAATTTCTACAATAAATAAATAAATAAACAAATATGAAATTATGCAAAGAATTATTTGTTAAGTTCACATCAACTTCATAGTTTAAGAACTCAAATTAACAAAAATAATTGAAATATTGGAATTGTATAATTTTTAATTCTACATTATATATAAAATTTCATAACCTGTGTTCTAATAAATTCAAAAAAATGTATGTTTACGAACTAAAAATTAAGAAAATATTAAGAATTTTGATAAATAAATGTGAACTCTGTAGTTTAAGAAATTTTAACTCTACATACATTTTAATAACTTATTACAATAAATTTAGAAAATTATAAATCTATGTACCAAAAATAATGAATTCTATTGTCAGAGTTCAATTAAGTTGATATGAACTTTAAGTTTAAGAACTTATAGTTTTCAAAGAGTCAATTTGTACGTGTAAATTAATAAAAATAATTCAGTTAGTTGAAATACATATTCTATGTTCTAATAGATTCATAAAAGTGTAAATTTACGAACTAAAAATTAAGAAAATATTAAGAATTTTAATAAATAAATGTGATCTTTACAATTTAATAACTTTTATCTCCACATCTTAATAACTTATTGCAATAAATTTAGAAAATTATAAATTTATATACCAAAAATAAAGAAAATCAGAGTTCAATTAAGTTGATATGAACTTTATAGTTTAAGAACTTATAGTTTTCAAAGAGTCAATTTGTACGTGTAAATTAATAAAAATAATTCTGTTAGTTGAAATACATATTCTATGTTCTAATAGATTCATAAAAGTGTAAATTTACGAACTAAAAATTAAGAAAATATTAAGAATTTTAATAAATAAATGTGATCTTTACAATTTAATAACTTTTATCTCCACATCTTAATAACTTATTACAATAAATTTAGAAAATTATAAATTTATATACTAAAAATAAAGAAAATCATGAATTCTATTGTCAGAGTTCAATTAAGTTGATATGAACTTTATAGTTTTCAAAGTGTCAATTTGTATGTGTAAATTAATAAAAATAATTCTGTTAGTTGAAATACATATTCTGCGTTCTAATAGATTCAAAAAAGTGTAAATTTACGAACTAAAAATTAAGAAAATATTAAGAATTTTGATAAATATATGTGAACTCAACAATTTAATAACTTTTAACACCACATTTTAATAATTTATAACAGTAAATTTAGAAATTATAAATTTATGTACTAAAAATAATCATGAATTCTATTATCAGAGTTCAATTAAGTTGATATGAACTTTATAGTTTAAGAACTTATAGTTTTCAAAGTGTCAATTTGTATGTGTAAATTAATAAAAATAATTCTGTTAGTTGAAATATATATTCTATGTTCTAATAGATTCAAAAAAGTGTAAATTTATGAACTAAAAATTAAGAAAGTATTAAGAATTTTGATAAATAAATGTGAACTCAACAATTTAATAACTTTTAATACAACATTTTAATAATTTATAATAGTAAATTTAGAAATTATAAATTTATGTACTAAAAATAATCATGAATTGTATTATCAGAGTTCAATTAAGTTGATATGAACTTTATAGTTTAAGAACTTATAGTTTTCAAAGTGTCAATTTGTATGTGTAAATTAATAAAAATAATTCTGTTAGTTGAAATACATATTCTATGTTCTAATAGATTCAAAAAAGTGTAAATTTATGAACTAAAAATTAAGAAAGTATTAAGAATTTTGATAAATATATGTGAACTCAACAATTTAATAACTTTTAACACAACATTTTAATAATTTATAATAGTAAATTTAGAAATTATAAATTTATGTACTAAAAATAATCATGAATTCTATTATCAGAGTTCAATTAAGTTGATATGAACTTCATAGTTTAACAACTTATAGTTTTCAAATTGTCAATTTGTACGTGTAAATTAATAAAAATAATTCAGTTAGTCAGTTAGAACTTAAAATATGTATTTACATATTTTAAGTTCTAATAGATTCAAAAAAGTGTAAATTTACGAACGAAAAATTAAGAAAGTATTAAGAATTTTGATAAATAAATGTGAACTCTACAATTTAAGAACTTTTAACTTTACATATATTTTAATAACTTATTCCAGTAAATTTAGAAAATTATATATTTATCAATTAAAAATAAAGATAATTATGAATTCTATTATTAGAGTTCAATTAAGTAGAAATGAACTTCATAGTTTAAGAACTTATAGTTTTCAAAGTATCAATTTGTACGTGTAAATTAATAAAAATAATTCAGTTAGTTGAAATTCATAATCTGTGTTCTAATAGATTAAAAAAATGTAAGTTTACGAACTAAAAATTAAGAAAGTATTAAGAATTTCGATAAATATATGTGAATTCTATATTTTAAGAACGTTTAACTTTACATTTTAATAACTTATTCCAGTAAATTTAGAAAATTACTAGTTTATAAACCAAAAATAAAGTTAATAATGAATTCTATTGTCAGAGTTTAATTAAATTGATATGAACTTTATAGTTTAAGAACTGAAATTTATGAATTAAAGTTTTATCAAGTTTATGCGAACTATAAAGTATCTATAGATTAAGAAACTTACAGTTTTCGAGGTGCCAGATTATACCTGTAAATTAATAAAAAAAATAGTTAGTTCACATTCTGTGTAAAATTAAAAAAAAGTTGTTAAATAAAATAACTTTTAACATTATATTTTCATAACTTAATTTAGTGAATTTAGAAAATTATGACTATATATTATGAGAACTTTAATTTTCATTTTACCATTTTATATAATAATTAAACTAACTCTAAATTTTTTCCAATATTGAATTTTAAAATTTAACAATTTAACAATAACACAATTTCACTAAGAAAATATGAACTTCTTAATTTTTAAATCTAAGAATAAAAATGAATAATAAATAGAAAGATTTATTTATCATCTTTAAAATTAATGAAGAAGCAATTCTGAAAACTCATTAAGTAATGGAATATAAACATTAAAAAATTACACCCCATAAAAGTTACAACATAAACATAAGCACCATAAACAAACCACCACCGAAGCAACCCTCAATCCATCATAAAAAAAAGCCCGAGTCTAAACATAAACACCACACAACGTGGCACGACACGAAAGTGCACCCCGACCAGTCGCCCTGCAATTGGCCGACGGCACCCCGCGTCCGCCTCCCGGACGGCGCACGGGGCACCGCCCACCTCCTCCCCGTCATGGACTCCTGGTAGAGCGCCGAGCGGCGACACGTGGTCCCCGTACCGCCGACGAAGACGGTGCGAGACGCGGACGCCGATTGGAGGGCGTGGCGGGGTGAGGGGTGCGTCTCTCTCGCTCGCCCGGCCGCGACAAAGGAAGCGCACTCTTCGTACGGCCGGGTACGAGAGGGAGACGAGTTAATTATCTCGGCTCTCTGTTATTGCACTTGGCAGGTGAACGAATGGATCGAGATGAGAGATAGAGGAAGGTCTCGCGGTGCTCTCGGAGCCCGCAGCTCGGAGCACGGAGCGAAGGGAATTGAGAGTTGAGGACGGGTTTTAGAACTTGCGGTTAGTTGCGGCGGGTTTATTAATAGACTTTGGAACAATGCAAGGATGATTGGTGGTTGTGTGTTGGTTTAGATGACTGATGTCTGTTATCTCATCGAGGATGTTTTGAACCACTTTTATTTTATATCGTTATTATATATTTATGAAGCACTTAAAAATCACTCAGTATAATTATTGTAAATCTTTAGCTAAAGCTAGAATATATTCTGTTTATATTTTTTCTTTAAATATAACAATTGACAAAGGATTCTGTGCTATTCATCTCTTTATTGAATGTCAAGAGTAATTTTTCTATGGATGTAACTTACTCCCATTCAAATATAGTCCATATAATTCCGATGTCCATTATAAGTAAGTCTATTTTATCCGACATTCATTAGACGTTCATTTTACACCCTTAAAGAACTGACTATAAGGAGTAAATGTTCAATGTATGAACTCTCTTAAATTGAAGTCCAGGAGTGTGTAAAATTCAGACATAATGTTTTTTCACTCATTGTATAGTTCGTTACAATGTCCATTATATATCGTCCGTTTTATAAGGACTTATCATTTAGATTAAAAATAATATCAATAAGTAAGAGTAAACCTATTGATTAAATTGTAAAATATACATAAAGACGTGATGTTGTTAAATACTGTATTTTATTTATATTTTTTCTTTAAATATAACAATTGACAAAGGACTCTATGCCAATCTTCTCTTTAATGAATGTCAAGAGTAATTCTTCTATGGATGTATCTTACTCCCATTCACATATAGTCCATATAATTACGATGTCCATTGTAAGTAAGTCAATTATATTCGACATCCATTAGACGTCCATTTTACACCCTTGAATAACTGACTATAAGGAGTAAATGTTCAATATATGAACTCCCTTAAATTGAAGTCCAGGCGTGTGTAAAAATTTAGACATAATGGATTTTCACTCATTGTATAGTTCGTTACAATGTCTATTATATATCGCCCGTTTTATAAGGAATTATCATTTAGATTAAAAATAATGTCAATAAGTAAGAGTAAACCAATTGATTAAAATGTAGGGAAATATACATAAAGACGTGATATTGTTAAATATTGTTTTTTATTTATATTTTTCTTTAAATATAACAATTGCCAAAAGATTCTATGCCAATTATCTCTTTATTGAATGTCAAGAGTAAGTCCTCTATGGATGTGACTTACTCTCATTCACATATAGACCATATAATTCCGATGTTCATTATAAGTAAGTCCATTAAATTCGACATCCATTAGACGTCCATTTTACACCCTTGAAGAACTGTCTATAAGGAGTAAATGTTCAATGTATGAACTCCTTTATATTGAAGTCCAGGAGAGTGTAAAATTCAGACATAATGGATTTTCACTCATTGTATGGTTCGTTACAATGTCTATTATATATCGCCCGTTTTATAAGGACTTATCATTTAGATTAAAAATAATGTCAATAAGTAAGAGTAAACCAATTGATTAAAATGTAGGGAAATATGCGTAAAGACGTGATATTGTTAAATAGTTTTTTATTTATATTTTTCTTTAAATATAACAATTGACAAAAGATTCTATGCCAATTATCTCTTTATTGAATGTCAAGAGTAAGTCCTCTATGGATATGACTTACTCTCATTCACATATAGACCATATAATTCCGATGTTCATTATAAGTAAGTCCATTAAATTCGACATCCATTAGACGTCCATTTTACACTCTCGAAGAAATGTCTATAAGGAGTAAATGTTCAATGTATGAACTCCCTTATATTGAAGTCCAGGAGAGTGTAAACTTTCAGACATAATGGATCTTCATTCATTTTATAATGTCCATTATTAATCGTCCGTTTTATGAGGACTAACTAAAGTAATTAGCAAAGGATGCGTTGTGATATCAATCGTCTCTTTCAGATTGACTCAATTCATTACACATCCTTCATAATAAATTTCAAGAGTGTGAAAATTCGGACCTTATGACTGTTTATAAACTATAATCCATCTAACCTGAATATATAGTTTATGACATATTACTAACGACTAACTTATACAGTTGCTAGAAGTCACTCGTATGAAACTTAAGTCGGTGTTTTTAAGTAACCTGACTTACGTCTGGTGATGCAATTGCAATTTCAAGTGATTGTTCAGTTGGTTGCTTAAGTCAGTTGTTGGCTAAGTAGTGAGTTCTTTATTCTCTACTTCAGTATAAAAATATACGGACAAGCTAACACTTGTTAACACAATACATTAGCACGTCCATACTTATTTTTTAGTTACGTATTAGATCAATATTTTAGTTGATGCATCAACATTAGATGTAACTTTCAAACGAACCTTTTAAAAAGTGCATAAAACTGACAAAATGAGAAAATAGGAAAGTCTATCTAACTGTTACAGATCAGGTTTGAATCGATTACAGCAGTTGCTTTCACTCCACTTGTACACACATACTTCGTTTGCATGTACCTCGATTTTATCAGTTTGTATGCAATTACTTACCTTCACCTTTCTCCACATTTCCAACGAACAAACAAAACCAGCCTCCCAACCAAATTTGTTTAACCATAAAAAGATCCCACGGGCCAATAAAAGTTAATTATCAAAACCAATCAAACCCTCATCGGGCCAATCAAACCGGAACGGCTTCGCTTTTAAAAACCGCATCTCGGCCAGGTGAAACATCCGAAACGGCGCGCCGTCTTCTCGCGTGCACACGTGCCCGCGTGTGTGTGTGTGCGAGCCGGTCAAGAGGCCCTGCCCCTCCCCAATCCGTACGCCCACTTCCTCCCGAACCCTAACACACACACACACACTTATTCGCACGTAACCGCAATTGCCAACTAAGGGTTTCGTTTCGTTGCAGCACGATGACGCAAACGGTCAAGATGGAAAAGAGGCTGATGGTCAAGGAGATCAACCCGTTCATCACCTGCACCCTGTGCGACGGGTACTTCTTCGACGCCACCACTTTGGTGGAGTGCCTGCACACATGTAAGTCCGCTTTTAGCTTTTCGTAACTTAAAACTGACGCCCCGAGTAGTTTGCAGGGGGTGCCTGCTGAAGAACTTCGAGAACAGGCTGTGCCCTACCTGCAACATGGACTACAAGAAGAGGACGGTGTGTTTTAAGCCGGACAAACAGATACAGGCGCTGGTTTATAAAATCGTGCCGCATCTGTACGCTAAAGAGAACCAAAGAATGGAAGACTTCTACAGATCGACGACCGTCAGGGCCAGCAGCTCTTGTTCGGACGACAGCGTGATCGAGAGGGAGAGGAATCAGGTGGTCACGAACGAGGAAGGAGACACGGTAAGTTTGTCACACTCATTTTTATTCAGTTTAGCTGGTGTAGTTGATACAAGTTGGTGTTGGGGTCCTTTTCTCGTCTGGTGTTGCTGCAGCGTCTTCTAAAGAGACTTCTGAAGATAATAAATGGTGGTTACTCATCCTTTTACCCTTCATGGCTTCAATCTAATGCTATCGTGTCTACTGGAAACGATTTGCCTGTAGAGTCAGCTGCGATTCACAGAAGCATCCAGTTGCTGATGAAGAATTGGATGGCGGTATTGACGGGGCCCTGCTACTAGCGTTGCTGGTGGTGTTGCAGTCGCCTTTGGGGAAGGTGCTGGCGCGTAGCTTGTTCACCTCGCAGTCCTCCTGCACGTTTCTCGACGGATAAGCAGATCTGGTCGGCGTCATATCTCTTGAAGTTTGTGGTCTGGACGTCGATCCTACGGGCCTGTTCACTCTGGGCTCGCCGATTTGGCTGTTCTTGTCGCAGGTGCAGACGGGGTTGCTCTTCTGTTCCTTCTCGCACTCGTCGTCGTCCTGGTTGCACTTGACTATGACCGCCAGGGGGTTGCCGCAGTTAGCCTTAAGGGTTTTGAAGGCTTGTACCACGTCTTCCAGCTCGTAGTTGTGGGTTATGAGCTTCTTTAAAGGTGCCCTGCCGCTTAGCATCATGTCTATTGCCTCACGGAAGCAATTGTTGGTGTATTTGTAGGCGCCCATGATCTTCAGCTCCTTTAAGGCGATAATGTTGATTTGCACGTCCGTTTGCTCATTCCCCAGGCCAACAATCACGAAGGTGCCGCCAGATTTTGGTATCCTGAGGCCGACTTTGATGCCTTGCGCCGACCCGGTTAGTTCCAGACACACGTCCGGCTCCTCCTTCAACGCACAAAGTATCTTTTGGATTAAAATTTCATCGCAAATCGGTTTGGAAATGTCCAGGATTGCGTCCGCCCCAATGCACTTGGCCCTCTCGAGTCTCGATGTATTTTCATCGACCATTAAGATTTTTTTGACGCCGTAGTTCCGGCACACCATCAGACAGGCCAAAGCCAGCTGACATGCGCCGAAGATGCAGACCACGCTTCCGGACGTGATCGATCCTCTCTTGCAGGCGTAAATAGCCGAGGCCAGCACTTCAGTGAGGGCTCCTTCCTCGGAACTGATGCAATCAGGGATTTGGTAGCAAAAATCCGAGGCGTGGCAGTGATGCTGCCTCATTAGGCCGTCAGCGTTGGGTGTTCCGCAGAATTTAATGAACGGACACAAGTTGTACTTGCCGGTTTTGCAGAAGTCACACTTCCGGCAAGGCACTCCGGGTTCCACGACGACCCTGTCACCGACGTTCAAGTTGGTTACCTCCTTACCCATTTGCATGACCTTACCAACACCTTGGTAGCCCAGAACCATGGGTTTGTCTATTTCGTACACCCCAGTCTTGCCCTTGCCGTCTTTGAAGTAACCAACGTCGGAGTTTCCGATGGCGACGCACTCCATTTTCAGCAGTACCTCGTCGCACTTCATGTCCGGCAAACATTTCGACTCGAGCCTCAAGTCGTTGGGCCTGTACAACACCGCGGAGAGGATCTTCGATGATTTAGACATACTTGTGTAGTTTTTGATGAATGTGACAAGTGACATTTTATTTGATGTTTGACTATGTTACAGCACGTGAAGCAAATCGGGGAGGGCAAGTTCTTGACCAGCGAGGACCCGATCTCCCTGTCGCTCGAGTACTACCAGCATCATCTGGACGTCAGCGACGAAAGTGCCAATAATAATAATAATAATAACAATAAAAGTGTCGAGAATGGTGTGGGTGCGTATAAAAATAACGGACAAAACCTCAACGGTGATGCGGTGAACGGTGACCAAAAGAAGGACGGCGAGAAGAGGTTCCTGAGTTGTCCCGCCGCCGTCTCCATGAAGCACCTACAAAAGTTCGTCAGGATGAAGTACGCCCTCACGGCGGATCACAGGGTGAGTTAAATTAATACAAAACACAATTCTAGAAAATAATTTTTCCTTATTTATTTGCTTACAGGTGGACATAATTTATAAGGGGGAAGTACTACCTGATACGTACAGCCTCATGGATGTGGCCTACATTTTCCTGTGGAAAAGGGTAAGTCCTTCAATATTTCAGTACCACATTAAACGCATCAATTCATGGGTAGTACCTTTCGGTACTACTCTAAAGATTGTGTTGTTAAGCTAATTAGGATAATTTAAAAAGCGTCCGTGTCATTGTTCGCCGGCAACAATGGAGTACTAGACGCAAGTACCACAATTGATACGTCATCGATGTGCGTAGACGGAGGTGCAGACTAGGTTCTCACACACACACAAACACGCGGAGGAAGAGAGAAACGGCCGCCAGTCGAGCGTTATCTCGTTTGACGATCGCCTGGAAAGAGCGTACCGGGTACGACATTCTTGTCCGACGTTAACACGTACGGCACACAGAGTGCTTCATTAATTCCCCGCCAGCAATTAATCACCCCGCGTATTATTCCATTATACCATTATCCGGACGCTTCTGCCTTTATTGGTCTGCTTCTTGTGCAGTACTGCCCCTTGAAACGCGGTACGATGACTCCGTGCTCGACTTAATTACCGAACAACGCGTTTTTCTGGACAGTTTAACGGCCGTTATGATTATTACGCCGCAGACGAAATTAGCATACAATAAAAATATCAATAGACCTCGGATCTGGCGGGTAACGAGACCGTACAAATGATATTTAGCCGTACGATGTAAACACACAGCGCGTCGTACAAGGTTGCCCGCTCGTCGTTCTAAATATAAGCCGGTCGGCCGAATGGGTAAACAAAACGCGTTTTATCAAAATCCCGCGTTTTATCGTGCGCTTCGATTGTTCGACCCACACGGCCACGTAGAACCGTGCACTTTTCTTTTCTGGCTAAAAAAAAAATAATATCTAATTAACGCAATTATCGAGGCCGCAACGGCACATGAATAATGGACGGGGGTCTTTTGTTAAGCGAAGCGTTTCGGGAATGGGAAACGGCGCAGTGTCTCCGTTTACGGTTCAAGAAGTACCAGGTAGAGAGAACACCTTCTGGTCTTTTGTGCATCGGAAAGTATAAAACACACCCCGGGGACGAGACGACGGGAATTTATTGAGCGATAACGGAGGCCCATAGATAACGGTCAATTATTGAAAATTCACCGCAACAGTCCATAATCTATTTGTTGTTGTGGGTCTAGGAAAATCTCCTCGTTCAATGGTTTCTCATTTGGGTTTCAAGGTTTTGAAGTTGAGCCACGATTAAGAGAAATTTGTTTGCAGGTTAATACTAGAGTACCATTTACCCTATATTCAGAAATAAAATGAAAAATAGAATAGAATATATATAAGTGGAAAGTTGATGGTAGTACTGAACAACAAATCAGCCTTGCTCTGAAGATTTTACTTTAATTATCACTTATTGGAAGTGTAAATATTGTTCTCAGTTTCATTTTGAGCTGATAAAAAGTAAGAAGAAACTGAAGCTTAGCTAAAAGGAAGTACTAAGTTAATGAAGACAAATTTATTTTCTTTTACAAAAGCATTATTTATTTTATATTTAAGAAAAAGACTAAAACACTTCCATTCTTAAGAATAATTAGAGGAAAAATTAATGGTAGTACAACGAATCAGAATTGTTCTGAAGATTCAATACTTTGATTATCACTTATTGGAAGTGTAAAGAGTGTTCGCAGTGACATTTGGTACTAGTAAAAGCCTTTCAACTAAGCCAAAATTCTACTTTAACATTAAGAAAGTGAAACTGAGCTAAAATGAAGTACTAAATTAATGAAGACAAATTTCTTTCCTGGCTATTAGTAAAGTATCATTTACTTTATATTTAAGAACAAGATGAAAACAACACACTAAAACACTTCCATTCTTAAGAATAAATAAAGTGAAAGTTAATGGTAGTACCGAACAACGAATCAGAATTGTTCTGAAGATTCAATACTTTGATTATCACTTAGTGGAAGTGTAAGGAATGTTCTCAGTGACATTTGGTGCTGGTAAAAGCCTTTCAATTAAGCCATAATCCTAATTTAAATAACCATAAGAAACTGAAGCTGAGCTAAAATAAGATACTAGGTTACGAAAGACAAATTTTTTTCCAGGATATTAGTAAAGTATCATTTACTTTATATTTAAGAACAGGATGAAAACAACAAACTAAAACATGTCCATTCTTAAGAATAAATAAAGGAAAAGTTAATGGTAGTAGTGAACAACGAATCAGAATTGTTTCGAAAATTCAATACTTTGATTATGACTTATTGGCACAACAGACTAAAACACTTCCATTCTTAAGAATAAATAAAGGGAAAGTTAATGGTAGTACTGAACAACGATTCAGAATTGTTCTGAAGATTCAATACTTTGATTATCACTTATTGGAAGTGTAAAGAATGTTCTCAGTCACATTTGGTGCTGGTAAAAGTCTTTCAACTAAGCCATAATCCTACTTTAAATAACATTAAGAAACTGAAGCTGAGCTAAAATAAAGTACTAAGTTAGAGAAGACAATTTTTTTCCAGGATATTAGTAAAGTATCATTTACTTTATATTTAAGAACAGGATGTAAACAACACACTAAAACATGTCCATTCTTAAGAATAAATAAAGGAAAAGTTAATGATAGTACTGAACAACGAATCAGAATTGTTCTGAAGATTCAATACTTTGATTATTACTTAATGGAAGTGTAAAGAATGTTCCCAATGACATTTGGTGCTGGTAAATGCCTTTCAACTAAGCCATAATCCAACTTTAAATAACATTAAGAAACTGTAGCTGAGCTAAAATGAAGTACTAAATTAATGAAAACAAATTTCTTTCCTGACTATTAGTAAAGTATCATTTACTTTATATTTAAGAACAAGATGAAAACAACAGACTAAAACATGTCCATTTTTAAGAATAAATAAAGGAAAAGTTAATGGTAGTACTGAACAACGAATCAGAATTGTTCTGAAGATTCAATACTTTGATTATCACTTATTGGAAGTGTAAAGAATGTTCCCAATGACATTTGGTGCTGGTAAAAGCCTTTCAACTAAGCCATAATCCTACTTTAAATAACATTAAGAAGCTGAAGCTGAGCTAAAATGAAGTACTAAGTTAGAGAGACAATTTTTTTTTTCAGGGTATTAGTAAAGTATCATTTACTTTATATTTAAGAACAAGATGAAAACAACAGACAAAAAAACTTCAGTTCTTAAAAATAAACAAAGGGAAAGTTAATGGTAGTACTGAACAACGAATCAGAATTGTTCTGAAGAATCAATACGTTGATTATCACTTATTGGAAGTGTAAAGAATGTTCCCAATGACATTTGGGGCTGGTAAAAGCCTTTCAACTAAGCCATAATCCTAGTTTAAATAACAATACGAAACATTTTCTTCTCTCTCCTCATTTACACACATGGAGACAATAACGTGTAAAGGCACCGAATTACCATAACTAAATAAACTAACACGGATTACATACAGAATTACATTAAACAATGTCGTCATTCAACAACTGAAACGTTTACGGTCGTTCCTGCGACCATATAAATGTAAATGAGGTCGTTATGACAATTATCGAGTCTACAAATGGCACGGCGCGACCTTAGTACCCATCGTTCGCGTACCGCTCAGTCCCTAATGCCCGTCGCCACTGCGTCGCACCGTCTCGTACCGATAATTTCCACAACCTAATTCGGTTTAGTACCGAAAATCGCTTTTTTTCCACCATTCGCCTGCATCCGCATCGGAACGCAACAATAGCGAATAGAACAGGTTGTTGAACTGTGCCATTGCGGTACCGGTAATGACGGTACTATTGTCCGTAGCCTCGAAATGTAAAACGCCCCGCGATGTCGTAACACTAGCGCTAACATATATATTTTTTTGTATCGTCGTCGACCCGAGATAACGAGGAATTTGCACATGCACGCGAAACTGTTATCGCCATCCCGACCTTGGCGTTTGGTTTATCTATTGTTTATGGCGGCCTGTTTTAAACTATTCATTTTGTTGCAGGTCAAGCCCATGAGGTTCTTCTACAGAATCTTCACGCCCATGAAGGTGAGGCCCATTAAAATAGTGAACACGACCCTGTCGACTGGCGGTAAGCAACTACAAATAGTACCTGTTAAACCCAACTCCGACGTTAAGTCGCCCGTTGAAAAACCCGCGGAAAAACCACCGACGATACAAGATCTGGTTGAGGAGGACAGACGTCCTAAAAAGGAGGAGCTGATGGCCCATCTTCAGCTGCAAAGCAAGGCCAGAACGGTACCTCCAGTTGAAACGAAGAAGGTCGAAGCTGTTAAAAGTAGTACGGAGTTGAAGGCGGAGAAGGTGATGCAGGACTGCGTCTTCGACTACAACGAGTCGGAGGAGGAGATTAAGAAGTTTGCAGAGAGGCGTGACAGAGAGTGGGCCATGCAAAAGAAAATGGATGAGAGCAGACAAGCCGAGGACAACTACCACCACACCTCCAAGAAGAGGAAAAAGAACAAGCATTCAAAGAACGAAATGGTGCACAAGAAACGGAAACTCCATGCTGAAAAAATCAACACGGACGACGACCTACTGAAAATCAAAGTCAAGCTGACCAATGGGCACAAACACAAGCACCACAAGAGTACGGACAAGAACTCCAACTCGGAACTGAGCCAGAAGGAAAAGTTGCTGCAGATGAGGCAGATCAGGAAGCCCGTGGTGGAGGAGAAGACTGTACCAAGTACCACCATCAAAATTTCTAAGAACGTTGTGGAGAAACCCACACCTGTACCTAATGAGAAAGAGACTGAGGAGAAGAAGGTGGAGAAAGTCAAAGTTCCTACGCCTCCTCCAGCGCCGGAGGCGCCCAAATTACGTACTGAACTGAAGGTGGAGTTGAGCAGGGTGACGGAAGCGAAACCTGTTGTTACGAAGGTGGTGAAGCCGCCAGTTGTGACGAAGCCTGCGGTTAATAACGTGTGGAACCAACAGCAACAGAAGAAGCCTCTGACTCAGACGGAAAGTGAGAAGCAGAAGCAGACATTTCTTAAGAATTTTCAATCTTTCACCGAAAGGTACAATAAGAGTAACCAGGAAAAAGTCGTGCAGGGCCAGAAAGAGGCCGCGAAAGTACCTAAACCTAACCTGATCACCAACAACAAGTCCTTGGACCAGAAGCTTGCTAACCTCCAGCAAAGATGTACTATTGAGCCTAAAATGTCTCAGCCAATTCAGTCGCCCAAACAACAAGAGAAGGTCAATTTTGAAAAGCCTGTGTTGACAACTGGTTATCCTGCAGGTTTTACTGTGAGCAAGATCGAAAGCGGTGTTAAGAGGAAATCTGAGGATGAGAAAGAGATGCAAGACAAACGGCCCAGTTTGGAAATCACTCTGATCCCACCAACACCTCCGACCACTCCGGTAGTGAGCACCTCACCCACAACCCCCAAATCCGCAGACAAACCTCAGGCTAAAAGGCCACCACCTGCAACAATCCCCCTGGACAGGATCAAGAAGTCCGTGGGCCTAAAGTCTGGACTGAGTATCATACCAAAGATGCCGGAAAAGTGCGACAACATCGGCGCCTTAGATCTGACCAAGCACAAAATAGAACAAAGCAAACCGGAAACGCCGAACGGCACCAAACAACCCAGCCCCGGTCCAGCCAGACCGGACGCCAAGAACTCGATGCAACTCTCCAACCTGCAAATGCTGAGCAAAGTGGCGACCGAGCAGAACACCTTCAGCAAACCGGTCGTCACGCCCGGTCAGCCCAAGATCAGACAACAAATGCCCAACCTCCAGACACTGAAGATCCCCAGCATGACCACCAACAGCATGATCAAACCCGCCACCATACAAAGAATGCCCCCGAAACTGAACGAAATCAAGTTCAGGCCGCAGCAGACTCAGATGAGGAACTTCAGGCCGAACCAGAACCAAAACATACGCAACATCCCGAACCCCAGTCTGCTGATCAAGCAGAACCAGAACAGGATGAACTCGTTCAACTCGCAGCAGCAGGCGCAGGACAAGGCGGCGGAGAAGAGCGTCAATCAGAAGGAGACGAACAGTGCAATAAACAGACCCAGTCCGGTCGTCGAGACGACGAAGGTGACGGAGAAAACGGAGATATCCGTGTAAGGGTTGTTATAACGGTTGGTTTGTAAATAAGAGGTTTTTTTTTAGTTGGGTCTTTGAATTTCAGTTCCTCGATGATTTGTTGATTTGTTGTTTGTTTTATTGGATTTCTTTTAAACGAAGTACTTGTACATAAGATGATTCTTTTATTGTTGTGTTATATGTTGTTTCATTTTACCACTCATTTCGATATTCAGAAGGTTGCTGTTTTAGGCAGCCCCTGTGTAAAGTACTAAACTATTATTATAGAATTTATAGACTGTCTTGTAAACTAGGATTTTGATAGTACTTATAGTTATAAAATTTTTAGCACCCTAAGATCGTATAAATATTGTTTATAGTACCAAATCTCTTAAGGTGAATTATTGTAGTGTACCAATTTGTGAATATTAATAAATGTACAATTATTATTTAATACGACTTTTATTTAATTTTCTTTATAATTACATAAACATTTTGTGGTAAGTATAAATAATCCGAGTTAAGATTTTAGGGTAAGTAACAGAGGGGTAAAAATAAATTTAATTAAGAGAAATAATAATTATTAAATATTAAAATTACAAAGTTAAAACTTAACTCTTAACATTTTGACCGTAAATATATTTATTATTTAATAACGCTTTTATTTAATATTCTTTATAATTACATAATTATTTTATTAAGTATAAATAATTTAAATGGTTTTAAGGTAAGTAACATTTTTATAACCAAAATAATTAATAAGGTTTTTATTAAGTCTTTTTTGCATAATTATATAATTATTTTAACAAGTATAAATAATTTACGATAAATGATAATAATAAAATTTAAAGGTTGAGGATAGCCACTCGTGCTAACGAAACATTAGGAAATAATTCCAACAAACGTCAACCGATAAATCCGAACAACTATAGATATGGAATAATAAACTTATTAATCAAAAATATGTCAATATTATTTATATTTCAGTAAGAAATAAAAAATATTTGTTTGAAAAAACACTAAACTAATGTCTCCCAACTTTTGGACGCCAGGATAGATAATTATTATTTACTAAACCTTTTACGTAATATTCTTGATAATTACATAATTATTTTAGCAAAGGTAAATAATATAAATTAATATTTCAAGGTAGGTAACATTTTTGGGAATAAAATAAATAAGATTACGACAAATAATAACAATAATTATTAATAATAAACAAAACTATTTGTTTATTAAGTTAAATGAAACTTATTTTATTACATAAAACTGCATATTTCTATTCTAGAATTACAATATTTATTACAGTAAACCTTAAAAACTAAACTAAATCTCTTAATTTTTGGCCGCAAGTATAGATATTATAAATTAATAAGGCTTTTATTTAATAGTCTTAAGTATAAATAATTTAAATAGATATTTTAGGGGACAAGAAACATTTTCGGGACAGAAATAAATTTAATTACGACAAATAATAATAATAAAAACTATTAATGTTAATTAAAAAAATTATGAATATTACTCATATTTTTGTGAGAAAATTCTTAATAAACTTATTTGTTTATTAAGTTACATAAAATTAAGTTTAATGAATATCCCAAACTTAATTACTACATAAAACTACATATTTCCCTTCTGGAATTAGAAGATTAATTAGTGTAAATCTTGAAAACTAAACTGAAATCTCTTAATTTTTGGCCGCAAGTATAGATAATTTTAATTTAATAAAACTTTTATTTAATATTCTTTATAATTTCATAATTATTTTAGGAAATACAAATTATTTAAATAGATATTTTAAGGCAAAAAACATTTTCGGGACGGAAATCAATTCAATTACGACAGATAATAATAAAAACTATTAATATTAATTAAAAAAATTGTGAATATTACTCATATTTCTGTGAGAAAATTCTTAATAAACTTATTTGTTTATTAAGTTACATAAAATTAAGTTTAATGAATATCCCAAACTTAATTACTACATAAAACTACATATTTCCATTCTGGAATTAGAAGATTAATTAGTGTAAATCTTGAAAACTAAACTAAAATCTCTTAATTTTTTGCCGGAAGCATAGATTTTAATTTAATAAGGCTTTTATTTAATATTCTTTATAATTTCATAATTATTTTAGCAAATACAAATAATTTAAATAGATATTTTAAGACAAGAAACATGTTCTGGACGAAAATAAATTCAATAAACTAACAATAAAAATTATTAATATCAATTAAAAAATATGTGAATATTATATTTCTGTGAAAAAACTCTTAAAAAACTTATTTGTGTATTAAGTTACATGAAATTAAGTTTAATGAATGTTCCCAATTTAATTTCTATATAAAACGATATATTTTTATTACGAAATTAGAAGATTTGTTTGAAGAAACCCTTAAAATTAATCTAATATTCCCTAATTTTTGGCCGCAAGTATAGATAACTATTATTTAGACAAATTTTTATTTAATATTCTCTATAATTACATAATTATTTCAGCAAGTATAATTAGTTTAAATGAATATTTTGAGGTAAGTAGTAACAATTCCCCGACAAAAATAAATTCGAGTATGACAAATAATGTTATTATTATTAATAATAATTAAAAAATATGTGAATATTACTTTTAAGTTGTATAAATTTAAGTTTAAAGAATATACCTAACTTAATTTCTATATAAAACTTCACATTTTTATTACGAAATTAGAATATTTGTTTGATTCATCTAATATCCCGTAATTTTTGACCGAGAGTATAGATAATTATTATTTAAAAAGTTTTTTATTTAATATTTTTTATAATTATATATTTATTTTAGTAAGTATAAATAATTTAAATGAATATTTTGTGGTAACGTTTCCCGGAAAAAAATAAATTCAATTACGACAAATAATGTTCAATATTATTAATTATAATTAAAAAATATATAAATATTGCTTATATTTCTCTGAGAAAATTGTTGAAAAACTTATTTGTTTACTAAATTATATAAAATTAAGTATAAAGAATATACCCAATTTAATTTATATATATATAAAACGATTATTTTATTACGAAATTAGAAGATTTGTTTGAAGAAACCTTTAAATTTAATCTAATAACCCTTAATTTTTGGCCGCAAGTATAGATAATTATTATTTAAAAAGGCTTTTATTTAATATTCTTTATAATTACATAATTATTTCAGTAAGTATAAATAATTTAAATGAATATTTTAAGGTATTTTGGATAAAAATAAATTCATTTACGACAAATAATGTAAAATAATATTAATAATAATTAAAATATATGTAAATATTACTTATTTGAGAAACTTATTTGTTAATTAAGTTATATGAAATTAAGTTTATAGAGTAATACCTAACTTAATTTCTTTATAAAACTACATATTTTTATTACGACATTCCCTAATTTTTGATCGCAAGTATAGATAATTATTATTTAATTAGGCCTTTATTTAATATTTTTATATAAAATTAAGTTTAAAGAATATACTTAATGTTTATATAAAACAACACATTTATATTACGAAATTAGAAAGGTTTGGTTGAAGAAACCCCTAAAATTGATGTAATATTCCCTAATTTTTAGCCGCAAGTATAGATAATTATTTATTAATAAGATTTTTATTTAATATTCTTTACAGATACATATTTAATTTAGCAAATATAAATATTATAAATAGATATTTTAGGGAAAGTAACATAAATAAAGTAAAATAAATTCAGTTACGGCAAATAATTACAAAAATTATTAATATCAATTAAAAAACAAGTGAATATTATTTATATTTCTCTTATAAAAAATTAGTTTTGATTATACTTTTACATTATACATAAACTTTTACATTATAATCTATTTGAAAAACTTGCTTTTATTGTTATTTAATCATTTCCATTTCTATTTTGTTTTCCATTCACAACAAACACGAATTGTAAAATCAATAGCAAACTCTAAAACAAATGTTTTTTCCCAGCCACACTTCATTTTTCCTGCTCTCCTGATTATTCCCGTAGAAAAAACCACCCGCAAAAACAACCCCAAAAATAAAAAAACGAAAGAATACCATCACTAGTGGCAGTAGTAGTAGTAGTAGTAAATCGGCGGCTACAGTCACGGACAACAATCGACAAACAATCCAACATCGTACGAATCCGATGATTCGAGCCCAATCGAATCGCATCAAGAGAAAACGGGTTCCTCGCAACGCGGACGGAAAAGCCCGACTCACACTCGCGCACAAACCGAACCGAAGGGGATACGGAAAGTCGGCTACAAACGACAACAACCGCACTAATCTATACTTTGGAGCGTGTGCAAAGCGATCTTTAAAGTTCTGCCCCGTTGTTTTTGGGTTTTTCTCGCTGAAATGTCCAATGTTTTTTGTTTTACTGTTAATTTTAGGGCTTTTTGCACTTATATTTAGGGTTCACTCTTATTTATTGATTAGTTGGGCTAATTATGGGGTAAATTGTTTATAATTAATTAAGTTAAATGTTTAAACAAATTATTATTTAAGTAAATAAACAATATATTCATCACGTCAGTTGTTAAAATTCTTCAGAAATAAATTATTTGGTGTTAAAAATTAAAGATTAAGGCAACAAAATGATCCTAGGAAGCTCCACAGAAAAATCTCGTTTAAAACAATTTCTAGACCAGCTACGACAACAAATTTTGCACTAATTTACAGTCCTTTTTGTCCTCAACTCGACGCAAAAAACCGCACCTCTCTACATAAACAAATAAAAAAGTTACAACAATCCCAGTCGGTTTGAAAAATTCCCAGCAGCCCAACACCACGGTTACACATCGGGGGCACGCCCCCTTTTGTTGGCGTCCAATCAGGCGGCACCTAACGTAAAGTGGGGAACTCCGCACCAATGCGGAGCCGGCTTACGTCCGACCCCAAGTTTCAGTGTCCACGAACTCACCTCCTCGGTTCTGGACGCCGGTTCGCGTTCGGTTTTGTGACCTTGGTCGTGGGTAAGTGATGTTGCTATGCGGTTTAGGAGTTCAATGTAACGCGTCGGGTTTAATTGAGGTCGGTCGGTGCGATTAGAAATTTCGGTGGTCTTGGCGACAAAAAATCACTTACATAATATGTTAACCATTAATTAGTTGGGATTAAATTTATTGCATTCGAATGAAACGTTTTCTAATTTCGATTCATTTACATATTGATAAAAGTGATAATTAAGAAATAAATAATTAATTAAATAGCAACAAATACTGTAAATTTAATAAATATGAATGAAATACTGAAGAATATTAGTGCTTTAATTCATTAATTATTAATATTATTATTAATAAAAATTAGGATTGTTTCATAATTTCAATTCAGTTTTTATAAAATTATTAATAATGTTAATATATAAAATAATGTTTAAATTATTTTGAAAAAAGACAAAAATAAATAATATTTCTTTCATAATTTAATTTATATTCGAAATTATATTTAACAACGTTATTTTGTTCAAAACATAATAAATAAATTAATCTATAACTTACCAAAATCATCAACAAAATAAACATACCTAAAAGAGAATAAAATATACATTAAAAATTATTACACTTTCTATTAAAATTCAATTTTAATAATTAACCTAATTACCTATAATTTAATATACATAAAACTGAATAAATTTGTAATAATTCTTCTGTTTCCCCAATTAAAAATTTCTAATTAATCATTGATCAATCAAACAACACAAAATCCAATTTTGTGGCATTGTTAACATGAAACAATGGCCAGGAACAAAACCGCGAACAAAATCGTGAACAATGGCCTTTCAAAATTCGATCCCGTCATCATTTTTCCAATCGTACTCTCCGGTTCGTTGGAATTACATAACGACGCACAATAGAAAGTATTGATCACTATCTCCGTTTCGCCGACTGCGATCCGGTAAAAGTGGGACATCTATCAACGAAAATGTCAAGGAACGTGGCGATCCCACGTGAGCGCAACAAACTATCGGTGTTGGTGCCACCTGTGTGTCAATAGCTTAAGTTGGGGTCGCCGTACAGCAATCTACTTCGTAACCGTCTGGTTCCTGTACGTGTTAAAGGTGTGGTCTCAGTATGGACGACTAGATGGCGCAACAAGTGTGTGGCTAAACAAATTCGACCTCACTTCTTATTAATAACAACGCAATCACGCAACAATTACGTTATTAATACACGGCAACAATGGGAATGTATGTTAATTACAAACGTGTTGAGTTGTGGGTTGTTACAAAGTAATGTCCGCTTTTGTGAATCGCCCACATTCCCATGAAAAAAGTGATTTGTGCCGGTTTAATTTGGGACGAAGCGACGGAAAAAACAATCAGCGGTGATGACGGCACAAAAATCGGATAATGGAGGATTATCATTAATTCGATCGGTTCGTCGTCTTGAAACTTTAGCCGTTGACTCTTTCATTGTCCGACGTGAAATTCCGATTTTCGGGAAGCTTTAATCAGTCCCGTTGATTATTGTCTAACGATAAAAAACTGTTTAATATTTTTTCTTGAGTCATTAATGTTTTCGTCTTGATATATTTATCATACTACTTTTAAAAAAATTTAGTCTATAAAATTTCATTCAAATAAGTCTCATCATTCAGTTTTATTTAAGTCAAATTTATAGCAAAAATAAATTGAATTGATGATTTCCAATATTTAATGTTATTTATTATTTCCTGCTGTTACTGTAAACTTTTCCTTATTGTATCAAACATTTTAAGATAACAGAACAAAATGCAAAATATAAATTCATTCAAGTGATTTCCAATAATTAATATTTTTTAGCCCTTTCTTCACTTATTGTATTAAACATATCAAGATAATTAAATTTATAACACCACATGTTAAAAAAGTAATAGAAAATACAATTTGATTCAAATGATTCCCAATATTTAGTATTTTTCAATTCCCTTCTTTTCTTATTGTGTTAAATGTCTGAGGGTTGTTAAATTTATAACATTACATGTTAAATAAAAAATGCAAAATATAAATTCATACAAGTGACTTCCAATAATTAATATTTTTTAGCCCTTTCTTCACTTATTGTATTAAACGTTTCAAGATAATCAAATTTATAACACCACATGTTAAAAAAGTAATAGAAAATACAATCTGATTCAAATAATTCTTAATATTTAGTATTTTTCAATTCCCTTCTTTTCTTATTGTGATAAATGTCTCAGGGTTGATAAATTTATAACACTACATGTTAAAAAATAATGTAAAATATAAATTCATTCAAGTGATTTCCAATAATTAATATTTTTTAGCCCTTTCTTCACTTATTGTATTAAAAATATCAAGATAATTAAATTTATAACACCACATGTTAAAAAAGTAATAGAAAATACAATTAGATTCAAATAATTCTCAATATTTAGTATTTTTCAATTCCCTTCTTTTTATTGTGTTAAATGTCTCAGGGCTGATAAATTTATAACACTATATGTTAAAAAATAATGTAAAATATAAATTCATTCAAGTGATTTCCAATAATTAATATTTTGTAGTGTATTAAAAATATTAAGATAATTAAATTTATAACACCACATGTTAAAAAAGTAATAGAAAATACAATTTGATTTAAATGACTCTCAATATTTAGTATTTTTCAATTCCCTTCTTTTCTTATTGTGTTAAATGTCTCAGACTTGATAAATTTATAACACAACATGTTAAAAAAATAATGCAAAATATAAATTCATTCAAGTGATTTCCAATAATTAATATTTTTTAGCCCCTTCTTCACTTATTGTATTAAAAATATCAAGATAATTAAATTTATAACACCACATGTTAAAAAAGTAATAGAAAATACAATATGATTCAAATAATTCTCAATATTTAGTATTTTTCAATTCCCTTCTTTTTTTATTGTGTAAAATGTCTCAGGGTTGATAAATTTATAACACTACATGTTAAAAAAAATAATGCAAAATTTAAATTCATCCAAGTGATTTGCAATAATTAAAATTTTTTAGCCCTTTCTTCACTTATTGTTTTAAAAATATCAAGATAATTAAATTTATAACACCACATGTTAAAAAAGTAATAGAAAATACAATATGACTCAAATAATTCTCAATATTTAGTATTTTTCAATTCCTTTCTTTTTTTATTGTGTAAAATGTCTGTTGATAAATTTATAACACTACATGTTAAAAAAAATAATGCAAATTTTAAATTCATCCAAGTGATTTGCAATAATTAAAATTTTTTAACTCTTTCTTTACTTATTGTATTAAACATATCAAGATAATCAAATTTATAAAACCACATGTTAAAATAGTAATAGAAAATACAATTTGATTCAAATAATTCTCAATCTTCAGTAATTTTTTAATCTCTTCTTTTCTTATTGAACTAAACGACTCAGGTTGTCAAATTTATCCAAGTGATTTTAAATAATTAATATTTTTAATCCTTTCTTCACTTATTGTTTTAAATTTTTCAAGATCAAGTCAAATTTATAACACCAGATATTAAAATAGTAATAAGAAAATACAGTTTGATTGAATGTTCAGTATATTTCAATTGCATTATTACCTTTCATTTAATGAAAATGTTGATGTTTTATTAAAAATTAAACCTGGCATTACCGCTAATTAATATAATTATTAGAAACGACCCCCAAACAAAAACAATTTATCCATAAACCCGTTCGCAAACAATAGAACTGTCTGACGGCATCATCTCGTCTCATCTCCCGATGGGCCGTGAAATACGCGCTCAGTTTTTGCTCCCCCTCTACGAATGAACAGAAGTCCATCCGTGTGTGTGTGTGTTTTGCGGATCGACTTTTATAGCACGCTCAGACTTACGATCGTACTTATTTGGGACTGTGTAATTGGGCCGATTTATCGGCGCAAGAACCGACCGGCAAACGTTATGGGAAAGAGGGGAATTAATTAAAAATCGTCGTGTACGAAAAAGGTGTGCGGGATGTTCGACACGTAATTGCCGTCCAGTTAAGCCGCACCGCGTCGACGTGGAACGCGAAAACCTAAAACCACCCGCCGGACACGCACCCTCCGGCATTTTTATCAGCCACCATAACTCACCCGCGTTTTTTTTACGCTCTCTCCACCCGGTCCGAGTTCGGAACAGTGTCCGGTAATGTTGTTAAATGGCCGGTAAAGGGCCGGCTCGTTTATCAAACATTCATATTCTAAGTGGTCAGTCGGGAGCCTTGGGGCTTGGCCACTTAGACAAAGGGGTTAGTCGGCGATAGCGCGCCGCTTCTTATCGCCACAAGAAACCCAACCCTTTTGCGGTGCTTAAACTAGTTAGCCGACGCTGACCGACGCCCCAGAAGCTGACGTATTTCAAAATTCCCTACTAATTTGTTAACTTAATCGAGTCGGAACGGGGCGATAACTCACTGCAAATAAATGAGTTGCGGGGGACAGATTAAAATCTATCTTTAACTTAATTTTGTCTGCATGTCTGTGATTTCTGATTCCACAGATGGAACCAGTGTTAATAAACAACATATTTCCCTATTCTTTATGTTTCTCTAGCTTGAATGTTGTGTCTTATGATAATAAACATAATAGAAACGACTGAGTAATCTTGAAGAATGAAGACTAATATTGAGAAGAAATAAATTTTTCTAATTCCTTTAATATTTTCAAGACATGACTGAATTAAAAGCCTTCTTTAATCGTCTTATTGCAACATAAACAACAGATGGAACCACTGTTATTAGACTACTTATAGGCAAACCCAATTACACATATTTCCATCTTTTTTATATTCCTCTAGCATGTCCATATATTTTGCAGAATGTTGAGTCTTATGAAAATAAACATAATAGAAACAACTGAGTAATCTTGAAGAATGAAGACTAATATAGAGAAGAAATAAATTTTTCTAATTCCTTTAATATTTTCAAGACATGACTGAATTAAAAGCCATCTTTAATCGTCTTATTGCAACATAAACAACAGATGGAACCACTGTCACTAGACTACTTATAGGCAAACACCATTACACATATTTCCATCTTTTTTATATTCCTCTAGCATGTCCATATATTTTGCAGAATGTTGAGCCTTATGAAAATAAGCATAATAGAAACAACTGAGTAATCTTGAAGAATGAAGACTAATATAGAGAAGAAATAAATTTTTCTAATTCCTTTAATATTTTCAAGACATGACTGAATTAAAAGCCTTCTTTAATCGTCTTATTGCAATATAAACAACAGATGGAACCACTGTTAATAGACAACTTATAGGCAAACATCATAACACATATTTCCATATTTTTTATATTCCTTTAGCTTGTCCATATATTTTACAAAATGTTGAGTCTTATGACAATAAACATAATAAAAACAACTGAGTAATCTTGAAGAATGTAGACTAATATAGAGAAGAAATAAATTTTTCTAATTCCTTTAATATTTTCAAGACATGACTGAATTAAAAGCCTTCTTTAATCGTCTTATTGCAACATAAACAACAGATGGAACTACTATTAATAGACAACTTATAGGCAAACAACATTACACATATTTCTATCTTTTTTATGTTCCTCTAGCATGTCCAAACAATGTACAGAATATTGAGTTTTATGACAATAAACATAATAGAAATGACTGAGCAATCTTGAAGAATGAAGACATTTTCTTATTTCTTTAATATTTTCAAGTCTTTTTTAATCGCCTTATTATAACATAAACAACAGATGGAGGCACTGTTAATAAACAACTGATTGGCAAACAATATAACACATATTTCCAACTTTAAAAATATACTTCTAGCTTCTCATAATATGTGATAAATATTGAATGTCATAATAATAAACAGAATAAAAAACACTTTTTAACATTGAAGAATGAAGACAGATGGAGGCGAGAAATTTTTCAGCAAACAAAATTTCGCACGTCTTGGCGACCGCATTATTAATTGTCTTCCCGTCCTTTTATTTTTACGCCGCTCCAATCCATCATCCCCCAATAGAAAAAAAAAGAAACTAGCACAACGCAGAACCGAAAGTCGAAAGCCAGGGGGGTTGATGGTCGTATCCTTGGACGGAACGGTGGCGGTTTATTAATTATCCCCCGGGCTTGGGTGGGCCGACAATGTACACATCTTGCGGGACAGGACGACAATGAGCGCCGCAACAATGCTTTATTATAACTATATAACCGTAATTAATGACGGCGGCGAATGGAGCTGACTTAGGGCATTGTTCGCGCAGCCACCTAATGAGTTCAAGTGGTCTTATCGGAATTATTATATTAGGGAACTGTCATCGGAGGTGTTTTGAAATCAGCTGGGAGATAATCACCCGGCAGCTCTGGTTTGTTCCTGGTTTGGACGTCCGAGAATTTTGATTAAACGATGTACTTTGGCTTCGTGATACGTCAATGTTTGTTTCATTGTTGAAGCACCGAAATATGCAACATTGTTATTAATCGGGGTGTTGTGGCTTGCCTATCGGTAGTCGATTAAGGTGGTGCCATCTCTCGTTAGACCGGCAATAAAGCAATGAAGTTTTCTAAATGTGAATCTTATTACAAATTAAGGAACATTGTATAAAATGTTGTGTCCTACGACATTAAATATAACAGAAACCACTCAGTAATCTTGAAGAATGAAGACTAATATAGGGAAGAGAGAAATTTTACTAATTCATTTAATTTTTTCAAGACAGGCCTGAATTAAAAGCCCTCTTTAATCGTCTCGTTGTAACATAAGCAATAGATGGAACCACTGTTAATAGACAACTTATAGGCAAACAACATTACACATATTTCCATCTTTTTTATGTTCTTCTAGCTTGTCCATACATTTTATAGAATGTTGAGTTTTATGACAATAAACATAATAAAAACGACTGAGTAATTTTGAAGAATGAAGACTAATACAGGGAAGAAATAAATTTTTCTAATTTCTTTAATATTTTCAAGATATGACTGAATTCAAAGCCTTCTTTAATCGTCTTATTGTAACATAAACAACAGATGGAACCACTGTTAATAGGCAACTTATAGGCAAACAACATTACACATGTTTACATCTTTTTTATGTTCCTCTAGATTGTCTATATATTATACAGAATGTTGAGTCTTATGACAATAAACATAATAGAATCAACTCAGTATTCTTGAAGAATGAAGAGTAATATAGGGAAGAAATAAATTTTTCTAATTCCATTAATATTGTTAATAGACTACTTATAGGCAAACAACATTATACATATTTCCATCTTTTTTATATTCCTCTAGCTTGTCCATATATTTTGCAGAATGTTGAGTCTTATGAAAATAAACATAATAGAAACAACTGAGTAATCTTGAAGAAAGAAGACTAATATAGGGAAGAAATAAATTTTTCTAATTCCTTTAATATTTTCAAGACATGACTGAATTCAAAGCCTTCTTTAATCGTCTTATTGTAACATAAACAACAGATGGAACCACTGTTAATAGACAACTTATACGGAAACGACATTATACATATTTCTGTCTTTTTTATGTTCCTCTAGCTTGTCCAAACAATGTACAGAATACAGAGGTTTATGACAATAAACATAATAGAAACGACTGAGTAAACATGAAGAATGAAGACTAATACAGGGAAGAAATAAATTATTCTAATTACATTAATATTTTCAAGACAAGACTGAATTAAAAGCCTTCTTTTATCGTCTTATTGCAACATAAACAACAGATGGAACCACTGTTAATAAACAACTTATAGACAAACATCTTTACACATATTTCCATATTTTTATGTTCCCCTAGCTTGTCTATATAGTGTATAGAATGTTGAATTTTATAGCAATAAGCCTCACAGAAACAACTGAACATAATAGAATCAAGAGTAACTTAATAATGAAATAAATTTTTCTAATTCTTTTAATATTTTCAAGACATGGTTGAATTTTAATCTTCTTATTACCACAACCACTACTAATAAACAACTTAGGGATAAAGAATATCCAAGATTATTATTAATCGGTGTGTTGTGGCTTGCCTATCATTAGTCGATTAAGGTGGTGCCACCTCTCGATCGAGCGGCGGATAAACCACCGACAACTTTCCGAAATGTGATTGCCATCGTTGGCCGGAAGAAAAATAAAACTATCATTATCGGCGAGGTCATTATCTTGTCTCCGGAAGACAATGCGTTTAAGGGTGATCGATCAAGTGCCGGTTTTCGTGGGTGGTGGGCGGGGGACCGGCCCAACGTCTGTCAACATCTCTCTTTCAGTTTGGGGCCGAGGGAACGGCATCATTTATAACGGTAGATTAGTGCACTCGCGGCCACCGCCAAAATAAGCGGGTCCCCCCGCCAGATAAAAACCGGAGGATTTTCGCGACAGACAGTTCGCTAACTATGTTTTAATGCCCGCTGTCTATCTGCCGGCTGAATCTACCTACACCATCGATTACGGGGGATTAAACCAGTCAGTGAAGGAGATTGGGCACAACTGATAGGTGGCCCAGTGTCGCCCAATTTCAAATCCGTAACACACACCCCGTTTAAATATAAAACAGTATGTTAATGCGTAAGGAAAGAAGTTAAGAGGCGATTGGCGGGCCCGTTACGGCCGTATCACCTGTTGTCGCAACACCAACCGGACGTTTTTCTATCGGAACGACCCAATCGCGGTTAATTTTCAGCGAGCCAATCTACATGAATTTTTCATGGTGCCGCTGCGGCGGAAAAACGTTCCCCCGGCAACGTGTTTTCGCGTCGAAAAACCGCCAACTCCGTAATTAGTTTTGAAAAGCAAATTAATACGTGCTCAGTTTTTAGGTCCACGCAGCGCTGGATTCAATACGGTTTTTTCATTTCGGACGCTAGTCCACGCGATAAGAAGTCATTAAAATGCTAATGCAAAGATAAAGTCATTAGGTAACAATTAAATTCGAAATTAATACTGCGTCGTTCATCGCATGAAAAACCGTCGAGGCGGTCTCCGGACTTTTTCATCTTCACATAAAATTACGCATCCCGTGCATCGACTGGAAATTTATTCGTGCCGTGCACGTTGGGGCGGTGGGGGGTTGACACACGTGCAATTTTTCCGGCACCCATCGTTCATTAGGCCCGGGCAATTCATCAAGCACTCCGGGCCTTTTCGGGGGGGCGCTACGGTTAAATTAGCGAAGGATCATTAGCCCGGAGTCTGGATGTCATCAGGACGAAAATTGTCTTACTTCCATCGTCTGGGGATGCTGCACAACGAAATTGAACGTGTGATGCAATTAACTTTGTCGTTCTTACTCTCGGGACAAAAACAATTGGTGTGAAATGAACATAATTGCAAAACGTGTTAGCTGTATTGCCTAGGAGTTGTTGATTCGCTGTGGCGCCACCTCGTGGCCAATAGCTTGAGTGCCTAATTGTTTAAATTCAGGCGAATTAGTTACATAAAACTTTGATATCATCTAAAGTTTCAAATCTGTCTTAGATTTATACAGAATTAGTTAAGAAGCTTTAGAACTGTCTTAATTTTATACAGAATAGGTTAAGAAATTTCAGAACTATGTTAATTTAATACAGAATTGATTAAAAAGTCTCAGAACTGTCTTAATTTTATATAGAATTGATTAAGAAGTTTCAGAACTGTCTTAATTTTTTTACAGAATTAGTTAAGAAGTTTCAGAACTGTTTTAGCTTTATATAGAATTGTTGAGAAGTTTCAGGACTGTCTTAATTGTATACAGAATTGGTTCAGAAGTTTCAAATCTGATTCAATTCTATACAGAATTAGTTAAACAATTTTATAACTGTCTTAATTTTTCTACAGAATTGTTTAATAAGTTTCAGAACTGTCTTAATTTTATACAGAATTGGTTAAGAAGTTTCAGGACTGTCTTAATTTTATACAGAATTGGTTAAGAAGTTTCAGAACTGTCTTAATTTTTCTAGAGAATTGTCTAAGAAGTTTCAGGACTGTCTTAATTTTATGCAGAATTGATTAGGAAATTTCAGAACTGTCTTAATTTTACACAAATTGGTTAAGAAGTTTTAAAACTGTTTTAATTTTATAAAGAACTGGTTAAGAAGTTTAAGAACTCTCTCAATGTTAAACAAAATTGGTTAAAATGTAATAAAAATCTGTCTTAGTTTTATATAGAATTGGTTAAGAAGTTTCAGAACTGTCTTAATTTTATGCAGAATTGGT
The DNA here is from genome assembly GCF_024364675.1 of Aethina tumida. NCBI lineage: Eukaryota > Metazoa > Arthropoda > Insecta > Coleoptera > Nitidulidae > Aethina > Aethina tumida. The sequence goes on along the minus strand of NC_065440.1, from coordinate 14,588,667 downwards.
TAAGACGTTTCAGAACTGACTTAGTTTTATACAGAATTGGTTGAGAAGTTTCAGGATTGTCTTAATTTTATGCAGAATTGGTTAAGAAGTTTCAGAACTGTCTTAATTTCTATACAGAATTGTTTAAGAAGTTTCAGAAACTGTCCTAATTTTATACAGAATTCGTTACGAAGTTTCATAACTGTCTTAGCTTTATACTGAATTGATTAAGAAGTTTCAGGACTGTCTTAATTTTATGCAGAACTGGTTAAGAAGTTTCAGAACTGTCTTAGTTTTATACAGAATTGGTTAAAACGTTTCAGGACTGACTTAGTTTTATACAGAATTGGTTGAGAAGTTTCAGGATTGTCTTAATTTTATGTAGAATTGGTTAAGAAATTTTAGAACTGTATAATTTTATACAGAATTGGTTAAGAAGTTTCACAATTGTGTTAATTTTCTATAGAATTGGTTCAGATGTTTCAAATTTGTTTTAATTTTATACAGAATTGATTAAACAATTTTAGAAATGTCTTAATTTTATAAAGAATTGGTTAAAAATTTAAAGAATTGGAAATGTGATAATTTTATACAGAATTGGTTAAGAAGTTTCGGAACTGTCTTAATTTTATACAGAATTGGTTAAGAAGTTTTAGATCTCTCGTAATTTTATACAGAATTGATTAAGACGTTTCAAAACAAAAACGGAGTCTGGATGTCATCAGGACGAAAATTGTCTTACTTCCATCGTCTGGGGATGCTGCACAACGAAATTGAACGTGTGATGCAATTAACTTTGTCGTTCTTACTCTCGGGACAAAAACAATTGGTGTGAAATGAACATAATTGCAAAACGTGTTAGCTGTATTGCCTAGGAGTTGTTGATTCGCTGTGGCGCCACCTCGTGGCCAATAGCTTGAGTGCCTAATTGTTTAAATTCAGGCGAATTAGTTACATAAAACTTTGATATCATCTAAAGTTTCAAATCTGTCTTAGATTTATACAGAATTAGTTAAGAAGCTTTAGAACTGTCTTAATTTTATACAGAATAGGTTAAGAAATTTCAGAACTATGTTAATTTAATACAGAATTGATTAAAAAGTCTCAGAACTGTCTTAATTTTATATAGAATTGATTAAGAAGTTTCAGAACTGTCTTAATTTTTTTACAGAATTAGTTAAGAAGTTTCAGAACTGTTTTAGCTTTATATAGAATTGTTGAGAAGTTTCAGGACTGTCTTAATTGTATACAGAATTGGTTCAGAAGTTTCAAATCTGATTCAATTCTATACAGAATTAGTTAAACAATTTTATAACTGTCTTAATTTTTCTACAGAATTGTTTAATAAGTTTCAGAACTGTCTTAATTTTATACAGAATTGGTTAAGAAGTTTCAGGACTGTCTTAATTTTATACAGAATTGGTTAAGAAGTTTCAGAACTGTCTTAATTTTTCTAGAGAATTGTCTAAGAAGTTTCAGGACTGTCTTAATTTTATGCAGAATTGATTAGGAAATTTCAGAACTGTCTTAATTTTACACAAATTGGTTAAGAAGTTTTAAAACTGTTTTAATTTTATAAAGAACTGGTTAAGAAGTTTGAGAACTCTCTCAATGTTAAACAAAATTGGTTAAAATGTAATAAAAATCTGTCTTAGTTTTATATAGAATTGGTTAAGAAGTTTCAGAACTGTCTTAATTTTATGCAGAATTGGTTAAGACGTTTCAGAACTGACTTAGTTTTATACAGAATTGGTTGAGAAGTTTCAGGATTGTCTTAATTTTATGCAGAATTGGTTAAGAAGTTTCAGAACTGTCTTAATTTCTATACAGAATTGTTTAAGAAGTTTCAGAAACTGTCCTAATTTTATACAGAATTCGTTACGAAGTTTCATAACTGTCTTAGCTTTATACTGAATTGATTAAGAAGTTTCAGGACTGTCTTAATTTTATGCAGAACTGGTTAAGAAGTTTCAGAACTGTCTTAGTTTTATACAGAATTGGTTAAAACGTTTCAGGACTGACTTAGTTTTATACAGAATTGGTTGAGAAGTTTCAGGATTGTCTTAATTTTATGTAGAATTGGTTAAGAAATTTTAGAACTGTATAATTTTATACAGAATTGGTTAAGAAGTTTCACAATTGTGTTAATTTTCTATAGAATTGGTTCAGATGTTTCAAATTTGTTTTAATTTTATACAGAATTGATTAAACAATTTTAGAAATGTCTTAATTTTATAAAGAATTGGTTAAAAATTTAAAGAATTGGAAATGTGATAATTTTATACAGAATTGGTTAAGAAGTTTCGGAACTGTCTTAATTTTATACAGAATTGGTTAAGAAGTTTTAGATCTCTCGTAATTTTATACAGAATTGATTAAGACGTTTCAAAACTGTTTTAATTTTAAAAAGGGTTAAGATGTTTCATAACTATATTAAATTTACACAGAATTGGTTAAAAAGATTTATAACTGTCTTAATTTTATGCAGAATTGGTTAAGAAGTTTTAAAACTGTCTTAAATTTAATCAGAATTGGTTAAGTTTAAAAAAATTTAAATTTTAAGAAGAATTAGTGTAAAATGAACATAACTGTACAATGTGATAATTGTATTGCCTAAAAGCTGTAAATTTGTTATGGCGCCACCTCGTGGCTAATAGCTTGAGTGTGTAATTGTTTAAAGTCAGACGCATTAATTACACAAAACCTCGATATCATCTGGCGTTAATTAATCCACTCAGGAAACGATCTAATGTTTCAAGTCATATTTCAGGGAGATCTTACAACAAAGCGCACTCACCCCGGTTTTTTGGGCGGGGGTGCAAACTTACCATAATTAATGTGCCGACGTTAATATCCGCTGACCCCTGTCCGCCGCCGCAAAGGAGGCCCGTAATTAATCGGAATGCAGATTGTTACTGCAACCCCGCCACTCGAGAAACTAACCCCCTCCCCCATCCACACACCCGCTTGCAGAGCCGAAATTGTCAAATAAACAGCGCAAAAACCCAGTCAAAACAACGAAAAAGCCGAATACGCCCCTGCGACAAAAAGCAGAGCCGTCCCAGTCCGGAGCCGCTCTCATTTTTCAACCTCCGGAAAAAACCCACCCCCGCCAAGCAAAAAATCCGGTTTTTTTTTTCGGCCGGCGATGCGTGGATGTTCCGGCGTTTTTGTCGTGGCCCACTTTCGCCGCTGCTGCGGCACCGAGATGAACGAAAAGGAGATGATGATGAAAAGAAAAAAAAAACGGGGCCGAACGTTCGGGGTCATTAACGGGGTCCGAAATGGATTCTCCGGGTAGCACATATGCGATTATCGGATCCGGGGGAAAGGGTGCAGATTATCTTTGTAGTTCTCTCCGTTTGCCCGAGTCGGTGCTTCGGTTTTTTCCTATTTTGTTTCTTGGGTCTGCAGTTCGTTAACCAAGTTTTACTTCCTATTATGTAAAACACGGCGAATCGCTGATTATAATAATCGGAGGCGAAACCCGAACGGAACGTGCTCGATTGTGACTTTCCTTTTATTTATTTCACGCTTGGTCGCAGCATCCGAAGTGTCATGATTCTGTTTCTGATTAACTTTTGCCGTTTTTGCGCAGCGGCGTTTTTTTCGCCTACAAATATGTGGTCGTCACTCAAATCCAACCGTGTCAAACCGAATTGTTTTCCGTACCGTTAACGGTACCATTTGGTGAAAATAGAAAAAAATAAAACGGAACAAACTAGTCGGGACTTAAATCGGGCTCGTGCAATGGCCACCCGCTCGTCTAACGTTAACCAAATTAAATTGTCGACGGGACAAAAGGTTTTTATCGCCACGGAAGAACGACGAAAGTAATTAATTTAAACACTCGAAAGTAATTACGGGAGGATGAGTCGTGATTTTTGCCATGCCCCTTTATGCTGGGAACGATGCTCAACCCTTGTAATTGAATTTTGTTGGGACGAGTAATAAGTTTTTGTCGGGATTCTTGTAATTTTTGAAATTATGCAACTTAGGCACTTTGGACTCGTAGTTAAATTTATTATTTAATGTATAAATTATTTAGAAACCTTTCTAATTTTATTCAGAACTTATTAGGAGGTTGCAGAACAGGAGTTCTTATCTTTATCTTAACCTTAACTTTAGACAAAATTGATTAAGAAGTCAAAACTGACTTAATTTTTTATAGATTCGTTAAGAAGTCTCAAAATTGATTAATTATATACAGAACTGATTAAGAACTGTCTTAATTTTACACAAAATTGGATAGGAAGTTTTAGAACTGATTTAATTTTATACAGAATTGGTTAAAAAATTTTAGAACTGTCTACATTTTATACAAAATTGGTTAAGAAGTTTCAGAACTGTCTTAATTTTATATAGAATTGGTTAAAAAGTTTCAGAACTGTCTTAATTTTATATAGAATTGGTTAGAAAGTTTAAGAACCGTATTAATTTAATATAGAATTGGTTAAAAGTTTTAGAACAGTCTTTATTTTATTCAGAATTGATTAAGAAGTTTCAGAACTGTCTTAATATTATACAAAATTGGTTTTAAAAGTTACAGAACAATCTTCATTTTATACAGAATTGGTTAAGAAGTTTCAGAACTGTCTTAATATTATACAGAATTGGTTATATAGTTTAATAACTGTCTTAATTTTATACAGAATTGGATAGGAAGTTTTAGAACTGTCTTAATTTTACACAAAATTGGTTTTAAAAGTTTTAGAACTGCCTTAATTTGTTACAGAATTGGTTAGGAAGTTTTAGAACTGTCTTAATTTTATACATAATTGGTTTAAAAAGTTTCAGAACTGCCTTAATTTGTTACAGAATTGGTCAGGAAGATTTAGAACTGTCTTTATTTTATACAGAATTGCTTTTAAAAGTTTCAGAACTGCCTTAATTTGTTACAGAATTGGTCAGGAAGTTTTAGAACTGTCTTTATTTTATACAGAATTGGTTAGGAAGTTTCAGAACAGTCTTAATTTTATACAGAAATGGTTAGGAATTTTAAAATCGTCTTAATTTTATACAGAATTGTTTAAGAAGCTTCAGAACTGTGTTAATTTTGTACAGAATTATTTAAAATGTTTTAAAACTGTCTTAATTTTATATAGAATTGGTTCAGAAGTTTCAGAACTGTCTTAATTTTACACAGAATTGGTTTAAAAAGTTTCAGAACTTTCTTAATTTTATACAAAATTGGATAGGAAGTTTTAGAACTGTCTTAATTTTACACAGAATTGGTTTTAAAAGTTTCAGAACTGCCTTAATTTGTTACAGAATTTGTTAGGAAGTTTTAGAACTGCCTTAATTTTATACAGAATTGGTTTAAAAAGTTTCAGAACTGTCTTCATTTTATACAGAATTAGTTAGGAAGTTTCAGAACAGTCTTAATTTTTTACAGAAATGGTTGGGAAGTTTTAAAACCGTCTTAATTTTAAAAAGAATTGTTTAAGAAGCTTCAGAACTGTCTTAATTTTGTACAGAATTATTTAAAATGTTTTAAAACTGTCTTAATTTTATATAGAATTGGTTAAGAAGTTTCAGAACTGTCTTAATTTTACATAGAATTGGTTTAAAAAGTTTCAGAACTGCCTTAATTTTATATAGAATTGGTTAAAATGTTTTAGAACTGTTTTCATTTTATATAGAATTGGTTAGGAAGTTTTAGAACTGTCTTAATTTTATACAGAATTGGTTAAGAAGTTTCAGAACTGTCTTAATATTATACAGAATTGGTTAAGAAATTTTAAAACTGTCTTAATTTTATACAAAATTGGTTAAGAAGTTTTAAAATTATATTTTATACAAAATTGGCTGAAAAATTTCATAAGTAATTAGTACGTTATTGTTAGTAACATGATTATTATTAAAAGTAATAACACAACAAACATCAAATAGACTTACGTATAACTTAATAAATATTAATAAAAACTTGTGTGTGTTATTTTTTACCTATTCATAATAATCCGGAAGTTTCGATAAACCGGTGTTTATCCGTTCTTGCTTGTGTCGGATTATCGAGATTGTACCGTACCTTAATCCACTGCGGGGGACTAAAAAGGTAGAAACATTCGTTTCGCACGTAATCCCCAATCCGCACGGTTAATTACTCCGGACAAACACGCCGTTTCCCGTCCGAAATCCGCAACGGTATCATCATCATTACCCTGAACTTGACGTAAGTGAGGTAGCTGCAGTCCGTTCGGCTAATGACACGGCGTGTGTGCCTCGCTAATCTGCCCCACGGCTCCCGCCTTGGACCGCACCAAAAAAAAGCACACCTATTAGACCGCGGCTTAATTAACGCAAAAAAAAAAAATGAATTGCGGAACGTGAAACTGGCGCGAGAATTGAATTTTCAGAGGATACTTATGAGTTGTGGGAGGTCGAGGGATTACAGAAATACTTAGAGAACTTTCAGTCGCATTAATTGTGTCCTAGTCTTTTACAAAACTTCTTAATTTTCTAAAGAACTGCTGAGGAAGTTTCAGAACTGCTTTAATTTTATACAGAATAGCTTTGGAAGTTTCAGAACTGTCTTATTTTTATACAGAACAGTTTAGGAAGTTTCATAACTGTCTTATTTTTATGTAGAACTGTTTAGGAAGTTTCAAAACTGTCTTAATTTTCTAAAAAACTGCTTAGAAAGTTTCAGAACTGTCTTATTTTTATACAGAATAGGTTAGGAATTTTCGGAACTGTCTTATTTTTTATGTAGAACTGTTTAGGAAGTTTCAAAACTGTCTTATTTTCTATGTAGAGCTGTTTAGGAAGTTTCAAAACTGTCTTAATTTTCTAAAGAACTGCTTAGGAAGTTTCAGAAGTGTCTTATTTTTATAAAGAATTGGTTGGAAAGTTTCAGAACTGTCTTATTTTTATACAGAATAGCTTAGGAAGTTTCAGAACTGTCATATTTTTATACAGAATAGGTTAGGAAGTTTCAAAACTGTCTTATTTTCTATGTAGAACTGTTTAGGAAGTTTCAAAACCGTCTTAATTTTCTAAAGAATTACTTAGAAAGTTTCAAAACTGTCTTATTTTTTATGTAGAACTGTTTAAGAAGTTTCAAAACTGTCTTAGTTTTCTAAAGAACTGCTTAGGAAGTTTCAGAACTGTCTTATTTTTATAAAGAATTGGTTAGAAAGTTTCAGAACTGTCTTATTTTTATACAGAATAGATTAGGAAGTTTCAGAACTGTCTTATTTTTATACAGAATACGTTAGAAAGTTTCAAAACTGTCTTAATTTTTAAAAAATTACTTAGGAAGTTTCAGAACTGTCTTATTTTTTATGTATAACTATTTCAAAACTGTCCTAATTCTTCAAAACTCCTTAAGAAGTTTAAAAAATGTCTTAGTTTACTAAAAAAACCGCTTAAAATCTTTCAGAATTGTTTTAATTATGCACAGAATTGTTCAGAAAGTTTCAGAACTATCTTATTTTTATGTAGAACTGCTTAGGAATTTACAGAACGGTCTTATTTTTGTACAAAAATCGTTAAGAAGTTTTAGAATTATCTCAATATTATACAGCACCAAAGAAAAAAACTACAGAACGTAAAACGGGCTAGAGAATTGAATGTCCATCGGACACTCTCGAGTTGTAGGGGGTGGCGTGGATTACCACATAACACTTTTATCTGACGCCGGACAAGCGGTCAGAGGGAAGAGGGTTCCCCGATGCAGATTAGAACGTCCGAGGCGTTCTAATCTCTCGGTTTTCGGACAAGACACTTTAATGCCACCGTTCGCTGCGGTAATTTGCCCGTCTGATTGGACATTTTTCATATTGCCTTTTATTAGCGTTACGAATCGTGACAAAAAAACAGTGCGTATTTGCATGTGTGAGGTCTCGCATCGTTATTAGGGGCAGTGGCGTGCCACCTCGACGGTGTGAGACGGATTAAACCTTAACGCCGTTCGAATTTTATCACATTAACGGCGAAATATTTTAGTCGTTATCTTCCCATCTTATTGTGGCATCCGCTGAACAATCCGCCTCCATTCGACCGAGTCGGTTGGTCGTTTTTTTTTTGTTTCTATCCATTATTATTGTTTCATTGCACCGAAACGCACGTAGATCATTATAGCCGGGAAGTGTGTGGATCTCGTAAGCATCCTATGCGGTCTCGGGTGCGGATTGGAAAATAATAATAAAAAAAACTGATATCGGAACCGATGCGGTGGCAGCAGTCGGTTAATTGGAAATGCGTGCGGTTGAGGTGAAAAATAAATAATGTTGGTTTTGATGAGGGGTCATCGTTTCACTTTGTTTGCATCTCTACAAAACTGTCCAAGACTAATATTTACCCTTAACTTTGTCATTTCAAATGAGACACCCTCTATATTAATATATCTTTTGGACCACGAACGTGAAACATCCTGTATAGGGATATATAATATAATAATTCTCCTCAGAACTGTCTTAATTTTATACAGAAGTTTCAAATTTGTCTTAATTTTATACAAAATTGTTTAAGAAGTTTCAGAACTGTCTTTATTTTATTTAGAATTGGTTAAAAAGTTTCAGAACTGTCTTAATTTTATACAGAATTGGTTAGGAAGTTTTAGAACTGTCTTAATTATACAGTGTCAAAAATGATGAACGTATCTACTCGTGTATGGAGACGGAACATCAATGTTGCCTTTGTAAACAAAAGAGAAAGATATACATGCAATTATGTGGGCGGGCCAGACTGACTAGAGGGAATCATTTGGTTTTTCTGTGTTTAGCATGCGGTTCGTCTGATGATATGGTTGTGATATGGTGGTGGTAGTGGTATTGATAGTGATAGTAGTAGTGGTAGTTGTTGTAGTAGTGGTAGTGGTATTGGTAGTGGTATTGGTAGTGGTAGTGATAGTGGTAGTGGTAGTGGTCGTGATAGTGATAGTGGTAGTGGTAGTGGTCGTGGTAGTGGTGGTGGTAGTGGTACTGGTAGTCGTAGTGGTACTGGTAGTGGTAGTGGTAGTGATAGTGTAGTGGCAGTGTGATGGTAGTGCAGTGGTAGTGTAGTGGTAGTACAGTGGTAGTGCAGTGGTAGTGCAGTGGTAGTGCAGTGGTAGTGCAGTGGTAGTGCAGTGGTAGTGTAGTGGTAATGCAGTGGTAATGCAGTGGTAGTGCGGGGGTAGTGCAGTGATAGTGCGGGGGTAGTGCGGTGGTAGTGCGGTGGTAGTGCGGTGGTAGTGCAGTGGTAGTGCGGGGGTAGTGCAGTGGTAGTGCGGGGGTAGTGTAGTGATAGTGCGGGGGTAGTGTAGTGGTAGTGCAGTGGTAGTGCGGGGGTAGTGTAGTGGTAGTGTAGTGGTAATGCAGTGGTAATGCAGTGGTAGTGCGGGGGTAGTGCGGTGGTAGTGCAGTGGTAGTGCAGTGGTAGTGCGGTGGTAGTGCGGTGGTAGTGCGGTGGTAGTGCGGGGGTAGTGCAGTGGTAGTGCGGGGGTAGTGCAGTGGTAGTGCGGGGGTAGTGTAGTGATAGTGCGGGGGTAGTGTAGTGGTAGTGCAGTGGTAGTGCGGGGGTAGTGTAGTGGTAGTGGAGTGGTAGTGCGGGGGTAGTGTAGTGGTAGTGCGGTGGTAGTGCGGTGGTAGTGCAGTGGTAGTGCAGTGGTAGTGCGGTGGTAGTGCGGTGGTAGTGCGGGGGTAGTGCGGTGGTAGTGCAGTGGTAGTGCGGGGGTAGTGTAGTGGTAGTGCGGGGGTAGTGTAGTGGTAGTGCGGGGGTAGTGCGGGGGTAGTGCAGTGGTAGTGCGGGGGTAGTGTAGTGGTAGTGCGGGGGTAGTGTAGTGGTAGTGCGGGGGTGGTGCGGGGGTAGTGCAGTGGTAGTGCGGTGGTAGTGCAGGGGTAGTGCGGGGGTAGTGCAGGGGTAGTGCGGGGGTAGTGCGGGGGTAGTGCAGGGGTAGTGCGGGGATAGTGCGGGGGTAGTGCGGGGGTAGTGCGGGGGTAGTGCGGTGGTAGTGCGGGGGTAGTGCGGGGGTAGTGCGGTGGTAGTGCGGTGGTAGTGCGGGGGTAGTGCAGTGGTAGTGCGGGGGTAGTGCAGTGGTAGTGTAGGGGTAGTGCGGGGGTAGTGCGGGGGTAGTGCGGGGGTAGTGCGGTGGTAGTGCGGGGGTAGTGCGGGGGTAGTGCGGTGGTAGTGCGGTGGTAGTGCGGGGGTAGTGCAGTGGTAGTGCGGGGGTAGTGCAGTGGTAGTGCAGGGGTAGTGCGGGGGTAGTGCAGTGGTAGTGCAGGGGTAGTGCGGTGGTAGTGCGGGGGTAGTGCGGGGGTAGTGCGGGGGTAGTGCGGTGGTAGTGCGGTGGTAGTGCGGGGGTAGTGCGGTGGTAGTGCGGGGGTAGTGCGGTGGTAGTGCGGTGGTAGTGCGGGGGTAGTGTAGTGGTAGTGCAGTGGTAGTGCGGGGGTAGTGCAGTGGTAGTGCAGTGGTAGTGCAGGGGTAGTGCGGGGGTAGTGCAGGGGTAGTGCGGGGGTAGTGCGGGGGTAGTGCGGGGGTAGTGCGGGGGTAGTGCGGGGGTAGTGTAGTGGCAGTGGTATTGGTATTGGTGGTGATTGTGGTAGTGGTAGTGATCGTAATAGTTGTTGTGTTGTGATGGTCTAAATTTTATACAGAATTGGTCAAGAAGAATAGTGTCTTAATTTTGTGCAGAATTGGTACGGAGGTTTCAGAACTGTTTTAATTTTAAACTGAATTGGTTTAGAAGTTTCAGGACTGTCTTAATTTTATACAGAATTGGTTAAAAAGTTTCAGAACTGTCTTTGTTTTAATTTTTTATAGAATTGGTTAAGAACTGTATTATGTTTGGTTTAGGTATGTTTTATAATTGTCTTACTTTTATACAGATTTGGTCAGGAAGTGAAACGTTTTAGTCATACACAGAATTAGTTAGAAAGTTACAAAACTTTTATTAATAATAATTTTATATAAAATTACCCATTGAATAATAAATAATATTATAATTATATATTTAATAAATTTTTTAATTGTACATTGTCTATTTTTTTAATTTCTCTTCAAATTATTTAAGTAAGAGTATAAAAAATTAGGCAAACTTTGTTTTTATGGATGGTCCTCTCTTCTTATTCCATCTCTTGTCACATCAGTTTTTTTAGAAGTAGTTGTTGTTTAATAACTGGTTAATCAGATTCTCAAAAATTCTTTCGAAAATTATACATAAACATCGAGGGAGCCAGAAGAAACGGAGAGATTGGAGGCACAGACGGACGGGTGAATATTCATCGGCCGGTGCATCTCGCATTCCCACCCGACCGCGCAAAAAATCCGTAATTTTTAATTCGGCAACCGAGCCCTAATTACCCGAAACCCCGTCGCAAAAACATCACCGACGCACATAATGCGATCGGTGGAACAAAAGGCCGTTCCGATTTTCGTTCGCGACTAATTCGTTTTCGACTGGTATATATTTGCGATATATCAGCCGAGTGTCAGACGGGCACGTCGACGCTCGCGATCCTAAATTATGCCCAGATGGAGGGATGAGTTATCGACTTCCTCTTGCTGCGACTCAACCCCAGCGACATTCAGGGGGGATTATGCTAATTCCTCATCCGGGACGAACGATCTTTATTGGGTCACACTCGATGCACTTTAAATATCAATAAAATCCCGGCCAACAATGAAAAAATAAAAAACAAACAAAAAGGTTTACCATGAACTCAGAAGCAATATATCGTAAACTAAGTTTACTTATTAGTACAGTAGAATAAAGTATGTTTGTCTTCATCCAAATTTATTTTTTATCTTTTTAGAATGGATTGCACGTTATATAGAAGCTGAACTATTAAAGATTTGGTTAAGTTTCAATATTGTCTTAATTTTATACAGAATTGGTTAAGAAGATTCAGAACTGTCTTAATTTTATACAGAATTGGTTAAGAAGTTTCAAAAGTGACTTAATTTTATACAGAATAGGTTAAGAAGTTTGAGAACTGTTTTAATTTTATACAGAATAGGTTAAGAAGTTTCAGAACTGTCTTAATTTTATACAGAATTGGTTAAGAAGTTTCAAAACTGTCTTAATTTTATACAGAATTAGTTAGGAAGTTTCAGAACTGTCTTAATTTTATACAGAATTGGTTAAGAAGTTTCAAAACAGTCTTAATTTTATACAGAATTGATTAAGAAGTTTCAGAAGAGTCTTAGTTTTATACAGAATTGGTTAAGAAGCTTTAGAACTGTCTTAATTTTATACAGAATAGGTTAAGAAGTTTCAGAACTGTCTTAATTTTATACAGAATTGGTTAAGAAGTTTCAGAAGAGTCTTAGTTTTATACAGAATTGGTTAAGAAGCTTTAGAACTGTCTTAATTTTATACAGAATAGGTTAAGAAGTTTCAGAACTGTCTTAATTTTATACAGAATTGGTTAAGAAGTTTCAAAACTGTCTTAATTTTATACAGAATAGGTTAAGAAGTTTGGAACTGTCTTAATTTTAGACAGACTTGGTTAAGAAGTTTCAGAACTGTCTTAATTTTATACAGAATTGGTTAAGAAGTTTCAAAACTGTCTTAATTTTATACAGAATTGGTTAAGAAGCTTTAGAATTGTCTTAATTTATTACAGAATTGGTTAAGAAGTTTCAGAACTGTCTTAATTTTATATAGAATTGGTTAAGAAGTTTCTGAACTGTCTTAATTTTATACAGAATAGGTTAAGAAGTTTGAGAACTGTCTTATTTTTATATAGAATTGGTTAAGAAGTTTCAGAACTGTCTTAATTTTATACAGAATTGGTTAAGAAGTTTCAGAACTGTCTTAATTTTATACCGAATAGGTTAAGAAGTTTCAGAACTGTCTTAATTTTATACAGAATTGGTTAAGAAGCTTTAGAATTGTCTTAATTTATTACAGAATTGGTTAAGAAGTTTCAGAACTGTCTTAATTTTATACAGAATTGGTTAAGAAGTTTCAGAACTGTCTTAATTTTATACCGAATAGGTTAAGAAGTTTCAGAACTGTCTTAATTTTATACAGAATTGGTTAAGAAGCTTTAGAATTGTCTTAATTTATTACAGAATTGGTTAAGAAGTTTCAGAACTGTCTTAATTTTATTTAGAATTGGTTAAGAAGTTTCAGAACTGTCTTAATTTTATACAGTATAGGTTAAGAAGTTTCAGAACTGTCTTAATTTTATACAGAATAGGTTAAGAAGTTTGAGAACTGTCTTAATTTTATATAGAATTGGTTAAGAAGTTTCAGAACTGTCTTAATTTTATACAGAATAGGTTAAGAAGTTTGAGAACTGTCTTAATTTTATATAGAATTGGTTAAGAAGTTTCAGAACTGTCTTAATTTTATACAGAATTGGTTAAGAAGTTTCAGAACTGTCTTAATTTTATACAGAATAGGTTAAAAAGTTTCAGAATTTTCTTAATTTTATACAGAATTGGTTAAGAAGTTTCAAAATTGTCTTAATTTTAGGTTAAGAAGTTTCAAAACTGACACAATTTTATATAGAATTGTTTCATGAACTTATAGAAGCAATATATCGTTAAACTAAGTTTACTTACTTGTTTGCAGTGGAATAACGTAAGTTTGTCTTCATTCAAATCCATTTTTTGTTTTTCTTTTTGATGGAGTTTGTACATTATTGAGCTATTAAAGACTATGAAAATTAGAGTAACGCATAAAACATCAAATAAATTTTAGGGACAATTAACAAACCTTGAAGAATATCTAAGAAGGGTCAAACTGAAATAACTGAATTTGTATAAAATTTGGAGAGAAGAGTATGGACAAATGAAAAATTAAGTGTTAAGAAAATACACTCTTAGTCTTGACTAGTCGCTTAATGATTGCAACAACTTTGAATACATCATATACTCATGCTTATTTATAGATAAATAATTACTCAACATAGTAGCCATATTATCGTCATATTTGATCTCGCGGACATCAATGTATCAAAGCCTATTCGCCGCCAGAAAATAAAACCACCTACGGTAGCACGGCAATTATACCAGCCGTAAATTTCCGATTTATTGTGCCGTAAATAATATTTAATACAAGTCCCAGTCAATACCTCCCCAGTTTAAATCATCTTCATCAGACTATTAATATTCAGGACACCGAATGGGACAAAAAAAATCGTTTACCTCCATTACCTAATAACCAAAAGAAAAACGTCGTTAATTAAATTATAAATCGAGGATCGAACGTTTCTTTTTTTTTTGTTCTTTGTTGTATCGCGTCACGCCTAAACGCGTCTTTTTGATTAGATTTATAATCAACGGTTCCCCCTTCGCACACGGGGGGGAATGACACGGCGGAAAGCGGCCTGGGGAAATTGATATTATTTTTATGGAGTCGCGCTGAAAATTACACATCGACAGCTGACGGTTTTATTAAAATTTAAACTGTTGCGTTGTTTATTAATTTGTCGCCAACTCTTAAGAAGATTTGAGGACAGGGAATCGTAACTGGTGTCTGCGATATTTTATTATCATCATTTTATTGAACAGAACGTTTGTTGGATAAAGCTGAATTATTATTATTATGAGTCAAAATTAAGATAAAACTTAAAAGTACAATTTAATAAAGAAGAATCCACTGAAAAAATATTAAAGTCTAATTTAACTGAATTTCTATAAAGATTGGGGGGAAATATATGGACAATTAAACATTTATGTAGAATGCCAAGAAATTAAAGAAGGAACACATAAATTAGAACAAAAGGAATTTGAAATTAATAAAAATGAAACAACTGATAGAATGGTGAACTGTAATTTACATAAATTTAGTTTAATTATTAAATAGTCAGATAATTAAGATAAAACTTACATGACATTAAAACAATTATCAAGACAATTAATTTAACAAACCTTGAGGAGTATCTAAGAAGAATTCATTGAAAAAATATTAAACTCAGACTAATTTAACTAAATTTTTATAAAGATTGGGGAGAAAGATATGGACAATTGAAACAAATTGTTGAGACAATTAATTTAACAAACCTTAAGAAGTATCTAAGATGAATTCAATGAAAAAAATTTAAAGTCAGGTTAATTTAACCGAATTTGTATAAAGATTGGGAAGAAGAATATGGACAATTGAACATTTATGAAGAATGTCATGAAATTAAAGAAGAAATGCGTCAAATCAAGAAAATTTGAAACAACTGATAGAATGGTGAACTGTAATTTATATAAATTTAGTTTAACTATTAAATGGACAGGAAATTAAGATAAAACTTACAAGACATTAAAAAAATTGTCAAGACAATTAATTTAACAAACCTTGAAGAGTATCTAAAAAGAATTCATTGAAAAAATATTAAAGTCAGACTGATTTTACTGAATTTCTATAAAGATTGGGGAGAAAGATATGGACAATTGAACATTTAAGAAGAATGCCATGAAATTAAAGAAGAAATGCATCAAATCAAGAAAATTTGAAACAACTGATAGAATGGTGAACTGTAATTTATATAAATTTAGTTTAACTATTAAATAGACAGGAAATTAAGATAAAACTTACAAGACATTTAAAAAATTGTCAAGACAATTAATTTATCAAACTTTGAAGAGTATCTAAGAAGAATTCATTGAAAAAATATTAAAGTCAGACTGATTTTACTGAATTTCTATAAAGATTGGGGAGAAAGATATGGACAATTGAAACAAATTGTTGAGACAATTAATTTAACAAACCTTAAGAAGTATCTAAGATGAATTCAATGAAAAAAATATAAAGTTAGGTTGATTTAACAGAATTTTATAAAGATTGGGAAGAAGAATATGGACAATTGAACATTTATGAGGAATGTCATGAAATTAAAGAAGAAATGCATCAAATCAAGAAAATTTGAAACAACTGATAGAATGGTGAACTGTAATTTATATAAATTTAGTTTAACTATTAAATGGACAGGAAATTAAGATAAAACTTACAAGACATTAAAAAAATTGTCAAGACAATTAATTTAACAAACCTTGAAGAGTATCTAAAAAGAATTCATTGAAAAAATATTAAAGTCAGACTGATTTTACTGAATTTATATAAAGATTGGGGAGAAAGATATGGACAATTGAACATTTAAGAAGAATGCCATGAAATTAAAGAAGAAATGCATCAAATCAAGAAAATTTGAAACAACTGATAGAATGGTGAACTGTAATTTATATAAATTTAGTTTAACTATTAAATGGACAGGAAATTAAGATAAAACTTACAAGACATTAAAAAAATTATCAAGACAATTAATTTAACAAACCTTGAAGAGTATTTAAAAAGAATTCATTGAAAAAATATTAAAGTCAGACTGATTTTATTGAATTTCTATAAAGATTGGGGAGAAAGATATGGACAATTGAAACAAATTGTTGAGACAATTAATTTAACAAACCTTAAGAAGTATCTAAGATGAATTCAATGAAAAAATTATAAAGTTAGGTTGATTTAACAGAATTTTATAAAGATTGGGAAGAAGAATATGGACAATTGAACATTTAAGAAGACTGCCATGAAATTAAAGAAGAAATACATCAAATCAAGAAAATTTGAAACGTAAAAAAATTAAGACAATTAATTTATTATTGAGAAGCAATTTATAGAGATTATTAAGATAATTAAAAAAACTCTTTGTGTGAATAAAACTTAGAGATTTTTAAAACAATTAATTTATCTAGGAGAAAATTAAAGAAGAGATTAGAAACATTGATGAGGACCAAAGAGAAGAGACTAATGTAAACCAGAAAGAAGCAACAGAGAAGACAACTGAATTACGCATCGACCATGGGGGTTTTATTAAAACTGAAACTGTTGCTTTGTTTATTAATTCGCCTCACAACTTTCCGGACACACGGACAAGTAACTGTCACCCAAAAATAATTTACCGGTGGCGGTTTTAATTAATCGTAACTGTTGCCTGCGATATTTTATTGTCGCAATACATCATGATACGAGAATTCCCGTCGCGACGCTTCTTAATAACGTCGTGGATGTGTTTTATGGGGGCTGGTTTTCGCGGTCGCCCTCTTATATGCGGGGAAACGACGGAAATTAGCCGCCGTCGTCGGGCGCATCCACCAAATATCCGTTCCCCATCCAACGGACAATCCGAAATTGAAACTGGGCCCGAATAAATTAAAAACGCGGCCCCGCACGTCGACGGAATTATGCGACGATAAAAAGCTGTTCGGCTGCGGCTAATGACGGTATAATAATGGTAGTCACAATTAATATCGCATAACGTTCAGCGTTAAGAGGGTGTCGTCGGTACAGCGTCATATTGTTTTGCCTGGCTAATGGGCCGGCGATTTGCATCCGATTAACATAGACATTTTCATAAAATTACCCGCAGCTCTTTTCGCCCGGCTCGGGCTAAATAATTCGATGCGACGTTTCGGTCTGTTCGGTTGAATTTGAATTTGAAAGAGGAAAACAATGATGTGGCAGTTAGTTAAGGGGGTTTAAAAATCTATTTGCTGAAGGCGGTTTCACAGTTTAACAGTTGTTTTAGTTGTGTTATACGTCTAGGAAAAATTTCAAATGTAAACTCCATTAT
The DNA here is from genome assembly GCF_024364675.1 of Aethina tumida. Taxonomy (NCBI): domain Eukaryota; kingdom Metazoa; phylum Arthropoda; class Insecta; order Coleoptera; family Nitidulidae; genus Aethina; species Aethina tumida. The sequence goes on along the minus strand of NC_065440.1, from coordinate 14,571,199 downwards.
AAAAATTACTATATTCTTATTATATAAAATGTGACACATATATTTCTGAACTGAGCTGTACATAAATGTAGCAACTTTAATTTTTGAAGAGCTTTTTAATGATTAAATATGTGTTATTTGATTTAACATTAAGACTTTGTATAATATCCTTTTTGTTTTATAAGTTTGGCCCATTTCCGTGTCAAAGAATCGATCATTTTACACTTATACAACAAGTCTATATTCGTTCATGCTTCTTGAATAGCTGTGCATTTAAATTTGTAAAATTTTTATGTCGAATTTAGTTATGAACGTGATCCCCCATGTTTTCTATAAGGTTAGGGAGAAAGATATGGACAATTGAAAATATAAGAAGAATGCCATGAAAAAAATTGTTAAGACAATTAATTTAACAAACCTTGAAGAGTATCTAAGAAGAATTCATTGAAAAAATATTAAACTCAGACTGATTTAACTGAATTTTTATAAAGATTGGGGAGAAAAATAAGGACAATTGAAGATATACAAAGAATGCCATGAAAAAAATTGTTAAGACAACTAATTTTAGCAAACCTTAAGAAGTATCTAAGATGAATTCAATGAAATAAATTTAAGGTCAGGTTGATTTAACTGAATTTCTATAAAAATTGGGAAGAAAGATATGGACAATTGAACAATTAAGAAGAATGCCATGAAATTAAAGAAGAAATACATCAAATCAAGAAAATTTGAAACAACTGAGACAATGGTGAACTGTAATTTATATAAATTTAGTTTAACTATTAAATAGTCAGATCATTAAGATAAAACTTACAAAACATTAAAAAAATTGTTAAGACAATTAATTTAACAAACCTTGAAGAATTCATTGAAAAAATATTAAACTCAGACTGTTTTAACTGAATTTCTATAAAGATTGGGGAGAAAAATATGAACAATTGAAGATATACGAAGAATGTCATGAAAAAAATTGTTAAGACAATTAATTTGATAAACCTTAAGAAGTGTCTAAGATGAATTCAGTGAAAAAAATTTAAAATCAAGTTGATTTAACTGAATTTCTATAAAAATTGGAAAGAAGGATATGGACAATTAAACATTTATGAAGAATGCCATGAAATTAAAGAAGAAATACATCAAATCAAGAAAATTTGAAACAACTGAGAGACTGGTGAACTGCAATTTATATAAATTTAGTTTCACTATTAAATAGTCAGAAGATAAAACTTACGAAACATTAAAAGAATTGTTAAGACAATTAATTTAACAAACCTTGAAGAGTATAGCTATTTTTAATATATTTTAATAAGTTGCTATTTAATATTTTACTTAATTGATTAAATTAGATACTTGAATGCCACTGAGTGCATGATATAATATAATGTTGATAATGAAAAAGAGATTTTATACTTTAAAACTGTTAAATTTAAGACTTTATGTACACACATTATTATAAATAGTAAAACGTTCATGTCATACAAAGTGATACTTCAATCTAATTCTATTAGACTCATGCACATTGATTTGATTGAAGATTGTTGTCCTGCTCATCTTTTATAAAGTTAAATTGTTTCACAAAGTGCCTAAAACTGGTCCACTAAACAACATAAAGTAAGGTTAAGAACTTACCGTTGTGTTATGTTGTATTGTCGTCCTGCAGATCCCATCGTATTGTTAACTGTTTATACGCGCGCATCTAATTAAACACTCACATTCACTAATTATATGTATTTTATACCGAAAAATTGCGTTATTTTGTAATTTAATGAAACGACGCCTAAGACACGAAGCCGGCTATTTTTGTAAACAATTGAACATCAACGAATCATGCGCATTAGCATAATTTTAAAATATAACTCACAGCACCCTACGATTAGTTCCAAAAGTGCGTTCAAATTAAATAAAATATGACTTAATTTACAATTACGTGTGTTATGATCAACATAATTATTACATTTCTATGTTATACAATATTTTGCACAAATGTACGTTTATTTATTTGGTGCGTTACCTTGCGTCGACAGCACTTGTTTTGATATCGCAGTGGGCTGTCAAAATTAAGGACGCGTGTAAAGTCGGTGAGTATTTTAAGGAATACAAGTCTTGTTACGCCTTTAATAATTAAACACACGCGACCCGCCGATGTAAGGTCTTTTAATGCCCTCACTGGACAATAAAAAACGCGGTGATTAATTAAATTTATGATAAAAAACGGCGATTAAAAATTTCGCCGATTGTGCGCATGCGCCTAGGTATCAAACAATTGGCATTTAGAGAGACGCGGTTTAATAATTTACGTTTACTGTATTTATTGTCCATATTATTTATTATTTATTTTGTTTCTTATAGGATACGGTAAATAGAATAAAAACTGGTTTCGTTGTGATTGTGCGGTGCGTTGAACTGCAGCAAATATTCAATGCAATTTTGTTTTTAAATGTAAGTATTTCACACATATTTTTTTCCTGCCTCAGGCCACCATTTTTGAAATTATAATATGATGTTGATGGTAATAAACAGAAGTAATTCCAACACAAATCCATATATCCTAAGCAGTTTAAATAGCCCAATTGGTTATAAATATAATATATTAACTTGTGTGATATTAGTCAAGTACCTTGGTGGGAAAGAATAAAGTAATTTCCTAACAACGAGGTACCATGAATTATAACCAAATAATTTAACTTTAACAGCTTGCAGCTTATAAGTACACTTAGAGACCCTAAACACAATGTAGTAATTACTTTAACAAGGTGAGGTAAGGTAAATTTACTTGAACAAATAACTAAATTGGTTAATACTTAAACATTGTGATGGTTTTCTTAATTGTGTTTTTAATTATTGTTGTATATCTGTTATATTTATCCTTATCAAACTTAGTTTCTTAAATATTAGTTATTTTGTAGTATAGTTTTGGATTTTCTCAACTTTTTTAATCAATAATCTAAGAAAGACTCATTTAATCTATTTTAGTAAAGTTTATAGACTTCTTAAATTTAAATTCATAAGTTTAGATTATTATTTTTATAATTAGTCTGAGTTTTCCATATTGTAAAAGAATTTTTAATAGATTTTAATATGTAAAAAAGGGAAAACTAAATAATGAAGCCAATATTTTGATACTTATTTAAATATTATAAGTATATAAAGGCTTTTTAAGTTTTTATTTTGGTATACTTATGATTTTTCAAATAATAAATTGACTTTTATTAAACTATTTACATCTACAGTGTAAAGAAGATCAATTTCTAACCTAATTAAGATCAGATATATGAAAATCATTAAAAAATAACTAAAAATTATGTTCAAAATGGTAAATATTTTAGTAACCTTTAATAGCAAAAATTAATTACTGATATAAATTGACAAAATTTTAATAAGTTAAATTTAAATTAATAATGTTTAAATTACTATTTTTAATTAATTAGAGTTTTCCATACTGAAAAAGCATTTTTAATAGATTTTAATATTGATGAAGATCATATATAGTTACTTACTTAAATATTATGAGTATATAAAGCTTTTTTAAGTTTTTACTCCAGAATAATTATGATTTTTTAAATAATAAATTGACTTTTATTGAACTCTTTTAACCTACAATGTAGAGGATTTTGAGTCAGATTTGGAATTAAATTCATTTACATGTTTGTGATTCTTAATAGCAAAAAATAATTATCGATACAAATTAACAAAATTTTAATAATTTAATTTTAAATTAATAAAGTTTAGATTACTATTTTTATAATTAGTTTGAGTTTTTCATATTATAAAAGCATTTTTAAAAGATTTTAAGATTTAAAAAGAGTTAACTCACTAATAAAGCCAATGTATTGTTATATACTTAAATATTATAAGTATATATAGCTTTTTTATGTTTTTATTCTGGTATAAGTATGATAAATTGACTTTTATTGAATTCTCATCAATTTCAAGTCAATTTCTAATCTAATTAAGATAAGATATGTGAAAATCATTAAAAAATTACTAAATATTATGATCAAAATGGTAAATATTCTAAATAATTAATTATTTTGAGTCAGGTTTGTAATTAAATTCATTTATATTTTTGTGATTCTTAATAGCAAACAATAATTATTGATACAAATTAACAACATTTTAATAATTTAATTTTAAATTAATAAAGTTTAGATTACTATTTTTATAATTAGTCTGAGTTTTCCATATTGTAAAAGCATTTTTAACAGATTTTAAGATTTAAAAAGAGATAACTAACTAATAATGCGAATGTATTGTTACATACTTAAATATTATAAATATATATAGCTTTTTTAAGTTTTTACTCCAGAATAATTATGATTTTTTAAATAATAAATTGACTTTTATTGAACTCTTTTAACCTACAATGTAGAGGATTTTGAGTCAGATTTGGAATTAAATTCATTTACATGTTTGTGATTCTTAATAGCAAAAAATAATTATCGATACAAATTAACAAAATTTTAATAATTTAATTTTAAATTAATAAAGTTTAGATTACTATTTTTATAATTAGTTTGAGTTTTTCATATTATAAAAGCATTTTTAAAAGATTTTAAGATTTAAAAAGAGTTAACTCACTAATAAAGCCAATGTATTGTTATATACTTAAATATTATAAGTATATATAGCTTTTTTATGTTTTTATTCTGGTATAAGTATGATAAATTGACTTTTATTGAATTCTCATCAATTTCAAGTCAATTTCTAATCTAATTAAGATAAGATATGTGAAAATCATTAAAAAATTACTAAATATTATGATCAAAATGGTAAATATTCTAAATAATTAATTATTTTGAGTCAGGTTTGTAATTAAATTCATTTATATTTTTGTGATTCTTAATAGCAAACAATAATTATTGATACAAATTAACAACATTTTAATAATTTAATTTTAAATTAATAAAGTTTAGATTACTATTTTTATAATTAGTCTGAGTTTTCCATATTGTAAAAGCATTTTTAACAGATTTTAAGATTTAAAAAGAGATAACTAACTAATAATGCGAATGTATTGTTACATACTTAAATATTATAAATATATATAGCTTTTTTAAGTTTTTACTCCAGAATAATTATGATTTTTTAAATAATAAATTGACTTTTATTGAACTCTTTTAACCTACAATGTAGAGGATTTTGAGTCAGATTTGGAATTAAATTCATTTACATGTTTGTGATTCTTAATAGCAAAAAATAATTATCGATACAAATTAACAAAATTTTAATAATTTAATTTTAAATTAATAAAGTTTAGATTACTATTTTTATAATTAGTTTGAGTTTTTCATATTATAAAAGCATTTTTAAAAGATTTTAAGATTTAAAAAGAGTTAACTCACTAATAAAGCCAATGTATTGTTATATACTTAAATATTATAAGTATATATAGCTTTTTTATGTTTTTATTCTGGTATAAGTATGATAAATTGACTTTTATTGAATTCTCATCAATTTCAAGTCAATTTCTAATCTAATTAAGATAAGATATGTGAAAATCATTAAAAAATTACTAAATATTATGATCAAAATGGTAAATATTCTAAATAATTAATTATTTTGAGTCAGGTTTGTAATTAAATTCATTTATATTTTTGTGATTCTTAATAGCAAACAATAATTATTGATACAAATTAACAACATTTTAATAATTTAATTTTAAATTAATAAAGTTTAGATTACTATTTTTATAATTAGTCTGAGTTTTCCATATTGTAAAAGCATTTTTAACAGATTTTAAGATTTAAAAAGAGATAACTAACTAATAATGCGAATGTATTGTTACATACTTAAATATTATAAATATATATAGCTTTTTTAAGTTTTTATTCTGGTATAAGTATGATTTTTTAAATAATAAATTGACTTTTATTGAACTCTTTAAACCTACAATGTCAAGAGGATCAATTTTTAATCTAATTAAGATAAGATATGTGAAAATCATTAAAAAATTACTAAAAATTGTGTAAATAATTAATTACTTCGAGATTTTAATTTAAATTCATTCACATTTTAGTAATCCTTAATACTAAAAATTAATTATTTATATAAATTAACAAAATTTTAATAATTTAAATTAAAATTAATACTATTTTTATAATTAGTCTGAGTTTTCCATATGGTAAAAGCATTTTCAATGGATTTTAAGTTCCAAAAAGGAAATATTAAGTTTTTATTCTGGTATAATTATTATTTTTTAAATAATAAATTAACTTTTATTGAACTATTTACATCCACAATGTAAAAAAGATCAATTTCTAAACAAATTCATATATAATGTGAAAGTTATTACCAAAATAATCAAAAATTATGACCAAAAGAGTAAATGTATTAATTAATTAAGCTATTTTTAGTCATACTTTAATTTAAATTCCTTCTCATTTTAGTAAACCTTAACAGAAATAAATCGTTAAGATAGAAATTAATAAAATCTAAATAAGTCAAATTTAAATTAATAAATTTTAGATTACCACTTTCATAATTAGTCTGAATTAAGCTATTTTGGGTAAGATTCAATTTAAATTCTTCCCCATTTTAGTAAACTTAATTACTTTCACCGTAAACAACAATATATAATAAATTGATTCTATAATTTAAGATGAAATATTTTCTAAAAATTTGATTAAAACTACTTTAAATTTAAGTTACTTTAACCCCATTGTGCTATTATACATAAAAACGAATGGTTCATTAGATTTTATGGGACCAAACCGTGTTTTTTTCCTTTCGCAACATTTTAAGCCAAAAGTAAAAATGAAATTTACGCGAACGTCAACCAGAATCCTTAAAATCGTAACGACGAAACTCTCGCAACGGGCAATAAATCGCCACGCACATTAGCGGGGCGTTAAATATTTCATTGACCGACCCAAAAAATGGCATATCATCACGCCTTAATCGAACCGCCCCGTACATAGAAAACGAACGACAAAAGACCCGAGCGTAACGTTCCATCGCGATCTCGACTTCACCGACGTGAAAAACGTCGGTGCGCATTTGTTTTTGCAAATTCCTCACGGTCGACGTGAGTATGTTTCAGATTGCACTTATTAACCGAACCGTTTTTACTCGCCAACGTTCCGTCAAAATTGATTTCGCGCTTTTCAGCTATTTTAATTCCGTTTTTGCGCTTAATTTTTGCCTTGCATAAATTTCGACGCGGGCTTGATTGAGTCGCACTCCCGAAGACGTTGAAGACCAAAGGCTAGTGCTGCCGTCGATGGTCGTCGATGCCATTGTGTCAGAGGCGATTTGTGAATCGAGCTGTTTTTGAAATTCCACCGGCCAATCGGGCGCTGGGTGCACGCATTGAAAAATCAACCGCCCGTCTCCAGATACGACGGCCATTCGTGTGCGGCGAAAAAATCGGCATAACTTGGCCACAAAAACGCTCACCAGAACCGGATCAAAAGTATTTACGCGGCCGGGAGCCGCAGCCCCGGCCTGAATCCACTCTGGAGGCCGCGGGGCGGCCTCCACTACGTCCCGATTTGAATACCGGTCATCAAAAACGGTCCGTCAGTGCGTACGACCGTCAATTAGCCCACACTTCAGAGGGAAGAGATTTCAACCAGTGCCAGACCTGGTGTTTTCAGGTGTACGTTTCAGGTCTCCGGTTTCAAAATGGCAGCTTTTACAGACACACACACGCGTGACGTGTCCATTCGTTTTCCCCCCATTCTATTGTTTCGCTTTGATCCGGTCTCGCGATTTTTATTTTCGCATCGGCAATGAGCAAGCAACATGGAGGCGAAGGGGGTTGGATTCATGGCGATTGGGCACGTTTTGTTTTTATTGGCCGGTCTTTCAGGTGGTTGATTGATGGCGAAGGGTTTTTTTTTCTTAGTGGCGTGGTACGCTTTCGTCGTCAAGGTTTTAGATATTTCGGTTCGGGAGACGTGATGAACATATTGTGGTGTTCCATCCTTATTTTGTTTATGTAATTAAGATTGGTTCCATATATTGTGAAGAGTTTACAGACAGGATGTGAAAAACTCTATTTTCATAATACATTGTTTAGTTTAAGATCATAAAACTTAATTGTTGGATGTAGGAAATTAACATGTTTTTATAAGCATGGATGTTAAACATTGTCTCTAGCTCTTCCCAAATTACTAATAATAAATATTGAAAATTAATAATTAAAAAAATGTCTGTCTAAAGGTGTGAACTGAGGTAAACTTTCTAATAAGAAGTGTTGAAAATTGGTAAACTGTTGGGTAATATAACTCTTCCTAGTTGCAGTGAAGTAGTAACCAAAATTTAAGTCAAAAGTTGATAAACGGTTGATCAACATGTACACACTAAGCCAAGTCATCTGATGTTCAACAGTTGCTCAGCAACGTTTGCTCAGTCTGTTTCCTTCTTCACAGACTTTATTTTTACATTGTTCAGTTCAAGTAGATAAATTTTAGTTGCATAACATAAGAAAGTATGGATTAAGGTTACTTTTATAAGAATGGATGTAAAATCTTCTTCACAACCCTTCAGTGAATTTGTGAATATGTCTAAGGTGGAAACTGAGGCAAATTTACTGATAAGAAGTGATGAAAATTGGCAAACTGTTGGGTAATATCGGTCTTCCTAGTTGCAGTGAAGAAGTAATCAAAATCTAAGTCAAAAGTTGATAAACTGTTGATCAACATGTTCACACTAAGCCAAGTTATCTGATGTTCAACAGTTGCTCAGCAACGTTTGCTCAGTCTGCTTCCTTCTTCACAGACTTTATTTATACATTGTTCAGTTCAAGCAGATAAATTTTAGTTGTATAACATAAGAAAGTATGGATTAAGGTTACTTTTATAAGAATGGATGTAAAATCTTCTTCACAACCCTTCAGTGAATTTGTGAATATGTTTAATGTGGAAACTGAGGCAAATTTACTGATAAGAAGTGATGAAAATTATCAAACTGTTGGGTAATATCGGTCTTCCTAGTTGCAGTGAAAAAGTAATCAAAATGTAAGTCAAAAGTTGATAAACTGTTGATCAACATGTACACACTAAGCCAAGTCATCTAATGTTCAACAGTTGCTCAGCAACGTTTGCTCAGTTTACTTCTTCACACACTTTATTTTTACATTGTTTAGTTTGAGAAGATAAATTTTAGTTGAAGAACATAAGAAAGTATGGATTAAGGTTACTTTTATAAGAATGGATGTAAAATCTTCTTCACAACCCTTCAGTGAATTTGTGAATATGTTTAATGTGGAAACTGAGGCAAATTTACTGATAAGAAGTGATGAAAATTAGCAAACAGTTGGGTAATATCTGTCTTCCTAGTTGCAGTGAAGAAGTAATCAAAATCTAAGTCAAAAGTTGATAAACTGTTGATCAACATGTTCACACTAAGCCAAGTTATCTGATGTTCAACAGTTGCTCAGCAACGTTTGCTCAGTCTGCTTCCTTCTTCACAGACTTTATTTATACATTGTTCAGTTCAAGCAGATAAATTTTAGATGTGTAACATAAGAAAGTATGGATTAAGGTTACTTTTATAAGAATGGATGTAAAATCTTCTTCACAACCCTTCAGTGAATTTGTGAATATGTCTAAGGTGGAAACTGAGGCAAATTTACTGATAAGAAGTGATGAAAATTGGCAAACTGTTGGGTAATATCGGTCTTCCTAGTTGCAGTGAAGAAGTAATCAAAATCTAAGTCAAAAATTGATAAACTGTTGATCAACATGTTCACACTAAGCCAAGTCATCTGATGTTCAACAGTTGCTCAGCAACGTTTGCTCAGTCTGCTTCCTTCTTCACAGACTTGATTTTTACATTGTTCAGTTCAAGCAGATAAATTTTATTTGTATAACATAAGAAAGTATGGATTAAGGTTACTTTTATAAGAATGGATGTAAAATCTTCTTCACAACCCTTCAGTGAATTTGTGAATATGTTTAATGTGGAAACTGAGGCAAATTTACTGATAAGAAGTGATGAAAATTAGCAAAGAGTTGGGTAATATCGGTTTTCCTAGTTGCAGTGAAGAAGTAATCAAAATCTAAGTCAAAAGTTGATAAACTGTTGATCAACATGTTCACACTAAGCCAAGTTATCTGATGTTCAACAGTTGCTCAGCAACGTTTGTTCAGTCTGCTTCCTTCGTCACAGACTTTATTTATACATTGTTCAGTTCAAGCAGATAAATTTTAGATGTGTAACATAAGAAAGTATGAATTAAGGTTACTTTTATAAGAATGGATGTAAAATCTTCTTCACAACCCTTCAGTGAATTTGTGAATATGTTTAATGTGGAAACTGAGGCAAATTTACTGATAAGAAGTGATGAAAATTAGCAAACTGTTGGGTAATATCGGTCTTCCTAGTTGCAGTGAAAAAGTAATCAAAATGTAAGTCAAAAGTTGATAAACTGTTGATCAATATGTTCACACTAAGCCAAGTCATCTGATGTTCAACAGTTTCTCAGCGTTTGCTCAGTCTGCCTCCTTCTTCACAGACTTTATTTTTACATTGTTCAGTTCAAGCAGATAAATTTTAGTTGTATAACATAAGAAAGTATGGATTAAGGTTACTTTTATAAGAATGGATGTAAAATCTTCTTCACAACCCTTCAGTGAATTTGTGAATATATTTAAGGTGGAAACTGAAGCAAATTTACTGATAAGAAGTGATGAAAATAGGCAAACTGTTGGATAATAACGATCATTATTATGTTCACCATAATGCTCAAGCATTTTGGCGACAAACATAGCTACTAACAAAGGAAGCAACAACCCACTTATAAAAATATAAACGTCCTCCTGCAAAAGAGCCTGGAGTGGCCCATAAAAGTAAAATTACTCGGAATTGTACCCGTCAGTAATCCGCATCACGTAATGGTTAATATCAAGCAATTTTTGACCATAAATAAGTCAGCCGACGTAATTGTCCGGCCGGTCTATGTGACGGGCCGCTAAAAATTTATGTCTCTATCAGCGTTACGAGGCGAATGAGGCCGCGGGACGCCGGGGGCCTCCAATAAAGTGTTGTTGACTTTACATAAGGTGCCCCCCGGGCGAATGGAGAGCGGGATAATCTCCAGCTTCCGGACCGAGACGGCCACACGAGCTCGACCATCGACGCAGGTCATTCTCACCAGCTCCGTCTCTTTCTAGAGCTCATCAACTGTTTTTTATTATTATTATTGTTATTTTTAATACTTAGTTGTGGTTTATTTTTGTTGGCTAAATTCTTTTGACATTAGACATTAGAAATAATTTATTAAAGCCCGAGCAAGGTATTACGGGGCCATAAAGCTGAGCCCTCTCATCTTATCTGGGAAAGATTAATAACCGCGCTCGAACGTCATTAACATTTGACAATTATTACCGGATTTATTAACTCGATTAATAAACCGCGCTACGTTTCAGATACAAGATAATGCGGCTCGGCAATTTACCACAACAAGGATAATTTCTCGGGCACGATTATTCAACCAGTTCGAAGAAGGCAAAAAAATAACTAATAATAAAACAAACATCGGCATAGATGAGTGAGCCGGCGATTTATTTAATATTTTCCCTGATGGTCATTAGATCCGAATCGATCTGGGTGCAATTAATGCGATGAGTTTCTGGTAGAAAATCTCTTGTCATATCCTGAATCAGTGGCTCTTCCTGCAGGCGTACCTCTTCGTCATTAGCTTAATTAGACGATACAGTTATCGTTTTATCTCCCATCGATGTTTACACAAGTATTTCAATCAACGGGCTGAAGCATCATCCTAATAGAGGCTGTGGTGATCAGAATTTTTCCTCTGAAGGTCTTAAACAATGCGTATTCTAACATACTTCAAATAGAAATCTAAACGTCAGTGTTTGTCATTCAAAAGTCATCATCACCAACATGTCAGATCCAGATAAGCCGTGCGGTGCCTTCAAGAAGGAGAAGAAGGGTTTGGAAGCGTTGCCGTTGCAGGAAACGCCGGTAGAATGTGAGTACGACATCATCCTGGGCTCCATCGTTGTGACCGAAGAAGGACGCTTCTACCACGTGCAAGGACTAAGACCGAAGGACGTGGAGATCATCGACAGGAGCAAGGAAGGAGGCACCGACAAGTGTCCGGATTCTTGTCCACCTAAACCAAATACATGCTAAATTGGAAATTTTAATAAAATGATGAGCACGGTTGAATTTTGATTTTTTTATTGATTTTTGTCTAAAGCCCAGAATTATTTTGTTCCTATAATCCTTTCAAATATATATATTACATAGGTTATATGAATTTTAAAGATTATGTGTATATTACTATCCAAAATTTTGAATTAAATTAAATTTGTAAAAAATAGACTTTCTAAATGGTATAAATTTTCTAACTTTCTAGATTTTATAGATTTTAAGGTCTTCATATTTTATGTTTTTTAAGATTCATAAATTATGTGGATATAGATTTCATAGATTATTTGTATTAAATAAAATTTTGAATTAAAAAGAATTTGTAGAAAACACAGATTTTTTAATTTCTGAAAATTCTATAAACTTTCTGATTTTGTGGACTTCAAAAATCCTGTATATTTTATAAATTATTCAGTTTATATGGGATATGAATTTCACATGGGGTTCATAGAATGTTACAAATTTCATGTATTTTATACATTATTTATGTTTTATTGACCAAAATTTTGAATTAAATAGAATCTATAGAAAACAGATTTTCTAAATGCTGAAAATTCTATAAACTTCACTTCACAAATTCACATATTTTATAAATTATTTATATTTTAATAACAAAAATTTTAAATTCAATAGAATGTGTAGAAAAGACAGATTTTTTAAATATTGTTCTATAAACTTTCTGATTTTATGGACACAGATTTATATATACTTCATAGAACTTTACAAATTTATATATTTCACATTCTGATAAATTCTATAAACTTCTCTATTTTATGGACTTAAATAATACATTGAATTCCTATATATTAAATGAATTTCATAGATTCTGTGAACTCAGATTTATATGGGCTTTATAGGACTTTACAAATGTTTGGATTTTCTAAATGTTGAAAATTCTATACGATCATTTTCCATACGATCAAAATCCATATAATCAAAATCCATACGATCATTTTCCATACGATTAAAATCTATACGATCAAAATCCATACGATCATTTTCCATACGATCAAAATCCATATGATCATTTTCCATACGATTAAAATCCATACGATCAATTTCCATTCAATTAAAATATATAGGATGAAATCCATAAGATTCAATTCATACTGATTAAATTACATAGTTTCACTTTAATAACTTTATGGATTTTTATTTTTTTTTACTAATACTAATTTCCTGAAAAATCATTTCTATACATTAAATGAATATTATAGATTTTATGGACTTCAAATAATTATATGGGTTTACAAATTTTATATATTTTATAGATTATTTACGTTTTGTTAACAAAAATTTTGAATTAAATAGAATTTGTAGAAAACACAGATTTTCTAAATGTTGAAAAATCTATAAATTTTCAAATTTTATGGGCTTTATATAACTATAAATCTTAAAAATTATTTAGTTTTCATAGATTATATGGATTTCATAGATTTTATAGATATGACAGATTTATATAAATTATTAAATTTCTATACATTAAACGAATTTTATAGGTTTTATGGAATTCACAGATTTATATGGGTTTACAAATTTTATATGTTTATAGATTATTTACGTTTTATTAACCAAAATTTTGAATTAAATAAAATATGTAGAAAACACAGATTTTCTATATGTCAGATAATCTATATATTTTATAAATTTTTAAATTTCTGTAGATTAAATGGATTTTATAGATTTTGATGGGTTTACATATATTATATATTTTATAGATTATTTATATTTTAATAACAAAAATTTTGAAATAAATAGAATTTGTAGAAAACACTTTTTTTTCTAAATACTGAAAATTGTATAAACATATATTCAATTTATTTAAGAATTTTAAATCTTTATATGGGTTTCATAGATTTTATGGACTTCACAGATATATATGAATTTCAGAGAACTTTACAAATATATATATTTTATAGATTGTTTATAGTTTATTATCCAAAATTTTGAATTAAATAGAATTTTGTGGGAAACACAGATTTTTTCAATGCTGAAAATCATATAATTTTCCTGATTTTATGGATTTAATTAATAAATATTAATACTATATATTAAATGGATTTTATAGATTTTATGGACTCCTCGTAGTCTTATCTATCAAAAAAAAATGATATATTTGAATGTATGAATAAAACGATGAACACGGTTGGGTGTAGTTTTATTTACAATTAGTACATTTAGACTAATCGACTTAAACTGTTTGGACACGTGCCCCCCCGGTGGCTTCGTTAGCCCTTTTTAATGCCTCAGGAATTTCTTTTCCCGTAATTACGATAAATTCGTTGGCATCGGGCCCCCGCAAATATATCATATACATTTTCAATTAATTCGGGAACAAATAGCCGGGGTCCTTTAACGCGATTACATCCTCCAGATCGAGATATCAAGGAGCGATTAATTTATCCGGCCGGCCGTCGGATTAATCCGGGCCAAAAGGGAAACGGGAACGAGATCGGAAAATCAAATCTAGCAATTAGAATACGGGACGGCGAGTGGTCAGTCGGCATAAATCACACTGTTGTTTTCTTACGTCGTCCAGATAACGTTTACTAATTAAATGTTCTTGTCCTGTTTATTTACGGCCACCCCTTTTGGTGCGCGACCACGTCATAATTCACACACACACAACCGCCGCCGAGGCACCCCCAATCTCTCGTGCATTCGTACATTTACCAGGGACAAATTTACTGTGCGCTTATCTAACGCTCTACTATTATTAAATTTCAAACGTATCTAAGACGCTTCCGAAACACCATTGTTCCAGCCGAGTATTTATCACGCCAAAAAAGCAACAGCCCGAGCTTAGCTAATATTAACACATTAAATATGCTTAAGAACCGTTTATGTGTTTTATATGAATAATTTATGTGTATTTACTGGATATAAATCGGCATGTTTTGAACGGACGATCGACGATTTTTTTCATATTTAACCACTGATTATCTGCATCTCTTATAGATTCATTGCGATCGAAAGCTATCATCTTCACTCTCCATTGACTGCGATAATGGTCGGCTGAAATTCCAGCAGATGGTACGGCCGATAATTGGGTGAGTACCGACCTGAATTGTGCATGAGGATGAGTACTAGATGCACTAAAATTTTATGGTCGTACTTTTGCTTTAGGTGTTTTTTAAATTTTTGACGCATGGGTTTCATGTTTTCTTTCACTTTTACTTTTTTTTAACATAGCAATTCCTTATATCATTCACATTTAATTACATACAATTTAGTATTTTTTTAACATACCTCATTAAATGGTTAAATTAATATTTTTATTTTTTGGTATTGTTTCAGGAGACGGTACCATCGATAATTGGGTGAGTACTTCTAATTTTGCCTGAAGATAAGTACTGACTATACTTTTGCTATATGTTTCTTTTAAATTTATAAAAATACTTATTTTGAAAACAAATCTCCTTATCATATACATTTTATGGATTATTTAATTATTCAATAACTAAAATTTTGATTATTTGGAATTTATACATTACATATATATATATATATATATATATATATATATATATATATATATATATATATATATATATTTTATTTAAATTTTAATAACTAATCTTTTGAATCAGATATATAAAATTTATGAATTCTACAGATTTTATAGACTTCATAGATTTTATGGACTTTGTAGATTTATAATGGCCCCGTATATATTTTATGTATTATTTAAATTTTAATAACTAAACCTTTCAAATAAATAGAATGTTTACATTTTTTTATTAGGCAAAATGTCGAACAACAAAAATTATAGAATATACAGATTGTGTAAAAAAATTTAGATTTTATAGACTTATATGGAGTTTTATATAGACTTAATAGATTTGATTTTGAATTTTTTTAAAGATTTTCTAGAAATTTTATAAAGACATTAAAAATTTCAAAAATTCTAATTTTTTTTTAAGTTCTATAAATTATATGGACTTCACGGACTTAGACTTTGTAGATTTTATACATTAATTATATATTTTCTTACATAAAATATTTTAATAGAATTTAAGGAAATCTCAAACTTTTTAAATAGTAAAAATTACATAAATTTTATATAATTTATAGGCTTCATATTCATTATATAAACACTTTAGCATTTTATATATTTTATAAACACTAAAAATACTATAGTTTATATGGATACATTTTTTGAACATCATAGATTTTATGGAATTTGTAGATTATGTGGACAAATTGTGTATATTTTATGGACTTCTTCTATAGATTAAACTGATTATAATGGCTTCATACATTATATGGACTTAAGGTTATGAACTTCATAAAATTTTATAAAGCTATTACATTTTAACGATGTTTTAAATAATATGGACTTCATAGATTTTATGGAATATATTGGTTTCTTCGAATTTTATAATATATTTTCGGCACTTATATAAATATTAATATTTTTTTTTTACATTTAATAAATTAAATTATATAGATTTCACATATCTTATGGATAGAATTTTAAAAATTTATAGATTTTAAATTGTATTGTATTGTATATTTTTTAAGTTCTTTAACTTCTATAGATTATATAGATTAAATGGATTTTACAGAATTTATATATTATATATTATTATATTTTTCATCGAATTCCTTACGTTTTATACACATTTTTTGATATACATATTCTATAGATTTTATAAATTGAATGGACTTCATAGATTTTATGGAATTTATTGTTTATATAGGTTTCATCTAATTTTATATATTTTCAGCACTTAATAGATAGATATTAATATGTTGTTCACATTCTATAAATTATTTAGACTTCATAAATTTTATGGACAGAATTTTATATAGTATTATATTTTATTCTATTTTTTATCGAATTTAATTTAATGTATTTTACAATTTCTTTATATTCTATAAATTATATTAGTTTTACGAATTTTACTGATTTCATAGTATCTTATAAATTTTGTAGATTTTATGGACAATAGAATTTTACAATTACTACTTTATTAATAAAAATTTTAAATTGAAATAGAATTTATAGAAGACACTGACTTTTTAAATAGTAAATTTTCTGATTTTATGGAATTTATTGTTTATATAGGTTTCATCTAATTTTATATATTTTCAGCACTCGATGGATATTAATATTTTGTTCACATTCTATAAATTATTTGGACTTCATAAATTTTATGGGCAGAATTTTATATAGTATTTTATTTTATTCTATTTTTTATCGAATTTGTTAAATATTTTACAAATTCTTTATATTCTATAAATTGGTTTTACGAATTTTATTGACTTCATAGTATCTTACAAATTTTATAGATTTTATGGACAATAGAATTTTACAATTACTACTTTATTAACAAAAATTTTAAATTGAAATAGAATTTATAGAAGACAATAACTTTTTAAATAGTAAATTTTCTGATTTTATGGATTTATAGATTTCAGAGATACTCTATATTTTTTAGATTATATAATTATTTATATTTTTTAAGGGTTTTGTTGCATTCAATTCTATTAATTGTAAATTTATTCTGTAATTTAACATCTTAAAAGTTGTTAATTTCAGATTTCTCAAATTTAGTCTGAGCCACGCTAATGAACAATTAACAACGTCGTTCGTCGGAGGATAACGACCAGTCGCACAAGAGCACTAATTCCTTATTTATGAACGGCAGGCGGTCCGTGTCGTCGTCCCGGCACGCCGTTAAATAATCCGTAAAACATAACCGACCCCGAAAGGATAATTTTCATGGAGGAGGGGGCACGGGGGGTGATTCGGTGCGTACGACCAGGATGCGATAATTCTTTTTTCGTCCGGCGTGTCGGCACTGTTTTCGGCCGAGCGTCGCGACGCCGCTACGAAAGCGGGGGAGGAAGCCGGGCGGCCGTTTCGCCGATCTAGATCCCATTTACGGAGTGTATAAATTTTTCGACTGCCTAACTCGCAAGGTCCCATTCGACAGGATCAAGATCGCATCCTGTTTTTTTCCAGCACTATCTGTCGCATACATATAAATGACAACGTTTTGTTTTTGCTTTCTTTTACGTTAAGGGAATGAAATTTAGTGTGCGGAGGTGGACGGACGGAATTCTCACCTGTCTGTCGTGTTTTCGAGATGTTATCGATAGGAAACGATCTAAATTAATGTTGGACGTAATAAAAGTCGAATGAATAATGAAGCTGTATCTATTCCTTGATTTGTTTAATCGGTTCCAATTAACCAAACGCGGAGGAAATGATTCGCGTTAATGAGCTGAGCGAAAACAGGTGCAAATCAAAACAACCAAATCAATTAACGAGGCAACATTTATACTTTCAATTAATAATATTTTTATAAATTCCGTAAATCCTATAAATTCCATAATTTCTATAAATTTCATATTTTCCATAAATTCCACAAATTCTATAAATTTCATATTTTCCATAAATTCCATAAATTCCATAAATTCCATAAATTCCATAAATTCCATAAATAAATTCCTTAAATTCCATAAATTCCATAAATACCATAAATTCCATAAATTCCACAAATTCCATAAATTCCATAAATTTCATAAATTCCATAAATTTCATAAATCCCATAAATAAATTCCTTAAATTCCATAAATTCCATAAATTCCATAAATTCCATAAATTCCATAAATTCCATAAATTCCACAAATTCCATAAATTCCATAAATTTCATAAATAAATTCCTTAAATTCCATAAATTCCATAAATACCATAAATTCCATAAATTCCATAAATTCCATAAATTCCACAAATTCCATAAATTCCATAAATTTCATAAATCCCATAAATAAATTCCTTAAATTCCATAAATTCCATAAATTCCATAAATTCCATAAATTCCATAAATTCCATAAATTCCATAAATTCCATAAATTCCATAAATTCCATAAATTCCATAAATTCCATAAATACCATAAATTCCATAAATTCCATAAATTCCATAAATTCCATAAATTCCATAAATTTCATAAATTCCATAAATTCCATAAATTTTATAAATTCCGTAAATTCCATAAATTCTATAAATTCCACAATTTCTAAAATTATGTATTATCCATACATTCCATAATTTGTATAAATTTCATAAATTCTATAATTTCCAAAATTTCTATAAATTTCATATTTTCCTTAAATTCCACAAAATCCGTAAATTCCGTAATTTTTATAAATTTTACAAATTCTACAATTCATTTAAATATCATAAGTACCATAAATTCCATATATTCTATAAATTCTATATTTTCCATACATTCCATAATTCGTATAAAGTTCATAAATTCTATAATTTCCAGAGTTTCTATAAATTCCACAAATTCCATAAATTCCATAAATATTTTAAATTCCATAAATTCTCTATAATCTATAAATTCTCTATTTTTCATTTATTCCATAATTCGTATAAATTATAAAAATTGTATAATTTCCACAATTTCTATAAATTTCAAAATGGAATTATGGTTATATAAATTCTATAAATTCCATATATTCTATAATTTCTCTAAATTCCATAAATTCTATAAAATTATAAAATCTATAAAATTTATAAAATCTATAAAATCTATAAAATCTATAAAATCTATAAAATCTATAAAATCTATAAAATCTATAAAATCTATAAAATCTATAAAATCTATAAAATCTATAAAATCTATAAAATCTATAAAATCTATAAAATCTATAAAATCTATAAAATCTATAAAATCTATAAAATCTATAAAATCTGTAAAATCTATAAAATCTATAAAATCTATAAAATCTATAAAATCTATAAAATCTATAAAATCTATAAAATCTATAAAATCTATAAAATCTATAAAATCTATAAAATCTATAAAATCTATAAAATCTATAAAATCTATAAAATCTATAAAATCTATAAAATCTATAAAATCTATAAAATCTATAAAATCTATAAAATCTATAAAATCTATAAAATCTATAAAATCTATAAAATCTATAAAATCTATAAAATCTATAAAATCTATAAAATCTATAAAATCTATAAAATCTATAAAATCTATAAAATCTATAAAATCTATAAAATCTATAAAATCTATAAAATCTATAAAATCTATAAAATCTATAAAATCTATAAAATCTATAAAATCTATAAAATCTATAAAATCTATAAAATCTATAAAATCTATAAAATCTATAAAATCTATAAAATCTATAAAATCTATAAAATCTATAAAATCTATAAAATCTATAAAATCTATAAAATCTATAAAATCTATAAAATCTATAAAATCTATAAAATCTATAAAATCTATAAAATCTATAAAATCTATAAAATCTATAAAATCTATAAAATCTTTAAAATCTATAAAATCTATAAAATCTATAAAATCTATAAAATCTATAAAATCTATAAAATCTATAAAATCTATAAAATCTATAAAATCGATTAAATTTATGAAATATATAAAATCTATAAAATTTATGAAATATATAAAATCTTTAAATTCCATAAAATCCTATAAAGTCTATAAATCTATAAAATCCATAAATTCTGTAAATTCCATAAATCCTATAAATTCCATACATCCGATAAATTCTATATGTTAAAGAAGTTCCATAATTCCTATAAATTTCATAAATTCTATAATTTTCATAATTTCTATAAATTCAATAAGTACCATAAATTACCACACACTACCACTGCACTACCACTACACTGCCACTACCACTGCCACTACCACTACCACTACCACAAATTACCTTTACCATTACCATTATTATTATTATTATTATTAATACTATTTTGCTAGAAATTAATTATTGTTTTATAATAATGATAATTTTTTAAATTATCATGTAAGGTTTCCAAATATATAAAATCTTTAAATTCCATAAAATCCTATAAAGTCTATAAATCTATAAAATCCATAAATTCTGTAAATTCCATAAATCCTATAAATTCCATACATCCGATAAATTCTATATTTTAAAGAAGTTTCATAATTTCTATAAATTTCATAAATTCTATAATTTTCATAATTTCTATAAATTCTATAAGTACCATAAGTTCTATTATAATTTCCATGTTTTTCATAAATTCCATAAAATCGTTAAAAATCTCTAAAATCTATAAGATCTGTTTAATTTGTCGTTGGTAAGTAAAGTAGCGTTTATCGTCAAGAAAACGACGATGTTAAGTGGTCACTAGCGTGGTGGAGACTAATCTTTAGAAATCTGATAATAACAACGTATAAAATATTTAAATACAGAATAAATTTCTAACTATTTAATAGTGTGTGATGTAAAAATGTTTAAAAAACCGTAATAATGCAGAGAATGCGAGTCGGTCACAACATAACGATGTTAAACTAATTATTTTACATTGTGGTTTGATTGCTGAACACATTTTATGTTAATCAGACATTGTAACGCGGATCGTTAAATGCATAAACGTTTACAGAAGCCGGTAACAACAATTCGAAATATAATAACAGGTAGTAAACTGGTAAAGATACCAATCAAGACGGGGAGAGCCAACGACCAAATAAACACGAAAGAAAAAAAAAAGACGGGCGTAACAACGCGTTGTTTACATATGTACGTTTCGAAATCGACGCGGTCCCGTCATGCGACGGCCGTCCCGGGTCCTTTCGTGAATGAAATCTCCATGCGACCTTGGTCGGAATCACGGTAGCCGTAATTACGTCCCCGGAGTGCATGTTCCGAGAATGAACCTCACCTCGTGCATACGAAACGAGAGCAAAACAAAAAACAAGACGAAAACAAAAAAAAAAAAAATAAAATGAACGGCGAGGAGGCGAAGACCGGCAGCAGAAGCGGCAGCAGCGTCAGCATCATCAGCAGTCCTTAAAATCGATTCAAACGAGAGACACGCTAAAACATCATTACCGCAATTACCCCCTCGCACGTCGCCCCGGACCGGTCCGAGACGATCTCTCATCTTCCCCCGGTTTATCTTGACTTATCTCACGGCGACCTGCATCGGCGGACACAAATTACCGGTGCCTCTTCGTTCGCTCGTTGCTCTCCTTTAAATCGCATCGCAGGCCACTACTGTATTAATATCGCCTCCGGCACGCCGTTGCGGTCGGTATTAAAATGTGATTTGGGGTTTTCCGGTGGTATGTTGATAATAAGACATTCTAATAAGTGATGTTGTTTTGAAATGTACATAATACACATTCATATAATTTATTATAGTAGTAGATCTGTAAAAACTGTAGAATCTATCACAGAAATTCAAGGAATCCACAAAGTATTGAAAATTTATAAAATAATAAACATTATTAAGAATATACACATATAAAAACTATAATAATTAAATCTATAAAACCTAAAAAATCTCTAAATCCATAAAATCCATAACATCAGATTTATAATCAGAAAACCCATAAAAAATTTATTGTATAACCTCTATAAGGTCTCTAAAAAATATTTATAAAATATATAAAATTTCTCTAAATCTCTAAAATCTTTTTCACTCCCTTTAAAAACTATAAAATCTCATATCTAAAATAAATATATATATATAAATATGTATAGAATCTCTATGAATCTCTGTAGAACCTATAAAATCTTTATAAATATTTTATAAAATCTCTAAAAATCTATAAATTCTTTATAAAATCTCTATACAATTTTAATAAAATCTCATCTCTATAAAATTTTAATAAAATCTCAATGACATCTATAAAGACTCGAAATAATATTTATAAAATCCTATAAGAAAATCTATAAACTTTCTATAAAGTCTCCATAAAATCTCTATAGTCACTATAAAGTTTCTATAAAATCTTTATAAAATTTGTATAAAGTTTGTATAAAATCTCAATAAAATATCATTTCTATAAAATTTCTACAAAATCTCTATAAAAACTTAATAAAAACTTTGTAAACCTCTATAAAATTTGTATGAATCTCTATAAAATCTCTATAGAACCTATAAAATATATATAAAATCTATAAAATCTTTATAAACTATTTATAAAATCTATATAAAATTTCTCTATATCTCTATAAAATCTCTATATAGTCACAAAATCTATAAAGATTTTATAAACTCTGTATAATGTCACAAAATCTATAAATATTTCTATAAAATTTTTGTAAAACCTCATCGGTATAAAATATTTATAAAAACTGCCACTGCACTACCACTGCACTACCAATGCACTACCACTGAACTACCACTACACTACCACTCCACTACCACTACATTGCCACTACACTACCACTACACTGCCACTACACTACCACTACCACTACCACTACCACTACCACTACACTACCACCACCACTACCACTACCACTACCACTACTACTACACTGCCACTACACTACTACTACCACTACCTCTACCACTACACTGCCACTACACTACTACTACACTACCACTGCACTACCACTACACTGCCATTACATTACCACTACCATAACCACTACCACTACCACTACACTACCACTACACTACCACACACTACCACTGCACTACCACACACTACCACTGCACTACCACTACACTGCCACTACCACTACCACTACCACAAATTACCTTTACCATTACCATTATTATTATTATTATTATTATTATTATTATTATTATTATTATTAATACTATTTTGCTAGAAATTAATAATTGTTTTATAATAATGATAATTTTTTAAATTATCATGTAAGGTTTCCAATTTTCCAAAAACTTTGGTATAGGTGAGACTGATATGCGGCATATTTGTCTATTTGTGTATAATTCTATTCATAATTTTAACAGTATTTAAAATCCCCACGATCACTACGAATGCCACTACCACTACCAATACCACTACCACTACATTACCACTGCACTACCTCTGCACTACCACTACACTACCACTGCACTACCACTACACTGCCACTACACTATAAATTTAGAGATTTATAAAAATTAAAAAAGGAAAAATTTTAGAGAAACAGAACAAAAAATTTATACATATTTATAAAATCTGTACAAATCTCTATAAATTTTTTGTTCTGTTTCTCTAAAATCTCTTTTGTTTTAAATCTCTATAAATTATCTCTAAATCTATATAAAATATGTGTATTTTCTATTTAATAATTATTTTTTTTTAATTATTAAATCGCAATAAAATTTATACTCTATAGAATCTCTATATAAAAATATATATAAAAAATAATATCTCTATAAAATATATAAATCTCTATAAAATCTCTATAAATCTCCATAAAATCTACATAAAATCTCTCTAGCATTTCTTTACAAAGTTTTTATAGATATTTATAAAATCTTTATAAATTTCTATAAATTTTTTGTACTATTTTTTAAAATTCCTTTTTTTAAATCTTTATAAAATCTCTATTTAAAATCTGTATAAAATCTTTTTAAAATATCTATACAATTTCTATAAATCTCTACTAAATCACTATCAAATTCCTATATATCTTTATAAAATCTCTTTATCTCAGTGATTCACCAAGTGTTTATAACATTTTATGTATGTTATTTATAAACTAAACCGCAGTTTGAAAAAACCCTGACATATAAAATATATTAAGTTTATAAAATCTTGTAAAAAAGTCTGAGTTCTTAAGCTTACTCAGATTTTGTTCACGCGCGTCCAAAAAATGATAACGACAATTGAAACAAATCATTGAATATCAAGTAAAAATAGTCAAAGATCGTGTACACACACGACTTAAATAAATTTGTCGACACAACAAAAACGGCTTTGGCACGAAAGTGGATTTGTTAGATTTGTCAATTGAATAGATTCCGTCGTTTGTGCGGACGTGGAGATGTGGGGACCCGGGCCTGGTCCGCAGTTGATTTACGGCAACAAATCTGGACAAACATGTCTTGAGGGGATGTCCGCACGGCCCTCGTTTATCATCCCCTGACCGTTTTAACGCTCCCATAATATCCAATAAGTGTGTGAAATATGAAAATTTTATATAAGACGACCGAAAAAGGAGCGTGCTGTAAATCTAGTGGGAAAGATTTATGGTCATAAGTCTCAACACGTTTTTATTTTATTTATTGTGGCCGAGTGCGATCGTTAAACAATTTAAATGTCTTTACAAACTGAACAGAAGAATACTTCCAAGTACTTTAGAAAAGATGGTGGGACGTTTAGATTATTACTGAAGTTCTAAGACTTTTTTTGACATAGTTGGGGAGTTAAATATGGATTTTGGATCAGAGACATCTTGGTGAAATTTAATAATTACTTTAATTACAGTTACAAGACTAATTAGGAAGTTGTTCCATAGATATTTCCATTAATGAGCAGTTTTATTAGTTCAATCCTTCAACCAAATTTTAACTTTCAAAATTAGTAACTTCTAGATTACCACTGAAATTTTAAGAGATATTTGGAGACACTTAAGAAATTAAATATGAATTTTGGATCAGAGATAACTTGGTGAAATTTAATAATTACTCTAATTACAGTTACAAGACTAATTAGGAAGTTGTTCCATTGATATTTCTATTAATGAGCAGTTTTATCAGTTCAATCCTTCAACTAAATTTTAACTTTCAAAATTAGTAACTTCTAGATTACCACTGAAATTTTAAGAGATATTTGGAGACACTTAAGAAGTTAAATATGAATTTTGGATCAGAGATAACTTGGTGAAATTTAATAATTTCTCTAATTACAGTTACAAGACTAATTAGGAAGTTGTTCCATTGATATTTCTATTAATGAGCAGTTTTATCAGTTCAATCCTTCAACTAAATTTTAACTTTCAAAATTAGTAACTTCTAAATTACCATTGTAATTTTAAGAGATATTTGGAGACATTTGAGAAGTTACATGTGGATTTACATTATAAAAAACTTGGTGGAATTTAATAATTACTCTAATTACAGTTACAAGACTAATTAAGAAGTTGTTCCATTGATATTTTTATTAATGAGCAGTTTTAATAGTTCAATCCTTCAACTAAATTTTAACTTTCAAAATTAGTAACTTCTAGATTACCACTGAAATTTTAAGAGATATTTGGAGATATTTGAGAAGTTAAATATAGATTTTAGATCAGAGATAACTTGGTGGAATTTAATAATTACTTTAATTACAGTTAAAAGACTAATTAGGAAGTTGTTCCATTGATATTTCTATTAATGAGCAGTTTTATCAGTTCAATCCTTCAACTAAATTTTAACTTCAAAATTAGTAACTTCTAAATTACGACTGAAATTTTAAGAGATATTTGGAGAGATTTGAGAAGTTAAATATGTATTTTAGATCAGAGATAACTTGGTGAAATTTAATAATTACTCTAATTACAGTTACAAGACTAATTAGGAAGTTGTTTCATTGATGTTTCTATTAATGAGCTGTTTAATTAGTTCAATCCTTCAACTAAATTTTAACTTTCAAAATTAGTCACTTCTAGATTACCACTGAAATTGTGCGAGATATTTGGAGACATTTAAGAAGTTAAATATGGATTTTAGATCAGAGATAACTTGGTGGAATTTAATAATTACTCTAATTACAGTTACAAGACTAATTAGAAAGTTGTTTCATTGATATTAATTGATAAACTTGTAATAGTTAATAATGTCAATGGATGAAATTTCTAATTAAGTTTGTAATTATAAGTTAATTATTATACCTTGTCACAGTGTTTCTAGCTAAACAACAGTTGAACAATGTAACTGTCTTGTTTAATCTCCTCTAATAATGTTAACTGTAAATTATAAAACAAATTTTTGAAACAGCTATGTTCAATGAAACTGTCTACGTAACACTGAACACATTTTTATCCTAATCGCATTATCCGAAAAGTAATTAGCGTCCTCCTTCGGGGGAACGAAGCCAATCGTCGAAAATGATTCGGTGTTTCTGCTAATGATTTCCCTCATTTTCCGACAACCATCGCCAACAATCTATCAACACGAGAAGCGAAAATTTTTGGGGAAAAACCGTTCAAGAAACTAATTAAATGATCGGCCGGTGCAAGATCGAATTTAATTAACCAGGTAATCAGGATTCGGAGGCGTTTAATAAAATAAATGCGTCCGTGGGACGGGCCGAGAACTAATTATTTCATTTATAACCCGGAGGATAATGATTGAGCTATTGTGGAGTAAAGAATTGCCGTCGATGGGGCCTTAGGTTAAATTAACAGGCCCCATCGTCTACAACTTGAGTATCTTCCCAATTCACTAATTTACCTCAGTTTTCTTTATGTTTTTTAGGTCCCTTATGTGTGTAAAAAGTAAAATAAACATTCAGGAAGTACTGAAAGATTAAGACGACCAAAGCGACGTCCTTAAAATTGGCCGGGACTGTCCGCAGAGGGTCCGCAGGCCCGGAATTAATGAAGTGGCCGGCGGACCGCAAGGGACCATGGCAAATTTAAACAAATTGACCCGACTCATACATTCAATTATTTAAAATTAGATTTTTTTCGGACACCGGCCACTATGTTTATTTTGCGTCCGGCCCGCTTCATCTGTTCCACAAGAGCCCGTCCCGTTGTTTTGCTTTTGTTCCGTCCGTTTCAATATTATTTTTTACGGTTTCGTTTCGTGCGGTGGCCACTAAAACGCGGCAGCAATCACAGTTAATTAGAAAATAATGATGGTGTTCTTGTTTTAAAAGGATGCACTGGAACGACTGTGAAGTCTCTGTCATTCCACGGTCGAATGGGAACGATTCTCGATACTTGAATATTCATGCAACCACTTTAAAATTACTTATTACGTTCATCGGATTGCGCACGTTAATGTTTTACCAATAACTCTTCGCTCCGTCCTGTTTAGTCATAAAATATGTGTTTATTTTGTTTCGTTTCCTTCCATGTGTTTATCCGAATATCTAGTATTGTTTCCGAAACAGCAAAGTTGCATATAGACACGGAGATTTATGTGCCCGACGCTGTTTAAAATGCAGGAGCTGCGTCGTGCCACCCCCCGATCCGTATTCTTGAGGGGTGTGATGGAGAGTGGTGGAGGAGAGGAGCCGGGGAGGGCGTGCAAGAGGCCAAGAATGCTACTGGCATGACATTAATCTATATGAATTAAGATGAAACGCTCCCGCTCTCCACATCATTATAATAACATTTAAGGATTTCTCTCCCCGGCTTTTCTCCAGCATTGGGGATTATTCTTTGTTCAGTTTACAAACACTTTTAAATTGTTTAACGATTTTATTTGGTTACAATGAGTAAAGTAAAAACGTGTCGGGATTTATGACCATAAATCTTTTTGGTACAAATACAACACGATCTTTTTCGGTGGTCTATCTTAATATTCTTATTTTATTAAAAAAGTAATTGAGTTCCTCAACTAAATTTTTATTTTCAAAATTAGTAATATCTAAATTAACAACTGAAATTTTGAGACATTTTTGGGGACAGTTGAGAACTTAAATTTAAATCTTTTTACACTAATTACAGTTTAAGGTTGTTTTATTGATATTTCTATTAATGATCAATTTTATTATTTCAATCCTTCAACCAAATTTTAACTTTCAAAATTAATAACTTCAAGAATTATCACTGAAATTTTAAAAGATATTTGGAGACATTTGAGAAGTTAAGTATGGATTTTAGATCAGAGATAACTTGATGGAATTTAATAATTACTCTAATTACAGTTGCAAGACTATTTAAGAAGTTGTTCCATTGATATTTCTATTAATGAGCAGTTTTATTAGTTCAATCCTTCATCTAAATTTTAACTTTCAAAATTAGTAACTTCTAGATTACCACTGAAATTTTAAGAGATATTTGGAGACATTTGAGAAGTTTAATATGGATTTTAGATCAGAGAAAACTGGTGGAATTTAATAATTACTCTAATTAAAGTTATAAGACTAATTAAAAAGTTGTTCCATTGATATTTCTATTAATGAGCAGTTTTATTAGTTCAATCCTTCAACTACTTTTTAACTTTCAAAATTAGTAACTTCTGGATTACCACTGAAATTTTAAGAGATATTTGGAGACATTTGAGAAGTTTAATATGTATTTTAGATCAGAGATAACTCGATGGAATTTAATAATTACTCTTATTACAGTTACAAAACTAATTAAGAAGTTGTTCCATTGATATTTCTATTAATGAGCAGTTTTATTAGTTAAATCCTTCAACCACTTTTTAACTTTCAAAATTAGTAACTTCTGGATTACTACTGAAATTTTAAGAGATATTTGGAGACATTTGAGAAGTTAAATATGGATTTTAGATCAGAGGTAACTTGGTGGAATTTAATAATTACTCTAATTTCAGTTACAAGAGTAATTAAGAATTTGTTCCATTGATATTTCTATTAATGAGCAGTTTTATTAGTTCAATCCTTCAACCAAATTTTAACTTTCAAAATTAGTAACTTCTAGATTACCACTGAAATTTTAAGAGATATTTGGAAGTTAAATATGGATTTTAGATCAAAGATAAGATAGAATTTAGTAATTAATCTAATTACAGTTACAAGACTAATTAGGATGTTGCTTCATTTATATTTCCAAAAATGAGCAGTTTTATTAGTTCAATTCTTCAACTAAATTTTATTTTTTAAAATTAGTAACTTATAGATCATCACTGAAATTTTAAATCAAATTTGGAGACATCATATAAAACTTGGTGGAATTTAATAATTACTCTAATTATAATTACAAGACTAATTAGGAAGTTGTTTCACTGATATTTCTATTAATGAGCACGTTTATTAGTTCAATAGTTCAACTAAATTTTAATTTTCAAAATAAGTATTGAAGTTTTAAGAGAATTAAATTATGATACATAGTTGAGAGTTGTTGAGTTATCAGTTTAATCCTTTAATTTGTCAGGACTCTTAACTTTTTAATTACTACTTAAATTTTGAAAATTTTATTATCTATTGATTATGGATGGCTAACAACAACTTAAAGGCAGTTTATTAGCTTGTCCATCAGTGACATAACAATTCCTTGTGAAAATCCCTGAAAAATGTATCAGCAAAGAAAACGTCTTCGCCCCCTAATACGTTTTTTCCTCTGGCATCTAATGCATCGCGGTGTACACAATGCCGGGCGATAAGATAAAATGCGCCGATGATCATTAGTCTTGCAGTATCTGCCCGATTTTTCTGGGCAAAAAGTCGCTGATGGTTTTTCGGGGACGTCACAGTGTCACAATGGATGTCCCGCAGCGGTCAACGGTGTGTTTCGTTCGTATTTTTCAGCGTCAAGTCGAGGCGCCGCGACGTCTGATAAAGGGGGACGCGACGAAAATGTTCGGCCGCTAATTAGCCTTTGTGTCTTTCTTGCACAATATTCAAGGGGTGATTATATCGATTAGCGACAACGTGACCCAGTTACAAACCTTCAGATGAAGGGTAAACCTCTTAAGTAAATAGTTAATGAAGTACCGAAAAGGGATTTACGTTTGTCTTACACTCGTCCCCTTTCAAGAAAAACAAAAACATCTCAGCCCCCGTCTCCGGAACCCTTTTCCACATCACACGACACGCGAAACACATCGGCGCATTTAATTCATCAAATTCATTATCGCCCATTATCCGAACGACTTTTGTGTGCGGCAAGTCGTCCATAAAGAACAACGGACGATGCCGTTTCCTTGTTTGTCATCCGGTTTTGTGCGGGCGAGACGGAGAAATGAATTGGGCAAACTGAAAATGGTAACAAATTGGTCTAATGTTCGGATGAGCCGGGGGGAGAGAAAACGACACGACTGTCGGCTCGAAGGGGGAATGAAGAAATGAATCCCGCTGTCTCTTCTGATGTTATCAATAACGTGTGACGTGTGCACGCTCTCGGTCATAACTCTAATGACAGTTATTTGCATCGAACAACCGAATTACTTTCCAAATTGCCAAATGCCATCAGTTTTTATGGGGTGACTATCTTGATCATCTTTTAAATCTCTTGATTATTAGTAGCGTTTAAAATCCTTTTAAAATACTTAACTGTTGCTGGATAAATTAATTGTTAAAATTATTGAAATTCCCTGTTCTTTTCTAATTTAAAAAATTTTTGAATATTGTCATAAATTTGTCAAAAATTATTCTGTAATACATTTTAATTATTTAGTGAATAATTATTGATAATAATAAAAATCTGTTGCAATATATAATATTACTATTTGAAATGACTGCTTTTAAGTAATTATTAATATTAATACAATATCAGTAATTCTAAATATATTATAAAAATTAGAAATGTTTACTCAAGTTATGATTTAAATAAGTTACAAAATAACTGTACCCTCACCCTTATTTCTCTCAGCCATCTCTAATAATCTCAGAAGTAATCTAAATATTGCTAAATTTGAAAATTAAAATTTAGTTGAAGGATTAAACTAATAAAATTGCTCATTAATAGAAATATCAGTGAAATAACTTCCTAATTAGTCTTGTAACTGTAATTAGAGTAATTATTAAATTCCACCATCTAATCTAAAATACATATTTAACTTCTCAAATGTCTCCAAATATCTCTTAAAATTTCAGTGGTAATCTAGAAGTTACTAATTTTGAAAGTTAAAATTTAATTGAAGGATTGGACTGATAAATCTGCTCATTAATAGAAATATCAATGTGAACAACTTCCTAATTAGTCTTGTAACTGTAATTAGAGTAATTATTAAATTCCACCAAGTTATCTCTGATCTAAAATCCATAGTTAACTACTCAAATGTCTCCAAATATCTCTTAAAATTTCAGTGGTAATCTAGAAGTTACTAATTTTGAAAGTTAAAATTTAGTTGAAGGATTGAACTAATAAAACTGCTCATTAATAGAAATATCAGTGGAACAGCCTCCTAATTAGTATTGTAACTGTAATTAGAATAATTATTAAATTCCACCAAATTATTTCTGATCTGAAATTCATATTTAACTTCTCAAATGTCTCCAAATATCCTTTAAAACTTCAATGGTAATCTAGAAGTTACTAATTTTGAAAGTTAAAATTTAGTTGAAGGATTGAACTAATAAAACTGCTCATTAATAGAAATATCAATGGAACAACCTCCTAATTAGTATTGTAACTGTAATTAGAATAATTATTAAATTCCACCAAGTTATCTCTGATCTAAAATCAATATTTAACTTCTCAAGTGTCTCCAAATAACTCTTAAAATTTCAGTGGTAATCAAGAAGTTACTAATTTTGAAAGTTAAAATGTTGTTGAAGGATTGAACTAATAAAACTGCTCATTAATAGAAATATCAATGGAACAACTTCCTAAATAGTCTTATAACTGTAATTTGAGTAATTATTAAATTCCACCAAGTTATCTCTGATCTAAAATCCATATTAAACTTCTTAAATGTCACCAAATATCTCTTAAAATTTCAGTGGTAATCCAGAAGTTACTAATTTTGAAAGTTAAAATTTAGATGAACGATTGAACTAATAAAACTGCCCATTAATTATTATTATTAATATTATTGGATTAATTGCTAAGCTATACTGCGACAGTTCTAGTTGGTTCTTGCTGCAACTCCGCATTAATTCCTCCAAAACACCAAGACCAGTAACTATCCCACATAAATCAAAGATTCCGGAGACGCGGGCGTTTTTTGTCGGCTGCATCTCCTGCAGGAGATCGCGTGGATATCAGCGGGCGCTATTGCCCTGTGCGTTTTTTTTTTTCTCTCCTCTCGTTCCTTTTATTTTGCGGTCCCCGAAGCGGCCCGGCCATAAATCACGGTCGGGGTGTAAATTTGGAAATGGACTGGGATAGTTTTTGATCGCGGCGTCCAGATGTTGCCCACGGTCACTTGAGGTTCCGCTGCACACGTCGAACGTGGCGATCTCAAAATGTGCCGAGACGGGGCGAGTCGGACGGCGGGGTTGCGCAGGGGGTGTGCGACGTCGGGATTGTTTGAGGGACGCTGCGGACTGGCCGGTGCTCGAAAAACATTCATAATCTACTCGCCAGGAATTCATAACGGCCGGTTTAATATTGGATGTGCCCGGATTACACTCCCGGAATATCAAGCCGGGGCGCACAAACGAGTTTCCGATTCTTTATTTTTTTCTTTTCTTTCGTTTGGCATTTATTGGGAAACTGCAGCGGAGCGACAGCTTGCGTCCGAGAAAATAATATGAAACCGAAACTAACTACATTGATATCCAATGAATTTTTATTTTTTATTACTCTTTTTAGTAATTATTGAAGTCAAAAAATGTTACTTTGTTTTATTGAATATTATGATAACTTCCATTTTCATCATTATAATGAATATTTTCATAATTTTGATTTTCATCATTATGATGAATATTATCATAATTTCTAGTTTTATTATAATTATCATCATTATATTTAATATTATTATAATATAATTTCCATTTTAATCATTATTATTATTATCATCAGTATAAAAAATATGATCATCATTCTATTTTTATTATAATTATCATCATTATATTTAATATTATTATAATTTCCATTTTTATTATTATTATTCTCATCAGTATAGAGAATATTATCATAATTTCTATTTTTATTACAATTATCATTATTATATTGTATATTATGATTATTATCATAATTATAATGACTATTATGATAATTTTCTTTTTTACCATTATTATTGTCATTATTACAACGCATATTATCATAATTTCCATTTTCATCATTATTATTATCATCATTATAATGAATATTATGATAATTTCCATTCTTATCATCATTATTATCATCATTATAATGAATATTATCATAATTTCCATTTTATCATTATTATTATCATCATTGTTATGATCAATATAATGAATATTATCATAATTTTCAATTTTATCATTTTTATTATCATAATTATAATGACTATTATGATAATTTTCTTTTATACCATTATTATTGCCATTATTATAATGCAAATTATCATAATTTCCATTTTCATCATTATTATTATCACCATTATAATGAATATTATGATAAATTCAATTCTTATCATCATTATTATCATCTTTATAATGAATAATATCATAATTTCCATTTTTATCATTATTATTATCATCATTATAAAGAATAATATAATAATTTCCATTTTTATCATCATTGTTATGATCAATATAATGAATATTATCATAATTTTCAATTTTATCGTTTTTATTATCATAATTATAATGACTATTATGATAATTTTCTTTTATACCATTATTATTGCCATTATTATAATGCAAATTATCATAATTTCCATTTTCATCATTATTATTATCACCATTATAATGAATATTATGATAAATTCAATTCTTATCATCATTATTATCATCTTTATAATGAATAATATCATAATTTCCATTTTTATCATCATTGCTATGATCAATATAATGAATATTAGCATAATTTTCAATTTTATCGTTTTTATTATCATAATTGTCATTACAATTATATGATAATATTCTGATAATGTCCTTTTTTACCATTATTGTCATCATTATAATACATATTATCATAATTTCCATTTGCATCATTATTATTATCATTATAATGAATATTATGATAATTTCCATTTTTATCATCATTATTATCGTCATTATAATAAATATTATCATAATTTCCATTTTCATCATTATTATTGTCATCATTATAATTAATATTATAATTTCCATTTTTATCATAATTATAATCATCATTACAATGAATATTATGATTATTTTCTTTTTTGTCTTCATTATTATCATCATTATAATAAATATTATTCATTTTCATCATTATTATTATCCTCTTTATAATGAATATTATCATAATTTTCAATTTTATCATTTTTATTATCATAATTATAATGACAATTATGATAGTTTCTATTTTTTATCATCATTATTAGCATCATTATAATGAGTATTATCATAATTTTCATTTTCATCATTATTATTGTCATCATTATAATAAATATTAGATAATTTCCATTTTTATCATTATTACTATAAACATGATAATGAACATTATCATAATTTTCAATTTTATCATTTTTATCATCATAAATATAATGAATATTATAATAAGTTTCTTTTTTACAATTATTATTGTCATCATTATAATAAATATTATCATACTTTCCATTTTCATTATTATTATTATTATCATCATTATAATGAATATTATTATAATTTTCATTTTCATCATTATTAATTACAACGTTATAAAGAATATTATGATAATTTCCATTTTAATCATCATTATTATCATCATTATAATAATTATTGTCATTATTTCCAATTTTATCATATTTAATATAATAATTATAATGATTATTATGATAATTTTCTTTTTGACTATTATTATTGTCATCATAATAATGAATATTGTGATAATTTCCATTTTTATCATTATTACATGATATTCAATAAATTTTTAATTTTTATTTACGTTATAAAAATATTTTTTAAAATAACTCTTTTTAGTAATTATTAATGTTAATAAAATGTCTCTAACACCTTTCAAATTATAATAATATTAAATATTTGTTAATAAAAACTGTTAAAAATTTTTTTAGTAATACTTAAAATTATAACTATGAAATTTGTTTCAAAATTAAACAATTAAATTATACAATTGTAGGAATATAAACGTGCAATCATTTGGTAATAAAATATTCTAGGAACTATAATAATTTCAGGAATAAAAAACAATATCTTGAACTAGAAGCCATAATAACTTTTGCAGGAACGCAAACATAATTTTAATGCATAGTTAAAAGGAACACAATGTAGTCATCTGCAAAGAAGATCTACAATTGAAATATAAAAAGAATTACGACTGAATAACAATGAAGAATTAGAATAAAGTATCGCAGGAAGTATATTAATCACTGCAGGAACATGGACACGAGCCTAATCAGACTAAAAACCATAAATGATTAAGTAAACAATCAAGATAATTGTAAAGAAGATACAAGAATAAAATATTGTGAGAACTATAATAAAGTTAGCAGGAGCACAAACACTAATTATAAAGTACAAGATCTAGTTATGTGTAAAGAAGAAATATTGCAGGAACTATAATAGTCTTTACGGCAACACAAACAAGATCTTAACTCGACCAACAAAACAGCGGTTATTAAGATCGTCCGGAGCAATGGAACAATGGTTTTATGCATGTCGCAGGAACAATAAGGTCCTGATAGCGGCATCAAACCGATATGATTGAGTGCGGGGAGGGCGACATGGAAAAACAAAACAGTGTGATGTGGGCCAATAAAGCAATAATATCAACACGAAATAAAAGACAGACACGAGTGGTCCGGGAAGTTGCCGATTGAATGGGCCCCGGGCGGGCTCTTACAATCATATAAAGGCCCTTTAACCGCAACTTCTGCTCGTTTTATATTGTGCACAAGTTTCGTCCGTAACTAAGTTTCGAAACTTCGCCCATTATGCGTTTCTAATACACAAGTTCTGTTGTTTTTTCGATTTTTTTTTTTTGTTGTATTCATTCATTCGCAGTGCGGTCGGTATGAATTGATGGTCGACTGATTAATGAATTTTATCGGGAAAGGATCCGGTTTTTATTCCGGCGCAACAGATTGAAATGGCCTTGTTTGCATGGGGGAATTGTCATTGTAATTATGTCGAAGGATATTTAAAAACGGCCCCATAAGGGTAATTATTTTGGGCGGACGAATTTTATACGAGATAAAAAAATTGGTGGCAGTTGCCAAAAGGTTTTTTTCCATATGTCCATAAGGGTTAATAAAGTGGCAAAATGTTGTCGGGGACGAAAACATGCAATTAATTGACTGCAAAAATGTCGGTTAATCGTTTTCAATTGTTTTTTACATGGCGATCGTTTAACACTCAATCTCGAAAAAAATTAATGGACTCGGAAAAAATTAACAGTAACTAAATTAGTGGTGTGTAATAAGTACCAGCATTCCGCTGTTCGCCGCCCTTATAATATTGCACTACAAATTGACGAAAAAAAAAAGAATAACAAGTGAACGATTTTAATTGTGTTGTAAACGTTCACTGTGTTTTAAAACTATATCGTCATTACTATCTACTTCCACTTGTCACAATAAGTTGTGCATATAAAAATAAGTAGGCACATTCATAAAATTGTCTTCTGTTTCTGCTCAACTGAAAATAAACTAATTTTTTCAGGTGATTTGTACACATCTTTTTTTGAAGTTTTATCCCATTATTATCATTATATTGAATATTATTAAAATATCTATTTTTATCATTATTATTATCATCAGTATAATAAATATTATCATAATTTCCATTTTATTTATTATAATTATCATCATTATAATAAATATTATGATAATTTCCATTTTTATCATCATTATTGTCATCATCACAATGAATATTATCATTTCATCATTATTATCATCATCATTATAATGACTATTATGATAATTTCCTTTTTTACCATTATTATTGTCATCATTATAAAGAAATATTATCAGAATTTCCATTCTCATCATTATTATTATCATTATTGTAATGAATTTTTTGATACTTTCCATTTCATTAACAACATTATTAAAATTATCACTTTCATTAATTATAATTCGTTATTATTATCATTATTCATTATATATTAATAATTAATAACTAAATAGTTTTGATAATTAATGAGTTAATTAAATAAAATTGTGCTTGTAATCTTGTAAAGATTATTACAGATTTAATTATTCTTAGCTATTGATTAACTTTTGTTTGTTGCTTATATTCCAACTTCATGTTTGTGTTCTTGCAAAGTTAATATAGCCTTCGGCTTACTTTATTCTTAATTCTTTTGTATAAATCTCTGGATTATTTGAATTCCTGCAATTATTATTTTTCCTAACATTTTTTATCATTATATGCTTCTCTTAATTACTTATTATATTTACTTATATTTGTGTGTTCTACAAAAGTTATTTTATTTCCTGCACTACTTCATTTCCAGTTCTTAATAATAATGATTCAATTATTGACTTAACAACCACTATTTGTAAGTTTATTAAAATAGTGTTTGTAATTTAGTTAAAACTATTATAGTTCCTGCAATATTACATACGTAATTCTTCTTAGAAGTTGATTAGTTTGAATATTTTTTAACTTCTGTTTGTTGCTTATATTTTAACATCATGTTTATCTTCCTGCAATGATTATTATAGCTTGAAGCTTCCTTTATTCTTAATTCTTTTGGACACATCACTCGGATATTTGAATTCCTGCAATTGTTATTTTTCCTAATATATTTTATTATTATATGCTTCTCTTAATTACTTATTATATTTACTTATATTTGTGTGTTCTACAAAAGTTATTTTATTTCCTGCACTACTTCATTTCCAGTTCTTATTAATAATGATTCAATTATTGACTTAACAACCACTATTTGTAAGTTTATTAAAATAGTGTTTGTAATTTAGTTAAAACTATTATAGTTCCTGCAATATTACATACGTAATTCTTCTTAGAAGTTGATTAGTTAGAATATTTTTAACTTCTGTTTGTTGTTTATATTTTAACATCATGTTTATCTTCCTGCAATGATTATTATAGCTTGAAGCTTCCTTTATTGTTAATTCTTTTGGACACATCACTCGGATCTTTGAATTCCTGCAATTGTTATTTTTTCTAATATATTTTATTGTTATATGCTTCTCTTAATTACTTATTATATTTACTTATATTTGTGTGTTCTACAAAAGTTATTTTATTTCCTGCACTACTTCATTTCCAGTTCTTATTAATAATGATTCAATTATTGACTTAACAACCACTATTTGTAAGTTTATTAAAATAGTGTTTGTAATTTAGTTAAAACTATTATGGTTCCTGCAATATTACATACGTAATTCTTCTTAGAAGTTGATTAATTTGAATATTTTTTAACTTCTGTTTGTTGCTTATATTTTAACATCATGTTTATCTTCCTGCAATGATTATTATAGCTTGAAGCTTCCTTTATTCTTAATTCTTTTGGACACATCACTCGGATATTTGAATTCCTGCAATTGTTATTTTTTCTAATATATTTTATTATTATATGCTTCTCTTAATTACTTATTATATTTACTTATATTTGTGTGTTCTACAAAAGTTATTTTATTTCCTGCACTACTTCATTTCCAGTTCTTATTAATAATGATTTAATTATTGACTTAACAACCACTATTTGTAAGTTTATTAAAATAGTGTTTGTAATTTAGTTAAAACTATTATAGTTCCTGCAATATTACATACGTAATTCTTCTTAGAAGTTGATTAGTTTGAATATTTTTTAACTTCTGTTTGTTGCTTATATTTTAACATCATGTTTATCTTCCTGTAATGGTTATTATAGCTTGAAGCTTCCTTTATTCTTAATTCTTTTGGACACATCACTCGGATATTTGAATTCCTGCAATTGTTATTTTTTATAATATATTTTATTATTATATGCTTCTCTTAATTACTTATTATATTTACTTATATTTGTTTGTCCTACAGAAGTTATTTTATTTCCTGCAATACTTCATTTCCAGTTCTTATTAATAATGATCTAATTATTGACTTAACAACTGTTATTTGTAAGTTTAGTAAAATAATGTTTGTAATTTAGTTAAAACTATTATAGTTCCTGCAATATTACATACGTAATTCTTCTTAGAAGTTGATTAGTTAGAATATTTTTAACTTCTGTTTGTTGATTATATTTTAACATCATTTTATGTTCCTGCAATGATCATTGTAGCTTGTAGCTTCCTTTATTCTTAATTCTTTTGGGCAAATCAGTCGGATATTTGAATTTCTGAAATTATTATTTTTCCTAATATATTTTATTATTATATGCTTTCCTTAATTACTCATTATATTTACTTATATTTGTGTGTTCTACAGAAGTTATTTTATTTCCTGCAATACTTTATTTCCAGTGCTTATTAATAATGATTTAATTATTGACTTAACAACTATTATTTGTAAGTTTAGTAAAATAGTATTTGTAATTTAGTTAAAACTATTATAGTTCCTGCAATATTACATACGTAATTCTTCTTAGAAGTTGATTAGTTTGAATATTTTTTAACATCTGTTTGTTGATTATATTTTAACATCATTTTATGTTCCTGCAATGATCATTATAGCTTGTAGCTTCCTTTACTCTTAATTCTTTTGGACAAATCAGTCGGATATTTGAATTTCTGAAATTATTATTTTTCCTAATATATTTTATTATTATATGCTTTCCTTAATTACTCATTATATTTACTTATATTTGTGTGTTCTACAGAAGTTATTTTATTTCCTGCACTACTTCATTTCCAGTTCTTATTAATAATGATTTAATTATTGACTTAACAACTATTATTTGTAAGTTTAGTAAACTAGTGTTTGTAATTTATTTAAAACTATTATTGTTCCTGCAATATTACATACGTAATTCTTCTTGGAAGTTGATTAGATTTAATATTTTTTACTTCCGTTTGTTGCTTAACTTTTAACATCATGTTTGTGTTCCTGCAATCGTTATTATAGCTCGTAGCTTCCTTTATTCTTAATTCTTTTGGACAAATCACTCGAATATTTGAAATCCTGAAATTATTTATTTTTCCTAATTATATTATTATATTTTATTTTATATTTATTATTATATTCTTCCCTTAATTACTTATTACATTTACTTATATTTGTGTGATCTACTGAAGTTATTGCAGTTCCTGCAATACTTTATTTCCATTTCTTATTAATAATAATTTAATTATTGACTTAGTAACTGTTATTTGTTTGTTCAATAAAATTGTGTTTGTAATTTAGTAAAGATTATGTATTTCTTACTTATATTAAATTTATGTTTGTGTTCTTCAAGTCCTGCAGATATTATATATTTTATAGTCGAATAGATTGTTTACTTACTAACATATGTTTGTTAAATTAAAATTCTATTTGTGTTAGTGTAAATATTATTATGCTACTATGAGTATGATTTTAAAAACATTTTTAATTAACATCTTCCGTAAATATTTGAAAGTTAAAACAAAGTCTATTCTTAATCGATTGGTTTCAGCTAATAGGCAACTTTTTAAATTAATTACAATCATTTGTGTTAATAATATTGAACATTTCACAGATTTATATTAAATATTTCATAATCAAACTAAATTGGTTCCTGCAGATTCGATTAAATTCCTGCATCAAACATTACAAAATACCTTTTACATCACCTGAAATCCATTATTAAATCGTTTACCTGGTTTCCGACAACACAATGATTACATATATTTAATTATTGTTCCTGCAATATACAATAATGGAACCTGACATTGTAATCGCAGATTGTTTTGTTATAAATCTAATTAATTTAAAAGGTTTGCCGTAATTAATGTGAAATTTCATTCAAATTACGTTCACTCTATTGAAAAGATCCCGCATATTCGAACTAGATTAATTTACGTTCCTGCTACAACTCATTAATCATTTTATGTAAATAAATAAATTTGTTTTGTTTGATTGTTTTAATGTTGAGCATCACGTGACAAAAATATTCCTGCGACAGTGACACTGACAAAACAAAATCGGGAGAAGTGGACCCGTTTGTATTTTTCGCCGTCGGTCCGTATTAATCAGGATTAAGGTCCTGGAACGGTTGACGAGCGTCAGGTTTTAAGCTAACTGTGCACTAATGGCCGACATTTGTCAACTTTTTATCGCGGCCCTCTTGTTCAAATATGTCCTTGGGATTTGTGTTCCTTTGATTAATCGGGCCCGGGGCCTGAGCGATTGACCAACTTCCTGAAAAATCCAAGTCGTCGGGATTAAGGACGAAATGAAAAATGGTTAATTACGAATGGCCGCCGGGGTGCGCGAATTTTATGTATTTATTCATGTAATTGCACCTGGTTTTGGAGGAAACTTTAATGCGTCCGAAGATAACATCCAGTTGACGTATCGCCGTGGTGGGCGACGTGGACGTTCAACGCCTCGCTGAACGCACGGCCGGCCATTAAAGGATCGAC
The DNA here is from genome assembly GCF_024364675.1 of Aethina tumida. NCBI lineage: Eukaryota > Metazoa > Arthropoda > Insecta > Coleoptera > Nitidulidae > Aethina > Aethina tumida. The sequence continues at coordinate 14,529,233 of NC_065440.1, read as the reverse complement.
GCTTAATGCCGAAATTACCAACTCGGGCCGCTAATTTTAATCGATCCTATTAATTAACGGGGCGACCGATATAAAGGACGAGATACCGGATAATTAAGAAATAAACCGCCTGAATCGAGAACGGCCGCGTTGAATATGCATGAAAGTGTGTTTTGTAAAATTCATGATCCTAGAAAAGGACGGACAGATGACGGGCATTAACGAGCGGTTGACGTAATGAGTCTTATTAAAAGTGCCAAGGATGCTTAATCGACGGTCGCAGGAACTGATTTGCGGGGACGTCTGTTAATTATGAAAACAAGCCTTGTACGTAACGCCGATGGAATAATTCCCGTACGAACTGACTTGCACCGAGGACGGCGGACTCCCCTACGAAAAATGCACCCCGATCAGCTGTTCGACGAACGGATCGATTCGGAGACGAAAAAATTGACCCACATCCGAATCCACCCCACGCCGAACGATAAATCCTTGTCGCTTTAAGGTTTTTTGGGTGGCCGGGCGGACGGCGGGGGTGTAGTTCTTGTGCGTTCGGAATGCCGCTGAGTCATGCCCTTTGAAATGAATTTTCCGTGTTCGGCCGCTGATTGGGGGCAAGTTTTCTCATTTCGGCAACAATTTTAATTGACTGCCAATAACCGACGGGCGCCGACGCTCAAGGGGTTGATCGTAGGTGTTGAGGCGGTTTTTAATTACGTGTTTTGGCGGGTGGATTCCACGGACCGGTGTTCTGAGCGTATTTTGGTTTTAGGGTACTTTTGCAGGAATATTTTTCAGTAACATGACATTGAAAAATGCATAAAATATTGAAAACAGAGTTTGTAAGATTAAGTATATCAGAAATTATTAAATATATTGCAGTAAATTATTGTGTTACTCTATTGTTAATTGAAAAATTCACAGAGATTTTGATATTAAGTACACCAGGAATTATTAAATAAGTTGCAGGAACTTCCAGTTTTTTATTTTTTTAATTAAGAGGATTTTTAAACAAATATTTAAGGAGAATAATTGCAGTGTTTTATACGTATTTTTGAAAATTAGTTGTTTCATATGGCTTTAGGAGAAATATTTATAAATTTCTCAGTTCACACAAGTCACAGAATATTATTAAATTACTGAATTTCTCTACTGTTAACTGAAAAATTTAAAAAATTTATAAAAATTCAAAACAGAGCTTTTAATATCAAGTATATCAGAAATTATTGAATACTTTGCAGGAACTTTTAGTTTTTAATTAATTCAATTAAGGGGGCTTTTAAACAAATATTTAAGGGGAAGAATTACAGGAATCAGTCTTATACGTATTCTTCAAAAATTAGTCGTTTCAAATAGCTTTAGCAGGAATATCTGTAAATTTTTCAGTTCACACAATTTACAGAATATTATTAAATTACTGAATTACTCTATTGTTAACTGAAAAATCTAAAAAATTTATAAAAATTCAAAACAGAGCTTTTAATATCAAGTATACCAGGAATTATTGAATACTTTGCAGGAACTTTTAGTTTTTAATTAATTCAATTAAGGGGGCTTTTAAACAAATATTTAAGGGGAAGAATTACAGGAACCAGTCTTTTATACGTATTTTTGAAAATTAGTCGTTTCATATAGTTTTAGCAGGACTATTTGTGAATTTTTCAGTTCACACAATTTACAGAATATTATTAAATTACTGAATTACTCTATTGTTAACTGAAAAATCTAAAAAATTTATAAAAATTCAAAACACAGAGCTTTTAATATAAAGTATACCAGGAATTATTGAATACTTTGCAGGAACTTTTAGTTTTTAACTAATTCAATTAAGGGGGTTTTTAAACAAATATTTAAGGGGAAGAATTACAGGAACCAGCCTTTTATACGTATTTTTGAAAATTAGTCGTTTCAAATAGCTTTAGCAGGAACATTTGTGAATTTTTCAGTTCACACAATTTACAGAATATTATTAAATTACTGAATTACTCTATTGTTAACTGAAAAATCTAAAAAATTTATAAAAATTCAAAACACAGAACTTTTAATATCAAGTATACCAGGAATTATTGAATACTTTGCAGGAACTTTTAGTTTTTAATTAATTCAATTAAGGGGGCTTTTAAACAAATATTTAAGGGGAAGAATTATAGGAACCAGTCTTTTATCCGTATTTTTGAAAATTAGTCATTTCGTATAGCTTTAGCAGGAAAATTTGTGAATTTTTCAGTTTACACAATTTACAGAATATTATTAAATTACTGAATTACTCTAATGTTAACTGAAAAATCTAAAAAAATTATAAAAATTCAAAACACAGAGCTTTTAATATCAAGTATACCAGGAATTATTGAATACTTTGCAGGAACTTTTAGTTTTTAACTAATTCAATTAAGGGGGTTTTTAAACAAATATTTAAGGGGAAGAATTACAGGAACCAGCCTTTTATACGTATTTTTCAAAATTAGTCGTTTCATATAGCTTTAACAGGAATATTTGTGAATTTTTCAGTTCACACAATTTACAGAATACTATTAAATTACTGAATTACTCTATTGTTAACTGAAAAATCTAAAAAATTTATAAAAATTCAAAACACAGAGCTTTTAATATCAAGTATGCCAGGAATTATTGAATACTTTGCAGGAACTTTTAGTTTTTAATTAATTCAATTAAGGGGGCTTTTAAACAAATATTTAAGGGGAAGAATTACAGGAACCAGTCTTTTATACGTATTTTTGAAAATTAGTCATTTCATATAGTTTTAGCAGGAATGTATGTGAATTTTTCAGTTCACACAAATTACAGAATACTATTAAATTACTGAATTACTCTATTGTTAACTGAAAAATCTAAAAAATTTATAAAAATTCAAAACACAGAGCTTTTAATATAAAGTATGCCAGGAATTATTGAATACTTTGCAGGAACTTTTAGTTTTTAACTAATTCAATTAAGGGGGCTTTTAAACAAATATTCAAGGGGAAGAATTATAGGGACCAGTCTTTTATACGTATTTTTGAAAATTAGTCGTTTCATATAGTTTTAGCAGGAATGTATGTGAATTTTTCAGTTCACACAAATTACAGAATACTATTAAATTACTGAATTACTCTATTGTTAACTGAAAAATCTAAAAAATTTATAAAAATTCAAAACACAGAGCTTTTAATATCAAGTATACCAGGAAATATTGAATACTTTGCAGGAACTGTTAGTTTTTAATTAATTCAATTAAGAGGTTTTTTAAACAAATATTTAAGGGGAAGAATTATAGGAACCAGTCTTTTATACGTATTTTTGAAAATTAGTCGTTTCATATAGTTTTAGCAGGAATGTATGTGAATTTTTCAGTTCACACAAATTACAGAATTCTATTAAATTACTGAATTACTCTATTGTTAACTGAAAAATCTAAAAAATTTATAAAAATTCAAAACACAGAGCTTTTAATATCAAGTATACCAGGTATTATTGAATACTTTGCAGGAACTTTTATTTTTTAATTATTCAATTAAGGGGGTTTTTAAACAAATATTTAAGTGGAAGAATTATAGGAACCAGTCTTTTATACGTATTTTTAAAAATCAGTCGTTTCATATAGCTTTAGCAGGAATATTTGTGAATTTTTCAGTTCACACAATTTACAGAATACTATTAAATTACTGAATTACTCTATTGTTATCTGAAAAATCTAAAATATTTATAAAAATTCAAAACACAGAGCTTTTAATATAAAGTATGCCAGGAATTATTGAATACTTTGCAGGAACTTTTAGTTTTTAATTAATTCAATTAAGGGGGTTTTTAAACAAATTTTTAAGGGGAGAATTACAAGAACCAGTCTTTTATACGTATTTTTGAAAATTAGTCGTTTCATATAGCTTTAGCAGGAATATTTTGTGAATTTCTCAAATCACACAAGTTACAGAATAATAAAAATTGAATAATATGTCCCCAAAGTTGAAATATCAAGGTAAAAATTCTGGATTCGTCCCTGCGGATGATTGGACCCATCAGTCCCATTAACGGGCCTAAACTGACCGGGGTATTTGAATTAGGCGGTGCAAAGGCGGCCAAAAACAAAAGGCCGAGCGGCGCAACAAAAGCCGATTGTTTTTTGTGTCGGGCCGCCTCCGTTCAAAAATGCACATAATATGTGATGTGGGACGTCGTCGCGGTCGCTGCGAGATTGATTCCCGACGAGGATGACCGGAAATATGTAGACAGCCACCCGATTTCTTTTATTTCATTTTTCTTTGTTGTTATTGTTGTTTTTTTTCCATTATTTTATTTCACGTCGACCCGGAGAATGTGGAACGTTTCAGAAAAGTCGGTGTTTAATTGGAATTATCGGAGTTGCGCGTCTTAAACTAAGGGCAAAAGAAATAACGAAAATACGGTGCAGGGAATTGTTTTTTCGGTCGTTGCGCGTCGACAACCGGAATCCGCAGCGCTGGTCCTTATTTAACCATGCACAAGTGGTAATGCCCTGTAAGTAGTTAAGTAAGATGTCGCCCCACATCTCAATAATTAATAGGGGATTTGCGTTAAATACTAGAACATTAATCGGCTTAGAACGTTCGGACGTAGCCGACTTAATAAAACCGGAGCCCAGGCCGGTATTAATATTCGACGGCCGTAATTAAAAACTTAAATGACTTAAGTGAAAATACGTGTCGCTATGTCCGATACGCGGCTGCGTTCGCACGCAAAACTTTTTGCCATATTTCAGCGATGCGCTGCCAGTTGTGAAATCGGTGCTTTTTTCCCCTAAACGATAATTGAGAGTTAAATGTTTGGCGCGTTAGGGTATGAATGAGTCGGGGATGGGACTTGGCCACGCCTCCGTGACCTGCGCACTAAAGTTTAGATAATTAATATTTTAAAATAAGTAAACATAAGACTGTTACATTTAAATTTTTGAGTTTTTAATTATTATTACAATTTGACATTTATTATTTTACTTAACTTTTTGTTTATTTTTATTTTTTAAATATTTATTTTAATTCTCACTAAAATGAAAAAGGTGTGTTTTAAAATTAGCAATTATAAAACTGACACATTTAAACTTTAGTGTTTGTCTTTAAGATAATTTGGCACTTATTATTTTACTTAACTTGTTGTTCATTTTTATTTTTATATTTATTTTAACTCTCACTAAAATCTAAAAATGTGTGTTTTAAAATGAGCAATTATGAAACTGTTACATTTAAACTTTCGTGTTTGTGTTTATGATAATTTGGCACTTGTTATTTGACTTAACTTGTTGTTGATTTTTATTTTTAAAATATTTATTTTAACTCTCACTAAAACTAAAAATGTGTGTTTTAAAATGAGCAATTATAAAACTGCTACAATTAAACTTTCGTGTTTGTGTTTAAGATAATTTACTTAACTTGCTGTCCATTATTATTTTTAAAATATTTATTTTAACTCTTACTAAAATCTAAAAATGTATTTTAAAATAAGCATTTATAAAACTGCTACATTTAAACTTTCGTGTTTGTGTTTAAGATAATTTGGCACTTGTTATTTTACTTAACTTGCTGTTCATTTTTATTTTTAAAATATTTATTTTAACTCTCACTGAAATATAAAAATGCGTGTTTTAAAATGAGCAATTATAAAACTACTACATTTAAACTTTTGTGTTTATGGTTAAAATAATTTGGCACCTGTATTTTACTTAACTTGTTGTTCATTTTTATTTTTAAAATATTTATTTTAACTCTCATTAAACTCTAAAAATGTGTGTTATAAAATGAGCAATTATAAAACTGCTACATTTAAACTTTCGTGTTTGTGTTTAAGATAATTTGGTACTTGTTATTTTACTTAACTTGCTGTTCATTTTTATTTTTAAAATATTTATTTTAACTCTCACTAAAATCTAAAAATGTGTGTTTTAAAATGAGCAATTATAAAACTACTACATTTAAACTTTTGTGTTTATGCCTAAAATAATTTGGCACCTGTCATTTTACTTAATTTGTTGTTCATTTATATTTTTAAAATATTTATTTTAACTCTCACTGAAATATAAAAATGTGTGTATCAAAAGGAGCAATTATAAAACGACTACATTTAAATTTTTGTGTTTATGTTTAAAATAATTTGGCACCTGTTATTTTACTTAACTTGTTGTTCATTTTTATTTTTAAAATATTTATTTTAACTGTCGCTGAAATGTAAAAATGAGTGTTTTAAAATGAGCAATTATAAAACTACTACATTTAAACTTTTGTGTTTATGCTTAAAATAATTTGGCACCTGTTATTTTACTTAATTTGTTGTTCATTTTTATTTTTAAAATATTTATTTTAACTCTCATTAAACTCTAAAAATGTGTGTTATAAAATGAGCAATTATAAAACTGCTACATTTAAACTTTCGTGTTTGTGTTTAAGATAATTTGGCACTTGTTATTTTACTTAACTTGCTGTTCATTTTTATTTTTAAAATATTTATTTTAACTCTTACTAAAATCTAAAAATGTGTTTTAAAATGAGCAATTATAAAACTGCTACATTTAAACTTTCTTCATTATGTTTAAGATAATTTGGTACCTGTTATTTTACCTAACTTGTTGTTCATTTTTATTTTTAAAATATTTATTTTAACTCTCACTAAAATCTAAAAATGTGTGTTTTAAAATGAGCAATTATAAAACTGCTACATTTAAACTTTTGTGTTTATGTTTAAAATAATTTGGCACCTGTTATTTTACTTAACTTATTGTTCATTTTTATTTTTAAAATATTTATTTTAACTGTCACTAAAATCTAAAAATGTATTTTAAAATAAGCATTTATAAAACTGCTACATTTAAACTTTCGTGTTTGTGTTTAAGATAATTTGGCACTTGTTATTTTACTTAACTTGCTGTTCATTTTTATTTTTAAAATATTTATTTTAACTCTCACTGAAATATAAAAATGCGTGTTTTAAAATGAGCAATTATAAAACTACTACATTTAAACTTTTGTGTTTATGGTTAAAATAATTTGGCACCTGTATTTTACTTAACTTGTTGTTCATTTTTATTTTTAAAATATTTATTTTAACTCTCATTAAACTCTAAAAATGTGTGTTATAAAATGAGCAATTATAAAACTGCTACATTTAAACTTTTGTGTTTTTGTTTAAGATAATTTGTCACCTGTTATTATACTTAACTTGTTGTTCATTTTTATTTTTAAAATATTTATTTTAACTGTCACTAAAATCTAAAAATGTGTTTTAAAATGAGCAATTATAAAACTGCTACATTTAAACTTTCATGTTTGGCACTTGACATTTTATGTGACTGTTGTTTATTTTTATTTTTATTAATTTTCAACAGTTTTTCAGTGATTCAGATATCAACTTTTAGACCCAAATTTGTGTAATTTGATTTATGTTACTTTATTTAAAATATTAATGGGTCAAAAGTTAGAGTATGTGTTGGTGGAGAATGGGCCTAGGCCACGCCCCCGCGCCTAGCTCACGAAACCTAAGTGAAATGAATATTTTATGGTGCGTCGCTTCTCACAGTAAAACGCAAAAACCGGCCGATCGCGACGTTTTAATAGCCGCATGCACGCATTAATTGCCCGTCCCGTCTCTTCGATTGTTTGACGAAAAAAACGAACAATCGTCCGATCCAATAAATTATCCAATAACCGACCATTTTTAATTATTTATCGACGCATCGATCCCGTGGTCCGATTAAAAATTGTAAATCGCGGGGACCGGAGTTATGCGGCTCCGCAGCGGCCGTCCGCCGAATACAAATAACGAAATTAAAGGAACGGGGCGCTATTACAAGCTTTTAACTAAATTCTGAATAGTTTTCGGGGGCATTCCTTTCGTGGCCCGGTCCGACCAGCGATCGCGTCAAAGATCGACAAAAACAACGGAATGACATTAGTAGCAAATTCGGACGCGGGACGAACGAGACAACAACAGGGAGCCGGCCGACCCGAAAACAGTAGCGGATTCCGACTCGAATTAATTTGATATGTGAAACAGCTTCTGCACGACAGGGCCGTATTGTCGGTTTTTACAAACAAAATTCAATGTTGCAGGAATTGTTTTTTTTGGTGGCAGGAACAATGTTGGCAAAAATAAATTATTACAAAATATCAATTGATGTAATTGACTCTTTTAAATGGGTATTCCCTTGACTGAGTTATCGAAAAATTCAAATTATTATACTAATTTATTCGTGTTAAAGTTATCTGAAACAAATTATTTTGCAGGATAAGCAAATAACACTAAATCCTTTAAGTTTCCTCCTTAAATAAAGTTAAAGTATTCCTGATTTACAGTTTGTTGTTCAGTTTTATTTTTTTCAGTTTTCAGGTGAATAATTCAATTAGTTAATAATATTCTGTAACTTCACAGAATATTTTTAAATACGTAGTAAAAATCCCCTTAAGTAAAATAAGAAAAATAAAAAAAAATCATGCAAAAAATTGAATTATTCTTTGTTCAGTTTACTTTAATAATTTTATTTTTTTTTTTAAATTGCATTAAACCTTCAGTTTACAGGTGACTAATTCAGCTATTTAATAATATTTAGTAATTTGTGTGAACTGGGAAATACACAAATATTCCTGCTACAATTATCTGAAATAAATAACTTCCCAGAATATATATAAAAAAATTGTTCTCGAAGATTTCTTGTTTAAATAAGTAGTAAATATTCCCTTAAATAAAATAATAAAAATCTAAAAGTTCCTGCAAAATATTGAATTATTTTTGATACAGTTTATGTTAATAGTTTTATTTTTTTTAATTAAATTAAATCTTCAGTTTACAGGCGAATAATTCAGATATTTAATAATATTTAGTAACTTGTGTGAACTGAGAAATATACAAATATTCCTGCTACAATTATCTGAAACAAATAACTTCCCAGAATATATAAAAAACATTTGTTCTCGTAAATTTCTTGTATAAATATGTAGTAAATATTCTCTTAACTAAAATAAGAAAAATCTAAAAGTTCCTGCAAAATATTGAATTATTTTTGATACAGTTTATGTTAATAGTTTTATTTTTTTTAATTAAATTAAATCTTCAGTTTACAGGCGAATAATTCAGATATTTAATAATATTTAGTAACTTGTGTGAACTGAGAAATATACAAATATTCCTGCTACAATTATCTGAAACAAATAACTTCCCACAATATATAAAAAACATTTGTTCTCGTAGATTTCTTGTTTAAATATGTAGTAAATATTCTCTTAACTAAAATAAGAAACATCTAAAAGTTCCTGCAAAATATTGAATTATTTTTGGTACCGTTTATCTTAATAGCTTTATTTTTTAAATTATATCAAATCTTCAGTTTACACGTGAAAAATTCAGCTATTTAATAATATTTAGTAACTTGTGTGAACAGGGAAATATTCCTATCACAATTATTAAATTAATTAACTAAAACAAGAAAAATCAAAAAGTTCCTGCAAAATATTGAATTATTTTTTGTTCAGTTTATCTTAATAGTTTTATTTTTTACATTAAATCTTCAGTTTACAGGTGAATAATTCAGCCATTTAATAATATTTAGTAACTTGTGTGAGCTGGGAAATATACCAATATTCCTCCTACAAATATTTGAAACAAATAACTTTTCAGTTTATATAAAAAACATTCGTTCTCGTAGATTTCTTGTTTAAATATGTAGTAAATATTCACGTAACTAAAATAAGAAAAATCTAAAAGTTCCTGCAAAATATTGAATTATTTTTGATACAGTTTATGTTAATAGTTTTATTTTTTTAAATTACATTAAATCTTCAGTTTACAGGTGAATAATTCCGCCATTTAATAATATTTAGTAACTTGTGTGAGCTGGGAAATATATAAATATTCCTGCTACAAATATTTGAAACAAATAACTTTTCAGTTTATATAAAAAACATTCGTTCTCGTAGATTTCTTGTTTAAATATGTAGTAAATATTCTCGTAACTAAATAAGAAAAATCTAAAAGTTCCTGCAAAATAATGAATTATTTTTGATACAGTTTATGTTAATAGTTTTATTTTTTTAAATTACATTAAATCTTCAGTTTACAGGTGAATAATTCCGCCATTTAATAATATTTAGTAACTTGTGTGAGCTGGGAAATTTACAAATATTCCTGCTACAATTATCTGAAACAAATAACTTCTCAGAATATATAAAAAAAATTGTTCTCGTAGATTTCTTGTTTAAATAAGCAGTAAATATTCCCTTAACTAAAATAGGAAAAATCTAAAAGTTCCTGCAAAATATTGAATTAATTTTGATACAGTTTATTTTAATAGTTTTATTTTTTTAAATTATATTAAATCTTCAGTATACAGGTGAATAATTCAGCTATTTAATAATATTTAATAACTTGTGTGAACTGGGAAATATATAAATATTCCTGCTATAATTATCTGAAACAAATAACTTCCCAGAATATATAAAAAACATTTGTTCTCGTAAATTTCTTGTATAAATATGTAGTAAATATTCTCTTAACTAAAATAAGAAAATCTAAAAGTTCCTGCAAAATATTGAATTATTTTTGATACAGTATATCTTAATAGTTTTATTTTTTTAAATTATATTAAATCTTCAGTTTACAGGTGAATAATTCAGCCATTTAATAATATTTAGTAACTTGTGTGAGCTGGGAAATATACAAATATTCCTGCTACAAATATTTGAAACAAATAACTTTTCAGTTTATATAAAAAACATTCGTTCTCGTAGATTTCTTGTTTAAATATGTAGTAAATATTCTCTTAACTAAAATAAGAAAAATCTAAAAGTTCCTGCAAAATATTGAATTATTTTTGATACAGTTTATGTTAATAGTTTTATTTTTTTAAATTAAATTAAATCTTCAGTTTACAGGCGAATAATTCAGATATTTAATAATATTTAGTAACTTGTGTGAACTGAGAAATATACAAATATTCCTGCTACAATTATCTGAAACAAATAACTTCCCAGAATATATAAAAAACATTTGTTCTCGTAGATTTCTTGTTTAAATATGTAATAAATATTCCCTTAACTAAAATAAGAAACATCTAAAAGTTCCTGCAAAATATTGAATTATTTTTGGTACAGTTTATCTTAATAGTTTTATTTTTTTTAAATTACATTAAACCTTCAGTTTACAGGTGACTAATTCAGCTATTTAATAATATTTAGTAACTTTTGTGAACTGGGAAATACACAAATATTCCTGCTACAATTGTCTGAAGCAAATAACTTCCCAGAATATATAAAAAACATTTGTTCTCGTAAATTTCTTGTATAAATATGTAGTAAATATTCTCTTAACTAAAATAAGAAAATCTAAAAGTTCCTGCAAAATATTGAATTATTTTTGATACAGTATATCTTAATAGTTTTATTTTTTTAAATTACATTAAATCTTCAGTTTACAGGTGAATAATTCCGCCATTTAATAATATTTAGTAACTTGTGTGAGCTGGGAAATATATAAATATTCCTGCTACAAATATTTGAAACAAATAACTTTTCAGTTTATATAAAAAACATTCGTTCTCGTAGATTTCTTGTTTAAATAAGCAGTAAATATTCCCTTAACTAAAATAGGAAAAATCTAAAAGTTCCTGCAAAATATTGAATTAATTTTGATACAGTTTATGTTAATAGTTTTATTTTTTTAAATTATATTAAATCTTCAGTATACAGGTGAATAATTCAGCTATTTAATAATATTTAATAACTTGTGTGAACTGGGAAATATATAAATATTCCTGCTATAATTATCTGAAACAAATAACTTCCCAGAATATATAAAAAACATTTGTTCTCGTAAATTTCTTGTATAAATATGTAGTAAATATTCTCTTAACTAAAATAAGAAAATCTAAAAGTTCCTGCAAAATATTGAATTATTTTTGATACAGTATATCTTAATAGTTTTATTTTTTTAAATTACATTAAATCTTCAGTTTACAGGTGAATAATTCCGCCATTTAATAATATTTAGTAATTTGTGTGAACTAGGAAATTTACAAATATTCCTGCTACAATTATCTGAAACAAATAACTTCTCAGAATATATAAAAAAAATTGGTCTCGTAGATTTCTTGTTTAAATAAGTAGTAAATATTCTCTTAACTAAAATAAGAAAAATCTAAAAGTTCTTGCAAAATATTGAATTATTTTTGGTACAGTTTATCTTAATAGTTTTATTTTTTTTAAATTACATTAAACCTTCAGTTTACAGGTGACTAATTCAGCTATTTAATAATATTTAGTAACTTTTGTGAACTGGGAAATACACAAATATTCCTGCTACAATTGTCTGAAGCAAATAACTTCCCAGAATATATAAAAAACATTTGTTCTCGTAGATTTCTTGTTTGAATATGAAGTAAATATTCTCTTAACTAAAATAAGACAAATCTAAAAGTTCCTGCAAAATATTGAATTATTTTCGGTACAGTTTATCTTAATAGTTTTATTTATTTTTTAAATTATATAATATCTTCAGTTTACAGGTGAAAAATTCAGTTATTTAATAATATTTAGTAACTTGTGTGGACTGGGAAATATACAAATATTCCTGCTACAATTATCTGAAACAAATAAATTCCCAGAATATATAAAAAACATTTGTTACTGATAACGCATTCTGTGAAATATACATATATATTCTTGCAACAATAATTGTATGTCAATTTATTCTTGTAATATTTTATTATATAATGTTTATCTAATTTTAATGAGTGGATTAATTTTTATACTTTGCCCAAACGTTAAGGACTAGAAACAAATATTAATTCGTGGCTTATGAATATTTCTCAAATTCTCTTTGCTTAGCCCTTGCTGCTAACCTTAACCACCGAAATAATAATAATAATAAAAAAAACTTTGAACATTCACGCAATAATGTACTGATATTAAACCGCGTTGGCTTCGATAAGTTTTTACCCGCTTTTGCCTCATACTCTTAACAAAACCAATTTAGAAACCCATTCAGCTTGAAAATCACCGTGGATATACTATTTCTGAATTAAATCGTTTTACATGACTTTTTTTTAACCAGCCCTCAAGTCATTATGACTTAACATGAAATGGCGTAATTTAAACGCATTTTTCGTTATGATTCATAACGACATAAGATTTTGTGGTCAGCCGAATATTTCACAATTTATACGCTGTATATAAATTGTTTCATATCGGCAATTATTCGAATGCACCCAAGGTTCGATTGGAACACGACCATAAAATATGTGCCCATTAAAAAATCATCATCGCATTGTTCCGGAATCAATTAACCATTATACCGAAATAATTAATAGCAATTGCCACGGTCTATTATGTCTAGATTTCAAACATTATTCCCATTTTTTACGTGCTGGCGACTTTTTAATGGCAGTTTAATGAAAAAACGGAAGTGTCGAATTACAATACACCGTCAGTGTGAAAAATGTCCCTCCGCCTGATGGTTTTAAAATTACATGCCTTCGAATTTCGGAGTGGCGTAATTTGACGCGGCCTTTTGTTCCGTCGATTTTCGGATTCAACAAGTTGAATTACGGTTGATTAGGGACGTGATTTCAATTTGAACTGTTTTGGGCTTTTGAAATCCTCATTTGTCCAACTTTGAATGACAAGAAATGGTATAATTATAGGAGACTATAAAAATAATACTCAAAAAAATTAAATTATTCTGTAAATTCTATAAATAAAAAAAATAATAATATTACATTAATAAATTAATTAAATAAATTTAAAATTAAATAATATAAATTCTACTTAAATTATATTAAATTTAAACTTGGTAAAAATTATGTAAGAAGGTGCACAAAAAATAAATTAAATTAATCTTATTTGTCTTAAGTCTTTATAAAACTAAATTAATAAAAATAAGAAAAAAGTTATAAATAATTACATTAACTATTTTGCTGCTAAATTTTGTAAATAGAAATAATAATAATACTACATTAAAACTTGAATAAACAAAAAATTATAAATTCTCCTCCCTGAAGTTTCTATAAAACCAAATTGATAAAAATAAGAAACAATCTATAAATTATTGCATTAACTATGTTTTAGTGAAAAAATCTGTAAAGAGAAATAATTAAAATACTACATTAAAACATGGACAAACAAAAAATTATAAATTCTCCTAAAATTATGTTAAATTTAAACTTGATAAAAAATTGTGTAAGAAAGTACACAAAAAATAAATTAAATTCACCAAAATGATAAAAATAAGAAACAATATATAAATTATTGTATTAGCTATGTTTTACTGAAAAATTCTGTAAAGAGAAATAATTAAAATACTACATTAAAACATGGACAAACAAAAAATTATAAATTATCCTAAAATTATGTTAAATTTAAACTTGGTAGAAAATTGTGTAAGAAAGTACACAAAAAATAAATTAAATTCACCCTGTCTGAAGTTTCTATAAAACCAAAATGATAAAAATACGAAACAATCTATAAATTATTGTAATAGCTATGTTTTACTGATAAATTCTGTAAAGAGAAATAATTAAAGTTACATTAAAACCTGGACAAATAAAAAATTATAAATTCTCCTAAAATTATGTTAAATTTAAACTTGATAACAAATTGTGTAAGAAAGTACATAAAAAATGAATTAAATTCACCCTGTCTGAAGTTTCTATAAAACCAAAATGATCAAAATAAGAAACAATCTATAAATTATTGTATTAGCTATGTTTTACTGATAAATTCTGTAAAGAGAAATAATTAAAATACTACATTAAAACATGGACAAACAAAAAATTATAAATTCTCCTAAAATTATGTTAAATTTAAACTTGATAAAAAATTGTGTAAGAAAGTACACAAAAAATAAATTAAATTCACCCTGTCTGAAGTTTCTATAAAACCAAAATGATAAAAATAAGAAACAATCTATAAATTATTGTAATAGCTATGTTTTACTGATAAATTCTGTAAATGAGAAATAATTAAAATATTACATTAAAACCTGGACAAACAAATAATTATAAATTCTTCCAAAATTATATTAAATTTAAACTTGATAACAAATTGTGTAAGAAAGTACATAAAAAATGAATTAAATTCACCCTGTCTGAAGTTTCTATAAAACCAAAATGATCAAAATAAGAAACAATCTATAAATTATTGTATTAGCTATGTTTTACTGATAAATTCTGTAAAGAGAAATAATTAAAATACTACATTAAAACATGGACAAACAAAAAATTATAAATTCTGCTAAAATTATGTTAAATTTAAACTTGATAAAAAATCGTGTAAGAAAGTACACAAAAAATAAATTAAATTCACCCTGTCTGAAGTTTCTATAAAACCAAAATGATAAAAATAAGAAATAATCTATAAATTATTGTATTAGCTATGTTTTACTGATAAATTCTGTAAATGAGAAATAATTAAAATATTACATTAAAACCTGGACAAACAAATAATTATAAATTCTTCCAAAATTATATTAAATTTAAACTTGATAACAAATTGTGTAAGAAAGTACATAAAAAATAAATTAAATTCACCCTGTCTGAAGTTTCTATAAAACCAAAATGATAAAAATAAGAAACAATCTATAAATTATTGTATTAGTTATGTTTTACTGATAAATTCTGTAAAGAGAAATAATTAAAATACTACATTAAAACATGGACAAACAAAAAATTATAAATTCTGCTAAAATTATGTTA
Organism: Aethina tumida; assembly: GCF_024364675.1. Taxonomy (NCBI): domain Eukaryota; kingdom Metazoa; phylum Arthropoda; class Insecta; order Coleoptera; family Nitidulidae; genus Aethina; species Aethina tumida. The sequence continues at coordinate 14,513,560 of NC_065440.1, read as the reverse complement.
AATTTAAACTTGATCAAAAATCGTTTAAGAAAGTACACAAAAAATAAATTAAATTCACCCTGTCTGAAGTTTCTATAAAACCAAAATGATAAAAATAAGAAACAATCTATAAATTATTGTATTAGCTATGTTTTACTGATAAATTCTGTAAAGAGAAATAATTAAAGTACTACATTAAAACCTGGACAAACAAAAAATTATAAATTCTCATAAAATTATGTTAAATTTAAACTTGATAACAAATTGTGTAAGAAAGTACATAAAAAATGAATTAAATTCACCCTCTCTGAAGTTTCTATAAAACCAAAATGATAAAAATAAGAAATAATTTATAAATTATTATGTTAACTGTATTTTACAGATAAATCCCATAAATCAAAATAATACATTAGAATCTGGATATACAAAAAATGATAAATTCACCTAATTTTATGTTAAAATGGTAAAAAACAGCGTAAAAAGATATACAAAAAGTAAATTAAATTAACCTCACCTAAATTTCGTATGGAACCAGAATAATAAAAATAAGAAAACAATCGAAAATTATTATTGGTCAAAAAAATTAAACAATCTAATATAAACGTTGTCGTGTTATGAAACATTCCGATCGACATCAATTTATTTATCCAATTTAAAAACGTCACACCCAATGACGCGAATCGATCCGTCAAATATCCTTAAGTGACTTAAGTAAATCACAACGAATCACTTCCTTTTACTCAGTCGCACATTACAAACAATTGCCCCCCTCCCGTCCCCCTGCGGGGTTACCTAAACCTAAAAAACCTCGCAAAAACGGTACGCGACACTGATTGACTTTTTCGAAAGTTTTTTCGAATTTTTTCCGTGCGCGTTTGTGCGTCGGTTTGTTTAAATTATGGTACGTTGGCATCGAAAAAAACCGGGACAAAAACGCGGCCGCCGAGCAATGCACACATGTGTCGGGTCGACGAAAAAACAGAAGAAAAAAAAACCGTCACATACGACACATGTTTCGTCTTATTTTAATTTCTAAAACACTTGTTCGTTGCTCTAGAAATATTGATATAAATAAATGTCTGCTGAACATGAAGCGGCGTTTGGTTTATTAACCGGAATGTTAACCGAGCGTTAAATAATATTTAAAACGTTTGAAATTTGTTGCGGCAGTTTTAAATTGTTGGAAGTGAAAGATGATGAAAGTTGTTCAATTTAGACTTTGCAGCAGATTTTTAAACCTACTAAAATATTAAGTTAAACCACAGAAATAATTTATATGGTTGTAAGCTTAAATATCACTGTAAAATTATTAGAAAGTCACGAAAAATTTGTCTAATTATGTGGCAAATACGAAAATTTAAATGTAGCATTTTAAATTGCACATTTTAAACACAAACACTAAAGTTTAAATGTAGCAGTTTTATAATTATTCATTTTAAAACACACATTTGTAGATTTTAGTGGGAGATAAAATAAATATTTTAAAAATAAAAATGAGCAGCAAGTTAAGTAAAACAAGAAGTGTCAAATTATCTTAAACACAAACACGAAAGTTTAAATGTAGCAGTTCTATAATTGCTCATTTTAAAACTCACATTTTTAGATTTTAGTGAGAGTTTAAATGAATGTTTTAAAAATAAAAATGAGCAGCAAGTTAAGTAAAATAACAAGTGCCAAATTATCTTAAACACAAACACGAAAGTTTAAATGTAGCAGTTTTATAATTGCTCATTTTAAAACACTCATTTTTAGATTTTAGTGAGAGTTAAAATAAATATTATAAAAATAAAAATGAACAGCAAGTTAAGTAAAATAACAAGTGCCAAATTATCTTAAACACAAACACGAAAGTTTAAATGTAGCAGTTTTATAATTGCTCATTTTAAAACACACATTTTTAGATTTTAGTGAGAGTTAAAACAAAAATTTTAAAAATAAAAATGAACAGCAAGTTAAGTAAAATAACAAGTGCCAAATTATCTTAAACACAAACATGAAAGTTTAAATGTAGCAGTTTTATAATTGCTCATTTTAAAACACATTTGTAGATTTTAGTGAGAGTTAAAATAAAAATTTTAAAAATAAAAAAGAACATCAAGTTAAGTAAAATATTAAGTGCCTAATTATATTAAACACAAACAGAAAAGTTTAAATGTAGCAGTTTTATAATTGCTCATTTTAAAACACACATTTTTAGATTTTAGTGAGAGTTAAAACAAAAATTTTAAAAATAAAAATGAACAGCAAGTTAAGTAAAATAACAAGTGCCAAATTATCTTAAACACAAACATGAAAGTTTAAATGTAGCAGTTTTATAATTGCTCATTTTAAAACACATTTGTAGATTTTAGTGAGAGTTAAAATAAAAATTTTAAAAATAAAAAAGAACATCAAGTTAAGTAAAATATTAAGTGCCTAATTATATTAAACACAAACAGAAAAGTTTAAATGTAGCAGTTTTATAATTGCTCATTTTAAAACACACAATTTTAGATTTTAGTAAGAATTAATATAAATATTTATTATTATTATTATTATTAAATCATTTTAATAGAGATATTTTTAATTTTTAGTATGAATTAAAATAAATAAGTTAACAAAAGAATACTTTTATTAATTGTTATTTGTCTTAAAATATCAGTGTTTTAAAAATTAACACTATTAATGCATTATTTAAAAATGAAATGGGTTACATTGTCTTAGTCACAGTTCAATTTTTAAAAGCGGCAGTGTTAGATCAAGATAAATTAACAAAGTGCTGAATTATCGTAAACACAAGAACAAACGTTTAAATGTAACAGTTTTCATTCAAAATGGTTATTCATTTAAGAAAATAAATTATTAGACGTTATTGAGAGCTAAAATCACTACTTTAAAAGCTTTAAAAACGATTAACAAGATAACAAGTAATATAAAACCTAAGTGAGCAGCACCATGGACCATTTCAACTCAAACAAAAAAGCATTAAATTAAAACTGGCTTTCACCCCCACAGCAAAAACGAAAAAAATGAATCAGACAGATAACAAATGCCCATCTCCACACATATTGAAAACGATCCGAGCCTCCTTTCACCCATATTGGATTAAGTCCTCGCGTCAAATGTATATTTTTACGACTGGCATTTGTCAACTTTTATATCGCTAATGGCGTCCATTTGTCCGGCAAAGTGGACGAGGCGCGTATCTACTCTAATTATCGTTCCAGGGGGAGGCAAGATTGCCACTCTCCGTCTATCCGTTTCTTCGGCCACGGTATTGTGAATTGGACGGAGGAAATTGACATGTGTTGTTCACACGTAAAAAACGTCGTTAGGTTAAATAATATGACTAAGTGAAAGACATCTAATTAAGGCTTCAATTTTGGGACGTTGAAAACTAGACTGTTTGGATTCGATTTGGAGGTGTTAAGTAAGAGTTTAACCTTGGCATGTTGCAGATCAATGTTTAGCCTTCAGTTGTGGGTTTTCTGACACAGAAACTGTGCAATTATTACAAATAAATTAGTTCTGAAATATTCTAGAATTATGTTATAGATGCAGTGGCCTTCCATCCAGTTATTGATGACCTCACTGTCATATTTTTTATTTATTCATCAATTATATTAACAGTAAGCTTATCAAAGAACTAAAGTCTAAGAAGTTGGAAGAATATTGTAAGATTCTAACACTAAAGTTCGAGGATAATCTTGGAAGTATCTAAATTAAGAGTAAAGTCCAGCTTAGCCCAAGAGAGTTGTGTAATAATAATCTTTTAGTAAACAAGAGCTGGGACAGTTCCCAAACCCAAGACTGATCTGGAAACAGAGACTAAAATATGTCATATTCTTTATTGATTCATCAATTATATTAACAACAAGTTTATCAAGGAACTAAAGTCTAAGAAGTTGGAAGAATATTGTAAGATTCTAACACTAAAGTTCGAGGATAATCTTGGAAGTATCTAAATTAAGAGTACAGCCCAGCTTAGCCCAAGAGAGTTGTGTAATAACAATCTTCTAGTAAACAAGATCTGGGACAGTTCCCAAACCCAAGACTGATCTGGAAACAGAGTCTAAAATGTGTCATATTCTTTATTAATTCATCAATTATATTAACAGCAAGTTTATCAAGGAACTAAAGTCTAAGAAGTTGGAAGAATATTGTAAGATTCCAACACTAAAGTTCGAGGATAATCTTGGAAGTACCTAAATTAAGAGTACAGCCCAGCTTAGCCCAAGAGAGTTGTGTAATAATAATCTTCTAGTAAACAAGATCTGGGACAGTTCCCAAACACAAGACTGATCTGGACACAGAGTCTAAAATGTGTCATATTCTTTATTGATTCATCAATTATATTAACAGCAAGTTTATCAAGGAACTAAAGTCTAAGAAGTTGGGAGACTATTGTAAGATTCTAACACTAAAGTCCGAGGATAATCTTGAAAGTATCTAAATTAAGAGTACAGCTCAGCTTAGCCCAAGAGAGTTGTGTAATAATAATCTTCTAGTAAACAAGATCTGGGATAGTTCCCAAACCCAAGACTGATCTGGACACAGAGTTTAAAATGTGTCATATTCTTTATTGATTCATCAATTATATTAACAGCAAGTTTATCAAGGAACTAAAGTCTAAGAAGTTGTAAGAATATTGTAAAATTCTAACACTAAAGTTCGAGGATAATCTTGGAAGTATCTAAATTAAGACTACAGTCCAGCTTAGTCCAAGAGAGTTATGCAATAATAATCTTCTAGTAAACAAGATATGGAACAGTTTCCAAACCCAAGACTGATCTGGAAACAGAATCTAAAATGTGTCATATTCTTTATTGATTCATCAATTAAATTAACAGCAAGTTTATCAAGGAACTAAAGTCTAAGAAGTTGGAAGAATATTGTAAGATTCTAACACTAAAGTTCGAGGATAATCTTGGAAGTACCTAAATTAAGAGTACAGCCCAGCTTAGCCCAAGAGAGTTGTGTAATAATAATCTTCTAGTAAACAAGATCTGGGACAGTTCCCAAACCCAAGACTGATCTGGAAACAGAGTCAAAAATGTGTCATATTCTTTATTGATTCATCAATTATATTAACAGCAAGTTTATCAAGGAACTAAAGTCTAAGAAGTTGAAAGAATATTGTAAGATTCTATCACTAAAGTTCGAGGATAATCTTGGAAGTATCTAAATTAAGAGTACAGCCCAGCTTAGCCCAAGAGAGTTGTGTAATAATAATCTTCTAGTAAACGAGATCTGGGACAGTTCCCAAACCCAAAACTGATCTGGAAACAGAGTCTAAAATGTGTCATATTCTTTATTGATTTATCAATTATATTAACAGCAAGTTTATCAAGGAACTAAAGTCTAAGAAGTTGGGGGAATATTGTAAGATTCTAACACTAAAGTTCGAGGATAATCTTGGAAGTATCTAAATTAAGAGTACTGCCCAGCTTAGCCCAAGAGAGTTGTGTAATAATAATCTTCTAGTAAACAAGATCTGGGATAGTTCCCAAACCCGGGACTGATCTGGAAACAAAGTCTGAAATGTGTCATATTCTTTTTTCATTTATCAATCATATTTACAATTAATTTGTCAAGAAATCAAAATCTGAGAAGTACGAGAAATAGTATAAGGTTCTAACATCAAGGCTGTAATTTTGCTTCCAAAGAAACCGTGCACTAATTCGAAACAAATTAGCTTTAAAACATTTTAAGATTGAAGGTGCAGTTGCCTTCGTTCCGGCTATTGATGACCTCTCGTTCCCTTGTTCTCTGTTATATTCGTAAGTGGCAAAGTTCCCATACACTCTGACCGTATTATTATATTGTAATTGAGTGAGACCAGTCTTTAAGTTTGAATTATCCTCGGCCAGATACTGGTCGGGTAACCGGTAGCTCGTAATGTCCCCTTCATGCTCTATTAAACCCTACACCTTATTTGACAGCAATTTGTGCTAACACTAAACGACGAAACGTATGTCGCGTCTTCCTCTACACTTGCACTCATCTCCTTACAACGTTTTTATGTTTTTTTTGTTGCGTTCCCTCGTCTAGATTATACCAACGAACTGGTACAATTCAACCGTTCACCAGTCGTCGTACGAGCCCTCTCCGTGCATTGCACAGACGCTGATGCTGATGGAAACGTATCCGACCGACATGTAATTACACCAGTTGGCGAATGCCGCGCCAAAACCGAAACGACAACGTCCCGAAAACATTCCCTCGCGTACAAAAAAGGGTATGCGCCCGCGGTATTCCGCCAGCCACCTCGGCAATTCGCTAATGAGCCATTGTTTATTCACCAGGCGCGTCCGTCCGGGACGGGACACACGGGACGCGGACCGGCCCCGGAATGGTGCCGCCGCGGCGTTCCCCAACGCTGCAGCACGTGACCCGGAGTACGTAAGGAGCGAAAAAGAACGCCGAATTTGACGGATTTGGTAGCGCAGCTGACGCACGTTGGGAAAAAACGTACGGTGCGGTACACGTGCGTCCTGCTCCGCGGAGAATTTAATTGCCGGCTCGTTTTTAGACTGGGCAAGTGGATGTGGGGAAGTGGCGGCATCGGCGGGTTTCAGAAAGGGTAGGCAATTGTAACGGAAAACTGCACACGGTGAGGAAAAAACTGGGAGAAGAAGCCTGGAAACGTAGTTGCAATTCATTGGCAAACATGGCTAATTGTGCGCCGACCAAAAAACTTATTAACAAGATTTGAAATGTGTCATATATTTTATTTGACTCATCAATTAGGTGTATTAACAGTAAGCTTAGCAGGAAACAACAATTTAAAAAGTTGGAAGCTTCTGACACTAAAGTTAAGATAATCTTAAAAAGATTTAGGGTAATAGTATAGCTCAGCTAAGCCTAAAAGAGTTGTGTAACAATATTATTTTACTAAATAAAATCTGGGACAGATCCCAAATTCAAACAGTCTGAAATGTGTCTTATTCTTTATGGATTCATCAATAATATTAAGCAGTAAGCTTATCAAGAAACTAAAGTCTAAGAATTTGGAAGCATATTGTAAAATTCTAACACTAAAGTTCAAGGATAATATTGGACGTATCTAAATTAAGAGTACAGCCCAGCTTAGCCCAAGAGAGTTGTGTAATAATAATCTTCTAGTAAACAAGATCTGGGACAGTTCCCAAACCCAAGACTGATCTGGAAACAGAGTCTAAAATGTGTCATATTCTTTATTGATTCATCAATTATATTAAAAGTAAGCTTACCAAGGAACTAAATTTTAAGAAGTTGGAAGAATATTTTAAGATTCTAACCCTAAAGTTCAAGGATAATCTTGGAAGTATCTAGATTAAGAGTACAGCCCAGTTTAGCCACAGAGAGTTGTGTAATAATAATCTTCTAGTAAACAAGATCTGGGACAGTTCCCAAACTCAAGACTGATGTGGAAACAGAATCTAAAATGTGTCATATTCTTTATTGATTCATCAATTATATTAGCAGCAAGCTTATAAAGGAACTAAAGTCTAAGAAGTTGAAAGAATATTGTAAGATTCTAACACTAAAGTTCGAAAATAATCTTGGAAGTATCTAAATTAATAGTACAGCCCAGTTTAGCCCAAGAGAGTTGTGTAATAATAATCTTCTAGTAAACAAGATCTGGGACAGTTCCCAAACTCAAGACTGATCTGGAAACAGAGTAAAAAATGTGTCATATTCTTTATTGATTCATCAATTATATTAACAGCAAGTTTATCAAGGAACTAAAGTGTAAGAAGTTGGAAGAATATTGTAAGATTCTAACACTAAAGTTCGAGGATAATCTTGGAAGTATCTAAATTAAGAGTACAGCCCAGCTTAGCCCAAGAGAGTTGTGTAATAATAATCTTCTAGTAAACAAGATCTGGGACAGTTCCCAAACTCAAGACTGATGTGGAAACAGAATCTAAAATGTGTCATATTCTTTATTGATTCATCAATTATATTAGCAGCAAGCTTATAAAGGAACTAAAGTCTAAGAAGTTGAAAGAATATTGTAAGATTCTAACACTAAAGTTCGAAAATAATCTTGGAAGTATCTAAATTAAGAGTACAGCTCAGTTTAGCCCAAGAGAGTTGTGTAATAATAATCTTCTAGGAAACAAGATCTGGGACAGTTCCCAAACTCAAGACTGATCTGGAAACAGAGTAAAAAATGTGTCATATTCTTTATTGATTCATCAATTATATTAACAGCAAGTTTATCAAGGAACTAAAGTGTAAGAATTTGGAAGCATATTGTAAAATTCTAACACTAAAGTTCAAGGATAATATTGGACGTATCTAAATTAAGAGTACAGCCCAGCTTAGCCCAAGAGAGTTGTGTAATAATAATCTTCTAGTAAACAAGATCTGGGACAGTTCCCAAACTCAAGACTGATGTGGAAACAGAGTCTAAAATGTGTCATATTCTTTATTGATTCATCAATTATATTAACAGCAAGTTTATCAAGGAACTAAAGTGTAAGAAGTTGGAAGAATATTGTAAGATTCTAACACTAAAGTTCGAGGATAATCTTGGAAGTATCTAAATTAAGAGTACAGCCCAGTTTAGCCCAAGAGAGTTGTGTAATAATAATCTTCTAATAAACAAGATCTGGGACAGTTTCCAAACCCAAGATTGATCTGGACACAGAGTCTAAAATGTGTCATATTCTTTATTGACTCATCAATTTTATTAACAGCAAGTTTATCAAGGAACAAAAGTCTAAGAAGTTGAAAGAATATTGTAAGATTCTAACACTAAAGTTCGAGGATAATCTTGGAAGTATCTAAATTAAGAGTACAGCCCAGTTTAGCCCAAGAGAGTTGTGTAATAATAATCTTCTAATAAACAAGATCTGAGACAGTTCCCAAACCCAAGACTGATCTGGAAACAGAGTCTAAAATGTGTCATATTCTTTATTGATTCATCAATTATATTAACAGTATATTAACGAAAGAATATTATAAGATTCTAACCCTAAAGATCAAGGATAATCTTGGAAGTGTCTAAATTAAGAGTAGAGCCTAGCTTAGCCTAAAACTGTTATTATCAATTATTAAAAATAAGTTTAACAAGAAATTAGGGTATAAAGAAGAATATTGTAAGATTGAATCACAAAAGTTCAAGGATTATCTTGGAGGCACTTAAGAGTTCAATCTGGCTGAGTCTGAAAGAGTTATGTAATAATAATCATCCAGTAAACAAAATCTGGAACAGTTCCCAAACACAAACCCGATACGAAAACAGATCCATAACCTGTGACAAGTCCTACAAGTGTTCGATCGCTAAAAATAACCGACATCGTGTCTTTCCTCCACCTCCCTCGCCATCAATCCGCTTCGCACATGTCGGATGTTCTGAACGGGAACGATGCGAGATGCGAACGCGGTCGAAAATAAACCGATTTTAATGGTCTGTGGTGAGTGAATGACTAAGGATGGAGTGGATCGTTTCGTGAAATGCACATGCCCCGCCGATATGTATGTGGTTTGATAAACTCGGCCACATGTTAATCGTGTCGGGGCGCCGTGAGAAACTCTTTCGAGGCTATTGATTTATACGCGGGACCTTACCAACCCATCTACTGTCATACTTATTTTAAATCTGGACGTTTCCACTTCTGTTTTCTGGTTTATTTGATGTTTACGGACTGAATCCATCTCTCTCCTCCTCCTCCTCCCTTATCCTTCACAGTATTTTTCTTATGTCTTTCAATGTTTTCAGCTATTATCTTTAGGTTTAATTGTGTAATTTAATAATTCTTTTGCCTACTATTGTCATCAACTGTTTGTCAATTTAAATAAGTATCCTCTTCCACCCTTGTCCTTATTATTGTTCTTCTTATTGAGCTGTAATGTTGCCTCTGTCTTCTAAATTCTTCATCAGTTTATCTATCTAAGTAATTATGCTGTATTTTGTCCATTTTTTCCAATTTCTAATTAGTTTCTTTGACCATGATCTTTCGCAAACAAAATTATTCTTATTTCTGTAATATTTCATCTTTCAACCCTCTGTGCCTTCTAGACATCCCCTTGAACTAATCGTTTCCGAAATGACACTGTATTATGCAATTATTCCCTCTAAATCATCCACCTGTTTTTAAACGGCTCAACCAAAACAAGATAAGAGGGCTCTCAGCTCCTTAATCCTTTCAGCACCTCGTCGGGCCAAAGTGGCCGTAAATTACCGACCGAAACAAACATAAGGGGGATGCACGTAAGATTATTAAGTCGGTCTCGAGTCTAAAGTGGGGTGGCTGCTTTCCGAACCCCCCCGAGATCCGTGTCCGACACTTCATAACTGCGATAGTGCACGTCTGCCGCAGAAAACGGGCCGTGATGAATGATCCTCGCACAGTTCAAGATCGTGGTTTTAAACTTGGCGAAAGAGAAGTTTGCTCGTTTGTTTTGACAGCGGTCCGATTTGGCCGTGTTTCGGGGGTTGGTGTTATTGGATGTCGAGTTGTGTACGCGGTGACTTGGCAGCCTCGATCTCGGCACGGCCGCGGGGCATCGGCGAACCGGCCACTTACCCACGTCGTCCGATTGCGTTTATTTAATTCTTGTTCATCACCGGACTCATCAGCGATGCCCCCGTCTAACATTAATATAACGACCGTGCAAAAACTGAGCTGCACTCAGCTACTGGTATTCGATGCAGCCGTCCAGTCCGGTTTTGGGCCGGCCGAAACCTGTAACCGGATCGACGTTGGGATGGACGGTTGCGTCAGTCGGTCGTGATCAGGTTGCGATGCCGTTGATGGTCGGACGGTGGTTGGAATTGTTTGGGCGATTGTGGTAAATGCCGTCCATTATAGATCGGAGTTATGCCCATAATGATGTTAGATTGGTTCTAACACGGATTTGATGGGCCGTAAGTGCGAATGCTGGAACTTTATAGGTATTGTCTCTAACTGTTATTGATTAGTTTTTATCGGTTTGAAATTGAGGAGTTTAATGGGATTTGTTTTATTGTTAATTGGGTGAACTGAACTGAGTTTCGATTTATGCTTTTGTCTGAAATATTTATGATTCAATCGCCTCTTAAAACTATTATCGTTAAACCGTTAAAGTAACTAAATAATACATAAACAATTAGGTACAATTATTTAGGTTGATGAACTATTGAGGAACTTAAAAGGCTGAAGAAATATACAATTCTAAAATTCAACAAAAAGTAATTAAGAAGACCCAAAGGTGGTCAAAAGAGCTAATTAGAAATAGACAAAAATGAATGAAAGAAAAAATCAATTACAAATAATTAATCTGGCATAATGTTGAAGACATAGAAGAAAGATTAAACAAAACATAGCTACGAACTCCTAAATATCATGATTTAGAAAATAAGTCTGATGCAAATATAAAGAGACAAAAGAAAGACTAACACTGCAGTTCAATAAAAATACTGTGAAAGAAAAGAAACAAACGGGAGAATTAGAATTAGATGTCAAAAGAATAAATGTATAAATGTAATATTGATATCATAAAATCTATAAAATTAAAAAAATCTATAAAATTTATAAAACAATCTATCATATATCTATATATAAATATATATAAATCTGTAAAAAGTTTATAAAATCTCTAAAATCTATAAAATCTGTAAAATATATAAAATATATAAAATCTATAAAATCTATAAAATCTATAAAATCTATAAAATCTATAAAATCTATAAAATCTATAAAATCTATAAAATCTATAAAATCTATAAAATCTATAAAATCTATAAAATCTATAAAATCTATAAAATCTATAAAATCTATAAAATCTATAAAATCTATAAAATCTATAAAATCTATAAAATCTATAAAATCTATAAAATCTATATAATCTATAAAATCTATAAAATCTATAAAATCTATAAAATCTATAAAATCTATAAAATCTATAAAATCTATAAAATCTATAAAATCTATAAAATCTATAAAATCTATAAAATCTATAAAATCTATAAAATCTATAAAATCTATAAAATCTATAAAATCTATAAAATCTATAAAATCTATAAAATCTATAAAATCTATAAAATCTATAAAATCTATAAAATCTATAAAATCTATAAAATCTATAAAATCTATAAAATCTATAAAATCTATAAAATCTATAAAATCTATAAAATCTATAAAATCTATAAAATCTATAAAATCTATAAAATCTTTAAAATCTTTAAAATCTATAAAATCTATAAAAACTATAAAATCTGTAAAATCTATAAAATCTATAAAATCTATATAATCTATATAATCTATATAATCTATATAATCTATATAATCTATATAATCTATATAATCTATATAATCTATATAATCTATATAATCTATATAATCTATAAAATCTATTAAACCTATAAAATCTATAAAACCTGCAAAACCTGTCAAACCTGTAAAACCTATAAAATCTACAAAAACTGTAAAACATATAAAATCTATAAAACCATGAATCTATGAAATCTATAAAATATGTAAAATCTGTAAAATTTATAAAGTTTATAAAACCTATAAAATCTATATAATCATCTATAATCATAAAATCTACAATATCTATGAAATTTGTAAAATGTATAAAATCTGTTAAACCTGTAAAAGCTGGAAAATCTGTAAAATCTGTAAAATCTGTAAAATCTGTAAAATCTGTAAAATCTGTAAAATCTGTAATATCTATAACATCTGTAAAATCTGTAAAATCTGTAAAATCTGTAAAATCTGCAAAATCTTTAAAACTTATCTTTAAAATCTTTAAACTCTTTAAAATCTTTAAAATCTTTAAAATCTTTAAAATCTTTAAAATCTTTAAAATCTTTAAAATCTTTAAAATCTTTAAAATCTTTAAAATCTTTCTTTAAAATCTTTAAAATCATTAAAATCTTTAAAATCTTTAAAATCTTTAAAATCTTTAAAGTCTTTACAGTCTTTAAAATCTTTAAAATCATTAAAATCTTTAAAATCTTTAAAATGTGTAAAATTTCTAAAATCCATAAATTCTATGAAATCTATAAAAATCTATCAAATTTATAAAATCCACAAAATTTATAAAATCTACAAAAATATTTAATGCCATTTTAATTAATGAATTTTTTAAAATTTAATATAATAATTCGTAACCATTTTAAAGTTAATTTATTTGTAATTTATTATTAACAACTCCGTAATTTAAAACATTAGTAAGGTTCATTAAACAAAAATAACGTAGATGTTCTGCACTTTTATTGCCTTTAGTGGATTAAATTTTAGTATTTAAATGAACGCGACTCCCCGTAATCTATTATTTTCACATCATTACAAAATAATTGGCACAAAAAAATGAAAGTTTCGCAATTAAAATAATTTTCGACCAATACATTGAAGTAATTTGCGGCCGACAATGCGCACAGAATGTAATATTGTAGCCAAATCTTAATGATTTTAATGTTTAAGTGTCTAAAATTACTCAAGTAATTGCTATATTAATTGCATGTTTCTTTAATGACCACGATTTTAATATGGTCTTCGTATACGAGCACAAATTAGTATTAAATTTAATTCCGAACGATAAAATGTGTAATAAAACAAGATTGTGGTTTATTATCCCGTCGACGTAAAAAAAAAATAACGGACTTAATAAATGAGATGCATAATGGCTCATTCTTTTATTTAATTATTGGATTTTTTTAATTGCCGTCAAATTTTTTCTTACCGAATCACCATTAATTAACGCAGTTTTATTAATACCGCATGTGCGAAATTTATTAACTTCAAATTCGTGTTTTACATCAATATTCACGGGGCACTATCTCCCCGAATCGATGTCTGATCCGTCTTAACCTGCAATAACTAATGCAAGTGATAAAATCAGGGATGCACCCCCGCGGGAATAATGTTAAATTTATTGATTTAAATGTCCCATTTTCCTTCGTGAATACAAATTGGCTCCTTTATCCGGTGCAGATTGATTTAAACTTTTCCTGCTTGGGTTTTTAGTGTTTTTTAATTCACTCCCCGACCTTAATCTAGGCAACGATGCAGTTAACATAGATTGAAATGGTAATTTGTGACGAGATTTTAAATTAAATTAATCATCATTATATTAATAAATAAACATAAATAAATTATTGTAGGATAAGTTAGATGAAGTTAGATTGGGACAAACATAAGTGATGTTCCTGTAACAGAATTTGATTAGGATCTGGTTAGGTGAAGTTAGGTTAACAGAGGTTGTAATTAATTGTTTTGTATGGTATCATATATTTTTGTCAATAAATTTATTTGTCAGCAACAGAATTTTATCAAATCACTGTTTTAAAAACTGTTAATAAATATATAAGGATAGATTAGATTAGAGGATAAGTTAGGAGAAATTAGGTTAGAATAGGTTGTAATTAATTGTTTTGTCTGGTATCATATATTTTTTTCTATAAATTTATTTGTCAACAACATAATTTTATAACATTACCGTTTTAAAAATTGTTAATAAATATATAAGGATAGATTAGATTAGGATAAGTTAGGAGAAGTTAGGTTAGAATAGGTTGTAATTAATTGTTTTGTCTGATATCATATATTTTTTTCTATAAATTTATTTGTCAACAACATAATTTTATAACATTACCGTTTTAAAAATTGTTAATAAATATATAAGGATAGATTAGATTAGAAGAAGTTAGGTTAGGATAGGTTGTAATTAATTGTTTTGTCTGGTATCATATATTTTTGTCTATAAATTTATTTGTCAGCAACATAATTTTATAAAATCATCGTTTTAAAAACTGTTAATAAATATATAAGGATAGATTAGATTAGGATAAGTTAGGAGAACTTGGGTTAGGATAGGTTGTAATTAATTGTTTTGTCTCGTATCATATATTTTTGTCTATAAATTTATTTGTCAGCAACATAATTTTATAAAATCACCGTTTTAAAAACTGTTAATAAATATATAAGGATAGATTAGATTACGATAAGTGAGGAGAAGTTTATTTAGGATAGGTTGTAATTAATTGTTTTGTGTCGTACCATATATTTTTGTCTATAAATTTATTTGTCAGCGACAGAATTTTATAAAATCACCGTTTTAAAAACTGTTAATAAATATATAAGGATAGATTAGATTAGGATAAGTTAGGAGAACTTAGGTTAGGATAGGTTGTAATTAATTGTTTTGTCTGGTATCATAAATTTTTGTCTGTAAATTTATTTGTCAGCTACAGAATTTTATAAAATCACCGTTTTAAAAACTGTTAATAAATATATAAGGATAAATTAGATTAGGATAAGTTTGGAGAACTTAGGTTAGGATAGGTTGTAATTAATTGTTTTATCTGGTATTATATATTTTTGTTTATAAATTTATTTGTCAGCAACATAATTTTTTAAAATCACCGTTTTAAAAACTGTTAATAAATATATAAGGATAGATTAGATTAGGATAAGTTAGGAGAACTTGGGTAAGGATAGGTTGTAATTAATTGTTTTGTCTCGTATCATATATTTTTGTCTATAAATTTATTTGTCAGCAACATAATTTTATAAAATCACCGTTTTAAAAACTGTTAATAAATATATAAGGATAGATTAGATTACGATAAGTGAGGAGAAGTTTATTTAGGATAGGTTGTAATTAATTGTTTTGTCTCGTACCATATATTTTTGTCTATAAATTTATTTGTCAGCGACAGAATTTTATAAAATCACCGTTTTAAAAACTGTTAATAAATATATAAGGATAGATTAGATTAGGATAAGTTAGGAGAACTTAGGTTAGGATAGGTTGTAATTAATTGTTTTGTCTGGTATCATATATTTTTGTCTGTAAATTTATTTGTCAGCTACAGAATTTTATAAAATCACCGTTTTAAAAACTGTTAATAAATATATAAGGATAAATTAGATTAGGATAAGTTTGGAGAACTTAGGTTAGGATAGGTTGTAATTAATTGTTTTGTGTATCATTTTTTATATATATATATATTTATATATATATATATATATATATATATATATATATATATATATATATATATATATATATATATATATATATAGTTATCTGTTTTATTTGGTATCATATACATTTTTCTATAAAAATAACATATATTTATAAAAATACAGCTTCAAAAACTGTCAATAGACATTCAAAGACAGGTTAAAGTAAGTTAGGTTAATAACTGCAGTTTACTTCTTACCTATACATTATATTTGTTTGAAATAGTATTTATTAATAACCAAAGATAAGTTAGGTGAAATTAGTTTTGACTAGGTTGTAATACATTTTCCTATTTGTCTGATAATAAGTTAGGCTAAGTTAGATTAGGTTATTTCCCATTATTTTCTAACTTTCTAACTAACACATATCATTATTTAAGTAAATATTTTGGGATTTAATAATTTACATGAAGGCGCATTAATTAAACATGTCGATTGTCTTCGACAGTGGATTGAAGTGTCGATGCAAAAGGCGCGAATATTTGCGGGCGGCGCCATTAAAACTTAATGACTAAATCAAGGAACGCTCTCACCAGTTGACTTATTGTTGGCGTAATTTCGCCGACAAAAGATCCAATTTTTTCCGTCTCTCCGGCGCATGTAAATTTATTAAAGGCCGCCACAGTCGCCGGCTCCGAACTAACCAAAAGACCGAAGAAGAAGACCGAAAAAAAAAAAATCATTTTCCGAATAGGCAATTTAAATATCGATGTCCGCACGCGGGGCCCCCGTAACACGTGATGAAAAAATGGGCCCGTGACAAATCGGATGATTTGTCCGGACGTTTTCTGGTAGGAAATTCAATTAATTTCGGTTTCGGACCGTTCCTTTGTGGAGCGCACTCACTCCCGCGATTTTTCGATACGCCGTCTTTAATAAGATATTGATCGTCCGGATCGGGTGGAAAAAAATACCACAACTGTACGGCAACAAGATCAAAACAATCCGTGCTCGATGATTTAATAACTCAATTAAAATCGCACAATGGACCGGCAAAAAAATCCACATTGTTCGCATAATTAATAATAATTTTGTTACGTTTATTATTGGACGCGACAGATTACCATTTTCCATCTAACGGCTGCGTTGTCGACAGTAACGTCTGAGTGTGAATTTTTAGTATCAATGGCATTTTACTATTTATTCGTATAAGTTAGGTGAAGTTAGGTATGGTTAGAATTCCAAAAAATGTTTGTCTAATAACACTTCTTTTTTATCAAATTATGTTCTTCAAACTATTAATTAATAAACAAGATCCTATTAAATTAGGATAAGTTAGATGAAGTCAGATTTGATCAGATTGTAAATAGTTATTTCGTTGGGTAACAGTATTTTCTAGTGCATTTGTCTAACACATTTTTGTAATACTTTAATAATATTTTTTTTATGATTTTACATTGTCAAAAAATATTAATTAATTAACAAGGTACATTCTAATCTAAATTCACCTAACTTATCCTAATCTAATCTATATTTGTTTATTTATTAAGGGTTTTAAAACGGTGATTTTATAACATTCTGTTACTGACAAATATATAGAAAAAAGTATATGATATGTCTTAATCTAACTTATCCTAATTTAACATATTCTTATATATTTATTAATAGTTTTTAAATCGGTGATTTTATGAAATTCTGTTGCAGAAAAATACATAGAAAAAAATATACATCAGACAAAACCTAACTTCTCCTAACATATCCTAATCTAATCTACCCTTGTATATTTATTAACAGTTATTAACGGTGATTTTATAAAATTCTGTTGCTGACAAATAAATTTATAAAAGAAATATGATACCAGACAAAACAATTAATTACAACCTAACCTAACCTAACTTCTCTTAACTTATCCTAATCTAATCTATCCTTGTATATTTATTAACAGTTTTTAAAACGGTGATTTTATAAAATTATGTTGCTGACAAATAAATTTACAGTCAAAAATATATGATACCAGACAAAACAATTAATTACAAACTATCCTAACCTATTTCTCCTAACTTATCCTAATCTAATCTATCCTTATATATTTTTAACAGTTTTTAAAATGGGTATTTTATAAAATTTTGTTGCTGACAAATAAATTTATAGAAAAAAATATATGATATCAGACAAAACAATTAATTACAACCTATCCTAACCTAACTTATCCTAATCTAATCTATCCTTATATATTTATTAACAGTTTTTAAAACGGTGATTTTATAAAATTATGTTGCTGACAAATAAATTTATAGACAAAAATATATGATACCAGACAAAACAATTAATTACAACCTATCCTAACTCAAGTTCTCCTAACTTCTTATCCTAATCTAATCTTTCCTTATATATTTATTAACAATTTTTAAAACGGTGATTTTATAAAATTCTGTTGCTGACAAATAAATTTATGGTCAAAAATATATGATACCAGACAAAACAATTAATTTCAACCTATCCTAACCTAACTTCTCCTAACTTATCCTAATGTAATCGATCCTTGTATATTTATTAACAGTTTTTAAAACGGTGATTTTATAAAATTATATTGCTGACAAATAAATTTATAGTCAAAAATATATGATACCAGACAAAACAATTAATTACAACCTATCCTAACTCAAGTTCTCCTAACTTCTTATCCTAATCTAATCTATCTTTATTAACAGTTTTTAAAACGGTGATTTTATAAAATTCTGTTGCTGACAAATAAATTTATAGTCAAAAATATATGATACCAGACAAAACAATTAATTACAAACTATCCTAATCTATTTCTCCTCCTAACTTCTTATCATAATCCAATCTTTCCTTATATATTTATTAACAGTTTTTAAAACGGTGATTTTATAAAATTGTGTTGCTGACAAATAAATTTATAGTCAAAAATATATGATACCAGACAAAACAATTAATTACAAACTATCCTAATCTATTTCTCCTCCTAACTTCTTATCATAATCCAATCTTTCCTTATATATTTATTAACAATTTTTAAAACGGTGATTTTATAAAATTCTGTTGCTGACAAATAAATTTATAGTCAAAAATATATGATACCAGACAAAACAATTAATTTCAACCTATCCTAACCTAACTTCTCCTAACTTATCCTAATGTAATCGATCCTTGTATATTTATTAACAGTTTTTAAAACGGTGATTTTATAAAATTATATTGCTGACAAATAAATTTATAGTCAAAAATATATGATACCAGACAAAACAATTAATTTCAACCTATCCTAACCTAACTTCTCCTAACTTATCCTAATGTAATCGATCCTTGTATATTTATTAACAGTTTTTAAAACGGTGATTTTATAAAATTCTGTTGCTGACAAATAAATTTATAGTCAAAAATATATGATACCAGACAAAACAATTAAATACAACCTATCCTAACCTAATTTGTCCTAACATATCCTAATCTAATCTATCCTTGTATAATTATTAACAGTTTTTAAAACGGTGATTTTATAAAATTCTGTTGCTAACAAATAAATTTATAAAAAAATATGATTCCACACAAAACAATTAATTTCAACCTATCCTAATCTAACTTCCTAATCTAATCTAATCTATCCTTGTATAATTATTAACAAATTTTATGTTATTATATTATTGATTTAATTATATAAAACTAGGCTTTATCCTAACCTAACCTAATATAACTTAACTTATGTTAATATAATTTAATTTTATTTATTAATTTTAAAGCTTTTAAAACTGAGATACAATATAATAATGTGATTTCGTATAAGTATATATTAAAATGTCAACGATACCATACAAACAATCGTCTAACAACCCTCAAACAAAGTTCGGTCAATTAGTAGGAGTAAAACCCCCAGTTTCCACATACTCAAATCGCTTTATTTCCATAATTAACCCTCTCCCTCCCATTCCGGACGAATTCATCCGCATCCGCACTAATGATGTCAGGTAAGAAACGAACGAACGTACGAAATAATCTCGGACCGCAAAGCCGATCTCATCTCGACGACGTACCGGGGGTGAATGTGTGTTGTGTGCGAGCGTGGGGGTCGTGCGGGTGGCGGGTGGCAAATCGGGGGGCGGAAAAAGGAGGCTGCCAGCGGTGCCAACCGAATGACAAACTAGCTAACTGTGGATCCGACAGCGGGGCAAAAAGCGGCCGGAGGCAAAAACTCCCTGACTGCCGGCAAAAACTGGCTCGCTGTTTTGCGGGGGTTGTTTTCCGTTTGTCCGGCGGAAAATTCGAGAAAATTTCCTTTGTGGAGGTCTCGGTGGTCTGTTTTAGTAACCGGGATAGGAAAAGTACAAAAATTTTAAAATAATATTTGTTATTTTTTCAAATTTCTTTCTATAATATATCTAATTTAGTCAAATATTTTATATTTTTATTATATTCTGAATATTAGAGAAAACCTTCCAAGTTGAACTCTTAGCTTGAGCTTCATTATCAACAGCCAATCTCCAATTTTCAACCATCCAACCCTCAATCCCTAATCTCTGACCTCCAACTTCCAATATTCAAACTTCTCCCTCCAATCTTCTTCCTCACTTTCAGCTTCAGTTTCTGTTTCATAAAGTATGTCTATTCCTGTTTCCTTCACGCTCCAATCTCCAACCTCCCTCCTCTTACCTTGAAGGCCCAATCTCCAACCTTCAATCTTCTAACTTCAACATCCAATCTCTATCCTCTATCTCCACTTTCAGCTTCAGCTTCAGGATGAATATCAATATCATAATTTAATTATCAACTTTCAAGTTCCACTTTCAGCTTCAGCTTCAGTATCAACCGTCAATCTTCAGTCTCCAACCTTCAACATTTCCCTCCTTATTTTAATTTCCAACCTCCATCTTTCATCCTCCATCCAATCTCAATATCCACCCTCTTTCAACTTTCATCCT
The DNA here is from genome assembly GCF_024364675.1 of Aethina tumida. Lineage (NCBI taxonomy): Eukaryota > Metazoa > Arthropoda > Insecta > Coleoptera > Nitidulidae > Aethina > Aethina tumida. The sequence goes on along the minus strand of NC_065440.1, from coordinate 14,492,778 downwards.
ATAATCTTAACAGCTACTTTCAGTGTCACCTTCAGCTTCTATAACCCCTAGAATCCCAAGAAAAGAAATATTTAAATAAATAAAGAATATTGATTTGAATTTATGTTATGGAGGAAAATTTGCGCGGACCATTTTAGGGGTGCGATCCCGCCAAGGCAAAAACTATGAGCGAACGCCGAAAGAGAGACGGTTGCTTTAGTGTGTTCGAGGCTGAAATTTCAGGCGGTCGATGGTAACTGAAACTGGATGCTGCCTTACGTAATATTCGTTTTGTTCTGTTCTATTTCCACTTTGAAACTACACAAAAGGTGTATTTCATATTTTTCCTAGTTTATCTCTTTGTGGGGGGCGGGGGAGGATGGTGAATGTGTGTAATTTATTATACAGTCTTTATGGGTTTTTTTGTTTTTACTGAATTATGAGCTGAATATTTATGAAAGTGTTAATGAAAATCTATTTTCTCCGGACCCTTCATCAACCATGTCTTAAAAATATTTAAAATATAACAAAGGTCTCAACTTTATTCCTTATATTAAATATAACAGGGAATCTTTGAACGTTTCCGGTTAAAAACCCCATAATTTATGTGACTCTTACGTGATAAATAACAATTCTGAATTAAACTGTACGAACTTAACATAAATAGTAAATTTAAATTAGTACGTTCATTGTTTTATTCAGTTTTTTGCTTTCCATTTCTGTTTAATTAATCAACACATCAATCCCGGTCTGCGAGAAAAAAACCTCCACTCTAAGAAACCACAACAAACAATTATTAAATTAATTAATTAATTTATAGCTCGGCGAATTCCGGAGCTGAAACGTTCATTCAACGAGTTATGAAAATGTGTTATTGTATTAATTAATTTATAAATTATTTAATTCTCGAACCACGGTCGGCACTATCGCCTATGAAATATGTTAATTAGAGTTCCTGTGCGCGAACTTTTTTCGTCATTTTCGGTTTTAGTGTCAGTCGGTAGCAAAGTAGCGGCATGATTTACTGCCCGGCCAATATTTATGCGGCCCTTGGTTAAATGAACAAGTGAAGCGTCCCGGTGGCAATAAAGAGCCGGGGCCCCGGACAATATTAACGACCGCGGCAGTAAAACATTGGAATTAGTCATTAAGGACTTTTTCGTTTTGCCACACCACCGTGCGGCCCCGTTCCTTTTTTCCGCCGCAACGTCGTTTTCGTCGGTCCGCGGCCGCGCCGGTGATGGGACGGTGCCGTTTTACGACACTGGGTCAATATCGTGTCGGGGGGCTTCGCACTTGGGTTTGGGCACGGTTTCGAATGTTTGCACCACCGCATAATTGATCGAGTACTTTTAAACTTAGCTATTTATCATCAACTAATTATCAGTATTAGTAAGCTTCAATCTTCTTCAACCTTCTCCTCTAATTTTCTTCCTTCAATCTTCAAATTCCAAGCTCCAAAGTTGTACTTTCTTCTCTCTTTTCTTCAATCTCCTATTTCCAATGTTCTACCTACAACTTCCAATCTTCAACCTCTAACCTCCTACCTCCATCCCCAATCTCCATCGTTCATTATTTAACCTTGATCCTCAATCCCAACCATAAACCACAACCCTCAATCCCCATTACCATTTTCAGTTTTAATTTCAGTTTCAACTTGTACAACTTGATATGATTAATACTATTGATACTACTGATAATATTGATAGTATTGATACAATTGATACTATTGATACTATTGATACTATTGATACTATTGATACTATTGATACTATTGATACTATTGATACTATTGATACTATTAATACTATTGATACTATTGATAGTATTGATACTATAAAAAATACAGTAAAATATCAACTTTCAGCTTCAGTTTGAACTTCTTGACAATTTAATGCATTTGATACTGTTGATACAGTTGATATTTAATATTAATTTAATCATTAATAAGAAATTTTATTCTAATATTAATTAATATAAAAATTACAGTAAAATATTTGCTCCAAAATTATTGAATTTTATAAGTATCCAGTTTCAGCTTCAGTTTCAGTTTCATGACTATTTGATATGTTGGATAAGGTTGATAATCATTAATAAAAAATTTTATTCTAAAATTTAATTAATGTTAAAAAAATTACAGTAAAATATTCACTCCAAAATTATAAAAACATAGAATTTTATAAATTTAAATCAATTTCCAGTTTCAGCACCATTTTCAGTTGATAATATTATGGGTTAATTTACGTATTAAAAGGGCATTTTATTCTAATATGTAATTAATGTAAAACATACAGTAAAGTATCCACTTTCAGCTTCAGTTTCAGTTTCATGATAAATTTATGTGTTTGATAAGGTTGATACTGTTGATACTGTTCACTCAGTTGATAATTCACATTAATTTAATCATTAATAAGAAATTTTATTCTAAAATTTATTTAATGTTAAAAAAATTACAGTAAAATATTTGCGTCAAAATCATAAGAACATAGAATTTTATAAATTTAAATCAATTTTCAGTTTCAGCATCAGTTTCAGTCGATTATATATTATGGATTAATTTACGAATTAAAAAGCCATGTTATTCTAATATGTAAGTACAAAATACAGTAAAGTATCCACTTTCAGCTTCAGTTTCATGACAAATTGATATGTTCGATAAGGTTGATACTGTTGATACTGTTGACTCAGTTGATAATTCATATTAATTTAATCCTTAATAAGAAATTTTATTCTAAAATTCTAAGTCAAATATTTGCTCCAAAATTATAAAAACATAGAATTTTATAAATTTAAATCAATTTCCAGTTTCAGCATCAGTTTCAGTTGATTACATATTATGGATTAATTTACGTATTAAAAAGCCATTTTATTCTAATATGTAATTAAAGTGCAAAATACAGTAAAGTATCCACTTTCAGCTTCAGTTTCAGTTTCATGACAAATTGGTATGTTTGATAAGATTGATACTGTTGACTCAGTTGATAATTCATATTAATTTAATCATTAATAAGAAATTTTATTCTAAAATTTATTTAATGTTAAAAAAACTACAGATAAATATTTTCTTCAAAATCATAAAAACATAGAATTTTATAAATTTAAATCAATTTCCAGTTTCAGCATCAGTTTCAGTTGATTACATATTATGGATTAATTTACGTATTAAAAAGCCATTTTATTCTAATATGTAATTAAAGTACAAAATACAGTAAAGTATCCACTTTCAGCTTCAGTTTCAGTTTCATGACAAATTGGTATGTTTGATAAGGTTGATACTGTTGACTCAGTTGATAATTCATATTAATTTAATCATTAATAAGAAATTTTATTCTAAAATTTATTTAATGTTAAAAAAACTACAGATAAATATTTTCTTCAAAATCATAAAAACATAGAATTTTATAAATTTAAATCAATTTCCAGTTTCAGTATCAGTTTCTGTCGATTACATATTATGGATTAATATACGTATTAAAAAGCTATTTTATTCTAATATATAATTAAAGTACAAAATACATTAAAGTATCCACTTTCAGCTTCAGTTTCAGTTTCATGACAAATTGGTATGTTTGATAAGGTTGATACTGTTGACTCAGTTGATAATTCATATTAATTTAATCATTAATAAAAATTTTTTCTAAAATTTATTTAATGTTAAAAAAATTACAGTCAAATATTTGCTCCATAATTATAAAAATATAGAATTTTATAAATTTAAATCAATTTACAGTTTCAGCATCAGTTTCAGTCGATTACATATTATTATGGATTAATATACGCATTAAAAAGCCATTTTATTCTAATATGTAATCGAAGTACAAAATACAGTAAAATATCCACTTTCAGCTTCAGTTTCAGTTTCATGAAAAATTGGTATGTTTGATAAGGTTGATACTGTTGACTCAGTTGATAATTCATATTAATTTAATCATTAATAAGAAATTTTATTCAAATATAAAATTAATGTAAAAAATTACAGTAAAATATTTGCTTCAAAATTATAAAAACATAAAATTTTAGGTTTCGGCAGTTTCAGTATCAGCTTCAGTTGATAATTTTATGGATTCATTTAAGTATTAATAAGAAATTATTATAATATATTACAGTTAATGTAAAAAATACAGTAAATTATCATCTTCCAGCTTCAGTTTCAGTTTCATGAAAATTTGACACCCTTAATATTGTTTGATACTGTTGATTCTATTGATACTGTTAATACTTTTGGTACTGTTGATTCAGTAGATAATATTGATACTTTTTAACTGTTGATATAGTTGATATAGTTGATAATTTATGTTAAAAAGAAACTTTACTATTTACTCCATTCAAAAAATTATAAAGCATAGATAGAACATAGAATTTGCTATTCCAAATTTGTACATAGAAATTGCCACTATGTGGGGGGGCTTTGCTCAGACTCACACACGGAACTTTAAAAATGGTTCCCCACAAGATTAATCTTGAATTCACATATAATTTCTTACGATCGATAATTTTAATTACAGTAAACACTCAATGTAAAAATGAACCGTACATTTTCAGGTCTTATATTAATTCCCCCGTAATTGCGTTACATTATGCAAACCGTAAGTTAATGCCCCTATTTTACATTTCCCATCATCATAAATATTAATCCTTCGATGATCTAACAACACATCGATAAAAACCGTAATTTCCCACTGGTGTTTAACCAACTAACGATTCGAACTTGTCAACTGTAAATTAATGATGGAAAAATGAAAATAGTCAATTCATGTTATTACAAGTTTTGATTAATATGTTGATTTTAAAGAAATTTTACTTAGTTTAAGTCGTTGCCAATTAAGGCTTATTAATGGAAAATATTGGTTAGAACCTTCTATTTCTAAAATAACGTTTGCTACTTAGATAAACAGTGATAATATTATTTCAATGTAAATTTTGTATTTTATTGCCAATATATTTTATGGTTTAATTTATAATCAAGTTTAATAATAGTTTTCTATAAATATATATTTTTTCAATCTTATTTTATTTTATGGTAACTGATTGGTGTAATTAGGTTTAGAATTTTATTTCTTTCATTTTTCGTCTTAATTAAAAAAACGGAATTTTTTCCTTAATTAAGTAAAAATTAACGTTCCCAATTAAGAAATATTAGCAGAAAACACTAAGTTTAATGTTTTGAGCATAAATTTTTAATATTAATAATATTTATTGTTTTAAATATATTTCAAGCTTCATGTAAGTCTAGAACAATGTTGTCAATTAGTATTTTATTATGAATTTTGTATTTTCTATCAATGTTTTGATACCTTTTATTATGTGTTTAACAAAATTATTATAATTAAGTATAAATTTAATATTTATTGCTTTAATTAAGCCTAAATTAATGTTCCCAATTAAGAAATATTATCAGAAAATACTAAGTTTAATGTTTTTAATATAAATTTTCTATTTTTAAGGATATTTTATTATTTTTTTACTACATATTTAATAATATTTATAGTTTTAAATATATTTCAAGCTTCATGTAAGTCTAGAACAATGTTGGCAATTAATATTTTATTATGAATTTTGTATTTTCTATCATTGTTTTGATACCTTTTATTATGTGTTTAACAAAATTATTATAATTAAGTGTAAATTTAATATTTATTGCTTTAATTAAGCCTAAATTAACGTTCCCAATTAAGAAATATTATTAGAAAATACTAAGTTTAATGTTTTTAATATAAATTTTCTATTTTTAAGGATATTTTGTTATTTTTTTACTACATATTTAATAATATTTAGAGTTTTAAATATATTTCAAGCTTCATTTAAGTCTAGAACAATGTTGGCAATTAATATTTTATTATGAATTTTGTATTTTTTATCAATGTTTTGATAACTTTTATTATGTGTTTAACAAAATTATTAGAATTAAGTATAAATTTAATATTTATTGCCATAATTAAGTCTAAATTAATGTTCCCAATTAAGAAATATTATCAGAAAACACTAAGTTTAATGTTTTTAATATAAATTTTCTATTTTTATGCATATTTTATTATTTTTTTATTACATATTTAATAATATTTATAGTTTTAAATATATTTCAAGCTTTATTTAAGTCTAGAACAATGTTGGCAATTAATATTTTATCATGAATTTTTTATTTTCTATCAATGTTTTGATACCTTTTATTATGTGATTAATAAAATTATTATAATTAAGTATAAATTTAATATTTATTGCCTTAATTAAGTCTAAATTAACGTTCCCAATTAAGAAATATTAACAGAAAACACTAAGTTTAATGTTTTTTATATAATTTTTCTATTTTTAAGCATATATTATTATTTTTTTATTACATATTTAATAATATTTATAATTTTAAATATATTTCAATCTTCAATTAAGTCTAGAACAATGTTGGCAATAAATATTTTATTATGAATTTTGTATTTTCTATCAATGTTTTGATACTTTTTATTATGTGTTTAACAAAATTATTATAATTAAGTATAAATTTAATATTTATTGCCTTAATTAAGCCTAAATTAACGTTCCTAATTAAGAAAAATTAGCAGAAAACACTAAGTTTAATGTTTTTAATATAAAATTTGTATTTTTAAGCATATTTTATTATTTTTTATTACATATTTAATAATATTTATAGTTTTAAATATATTTCAAGCTTCATTTAAATCTAGAACAATGTTTGCAATTAATATTTTATTACGAATTTTGTATTTTCTATCAATGTTTTGATACCTTTTATTATGTGTTTAACAAAATTATTATAATTAAGTCTAAATTAACATTCCCAATTAAGAAATATTAGCAGAAAACACTAAGTTTAATGTTTTTAATATAAATTTTCTATTTTTAAGCATATTTTATTATTTTTCTATTACATATTTAATAATATTTATAGTTTTAAATATATTTCAAGCTTCATTTAAGTCTAGAACAATGTTGGCAATTAATATTTTATTATGAATTTTGTATATTTTCTCAATGTTTTTATACTTTTTATTATGTGTTTAACTAAATTATTATAATTAAGTATAAATTTAATATTTATTGCCTTAATTAAGCCTGAATTAACTTTTCCAATTAAGAAATATTAGCATAAAACACTAAGTTTAATGTTTTTAATATAAATTTTGTTTTGTTAATCAATTTTATTATTTTTATTTATTACATATTTAATAATATTTATAGTTTTAAATATATTTCAAGCTTAATTTAAGCCTAGAACAATGTTGGCAATTAATATTTTATTATGAATTTTGTATTTTCTTACAATGTTTTGATACTTTTTATTAAGTGTTTAACAAAATTATTATAATTAATTATAAATTTAAAATTTATTGCCTTAATTAAGCTCAAATTAATGTTCCCAATTTAGAAATATTAGCAAAAACCATTAGGAAACATTTTAAATATAAATATTCTATTTTTGAACATATTTTATTATTTTTTAATTCATATTTAATAATATTTATAGTTTTAAGCTTCATTTACGTCTAGAACAATATTGCCATTTAATTAATATTTTATTATGAATTTTGTAGTCTCTATCAACGTTTTGATACTTTTTATTATGTGTTTAACAAAATTATTATAAAACACTAGGTTTAACATTTTTAATATAAATTTAATAAAAATATTTTATTATTTTTTATTACATATTTAAAAATATTTATAGTGTTGAATATATTTTGAGCTTCATTAACGTCCAGAACAATGTTGCCAATTAATATTTTGTTATGAATTTTGTAGTTTCTATCAATGTTTTGATATTTTTTATTATGTGTTTAACAAAATTATTATTTTTTTTTTAAATATAATTTTAATATTTTTTGCCTTAATTAAGCCCAAATTAGCGTTCCCAGTTAAGAAATATAAGCATAAAAACACTAAGTTTAATGTTTTTAATATAAATGTTGTATTTTAAGCATATTTTTATTATTGTTTATTTCATATTTAATAGTATATATAGTTTTGAATATATTTTAAGGTTCATTTAAGTCTAGAACAATGTTACCAATTAATATTTTATCATTAATTTTGTATTCCCCATCAATGATATTAAATATTTTCACAAATTAATGTTACTAATTAATTATTATTGGTAAAAAATAATAACAACACTTTTTTTAATTAGAATTATATATTTTTTAAGTACATATATTCTAAATGTATAATTTTTAATATATTTTATGTTTTATTTGAAACAGCATTGTTTATTATCAATTTAGTATTTTTTCCAAATACTTTCTTTTTCGTTTTAATATAAGTTCTTATAAAAAGACTTTAATTTGTTATATTCTATTAATTATTCGTATATTATGACTGTGTATGAAAAGTGTGACTAAATGAAAAATTTTTCTTTACAGAGTTCCCATCACCGTCCACCATCCGAAAACTAGTCGGAACCAACCGGAAGTCTGTGCGACTGGAAGGACGGCAACAGTGCACGAGACACCGGCCGAGGTTAGTGAATCTTCGATGCCTGTCGATCGGTGGCACGTTATAAATGCTGTCTCATTATTGTTTAATTAAATTACTAACTCTCGGACGAGTTTTTTTAATGCCAGACCTATTGAATTAACTTTATTAATTTCATATCATTCACCGTACAACGTTTTAATGTGCATCGCTTTTATCACGGTGGTCTTCGGGATTGTTTATTGCAGGAAATATTCCCGCAACATAGCCGGGAATTGCGGACCAACATTTCGGGGTTGACGTTCCCGAGTTTTTGCCCCACGTTGCAGCTTAGAATTTCGAAACAAGTCCAATTAGATCGTGTTCGGGACGTTGCCAAACGGCCGATCAGATTAGCATTGCAATTTAAGACGTTTTTCCCGCCGTTGCCACGTCGCCGGCAGGCGAAAGCCGGCAATTCGGCCGCCGAGCCCGGCACCGACCCGATCTCGCCTCCGTCGACGGGCCCGCAGAGCCCGCTCGCATAACTCCCGCGGACCCGGTGCCGCATCTTCGATCCCGTCGCCGGGCCGCGGGCCCACCTCCGGCCAATCGGGGCCGGTCGCGCGGCCGCCGCGGCCCCCCATTGGCCGCCGGCCAGACGTACCTTGCCGCCGCGCGGCCACGCCCCGCGCCGCACCTAATGTTTAATGCAACGCCGCTGGCAACGGAGGAACGGAACGGCGGGGCAAAAAAAAAAGGTGCACGCTAAGGCCCCGCGGATACGCGATACGCGAGTGATAATGGTGTGTGTGTGCACCGTGCGATCGATGCGTAAATCATCCCGGCCGTCTGCACGTGGGGGTGGACGGGGGACGGGGGGGTTTGGTTTGGGGTGGTGTTGTGGTGGGTGGTTTGGGTGGTTTTCTTTTTGACGTTGACGGTCCGGCAATGATGGTCATTAACAACAATTAGTGATTAAGTTGATGGCTACTTTGGGCTAGAAGATTATGGGCTTCTTGACTTGAGTTAATATTCTAAACTAATCGATATTGTTTATAAATATATATAATTTAGTTAAAAAAAAAAGAAAATGAAACATAAAACTTCATAAAAACATGTTTTTATAATAGTTTTATTCTTGGAATTTGTTGAATTTTACTTTTATTTAATACTGAACAAAAATAAAAAAGGAGAAAATTTTTTATAGTTATTTAGTGTTTTACTTTTACTTATATTTACACTACATAATTTACCCAATACTCTATCTACCTTGATCTCCAGTGTTTCTAAATAAAATGGACAATATAAATTTATATTTTATACAGAATCATTCTTGAGAATTTGAGTTTCATTTCCATCTAGAATTGATACCTTACCTAAGGTGTTCCCAAGATCCACATAAACTAGTTTCAAAAAAAACAAAAATAAGTCACATATATTCGTAAAATTATATTTTATATAATAACATCATTACTGGTAATAATTTATAGAATTATTGAGTATTTGAAATTTATTTATATTTAAACTCTATACCTACCTAATACTCTATCATGATCTCTAATTATTCTAATAAAAAGTAACGTTGTAAATTTATATAATTTATTTATAATCATTTTATAAAATCATTGAGAATTTGAGTTTTATGTCCACCTCAAACTGATAATTTACCTTATACTCTAACCTGATCTTTGGTGTTCCTAAGATCCATATAAACTAGTTTCAAAAAGGGAAAATAAACCACAAATATTCGTAAAATTATATTTTATATAATAACATCATTACTGGTAATAATTCAATTTTATACAATTATTGAGTATTTGAATTTTATTTATATTTAAACTCGACACTTACCTGATACTCTATCTTGATCTCTAATATTTCTAATAAGAGGGAACGTTGTAAATTTATATTTTGTAAAAAGACACTCTTATTAATAATAATTTCCTTTTATAAAAGAATTTAGAATTTAAGTTTAATGTCCACATAGAACTAATTATTTACCTAATATACTATCCTGATCCTTGGTGTTCCTAAGATACATATAAACTAGTTTCAAAAAAACAAAATAAACTACAAATATTCGTAAAATTATATTTTATATAATAACATCATTACTGGTAATAATTTAATTTTAAAAAATTATTGAATATTTGAATTTTATTTATATTTAAACTCGATACTTACCTAATACTCTATTTTGATCTCTAATATTTCTAATAAGAAGGAACGTTGTAAATTTATATTTTGTATAAAGACTTTCTTATTAATAATAATTTCCTTTTATAAAATCATTGAGAATCTGAGTTTTTTATCCACATAGAACTGCTCATTTACCTAATACACTATCCTGATCCTTGGTGTTTCTAAGATCCATATAAACTAGTTTCAAAAAGGGAAAATAAACCACAAATATTCGTAAAAGTATATTTTATATAATAACATCATTACTGGTAATAATTTAATTTTAAAAAATTATTGAATATTTGAATTTGATTTATATTTAAACTCGATACTTACCTAATACTCTATTTTGATCTCTAATATTTCTAATAAGAAGGAACGTTGTAAATTTATATTTTGTATAAAGACTTTCTTATTAATAATAATTTCATTTTATAAAATCATTGAGAATTTGAGTTTTGTGACCCCATAGAACTGATCATTTACCTAATATACTATCCTGATCCTTGGTATTCCTGAGGTACATATAAACTAGTTTCAAAAAGGCAAAATAAGCCACAAACATTTGTAAAATTATATTTTATATAATAACATCATTACTGGTAATAATTTAATTTTATAAATTTATTGAATATTTGAATTTTATTTATAATTAAACTCGATACTTATCTAATACTCTATTTTGATCTCTAATATTTCTAATAAGAAAGAACGTTGTAAATTTATATTTTGTATAAAGACATTCTTATTAATAATAATTTCCTTTTATAAACTCATTGAGAATTTGAGTTTTATTTCCAACTAGAACTGATCATTTACCTAATACATTATCCTGATCCTTGGTGTTCCTAAGATACATATAAACTAGTTTCAAAAAGGCAAAATAAGCCACAAACATTTGTAAAATTATATTTTATATAATAACATCATTACTGGTAATAATTTAAATTTATAAATTTATTGAATATTTGAATTTTATTTATAATTAAACTCGATACTTATCTAATACTCTATTTTGATCTCTAATATTTCTAATAAGAAAGAACGTTGTAAATTTATATTTTGTATAAAGACATTCTTATTAATAATAATTTCATTTTATAAAATCATTGAGAATTTGAGTTTTATTTCCAACTAGAACTGATCATTTACCTAATACACTATCCTGATCCTTGGTGTTCCTAAGACACATATAAACTAGTTTCAAAAAGGCAAAATAAGCCACAAACATTCGTAAAATTATATTTTATATAATAACATCATTACTGGTAATAATTTAATTTTATAAATTTATTGAATATTTGAATTTTATTTATAATTAAACTCGATACTTACCTAATACTCTATTTTGATCTCTAATATTTCTAATAAGAAGGAACGTTGTAAATTTATATTTTGTATAAAGACATTCTTATTAATAATAATTTCATTTTGTAAAATCATTGAGAATTTGAGTTTTATTTCCAACTAGAACTGATCATTTACCTAATACACTATCCTGATCCTTGGTGTTCCTGAGATACATATAAACTAGTTTCAAAAAGGCAAAATAAGCCACAAACATTTGTAAAATTATATTTTATATAATAACATCATTACTGGTAATAATTTAATTTTATAAATTTATTGAATATTTGAATTTTATTTATAATTAAACTCGATACTTATCTAATACTCTATTTTGATCTCTAATATTTCTAATAAGAAAGAACGTTGTAAATTTATATTTTGTATAAAGACATTCTTATTAATAATAATTTCATTTTATAAAATCATTGAGAATTTGAGTTTTGTGACCCCATAGAACTGATCATTTACCTAATACACTATCCTGATCCTTGGTATTCCTGAGGTACATATAAACTAGTTTCAAAAAGGCAAAATAAGCCACAAACATTCGTAAAATTATATTTTATATAATAACATCATTACTGGTAATAATTTAATTTTATAAATTTATTGAATATTTGAATTTTATTTATAATTAAACTCGATACTTATCTAATACTCTATTTTAATCTCTAATATTTCTAGTAAGAAAGAACGTTGTAAATTTATATTTTGTATAAAGACATTCTTATTAATAATAATTTCCTTTTATAAAATCATTGAGAATCTGAGTTTTTTATCCACATAGAACTGATCATTTACCTAATACACTATCCTGATCCTTGGTGTTCCTAAGATACATATAAACTAGTTTCAAAAAGGCAAAATAAGCCACAAACATACGTAAAATTATATTTTATATAATAACATCATTACTGGTAATAATTTAATTTTATAAATTTATTGAATATTTGAATTTTATTTATAATTAAACTCGATACTTACCTAATACTCTATTTTGATCTCTAATATTTCTAATAAGAAAGAACGTTGTAAATTTATATTTTGTATAAAGACATTCTTATTAATAATAATTTCATTTTATAAAGTCATTGAGAATTTGAGTTTTATTTCCAACTAGAACTGATCATTTACCTAATACACTATCCTGATCCTTGGTGTTCCTAAGATACATATAAACTAGTTTCAAAAAGGCAAAATAAGCCACAAACATTCGTAAAATTATATTTTATATAATAACATCATTACTGGTAATAATTTAATTTTATAAATTTATTGAATATTTGAATTTTATTTATAATTAAACTCGATACTTATCTAATACTCTATTTTAATCTCTAATATTTCTAGTAAGAAAGAACGTTGTAAATTTATATTTTGTATAAAGACATTCTTATTAATAATAATTTCCTTTTATAAAATCATTGAGAATCTGAGTTTTTTATCCACATAGAACTGATCATTTACCTAATACACTATCCTGATCCTTGGTGTTCCTAAGATACATATAAACTAGTTTCAAAAAGGCAAAATAAGCCACAAACATTCGTAAAATTATATTTTATATAATAACATCATTACTGGTAATAATTTAATTTTATAAATTTATTGAATATTTGAATTTTATTTATAATTAAACTCGATACTTACCTAATACTCTATTTTGATCTCTAATATTTCTAATAAGAAAGAACGTTGTAAATTTATATTTTGTATAAAGACATTCTTATTAATAATAATTTCCTTTTATAAAATCATTGAGAATTTGAGTTTTGTGACCCCATAGAACTGATCATTTACCTAATATACTATCCTGATCCTTGGTATTCCTGAGGTACATATAAACTAGTTTCAAAAAGGCAAAATAAGCCACAAACATTTGTAAAATTATATTTTATATAATAACATCATTACTGGTAATAATTTAAATTTATAAATTTATTGAATATTTGAATTTTATTTATAATTAAACTCGATACTTATCTAATACTCTATTTTGATCTCTAATATTTCTAATAAGAAAGAACGTTGTAAATTTATATTTTGTATAAAGACATTCTTATTAATAATAATTTCATTTTATAAAATCATTGAGAATTTGAGTTTTATTTCCAACTAGAACTGATCATTTACCTAATACACTATCCTGATCCTTGGTGTTCCTAAGATACATATAAACTAGTTTCAAAAAGGCAAAATAAGCCACAAACATTCGTAAAATTATATTTTATATAATAACATCATTACTGGTAATAATTTAATTTTATAAATTTATTGAATATTTGAATTTTATTTATAATTAAACTCGATACTTATCTAATACTCTATTTTAATCTCTAATATTTCTAATAAGAAAGAACGTTGTAAATTTATATTTTGTATAAAGACATTCTTATTAATAATAATTTCCTTTTATAAAATCATTGAGAATCTGAGTTTTTTATCCACATAGAACTGATCATTTACCTAATACACTATCCTGATCCTTGGTGTTCCTAAGATACATATAAACTAGTTTCAAAAAGGCAAAATAAGCCACAAACATTCGTAAAATTATATTTTATATAATAACATCATTACTGGTAATAGTTTAATTTAATAAAGTTATTGAGCTTTAATATTTGAACTCAATACTTTACCTAATATTTTATTATAATTTTTTATATTTATATTAACAAAGTTGAAGACAATTAATTGTACAATTTTAATAATTTTTAATTCGTTACTTATATCAATATTTTTATAAACAATAACAAAGTCATCCTCTGATTACGTCGCCACAAGATATTAATAAAAAAGAAATCATCCTCATCACAATCATAACCTAACATAACTGTCCATGTTCGGTGCCGTCTTGCACGCGTTGCAACCGGCCGAACATTTCCCGTAACGACAAAACAAGCGGGTAAAAACGCTCGCCCCTAACCTACGCCAAATTCGGGCGTCGGTTTGCAAAAAGGTGGGCCGCGACGCCCGAACTAAAATATGTGTCGGTTTTTATGGGGTCCTTTTTCCCCGCCGTTTGCCGGCGACGACGACGACGACGACGACGGCGACGGCGACGTCTCGTGCACAAGAAACCAAAATAGAACGTTTTTGTCGTCGCTGGAAGTTGCCGGTGTCTTGGGGCAGGTCGTTTCGTTCGGGGTGATTTTAACGAACGGCTTACAGGTGTCGGTTAATTGACCGACGATCGGTTCGGTCGATTATCGGCGTCGATATTGGGGCAAATGATGGGGGTGATTTGCATAATGAACCACTGATTAACCTACCTTGTTTGGTTTGTTAATATGATTGTTAAAAAAAGATTTATTACCATAAAAAGGAATACAGATGTATTTGCACATGTTTTATAATTGCGCACAATCAAAGAACAATTGATATAAATCAAGTTTTTGTTAGTGACAAATAAAAAGATTGTAACAAAAACTAAAACTGATATAGTGACGTACCAATAAATAATATCAATGAAACTTTAACTAATGATAGGAAATGTGTAATTTTCAAATTGGAATTAATATTTATTTATTACTTTATTAATTAATGTCAAATCAATTATCTAAAAAAATAATGCGTAGGCAATTATTTCATTCCTAAATTGTACTAACGATTTTTTAATATAAAAAACTATAAATGAAAGTTTTATCCACAAAAAACCTAATTAAAAATTTTTTAGTTCATGGTATTAAATTTTCGTATAATTTTTTAGATTTTGGAACTAATTAGTAACAGTAGTTTTTTAGTTTTTGTAGTTAATACTTAAAACCTTTGTTAATTTTTGAATTTCTGATTGTTTAAGGATTTACCCACTAAAAACTTATTTATATTATTTAAAATTAATTAATTATTAATTAGAAATAATAATGTTTTTTTAATTTTTTAATTGTTGGAGATAATGCTTAATAAAATTCGTCGTATTTTAAATTTTTGAATAGGAAAAACTGTAATTTAACGTTTAATTCCGAAAAATCTTAATTAGAAAAATTTTAAATCAATTAACTTTTAATTAGAAGTAGTAATTGTTGTTAATTTTTTAGTTTATGTAGTTAATACCTAAAAATTTTGTTAGTTTTTGAATTTCTGCATAGGAAAACTATATTTTAAGGATAATTTTTTGTTAATTGTTGGAGTTAATTCTTTCTAAACATCGTCAGATTTTAAATTTTTAAATAGGGAAAACTATAATTTAAGGTATTATTCACAAAAAAACTTAGTTACAAAAATTTTAAATTAATTAACTTTTAATTAGAAATAGTATTTATTGTTAATTTTTTAGTTTTTGTAGTTAATACTTAAAAACTCACTAAAAACATGTTTACAAATATTTTAAATTAATTAATTTTTAATTAGAAATAATGTTTTGTTAATTTTTTAATTGTTAGAGTTAATTCTTACTAAACTTCGTCAGATTTTAAATTTTTGAATAAGAAAATCTATAATTTAAGGTATTATTCACAAAAAATTTTAAGTTAATTAACTTTTAATTAGAAATAGTTGTTTTTTTTTTAATTTTTTAGTTTTTATAGTTAGTACTTAATAACTTTGTTAGTTTTTAAATTTCTGATTGGGAAAACCGAATGTTTAAGGATTCACTCACTAAAAACATGTTTAAAATTATTTTAAATTATTTAATTTTTAATTAGAAATAATATTTTTTTCTTAATTTTTTAATTGTTGGAGTTAATGTTTAATAAAATACATCATATTAAATTTTTGAATAGGAAAAACTGTAATTTAAGGTTTAATTCTGAAAAATCTTAATTAGAAATATGTTAACTTTTAATTATTGTTAACTTTTTGGTTGATGTAGTTAATACTTCAAAACTTTGTTAGTTTTTAAATTTCTGATGGGGAAAACTGAATGTTTAAGGATTTACTCACTAAAAACTTGTTTACAAATATTTTGAATTAATTAAATTTTAATTAGAAATAATAATTTTTTGTTAATGTTTTAATTGTTGGAGTTAATCCTTTCTAGACTTCGTCAGATTTTAAATTTTTGAATAGGAAAACTTTAATTTAAGGTATTATTCAAAAAAAAACTTAGTTAGAAAAATTTTAAGTTAATTAACTTTTAATTAGTAATAGTATTTTTTTGTTAATTTTTAGTTTTTGTAGTTAATACTTAAAAACTTTGTTAGTCTTTAAATTTATGATTGGGAAAACAGGATGTTTAAGGATTTACTCACTAAAACATGTTTAAAAATATTTCAAATTAATTAATTTTTAATTAGAAATAATAATTTTTTCTTAATTTTTTAATTGTTGGAGTTTATGCTTAATATAATTCGTCATATTTTAAATTTTTGAATAGGAAAAAATGTAATTTAAGGGTTAATTCTGAAAATTCCTAATTAGAAAAATTTTAAATCAATCAACTTTTAATTAGAAGTAGTAATTGTTGTCAATTTTTTAGTTTATGTAGTTAATACTTAAAAATTTTGTTAGTTTTTGAATTTCTGAATAGGAAAACTAAATTTTAAGGATTTACTCACTAAAAACTTGTTTACAAATATTTTAAATTAATTAATTTTTAATTAGAAATAATAATTAATTTCTAAATTTTTTAATTGTTGGAGTTTATACTTAATATAATTCGTCATATTTTAAATTTTTGAATAGGAAAAACTGTAATTTAAGGTTTAATTCTGAAAATTCCTAATTAGAAAAATTTTAAATCAATCAACTTTTAATTAGAAGTAGTAATTGTTGTTAATTTGTTAATTTATGTAGTAATACTTAAAAATTTTGTTAGTTTTTGAATTTCTGATTAGGAAAACTATATTTTAAGGATTTACTCACTAAAAACTTGTTTACAAATATTTTAAATTAATTACATTTTAATTAGAAAAAATAATTTTTTGTCAATTTTTAATTGTCGGAGTTATCCTTACTAAACTTTGTCAGATATTAAATTTTTTAATAGGAAAAAATATAATTTAAGGCATAATTCACAAAAAAATTTAGTTAGAAAAATTTAACGTTAATTGACTTTTAATTAGAAATAGAAGTTTTTTGTTAATTTTTTAGTTTTTATAGTTAATACTTAAAAACTTTGTTAGTTTTTAAATTTCTGATTGAGAAAACTGAATGTTTAAGGATTTACTCACTAAAAATATGTTTAAAAATATTTTAAATTAATTAATTTTCAATTAGAAATATTCGTTATTTTTTATTGTTTGAGTTAATGCTTAATAAAATTGGTCATATTTTAAATTTTTGAATAGCAGTTTTTCCTATTAAGGTATTATTTCCAAAAAAACTTTTTTTTAACTTTTAATTAGAAATAGTTAATTTTTTAGCTTTTTGTAGTTATAAAGTAATTATTGAATATTATGGAAAAAATAAATAATTACTAATTTAAAATATTTTATATAAATTATATAATTATAATTTCTTTTAAATTTGTCTTTTATTTTATTTTAAATATTTTGTCAGTCTGTGTATCCTTATTTATATCTTTATTTATAAATTTATCTATTAAAATGTGAACAATTATTTCTAGAAAATAATAATAATAATAAGGGTTGGTAGTAACAAATATTCATTTAATTAGTAAATTTTAGTAAAATCGTGTTAAACGTTGACACATCAATGACAGATGGAACTTAGCAGGATTTAATAATGACAAACGAGCCCGTTTGAAATCTAATAACGTGGCATCGTGAAAAACCCCATTAAATAATTATTTAAAACAGGCAACCAATCTCGGCAATGGGAATGTCGACAGTTAAATCGATTCAGCGGTTTTAATTGAACGCGGTTTTTGCGTCCGGCCGCAAAATAAAAATCGTTCAAGCTCGAAAATTTTCATTAAAACAACAACAAAAATAATATAATCGCTTTTGTTTATGGACGTATTGGATTCGTTGCGTGCGCACAAAAACGGGTGAAATTTTACTTTCGACTCCGCTCCGTAATTATAATGTGTAATGAAAATGTGGACAAAACGTGGAATTGTTGAAATTAGTAATTAATGTTTTGCCGTACGTTTTGCAAAAATGTCGTAAAACATTATAATCGGTTTCGATAAAATGCTGAATGTATGTTAATTTTAGTTACTGTTACCGCTTAGAAATTGTCGTTTTGTAATAAATTCTGTGGTTTTATGATTGACGATTTTAATAATATGGATAATTTATACAAATTATGTAATTTAAAATAAATTACATTCAATTAGTTTTAATGTTTATGAAAAACTTTGGATATTAAGTTATGTAATTATTTAAAATTATAGTTATTAAGAACTAAATTTTTAATAAGGAAGATTTTATGTTAACTTATTAAATAAATTAAGATAAATCATAATTTTTCAGTGCTTTCTTGATGTTCATCTCGATAATTTTAAATGCTTAAAAATTATTGAAAATTTAAAAGCTAACGAAGTTCAAAAAAATTAACTTTTTTAATCATTTAAAAAATATTTTATTTTAGTATTTATTTATTTTAAGCAATTTTTTCATAAAATTCAATAATTACTTAGTACTATAACGAATATTTGTTAATATCTCCTTTATTATTATTATTTCTTATTAGAAATAATTGTTTATATTTTTAATGTTACATTTATAATTAAAAATATAAATTGAGACACACAAATATTTTATATTCATATTTATTTATTTAATCAATTTTATCCATACTGTGACTTAATATTATAAGAAATATTTATTAATTTCTTCTTTATCATTATTATTGCTTACTTATTAGAAATAATTGTTTATATTTTTATAGTTAAATTTGTAAATAAATATATAAATTAAGACAAACTGACTCCCTAAATATTTAAAATAAAATAAAATTACTTAATTTGACAATATCTAATCCATTTAAAATCTCATTTATTTCAAAAATATTAAGAAGAAAATTAATGTTTTGATTGAATTAATTAATTTAAGTATTTATTTATAAGTTTTACATAACATATAAATATGTATTTCTGCAGTATTTATTTAATTCAATTTATTTATTCAAATGTGTTGATATTAATCCTACATAATTTACATTTTAATCTATTAATGATCATAACAGTAAATATAACTTGCTATATAATTGTTAATATAAATGAAATAAAAATTTTTTGGTAGTTACCATATATATATATATATATATTAATATTGAAAAATAAATAAATAAAGGAAATCCTTTGACAACTATTTGTTATTTGTGCAATTAATTAATTATCAACTTAATTTATATTAAGTTTAAACCTATTTAAATTAAAAAATTAATTGGCGCTGTCATATATAAATAAATATATTTCTTGTAATATAATCTAAAAAATATATGTATTTAAATAACCATTTTATCTAATAATTTTTATAATATTATATTTATGTTAGAATATAAAATTGTAATATTAATTATAATTTTATCTGAAGTATATTTGAGGAATATAAAAAAAAAAGTTTTTAAACGATTTTAATTGTAAATTCAAGTTATTTGTGAAATTTTATTAATTAATTGAAAGGACTAAAGACAATAATTTTTTTCAATTTAATTAAAATTAATTTTGTACATATTTGGAATATATAATTAATACTTTTTATTTGATCACATATAAATTAATGATGAATAAACACCATTTCTTTATAGAATTTTAATTAAATACATCAAATACAATCGATAATCAATCGTTCTCATAAAATAAATTTTAATTATATCACATTAACCTTTAATTTGACTTTAAGTAATTTCATAAAAAAAAGTTGGTAAAAACTGTTAATTCGATAATTTCATTATAATGTTTAAAATTTAAATGTATTTTGTACTAATTTGAATAATTGTATTTTGTTTAATATTTTAGTGTCAATTAATTTAATTAATTATTGATGAATTAATACCTTTTTGTT
Organism: Aethina tumida; assembly: GCF_024364675.1. Classification (NCBI taxonomy): domain Eukaryota; kingdom Metazoa; phylum Arthropoda; class Insecta; order Coleoptera; family Nitidulidae; genus Aethina; species Aethina tumida. The sequence continues at coordinate 14,472,013 of NC_065440.1, read as the reverse complement.
TTCTTAATTAAGTACATACAAATGTACTTTAACAACAATTAAAAAATAAGTGTTAAGATTTTTTTATAGTTATTATTTTGAGTTTATCTCAATATTTAAATAAAACACTAGAGTTTAATCAACGTTTTTTATCATAAGTTAAGTTAAAAATTATAAAATGCAAGTAAATATTATATAAGTAAATTCAAATATTAATTTAATTAAATAAATTAAAACTTTATGACTGAATAAATATGGTATAAATATATTAACTGTTGTTTTATATGTAATTTAGTATTAATTATTTAATTACCTTTTGCTGTTTCAATTTTATTAACATTTATATTTACTTAAAATGATTCAGTCGCAAAATATTATTAGACAATAAAAATAAACAATTTTTATACCTCACAAATAATTGTGAGTTGTTTTTCATGTTTAATTTTATATTTATTTAATTTTAATGTCAAGAAGTCATAAATACTAGAAAATAGTATGTTTACTTAGGGATATAAAAAATTAAGTAAAACTCAAATTATTATATAAATAATTTTATTAGAAATTTGGCAGTAGCACGTTTAATGTGTAAAATTAATTAATAATAACTTTTGCAATCCTTATTCTTAAACTAATTTAATTGTAAATCTTGTGATTTTAGTATTTGTATATTTTGTAATTACTTTTTTATCACTATATTCAATTTGTGTATTTTTTTTAAGTTAGAAATGTGTCAAATATAATTTAAAATTTAATGATTGGCACTACCTATGGTTTCCATATTAATAAAATATATTATTAACATCATTCAATAACAAAATTGTTATTTGTTACCAACTTTCACTGAACTCAAAAAATCCAATTTTAATTTTTAGTTTATTTAATTTAATGTGAACAATTTAATAATTAGAAAGTATTATAAACTGGAAACTGAATATTGGACATTAGTGTATATTAGATTCTTTTAATAACCAATAGTTTTTATTAGTTGCTGATATTAATATAATATATAATTACTATTCATTTTTATTACTAATACTTTTATTTACTTTTACATTGTTAACTTTACAAAAGAATCAACAGTTCATAATTTAATTTTAAATTTAATATAAAGTTTTTTGTTTTTTTCTGTTTTGTTGAGTTAATATTTTATATTTATTATTATTATACATTTTCAACAATTAATCTATTTTGTGTTATTTGTCCAGATACGTAAATAATTTTAAATTTAGTATTTTGTAGGTGAATACATTTTATCGAATATTTTGAACAATTAATTTATTTTTTATTATTTGTCCAGAAATATTAATTCTACATTAATACAAAAAAATTAATTTTAATCGTTCATTTATTAAAATTAATTTAAATAGAATGACTAAAAAAATTATTGCTTATTTATTTCATATATAGGTCAATAATTTTAAATTTAATATTTTTTTGTGTTAATATTTGTTATTAGACATTTTCAACAATTAATTCATTTTGTATTATTTGTCCATGTACGTAAATAATTTTAAATTTAGTGAATATATCTTATTGAATAAATTAAACAATTAATTTATTTTTCATTATTTGTCCAGAAATATTTATTCGACAACTTTATCAGTAATTTGATGATGATTGTTTTTCATATTTAATTAATATTTCACATTAATTGATATACCAAAAATTCAAACATTTGTCAAGATTTATATTTATTTTTGACTATAATTGAATAATAATAATTATAATTTTATAGTTAGTTTGTATATTTAATTAATGTTAATTATTTGATATATTTTGTTGGATTGATTCATTTTCATTGAACACAAAAAAATTAATTTTAAACTTTCATTTATTAAAGTTAATTTAAATTTAATGACGTTTGTCTGAAGAGTTAATATTTTATATTTTTAATATTATTTATTTCATAAATAATTACATAATTTTAAATTTAATATTTTTTGTGTTAATATTTGTTATTAGACATTTTCAACAAATAATTCATTTTGTGTCATTTGTCCATATACGTAAATAATTTTAAATTTAGTATTTTTTATGTGAATATACCTTATTGAATATTTTAAACAATCAATTTAGTTTACATTATTTGTCCAGAAATATTAATTCTACAACAAATTCTCACAATTGTATCACTAATTTGATCATTGAATATTTTAGATTAATTAATATACCAAAAACTAAAACTTGTGTCAAGATTTATAATTATTTTGACTATAATTGAATAATAATAATTATAATTTTATAGTTAGTTTATATATTTTATTAATGTCAATTAATTGAAAAATTTTGTTGGATTGATTCATTTTCATTGAACACAAAAAAATTAATTTTATTGAAGTTAATTTAAATTTAATGACTGAAAAATTATCAAAACATTTGTCTGAAGAGTTAATATTTTATATTTTTATTAGACATTTTCAACAACTAATTCATTTTTTGGCATTTGTCCATATACGTAAATAATTTTAAATTTTTTATGTGAATATATCTTATTGAATACTTTAAACAATCAATTTATTTAACATTATTTGTCCAGAAATATTTATTCGACAACTTTATCAGTAATTTGATGATGATTGTTTTTCGTATTTAATTAATATTTCAGATTAATTGATATACCAAAAACTCAAACATTGGTCAAGATTTATTTTTATAAATTTGACTATAATTGAATTATAATAATTATAATATTATAGTTAGTTTATATATTTAATTAATGTTAATTAATTGAAAATTTTTCCTGGATTGGTATATTTTCATTGAACTAAAAAAAAAAATAATTTTAATCGTTCATTTATTAAGTTAATTTAAGTTTAATAACTAAAAAATAATCAAAACGTCAAACGAATTATTTTATTATTATTTATTTATTTTATAAATAAGTAAATATTTTTAAATTTAATATATTTTTTGTGAACATTTGTTATTTGACATTTTCAACAATTAATTTATTTGCCCATATACGTAAATAATTTTAAATTTAGTATTTTGTATGTAGACATTTTTGTTCAGAACTATTATACTATTCTACAATAAATTCTCACAATTTTATTAATAATTTGATATATTAATGTTTTATTAATATTTTATTTTGTTAATTATTGTTAAAATATAACAAATTCAATATATATACACATCACAAACTAAAATATTTGTTCAAAATTTATATTATCATAATTATAATTTTGTAGTTACTTTATACATTTACATTATTTAAGTCAAAAATTTATTTAGATTAAAACTATTTTCACTGAATACAAAAAATTTAATTTTAATTGTTCACTGACTAAACTTAAATAATAAATAATTTAATTAGAAGTCCACAAGAGTCTAAATAATTAAAAATTTATATTTATTTCCATAAATAGGTAAATAATTTAAAAATAGTATTTTTTATTATTTATCTGGAAATATTTATTATAGGTCAGTACTTCAATATTTCTCATTATTTCTAATAAACTAAAATTTTTAAAATTGAAATAAATACTCATAATCACAAAAGTAATTTTATAATAATAATTATTTAATGTTAGTTCATTGAAAAAATTAATTAGGTAATATAAATAAGCTATTTCCATTGAGCACACCAAAATTCGTCTACAAATATTAATCCTGCAAGACGTGCAAACTCGCACAAATTTAACCATAACAATCATTCCACGAACACTCGTGTTTACATTAAAACCGCCAACAAAAAAAAAAAAGAAAAAAAAACAAACACCGAAAACAAATCAAAAACCTCCCAAACAAGTTTTTCAGCAGCAGCGCGTCCCTTCGGCCGGCCGGCCGGCCGTGGCGCTCCCTCCGCCGCCCGGAAAAAAGGACGAGACCGCCGCGGCACCGCGACGACGCGCGGCCCGCGTCGCACCGCTGCCGCAGGTGGCGCCCCCCCCGGGGGGGGGTGGGGAGGCGTGGCCGCGTCGCGTCCGCGCCCGACCACCGCCGACCGGCGTGCGGCCGTCCCGCCGCGGCCGCCTCAGTCCTCAGTAGCCGCGTCCCGCACAGGACGCACGGTGCACACACGTACACGACGTACACGTAGAGAGCGCCCGTACGTGCACCCCCAAGCAACGACACGTTCCGCGTGTGCCGCACGCGGTCTGCCCCCGACGTCACGCCGCCGGTCGTTGTGCGCGCCCCCCCCGGTCCGGTGATGTAGGTTAGGTTCCGGAATAGGTTGTTTGTTGGTTGTTTTCTGGCCGCGGAACTGGACGGTGGATAAAGGGATATTCGGCGCGTTCAGTTTTTTGGTGCCGGATTGTTCCGGGTGCGGTGACTTGAGTGAGTGTTGAGTCGGGGTTTTTTTTTTTTTTTTTTTTGGTTTGGCGGTGCCCGGTTTTTGCGTGAGGTTTGAAGGTGAGTTGACGGTTTTGTTCTGTGGATTTTGAATAGTTACTTGATTTTTGTCCGGTGCTATAACTGTTGCAACTTGAAAGTAATTTAATTCCTTGACAGTTTTTCAATAAATCATTCCAATATTCAATCCTATTAAGACTATTTAGTATCTTATTATCGAAGGACTGAACACTCAGACATTTAATTAACTTAAAACAAATTACAGAAACCTTCATTATCTTTACCACATAATTTGGGGTTAAAAATCAGAATAAAACCAACAAATTAAGCTGTCTTCTTATTGGTAACTTAATGACTGGAATAAATAAGAATGAAATAACATACAACAAAAGTAGATTTACATAGATTTTTCCTTTACTCCATTCTTTTAAAATCTTAGTTATTTTGAATAGAATGTTAAATTAAACGTAGTTTATTAATGGTGTTTGTTGTCTCTTACTCCGTTGGTAAGTTGTTTACTCGTTTATAGAAAAATTTTAATTTAAAGAAATGTAAACTGTTTTTCTAATATTATTTATATTTAATGTAAAAAACTTGTTTACATTTATAGTTAATGTTTTGTTATATATATTATTTATTAATGATTTTTCCTATTTTAATTGTTTACTTAGGTTTAAAAATAACTATTTTATTAATCAAATTGTATTTTATACATTTAATACACTTATATTCTATATTATATACCATTCAAGAAAACTGTGGAATATCTTTTGTTACTGAAGTTTATTTAAAATTTATTTAAAAATTCAACCCTATATATTTTTTCATAAACACAATATTAATTCATTTATAATAGTGGATATATTTATGATTTTTTGTTTTTTATTTTTGTTACAAAATACAACAATATTCAAATAAATGTGCATACATGTCTAATTAGAAGATTTTTATCTGCATATTTTATTATTATATTATTACAATATATTTATCAATGTGTATCTGACATGAAATTATAATTATAAAGTTTCAGGGGAAACTTCTTTTTGTAATATAAACATATATATAAAACCTTTATAATAATAATTAAAATAGTTGAGTAAAATATTTATTTCTTTAATATTTTACTTTTCATGTTTATAAAATTGATGTTTTAATTTATAAAATAGAGTGAATCTTTTAATAATTTCCTGAAGAAAATTGCCAAGAATGTGTACCTAGATTATTATTATTAAATATTTGCTTAAAATTTACATTAATGAAAACAAACACTTATTAAGTTTCAGGAAGAACAGCTTTTTGTAATATAAAAAAACATATGACACCTTTATAATAATAATTAAAATAGTTGAGCAAAGATTTATTTCTTTAATATTTTACTTTATGTCCTGTTTTATTTTATTTTTCATGTTTTTAAAAATGAAACGTCTTAGTTTATAAAATAGAGTAAATCATTTAATAATTTCCTGAAGAAAATTGCCAAGATTGTGTACATAGATTATTATTATTAAATATTTACTTAAAATTTACATTAATAAATACAAATACTGATTTCAAACTGTCTAATCAAAGTATCTCAATTATATTATTATCATATTATTTTCTCTTACAATAATCTGCTTATATGTAACCTGAAATTAAAAGAATGAAGTTTCAGTTCTATGCAATTATTAATACATGATAAAACCCAATAATTTTAGTAATTGATTATTATAATTTTATTTTGCTTTTTTCACTGGTTTTAAAAATTAAGAAATTAATTTGTAAAATACAGTGAGTCTTTTTATTATTTTCTGAAAGAAATTGACAATAATATGCCTCTAAATTAATAATATTATTGAATATTTACTTGAAATTTACTTTAATAAATACAAATACAAATTTAGAAGATATTTTTAAAGCTGGAAATACAGTTTTCAAATAGATTCCTTAAACTGTCTAGTCAGACTATCTCTATTATATTATTATAATATTATTTCAGTTACAGTGATCTATGTCCAATCTGAAATTCAAAGTATAAAGTTTCAGTTATTGCAATCTAGATAGTATAATCAGACTATCTCTGTTTTAATATTATAATATTATTTTATATTACAATCTATGTCTAACCTGAAATTAAAAATATAAAGTTATACACGTAATAATTTTAGTAGCTAATTATTATATTTTAAATATTAAGAGTATAATTTCTGTAAATCTGTAAGATTTGTCAATATTTTGATTTTATTTTACTTTTTACATTGGTTTTAAAAATTAAAAACTTGTAATTTATACAGTGATTACTTATCTTATTATTATTATTATTATTATTATTAAATATTTACTTGAAATACTTATTGAACCTCGTGTAACTACTAATTTAGAACATATTTTTAAAACTTAAATATAAAGTTTCAGGCCTAAGAAGTTATTGAAATAAAAAATGATAAAACCTAATAATTTTAGTAATTTTAAACATTAAAATTATAATTTCAGGAAAACTGGAAGATTTGTTTCTTTAATATTTTGATTTTTATCGAATTTTATTTTACCTTTTACATCGACTTTAGAGATTAAAAACTTAATTTATAAAATTATTTTCAACAGAAAATTGCCAAGAATGTGTCCCTTGATTTAAATTATTGTTAAATATTTTCTTGAAATTTACATAGATAATATAAATACTTATCGAACCTCATATAACTATTAATTTAGAAGATATTGTTAAAATCTTCATTACAATTTTCAAATAGATGCTTTAAACTGTCTAATAAGACCATCATATTATATTGTAATATTACTTTGTATTTCAATTATATGTCTATGTATAACCTGAAATTGAAAGCATACAGTTTGATTTTTATACAATTATCTAATAAAAAATAATAAAAATTTATAGTTTTAGTAGTTGATTTAGTATAATTATTAATATTAAAAATATAGTTTCAGTAAAACTGTGAAATTTGTACAAACATTTTTATTTATTATTTTATAATAATACATACACAGTTCTATAAAAAATTCACTATTTAGGCTTGATTTAATTATTAATAATAGAAGTATAATTTCAGAAAACTTGATTGAAGAATGTTTTTTTTTGAGAATTTTACTTTTTCTCATATTACATTTTATTTTCTATATTTTTAATATATTTATCTAATTAAGAGATTATTTATTATCTTATACTTTATTTATCTACTTGTTAAAATAATATTTTTATTCATGACTGTAATATTTAAAAAAATATTATTTGTTAATAATAAATCATTTATTTATGAGTTTTTATGTATTCAACGACTGTTAAATATGTAGAAACAATTCTAAAAATAGTGTTTATGTATAAATGTTCATTTTTCTATTTGAAATGTAAAATTGTATTGTATGTGAGTCACTACATAGATATTTTCATATATATCTTTGAAAATAAGCTTTTCCTCAATTTCTCTTAAAATTCATATTTTTTTTGAATAAACACACATTTTATAATTCAAGGAAATTGAAGTTTCTGCTTAATATTTATTAATACTTCAAATATAAATTATTTTATTGAAATTTGAATTTTGTTATTAAGAATTTCACTATTAAAATATTATTTCAGACGTTGCAAAAATAATTAATAATAATATTTCATTAATTTTTATATATTTTTTTAATTACATCTTTAATTATATGTTTTCCTACAGTTTTCAACGTAGTTTGCAATTCTAAGAATGATTAATTGTTTATGAAGTAATAACGAGTATTTCCTCTTCAAATTACTTAATATTCCTACAACAAAATTGTAAAATTATTTGAATTTATATATTTAGTTTCAGATTTACAGAAATATGTATGAACTGTTTTTTTTTAATATAATATCTGTGCACCTGTTTGTCCTTGAATTTTTTTTAATTCAATGAATGTGCATCAAATATTTTTAAAATATGCAAGTAATACATTTAATATGTTATTTAAAAATATTATAAAATTTATCATTGGTAGTTTAGGCAAATATTTTTTAAAAAATAAAGTAAAATTAATATTACACAATTTAATATTATGTGAAAAAATATTTTAAAACTATTTACAGAAGTTATCTCAAAAATATTTCTACTCAATATATAAGAAAATTATTAAAATTTTATTTCGAGGAGATATTTTTGGCACAAATCATTAATATTTATTAAAAAGTAAAGTACAATTCTATTGAATGCACAAAATTACAACATTTTCTTATAATTTTATGTTAAAAATGGCTTAAAATTATTTACAGAAGCCATCTCAAAAATATCTAGTCAATATTTAAGAAACTGATTAAAATTCTGTTCTGAGAAGATGTTTTAGGCAAAAATATTTAATATTTATTAAAAATTAAAGTACAGTTCTATTGAATGCACAAAATTACGACATTTTCTTATAATATTATGTTAAAAATGGCTTAAAATTATTTACAGAAGCCATCTCAAAAATATCTAATCAATATTTAAGAAATTGATTAAAATTCTGTTCTGAGAAGATGTTTTAGGCAAAAATGTTTAATATTTATTAAAAAGTAAAGTACAATTCTATTGAATGCACAAAATTACAACATTTTCTTATAATATTATGTTAAAAATGGCTTAAAATTATTTACAGAAGCCATCTCAAAAATATCTAATCAATATTTAAGAAATTGATTAAAATTCTGTTCTGAGAAGATGTTTTAGGCAAAAATGTTTAATATTTATTAAAAAGTAAAGTACAATTCTATTGAATGCACAAAATTACAACATTTTCTTATAATATTATGTTAAAAATGGCTTAATATTATTTACAGAAGCCATCTCAAAAATAATTCTAGTCAATGTGTAAGAAAATGATTAAAATTCTGTTCTGAGATGATGTTTTAGACAAAAATGTTTAACATTTATTAAAAATTAAAGTACAGTTCTATTGAATGCACAAAATTACGACATTTTCTTATAATATTATATTAAAAATGGCTTAAAATTATTTACAGAAGCCATCTCAAAAATATTTCTAGTTAATATGTAAGAAAATGATTAAAATTCTGTTCTGAAATGATGTTTTAAACAAAAATGTTTAACATTTATTAAAAATTAAAGTGCGGTTCTATTGAATGCACAAAATTACGACATTTTCTTATAATATTATATTAAAAATGGCTTAAAATTATTTACAGAAGCCATCTCAAAAATATTTCTAGTTAATATGTAAGAAAATGATTAAAATTCTGTTCTGAAATGATGTTTTAGACAAAAATGTTTAACATTTATTAAAAATTAAAGTACAGTTCTATTGAATGCACAAAATTACATTTTCTTATAATGTTATGTTAAAAATGGCTTAAAATTATTTACAGAAGCCATCTCAAAAATATTTTTAGTCAATATGTAAGAAAAGGATTAAAATTCTCTTCTGAGATGATGTTTTAGTCAAAAATGTTTAATATTTATTAAAAAGTAAAGTACAATTCTATTGAATGCACAAAATTACAACATTTTCTTATAATATTAGTTAAAAATGGCTTAAAATTATTTACAGAAGCCATCTCAAAAATATTTTTAGTCAATATGTAAGAAAAGGATTAAAATTCTCTTCTGAGATGATGTTTTAGTCAAAAATGTTTAATATTTATTAAAAAGTAAAGTACAATTCTATTGAATGCACAAAATTACAACATTTTCTTATAATATTAGTTAAAAATGGCTTAAAATTATTTACAGAAGCCATCTCAAAAATATTTTTAGTCAATATGTAAGAAAATGATTAAAATTCTCTTCTGAGATGATGTTTTAGGCAAAAATGTTTAATATTTATTAAAAATTAAAGTACAGTTCTATTGAATGCACAAAATTACAACATTTTCTTATAATATTATGTTAAAAATGGCTTAAAATTATTTACAGAAGCCATTTTAAAAATATTTCTGGTCAATATGTAAGAAAATGATTAAAATTCTGTTCTGATGTAATGTTTTAGGCAAAAAAGTTTAATATTTATTAAAAAGTAAAATACCATTCTATTGAATGCACAAAATTACAACGTTTTCTTACAATATTATGTTAAAAATGGCTTACAATTATTTGCAGAAGACATCTCAAAAATATTTCTTGCCAATATGTAAGAAAATGATTAAAATTCTTTTCTGAGATGATGTTTTAGGCGAAAATGTTTAATATTTATTAAAAAGTTGAGTATTACATATTCTTATAATATTATGTTAAAAAATGACTTAAAATTTTTTTACGAAATTCATCTCAATATGTTTAAATGTAAGAAAATGATTAAAATTCTATTTTGAGAAGATGTTTTAGGCAAATTGTATTGTATGATTAAGGTAAAAGTGTTTAACATTTGTTAAAAAATGGAGTAAAATTCTATAGAATGTACAAATTTACAAAATTTTCTTATAATTATTATTTTTTTAACAATTTTGCAGTAGTTATTTCAGAAGTAGTTTAGTCAATATATAGAAATGATTTGAATTCGATTTATTTAATATATTACACAGTTTTGTAAGAAAAAATTAGTAGTTCCTTCAAAAATATATCCGGACAGGCGGCATTTAACTAAATAGTTATTAAAAATTAAAATAAAAATCAGAGACACACATTCAATTTAGGTGACTAATAAACCAAGCGTTTATTTTCTAATTTGTCTTTGACGAGTTTATTAATTGATGTCTCCGTTAATTAAGATGTGCACAACTCGAAAGGAAAAAAAAAACGATAAACCTCTCTTCGATTTGCATAATTATCAATTTCGAAAAATTTTTGCCAAGCCCCATTACTTGTAATTACCGTCGATTGCACATTTCTTGTCAGCATGTGGCAAACGGAACCGACAACAATTCCGCATAGAATGCCGAAATAATCAGTTGTTTTTCGGTTTCGGGATTTTTCAGATACGGCCCCTACGCTAATTACAAACGGCCGGAATGCGAGGCACACACTTAATTACACGAACACAAAGTTGTTAACTGCAATAGTTTAGCGATAATCGCGTTACTCAATGGGCTCAATAATTAATTTAATAGAACGGGGTAAAAAATTGATTCTAATTCGATTCCCAATTATTATTTATGAGCCGCAATCGATTCGGGGTCAGTACACAGTTTGTCACTTTAAATTCAAATGTGACAGAATTGTATGTCTTTAATTGTCCACCTTCCATTATCTTGTTGTTGGCTGTATATTTTTTATGATGTAGCGTTTATTTTCAAAGGCAATTAATTATAATTTACAATAACGTTGAAGTTTGTTCCATGCGAATTGATTAATTATAAAACGTACGAGTCCGGCCGAAAATGTAAAAGGTTTAACAAATATAATTGCCATTTCCCAGGCAATTACCGCAATTAAACAAATATTCCGGAATGGTCAGGCCAGAAAGGCTTAGGCAACACTAGTGCAATTAAATGCTGCGTTTACTATAATTATTTAAAGTTTTCTGCGTGAAAAATAACTCGGACTGTTGTTATTATTATTACTATTATTGTTGATCGTTTACAATAAATAATTCGACTAATCAATTAAGTGGCTGTTCCAATACAACGACCTCAAATGACTGAAAGCAGAGTAATTTAACTTAGGAAGTGGTGAAATTAAAATTTATATCAAAATAATTTCATTAGAAACATTCTGAGCTGAATAATCTGTCAATATTTTATTATATTTTGGAAATTATTAAAGATTTTGATTTATTATTTTGTAGAGATCAATTTTGAAACATTTGAAATATAAATTCTTTAAAGATTAATTCTTTAGAAATATTTTAAACGAAGAAATGCTTAAATTTTAAATAATTAATTAAAAATCTATCAATATTTAATTAAAATTTGGAAATTACTGAAGCTCCTGAATTATTTATTTAATTTAGAAAACTTTGAAGGGTATATTTATTGTGAAATTATATTTTAGAAATATTTTGAGTGTAGATTTGTATAAAATTTTCATTAACTAACTGAAAAATCCAACAATATTTAATTATATTTTGAAAATTATTAAAGATTTTGATTTATTATTTTGTAGAGATCAATTTTGAAACTTTTGAAATATCAATTCTTTAAAAATTAATTCCTTAAGGGTATTTTGAACGAAGAAGTGCTTAAATTTTAAGTAATTAACTAAAAATCTACCAATATTTAATTAATTTTTGGAAATTGCTGAATCTCCTGAATTATTTATTTGAAGATATCAATTTAGAAATCTTTGAAAGGTATATTTATTGTAAAATTATATTTTAGAAATATTTTAAGTGTAGATTTGCTGAAATTTTTTAAAAACTGACTGAAAAATCCAACAATTTTTAATTATCTTTCGGAAATTATTAAAGATTTTGATTTATTATTTTGTAGAGATCAATTTATAAACTTTTGAAATATAAATTCTTTAAAGTTTAATTCTTTAGAAGTAGTTTAAACGAAGAAATGCTTAAATTTTAAGTAACTAACTAAAAATATACCAATATTTAATTAATATTTGGAAATTACTGAAGCTCCTGAATTATTTATTTGAAGATACCACTTTAGAAAACTTTGAAGGGTATATTTATTGTAATATCATAGTTTAGAAATATTTTGACTGTAGATTTGTTGAAATTTTTATTAACTAACTGTAAAATTCAACAAATTTTAATTATATTTTGGAAATTATTAAAGATTTTAATTTATTACTTTTTAGAGATCAATTTTAAAATTTTTGAAATATAAATTCTTTAAAGATTAGTTCCTTAGAAATATTTTAAACGAAGAAATGCTTAAATTTTAAATAATTATATAAAAATTACCAATATTTAATTAAAATTTGGAAATTACTGAAGCTCCTGAATTATTTATTTGAAGATATCAATTTAGAAAACTTTGAAGGGTATATTTATTGTAAAATTATATTTTAGAAATATTTTGAGTGTAGATTTGTGTAATTTTTTAAAAACTGACTGAAAAATCCAACAATTTTTAATTATCTTTTGGAAATTATTAAAGATTTTGATTTATTATTTTGTAGAGATCAATTTATAAACTTTTGAAATATAAATTCTTTAAAGTTTAATTCTTTAGAAGTAGTTTAAACGAAGAAATGTTTAAATTTTAAGTAACTAACTAAAAATATATCAATATTTAATTAATATTTGGAAATTACTGAAGCTCCTGAATTATTTATTTGAAGATATCACTTTAGAAAACTTTGAAGGGTATATTTATTGTAAAATCATATTTTAGAAATATTTTGACTGTAGATTTGTTGAAATTTTTATTAACTAACTGTAAAATTCAACAAATTTTAATTATATTTTGGGAATTATTAAAGATTTTGATTTATTAATTTGAAGAGATCAATTTTAAAATTTTTGAAATATAAATTCTTTAAAGATTAGTTCCTTAGAAATATTTTAAACGAAGAAATGCTTAAATTTTAAATAATTAATTAAAAATTACCAATATTTAATTAAAATTTGGAAATTACTGAAGCTCCTGAATTATTTATTTGAAGATATCAATTTAGAAAACTTTGAAGGGTATATTTATTGTAAAATTATATTTTAGAAATATTTTGAGTGTAGATTTGTGTAATTTTTTAAAAACTGACTGAAAAATCCAACAATTTTTAATTATCTTTTGGAAATTATTAAAGATTTTGATTTATTATTTTGTAGAGATCAATTTATAAACTTTCGAAATATAAATTCTTTAAAGTTTAATTCTTTAGAAGTAGTTTAAACGAAGAAATGTTTAAATTTTAAGTAACTAACTAAAAATCTACCAATATTTAATTAATTTTTGGAAATTGCTGAATCTCCTGAATTATTTATTTGAAGATGTCAATTTAGAAATCTTTGAAAGGTATATTTATTGTAAAATTATATTTTAGAAATATTTTAAGTGTAGATTTGCTGAAATTTTTTAAAAACTGACTGAAAAATCCAACAATTTTTAATTATCTTTCGGAAATTATTAAAGATTTTGATTTATTATTTTGTAGAGATCAATTTATAAACTTTTGAAATATAAATTCTTTAAAGTTTAATTCTTTAGAAGTAGTTTAAACGAAGAAATGCTTAAATTTTAAGTAACTAACTAAAAATATACCAATATTTAATTAATATTTGGAAATTACTGAAGCTCCTGAATTATTTATTTGAAGATACCACTTTAGAAAACTTTGAAGGGTATATTTATTGTAATATCATAGTTTAGAAATATTTTGACTGTAGATTTGTTGAAATTTTTATTAACTAACTGTAAAATTCAACAAATTTTAATTATATTTTGGAAATTATTAAAGATTTTAATTTATTACTTTTTAGAGATCAATTTTAAAATTTTTGAAATATAAATTCTTTAAAGATTAGTTCCTTAGAAATATTTTAAACGAAGAAATGCTTAAATTTTAAATAATTATATAAAAATTACCAATATTTAATTAAAATTTGGAAATTACTGAAGCTCCTGAATTATTTATTTGAAGATATCAATTTAGAAAACTTTGAAGGGTATATTTATTCTAAAATTATATTTTAGAAATATTTTGAGTGTAGATTTGTGTAATTTTTTAAAAACTGACTGAAAAATCCAACAATTTTTAATTATCTTTTGGAAATTATTAAAGATTTTGATTTATTATTTTGTAGAGATCAATTTATAAACTTTTGAAATATAAATTCTTTAAAATTTAATTCTTTAGAAGTAGTTTAAACGAAGAAATGTTTAAATTTTAAGTAACTAACTAAAAATATATCAATATTTAATTAATATTTGGAAATTACTGAAGCTCCTGAATTATTTATTTGAAGATATCACTTTAGAAAACTTTGAAGGGTATATTTATTGTAAAATCATATTTTAGAAATATTTTGACTGTAGATTTGTTGAAATTTTTATTAACTAACTGTAAAATTCAACAAATTTTAATTATATTTTGGGAATTATTAAAGATTTTGATTTATTAATTTGAAGAGATCAATTTTAAAATTTTTGAAATATAAATTCTTTAAAGATTAGTTCCTTAGAAATATTTTAAACGAAGAAATGCTTAAATTTTAAATAATTAATTAAAAATTACCAATATTTAATTAAAATTTGGAAATTACTGAAGCTCCTGAATTATTTATTTGAAGATATCAATTTAGAAAACTTTGAAGGGTATATTTATTGTAATATCATATTTTAGAAATATTTTGACTGTAGATTCGTTGAAATTTTTATTAACTAACTGTAAAATTCAACAAATTTTAATTATATTTTGGAAATTATTAAAGATTTTAATTTATTATTTTGTAGAGATCAATTTTGAAACCTTTGAAATATAAATTCTTTAATCATTAATTCTTCAGAAGCATTTTAAACGAAGAAATGCCTAAATTTTAAGTAAATAATTAAAAATCTACCAATATTTAATTAAAATTTGAAAATTAGTGAAGCTCTTGAATTATTTATTTGAAGATATCGATTTAGAAAACTTTGAAGGATATATTTATTGTAAAATTATATTTTACAAATATTTTGAGTGTAAATTTTTAATAACTAACTCCAAAATCCAACAATTTTTAATTATAATTTGGAAATTATTAAAGATTTTGATTTAATTTGTAGAGATCAATTTTGAAACTTTTTAAATATAAATTCTGTAAAGATTAATTCTTTATATGTATTTTAAACGAAGAAATGCTTAGACTTTAAGTAACTAATAAAATATACATCAATTATTTATTAAAATTTGGAAATTACTGAAGCTCCTGAATTATTTATTTGAAGATATCAATTTAGGAAACATTGTAGAACGTAGAAATGCTTAAATTGTAAGCAACCAATTAAAAACCTGCCAATATTTAATTGAAACGTGGAAATTAATGAAGATCTTGAATTATTTATTCGAAGAAATCAATTAAGGAAACTTGAAAGTATTAAATTATTTAGAATAGTAATGTTTGAATGTATTTTAATCGCAGAACCATTCAAAATGCCTAATTAAAATATAGAAAATTAGACAAAACAATTAATTACCCGTTTAAATAAATAGTTGGCAACGCCGTTTTAGAAACAACAACGGCCCCACATGAACGAAGACAGGAAGCGTCTCCGCATAAATTTCCGACGTCTTCCCCTGCACAACTACAATTCCACGACTGTACATTTAAATCGCGGAACGGTGCGTACGTTGCGAATGACACCATTTTTTTTCGATCACATTTTTCTAAACATGTGGGTGCGCAAAAAAGTCGGCGTAGCGTCAGTTTCACGGCATAAAACGCGTGCGAAGTAATGTTTGTTTGCCATCGGCCGCATTCAAAAAGCCTGTTTACTGGTTTTATATTAATTATTGAAAAACAGTAAACACGATTTTTGCGAATCGACGAGATTAATCTGGATTAATTGGGCAGATGCTCGTTTCGATTTTTAAGGGGAGGGACAGGTGTGTGAGTCGTGTTAATTAGGCGCATTTTAAATACACGTTTATATATTAAACCAATTGATTCGTGTACACACATGTTTTTTTCAGTTCTAATTAGATAATTGAGGTGAGTTGCGTTTTTTTTTCTGTTAATAGGAAAATTGCGTTTTTACTCATTTCGTATTTGTTTGACAAAGTTTTTTCTGTCGTTGCGCATGTTTGTTTATTTTTTTTTTCTATATGTTAACTGACGGGCTAATTACTTGATTGGTAACTTAAAGTTTTTTGTAAAAAATGTTGTTAAAATTGTTACATTGTGCCTAAAATATTCGTTATAAAATTCTTCTTCAAAAATATGTGATCATAAATAAATGAAATAATATTAATATAAGAACATTAAAATTAAATTATATACGAATATTTAATTCAAATTTGAATTAAAAGAATTCAATTAAAAAACTGAATTCTTTAGAAATATATTTAAAAAGAATTAAATAAATAATTTATAAATATCCAAATTTAATTCAGATTTAGAAATTATTGAAGAATTTCAATTATTAATTTGAAGATATCAATTTAGGAACCTTTAAAATATAAAATTATTTGTTAAGAATTGTTTTTGGAGTAAAAATATGTAAATTTTAAATAAATAATTAATAAATATCCAAAATTTATTCAAATTATTGAATATTTTCAAAAATTAGATATCTGTCTAGAAACCTTTAAAATATAAAAATATTCTAAATTATTTGTTAAAAATTATTTTTGACGTACAAATATGTAAATTTTAAATACCTAATTAATAAATATCCAAAATTTATTCATATTTTGAAATTATTGAATATTTTCAGGTATTAATTTGAAGATATCAATCTAAAAATGTTTAAAATATAAGAATATTTTAAAATTATTAGTTAACATTTATTTTTAACGTAGAAATATGTAAATTTTAAATAACTAATTAATAAATATCCAAAATTTATTCATATTTTGAAATTATTGAATATTTTCAGGTATTAATTTGAAGATATCAATCTAGAAACCTGTGAAATATAAAAATATTTTAAAATTATTTGTTAAAAATTATTTTTAATATGGAAATATGTAAATTTTAACTGACTAATTAATAAATATCCACAATTTATTCAGATTTAAAAATTAATAAATATTTTCAAGTATTAATTTGAAAATATCAATGTAGAAACCTTTAAAATATAAAAATATTTTAAAATTATTTGTTAATAATTACTTTTAACGTAGAAGTATGTAAATTTTTAATAACTAATTAATAAATATCCAAAATTTATTTATATTTAGAAATTATTGTATATTTTTAAGTATTAATTTGCAGCTATCAATCTAGAAACCTTTAAAATATAAAAATATTATAAATTATTTGTTAGAAATTATTTTTAACGTAGAAATATGTAAATTTTAAATAACTAATTAATAAATATACAAAATTTATTCAGATTTAGAAATTATTGAATATTTTCATGTATTAATTTGAAGATATCAATCTAAAAATGTTTAAAATATAAGAATATTTTAAAATTATTAGATAACATTTATTTTTAACGTAGAAATATATATATGTAATATGGAAATATGTAAATTTTAAATGACTAATTAATAAATATCCACAATTTATTCAGATTTAAAAATTAATAAATATTTTCAAGTATTAATTTGAAGATATCAATGTAGAAACCTTTAAAATATAAAAATACTTTAAAATTATTTGTTAATAATTATTTTTAACGTAGAAGTATGTAAATTTTTAATAACTAATTAATAAATATCCAAAATTTATTTATATTTAGAAATTATTGTATATTTTTAAGTATTAATTTGCAGCTATCAATCTAGAAACCTTTAAAATATAAAAATATTATAAATTATTTGTTAGAAATTATTTTTAACGTAGAAATATGTAAATTTTAAATAACTAATTAATAAATATACAAAATTTATTCAGATTTAGAAATTATTGAATATTTTCATGTATTAATTTGAAGATATCAATCTAAAAATGTTTAAAATATAAGAATATTTTAAAATTATTAGATAACATTTATTTTTAACGTAGAAATATATATATGTAATATGGAAATATGTAAATTTTAAATGACTAATTAATAAATATCCACAATTTATTCAGATTTAAAAATTAATAAATATTTTCAAGTATTAATTTGAAGATATCAATGTAGAAACCTTTAAAATATAAAAATATTTTAAAATTATTTGTTAATAATTATTTTTAACGTAGAAGTATGTATATTTTTAATAACTAATTAATAAATATCCAAAATTTATTTATATTTAGAAATTATTGTATATTTTCAAGTATTAATTTGCAGATATCAATCTAGAAACCTTTAAAATATAAAAATATTTGTTAGAAACTATTTTTAACGTAGAAATATGTAAATTTTAAATAACTAATTAATAAATATACAAAATTTATTCAGTTTAGAAATTATTGAATATTTTCATGTATTAATTTGAAGATATCAATCTAAAAATGTTTAAAATATAAGAATATTTTAAAATTATTAGTTAACATTTATTTTTAACGTAGAAATATGTAAATTTTAAATAACTAATTAATAAATATACAAAATTTATTCATATTTTGAAATTATTGAATACTTTCAGGTATTAATTTGTAGATATCAATCTAGAAACCTTTAAAATATAAAAATATTATTTGTTAAAAACTATTTTTAAAAAAGAATTATGTAAATTTTAAATAATTAATTAATAATTATCCAAAATTTAATTAGATTTAGAAATTATTAAATATTTTCAAGTAGTAATTTGAACATATCATTCTAGAAAAGTTTAAAATATAAAATTATTTGTTAAGAAATATTTTTAACATAGAAATATGCAAATTTTAAATAAGTAATTAATAAATATTATAAAATTATTCAGATTTAGAATATAAATTTGAAGATATCAATTTAGAAACCAAATTAAATAACATCCAAATTTTATTCTGATTAACAAATTACTAAAATTTTTCAATTAATAATTTGAAGATATTAATTTAGAAACCTTTAAAATATAAAGTAATTTTTAATTACTTCTTCAGAATTATTTTTAACGTAGTAATTTGTAAATTTTAAATTACTAATTTTATTCAAAATTGTTGAATATTTTTAAGTATAATTTTTTTAAAATTTAAGTCTTTCATATTATTTGCACAATTTAGAAGAAAAATTGCACCCTTAATTAATTTTGTATAAATTTTCGATTAATTTTTAATTTTTTCAATGTCGTAGTTTTGGTTATCAATTAATGGATGTTACTGTTTTTAAGGGGATAAACTGGGTAAAATTGTAGTAAAATGAAAGTGTGGTTTACGTATTAAAAAATGAATTAAAACAGCAATAAAAATTGGAAATATAAAATAACGTTGCTAGTAAAAAACTCAAAATATAAATGTATTAAAATAACAGTAACAATAAATTATGATTAAATTAGCAGCACAATAATAGCCAAATCACAAAACAAAACTAGACAATAAAAAGTCATTCATTCATTTTATGCCCATTTACATCAACCGCACCATTACACGGGGGAATAACCGGACGTAAACCTCCCGAAAAAAAGCCACAACAAAAACAAATCGGTAACAAGCCAAATTTCGGTGGCACCGAGCGTTTTATCGACGGGCGAACAGCGTGCGGGGGCGAAACGCCGCTGAATGAACCGGATGAATGGAATGCCGCGATGCCGTGTTCACCGGCGGCCGCGGAGGGGACGGCGGCGGCCAAATTACCTGGTCCGAGGACGAAACACACAATAATCCGAGTAAATCTACATGTCCGACTCCGGGATCGGCGTTTTTGTGAATGGTAAATGAGATTCGTGCGGTGAATGGAGCCGTGCCCCGCGGAGGGGGGTTAATTTGGGACGGTAACGAGTGTGGAAACGTTTTGCGGTTGCACGCGGCCCAATTTTCGGATGCGGATGCTGCTGCCACCGCTGCCGTGCCACCGTCTTCGGGTCCGGGTGAACGGAGGACGTGCGCCGTTTCGATTTGCGTTGTTCGTTTTAAATGCGCCACTTTAAAAACCGTACACATGATTTATTACTTCAGGAAAGTGTAAAAAAAGAACTGTTCAACGATAGTATTGAATGTTTTAACACGATATAAATGTTTATTTCACATTTGAAATTCTAATTAGGTTTATTTCTTAATTACTGTGAGTTCATTATGGAAACTATAAAATTCTAATCTACAACGAAGACTATAACAAATGCAAAAAAATAAATAAAATTTTATTCATAATAATTTATAATTGTATTTCCTAATGGCTGTGTAGATTAAAACATTTTATTTTCTAGTTTTAAAGTTTTTTAAATCAAGTGTAAAAAATTATTGGAATTCTATTAATGGAGACACGATAGTATAGTTAGCACTTGCCACCAACACTTTTTTGTTTTGGATAATAAAAATTTAAATTTCTAATTTCATACAATTAATGCAATGAAATTTAATCTATTCTAACGTAAAACTAAGCTAAACTGTCCATTAAGATGTTTTCTGAATTTTCAATTGTATGAAAATTATAATTGTTTGAGTTTTTGCAATTTTTTTAACAGTGCCAAATGTAATAAAATTATAATACAAACCTAATTTTTGATTATTAAATATCATTTAACAAAATTCATAGACTCAATTATTATTAAATTGTTTAAATTATCAATTAACTATTCAAAATCAACAAATATTATATGTATATGATAAAATAATAAAGGTTTTTAGATATTTAAAATGAAATAAAAGTTTTCTAAATTTGACATCTTTCTCCTCTCGGGTTTCTAAATTGATATCTTCAAATTAATAATTGAAAATCTTCAGTAATTACTGAATTTTAATTAAATTAAGGAATTTATTAAATAGTTACATATAATATAATTATTTTAAAACACTGATTCTAAAATAATTTTATATTTTAAAGGTTTCTAAACTGATAATATCAAATTAGTAATTGAAAATCTACAATGACTTCTAAATCTGGATTAAACTTGGATATTTTTTTAATTAATTATTTAAAATTTACATATTTCTATGTTAAAAATAATTTTAAATAAATGATTTCAGAATAATTTCATATTTTTAATATTTCTAAATTGATATTTTCAAATTAATAATTGAAAATCTTCAATGATTTCTAAATCTGGTTTAAATTTGGGTATTTTTTAATTAATTATATAAAATTTGCAAATATCTACGTTAAAAATAATTTTAAATAAATGATTTCAGATTAATTTTATGTATTAAATATTTCTAGATTGATATTTTCAAATTAATAGTTGAAAATCTTCAATAATTTTTATATCTGAATTAAATTTGGGTATTTTTAATTAGTTATTTAAATTTTATATATTCATACGTTAAAAATAATTTTAAATAATTTCAGAATAATTTCATATTTTTAAGATTTCTAAATTGATATCGTCAAATTAATAATTGAAAATATTCAATAATTTCTAAATCTGGATTAAATTTGGGCATTTTTTAAATTAGTTATTTGAAATTTACACGTTAAAAATGATTTTAAATAAATGATTTCAAAAATATTTTATATATTTTATTCTAGATTGATATCTTCAAATTAATAGTTAAAAATCTTCAATAATTTCTAAGTCTGGATTAAATTTAGGTATTTTTTAATAAGTTATTCAAAATATACATATGTGTATATTCTATCTATGTTAGAAATAATTTTAAATAAATGATTCCAGAATAATTTTATATTTCTAAATTGATATCTTGAAATTAATAATTGAAAAACTACAAATTTATAATTCAAAATCTTCAATAATGCCTAAATTTGTATAAAATATGGTTCTTTATATTTAATTATTTAAAATTTTCATACTTCTATGTTATAAATAATTCTAAAGTGATAATTTTGAAGTAACTTTAAATTTTAAAGATTTCTAAAATGATTTTTTCAAATTAGTAATTCAAATTCTTCAATAATTTCTAAATTTACTTAAATATTGGCAAATTTATTATTGGTGATTACAAGTTTAATTATTTCTACTTTACTGATATTTCTGAAGAAATAATTTTCATAAAATTTTATACTTTTCTAAAGTTGTATCTTCAAATTGTTCTTCAATAAAGCCTAAATTTGAATGAAATATTGGTATTTTTTATTTAATTATTTGATATTTTCATATTTCCATGTTATACATAATTCTAAAGTAATAATTTTAATTTTTTTTATAAGCATTTCTAAATTGATCTCTTTAAATTAATAATTCAAAACCTTTAATAATTTCCTGATTTTATTTACATTAGTACCCATTTTATTTCCTCCTTTTAAAATGACGCCATCTATTAATCAGTAGTCGAAATAACAAAACTCAAAATTCGAAAATATACAAGAACAACATGCAAAGAAGGGCAAAACGTACAACTTTGAACTTGGCAGTAGCCGCGATGCGTGGCAGTGAACGTACGGACCCGCGATCGGCATTAATTGCATCGGTATTAATTTGTAAGCCGAGTCAAGGTGATTGGCAATAATTGGAATCGATTTCCATTTCATGCGTAATAGTTGACATTAGCGGGTGCCACTGCGTCCTTATCCTGATTGGATTCCTCCATCTAATCGCATTAATTTCATGTTTTCCAACTTATATTGATATTGAGATGTTTTCCTTTTGGTTCCAGACTGAAACATGTACCCGTGGTACCGCGATTCGGTGGGCGGCCAGCTGGGCCAACTGTGCGGCCCTATGGCCACCACCATCAAGACTGAGAACGGCTACAACGACTGCATGTTGGCGCTCGACTACGCCACCCAAAGCAAGGTGAGTACTTTTGTTCGGTACGACCAAATTGTGTTCTCGGACCTGTGGAACGGTTGCCGCAGCGACCGTTGACACGTCGTCAAAGAATGTAGAGTGTAAAATCCTGACATTCCTTGGTACCATTCAACCAAACATTCCCCCATGGTACTTCATATTAACTGCCGTGCAAAAAAACCGACGTATAAATATTGCTTAGGGTAATTCGACGTGTGAAGTATTTTATTAACGTGGCCTCGATAAAACTCCGGCGGTTAGCTGGTTCTTAAAGGGGTGGAGGGGGGAGGCGA
This sequence comes from Aethina tumida, assembly GCF_024364675.1. NCBI lineage: Eukaryota > Metazoa > Arthropoda > Insecta > Coleoptera > Nitidulidae > Aethina > Aethina tumida. Next base: position 14,448,261 of record NC_065440.1, on the reverse strand, counting down.
ACCACGTCCAGTCAATGAGGCACCATAAAAATGCGCGCCGTTTTCCCATGTATAGTTTCCGCGAGGTGTAAGAAAAATGCCGGGACATAAAACGGGCGACGCACGGAATTCGCGCATCTCTCCACGGCTCCGGCCCGGTGGCGGGCGGACTGGTTTTTTCCTGTCGGACGGACGGACGGACGGAGAGTGACGACTGGCATGAATATGCAACCGCACCGCCGGGCGACGACTGCTTCGCAGAAATCGTTTTCGTCCTGCGGCCAAACGAAATTCCGCCGGGGAAGACCTTCGACGACGGCTCCGAAGGCACCAGGTGCCTCCTCTGCGGCTTCGCCGTCCGTTTTGCACGTCCCCCCGCACATCGGCAACGTCGGCTCCCTTTGTTTCCGCCAGTGCCAATTGGAGTCGCCTTTCCGTTTTGGATGTGCCGTTCGCCATTTTGGGCCCTCCGGGTCGGGTCTTTTTTGTGCGCTATCCGTCGGGCACAGGTGGACGGTGGAATGCGTCGGACGCCCGCTGAATCCGTAACTACGTCGACGGTTTTGGACGGGCCTGCCTCCTGTCCGCCGGTGGGATTGATAAAACGTGGACGTGGTGGCTCGAAAACTAATGTGTCGACTTAATAATTGTAATTAAACAATTAAGCGCGTTAGGAAGGAAGCACGCGACCCGCCACGCCACCGATTTTCGCATAAATTGCCGCGTTTCTGGTACGTGAAAGTCCGTTGTTCCGTTCGACGCGAATCGCGATTCCATTCAGATTTATGCGATTTTGCAAGTTACTTTGTTGTGCCGATGGTTTTTTTTTCTGTCGTTGGTAATGGTAGGAAGTGGCGGAACGATTTGGTGGTTCCGTGGAACCAGTGAAAAAATTGGACCGTTTGGAGGAAGGATTGCAATGATGAAAGTGGCTCTTTCACTCTTTAATAGGAATTATCTCATTCATTATTGTATCAGACGATTGAAGGAGGCTGTTACTGAAGTGAAGTTACTTTGGATATTGAAATGTTTCATTTATTAATTAATTAGTTGATCAAATATATCTTTAGAAAGCCTTGAAGAAGTATTTTGAAAGGAATTACAACTACTGTCGTTCATCACTTGTTTAGAAGAAGACTTGGAAGGACTCTTTAGCCTTTTGAAAGGAATTAGATCATAAATCTCTATAACAGGAGTTTGAAAGAAGCTGTTGCTGAACTGAAGAAACATTAGATACAGGAAAGTTTAGTAAATTGACTACTCTTCTTGTCTATTGTCGTTCATCATTTATTTACAAGAAGGCTTAGAAGGAACTCTTTAGCCTTTTGAAAAGAATTAGATCATAAATCTCTATAACAGGAGTTTGAAAGAAACTGTTGCTGATCTGAAGAAACATTAGATATAGGAAAGTTTAGTAAATTGACACTCTTCTTTCCAATTGTCGTTCATCAATTGTTTAGAAGAAGGCTGGAAGGCCCTCTTTAGTCTTTTGGAAGGAATTAGATCATAAGTCTCTGTAACAGGAGTTTCAAAGAAGCTGTTGCTGAACTGAAGAAACATTAGATACAGGAAAGTTTAGTAAATTGAGTACTCTTCTTCTCTATTGTCGTTCATCATTTATGTACAAGAAGGCTTAGAAGGAACTCTTTAGCCTTTTGAAAAGAATTAGATCATAAATCTCTATAACAGGAGTTTGTAAGAAACTGTTGCTGATCTGAAGAAACATTAGATATAGGAAAGTTTAGTAAATTAACTACTCTTCTTCCCTATTGTCGTTCATCAGTTGTTTAGAAGAAGGCTTGGAAAAAACTATTCACCCTTTTGGAAGGAATTAAATCATAAATCTCTGTAACAGGAGTTTGAAAAAAGGTGTTGCTGAACTGAAGAAACATTAAATGTAGGAAAGTTTAGTAAATTGACACTCTTCTTTCCAATTGTCGTTCATCAATTGTTTAGAAGAAGGCTGGAAGGACCTCTTTAGTCTTTTGGAAGGAATTAGATCATAAGTCTCTGTAACAGGAGTTTGAAAGAAGCTGTTGTTGAACTGAAGAAACATTAGATACAGGAAAGTTTAGTAAATTGACTACTCTTCTTCTCTATTGTCGTTCATCATTTATGTACAAGAAGGCTTAGAAGGAACTCTTTTGCCTTTTGAAAAGAATTAGATCATAAATCTCTATAACAGGAGTTTGAAAGAAACTGTTGCTGATCTGAAGAAACATTAGATATAGGAAAGTTTAGTAAATTAACTACTCTTCTTCCCTATTGTCGTTCATCAGTTGTTTAGAAGAAGGCTTGGAAGGACCTCTTTAGCGTTTTGAAAGGAATTAGATCATAAATATCTATAACAGGAGTTTGAAAAAAGATGTTGCTGAACTGAAGAAACATTAAATAAAGGAAAGTTTGTAAATTGATTACTCTTATTCCCTATTATCGTTCATCAGTTGTTTAGAAGAAGGCTTGGAAAGAACTATTCACCCTTTTGGAAGGAATTAAATCATAAAACTCTGTAACAGGAGTTTGAAAAAAGCTGTTGCTGAACTGAAGAAACATTAAATGTAGGAAAGTTTAGTAAATTGACACTCTTCTTTCCAATTGTCGTTCATCAATTGTTTAGAAGAAGGCTGGAAGGACCTCTTTAGTCTTCTGGAAGGAATTAGATCATAAGTCTCTGTAACAGGAGTTTCAAAGAAGCTGTTGCTGAACTGAAGAAACATTAGATACAGGAAAGTTTAGTAAATTGAGTACTCTTCTTCTCTATTGTCGTTCATCATTTATGTACAAGAAGGCTTAGAAGGAACTCTTTAGCCTTTTGAAAGGAATTAGATGGTAAATCTCTATAACAGGAGTTTGAAAGTAGCTGTTGATGAACTGAAGAAACATTAGATACAGGAAAGTTTAGTAATTCGTCCCTATTGTCGCTCATCAATTGTTTAGAAGAAGACTTGGAAGAAACTAAAGGAATTAAATTATAAATCACTGTTACAGGAGTTTGAACTAAGCCATTGTTGAACTAAAGAAACACATACAGGAATACAGGAATGTCTTAAAAATTGACTACTCTCCTCCTCTATTGTTGTTTGTAAAATTATTTAGAAGAAGACTTGAATGGAATTTCTTTTTTCCTTCACCATTTAATAGAAATTTAATACAAAAATCTGTATGACAAAAGTTTGAAAGAATGCATCATCACGACAGTATTTGAAAGAATCTGTTACACCGTTCGACCAACGAACCAGAGAGGCATTAGAAACAGGAAAGCCACCTCCTTTGCCGTCGCTCGTCAATTAAAAATCCGGATAAGGATCGCGGATCGATCGCGAATTGTGATTGACCTCTCCGCACCGTGTTTCGTTGTCTTGCCCATCGAAATGCAGATAAGGGATCGGTTTCTGGGAGAGCGGAAGACGCGCCATTCGTGCCTCCGGCTCGTAAATCGTGGGGGCACCGGTGACAAGTGGCCTACGATTTCAGTCACCAGATAACGCCACGGGGAACATGCCTCTATATCGGCGGTCCGCTTTCTGGTCCGCTACCACTGACAAACTGCCCGTGCGTTGGTTGTTTTGCGGGTCCGCGACGTCGGTGTTTTACAAGAGGGAACATGCGATTTTAACTGGGAGCGTTGTGTTATTTTTTTTTTTTTGTTGTGCTTGCTCGGCGTTCGCGATATTGGAGTATTATGGTGCCGGCTTGTTAAACCTGGTAGTCTTGTCCGAGTTGATAAGTTACTGGATGAACAAGGTCCTTCCTACTCTCCTGTGATAAATGTAAATTAACGCTTCTTAACAATTTACTTAAGACTTATTTAATGTTATGTCCACCATATTCTGGTCATGATTTTATATTTTCTTCAATAATTTGGAAGAAACTGATGTTGAATTGAAGAAGCATTAGATAAAGAAAATAAATCAATTATTCAGAAGAAGGTTTGCAGAAACTTTTTAGCCTTTTGGAAGGAATTAGATCATAAATCTCTGTAACAGAAGTTTGAAAGAAGCTGTTGCTGAACTGAAGAAACATTAGAAATAGGAATGTTTCGTAAATTGATTACTCTTCTTCCCTATTGTCGTTCATCAATTGTTTGGAAGAAGGCTTGGAAGGAACTCTTTAGCCTTTTGGAAGGAATTAGATAATAAATCTCTGTAACAAGAGTTTGAAAGAAGCTGTTACTGAACTGAAGAAACATTAGACACAGGAAAGTTTAGTAAATTGACTACTCTTCTTCCCTATTGTCGTTCATCAATTGTTTAGAAGAAGGCTTGGAAGGAACTCTTTAGCCTTTTGAAAGGAATTAGATCATAAATCTCTGTAACAGGAGTTTCAAAGAAGCTGTTGCTGATCTGAAGAAACATTAGAAATAGGAATGTTTTGTAAATTTATTACTCTTCTTCCCTATTATCGTTCATCAATTGTTTAGAAGAAGGCTTGGAAGGAACTCTTTAGCCTTTTGGAAGGAATTAGATCTTAAATCTCTGTAACAGGAGTTTGAAAGAAGCTGTTGCTGCACTGAAGAGACATTAGATATAGGAAAGTTTAGTAAATTGACTACTCTTCTTCCTTATTATCGTTCATCAATTGTTTAGAAGAAAGCTTGGAAGGAACTCTTTAGCCTTTTGGAAGGAATTAGATCATAAATCTCTGTAACAGGAGTTTCAAAGAAGCTGTTGCTGATCTGAAGAAACATTAGAAATAGGAATGTTTTGTAAATTGATAACTCTTCTTCCCTATTGTCGTTCATCAATTGTTTGGAAGAAGGCTTGGAAGGAACTCTTCAGCCTTTTGGAAGGAATTAGATAATAAATCTCTGTAACAAGAGTTTGAAAGAAGCTGTTGCTGAATTGAAGAAACATTAGAAATAGGAATGTTTTGTAAATTGATTACTCTTCTTCCCTATTGTCGTTCATCAATTGTTAGGAAGGAGGCTTGGAAGGAACTCTTTAGGCTTTTGGAAGGAATTAGATCATAGATCTCTGTAACAGGAGTTTGAAAGAAGCTGTTGCTGAACTGAAGAAACATTAGATATAGGAAAGTTTAGTAAATTGACTACTCATCTTCCCTAATGTCGTTCATCAATTGTTTAGAAGAAGGCTTGGAAAAAACTCTTTAGCCTTTTGGAAGGAATTAGATAATAAATCTCTGTAACAAGAGTTTGAAAGAAGCTGTTGCTGAACTGAAGAAACATTAGGTATAGAAAAGATTGTAAATTGACTACTTTTCTTCCTTATTGCCGTTCATCAGTTGTTTAGAAGAAGGCTTGGAAGGAACTCTTTAGCCTTTTGGAAGGAATTAGATCCTAAATCTCTGTAACAGGAGTTTCAAAGTAGCTGTTGCTGATCTGAAGAAACATTAGGAATAGGAATGTTTTGTAAATTGATTACTCTTCTTCTCTATTGTCATTCATCAATTGTTTGGAAGAAGGCTTGGAAGGAATTCTTTAGCCTTTTGGAAGGAATTAGATCATAAGTCTCTGTAACAGGAGTTTGAAAGAAGCTGTTGCTGCACTGAAGAAACATTAGATACAGGAAAGTTTAGTAAATTGACTACTCTTCTTCCCTATTGTCGGTCATCAATTGTTTAGAAGAAGGCTTGGAAGGAACTCTTTAGCCTTTTGGAAGGAATTAGATCATAAGTCTCTGTAACAGGAGTTTGAAAGAAGCTGTTGCTGAACTGAAGAAACATTAGATAAAGGAAAATTTTGTAAATTGACTACACTTCTTCCCTATTGTCGTTCATCAATTGTTTAGAAGAAGGTTTGAAAGGAATTCTTTAGGCTTTTGAAAGGAATTAGATCATAAATCTCTATAATAGGAGTTTGAAAGAAACTGTTGCTGAACTGAAGAAACATTAGATACAGAAAAGTTTAGTAAATTGACTACTCTTCTTCCCTATTGTCGTTCATCAGTTGTTTAGAAGAAGGCTTGGAAGGAACTCTTTAGCCTTTTGAAGGGAATTAGATTATAAATCTCTGTAACAGGAGTTTGAAAGAAGCTATTGCTGAATTGAAGAAACATTAGATACAAGAAATATAAAATAGTCCTCTTCTATGGTTGGATGTATGAATTTGCTTATGGAATAATGTACATCAGTCATAGTCAAAGTAATTAGTGTGTTTCAAGTTAAAGAGTACTGAACATAGACTTTGGTACTTCGTGTTGTAATTAACAGTCTTTTTCCATCCAGCTGTGAGGTACTTTTGAATTTCTCGTCACTCCTCCAGCACCATTAATCGTCGTAATTATACCAGCCGTCCAGACATGTCACCGGCGACAATAGATCAACCAAAACTGCGACCATATAAGGAGTTGTCGTATTTCGCGGAAGATCCCAATCGAAAATACCAACGGCGGACTAATTAAAATCGGACTGCGAAATACGGTCCTGGACGTCAAGTTGTCGAACTCCATGTGTGGCTCCGAATAGACAATGTGGTCGTACCCGCGAGCCGACAAAGGACGCCGAAAACGCCGATCCGAGAATCGACTGCCGAACAAAGAGACGAAACAAAACTCGGAATTCCGACTCCTAGAATATTTGAGCGTCTAGTTTCCCAGCCCTTTGTCCTTGTTGAGCTGGTCTCGTCATCGCCTAGGCGAGGTGGACGGGCCGGTGCGAGTGGATTGGCGTTTTCCCATCGTCCGTGTACACCCAATCTCCGTACGGGGTAATTGACAATCGTCCGTGGCCAATCGGCGAATGCATCCTTGACCCCCGCGGCGCCCAAAAAATCCGCTAATTACTTCGTTAACGCGCCGGCAAATTTGCCTATAAAATTGCGTGCGTTTTACAACGCACGACTAATCGAATATTGGAATTCTCAGACGGGCGGGCGCTTTCCCATCCGTCTCCCGATTTCTGGGGGGATAAGTTATTCCCGTCGCTGTTAATGGCGGAGACGAGGCGGTGGTTGCCGTTGTCCTTCCCTGTTGTTGTTCGTCAGTTGTCTAGAAGAAGGCTTTGGCCACTTCAAATGAATTATTTTATAAATCTCCATCACAGGAGTTTGAACTGAAGAAACATTAGATAAAAGAATATTTTTTTAAATTGATCACTGTTCTTTCTTATTGCCGTTCATCAATTGTTTAGAGGAAGGCTTGGACGGAACTGTTTAGCCTTTTGAAAGGAATTGCTTTATACATCTCTGTAACAGGAGTTTGAAAGAAGCTGTTGCTGAACTGAAGAAACATTAGATACAGGAAAGTTTAGTAAATTGACTACTCTTCTTCCCTATTGTCGTTCATCAATTGTTTAGAAGAAGGCTTGGAAGGAACTCTTTAGCCTTTTGAAAGGAATTGGATCACAAATCTCTGTAACAGGAGTTTGAAAGAAGCTGTTGCTGAACTGAAGAAACATTAGATACAGGAAAGTTTAGTAAATTGACTACACTTCTTCCCTATTGTCGTTCATCAATTGTTTAGAAGAAGGCTTGGAGGAACTCTTTAGCTTTTTGAAAGGAATTAGATCATAAATATCTTTAACAGGAGTTTGAAAGAAGCTGTTTCTAAACTGAAGAAACATTAGATACAGAAAAGTTTAGTAAATTGACTACTCTTCTTCCCTATTGTCGTTCATCAATTGTTTAGAAGAAGGCTTGGGAGGAACTCTTTAGCCTTTTGAAAGGAATTGGATCACAAATCTCTGTAACAGGAGTTTGAAAGAAGTTGTTGCTGAACTGAAGAAACATTAGATACAGGAAAGTTTAGTAAATTGACTACTCTTCTTCCCTATTGTCGTTCATCAATTGTTTAGAAGAAGGCTTGGAATTCTTTAGCCTTTTGAAAGGAATTAGATCATAAATCTCTGTAACAGGAGTTTGAAAGAAGCTGTTGCTGAACTGAAGAAACATTAGATATAGGAAAGTTTAGTAAATTGACTACTCTTCTTCCCTATTGTCGTTCATCAGTTGTTTAGAGGAAGGCTTGGAAGGAACTCTCTATCCGTTTGAAAGGAATTGGATCATAAATCTCTTTAACAGAAGTTTGAAAGAAGTTGTTGCTGAACTGAAGAAACATTAGATACAGGAAAGTTTAGTAAATTGACTACTCTTCTTCCCTATTGTCGTTCATCAATTGTTTAGAAGAAGGCTTGGAAGGAACTCTTTAGCCTTTTGAAAGGAATTAGATCATAAATCTCTGTAACAGGACTTTGAAAGAAGCTGTTGCTGAACTGAAGACACATTAGATACAGGAAAGTTTAGTAAATTGACTACTCTTCTTCCCTATTGTTGTTCATCAGTTGTTTAGAGGAAGGCTTGAAAGGAACTCTTTATCCTTTTGAAAGGACTTGGATCACAAATCTCTGTAACAGGAGTTTGAAAGAAGCTGTTGCTGAACTGAAGAAACATTAGATACAGGAAAGTTTTGTAAATTGACTACTCTTCTTCCCTATTGTCGTTCATTAGTTGTTTAGAGGAAGGCTTGGAAGAAACTCTTTAGCCTTTTGAAAGGAATTAGATCATAAATCTCTATAACAGGAGTTTGAAAGAAGCTGTTGCTGAACTGAAGAAACATTAGACACAGGAAAGTTTAGTAAATTGACTACTGATCTTCCCTATTGTCGTTCATTAATTGTTTAGAAGAAGGCTTGGAAGGAGCTCTTTAGCCTTTTGAAAGGAATTGGATCATAAATCTCTGTAGCAGGAATTTGAAAGAAGCTGTTGCTGAACTGAAGAAACATTAGATACAGGAACGTTTAGTAAATTGACTACTCTTCTTCCCTATTGTCGTTCATCAATTGTTTAGAAGAAGGCTTGGAAGGAACTCTTTAGCCTTTTGAAAGGAATTTGATCATAAATCCCAATAACAGTAATTTAAAAGAACCTGCGGCTGAAATGAAGAAACATTAGACACAGTACCACACTAGATAGAACACTTTAGCCTTTTGAAAGAAAATTCTCAGGACTCGGGAGGTATAAATTACTCCTGTCGCCGGTAAACGGTCTCCAGACGAGGCGGCGGTGGCCGTTGTCCTGCCGTCCGAACCGTTGGACAGTCGGGACGGTTTTTGCGGCGGCCGCCTCGCAGATTACGATCGCCGCGATCCACTATCTGGACTTAATTAATTAATCGCGGGCGTCGATTGTGGCCGGACGTGCGACAACCACCGGATCCTTATCGCCAGCCTCCTTCGTCCTTCGGCCGATTGATTCGTTACACGTTGACACCTCGACGATGTTGAAACTTAAATATATATATAAAAAAAACTCGATTATGCAAATCGATTTCGTTTTTCTAATACTAATAACAATTTATCGATCCGGTCTCGCACAACATTTACAATGTTAATCGTGTTTATGCGTTCGTGCCGGATGATAAATCAATATGTCGATCGACCGTTTCGATTGTAGACGACTGTAAAATTTGGGGAGCGGTTCGACGCGTCGGCCGACAGATGGAGACGATTTGTTTAAACAATTTAATTAGTTTCACACGCGAATTTCTTGTTAACACTTCGTGTAATTGTATGTTTGCTTGTGTTTTTGGGTTATTCAACATTTCAACAGGACTTGTAAACTGATAAACGTTTTCACACCTATTAGTTTTTGTTTAATTGTTATTAAGTACTCATTCATCATTTTTTAACTGTTAATGATGGATTTTACTGAGAGTGTTGTCACAGGTATTCAGTTTTATATTATAAAGTGCCAATAATTTACAACAAAATATCAAACGTTTGTAACAATCACCGATTAGTTTTAACACTGTAATAATTTTTAAAGGGTTAGTACTTAGTTTTAACTGTGAAAATTGTTTCATTTTTAACACCAATAAAATTTTATAAATTGTCACCTATTTAATGGATTTTGGTAACAATCATCGATTAGTTTTAACAATTAACAGTTTTTATTTGACTGTTATTAAGTGTTTAATAATTTTTAAAGGGTTACTACTCAGTTTTAACTGTGAGAATTATTTCATTTTAACAGCTATTAAATTTTATAAATTGTCAGCTATTTACGAATGATTATTAATGGATTTTGGTAACAATCATCCATTAGTTTTAACAATTAGTAGTTTTTATTTGGCTGTTATTAAGTCTTTAATAATTTTTAAGGGGTAACTACTCAGTTTTAACTGTGAGAATTGTTTTACTTTTAACAGCTATTAAATTTTATAAATTGTCAGCTATTTATGAAGAATTATTAAGGGATTTTGGTACCAATCATCGATTAGTTTTAACAGTTAGTAGTTTTTATTTGACTGTTATTAAGTCTTTAATAATTTTTAAGGGGTTACTACTCAGTTTTAACTGTGAGAATTGTTTTACTTTTAACAGCTATTAAATTTTATAAATTGTCAGCTATTTATGAAGAATTATTAAGGGATTTTGGTATCAATCATCGATTAGTTTTAACAGTTAGTAGTTTTTATTTGACTGTTATTAAGTCTTTAATAATTTTTAAGGGGTTACTACTCAGTTTTAACTGTGAGAATTGTTTTACTTTTAACATCTATTAAATTTTATAAATTGTCAGCTATACATGAAGAATTATTAAGGAATTTTGATAACAATCATTGATTAGTTTTAACATTTAGTAGTTTTTATTTGGCTGTTATTAAGTCTTTAATAATTTTTAAAGAGTTACTACTCAGTTTTAACTGTGATAATTGTTTCATTTTTAACAACCATTAAATTTTATAAATTGTCAGCTATTTACGAATAATTATTAAGAGATTTTGGTAACAATCATCGATTAGTTTTAACAATCAGTAGTTTTTATTTGGCTATTATTAAGTCTTTAATAATTTTTAAAGGGTTACTACTCAGTTTTAACTGTGAGAATTATTTCATTTTAACAGCTATTAAATTTTATAAATTGTCAGCTATTTACGAATGATTATTAATGGATTTTGGTAACAATCATCCCTTAGTTTTAACAATTAGTAGTTTTTATTTGGCTGTCATTAAGCCTTTAATAATTTTTAAAGGGTTACTATTCAGTGTTAATTGTGAGAAAAGTTTCATTTTTAACACCTATTAAATTTTATAAATTGTCAGCTATTTACGAAGAATTATTAAGGGATTTTGGTAACAATCATCGATTAGTTTTAACAATTAGTAGTTTTTATTTGGCTGTTATTAAGTCTTTAATAATTTTTAAGGGGTTACTACTCAGTTTTAACTGTGAGAATTGTTTTACTTTTAACAGCTATTTTTTAAGGGGTAACTACTCAGTTTTAACTGTGAGAATTGTTTTACTTTTAACAGCTATTAAATTTTATAAATTGTCAGCTATTTATGAAGAATTATTAAGGGATTTTGGTACCAATCATCGATTAGTTTTAACAGTTAGTAGTTTTTATTTGACTGTTATTAAGTCTTTAATAATTTTTAAGGGGTTACTACTCAGTTTTAACTGTGAGAATTGTTTTACTTTTAGCAGCTATTAAATTTTATAAATTGTCAGCTATAAATGAAGAATTATTAAGGAATTTTGATAACAATCATCGATTAGTTTTAACATTTATTAGTTTTTATTTGGCTGTTATTAAGTCTTTAATAATTTTTAAAGAGTTACTACTTAGTTTTAACTGTGATAATTGTTTCATTTTTAACAGCTATTAAATTTTATAAATTGTCAGCTATTTACGAATAATTATTAAGGGATTTTGGTAACAATCATCGATTAGTTTTAACAATCAGTAGTTTTTATTTGGCTGTTATTAAGTCTTTAATAACTTTTAAAGGGTTACTACTCAGTTTTAACTGTGAGAATTGTTTTACTTTTAAAAGCTATTAAATTTTATAAATTGTCAGCTATTTATGAAGAATTATTAAGGGATTTTGGTACCAATCATCGATTAGTTTTAACAGTTAGTAGTTTTTGTTTGACTGTTATTAAGTCTTTAATAATTTTTAAGGGGTTACTACTCAGTTTTAACTGTGAGAATTGTTTTACTTTTAACAGCTATTAAATTTTATAAATTATCAGCTATATACGAAGAATTATTAAGGAATATTGGTAACAATCATCGATTAGTTTAAACAATTAGTAGTTTTTATTTGGCTGTTATTAAGTCTTTAATAATTTTTAAAGGGTTACTACTCAGTTTTAACTGTGATAATTGTTTCATTTTTAACAGCTATTAAATTTTATAAATTGTCAGCTATTTACGAAGAATTATTAAGGAATTTTGGAAACAATTATCGATTAGTTTTAACAATTAGTAGTTTTTATTCGGCTGTTATTAAGTCTTTAATAATTTTTAAAGGGTTACTACTCAGTTTTAACTGTGAGAATTGTTTCATTTTGAACAGCTATTAAATTTTATAAATTGTCAGTTATTTACAAAGGATTATTAATGGATTTTGGTAATAATCATCCCTTAGTTTTAACAATTAGTGGTTTTTATTTGGCTGTTATTAAGTCTTTAATAATTTTTAAAGGGTTTCTACTCAGTTTTAACTGTGAGAATTGATTTATTTTTAACAGCTAATTACGAAGAATTATTAAAAAATTTTGGTAACAATCATCGATTAATTTTAACAATTAGTAGTTTTTATTTGGCTGTTATTAAATCTTTAATCATTTTTGAAGGATTAGTACTTAGTTTTAACTGTGAGAATTGTTTCGTTCCTAATATAATTATTTACAATGACTTAATTAATAGTTATTGATTAATTTTAAGAGTTAATATATTAATATTTAGCCGTTATTAAGTTCTTAATAATTTTTTAGCACCATGTTTACTTGATTATTAGTTTGTTTTTGAATTATTCAACAGTTCAACGTAAGTTACAAACGTATAAACGTTTGAAACTTAATTTATCATCGATATATAAAAAAGTATGAGCCAATAAAGTGAACGATTAAGCAATTACAAACTGTCAACGTTCGATTTTCCGTTTGTCGTCCACACCGGGATTAATACCCAATTAATATTTATATCGTTTTAATTCCGTTTCATTACCGTCGTTACCGCACCGAAACCCGCATGGAAATAGTGTCCGTCATCTAATTTATTCGATTTGCCGTCCATTAACGCCAATACGTTGTAGTTGTTTTTTTTTTTTTTAATTTTAATTTTGCAACAACATATTAATTTCGTTCGGCCGGTCCGTTCGGGATATTTGCGAAGGTCGACCGCGTCGATTATCTCGACAGTGAAAAGCGCCGTACCCGTTACGTTACGTCCGATCGGAAAGTGTCAAGATCACGAACGTGTTTTGCACTCGTCAATATTCATGCCGTTCGACAGTTTCGCCATTATTATTATTATCGTATACTTTTCATTGCCCAATGAATATTCATTCAACCGTGGGAAACCGACTGATCGATTGCCTCGGCTTTGGGCCGTTCGGTTTTCGTACGGGAGGCGTCCGTTTAACGCGTCGGGGAAACGAGGTAAACACACACACACACACACACACACACACACACTCACTCAAAAACGGACGCATGGAAAAAAAAAACAGATCCAATCTCATCTCGGACCCGAGAATCTATTAGTTCCGCTCACCGAAAATTACCCCGCGTCCATTCAACTATGGAACGTCTCCCGAGATGGTTGTTGGTTTGTTTTTTTTCGTTTCATCTGCCGAGCGCGAGTCAGATATTCGTTGTTTCTTTTTTTTGTATCGTTGTTCGAGAAACAGAATGAATCATGTGGAGCGTAACCGTTGTTCGGATGCGGCGTCACTAGATGCAACTATTACTTGGAAATTGAAAATAAATTGTTTCGTTGGGATTGTTTGTTTTTTGGTTTTGGAGTTTTGACACTAACGGATTTGGATGGGGCTGTTAATTTTAACAGTTATTGATTATTTTTGACAGTTAGTACATAACTGTTATTAAGGCCTTCATAATTTTTTGACAATTTAACTGACTATGAGACTTAACAATGGAGAATTAACTGATTTTGAGACTTAAGAATGGAGAGTTATCCAAATTAACAACTAGTTTTAACACTTAATAATTTTTATTTAACTGGCATTAGGTCTTAATCATTTTTTTAACTATGAAAGTTGTTTAATTTTTAACTGATTTATTAATTAGGATTTATTTATGATAAAATATGAGTTTTAACAGTTAATAGTTTTTAATGAATTTTTTTTTACATTCTTGATAATTTTTTTAAAGTTTAATTGTTGTTTTGAGTATAAAAATTGTTTAATTTTTAACTGATTTTAAGATTTATAAATTGGGAATTAGATGTAATAAAATATCAGTATTATTTCTACAAAATTATTGACTAGTTTTAACAGTTAATAGTTTTTATTGAACCTTCTTTAGATTCTTGATAATTTTTTAACTATTAATGGGTGGTTTTAACTATGAAAATTGTTTAATTTTCAACTGGTTTTAAGATTTATACATTGGGAATTATTTGTAATAAAACATCAGTATTTATTCTTCAAAATTATTGAATAGTTTTAATAGTTTTTATTGAACCTTTTTTTAGATTATTGATATTTTTTTAATTATTAGTGTTTGTTTTTAACTATGAAAATTGTTTAATTTTAACAGGTTTTAATATTTATAAATTGGGATTTATTTATGATAAAATATGAGTATTTATTCTTCTAAATTATTGACCAGTGTTAACAGTTAATAGTTTTTAATGATTTTCTTTAGATTCTTAATAATTTTTTAACTATTAGTGGTTGGTTTTGACTATAAAAATTGTTTAATTTTTAACTGGTTTTAAGATTTATACATTGGGAATTATTTGTAATAAAACATCAGTATTTATTCTTCAAAATTATTGAATAGTTTTAACAGTTAATAGTTTTTATTGAACCTTCTTTAGATTCTTGATAATTTTTTAACTATTAATGGGTGGTTTTAACTATGAAAATTGTTTAATTTTCAACTTGTTTTAAGATTTATACATTGGGAATTATATATTATGAAATATTAGTATTTATTCTTCAAAATTAATGATTAATTTTAACAGTTAATAATTTTTATTGAACCTTAGATTTTTGATATTTTCTTAATTATTAGTGCTTGTTTTTAACTATGAAAATTGTTTAATTTTAACAAGTTTCAAGGTTTATAAGTTGGGATTTATTTATGATAAAACATGAGTATTTATTTTTCTAAATTATTGACCAGTTTTAACAGTTAATAGTTTTTAATAATTTTCTTTAGATTCTTAATAATTTTTTAACTATTAGTGGTTGGTTTTGACTATAAAAATTGTTTAATTTTTAACTGATTTTAAGATTTATACATTGGGAAGTATTTGTAATAAAACATCAGTATTTATTCTTCAAAATTATTGAATAGTTTTAACAGTTAATAGTTTTTATTGAAACTTCTTTAGATTCTTGATAATTTTTTAACTATTAATGGGTGGTTTTAACTATGAAAATTGTTTAATTTTCAACTGGTTTTAAGATTTATACATTGGGAATTATATATTATGAAATATTAGTATTTATTCTTCAAAATTAATGATTAATTTTAACAGTTAATAATTTTTATTGAACCTTAGATTTTTGATATTTTCTTAATTATTAGTGCTTGTTTTTAACTATGAAAATTGTTTAATTTTAACAAGTTTTAAGGTTTATAAGTTGGGATTTATTTATGATAAAACATGAGTATTTATTTTTCTAAATTATTGACCAGTTTTAACAGTTAATAGTTTTTAATGATTTTCTTTAGATTCTTAATAATTTTTTAACTATTAGTGGTTGGTTTTGACTATAAAAATTGTTTAATTTTTAACTGATTTTAAGATTTATACATTGGGAAGTATTTGTAATAAAACATCAGTATTTATTCTTCAAAATTATTGAATAGTTTTAACAGTTAATAGTTTTTATTGAAACTTCTTTAGATTCTTGATAATTTTTTAACTATTAATGGGTGGTTTTAACTATGAAAATTGTTTAATTTTCAACTGGCTTTAAGATTTATATATTGGGAATTATATATTATGAAATATTAGTATTTATTCTTCAAAATTAATGATTAATTTTAACAGTTAATAATTTTTATTGAACCTTAGATTTTTGATATTTTCTTAATTATTAGTGCTTGTTTTTAACTATGAAAATTGTTTAATTTTAACAAGTTTTAAGGTTTATAAGTTGGGATTTATTTATGATAAAACATGAGTATTTATTTTTCTAAATTATTGACCAGTTTTAACAGTTAATAGTTTTTAATGATTTTCTTT
Organism: Aethina tumida; assembly: GCF_024364675.1. Taxonomy (NCBI): domain Eukaryota; kingdom Metazoa; phylum Arthropoda; class Insecta; order Coleoptera; family Nitidulidae; genus Aethina; species Aethina tumida. The sequence goes on along the minus strand of NC_065440.1, from coordinate 14,432,152 downwards.
AGATTCTTAATAATTTTTTAACTATTAGTAGTTGGTTTTGACTATAAAAATTGTTTAATTTTTAACTGGTTTTAAGATTTATACATTGGGAATTATTTGTAATAAAACATCAGTATTTATTCTTCAAAATTATTGAATAGTTTTAACAGTTAATAGTTTTTATTGAACCTTCTTTAGATTCTTGATAATTTTTTAACTATTAATGGATGGTTTTTACTATGAAAATTGTTTAATTTTCAACTGGTTTTAAGATTTATATATTGGGAATTATATATTATGAAATATTAGTATTTATTCTTCAAAATTAATGATTAATTTTAACAGTAAATAGTTTTTATTGAACCTTTTCTTATATTTTTGATATTTTTTTAATTATTAGTGCTTGATTTTAACTATAAAAATTGTTTAATTTTAACAGGTTTTAAGATTTATAAATTGGGATTTATTTATGATAAAATTTGAGTATTTATTCTTCAAAATTATTAACCAGTTTTAACAGTTAATAGTTTTTAATGAATTTTCTTTAGATTCTTGATAATTTTTTTAACTATTAGTAGTTGGTTTTGACTATAAAAATTGTTTAATTTTTAACTGGTTTTAAGATTTATATATTGGGAATTATTTGTAATAAAACATCAGTATTTATTCCTCAAAATTATTGACTAGTTTTTACTGAACCTTTTTTAGATTCTTGATAATTTTTTAAATATTAATGCGTGATTTTAACTATGAAAATTGTTTAATTTTCAACTGGTTTTAAGATTTATACATTGGGAATTATATATTATGAAATGTTAGTATTTATTCTTCAAAATTAATGATTAATTTTAACAGTAAATAGTTTTTATTGGACCTTTTCTTAGATTATTGATATACTATGAAAATTGTTTAATTTTAACAGATTTTAAGGTTTATAAACTGGGATATATTTTGTTTAGATTTTTGATACTTTTTTAACTGTTAATGTTTGGTTTTAACTATGAAAATTGTTTAATTTTTAACTGATTTTAAGTACTTATAAACTGAGCATTATTTATGACGGAATAATAATAATTGTCCGTCAAAACTATCATTATCAGTTATTCAAATGTTATAAAACTTTTAATAATTGTCAACACACACACACATGTCCCAATTTCGACTGATAAAAACATTAACAATTTTTACAGTAAATATTTATGTTTTCAAAACGTCTGCCCCGGACCATCTATTATTTAACAGCCGCCAATAAATTTTAATTAATCTCTGGCCCATATCACAACAATCGTCCTCACACACCGCACGCAAAACGGCAAAACACTCCCGGACCGTTGCGCAACCCGGAGGTCGCGATGTCAACAGGCAAATCCAGAAATTACCGATCACGTTTCGGCCACGGCGTTCCGGCGCTAGACTACGGGGGGACTCTGACCCCCGTGCACGAGATCTCGCGTGGGCGTCGTGAAGGATTACGCAAAAAAAACAAAAACATCAACAATTACACGCGCACTTTTCGGATTGGGAAACGGTTTTGCGGAGCTTTGCCATCTTATCGCGTCTGTTTCTTTGTCGATCGGTCGGTTTCACGTGATTTTTATTTTGGTTTTTTCGCTGCTGCTGCTGCTGCTGTTGTTTTTGTTGATGTTATTAGCTAATTAATTGATTGTGCGTTGTTTTTTGCGGGCTCGAATGAGTAAATTGATGTCGGAAAATGATGATGACGGCGAAAAAAAAATGATGGCAGATGCTGACGCGTCTTGAAATGTCCGATTCAGCGGGTTTTTCGAAATTTTTTCTTATCGTCGGTGCGTAATTTACCACTTCCCTTGTGGTCAGTCTTGACCGGCGGACGGGGAGAGGGTTATGCAACAAGTACTTCGGCTTTGGTGCAGCTTGAAAGCTTAAAGTACTTTAAGAGGAAGCTGCGATGGGTTGGCTTTAGTTGAAAGACACCACTTGTGGAATTGTTGTTGGAGTCGTTTTGATTTTTTCGTGGGCTTTTTTTGAAATTGTTGTTGTAGAACACGGGAGTGTCTGTTTGTGGCGTTGGGTGTCTTTGATCGGACGAGAGCGGCGGGGCATTAATGGTAATATAATAATGACGCGGTGTAACACTGGTACTAGTTTGTAAGGCAATCATCATTAGCCCCGTAAATTTGGAGTCAGCACATAAAGACAGGAAACGTACACGTTTACCGGTAATGACCAAAGCGACTTGAAAAAATCGGACTCGGTTTAATTAAAACAAATGATATAAAATATTCGAGTGTGTGATTCTTAGTTGACAGAAGAACATTATAAAGAGTGAATTAAAGTTACTGTTCTAACTAGATTAGAAAGAGTTCTAAGCAGTGTAGATTTTTTAAATAATATTATTAATAGTCCTGATTATGTTTTATTAATTAAACATTTAAAATTGCAATAAATGACTTAGAAATTAATATAAAAAGTCCATTTTAGAGTTCTGGGAAACAAATAAAGAGTATTTGACCTTTTTTTTATTTTAGACATTTTCTGTTGTTAAAAATATTTAGTTTAAATTATCAAAATCTTATGTGTTATAATAAATAACATAAAAATTAATTTAAGATAGTTCAGTTTAGAGTTCTAGGAACCACATAAAGAGAATTAGAACTTTTTTAATTTTGACATTTTCTATTGTTAAAAATATTTAGTTTAAATTATCAAAATCTTATGTGTTATAATAAATAACTTAAAAATTAATTTAAGAGAGTCCATTTTAGAGTTCTGAGAACAAATAAAGAGTATTAGAACTTTTTTAATTTTGACATTTTCTGTTAAAAATATTTAGTTTAAATTATCAAAATCTTATGTGTTATAATAAATAACTTAAAAATTAATTTAAGAGAGTCCAGTTTAGAGTTCTGGGAACCAAATAAAGAGAATTAGAACTTTTTTAATTTTGACATTTTCTATTGTTAAAAATATTTAGTTTAAATTATCAAAATCTTATGTGTTATAATAAATAACTTAAAAATTAATTTAAGAGAGTCCATTTTAGAGTTCTGAGAACAAATAAAGAGTATTAGAACTTTTTTAATTTTCACATTTTCTGTTAAAAATATTTAGTTTAAATTATCAAAATCTTATGTGTTATAATAAATAACTTAAAAATTAATTTAAGAGAGTCCAGTTTAGAGTTCTGGGAACCAAATAAAGAGAATTAGAACTTTTTTAATTTTGACATTTTCTATTGTTAAAAATATTTAGTTTAAATTATCAAAATCTTATGTGTTATAATAAATAACTTAAAAATTAATTTAAGAGAGTCTAGTTTAGAGTTCTGGGAACCAAATGAAGAGAATTAGAACTTTTTTAATTTTGACATTTTCTATTGTTAAAAATATTTAGTTTAAATTATCAAAATCTTATGTGTTATAATAAATAACGTAAAAATTAATTTAAGAGAGTTCATTTTAGAGTTCTGAGAACAAATAAAGAGTATTAGAACTTTTTTAATTTTGACATTTTCTGTTGTTAAAAATATTTAGTTTAAATTATCAAAATCTTATGTGTTATAATAAATAATTTAAAATTAATTTAAGAGAGTTCATTTTAGAGTTCTGAGAACAAATAAAGAGTATTAGAACTTTTTTAATTTTGACATTTTCTGTTGTTAAAAATATTTAGTTTAAATTATCAAAATCTTATGTGTTATAATAAATAATTTAAAATTAATTTAAGAGAGTTCATTTTAGAGTTCTGAGAACAAATAAAGAGTATTAGAACTTTTTTAATTTTGACATTTTCTGTTATTAAAAATATTTAGTTTAAATTATCAAAATTTTATGTGTTATAATAAATAACTTAAAAATTAATTTAAGAGAGTCCATTTTAGAGTTCTGGGAACCAAATAAAGAGTATTAGAACTTATTTAATTTTGACGTTTTCTGTTGTTAATATTTAGTTTAAATTATCAAAATCTCAAGTGTTATAATAAATAACTTAAAAATTAATTTAAGAGAGTTCATTTTAGAGTTCTGAGAACAAATAAAGAGTATTAGAACTTTTTTAATTTTGACATTTTCTGTTGTTAAAAATATTTAGTTTAAATTATCAAAATCTTATGTAGTATAATAAATAAGTTAAAAATTAATTTAAGAGAGTCCATTTTAGAGTTCTGGGAACCAAATAAAGAGTATTAGAATTTTTTTAATTTTGACATTTTCTGTTGTTAAAAATATTTAATTTAAACTATCAAAATCTTGAGTGTTATAATAAATAACTTAAAAATTGATTTAAGAGGATCCATTTTAGAGTTCTGAGAACAAATAAAGAGAATTAGAATTTTTTTAATTTTGACATTTTCTGTTAAAAATATTTAATTTAAATTATCAGTATCTCTATTGTTATAATAAATAACTTCAAAATTAATTTAAGAGAGTCCATTTTAGAGTTCCGAGAATAAATAAAGAGTATTAGAACTTTTTTAATTTTGACATTTTCTGTTATTAAAAATATTTAATTTAAATTATCAAAGTCTTATGTGTTGTAATAAATAACATAAAAATTGATTTAGAAGAGTCCATTTTAGAGTTCTGAGAAACAAATAAAGAGTATTAGACATTTTCAGTTGTTAAAAATATATGGTTTAAATTATAAAAGTGTTAAGTGTTACAATAAATAACTTAAAAATTAATATAAGGGAGTCCATTTTAGAGTTCTGGGAAACAACTGAAGTGTTGTAGAACTTTTTTAATTTAGACATGTTCTGTTGTTAAAATTATAAAAATCTCAAATCTTACAATAAATAACTTAAAAATTAATATAAGGGAGTCCATATTAGAGTTTTGGGAAACAAATAGAGTATTAGAACTTTTTTAATTTAGACATTTTCTGCTGCAAAAAATACATGATTTAGAGTTATAGAGTAAAAATATATAAAGAGTACTAGAACTTGTTTTATTATTTTTCCTTTTTAAAAAATAAAATATTGCGCTAGACAATCTAATATTTTGTCTACACTAATGATAACTAAAGAGAGTCCATTTAGAGTTCTAAAAATATATAAAGAGTACTAGAACTTGTTTTATTTATTTATTTATTTATTCATTTTGGAAAGTAATTATTTTTCCTATTTAAAAAATAAAACATTGCCATAAGGACTCCAATATTTTGTCTACACCAATGAGAAGTCTAAATTTCATTCACTTTTGCTTCACCTAACAAACGCATGTGCGGGGACACGTCTCTAATAAATAACGACCGTAAACAACCATTAAAATCATAAATAAATTAATACGGAAAAAACGAATGAGAGAAAAAAAAAACGGAGCGATCGATCGTGTGCGTGCGGCAGCGATAATAACAAATAATTAGCGGGGGGGAAAAAACGAAATGAATCGGAATCGCGCCCGCGAAACGGGAACACGGAAACTTTCATTGATGCCTCCGTTGGATTTCTTTATTGCGTAAGCCCCACGCACCGGGCGAACGCAAGTCGGCGACTCGATTACGCAAACCGAACGTTGTTCAAGTTCGCGTCCGCAGGCAAAACCGGTCGGGCCGTTTTTGCGGGGGAAAAACCGACGACCGTGTAAATATATAGGAGGAAAATGTGTCATCGGTCGATCGATAGGTGCGATCGATGCGACGCATATTTATTATTTACGTTAATATGTTTAATTATTGGAGTTTTTTTTTATCTGGTTCATTTGCTGGTTTGTGTGTGTGTGTGTGTGTGTGTGTGTGTGTGGACAGGAAGCGGGATTCTGATCGATCATTAAGGCTAATAAGTGCCATCATTACGGATCTAATGGAATAAACAAATTACGATTTTCTCAGTCCAAGGAATTGCGTGACACACACGCGGTTTTATGTATACAAAGTTCAACAACTCTTCGAACGTAATTAATCGCACTCACACACACTCATACAACGGAATAAAAGTTGGCCGATATAATAGTGCATTTTGTGGTGGATAAAAATTCGGTCAGAAGCATGACGACGGGCCTTTGTGGCGTAAATTGAACGGGGCCCGTTTTCCGATGTTGTTCGCCTTAATTAATCGCGGCTCACTCACTCGATTAACCAAAATCAAAGGGGCCCGTTTAGACACGGCGTTTTTTTTTTTCTTGGACAATTAATTAGTCGTTTCGTGGTGGCCTTTACGGAATAATTTCAATGTAAAGGTGCTTTCGATACAAACAACGCGGCAGTGCCATTATTCATTTTCAATTAAACACCGTACATACGAGAGAATTATTTAAAACAGACAGTTGCAGAACGGCGTCGATTAACGTGCGAACGACATCAATTTGACATTGTCACGTTGGTAACACCTAAACGGCAACAGTGAGGTAAATACCCTCGCATAAATAAACGAACGGCCAACGTGGAAAATAAAGGAATAAAAAAAATGCAAGTGGTAATTGCCCCTAATAACCTGATATATGCATCGAGAAATAAATAATAAAACGATGGAAAAAAATAAAACACACACATACACACACACACACACGATCCACATAACCTAATTGATATGTAAATCGACGGTCATTTGTTAAAGTTCGATTAGTGGCTTTATTAATGGTGGCGCGTCAGCATTTAAATTTCTTTTTAATGCTAAACAAAGGACATGTGTGTGATGGCTTTTCGGCCGGGTTTTATTTTTAGCACGGGGTTGTCGGATTCTTTTCCCACTAATCTTCACGCACTCGGCAAGGAAACATTTGGAAAAGGGTTCTGAATTGTACAGATATAGTTTTAGACTTCCTGATTGAGGTTTAGATGATTTATTTTCAAAAATAGTATAACAATTAATTAATAGTGGCTCTCCTTAGAGTTTTGGATAATAAATAAAGAATCCTATTGACATTAAAAAGCTTTTCAAAAAATATTCTTAAAATTAATTTAAAGGTTATAGATAAAGAACAAAGAGTCCTCTATTTGGCTTTAAAAAGCATTAAAAAATCACCTTAGAGTTCTGAATAAATAGATCTAATACTTATTTTAATTATATTTCTTGTAACACAAACATTCCTCATCATATTCGAAAAATTGATGTTTAGATTTAACTAATCTTTTGTTTTACATTAAGTAATATAAAAATTAATTTAAGTTCTCTCTATTTATAGTTTAGGGTAATAAATAAAAAGTTCTAAAACTTATTTTAATTACCTTTCTCGTAACACAAATATTTCTCATGATTTATAGAAAATTGAGACTTAGGTTTAACTAATCTTAAGTTTTACATTAAGTAATATAAAAATTAATTTAAATTGTCCCCATTTACAGTTCAGAGTAATAAATAAAGAGTTCTAAAAGTTATTTTAATTACCTTTCTCGTAACACAAATATTTTTCCTGATATATGGGAAATAGAAGCTTAGACTTAACCAATATTAAATTTTACATTAAGTAATATTAAAATTAATTTAAATTATCTCCTTTCAGAGTTTAAGGTAATTAATAAAGAGTTCTAAAACTTATTTTAATTACCTTTCTCGTAACATAAATATTTCTCATGAATTATAGAAAATTGAGACTTAGGTTTAACTAATCTTAAATTTTACATTAAGTATTATAAAAATTAATTTAAATTGTCTCCATTTACAGTTCAGGGTAATAAATAAAGAGTTCTAAAAGTTATTTTAATTACCTTTCTCATAACACAAATATTTTTCCTGATATATGGGAAATTGAAGCTTAGATTTAACTAATATTAAGTTTTACATTAAGTAATATTAAAATTAATTTAAATTATCTCCTTTCAGAGTTTAAGGTAATTAATAAGGAGTTCTAAAACTTGTTTTAAATATCTTTCTCGTAACACAAATATTTCTCATGATTTATAGAAAATTGAGACTTAGGTTTAACTAATCTTAAATTTTACATTAAGTAATATAAAAATTAATTTAAATTGTCTCCATTTACAGTTCAGAGTAATAAATAAAGAGTTCTAAAAGTTATTTTAATTACCTTTCTCGTAACACAAATATTTTTCCTGATATATGGGAAATTGAAGCTTAGATTTAACTAATATTAAGTTTTACATTAAGTAATATTAAAATTAATTTAAATTATCTCCTTTCAGAGTTTAAGGTAATTAATAAAGAGTTCTAAAACTTATTTTAATTACCTTTCTCGTAACACAAATATTTCTCATGATTTATAGAAAATTGAGACTTAGATTTAACTAATCTTAAATTTTACATTAAGTAATATAAAAATTAATTTAAATTGTCTCCATTTACAGTTCAGGGTAATAAATAAAGAGTTCTAAAAGTTATTTTAATTACCTTTCTCGTAACACAAATATTTTTCCTGATATATGGGAAATTGAAACTTAGACTTAACCAATATTAAGTTTTACATTAAGTAATATTAAAATTAATTTAAATTAGCTCCTTTCAGAGTTTAAGATAATTAATAAAGAGTTCTAAAACTTATTTTAATTACCTTTCTCGTAACACAAATATTTCTCATGATTTATAGAAAATTGAGACTTAGGTTTAACTAATCTTAAGTTTTACATTAAGTAATATAAAAATTAATTTAAATTGTCTCCATTTACAGTTCAGGGTAATAAATGAAGAGTTCTAAAAGTTATTTTAATTACCTTTCTCGTAACACAAATATTTTTCCTGATATATGGGAAATTGAAGCTTAGATTTAACTAATATTAAGTTTTACATTAAGTAATATTAAAATTAATTTAAATAAGCTCATTTTAGAGTTTAAGGTAAAAAATAAAGAGATCTAAAACTTATTTTAATTACATTTCTCGTAACACAAATATTTCTCATGATTTATAGAAAATTGAGACTTAGGTTTAACTAATCTTAAGTTTTACGTTAAGTAATATAAAAATTAATTCAAACTGGTTCCTTTTAGGGTTCAGGGTATTAAATAGAAAATTCTAAAACTTATTTTAATTACCCTTCTCGTAACACAAATATGTTTCCTGATATATGCAAAATTGAGGTTTAGATTTAACTATTTAAGTTTTATATTAAGTAATATAAACATTAATTTAAATTGGCTTAAATTTTTGTATAATAAGATTTTTGCGTAAAACAAATAAATTCTTAGAAATTTAAAAATATTTCTATTAGGGCATTGACCGCAGTGTAGAATTGTAAACTGATATGAAGACTTTCAGTGTGACATGAATGAAAGTTGGGCGCCAACATTTGGTATAAACATCCAGCCTCCAAACCGCATTTAGCCTCAGCCCGAGGGGATGCAAAAAGTGGGTTGACCTCTATCTGGTGCGTTGCGACAGATACAAATTTGATTTATAGAAAAACGATTAGGTCTCCGTGAATCTCGGGGACTTTTCGAGTCATCGTTTTTCCTTTTTCCACCATTGCAAACGTAAACATCGTAGTTTAGTGACGATTTAATTACCCCTACCCCGGATAAACCAACCGTGCCTTTGCCCCCGCAAAGTGCAAGTAACAACAAAAGTGTATTCAAAAAATAAAAAAGAAATAAGTTGTTAGAGACGGAGTGTTACAAATAGAGCGTCCATTGTTATTTAAATTACTGAAATTTCACGGCACCGGCGCAACACAAAAGGAACGGCGGCGTCATAAAACGACAATTGTCGATTTCACTCAATTTACCAAGGTATTACAGTAGTTAATTGATTTCGGGTTACGAATCGACTTTGGATAATAAAAACGGTTTTTTCTTGCTTCATTTTTTTTTTTTCTTATTATTGCCGTACCCCATTTTTCCTCTTCGGTCTTTCGACTCTATCGCTGATGACTGTCTGAATTTGTGTGAAGTGTCGCTTTTAATTAAGAAGTTCATGTAAAAGTTGTTCGCCTACTTAACTCGTTTTAATGTGTTCAATTTTTTTTGTGGTGATCTAGAATTACTGAATTAATGGACTATGTTTAATGGTTTAATTGTCTTCAGACTGATTTTGTCTTAAATCATCCATATTTTGATCTTATAATTTAATAAGCTTTAAAAACTAAGTTCATGTAGATATTTTGCCTCCTGAAACTGTTTTACTGCCTTTAATTTGTTTGTTATAATCTATAACTACTGAAGTAAAGGACTGTCTTTAATGGTTAAATTTTCTTCAGTCTATATCTTGTCTTAAATCATCGAAATTTTGACCTAATAATTTAATAAGCTATAAAAACTAAGTTCATGTAGATGTTTTCCTCCTGGACCTGTTTTGTTGTCTTTAATTTGTTTGTTATAATCTATAACTACTGAATTAATTGACTGTCTTTAATGGTTTAATTGTATTCAGTCTGTATTTTGTCTTAAATCATCGAAATTTTGACCTAATAATTTAATAAGCTGTAAAAACTAAGTTCATGTAGATGTTTTCCTCCTGGACCTGTTTTGTTGTCTTTAATTTGTTTGTTATAATCTATAACTACTGAATTAATTGACTGTCTTTAATGGTTTAATTGTATTTAGTCTGTATTTTGTCTTAAATCATCGAAATTTTGACCTAATAATTTAATAAGATTTAAAAACTAAGTTCATGTAGATGTTTTGCTTCCTGAAATTGTTTTGTTGCTTTAATTTGTTTGTTATAATCTATGACTACTGAAGTAAAGGACCGTCTTTAATGGTTAAATTTTCTTCAGTCTGTATTTTGTCTTAAATCATCGAAATTTTGATCTAATAATTTAATAAGCTTTAAAAACGAAGTTCATGTAGATATTTTTCTTCCTGAAACTGTTTTGTTGCCTTTAATTTGTTTGTTATAATCTATAACTAATGAATTAATGGACTGTCTTTAATAGTTAAATTGTCTTCAGTCTGTATTTTGTCTTAAATCATCGAAATTTTGACCTAATAATTTAATAAGCTGTAAAAACTAAGTTCATGTAGATGTTTTACCTCCTGAAACTGTTTTGTTGTCTTTAATTTGTTTGTTATAATCTATAACTACTGAATTAATTGACTGTCTTTAATGGTTTAATTGTATTCAGTCTGTATTTTGTGTTAAATCACCGAAATTTTGACCTAATAATTTAATAAGCTGTAAAAACTAAGTTCATGTAGATGTTTTGCCTCCTGAAACCGTTTTATTGCCTTCAATTTGTTTGTTATAAATACTAAACCTAAACGCCGAAATAAAATATAATCAAAACATAGTGGCCATCATCAACCCCCGAACATATATATGTATTTAAGTACGGGGGTGATTGTTAGGGATTCCCGGGGCTGAAATTCGATTATGCGACATTCCGTTCAGATAGCGCGCCCGGTTCCGTTTCTTAATGCGTTTATCTGGGACGATTATGTATTTTTTGGTCCGGACGTGTACAAATGATCGTCCGTACTACCCCCCTGGTCCATCGGCCGCGCCGTTAACGATCCCCCGCGGCTCGTGGGCGGACGCGGACGTCATCCAAGTGTCGTTTCTGGATGCGGAAGAATTTTCACTTGTTTATTCCACTGTTGGACGAAATAAATATATATTTTTTTGGTGTCTTAATTGATTTAAATTAAAATATTCAAAAATCCATTTGGAAGAAAACTCTTGGGATAAAATAATTAATATAAGAAAGCAGTTGAGGGAAGGGACGTCTTGAACTGTAAAGTGTCTTATATAAGTCGAATATGCCCGTAAAATTGATTGTCTCTGACGTTGGTTTAAGACAAAAATGCTTTTGGAAGAAAACTCTTGGGATAAAATAATTAATTTAAGAAAGCAGTTGAAGGAAGGGACGTCTTGAACTGTAAAGTGTCTTAATCAGTCGAATATGGTTGTAAAATTGATTGTGTCTGACGTTGGTTTAAGTCAAAAATGCTTTTGGAAGAAAAATCTTGGGATAAAATAATTAATTTAAAAAAAGCAATTGAAGGAAGGGACGTCTTGAACTGTAAAGTCTCTTATATCAGTCGAATATGCTTGTAAACTTGATTATCTCTGACGTTGGTTTAAGACAAAAATGCTTTTGGAAGAAAACTCTTGGGATAAAATAATTAATTTAAGAAAGCAGTTGAAGGAAGGGACGTCTTGAACTGTAAAGTGTCTTATATCAGTCGACTATGGTTGTAAAATTGATTGCCTCTGACGTTGGTTTAAGTCAAAATTGCTTTTGGAAGAAAAATCTTGGGATAAAATAATTAATTTAAGAAAGCAGTTGAAGGAAGGGACGTCTTGAATTGTAAAGTGTCTTATATCAGTCGAATATGGTTGTAAAATTGATTGTCTCTGACGTTGGTTTAAGACAAAAATGCTTTTGGAAGAAAACTCTTGGGATAAAATAATTAATTTAAGAAAGCAGTTGAAGAAAGGGACGTCTTGAACTGTAAAGTGTCTTATATCAGTCGAATATGGTTGTAAAATTGATTGTCTCTGACGTTGGTTTAAGTCAAAAATGCTTTTGGAAGAAAAATCTTGGGATAAAATAATTAATTTAAAAAAAGCAATTGAAGGAAGGGACGTCTTGAACTGTAAAGTCTCTTATATCAGTCGAATATGCTTGTAAACTTGATTATCTCTGACGTTGGTTTAAGACAAAAATGCTTTTGGAAGAAAACTCTTGGGATAAAATAATTAATTTAAGAAAGCAGTTGAAGGAAGGGACGTCTTGAACTGTAAAGTGTCTTATATCAGTCGACTATGGTTGTAAAATTGATTGCCTCTGACGTTGGTTTAAGTCAAAATTGCTTTTGGAAGAAAAATCTTGGGATAAAATAATTAATTTAAAAAAGCAGTTGAAGGAAGGGACGTCTTGAATTGTAAAGTGTCTTATATCAGTCGAATATGGTTGTAAAATTGATTGTCTCTGACGTTGGTTTAAGTCAAAAATGCTTTTGGAAGAAAAATCTTGGGATAAAATAATTAATTTAAAAAAAGCATTTGAAGGAAGGGACGTCTTGAACTGTAAAGTCTCTTATATCAGTCGAATATGCTTGTAAACTTGATTATCTCTGACGTTGGTTTAAGACAAAAATGCTTTTGGAAGAAAACTCTTGGGATAAAATAATTAATTTAAGAAAGCAGTTGAAGGAAGGGACGTCTTGAACTGTAAAGTGTCTTATATCAGTCGACTATGGTTGTAAAATTGATTGCCTCTGACGTTGGTTTAAGTCAAAATTGCTTTTGGAAGAAAAATCTTGGGATAAAATAATTAATTTAAGAAAGCAGTTGAAGGAAGGGACGTCTTGAATTGTAAAGTGTCTTATATCAGTCGAATATGGTTGTAAAATTGATTGTCTCTGACGTTGGTTTAAGACAAAAATGCTTTTGGAAGAAAACTCTTGGGATAAAATAATTAATTTAAGAAAGCAGTTGAAGAAAGGGACGTCTTGAACTGTAAAGTGTCTTATATCAGTCGAATATGGTTGTAAAATTGATTGTCTCTGACGTTGGTTTAAGTCAAAAATGCTTTTGGAAGAAAAATCTTGGGATAAAATAATTAATTTAAAAAAAGCAATTGAAGGAAGGGACGTCTTGAACTGTAAAGTCTCTTATATCAGTCGAATATGCTTGTAAACTTGATTATCTCTGACGTTGGTTTAAGACAAAAATGCTTTTGGAAGAAAACTCTTGGGATAAAATAATTAATTTAAGAAAGCAGTTGAAGGAAGGGACGTCTTGAACTGTAAAGTGTCTTATATCAGTCGACTATGGTTGTAAAATTGATTGCCTCTGACGTTGGTTTAAGTCAAAATTGCTTTTGGAAGAAAAATCTTGGGATAAAATAATTAATTTAAAAAAGCAGTTGAAGGAAGGGACGTCTTGAATTGTAAAGTGTCTTATATCAGTCGAATATGGTTGTAAAATTGATTGTCTCTGACGTTGGTTTAAGTCAAAAATGCTTTTGGAAGAAAAATCTTGGGATAAAATAATTAATTTAAAAAAAGCATTTGAAGGAAGGGACGTCTTGAACTGTAAAGTCTCTTATATCAGTCGAATATGCTTGTAAACTTGATTATCTCTGACGTTGGTTTAAGACAAAAATGCTTTTGGAAGAAAAATCTTGGGATAAAATAATTAATTTAAGAAAGCAGTTGAAGGAAGGGACGTCTTGAACTGTAAAGTGTCTTATATCAGTCGACTATGGTTGTAAAATTGATTGCCTCTGACGTTGGTTTAAGTCAAAAATGCTTTTGGAAGAAAACTCTTGGGATAAAATAATTAATTTAAGAAAGCAGTTGAAGGAAGGGACGTCTTGAACTGTAAAGTGTCTTATATCAGTCGACTATGGTTGTAAAATTGATTGCCTCTGACGTTGGTTTAAGTCAAAAATGCTTTTGGAAGAAAAATCTTGGGATAAAATAATTAATTTAAGAAAGCAGTTGAAGGAAGGGACGTCTTGAACTATAAAGTGTCTTATATCAGTCGAATATGGTTATAAAATTGATTGTCTCTGACGTTGGTTTAAGACAAAAATGCTTTTGGAAGAAAAATCTTGGGATAAAATAATTAATTTAAGAAAGCAATTGAAGGAAGGTACGTCTTAATCTGTACAGTGTCGTATATCAATCAAATTCTCTTGTAAAATTTATTGTCTCTGATGTTAATTTAAGAAAAAAATGTTTTTGTAAGAATACTTTTGGGATAGAATAATTAATATAAGTCCTGAGACTTTAAGACAATTTCAGAATGTTCTGAACAATTTGAGAGATAGATCTTTACAGTAATTGTAGACTATAAATAATTGTGTAACTGGATAACTAGTTTTAATACAAGATGAAAAAGTTAATTTATTAATTTAAGACGAACGAGTCAAAGTTAATAGCTAATAAACTGTCCCACATTTATGACGATTTCTTTGAGGTTCAAATCGAGCCATTGAAAAACGGCCGAGAACCCGTCCTTGCGGAAAAACCGCCTAGTTTAAAACGGATGACATGTTCTGGTTGCGGCGCGTTTCCGTCATTGCTATGTTTTTGCTGCGGGTTCTTCATTACTTTAATTGACGTTCTTATGAACGTTGGCCAAAGGAAGAGTTTCATTTATCGGACGAATTTATTTGTATAAATACCATTATAATTGCCGGCCGTCGTGCCAGTGCCGGCCAGTCTTAATAATAATAATTTTCTAGAACATTATCCGTCTAATTGGATGGACGGGGTCGTCGGTTTTTGCCGGTGCGACGCGAACACAAACACTCACCGGCATCTTATTAATTTATGCGTGCGATTCGTTGCGTTCCCGCGATTCGCTGGGTGAGACCGATATTTGCACTTTTATGGTACTGTTATTCGTGTTACGTCAATGGTTATGCATTTAATCGGCGGGAATCCGAGGAAAGCCGTTCAATTCTCTTTTCACCTGTGCCTTGTGATTGATTTGAGACAGCTTATTAATTGTTACTTTTATTTTGTTTGACTGTTTTATTGGATCTACTGGATAATTACTAACTATTTCAAATTTTTTCTCTAGGAACATGCTTGTCTTGAACCAACGTTCAATCAATAATTTTTCTTTCAGTTAAGACAGTTTACAGTTCGAGGCGTCTCTTAATTTCATATATTAGTTATTTTGTCCCAAGATTTTTCTTCCTAAAGGATTTTTTTATTAAACCAACGTCAGAGACAATCAATTTTATAAACATATTCGACTGATATAAGACACTTTACAGTTCAAGACGTCCCTTCCTTCAACTGCTTTCTTAAATTTATTATTTTATCCCAAGAGTTTTCTTCCAAAAGCATTTTTGTCTTAAACCAACGTCAGAAACAATCAATTTTATAAGCATATTCGACTGATATAAGACACTTTACAGTTCAAGACGTTCAACGTTCAACTGCTTTCTTAAATTAATTATTTTATCCCAAGAGTTTTCTACCCAAAGCATTTTTGTCTTAAACCAACGTCAGAGACAATCAATTTTACAAGGCTATTCGACTGATATAAGACACTTTACAGTTCAAGACTTTCCTTCCTTCAACTACTTTCTTAAATTAATTATTTTATCCCAAAAGTTTTCTTCCAAAAGCATTTTTGTCTTAAACCAACGTCAGAGGCAATCAATTTTACAAGCATATTCGACTGATATAAGACACTTTACAGTTTAAGACGACCCTTTCTTCAACTGCTTTCTTAAATTAATTATTTTATTCCAAGAGTTTTCTTTCCTAAGCATTTTTGTCTTAAACCAACGTCAGAGACAATCAATTTTATAAACATAGTCGACTGATATAAGACACTTTACAGTTTAAGACGACCCTTCCTTCAACTGCTTTCTTAAATTAATTATTTTATCCCATGAGTTTTCTTCCAAAAGGTTTTTTGTCTTAAATCAACATTAGAGACAACATGTTTGACTTTTTAGTGATGTTTCATCATATTTTCTCATAGAACATTCAAAGTATTGGCCTGAAATTATTGAATAAGACTCAAGTCTCCTTAATTGTCTTAATTCATGTTCTAACGTCATAAATCATTGATAAAAATAAGAATTACATCCTTCTAGAATCACATTTTAATTGTTCCCGATGTCCAAAAGTAAATACACGCATAGAAAAAATAATGGGGATCGTCCTTCGGCCCTTTGTCTCCCCCGAAAACTCCGACCCGCCGCCTCCGATAGAAACCGTCACCGGATGTGACGGCAGTGATATCTTGACAAATGAACCGGCGCCACCGTCTTTTGTGTCCGCGATGCCCGCATTTTTTTCCTACGACGTCGTCCCGACGGCCCGTTTCCGGTTCCCGTTTCCACCCCACACGCGGCTCACCCGGCTGACAGATCGAACGGTGCCCGGGGTTGGAGTTAATCGTCGTGTCCTTTTGTTTCGGGTTGATGGGTCAATTGGAGCGGAAGGTTTAACATGCTTTCGGTGTGTTTATAGGATAAAACTTAAGAATTTTGGTGTTTTATATAAACTTAAGAAGGATTTGATGTCTTAGTGTCTTAAACCAGTCAAGAAATTGTCAATTCAGTCAATTCTTAAAATATCATTATTTGTCCAAATATTTGTGAGTGATAATCAGAATTATTTATGCCTTGTTTGGAAATAAACTATTAAAATTTTTAAGAGTGTCCTTAAATATTTTGAAATCGTGATAAAAATAAATTATGAAAATATGAATTATTAAACTTATATTTATGAGAATGAGTCACATAAAAACTTGATATATTCTATAACCACAAGTTTATTTTCCTCAATTCATAGTATTAATTTATTATAATTTAATTGTTTTATGTAAATTTAAAGAGTAATTTTTCTTCAAAAGTAATAAATTATTATCTATTGCCTTAAATAAACTTTGGAATACTCACTATAATATTCAATTTATAGAACAATTTAATTTTAATTCTAATGATGTTCAAAGACTTATTTAAACTTATTTATGAACAGAATTTCTTTATTTCAAAAAAAAAAAAAAAAATTAATTCAAATTTTAATGTTTATAAGTTTGACTTGACTTAATGTTCTGAATTTTGTGAACATTTATACACAATTTAAATGTTCTATGTAAATGTACAATGAGACTTTTATTAACATGTTTTTTACAAAATTAAGACTTGAGTCAAATATATTAAATATCTCGTTCTTAATTAACAGAAAAATTGAGTTATAATTTTAATGTTCTATTTAAATTAGGAGGTTGATTTAAGACTTTAGTTGTAGAATTTGATAAATATAAATTTTTATATAAAATTATGAATAAAATTTCTTCATTTCAGAAACATTTTAATTCAAATTTAAGATTTGGCACATAAATTTTAATTGAATGTTCTTAATTTAGGGAACATTTATACATAATTTGAATGTTCTATATAAACGTGTAATGAAACTTTTATTAAAATGTTTTCTACAAATTTAAGACTTGACTTAAATATATTATATATCTCGTTCTTAATTAACAGAACAATTTAGTTATGTTTTATTTAAATTAGGAGGTTGATTTAAGACTTTAGTTGTAGAATTTGATAAATATAAGTTTTTATATAAAATTATTAATAGAATTTCTTCATTTCAGAAACATTTTAATTCAAATTTGAATGTTTATAAATTTAAGAATTGGCACATAAATTTTAATATAATGTTCTTAATTCAGAGAACATTTATACATAATTTGAATGTTCTATATAAATATATAATGAAACTTTTAAAAAAATGTATTCCACAAATTTTAGACTTGACTTAAATATATAAATATCTCGTTCTTAATTCATAGAACAATTTAATTATAATTTTAATGTTCTATTTAAATTATGAGTTTGATTTAAGAATATAGTAATAGAATTTGATAAATATAAGTTTTTATATAAAATTATGAATAGAATTTCTCCATTTCAGAAACATTTTAATTCAAGTTTGAATGTTTATAAATTTAAGATTTGACATAGAAATTTTAATATAATGTTCTTAATTCAGAGAACATAACATAATTTGAATGTTCTATATAAATTTATAATGAAACTTTTATTAAAATGTTTTTTACAAATTTTATACTTGACTTAAAGATATTATATATCTTGTTCTTAATTAACAGAACAATTTAGTTATGTTTTATTTAAATTAGGGGGTTGATTTAAGACCTTAGTTGTAAAATTTGATAAATATAAGTTTTTATATAAAATTATTAATAGAATTTCTTCATTTCAAAAACATTTTAATTCAAATTTGAATGTTTATAAATTTAAGATTTGGCATATAAATTTTAATATAATGTTCTTAATTCAGGGTACATTTACTCATATTTTGAAAGTTCTATATAAATGTATAATGAGACTTTTATTAAAATGTTTTCTACAAATTTAAGACATGACTTAAATGTTCTATTTAAATTTGAAGTGTAAATATAAAATACTGTAAATATTAGGACTTGATTGATTGGCAATTCAAAGAACATTTTTATTCTAATTTAAATGTTCTATAAATTTAAAACTTGGCACAATAATCATTTTAATTCAGCCATTTACAATCACCGCAAATGCCAAATATTTAGGACGAGGGATGTAAAATTGATTAGACGTGATGCAACCAACGCAATTATTGCTAATAAAGGATTTAATGAAGCTTTTGCAAGAAATGTAGGCAAATTGCACATAAAAGGCTCCCCGTTCCGCACGTTAAAAGCAAATTAGAAATTACAGAACACCTTTTAAACACTAGAAAAACCGACATAAACCGCACCTACGCCGCACCATCGGTAATTAAATTCCAGCCGTCGCCGCCGTCGCCGCAAAGCCGCCACCCCCCCGCGTCTTTCGTCACCCGCTGCCCCGGACGGTACACGGAATGCGAAAGAACAAAAGAACAACGAAATTAAAAACGAAAAACGACGATCGCCGCGCTGCTCGCGAATCGGGACGCCACCCACCCGGGGCGCTCGGCAATAGGTGGCGCGCTGGGGGCGGGGCCGTGGCGCCACCCACGCGTCCAATGCGGACGAGGGCCGCGCCCCGGCGGCGCACCGTTCTCGCTCCGCGTCGCCCGCCCCGCCGCACGGCGCAGGTGTCCGCGCGGGGGGCGGGCGGGCGTACGCGGTCTTCGCGACTCGTCGGGATGCCGTACGTGTGCACACGTACGACGCGGAGACGTCCACGTACCCTTGAACCCGCCAGATCCGAGTCCGGTCGATCGCTGAGCTAACGTGTGGACGTGACGTTGATTTTGAAACGTTGGCGTCGTTGGGAACATGGACGCGAGCTGATTAGCACACAATGGACGGTAATACAGTTATTAATTAACTAGACGTCCGCGTTAAAGTTCATTAATAACTGTGCGCCCGAGGCCCGGGACTGCTTTGCATTTGTCTGTCTGTTCATGGGAATGTCGTTGTTTATTGCCGATGACGGGTTAAGTCGACGTGGCTAATTAATTTGCGATGGTCGTGGCCTAAATTGTTGTCGGGCTATTTTGTCTTGTTCTGATTTTTGTGATTGAGTTGTTCTTTTTATGAAATATTTAAATTGTTACGCTGGGTAATGTACTGGAACGTTCAATTATGATTAAATTGTTCTGTGAATGGAGAACATAATTATAATTATGGTAAATTAAATTTATGGAACATTTTAATTGTTGTCTTAAATTACAGCCTTGAATTATTATTAAGTTGTTCTGTGAATTAAGGAGTTGTCTATTAAGTCATGAACTTTATAATTGTTGTCTTAAAAGTTAAGCAGATCATTTAAATTATAATTAAATTGTTTTTTTATGAAATATTTACATGTTCTGGAACATTAAATTAAGTTAAAGAATTCTATCAATAAAAAAAAACAAAACAATATTATTTTAAGTGGTTGTGTGAGTTAAGGATATGATTATTAGGTATAATTTATTCTGAAATTTTTTAATATATGAAAGCTTATAATTATTGTCTTAAATGATATCTCAAAATTACATACAACTTTTAAGTTATAATTAAGTTGTTCTATGAATTTAAAAGTTGGTTTTAGTCTTAATTCATCCTCTAAATTTAAGCAGAACATGTGAATTTTAAGTAAATTGTTCTGTAAATTAAGCACATTATTATTAATTTTTTTCTATCAAGTCTTAAACTTGAACAACTTTTTTATTTTAGTCTTAAATCATCCTCTAAATTTGAGCAGAACATCTGAATTTTAAGTAAATTGTTCTGAGAATGAAGGACATTATTATTAATATTTTTCTATCAAGTCTTAAACTTGTAAAACTTTTTTATTTCAGTCTTAAATCATCCTCTAAATTTAAGCAGAACATCTGAATCTTAAGTAAATTGATCTGTGAATTAAGGACATTATTATTAATATTTTTCTATTAAGTCTTAATCTTGTACAACTTTTTTATTTTAGTTTTAAATGAACCTCTAAATTTAAGCTGAACATCTGAATTATAAGTAAATTGTTCTCTGAATTAAGGACATTATTCTTAATATTTTTCTATCAACTCTTAAACTTGAAAAACTTTTTTAATTTAGTCTTAAATCAACCTCTAAATTTAAGCAGAACATCTGAATTTTAAGTAAATTGTTCAGTGAATTAAGGACATTATTATTAATATTTTTCTATCAAGTCTTAAACTTGAAAAACTTTTTTTATTTTAGTCTTAAATTATCCTCTAAATTTAAACAGAACATCTGAATTTTAAGTAAATTTTTTGTGAATTAAGGACATTATTGTTAATATTTTTCTAACAAGTCGTAAACTTGTAAAACTTTTTTATTTTAGACTGAAATTGTCCTCTAAATTTAAGCAAAACTTCTGAATTTTAAGTAAATGTTCTGTGATTTAAGGACATTATTATTAATATTTTTCTGTCAAGTCTTAAATTTGTAAAACTTTTTTATTTTAGTCTTAAATCATCCTCTAAATTTATGCAGAACATCTGAATCTTAAGTAAATTGTTCTGTGAATTAAGGACATTATTATTAATATTTTTCTATCAAGTCTTAATATTGAAAAACATTTTTATTTTAGTCTTAAATCATCCTCTAAATTTAAGCAGAACTTCTGAATTTTAAGTAAATGTTCTGTGATTTAAGGACATTATTATTAATATTTTTCTGTCAAGTCTTAAATTTGTAAAACTTTTTTATTTTAGTCTTAAATCATCCTCTAAATTTAAGCAGAACATCTGAATCTTAAGTAAATTGTTCTGTGAATTAAGGACATTATTATTAATAATTTTCTATCAAGTCTTAATATTGAAAAACATTTTTATTTTAGCCTTAAATCATCCTCTAAATTTAAGCAGAACTTCTGAATTTTAAGTAAATGTTTTGTGAATTAAGGACATTATTATTAATATTTTTATTTCAAGTCTAAAACTTATAAAACTTTTTTATTTTAGTCTTAAATCATCCCCTAAATTTAAGCGGAACATCTGAATCTTAAGTAAATTGTTCTTTGAATTAACAACATTATTATTTATATTTTTCTATCAAGTTTTAAACTTGTAAAACTTATTTATTTTAGTCTTAAATCATCCTCTAAATTTAAGCAGAACTTCTAAATTTTAAGTAAATGTTCTGTGAATTAAGGACATTATTATTAATATTTTTCTATCAAGTCTTAAAATTGTAAAAGTTTTTTTTTTATTTTAGTCTTAAATCATCCTCTAAATTTAAGCAGAACTTCTAAATTTTAAGTAAATGTTCTGTGAATTAAAGACATTATTATTAATATTTTTCTATCAAGTCTTAAAATTGTAAAAGTTTTTTTTATTTTAGTCTTAAATCATCCTCTAAATTTAAGCAGAACTTCTGAATTTTAAGTAAATGTTCTGTGAATTAACGACATTATTATTAATATTTTTCTATCAAGTCTTAAACTTGTAAAACTTTTTTATTTTAGTCTTAGTACGTAAATTGTTCTGTGAAGAACATTAATATTAATTAGTAAATACTCTTATATTAGTCAAATTTAAAAATTATAGTCCAATATTTAAAATACATTGAATGTTAAGTTTCTGTTAAATTTTCATATAATTCATAAGAATGCATGTTAAAAAAATTGTTTGTACAACAAAAAAATTAAAATTATAATTTTTAACTTAAGCTTATTAATATGATTGTTTTCAAATTTCTCGAGAGCCAATAAACGAAATCACCCCAGATCTCTTTCCATCTATCGGCCCGGCGCCCTATTAAATATGCGCCCCGTCCCGATCGATCGGACGACACCCCAAATTTGCCTCCACTACCCGCCGTCGGAGGGCGCTCCGCCGCCACCGGGATTTTCGGGTGTTCTATACGATTTCGGGGTGGCTCGCCTCGTGCCCAAATGCGTACGGGGGGTTCGCCGGCCTACCGTCGGATGGCGCCGACCGTTTCGGATGCCGCGATTGATCTTTCGGTCCAGATGTCGGCTCCGGTCAATTGGATTAGCGCCTTTTAAATTGTTTGCGGTCGGTTGCTAATTTTTCTTTTTTTTTTTTGTTTTAATCATTATCTAATTCGTTTGGTCTCTCGTACGAATGGGAGAGGAGAGTCTTTGTCGGGACGTGCCGGGTACGTTCACTTTGCCAATTCGGGCGGTAATGTTAGTCGCACACGCGACCAACCCATCCCACGCATTGCCTTTTACAAAAATACCAAGAGCGGTGTGACATTTTCGTAGAACGGCCGACGTTTTTGTTGGCGGTGAAGATCTAGAACGTTTCGAAATGTCGGCGTTTAACTTAACTGTTGTTGGGAAACGGGCTTGTGTTGTCCATAGTTTGATGTAATGTTTCCTGAAATACTCAATTACTGAAGCAAAAAAAAAGCTGTTGAAGAAGACGGCTTGAAGAACAACAGAGTTTTGGCTAGATGCTTTCATTCACTGCCTTCTGTTAAATCACTTTTTGATGTAAAACTGTACAGATATCTTTCTATAAACTTATGTAGAACATCTAAATTATAATTAAATTGTTCCATAAATACTTGCCATACATTAATGATTATCAAGTCTTATATCATGTTCCAAATTTAGTTCAGTGAATTAGGGACATGATTTTCAGTATTTTTCTATCAAATTTTGAATTTGTTAGACTTTAGAATTGCAGTCTTAAATCATGTTCCAAATTTTCGTAGAACAATTAAATCATTATCAGTATTTTTTGTCAAATTTTGAATTTATTAGATTTTAGAATTGTAGTCTTAAATCATGTTCCAAATTTTCGTAGAACAATTAAATCATAACTAAGTCCTTCAATGAATTAAAGACATGATTTGAAAATATTGTATGAATCAAAGACAATATTATCAGTATTTTTTATCAAATTTTGAATTTATTAGACTTTAGAATTGCAGTCTTAAATCATATTTCAAAATTTCGTAGAACAATTAAACTATAACTAAATCACTAAATGAAATAAGGACATGATTTGAAAATATATAAATCAAAGACAATATTATCAGTATTTTTTATCAAATTTTGAATTTATTAGACTTTAGAATTGTAGTCTTAAATCATGTTCCAAATTTTCGTAGAACAATTAACTTATAACTGAGTCCTTCAATGAATTAAGAACATGATTTGAAAATATTATATGAATCAAAGACATTATCATCAGTATTTTTTATCAAATTTTGAATTTATTAGACTTTAGAATTGCAGTTTTAAATCATATTCCAAATTTTCGTAGAACAATTAAATTATAACTAAGTCACTAAATGAATTAAGGACATGATTTGAAAATATTGTATGAATCAGAGACATTATTATCAGTATTTTTTGTAAAATTTTGAATTTTTAAACTTTAGAATTGTAGTCTTAAATCATGTTCCAAATTTTCGTAGAACAATTAAATTATAACTAAGTCCTTTAATGAATTAAGGACATGATTTGAAAATATTGTATGAATTAAAGACATTATTATCAGTATTTTTTGTCAAATTTTGAATTTATTAGATTTTAAAATTGTAGTCTTAAATCATGTTCCAAATTTTCGTAGAACAATTAAATCATAACTAAGTCCTTCAATGAATTAAGGACATGATTTGAAAATATTGTATGAATCAAAGACATTATTATCAGTATTTTTTGCCAAATTTTGAATTTATTAGATTTTAAAATTGTAGTCTTAAATCATGTTCCAAATTTTCGTAGAACAATTAAATTATATCGTCCTTCAATGTATATAGGCACACTTTAGGGACAATATTCCAAAATATTCTTTATCTCTAAGATTCTTCCATTGTCGCAGTTGGCAATAATTTCATTCGTATTTATGTCTCGCATTTTTTGCAAAAAGCTTCACCACCACAATTCCTCCGGAACAATTCCGCTAATGGAGCCGTGCCAATAAAATAAAATGTGAACCGATTTACGTAAGAAGAGAGGCAAATGCTCCTGACAGATTAAAATCTTGATCGACGTCGACCAGAAAACTCTTTATCCTCCCCCAAAAAGGTCACAGTTCACGGCAACAAATTTAGGCCGGTCATCTGTTGACATCGGGCCGGTCGCATTAATACTTTGGCCGTGGCAACAAATTGATTACGATTGGCCCGGGGGGGGGGCCGAAGCCACCCTTCAATTATTCATCCGTCCAGCTGACCCACGCGTGTTTCGCCCCACCCCACCGTCACCCTTTAATAAAAAAAAAAAACAAAAAAAATCGCCCCGACTTTCGGGACTATTCCCTTTAAGGCGAGACGCCGTCTGGCCTCGTCAAGGTAGGCCTTGTCGGACGCCGTCGTCGATGTGGAAACATTTCGACGCTCGCGGCCGCAATTGACGTTCCACTTTGGGTCGTCACTTTGGAAAGTGCGTCTTCGGGGTGTCCGGCGTGTGGGGTCGATGGGGAATTCAAGATGGCGCATCCTGGCCGGCTCCGTTGTTGTCTCCGGTGGGTTTTGAGGTTGCGACGTGAGTTTTTGAGGTTGACGCCGGGGATGGGTTGTGGAATAGACATCGTGCCGTCTTCCACGCACCGCCTCGGGGGTTGGGGAGGGTTGCGTCGCAACCGGTGAATAATTCACGCGCCGGTTATCATGGTGTTTTTTTTTTTTTCGGGGGCGGAGGGGACGCGACGCAGACAGTTTTTTGAATGTAGGTCAAGAAGCGCGATCGAAGTTCGATGCGAGGGGGGCGGTGAAAAAATGCGGGACATCGATTTCCACCCTCTCGGTTCTGTGTGTCGGGGTCGTGGTTGTCGAAATCGGGTTTTTTTGGTGGTCGATGTTGTCTTTGCTGCGCCGAAGATTGGGATTGGAGGGGAAGCGTTTGGTTTCTTTGTTAGAAATGGACGTAGGAGGAACAGATGCGCCTCAAGAACGCAATTATATCATTCGTGTATGAAACGCGAGCGGAATGAATAATTCAGCGTTGCACCTTTTCCCATAACTCGATAATGATAACTCGGAGGCGTTCTGAAGATGGATGGAAAAAAATTGTGTGTGTACTGTTGGCATTATCCCAGATGCTTTGCATTGTTTTGCCCATTAATTAATGGTCGGTTGGAGTCTAGGCGATTTGATGGTTTTCATTATCAGCTGGTTCGTTGGTTGTTGGTTGGACGGTGATTTTTGGCAACGTGGTCCGGTAATTTTCGGTCGTAGACTGCATAACCGGCAACGAAAACGGCCCGACCACTTTTTATCGGTCTTTGACAACATTTCGTCAACGGGCAGAAATATGCCTTTGTCTGTCGCGCCGCCGCGTAGTTTTTGCCGCTCCTTTATAATTCCGCAGTTTATATTTTAGAAATGCGTCTAAACTCGCCTAGATACGGCCGATTAGTTGTTTTGGCTTTTTTTCTTTTGGTTATTTGTTAATGTTGTTTTTTGGTTGGTTCCAATTAAATCTATGGTTTTGGGGGACTGCTAGGATGAAATGTGTGGAGGATTTATCCGAAATGTTGGTTCTGAGAAAACGGTTGGACATCTGTTAATAAAAACTGAGTTTAGAGGAACAGTTCAATAAAAATTTTAATTAAAATGAAACAGAAATTTGGTGGTTATGTTCAAAAATTAATTATAAATAATATAAATTATATTAAAACTATAATTTTAACCACAATTAACTAATTAAGTTTAATGACTATAATTATAATTTACAAATTTAAGGTAAGCCAGTTATAATATTTGTATTGAAAATATTTTTAAACCACAGTTATAAAAGCATTCAAAAGCTTTTTGTTAATGACTGTATTCATTTAACATTTACACCATTAAAATTCACAATTATAAAAGCTTTCAAAAGCTCTTTGTTAATGACTGTATTCATTTAACTTTTATACCATTAAAAACCAATATTAAAATAAATGATTAAAACTGAGTTTATATGAAAATACTAATCCCAGGAAAGCCAGTTATAACTGTTTGTATAAAAAGTATTTTTTAACTACAGTTATAAAAGCTTTCGAAAGCTCTTTGTTAATGACTGTATTTATTTAATATTTATACCTTTAAAAAAATCAAATTTAACTATTATGATTAAAAAATTAATTTGTTTTACCAATCATAACTTTAATCACAATTAACTTATCAAGTTTAGTAACAAAACTATTTAAATAAATGATTAAAAGTGAGTTTATATGAAAATACTAATTTCAGGGAAAGCAGTTATAACTGTTTGTATAAAAAGTATTTTTAACCACAGTTATAAAATCTTTCGAAAGATTTTCGTTAATAACTGTATTTATTTAATATTTACACCTTTAAAAAAATCAAATTTGACTGTTAAAATTATTTAGTTTTATTAACTATAACTTTAATCACAGTTAATTAATCAAGTTTAGTAACTATAACTGTTTAAATAAATGATTAAAAGTAAGTTTATATGAACATACTAATTCCAGGAAAGTCAGTTAAAATTGTTTTTATAAATAGTAATTTTTAACCACAGTTGTAAAAGCTTTCGAAAGCTCTTTATTAATGACTGCATTTATTTAACATTTATACCTTTAAAAAAATCAAATTTGACTATTATGATTAAAAATTTATTTTTTTTATTAACCATAACTTTAGTCACAATTAACTAATCAAATTTAGTAACTATAATTATTTAAATAAATGATTAAACGTGAGTTTATATGAACATACTAATTCCAGGAAAGCCAGTTATAACTGTTTGTATAAAAAATATTTTTTAACCACAGTTACAAAAGCTTTCGAAAGCTTTTCGTTAATAACTGTATTTATTTAATATTTATACATTTAAAAAAATCAAATTTGACTCTTATGTTTAAAAAATTAATTTGTTTTATCAACCATAACTTTAATCATAGTTAACTAAGCAAGTTTAGTAACTATAACTATTTAAATAAATGATTAAAAGTGAGTTTATATGAACATACTAATTTAAGGAAAATCAGTTATAACTGTTTGTGTAAAAAGTATTTTTTAACCACAGCGATAAAAGTTTTCGAAAGCTCTTTTTAATGACTGTATTTATTTAATATTTATACCTTTAAAAATCAAATTTGACTATTATGATTAAAAAATTAATTTGTTTTATCAACTATAACTTTAATCATAGTTAACTAATCAAGTTTAGTAACTATAACTATTTAAATAAATAATTAAAAGTGAGTTTAAATGAAAATGCAAATTCCATGGAGGTCATAACTGTAAAATTTTTTAACCACATTTAAAAAAGCTTTCGAAAGCTCTTCGTTATTTATTTAACACTTATATAGTACATTTAAAAAAGTCAAGTTTCAGTGAGTGAGTTGACTATGAATGAGTTTATATAAATATATTATATATTTCAAAAAAACCATTTATAACTCTTTTTATTAATTGATGGCCACAGTTAAAAAAGCTTTTAAAACCTGACATTTACAACTAACTGTTCATTAAAACCTGTTATTAAAGAACAGCAACAACTTATAAAAACTTTCAAGTTAAATAGCTAATTTGATGTTTCATAGATGATTAGTTATTTATTAACTGTCAACTTAACCACAGTTAACCAATAGAGTTTAGTAACACTGTCGCTTGTTTTCACGGTTAGTAATTTCCAAAGTTCAAAGGAACGTCTTTGTAAACAGTCAGAGAGAGACTCGGATCGTTCGTCTCGTTCATTTTCTCTCTATCTCACACACACACATGTGTCTCTCTGTATGTATGTGTGTTTGTGTGTGCGTATGTAAAAACAGTTGAGCGTAATTACATAAAACGAATTGACAACCGTCGACCTTCAACTTTTATTTTCAGAGCGCACTCGCACCTGTTTTCATTATCATCAACTGGATCAAGTGTGTGTGTGTGTGTGTGTTGGTTTTTTATCTCTCGATTTTATTTTCGAATTTTTCTTTTATTTTATTTGGTTTTCTGGAAAATTCGCGGGCTTTAATTGAAGCAAAAAAAAAGGCAAATTTTTTTCTCGGTGACCAATTAACGAAGGGTTTTTAATTGTTTTTGTGGCCAAGGAAAAAATAACAGACGTCCACTTTACCCCTGTGCTGTTTGGCCAAAATGTGGTTCTAAATGTTAATAATAATGATGAAAATAAAAAAAATGGAGGACATTTGAACCAGTATTTAAAACATTAGCACAAACTGCATTTCATGGTCTACAAGTTTATTTATATAATTATTTCAGTGGCGCAGCAGCGAATGTTTTAGTTGCCCGGTTTTATTAATATTTATTGTCGGCCCCCCCTTTGTAACGTGCGTATTAACTTTTTTGGCAACGCCGGCGCTGATGGTGATGGTGATGATGATGATGATGATGATGATTAACAAATGGGATGTTAGAAACACTTGTTGGTTATTTCGAAGAGAAAACTTTTAATTATGTTATCGAGTGTGTTGCGCTGCCGCTCCGCATACACGGCGTACGAAATTAGGTAATGCGATAAAGTGGCTGTCCTCTAAATGTATTTCCTTGCGCCCGAGGCGCAACACTCTTTGGTCTAACGTATAATTACGCGAAACGGTTCTTGTCGAATGTCCCGAGATGAAATTCTTTGTTTTTGTGGTGGTTTTCTTTTGGTTTTTGCTATTTTTGATACTCAGAAATTAATAAAAGTAAAATGCAAGCAATAATTTTTCAATTTCTTGAAAAGATAGCTTCAAACCAGTTACTTTATTTTAATTGTTTTAAGCTACTTGATTATTAATAGCTAATTTAAGGTTTTTAACTGTTTAGTGCTGTAACACTTGTTAAGGGCTCTTGTTAAAAATGGTTTCAAGGGTTTCAAACAAATTTATATGTAAATATTTGACTACTTGATGTTTTAATATTTTTTAGTTCTCACACAAATATTATCTACTATTAAAGCTCAAATTTAAAACATTTAGTTAAAAATATTCAGTTTCTTAAAATTGGAATTGTTTCAATTAATAACTATTAGTTTTAATTTGAACTAATTTAACCACTACCTACACAAAATACCATATAATTTTAAGAGATAATTGCAGTTTTATTAAAATGTTTCCAATAGTTTCACGAACATTATAAGTAAAAACATATTTGTCTATAATTTTAACAGTTAATCATATGTTGAATTAAGTAGTGTGTCCTTATTTTCTCAGTTATCACACATTCAAATAGTGTTTTAACTCTTAAAGCTTAAATTTACAACATATTTTTGAAAATATTCAGTTATTTAAAATTAGAAGTATTTCAACTAATATCTCAACAGTTTTAATTTGAAGTGATTTAACTACTATGCATGGAATTTTAATAGTTAATTGCAGCTTTATTAAAATGTTTACAATAGTTTCACAAACATTTATAAGTAAAAACTTATTTGTCTATTATTTTAATAGTTATCATAGGTTGAATTAAGTAGTGTGTCCTTATTTTTTCAGTTATCACACATTCAAATAGTGTTTTTTTTTAATAGTTTTAATTTGAACTGATTTAACTACTATGCATGGTATTTTATCAGTTAATTGTAGCTTCATTAAAATGTTTCCAATAGTTTCACAAACATTTATAAGTAAAAACTTATTTGTTTATTATTTTAACAGTTAATCATGGGTTGAATTAAGCAGTGTGTACTTAATTTTTCAGTTAACACACATTCAAGTAGTGTTGTAACTGTTAAAGTTTAAATTTACAACATATTTTTGAAAATATTCAGTTTTTTAAAATTAGGAGCATTTCAACTAATATCTTAACAGTTTTAATTTGAACTGATTTAATTACTATGCATGGTATTTTAACAGTTAGTTTCAGCTTTATTAAAATGTTTCCAATAGTTTCACTTTTAAATTTACAACATATTTTTGAAAATATTCAGTTTTTTTAAATTAGGAGCATTTCAACTAAAATCTTAACAGTTTTAATTTGAACTGATATAACTACTATGCATGGTATTTTATCAGTTAATTGTAGCTTAATTAAAATGTTTCCAATAGTTTCACTAACATTTATAAGTAAAAACTTATTTGTCTATTATTTTAACAGTTAATCATGTGTTGAATTAAGCAGTGTGTACTTAATTTTTCAGTTAACACACATTCAAGTAGTGTTGTAACAGTTAAAGTTTAAATTTACAACATATATTTGAAAATATTCAGTTTTTTAAAATTAAGAGCATTTCAACTAATATCTTAACAGTTTTAATTTGAACTGATTTAATTACTATGCATGGTATTTTAACAGTTAATTGTATCTTTATTAAAATGTTTCCAATAGTTTCACGAATATTTACAAGTAAAAACTTATTTGTCTCTTATTTTAACAGTTAATCATGGGTTGAATTAAGCAGTGTGTACTTAATTTTTCAGTTAACACACATTCAAGTAGTGTTGTAACTGTTAAAGTTTAAATTTACAACATATTTTTGAAAATATTCAGTTTTTTAAAATTAGGAGCATTTCAACTAATATCTTAACACTTTTAGTTTGAACCAATTTAACTACTATGCATGGTATTTTAACAGTTAGTTGCAGCTTTATTAAAATGTTTCCAATAGTTTCACGAACAATTATAAGTAAAAACATATTTGTCTATAATTTTAACAGTTAATCATATGTTGAATTAAGTAGTGTGTCCTTATTTTTTCAGTTATCACACATTCAAGTAGTGTTTTAACTGTTAAAGCTTAAATTTACAACATATTTTTGAAAATATTCAGTTTTTTAAAATTAGGAGCATTTCAACTAATATCTTAACAGTTTTAATTTGAACTCATTTAACTTTTATGCATGGTATTTTAACAGTTAATTGCAGCTTTATTAAAATGTTTCCAATAGTTTCACGAACATTTATAAGTAAAAACTTATTTGTCTATTATTTTAACAGTTAATCATGGTTTGAATTAAGAAGTGTGTATTTATATTTTCAGTTATCATACATTCAAGTAGTATTTTAACTGTTACAACTTAAATTTAAAACATATATTTGAAAATATTCAGTTTATAAATTAAGAGCATTTCAACTAATATCTTAACAGTTTTAATTTGAACTAATTTAACTACCACGCATAGTATTTTAACAGTTAATTGTAGTTACTATAAAAATATTTTCAGTAATAAATATTCTTGATAGTGAAAAAGAAATTTATAGTTCTACTTTTAAGCATAGTTTTAATTAATTTAAACCAATCAATTATAATTATAACAGTTAATTCAATATCTAAGTAGTTTCTTTGTTTGAACTAATGTGACCATTATATTAACCGTAAGTTGAGGATTGAAATCAAATATTTGACTTTGATAATTTCGAATGATTTAGCAATATGTTATTAATAATTGATGGAATTTTTATTATTATCATCTTCTATATTTAACACATAACCCTTAATTGTTATTTAATTGTTGTTGTTTTTGTTTGTTTCAGGTAATTTCGTTACGTGTTTATCACGATATGCGGTGAGTTTTCCAATCCACAAATTCCATCGGGCAACAACAAAATCGGTAACAAAGAACTCGTTCCGAGGCGAAAAAGTGAAGGGCGACGCGGACAATTCCACACGGATAATGGCACAAGATCCGATTGTTAACCACACGAATTATTATTTTGGAGGTCATACATTTTGATAGATTTCATTCTAGCGTACAAGTATGTATATATATATAATTTTTTGCGCCGTCTATCTCGCGGTATCTGGCCGTATTATTATTTTGCATGCATCACCGAGGAATTGATGTAATGCGACATGATTAATGGTTTTCGTATGGTTTTCGGCGTGCCGAGAGCGAGAGAGGAGTGTGTCCGTTATTCCGCCAAAAAAAACCCACGTTCTGTGTGTGCCAGGCGATAATTGGGAGGTATGGGGTCAATTGTCTAATTAAAAGTGTCAATTTGGATTTTTTTCCGCCTCGTAAAACTATGAACTGGCGAAAATTTGGGACGTTTAAACTCTTGAAGAAACTATTTTGATATGATTAGGTAATTTTTCAGCTGACAATGTGAAATAACTTAAATTATTAACTGTTAAAGCACAAATTTCAAGTTTATGTTCAAAACAATTTAAATTCTTAAAATTTGAACAATCTATTATAAATAAATTAACTAATAACTAACAATTTATTATAAGTAACTTAACTAATAACAGTTATTTTAAATTGTCTACGTTTATTTTAACAGTTATAATATATCCAATAGTTTTATACGATTTCATAAGTATAAACTAATTTAATTACTATTTTATCAATTTTTCTAATTTTAAATGTAAACTGGTGAAAATTTGGGACACCGAAACTCCTAAAATTTTAATTTAGTAATAAATGGATAATCCTTAAGCTGCTAACGTCAAATAACTTGAATTATTAACTACTAAAGTACTAATTAAAAGTACTTATTCAAAACTATTTAAATTCTTTACATTTTAACAATTTATTATAAATAACTTAACTAATAATTTAACAGTTATTTTGATTTGTCAACGTTTATTTTACCAGTTAAAATATATCCAATAGTTTCATAAGAATTCATAAGTATAAACTAATTTGATTACTATTTTATCAGTTTTTCTAATTTGGAATGTAAATTGGAGAAAATTTGGGACTCCGAAACTCTTAAAATTTTAATTTAGTAATAATTGAATAATCCTTAAGCTGCTAACGTAAAATAACTTGAATTATTAACTACTAAAGCACAAATTAAAAGTACTTATTCAAAACTATTTAAATTCATTACATTTTAACAATTTAATATAAGTAACTCAACTAACTTAACAGTTATTTTGATTTGTCTACGTTTATTTTAACAGTTAAAATATATCCAATAGTTTCATAAGAATTCATAAGTATAAACTAATTTGATTACTATTTTATCAATTTTTCTAATTTTGAATGTAAACTGGTGAAAATTTGGGACACCAAAACTCTTAAAATTTTAATTTAGTAACAATTGGATAATCCTTAAGCTGCTAAAGTCAAATAACTTGAATTATTAACTACTAAAGTACTAATTAAAAGTACTTATTCAAAACTATTTAAATTATTTACATTTTAACAATTTATTATAAGTAACTTAAATAATAACTTAACAGTTATTTTAATTTGTCTACATTTATTTTAACAGTTAAAATATATCCAATAGTTTCTTAAGAATTCATAAGTATAAACTAATTTAATTACTATTTTATCAATTTTTCTAATTTTGAATATAAATTGATGAAAATTTGACACACCGAAACTCTTAAAATTTTAATTTAGTAATAATTGGATAATCCTTAAGCTGCTAACGTCAAATAACTTGAATTATTAACTAATAAAGTACAAATTAAAAGTACTTACTCAAAACTATTTAAATTCTTTACATTTTAACAATTTATTATATGTAACTTAACTAATAATTTAACAGTTACTTTGATTTGTCTACGTTTATTTTAACAGTTAAAATATATCCAATAGTTTATTAAGAATTCTTAAATATAAACTAATTTAATTATTATTTTATCAATATTTCTAATTTTGAATGTAAAGTGGTGAAAATTTGGGACACCGAAACTGTTAAAATTTTAATTTAGTAATAATTGGATAATCCTTAAGCTGCTAACGTCAAATAATTTGAATTATTAACTAATAATGTACTAATTAAAAGTACTTATTCAAAACTATTTAAATTCTTTACATTTTAACAATTTATTATAAGTAACTTAACTAATAACTTAACAGTTTTTTTATTTTGTCTACGTTTATTTTAACAGTTAAAATATATCCGATAGTTTCTTAAGAACTCATAAGTATAAACTAATTTAATTATTATTTTATCAATTTTTCTAATTTTAAATATAAATTGGTGAAAATTTGGGACACTGAAACTCTTAAAATTTTAATTTAGTAATAACTGGTTAATCCTTAAGCAGCTAATGTAAAATAACTTGAATTTATAACTACTAAAGCACAAATTAAAAGTACTTACTCAAAACTATTTAAATTCTTTACATTTTAACAATTTATTATAAGTAACTTAACTAATAACTTAACAGTTATTTTAAATTGTCAACGTTTATTTTAACAGTTAAAATATATCCAATAGTTTCTTAAGAATACATAAGTATAAACTAATTTAATTACTATTTTATCAATTTTTTTAATTTTGTTTATAAACTGATGAAAATTTGGGACACTGAAACTCTTAAAATAATAATTTAGTAACAATTGGATAATGCTTAAGTTACCAACGTTAAATAATCTGAATTACTAACTACTAAAGTACAAATTGAATAGTTTCAATGGTAACAAACGAAACTTAAAAGTATGACAAACACTAATAAAGAGAGTTTTGTCTAAAAACCTCATAAATCAACCAAACAATCTGATATCACCACAACTCTAATAAGTCACGTTTTGATAGATTAAGAAACAAATCCGTTCCAAATATTTCCGATGGCACGAACAAAGAAAAAGTGTAACGCAAAAGCATTTAACGCTCTTTACCACTATGTTGTTGTTGTGTGTTTTCTTTTTTAGTATTTTTTTTTTCCCTTATTTGAAGTGCACATGCAAAGAAGTAATAAATTCACTCCCGGCTTAATAAGACTAAAAATTAATTTATATTTAAAATGACGCGGTGCATCGCATTAACTCCCTGTTATACATATGTATATGGCAATTATGAGGCCATATATTATGGCACGTCTTATCGACAGGCCAGTATTTAATGTAATTACGGATGTTCTGGCCAGTCCTTTTTTGGGACAGCGGATTACGTTCTGCACTTATCTAAGTGCGAGAGAGCGACGCAGTCGTAATTTACCAATAAATTATCGTAATTAGCAAATAGATAAAAATGAACGTAAACGAACGAAGATTGATCTTCGGACCGCCGCGTTTTTTTTCTTTTCTTTTCTTTTTTTATTTATTTAGTTTTCGATAATTTGGAACACATGCACCATTTATATTTAAATGTATTAATCGGACGGTGTTAATAAAATTTAATAGGAGATTTTAATATGCATCGCTTCATTAAGTGTTTAACGGGTCGTTTAATAAAAAAAAAGGTCAATTGTCAGTAATTACCGATAATGGCGTTTGTATTGAAAATTAATAATTGCGAAATATGTCCTCATGCCGGTAATAGTATTAATAAATTTAACGAGCGACACGAGACAAATTGTTTCGGACGTTTATTCAAATTGTTTCCAATTGGCAGCTCAAGGATTAACTATTTTGTTACCGATGTATTATTACTAAAGTTTAAGCGTCTCAAATTTTCGCCATAAATATTCAAAAATAGAAAAACCATTAAAATGAAAGTTAAAGTAGTTTATATTATACGCAGAACTTATTTTAAAGAGTTAATAAAGTAGGGGATCAAATATAATTAACTGTAAAATTATTAGTTACTTATATTTTTTTTAGAAATTAGCCAGTTTTGATTTAAGTTTCAATTTGTGTTTTGTTACTATTATTTCAAGAGTTCCTGTGTCCCAAATTTTCAAATTAGTTTATAGTTCAATTCTTATATAATATTGAATATATTTAACTGTTAATACTGATAATTTAATAAGTAGTAACATCAAATTAACTTTTAAATTAACAGTTCTTTTTAAGATTTTTTGATGATTTATCAGTATTTTTTACTATTAAGCATCTTTTTTAATAAATAAGTGTATTACTTTGTAATTTTTTTTAATTTTAATTGACTTATACACTATTTACAGGTGTTTTAAAGATTTCCTATAGTTTATTAGTGTTGTCCTGGTGTTAAGTTTCATTTATAGTTATATTCAATTATTTTGGAGTTTCTTGAATTGTGTTAAAGTTACATACAGTTTACACAGTTCTTTTTAAGATTTTTTGATGATTTATCAGTGTTTTTTACTATTAAGCATCTTTTTTAATATATAAATGTATTACTTTGTAATTTTTTTTTTAATTTTAATTAACTTACACAATATTTGCAGGTGTTTTAAAGATTTCCTATAGTTTATTAGTGTTGTCCTGGTGTTAAATTTCATTTATAGTTAAATTCAATTATTTTGAAGTATCTTGAATCGTATTAAAGTTACGTACAGTTCTTTTTAAGATTTTTTGATGGTTTATTAGTGTTTTTTACTATTAAGCATCTTTTTTAATAAATAAATGTATTACTTTGGAATTTTTTTAATTTTAATTGATTTATACACTATTTACAGGTGTTTTAAAGATTTCCTATAGTTTATTAGTGTTGTCCTGGTGTTAAGTTTCATTTATAGTTATATTCAATTATTTTGGAGTTTCTTGAATTGTGTTAAAGTTACATACAGTTTACACAGTTCTTTTTAAGATTTTTTGATGATTTATCAGTATTTTTTACTATTAAGCATCTTTTTTAATAAATAAATGTATTACTTTGGAATTTTTTTAATTTTAATTGACTTATACACTATTTACAGGTGTTTTAAAGATTTTCTATATTTTATTAGTGTTGTCCTGATGTTAAGTTTCATTTACAATTAAATTCAATTATATTGGAGTTTCTTGAATTCTGTTAAAGTTACATACAGTTTACACAGTTCTTTTTAAGATTTTTTGATGATTTATCAGTATTTTTTACAATTAAGCATCTTTTTTAATAAATAAATGTATTACTTTGGAATTTTTTTAATTTTAATTGATTTATACACTATTTACAGGTGTTTTAAAGATTTCCTATAGTTTATTAGTGTTGTCCTGGTGTTAAGTTTCATTTATAGTTATATTCAATTATTTTGGAGTTTCTTGAATTGTGTTAAAGTTACATACAGTTTACACAGTTCTTTTTAAGATTTTTTGATGATTTATCAGTGTTTTTTACTATTAAGCATCTTTTTTAATATATAAATGTATTACTTTGTAATTTTTTTTTTAATTTTAATTAACTTACACAATATTTACAGGTGTTTTAAAGATTTCCTATAGTTTATTAGTGTTGTCCTGGTGTTAAATTTCATTTATAGTTAAATTCAATTATTTTAAAGTATCTTGAATCGTATTAAAGTTACGTACAGTTCTTTTTAAGATTTTTTGATGGTTTATTAGTGTTTTTTACTATTAAGCATCTTTTTTAATAAATAAATGTATTACTTTGGAATTTTTTTAATTTTAATTGATTTATACACTATTTACAGGTGTTTTAAAGATTTCCTATAGTTTATTAGTGTTGTCCTGGTGTTAAGTTTCATTTATAGTTATATTCAATTATTTTGGAGTTTCTTGAATTGTGTTAAAGTTACATACAGTTTACACAGTTCTTTTTAAGATTTTTTGATGATTTATCAGTGTTTTTTACTATTAAGCATCTTTTTTAATATATAAATGTATTACTTTGTAATTTTTTTTTTTAATTTTAATTAACTTACACAATATTTACAGGTGTTTTAAAGATTTCCTATAGTTTATTAGTGTTGTCCTGGTGTTAAATTTCATTTATAGTTAAATTCAATTATTTTGAAGTATCTTGAATCGTATTAAAGTTACGTACAGTTCTTTTTAAGATTTTTTGATGGTTTATTAGTGTTTTTTACTATTAAGCATCTTTTTTAATAAATAAATGTATTACTTTGGAATTTTTTTAATTTTAATTGATTTATACACTATTTACAGGTGTTTTAAAGATTTCCTATAGTTTATTAGTGTTGTCCTGGTGTTAAGTTTCATTTATAGTTATATTCAATTATTTTGGAGTTTCTTGAATTGTGTTAAAGTTACATACAGTTTACACAGTTCTTTTTAAGATTTTTTGATGATTTATCAGTATTTTTTACTATTAAGCATCTTTTTTAATAAATAAATGTATTACTTTGGAATTTTTTTAATTTTAATTGACTTATACACTATTTACAGGTGTTTTAAAGATTTTCTATATTTTATTAGTGTTGTCCTGATGTTAAGTTTCATTTACAATTAAATTCAATTATATTGGAGTTTCTTGAATTGTGTTAAAGTTACATACAGTTTACACAGTTCTTTTTAAGATTTTTTGATGATTTATCAGTATTTTTTACTATTAAGCATCTTTTTTAATAAATAAGTGTATTACTTTGTAATTTTTTTTAATTTTAATTGACTTATACACTATTTACAGGTGTTTTAAAGATTTCCTATAGTTTATTAGTGTTGTCCTGGTGTTAAGTTTCATTTATAGTTATATTCAATTATTTTGGAGTTTCTTGAATTGTGTTAAAGTTACATACAGTTTACACAGTTCTTTTTAAGATTTTTTGATGATTTATCAGTGTTTTTTACTATTAAGCATCTTTTTTAATATATAAATGTATTACTTTGTAATTTTTTTTTTAATTTTAATTAACTTACACAATATTTGCAGGTGTTTTAAAGATTTCCTATAGTTTATTAGTGTTGTCCTGGTGTTAAATTTCATTTATAGTTAAATTCAATTATTTTGAAGTATCTTGAATCGTATTAAAGTTACGTACAGTTCTTTTTAAGATTTTTTGATGGTTTATTAGTGTTTTTTACTATTAAGCATCTTTTTTAATAAATAAATGTATTACTTTGGAATATTTTTAATTTTAATTGATTTATACACTATTTACAGGTGTTTTAAAGATTTCCTATAGTTTATTAGTGTTGTCCTGGTGTTAAGTTTCATTTATAGTTATATTCAATTATTTTGGAGTTTCTTGAATTGTGTTAAAGTTACATACAGTTTACACAGTTCTTTTTAAGATTTTTTGATGATTTATCAGTATTTTTTACTATTAAGCATCTTTTTTAATAAATAAATGTATTACTTTGGAATTTTTTTAATTTTAATTGACTTATACACTATTTACAGGTGTTTTAAAGATTTTCTATATTTTATTAGTGTTGTCCTGATGTTAAGTTTCATTTACAATTAAATTCAATTATATTGGAGTTTCTTGAATTGTGTTAAAGTTACATACAGTTTACACAGTTCTTTTTAAGATTTTTTGATGATTTATCAGTATTTTTTACAATTAAGCATCTTTTTTAATAAATAAATGTATTACTTTGGAATTTTTTTAATTTTAATTGATTTATACACTATTTACAGGTGTTTTAAAGATTTCCTATAGTTTATTAGTGTTGTCCTGGTGTTAAGTTTCATTTATAGTTATATTCAATTATTTTGGAGTTTCTTGAATTGTGTTAAAGTTACATACAGTTTACACAGTTCTTTTTAAGATTTTTTGATGATTTATCAGTGTTTTTTACTATTAAGCATCTTTTTTAATAAATAAATGTATTACTTTGTAATTTTTTTTTTAATTTTAATTAACTTACACAATATTTACAGGTGTTTTAAAGATTTCCTATAGTTTATTAGTGTTGTCCTGGTGTTAAATTTCATTTATAGTTAAATTCAATTATTTTGAAGTATCTTGAATCGTATTAAAGTTACGTACAGTTCTTTTTAAGATTTTTTGATGGTTTATTAGTGTTTTTTACTATTAAGCATCTTTTTTAATAAATAAATGTATTACTTTGGAATTTTTTTAATTTTAATTGATTTATACACTATTTACAGGTGTTTTAAAGATTTCCTATAGTTTATTAGTGTTGTCCTGGTGTTAAGTTTCATTTATAGTTATATTCAATTATTTTGGAGTTTCTTGAATTGTGTTAAAGTTACATACAGTTTACACAGTTCTTTTTAAGATTTTTTGATGATTTATCAGTATTTTTTACTATTAAGCATCTTTTTTAATAAATAAATGTATTACTTTGGAATTTTTTTAATTTTAATTGACTTATACACTATTTACAGGTGTTTTAAAGATTTTCTATATTTTATTAGTGTTGTCCTGATGTTAAGTTTCATTTACAATTAAATTCAATTATATTGGAGTTTCTTGAATTGTGTTAAAGTTACATACAGTTTACACAGTTCTTTTTAAGATTTTTTGATGATTTATCAGTATTTTTTACAATTAAGCATCTTTTTTAATAAATAAATGTATTACTTTGGAATTTTTTTAATTTTAATTGATTTATACACTATTTACAGGTGTTTTAAAGATTTCCTATAGTTTATTAGTGTTGTCCTGGTGTTAAGTTTCATTTATAGTTATATTCAATTATTTTGGAGTTTCTTGAATTGTGTTAAAGTTACATACAGTTTACACAGTTCTTTTTAAGATTTTTTGATGATTTATCAGTATTTTTTACTATTAAGCATCTTTTTTAATAAATAAATGTATTACTTTGGAATTTTTTTAATTTTAATTGACTTATACACTATTTACAGGTGTTTTAAAGATTTTCTATATTTTATTAGTGTTGTCCTGATGTTAAGTTTCATTTACAATTAAATTCAATTATATTGGAGTTTCTTGAATTGTGTTAAAGTTACATACAGTTTACACAGTTCTTTTTAAGATTTTTTGATGATTTATCAGTATTTTTTACAATTAAGCATCTTTTTTAATAAATAAATGTATTACTTTGGAATTTTTTTAATTTTAATTGATTTATACACTATTTACAGGTGTTTTAAAGATTTCCTATAGTTTATTAGTGTTGTCCTGGTGTTAAGTTTCATTTATAGTTATATTCAATTATTTTGGAGTTTCTTGAATTGTGTTAAAGTTACATACAGTTTACACAGTTCTTTTTAAGATTTTTTGATGATTTATCAGTATTTTTTACAATTAAGCATCTTTTTTAATAAATAAATGTATTACTTTGGAATTTTTTTAATTTTAATTGATTTATACACTATTTACAGGTGTTTTAAAGATTTCCTATAGTTTATTAGTGTTGTCCTGGTGTTAAATTTCATTTATAGTTAAATTCAATTATTTTAAAGTATCTTGAATCGTATTAAAGTTACGTACAGTTCTTTTTAAGATTTTTTGATGATTTATCAGTATTTTTTACAATTAAGCATCTTTTTTAATAAATAAATGTATTACTTTG
Source organism: Aethina tumida (assembly GCF_024364675.1). Lineage (NCBI taxonomy): Eukaryota > Metazoa > Arthropoda > Insecta > Coleoptera > Nitidulidae > Aethina > Aethina tumida. The sequence goes on along the minus strand of NC_065440.1, from coordinate 14,390,633 downwards.
GAATTTTTTTAATTTTAATTGATTTATACACTATTTACAGGTGTTTTAAAGATTTCCTATAGTTTATTAGTGTTGTCCTGGTGTTAAGTTTCATTTATAGTTATATTCAATTATTTTGGAGTTTCTTGAATTGTGTTAAAGTTACATACAGTTTACACAGTTCTTTTTAAGATTTTTTGATGATTTATCAGTGTTTTTTACTATTAAGCATCTTTTTTAATATATAAATGTATTACTTTGTAATTTTTTTTTTAATTTTAATTAACTTACACAATATTTACAGGTGTTTTAAAGATTTCCTATAGTTTATTAGTGTTGTCCTGGTGTTAAATTTCATTTATAGTTAAATTCAATTATTTTGAAGTATCTTGAATCGTATTAAAGTTACGTACAGTTCTTTTTAAGATTTTTTGATGGTTTATTAGTGTTTTTTACTATTAAGCATCTTTTTTAATAAATAAATGTATTACTTTGGAATTTTTTTAATTTTAATTGATTTATACACTATTTACAGGTGTTTTAAAGATTTCCTATAGTTTATTAGTGTTGTCCTGGTGTTAAGTTTCATTTATAGTTATATTCAATTATTTTGGAGTTTCTTGAATTGTGTTAAAGTTACATACAGTTTACACAGTTCTTTTTAAGATTTTTTGATGATTTATCAGTGTTTTTTACTATTAAGCATCTTTTTTAATAAATAAATGTATTACTTTGGAATTTTTTTAATTTTAATTGACTTATACACTATTTACAGGTGTTTTAAAGATTTTCTATATTTTATTAGTGTTGTCCTGATGTTAAGTTTCATTTACAATTAAATTCAATTATATTGGAGTTTCTTGAATTGTGTTAAAGTTACATACAGTTTACACAGTTCTTTTTAAGATTTTTTGATGATTTATCAGTATTTTTTACAATTAAGCATCTTTTTTAATAAATAAATGTATTACTTTGGAATTTTTTTAATTTTAATTGATTTATACACTATTTACAGGTGTTTTAAAGATTTCCTATAGTTTATTAGTGTTGTCCTGGTGTTAAGTTTCATTTATAGTTATATTCAATTATTTTGGAGTTTCTTGAATTGTGTTAAAGTTACATACAGTTTACACAGTTCTTTTTAAGATTTTTTGATGATTTATCAGTATTTTTTACTATTAAGCATCTTTTTTAATAAATAAATGTATTACTTTGGAATTTTTTTAATTTTAATTGACTTATACACTATTTACAGGTGTTTTAAAGATTTTCTATATTTTATTAGTGTTGTCCTGATGTTAAGTTTCATTTACAATTAAATTCAATTATATTGGAGTTTCTTGAATTGTGTTAAAGTTACATACAGTTTACACAGTTCTTTTTAAGATTTTTTGATGATTTATCAGTATTTTTTACAATTAAGCATCTTTTTTAATAAATAAATGTATTACTTTGGAATTTTTTTAATTTTAATTGATTTATACACTATTTACAGGTGTTTTAAAGATTTCCTATAGTTTATTAGTGTTGTCCTGGTGTTAAGTTTCATTTATAGTTATATTCAATTATTTTGGAGTTTCTTGAATTGTGTTAAAGTTACATACAGTTTACACAGTTCTTTTTAAGATTTTTTGATGATTTATCAGTGTTTTTTACTATTAAGCATCTTTTTTAATATATAAATGTATTACTTTGTATTTTTTTTTAATTTTAATTAACTTACACAATATTTACAGGTGTTTTAAAGATTTCCTATAGTTTATTAGTGTTGTCCTGGTGTTAAGTTTCATTTATAGTTAAATTCAATTATTTTGGAGTTTCTTGAATCGTATTAAAGTTACATACAGTTCTTTTTAAGATATTTTGATGGTTTATTAGTGTTTTTTACTATTACGTATCTTTTTTAATAAATAAATGTATTACATTATAATTTTTTTAATTTTAATTGACTTATACACTATTTACAGGTGTTTTAATGATTTTCTATAGTTTATTAGTGTTGTCCTGGTGATAAGTTTCATTTATAGTTAAATTAAATTATTTTGGAGTTTCTTGAATTGTTTAGAAGTTACACACAGATTATACAATTGTTTAATAAGATTTTTTGTTTATTAGTGTTTTTTACTGTTAATTATCTTTTTTAATAAATTTATTACTTTGGAATTTTCTGAATCTTCAGTGACTTATACACTATTTATAAGTGTTTTACACATTTACTATAGTTTATTAGTTTGTTTCAGTTATAATTAAATTAAACTATTTTGGAGTTTTTTTAATTATATTAAAGTTACACAGTTTATACAGTTGTTTTTAAAATTTTTTGATGATTTATTAGTGTTTTTTTACTATTAAGTATCTTTTTAATAAATTAATTTATAGAAGTTTTTGAATTTTAATTGACTTATATACTATTACATTACATACAAAGTGTCATTGATATCTACTATTAATTTACTTTATTATTTAAGTTCAACTTCTGCATACACAAAGTTTAAAATTTTAAATTTTTAGTAGTGATTGTAAATATGTTCAATGAACTATTACAACTTTTTTATTTGAAATTCATACATTATAGAAAGGCCGCAACACCCACGCGTCGCATAAATCCAATTAATCAAAACGCTTTTCAGCCTTCCATCTGTTGAATTTTCAACAATCACCCAATTGTTTGATTTTAATACGGACAAATGTGCCCCGGACCAGATATAAAATTAACCTTTCGCGTCATAATTGTTTTTCGGTTAAACACACACAAAATGCCCCACGGTCCGGGCAATTTTTTTAATGTCGTACCGCGACAATCTGAGCCGCGGCCGGCAGTTTCCCAGGTAATTTCGGACGGCCGAAACGACCGCCCGTCCCGTGTAAATTAGCCCCGGCACGTACTTAACAGAGCTGTGTATGTTGTGTACGGCCGCGGTTTTTACGGTGGCCAAAATAAAAATAAACGAAACGAATGAACAAGAACGACGCGCGCCCCGCGGTACGGCCATAAAACACACCTTGATAAAAATGAAGCACACACATGCACACACACACACACACACACACACACAGGAGGAGAGATAGCGGGAGCACCCCGCGCCGCCTCCCGTGCCCCCAAGCCGGGGGTAAAAAAGCGAGGAAAAAAAATCGGACGGAACGGTTATGAAAAAGCGGCGGCGGGGGATCGATAGACGGGGTCTAGACGTTCCGTAGACGTGCATAAAAGGGGAGGGGGGCGGCGGCGGCGGCGGCGGTTGGCTGGAAAAAATAATAAAACCATCCGGATGGCAATAAAGATGGGAACTATATACTTTATATTTTTCAGCGGCGTTCTAGCCGGGTAAAGAGAGCTGATAAAAATTTTTATGGAAAAACTCCATTTTATTAAAAATATTATTAATTTCGGTTTTATGGACTGCGCCGCGACGCGAGAGGCGCCCGCGTAAAAACCGAAACGTATTATATTCACCCCCCCCCTCCCCTCCCCCCGTCCTCTCCTCCTCCGCCGCCTCTCAACCCCCGTCTCTTCAGCCACCCCGTCCGGCTCTTAAAAATTCCGCGCCATCACGAAAATATATTAATACTAAAAACGGTTTTACGATATTAATATATTTATTATGCATCCATCTTGTTGGCGGCGCCCCGCGCCCCGCGCGCGCCCTCGCCCACCCGTTCCGTCTTCTTCTTGCCGCCGATGTGTGCGAGAAATATTAGTATTTATATTACTCTTACTGCGCGATCGAGGAAATTCGCCGCGCTGCATTAATACTCGTAAAACATTTTTATATTCGAACGACGCCTCTAATGGGTTTTATTTTTAACCCCTTTTTACCGTTCCGTCCTGCCGACCCGCGGCCGCCCCCGACGTCTCGTATCTCTCGGCTCGCACACGCCGGCGTTACGTAAAAAAAGACGGCCGGTCCTATCTGATGAAACTGTGATTTTGGTCTGTAAACGTCTTCGTAGTCAACTCTTTATTAATATTCGAAAAAACTGTAATGGTAAATTTATTTAAAAAAATTATTGGTAAAATACTAATGAACTAACGAATTTTTAGGCATATAATTTAAGTTTCGAAGAATTGCATTTAACAATACAAAATATTTAAATCATTATATAAAATTGATTTACTTGATATATTCTTAACTTTCTGAAGGTAACAACTGTTTTTTGTTAGCGTTGTTTTCAGATTATTGTATATATGGTTGTGGTGTTCAAAAATAGGAAAAAAATTAAGGGATATGTTTATAAAGAAAACATATTTTAAAATATTTTTAAAACCCCATATTTCTCAAAGTTTTAAAAATTACCCAAATATTTAAATGTCTAATTTAAAATAATACATAGAATATAGAAATATAGAATTTTAAAATGAAAACTACTTAAATTATTATATGAAATTAGTTTACTAACAAAATATTAATTAATTAACAATATTTATTTTTGACAGTTTCTCAACATTCAGCAGGTGACACTGTTTTTTGTTAGCATTGTTTTCAGGTTAAGATACAAAGAAAATATAATTTAAAAATTAAAAATATTTAAATTATGCTTTCAGCATTGTTTTCAGATTATTGTGTATATGGTTGGGGGTTCAAAAACGGAAAAAAATATGGGGGGCATATTAAAATGTTTATATAAAAAAATATATTTAAAATCCTCCTTTTCTCAGTGATTTAAAAATTATCCAAATCTTTAGATATATAATTTGAAAAGATACAAAGAAAATATAATTTAAAAATTAAAAATATTTAAATTATTATATTAAATTAATTAATTAATTAATTGGGAAAATATTAATAAATATATATTTTAAACAAAATTTTTGATTATATTTTTTTAACTTTCAGTAGGTGACACTGAAGCATTGCTTTCAGCATTGTTTTCAGATTATTGTGTATATGGTTGGGGGAGTTCAAAAATGGGAGAAAATTGGGGGAGCATATTAATATGTTTATATAAAAAAATATATTTAAAACCCCCTTTTTCTCAGTGTTTTAAATATTATCCAAATCATTAGTTATATAATTTAAAAAGATATAAAGAAAATATAATTTAAAAAATAAAAATATTTAAATTATTACATTAAATTAATTAATTAGGAAAATATTAATGAATATATATTTTAAACATAATTTTTGATTATAATTTTATAACTTTCAGTAGGAGACACTGAAGTATTGCTTTCAGCATTGTTTTTCAGATTATTGTGTATATGGTTGGGGGGTTCAAATACGGAAAAAATTTATGGGGGGCATATTAAAATGTTTATATAAAAAAATATATTTAAAATCCTCCTTTTCTCAGTGATTTAAAAATTATCCAAATCTTTAGATATATAATTTGAAAAGATACAAAGAAAATATAATTTAAAAGTTAAAAATATTTAAATTATTATATTAAATTAATTAATTAATTAATTGGGAAAATATTAATGAATATATATATTAAACATAATTTTTGATTATATTTTTTTAACTTTCGGTAGGTGACACTGAAGCATTGCTTTTAGCATTGTTTTCAGATTATTTGGTATATTGTTGGAGGATTCAAAAATGGAAGACAATTGTGGGGGGCATATTAAAATGTTTATATAAAAAAATATATTTAAAACCCTCTTTTTCTTAGTGATTTAAAAATTATCCAAATCTTTAGACATATAATTTAAAAAGATACAAAGAAAATATAATTTAAACATTAAAAATATTTAAATTATTATATTAAATTAATTAATTAATTAATTGAGAAAATATTAATGAATATATATTTTAAACATAATTTTTGATTATATTTTTTTAACTTTCAGTAGGTGACACTGAAGCATTGCTTTCAGCATTGTTTTCAGATTATTTTGTATATGGTTGGGGGGTTCAAAAATGGGAGTGTTTTAAAGTTGACCAAATCCTTAAACATATAATTTAAAAATATACAAAGAATATACAATTTAAAAAAGAAAGATATTTAAATTATTGTATTGTGTAATTAATTTACAGCAAGTGGGAGACATTGATTTTTTGTTTTCAGATTTTTGTGTATATGGGGGAAAAATGAGAGGGGCATATTAATATGTTTATAGAAGAAATTATATTTAAAACCCCATATTTCTCAGTGTTTTAAAAATTAACCAAATCTTTAAACATATAATTTAAAATTATACAAAGAATATACAATTTATAAATGAAACTATTATATGAATTAATTTACTAGCAAAATATTAATTAAACATAATTTTTGATAATAGTTTCTTAACTTTCAGGAATGGGGGAATATTTAGGGGGACATATTAATATGTTACTGAACTGAACACTGACACTGTTTTTTGTAAGCATTGGTTTCAGATTATTGTTTATAAAGTTGGGGGGTTCAAAAATATGGGAAAATTGAGGGGAGCATATTAATATCTTTACAGAATAAAATATATTTAAACCCCCATTTTACTCAATGTTTTAATTAATTAAATTAATTATCCAAATCTTTAAACATCTAATTTAAAAAGAAACAAAGAATATAGAATTTAAAAATAAAAAAAAACATTTAAATTATTATTATTATTATTAATCTAATTTAAAATTATATTAATTAATATATATATGTTGAACATAATTTTTGGTGACAGTTTCTTAACTTTCAATAAATGAAACTGAAACTGGGAGTTTAAAAATGGGAGAGGATTAGACGGAGCAAATTTTTAATATAAATTTTCGATAGTTTTTAATTAAATTATTCAAATAGAAATAAAATTCCTTAAAGAAAATCGATTTATTCCGTAATACAAATAAAAAATTTAGTGTTTGTATAAATTCAGCACTCTAAAAAAGCCTGAACGTTAAACGTTTGACCCCCTGAAAAAGTAATGATCGAACACATGTTCGCAGCCGGGTCAAACGAAAACAATGAAACCGCACCACCGGATCAATCTTCCGAAAACTCGCACGTGCCCCCGAAACGGTGGCCAAATTGCCGAAAAAGAATCAAATCGAAAATGCGGATTCCGCATCGCGATTGCCACGTACACACACACACACACACACACACACACACACACATACTCCCGGACTCGGGCTTCGCCAGAGAAAAAACAACAACTCGTCGCTTGTTATCGGACAGAAAAAACAATTTTTTCGATACGGCAATCAAAAACGGGGCCGGGGCGGTTTGTTTTCGGAGGGCCGGCGCGGGGGTGCCGAGGCGGGGGCGGTCGCACCCGCTTGCCGATTTTTCGACGGTTTTCGCTGTCGCTCCGCTCTTTCGCGCTGTTATTTTTCCATTTTTTCCCGTGTTGTGAAAGAAAACAACTTGCAATAACACCGAGGCACGGCCGTAGGGGCCACCGGCAACCGTGCCGCGTCCGGATTTTCGACCGTACCGCGCCCGGAGACGGCGGTGTTTTTCGTCGGGGGCACGGCCGTGTTTTTCTTTTATTGGCTCCATAATTTGCTTATTGGTGGGATAATTCGTCGGGCCCGGAATTTATCGGGAGGCACGGACCAGATGGAATTTCCAGCTAGAGAAAATAGAACGGCTGAAAGCGCACTCGCCGTCGAGAATCTTCCGGATACTTGAGACGCTTTCAACGGACTTTAATTAGATAGTCGTTTTTACTCATTATGAACACTTTGCCTACAAACTATCACTGAAAATTATGTAAAAAATGTAGATATACACCACCTGAAAACAAATTTAACAAAGAACAGTGTCACCCACTGAAAAAATAAGATTAAGGGGTTTTAAATATATTTTTTTATATAAACATATTAATATGCTCCTCACAATTTTCTCCCATTTTGAACCCCTCAACCGTATACACAATAATCTGAAAACAATGCTGAAAGCAATGCTTCAGTGTCTCCTACTGAAAGTTATAAAATTATAATCAAAAATTATGTTTAAAATATATATTCATTAATATTTTCCTAATTAATTAATTTAATATAATTCAAATATTTTTAGTTTTTAAATTATATTTTCTTTATATCTTTTTAAATTATATAACTAATGATTTGGATAATATTTAAAACACTGAGAAAAAGGGGGTTTTAAATATATTTTTTTATATAAACATATTAATATGCTCCCCCAATTTTCTCCCATTTTTGAACTCCCCCAACCATATACACAATAATCTGAAAACAATGCTGAAAGCAATGCTTCAGTGTCTCCTACTGAAAGTTATAAAATTATAATCAAAAATTATATTTAAAATATATATTCATTAATATTTTCCTAATTAATTAATTTAATGTAATAATTTAAATATTTTTATTTTTTAAATTATATTTTCTTTATATCTTTTTAAATTATATAACTAATGATTTGGATAATATTTAAAACATTAAAAAAGGGGGGTTTTAAATATATTTTTTTATATAAACATATTAATATGCTCCCCCAATTTTCTCCCATTTTTGAACTCCCCCAACCATATACACAATAATCTGAAAACAATGCTGAAAGCAATGCTTCAGTGTCACCTACTGAAAGTTATAAAATTATAATCAAAAATTATGTTTAAAATATATATTCATTAATATTTTCCTAATTAATTAATTTAATATATTAATATAAATATTTTTAATTTTTAAATTATATTTTCTTTGTGTCTTTTTAAATTATATATCTAAAGATTTAGATAATTTTAAAAACACTGTGAAAAAGGGGGTTTTAAATATAATTTTTACATAAACATATTAATATGCTCCCTCAATTTTCTCCCATTTTTGAATTCCCCTAACCATATACACAATAATCTGAAAACACTGCTGAAAGCAATGCTTCAGTGTCACCTACTGAAAGTTATAAAATTATAATCAAAAATTATGTTCATTAATATTTTCCTAAAAATAAAATAAAAATAAAAAATATATATTCGTTAATTTTATTAAATAAATTTAAATATTCTTAATTTTAGCAAAAATGAGTAAGTCAAAAACATATTTTAGGTAACATTTTCTTAAATTTCTTTTGGAGACTTTTTACTACGACAGTTTTTAATCTATTGTTTAGTTTTCAAACTATTGTGTAGTTGTATGGGGTCTTAATAAAGAGTGAGATTCTATAAGAATTAATAGTTTGTGTAGAAAAAATATATTTAAAAATTTTACAGTATCAATAAATTTTTTATCGTCCCTAATTCGTGATTCATTTACGACCGACCGTTAAATAATTTTCAAACGGGGAGAAAGTTTGCGAATTTGGGCGGATGCGCCGGTGCTTCATCCCCTCAAATCATTTCGGCCAATTTCCCCCGAAAACCCGCTTAATTACCGACCACCGTCAGATCGGACCGACCAATTTACACCCCAATTATTTTGCATCCCATCACCGCGGGCGGCGAACGGAACGCGACTCCGTGAGCGCGTCCCCCCCCCCAAGCGAAACAGAGCGAGATGCGATCCTGCAGGATGCAGCGGACGGCGGGGGCCGCGGGGGCGTCGCAAAAATGCATCGGATGTTATATATTTTTATGTGTTTTCCTTCGAAATAAACTTTTCGCGTGGTTTTTTTTCGGACGGGCCCGGGCGCAACGACGGGGGTGGCGTGCGCCACCCCGCGACGGCGTCGGGGCGGCGGAGGACGCCCCCTCTCGTCCCGCTTGCGCCCGGCGACGCCGGATGCGGGATATGCATTCGGCGTTCAGTAGGTGAGATTTTTTTTGTTTGTTGTGCATTGTTTTCGGGTTGCTGGGTGGATGTTTGGGGTTGCTCCAACATGGGGGTACAAATTAATATATTTTTAGGCAAAAACTTGTGTGTTAATGTTCATAAAATTATCTAAAATTCCCATTTAGTTTAACTAAAAACTATAATGAAGTTAAAGGGGTTGAAACACCGGCGCATCCACCACTTTTTAATATTTTTTTACTGTAAATGTATAAAATTAGACAGTTTCTGTAGATGTCAAGGCCATAATTAATAATTAATTGGAACGTTCCGTCGAAATAAACAGCTTAAGAATATTTGCGCATAAAATATACGACTTCGAAACTGGAATTAGGGGTTGAAAAACCCGGCGCATTCGCCATAAATCCGAAAGCCGGCTCAAACTCGAATAACAAACGTACAAATCATCGAGTTTCGACTGGAACACCCCCATAAATCGGTGCGTTCTCAATCGAGTTCGCATCAATTTTTACCACCCCCTCCGTGTCGTTCTTGTTTTCCGCCAAAATCAACCCGCGCGGGGGGGGGGGGAGTACGTGGGGTTGACAAGGAAACGTTTCGACGGGGATGAACGTCTGGGCGAATCCATCTCCATTGTCTGGCGCTAATCAAATGTGTAACACACGTTATCTTGTGTGAGTGTGTGTTTGTGTTAGCGTGTGCTTCACCCCCCGGCTGCCTTAAAAGGCGGCACAACGTACAATTGGCTGTTGCACACGTTTCATCCCCCGCGGGCCGTTACAAAGCGTTCTGTGTTGTGTGCGTTATTCGTGTCACGGGGAATGCAATAACTTGGCGTCCTGATTGACAACCCGTTTTCCTGGGGGGTTGGGGGGTGCTGTGTGTGTATGTGTGTGGAAACGAGGCGAAGGAAACAATTTACAGGAAACGCACACACACACACACACACGTATGCGAAATGGAAAAACGGCGATGTTACCGAAGGCCAAACGACCACCTTTGACTGACCGTAGTCGTTTCCTGTTCGCGTCGTTTGCGACCGTTCAATTAGCAATTTCACCGCGACGCACCCTAATTAGCTCATTACTTTGATCGCAATTAATTCATTCCACCGTCTTTTCCACACACACACACACAAACGCACACACGTTGTTTTTGTTTTTAAATATTTATCAACGCGTCGTCGCAAAGCTATACGGGTAATAATCCGCTTAGCGGCAATGAGGATGTAATTAATTGCGCCGTTTGTGTGCGATGGTGACGTTACGAGGGGTGAAAAACGATTTGGTCATGTCTAATTGTGGTTAATTAGCAAAAAAGTTACATATAGGTTGTTAATGTTGAGATGGATGCAAGAGGGAGTGGCCAAAGGTGCGCAGAAATCACTGCGCATCTAAGAGGTGTGTCCTCATTATCCTATCTTCACACTTTTATTGAGATTTTTGAGTTTAAAACTAAGAAATTTCATTATAATAAGAAATTAATAAATACACAACATGAATATATAATTTAATGACAGTTTTGAAGCTTTTGATGTTATGAAGTTCTCTAAAAATTTTCTCAGGAGTCATAAAAAATGTCTCCAACAAGGTTAACTTAAAATTACTGAAGTGTACATGTCTCGAATTAAATTTTGTTGAATAGAAAATAAAGTGTATAGAGTTTGTTATTGTTGAGAATTGATGCAATTTGTGTGCGATGGTAACGATACGAGGGGTGAAAAACGATTTGGTCATGTCTAATTGTGATTAATTAGCAAAAAAGTTACATATAGGTTGTTAATGTTGAGATGGGTGTGAGAATGAGTGGCCAAATGTGCGCAGAAATCACTGCGCATCTAAGAGGTGCGTCTTCATTATCCTATCTTCACACTTTTATTGAGATTTTTGAGTTTAAAACTAAGGAATTTCATTATAATAAGAAATTAATAAATACACAACATGAATATATAATTTAATGACAGTTTTGAAGCTTTTGATGTTATGAAGTTCTCTAAAAATTTTCTCAAGAGTCATAAAAAATGTCTCCAACAAGGTTAACTTAAAATTACTGAAGTGTACATGTCTCAAATTAAATTTTGTTGAATAGAAAATAAATTGTTTAGTCTGTTAATGTTGAGAATTGAAGCAGGAGAAAATGTCTAAATGTGCGCAGATTTTACTGCACATCCAATAGATGTGTCTTCATTGTCCTAATTTTAACATTGCCTCTCTCTTAATTTGTTTCATGAATTTAAAACATAGGAATTTCATTGTAATAATAAAATAATAAGTGAGTGAACAATTTAATGACAGATTTAAAGGTTTTGGAGTTATGAAATTCTATAAAAGTTGTCCCAAGTGTCATAAAAAATGTCTCCAAAAAGATTAACTTAAATTTTGTTGGATAAATAAATAAAATAAATTTTATAGAGTTTGTTAAAGTTGAGATTTGATTCAGGAGGGAGTGGCCAAATGTGCGCAGAACCTACTGCGCATTCTTCATTGCTCTAGTTTTAATTTGGCAAGATTTTTCATTTCCTTCATTGAGTTTATAATGAAGCGAACTTGAATTAACGAACACAAAAGTATAAGCATGAAGAGACAATTTAACAGCAAATGTAAAGTTTTAAATCCATTTAAAGTTATGAAGTTTTCTAAAAGTTCCAACAGACTTAAATAACAAGCGTCGCAAATAATCCGTTCAACAGGCTCCATCAAAAATCACCGATGGCAACCATTCGGCCCATTAGCCGTCCAAATCCCCCAAAATATTCAAATCGTGCACTCGAAATAAATAAAAGAAATGATGATAATAAGCCGTGAGAAACTCACTTTGCATACGCACAACATCCGATGTTTACACATCGAGCCATTAATAAGACTCCGGAATGACAACAGATCTGCATAAATATCGCCACTTAGGCCGCAATACTGAATCGGATCTACCTGAGGGGTGGGCACGCACCCCGCTCATTGTAACATCACACCGCAAAATAAGAAATTCGTCTTTTCATACCCATTGTCGCGTTGTTTTGATTGGGCGTGGCGGTTTACTCTGATTACCCCGTATACGCTATACATTATATTTTCGTCGGAGGCGATCGTGCGAAACGTCCCTGAATGGGCCTTTGTTGCGGCGTGAATCTATTTAGACACTCGTTATGTTGAGTAAGTAATGTTGGCGTCGAAACGGTGGAAGTTAACAAAGTTTGCCGCGACGAAGTTTCAGAAGGCGGGGGAGGGATTGGGGTGAGACCTTCTGCGCATTTAACTTTTAATTGCATTCGGTGCTAATTCGCAGCCGACCCACGTGGTCCTGACCACCTCAACAAACGACAACAAATTCCGTCGTGCCGCTCTCTCCCCGAGACGAGACGTGTCAACGAACGTCTCGCCCGACGGATTTGCCTTCCCCAATTAGCGGGACTTCCCCCACTCGACGTTCTCCCGAGTTTTCCCGCTAATCGTCTGCTGGTGCAGCTAGTTAATTTGGCGGGAACCGGCCACGTGGTCGTCCCCGACGGTGGTCGTCGTCGTCGTCGTCGGCCTGACCACCTCAACACCCTTCCGATTGCCGACGACTCCTGGCTAGGGGGGGTGGCGGTGGGGGGATTGGATGACGATGACGACTACGGCGACGGCGACGGCGTCGGGGGGGCCGGGAGGTGTTGTGCGGGCGAGGGGCGCCGCGACGTCGGGGACGGGTTCACGCGGGCACGAAAAAACGTCCCGATCCAACCCGCCCCCGAGCGAAGAAAAATGCAACGGAGCGCACATCTCCCCACCCCCGGCCGCACCGCCCGAACCAATCAATATGGAGTATTACTTGCAGGAGCTCGAAACTGCCTTCCGCGTATATGTACATATATTTTTTTTGCCCCCCAGTTTTTTTCCTACGCCTTGCCTCCGTTCCCGTTCGTGAACGTTGCCGCCGCCACCGCTGCCGCCGCCGCCGCCGCCGCTCTCCGAGGCTACGAGGAAATGCACTTTTTCTTTTTCTTATTCCGTAGGAGCATAACCTACTTCTTTCCTGGTGGAACGCGCGCAGTCCGCGACTTGCACTATATGCCGCAGGACAGCGGTGCATTCCTTCCGAACAACAATTCCTGCTTCTGTTGGTGGTCGGTGCGGAAAAAAATAATCGGTCTCGCGTACACACGTACGTACGTACGTTAAGTTTCGGGAGGCACGCGGCCGCACGGTACGCGACCCACGCCGTTAATTACTCCGGACCGCGGCCGTGACACGCGGCGTGTGCGATCCGCGGCCCTCCGCGGCAAACGGTGGTGCAAATTAACACGCGTCTTCCTCTCCGTCCGCGGCACGGGCACCCTCTCCGTGTGCCGCCGATCGTGCGAGCGCCCCGAGAGCGAAAGAGAGAGAGCGCAAGGGGGGGTCGGAGGAAACGGGCGAGAGAGACCCCTTCCAGGCCCGCGCTGATGTCTCATTAACGCGATGTTTAATTGTTTTTTTGCCGCGATTTGATTGGTGCGCGGCCGGCCAGTGTTTCAAATTTTCCAGCGCGAAAAACCATGTCGTCGCCGCGACGGGCGTCCGGCCGGGTGCCGGCACCGTGGAACACCTAACCCCCGGAAAAAAAACCCTCTGGAACCAAGACTACGTTCGGTTCGTTCCTCAGCGCCCCCAATCACCACTCCCGCAATGGGTTAGCCGACATTCTAAATAACACAGTCTTACCACCAAACAACAAATTATAAATAACAGTTCCTCAAAACATGTTCCTACTCGTATAAATCATATATTTTTTACCAAAATAACAACAACAACAACAACAACAACAAGTGTCTTTACCATCACCACCACCACCACCACCACCACTAAACCAAGAACCATAAGCAACAATGACGGCCATCAGGCCAATACCGGAGGCCCAGATGGACTCGAGTGACTCGAGCGATTCCTGTGCAACGGTCGGCAACAACAACGAGCCGACCGTGAGCCTGCACAAGCCCAGCTTCAAGTACAACGACTTTGTGAACAAGCTGGACAGCTACAACAACAACCAGCTATTGTTGCCGTCGCAGTTCTACAAAACGTTGCTGGCCAAGGCGGTGCTGCAGAGCAACGATGACAAGAGCAACGTGTACAAGAACATGTTCTTTCCCAAAGACCGCGACTTTGACCAGGTAAAACGGAATTGACGGCCGCCGCCGCCGCCGCTTTCGTGCAACTTTGCCTGGCAACAATTGGGAAGCTCATCCGTCGAATGTTTTTTGTTTTTTTTATGAAATGTTTAGGGAAAAATTTGCATGCGTTTATGTGTTGTGATTGTCCAAACACCCCGTCTCATTGATGATCCCCGACGTTTGTTCCAGAAGGCCTTCGGCTGGGACAGCGGCCAGACGGGTGGAAGTCCGTCGGGTCCCCAGACTGGGGGTGTGGGCGGCCAAGGCGCCCAGGGGCTGGTCCACTGGATGAGCGTTATGGCCGAGCACATGGATCCCACCGTGTCGCACTATATGGGCTGGAACCAAGAGGTAAGTTCAGTTTTTGTTTTTCTTTGGGGTTGAAGAGCTTCATCATCAGTTGAAACCAGGACGTAAGCTTTGTTTTTCTGAAACAGTGGAACTTTTTCGTCTAAAGCTCTTGAAAACTCTTAAAATGTATTAATTAAACACTTTATTAACATCTTATATATTTTGTGAGAAAATATTTTCTTCTCAAGCTCAGTAAAAATGATTACTGTTCCAGAAACATCAGAAATCATTTAAATTTTCATTATTAAAAGCATTACAATAAGTTTAGAATGAATACATTTGTAGATTGAGATCTCGTGATATTTCTTAGTAAAGGAGAAAAATAGACTTTCAATAACTTCTTCATCAATTAAAACGTGGTTTTAGGCATTGTTTTTTAGCAACGTTAAAATATTTTCTTCTTAAGCTCAGTAAAAATGATTACTGTTCCAAAAACATCAGAAACCACTTAAATTTTAATTATTAAGAGCATTACAATAAGTTTAGAATGGATACATTTGTAGATCAAGGTCTCGTGATATTTCTTGGTAAAGAAGGAGGAAGATAGACTTTCAATAGCTTCATCATCAATTAAAATGTGGTTTTAAGCAATGTTTTTTAGCAACGTTAAAATATTTTCTTCTCAAGCTCAGTAAAAATGATTACTGTTCCAAAAACATCAGAAACCACTTAAATTTTAATTATTAAGAGCATTACAATAAGTTTAGAATGGATACATTTGTAGATCAAGGTCTCGTGATATTTCTTGGTAAAGAAGGAGGAAGATAGACTTTCAATAGCTTCATCATCAATTAAAATGTGGTTTTAAGCAATGTTTTTTAGCAACGTTAAAATATTTTCTTCTCAAGCTCAGTAAAAATGATTACTGTTCCAAAAACATCAGAAACCACTTAAATTTTAATTATTAAGAGCATTACAATAAGTTTAGAATGGATACATTTGTAGATCAAGGTCTCGTGATATTTCTTGGTAAAGAAGGAGGAAGATAGACTTTCAATAGCTTCATCATCAATTAAAATGTGGTTTTAAGCAATGTTTTTTAGCAACGTTAAAATATTTTCTTCTCAAGCTCAGTAACAATGATTACTGTTCCAAAAACATCAGAAACCACTTAAATTTTAATCATTAAAAGCATTACAGTAAGTTTAGAATGGATACAGTTGTAGATTGAGGTCTCGTGATATTTCTTGATAAAGAAAGAGAGATAGAATTTCAATAGCTTCATCATTAATTAAAACGTGGTTTTAGGCAATGTTTTATAGCAATGTTAAAATATTTTCTTCTCAAGCTCAATAGATATGATTACCGTTTCAAAAACATTAGAAACCATTTAAGTTTTTCATCATTATGAGCTTTACTATAAGTTTAGAATGAATATATTTGCAGATTGAGGTCTTATGATATTTCTTGGTGAAGAGGAATAGCTTCTTCATCAATTAAGACACTTTTTTAATCCTTGTTTTAGAATAGAAATGAATACCATTCCAAAATAATTTAGCTGATGTTAAACAGTAAAAGTCATCTTTACGAATTTAGATTAAGAACTTATGATATCTGTTGGTGAGGAGGGAGGAAAGTAATCTTCCCATGTCTTCATCGTTAATTGTAACAGTGCCCTAAGCATTGCTTTTCAGTAGCGGTAACACCTTTCCTTGCCAAACTCAGAAGAAACGACTACCGTTCCAAAAACAATCTAAACCACTTAACCTCCAACAATCAGCACTGCAGCTAGCCGAGAATAACACGTTATTACATTAACACGATCATCGCCCAAAGTAAAAACTAATCAAATCGGGAGTCGTAGCCGGCCCGATGGATTGATAAAAACCAATTCCGACACCGTTTCTGATTTTGTAATCGTTCCGAAATCTGCCCACTCATCATCTACCTAACCATACGTGCCATTCCGTCGTTTTTTTCCATCGTTCTTCTCCCCCTTTCGCCGGTGCACACAGCTGATAATTGAATGGCCTTTTAATCGGTCTTAACGGTAGCTCATCTCGGGTCAAACGTCTCCTCTTGTTTTTTTTTCTTCGAGTTTTTTTTTCGGTCGACCGTCGTCGGTCCATTATTTCTTCTTTTCGGTTGCCGCGTCGATGGGTTAATTCAATTTCGCGTCAAAATATCGGTTTGACCGTTGTTAATTGTTTGTTTGGCTTTTTTTTTCCGGCGTTAATTGGACGCCGAGATGGAAGTCTTCATTTTCGTAGCTGGATTGGAAAAAACGAAAGTGCCGGCCCGGCCGGAAGATTCTCACAAAACGGCTAATTTATTTCGTGCCGATGAAATTATGCGTTCAGGAGAAAGGAAACGGGGGACGATAATCCGGGCCTCCTCATTGTCCGAAATCATATATCAAATGTCCGGATTTGGGCCGCAGTTTAACCCCAACTTGTTGATCATTATTCAAATTACGCCTAATTTGAATGCGGTGTGAATTTTTTTCGTCCGTCGGCATAATTTTTCCGGGGGATTAGCACTTTTTTTCCACTTGCCCGGAGCCGATCGAAACGTGCAATTTTCCGCATTAATCGATCGATTTGCATCTTCGATCAATCTCGTTGCTAATGACGTGTCAATCCGGGGGCCATGGGAATGTCGTGGGTTTTGCAAATTTTATGCAAAATCCGGGGGATTAGATGCCGAAGCGGCGGCCGCTGACAACGTATTTAACCCCATCGCACGACGGGGTGCGGGGTCGGTAAAAAAAAAGGGAAGGGTTTAACACGGTCATATTTACATAATCTGTCTATTATGTTATTGGATTTTTGGCCTGTGTTTTGGTTGCCGAACATTGTAATCGGGAATCGTCCCAATGGACTTGTTCGAGTGTTAAGTTTTTTGTCTTTAACTTTTTGCCTCTTTTTGGGGGCGACACGATTTCGGTTTGTTCGGATCGTTTTGCCGATGGTCGATGTTAATTTTTCACGCGATTCAAGTGTCAATCAATCGACGTGTAGTTGTAGGAACTTAACTAGCCTTCAATTTGATCTGATACAGATAGAAAGTCGATTGTTGCATCACATAACATGCACACAATTGTGGTGCATTGTGCGGGTTTTGTTGTCGTTAATTGACGCGAAAAATTGCGAATGCGGATCGCGTGTCAAAAACTGTTTTTTGGTACGTGTCCGCTTTTTGCAATCGGTCCAAATTTGAACGCGATATTACCTTTTCGATGTTGTTTATTACGGTTTTCGATTGAGAGATATTAATTCTGTTTAAGCATGTCATGAATATTTAAGTGTTACTGATCGTATGTAAAAACAATAAATTGATAGATAAAGAAACTTTATTAACAATTCAAATTGTTTGAATTTGTAAGTGTTTTTTCAATTAGAATAGAAACTCTTTGATTGGGGAAAGAAATTATTCTAGTTTAAGTAGGCTTAATAACAATTAACGATTATAAATTAACAGATTCATATAAAATAGTTTTATTAAACATTTTAATTAGATATATACTTGTTAAACAAATTTATTCTAGTTAAATTATCAATGCCTAGGTAATAATTATAAATTGACAGATGCTTGAGAAATATTAATTTATAACTTTTGCTAATCTTCTTTTATAATTTTACCCATTTTTTAAATCATTTAATTGTTGAAAACTGTATTTTAATTATAAAATGATTATAAATTGACAGAGACATAAAAAATACATTATTTAAATGTTTGAAAAATATTATAAATTGACAGAAGGACAAAAAATACTTTAGCAACAACTATCAATTCTAATAATATTGTACTTTTAAAATTTTAGTCACTTAAGGATCTTTTATGGTTGAAGAAATTTATTTTAATTAAACTCTTCAATATCCAGACTATTTTGAATAAAAATTATATATTGACAGATGCTTGAAGAATATTTTTCTTTGAACTTTGAAATTATGCATATTTTCGAAATCATATGATTTTTAAAAATATATGTTCTAATAAAACTGATTATAAATTGACAGATATAAAAAAATCTTTATCAACCATTATTAATTCTAATAATATTATACTTTAAAATTTTACATACTTAAGTATCTTTTGTGGTTGAAGAAATTTCTTTTAATTAAACTCTTCAATATCCATACTATTTTGAATAAAAATTATAAATTGACAGATGCTTGAAGAATATTTTTCTACACATATGATTTTTAAAAATATATGTTTTAATAAAATTGATTATAAATTGACAGATATAAAAAAATTCTTTATCAACAATTATTAATTCTAATAATATTGTACTTTTAAAATTTTACATACTTAAGGATCTTTTATGGTTGAAGAAATTTATTTTAATTAAACTCTTCAATATCCACATTATTTTGAATAAAAATTATAAATTGACAGATGCGTGAAGAATTTTTTTCTACAAGTTTTATTATATTCACTTTGAAATTTTACATATTTTCGAAATCATTTGGTTTTTAAAAATATATGTTCTAATTAAATGACTATAAATTGACAGATATAAAAAATACTTTACCAACTATTATCAATTCTTATAATATTGAAATTTTTAAAATTTTACATACTTAAGAAAGTTTTGTGGTTGAATAAATAATATCCGGATTATTTTGAATGAAAATTATAAATTGACAGACACAATATTCTTCTAAAAGTCGAACAATTTTATTATATTTTTCTTAAAATTTTATATATTTTTGAAGAGAATGTTTTGATGGAATGGAATGATGATAAATTGTCAAAAACTACATTTTAAATTTATTTCCTTTAGAAACTTTCCAGATGTCATACAAATTTATAAGAATTATTAATTCTTTAGCCAAATGAGCGTGAGTAATATTTATAAATTGGGAGATGCATAAAAAAATAATGATTTCATTATTCAGTCTAACTATATCTACATTAAAACTTTGCTTATTCAATAAATTGTTGTTGAAAAACTTGCTCAATCTAAACTTAACATAAAAAATTAATTGCAATTATAGGCAAATTCATTAGATTTTTTTTAGTAGATAAAAATAATTGTTTATTAATAATTCCTACATATTTATTTCTAGTTGAGATAATTTTATATATTTAGTAATTTTTTGAATTGTGAAAAAAATCGATCTAATTAAACTAATTAACATTGACTAATTGAAATATTTATATATATTTATAATAATTACAAATTGGCAGTAACAAATTTCAATAACAGTTAGAAATTCTAATTACATATATTTTTATATTTTATTTAAGTGAGAACAATCTCTTATAGCTGACATTTGAGTTAAAGCAATTGATTCAATTAAAAAAATCCTAATTTCGTTTGTCAAGATTCGTCCAAGTTGAGACACAAGCCGATAAATCGACGTTAACACTTTTTCTCAGCGAGAGCAGAAGTGAGTGGCAGATTACGGACCCGATTCCCAGAAACGGTCACATGTGGCACACACAAGTGGACCAGAAAAATATTAATTCATTCGGTTATCGTTTGCTGGTTGGTTTTTTTACAACGAGTCCGAACGCATTTGGAACACGTCGGGTGGTTTCAAGTGCACCCAACAAGTGTTAGGTTGTTAATTAAAAAAATATGTTCTGGTTTTTTTTACGCGGGGTCTTTTTTGCCTGGCCGATTGATGGCCGGCGTTTATTTGGCTGAAAAATTGTTATTAATTTTGTCCCCCACCCAGTTTTGACAGCCACCAACGGGAGTGTTGAGAAAACTTGTCTTGATGATGATCTTTAATTAATTCTTTTTTAAAATTGTTTCTATTTTTTTGTTTGTTCTTTAGTGAATGTACCAAAAGTTGTTAAAACTATTGTTCAATTTTTCCAATTTTCTTCATAATTTTTATTGAATACTAATATATATACCAAAAGTTATTAAAACTAGTAAAATTTATTAGTAAATAATTTAATAACTTTTAAATTTAATAATTTGAACAGTTTGGTTTCTTTGTTTATTCTTCATTTGGATATTGTTCAAATTTTAACAACTTTTTTAGAATATTTTTTCTCTAAATTTACTAAAAAATAATTGGTATATTTATATTAATGATGAATTGTTCAATTTTTTCAATTTTCTTCATAATTTATTTTAAATACTGTATTTATACCAAAAGTTATTAAAACTAGTAAAATTTAATAGTAAATGATTTAGTAACTTTTAAATTTAATAATTTTGACAATTTGGTTTATTTGTTTATTCTTCGTTTGGTTATTGTTCAAATTTTAACAA
The DNA here is from genome assembly GCF_024364675.1 of Aethina tumida. Lineage (NCBI taxonomy): Eukaryota > Metazoa > Arthropoda > Insecta > Coleoptera > Nitidulidae > Aethina > Aethina tumida. The sequence continues at coordinate 14,369,392 of NC_065440.1, read as the reverse complement.
CTTTTTTAGAATATTTTTTCTCTAAATTTACTAAAAATAATTAGTATATTTTTATTAATGATGAATTGTTCATTTTTTTCAATTTTCTTTATAATTTATTTTAAATACTAGTATTTATACCAAAAGTAATTAAAACTAGTAAAATTTAATAGTAAATGATTTAGTAACTTTTAAATTTAATAATTTTATCAGTTTGGTTTATTTGTTTATTCTTCATTTGGATATTGTTCAAATTTTAACAACTTTTTTAGAATATTTTTTCTCTAAATTTACTAAAAAATAATTAGTATATTTATATTAATGATGAATTCTTCAATTTTTTCAATTTTCTTCATAATTTATTTTAAATACTGTATTTATACCAAAAGTAATTAAAACTAGTAAAATTTAATAGTAAATGATTTAGTAATTTTTAAATTTAATAATTTTGACAATTTGGTTTATTTGTTTATTCTTCATTTGGTTATTGTTCAAATTTTAACAACTTTTTTAGAATATTTTTTCTCTAAATTTACTAAAAATAATTAGTATATTTTTATTAATGATGAATTGTTCATTTTTTTCAATTTTCTTCATAATTTATTTTAAATACTAGTATTTATACCAAAAGTAATTAAAACTAGTAAAATTTAATAGTAAATGATTTAGTAACTTTTAAATTTAATAATTTTATCAGTTTGGTTTATTTGTTTATTCTTTGTTTGGTTATTGTTCAAATTTTAACAACTTTTTTCGAATATTTTTTCTCTAAATTTATTAAAAAATAATTAGTATATTTATATTAATGATGAATTGTTCAATTTTTTCAATTTTCTTCATAATTTATTTTAAATACTGTATTTATACCAAAAGTTATTAAAACTAGTAAAATTTAATAGTAAATGATTTAGTAACTTTTAAATTTAATAATTTTGACAATTTGGTTTATTTGTTTATTCTTCGTTTGGTTATTGTTCAAATTTTAACAACTTTTTTAGAATATTTTTTCTCTAAATTTACTAAAAATAATTAGTATATTTTTATTAATGATGAATTGTTCAATTTTTCCACTTTTCTTCATAATTTATTTTAAATACTAGTATTTATACCAAAAGTTATTAAAACTAGTAAAATTTAATAGTAAATGATTTAGTAACTTTTAGATTTAATAATTTTGACAATTTGGTTTATTTGTTTATTCTTCGTTTGGTTATTGTTCAAATTTTAACAACTTTTTTAGAATATTTTTTCTCTAAATTTACTAAAAAATAATTAGTATATTTATATTAATGATGAATTGTTCAATTTTTTCAATTTTCTTCATAATTTATTTTAAATACTGTATTTATACCAAAAGTTATTAAAACTAGTAAAATTTAATAGTAAATGATTTAGTAACTTTTAAATTTAATAATTTTGACAATTTGGTTTATTTGTTTATTCTTCGTTTGGTTATTGTTCAAATTTTAACAACTTTTTTAGAATATTTTTTCTCTAAATTTACTAAAAATAATTAGTATATTTTTATTAATGATGAATTGTTCAATTTTTCCACTTTTCTTCATAATTTATTTTAAATACTAGTATTTATACCAAAAGTTATTAAAACTAGTAAAATTTAATAGTAAATGATTTAGTAACTTTTAAATTTAATAATTTTGACAATTTGGTTTATTTGTTTATTCTTCATTTGGTTATTGTTCAAATTTTAACAACTTTTTTAGAATATTTTTTCTCTAAATTTACTAAAAATAATTAGTATATTTTTATTAATGATGAATTGTTCATTTTTTTCAATTTTCTTCATAATTTATTTTAAATACTAGTATTTATACCAAAAGTAATTAAAACTAGTAAAATTTAATAGTAAATGATTTAGTAACTTTTAAATTTAATAATTTTGACAATTTGGTTTATTTGTTTATTCTTCATTTGGTTATTGTTCAAATTTTAACAACTTTTTTAGAATATTTTTTCTCTAAATTTACTAAAAATAATTAGTATATTTTTATTAATGATGAATTGTTCATTTTTTTCAATTTTCTTCATAATTTATTTTAAATACTAGTATTTATACCAAAAGTAATTAAAACTAGTAAAATTTAATAGTAAATGATTTAGTAACTTTTAAATTTAATAATTTTGACAATTTGGTTTATTTGTTTATTCTTCGTTTGGTTATTGTTCAAATTTTAACAACTTTTTTCGAATATTTTTTCTCTAAATTTATTAAAAAATAATTAGTATATTTATATTAATGATGAATTGTTCAATTTTTTCAATTTTCTTCATAATTTATTTTAAATACTGTATTTATACCAAAAGTTATTAAAACTAGTAAAATTTAATAGTAAATGATTTAGTAACTTTTAAATTTAATAATTTTGACAATTTGGTTTATTTGTTTATTCTTCGTTTGGTTATTGTTCAAATTTTAACAACTTTTTTAGAATATTTTTTCTCTAAATTTACTAAAAATAATTAGTATATTTTTATTAATGATGAATTGTTCAATTTTTCCACTTTTCTTCATAATTTATTTTAAATACTAGTATTTATACCAAAAGTTATTAAAACTAGTAAAATTTAATAGTAAATGATTTAGTAACTTTTAGATTTAATAATTTTGACAATTTGGTTTATTTGTTTATTCTTCGTTTGGTTATTGTTCAAATTTTAACAACTTTTTTAGAATATTTTTTCTCTAAATTTACTAAAAAATAATTAGTATATTTATATTAATGATGAATTGTTCAATTTTTTCAATTTTCTTCATAATTTATTTTAAATACTGTATTTATACCAAAAGTTATTAAAACTAGTAAAATTTAATAGTAAATGATTTAGTAACTTTTAAATTTAATAATTTTGACAATTTGGTTTATTTGTTTATTCTTCGTTTGGTTATTGTTCAAATTTTAACAACTTTTTTAGAATATTTTTTCTCTAAATTTACTAAAAATAATTAGTATATTTTTATTAATGATGAATTGTTCAATTTTTCCACTTTTCTTCATAATTTATTTTAAATACTAGTATTTATACCAAAAGTTATTAAAACTAGTAAAATTTAATAGTAAATGATTTAGTAACTTTTAAATTTAATAATTTTGACAATTTGGTTTATTTGTTTATTCTTCATTTGGTTATTGTTCAAATTTTAACAACTTTTTTAGAATATTTTTTCTCTAAATTTACTAAAAATAATTAGTATATTTTTATTAATGATGAATTGTTCATTTTTTTCAATTTTCTTCATAATTTATTTTAAATACTAGTATTTATACCAAAAGTAATTAAAACTAGTAAAATTTAATAGTAAATGATTTAGTAACTTTTAAATTTAATAATTTTGACAATTTGGTTTATTTGTTTATTCTTCATTTGGTTATTGTTCAAATTTTAACAACTTTTTTAGAATATTTTTTCTCTAAATTTACTAAAAATAATTAGTATATTTTTATTAATGATGAATTGTTCATTTTTTTCAATTTTCTTCATAATTTATTTTAAATACTAGTATTTATACCAAAAGTAATTAAAACTAGTAAAATTTAATAGTAAATGATTTAGTAACTTTTAAATTTAATAATTTTGACAATTTGGTTTATTTGTTTATTCTTCGTTTGGTTATTGTTCAAATTTTAACAACTTTTTTCGAATATTTTTTCTCTAAATTTATTAAAAAATAATTAGTATATTTATATTAATGATGAATTGTTCAATTTTTTCAATTTTCTTCATAATTTATTTTAAATACTGTATTTATACCAAAAGTTATTAAAACTAGTAAAATTTAATAGTAAATGATTTAGTAACTTTTAAATTTAATAATTTTGACAATTTGGTTTATTTGTTTATTCTTCGTTTGGTTATTGTTCAAATTTTAACAACTTTTTTAGAATATTTTTTCTCTAAATTTACTAAAAATAATTAGTATATTTTTATTAATGATGAATTGTTCAATTTTTCCACTTTTCTTCATAATTTATTTTAAATACTAGTATTTATACCAAAAGTTATTAAAACTAGTAAAATTTAATAGTAAATGATTTAGTAACTTTTAAATTTAATAATTTTGACAATTTGGTTTATTTGTTTATTCTTCATTTGGTTATTGTTCAAATTTTAACAACTTTTTTAGAATATTTTTTCTCTAAATTTACTAAAAATAATTAGTATATTTTTATTAATGATGAATTGTTCATTTTTTTCAATTTTCTTCATAATTTATTTTAAATACTAGTATTTATACCAAAAGTAATTAAAACTAGTAAAATTTAATAGTAAATGATTTAGTAACTTTTAAATTTAATAATTTTGACAATTTGGTTTATTTGTTTATTCTTCGTTTGGTTATTGTTCAAATTTTAACAACTTTTTTAGAATATTTTTTTTTCTAAATTTACTAAAAAATAATTAATATAAATTTATTATTGATGAATTTTTCAATTTTTCCCATTTTCTTCATAATTTTTTTTAAATACTAGTATTTATACCAAAAGTTATTGAAACTATTAAAATTTAATGGTAAATGATTTAGTATCTTCTAAATTTATAATTTGAACAGTTTGGTTTATTTGTCTATTCTTCGTTTGGTTATTGTTCAAATTTTAACAAATTATCTCGAATATTTTTTCTCCAAAATTACTAAAAAATAATTAGTATAAATTTATTAGTAATGAATTGTTCAATTTTTCCAATTTTCTTAATAATTTATTTTAAATACTAGTATTTATACCAAAAGTTATTAAAACTAATAAAATTTAATAATTTTAACACTGAGGTGTGTTTACTCTTGTTTTTGATATTATTCAAAGTTTTTCTGAATATTTTTCTCAAAAATTAATTAAAAAATAAATTAAAATTAATAAATACTAGCATACATATTAGAAGTTATTAAAACTAATAAAATTTAATAGTAAATAATTTAATAACTTTTAAATTCAAATATTTTAACAGTGTTGTTTATTTGTTTAATCGAATTTTTCTGAATATTTTTTCTCTAGAATTAATTAAAAATCATTACAAAATTAATAAATACTAGTATATTTAATAGTAAATAATTTAATAATTTTGAATTAAAATTAATTAAAACGTAGTTCGTTTTCTTGTTCATACTTGCTTATTAAATTATTAATAAAGTCGTTCCCCGAGCTAAGAACCGGGAGTGTTGAGTCAACTTGCAGCAGCGATACGATATCCGAAAGCTTTCAACAACAATAAAACACTCCAGAATCCAGATATTCATCTGGCTTTCATTAAAAAAAAAAAAAAGCCGTCCACTCCGTTCCCCGAATACCCCGTGCAACAATCGGGCGGAATTTTATCGAGGGTGAAAACTGCACCGTTCGATTTTTAATTCGCAATCAACCCCCCAGAATAATAACAATCAAACAAAAAAAAAACATCTGGATCTACGAAATTCGAATTAACATCGCTAAATTAAAACGGGCGCCAAAAAAAAAACCCGGAAAAAAACATCCCAACCGACCCCGACAACGATCGGGTTGTTTTTTTTTTTCGTACTATTCCGCCGTATGCAAATGGGGCGAGGCTCACCCCGCGGCGGCAAAAAACCGGATAAAAAATCGTCGAAAAAAAAAATAGTTGTGGAAGAAACGCATCCGAACCGTCCTTATTAATTCATGCGTGCACTTGTGCATTGTTTCCCCGGTTGTTTTTTTTTTATTAACACGAACGGTTAAGTCCCACCGAAAGGGTAGAGGCGCAGAGAAAACTTTGCATACACACACTAACACACTAATGAACGGTGGAGCGTCCTAATCCCTCCATTATGCCGGGGCGCTGCGTTTCTTTTAATGGACCGGTGAAAGAGCGTAAAAAAAAAGGGGTAAGTTGCGTACGGGGCTGTAATTACCCCCGAGGTGCGGTGCGATTCCTTCGCACGGATTTACTCTGGCCGTCCGGGGGCCAAGTGCGTTGTTGAGGGATGCGAGCGAGGCGACGGGGCCGATGCGCCCTAATGCGGCGTTTAACGATTATCGGGGCACGAATGCGTGCGTGCATGTTTTTAACAGTTAATTAGCGGCCGGCCGTTCAGCTGCTTTTCGCCCGTTAATGAAGTCGCACGCGTACCGACGAATCGGTTTTTATTCGGGGGGACGGTCGCGAAATGCGCGGGGAGCATGTGTTTTGGTTTGTTTTATTTTTTTTTTTTTCGTTGTTGTTGTTGATGAATTGTGTGGATTTTACTCATGATCGGGTGCAATTAAACTGTTTCACATCAATATTTAAAATTGGGGATATTCAACGAGGTTAATGTCGATTTGTAAATGATGCTGCATTTTGGCTATTGTTTTTTAATGTTGCACGTTTTATGGGATGATAAATAAATTAACACTTCTCTCATATTTATGCGGACGTTCGCGTTTTGTTTAATTTGATGAGACTATAAAAGGGAAAATTATTTTGTTTTATTTGGATTTATTGTTTCATTTTCGACAACATTTAAGTAAAATTAAAATAAGTTGTTTCGATCATTTTTATATACTAGAAATTATTAAGACTAGTAAACTTTAATAGTGAATAATTAAATACAATTGTATTTCAATTTTTATAGAATGAATTTTTTATTTTATCTTCTTTAGAATAGTGACTCAAACCCCACAAATAACTTAATTAACTTGTTTATTTTTGTAAGTTATTCTATATTTAATATTACCAACGAAAACTTATTAAAACTAACAAAACTCGGGAGTGATTTAATTCACTTTCTAATTTCTAGTATGGTTACTGAATATTATTAAAATTAGCAAAATTTATCTTCTTTAAAATTTACTAAATCCTCATAATAATTTAATTAATTTAAATGATTATTATACTGGATAAGTAGAATTACCAAAAATTATTAAAACTAGTAAAATTTTATAGTGAAAAATAGACTATAAAGTGTATAAAAAAATTAGTTATCTTCTTTATAATTTACTAAATCCCCATAAATAATTTAATTAACTTAAATGATTAATATACTGGATAAGTAAAAGTACCAAAAATTATTAAAACTAGTAAAATTTTATAGTGAAAAAATAGACTATAAATTATAAAAAAAAATTAGTTATCTAGTTTCTAGTTTACTAAATCCCCATTTAATTAACTTTTAACTAGGTAAATACTAGAAAAGTCACCAAAAATTATTAAAACAAGTAAAATTTAGCTAAAATAGCTTTTATTTAGTAGATTTTATTATTATTAAAATTTATATTATTTTTCAATATTTCTTCTTATTAAAACTAGTAAAACTAGTAAAATTTAATAGTGAAAAATTAAATAAAATTATTTAAAAGTGAAAATGTATTTTCTTGAAAATTTTTTAAATATCAATAGATAATTTAATTAATTTAAATGATTATGTTACTAGACAAGTAGAATACTCGTAAAATTTATTATAATAAACTATAAATTATATAAAAAATTGTCTTTTCTTCTTTCGATTAAATCAATCCACATAAATAATTTAATTAATAATTAATAATACGAGTAAAACTAGGAATGATTTAATTCAGTTTCTAATTTAATATTTAGTTTATAATTTTCTAGTCTCGCAAATACTAGTATAGTTACTAAATCTTATTAAAACTAGTAAAATTTAATGGTGAAAAATTAAATAAAATTTTAATATAATATTTATAAAAAAGTGAAAAATTATTATAATAAATTATAAATTATATAAAACACTGACTTTTCTTCCTTCTAATTTACTAAATCCCCATACCTAAATAATTTAATTAACTAGATAAATATTAGAGTAAACCAAAAATTATTAAAACGAGTAAAACTAGTTAATGATTTAAATCAGTTTCTAATTTAATATTTAGTTTATAATTTTCCAGTTTTATTTAAATTTTATCGAAAATACTAGTATAATTACTAGAAATTATTAAAACTAGTAAAATTTAATAATGAAAAATTAAATAATATTTTAATTTAATATTTATAAAATGTGAAAATATATCCTCTTTAGAATTTACTAAATCCCCATAAATAATTTAATTAATTTATACTAGATAAATACTAATAAATTATACCAAAAATATTTAGTTACTAAAAATTATTAAAACTTAAAGAGTAAAATTTAAGAGTAAAAAATTAAATAAAATTTTAATTTAATATTTATAAAAAGTTGAAATTTATCTTCTTACTAAAATTTAGTAAATCTCCATAAATAATTTAATTAATTTAAATTATTGAAACTAGTAAAAATTAATACCGAAAAATTATTATAATCAATTATATAAAAAAATTGTTTTATCTTCGAACTTACTAAATCCCCATAAATAATTAACTTATTAACTTATACTAAATAAATACTAGTAGAGTTACCAAAAATTTATATTCTTTTCATTATTTCTTCTTTAACTGTTATTAAAAAATAATACAAAATGATTAATAAATTTTTTAATTCAATATTTATTAATACTAGTATTGAAAATAGTAAAACTAATAAATGTCGAATAATTTACTTATTTCGTGTTGAATTATTTAAAAAATAATACAAAATTGTTGACATTTTGTGTTTCATTTAAAATTTAATTCACTTTTTAATCTCTTATTTATTAATACTAATATCAAAACTAATAAAATTTTTAATATTTATAAAATGTTTTTACTTTTTGGATCATAAGTTCCAATTTTCTTGTGTACAAGTATAATTGTTAAAAAATGATAATTTTATTAATTTATTTATTATTCATTTTTTTTTATTATAATTTTCCAATTTTCTTGATTTAATAATCTTAATAATTTTTAATTAAATTTTATTTAATTTTTTTAATATCTAGTGAATATTTTAATAAGTTTAAAATTTGAAAAATAAAAAATTTTAAATTTTAAATTACTTATTAATTAATAAGAAAATTATATCTGGTACAAAAAAAAAAAAATAAATCATAAATAATAATTAAAAATTAATTTTATTTTGAAGAAAACTAGATAAATAGATAGTAATATTTCTTTTTAAGTAACTTTTAAATTTTAATTATTAATTAATTAAAAATTCTTAATCAAAAGTTTCTACGTTACTGTAGTCACTGAAATGATTGTGCAGTTCTTCTTTTAATAAATTTTTGTGTGTTCTAGTTTAGTTATTTTATGCAGCCCTCCACCCTCTTAAAGTTTCGACCGCAACAAACTGTCGAAATGTCCACATCCATAAAATTCGCCTCCAATTACGGAACTGTGAGATCATCTCGCCGCATCCTAAAAATAGTCGCTCTGCAGTCGTTCCCGAAAAACGCATGTAACATTTTTACTCCGACGTGTTTTTTTTTTTTTTTTAGCGTTTCGTTTTTTTTTTTTCCAACTCCGTCGAGTATCATTATTTTAGGGTCCCCTAATGATGTCGGATATTTCTCCGGTCTGGTGTGGTGTGGGGGGGGGGGGCGCGGGGCGGCTCATCTCGAGGGCCACATGTGTTCGTTCGGCCGTTCGGTCACGTCGAGCGGCGCGGTGCGGGTGGAACGAACGAAAAGAAAAAAAAATACGTTCGCGACACAAAAAACCGAAACTAAGCCCGCCGAGCCTTAATGAGATGCGCGTTTAGGGGAGACAATTACCTTGTAGGTAAAAGTGAATTTTTCGGGGGCACTAATGACGCTTGCGGTGCGGAAGGATTCCGAAGGATGCGCCGTTCCCAAAGGGTTCGTCGGGATGCGAATGTTCGTATGCAAAAGAAGTCGGATTAAAAAACTGAATGACAAACCACTTTGTCTTGTGTTTTTTGGGTCGCTCGGCGGGGTGTCCACTCGCCGGTTTTTTTTTTTCCTTCTTTTTTCATCGAACGGAACGGAAAGGGGTGAATCTTCGGGTCATCGGTCTTTTTTACTTGTCGACCTTTGTTTTGGGACTTTTTGTCTACGGGGTTTTTGTGACGTTGTCGCATAATCGTCATCGGGGTCTTAATGGATGTCGTAAAACGTTTTTTAATCGATTTGCGATGATGAAGTCTTTTTTTTTGTCAATACATAACAACAGTTTTTTATCTAATTTTGTTTCAAAATTTCTAGAATTAATTATATTAAAAAAAATACACTTATTAATAAAATAATTAAAAGTTATGATATATACTATATATATATATATATATATATATATATATATATATATATATATATTATCCACTTAAAAAGAATTATTAGATATAATAAAATAGAATAAAATTTATAATTTATTTAAAATAATACAAAATATCCAATTTTTATATTTTGTTAATTTTTACATTATAAATTTTGGAATATAATATATAAAATAAATATTAATAAAAGAAAAAGAGAGAAACAAAAAAATTATCAAGTTTTCTAACATTTTCTTTGGTTTACTTCAAACGTATTAAAAATTAAGAACATTTATGTTAATTAATTTTTTATGTTATTTCGAATTTTTTAATATTATTATTCAATTTTTATTTAAATAGGATTATTAGATATATAAAATAGCATAACATTTGTTTAAAATAATACAAAATATCCATTTTTATATTTTGATGATTTTAAAATTATAAAATTTGGACTAATTTTTAAATTACTAATGTTTTAAAATTTTAAAACTAGCAAAATTTAATAATGAATAATTTATTTATATGTAATGTAAAATAAATATTATTTAAAGAAGAAGAAAAAATATCAAGTTTTCTGAGATTTTCTTTGGTTTACTTTAAATGTATTAAAAATTAATAAGATCTACATTAATTTTAATAAATTTCAATATATTTTTCTTTAAATTCATAAAAAATTATTAAATATTTAATAATATTAATTAATTTTTATGTTGTTTCGTATTTTTTAATATTGTTATTCAATTTTCATTTAAAAAAATTATTGGATATAATAAAATAGAATAAAAAATATTTAAAATACTACAAAATTTCAAATTTTTATATTTTGTTAATTTTAAAATTATAAAATTTGGACCAGTTTTTAAATTATTAATATTTTAAGTAGTAAATTTAATAATGAATAATTTATATAAAATAAATATATTAAAAGAAAAAGAAAGAAAAAAAAATGATCAAGTATTCTATGATTTTCTTTAGTTTACTTTAAATGTATTAAAAATTAAAAAAATCTACATAAATTTTAATAAATTTCAATATATTTGTCTTTATTTTTATTTAATTTAATAAAAAAATGTTAAATATTTAGTAAGGTTAATTAATTATTTTTATGTTGTTTCATATTTTTTAATATTATTATTTAACAAATTTTTATAAATTTGAAAATTGTGTTAAATATAAAAATTTTTAATACTTTTTTCCTAAGATTTAATTATAAATCTATGGAATGCTAAATAAATAGTATTAATATATTATATATAAAATAAATATAAAAATAATTTTATAAACTAAAAATAAATTTTACTATTTTCATAATATTCTTCTGAATATTTCTTCTTTTTAATATTTTTTATAAAATTTGAGCCAATTTAGTATTTATACAAAATTCTAATAAAATTAAGCTTTCCTTAATTTATTTTTTTATTTAATACATTCTAACATATTTTCTCTATTAATTAAAAATTTTAATTAGATATCAGGTACAAATGTTAATTTCAGCTTATTAGTTTTTTAATTCTTATTATTTTTGAAATTATAAAATTTGCGATAGTTTTTAATTTAGTTCACCAAATATTAATAAAAAATTATGTAATCATTAAAGTGATTGTGAAGTTTTAATAATTATTAAATACAAGATTAAGTGTTTCTTTTTAATTATTTTTTACAAAATCTTAATTAACGCTGTTTAATTAAAAAACTAATAGAGAAACTTATTAAAGAAATTTAATAGTTAAATTATAAGAGTAGTCTTTTTTAAAATTATGTTTATATGAACAATTTTTTTTCTTATTTTAATTGAGATATTTTTGACTCATATTTACTAAAATATTTTATTTTATTACAAATAAAATTTTTAAAAATTTTTTGTGGTTACCTAATTGTCTTTTATTTTTATATATTATATTTGAATATTCAATAATACTACATTGCTTATGAACATAAATAAAAAACTTAATTTATAAATAACAATGACTTCTATTATATTTACTTTTTTATTGTTTAATTAAGTTGGACAAATCCGTACACGAATTCAAACGAAAAAAAAAAGGTTCAGACAACCCATTGACACAGTACAAGTACCGGAATTTCACCGTCCGGGTCATCCAAAAAAAAATCACCAAAAAAAAGCTCCAACCGTCAAAAGCGCATACCGTTAAACAAAACCTAAAGCAAAAAAAAAAAAACACAAGCACAACAATTTGCATATCCAGTATCATTACGGCGGACTTTTTGTTCTCGGTTTAAACAAAAAAAATCCACCCTTTAATTTTGCCCCAACCCCTTCCCATTATCTTACCTGCGATTCTCACGGACGACGAACAATCGGAACGGCGGACTCATCTATCTTTCATTTGTCTAATAGTTAATAAGCATTTTTGTCACATCGAGCCCCCATTTGCATACACTGGGGTCGGTCCGTACCCCCTTTTTGCGCAACATGCAGATGAGCCATAGTCTTAGGAAGTCTTTAAGGCCTTAGGTTGCATTGTTTAACGGGCCGGTTTTTTGTGCGAGGAACTCTCACGGTCGCATGCAGAAAAAAGGATTCGCTAGCCCCGAAGTAATTTATCATCTTAATCCGTGGTGGATTTTTTTTTTTCATTCGAGCACTCGGTATGCAAATCTTGCAGAATGTTAATCGCCTTTGTCTTCGGGGCTTCGGTACTGGAGGAGTACCATCCCTTTGGTGGTGTTTGTGAAGAAGTTGTCTTTGTTCCTTTTTAGTTTTTGAGGGATGCAAATTTTGAGCAAATTAGTGCCTAGGATTTTGGGGGATTCATATGCAAAACTTGCAGAATATTAATCTACTTTGTCTTCATGGATTTAGTCCTGAAAGAGCCTTTTCCTTTGGTGGTGATTAGAAACTGTTTGAAGTGAAGAACTGAAGAAGTTGATTAAAATGTTTGTTCTTTTATTTTATTGATGAAAAGTAAATTCTGAACAAAGAAGTACTTCGAATATTCTTAACATGTCGAGGATTTATATTTAAAACTTACAGAATATAAATCACCTTTGTCTTCCTGAATTTGCTCCTGAATGAGCCTTTTCCTTTGATGATGATTAGAAACTGTTTGAAGTAAAGAACTGGAGATGTTGATTAAATGGTTTGCTCTTTTATTTTATTGATGAAAAGTAAATTCTGAACAAAGAAGTACTTTAAATATTCTTAACATATTGAGGATTTATCTTCAAAACTTACAGAATATAAATCACCTTTGTCTTCCTGAATTTGCTCCTGAAAGAGCCTTTTCCTTTGATGGTGATTAGAAACTGTTTGAAGTGAAGAACTAAAGATGTTGATTAAAATGTTTGTTCTTTTATTTTATTGATGAGAAGTAAATTCTGAACAAAGAAGTACTTTAAATATTCTTAACATATCGAGGATTTATATTCAAAACTTACAGAATATAAATCACCTTTGTCTTCCTGAATTTGCTCCTGAAAGAGCCCTTTCCTTTGGTGGTGATTAAAAACTGTTTGAAGTGAAGAACTGAAGATGTTGATTAAAATGTTTGTTCTTTTATTTTATTGTTGAAAAGTAAATTCTGAACAAAGAAGTACTTTAAATATTCTTAACATGTCGAGGGTTTATATTCAAAACTTACAGAATATAAATCACCTTTGTCTTCCTGAAAGAGCCTTTTCCTTTGGTGGTGATTAGAAACTGTTTGAAGTGAAGAACTGAAGATGTTGATTAAAATGTTTGTCCTTTTATTTAATTGATGAAAAGTAAATTTTGAACAAAGAAGTACTTTAAATATTCTTAACATATCGAGGATTTATATTCAAAACTTACAGAATATAAATCACCTTTGTCTTCCTGAATTTGCTCCTGAAAGAACCCTTTCCTTTGGTGGTGATGAGAAACTGTTTGAAGTGAAGAACTGAAGATGTTGATTAAAATGTTTGTTCTTTTATTTTATTATTGAAAAGTAAATTCTGAACAAAGAAGTACTTTAAATATTCTTAACATGTCGAAGATTTATATTCAAAACTTACAGAATATAAATCACCTTTGTCTTCCTGAATTTGTTCCTGAAAGAGCCTTTTCCTTTGGTGGCGATTAGAAACTGTTTGAAGTGAACAACTGAAGAAGTTGATTAAAATGTTTGTTCTTTTATTTTATTGATGAAAAGTAAATTCTGAACAAAGAAGTACTTTAAATATTCTTAACATGTCGAGGATTTATATTCAAAACTTACAGAATATAAATCACCTTTGTCTTCCTGAATTTGCTCCTGAAAGAGCCTTTTCCTTTGGTGGTGATTAGAAACTGTTTGAAGTAATGAACTGAAGATGTTGATTAAATGGTTTGCTCTTTTATTTTATTGCTGAAAAGTAAATTCTGAACAAAGAAGTACTTTAAATATTCTTAACATGTCGTGGATTTATATACAAAACTTACAGAATATAAATCACCTTTGTCTTCCTGAATTTGTTCCTGAAAGAGCCTTTTCCTTTGGTGGTGATGAGAAACTGTTTGAAGTGAAAAACTGAAGATGTTGATTAAAATGTTTGTTCTTTTATTTTATTGATAAGAAGTAAATTCTGAACAAAGAAGTACTTTAAATATTCTTAACATATCGAGGATTTATATTCAAAACTTACAGAAATAAATCACCTTTGTCTTCCTGAATTTGTTCCTGAAAGAGCCTTTTCCTTTGGTGGTGATGAGAAACTGTTTGAAGTGAAAAACTGAAGATGTTGATTAAAATGTTTGTTCTTTTATTTTATTGATAAGAAGTAAATTCTGAACAAAGAAGTACTTTAAATATTCTTAACATATCGAGGATTTATATTCAAAACTTACAGAAATAAATCACCTTTGTCTTCCTGAATTTGTTCCTGAAAGAGCCTTTTCCTTTGGTGGTGATGAGAAACTGTTTGAAGTGAAAAACTGAAGATGTTGATTAAAATTTTTGTTCTTTTATTTTATTGATAAGAAGTAAATTCTGAACAAAGAAGTACTTTAAATATTCTTAACATATCGAGGATTTATATTCAAAACTTACAGAAATAAATCACCTTTGTCTTCCTGAATTTGCTCCTGAAAGAGCCCTTTCCTTTGGTGGTGATTAGAAACTGTTTGAAGTGAAGAACTGAAGATGTTGATTAAAATGTTTGTTCTTTTATTTTATTGATGAAAAGTAAATTCTGAACAAAGAAGTACTTTAAATATTCTTAACATATCGAGGATTTATATTCAAAACTTACAGAAATAAATCACCTTTGTCTTCCTGAATTTGCTCCTGAAAGAGCCCTTTCCTTTGGTGGTGATTAGAAACTGTTTGAAGTGAAGAACTGAAGATGTTGATTAAAATGTTTGTTCTTTTATTTTATTGATGAAAAGTAAATTCTGAACAAAGAAGTACTTTAAATATTCTTAACATGTCGTGGATTTATATACAAAACTTACAGAATATAAATCACCTTTGTCTTCCTGAATTTGCTCCTGAAAGAGCCTTTTCCTTTGGTGGTGATGAGAAACTGTTTGAAGTGAAGAACTGAAGATGTTGATTAAAATGTTTGTTCTTTTATTTTATTGATGAAAAGTAAATTCTGAATAAAGAAGTACTATAAATATTCTTAACATGTCGAGGATTTATATTCATAACTTACAGAATATAAATCACATTTGTTTTCCTGGATTTGCTCCAGAAAGAGCTTTTTCCTTTGGTGGTGATTAGAAAGTGTTTGAAGTGAAGAACTGTAGAAGCTTTGTCTTTCAGGATTTGCTCCTGAAAGAACTTTTTCCTTTGGTGATAATTAGAAGCTATTTGAGGCGAAGAACTTTTGAAGTTAATTGAAATGTTTGTTTTTTTATTTTAATTTCGAGGATTCATAGCTTCTGTTAATGAAAAATTCATCAGATACAAACGACTTAATAAAAGTACTAACTGCAACTAACCCAAGGAAAAAATCCTACCCACAGTTTTTCTTAATCCAAATCACTTAAAGAGACAAAAACTGTTGGCACAGATAAAAAAAGTAATTTGCATACCATAACCCAGAGATTCACCTCGGGGGTAACTTTTTAACTACTCTAATCGTCGGCTGCCGTTTTTTTATTACCCATTCCTCCGTGCCAGGCCAAGAACAAACAAGACCGTGAGATAATATTTAAAAAAAATTAAACAATACCTGCATTCAGGTTAAGACTATGACCGAAATTTGCATACGCACTCTTTAACCGTACACACATATACCGGTTACGTACGAAAACAGAGGGATGTTCCGGCACGTAGCCGTGTCCGCCGCGGAAAAGGGGGTACGTCCTGGCCCGGGTATGCAAATCGTTTTTTGAAGAGGGTCGGCGCGTTGTTTTGGATGCCGTTTATTCTGGCACAATTGCGAACTTGTTCTGGAATTGCGTGGCTCTATTGCTGGGATGCGACACGACTGCGGGGAAACTTTCGATGAGATCGGGATAATGGACCAGTTTTCCTGGTGGTGCGACAACGTTATGTGAATTTGAACTTTTCTCGTTCGATTCGGGCGTCGTTTACGTATTCAGGAAACTCTGATTGGTTTAATTTATTGGTACAAATTGATCGTGCAGCAGTAATATTATTATTAGAGCTGCAAGGGGGTGTAAAAAAGTGCGGTGTAATTCGATACAAAACACAATTAATTTCAATAATAAAACCATTATACAATCATAAGTGTATCAATCACCGATCAATGGATCGGATTCCTTAAATCTATTATTAAATCGGTATCGGGAAGAATGGGACGCACGCTCCCTTGAAAATGGAGGGTTACCTTTATCTCGTACCCTTTTTCATCCCTTTCGATTTGCAGATTGATAGATTAGGCATTGTAATTCTATAATAAAAATATAATTTCGTACGATATTATTGTTAACGTACGGAATCAATATTTTTCATTCTTTAGTTTTGATCCTTAGTATTTATAGATTTATTTTTTATTAATTGATTTATATATTTACCCATATTTGATTTTTTATAAATTTTTCTGTTTCTTTTTTTTACTCATTTTTTAATTTGAATTATGTGTTTTGGTTAATTAAGTTTTATGCATTGTTTTATCAAATTTATAAAAAATATAAGTTATTATTTATTTATTTATTATATTTATTTTTTTTTTGAATTTTTTAATTATCATCTTTTATATTATTTTTCTTTTAATTATTATCTATATTTAATTATTTATCATTAATAAAAATTAATAATTTTGTTTTTTCGTTTTTTTTTATCATTTTTTCCATTTTTTAATTTGAATTTTGTGTTTTGATTATATAAATTTTAAGCATTATTTTATCAAATTTATAATAAATTATGTTTTTTATTAAATGTGACATTAAAATATTTAATTATTCAATAAATTTGAAATTACTTAATTTGTATGATTATTTTTTTTAATAAATTTGTATTTTTTAATGATAAATATAAATTTCCAGATTTTTTTTATTTTTATATATTTTACTATATGTCCTGTTAGAAGAATAATTCACATTTCTTTTAAATTTTTACATTATGATTTTTGTATTAATTATTATTAATAAATTTATTAATCATTTATTATTGATTTTATTAATTTTTTTAGATATTTTTAATTTTTTTAAATAATTTTTCTATTTTTTTAATTTGAATGTTGTGTTTAATTAAATTTTAAGCATTATTTTGTAAAATTTATAAAAAATATATAACTTTTCTTCTTTGTTTTCTATTAAATTTAACAATAAAATATTGAATTGTTCAATAAATTTGAAATTATTTAATTTATATGAATAATTTTTTTAATAAATTTGTATATTTTCTAATTATAAATATAAATTTTCAGATTTTTTTTATTTTTTAGTATTGTAATGTAATTGTCTCCAAAATTGGATGATATGTGAAACCTATATTTAAATAAATATATAATAAAAATTTTTAATTTGTTAATTATTCAATAAATATGAGCTTATTGAATTTTTATATATTTTATTTTACTTTTCATAATATTTAATTTTTTTTATTATTGATATTTGTAAGTTTTTTATAATTGTTATTTAAAATGTTTAAATAAATATTTTCAGGTTTTAAATTTATAGTTAATAATTAATTAATTAATTAATTTGGAGAAATTAAAGTCAAAATTAAATGTTTATAATGTTATGCAAATGACGTTGACGATTATTTAAATAAACTTTTTTTACACTTAAAGTAATTAAAATTTACTGTCCTTTGGTGGAATATTAAAAATTTCAATTTTAATATTCATTAAATACAATACAACATAAAGTTTTTAGCGATGATTGTTGTTACTTCTTGTATTTTCTAAGTTTAATTTTTAGTTAATTTTAATATTACTTTGCTAATACTTTGTTTTATTTTAAGCAAACATTAAATTCTATTCTCTTATAATTATTTAATTAACGAACAACTTGTTTTATTATTCGTTGTTTTTAATTTTTTTCATAAATTTCATTAGCTTCTTGTTAACTTTAATTTAAAGTTTATGCCTTTTCATTCCAAATATTAAATAATAAATATAAATAACGGACGTATTTCTTTATTATCCATTCTGTAAAATGTAATTTTTATCAATAACTTTCTTTATTACACACAATAAGTATTTATTTTTTTAGTTTTTAAACATTATTATTAGCCTTCTTATTAGCTTAAATTTTATGTATTTTCTTTGAATATATTGAATAAAAATAATAATTAATTAGCTATAGTTTTTTTAAATTTAATTTTATTATTATAATTATATTTTAATTATCAAGTTGTCTTTGTTAATTATCCTTAAAAATAAATGTAATAATATTAATTTTATTTAAAATTTAAAATATTTTGTTTTATTTTCATTCATTATACAATTTTCTTATCTTAATTGGTTAATTAACGAATGATTCATAATATTATTCACTTTTTTTTATTTTTTATAGATTTTTAATTGATTCTTGGTTGCAGTATTAAATTCTATAAATAAATACGTACATATATCAATATTTAAATATTTAACCCCATTTGAAATTTTACTACTTTTAATTATATAAAATAAAACACAAAAATTGAAAAAAATATATATATATTTCGACATTTCAATCTAAATATTATGTATTTTAATGGAGAAATAATAATTTAATAAATTAGAAATAATATTAATAATTAATTTCATATTTTTTTCTTATATATTTTAAAATTAACAATTAATTTGATTATTAAAATATAACTTTTTATTGCCTTCTTTATCATAGAACCTACTTCAAATATTTTTTTTTATATTTATGAGTTCTGTATATTCTGTCTTATATTTTTTATATTAATTAAATGTTCAATTTTATACTTCTTTAATTCTTAGTTTAAAAATTAAATTTTCTATACAAATACAACAATATTTAAATTATTCAACCTATTTAAAATTTTACTACTCTTAATTAGATAAAAATAAATTACAAAAATTGAAAAGAAAAATGTATTTCATTATTTTTTTCTCATTTTAATCCAATTTTTATATATTTTCGTTGAGAAATATTAAATTAATAAATTTAGAAATTTCTTCAATTAATCAATTTTTTTTTATATTTATAAATGTTGTTTGTTTTTTTTATATTTTTTATGTTAATTAAATATTTATTTTAAAAAATTCTTAAGTTTTTAAATAAATATGTATATTTTAATATAAAAATATTCTTCATTAGAATTTTTCATTTTCATTTTAAATTTTATGTATTTATCGTTATTATTATTATACTATTATTCATTATTTAATATTAATTAATAATATATTATTTTGTAATGTGGTTCAAAATAAGTTTATAATTTTATATGATTTTTTCCTGTATTACAGTTATAAAATCTAAAAATTCTGAATATATTTTTTGGAATCTTTAATTAATTAATTAACTTAACTAATTCTTATTTATTATGTTAGTTACATATTTATACATTAATTTCTTTTCAGAACATTCTTATTAGTCTAATATGTCTTTAATTATATTTTTTATTCATTTAAGGAAATTAGGGATTTAAAAGAAAAATTGAATTTAATTAATTATATATTTTTTATTTCTATCACTACAAACAAAAATACGTGTAAAATACAAGTAGGATGGGTAATATATTAAATTTCAGTTGATAACCCGACCGTGCCACGAATATCTGGCCGGCAAAAAAATAACGCCGGATCATCCGTTCGGATCGACCGGCACCCCAAAAATAATATATAGTTCACCGTGTCCTACCCCAAAAATCGATCGGCCCGCACCGGCGGCCTCGTCGCCGACCGTCGGCGGCGTCGTCGCCTCTCGCCTGCTCCTCGTCTACGTCGTCGTCGTCGTGTCCTCCGCCGCCGTCCTAGCAAAACGACTCGGGGCGTCGGGCAGGTCGCGGTCGTCGTCGTCGCCGTCGTCTCCGTCGGTCCCGGAGCGCCGCGGCGCCGACGCCGGCCGGATCGATGGGCGCGCGGCTGCGCCCCACGCCGTCCGCCGTCCGCCCGACGTCGACGGCGGCGGCAACGTGGACGCGGCGAAAAAAAAACGGGAACGACTGCGAAAAGAAGCGGGGCGCGCGCGATTTTTTTCTCTCCGCCACCGTCGACGGTGGATCGGCGGCGCGTCCTTTTTTCTCGTTTCTTTTCGTTCGTCGGTGTGTTGTTCATTTTTTTTTTCTCTTTTTTCCGTTGGTTTTTTTCTCTGCGCTCGGCGTTTCGTTTCGTGCGGGTCGTTGTTTCGGTTTTTTTTCTGGACTTTTCTCTTTTCTTTTTTCTTGTTTTTTTTTTTTTTTGTGCCAGTCGTTCGTTCGTTCGTCGGTTTCGTTTTATTTTTGCGCCGGGCCCGGCTCCGGCGCTCCGGTATCGACGTGCACGCCGCGGCACACATTCCGCGCCCGCGATAGATGGAAAAATGTCTCCGATCAATTTTATTTGTAGCACGTTCCTGATTTGATTCGGTTATTAATATCAATTTATCGACGGGCCGGCAATAATCCGTTGATTTACGGGTTTATTTTGTCGTAAATTCGTCGGATTTAGTTTTTAAATAATAAAAGGAGCCTTCTAAATATTTTTAGTCGCATTTTAAAAATAAATAAGGGTATAATTTATTATTATAGTAACGGTTTTAATGAGATTACAAAGTTGGTGAAAGCACTAAAATAAAATTAATTGAAATTTATGTAATTTTAAACGATTTAATTATCTTTACACATTTTACAAGTGTTAATAAATAAAAAATGAATAAATTACCAATGTTTAAACAATAAAAAAGTCAGGAAATTTTGTATGACTTAATTTTTTTTATTAATATTTTACTAATTTTAATTTTGTTTTCTTAATTGATTAATTATTTTTTATTAAAATTTTTAATTTATTTTTTTAATAATTATTATTTTTAAATGTATATTTTAAATAAATTAAATAATTTCTATAATTATTCTCTCCTTTAATTGTCCTTTACTTATACACCAATACATTTTTAACTAATATTTATTAAAATAATAATTCATAATTATTATTATAAAACGATAATATAAAACAAAAAAAAGGAGAAATTAAAAACATTAATTTAATTTTTGTAACTAATATGTCTAAATAAATAAATAAAGCCCTTTTATTGTTACATACATCAGTATTTTTTACTTAATATTAATAATAACAAGTCTTTAATAATAATTATTATAAAATATTTCAAATAAATTTAATGTTGTTAATAGTAATTTAATATAATTTAAGAAACAGAAAAAATTAATGGAATTGTTGTAATTAATATGTCTCAATAAATATTTACAAGTTCTATTCTTTTATTATCACATATATCAATATTTCTTGCTTAATATTAATAAAAACAAGTCTTTAGTAATTATTATTAAAAAAATTCAAATAAATTTAATGTTTTTAAATATAATAGCAATTTAAAATAATTTAAGAAATAGAAGAAATTAGGAATATTAATTTAATTGTAATTAATATGTCTAAATAAATATTTACAAGTTCTGCCCTTTTACTGTTACATACATCAATATTTTTTGCTTAATATTAATAAATTAAATTCAATTAAATTTGATTTTGTTAAATATAACAGCAATTTAAAATAATTTAAAAAATAAAAGAAATTAAAAATTTTAATTTAATTTTTGTAATTAATATGTATTAATAAATAAATATATACAGGTTCCTTCTGTCCTTTTACTGTTATATTTTTTTACTTAATATTAATAAATAGAAATCTTTAATAATAATTATTATAAGAATTTTGGGTAATTGTTATTTCTTATAATTAATATTTTCAATTTCTTAATTTATTAGAACTTAATATTTGGTAAATGTCCAAATTTTTTAAATAATTGATTTAATTTTTCTAATTAATTAAAAAATCTTTAGGTAATTTTTCATGGTTTTCTAATTAAAAAAAAGTTTAATATTTCATTAAAATTTGACAATATTGAATTTAGTAAAATATATAATTTTTTAGATTAAATTTTATGATAAGAAATAATTTATATAAAAAACTAATTATTTTATTTAATCTTTGATAACGTCCAATTTTTTAACAACAACAATTCAAATTTCCTAATTAAATAAAAAATTCTGGTAATTATTTTCCAAATTACATGTTGTTAAATATATATAATTTATAATAATTTAAGATAATTTTTGTAATTAATATGTCTAAATAAATATTAACATCAATATTTTTTACTTAATATTAATAGAAACAAGTCTTTAATAATTATTATAAAATATTTCAAATAAATTTAAAGTTGTTAAATAAAATAGTAATTTAAAATAAATTAATAAATAGAAGAAATTGGGAATATTAATTTAATTTTTGTAATTAATATGTTTAATAAAATATTTTGTTCTGCCCTTTAATTGTTACATATATTAATATTTTTAATTAATATTAATATACGCAAGTCTCTAATAATAATTAATAAAAAATGTTTCAAATAAATTTTATGTTGTATATAAAGTGTAAAACCAATTTAAAATAATTTAGGAAATAGAAGAAATTAAGAAAATTAATTTAATGTTTGTAATTAATACGTCTAAATAAATATTTACGAATTCTGTCCTTTAAATGTTACATAGCTCAATATTTTTTAAATTAATATTAATAAAAACAAGTCTTTAATAATTATTATTATTATAAAATATTTTAAATAAATTTAATGTTTTTAAGTATAATAGCAATTTAAAATAATTTATTAAATCGAAAAAATTAAGAATATTAATTTAATTTTTGTAATTAGTGTCTAATTATTATTAAGTTCTGCCCTTTTATTTTTACATACATCAATATTTTTTGCTTAACATTAATAAGAACAAGTCTTTAATAATAGTTATCATAAAATATTTTAAATAAAATAAATGTTATTAATATATATTTCTAATTTTTTAATTCATATTTTAATAATTACATTTATTTTTTCAATCTCATATTTAAGGAATAAACATATGATCAAATTAGTTTTAATTATTACATATTTATTTGATAATATTAAATTAATTTTTATATATTACTAAACCTGCGTAATAAAATATTAACTATCAATGAAAAATGGCAATTTAGTTTAAAATTTAAATATTGAAGGAAAATACATAACAAACAATCAATATTTTAATACTGAATTTGTTACTAATATTAATTATAAATAAACACAGTTTTTTTACACGATGAAATTCAAAATGTAATTTACGATTAACATTAATAAGTTTTATAAAATTATCGACAGTAATGATTAAAAGATCAATAAATTTTTTGTCGACGATTTAATATTACAAACAAAAAACTATTGTCCGCATTTTAATTCCATTAATTCGAAGGCGTACATTGCATTTATTAAAACTAATGGCCAAACTCAGCAGTTACCATTAAAACCCCCCGTACAAATTACATTTTATCAGCAAAAAAAACATCTCATTAGCCATCGGTACAAATGTCCGATTTGTTTGTTGGCATTTCGTCGAAAGCGATCGGACAATAAAACCTTCACCATTAAACAATAAACATCGATACACCTGAATTCGCCACACGGTTTTCATTTTTAATAAACAAAACCGGCCGCAATAAATGAATAATTGATTGATTAGTGGCGAAACAAAAAAATTAAACGAAATAAATAAAACGTTGATGACGGTGCGGCACGTTTAAACCGTGTGCCCACGATTGGGGTTGTTTGCGATTTAAATCCATTTTCGTATTAATTATTTATCGGGCGATGTCGTTTCTTGTGCATAATAGTTTTCGGTGGGTGGGAGGGGTGGTTTTTTTTTTGATTAATGTTTAATGGATATGCCGCTAGTTTATAATTTAATTCTGTTGTTTTTTCCAACTTTTGTTTGATGTTTAGGTTTCGTTTAAGGGAGTTAATTATGTTTGTTTACGTGTTGCCCTCAGGAATCGAAGAAGGTTTGTCTTTAATTAAAGAATTTTGGGTAATTGTTCATGCTTTTATAATTTAAAAAATGGTCTATTTATTTCTTTTCATTAAAATCTGCCATTCTTAAATATTATAAAAAATTTTCCTAATTAATAAATAATTTTGGTAATTTTTTATTATTTTCTAATTAAAAAAAATATATATTAAATTTTATCAATATTAAATACTCTTGAATTTAATAAAATTTATAATCTTCTGGGCTAAATATTATTAATAAATGGTTTTATGAAAAATAAATTATTTTTTATAATTAATATTTTGTATTTATTAATTTATTACAATTTAACTTTAGTAACTGTCCAAATTTTTAAAAATAATTAATTTCATTTTCGTAATTAATTAATCTGAAATTCTTCAATATTATAAATAATTTTCTTAATTAATAAATAATTTTAGTAATTGTTTATTATTTTCTAATAAAAAAAGATATTTATATATTAAATTGAATCAATATTGGATATTCTTGAATTTAATAAAATTTATAAATTTTTGGAATAAATATTATCATAAATGGTTTTATGAAAAAAATAAATTTCTTGTAATTAATATTTTGAATTTATTAAATTGTAACAATTTAAATTTCAGTAACTGTCTAAATTTTTTAAAACAATTAATTTAATTTTTTAATTAATTTAAGAATTTTGTCTAATTTTTTGAGTATTTCTTTTCATTAAATTTGACATTCATAAATATTATAAATAATTTTCTTAATTAATAAATAATTTTAGAAATTGTTTATTTTCTAATTCATCTCTATTGGATGGATATTCTTGAATTTAATAAAATTTATAAACTTTTGGTTTAAATATTATTAATAAAGGTTTTAAGAAAAATAATTAATTTCTTATAATTAAAATTTTGAATTTATTAATTTATTATAATTTAAATTTTAGTAACTGACCAAATTTTTAAAAATAATTAATCTAATTTTATTTTCGTAATGAAATAAATAATTTAAAAAATAGTTTATATAATTATTTTCATTAAAATCTGACATCTTAAATATTATAAAGCATTTTTCTAATTAATAAATAATTTTGGTTATTATTTTTTAATCAAAGATGTTAATTATATATTAAATTTTATCAATAATGGATATTCTTGAATTTAATAAAATTTATAAACTTCTGGACTAAATATTATTAATGAATGGTTTTATGAACAATAAATTATTTCTTGTAATTAATATTTTTAATTTATTAATTTATTACAATTTAACTTTTAGTAACTGTCCAAATTTTTTAAAATAATTTATTTAATTTTCTAATTAATTAAGAAATTTTGGATAATTGTTTTCTAATTTAAAAAATGATTTATTTATTTCTTTTCATTAAAATCTGACATTCTTAAATTTTCTAAAGAATATTCCTAATTAATAAATAATTTTGGTAATTGTTTACTATTTTCTAATAAAAAAAGATATTATATATTAAATTTAATTAATATTGGATTCTTTTGAATTTCATAAAATTTATAAACTTATTAATTTATTATTAATTAATTATTATTTATTTATTTATTTATTAATTTATTACAATTTAAATTTTAGTAACTCTCCCAATTTTTTAAAATAATTTATTATATTTTTTAATTAATTAAAAAATTTTGGGTAATTTTAGTAACTATTATTTTCGAATTAAAATTTATATATTAAATTTCAGCTATATTGGATAAACTTTTGAACTAAATATTATTATAAACGGTTTTATGAGAAATAAATTATTTCTTATAATTAATATTTTGAATTTATTAATTTATTATAATTTAAATTTAGTAACTGTCCAAATTTTTAAAAATAATTAATTAAATAATTTTGTATAACTGTACGAACTATAATATTTTTTGATTGACAAATAATTAAAATTCTTGGAATTAATTGTATTTACAATTTATATATATATATATATATATATATATATATATATATATTAAGTTCTAAAAAAAATTCTTCTAGAACTTTCTATAAATTTCTATGGTTATTCAATTTAGTAATTCAAGGATATAGTTTGTTTTATTAATACAATAATAAACTTTGTAATATTTTGAAATTAGATAATGCTTCTGGAAATTTCTATAATAATAATACATAATTTATAGAAAAAGTTATTCTATTTTGACAGTGATTTATAATTAATATAAACTATCATTAACTTTTATTTAATTAAAATTTTTACATACTTAAAAATCCTTGTAAAATTTAAATTTTTGTTTTCGGTTACGTAAAATTACAAAGCTTTAGTAAAATTATATATACATCCATCAGCACGACATAAAACACGGGCGAACCGCCGAAAACGCACCGTCGAGACGCAGACAGGGCCCCGGTGGCCCTTTGACCCGGTACCCCGCGCCCCCCACCCGTGCCTCCGCCGCCGCCGCCGCCGCCCCGATAAATAAAATTCAAACAAAAACATTTTTTCGAGGACCATCAAAGACGGCCGGGACCGGCGGACGGGGCGGGAGGTGCGGGGTGTGGGGGGTGGCGGCCGTGCTCGGGGGGTGGTTGGGACGGACACGTCGGTGGCGGGCCGACCGGGGGCAATGTTGTCTCGTTGCCGCGGCAACGGCAAGGTCAGGTACGCCGCCCCCGCGTCATTCTTTCGTGCCGCGGCCCCTCTCCTACGTCGCCGCCGCCGCCGCCGCCGCCGTCACATCGCCGACACGAGAAGGCACCCTCCCCCCCGTCCGTCCGTCCGTCCGTTCGTCCGCCCCCCCCCGCGGTATTATTGATAAAAGTTTTTTTTTTCAACCCCGGCCGCCGGCTTTCTCTCTGTGTGTTGCTCTTTGCCGGGGAACGAACGAACGAACGAGCCGAACGAATGTGTGTGTGTGTGTGTGTGTGAGGCAGGGGGTAAAAGGGGGCTATAGGAGGGGACGCCGCGCGGAGGGTGGAAACGAGATAATCAGGCGGTTCGACGAAGTTCGACGGCTGCTATTGACGGACAGTCGAAGAATTTGTTGAAATATTGTTGCGAATTTCTCTTATTGGACCGTTTTTTTTTTTTTAAATTATTCTTTTTACTAAAATTATTTTATAAATAATAATAATAAAACTCATCCATTTCACTGTATTGGCAAATTAAATGTCCATAGAACTACAGAAACATTTTTTTCTTGTTTATTTATAATAGTCTAAAAAGATTTTATTAAATTCTAGAATTTTCTGTGAAAAATTAATCATTTCTTATATTTAAATTTTAATTTTATCAATATATTACATCTTAATTTATATAATCTTTTTAGATAAATGTTGTTTCTATACATTTTTATGAATTTTTGGTGCCCTCAAGACAAGAGAGTTCCCTTAAATAATTATCAAAATTCATAAATTAATTGGGAAAATTAATTTTTTTTTTTTTCATTATAATTTTTTAATTAGGTAAACTAATAAAAAATAATGTCTATTTTTGAATTGGTAAATTAATTGTTATTGTCTCAGGAAACATTTTTTTTTGTATTATTTAACATAGAGATTAAAAATTTTATTAAATTCAATAATTTCAAATTATTAGATTTTCTTTCCTTTCAATTTCAAAAATTAATTAAAATATATCAAAACTTTTGACAATTACCAAATATTAAATCGAGATAAATTTATAATTTAAAGCTTTTAATTATAAGAAATAATTTTCTTTTTATAGAAATTTATAAAAGCATTTTATTATAAAAGATTTTATAGTTTTTATTCATAAAAATTAGACAATTTATTTATATTTTTGAATTGGCGAATTAAATGTCTATGAAAGTCCACAAAAAGTCCTCGAAACATTTTTTTTATATTATTTAATATAAAAAGATTAAAAATTTTATAATAATATAATAATTCAATAATTTCTAATTATAATGAAAAGAAGAATGGAGATTATTTTTTTTTCTTTTAATTATAAAAATTAATTAAAATATTTCAAAATTTTTGACAATTACCAAATATTAAATTGTGATAAATTTATAAATTTAAGCATTTAATTATAAGAAATAATTTACTTTTTATAGAAATTTACAGAAGTATTTTATTATTTTATTCAAAGGATTATAAATTTTATATTACTGAATAATTTTAGAGTTTTTATTGATAAAAATTAGTGAAATTTTTATTTTTTAACTGAATAAACTAATAAAAAACAATCTACATTTTTGAATTGGTAGATTAAATGTCAATAGAAGTCCATAGAACTCTCTGGAAATTAAATGTCCATAGAACTACAGAAACATTTTTTTCTTGTTTATTTATAATAGTCTAAAAAGATTTTATTAAATTCTAGAATTTTCTGTGAAAAATTAATCATTTCTTATATTTAAATTTTAATTTTATCAATTTATTACATCTTAATTTATATAATCTTTTTAGATAAATGTTGTTTCTATACATTTTTATGAATTTTTTGTGCCCTCAAGACAAGACAAGAGAGTTCCCTTAAAGTAATTAATCAAAAATACATTTACGTAATTCTACGAAAAATTGTGGCCCACAGAAAATTTGTGTTTCAGTGTAAAATGTCTCAAAATCACTAAACCAGTGTAATTATTGTCGAACGAGAACAAGTTATTCGATTAATGTGTGTTGTATTTTTTTTTTCTTAGCCTGTTGTGTTAGTAATTATAATTGTTTGGTAAATGTAAATGCGGTTCTTTGTGAAAGACAAGTTTCTGTGTGATTCGCATGTTCGGCAGGTGGTTTTCAACCGAACCAAGGACGACGATAATTAGCCCGAGAGAGTCATGATTTTTTGGCAATTAATGACGGAACAGTTTTAAGCAGAAATCGCCAAATAATTAAGCACGACAATTTTTGTTATTATTTTAATTAGTATATATATATATATAGTATGTTATTCGTTTTGTTTAACCTTTAAAATAATCCGATGCACAACGGGTATTATTAAGTAATTTTACAATTATTTCCATGAAATATCACCCGAAAAATAAATTAACAGTAAAAATATTCGGTTAAATTAAATCGTCGTATCCTTAATGGCGTTTTAAAACGCGGATTGAAAATTATAAGCGTGCCCGTAGCTAAAAATAACCGAACTTTTGAATAATTTACCGCAGAAACTGTATTAAAAAATATGTCGTTTATTATATAAAAAAGTGTATAACCGTTTTAAATAAATTATGGTCGCGTTTTATATGCAAACATTAGACGAAAGTCGAATTTTCGTAAAATTTCGTGTTTATTAAATAAATTAATTATTTTTTGCACGGGACGACGAAATTTCGGATTCGGTGCGGATTGAAATAAATTTGAATTGTTAAGCGGCGCTTAAATTTATCGTTTGGCCACGCGAACTAAATGTCAAGCGCGGTGGGATTTCGGAAATAATTGAATTAATCGTGTTTGGCTCCCCGATTGATTTTTGGAGTTGGACTTTGGTTCGATTTAAGTCTTGGGTGGGTTCAAATTTTAATCTGGGGGAACAGTTGGGTTATTATTATTTTATTTTATTTTTTTTTTAATTTCAATTGATGTAATTTTAAATTTAAACAACGATTTGAGAAATACATAGAAATTATTATTATTAATTGTTTAGTTAGGCAAATTAATTTAATTTAAAAAAATTGGACAATTACCAAATATTAAATTCTGATAATGTTAATTCTAAGAAATGATTTTCATAGGAGATAATATTTAACCATAAAAAATATCGATTTTATTAAATTTAATGAAATCACATAAATATATTTTCTTAATTAGAAAATAATAAATAATTTTCAAAATTCATAAATTAATTGGGAAAATTAATTTTTTTATTCATTATTAATTAGATAAACTAATAAATAATAATGTCTATTTTTGAATTGGTAAATTAATTGTTATTGTCTCAAGAAATATTTTTTTTGTATTATTTAACATAGAGATTAAAAATTTTATTAAATTCAATAATATCAAATTATTAGATTTTCTTTCCTTTCAATTTGAAAAATTAATTAAAATATATCAAAACTTTTGACAATTACCAAATATTAAATCGGGATAAATTTGTAATTTGAAGCTTTTAATTATAAGAAATAATTTTCTTTTTATAGAAATTTATAAAAGAATTTTTTTATAAAAGATTTTATAGTTTTTATTCATAAAAATTAGACAATTTATTTATATTTTTGAATTGGCGAATTAAATGTCTATGAAAGTCCACAAAAAGTCCTCGAAACATTTTTTTATATTATTTAATATAAAAAGATTAAAAATTTTATAATAATATAATAATTCAATAATTTCTAATTATAATGAAAAGAATAATGGAGATTATTTTTTTTTCTTTTAATTATAAAAATTAATTAAAATATTTCAAAATTTTTGACAATTACCAACTATTAAATTGTGATAAATTTATAAATTTAAGCTTTTAATTATAAGAAATAATTTACTTTTTATAGAAATTTACAGAAGTATTTTATTATTTTATTCAAAGGATTATAAATTTTATATTACTGAATAATTTTAGAGTTTTTATTGATAAAAATTAGACAATCTATATTTTTGAATTGGTAGATTAAATGTCAATAGAAGTCCATAGAAGTCTCTGGAAACATTTTTTTTTATACTATTTAGTCTAAAGATATTAAAAATTTTATTAAATTAATTTCAAATTATAATGAAAAGAAGGATGAAGATTATTTTTTTTCCTTTTAATTACAAAAGTTATAAATATTTCAAAATTTTGGATAATTACCACATATTAAATTATTATAAGTTTAACCTTTTAATTAGAAGAAATAATTTACTGTTTATAGAAATTTATAAGTATTTTATTACTTTATTTAGACGCAAAAGATTATAAATTTTATTACTGAATAATTTTAGAGTTTTTATTGATAAAAAATAAAGAAATTTTTATTTTTTAACTGAATAAACTAATAAAAAATAATTTATATTTTTGAATTGATAAATAAAATGTCAATCAGAAATCGCTGAAAACATTTTTTTATATTATTTAGTCTAAAGATATTAAAAATTTTATTAAATTAATTTCAAATTATAATGAAAAGAAGGTTGAAGATTTTTTTTTTCTTCTAATTACAAAAATTAATTAAAACATTTCAAAATTTTAGACAATTACCATCAAATATTAAATTGGCATAAATTGATAAATTTAACATTTTAATTATGAGTAATAATTTATTATTTTATTTAGTTAGTCCTAAAAGATTATAAATTTTATTACTAAATAATTTTTTTATTGATAACAATTAGAGAAGAAGTATGGAGATTATTTTTTTCTTTTAATTAGAATATTTAAAATACTTCAAAATTTTTGACAATTACCAAATATAAAGTTATAATAAATTAATTAATTTAAAGTTTTAATTGAATATTTATAGATATTTATAGAATAACTTTATTATATTATTTAGTAGTTTTAATGTTTTTTAATTAGATAAACTAATAAAATTTATATTAATTGGCAAATTGTAGCAATTTTTTTATTATTTAATATAATGAGATTATGAATTTTATTAAATTCAAGAATTTCGAAATACAATTAAAAGATATATAGTTACACTGTTACACACACATATGTTACACTGTTTCTGTAAATACATATGTGTGTACTCAAAATGTTGTTAATACAGTAAAGGAAACACTAATTTTAACCTGATTTCAAAGAAATGCTTTGTTTAACATTCGATTACTAATAATTGTTGAAATACCGTAGTTATGAAGTTATATAGTGATTTAACATGTTCGTTAACCCTTTCTATTCAGTTAAAAAAAAAACAGACAAAAGTAACATCAAAAATAATGTTTTTAAAAACCAAAATGTGCCTCTATATAATTTAATTTTTAAAACTTTGTCTTTTTGAAGATATTTCAAAAAATCCATCAACATTTTCAAATTATTTAATTTAACCATAGACAATTTAATTTCTAATGAATTTAATTTTCTTTCGTTTATTGCAGCAATGCGGTCAGCATGGAAAAGACGACTACCCCAACTGGACCAGGAACACGATGGGCATCAACAAGCAAGGCTACGAGTCGAAGATGAACGAGCACAACCAAATGCAAAAAGGTGAGTTCAGCATTTTATTATTTAATATCCGTCGTCAAATCGAAACGTGTATATCCAGTTAATTTCCTCCCGACCATCAAAGCGACGCACGCTCTCTTCCTTTTCTTCGTCGTCTCGTCCCGTTTTCTTATTTTGCGCAAAACCTAATTGCAAAATCCATCCATGAGCCGGTCCGACCCGATTACTCCCATCAATTCGGACCGCGACCAATTATGAAATTTAATCGGATCAATGTATGCGACGGGACGGTCGCAAAAATGAACCGCTACCTCGCGGACTCGGTTACGTAACCGACGAAAATTTGCATTCGTCCAAAAGCAAACCAGTTCCCCGCGGGCGTCGTAGCGATCATAGAGAATCGACGCGGTAATTAGTAATTTTCTTAATTAATCGACCGCCGAAATACCGGCACACATTACACATTTTTAAACGTGACGTAACGCCAACCTGTTTCTTTCGCCCCGAGTCCCGCGAATCGTATTGTAAATCATTTTTCTTGCCTTGCCTTGCTGATGTGATGTTTTACTGCCCCCTTCGACGTCAGTGGCGGCCTTCGTCGGTTGTTTTGTTCGCAGCGATGTTTCCTTAAATCTTCGTTTTATTTTTTACTTTTTTGGTGGATTCGTGTAGTTTAATGTGGCGGAACGTTCGGATTTCTTCCGCGGGCCTTTCTCTTCTAATCCCTCCACCGATATCCCCCCAATCGGTTGGTCGCTTGTTTTCCTGATGTCTTCTTTCTAATTAATCTCCTTGCGGATTGTGATGTTGGACCGTTATTGCATTCTTCACATAAATTAACTGATAAATCGTTTTTTTTTTCCTACTCTCATTGATCGTTTCTTGTGCATTTTAATATGTTTAGATGTTTCCTCGGACGTTTTTGTACGTTCCCCGCAATTTCTTGGTAATTTCTTGTCTTGTCTTTTGCTTCGTTCCGCTTTGACCAGTTAATTATTCAGGTTGTGACGTTTTGATTTTTTTAATTGGTTTTTAAGTATCGGAAGTCTAATTTAATTTTGTTAGTCTAGAATTTTTTGACGTTGATAAAACTGGATGTTTCCTACGATTCTCATTATGAATATTTTCAGTATTTATTTGAAATATAGGATTTGTAGTCATTAGAAGCTCCTGAACTTCTTCTTGTCCTGTAACTACTTTCTTTTTAACTAATCTTCAGTTATTAGTATCTAATTATATTTTATTTATTGAATAAATTTAGAACTGACTTCTAAAATATTGATTTTATTAGTATTGTCGTCTTCTTAAAACATTTGCTTCTAAAATTTTATATTTAATAATATAACATTAAAATTATTTAAATTTTAATTCCTTTCAATTAATATAACTTTTGAGACATTGAGAGTCCAATTTATTTTTATTCTTCTAGAATATCTCGAAGAGTAACTTCTAAAAATTCTAGTTTATCAGTTTTTATGTTTTAAATTTTATATTTTTTATTTATGTTAATTATTTACTTAAAATATAACTTATACTTAAATAGTGTCTTCTAAATTTCATTTTGCTTGTTAACAATTGAATTATTCATATTTTGTGACGTTTTAATTATTATATTCTATAGTTTCAAGAAACTAATTATATTTTATTTTTTAGAATATTTTGAAAATTGACTTCTAAAATATTGATTTTATTAATATTGTTGTCTTCTTAAAGCATTTACTTCTAAAATTTTGTATTTAATTATGTAACATTAAGATTATTTAATATTAATTCCTTTTAATTAATATAACTTTTGAGACATTGGGAGTCTAATTTATTTTTATTCTTCTATAATAACTCGAAGAGTAACTTCTAAAAATTCTAGTTTATCAGTTTTTATGTTGTTCCAAAATTGTTTATTTTTTATATTTTAATTATTTACTTAAAATATAACTTATACTTAAATTAGTGTCTTCTAAATTTCTTTTTGCATATTAACAATTAAATTATTCATATTTTATGTAATTTTAATTATAATAACTTAAAAACATTGTATATATTTTGAAAACTGACTTCTAAAATGTTGATCTTATTAGTATTGTTGTCTTCTTAAGACATTTACTTCTAAAATTTTGTGTTTAAATATTTAAGAATAATATTATTTAAACATTAATTCCTTTTTTTAATAAAACTTTTGAGATATTAAGAGTCCAATTTATGTTTATTCTTCTAGAATAATTCGAAGAGTAATCTTCTAAAAATTATATTTTAATTATTTATTTAACTTCTAAAATACTAATTTTATTATTTTTGTCTTCTTAAGACTTCTAAAATTTTGATTATTTAATATTATTTTTTTATTTAATTATTGTAAATTCATTATCAACTCAATTCAAGAATCTTCCATCTCTAACAATGAAGAATCTTTGTCATCTTTGTTATTAGTGGTTTGTATACTTTGTTTTAAAGAACCACAACACAAAAAGTAATATCTCGTTATTAAAATACCATTGGAGGTTATTTTATTGTAAAACGAAGGCGGAAAAAACGTATCATCGGATTCAGTTCAAGAATCTAACAACGAAGGAACCTTTTCATCTTTGTTGCTGTTAGTCTTGAGGACTGTACTTTCAGGAAGGACAGTCCAAAATATAATGTCGTACCATCAAATTGCCAATAAAGGCGATTTCACCGTACGCCAAAGACGAGCAAAACTCATCATCGGCCAAACCGTCCGCCGACCAAGTACAGTTTCCTGACCGTTCCGCGTCTATTTATAAAACCAAACGACCAAGAGCACAAAGAACTGGGTTGATCATAGACCAGAGCCGTGTCCAAACAGGTATCGAATTCGCGCGGCCCGAAAACTAGTCGCGCGGGCCCGAAAACAGGAAACGTCCGCCGCCGCCGCCGCCGTCGTCGTCGTCGTCGCCGTGGCGGTGGCAGTCCCCCGGGGGCCGCCGCGCAAAAATTGCAAGTTGCGAGTCGCGAGTGGCCGCGGGGTGTTCCGCAAGGTCAACATCTCTTCGAGTTTCGTGGCCGGGCAACGTTTTATTAAAATGTTAATTCTAACGCTTCGATCGAGATCTATCCACTCTCTTTCCTCGTGTGTTTTGGACGGTGCAGGACCGGACCCGGGCGACATTCACTTTTCCGCGAGATGCAAAGCCGCAAACCGTCAAGGTTGCCTGATTTGTATAAAATCGCAATTAGCCGGGCCCAGCCCACTTTCTGCATACGATGATCTAATTGACGTCTATTTCGATCTTTCCGTCCGTCGTTTTTTTTTTTTTTTTGTTTCGCGTACTTATTTATCGGCTGCGATCGCAAAAAAAAAACGCTCAATTTAGATCGGACCGGTTAATTAGGGGACGACGTTAATTAGTGGGAAAAATCACAATTTTTATTTCTCACTTGCGACGATGCATAAATCTTTGCATGAATTAAGATAAAAACTAATGAACGATTATGGGAATTGATTTTTATTTGCAGACATATCTATTTATTATAAATTATTGATTTGATTGGACATGAAAAAACATTGCAAAAAAAGTCAGGTGATACCAATTTAATTGCTAATAAAATGGTTCTAATTAGAAAAAGAACATAAAAACAATGAGTTGAGAATATAGAAAATTTAATTAAAGTAAAAAAAGTTACAGCTTTTTAAAATACAGTCTTAAAACCTACTAAAATGTACTAATAACCAAGATGAGAAGGTTTATTCATTCTTAAATACTAAAAATCCTTGAATCGATATTGATCATGGGCTTTTCCTGACTTCTTTGTACAATTAATGCATCTCCATTGGCATCTTAATGATGAAATATTATATTTTAGAGTGTATTTCTTTAAAATGCGGTCTTAAAATGTCATAAAATCTACTAATAACTAAGATGAGGATAACCCTCCTCATTCGTTCGTTCTTAAATGCTAAAAATCCTTGAATTGAAGACAATGATGAGCTTTTCCTGACTTCAATGTACAATGAAATCACCTTCATTGGCATCTTAGTAATGAGATATTATATTTTAAACAGTTCTTCTTTAAAATATAGTCTTAAAACGTTTTAAAAACTACTGATAACCAAGATGAGGAGGTTCATTCGTTCTTAACTGCTAAAAATCCTTGAATTCAAGACTATATTGGATTTTCCTGTCTTCAGTGTACAATGAAATCACCTCCATTGGCATCTTAATGATGAAATATTATAATTTAGATTGTTTTTCTTTAAAATACAGTCTTAAAACGTACTAAAAAATACTAGTAACCAAGATGAGAAGGTTCATTCGTTCTTAAATGCTAAAAATCCTTGAATTGAAGCTGATGATGGGTTTTCCCTGTCTTCGTTGTACAATGAAATCAGCTCCATTGGCATTTTAATGATGAGATATTATATTTTAGACTGTTCTTCATTAAAATACAGTCTTAAAACGTACTAAAAACTACTTATAACCAAGATGAGAAGGTTCATTCATTCTTAAATGCTAAAAATCCTTAAATTGAAGCTGATAATGGGCTTTCCCTGTCTTCGTTGTACAATGAAATCAGCTCCATTGGCATTTTAATGATGAGATATTATATTTTAGACTGTTCTTCATTAAAATACAGTCTTAAAACGTACTAAAAACTACTTATAACCAAGATGAGAAGGTTCATTCATTCTTAAATGCTAAAAATCCTTAAATTGAAGCTGATAATGGGCTTTCCCTGTCTTCGTGGTACAATGAAATCAGCTCCATTGGCATTTTAATGATGAGATATTATATTTTAGACTGTTCTTCAGTAAAGTACAGTCTTAAAACGTACTAAAAACAACTTATAACCAAGATGAGAAGGTTCATTCATTCTTAAATGCTAAAAATCCTTAAATTGAAGCTGATAATGGGCTTTCCCTGTCTTCGTGGTACAATGAAATCAGCTCCATTGGCATTTTAATGATGAGATATTATATTTTAGACTGTTCTTCAGTAAAGTACAGTCTTAAAACGTACTAAAAACTACTTATAACCAAGATGAGAAGGTTCATTCATTCTTAAATGCTAAAAATCCTTAAATTGAAGCTGATAATGGGCTTTCCCTGTCTTCGTTGTACAATGAAATCAGCTCCATTGGCATTTTAATGATGAGATATTATATTTTAGACTGTTCTTCATTAAAATACAGTCTTAAAACGTACTAAAAACTACTTATAACCAAGATGAGAAGGTTCATTCATTCTTAAATGCTAAAAATCCTTAAATTGAAGCTGATAATGGGCTTTCCCTGTCTTCGTGGTACAATGAAATCAGCTCCATTGGCATTTTAATGATGAGATATTATATTTTAGACTGTTCTTCAGTAAAGTACAGTCTTAAAACGTACTAAAAACAACTTATAACCAAGATGAGAAGGTTCATTCATTCTTAAATGCTAAAAATCCTTAAATTGAAGCTGATAATGGGCTTTCCCTGTCTTCGTGGTACAATGAAATCAGCTCCATTGGCATTTTAATGATGAGATATTATATTTTAGACTGTTCTTCAGTAAAGTACAGTCTTAAAACGTACTAAAAACAACTTATAACCAAGATGAGAAGGTTCATTCATTCTTAAATGCTAAAAATCCTTGAATTGAAGCTGATGATGGGCTTTCCCTGTCTTCGTTGTACAATGAAATTGGCATTGGCATTTTAATGATGAAATATTATATTTTCGACTGTTTTTCATTAAAATACAGTCTTAAAACGTACTAAAACCAACTAATAACCAAGATGAGAAGGTTCATTCATTCTTAAATGCTAAAAATCCTTGAATTGAAGCTGAATGGGCTTTCCCAGTCTTCGTTGTACAATGAAATCAGCTCCATTGGCATTTTAATGATGAGATTTTATATTTTAGACTGTTCTTCATTAAAATACTGTCTTAAAACATACTAAAACCAACTAATAACCAAGATGAGAAGGTTCATTCATTCTTAAATGCTAAAAATCCTTGAATTGAAGCTGATAATGGGCTTTCCCTGTCTTCGTTGTACAATGGAATCAGCTCCATTGGCATTTTAATGATGAATATATTATATTTTAGACTGTTCTTCATTAAAATACAGTCTTAAAACGTACTACAAACAACTAATAACCAAGAAGAGAAGATTCATTCATTATCAATTACAAAAAATCCTTGAATTGAAGCTGATAATGGGCTTTCCCTGTCTTCGTTGTACAATGAAATCAGCTCCATTGGCAATTTAATGATGAGATCTTATATTTTAGACTGTTTTTCATTAAAATACATTCTTAAAACGTACTAAAAACTACTTATAACCAAGATGAGAAGGTTCATTCATTCTTAAATGCTAAAAATCCTTAAATTGAAGCTGATAATGGGCTTTCCCTGTCTTCATGGTACAATGAAATCAGCTCCATTGGCATTTTAATGATGAGATATTATATTTTAGACTGTTCTTCATTAAAATACAGTCTTAAAACGTACTAAAAATTACTTATAACCAAGATAAGAAGATTCATTCATTCTTAAATGCTAAAAATCCTTGAATTGAAGCTGATAATGGGCTTTCCCTGTCTTCGTTGTACAATGAAATCAGCTCCATTGGCATTTTAATGATGAGATTTTATATTTTAGACTGTTCTTCATTAAAATACTGTCTTAAAACATACTAAAACCAACTAATAACCAAGATGAGAAGGTTCATTCATTCTTAAATGCTAAAAATCCTTGAATTGAAGCTGATAATGGGCTTTCCCTGTCTTCATGGTACAATGAAATCAGCTCCATTGGCATTTTAATGATGAGATATTATATTTTAGACTGTTCTTCATTAAAATACAGTCTTAAAACGTACTAAAAATTACTTATAACCAAGATAAGAAGATTCATTCATTCTTAAATGCTAAAAATCCTTGAATTGAAGCTGATAATGGGCTTTCCCTGTCTTCGTTGTACAATGAAATCAGCTCCATTGGCATTTTAATGATGAGATTTTATATTTTAGACTGTTCTTCATTAAAATACTGTCTTAAAACATACTAAAACCAACTAATAACCAAGATGAGAAGGTTCATTCATTCTTAAATGCTAAAAATCCTTGAATTGAAGCTGATAATGGGCTTTCCCTGTCTTCGTTGTACAATGGAATCAGCTCCATTGGCATTTTAATGATGAAGATATTATATTTTAGACTGTTCTTCATTAAAATAGAGTCTTAAAACGTACTACAAACAACTAATAACCAAGAAGAGAAGATTCATTCATTATCAATTACAAAAAATCCTTGAATTGAAGCTGATAATGGGCTTTCCCTGTCTTCGTTGTACAATGAAATCAGCTCCATTGGCAATTTAATGATGAGATCTTATATTTTAGACTGTTTTTCATTAAAATACATTCTTAAAACGTACTAAAAATAACTAATAACCAAGATGAGAAGTTTCATTCATTCTTAAATGCTAAAAATCCTTGAATTGAAGATGATGATAGGCTTTCCCTGTTTTCGTTGTACAATGAAATCAGCTCCATTGGCATTTTAATGATGAAGATATTATATTTTAGACTGTTCTTCATTAAAATACAGTCTTAAAACGTACTACAAACAACTAATAACCAAGAAGAGAAGATTCATTCATTCTTAAATGCTAAAAATCCTTCAATTGAAGCTGATAATGGACTTTCCCTGTCTTCGTTGTACAATGAAATCAGCTCCATTGGCATTTTAATGATGAGATTTTATATTTTAGACTGTTCTTCATTAAAATACAGTCTTAAAACATACTAAAACCAACTAATAACCAAGATGAGGAGGTTCATTCGTTCTTAAATGCTAAAAATCCTTGAATTGAAGATGATGATGGGCTTTCCCTGTCTTCGTTGTATAATGAAATCATCTTCATTGGTATTTTTATGGTAATTTAGACTATTCTCCTTAAAAATATAATCTTAAAACAAGATAAAAACTAATTGGAGGCGAAAGATTTTTGAATTTAAAGAGGTTTTCCCCGTCGTTTCAGTTTACGCTGGCATGGAGGACCACATGGCGGGCACGCCGGGCATCTACACGTCGGGCCGGTCGACGTCGAGCAGCTCGTCGCCGGGGGTGGCGGGCTCCAGCCCCGCGCTCCTCGTCGTGCCGCAGCCCATCAACGCGACCAAAATGGGCGGCATGCAGAACGGCGGCCCCCAACCCAGGAAGTACCAGTGCAAAATGTGTCCGCAGGTAAGTCCCCCCATCGGGTACCCTTGAACGATCATTGTATTCACACCTACGCCTAAGCAATACGTGTATGTAACAATGACAGGGCCAAATCGAATGGTAGTTTTGTTTGGCGCTAATTTCGGTCGGGCTCCTTTGGTATTTGAATAAAAGGTCATTTGCAGACGTTGATCTCGAATTTGCGGAAAAGTGGCGGCGAATATTAAAGTGTAGATAATTGTTAATAAAAGTTGAGGACGATTAAAATTTTTAGTACTAATCTATCAAGTTGCTATCGAGTGTTTTAATGACATAAATGACAAACAAAAATTTAACACCACCGTAATTTGTTATAAAGAAGATAAAGCGTTTAATCATAATCGTTTAACGAGCTTTTAAAATGTTATTTGATATTGCCTAAATACTTTTAATATATTCTTCCGATCCACGAATATCTAAAATAGGTGCACGCGGTGCCCGATAATTTTTTTAAGAAGGAAACGTTGACGACGACGATGATGGTCGTTCCGCCGGGGCAAACCGGACAAAATTGCCCCGGATCGCCGGGCCCCACGTGAAAAAACGCATGAATGGATCCACGGCCTAATAAAACGCCGACACAAAAAAACGCAAGGCGATGAAGGAGAGAGGGAGCGACGACGAAACGACGAAAAAATGAAAAAAAAAAAAAAAAAAGATAAAGAATTCGCCGCACGGTAGTAGTGGACGTGTGCCGTTTTTTTCTTTTTTGTTTTTTTCGTTTCTGTTTGGTCCTCCGTCTTCTCCTTCCCGTTCTGGTCCATCCCGACCGGCATCTCCGTCTCACACACACACACACGCACACAGTAACGGTGGCACTAGGCCGTGTTTTGATTTTTTTTTTGTGGCGTTTTTTGCCCGCCCGGTAAGCCACTCTCTCTCATTGACTCTTGATGTTTTATGTTGTTTTTTTTTTTCGCTGTTCTTTCGGTGTGTTGTGTGTTGTCGAGAGGGGAAGTATTAAATGGACCGGTCAAGATTCGTCTTGGCTAATGATAAATAATAAACGGCAGTCAAGGCTGTTTTACGGTGAATCAGAATGTGTCAACGAACTCGATCGGAAACGTCCCCTAAATTATGCAGATTCAAGGTGGGCACAATTTTTAAAATTGTCTATCTTGGGTTTTTATCTCGTGAGTTGATTTTTATCGACTTGCCTATGACTTAATGTTGTCGGGTTACGTTTTGATAAAGCGTTTAACGTTAATTTTGCCCATTTAAGGCGACTTTATTTTGTTACGTGTGTTTGTAAATAACGTGTAAAGGTTAATCTTCAATTAATAACAATCCATAACTGATTTTTTAATAAAGCTGCGGAATTTAATTAATATCAAGGATGTTTAGGCAAATTGCATTTATTCTTATTTAGAAATAGAATTTCTAAATCAATTGGTTTCGTTAAGATGTTCAAATTTACATAATTGTACCCATTTAAGGCAATTTTATTTGCCTTTACCTGCTTAAAATAACATGTATTTAATATATTAATCCCAATTTCTAACCATTTTTTTAATAATATTAAAAAATATATATTTTTTCCATTTAAGGCAATTTTATTTGCCTTTTTCATTTTTAAATAACACGTAATTAATACATAAAAATTATTTTTTATCTACATTATTATTAAATTAAAGATGAAACATTAAATTTTACATAACTTTGTCTATTTAAGTCAACTTTATTTTCATTTTTGGGCTTAAAATGACACGTAATTAATACCTTATGCTTATTATTTAATTAACTATAATTCATTACTATTTTTTTTAATAAAATAAACATAAAATTTTATTTTATTTTTTTTTTTCTTTTTAAGGCAACTTTATTTTTTTATCAGCTTGAAATAACATATAATTGATACATAAACTATGTATTTAAATTAATTTCTAATATATAACTACTTTTCAAAAAAAGCGAAGTTAAGACGACAAATTTTACATAATTTTGTGTATTTAAGGCAATTTTATTTTCCTTTTTCGGCTTAAAATGACACGTAATTAATACCTGAAACTTATTTTTTAATTAACCACAATTCGTTACTAATTTTTTTAATAAAATAAACATAAAACGTACAATTTTTAATATTTTTTCCATTTAAGGCAACTTTATTTTCCTTTATTCGCTTGATATAACATATAATTGATACATAATCTATGTGTTTCAATTAATTTCTAATTTATAACTACTTTTTTAAAAAAGTGAATCTAAGACAACAAATTTTAAATAGTTTCGTCTATTTAAGGCAATTTTATTTTCCTTTTTTGGCTTAAAAAGACACGTAATTAATACCTGAAACTTATTTTTTAATTAACCACAATTCGTTACTAATTTTTTTAATAAAATAAACATAAAACGTAAAATTTTTAATATTTTTTCTATTTAAGGCAACTTTATTTTCCTTTATTCGCTTGAAATAACATATAATTGATACATAAACTATGCATTTCAATTAATTTTTAATTTATAACTACTTTTTTAAAAAAGTGAAGTTAAGACGACAAATTTTAAATAGTTTTGTCTATTTAAGGCAATTTTATTTTCCTTTTTCGGCTTAAAATGACACGCAATTAATACCAGAAGCTTATTTTTTAATTAACCATAATTTGTTACTAATTTTTTTAATAAAATAAATCTAAAACGTAAAATTTTTAATATTTTTTCTATTTAAGGCAACTTTATTTTCCTTTATTAGCTTGAAATTAGATATAATTGATACATAGACTATGTATTTCAATTAATTTCTAATTTATAACTATTTTTTAAAAAAAATG
Organism: Aethina tumida; assembly: GCF_024364675.1. Lineage (NCBI taxonomy): Eukaryota > Metazoa > Arthropoda > Insecta > Coleoptera > Nitidulidae > Aethina > Aethina tumida. Next base: position 14,326,005 of record NC_065440.1, on the reverse strand, counting down.
AAGTTAAGACGTCAAATTTTACATAATTTTGTATATTCAAGGCAATTTTATTTTCCTTTCTCGGTTTAAAATGATACGTAATTAATATCAAAGGTTTATTTTTTAATTAACCATAATTTATAACTATTTTTTAATAAAATAAACCTAAAAAGTAATATTTAAAAAAAAAAATCTAATTAAGGCAACTTTATTTTCCTTTATCAGTTTGAAATAACGTATAATTAAGACATAAACTAAGGAAGTGAAGTTAAGACGATACATTTTATATAATATTGTCTATTTACGACAATTTTATTTTCCTTTTTCGACTTAAAATGACAAGTAATTAATAATATAATAAATAATTATTCTATTTAAGGCAACTTTATTTTTTTTTCATCAGTTTAAAATAAAATGTAATTAACACATAAAGGTTAATTTTTAAATCATCACAATTCATAACTACCTTTTTTATAAAGCAATATTTAATTAATATCAAGGCTATTTTTTCCATCAAGAACTGATAGGAGCATTTTTTAATATCGAACCAGTTTTTCAACGCAACATTATATTTTACATAATTTTGCTAATTTGAGGCAAGTTTATTTTCCTATATCAATTGGAAATAACATGTATTTTATACATAAAGGTTATTCCTCAGTTAATCACAAACCATAACTACTTTTATAATTTAATTAATATCAAGGCTACATTATACAAGAAGAAATTTAAATAAAAGTAATTTTATAATGTCTTAAATAGTTGTGTTTATTTACATTTAAACAATTTTAAGGGCTACTCCACAAATAATAAAGACAATTAATTTTTTCCCACATAAAAAAGCAACGTTTGATTAATAACCAAGGCTGTTTTACACGAGAGTGAACACCTAAAAACAATGTAACATTCGAAATAACCGAATCACATTTAAATTGCACCGTTTCACACTACTTATCAATCCGACATACTGGAAAAAAATGGACTTTTTATTGGTTTTTGTCGTTTCGTAACGACACGCAATTTGTTTACTCGAACATGGAAAATCTAATATAGTGTTGCCTTCGTTTTTGCACCGCAAAACCGAAACCAGTGTGCCAATCCGGCGTTTTACGAAATCCAATCAGAACGAATCGTTTCAGTCTGAATCTTCCGCGTCGCTTACGAAAAGCCCCCCATCGCCGTCTTAAGTTTGGTAACGTCGTACGAAAAATCGGCCCCAGCCTTTCGGTCTCAGGTAAAAGACAAAAACGTCCATTAAAAATAAATCTAAAAATAAGATACACACACACACACACACACATACAGTGTGAGAGAGAGGAGACGCGCGGTGAAACGTGTACATAATGAGTTTGGAAATTATCGAGCGCCCGGTGAATAAGAGGAAGTGGATTTTTGTTGTGGAGGTCACAAAAGAACGCCTCGGATCCTGGCCGGCCTCGGGCGCAATTTCTGAGATTAATGATCGTGTTCAGTTTCTTCAATCTGTGCTTGATTTTGAAAGAATTGTTACTATTTAAGATGGGCTGTGTGTGTGTTATTTGAAATGGGTTGTAAAAATTGCAGGAAATTAGCTAAATTCAATATATTTATGTCTGTTAAGGCTGTTTTATTACTTTGTTGAAGTGCACTGTTCAAATTTGCAAATGTAACAGGTTGTTTGTTAAAAATAAAAATAGCCTTGACCATCAAACACGAGTAATAAAACAACCTTAGCTTGTACGAAAGCGTTGTAAAGTAAGAGGTGTTTTTTTATAAGTAATAAACTGCATTTAATTTTATTTATTTAATGTTTTGAAAGTCTGGTTAGATTCTATTCGTACAGTAAAACTCCAACTGTGCTTATATATAAGATGTTATGTTAGTTAAAAGTTAAAATAACTACACAAAATTGTCCAAATTTGTAATAATTAATTATTAAGGCTATTTTATTAGCCTTTCAAAGTGCCTTTTTATAATTTTCCATCAGTATAAAATGGTTTGTTGAAGATAAAAGCAACCTTGATCATGTAACACAAGCAATAAAATAACCTTAGCTCACACGAAAGTATTGTAAAGTAGAAAATATTATTTTATAAGTAATAATACTGCCTTTAATATTATTTATATAATATTTTTAAAGTATAGTAAGATTACATTTGTCCTTTGGCTATTTTTGACACATATAATCAAATTATAAAAGTCAAACTATTCTTACTTAACCTAAATATGTTAAATTAATATATTATGGAATAAAGGGTTAAAAAACCACATGAAATTGATCAAATTTAAGATAATTAATTTTTAAGGCTATTTTATTAACCTTTCAAACTGCCCTTTTATAATTTGCCATCAGTATAAAATGGTTTGGTGAAGATAAAAGTAACCTTGATCATGTAACACAAGCAACAAATTAACCTTAGCTCACACGAAAGTATTGTAAAGTAAAAGATATTATTTTATAAGTAATAAGAATGCCTTTAATTATTAATTACTTAATATTTTCAAAGTCTGGTAAGACTGCATTTGTCCTTTGGCTATTTTTTAACACATACCATTAAATTATAAAGTTTAAACTGTGTTTACTTTACCTAAATATGTTCAAAATAAGATATTATGTGAGTAAAGGGTTAAAAAAAACTACATGAAATTGATCAAATTTAAGATAATTAATTTTTAAGGCTATTTTATTAACCTTTGAAAGTGCCCTTTTATAATTTGCCATCAGTATAAAATGGTTTGGTGAAGATAAAAGCAACCTTGATCATGTAACACAAGCAATAAAATAACCTTAGCTCACACGAAAGTATTGTAAAGTAAAAGATATTATTTTATAAGTAATAAAACTGCCTTTAATTATTAATTACTTAATATTTTCAAAGTCTGGTAAGACTATATTTGTCTTTTGTCTATTTTTTGACACATACCATCAAATTATAAAATTTAAACTGTGCTTGCTTTACTTAAATATGTTAAATTTAAGATATTATGTGAGAAAGTGTTAAAAAATAATTCATGAAATTGATCAAATTTAAGATAATTAATTTTTAAGGCTATTTTATTAACCTTTCAAAGTGCCCTTTTATAATTTACCATCAGTATGAAATGGTTTGTTGAAGGTAACAACAACCTTGATCATGTAACACAAGTAATAAAATAACCTTAGCTCACACGAAAGTATTGTAAAGTAAAAGATATTATTTTATAAGTAATGAAACTGCCTTTAATTATTAATTACTTAATATTTTCAAAGTCTGGTAAGACTGCATTTGTCCTTTGGCTATTTTTTAACACATACCATCAAATTATAAAATTTAAACTGTGCTTGCTTTACCTAAATATGTTAAATTTAAGAGATTATGTGAGAAATAGTTAAAAAAACTACATGAAATTGATTAAATTTAAGATAATTAATTTTTAAGGCTATTTTATTAACCTTTCAAAGTACTTTTTTATAATTTGTCATTAGTATAAAATGGTTTGTTGAAGATAAAAGAAACCTTGATCATGTAATACAAGCAATAAAATAGCCTTAGCTCATACGAAAGTATTGTAAAGTAGAAGATATTATTTTATAAGTAATAAAACTGCTTTTAATTATTAATTACTTAATATTTTCAAAGTCTAGTGAGATTACATTTGTCCTTTGGCTATTTTTGACACATACCATCAACTTATAAAATTTAAACTGTGAGTTAAAAAAACTATATGAAATGGACCAAATTTAAGATAATTAATTTTAAAGCTATTTTATTAACGTTTCAAAATGCCCTTTTATAATTTGCCATCAGTATAAAATGGTTTGTTGAAGATAAAAGTAACCTTGATCAGAAGCAATAAAATAACCTTAGCTCACACACATTATATTTAAGATGTTCTTAAATATAAATCTGAATTTATAATAATTGATTATTAAGGCTGTTTTATTAACCTTTCAAAGTACCCCTTTATAATTTGACATCAGTATAGAATGTTTTGATAAAGATAAAAACAACCTTAATCATCTAACACAAGTAATAAAACAACCTTAGCTTGTACAAAAATTTAATAATATTTTTTTAAAGTAATACATGAACCTTTTTTTAACTTTTTCAATGTTTTCCCAGATGATTTTTAATCTAGTGACGCAGATTTTAATTTGAATAGATGCTAAGCCCTAGATGCACAATGAGAACAACCTTGACAGCGTATTATTTAGCCCTTTGACCCAATTTCCTCCCGCCCGCACAATAAAAATTGCGAAACTCAAATCAAAATTGTTACCTCATCCAAATAAAAGCCCAAACAAAGAAACCAGACCGGGATTCCATCGAAATCGAATCTTGAGAACGCACCACCCCCACACACGCACACATGTTGTGCACCCATCGGATCTGATGCGATCCGAACATGAGTTCATCTGTCCGGGTCCCGCGGCCACCCCGCCTCACACCCCCGCCTCTCTATCGGGACCATGGGAAAATATCCGAAAACGGGGCCGTGATTCTCGGGACACCCTCAAGATCCGCACCTGTTGCCGTTCACCTTGAGACGCGGGTGTTGTGTGAGTTTTACTCGATGCACTCTATCGCTCTGGGGGTGATTTGAGATGTTTTAATTGGGTTTCGGGGGCTGGTTCGATGACCCCGTGTCCCGAAGCTACGAGTCGATTTCCTGGCCCAGGTTTGGATGCTGGGGGCATTCATCAATGTCTTTGGTGTGGTCATTCATGTCAGCAACAAGAGGGTTTTGACCAAACGTCGGAAAAAATGATGTCTTTGTTCAAGATTTTAACAAAAACTTCTCGAAAACTAAATGATGGTGTAATAAAACAGCCTTTGGTGATTCAAGGGCTGTTTTATTGCGTCACAAAACGTTTTTACGGCCGGTTTGTTCAATAATAATAAAAAGGCATTTATTAATTACTGTCTCAGGAAGAATATAACGTAAATAACAATGGTATAAATCCACCACCCCGACCCAGTTTGCCGATATGCTTCGATGAAGGGTTGCCGATCGCATTCTTGGCTACCACGTGTCGCACGCACGCGATTTCCAATCGCCGACACACAATGGCATTATATAGATCAAGACCGCACAAATAAACCGCGTGCGAACGCCACCCCTTTTTCTGCACCTACCCTACGCAACATTTTCGAATTGTGCATCGATCGGTGCTTCGATAATGGCTCGGTGAAAAATATGTTGACAGAATTATTAGGATCGGATTACTGTTGTGGCTCGGGGTTGATTTATCGATCGTGGAGAGTTTTGTCGAGGAAACCGGTCATCTTTTATAATAATCGGTGTGGAATGTCTGAATGGGACGATCGGGAGATGGGCCCCCACGATTAAAGTGTGCAACAGGGATCGGTTTCTTAGGCCCAAAATGCGGATTAATGATGACGTCTTGTCGAAAATATCATATTTATTTTTTAAGGATAAATACTTAAGGTTTATTTTATGAAATCACAATTCAAGGCTGTTTTATCAGGTTTCATGGTAACTCATTGCTTAATTTAAATATGTCAGTTATTTTTTAATTAATACAATTAATAAAGGCCCATTTTATTTTAGTTTTTAAATCTCTGTATTTGTTAATTCAAGGTATAAAATACTTAATAAAATGGCCTTTACCACAGTATTAACACAAAATATACTGATAAATTCAACTAAACAGTGACTTTAATGCCTTAAATAGTAATAATAAAAACATTGTGTACCTATCTCAAAAATCAAGAAAACTTTTTATAATATTAGGTATGACTTAAGGTTATTTTATAAATACAAAATTCGAGTAAAATTTTATTAAAATATGTTTTGCATTGTTAAAAAATAAATAGTAAATAAAAAAATAACACCAGGAAATAAGAGGCTCTTTTTATTACTAATATAAAATATTAATAAAAGGGCCTTAACTGTAATTTAAGATGTTTTGTGAGTAAAGGGTTAAAAAACTACATGAAATTTTCTAAATTTAAAATAATTATTTTTTATTTTTATTAACTTTTCAAAGTGTTAATTTAATTATAACAGTTAATTTTTATTTGATACAATTAATAAAGGCCACTTTTATTTTAGTTTTTTAACCTCTCTTTCTTAATTCAAGATATAAAATACTTAATAAAAATGGCCTTTATCAGATTATTAACTCAAAAAATTCTGATATATTCAACAAAGTTGTGAGTTAGTCTTTAATACCTTAAATAGAAACAATAAAAACATTGTGTACCTCTCTCAAGAATCGAGTAAACTTTTTATAATGTTAAGTTATACTTAAGGTTGTTTTATAAATATATAATTTGAGTAAAATAAAAATTAATAAATAAATAAGAAATAAATTTAAAAAATAATATAAAATATTAATAAAATAGCCTTAACAGTGACAATCATTAAAACCAACAAAAACCTTTAAATACTTAATTATATGCGACCAACAAAAATGCATTTTAAGCCGAAATAATGTAAATAAAACAACCTTGAATGGATCTTTTACGTTCGTCAAGTATCAGGAAGCGATCGGCTTTCTTCCGGTAGTAAATTAAAACGCCACAACATAATGGTTCTATTAGCGCCCCGCAAAAAAAATATGGGCAGAGCCTCCCCTTGAGCTCTATGGAAAAAAAAATACGGACATAAACATCGTAAATCGTCGCCGATATCGTAGAATGGGACTATAATGGCCGCAATTCCTCAGGTCATCAATGCACACACTCGTACTTTTTCTTTCATCCGTGATCTACGATGGATTTTTTTGTTGGCTACCTGGCATCGTGTTTTTTTTTTCTTCTTCATCGGCTTTTTAATAATGACGCGGACGGTGGAAAAAGGTCCGATTTCGGTTTGTCTACCTGGTGTGTGTGTGTGTGTGTGTGTGTTGCGTTGATGGGGCCACCGAATTTCGGAATTTAATGGGATCCGGTCCGAAGGGACGGGGATGATTTTCTGATTCGATTTATCGGGTTTTGATCGATTGTTTTGTGGGTTTTAATGTTTGCCATGTTGTATAAATTGGTTGAGTCTAACAACGAAAAGTTTATGTAAACCCGGATCGGGTTGTAAACGGAATAGTAATTATGAAAGTACAAGTTGAGTACTCTAAAACCTTTTAAAAATAAAAATGTAAATCAAACGTCAAGACTTGTAAGTGTACGATAAAAAATTAAGGCCTTAATAATTAATTCAAAGAGGATCGTAACAAAGGTATTATTTAATTTCAGTTAAATGGAAATATCAAGTTTATAAGTATGCTAAAAAATATATAAATTCTTAAAAAAATTGATGAATTTACAATAAAATAAAAAATATTTATTTAAGGCTGTTTTATCAAAGGTACAAGATTTTTTAAATAAACTATTTAGTTGTAAAGACAAGTTTTATTTTTTTAGTATTTAATAAATAACATATTTTCATTATAAAATATCAAATAAAAATGGCCTTTACTTGTATATTTATAAAACCAATATAATTAAGTAAATGTTCAATATTTTATCAATGAATATCAATTTTAAAACATTTTTTTAGTCAAACCAGTTAAATCGTTGCTTAATTGAATATATCTGTATTCCTTGAATTGATAAAGTTGACAGGGATACTTTTAATTTATATTTTAAACCTTTAATAAACAAATAAAAATAGCCTTTACTATATAATATATAATTATAAAACAAATAAAATTCATTAAATATTCATTAGTATATTATTAATAAAATAGTTTTTTAAGATGTAATTAATTTACAATAAAATAAAAAATACAACTATTTTATTTAAGGCTATTTTATCTATCTTTACTATTGAATTCGAATTTATGTGTATTTTTTGAAATTATAAATTTGTAAAGACTACTTTTTATATTTTTATTTTTATATTTTAAATATTTAATAAATAAATAACATATTTATATTATAAAATATCAAATAAAAATAGCCTTAACTTATATATATTTTTTATTATTATTTTATTTATATATAAAACCAATATAATAAATTAAATATACCATTAATAATTAATATATAATAATTATAATTCTTGAAATGTAAATTTACAAACATGTACATAAATTTACAACAATTTAAGGTTATTTTATCAATGAATAAGAAAAATTTTAAAAAAATGTTTAGTCAAATCAGTTAAGTCATTACTTGGTTGAATATATCAGTATTTTTTGAATTGATAAAGTTGTAGGGGTCACTTTTGTTGTATATTTTAAACCTTTAATAACATATTTACATTATATAAAATCAAATAAAAATAGCCTTTACTCATATTATTATAAAACAAATAAAATTCATTAAATGTTCATCTGTAAATCATTTATAAAATAAATTTGTAATTAATTTACAATAAAATAAAAAATACAAATATTTTATTTAAGGCTATTTTATCAAGATTTTTTTAGATAAACTATTTAGTTCGAATTTATAAGTATTTTTTGAAATTATAAAGTTATAAAGACCACTTTTATTTTTATATTTTAAATATTTAATAAATAAATAACATATTTACATTACAAAATATCAAATAAAAATAGCCTTAACTTGTATATTTATAAAAGCAATATAATTAATTAAATATTCCATTGTGTACCATTAATAATTTATTTATAATATTTATAATTCTTACAATAAAATATATAAGCATATAATTTAAGGCTATTTAATTTTTTTTAGTCAAACCAGTTAAGTCATTGCTTACTTTTATTTTACCCTTTAATAAACAAATATCATATTTACATTATATGGAATCAAATAAAAATAGCCTTAACTCATATATTTATAAAACCAATAAAATCTATTAAATATTCAGTCGTATATCATTAATAAAATAGCTTTTTAAGATGTAAGTAATACCAATAAAATAACCTTGAATGAACCATTTATATCAAGTTTTTTTGTGATCAGCTGTGACTTAATATTATTTTAACACAATTCGATTTAAATGTTTTTCATTGTTTAGAATTAAATGATAAAAATAAAATAAAATAAAATTTTTCACATTCCAAAAGTAAATTATTTAAATTTTAAAATTAAAGATACGATTTAATTTAAGTAAATGGAAATGTCAAGTTTTTAAGTATGTAAGAATAAAAAATAAATTATTTAATTAAGATTAATTTTGAAATATCAAAATTTGACAGTTTCAAAAATGTAAGAGCTTTTAATGTGTTAAAATTTTAAATTGTTTAAATTTGAAATTCCAGATTCAAAAAACAAATTATGAAACTCAAAGGGTAAGTTTAAAAATAAATAAATTATTTCCTTAAGTAAATAGATATTTCAAAATTAGTTATATAAATTTAAATGAGTTTATTTATTTGGACACCTGTTTCGAGATTTATCCGGACAGGTAAAACCGCCCCGGATAGAGTTATCACCAATTATTGGCGATTACGCACCCCCCCTATATATTTTTGACTATCCCCTAAATCAATTATCGAATATAAACGACTGTTTTCCCATACAAAAATCCACCACTTACAATAGGTACCATCCCGATAAATCGGCGTGTCGAAGTGCGACCCCCATCGATTTATGCGAAAACCCTTTTATATTATTTTTTTCACAGCATTGTTACGGGGTGCCGATTCCACGCGCATCCCAACAATAGATCGAACGTGGTGGTGGTGGTGGGATTTACCTATATTTTGTCAATAGGTACTTGAAACGTGTTAAAAAATAAACAGGTGACTCAACCCGAAAAAAGGGGGTCGTCAAATACAAGACGTTGACTGTCGCTTACTTGCAGCAATTACAATTATTAATTATCACCAAAAATCGTCAATTAACGCCGACAATGGGTCTTTGACGCGTACAAAAGGTTCTTCATTACACTTACGATTTTTTACGGTGCATTAGAGACAGCTGATCGGTCTTACGAAACCGGACTTAATTAATAAAAATAGTTTTTTTTTTTTCTCGGTTCGTCCCGGTTATACAAATTAGGCCTTAATCAACTCCCGATCCGGCACGCCAACAATGAGATTTTTAATTGGTCCCCACTTTTATTACGTGCCCAGTATATAAAAAAAAATTGATATTGTTTAATCTGGTTGTGCGCCACCTGTCATTTTTTTTCTTTCGTTCGTCGGGGTGGCTTTGGTTCGCGGACGGGACCGCGGCCGCGGGAACCGGTCCACCCTCGTCTGTCTCTACGGAGGATGGATTCGTTGAACTCTCGACTATTAAAAATAGGTGCCGGGCGAAACCGAGACGAAACGTCGATTTCCGGGGGTCCATGAGAACTCGGGCTATTTATTTTAATGTGTCTTTTTTTTAGGGGGTAAAGGCGGAATCAAAATTCGGTGCTTCCGCCGAAAATAAACCGAGACGTTTCCTGTTCTCTCTCGACGAACGACGACGGGGGTGATGCGAATTGTGCGCGGGGGATTTTTTTTTTACGTACCGTGTGAAATGGGATATTTTCGGCGGTGATGGACGTGAAATTGTTACTTTTCGGGTGCTTAAGGGGATGCATCTGTTTCTGGAGTTTTGGCAGGTTTTTGTTTGGGGAGTTAAATGGCTAATTTTGTGGGTTTTGATGTTTGTGTTTTTGGATGAGTAACTAATAAATATAAATTTTTACAATTTTTGTAAGGTTTTTTACACTTATTTGTCGTGTTTAATTAGTGTTTTAATTAAAATGGTCCTGCAAATTATAAAATGTAAAAAACTTGATCTTTACTTGAGCTTATTTTCTTTATTTGGAATGTTACTTTGTTTACACTTTTACACAAAACCTGAATATAAACATTAAATAACACTTTGGCATATAAATACAAATATTTAAATAGAAGTTATATAATTACAAAAAAACTTTTGTTGTAAACGTAATATTGGGAATATTATTAAATTGTCCTCAAACTTCATCTAAATTTCAGTAATTTACCAATATGATTAGAAAAATTCTGAATTGACAACTTAGAAGATGTAAGAAGTTCAGAATAATTCAATGCATTGTATAATTTACAAATGTGATAACATACTTTACTATTATTGACAATTATTTAAGTTAAGTCTTGACTAAAATATTCTTACAATTTAGAAAATATAAAACTTTTTGATTTTGACAACCTGAACCCATTTTATATTGATTTTATTAACTTAATACTTGGAAAATTATTAAAATTTCCTGAAATTTCAGGAATAATTCAATGCATTTTATCACAAAAGTGATCAGAAAAATTCTAAATTGACAACTTATTTTACTATTCTTGACAATTATTTAAGTCAAGTCTTGACTAAAATATTCTTACAATTTAGAAAATATAAAACTTTTTGATTTTGACAACCTGAGCCTATTTTATATTGATTTTATTAACTTAATACTTGGAAAATTATTAAAATTTCCTGAAATTTCAGGATTAGTTCAATGAATTGTATAATTTACAAATGTGACCAGAAAAATTCTAAATTGACAACTTACTTTACTATTCTTGACAATTATTTAAGTCAAGTCTTGACTAAAATATTCTTACAATTTAGAAAATATAAAACTATTTGATTTTGACAACCTGAACCTATTTTATATTGATTTTATTAACTTAATACTTGAAAAATTATTAAAATTTCCTGAAATTTCAGGAATAATTCAATGTCTTGTATAATTTACAAATGTGATCAGAAAAATTCTAAATTGACAACTTACTTTACTATTCTTGACAATTATTTAAGTCAAGTATTGACTAAAATATTCTTACAATTTAGAAAATATAAAACTTTTTGATTTTGACAACCTGAGCCTATTTTATATTGATTTTATTAACTTAATACTTGAAAAATTATTAAAATTTTCTGAAATTTCAGGAATAATTCAATGTCTTGTATAATTTACAAATGTGATCAGAAAAATTTTAAATTGACAACTTACTTTACTATTCTTGACAATTATTTAAGTCAAGTATTGACTAAAATATTCTTACAATTTAGAAAATATAAAACTTTTTTATTTTGACAACTTGAACCTATTTTATATTGATTTTATTAACTTAATACTTGGAAAATTATTAAAATTTCCTGAAATTTCAGGAACAATTCAATGCATTTTATAATTTACAAATGTGATCAGAAAAATTCTAAATTGACAACCTACTTTACTACTCTTGACAATTATTTAAGTCAAGTCTTGACTAAAATATTCTTACAATTTAGAAAATATAAAACTATTTGATTTTGACAACCTGAACCTATTTTATATTGATTTTATTAACTTAATACTTGAAAAATTATTAAAATTTCCTGAAATTTCAGGAATAATTCAATGTCTTGTATAATTTACAAATGTGATCAGAAAAATTCTAAATTGACAACTTACTTTACTATTCTTGACAATTATTTAAGTCAAGTATTGACTAAAATATTCTTACAATTTAGAAAATATAAAACATTTTTATTTTGACAACTTGAACCTATTTTATATTGATTTTATTAACTTAATACTTGGAAAATTATTAAAATTTCCTGAAATTTCAGGAACAATTCAATGCATTTTATAATTTACAAATGTGATCAGAAAAATTCTAAATTGACAACCTACTTTACTACTCTTGACAATTATTTAAGTCAAGTCTTGACTAAAATATTCTTACAATTTAGAAAATATAAAACTATTTGATTTTGACAACCTGAACCTATTTTATATTGATTTTATTAACTTAATACTTGAAAAATTATTAAAATTTCCTGAAATTTCAGGAATAATTCAATGTCTTGTATGATTTACAAATGTGATCAGAAAAATTCTAAATTGACAACTGACTTTACTATTCTTGACAATTATTTAAGACAAGTCTTGACTAAAATATTCTTACAATTTAGAAAATATAAAACTTTTTAATTTTGACAACTTGAACCTATTTTATATTGATTTTATTAACTTAATACTTGGAAAATTATTAAAATTTCCTGAAATTTCAGGAACAATTCAATGCATTTTATAATTTACAAATGTGATCAGAAAAATTCTAAATTGACAACCTACTTTACTACTCTTGACAATTATTTAAGTCAAGTCTTGACTAAAATATTCTTACAATTTAGAAAATATAAAACTATTTGATTTTGACAACCTGAACCTATTTTATATTGATTTTATTAACTTAATACTTGAAAAATTATTAAAATTTCCTGAAATTTCAGGAATAATTCAATGTCTTGTATGATTTACAAATGTGATCAGAAAAATTCTAAATTGACAACTGACTTTACTATTCTTGACAATTATTTAAGACAAGTCTTGACTAAAATATTCTTACAATTTAGAAAATATAAAACTTTTTAATTTTGACAACTTGAACCTATTTTATATTGATTTTATTAACTTAATACTTGGAAAATTATTAAAATTTCCTGAAATTTCAGGAACAATTCAATGCATTTTATAATTTACAAATGTGATCAGAAAAATTCTAAATTGACAACTTACTTTACTATTCTTGACAATTATTTAAGTCAAGTCTTGACTAAAATATTCTTACAATTTAGAAAATATAAAAAGTTGTAGTTTTGACAACTTGAACTAAATACTGCTGAGATTTAAAATGTTAACTTTAACTGATTTATATACAATCTAAGACAAAAATATTCCCACGCCTTAAAAAAGATAAAAAATCCATATTTTAAATTCTGAATTTAAATGTTTTAAATATAGACGTCGAACTAAACTTTGACATATAAATAAAAATATTTATATAATAAAAATTATTTAAACCTGATTAAAAAAAAATTAGCTTACAAATTGCAAATTTTTCCCGAAACATCATGAATAATTAAATGCATTTTTGGTGCGCCATAATTTGTTCGTCGCCGTCCGCCAAATAAATTAATCGTGCCATTAAATTTATATAACCGACTAGTTTAATTATCATCTTAGCACATAAATCGATTATGTAAACAAATAATTCAATAACGTTTTGTATTATTAACCGGGAACATAATTGAAACCTAAAACCTGTATCGAAACAAAACTGACCTTCACATTTTCGGTTATTCCACCATTGTAACATAAACCGACGCCCGTTCGTAAAACCGCAGCCGAATCGAATGGAAACGTAATAATCGGACTGAGTAATTTTTCGGATTCCCGTTTCACCAACAAAAGTAAAATTTTTATTGGTAAACTCTCGATTTTCTTCTTACGAAAACGAAAGAAAAAAAAAAATGTGTGTGTGTGTGCATCGCAGAGTTCGACGGTTTTATGGGACCGGTATTCAAATGAGTAGGCCTAATTTTTTTCTCCCATCCGAAACCATTAAACATGACTGAGGTCAGTTCTTACGCATATGTAAATCTACGAATAAATTACGCAGGAATATTATAAAATGATGGGGGCAATTAAGGCAAGTGCTAATTATGACTTTTTTTTTTTCGATAGGTTTTTGTGCGTGAGTGTTATAAAAAATAAAATGATTGAAATTGTTCTGAAACGATTTTCTAGATTGTGATAAACCTGTCAATTATTCTGTAAGAAAATTGAAGGATAAAGTAATTTAGACTTACTTTGAAATTAAATCAAAATGTTAAAAATTCTAAAACTAGACAGTCATGAGTGATTTGATTTATGTCTCTATTTACTCAGTAATTTACTAAGAAATTAATTTTAATATTCTTTAAAATTACCCAAATTATAAGTGGTATTATAAAAACTAAGGTGATGTAAATTTTTTTAAGGATTACGAATAATTTCTGTGCTTAACATCTCTGATTAATTTATGTGAGAACATTATAAAATGTTTTGCATATTTGTTTGTTTACTTTAGTCATTTTAAAAAGTAAAAAAATGTACAAATTATATGAGTATTGTATAAAACGATGAAATATTAAAAAAAAATTGATAATTGTCATTTTTGAAAGTACAAAAGGGTAAAACTTGATAAAACTTTTCTCTGAATAATTTATATGAGTTCAGTGCAAACTGATAAAATAATAAAAAATAAAAATTTATTTATTATTATTGTCAATTTTAAAAGTACATAAAAAATAGAAGTTGTAAAAAATCGTTGATTTCATAGATTGACTTAAATTTTTCTCTGAATATTTTATATGAGTACATTATAAAATGATGAAATAAAATGAATAAAAATATATTCATTATTTGTGTCATTTTTAAAAAGAGACAAAAGGTAAAAATTTGTTAAAATTCGTTGTTTTTATACATTGATTTAAATTTTTCTCTGAATATTTTATATGAGTATAGTGTAAAATGACGAAACAAAATGGATAAATAAATAATTATTCAACATTTTTGTCATTTTGAAATATATAAAAAAGGTAAAAGTAACAATTTGATTGAATTTAAGGCTTAATAAAGCTTTTTTATGAATAATTTATATGAATTCAGTATAAAATGATAAAATAATAAGATTAAAAATATATTTATCATTTTTGTCGATTTTAAAAGTAGAAATAAGGTAAAAATTTAAAATATAAATAAAAATAAATATTTATTCAACATTTTTGTCATTTTGAAAAGTACGAAAAACGTAAAAGTTGTAAAAATTTGATTGAATTTAAAGTTTAATAAAGCTTTTCTCCCAATAATTTGTATAAATTTCAGTACAAAGTGATAAAAGAATAAGAACAAAAATATATTTATTATTTTTGTCGTTTTTAAATTAGAAAAAAGGTATAGATTTATAGATAAAATAGATTTATTTAAATTTTTCTCTGGAAAGTCTATATTATATTTTTGTACATAACCTTTTCTCTGAATAATTTATGAGTACATTATAAAATTATAAAATAACAAATACAAATGTCCATATCAAATTTTTGTGGTTTTTAAAAGTATAGAAAAGGTAAATATAAAAAATGATTGATTTTAAAACTTGACGTAAGCTTTTCTCTGAATAATTTATATGAATACATTATAAAATTATAAAATAACAAAGACAGAAGTATATATTAAATGTTGATAATTTTTAAAAGTATGTAAAAGGTAAATATTTTAAAAAATAATTGGTTTCAAAGCTTTTCTCTACACAAAAAGGAAAAAATTGTTTAAAATTATTAATTTTTGTGCTTTTCTCTGAATAATTTGTATGAGTACATTTTAAAATTATAAAATAACAAATACGTCTAAATCAAATTTTTGTAGTTTTTAAAAGTATATAAAAGATAAATATTATAAAAAATGATTGGTTTCAAACCTTTTCTCTGAATAATTTATTCATAATACAGTAAAAATGATGAAATGTCATCTTATTGTAGTTTTGAAAAGTACACAAAAGGAAAAAATGTTAAATATGTTGACAATGATCATTTCATAATGATTATTTGATATTTTTGTCACTTTTAAAATTAAATAAAAGAAAAATTGATGAAAAAAATAAAAGTAAATTTAATATTTTTGCCTTGTTTTGGAGCCACAAAAAGTAAAAGTTATAAAATATTGTTTGATTTTAAGGCTTGTACCACAGTTTTCTCTGAACAATTTACATGACAACTGCATAAATTATAAAACAGTAACTTTTCAGTATTTTTAACAATTTTAAGTTGTACCTACTAAACAAAAAAACAACAACATATTAAGTAAAAATAAAATAATTTTGTGGATTTAACGATTTCTTACGGCTGTAGGAAACCAAAAAAAAAGAACATAATTTAAAGTAGTTCTAACATCCAAAACCATTCCAAAGGCAACAAACAGTTGTTTGTGAACGTCGGTGTGTTAATAAATAATAACATAATTACGGAATATGTAGTTGCATGTCAAAATATTATTAGTGATATTCGTACGGGCACACATCTCGTTAGGGATTCTGTAATTGCCGTCCGGGGATAGGTAAAAAAATTCTATATATATATATATATATACATATACAATAATAATAAAACGGACGGAGGACGGAGCGGCGAGAAGATTTCGTCATCCCGTCCGTCTCTCGGAACGGCGCTGGCACGCTAGAATCGTATTAAAATTGTACGTTAATTTTTTTCTTTGTTCACAAATAGGAAAACGGGTTTTTACATGCCCCGGCCGGCCTGCACGGACGGACGGACGGACGTACTGACGGAAAAATGTCATCGAATTTGTTCTCGATTAGACGCCGAAATTGGACTTGGCCGAGGAAACGACCGCGACCGGGAGCGAAAAAAATAAATACGAATTAATAGGACCCGTAGCGTTATTATTAATCGACGTCGCCGGGGCCCATTAGGTGCTCGACGGCGATGGCGATTCCTCTGCTTAATGACGATCTGTCTATTGGTGTGTCTCTCGCTTTTTTTTTTTCCCCAGTCTCTTTGCCGTTGTTACTAGCTCGGACGGTTTTTCGATGGTAAAAGCGACTTTTTTAATGTCGTCCGGTCGTTGGCAACCCGATTGCCGTACACGACGAACGGCGGATCGATGCAAATTAAGACGACGTAACGAATGCACGGATTTACGGTGACGAGGACGCAGATGTGGAGCGTCAAAATTGCTGGGATGCTGACGAAAAAACGTGTACGAATTGATTATTTATTGAAAACGTTGCTTTCGTGATTTATTATGTGAAATCTGACGAATAAATTAATATGGATTTACAGTTTTTTTATATAAAAAAACTGTTGTTTATATCTATCGTTTTACATATTTACAAAAATGAGAGATTTTTTAATAAAAAATGTATAATTTATTTTATTGTATTAAATTTAAATTATAAAATTTAATAGTTTGACATTTTAATTATTTTATCAATAAAAAATGGAATACAAAATTTTATCATAATTATTTGGAAAATTCATAAATATAAAAAATAAAATAGATTTTAATAGATTTAATTTAAAATACATAGTAAGTGATTTAATTACTATTTATCAAATTCCATAACGACAAAAATGACAATTTTTTACTTTTTTGTACTTTTAAAAACGACAAAAATGTTGAATATTTAATAAAAGTTAAAAATATTTTTTTTTCTATAAATATTCCATTTTTGAAGATAATTTTAAAGCTTCATCGAGAGTCATAAATTAAAATTTTTATTAAAATTATAATTACAATTTGTTTATTTTAAAAATTCTTAAAAATGGTGTTTTATTAATACTCAAATTTATTCCACTAAAAATAAAAAAAAATAATTAAAATTTTAATGTTTTTCTTAAAATTTTCTTAATTAGAATTTATTTAATTAAAAAATAAAGAAAAATTGCCTAAAACATTCCATCTAATAAAAGTTTTTTTTTTTTTAATAAAAATTATTTATTTTTTTCTATAAATTTTTGAATATTAATTAATACTTACTTTTTTTTAAATATTTGAACATTTCTAAGTATGTCCAATATTAAAATTTTTCATAGAATCTTCAGAATTACAATTTCATATTGAAATTCTTAAAAATTAATATTTATCTTAAAATTTACAAATATTAATTTGTTTTTGAAAAAAATACAATGTTATTTTTTAATAAAAATATTCACATTTTGAAGCTTAATTTTTATAATTACTATACAACTGTTTTATTTTTCGTAAAAAATTTTTAAATTAAAATTTTAAAATTAAAATTTTTCTTAAAATTAAAATTACAATTTATTTATTTAAAAATTTCCTATAAATAGTCTTAATTTTTTTGTGTTCTAAAAACAATCAAATTTATTTATATTATTTTATCATTTTATACTTTTTACTTTATATTAATCAGAGAAAAGTTTTATCAAGCTTTAAAATTAATAAATATTTTATAATTTTTAACTTTTTTGTACTTTTAAAATGTTGAATATTTAAGTTAAAATTAATTTTTTTCTATAAATATTCTATTTTTGAACATAATCATCATCAAGAAAAATATTTAAATTAAAATTTTTATTAAAATTATAATTACAATTTATGTTTATTTCAAAAATTCTTAAAAGTAGTGTTTTTTTTAAATATTCAAATTTTAATTATTTACTTTATTCCACTTAAAATAAAAAAAAATAATTAACATTTTTCTTAAAATTTTTATAATTAGATTATTTTTAATTAAAAAGAAAAATTGACTAAAACATTTAAAGTTCCATCTAATGAAAGTTTTTTTAAATAAAAATTATCTCTTTTTCTATAAATATATTCAATATTTAAAGATAATTTTGAAGCTAAATTTTTATAATTAATGTTTACTTATTTTTTTCACATTATTTTTTTTTTTCAAAAAGTTTTTGTACATTTCTAAGTATGTCCAAAATTAAAATTTTTCATAGAATCTTCAGAATTAAAATTTCATTTTAAAATTCTTAAAAATTAATTTTTATCTAAAAATATACAAATATTAATTTGTTTTTGAAAAGAATACAATAAACATTTAATGTTATTTTTTAGTAAAAATATTCACATTTTGAAGATCATTTTGAAGCTTAATTTTTATAATTACTATTTAACTATTTTATTACAATTTTATTTTCCTTAAAAAAAATTTTAAAAATTTTAATTCAAAATTAATATTTTTCTTAAAATTATAATTACAATTTATTTATTTAAAAAGTTCCTAATTTTTTTTTTGTTTTCTAAAAATATTCAAATTCTTTTTCGATTTTGAAACTATTTATTTTATTGCAATTAAAAAAACATTTTTCATAAAATCTTCATATTTATAATTTATTTAATTGATTCTTTATAAATTAATAGTAAATTCATTAAATTTTAAAGTATATTAAATGAAAGAAACATTTTTTAATAAAAAAGTATTGAAATAAATCATCATTTATTATTTGTCTTCTAAATTAATTAAATTTTATTTTAAACATTAATTTTAACTTTATTTAATAAAATAAAAAATCGTGAATCATCACAAATAAAGTAATTAATTATTTTAATGTTTAAAAATATTAATAAATATATTAACTTTTTATCAAATTCCAAGCAAATACTTTTTATTATATATTTTTAAAGTATTAAGAATTATTTTTTTTTTTTACAGCCAACATAGTAATTCAAAAAAAATTTTGTGCACGAATAAATAATATACATAATTATCTATTGTAGTTTTTTTAATCAATCCGCCTTCTGTATTATAGAAATTTCATAAATAAATCATAGGTTGATCAGGGACGTAATCTCACAACCCTCGAAACAAAAGTAAAAGTCTATCGAACATCTTGCCCTACATATGCAGCACATGCCCCCCACAAAAAACAACATTAAATACAATTTTTTTATCACCCATTTATTACTAAAGAGTTTTTTCTATTTAACCGATCAAACAGCCGATCAATGCGCCGTCTCGTCAGAAAAAATCGAATAATCGTATGCACCTTTTCGAGAGACGAGCGAGAAAAAACAAAACGCCACCTGACCCCCAAAAAAATATCGACGGCGCGGCCACTCTTACTTTTCAATTCACACAGCCCAACACATGTCCCACCAGCCGAAAAACCACCCCCTAAATCACCGTCCGTGTTTACGCAAGATTTTTTTATCCGTGGCACACATGTAAGGGCAGAGTCGGCCAGACGAGTCGTCGGTGCATGTGACACTCGGGGGATGGTCGGTGGCGCAAAATCGGTCTGGTCCGCCGTCTTCGTGGACCGTGTGAACCGCACCAGAGCCAGTCTAGGGATGCCTAGAGAGAGCGTCTCGGGTCAGATGTTGTGCGTATGGCGCAACGTCGGGCCCCGCGGGGCTGGACGGGGGTTGGAAACGCGAGGGGCTACCCCGATCGTCTGGATGCCGATGTAAATCACTGTGCGAGGAAAGTGAAATTGTTTTATTTACATGAATACAGGTGGCTGTTGGCCCAGTTTTTTTTTTACTCTCTATATGTATATATTATGTCGGGGTTGATTAGATTTGTTTTTTTTTTTTATTCGGTTGAGGTTTTTTATCGGGGTTTCCGCCCGCAGCATCTCGTTCAACCCCTTACAGATTGTTCAGGTGGTGTTACACTTTCGATGATTGTATTTGCATAATAAAATAAAATTTAGGTGAAACGATTGATCTATTTGATTGGTAAATTTTTATTTTTTGGTTTAAATAAGCTTTTACTTAATTTAATAATGAATATATGTTGTAAAAGTTTATGGAATAAAATTAACATAGTGATATACTAATTCCATTCTTCAATAGAATTAATATCAGTAAGAAATCTTGATTTAAACTTTATTGACATAAAATTAAACAACTACTTAAAAATTTTAGTTCATTCTTTAAACTATATTATTAACTATATTCTTAGAATGAATTTATAAAAGTAAACAAATAAATATGTATAACTTTATAATTTTTTTTTTTAAACAATAATATTTCAATTCTAAATTGGACACATTACAAGTTAAATTGATTAAACATTTTATATTTACGATGCATTTGTCTATTTTGTTCAATTTTAAAATAAAAATAAATAAATACTTAATAAACAAATTTATGTCAAATAGAAACTTGCTGTAAACTTAAAAAATGTTTAATTTATTCATGATTATTTATGTGAATATAATTTAAATTAACAATAATAATTATTAATAGAAATTATTTTGGCAAAAAATTGTCACGTGTTTTAGAATTGATCTAGTTGAAATAATTCAAAAAATTTTGTTTGTGGATCTTTAATTAACAATAATTAATGTTTAAATTTATTTTTATTACTATATTTATTTTATTAAAAAACTATTGGAGAATTTTTGGAATTATTATTTTAAAATATTGAAAATAATTATAAAATTTTTATTATATCAATAAAAAATGCAATTTACTAAAAACATTTATTTTATTATTATAATTAGCTAATTACCATTAGATTTTATTGTTAGGTCAAAATTATTATCTCAAATAAAAAAATTATTTAGTAATTTATCGGGGATTTTTTAAATCTGTATTTTTCTACGTTGATTTTAAGAAAAAAAAAGTTTGAAATAACAAAGACAAAAATCTACTTCATATTTATGTAGTTTCTAAAAGTACATAAATGGTATAAATTTTAAAAATCTAAAAATCAATCAGTGTGTACTTTTAAAAGTGACAAAATATCAAATAAACTTTTTTTACTATTTTATACAATATTCATATAAATTATTTAAAGGCTTAACATTTTTCTCTGAATAATTTATATAAGTTTATAAAAATTATGCTTTAAAATTATCTTCAAAAAATGAATATTTACAGAAAAAATTAATTCTAACTTAAGAAAACATTCATTAAGTGAAACGTTAAATGTTTTAGGCAATTGTTCTTTATTTTTTAAATAAATAAATTATAGTTGTGAAGATTTTAAGGAAAATGTAAATTTTTTGTAAATTACTAAAAACCTTTTTAGGAACATTAAACTGTTTTAATTCATTTTTTTATTTTAAGTGGAATAATTAAAATTTGAATATTTAAAAAAAAAAAAATTAACACTATTTTTAAGAATTTTAAAAAAGTAATTGGTGTAATTCTGAAGATTTTATGAAAAATTTTAATTTTGACATCCTTATAAATGTTCAAAAACTTGTTTAAAGAAACTATAGTGAAATGAAATAAATAAATATTAATTATAAAAATTAAGCTTTAAAAATATCTCCAAAAATTGTATATTTATAGAAAAAAAATAATTTAATTATGAAAATTTTAAGAAAAAAGTATAATTTTACTGAAAACCTTTCTATGAACATTAAAATGTTTTAATTTATTCTTTTTTATTTTAAGTGGAATAAAGTAAATGAATAAAATTTTAATATTAAAAAAAATGACACTATTTTTAAGAATTTTTGAAATAAATAAATTGTAATTATAATTTTATATAATTAATTAATATAATATTATATAATTAAATTTTACCTTATCTTCAATATTTGAATATTTTCTTATAAATTATTTTTTAATAATTTTGACATCCTTATAAATTTTTAAAAAATTTTTGAAAGAAAATGAAGTGAAAAAATAATAAGTAAATATTAATTAAAAAAATTAGCTTCAAAAATTGTATATTCATGGAAACAATTTAATTTTAACTCAAAAAATCTTTCATTAGATAAAAAATTAAATTAAAAAAAAAATAAAATAAAAAAAAATTTTTAGTTTGGTTTAGTTTCTTGATTTTTTAAAGGGATAATTTTTTATATAATAAAAAAAAAAAAAGATTGCAATTAATTTTGATCTTTTTTAATTAAAAACATAAGTAAAACTCTTTTTTTCATTTTTTATATTATGAAAGAAATAATTTTAGCCTTAAATATTTCTTTATTATTAATAAATATTATTAATAGACAAATAATTTGCATTTAAATTGGTGGGTATTTTTCTATTGAATAACGACCACAAATATATGTATTTATATGTAAAATAGATTAGATTTAATATGAATAATTAATATGTAAACATAAGTGTTAAAAAAATAACATATTACAAATTCCATAAATTGAATACAAATGTGAAAATCTGAACGTATCGATTAAGAAAATCATTAAGACAGTGGCGAACCCACATGAATATTTTATCGATCCCCGACCTTAGCGGGTGACAATAACAGATTCAGCCGGTGATCGCATTGATTGCATAAAAAAAAAAACGAAAGAATTTCTGAGATTCCTCCCGATCGAAGGAACGAACGAACGGTAGCCGTGCGGAATTTGCATACGCACGCAAAACGTTTTCTGTGTTGGCATAGGTCGTCCCCCCAAGACACACACACACACAATACAATTAACGTTTCGCACCCGACGATCTCGCACAATCTCGAACGTGTGTGTGTGTGTCTGTCTGTCGCCTTGAAATTTCGTCCGATTATGTAATCGTGTTTTATTGTTGTATTTTTTCGATTTGGTTTTTCGGTCCCTCTCGCCGGACCGGTTGACATTTTGGCCAAAAAATGCAACGGTCACGTCGTACCCGTGGCGTCCCGAGGTGTATTTTGTTCTCTTCTCTTCTCGGAAGTTGAGAGATTGCGTAACCGGGGGTGGTGCGGGACGGTTTTATGGGCGGCGAAGGGTTGTGCAATTGACTCGGTCGTAAAAATTCGGAAGTCGGTCCGATGTATAATTTCGCCTTAAACAGGCGAAAGGGTTGGTTTATTGCCGTTTATTTTTATTGGTTATGATCGGAGGATTATCGGACGGGTGATTGTTGTTTTATTGACGCACCCGGTATATTGATGGTGTTTGCTTTGTCGGCGATTCGGGTTACAGTTAAGTTTGCGCAATTTAGACGAAGACGGTACGGTTTTAATGGTCTTGCACAACAACCGATTTTGGGGGATGAGGAAAAAAATCGGGTTGTTATCTGTAAACAGTGTTCGAAGTTGGAATTAAGAGAATTTATTGATTTTAGGGCACGTTTTCCGACATGATGTTAAAGTAAAATGTAAACAAATTTGGAATTACACAGAGTTTAGGGGGGTATATTTCAGATGATTTATTACGTAATTATTCTCAAATAGAATTTTTTTGCTCAAATCAGTGTGTTAGATGGCTATTTATTTATTTATTTGTCTTTTGAACATTTTCTAAATATTTAGAAAATAATAAAAAATTATATATTTGCTAATTAGTTTGTTAAATGATTTTTTAGATTCCTTAAACCATTTTTATTTCCATTTTTAATGTTTCCAATTTTCTTATTTTATTAAAAATAATTAAAAACATATTTTTTACAACCAATTTAATTTGTTCTTAATTTTTATTTAATTCGTTAAACTATTTTAATTTCAATTTTCAATTTTCAATGTTCACTCAATTATCCTAAATTAAATTGTTAAATCAAATAAAATTAGAAGAAATTTAAAACAAAAATTAATTTTATATTAAAAATATTAAAAAAATCATATATTTTTTTAATTAATTTATAATTTATTTAATTATAATAATAATTTATTTAATTTTTATGTTCAAACTATTTTTAGTTACTTTTTAATTTGTTTTTCAATTTTTTAATATATTTTTTTAATAAATTTTGTTAAATCTGTTAAAATAATTTAATTTCAATTTTTAATATTTTTAATGTTCACTCAAACATCCTAAATTAAATTGTTTTAAATCTAATAAAATATTCAAGAAATTAAAAAAAAGTAATTTTATGTTAAAAATATTAAAAAAAATCATATATTTTTTAATTAATTTGTTAAATAATTTTATATTTAATTTTTTATTAAATTCTTAAAACCATTTTTAGTTCCATATTTATTTTTTCAATTTTCATAATATTTTTTTGAAATAAATCTTGTTAAATCTATTAAAATAATAAGAGAATTTTTACAAAAATAATTGAATATTAGAAATAATTAAAAATATATTTTTTTACAATTAATTTATTAATTATTTTGTAATTAATTCCTTAAACTATTTAAATTTCAATTTTTAATATTTTCAATGTTCATTCAATTATCCTAAATTAAATTGTGTTAAATCTAATAAAATATTCAATAAATTTAAAAAACAAAGTACTTTTATGTTAAAAGTATTAGAAAATGATATATTTTTTAATTAATTTGTTAAATAATTTTATATTTAATTTTCATTAGATTCCTTAAACTATTTTTAGTTCCATTTTTATTATCTTTTTTTTTTTCAATTTTTATAATATTTTTTTTTTAAATAAATCTTGTTAAATCTGTTAAAATAATAAAAGAATTTTTACAAAAGTAATTGAATATTAAAAATAATTAAAAACATATTTTTTATAGTTTTCAATTTTTATAATATTTTTTTTTTAAATAAATCTTGTTAAATCTGTTAAAATAATAAAAGAATTTTTACAAAAATAATTGAATATTAAAAATAATTAAAAACATATTTTTTTAGTTAATTTATTATTTATTTTATATTTAATTTTTATTTAATGCGTTAAACTGTTTTAATTTCAATTTTTAATATTTTCATGTTCACTCAATTTTCCTAAATTAAATTCTGTTAAATTTAATAAAATATTCAAGAAAGGAAAAAAACTAATTTTATGTTAAAAATATTAAAAAAAT
Source organism: Aethina tumida (assembly GCF_024364675.1). Classification (NCBI taxonomy): domain Eukaryota; kingdom Metazoa; phylum Arthropoda; class Insecta; order Coleoptera; family Nitidulidae; genus Aethina; species Aethina tumida. The sequence continues at coordinate 14,300,240 of NC_065440.1, read as the reverse complement.
CATATATTTTTTAATTAATTTGTTAAATAATTTGATATTAAATTTTCATTAAATTTTTTAAACAATTTTTAGTTCAATTTTTATTTTTTTGAATTTTCATAATATTTTTTTGAAATCAATTTTGTTAAATCTGTTAAAATAATAAAAGAATTTTTACAAAAGTAATTGAATATTAAAAATAATTAAAAACATATTTTTTTACAATTAATTTATTAATTATTTTGTATTTATTTTTTATTTAATTCGTTAAAACTATTTTAATTTCAATTTTTAATATTTTCAATGTTCACTCAATTATTCTAAATTAAATTGTGTTAAAATCTAATAAAATATTCAAGAAATTTAAAATAAAGTAATTTTACATTTAATTTTCATTAGATTATAACTATTTTTAGTTCCATTTTTATTTTTTCAATTTTCATAATATTTTTACAAAAATAATTGAATATTAAAAATAATTTATTATTTATTTTGTATTTAAATCCTCTTTTCATTTCATTTTTTAATATTTTCAATGTTCATACAATTATCATAAAAATAATTTTGTAAAATTAAATAAAATTGAAAATAAATTTTTTTGCCAATCAATTTCTTATTTAAGATTTTATATTTCATGTTTATTAAATTCGTTAAACTAATTTTATTTGATTTTTAATGATTTTCTATACAATTAACTATAATTTATAAAATTATATTTTTATTTCTCTCTATTAATGAACAAATTGTATAATTTTAAATTTATATTTCTTTCTTTTTTTGAAGTATTGTCAGAAACAAATATGCCATTTATAATTTTAAAAATATTAACAACTTGTTTTGTTAATTCCTAATATTTTTTTTACTCGTCATTTTCAAATGCTTCGATACATTTAAAGAACTCGGGGGGTTTTATTTCATTTATAGTTAAATTTAATCCGATAATTTCCAGCACAAACATTTTTTACCGACCTGACACCCAACACAAGCAGCACATGCCCGTCCACAATTTAAATTTCCCCCATTCACGCATAATAATCAAAAAAATAATAAAAAAAAGAAACACCCGAACAAAACCCCGGTAATAAGGCGACAATGGGCAGAAATCACCGAAAAAAAGCCGGCCACGAGCCGTCCGGGCACGACAACAAAACAAACAACAAAAAAAATACGTTAAAAAAAAACGTTCGATCGAACGACACGCAGCCACCCAGGATTAAAAATCGCCCCTCGGGACCGGCATTGACCTCTGGTCAAACCGATGGGGGAGAGCGAAAATGGGACGCTGGCGTTTCCCATTCAAAAGACGACAGTCCCGAAACGGACCAAGGATTCACGTGTGCAAAAGGTAGAAAAGGTATTTGTGTTTGTTCCGAGGAGGGGTCGTGTTTTTCGGGGTCGATGTGTGTGTGTGTGTGTGTGTTTGAGGACCCCCCCGATTTGCATACGGACGCACATCGTGAGAACCGAGTGCGGTACGGTTGCGAAAATGTGCAAATCCGATGTAATCAGTCAAAACTGGATGGTACGTTTTTCGGGGCGATCGATTAAAATAAAAATTCCATTAGTAGAACCGATTTAGTTTTATTTTTTTTTTTTTTTTGGACGGGGTAATTTGTCATTGTGCAGTTAGCAAATGATGTTATAATTTGGGTCTGGAGACTGATGACGTGTGAAAGAGTTTTTACGGTTGGAAAAAAAAATCGCTGTAATTGTCGGGTGGTTTTTTTCTTTCTGTGGGGGGTGGACATTCGAAACTGGAATTGTGAACGTACGGTGACCTGGAACATTAACCGATATCGACGAGTTCCGATCGGAGACAATTTGCCGGCCAATACAAACAATTTTTTTAGTACTTTTCGTTTTTTTTTGTATTCGACAGACAGAAAATTATAAATAAAACATTGATTTTGTTGTAATAAATTGCTAGTATTATAACTCCATCAGAATTGAAATATGAGTTCGAACATTTGCTGGTGATTTTATTATGAATTAATAATTTAAGATTGACATAATATTTATAATACAATAAACTTTATTTATTAAAATTTAGTAAATATTATATATTTTTGAAATTTTTACCTTAATTTACAAATAAAAAATGCTATTTAGATATTTATACAATAAATACACTTTATTTATTAAAATTTAGTAAATATTATATATATTTGAAATTTTTACCTTAATTTACAAATAAAAAATGCTATTTAGATATTTTAAAAAAATATATCTCAAATAATCAAATTGGTAAAATTCTGATTGTACTTAAAAATAGAAATTAAATATATTTATTTAATTAATTAATGAATAATGTCTCAGTATTTAAAATTTCATGAAAAAAAGAAAATAAAATTAAATCACACAGAAAAAATAAGAATTATTAAAAAACTAAATAAATATTTACGTACAAAAACTGATAATATAAAATTTATAAATAATTAAAAATATTATTTAAACATTATACAATTAAACATTGTGAAGGTTAATAATATTTATAAAAAAAACTCAAATCTATATTTTAAATTGTAAAATTTATTAATTAATCAAATATGTATTTAATAATTACAGAAATAGGAAATTTTTTTAACTAAATAAATTAAAAAATCTAATTTTTTTTTAAAAATAACACAGAAATGAGAAATATAAAAGATAAAAAACTAATATTTATGTAAAAAACTGAAAATTTTAATTTGAAATTATAAAATAAAAAAAGACATAAATGAGATAAATTTTAAACCAAACAAATTAAAAAAATAAAATTTAAAGCACACATACAAAAATAAAGAATTGTAAAAGTTAATAATATTTACAGAAGATATTGAAAATCCATATTTAAAATTATAAAACTTATTAATAAATGAAGAATGTATTTAAAAATTACAGAAATTTTTAACTAAATGAATTAAGGAATTTAAATTTAAAATGTACAAAAAAAAAAATAAGAAATATAAAAATTAAAATTATTATTTAGACACAACTTAAATAAGATAAATTTTAAAGTATACAAATTAACAAAACAAAATTTAAAACACACATACAAAAATAAAGAATTGTAAAAGTTTATAATATTTACAAAAAATATTGAAATCTACATTTAAAATTCTAAAATTTATTAATAAATGAAGAATGTGTTTAAAAATTACAGAAGTAGGATAAATTTTGAGCTAAATAACTTAAAAATTTAAATTTAAAATATAGAAAAAAAGGGATTTGAATTTTAAAAAACTAATAAAATATTTATGTAAAAAACTGAAAATTGAAATTTGAAATTATAAAAATTAATAAACAATTAAAATATTATTTAGGCATTACACATAAATAGGATAAATTTTAAACTAAACAAATTAATAATATTTACAAAAGATATTGAAAATTTTCATTTAAAATTATAAAATTTATAAACAATCAAAATTATTATTTAGACATAGACAAATTTTCAAAGCTAATAATATTCATAAAAAAATATTGAAAATGTACGTTTAAAGTGGTAAATTTTATTAATAAATAAATAATAAATGTATTTAGGAATTACTGAAACTAAATAAATTAAAAACAAGAAATATGAATGTTAAAATAAATATTTATTTATTATTTTATTTTTATTTAATAAATATTTATGTAAAACACTGAACATTTAAATTTGAAATTAATAAACAATTAAAAATATTATTTAGACATAACAAATTAAGAATAGTGAATATTTATAAAAAAAAATATTGAAAATCTACATTTGAAATTATATAGTTTATTAACAAAAATGTACTTAAGAATGAGAAAAATAAGAATTATGAAGGTTAAAATCAATATGCCTTTTTTATTTTTACTAGTTTATTATTGACAAGTTTTCTTCCAACATGTTGAACCAACAGGGAGGTTTTTTTTAAAAAACCACATGTTATAAGTATAAATTTTTCTAGACAGGATAATAAGGATAACAACCCCGGAATTCATTCATTTATTCACTATTGTGTCACACGGAAACGTCAGGACTAACACGCAATTAATTATTATTAAAATATTCGATTCAATCTGAGTATAATGAAAATAATATTTAATATTAAAATACATAATTTATTGACGATTAAGTGTTTATATTGTTATTATATCGTTAACTAATTAATTTACCAAAAAAAACAACAACAAATATTGTACAGTTATTAATTATACAATTAACGTTCCTCTGTTAATAATAATATTTGAAACGTATAAAACATCATCACACGTAACAAAACAAAAACGACTATCACGAAAACCTGTTAATTAAACAACAAAACAATTAAAACAAACGAAACAACAAATCCGCAAAATCCAACAACCCATACAAACAAAACACAACAAGTGCGGGGCATGTAAACACAATAAATTAGCCGTGCACACTTCTTGAAAACTCTTCCTAGACAACGGAAAGCAAACACGGATTCCGTCTGGTCCGTATTGCGAGAACACTTGTTGAACGGGCACACGGACGGAGGCCCCCGGTTTCGGATTCCGGGTGGCACATACGCGTACACACGCAAAAAATGGGGTGTTATGGCAAAAAATTTCTATGTCGTCCTTGTTAAGGACACGTGACAACTTTTTTTTCGGGGCATTTGCGGCTTTGCTGACCTTTAAATATATTGTTTTGTTTAGGTGAATTTTAATGGCGATGTTTTATTTTTGTGCACAGGCAGCGGCAACAATTTGTTGCCTTTTTTTTTTTTGTTTACTTTCTAAGATTTGCAAAACGGGTTCTGTGTGTTTGATTCTGTTAAGTAGTTAAGTCGTTTCTCTTGTGTATGTAAAACAAAAAATAAAATTAAAAAATGTTCCACATTTAATAATATTCTAATTTATTTACTAATTAATTAATATTAGAAATGATCCAATTAATTTTTAAATGTTTTATTTTTATACCTACTTAAAATTTATTTTGTTGTAAAATTTCTATTTTAAATTACATATTTTAATTTAATTAATTTGGAATTTGTCTTATTTGTGTATTGTTCAAATAAATTTTTTAATTGTTTATATTTTTTTATTTCAAAAGTAAATTTTTAGATCTTTTTACAAATATTTTATCAGCTTTTAAGCTTTCATAGTAACTTATTAGTTCTATGAGTATTTTAAAACATTTTTTTAATTTATTTAATTTAAAATTTATAATATTTGTGTATTATTTAAATATATTTTTAATTTTTTTTATTTTTTACTTCAAATATAAATTTTTAGTATTTTTTACAAATATTTTATCAGCTTTTAAGCTTTCACAGTAACTTATTAGTTCTATGAGTATTTTAAAGCAAATATTTTAATTTATTTAACTTAAAATTTATAATATTTGTGTATTGTTTAAATATATATTTAATTTTTTATATTTTTTTACCTCAATTGTAAATTTTTAGTATTTTATACAAATATTTTATTAGCTTTTAAGCTTTCACAGTAACTTATTAGATCTATGAGTATTTTAAATCAGATTTTTTAATTTATTTAATTTAAAATATATAATATTTGTGTATTGTTTAAATATATATTTAATTTTTTATATTTTTTTACTACAAATGTAAATTTTTAATATTTTTTACAAATATTTTATCAGCTTTTAAGCTTTCACAGTAACTTATTAGTTCTATGAGTATTTTAAAGCAGATATTTTAATTTATTTAACTTAAAATTTATAATATTTGTGTATTGTTTAAATATATTCTTAATTTTTTGTATTTTTTTACTTCAAATGTAAATTTTTAGAATTGTTTACAAATATTTTATCAGCTTTTAAGCTTTCACAGTAACTTATTAGATCTATGAGTATTTTAAATCAGATTTTTTAATTTATTTAATTTAAAATTTATAATATTTGTGTATTGTTTAAATATATATTTAATTTTTTATATTTTTTTACTACAAATGTAAATTTTTAATATTTTTTACAAATATTTCATCAGCTTTTAAGCTTTCACAGTAACTTATTAGTTCTTTGAGTATTTTAAAGCAGATATTTTAATTTATTTAACTTAAAATTTATAATATTTGTGTATTGTTTAAATATATTCTTAATTTTATATATTTTTTTACTTCAAATGTAAATTTTTAGAATTTTTTACAAATATTTTATCAGCTTTTAAGGTTTCAAGTAACTTATTAGATCTATGAGTATTTTAAATCAGATTTTTTAATTTATTTAATTTAAAATTTATAATATTTGTGTATTGTTTAAATATATATTTAATTTTTTATATTTTTTTATTACAAATGTAAATTTTTAATATTTTTTACAAACATTTTATCAGCTTTTAAGCTTTCACAGTAACTTATTAGTTCTATGAGTATTTTAAAGCAGATATTTTAATTTATTTAACGTAAAATTTATAATATTTGTGTATTGTTTAAATATATTTTTAATTTTTTATATTTTTTACTTCAAATGTAAATTTTTAGCATTTTTTACAAAGAATTTATCAGTTTTTAAGCTTTCACAATTCTTATTAGTTCTATGAGTATTTTGAATCAGATATTTTAATTTATTTAATTAAAAATTTATAACATTTGTGTATTGTTTAAATATATATTTAATTATTTATATTTTTTATTTCAAATATAGAATTTTGGTATTATTAATTAATTATTATTATTAATTGTATATTAATTTATAAAATTTTATAAATATTTTATTTTTTAGCTTTCTTAATTAATATTTTTAATTTAAATTCTTAGTTTATTTATGTAAAGATTAAATTTTTTTTTTAAATTTTTTTATAAAATATTGTTTTATATAAATATTTCATTAATTTGTTTGCTTTTAAAAAATATAAATTTCTTTAAGAAGTAAAAAAAAAACTTTATAAATATTTTTAAAATTTTGGAATAAAGTACATAAAAAGAGCGTAGCCAGAAGAGAAGCAACAAAGTAAAACGCGTATGGAAATGGAATGTGGGGGATTGATCGATGGAGCCCAACCTACGAGAACTTATTTATATTTAAGGCGACGGTTGCCGCCGCCGCCGCCGCCGCCGCCCAATCGATACATCGGGGATCGGGTGCGATCCGGACCGGCCCCAAAACACGAATTTCGGGGCCAGACAGACACTCGCACACACACACACACACACACACACATAAAGCAGCAGTGTACAGACGTACAGAGGCGGGGGCGAGACACCGGGTGTAGAGAAATGGTGAGAGGCAAAAGTGGATAGACACCGGCGGGCCCCGAAATCGATTTCGACCCGGTGTTGTGCACAAGGTCGACGCCGGCGACGCGGTCTCAAGGATGCCGGCGTCGGCGGCAGCGGCGGCGTTAATTGGGGCCCCCGCGAGCGCCCAATTTCGGTCGCGGAGCGGCGGGCGACTTTGTCCTGCGAATTGGATTTTTATGCTGCCGTGCAGACCGAGAAAAGTCGGTTTCTGTAAATTTACGCGGATTTGGGAAAGTTTAGGTTTTAATTGGATTTTTTAAATTGCGTGTTATTAAAATTGTATTTTTTTATTTTTACTTTAGTGTTTAATTTCTGTAATTACTTTATTGAACAATTTTTACGGGAATCATACACACATGTTTATTGAATTTTGTAAATAATTAAGTTTAACCAACAATTAGATGTTTTTAATATCTAATTTCATAAATTAAAATTTTGAAATATTTTATTATTAAATTAAATTTTCTATATTTTTGTTTATTAATTAACATTTTCTTACTGAATTTTGAGAATATTTAAATATAAGTGACAATTAGATATTTTTATCATCTATTGTTATAAAATAAAATTAAATTGAAATTTATTATTTTGAGATATTTTTAAGTTTCTAATTTTTTTCTTCTTTTTTTGACAATTAACTTTTTCTTACTGAATTTTGAGCATATTTAAATATAAGTGACAATTAGATATTTTTATAAAATAAAATTAAATTGAAATTTATTATTTTGAGATATCTCTAATTTTCTAATTTTTATCTTTTTTATGTAACAATTAACTTTTTCTTACTGAATTTTAAGAATATTTGAATATATATGACAATTAGATATTTTTATTGTCTATTTTTATAAAATAGGATTAAATTTAAATTTATTATTTTGAGATATTTATAATTTTCTAATTTTTTTCTTTTTTATATATTAATTAACTTTTTCTTACTGAATTTTGGGCATATTTAAATATACGTGACAATTAAATCTTTTTATTGTCTATTTTTATAAAATAACATTAAATTGAAATTCATTATTTTGAGATATTTTTAATTTTCTATTTTTTTTTTCTTTTTTATATATTAATTAACTTTTTCTTACTGAATTTTGGGCATAATTAAATATACGTGACAATTAAATATTTTTATTGTCTATTTTTATAAAATAAAATTAAATTGAGATTTATTATTTTGAGATATTTATAATTTTCTAATTTTTTTCTTTTTTGTATATTAATTAACTTTTTCTTACTGATTATTGGGAATATTTAAATATACGTGATAATTAAATCTTTTTATTGTCTATTTTTATTAAATTAAATTAAATTGAAATTTATTATTTTGAGATATCTTTTAATTTTCTAATTTTTTTTTCTTTTTTATACATTAATTAACTTTTTTTTACTAAATTTTGTGAATATTTAAATATAAGTGATAATTAGATAATTTTATTGTTTTTTTTATAAAATAAAATTAGATTGAAATTTATTATTTTGAAATATTTTTAATTTTCTAATATTTTTCTTTTTTATTTATAATTAACTTTTTTTACTGAATTTTGGAAGTATTTAAATAGGTTAGGTATTTTTATTATCCATTTTATATATTTTTATTCTTATTGAATCTTGAATGAAAATATATTTACGAAATTATTATTATTATTTTGATAAGTAATATAAGATAATATTTATTATGGTATATTTGAAATATAAAAATATATAAATAAATATTTTAAGTTACATAATGCTTTATCTCACAACCCAATTAGAAAAGCACACATGAAATAAAATTATAACCACATTGAAGTACTAAAATCTATTTATGTCAATTCTATTCTTTATTCAGTTTAGAATGTATGTATTAAAAGTAGGTACAACACTAATAATCTACAATGGTTTACATTGAGAAAGGCAGGTCAATTTAAGGGGGTACAACACCCCTTTCAACCCTTTTTTATTTGTACGTTAGATCTTTGGAATAAATTAACAGCTCAATTAATATGCGCATATTATCTGGAAAAAAATCCACAACTTATTTAATATTTAAAAAATAAATAAATAAATAAATTGTTTAGTTAGTTGTGCGTTCGGAAGATCTAATCATCTAACAATAATTTCATGACTGAACCGATAACTTTTGAACGTTGACAGCAGTCAGCTGATTTATTACTAATATTCGCAGTTCAGATACGATAGACAATTTGAATGTTTGTAATCAATTGTGGTGAGGCGATTAGAACGTCCCAAAATAAATATTAGGTAATATTTTTTTCTACTACGTCGAAATTATGCCGAAACAATCGACACTAAAATATGTTTCTGTTGAGAAAGCGCAACAGGGTTGCAATAAACCCCTCCCCACTCCTCTAACGATCTAAAGTCCCAAACACTCCGACAGCAAAAAACTAAACTGTTCTACAAGAGATAAAAAAAGGTAAACAGTTGCAAAAAACCGAACGGGCGCGTGTCCATCCAAAAAAATAAAAATTGACCAAAAAAAATTGTTGGAAAAAAATTTACAAGAGGGTGCACGTATTTAATTCATTCATTTTTTCTTTATTAGTCTTTATTTTCTATTTAATTTTTTTAATTTACAAAACAAGTTTTGGATAATTTTTTTATTAAATTAATTTTAAAATTTTTAATACAACTTTTGAATTCTAATAATAGTTTGGCATATTTTGTATTAATAAATTATATAAATTTTGTATTTATTTTTAAAATTACTTGAAATCACATATTTTATTGAAAGTTCCTAATTTCTTATTTTTCAATTAATTCTAAGTTGTTTTAAATTAATTATGTTTGAATGTTTTATTTTTTACTCACTATTTTTAATAAATTTTTGAATTCTAATAATAATTATTTTAATTTTTAAGTCTTCTTGATTAAATTTTTTAATTTTAATATTTCATTTAAATAAACATTCAGTATTTTTCTTATTGTTATTTTTGTGATTAATTGTTAATATCTATTTTTATAAAATAACATTAAATTGGTATATTTTAAATTTTTTAAATTATTTAAATTTTGTATTCAATTTTAAAATTACTTGAAATCACATATTTTATAGAAAATTCTTAATTTCTTATTTTTAATTAATTCTCAGTTGTTTTAAATTAAGATTGTTGAATTTTTTATTTTTTACTGTATTTTGTATTAATTTTCAAAGTTACTTGAATTCACATTTTATTGAAATTTTCTAATTTCTTAATTACTAATTAATTCTCAGTTGTTCCAAATTTTTTGAATTTATTATTTTGTACTCAATATTTTAAAAACCTAATAATAATTGTCCTAATTTTTTATGAAATCTAATAATATAATAAATATAATAATTTAATTTTTTTATTTGTTTTTAATTTGATCATACATTATTAGGCAGTTTTTTACAGCGCCGTTTAAGGTATTCACGAAATTATGCCGAAACAATTGGCCACGAAGGAACGCCAAAAAAAAAAAAAATAAAATAAAACTAACGCCGAGTCCATTGAGAAGGCGCAACAGGGTTGCGGAGTCCTCCCGGGGGGCTCTCCCCACCCCCTCCGCATTCCCAGCGCTGCCCCTCCAAAACCTGACGCCGAAATCCAGAATCCCAAACACCGGTAGCCACTAAAAACAAAAAAACTAAACGGCCTCAGACCTACAACAAGTCGAGAAAAAAAGGTAAACAATCGCAAAAAGCCGGACCTACGCGTGTCCCACCCAAAAAAAAAAAAAAAAATCGCGGCCGAAAAAAAATTGAAAAAAAGTAAAGCGGAGAGAGCGGCGGTGTGTAGCTCCTCGAGACACTTGTCCCACCGACTGTGGCAGAGGCCCGCTTGTCTTGTGTGTTACGTAACGACGAAGAGTGGTCCCCCCCCACCCTGTGTGTGTGTAAAGTGGTGGAGAGAGGTTCTCTCTCCTCGTCGCCCGTCCGACGTCGTCGTCGTCGTCGTCGTTGTAGTCGTCGTCGACGTGTGCCCCCACCACCGCACACTGCCTACCCCTATTCGACGAGGCGCCCGACGAGGACGGCGAATCGGGCGTCGCACGCGCGCCAGACAGAGAGCGACATAGAAAACACAATCGGGTCCCGCCAGTCTCGGCTCTACGGTTTTTACATCCGAGCACGCCGAGAGCGAGCCGGTCTTTTGCTTTTAGTTTAGTTTTTGCCGTCGCCGCGTGTGCCGGCACGTCCACGTTTTTGTTTCCGTTTTTTCTCACAACACGGGCCGCTCGTGACGACGACGACGACGACGACGATTACACCGAGATCTTTGTTGTTGTTGTGTTTGTGGTTGGTTGTTGTTGTTGTGCGGAGGACCAACGTCTTCGCCGCCCAAAAAATTTAAATAAAAAAAGACGGACTGGACTCAGGGTGTTTATTATTATTATTATTTTTATTTTTTTGGTAACTAAGTTGGTGCGGGCCACACTTAAACACACACACACATGGACACGTAGTTCTTCGCGTTCGACCCCTTAGTTTTTTTTTTTCGGTTTTTATTATTATTTTGACGGTGGAAAAGCCGCTAAGCTGGAGGGCCGACTGGACTACAGACCCGGAGGTTTGGATTTTCACCAATCTCCGTCCGCCATGCTGCTGGAGAACCAGCCCAACTACTCGCACCTCCAGCGCTCCATCTCCATCGACACGCTGCGGTCGTTGGGCGATCGCCTGGGCGACCGCAACGTCGATCTGCGCCTCAATTTACACCAGAACGAGCGGCTGGCCCCGCAAAACCTGAACAACGGCCTGGAGCTCAACCTGAGCCTGAACGGCGCCGACCGGCTGCTCCAGGACCGCATCCAACAGGAGCGCAACCTGGAGCGTCTGATCAACGAGCGCAACATGATCAGCGAACAGAACCGCATGAACCTGGACCACTCGCTCAGTCTGGAACGGTTGAACCTGGAGCGGAGCCTCACCCAGAACCTGGACACGAGGAACATGTTGCACAACGATCGCGTGCCGAACCTGAACGTGTCGCCGAACGGCGACCGCGATCGCACGCTGATCGACCGCAACCTGAACAGCGAGCGCAGCCTGAACCTGAACAATCTGGAGAACCGGCTGTACAACGAGCGGCTGCCGCCGCCCCTGCCCAATGCGGACAGGCACCCAAACACGATACTCAACAATCCGGACATAAACGACCTCAAGTACAGGGAGTACAAGAACCACCTGGAGAACCTGAGGAGCAGCGACAGTTCGCGCGTCGAGGAGGAACGGGGCGAGACGCCGACGACGCCCCCGACGCCGCTGAGCGTCGGGGAGAACTTCAACGAGGAGAAGGTAACGCACCCCACGATTGATTGATTGATTGATTTGGCTGGCGGTGGTCGGCCGAGTGTTAAATTGAAATCTCGACCTTTTGTTTGATTTTATTTTATTTTGTTTTTTTGATTTTTTCTCTGTCTGTTGTTGTTGTTGTGCGGTGTGTTGCGGTTTGCGGGTGGAATTGTGTCAGGTCGTACGTGCATGACGGCCTTCTCGACGGTGACCCAGGAGATTGTGTGCAGCCCCAGAAATTTTCTGTTCGCCCGAACCACCTGTTGGTCGGGCTGAGGCAAAAATTTTAAAGTAGATCTAGATTAACCACCTGTTTGCTGCGCAAAAAAATCGGCGGCAACAACGACAGAAAAAAATTGAGTAAAACGATGATTTTTTGGTGTGGAGTGTCTTCGACAATGCGGCAATTAACGGACGGATTATCCGAGTTTAATGGTTTGTCTGCGGTGTCGGATCGATGGTTTGGAGTTTTTGGCCAATCGATTCTGGTTTTGGAATGTTACGTACCGTGTTTGGCTGCTTGAAAAACTTTTAATGCAACGCTTTTAAATGATTACGTAATGGGTTTATAATTAAATTTTTCCATCGTTAGTTGCTGAATAATTTTTCTGATTGACAATGCTGTGATTATAAAAAAATTACTATAAAACTATATACAGTTTTAGATTTTTTTTAAGTAATTCTAATTGGAATTAGAAAACTAATTAGTCATTTACTTAATTTATAAAGTATTCTTGACAATTTATAAAACTTTTAGACTTGAATTAAATCTTCAATTAAATTGAATAATAGTTATCTTAAAATATAACTAATTAATTACTTATTTATCAAATTATTTATATTTATTTTTTAATACACTTTGACACATAATTTATAAAACTTTGTGTACTTGACATAATTTATTCAATGTTCAATTAAACCATATAACAATAATAATAATAATTAATATATAATTGACATTGTTCTGCTGAAATGTTTGTTTCTGAAATTTAAAAATGTTATATTATAAATTAATAGAATTCAATATAGTTACATAATTGTAATTGATTAATATTAATTAGTTTAATAATTGCCAACATTAATCAACAATTGAATTTTGGAAGCTCCAATTTTAATAAAACACAACTGACAATATTAAACTATTTTATTACAGTAATTTAATTACTAATTATTTAATTATCATATTCATATGGCCCAAATTATAATTTTAAACTAAAAAATTTAAATAAATTAAACTGATTATTGTAGTTTTGCTACAGACCAATCAAAATACAGAAGTTTCTTGTAAAATATTTATTTATTACTAAACTGTTACACAATTATTTAAACTATTTTTTACTTTTTATTATTAAACAAAGAAATAGCTTATTATTATTATTATTATGTATTAAACAAAATTATATAATATTTTTTATTTTTATAAACTTCACAACAAATTATTTAATTTATTATTGATTATAAATTTACTGTGTCAAAAATGTTAGTTAGTTGTTTATTGATTGATTAAGTTTAAACTATTTAACTAATTTATAAACTAAGCATGAATAATTAATGATGTTATACATGTTATTAAAAAATAAAAAACTGCTTATTATACTTTAAACTAGAAAATTCAAGATCATAAAATATTTATAAACTAAAATTTGCTTGAATTGATTGAAGTGCTTATAATTTATTAAGCTAAAATAGAACATTATTTAATTATATTTATTATATTTTTTAATGTCAGTATGAATTTAAAAAATGAGCTATAATTGACTCTATAATTACAATTTAAAAACTTATTAAATTAATATTGAATAGGTGTTTATAAATTATTAAGCTAAAAATTATATTTAATTATTTTGTGTGGTTATCTAACTAGGAAATTATAATTTAATAATTATAAGAACAGTTTATTAAACTAAACTTTAATGTTGTTTGTCGATTCTATAATTATAAATTTATTAAGCTAATTTAAATTAAATAATGAATAGGTGTTTATAATTTATTAAGCTAAAAAGTATATTTAAAATATTATTGTATTTAACTATGAAAGTTTATTAAACTATACTGTATTTTATGATCTAAGCAATAAATAATTAATAATTTTTACTAAATATTCAATTAATTTTTTTAATTAAAATGTTACTAGTTTAATTTATTAAGCTAATCTAAATTAAACTATTGCTTCCAAACTAATTATTAATAGAATTTATAAGTTATTAAACTAAATATAATTATTTTTTAATATTAACTAAATTTTATTAAGCTAAACGAAACTAAACTATAATTTTATTGAACTAAACATTGAATAGTTAATAGTTATAAAAAATATTTAACTAAAATTTATATTTAAAATGTTTTTTATTTCTATTTGATTTTTTTATATATTTAAACATGAAATTGCAAATGATTAAACTAACTTACTTTGTAGATTTTACAGAATTACTGACCTAAAAATTTAGTAAACTAAATTACAGTTTATATTGTAAATATTGAATTATTAATAATCTTTATAAACTAAAGTTTTCAATTTTAAGTGTTAATGTTTAATTATATTCAATATACATTATTTTTTTAATATTTAAATAGGAAATTATAAGCTACTAAACTAAAACTATAAGCTATAATTTAAAAATTGAACAATTTTTAGTTTTTACAAATTATTCAGCTAAAATTTGTATTTTTTATGTTTATATATGAAAATATAAACTATTAAATTAATATCATTATTTCATAGATTCTATAATTACTGAATAAAAAAATATTAAGCTACACTAAACTAAATATTGATTAATAAATAATGTTCAAAAACTAAAATTTATATTTAAATATTATTGTTTAGTTATATTCAATAAATATTATTATTTTTAATATTTAAATATAAAATTATAAGCTACTAACTCAAAACTAAGCTGTAATTAGTAAAAATATATACAGAATTAATTATAAACCCAATTTAGTTTAGTTTAGCTTAATAAATTTCAGTTTAGTAATTATTATATATATATGTATGTTAGTTTAATTAATTACTTAAGATAAAATTCAAAATTTATTAAGCTAAACAAAACTAAAATATGATTTATAAACTAATATTTCAGTGTATTACATAAGTATAAATATGATAACTTTTATTAAGCTAAACTAAACTAAATTAGGTTTATAATTAATACTGTTTATATGATATTAGGTTAAAATTCAAAATTTATTAAGCTAAACAAAACTAAAAAATAATTTATAAACTAATATTTCAATGTATTACATAAGTATAAATATGATGAATTTTATTATTAAGCTAAACTAAACTAAATTGGGTTTATAATTAATACTGTTATTAAGCAAAAATTTAAATTTATTAAGCTAAACAAAACTAAACTACAATTTATAAGCTAATATTTGAATGTATTACATAAGTATAAATGTGATAAACATAAATGTGAACTATTAAACAGACATACACATGTATTATTTTATGGTGAACGTAATTATAAAGCTAAAAAATTTATTAAACTGAACAGGATTGTCGGCATAATAAAACGCAGTTACGCCTAGTGCAGGAAAAGTTCCGACCGCGTTGTTTTCGTTAATTGCACACTTAAGTATCGCCGTCCTTCGCGCCGTCCCTGATCCGCGTCCAATCGACTGTGGAACCCATAAAATCCGCCGGATTCTCGCTCGGAAACGCTCCCGTACGGCCGTTCGAGTGCGACGACGAAAACTACCATAATAAAAAAAAACCGAAAAAACGGTCCGCATCCGCGGAAATTAAGCCAATTAAAACCGATTTATTTTATTTAGTCGGTTTCCCCGCGTCGACGTCGCCGTCACGTCACGTCGCACCGGTCCCCCGAGCCCCACGGCCCGCTTCTAGGAAACCGCCGTCCGAGACAAAGAAGTCCGCCGGTCTCGGATCTGGTTTGACGCGGGCGACCTTCTGAATTTCAATACCAGGGTCACTACCATGTATAATAATTATTAGTTGGCGATTAGGAGCCGCGGCCGATACACATTCACACCTACCTACCGGACCGGACCGGACCGGCTGTCCCCGGGGATCGTTACGTAACCGTGCCGGGCCGGCCGCCTGCACATCCCGATCCGGTGCCGGGCGACGGAAGGGTTTTGTCGCATGCACGGCTACGTACCGTGTGCACACGGTGCCCGGCCCCGGGACCGTTATCGGCCCCCTAAATCGCCACGAATGCATGTGCAATCGAATAAAAGGATCAAGGCTGTTCTTGTAGCTCGCGTTTTTTTTTTTTTTCGACGTGTTTGCGGCTGTTGTCACGATATGTTTTCATCAATTGTTAATGTAGCGGTCGATTCGTTTTTTCGAATTTTTTTTTTTAATTGGGTGTCGGTGGAAATCGTTGGATGTTGTCGGTGTAGCTTGTAAATTGTTAATTTTTTTGACCTTAGCCGTGCGTGGTTTATTAAGCTGTGTGTGCACAATGTTAAATTATAGAAAGCTACTACCTTAAATATTTCAGTTCTGTAAGAAAATTGTCAAAAAGTTAAGATATTTTAAAACTATTCGTTTATTAGCTTTGTTGAAACTGCTGCTTTAAAGTATCAAACTATTCAATTCTGTAAGAAAATTGTCAAAAAGTTAAACTGACAAACTTTTGTGCACTGAATTAACATATTTTAAAACTATTCGTTTATTAGTTTTGTTTAAACTGTTGCTTTAAAGTATCAAACTATTTAATTCTGTAAGAAAATTGTCAAAAAGTTAAACTGACAAACTTTTGTGCACTGAATTCACATATTTTAAACCTATTCGTTTATTAGCTTTGTTGAAACTGTTGCTTTAAGGTATCAAACTATTCAATTCTGTAAGAAAATTGTCATAAAGTTAAACTGACAAACTTTTGTGCACTGAATTAACATATTTTAAAACTATTCGTTTATTAGTTTTGTTTAAACTGTTGCTTTAAAGTATCAAACTATTCAATTCTGTAAGAAAATTGTCAAAAAGTTAAAGTGACATACTTTTGTGCACTGAATTAACATATTCTAAAACTATTCTTTTATTAGCTTTGTTGAAACTGGTGCTTAAAATATCAAACTATTTAATTCTGTAAGAAAATTGTCAAAAAGTTAAACTGACAAACTTTTGTGCCCTTTACTACCATATTTTAAAACTATTCGTTTATTAGCTTTGTTGAAACTGTTGCTTTAAAGTATCAAACTATTCAATTCTGTAAGAAAATTGTCAAAAAGTTAAACTGACAAACTTTTGTGCCCTTTACTACCATATTTTAAAACTATTCGTTTATTAGCTTTGTTGAAACTGTTGCTTTAAAGTATCAAACTATTCAATTCTGTAAGAAAATTGTCAAAAAGTTAAACTGATAAACTTTTGTGCACTGAATTTTATATTTTAAAACTATTCTTTTATTAGCTTTGTTGAAACTGTTGCTTTAAAGTATCAAACTATTCAATTCTGTAAGAAAATTGTCAAAAAGTTTATCTAACAAATTTTGTGCACTGAATTAACGTATTTTAAAACTATACTTTTATTAGCTTTATTGAAACTGTTGCTTTAAAGTATCAAATTATTCAATTCTGTAAGAAAATTGTCAAAAAGTTAAATTGACAAACTTTTGTGCCCAGAATTAACGTATTTTAAAACTATACTCTTATTAGCTTTGCTGAAACTGTTGCTTTAAAGTATCAAACTATTGAATTCTGTAAGAAAATTGTCAAAAAGTTTATCTAACAAACTTTTGTGCACTGAATTAACATATTTTAAAACTATTCATTTATTAGCTTTGTTGAAACTGATGCTTTAAAGTATCAAACTATTTAATTCTGTAAGAAAATTGTCAAAAAATTAAACTGACAAACTTATGTGCACTGAATTAACATATTTTAAAACCATTCTTTTATTAGCTTTGTTGAAACTATTGCTTTAGAGTATTAAATTATTCAATTCTGTAAGAAAATTGTTAAAAAGTTAAACTGACAAACTTTTGTGCACTGAATTAACGTATTTTAAAACTATTCTTTTATTAGCTTTATTGAAACTGTTGCTTTAAAGTATCAAACTATTCAATTCTGTAAGAAAATTGTCAAAAAGTTAGACTGACAAACTTTTGTGCACTTAACATATTTTAAAACATTTCGTTATATTAGCTTTGTTGAAACTATTGCTTTAAATTATCAAACTATTCAATTCTGTAAGAAAATGAACATACTATAATTCACTAAATTAATTAATTAAATTATTCAACTAATTATTTTTGTCATACTAAAACAGTTATATTTAATTATTACCCAATTATTAAATTGTCATACTATAAATTCTGTAACTAAGCTACTAAAACGTTAAATTATAAAACTAACCATTAAATTTTCAAATTACACATTCCTAATTTTGTAACATGCATAAATTATCTTTTATTTTTTAATTATAGTATATTGAAATAGTATCACACTGAGTCAATCAAATTATGAAACTAACATTCATAAAACTTACGTACAAAAAAAAAAAGAACTAAGAACAATCAAGTCAGACTAATAAGTTTTTTTGTCGACTAAACGCCACGACCTTTTTTCCTATTGTTTATACAAGAAAAAACAATGGAAACAAACAAACCGGCAGCGTAACATGGAAGAAGAAAAAAACCAAAATACAAATTTGCCACCGGACGACAAAGTTGGACGGTTACGTAAGCCCCACTCGGCGAGAGCGGCACGTCGTATAGGTGTGTTGTTGCCGTGAGCGTGTGTGTGTGTGCCCCGCGAACCCGGCTGTGCCCGAAATCAAGGAAGAGAACCCAGAATCTAGCCGAATGTGTGTCCGACCGCCTAGGTCAGTTGAAATACCTCTTTTTTTTTTTCGCCACTCTTGCCGCTGCCGCCTTCGCCTCTCTCGCGAAGCGACCGGGCCGGGGGGATCGAAGGGGGGCGAGGCCCCCCAAGGCCAACGGGGTCCCCGCAGCGACTGCGGAAGGAGAGCCCCGCAACGCGAACACACACATACACGGTGCAACCGAATGCAGAATTTTGGGCGCGGGGGGGTCGCGGGGGGTTTTACGATCTGCGAGCGTCTCTCTCTCGATTTTTTTTTCGGCGGTCTAACGGTTCTGCTTTTTTCGGCGAAAAGTACCCACACTGAGAACCGAACTTTCGTCTATCGGTGTTCATGTTTTATTGGGTTTATTACTTACTGTTTTTTAATTTTAAAATTTTATGTTCAATTTTGTAGTTTAGTCTCTCAGTAACTTTAAACAACTTTTGAACTATTTTATTAAATAGTTTGATTTCTTATAGCTTAGTCTCTTAATATTACTTATTAATTTGATAATTTATTGTTTTAAATTAATAGTGTGGTCCAATAGTTTAACTCTTTAGTAGCTGAAAATTCACTATTTTATTAAATAGTTTGTTTCCATAGTTTAGTCCCTTAATAGGTTACTTAAACTACTTTTTAATTTGATAATTTATTGTTTTAAATTTATAGTTTGATCAAATAGTTTAACTCTTTAATAACTTACTTGAATTACATTTTAATTTTAAAATTTACTATTTTAATTTAATTATTTAGTCTCTCAGTAACTTGCTTAAACCACTTTTTAATTTGAAAATTTACTATTTTATTAATTAGTTTGTTTTCATAGTTTAGTCCCTTAATAGGTTACTTAAAGTACTTTTTGATTTGATAATTTATTGTTTTAAATTAATAGTTTGGTCTAATAGTTTAACTCTTTAATAGCTTACTTGAATTACATTTTAATTTTAAAATTTATTATTTTAATTTAATTGTTTAGTCTCTCAGTAACTTGCTTAAACTATTTTTTTAATTTGAAAATTTACTATTTTATTAATTAGTTTGTTTTCATAGTTTAGTCCCATCATAGGTTACTTAAATTAGTTTTTAATTTGATAATTCATTGTTTTAAATTTATAGTTTGATCAAATAGTTTAACTCTTTAATAACTTACTTGAATTACATTTTAATTTTAAAATTTACTATTTTAATTTAGTTGTTTAGTCTCTCAGTAACTTGCTTAAACCAATTTTTAATTTGAAAATTTACTATTTTATTAAATAGTTTGTTTTCATAGTTTAGTCCCTTAATAGGTTACTTAAACTACTTTTTAATTTGACAATTTATTGTTTTAAATTAATAGTTTGGTCTAATAGTTTAACTCTTTAATAGCTTACTTGAATTACATTTTAATTTTAAAATTTACTACTTTAATTTAATTGTTTAGTCTTTTAGTAACTTGCTTAAACCACTTTTTAATTTGAAAATTTACTATTTTATTAAATAGTTTCTTTTCATAGTTTAGTCTCTTAATAGATTACTTAAACTACCTTTTAATTTGATTATTTATTGTTTTAAATTAATAGTTTGGTCTAATAGTTTAACTCTTTAATAGCTTACTTAAATTACATTTTAATTTTAAAATTAACTATTTTAATTTAATTGTTTAGTCTCTCAGTAAACTTGCTTAAACCAATTTTTAATTTGAAAATTTACTCTTTTATTAAATAGTTTGTTTTCATAGTTTAATTCTTTAATAGATTACTTAGACTACTTTTTAATTTGACAATTTATTGTTTTAAATTAATATTTTGGTCTAATAGTTTAACTCTTTAATAGATTACTTGAATTACATTTTAATTTTAAAATTAACTATTTCAATTTAATTGTTTAGTCTCTCAGTAACTTGCTTAAACCAATTTTTAATTTGAAAATTTACTATTTTATTAAATAGTTTGTTTTCATAGTTTAGTCCCTTAATAGGTTACTTAAACTACTTTTTAATTTGAAAATTTATTGTTTTAAATTAATAGTTTGGTCTAATAGTTTAACTCTTTAATAGCTTACTTGAATTACATTTTAATTTTAAAATTTACTATTTTAATTTAATTGTTTAGTCTCCCAGTAATTTGCTTAAACCACTTTTTAATTTGAAAATATACTATTTTATTAAATAGTTTGTTTTCATAGTTTAATATCTTAATAGATTACTTAAACTACTTTTTAATTTGATATTTTATTGCTTTAAATTAATAGTTTGGTCTAATAGTTTAAATCTTTAATAGCTTGCTTGAATTACATTTTAATTTTAAAATTTACTATTTTAATTTAATTGTTTAGTCTCTCAGTAACTTACTTAAACCAATTTTTAATTTGAAAATTTACTATTTTATTAAATAGTTTGTTTTCATAGTTTAGTCCCTTAATAAATTACTTAAACTACTTTTTAATTTGATAATTTATTGTTTTAAATTAATAGTTTGGTATAATAGTTTAACTCTTTAATAGCTTACTTGAAATACATTTTAATTTTAAAATTTACTATTTTAATTTAATTGTTTAGTCTCTCAGTAACTTCCTTAAACCACTTTTTAATTTGAAAATTTACTATTTCATTAAACATTGTAATAATTCAATATCTTAATAAATTAACTTTCAGTAGTTAATAGTTTAACCCTTTAATAGCTAACTAAACTACTACTTAACTAATTTACTATTTTAATACTAATTTAATAGTTTAGTCCTTTAGTAGTTTACTTAAAGTGTTTTATAATTTGTTAATTTGATATTTTATAAGTTTAGTCATCTGGTGGTTTAGTTAAATTACTTTTAAATTGGACAATTTAGAATTATAATTTGATATATCTTGCAGAACATATTCTGTATAGTTTCGATAATAATTATTGTAATCAACTTGTTGCTGTCATATAATTATTTAATACCGCGTCAACCGTTCAATGAAATTCCAATAATAAATCATTAAAATAAGACAAGACGATAAAACGCTTCGTAAATGATAAATTGAATTCATCGCAGACTTTAACCCATAATTAAGCGAAACACTTCCATTAAACATTCACATTCAGGAACCTGCCAAACTGTAAAACCGACCAAATCATAAACTCATTACAAGGTCTTCAAGTACTCAACACCCAAAACTTAATTCTGACATTCTAAAACACACACACACACACTCACACACAGAGTTACATAGACGTAGGAAATTCCGCAGTAATTTTTCGAACCCCGCCAAAGTTCGAGCGAGAACGAGATGGCAGATAATGAGAAGGTTCCATGCCCGATTCCGGGCTGATTGACGTGCGGATCTATCACGAGATCTGCCCATGGGCGATCCGTGGCCTAGAAAACGTTTCGGCGAAGAGCCACGCTAACAAGAGACGTGGTGGCCTCCTGAAGGGCCCGATCTGCCTCCCATCCATAAGCTGCACTTCTGCAACGGCGTTACGTCAGCGACACTGAAACCGTTCCAAGGTTTCGACGGGCCGACACAATGACAAAAAACTAATTTCGTATTTCGGAAATTAGCATACCCAAATTCACATTCTTAATTATAATTGATGGCAATTAAATTGTGAAAAAACACAACACATTGTCAAGGTCTGTGCGCGGTGTTTATTTTTGTTTTTTTTTCGCCCATTATTTTGTCGCACGATGCCCAAACTTAACACTGTTTGGCTTTAGATAAGCGATGCGATGTTTGTTGTTATTTTTATCTCGTGTGTTGCGTGGTCTTCGATAATGCGTTGCGAAAGTTGTGCGTGTGTATCATCTACCGGTCTCCTGACTATATTTTTTTTTTTTTTCTCTCCCCGAAGATCCGGAACGGTTTTCGTATTATCGCACCGCAAGTGTAATTACGTCACGTTAATTAATTATTAAAGGAGAATGATTCGATTCATTTTTATCGGATTTATTGCCTCAGCCGTCTGCCTTCCTCTTGCACAATCGCTAGTTATTTAAGCGTGTGCAATGTTTATAAATATAATGAAAAGTTGAATAAGAGGCGATGTAGTGCTAAATTATGCGAATCATCCTTTATTGTGAAGTTTTCAAGCTACAACAAGTGGTTGGATGCGTTGAATACTAATCAAACTATCACTTGTTGAGATAATTTACTTTAAATATTTTTGTTAGACGCAAGTGTTGGAGGTTTATTATCAAAAAGTCACAAAAATGTTGGAAACTGGCTTAAAAGCTTCTTGGATAGAACTTAGAAACTAGCTTAAAAGTTTTCTTTAAGTTAAATTGAATGTATATTATCAAAAAGTCACAAAAATGTTAAAAATTAACTTCAAAGCTTCTTAGTTTCTATATGATATAGCTTGGAAATTAATTTAAAAGCTTTCTTAATTAGCTAATTTCAAAATGACAGAAGTGTTTAAGCCTTTTTTACTCGTTTCTTTAAGTTAAATTGAAGGTTCATTATCAAAAAGTCACAAAAATATTAAAAATTAACTTCAAAGTTTTTTAGTTAGCCAGTTTCCAAATGATAGAACTTAGAAAATAACTTAAAAGCTTGTTAGTTGGCCAGTTTTCAAATAACTGAAGTGTTGTGGCTTTTTATATTGGTTTCTTTAAGATAAATTGAAGGTTTATTATCAAAAAGTCACAAAAATATTAAAAATTAACTTCAAAGCTTCTTAGTTAGCCAGTTTCCAAATGACAGAACTTAGAAACTAACTTAAAAGCTTCTTAGTTGGTCAGTTTTCAAATAACTGAAGTGTTGTGGCTTTTTATATTCGTTTCTTTAAGTTAAATTGAAGTTTCATTATCAAAATGTCACAAAAATATTAAAAATTAACTTCAAAGCTTCTTAGTTAGTCAGTTTCCAAACGACAGAACTTAGAAACTAACTTAAAAGCTTCTTAGTTGGCCAATTTTCAAATAACTGAAGTGTTGTGGCTTTTTATATTCGTTTCTTTAAGTTAAATTGAAGTTTCATTATCAAAAAGTCACAAAAATATTAAAAATTAACTTCAAAGCTTCTTAGTTAGCCAGTTTCCAAATGACAGAACTTAGAAACTAACTTAAAAGCTTCGTAGTTGGTCAGTTTTCAAATAACTGAAGTGTTGTGGCTTTTTATATTCGTTTCTTTAAGTTAAATTGAAGTTTCATTATCAAAAAGTCACAAAAATATTAAAAATTAACTTCAAAGCTTCTTAGTTAGTCAGTTTCCAAACGACAGAACTTAGAAACTAACTTAAAAGCTTCTTAGTTGGTCAGTTTTCAAAAAAACTGAAGTGTTGTGGTTTTTTATATTCATATCTTTGAGTTAAATTGAAGGTTCACTATCAAAAAGTCACAAGAATATTAAAACTTAACTTCAAAGCTTCTTAGTTGGTAAGTTTCTTACTGACAGGAGTGTTGAACGCTTTAAAACTTCCTTATTTAAGTTAACTTATAGTTATGTTATCAAATAATTAAGAAAAAAGTATGTTAGAAAGTAACTTAATTAATTAGTTAGCTTCCAAATGACGAAACTTGAAAGCTTCTGAAATAGCTTTTTACGCTTGTTAATCCTCAACTTTAAATTAACGATTATCTACACGACAAAAACATGTTAAACGAAAACAAAGAGAGAAAACTAAAGCAACTATTTTTTTATTTTCCAGGTGTTCGGTTCGAAGGCGGAGCTGCAGCTTCACACGCAGGCGCACATGCGGGAAGCGAAACCGTACAAGTGTTCCCAATGTTGCAAGGCGTTCGCCAACTCGTCGTACCTAAGCCAACACACCCGCATCCACTTGGGCATCAAACCCTACAGATGCGAGATCTGCCAGAGGAAGTTCACGCAGCTGAGCCATCTGCAGCAGCACATCCGCACGCACACCGGCGACAAACCCTACAAGTAAGTTACGAAGCTTAAAACAACTTCTTAAGTTATCGAGTTAAGAGGCTGAGAGGGAGTCATAGAAAGCCGACTGCAAAGAACCCAATCGATAGGTTGGCTGATTTGAATACCGGTCTCGGGCGATTACTTTGCAACAAACATTAAAATGTATCTCTGACATTTCGCGGAATAGCAATAATATGACTAACTCATGAGAAAACGAAGGAGAATGAAAGTGTTTTTTATTCCTTTGTTACAGTTATTAACATTGACCTTCGGCGGAAAAAATTGCGCTCAAGCCTCGTGCATATGTAATGTTTATTAAATGGTGGGTTTTTTTCTACCACACCATCGTTTAATTTGCCCCGTAAACAAATTTATCGGGGCGAGGGTTTTCGGAACAATTAAAACCGTCGACAAATCAAAAAGCAACCTGTTGCTGTGCCAGTCCGGTCAATTTAGTTTGATTTCAACGATTAAAAACGTATTCGTGTGTGTGTGTGTGGAAAATATTGTTTTTGATGCCTCCATTACATTAATTGTTGTTTTGTTCCAGATGCAGACATCCTGGATGTCAGAAGGCGTTCTCGCAGCTGAGCAACCTGCAGTCACATTCCCGCTGCCACCAAACGGACAAGCCATACAAGTGCAACAGTTGTTACAAATGTTTTGCGGACGAGCCCTCCCTCCTGGAGCACATACCCAAGCACAAGGAGTCGAAACACCTGAAGACGCACATCTGCCAATACTGCGGCAAGAGTTATACGCAGGAAACGTATCTCAGCAAGCACATGCAGAAACATGCCGAAAGGACGGACAAGCGGCCGCCCATCGGACCCGGTCTAGGTAGGTGTTTTCCCGGCTGATGACCTGCCATCTATGAGCCGGTAGCCCAAGACTGATGTACTAATGTATTTTGTTTTGTTTGTAGGTTTTATTCCTGGCTTGAACCACCGGGGCCTGGACCACCCCTACTGGCCGAAGGTGAGCCCCGACTCGGCGGAGAACATGCACGACTACCCCAACGACATCCCGCGCAACATCCTCGAGAACAACGACGACCTGGTGATAATCAGACAGCAGCTCAGCCAGAACAACCCGCCCGGCAACGGCGGCACGCCGAACAACAACCTGGCCGGCAACTCGCCCTACGACACGTCGATCTCCAAGAGCAACACGAACTCGGCGTTCACGCCGATCAACTCGATGAGCGGCCACCTGAACCTCAACCACCATCACCAGCTGGCGCCGAACAGGCCGTACATCTACGACGCGATCAGCTTCCAGAAGAGCCAGAACTCGCTGGACATACCGAAGAGCCAGCCGTCGAACGGCTTTCCCAATCAGCTGATCAGCCTGCACCAGATCAGGAATTACGCGCACCAGCCCAACACGAGCCTGATGGAGCACTCGATATTGGGACTGAAGGACAAGTAATTGTAAATTTAATTTAATTAGCGGGGGGGACGGCGTGCCCCTTTAATTATTAATTAATTTGGGACTTGTCCGTCCTGCATGATCTCGGTTCTCGGCAGGAGGCGCCGCCGTCTCCCCCACGTATCCCCCCCACCCACGGTTGCAATATGACATTTGAACACTTACAACAAAAAAACACACAAGCCCTAAGATGAATGAATATATGTGAATATAAAAAGACATTGTATAAATTTGGATTATAAACTAATTTATATATATAAGAATTGTACAGAATATAGTTTAATTTTTGGCCGCCGATTCGGTTTTCTGGAGGCCGGGCCCGGACTATTATTTTTTTTTATATATTGTGGATTTGTTGATTTTATGATTATTTTTTTTATTTATTCGGACCCGGCCCGGCCTCCGGAACGGAGGCGGCTCCGGACATAGCTCAATCTATTTTTTCCGTTTTATAATTTATTTTTTACTTGCGGAGTACTTAATTATATATATTTTTTTGGGGAGCCCGAAATACCTAAACTAAAATTTAAAACGCAAAACTAGTATTACAATTTAAGAATTGAATTTAAAAAAAAAAATGGACGGACACGTCGTAAAAGTTTATTAAAAAATAGTATTAGAGGAATTTATTATTATTTTTGTTTTTTGCTCAAAAAATAAATAATACTTTTAAGTATACGTTTATGAATTGTATACGGGAAAAGGCGGAAATTGTGACGGGGAAAAGGAGCGTTGGATTTTCGTCGTCACGACGTACGCGTGATTTTCATTTGTACATAATTTTTCTTTTACGTTACATTAACGTAACGTATCAAGCTTTAATTTCTAACCGGTTAAATCATGTTTGTATTTGAAGAATACGTTAAGTTTTGTACAATATTACTTTGATTATTAAGCGATTGAAGGATAGCTTTTGTGATTTGAAAAAAAAAAGTTGTATTTATGGAAGAAATTATTGGTTTTTGTTACAAATTATTATTAATAAAAATTACTATCATTTATATCGATTTTTTGGGTTTTATTTTTCGCTTTATGTTCGTGATTTACGAGGTAAGTTACACACAAAGTACATATCCGATTTTTTTCGGACTTGGCGTCCCTAAAACGAAATTAGATGTGTACCGGAAAGTACGTTTCATTTAAAAAATTCGACACTGTGATAATTTTAATACTAAAAGTTATGTAATAATAGTCAATTTGTATATATTATATACTATTAAAAATTGTCTAGAGTTTTGTTTAATAAAAGTCCAAAAATTTCTGAAAAGTGGCACGCCCACACCTTGTATATTCTGTATGTTGTGGAAAATTGTAAAACACTTGGAACAAAAAACTAATTGGTTTTTCGAATATTTTTTAACAAACACAACGAAAACAATTCCATTTTTTCTATCGTTGATTTCCACCGTTCTCTAGCTATATTTCAGCACGGTTTAGATATATAAAAGGAAAATAAAAAATTGGTGTCTTTGAAAAATTAATGTTATCTAATATAGTACATGTAAAAATAAATTATTTAAATCTTATTTAACTGAAGTTTTATTTTGAACCAGTTTCACTTTCAGGAAAATATAAATTATTAATTATTAATTTTAAGTAAAAAATGGTAAGTATTTTTGACGTATTGAGTTGTTTTCGGAATAAAATATCGAAAATCATCCTGAAACTTATTTGGTAAGTGAATTAATCATAAAAAACACAAAACGCATTTTAAAAATTAAGTATGCAACTAAAATTGCATCAAATTTGGCGGGAAAATTTAAATTTCAAAAAATTGGCGGGAAAACTCCTGATACATTATTGGCGGGAAATACCTCCTCGCGTTCCTGTGCCCCTGATACAAAATCGCAAAATTCGCTAAAATTTGTGTGAGAAAGTTAAAATTTTAGATTATGTAATAGGATCGCAGAAATGCGAAGAGGTGTGCTGCTCCTAATACAAAATGGCGGGAAAATTCAAATTTCAAAAATTTGGCGGGAAAACTCCTGATACATTTTTGGCGGGAAATACGTCTTCGCGTTTCTGTGATCCTGATACAAAATCGCAAAATTCGCTAAAAATTGTGTGACGAAGTTAAAATTTTAGATTATCTAATAGGATCGCAGAAATGCGAGGAGGTGTGCTGCTCCTAATACAAAAATGGCGGGAAAATTCAAATTTCAAATATTTGGCGGGAAAACTCCTGATACATTTTTGGCGGGAAATACCTCTTCGCGTTTCTGTGATCCTGGTACAAAATCATAAAATTTGTTGAATTTTAGTAGTGAATGAGGAGAAATTTACTAAGCGTACGTGCACAATAGTGGCGACATCTACCTCAAATATGTTACACTATCACAGAATAAAGTGTTCTCATTACCGGTTTCTGTTATCTACATTGACTGAGTTTAGACTTTTACGTACAGATGGCGTCTAATAAAAATTTTTGAAATAATTATAAGTATGAAATAAAGTAGAATTTTACATTTCCTTATTTAGAGTTCTTGAATTAATTATCCCGAATAATTAAATTATTTTTTTTACCACTATTGGACTTCAGGTTTTGTAACGGTTCTTAGCGACATCTATCAAGTATATGTTAAACTACTAGAGAATGCGTTACCTTCATTACAGGTTTCTGTTACTAATATCAGCTAAGTTTACCCTATAATGTATAGATGGCACAGACATAAAACAGTATACATGTTCCACATTTTTTATTTATTTATTTAATTTATTATTACAAAATTGTTTTACTTTACTAATTCTATATTAATATTAAAACTTGTTTTCTTTCTTTCTTTTAATAAGATGATACAGTTAATATAGGACATCATAAATAAAAACAAACATATTTATTTATAAAAAAAATATTTTTTACAATGTAACTTATAAAAGAGGATAATTCAGCATGACATCCTGCCTGGCCAATTCCAACAACATAGGATCGTCGAAGAACTTGTTGATTGAAACATCCTGACTCAATCCCTTTCTCCTTCTGGTCTTGATCATGAACTCCCTTGCCAGATGCGTCGCTGGTTGTGGCTCCAACGGCCTTATTATAATGGACTTATCCAGAGGATCTCCAGGAACAATCTAAACAAGGAAACAACCATTTAGATTGGCACTAATTAACATTATTTATTAGTAAATACCTGCCAATGATGGAACACAGAAAGGCAAAACGCTTGTCCTTGAGTGTGTGTCCTCAAATCAGTCTCAAAACCGAAACTGTCGATTGCTGGAATGAAGGCTTTAATCGTGTACAAAGGAGATCCGGGAACTGGGGCGTCTTGTGTGACGTGTCCTCTGCAAAACAAACAAATACATATAGTAACAATTTAAACGGCAAATAAATAATACGAACCTTCTTTTGGCTAACACGGTATAGACGGCCGAAACACAATCGGCTGGTGCCTGCACTTCGACGAACAAATAAGGCTCCATTAGTCTGGGGGTGGCCATCAGAAAGGCGGAATAAACCACCCTTCTGGCCGTGGGGATAATTTGTCCGCCGCCTCGGTGCAGTGGCTCCCCGGCTATCACCGCATCCAGTATTTTAAACTTGGTATTCCTTATGGGCTCCTCGCACAAAGGTCCCTCTCTGGTGCCCCACTGGAAGCCCTGCACTATGGAGTCCCTGACTGAACTCAACAAACCTTTATCTACTTCAGAGGGTAAAGTGTCGTCGACTAGAATGTTAGGTCCTGTGGTGTCCGGACCGAAGGCCCATATACTTCTGGCGGCCAACAAGTCCCAATCGTATTTGGTCTGGAAGAACTCCCCGAGTTTCTTCTTGTTCCAGCCTATTTGCACGTTCTCGTTTTCAATGTCTTCGGCCAACCCTTTCTCCAACGGTTCGGCGATCATTGTGAGCTTGTTCTTTTTGTTGGGCGTCTCGGCGAAGCACTTCAAACTCGAAGTCTCCACCACCGTCTCGCAGAAGGCCACAACCGGATCAGCAACTGGAAATCAATGTTTAACATCTAATTTATTTATGTTGTATTAATGGTTACCTTTGATATCAATTTCCGAGTACATCTTCCTTAGGTCGTGCATCACACAATCCAGATACAGCTCCCCAGTCCCTAAGACAACGTGTTCACCGCTTTCCTCCACCTTGGTCGTCAGCAGTGGGTAAGACTTGTTGACCTTCCTCAAGCCGTCCAACATTTTGGGCAACTCCGACGGGTTAACCGGCTCAACTGCTATCTTAATAATACTTTGGGTGTTGAACTTTAAGGGCCTGAAGATGTACAGGTCGTCGTAGATTGTTAAGTCGGCAATGGTGGCCGTCTTCACAATGCTTTGGTCTATGCCTTCTATTAAAACCCAGTTACCAGCTGGTACCCTATTCACCTCCACCTTGTAGCGGGATTCGTAAATCCACAGCCTTCCAATTGTGAGTATTCTGCTGTCCTCCTCGTCTTGCAACGTGTAGTTCTCCCCAAGGATCTTGACGTCGGTGCCTGCGTGTAAAGTGCCGCTCATGACTCGCCCCAGCACTTGGAAGAAGGTGCAATCCTCTGTGGGGTACATTTTGGAGCTGTGCACCATCAACATCCCATCCTGGTCACACTTAACCATGTCCTCATAAACTTTAGTATTACTGGGCCCAGTATAGATGTGATTGATCTTAGTCTTGGCGTTGTCCAGGGGACTTTTGATGTGCTCCACGCACATATTAACGAACCCAGAGAAGTCACCCAAGAATCGATTGCAGACGAGTCGCAGGAGGGGCCTGATGTTCAGCTTCATCTCACTTTTACTCAGTTTTATGCCCAGCTCATCTAGCACGTCAGCCAGGCTTGAATCCACGTCTCCAACCACTTGGGCAAATATTTTGTACAGTGGTTCCAGTATGAACTCGACGAAGCTACGCTGGGCCGAGTTGTGGGGGGCCTTTTTGGAGAATTTACGCCTAAAAATCAACGTTAATTAAACACAACTTAACGTAAAACACGAGGGAATAGTTACGTCTTGCTGTTGAAGTAAATGTCGCCCCATAAACGCTTAGAAAATTCCTCAATGTTGACCTCCCCAAAGTACAAGTTGTAGATGTTGGCGAAGGACTTAAGGGTGAAACAGATGCCGTATTGTGAGCTGGCGAAGCACACGTTCCCCATGACTGGTGAGACGATTTGGGGGTTGGCATCATCTGAGTACAACCTAAAATTAACCAACTATTAATTTAAAACTTAGTAATTTAGTTAGAAACATACGTCATTAGCCCATTAATTTCCTCAACAATGTGCCTTAGTTTGTAGTAGGCGTCCTGGGGTGGCAGCTTCAGCTCCAGAATTAGTCTGTCGATTTTGTTAATACAAATGGTGACTTGCATCTGTTCTTGCACCGCATGCTTTAGTAGCCTTTCGGTATTAAGCATGACGCCTTCGGCTGCATCCACAAACAGCACCACCCCATCACAAAGTCGCATTGCGGCCGTCACTTCATCGGAAAAGTTGACGTGCCCCGGCGTGTCGAAGATGTTCATCAAGTAGGACTTGTTCTTGATGTCAGGGAGTAAAAGTGTGACGGGCAACGACTTAATGGAGCAACCCCGCTCTTGCTCCGTGAAAAGTGTGTCCGTGTACCTCAGGTTTTTCTCCTCGTAATCTTGATACCCAGGGTGAGTTTGCCTGATGAGGCAGTCCACGAAGGTGGTTTTGCCATGGTGCAAGTGGCCAACTAGGGCCACATTTCTTATCAACGTTGTATTGTCCATCATGTCTGCCAAAAACCTAAAATACACACACGAGTTAATATTTAATATTAATCAAAGGGTGAACACTCACTCCATGTTATAAATGGTGTCGGGCAGATCTTGCTCTTTGATTTGGAATTTCTTCTTTTTAACCGGTTCAACTAGGGGAACATCGAGGGCTTGTGCGTCCTCCTCCTGCACTATAGTCTCCACGTCCGGCCCGTAAACTTGCAGCGCTGACGGATAATACTGTTTGTCTTCATGCAGTACAATAGCCATGGGTTGTGGGTCTTCATCCATTTGCTCCTCCTAGAAAACAACAAGTTAGGCATTTGTAGCCTTCATTTAGGCATCCACTTACATCGTAGTCTTGATGTTCATCCTCGTCCGGCGCCTCCGGCTCCTCCTCGACGTCATCGTCGCTGTCCAACTCCGGACCTATGTAATTGCCGAATTCGTCGTACAAATCGGCGTCCATGATTAAGAGTTTACTGAAAAGTACCGGCAAATATTATTTCTGTACTATTGCCTTTAACTTATATCACTTTGTTGTTTCCGAAGTAACACACTGTTGTGCACTCACTTTTATTTATTGTTTCACTGGTAAAACCCGTTGATTCTTGTAAAAACACCAAACAAACACTACGACACACTAACGTTGTGCATTTTTAGGTTAGCTTGCAGATAGTTTGTACGTTATGTAAATAAATTGGTAAACCTGCACTAGAAATCTTAATAAACAAAACCTACACACTATATACAAATTTAGGAAATTCACCCACAGAGGGCGCTATTTCGTTTAGTGACACCTTCTAGCAACAGCATAAAACAATAAAGACAGCATACAGATTTCTTATTAAATAGTTATGAACTATATATAGGGTGTTTCTAAAACATAAAATATTTAAAATTTAATTACAAAAGTTATTTTTTTCTATTATTATAGTAACTATTTCATTTAATTTGAACTAT
Source organism: Aethina tumida (assembly GCF_024364675.1). Taxonomy (NCBI): domain Eukaryota; kingdom Metazoa; phylum Arthropoda; class Insecta; order Coleoptera; family Nitidulidae; genus Aethina; species Aethina tumida. The sequence continues at coordinate 14,267,125 of NC_065440.1, read as the reverse complement.
TAAAATATTTACTACAGTTGTTTTAAGTAGTAGTATTTAATATTTATTAATATATTTGGAAAATTAAACATATTGTATTGTTACAGAGTATTAAAAAAAACAAATTAAATAAAAATATAGATTTACTTTGTTAAAACAACATAAAATTGAGGCAAAAACATGTTGGAAAATTAAATTTAATGAGAAAACTACAATTTTTTATTATTCTACGGAATTAAAGATTAACTGAACTTGTTGAATTTCACCAAAGGTCAAATAATAAGTTTAAGGGAATTAAAAAACAAGCCCTTAAATTAAATACGTATATTTTCTAGTGAATACCTCCTACATTATTTTTTTATTTCCATACAGGAATTGCCCTAAATCTAAACATATATTTTTATATATACACTTAAAATTTTCAGGATGCTCATCTCCCAAAAAACAACATAGTCACATATATCTTAAACACTTATTTAAATTTTACAGTAGCAACATGTTCATATAAAATATAAATTACACAACAGAAGTAGTTAAAAAATATATTTAATATGTGTTTATAATTTTTGTTTAGTTAAATTTTTCAGTTAACGCCTCAACACCGAATCCGCGTCGCCAACGGACAACCTGCAGCCTTCGTAAAAGTGCAAACTGTCAATTGCCAAGAGTCGCCGAGACAAATTACTTAATAAATGATTTTTCCATTTGAACGGGGGATGCCGCCCGCCCTTCGGCCACCGCGCATACAAGTCGACAAGTTGGAGTGAAGAGATATGTGGGCGCCCCGATGGGCACGGCCGGTGACCGGAGCGCGGGACCAAAAACGACAAAAAGCACACCGAATCTCAACAAAACAAAGCACGAAACCAAAACGAATTTCTTGTTGTTGTAACGATACGTTTTTTCATATAGGCACTACAGTAGTTTTTTAAGGTTTCAAACACTAAACACTAAAGCCGCGACGTCCGGGCGCGTCCGCTTCCGTATTCCCCCAATAACCTTCCCGTCAGTTGCCTTTTAATTGTTGAGTTTTGGCGGACGCGCCTGAAACGTCATGGGTGTATTATATAAATTCTGAAATATTTTACAACAGTGATATATAGTTTTTAAAATGACACCAAACATGGGTGGGGTTTATGCGGGGCGCCCGCCCAAGTGAAACGACCTAACTCTAACCTAACGCATCGATCATCCAATTACCTAAATTCCGAAGGCGGGCTGCCCCGCTGGTTGCCGGGGAAGCCGGGGCTTCCCCGGCTAACAAAACCCACGCCCACTACGTGAAATAAAAAAATACATCTGTCTTGAAAATAATTCCAATCTGATACAACGGTTGTCCGTGGCACCAACAAAACCTGCACACACAAAAACGTCTCCTCCAATGTTCAACCAGCAAAGTTTCAGGACTGAAACAACGTGCGGTCTTGTCTGTGCAACGGCGCAACATTTAGATATGAAAAATACATTTATTAATATAGTTTTTGTGTCTAATTCTATTATATAAGCACACATATAGAATTTCAGCAGATAATCTCACATCTCGTCGTATTTTTTTTTTTAGAATTGTCGCACCCGAAACCGTGATTTACCCCCAAATCTACAACGGGCACTGAAAGTCCCCCTGGCCACCTTCGGTGGCTGAAGGCGACTTTCGGGGCACGTCGTGCGCTCCGTCACAAATTAAAAGTAGTCGTCCAATAAAATTTTCCAAAAACCGGAGTTCACCCTCCCTCCCACCATCAATCAGAAAACAACGCCCTCCAGTGTGTGTATGTGAAGATGCCTTAGTCACTAAAAAATATAAAAAAATTGCACCCCATTTTTGGAAAATTTTCTTATTTTTTGACCCTTACACGCTAAATTTTATATTATACAGTACACATTTAATCATAACAATATAATTATTTAACATTATATTATCACAAAAAATACTTCTTAGTCTCCACCGAAGAGATTTTATAAGTCGGCCCCGGCCCCCAACCGCCACAAACCCTTAAATCAATTAATTTAAGGGTTGGTGGCTCGATGGGTGGTCAGGGCACGGTATGCAGTTCGTTATATCAAAAAATGAATTGAATAATCCACGAGAGAAACAAATTCTTGCTTTGGCAAAAAAGATTTACCCCAAAGTGTGCAAATTGGTACTTTTTTGTTGTTAATTAATACTGTTTTTGGCCATGTTTTGGTGTGCCGTGCAATTTTCCACTAAAAAACCGAAATAAAACCGATGATAAATCTGCGCAAACCTTGTTAATTACTGTTGCCGAAAATCAATTATTTAAAAGGTTGCTGATGGATTTGCACACTTTTATCGAAAAATTATTGTCGTTTTCCATTGTGTGTGGTTGTTGGATTGAAGCCGACCGAAGTAAATGAATCGCAAAAACTGAAAACTTAACGGATGAACGGAAGGTAAGTTCAAATGATGGTATAGCGGGTTGAAGTGAAGATTTGTGCTTTCGAATTGTGTTTGTAACATGCCATTCTGATTACCAAAAAGGATTTTTACGTTTGTTTTACTTTTTTTAAATTCAAATATTTGTTGGTTTGTTATACTTGGTTTTGTGCAGAGATCGTCTATTCAGGTTTGAGTCGGTGCCACTGGACGATGGTCTGGCGTGGTTTCGTGATCATGTCCTGCCAATGTTTCGTCTCGCTGGCGCCTGATCCGTTTTTACCTAAAAATTACAATTCGTTAAACATTGTTAAATAAATTAGTTAACAGATGTCGCATCATTAACAGGGGAATCACCTACAACTTTTTCTAAAGTTCCAGAGCAGTTTTTAAAGGCCAGTACGAAACCAAAATTAATTTTATCATAATTTAAATGAATTTAATTATACGTTACAAATTGTTGGACGAATTCGTCGACAGATGTCTTATTATTATCAGGGGAATCACCTACAACTTTTTCTAAAGTTCCAGAGCACTTTTTAAAGGCCAAGATGAAACAAAAATTAATTTTATCATAATTTAAATGAATTTAGTTATACGTTACAAATTGTTGGAGGAATTCGTAGACAGATGCCTTATTATTAAGAGGGGAATCACCTACAACTTTTTCTAAAATCCAGAACAGTTTTTAAAGGCAACTACGAAACCAAAATTAATTTTAACATAATTTAAATGAATTTAATTATATGTTACAAATTGTTGGACGAATTCGTCGACAGATGTCTTATTATTAACAGGGGTGTCACCCACAACTTTTTCTAAAGTTTCAGAGCAGTTTTTAAAGGCCAGTACGAAACCAAAATTAATTTTATCATAATTTAAATGAATTTAATTGTACGTTACAAATTGTTGGACGAATTCGTCGTCAGATGTCTTATTATTAACAGGGGAATCCCTGCAACTTTTTCTAAAGTCCCAGAGCAGTTTTTAAAGGCCAGTAAGAAGCCAAAATTAATTTTATCATAATTTAAATGAATTTAATTATACGTTACAAATTGTTGGACGAATTCGTCGACAGTTGTCTTATTATTAACAGGGGAATCACCTACAACTCTTTCTAAAGTTCGAGAGCAGTTTTTAAAGGCCAGTACGAAACCAAAATTAATTTTATCATAATTTAAATGAATTTAATTATATGTTACACATTGCTGGACGAATTCTTGGACAGATGTCTTATTATTAACAGGGGAATCACCTACAACTTTTTCTAAAGTTCCAGAGCAGTTTTTAAAGGCCAGTACGAAACCAAAATTAATTTTATCATAATTTAAATGAATTTAATTGTACGTTACAAATTGTTGGATGAATTCGTCGTCAGATGTCTTATTATTAACAGGGGAATCACCTACAACTTTTTCTAAAGTCCCAGAGCAGTTTTTAAAGGCCAGTACGAAGCCAAAATTAATTTTATCATAATTTAAATGAATTTAATTATACGTTACAAATTGTTGGACGAATTCTTCGACAGATGTCTTATTATTAACAGGGGAATCACCTACAACTTTTTCTAAAGTTCCAGAGCAGTTTTTAAAGGCCAGTACGAAACCAAAATTAATTTTCTCATAATTTAAATGAATTTAATTATACGTTACAAATTGTTGGACGAATTCGTCGACAGATGTCTTATTATTAACATGGGAATCACCTACAACTTTTTCTAAAGTTCCAGAGCAGTTTTTAAAGGTCAGTACGAATCCAAAATTAATTTTGACATAATTTAAATGAATTTAATTATACGTTACAAATTGTTGGACGAATTTGTCGACAGATGTCTTATTATTAACAGGGGAATCACCTACAACTCTTTCTAAAGTTCCAGAGCAGTTTTTAAAGGCCAGTACGAAACCAAAATTAATTTTATCATAATTTAAATGAATTTAATTATACGTTACAAATTGTTGGACGAATTCGTCGACAGATGTCTTATTATTAACAGGGGAATCACCTACAACTTTTTCTAAAGTTCCAGAGCAGTTTTTAAAAGCCAGTACGATGCCATAATTAATTTTATCATAATTTAAATGAATTTAATTATATGTTACAAATTGTTGGACGAATTCTTGGACAGATGTCTTATTATTAACAGGGGAATCACCTACACCTACTTTTTGTAGTTCCAGGACAATTTTTGTCATATCAAAATGATATTTAAATTATAAATAAAATTAAATGAAGTTTTACAACCACCTTAATTACAAACAGAACTATTAAGAAAGTATTACTTTATCTAAATTGCGTATAAATTCGATTGTAACAATTATAAAACAAAGAAAATGCACATTTAAAATTAAAGAAGTACCTCCAGATTAATTAACTGCGGACAAAAGTTGCTGACAACTCATTCCAATTATCAGATAAGCAAAGATCCACCAAAAAAAAAAAAAGAATATGAATCTGAATTGAAATAAATGGCATTCGCCTTTTAGTAACTTTTTAATGGTTCGTTCGAAATGGATGGTTGCGTTTTTGTTGCAACTCCCTTTTAATAGCCAAGTCGAAAAAGAAAAACTAAAAACGTTCACAATATCCCGGATCTAATGGCCCGGAGGGGTGGAAATATGAAAGCTAAAAGCGTTTCACTTTGAATTTATAAATCCAACATGGTATTGCAGGGATTGATTCGAGTTAGCGTTACATAACGTACACCCAAGCAATTATAAATTAATTATCGTCATAAAGGATCGTTCCAATCGGAGTGTTCCTGCTGATACTGCTGAAAAGTCTATGACATGCCTTAACATTAATAGGGGAATCACCGACAACTTTAATAAAGCACAGATTCGCCGACAGATGTCTCATTGTTAACAGGGGAAGCACCCACGCCTTCTTCCAAAGTTCCAGAGCAGCAAAATATTCCGGACTCGACTGATTAACAAATTAATTACCGGCCAAAAGGATCCTTCCTATCAGCTCGTTTCTGCCGATGTTGTCGAAGTCCATGACCATCACGTCCAACGAGCACTCCCTGATCTTCTCCCAGGGCACGTTGAACGAGAAGGTGTCGTTGAACACCGGATTCAGCGTGCACTTGAACACCGCCGTCTTGCGCTTCTCGATCCGCTTGTCGCCGAACTGCAGCCACACCTTCACGTACGGATCTAAGACCAAAACGATAATTACAAGAACAAATGAAGAGTTGAGGGAATCTCACCTGATTTCCCGTTGATGTCCTTCGCCTTCAAGTTCCGGGCTTTGAGCAATGTTAGGGTCAGGATGCTGTTGCTCGGGTGGTAGCACAGCGACGTCAGCAGTTCGCCGCACTTGTCTTTGGCCGGCGGCTTCAGCGCCTTCCAGAACGACGGCTTCTCGCTCAGGTCCACCTATTAAAAATGTCACGTCTTTTAGTCTACACATAACATATTTTATCGGACTGGAATTGGCAACGTTAAGCTAATTAGAATGGAACTAATGGATGTCACAAATTGTCTAGATTAAAATTGGATTTTTGTGCCAAGAGTCGGCAGAAAATTATGTATCTTGGCAACGCTACGACGGCGAAATTTAATTGGATTTGATTATCCTTCGGTTTGGAAAGTTTTACGAACTTTTATTAAATTGTTGATGTTTATTAAATGTACACTTTGTCTTGTAATATTTTCATAAAAGCTTACGATAACGTTGGGAGTTAGGAACTGTCCAAAAAGTTAGTTTATTATTGGAAAAAGTGGTCGAAAACTTTTTATATCATTTGTCAAAATACAAATTAAATAAACAAGCACTAATTATTGTTTTTAATCACACCTTTAATAAGTTCATTAACAAGGGAAATACAGACAATTTTTTCTGTGGTTCCAGAGGAGTTTTTAAATGCCAGTAAGAAACCAAAAATAATTTTATCATCATTAAAATTATTTTAATTAAACGTTACAAATTCTTGGACAAAATCGTCGACGGATTATTAGTGGTATGGTGTTATAATTTCACTATTTGCCTTAAATTAATATACGTTGGTGCATCCACCATTTTTTAAAATATATTATTACTATATAAATTATAGTAATGTTAGTGCTTCAGATGCTTACAGATAGAGTTAAAATATTCAGTATTTCAGTACCTAAAAACCTCCAAATAGTCATTTCCTTTTACTTGGTAAATGGAGTTATAAATTCACTATTTTCCTTAAATTAATATATGTTGGCGCATCCACCATTTTTTTAAAAATATATTATTTATTACATTATAAACAACTTTTTTAAATTTCATTTGATTATAATTCCTAAATTATAGTAATGTTAGTGCTTCAGGTGCCCATATCCAGTATTTCAGTACCTAAAAACCTCCAAATAGTCATTTCCTTTTACTTGGTAAATGATGTTATAATTTCACTATTTGCTTAAGTTAATATACATTGGTGCATCCACCATTTTTTAACATTACAATAACATAAATGAATTTGTTGACAGATGTCTTATTATTAACAGGAGAATCACCTACAACTTTTTCTAAAGTTCCAGAACAGTTTTTAAAGGCGAGTACGAAACCAAAATTAATTTTATCATAATTTAAATGAATTTAAATATATGTTATAAATTGTTGGACGAATTCGTCGACAGATGTCTTATTATTAACAGGGGAATCACCTACAACTTTTTCCAGAAGTACCAGAACAGTTTTTAAAGGCCAGTACGAAACCAAAATTAATTTTATCATAATTTAAATGAATTTAATTATATGTTACAAATTGTTGGACGAATTCGTCGACAAATGTCTTATTATTAACAGGGGAATCACCTACAACTTTTTCCAGAAGAAGTTCCAGAACAGTTTTTAAAGGCCAATACGAAACCAAAATTAATTTTATCATAATTTAAATGAATTTAATTATATGTTACAAATTGTTGGACGAATTCGTCGACAAATGTCTTATTATTAACAGGGGAATCACCTACAACTTTTTCCAGAAGAAGTTTCAGAACAGTTTTTAAAGGCCAGTACGAAACCAAAATTAATTTTACCATAATTTAAATGAATTTAAATATATGTTATAAATTGTTGGACGAATTCGTCGACAGATGTCTTATTATTAACAGGGGAATCACCTACAACTTTTTCCAGAAGTACCAGAACAGTTTTTAAAGGCCAGTACGAAACCAAAATTAATTTTATCATAATTTAAATGAATTTAATTATATGTTACAAATTGTTGGACGAATTCGTCGACAAATGTCTTATTATTAACAGGGGAATCACCTACAACTTTTTCCAGAAGAAGTTCCAGAACAGTTTTTAAAGGCCAATACGAAACCAAAATTAATTTTATCATAATTTAAATGAATTTAATTATATGTTACAAATTGTTGGACGAATTCGTCGACAAATGTCTTATTATTAACAGGGGAATCACCTACAACTTTTTCCAGAAGAAGTTTCAGAACAGTTTTTAAAGGCCAGTACGAAACCAAAATTAATTTTACCATAATTTAAATGAATTTAAATATATGTTATAAATTGTTGGACGAATTCGTCGACAGATGTCTTATTATTAACAGGGGAATCACCTACAACTTTTTCCAGAAGTACCAGAACAGTTTTTAAAGGCCAGTACGAAACTAAAATTAATTTTATCATAATTTAAATGAATTTAAATATATGTTACAAATTGTTGGACGAATTCGTCGACAAATGTCTTATTATTAACAGGGGAATCACCTACAACTTTTTCAAAAGTTCCAGACCAGTTTTTAAAGGCCAGTACGAAACCAAAATTAATTTTATCATAATTTAAATGAATTTAATTATACGTTACAAATTGTTGGACGAATTCGTCGACAGATGTTTTAATATTAACAGGGAAATCACCTACAACTTTTTCTAAAGTTCCAGAGCAGCTTTTAAAGGTCAGTATGAAACCAAAATTAACTTTATCATAATTTAAATGAATTTAATTATATGTTACAAATTGTTGGACGAATTCGTCGATAGATGTCTTATTATTAACAAGGGAATCACCTACAACTTTTTCTAAAGTTCCAGAGCAGCTTTTAAAGGTCAGTATGAAACCAAAATTAACTTTATCATAATTTAAATGAATTTAATTATACGTTACAAATTGTTGGATGAATTTGTCGACAGATGTCTTATTATTAACATGGGAATCACCTACAATTTTTTCCAGAAGAAGTTCCAGAACAGTTTTTAAAGGCCAGTACGAAACCAAAATTAATTTTATCATAATTTAAATGAATTTAATTATATGTTACAAATTGTTGGACGAAGTCGTCGACATATGTCTTTATTATTAACAAGGGAATCACCTATAACTTTTTCTAAAGTTCCGGAGCAGGTTTTAAAGGCCAGTACGAACCCAAAACTAATTTTATCATAATTTCGTAATAGTTTCCAAAGACCATTATTTAACAAAATATAATTAATTTAAAACATTTTTAACATATTATTGGGTAAAATCACTTAACATTAGCCGGGGAATCACCGACCACTTTTACTGGAAGCTATACAGACTGCACAAAAAGTTAATTTAGGACAGCAAAAATACCCGTAAACATTCCATGCCGTTTGTCAAAGTACAAATTGCCACAAATCAAACACTAATTACAGCTTTTAATCACGCCGCCAATAAAAACATAAACCCGACAGCAAAATCTGAATATAACTTAAAAGTAACCGGGCTGGAAAACTAATTCCGTAAAGTACATACGAACGTTAATTACGAAACGTAAAAAAAAACACAAAAAGCGCCATTGCGAACACATAACCCACGACATAATTAAACACCGAATCGCTTTTAACGCATCCCTTAACCCGTGAGCATTAGATCAGCTCGTGCGAAACGCAATTATTATTACACCGGCTTAATTAATTACACTGTCTGTTCGATTAGTAAACTTTCTCGAAACTCCAAACGCAATTACTCAACACTTTTTTTATAGTTTTGACGTTGCACTTCAGTCTTAAAACTCCAGCCCGACTGCGAGAGGACAAAAAGGATTTTTAATCTGCGAAATTAAACGTCCGGAACGTCTGAAAAGTGATTGAGCGTCGCCATTTCCACGTCCGGGACGAATTAAAAGCCCGTTTCGATTTCCCCTTATTGCTCGAGTGAAATTTTTAATAACTTTACCTGGCACAGCGGCAGGAAGACCTCGCCGATGGAGTCGTCGCGTGAAAACCGGTCGTAGTCGAAGACGTGCAGGTGCAGCACCCTCGACTGCAGCTTCTGGATCGGGAAGCCCTCGAAGTAGAACGTCTCGTTCCAGCGTGGGTTCAGCGTTCGCCGTTTGATCTTCGTCTCCAGTCGGTGCTTCTTGTCGGGGAGCAGCGTCACCCTCACGTACGGATCGCTAGTGCCCGACAAATCTTTCGCCGGCAATTCTTTACCCTAAACAAAAACAACAACATTAATTCTGCTCATTAGAAGATAGTGCGTAGTCTCAACGAAACAGCCGAGTTACTCTACTCGTTGCTAGGTGGCGCCCCGCAAAAAACACCCTCAATATACCCCAGAACATAGAAACTAATATAAGGATTCCAGGTACTCAACCGAAGCTCCATTTGCATGTTAATCCCTGCGAAACTTTAAATAGTAAAAGTTTCCCGGAGCCGAATGTGGTAAACAGCCCGGGGATATTTCCTTTAGAGTATGTAAATACGGGACGCGGAACGTTTGAGTGCCCACTTTTTTCCTTCCCGGTTACGTGGGTATGTGGAGGTTTCCTCTTGTTTAAAGGAGGCAATTCGGGCTTTGGATTTAAGTGTTGGAGTTTATGTTGGATGGAACCAAATAAATTCGTTTTAGTGTTGGATTAGATGCATACAAGGAGTTTTTCAATCATACTTTGTTAAAACTTCATGGCTTGAATTTGTTATTGTAATGCTAATGCTGTAAAGTTTCCCAGTTTAATTTAATTATTCGCCACATATTGGATTACTTATTATTATTGTTGGTTGGATATGATCGTCGACAGATGTCTTAACATCAAGAGAGGTATCATAGACAACTTTATATTAAGTTTCAGAGTAGTTTTCAAAGACCATTACGTAAGTAATTGAGTTGAATCATAATTTAAATGAATTTAATTTTATGTTACAAATTGTTAGATAAATTCGTCGACAGATGTCTTTTTATTAACAAGGAAATCACTTACAACTTTTTCTAAAATTCCAGAGTAGTTTTTAAAGGCCAGTACGAAGTCAAAGTTAATTTTATCATAATTTAAATGAATTTAATTATACGTTACAAATTGTTAGACGAATTCGTCGACAGATGTCTTATTATTAATAGGGGAATCACCTACAACTCTTTCTAAAGTTTTTAAAGGCCAGAACGAAACCAAAATTAATTTTATCATAATTTAAATGATTTTAACTATACGTTACAAATTGTTGGACGAATTCGTCGACAGATGTCTTATTATTAACAGGGGAATCACCTACAAATTTTTCTAAAGTTCCAGAGCAGTTTTTAAAGGCCAGTACGAAACCAAAATTAATTTTATCACAATTTAAATGAATTTAATTATACGTTACAAATTGTTGGACGAATTCGTCGTCAGATGTCTTATTATTATCAGGGGAATCACATGCAACTTTTTCTAAAGTTCCAGAGCAGTTTTTAAAGGCCAGTACGAAGCCAAATTTAATTTTATTATAATTTAAATGAATTTAATTATACGTTACAAATTGTTAGACGAATTCGTCGACAGATGTTTTATTATTAACAGGGGAATCACCGACAACTTTCTCTAAAGTTCCAGAGCAGTTTTTAAAGGCCAGTACGAAACCAAAATTAATTTTATCATAATTTAAATAAATTTAATTATACGTTACAAATTGTTGGACGAATTCGTCGACATATGTCTTATTATTAACAGGGGAATCACCTACAACTCTTTCTAAAGTTTTTAAAGGCCAGAACGAAACCAAAATTAATTTTATCATAATTTAAATGATTTTAACTATACGTTACAAATTGTTGGACGAATTCGTCGACAGATGTCTTATTATTAACAGGGGAATCACCTACAAATTTTTCTAAAGTTCCAGAGCAGTTTTTAAAGGCCAGTACGAAACCAAAATTAATTTTATCACAATTTAAATGAATTTAATTATACGTTACAAATTGTTGGACGAATTCGTCGTCAGATGTCTTATTATTATCAGGGGAATCACATGCAACTTTTTCTAAAGTTCCAGAGCAGTTTTTAAAGGCCAGTACGAAGCCAAATTTAATTTTATTATAATTTAAATGAATTTAATTATACGTTACAAATTGTTAGACGAATTCGTCGACAGATGTTTTATTATTAACAGGGGAATCACCGACAACTTTCTCTAAAGTTCCAGAGCAGTTTTTAAAGGCCAGTACGAAACCAAAATTAATTTTATCATAATTTAAATAAATTTAATTATACGTTACAAATTGTTGGACGAATTCGTCGACATATGTCTTATTATTAACAGGGGAATCACCTACAACTTTTTCTAAAGTTCCAGAGCAATTTTTAAAGGCCAGTACGAAGCCAAATTTAATTTTATCATAATTTAAATGAATTTAATTATACGTTACAAATTGTTGGACGAATTCATCGACATATGTCTTATTATTAACAGGGGAATCACCTACAACTTTTTCTAAAGTTCCAGAGCAGTTTTTAAAGGCCAGTACGAAACCAAAATTAATTTTATCATAATTTAAATGAATTTAATTATACGTTACAAATTGTTGGACGAATTCGTCGACAGATGTCTTATTATTAACAGGGGAATCACCTACAACTTTTTCTAAAGTTCCAGAGCAGTTTTTAAAGGCCAGTACGAAACCAAAATTAATTTTATCATAATTTAAATGAATTTAATTATACGTTACAAATTGTTGGACGAATTCGTCGACAGATATCTTATTATTAACAGGGGAATCACCTACAACTTTTTCTAAGGTTCCAGAGCAATTTTTAAAGGCCAGTACGAAGCCAAATTTAATTTTATAATAATTTAAATGAATTTAATTATACGTTACAAATTGTTGGACGAATTCATCGACAGATGTCTTATTATTAACAGGGGAATCACCTACAACTTTTTCTAAAGTTCCACAGCAGTTTTTAAAGGCCAGAACGAAACTAAAGTTAATTTTATCATAATTTAAATGAATTTAATTATACGTTACAAATTGTTGGACGAATTCGTCGATAGATGTCTTATTATTAACAGGGGAATCACCTACAACTTTTTCTAAAGTTCCACAGCAGTTTTTAAAGGCCAGAACGAAACTAAAGTTAATTTTATCATAATTTAAATGAATTTAATTATACGTTACAAATTGTTGGACGAATTCGTCGATAGATGTCTTATTATTAACAGGGGAATCACCTACAACTTTTTCTAAAGTTCCACAGCAGTTTTTAAAGGCCAGAACGAAACTAAAGTTAATTTTATCATAATTTAAATGAATTTAATTATACGTTACAAATTGTTGGACGAATTCGTCGACAGATGTCTTATTATTAACAGAGGAATCACCTTCACCTTTTTCTAATGTTCTAGTGCAGTTCTTAAACTCCAGTTTTCTCACTATTATTAGAGAAATCAACGACAACTGTTCCAAACTTCTAAAAGCAGTTTTCAAAGTACATTAAACGAAATATAAATAAATTTATTGACTTGTTACAAATTGTTAGATAATATTGCCGACAGATGTCTCAGTGTTACTAAGAGAATCACCAACAACTCCTTGTAAAGTTCCAGAGCTGTTCACAAAGACTATTACGTAACAGAACGAATTTAATCATAACACAAATAAAAAAGGTAGAGCCTGGAAACAACGGGGCACAACGGAGTGTGCACTAATCCAAATCGATCCGTCAGCAATTTACCATAAACGTAATGTGCTGAATATAATAATAAAAAAAAATAACTAAAACACAACACACACATTCCTATCGTATCTTTATCGTTCTAAAAATAACCGTGCGACGGCGCCGTTTAATAATTAATAAATACGGACCAAGAAGGGGGGGAGTGCGTGCATACGAGGGGCCGTTCCGTGTCCCGCATAAAATTACCCCGGAGCCCCGGAATTGATTTTCCCGCCCCGGATCTCTCCTTCGAGATTGTCGGGACGGGGAATGCGTGACGGCGTCGTTCACTTCTTCAACGCAGCCCTTCGCCAACACCAAGACCTATTCCAGGGGGTTTGCTCACCTGTAAAATTCTCAAGATGAGTGTGGTATTTTGGAAGTCGTACTCCAACGAGAAATGGATCTGTCCAACGTTCTCGGATGGCTCAGAATTGTCGATGTACATGTCCACCAGCGAGATCGATCTGTTCTGCAGGAAGGCCATCTGGAACAACGGGGGCGGAACGCAAAAAAAAATTTTATTTTTGTGTTCGTACACGTCCGCCTCGTCTGTTTTGTGCTTTCGCTTAAGTCGCATGTTCGTACCTGCATCTGGTGATGCGACTGGGTTTTTTTTTTCTCGGTTTAAATTGAATTCATTTTGAACTTTATCGATGCGGTGTGTGCGACGGGGGAAAAATGCATTTTTCCCCCGACGCGGCGATCCCCCGTTCGGGCGTTTTGATTGATCGTTTCGGGGGAGTTAAACGCATGATTTATTTTATATGTTCGGACGTTCATTGTGATTGTATGTTAACGAGAACAAGCGAAATGCTTACGTTGGATCGAACGGATTTGGATAATGGACGATTTATGTTTGGAGTTGTGATGAATGTTGATGAGAAATTTATTGGGGGCAAGTTGATACAGATATAACAGTTTTGGGTCAAGGTTAAATCAACAGGATTCATTTTGAAACGATAATTCGTTCAATTTAATTTATATGGAAAAAGAAATGTAAATATAAAATATTACTCTGCGATGAAATTTTAATGTAAAATGTGTATTTAATCAAAATGAATTCAATAAACTTCGATTCTTCGTTATTAAAATGGAAACAGATTTATTTTAAAATAAAATTTTACTTGAAACTTACAAAATATTATCAGAGAAATATTTAAGATGTATTCTATTAAAATATTAATCTGTATATTAAATGACAAAAACTTCACATACTTAAATTAAGATCATTTATACTAAAACATTAGTTTACTTCTTATTAACTTCGTGGCACAAAGAGAAGTATGAAATATTAATTTATGACATAATTTTAATAAAAAAAAGGTCTTATAAATGTCTTTAATAAAATTTTAGCCTGTATATTAAATGACGAAGACGTGACAAAGTTAAATCAAGGATTTACCTATTTCTATCTTGTTGAATAAAGAAAAGAATAAAATATTAGTTTGCTATGTAATTTCAGTAAAAAAAACTATTTTCAAAATTAATTTGTTAAAATTTTAACGTAACTTAAATGACGGGGACATAATTAAATTAAGAAGATTTACATTAAAACATTAATTTACTTATTATTAACTTTGTAGGACAAAGAAAAGTATGACATATAAATTTGTGATCCAATTTTAATAAAAAATAAGTGTTTTAAATGTATCTGATAAAATTTTAGCCTGTATATTAAATGGCGAATACGAAACAGAGTTAAATCAAGACATTAATACAAAAATTTATTTAATTTTGATCTGGTTGGATGAAGAAATGAATAAACTATTAGTTGTTAGTTGAAGAAATGAAATTTCAATAAAAAATACTTTTTCAAAATTAATTTGAATTAATTTTAACCTGTATATTAAATGACGAGGACTTCACATAGTTAAATTAATAAGATTTATATTAAAACATTAATTTACTTATTATTAACTTTGTAGGATAAAGAAAAGTATGGAATATTAATTTGTGAACCAATTTTAATAAAAATTAAGTGTTTTAAATGTATCTGATAATGTTTTAGGCTGTATATTAAATGAGGAGGACGAAACAGATTTAAATCAAGACATTAATACAAACATTTACTTAATTTTGATCTGTTTGAAAGAAGAAATAAATAAAATATTAGTCTGTGATGAAATTTCAATAATAAATATATTTTCAAAATTAATTTGAATTAATTTTAACCTGTATATTAAATGACGAGGACTTCACATAGTTAAATTAATAAGATTTATATTAAAATATTAATTTACTTATTATTAACTTTGTAGGACAAAGAAAAGTATGAAATACTAATTTGTGATCCAATTTTAAAGAAAAATAAGTATTTTAAATGTATCTGATAAAATTTTTGCCTGTATATTAAATGGCAAAGACGAAACAGAGTTAAATGAAGACATTAATACAAAAATTTACTTAATTTTGATCTGGTTGAACGAAGAAATGAATAAACTATTAGTTTGTGATGAAATTTCAATAAAAAATACCTTTTCAAAATTAATTTGAATTAATTTTATCCTGTATTTAAATGACGAAGTCCTCACATAGTTAAATTAATAAGATTTAAATTAAAACATTAATTTACTTATTATTAATTTTGTAGGACAAAAGAAAAGTATGAAATATTAATTTGTGATCCAATTTTAATAAAAAATAAGTGTTTTAAATGTATCTGATGAAATGTTAGCCTGTATATTAAATGGCGAAGACGAATCAGAGTTAAATCAAGACATTAATACAAAAATTTACTTAATTTTGATATGGTTGAACGAAGAGATGAATAAACTATTAGTTTGTGATGAAATTTCAATAAAAAATACCTTTTCAAAATTAATTTGAATTAATTTTATCCTATATTTAAATGACGAAGTCCTCACATAGTTAAATTAATAAGATTTAAATTAAAACATTAATTTACTTATTATTAACTTTGTAGGACAAAAGAAAAGTATGAAATATTAATTTGTGATCCAATTTTAATAAAAAATAAGTGTTTTAAATGTATCTGATAAAATGTTAGCCTGTATATTAAATGGCGAAGACGAATCAGAGTTAAATCAAGACATTAATACAAAAATTTACTTAATTTTGACCTGGTTGAACGAAGAAATGAATAAACTATTAGTTTGTGATGAAATTTCAATAAAAAATACCTTTTCAAAATTAATTTGAATTAATTTTATCCTGTATTTAAATGACGGGGTCCTCACATAGTTAAATTAATAAGATTTAAATTAAAACATTAATTTACTTATTATTAACTTTGTAGGACAAAGAAAAGTATGAAATATTAATTTGTGATCCAATTTTAATAAAAAATAAGTGTTTTAAATGTATCTAATAAAATGTTAGCCTGTATATTAAATGGCGAAGACGAATCAGAGTTAAATCAAGACATTAATACAAAAATTTACTTAATTTTGATCTGGTTGAAAGAAGAAATGAATAAACTATTAGTTTGTGATGAAATTTCAATAAAAAATACCTTTTCAAAATTAATTTGAATTAATTTTATCCTGTATTTAAATGACGAAGTCCTCACATAGTTAAATAAATAAGATTTAAATTAAAACATTAATTTACTTAATATTAACTTTGTATGACAAAAGAAAAGTATGAAATATTAATTTGTGATCCAATTTTAATAAAAAATAAGTGTTTTAAATGTATCTGATAAAATGTTAGCCTGTATATTAAATGGCGAAGACGAATCAGAGTTAAATCAAGACATTAATACAAAAATTTACTTAATTTTGATATGGTTGAACGAAGAGATGAATAAACTATTAGTTTGTGATGAAATTTCAATAAAAAATACCTTTTCAAAATTAATTTGAATTAATTTTATCCTATATTTAAATGACGAAGTCCTCACATAGTTAAATTAATAAGATTTAAATTAAAACATTAATTTACTTATTATTAACTTTGTAGGACAAAAGAAAAGTATGAAATATTAATTTGTGATCCAATTTTAATAAAAAATAAGTGTTTTAAATGTATCTGATAAAATGTTAGCCTGTATATTAAATGGCGAAGACGAAACAGAGTTAAATCAAGACATTAATACTAAATAAAATAACCTATTAGTTTGTGATGAAATTTCAATAAAAAATTTAAAACAAAAGAAAAGTATGAAATATTAATTTGTGATCCAATTTTAATAAAAAATAAGTATTTTAAATATATCTGATAAAATTTTAATCTGTATATTAAATGGCGAAGACGAAACAGACTTAAATCAAGACATTAATACTAAATAAAATAAACTATTAGTTTGTGATGAAATTTCAATAAAAAATACCTTTTCAAAATCAATTTGAATTAATTTTATCCTGTATTTAAATGATGAAGTCCTCACATACTTAAATTAATAAAATTTAAATTAAAACATTAATTTACTTATTATTAACTTTGTAGGACAAAAGAAAAGTATGAAATATTAATTTGTGATCCAATTTTAATAAAAAGTAAGTATTTTAAATGTATCTGATAAAATTTTAATCTGTATATTAAATGGCGAAGACGAAACAGACTTAAATCAAAACATTAATACAAAAATTTACTTAATTTTGATCTGGTTGAACGAAGAAATGAATAAACTATTAATTTGTGATGAAATTTCAATAAAAAATACCTTTTCAAAATTAATTTGAATTAATTTTATCCTGTATTTAAATGACGAGGTCCTCAAATAGTTAAATTAAAGGAAAGTATGAATAATTTTAAACCTGTATATTATGAGACGAATAAATTAATAAAATAATTTGCATTCAAAATGAATTCAACTTCTAATATTTTCTTTAATTAGGATAATTTTAAACAAATGTTAATTGATTTGGTTAAACAAATAACATAAATAACACATATACAACACCGATACATAAATTTACATAGACCAAAGTACCACACCGAACATCAACATGCTCTTGCAAGTTCCAAGTTTATACAAGGTTCTAAACCAACGAAGAGAAGACAAGTACCTACTAGCACAGAGACAGTTCATTTCCGGGTCTTTCATCAAAAAAATTTTTTTTTGTATTAACACACTATGCACAAGGAAACACAGATGCACAGATACACAGAGCGACATAGACAAAGTAGACAATCAGCCGTATTTATAGAGTTGACGCGTATCGCTTCGCAAACAAAACGGGGACGGCAGGACGTGACGGCTTTACGGATTTCGTTCTGTTTTGTTTGTTGGGTGGGTGTGTGTATGGATGTGGGGGCTCAGTTTTATCGCTTGTCTACGTTGACGGACGGGATGTAACATGTTTGTGTTTCGTACAATGGAAACTGAGCCCACACCGTGATGCGGAGACGGTGGCGTGGGAAGCCGCCCTTAAATAACGCGATTGCATTGTTCAAACTTGACTCGAGTTGCTCACATTGTCGGCTCCGGCTGTTTGTTGGGCCTGTGAGTCAATATTTAGCTGAAACTCCATCGAATTGGTTGTCTGAGGACGGTTTTTAGGGGGTTAACGTCAATTATTAAGGTGGCTTCACACGCTGGCGTCACAATAATGCGGCGACAGGTCGGAGTAAGAGTGGGAAATAGAGAAAAACAGATCATGCTTACATCCTGGCTTACCGATGGATGATCGCCCTTGACTTTGGTGAGGGCCTGGTTGGCGGGGGCGGTGGGTGTACGCGCCTCCGCCGGCATCGCGCCCGCACTGCTGCCGGCCGGCGATTTCGCCTGCGGACTGCCGGTAGTTCTGGAACAGATGCGCCAAAATTACCTCAAGCACATCTAAACCCCGACTACGCACAATTCCCAACTTACGTTACCCACTTTTCGGGCCGAAATTCAATTCGGGCACATCGAACGACGTAAATTAAATAATGTCGTATTAAATTGTTGCGTTGAATTGTGTAAACTGGCGTGTAATTTATTTTATGGTGTTTTTACGACGGTTATTGCAATTTTAACGTCGCAATCCGTCTGTGTCTGCCCAAATTAAATTTTTGCCCGTCTTTACCTTTTATTGGATATAAAACACGTTTTACGGAGGCAAAGTTATATTATTAAAATTAAAACAAATAATAATTCACGTGTACAATAAAACAAAACAAATGAAATCCATCAATTTTAGGGTGGATAATACTTACTCCAATTGTGCTCTGAGGATTTCCAAGGTGGAGTCGTTCGAATTCGGACAGACATGGAACAAAAAGGATGAGAGATTAGCTCAATTAACAGCAACGACGTACGCTTTAAGTTCTAGTTCGTTTCAAGTTATGAATTTCATTTGGAACGTGGAGCTTTATTACAATTGCAAATGTGTAATTTTACTAATGCGTCCCGATTAAACTGACGGCATGGAAACGTATTTTCACTTTGGTGAGTCGCAGTTTTGTTCCTTCGTAACGGATTGTTAATGTATTATTCATTTTCTAACAATCTTTAAACAACTGAAAAAAATCTTGAATGGTCTTCTCTTCATTCAACATATTTTTTATAATTTTAAATAATCTTTGAAGGTTGAAAATTTGATAAATTTAATAAGAATTTTCAATTACAAAACATTTGAAAGAGTCAAATAAATCAACTTTGAAATTAATTATATATTTACACAAATTTTATATGTGAGTAAACTTGTTTGAAGATTATACCTTCTTATTATTATAAATTTCTTTATAACTTCAAAAATTTTTTATAAATTTAATGAACAAAATAAACCAACTTTTGAAGTAATTAAATTTTTCTACTATTTAATAAGAATTTTCATTTCGAAACATTTGAAAGGGTCAAAATAAATCAACCTTAAAATTAATTGAATATCTTATTTACACAAATCTTATTTGTAAGTAAACTAATGAACAACTGTAAGAAATTGAAAGAAATCTACAATAAAAAGCATTATTTTGTTATTTTTTCACTTTTTACAATCTCAATATATTTTTTTATACTTTTAAGTAATGTTTGAAGATTAAACCTTCTTATTATTATAAATTTCTTTTTAAAACTTCAAAAATTTGGTAAATTTAATGAACAAAATAAACCAACTTTCGAAGTAATTAAATTTGTCTACTATTTAATAAGAATTTTCATTTCTAAACATTTGAAAGGGTCAAATAAATCAACTTTAAAATTAATTGAATATCTTATTTACACAAATCTTATTTGTAAGTAAACTTGTGAACAACTGTAAGAAATTAAAAGAAATCTACAATAAAAAAGCATTATTGTGTTATTTTTTCACTTTTCACAACTTCAATATATTTTTTTATACCTTTTAGTAATGTTTGAAGATTAAACCTTCTTATTATAATGAATTTCTTTTTAATAACTTTAAAAATTTGATAAATTTAATGAACAAAATCAATCAACTTTCGAAGTAATTAAATTGTTCTACTACTTAATAAGAATTTTCATTTCTTAACATTTGAAAGGATCAAATAAATCAACTTTTAAATTAATTGAATGTCTTACTTACATAAATCTTATCTGTAAGTAAACTTGTGAACAACTATAAGAAATTTAAAGAAATCTACAATAAAAAAGTATTATTGTGTTAACTTTTTGCAACCCCAACATATTTGTTTATACTTTTTAGTAATGTTTGAAGATTATACCTTCTTATTATTATGAATTTCTTTTTAATAACTTAAATCAACTTTGAAACTAATTAAAATTTTATATACACAATGTTATTTATAGATAAATTTATGATTTAGTATTATTGTCTTTTTTTCATTTTTTATAAAGTATTTTTTATACCTTTTAATAATATTTGAAGGTTCCCCTCTCTTACTATTATGAATTTCATCTTTATAACTTGAGGAATACGATAAATTAAACATTTTTTTAAATTCTAATAAAGCCAATCAACTTTCAAAGCAACTGAACTTTCGATAGGGTAATATGAATTTTCACCTCAGAACATTTGAGAGAGTAAAATAAACAAACTTTATGGCTAATTGAATTTCTCACAAACACAAACTTTTTCTTTAAGCAAAGTTATAAATAACTTTTAAAAATTGAAAGTAGAATTTTTATAATTTATTTCGTTTATTTAATGTTGAACAGTCTTTGATACTTCATTTGATACTTATATTAGTATAATTTTTGTCTGAATAACTTTAACGAGTTTTCAAAGCAAGTAATTCAATAAAAGTTCCACTACAAAATATTAAAAAGTATCAACTTTAAAACTAATTGAATTTATTACACACACAAATCCCGTCCGTAAATAAACTCGCGAACAACTTTAAAAAAATTGAAAGAAATCCCGACTAAAGCAGCATTTTTATTATCTCCAACTCCCGAAGTGAATTTCCCCGTTTCCATCAACTTTCCTATATATGCAGGGACACATCCATAAATCCGGGCGCAGTTTTAAAAAAGCGGACTGATATTAATTCGAGTCCATAAAACTGAAATACATTCCCGAAACTTTCAAGCACTCCCACCAGCAGTCCGAAAAACACCCCGAGGACCAGCGCCGCCAAAAATATTAACAATCGAAACGGGAGAAAAACTAACGACGCGAGGACCAAAGTAAAACTGATTAACCGGGTCGGAAATTAACGATCCGTGAATCAAGAAACAAATAAACTCCCCAGGTAACCGTTGCCACCCCTCGTTAATCAAAACGAAAATTGCCGAATTTCCTTTAAAAGACCCACTTTAAATTCGCAGTCGGGGGCGTGATAAATGGCCGGTCGCTTGTTGTGTGTGAAATTTAATTACGGTCGGTCGGTCGTGCACGTGACGACCGGTATATTAATGTGACGGACAAGGTGACGAAAGCCGGAGCACTTTAACCGGACGTCCCGGACGAAAAACGAGGCCATCACTCAAAAAAACTAAACAAAATAAAACTGTTTACCTGGCGGAGTAGTACTCGAAGAACGCCACCAGAATTTCCAGCGACCGTGAGAATGCCTGCCACATTGTCAATCATGTTCGTGGCACATTCACACGTTATTTCATTTACCCGTTTTAGAATTGAACTATTCGCTTTTATTGTACGAAAAATTATTGACATCGGTTGCTTCTCTAAATTGTTTGATTGTTTTGTTCACAGCCAACAAAGTTCTATGGACAAAAAACGTTGTTTTTGTGTAACTGACGTGGGTGAGACGGGTCGGTTTTTCGGGTCAATACGAACCTGGTCACGGATTAAAGCGATAATTAAAATTAAAATAATCCAAAACCGCAACAAACGTGCGCGTTCATAATTAATATTGTGAATTATTCGTTCGAGTGCTTTAACTCGTTTTGTGTAAACATGAAACGGCACAAAGCACTCAACACGCATTGCAAAACGTTATTGGCAGTTATATTTTCATATTTGTGAAGCATTACGTTGTGTTTATGTTTGGACGAGTTGTTTTGTTTTAAAATAGGCGCTGATGAAACTGGAGTGTCCACCATAAATTGATTTCAAGGATTAATTTAATTATTTGTACAAGAATTGAATTATTTTTTTAAGTTGATGCATTTAAAAATTACTTTGTTAATACAAAAGGTTATTTAAAAAACCATAATTGTCTTTAATTTAAAGTAAAACATAGAAGAGATCTTGTCCATTGAATGTGATTTTGGAAATGGCGCATCCACCATAAATTAAAGTATATTCAACCTTAAAATTAGACTTCTACGTTATAGACTTTTTTGTATTTTTTTAATAATTACCTTGGTAATATGAAAGACTATTGAATATTCTAGTTTTGCCTCTTATTTCATTCGTTTGTTTCGTTTAAATATAGATGAAGGGGGAACTTTGGCATCCACCACAAATCAAATTTAATCCGAGCATTAAATTATTTATTTATGATAATCTGTGGACCAAAATACTGGATTTTCATGTAAAATGTTTAAAAATTACTTTAGCTACATGAAAGATCATTTAAAGTTACAGACTTGTCCTACATTTAAAGTAATGGTCAAGAATAGAGTTGACTGTCCAATGTGGTTGTGAGACTGGAGCCTCCACCACGATAAAACTTCACCCAAGCAGTAAATATTGCTTACTGAAATGTTGTGTGTTATGTAAGCTGACCGAAATGTCCTTTTATGCGATGTGAATAATGACGAAGCAGTCAGCATTTAATACAAAACAAACAGTCCATTAACTTCTCAGTTTCTAATCGTAGCAGTTTCTACCTTATCAAATTAATTTATATAATTATTACAAAGGTTTATGTTGTATTTATGGCTTTTTCATCTAGTTTCTTGGTAAAATGAATGATGGTAAAAACAGGCGCATCCACCAAAAGTTAAATTTTATCTAACATTGAAATTAAATATATTTCTATGTTAATTGAGTGATTAAAATATAAAGACATTTTTGTATTTTTTAATAATTACCTTAGTAATATGAAAGACTATTGAATGTTCCAGTTTTGCCTCTTATTTCATTCGTTTGTTTCGTTTAAATATAGATGAATGAGGAACTTTGGCATCCACCACAAATCAAATTTAATCCGAGCATTAAATTATTTTTTTATGATAATCTGTGGACCAAAATACTGGATTTTCATGTAAAATGTTTAAAAATTACTTTAGCTACATGAAAGATCATTTAAAGTTACAGACTTGTCCTACATTTAAAGTAATGGTCAAGAATAGAGTTGACTGTCCAATGTGGTTGTGAGACTGGAGCCTCCACCACGATAAAACTTCACCCAAGCAGTAAATATTGCTTACTGAAATGTTGTGTGTTATGTAAGGTGACCGAAATGTCCTTTTATGCGATGTGAATAATGACGAAGCAGTCAGCACTTAATACAAAACAAGCAGTCCATTAACTTCTCAGTTTCTAATCGTAGCAGTTTCTACCTTATCAAATTAATTTATATAATTATTACAAAGGTTTATGTTGTATTTATGGCTTTTTCATCTAGTTTCTTGGTAAAATGAATGATGGTAAAAACAGGCGCATCCACCAAAAGTTAAATTTTATCTAACATTGAAATTAAATTTATTTCTATGTTAATTGAGTGATTAAAATATAAAGACATTTTTGTATTTTTTAATAATTACCTTAGTAATATGAAAGACTATTGAATGTTCCAGTTTTGCCTCTTATTTCATTCGTTTGTTTCGTTTAAATATAGATGAAGGAGGAACTTTGGCATCCACCACAAATCAAATTTTATCCGAGCATTAAATTATTTTTTTATGATAATCTGTGGACCAAAATACTGGATTTTCATGTAAAATGTTTAAAAATTACTTTAGCTACATGAAAGATCATTTAAAGTTACAGACTTGTCCTACATTTAAAGTAATGGTCAAGAATAGAGTTGACTGTCCAATGTGGTTGTGAGACTGGAGCCTCCACCACGATAAAACTTCACCCAAGCAGTAAATATTGCTTACTGAAATGTTGTGTGTTATGTAAGCTGACCGAAATGTCCTTTTATGCGATGTGAATAATGACGAAGCAGTCAGCACTTAATACAAAACAAGCAGTCCAATAACTTCTCAGTTTCTAATCGTAGCAGTTTCTACCTTATCAAATTAATTTATATAATTATTACAAAGGTTTATGTTGTATTTATGGCTTTTTCATCTAGTTTCTTGGTAAAATGAATGATGGTAAAAACAGGCGCATCCACCAAAAGTTAAATTTTATCTAACATTGAAATTAAATTTATTTCTATGTTAATTGAGTGATTAAAATATAAAGACATTTTTGTATTTTTTAATAATTACCTTAGTAATATGAAAGACTATTGAATGTTCCAGTTTTGCCTCTTATTTCATTCGTTTGTTTCGTTTAAATATAGATGAAGGAGGAACTTTGGCATCCACCACAAATCAAATTTTATCCGAGCATTAAATTATTTTTTTATGATAATCTGTGGACCAAAATACTGGATTTTCATGTAAAATGTTTAAAAATTACTTTAGCTACATGAAAGATTATTTAAAGTTACAGACTTGTCCTACATTTAAAGTAATGGTCAAGAATAGAGTTGACTGTCCAATGTGGTTGTGAGACTGGAGCCTCCACCACAATAAAACTTCACCCAAGCAGTAAATATTGCTTACTGAAATGTTGTGTGTTATGTAAGCTGACCGAAACGTCCTTTTATACGACGTGAATAATGATCAACCAGTCAGCACTTGACAGCAAACAAACAGTCCATTAACTTCTCAGTTTCCAACCGTAGAAGTTTCCACCTTATAAAATTGATTTATATAATTATTATTGCAAAGCTTTATGTTGAATTTTCGTTTCCTCAGAAAGTTTTTATGTAAGTGACATTGTATATATAAATTATTAAAAGCTTTTAATATAATTTATCGACATTATTTGTTTATTCATGTCAAAGTCCCCCAAAAACTCGACACTTGTATAGAAACACCCACACAACTCTGAATCTTTAATCAGCGATTTGAAGGACGAGTATTCCCCTTTTCCAAAGCCTTTAATTACGATAAGCTTCTTTCAAAAGCTCATTTCAAGATCCATCAAAGGGAGAAATTGAAACCACACCGTGAACTTTAAAAATCGCGTTAATGATAATAAAAAATGCAAATTAAAAAACAAAAAAAAACAAGTGCACATAAATAAATAACGCACGTTTTGAAAACCGGATGAAAACTGGTCGGATTTCAATTACTCGAAAACTATATTTTAAATTGTAAATGAGACGCGTCCATATTTGCATCGCTGATTGTAAACACGATAAACAATTGAATTACAGATCCATCACGGGCCGCAACACAATGTGGTCGTCTGAACCCCCTCCTGAATAATACATGGGCCGACGTTTACGGTAAACACATGTTTAATTGCAGTCATCCCTTGCAACGAGAACAACAACCCCGCGGAGCAGCGAATGCGCCGACCACCCCAATTACTAACTAACGACCAACAACAACAAAAAAAAAAAAAACAGAAAAAACGGGGCGACAGACAACAACACAACACACATGCACCTGTGCCCTCGTAACGACACACGAAACGCGGAGCGGCTGCGGAGATCCGGGGACCGGAGGCGAAACGGGGGGGCCGGCGAAAGGAACGGGCGCTGGAGATGCCCGGATTATGTGATCGATCGGAATTGCAGGGCCCAAGGGCCGCTTCATTTCGTTCTTCTCTCTTGTGTGCGTCGCCTATTGCCGACTGCGAACGGGACACGTTGCTTTTTTTTTTTTTTAATCCTGCGATTTAACCGGTTCGCCCGGTCATGATTTTCCGTCTTGATGGAACCGAAATGTGTTGCTTCGAGAGTAATTCCATTAGACATTTTCATTTTTATATCATTAAGACAATATTAAACTCTTTTTTTTTTTTCATAAAGTTCTTTAAATAATAATTTAAGCAAATGTGAAATAGCTAAATTTTTAATTTTTAAGGTAAATAGATACGTGTAACAGGATTCCATTTTAATGATATAAAAAACCTTCCTCTTTAAATAAAATAGTTTGAAGTACAATATAAATAAATATGAAATAGCTAAATTGATGAACATTTAAAATAAACTGTGAGTTTTTCTATTAAATGTGTGTGTACCGCTCATAACATTCGACATTAAAGTTGTCTTTTATAAAATACTTTGAATAACAATTTAAACACATGTGAAATAGCTATTTTTTTATTTTTAAAGGTATATCAGGTTAATTTTTAATAAGATTTCATGTTATATATTTAAAATTGTTTTAAAACGTTGACTTTTTTCTTTTATAAAGTGCTTTAAATAACAATTTAGGCAAATGTGAAATAGCTAAATTTTTAATTGTTAAGGTAAATAGAAACATTTACAGGATTCCATTTTAATAAAATTATATAAAAGTTTTCTCTTTTCATAAAATAGTTTGAAGAACAATATAAATAAATATGAAATAGTTAAATTGATGATTTTTTAAAATAAAGTGAGCATTTTTTTATTAAATGTGTGAGTACTGCACATAATATTCGACAATAAAAATATTTAAAAATGTTGTAAAATATTTCTATTTTTATAAAATACTTCTAATAATAATTTAAACAAATGTGAAATAGCTATATTTTTTTAATTTTAAAGGTATATCATAATTTTTAATGAGATTTCATGTTATATTATATTTAAAATAGTTTTAAAACGTGTATTTTTTTGTAAGACAACCTTACTTTTTTTCTTTTATAAAGTGCTTTAAATTACAGTTTAAGTAAATGTGAAATAGTTAAGTTTTTACTTTTTAAGGTAAATAGAAACATTTAACAAGATTTCATTATAATGTTATTATAAAAAACTTCTCTCTCTTTTAATAAAAGAGTTTGAAGAACAATATAAATAAATATGAAATGGTTAATTTGATGTTCATTTAAAATAACCTGTTAATTTTTTTATTAAATATGTGAGTACTGTTCATAATATTCGAAAATCAAGTTATTTATAAATGTTGTATAATATTTCTTTTTTATAAAATACGTTGAATAACATTTTAAACAAATATGAAATAGCTAATTTTTTAATTTTTATAACATTTCATATTATATTATATTTAAAATTGTTTTAAAACATTTTTTTTTTGTAAGACATTATTAAACTTTTTGTCTTTTATAACAATTTAAGCAAATGTGAAATAGCTAAATTTTTAATTTCTAAGGTAAATAGAAACATTTAACAGGATTCCATTTTAATGATTTACAAACATCATTTCTCTTTTAATAAAATAGTTTAAAGGACAATATAAATAAATATGAAATAGTTAAATTGATGATCATTTAAATTAAACTGTGAATTTTCCTAATAAGTGTGTCTGTGTGTACTGCTTATAATATTCGACAATAAAGTTATTTAAAAATGTTATAAAATATTTCTTGTTTATAAAATACTATGATTAACAATTTAAATAAATTTGAAATAGCTATTTTTTTAATTTTAAAGGTTTATAATAATTTTGAATATGATTTCATATTATATTATATTTGAAATTGTTTTAAAATGTTTCTATTTTTGTAAATTAATTAAAATAATAATTTAAAACCAATATGAAATAGTTAAATTTACGATTATTTCAGACAAACTGTAACTTTAGCCATTAGATGTGTGAGTTTTGTACACAAATCTACCTTTAGGCTGACAAAATTGTTGTAAAATACATCAACATTTATATTAGTCTGCGACATTTGCCCATTAACACTATCTCAGCACACATACGTTTGTCTCCCCATCTCATGATTAAATTTACCAACATTCCCAGCGAACCGAAGCTCGACACAATAAATTAAAATCGCACCGTTCGATACAGTTATAAAGGCCGTAATCCGTGCTTTACGGTTGAAATCCAGCCGTTAATCCGGTTTGTGAACGCCCGTTTTGTACTTTCATTAAACAATACGACATCGAAAACGACGGACGTATGAAACACGTACACACACACACGAAAGCCATTTTTTTCCCACCAACCCCTGCATTAATTATAATCGCTCGCACGATTTGTAAAGATCGCGTCTCGGCGGTTTCAGTTTTTTTATTTTCGGTCCGTTTTTCGTGCGTCTCCTTTTCGTCGCGTTCATGATAATTATGTGGCTTTCGAGCGGGGAAAAAAGTCCTTGGAGCCGCTGATTAAAGATTCAGGACCGAGTGAACATTTGCACGGCTGTTGGCTTTCTCGCTGGACGAATATGGAAATATTTCGTACTTGTTGAAAGTTTAGTATTTATATTAAAAACGCAGACAAAGTGGCCACTTTTATTTTCCTTTTTTTCTTCATTCACCTTTTACAGTTTTATATATTTTTTAAATCGAATTTTACGTACAGGGCACTCACATGTATTGAGAAAAGTCACAATTTATATTATTTTAGTTATTTCACATTTGTCTAAATGAATTTTCAAACTATTTCACAAAAGAAAATAATGGTTTATAAAAGTCTCAATTAATAATTTCATTAGTTATTAATTAACTGATTATTTAATGGTAAAAGCCACAATTTATAAATTAGGAATATAGCTATTTCACATTTTTTAAATTGTTTATTACTTATAACTTTAAATTAAATATTATATGTACAGTACACAAAAATGTATGGGAAAAGTCACACTTTACCATAAAAGTGATAAATTTAGCTATTTCACATTCTCCTAAATGGTTATTCAAACTATTTCACAAAAGAAAAAATGATTTACAACAATCTCAAATAATAATTTTATTAGTTATTAATTAACTGATTATTTAATGTAAAGGCCACAATTTATAAATTAGAATTATAGCTATTTCACATTTTATAAATTGTTTATTACTTATAACTTTAAATCAAATATTTTATATAAAGTACACAAAAGTTTATGGAAAAAGTCACACTTTACCTTAAAAATGATAAATTTAGCTATTTCACATTCGTCTAAATGATTATCCAAACTACTTCACAAAAGAAAAAATGCTTCACAACAGTCTCAAATAGTAATTTAATTAGTCATTAGTTAACTGATTATTTATTGGCAAAAGCCACAACTTACAAGTTAGAAATTTAGCTACTTCACATCTTTTAAATTGTTTATTACTTATATCTTTAAATCAAAAATTATATATACAGTACACAAAAGTTTATGGGAAAAGTCACATTTTACCTTAAAAATGAGAAATTTAGCTATTTCACATTCGTATAAATGGTTATTCATACTATTTCACAAAAGAAAAATTTATTTATAACAGTGTCAATTAATAATTTTATTTGTTATTAATTAACTGATTATTTAATGGTAAAAGCCACAATTTATAAATTAGAATTATAGCTATTTCACATTTTTTAAATTGTTTATTACTTATAACTTTAAATCAAATATTATATATAAAGTACACAAAAGTTTATGGAAAAAGTCACACTTTACCTTAAAAATGATAAATTTAGCTATTTCACATTCGTCTAATTGATTATCCAAACTATTTCACAAAAGAAAAGATGCTTTACAACACTCTCAAATAATAATTTCATTAGTTATTAATTAACTGATTATTTGTTGGCAAAAGTCACAATTTACAAGTTAGAAATTTAGCTATTTCACATCTTTTAAATTGTTTATTACATATAACTTTTAATCAAAATTTATATATACAGTACACAAAAGTTTATGGGAAAAGTCACATTTTACCTTAAAAATGAGAAATTTAGCTATTTCACATTCGTATAGATGGTTATTCAAACTCTTTCACAAAACAAAAATTTATTTTATAACAGTGTCAAATAATAATTTCATTTGTTATTGATTAACTGATTATTTAATGACAATAGCTACAATTTGCAAGTTAGAAATTTAGCTATTTCACATTGATTTAAATGATTGTTCAAGATGAAATAATTCATACATACATCAGTCTCAAATAAGCAGAGAGACAAACGTATGTGCTCCGAGATAGTGTTAATATGCAAAGGCCGCGTTGCTAACGTAGTTTAATATCCGACATTTATAATAAACACATGTTTGATTACGGCTAATGTTCGGAGTTAATCCGCATATAATTTCAGCGCTGCAACATGTACCGATGTACTTACCGATGCCCCCGTCCTTGAATCCATAATCGAGGCATTCAAAGGCCACGCAATTATCGCTGTCGCATCCCGCTCTGAGCTCCGTCTAATGAAAAGATGAACGAAAACCGTGACCCGAATGGATCTTTAGAAAGCGGCGGTTGTAAATTATGGCGGATGCGACGAACAAATGTCTTAATGGCGCCGTTCGAACAAAAGGTTTCGGCTTTTAATCATAATGCGACATAGGGCCCGTGACTTTGTGTTGTTTGACTGTAAACTACTGTTAATTAACTGGGGGCATCTTACAATTTTAGGATCTTATTTTTGACGTATACAAACGACTTAAAAAATGTGAAATAGCTAAATTTATAACTTGTAAGTTGTGATTTTTGCCATTTAATAATCAGTTATTTAGTAATCTATAAAATTATTTATTTAAACTGTTGTAAAATATTTATTCTTTTGCAAAATAGTCTGTATAACTATTTAAACAAATGTGAAATAGTTAAATTTATCATTTTCTAAGGTAAATTGTTATTTTTGTCATTGAATGTGCGTATACTGTATATAATATCCGATTTAGCGTCATAATTAATAAACGATTTTAAAAGATGTGAAATAGCTAAATTTATAACTTGAAACTTGTGACTTTTGCTATTAGTAATCAGTTATTTAGTAATTAATAAAATTATTTATTTTAACTGTTGTAAAATATTTATTCTTTTATAAAATAGTCTGTATAACTATTTAGACAAATGTGATATAGCCTAATTTATCATTTTCTAAGGTAAATTGTTATTTTTGTCATTGAATTTATTTTATATTTACACACATTTATACGAATGTGAAATAGCTAAATTTCTCATTTTTAAAAATGAAAAATGTGACTTTTCCCTTAAACTTTTGTGTACTGTATATATAATTTTTCATTTAAATTTATAAGTAATAAACAATTTAAAAGATGTGAAATAGCTAAATTTATAACTAGGAAATTGTAACTTTTGCCATTTAATAATCAGTTATTTAGTAATTAATAAAATTATTTATTTAAACTGTTGTAAAATATTTATTCTTTTGCAAAATAGTCTGTATAACTATTTAAACAAATGTGAAATAGTTAAATTTATCATTTTCTAAGGTAAATTGTTATTTTTATCATTGAATGTGCGTATACTGTATATAATATCCGATTTAGCGTCATAATTAATAAACGATTTTAAAAGATGTGAAATAGCTAAATTTATAACTTGAAACTTGTGACTTTTGCTATTTAATAATCAGTTATTCAGTAATTAATAAAATTATTTATTTTAACTGTTGTAAAATATTTATTCTTTTATAAAATAGTCTGTATAACTATTTAGACAAATGTGATATAGCCTAATTTATCATTTTCTAAGGTAAATTGTTATTTTTGTCATTGAATGTGTGTATACTGTATACAATATCCGATTTAACGTTATAATTAATAAACGATTTTAAAAGATGTGAAATAGCTAAATTTATAACTTGTAAGTTGTGACTTTTGCCATTTAATAACCAGTTATTTAGTAATTAATAAAATTACATATTAAAACTGTTGTAAAATAGTCTGTATAACTATTTAGACAAATGTGAAATAGTTAAATTTATTATTCTCTAAGGTAAATTGTTATTTTTGTCAATGAATCTGTGTATACTGTATGTAATATCCGATTTAACGTCATAATTAATAAACGATTTTAAAAGATGTGAAATAGCTAAATTTATAACTTGAAACTCGTGACTTTTGCTATTTAATAATCAGTTATTCAGTAATTAATAAAATTATTTATTTTAACTGTTGTAAAATATTTATTCTTTTATAAAATAGTCTGTATAACTATTTAGACAAATGTGATATAGCCTAATTTATCATTTTCTAAGGTAAATTGTTATTTTTGTCATTGAATGTGTGTATACTGTATACAATATCCGATTTAACGTTATAATTAATAAACGATTTTAAAAGATGTGAAATAGCTAAATTTATAACTTAGAAGTTGTGACTTTTGCCATTTAATAACCAGTTATTTAGTAATTAATAAAATTACATATTAAAACTGTTGTAAAATAGTCTGTATAACTATTTAGACAAATGTGAAATAGTTAAATTTATTATTCTCTAAGGTAAATTGTTGTTTTTGTCAATGAATCTGTGTATACTGTATGTAATATCCGATTTAACGTCATAATTAATAAACGATTTTAAAAGATGTGAAATAGCTAAATTTATAACTTGGAAGTTGTGACTTTTAGCCATTTATTAATCAATTATTTAGTAATTAATAAAATTATTTATTTAAACTGTTGTAAAATATTTATTCTTTTGTAAAATAATCTGTATAACTATTTAGACAAACGTGATGTAGCTAAATTTATCATTTTCTAAGGTAAATTGTTATTTTTGTCATTGAATGTGTGTCTACTGTATATAATATCCTATTTAACTTTATAATTAATAAACGATTTTAAATGATGTGAAATAGCTAAATTTAGAGACAAATGTGAAATAGCTAATTTTAATATTTTTTAAGGTAAATTGTGAATTTTGCTATTCAATGTGTTTGTCCATAAATTTAGTTATTCACTTTTATTTAAACAGGTATTCAAGTAAATTTGAAATTTATTTTGTAACAATATTTAAGATGTATTTAAAACAATTATAAGATGTTTATGAGACGTTTATTAGTTAGTCACATTTGTTTAAATAATGATACGGAAACAGTTGATATATTGTTGGCACCAAAATGGCTGTAGCCTTGTGTTATTTATGTATCCATTATTGACTGTCATCAACGCAAAAAGGTAAAAAAATCCAACCGAAACATTCAATTTCCTTAACAACACGTTGTCAAACATCAAACACACGAGTGAAATGAAACGAAAACGTGCCGGAGACCCGTCCAATCTGTTGCACCGTTTCGATCCTATCGCCGGTAATCGAATCCACTCCCCAAAACCACAAAAGCAACTTCTGCCCCGACCCACTTCGTCAAAAATACCCGTCGAAGCAACGGCGTCGAGTTTGTTTGTTACCTACCGATGCACCGTTTGAAATATGGCCCGGTAAATTCTAGTTTACGTACCCATCCGACTATTCAAATTGAAATACGACCCACAGTCGATGCCACAACAGCACCATTTTTCTTCCGCCGGTGCGACAAACACAAAACGGGGGCGACGATCGGGTGGCAATTCTCCAACCTAAATTGCAGGGCCGACGTCTCGGACGCTCATTATCCCGC
Organism: Aethina tumida; assembly: GCF_024364675.1. Lineage (NCBI taxonomy): Eukaryota > Metazoa > Arthropoda > Insecta > Coleoptera > Nitidulidae > Aethina > Aethina tumida. The sequence continues at coordinate 14,233,198 of NC_065440.1, read as the reverse complement.
GAAATTAACCGGACATTCAATTCCAACGGGTTTCCGAAGGGACGGGGTCGAACTTCGTAAATTGCGACTGGCCGGGTCGGTGCGGGGGATCCGGTCCTGCCGCCACTCGATCAGGTTTTATTATATGCGTTGTGGGGGCGACGAAATGAATTACAATTTTCCCCCGCGTAACACGTATTAGTATCGATCGTGCCACGCCGTCTCATTACTTAATTCCGTTTTGTGTGCTGCATTTAATACCTTCCTTCTACTTTGTACAATTGGTATCTACGCCATTTTTTGCCATGATGTATTGCGGCCCGTGACTCAGTTAGTTTCAAAGTGAAATTTATGACCGAATGCAATTTAAAAGATTTGTTTGCAAAGTCAGTAATTATAATATTTTAATGAATGGTAAATACGTCGGTGTATGTATACTAAAAGATGTGCTTAACTATGTAATTTCTGAAACTTACGAGGATCATACAAATATTTAACAAAAATGGTAAATGGTGTTTGCCTAAAATGTAAGTTGGTACACTTGAATACATTATAATTTAAGACAAACAGAGAAATCCTAACACCATTTACTAAGTAAATATGATTATCCAAGTGGTTTTAGGTATTAGTAGTATACTGGATTTCTTAAGTGTTACACTGTGCACCTGGAGTAACGACGTTTTTGTAATTTAGAAGTATAATTAAATTTGATTCGAAATATTTATTTATAATTATAATTTGATAAATGATTCATGTGCCGATGTATATTAATTAAAGATAAACATAAACATAATTATCTGCCTTTACTGAGCACCTAAATCAATCACAATTTTATAAGTTAATAATTACAACCAAACGAAATTTAAAAGAGATTATAATGTAATAATTTATTTTAAAAAAATGGTGGATGCACAAACGTATATTAATTTAAGGTAAATAGTTATGGAACCATTCACCAAGTAACATGAAGTGACTCTCAGGAGGTTTTTAGGTACTGAAATACTAGATGTTTTAACTCTATCTGTGGGCACCTGAAGCACTAACATTTCTATTATTTATGAATTATAACCAAACGAAATTTAAAAGAGTTTTTTATAATGTAATAAATAATGTATTTCAAAAAATGGTGGATGCACAAACGTATATTAATTTAAGGTTTTTAGGTACTGAAATACTGGATGTTTTGACTCTATCTGTGGCCACCTGAAGCATTAACATTTCTATAATTTATGAATGATAACCAAACGAAATTTAAAAGAGTTATTTATAATGTAATGAATAATGTATTTCAAAAATGGTGGATGCACCAACGTATATTAATTTAAGGCAAATAGTGAAATTATGGCACCATTCACCAAGTAACAGGAAGTGACTCTCAGGAGGTTTTTAGGTACTGAAATACTGGATGTTTTGACTCTATCTGTGGCCACCTGAAGCACTAACATTTCTATAATTTATGAATTATAACCAAACGAAATTTAAAAAAGTTATTTATAATGTAATAAATAATATATTTTAAAAAAATGGTGAATGCACCAACGTATATTAATTTAAGGTAAATAGTGAAATAATAACACCATGTACCAAGTAAAAGGGAGTGACTCTTTGGAGGTTTTCAGGTACTGACATACTGGATGTTTTAACTCTATCTGTGGGCACCTGAAGCACTAACATTTCTATAATTTATGAATTATAACCAAACGAAATTTAAAAGAGTTATTTATAATGTAATAAATAGTATATTTTAAAAAATGGTGAATGCACCAACTTATATTAATTTAAGGTAAATAGTGAAATAATAACACCATGTACCAAGTAAAAGGGAGTGACTCTCTGGAGGTTTTTAGGTACTGACATACTGGATGTTTTAACTCTATCTGTGGGCACATGAAGTACTAACATTTCTATAATTTATGAATTATAACCAAACGAAATTTAAAAGAGTTATTTATAATGTAATAAATAATGTATTTAAAAAAATGGTGGATGCACCAACGTATATTAATTTAGGGCAAATAGTGAAATTATGGCACCATTCACCAAGTAACAGGAAGTGACTCTCTGGAGGTTTTTAGGTACTGAAATACTGGATGTTTTAACTCTATCTGTGGCCACCTGAAGCACTAGCATTTCTATTATTTATGAATTATAACCAAACGAAATTTAAAAGAGTTATTTATAATGTAATAAATAATGTATTTTAAAAAATGGTGGATGCACCAACGTATATTAATTTAGGGCAAATAGTGAAATTATGGCACCATTCACCAAGTAACAGGAAGTGACTCTCAGGAGGTTTTTAGGTACTGAAATACTGGATGTTTTAACTCTATCTGTGGGCACCTGAAGCACTAACATTTCTATTATTTATGAATTATAACCAAACGAAATTTAAAAGAGTTTTTTATAATGTAATAAATAATGTATTTCAAAAAATGGTGGATGCACAAACGTATATTAATTTAAGGTTTTTAGGTACTGAAATACTGGATGTTTTGATTCTATCTGTGGCCACCTGAAGCATTAACATTTCTATAATTTATGAATGATAACCAAACGAAATTTAAAAGAGTTATTTATAATGTAATAAATAATATATTTTAAAAAATGGTGAATGCACAAACGTATATTAATTTAAGGTAAATAGTGAAATTATGGCACCATTCAACAAGTAACATGAAGTGACTCTCAGGAGGTTTTTAGGTACTGAAATACTAGATGTTTTAACTCTATCTGTGGGCACCTGAAGCACTAACATTTCTATAATTTAGGAATTATAAGCAAACGAATCTAAAAGAGTAACAAAGTAACAGGAAGTAACTCTCAGGAGGTTTTTAGGTACTGAAATACTGGATGTTTTAACACTATCTGTGGTCACCTGAAGAACTATCATTTCTATTATTTATGAATTATAACCAAACGAAATTTAAAAGAGTTATAAATAATAAATTATAAGTTATTTATAAATAATAATTTATAATAAATAATATATTTTAAAAAATGGTGAATGCACAAACGTATATTAATTTAAGGCAAAAAGTGAAATTATGGCACCATTCACCAAGTAACATGAAGTGACTCTCAGGAGGTTTTTAGGTACTGAAATACTAGATGTTTTAACTCTATCTGGGGACACCTGAAGCACTAACATTTCTATAATTTAGGAATTATAAGCAAACGAATCTAAAAGAGTTATTTATAATGTAATAAATAATGTATTTTAAAAAATGGTGGATGCATCAACGTATATTAATTTAAGGCAAAAAGTGAAATTATGGCACCATTCACCAAGTAACAGGAAGTGACTCTCAGGAGGTTTTTAGGTACTGAAATACTGGATGTTTTAACTCTATCTGTGGCCACCTGAAGCACTAACATTTCTATTATTTATGAATTATAACCAAACGAAATTTAAAACAGTTATTTATAATGTAATAAATAATGTATTTTAAAAAAATAGTGAATGCACAAACGTATATTAATTTAAGGTAAATAGTGAAATTATGGCACCATTCACCAAGTAACATGAAGTGACTCTCAGGAGGTTTTTAGGTACTGAAATACTAGATGTTTTGACTCTATCTGTGGCCACCTGAAGCACTAACATTTCTATAATTTAGGAATTATAAGCAAACGAATCTAAAAGAGTTATTTATAATGTAATAAATAGTATATTTTAAAAAATGGTGAATGCACCAACTTATATTAATTTAAGGTAAATAGTGAAATAATAACACCATGTACCAAGTAAAAGGGAGTGACTCTCTGGAGGTTTTTAGGTACTGACATACTGGATGTTTTAACTCTATCTGTGGGCACATGAAGTACTAACATTTCTATAATTTATGAATTATAACCAAACGAAATTTAAAAGAGTTATTTATAATGTAATAAATATTGTATTTAAAAAAATGGTGGATGCACAAACGTATATTAATTTAGGGCAAATAGTGAAATTATGGCACCATTCACCAAGTAACAGGAAGTGACTCTCTGGAGGTTTTTAGGTACTGAAATACTGGATGTTTTAACCCTATCTGTGGCCACCTGAAGCACTAGCATTTCTATTATTTATGAATTATAACCAAACGAAATTTAAAAGAGTTATTTATAATGTAATAAATAATGTATTTTAAAAAATGGTGGATGCACCAACGTATATTAATTTAGGGCAAATAGTGAAATTATGGCACCATTCACCAAGTAACAGGAAGTGACTCTCAGGAGGTTTTTAGGTACTGAAATACTGGATGTTTTAACTCTATCTGTGGGCACCTGAAGCACTAACATTTCTATTATTTATGAATTATAACCAAACGAAATTTAAAAGAGTTATTTATAATGTAATAAATAATATATTTTAAAAAATGGTGAATGCACCAACTTATATTAATTTAAGGTAAATAGTGAAATAATAACACCATGTACCAAGTAAAAGGGAGTGACTCTCTGGAGGTTTTTAGGTACTGACATACTGGATGTTTTAACTCTATCTGTGGGCACCTGAAGTACTAACATTTCTATAATTTATGAATTATAACCAAACGAAATTTAAAAGAGTTATTTATAATGTATTTAAAAAAATGGTGGATGCACCAACGTATATTAATTTAGGGCAAATAGTGAAATTATGGCACCATTCACCAAGTAACAGGAAGTGACTCTCAGGAGGTTTTTAGGTACTGAAATACTGGATGTTTTGACTCTATCTGTGGCCACCTGAAGCACTAACATTTCTATAATTTATGAATTATAACCAAACGAAATCTAAAAGAGTTATTTATAATGTAATAAATAATGTATTTCAAAAAATAGTGGATGCACCAACGTATATTAATTTAGGGCAAATAGTGAAATTATGGCACCATTCACCACGTAACAGGAAGTGACTCTCTGGAGGTTTTTAGGTACTGAAATACTGGATGTTTTAATCTTATCTGTGGCCACCTGAAGCACTAACATTTCTATAATTTATGAATTATCATCATTATTATAACATCACTGACCAAGAAAAATATCTGACTTAGTATCTAAAACTCTATTTTAATAAATGGTGAATGAGCCAATTTGACGACGGCTCCATTAAATACGATAAACCCTGTAAATTAAAAATTATCGTAGCGCATTCTAAAAGCGTCGACAGAAAAAAAAAACAGTCGCCTTGAAGCGCCTCGCAATTAAAACCGGCGCGTCGAAAAGTGCAACATGCAACCGGAGCCGGAAAAACGCTTTCCCAGACCCCCTCGCTCGGAAAACCCGTTAATTAAATTCGTGACGAATGCACGCGACGACGCACCGAAAAACATTTTTTCGCCTGCGGCACCTAAAGGAACGCCGTAAATAATTACGTCGATTGTGCCAAGGATTTGTTTCGTCGCACGGGAATATTGACGAACTCAGTTTATATTCAGGATATTGTGGGATGTGTGTGTGTGTGAGGAATTCATGACGTGGGGAATTAAGCGTGTCCGGCCGGACCGGCCGGATTATAAACTATGTAATGGACTAGACGTGGTCATTATTTTGGTAAATTGGCGCGTTTACGACCTGTAGTGAACCGACATGGCTATTTTGCTCTTTATTCAGTTTTATTTGTTCATCTCGTTGCCGTGCCGAGCTAAGAGGATAATAAGACGAGAAGGAAAGTGAAGTACGTCTGGTAACAATGTCTTGTGGAATTTTCTCCGTCTTTCCTTTTTATAACACTTTTGTTTTCCAGTTAATTAAAAGTGTGGGAACGTATAAATGGATGCGGCTTTCAGAGTAAACGACACGTTTTAATAAAAAGGTTACCGACATGTTTTCACACTGGATTTACTGACATTTATTATTAATTAAAACGAAAGACTGTATAACATTTTGAAGGGGAAGAAAAACCATCCTATGTTTTTGGTAAATACAGGGAAAATATAAAGGTAAATATCCGAAGATTTATTTACCTCATATTTAGCCATCCCAAATTTTTGGTAAATACTGGGAAAGTAATCTGGTAAATACCCAAAAATTTATTCACCTGGTATAACGTCATTCCTGAGTAGAATTTCATATTCCACATTAATATTATAATATTATTAGAATCCTATTATTTATTTGATTATTAAGTTGAATAATTCTGTGATTTATGTAAAGTTAATGTAGTTAAAATCATTCCCAAATTTTTGGTAAATGCTGAGAAAGTATTCTGGTAAATACCCATTTATTTACCTGGTATTCGCCAACCCTGAGTATAATTCCATATTCCACATTCATATAATAATAATAAATTCTATTGTTTATTTCATAATTAAGTAGAATAATTCACTGATTTATCTAAAGTTAATATAGATAAAATCATCCCAAATTTTTGGTAAATACTGAGAAAGTATTCTGGTAAATACCCACAAATTTATTTACCTGGTATATCGCCATCCCTGAGTAGAATTCTATATTCCATATCCATATTATAATATTATTAAAATTCTATTATTTATTTGATTATTAAGTAGAATAATTCTCTGATTTATATAAAGTTAATGTAGATAAAATCATCCCAAATTTTTCATAAATAGTGGGAAAGTATTTTGGTACATACCCAATAACATTTATTTACCTGGTATATCGCCATCCCTGAGTAGAATTCCATATTCTACATTCATATTATAATATTATTAAAATTCTATTATTTATTTGATTATTAAGTAGAATAATTCACTGATTCATGTAAAGTTAATTTATATAAAATTATCCCAAATTTTTGTTAAATACTGAGAAAGTATTCTGATAAATACCCAAAGATTTATTTAACTGGTATATCTCCATCCCTGAGTAGAATTCTATATTCCACATCCATATTATAATATTATTAAAATTCTATTATTTATTTGATTAAGTAGAATAATTCTCTGATTTATGTAATGTTAATGTAGATAAAATCATCCCAAAATTTTGTTAAATACTGAGAAAGTATTCTGATAAATACCCAAAGATTTATTTATCTGGTATATCGCCATCTCTGAGTAGAATTCCACATTCCACATCCATATTATAATATTATTAAAATTCTATCATTTATTTGATTATTAAGTAGAATAATTCACTGATTCATGTAAAGTTAATGCAGCTAAAATCATCCCAAATTTTTGTTAAATACTGAGAAAGTATTCTGATAAATACCCAAAGATTTATTTACCTGGTATATCTCCATCCCTGAGTAGAATTCTATATTCCACATCCCTATTATAATATTATTAAAATTCTATTATTTATTTGATTAAGTAGAATAATTCTCTGATTTATGTAAAGTTAATGTAGATAAAATCATCCCAAATTTTTGTTAAATACTGAGAAAGTATTCTGATAAATACCCAAAGATTTATTTATCTGGTATATCGCCATCTCTGAGTAGAATTCCACATTCCACATCCATATTATAATATTATTAAAATTCTATCATTTATTTGATTATTAAGTAGAATAATTCACTGATTCATGTAAAGTTAATTCAGCTAAAATCATCCCAAATTTTGTTAAATACTGAGAAAGTATTCTGATAAATACCCAAAGATTTATTTACCTGGTATATCGCCATCCCTGAGTAGAATTCTATATTCCATATCCATATTATAATATTATTAAAATTCTATTATTTATTTGATTATTAAGTAGAATAATTCTCTGATTTATATAAAGTTGATGCAGATAAAATCATTCCAAATTTTTGATAAATATTGGGAAATTATTCTGGTAAATACCCAAAGATTTATTTACCTGGTACATCGCCATCCCTGAGTACAAATTCAAATTTCAAATTCCACATCCACATTATAATATTATTAAAATTCTATTATTTATTTGATTTTTAAGTAGAATAATTCTCTGATTTATGTAAAGTTAATGTAGATAAAATCATTCCAAATTTTTGGTAAATACTGGGAAAGTATTGTGGTATATAAGCAAAGATTTATTTATCTGATAAACAAAATTTATATATCCCAATACAGAATAAGAGATTTATTCCAAACTTAAAAAATTCCTGTTTATATTTCCCAGAAAAAATTTGGAAGTAAAACTGCGCATTCGCCATTTTACTTCCAAATATACATAAATTATTTAAATTTAATAAATGAGAATTTCAACACATTTATCTATGAGCTTAATAAATTTATAACACAGCCCAATTACACTTTTAACCGTGTTCACAATTTAGCCATTTATATTTTTGATTGTGCTCAAAATTTCCATAATTAACACCCTTTAAAACAGGATATATGACACCATTATAAATTCGTGTCGTTTAATCCATTTATACACCCATAAATGGAACACTTTGAAAGTTTGATAACTGCGTAACGGTATATAAATGTAAAACTGGTATATTGGAAAATTCATTCGCATTATCCCACATTGTGCCACAATTATTTGTTGGAAAAGTTTCGTAATTAGGTTAAGTGGAGCTTAATATTATTATTTTTATAATATCGACCCGACATAAATTTAAAATCGATGGACATCATTATCCCGGGCCAATCCGAATCGTATGCCTCATTGAGTAGTTTTTAATGTTGCGCCGTAAAAGCTTTGATTAATACGTCCCTCCAGGTTATATTTTTATCAGCGTGGGTAGAGACAAATAAATGATACCTAGTATTTATTTATTAGTATTAAAAAGGGATGTTTTGGATGTTATCCTGAGGCTGTTTATCTGGGATTCCCCTGTGTTGTTCAGGCTCCCGATAAAAATATAATTTATACACAGTCACAGGTATTTTTTGTGGGAGAAAATATTGGGGTAAGCACCCCAGAAGTCAGTTTACTTTCCGGCTACATTCCCACCGCCAATTTTTCTACTGTTTAATTTCCGTCCGTAGCCAATCAGCTCGTCTATTTTTATTAAAAATAAAGGAATCCCGAGACAAAAAAAGCGTTCGGAAACAAAGTCCCGTTATCCCGGCGTGTTTGTTTAGGATCGACGTTACCGGGACCGAAAATCCAATACGCAGCCGGCGTCCGTAATCTTCCGTCGAGTTTGCACATCCGCAAAACGTTGCGAACGAACGCCGCTTTTGTTTCGCCGACGATATTTGTACAAGTCGATATTATTGGGTTTGAGTCAGCGTGTGTCCGGGGGGGGGGCGGCTTCTGTTTAATCAGTACCGCCGCCCCGACGGCACGCGGGAGACGAAAGTACACGGGGCACCCCCTGAATCGAATCAAATTACGATTTATCGTCGTGTTAGATCTGTTGCTTCCAGACAATTTTGTAGGAAATGTTGCAAATTTTAAACTTGGAGCTTCCAAAGCTTTGCATTACTGAAACAACCCCAAAAGTTACGTGCGTAGGCTTTAATGAACAATGTGGAATTTTTTTTCACGACCTGTTGAATTAATTAAAACATTTTACACAGCACAATCGAACAGAGACGAAGTTGCACAATTTAAAACTTTGTGTGCTTATATCCAAATTGAATTTTACGGTGAGTTATTTTAACGGCATTCTGGAGCGTTGCATCGTGAAAAGATGCCATTAACGTTTTTAATAAAATAGACATTTATTATGGAAACCGGCTTTTGTTGTGTAAAAGTTTTGTAGCACTCTGAATTGTGTTCCACAAACATTTCACTTTTAATTAACTAGAAAACAAAAGTGTTATGAAAAATAAGCTGCACGGGGAAAATATCAGGAAACATTATTGCGGTGGTTTACAGTTGCAGGCATGCTTCACTTTTCCTTCTGCTTTGTTAATCTTTTAATCAATGTAATTACGAGATAAAAGTACAATTTTAATTTACAAGGTTAACAAGTGGACTGAAATAAATATCTTAAATGGAATAAGTATGCCACCGCAATTATTAATGTTAATTAATTTTTAAAAATAGAAAAATCAATAAAAATATTACTACAATTATAATGTAATTATTATGATTATTATTATGTTAATTAAAAGCATATATTATAAACATTTTTACAGTAATATTAATTATTGAATATAATTAAATACATATTTAATTCAGAGGTTTGATCATTATATAGATTCATAAAAACTCTTAAAGTATCTATTTTTCTTATTAATTCTTAAACCTCAATATTTTTATAGTAATAATTATTATATTAAATATAAAAAATTTATACATATATATTTAATTTAGAGATTTGGCCATTATAAAAGCTCTTTAACTATATATATTTTTCTCACTAGTTCTTAAACTTCAACATTTTCATAGAGATAATTATATTAATTTATTATTTAGATACAGAAAATCTCTTTATATATCTATTTTGCTCATTAATTCTTAATCTTCCACAATTTTATATAGATAATTATTATATTAATTATAAAAAATGTATAAATGTATATTTAATTCAGAGATTAGACCATTATTTAGATTTTCCTCATCACTTAGTGAACTTCAACATTTTTAAAGAGATAATTATTATATTTAATTCAGAGATTTGGTCATTATTTAGATACATAAAATATCTTTAAGTATATATTTTTCTCTTTAATTTTTAAATTTCCACAATTTTATAGAGATAATTATTATATTAATTATGAAAAATATATAAATGCACATTTAATTCAGAGACTTGACCATTATTTAGATACAGAAAATTTCTTTAAGTATCTATTTTGCTCACTAATTCTTAATCTTTCACAATTTGATAGAGATAATTATTATATTAAATTTAAAGAATATATAAATACATATTTAATTTAGAGATTTGACCATTATTTAGATACAGAAAATCTTTTTAAGTATCTATTTTACTAATTAATTCTTAATCTTCCACAATGTTATAGAGATAATTATTATATTAATTATAAAAAATATATAAATGCATATTTAATTCAGAAATTAGACCATTATTTAGATTTTTCTCATCACTTCGTGATGTGACAATTATTATATTTAATTCAGAGATTTGGTCATTATTTAGATACAAAAAATATCTTTAAGTATATATTTTTCCCTTTAATTCTTAATATTCCACAATTTTATAGAGATAATTATTATATTAATTATGAAAAACATATTAATGCACATTTAATTCAGAGATTTGACCATTATTTAGATATAGAAAATTTCTAAGTAACTTTTTTTTGCTTATTAGTTCTTAATATTTCACAATTTTATAGAGATAATTATTAGATTTATTATAAAAAATAAATAAATACATATTTAATTTAGAGATTTGGCTATTATTTAGATAGATAAAATCTTTTAAGTATATATTATTCACATTAATTCTTAAACTTCAACATTTTTATAGAGATAATTATTATATTAATTATAAAAAATATGTAAATGCATATTTAATTCAGAGATTTGGTCATTATTTAAATTCAGGAAATCTCTTTAGTATCTATTTTGCTCATTAGTTATTTTGTGGAGATAATTATTATATTAATTATAAAAAAATGTATAAGCTATATTTAATTCAGAAACTTAAACTTTATTTAGATACAGAGGAGATTTTTTAAGTATCTATTTTGCTGATTAATTCTTAATCTTTCACAATTTTATAGAGGTAATTATTATATTTATTATAAAAAATATATATATGCATACTTAATTTAGTGATGTGGTCATTATTTAGATACAGAAAATATCTTTAGGTATTTATTTTGTTCATAAACCCTTAATCTACAAAAATTTTAATAGAGATAATCATTATATTAATTAGAAAAACTTAAGAGATTAGGCAATTATTTGAAATAATTTCAGAAATAAATGAAATATATTTCTATTATATCAATTTAAAAATTGGTGGATGCGCCACTTATAAAACGTCATAATAAAACAGTGCTAATTACTCGACAAAATTGAATTAATACAGTGAACTGTGGTAAGTATTTTAAAAGCCCCGATGTCGGTCGCTGATAAAGGCCGAGGCTTTAGAGCTTCCGACAATTAAAAACTGGAGGGCGTAGAAAAATGCAACATGCAACCGAGCCTGAATAACGGTTCTTAAGACCCGCTTTCCCGGAAAATTGCTAATTAAATTCGTGATAAATCCACACGACAACGCACCGAAAATTATTTTACTCTTCGGGGTGTAAAAATGTGTTTTCCTTTCTTTCGTTGGTTTGCCTGTAATTGAGTTTCGTAATTGATCACGTTAATTTTGGGGGATTTGTTTTGTGGCACGGTGTATTGAGGAATATTGTAACCAAAATGTTGTATGGGGGAGTTCATGACGTGGGGAATTAGGCGTAGCCAACCGACCGAGATTATAAACCGTGTAATGACTAGATGGGATCATTATTTGGGTAAATTGGCGAGTTTAGGACCACGCACCTATACATACATTGTGACCAGTACAAGATGGGGCTCACCTGTAACATTTTTGTCTATTAAAAGTTTCATTATAGTACTTTAAAAGTGCCACCGAAGAATTATTATTTTACTTTGCAACTGGCGCATCCACCAATTAATAAAAACTGAATTAATATAGCCAAAAATTAACATAAAACAATTCGTAAAAGTAAAATATTAAATGAAGTATAAAGCAACCATTTTTGCGATAAAATAAAATTTCAATAAAATAAAATCCTTCAATTCCAGGAACGTGCAGAATATTTCAATTACCAACTTAATCATTGCAACACATAAAATTTCACAGTTATTGCATTAATAGAGTTTTCATAATTGTTTGAAGCCCAATCAATTAAAACCTTTCAAAATCATTTCCAGCCTTCCGCACGTGCGTTATTGCATTGGAAATACATTAAAGCCCCTCTCAATTAATTTAATAGCACCACTCCCGTCGATTTTCGTCGTCACATCTGTTCACCCGATAAAATTTTTTTGTTCGAAGCCTCGACAGCAGTAAATAAGGAAACGTTCACGAGGAGGGTGGGTGGATGGTGTTGAAGTGTGAGATCTGGGCATTGATGATAAATTTATCTCTCCAAAGAAACGCACGGACAAAACGTGCCCCTATCTCCCGTATCGTGCGAGTAACCGGTGTAAAACATCCCCCCAGGTCTTATCTCGACCGTCGATCACCAAACAAGAACGACAATGAACCGATCCCTTTTACACGGTACATCGACCACGGCTGCAAAACTGAAAACTACCGCTTTGAGTTATTGGAACACGTGATGCATGAAAAGTTATGTGGCCAACGGGGATTGATTATTTTGGAACAATGGGCCTTTCGAATGTGTGGCAAAAATGGTAAACTTTTCCATTACTGCAGCTACCTACTGAAATGTGTTAATGTTAAGTGGGAGGGTGAGGGTGGCGATGAAATCGCCGGGCTATTAAAAACTTGCCTTTTAAGTCTGTTAATTTCGTCAGTGCCCCTTCGTAACTTTCGTAAATTAGCAAATGGCCGGCCTTGCAAGTTGTTATAAAAATGTTTCATTAAAAATGGTGAATGTACAAGATGGAAAATTGGAAAATGCATTTGGAAACTTCATTATACAACATTTAAGAATAATTCTAATATACTAAAGTTTCATAGACAGTCATGTAAAAGTTTATTAAGAATTAATGATGTCTTTGAAAGGTCATGGAATGACTTGAGAAAGAAATTTCACTGAAAACAGGCCTTAATGTTGGTTCAACAAGTTAGAACCTGGAGACCAGTCTGAAGGTGATTTGGGAAGGCATAAAGATACATCAACAAAGTTCTGGTATGATATATTGTTCTATTCGTTTAAAATATGTCTCACTGATCATAACTTAAATATTGTGATCAGTCTGACTGAATTTTAGGACTATTCTGGCCACCTTATATCCAGTCTGACACTTTTGGGATGGAACAGTTCTGGGAAGAGTCTTTGAAGGTGACTTAATTATGATTTAGGAAGGAGCTTTGAAGGCACAGAGACCCATCAACAAAGTTGTTGCATCATATATTGTTCCAAACGTTTAAAATATGTGAATTTATCATTCAGCAGGATAATGAAGGACACAAGGTGGCCAGAATAGTCAAAAAATAGTCAGACACCTCACAATTATCAAGTTATGGATTGGCCAGTGGGCAATTCTGATTTAAATATAATTGTACACATTTGGGACACCCTTGAGAAACCCTTGGAAGGTCGTCACCCACTAAATAACCTGTAACATTCCAAGGTATGCATAACAGCATTCCCCACTTTCTTTCTGTTTTTGTTAAGTGCACCTTGCAAACCGTAAAACAAGGGCTGAAACAACGCAACATGCAACCCGGTCGGCACGACCCTTTATCCGTAAAAACGACCGATTAAATCCCCGACAAATTCGCACGACAACAAAGAAACGCACCGCCAACTCCCGCTGCGACGGCGAAATTTATTCCACCCCGTACATACGAGCAAAATATCATAAATTATTGTGTTAATTGAACGAGGGAATATTAAGGAAGGTGAAATTCATGACGTCGGGAATTAACCGGACTCCGACCGGGTCCGGATTATAAACAACGTTATGGAACTGGAGGCCGGTCATTATTTCACGGCAATTGGAACGTTTATGACCACTCGTGTGCCGCACGAGTTTCTGGTTCTTTGTTCGAACGTCGCGGGAATGAAGAATTTAATTTGTAAACACGCTCAACTCTTCGGCGAAAGTGAGTTATTCGAAAAACGCCTCCTTATGGTTAATTAAAACCGACGAATCCATTTCAGGCGGGCACAAAATGCCGCGGGAACTTTCCATTAAGAGATGAATACGTATTGCATGATAAATAACAGTTTTTAATAAAAATGTTAATGACATCTTTTCAGGCTGCGAGAGCTGAAGAATTTTCATGTCGTACTGTAAAATTTCAATTCCAAACTTAACTATGCATTTTGATGCAACGGCAAAAGGAAATTCAAATTTAATTACCTGTTAATTAAATAGCTCGCCAGTAACTTTTATTCGATTTTAGTTACAAAGTGAATGTAAAGTAATGTAATTGGAATGGATTTCGATGAATTCAATAAATAATTAGCTTTCAGCTTTCAGCTCCGATTGGATTTTTTTTATTTCCATTTGTGCCATTGTATAAAAATAATTGAATACAAAATAAAGGAATAAAATGAAAATGTTTGTGTATTAATATTAAACACAAATAATAATAAATAAAGTCAAGTAAATAAAAAAAAAAAAAACAAATGAGGGCTTAGCATATAAACTGTTAATTTAACAGTTCCTCTTCTTTTATTGTTTGTTGATATTGTTTCTACTCTTATTACACTTTTTGACGACGACTCTTATTTGCCTTCCTTGTCTGTTATCTTGTTTTTACGTTATTTGTACTGCAATTTATTTACGGTTCTCGATTTCCATGTTTACGTTTATTTCGGCGTTTATTGAATTTGTTTCCGACATTATTATGTGTTTCGTAAGTCCCATTTTGGGGTCCCAGTTTGAAATTGGAAGATTTTATTCGAATCAATTTTTTATGCACGTACAATGCGGTCCATTTAAGATGGAAACAACTCCGTTTTTCTTTGAGCTTATTCTAATATAATTTTCCCAATTTTTTACTACAAAATCTTATACCGGATTTCGGTAGGATAACACAGACAATAAAATTTGCGACTTTATAGAGATTTTTGTCGTCTTTATTTAAAGTCATTACTTATTGAAATTGAGATATAAATAAAAAAGTATATATATGAAAATCTCTCTGTACCTTTATTATGTATAATTTGAATTTAGTGAGTAATAGCCCAAAACATAGACATTTAAGGACTTAATATATGTCATAAAAAATGTTTCCTGCATTAATTTGCAGCATTTTAATTTACCATTTTTTGTAGTAAGACCATGGACAAATTGATTCGAATATTTTTTAGAAAACAAACTAATGTTTCATTGATTTTATTATTCTTTAAAATAGGTACGCTTAAAATTTCACAAAAAATATTGTATAATTTTAATCAATTTTTTCCATATTTTTACTATATAAAACCTACAGCAAATTTCAGCAGGATAACAACAAAAAACAAAATTTGTAATAATTATAGAGATTTTTGTAGTCTTTATTTAGAGTCATTACTCATTGAAATCAAGTTATAAATAAAAGAGTTATGAAGACATTTCCATCATAATATACAGTGTGGTCTTCTTAAGATGAAAATCTCTTCGTACCTTTTTTATTTGTATTTTGAATTTAATGAATAATAATAGAAAAAACATGGACATTTAATGTCCATGCGTCAACTTGCAGCATTTTAATTTACCATTTTTTGTAGTAAGAAAATGGACAAATTGATTCAAATATTTTTTAGGAAACAAACTAATATTTTATTGATTTTATCATTCTTTAAAATAGGTATGCTCAAAGTTTCACAAAAAATATTGTATATTAATTAATCATTGGAGAACGTATTTTTTTAAACTTAGTCTAATAAATTTATTCCATATTTTTACTATATAAAATCCTGCAGCAAATTTCGGCAGGATAATAACAGAAAACAAAATTTCTCATAATTATAGATATTTGTCTTTCTTTAGAGTCATCATTCATTGAAATAGAGTTATGAAGATATTTCCTTAATAATATACAGTGTGGCCCTCTTAACATGAAAATTTCTCCGTACCTTTTTTATTTGTAACTTGAATTTAATGAGTAATAGTTCAAAGCATAGACATTTAAGGACTTAATGGATGTCATAAAAATTGTTTCATGCATCAACTTGTAGCATTTTAATTTACCATTTTTTGTAGTAAGAAAATGGACAAATTGATTCAAATATTTTTTAAGAAACAAACTAATATTTTATTGATATAATCATTCTTTAAAATAGGTACGCTCAAAATTTTACAAAACATATTGTATATTAATTAATTCATTGGAGGACTTATTTTTTTAAACTTAGTTTAATAATTTTTTTCCATTTTTTTACAATATAAAATTCTGCAGCAAAGTTCGGCAGGATAATAACAGAAAATAAAATTTATAATATTTATAGTTATTTTTGGCGTCTTTCTTTAGAGTCATCACACATTGAAATCGAGTTATAAATAAAAGAGTTATGAAGATATTTCCTTCACAATATACAGTGTGGTCCTCTTAAGATGAAAATGTCTCCGTACCTTTATATTTGTAATTTGAATTTAATGAGTAATAGTCCAAAGCATAGACATTTAAGGACTTAATGCATGTCATAAAAATTGTTTCATGCATCAACTTGCAGCATTTTTTTAGTAAGATTTTTGACAAATTTATTAAGATATTTTTTAGGAAATAAACTAATATTTTGTTAATTTTTTTTTTGATCCTTCAAATAGGTACACTCAACATTTCATAAAAAATAAATATAATTATAAATTGATAAGTTACAGACATGTTCCCATTTTAATTGAGCCACACTGTATATACGACTTTGATTTAAACAATTGAAGTAAGAGACAAACGATTAAACAATATGCCTAAAAATAAATCAACCCTTCCCGTTCCGTATTGACCCAAAACACCACCGACTCCGCGTCTACCTCTCAACATCTCAATCTGTGGGGTCGAAAAATTCAGTAAAAATAAAACCAATCATTACAAAAACCATCAACAAATATCCGTGTCGCACAGCTCCTCACCACCTAAACACACACACACACGACTGCGGCCACGATTACGACGACGACGACGACGACGACGACGACAACAAACGGCGGTACGCACGGCACAGCTGGCAGAGCACCCCTGAACACCTGGCGTGGCGGCGGTGCGCGCTCCCGGTCTCCGCTCGCGCTACTGTCATTCGCGTGCGTGGCCGCCTGGCCGCCACTTGTGGATATCAAGGGGGAAGAGGCCCCGGACGAGCGGGGCGGCGGCGGCGGCGGCGGGGACGCTCCGAGCGGCGCGCTACGCCGGACTCGGAGGGCGTCAAGGACGCCACAAGGATGGATAGCGATCGCCCGTTCGCGGACACGCCAGCCAAAGTGCTCATTTTGTTGGTGGCGTTGTTTTATTTTTTTTTTTTACTTTTTGCTTTGTTAATTTAAGTTGTAAAACGGACGAATTTTAACGGTTGCCATGGAGGAACTCGCGGGGACGCATAAAAACCTGTTGTTTGTGGTTTTGGCACTTACCTGAAACAAAAGATATTTTATCGTTAGTTATTGTCATTCAAGTAACATTAATAACATGTAAAAGGGACGTTTTTCTCTTTTATAAAATAGTTTGCAACACGATTTAAACAAATATGAGATAGTTAAATTTATAATTTATAGAGATACACTGAGTTCTCCCATTAAATAAATGTTTGTATATAATATTCAATTAAATTTGATTTAAAATATCTCTCCTTTTCTAAAATAGTCTAAATAATAATTTAGACAAGTGTGAAATAGTTAAATTTATGATTTTTATGGAAAACTGCGACTTTTGCCACTATATAAACTAATTAATATTAATGTTATTATTTAAAACTGTTTTAAAACATGTTCCTCTTTTATAAAATAGTTTGCAACACGATTTAAACAAATATGAAATAGTTAAATTTATAATTTGTAGAGGAAAACTGAGTTCTTCCATTAAATAAATGTTTATTGTATATAATATTCAATTAAATTTGATTTAAAATATCTCTCCTTTTTTAAAATAGTCCGAATAACCATTTAGACAAGTGTGAAATAGTTAAATTTATGATTTTTATGGAAAATTGTGACTTTTGCCACTATATATAATAATTAATATTAACGTCATTATTTAAAACTGTTTTAAAACATGTTCCTCTTTTATAAAATAGTTTGCAACACGATTTAAACAAATATGAAATAGTTAAATTTATAATTTGTAGAGGTAAACTGAGCTCTCTCATTAAATAAATGTATATTGTAAATAATATTCGATTAAATTTGATTTAAAATATCTCTCCTTTTCTAAAATAGTCTGAATAAGAATTTAGACAAGTGTGAAATAGTTAAATTTATGATTTTTATGGCAAATTGTGACTTTTGCCACTATATATAATAATTAATATTAATGTCATTAATTAAATCTGTTTTAAGACATGTTCCTCTTTTATAAAATAGTTTGCAACACGATTTAAACAAATATGAAATAGTTAAATTTATAATTTGTAGAGGAAAACTGAGTTATTCCATTAAATAAATGTTTATTGTATATAATATTCAATTAAATTTGATTTAAAATATCTCTCCTTTTCTAAAATAGTCTGAATAACAATTTAGACAAGTGTGAAATAGTTAAATTTATGATTTTTATGGAAAATTGTGACTTTTGCCACTATATATAATAATTAATATTAATGTCATTATTTAAAACTGTTTTAAAACATGTTCCTCCTTTATAAAATAGTTTGCAACACGATTTAAACAAATATGAAATAGTTAAATTTATAATTTGTAGAGGTAAACTGAGCTCTCTCATTAAATAAATGTATATTGTAAATAATATTCGATTAAATTTGATTTAAAATATCTCTCCTTTTCTAAAATAGTCTGAATAAGAATTTAGACAAGTGTGAAATAGTTAAATTTATGATTTTTATGGCATATTGTGACTTTTGCCACTATATATAATAATTAATATTAATGTCATTAATTAAATCTGTTTTAAGACATGTTCCTCTTTTATAAAATAGTTTGCAACACGATTTAAACAAATATGAAATAGTTAAATTTATAATTTGTAGAGGAAAACTGAGTTCTTCCATTAAATAAATGTTTATTGTATATAATATTCAATTAAATTTGATTTAAAATATCTCTCCTTTTCTAAAATAGTCTGAATAACAATTTAGATAAGTGTGAAATAGTTAAATTTATGATTTTTATGGAAAATTGTGACTTTTGCCACTATATATAATAATTAATATTAACGTCATTATTTAAAACTGTTTTAAAACATGTTCCTCTTTTATAAAATAGTTTGCAACACTATTTAAACAAATATGAAATAGTTAAATTTATAATTTGTAGAGGTAAACTGAGCTCTCTCATTAAATAAATGTATATTGTAAATAATATTCGATTAAATTTGATTTAAAATATCTCTCCTTTTCTAAAATAGTCTGAATAACAATTTGGACAAGAGTGAAATAGTTAAATTTATGATTTTTATGGAAAATTGTGACTTTTGCCACTATATATAATAATTAATATTAATGTCATTATTTAAACCTGTTTTAAAACATGTTCCTCCTTTATAAAATAGTTTGCAACACGATTTAAACAAATATGAAATAGTTAAATTTATAATTTGTAGAGGAAAACTGAGTTCTTCCATTAAATAAATGTTTATTGTATATAATATTCAATTAAATTTGATTTAAAATATCTCTCCTTTTTTAAAATAGTCCGAATAACCATTTAGACAAGTGTGAACTAGTTAAATTTATGATTTTTATGGAAAATTGTGACTTTTGCCACTATATATAATAATTAATATTAACGTCATTATTTAAAACTGTTTTAAAACATGTTCCTCTTTTATAAAATAGTTTGCAACACGATTTAAACAAATATGAAATAGTTAAATTTATAATTTGTAGAGGTAAACTGAGCTCTCTCATTAAATAAATGTATATTGTAAATAATATTCGATTAAATTTGATTTAAAATATCTCTCCTTTTCTAAAATAGTCTGAATAACAATTTGGACAAGAGTGAAATAGTTAAATTTATGATTTTTATGGAAAATTGTGACTTTTGCCACTATATATAATAATTA
The DNA here is from genome assembly GCF_024364675.1 of Aethina tumida. NCBI lineage: Eukaryota > Metazoa > Arthropoda > Insecta > Coleoptera > Nitidulidae > Aethina > Aethina tumida. The sequence goes on along the minus strand of NC_065440.1, from coordinate 14,212,623 downwards.
ATATTAATGTCATTATTTAAACCTGTTTTAAGACATGTTCCTCTTTTATAAAATAGTTTGCAACACGATTTAAACAAATATGAAATAGTTAATTTTATAATTTGTAGAGGAAAACTGAGTTCTCCCATTAAATAAATGTTTATTGAATATAATTATTCAATTAAAGTTGATTTAAAATATCTCTCCTTTTTTAAAATAGTCTGAATAGCAATTTAGACAAGTGTGAAATAGTTAAATTTATGATTTTTATAGAAAATTGTGACTTTTGCCACTATATATAATAATTAATATTAATGTCATTATTTAAACCTGTTTTAAGACATGTTCCTCTTTTATAAAATAGTTTGCAACACGATTTAAACAAATATGAAATAGTTAATTTTATAATTTGTAGAGGAAAACTGAGTTCTCCCATTAAATAAATGTTTATTGAATATAATTATTCAATTAAAGTTGATTTAAAATATCTCTCCTTTTTTAAAATAGTCTGAATAGCAATTTAGACAAGTGTGAAATAGTTAAATTTATGATTTTTATAGAAAATTGTGACTTTTGCCACAATATATAATAATTAATATTAATGTCATTATTTAAAACCGTTTTAAAACATTTTCTTCTTTTGTAAAAAAGTTTGCAACATGATTTAAACAAATATGAAATAGTTAAATTTATAATTTGTAGAGGTACACTGAGTTCTCCCATTAAATAAATGTTTATTGTATATAATATTCAATTAATTCAAATTCAAATTTATTAATTATAAGATAAATTGTGACCTTTCGCGTTATGTATATTACTGTATATATTTTAAAATTCATGTAAAATATTTTACATGTTTAAATTTAAGAATTTAATAAATTTAATCTACAGTTTATTTTATTTCAAACTGCGCATCCACAATTTTTAAATATTTCTGGAGAAAGTGAATCCACAACATTTCAAACATGATTATAAACACAAATTCATTCGTCATTGTAAAAATTAATAATCAATATCAGTATATTAATATTAAATTATAGGACACATAATAATATTATATGTTGAAAATTTAATAATTAATATTAATTCGTAACTGACACGATCATCCTAAATATGATAAATTCTATACCATTTAAATCATCGACCGCACAAAACAACGCTGTCATTTTCGCCCGCAAAATATCTTTTGTACGTAAATAATTTTCCCCGAGGCCCGAATCCACCCTAATGGCATATTCATTACTCGCACACGCCTAATTACAGCCACACATCAAAACCACCCCCCAAACTAATCCCTTTTTTGTAGGCCCGAAAAACTGGCATCGATTTTTTTTTTACGCTCGCCGGCGACAATAAAATCGGTTATTAAACCATCAATTGCCGTTTGATGTTGACATTAAACAACCCCGAAAACGCAATCACAATATTGATGGCTGTGTCTGAATACTTTAGTTTTTCATTTATTAACGAAATTAAAAAATCCTAATCCTCGGTACGGTAAATGAAACTTTTATTTGTTTTATTGAGTTGTGATCCGGACTACCAATTTATTGAAATTGTTTTTGTAAAATATAAATAAACTGTAACTTTTCCTGTTCTATTAAAACTATTATAAAATATTACCCATTTAATAAAATAGTTTTGATAATATTAATGAAATAGCTAAATTTATGATTTCTCGATACTCGAATAAAATTGTTCTAAAATATCTATCTTTTTATAGAATAGTTTTGATAGCTAAGTTTTTTATTTGTAGAGGAAATTGTGATTTTTCCCATTAAATATAGCAATTAACTTTACAGTTATTAATTATTTTAAAATATTTTCCCTTTGGTAAAACAGTTTGAATAATAATTCAGACAAATGTGAAGTAGTTAAATTTAATTGTTTTTAAGATAAGGTGTACATTTTCCTTCCTTAAATGTGTGTGTACTGTATATAAAACTCGAATTAAATTGTTCTAAATTATTGTCCTTTTTATAAAAGAGTGTTAATTGTATTTTAAACACATATGAAATAGCTAAAATATGTTTTTTTTAAATAAATTGTAATGTTTCCCATTAAAATAGTCTTTACTATTTTTAATATTCAATATCGAATATTTTTCTGAAAAGTGCTCAGCTATTTAATCAAATGTGAAATAGCTAAATTTATTATTTGTAAAGTAAATTGTGATTTTCTCCATTAAATACAGTAATTAAAGTTACAGTAATTGATTCAAAATTGTTGTAAAATATTTTCCCTTTTGTAAAATAGTTGGAATAATAATTCGGACAAATGTGAAATAGTTAAATTTAATTGTTTTAAACAAATGTGAAATAGCTAAAATATAATTTTTTTAAGGTAAATTGTAATGTTTCCCATTAAAATAGTCTTTACTATTTTTAATATTCAATATCGAATATTTTTTTGAAAAGTGCTCAGCTATTTAATCAAATGTGAAATAGCTAAATTTATTATTTGAAAAGTAAATTGTGATTTTCCCCATTAAATACAGTAATTAAAGTTACAGTAATTGATTCAAAATTGTTGTAAAATATTTTCCCCTTTGTAAAATAGTTGGAATAATAATTCGGACAAATGTGAAATAGTTAAATTTAATTGTTTTTAAGATAAGCTGTATATTTTCCTATTAAATGAGTGTGCACTGTATATAATACTCGAATAAAATTATTCTAAAATATTTTCCTTTTAATAAAATAGTTTTGATGGTATTTTAAAGAAATATGAAATAGCTAAAATATAATTTTTTTAAGGTAAATTGTAATGTCTTCCATGAAAATAGTCTTTACTATTTTTAATATTCAATATCGAATATTTTTTAAAAAGTACTCATCTATTTAATCAAATATGGAATAGCTAAATTTATTGTTTGTAAAGAAAATTGTGATTTTCCCAATTAAATACAGTAATTAAAGTTAAATTTAATTGTTTCTAAGATAAGATATATATATATATATATATATATAGTACTGCGTATGATACTCCAATAAAATTGTTCTAAAATATTTTCTTTTTTATAAAATAGGTATTTTAAACAAATGTGAAATAGTTAAAATATGATTTTTTTAAGGAAAATTGTAATTTTTTCCATTAAAATAGTTTTTACAATGTGTAATATTTTCCCATTAAATATAATAATTAACATTAAAGCTATTATTTCAAAGCTGTCGTAAAATCGTAAAATAGTTTGAATAACAATTCAAACAAATGTGAAATAGTTAAATTCAATTTTTTATAAAGTAATCTGTAACTTTTCCCATTAAATGAGTGTCCAATGATTAAAACAAATGTGAAATAATTAAATTTATGATACGTAATTAACTTTAAACGTTAACGAATTTTTGTAATTAAAAAACGTCCCAGTACGTTCCAGATTCGAGTGTCATTGTGCCTAGTTTCGGTTTTGCGGGCGGCTTTTGTCTAGGTTTCAGCCGACATAATGCTCAATTTACTAAAGTTTCACGTTTAATAGACTATTATAATGAGTCGTCCCGTCGCTTCGCTAATAACCTGTATTTGTCTCCGCTTTTGAAGTTTCGCCACGAATCGATTCGTGTAACGGAGAATCCGTACACATTTTTCATTTTTCCTTCACTCCCCCGTTGCTTTATTTAAATCGAAGAAAACCACGTTGCGGCCGTGCTAATTTGCGATGTAGCTTTGTTCTTCGAAATTCGAATTTCCATTATTCAAAACCCGGATCATTTCCAATCCGATTGCCCCGTATTTGGAAACGGAATTATCATCCGAAATCCGAGCTCGGCAGACGGAAAAACCGAAACGACATGAACAAAAAGTAAACGAATATGCAACGAGCTGGGAGTCCGTGTCATTTAAGAACCAGGCGGACGTCCGTGTTTATGATTAAACCAACCCCGTCTCCCCAACACCCAATCTCCACTCACAAATTCATTCGTTTATGTGTTTCGCATGACAATTCCGCATCGCATTTTCGCCAAAACCTTTCGTCACCTCTTAATTTAAACAGTCACTCCGTCTTTGTACTCGAATCCGGACCATTTGGGACATTTACAGAAACAACTAGACGCCGTTTTTAAGGTACGAAAGCCGACCGTCCGTTTAATTAAGGTACGAACTAATTAAGAGTGACAAGTTCAAGTCGAAAATATTTTCACTAACAACATAATTAGGACAATAATAAGCCGCTCTGAAATATTCGAGACAATCAAATTAGGATGGCTCGAGATGGAATTAAATTTGTTACGTAAGGAAATGGCGAGTTCGCTTTTAATGAATTATGCAAATTTTGGGGGAGTTTTTATTTTTATACCATATTTTATGTAAATATTATTACTTTAACCCGTACTTTAACAGTTATGCCTTAAAATATTCAAATATCTATTGAATTAAGTCAAGTCTGACATCTTACATCAACAATATTAAAATTATTAGTCGTCAACAGTTGTAAACTTTGAGTTGAATAGTTTAGGAAATAACAATAATAGGTTAAATTTATTTGATAAACGATAATAGTCATAGTTATTTTGATAATAAACGACCAAATTATTAGTTATAGACTGTTGTAATTCTATGTTATACATAATAAACTTAAATTCACCCATAACTTTTTTACATGTACATCCAGTTCAACATAAACATAACACTCAAAGTAAAAACATTGATATGATCACTTTTGTTTAATGATTTTGTTCATAAAAAGTTTTAACTTGAATAGTTTAAAAAATACATTAATTCTTAGTGAGAAACAGTTGTTAAATAAATTTCAACTTTTAAATTAAATTCGGTAAACTTTCAATTAACCAATAATTCTTTTATAGACAATTTAAAAGTTCCAGAAAAATAAAACTCAAAGAATAAATATTGCTGAATATTTTTGTATAATAATTTGTATAATTATTCTTTATTTATGACTTTGTCCAAGAATTATTCATTAAATAATACTAAATGACTTAAGAATTTATTATTTCACACTAATCATATTAAAGTTATATGTATAAATAATTTAAAAATTGAATAATGTAAGAAATAAGAGTAACAGAATAAGCGAACTTGATAAATAAAAATAACTATATGTCTTTTGACAATTAATACTTTAATTTTTAGTTAGAAACAGTTGTTAGATTAATTTCAACTCCTCAATTAGGCTCAGAAACTTTTAATTAAGCAATCATTATTTTATAGCCAATTTAAAAGCTCCAGAAATAGAAAACACAAGAAAAAAAATATTGATGAATATTTTAGAATAATAATTTATATAATTATTCTTTATTTATGGCTTGTTTCAACAATTATTCATTTAATAATTTGAATATTTATTAAATGACATATGATTTTTTTATTTTACACTAATCATAATTAAAGTTATATGTATAAACAATTTAAATGATGAATAATATAAAAAATAACAGTAAAAGAATAAGCTTACTTGATAAATAAAAATAACTATATTTATTTTGACAATTAACACCTTAATTCTTAGTTAGAAACAGTTGACAGGTTAATTTCAACTTCTAAATTAAGCTCAGTAAACTTTCAATTAACCAATAATTCATTTATAGACAATTTAATAGCTCCAAAAATAAAAAACACAAGAAATTAATATTGGTGAATATTTTTGTATAATAATTTGTATAATTATTCTTACTTATGGCTTGTTTCAATAATTATTCATTTAATAAGTCGAATATTTATTAAATGACTATGATTTTTTTTATTTTACACTAATCATAATTAAAGTTATATGTATAAATAATTTAAAAGATGAATAATTTAAAAAATAACAGTAACAGAATAAACTTACTTGATAAATAAAAATAACTATATTTATTTTGACAATTAACACCTTAATTCTTAGTTAGAATCAGTTGTCAGGTTAATTTCAACTTCTAAATTAAGCTTAGTAAACTTTTAATTAACAAATAATTCTTTTATAGCCAATTTAAAAGCTCCAGGAATAGAAAACACAAGAAATAAATGTTGGTGAATATTTTTGTATAATAAATTATATAATTATTCTTATTTATGGCTTGTTCCAACAATTATTCATTTAATAATTCGAATATTTATTAAATGGCATATGATTTTTTTATTTTACACTAATCATAATTAAAGTTATATGTATAAACAATTTAATAGTTGAATAATTTAAAAAATAATAGTTACAGAATAAGATTACTTGATAAATAAAAGTAACTATATTTATTTTGTCAATTAACACCTTAATTCTTAGTTAGAAACAGTTGTCAGGTTAATTTCAACTTCTAAATAAAGCTCAATAAACTTTCAATTAACCAATAATTCTTTTATAGACAATTGAATAGCTCCAAAATAGAAAACACAAGAAATTAATATTGGTGAATATTTTTGTATAATAATTTGTATAATTATTCTTATTTATGGCTTGTTTCAACAATTATTCATTTAATAATTCGAATATTTATTAAATGACTATGATTTTTTTTTATTTTACACTAATCATAATTAAAGTTATATGTATAAATATTTTAAAAGATGAATAATTTAAAAAATAACGGTAACAGAATAAACTTACTTGATAAATAAAAATAACTATATTTATTTTGACAATTAACACCTTAATTCTTAGTTAGAAACAGTTGTCAGGTTAATTTCAACTTTTAAATTAAACTCAGTAAACTTTTAATTAACAAATCATTCTTTTATAGCCATTTTAGAAGCTCCAGAAGTAGAAAGCTCAAGGAATAAGTATTGACGAATATATTTTTTTATAATAATTGCTGTAATTATTCTTTATTTATGACTTGTTCCGACAATTATTGATTAAATAATTGGACTGTCTATTAAATAACTATGAATTATTTATTTTATATAAATAAACGTGTTCATAAACAGGTGAACTTCAACTTCTAAATTAGGCTCAGTGAACTTTCAATTAACCATTAATTCCTTTATACTCAATTTAAAAGCTCCAGAAGCAGAAAACTCAAGGAATAAATATGACTTATTTCAACAATTATTCATTAATCAATTCGAATATTTTATTTTATTCCCACAATATTAAAAGTTAAGTTAAAATTAGAAGTGAAAACCCCAATTATTATGAAGTTTTCGTGGTAGACAACAATAACTATATTTATTTCGACATTTAACACCAACATTATTAGTCAGAAACATAATGTACATGTTAATTTCTAAAATAGGCAAAACCCATTAATAATTCCTTTACGGCCCGTTCAATAGGTCCCGAAACGTGAACGTCACGACATAAATAAATAACAACAAAACTTTATTTCCCCAAGCGGATTCCTGCAACATTAATGTGCCCAAATTAAAATTGTACCCCCGCCCCGGCAACAAACGCAAACCACTCAGTCGTCGACCGTTTGTAACAAACGGACGAAGTAAAAATAAAATAAAAACCGTCGGAACGGCAATTAATAATTCAAGCGCCGAAAACCGTCGACGGTATAAATAAATTCCGGGGTGCGGCATCGATTATGGTAAGAGCCCGTGCGTCCGTCATGAAACATTCATCGGAGCGGCGAAAAGTGTTGCAGGAACGTCCGACGGACGTCGCCGTCCAATCACTCCTGCTGATCGACGTGCCGCGGGACAAACGACTGTCTCTGCTTCGCAGAGCGGCGTTGCCGACTGTTTTCCCCGGTTTACATCCCTTAATTACTGGACCGGACTTTAATTTTAATTAGTGAAAATGAAAATGTTTGCATCGTACATTAAAACATTATATTATTATTTATAATCGTGCGGTGTGTTATATATAATATATATATATATATATATATATATATATATATATATATATATATATATATATATATATATATATATATATATATATAAATTACGAAGCGAGGAGAATTTATTTAATGATACGTTGTAATTTATGGTTAGTGGCTGTTTGGGATTTAATTTATGACGGTGATTGAATATTCCGTTTTATGCACTCTAATTGAGTATCATGATACTTTATAATATTAACCTTTCATTGAATCCATTTGATCAATACTTTTTTTATTAAAATATGAACAGTTATTTACCATTAGTTGTGATAAATGTAGTTGAATAAAATTTTATTGTTTTTGAAGAGTTAGATACTCCATCATCATGATTGACGTTCTACATTCAATTAGTCTAAGACCTTAATGGATTTTCAGTTAATGTTTCGAAACTATTCAACTTTACAGATGTTGGTAACTAATAATTTTAATGTCGTTAATGTAAAATGACTAATTTAAAGCCATTTAATGGTTATATGAATTTCTATTTCTATTTCTTCACTAATTATTTTTATCTTAATTATTCAAATAAGCACAGTTATTACCATTTATTATGAACACATAATAGTTACTGTTATTGTTATTTTTAATCATAAATTTTATAGTGGTGTAAATATTTGAATGGAAAATTAATTTATGCCAGATCCTGAAATAATTAGTTAATTTGATAAGTAAATTTAAAATATGAATATATTTTTTTATATAAATTAATATAATTATTATAAAGATGACTTACAAATTTAAATTATATACAAACTATAATTAAACCTATACAAAATTTGTTTTTTGGTCATTAACAATTATCTAATGACCGAATTACTTAATGACCCAATTACCGAATGACCAAATTAGTTTATGACCGAATTATGGCGCAACCGCCATTTTTAAAAACTCCTATATTATAAATTAATTTAAAGTAGAAATACATTTTCAATAGTTAAAATAAGTTATCATACTTATTTAAACCTTTTTCAGATGTATCTGTGATTTTATAATTTTTTTGTCATGGTAAATGGTAAATAAAAGTAAAATTAATAATTTAAAACTGATTTATAATTTAGTAACAGTAATATGTAAAGAATATTATATATAAATTAAGAATATTTATAAAAAATATGGCACAAATTACTCTTCAAAATGTATACCTTACTCTTTATGTTTATGAAGTTATTGAACTGGTTATGAAATCATTAATGGAGAAAGTTTATGGTGGCTAATTTAGAAATTACTTACTCTACAACTTTGATCTTAGACTTAGGGCCAAGAAGCTGAAACTCTACAACTGTTTCCAATTAATAATTGTGTAGTTTATTATTAAAATTACTATAAAAAATAATTTTGAAAGGTTTCTAAGGAAACTTTAGTATTTAAATAATAATAAAACAATGGAATATTTAATAGGCGCATTCGCCATTTTTAACAATTCCTATATTTTAAATTAATTTAAAGTAGAAATACATTTTCAATAGTTAAAATAAGTTGTCATAGTTAATTAAACCTTTTTCAGATCTATCTGTAAAATTATAATTTTTTTGTCATGGTAAATGGCAAATAAAAGTAAAATTAATAAATTAAAACTTTGATTTATTATATTTATAAAAAATATGACACAAATTACTCTTCTAAATGTATACCTTACTCTTTATCTTTATGAAGTTATTGAACTGGTTATGAAATCATTAATGGAGAAAGTTTATGGTGGCTAATTTAGAAATTACTTACTCTACAACTTTGATCTTAGCCTTAGGGCCAAGAAGCTGAAACTCTACAACTGTTTCCAATTAATAATTGTGTAGTTTATTATTAAAATTACTATAAAAATTAATTTTGAAAGGCTTCTAATGAAACTTTAGTATTTAAATAATAATAAAACAATGGAATTTTTAACAATTTCTATATTATAAATGAATTTAAAGTAGAAATACATTTTCAATAGTTAAAATAAGTTATCATAGTTATTTAAATCAGTTTAAAAAAATTAATAATTTAAATCTTTGACTTATATTTTAGTAACAGCAGTTACATCTTATTTATGATGATTTCTAAGAAGGTTTCTTTATAACGTTGTTGTTGTTGATAATTAGTACTGTCTTTTCTCTAACTAAGAATATTTTCCTCCTGCCGATTCCTGCAAAAGCAGGCAACCCCGCAACGAACCAGGCATCCCGGACCTCCTGGTCGATGTAACCATGGCAACCTAGTACAACTCTCCCGCTGTAACTTTTCTCTCAGCCTGTTCCCCGTTTCTTTTATCTCGTCGTCGCTGACGACTTTGTTTGGCTTCTTCTTCCCAACTATTCACGTTCCTCACGCCGCACGGGCCCATACCCCGGCTCTTTCGCCTCTTTAATTGTCGTTATTTATGTCCAACCAAACAACCATAAAAGTCACGACCCTAAAAGGGTTTAGCGTTGCGTGCGTGCCACGCAACAATTTACATCAACAAAAACACAAAAAGACGCACTTTATCGAACGCCTTTTTCGGTTTTTAATCGCCGCACGCGGCGGCGGCGCAACCCTAAACTGTCGGCGTTGCAGCTTGCCACGACCCGTCCATAGATGGAGCGCGTTGCATCATCTCCGGATTAATCCGGGTCAGAAACCTTATCGCAGTTTGTTTGTTTGTTTCGTTTTTTCCCCGTCCTCGCGCACACAAACAACGAATCGATGTTTATTTTGCTCATTAAGTTCTCTGCGATTAAAGCCTCCAACTTGTTTTATTTGTCTCGATTGATTCGTTTCCGTTTAATGGTTATCGGAATTGAACGTTCTCCCAAGAAATGTTTTTCTTGACACACTTTACTATTTGATCCAGTTGTTTTTGTTTCCACTTAATAACAATTTAATTCCAGCCCTTAATATAGGTAAAAGGAAAGTTCACCATCAATAATAATAAGTTTACAAGGTGGCGTAGCACGCGTCGGTGAATTCCCAGGGCGAATCGATGGCACAATTTGGGACATGTTAATGTAAATAACTCGAAAGCACTTTGCCACAAACTAATACATCATTGTCACGTCGTTCAGACCGGCACAAACCTGATAGGATGGCGTACACGCGATGCGACCCCCTAAAAACGTTTTATCGATCCACGGATTATTTTCACCTGTTGCGAACGCGAAACCCTATTTTAATCCGCGGAATTGTGCGGATGATGATCGATTTTGCACACTTGACAATGCGGAGATTAGATAAAAGCCCCAAACAGAAAACAAAGCGTTTTGTTTTCAATTACTTCGTCCAAGTTACTCCTAAATGGGGTATGAAGTTGTTAAGCCACAAAACGAATAAACTAATTGTGCTTCATTCAACTAAAGTGATGAGAGACTTTTCAGGAGGGTTCAAGAGTGGCACGTTTATTTTTATGTTTGATCTCTCGACTGAACACCAACAGGTGACCTTTCACCTTAAAGAACTCGAGGAAATATTATTAAAAGGGCTCTTCAATGCAACAGGTAACACAATACGGTTGTGGAGAAGTAAAATCAATACACCATTAAATTGAACACGCACGGGAACATCGCTTTGACTAATTATTCCGTTACTGCATTTTTAATGGTTCAACTACCGCACAGTAGATGGTGCCACCATTAATGTTTAATCTGTGCGCATAATCCAAAATTTAATCAACTAAAGTGCAGACGATATAGACTCTGTTATAGATAAAAAATAAATACATCCACAAAAAAATCGTGAATTCCCTGGGATGTTGTTTATGGTGGCAGGATGAGGTGCCGGATTTACAGGGGTTGTAAAGTGGATTTGTTTAATTTATTTTGTATATTTTATCCCCAGTTTTTTAAATTGAAACCTTTTATGTGGACGTGTCTTTTATGTAAAACTGATGGAAACCGTTTAAACATTTAATGGATTAAATAATTTAAATTTTTTAAAATCAACAACGAAATACACCCCCAGGGGACGGTAAGTGATAATAAAAGAAAATCATAATTATATGAAGGGTAGTATCATAATATAATCAAATTAAACAAGCACGAGAACATTACTTCGATTAATTATTTTATGTTACTGTATTTTTAATGATTCAGCTACCGGATGATAGATGCTGCCACCGTTAATGTTTAATCTGTGCGCATAATCCAATATTAAAACGCAAAAATTGCAGACTATATCCATTCCGTGACAAATAAAAAATAAGTGCCTCCACAAAAAAATCGTAAAATCTCTTGATATGTTGTTTATGATTGCAGGATGAGGGGCGGCATTTACAAGGGTTGTAAAGTGGATTTGCTTAATTTATTTTACATATTTTATCCCCAGTTTTCCAAATTGAAACATTTTTTACAGACTTGTCTTTTATATAAAATGAATGGGAAACCATTAGAATGAATTAAATAATTTAAATTTTTGTGTATTTTAAAGTCAACAATGAAATTAATAAAAATGCAGACATTATGTGACAATAAAAGAACAAATCATTTGTTTCCACGATTAAATGCCATTAATTGCATCTTCAACTAAATACATATTTCGCCTTCTGGCTCAAGTGATGAGGAGTTTCGACAATCTTTCTTCACGAGAATTTCTTAAAAAATCGTTAAATTCACAAAAAGAATGTTAAAGAGTGTTACGTTCATCATTGTTTTTTGTTTGGCTTAATGATCTCTCAACTGAACACCAACAGGTGACCTTTTAACTCAAAGAACTCGAGAAAACAATAGTAAAAGGACTCTTCAACGCAACAGGTAACACAATACAGTTGAGAAGCAGTAAAATCAATACTGGTAGTATCACAACTTCATTAAATTAAACGGACACGAGAACATCGCTTCGATTAATTATTTTATGTTACTGCGTTTGTAATGGTGCAGCTACTGGATGATAGATGGTGCCACCGTTAATGTTTAGTCTGTGCGCAGACTCCACACCTCAAGGAAAAAAATTGTAGACAACATCATTTACGTTGTAAATAAAAAATAAACATGTAAAATCCTCGGAGAGGGGATTGAGGGAGTTAGTAAAGTGGATTTGCTTAATTTATTTAAGATTTATTAAAATTTAATTCAGCTTTGCAGAAGCGGCTTATTCATGTAAAGTTAACGAGGATTAAACATTTTAAGTTATTGCATAAAATCAACAATGAAATTTAATAGGAATAACAAACGCAGGAAACAGTATTTAATAATAATGGGACGAACACATTTGTTCCAGCTCTGTGTACTCAGCATTAAATCAACAACATAAAATATTCATTTCGACAAAAAAACCATCGGGCATAAAATGTTTAACAAACACCGTGCCCGAACAGAAAACTAATTTCCGCTTCGAGGTAATTTTCCAAATGCCATAATTAAAATTAACATCCATATATATCTAGACAAACATCATCGATTCCAATATTGTTGCCACGCCGTAGTCAACCATAACGTGCATATAAAATTGCAGCATTGATTTAATTAGATGGTTTATTTATGGACATGAAAGTTTTATCAGTTGTAACCGAATTAATATCCGTTACATATTTCATAGCATCGATCGTTTAACCCCCGGCGGAATTTAATATTTAGCAAACTATGAGCCAAAAATATAAGGTGTAACTTATTTAACTTGACAGGCGAACGTTATTTAATTTATCGTCCAATAATGAACTATTGATTGGACTTTCGCTGGAACAATTTCGCAATGTCAGGATGAAAAAGCTTTTAAAACGGACCCGGGGATCGATTTCCTCGGCGGATTTTAAGGGAAACTGTGAAATTGGAACGGGGTTTTCGTTTGCAGACGCGATTTGGATGGCTGAATTAAAATGTTAAAGCCGTGTGATGAACGACATGAACGACTGGTGGAAATAACACACTTTGCACAATTGTAAAAAGGGTTTAGATAAAGTCCCTTGTAAATTGTGTTTTAATACTTTTATGTATTACACCAAAGTGGAAATTTAAATAACCCTTTTTGAAAACAATAACTAAAATTATTAAAATAATATAAAAACATTTGTTACATAAAATTTTTAAAAACGAATTAAATGTTTAATAATAAAATTTCTGTTCATTTATACAATTGAATATTTAAAACAGTTTTATTTTTAACTTTTATTTCTATAAAACTCAATTTTATTTTATTAATATAAATATAAAAAATAATATTTATTATTAAAAAAATAAAATTTTATTGTAATTTAATCATCATATTAATGTTAATATGAAAACCACAATGATAAACAATATCATTGTTTTTAGATTTTTTTGTGAATGCATTTATTTTTTTACTACAACTGAGTCAATTTAGTCAGTAATTTTTTTCCTTGAACATTGGATTCTGCGCACATATTAAACATTTACAGTGGCACCATCTATCTTTCGGTAGCAAGAACATTAAAAATGCAGTAACCTAAAATAATTAATCGAAGTGAGGTACTCGTGCAAGTTTAATTTAATGAGGTTGTGATACAACCAGTATTGATTTTACTGCTTCTCAACTGTATTGTGTTACCTGTTGCGTTGAAGAGTCCTTTTACTATTGTTTTCTCGAGTTCTTTGAGTTAAAAGGTCACCTGTTGGTGTTCAGTTGAGAGATCATTAATCCAAACAAAAAAACAATAATGAACGTAACATTCTTTAACCTTTTGTGTAAAATTTACGACTCTTTAAAAAATTCTCGTGAAGAAAGAAACTTCTCATCACTTGAGGCAAAAGGCAAAATATGTGTTTAATTCAAGAAAATAATGAAGTGCAATTAATGGCTAGCCTTTAAAATACACAAAAATTTAAATTATTTAAATTATTCTAACGTTTTCCCATTAATTTTATATAAAAGACAAGTCTGCAAAAAAGGTTTCAATTTGGAAAACTAGGGATAAAATATGAAAAATAAATTAAGCAAATCCACTTTACAACCCTTGTAAATCCCGCACTTCATCCAGTCCTCATAAACAACATATCAGGAGAGTTTACGATTTTTTTGTGAAGGCACTTATTTTTTATTTATAACCGAATCGATATAGTCTGCAATTTTTTCGTTTGAATATCGGATTATGCGCACAGATTAAACATGTACAGTGGCACCATCTAGCATCCAGTAGCAGGATCATTAAAAATGAAGTAATTACGTTTTTATATTATTTTATTTGTACCTTTTAAAATTTGTAATATACAAACATAACACAAAAATTTGTTCTTATAATTACATTATAATAATAAAAGGTAGAATTTATAAAAATATGAAATATGTTTTGCTTCATTTATGTTAATTTTGAACAATTAACTTTTGTCTTAAATTACCATTTCCAACGCTGGTTCCCATTAAAATTTTAACATTAATTAAAAATACAAATACGTAAAACATTAAAACATTTTTTAAAACAAAAGAAACTATGTCATATTTTATATTATATTCTGTAACAAAGAAAATTTTAATCCCACTTTGGGAAATTATTATATGAAAGTCCTCGTATTTCGTTCCTTTGACCTCAAGCAAAACTTTTTCCCAACTAAATTTAATTTAATTTCCCCAACCACTCTCCCCCCTTTGTAGCTTTTTAACTCGTACGCAAAGCAATTAGTGGAAGTACAAAACTGTACTATAAATAACCAGTTATATTAGTACATCAAATAAAATAAACTGCAGCCAATTATCAACAATCCAATATAGATAGATTGGACGCAATTAAATCAATCGACAAAACAAACATTTAATCACGAAAAAGCGTCGTTCGAAAAGTCGCGTGGGGGGCACGTAACATAAACGTTTCATCGCTCCTCAATATGTACTGATTGATTTGTCGGGAATTCCGCTTCCTCCGTAACCGAATTAAATAGTTTCGCAGTGAGGCACGACGAAATTAGCCGGGGCCGCCCACGTTTATGAATAAATTCAGTCGACGACACAAATCCCTGATACATAATTCATCCCGTTACGAATCGGCGCTGATGGAAAATTGCCCAAATTATGTTTATCAATCCGGTAAAAAACATCTTGTAATTTCGCCCTCGTGTTTGCATCCGTCGAGTGGCATCGATTTTTTTGGTGCCCGACGCACGAGAATATCTTTTCAGCCGATTCAATTTTCTTTCCTTGTAAGTGGCGTGTAATAAACGAGATGGGATCTTCTGATTATATGTAATTTTAAAGGCTTATAAATGTACGAGCAAGAAAGAAACGTTATCAGTAGTCACTGAAATTGAAATAAGAGAAATTATTTATAATTAATGTAAAATTTTGACGAGTTAAGAATGGTGGATGAAGTATTGAATATGGAGGACAAAGAAAGAAGAAGGAAACAGGACGAAGGAAGAAGCAAGGAGGAAGAAGGAACAAGGAAGGAGGAACAATGAAGGATGATAGATGAAGGAATAAAGAAGAAGGAAGAAGGAAGGAGGATCATGGATGAAGGATGAAAGATAATGGAAAAAGGAAGAATGATGAAGAATGAATGATGAAGGAAGAAGGATTAAGGATGGAAAATGGGAGAAGAAGAGTGGAAGATGGAGGATATAGCGAGTTGGTGGTAACTGGATGTTGGAAGATGAAGAATTCATGAGACTTATGTTTGAAGAATGAAAATTGGAAGAAGTGTGAAGGAAGAAGGGTGAAGAATGATGGATGAATGGTCGAAGAAAGAAGAAAGGAATGAGAAGGAAGAAGGAAGAAAGAAGAAGAAATAAGGATGAAGGATGATAGATGAAGTATAAAAGATGAAAGGTGAAGGATGAAGGATGAATGATGGCGGATGAAGGATGAATGATGAAGAATGAAGGATGTATGATTAAGGATGAGGGAGGTTGAAAGATTGAAAGTTGAAGAATTCAGGAGACTTGAGTTTGAAGATTGAAAATTGGAAGAAGGGCGAAAGAAGGATGATGAATGAAGGACGAGAGACGAAGGAAGAATGGAGAAAAAAGGAAGAAAGATGAAAGATAAAGGATGAAGGCTGAAGGAAGAAGGAAGAAGGATTAAGAATAGAAAAGGGAGGATGGAGGATGGACGTTATAGCGAGAGGGTGTGGATTGGATGTTGGACGGAAGGATTCAAGATACTAGAGTTTGAAGAATGAAAGTTGAAAAAAAAGTGAATAATGAAAGATAAATTATGAAAGATGAGAAATGATGGATAAAGGATGATGGTTGAAGGAAGAAGGAAGAATTAAGAAAGAATAAGGAAGGAGGAACAATGAAGAGTAAAGAATGATGGATGAGGGAAGAAGGGAGAAAGAAGAACTAAGAAGGGAGAAAGAAGAAGGATTCAGGAGACTAGATGAATGAAAATTGGAAGAAAGAGGTTAAAGATAAAGGTTGGAGTATTATTTCAGTTCCTGAAAGTATGATGACTATTCAAATATAAAACATTATAAAATAATATAATTAATATAAATAAATATATTATTTATAAAAAGGAAGCATTTCAAACTCACAAAATTAATTAGACCATAGAAAAATCCCCTTTGAACTTAGGTGAGTGGCGAAACTTAATTAGTGCCCGAAACCATCCAACGGTTAGCAAGTTGCCAAGTTACTCGACGGCGGAACTCGGCAATCGCGGCCATCAAAGCGGATGCATTTTTGTTTATCATTTTGCCCCCGGGCCGGTGCGAGGGGGGGCGGCGTGACGCGAACGGGGCCCCACAGTCGTCCTGACCAGGATCCGGGCCACGGGGTCACCGAACCCACCCCGATGCCGAACACATAAACAAAACAGATGCGTCTCTACGAACATCGATTCGATCTGCCCCCGCGGCGTGGTGCATTCGAATTGGATCCTTCGTGCCTTTCGTGTCTTTTATTTTGTTTCGCGTTGTTTTGTGGAAGATGTCCCGGTTCTGTGGAACGTTTTTCGACGATCGATCGTTGGGACGGGGGGGGTGGACGTGTCGAAACTGATTTACGGGACGACTGAGACGATTAGGGTTGCGGGCAAAAGTCAAAGGATAGGATAATTGGCCGGTACGTGTGGCGGACAAAAAGCCGACTCTCTCCGTTTGGCTACGTGTTCAAAAAGTCGTACGTGATTATTGGTCGTGTCAAATTGTTGACGATTATTGGGCTGATGGGAATGAAACGTTCCACAACTTTAAGAGACGACGCCAATTTGTTCAAGGTCCTTACAAATGCGGGAATCCTTTTATAGAATCAGTTAACTGGTCTTAAAGAACTTCAAAATAAAAATTAATTGATCAAATATTACATTTATCTTAACCATTATAACAACATGTATCTTAGTTATAAAAAAACACAGATAACAGAATTGTGACTTTCTGAAAAAAAGTAATAAATAGTTTTGCCTGACAAGTATAAATTAAAAATTTAGTTAAATAGGACAAAAAATTCAGTCAAGTAAATTATTATTCCTACACAAATTTTACTATTTAACTATTTTTAACTACAGATGTTTAGTTAAATACGATAAAAAATTAAATCTTGTCAATCTCATGTCTGTTTTTTCTATTATTTCAAAAATAAATTGTGATTATAATTAAATTTATATACACTTAAATTTTATTTTTTAACTATTATGACCAAATGTATCTTAGTTATAAAAAACAGGCAACAAAATTGTGCATACCTGAAAAAAATAATAAATAGTTTTATCTGTCAAGGATAAATTTAAATTATTATTCATACACAAATTTTACTATTTAACTATTTTTAACCACAGATATTTAGTTAAATACGAAAAAAAATTAAATCTTGTCAATCTCATGTCTGTTTTTTCTATTATTCCAAAAATAAATTGTGATTATAATTAAATTTATATACACACTTAAATTTTATTTTTTAACTATTATGACCAAATGTATCTTAGTTATAAAAAACAGGCAACAAAATTGTGCATACCTGAAAAAAATAATAAATAGTTTTATCTGTCAAGGATAAATTTAAATTATTATTCATACACAAATTTTACTATTTAACTATTTTTAACCACAGATATTTAGTTAAATACGAAAAAAAATTAAATCTTGTCAATCTCATGTCTGTTTTTTCTATTATTCCAAAAATAAATTGTGATTATAATTAAATTTATATACACACTTAAATTTTATTTTTTAACTATTATGACCAAATGTATCTTAGTTATAAAAAACAGATAACAGAATTGTGCCTATCTGAAAAAAATAATAAATAGTTTTATTTGTCAAGGATAAATTGAAATTAATATTCATACACAAATTTTACTATTTAACTATTTTTAACCACAGATATTTAGTTAAATACGATAAAAAATTAAATCTTGTCAATCTCATGTCTGTTTTTTCTATTATTTCAAAAATAAATTGTGATTATAATTAAATTTATATACACTTAAATTTTATTTTTTAACTATTATGGCCAAATGTATCTTAGTTATAAAAAACAGGCAACAAAATTGTGCATACCTGAAAAAAATAATAAATAGTTTTATCTGTCAAGGATAAATTTAAATTATTATTCATACACAAATTTTACTATTTAACTATTTTTAACCACAGATATTTAGTTAAATACGAAAAAAAATTAAATCTTGTCAATCTCATGTCTGTTTTTTCTATTATTCCAAAAATAAATTGTGATTATAATTAAATTTATATACACACTTAAATTTTATTTTTTAACTATTATGACCAAATGTATCTTAGTTATAAAAAACAGATAACAGAATTGTGCCTATCTGAAAAAAATAATAAATAGTTTTATTTGTCAAGGATAAATTGAAATTAATATTCATACACAAATTTTACTATTTAACTATTTTTAACCACAGATATTTAGTTAAATACGACAAAAAATTAAATCTTGTCAATTTCATGTCCGTTTTTTCTATTATTTCAAAAATAAATTGTGATTATAATTAAATTTATATACACACTTAAATTTTATTTTTTAACTATTATGACCAAATGTATCTTAGTTATAAAAAACAGATAACAGAATTGTGCCTATCTGAAAAAAATAATAAATAGTTTTATTTGTCAAGGATAAATTGAAATTAATATTCATACACAAATTTTACTATTTAACTACTTTTAACTATAGATATTTAGTTGAATAGGACAAAAATTCAATCCTGTCAATATAAATAATTTATAATTACAAATATGGCGAATTTTATGAACATTTAAATACTAAATTAAATTTAAATTTAATAATATATAAGTTTTCCATAATATTTCGTCAAAAGAAACGAGAGAAAGAAGAAAAAAGCTGAGAAGCAAATAATAATAATAAAGGCAAAGCGAAAAGCGAAATTAAGGAAGCCGTAGTTTCGATTCGTGCGACATTAATTGAAATTTTAATTACCTAAGTTCCGGCACCAAATCCGAATTGTTCTAAGCTCCTAATTAACTTCCGCGATTCCGATGAACGAGTTTAATTGATTTTTAATTAAACGCACTACCGCCCCGAAAACGGGCGTCCGGGGTAGTTTTTATTTGTCGACGCCGTGCGCATCGATCGGACAATTAAAAAGTTTCGCTAATTAAATGCGAAATTTGCATCGCATGTTAATTGATTTGTTCGTGTTCGAGTTTATTTTTGTTTTGAATCGGGAGCTGATATCACTTCAATTGAATATTCGTTGGAATTTTTTATTTTTGTTTCATTTTCTTTGTGTTTTTGTTTCATTCATATTTAATTTTTCTACTTAACTGTTGAAACTAATTAAAATATCGGTACGAACAAAAATATAATATAGAATTGTATTTATTTAAAAAAAATAGTGGTATTTTATTTGTCAGTTATAATAAACATAAAAAAGTATTCATAATTTTACACATAAACAACTTTTACTATTTAACTATTGCCTTAGGTAGTTAGTTAAAGAAAATAATAATATAACTCATTCCAATTTTAGATTAATATTTTACTGTCACTTTAAGTGTAAAATGCAATTGTCTACTCATACTCAATTCTTATTATTTAACTATTATAACTAATTGTAATGTAGTTATAAACAAAATTAGAAAATATAATTGAGGTTATCCAAAAAAATAGTAATACTTTATTTGTCAGTTATGTAAATGTAAAATTTTATTCATAATCTTATATATAAACAAATTTTACTACTTAACTATTCTCTTAGAAGGTATTTAGTTAAAGAAAATATAAATTTAAGTCATTTCAATTTTAGATTTCACTTTTTGCTATCACCTTAAATGTAAAATGCAATTGTCTGTTTTTACGCATAGTTAATTTTTATTATTTAACAATTATAACTAACTGTAACGTAGTTATATACAAAAATAGAAAAAGAATTGTGCTTATTCGAAAGTAGTATAGTATTTTATTTATCAGTTGTAATAAATGTAAAATTTTATTCATAATCTTATATATAAACAAATTTTACTACTTAACTATTCTCTTAGAAGGTTTTTAGTTAAAGAAAATAAAAGTTTAAGTCGTTCCAATTTTAGATTTCATTTTTTGCTGTCGCGTTAAGTATAAAAAGCAATTGTCTGTTTTTACCCATAGTTAATGTTTATTATTTAACTATTATAACTAACTGTAACGTAGTTATAAACAAAAATAGAAATAGAATTGAGCTTATTCGAAAAAAGTAGTAGTATTTTATTTGTCAGTTGTAATAAATGTATAAATAAATGTATCTTATATATAAAAAAATTTTACCACTAAACTATTCTCTTAAAAGGTATTTAGTTAAAGAAAATAAAAATTTAAGTGGTTCCAATTTTAGATTTCACTTTTTGCTGTCGTCTTAAGTGTAAAATGCAATTGTCTGTTATTACCTTTAGTTAATTCTTATTATTTAAGTATTATAATTAACTGCAACGTAGTTATAAACTAAAATAGAAAATAGATTTGAGTTAATTCGAAAAAAGTAGTATTTTATTTGTCAGTTGTAACAAATTTTATCCATAATCTTTTATATAAACAAATTTCACTATTTAACTATTCTCTTAGAAGGTATTTAGTTAAAGAAAATAAAAATTTAAATTGTTCAAATTTTTAGATTTAAATTTTTGCTGCAGTCTTAAGTGTAAAATTCAATTATCTGCTTTACCTATAGTTAATTCTTATTATTTAACTATTATAACTAACTGTAACATAGTTATAAACAAAAATAGAAAAGGGAATTAAGCTTTTTCAGAAAAAGTAGTAGATTTCATTTGTTAGATAAAAAAAATGTAAAATTTTATCCATAATCTTATATACAAACAAATTTTACTATTTAACTATTCTCTTAAAAGGTATTTAGTTAAAGAAAATAATAATTTAAGTCGTTCAAATTTAAATTTTACTTTTTACTGTCACCTGTGAAAAACAAAACAATTACATATTTATTATTATATAACTTTACTTAATTACTTTACTATATAACCAATTGTAACGTAGTTATAAAAAATAGAATTGTACTTTAGTTAATAACAGACAGAAACAGACAAATCCTGCCTTTTTTAGCTATATTTAACAACGACAAGTAAAAGGAAAATATAATTTCTACTACCAAAGTATTTGTAACAATTGTAACTTGACATTTTTCATCAGAAAAACTTGAAAACACACAAAAAAACGTCGCCGTTTCTATTTCTTCGTCACAATCAAATCGACAGAAAAAAGCCTAGACATTTGGAAAATTTATAATACGAATTTCGTGCGTAGTTTACATTCAAATCTCGGCCATAAAAAAAAGTTTCTCGAGTTCGTATTCAATATCTTGGTTATATTTCAGCACCGCACAATCCGCATTTTGCGGATGAATCGATACCGTTTCATTGGCAAACAACTTTGTGTTTTTATTTACGATTCTGTCCCGCCGAAAGCTTTCCGAAAATGGGCTTTCACCTAATTAAATTGTTTATTAACGAGTTCTGGAGGCAAAAATAAAATTATCGACTGCGGGGTTCGTTGACTTAGTTGCACACCCCCTCGAAAAACTGGAACGTAAACAGCCGAACGTCAAAAGAACAATTAGACATCCCCCAGACTCCTGCGCACCGGATGCACCCGCCCACACGCACCGCGGCGATTCGCAGGTGTTTTTCCGGTCAGGGTAGGGCGGGCAAACGAGGGGGCGGCGGCGCCGTCACTGTGTCAGTCAGCCACTGGGTCAAAGGTTGTCGAACCCAGGTGTGCATGTGTGTGTGGGTACAAACCACCGTCTAATTACCTTGCTACAGGTCGGGGAGATCGACCGACGGGGGCGGCAGATTGCGAGCGGGTTTTATTTCCGAAAAAAAAACCCTTAACTCGACGGGGGAAAATCGATGGGCGATGCAATATTAAAATTTGCGTATGAACAGCGTTGTGTTGTGTCGTCCTTCGTCATGAATTATTGAACGTTCCGCCGTTTCCCGTTTCGCCATTAAATATTCAAAATGCAGAAAGGGAGCGGTCAATTAGAATGTGGCAAAAATTTGAGGGGTCTATTAGCTTAATGAACGACGTTAGGTATCTCAATTAGTTCCGGTTCCTTTCTATTTACATTCGGAACTGCCGTTGATCAACAAGTGGTTCAGATCAAAGTCAATGTTGTAACAATTAATTAATTTGCATTAAAATATTAATTAGATGCTAAATTTAACAAAAGTAAAATAAATAAAATGGCTTATTTTGGATGCAACTCGACGTTTCTTAATTATTTCTCCAAACAAAACAAGGGGGAACTGTAAAAAGGGCTGCAAAATGCTAAAAGCTTTTCAAGGACTTGCTTTTTATCGAAAACTTGTAGATTTATAAAGGGGTCTTTTCCGTCACTTTGTGTTTTTTTATTTGGATTTTTTAAGTGTGCACTTTATATTTAAATGTAAATGTTCGATACCTATGACTTATTGACTTATTCAGATTGTATTATATTTACTAAATAATAAATTCAAAGAGTTACTTGAAATTCAGGGAAATCCTGTATTCAAAATTGCTTTTTTCTTTTAACACCTTGTTACTTAAACATTTTTATTTAGTAAAGAATATTACAAAATTGTCTGAATTATAAAATTTAGAAATTGGTAAAATTTCACTGAAAATTTAATTATTTATATAATTTTTACGAACTTATGGGTAAATTTATTAATTATTTACATTATTTTCAACTTGCAACTGTATAAATAAGTTTTTATTGTGTAATAACATCAAATTAATATATTATATAAAATTTAATAAATCTCAGTCTCTAAATTAATTTTTAATTTTCGTTCTGTTAAATAATCATTTATTATTTAATAAGAGGAATATTAGAAATTTTTTTCAACTATAAAATTCTTCAATGGCTGAAATTTCACTGAAAATTATTTTTTTTATATTCGTTTAAGAAGTTATTGCTGAAATTATTAATCATAGTTAATAAATATTTTCATTATTTTCAACTTATAACTTTATAAATAAATATTTATTCAGTAATAACATCAAAATATTGTTTAAAATTTAATAAATCTCAGTCTCCAAATCACTTTTTCATTTACACATTTTGTTGAATAATCATTTATTAATTAGTAAGGAGTATTACAAATTTCTCTCAGCTACAAATTTCTGAAATGGCTGAAACTTCACTGAAAATATAATATTTTATATACTTTTACGAAGTTATTGTTAAAAAAAATTTAATAAATCTGCCTTTAAATCACTCTTTCATTTTCATATTTTGTTGAATAATTATTTACTATTTAGTAAAATGAATCGTACAAATTTCTTTCATCTATAAAATTCTAAAATGGTTGAAACTTGACTGAAAATGATTTTTTTATATATACGTTTAAGAAATTATGGGTGAAATTATTAATCACAATTCATATTTTCATTATGCTCAACTTGTAACTCTATAAATAAATATTTATTCAGTAATAACATCAAAATATTGTTTAAAATTTAATAAATCTCAGTCTCTAAATCACTTTTTCATTTACATATTTTGTTGAATAATCATTTATTAATTAGTAGGGAGTACTACAAATTTCCTTCAGGTACAAAATTCTGAAATAGCTGAAACTTCACTGAAAATATAATTTTTTTATATATTTTTTACGAAGTTATTCTTAAAAAAATTAATAAATCTGCCTGTGTTGGTAAATAATTATTTACTATTTAGTAAAAAGAATATTACAAATTTCTCTCATCTATAAAATTCTGAAAAGGCTGAAACATCACTGAAAATTATTTTTTTATATATACGTTTAAGAAGTTATTGCTGAAATTATTAATCACGTTCATATTTTCATTATTTTCAACTTGTAACACTATAAATAAATATTTATTTAGTAAAATCAAAATATTGTTTAAAATTTAGTAAATCTCAGTCTCCATATCACTTCTTCATTTACATATTTTGTTGAATAATCATTTATTAATTAGTAAGGAATACTATAAATTTCCCTCAGCTACAAAATTATAAAATGGCTGAAACTTTACTGAAAATATAATTTTTTATATATTATTTACGAAGTTATTGTTAAAAAAATTAATAAATATGCCTTTAAATCACTCTTTCATTTTCATATTTTGTTAAATAATTATTTACTATTTAGTAAAAAGAATATTACAAATTTCTCTCACCTATAAAATTCTGAAATGGCTGAAACTTCACTGAAAATTATTTTTTTTTATATATTACGTTTAAGAAATTATTGCTGAAATAATTGATTACAGTTCATATTTTCATTATTTTCAACTTGTAACTCTATAAATAAATATTTATTCGGTAAAAACATCAAAATATTGTTTAAATTTTAATAAATCTCAGTCTCTAAATCACTTTTTCATTTACACATTTTGTTGAATAATCATTTATTAATTAGTAACAAGTACTACAAATTTTCCTCACCTACAAAATTCTGAAATGGCTGAAACTTTATTGAAAATATAATTTTTTATACATTTTTTACAATGTTATTGTCATTTTTACATTTTGTTAAATAATTAAATAGTATAGGTTTTAGAATAACTTAAACATTAAATATTATTTATAGTTTATTAATAGGTAAACATTTTATTTTTGATGCAACATACTTTTTACATCATTCAAAACTTAAAAAAAAATAAGAAACGATCCTTACATAACAATAACCACTTGTTGATCTAATTGATGAATATATGTATAAGTGACTGTACTTTTACAAAGTAATTTTTTTTAATTAATTCATTTATTCATATTTTATCTAAAAATAATCTAATATGTACAATGTTGCATGTAGGGTATGCCTAGCTGCAACATTGAAGCCGATAACGTTACATAACACGCTTCGACTTCCAACGATAACGTCAACTTTAAAATAAGTTAACGTCAGCAACATTTATCCAAAAAGTTTTCAACTCTCGAAAACCTACCTCAATATTTCCCCGCAGTTTTGCACAACACCAGTCATAAAATAATACATGGTGCGTCATCAAACACGTCGAGCGCGTCGCGAAGAAAACAACCCCCTCGGTGATCAGGAACGTCGGCCCCACGTGGCCCCTTACTCACCGCGACAGCCCACCATCGCGGGCCCTGTCCCGCAAAACGACTGACAACCGTACCGGTACCGTTAAACGTTAAGCCGGGAGCGTAGCGTACGTACGCGGACCGCAGGAGGAGAGCGGAGACGCGAGCTGCAGGACACCCGTTCTGTGTCTGCGTGCCACGCCACGCTCCATCGCCGGCTGCGGCAGCGGCGCGAGGGACGCGGGACGTCGGGTATGCAGGACGCGCGAGGACATCGCAGGAATCCTGCGGCACCGACGCCGCCGTCGGCTCGAGCCAGTCAAGGGCAGGTTCGTGTTTACTTTTGTCTTTTTCGGGGACGATGCCATCCATCCAAACGCGGCCGAGGATGCAATCGATGCGGAATTCCTGACAGACAATTGCGCTTGGGTTTTATTAAAAACCGCCATCAGGTGTGGGTGGTGCAGGATGTTTTTTTTTTTTTTTGTTTTTGGTTGGGGAGCATTCCTGAGGGGGTTACGTAACTGTGCTGTATTTACTGAAGGAATATTGTGCTTCATTGGTCACAGAACTCAATCCGTGTACGTAAAATGAGACAAAATAAAAAAGTAAAGAGGAACTTGACAAATGCAGGAATATTTTTTTCCTAACCTTCATTCATAACTTCTTTCCATAAATTAGCATAAAGTATAAATTTTCTCAATAAGTTAACATGAATTTATTTTATTCACTAACTAGGCATCTTGTTTTTTATCCAGAAAACAGTGTAAAATATAAATATAATCTAGAAAATCAAATTTTTGAACAGAAAAATGTTAATTTATTTTATTTACTAACTTGACATCTTATTTTCTATCCAGAAAATAATATAAAATATAAATATAATCTAGAAAATTAAATTTTTGGTCAACAAAATGTTTATTTATTTTATTTACTAGCTTGACATATTTTTTTCTATACAGAAAATAGTATAAAATATAAATATAATCTAGGAAATCAAATTTTTGAACAAGAAAATGTTAATTTATTTTATTTACTAACTTGACATCTTGTTTTTTATCCTGAATATAGTATAAAATGTAAATATAATGTAGAAAATCAAATTTTTGGTCAACAAAATGTTTATTTATTTTATTTACTAACTTGACATCTTATTTTCTATCCAAAAAATAGTATAAAATATAAATAAAATCTAGAAAATCAAATATTTGAAGAAGAAAATGTTAATTTATTTTATTTACTAACTGGATATCTTGTTTTCTATTTAATTAATTTATTTTATATACTAACCTGACATCTTGTTTTTTATCCAGAAAATAGTATAAAATATAAATATAATTTAGAAAATCAAATTTTTGAACAAGAAAATGTTAATGTATTTTATATACTAACTTGACATCTTGTTTTTTATCCAGAAAATTGTATAAAATATAAATATAATCTAGAAAATAAAATTTTTGAACAAGAAAATATTAATTTATTTTATTTACTAACCTGATATCTTGTTTTCTATCCAGAAAACAGTATAAAATATAAATATAATTATAAAATAAAATTTTTGAACAAGAAAATGTTAATTTATTTTATTTACTAACTGGATATCTTGTTTTCTATCCAGAAAATAATATAAAATATAAATATAATGTAGAAAATCAAATTTTTGAACAAGAAAATGTTAATTTATTTTATATACTAACTAGACATCTTGTTTTTTATCCAGAAAATTGTATAAAATATAAATATAATCTAGAAAATAAAATTTTTGAACAAGAAAATATTAATTTATTTTATTTACTAACCTGATATCTTGTTTTCTATCCAGAAAACAGTATAAAATATAAATATAATTATAAAATAAAATTTTTGAACAAGAAAATGTTAATTTATTTTATTTACTAACTGGATATCTTGTTTTCTATCCAGAAAATAATGTAAAATATAAATATAATGTAGAAAATCAAATTTTTGGTCAACAAAATGTTTATTTATTTTATTTACTAACTTGACATCTTATTTTTTATCCAAAAAATAGTATAAAATATAAATAAAATCTAGAAAATCAAATATTTGAACAAGAAAATGTTAATTTATTTTATTTACTAACTGGATATCTTCTTCTTCTGGATCTATATATCTATTCAGAAAATAGTATAAAATATAAATATAATCTAGAAAATCAAATTTCTTAACAAGAAAATGTTAATTTATTTTATATACTAACCTGACATCTTGTTTTTTATCCAGAAAATAGTATAAAATATAAATATAATTTAGAAAATCAAATTTTTGAACAAGAAAATGTTGATTTATTTTATATACTAACTTGACATCTTGTTTTCTATCCAGAAAATTGTATAAAATATAAATATAATTTAAAAAATCAAATTTTTTTATCAAGAAAATGTTAATGTATTTTATTTGCTAACTTGACATCTTGTTTTCTATCCAGAAAATAGTATAAAATATAAATATATTCTAGAAAATCAAATTTTTGAACAAGAAAATGTTAATTTATTTTATTTACTGACTTAACATCTTGTTTTCTATTCAGAAAATAGTATCATATATAAATAAAATCTAGAAAATCAAATATTTGAACAAGAAAATGTTAATTTATTTTATTTACTAACTGGATATCTTGTTCTCTATTCAGAAAATAGTATAAAATATAAATATAATCTAAAAAAACAATTTTTTGAACAAGAAAATATTAATTTATTTTATTAACTAACTAGAAATTTTGTTTTCTCTCTTAAAAATAGCAAAATTAAAAATTTACCCACAATAAATGTATTTTTTACCCACACAAAACTTTTTCCTGCAAGACATCCAACAGAATTGGCAACACATCCTCGAACTTGGTCACCATGCAGTTGGCCCTGGGCCCATCTAATTAAGCCAACAGATTGCACACCGACTGAAAAGATAGTTTTCCCGCATTTTCCCACCCAGACACACGTATGCGTAATGAATTACAATTTTTTCGCCGGTCGGCTTCTGGGCTACGTGATTGGCGTCGGGAATTCCTGGCGGCCAATCAATGTACGCTCGTTATTCTCCGAGGACGGTGTTTTTAAGGATTACGAACACGTTTTTTATTACCGACGAGTTTTACTGGCGGAAAATGAAAGTATGGCGGTTTACGGAGGGAATTAATGTCGGTTCCGTTTTCTGTGATTCTATCTGCGATCCATAATGAAGTCGTAACGAATTGCATCGTACGTAAACTTGATTGGCACATAATTAACAGGCCAAGTTTACAGGATGTATTTTAAAAACGCAATTAAAAACTTCGTCCATTTAAAGTTCCGTATCTGTTGGA
Organism: Aethina tumida; assembly: GCF_024364675.1. Lineage (NCBI taxonomy): Eukaryota > Metazoa > Arthropoda > Insecta > Coleoptera > Nitidulidae > Aethina > Aethina tumida. The sequence goes on along the minus strand of NC_065440.1, from coordinate 14,183,256 downwards.
ACAGTTGCACAACTTCGGGTCATAACTTATTTTTCCTGCGGCAAGAAATTCACTTCGTTCCGTTTTTGTTACTGGATCGACTTTTTAGTAAACAACTATTGTTTATATGAAGTTTCCAATGAGCTTGTCTTATTTTCTTTAAAACTCAATCAATATTAACAAAATAAATAAGAGTGTTTCTGCATTTGTTAGGTTTGTTTGTATATTTTTATGTGCATGGGTCAAAAATTCTGTAATCAATGGAGCATAATATACCTTAAGTAAATATTGTATAGTTACGTAAGTCCTGCAGGAATCTGTTACCTTAACCACAGAAAACAAATGGTGGTTTTTAACAAAGTGTAAGTATAATTTTCTAGCAGGAATATTAACAAAATAAACAAGAATGTTCCTATATTTGTCAATTTTTTTTGCTTATTTTGTTTTGTATTGTTTTATGTGCATGTATCAAATTCTGTAATCAATGGAGCATAATATACCTTAAGTAAATAGTGTATAGTTATGTAAATCCTGCAGGAATCTGTTACCTTAACCGCAGAAAACAAACGGTGGTTTTTAATAAAGAATAAGTATAATTTCCTAGCAGGAATATTAGCAAAATAAATAAGAATGTTCCTACATTTGTCAGTTTTTTTTTACTTATTTTGTTTTGTATTGTTTTATGTGCATGGATCAAATTCTGTAATCAATGGAGCATAAAATACCTTAAGTAAATATTGTATAGTTACGTAAGCCCTGCAGGAATCTGTTACCTTAACCACAGAAAACAAATGGTGGTTTTTAATAAAGCGTAAGTATAATTGCCAAGCAGGAATATTAACAGAATAAACAAGAATGTTCCTACATTTGTCAATTTTTTTTACTTATTTTGTTTTGTATTGTTTTATGTGCATGGATCAAATTCTGTAATCAATGGAGCATAATATACCTTAAGTAAATATTGTATAGTTACGTAATTCATGCAGGAATCTGTTACCTTAACCACAGAAAACAAATGGTGGTTTTTAATAAAGCGCAAGTATAATTGCCTAGCAGGAATATTAACAAAATAAACAAGAATGTTCCTACATTTGTCAATTTTTTTTACTTATTTTGTTTTGTATTGTTTTATGTGCATGGATCAAGTTCTGTAATCAATGAAGTACAAGTATTCTTCAGTAAATATGGTTTAGTTACGTAGGTCCTGCAGAAATCTGGTATCTTAACTACAACTAATATAAACATTTTAAATATAAATTACAATTTTTAATAAAAAAACAAATTAAAAATTTTAATTTATAAAATGATTAACACTTCTAAGGGTGTTAAAACTTAATTGCCAACAAAACTACCGTCCCCATTTTATCAAAAATAAAAACAGTAACAGTTTAATGGACAATTTGGACTTATTTAATGAATTCATCCGTTTGAATGGCCTAGCAGGCCGGCGTCACACGTTGCAGGTCCTTTTCCGGACGGAATTTACGAGTCCGATCTGTTTCGACGTGCAATTAATGCCGTCGAATTAATTAAGTATGCGGGGCGCACGTTTCGAGTGGACGTCGTCCGAATTTGGCGTATTGCGGCTAAAAAATCGGATTAGAATCACCCTTTTGCTATTTGTGTGTGTGTGTGTGTGTTTGATGTTGTTGTGTTCAATGACAAATTGCGGTGATTTATGTAAATTTGCATTCGTTCCCGCACCGAGAAAATCACGTTTCATTTCCTCCGGGCCGTTGCGGTGATTGTCGTCAGGGCGGTAATTTATTCAAATTAAGAGAAGAAGGTTAAATTAAATTCAAAACCGTGAACCATCGGGACAAATCGTGCGACTTTTATTCCCGTCGCCGTTCGCGAAAATTGTAAAAGTTAATAACGGCCAACCTTGTCCCAAAGAGACAATTTAATTTAGATACAACCAAAATAACGAGAGTGTTGTTGACGGGTAGAAATGCTTACATTAAATTTCTTATTAAAATTTACAATGCGTATGACATAAAACTTGTGTTAAAAGCATCAATAATTATGAGTGGCTGCAAATTTGTTACGACGACATAAATGTGGCGCCAAACGGGTCCACCCTAATTCTTCTGAATATTTTTATGATATTTCTATTATTGCATAAGAAAATACAAATTTGTTCACTAACATCTTCTACAAAAATAATGCAAAATATAAATTTGTTCTTGAATAAGATGTTTCGAAAAAGAAAATATAAATTTATTTTATCCACTGACTGGAAATCATATATACTTTTAAAAAAATAGTATAAAGTGTGAATTTACTCAATAAAGTCAAAGTGTTAATTATAAAATTTAAATTTATTAAAGAAAATCAATGATTTGAACATGAAAATTCAAATTATTTTGTCCATTATCTGACAATTACGTTATCTTTTAGGAAAATAGTAAAAAGGATAAATTTACTCAATAAAATTTTTAATTATAAAGTAAAAATTTACTTTTTCCACTGAATAGACATCATGACGTCTTTTCCAAAATAGTATAAAATATTAAAAAAAAATCAATGATTTGAACAATAAAATTCAAATTTATGTTATCCACTAACTGGAAATTATATTGTGTTTTAGAAAAATAGTAAAAAGTATTAATTTACTCAATACAATCAAAGTTTTTAATTATAAAATATAAATTTACTTTGTCCACTAAATAGGCATCATGAAGTCTTTCCCAAAAATAGTATAAAATAAAAATTTATTAAAAGAAATCAATGATTGGAACAAGAAAATTCAAATTTACGTTTTCCACTAACTGGGAATTTTAATGTCTTTTAGAAAAATAGTAAAACGTATGAATTTACTCAATAAAATCAAAATTTTTAATTATAAATAATATAAATTAACTAAGCATCATAACGTGTTTGCCAAAAATAATATAAAATATAAATTTACGGGAGAAAATCAATATTTTAAACAAGAAAATTTAAATTTATTTTGTCCTAATTGGAAATTACTATTTTTCTGAAATTGAAAATTATATTCAATTTCAGAAAAATAGTAAAATTTATTCAAAAAAATCAAAAGTTTTTAGATGTAAAATATGTGTTTACTTTGTCCACTAACAGTGCATCATATCGTCTTTTCCAAACATAGTAAAAATACAAATTTATTCAAGAAAATTAATGTTTAGAACAAGAAAGTATCAAATATCTTCTGAGCTTAATTCTGGATGACCCTTTTATATTAATAATGCACTTTTTTTAAGGTTTTAAGTAATTTTGTTTTATATCAATATTTTAAACAAGAAAATTTAAATTTATTTTGTCCTAATTGGAAATTACTATTTTTCTGAAATTGGAAATTATATTCAATTTCAGAAAAATATTAAAATTTATTCAAAAAAATCAAAAGTTTTTAGATGTAAAATATGTGTTTACTTTGTCCACTAACAGTGCATCATATCGTCTTTTCCAAACATAGTAAAAATACAAATTTATTCAAGAAAATTAATGTTTAGAACAAGAAAGTATCAAATATCTTCTGAGCTTAATTCTGGATGACCCTTTTATATTAATAATGCACTTTTTTTAAGGTTTTAAGTAATTTTGTTTTATATCAATATTTTAAACAAGAAAATTTAAATTTATTTTGTCCTAATTGCAAATTACTATTTTTCTGAAATTGGAAATTATATTCAATTTCAGAAAAATATTAAAATTTATTCAAAAAAATCAAAAGTTTTTAGATGTAAAATATGTGTTTACTTTGTCCACTAACAGTGCATCATATCGTCTTTTCCAAACATAGTAAAAATACAAATTTATTCAAGAAAATTAATGTTTAGAACAAGAAAGTATCAAATATCTTCTGAGCTTAATTCTGGATGACCCTTTTATATTAATAATGCACTTTTTTTAAGGTTTTAAGTAATTTTGTTTTATATCAATATTTTAAACAAGAAAATTTAAATTTATTTTGTCCTAATTGGAAATTACTATTTTTCTGAAATTGGAAATTATATTCAATTTCAGAAAAATAGTAAAATTTATTCAAAAAAATCAAAAGTTTTTAGATGTAAAATATGTGTTTACTTTGTCCACTAACAGTGCATCATATCGTCTTTTCCAAACATAGTAAAAATACAAATTTATTCAAGAAAATTAATGTTTAGAACAAGAAAGTATCAAATATCTTCTGAGCTTAATTCTGGGTAACCCTTTTATATTAATAATGCACTTTTTTTAAGGTTTTAAGTAATTTTGTTTTATAGGTTTTTGTAATAATAACTGTTTATTAAAGTGGGTAATTATTATAAAAAGTTTCGAAAAGTTTGTACAATGATATTGTATACAGTTTAATTATTGTAGCATTCATACTTTTCTCTCTCTGCAACATATTGATCCCTCTTTATCTCGATTCAACTATTGATTTCACACGATTCTCCCGATGCTCCCTTAATATCCAACACAAAATAGCACAAAAACAGACACATAAAACCGACGCCATCCGACATATAAACTCCCGAAGTAAACTATGAACGAAACCATCCCCCCGATTCCGCCGTTATCAGCCCCATTTGACCCCCCCGATCCCGTTAACATTTCGCATTGTTCCCGTAATCAGTTATTCCGTGCATACGCCGTCAGGACCTCCAGGTCCTTTATATCAGAACGCACAGTGTCGCCGAAATCCCACGTCGATTTAACCGGCATTCAATGCGTTTTGTTTTGTCCCGTCATAATTGGGAAATGAAAACGGCCAGTTCTGGAACAAAGGCGGCCTTAATTAATGCGCAATTGCTAAAAACCCATCGCGAAAATTTCGCAACGCAAACTGGACACTGAACGCGCCAAATCTGCTCTTTTAACTTTTCCGCTTTAACGGCGTCACGTAAAAACTTAACGGCCATTAATCGGATATTGGTTGTAGGTAGTTGTCGGGCTCGAAACACACGTAAAATGGCCGTTAACCGTTCAAACTGCACGCTCCACTCGCCAATTCCATCTCGCACTCATTACGGGGAGTTTTTCCGCCTTATTGTGTACGTGATTTGCATCTGGAATGGCCGCGTTAACGAACGATGATATTTTAATAACGATCGTCGAGCTTAATAAGAAATTTTAATATTCAAATTCTTGTTCCCTTTATTACGGCTACGACAATTGCTTCTTTTGTGTCCGACGGCTCAATTGAACATTTCCGAGACGGGTCTGGGTTGAAATTGTAAAAGTTATTTCGTAAAAATCGAAATAATCGGGAGAATTAGGTTAGACCTGTTTGGCGCCATTTATAGATATTGGTGCTTTTGTTACAAGTTTTGTGCATGTCGAATTGTGAAATATAATAAGAGGAAATTACACTTCTTGTTAAAATGGAGTTATAATGCGCAGTTAATAAACAAAATTAATTTTGATTTCCAAAAATTTTAAAAGTTGATATGATTTCCAGTTATTGGACAAAATAAATTTATATTTTCTAATTAAAAACTTCGATTTTAAATAATACATTCACACTTCATAATATTTTTTAGAAAGCGATGTGATTCTCAGTTTGTGGACAAAATAATATAACAGTCCTTGAAAATAGTATAATAGTATAATTGATTTTTATCCAATTTAAGTATATCCATCTACATACAGAAAGTGTTGTTGTATGTAGATGTATGTTTTAAGCATATTATCCCCCTTGAAAATACAAACATTGACAGTTTATTAAATTTTCATCCAGTTTAAGCAAATCCATCTAAAATTTGTCATAGTTAAAACTGTAAAACAAAGTAATATAGACAATGTTATTTACAATAAGTGGTCATTAGTATATTTTAAGTAAATTCTACTTATATTATGGTCCTTGAAAATGTAAAATTTACCATCGAGTTTAAGCATATCAATCCAAAATTTGCCACAGCCAAAAGTGTAAAACAAAGTAATACAGACAGTGGACGTCTTTTACCTTACAAGAAGTGGTCATTAATATGTTTTAAGCATATTATAAATATATTGTCGTCCTTGAAAATACAAATTCTCACAGTTTATTAAATTTATCAGCCAGTTTAAGCATATCCATCCAAAATTTGCCACAGCCAAAAGTGTAAAACAAAGTAATACAGACAGTGGACGTCTTTTGCCTTACAAGAAGTGGTCATTAATATGTTCTAAGCATATTATAATTATATTGTCGTCCTTGAAAATACAAATATTGGCAGTTTATAAAATTTACCATCGAGTTTAAGCATATCCATCCAAAATTTGCCACAGCCAAAAGTGTAAAACAAAGTAATACAGACAGTGGACACCTTTTAATTTACAAGAAGTGGTCATTAATATGTTTTAAGCATATTATAATTATATTGTCGTCCTTGAAAATACAAATATTGGCAGTTTTAAAATTTACCATCGAGTTTAAGCATATCTATCCAAAATTTGCCACAGCCAAAAGTGTAAAACAAGGTAATACAGACAGTGGACGTCTTTTACCTTACAAGAAGTGGTCATTAATATGTTTTAAGCATATTATAATTATATTGTCGTCCTTGAAAATACAAATATTGGCAGTTTATAAAATTTACCATCGAGTTTAAGCATATCCATCCAAAATTTGCCACAGCCAAAAGTGTAAAACAAAGTAATACAGACAGTGGACAACTTTTAATTTACAAGAAGTGGTCATTAATATGTTTTAAGCATATTATAATTATATTGTCGTCCTTGAAAATACAAATATTGGCAGTTTTAAAATTTACCATCGAGTTTAAGCATATCTATCCAAAATTTGCCACAGCCAAAAGTGTAAAACAAGGTAATACAGACAGTGGACGTCTTTTACCTTACAAGAAGTGGTCATTAATATGTTTTAAGCATATTATAATTATATTGTCGTCCTTGAAAATACAAATATTGGCAGTTTATAAAATTTACCATCGAGTTTAAGCATATCCATCCAAAATTTGCCACAGCCAAAAGTGTAAAACAAAGTAATACAGACAGTGGACGTCTTTTACCTTACAAGAAGTGGTCATTAATATGTTTTAAGCATATTATAATTAAATTGTCGTCCTTGAAAATACAAATATTGGCAGTTTATAAAATTTACCATCGAGTTTAAGCATATCCATCCAAAATTTGCCACAGCCAAAAGTGTAAAACAAAGTAATACAGACAGTGGACGTCTTTTATCTTACAAGAAGTGGTCATTAATATGTTTTAAGCATATTATAATTATATTGTCGTCCTTGAAAATACAAATATTGGCAGTTTTAAAATTTACCATCGAGTTTAAGCATATCTATCCAAAATTTGCCACAGCCAAAAGTGTAAAACAAAGTAATACAGACAGTGGACGCTTTTTACCTTACAAGATGTGATTATTAATATGTTTTAAGCATATTATAAATATAGTGTCGTCCTTGAAAATACAAATATTGGCAGTTTATAAAATTTACCATCGAGTTTAAGCATATCCATCCAAAATTTGCCACAGCCAAAAGTGTAAAACAAAGTAATACAGACAGTGGACGTCTTTTACCTTACAAGAAGTGGTCATTAATATGTTTTAAGCATATTATAATTATATTGTCGTCCTTGAAAATACAAATATTGGTAGTTTATAAAATTTACCATCGAGTTTAAGCATATCCATCCAAAATTTGCCACAGCCAAAAGTGTAAAACAAAGTAATACAGACAGTGGACGTCTTTTATCTTACAAGAAGTGGTCATTAATATGTTTTAAGCATATTATAATTATATTGTCGTCCTTGAAAATACAAATATTGGCAGTTTTAAAATTTACCATCGAGTTTAAGCATATCTATCCAAAATTTGCCACAGCCAAAAGTGTAAAACAAAGTAATACAGACAGTGGACGCTTTTTACCTTACAAGATGTGATTATTAATATGTTTTAAGCATATTATAAATATAGTGTCGTCCTTGAAAATACAAATATTGGCAGTTTATAAAATTTACCATCGAGTTTAAGCATATCCATCCAAAATTTGCCACAGCCAAAAGTGTAAAACAAAGTAATACAGTGGACGTCTTTTACCTTACAAGAAGTGGTCATTAATATGTTTTAAGCATATTATAATTATATTGTCGTCCTTGAAAATACAAATATTGGCAGTTTATAAAATTTACCATCGAGTTTAAGCATATCCATCCAAAATTTGCCACAGCCAAAAGTGTAAAACAAAGTAATACAGTGGACGTCTTTTACCTTACAAGAAGTGGTCATTAATATGTTTTAAGCATATTATAATTATATTGTCGTTCTTGAAAATACAAATATTGGCAGTTTATAAAATTTACCATCGAGTTTAAGCATATCCATCCAAAATTTGCCACAGCCAAAAGTGTAAAACAAAGTAATACAGACAGTGGACGTCTTTTATCTTACAAGAAGTGGTCATTAATATGTTTTAAGCATATTATAATTATATTGTCGTCCTTGAAAATACAAATATTGGCAGTTTTAAAATTTACCATCGAGTTTAAGCATATCTATCCAAAATTTGCCACAGCCAAAAGTGTAAAACAAAGTAATACAGACAGTGGACGCTTTTTACCTTACAAGATGTGATTATTAGTATGTTTTAAGCATATTATAAATATAGTGTCGTCCTTGAAAATACAAATATTGGCAGTTTATAAAATTTACCATCGAGTTTAAGCATATCCATCCAAAATTTGCCACAGCCAAAAGTGTAAAACAAAGTAATACAGACAGTGGACGTCTTTTGCCTTACAAGAAGTGGTCATTAATATGTTCTAAGCATATTATAATTATATTGTCGTCCTTGAAAATACAAATATTGGCAGTTTATAAAATTTACCATCGAGTTTAAGCATATCCATCCAAAATTTGCCACAGCCAAAAGTGTAAAACAAAGTAATACAGACAGTGGACACCTTTTAATTTACAAGAAGTGGTCATTAATATGTTTTAAGCATATTATAATTATATTGTCGTCCTTGAAAATACAAATATTGGCAGTTTTAAAATTTACCATCGAGTTTAAGCATATCTATCCAAAATTTGCCACAGCCAAAAGTGTAAAACAAGGTAATACAGACAGTGGACGTCTTTTACCTTACAAGAAGTGGTCATTAATATGTTTTAAGCATATTATAATTATATTGTCGTCCTTGAAAATACAAATATTGGCAGTTTATAAAATTTACCATCGAGTTTAAGCATATCCATCCAAAATTTGCCACAGCCAAAAGTGTAAAACAAAGTAATACAGACAGTGGACAACTTTTAATTTACAAGAAGTGGTCATTAATATGTTTTAAGCATATTATAATTATATTGTCGTCCTTGAAAATACAAATATTGGCAGTTTTAAAATTTACCATCGAGTTTAAGCATATCTATCCAAAATTTGCCACAGCCAAAAGTGTAAAACAAGGTAATACAGACAGTGGACGTCTTTTACCTTACAAGAAGTGGTCATTAATATGTTTTAAGCATATTATAATTATATTGTCGTCCTTGAAAATACAAATATTGGCAGTTTATAAAATTTACCATCGAGTTTAAGCATATCCATCCAAAATTTGCCACAGCCAAAAGTGTAAAACAAAGTAATACAGACAGTGGACGTCTTTTACCTTACAAGAAGTGGTCATTAATATGTTTTAAGCATATTATAATTAAATTGTCGTCCTTGAAAATACAAATATTGGCAGTTTATAAAATTTACCATCGAGTTTAAGCATATCCATCCAAAATTTGCCACAGCCAAAAGTGTAAAACAAAGTAATACAGACAGTGGACGTCTTTTATCTTACAAGAAGTGGTCATTAATATGTTTTAAGCATATTATAATTATATTGTCGTCCTTGAAAATACAAATATTGGCAGTTTTAAAATTTACCATCGAGTTTAAGCATATCTATCCAAAATTTGCCACAGCCAAAAGTGTAAAACAAAGTAATACAGACAGTGGACGCTTTTTACCTTACAAGATGTGATTATTAATATGTTTTAAGCATATTATAAATATAGTGTCGTCCTTGAAAATACAAATATTGGCAGTTTATAAAATTTACCATCGAGTTTAAGCATATCCATCCAAAATTTGCCACAGCCAAAAGTGTAAAACAAAGTAATACAGACAGTGGACGTCTTTTACCTTACAAGAAGTGGTCATTAATATGTTTTAAGCATATTATAATTATATTGTCGTCCTTGAAAATACAAATATTGGTAGTTTATAAAATTTACCATCGAGTTTAAGCATATCCATCCAAAATTTGCCACAGCCAAAAGTGTAAAACAAAGTAATACAGACAGTGGACGTCTTTTATCTTACAAGAAGTGGTCATTAATATGTTTTAAGCATATTATAATTATATTGTCGTCCTTGAAAATACAAATATTGGCAGTTTTAAAATTTACCATCGAGTTTAAGCATATCTATCCAAAATTTGCCACAGCCAAAAGTGTAAAACAAAGTAATACAGACAGTGGACGCTTTTTACCTTACAAGATGTGATTATTAATATGTTTTAAGCATATTATAAATATAGTGTCGTCCTTGAAAATACAAATATTGGCAGTTTATAAAATTTACCATCGAGTTTAAGCATATCCATCCAAAATTTGCCACAGCCAAAAGTGTAAAACAAAGTAATACAGTGGACGTCTTTTACCTTACAAGAAGTGGTCATTAATATGTTTTAAGCATATTATAATTATATTGTCGTCCTTGAAAATACAAATATTGGCAGTTTATAAAATTTACCATCGAGTTTAAGCATATCCATCCAAAATTTGCCACAGCCAAAAGTGTAAAACAAAGTAATACAGTGGACGTCTTTTACCTTACAAGAAGTGGTCATTAATATGTTTTAAGCATATTATAATTATATTGTCGTTCTTGAAAATACAAATATTGGCAGTTTATAAAATTTACCATCGAGTTTAAGCATATCCATCCAAAATTTGCCACAGCCAAAAGTGTAAAACAAAGTAATACAGACAGTGGACGTCTTTTATCTTACAAGAAGTGGTCATTAATATGTTTTAAGCATATTATAATTATATTGTCGTCCTTGAAAATACAAATATTGGCAGTTTTAAAATTTACCATCGAGTTTAAGCATATCTATCCAAAATTTGCCACAGCCAAAAGTGTAAAACAAAGTAATACAGACAGTGGACGCTTTTTACCTTACAAGATGTGATTATTAGTATGTTTTAAGCATATTATAAATATAGTGTCGTCCTTGAAAATACAAATATTGGCAGTTTATAAAATTTACCATCGAGTTTAAGCATATCCATCCAAAATTTGCCACAGCCAAAAGTGTAAAACAAAGTAATACAGACAGTGGACGTCTTTTGCCTTACAAGAAGTGGTCATTAATATGTTCTAAGCATATTATAATTATATTGTCGTCCTTGAAAATACAAATATTGGCAGTTTATAAAATTTACCATCGAGTTTAAGCATATCCATCCAAAATTTGCCACAGCCAAAAGTGTAAAACAAAGTAATACAGACAGTGGACACCTTTTAATTTACAAGAAGTGGTCATTAATATGTTTTAAGCATATTATAATTATATTGTCGTCCTTGAAAATACAAATATTGGCAGTTTTAAAATTTACCATCGAGTTTAAGCATATCTATCCAAAATTTGCCACAGCCAAAAGTGTAAAACAAGGTAATACAGACAGTGGACGTCTTTTACCTTACAAGAAGTGGTCATTAATATGTTTTAAGCATATTATAATTATATTGTCGTCCTTGAAAATACAAATATTGGCAGTTTATAAAATTTACCATCGAGTTTAAGCATATCCATCCAAAATTTGCCACAGCCAAAAGTGTAAAACAAAGTAATACAGACAGTGGACACCTTTTAATTTACAAGAAGTGGTCATTAATATGTTTTAAGCATATTATAATTATATTGTCGTCCTTGAAAATACAAATATTGGCAGTTTTAAAATTTACCATCGAGTTTAAGCATATCTATCCAAAATTTGCCACAGCCAAAAGTGTAAAACAAAGTAATACAGACAGTGGACGCTTTTTACCTTACAAGATGTGATTATTAGTATGTTTTAAGCATATTATAAATATAGTGTCGTCCTTGAAAATACAAATATTGGCAGTTTATAAAATTTACCATCGAGTTTAAGCATATCCATCCAAAATTTGCCACAGCCAAAAGTGTAAAACAAAGTAATACAGACAGTGGACGTCTTTTACCTTACAAGAAGTGGTCATTAATATGTTTTAAGCATATTATAATTATATTGTCGTCCTTGAAAATACAAATATTGGCAGTTTATAAAATTTACCATCGCGTTTAAGCATATCCATCCAAAATTTGCCACAGCCAAAAGTGTAAAACAAAGTAATACAGACAGTGGACGTCTTTTATCTTACAAGAAGTGGTCATTAATATGTTTTAAGCATATTATAATTATATTGTCGTCCTTGAAAATACAAATATTGGCAGTTTATAAAATTTACCATCGCGTTTAAGCATATCCATCCAAAATTTGCCACAGCCAAAAGTGTAAAACAAAGTAATACAGACAGTGGACGTCTTTTACCTTACAAGAAGTGGTCATTAATATGTTTTAAGCATATTATAATTATATTGTCGTCCTTGAAAATACAAATATTGGCAGTTTATAAAATTTACCATCGCGTTTAAGCATATCCATCCAAAATTTGCCACAGCCAAAAGTGTAAAACAAAGTAATACAGACAGTGCACGCTTTTTACCTTACAAGATGTGATTATTAATATGTTTTAAGCATATTATAAATATAGTGTCGTCCTTGAAAATACAAATATTGGCAGTTTATAAAATTTACCATCGAGTTTAAGCATATCCATCCAAAATTTGCCACAGCCAAAAGTGTAAAACAAAGTAATACAGTGGACGTCTTTTACCTTACAAGAAGTGGTCATTAATATGTTTTAAGCATATTATAATTATATTGTCGTCCTTGAAAATACAAATATTGGCAGTTTATAAAATTTACCATCGAGTTTAAGCATATCCATCCAAAATTTGCCACAGCTAAAAGTGTAAAACAAAGTAATGCAGACAGTGGACGTCTTTTGCCTTACAAGAAGTGGTCATTAATATGTTCTAAGCATATTATAATTATATTGTCGTCCTTGAAAATACAAATATTGGCAGCTTATTAAATTTACCATCGAGTTTAAGCATATCCATCCAAAATTTGCCACAGCCAAAAGTGTAAAACAAAGTAATACAGACAGTGGACGTATTTTACCTTACAAGAAGTGGTCATTAATATGTTTTAAGCATATTATAATTATATTGTCGTCCTTGAAAATACAAATATTGGCAGTTTATAAAATTTACCATCGAGTTTAAGCATATCCATCCAAAATTTGCCACAGCCAAAAGTGTAAAACAAAGTAATACAGACAGTGGACACCTTTTAATTTACAAGAAGTGGTCATTAGCATGATTTAAGCATATTATAAGTATATTATCGTCCTTGAAAATGCAAATATTGACAGTTTATTAAATTTATCATCCAGTTTCAGCATATCCATCTTAAATTTGCTACAGCCAAAAGTGTAAAACAAGGTAATACAGACAGTGGACGTCTTTTATCTTACAAGAAGTGGTCATTAATATGTTTTAAGCATATTATAATTATATTGTCGTTCTTGAAAATACAAATATTGGCAGTTTATAAAATTTACCATCGAGTTTAAGCATATCCATCCAAAATTTGCCACAGCCAAAAGTGTAAAACAAAGTAATACAGACAGTGGACGTCTTTTATCTTACAAGAAGTGGTCATTAATATGTTTTAAGCATATTATAATTATATTGTCGTCCTTGAAAATACAAATATTGGCAGTTTTAAAATTTACCATCGAGTTTAAGCATATCTATCCAAAATTTGCCACAGCCAAAAGTGTAAAACAAAGTAATACAGACAGTGGACGCTTTTTACCTTACAAGATGTGATTATTAATATGTTTTAAGCATATTAAAAATATAGTGTCGTCCTTGAAAATACAAATATTGGCAGTTTATAAAATTTACCATCGAGTTTAAGCATATCCATCCAAAATTTGCCACAGCCAAAAGTGTAAAACAAAGTAATACAGTGGACGTCTTTTACCTTACAAGAAGTGGTCATTAATATGTTTTAAGCATATTATAATTATATTGTCGTCCTTGAAAATACAAATATTGGCAGTTTATAAAATTTACCATCGAGTTTAAGCATATCCATCCAAAATTTGCCACAGCTAAAAGTGTAAAACAAAGTAATGCAGACAGTGGACGTCTTTTGCCTTACAAGAAGTGGTCATTAATATGTTCTAAGCATATTATAATTATATTGTCGTCCTTGAAAATACAAATATTGGCAGCTTATTAAATTTACCATCGAGTTTAAGCATATCCATCCAAAATTTGCCACAGCCAAAAGTGTAAAACAAAGTAATACAGACAGTGGACGTATTTTACCTTACAAGAAGTGGTCATTAATATGTTTTAAGCATATTATAATTATATTGTCGTCCTTGAAAATACAAATATTGGCAGTTTATAAAATTTACCATCGAGTTTAAGCATATCCATCCAAAATTTGCCACAGCCAAAAGTGTAAAACAAAGTAATACAGACAGTGCACACCTTTTAATTTACAAGAAGTGGTCATTAGCATGATTTAAGCATATTATAAGTATATTATCGTCCTTGAAAATGCAAATATTGACAGTTTATTAAATTTATCATCCAGTTTCAGCATATCCATCTTAAATTTGCTACAGCCAAAAGTGTAAAACAAGGTAATACAGACAGTGGACGTCTTTTATCTTACAAGAAGTGGTCATTAATATGTTTTAAGCATATTATAATTATATTGTCGTCCTTGAAAATACAAATATTGGCAGTTTATAAAATTTACCATCGAGTTTAAGCATATCTATCCAAAATTTGCCGCAGCCAAAAGTGTAAAACAAGGTAATACAGACAGTGGACGTCTTTTACCTTACAAGATGTGATTATTAATATGTTTTAAGCATATTATAAATATAGTGTCGTCCTTGAAAATACAAATATTGGCAGTTTATAAAATTTACCATCGAGTTTAAGCATGTCCATCCAAAATTTGCCACAGCCAAAAGTGTAAAACAAAGTAATACAGACAGTGGACGCCTTTTACCTTACAAGATGTGATTATTAATATGTTTTAAGCATATTATAATTATATTGTCGTCCTTGAAAATACAAATATTGGCAGTTTATAAAATTTACCATCGAGTTTAAGCATATCCATCCAAAATTTGCCACAGCCAAAAGTGTAAAACAAAGTAATACAGACAGTGCACACCTTTTAATTTACAAGAAGTGGTCATTAGCATGATTTAAGCATATTATAAGTATATTATCGTCCTTGAAAATGCAAATATTGACAGTTTATTAAATTTATCATCCAGTTTCAGCATATCCATCTTAAATTTGCTACAGCCAAAAGTGTAAAACAAGGTAATACAGACAGTGGACGTCTTTTATCTTACAAGAAGTGGTCATTAATATGTTTTAAGCATATTATAATTATATTGTCGTCCTTGAAAATACAAATATTGGCAGTTTATAAAATTTACCATCGAGTTTAAGCATATCTATCCAAAATTTGCCGCAGCCAAAAGTGTAAAACAAGGTAATACAGACAGTGGACGTCTTTTACCTTACAAGATGTGATTATTAATATGTTTTAAGCATATTATAAATATAGTGTCGTCCTTGAAAATACAAATATTGGCAGTTTATAAAATTTACCATCGAGTTTAAGCATATCCATCCAAAATTTGCCACAGCCAAAAGTGTAAAACAAAGTAATACAGACAGTGGACGCCTTTTACCTTACAAGATGTGATTATTAATATGTTTTAAGCATATTATAATTATATTGTCGTCCTTGAAAATACAAATATTGGCAGTTTATAAAATTTACCATCGAGTTTAAGCATATCCATCCAAAATTTGCCACAGCCAAAAGTGTAAAACAAGGTAATACAGACAGTGGACGTCTTTTACCTTACAAGAAGTGGTCATTAATATGTTTTAAGCATATTATAATTATATTGTCGTCCTTGAAAATACAAATATTGGCAGTTTATAAAATTTACCATCGAGTTTAAGCATATCCATCCAAAATTTGCCACAGCCAAAAGTGTAAAACAAAGTAATACAGACAGTGGACGTCTTTTACCTTACAAGAAGTGGTCATTAATATGTTTTAAGCATATTATAATTATATTGTCGTCCTTGAAAATACAAATATTGGCAGTTTATAAAATTTACCATCGAGTTTAAACATATCCATCCAAAATTTGCCACAGCCAAAAGTGTAAAACAAAGTAATACAGACAGTGGACGTCTTTTACCTTACAAGAAGTGGTCATTAATATGTTTTAAGCATATTATAATTATATTGTCGTCCTTGAAAATACAAATATTGGCAGTTTATAAAATTTACCATGAGTTTAAGCATATCCATCCAAAATTTGCCACAGCCAAAAGTGTAAAACAAAGTAATACAGACAGTGGACGTCTTTTGCCTTACAAGAAGTGGTCATTAATATGTTTTAAGCATATTATAATTATATTGTCGTCCTTGAAAATACAAATATTGGCATTTTATAAAATTTACCATCGAGTTTAAGCATATCCATCCAAAATTTGCCACAGCCAAAAGTGTAAAACAAAGTAATACAGAAAGTGGGCGTCTTTTATCTTACAAGAAATGGTCATTAATATGTTTTAAGCATATTATTATTATATTGTCGTCCTTGAAAATACAAATATTGGCATTTTATAAAATTTACCATCGAGTTTAAGCATATCCATCCAAAATTTGCCACAGCCAAAAGTGTAAAACAAAGTAATACAGAAAGTGGGCGTCTTTTATCTTACAAGAAATGGTCATTAATATGTTTTAAGCATATTATAATTATATTGTCGTCCTTGAAAATACAAATATTGGCATTTTATAAAATTTACCATCGAGTTTAAGCATATCCATCCAAAATTTGCCACAGCCAAAAGTGTAAAACAAAGTAATACAGAAAGTGGGCGTCTTTTATCTTACAAGAAATGGTCATTAATATGTTTTAAGCATATTATAATTATATTGTCGTCCTTGAAAATACAAATATTGGCAGTTTATTAAATTTACCATCCAGTTTAAGCATATCGATCCAAAATTTGCCCCAGCCAAAAGTGTAAATACAGACTGTGAATGCCTTTTAATTTAAAAGAAGTGATATTAGTATGTTTTAAGCATATTATAAATATATTATAGTCTTTGAAAATATAAACATTGACAGTTTATTTAATTAACATTATTATTATAATGCATTTACATCATCCCTTAACAATTTATAGTCGTAAAATATACAACAAAAATGTATACAGCAAAAACACCCCAATTTAAACAAAACCACAGACGCAAAGGACGCATCAGTACGTTTTAACTAGTCGTTTTTGTTTCCACCATATTAAATTCTTTTCACGTGGACCGAGACGCTTAATCGTAGATCACTTTCCCGTTGTCTGTTCCCGCATGTTGCCACCCCTTAATCGTGATTTATTGTGCGAGTTTCTCCTCTCTTATTCCGTGTGTTAACTCGTGAAAGCGCCCATTTTGTACCTGGCTATCTTTAAATATGTACCTTTTCGCTACGACGATTTATCTCACCTCCCAATCCGTGATCTTATGTGGGTGGTGTCACAACTTTGATACAATAACGTGAAACTGCTGAAGTTCCCCGACTGGGAGTTCATCAACATCACGCATAATCCAGCTCTAATTAAAACCGAGGCACAAAAAATAGTTTTTTCTTCGCCGACAACACACGCTCGGGGTAAATAATTCACGAGACTTTTTTGTACGTGTATTCATCAACCCCACGTCGAAGGTAAATACTCGGTTTATTTTTAGTCTCCGCGGAGATCGGGCCACAAAAGCGGCGCAAATATTAATTAAAACTTAAAAACGTCCCTCTCCCTCTTTGAAGGAATTGAAAAACTTGTAATTATCCATGTTGGTGCTTGTCTCTTGAGCCGAACACACGTTCCTCCATTATTTCGGAACAACGCAACTTGTTCCGGGCCACGAGTCCGGTCGCATTAGGCCTAATTATACGAGAAATTCAAAGTCCCCCTAATCCGGAACGGAGGATTTGCCGGAACTTTTATCCATTTATCACCGGCGGAATGGCGAGTATTAAAAAATTTGGCGAGGGATGGTTAGATAAGAGTGGGACAATTTGATTAAAGACCTCGCGTCGATCGATTCGCCACGTTCCGCGTCTGGAAGACAAGGGCTTTGTGTCTTTGCGGGGATATCCCTCTCTCCGGCTCTCGCAAACCCCCCACCGCACCCCCGGCTTTAAAGCATTTTTGTGTTATGTTGCGTTATTATACGGGTTGTGGCATTTTTATTTGAGGGGATTGGGAAACCACTTCGCACTTTAGTCTGTTTTATTTAAAGTGATCCGTCAATGCTGAACATTTTTAATAATCTATGTGGTAATTGCAGTTCCAACTTCTTGAACTTTGAAGTGTTGTTGGTCGACGGTCGAGTTATATGAGTGCTTTGACGGCTTTGAAAGTTTGTGCAGTGTTTCAAAGAGCGACTGCGATATATCTAGTTGTGCTTTGATTTTTAGTTGAACTCTCTGTGTTTAACTTTATGAACAGTGAATTGTTAACTGGCACATCCGCCATAATTTTAAATGTTTTACTACTCTACTGTGCACATTAAATTGTCAAACTAAATGGAAACTTTACAATCAAAATGTACATCTGACTCATTTAAAGATAATTTAGCATAATAATTAAAGTAAATGAAATGTAATACTACTATATTACAAAAGGATTTAAAAGGGTTTGGACAAAGGAAGACTTAATAAATTATAATGATTATAATAAAATTGATAAAATATATTCAAAATTAATTAAAACTGTATTAAGGTCAGTAAAATGGCCTCAAGGACTTTCATACATCTTCAGGATAAGTAAAATAGCTTTGAGGAGAATAAAATGGGATTAAGATTAATCAAATACCAAATGTATGATCAGTAAAACGACTTCAAAGTCATTAAAATATATTCAAGATCGATTAAAATAGCATAAAGATCATTAAAATATCTCCATGATCAGTAAAATGTTCTTTCAAATATCTTCAAGATCAGTAGAAACGTCAAAGAAATGGTGTCCATGTTATTAAAATATCTGCAAGATCATTAAAATATATTCAAGATCAATTAAAAAGGTATCAAGATCATTAAAATATTTTCAGGATTAGTAAAATTGAGTCAATTTTATTGAAGCACTTTTAAGAACAGTAAAATACCTTTAAGATTAATAACTCTGTATAAAGATCATTAAAATAACAACAACATCAGTAACACAACCTTCAAAGTTACTAAAATGGCATCAAGATCATTAAAATATCCTCATGATCAGTAAAATGGCGTCAGGTCAAATATCTTCAAGATAAGTAGGAACGTTTTGAGATCAACGAAATGATGTTTATATTATTAAAATATCTGCAAGATCATTAAAATATATTCAAGATCAATTTAAAAGGTATCAAGATCATTAAAATATTTTCAGGATTAGTAAAATTGAGTCAGTTTCATAGAAGTACTTTCAAGATCAGTATGATTAATAACTCTGAATAAATATCATTATAATAACAACAAAATCAGTAATACAACCTTCAAAGTTACTAAAAGGTGATCAAGATCTTTAAAATATCCTCATGATCAGTAAAATGACGTCAGGTTTTTCAAATGTCTTCAAGATAAGTAGGAACGTTTTGAGATCAACGAAATGGTGTTTATATTATTAAAATATCTGCAAGATCATTAAAATATATTCAGGATCAATTAAAAAGGTATCAAGATCATTAAAATATCTCCATGATCAGTAAAATGGCTTTAGGCACTTCACATATCTTCAAGATAAGTAGAAACGTTTTTAGGTCAATGAAATGGTGTCCATATTACAGAAATATCTGCAAGATCATTAATATATATTCAAGATCATTGAAATATTTTCCGAATTAGTAAAATTAAGTCAGTTTCATTGAAGTACATTCAAAATCAGTAAAATAGCTCTAAAATTCATAAAATTGTGTCAAGATCAAAGATTAAAGTTTATTCAAAATCGCTTAAATTGGAATCAAGATCATTAAAATACTATTATCACTAAAATATCTTCAAGATCAGATAAATGACATAGAAGTCATGAAACAACTTCAAAATCAAAAAAATTGTTTAAAGATTTAAGGCTCTTCGACTCAAACTGACGTATCCACCATAATTAAACCAATAAATCAATTTTGTACAAAACCCTAAAAACACCCATAGATCTAATCACTAAAACAAGTTTATCAGCCAACACAAAACCGGCTGCTTATCTCATCCACCGCCCCTAAAACGAAGTTAAACTTCGCCATCGCAACTAATTTATTCAGCCGAATTCGTCCGCACCGTTTTGACTCTAGACGGTGAAATTAGCAAAACTGTGGCGAAACAAACTTCAGGCGATTGCTATCATCGACCTGCAACGTGCAATTGTAGTCACCGTATCTCCGCCTTGTATTGTTCTAAATTTAGCACCGTTTCGTGTGTTGTGCCTTCAGTCCGCACAATCCCGGATTGTCCGGGCGACGATTTCACAAATTGTTCTGTTTGCATTGTCGCACGTTCGCACTGGACAATCGGACGCGTCCGCTAAGCGTTTGATTACAATTATCGGTTTACATCATTAGCATCACTGGACCCGATGACGGTGTTAATGTCTGCGGTTAATTACCATTAAACATCAGTGGCGCAGATTAATTAAGCCCCGTTTTTTTGCGACGACAAAAGCAGAACGATTTTTCTTTGGCATGTAGTTAATAAAGTTTGGTTCCGCTGACACTGGTGATGACGTTCCCGTTCATCGGACGATCGCAAGCCTTACGATTGGATGGGTTAATGAAGTCGATCAGTCAACTTGATGGATTGATTTCTTTTGTGTGTTGACGTCTAAAAATTTTAGCAGTTAAATATACAAATAATCTAATAATGGTCATTATCCTGCGGCCATATTTTGTAGCCCTGCGACGTTTACAACGCCGGGACAGACAATCCCATAAAGTTTTATAGTTATGTGCAATAGTAGTGAGGCATTTCGCTGATGATCGGACGTATTTTGTGGCAGTTTAATCGCGGGAATCCGTCATTAATATACGAATGGATGTTGGCAAAAACTGGCGACTGTAATCCTTGATAATTAAGGATAGGATTTGTGCAAAAAGCCACCACAAATGAATTGGAAGCTTTTGTCAATTCATTATGGATTTGATGGGCTTTATTCTTTGTGGATTATCAATGGAATAAAGTGTGAACTAGCTCAGTAAGAAATAAAATGCTTTTCAGGATTTATATAAAGGAGTATATGAAGCATGATTCTAACGACGACGTTTTATTGATTAAAGCTAATCTTGAGGTTATTTTTATTATCTATTGATTTCAGAGACATCCTACTGATCCTGAAGATGTTTTAATAACAACCATTTTATTATTTTAAAAATTCTTTTACTGATCATTTCAATGATCACCTTTTTATTGATCTTAAAACTATCGTGTTTCAAGTTTCAAGTTTATATTAAAATATCTAATCAACTCTTAAATAGCTTCTTTCAAATCAGTTTAGAGACTCAAAATTTTAAAATAAAACCATAAAAATATGGAGTTGTTTCTAATTTAAAATATGTATGCTTAAATTTTATTTTTTCGATTACCAATTTTAATTTTGATTTTTAATTTTGCCAATAACCGGAACGAAATTAATTACACAACTTTTTTAATTATAGGAAAATTGTGGAATTCGTTATTAAAAATTTGTTGCTGGCCATACACAAATATAATATATTACATAAATATGACCCAGTTATATAACCTTGAAAATTAAATATTTGCATAGCGGATTTATTAATTAATTTATATTCCATTGATCACTTTTGACACGTTAATAAATAAAAAATACTAACACACTCAATGAACAGGCCGTGATATTGACAATAAAACATCCTAATGAAATACAAACATCGTAAAAACTTCAGATCGGAAAATATATAGAAAATCGATGGTTAATAATTTCTGGCGCAGTCAGTTGATTAAACACCGAACCAACAAGATAAATTTAATGGCCTCTAATATTAGAACGGGTTACAAATTAAGAAACTGCAAGAGATTGTTGTCTTAACTCAACTTTAAACAAGAAAAGGGATGAAGACAAAGGAAAAGTGTTTTAATAACCCACAAGAGACCACTTAATAAATAATTTTAATTATATTTGCTCCAACTGTATCGTAAATTTAATTAAAACAATATGTTGATGATTTATTTGAGGATGAATATTTTTTAATAGAAAAACTTTTATTATAAATTCCACTATACTTACATTTTTATTTAAATTAACATTACTTACTTAAAAATTAAGTACTTTACTATTTCTTAAATTTAAATATGATGATTTACTTCATGATAAACATTTTTAAATAGAGAAGCACCATACTTATGTATAAATTTAGTTTTCTTACAATTTTAATAATATCGATATCCACTGTATCCCAAATTTTATAAAAAATATTATGATGATTTATTTGATGATGAACATTTTTTAATAGAAAAACGTCAGACTTGTGTATCAACCCAGCTTTTTAATAATTTTAATTATAAATTCCATTTTTCTTCATTTTTTATTTAAATTAACATTATTATTGTTGATTCCTTTTAAAAAACCATTTTTGACAAATGTTGAAAGTACTTTTACTATTTCCTAATTGAATTTAATTGAAAAATATGATGATTTACTTAACGCTAAATATCTTTTAAACAGAGAAACACCATACTTATGTATAAATTTAATTTTCTTACAATTTTAATAACATTGTTTTGTAAAAAATATTTTGATAACTTATTTGATGATGAACATTTTTTAATAGAAATACATCAGACTTATGGTATCAACCCAGTTTTCTAATAATTTTAATTATTTAATTCCATTTTTCTTCATTTTCTATTTAAATTAACATTATTATTGTTGATTTCTTTTTAAAAAACCATTTTTGACAAATGTTAAAGTACTTTTACTATTTCCTAAATTTAAATGAAAAATATGATGATTTACTTGATGATAAACATTTTTAAATAGAGAAGCACCATACTTATGTATAAATTTAGTTTTCTTACAATTTTAATAATATCGACATCCACTGTATACCAAATTTTATAAAAATATATTATATGATATATAATTATAATATAATATTATGATGATTTATTTAATGATGAACATTTTTTAATAGAAAAACGTCACACTTGTATATTAATCCAGTTTTCTAATAACTTTAATTATAAATTCCATTTCTTTTTTCCTTTTTTATTTAAATTAACATTATTATTATTATTATTGATTTATTTTATAAAAATCAATTTTGGCGAATGTTGAAAGAACTTTTACTATTTCCTTAATTTAAATAAAAAATATGATGATTTACTTGATGATAAACATTTTTAAATAGAGAAGCACCATACTTATGTATAAATTTAGTTTTCTTACAATTTTAATAATATCCATATCCACTGTATCCCAAATTTTATAAAAAAATATTATGATTTATTTGCTGATGAACATTTTTTAATAGAAAAATGTCAGACTTCTATATCCACCCAGATTTCTAATAATTTTAATTATAAATTCCATTTTTCTTCCTTTTTTATTTAAATTAACATTATTATTGTTGATTTCTTTTACAAAAACAATTTTTGTCAAATGTTGAAAGTACTGTTACTATTTCTTAAATTTAAAGAAATATATATGATGATTTACTTGATGATAAACATTTTTAAATAGGAAAACACACCCATTAAATAAGTAAATATTATGTAAATCAGGCTGTACAAAAAATATTTATTCATAAACTTATTCTCAATCCATTTATTTTTCTTAAATAAATAATATTGTTGTCTTAAAGAAATCATTATGTCGAATATCCAAACCATTATTATTTTTTCCTAAAATAAGGTTAAAATGCATACATCAAATTGTAGCTTCGCATCCACCATAATTTTAAAAGTTTCCTGTTAATAAATGTTTGGTATTTAATAAAATACGAGGACGTTAAAACACACATTCCTGAAACTTTCTGTATTTAACGCCTCACAATTAAATTCCTCTCTAGTCGTTTGATGAAAAATCTTTTATTATATTTTGTCCTATATCTATAATTCCTCTTTAATTTTTAATTAAGCATTGAATATTTAGCTTCGTGGTAAACATTCTTAAAGCAAGAGACATGAAACTTATACATTAAACCAGTTTTCTAATAATTCTTAAATACAATTCTAATTAAACTTCGTTGTTTGATTTAAATTATTATTAACTTCTTTTGCAAGTATGTCTCTTTGATAGATATTTTGTAATTAAAATTTAAAAATCCTCAAATTAATTTCAATACAAAGTTTCTGTAAGTAAATGTTTAGTGTTTGTGACTGTAAAATATTTAATAAAACGCGAGGACGATAAAGTTATTAATATAACACACATCCCCCTGATGCAGGGCAATAAAACTCGATAATGGAATACAAACATCGTAAAAACATCCTAGCTGAGAATATACGGATAATCGATGGTTATAATTTCTCGCACGCCGTGTTCATTAAACGCGATACCAGCAAGATAAACTTAACAGCTTCACTGTTAAAGCCCTTATTTATTAAGGATAGCGAAGAGTTGGAGTGTGCTGATAAAGTTCCCTTCGTGCCATCAAAAAAGAGACAGGAGAAAAAAAGCCTCGTGTCGCGTCGTGTCGATAATAAAAAGCCGGTGCTAACAAGTAACCGAAACTGATTACACCGCCGATCCGGATTCGGGTCACGGTTTTTTTCGTCCGAAAGAAATTACACGTCCCGATCGTCCCCAATAAATCTCCCTCGCCGGCTTCGGCACAACTTTCGACGTCTCAATCCGACGGCCCCATCATCCTTGGATTGATTCCGAAGTGCACGAACACGGATTTCCTATTAGCATGATTAAGCAAAACGTAACGGAACAGGTCCCGACATCGGAATCAATAGCTGCCGCGGTGGGTAAACATGGCTGCATCATCACTGCCGTTTTGTTTCCGCAACAAGTCGAGGATCGATGGCTATTCAAAACATTTCTGGCACCCGCCATGATTTATTTCGGCTATCTGATATCTAATGATTCGTGGGGAGGGGTTAGTTGGCAACGGGTGCCCCATTAAAAGCATATTTGCAGAGCAACAGTCGCATTCCTCAATCCGTGACTTGTTGCTCCGACCGCATAATGGTCCTGGGAACATGCGAAACTATCGAGCACCCTTCAAAGGGGAGGCAAAAAATCAAAGCGTGTAGAACAAAGGGGTGGTATGAATGCATGTCTGCAGTTGAAGGTATCGATTTGCTGTCCGATACGTTCGTGTTTAATAAATGCTAATAGGAGAACGTTGCTGTGCTCTTTCATTTCCTGGACCAAAAAGTAAAAACTGAGAATCGAGTTTAAATTGTGGTGTTTCGTTCGCATTGTAGAGATTTATTGGTGATTGGAGGCGAGTTATCTCTTTTATCTTTTAAAAACCGTGATCTGATTCTAATATGTGCCTTAGTGGGTTGTTAACATACATTTCCTTTGTTCTCATCCTTTACCTCGTTTAACGTGGAGCTTTGCCAACAATATCACTTGAAGTTTTTAATTTGTAACCTTCGTAACCTATATCCTATAGAGTTGGTAAACATGATTAAAATTATCAGAATTTATCAAATTTCACTATTTAAAAACATTTATCATCAAATAAATCATCCTCAAATTTTTCAACATTCGTCAAAAATTGTTTTTCTAAAAGACATGAACAATAATAATGTTAATTTAAATAAAAAAGGAAGTAAAGTGGAATTTAAAATTAAAATTATTAGAAAACTCGGTTGATTCACAAATTTCACGTTTTCCTATTAATATTCATCATCAAATAAATCATCATATTTTTTAATTAAATTTGAGATACTATTCACACTATTTGTTTTAAAATTCGTCTATTTTTAATTGTTTATATTCGAGATATATTTATTTTCTTAGGAATATTAATAATTTAAATTAAAATGAAAATAAAAAATGGGTGGATGGAGGGTAAATTAAGTTTTTGTACAAATATTTTATGTACAAATTATTCAGTTTGTTTTTTTTTATATATTTTATATTATTTTTTATAAAATTTGTCTATTTTTAATGTCAATAATCATACAAAAATAAAGGCATCAGATTTTATGTGACCTTTTTGTTAATGTTTCCCATACATGTCAAATAATAGTAGTTCAACTTTAAATAAAATGTCTTTGAAAAAGATATTAACAATATTAATAATTTAAATTAAAAAGAAAATAAAAAATGGGTAGATGGAGGGTAAATTAAGTTTTTGTACAAATATTTTATATACAAATTATACAGTTTGTTTTTTTATATATTTTATACTATTTTTTATAAAATTTGTCTGTTTTTAATTGTTTGTATTCGAGATATATTTATTTTCTCAGGAATATTGTCCCCAATAATCATATAAAAATAAAGGCGTCAGATTTTATGTGACCTTTTTGTTAATGTTTCCCATACAAGTCAAATAATAGTAGTTCAACTTCAAATAAAATGTCTTTGCAAAAGATATTAACAATATTAATAATTTAAATTAAAATAAAAATAAAAAATGGGTGGATGGAGGTTAAATTAAGTTTTTGTACAAATATTTTATATACAAATTATACAGTTTGTTTTTTTTTTTATATATTTTATACTATTTTTTATAAAATTTGTCGGTTTTTAATTGTTTGTATTCGAGATATATTTATTTTCTCAGGAATATTGTGCCCAATAATCATACAAAAATAAAGGCATCAGATTTTATGTGACCTTTTTGTTAATGTTTCCCATACAAGTCAAATAATAGTAGTTCAACTTCAAATAAAATGTCTTTGCAAAAGATATTAACAATATTAATAATTTAAATTAAAATAAAAATAAAAAATGGGTGGATGGAGGTTAAATTAAGTTTTTGTACAAATATTTTATATACAAATTATACAGTTTGTTTTTTTTTTATATATTTTATACTATTTTTTATAAAATTTGTCGGTTTTTAATTGTTTGTATTCGAGATATATTTATTTTCTCAGGAATATTGTGCCCAATAATCATACAAAAATAAAGGCATCAGATTTTATGTGACCTTTTTGTTAATGTTTCCCATACAAGTCAAATAATAGTAGTTCAACTTCAAATAAAATGTCTTTGCAAAAGATATTAACAATATTAATAATTTAAATTAAAATAAAAATAAAAAATGGGTGGATGGAGGTTAAATTAAGTTTTTGTACAAATATTTTATATACAAATTATACAGTTTGTTTTTTTTTTATATATTTTATACTATTTTTTATAAAATTTGTCGGTTTTTAATTGTTTGTATTCGAGATATATTTATTTTCTCAGGAATATTGTGCCCAATAATCATACAAAAATAAAGGCATCAGATTTTATGTGACCTTTTTGTTAATGTTTCCCATACAAGTCAAATAATAGTAGTTCAACTTCAAATAAAATGTCTTTGCAAAAGATATTAACAATATTAATAATTTAAATTAAAATAAAAATAAAAAATGGGTGGATGGAGGTTAAATTAAGTTTTTGTACAAATATTTTATATACAAATTATACAGTTTGTTTTTTTTTTATATATTTTATACTATTTTTTATAAAATTTGTCGGTTTTTAATTGTTTGTATTCGAGATATATTTATTTTCTCAGGAATATTGTGCCCAATAATCATACAAAAATAAAGGCATCAGATTTTATGTGACCTTTTTGTTAATGTTTCCCATACAAGTCAAATAATAGTAGTTCAACTTCAAATAAAATGTCTTTGCAAAAGATATTAACAATATTAATAATTTAAATTAAAATAAAAATAAAAAATGGGTGGGTGGAGGTTAAATTAAGTTTTTGTACAAATATTTTATATACAAATTATACAGTTTGTTTTTTTATATATTTTATACTATTTTTTATAAAATTTGTCTATTTTTAATTGTTTATATTCGATATATATTTATTTTCTCAGGAATATTGGCTCTAATAATCATACAAAAATAAAGGCATTAGATTTTATGTGACCTTTTTGTTAATGTTACCCATACAAGTCAAATAATAGTAGTTCAACTTCAAATAAAATGTCTTTGCAAAAGATATTAACAATATTAATAATTTAAATTAAAATAAAAATAAAAAACGGGTGGGTGGAGGTTAAATTAAGTTTTTGTACAAATATTTTATATACAAATTGTACAGTTTGTTTTTTTATATATTTTATACTATTTTTTATAAAATTTGTCTATTTTTAATTGTTTGTATTCGAGATATATTTATTTTCTCAGGAATATTGGCTCTAATAATCATACAAAAATAAAGGCATCAGATTTTATGTGACCTTTTTGTTAATGTTTCCCATACAAGTCAAATAATAGTAGTTCCACTTCAAATAAAATATCTTTGCAAAAGATATAACAATATTAATAAATTAAATTAAAATGAAAATTAAAAATGGGTGGATGGAGGGTAAATTAAGTTTATGTATAAATATTTTATGTTCAAATTACAAAGTTTATTTATTATATATTTCACACTATTTGTTATAAAATTTGTCTATTTTTAATTGTTTATATTCGAGATATTTTTATTTTCTCAGAAATATTGTCTCCAATAATCATACAAAAATAAAGGCATCAGATTTTATATGACCTTTTTGTTAATGTTTCCCATAGACGTCAAATAATAGTGCTTCATCTTCAAATAAAATGTCTTTGCAAAAGATAATAACAATATTAATAATTTAAATTAAAATTAAAATAAAAAATGATTGGAGGATAAATTAAGTTTATGTATAAATATTTTATGTACAAGTTACATATTTATATATTTTATACCATTTTTTATAAAATTTATTTACTTTTAATTGTTTATTTTCGAGATATTTAATTTTCCAGGAATATTGGCTCTAATAATCATACAAAAATAAAGGCATCAGGTTTTATGTGACCTTTTTGTTAATGTTTCCCAGACAAGTTAAATAATAACAGTTCAACTTCAAATAAAATGCCTATGGAAAATTTAATAATTTAGGCTAAAAGGAGATTAATAAAATTATGGAGGAGCGTAAATTTTATTACAAATAAATTTTTACTAAAAATCTTGAAAGCCTTGGATACCATTAATAAAAATTTGGTTATTTATTAGGATTAATTTATGAATATCATGGTTAATTAACCACTTTCCTTCAGCACAGAATATTTTCAAAACCCATGAACATATTTAATTAAAAAATATTACAGACCTGAGGCACGGCGGTTAATTGCAAATCTTCATTAAATATATAACAGAAAAAGAGAAACCCGAAAGATTATTCCCACCATTTAATAAAGATTTGTCGCTTTTATGCCGCACAAAATCCACCCCAAAAAAAAACGAAAACATAAAGCAAATTAATTACACCTATTCGACAGTTAATCCACCCCGGACGCCTTTCCCCGCCACATAATTTAATCAGATTATTTATTTTTTTATTTTTCAATTTCAAGCACCCCCCCATCGTTACCGGTTTATATCCAATCTGTCTCGCGTTACGGAACGGCCGTATTTTAAGGTCCAATTTCCTCGGTAAGTGCCATCGAAATATATATGCGCAACACTTTATCGAATCCAGACGATATATCATGCACCACTTCAATTCCGCATGATTTTCCGCTGCGGGGCCGTTATGCTCTTTCCGCCGGACGATTTTTAACGTGGTGCGTATCAAAAACCAGATTTATAACCGAACGTTACAACGTCCCGCGTTATTGGATCCGGTGCCCGGATTAATTTTCAACGATGGCTTTCCATTATTTTAGAGTTTAAGCCCGCCGGATTAGCCGGAATAATTCATTCGGCGGGCCCGAGAAAACGTCACGGGGTTGTACGATAATTCACTGGAAGATACATGCCCGGCCCGGTTTTATCATAACCCGCCACGCCAAGTTCCCAATAAAAATCGTCTCCGTATCGCACATCGCACGATGCAGACAAAGTAATAACGAATTCGGCCCAGGTACAGGTCGATTTTGAAGTGGGTCACAGCAATTTACGTCCTAATTAGCGTTGAATAATTCAAAACCGTCGCCGAAACACCTCTTCCACGTCGCGTCTTCCGTCCCGGCTAATACGGACGACTTAATTAACGCATTTTTTTTACTGGCAGGACAATGTGGATTCGCATTGGGGTTTCGGCCATTAAAGTGTCGTGGTTTTGAGGGCGTGAAATTTACGGTCAACGAAACGCGAGGGTTCATTGTTGAAACGTCGCAAAAAACGTTTGAATTTGCTCTTTGTTGATGAATCAATTTGCTTGCTTGTATTTTGCTCAATTTAATTAAGATGGCTATTTTAAAATGTGGTACGGTTTAAATTTGGGTGAAGGCACCACTCTACAATCATTTATTTGGAATATTGTTTCAATTATTAATAGAAAACAGCCAAGAAATATTAATAATAAGTTAGTACGACATTTTCTGAAATGTTTAGCCTCTGAATTTGTGTCTGACATGATAAAAATATAACAATATTTTAAGAACGTGGTGTAAACTTAAATTTAGTTAAATGAGCAAGTTTAATATCATTTATTTAATTTACTGTTCATAATTTTTAGTAAATAATACAAAATAAATATTATAAATAAGATAAAACGACATTTTCTGAAATATTTAACCTTCATGTCTGTGTGTAACATGATTAAAGTAAGATAAATGTTTAAAAATGCAGTAAATTTAAAATTTTGGCGGATGCGCCACTCTACAATCATTTATTTAGAATATTGTTTCAATTATTAATAGAAAACAGCCAAGAAATATTAATAATAAGTTAGTACAACATTTTCTGAAATGTTTAGCATCTAAATTTGTGTTTGACATAATAAAAACATAACAATATTTTAACAACATGGTGTAAATTTAAATTTAGCTAAATGAGGAAGTTTAATATCATTTATTTAATTTACTGTATATAATTTTTAGTAAATAGTACAAAATAAACATTATAAATAAGATAAAATGACATTTTTTTAAATATTTAACCTTCATGTTTGTGTGTAACTTGATTAAAGTAAGATAAATGTTTAAAACTGTGGTAAAATTTAAATTTAGGTGGATGCGCCACTTTACAATCATTTATTTAGAATATTGTTTCAATTATTAATAGAAAACAGCCAAGAAAGATTAATAATAAGTTAGTACGACATTTTCTGAAATGTATTACATCTAAATTTGTGTCTGACATAATAAAAATATAACAATATTTTAAGAACATGGTGTAAATTTAAATTTAGGCAAATGAACAAGTTTAATATCATTTATTTAATTTACTGTTTATAATTTTTAGTAAATAATACAAAGTGAACATTATAAATAAGATAAAACTACATTTTCTGAAATATTTAACCTTCATGTTTATGTGTAACCTGATTAAAGTAAGATAAATGTTTAAAAATGTAGTAAAATTTAAATTTAATTGGGTGCGCCAATCTACAATCATTTATTTAGAATACTGTTTCATTTATTAACAGAAAACAGCCAAGAAATATTAATAATAAGTTAGTACAACATTTTCTGAAATGTTTAGCATCTAAATTTGTGTTTGACATAATAAAAACATAACAATATTTTAAGAACATGGTGTAAATTTAAATTTAGCTAAATGAGGAAGTTTAATATCATTTATTTAATTTACTGTATATAATTTTTAGTAAATAATACAAAATAAACATTATAAATAAGATAAAATGACATTTTTTTAAATATTTAACCTTCATGTTTGTGTGTAACTTGATTAAAGTAAGAGAAATGTTTAAAAATGTAGTAAAATTTAAATTTAATTGGGTGCGCCAATTTACAACCATTTATTTAGAATACTGTTTCATTTATTAACAGAAAACAGCCAAGAAATATTAACAATAATTTAGTACGACGTTTTATGAAATGTTTAGCCTTTAAATTTGTGTCTGACATCATAAAAATATAACAATATTTTAAGAACATGGTGTAAATTTAAATTTAGGTAAATGAGGAAGTTTAATATCATTTATTTAATTTACTGTATATAATTTTTAGTAAATAATACAAAATAAACATTATAAATAAGATAAACTGACATTTTTTTTTAAATATTTAACCTTCATGTTTGTGTGTAACTTGATTAAAGTAAGATAAATGTTTAAAACTGTGGTAAAATTTAAATTTAGGTGGATGCGCCACTTTACAATCATTTATTTAGAATATTGTTTAAATTATTAATAGAAAACAGCCAAGAAAGATTAATAATCAGTTAGTACGACATTTTCTGAATGTATTATCTCTAAATTTGTGTCTGACAATAAAAATATTACAATATTTTAAGAACATGATGTAAATTTAAATTTAGGTAAATGAGCAAGTTTAATATCATTTATTTAATTTACTGTTTATAATTTTTAGTGAATAATACAAAATGAACATTATAAATAAGATAAAACTACATTTCCTGAAATATTTAACCTTCATGTTTGTGTGTAACCTGATTAAAGTAAGATAAATGTTTAAAAATGTAGTAAAATTTAAATTTAATTGGGTGCGCCAATCTACAATCATTTATCTAGAATACTGTTTCATTTATTAACAGAAAACAGCCAAGAAATATTAATAATAAGTTAGTACGACGTTTTATGAAATGTTTAGCCTTTAAATTTGTGTCTGACATAATAAAAATATAACAATATTTTAAGAACATGGTGTAAATTTAAATTTAGGTAAATGAGGAAGTTTAATATCATTTATTTAACTTACTGTTTATAATTTTTAGTGAATAATACAAAATGAACATTATAAATAAGATAAAACTACATTTCCTAAAATATTTAACCTTCATGTTTGTGTGTAACCTGATTAAAGTAAGATAAATGTTTAAAAAATGTAGTAAAATTTAAATTTAATTGGGTGCGCCAATCTACAATCATTTATTTAGAATACTGTTTCATTTATTAACAGAAAACAGCCAAGAAATATTAATAATAAGTTAGTACGACGTTTTATGAAATGTTTAGCATCTAAATTTGTCTTTGACATAATAAAAACATAACAATATTTTAAGAACATGGTGTAAATTTAAATTTAGCTAAATGAGGAAGTTTAATATCATTTATTTAATTTACTGTATATAATTTTTAGTAAATAGTACAAAATAAACATTATAAATAAGATAAAATGACATTTTTTTAAATAGTTAACCTTCATGTTTGTGTGTAACTTGATTAAAGTAAGATAAATGTTTAAAACTGTGGTAAAATTTAAATTTAGGTGGATGCGCCACTTTACAATCATTTATTTAGAATATTGTTTCAATTATTAATAGAAAACAGCCAAGAAAGATTAATAATAAGTTAGTACGACATTTTCTGAAATGTATTACATCTAAATTTGTGTCTGACATAATAAAAATATAACAATATTTTAAGAACATGGTGTAAATTTAAATTTAGGCAAATGAGCAAGTTTAATATCATTTATTTAATTTACTGTTTATAATTTTTAGTAAATAATACAAAGTGAACATTATAAATAAGATAAAATTACATTTTCTGAAATATTTAACCTTCATGTTTGTAACCTGATTAAAGTAAGATAAATGTTTAAAAATGTAGTAAAATTTAAATTTAATTGGATGTGCCAATTTTCAATCATTTATTTAGAATACTGTTTCAGTTATTAACAGAAAACAGCTAAGAAATATTAATAATAAGTTAGTACGACGTTTTATGAAATGTTTAGACTTTAAATATGTGTCTGACATAATAAAAATATAACAATATTTTAAGAACATGGTGTAAAATTTAAATTTAGTTAGATGAGCAAGTTTAAAATCATTTATTTAATTTACTGTTTATAATTATTACTAAATAATATTAAATAAATATTATAAATAAGAGAACACAACATTTTTTGAAATATTAAACCTACATGTCTGTGTGTAACATAATTAAAGATAAATGTTTAAAAATGTAGTAAAATTTAAATTTAGGTGAATGTACAACTTTGCAATCATTTAGTTAGAATATTGTTTGAATAATTAAAAAAAGTTTGAAACCACTTATTTGATATACTGTTTTAATTATTTGTAGAAAATACGAAATATATAATTTAAATAACTCTGTACTACATTTTCTAAAACATTTATATGAATGCGCAAGTTTACGATTTAATATACCGTTTCAATTTGTTATAGAATATACGAAATAAATATTGTAAATAAGTTTGCCCCACATTTTCTAATATATTTAACCTTTACATTTCTGTGTAACATGATAAAACTCAACTGATTGGAAATACAAAACCAACATGCACATGCCACAGTTAAATGTTAAGGGGCCAGACAATTCCTGCTACTTCAAAGTTCGAATTTAAACGCCACCTGCATAACAAATACCAAACTACCCCGTTCCTGCAAAGCCACCAACTTTCAAACACCAGCGCCACCTGCCGGTCAATAGCCTAACCCAACATTAAAAATCAATGGGCGACATCCGCGGGCAACATGGCAAACTACAAACAGCGCCATCTGCGCACTGCAGCTGCCCAAAATCGATGGCAGATGTCGCCGTCACTCATAACCGTATTCCCGCTGAACATTGTTATGCAGGACCGAAATCAATTAGGGCCGGACTGGGCATCAGATGCATGTGTGCATAATAAATGCAAATCGAGGCGTGCGAATAAATAATTATTATGTGGGGCGTTCATAATTTTAGTGCAGTACTCACGTGCCGTGTTCGCAGCCGTATGGTCACACTTACCTGTAACAAACAAAATCGACATCAGTAAATCAGAGTGAAGCTGTCGTAATAAACGAAAAACAAGCGCAGAAAATGATAATTCATAAATCAATATGACTTCTGTGTTGTACTCCTGTTCTAGATATCCCCTTCGGGGTTGGGGCTGGGGGAGCCGAGGAGGAATTTATCTGTGGAACTCGCGGCCGCATATTTTATTGCCTCCGTTGACGTTTACACGGCGACGAAATTTATTTCTTATTTAGTCGATTTCGGGCTTTAATGGGCATTAAAGGGGGAGACAATTAAGTGGGCCGGACAAAGACGGGCGGCACGGTTAATTTAAGCCGAAAAATCAAACAATAAAACCGCCCCCCGGGGGGGGGGGGAGCAAGACATTTCGCAGCTTCCACCGATCCAATTTCGATCCGAATCGAATTAAACCGGTGCAGTGAAAACCTACACGACTCGCACGAAGTTGCGAATATTAGATTTGTCGTGTGCCTGTTTGTGTTGCGCAATTGGATTACGTTCGAGTGGCATCAGTTTGCACTGACGAATTACAGTAATGGATGTGACAAATTGTTCTCGCCACCCCCGCACCCGTCCGGGAGTCAAATTAATAAACTAAAACTCAAAGTGCTTTGACAAAATTACACATTACAATGCGTTGTTGATAAGGTAGGAGTTTAATTGCATTAAATTCGCCGCCTCGGCAAGTCGCAATCGTACAATTATTTCGGCGGGGTGCCGGAACAAGAGCACCCCTACATTATTCATGACAGGTTAATGACCACTAGAAAGCGGCGCTAAAATCCACAACTGCACTACAACAAGCCGCCGGTCTCGGTCTCGTTCAGTGCGGCGATTTTCATGAATTTTATAGCAGCAGACCACCCCGAAACCTACCCCCGGAAGCTCTGTTTGCTCAGCGTTTTTAGCCCGAGTGTGTGTTGCCCCCAGGGTTGGTCGTGTCGTGTGCGGGTTTTTTTTTATTTAAATAAATTGGTACGAGGGGGCGAATAAAACGTTT
This sequence comes from Aethina tumida, assembly GCF_024364675.1. Lineage (NCBI taxonomy): Eukaryota > Metazoa > Arthropoda > Insecta > Coleoptera > Nitidulidae > Aethina > Aethina tumida. Next base: position 14,147,300 of record NC_065440.1, on the reverse strand, counting down.
ACCGGGCCTGGTCGGGGGGTGGAAAATGTGTGCGATCGACAGAAAAAAAGTGGTAATCTTTGAAAAATCTATGAAACGGTCCACAAATTGCCCGTAAAAAAGACAAATGGGTCTGAGTTTTTTTTTCCTGTGTTAGTGGATGTATTTAATTCAGGTTTTATGGAGTGTGATCATTTATTTAAGTAGTCTCATCAAATTTCAAAGTCCGGAAAGTTTGGAATTTGGCACACGTTTTATATTTACAACCAGTCCAACATTGTAATGTTTTTATCACATAGCTTATTTTATAACTGCAATAGTGTGTAACTAAGCTTATTTATGAAAATTGATTATACATTTTACTATAATCATAATCAAGAGTTTTACAACTTTGTACCTGTTAAACTTTCTGTCTTTGAAACTATGTAACTTCATAATTTTATAACTTTGTAAGTTTGTTCCCTTATGTAATTATCACCTTACTAAGTGTGCTCATTTGTAACTTTAATAAATGAAAGAAAACTTTTTAGTTTTTAGTTTTTATATGTTTCCCATTTTTTTTAAATTGGTACTTTTTACATATTTCGTCACTATTTTAAGAACATGGTGTAAATTAAAATATAGGTAGATGAGCAATAATTTATAATTAAAAATAGTAAATTAAATACTGCTTTTAATTATTAGTAAATAATATGAAATAAATATTATAAATAAAATAAAACATTTTCTGAAATATTTTACCTTCATGTCTGTGTGTTACATGATTAAACTAAGATAAATGTGTAAAAATGTGCTAAAATGTAAATTTAGATGAATGTTCCACTCTACAATCATTTATTTAGAATATTATTTCAATTATTAACAGAAAACAGTCAAGAAGTATTAATAATAAGTTAGTACGACATTTTTTGAAATGTTTATCCTCTAAATTTGTCTCTGACATGATAAAAATATAACAATATTTTAAAAACATGGTGTAAATTTAAATTTTAGGTAGATAAATAAGTTTAAAATCATTTACTTAATTTACAGTTTTTAATTATTAGTAAATAATACGAAATAAATATTATAAATAAGATAACATGACATTTTCTGAAATAATTAACTTTTATGTCTGTGTGTAACACGATTAAAGTAAGATAAATATTTAAAAATGTGGTAAAATTTAAATTTAGGTGAATGCGCCACTTTTCAATCATTTATTCAGAATATTGTTACTATTATTAATAGAAAACAGTCAAGAAGTATTAATAATAAGTTAGAACGATATTTTCTGAAAAGTTTAGCCCCTAAATTTGTGTCTGACATGATAAAAATATAACAATAGTTTAAGAACATGGGGTAAATTTAAATTTAGGTAGTTGAACAAGTTTAAAATCATTTATTTAATTTATAGTTTTTAATTATTAATAAATAGTACGAAATAAATATTTTAAATAAGACAACATGACATTTTCTGAAATATTTAACATTCTTGTCTGTATGTAACATGATTCAAGTAAGATAAATATGTAAAAATGTGCTAAAATGTAAATTTAGTTGAATGTTCAACTTTACAATCATTTATTTAGAATATTGTTTTAATAATTAACAGAAAACAGTCAAGAAGTATTAATAATAAGTTAATACGACATTTTCTGAAATGTTTATCCTCTAAATTTGTGTCTGACATGATAAAAATATAACAATATTTTAAAAACATTGTGTAAATTTAAATTTAGGTAGATACATAAGTTTAAAATCATTTACTTACTTTACAGTCTTTAATTATTAGTAAATAATACGAAATAAATATTATAAATAAGATAACATGACATTTTCTGAAATATTTAACATTCATGTCTATGTGTAACATGATTAAAGTAAGATAAATGTGTAAAAATGTGCTACAATTTAAATTTAGATGAATGCGCCACTTTACAATCACTTATTTAGAATATTGTTTCAATTATTAACAGAAAACAGTCAAGAAGTATTAATAATAAGTTAGTACATTTTCTGAAATGCTTAGCCTCTAAAATACAGGAAGATGAACAAGTTTAAAATCATTTATTTAATTTACTGTTTTTAATTATTAGTAAATAATACGAAATAAATATTATAAATAAGATAACATGACATTTTCTGAAATAATTAACCTTCACGTCTGTGTGTAAAGTAAGATAAATGTTTAAAAATGTGGTAAAATTTAAACTTAGGTGAATGCGCCACTCTTCAATCATTTATTTAGAATATTGTTACTATTATTAATAGAAAACAGCTCTAAAATATTAATAATAGGTAAGTACGACATTTCCTGAAATATTTAGCCTCTAAATTTATGTCTGGCACCATAAAAATATAACTGTACTTTTATTTTTATATATTTCATCACAATATTTTAATACTTTGCTTTGTTGCCTTATAATAAAAAAATAATAAATTATCTTATGACCAAATTGCTTAATCACCAAATGATTAAATGACGAAAAACAGTTAAAAATATATTTATTTTTTTATAATTTAGTCACTCAGAAATTTTAAAGCTTTGTTGCTTAATAATCATATAAACACAATTTAATTTCTATTTTTGTCTCACGTGATATTTTTATCCGAATTTCAAAAGCAAATTAAAAATATTCAAAATCTTCTTTGTTCCCCAACACAAGAGGGAAAATTCATTTTGCTGCCAGGAGTACTAGATGGGCCCAAAAATTAATTAACACCATTCACCGATTAATGAGTACATAATTAATGTTGTCTCATCTTCTTTTAGCATCGCCGCATTTTATGTTAAGAGGATTGCGACTTAATCTTATTAGCGGTATATTTCCGGTGCAGTAAATAAATAATTCGAAATTTTACGGCCCATTTTCATGGCTCCGATCGCTGTTTGTGAAATTGAAATGTAAATTCAGCGTAATACGTTTTAAGATCGTCGAAACGGTTCAACTTAATTAAATCCAATACACCTATTTTACAGAAAAATTTATCTAGTTTCCAAAACCTCGTCAATTTCGGAGGATTTACGAGTTGTGACACCGCTCAATCAAAATTCCCAAATCGAATGAACTGCTCCCACTTTATACGTCGCTCCATAAACATTTTTTTGCCCACATAATTCGCATCGAATCAAGACGAATTCGTACGTAAAGAAAGACGTTGATGTGGTGTTTGTGACGACGTTTTTATCCCCCTTTTTTTCTGATAGAAATAAAGCAATAAGTCCGGAGAATTCGTATTCAAAATAAAAAAACCTTGCTCAGTTTTTATGACAACATTAGGAGGTGTCAAGGATAATGATAAATTACCAGTCGGGAACGTGGCACAAGGACTCCGGGATTTGCGCCGATATCGCCTGGAATACGTGTTGAAAAACGGTCGGCACTCGAACTGCAGTTTAAACAACGCAAAACGTGGAATTTCACTGAAATTTTCATAGCACGGAAATCACAAAGGGAGATTAATTAATTTTCGAAAAGTTTAGAGTTCACTCATTTACCATTCGATGATGTTTAATCCGAAATTAAACCGGCACACAAACTCCCTAATTCGAGCGTCCTCGAGACATCAACAGGATATTGCTTTTGGATGATGGCCAGAAACGATTGCACTCGAAACCGTACATTAGACCTGTTGAAAGGCAACGGAGGGTACATCGTATCGGCATAATGAGAGGGGCCCCTTTGTAACATCGGATCTGGCAGACGACGTTGGATGAGTAATAAGCTCTTCACATTGCCGCACGCAATTATTAATGACGTTTCGTCGTTGAGTTATTGACGCACTTTCCTGCCCCCATTGTCCACGGTACAAAGGGATCGATGCGGAGTTGCGAATTTGTCGAGACAACTGGGAGAATGTTTTCGCGGTTTTTAATGTTCTTGGTTGGGGGATGCAAAATAATGTTTGAAAGAACTAAGAAAGAAGTGAGTCTGTAACAAAATTCCATACTCAAAAAGTTACACAAGAGAATGGGTCTGTGTTGAGAGTTTATGGAAACTAAAATAACTTGTACAAGTGTATAAAAAATGAAAGTTAAATATGTACGAAGTTATAGAAGTTTTATACAAGTAAATTACATTTAATGAATTAGAAAAAATAAAATTACCACGTTAGAAAATTAAATATATTCACGGTTGTAGACTGTAGGTTTGAAAGTTCTGTAGTTTTAAACGTACACATTTATAAAATATCAAAATTATGAAATTACTTAACGAAGAAATTATACAAAACTACAAAGTTATTAAAAGATAAAGATGTTCAAAGTTGTAATTTTTTTAAAGTAATTATACTTAAAGCATTTGACTTCCAAGCTTTTAAAGTTCTATAATTATAAACTTACACAGTTATAAACAGAATTATGAAATTACTTAGTAACGATATTATACCAAAAATAAAAATACAAAGTAATCAAGTTAGAAAGTTAAATATGTTCAAAGTTGTAAGTAATTTCCATTTATAAGTAATTTATATTTAATTAAGGCCTTTGACTTTTAAGCTTTTAAAGTTCAATAATTATAAACTTACACAGTTATATAGTAACAGAGTAAGTAACAGAATTATGAGATTACTTAGTGACAAAATTACGCAAAAAATAAAGATCCAAACTATCCAAGTTGGAAAGTTAAAGATGTCCAATATTTTTTTTTCAAGCTTTGAAAGATTTACAATTACAAACTTCCACGGTTATAAAGTAACAGAATTAATAGATTACTTAATGATAAAAATAAAAGTACAAAGTCACCATGTTAGGAAGTTAAAGAAATTCAAAGTTGTAATTTTGTATAAGTAATTTACATTGAATTAAATCATTTAGCTTTCAAGCTTTTAATGTTCTGTAATTATAAACTTACACAGTTATAAAGTAACATAATTATGAAATTACTTAGTGACAAAATTATACAAGAAATATAAATACAAAGTAACTAAGTTAGAAAATGAAAGATATCCAAAGTTTTTTTCAAGCTTTGAAAGTTTTACAATTACAAACTTCCACAGTTATAAAGTAATAGAATTAACAGATTACTTAGTGATAAAAATAAAAGTACAAAGCCTCCAAGTTAGAAAGTTAAAGAAGTTCAAAGTTGCAATTTTTTATACGTAATTTACATTTAATTAAAGCCTTTGTCTTTCAAGCTTTTAAAGTTCTGTAATTATAAACTTACACAGTTATAAAGTAACAGAATTATGAAATTACTTAGTGACAAAATTATACAAAAAATAAAAATACAAAGTAACTAAGTTAGAAAATGAAAGTTATCCAAACTTTTTTTCAAGCTTTGAAAGTTTTACAATTACAAAGTTCCGCATTTATAAAGTAACAAAATTAGTAGATTATTTAGTGATACAAATAAAAGTACAAAGCCACCAAGTTAGGAAGTTAAAGAAGTTTAAAGTTGTAACTTTTTATAAGTAATTTGCATTTAATTAAAGCCTTTGCCTTTCAAGTTTTTAAAGTTATGTAATTATAAACTTACACAGTTATAAAGTAACAGAATTATGAGATTACTTAATGACGAAATTATACAAAAAATAAAATTACATAGTAACAAATTAGAAAGTTAAAGATATCAAAGTTATATTTTAAGCTTTGATAGTTTTACAATTACAAACTTCCACAGTTATAAAGTAACAGAATTAGTAGATTATTTAGTGATAAAAATAAAAGTACAATGCTACAAAGTTAGAAAGTTAAAGATGTACAAATTTGTAATTTTTTATAAGTAATTTACTTTAAATTAAACCCTTTGACTTTCAAGCTTTAAAAGTTCTACAATTATAAACCTTACACAGTTATAAAATAAGAAAATTATGATATTAATTAATTAATGACAAAATTATACAAAATGACACCAAAATGGTGGATGGTCTGTGTAATTTTAACGTCAAAATTAATGTTGGTATTCGGGTCGCGCATGTTCAGACGAAAGCGCAAGATTAAACTATGTGATTAATACCAGTTTCAACAAATCCCCCTTTTATAATTACTTATCGCCAGAGATTAAAACTGAATGCTAAATTTTTAATTAACTGTACGCGTTAAACTAATCAATATTGATAATAACAATCCCCCCAGAAGCAATTTATTCAAAAGCACGCCTTTTCTTAATGAGTTTTTTGTTTGTTTATGATATTAAAAAAAAAACTACAACTTAAATCCAATTAAGCCGTAAGTTTAATTGGAAATTAATTTGATGAACGACAGGAAATCGTTACGTGGGTTTAACTTATTACGCCTGTCTAATCAAATTGCTTAATTAACACGGAGTGAATAATAATACGTATCTGTGTTATTTGCCTCGGATCCCGGATTAGTTGCACCACAAATCCGGATTTGTTTGCCTTTTAACGACTATAATCGGCGGTGCATTATTATGAAAGATGGCAACAAGTTAAAGGGGATTAATTCTGAATAATTTGTACCAAAGTTTGTCTTAATTATACAAGCAGGGGGGGCGAACGAAATCGTTCCATTTTATAGCTTTTTTACAGCCATAAAAAGAGGATTTTACAATCCAGGTTGGTAATTGAAAATCGTTATGCGCAGGATTAAGTTGTTACCTTTTTTTAAACGAAAAACAGTAACGAGTTTTCAATAGAAATCGAAACATGTTTTCACTCGTAATTGACGAATCGGACTCGCAACGTGGGCCTAACTAAAATCAACCCCGTAACCTTGTTAAGCCGATCGTTTTGTGCAGGAATTCGATTTGCAGCGGCCACCCTCAATGAAGGCCCATTACATCAGTACACCGAACCAAATTAGATCAACCGTCCTATTGAAGGGGGTCGATCCTCCAAAAACACTTGTCGAACACACCCCTCCGCCGAGTGGAGAACTTATTAATCACATCCCCCCCCCCCCAACACGAGCCAATAATTGAAGAGTTGATCCGTTATCATTAGGTCCGAAAACGTTTACGAAAAGATCTGGGTCACAGTCACGGGGACCTATTAATTGTGCCCCGATAAATCCCTTCCAACCACCGAAATAAATTTGTTTGGGTGCGGGAAATGAGCCGAGAAAACGGACGCGATTGTCTCGAGGATTTCCTTGATGTTTTATAAGTTAACTGAACGCTCTCTTTCGCTTGAGTCGCAGTTCGTTAGGAGTTTGAAGTTCGAGGAGTTAAAATGATGTTTTCAATTGTTAATTTCGAGCGGCGTCCAATGGTTTTCTAGCCAAAGGTTGAACTTTACCTTTGACCTTATTTAAACAATGGTGCCCTGAAGGCAGAGTAAATTGTATTAGTAGTTTGGTTACTGGATTCAGGTCAATTTGAGCATTATTTACAAGCACCGGATTTATCCACATTAAAAATTCGTCTCCACAAGACTTCACTATATAATGTTTATAAAATTGTCCCCTTTTAATTGAAGAGTATGTTGTTCTAGTAGTTAAATGTAATTTTTTAATTGTGACCAACCTGAATCATATCTTACAGCACCGGAATTATCTGGAATTATACGTTTCCAATATAAATCAGTATCATATTAAAACAATTTTTTATAGAATTATCATTGTTTTTGTTTATATTTATGAAATTACATTAGCAGTTAAGATTACCTTTTAAATTGTGGCCAATCTGAGTCTGAACTTTTAGGGGATTTATCAATAATTCAGTATTATATTAAAACAAATTTTTATAGAATCATCATTGTTTTAGTTTATGTTTATGAAACTGTCCTTCCTTGAATGAAGAATATGTTATATTAGCAGTTAAGATTACTTTTTGGGTTATGACCAATCTGAGCCTCGTCTTTTAGCACTGGATTTACCTGAATAAAAGATATGTTACCACAATAATTCAGTGTTATATTAAAACAATTTTTATAGACTTATCATTGTTTTAGTTTATGTTTATGAAATTACCCTTCCTTGAATGAAGAGTGTGTTGTATTAGCACTTAAGATTACTTTTTGGGTTATGACCAATATGAGCCTTATCTTTTAGCATTGGATTTACCTGAATAAAACATACGTTACCACAATAATTCAGTGTTATATTAAAACAATTTTTATAGGAATATCATTGTTTTAGTTCATGTTTATGAAATTGTCCTTCCTTGAATGAAGAGTATGTTTTATTAGCAGTTAAGATTACTTTTTGGGTTATGACCAATCTGAGCCTCATCTTTTAGCACTGAATTTACCTGAATAAAAGATATGTTATCACAATAATTCAGTGTTATATTAAAACAATTTTTATAGGATTATCATTGTTTTAGTTTATGTTTATGAAATTGCCCTTCCTTGAGTGAAGAGTATGTTTTATTAGCAGTTAAGATTACTTTTTGAGTTACGACCAATATGAGCCTCATCTTTTAGCACTGGATTTACCTGAATAAAAGATATGTTACCACAATAATTCAGTGTTATATTAAAACAATTTTTATAGACTTATCATTGTTTTAGTTTATGTTTATGAAATTACCCTTCCTTGAATGAAGAGTGTGTTGTATTAGCACTTAAGATTACTTTTTGGGTTATGACCAATATGAGCCTTATCTTTTAGCATTGGATTTACCTGAATAAAACATACGTTACCACAATAATTCAGTGTTATATTAAAACAATTTTTATAGGAATATCATTGTTTTAGTTCATGTTTATGAAATTGTCCTTCCTTGAATGAAGAGTATGTTGTATTAGCAGTTAAGATTACTTTTTGGGTTATGACCAATATGAGCCTTATCTTTTAGCATTGGATTTACCTGAATAAAACATACGTTACCACAATAATTCAGTGTTATATTAAAACAATTTTTATAGGAATATCATTGTTTTAGTTCATGTTTATGAAATTGTCCTTCCTTGAATGAAGAGTATGTTGTATTAGCAGTTAAGATTATTTTTTGGGTTATGACCAATCTGAGCCTAATCTTTTAGCATTGGATTTACCTGAATAAAAGATACGTTACCACAATAAAACAATTTTTATATGATTGTCATTGTTTTAGTTTATATTTATGAAATTGTCCTTCTTAGAATAAAGAATACGTTGTATTAGCAGTTAAAATTACTTTCTAAGTTGTGACCTTCATTTTTTAGCACCGGATTTATCTGGATAAAAAATACGTTTTCACAATAATAATATAATAGAATAAAGAGTATCTTGCTCCCCTTATAAATTCTATTCTTCTTGACCTTTAAACCAGTATTTATTCCACTGCTTCCAGAGATCCAAAGTATTTAAAATTATCCAGCCTGATGTAAAACACCTTGAAGATTCATAAATTTTTATCGAATTCCCTTTACTTAGCTCTCACTGCAATACAACGTTAACTCAATTTAAATAACGAGTGTGTTGCATTTTAAATTCGTCGCAGTTTTTCGCTTAAACTTAAACGAGTTAATCCCACATTTGCATATAACGATTTTCAATTAGAGTCTGGGCGAACACTGTCTTTTTACGATTCTCAAACGCCAATAAAACTGGATGTTTCTTCCAAGTTTTCGAATTAAAATAGACCCTCGACTAAACTGTCTTTCGGTTTTATTGCCACCAGTTTATCTTTGGCTATTTTTAGATTTTTGGCTTTATGTCTATTTTTGAAACAAAATCCGAAGTGTGGTAAATTAAGGTTGATTTAGCGATACTACATTGTGGGTACGATAAGGGGAAGTCATCACGTGAAACGACATGGGATAATGGATATTCGGTGGTTTAATAACCCGGAACTGTTCGCATTAATCCCCGATTTAAGTTTTCGACTTCAATTATCAGGTTTCGGTTAACATTCCACTGTATTACGGCATATAATTTGGAATTCTGTTGCCGGGGCATTTTCTTTGGGCCATAATCCTCCGGTCAAAGTCTACCATCTCAAAGGGGCTTAAGCGAACTAAGATCAAATAAATTCCTGTCGTTCACACAAGGGATGTGACTCCTCGGGTGGAATTTAAAACGAATATTAAGGAAAGAGAAACAAAAAACTTTCCTGGCTAGTCTAGAAAGTTTGTTACTTAATTATCTAGTTAAAACAGCAGTTTATTTACGTTAAAACTCGAAGATCAAAAGTACGCTGTTGCTGCAGAAAAGGAAACAACAAAATCCTCATTTCTAATCTAATAACCGAAACTTCTGGCACGGGGTGTAAAGCCCTGAAATTTAATTACGGAACGAGAGTGGCGATAATTTCGCGTCCCGGTTTCAGTGTCAATAATGTTTAATTTCTGGCGGGGCGTTTAGCCTAAGCTAATTCCATTAACACTCGGACAGGGTCGCACCTCCCCGCCGTTTTAACTGCGTCCGATAAATTTCACCGACACGGTATCGTTCCCATTGGCATGATTTACTGGATTTCCAATTTCGTGTAATTGTCCCCCCGACCGTTTTTGCACACGACAAGTTTGCAATTGGTATTGAATTGTTGTGCGCCCTAATTGCAATTTTGACGTTGACAAAAGGTTTATGTTTAGGCACACACTATTATTCAACGTATATTTGTATTTTTAAATTGACTTTTTAAGTATGAATATTTGAATTGTTCTTGTTTAAAGTTTATTGGTGCGCAGAAGTTTGTACGCAAGAAAGGCTCCTCCCATCGTTCATTATTCCGTCCGACTTACACGATTTAACAAAAATTTGTTACTGTACATGAACCGTATAAAAATATAAAAATATTGTAAAGTGACGATCACATTTGTACTTTCAAACATATCCTTTCAGTATCTGGAGTTTATGAATATTTGAATTGTTCTTGTCTAAAGTTTGGGGCTGCGCAGAAGCTTGTACGCAAGAGAGGCTCCTCTCTTCGTTCATTATTCCGTCCGACTTGCATGATCTATCAAAAATTTGTTATATAAACCGTATAAAAATATAAAAATATTGTAAAGTGACGATCACACTTGTACTTTCAAACAAATCCTTTCAATATCTGAAGTTTATAAATATTTGAATTGTTCTGCGCAGAAGCTTGTGCGCAAGAAAGGCTCCTCCCAACGTCGTTCCGATCGTCAAAAATATGCTTCTGCGCATAAACAGCACAACAGATAAATCGAAAGTGGGAAACCTGATAATATTAGTTATTCCATTAATTTTGGGCGACCTCCAATTTGACGTTGTTAAACAAACATCTGTTTGTGATCGGGATGTTGGCAAATTGCCGAACTCGTGTAGCCTGTCCCGATCCTAACAAGTGGCCCGATGCTGGTAATTTGCCACGTCAGTCCTGCCAAAATGATAAATCCAATCAGGGACCGAAACGACCGATAATTCACGTTAACCAGAAGAAAAACACAATTCAATCCGTGACGAATAATGTCAATCGTCTCGCCGTGTTTGCGAAATCCGAGCGGGCGTATGAAAAAGGGGGACAGTTAATGGACGTTGATCGTCTCACCCCCCGCGGGGATGATCCCGTGTCGTCGAACCCAGACAAATCTCCGCTTTTAATCAATAGATCCGCACAAAAACCGGACGCCGGGCAATTTATGCTGCGTTCGGGGGATTCGTCGGACGGCAGACCGGTTTAATAAGTTCGGGGAACCCGTCGCGGTATTCCGCAAGGGGGTGAATTCCCTGTTTATTGGAATTTTTCTTCGGCTCCGTTCGGCCGCACGTCCACAATGATTTACGGGCCACCAACTAATTGAACGGGGGCATTTGTTGTGCGGCTCCTCGGGTACATTAGCACATTGAAATTTCCGATTGCGTATTAAAATTGCTCCGTTTCCATCGCGGCATCCGAAATGCGGGTCAAGTGACGATTGGGGATTCAAGGATTGGAGCGTCCCCCGTCCCCGACTTCGGCCGTATCGATCCGGCATCGGAAACGGGCCGTGAAATACAACAAATCAAAATTATCGGCGACATATTCGCATACAACCGCAAAACATTATGAAGTGCCGTTCCGGGCGTCGGGCATCGGGCAGTTTCGAAAGTCCATCAACCGATTTATGCGATCCGATAATGGACCGTGCTTTATTGTGCCCCCTCAAATAAAACATTCGCGTTTATACGGATTTATGGTCGACCTTTTTGCATTCCGAAATTATCGGGGTGTGATAATTTTTATGGTTGGGAAAGTCGAAAATAAGTACAGTTGCCGGTTCGGTTTTACGTTTTGTTTATCTAAGCAGTTTCCGTCCGACGGGAATAAACTGCCGCAAATATTGAGTTTCCTTTTAACTAATGACTGTACGTGGTTTTTCTGTTGAGATAATCTTTTATGTGTGTTATGTTTGTACTCCTTGCAACTACGTATTTGTCTGTTGAGGAATTTTAAGTTTAACTGTTATTAGTACGGACGGAAAACTGGAGAATATGCACAAATAATTACACAGTTTTTATCTCAATTTCGGGACAGATGAATGAAAGTTACATTTGTATTAAGTAACTGTTCGTTGATGTTAAAATTTTAAATAAAATTTAAACAAACTGAAAACTGAAGGAAGAGTGGGATCAGGCTTAAGAGTAAACAGAGATTTAATAAATAATTGTTTGCTAATGTTAAAATTTGAAATATTATTATTAGAATCAATTAAAAACAGAAAAGGGAGTGGGATATAATTGCACAGGACACAAGTTTTGTCTCCCACGTTAGTCAAGCTTATATATATTATTAAAATTTCAAATAATATTAGAACCGACTAAAATCTGAAGGGGGAGTGGTATATAATTGCACAGAACCCAAATTTTGTCTCCCACGTTGATCAGACTTAAGAATCAACTTGGAATTTTAATAAATAATTGTTTGTTATTGTTAAAATTTCAAATAATATTAGAACCGACTGAAAATTGAAGGGAGAGTGGGATATAATTGTATAGAACCCAAGTTTTGTCTCCCACGTATTTCAAGCTTAAAATAAACTTAAAATTTTAATAAATAATTGTTCGTGAATGCTAAAATTTCAAATAATATTAGAACCGACTGAAATCTGAAGGGAGGGTGGGATATAATTGCATAGAATCCAAGTTTTGTCTCCCATGTTGGTTAGACTTCAGAATAAACTTGGAATTTTAATAAATAATTATTCATTAATGTTAAAATTGCAATTAGTAATAGAACCGACTGAAAACTGAAGGGAGGGTGGGATATAATTGCACAGAATCCAAATTTTGTCTCCCACGTTGGTCAGGCTTAAGAATAAAAATTAAAATTTTAATAAATAATTGTTCGTTAAAGTTAAAATTTCAAATAATATTAGAACCGACTGAAAACTGAAAGAAGAGTGGTATATAATTGCGCAGAACCCAAATTTCGTCTCCCACGTTGATCAGGCTTAAAATAAACTTAAAATTTTAATAAATAATTTTTCGTGAATGCTAAAATTTCAAATAATATTAGAACCGACTGAAAACTGAAGGGAGAGTGGGACATAATTGCATAGAACCCAAATTTAGTCTCTCATGTTGATCAGGCTTAAGAATACACTTAGAATTTTAATAAATAATTGTTCGTTAAAGTTAAAATTGCAATTAGTAATAGAACCGACTGAAAACTGAAGGGAGGGTGGGATATAATTGTACAGAATCCAAATTTTGTCTCCCACGTTGGTCAGGCTTAAGAATAAAAATTAAAATTTTAATAAATAATTGTTCGTTAAAGTTAAAATTTCAAATAATATTAGAACCGACTGAAAACTGAAAGAAGAGTGGTATATAATTGCGCAGAACCCAAATTTCGTCTCCCACGTTGATCAGGCTTAAAATAAACTTAAAATATTAATAAATAATTTTTCGTGAATGCTAAAATTTCAAATAATATTAGAACCGACTGAAAACTGAAGGGAGAGTGGGACATAATTGCATAGAACCCCACTTTTGTCTCCCATGTAGGTTAGACTTCAGAATAAACTTGGAATTTTAATAAATAATTTTTCATTAATGTTAAAATTGTAATTAGTAATAGAACCGACTGAAAACTGAAGGGAGGGTGGGATATAATTGCACAGAATCCAAATTTTGTCTCCCACGTTGGTCAGGCTTAAGAATAAAAATTAAAATTTTAATAAATAATTGTTCGTTAAAGTTAAAATTTCAAATAATATTAGAACCGACTGAAAACTGAAAGAAGAGTGGTATATAATTGCGCAGAACCCAAATTTCGTCTCCCACGTTGATCAGGCTTAAAATAAACTTAAAATTTTAATAAATAATTTTTCGTGAATGCTAAAATTTCAAATAATATTAGAACCGACTGAAAACTGAAGGGAGAGTGGGACATAATTGCATAGAACCCCACTTTTGTCTCCCATGTAGGTTAGACTTCAGAATAAACTTGGAATTTTAATAAATAATTTTTCATTAATGTTAAAATTGCAATTAGTAATAGAACCGACTGAAAACTGAAGGGAGGGTGGGATATAATTGCACAGAATCCAAATTTTGTCTCCCACGTTGGTCAGGCTTAAGAATAAAAATTAAAATTTTAATAAATAATTGTTCGTTAAAGTTAAAATTTCAAATAATATTAGAACCGACTGAAAACTGAAGGAAGAGTGGTATATAATTGCGCAGAACCCAAATTTCGTCTCCCACGTTGATCAGGCTTAAAATAAACTTAAAATTTTAATAAATAATTTTTCGTGAATGCTAAAATTTCAAATAATATTAGAACCGACTGAAAACTGAAGGGAGAGTGGGACATAATTGCATAGAACCCCACTTTTGTCTCCCATGTAGGTTAGACTTCAGAATAAACTTGGAATTTTAATAAATAATTTTTCATTAATGTTAAAATTGCAATTAGTAATAGAACCGACTGAAAACTGAAGGGAGGGTGGGATATAATTGCACAGAATCCAAATTTTGTCTCCCACGTTGGTCAGGCTTAAGAATAAAAATTAAAATTTTAATAAATAATTGTTCGTTAAAGTTAAAATTTCAAATAATATTAGAACCGACTGAAAACTGAAAGAAGAGTGGTATATAATTGCGCAGAACCCAAATTTCGTCTCCCACGTTGATCAGGCTTAAAATAAACTTAAAATTTTAATAAATAATTTTTCGTGAATGCTAAAATTTCAAATAATATTAAAACCGTCTGAATACTGAAAGAAGAGTGGTATATAATTGCACAGAACCAAAATTTAGTATCCCACGTTGATCAGACTTAAGAATCAACTTGGAATTTTAATAAATAATTATTTGTTAATGTTAAAATTTCAAATAATATTAGAACCGACTGAAAACTGAAGGGAGAGTGGGATATAATTGCATAGAACCCAAGTTTTGTCTCCTACATTGGTCAGGCTTAAGAATAAACATAGAATTTAAATAAATAATTGTTCGATACAGTTAAAATTTCAAATAATATTAGATCCGACTGAATACTGAAAGAAGAGTGGTATATAATTGCACAGAACCCAAATTTCATTTCACACATTGATCAGGCTTAAGAATACACTTAGAATTTTAATAAATAATTGTACGTTAGTATTAAAATTTCAAATAATATTAGAATCGACTGAAAACTGACGGGAAAGTGGGATATAATTGCACAAAATTCAAATTTTTTCACCCGCGTTGGTCAGACGTAAGAATAAACTTAAAATTTTAATAAATAATTGTTTGTTAATGTTAAAATTTTAAATAATATTAGAACCGACTGAAAACTGAAGGGAGAGTGGGATATAATTGCATAGAACCCAAGTTTTGTCTCCTACATTGGTCAGACTTAAGAATCAACTTGGAATTTTAATAAATAATTGTACGTTAGTATTAAAATTTCAAATAATATTAGAACCGACTGAAAACTGAAGGGAGAGTGGGATATAATTGCATAGAACCCAAGTTATGTCTCCTACATTTGTCAGGCTTAAGAATAAACATAGAATTTAAATAAATAATTGTTCGATACAGTTAAAATTTCAAATAATATTAGAACCGACTGAATACTGAAAGAAGAGTGGTGTATAATTGCACAGAACCCAAATTTCATCTCAAGGGAGAGTGGGATATAATTGCATAGAACCCAAGTTTTGTCTCCTACATTGGTCAGACTTAAGAATCAACTTGGAATTTTAATAAATAATTGTTTGTTAATGTTAAAATTTCAAATAATATTAGAACCGACTGAAAACTGAAAAAAGAGTGGTATATAATTGCACAGAACCCAAATTTAGTCTCCACCGTTGGTCAGACTTAAGAATAAACTTGGAATTTTAATAAATAATTGTTTGATAATGTTAAAATTTAAAATAATATTAGAACTGACTGAAAACTGAAGGGAGAGTGGGACATAATTGTATAGAAACCAAGTTTTGTCTCCCACGTTGGTCAAGTTTAAGAATAAACTTAGAATTTTATTAAATAATCATCGTTATTGTTAAAATTTAAAATAATATCAGAATCGACTGAAAACTAAACGGAAACTGGGATATAATTACACTGAACCAAAGTTATTTTATCCTACTTAGGTCAGACTTAAAAATAAGCTTATTATAGTTTATTAAACAATTGTTTGTCAGGATCAAGACAACTGTTTTATACACAGAAGTTAATTTATGAGATATTATCGAGAATAAAAGACATTGTAAGAGGCTTTTCTTATACAACAAGCTTTTACCCAGTTACAAACTCTTAACAAGAACAAGTCAAATACTCCTAAACTCCAGGCACTAAAAAAGGCAGTTTAAAAATGCAAATGTGCTCATCACTTGTAAAATTAAAAGACAGAGTCAGACACGCCGGGTCGCACAAAAGAGAGCTTAAAAGACGTAAAACTTTCCGGAAGTAGATCGCATCGAAAAACTCCGTCGATCGCGATTAAACGTTTCCGACTGCGACTTTTTTCCGCCACGTCTGTTTCGCACGCTCCAACTGAATAACTCACCCCGATTGCCAGTGTATCAACTGTCGCGAGTACTCAAGATAAAATTTCGAATCCCGTTCAATTTACCGAAACGCCGCATTTACTTACTTTAATACGCAAAACGATTCTCCAACACGGAAACAACGAATGCGTCCGACGCGATTACAAATTACCCCCGCATAACGCTATTCTTTCACCCCGGCGTCTAATTCCGGGCAAAAGGTGGCAGATGTAGCCGGCATAAATTACATCCGGCTACGGACCGTCTTAATCCGTTCTTGTTTGCGCAAGAAATCGAAACGTTTCGAACAATTCAGTTGGGCCCCCTGATTAGTAATTTGCAAGGCAAATCTTCAATTAACGTTTCCAAGTCGCAGGTTTGGCCGCCACACGAAACACATCCGCCTATTTACAACGATCCGGATGGCGGTGACGGTGAATGTGCACCTAATTATTTCCGAACGTGCGGTTGGATTTGTGCAAACAATAAAATCGATGGCGTATCGGTCGGGGGTTGTTAGTCAGATATCAATCGCGTTTAACGATACGACGAACGAGCGTTCGGTTTTTGGCCACGGGATATACGGACCTTGCGAGATTTAAAATTAATAGTTGCGGTCGGCGAAAATCCGATGACGCGGGGAATATTGATAATTTGCATAAATTCTGGAGATCTGGCACTAATGTGGGTCTGGTCTTTTGTGTAAACGCGATTGGATTAGGTTTTATTAGTTAAGTTTTTCGTTAGGCATATTTATGAACTGATTTATTTTCTTGTTCCTTAAATATTCCTAACATTTAGAAATATTTATGTTAGTTGGTGTTAATCAAGAAAAAAGATAGATAAACAAACAATATAAATAAACATACTTTGCGTTGGTGTTTTTTGCTGATTTTTGTAAAAATGAGAGGCAACACAAAAGAGAAATTGTCGGACTGAAACTGAAACAAAAAATAATAAAACTTAAATAACTTATAATTAATAATAAAGGTTTCCACTATAAAATAATTTTATAATTAAACAAAAATTATAATTTGTATATATTAAAATTTTTTAGTGTGTAAGTTAGGCTTTTATTCTTCTAATATTGAGACTTAAAATGAATCTATTATAAGCACAGTCCAAATATTATAAGTATGTAATATTCCTTATTAAATAGTGTTGATAAATTGTCCATTATAAGTTGGTGGTGTAAAATATGTAAGTACTTCTCATAGAACTAGCTTATAATGAGCTACAGAAGAGACTGTTAGTCTTATATAAGTCAGTTTATTACCGACGAATACATAATATTTGTTATTAATTATATTATTTTAAAATGTATTTGAAAAGGAGGCCTTCAAAAATTGTCTATTATAAGCAAAAGTCTAATACAAGTCGATTAATTATAAGTAAGTTCTTCTGGCAGAACTTGCTTATAATAAGAAAACTTAAATAACTTATACTTATAATTAATAAAATAAGGTTTCCATAATAAAATTATTTTATATTTAAACAAAAATTATAATTTGTATATATTAAATTTTTTTAATGTGTAAGAAATGTTTAATTAGGGTATTATTCTTCTAATATTGACACTTAAAACGAATCTATTATAAGCGGAGTCCAAATATTATAAGTATGTAATATTCCTTATAAATAGTGTTGATAAATTGTCCATTATAAGTTGGTGGTGTAAAACTTGTAAGTACTTCTCATAGAACTAGCTTATAATGAGCTACAGAAGAGACTGTCAACATTAGTCTTATATAAGTCAGTTTTTTACAGACGAGTACGTAATATTTGATATTAATTATATTGTTTTAAAAAGTATTGAAAAGATGTCCTTGAAAAATTGTCTATTATAAGCAAAATTCTAATACAAGTCGATTAATTATATGTTAGTTCTTCTGGTAGAACTGACTTATAATGAGCTGTAGGGGAGACTGTCAAAATTAGTCCAATATAAGCCACAATTTATTACAGAGGAGTGTGTAAAATTTGATATTGATTACATTGTTTTAAAAAATATTGAAGAAAAGTCCCCAAAAACTTGTGTATTATAAGCAAAAGTCTGTTACAAGTCGATTAATTATAAGTAAGTTCTTCTGGTAGAACTTGCTTATAATAAGAAAACTTAAATAACTTATACTTATATATAATAAAATAAGATTTACATAATAAAATTATTTTATATTTAAACAAAAATTATAATTTGTATATATTACAATTTTTTAATGTGTAAGAAATGTTTAATTAGGGTATTATTCTTCTAATATTGACACTTAAAACGAATCTATTATAAGCGGAGTCCAAATATTATAAGTATGTAATATTCCTTATAAATAGTGTTGATAAATTGTCCATTATAAGTTGGTGGTGTAAAACTTGTAAGTACTTCTCATAGAACTAGCTTATAATGAGCTACAGAAGAAACTGTCAACATTAGTCTTATATAAGTCAGTTTATTACAGACGAATACGTAATATTTGATATTAATTATATTGTTTTAAAAAGTATTGGAAAGGAGGCCTTGAAAAATTGTCTATTATAAGCAAAAGTCTAATAAAAGTCGATTAATCATATGTTAGTTCTTCAGATAGAATTGGCTTATAATGAGCTACAATAGAGACTGTCAAAATTAGTCTAATATAAGCCACAATTTATTATAGACGAGTGTGTCAAATTTGATATTAATTACGTTGTTAAAAAATATTGAAGGTAAGTCCCCACAAAATTGTGTATTATAAGCAAAAGTCTGTTACAAGTCGATTAATTATAAGTAAGTTCTTCTGGTGGAACTTGCTTATAATAAGAAAACTTAAATAACTTATACTTATATATAATAAAATAAGATTTCCATAATAAAATTATTTTATATTTAAGCAAAAATTATAAATTGTATATATTAAAATTTTTTAATGTGTAAGAAATGTTTAATTAGGGTATTATTCTTCTAATATTGACACTTAAAACGAATCTATTATAAGCGGAGTCCAAATATTATAAGTATGTAATATTCCTTATAAATAGTGTTGATAAATTGTCCATTATAAGTTGGTGGTGTAAAACTTGTAAGTACTTCTCATAGAACTAGCTTATAATGAGCTACAGAAGAAACTGTCAACATTAGTCTTATATAAGTCAGTTTATTACAGACGAATACGTAATATTTGATATTAATTATATTGTTTTAAAAAGTATTGGAAAGGAGGCCTTGAAAAATTGTCTATTATAAGCAAAATTCTAATACAAGTCGATTAATTATATGTTAGTTCTTCTGGTAGAACTGGCTTATAATGAGCTGTAGAGGAGACTGTCAAAATTAGTCCAATATAAGCCACAATTTATTACAGAGGAGTGTGTAAAATTTGATATTAATTACATTGTTTTAAAAAATATTGAAGAAAAGTCCCGAAAAACTTGTGTATTATAAGCAAAAGTCTGTTACAAGTCGATTAATTATAAGTAAGTTCTTCTGGTAGAACTTGCTTATATTAAGAAAACTTTAATAACTTATACTTACAATTAATTAAATAAGGTTTCCATAATAATATTATTTTATAATTAAACAAAAATTATAATTTGTATATACTAAAATTTTTTAATGTGTAAGAAATGTTTAATTAGGATACTATTCTTCCAATATTAACTCTTAAAACGAATGTATTATAAGAAGAATCCAAATATCACAAGTATGTAATATTCCATATTAAATAGTGTTGATAAATTGTCCATTATAGGTTGATGGTGTAAAACATGTAAGTACTTCTCATAGAACTAGCTTATAATGAGCTACAGAAGAAACTGTCAACATTAGTCTTATATAAGTCAGTTTATTACAGACGAGTACATAATATTTTATATTAATTATATTGTTTTAAAAAGTATTGGAAAGGAGGCCTTGAAAAATTGTCTATTATAAGTAAAAGTCTAATACAAGTCGATTAATTATATGTTAGTTCTTCTGGTAGAACTGACTTATAATGAGCTGTAGGGGAGACTGTCAAAATTAGTCCAATATAAGCCACAATTTATTACAGAGGAGTGTGTAAAATTTGATATTGATTACATTGTTTTAAAAAATATTGAAGAAAAGTCCCCAAAAACTTGTGTATTATAAGCAAAAGTCTGTTACAAGTCGATTAATTATAAGTAAGTTCTTCTGGTAGAACTTGCTTATAATAAGAAAACTTAAATAACTTATACTTATATATAATAAAATAAGATTTACATAATAAAATTATTTTATATTTAAACAAAAATTATAATTTGTATATATTACAATTTTTTAATGTGTAAGAAATGTTTAATTAGGGTATTATTCTTCTAATATTGACACTTAAAACGAATCTATTATAAGCGGAGTCCAAATATTATAAGTATGTAATATTCCTTATAAATAGTGTTGATAAATTGTCCATTATAAGTTGGTGGTGTAAAACTTGTAAGTACTTCTCATAGAACTAGCTTATAATGAGCTACAGAAGAGACTGTCAACATTAGTCTTATATAAGTCAGTTTTTTACAGACGAGTACGTAATATTTGATATTAATTATATTGTTTTAAAAAGTATTGAAAAGATGTCCTTGAAAAATTGTCTATTATAAGCAAAATTCTAATACAAGTCGATTAATTATATGTTAGTTCTTCTGGTAGAACTGACTTATAATGAGCTGTAGGGGAGACTGTCAAAATTAGTCCAATATAAGCCACAATTTATTACAGAGGAGTGTGTAAAATTTGATATTGATTACATTGTTTTAAAAAATATTGAAGAAAAGTCCCCAAAAACTTGTGTATTATAAGCAAAAGTCTGTTACAAGTCGATTAATTATAAGTAAGTTCTTCTGGTAGAACTTGCTTATAATAAGAAAACTTAAATAACTTATACTTATATAT
Organism: Aethina tumida; assembly: GCF_024364675.1. Classification (NCBI taxonomy): domain Eukaryota; kingdom Metazoa; phylum Arthropoda; class Insecta; order Coleoptera; family Nitidulidae; genus Aethina; species Aethina tumida. The sequence goes on along the minus strand of NC_065440.1, from coordinate 14,125,696 downwards.
AATAAAATAAGATTTACATAATAAAATTATTTTATATTTAAACAAAAATTATAATTTGTATATATTACAATTTTTTAATGTGTAAGAAATGTTTAATTAGGGTATTATTCTTCTAATATTGACACTTAAAACGAATCTATTATAAGCGGAGTCCAAATATTATAAGTATGTAATATTCCTTATAAATAGTGTTGATAAATTGTCCATTATAAGTTGGTGGTGTAAAACTTGTAAGTACTTCTCATAGAACTAGCTTATAATGAGCTACAGAAGAAACTGTCAACATTAGTCTTATATAAGTCAGTTTATTACAGACGAATACGTAATATTTGATATTAATTATATTGTTTTAAAAAGTATTGGAAAGGAGGCCTTGAAAAATTGTCTATTATAAGCAAAAGTCTAATAAAAGTCGATTAATCATATGTTAGTTCTTCAGATAGAATTGGCTTATAATGAGCTACAATAGAGACTGTCAAAATTAGTCTAATATAAGCCACAATTTATTATAGACGAGTGTGTCAAATTTGATATTAATTACGTTGTTAAAAAATATTGAAGGTAAGTCCCCACAAAATTGTGTATTATAAGCAAAAGTCTGTTACAAGTCGATTAATTATAAGTAAGTTCTTCTGGTGGAACTTGCTTATAATAAGAAAACTTAAATAACTTATACTTATATATAATAAAATAAGATTTCCATAATAAAATTATTTTATATTTAAGCAAAAATTATAAATTGTATATATTAAAATTTTTTAATGTGTAAGAAATGTTTAATTAGGGTATTATTCTTCTAATATTGACACTTAAAACGAATCTATTATAAGCGGAGTCCAAATATTATAAGTATGTAATATTCCTTATAAATAGTGTTGATAAATTGTCCATTATAAGTTGGTGGTGTAAAACTTGTAAGTACTTCTCATAGAACTAGCTTATAATGAGCTACAGAAGAAACTGTCAACATTAGTCTTATATAAGTCAGTTTATTACAGACGAATACGTAATATTTGATATTAATTATATTGTTTTAAAAAGTATTGGAAAGGAGGCCTTGAAAAATTGTCTATTATAAGCAAAAGTCTAATAAAAGTCGATTAATCATATGTTAGTTCTTCAGATAGAATTGGCTTATAATGAGCTACAATAGAGACTGTCAAAATTAGTCTAATATAAGCCACAATTTATTATAGACGAGTGTGTCAAATTTGATATTAATTACGTTGTTAAAAAATATTGAAGGTAAGTCCCCACAAAATTGTGTATTATAAGCAAAAGTCTGTTACAAGTCGATTAATTATAAGTAAGTTCTTCTGGTGGAACTTGCTTATAATAAGAAAACTTAAATAACTTATACTTATATATAATAAAATAAGATTTCCATAATAAAATTATTTTATATTTAAGCAAAAATTATAAATTGTATATATTAAAATTTTTTAATGTGTAAGAAATGTTTAATTAGGGTATTATTCTTCTAATATTGACACTTAAAACGAATCTATTATAAGCGGAGTCCAAATATTATAAGTATGTAATATTCCTTATAAATAGTGTTGATAAATTGTCCATTATAAGTTGGTGGTGTAAAACTTGTAAGTACTTCTCATAGAACTAGCTTATAATGAGCTACAGAAGAAACTGTCAACATTAGTCTTATATAAGTCAGTTTATTACAGACGAATACGTAATATTTGATATTAATTATATTGTTTTAAAAAGTATTGGAAAGGAGGCCTTGAAAAATTGTCTATTATAAGCAAAATTCTAATACAAGTCGATTAATTATGATAGACTAGCGACTGTTAATCTGTCTTTTTAGTTTGATTAAAACACTAAATTCACAATAATACGCTTTATTACAACAAACGTACTTTAACCCTCGACATCTAAAGCTTGACTGTCCGGTTCTTTCTTAAAAACTGCCCCGATTATCAAATATAAACAAATCCTTCAGATTTGTTTACAAAACAAAATAGTCTAAATAGATGTGAGCCCGTCGCATCGGTCCATCGGTGAAGATGATGACGTAAGCTAACACGGCCTTCCTGACATTGGGGCGTCCTCGCACCTTGCGCAGTTTTTTCAAAGATTCACCTGACACCGGTAATCTGTAAACATTATAACAGCAGTACAAGCTCAAAATATATTCGAAGAACTAAGCCTAAACCTCATATCATTTAACAAAATAGACTATTATGCGGCACAGTTAACAATCACTAGAAGCACAGAGGCGGCTCAACCATCAACAGGTCTGTTACACCCATGTCTCTCAAGTGCTATCAAAAGATACCATATTCTAGCCAGGAGCTCAGAGGCGGTTCAACCACTACCAGGTCTACTACCCGCTTGTCTCACAGACCCAGAACACAACAATCTAAGCCTGCAGAGCAGGGACCTTAAAAATAGCCTGCCGAGCAGGGACCTTTAAACATAGCCTGCAAAGTAGGGACCTTAAACATAGCCTGCAAAGTAGGGACCTCAAACATAGCCTGCGACGCAGGGACCTTAAAAATAGCCTGCCGAGCAGGGACCTTAATCATAGCCTACTAAGCAGGGACCTTCACATATAGCCTGATACACAGGGACCTTAAACAGCCTACTAAGCAGGGACCTTTACACACATTCACACATCAATCTTATTAAATAAAACTATATCCATCATACCTTATAGAATTTCTGTATCTGGCCAGGTTCGTAACTGTTCATGCGCTGCTATTGTAGTTCTACCTCGGCTGCCAATCCTTCGGAGTGCGTACCTCTCATTAGGTAAACAATGCGTTACCTCAAAGGGTCCGTGATACTTTGGTTTCAATTTTCCTCCATTCGACAGCTGACTATTTTCAACAACAACTTTATCACCAACAGCGTATGGTATTGCCGGCACTCTTTTCTTATTAAAGTTTGTAATTGTTCTACTGGTTACTTCGCACACGCGACTGTGAGCTTGTTGTCTAAGTATTTCAGCGTCCACATCACTTGTCTGTATTGGCACACCATTTAACAGTTCGTTAGTTGCTCTCAGACGTCGATTTTCACCAAACATTAATATCCACGGCGCGAATCCTGTCGATTTGTTCACAGTTACATTAAAATCGTCCTCAATATCAGGTAGCACTTTTGTCCATTTATTTTCGTCTTTTTCATTCAACACAGCACGCATCGCATTAAACAAACTTCTCATAACGCGTTCCACTTGTCCATTACCTCTAGGAACTCCTGTTGCAATTAGGTGTAGCTCAACAGAGTTATCATTGAGAAATTCTCGAAATTTACTCGCTACAAATGCTGTTCCCCGATCAGCTATTATTCGTTTTGGTCGACCCAATTCCATAAATAATGCATCTAATGCCTTTATAGTACATTCGGCATTTTTTTGTCTAATAGGACAAAATCGCACAAATTTAGTAAAAGCGTCTATAACCACTAAAATTTGAGTGCATTTATTAGATTTGACCAAAGGTCCGGCATGGTCAATATGCCACGTATCCATTTTACTTCGTTTTCTGTTGACACAATCCACTCCGTTTTCCAGTAAAAGATTTACCCAACACACACGATCTACAATTTGCAACATATTTGCGTACTGTTTTACCCATGCGTGGCCATATTAAGTCCTCACGTAATTTCATTAACATTTTATCAGCACCAATATGAGACGAGTTATCATGATACAGTTTCATTATCTCTAGTCGAGCTGCTACAGGTACAAAACAACGTTCGCGACCATCATTTGAACATTGTAAAAACACTAAATTGTCTTTCACTATATATCCCGTCTCATGATGCGTTTTGTTTATTATTGTCTGACAAAACACATCCTCTGATTGATATTCACAAATTGTCTTTGGTTTGTTAGCAATAATTCGTGCTGCTAAAATTCGTTTTGTCGGAGATGCTGTATTTCGACTTAAATAGTCGACATGTGCCATTTTATGTCCTGGTCTATATTCTATATCAAAATTAAAGTCCTGCAATTTTATCCACCATCTTGCAACGCGGGGGTGTAGTTCCTTTTTGAGTGCTGTAGCCCTTACTGAATTACAGTCTGTATAGATTGTAAACTTTATACCATACAGATATGTGCGAAAATACTGAGTGGCTATGGCCACTATCGCTAGAGTTTCCAAATCATAAGAATGATATCGCGATTCACAATCAGTTGTACGCCTAGAATAATACGCCACTGGATGAAGCACATTATTTAAGTCTTTTTGCATAAGTATGGCACCCAATCCAAGCGAACTCGCGTCTGTATGTAGTTCGGTAGTCAGTTCCGGATCAAAAATGTTCAAAATCGGATAAGAAGTCAATCGTTTCACTAAATCCAATCGCACATTTTCACATTCACTTGTCCACTCAAAAGTTTTTCCCTTACGTAACAGTGCAGATATCGGTGCTGTCAAAGTTGCAAAGTTTTTCACGAAACGTCTAAAGTATCCAGCCAGTCCTAATAATTGACGAACACCTTTTACATCTTTAGGAGCTGATGTTTGAGCGAGCGCGTCAACTTTTCGCGAACTAGGTTTTACCGTACCGTTTTCGATCACAACACCCAAATATTCCACAGATGTTTGGAAAAAGTTACATTTTTTTATGTTTAAAACAAATCCGGCCTTCGAAAGGGCGTCAATGACCTTTCTTAAGTTCTTAAGACCTTCTTGAATGGTTCGAGAGGGGCACAACACATCATCAACGTAAACAAACGCAATATCGTCTTTAAGTGGTCCAAGGGCTTTATCGATGGCACTTTGATAACACGATGGGGAGTTTATAAAACCAAACGGCATTCGATTGTACTCGTAAAGTCCATCTGGTGTCACAAAAGCAGTTATATGTTTTGAATTCTCTTCTATTTCAACTTGGTGAAATCCCGATTTCATATCAAGAGTACAAAAATATACAGCTTTGGCAAGGGCGTCAATCTGATCTTGTATCCGTGGTAGAGGATAATTATTACGTAATACTTTTTTATTTACGTCACGATAATCTACACATAATCTTGTGTCTCCGTTTTTCTTTTTGACAAGGACTATTGGGCTTGCATAAGGAGATTCACTTTGTCGTATTATTCCACTCTCAATTTGTTCTTTTATTATTTGTTTCACTTGTAATCTTTCGCCATATGACAAATGACGGGGTTTATAGGCCACTGGCTGTAGATCACGTAATGTTATTCTTAACTTGTTTGTTGTTACTGCGGCCGGTGTTTGACTTATTCCATTTTGGATTATTGTTTTTATTTCCTTAATAACCCACTCGTCCAGTCCTGACAAATTTAAGTCATTTTCTTCAAACGCGTATATAGCACAAATTCGTTGCCTATCACTATGATCATATACAATGTCTACACTGTTTGCATTAAATTCAATTTTAATACCTGGTCGATTTAAAACATCAAGTCCAATTAAAGCGTCAACATCACATCCCGGAATTGATCCATCTGGCACAATTAGAAAATCAATTTCTAATGTCATGGTTGGTGTACACATCACAACACTACTGCGACCCAGAGGCTTCATAACACAATTTCCTACACCAGACAGTATTTGGCAATCCGGTTGAATTTGCAAGTCTAAGGCTTTCGCTATTTTTTCGTGAAGTATTGAGACATCTGCACCTGTGTCTACTAAGTATGCTATTGAACTGATCATGGAATTGTTAGTAACCGTAGCTGATGGAAATGAACGGATAAAACGAGTGTTTTTTGCCAGGAGCACTCGTTTTGATGCCTCATGTCATTGTTTTTTACTATAGCATGTATCTTCTGAATGTCCATTCACTCCACAGATGTTACAAAACTTCTTATTTGCTGAGGTGTTGTTGCCAGACGAAAAATTTCTTTGATGTACTCCAGAAGGACCCGGCTGTACCTTTTCCGACATATTCTGTATTTTTTCCGCATTTTTGCAATCCACTGCTTTATGTCCATAGCGTTGACATCTTCTGCAGTTTCCTTGAAACGAACGCTGATCACGAAAGCTATACGGTCGTTTTCGTGACAATTCACGCTCTCGCACACCAGTGTTCAATTTATTCGCATCACAGGTAGCCAACAGTTTTAATAGTTCAGAATCACATGTAGGAGCTAGCAAGGAGATTCGATTTTTCACTTCTGTGTTTTGAATATCGTATTCAACAAGACTTAACACAACATTCCATGGAAAGTCTGAATAAAATCTTCTAATTGCTGTTAATTTGGCGTTACCGTATTCTACTAGTGAATCAAAACTTGAACTCTTAATTGCTAAACAATTTCTGATACGAGTAGCAGGAGTACCTAACTCAGGAAACGCAATTTCAAAATCTCGTCGAAAAGAAGCCCAATCTCTAATAATAGGTTTCCAATGTTGATAAAAGCGTGCTGCACGTCCTCGTAAAGCATGACCAGCTTTTAAAACAATAAGAGTATCGGATATTTCCAGCTCCTGTTGGATCCTAGTAACATCATCCATCCACTCAACCATAGTAAACGGTGTATCATCTGGGTCAAAACTTGCAAGTCGAAACTGCGCCGCCGCGGCACTTACACCTTCTGATACTGAAGCGGAAACAGGTTGCGTCTGCGCAGTCACCCTCAATGTTGCTTGAGTAGTTTGGGCGTTGGCCATTGTCGACAAAATTTCCATGATTTGTTTTTGGAAACTGTTGTTATTTTCTTGCTGCATTTTAAATAACAACGCCATATTATTGTCTGTCTCCGATACACTTTCGGTAATGTTCACAACGTTCGGACTCACTGCGCGGTCGCGTTTTTCACTATTGTCTGCCATTGTTCGTTCACAAAGAAACACAAAAAAAAATTTATTTTTTTAGGTCCTTTCTTCCGGAAATAATTCACGAGAAGATATCCCACTTCTGATGATAGACTAGCGACTGTTAATCTGTCTTTTTAGTTTGATTAAAACACTAAATTCACAATAATACGCTTTATTACAACAAACGTACTTTAACCCTCGACATCTAAAGCTTGACTGTCCGGTTCTTTCTTAAAAACTGCCCCGATTATCAAATATAAACAAATCCTTCAGATTTGTTTACAAAACAAAATAGTCTAAATAGATGTGAGCCCGTCGCATCGGTCCATCGGTGAAGATGATGACGTAAGCTAACAATTATATGTTAGTTCTTCTGGTAGAACTGGCTTATAATGAGCTGTAGAGGAGACTGTCAAAATTAGTCCAATATAAGCCACAATTTATTACAGAGGAGTGTGTAAAATTTGATATTAATTACATTGTTTTAAAAAATATTGAAGAAAAGTCCCGAAAAACTTGTGTATTATAAGCAAAAGTCTGTTACAAGTCGATTAATTATAAGTAAGTTCTTCTGGTAGAACTTGCTTATATTAAGAAAACTTTAATAACTTATACTTACAATTAATTAAATAAGGTTTCCATAATAATATTATTTTATAATTAAACAAAAATTATAATTTGTATATACTAAAATTTTTTAATGTGTAAGAAATGTTTAATTAGGATACTATTCTTCCAATATTAACTCTTAAAACGAATGTATTATAAGAAGAATCCAAATATCACAAGTATGTAATATTCCATATTAAATAGTGTTGATAAATTGTCCATTATAGGTTGATGGTGTAAAACATGTAAGTACTTCTCATAGAACTAGCTTATAATGAGCTACAGAAGAAACTGTCAACATTAGTCTTATATAAGTCAGTTTATTACAGACGAGTACATAATATTTTATATTAATTATATTGTTTTAAAAAGTATTGGAAAGGAGGCCTTGAAAAATTGTCTATTATAAGTAAAAGTCTAATACAAGTCGATTAATTATATGTTAGTTCTTCTGGTAGAACTGACTTATAATGAGCTGTAGGGGAGACTGTCAAAATTAGTCCAATATAAGCCACAATTTATTACAGACGAGTACGTAATATTTGATATTAACTACATTGTTTTAAAAAATATTGAAGATGACTCCTTGAAAACTTGTCCATTATAAGCAAAAGTCTATTATAAGTATATTAATCTATCAATTATAAGTAAGTTCTTAAATAAAATATACACTTAATATTCTATACTAAACTAATATAAAATAATATTAGTATACTGAATACTGAAATTAGATATGTATAGAATTATCTATGTTACTTATTATAATGATAGTAAATTGGCACAAGTTTCAAGGTTTTATAATGTTCTAGTTTATACGTTTAATTTAACTAAAATTTAATAAAATTAATTAAACATAAGGAAATTATAAGAAAAAATATTAAATATATTGGCATAAATATAAAAAAATTAAATATTCAACATTTATATGTACAAAAACAGTAAACTGGAAGTGGCCAAATTAAAAGCACTTACAATGATTGAGACAAGAATCTCGACAGGGTCTTGTTGTGTCGTATTCCTCCAAGAAAATCCATTTTCATAGTCCCACGTCGTCAACCTCGCACAATAAACTTTACCGCATCAAAACACACATGCACAACACCCCCACAAAAACCACTATTGCCGTTTAGAAACAGTGCCAGGAAGAAAAAATTGCCTATTTGTTACAAGTAAAGCACTTTTTGTTTTCAATTATAATTACCAATAATTTAATAAACTTAACTGTCAGTCTATTTTAGGCTGGTCGTTTGCGTGGTTAACAGGTAAGGCGACATTTTTAAATATTTCAAATTCAATAAACCTGACAACAAAAACGTGTGATTAGCGTTGAACGCGTCGCAGTCGAGCTAACCGTGCTGATATGTACACAGAAGAGTTCTGATATCGCTGATTAAAATGCACTTCATTGAAATTAATACGGGAGATAATTGATAACTGAGATATAGGATATGTGCAGTTAATTAAAAAATATGCCTTTGTTATCTGGCAATAAAAGATATTAATTAATGGGCAACTTGACAATTTATTGCAGTTCTTTTTTATATAACCAGATTTATTAATATATTTTTTTTGTCTCTCATTAGTCAATAGATACAAAGTTTTTTAATTATTTTCCTTTTAAGTTCTACTGTCAACTTTACTCAATTATAAGCAATAATCCACTACAGACAAGTCCGAATATCTGACATTGATTATATTATTTTAAATACTACAATATTAACAAATTTCCATTGTATTGAAAGTAATGAACAGCAGGAAACAATTGTTCAACATAAGCTAAAATTTATTACAACCATTAGAAATATTAATACTATTTTTATATTTTTTGTGTATCATTAAATTGTTTAGTAAAATATTTAGTGCACTTATAAAACCCGTAAAAATTGAATGCGGTTGTTAAAATTTAATATCGCCATCAAATTTTGCATATCACTGCCCGTAAAACATGCGATAATTGAATAAACCACAATAGGGCAAGGCGGAAAAACGCATCGATCGTCAGCAAAATGAAAAACTGTATTTAGTGGCCCCGGAAGTAATTTCGAAAGTGCAGTGCGCCACCACCGAGAAGCATCCCGTGCGGGCGAAATTCATTACCGCCCCCGAAACACAAAACAAACGCCTGGAGAGCGACTCGCCTCGACCTGAAAACGCGCCTCCGGCCAAAATTCCCAACAATTAATATAATTTGGCAGTAATTTGCGACGAATACCCCCGTTGTGTCGTGCATAACGAGTCGAGAACGTCAAAATACAGTTCATAAGTCGTAATTAAATGGGGACGACGGAATTGAATGCGACTGTTTTCGGTTTTATAAACGTAAAGTAGCGGAATCCCCGAGAAAAATATCGGAACCTTTCAGCCGCGGCGGAATCCAACGAAATCCCCGATCCGACACTCACCGTCGACCGGATTTAACTCCCTGGTTGCCGGAGGCAGTAAATTTCCCCGACCAACTTTCGAAACAGACCCGCAACTCGAATATGAATCACCCAATTCGAACAAGTTTGTTTTGCTGAAGTGGTAATTATTGTCCAAACTTCCCCGATAATATAAATTATGACGGTGGGAAAAAGTTAAGCATGCACTGTTAAGTGATTGAAGGTCCGACCGAATAATAAACGCCAGACCACGCCCTTTAACCAACACGTGACATGTGCCAACTACTACTTCAACGCAAGTGCGCAGGTCGGACCTAAAAATGAACGTCGCCGCTGTTAAATGAGATTTTTACGGTACACTTACAAAATAACAGTTTCCCCGGCAATAATTTAAACCGTCCCGGAAGAACATCATTCGATACGACACACTTTCGTATCGGGCACTCGTTTTAAAAGCATGCATTTTCAACAAGACACATTCTGCATACGAATGGGCCCACGAAACGACGGTAAATGTTCCGGAACTCGCCGACTTTTTAATTTACCCCGTTTTTTGCGAGTCGGAATGACATGGCAGACATTTCGGTGGGACGGCAGATAACCGAAGACGTCACAGAGTTCACATTCTTAATAAATGCCTACGGGATTATTCAAATCTCGGCCTGGATGCCTGGATGATTAAGATAAATTGTCCCGTCGGCATAATTCAGTCCTGACGTGCGACTAATTAAATCAGCCCGACAAATGTGCGTGTGATAAACGGCGAATCGATTCGCGAAACGGAGACGTCAGAGATACATTTTCAATTTCCCCTCGCTAATCCGGACGATAAGGCGCCCTTAATGTCGGCACATTTAAAATCGCGGATCTAATTCGATACAACGGGACTACAAGGGGGGGGGGAGGTGATGAAGAAGAAATCTCCACGCGGCCATTTACTTTTTACGGGACGCCCGGCAGCAATTTTTGGCTTTGCGAGGATCCGATAAAGGGGGACGCCTAACGCGCCTCTCGGAATGCGGGATATCTTGTCTATTTTTGTGTTATGGGAATTTACAGTTATCTGGTTTCGGGGCTCAGCACCCGATATGACGGGGATAATGCCCTACCCTTGAAATGGTGCGTTGTTGATACGGACCGATAGTCGACTTCGCACAACTTCACGTCAACATCCCCGGAAATATGTTGAGAATGATATTGAATATGTAATTCAAAATACTGTAGAAATCATTATTAATAGACGGACGGAATAATGAGCACCATTTAACCAATAACAAAGTGTGTAAAGGTCACGTGATATGCGCAGAATACTCATTTAGACTAACCACGCAAGTCGGACCGAATAATGAACACCTTGATATAATATTTCTGACATTTAATTTTAAAACGGGATTACAATTTTTGAGTGCCTTGTTGAACGAACCTCCCACAACTTTAATCAACATCTCAAGAATAATCTTTTGCTGAAATGTTTGCCATTAGTATTGCTTACATTCAATTTTGTACTGCAATCAATTACACGCACTAAGTAGGGCCTAATGGAGGCAACATCTGGCTTTTAAAAATATTCCTTTTAAACGGTCTTAAAGGACGAAACCGAAATCACCATCAATTCGACGAAGCCAGCAATTTAAAACTTGCCCGTGCTGAGTTACGTGTGACGACACGTTAAAACTTTAAATGTGCTTTCGAGGAAGTTAGTGCAACACATGCGACAACAACAATGCTCCTTACTTTATGTAACCGGTTTATAATTCAACAACACTGAATAATTAAACCGAAACTTTGATATGGCCGAAAACCAACACCCAATAAAGTTTCCGATGAAGAACAATTAACTTAACCCAACAACCGAAGTATACGGACAAAGAATGTTGATTGCTCATAAACCCCCTGATAATTATTCCCTTCAACCCCGCGAAAAAAGGTCCGCCTAATCGTACTAATTAAAACTTTACAGTGGCGGACCGTAATGGCGCCACGTAACATCCCTTAATTAAGTACCATTATGGTGGCTTAATTAGATGACTTTCACGTACTTCATATCAGTTACGTCTGCGAGTTATTGTCGACGGAGGGGCTCAGCGCCCGCAGCGAGGGAAAATATTTATGCAGGCTTTTCGTGCAAACATCGGTCGAGGGTTGACAGAGGGAATTGAAAGTGAAATTGGATGAATGGGAGTCAATCGTAAACATTGAGGGGGCAAAGAAATCTCCGACAAAAACAACAAAGTTTACGATTTTTCAAATAATTGTACCTTTTCACGCGTTCTTTTATCAATTTAATCGATCCATGTTGCACCACAAAAATTGTGGGCGCAATAAAAACGAATTTCAGTTGCAGTCCACGTTTTGCGATGGAGTTTTATTGTCCGTAAACTTCCTGCATGCGGACAATCTGTAAATATTTTCGCGTTTCGCTTTTAAACAATGGTTTGCTGACCCTTTTTTCCCACACTGGGGATGAATATAAAGGGGACATAAAAAGTAGATAAGACACCAAACCCGAAAAATAGTTTTCTGGCAAATATTTTTTAATAAACATCAACGTAGTATGTTTACAAAGTAGATAATAGTAAGCAATTTAAAAACCTGGGAATGTAGTTTAATTTTTCGTTGTGGAAAACGTACGGGAATTGTTTTGTTTTTAATGGCCGTTGGCGGGACAAACACGGGAGCAAAATCTGTTGCAAAACCAACATTAATAAAGTAGATAAACTTAATGTCCTTTTCGCTTGCGGCAATTTTCAATGGAATTAAAAACAAACATGTACTTCAACAACAAACAATTTAACTACAGTCACATTTTTATGCTGAAAGCAAAGTATAAAAGTAAATATGACTGCAGAAATCAGTATTAACTAATTCGAGTTCATTATTCCGTTCAACTTGCTTCGTTAACCCCAAAATGTATTCTTCGCATATCACATGATTTGATGGTGTGGCGTTCATTATTCGGTCCGACTATTAATGAATGATTTAAAGCCACGCCCTTCATAAAAGTCACGTGTATGCGCACAACACTTAATTGAATTAACGGCGCAAGTCGGACGGAATAATGAACACAATAAAGTTATTACGATGTTTATGATATTAAATTTTCAAACGGGCTCTTCGGCCATGAAAAAGGGGATTGTAGTTTATACGTCTTGCCTTACGTTTTTATTGTTCGTAAACTTCGTAGCCGTGCCACGTTGAACAAAGGTTCACCCCTTACTTTTTCATAAACCCACCACCTGAATAAATCAAAGTCGATCAATAATACCTTACAACTGTTCAACGGCCAAGTTCCAAACCCTCAAAGTTATTAACTATGAATTAAACCGAAACACGAACGCGGCACATTAATTTAATGACGACAAGTACGATTCAATGAATTCGGGAAAGTTTCGGGCACGTCTAATAAAATAAGTGTTTTGTTCTGTTTTCGCAGGACAAACACTGAAACACAATCTGCTTGGAAAAAAACACCATTAATACAAAGCACCGGACCCTTCTCACTCCGGGTAACTTAATTTAGTTGCCCCGATATAAAAAAGAAGTCCGGGGATGTGGAATATTTTAAATTGTTGCCACGTGCGCCGAACAAAAAATTTTTTTCATCGAATTCTGCGTGTGGCGTTATTAGATTTCCCGGTTCCGGTGTATCACGTTACGCTGCCGGGTCCACATTCAAATTGGTCTTTGATTATGTTTTAATGAGGAGGTTGTCTGGCAACAATCGACATGTTTTTTTATTTTGGCGACGATATTTTTTACACGGCTAGAGCCCGCTTTGCATAATCGTATTACCCGCAATTTTTATTATTTACTAAACATCAGAGGGCCGAAGGCGTGCATTGAATAAAGATCGAACTGGCAAATTATTTTGATGTCGGATTCTCAAAGGCCTGTGGAATAACAAAAGGCAATTAACCGAATTTCCCCCGGCCCATTCGCCTCTTAGATAAATCATTTCGTTTATTTATATTTGCCGGGGCAGATTGTTGAACGTTTTGTGTAAACAGGTCAGACATTATAAAGTTTTTACCTACACAACTTAACGAGCAATTAACATTAATTGCGACATCACTTTCAGAGCCAGCACTGGTTTTATGGTCACGTAAAATCTTTAACGGTCAAATATTCCAAAATACTCAAATCTGCATAAATAAAACATATAGATAATACTGCGGAAACCATTAATAGTGGACGGACGGAATAATGAACGCTCTGACCAATTATAAGAGGTATAGAACTCACGTGATATGCGCAGAACACCATTTTAGATTAACACATCCTAGTCGGACCGAATAATGAACGCAATAACGTTGATATAATATTTCTGATAATTAATTTAAAATGTTTAAAATAAATTCACCGTTTAAATCATAAACAAGAACTGGACATAATCACGGATGGACAAACAGTCACTTGTATTATTAACGACCGTTCGGTTCTTAACTTCCAAACTTAATGACCAATTAACATTAACTGCGACATCACTCTTAGAGCCTGTGCCGGCTTTACGGTCACGTAAAATCCTTAACGGCCGAAGCGTCGCAACGTCCACAACAATAAATAAACAATCCAAATTAAATTGCTTGTTTCTCCCACTCAAATCTTGACATTTTTCATTTTCAACGCGACAAATCTCAAGACGAATTGCGGGACCTTTATGTCGCCCGGGTAATTGCCGTTTTTAATTGAAAATTTTAATTTTGCTCCGGGCCTCCGTTAATTAATTCGACTGATGAATAATCGGGCGTCGATCGGGCTTTCGCGAAGATGTTGCCGGTGCGGTAATTAAGTTTCGTGTGCAACCGCGCGATTTTTCGCGAGTTCAATTGCAATTAATTCCTTGGTTTCCAATTAGAGTTGACGCTATTAATGACGGGGGACTGAAAAATAATTTTACGGGTTTTGTGCATGTTGCAATGCAAGCGGAATTGAAAACGAATTGGAATGGTTGTTAAACCACAAATTTTGTCCGCAGATTTGTCGATTTTTGTTTTTTTTTTTAATAACTTTCGAATATTTGTGGCAAAATCAAATATAAATACCAAAATCAACGATTAATTGGTTATATTTTACCTAAACATTGAAATAATTTGTCAACAGATATTTTTTAATTATGCGGAGCCCATTTTAATTATCGTCACATTCCCCGTTTATATTTTAAGGCTAATTGAATGAAATTATCATTCCTTTGTGTTGTTTTTGGAGCAACAATTATACAGACTATATTTCCTTAATATCATTCAAACTCTTTTGAGGTTTTCTGACAAATTTATATTAAATTGTATTCAATTTTCCAGACAATTACCTCTTTGTATTTTACTTTGTTTTTGAAAAACATTTTTATAATGTATATTTTCTTAATATACTCGAAACTTTTTTAGGTTTCCTGACAAATTTACCTTCTTTATTACTAATAATCACCAAAATATTCTTGGTGTTATCACCATTTATTTTATTAAAGCTAATTGAAAATCAAATCCAATTTACACGTATAATAGTTAAATATTTTATACACAATTCGTTCTTTGGATTGTACTTTGTTCTAGAAAACCACTTTTATAGTCTACATTTTCTTAATATCATTGAAACTTTCTTGATGTTTTCTGACAAATTTACCTCTTTTATTATGAATAATCACCAAAATATTCTTGGTGTAATCACCATTTATATGATTAAAGTTCATTGGAAAACAAATACAATTTATAAGTAGTTAAATTGTACACTATTTTTTATATAATAATTTCTTTCAATTCTCTTTTATTTTTGAAACATAATTTTGTAGTTTATGTGTTGAAATCAAATTTATAAGTCGTTAAATATACATAAATTTCCAGATAATTGTTTCTTTAAATTCTTTTTTGTTTCCGAAAAAACAATTTTGTAGTTTAGAGTTTTTTTATATCATCGAAACTTTTTTGAGGTTTTCTGACAATTTTATCTTTTTTTATTATTAACAATCTCCGAAATAATCTTGGTGTAATCACCATTTATATTATTAAAGCTAATTGGAAAACAAATCCGATTTATAAGTTGTTAAATGTACATAAATTTCCAGATAATTATTTTTTTTTTTTTTGAATTCTCTTTTGTTTATGAGGTTTTTTGTCAATTTTACCTCCTTTATTATTAATAATCCCCAAAATATTATTTGAGTTACCCTCATTTATATAAATAAAACTAATTGGAAAACACATCCAATTTATAAGTAGTTAAATGTACATAAATTTCCAGATAATTATTTTTTTGAGTTCTTTTTTGTTTCTTGAAAAAAATTTTGTAATTTATAGTTTTTTTATATCATCGAAACTTTCTTGAAGTTTTCTGACAATTTTGCCTCTTTTATTATTAATAATCCTCGAAATATTCTTGGAGTAATCACCATTTATATTATTAAAGTTAATTTGGGAAACAAATCCAATTTATAAATAGTTAAATGTACATAAATTTCCAGATAATTATTTCATTGAATTCTCTTTTGTTTCTGAAAAACAATTTTGTAGTTTAGAGTTTTTTTATATCATCGAAACTTTCTTGAAGTTTTCTGAAAATTTTACCTCTTTTATTATTAATAATCCCCGAAATATGGTGGAATCACCATTTATATTATTAAAGTTAATTTGGGAAACAAATACAATTTATAAATAGTTAAATGTACATAAATTTCCAAATAATTATTTCATTGAATTCTCTTTTGTTTCTGAAAAACAATTTTGTAGTTTAGAGTTTTTTTATATCATCGAAACTTTCTTGAAGTTTTCTGAAAATTTTACCTCTTTTATTATTAATAATCCCCGAAATATTATTGGTGTAATCACCATTTATATTATCACAGTTAATTGGAAAACAAATCCAATTTATAAATAGTTAAATATACATAAATTTCCAGATAATTATTTCTTTGAATTCTCTTCTGCTTCTGAAAAACAATTTTGCAGTTTAAAGTCTTTTTTATGTCATCGAAATTTTCTTGAAGTTTTCTGACAATTTTACCTCTTTTATAATTAATAATTCTTGAAATATTCTTGGAGTAATCACCATTTATATAATTTACAGATAATTATTTCTTTGAATTCTCTTTTGTTTCTGAAAAACAATTTTATAGTTTATTTTTTTTATATCATCGAAACTTTCTTGAGATTTGCTGAAAATTTTACTCCTTCTATTATTAATAATCACCAAAATATTGAAATGAAATACAATTTATTGATATTTTCTTAATATCACCGAAATCTGCCTAATTTAGTTCTATTATTATGAATATTCACCAAATATTTCTTGATGTATTCAGATTTTTAAATCTGAATAAAATTTCACCGCATTCGCCATTTTTAAATAATAATTATAAATTAATTTTGCTTGTTTGTTAATAATTAGAATATATTTTATATAATGTTTGTATTTAAATAAGAATAAAACTCATGAAAAATTATAATTTATACTCATTAGTTTATTAGTTATAATGATTTTAACCGTTTATTTAATAGTTTTTAAATTGATCATTTCTTAAAATTTTGTTTTACAAAAATTGAATACAAATAACCTATTTAAATTTAATTTATTCACAAATATGAATATGAAATTAAACTTGAATTAAAAACCTATTATTTAAATCTGTCAGCAATTCAATTACAAACTTTTCAGACTCTTCTGAGCACGTATCAAACACGGAAACAATCCGTCCGCAGAAAAACAAACTCTCAAACATTCCCGCTTGTCTCAGCCTGTAAAAAAAAAAATTGGGGTAACAAGACGAAATTTCCATGTAAATAGATTTGGAAAAATGTCGGAATAATTTCATTGGTCGTTGACGGAATACTAAGCAGCTTTTTGAGTAACTCCCAAAAGGACCGTGGAGAAAGCCTTTCAATGTTCCGTCTTAGTATAATATTTAATGAGGGTTTGTCTTTCTGTGGACCGCATTTCGTTTAGTCTCGTACAAACCTCTAATAACGAATAACTTTAACTGTATAACAAACACCAACACTCACAAAAATATTCAACGCTTACGACTAGATCTTTCGAAAAATTTAGAAGCATTTAGACCCACAATTTACGATTAAAGCACTATTTTCGGGGTTATCGAAATAATTATTCTTACAACAACATCAACAACAACAACGTCGACGACTAAAAAGTGGTGAAAGAAGGAGCGGACGAAAGCCGGAGGCCGCCGAGTGCGGTGGGAAGGAGGACCGACGCCGCACACCCCCGACGGCGGTGGCGGGAAAAGAAACGACGACGGGCCGCGACAGCAACGAAAACTAGGAGCGCAAGAGGAGCGGTGCCGCACGTACGTAGACAGGACTCCGGATCGGTTCTCCAGCGACCCCGTGCATTGTGCAGTCGAACACTGGCGGGCCGGTTCCCACTGGGTGATGCTGCTGCTGGCGTGCGATCGCCTGGACCATGCGTTGTCGGCGACGGGGGCGGTTTTCGGCGGTCGCCGTCAGCGGCGTGCGTTCGATAAATGCATCGACGTGTGCCCGCTTCGTGTCCCGTTTCACGGTTTCGATTTTGGTTTTTGATCTTGATGTTTTTTTTTAGAAGGGTGACTTTCAAGTTTGGGTTAATTTTGTGCGGCTCATTGTTTCAAACTTGTTTGGGTATTGGTTAAAATATTATTGTAATAGCCTTCCATAAACCGAATTAATCTTTATATTTTGAATAATTACTAAATTGTTTTAATGAAAACATAATTAATGTACTTATATTTTTAAGACAAATAAAGTAATGCAACTAAAAGTTTTTGTTTTATTTTTAGGATGAAATTTCTTATCTAAGCGGAGAGATTTTAAAGTTTTCGTAATTTTGTTTTAGTTGGTTGTTTGAAACTTGTTTAGAAAATGATTAAAATATTATTATAAAAGCCTTATTTAAATTTAATTTAGTTTTATCAACAAGTTTTATTGATTAATTAGATTAAAAAGTAAAATGGTGGAACTAATTATTTTTTACAAAAATGGTGAATGCGACAACAAATTTCAAAATACATATTATATAATGTTTGTATTTAAGTAACAATAAAACTCTTGGAAAATTATAATTTATACTCATTAGTTTATTTAAAATTCATAGAATAAACACATAGATATTATATATTTATATTTACTATTTATTATTTTATATTCACTATTTAAGATTTTTATAACCCATTTTTTTATACTTCATCTCTTGTCCCTTTACCCTTTTTCTATATGCTGTCCATTAAGTATTACTTATTGTTAATTATAAGTCATTTAAGGTTTAAATTTATATATTTATTACTAATAATAAACACATAGAAAGAATATATTTATATTTCTAAGTAAATATTAATTAAATATTTCGAATATTCTATTTTATATTCACTATTTAAGATTTTTATGACCTATTTTCTTGTCCCTCATCCCTTGTCCCTTATCCCTTTCTATCCACTGTCCATTAAGTATTACTTATTTTTAATTATAAATCATTTAAGGTTTAGATTTATTTATTTATTACTAATAATAAACACATAGAAAGAATATATTTATATTTCTATGTAAACAATAATTAAATACTTCGAATATTCTACTTTATATTCACTATTTAAGATTTTTGTGACCTATTTTCTTGTCCCTTATCTCTTTCTATCCACCATCCATTAAGTATTACTTATTTTTAATTATAAATCATTTAAGGTTTAGATTTATTTATTTGTTACTAATAATAAACACATAGAAAGATTATATTTATATGTCTATGTAAATAATAATTAAATACTTCGAATATTCTATTTTACATTCACTATTTAAGATTGTTATGACATATTTTCTTATCCCTCATCCCTTATCTCTTATCCCTTTCTATCCACTGTCCATTAAGAATTACCTATTCTTCATTTAAGGTTTAGATTTATTTATTTATTACTAATAATAAATGCATAAAAGGAATATATTTATTTTTCTATGTAAATAATAATTTAATACTTTGAAAATTCTATTTTACATTGATTATTTAAGCCTTTTAATAACCTATTTTCTCTCTCTTTTATCTATTGTCCATTAAGCATCATCTATTTGAGATAAGATGTTGAAATTTTCTTATGTAGTTATAATATTATTTATTCATTATTATTTTAATATTTATTATTATATAATTAATTACGTTTTATTAAATATTTAGATTTACCTTTACCCAGTATCAATAATGGTGGATGCGCCAATTTAAATAAAATACTTTTATAATAAAGACAAACATTTTCTATTGTGTAGAAAAAATAAATAAACAAATTGAAGTTAATAAAAACATGATTATGCACTCATTGTTACGTACCTCATTGTTTTCAGTTATTGAACATACACAGCAGATACATTCAAAACTGTCGGAAATAAAAATAAATGGAATTCCAATAATCAAGAAAAATTGAACAGCATCATTTGTTGCAAAAACGTCAATTGCAACGTTCTGTTGCGAATTTCATGAATATAATAGAGTACTCACATGTAATTTGACATACTGATATAGATAGAGAAGTCTTACCTGGAACAAATTTAATAAGCATTATTAATTTTCATTGATGGCAAAACGTCTCATATTAATTAATAATTGACTGCGATGCGCTTTTCGACTGCACAAAACCATAATCGAAACATATTCAATGTATCGACCCCAACAGCATTATTAATTAGTATTTTCAGTACAATAACTTCATTATTAATGAGATCACATCACATGTACATAATTTTATGCATATTCTGGTTAAAATATAGTTTATTAATTAACCGCACGTTATGATATGTTTAAACTATTATCTGCTTTTATTGATTATACTATAAAATAAACATTTCATTTAATTTAATTTAAATAACACGCATAATAATGAATATCATGTGACAATAAAAATTAGGGATAATAAATATTAAACAATAGTAATAATAAAAAACGAAATTTGTTTACGCCTTGTTTGCCGCCGTTGTTTTCCATGTCCGAACGTCAATTAACGCATTAAATTCGAGGGTTTCCGATCGAAGAAACCCGATATAAAAATTAATGAATTCGCCGCAGCAATCCATTGAACGTAAACTGAATGCCATAAAAAACGGGCTGAAATGATTAATTGTTTTTATCTTACATAATTGAAGTACAAGCAGAAATATTTTGCGATTCATTTATCACTTCGCACACAATTTTATGCTGAATTCGGTTAAAAATTAATAATTAAATACAAGTAAAGTATATTCTTTGTCTGGTTAATGATAGATAATGCTTAATGGACATGATGTAAGGAATGAATAATCTTAAATAAATAAAAATGATAAATAATTTCTAACAGATAATATACAATATACTGAATTTTATTTAATGAATAAGGAATAAAAACAAATAAATTATCTCAAAATATAAATATAAAACAAATTATAAATAATTTATTTAATAACAATAAATAATAAATTATTAATAAATAAATAATAAATATTAATTAAATTAATAATGTAAACAAAAATTTTCCAAATCATTTATTATTGTTGTTTTCTTTGGCATCCTTCAATTAACGCATTAAATTCGAGGGTTTCTGAACGAAGAAACCTGATACAAAAATTAATTAATTTGCCGCCGCAATCTACTCAACGTTAACAAAACACCATAAAAAGTGGTTAAAATTGATTGGTTGTTTTGTCTTACATAACTGAAATAGATGAGAATAATGAGTTTGTAATTTATTTATTAATTTATGTATTTAGTTCAAAAATATTTATAGTTACTTAATCCTATTATAAAATCTTAAAATAAAATTTAAAGAATTATAAACAAATTATTGTAAATAATGAATAAAATAAGATAATAACATAAATTAATAAAATAATAAGATATTAAGATATTAATATTAAGTTAATATTAAAATAATAAAACAATAAAATAATAAAATAAAATATAATAGAATAATAATATAATAATATATTAAAATAATAAAATAATAAAATAATACAATAATAAAATAATAAAATAATAAAATAATAAAATAATAAAATAATCAAATAATAAAATAATAAAATAATAAAATAATAAAATAATAAAATAATAAAATAATAAAATAATAAAATAATAAAATAATAAAATAATAAAATAATACAATAATAAAATAATAAAATAATAAAATAATAAAATAATAAAATAATAAAATAATAAAATAATAAAATAATAAAATAATAAAATAATAAAATAATAAAATAATAAAATAATAAAATAATAAAATAATAAAATAATAAAATAATAAAATAATAAAATAATAAAATAATAAAATAATAAAATAATAATGTAATAAAATAATAAAATAATAAAATAATAAAATAATAAAATAATAAAATAATAAAATAATAAAATAATAAAATAATAATAAAATAATAAAATAATAAAATAATAAAATAATAAAATAATAAAATAATAAAATAATAAAATAATAAAATAATAAAATAATAAAATAATAAAATAATAAAATAATAAAATAATAAAATAATAAAATAATAAAATAATAAAATAATAAAATAATAAAATAATAAAATAATAAAATAATAAAATAATAAAATAATAAAATAATAAAATAATAAAATAATAAAATAATAAAATAATAAAATAATAAAATAATAAAATAATAAAATAATAAAATAATAAAATAATAAAATAATAAAATAATAAAATAATAAAATAATAAAATAATAAAATAATAAAATAATAAAATAATAAAATAATAAAATAATAAAATAATAAAATAATAAAATAATAAAATAATAAAATAATAAAATAATAAAATAATAAAATAATAAAATAATAAAATAATAAAATAATAAAATAATAAAATAATAAAATAATAAAATAATAAAATAATAAAATAATAAAATAATAAAATAATAAAATAATAAAATAATAAAATAATAAAATAATAAAATAATAAAATAATAAAATAATAAAATAATAAAATAATAAAATAATAAAATAATAAAATAATAAAATAATAAAATAATAAAATAATAAAATAATAAAATAATAAAATAATAAAATAATAAAATAATAAAATAATAAAATAATAAAATAATAAAATAATAAAATAATAAAATAATAAAATAATAAAATAATAAAATAATAAAATAATAAAATAATAAAATAATAAAATAATAAAATAATAAAATAATAAAATAATAAAATAATAAAATAATAAAATAATAAAATAATAAAATAATAAAATAATAAAATAATAAAATAATAAAATAATAAAATAATAAAATAATAAAATAATAAAATAATAAAATAATAAAATAATAAAATAATAAAATAATAAAATAATAAAATAATAAAATAATAAAATAATAAAATAATAAAATAATAAAATAATAAAATAATAAAATAATAAAATAATAAAATAATAAAATAATAAAATAATAAAATAATAAAATAATAAAATAATAAAATAATAAAATAATAAAATAATAAAATAATAAAATAATAAAATAATAAAATAATAAAATAATAAAATAATAAAATAATAAAATAATGAAATAATAAAATAATATTGAATAAATAATCTATTTCTAACTTAAGAATAATGTTAATAATAATATATAAAAAATTAATAATAATGTATAATTAATGATTGATAATAATTAATGGCTAAAAAAGGTGAAAAAAGTAATTATTTTAATAATAAACAATAATTTTAAATTATTAAATAATTAATAAAGTAAAATTAATGAATAATAAATAGTAAATAATGAATAAAGGATAATGGACACTGAATAAAATATAACGTTTTATGAATAATAAAAGGTAAATAATTCATAATAAATCCTAAATAATAATGAATAAAAAATATAATTCCCCTCATCTTTTATTAGCGCCGTTGTTTTCCTTTTCCAATAACGTCAACGAAAACGCCATAAAGAAAAAGTGACTAAAGTGATTAATTACTTTTGTCCCATATGATTGAAAATACCAGTCCAAAAAACAATTTACGACTTTGTTAAGTTGAGGCATTGTGTCCAACATCAGGACGAAATAATCCTCAGTGAATAATAATAATTCATGTTCCACCACAAAACCAAGAAATTGCCGCATGAAAGACAAGTATTTTCTTTGTCTTTTGAATAGTCTAGTAGTTTTAGAGCTTTAATTTTTCAGCTGAATTCAAACGGAACGTTTGACGTATTTAAACCGTTCCATTCTTTCATACAGAAATAGAACTTCCAGTTGCTTAAATATTCACGAACGAATTTAAAACATTCAACAACGTTCGTCAAAAAATGTAAAATGCACAAATTGAATGGAATTTCTCGACCCCGACACATAAATAACACCGCGCCCTAATGAGCACACACTCGTTTAATT
Organism: Aethina tumida; assembly: GCF_024364675.1. NCBI lineage: Eukaryota > Metazoa > Arthropoda > Insecta > Coleoptera > Nitidulidae > Aethina > Aethina tumida. Next base: position 14,101,608 of record NC_065440.1, on the reverse strand, counting down.
AATGCACCATGAAATTTCAACTTTGTCCCCAAAATTGTGTCCGCTTTTGATAAATTTTAGTAACGACGATATATCAAACTATCCCAAAACTGGCGGCGGTCAGGAATTTCAATCATCGATTTTAGGCCCCCGGTTTCGAAACTCATTTCGAATCGTTTAATTGCTCCTTGTTAAGTTTCCAAACGGTTGAATTAACATATTTTTGGGAACGCAGCTTTCGGTCCGGGGGACGGGAATTAAAAATTTACCTTGATTGACAATTTGTGTTTCAATTTTAATCCCGCTTCGAAAGCCCGAATCGATGCTGGGACCTTTTTATTTTGTCCCCGGTAATTGGAGCTTTCATGGCAGATGCCTAAAGTCAGTCGAATTAAATTTTATTTAAAAATGTTTTCAGTACATTTTATTTTTATCATTTAAATTTGTTTTACTTTATATAAATTTAATAGACATAAAACTAACTAAATTTATTTTATTCAGTTTATTCTTAATTTATCTCTTGTTTAGCATTGTAAAATGTCTCAAAGAAAACTTTCTTCTGAGGATATTGTCGCTATAATTAGGACTTTGTAACGTGACAATGTGACGTACAATAGTGGACAAGATTATAGTAACTTTTTTAAATGTTAAATATCTTGGCAATAACCCTTTTATTTATTGTAACCTATTAAAATAATATTTATTTACTATTGTTGTCTCATACTGTATTATAAAAACTGCTACATTTTGACCAACTAAATTTATTTTACTTTTTATGTATTTAATAAACATAAAAGTAAACTTTTAAATCTATTTTATTCAGCATATTCTTAATTTATCTGTTATTTAGCATCGTAAAATGTCTCTAAGAAGACTTTCTTCTGAGGATATTATTGCTATAATTAGGATTTTTAAACATGAGAACGTGACGTACAATGGTGGACAAGATTATAGCAACTTTTTTAAATGTTAAAAATCTTAGCAATAACCCTTTTATTTATTGTAACCTGTTAAAATAATATTTATTTATTATTGTTGTTTCATACTGTATTATAGAAACTGTTATATTTTGACCAAATAAATTTATTTTACTTCTTATATATTTAATAGACATAAAAGTAAACTTTCAAATCTCTTTTATTCAGTTTATTCTTAATTTATCTGTTGTTTAGCATCGTAAAATGTCTCTAAGAAGACTTTCTTCTGAGGATATTATTGCTATAATTAGGATTTTCAAACCTGAGAATGTGACGTACAATAGTGGACAAGATTATAGTAACTATTTAAATGTTAAATATCCTGGCAATAACCCTTTATTTATTGTAACCTATTAAAATAATATTTATTTATTATTGTTGTTTCATACTGTATTATAAAAACTGTTAGATTTTGACAAACTAAATTTATTTTACTTCTTATATATTTAATAGACATAAAAGTAAACTTTCAAATCTATTTTATTCAGTTTATTCTTAATTTATCTGTTGTTTAGCATCGTAAAATGTCTCTAAGAAGACTTTCTTCTGAGGATATTATTGCTATAATTAGGATTTTCAAACATGAGAATGTGACGTACAATAGTGGACAAGATTATAGTAACTATTTAAACGTTAAATATCTTGGCAATAACCCTTTATTTATTGTAACCTATTAAAATAATATTTATTTATTATTGTTGTTTCATACTGTATTATAAAAACTGTTATATTTTGACCAACTAAATTTATTTTACTTCTTATATATTTAATAGACATAAAAGTAAACTTTCAAATCTATTTTATTCAGTTTGTTCTTAATTTATCTGTTGTTTAGCATCGTAAAATGTCTCTAAGAAGACTTTCTTCTGGGGATATTATTGCTATAATTAGGATTTTCAAACATGAGAATGTGACGTACAATAGTGGACAAGATTATAGTAACTATTTAAACGTTAAATATCTTGGCAATAACCCTTTATTTATTGTAACCTATTAAAATAATATTTATTTATTATTGTTGTTTCATACTGTATTATAAAAACTATTATATTTTGACCAACAAAATTTATTTTACTTCTTATATATTTAATAGACATAAAAGTAAACTTTCAAATCTATTTTATTCAGTTTATTCTTAATTTATCTGTTGTTTAGCATCGTAAAATGTCTCTAGAAGATTTTCTGCTGAAGATATTATTGCTATAATTAGGATTTTGAAACATGATAATGTGACGTATAATAGTGGACAAGATTATAGCAACTTTTTTAAATGTTAAATATCTTGGTAATAACCCTTTTATTTATTGTAACCTATTAAAATAATATTTATTTACTATTGTTGTCTCATACTGTATTATAAAAACTGTTACATTTTGACCAATTAAATTTATTTTACTTCTTATATATTTAATAGACATAAAAGTATCTTAGCAATAACTCTTTTATTTATTGTAACAATATGACGTACAGTAGTGGGCAATATTATAGCAACTTTTTTAAATATATTAAATATTCTATATTCTAGATTCTGAAATTGTTTGTGATGAGTTCATTTAAATTTGTAAAATTTTTATGTCGAATTTGGTTATAAAAGTGGATAATCAATTGATTATTAGTTTTGTTACTGGTACAAAAGACTTTGATGAACTTCACAAAACAGATAGATTTTTAATATTATATATTATTGAAGGCCCAAACTTCAATTCAGTTTTATATTACATTTTAAAGTTGGCACGTACAAGGCGCCGGAGTTATCATTTCTTTCGCATCCACTCAAACAAATAAAATCTCCAACAACAACCGGCATATTGAAAACGGTCCCGCGCACAAGTTACTGACACGTTCAAAACTTCCACTGGCAAATTAAATTTTTTATCGTCCTCCATAAAAATTTCATACGCGACGCCTTAAAAGCATTGCACCCCGAAACGGAGGGGGGGATAGTGGGGGTGTTTACCCCCTCGAGAGTGTTGCGGAGACTCATTAGCGTAATGAATTCGAGTCGTTCGAGATTTTTTTTGGATGAAAGAAGCTCATTCACACGCCGAATTAATTATCTGGAAGTTAACCTCGTTAAAACGGTACAATGTGGATACTTAGGCTGGATAAAAATATGAATAGATAATTGGAATCGTTCCCTTTCACTATAATTAATTATCAGCCCTTCAAAGCTTGATTTGTTGTCAGTTATCTGCGATCAAAATAAATCATAACACAAAGTAGTAAAACGTGCACATGTTAAATCATCAACCGTAATGCAATTTTTAAATTACCATCTGTGGTAAACAAGATAACCAGATAAAAGTTGGGGCACGTTTTGCTCATATCGCAGGAAAACGTTAAAAAACCAAAGCGCCATCCAACGCACAAACCGTTGCACCGCACAACAGGAATCAATAAACCCCCACCGAGAAACAGAAACCTGTAACTTCCCCCGCAACGTTCCGAGCACCAAAACACAGATGGCGCCATCGACTCACGTACTTACCCAAGCGTTTTGGTGGAGATCAGCGGCGTCTTGAGGCTGAGGAACCCGTTGAGCCGTCCCGTTTTCTTCTCGGCGCCGGCCTCGAGGCGGGAACAGGTGCCGCCGCCGGTCGAGCTCTCCTCCTCGTCGTCCCGCTTGCGGCGACGCTTCTGGAAGTAGTAGCAGGCGGCGCCGACGCCCGCTATCAGGATGAGAGCGGCCAGGCTCGAGAACACCGCCGTCAGGACGATGTCGCGCTTCTGCATCATTAACTGGAACAATTAAAAGAATAAATTAATTATTCATGTATCACACTGTAAATCCGACGGTGGCTATAGTTACCAGTTTGAACAACCTGTTCCAGTTTTGATTGACATATAATTTTTGGTTATGATTTATATAAATTCTAATGTGTACAAAAAAGCAGTGATGATTTGGTTGAAAATCGGGTAATCCAATCTCCTGCCATGAAACGTATCATGATTTTTGTGGGTATCGTAAGTCTTCTCACTTTTTTAAGTGTAAGCACTCAAGTAAAATCTCAAAAAGGTATTACTTAAGTTATTTTTATTCCAGTTGTCGAGTGCGAACAAGAGACACAGAAGAGGGGGACTAAATGACGACTACAGAGGTATAATGAGCAGAGGATTTTATCCGGGACATCCGTTTTGGCCTTGGCCACCTCCGCCTCCCCAAAAAAGACCAGACAGCAGGTCCGGAGATCGAGGGGGATCAAGAGGTAAACCTGGAGGACAAGATCGTCAAATAGGAAGACGTGGAACAAGAGGAGAGGCAGGAGGTCAAGGCGGAGCACGAAGTGGATCTGGAGGTCAAGGAGGTGCAGCAGGTAGATCAGGAGGAGGGCAAGGGGCGTATGGAGGAAGTGGAGGATCCGCCAGGAAGTAAAGAAACAATACTGATCATTCGAGATACCTGATTTAAAATGTAAATTATTGTGTTTAGGGAAAATAAAAGTTTTCCATTCCTCAACTATATTTTTATAAATAGAAATAATCTGCCTGAAAAGCAACAGTAACTATAGTTACAAATTTCAGATACCTTATTTTGATAGACAATCATTTTTTGGTTAACAATTTATTTAAAAATTATGATTCGGATGTGTCAGTAAAAGTTGCGACAGTTTTGTAAGAAAATGGGTAAAATATAAGTCAGTAGTCATCATGCCCTGCCAAAAATGAAAGACATACTCATCCTCGTGGGAGTCGTCGGACTTCTTGCCCTCGCTAGGGTGAGTACCACTTTTAAAACATTTACTTTACCTTTTCAAATTAATTTTATCCATCAGTTGGCGAATGCAAGAAAAAGGCACAGATTTAAAGGATTTGGTAATAGAGGATTAATGGATGGAAGCTATTTCCCATGGTTCCCATTCTGGCCCTTTGGTGGTCCCACCAGACACGAATATTGGAGAAGACCCAGACGTAGATCAAGAAGCCACAGTAGAAGTAGGAATTGGCCAGTTGGTCCACCACGAATAGGAGGTGGGGGAGGACCGGGTATGTCAGGAGATTATAGCGGTTCGGAGTGGCCATTTCCAGCAAGGCCACAAAGTCCGGCAAAAGTAATAAGTAAACCTGGAGGTCATAGTGGCAAGAAAAGTGGATCAGGAGGCAAACGGACAGCAAAGAGTGGATCAGGAGGGAAAGGAGGACCGAAAAGTGGGTCAGGAGGTAAAAAAATATCAAAAGATGTATCACCAAGGAAAGTGAGCGAAAGAGGTGGATCAGGAGAGAAAATCGTATCAGGAGGAAAAGGAGGATCTGGAGGGAAAGGAGGTGAAAAAGGTGGGTCGGGAGGAAAAGGAGGTGAAAGAGGTGGATCAGGAGGCAAAGGAGGCGGTGGAGGTGGATCGGGAGGGAAAGGTGGTGTATCTAGAGGTGGGTCAGGAGGTCAAGGAGGTGCCAGAGGTGGATCGGGAGGTCAAGGAGGTGCCAGAGGTGGATCAGGAGGTCAAGGAGGTGCTGGAGGTGGATCAGGAGGTCAAGGCGGAGCCAGAGGTGGATCGGGAGGTCAAGGCGGAGCAAGAGGTGGATCAGGAGGTAAAGGAGGAGCAGGGGGTGGATCGGGAGGTAAAGGAGGAGCAGGGGGCGGATCAGGAGGTCAAGGAGGACAAGAAGGGCAAGGAGGTCAAGGCGGATCTGCCAAGAAGTGATGAACAAATACTGACTATTTAGAATACCCAATTTAATAAATTATATACGTGTATATTAAATAAAAAATTTGTTTTCAACATTTTTAAAACCTTTTTATTTCATGTTACGGTTAAAAAGTTATGAATATAATAAACCTTTTGATGATTCATAGAAAAAACACAATGTTAAATTTATCGTACAAATTCCTTCATAAAAAATACCCCCATTAAATCCGCATTAAATCACAAATTTAGATGCCATTATACAAAATGCTACCCAACATAAAAGTCACGTTTTTATTAACAACAATCCTGCTGAATGTAAGTATGAAAGTTTTGTAATAAACCCCAAATAATAATAATTTTCAGCTGGTCATTTTTGTAACTGGACAAGCCTTATGGATAACCGACAATGAAAACAAATTGGAAACCGATAAAAACCCAGAAAATAAACCAACATCAATCGTATACGCATTTAAATTTCACTCAACCGGCAATGGACACAATTTAAGCAATGTTGAAGGGAATTATTGGTTTAATGGCGAAAATGTAACAGTAACAAGGACAAACGTGTTGATGAAAATTGGGGAAAACTTCAAAAAAATGGAAAACTCCCTAAAGAACTTTATGAAAAACATCAGAACAAAATTTTGGAAGCACGACGATAGTTTTGAAGACGACGACGACTTTTAATATGTAATTAAATAATTGGCTTTCAAAATTGTTCTTTTATTAAGTGGCGTGACTGATTTTAATAATTATGATCCAATTTAAACTTCCGGCATGTGGAAAACATCTCTATTAACTTATACAAAGGTTAATCAACAATAAACTAATTTAATTTAACTAATATATCAATAAAAGTAACTAACACCATAAACTTTTACTTTTTTATTGATTATGTGAGTATTAAAACAAAATAAAGTCAGTTTAATAATTAAAAACATCTGTAAATTACCAACAAATGAAGTAATTTTGAATAAATATAACAACACCCGTATAATAATTGGGCATATTGAATTACATAATTTAATTACATTTAATAAGGTCAAATTACCACTTGATTTTAATATAAATAAGAGCAATTTTCACACTTTTTCATAGCAAAAAATGCGTCCAACTTTGCTTCTACTTTTCTTCTTCGCTTTACTAGCTGCAGTTTTGGGTCAGGGTGGAGGCGGTGGTGTAAGTATTAAAATTTACTTTGTTTTTGTTTAATATTTGATCAATTTGTTGTAATTATAGCCCCCGAATGGGCCCCCACCTGGTGGCAAACCTCCAGGTCCTCCGCCTGGCAACTCCACCTCAAGCTCCAAACGTTAATCAATAAGTTTTTGTTTGTGGACATGATTAATAAATAAATTTGAGCAAAATTATCAACTATTTTATTGTTCCTGTTAAATTACAGCAACGTAGGTAGTATTGATCGGAGTCCATGATTTCAGTGGTGCCTTCGGGTATTGGGCGTCAGCTTTCATTTCTTTTAAACTGTCGATAAAAGTTTTTTCATAAAGATGCCCGTCGTTTGAAGTATATAATGACGTGGACGAGTTCAGCGTAAGTAACAGGCAGAGGGATTATGATATTTAAGTTTCTCATTTCTAACGAAAACAAACTAAAAAATGAAAATTATGCTGGAGGGAAAATACACTGAGAGTCTTTCCCAAGGTATTAGTTTTATTACTTGTTTAAAAGTTCTCATAATTCTCTAATATTCGTCTCATACTGTTTTAAAAGGAGGTGTGAAAGAAAAAGACCAAAAATATTTTGAAGATATCTTTAATGTTTTACACATTCGAAGACACTTATCAGCTTATTCTGTGCCATTAATGCTTTCTTCTGCTCCTCCAGATCCTCCTCCCATGCCTCCTGGACCTCCGCCCATTCCACCTTCATCACCTGGTACTCCTGCTATTCCTCCAGATCCTCCTCCCATGCCTCCTGGGCCTCCACCCATTCCACCCTGTCCTCCCTTTCCTCCTTGTCCACCTGGCCTGCCGCCCATACCTCCTTGTCCTCCGGGTCTTCCACCCATTCCATGTCCACCGCCCATTCCTCCATGTCCTCCATGTTTACCTCCCATTCCTCCATGCTTGTGACCTTTGCCATTGCCCGGCCCACCTTCGTTCTCTTCATCCTCGTCTTGGCTGTCACGGTTACGACGGGCGTCCGCCAACTACTCACCCCCACATAACAATGGCGTCACCCATTAATTTAAATGTACTTACCTGCAGGAAGGCGACTAGGCCGAAAACAACTAGGAAGATAACCGCTGATTTCATGTTTCTTGGATGAGTTGATGCCGATGGACCAGCCCCAGCCACCTTTTATACCCCATCATCATTTTCTGGCACAATTAATAACGTATCAAAAGCCCATTTAGTAACTTTTTCCATCCTTAATTACACTATAAATAGCATTATTGAAGGCTTGTTTTTTTGAGTTCAGAAATGAAGCTCGCAATTTACGTGTCGGTGCTGCTGTCCACGTGCTGCGCTTTGAGCACTTCCCGCAGGAAATTCGGTATCGTCGCCCCATCAGGTTATCCCGAAACGTCCGTGCCAGATGCCGCAGAGACGGTTTTCCCGGGAGACAATCCCGACTCTAATTTATATCCTGTCGGTCCAATCGACGGAATAGACGATGTCAACGACTACGAATACGATCCGACCACCGAATTATATCAAAGCACCACAGGTAATTTTAATATTCTAGTTTTATAATGTGAGGGACTTAAGTTTTCAGATTTGGACAATTTAATTGGTCGCGTTTTTAATACTCCAGCTGGCAATGGGCACCAAATAGTTTCGCCCACCAACAACAACGACCGAAGTAACAATAATGGTGACAGAAACGGACAGAAGAGGAAATCTAAAAAGGGCAAATACAAGAGTCGTCATCGTCAGGAAAAAGTCGAATCGTTTGAAGAAGAGTACGAATATTCGAAGGCGTCCAATGCTTAGAAATTTGTTTTTTATTGTAATCTTTTAAATTTGTTATCACTTAATAATTCATCGAAATAATTAAATTTATAAATTGGAAATTAATAAATAAATAAAATATAAAATATTGAAAAATTTAGTTTTTATTTCTAATCTTCTATTTATTGTATATTAAATTATTAAATAAAAGAATATATTTATTTATATTCTATATATATTTATTTGTATTCTATATGATTAATTAAATATTAACTAAATAACTGGAAAATATATATTTCTTTATATTTATTAATTTTATTTAATAATTAAAATGAACATATATCTTCAACTAAAAAATTAGAATTTATTATTATTCAATATATCAAATAAAAAAGACAAAATTTACACAAAAAATTAAAAATATTATTTTTTCAATTTTAAATAATTTAATTCTTTTAAAAAGTAATATAAATAACTAAATATAAATAATATAAATAACAAAATAAATATTAATTAACAATTAATAGAAAAATTATATATTATAAATAATATATAATATATGATAATTAATTATAATAAAAAAAATCAACTATTAAAAATTTATAATCTATTATTCTTCGAAATATCAATTGAATATTACTAAATATTCATAAAAAATTAAATTATTTAAAAATAAAATGTTAGGTTCGTTATAATTATATAATGTACCAAAAAATAATATAAATTATCACTGATTAAGAAAATATTAAGTAATTAATTTTAAATTTATATATTTCTAATAACACATATATAATATATATTAATTATAAAAAATGAACAGTTTATTAGTAATCAATAAAAAATTAGAAAATATTAAAATATTTAGTTTTTATTTCTATTCTTCTCATTATTGTATAATTATTAAATAATAAAAATTAAAGCTTTATTTATTTACTCTCTGGATGTTATATATTATTAAGTAATTAATTAAATTTTAATAATAATAAGCATTAACTATATTTATTTAAAAAAAAGGAATTTAATTTTTTGTTATAAAAATCACAAAAATTCCTTTTGTATCAAAATATTAAATATCAAATAAAAATTCCTAAAAATTTCTAAAAAAATATATATGTATATATGAGATAACTAATTAATTAGAAAATGGCATAATAAAATATTAAGTAAATAATTGGAAAAATATTTATTTTTTATAATATAATAAGATAAAATTATAAATAACAAAAATCATCAACTAAAGAAAATATTAGAATTTATTATTATCCAATATAGCAAATAAATATGACTAAATATACATAAAAAATTAAAAAGAGATATTTTTTTAAATTAATTCTTCTAAAAAATAGTATAAAATATGAGTGATTAACTAAATATTAAACAATTAATTGAAAAATTACATGTTTATGTATAATTATAAATAATGTACATGATAATTAGTTATAATGAAAAAATCATCAATTATTGATAAATTTATAATCTACTATTATTCGAAAACTCATTAAATATTACTAAATATTCATAAAAAATTTAAATAATTTAAAAATAAAATGTTTGGTTAAGTTTAAATATATATTGTTCTAAAAATAATATAAATTATCACTGATTAAGTTATTATTAAATAATTAATTTTAAATTTACACATTTCTAATAATAATTATAAAAAATATAATATAATATAAAAATTGTTTTCTTATATAAAATAGTAAATTATTAGATAAAAAATAACAAACAAATTATTAATCATAGTTATAAAAAATAGGCATTTAATATTTATTTAAAATAATGATAATAAAATATATTTTTAACAAAATTTTAGAGAATAATTTAACCTTTCTGACAATGTTATTTGACCTATTAAGAGCAATTTTATGTTATACATCAAAACATTCCAAATATTATAATTAAATAACATTATTAAATTAAATCATAATATATAAATATTATAAAAATATCCCTCGAAATGAATGTATGTCAGTCATGTTTCCACTACGTTAATTAATAGAATTACGCATTAAAAAAAAAAGTAATAATTGTGATTTATTGTGAAAAATACAATTGTAAAATCAGGATACGACAATATAATGAATATAAATAATAAACAAATTAAAAATAGATCTAGTCGCATTCGTATTATTCATAACAATTCATTGCCACTTTGTCACAATCGAATTATGAAGTATTTTAGACCTTTATTTGTGGTAATTTTATTAATTAGCTTGGTAAGCTGTTTAATTACTTTATTATACATTAACAATAACAGTTTAATTTGTTTCAGGCAAGTTCTTTGTGGATAAACTCAAAAGACAATGAGTTGGAATTGCAAAGAGAGAAAAGATTCATCCAAAAGGGAGGCAACTTAAGTAATATTAATTAATAAATTACTATAGTTATAACTAATTATTAATTTTAGTACTTCCGAACAAAATATTGGCAGCTTGTTTCGGTATTCCTTACTACAACATGCAACAAACAACTACAACAACTGAAGCAGCAGCCAAATAATTGAGTTGTCAAACGTTCAAAGAAGCAGCAGAAGATCAAACATTAATATCTGCGGATAGTTATGTAATAAAAACAATAAAAATTAATAAAATTTACCTGTTTTTGTTGTGAAAACATTACGTCAAAAATTGTTTTAGTATAACTGTTACTAAACGACAAACGGAAGTAAGATTAGGTCTTTGATAAAACGGCTCGAAACAAGCGCAGTTTTACTTTATAATTGGTTCATTTTGGTTACAAATAATTAACTTTCAAAGGAAAAATAAAATTGTGAAAGAAATTAAATGGTATTATTTGTTGTTAAACTTAAATCTTAGATAAAATATATTTTTTTTTAATATTTATTTATTTAATATCAACATTAGTTTTCTTATTATTATTTTTTTTAGTCAGCTTATCAATATTGAAATAAATTATTTTTTTAGTAATATATTTAGTTAGTTTATTTGTTTCATAAATACATAGAATTGTAGGATTAAACCAGAATTTTGCTACAAATAAATAAAAATTTAATTTTATCATTACTACAATAATAATATAATAATATCCAGAAATTCCAGTTTAATAAATTAAATATCAGATACAATTATAATTAATTTCCACCAATTAGAGCTTAGAGAATAATTATTAATATTATTATTTCACTTTATTATTAATGATAGATTAAAACCTAAAATAGGTTAATACAATGTTTTTCAATTTTAAAAATTAAAAAAAATTAATTAAACAACTTTTCTAGAACTGTAAGTTAAATTTTAAGACTATAATTATAAAAATTTTTAGTATTCACATTAAAATATACGTAAATTATTCGTATAGCGTTTAATCGTCCAACAACTAAATAAAATTTCATTTTTTATAACTCTAATATAAAAATAATTGGATTTTTTGGGCTTCCGAAACTGGTCACTAGTGTCAGTGTTCCTGCCGAATTAATTTTTTTACAAAACATTAAATCATATAAATATTTGGTCTAAACACCAAATATTATTCCAATTCGAGAAAATGTTTGGACTGATCATAGGTTTGTGTGTGGTGACACAATGTTGTATTGCGGTAAGATTATTTAACTTAAACATCTAATAATTTCTAACTAATTTAATTGATTTCAGTCAACCAAAGAAATACCAATATATCAAAGTAAGTTTTTATCATTATTAGCTTTAGATTAACTCTAATAATTTTAGATGAAGAGACTGTAACCCAAGAAATAGGGACTATATCCCCAGAAGCACATTTAGTGACCAATATGATTTATAGTAAGTTGTTTTATTTACATAAATACTTCTAATTGATTGTATCTACATAATTTTAGAGTTTCCAAAGCATTCTTCCTTCGTACTAGACAGTGGTATGTTTATAAAATTAAAAAACAAAACTAAAATTACATCAAATTAATTTTAGCTGAGACTTCAACATCAGAAACAAATTCAGTGGACCAACAGAATATAATCAGTAAATAGTTTCTGTCGAGTTTCAGAGAGCAAATTAATACTGACTACATTTAATATTCCAGATTTCCTCAAGGCGAAATATGAATATGGGACAGATTTCCAAACGAATACAACAGCAATTCAACAATGACGTTAAAACTACTGTAATATAAACTTTTAAAAAGTTTCATTTTAGTTGGAGTAATAAACAATAAAAAGGAAATTGAGGAGTATCATTAAAAGTTAGTCCAATAAATTAAAGGCGAATTTTATTATTATGAATATGATTACAATGAGTTAAATATTTTTTCTTGAAACTAATATGAATTTAAATACATTTAAATGCTTTGTTCCCGTCTGTGTTATTTAAATGACGTTTTTTATATCATCACAAAACATATAAAATAGAATTCAAAATTAATAAGCACATACAAGATGGATAAAATGTTGAGATTGGTTACAGTTTTATGTGTGCTAACACAATTTATTATAATGGTGAGATATTAACTTTAATAATATAAACATAAAATAACTAAATATAATTTGTATATTTTCAAATCAATGTGTATTATATAGCCAACAAAAGGGAAGCCACAAAGTGATTTAGGTAAATTAGTTATTTTATGAAATAATATTATTTATTTATTATACAATGACATTGTAGATATTCAAATTCCAATGAAAGCAATACATTATGGTATGTTAACAATAAAATAATAAATTTCTCTCGAATAATTTGATGTTTTAGACGTACTAAAAGAAATTCAAGGCACAACGGAACTACGTAAGTATATAATTTTTGTCCAATCATTTTTTAAAAATATTATCTTTTAGCAGACCTAGCCAAAGATGACAGTGGAAAAAAAGTGCCTGATTCTGACAGAAAAGTATTATTACCCCTCTAGATACAGATATTAACCGATGTTACAGCATTTTTAAACATATGATTTTACTCAATAATAATAATAATAAAAGTAGTAATGTAACTATTAAAGTTGTACACTTAATGTTTGTTTTAATTACTTATATTAATTTAAAGGATTGTACAAAAGTTAAGTATACAACTTGTCTTTCTTTAATTTTAAATTATATTATTAAAAATGTAAGTCAAAAGAGGTGTTTTTTGTTTATTTGAAAGAAATTGAATTGAAAAATAATCATACTTAATTAAACTAATGTAAGAATTAGAAAATATTGTTTAGATTAATTTTAAAGAGAATGTTTCAAAATAAATATAAAAGTACATTTTAAATTTCATTTTAAAATTTACCATATTTTGTATTCATTGTTTATATTTTCATATTAATTTAAAATTAAATAAAAATTAAATAAAAATTAAACATGTCTTGATTATTTACATAAAAAAATATTTTATTAAAACGCAAATATATTTTATTTATTTGGATGTGTTTAATTAAAAAATATATAATGTATAATAAAAGTTATAAAATGAAAAATTTTTTATGAGTGTAAAATTTAATTAATTCTTTAACGAATTATTGAAATTTTATGTTTCACAAAATTTAAATTTAATAAACTATAACTAATAGTAATAAATAGGAAATTTTGTTTAAATATTTAATTAAGAATAAAATTTAAATTAAATTCATCATTGCAGGTGGCGCCATCTATAAACCATAGTATTAACTAAATGTCAGGATATAATTCATTAAATATTTATTAATAAACAATAATATTAGTAATATCAACCCAACACAATTAAAAATGCATAATCGTGCTTGAAGTTCCCAATTAAATAAACCGAATATGCAGCAAAATCAATATTTTAACGTTTGCGCATATATAGCGCCATGTTGAAAATATATCAATATAAAAGTTGTTAAATCCGCAATAATAATGAATTACAATATAATTTGTTACCTTTGTATAATGCTACATACTTTAAACATAATAAATAATTAGTTTTAGTAGTATTTATGCCGTTTAAATATGCAAACAAGGCAGCGAAGGAGTAAATCCGGTGACGCCGCTCGACGAGTAGTTCCAAAACCTCGAGCCTGCCGTAGTCCAAACGCCACACCCCACCGTAGGTGTTCTGCGCTGAGACCTGTCAATTTGAATTTGTTGTCCAACAACAATAATATCCCATGTTTCGCAAACGTTTAAACAATGGCGAAACTAAGCGAAGACATAATCAAAAACTTGAACGACTTAATCCTGCACCTGTCGAAAACCGAGGTGAGTCCCGCTCGTAACCAACAACAACAGTCTCAATTGTTGCCGTTTTTAGGAGGGTTCCGAGGCTCACAGCCAGTTAAAAAAGCACTACACATCGGTGATTAAAAAATCAAATCACATGTACTTCTCGTCCAACAAAGAAATAGACATCCATATACAGGACATGGCCAACAAGTTCATAATGCATGGCTTCACCTACCAGGCCTCCGAATTGGAGACCCACTACAAGAAATACATGCCGGACCGTCTGCCCGAGAGCGAAAACCGCAACAGGTTGAACATCCTCAAGTTCTTATTGGAAATGTCTGTCTCACCCACCAAATACTTTTTTGACCACCCTGATGAATTCATTCCCAAGGTGGAGGAAAGTGAGGACATCAATTGGGCCAATCATTTGCTTGAGGGCATTGAAAGGTGGGAGCCCAACTTTGATGAATTGTCACCAGTAAGTGGGTTATTAATTTTAATTCAAATGTAGCACTAAGTGTCATCCTGTTTAGGAGGATTCCGAAGAGTCTGACTATAGTGAAGACGAAACACTAGCCACAGATATTACTACAATTAAAATGCCGACCATTTCAGAAGATAAACACGACACAGTGCTTGTGGATTTTGATGTGAGCAGGCAGGTAATTATCTCATGCATTTGTCTGTTCAATAGTTAATTTGCAAATTTATTGCAGACATTGCTGACAAGTGTACAACACTCATGGTTCAGGTCAAAAACTGTGAGGCACATGCCTGAAAGTCAACTGGAGGCGGCAAACTTCGGTATTTTATGGTACAATTAAACTATAAGTTAATTAAGTGCTTTGACTTAATTTGATAATTTCTCCAGGGAAGAACACCTACAGGAACAAACCGGGTATTTAATACAGATGCCCAAGTCCAACGTAATATCCGAGTACAAAGTGATCCGAGAGGTGATCTTCCAACTGTACAACCCCCACAACTCCGTCGTCTACAAACTGGAGGGTGACCACGTCAAACTGCGGGGCGGAGTGACCGTCAGCAGCGTCCGTTGGGTAAGTCTCCCGTCACCTTAATGTTCAGCCCGTTAACCAAAGGTTTTGTTAACCAGTTCATCTTCGAAAACTTTATGCTGCACACGCTGCGCTACATCGAACTGATGGAGGAATTCAGGGGTATAATCAGGTACAATGACGTGAACGCCAACTGCCCCATCACGTACAAGTGTTACGGCGGCTTCGTGCGCACGTTCGTCGACCTCGTCCACCTGCAAATCGTCGATCTGGAGGAGCACATCCGCAAACAGGAGGTGACGTACACTCTGATGAAGCTGGACAACGATCTGCGACGGATTTTCGAGCCGTTGATCAGGTTGAAACACGTGCACGACAGGAACTTCGTGGATTTTGCCCAGGGGGACTTTTTAGGTTGTACCGTCCTGTTTTTGACGAACTTGCGAAGGAGCCTAGAGATGTCCAGGGATAAGCTCGAGCAGGACATGAAGCTGGCGTTGTTTGTTGAATGTTTATATCATTATTTGAACGTGATTCAACAGTGGTTGGGCAACAACCTGTACACCAAGACCACCGACGTGACGGGGGAGTTTGTCATTGAACAGTACGTTTTGCCATGTAAATTTAGAACAATGTTCATAAAATTATTGTTTACAGTAAGCCTTGCCCCGAAATTGACTGGACCATGAGTTATTACGTAAGGCAGGGAATCCCCGCGGACCGCCGCGACGACAGTATGATAGCCTTGTTAACTGACTACGTCTTGAAAACCGGCAGAAACGTGCAGCTACTTAGGTACCTTAAAAAACACGACATTTTAATCGCCAAACCGAACACGGTGTACGACGAATTCGTAAGGAGAACCTTGCAAAAACTGTGCGATTACTACGGCGTCGACCCGCAAACCGTTCTCCCCGAAGAAACACCTCCAGAAGAAAGTTTGGAGGTAGTCAAATACAAGAGCCCAGCCATTTATACTGAGGGACCTGCGAGTGCCATGAACAAGATGGAGAGGCTGGTGGACGTCTCCGATGGGTTACTAATGGCAGCCTTTGAAGACTACCTCATCGAGAAGCCCAAGAAAGTTAAAGAGAAGGAACCAACGTTATACGAAAAGTAACTGGCAAACAACTAACAGTATATTGGTCCTAACGTTATGTCTTTTAGAATTTCCCGCATCACATCCGATCGTTTGTTCCCCATGGATGACTTTTTCGAGACCATCCTCCACGACATCCTACGCGAAAGATTTACGGTTTCCGGCTTGACTGTTAAGAGTCTGCTGGTGGAGGAGCACTCTTTGTATAAAGAATTTTGCTTCCTGTCCCACCTGTTCTTGTTCCACGAGGACTTCATGTCGGGCTTCTACAGGGACCTATTTGGGAGGCTGGCGAAGGCGTTCGCCAAAGGTGGCGACAAAGACTTGGGTACTGAGAGACGTCTTTGGCCCATGTTCCAGGAGGTCGTTGCTAAAGTCTATCCTGGATTTTACCAAAAGTGCCAAATTATAGTCGGGCGTAGCTGGAATGATTGCATGGAACAGTTGGAGGCTTGCAGAACCGTTTCTATTGAATACCATGGTGATTGGCCCAACACCATTGTTATCACCAGGGACCACGTCAAGAAGTACCAGGAGAGCTTTCAGCTTTTGTTGCTGATTAAGTGGGGCTTACACTCTTTGAACCTCTTAGATTTAAAAGGTTTATAATAAACACCACTGTGAAATCATAAACATAACTGATTTTTTTACAGATTTAATTAGGAGAAGGAAATCAGCGAAGACCAAAACGTACCAATCTATAATCAGGAAGTTACAAAACTTGAGATTTTGCCTCCTGGACTTGACAAATTCGCTTCAACACTTTATCTTCGGCAATTTTTTTAGAAAATGTAGGAGCACCTTCGAACTGGATTTCGAAAAGTCCAAAGACCTGGACGCACTACGAAAAGCCCACCACAACTACGTAACTGATTTTCATAATTTTCTAACGCATATTGCCAATGTTAAGAAGGAGGAATCTCAAACCACTGTTATTTTTATGGTAATTAATATTTGTTGCCATATTTGGGGCACATTATTATAAAACTGTATGTTTCAGCTTTTAGATGTAATTCGCAGGCTGCAGAATATGTGGAACAGTTTTAAATATGCCACACATGATGAGCTTGAAAGGTGCCATAAAGAATATAAAACTTGCTACGAATTACTGTTTCCGATTCTTAATCCTGCTCAGATAATTAATTAATCAAAACGCTATTTTAATGTTATATATTTATTATTTAATAAATTGTTGATATTTTCGTATAATTAGTATTTTATTATTCCTTTTACTCCTAATGAATTCGAAAACCATTTTAATAATGTGGCATAAAAAACTTAAAATTTGATAAATAAACCATTTAATTCGTTTTACCTAAGTCATAGAATTTGGTAAAGACAAAACTATTTCATTTAGTACAACATTCATTAAATTATGAATAAAAAATTGCTAAATAAGTTGCAAAGTCAAAAATGGAAAGTAAAATCTGCTTTAATAATTTTTTTAACATTTTTTTGAAAAACTGTTGAAAGAAATGGAAAATTATATAAAACAACTGTTTAATTTAGTATAATATTCATAAAATTATGGGTTCAAAACTTTCACAGTGAAAAACTTGGATGAAAAAATATTTCAGTAATTTTCTTTTATATTTTTTGTACATTTTTTGTAAAAAACTTAAAATATATAGAAAATTATGAAAAAATCTATTTAATTTAGTATAATATTCAAAAAATTGTGGGTTCAAAACTAATAAACAAGTTTCAAAGTAAAAAATTGGGTTAAAAATATTTTAGTAATTTTCTTTTATATTTTTTAACAATGTAATATATAAAAAAGCTAAATTTCGAAAAAATTAACAATTTAATTTGTTCAAATATTATTAAATTATGAATAAACAATTACAAAATAAATTCGTAAGTCAAAAATATAAGTGAAATCACTTTTAGTAATTTTTTACAAATTTTTTGTAAAAAGCTGTTAACATATAAAAAAGCTAAATTTTGAAAAAATAAAAATTTATTTATTCTAATATTCATTAAATTGTGAATAAAAAATTACGAAATAAATTCCGAAGTCAAAAATGGAAAGTAAAATCTGTTTTAGTATTTTTTTGTGTATTTTTTATGAGACACTGTTAAAAGAAAAACAAAATTTTGAAAAAACTATTTAATTTTGTACAATATTCATAAAATTTGAGTACAAAACTAATAAACTATAAATAAATTTCACAGTAAAAACTTGGATTAAAAAAATATCTTAATAATTTTCTTATACATTTTTTAACAATTTAATATATAAAATATTTTGGTAATTTAACAATTTAATTTGTTCTAATATTCATTAAATTATGAATAAAAAATTGATAAATAAGTTCCAAAGTCAAAAAAGGAAAGTAAAATCACTTTTAGTAATTCTTTGTACATTCTTCTGAAAAATAGATAAAATAAAAAGAAAACTATGAAAAAAAAAACTTTATTTATTTATTTTTTCAATATTTCTCCTAATATTAAGCCAAACTATGAATGGCAAACCTTAAATCAGGTTCTAAAGTGAGAAACTTGGTGACAAATTACTTTATTTAAGTTCTTATAAAAACATCTAAAAATGTACTCAAAGGAAACGAAAAATTTGATTTAATTTGATCTAATATTAGTAACATTATGATTAGAATACAAAAAGCAAAAAAAAGTTTAGTTTTAGTGTTTAATAAAATTTTAAAATTTATTGACAACCGATATTTTATAACGTAGACCCATTGGATCGCAATAACAGCGTCGAAAGAGATTCTGGAACGAAGTAATTCAACGCGATCCTAATATCGACGTTTCCCAATATCGGAATGAAATGTTAGCTGTTAAATAGCGGCATTCTAGCAGCCCGTGTACCCAAAGTTCACGGCACAAAAAGAAAAAAAAAAACATTTCGAACAGTTCTATATTTAAAATTCAATTAGGGCAAATCTCACCCGAAAGCAACGTTAATTACAGCCCCGCGTCGCAATCGGGGCGGACAAGGATAAAAATAAAAACGTTTGCATATCGTTAAATTGAATGTTTGCACCGCTGTCAATACACCTCCGGCACGAGTGGACGGAGAAGCCGGAGTATTAATATGTAAATGTCCCGTGCGACGTTCGAATTAATTAGTCGTGCGTCACACCAAGAAAATTCAATCACAACGGGGGGATTTACGGGACGAAAAATAAATAATAAAAGGCGGCGGAGTATAAAGAATAAAAATATCCAACAAAAGCCGGTCTTCTTATAGATACTTTCCGTTGAGGGAAATTTATTGTTGTCTTGTAATGCCCGGATTTTGTATCGATTTCGTTGCGACGAATTACGTGTCTTACGGCCGAAATACGATTCATAATGGACATGTCGAACGCAATTTTGCCAAGCTCACGAACAATTTACAATAAGTTGCATAATCCAATTAGTAAACTGATTTAAACTAATTTCAAGGATGGAACACAATGTTCCTGGGACTGTTTTGTTTGTTTATCCAATTGCCTTGTTTGATTATGTGAAACAGATTGTGTTTAATAAATAATGGGGAGCGAGATGGCAGCACTTTACTCGGATGTCTTTATGCAACCATGTTTACATTACCAAACAATACAAGATATTCCCAATTTTGTGTTATGCAAATGTGAATATTTTAATAAATTATAATTTATTTATAAGCTTTATATAAAATATGTTTTGTACAACAACAATATGAATTAATCAGTTAATGTAGTTCAGGGGGGAAACATAATATCATAATGGAGACAGTTAATACATATTTATATCAATTTTTCCATTTTACATAAAATCATATTGTGTATTTTTTATTATAGACTTATCGAGCCTTACACATTTTAAATTAATTATTGATTAATTTGATGACTTTGAACAATTTCAAAAACAAATATTTATACAAATTTTTGATTATTTTTACGTGTTAAAAATATTATTTAATAAAGTTTCTCTCTTGAAGAAACTATCTCTAATTTAAATATCAAAATAGTAATTTTCTTTTATATTTTTCAATAATTTAATATTAAAAAAGCTAAATTTAGAAAAATTAACAATTTATTCATTAAATTATGAATAAAAAATTGCTAAATAAGTTCCAAAGTCAAAAATGGAAAGTAAAATCTGTTTTAGTATTTTTTTGTACATTTTCTGTGAAACACTTCAACACTTTATCATCGGCAATTTTTTTAGAAAATGTAGGAGCATCTTTGAACTGAAATTCGAGAAGTCCAAAGACCTATATGCACTACGAAAGACCCACCATAACTACGTAAATGATTTTCATAATTTTCTAACGCATATTGCCAATGTTAAGAACGAGGAATCTCAAACCCCTGTTATTTTTACGGTAATTAATGTCTATTGCCATATTTTGGGCACATTATTATAAAACTGTATGTAAAGTTCCAAGGTCAAATTTTTAATTATTTTAACGTCTTAAAAATATTATTTAATAATTGCACGAATCGTGTATTTTTAAGACTGAAGATGGCAGCACCTCTATCAGTCATGCATCTATGCAACCCACATTACAACATACCCTACATGTTTCTAGAATTGTGGTGAAAATTTGGTAGAGGATATAACACGTCAAATAATGAAGAAATTCTAAATAAAATTTCTCTCTAAAGTTTCTCTTGAAGAAAATATCTCAAAATTTGTTTTTTAATAATATTTCCGTAACCTTTGGTCCAGTCGTATTTAAATTTGGCACGTATTACACTAACATAGATACAATTCAAGGTAACAAACTTTTTCCACAATGCACAGTAGTGTAGACTCAGGGGATTCCCCACTTTTTCTTCCTTGTTTACATCATTGAATATTTTTTAAAACTTTTAAGCTTTTCACAATATTTACAATAATTACTGATATTAAATAATTAAAGTACACTCACCAAATTATCTGTTTGTTATAAAATTAATTTGAAAACACCACTAATTATAAGTAATTAAACTTTTAATGCTATTATATGGAACAATAATGCGAGTCAATTAGTAATAAACACAGCACTAACAATAATTCTCGTTTCGAATAGGAAAATCGATTACGCAACTTTAAATTGCTAATTTTGGTTTTGTCATTATTGTTTATGCGATTTATGGTAATGTGTTAATGATTTGTATGCTTAAAATTTTAGACACTACTGATTTGTGCAGCATAATTGTTTATTTTGACCACGTTAATTGTTGAATTTTTAGTTTGGTCAACAACATATTTGATAAATATTCTAAACAAAAAATAGTTTTTTTTTGTTTTTAAAATATCACTCAATAGAAATTATTTATAGACCACAAATTTTAAAAATTCAGTAAATGTAATGAAAAAATTATATTTTATTAAAAAATTAAGAAATTTAATAATAGTTTTACTTTTTATAAAATTTGAATTTAATTATTTTATATAACAAGAATATTAACTCACTGTTAAATTAATAAATTTAATTCTCTATAAAATATACAATAAAAAAGAATAATTTAATCAGTTAATGTAGTTCAGGAAGGGGAAATATAATATCATAATGGACGTAATTAATACGTCGCACATGAATACGTGACATTTCGTGCCCGTTTTTATTAATTTCCATTGTGCCACAACAAATAAAATACTTGTTAACCCGTTTCGAAAATATATAAAACGGCCGCAATATCGATTCCCATGCATAATTTAACACCCCCGTCCAGGATCATAATCATTTAGTGCATGTTTAATCTTACCACCCCAGGGGTAGGGGGTAGGAGGCAATTCCGACGTTCGACTTACCTGCAACAAAAAAAGAAGAGGGAATTGAGCCAAACAAATTGAAATTAAAACGCTAAATCACGTGACGCAGCCACGAATAACGTGGAAATAATGTAAAAAAAACCTCGAAGGAAAATCGATGGTAAATCGAGTTAAAGTAAGCACCGACATCTGTAAACATTCCCGATGCATGACGAAACTTTAAAATTATATGCGGCCGGCGAAAAAACGGCATTAAAACCACCGCGGAAAATATTATTCATGTATTCGTGGCAAAAAGGAAAATTCACTCGTCAGCGTGTGTGTCTGTGCTGCTGATTTACATAACGTCGTCTTTCGTCGTTTTCAAATTCAATTTCGTGGGGGTTTTTTACAAAATAAAATGCTCTCGATGTTATTATCTGTCTTTATATTGTAATACATACAATTTGTTTAATTTTATGGCACGAAGTGGCAGCACATCAGTGGGTCGTCCTTAGGCAACTGACATTACAATATTTAACAATATTATTGGATTTTTGAAATACAACTTACAATTTTCTTGGTCTCGATAATGACATCGTCGGGATTGGAGGAGCCGTAAGCGCTCCCCCCCTCGACGATGTACTGACCGCCGACTCCCAGATGAACCATCTTCGCCTCGTCCTGCAAACACCGAATTAAGCCCCCAACTCCGATAATACCTGTCGCACGGCCGTGGCGGGTTTGACGCCGGGCATAAACTCAAGATGCCATCAACGACGTCTGCTATAAAATCCCCTTTTGTTATTCCGCGGACGGATTAACGTGCATAAGTTCCTGCCAAGACTTTTATGGCGAATCGATATGCATTTGCAAGGATACGCGTCGCCGCCACCGATTTTCGTCAGGAGTAGTCGTCTGTTGATTTATGAGCCGGGAAGAAAAACGAAAAAAAGAAAAAAAAAAAATGTATCGTGCACGTTCGGATGTGGAGGAGCAACGAGAAAGAGTTTGTTCGTGAGGTTGGGAATGTGCGTTTAATGGGAGATGGAAGTTTCTCTCAAAGTTTATTTATGTTGTTTACCAAACGGATACGTTCCGCCACATATTATTTTTTTCCTAGAAACTTCTACCAAATGAATAACGAGATGTGATATTTTTTATTAATAAATTTTAATAATAACAGAAAATATTTACTTTTAATTACGTTTTTTAATTTCCTCATTGTTTATTGACATTAGAAAAGACATTTTTCTTAGTAAATTGATTAAATATTTACTTGTACAAATGTATTCTTTTATATATTTCTTTTCATATAACATTTTTATAAATTATTAAATGTTTCAATTTATATAAAAAACTTTTTATGTTGTACAATTCATTGTTCTTATTTTTTTGTATTTTTAAATTAATTACTAATTAAAATAAACTCAAATTATTTATTATAAAATTTATATGTCATATGTATACAATTCATTAATATGATAAATTAGATAATTATAATAATAATATTAATGTTCTTATTTTTTTTGTATTTTTAAATTAATTACTAATTAAAATAAACTCGAATTATTATTATTATAAAATATATTGAAAATTTATTAATAATATGATTTTATAGTAATTTCATATATTCCTAATCATATACATTATATTTAATTATTATATAAAAAAATTTAAAATTTATTACTAATGTGATTTACTGCAATTTTTTATATAAAAAATATTTTTAAAACTGTATATATTGGAAAATTTTTATAAATAAATTATTACGGCTATTATTTTTAATTTTTAAGTATTTATAATATTAATGTTAACATTTTTATAACATTGTATTTTTTAATTAAACACTAATTAGAATAAAAAAAAATTATTATTATTATAAAAAAATAAAACAATATTGTTACTATTGTTACTTATAATATAATTAATTATTAATTAAAATAAATATCATTTTTAATATATATTAATTTTAATTTTTTTATATAAAAGTTATTTTATATTAAAATAAGAATAAATTATTATTATTATTATTATTATAAAAACTACTAATACGATTTAATGCAAATATTTATAATAATGTATTTTATAATTAATTATTAATAAAAATATATCATTAAAAATTTATATATTTGGAAAATTATTCTAAATAAATTATTATGGTTATTATATATATATACAACATTATATTTTATAAACCAGTCATAAAGTATTTTTATTAAGTATTATTATTATTATTATTATTATTATTATTATTATAAAAAAATGTTACTAACACAATAAATTATTATGGTTATTATTTATAATTTTTAAATATATGTAATATTTATATCAATATTTTTATAACATTGAATTTTTAATTAATTACTATATATTATAAAAATAATATATAATATATATATATATATATATATATATATATATATATATATATATATATATATATATATATATATATCTTTATCAAATTATTTCAGTTTTTTATGTAAAAAATAATTTTAAAAATTTGTAATATTTATATAAATGTGTGTTTTTTAATTAATTAATAATTAAAATAAATATAAATTATTATTATTATAGAAGACGTTAAAAAATTGTTAAATAGAATTTAAAACAAATTTTTATAATAATGTATTTTATAATTAATTATTATCAACCTATTTAATTTTTTATATAAAAAGTATTTTTAAAATTGTATATATTGGAAAATTATTATAAATAAATTATTATAGTTATAATTTTTAATTTTTAAATATTATTAATTACAAAAAACGTTGAAAAGTTGTTTCTAATAACTTTTTTTGTAATGTATATTTTAAAATGAATAACACTAATTATATTAAATTTTTTTATATAAAATCGTTTTCAAAAAATTATATATTTTAATTTTAAAACTTATTAATAAGGAAAAAAATATATTATTAATAGAATTTATAGCAAATTTTTGTAATAATATATTTTATGTTATATATTCATTAATGATTATGGTTATTATTTTTATGTTTTAAATATTTAATTTACTTTTAATTTTTATTATTTTTATATAACCTAATTTTCTATTAATTATTAATTAAATTAAAATTGTCTAAGTTATTATCATTTTTATAGGAAATTAAAAATTATAATAATTATTAAAATAAAAATATATTAATTATTATTATTCATTTTAATATTTTTTAATGTCAAAAAGTTTTTTAATCAGTTCTTAATAAAGTAATTAATTAATTACTTATGAATTTTATTTTTAATTGGGTATATAAAAAATTAAATCAACCAAGTCCAATAAATAATTATAATAGAATAAATTAAATAATATTTTTTAATTTTGTTCTGTATCATTTAGTCAGTCCTTATTAAATCAAGTAATTAATCGTTAATGAATGATTATCGACGAAGCTTTGTAATTAGATGGTAAAACTATTAATTAGTGAAGCAGTTAACTAATTACAATTATTACAGTTTAATATCTATTAAACGAAAAACTGTTGACAACATTATATTTTATAAACCAGTGAAAAAGTGTTTTTATCAAGCCCTTTATGTAACACATAAAAAGTCAATATTGAACACTACGGCGTAGCGAGCTAATAAAATCGTTTATTGGACTCGAAAATTAATTAAATTTAATCCACATCCGCACCATAAACGTGCCAATTTAGCCGTTTTCCATGTAAATTTTTCACGTGCTTCCGAACCGCAACAGCACATTCCAAACGCATAAATGTCAATTTTGTCCACTTGATGAAACACGTTTCGTTCGACTGAACCGTCCACGCACCGCATTAAAACTGCAGCAAAAAACAAAAAGGGAAATGAATAATTGATGTAATGTTCGATTAAAATTATCATACTCGTTAATATTCTTTGGGGCGGAGGTAAATTCAGAAGTTTGTCGTGATTTAAGGCGTGCTTAAAGACGTTTTATTTAACATAATTAAACGTGCGTCGGACCAGAATTCCTGAGTTGATTTATAATTAAAGGCTGGCGAAAAGTTTCCAACTTATTTTGCGGCGTTTTACTTTTTTAATTGTTATCTAATTATATTTGATTTACGAAACTTTAAATTGGTTTAAATTAATTTAAAATTATTTTATTATTGAACGTAATAAAAATTAAATAAATAGTACAGTTAACAGCAATAATAGTTAAATTAAGAATATTCATTTTAAAAATATTAAAAATTCTTAAAAATCAATAAATCACTAAAATTATTAAAAATACCTAAAAATTAATAAATACACAAAAAACTAAAAATTTAATCTTTAAAATAATAAATTCACAAAATATGACAAAAATTTCCGAAAATTAAAAAAAGTATATATAATAATAATATTTTAATATAGGAAATAATATTTGATAAATATTTTGGTAATGTTTCAAATTATTATGTTTAATAAAAATAATATTTATTATTATTAAATTAAATAATTTTTAATTTAATTTATAAAAATAATAAATTAACAAAATATGATTTCTATAAAATATTAAAAAGTATTAAAATTCACAAAAATGACTAAATTACTGAATTTACAGAAAATTATTAAAAACCACTAAAATTTCTGAAATTAAAGCGAATAAAAATTACCAAAAATCACTAAAAATCAATAAATCACAGTAAAATAAACGATAATTAAAAAACAGAAATTGTTAAAAATCAGAAGAAAAAATACTAAAATTTAAAATTTTTTTCTACGAATTACTGAAATAATTAAAAATAAAAAAGAAACTAGGAATTAATATATATAATATATATTTATAAAATATAATTTTATATTAATAATATTTTAATACTGGAAATATTATTTGATAAATATTTTGGTAATTTTCTAAATTATTAAAATATTATAGTTAATAACAATAATAATATTTATTATTATTAATGAATTAAATAATTCTTAACTTGATAAATAAATAAATATTATAAATAATTTGGTAATTTTCTATATTTTTAAAATATTATAGTTAATAAGAATAATAATATTTATTTATTTATTTATTTTAACTTAATTTATAAAATAATAAATAAACATGATTAATATTAAAAACCACCAAGTTAATGGTATTAAAGTGACTAAAAATTACTAACAATTATTAAAAATCAACAAATTGCAATAAAAAATGCTAAAAATTAAAAAGAGAAACTAGAAATTGCCAACAAAATATTAAAAAATATATAAAAATCACAAAAAATGACTATAAATTAAAATATTTTTAAAACATAATCTTAATTATTATGTTAATAATATTTAATACTGGAAATAATATTTGATAAATATTTTAGTAATTTTTTAGATTATTAAAATAAAAATAATTATGATTAAATGTTACTAAAAATGACTGAATAAAACAAAAAATTATTGAAAAGGAAAAATTTTTATAAAATATAAAAAAACTAAAATTCTCAAAAAAGACTAAATTATTTATTGAATTTATTGAAAAATATTAAAACCACTAAAATTATTGATATTGAAGTTATTAAAAATTATTAAAACTCAACAAATTACAATAAAAATTCTAAAAATTAAAAAAAAAAAACTGGAAATTGTTAAAAATCACTACAATTTATAAAATGATACTAAACATTGTTTGAAAATTACTAAAAATTACAAAAAATGGCTATAAATTAAAATATTTATAAAATATAATTTTTAATTAATAAAAATGTTTATTATTATTGAATTAAATAATCCTTAATTTAATTTATAAAATAATAAATTAACAAAATTAACTAAAAACTACTAAAAATCAATAAAAAAAACAGAAAAATAAATTAAAAAAGCAAGAAATTGGTAAAAAAATAACCAGAAATTAATATATTTATAAAATATAATTTTTATTAATATTATTATATTAATAATATTTTAAAACTGGAAATAATATTCGATAAATATTTTAGTAATTTTATTAAAAGTATTATAGTTAATAATTAAATTATTTATTATATTAACTATATTATATATTATATTATTTTATATTAAATAATCTTTAACTTAATCTATATAAGATAAATTAACAAAATATGATTAAACGTTACAAAAAATTACGGAGAAGGAGAAATTTTTTAAAAAATATAAAAAACTACTAAAATTTTCATAAATAAGTAGATTACTGAATTTACTAAAAATTATAAAATATTATTTTAATTAATATTAATATGTTAATAATATTTTAATAATGGAAATAATATTTGATAAATATTTTGGTAATTTTTTAAATTATTAAAAGGTAGTAAAAATTTCTAAAAACCAACAAATTACAATAAGAAATACTAAAAACTGAAAAAAAAAAAATAACTATAAATCTTTAAAAATTATAAAAAATTACTAAAATTTACAAAATGAATAAAAAATTACTGAAAATTACTAAAAATCAAAAAAATTATTAATTAAATTAAATTATTTATAAAATATAATTTTAATTAACGTTATTATATTGTTATTTTAAAATTGAAAATAATATTTGATAAATATTTTGGTATAATAATAATAATTATTATTTTAAAATTATTATATTAAAATTACCAAAAAATATATGGGGTGTTATTTTAACTATAGAAGGCAACTTTTATTAATTTTTGTAAAATTAAGTTGCTTGTACCAAAGTAAATATATTGCCCTGTTTCAGTGCCATTAATTTAAAAGTGCACCTCCAAAAAATATATATATTTCAGGCGTCACGACGCTAGCAAGCAATTTCCTGTGAAACCGGACTCTGCATTTAATCCCGGGCTTGATGAAAATTCCTGCACCTGTCGTTTAAACATTATTGAAAAAAAAGGTCGCACACATCCAGGAAGCTTTTAGTTTAGTGTCTACGAACGTTTCTATTTTAATACTGGGAAAATGAACGAAATAAAAATATTATCGATTTCAGTGGAGTTATCCCTGGTATGTTGCACGCAATATTAATTGTGACAAGGTTCTGTAGACATTGTCGGGTTTACATTTTTAATCGATAGGGGTACATACATAAATAATAAATGGGTGATTAAATTTATATGCTGGGAACGGACAATTACTAACACGATTTTTGTTATATTTAACGGATAATTACAAGGTGCATTTTCTCTGTATTTTAATGTTTAAACGAACCATTAATTAGGTATTTATTATTATAATAATATAAATTCATTATTTTAATACAATTGATAATAAACAATCATTAAAAACTTTTTCTTATACTTTAATAAATATTTAATTTTCAACCATAATACGATTAAAAAACTAATTAATTAGCAAATTAAATAAACATTTAATTAAAATTAATTATAAAATAGAAAATTGGTTACAATTTTAAAATTTTAATATAATTTTGATTTATTATTTTTAAGGATCAGTCAACTTAATTTAATTATTAAAATATTGATTTGTACAATTTTTTAAAATATGTTCATTGTTTAAAATTTTTTATGTCATAGACATTAACATCTTTTACTTTTTTACATTAAGAAATATTGAATTTTTCAACCATAATATTATTAAAAAATTACTTAATTACCTAATTAAATATAATATATTTAATTAAAAATATTTAGATAAATTAAATTTAATTGGATTGTTTAATTTAATTGTTAATTTTGAAGTTTTAATATATTTTTGTTTTATTCTTCATAATAATTAGAGAAATTTTTTAAAATATTTTCATTGTTTAGAAATCTTTATGTTGCAGACATTAATAAAATTGTTAATAAATACCCATTAACAGCTTTTAATTATTTAACATTAAGAAATATTGAATTTTCAACCATAATATTATTAAAAAATTACTTAATCAACTAATTAAATAAATATTTAATTAAAATTAATTAGATAAAATTAAATTTAATTGGATTATTTAATTTAATTGTTACAATTTTGAAGTTTTAATATATTTTTGTTTTATTCTTTGTAATAATTAGAGAATTTAATTTAATTAATAAAACTTTGATATTTATTCAATTTTTTAAAATTTTTTCATTGTTTTAATTTAACTATGAAAACTTTTATACTTATTTAATTTTTTATAATATTTTCATTGTTTATAAATTATATGTTGCAGACATTAATAAAATTGTTAATAAATAACGATTAACAGCTTTTAATTTTTTTACATTAAGAAATATTGAATTTTCAACCATAATATTATTAAAAAATTACTTAATCAACTAATTAAATAAATATTCAATTATAATTAATTAGACAAAATTAAATTTAATTGGATTATTTAATTTAATTGTTACAATTTTGAAATTTTAATATACTTTTGTTTTATTCTTTATAATAATTAGGAATTTAATTTAATTATTAAAACTTTTATATTTAGTAAATTTTTTAAAATATTTTCATTGATTATAAGTCTTTATGTTGTAGACATTAATAAAATTGTTAATAAATAACCATTAACAGCTTTTACTTTTTTTACATTAAGAAATATTGAATTTTCAACCACAATGTTATTAAAAAATTACTTAAGCAA
The DNA here is from genome assembly GCF_024364675.1 of Aethina tumida. Taxonomy (NCBI): domain Eukaryota; kingdom Metazoa; phylum Arthropoda; class Insecta; order Coleoptera; family Nitidulidae; genus Aethina; species Aethina tumida. The sequence goes on along the minus strand of NC_065440.1, from coordinate 14,070,774 downwards.
CTAATTAAATAAATATTTAATTAAAACTAATGAGATAAAATTAAATTAAATTGGATTATTCAACTGAATTATTACAATTTTATATTTATTTATTAAATTTTTTAAAATATTTTCATTGTTTAAAAATCTTTATGTTGCAGACATTAATAAAATAGTTAATAAATAACCATTAATAGCTTTTAATTTTTTTTACATTAAGAAATATTGAATTTTTCAACCATAATATTATTAAAAATTACTTAATTAACTAATTAAATAAATATTTAATTAAAAGTAAGTAGATAAAATTAAATTTAATTGGATTATTTAATATTTTTGTTTTGTTCTTTATAAAAATTAGAGAATTTTATTTAATTAATAAAACTTTTATATTTAATCAATTTTTTTTAAATATTTTCATTATTAATAAATAACCATTAACAGCATTTAATTTTTTTTACATGAGAAATATTGAGTTTTTCAATCATAATATTATTAAAAAATTACTTAATTAATTAATTAAATAAATATTTAATTAAAATTTATTAGATAAAATTAAATTTAGTTGGATTATTTAATTTAATTTTTACAATTTTGAAATTTTAATATATATTTGTTTTATTCTTTATAATAATTAGAGAATTTAATTTAATTATTACAATACTTTTATATTTATTCAATTTTTTTTAAATATTTTCATTGTTTATAAATTTTTATGTTGCAGACATTGTTAATAAATAACCATTAACAGCTTTTAATTTTTTTACGTTGAAAAATATTGACTTTTTCAATCATAATATTATTTAAATACTATTTAATTTGCTAAATAAATAAATATTTAAAATTAATTAGAAAATATTAATGTTACAATTTTGAAAATTTTGTATATTTTTGTTTTATTATTTGTAAGGATCAGTGAACTTGATTTAATTATTAAAACTTTGATATTTGTTTATATTTTCGAAATTTATTATAACAATAATAAAATTGTTATTAAATAAATATAAAATAACAATTTTAAATTTTATATATTTAACAAATATTTGTCAATATTTTTGTTAAATTAAATATTATAAAATTAAAAATATTAAAACTTAAAATCTTAATAAAACTTAACTCAGTGAGAGATATTTAAAAAATAGAATGACAGGCAACAGTAGTTATTTACCCAACTTATAAATTAATTAACAACCAAACATACTCAAAGCTAATTAAACCGCCAAAAAAAAAAAAACCAACGACCACGAAAACCCCATCCGACAAACCCATGAGTCTCCCGCCACAGCCGTCGACAAACCACAGACCACAGTGTGCAACACCTACACGCGCGTCGCGACACGCAACAACAACAAACACGAAGTAGCCGAGTGGCCGACTAGCCAAGGGGATGACGGCGTGCGTGTGGGGCCCCGGCGTGTGTGGACGCGGGACGGCAACAGACCGAACGGCGGACCGGCCTAGGCCCCGCATCGGGTCGGACGCGGTGCGCAGCGGGCCGCGCGCTTCGCGATCCCGATTTATGAATGGGATCAATGAGGGAGGGACGGCGGCACCGGGTTGCGGTTTTTTCTTTCGAGGGGGGGGGGTCGATTTTTGGGGGGACACAGGTGGATGGTTGTCCGAAGTCTGGGTTTGGGGGGGGGCCTAATTCAAATAATATATATAGAAAAAAAATAATCGAGAAACCAATGGCAAAGTTAAAATAAATTAAAAACTATTAATTTTAATGATTTTTTTAGTTAATTTATCAAATAAATAAATTATTTTTAATAATAAAATTAATTTAAATGTGGAAACAATTAATTTTTAGGATTTTAGGTACAAAAATAAAATTGTAATAAGAAAAAATAAAAAAATAATAGAGAAACCAACGTCAAAGTTAAAAAAAAATTAAAAAGTATTAATTTTAGTGATTTTTTAGTTAATTTATCAAATAAATAAATTATTTTAAATAATAAAATTAATTTAAATATGGAAGCAATTAATTAAAGGAGTATGTCAAAGCTTTTTTAGGATTTTAGATACAGAAAAAAAAAGGAATAAGAAAAATTAAAAAAATAATCGAGGAACTAACGTCAAAGTTAAAAAAAAATTAAAAATCATTAATTTTAGTGATTTTTTAGTTAATTTATCAAATAAATAAATTATTTTAAATAATAAAATTAATTTAATTGAGAAAGCAATTAATTAAAGGAGTATGTCAAAGCTTTTTTAGGATTTTAAATATAGAAATAAAAAAGTAATAAGAAAAATTAAAAAAATAATCGAGGAACTAACGTCAAAGTTAAAAAAAATTAAAAAGTATTAATTTTAGTGATTTTTTAGTTAATTTATCAAATAAATAAATTATTTTAAATAATAAAATTAATTTAATTGTGAAAGCAATTAATTAAAGGAGTATGTCAAAGCTTTTTTAGGATTTTAGATATAGAAATAAAAAAGTAATAAGAAAAAATAAAAAAATAATCGAGAAACCAATGACAAAGTTAGAATAAATTAAAAACTATTTATTTTAATGATTTTTTTTAGTTAATTTATCAAATAAATAAATTATTTTAAATAATAAAATTAATTTAATTGTAAAAGCAATTAATTAAAGGAGTATGTCAAAGCTTTTTTAGGATTTTAGATATAGAAATAAAAAAGTAATAAGAAAAATTAAAAAAATAATCGAGGAACTAACGTCAAAGTTAAAAAAAATTAAAAAGTATTAATTTTAGTGATTTTTTAGTTAATTTATCAAATAAATAAATTATTTTAAATAATAAAATTAATTTAAATGTGAAAGCAATTAATTAAAGGAGTATGTCAAAGCTTTTTTCTGATTTGAGACACAGAAATAAAAATGTAATAAGAAAAAATAAAAAAATAATCGAGAAACCAATGGCAAAGTTAAAATAAATTAAAAACTAATAATTTTAATGATTTTTTTAGTTAATTTATAAAATAAAAAAAATATTTTAAATAATAAAATTAATTTAATTGTGAAAACAATTAATTAAAGGAGTATGTCAAAGCTTTTTTAGGATTTTAGGTACAAAAATAAAAAAGTAATAAGATAAAATAAAAAATAATCGATAAATTAAAGTCAAAGATAAAAAAATAAAAAATATCAATTTTAATCACTTTTTAGACAATTTTTGAAATAAATAAATTATTTTAAATAATAAAATTAATTTAAATGTGAAAGCAATTAATTAAAGGAGTATGTCAAAGCTTTTTTAGGATTTTAGATACACAAATAAAAAAGTAATAAGAAAAAATAAAAAATAATCGAGAAACTAACGTCGAAGTTAAAAAATTAAAAAGTATTAATTTTAATGATTTTTTAGTTAATTTATCAAATAAATAAATTATTTTAAATAATAAAATTAATTTAAATGTGAAAGCAATTAATTAAAGGAGTATGTCAAAGCTTTTTTAGGATTTTAGATACACAAATAAAAAAGTAATAAGAAAAAATAAAAAATAATCGAGAAACTAACGTCGAAGTTAAAAAATTAAAAAGTATTAATTTTAATGATTTTTTAGTTAATTTATCAAATAAATAAATTATTTTAAATAATAAAATTAATTTAATTGTGAAAGCAATTAATTAAAGGAGTATGTCAAAGCTTTTTTAGGATTTTAGATATAGAAATAAAAAAGTAATAAGAAAAATTAAAAAAATAATCGAGGAACTAACGTCAAAGTTAAAAAAAATTAAAAAGTATTAATTTTAGTGATTTTTTAGTTAATTTATCAAATAAATAAATTATTTTAAATAATAAAATTAATTTAATTGTGAAAGCAATTAATTAAAGGAGTATGTCAAAGCTTTTTTAGGATTTTAGATATAGAAATAAAAAAGTAATAAGAAAAAATAAAAAAATAATCGAGAAACCAATGGCAAAGTTAAAATAAATTAAAAACTAATAATTTTAATGATTTTTTTAGTTAATTTATCAAATAAAAATATTATTTTAAATAATAAAATTAATTTAAATGTGAAAACAATTAATTAAAGGAGTATGTCAAAGCTTTTTTAGGATTTTAGATACAGGAATAAACTAATAATAAAAAAAAAATAATCGAGAAACTACCGTCAAAGTTAAAAAAAATTAAAAAGTATTTATTTTAATGATTTTTTAGTTAATTTATCAAACAAATGAATTATTTTACATAATAAAATTAATTTAAATGTGGAAGCAATTAATTAAAGGAGTATGTCGAAGCTTTTTTAGAATTTTAGATACAGAAATAAAAGAATAATAAAAAAAAAAAATAAAAAAAAAAATTAAATAAAAAATTAATTTAAATGTCGAAGTAATTAATTAAAGGATTTTATCAAAGCTTTCTTAAGATTTAAGACATCGAAATAGAAAAATAATTAGAAAAAATAAATGAATAATAGAGAAAATAACATCAAAGTTAAACAAAAAAAAAAAAAATAAAAAGTATTAATTATAATGTTTTTTAGTTAATTTATCAAATGTATAATGTTAATATTGTATTGAATTATATCAATCAATTATATAAAGTATTTTACAATTAAAAAATTAAACACAATTACAAAGCGCTTTAAACTGAAACGCCCAATTTAAAAGGCCCAAGCTGAATAAATAAAGTAGCATATAACATTTTTGGTTTGCCCTGCTTCAAAAAAAAAAAAAAAGTTAAACGCAACGCTTTGATTCGAAACCAAATCCGACTTACTAAGCAAACACTCCGGGGAACCAAAGTTGAAAAATAAAAAGTTTGACATGCCTAATAATATTTTTTAGGCGGATTAAAAAAAACCATTTCCAACCGACGTTATAATGTAAAACCGACGAGCACTTAAAAATAATTTCGTGTGTGTGCGGCGGTGAATTAAATGTTTGCTTGCGCCCGTGTTTGTATGGTGAGATGGGGCGAGATATTCCGGATTCTGGAAGCGCCGCCATAAAACCGTATTTACTTTTTTTCCGTGCGGATGATTTTTCTCAAAGAAAATCTCGGATAAATCGGACTAGAACTTGGGTTTCTTGTACACGTATATTTACTGTTATAAATATTTTCTTTTAACTATGTTACTGAACAACAATTTAAAACACTCTCTTATTTGTGTTGACAATTAAAATTAATTTACAAAATAAGGAAAATATTTAATTGTTTGTTTCTAAAAGTTGGGCTAAAAGGTCCTGTTAATGGAAATTGGAGTTTCTTCCAATGAAATTTATGGAGGATTTATTTATGAATATTTTGAGCCAATGGTTAAATTAAATTGCCAAGTAAGAAAAATGTAAAAAAATTATTTGTATCATTTATAAAAGTTGGGCTGCATTCCTAAAATATCTTCTAAAATGTCCTGTTTATGGAAGTTGGAGAACGAGGGGCACACATTGGTTTGTAAAATTCCTATTTTTGATGAGGATGTGCCCAAATTTCATGTAATTATAAGAAAATGAATACAGATGAACATTTTATACCATAATAATATGACTTCATAACTTGGTACTCCGAGGACTATGGACAACTGGATGTATAAATAAATAATTTTTAGTCTTCTCTTCCATATTTTCTAACTTCTCAGTATTAAAACTCCTACTAAACGAATCTAAAGGGTCCTTTCTTCCAGTAAAATTTATGGAGGGTTTATTTATGAATATTTAAAGCCAATAGTTAAGCATTTAGTACCACCCAAACGATAAATTCAGACATTTTAATAAAAAGGTGACAGATACAGCTTCTAAAACGTTTTATTTTGTGAACTATAATTAAAATTAAATTTCCAAGTAAGGAAACTGTAAAAAAAATCATTTAAACCAGATAAAAGTTGGGCTGCGTTCCTAAAAATTTCTTCTAAAATGTCCTGTTTATGGAAGTTGGAGAACGAGGGACACACATTGGTTTGTAAAATTCCTATTTCTGATGAGGATGTGCCCAAATTTCATGTGAATTATAACAAAATGAGTACAGATAAATATTTTATACCATTATAATATGACTTCATAACATGGTACTCCGAGGACTATGGATAACTGGATGTATAAATAAATAATTTTTAGTCTTCTGTTCCATATTTTCTAACTTCTCAGTATTAAGATTCCTAGTAAACGGGCCTAAAGGGTCCTTCCCTCCAGTAAAATTTATGGAGGGTTTATTTATGAATATTTAAAGCCAATAGTTAAGCATTTAGTACCACCCAAACGATAAATTCAGACATTTTAATAAAAAGGTGACAGATACAGCTTCTAAAACGTTTTATTTTGTGAACTATAATTAAAATTAAATTTCCAAGTAAGGAAACTGTAAAAAAAATCATTTAAACCAGATAAAAGTTGGGCTGCGTTCCTAAAAATTTCTTCTAAAATGTCCTGTTTATGGAAGTTGGAGAACGAGGGGCACACATTGGTTTGTAAAATTCCTATTTCTGATGAGGATGTGCCCAAATTTCATGTGAATTATAACAAAATGAGTACAGATAAATATTTTATACCATTATAGTATGACTTCATAACATGGTACTCCGAGGACTATGGATAACTGGATGTATAAATAAATAATTTTTAGTCTTCTGTTCCATATTTTCTAACTTCTCAGTATTAAGATTCCAAGTAAACGGGCCTAAGGGGTCCTTCCCTCCAGTAAAATTTATGGAGGGTTTATTTATGAATATTTAAAGCCAATAGTTAAGCATTTAGTACCACCCAAACGATAAATTCAGACATTTTAATAAAAAGGTGACAGATACAGCTTTTAAAACGTTTTTTTTTTTGTGAACTATAACTAAAGTTAAATTGCCAAGTAAAGAAACTGTAAAAAAATCATTTAAACCAGATAAAAGTTGGGCTGCGTTCCTAAAATATCTTCTAAAATGCCTTGTTTATGGAAGTTGTATATCAAGGGGCACATATTGGTTTGTAAAATTCGTATTTTTGATGAGAATCTGCCGAAATTTCATGTGAATTATAAAAAAATGAATATAGATGAATATTTTATACCATTATAATATGACTTCATAACTTGGTACTTCGAGGACTATGGACAACTGGATGTATAAATAAATAATTTTTAGTCTTCTGTTCCATATTTTCTAACTTCCCAGTATTAAAACTCCTACTAAACGAATCTAAAGGGTCCTTTCCTCCAGTAAAATTTATGGAGGGTTTATTTATGAATATTTAGAGCCAATAGTTAAGTATTTAGTACCACCCAAACGATAAATTCAGACAATAAAAAGGTGACAGATACAGCTTTTAAAATGTTTTATTTTGTGAACTATAATTAGAATTAAATTTCCAAGTAAGGAAACTGTAAAAAAATCATTTAAACCAGATAAAAGTTGGGCTGCGTTCCTAAAATATCTTCTAAAATGCCTTGCTTATGGAAGTTGTATATCAAGGGGCACATATTGGTTTGTAAAATTTCATGTAAATTATAAAGAAATGAATATAGATGAATATTTTATACATTATAATATGACTTCATAACTTGGTACTCCGAGGACTATGGGCAACTGGATGTATATATGATAATTTTTAGTCTTCTGTTCCATATTTTCTAACTTCCCAGTATTAAGATTCATAATAAACAGGCCTAAAGGGTCCTTCCCTCCAGTGAAATTTATGAAGGGTTTATTTATGAATATTTTGAGCTAATAGTTAAGAATTTAGTACCACACAAACGATAAACTATAACTAAAATTAAATTGCCAAGTAAGGAAACTGTAAAAAAATCATTTAAACCAGATAAAAGTTGGGCTGCATTCCTAAAATATCTTCTAAAATGTCCTGTTTATGGAAATTGGAGTACAAGGGGAACATATTGGTCTGTAAAATTGATATTTTTCATGAGAATTTGCTCAAATTCTATTCAAATTATAAAAAAAAACAATATAGACGAATATTTTAAACTATTATATAACTTCATAACTGTGGTACTACGATGACAATGACCCATTGAATGTATAAATAAATTATTTTTGATTGTCTTTTATGTATTTTATGATATCTAGCATAAAGATTCTTGAAACCTCAAATTTTGAAAGCTTGTAAAACCTCTCAAAATCTCTAAACCAGCCTAATTCCCCATAAACCAGTACAAAATTGTTCCTACAACGTGACACAACTTGATTAAATTGAAAGCATTAAAAAAATAAAAGCGTCAAGTGAATTCCACCCCCGCCCTCGCCGCCGACAAAGCTTTATATACGAAGCACTTAACGCGAATACAGAGAGGGTATACGCCCGCAAACTACATTTTTACCCCGGCACGCCTGTAAATTTTTTATGGCGACGCCAAAAACTAGGCGCAGATCGACTTAAATATTTCAAATTGTTACCCGAACTAACATCAAACATAAATTCGAAATCGATCGAAAGGCAAATATAAAGATTAAAAGCCAATACGTCCGTTGATTGGATGCCGCCTGTTTGCTTGGCGAAAGTGTCCGGAATGATAAGTTTCTTCGTCGACTTTTCGCAACCGTGCCATTAATCTGAGACGTCGGATTTTCTAATTATTTATGCAGCCGTAATGTGCAAAGGTTTGACGGAATTTGGGGCCGGTGCATTATTTATCGGGGACTTCAAGTTAATACTCGACTGCGCCCAATTTTAAGGGTTGTTTCGAGAGGGTTGCAAACTGTGTGAGTGCTTAAGTCATAATTAATGGAGGCTTTGCATTTTAATGTATTTAGACATTCGGTTGTAATAACTTAATAATTGGCGTATTACGTTTCAAATATGTTTGTGGATTCTGATCTTGATTTATTGCTTCACTTCTGAACCAAACTTACTCTATTTGTATATTTATTACCCGTATTTAAAATTGTGGCGCAGTAGACGAGCATAAGTACAAAAAGCACGAGTTGGAAGTATAAAACTTCTAAAAATACGACCAATATATAAAGGAATACTTAAATAACCTACATAACTCCGAAAAAGAAAACAAAATAAAAAGATTTCCCGTTACTGAACGAAGTGTATTTTCGTTCGTATCACTTTAAAGGAAAACGTGAGCATAAAGGAAAAGATGTATATTAGTATTGTACGTCTAAAAGTGCTGCAAAGGTATTTTTATATCAGAAGGAAATATTTAAAATCCTCATAAATATACACGTTTAATTGTAGTCAATCTTTTCTTTAATGAACAACAATAATTGATTCCAATGAATTTATTGACTAGATTACAAGTTAATTTGAAATTATTAACAGTTTTCAATTCAACATCCACATTTCAAAAATTAATTTATAAAATTAAAAATAAATTTAAAATGTATAATATAATTTAAAAATTCACTTTCAAAATGTGTAATATAATAGTTACATTAAACAATTTAATTACTAACTTAACTTGTAATAGTTTATTATATTATTTTATTTGACCTTCTTCCTTTAAAATTAACAATTTAATATGTAAGTCAACTCGTAATTGTTAACAAAAATTACTAAACTCTCTTTTAAGGTGTGTAATAATTGAATCAATAAATTTTGGAGTGAATATAATAAATCAATTATAAGTTAACTTGTAATAGTTATCAAATGTTCCAGAATTCTTTTTTAAAGATTTTAATAATTGAATTTATAAATTTTGGAGTGAACTTGACTTTTATTCCTCTAAAATTAACAATTTATTTATGGGATAACTAATTATTAACAAATATTACAGATATCTCTTTGAAGGAGTATGATATTTATATTTATAAATTTTGAAGTGAATTTATCTTAAATTTGATCATATCCCTCTAAAATTAACAATTCAATTATAAGTTAACTTGTAACAGTTAACAAATGTTATAGAATTCTTTTTTAAAGATTTTAATAATTCAATCTATAAATTTTGCAGTTTATTTAACTTTTATTTGATCATACTCCTCTAAAATTAACAACTTAATTATAAGTCAACTTCTAATTATTAACAAAAATTACAGAATTTTCTTTTAAGTAGTATGAAAATTGAATTTATAAAATTTGGAATAAATTCATCTTAAATTTGATCATATCCCTCTAAAATTAACAATTCAGTAGTTAAAATTAATTTGTAACAGTTAACAATTGCTACAAAATTCTATTTTAAAGATTTTTATAATTGAATCTATAAATATTGGAGTGAATTTAATTTTTATTTGATAATATTTTTCTAAAATTAATAATTTAATTATAAGCCAACTCGTAATTATTAACAAAAATTACAAATTTTTCTTTTAAGGAGTATGATGATTGAATTTATAAATTTTGGAATGAATTCATCTTAAATTTGATCACGTCCCTCTAAAATTAACAATTCAGTTGTAAGTTAACTTGTGACTGTTAACAAACGCTATAAAATACTTTTTAAAGAATTTAATAATTGAATCTATAAATATTGAAGTGAATCTAACTTTTATTTGATAATATTCCTCTAAAATTAACAATTTAATTATAAGTCAACTCGTAATTATTAACAAAAATTACTGATTTTTCTTTTAAGGAGTATGATAATTGAATTTATAAATTTTGGAGTGAATTAATCTTAAATTTGATCATATCCCTCTAAAATTAACAATTCAGTTGTAAGTTAACTTGTAACAGTTAACAAATGCCACAGAATTCTTTTTTTTTTTTAAAAATAATAATTGAATCTATAAATATTGGAGTAAATTTAACTTTTATTTGATAATATTATTATAAAATTAACAATTTAATTATAAGTCAACTCGTAATTATTAACAAAAATTGCAGATTTTTCTTTTAAGGAGTATGATAATTGAATTTATAAATTTTGGAGTGAATTCATCTTAAATTTGATTATATCCCTCTAAAATTAACAATTCAGTTGTAAGTTAACTTGTAACAGTTAACAAATACTACAGAATCCTTTGTTAAAGAATTTAATAATTCAATCTATAAATTTTGCAGTTTATTTAACTTTTATTTGATCATACTCCTCTAAAATTAACAACTTAATTATAAGTCAACTTCTAATTATTAACAAAAATTACAGAATTTTCTTTTAAGTAGTATGAAAATTGAATTTATAAAATTTGGAATAAATTCATCTTAAATTTGATCATATCCCTCTAAAATTAACAATTCAGTAGTTAAAATTAATTTGTAACAGTTAACAATTGCTACAAAATTCTATTTTAAAGATTTTTATAATTGAATCTATAAATATTGGAGTGAATTTAATTTTTATTTGATAATATTTTTCTAAAATTAATAATTTAATTATAAGCCAACTCGTAATTATTAACAAAAATTACAGATTTTTCTTTTAAGGAGTATGATGATTGAATTTATAAATTTTGGAATGAATTCATCTTAAATTTGATCACGTCCCTCTAAAATTAACAATTCAGTTGTAAGTTAACTTGTGACTGTTAACAAACGCTATAAAATACTTTTTAAAGAATTTAATAATTGAATCTGTAAATATTGAAGTGAATCTAACTTTTATTTGATAATATTCCTCTAAAATTAACAATTTAATTATAAGTCAACTCGTAATTATTAACAAAAATTACTGATTTTTCTTTTAAGGAGTATGATAATTGAATTTATAAATTTTGGAGTGAATTAATCTTAAATTTGATCATATCCCTCTAAAATTAACAATTCAGTTGTAAGTTAACTTGTAACAGTTAACAAATGCCACAGAATTCTTTTTTTTTTTTAAAAATAATAATTGAATCTATAAATATTGGAGTAAATTTAACTTTTATTTGATAATATTATTATAAAATTAACAATTTAATTATAAGTCAACTCGTAATTATTAACAAAAATTGCAGATTTTTCTTTTAAGGAGTATGATAATTGAATTTATAAATTTTGGAGTGAATTCATCTTAAATTTGATTATATCCCTCTAAAATTAACAATTCAGTTGTAAGTTAACTTGTAACAGTTAACAAATACTACAGAATCCTTTGTTAAAGAATTTAATAATTGAATCTCTAAATTTTGGAGTGAATTTAACTTTTATTTTATCATATTCATCTAAAATTAACAATTCAATTATAAGTCAACTCGTAATTGTTAACAAATGCTACAGAATTCTTTTTTAAAGAATTTAATAATTGAATCTATAAATTTTGAAGTGCATTTAACTTTTATTTTATCAAATTCATCTAAAATTAACAATTAAATTATAAGTTAACTCGTAATTATTAACAATAATTATAGAATTCTCTTTTAAAAATATCATAATTATATTTGCAAATTTTAGAGTGGATTTAATATATAATTGACATTATCTTCATAAATTTAACAATTTGATTATAAATTGACACGAATCAATTAACAAATATGAGAGAATTTATTTTTAAAACGTATTATAAATCCATTTATAAATTTTATAACGAATTCATGATATAGATTATAATTAATAATGATAACAACATTCAGGTTTCCAAAGTACAGTAACTGCGTTTAAAAGTTTCAAAACAAATTTCTCCTTTGTATACTTGAAAATCAATTTCCTCTGACATTTTAATTCGGTTCAGTTTCGCCTTTATGTAAATCCCGCACAACATCGACGCCGACAATGCAAATAGAAAACCTGACCCGTTTCAAAACTCACATTTTAAACATCACCCTTGAATACGAAATTGGCTGCAACGTCCGAAAACCGCACACACGAGATTAATTAACTTAATTCGAGAGTGAAAAAGTTAAGTGGGGGTTTCAGTTATCCACTGAAAACAATGAACGATGTAAATTCAGGAAATACAAAAGCGGAATTTTAAAATTGAAGGTCTGAAATTAAACAAACGACTGTTCGTTCTATTTTTCGAGTCAAAATTATATAGATATTTAAAATCTATCCTTGAAGGATTGGATTAATGAAACACAGAACAGAATTCTAAAGTACAAAGTCTGAATGACAAAATGGAATCTTTAAAATCCTGCTTGACTTAAAATATCAAAACAAACCAATTTTCTTCTTGCTTGAATTATTTCTAAACGTTCCCTCCTTCAGATAAAAATAAAAGTATAATTTAGCCATTACACAAATAATGTATTATTAACTAAATAGAAAAATTTATTTACAAAATTGTAAATTAATTTCTTGAAGCAGTGCAGTTAATAAAGAACATTTTAATTGTCACAAACTGTATCAGTGGTCATTGTTTTGTCGTATAAACAAATCGATACCGTTGAACGACACTTTAATTGTGCTTCAGCCGAAGTTCAAATGCACGTTATTCAGTTCGCAACAAAAAACCGAATCCATTTCAACGCCCACGTCCACAAAATCGCACTTCAATGAATATCGAAACGAAACAAACTCGGAATATGAAGAGGATGCAGCTCTATTTTATTGTCAGTTGAACATCGAACAAAGAAGGCATCTCATAATTTTAAGCTTCGACGAGCAATTATTAAAATTAAAAATTTGACGGATGCGCCGGACGGAGTTATCTCCTGTAAAACTGGAACGTTTCCCCGGTCTGAACTCAAGTGAAAATTTTAATGGAAAATTTATTTTCTCGTTTTACAGATTCGCTCTTACTTTTGTCGGAGCTCGTGAAACTTTCACGTAAACAACTACGTTGTTGTAAATTCGGGGAATTTAATATTGCAAATGGAATTTAAATGATTAAAACCGTTTCGTTTGTGTCACTTCGGGATTGTGTCACAACGTTAAATTTGGAATCCGGAACAATTTTATTCAAATAAATCCTAACAAAATAGAATAACATAAATAATTTTAATTAATACCGAAGTCGTGTAATTTTATTTAAAACTAAAACTGCTTAAAAAATTACAATCGTCTCCAGACTAATTGTAAGGACAAAAACTGATGTAAATTCGGGAAGACGCAATGTTTAAGTAGAACATCACGAAGAAGAACAAAATGGGATGCTCAAAAAGTCCTCTTAAACCTCGAAAGTTATAATAAAAGCTTTAGTTTCTTGTTTTTGTGAATCAGCATCTGTTCCTTTTCTCGGTCAAACAAAATAAAGTTTAATAAACTTTAATGTATACAAGTATTTTTACTACGTTGTTTTATATTCAGAAAATTTGATATCCAGACTAATATTTTTATTTGTCACTTCAAGGTTCCTTTAGTATTAAACTTTAACCCAGATAAATAAATAATTTATATTCTAAACAGAATTACTGAACTCTTACCTACGTTATTATAAAATCAACAAATTTAAGCTAATAAATATATTTATTTATGTTTCAATTTTTTTATAGGAAAAATAAATAACAACAAAAATCCTGCAAATATCACAACGTTATTATCATTATTAAACTTTTACTTATGTTTTTATAAAATCAGTAAATTTCAACTAATAAATATTTCTATTCATGTCTCTGAAAGATTAACGAACAAATAAATAAAAAAAAATCCTGCAAATAACACAGCTGTTATTATACTACTATTACTTTGTTATTATAAAATCAGGAAATTTCAACTAATAAATATGTCTATTCACGTTTCTGAGGATTTTTTTTCCATAAAGAAATAAATAAAAATAAAAATCCTGCAAATATCACAACACTTATTGTCATTACTAAACTCTTACTAATGTTATTATAAAATCAGGAAATCTCAACTAATAAATATTTCTATTCATGTCTCTGAAAGATTTTTTTACAGTGAACAAATATATAAAAATAAAATTCCTGCAAATATCACAACAGTTATTATCATTACTAAACTCTTACTTATGTTATTATAAAATCAGGAAATCTCAACTAATAAATATTTCTATTCATGTCTCTGAAAGATTTTTTTACAATGAACAAATAAATAAAAATAAAAATCCTGCAAATATCACAACAATTATTATTATTCTTATTAAACTCTTATTTATGTTATTATAAAATCAAGAAATCTCAACTAATAAATATTTCTATTTATGACTCTGAAAGATTTGTTTAAAATGAATAAATAAATAAAAATAAAAATCCTGCAAATATCCCATCAGTTATTATTATTATTAAACTATTACTAATGTTATTATAAAATCAGGAAATCTCAACTAATAAATATTTCTATTCATGTCTCTGAAAGATTTTTTTATAATGAACAAATAAATAAAAATAAAAATTCTGTAAATATCACAACAGTTATTATCATTACTAAACTCTTACTTATGTTATTATAAAATCAGGAAATCTCAACTAATAAATATTTCTATTCATGTCTCTGAAAGATTTTTTACAATGAACAAATAAATAAAAATAAAAATCCTGCAAATATCATAACAGTTATTATCATTATTATCTTTTACTTATGTTATTATAAAATCAGGAAATTTCAACTAATAAATATTTCTATTCATGGCTCTGAAAGATTTTTTACAATGAACAAATAAATAAAAATAAAAATCCTGCAAATATCACAACAGTTATTATCATTATTATCTCTTACTTATGTTATTATAAAATCAGAAAATTTCAACCAATAAATATTTCTATTCATGTCTCTGAAAGATATTTTTAAAATGAACAAATAAATAAAAATAAAAATCCTGCAAATATCACAACAGTTATTATCATTATTATCAGTATTAAACTCTTACTAACTTATGTTATTATAAAATCAGAAAATTTTTTACAAAGAACAAATAAAAAAGTCCTTCTCAGGTTTTGAATAAAAACTGAGGTAAATTGAGGAAGACCGTTTAAACACAACGTCACAAAATGGGACAAAATGGGATGCTTAAATATTCCTTTAAGCCTCGAAAGTTACAATAAAAGGTTCAGTTTCTCGTTCCTGCGAATCAGCAATTGTTCCTTCTCTCGGTCAAACAGAATAAAGTTTATTAAACTTTATTATATACAAGTGATTTCAATTTCACTACGTTGTCTCGTGTTCAGAAAATTTAATATCGTGAACAGAAGTTTAATAATTTATATGTTTTCATTTCTGTCACTTCAGGATTTTCTTGGTAATAAACTCTGATTAAATTTGATTAATAAATTAGACACACACAACTTTTATTTATTTTCTGGTTCAGGTAATCAAATATTTATTATTAATTTTTAACATTTATTTTTGACTTAAACAATAAACTTTAATTCACCTGTTCATAAGATAAGTTCAATGAAAATCAAATCAGTACAATTTCAAATGATAAGGCAGAAATTTCCACACTAAATTAATTCAATAGAGGGTATGTGGGTGTAAATTAGATATTACATATTCTAATGATATAAGTACAGTTTCACATAATACTGAAGTTACTAAATTACTAAAATCAAAGGTTTAATGATTCTCGTTAATTACATAAACTTTGGTGATTCTGTTATGTTATCATTTAATATTATGTAAGTCCATTAAATAAACGTAGGTGTACAGAATTAATTAAAATTCGCACTCCAGTTATTAATAATAAAATCAACGAGAGATTATAAAAATAAATCACCCTCAGATAACCAAACAACAAACCCTCAAAGAACCCCAATGCAGGATTTGTTATCGTTCCACCCTCAACCAGTTTTCCTGGTTTTATGCCACCTGTTCGTTACCGTGAATTTTCCCCACAATCAATTGGCATCGAGATCGCGTGATTTCACCCTCTCGCCGTACTTTCAACCGTGATCCCATTTTCCAGACCTCGCTAACAAGATCGACCTTAACCCGCCTTTTTATTTTTACTTTCCTTTAGTGCGGCTGGCCCCCCGTCCGTGTAGTTTTTCCTTTTTAACTGGCGAATTATCGCGTGCGGCAAAGTTTACGGGGGTCGTGTGCGAGAGAGGGTGAAATTTCGGAGAGAGAATTCGAGAACTATGCGAGCTATTCTCGCGGCCATCCCTTTCGCATTTCGCTTTGGCGGAGAGGAGGCGACTTTACAAGCAAAATCCATTTTAATTGAGGTTCAAGGTCGCCCGTACTCGTTTCACAAGCCAATGACTTTTCCTCTGTTTTCGTCCCGACGGTTAACACTAAGGTTATTTTTAGACGAGATTTTAGAAAGTTTCGTAGCACCAGCAAAAACTGTTATATCATATTTTAAACAAAATTAGGGTAAAGGGCACTGTGGATTGTGGAAGATACCTTTTCTAAGACAAATATTAATATTCTATACTGGTTTAACAGGCAGTGAAGTTGTAACTTAGGTTTGTCAGAATGATAAGCATTATCCTTCCAGTCTAGGTTTATCACAAGCTGTGAAGATGATATTCAGGTATGACAGAATAACAAGCATTGACTTAGTTATCCAAATTTGTCAGAATAATAAGCAGGAACTTCATCATTCAAGTTTATCACAAGCAGTGAAGTTGTAATTTAAGTTTGTCAGAATGATAAGCATTGTCTTTCCAATGTAGGTTTATCACAAGCTGCGGAGATGATATTCAGGTATAGCAGAGTAACAGGCATTGACTTTGTTATCTAAATTTGTCAGTATAATATGCAGGAACTTCATAATTCAAGTTTATCACAAGCAGTGAAGTTGTAATTTAGGTTTGTCAGAATGATAAGCATTATCTTTCCAATCTAAGTTTATCACAAGCTGTGGAGATAATATTCAGGTATGACAGAATAACAAGCATTGACTTTGTTATCCAAATTTGTCAGAATAATAAGCAGGAACTTCATCATTCAAGTTTAGCGCAAGAGTGAAGTTGTAATTTAGGTTTGACAGAATGATAAGCATTATCTTTGCAATCTAGGTTTATCATAAGCTGTGAAGATGATATTCAGATGTGACATAATAACAAGCATTGACTTTGTTATCCAAATTTGTCAGAATAATAAGCAGGAACTTCATCATTCAAGTTTAGCGCAAGAGTGAAGTTGTAATTTAGGTTTGACAGAATGATAAGTATTATCTTTGCAATCTAGGTTTATCATAAGCTGTGAAGATGATATTCAGGTATAACAGAATAACAAGCATTGATTTTGTTATCCAAATTTATCAAAATAATACGCAGGATCTTCATCATTCAAGTTTATCAGAAGCAGTGAAGTTGTAATTTAGGTTTGTCAGAATGAAAAGCATTATCTTTGCAATCTAGGTTTATCATAAACTGTGAAGATGATATTCAGGTGTGACAGAATAACAAGCATTGACTTTGTTATCCAAATTTGTCAGAATAATAAGCAGGATCTTCATCATTCAAGTTTATCACAAGCAGTGAAGTTGTAATTTAGGTTTGTCAGAATGATAAGCATTATCTTTCCAATCTAGGTTTATCACAAGTTGTGAAGATGATATTCAGGTATGACAAAATAACAAGCATTGACTTTGTTATCCAAATTTGTCAGAATAATAAGCAGGAACTTCATCATTCAAGTTTATAACAAGCAGTGAAATTGTAATTTAGGTTTGTCAGAATGATAAGCATTATTTTTCCAATCCAGGTTTATCACAAGCTGTAGAGATGATATTCAGGTATAACAGAGTAACAAGCATTGACTTTGTTATCCAAATTTGTCAAAAGCGGGAACTTCATCATTTAAGTTCATTTCAAGCAGAGAGATTGTTATTCAAATTTGACTAAATGAAACCCTCCATTATGATTTTGCACGTAACATTCATAATTAAAGTATTCCCCTTTGTCCCATTTCATAAAGTCCCACTTAAACATTCTCTATGTTCTCTTAATTTACCTTTCATGTATTAATAAACACCGTATTGTGGCAGCGCATCCACCATTTTTTAAATCCCCAGAACGCCCTAATTAACTCTAAAACATGTGATACTTCACTCAACCATCGACTGAAATTAAACTGCACTGAACTTGTCGTTTTATAATTTGAATTTGTATCGTATCGGTTCCCATTAAAGTGATTCTGTGTACGTGGGCGTTGAAATGTATCGGTTTTTTGTTACGATTTACGTAAAATCTACATAACATGCATTCGAACTTCGCTGGTGACATAATTTAAGTGTTCGTTGTAGGTATCGATTTGTTTATTACAAAGAACAATGACCATTGTTGCGGTTTGTGTTGGATCATTTCAAATTGTAGCAGCTGCACATTTATAAATTTATAGTCGAATTTTAAAGCAATGCGGCACAAATATTAATATTTTAAATGTTATATATAGATGTGAGATTCTATAGAATATTCCATACATTTTAATTTTAAATGTTTTTAATAGTTAATACTGTGTTGTTTAATTTAATATTGACACTTTGTATAATATTCTTTTTGTTATAATTTTATCTATTGAAAAAAATAAAAAAATAGCTAATTATTATTTATTTTTTATAATATTTTTATTAATGGATAACATCAAATCAAAAATTTTCATCTAATCAGATCATTATTTATATCATTATGTATATAACAGTAATTTAATTTTATCAGAGACACAAACAAAATTCCATTTGTCAATAATAAATTTATTATTTGATAATGAACAGTTTATTCAAAATATTGTTAATTAATATTGCAATATTAATTATTATACGCAACATAAACAATTTTATAGGTAATTCTGAAAACAAAATAAACTAATAAATACTCCAATAATTTACATTAATTTGTTGACCCCAATTCAAACATCAAAATGTTTATATTAATATTATATTATTAAACCGGCGCCTTCACCAAATTTTAAACCACCCAATGGTTTCAATTACGACGTAATTTCAAAATGAATTAATGTCGTTTGTAATTTTGCATTTTGTATTCATTGTGTTTCGAATTTCATCATCGACGTTTACCTAAAATTTCCATAACGGCCATTCAAAATGAAACTCAATTATAAGGTCGTCAGGGCAAATTGATTTTGAAGTAGGCAAAAGTTTATAACTGCATAATTTTACTGCAATCTTTAAGGGTGAACCAGGTAATAACTTATAATTAAAGCATTAAATTCACGGAGGGTTTTATTATATATTTCACCAAGATATAAAAATATCTTAGACGTGGCAGTAAAATTTATTATTTCCTTTACGCTCCCGTCTTCCTCCGGGAAGATTCCGAAGTAAAATACCCCGGTGCCAGTGACGTGATCATTTTAGTTTGTTTGTGTTTTAATAGGGCAACATTGTGCTCAGATAAATCAGCAGTTACTACAATTGTTCAGTAGTTCCACCTAACATAATTTACCACCACAAACTAAGGTACTTTACATAAATATTCACACACAATTTCATCCTCGCCGCTCCATTGAATTATTACAACAGAACGCATACATTCCCAACCATATATATTCAACCCCAAAGGCATGTGCCAATAATAACTCGAACACGAGAACATCCCCTTTAAACGTGCACAGTCGCCTCAACTTGATAACAATGAAGCAGCCTCCAAAGTCTCAACGTCACTTTAATCGAGACGTGCATAAATATAATTATCACGAAAGTTAAATCAACTCCACCTGTGCGTGACTTGCACGAAATTAAATTAAATCTCTTAATGCACAAGACAAGATAAATTACAGAGAAAAAGCCCAATTAAACTCGCTTGTTTCTCCACGACTGCAATTGACCTTTAGACCCCCTTAAACGAACACCTAATCAAGGCAACGCTCTGTGATTAATCGGAACGTGTAAAAATTGCTCCGAGCCTAGACAAACTCCAAACAGCGGATCAATAATTCACAGACATTGGGGCACTAGATGCATCTTGAACGGCAAAGGCCAAAGGTAAAGCAATACACGGCAAGTTGGCGCCATCTGTGCTTCGGAGGTCGAACATTTTACAGGAAATTATCGCTTGAGCTTGGATCAATAGATGTTAACACTACAGAATTCTACCCCGGACTTTAGGGAGCCACAGACAGATGGTGGAGGCTGTGCTGCGGGTTTTCGAATGTTAGGTGCTTTTGGAGATGTTTGTTCTGTACACATTTCGAGATAGGATTATGTTAATTAATCCTGTTTGCTTCGCAATTTAATTTAAGCCTGGAAATTGCAAGGAAAACATCATACTCAAATAGACCTGAATTTCTATAATAATATAAAAGCTCAGATCAAAGCAGGTGAGGTAATGATGAGGGACAAAGTAACAATAATTAAGTTTGGAATCCCGGAACTATAACGCAAAGTTCTAAAATTCTTGCCTACAAGTCACTAAATCGAATTTCTAAAACTTTGGATACGGAGATAAAGTTCTTAACTGAATAAATTCGAGTTGACTCTTTTAAATAGAACTCGAACATCTCTTTTATTCGAAATTAGCAAGGAAATCTATTCAATGGGGATACTGCAGGAAATTCAATGATTCTACTATTCGAAACGAATTAAATGCAAATGTTTTAGAATTGACTATTTGTTACTTTTTACTGAATTAATTAGATAATTTTATTTTAAATGTTGCAGGTCCATTCATTAAATAAACGTTCAGTATTATTTTAATTCTGGGTAGTCTAATTTATTTGTTGTTATTTAGCAATTCCTGCAAAACGCAAAGCAACCAAGAAACTCAATTTAAAATGTAATAAAATTAGCAGGTTACAAATAAGCAGGAAAACAATTTCATAAACAAAATGTCTCAAATTTAGACGCGACAAGTATTTAATTACTAAGCCCGCAGGAATCTTAACACAGTAGACATTTTTAATTAACATTTGTCTTCTCAATTTTAGGAATTTTATAATAATATGCCAACACATCTTAAATTTCTTTACACCTTAAATATGGTGAGAATGAGATAAAAGAAAAAGCAGGAATTTATTTGTGGGTTTATAATTGTAAGGTTGTTTTATACTGATTTTGTTTTGATAAACTACACATTCACATTTAAAGATATTAATTCAAGATGTCACTATAAACTGTGTTTCCTGCAAACATAATAACAACAAAGTTAATTTTAGAATGTAACTGAAATAAGCATAAGCAAACTATATGGTAAACAATTTGTTTTAATTTCAAAAATAAAAAGTCTTATATCCAGAGGCTCCAAGCATTTAATTGTTATGGCTGCAGGAATGTTAACATAGCAGGAATTTCTAATTAACTTTTGACTTACACAACTTTAAGAATTTAACATAACTATGCCAAGCACATTTTAATTTTTTACACCTTTAAAATATAACGAGCCTTTGATAAAACAGCACGAACAGTGTAATTGAATGCAACCTTTGATATTTCATTCTGACTGTTGTGAACTATTTGTTTAAAGTTTTCGCACAAAATGTTGACTATAAAAAGCTTTTAAATTGTATACTTGGCAACAACAGTTTATTTTTACAATTTGTTATATTAAAGTGTCAAATACTAGAAAATATATTCACTAGAGAAGTTGCAGGAAATTTTATTCTGTGTATATTTTATTTGAACAGTATGGAAGGAAAATATTTTATTTAGGTTTGGTGAAGTGGAAAGCTTTGTTAAATTATCAAGCAACAACAGGAAAAACTAAACTAACTAAACTAATCATACAAATTGATAAAGTTATTAAGTAAACAAATCCAGATTTGATTTTCCTGCACATTAAGCAAAAAAGTTAATTCTAGAAAGTAATTAAAATAAGTACTTCAAAACTACCAGGAAAACAATCTGTACTATAAATATTGAAAATAAAATATTATTATTGCGCCTGCAGGAATGTTAACACAGCAGAAATCTTTAATTAACTTGTAACTTAATTTAAGAATTTTAGATAAATATGCCAAGCACATTTTAAATTACTTTACGCCTTTAAAATATAACGAGAATCTGATAAAACAGCAGGAATTTATTTTTGTGTCTGCGGAACTGGAAACAACTTTTGACGTTTCATCCTGTTTGTGACAAAATAAATAGTGCCTTTAATTAAATACAATTTAAATAACACAATATTCGATGGAAATTTGCACAAAAATAAATTTAAATGTGTTTTCAAAGTAGATAAAAAATATATGGTTCATTAAAAACTTTTAAATTGTGTACTTGACAACAGTTTATTTTTAAAGTTCGTTAAATTAAAACAGTCAATAGTTGAAGCAGAAAACTTATTCAATTATAAAATTGTATTACTTAGTTCGGAAAGTATTTAATGACAATATTTTAGATGTATTCAGGTTAATTTTATGTTTCAAGGAGTCCAGTTTGTTGTTATTGTTTCCTGCAAACACAATAACCAGGAAATTTAATTTTTGAATGTAATTATATAAAGTACATTACAAACTCTCAGAAAGACATTTTGTTTAAAATTACACAAATAGGGTGTCTTAAATTTACAGGCGTAAAGTATTTAATTATTAAGATTGCAGGAAAGTTAATAAACCAGGAATTTTTAATTAACTTTTAACTAACTTAATTTTAAGAATTTAATAAAATTTTATATATTTATACACATTTACAATATAACTAGAAACTGATAAAGCAGCAGGAATTTATTTTTGTAACTGTGTAATTGAATAGAGCCTTTGATGCTTTATTCTCATTGTCTCTATGTAAATAGAGCCCATTAAATTACATTGAATTATATACCATTTAAATAGCAAATTATTTGATGGAAATTCACACACAAACAAATTTGATTCATGTACTAAAACTGATTTGCAAGTAGATAAATAAAAAATAATGGGATAAAAACTGACAAGCAGAAAATCTATTCAATGGGGATTTTGCAGGAAATTTTATTCAGTGTATACTTAGTTCAGAAAATATTTAATGGACACATTTAGATTTATCCAAGTTAATTTATTAAGTAAACACTTCAATATTATCTTAATCCTGGACGCTAGTCAGTTGTTGTTTACTAATTCCTGCAAGCACAATAGCCAACTAACGTAGTTAGTTAATTTTCGAATGTAAATTAACTACGTTACAAACTATCTGTGTATTAAATATCAAAAATAAGGTGCCTTAAATTTAGAGACACAAGGTATTTAATTATTATGGTAGCAGGAATGTTAACAAAGCAGGAATTTTTAATTAACTTTTGACTTACTTCATTTTAGGAATCTTACACAAATATTCATGCATTTTAAATTTATTTACACCTTTACAATATAACGAGAATTTGAGGACACAACAGGAATTTACTTTTGTTTCTGTGTAATTGAAAGCATCCTTTGATGTTTTATCCTGATTCTTACAATGTAAAATTTTGCTTTTCATTCGAATACTCCAAATTATATATAATTAAAATAACAAATTGTAACAGAAGACTATTTGAAGTGATTTTAATAAAGAAAATAATGAGCATGAAAACCTTTTAAATTGTATATTTGTAAATAATAGTTTCTTTTTAAAGTGGGTAGCAGGAATGTTAACAAAGCAGGAATTTTTAATTAACTTTTGACTTAATTAATTTTACATATTTATAAATTTTAAATCTTTTTACACCTTATATACAATATAACGACAATCCGTGGAAACAGCAGGAAATTACTTTTGTTCCTGTGTAGCTGAAAACAACCTTTGATGTTTCATCCTGATTGTCACAAAGTAAAGTGGTGCTTTTCATTAAAATACTCCAAATTATATACAATTTAAATAATAAATTGTAACAGAAAACTATTTGCAGGAAATTTGCATACAAACAATTTAACCGCAGCACACATAAAAGTTAATTTAAATTAAATAAACAGCACAAACAGTTTATTTATCAAGTCAGATTAAAACAGTCCAATTCAAAAAACAGATCAACAAATTCCTGCCACTTCAATCGAAGCCACAGCAGCACTCGGACCGAGATTGAAGTCACAAAGTCCCGCAAAACCAGAACCAGAAAAAACCCCACAAACCCCGTTGATAAGGTGTCGGAGCGAGTCCGAACTTTACAACCCCTCCTGGATCCGCTGGAATCACGGCCGTGCCCGGATTCCTAACACGCCCCGGAGTGCGGCATAATGGGAAAACTTTATCGCCATCTCGGCAACTTGCCGCGGAGAAAACTTGTTAATTAAACTACTCATAGGCCGTTAGTGTTAGTGTTAGTGTTACTGTTAACTGCCGGTTTTTGTGGCACGTACTCAAACAACGTCACGCAGACGAATTCCTCCGGAGTCGTTTAATTTTTAAGAAAAATTAGGCGAGTTATTTCCGAAGGAGTTCTCGACGGCGAAGTTGGCCAACTTTATTCCGGGTCGCTCGAGTTTCTGGTCACGTCTGGGGTCGTGCGGCAGCTGGTCGGGCACGACGAAATAAATTCGTATCGTTGTCATAAATTTACTTGAATTTGTCGCAAAATAAACGGCTCAAATCTGGCAACAAAACCTCGCCCATTTATTTACAATCTTTATTAACAAACGTCTCAGCTTTTAATCTCGGAACGAAAGGGGCCGGAAACTTTCTAACATGAAAAACTGGCTAATTTTTTAACCGGCCAGAAACAAAGGCGACAGTTATAATTAGTAATAATTGCCTCGTTATTTTCGCGATGAAAAATTCAACCGGTCCATCAAGCTTAAGTTTTTTCCACCCCTCTGCGAGAAATCCTCTAAAAACCAGAAAAAGTTATAATATGTATTATGCATGGCGTTTTTATTTCCGACTGGGGCGTAATAAACCGTGCGAAACGGCACGAATTGGGAAACGAAGGATAATAATTTGGAAGCTAGAAATGGGGGGTGAAAAAAACTGTCACCGAACGCCGAAATTAAACTCGGCAATTTAATATCGTTTTGCTAGAGAACATTATTGTTGTCTGGTGATTTTTGTTTTTTACTGAAAAATTAGAAATTTATATCAGAAATGTTTTTACATCTCGACTGAAAGTAATTTAATGTATTACAAATTGTGTATTTTTGGAAAGTTTGTATCTTCAATATTTTTAAGGTTACTACCCAATCTTCATGTTTCAATCTTCAATCTACAATCTTTAACCTCCACCCTTTATTCATCAACCTTCAATTTCCAATATCTAATCTCCAATCATCAACTTCCAACTTTGAGCCTTCAACCATCAATTATCAACCTTCAATCTTCAATCTCTAATCTCCAATCTTCAATAGTCAAGCTCTATCTCTCCACCTTCAGCATCTAATCATTAATTTCTCTCTTCCAATCTCCAACCATCAACCTCTAATAGCCAATTTGCATCTTCCAACCTTCAAAAATCAACCATGGGTATCCAATCTTCAATCGTACACCTCCAACCTTCAATAGTCAAGCTCTAATCTTCAATATTCAACCATCATCTCTCAATCTTCAGTATCTAATCATTAATTTCCCACTTCCAGTTTCCAACCATGAACCTCAAACTTCTAATATACAATCTGCATCTTCCAACCTTCAATCATCAACCATCAGTCTCCAATCTTCAATCATAAACCTCTAATATTCAATAGACAAACCCTAATTTTGAATTTTCAACCTCCATCTCTCAACCTTCAGCATTTAATCATCAATTTCCCAGTTTTAATCTTCAACCATTAACCTTTAATCGCCATTCTGCATCTTCCAATCTTCAACCATTAACCGTCATCTCCAATCTTCAATAGTCAAGCTCTAATCTTCAATCTTCAATCTCCATCTCTCAATCTTCAGCACCTAATCACCAATTTTCCACTTCCAATCTCCAACCAACAACTTCTAATCACCAATCTACATCTTCCAAATCTTCAACCATCAACCAATTCAATCATAAACCTCCAATCTTCAATATTCTACTACAATCTCTCAATCTTCAGCATCTAATCATTAATTTCCCACTTCCAATCTCCAACCATGAACCTCAAACTTCTAATATCCAATCTGCATCTTCCAAATCTTCAACCATCAACCATCAGTCTCCAATCTTCAATAATAAACCTGCAATTTTCAACGTACAACCTCTAACTTTCAATCTTCAATCTCCATCTCTCAATCTTCAGCACCTAATCATCAGTTTCATCATCTTCAACCATCAACCTCTAATTGCCAATTTGCATCTTCCAACTTTCAACCATCAGTCTCCAATCTTCAATTTCAAGCTTCAATTTACAGTCTTCAATCTCCAGTCTTTAGTTTCGAGTTTCAGCTTCAATTTTAACATGATTTTGAACTTCAATTATCAACAGTCAAGTGTAAACTTCGAACTAATTTCAAATCTCCAATCTTCAATTTCCAATTTACAAATCTACAACAGTCAGTTTCAGCTTCATCTTCAGTTTCAACTCCAGATTCACCTTCACTTTCAGTTCGTCAAAAATATCACAATGCTGTTTGTAGAAATCAGTGTTACAAATAAAATGAGTTGTGGCCATTTAAGACAGTTCCCACCCTCTATTCTGTAATTTGGGACCTCCCTAACCAAAATATTCAATCACCAATAAAATACAAATCACATCAATTAAAACAAATAACGTTCAGACAAGGACGACAACAACAAAAATTTAATCAGCGAATTTCTCATGGAAATTGGTACTTTATCTCCATATTTTAAATTGAAACAGCGACTCGATGGAGACGACTCAATTACGAAAAATTTGCATGGACGCGACGGCTGCAATTAATAAAACTGATTAAAATCGCCGTGACGTCCCTTTAGCCCGCCCCATCACCTGCGTTTCGTTTGCGGGGATTAAAATAGAATGGCGGAATCGATGGATGACCGACGAAACGGACGTGAGAATCAAAAGAGAAACTATTATGAATTCTTTTTTGTGCCACACTTAACGCCGTTTAACGCAGCTCAAGTTTTTTATTTTGTCGGTGCGGATTGATGAGATGCTTTTTTCATCCTGTTTTGTCCCTTTAGAGTTTATTCGGTCAAAGATAAATTTTATTTATTGTGGATAAATGTTGGGGAACGAAGGCATGACAAGGAGTAGGCACAAATTTTTTTCACTGGCAGGAATGACTTTTTTTAATAACAGTTAAAATTCAAGTCAACAATTTAATATTTTTATACAATCTCTAATTTCACTTCCAACATTCATTCCTATTTCTAACTGTAGTTTTTAAATTCCAACTTCCTATCTCCAACCTCCAACATTTAATCTCCAATTTACAACCTTCAACTTCAAACTACCAACTTACACTTTTAGCTTCAGTTTTAATTTCACTCCCAGTTTTGCCTTTAATTTCAATTGTAACCACAGATTAAACTATAATCTAGAAACTTTCAATTTTTCAACTCTATTCTCTAAACACCAACTTCCTTTTTCCAATCTCTAATTGCCAGTCTCTAATCTCCTATTTACAATCTCTAATTTCACACATCCAACATTAATTTCTATTTCTAAATGAAGTTTTTAAATTCCAACTTCCTATTTCCAACCTCCAATATCTAATCTCCAATTTACAACCTTCAACTTCAAACTCCCAACTTACACTTTTAGCTTCAGTTTTAATTTCACTCCCAGTTTTGCCTTTATTTTCAATTGTAACCACAGATTGAACTATCATCTAGAAACTTTCAATTTTCAACTCTATTCTCTAAACACCAACTTCCTTTCTCCAATCTCTAATTGCCAGTCTCTAATCTTCTATTTACAATCTCTAATTTCAAACATCCAACATTAATTTCTATTTCTAACTGTAGTTTTTAAATTCCAACTTCCTATCTCCAACCTCCAACATCTAATCTCCAATTTACAACCTTCAACTTCAAACTCCCAACTTACACTTTTAGCTTCAGTTTTAATTTCACTCCCAGTTTTGCCTTTAATTTCAATTGTAACCACAGATTGAACTATCATCTAGAAACTTTCAATTTTCAACTCTATTCTCTAAACACCAACTTCCTTTCTCCAATCTCTAATTGCCAGTCTCTAATCTCCTATTTACAATCTCTAATTTCAAACATCCAACATTAATTTCTATTTCTAAATGTAGTTTTTAAATTCCAACTTCCTATCTTCAACCTCCAACATCTAATCTCCAATTTACAACCTTCAACTTCAAACTCCCAACTTACACTTTTAGCTTCAGTTTTAATTTCACTCCCAGTTTTGCCTTTAATTTCAATTGTAACCACAGATTGAACTATCATCTAGAAACTTTCAATTTTCAACTCTATTCTCTAAACACCAACTTCCTTTCTCCAATCTCTAATTGCCAGTCTCTAATCTCCTATTTACAATCTCTAATTTCAAACATCCAACATTAATTTCTATTTCTAACTGTAGTTTTTAAATTCCAACTTCCTATCTCCAACCTCCAACATCTAATCTCCAATTTACAACCTTCAACTTCAAACTCTCAACTTACACTTTTAGCTTCAGTTTTAATTTCACTCCCAGTTTTGCCTTTAATTTCAATTGTAACCACAGATTAAACTATAATCTAGAAACTTTCAATTTTTCAACTCTATTCTCTAAACACCAACTTCCTTTTTCCAATCTCTAATTGCCAGTGTCTAATCTCCTATTTACAATCTCTAATTTCGAACTTCCAACATTCATTTCTATTTCAAACTGTAGTTTTTAAATTCCAACTTCCTATCTCCAACCTCCAACATCTAATCTCCAATTTACAACCTTCAACTTCAAACTCCCAACTTACACTTTTAGCTTCAGTTTTAATTACATTCCCAGTTTCACCTTTAATTTCAATTGTAACCACAGATACAACTCAACTCTGTTCTCTAAACTCCAACTTCCTTTCTCCAATCTCTAATTGCCAGTGTCTAATCTCCTATTTACAATCTCTAATTTCAAACTTCCAACATTCATTTCTATTTCAAACTGTAGTTTTTAAATTCAAACTTCCTATCTCCAATCTTCAATCTCTAATTTCCACTTTCTCAATCTCTTTAAACTCCAACTTTCAATCTGAAATATACAACTATATTTTTAGCTTCAGTTTTACCTTCACCCTTAGTCTCATCTTCAATTTCCATTTCAACTTCAACCACCTCAAATTTGACTTTCAACACTCAACCTCTAACCTCCAACATCCTTTCTCAAACTCTCAACTTTCATTTTCAGCCTCAGTTTTACCTGCATTTCCAGTTTCAAGTTTAGTTTCTGTTTCAACATCTTAATTCTCAAACTTCCAACCGAAAATCTTAAACCTCCAACCTTCAGTTTTACATTCAGTTCTGGCTTTAAATTCAGTTTCAGATTCAACTTCAACTGTAAACTTTCAACCTTCAAACTCTAATCTCCAATCTCCAGGAGCCTATTACAGCTTCAACTTCAGTAATAATAATAAATATAATTATTTTATAAAATTTTATATTTAATATAATATAATTTCCACTGTCAATTTTCAACCTTTAAACTTCACTATTATATTTTTTGTAGCTGTTAACGTTATTTATTCGGGTACAAGTTCCATATTTTATAGACACGGTTGATGAGCCCTTTTTTCATTCCATCCTCCACCCCCTCCAGAGTCTATCCGGCCGAAGATAAATTTTATTTATCGTGAATAAACGTTGAGAGGCGAAAAATCCTGACAAGGAACAAACACAAATCCCGTCCGCCGCCGTCAGGTCAATTCAAAGCAGCAGGCGCCCGAAATAACTTTTGCTAATAACTTGAACTAGTTGATAACCCGATAATTTATTCAATCTGCGTAACAAATTCCGGATTCCCGGACGCGCATCGGATGTCACAACAGTACATACTCGCGTCAGCTCATTATGTTAATGCCCCCATAAATATTAATGCGGACCCTGAATAATTCTAATTAATCGATAAATATGCATGAACCGGTAACTTTTCTTGTTAGCGCAAAAGGAAAAAAGCAAAACTGTTAAATTCTTTGCGGCGAATTTAACCCACCAAAATGTAAAACTGTCTTTGATATGGTGCGGAGGTCCCGCGGCGACCGAAGTTCCCGACTTGTTACAATTCGGGCTGGTTAATTTCACGAATGTTCGTTCGTTCGTCGAAAACGCGGATAATCGTTGAAATTTGTGTACGGTATTGTGTAGTTTTGGATATTCGTTGGGGTATATTGGATTCGGTTCGGCATTTGCATGTTTGAGCAATTAAAATGTTAATCGGATACATTGTTTCATAAAGTTGCCTCATTGAATATTTATTTCATTTATATTTGTTGTAATTAATATTTTAATTGACCGGAACAATGGATACGAATAAAATTTGTACATACAAATGAAAAATATTTTTGCCAATTAATCATAAATATTATGATAGCCACAAAAAACAAATTAAAAATAGAAATTTCGTATAATTATTTAAAATTATTAAACGAAATTCAGCCTGAATTATTTTTATTTAACTTCAACTAGAATAGAAAACCATACGATGAATTAAAATGGAAATGGCTCATTTAACTCATTATTTCAAGTACGTTATGTGCTGTTGTGTTCAAAAATATATAAAATTTAAAATAAGCAAATAAAAATATAATTATGAAGGCATATTTACGGAATTTTTCCTCAATTCCAAAGCATATTGTGATTCTACTTCTGTTCCATTCTTCTTTTTTTTTTTTGTTTACATAAATGAACCGTCCCAAATAAAGATGTAATTATGGTGGCCTCTTTCCTCTATTTTATTCACAATTCAATGTTTACCTTTAAATTTAAAAATCCTTTAACTAAAGTAGAAATATATGCAAGTGTGTAGTTTTTGTTCATTTAGGTGAATCTATCCCAAGCTGACTTTGTGTTCATTCTGAATTACTTTTTACCTTATTTATTTTGTATTATTAAATGTAATTAATAAAGTACGATTTATTCAAATAAAAATATAATTATTGAGGCATATTTCCTGCATTTTTTTTCTATTTTCACAATTTAATGTTTCCCTTCAATTTTAAACACATAATGTTCCTCCACTAAAATATAAATATATGCAGTGAATAATAACGTGTAGTTTTTGTTCATTTAGGTGAATCTATCCCAAACAGACTAATTCATTCTGAATTACTTTTTACCATATTTATTTTGTGTTATTAAATATAATTAATAAAGTACGTTTTATTCAAATAAAAATATAGTTATTGAGGCATATTTCCTGCATTTTTTCTTTCTTCTATTTTCACAATTTAATGTTTTTCTTTTCAATTTTAAAAACATAACGTCCCTCAACTAAAATATAAATATATACAGTAAATAAAAATATATATTTTCTGTTCATTTAGGTGAATCTATCCCAAATAGATTTTGTGTTCATTCTGAACTACTTTTACTTTATTTATTTTGTGTTATTAAATGTAATTAATAAAGTACGTTTTATTCAAATAAAAATATAATTATTGAGGCATATTTCCTGCATTTTTCCTTTCTTCTATTTTCACAATTTAATGTTTCCCTTCAATTTTAAAAACATAACGTCCCTCAACAAAAATATAAATATATGCAGTAAATAAAAATGTGTCTTTTCTCTTCATTTAAGTGAATATATCCCAAACAGATTTGGTGTTCATTCTGAATTAATTTTTACTTTATTTTGTGTTATTAAATGTAATTAATAAAGAACGTTTTATTCAAATAAAATATAATTAATGAGGTATATTTCCTGCATTTTTTCTATTTTCACAATTTAATGTTTCCCTATAATATTAAAAACATATCGTCCCTCAACTAAAATATAAATAATATATGCAGTAAATAAAAATGTGTATTTTCTGTTCATTTAGGTGAATCTATCCCAAACAGATTTTGTGTTCATTCTGAATTACTTTTACTTTATTTATTTTGTGTTATTGAATGTTATTAATAAAGTACGTTTTATTTAAATAAAAATATAATTATTGAGGCACATTTCCTGTATTTTTTCTTTTTTCTACTTTCACAATTTAATGTTTCCCTTCAATTTAAAAAATATAACGTCCTCCATCACAACTTAAATAGAAATAAATGCAGTGAATAAAAATGTGTATTTTTTGTTCATTTAGATGAATCAATTCTAAGCGGACTTTGTGTTCATTCTGAATTACTTTTACTTTGTTTATTTTGTGTTGTTAAATGTAATTTAAATGAATTTCACAATTCAATTATTCCATCCAAATTTAAAAACAAAATGAACTCTAATGAAGTGAATTAAAACGTGTATTTTTTATGTATTTAGGTGAATTTAGCCTCAGCAGAATTTGTATTCACTTTTATTTTATTTCTTACGAGAAAATAATTAAAAGAAAACATTTTATTCAAATAAAAATATAAGGCATTTCCTGCTTTTTTTTCTTTGTCTGTATTGTCTTAAGTGAAATAATTATTTCCCTTCAATTTTAAAGAACATCATGTACGTATTATTAAAAATAAAATTCATTAATTTATTTTTCCATTTTGTGCTTTATTATATTTTTACTAATTTAAATTATAGCTGCCCAAAACAATCGAAACGAACTCAGCCGAATTTCCCGTTGCCCCCAAATTAGCAATGTGCAGCTGCCGCATTAAGCCAGACAGTGGAGGATGGCACATAAATTCGGGTGATTATTTTCCAACGAGCGACGCATTATGTTACCCCATTCTGACAGTCGGTTCTCCAACCGTTTATCAAAACAAACGTTGGCAGGTTAATTTCGTTTGAGTCCCTTTCCTCCCCATTAATATCGAAAACCCCGACCCCTTTTTCTGTCGTCAATAAGTTCAACTATAGTGGAGTTAATTCGGCGGCGCTGAAAAATGTTTCGTCCCACGAAATATATCGTTGCGAAGCGGGGCATTTCGCGGTGAAAAATGCGCCCGTGGCCGCAGAAGGTCACGGTAAATATTTGCCGGATAAACGCTGCGACGTTTGTGCTGGTTTTATTTTGGACATTCGGTTTTGCGGCCCGACCCACGGGAGGGAATAAATTTGAAAAATAAGTTAGTGGTGTCACATTTTATTTGGTCGATTTGCGATTGAAAAAATTCCTTTGTAGGTTTTATCAACATTTCATGTTCCACGTTTTATGCGTCAGTTTTGGTATGTTAATTTAGTGGACGGGGTTATGAAATGGAACGGGAACGTCATGTTTTAATGGATTGAATATGTAAATTTTTAATCCGTATGGATTTCAACTGTTTGATCGTATAATTGTTCAGATTAATTAGAAAAACGTCAATTTTAAAAATATCATGTAGTTTAACAGGAATATAAATTGTATGGAGAATTGAAACGAATATTTAGTAATTTTATTGTATACACTGCTTCAAGAAATTGACACACCATCTATGATTGAGAGTATGGACAGAAGATGTGAGACTGTTCAAATATTTTTTTATAAACATCAAATTTTTATTTTTTTTTTCTTTAGAAAAACTATATTATTAGCATTTTTTGTAACAATTATAAATAAAAAACTGTTGTTAAATAAATATCCAGAATGTTTTAAAAAAATGGTGAATGCCCAATCAAATTTTGGCGAATGCACCATCAAAATATAAGTTCAAATATATTTTTTTATAAACATAATTTTTTTTAATTTTTATTTCCTTTAGAAAAACAACATTTTCATTCATTCATTAACATTTTTTGTAACAAATAAATAAATATTCAGAGTGTGGTGGATGTGCCATCAAAGTTTGGCAAATGCACCAACAAAATAGAAGTTCAAATATATTTTTTATCAACATCAACTTTTTTAATTTTTATTTTCTTTAGAAAAACAATATTTATTAACATTTTTTGTAAAAAATATAAATTAACACCTATTGTTAAATAAATACCCAGAGTGTTTTTAAAATGGTGGATATGCCATCAAATTTTGGCAAATGCACCAACAAAATATAAGTTCAAATATATTTTTTATCAACATCAACTTTTTTAATTTTTATTTTCTTTAGAAAAATAATATTTTTTAACATTTTTTTTTTAACAAATATAAATAAAAACTTATTGTTAAATAAATATTCAGAGTATTTTAAAAATGGTGGATGTGCCTTAAATTTTGGCAAATGCACCAACAAAATATAAGTTCAAATATATTTTTTATAAAAATCAACTTTTTTAATTTTTATTTTATTGAGAAAAACAATATTTTTTAACATTTTTTGTAACAAATATAAATAAAAAACTATTGTTAAATAAATATTCAGAGTGTTTTAAAAATGGTGGATGTGCCATCAAATTTTGGCAAATGCACCAACAAAATATAAGTTCAAATATATTCTTTATAAACATCAACTTTTTTAATTTCTAGTTTCTTCAGAAAAACAATG
Source organism: Aethina tumida (assembly GCF_024364675.1). Taxonomy (NCBI): domain Eukaryota; kingdom Metazoa; phylum Arthropoda; class Insecta; order Coleoptera; family Nitidulidae; genus Aethina; species Aethina tumida. The sequence continues at coordinate 14,036,006 of NC_065440.1, read as the reverse complement.
TTTTTTAACATTTTTTGTAACAAATATAAATAAAAACCTATTGTTAAATAAATACCCAGAGTGTTTTAAAAAATGGTGGATGCGCATATTTAATTGGACATTCCATCGAGTTTTGGCGAATGCGCCAACAACATTTGAATTGCATCGTCCAATTTTCCCACACTTCGAACAAATTCAATTTGGATTCCGAACATTTCTCCGCAGCCACAAATTAAATATTTTACGTTCGTCCGATAAATCAAAGGTAATTAAACTGTCCTTATTAATTGCAACATTGAATCAGTTTCGCACCGTGAACGGCCGTTAAACGTGGCCCAAAAATAGTCGGAGTTCCGCATATTTCAAAATTTATTCGACGTAACGCGTCCGTAAACGTGCGGTGCATTAGGGGCCGGTTATCGGGCCACGTTACAACGTTAATGTACCGGATAATCTAATCGCCATGAAGGACGGCTTTGACGTAAAATTATTCGGGCCTGAAAAATAAATAAATAGGTTCTCAGGTTTCGCAAATTAATAATTGACATCGATCTGTTTTGATGTCGAATCGGGATGGGGTGGGGGCGACAGTTTAATCTCGCGGTCGGATTTGCCCATGTTCTAAATCGTTGGACAGATGTTTGCTGAAGGAAAATGGCATCGAGGACGGCATGCTATTAATAAACTACACAGGCTTTGAACTTTACCCAATAAATCAATCAACTGTTTCAAATTATAAACAGCCAACAACAATTTATTATTTTACATTTAATTACCCTTTATAATTATGGAAATTGCCCGGGTAATTTATTACTCGAACGGTGCAGCTAAACATTATTTGATAGCCTGAAGTAACTAATCATAAACCACATATTTTATCACTATATATGGTATTACAAAGAGATAAATTAATCCAAATGAATTTTAATCTATTATTAATCCGAATAAAATGTGTTCAAATTTCTTGTAATATTTTTTAAGGTTATCCTTAAAAGAAGAAATAGGTTGATTTTGGATACACTGTATATTTTAAAAATTAGAGGTACATTAAAGTAAAATTAATTAAGAATATTAAAGGAAAAATATAATTTACTAAAAAAAATATAATTCTATCAGGAACATAATTAAAGAAATTTGTGAAATTATCATAAATATAACCCATTTGTGACCCTCTGTATATGTTAAAAATTAAAATGATGAAAAAAATAGAAGCAACAAATATTTATTAAAGAGTATAAAATTAATTAAAAATATTGAAGGGCAAATAGAATTACGAAATTAATAATATAATAATAATTAAAGATAACTACAATTTTTTTTTAAGAATAACCCTTTTTATAATTAAATAAATATGAAAAACTGTAAAATTAATTAAAATTATTGAAGGGAAAATGCCATTACGAAAAAATTAAATTCTGACAGAAATATAATTAAAGAAATTTATATAATTACCAAGTTTTTTAAGAACAACCCTTTTATAATTAAATAAATATAATTAATTTGTGACACTATATTTGTTAAAAATTGAAATATTGAAAAAATGGACGTAAAGAAAGATATTTATTAAAAAGTGTAAAGTTAATTAAAATTATTGAAGGGAAAGTACAATTACGAAAAAATTAAATTTTGCCATAAACATAATTAAAGAAATTTATATAATTACCATTTTTTAAGAACCACCCTTTTTATAAATAAATAAATACAATTAATGTGTGACACTCTGTATATGTTAAAAATTGAAATGTTGAAAAAATAGAAGTACGAAAAGATATTTATTAAAAAGTTTAAAATTAATTAAAATTATTGAAGGGAAAGTACAATTACGAAAAAATTAAATTATGTCATAAATAAAATTAAAGAAATTTACATAATTACCATTTTTTAAGAACCATTCTTTTTATAATTAAATAAATGTAATTAATTTGTGAAATTCTGTATATGTTAAATATTGAAATGTTGAAAAAATAGAAGTAAAGAAAGATATTTATTAAAAAGTGTAATTTAAATTATTGAAGGGAAAATACAATTACGAAAAAATTAAATTTTGTTATAAATAAAATTAAAGAAATTTATATAATTACCATTTTTATAAGAACCACTCTTTTCATAATTAAATATCTATAATTAAATTGTGATACTTTGTATACATTAAAAAGTGTAGAATTAATTAAAATTGTTGAAGGGAAAGTACAATTATAAAAAATTAAATTTTTCCATAAATATAATTAAATAAATTTATATAATTATCATTTTTTAAGAACTATCCTTTTTACAATTAAATAAATGTAATTAATTTGTGATACTCTGTATATATTAGAAATTGAAATGTTGAAAAAATAAAAGTAAAGAAAGATATTTATCAAAAAGTGTAAAATTAATTAAACATATTGAAGGAAAAGTACAATTATAAAAAAATTAAAATTTTTCCAAAAATATTAAAAGAATTTAAATAATCATTTTTATAAATAAATAAATATAACTAATTTGTTACATTCCATTGAAAAAATAATAGAAGTTATAAAAATTATTAATTAAAAATGTTGAAGGAAATGTACAATACAAAAATATTAAAATTTTGTTACAACTACACAAAAAAATAAGTTTTTTCAGGAGTATAATTAAAGTAATTTGTGTAATTATTGTTTTTTTTTAAGTAATAAAAAGTCTTAAATTAATTAAAAATATAAAACACCACAATTAGAAAAATAAAATTTTAACAGTAATATAATTAAAAAAATATATGCAATAATAATTTTTTGGAGAATTAATATTTGGGGAACCCCAGAGGATATATGTATGTTACAAATATAAACAGATTTCCAACCTCCACCGAAATTAACCGCAACTAACAACAGGGCAGGAGCACAAATTGCATAAAACCTACCTCCGTAAACAGGATATAAATACACACACACACAACCCTTTCATAACCGAATCAAACCAGCCCCAATCTGCGGATTTTAATCCGACCGTAGTCCCGGATTTTCAAACGCGTCCAGGTTCGAACCCGATTAAACAATTAAATAAAAGCACGGAATATCATATTCCGGGTGATTAAGGATCGATGTTGGCACAGCTTGAAAATCACGTAGCCGGTAGCTTCGGGCCACCGAAATGCGGAAGGATTTTATTGTTTTTTTTTTTTACGTCTTACCGCTGAAAACTGGGTCGACGTACCTGAAACAAAAACGAAAAAATTAGTGTAATTATTACAACTAGACGAGTGGGGCAGATGTTCATGTTTACGGAGCTGATTACGTCGCTGTCCGTGGATGCAGCTGTGCAGCGGAACAATTAGTTACGTGCTCAGCTTTATTTACTGTAACGGTTATGACTGAGAAATGCGTTACTCTGCTTAATTAAGCTTGTTTCTTTGTTCGTAGTTTTCTTAAAACGGTTTGGGTGATTTATGGGATGTTGTTGGGAGTAATTGGTTTAATGATGAGGGTTTTCTTTCCGGTTATGGCGAAGAGGGAACTGAATTAAAATTTTCTCACTATTCAATTTACAATTTTATTTGTAAAAAGTTTCAAATTTAGGTGAATCCATCTTGTTTGAATAATGGTGGATGCGCCACACCTGTTTCAAATTTTGGCGAATGAACCATTCCATATTGTTTAAATAATGGTGGATGCGCACTCAAACGAGTAAATTTAATTTTTCTTAGAATTTCATTTTGACCAATGATTAAATAATTATAATAAGCAAAAGCCTGATTTAAAGTCACCGAGAGCAATAAAAGACCTTAAAGTAAAAAGTATCAAACTAATGTATAAAAATATATTAGATTAGTCACTTTTTGTAGTTTGTTATCAATAAAAACAAGTACTAAGTGTAACCATATTATAAAAACAAAGATGAGAATATAAACTAGCTGAAAACCCAATCTTACAAGAAAACATAAACGCACCGTTAGTTTTTCTAGGACCATCGTTAAGGAAAATGGCTACACGTTTGCCGGATATTGTCTCAGGGAAAGATCACGAAGGGATTTGCCGTAATCATTTACAACACCCCTCGAAATTGCATAAAATTAGGTTCATTCCACTGCGACATAAATTGCCGACATCCAAACGAAGAGCAAATAACAATTAATTTGCGTAATTAGTGGTCGGAATTGATAGTTGAGGGGGAGAAGTCCAGAAATAAAAATGCTCTTGTTTATTCAAGATTAATGAAAATTATACGTGACATGCTCACATGTTGATTAATATTTTTATTGCTCGTTACAAATGAAATAATGTCGTGATCAAATTAATTAGGGTATTCAATATCAAAAAAATAACTGATATAAATGTTACGATGAGATAGTAAAATGAAATTAATGAAACACTAGTTTTTCTATACGTATAGATTAAACAAAAACATGAACATAAACCAAATAAACATGAACGTGTATTCTGTATGGCTGCACATTCGTAAGTATTGACATCTTTATGTGTAAAACTAAAACTGAAGTTGTAAGTTATGAACACAAAGTCTGCACACACTAATAACATAAATATGATTGTGTGTTTCACGAAAGCTACACATAAACCTAATAAACATGGACGTGTGTTCTGTGAAGCTGCACATTCGTAAGAATTGAAATATTTATGTGTAAAACTAAAACTAACGTTGTAGATTATGGGCATAAAATCTGCACATAAAATTAATAAATATGAATGTGTGTTCTATTAAAGCTACACTTAAACCTAATAAATATGGAAGTATGTTCTGTGAAGCTGCACATTCGTAAGAATTGAAATATTTATGAGTAAAACTAAGACTAACGTTGTAAGTTCTGGACACAAAATCTGCATATAAAACTAGTAAATATGAATGTGTGTTCCATGAAAGCTATACATAAACTTAATAAACATGGACGAGTGTTCTGTGGAGCTGCACATTCGTAAGAATTTGAAATATTTATGACTAAAACTAAATCTAAATTATATTTTGAACATAAAATCTGCACATAAAACTAATAAATTTGAATGTGTGTTCCATGAAAGCTGCAGATAAACCTAATAAACATGGACGCGTATTCTGTCAAGCTGCACATTCGTAAAAATTGAAATAATTATGTGTCAAACTAAAACTAACGTTGTAAGTTATGTGCATAAAATCTGTACATAAAATTAATAAATTTGAATGTGTGTTCCATTAAAGCTACACATAAACCTAATAAACATGGACGTGAGTTCTTTAAAGCTGCACATTTTTAAGAAATGAAATATTTATAAGTAAAACTAAATCTAAAGTATATTTTGGACATAAAATCTGCACATAAAACTAATAAATATGAATGTGTGTTCCATGAAAGCTGCAGATAAATCTAATAAACATGGACATATATTCTGTCAAGCTGAACATTCGTAAAAATTAAAATAATTATGTGTAAAACTAAAACTAATGTTGTAAGTTATGGACATAAAATCTGCACATAAAATTAATGAATATGAATGTGTGTTACATTAAAACTACACTTAAACCTAATAAACATGGACGTGTGTTCTTTAAAGCTGCACATTTTTAAGAAATGAAATGTTTATAAGTAAAACTAAATCTAAAGTATATTTTGGACATAAAATCTGCACATAAAACTAATAAATATGAATGTGTGTTCCATGAAAGCTGCAGATACACCTAATAGACATGGACGTGTATTCTGTCAAGCTGAACATTCGTAAAAATTAAAATAATTATGTGTAAAACTAAAACTAATGTTGTAAGTTATGGACATAAAATCTGCACATAAAATTAATGAATATGAATGTGTGTTACATTAAAACTACACTTAAACCTAATAAACATGGACGTGTGTTCTTTAAAGCTGCACATTTTTAAGAAATGAAATATTTATAAGTAAAACTAAATCTAAAGTATATTTTGGAGATAAAATCTGCACATAAAACTAATAAATATGAATGTGTGTTCCATGAAAGCTGCAAATAAACCTAATAGACATGGACGTGTATTCTGTCAAGCTGAACATTCGTAAAAATTAAAATAATTATGTGTAAAACTAAAACTAATGTTGTAAGTTATGGACATAAAATCTGCACATAAAATTAATGAATATGAATATGTGTTACATTAAAACTACACTTAAACCTAATAAGCATGGACGTGTGTTCTTTAAAGCTGCACATTTTTAAGAAATGAAATATTTCTGAGTAAAAATAAATCTAAAGTATATTTTGGACATAAAATTTGCATATAAAACTAATAAATATGAATATGTGTTCCATGAAAGCTGCAGATAAACCTAATAAACATAGACGTGTATTCTGTCAAGCTGCACATTCGTAAGAATTGAATTATTTATGTGTAAAAGTAATAATAAAAATGGACGACTGTTCTGTGAATCTGCACAGTCGAAATATTTGAGCTTTTAATCATTAAATTAAACTGACACAAAAAAGCAAACATGCACGTGTGCTCCTAAAAGCTGCACATTCGTAAAATCAAACAACCAATGAAAAACTACCTTTTTTATACATATAATTTAAACTGACTTGGCAGTTTCTGGACACATAAGCCCAATAAACATGAACGTGTGCTCTGCGAGAGCTGCACATTCGTAAAGGCAACTTTCCGTCCCGCCCACCAATAAAACCCTTAGTCCCCCTGTAAAATCCCTATAAATTGCATTCGCAAGGATCACAATGGAGTCCCGGGACGCAATAAAAAAAAATAAAAGAAACAGGACAACCGCCCGCGTCTTGGTCCCGTGCAAAAATGTCTGTCGCGAAACAGGTTCGCGATTATTAATCCAGTCCGGAGTGCCGTTCCGTGTTTTACGACGTTGTAATTAATGGTGCCATCATTTATGGCTCGAAATCCATACCTCTGTTAATATTGGAGCCGAACTTTTATGGATCGGTTATGGGGTTTTTGGAGTTAATGTTGTTTTGAATGGGCTACTTAGAGATCGATAACGTTTTATTGTGGGTAATTTGATAAAAATTATTATTCACAATTTTGTGTTCAATTTGTGCCATCGGTAATGGGGCGAATAAATTTCCCCCGTTGTTTTCCTTAATTATAAGTGCTTTATTATCGGTAATAAAGTTGAATATTAATGCTAAATAAACACGACAATTTACGGTCAACGTTATAATTATGACCTTTCATAATTATCATTATACGAATGGCTGTTTGTTATGCACATTTACATATGTACTTGAAGGTATTTCAGTGCAACTTAATTAAACAAGTTTTAAAGCTTCGAAACTTATCTAGCTTAACAATCGACTTAAGTTATCTCATAAATTTGCATTAATTATGTTACGTAAGTGAATTGCTGTTTACTCTACATTTAGAAAGATTTTATGTCGCACTTAATTTTATGCTTTTTAAAGAGGGTTATAAGGGCTTACAGTAAATCCCTTCGTTTTCTCAAAAGGGTCTCAAACGGTCAACCTTCATGATTCTTCAAGGATAAGGAATTTGATACACTTATTTACTATAAAAAGTGGCTCTGTTTTAACAATAATTTGCTGATGAATTTATACGGGGTGACTCACATAACATATTTATTATTAATATATGTAATTCAGAATTGTTTAAGAAGTTTTAAAACTGTCCCAATCTTATTCCGAACTACTTAAGAAATTTCAGAACTGTCGTAATTTTGTATAGAAATGCTTAAGAAATTTCAGAAATGTCTTAATTTTAGTCAAAATTGAATAGAGAATTACAGAACTATCTGAACTACTTACAACGTTTCAGAATTGTCTTAATTTCATGCAGAATTGTTTTAGAAGTTTCAGAACTGTCTTAAATTTGTACAGAAGTACTTAAGAAGTTTCAAAACTGTCTTAAAATTGTACAGAACTACTTATGAAGTTTCAGAACTGTCTTAATTTTATACACAACTACTTAGGAAGTTTCAAAACTGTCTTAAAATTATGCAAAACTACTTAGGAAGTTTCAAAACTGTCTTAATTTTATACACAACTACTTAGGAAGTTTCAGAACTGTCTTAAAATTATGCAAAACTACTTAGCAAGTTGCAGAACTGTCTTAAAATTGTGCAAAACTACTTAGGAAGTTTCAGAACTGTCTCAAATTTATACAGAAATATTTAAAAAGTTTCAAAACTGTTTCAATTTTTTCCAGAACTGCTTAAGAAGTTTCAGAACTGTCCTAACGTTGTATTGAAATATTTAAGAAGTTTCATAACTATCTCAATTTTATTCAGAAATGCTTAGAAAATTTTAGAATAGCCTTAATTTTATACAAACCTGCTTAGAAGGTTTCAAATTTGTACAGGACTACTTAAGAAGCTTCATAACTGCTTAAGAAGTTTCAAAACTGTCTTAATTTTACTTAAAACTGTTTAGGAAGTTTAAGAATTATTTTAATTTTGCACCGAAGCTTCAGAATTGGGAATAGGGAATTTCAGAACTGTTTTAGTTTTATTAAGGACAACTGTGGAAGTTATAGAACTATCTAAATTTTGTATAAGCTACCTTAAGAAGTTTCAGAACTGTTTTAACTTAATTCAGAATTGATTAGGGAATTACAGAACTGTCAGAACTGTCTTAATTTTGTACAAGATTTCTTAAGAAGTTTCAGAACTCACTTAATTTTGTTCAGAACTGATTGGGTAATTAAAGAACAGTCTTAATTTTATTCTGAACTCCTTAGGAAGTTTCAGAACTGTCTTAATTTTAATCTTAACTTCTTAGGAAGTCTTAGAACTGTCTTAATTTATTTCAGATTTGCATAGGGAATTTCATAACTGTCTAAATTTTATTGCGTACTGCTTAGGAAGTTTCAGAACTGTTTTAATTTTATAAAAGATTGTTTAAAAAGTTTCAGAACTGACAATTTTATACAAAATTGTTTAAGAAATTTCATATCAAATTTTTTTCCAAACTCAATAAACTTAAATAAATAAAATAAATGAATAACTAACCATATATAATAAAATATTTAATAAATATTAATAAACTTTTATTAACATAAATTAATATTAATGTTAAACAAACATGACATTTCATTCTTGTCGATTTGCAGTTAAATTCACAATAGCAACATATCATAATTTGGACCCTAATGCAAAATAAATTAATGTTTATTTTGCATTTACGGATTTATAAATAGGTCATGAATTTCAATTTTCATTTTTCGGTTGAATTGTGTGTGTCATTTTAATTGCTCAAAAAAAGTTGTAATTAATTTGTAATCAGTAAAAAGGGTATTATTATATATATATAATATATACTTAAAATTAATATTTTTCCAGCCAAGTGTGTAAGCAAAATTGAACCTTTGTTCTCAACATCCCTCTGTTAAATGCATCATGTTACACTTATTACACACACAAATTGGCTTTGTTTTTAAGCAAAACTGTTGAAAACATAATTACAGAGATTTAATAATGACTTAAAATCCAACTGAAACTGTGATAATTACAACAGATTTCTCATAACTAAATAACAATTTGTCAGTTTTCTTTTAATCATAATTTAAATTTTACGTAAAAAAACCTGTACAACCTTTTGGAAAGTACATAATTTATTTTAAAACAATTAAATTAATTTTACGAATTTTTTGAAAATTGTAAATATTCATAGCAATCCTGTTTCATCTATTTTCCTTAAAAAACCAATAAAAAATGGAAACATCAAGTTTATAATTTTATTCCTGTTTTTACACACATTAATTTGATAATTCGTCTCTAATAATAATCTTTTTACTATTAAAAAAATGTAATTCATATTAATCGTAGTGAATAATTATGTAAAATAAACACATTTCGATTTAGGGTCACGTTATTTCAACGTTTCAAAATGTTCACCGTAGTTTTATAAATACATAAATGTTTACCCTTCATTTACATATTTCAACAACGTATAATTTCCATGTTTATGCAATTCACATCTAGTTTATATTCCATTTAAAATGAACACATTTTTGTCTTAATATTTTTGTTTAAATTTTTCCTCAAAATTTTATATAATAAATGTCGAGTTATTTTCTTCCAGAACATAAAATCGACATTTCACCAGCAAAATACTAAAGCCAAATTGGTTTTCACGTCTTTTCATCTTTGTTTTGTACCAATCCCATCATTATTATTACACATTCGACTTTTGTTTACGCTGTACGAGCTTTGGCTTACATTACAAATCCACTGATTAGAGGAAATATGTATCTAATAGAATATTTATTGTTTTCTATTAAAGTTACTTAATCCAGTAACTGGATCCTTTGAGTACTCAATTTTACCACTTCCTTAAACTTCTACTAATTACGTAAATAAGCATTTACAACCCCCTTGGAAGAGTATAAAATTAAATTCATATTGTAAAGGAATAAACTTAATTTTATGTATTTTCCTGAGGGTTGTAAATATTTATAGTATTTCCTTTCGTGATCCTTTCTCAAAACAATATTCGGTAAACGTTCAGTCCTTTTTCTTATCAACCTTAAGAAGGAACGAAAACAGGATTGGTTTCCAATTTTATGCTTTCACTTCTGTCGTTAAAATAATATTATTTGATTACTTAGGAATCAAATGTAAATTTATAGTTAATCTCAAAATAAATATTATTTTAAGTCTATGAAGTAGTAAAAAACGAATAAAAACTTTCATTCAAAAGTTCGGTAATTCCTGAAACTCTCAAATAATTGGAAATCTGAATCGAAGTGGGAATTACTATTGTTTTGTATTATCAAGCTTCGTTTTGTATACTTCAATATCATCATTAGGAACTGCATATTTATCAGACTCAGCTAAATTTCCGGTCCTGTAGGCTACCGAGATGAAATCCGAATGTTTGTTAATACAGCAGCCACAAACATTGCGTAAACTTTCCTTTGTACATCGAACAAACTTACCCCGACAACAAGCCGGCGAAATTCAGCCGATAACATAAACACGATTGATTTTGTTTTCCCTCAATCGTTCTAAAAAGATGCACAATTTGAAACATTGTCGCAGGAAGAACGACAAAGATGTTTTCTTTGTGGACCAAAATTTAATTTTGCCACCGACGCAATATTTATAAGAAAGAACAAAGGGTGAAAAAAATTTAATATCTCCGCCAATTTCCTGGTGAACAAATGTTGTTTTTTCCTGGGCAGGATGTGACTTCAATGTATCGGGATCTCGGAAGCCGCGTAAGAAATGCTGCGGACAATATTTTTAAGAATTTGTAGGGCAATAAAATTTGATGTTATGTCTTATATTTTACGACATAAATTATGGCTTTATTATAATAGATTCGGGAAGACTTTAATGCTGTAACATATGGTTATTACTTGAAGTTTTATGGTATATTTTTGCATACTTGTAAATATTGTAAAACTACTTATTTATAGTTTGTAATTTAATACTTAATTCTTTAAAGGAGAATGTATTATTAAAAAAAATATTACTCATTACAAATTTTGTTTCGATGTTTTATCTTAATTAAATTTAATAATTTTCTTTTTTGGATTTTATTTACAATAAAATAATACTCTTGTTATTACTTTAATGTATTTTAAAAAGCTTTTCATTTGTTTAAATATGTACAGACTGTAAAGTTACTACTTTACATTACATTAACTCGTTTTAAAGTTGTATCAAAACTAATAATGTTTTAACTTAATTAAATTATAATGCTACATTAAACTTTTCCATACAACATTTTATGTTTTATATTTACATGTATAACTTTAACTTTGTTAAGCTTAATAAGTGAAAGTACCTTTGTAAATTTAATGGGGGATTCTATATTTTACTATATACTAAACTATAATAGGAATAAAGCTCAAATATTTAATGAGATAGAGTCCATCTAAAATCGTTAGTCAGTTGAACGTAAAATTATATTATTTCACAGACATTCGTTAAAATGCGACACTAAAATTAAATATTACGACAATTAATAAACTGTTTAATTATTTCATATCATCATAATATTCGTTCATATTTCGTCTCTTTGTCTGTAAAAATGACAAAAATATATTTTAAATATTAAATAATTTGGTAATTGAGTAAATTGGTCATTAGTTAATGCAGTCATCAGGTAATCAAAGTACATATATTTATATTTCTAAATTTTCTCAAGAGTATAGTTATCACATTTAAAAAAATGTAAAAGCTTTGCTGTGGCTAAACTTTCAATATTTCACATAATTATATGTTAAACTTCCTAAAGACTGTACTGTAATTGAAAACAATAATTTAATAGTATTAAACATATAAAATATATATTTTCATTTTAAAATTGTTAAATAATTATTATATTATTCAGTACATCAAAGTTTACTAAAATTTATTATTTATATACTCATTTATATTCACCTTTTTTGACTAATTTTTTGTCTCTTTGTCCACAAAAATGTCAAAAATACAGTCATAATTGGTCATTAGGTAATTCTGCCATGAAGTCATTAGGTCATTAGGTAATTTGGTCATTGGGTAAATTGGTCATTAAATAATTTGGTCATTAGGTAATCAAAGTATATTAATATTTCCAAATTGTCTCAAGAATACAGTTCTCACTTTAAAAAAAATTAATAAAAACTTTCCCGTGACTAAAATTTAAATATTTTACATAATAACATCATAAATTACTTAAAAACTGTACAGCAATTGAAAACAATAATATTAAACATATAAAATATACATTATATTAATATTTATCCGTTTAATCTTTGTCCGTTTAACTGACAACAATATATTTATAATTGAGTTTAAATAATTAAATAATAAATAAATAAAACTAATTTAATAAAGTTGAAAAATTGTTTAACACGGAAAGGATGCTAGAAATTTTAATGTTGTTTGATTGTTGTCAACAAAACATCATCAAAAGTTCGAAGTGCATTCGCCAAAGTTTCAACACTGTTCTCGCATCCTCCAAAATCAATAAACACTCTAAAACAAGTTTTATTGACGTAATCCATGTACCCACTAAAGTTGCATCCGAAGCTTCATGAAATACTTAATTTCACAGTCGTCGAACGTAAAATTGAAAATTTATTGACTTTCTCCTCGAAACTTTGGGAACCGTCTTAAAAACTTAAACAGTCGAAGTGCGTTGTTCGACTGAAACTCCTTCGGTAACATAATGAACTGTGCCACCTTCTTTTCCTTTTTTTTTTTGCTCTTTGTTATCCCATTCAAAATTAATTCCCATTGATTTTATGCCTCGGAGAGCGCGAGCTTAAGTCGAAATTAAAATTTCCATTCGTCGAAGTGTTATTTATGAAGCGATTTTCCGGCATTGTGTCCGGGCACGACTCCTGAATAATTCAGCAATTTATGTTAATAAGTCGTCGCAGTCGCATATTTTCTACGTTTAATAATAAGTAAACATAAAATATCCTTATTTTTAAAAATTCTGCAAAAAATCAATAAATATTCATTCAAGATTTATTTAATATTTGCCATTTAAATGATCGTTTTTAATGTTGTAGTTATATAACAATTTCAACAATCCACAGAGAATATTCTCTTAACAACTAACGCAGAAAAAATTGCCGTTTTAGTGATTTTTCATCATGACATTTGGTCATTTGGTCATTAGGTAATTCGGTCATTAGGTGATTCGATCATTGGGGAATTTGGTCATTAGATAATTCGGTTATTACGTAATTCGATCATTAAATCATTTGGTCATTAGGTAATTCGGTCACTAGGTAATTCGGTCATTAGATAATTAGATAATTAGGTCATTTAGTTATTAGATGATTCAGTCTTTTGACAATTTGATCATTAGTTAATTTTGTCACTAGCTAATTCAATCATTAAGTCATTTGGTCATTATGTGATTTGCCCATTAGGCTATTTGGTCATAAGGTAATTCGGTCATTAGGTAATTCTGTTATTAGTTCATTTGGTTATTAGGCAATATGAACATTAGGCAATTTGGTCATTAGATATTTGGGTCATTAGGTAATTCATCATTATTTAATTTGGTCATTAGGTAATTCATCATTATGTAATTTGGTCATTAGGTAATCAAAGTATATTGATATTATTAAGTACATATTTTAAACTTACAAATATATATTTTCTTCTAAAAAATTGTTAAATAATTTTTATATTAATCTGTATATCATTTATATATTATGAATTATTTAGTATATTTTCAATACACTAAATAATTCATGACAAATCTGTACTGTAGCTGAATAATTCAACAATACATGTTAAGTCTTCTGCGTCGCCTATTTTCTTTAGGCCTTTATTCAATAAGCCGTGGGCTTAGGAGCAAGAAAAAAGCTAACTTGATATCTTAATGGCCTGTTGGAGGACATAATTACAAGGCGACGGAGTGACAGGACCAGAAAGGGGAAAAGGCGTAAAACAAGATTGATGGCCGGCCGTAATTACCGCGAAAGGTGGAATATCCACTAATAATGGAACCGTGTTGTACGCGTTCAATCGGTCCCCGATGATGAATTATTTGGTGCGTACCTCGCGTGGTTTCTCCTTTTTTTTTGGCCCGCGTCTGTGAATCGTGTAGGGATCCTGACGAAAATTCTGTCGAGGATGAGGTTGCGTGATAAAACTGGCTTATTCGTCCCGAGAGGATGATAAAGTCTGGACTCGCATTATTGTGAACGAAACAGACGTAGTGAAGTTCTGAAGTCGAAGTTTTTTTACTCGTTGATATCTTATTGTTAATAAATCTGGGGGATTTAATCTGCGTCGTACTTTGGGGCTGACGAAAGTTTCTACTCTGAATATAAATTCAACGACTGTGTAACAGATAAAACGCATTAATATTAAAATTAAAACTACATTTTCTTCTGCCAAAATGTTAATAATATGAATAAATAATTTCTAACTCTTTCAGACATGTATATAATATTAAAATTTTACCCACATGAAAGCTTTAAAATCCTTTTGAAATATTGAAGGAAGAACTATACACTTGAGAATATTTAAAAATATTAATATACACTTTGATATATTGCACATTATAACAATTATTTAACAATTTTATAAAGAAAATAAATATTTTATAAGTTTAATGGTGTTAATTTTTTTTCAATTGCAGTACAAACTTTAAGAAGTTTAAGATGTAATTATGTAAAATATTAAAAGTTTAGTCACAGGAAAGCTTTTAAATCCTTTTGAAATATTGGTGAAAGAACTGTATACTTAAGAATACATAGAAACATTAATATACTTTGATATTACATAATATAACAATTATTTAACAATTTAAAAAGAAACTATACATTTTATAAGTTTAATACTGTTAAATTATTTGTTTTTAATTACAGTACAAACATTAAGAAGTTTAAGAAGTAATTATGTAAAATATTAAAAGTTTAATCACAGGAAAGCTTTTAAATCCTTTTGAAATATTGGTGAAAAAACAATGCACATACAATATATCAATTGTATAAGAATTATTTAACAATTTTAAAATTAAAATATATATTTTATAAGTTTAATACTATTAATTTATTTGTTTTCGACTGCAGTATAAACTTTAAGAAGTTTAAAATGTAATTATGTAAAATATTAAAAATTTTGCCACAGGAAAGCTTTTAGAACCTTTTGAAATATTGGTGAACTATACACTTGATATATTGAATATTATAAGAATTATTTAACAATTTTTAAATTAAATTATATATTTTATAAGTTTAATACTATTAATTTATTTGTTTTCAACTGCAGTACAAATTTTAAGAAGTTTAAAATGTAATTATGTAAAATATTAAAAATTTAGCCATAGGAAAGCTTTTAAATCCTTTTGAAATATTGGTGAAAGAACTATACACTTGATATATTGAATATTATAAGAATTATTTAACAATTTTAAAATTAAAGTACATATTTTATAAGTTTAATACTATAAATTTATTTGTTTTCAACTGCAGTACAAACTTTAAGAAGTTTAAGATGTAATTATGTAAAATATTAAATATTTAAGCATAGGAAAGCTTTAAATCCTTTTGAAATATTGGTGAAAGAACTATACACTTGATATATTGTATATTATAAGAATTATTTAACAATTTTTAAATTAAATTATATATTTTATAAGTTTAATACTATTAATTTATTTGTTTTCAACTGCAATACAAATTTTAAGAATTTTAAAATGTAATTATGTAAAATATTAAAAATTTAGCCACAGGAAAGCTTTTAAATTCTTTTGAAATATTGGTGAAAGAACTATACACTTGATATATTGTATATTATAAGAATTATTTAACAATTTTAAAATTAAAAAACATATTTTATAAGTTTAATACTATCAATTTATTTGTTTTCAACTGCAGTACAAACTGTAAGAAATTTAAGATGTAATTATGTACAATATTAAAGATTTAGCCACAGGAAAGCTTTTAAATCCTTTTGAAATATTGGTGAAAGAACTATATACTTGATATATTGAATATTATAAAAATTATTTAACAACCTTAAAAATAAAATATGCATTTTTAAATCCTTTTGAAATACTAGTGGAGGAACTTATACACTTGAGAATATTTATACAAATATATATAATATTGAGTGTAACAACAGGAACAAAACCATAAATTTGAAACCCAATCCTGTGTTCGTTTCTTATTGGGTTGTTAAGGAAAATGGATGAACCTTTGTAGAATATTGCTTTAAGAAAAGATCACGAAGAGGATTACTATAAATATTTACAACCCCCACGAAAATACATAAAATTAAATTAATTCCTTTACAATATTAACTTTATTTTATCCACTTTCCAGGGGGTTGTAAATGTTAAGTTAAGTAATTAGTGAAAATTTAAATTATGGTTAAAAGAAAACAAAATTATACTTTCGATTGTTTTTTTTCTGTTAAAAGTAAAGGCAATTTAAAATACGAGCTATAAATTTGTATACAGTCCCCGCAGAACTATTTACAGTAAATGTGAAAATTTTCTTTCAGGACATAAAACCGACGTTTCATCAGCAGAATACTGAAACCAAAATTGGATTGACCTTCTCCTTTTGTATAATACGAATCCTATCACACTTATTACACATACAAATCGGCTTTTCAGATGAAAAATTTAAATAATAACTGGCGAGACAACGATAAGGATTTCGAGGCAGCTCAACAATTCCACAAATCCACAGATAAGAGAAAATATGTATCGAATAGAACAATCGCATTGTTTTTGTTGCGAAAGCACGCTTTGTTACATTTGAATATACCCATTAGGAATTCTATAGTTTGTCGAGTGTTCGACGAAATTTCCGGTTGTGTGCCCCGGATTGGAGGAAAATCTGAAGGATTATTTGTTGATATACTTGCTACAAACAACACTAGAAACTTCGGGCTTTATCTACGTAATTAACTTCGGTTAACAGACTACCAACTTTGGATTATAATAAAACCGCTGAAAAAGATTAATGAATAGTATTTTGACAGTAAATGTCAGCCCTGCTGTGTAACTTTTAACCCTCATGGAAATGACGAGCAGTTGTTGTATTTCCCAGCCAATTTTCAAGCACAGGAGACAAGACAGAAAAAAATTAATCTCGAAAAAGCAACGCATATTTCAACTACAACGTTTGTGTGTAAGAACAAACGGTAAAAAATCTATTTCCTGCTGCACAAATGGAGTTCTCTGCGCAGGAAGTGACTTCAATCTTTTTAAATCTCGGAAGCAACTCATACGCTGCAGATAAAATTTTTAAGGACTTGTGTAATATAATTTAATGCTGCATGATTTATTTTACGTCATAAATTATTGCTTTTATATTTCAATTTTAAGTTTAGTGCTGCAACGTATGGTTAGGCATTACTGTAAGATTTTATACATGTATGACACGTAAATAAAAACACTGCAATTAGACAACGATTTTTACAAAATTAATTTTAATATTAAGGTTCTATTTTATTTAATTCTTTAATTAATATAAATTATAAAGTTTCATAAAAGTTTGGCCATGCAACATTTCAAGTCATAACATTTATCTTTTAACTTTGTGCTGAAACAAAGTTAATAAGTAAGAGTACCTTTATAAATTTAAGAAGTGCTTTTATATTTTACTTAGTAATAAAATATACTAGAGCGGAAGTTCATATTTTTAATATAAAAGTTATTCAGCTGAATATGAATTAGCCCATAAGCTTTCATGGAGATTTTTATTAAAAACTACAGAACCTTAGAAAAAGATGGAAGGTGAAATAAATTACTCCTTTACAAAAAAATTAAACAATTATACATAACTTTTATATCTTAAATTGGTCTAATTCTAATACTAAAGTCAATAGAAAATTTTCTTGTTTAAATTTATGTGTATGTAACATTATTTGAAATTTTGATAATCTTGAAATAATGTTTATATTAATCAATCAATTCAATATCAATTAAAATAAACTCAAATAATAGATTTATTGAGGAGGAAACAACATTTATTATACAAAAATGTCAAAAACAATGTTAAAATTATTGAACTTAAAGATGTTGTTAATGTTAATTAATATTATTGAAACTACTATTGTATCAATAGTAACAATAGTACCAATAGTATGAATAGTTTCATAATATCAATAGTATCAATAATATCAATAGTATCAATAGTATTAAAAGTATTAATAATATTAACAGTATCAATAATAACAATATAATCATGGTATCTATAGTATCAATAGTTTAATAGTATAAATATTATCAATAGTAACTTTCGATTAATGTAACCTTAACACTTCTCAGGGATTTCTAATGGACCATAGTTGAAATAAGTACTTTCTGTAAATGTAATGTTGGACGTACTCCACTTTTAAAATTGAGCATACGTAATTATTGAAGAGAAAATGCACATTTAAATGTCAAAAATTATGTTAAAATTAAATGGAAAAAAACAAAATTTTAATATTGATTTGGGTATTCATCCTTTAAATTAATTAATTAAAAAATATATTTTAAAAAAATGAAAATGTTTTAAATTGTACAACACATAATAATAATTTAGGACTGTTAATATGACTGAAATATATTAAATTAATAAGGGGCGCATTCACCAAAATTTTAATATTAATATGGGTAATCGTTACTTTTACTGAATAACGTTGAAAGTCTTAAAATATATATCCTGATGGAACAATTTTAATGAAGACAGAATGGGATTTCACATTTTTAATTTGAATTCCTAAACACACATTCAGATCAAAATTAAATAACCAGTAAATCTATTTATGGTGAAGTTAATCAAAAATTTAAAGTTAGTCACAATTAAGGCAAATTCGAATTAAATTATTTCGATACGAAAACGTCGTAAACGAATTAAGGATCCAGAAATATCATTGATTAAATTGTTAACGAAGTGGACTTTTCTCGAACTGTGTTTAACTCTTTGAATAATTCAGCTTTCAAATTTAAATTAGGCTCGTTAATATTTTGACGCTTTGGCCACAAAAAGGACAAAGAGAACATTAAACAAAGAAAAAAAGTTAAATTCTCTGTAGTCTTCAGTTTTTTTGTTCAAATTTGGCAAATATTTTATTTATTATTAAGTTTGCTGACGTTGAATTAGAATTTCTAAAAACAAACAATTCTTTCAGCAGGTTTAACCTTTAACCTTAACCCTAAAGTTAATAATTTCAGATATATTGTACACAGCAATTTGTTCTCCTGAATAGAAAAATTTGTTTCTCTCTCAAAAAATAAAAATGAAAGGCACATGCAGAAGGCAATAAATAAAAATATGCAGCTCAGCTTAACAACTTCATTTCACGGCGCAGTAAAGAGATTTGTGAAATATCACGTGTAATTTCACGTCCCGTAAATAACAACATGTGAATCTCACCGAGAAACCTTTCTCCCTTCTTCGTCCGAATGATTTCGATAAATTGCGCCCAACATCCGCCGCACCGAAAGCCCCCATTGTTTCACCGGAAAGAAGTACGCTTTGATTAGGTTTTCCTCCATTTTTTCCCAACGATTCTTTTATACGCCGCATAAAAAACGTATCAATAATAAAAGACCACACCTGTAACGGAGCCGAATTAAAAAGTTAGCTCAAAGGCTAAAAATTTAATAACCCTCGTTAACTCTGGGCCTCCATCGCAGCTTGTTTCAGTAAATTTTTAACCCACATTTATTTTTTTCAGCCAGCCCGCTCCATTATCAATTTAAATGTGGCCCGAAACTTGTTTAATATACAAGCGTAAGTTTAAAGTTTCTCGTATTGTTGAGTTATGGCGTCGCTGGAGGAGCTGCGGATGCGAGGCGGTTCCCCGAATGCAGCTATTACGTTCATAATGGCAATATCCCAGATGTAACAAAGCACACGTTATTCCTATACGCGCGAGTCCTTTTATTCAATACGGATTTCGTCGTTTTGCTGCATTTGTGATGATAGAGCTTCGAGAAAGCTTTCTTGTCTCCTTCGTGTGTGACTGTTTGAAATTTCAATGGTCGTGTATTAGAATTGAATGCTGAAACAAGAATATGTGCTCGGGATTCAATCAAACGTTTTATTTTATCTCGGAACTTGTAAAAGATGTGCAATAATTCCAGACCTTTGTGTCAGTGGCAACTTTGTTAAACTTTGTGGAGTTGTTTTCAGGTTTTAGCTTTGTGTCTGGTTTTTTGTGGCCAACCAGTCAAAATATTAACGAGTCTAATTTAAATTTGAATGCTGATTTATTCATAGAGTCCACTTCGTTAACAATTTAATCAATGATATTTTGGGATCCTTAATTCGTACCCAACGTTTTCAGATCGAAATAATTTAATTCGAATTTGCTCTTATTGTAGCCAACTTTAAATATTTGATTAAGTTCACCATAAACGGATTATTCGTTATTTAATGTTCGGCTGAATGAGGGTTTCAGAATATATTAAAAATGTGAAATACCATTCTGTCTTCATTAAAATTACAAAAGTACTTTTGCTTATTAAATTTGTTCCTGCACAAAGTAAGAGTATGAATGTTAAGACTTTCAATGTTGTTCAGTAAAAGTTTAATGCTGCATTTTAATTTACTGAAATATTTGCTTGACATGCAAGACAATCTAATTTTAAACAAACGAATACCCAAATTCATATTAAAATTTGGGTGAATACTCCGCTTATTAATTTAATACATTTCAATCATAGTCACAGTCCTGAAGTATTATTATGTGTGATTCAATATGAAAAATTTTCGTTCCTTTAAAATACATTTTTTTAATCAATTTTAAATATTTACAAGAATTTTTCAATATTTTCTTGTGCATTACTTCTTGAATTTAAAATGTTTTCCAATTATTTAATCATTTATATTTAGAAATTTAATTTTAAACAACGAGTACCCAAATTACTATTAAAATTTTGATGAATGCGCCTCTTATTAATTTAATAAATTTCAGTCCTATTAACAGTCATGAAGTATTATTATGTGTTGATCAATTTGAAACGTTTTCTTTCCTTTAAATTATATTTTTTAATCAATTTTAAATATTCTCCTGTATTTTTCAACATTTTCTTGTATACTACTTCTTGAATTTAAAATGTTTTCCAATTATTTAATCATTTATAATTAGAAATTTAATTTTAAACAACGAGTACCCAAATTACTATTAAAATTTTGATGAATGCGCCTCTTATTAATTTAATAAATTTCAGTCCTATTAACAGTCATGAAGTATTATTATGTGTTGATCAATTTGAAACGTTTTCTTTCCTTTAAATTATATTTTTTAATCAATTTTAAATATTCTAAAGTATTTTTCAATATTTTCTTGTATACTACTTCTTGAATTTAAAATGTTTTCTAATTATTTAATCATTTGTAATTAGGAAATCTAATTTTAAACAACGAATACCCAAATTAATATTACAATTTTGGTGGATGCGTCACTTATTAATTTAATACATTTCAGTCCTACTAACAGTCCTGAAGTATTATTATGTGTTGATCAATTTGAAACGTTTTCTTTCCTTTAAATTATATTTTTTAATCAATTTTAAATATTCTCAAGTATTTTTCAACATTTTCTTGTATACTACTTCTTGAATTTAAAATGTTTTCCAGTTACTTAATCATTTATAATTAGGAATCTAATTTTAAACAACGAATACCAAAATTAATATTAAAATTTTGGTGGATGCGCCTCTTATTAATTTAATACATTTCCGTCCTATCAACAGTCCTGAAGTATTATTATGTGTTGATAAATTTGAAACGTTTTCTTTCCTTTAAATTATATTTTTTAATCAATTTTAAATATTCTAAGGTATTTTTCAACATTTTTTGTATACTACTTTTTGAATTTGAAATGTTTTCCAGTTATTTAATCATTTGTAATTAGGAATTTAATTTTAAACAACGAATACCCAAATTAATATCAAAATTTTGGTGGATGCGCCGCGTATTAATTTAATATATTTCAGTCATATTAACAGTCGTGAAGTAATATTATATGTTGATCAATTTGAAACATTTCCATTCCTTTAAAAAATATTTTTTTAAGCAATTTTAAATAATCTCAAGAATTTTCCAATATCTTTTGTATATTACTTCTTAAATTTGAAATATTTTCCAGTAATTTAATAATTTATAATTAGGTATATTTTTTATTAATTAAAATTGTGACTAATTCTAATAATTAAATAAAAAAATTGTTGATATATTATTTTTCAGCTAATTTAACATTCATATTTATTAACTAATTTAATACATTTCAGTCATATTAATAGTCCTGAATTATTATTATTATACATAAAAGAAAAATACTAAAACAAAATTTTACCAATTTTAAGAGCCAAATTCATTAGTTGGTCTGACTTCTTTGAAGGAAAGTCTTATTATACCTATTAATAAACTCAAATAGAAAAGAATCTTTATAAATTTTTAATAAAAGTCTTATCCAGAGGAACGTTAAATTAAAAATAGTGTCTCATGAAAATCTACATTAAAAGTTCAACCAGGATGCA
Source organism: Aethina tumida (assembly GCF_024364675.1). Classification (NCBI taxonomy): domain Eukaryota; kingdom Metazoa; phylum Arthropoda; class Insecta; order Coleoptera; family Nitidulidae; genus Aethina; species Aethina tumida. Next base: position 14,013,180 of record NC_065440.1, on the reverse strand, counting down.
GTTAAAGAAAATCTGAATTAAAAATTCCTGCATCAATAAACCTTAGTTTAGTTTTATTTTTCTCTAAATCTTAGTTAATAGTCAGTTTAAATTCCTCGCATTAAATTCCCTCCAAAACGTACCATAAGTATTATTGCCTTCATTCATGTAAATTTGCGTCTCCATAAAGCGCAAAATTCCATCTTTATTGACTTTCATCTCTCGACTTTGTAGTCGAACAAACTTGAGTAAGGAAAAGTATGTTGTTTTAGCCTCCCTTCTGCGCCAAGTGTTCCGTGAATAGAAATTCCACTTCGAATTTTTAATATCTTACTCCTTAAACATTAAAAATTCCGAATCTAACAAATTAAACCCCCTCACTTGTGAATAACGGGACTTACTTCGGCTCCATCCTTGACACGCACTATAAAACGCTAAATTAAGCCCCGCATTTAATTACACATCCCTAAAGGATAATGTTACAAATAACGTTTGCGTCTAATTGAACCGTCAGATGTTGAAGCAGGGATCGAATCTGGAGTGTTGTGACGATTAGCACTCGATCCTTGGTTACTTCTTGAACATCTGATTATAACGTTGTTGTCGACGTTGAAATTGTTTCCACATCGTTCAGCTTCAATGGGGGGTTGAGAAGGAGCACTCGGCGGTTAAGAAAGAAAAATGGGAGTGAAACGCTTTAATCCACAAGAGTTTTATGCCCATCGTAAACCCGGTTGTTTTCTGGCACTGGCTTCGAATAATTAACTGTTTAGTGCGAAAGAATTGGGGTTAATACATTTTTATATACACTACGGTGCTTTTCGATACATTAATGTCAAAGCAAATATGATATATATGTTTTAATTAACTTTTACAATGATTTTTACTTTAAAAATTTGAATTAAAGTTTTGATAAATATTTCTCTGTTTACAATATCCAAAATTTTAAATGTTGTCCAATAATTTGACAGTTTATTACTTGATCTACTTTTTAATAATAATATTTGTCTCAAATTCCAATATTTAAATATAAAAATTGTTAATAAAAATTAACCCTTTTATATAGAACATTTTAAATTAATATTTAATCATTAAGGACATCTTATTTATTTAGGATGAATTATTATTAAGTGTTTCTTTAATTAGCAGGATTTTCATTTTTAAATACTAAATTAAAGTATTTATGAAAATTTCTTTGTTTCTAATATCTAAAATTTTAAATGTTTCCAATAATTTGACAATTTATTACATGATCTACTTTTTAATAATAATATTTGTCTCAAATTCCAAAATTTAAATATAAAAATAGTTAATAAAAATTAACCCATTTATATAGAAAATTATTAATTAACATTTGATCATTAATTGAAAATATCTTATTTATTTAAAATTAAATTTAAAAATTTCTATTTCAATTTCATTGAAAATTTGTGCTTCACAACCAACGAGTGATATTTTTGTAAACTCATGTAATTTCGTTAATTTAAACGTCCACATTGGCCCTTGTAAAATCTAATTTACACTCTGAAAATCAGCACCAGAAGGACACGTAACGATTCGTCGACTCGAAATCCGCGATTAACCCGAAAACAATCCTTTGACCGTTTCTACATGTGCGAAAAATAAACCAGACCCTCTTTCATTAAAGCCCATGCAAGCCCGCTCCGGCGCTAATCCTATGTAAATTTATTCACGAATTCACCGACACTTTTGCACCCCTGATTGGAGCACATGAAACGTCCGTGTGTGTTTGCTTAGTTGCTTTTTGCCGTCCGAAGGAGTGATAGAGAGGGAAATGAACGGCCATTAAGATAAGTAACACCGGTGGGGGATGTGGACTCTTAGAAAAACCTGAACGATAAGTGTTTTCAGGAGGAAATCCCGGATTAGGCGGGAGTTTCTCGAGAACGTGTACTCTTTGGACACGGATTAATCACAATATAATGCCCACAAAGTCGCTAATATGTCACTACTTTTATTTTGGGATACTTCTGTAAATGTAACTATTGGAAAAATATGATTTTTTTGTATAAATATTACACAGTTGAACAGTTTAAAAGTTGTTTGTTAATTAAATTAAACATTTTCAATAATATTTAGTTATATTAATAAACTAAAATTAAGAAAACTAAAAATAATTACATAAAACACCGAAAACAAAATTATTAAAACTGCTTAAAATTAACAAAACATGTTATTTTTTAAATTTTCTTTCATTTTAAAGAAATTAAAATTCTTGACTCTTGAAACTATCATTAACAAAAAATTAAATTTATATAAAAATTCGAAACAATTAAAATTCTTGTGTAAATTATACATTTTAAATAATAAACAATTTTATTAATAAATTAAAATTAAGAAAATGAAAATAATTACTTTAAAATACCCAAAACAAAATTATTAAAACTACTTAACATCAATAAGAAATGTTATTTTTTAAATTTTCTTTCAGTTTATAGAAATTAAAATTCTTAAATCTTGAAACTATCATTAAGAAAACATAAAAATTCATATAAAAATTCGAAACAATTAAAATATTTGTGTAAATTAAATATTTTAAATAATAAACAATTTTATTAATAAACTAAAATTAAGAAAATTAAAAATAATTACTTTAAAACACCCAAAACAAAGTTATTAAAACTGCTTAAAATTAATAAGAAATGTTAGTTTTCAAATTTTCTTTCTGTTTAAAGAAATTAAAATTCTTGACTCTTGAAACTATCATTAAGAAAAAATAAAAATTTATATAAAAATTCGAAACAATTAAAATATTTGTGTAAATTAAACATTTTCAATAATAAACAATTTTATAAATAAATTGAAATTAAGAAAAAGTAATTACCTTAAAATACATACATATATAGTTAAATAATTAAAAATAATTTATTTGTACTATGGGAAATATTTATTAATATTGTCAAAAATTCATTAAAAATTTAATAAAAATTTAAATAAAAATTTAAAATAGATTAGAAACTCTTGTAAAATGAATATTTTTTAGAATAAACAATGTAGTTCATAATCTAAAATTAAGAAAATATTTATTTTAAAAACCCAGCTCAAAAAAATAATAGTTTAAATTTAACGTATGGTTAAAAATTTAATTAAAATTACACATAAAATTTTTTTAAAAGATAATAAATAAAACATAAAATAGTAGAAGTACTTATTAATTATATGATTTTAATTAGGAATTTAATTAAATTAAATAAGTAAACTAAAACATTAATTCATAATATTTAAAATTAATAACAAAACAAAATAATAAGACAAAATATAAATTAGTAAGTCAAAATATGAATATTTTAAAAATGATAAAGTCTCAATGTTTTAATATTGAAAAGAAATTGCAGAATTCAATTTTCAGCTTTCAAAAACGTAAAAATATATAAATCTAACTCCACATTTTCTCTCAAATCAATATTGTACCACTAAATCAAATCTGTCAACAGAAATATAATAACGTTTCAAATCTCCTAAGAAACTTTAAACTCGAGAACATGTTTAGAATTAACCTTTACCATTATTGAACAACCCCAAAAGTAGTTGAAACGTACCAAGTTCTGTCAAATTAAACATCTCAAACAGTTTAAACCACAAAATCTGTTTGCACGAGCAAACACTCATATTTCCAGTCAAACAATGTTAAAACAGTTGTTCAGTGAATTTCGTAGTGCCAAAGCGTCGGATTTTCGACTGTTCGAGACTCAAATTAATTATTATCATTTTAACGGATCATCCCCGTTCAATTAGTCCAATCAATATCCCTCGTTAACGCAACAACGAAACGATCAATTACTTTATATGACCGTCTGCATTTTGGTCCATTGAACTTTATTAAGATTGATTGGCGCAATCAATTGTTATATCTGTCTGTGCTTGTACATGTGCATCATCTAAACAATCCCATTATAATAATTGTGATTGTGATCACGTCTGTGCGTCGTGTAAAATATGAACGACGGCAAAGAGGGTGCAGAACATCAATCGAAAAGACACTAACACACCCGCCAGTTCTATAAAGCTTTCAGAAGAAAAAACGGATGAGGGTTAACGTCTATTGAAAACCTGCGTCACTGCATAACGTTTCCTGCTTGAAGCTTCACTGACACAACATATCCTTCGCAAAAATTTATCGGATAATTTAATTGGCTTGCGAGGTTGAACGTGGAAGGGGTGAATTGGCGGTTCTTCCGTTTTTGTTTCGGTAAACATGAACTGGTCTTGAAACGGGGTATTCTGGAGATGAAACAGGGAATTGGGGTTAATTGATATCTCCTTCGTTGGAGTGCATTTCAATGGACCGAGAAATGATCGGGACAAAATGAGCAGACGAACAAAACGCGTTTTAAATTAATGCGTTTCTTTTACACCCGATTTACATTGTGTTGTTGTAGCGTTTTATTGTGAAATCTGGAATTACATACACGTGTTGTCTTTTATTATTGTTTCAATTTAAGTGAACTTTTAATGTAATGGAACTATTATAATTTTATAAAAAGTTACATACATAATTATAAATATTTAATTTTCGAAAATTAATAATAATAATACTAAAATTTAATACATTTTTAATTAATTAAAATAAAAACTTAGTTATAAATAGCCAATTTTGGATTTTTTTAAGAAACGAATAATGGACTAATTAATTAAAATACTTTAAAACAATGTTGAAAAATGAAAAAAATACATTAATTAAATTAATAAACATTAATTTTAAATTTAAAAAATGATTATTTAAATGTGCCTGAAAAACCTGAAATATAATTAAGAAAATTTTAGTGAAAGAAGAAATAAATAATAAAAAAAATATATAAAATAATTCAAAAATATTAATAAATTTGCTGAAAAATAGTTAAATTGTATTAATTTTTTTAATTAGTATTACTTTTCATAATTTTAATTAACAAAAATTTGTCTTAATTATAAATTTTTCAATTACTGAAAAATAATTTAAATTTAAATTTATTTAAGTAGAATACAAAAAAATTAGAAAAATTCTTGAACAATATTTAAAAATAGTTAAAAAATATATTTTATTGAAACAAAAACCTTTCAAATTAGAAAAAAAAATATGAAAATTCTAGAAAAATGTTTAAAATTTATTTTAATGAAACAAAAATCTTTAAAATTAGAAAATATATAAAATAATTAAAAAATATTAATAAAACTATAATTTATTAATTTTATAGATAAATATTAAATTAAATTAAAAATAATTAATTTGTATTACTTCTTTTAATTATTACAATTTTTCATAATTTTAATTAACAAAAAGTGACTAATTATTGGAAAATATTTTAAATTTTAATAGAATATATAAATATTAGGAAAATTCTTGAAAATTAATTAAAAATACTTAAAAAATATATTTTAATGAATCAACAATTTTTCATATTAGAAAAAAATTAGAAAATATATAAAATAATTCAAAAATATTAATATAACAAAAATTTATTGACTTAATAAATAAATATTAATTTTAAATTTGCGGAAAAATAATTAATTTGTATTACTTTTTTTAATTAATATTATTTTTCAAAATTTTAATTAACAACAAAGAGCCTAATTATAAACTGTTCAATTATTGGAAGATATTTTAAATTTTAGAAGTAGGATTCAAAAGAATTAGGAAGATTCTTGAAAAATATTCAAAAATACTTAAAAAAATATATTTTAATGAATCAAAAATCATTTATATTAGAAAAAAAAATTAAGAAAATTCTTGAAAAATGTTTAAAAAATATTTTAATGGAACAAAAATCTTTCAAATTAGAAAATATACAAAATAATTCAAAAATATTAATATTTGAAAAATATTTAAAATTACTTAAAAAAATACATTTTAATGAAACAAAAATCATTCATATTAGAAAAAAAATTAGGAAAATTCTTGAAAAATGTTTAAAAACTATTTTAATGAAACAAATATTAATAAAACTATAATTTATTAATTTAATAGATAAATATTAACTTTAAATTTTCTGAAAAATAATTAATTTGTATTACTTCTTTTAATTATTACAATTTTTCATAATTTTAATTAACAAAAAGTGCCTAATTATTGGAAAATATTTTAATGAAACAAAAATCTTTCAAATTAGAAAATACACAAAATAATTCAAAAATATTAATATAACTAAAATTTATTAATTTAATAAATAAATATTAATTTTAAATTTGCTGAAAAATTATTACTTCATAATTTTAATTAATTAAAAGTGCCTAATTATAAAATAAAATAGACTAAAATGTATTTATTTAATAAATAAATATTAATTTTAAATTTGCCGAAAAATTGTTTCTATTTTTTTCAAATATTACTATTTTTTTCATAATTTTAATTAATAAAAAAAAATTATTCAATTACCAGAAAATATTTTAAATTTTAGAAGTACATTACAAAAAAATTAAGAAAATTCTTTAAAAATATTTAAAAATGTTTAAAAAATTTATTTTAATGAGACAAAAATCTTTCAAATTAGCAAATAATTCATTTCATAGTTATATTATATATATTATTAACTTAAATATTATTATTATTATTTCAATTTTCAAAAAAATTAAATATGAAAATTTTTGAAAAATATTTAAAATTGTTTAAACAATAAATTAAAAAAAAAAAACAAAATGTTCAAACAAAAAACTTTCAAATTAGAAAATATATAAAAATAATAATTCAAAGTTATAATATATTTTTAGTTATATGAACTATATTATTAATTTATATATTAAATTTGGAAAATTTTTGAAAAATTGTTTTAACAATAAATTTAAAAAAAATTTTCATATTAGAAAATTTGTATAATTTTTTATAATTTCTAGGATATTTAAAATTTTAGAAATAATATTATTAGAATTCAAAAAAATTAGGAATATTCTTGAAAAATATTCAAAAATACTTAAAAAAATATGTTTTAATGAATCAAAAATCATTTATATTAGAAAAAAAATTAAGAAAATTCTTGAAAAATGTTTAAAAAATATTTTAATGGAACAAAAATTTTTCAAATTAGAAAATATACAAAATAATTCAAAAATATTAATATAACTAAAATTTATTAATTTAATAAATAAATATTAATTTTAAATTTGCTGAAAAATTATTACTTCATAATTTTAATTAATTAAAAGTGCCTAATTATAAAATAAAATAGACTAAAATGTATTTATTTAATAAATAAATATTAATTTTAAATTTGCCGAAAAATTGTTTCTATTTTTTTCAAATATTACTATTTTTTTCATAATTTTAATTAATAAAAAAAAATTATTCAATTACCAGAAAATATTTTAAATTTTAGAAGTACATTACAAAAAAATTAAGAAAATTCTTTAAAAATATTTAAAAATGTTTAAAAAATTTATTTTAATGAGACAAAAATCTTTCAAATTAGCAAATAATTCATTTCATAGTTATATTATATATATTATTAACTTAAATATTATTATTATTATTTCAATTTTCAAAAAAATTAAATATGAAAATTTTTGAAAAATATTTAAAATTGTTTAAACAATAAATTAAAAAAAAACAAACAAAATGTTCAAACAAAAAACTTTCAAATTAGAAAATATATAAAAATAATAATTCAAAGTTATAATATATTTTTAGTTATATGAACTATATTATTAATTTAAATATTAAATTTGGAAAATTTTTGAAAAATTGTTTTAACAATAAATTTAAAAAAAATTTTCATATTAGAAAATTTGTATAATTTTTTATAATTTCTAGGATATTTAAAATTTTAGAAATAATATTATTAGAATTCAAAAAAATTAGGAATATTCTTGAAAAATATTCAAAAATACTTAAAAAAATATGTTTTAATGAATCAAAAATCATTTATATTAGAAAAAAAATTAAGAAAATTCTTGAAAAATGTTTAAAAAATATTTTAATGGAACAAAAATCTTTCAAATTAGAAAATATACAAAATAATTCAAAAATATTAATATAACTAAAATTTATTAATTTAATAAAGAAATATTAATTTTAAATTTGCTGAAAAATTATTACTTCATAATTTTAATTAATAAAAAGTGCCTAATTATAAAATAAAACAAACTAAAATGTATTTATTTAATAAATAAATATTAATTTTAAATTTGCCGAAAAATTGTTTCTATTTTTTTCAAATATTACTATTTTTTTCATAATTTTAATTAATAAAAAAAAATTATTCAATTACCAGAAAATATTTTAAATTTTAGAAGTACATTATAAAAGAATTAAGAAAATTCTTTAAAAATATTTAAAAATGTTTAAAAAATTTATTTTAATGAGACAAAAATCTTTCAAATTAGCAAATAATTCATTTCATAGTTATATTATATATATTATTAACTTAAATATTATTATTATTATTTCAATTTTCAAAAAAATTAATTATGAAAATTTTTGAAAAATATTTAAAATTGTTTAAACAATAAATTAAAAAAAAAAACAAAATTTTCAAACAAAAATCTTTCAAATTAGAAAATATATAAAAATAATAATTCAAAGTTATAATATATTTTTAGTTATATGAACTATATTATTAATTTAAATATTAAATTTGGAAAATTTTTGAAAAATTGTTTTAACAATAAATTTAAAAAAATTTTCATATTAGAAAATTTGTATAATTTTTTATAATTTCTAGGATATTTTAAATTTTAGAAATAATATTATTAAATATTTATTTAATTTCTAATTTTATCACTCTATATGAAGAAAATTTTATTGTTTATTATAATTTACTTGTAATGAAAGAAAAACTTGTTAGCTTAATAATTCAGGAAACGTTCGTTTAATTAATTTTGAAAACACACGATTATGTTTACAATATGTTAACAACCCGATACCATCTAGCCAGTAATAAATAATTCATGTCCACAAAACACAACCACAAAACGCAAACATTCTTCAACGGAATAGGAAATGACTAATAGAATATTAAGACTGTTTCGGAAATATATCGACGAAATCTAGCGCACGTAAACCCGATATAAATCTTAACTTTTTTCCCACCGACAGAAGAAAACTTTCGGTAAAAACGCCCAGTGATTTATGGCCGACCTGTATAATTTCAAAAGTCAACACCATTCGTTATCGCATCGACAATTTCACGATTAAAAACGAAAAAAATTAAAACGGCAAATTCGTCGTGGAGTCAAGTGGCCCAGGGACAATTTTAATTGCGCCAAACGTCCGATCGAATCGATCGTCAATTATCCCCGAGTCGATTGAATAATGCACGTTTTAATTAGGGCGAAACTGTCGCCTGCGGATGCGGAAGCTGCCCATTTCATTACATTATTCCCGTCGGCTTTTAATTCGTCTCCGAGGAAAATCGTTTGGAACCGTCAAAAATGAATTAGTTGTATTGTTAACTGTTAATTATTTATAATGGCGATTAAATTGGTAATGATAAATCAAATGAGCCGAATTTAAATTTAAATGGACGTTCGAATTTTCGAACCATTTATATAAGACGTGGGAGATAAATCATGGAAACGATTCATATTTTGTTCCCACTTTAATCGGGTCCATAAATCAACTTGTTCATTTGAATTTTCGACGAGTCGATCAATTTATGAAGCGAGATCCGTTTCAATACGAGTTTTTATTCATTTTTTTGACTTCCTTTAATATTTATTTAGACGAGTGATTTAATTAACGTTCGTAATTGAACTGTAGAAATAAAATTCAAATTTATTTACTTAACAAAATACTAAAAGAAGGACAATTAAATTTACAAATATAAAATTAACAAATTTTATTATATTAAAATCTTTTTGATAATTTTATTCTACGTTGTAATAACAACGAATGCAGAAGATAATATTTCAACCACACAAAAAATTTCTAATTTATGACTATTGTTATCCGGTTTATTCCCTTTGTTCCTGTATCCTGTATAAATGCACCCAATTGTTAACCATTGATAAAGCTTATCATGAACACACGAAATGTACATCCCACGAAAAAGCATAATTCTTGTGTTCTTTGACAACCAAAAATACTGATTCATTTTAATATATTCTTATTAAGCATTCATATTGTAATTAATAATTATTAGATACAAATTCTGAAACTAAAGTGATTTAAAATATTACCACAACATTTATATAACAATTTGTTTATTTATGTATTAGAGAATATTTTACATATCAGAATAATGGTGATAATATTCCAGCACAAGTATAATTTTTGAACTACATGACTGTTGCAGCCTGGTTTAATATTCCCTTTGTTCCTGCTTCCCGTGTAAATGCATTCGAACATTAAATATTGAAAAACTATCTCGTAAACACACGAGATGGAAATCCCACGAAAAATCATTAATTTTCTATTGTTGTTTTACAACCAAAAAACTTCTATGTAATCGTAATTAATTTTTATTACAAACGTGAACCAGATATGCAAATGAATGCACATATATAAATTTTACACTTCCATCACAAAACAAATAAAAAAATACTAATAATTATTAAAACCAACAGCTATAGAAAAAATAAAATTAAAACAAATACCATTTGAAATATCGTTTACACTGTTTAAAATAAATAGAACTTATCATTTTTACGGTTAAAAAACGTTATATTTTATTGAAATTCCCTTTTTATTTACAATACTTTATTTTATGAGCTTTAAAAAAATACTGTAGGCGTCAGCCATGCAATAAATTTACAAGTTTACACACATAAACATTGTTTATTTATTTCACAAAGTATATAAAAATAACATGTACGCATTGTAATAATAATGATTATATTTATTTTATTTATATACGTGCAGCTATTTTTTTTATGAATAATTACTTTTCAATAATTCCATAATTATGTTCAAAACAATAAATCAAAGGAGAAAAGACAAAAATATTGTTGCAATTCTAACCAAATTATAATTCTTGAACCATTTATAAAAAGTGGAGATAAATCATCAAAACGATTCAAATTTTGTTGGCACTTACTTCGGGTTCATAAATCACCTTCTTTATTCGAAAATTCGACGACTCAACCAATTTTACTAATAACAATCGATAGCAATAAGATTTCAGACAGTTTTTTAAATTTATTCTCTAATTATTATAATTTTATTTTTATTAAAATTATTATTTTTAATAAGCACATGAATTTATACGACTTTTCTAGTTTTAAAGTTTTCTACATAAAAATATTGTTAATTTATCAGCTAAAATAATTTTAATGACTTGAATAAAATTATTTTTTTACTCGAATACTATTTTCATATTATTTTAAAATAATGGTGAATGCGTCAATATTTAAATAGTAATTATTAAAGAATAAATTTTTTAGTTTTAAAGTTTTCTACATAAAAATATTGTTAATTTATCAGCTAAAATAATTTTAATGAGTTGAATAAAATTATTTATTTACTCAAATACTATTTTCATATTAGTTTTAAATAATGGTGAATGTGCCAATTTTTAAATAGTAATTATTAAAGAATAAATTTTCTGGTTTTAAAGTGTTCAACATAAAGTTATTGTTTATTTGTGAACAAAAATAATTTTTATCAGTTGAATAAAATTATGTATTTACTCAAATACGACTTTCATATTATTTTAAAATAATGGTGAAGGCGATAATAATTTAAATAGTATATATTAAAGAATAAATTTTCTGGTTTTAAAGTTTTCTACATAAAAATGTTGTTAATTTATGAGCTAAAACAATTTTTATCAGTTGAATAAAATTATTTATTTATTCAAACACTATTTTCATATTAGTTTAAATAATGGTGGATGCGCATCAATATATATATTGATTAATAAAAGAATAGTTTCTAGTTTTAAAGTTTTCTACTCATAAATATATTTGTCAACAAAAAAAAATTGTCAGTTGAATAAAGTTAAATATTTATTAAATATTTTCATAATATTCTGATCAATTGAAGGAAAAAATACAAAAATATTGTCCCCAAATCTAACTAAATCCATTTAAAAAACGTGAAAATAAATCATTAAAACGATTCAAATTTTGTTGGCACTTAATTCAGGTCCATAAATCAACTTCTTTATTTGAAAATTCGACGACTCAACCAATTTGCTAATAGCTATCCATTTCAATATGTTTTTGGTGAGATTTATTTAAGCTTCTTTTGCTGTTTTACAAAAAAAATATCGACGAGTGATTAATTTTACCTCTGTTTTATAAATAAATACATAAATATTACATATAAAACAAAATCACTTGAATTTTATTACTCAACCAAACAGTACAAAGATAAAATATATTAATCAACCTCCGAAAATCCAACCTGAAATATTTATTACCCCAAACTTACCGGTCGATATCAATTAAATAACAGTCGGTCTACAACATAAGGGTGCACGTTGCCAGAACCGGATTTAAATAAATTATTGCTGGGATCACTTAATTAGTTACTCAGGTAGGAAAACGTGCGTATAATTTTATACAGAACCTCCATCTCCTTCGCAATATTTTATACTTTAAGGGTGATTGATATTTAATTAACAACAGAAGGAAAACGGTTCTTCACAAAGTAAATTATAAATTTCACTGTAATTAAGGACTGTATCATCTGTCATCTGAAACTATTAAAATAAAATTACATGATTGGATGACGGTAACAAATCTAAAAATAATTATACACAACTTCGATTCTTTCGGATCAATAAGAGTGTTTCCATCTTTCCTAAGTTTATATTCCCTCGACCCATAAATGATACGTTCAAACATTACAAAAGACAGTGAATGCTAAAATAAAGAGAATGTAGAAATAAATGCGCGTTATTTCTGACTCTCCCCTTTTTCGTTCGCTGTTTTTATTTTGTTGGGGATCGTGTTTCGCCGGTCCGATATGGAGGAAAAAAGTTTCTCTAGTCTAATTTTATCTGGAGTCGTTTGCAAGTTTTATTTCTTGTTTGTGATGAGTATCAGGGTTTGGTGAGAACGGTTTCAGTGACCTATAATCATTTTAGACGTTGGAAAAAACATATTTTATAACTTTATACATTTTCTTTTTCTTTTAATTTTACCAATTTCAAGATAACAGTTCATGTTTTTCAGATTTTTGAGGAACATCTTCGTTTAGTAAAAATAGTTTCAGCACTTCGTGTTTTTAGACGATATAAGACAATTATTAATATATTAATTAGTTTTTAAATAAATTTACTGGTTTAATTATTAATTTCAACTTCAGGAATCCAATTGAAGTATTATTTCATGTTTCAGATGAATATCTTGGTTTAGTGAGAATAATTTCAGCAACCTGAACATTTGAGGTGAATTTTGTCAATTTTAGGACATCAAATTAAGTTTTATTTTTGGCTTCTGATGAATATTTCCGTTTAATGAGAATAAATTCACTAACCTTATCTTTTTAGGCGACAAAAAATTAATTCTATTAATTTATAAGAAAATTATTAAAATTTTAATTAATTTATATATAAATTTACTGGTTTAATTATTAATTTCAACTTCAGGACACCAATTTAAGTACTATTTCATGTTTCAGATGAATATCTTGGTTTAATGAGAATAGTTTCAGCAACCTAAACATTTGAGGTGACAGAAAAATTATATTAAATTACTTTATAACGAATTTTCTAATTTTTCTCAATTTTAGGATACCAAATTAAGTTTTATTTTTGGTTTCTGATGAATATTTCTGTTTATTGAGAATAAATTCAGTAACCTCATCTTTTCAGGCGACAGAAAATTATTTCATATCTTTATATGAAAATTATTAAACTTTTAATTATTTTTTAAATAAATTTAGTGGTTTAATTATTCATTTAAACTTCAAGACACCAATTTAAGTGTTATTTCATGTTTTATATGAATATCTTGGTTTAATGAGAATAATTTCAGCAACCTAAACATTTAAAGTCACAGAAAAATTATATTCAACTACTTTATAATGAATTTTCTAAAATTTTTCAGTTTCAGGACACCAAATTAAGTTTTATTTCTGGTTTCTGATCAATATTTCCATTAAGTGAAAATAATTTCAGTAAACTCATCTTTTTAAACGACAGAAAATTAATTCAATTATTTTATAAGAATATTATTAAAGTTTTAATTAATTTATAAATAAATTTACTGGTTTGAGGAGACAGAAAAATTATATTCAATTATTTTATAACGAATTTTTTAAATTTTATAAATTTTAGATATAAATTTTATAAATATCTGTATTAGAAAATCAATTTAATCTTTTTAACAAAACTATTTAACATACATATGTACACGGTAAAATAAATTGCTATTTTAATGGAGAATTTAATTGGAATCTCAATTCGTAAATTAACTGTGGCTGCACGTATTTATTTAATATCATCACACAATAATTGATTCGTCCCAAAATAATTACATTAATTACCCACCAACGAATAATTAAATGACACTTATTAACGAACAAAATTCCTATTTAAATTAATAATTCTCTCCAATCAATTAATAACGCCGATAAAATTCCATCGATAACAAATAAACCGAATTCAACATGAAAACCAAACTGTTTTGTTTACATTACAAACGTACGTAATTCGTGCGAAACTTGTGCATTAATCGAATTACTTCGACGAAAACCACTTAATCAGGATGCCATTGTGACTAATTGGAAATTACATTTGCGGCCTTATTAAATTATTAGCGCTAAAAGAAAATAACATTACCTTTCCCATCTGCGCACAAAACAAACTACCACGTTTTTTCCTTTGCTCGTCCTGTGAAATAGTTGTGGCGAAGTGATCGATCAATGGTTGCAACGAGGGAGTTCATTAAAAGTGCCGCAAGTATTTTTGTGTTAAATAGAAACTGAAATTCCTATTATAATTTAAGACGCCTTCTTGGCTGGCGGAGTATTTGGGGAATTTAAGTGAAAATGGGAAAATTGAATTAAATAGTTAGTTAAGTAATTGTGTCTAAATAAATCTAAATAAATTAACCCACTTTATTTAATTTATTAGTGTTTTTATACAGTATTATAAAAACTACTTCTGTAAAATGTTACTTTTATTTTTCTAAATTGAGCTGGATTTTAATTTTTAAAGGGTTTTTTAATAATTAAATTATTTATATATTAACACTTTGTATAATGCCCTTTTTGTTTTATAATTTTGACCATCTCCTTGACATAGACTGGACCATTTTTCCAATACATAAGAAGATGTTCCTTCAAGCTTGAGTTCATTTAAAATTGTAAAAAGTTGCTATAATTTTGTCCATTGGAAAATTAAAATAGGAAGCAATTTTTTAAATAATAAATATCAAAATTAGATTGACCAATTATAAAGCAGGCACAAGAATAATAGAAAATACAATAAATATTAGAAGTAAATTTAACTTATATATTTATTATATTTTAATATGTTGCTATAATTATGTCCACTATTGTAAGTACTAACTAATAAAGAGTAAATTTAGTCTAGTTCCAATACATGAGATGTTCCTTCAAGCTTGAGTTCATTTAAATTTGTAAAAAGTTGCTATAATTTTGTCCATTGAAAAATTAAAATAGGAAGCAATTTTTTAAATAATAAATATCAAAATTAGATTGACCAGTTACAAAGCAGGCACAAGAATAATAGAGAAAACAATAAACATTAGAAGTAAATTCAACTTATATATTTATTATATTTTAATATGTTGCTATAATTATGTCCACTATTGTAAGTACTAACTAATAAAGAGTAAATTTAGTCTAGTTCCAATACATGAGATGTTCCTTTAAGCTTGAGTTCTTTAAATTTGTAAAAAGTTGCTATAATTTTGTCCATTGAAAAATTAAAATAGGAAGCAATTTTTTAAATAATAAATATCAAAATTAGATTGACCAGTTACAAAGCAGGACAAGAATAATAGAAAAAACAATAAACATTAGAAGTAAATTCAACTTATATATTTATTATATTTTAATATGTTGCTATAATTATGTCCACTATTGTAAATATTAACTAATAAAGAGTAAATTTAGTCTAGTTCCAATACATGAGATGTTCCTTCAAGCTTGAGTTCATTTAAATTTGTAAAAAGTTACTATAATTTTGTCCATTGAAAAATTAAAATAGGA
This sequence comes from Aethina tumida, assembly GCF_024364675.1. NCBI lineage: Eukaryota > Metazoa > Arthropoda > Insecta > Coleoptera > Nitidulidae > Aethina > Aethina tumida. The sequence continues at coordinate 13,997,147 of NC_065440.1, read as the reverse complement.
AGCAATTTTTTAAATAATAAATATCAAAATTAGATTGACCAGTTACAAAGCAGGCACAAGAATAATAGAAAAAACAATAAACATTAGAAGTAAATTCAACTTATATATTTAATATATTTTAATATGTTGCTATAATTATGTCCACTATTGTAAGTACTAACTAATAAAGAGTAAATTTAGTCTAGTTCCAATACATGAGATGTTCCTTCAAGCTTGAGTTCATTTAAATTTGTAAAAAGTTGCTATAATTTTGTCCATTGAAAAATTAAAATAGGAAGCAATTTTTTAAATAATAAATATCAAAATTAGATTGACCACTTACAAAGCAGGCACAAGAATAATAGAGAAAACAATAAACATTAGAAGTAAATTCAACTTATATATTTAATATATTTTAATATGTTGCTATAATTATGTCCACTATTGTAAGTACTAACTAATAAAGAGTAAATTTAGTCTAGTTTTAAAATTTTCTATATAAATTTGTTGGTTCACATAATTTTTTGTGACAAAATACTTTTTGTGTATATAAATAAGTAAATAACTTACGTAACATTGGAGTAAATTGAAATAAATAAATAAATACGAACAATTTTTTAAGGACTAAACCTCATAAAATATTTACAGTCCCTTTTTCATGTATCAACATGTGCTTTGTCAAACTTTTATTCTGTTGGCGTGTGTCCAAAGTTGAATGGAAAAAACACAATTTTTCATAATATCGTTGTCAGGTTTATTATTCCTTTTGTTCATGGTTCCTCTGTAACCGTATTCGAACAATAAATATTGACAAAACGTCTCGTAAATACACGAGATGAAAGTCACACGAAACTTGTGAAAAAATATAAATGAATTTTGAGTTGTTCTTTTATACTGCACTGAATTTACATTTTTTGCTAATATTTTATTAATATATAAGATAAGAAATAATAATTAAAAATAGTGAAATAAAAAGTGATTACTTAAGCATTCTAATTTCAAAATCAGGAGATGAATTAAAAATGAGCAAGAAACGACAGCTGAAAACCATGAATAGAAGAGTTAAAATAAAGGACGACCGTAAAACTGTTCATTCACCTCCCAAAACACAAAATATTTCGCATCAATTTGGGGGCATTATAAAACTTTACGATCGTTATAAATCGATGAATCTGATTTACGTCCAACCCCGTGATACTCAATGTTACCTTCAACAATCACAACTTTGTTGTTTCTTGGCCGTTTAATTATTTTAATTAAGCCCTTTCTCCCCGTTAATCTTATCGAAGACGCTTAGACTCGGGCAAAGGATTAAATCTCAACACTCCTAAGTGATATTATTTCCATTTAGCGAAGACGGATTCGTTAGTGGGGTTAGTCAATTTCTAAAATCTAGGTTTAAATCGAACGGCGAGTTTCGTATCAAAAAAGGGCACGCCTCCGAAATTGCGATTTAATGAGAGACCGTTTGGAACCGTTCCAAAAGTTCGGCATTTAAAGATTTATATTCCGCAAGCCGCCCGTTGGAAATCTTCACACAAATCCGCCCTTTTAAAGTTCACGTCAATTATATGAAAAAGCAAACATGACATTTGTGCTTTGGATGTGCCACATCGATGTTGGAATCGGATGTCAATCGGGCGACATTGTTTCCGGTTCATAAAAGATGCATGTGACAAATGTGGCTTGGAAAAACAAAAACAGGATTAATACAATATGATTGTTTGGTATGTTTATTGTTTGGGAACTTAATAGTTGCACTGGAACAATGCAATCTGAAAGTTTCGTGGAGTAAGTCTTAAATTGCCGCAAGGGCTTTGTGTTGACTCTTTTTGTGCACAAAAAGATGCTCTTGCTGAACTGACTCAAATCCGCAAATTCTAACAAATTTAATGAAATATTTGTGCATTATTCTTGTTTTATTACAAATTATGTGCTTTTCCCATTTCTATTACAAGGAACTAAAGGAATATTTTGTAACCACAATACGATATAAATATACAGTCCGTGTATATATTGGACAATTACTAAAATATACAATTAAGAATTTCCAATTCCTAATACTCAATTATTTCTTCATTCTTCATTAATTATTCTCGATTTCCACCATTTCCAAAATTGTACCGATTTTTTTAAATCTTGAATACTATTTTATAGTATCCAATTCTTAAGATAATATTTCTAGTTCTCATTCCTTTGTTTTAATTTTTTACTCTTCATTTCACTATTATTAGTAACAATTTTTATTATATTTATATTATTATAAATAATTAATTTATTATCAATAACTCTTTTAACTATTTTTAGACTTACAATTTTTATTTTTGCCTGTTGAATTTGGAATATTAATTGTTATTTCCCAATTCCTAAGACAGAGTTTCTAATATTCAATTATTCATTTCACTTCTTTATTCATCATTCATTATTCTCGATTCTCACTATTTCCAAAGTTACATTACTGCTTTTTATTTTTAATTTTCTATTTTTACTTCTGAAATTTTGAATACTCTTTGATAGTTTCCAATTCTTAAGACAATATTCCTAATCTTCAGTTCTTTATTTTAATTCTTTACTCTTCATTCATGATTCCTGATATTCACTATTTTCAGTAACTCTTTTAACTATTTTTAGTCTTACAATTTTTATTTTTGGCTGTTAAATTTTGAATATTACTTCTTATTTCCCAATTTCTAAGACAGATTTTTTAATATTCAATTATTCATTTCACTTCTTTATTCTTCATTCTATATTCTCAATTTTCACCATTTCCAAAATTACATTACTAATTATTATCTTTAATTTTCTATTTTTATTTCTTAAATTTTTAATGATTCATAGTTTCCATTTCTTAAGACTTTATTCCTAATCTTCAGTTCTTTATTTTAATTCTTTACTCTTCAGTCATTACTCCTGATATTCATTTTTATCAGTAACTATTTTAACTATTTTTAGACTTACAATTTTTATTTTTGGCTGTTAAATTTTGAATATTAAATGTTATTTCGCAATTCCTAAGACCGAATTTCTAATATTCAATTATTCATTTCAGTTCTTTATTCTTCATTCATTATTCTCGATTCTCACCATTTCCAAAATTACATTACTGCTTTTTATTTTTAATTTTCTATTTTTACTTCTGAAATTTTGAATACTCGTTGATAGTTTCCATTTCTTAAGACAATATTCCTTACCTTCAGTTCTTTATTTTAATTCTTTACTCTTCAGTCATTACTCCTGATATTCATTTTTATCAGTAACTATTTTAACTATTTTTAGGCTTACAATTTTTATTTTTGGCTGTTGAATTTGGAATATTAATTAATTAATATTTATCTTTAATTTTCTATTTTTATTTCTTAAATTTTTAATGATTCATGGTTTCCATTTCTTAAGACTTTATTCCTAATCTTCAGTTCTTTATTTTAATTCTTTACTCTTCATTCATGATTCCTGATATTCACTATTTTCAGTAACTCTTTTAACTATTTTTAGTCTTACAATTTTTATTTTTGACTGTTAATTTTTGAATATTAATTGTTATTCCCCAATTCCTAAGACAGAGTTTCTAATATTCAATTATACATTTCAGTTCATTATTCTTCATTAATTATTCTTTTTTTTCACCATTTCCAACGTTACATTACTGATTTTTATCTTTAATTTTCTATTTTTACTTCTTAAAATTTGAATACTCTTTGATAGTTTCCAATTCTTAAGACAATATTCCTAATCTTCAGATCTTTATTTTAATTCTTTACTCTTCAGTCATGGTTCCTGATATTTACTATTATCAGTAACTATTTTAACTACTTTTAGACTTACAATTTTTATTTTTGGCTGTTAAATTTTGAATATTAAATGTTATTTCCCAATTCCTAAGACAGAATTTCTAATATTAAATTATTTATTTCAGTTCTTTATTCTTCATTCATTATTCTCGATTGTCACCATTTCCAAAGTTACATTACTGCTTTTTATTTTTAATTTTCTATTTTTACTTCTGAAATTTTGAATACTCGTTGATAGTTTCCAATTCTTAAGACAATATTCCTAATCTTCAGTTCTTTATTTTAATTCTTTACTCTTCATTCATGATTCCTGATATTCACTATTTTCAGTAACTCTTTTAACTATTTTTTGTCTTACAATTTTTATTTTCGACTGTTAATTTTTGAATATTAATTGTTATTCCCCAATTCCTAAGACAGAGTTTCTAATATTCAATTATACATTTCAGTTCATTATTCTTCATTAATTATTCTTGATTTTCACCATTTCCAATGTTACATTACTGATTTTTATCTTTAATTTTCTATTTTTACTTCGGAAATTTTGAATACTCATTGATAGTTTCCAATTCTTAAGACAATATTCCTAATCTTCAGTTCTTTATTTTAATTTTTTACTCTTCATTTATGATTAGTGATATACACTAATATCAATAAGTCTTTTAACTATTTTGAGTCATACAATTTCTATTTGTTTTTGCTGTTAAACTTTGAATATTATTTCCCAATTGATAAGATTTAGTTCCTAATGTTCAATTATTCATTTCAGTTCTTCGTTCTTCATTCATTATTCTCGAATTTCAGCACTTCCATCTTCAATTTTCTGTTTTCAATTATTAAAACTTGAACATTATTATTATTTTCTAGAATGTGGTTTCCTAGTTTTTATTCCCCCTTCTAATTATTTCAATTATAATTCAGAGTTTAAATATTTAACCGTTGTCCTGGGAAACTGTGTCAGAAGGCACTGAATTGAATACTTGTAAATATTTGATATACACGAAATACTAAGCCGTCCCTTTATATCCCTCCATTGTTAAAAATACCCAACCATTTCCATGAATAAAATGCAAACTTTTCATATCGTTGTCAGATTTATTATGCCTTTTGTCCATCGTATATTCATACGACAAATATTGACTGAAGAACTCGTAACGTGAACCTCGTTGTGAACGAGCAAAAAATCAAACAGAAAGCCCTCCATCCGGCGTATAATTAAAGCGACTTTATTAAGATAATACATTAAAACGGGCAAATTAACATTTTATGCCTTGTTGTTGTAACATAAAAGTACATAATTCAGCCGGCCAAACTAAAACAATCTAACCACGCTCCGAACAACGTATACATGTTTAATTTCAATTTGAAAAAAATATCGAAAACGTGGGTACAGAACCCGATTAAACCTCAGACATGTGACGTGGGTCGATGTCACCGTAACGCAACATCGATCGGACGTCGCACGAATTAGTTTAGTCGATAGGCCGTTGGAAAAATTAAAGGTCGGAAGGCGAAAAACAAACGAATCGCTTCGGGGGATTCACCGGGTGGCGCGCAGTTTCCCCTTTTTAGCGTTGCTATTGTTTTTTGTGCTTTTAACCGGTTATTTTGTGTTTATTCGGTGCCCCGGGACAGTGATAATTATTTATGGATGTGTTGCATTTGTTCTCTATTGTAATTGATTGGGTTTGTCAGTTATTAATTACAAATGGAAGTAATTTATTAAATGAGCTTTGTTTCTTTTATAAATATGGGTTTTAATTTTCATATTGACAGCTTATTGAATGTACTGATTGCATGATTTTATCTACATATTTATTCAAGAAAATTACCGTTACATATTATCAATATAGAATATCAATTTTAAAAGATATTTTATAATAAATGTTCAAAAAATCCACCATACAATTAATAAAAATAAAAAATTTGTGTTGTGGCATTTTTTAATTAACTCATGAAATCACCAAATTTTTAAAAATTATTTTTTACAATATATTTTAGTGTATAATAATTACAATTTTACAATTTTTTTCAACTTAAAAGTATGAATCAAAGAAGACACAAACAATTAAAATTATATTAATAACAAATGTAATAAAAAATAATATAAATTAAAAAAAATATAGTATAAAAATAAAACAAATAAAATTTTTTGTTAAGGCATTTTTAAATTTACATATTTTAATCATTTTATCTATATCTTTAAACAATAAACTACTAATTAAATCAATAGTTAATAAACTGGCGAATGCACCAAAGTTATTCATCCTTTTTAGAGTAAATTCTATACTTTTGATATTTTTTTTTAAAAAAAAAAGGATAACCATTTGAGAACTTTAAAAAAGTAATCATTTTATAAGAAAAAACTATATATTTTATTGAAAATTCATTTAAAATTTCATAATTTTTAAGCACATTCTTGAATTGGCAAAAAATTCAATTTCGTACAGTAAAGTAGGTATTTTTTAACAAAATTTTAGCCAGTTATTGTCAATTTTTTACTAATATTATAAAAACTGGAAAAAAATATTAAGTTATTCACTCTTTTTATAGTATATTCATTTCATATTTTTTGTCAGTTTTTATTTAAAAAAGGATAAACATTTTAGAATTTAAAAAAAAATAACCATTATATGAGAAAAACTTTTAACTATGGTATTATTTATTGAAAATTCATTTAAAATTTCATAATTTTTAAGCATAATCTTGAATTGGAAAAAAATTAAATTTTTATATAGTAAATTTATTTACTATTTATTTTATTTAATTTTTAACAAAATTAGTTAGCTAATTTTTGTCAATTTTTTTTACTAACATTATAAAAACTGGAAAAAAATATTAAGTTATTCACTCTTTTTATAGTAAATTCATTATTTTTTGTATTATGATAAACATTTGAAAATCTTAAAAATTTAACTAATTGACATAAAAAAATTCAAAAATTGATATTTTGTATTGAAAATTCATTTAAAACTTCATAATTTTTAAGCAAAATCTTGAATTGGAAAAAAGTCAATTTTTGTGTAGAAAATTTGATATTTTCTAACAAAATTTTAATCACTTTTTGTTAATTCTTTTACTAAGGTAATAAAAATAGAAAAAATATAAAGGTTGTTTAATTTTTTATTGCATATTTTGTCAGTTTTTTTATAAAAAAGAATAAACATTTGAAAATTTTAAAATAATTAACGATTTTACAAGAAAAAATTTGAAAAGTAATTCATAATTTCATAATTTTTAGTCAAAATTTTGAATTGTGTGTGTGAGTATCAAAAATTTGGTATTTTTTAACAAAATTTTAGCCAGTTTTTGTCATTCATTTTACTAATATTATAAAAACTGAAAAAAATATAAAAGTTATTCAATTTTTTATGCTAAATTCTGATAATCATTTGAGAATTTTAAAAAAAGTAACCATTTTACAAGAAAAAAATTTCTAAATTTGATATTTTTTATTGAATATTCATATAAAATTCCATAATTTTTAAGCAAAATAATTTTGAATTAGAAAAAAAATCAATTTTTGTGTAATAAATTTGGTATTTTTTAACAAAAATTAGTCAATTTCTGCCAATTTTTTACTGAGATTATAAAAACTGGAAAAAATATAAACATTTGTTAATTTAAAAAACATAACCATTTTACAGTAAAAATTGGAAACAATATAAAAGTCATCCAATTTTTTTATAATAACTTTTGTATTTATAGCCAGATTTTAAATAGAAAAAGATAAACATTTGAGAATAAAAAAAAATAATCATTTTACGAGGAAAACCTCTAAATTTAATATTTTTTATGAAAATTCATTTAAAATTTTACAAATTTTAAGCAAAGTCATAAAAATTTGGCCAAATTTTGTCAATTTTTTTTATAACAAATTCAGTTATTTTTGGCAGTTTTTAGATAAAAAGAGTTAAGAACGTGAGACGACTATTTTATAATATAAAAAAATGCTTTATTTGATATTTTTTATTGAATTTTGACTTGATATATATTATTTTATGAATATTAAAAAAATGTAATAAATTATTTTGCACCAATTGCTCAATTCTCCTAAAAGATATGTATGTAAATGAGTGTGAATAAAACAAATTAAGAGTTCCCTTACTGCAAAAAATAAAGAAGTTAGCAACACAAAATTACCAGCCGATTATTCCGTAATTTACTTCTCCGAGAGCGAAACGGAACGTCGGCAAATTTGCCGCGACGTGACATCCAACAATGGAAAACGTCGCGACGCGTCCCCGACGAAGTGAACCAATTAAAACCGAAAGGGAATGACGGCGTATCGACTCAACAAACACGGCCGACATCGAAACTGGCCAATTGTACGCGACAAAACAGGTTCGTCAAACCGTTTAAGCAAAACGATTATTGTTGTTATTCGTCTGGCAAGTTCAAGTGACAATTACCGCCGCCTCCGGGCAGCCGATTTTGCCGTTCCTTCGGCGGCACGTAGCGGCTTTATTTGTCGCATCGCGAGTTCCTCCGTGTCCGCTCCCTGGGCGGCGACACATAACCGAATTTGCGGACGTTTTCCTTTTTCTCCAGCCCCTTGTCTGGGGAATCGTGTTTGTGACTGCCGGTTTTTTTTTTTTTTCGTTGGGAAGGTGGGTGAATAATGCACGGGTGGCCTTAAAATTGAAGGTTGATGTGGAAAACATCAATAACATAAATTTATGTTTCTAGATATTACTGTGTGGATGAAGTTTACAAAACAGTTTAATATTTATTAATTTGCAATACAAATTTACTTTAGAATTTTAAATTTTGGTGGATTCGCCAGTTTAACAACTGATTTAAATTTTGTTTTTTATTTATGTTATATTATTATTTCTTAGTTACAATCATACTTAATATAATTTTATTTGTTTATTTTCTTTTTAACTTATATTTTTCAGGTAGAAAATAATTATAAATAAAGTATTTTTTCACATGTTCAATACTAAATATGCGTTGTAAAAAAATTTTATAAAATTTAATTTTTGGCTTTTAAGGTTATTTTGTTGTAAAATGGCAAAATATCATAACATTTTTAAATTTTTAACATTTTCTTATAAAAATAATCATCTAAAAATAATCAAGAATTTACTACACAAAAATTAAATAATTTTTTAGTAAATCAATTGATATAATCTGAATGAAATTTTGTTAAAAAAGTCAAATTTACCACTTAAATATTGAATATTTTTACATATTTTCCATGATTTTCATGTTAAAAATTATAAAAATTATAAATTATTTTTCAATTTAAAAAATATCAAATTTATAATTTTGGTAAAAAAAATGATAAAATCTGGCCGAAATTTTGTTAAATAATTTATTGTTCAAATATTGAATATTTTTATATACATTCCAATTTTCAAAAATTGTATATTTATCAATGAATGTTCAATAAAAAAATTGCAAATTAGTTCCTTGTAAAATGGAATTTTTTTTTATTTACAAATTTTTACCTTATTTTATCTAAAATATGACAGAAAATACTCAATACTCTACACAAAAATTGACAGATCCGGACAAAATTTTGTTAAAAAATTCCAAATTTATTAAACAAATACTAAAATATTTTAATATATTTTTCAATTTTCAAGATTTTTATTAAAAATTATAGAATTTTAAATAAAATTTGAATAACAAAATTTCAAATTGAGAAGTTTTTTCTTGTAAAATGGTCATTTATTTTTAAATTTATAAATTTTTACTAATTTTTAACTAAAAACTAACAAAAATACACAAAAATTGACTAATTTTTATGTATTTTTCAATTTTTATAATATTGGTAAAAAGAATGACAAAATCTGGTCGAAATTTTGTTAAAAAATGCCAAATTTATAACACAAATATTGAATATTTTAATATATTTTAAAATTTTCAAGATTTTTATTAAAAATTGTAAAATTTTAGGTAAATTTTTAATTATAAAATTTCAAATTAGAAGTTTTTTCTTATATAATGGTCATTTATTTTTAAATTTATAAATTTTTATTCTTTTTTATCTAAAAACTCCAAAAAAACTCAATGTGCAACACAAAAAATGACCAATTTGTATGTGTTTTTCAATTTTTAAAATTTTGGTATAAAAAATTACAAAATCTGTCCGAAATTTTGTTAAAAAATGCCAAATTTGTTAAACAAATATTAAATATTTTAATATATTTTCCAATTTTCAAGATTTGTATTGAAAATTGTAAAATTTTAAATAAAGTTTTAATAATAAAAAATGACTAATTTTTATGTGTTTTTCATTGTTTAAAATTTTGATATAAAAAATGACAAAATCTATCCGAAATTTTGTTAAAAAATGCCAAATGTATTACACAAATATTCAACATTTTTATATATTTTCCAATTTTCATTATTTTGATTAAAAATTGTGAAATTTTAAATGAATTTTGAATAAAAAAAAATCAAATTTAGGAGTTTTGTCTTGTAAAGTGGTCGTTTGTTTTAACAGAAGTTTTTACAGTTTTTTTTTCTAAAAACTACCTAAAAATAATCAATGTATTACACAAAAATTGAATAATTTTTATGATTTTGACAAAATCTATCCGAAATTTTGTTAAAAAATGCCAAATGTATTACACAAATATTCAACATTTTTATATATTTTCCAATTTTCATTATTTTGATTAAAAATTGTGAAATTTTAAATGAATTTTGAATAAAAAAATCAAATTTAGGAGTTTTTTCTTGTAAAGTGGTCATTTGTTTTAACAGAAGTTTTTACAGTTTTTTTTCAAAAAACTACCTAAAAATAATCAATGTACTACACAAAAACTGAATAATTTTTATGATTTTGACAAAATCTAGCCGAAATTTTCTTAAAAATACCTTTTTACCACACAAATATTGAATATTTTTAAGTATTTTCAAATTTTCATGTCAAATTTAGAAACTTTTCTTGTAAAATGGTCAGTTTTATTTAAAAAGCCATAAACTTTTATGCATTTTTATTTAAAAAATGGCAAAAAATTATGAATTTATTATACCAAAATTGAATATTTTTATATTCACTGTTCATTATTTTGGTATAAATTGACAAAAAATACCTAATTTGTCAAAAACAAGCTAAATTTAAACATAAATTGTTGATTTTGTTTTTATTTTTATGATTGTGCTTAAAAATTGTGAAATTTTAGATGAATTTTCAATGAAAAAATACCAAATTTAGAAGTTTCTTCTTATGAAATGGTTAATTACAAATTTTTATACCTAAAAATACTGATTGTATTGAAAAAGGTATATATATATACCTTACTCTAACATTAATAATTTATGGAATTATTAAAGATACTTTGTCTTAATTTTATTTTAATTATTATTATTATTATTACTGATATTAAAATTCAAAATATTAGTAGTAATTTACTTCTTAAAGATGATATTATATTTTAATATTTAAAGACTTTAACTGCTACAAACAATCACTAATATAACTTTATTAAATTCAAGTAATATTGTTCCAATTTGACTGAAACCTAGACAGCAAAAACTTTTAAAATGTGTCTCACGTAGCGACAAAAATACACAATTTTATAAGTCTGAACCGGTGTATATGTCTCGGAGAGCTTCAGATATTGCAAAGAATAAAAACTATATTTTTCATCTCGGCGTCAACTTTATTACACTCAATCCAACATCCGAAAGTGCCAAAACGATAAAACCCAATTTAATTTCGTTCACCAACATCAACCAAACCGAAACATTCAATATTAATTAGCCCAAATGCGCAGCACCAAAAGATACAAGTCACGGTCTCGTTAATTATGAAACAACGGGGGGAAAACCACCCCAACCCGGATTCTTTCCGACGCTGGAAGGTGCGTGTGCACGCCCCACAATTCGTACATTATTCACACAGCGAATTTTTGGTTGACTAACCTTCTTTTTCGTTCAGATGTGGCGGAGCATCGTCGGAGATCCGGGCCCGTGGACGTCGAGGGTGTGTTTCACCACCGGAACACTGAACCACCCACCAGAGAGCACACAAAACACAAAAACACTGATCGAGGACGCGCTTCTTATTCGTTACCTGCAACAGAGGGTGGAAATTAATAAGGTTCACGTCCCACTTGATATAATAAGTTATCTGTATTTCTGTATTTCAGTGTGGCGAGTGTGTGGGAGGAATTCTTTAATGCCGTTCGGTTTATCATTATAACGTGGGCACATAAAAATGCTTTTAGACGAATTGGTTTTGAATATGGGCCGCACGGACAAACGCCTGTGTTTGAATGTTTTAAACAAAGCTGGAAATTTTAAAGACCACTTCAAACATGGATGTGAATGTATCAATTTTTTATATCATTTATAGCGAACATACCGACATGTTTGTTTGAGCAAGGTTAGTAACAGCTCAAACAGGTACAGTGAATTAATGGTATTTACGACGCGTTTTACAAAGGAAAACCGTAAAATATTTCAAAACATTTAAACCACCGACCGGCGCCATTATTAAACTGGTGCATTATGGGTAACAAATTATTGCAGTTTTGCGACGTTGCCACGTTTAAAAATCTATTGTCTTAACTGGGTAATGTTGGTTGCCTTAGATTTTACAAAATTGTTTAATAAATTGTGACCTTATTATTAAATATAATTTGTATATAAGAACTAAATAACTACCTTAAATTATATTATTAATATATTTTTGATTTTTCTGATCCACATTTTGTTTAGGTTTTTGGCACATTTTGTTAAGTATTCTTAAAAATTCATAAAATTTAAAATAACAAATTCAAAATTAAAATTAAATAAATACAAAATTAGCGTATTAATTAACTATCCGCTTTATAATTTTTATACATTTTATGTCTGTTATAAAATCTACAAAGTATACACATTCTACAGATTTTATACGTATTTTATATTTTACACATTTTATAAATTTAATAGGTTTTATAGGTTCTTTAATTCTATACATTTTATATGTTTTTTATATATTATTTGTATTTATATATTTATATATATATATATATATATATATATATATATATATATATATATACATTTTATACATTTCTATAGATTTTATAGATATGAAATATAATGATTTATAGATTTTATAAATATTTTTGTTTTTATAACTTTTGTATATATTATACATTTTTTATATTGAATAGCTTTTATAGATTTTATGATTCTATACATTTTATAGGTTTTATAAATTATATAGATACTACGAGTTTTATGAAGTTCACAGATTTTATAAAATTTAAGGATCTTATTTATATTTTTTTATATTTTATACATTTTATAGATATTATACATTTTATACATTTCTATAGATTTTCTACATTTTATAGGTTCTATAAATTATATAAATACTACGAATTTTACGGACGTCACAGATATTATAAAATTTAGAGATTTTATGGATTTAATAAAATTTTATATTTTTTATATTATATACATTTTATATATTTCTATAAATTTTATTTATTATGAAATATAATGAATTTTACATGCTTTATAGATTTTATAAATTTAATAGGTTTTATAATTGTTATATATTTTATACAGTTTATAAATCGAATAATTTTTATTGATTTGATGATTCCATACGTTTTATATATTCCATAAATTGTATAAATACAAATTTTATGGACCTCACAGATTTTATAAAATTTAGAAGATTTATTGATTTAATATAATTTATATTTTTTTGTATATATTTTAAACATTTTATATATTAAATATTCTCCTATAGATTTTATACATATAAAATATAATTAATGTTACCATCTTTATAGATTTTATAAATTTAAAAGGTTTTATAACTTTTATATATTTTATACATTTTATAAATTAAATAGTTTTTATAGATTCTATGATTCTATACATTTTATAGACTCTATAAATTATATAAATACCAATTTTATGGACTTCGCAGATTTTATAAAATTTAGAAGATTTATGGATTTAATATAATTTATATTTTTTTGTATATATTTTATACATTTTATAGATTTTATAGATATAAAATATAATTAATGTTACAAATTTTATAGATTTTATAAATTGAATAGTTCACATACATTCTATGATTCTATACAATATGGATTCAATAAATTATATAGATACTACGACTTTTATGGATTTCATAAATTTTAAAAAATTAGAAGATTTATGGATTTAATAAAATTTATATTTTTTGTGCATATTTTATACATTTTATAGATTTTATACATTTCTATAGATTTTATTGATTAAAATATAATTAATATTACAAACTTTATAGATTTTATAAATTTAATAGGTTTTATAACTTTTATATATTTTATAGATTTTATAATGTGAATAGTTTTTATACATTCTATGATTCTATACGTTTCATAGATTCTATAAATTATATAGATACTACGACTTTTATGTATTTCACAGATTTTATAAAATTTATATTCTTTTGTGTATATTTTATATATTTTATACATTTCTATAAATTTTATTGATATAAAATATAATTAATGTTACAAACTTTATAGATTTTATAAATTTAATAGGTTTTATAACTTTTATATATTTTATACATTTTATAAATTAAATAGTTTTTGTAGATTCTATGATTCTATACATTTTGTGGGTTCTGCAAATTACATAGATACTACAAATTTTATGGACTTCACAGATTTCATAAAATTTAGGAGGGGTTTTATGAATTTAATAAAATTTATATTTTTTTATATAACAAATACATTTTATAGATATTATATATTTTTTTTACATTTAATATATTTTATGATTGTATATATTTTATAAAATTTATAGACATTATTCTATATATCTATATATTTATCCCTTTTATATATTCTATAAATTTTATATGATTTAAGAATTTTTTTTTATATCTTATACATTTCAATAGATTTATAGATTTAATAAATTATATAAATTCTGTGAATTTTATAGGCTGTAGATTATGTATTATAACTTATATAAATCTAATAAAATTTATATTTTATACATATTGTAAATACTATATATTTTTATAGATTTTATCGATATATAATAAATTTGATAGGTTTATAGATCTTATAAATTTAATAACTTTTTATACAGTTTGTACATTTTGTGTCTTTTGTAGATTATATAAACTATACAGATTTTATAGGTTTTTTACATTAATTAGATTTTATATATTTTATAGAATTTATAGATAATTTTAATAATTTTATATAATGTTACCACTCAGAATTGTGAATTATTCTCTCAGTTACCATAATATTTTATGCCTTCACGTCTCCGACATTTGTTTTGTGACATACACACACACAATTAAAATCCATTTACGCCCTTTATCCTAATTCATAACGCAAACAAGCAAATTTCTGCGGAGTTTCAAAGATCTGCATGTGTTGTTTCAGGCGACCGACCGACTCGCGTCGCAGTGCTAATTAGAACAAACAAAACGTTCGAGACAAGAGACGGCCGGCGAACGAAATTAACAATTAAACGTGGTTTGTCGTTGTTTAATGTCGACATGCAACACATGCAATTGTTGCTGTCGATTTTCGGCGTGCGTACGTGACGATTTCGTTTCGAAACGACCAACTATTGTTTTCGGAGGAAGGGTTGTTTGCAGTCCGAAGCCGGGGGATGTTTGCGTTCGATTGCCTCTTGTTCGGGGAATGTGGGTGTTTTAATTTCGTGGTCGGCGGAACACCGTGTGTAAGTTCGTTAACCGACCAATAAAGTTACTGTGGTTTTATTATTTATTAGAGCCTTCCACGGGATAATTGGGTACAAGTTTTTTTCCGGAGAAATGATTATACGGGAGTTTTATAACGGGGATATTTTTGTTTGCATAATTAGGAAGTTAAGAACTGTATAAAATCTTTCTTTTCTGTGGTCTACTTTACGACTCTGATTTGAGACAAGATATATAATAATTCTTAAAAGAAAGAGATAAGCATTAACTTGTGTATGTTAATTTAAAATATACATTATGCATTCTCTTTTGGCTTTGTCCTTTCGTATAATTTACACATTTATTGTTTTAACCCCAAAAAAAACCTGTTTATAAAGTTCGTCTGTAGAAAAATTAAAGTATCAAAAATTTATTTTTTTTTTTGTCCCATATAGAATGATAAATTATAATTATAAAATATAAAATGACAAAATGAAATGAATGAAATGAAAATTGAAATGCAGAATGAAATGGAAATTGAAATGAAGAATGAAATGAAGAACGAAATGAAGAACGAAATGAAGAACGAAATGAAAAACGAAATGAAGAACGAAATGAAGAATGAAATGAATGAATGAATGGAATGAATGAATGGAATGAATGAATGGAATGAATGAATGGAATGAATGAATGGAATGAATGAATGGAATGAATGACTGGAATGAATGGAATGAATGGAATGAATGGAATGAATGGAGTGAATGGAATGAATGGAATGAATGGAATGAATGAATGGAATGAATGAATGGAATGAATGGAATGAATGAATGGAATGAATGAATGGAATGAATAAATGGAATGAATGGAATGAATGGAATGAATGGAATGAATGGAATGAATGGAATGAATGGAATGAATGGAATGAATGAATGGAATGAATGGAATGAATGGAATGAATGGAATAAATGGAATGAATGGAATGAATGGAATGAATGGAATGAATGGAAGGAATGGAATGAATGGAATGAATGGAATGAATGGAATGAATGGAATGAATGGAATGAATGGAATGAATGGAATGAATGGAATGAATGGAATGAATGGAATGAATGAATGGAATGAATGAATGGAATGAATGGAATTATTGGAATGAATGGAATGAATGGAATGAATGGAATTAATGGAATGAATGGAATGAATGGAATGAATGGAATGAATGGAATGAATGGAATGAATGGAATGAATGGAATGAATGGAATGAATGGAATGAATGGAATGAATGGAATGAATGGAATGAATGGAATGAATGGAATGAATGGAATGAATGGAATGAATGGAATGAATGGAATGAATGGAATGAATGGAATGAATGGAATGAATGGAATGAATGGAATGAATGGAATGAATGGAATGAATGGAATGAATGGAATGAATGGAATGAATGGAATGAATGGAATGAATGGAATGAATGGAATGAATGGAATGAATGGAATGAATGGAATGAATGGAATGAATGGAATGAATGGAATGAATGGAATGAATGGAATGAATGGAATGAATGAATGGAAATAATGAAATAAAGAATGAAATGAAGAATGAAATGAAATAAAGAATGAAATGAAATGAAGAACGAAATGAAATGAAGAACGACATGAAATGAAGAATGAAATGAAATAAAGAATGAAATGAAATGAAGAATGAAATGAATAATGGAATGAAGAATGAAATGAATGAGAAAATAAATGAAATGAAATGAAACGAAAGAATGAAATAATGAATGAAATTAAGTAAATGAAGTGAATGAGAGGAATGAAAAGCATGAATTAAATGAAATACATGAAATTTTCGAAGACATGAAGACAAAGCACAAAATGAACTGGTTGCAAAACAAAACTATAAAAGGTTAACATTTGTGATTGGCCCATATTTATTCGGGTTTAAAAGGCACGTACCAACGCTGCGACCGTATTGCCTATTATTTACCCTCCCGACTCGAAACACGAGACAATTTAAAGGGACGCAATAAGCCGGAGCGTTTTTCGGGCATCACGACGTTTCATATAAACGATGAAAAATGTGCAAAGATGTCCCGTGAAAAGATGGATTGAGTTTTTTGGTTCGGGTCCCGCTGGTTTTTTGAATTACGGACGATTATCCGTCATGTTGAACGTGCACGTTTAATTTTTCAATTTGTGCAAATGAAATTTTTATCGTGATAAAATCTATGCAGGTGCCTTTGAGGAAGTTAATTTCCTGTTTGGGGAAGTTCGGCTCCTTCAAAACTCCGTCCGTTTGTGACAGATAAATATTGTATGAGTGTTATGTCGGTTGCAAAAAGGATTTGGTTTAATACTAACATCTAAAAATATTGCTGTTTATTCGTGTTTTAATATAGATAATAATCATTAATAAAATATGATCTAATCAACGTCATACAGTTTGATTGCTCATGATTCTCTCTAACACTAGATAACATGATATTTACAAAATCATTGCTCTGAAACTTATTGTTAATAATACTTTATTTCAAGTATTTTTTCTAAAATATATGTCTATTTTCCATCAACAAAATGCATAAAATATTTCAATTAAATATTATCTAAAAGATTAGTATTAATTTTTGCTTTATGTCATTAAATTACAAATTTACAAATTGAAATGTAAAATTTTGAATGCTTTTAAAATTTATTTTTTATTAAACTTATTCCTTCCTATTTATTTTTTTGTCATATTGCCTATTTATTATTTATTATTTTAAATTAAATGTAATTAAACAATATTTAACATACTAAAAATTATATGTAAAATTTATAAAATATATAAAAAAATTAAAATTACAAATATTTGTAAATTCTGGAAGTTCTGTAAATTCTGTAAATTCTGTAAATTCTGTAAATTCTGTAAATTCTGTAAATTCTGTAAATTCTGTAAATTCTGTAAATTCTGTAAATTCTGTAAATTCTGTAAATTCTGTAAATTCTGTAAATTCTGTAAATTCTGTAAATTCTGTAAATTCTGTAAATTCTGTAAATTCTGTAAATTCTGTAAATTCTGTAAATTCTGTAAATTCTGTAAATTCTGTAAATTCTGTAAATTCTGTAAATTCTGTAAATTCTGTAAATTCTGTAAATTCTGTAAATTCTGTAAATTCTGTAAATTCTGTAAATTCTGTAAATTCTGTAAATTCTGTAAATTCTGTAAATTCTGTACATTCTGTAAATTCTGTTAATTTTGTAAATTTCGTAAATTCTGTAAATTCTGAAAATTATGAAAAATACGAAAATTATGAAAATTATGAAAATTATGAAAATTATGAAAATTATGAAAATTATGAAAATTATGAAAATTATGAAAATTATGAAAATTATGAAAATTATGAAAATTATGAAAATTATGAAAATTATGAAAATTATGAAAATTATGAAAATTATGAAAATTATGAAAATTATGAAAATTATGAAAATTATGAAAATTATGAAAATTATGAAAATTATGAAAATTATGAAAATTATGAAAATTATGAAAATTATGAAAATTATGAAAATTATGAAAATTATGAAAATTATGAAAATTATGAAAATTATGAAAATTATGAAAATTATGAAAATTATGAAAATTATGAAAATTATGAAAATTATGAAAATTATGAAAATTATTATGAAAATTATGAAAATTATGAAAATTTTGTAAATTCTATAAATTCTGCAAATTTTGTAAATTCTATATATTCTGTAAATTTTGTAAATTCTGTAAATTTCCTAAATACTACAAATTCTGCGATATCTGTAAATTTTGTAAATACTGTAAATTTCGTAACCCAAAATTCTGTAAATTCTGTAAATTCTGTAAATTCTGTAAATTCTGTAAATTCTGTAAATTCTGTAAATTCTGTAAATTCTGTAAATTCTGTACATTCTGTAAATTCTGTTAATTTTGTAAATTTCGTAAATTCTGTAAATTCTGAAAATTATGAAAAATACGAAAATTATGAAAATTATGAAAATTATGAAAATTATGAAAATTATGAAAATTATGAAAATTATGAAAATTATGAAAATTATGAAAATTATGAAAATTATGAAAATTATGAAAATTATGAAAATTATGAAAATTATGAAAATTATGAAAATTATGAAAATTATGAAAATTATGAAAATTATGAAAATTATGAAAATTATGAAAATTATGAAAATTATGAAAATTATGAAAATTATGAAAATTATGAAAATTATGAAAATTATGAAAATTATGAAAATTATGAAAATTATGAAAATTATGAAAATTATGAAAATTATGAAAATTATGAAAATTATGAAAATTATGAAAATTATGAAAATTATGAAAATTATGAAAATTATTATGAAAATTATGAAAATTATGAAAATTTTGTAAATTCTATAAATTCTGCAAATTTTGTAAATTCTATATATTCTGTAAATTTTGTAAATTCTGTAAATTTCCTAAATACTACAAATTCTGCGATATCTGTAAATTTTGTAAATACTGTAAATTTCGTAACCCAAAATTCTGTAAATTTTGTAAATTCTGTGAATTCTATAAATTCTGTAAATTCTAAATATTTTGTAAATTCTTTAAATTCTATAAATTTTGTAAATTTTGTAAATTTTGTAAATTTTGTAAATTTCGTAAATACTAAAAATCTGTAAATTCTGTAAATTGTGTAAATTCTGTAAAATATGTGAAATCTGCAAAATCTGCAAAATATGTAAAATCTGTAAATTCTATAAATTATTCTATCCATTCTATAAATTCTATATATTATTTTATAAATTCTATGAATTATTTTATAAATTCTATGAATTATTTTATAAATTCAATAAATTATTCTATATATTCTGTAAGTTATTGTGTCCATAAATTCTATAAAATATTTTATAAATTCTATAAAGTATTCTATATATTATATAAATTTTCCTATACATTCTAAATATTATATAAATTGATATATATATTTTATAAATTGTTCTATAAATTAACCTATACATTATTTTATAAATTCTATAAATCATTCTATAAATTCTATAAATTATTTTATATATTCTAAATTATTCTATATATTCTTTAAATTATTTTATAAATTCTTTAAATTGTTTTATAAATTCCATAAATTATTTTATAACTATTATAAATTATTTTATAAAATCTATATATTATTCCACAAAATATATAATTTATTCAATATATTATATCAAATTTTATAAATTAATTTATAAAATATATAAATTCTATAAATTATTTTATAAATTCTATAAATCATTCTATAAATTCTATAAATTATAAGTTCTATAAATTATTTTATATATTCTAAATTATTCTATATATTCTTTAAATTATTTTATAAATTCTATAAATTATTTTATAAATTCCATAAATTATTCTATAAATTTTATAAATTATTTTTTAAAATCTATATATAAATTCTATAAATTATAAGTTCTATAAATTATTTTATAAAATGTATATATTATTCTACAAAATATATAATTTATTCAATATATTTTATAAATTCTATAAATTAATTTATAAAATATATAAATTCTATAAATTATTTTATAAATTCTATAAAGTATTCTATAAATTATTAGTAAAAATTCTATAAATTCTATTGTATACATTTTATAAATTCTAAAAAATTTTAAAATGTAAAAAAATTTTGTAATATTAATATATTTTTTTAAAGAAATATTTGCAGCAGAAAATAATTTCAGAAACTTTTATAATAATACTTATTTATTTCTCGTATGAAATATTAGAAATTTTAAATATAAAATAAAACAATTTAAATTCTATTCTAAAAATTTGGTCTTCGTGCAATCGTCGTCCAAATCAATAGTTTGTTAAACTGTACAAAAGTAGTACAAATGCAAATGTTTATTTTTCGCTCTGCTTACTTCGAACCGTTGTGAACCGCATTGCACATTTTTTCCATCACGTACTTTTAATCAGCAAGAAAAATCGCCTGGTATGTCCGTAATTTATCGTCCCGCATTTTCGTTTTGTGTGTGGAAGATCGCCAAAATTTTTGCCATGTAATTCCGCCCAAAAATGCATTTTAATAAAGCACTCTCGTCGGCGAAATCCAATAAGACCTCCCAGTTTATCGACGATAATGCACGTTCAAACAACACCGATAAGAACGTAATACGATGTTATCGGCAAATCAATAAATAATTGCCGTTCCGAAAAACCCAAAAATATACTTAATTAAATCGGCAATAGATTGACGGAATGCGGATTGAAAATTCGCTTCGAAAGCGCAATGATTCTATTTAAAAGTTTCTTACTGAACCTTATTTTGAGGCGCTTCTCCATTGATTTTGATTCGTATGCCTTTTCATTGGACTGAAGTGATTTCGTTAATTCCAAATTAAGTCATTCCATTTCAAATTGAATTCGGAATTGATCAATTTTATTGCAGAGAAGCAGTTAATTCTGTTTATCCTTGTTTATATATATAAAGTATAGAAAATTGGAACTTCTAATGTATTTTAAATATATTTAAATTAATTAAGTATTTAAAATTATTAGAATTTATTTTATGGAAGTTATACAAATTATTTAATTTGAATTAATTTACTCAATTTCTGGATTTTCTGGAATTTATTGTATTTATTTAATTTATTGAATTTATTGGAATTTATTGGATTTATTTAAATTTATTGGAATTTATTGAAATTTATTAGAATTTATTGGAATTTATTGTAATTTATTGGAATTTATTGGAATTTATTGGAATTTATTGGAATTTATTAGAATTTATTAGAATTTATTGGAATTTATTGGAATTTATTGGAATTTATTGGAATTTATTGGAATTTATTGGAATTTATTGGAATTTATTGGAATTTATTGGAATTTATTGGAATTTATTGGAATTTATTGGAATTTATTGGAATTTATTGGAATTTATTGGAATTTATTGGAATTTATTGGAATTTATTGGAATTTATTGGAATTTATTGGAATTTATTGGAATTTATTGGAATTTATTGGAATTTATTGGAATTTATTGGAATTTATTGGAATTTATTGGAATTTATTTGGATTTATTGGAATTTATTAAATTTATTGAATTTATTAAATTTATTGAATTTATTAAATTTATTAAATTTATTGAATTTACTGAAAAATTTATTGAGTTTATTTTATAATTTTACAGATTTTACAGATTTACAGATTTACAGTATTTACAGAATTTACTGAATTTACAGAATTTACATAAATTACAGAATTTACTGAATTTACAGAATTGCAGAATTTACAGAATTTACACAATTTACAGCATTTACAGAATTTACAGAATTTACAGAATTTACTGAATTTACTGAATTTACAAAACTTACAGAATTTACAGAATTTACAGAATTTACAGAATTTACAGAATTTACAGAATTTACAGAATTTACAGAATTTGCAGAATTTACAGAATTTACAGAATTTACAGAATTTACAGAATTTACAGAATTTACAAAATTTACAGAATTTACAGAATTTACAGAATTTACAGAATTTACAGAATTTACAGAATTTACAGAATTTACAGAATTTACAGAATTTACAGAATTTACAGAATTTACAGAATTTACAGAATTTACAGAATTTACAGAATTTACAGAATTTACAGAATTTACAGAATTTACAGAATTTACAGAATTTACAGAATTTACAGAATTTACAGAATTTACAGAATTTACAGAATTTACAGAATTTACAGAATTTACAGAATTTACAGAATTTACAGAATTTACAGAATTTACAGAATTTACAGAATTTTCAGAATTTACAGAATTTACAGAATTTACATAATGTACAAAATTTTTAAAATTTTCAGAGTATACATTTATAAAATATTCAATTCTATTGTATTATGGATGTTATTGATTTTGACAATAGTTTGTTGTGTATTTTATAATTACATATGACAATATTTATAATAAATTAAAATAAATATTTGTGTGATTATCTTATAAATCTATTTACATATTGAACTGAATTTTTAGAAGAGTAAGTTTACTTGATAACATATGTCACCATATGTAACATTAAAATAACCACTTAAAAACAACCCTTAAATTCAAAAAGCAGAAACATTCATTAAAATATTCTCAAACAATTGCAATACCATTAAATAAAACTTTTAACCATCAAAATAACAATTTTGAGAAATTACTACACATACCCAAAAAATACCCCGCAAAAACGTCAAAGCACCACTAATCCAAGACTGCAATGCCGAACGAAATCGCCGAAAAAATCGCCCAACGGATCACAAAAATTAGCCACCAACACCACCCGATCCGACGCCGATGGATGTACGCGGAACGGAGTAACGCGTGAGAGGATAAGCGGTATGCGTGAACGCGTCGTCTCCACACCGGACGAGGACGCGTGCCGTACTGGCGTCGGGGGCGTCGCGACGATGCGTCGGAACGCCGCGCTCTCACCTGCGGTCCGCGACGCCCGAAGCGGCCGGTCCTTTTGTTCGGGAAGCGTCCCTTTAAAGTTGACGAAGGAATTTTACTGTGAATTTGTTCGGGTAACTGGATGAGAACAATAAAAACAAATTTATGTTACAAGATTATCCAACTTTGACATTTCAAGGACTGTTCCTTTTATGTTATTTTTAAATTTAATGGGGACAATTTATTTTCTGTTGGCAAAGTTATAATTTTAGAGGTTTAATAAAATGATATGGTATGGACAATTGAAAATTTTTATAGTATTAATTTTTCTTGAGATTTTCTGGATTCCACATATTTTATAGTTTTTTAGGTCCTATAAATTTTATAGATTCTGCAGGTTTTATAATTTTTATAGTTCCTATAGTTTTCGTAGATTATATAAATTGAAAATAAACTTTTGTAAGTATATTTTATATATTTTATAAATTTTATAGATCCTATAGATTATGTAAATCTGTATATATGTAGATAAATAAAATGTACCATATAAGATCTATAAAATGTTAATAAAAAATTAATAGAATCTATTATATATAAACAATAGAATCTATTGATTTTATAGATATTCTATAGATAAAATTTATAGAATGTATAAATTTTATAAAATTTATAAAATCAACAGAATCTAGAAAATCTAAAGAATTTTTCGATTTTATAGATTCTACAGATTTTATAAGATTTTTAGGTTCTGTAGGTTTTTTAAATTTTATAGTTTCTATAGATTTTTTGGGTTATAAAAATTGTATATAAATTTGATAATATGTAGGAAAATCTGTGGAATCTCAAATAATATATAAAATGTAAAAAATTAAGAGATAAATATAAAAGATAAAACCTGTAGATTCTACAGACTTTATAGTTTTTTTTTGTTCTATAGATTTTATAGGTGTTTTTTAGATTTTATAGTTTCTATAGATTTCATAGATTATAAAAATTATATATAAATTTGAAGATATGTAGAAAAAATCTGTAGTATCTCAAAATATTATAAATTATATGTTCTATAAAATGTATAAAATAAATAGATTAATTTTATTATTTTTATATATTTTATATAGTCTATAAATTCCATATATTTTATACATTTTATAGATCCTGTAGATTATGTAAATATGTATATATGTAGATAGATAAAATCTATTAGGTCTATAAAATGTTTAAAATATAAAAAATTAACAGAATCTATATAAATGATAAACCTATAGATTTTATAAATTCTGGAGACTTTAAATCCATATAGATTCTATATAATCTACAACATCCATTATAAATTATACAAATTTTATAGTTTTTTAGGTTCTATAGATTTTATAGGTTCTGTAGGTTTTCTATATTTTATATATATGTATGTAGATTATATAAATTTGAAGATGTAGATTAAATCTGTAGAATTTCAAAATATATAGAATCTATATTCTATAAAATTTTATATTCAAGAAATGTATAATTGTAGATTTTCTAGAGTCTATATATTTTATACATTTTATAGATCCTGTAGAATATCTAAATTTTTATATATGTAGATAGATAAAATCTATAAGATCTATAAAATGTTTAAAATATAAAAAAGTAACAGAATCTATATAAACGATAGAACCTAAAGATTTTATAGATTCTACAGACTTTACAATGTATTTTTATTTATTTTATAGATTTCATAGATTTTGAAGATTGTATATAGTAGTATATAGATAGATAGATAAAATCCATAAAATGTACAAATTTTATAAAATGTATAAAATCAACAGAATCTATATAATCTAAAAAATTTAAAAAATCTTTCGATTTTTTAGATTATACAGGAATTCATAGTTTTTAGGTTCTATAGATTTCATAGGTTTTGTAGATTTTTTATATTTTATAGTTTCTATAGACTTCGTTTATTATATAAATAATACATAAATTTCAACATATGTAGAGAATTTGTAGAATCTCAAAATATATAAAATCTATAGACTATAAAATTTTATAAATTCTATGATATAAAATGTATAATTTTTATATACCTATGTAATCTACAAAATGTAAAAGAATCGTACGATTTTATAAGTTTCACAGATTTTGAATATTTTTTAAACTTTATAGATTTCGAAAATTTTAGACAATTTATAGATTCTATATATTTTATAGAATATATGGATTTTATAGAATTTTATAAATTTTAAATATGAGATAGATTTTGTGGATTATGTAGATTTTAAAAATTTTATATTCTATATAGATTCCATAATATTTTATAGGTTCTATATATTTTAAAAAATTTCTATAGATTATAACATTTACATAAAATTTCATAAATTTTTAACATGAAATAGATTTTGTGGATTATGTAGATTTTAAATATTTTATAATTTTATCTAGAATCTTATATAGAATTTTTATAAATTTTGTAGATTATGTATAAATAGATAGATAAAATCTATAAAATGTGTAAATTTTATAAATTGTATAAAATCAACAGAATCTGCAAAATTTAAAGAATTTTTAGATTTTATAAACTATACAGGATTTCATAGTTTTTTAGGTTCTATAAATTTTATAGGTTCTGTAAATTTTTTATATTTTATAGTTTCTATAGACTTCGTAGATTATCTGTAACAAAATTTTATAAATTCTATGATATAAAATGTATATAAGTCTATATATTTCATACATTTATACATTTTATAGATCCAATAGATTGTTATAAGTTTAAATATTCTATAAACAGATTTCGAAGATTTTAGACAATTTGTAGATCCTATATATTTTATAGAATAAATACATTTTATAGAATTTTATGAATTTTAAAGATATAGATTTTATTGACTATGTAGATTTTAAACATTTTATAAACCATACAGATTCCATAATATTTTATTGAATCTATATATTTTATAAATATTCTATAGATTATATATATTTATGTAGAATTTTAAGTTTTAAATCTGAAATAGACTTTGGTATAAATTCTATATTTTTTATAAAACTTTATTTTAAATTTAAAATTATATACATTTATATAGAATATTATAAATTTTGTAGATTATGTATAGTTGTATATAATGTATAATTAACATAATATATAAAATCTATGAAAGCTACAGAATCTTTAAAACTCCGTAGAAACTATAGATTTTATACATTTTAAAGATTCAAAAAATGTTAAGTATTTTACTCTACTAAGACTTTCTGATGTTAGAGATTATATTTTATAAATGTTATAGTTCCTTTTAAGTTCTCTAGATTTTGCAGATTTTAAAGAAATGTATACATGTTATAGATTCTATAGATTGTATAAGCTCTATATATTTCCTATATTGTACAGATTCTATACATTCTAGGATTTATTAATAATAAATAATAATTAATCAAAAGTATGATTCCAAGAACCATATATTGTAATTAAAACTCAATTAAGCACTCATCAAACTAATTTAGAAGTAAATGCAAAACTCTTCATAACAAATAATTTATATTCTGTCCAATTTAAATTTATTAATCCAATTAATCTCCGTCTTCGCATGGCCAAAATTCAGCAGTGCCGTAAGGATGTCGGGACGTTTTCGCAACGTCGTGACGTCGTTAACCGTAAATTTTAACTGCGCCCGTAAAATTAAAACCGGTCCGGACTTTTTGATAAAATATTTAGGCTCGCGGACCTTTTGGAACCAAATAAATTTTAAATTCGGGCTTTCAACAGTGGATTGCATACATGTATGTACATTATCCTTCCTGTTTCAGCGTTATGGGATAAACGAGGCTGCTTTAAAAATTTATTACCGGTTGGAAACTACAGTGTAAAATAAAAAGTTTATTATACATATAATATATTTTTACATACGAGGCGAAATTTTTTAGTTGGTGTTTTAAAGTTCTGAATCACATATTGTAAAAGAATTATTAATTCACATTTATTATAATAGTGGTATTATAAATTATTTAGATTCCATAGATATTACACATTATCTAAATTTTATGCAAATAGTAATATACAAAATCTAATTCTTTAATATTTATACGAGTCTATAAAATTTATACATTTTATAAAATTTTTTTATTTTATGTATAAAATTTAGCGAATGTGTAAAAGTATAGATTCTATAAAAATATGTACAAATTATAAAATGTACAAAATTTAAAGTCAAATTTTATACATTTTATATTATTTGTATAGTATAGTATACAAAGTCTATCACATCTTTAAATTCTACAGAATGCATAAAAGTATAAATTGTATAAAAATATGTAAAACGTATAAAATATTCAAATTATAAAGTATACAAAATGTATAAAATTAAAATCCTACAAAACCAATACAATCTAATATTTATACAGTCGATTTTATAGATTTTATAAAAATAAGTTTAAAATTTGAAAGCCTATAAAAACTCGATTTTATAGATTTTACAGATTTTATAAATTCTCTAAATTTTCTTCATTTTATACAAAAAATAATATACGAGTCTATCAAATTTTGAAAATAAAATACTATCAAATAAATAATAAAATCTACAGAATGTATAAAAGTATAGATTCTATAAAACTATAAAATATACAAATTATAAAGTATACAGAATGTAAAAAATTTAAAAACCTACAAAACCTTTATAACATTTATAGATTCGTTTTTATAGATTTTACAGATTCTCTAAATTTTATTATATAAATAATAGTATAAGTCTATCAAATCTTTAAAATCTACAGAATGCATAAAAGTATAAATTCTATAAAAATATGTAAATTTTTCATAGATTTCAAAGATTCCATAGATTCACAGATTTATAGGTATTATAGATTTTGTAGATTTCATAAATTTTATAGATTTCATTGATTTCATAGATTTCATAGATTTCATAGATTTCATAGATTTCATAGATTTCATAGATTTCATAGATTTCATAGATTTCATAGATTTCATAGATTTCATAGATTTCATAGATTTCATAGATTTCATAGATTTCATAGATTTCATAGATTTCATAGATTTCATAGATTTCATAGATTTCATAGATTTCATAGATTTCATAGATTTCATAGATTTCATAGATTTCATAGATTTTATAGATTTTATAGATGATTTTATAGATTTTATAGATTTTATATATTTTATAGATTTCATAGATTTCATAGATTTCATAGATTTCATAGATTTCATAGATTTCATAGATTTCATAGATTTCATAGATTTCATAGATTTCATAGATTTCATAGATTTCATAGATTTCATAGATTTCATAGATTTCATAGATTTTATAGATTTTATAGGTTTTATAGATGATTTTATAGATTTTATAGATTTTATAGATTTATAGATTTTATAGATTTTATAGATTTTATAGATTTATAGATTTTATAGATTTTATAGATTTTATAGATTTTATAGATTTTATAGATTTTATAGATTTTATAGATTTTATAGATTTTATAGATTTTATAGATTTTATAGATTTTATAGATTTTATAGATTTTATAGATTTTATAGATTTTATAGATTTTATAGATTTTATAGATTTTATAGATTTTATAGATTTTATAGATTTTATAGATTTTATAGATTTTATAGATTTTATAGATTTTATAGATTTTATAGATTTTATAGATTTTATAGATTTTATAGATTTTATAGATTTTATAGATTTTATAGATTTTATAGATTTTATAGATTTTATAGATTTTATAGATTTTATAGATTTTATAGATTTTATAGATTTTATAGATTTTATAGATTTTATAGATTTTATAGATTTTATAGATTTTATAGATTTTATAGATTTTATAGATTTTATAGATTTTAGAGATTTTAGAGATTTTAGAGATTTTTATGCATTTTATTCATTTTGTACGTTTTATACATTTTACATATTTTATACACTTTATACATTTAATGCATTTTATACTTTTATACATTTTATATATTTTATGCATCTTATACATTTTAGATATTTTATGTAATTTATACGTTTTATACTTTTATACATTTTAGACATTTAAAGGTTTTAAATATTATATTAATAAAAGATAATTCATATAAGATTTATATATTTATTATAATAATAATATAAAGAATAATATTAATGACAAAATAGTAATAAACCCATTATTTATTAGTTAATAGTATTAGATAATGTAATCTTCTTAATAACCTTACGTGTAATTTCAAAGTAAACGATCAAGAAATTGTTAATTCCACGCGCATATCATTAATTAAAATCTCGACGTGTAAATGACATACATTTGCATAATCTTAATGGACCCCGATACTCGTGAGTGGAAACTACTCGAATGTAATTGACAATCGACGTCAATCCACTTTTCGTTGATTAAACAACAGTTCGGTGGTCCGCCGCACCGAAACTTTTCCCCTTTCCATTAATAAATATCTAATAAAAAATTTGGTCGGCTATCAATTTAAACGAATTAGACGATTCAGTTTTGGGGACGCATCCGAAAACTTTCCGGGGGGATCGATATCTGAAGGTCGTTTTGTTTTCCCCCCTTTGTACTGTTTACCACGTCCCTTTTGACCGAAGGCACGTGCATAGGGATGACCTTTCGTAATTTAATCCCGTGATATTGTTTGGGTGCTTAATCATTTATATTGTTCGTTGTCTTTGGGGGGGACCGGGTTTTGTTTTTGTGGCGCGACGAAAATGTGGGAGGTAATGTGGGGAATTTGAATGAACGAGTCGTACGCGATCTGTGGGGATGTGGTTGAACTAAGCAGCAGGAATGTACAGAAATCTGCAGGAATTGAATCTATTAAACGGTAATTCCGAGGCGAAGAGTTAAAGAAAACTGCTGACAGCAATGTTTAAGACAGAATTTCATGAAGAATGGCATAAAACAGTAATTTACTATACTAAACGTTAGAACATTCTGTTAAATAAAAGTAGAAACCTACAATAAAGTTCTTCATTTGAACTTGATTTTAATTTATTTGTATGTATACAAATTGTGCATTAATGTCTTATTCTCCGAAGAATACAAACCAGTCATGATTTCATGTAATTATGTAAAAATATTACCCAGGTTACTTTAATTGCTATGTAATAACGTAATTGAATTTTAATGTTTAAACATTTAAAGAGAAATGTGTGGTATTAGTTATTAACATTTGTTAACACATAAAATATTCCTAAATTGTAAAAGGCAATTTAAATATTTTTTATTAAAAATATATTTAATTCACTGAATTTATTAAATTTAATTATTTTATTTTTATTCATACAAGTATTTTAAATTATTAAAGATTGTTTTATGGAAATTAAAGAAATTATTTAATTTGAATTAATTTACTCAATTTCTGGAATTTATTGAATTTATTGAATTTATTGAATTTATTGAATTTATTGAATTTATTGAATTTATAGAATTTATTGAATTTATTGAATTTATTGAATTTATTGAATTTATTGAATTTATTGAATTTATTGAATTTATTGAATTTATTGAATTTATTGAATTTATTGAATTTATTGAATTTATTGAATTTATTGAATTTATTGAATTTATTGAATTTATTGAATTTATTGAATTTATTGAATTTATTGAATTTATTGAATTTATTGAATTTATTGAATTTATTGAATTTATTGAATTTATTGAATTTATTGAATTTATTGAATTTATTGAATTTATTGAATTTATTGAATTTATTGAATTTATTGAATTTATTGAATTTATTGAATTTATTGAATTTATTGAATTTATTGAATTTATTGAATTTATTGAATTTATTGAATTTATTGAATTTATTGAATTTATTGAATTTATTGAATTTATTGAATTTATTGAATTTATTGAATTTATTGAATTTATTGAATTTATTGAATTTATTGAATTTATTGAATTTATTGAATTTATTGAATTTATTGAATTTATTTATTGAATTAAATTAAAATTTTAATAAAAAATTTAGAGAATAAATTCACAGAATTTATAGAATTTATAAAATTTATAGAATTTTCAGAATTTAAAGAATTTTCAGAATTTTAACAATTTTCACAATTTACAGAATTTACAGAATTTTTAGTATTTACGAAATTTACAGAATTTACAAAATTTGTAGAATTTAAAAAATTTACAAAATTTTTAGAATTTACAGAATTTACAAAATTTACAGAATTTACAGAATTTACAGAATTTATAGAATTTACAGAATTTACAGAATTTACAGAATTTACATAATTTTTGGTATTTACGAAATTTACAGAATTTAGAAAATTTATAGAATTTAAAGAATTTACAAAATTTACAGTATTTACAAAATTTACAGATATTGTAGAACTTTTAGTATTTTTCGAAATTTACAAAATTTACATAATTTACAGAAATTTTAAAATTCACGAAATTTACAGAATATATAGAAATTACAAAATTTACAGAATCTATAGGGTGCATAGAATGTATAGAATGCATAGAATGCTTAGAATGTATGTATAGAAGGTATAGAATCTATAAAATGTATAGAATAACATAAATTATTTGTGTAATTTATGTACTAATTCTGTATGTTCTGTATATTCAATTAATTATTTATAATCCAAAAAATCAATTTATTGTATAGTATATATTTATTGTATTGTATAATATATACAATATGTATAACCTAAAAATTATATTTATTTAATTGTATTAACAGAATATATAGAATATGTATATATACAATATAAAATATATTAATATATATTTTACATATTAACGTTCAGAAGATATAAAAATAAAAATGAATAAATATAAAGTATTTATGCGAAAGTTTTGTATATAGTATGTAATATATAGATTTTATAAAATATAGAGTATACGAGATACATATACATATTTCTAAAATAAAAATAAAATATTATATGTAAATTTTATACATTCTATAAATTATGTTTATTATATTTATGACTATACAGAGTGTACAGAATTTAGTAATGTATATATTCCAGAATTTATTTAACATTAATTTTTTCAAAGATGCGTTCCAAAAACTTTCTAATTTACTATTTTTTGAAATTTAATATTTCCTAGTAAAGCTGAATATGAAATAAGATTAAAATATTCTTAACTAAAACAAGAAATAGTCAAAATATACATATTTGTTTGTGTCCCACTTTCTCTTAATCTGTGTACCGAATTTTTAATAAAATTTATTTTATCTAAATAATATTTTCATATAATTACGTAAACAAAAATAAAATTAGGCAATTTATTTATCACATTAAACACCATAATTTGTTATTTAAACCAGTAACGCTCAATTAAACAACCAAACAGCATCAAAATGAACAACAACAAACAACTTGAGTTCATAATTAATAATCATTCCAGGCGATGGACGTTCGATGAATACGGAAAAACTCGATCCATATCAACCACCTTGAGTCGCACCGAAAGCGACCAGTCGAAATCGGAGAGGCGACCGATTAGGAAATTACGCGGCGACGCCACTGACATATTTTTCCCGAGAGATTCTTCGTCTAACCGTAGATCACGGATGTTGTCGGTCATTTGCATAACTTAAATCACTTGTTTACGTACAATTTTGATAGTTATTAGATGGACTGAGTCTGGTGTTGGTGTTGGTGACTTGGTGCTGGGAAAGTTACCTCTAAGAAGTGATTTAGGTGATAATGGTGCGTTTTAGATGCTTAATCGATTCATTGGTTTAAATGACCATGACCTATTGGTTTTGAGAGGTTTTATACAGGAACTGATTGTTGCAGCGTTACTTGTTGTTGGGTGCGTGTCTGGTTGTGCTTTTTGTTGGGGATGGAAACGGCCAAACGAAGCCTTCTCCTTGCCCCACAGCCTTTAGGTACTTGCCCAACACCTCGAGGGACAAAAACAGGTGGTATGGGGAGCTGACTGTTGTTTCTGATGTTGACATCATTGATGGGGTGTTTTTGGCCATGTTATTCGATGGGCCATCATTACAGCTGGCTGTAAGTCCTCAGCACTACAATAAATTCATCCAAAAAAAACATTTTAACTTGTTCCAGTCGTCTTTTGGCAAAGAGATCATCAAAAGAACGGTGACTGAGTACTTGGTGAGAAACTTGGGGTACGAGCTAAAGGCAAACAAACCCCTGAAAGTGCAATTTTATGTCAACTACGAGGAGAACCAAGAACCTCCAAACTTCGTGGGCTTTAGGTTAACCACAGACTCTTTTCTAGTAATAAAACTTTAACAACTTAGTTAACTTCCAGATTGAACGCCGTCCCTTGGTGTCCGGAGAAGACCAACCCCCCCACAACGGAATCGTCCTACATAACAAGCCCACCAGAATTGTAAGGCCCATTTTATAGTATTTACGGTTTTTACTACCTAAATCATGAATTTTAATAAGTCTGAAGGTCAAGTTAAGAATAGCATCAACGTTTTTTTATAGCCTGACCCGTTGTTTATTTGTTTTTTGTGCTGTTTAACAGGAACTACAACTTTAGTGAAACGCCAAACGTGGCGCCCCAGAAGCCGGGGCAGAACCTGAACTTGGAGGAACTGGCCCAGCTCCTGCAGTCCCTTGGGATTGATGTACAGCAGTTGAACTCCCCGCAGGGTCAGGGGCAATTTTCCACCAACAACTTTAGACAGCCCGTCAACACGAATAACAACAATCAATATTCCTATAATCGTCCCAACAATAACTACCCAAGCAACCCCTACTTTGGGAACCCGCAAAGCTTCGACGTAAGGGGCTCGTTCCCCAACCGACAACAGGTCTACCACTTGAATGCCCGAAGTGTTGACAGTAGGCTTATTAAAAGGGAGAAGTTTGACGACTTCCAATGTGGACGAGACAGCTTCAGCTTGGATGACAATGACGGACTTGCCCTACCAGGTACAACAACCTCTAACTGGTTAATAAAAATTAACAATTAAACTTTACAGGAGAGTTCCCATGGCACGTCTCAATACAAACTAACTCCTCACACTTGTGCAGCGGCACTTTGATAACCGCAGAACATGTCCTAACCACAGCAAGGTGTCTAAACCAGTTTAGAAATGCCAGACAACTAAAAGCCTTCTTGGGGTTGACCCAAGTTGGCGACAAAAATGAGTACACACAAGAAAGAGGTGTGAAAACAATAAAAATCCATCCCGATTATTGCCAATCCTGCGAGGATAAGCACAAGAACGACATTGCAGTAATAAGTTTGGCCAGTCCTGCGGATTTGAATGCTGCAGCAATGCCCGCTTGCCTTTGGAGCCAAAAGGGGGATGAGGATTTACTCTTCAACAAAACTGGTGTGACCATCATCAAATTGTTTCATAGTTATATAAAGATTAATTAATTAACTTCCAGGGGCAGTGTCCGGATACTCCAAAGGGCCAACTCAGAACCTATTAAAGACTCAAATGTTCGTTTCGTCTCAGGTGGAGTGTTTGTTGAAAAACTACGACTACAGACAAATACTGAACGAACAAAATTATTGCGCAAGCTTGAAAGGTGGTGCCAAAACTTGTCCAGGGGATTCCGGTGGCGGAATGGTTTTCAAAAAGAAACTGTCCTTGGACGACTTCGTTTGGGAGTTAAGGGGGATTTTATCTGTGCCATTTAAAAATGAACAATACTGCAGTGCAGGAAATCATGTTGTTTTCACCGATGTAGCCAAACATGTGACTTGGATTATTGACGAAATTAATGGATTTAAATCAGTCAACGCGTTATAAAATTATTAAAAGTAGGTTTATGTTGTTTTATTTCCTAGTTTATGACTTATTGTAAGTAAGAGTAAATGTGAACACTGCAATTTAAATTGTATTGATTTATTACAGTTAACTAGAAACAGATGTTTCGTCGTAGCAGGAAAATCACTAGATGGAGCCTGCATTGCCTTAGACACAAAAATTTTTAAATTACTGTCTGTACAAACGCCAATTAATTTAAATTAATTAAAATTTATTGCAGTGCATTTTATAAATCACTTTTATTTTAATGCATTAAATATATTATTAAAAATTATCGTCTAATTGTTTTATATTAAACACATTTTCTCTTTAGATAAATATTAAAAAATATATATTTAAAAGATAAAAAATTAAAATATTATACGCTTTAGTTATTAATTGTTTATAAAATATTTAGGAATAAATAAAATGGGCAAAAAACATTATCTGATTTTTATAAAAATTTGTGTGATTAAATACTACAAAATAAATCAAAAAATATTAATTATTAAAAAAATATTTAAAAAAATACTCAATTTTAAATAATGAAGGAATTTTTATTTTATTATAAATATAATATAAATATTTTAGAAGAAAAAAATTTAAAAAAATAGAATAAAATAGAGATGAGAAATTTGATAAAATAATAATAATTTGGAATAAAAAAATTGAAAAATTTGGAATGAGAAAAAATAAATAAAAATAAAAAAATAATAATTTCAAGTAAAAAAATTAAAAATAAATTAAACTAATAATATAAAAAATGAGATAAAATGTGTAAAGTAAATAAAACAAATAATAAGTGTAATTATTATTTTTTATAAATTAAATAATAAAAAATTGTAAACAAATAAAATAATATGTGTTATTATATATAAAATTGAAATATATTTTATTTATAATAATATATAAATATATTTTATATATAATAATAACAAAATAGAGAAACAAAATAAAATATAATTAAATTTTTATAATAGAAAATTTAAGAAATTTAGAAAATTAATTATTTATTATATTATTTAATAAAATTATAATAATAATAATAATAATAATTTGAAATAAAAAAATTGAATATAAAATTAATTAAATTATTGGACTAATATAAAAAATAAGAACAAAATGTATGAAATAAATAAAACATAAATAATAATCACAATTTTTTGTAAAATAAATTATAAAAAATTGTAAACAAACGAAATAATACTATTTGTTATTATTTATAAAATATAACAATAATAGTAACAATAAAAATATTTAATAATTTATTTTTTGTAAAATTGGTAAATAATTAATAAAAAATAGATGAAATAATAAAATTACTTATAAACAAATAAATTTTATTAATAATTAAGAATTTTCATTATTATAAAATATTTAGGAAGAGAAAAAATGAAAAAAAAAATAGAGGAAATAAAAAATAGAAAATTTAAAAAATTCAGAAATAAAATAAAATTTAATAAAATATTAATAATTTAGAATAGAAAAATTGAAAAAAAAAAAATAAATTAAATTATTGAACTAATATAAAAAATGAGAAAAAAATGTATGAAAAAAATGAAACAAAATATTAAAAATAAAAATTATTTTGTATATAATATATTAGAAAAAATTGTAAACAACTAAAACAATACTATTTGTTATTATTATTTATATAATGTATAATAATAATATTTAATAATTTAATTTTTTGTAAAATTAATAATTAATTAATAAAAAATAGATGAAATAATAGAATTGCTTTTAAATAAATATATTAATAATTTTAATTATTATAAAATATTTTGGAAGAAAAAAATTGAAAAAATTAGAGGAAAATAGAGGAAATACAATAATAAAAAATCAAATTTTTACAATAGAAAATTTAACAAATTTATAAAAAAAATATATAAAATTCAATAAAATAATAATAATAATAATTTGGAATAGTAAAATTCAAAATAAATAAATAAAATAATAATTTTTGTTATTATTATTTATAAAATATATAACAATAAGATTAATAATAATAATAATAAAAATATTTAATAATTTATTTTTTTGTAAAATTAATAATTATTAATAAAAAATATCATAAAATGTTTTGGAAGAGGAAAATAGAAGAAAATAGAAAAAATAAAATAATAAAAAATCAAATTTTTATAATAGAAAATTTAAGAAATTTTAAAAAATATATAACAATAATTAATTAATAAATAGATGAAATAAAATTCGTAATAATTAAGTAATATAAAATAATAATAAATAAATAATAATTATTGTGAAATATTTGGAAAGGAAAAATTAAAAATAAAAGAATATTTTTCTTTTATTATTATTATTTATTCGACTCAAATATTTTGAATTCGAAATTGAAAAATACATAATTAATTCAATTTTAAAATTTAAGGATAAAAAAATACAAAATATTTCAGTTAACAAATAATAAACCGAACTTAATTAATAAAGAAATTAAATATTGATTCACTTTGTATTATGTACAACGTTTATTTTAGGGATTTCTTGTAACTTTCAAACAACTTTGTTTAATTCTGGTTTAATATTAATTTAAGGAAGTCAAATAATACACACAATTATTAATTCGAGTCGTTTATTCATCAACAGCGACATGATATTTAATTCTGATATGTTTGACAAAATATAGATTATATAAGATTACTACAAAATGATTTTTTTTGTTCCTTAATTTATGTACATTTAGGGTTA
The DNA here is from genome assembly GCF_024364675.1 of Aethina tumida. Taxonomy (NCBI): domain Eukaryota; kingdom Metazoa; phylum Arthropoda; class Insecta; order Coleoptera; family Nitidulidae; genus Aethina; species Aethina tumida. The sequence goes on along the minus strand of NC_065440.1, from coordinate 13,958,924 downwards.
GTAAAAATATTAGACGTTAAACACTAGAATATTTTTTTTTTGTTAACAAATTGCAAATGCAAGTTTTATCCGATTAGCGAAATCACATTAACAACTAATATATAATTCAACTGAAGGCGCGACTAAAAATGGTCCTTAGATTCGATAAAACTTTATTCACATTGATTTTAAGTACTAAGTTTTACACTCTAAATGTGATTATAGTGTTTTTAGTAAGAAAAAATCTCTAAAATCTAGCAACATAATTATGTTAATTGCACGAAAAGTATTGCGTTAATTGTAAAAAACTTATGGCTAACTTTAACAGTCATTACATCCTTAGGGGGTAACAATGTGGAATATACAGTAGCAGAAGTATGTAATTTTCGTTTATTTTGATACAAGCGGTAATTAATAAACGGCCACCCTTTGGGGGGCGACTCAGTCAAAAAATCAGTCAAAACTAAAAGGGAAACGCCCAAAGAATTACAAGAATTGGTCGACTACAATCCTACACGTTCACCAGAAATCAAAATTACAATGAAAAACATCCCACGAGACAAATCAGTCTCGGGCACGTCTCGCGGGCGACCCATCTGAGTGTTGGGGTGTTAAACGAAGATGAAGACGGGGTTGTCCTTGCACGTTCTCGCCGCACATGTCCTGTCCGGCTCGGACTGGGCCCTCAGCCACTTGCCGTGGCAGTGGGGCGCCGACAGGGCGGACCAACGGGTGATTCGGCCCTCGACCCCGTGGCCCTGGCATCTCCAGCCCAACTTCTCGTGGAGGGCCTCGGACTCGCATTTGACGCAGACCCTTTCACCTAAAAAATAATAATGAATACCATTAGCAACCATCAACATTTCTAGTTAATTTTTATTGAACCTGGAAGGAAAATGGACTGCATATTATTAAAACTGTCGTAAACATTCCCAATTAAAGCAATTGTGAAACTTAACTCAACAGTTACGTATACAGTTAAATAAGTTATAAAAATCTGTATCAATTACAATAATTCCTAAACAATTCTGACTTCAATGTAAATCTTCTTAGATAATTCTGTACGTAAATAAGTTTTGTTTTAAAGCTTGTATACAATTAAAGTAGTTGTAACACCTCTTAGATAATTCTGTATGTAATTAATACTGTTGTAAAACTTCTTTAAACAGTTCTGTTTACAGTTAAGATAGAAATAAGACTTCTCCAATAATACTGTATACAATTAAAACAGTTTTAACACATTTTACACAGTTCTACATACAACTAAGATAGTAATAAAACTTTTTAAATAATTTTGTATACAAGTAAAAACTTCATAAATAACTTTAAAATTTGTCTAGACAATCCTGTATTCAATTAAGACTGTTAAAAAACTTCTTAAAGAATTAAGACTTTCTATACAATTCTGTATGAAATTAAGTAAGTTTTCCTTACTACATCCTCAACAATTCTGTATACAATTAAAACAGTCGCAAAACTTTTTAAACAATTCTGTTTACAATTAAAACAGTTGTAAGACTTTGTAGACAATTCTGTACCCAATTAAGAAAGTTGTAAACCTTCCTCAACAGTTCTGTATACAATTAAGACAGTAGTAAAATTTTTTAAATTATTCTGTAGAGAATTAAAACAGTTGTAAGACTTCCTAGACAATTTTGTACGAAGTTAAGAAAGTTGTAAACGTTCCTCAACAGTTCTATATACAATTAAGACAGTCGATAAACTTTTTAAACAATTCTGTAGACAATTGAAACAGTTCTAAGGCTTTCTAGACAATTCTGTACGCAATTAATAAAGTTATAAACGTTTCTCCACAGTTCTATATACAATTAAGACAGTCGTACAATTTTTTAAACAATTCTGTAGAGAATTAAAACAGTTGTAAGACTTTCTAGACAATTCTGTACCCAATTAAGAAAGTTGGAAACCTTCCTCAACATTTCTCTATACAATTAAGATAGTCGTAAAACTTTTTAAATTATTCTGTAGAAAATTAAAATAATTGTAAGACTTCCTTGACAATTTTGTACGCAATTAAAAAAGTTGTAAACGTTCCTCAACAGTTCTAGATACAATTAAGACAGTCGTAAATCTTTTAAAACAATTCTGTAGACAATTAAAACAGTTGTAAGACTTCCTAGACAATTTTGTACGAAATTGAGAAAGTTGTAAACCTTCTTCAACAGTTCTATATACAATTAAGACAGTCGATAAACTTTTTAAACAATTCTGTAGACAATTGAAACAGTTCTAAGGCTTTCTAGACAATTCTGTACGCAATTAATAAAGTTATAAACGTTTCTCCACAGTTCTATATACAATTAAGACAGTCGTAAAATTTTTTAAATAATTCTGTAGAGAATTAAAACAGTTGTAAGACTTTCTAGACAATTCTGTACTCAATTAAGAAAGTTGTAAACGTTTCTCCACAGTTCTATATATAATTAAGACAGTCGTAAAACTTTTTAAACAAATCTGTAGAGAATTAAAACAGTTGTAAGACTTTCTAGACAATTCTGTACCCAATTAAAAAAGTTGTAAACCTTCCTCAACATTTCTGTATACAATTAAGACATTCGTAAAACTTTTTAAACTATTCTGTAGAGGATTAAAACAGTTGTAAATCTTCCTAGACAATCTTGTACGCAATTAAAAAAGTTGTAAACGTTCCTCAACAGTTCTAGATACAATTAAGACAGTCGTAAATCTTTTAAAACAATTCTGTAGACAATTAAAACAGTTGTAAGACTTCCTAGACAATTTTGTACGAAATTGAGAAAGTTGTAAACCTTCTTCAACAGTTTTATATACAATTAAGACAGTGGATAAACTTTTTAAACAATTTTATAGACAATTAAAACAGCTGTAAGGCTTTCTAGACAATTATGTACGTAATTAATAAAGTTGTAAACGTTTCTCCACAGTTCTATATACAATTAAGACCGTCGTAAAATTTTTTAAATAATTCTGTAGAGAATTAAAACAGTTGTAAGACTTTCTAGACAATTCTGTACTCAATTAAGAAAGTTGTAAACGTTTCTCCACAGTTCTATATACAATTAAGACAGTCGTAAAACTTTTTAAACAAATCTGTAGAGAATTAAAACAATTGTAAGACTTTCTAGACAATTCTGTACCCAATTAAAAAAGTTGTAAACCTTCCTCAACATTTCTGTATACAATTAAGACATTCGTAAAACTTTTTAAACTATTCTGTAGAGGATTAAAACAGTTGTAAATCTTCCTAGACAATTTTGTACGCAATTAAAAAAGTTGTAAACGTTCCTCAACAGTTCTAGATACAATTAAGACAGTCGTAAATCTTTTAAAACAATTATGTAGACAATTAAAACAGTTGTAAGACTTCCTAGACAATTTTGTACGAAATTGAGAAAGTTGTAAACCTTCTTCAACAGTTCTATATACAATTAAGACAGTGGATAAACTTTTTAAACAATTTTATAGACAATTAAAACAGCTGTAAGGCTTTCTAGACAATTATGTACGCAATTAATAAAGTTGTAAACGTTTCTCCACAGTTCTATATACAATTAAGACAATCATAAAATTTTTTAAATAATTCTGTAGAGAATTAAAACAGTTGTAAGACTTTCTAGACAATTCTGTACTCAATTAAGAAAGTTGTAAACGTTTCTCCACAGTTCTATATACAATTAAGACAGTCGTAAAACTTTTTAAACAAATCTGTAGAGAATTAAAACAGTTGTAAGACTTTCTAGACAATTCTGTACCCAATTAAGAAAGTTGTAAACCTTCCTCAACTTTTCTGTATACAATTAAGACATTCGTAAAACTTTTTAAACTATTCTGTAGAGGATTAAAACAGTTGTAAGTCTTCCTAGACAATTTTGTACGCAATGAAGAAAGTTGTAAACCTTCCTAAACAGTTCTGTATGCAATTAAGACAGTCGTAAAACTTTTTAAAAAAATCTGTATGCAAGTAAAGTAGTTTAAAACTTTATAAACAGTTCTGTACATAATTAAGACAGTTGTTAAACTTCTTAAATAGTATACAGTTAAAACAGTTCTTAAAAAAATCTAAATACAATTAAGATAGTGGTGAAACTTCCTAACCAATTCAAAATTCAATTAAGACAGTTGTAAATTTCTTAGATATTCCCGTCCGCAGTCGAAACAGTTTTCAAAACTCCCTAAACCATTCTGCATTCAATTACAACAGTCATAAAACTTCCTAAACAATTCTGCATACAATTATGGCGGTTGTCAGCGTGTGAAACGCCGCAATATTCGCCCGTAAAAATGCAAAACCGCCTAACAAAACTACCAGACCGTTAATCGTCTTACATCACGTAAACGCGAACAAACCGAAAACGTCGACGCACCCACACACACATGCCCCGCATTCTTCCCCGAGTTATTCGAATGCGAAAAAATAAAAAAAAACGCTGAAAAATGAATTTTTTTGTGTGTGCATTGCAGCAATCCTTTGTCGGGTGGCCTTCCGGGCGCATGAAAAATCCCACTTTTCATCAGCCTAACAGGAAAAATATGGCCCCGACCACTTCCGTTAATTACCAAACCCACCCCGAATCGATGGTTGGGATGAAAAGTGTACGGGTGTGTACTGCATGTCGGGTGGACTCACCGTCTTTCAGGGTGCTGTAGCTGTCGTCCTTCTTGCATGCCTTCGACGCCTTCAGGATCTCGAACTCGACGCAGTATCTGCAAGAGAAACAAGGCTTGACTTAAAAGGCTGGCAAAAGTTTGGGGCGTGAAAACGTAGCAATTTGTCTCGGAACAAAGGGCGCCCGATATATCGGGTGTCACTGGCAGAAATTATTGCGAAATGAATTAACCGAATAGATTAATATAGTTACGGAATGGAGTGCGGGCCCGAATGCGTTTTAATTTCAACTTTGTTTCGAGAGCGGAGCACTGTAATTTAAACCTTTTCCAACTAGGACCGGTTTTATTAAATTATGTCTCGGCTTTTACGTTAAATACGGGGTGGTTCTGAAATAGTTGGACGAAATTTGGGGGCAATTTAGTATCATTCTATAAAATGTGATATATATTTTTCTAAATTAAGCTGGACATAAATGAAGGAACTAACTTTTAAAGTGACTTTTAATGATTAAATCTGTGTTATTTAAATATTAACACGAGAGAAAACAATAAACATTATAGGTATTGGCATCCAATTTAAGTAGTAGAGCTCATATTTTCAATATATTTTAACAAGGTACAATAATTATGGCCACTACAGTAACTCATATTCCACTCTACATTTGGTTTAACAAACAATTTCAAAAGACAAACAAATATTGACATCCATTTCTTATTAAAAAAAGTGTATCTTTAAGACTGAAGGTGGCAGCACCTCAATCAGTCGTCTCTATGCAACCACCATTGCAATATATAAGGTGTTTCTAAAATAGGTGGTCAAAATTTGGGAGTAGGAAGACGACGTCCAGTTATCAAGAAAATCTAAAATAATATTTTTTCTAAAGTTTCTCCTGAAAAAGATGTTTGTTCTCAAATTTAGAATTTAAAAGTTGTTTCTTCCCATATTTCCGTAACACTTGGCCCAATCGTGGTTCAATTTGGTATGTATTATCTTAGAAGACGTACCCACAATTCAATGTAATAAACTTTTTCCATAATGACACAGTTGAGTCTGGGGGGTTCCCCTCATTTTCTCAACATATTTTCTACGTCACTGAATATTTTTTAAAACTATTGAGCTGTTGATTAATGGAATTATATAGAAATAAATATCAAAATAGTCTAAAGGGACCTAAGTTAGAAGAACTGAAGCATTCCCAAAGCATAATTGAACTACCACCATGTTTCACTGTGAGTAACGCTGAATTATAATTTTTCTTACAGTTTCACTTCGACTGATGATTAAATAATCATAATAAGCAGAAGACTGATAGCAAATAATCAATTCAAATTTAAGTAGTAGAACTCATATTTTTAATATATTTTAACAAGTTTCAATAATTATGGCCACTACAGTAAATCATATTCCACTCTACATTTGGTTTAACAAACAATTTCAAAAAACAAACAAATATTGACATCAATTTCTTATTAAAAAAGTGTATCTTTAAGACTGAAGGTGGCAGCACCTCAATCAGTCGTCTCTATGCAACCACCATTGCAATATATAAGGTATTTCTAAAATAGGTGGTCAAAATGTGAGACTAGTTAGATGACGTCCAGTAATCAGGAAAATTTAAAATAATTTTTTTTCTAATATTTATTCTGAAGAAAATGTAGGTTCTCAAATTTAGATTTTAAAATTTGTTTATCTCATATTTCCGTAACTCTGGAGATCTCCCCATTTTCTCAACCTATTTTCTAGGTCACTGAATATTTTCAGTACAGCACATAATTTTAATATATTTTAATAAGTTGATATAATTATGGCCATTACTGTATACCACAATGACACAATTTTATAAATTCTTCATTTTTTTGTGTTGAAATAAAAATATCATATTATTATAAAAGTTATTTAGTTTTATTCGTTTTAAATTATTTATTAATTAACTTCATGACAACAAAAACAATATTTAACAAATGCACAAAATGTGAACGTAGATGGCAGCACCTAAATCAGTCACCTCTACGCAACCCACATTACAATTATAGCCAAAAGTTACGAAAATTTGAAGAAAAAACAATTTTTGAAATTTAAATTTGAGGGCTGTAGTTTCTTCCAAAGAAACTTCAGAAAAAATATGCAGATTAATTATCGGACGTGTTCAATCTGCTCTTAAATTTACCTATTTTAGAAACATATATTGAATTTTTTGGATTTAATCAAAACGTTGTTCGGGCCATATTTCGGTTTTAGCCAATTAATTCGCCGTGGCGCTGAGACGTTATTAATAAAGTGTTGTGCGGGTAAAAGGTGTTGTTGATTTATGTCGGGTCTTTACCGATTTCATTTTGGATGTCGCCCAATGTGTTGCCGGCTGCCTATTGTGTGCCGGCGACGTGAAATATCGCGGCCGGGCGATCTAAATATATTATACTAAATTTCGAATCGACGGCCTTTCATTAATAATGAAATAATACCTATTAAATCTCCCCGGCTGTTTATCAAACGAGTGCCATTGTTCCCCGCACGGGATTTACATGTTTTGTTCGAGTGTCTCGTTATAATAACGTCGGGCCGTGGATGTGGCCAAGTATCAATCTAAATATTGGTTTTACCTTTTTGCCGTCTCCGTAACGCCCTAATGAGATGTTTATTACACGGCTCCGGTGTTTCGTATGCAAACACTCTCGGCTTAATTAGTGCTTCATATTTCATACAAAGATAATATTAATTATTTTTTGTATACGTACTACAAATTCCACAATTAAAAAAATGTGTGTTATGTGTATTAACAAGCTTCTTAAATATTTTCTGAAATATTTTCTATACAGATATGATAAAATTAAAACTATTGTATGAAAAACTTTCAAAAAAACTGTACTCGAACACAGCAATCGTAAAACTTCTTAAATAGTTATAAAGTGTTATAAAATTTTCTTAACAAACAGTTAAGGAAAAACTTCTTAAACAATTATGTACACAGTTAGGAGGGCTATAAAACTTCCCAAACAGTTATGTATGAAGTTGAAGTGTTATAAAACCTTCTGAAGAAACCCATATACAGTTAAGACAGTTGTGAGCTTTCATAAAAAATTATAAATATAATTAAAACAGCTTCAAAACTTCATAATACATCCTGTATTCAAATTAAAACAGTCGTAAAACTTTTCTAACAACTCTGTAGTCAATTAAGAGAATCGTAAAATTTCAAATATAATTCTGTATTCAATTAAGACAGTCATAAAACTTCAAAAACAGTTATATATTCAATTAAGGCAGTTCTAAAACTTCCTAAACAGTCCTTAATATAATTAAGGTCTTGTAACCTTTTTAAATAATGACGTATTAACTTTAAATTACATACATATATTTTTAGTGTAGAAAATATATGTTGATTAAATCTTTGTTTGTGGTAATAATATTTCCCCTTTGTTTCTCATTTCTAATGCCTAAGCTCAAATTCCTCAGTAACCAATTTGCATATTTTTTACCGAAATTGTTTATAATACGTATCAAAATTCCTCGTAGAGTCCTTAGTAAATTCCTCTCCCTTTGTCCGTGCCGGGTGGGCCTAACTGCCAAAGAAATACTTCAATTAATTAACATTTCAATTCCTCGTGGACGGCGGCACGGCAAGTCGGAAGATTTCCCGTCTCAATATTAATAAAACATCGCATCGCACAATGGCGGCAGGCCCACGCCGTCCCCGTCCGTCCGCGTCCAAACGGGAACAAAAGCCCAAACCTCGAACCCCGAAACGTAAGACTGCAATTTGCCGGCTAATCCGTTTGACGGCCCGTACCCCGACGGCACTCCGGTGCAACGATGCCTGCCGCTAGATAATTACTGTGGACTGGTGCCCGATTCCATTGTTCCCGATTCCCCGGAAACCGCTATCGGCCCGGACCAATCGTACCCCGCCGTACGGACGGCGACGAGTTGACGGATTTTTAAACAACGCGTTTAATTAATCCGGCAAACCGCCACGGCGGTTCACGCCCGAAAGCGTTCCCGCTGCGTCGAGTGTGGAATGTACGTTTCACGATTTGCCTTTTAAAACTTAAAATTGGACCCAGACACACGTCTGGAAACTCACGAAAGCGTTAAAAGTCTGGCTGAAAACAATAGTTTTGTGACGGGCTTTTTTGTTGTTACGACGTTGTTTTAAACTTGTTTAGTGCTTTCCCGACCACAATCGAATGCGGGAGCCTTTGGGGATTTGTTTTGTCCGTGTGACGCGAGTACGGTCTTAAAAGGATCTCTGGACGATTGAAAAAGTGACAAACTAGTCGTATTGACGAATATAATAAATATTTCTTGTGCACAAATCAAAACAAGTTTATCAGTATTTTGTACGATTTAAAATAAATTAAAAAGTTCTGTACACAGTTAAGAGAATTGTGAAACTTCGTTAACAATGTTTCATACAATTAGTATAATTGCGCAGCTTCGTAAACAATTTTGTATACAATCAGGACAATCTTGAACATTTTTAAACAATCCTGTATAAAATAAGATAAAGTGAAACTTCGTAAACAATTAAGAGAATTATAAATCTTCATAAACTAATGTGTATACAAATAAAACAATTTGTAAACTATTAATTATCTATACAATTAGCACAATTTTGAAGCTGTATATAACTGGACAAATATGAAACTTTCTGAATTGTCCAGTTTACAATTAGACATTGTGAAACTTCGTAAATTATCAAGACAGTTATTAATTTGTACATAATTTTGTATACAATTAAAATAGTTCGTAAGCAGCTATTTATACAATAAGGTCAATTTTGAAGCTGTGTAAACAATTTTGTATGTAACTAGACATTTATGAAACTCTGTAAACAGTCTAGCCATACAATTAGACAATGTGAAACTTCGTAAACTATTAAGACAGTTATAAATCTTCTTACACAATTCTGTACACAATTAAAACAGTTCGTAAGCAGTTATCAATACAATTAGGACAATTTTAAAGCTATGCAAACAATTTTGTATATAATTGGACAATTGTGAAATTTTATAAATAGCCCATAATATATTTAGACAATGTGTAACATCGTAAACTGTTATGACATCTTCGTACACCATTCTGTATATAATTAAATCAGTTCGTAAGTAGATATTTGTACAAAAAGGACAATTTTGAAGCTGTGGATATAATTTTGTATATAATTGAACAATTGTTAAACTCTGTAAATAATCCAGCATATATTTATACAATGTGAAACTTTTTAAACTGTTAAGACAGTTATGAATCTTCGTACACAATTCTGTATACAATTAAAACAGTCCGTACGCAGTTACATATACAATAAGGACACATTTGAATCTGTGGAAACAATTTTGTATATAATTGGACAATTGTTAAACTCTGTAAATAATCCAGCATATATTTATACAATGTGAAACTTCGTAAACTGTTAAGACAGTTATGAATCTTCGTACACAATTCTGTACACAATTAAATAAAACAGTTTGTAAGTAGTTATTAATACAGTTAGGACAATTTTGAAGCTATGCAAACAATTTTGTATATAATTGGACAATTGTTAAACTTTATAAATAGCCCAGCATATATTTAGACAATGTGAAACATCGTAAATTGCTAAGACAGTTATGAATCTTCGTACACCATTCTGTATACAATTAAAACAGTTTGTAAGTAGTTATATGTACAATAAGGACAATTTTGAATCTGTGGAAACAATTTTGTATATAATTGGACAATTGTTAAACTCTGTAAATAATGTGAAACTTTTTAAACTGTTCAGACAGTTATGAATCTTCGTACTCCATTCTGTATATAATTAAAACAGTTTGTAAGTAGTTATATGTACAATAAGGACAATTTTGAAGCTGTGGAAACAATTTTGTATATAATTGGACAATTGTTAAACTCTGTAAATAACCCAGCATATATTTATATAATGTGAAACTTTTTAAACTGTTCAGACAGTTATGAATATTCGTACACAATTCTGTATACAATTAAAACAGTTCGTACGCAGTTATATATACAATAAGGACACATTTGAATCTGTGGAAACAATTTTGTATATAATAGGACAATTGTTAAACTCTGTAAATAATCCAGCATATATTTATACAATGTGAAACTTCGTAAACTGTTAAGACAGTTATGAATCTTTATACACAATTCTGTATACAATTAAAACAGTTCGTAAGCAGTTATCTAAAAAGTAAGGACAATTTTGAAGATGTGCAAACAATTGTGTATATAATTGGACAATTGTGAAACTCTGTAAATAGTCTAGCATATAATTAGACAATGTTAAACTTCGTAAACTATTAAGACAGTTATGCATCTTGGTACACAATTCTGTATACATTTAAAACAGCTCGTAAGCTGTTATCTATGTAATAAGGACAATTTTGAAGCTATACATACAATTTTGTATATAATTCGGGAATTGTGAAACTCTGTAAATAGCCCAGCATATAATTAGACAATGTGAAACTTCGTAAATTGTTAAGACAGTTATGAATCTTCGTACATTATTCTGTATACAATTAAAACAGTTCATAAACAATTATCTAAAAAATTAGGACAATTTTGAAGCTATGCAAACAATTTTGTGTGTAATTGTACAATTGTGAAACTCATAAACAGTCTTCTATACAATTAATTAATGTGAAACTTTGTAAATTGTTAAGATAGTTATGAATTTTCGTACACAATTTTGTATTAAATTAAAACAGTTCGTAAACAATTATATATGCAATTAGTTTAGAATATGTACAATCAATGTTGTATATGAGTAAGACAGTTGAACTTATTATTATTATTATATAATTAAAAAAACAAGAAAGTAATAAAACTTCAAAATCAATTTAGTTAGTATGAAACTTAAATTGTAATAGTTCTGTATGAAGACTGTATGTTTAAGATAAAAACCAATTCAATGAGAAATTTGCGGAACTCCAAACAATTACATCCGAATCACAAATTATTAAAGACACAGATGATCAGAGATAAATGAGAAATCGATAGTCGTTCAAAAGGATCGTAAAACGTGCGACACACCGGAAAACGTCGGCTCCGCGTCCCGTCGTCCCGAAACCACCCCCCGCCGCCCCCGTTTCCCAGTTACACATCCATTACGAAATCATACTTATGCATCCGCTTAACTGAACACGGAACATGTTGAATAGTCATTAAGCCGTTCTGTTCGGGCGTCGTTTGAATTATGCACGAATTCCGTAGATTCAGATATTTGGATTATTAAACGGCACCCGCCGCCGTCTTTCAATCGCTCTCGCGCCGCCAAAACTGACGTCTCGCACCGACGAAAACATTTTAATTGCTCGTGTTTACGTTGGGCGGAGATAAATTGCCGCGGCTGACGATCCGGGGGGTGGGTGGGAATGCACCGGTTACGTTGTAAGGACGACGACCCCCTTGTTAAGATTATTAAGCCAACTTCGAATCGGCATCGACATAAATTAACGGCAATTTACACGCACAAATCCGACGATAAAACTCCAAAACGCCAAAAAGTCGGACGGCGAAAGTTTAAAGCGAATCCGACAGGATTGGAACGGTTCGGCGGTGCCGGCGGGAGCGAGAGTATATCTATGCAACCCGCGGGACCGGGATAACGGGTTTTTGTGCGTGCACTGAATGATTGCACCCCGGGGGTTTGTGCACGGCCGGAAGAATGCCAGGTGAGGGTTGGATACCGGAGGCGAGGCTCGTGCTTTGCATAATTAGCCATTGCCGGGTTTTATTTTTAAATTGGATGTATTTCGCGTTTGTTGCCCGTGCCCACGTTAATTTTGATGCGGCTTAAGAGATTAGGGTGCGGATCAATCAGTGCGCGGGATGGATAATTGAAGTTTGAAAGCCGTTGTCGTTGATGTTGAGCTGAGGCGTTTATCCGACAATCCGTCGAATGTATGCAGATGAATTTTTTATGGGTCTTCTAATATTTCTGTACATAATTAAGGTACTTTTAATTAGTTCTGTAGATAATTAAAGTACTTGTTAAACATCTCCAATTTAAGTCTGTACATAATTAAGACAGCTTTAAAACTTCATCAAAGGTTCTGTATGGAATTAAAACAATTGTGACACATATCCAATCCAAAAAATTAATGATTTTAAAACTTCTCCAATAGTTATGAACACAATTAAAAAATATTAGGAAGCTGAATTCATTTTGAAATTTGAAATTAAATAGCTGTGAAACTTCTCCAATAGTTTTGTAGAACTTACAGTACTGTACATACAGTTAGAACACTTCTCCAATAGTTTTATATATAATTAAAACTATTGTGTCTCCCAACAATTAGGTAAAGATAAAATTAATACGTTACACAATTTTTCCAATAGATATATACTCAATTGAGAAACTTTCCCAATAATTCTTTAAAAAATTAATAGTTTTAAAACTTTTAAAATAGTTATTAAAATAATTAAAAAATATTACGAAGCTTCCACAATAATTCTTTTTGAAATTAACGGAGTTGTGAAAATTGTCCAATAGTTCTCTAGATCATTTTCCAATAATTCTGTACAGTATATACAGTGAGAAAATTTCTCCAATAGTTTTATATACAATTAAAACTATTGTGTAACTTCTCCCAATAATTGGTTATAACATTAATACGTTACACAACTTTTCCAATAGATATATACTTAATTGAGAAACTTTCCCAATAATTCTTTAAAAAATTAGTAGTTTTAAACCTTTTCCAATAGTTTTGAAAATATTGTAATTAAAAAATATTATGAAGCTTCCCCAATAATTCTTTTTGAAATTAACACAGTTGTGAAACTTATCCAATAGTTCTGTAGACCATTTTTCAATAATTGTATACAGTATATACAGTTTGAAAACTACGCCAATAGTTTTTTTTTACAATTAAAACAATTGTGTATAAAATTAATACGTTACAAAACTCTCCAATATATATACTTAATTGAGAAACTATCCTAATAATTCTTAACAAAATTAATAGATTTAAAACTCTTCCAATAGTTCTGAAAACTATTAAAAACTATTATAAAGCTTCCATTTTGAAATTAACACAGTTGTGAAACTTGCAATAGTTCTGTACACCATTTTCCAATAATTTTACACAGTATATACAGTTTGGAAACTTCGCCAATAGTTCTATAGAGAATTAAAACTATTGGGTACATAATTAATACGTTACAAAACTTCTCCAATAGATATATACTAAATTGAAAAACTTTCCCAATAATTCTTTAAAAAATTAATAGTTTTAAAACTTTTCCAATAGTTCTTAAAATAATTAAAAAATATTATGAAGCTTCCCCAATAATTCTTTTTGAAACTAACACAATTGTGAAACTTATCCAATTGTTCTGTAGACCATTTTTCAATAATTCTATACAGTATATACAGTTTGAAAACTACGCCAATAGTTTTTTTTACAATTAAAACAATTGTGTACAAAATTAATACGTTACAAAACTCTCCAATATATATACTTAATTGAGAAACTATCGTAATAATTCTTAACAAAATTAATAGATTTAAAACTTTTCCAATAGTTCTGAAAACTATTAAAAAAAATTATAAAGCTTCCTTTTTGAAATTAACACATTTGTGAAACTTGCAATAGTTCTGTACACCATTTTCCAATAATTTTATACAGTATATACAGTTTGAAAACTTTGTCAATAGTTCTATAAAGAATTAAAACAATTGTGTAACTTCCCCTAACAATTCTGTGTAAAATTAATACATTACAAAACTCTCCAATAGATATAAAGAATTGAGAAACTTTCCCAATAATTTTTATAAAATTAATAATTTTAAAACTTGTCCGATAGTACTGAAAACAATTAAAAAATATTATAAAGCTTCCTCAATAATTATTTTGGAAATTAACACAGTTGTGAAACTTATCCAATAGTTATGTAGACCACTTTCCAATAATTCTGTGCAGTATATACAGTTTGAAAACTTCTCTAATTATTTTATACACAATTAAAACAATTGTGTATAAAATTATACGTTATTAAACTTCTCCAATAGATATATACTCAATTGAGAAAGTTTCCCAATAATTCTTTATAAAATTAGTAGTTTTAAAACTCTTCCAACAGTTCAGAAAACAATTACAAAATATTATGAATCTCCCCAATAATTTGTTTTGAAATTAAAACAGCTGTGAAACTTATCCAATAGTTCTGTAGATTATTTTTCCAATAATTCTGTACAGAATATACAGTTAGGAAACTTCTCCAATAATTCTATACAAAATTAAAACAATTGTGTAACTTCACCCAACAATTCTGTGTAATATTAATACATTATTAAACTTCTCCAATAGATATATACTCAATTAGGAAAGTTTCCTAATAATTCTTCAAAAAATTAGTAGTTTTAAAGCTCCCCAATAATTCGTTTTGGGATTAAAACAGTTGTGAAACTTATCCTCTAAACCATTTTTCCAATAATTCTGTAGAAAATATACAGTTAGTAAACTTCTCCAATACTTCTATACACAATTACAACAATTGTGTATCTTTCTCCAACAATTCTGTATAAAATAGATTTATACTCATTTGAGAAACTTTCCCAATAATTCTTTATAAAATTAATGGTTTTAAAACTTCCAATAGTTCTGAAAATAATTAAAAAATATTATGAAGCTTCCCCAATAATTCTGTACAGTATATACAGTTAAAAGACTTCTCCAATTGTTTTATACACAATTAAAACAATTGTGTATAAAATTATACGTTATTAAACTTCTCCAATAGATATATACTCAATTGAGAAAGTTTTCCAATAATTCTTTATAAAATTAATAGTTTTAAAACTCTTCCAACAGTTCAGAAAACAATTACAAAATATTATGAAGTTCCCAAATAATTTTTTTCGAAATTAAAACAGCTGTGAAACTTATCCAATAGCTCTGTACAGAATATACAGTTAGGAAACTTCTTCAATAATTCTATACAAAATTAAAACAATTGTGTAACTTCACCCAACAATTCTGTTTAAAATTAATACATTATTAAACTTCTCCAATAGATATATACTCAATTAGGAAAGTTTCCTAATAATTCTTCAAAAAATTAGTAGTTTTAAAGCTCCCCAATAATTCGTTTTGGGATTAAAACAGTTGTGAAACTTATCCTCTAAACCATTTTTTCAATAATTCTGTAGAAAATATACAGTTAAGAAACATCTCCAATACTTCTATACACAATTACAACAATTGTGTATCTTCCTCCAACAATTCTGTATAAAATAGATTTATACTCATTTGAGAAACTTTCCCAATAATTCTTTATAAAATTAATGGTTTTAAAACTTCCAATAGTTCTGAAAATAATTAAAAAATATTATGAAGCTTCCCCAATAATTCTCTATAGTATATACAGTTAAAAAACTTCTCCAATGAACTTAACCTTATATATTTCTTTAAAAGAAGTATTTAGGAAGTTTTAAAATAACTTTATTTTGTTGAATATACTGTGTCACAACTCTCTTAATTATTTACATAATGGTTTAGAAAGTTTTAAATAATCTTAACGGTGTTTAAAACTGTTTAGGAAGTTTCATATTATATTAGTGTTTAAGAAACATTTCGAAAGTTTCACCCCATTATCTGTATCTTATTCATATAGATATGGTCTTTGTGAAAAAATACATAGTAGTGGCAACATAAAACAGCTGTGAAACTTATCCAAAGGTTCTGTAGATCATTTTTACAATAATTCTGTACAGAATATACAGTTGGGAAACTTCTTCAATAATTCTATACAAAATTAAAACAATTGTGTAATTTCACCCAATAATTCTGTGTAAAATTAATACATTATTAAACTTCTCCAATAGATATATACTCAATTAGGAAAGTTTCCTAATAATTCTTCAAAAAATTAGTAGTTTTAAAGCTCCCCAATAATTCGTTTTGGGATTAAAACAGTTGTGAAACTTATCCTCTAAACCATTTTTCCAATAATTCTGTAGAAAATATACAGTTAGTAAACTTCTCCAATACTTCTTTCTATACACAATTACAACAATTGTGTATCTTTCTCCAACAATTCTGTATAAAATAGATTTATACTCATTTGAGAAACTTTCCCAATAATTCTTTATAAAATTAATGGTTTTAAAACTTCCAATAGTTCTGAAAATAATTAAAAAATATTATGAAGCTTTCCCAATAATTCTCTATAGTATATACAGTTAAAAAACTTCTCCAATGAACTTAACCTTATATATTTCTTTAAAAGAAGTATTTAGGAAGTTTTAAAATAACTTTATTTTGTTGAATATACTGTGTCACAACTCTCTTAATTATTTACATAATGGTTTAGAAAGTTTTAAATAATCTTAACGGTGTTTAAAACTGTTTAGGAAGTTTCATATTATATTAGTGTTTAAGAAACATTTCGAAAGTTTCACCCCATTATCTGTATCTTATTCATATAGATATGGTCTTTGTGAAAAAATACATAGTAGTGGCAACATAAAACAGCTGTGAAACTTATCCAAAGGTTCTGTAGATCATTTTTACAATAATTCTGTACAGAATATACAGTTGGGAAACTTCTTCAATAATTCTATACAAAATTAAAACAATTGTGTAATTTCACCCAATAATTCTGTGTAAAATTAATACATTATTAAACTTCTCCAATAGATATATACTCAATTAGGAAAGTTTCCTAATAATTCTTCAAAAAATTAGTAGTTTTAAAGCTCCCCAATAAATCGTTTTGGGATTAACACAGTTGTGAAACTTATCCTCTAAACCATTTTTCCAATAATTCTGTAGAAAATATACAGTTAGTAAACTTCTCCAATACTTCTATACACAATTACAACAATTGTGTATCTTCCTCCAACAATTCTGTATAAAATAGATTTATACTCATTTGAGAAACTTTCCCAATAATTCTTTATAAAATTAATGGTTTTAAAACTTCCAATAGTTCTGAAAATAATTAAAAAATATTATGAAGCTTCCCCAATAATTCTCTATAGTATATACAGTTAAAAAACTTCTCCAATGAACTTAACCTTATAAAATTCTTTAAAAGAAGTATTTAGGAAGTTTTAAAATAACTTTATTGTGTTGAATATACTGTGTCACAACTCTCTTAATTATTTACATAATGGTTTAGAAAGTTTTAAATAATCTTAACGGTGTTTAAAACTGTTTAGGAAGTTTCATATTATATTAGTGTTTAAGAAACATTTCGAAAGTTTCACCCCATTATCTGTATCTTATTCATATAGATATGGTCTTTGTGAAAAAATACACAGTAGTGGCAACATAATTGAAGCTATCACCAGCAGCTTTGTGATAGCAATCAAAATATCTGTCACCGTTGAAAACAATAAAACAAAGACAAACTCCATTAACGGTTACCCTGTGTATCATTGTATGGCGGCACACTCAGACGCACGCATTGATAAAGTCTCCCGAAAAGCAGAAACTCCGAAATGATAAAAGAAACTTCAAATACGTTCGACGTTCTTTGTGGCGGACGGGGCGCAAACACGCGGGAATACATTAACCCCATCTCCGTCTACCCCATCGCACAGACCTCACGGAATTTAACAGACGTTTTGATAAATTCGGCAATTTCCCCTCCCAAACGATTGCGGCACGCGATATTTCAAAAACCTCACTTTGCACACGCACAATTCAACAGTTGATTCCTCTGTGCCGGATTCATAAAACCGCCCGTCCGCGATCGGAATCTGTGGATCATCCGTTCTGTTCGTTTGAGTAACTCGATTTAGTTTCGGGGGTGAGTAATGTGTCGGCGGGGTCTGAGAATAAAACACCGCTGTCTCAATTTCGGGCACGATGTTTTATGGATCATTCCGAATGGTTTTGGCCTTTACTTATGATTTAAATATTTAATTTTTACTTAACTGCGTCGTTTTTTCCTCTTCGGTTCACGTCTTTAGCTTTGACGGCTCACTCTTTTGTTCCCCGTAATTTTAGAGCCTCATCACCGTTTATTTTAATCTTTATACCTGGTCATTATTAATTCCTGAGGCCCTTTATATGCAGATGCTCTTTGCATAGTTAATTTTTGTGTCCACCAGATATTGTAACGGCAAACAATAAATTACAATGCATTAAAACACATCCCTCGTGTAACAACATGATTACACAACCCGCACACGCACTCCTACCCCAATAAACCCACAAAATTGAGTGCTAAGCCCGTGCAATACATAGAGAGGCGCTAAAAAATTCATCCGTATAAATTCGAGGGTTTGTGGGATAAACACTTCAGTTTTACAACGACGGTGGGCCTTTAAAAAACCTCAATTATCCACACGCACTCCGATTGAACCGTATTTAATCTCTTAAGCCGCATCGAAATTGGAAAACAGCAGAAATAATTTCAATTTAAAAATAAAAGTAGGATGAAATTTCATTTTAATACTCAAAAATGTTTAAAATGTTTCGTAATTGTCTTAATTGTGTACAGAATTGGAAATTGTCTACAGAACTATTGGATAAGTTTCAATAATTCAACAATTTGAATTTAAAAAAAAGTTAGAAAAAAGAATGGGGTCGCTTCATAATATTTTTAAATTGTTTTCGGAACTATTGGAAAAAATTTAAAACTATTAATTATTTTATAAAGAATTATAAGGAAAGTGAGACATTTTGTATACAAATAAAACATTTGTGAAACTTCTTAAACAGTTTTTACTCATTAAAACAATTGTGAAACTTCCCCAATAGTTCTGTACGCTTAGAAGAATTTTGTGTATAATTAAGAGAGTTGTGAGACTTCCTCAATAGTTTTATATACAAATAAGACGTCCGTCAAACTTCTTGAATAGTTCTGTACTCTAAGAATACTATTGTATATAATTAATAAAGCTGTGAGACACCTTCAGTTGTTTTGTATACAAATAGAGCATCTGAGATACTTCTTAAACAGTTTTTACTAATTAAAACAATTGTGAAACTTCCCCAACAGTTCTGTACACTTACAAGACTTCTGTATATAATTAAGAGAGTTGTGAGACTTTCTCAATAGTTTTATATACAAATCAGATGTCTGTGAAACTCCTTGAATAGTTCTGTACTCTAAGAATACTATTGTATATAATTAATAAAGCTGTGAGACATTCTCTGTTGTTTTGTATACAAATAGAGCATCTGAGATACTTCTTAAACAGTTTTTACTAATTAAAACAATTGTGAAATGTATATAATTAAGAGAGTTGTGAGAGTTCCTCAATAGTTTTGTATACAAATAAGACGTCTGTGAAACTTCTTAAATAGTTCTGTACTCTAAGAATACTATTGTATATAATAAATAAAGCTGTGAGACACCCTCAGTTGTTTTGTATACAAATAGAGCATCTGAGAAACTTCTAAATAGTTTTTACTCATTAAAACAATTGTGAAACTTCCCCAACAGTTCTGTACACTTACAAGACTTCTGTATACAATTAAGAGAGTTGTGAGACTTCCTCAATAGTTTTGTATACAAATAAGACGTCTTTGAAACTTCTTAAATAGTTTTGTACTCTAAGAATACTATTGTATATAATTAATAAAGCTGTGAGACACCCTCTGTTGTTTTGTATACAAATAGAGAATCTGAGAAACTTCTTAAACAGTTTTTACTCATTAAAACAATTGTAAAATTTCCCCAACAGTTCTGTACGCTTACAAGATATCTGTATATATAATTAAAAGAGTTGTGAGACTTCCTCAATAGTTTTATATACAAATAAGACGTCTGTGAAACTCCTTGAATTGTTCTGTACTCTAAGAATACTATTGTATATAATTAATAAAGCTGCGAGACACCCTTAGTTGTTTTGTATACAAATAGAGCATATGAGAAACTTCTAAATAGTTTTTACTCATTAAAACAATTGTGAAACTTCCCCAACAGTTCTGTACACTTATAAGACTTCTGTATATAATTAAGAGAGTTGTGAGACTTCCTCAATAGTTTTGTATACAAATAAGACGTCTGTGAAACTTCTTAAATAGTTCTGTACTCTAAGAATACTATTGTATATAATTAATAAAGCTGCGAGACACCCTTAGTTGTTTTGTATACAAATAGAGCATATGAGAAACTTCTAAATAGTTTTTACTCATTAAAACAATTGTGAAACTTCTTCAACAGTTCTGTACGCTTACAAGATATCTGTATATAATTTAGAGAGTTGTGAGACTTCCTCAATAGTTTTATATACAAATAAGATGTTTGTGAAACTCCTTGAATTGTTCTGTACTCTAAGAATACTATTGTATATAATTAATAAAGCTGTGAGACACCCTCTGTTGTTTTGTATACAAATAGAGCATCTGAGAAACTTCTTAAACAGTTTTTACTAATTAAAATAATTGTAAAACTTCCCCAACAGTTCTGTACGCTTACAAGATATCTGTATATAATTAAAAGAGTTGTGAGACTTCCTCAATAGTTTTGTATACAAATAAGACGTCTGTGAAACTTCTTAAATAGTTCTGTACTCTAAGAATACTATTGTATATAATTAATAAAGCTGTGAGACACCCTCTGTGGTTTTGTATACAAATAGAGCATCTGAGCAACTTCTTAAACAGTTTTTACTAATTAAAACAATTGTGAAACTTCCACAACAGTTCTGTACACTTACAAGACTTCTGTATACAATTAAGAGAGTTGTGAGACTTCCTCAATAGTTTTGTATACAAATAAGACGTCTGTGAAACTTCTTAAATAGTTCTGTACTCTAAGAATACTATTGTATATAATAAATAAAGCTGTGAGACACCCTCAGTTGTTTTGTATACAAATAGAGCATCTGAGAAACTTCTAAATAGTTTTTACTCATTAAAACAATTGTGAAACTTCCCCAACAGTTCTGTACACTTACAAGACTTCTGTATACAATTAAGAGAGTTGTGAGACTTCCTCAATAGTTTTGTATACAAATAAGACGTCTTTGAAACTTCTTAAATAGTTTTGTACTCTAAGAATACTATTGTATATAATTAATAAAGCTGTGAGACACCCTCTGTTGTTTTGTATACAAATAGAGAATCTGAGAAACTTCTTAAACAGTTTTTACTCATTAAAACAATTGTAAAATTTCCCCAACAGTTCTGTACGCTTACAAGATATCTGTATATATAATTAAAAGAGTTGTGAGACTTCCTCAATAGTTTTATATACAAATAAGACGTCTGTGAAACTCCTTGAATTGTTCTGTACTCTAAGAATACTATTGTATATAATTAATAAAGCTGCGAGACACCCTTAGTTGTTTTGTATACAAATAGAGCATATGAGAAACTTCTAAATAGTTTTTACTCATTAAAACAATTGTGAAACTTCCCCAACAGTTCTGTACACTTATAAGACTTCTGTATATAATTAAGAGAGTTGTGAGACTTCCTCAATAGTTTTGTATACAAATAAGACGTCTGTGAAACTTCTTAAATAGTTCTGTACTCTAAGAATACTATTGTATATAATTAATAAAGCTGCGAGACACCCTTAGTTGTTTTGTATACAAATAGAGCATATGAGAAACTTCTAAATAGTTTTTACTCATTAAAACAATTGTGAAACTTCTTCAACAGTTCTGTACGCTTACAAGATATCTGTATATAATTTAGAGAGTTGTGAGACTTCCTCAATAGTTTTATATACAAATAAGATGTTTGTGAAACTCCTTGAATTGTTCTGTACTCTAAGAATACTATTGTATATAATTAATAAAGCTGTGAGACACCCTCTGTTGTTTTGTATACAAATAGAGCATCTGAGAAACTTCTTAAACAGTTTTTACTAATTAAAATAATTGTAAAACTTCCCCAACAGTTCTGTACGCTTACAAGATATCTGTATATAATTAAAAGAGTTGTGAGACTTCCTCAATAGTTTTGTATACAAATAAGACGTCTGTGAAACTTCTTAAATAGTTCTGTACTCTAAGAATACTATTGTATATAATTAATAAAGCTGTGAGACACCCTCTGTGGTTTTGTATACAAATAGAGCATCTGAGCAACTTCTTAAACAGTTTTTACTAATTAAAACAATTGTGAAACTTCCACAACAGTTCTGTACACTTACAAGACTTCTGTATACAATTAAGAGAGTTGTGAGACTTCCTCAATAGTTTTGTATACAAATAAGACGTCTGTGAAACTTCTTAAATAGTTCTGTACTCTAAGAATACTATTGTATATAATTAATAAAGCTGCGAGACACCCTCTGTTGTTTTGTATACAAATAGAGCATCTGAGATACTTCTAAATAGTTTTTACTCATTAAAACAATTGTGAAACTTCCCCAACAGTTCTGTACACTTACAAGACTTCTGTATATAATTAAGAGAGTTGTGAGACTTCCTCAATAGTTTTATATACAAATAAGACGTCTATGAAACTCCTTGAATAGTTCTGTACTTTAAGAATACTATTGTATATAATTAATAAAGCTGCGAGACACCCTCTGTTGTTTTGTATACAAATAGAGCATCTGAGATACTTCTAAATAGTTTTTACTCATTAAAACAATTGTGAAACTTCCCCAACAGTTCTGTACACTTAAAAGATATCTGTATATAATTAAGAGAGTTGTGAGACTTCCTCAATAGTTTTATATACAAATAAGACGTCTGTGGAACTCCTTGAATAGTTCTGTACTCTAAGAATACTATTGTAAATTTGTGAGACACAATCTGTTGTTCTGTATTCAAAAAGAGCATCTGAGAAACTTCTTAAATAGTTTTTACTTATTACAACATTTGTGAAACTTCCCCAATAGTTCTGTTCACTTACAAGATTTCTGTAAACTATTACAACTTAATTTTATAGAATAAAATATATGTATCATATAAAAATAGTGTTTAAATAGGTATAAACTAACTTTAAAACAACATGAACATTAAATTCAGTAACAAATTCAGTTTCCACCAATCCAGGTAATCACAGTTAAAATGAAACCATCACAAAGTTTATCTAGGACTTAGTGTTCAAAACCCACCTGCTCACTATTAAATATGAATGTAACATAAAGCCGTTTAAAACTTCATTAAATCGCGGATTTCGAAATAATTAACCAAATTAAACTTTTATCGACCGCCAGAACACAGATAATCCATTAAAGTTTTCGGTGTCCCTGCGCAAACTTCATCTAGATCATTATTTAAAACCTCGCAATTTCGCGACAACGAACTTTTTCCCTCGTCCCCATAAAATTTTCAATAATTCCACCATTTACAGTCAAAGCGGCGCGTAAAAACGCGGAAATTCACGCCAGAAAGTACGGGCGCACAAAAACGTATGACTTTTGTGCCCGCTGACGGAATTGGTACGTTTAATTTTACACACGTCACATTTTTCGGTGGGCAATTTTTATAATTTTATTTGGCCGCACGTTCCGCCGCACCGACGGACGGCTCTGATTAAAAGCGTCGCTCAAAAAGTCTCGTCGCACCCAATGTTTAAAACGGCGACGGAAATCCGGCTTAACTCCCGATTGCCGGCCCCCGGAACATATTTGCCCCGACGGCCCGGAGCCGAATTCCGACGCAAACACACACAATTCCCAGGTAAACGTGGCGGGGGGTTGGAGGCCACACATTACACATAAATTAATTAAACCGACGCGGCTGACAAGGCATTACCGGCCCGCCCGCAGATTGAGCCGTCCGCGGAACGCATAATGCTTAATATAAATGCGGAGATAAATCAAAAAGTTAAAAGGGGGAAGCCGCCCAGGACTTAATCTCGCATCGGGCCACGTTAATTACGTTTCGCGATGTGTTAACGTGCAGGTTTACGTGTTCATTTATTCCACTCCTGTTGGACCTTTTAAGATGGTCGAGGGGTGTTTTATGATTATGAAGACCTCCTTTGAAAGTATAAAATTAACTGAGTGAACTGAAGAGAAGTGGTAAAAAATGACAACTGTCTAAATAATCTACGAAAATATTTATTGTGTACATTATATACTAACTACAAACTATTTCACAAATGTCTTATTTGTATACAGAACTACTGGAGAAGCCTTAACCCTTAGTCTTAACCTTTAAAAAAATTGTTATTATTTTCTTAATTTTATACAAAACTAGTGAAGAAGACTTATTAAGTTATTTTAATTATCCACAGAAGAAACCTGAAATTGATTAAAGAAACTGAATTTTCAATACTTATTTAATTCTATGAAATAAATTCTAAAATATTGTTTTTACTATTTGATCCTTCCTTTTTTTTCAATTTATATCTAAAATTTTATTAAATTTTCAAAAAATTGTAGAATTTAGAAGCATTTATTATTTTTTTATGAAAAATTATTTAAAATTTCAATAATGTTTTTAAAGCACCTGAAATTTATTTAAAAATGAGATTTTCAGTCTCCCATTCGTCATTAATTTTTCTACTTCAATCTGAAGTTTCTTTAATTATAAATTCTAAATTTGAAAAAATTATATCAAGAATTTGTTTTTATTTAAATTACAACAAACTTAAAAAATATTTTTACTATTTGATTCTTCATTTTTTTTTTTTAAATTTTTGTCTAAAATTTTATTAAATTGCAGTATTCTTTTCTATTTCAATCTAAAGTTTCTATAATTATAAATTCAAAACATGAAAAAATTAAATTAAGAATTTGTTTTTATTTAAATTACAAGAAATTTTAAAATTTAAAAAAAAAAAATGTTTTACTATTTGATCGTTCATTTTTTTCCAATTTTTGTCGAAAATTTTATTCAATTTTCAAGTTGTAGAGTTTAAAATTTTAAAACTAGAAATATTTATTTTTTTATTATGAAAAATTATTTAAAACGATAATGTTTTTAAGACATCTGAAAAATACTTAAAAATTAGTTTTTCAGTCTTTCATTCGTCATTAATTTTTTTACTTCAGTCTAAAGTCTCTTTAATTATAAATTCTAGATTTGAAAAAAATAAATCAAGAAATTGTCCTTGATTAAATTACAAGAATCGTTAAAATTAAAAAAAAAAAATGTTTTTACTATTTGACCCTTCACTTTTTTCCAATTTTTGTCAAAAATTTTATTCAATTTTCAAAAAGTTGTAGAATTTTGAATTTTAAAACTAGAAATATTTATTTTTTTATTATGAAAAATTATTTAAAACGATAATGTTTTTAAGACACCAGAAAAATACTTAAAAATTAGTTTTTCAGTCTTCCATATGTCTGTCATTAATTTTTTTACTTCAATCTAAAGTCTCTTTAATTATAAATTCTTTGAAAAAAATAAATCAAGAACTTGTTCTTGCTTAAATTACAAGAAACTTTAAAATATAAAAAAAAATGTTTTTACTATTTGATTCATTTTTCCATTTTTTGTATTAAATTATATTAAATCTTCAAAAAATTGTAGAATTTAGAATTTTAAAACTGTAAATATTTATTATTTTATTATGAAAAATTATTTAAAACTTCAATAATATTTTTAAGACACCTGAAAATTATTTAAAAATTAGATTTTGAGTCTTCCATTCATCATTAATTGTTCTATTTCAGTCTAAAGGTTCTTTAATTATAAATTCTAGATTTGAGGAAATTAAATCAATAATTACTTTTTATTTAAATTACAAGAAAATTCAAAATTAAAAAAATATATATTTTATTATTTGTTCCCTCATTTTTTTCCAATTTTTTATTAAAATTTTATTCAATTTTCAAAAAATTTAAGACTAGAAATATTTATTATTTTATTATGAAAAATTATTTAAAACTTCGATAATGATGTTAAGATATCTGGAAATTATTTAAAAATTAGTTTTTCAGTCTTCCATTCGTCATTAATTTTTCTACTTCAGTCTAAAGTCACTTTAATTATAAATACTACCCTTATTCTTACTTAAATTATAAGAAATCTCAAAATTAAAAAAAAATACTATTTATCCTTAATTTTTTTCCAATTTTTGTCTAAAATTTTATTAAATTTTCAAAAAATTGTAGAATTTGGAATTTTAAAACTAAAAACATTTATTATTTTATTATGAAAAATTATTTAAAACTTCAATAATGTTTTTAAATCACCTGAAAATTATTAAAAATTAGATTTTCAGTCTTCTATTCGTCATTAATTTTTCTACTTCAGTCTAAAGTTTCTTTAATTATAAATTCTAGATTTGAGAAAATTAAATTAAGATTTTGTTCATACTTAAATTATAAAAAACTTCAAAATTAAAAAAAAAGTACAATTTAGAATTTTAAAACTAGAAATATTGTTTTTCTTTTCTATTTGATCCTTCATTTTTTCTAATTCTTGTATAAAATTTTATTAAATTTACAAAAAATTGTAGAATTTAAAAAGTTAATTAATTAATAGAACAAATTGTAGTTTTTAGAACATTGAAATAATAGATTTGTACTTATTTAAATATATGGTAAATAATTTTTTCTACTAATATTGTTTTTTATGGTTAAAAATGGTTATTTAAAATATCTGAACTTTAAATAAATATTCTTTTTTAAGGTTTTTATTCTTTTGAATTTCATAATTTTATAGTTTATTTTGATAATAATTAATCACTCCATTCCTTTATGATATAAAAGAAAAGAAAGATATTATCCCAAATAGAAGTGTTTTTATTTTATACTCACGTTTTTGCAGGATCATATTGGGGATACTCCTTCGGATCCCTCATCCTCAAATTCTTCCTAATGTCTTTAGTATTGTTCGCAGTCCTAGTATGTCCCAGTGATCCAGGCAACAACATCGCAATTTCTGCAACAAAAAGATAAGAAAAATTAACAACCAGAAAGGAAACGACCAAAATAACTAGGCGCACTTGGCATGCAGATCCAATAACACTTAAAAACAACTTTATTAACTCAGACACCCGCTCAACTTTTTATTAGCATCGACAATGTAACTCGATCCCGAAGCGACTTCGCACCCCATTACATCCATAATATCACTTCAATTCCCTCCCGAAGCCCGTCACAATAACGAATTTTAAAAATCAATCCCGAACAATAACAAAACGGACAAGACGCATCGCAATAAGTCGCTTCCCGGCCCGCTTAAAATAAAAAAAAAAACCCGATGATCCTCCATTACGTCTTCGCCCTCCACGTCAAACCACCCCCGCCTCGGAAATAACACGAAACACAATGAAGGATCCGGGGGCCGTATAAATTCGGCTGCGAAAGATCCACACGATATCGTCGGCAGTTCAATCGCGAGACGGCGGAAAAGGGGACAAAAGTCGAAACGGACGAAATTGGTATTGTTCGACGTTTTCGGAACGGTTATGTCCATGTGAATGCGACTGTTTAGTTTAGGTCGATTATAAAATGATTTTCCGCCTCTGTTTTCCTGTTTTTTTGAATGTTTTTAGCTGGAAACGTTATGTAAACTAAACAGATGTGCCTTATATATATATATTATAGATTATGTTATCTAAAAAGGGACACCCTGTACATCTTAATAATTTTTTATTACACCTAAAATTCTGGCAAAAACGGCAATAATATGTAAAATAAAGTTTTAATGATATGTGGGTTGCCTACCGTCAACACGTGGTAAGTGCTGCCATCTGTGAGCCACATACGAATAGTATTTGGAAAGAATTTACGGTTTTAATCATTTTTATTCGTCAATTTCCTCCTGTTGTTTCAAAATTACGTCCGACCATCAAACCCCATAAGTAAATAGAGTTGCAAGGGAACATTTCAGGTTGACGGCCGATTTATAAAGCCATCCGAACGCGAACACGGACAAAGGCAAAGATCGGAGAACATGAAATAATCAAGTGGGAAACAAAAAGATGATCGGGAGTGCGGATCACGTCCGGGCGTCCCCGGAATAAAACGGTCGGGTGCGGCGGGGTCCGTTATAAGATAAACACACCAGTCCATTGACTGATTCCGGGACGATTCCCTCAGGTGCACACTTCGCCGTTTTTTATTTCTGCGGGACGGATTTTACGAGGGCCGAGTGTTTTTATCGGATTAAGGGGGTGTTTAGTAATGGTTTAATTGAAACTGGACGGGCTGTAAAATTGGCGGAGGTTTATGGTGCTCCGAAGATATGGTTTTTGGAGGTGGCGATAAAACTCCGGAACGGCTTAATCCAAATAACTGTTTGATGTTATAAAATATATATTTTATGGTACAAATTGATGACGTCAAACGTTTTTTCCTAAGATTACCACTACTTAATATTACGGGGCAATTATTTTTTAATTCCAATTAAAAGTTTAGTACTTTTTTTTTTGATCCATAAAAAAGATATTATCACTAAGAACTCCTGCCTCCATTAATAATTATCCCCTTAACCGTCTTAGGGAGAGTTTCGTGAAAAATTTTAAAAACCAAAGCCCGGACACGGAACCGGAAATGCAGCTTATGGAAATTCGTCGAGTATCAAACTGATGGAATAAAAACACTTCGAAAAAAAGACAATAAAAGTCTGACACTGTCAATATTATCTTTACATATTGCCGGATTAAAAACGTGAATCGATACCATCCCCGCACCCTTTTTTCCTTTTTCAGTGCCGTTTACAATCGGGCAAGTGATTTAATCCAATTAAAGTTGGAGCTGGAGCTAATAATCTGTGCCAGAAGTGCATGTAACCGATAAGATGGGACTCGGAATAGTTGGAAAACTTTGTCAGTAGTCGATGCCAAGATTGGGTCCATCAATTCACCGGGACTTCCCCCCATATCGGTTTCGGTGCACCTTGAGATATATAAGTTTCGGTACGGGTTTTGGTCCGACGTGCGGGACGTCGAAACTCTTTAATCAACGAATGAAACAAAGTAACTGCTAGAATGAGTGGCTCTTCAAAGTTTAAGTAACTTACAACAATTATAAAAATAAATAACATTTGTTATTGGAAGAAATATTTGTTTTATTAGAAAGTAATTAAAACAAGTTGTAGAACTCTTTGTCGGCTATCCAGAACTCTAAATGGAACTCATTTATTTTAATTTTTAAGTTATTTAATGTAGTACTTAATATTCTTCATCTCTGAACATTAATTTCTTAAATAATGAGAGAAGTATTTGTTTTATTAGAAAGCATTAAAATAAGTTTTAGTACTCTTTGTCGTCTATACAGAACCCTAAATGAAACTTATTTATTTAAATTTTTAAGTTATTTAATGTAATACTTAATATTCTTCATCTCTTAACCTTAATTTCTTAGATAATGGGAGCAATATTTGTTTTATTAGAAAGTCATTAAAATAAGTTTTAGAACCCTTTGTCGGCTATTCAGAACTCTAAATGGAACTTATTTATTTAAATTTTTAATTTATTTAATGTAATACTTAATATTCTTCAACTCTGAACCTTAATTTCTTAAATAATGAGAAATATTTGTTTTATTAGAAAGTAATTAAAATAAGTTTTAGAACCTTTTGTTGGCTATCCAGAACTTTAAATGGAAGTCATTTATTTTAATTTTTAAGTTATTTAATGTAATACTTAATATTCTTCATCTCTGAACATTAATTTCTTAAATAATGAGAGAAGTATTTGTTTTATTAGAAAGTAATTAAAATAAGTTTTAGAACCTTTTGTCGGCTATCCAGAACTCTAAATGGAAGTCATTTAATTTAATTTTTAAGTTATTTAATGTATTACTTAATATTCTTCACCTCTGAACCTTAATTTCTTAAATAATGAGAGACGTATTTATTTTATTAGAAAGTAATTAAAATAAGTTTTAGATAAAATTTGTCGGCTATCCAGAACTCTAAATGGAATTCATTTATTTTAATTTTTAAGTTATTTAATGTAATACTTAATATTAACCTTAATTTCTTAAATAATGGGATAAATATTTGTTTTATTAGAAAGTCATTAAAATAAGTTTTAGTACTCTTTGTCGTCTATACAGAACTCTAAAGGGAACTTATTTGTTTAAATGTTTAAGTTATTTAATGTAATACTTAATGTTCTTTATCTCTTAACCTTAATTTCTTAAATAATGAGAGAAGTATTTGTGTTATTAGAAAGTAATTAAAATAAGTTTTAGAACCTTTTGTCGGCTATCCAGAACTCTAAATGGAAATCATTTAATTTAATTTTTAAGTTATTTAATGTATATCTTAATATTCTTCACCTCTGAACCTTAATTTCTTAAATAATGAGAGACGTATTTATTTTATTAGAAAGTAATTAAAATAAGTTTTAGATAAAATTTGTCGGCTATCCAGAACTCTAAATGGAATTCATTTATTTTAATTTTTAAGTTATTTAATGTAATACTTAATATTAACCTTAATTTCTTAAATAATGGGATAAATATTTGTTTTATTAGAAAGTCATTAAAATAAGTTTTAGTACTCTTTGTCGTCTATACAGAACTCTAAAGGGAACTTATTTGTTTAAATTTTTAAGTTATTTAATGTAATACTTAATGTTCTTTATCTCTTAACCTTAATTTCTTAAATAATGAGAGAAGTATTTGTGTTATTAGAAAGTAGTTAAAATAAGTTTTAGAAGAGTTATTTCATATAATACTTAAGATTTTTCAATTCAGAAGATTAATTTTTAAAATAACTGGAGAAGGATTTGTTTTATTAAAAAGTGATTAAAATAAGTTTTAGAATTATTTGCCTTCTATCTACATAGAACTCTAAAAGGATCTCTTTTATGTTTATTTCCTGTAATACTTTGAGGTGTTAAACAACAACCATTTTTTGCCTGTTAAATTTTTATTTTTTGATATAAACACATTTGATTGATTGATATTAAGGAGCTATTTAAAACAATAGCGAAGCAATCCTTTCTTTGTTAATGAGAACTGTAAAAACTTGATGTCTTAACAAGAGACTTAAACAGTCAACCGGTCGTAAATAAACATGCAAAAACCACCATAAGAAAGTGTTAATAACCCGAGAAATGTGCACGAACTAAAAATAAAGCAGCGCCAGTCGGTCTGAGAGCCAGTCTGGCTATTTTTACCGTCGCACATCCGTCCAACGAACCACCGTCAATCGAACAAAAACAATTGCCACATTCGAACGCCGTTCGGCAAACAAGTCGCCGCCGTTTTGTTTCTATACGGCCGCTCCTTAAATCAACACCAATTGTTATTTCAAATTTGTTGCGGACTTCGCGATTAATCGCCTGGCCGTGGACTTTCAAAACCGGGCTCAATTATACGCTTGTTTTGCCTCAATCAAGGAACCCGCCAACGCAAACAAACCCCGACTCGTCGACGTTATTTCCCGGGCGAACAAACACCGGTTAGCACTTCGGACAAGTTGCACCGCTGGTGGTTACTTTGTTACTTTTTTTTATTGGCATCGAAACATCGTGCGACCCTAAGACGGGCTCCACCTAAATATTGAAAGTTGCCGTGAAAGTTACCACAATCCGTATGAATTTAAATTCGGTCTAGATTAAAAAGCCGGTTGGACCCGACGTTTTTGGAAGTCGACAAACTTTACAACCCACTGACACAGCGAAGGGAGTTCCGCTGAAATATGCAGGGGAAGACAAAAGTATGGTGGAACTCCTGCAGAATTCAAGATTTAATTCGGTTCATATCTGAGACACCGTTTTTAACTGTTTGCAATTGTTCTCGTTGTAGATTTAATAAATTAGCATTAGTTAATTGTTAAAACAACAAACAGTCAAACTTCAACAAATTTGGGGAAGCACAACTTTTAATTGTAGAAAAATTAATTAGTTAATTAATTTGAATTAAACATATAAAATAATCGAAAAAATTGTATACAATATTTAACCAAATAAAAAATAAAAAAAAATAGTTTAATAATAAAAAAATAGAATAAATGTAAGAAATAATCAGACTACCAAAGAACAATATAAATAAAATAAAATTTTGTAATTTGTATAAAACTATTAAATAAATTGTAAAAATATTTTAGTAGATTTGGAACATTTTTCAACATTTTACTATAGTAAGTTAATAGAAAAATAGTTTAAACTATTTAAGGAATAGTAAATATTCCTTTGTTTGTCAATAAATAGTATAACTAAAAAAATGGTGATATTTAATAAAAAATTATTGGTAAATTGTAAAATATGTTTATAAAATGAAAATATTAAATAGTAAATTCCGTAGTTTGTTAAAAAATAGTATAAGTAAAACAAATATTGGTGATGTGTATTAAAAAATTATTGAGTAAATTGTAAAAAATTTTAATAAATAAAAAAATGAAATGTCTAAGAAATATATTAATTTTGCTATAGTAAATTTATAGAAATAATGTTCAAACAATAAAAAATAGAAAAAATTCATTAGTTTGTCAAAAAATAGTACAAATAAAACAATAATTGGTGTTATTAAATAAAAAATATTGAGTGATTTGTAAAAAATTACTAAATAGATAAAAAATTAACTGTCTAAGAAATATATTAATTTTATTACTATAAATTACTAGAAATATAATTAAAATAAATATTTAATAAAAAAATATTGAGTAAATTGTAAAAAATGTATAAATAGATAAAAAAATTAACTGTCTAAGAAATATATCATTTTAACTATAGTAAATTAATAGAAAAATAGTTCAAACAATTTAAAAATTAGTAAAAATTCATTAGTTTGTCAAAAAATAGTATAAGTAAAACTAAAATTGGTGATATTTAATAATAAATCATTGAAGAAATTATAAAAAATGTCTAAATAGATAAAAAATTAATTGTTTAAGAAATATATCAATTTTACTATGGTAAATTAATAAAAAAAATAGTTTAAAAAAATCTAAAAAATAGTAAAAATTAATTAGTTCAGAAAATAGAAAAATAAAATAATATAAATTTGTGAAAAACGGTGTAAAAATATGTCACATTTATACTGTAGTAAATTTATAGAAAAATAGTTTAATCAATAAAAAAATTGAAAAAAAAAAAAACAATTAGATGACAAAAATTAAATAAATTCTAAATATGTCTGTATAGATAAAAAAAAAACTATAAAAAATGTTTCAAATTTACCGTATTAAATATATCAATTTTACTATAGTAAATTAATTGAAAAATACTAAAAATTCATTAGTGTGCCAAAAAATAATATAGGTAAAACTAAAATTGGTAATATTTAATAATAAATTATTGAAGAAATTGTAAAAAATGTGTAAATAAATAAAAAATTAACTGTTTAAGAAATACATCAATTTTATTATAGTAAATTACTAGAAAAATAGTTCAAGCAATTTAAAATATAGTAAAAATCCAGTAGTTTGTCAAAAAATAGTATAAGTAAAAAAAAATTAGTGATATTTAATAAAAAATTATTGAGTAAATTGTAAAAAATGACTAAAACAGATAAAAAATCAACTGTCTAAGAAATATATCAATTTTACTATTAATTAAAAAATTAATTAGAAAATAATTAAAATAAATTAAAAATAATAAACAATCACCAACTTATACTTAATTTATACTGTTTTTGACAAACTAATAAATTTTTTACTATTTTTTGAATTCTTGAACTATTTTTCCATTAATTTCCCATATAAAATTTCGTATATTTTATAAACACTTTATTTTTCTCTATTTAGACATTTCTTACAATTTATTGAATAATTTTTAGTTGAAAACCATCAACTTTTACTTAATTTATACCATTTTCGAAACTAATTAATTTTTACTATTTTTTAAATCTTTAAACTATTTTTCCATTAATTTTAATTGGTGATATTTAATAAAAAAAATGTAAAAAATATCTAAATTAACGAATATATCAATTTTACTATAGTAAATTACTAGAAAAATAGTTCAAGCAACTTAAAAAATAGTAAAAATTTATTAGTTTGTCAAAAAATAGTAAAAGTAAATCTAAAATTGGTGATATTTAATAAAAAATTATTGAACAAACTGTAAAAATGTCTAAATATATAAAAAAATAGTTAAAAAAATCTAAAAAATAGTAAAAATTAATTAGTTTATCAGAAATCAAATTTTGTAAAAATTGTATAAAATTATATCAATTTTACTGTAGTAAATTTTGAAAAAAATAGTTGAATGAATATATAGAAAAAAACAATTAATTTAACAAAAAATGGAATAAAAATTTTTGATTTTTTAATATATTATTGTTGAATAAATTGTAAAGTTGTCTATAAAGATAAAAAACTAAAAATAAATAGTTTAAATAATCTAAAAAATAGTAAGTTAATTAGTTTGACAAAAAATTAAAAATTAAATAACTATTGGTGAATTGTAATATAAAATTGGTAAATAAGTAGTAAAAAATGTACATATACTCAAAAAATAAACTACCAAGTTTCCTATAATGGTTCAATAAACTTAATATAGAAATAAAATAAAAATTGGTGATATCTAGGAAAAATAATTATAAAGAATTAAATTAAATTAAATAGTTTAAATAATCTAATGTCAACTTCATTTTAAGAATATGAGTAAATGTAATAAAGTAAACTATTAATCTGTTAATTAACAGTTAAGTAACTTCAGTCTACAATAAGAGTTAAGCAGTCTCATGTAATAAATTAATGCAACATAAGTTGTGATTTTAATTATTTTAAAATAAATAAATTAATATTAATCCTGTAAAAATAACTTCATTTTTGCAATAAATCAGTTAAATATCATCATTTTAAGAACAGATGTTGTAAATTGATCGGTTATAAGTTTTGTGATTTACGACCGCAGTAATAAAAGATAAACATCGGCAGTTAATGATGTATCAAAACTGTCTCGTTTTACAAGACATAAAACGCGATGCCACATAAAAATTAAGCCATCGTAAATCCGGTTGCAGCCCTTAAATAGCCGGATGCAATATCGCGAAGCGGTTAAAAGGAGGATGTAACAAAACCTAACGTTTACCGGTGTACACCCATCGACATCGATATTGCCTCATACTGGAACGGCGGTTTCGAGTGGAAGCGAACAAACACACCCCGTTTAAAGGGTGGAAACACCATCGTCTTATTACTGGTGCTTGTTAGAAATTTGTGTCGTCGCTTTTTGAAGCCGTAACTCGTGCACGTACGTCAATTTGTTGCTTCTTGGCACGAGTAATCATCGGAATATTCAAGAGTTAATCGCATTTAATTAGGATATTGTTATTAAGGTTCCTGAGCGCCTTAACGCCACAATTAATCTTCCATACGAGATTTAATCGAGTTAGATGCTTCGTCAAAATGGGCATTAACAACGTTCCGGTAACCGATATCAATAGTTCCAGTATCTGGTACGCGTCGCATTCGAATCGTATCAAGTTCCAAACGTTTATTGTCAAGATCGGATTAATTATCGAAAGGGTTTAATGGCTCTAAGGTAATCAATCAATGGCACGTTCCCTTAGTCATGTTAATGCGTGTAATCGACAACCATTACGGTTAATGTACGACGTTCCAAACTGTCACAACAGAATTTTTAACACCGTCCAACACACGAATCGATCACAAAATTATTTTTCGCCCATCGAAACGACGGTGCGGATCTATTAAATCCTCCAGATTCGACTAATAATTCCCCCACGACTCCCGGACTTAATACGGACCGTTCCACTTAATGAAAACTTTTCCAATAACGCTCCTCAGATTTTAATGCCGACGATCTACGCCTCCATGAATGCACAAGCAGTTCCCCCGGAGCCTTATTTTTTTATTTTTACTTTTTATTTTTTTGACCACTTCCACACCTCATAATGGCGGAGCGATCCGGTGTTAATTCACCGCGATGATTAAGTGCGGTAATTGGATCTTCGGAAGTTTCGTCCATTATGGATGCACGGGAAACTTTACCTGGGATTTTGTTCGGTATAAATCATTCAGTTTTCAATGCGCTGGTTGGTAGTTTGTTTGTGGTCGGACAATGGTTTGTGAAGTTCGGGAGATGGCAGCACGTTATGTCTTCGGGCAATATGCAACACACACTACGTCGGTGCAGGATGTTAACTTTATAACACGTATTAAATTGAGACATATTGTTAATTAATTAAAATATTAATTGTGCCAACTAGATGTTTTTGCAATTTATTATACAATTAAAAATCTACAATTATTATATTTTTTTATATTTTATGACAAAGGAATAAATTTTTAATATACTTTAAATTATTCATTCATTTTTAATAAAATATGTATATTTTATAAACAGTCAATTTTTTCTTATTTTAACTATTTTTGGCAAACTAATAAATTGTTATTAGTTCTTATTTTTCCATTAATATATTTTCATAAATTTTATATGTTTTATAATCAGTTTATTTTTTCTGTATTAAGATATTTTTTACAATTTTAACTTATTTTAATTTATACTATTTTTGACAAACTATTTTTTAATTAATTTCCAATAGAAAAATTTGTATATTTTATAAACAGTTTATTTTTTCTCCATTTCGATATTTATTCAAGAATTTTATGTTGCACAACTTTTACTTAATTTACACTATTTTTGACAAATTAATAAATTTTTAGTATCTTTTGGACTATTTTCCCATTAATTTTCAATAGAAAATTTTGTATATTTTATTAACAGTTTATGTTTTCTCTATTTAGATATTTTTTAACATTTGTTCAACAATTTTATATTGAAAATCACCAACTTTTATTTAATTTATTAGTATAAATAGCACCTAATAAATTTTTACTATTTTTTTAAATTCTTAAACTATTTTTCCATTAATTTTCCACAGAAAATATAAATTTTTTAAAAAGTTAATTTTTGGTTTATTTAGATATTTTGCTCAATTTATTCAACAATTCTATGTTCAAGAACACCCGCTTTTACTTTATTTATACTATTTTTGACAAACTAAAAAATTTTTACTATTTTTTGAATTCTCGAACTATTTTTTACTTAATTTCCAATAGAACATTTTGTATATTTTATAAACAGTTTATTTTTTTCTCCATTTCGATATTTATTCAAGAATTTTATCATATAAAAATCCCCAATTTTTAATTAATTTACACAATGTTTGACAAACTGGTTTATTGAGATATTTTGCACAATTTATTCCACAATTCTATGTTAAAAATCACAATTTTTTACTTAATTTATACTTTTTTTTTGACAAACTAAACAATTTTTACTATATTTTGAATTCTCGAACAATTTTTTAATTAATTTGCAATAAAAATTTTTGTATATTTTATAAACAGTTTATTTTTTTTTCCATTTCGATATTTATTCAAGAATTTTATGTTGTAAATCACCAACTTTTACTTAATTTACACTATTTTTGACAAAATAATAAATTTTAGTATTTTTGGAATTATTGGACTATTTTCCCATTAATTTTTCCATAAAAAATTTTGCATATTTTATAAACAGTTTATGTTTTATTTAGATATTTTTTAAAATTTGTTCAACAATTTTATGTTGAAAATCACCAACTTTTACTTAATTTATTAGTATAAATGGAAATTAATAAATTTTTACTATTTTTTAAATTCTCAAACTATTTTTTCATTAATTTTCCACAAAAAATTTAAATTTTTTAAAAAGTTAATTTTTACTATTTTTGACAAATATTTTTACTATTTTTTGAATTCTCGAACTATTTTTTAAATAATTTCCAATGGAAAATTTTGTATATTTTATAAACAGTTTATTTTTTCTCTATTAAGAAATTTATTCAACAATTTTATGTTGAAAATCACCAACTTTTACTGAATTTATTAGTATAAAAGGAAACTAATAAATTTTTACTATTTTTCCATTAATTTTCCAAAGAAAATATAAATTTTTTAAAAAGTTTTTAGATATTTTGCACAATTTACTCAAAAATTTTTTGTCAAAATCACCAGCTAATAGCTAAACTAATAAATGTTTAGTATTTTTTGAATTACTGAACTATTTTCCATTAATTTACCATAAAAAATTTTGTATATTCTTAAACAATTTATTTTTTTGTCTATTTTTTATACAATTTATTCAGCAATCACCAAAATTAATATTGTTGAAAAGATAGTACAACGTATACTAATATTTCAACAGTGCTGATGGATTAGGTTAAACTAGGTTTAGATCACTTCCAATTTGACCTAATCTAATTAACCCAAAAATTACGACCCTAACACAACAACAAAATTCAAAATACCCGTTGAAATAACGTGTCCCAACAGAGAGCTAATCGAATTAAACAATCGAACGCGAATTAACAAAACCTATAATTAACAAAACAATGCTGGCGACGCATCCGGATAATCCGGACGTAACCAAAAAAGGACTGCGACGACTTTTACGTTTTTTTCCCGTCCGTCGCATTACATTCGACCCGATAAACCGACAACAAAGGGTCAAAATTAGAAACAAACTCGATTATGCGTCGAAACTGCATCTGCTAATGAATGTTAAACATCGGTGCATAATTGCCGCCGGATGCTGCGGACGAAGGGCACAGCCCGACGGTAATCGCATCACGACAAAGCCGCCGGACGAATTCGATTGAACGTCGAACTTTCGGCCGGACCGTTTCCTCCCCCGGTCCCGGGCCAACCTTGGCGAATTTTTATTTAATTCCCGCGTCTACCTGACTGAGGGCGATAAACTGGGCCGAATTACGGGCTTTCGTGCCCGTTTCGGCGGATGATGAAAACGAAGCGGGGCCGGAGTAATTTATTTCGCGGGGGCCTCGCAGGAAATTATTGCCCTTAATCTCGGCCCGGCCCCGAGTTGAGGGGATGGAACAGGTTGGTCGGTGCGTCACGTGTCCGGCGAACAGGAAATGTTTACAAGGATTTAATTAATTACTTCAGCTTTCGGTGTAAGTGTCGCGATAGATTAAAAAAGGAAAAAAATGTTGCACACAGACACAGAAGTGTGAGCTGCACGTAGGAAGGGAAGTTGTCCTTAATTACTCGCAAACGGGAGCTTATTATTTGCGGGACGTAACTTTAGTTTTCCTCTTTACATAGTAATTAACGGACACTTGTATAATGTATATACATTGAGTGTATTATAATTAATGGTGGCTTCTCTCTGCGAATATTAATGTGCACGGATTATTCATACTTGAGCCATTAGAACGTGTTACAAAGTCGACATTTTGCACGGACGTAGTGTGGGTTGCGTATTGCCTGAAGACAGAAAGTGCTGCCATCACTTCAAGTTTTCAACGCAACGTTGTTGGATCTATCTATAATTTTTTATTTATACCATTTTTTGAAGAACTAATAACTTTTTTTTATATTGTTTATTCCATTAATTTACCACGATAAATTTGAAACTTCTTTTTAAATATTTTCTTTGTCATTTTTTACAATTTATTTAACAATTTTACACTACAAATGGCCAATTTTCATTTAACTTTTTATTTTTCATATTGTTTTTTCCATTAATTTACCACGATAAATTTGAAACTTCTTTTTAAATATTTTCATAGCTATTTTTTACAATGTATTTAACAATTTTGCACTAGAAATGGCCAATTTTCATTTAATTTTATTATTTTTTAGACTGTGTGAACCATTTTTCCATCAACATGTTATAACAAACTTAAGATATCCTTTTAAACATTTTCCTTTTTTGTCTATTTAGGCATTTTTTACAATCTATCAACAATTTTATATTAAAAACTGACAATTTTTATTTTATTTATACTATTTATTCACAAACTAATAAATATTACGTATGTTTTAGAATAATTTATCATAGAAAATTTGATTTTTAAATATTTATTTTCTTGTTTGTTTAAATATATTATTAAAATTTATTCTCAGAATAACCAATTTTTATTTTATTTGTACTTTTTGACAAACTAATAAATTTTTAATATATTCTATATTAATTTGCCATAGTAAATTTATACTATAAATCACCAATATTTATTCTATTTTTTGACATACTAATAAATTATTACTATATTTTAAATTAATTTGACCATAGTAAATTTTTATACTTCTTTTAAAACATTTATTTTCTTGTCTGTTTAAATATTTTTTACATTTATTCATCAATTTTAAAATAGAAATTACTTAATTTTTATTTTATTTATACTATTTTTTTGACAAACTAATAAATTTTTACAATATTTTGGATTAATTTACCATAATAAATTTGATACTTCTTTTAAGACAATTATTTTATTTTCTGTTTAGATATTTTTAACAATTTATTCATCAATTTTATACTAGAAATCACCAATTTTCATTCTAGTTATACTATTTTTTTGACAAACTAATAAACTTTTACAATATTTTAAATTAATTTACAATAATAAATTTGATACTACTTTTGAAACATTTATTTTCTTATCTGTATAAATATTTTTTACAATTTATTCATCAATTTTATAATAGAAATCAACAATTTTTATTTTATTTATACTATTTTTTTTTGACAAACTAATAAATTTTTACGATATTTTAGATTAATTTACCATAATAAATTTCATACTTCTTTTAAAACATTTAATTTCTTTTCTGTTTAGATATTTTTTAAAAATTTATTCATCAATTTTATACTAGAAATCATCAATTTTTATTCTATTTATACTATTTTTTGACAAACTAATAAATTTTTACAATATTTTAGATTAATTTACCATAATAAATTTGATACTACTTTTAAAACATTTATTTTCTTTCCTGTTTAGATATTTTTTAAAAATTTATTCATCAATTTTATACTAGAAATCACCAATTTTTATTTTATTTATACTATTTTTTTTGACAAACTAATAAATGTTTACGATATTTTAGATTAATTTAACATAATAAATTTCATACTTCTTTTAAAATATTTATTTTTTTGTCTGTTTAGATATTTTTTAAAAATTTATTTATCAATTTTATACTAGGAATCACCAATTTTTATTCTATTTATACCATTTTTTGACAAACTAATAAATTTTTACAATATTTTAGGTTAATTTGCCATAATAAATTTGATACTACTTTTAAAACATTTATTTTCTTTTTTTCTTTCCCGTTTTGATATTTTTTACAATTTATTCGTCAATTTTATACTAGAAATCACCAATTTTTATTTTATTTATACAGTTTTTTGCCAAACTAATCAATTTTTACCGTAGTAAATTTGGTACTCCTTTTAAACATTTATTTTCTTATCTGTTTACTTATTTTTTAAATCTATTCATCAATTTTATACTGGAATTTTATTTATATTACTTTCTGATATATTTTCACTATTTTCAAGATTTGGATTTGATTTTTTAACAATTTTAAATTAGAAATCACCAATTTTTGTTTTATTTACTTTTTGACATTCTAATGATTTTTTATTACTGTTTGGATTGTTCGAACCATCTTTTATTAATTTACAACAGTCAATTTTGTATTTCTTTTAAAATATTTACGCTCTTAAACCAAAATCTAAAATATGCAGTTAAAAATGGTCGCATTTATTGATAACAGGCGTCTTCAAATATTCAATAAGCCTAAAAGCATCAAATATTATTGTGCCCGGTTTGTTGCGGCGTCCTTTTTTCGAAAAGGCGGCTAACTTCCTTTCATAAATCTTTGAAAGAATAATTTTTTGATGGCGCATCCCGCATGTCGTTCACCGTCAACATTAAGAAGCCTCCGGCATGAATTATGAACGACCGACCTGCATCAATGTGAGACGCAACGTTTTCTAAATAAAGGCGGTTTTTCTCTTTAACGACCCCCCCAACATCCAGCGGGCCTCGTCCATTTTCAATGCGTCGCCAAACGACGCGGAAAAATTCCACGTCCAAGTGAAAACGTTCGTTAAGCGAGCGAAAAACACCCCCGGGATTGACCATTAGGCCGCCGTCAAAGCGTCTACGTAGGGCAGTCGCTAATGCACGTGCACCGAAGATTAAACATTAACCCGTTACGTGTGAGGGGGCGGCGGCGGCGGCCGCGTGATTTATGCACGTTATCGGCGCCGAACTTTTCGGCACGAAACAACACAGTAACGGCACACCGGATAAATCAATTGCACCCGCGTCGAATATAAACCCGTCCGACGGCTTTTGGTTGAGTTTACATTATCTGCGGTAAATGAGCGTCTTATAAATTTTCGTGCGACGTCCCTGACGCGTCGCGACGTCGACGCCACTTAACGGCCGAAAGTTTGTCGATTTATTCGCACTTTTCCGGGCCGCGACACCCCCTCTGTTACGTGGAGTCGTGTTTATCTTTTTTGTTTGCCGGCTTGTTTTATGCACGTTAACAGACTCGGTTGGGACAATGGTGTGGATAAAAATTATGGACTCGGTACCCACTTATTTTAATCTGGGTTTAAATATTATTTTCGAACGGGTTTATGCATATTTACGATGGTATTATGACTCTTTGGCTTAGAGGTGAAATAAATACACTTGGTTGGTGATTTCTAGTAAAAAATTATTTAACAATTATTGTAAATTGTAAAAAAATGTTTAAATAAACAAGAATTACCAAAATTTATAATAAAAATTGTTTAATAAATTGTAAAAAAAAATCTAAACAGACAATAAAATAAATGTTTAAAAAGAAATATCAAATTTACTACAGTAAATTGATTTAAAATATTTTTAAAAATTATTAGTTTGTTAAAAAAAATGTAAAAATAAAATAAAAATTAATGATTTTTAATATAAAATTGAAGAAGAATAAAAAAAATATCTAATCACATAAGAAAATAAATTTATTAGTCTGTTAAAAAATAGTATAGATAAACTAAAAATTGGTAATTTCTGTATAAAACTGTTGAATAAATTGTACAAAATATATAAATAAAAAAGAAAAGTAAATGTTTAAAAAGAAGTATCAAATTAACTATGATAAATGAACGAAAAAATGGTTTAAACCGTCTAAAAAATAGTAAAAATTTATTAAATTATCAAAAAATAGTGTAAATAAATTAAAAATTGGTGATTTCTATATAAAACTGTTGAATAAGTTGTACAAAATATGTAAATAAAAAATAAAAGTAAATGCTTGAAAAGAAGTACCAAATTAACTATGGTAAATAAATGGAAAAATATTTCAAACAGTCTAAAAAATAGTAAAAATTTATTAATTTATCAAAAAATAGTGAAAATTGTACAAAATATATAAATAAAAAAGAAAAGTAAATGTTTAAAAAGAAGTATCAAATTAACTATGATAAATGAACTAAAAAATGGTTCAAACAGTCTAAAAAATAGTAAAAATTTATTAAATTATCAAAAAATAGTGTAAATAAATTAAAAATTGGTGATTTCTGTATAAAACTGTTGAATAAGTTGTACAAAATATGTAAATAAAAAATAAAAGTAAATGCTTGAAAAGAAGTACCAAATAAACTATGGTAAATAAATGGAAAAATATTTCAAACAGTCTAAAAAATAGTAAAAATTTATTAATTTATCAAAAAATAGTGAAAATTGTACAAAATATATAAATAAAAAAGAAAAGTAAATGTTTAAAAAGAAGTATCAAATTAACTATGATAAATGAACTAAAAAATGGTTCAAACAGTCTAAAAAATAGTAAAAATTTATTAAATTATCAAAGAATAGTCAAAATAAATTAAAAATTGGTGATTAATAAAATTAATTATTAAATTAACTATGGTAAATGAACGAAAATATGGTTCAAACAATTTAAAAATAGTAAAAATATATTAAATTATCACAAAATAGTATAAATAAATTAAAAATTGGTGATTTCTGTATAAAACTGTTGAATAAATTATACAAAATATATAAATAAAAAAGAAAAGTTAATGCTTAAAAAGAAGTACCAAATTAAATATGGTAAATGAATGGCAAAATATTTCAAACAGTCTAAAAAATAGTAAAAATTTATTAAATTATCAAAAAATATTGTAATTAAATTAAAAATTGATGATTTCTAGTATAAAATTGTTGAACAAATTGTAAGATATGTATAAATAAACAACAAAAGTAATTGTTTAAAAAGAAGTACCAAATTAACTATGGTAAATGAATGGAAAAATATTTCAAAGAGTCTAAAAAATACTAAAAATTTATTAAATTATCAAAAAATAGTATAAATAAATTAAAAATTGTTGATTTCTAGTAAAAAACTGTTGAATAAATTGTAAAACATATATAAATAAAAAAGAAAAGTAAATGCTTAAAAAGAAGTAACAAATTAATTATGATAAATATTGAAAAAATGATTTCAACAAACTAAAAAATAGTAAAAATTTACTAAATTATCACAAAATAGTATATATAAATTAAAAATGATTTCTGGTATAAAACTGTTGAATAAATTATTTAAAATATATAAATAAAAAAGAAAAATAAATGTTTAAAGAGAAGTACACCAAATTAACTATAATGAATAAATGAAAAATTGGTTCAAACAATCCAAAAAATAGTACAAATTTATTAAATTATCAAAATA
This sequence comes from Aethina tumida, assembly GCF_024364675.1. Classification (NCBI taxonomy): domain Eukaryota; kingdom Metazoa; phylum Arthropoda; class Insecta; order Coleoptera; family Nitidulidae; genus Aethina; species Aethina tumida. Next base: position 13,914,114 of record NC_065440.1, on the reverse strand, counting down.
TATTGTAATTAAGTTAAAAATTGATGATTTCTAGTATATAATTGTTGAATAAATTGTAAGATGTGTATAAATAAACGACAAAAGTAAATGTTTAAAAAGAAATATCAAATTAACTGTGGTAAATTAATAGAAAAATGATTCAAACAATTTTAAAAAAATTCATTAATTATCAGAAAATAGTATAGATAAAAGAAATATTAATTGCTAGTATAACTTTGTTGAATAAAATGCCTAAATAGATAAAAAGTACTAGCAGTAGTAGTTTACCATAGTAAAGTATTTTTCTATTGTAAACTATTAGAAAAATGGTTTAAACAATTAAAATAAAAATAGTAATAGTAGTTTATTAAAATATAGTAAATAATTTTATAATTGGTGGTTCCTAGTACAAAATTATTAAGTAAATTGTAAAAAATGTCTGAGCAAAATTCTTCAATAAATTGTAATTTAATTAATATCAATTAGTTCTAAGATTGTGGGACAAATTGAGAAATATAAGTTACTCTAAATGTGTTCCTATAAAGTTGGTACCTCTGTCATTGCTTGTGACACCATATTAACTTAACTAGTTCGACAGTTGGCAACATACTCAACTAAAGCTTAAAAATCGACCCACTTCAAGTTCTAGCCGGTTTACATCCCCCAAAATCGATCCGTCCACTTACGCGAAATTGATTCCGACGGCTCCGCAACTTCCGCAAGTTGATTTACGAAATGACGAAGTTATGGTGTGCAAAAGGGACCGCCGTAACAGCTTGTTGCGGTCCCGCGTTACAACACCCTCCGGAGAAACTACCGCGGTCGCCCGTGCATTAATCACCCCCCACGACCATCAATCGTTTCGCAATTTGACCGAATCAAGTACATTTTGCGAATTCGGCATCGATCGCGGAGTAACCGGCGGACCGGCCGGAAATCTCGTCGACCGTCTCCCGCGGGATCCGTCGCCGGTTGAATGGTATCGCGGACGTCCACGTTAAATAAAAAAAATAAAGAAGAGGAAAAAACCGGAGTCATTGTGGCCGAGGATAAAAGGGCCCCGTTTGTCCGCGGGATAAAGGCGGAGGCCGAGAAGTGTTATTGGGGGGACGGCTTTTCCGAGGTGCATTTATATTATTGCCATCGTCTTGATAGTTTTCCCGCCCCCGCGATTCCTGCCGGGCTTCTTCCTGTCTCCTCGTGATAAACGGCTTTTTTATTTCGTGGTGGTGGAAGAAAAAAAGCGGCAGGGACGCCGAAATTCAATTAGCAGATCGGAAACCCCGATTCACATTATCAACAATGGGTCGATCTTGTCAAATTATTAACAAAATGATTAATAAAGTTGCTTTGTTAGACGAGAAAATAAATTAAAAGTTAAAATGACAAGAAAAGTATAGAAAAGAATTTCACTTGTTGAAAACATAAAAAAAGTAAAAAACTGCTTGGTATTGAGAGATTTTTAATAGAACATTGAAATATAGCAGGAAAGAGGTTCAATAAACAGAAGAAACAAATAGAAGAAATGTAATAAAATTTTTATTATAAAATTGTAAAAAAAATAGTAAGAAAGTACTCATCAAGTTTTCTATAAGAAATTAATTTAAACAAATTCAAATAGCAGAAGAAATAATAAAAAATTCATTAGCTGGTTTAAAAAAATTGAGTAAATATGCAAAATAATAAAATATATAAAAATTATACCAAATTTTCAATAGAAAATTAAATGAAAAGGAGTTCAAATAAATAGTAAAAATAGTAGAATTTATATATGTATATATATATATATATATATATATATATATATATATGAAATTTTTTATATAATTTTCTATAAGAAATTTACATAAAAATTCAAATAATAGTTAAAAAAATAGTAAAAAAATAAATAGATAAAATATGTAAAAATTACCTCAATTTTTCTAGGGGAAGTTTTGTTAATTGAAGAGGTTCAAATAGAAATTTATATTAATTGATTAAAAAAAAAATAGTAAAACTTGAGGTTTATACTGAAATATTTTTGGAAAAAATTGAGTTAGTATACAAAAAAATAAAATATATAAAAATTATACCAAATTTTCTATAAGACATTTATTGAAAAGGGGTTCAAATAAATACTAAAAATAGTAGAATTTATAGTTAACGAAAAAATAATAAAAATTTCATAAAATTAGAGAAGAAAATAAATTATATGAGAATTCACTCAATTTTATATAATAAATTTACTTAAAAAAATTGTAATAACAGAAAAAATATAAAAAATATAATTTAGTTGGTTAAAAAAAAAATAGTAAAAATACAAAAATAAAACTTGCTTTATATTAAAAATTTTTTGAAAAACGAATAAACTGAGTAAGTAGACAAAATAATAAAATATATAAAAATTACCCCAATTTTTCTATAGGAAATTAACTGAAGAGGTTCAAAATAAATAGAAAAATAATACAAATTTATATTTTATGAATATATAGTAAAAATCTAATAAAATATGTATTATAAAATTAAAAAAAAAAAAGTAAAAATTCTCTAATTAGAGAAAAAAATAAATGATCAAGTTATCAAATAACAGAGAAAATAATATAAATATCACAGAAAATAAAAAAATAAAAATAAAATATGTATTATAAAATTAAAAAAAATTAATAATAATTAGAGAAGAAAATAAATTATATAAGAATTCATCAAGTCTTCTATAAGAAATATACCTGAAAAATTCAAATAACAGAATAATAAAAAATATCATAGTTATAATAGTTTTTAAGACAATAGTAAAAATCCAAAATATTGAAATTTTATTAAAAAATGAAAGAAAATGAGGAAATATACAAAATAATAAAATATATAAAAGTTATACCAAATTTTCAATGAGAGAATAATTGAAAAGGGCTTCAAATAAATTGTAAAAATAGTGGAATTTATAATTTTGAAAAAATATTAAAAATTTCATAAAATATGTATTATAAAATTAAATAGTAATAAAATAGTAAAAATCTTTTGATTAGGGAAGAAAATAAATACTAAATAACAGAGAAAATATAAAAAATAGGAAAAATGCAAAAAATAAGTAAATAGACAAAATAATAAAGTATGTAAAAATTACCCCAATTTTTTATGGGAAATTAATTAAAATTAAAAAAGATTCAAATAAATAAAAAATAGTAAAAATTCATATTTTATAAAAAAATAGTAAAAATCTAATAAAGTATGTATTATAAAATTAACAAAAATAGTAAAAGTTTTCGAATCATAGAATAAAATAAATTATATAAGAATTCATCAAGTTTTATATAAGAAATATATCTAAAAAATAACAGAAAAAATAGAACAAATATAATTAGTTAGTTTGAAAAAATTGTAAGAATGCAAAGAAAACTTTTAATTTATATAGAATTTTTTTTGAAAAAAAAAAAATGAAAAAACAAAATAATAAAATATATACCAAATTTTAAATGATAAATTAATTGAAAAGGAATTCAAATAAATAAAAATAGTATACTTTTTTAGTTTTTGAAAAAATAGTAATAATCTCATAAAATATATATTATAAAATTACAAAAAAATAATGAAAATTTTGTAATTAGAGAGGAAAATAAATTATATAAGAATACATTGAATTTTCTATAAATTCAAATAACAGTAAAAATGTAAAAAATTGGTTTATATTGAATTTTTTGAAAAATGAAAAGAAGACAAAATAATAATATATGTAAAAATTAAGCCAAAATTTCAATGGGAAATTAATTCAAGAGATTGATGTAAATAGAAATTTACATTTTTTGAAAAATTTGTAAACGTCTAATAACATATGTATTATAAAATTAAAAAAAAAAAAGTAAAAATTGTCTAATAGAGAAGAAGATAAAAGAAATTTGTCTAAAAATTCAAATAACAGAAAAATAATTAAAATATCATTAGATATTTAAAAAAAAAATAGTAAAAATGCAAGGAATACTTGTGGTTTATATTGATTCTTTTAAATTAAAAAAATTGAATAGTTAGACAAAGTAATAAAACATAAAAATTGTACCAAATATTTTAAAAATAGTAAAAACATATAGTTATTGAAAAAGTAGTAAAAATTTTCTAATTAGATAAGAAAATAAATTATATAAATGCTAAGGTTTTCTATATTGAAATTAACTGTAACAAAGTTCAAATAACAATAAAGTTATAACAAATTTTCTATAGGATATTAATTTATTGTATGTATTAAATTAATAGTATAAATATTTATAGATGCAATAATTTAACAGTTTAAAACGTTTTAAATATTTATAATAATAATGTATGCTTTCATACATTTTAATATTTAATAATTCATTCATCAGATAATTTAAATTGGTTATTCAAATAGTCAATTATTTTACTTGTGCTAATACCCATTTTAGTAGTAATATGAAGATAATCTTTACGTATGAAACCTGCAATCATTTAACAAGACTCTGATTAAGATCCGGACATTGTTACTTGTGACAGTTCATTACGTTGATTAACACCATCGCACCGGTTAAATCCTACACGTACCAGATTCGTCGCTCATTTTTATACACCCTTAAAAATCCGGATTAGGAACAACATTTGACAAATCGCATCCGCACCCGGGGACTTGATACAGCGTCCAAATCCCCCCGGGGGCTCCGTGCAAAAACTGTTGTTGCGTCCCGCGAAATCCGTCTGATGGAAACGTCTGTCCCACCCCCGGCACCCGCAGCCTGCTAAGCCCGCGACATTTTTCAGTCGTCGGGGCTTAAGTCCGAAACGGTTTTGCGGGGGATGCAAATCCCCGCATGAAACTATAGAAGAACAATAGACTCGGCGGACGTAAATGTGAACGTGCGATGCGGAAACGGTTGACTTTTAATTTTTTTAACTTTCCGACCCAACCCGTTATTCAGATCCGCTCCAATAAAGACAATAAACCGAAATCAGTACGTCGAAAGTTTCGGCTGGGGTAGATTGGCGCTAAAACTTTTTGGGGGGCGTCCATTAAAATTCCCACACCGAACGGAAAATATTTCCAATTTCGACGCGCGGACCATCTTTTCGTTACGAGTTCCGGAGCGGCGGCTGTTTGACTTGAACAAACGACACATTTTAATTGCGACCGAAACGAAAGTTTTGCCGCGGGGGACGGGGGATGCGACGGGGCTATGTTTTAATTGTGTAGCGAATTATTTTACCTAGCGGGGGATAAGTTTGAAGCATTGTTTTACGGCCGGAACTTTCGCCGATATTAACATTCGGACGGATTATCTAAACGGAATGTTTATGATAATGGTCGTGGATTTAATTGCTGAATTATGATAAGTTTTTGGGATTATAAATTTAATTTTCACAATGGAGATAATAATTTAGAAATTTAATTTCTAAGAAAATCTTAAAAGTAGGAAAATCTCATTTTAAATTAAATACACAATATACGTTTTGTAAAGTGTGTAATTCTACCAGAAAATATATTAAGCATAAAATATACAAAATTTTCTATTCATTCAAAAGCGATTAAAAAATAGGAAAATTATTAAAAATGTATGAGTTTTTTAAGAAATGGTAAAAATTTAATAAGAAGTGGCTGCTTATTATGTAATATACTTGAAAATATATTAAGTATAGAATATACCAAACATTTTACAGTAAATTCATTGAAAAGAGGTTCAAAAGATAGGAAATTATTAAAAATATATGACTTTATTAAGAAATGGTAAAAATTTAATAAGAAGTGGCTGTTTATTATGTAATATACTTGAAAAATATAGTAAAAATTGTGTAATTCTACCAGAAAATATATTAAGCATAAAATATACCAAATTTTCTATAGTAAATTCATTGAAAAGAAGTTCACGAAGTAAGAAAATTATTAAAACTGTATGACTTTATTAAGAAATGGTAAAAGTGTAATAAGGAGTGGCTGCTTATTATGTAATATACTTGAAAAAATATAGTAAAAATTGTGTAATTCTTCCAGAAAATATATTAAGCATAAAATATACAAAATTTTCTGTAGTAAATTCATTGAAAAGAAGTTCAAGAAGTAAAAAAATTATTAAAACTGTATGACTTTATTAAGAAATGGTAAAAATGTAATAAGAAGTGGCTGCTTATTATGTAATATACTTGAAAAAATATAGTAAAAATTGTGTAATTCTACAAGAAAATATATTAAACATAAAATATACAAAATTTTCTGTAGTAAATTCATTGAAAAGAAGTTCAAGAAGTAAGAAAATTATTAAAACTGTATGACTTTATTAAGAAATGGTAAAAATGTAATAAGAAGTGGCTGCTTATTATGTAATATACTTGAAAAAATATAGTAAAAATTGTGTAATTCTACCAGAAAATATATTAAGCATAAAATATACAAAATTTTCTATAGTAAATTCATTGAAAAGAAGTTCAAGAAGTAAGAAAATTATTAAAACTGTATGACTTTATTAAGAAATGGTAAAAATGTAATAAGAAGTGGCTGCTTATTATGTAATATACTTGAAAAAATATAGTAAAAATTGTGTAATTCTACCAGAAAATATATTAAGCATAAAATATACAAAATTTTCTGTAGTAAATTCATTGAAAAGAAGTTCAAGAAGTAAGAAAATTATTAAAACTGTATGACTTTATTAAGAAATGGTAAAAATGTAATAAGAAGTGGCTGCTTATTATGTAATATACTTGAAAAAATATAGTAAAAATTGTGTAATTCTACCAGAAAATATATTAAGCATAAAATATACAAAATTTTCTGTAGTAAATTCATTGAAAAGAAGTTCAAGAAGTAAGAAAATTATTAAAACTGTATGACTTTATTAAGAAATGGTAAAAATGTAATAAGAAGTGGCTGCTTATTATGTAATATACTTGAAAAAATATAGTAAAAATTGTGTAATTCTACCAGAAAATATATTAAACATAAAATATACAAAATTTTCTGTAGTAAATTCATTGAAAAGAAGTTCAAGAAGTAAGAAAATTATTAAAACTGTATGACTTTATTAAGAAATGGTAAAAATGTAATAAGAAGTGGCTGCTTATTATGTAATATACTTGAAAAAATATAGTAAAAATTGTGTAATTCTACCAGAAAATATATTAAGCATAAAATATACAAAATTTTCTATAGTAAATTCATTGAAAAGAAGTTCAAGAAGTAAGAAAATTATTAAAACTGTATGACTTTATTAAGAAATGGTAAAAGTGTAATAAGAAGTGGCTGCTTATTATGTAATATACTTGAAAAAATATAGTAAAAATTGTGTAATTCTACCAGAAAATATATTAAGCATAAAATATACAAAATTTTCTGTAGTAAATTCATTGAAAAGAAGTTCAAGAAGTAAGAAAATTATTAAAACTGTATGACTTTATTAAGAAATGGTAAAAATGTAATAAGAAGTGGCTGCTTATTATGTAATATACTTGAAAAAATATAGTAAAAATTGTGTAATTCTACCAGAAAATATATTAAGCATAAAATATACAAAATTTTCTGTAGTAAATTCATTGAAAAGAAGTTCAAGAAGTAAGAAAATTATTAAAACTGTATGACTTTATTAAGAAATGGTAAAAATGTAATAAGAAGTGGCTGCTTATTATGTAATATACTTGAAAAAATATAGTAAAAATTGTGTAATTCTACCAGAAAATATATTAAACATAAAATATACAAAATTTTCTGTAGTAAATTCATTGAAAAGAAGTTCAAGAAGTAAGAAAATTATTAAAACTGTATGACTTTATTAAGAAATGGTAAAAATGTAATAAGAAGTGGCTGCTTATTATGTAATATACTTGAAAAAATATAGTAAAAATTGTGTAATTCTACCAGAAAATATATTAAGCATAAAATATACAAAATTTTCTGTAGTAAATTCATTGAAAAGAAGTTCAAGAAGTAAGAAAATTATTAAAACTGTATGACTTTATTAAGAAATGGTAAAAATGTAATAAGAAGTGGCTGCTTATTATGTAATATACTTGAAAAAATATAGTAAAAATTGTGTAATTCTACCAGAAAATATATTAAACATAAAATATACAAAATTTTCTGTAGTAAATTCATTGAAAAGAAGTTCAAGAAGTAAGAAAATTATTAAAACTGTATGACTTTATTAAGAAATGGTAAAAGTGTAATAAGAAGTGGCTGCTTATTATGTAATATACTTGAAAAAATATAGTAAAAATTGTGTAATTCTACCAGAAAATATATTAAGCATAAAATATACAAAATTTTCTGTAGTAAATTCATTGAAAAGAAGTTCAAGAAGTAAGAAAATTATTAAAACTGTATGACTTTATTAAGAAATGGTAAAAATGTAATAAGAAGTGGCTGCTTATTATGTAATATACTTGAAAAAATATAGTAAAAATTGTGTAATTCTACCAGAAAATATATTAAACATAAAATATACAAAATTTTCTGTAGTAAATTCATTGAAAAGAAGTTCAAGAAGTAAGAAAATTATTAAAACTGTATGACTTTATTAAGAAATGGTAAAAATGTAATAAGAAGTGGCTGCTTATTATGTAATATACTTGAAAAAATATAGTAAAAATTGTGTAATTCTACCAGAAAATATATTAAGCATAAAATATACAAAATTTTCTGTAGTAAATTCATTGAAAAGAAGTTCAAGAAGTAAGAAAATTATTAAAACTGTATGACTTTATTAAGAAATGGTAAAAATGTAATAAGAAGTGGCTGCTTATTATGTAATATACTTGAAAAAATATAGTAAAAATTGTGTAATTCTACCAGAAAATATATTAAACATAAAATATACAAAATTTTCTGTAGTAAATTCATTGAAAAGAAGTTCAAGAAGTAAGAAAATTATTAAAACTGTATGACTTTATTAAGAAATGGTAAAAGTGTAATAAGAAGTGGCTGCTTATTATGTAATATACTTGAAAAAATATAGTAAAAATTGTGTAATTCTACCAGAAAATATATTAAACATAAAATATACAAAATTTTCTGTAGTAAATTCATTGAAAAGAAGTTCAAGAAGTAAGAAAATTATTAAAACTGTATGACTTTATTAAGAAATGGTAAAAATGTAATAAGAAGTGGCTGCTTATTATGTAATATACTTGAAAAAATATAGTAAAAATTGTGTAATTCTACCAGAAAATATATTAAACATAAAATATACAAAATTTTCTGTAGTAAATTCATTGAAAAGAAGTTCAAGAAGTAAGAAAATTATTAAAACTGTATGACTTTATTAAGAAATGGTAAAAATGTAATAAGAAGTGGTTGCTTATTATGTAATATACTTGAAAAAATATAGTAAAAATTGTGTAATTCTACCAGAAAATATATTAAGCATAAAATATACAAAATTTTCTGTAGTAAATTCATTGAAAAGAAGTTCAAGAAGTAAGAAAATTATTAAAAATGTATGACTTTATTAAGAAATGATAAAAATTTAATAAGAACTGGCTGTTTATTATGTAAAATACTAAAAAAAATATAGTAAAAATTGTGTAATTCTACAAGAAAATATATTAAACATAAAATATACCCAATTTTCTGTAGTAAATTCATTTAAAAATGATTCAAAAATTAGGAAAATTATTAAACATATGACTTTATTGAAAAATTTAATAAGAACTGGTTGCTTATTATGAAAAATATAGTAAAAATTGTCTAATTATACAAGAAAACATATTAAACATAAAATATACCAATATTTCTGTAGTAAATTCATTGAAAAATATTCAAAAAATAGGAAAATTATAAAAATTGTAAAACATTATTAAGAAATGTAATTATTATATAATATACTTGAAAAAATGTAGTACATTTGTCTAATTCTACAAGAAAATATATTAAGCATAAAATATATTTAATTTTCTACAGTAAATTTCTTGAAAAATGGTCAAAAAATTGAAAAAGTCTACATAAAAAAGTGAAAAATAGTAAAAATACGAACTATTTAATAGTTTATATTTCATACATCGTGGTAAATAACGACAGGGACACCGAAATTCAATTAAACGTTCGGAAACTGTACCTATCAACAATACCAACTTCATGTTTTGTTTTCGTTCGTTTTTCAACCATATTTTCAATTAACATTAGTTATAATCAGCACCGGGTTAATTACACGATTCGCAACGGTGAAGCACCCTTTCCCGCTCCGGGTATTTTTAATTTTTTTTCGCAGGAATCACGTCCAATTACGTCCACGTTGCCCGGGCCGGGTCGACCCAAAAAAAAAAAAAGAAAAACGTGAAAAGGGGGGTAAGGGGGGTATAAAACGTTTGCGGAGGGGTAAAATTAAATTTGCATCCGGGATAAGAGCGACGCAACTAAAAACTACTTATGAAACGGCGCCCCGCACTCGTCCGTCCCTCCACGGACGCTTTATCTTTGCGCCGCCACCGGAAAAATTGTCGGCCGGAACGGTATGGAAATTTGCCGGGCTGGGGACGTGGGGGCTATCCTGTTTACACAGGTTTAACGGGACGCGCACTTAATTCCTGCGCTTATTAAACCATTATGGAATTTTCGATTATACGTTATTTTCACCTGTGAATTTCTTTTTTTCTTTTTTTTTTGAGAATTTTCAATTACATTGGTTTACAAAATTACATTTCTTATGTTTTGTTAAAGTATAATACATAAAATAACATAAAATTTGAAGAAATACATAAACCAAAAATTGAAAGTTCATACCAACTTATAAACTGCTGAAAATACATAAAAAAGCATTCGTTTTTAAAATTATATTGAAGATTTTAAGTATTGCAATACACTGAAAACTAATACCAAAGGTTTGAAAGCTTTTAATTATGTTGACCCTTTAATAATTGTTATTTAAAATATATTAAACCTATTAACTGTTGAATATTCAGAAAAAAAGCATTCATTTTTAAAATTATATTAAAGATTTTAAGTATTGCAATAGTTGGAAAACTAACACCAAAGGTTTGAAAGCTTTTAATTATGTTGACCCTTTAATAATTGTTATTTAAAATATATTAAACGTATTATCTGTTGAATATTCAGAAAAAAAGCATTCATTTTTAAAATTATATTAAAGATTTTAACTATTACAATACATGGAAAACTAATACCAAAGGTTTGAAAGTTTTTAATTATGTTGACCCTTTAATAATTGTTATTTAAAATATATTAAACGTATTAACTGTTTAATATTCAGAAAAAGAGCATTCATTTTTAAAATTATATTAAATATTTAAGTATTGCAATACATGGAAAACTAATACCAAAGATTTGAAAGCTTTTAATTATATTGACCTTTTAATAATTGTTATTTAAGATATATTAAACGTATTAACTGTTGAAAATTCAGAAAAAAACATTCTTTTTTAAAATTATATTAAAGATTTTAAGTATTGCAATTCATGAAGAATTAATACCAAAGATTTGAAAGCTTTTAATTATGTTGACCCGTTAATAATTGTTATTTAAAATATATTAAACGTTTAACTGTTGAATATTCAGGAGAAAAGCATTCATTTTTAAAATTATATTAAAGATTCTAAGTATTGCAATACATGGAAAACCAATACCAAAGATTTGAAAGCTTTTAATTATATTGACCTTTTAATAATTGTTATTTAAGATATATTAAACGTATTAACTGTTGAATATTCAGAAAAAAAGCATTCATTTTTAAAATTATATTAAAGATTTTAAGTATTGCAATACATGAAAAACTAATACCAAAGATTTGAAAGCTTTTAATTATGTTGACCCGTTAATAATTGTCATTTAAAATGTATTAAACGTATTAACTGTTGAATATTCAGAAAAAAAGCATTCATTTTTAAAATTATATTAAAGATTTTATGTATTGTAATATATGAAAAACTAATACTAAAGGTTTAAAAGCTTTTAATTATGTTGAAAGTATTAACTGTTGAATATTCAGAAAAAAAACATTCATTTTTAAAATTATATTAAAGATTTTACGTATTACAATACATGGAAAACTAATACCAAAGGTTTGAAAGCTTTTAATTATGTTGACCCTTTAATAATTGTCATTTAAAATGTATTAAACTTATTAACTGTTGAATATTCATAAAAAAAGCATTCATTTTTAAAATTTTATTAAAGATTTTAAGTAATACAATACAAACCTTTCATATTAGCTTTTCATGTATTGTAATACTTAAAATATTTAATATAATTTTAAAAACGAATGCATTTTTCTGTATATTTAATAGTTAATAAGTATGATACGTTTTAAATAACTGTTATTTACAGTTATAACTCATAGAAATATCAAATATTAGTATTGGCTAATATTTTTGAAATAATATTGAAGATAATAACAAATTTTGGAACTGTTAACTGTATGTAAAAATTTAATAATTGTTATTTAAAACCCAAAAAATCTACGTTCCTGCAGCATCGCCGGTCCAAGTAGCTGTCAAGACTCTTTCCATCATTGCGTCGTTGCTAAATTGCAGTTAATGATAGAATTATTGCGATTCGATTTTTTGCCCTCGTCTTCCGAAATCCACGTATAATTAGGCGGCAAAAATGACGCCCACCGAGGCGCAACGATTTATCAAAGTCACGAGGTAATTTACATGAAAATTCGTTCCTCGTCCGGATTCATCATTAAATTCGCCAACCAAACTAACAAAAAAAAAAAAAAACTGCAGGAAAAAAATCGCTTCAATCATAGTAAATCCTAGACGGGTGTTATTTTTCGAGTATCTTGATAAATGAAGGTGGAATCGACGAATGTAATCTTGATGTATCGCGCGGATATGTTTTTAGTGTCCCCGGCTTTTTTATTCTGTTTATTCCGCTGCCGCTTGATTTATTGAGTTATTAATCTCCAACATTTTTTTACCCATGTTCCCCGTTTTTTTTTTTGGGGGGGAAATAATATTTTAACATACACGCTGCACGGGGGAAAAAAACTAAGAACAATGAATTACTTTTGTGATTTATGATGGGCAAACTCTCGTCGTCCGCGATTCCATAACTCAGCGGGGCTAATAACAAATTATATTAAAACCGTTTGGCGGCGTCGAAAGAAAAACGTATCCATCAAATGCGTCACAATTAACATCCCGCATCCATCACGTCGGCTGAAAACTTGAAAAGTGAACCAGACGAATGTGAGATTTATTGGGAAGGATTAGACGAGTTCCGAGTAGATAAATTTTTACATCCCAATTCGTTCCTTGTTGTGAATTAACAGTTAATAATCAATAATAGTTACTAAATTGATCAAACAACGTTAAGAGTTTCAAAATTTGTGTAATTACGATCAAATGTGAATATTAACTATAACAAAATATGCTATTACCATAAGTTTGAAAGCTTTTAATTATGTTAAGCCTTTAATAACTGTTGTTTAAGACATAGTAAACTTATTAACTGTTAAATATACAGAAAAAAACATTTGTTTTATAAATTCTATTAAAGATATTTATTATTACAATACATTTAAAGCTAATACCAGAAGTTTGAAAGCTTTTAATTATGTTGACTCTTTAATATTAGTATTTATAGTATTTAGAGTATTTAAAACATAATAATCTTATCAACTATTAAATATACACAAAAACCAGTACTCGTTTTATAAATTCTATTAAAGATATTAAATTACTATTACAATACATGAAAAACTAATACTTAAAGTTTGAAAGCTTTTAATTTTGTTGACCCTTTAATAACTGTTATTTAAAACATAATAATCTTACTAACTGTTAAATATACACAAAAACAGTACTCGTTTTATAAATTCTATTAAAGATATTAACTATTACAGTACATGAAAAGCTGATACCTAAAGTTTGAAAGCTTTTAATTTTGTTGACCCTTTAATAACTGTTATTTAAAACATAATAATCTTATCAACTGTTAAATATACACAAAAAACAGTACTTGTTTTATAAATTCTATTAAAGATATTAACTATTACAGTACATGAAAAGCTGATACCTAAAGTTTGAAAGCTTTTAATTTTGTTGACCCTTTAATAACTGTTATTTAAAACATAATAATCTTATCAACTGTTAAATATACACAAAAAACAGTACTTGTTCTATAAATTCTATTAAAGATATTAAATTACTATTACAATACATGAAAAACTAATACTTAAAGTTTGAAAGCTTTTAATTTTGTTGACCCTTTAATAACTGTTATTTAAAACATAATAATCTTATCAACTGTTAAATATACACAAAAAACAGTATTCGTTTTATAAATTCTATTAAAGATATGAACTTTTACAGTACATGAAAAGCTAATACCTAAAGTTTGAAAGCTTTTAATTATGGTGACCCTTTAACAACTGTTATTTAAAACATAATAATCTTATCAACTGTTACTATATACACAAAAAATAGCACTCGTTTTATAAATTCTATTAAAGATATTAACTATTACAGTACATGAAAAGCTGATAGCCAAAGTTTGAAAGCTTTTCATTTTGTTGACCCTTTAATAACTGTTATTTAAAATATAATAATCTTATCAACTGTTAAATATACACAAAAAACAGTACTTGTTTTATAAATTCTATTAAAGATATTAACTATTACTGTACATGAAAAGCTGATACCTAAAGTTTGAAAGCTTTTAATTTTGTTGACCCTTTAATAACTGTTATTTAAAACATAATAATCTTATCAACTGTTAAATATACACAAAAAACAGTACTCGTTTTATAAATTCTATTAAAGATATTAAATTACTATTACAATACATGAAAAACTAATACTTAAAGTTTGAAAGCTTTTAATTTTTTTGACCCTTTAATAACTGTTATTTAAAACATAATAATCTTATCAACTGTTAAATATACACAAAAAACAGTCTTCGTTTTATAAATTCTATTAAAGATATTAACTATTACAATACATGAAAAGCTAATACTTTAAGTTTGAAAACTATTAATTATGTTGACCCTTTAATAACTCTTATTTAAAACATAATAATCTTACTAACTGTTAAATATACACAAAAAACAGTACTCGTTTTATAAATTCTATTAAAGATATGAACTATTACAGTACATGAAAAGCTAATACTTAAAGTTTGAAAGCTTTTAATTATGGTGACCCTTTAACAACTGTTATTTAAAACATAATAATCTTATCAACTGTTACAATATACACACAAAATAGCACTCGTTTTATAAATTCTATTAAAGATATTAACTATTACAGTACATGAAAAGCTGATACCCAAAGTTTGAAAGCTTTTCATTTTGTTGACCCTTTAATAACCGTTATTTAAAATATAATAATCTAATCAACTGTTAAATATACATAAAAAACAGCACTCATTTTATAAATTCTATTAAAGATATTAACTATTATCATACATGACAAGCTAATACCAGTTTGAAAGCTTTTAATTATGTTGACCCTTTGATAACTGTTATTTAAAGTATAATAAACTTATTAACTGTTAACTGTAAAGAAAAGAACATGTATAAAATTCTATTAAACATATTATCAAAGATTGTGGTTTCTTAACAATATTAGCTATTTAATAACTGTTATACAAAACCATTAACTTAATCATAGAGAGATTTGGATAGACGAAGACAAAAACTGGGATCGCGATAATTCTACCATTAACTGCAATTTAGCAACGGTGTAATTATCATTAGAGGCTTGACCGTTAATTGGGCCTGCGACGTTGCAGGAATCCAGCTGTTCCTCCCCGGCCTAATCTGCGACGGATTTGTGTCAGATTGCGAACCGAAAGTTCGAACTACATCGCACCCGTCCACCCGAAACCGTCAAAAACTGATCCCGAAACGCGACACATTAAACCGGAATAACAGAAACGGCAGATCAAAGGCCGGATACGGATACGCAACCCTTCACGGCTAATTAGACGGGCCCGAAAAAATAGAAATACGCCCTGGTAACTTTTTCCAGCGGCGGCAGCTTTTCACCGGCACTTTGTCAAGGAGCCGGTAACTCAATTTTCTTTTCCCCTTTCGCGGCTCGTCGCACACCGAAAACGTCGCCGTCTTTTGTCGACGGATCCGTGACGTAATTAATAAACAAAAGGGCCGGGGAAAGGGTTGGATTTTTTCCTTTTTTTGTGTTTTTTTATTCGGTTTTTATCGCCCGCTGCACTGATGCCCAATTAATGTTGGAGACGCGGCGTTCGCGAGTTTACGGCCCCATTTTGTTTCGGCATTATGGACGATTACATTTATAACCCTTATCTCCGGCAGTTTTATTATGACTGGATTCCGCATAAACTGCGAGTGGTTTAATTAAATTTTCACTACCTGAATATGAATATTGTCGATTTTATTCGGGCACGCTAAATTAACGACCTTTTGAAGCTGTTTATTGTGTTCAATCTTATTAAACTTTTGTTAAATGTTGATTTGAAAATACTTTTTATGTACTTTTATATACTAGTTTATGTAATAAGTAAAGGTTAATTAATTCAATCAACTTTTAAAGATTTTTAGTCTGTATATTAACTTTTAGATTTTTATTGTTTCAATTGAACTGAGGTAAAGGTTAAGTTAATATCATTAACTCTTACATTTAAAAATAAATTCAGTATTTTAAGTTTTTCAATTGAATTGGATTATAAAGAATATTAACTCTTATTTTTTAATTATTAATTATAAGTACTTTAACAATTCATAGTAAAATAATTAAATTTAGTTTTAAATAAAAACTTTAAATTAAATATCTTTATTCTTCTAATTTAATTTATTTAGAGATAATCATGTTATTAGAAATATTAACTCTCATATTTTAACTATTATTTAAGTCTAATATTTTATTGTTTCAACTGAAATAAATTGTAGATAACATATATTATATATATATATA
The DNA here is from genome assembly GCF_024364675.1 of Aethina tumida. Taxonomy (NCBI): domain Eukaryota; kingdom Metazoa; phylum Arthropoda; class Insecta; order Coleoptera; family Nitidulidae; genus Aethina; species Aethina tumida. The sequence continues at coordinate 13,897,320 of NC_065440.1, read as the reverse complement.
TATATATATATATTTCAATTAACTCTTAAGATTCATCATTAACTATTATTTATTAAAAAACTTTAGTAAACTAAACAACCTTTATTAAATAATTCTAATAGAAATTCTTAATTTTATATGTAAGTTTAATATTTTATTGTTTCAATTGAATTAAACTGTAGATAATATTTTAAAAATCTGGAATATTAACTCTTATAATTTAATTATTAATTAGAAGTATTTTTACTATTATTAGTTAATTTAACAATTCATAGTTATTAAATTTAGTTTACAATGAAAACTTAATATCTTTGTTCTTCTAATTTAATTGATTTAAAGATAATCATGTTATTAAAAATATTAACTGTCATTTTTTAACTGTTTTTTATATTTTATATATATTTTAACATTTAAAACTTGTTTGTTGAGTGGTAATTATTAAATTTAATCTTCTTATTCAATTAACTCTTAAGATTCTTCATTAACTATTATTTATTAAAACACTTTAGTAAACTAAACAACTTTTATTCAATAATTTTTAGTAGAAATTCTTACCTTCAAATATAAGTCTAATATTTTATTGTTTCAACTGAATTAAACTGTAGATAATATTTTAAAAATCTGGAATATTAACTCTTATAATTTAATTATTAATTAGAAGTATTTTTACTATTATTAGTTAATTTAACAATTCATAGTTATTAAATTTAGTTTAAAATGAAAACGTAATATCATTGTTCTTCTAATTTAATTGATTTAAAAATAATCATGTTATTAGGAATGTTATCTGTCATTTCTTGACTGTTTTTTATAATTTTTTATAAATTTCAACTTTTAAAACTTGTTTGTTGAGTGGTAATTATTAAATTTAATCTTCTTATTCAATTAACTCTTAAGATTCATCATTAACTATTATTTATTAAAAACTTTGTTCAGTAGTAATTATTGAGTGTCTTCTTATTCAATTCAACTATTATTTATTAATAAATTTTAGAAAACTAAAGAAATATTAACTTTCATTTTTTATTAATAATTGTGTGCTTAGTAATAATTATTAAATTTTATTTTCTTATTCGATTATTTAATCAAAATCAAAGTTATCAAGTACCAGTAACACTAGCTTTCATTTCAATTAAGTCTTAAAGTTAATTTATTGTATTTACTTTAATTTAACGAAGTAACCAAGAATGTTATCTTTCAATTTTCTCCAAAAACTTACGGATTGTGCCAGTAACAAATCGAAAACAAGAAACGGGACGGTTCATAATCCTTTAAACCAATTTTCGATGTGCCGGTTCATATATCGAACGAACGATTTTATTAAATATCGCCGACCGATTTCATCGGATTGTTCTGTTTTTATTCGACGAACCCACCGAAAACTAGCGGTTTTTCCGTTGCCAAAACAAAAAACGAAAAACCGACCGGAAAGTTGGCTTGTACTTTTAATGGATTTCACCGGATAAACTTTCGGTCCTTTGTGTTGTATCAATTTTTCCCGTTTTTGTTTTTAATTAAACAAAAAAAAAAATTGACTCTTTGTGTGAAAATTGGATGTTTATTTTGGTAACTAAAATAACTAACTAAACGGGGAGTTCACTTATTAATACGGACCGACGAAGTAAATAACGTCGGCGTGAAAAACGACGAACTCTCCGATTCGGCCGGTCATTAAATCCGGACGTAACAAAAGGGCGTTCGACGCCACCCATCGATCCGGCGTTATCGGAAACATCACACCGCAACACTGAAAAATTTAAACGGCAAATTTCCACGGTTTACAAGACGAGCGTTGCCAGTTTGTTTTACAGTTATGGCGAGGATAAATTGCAATAACTCGACGTGTCTAGTCGGCGGGCCTGTTTGTGCGCGTATCCGGCCCGACAGGGCTGCATTTTTCTTTATTAAGTTTAACGGGCAAAAAAATATAATACGGATAAGTGCAGTGCTCGTCGTTCGCTTCCGAACGGGACGTAATTTTCTAAGGTGTATTTTCGAATATCGACAATCGATAAATAACTGTCCGGATCGGCTTATAATTTGATATATTGGGTTTTTAAATTACATGTTGCCACGTTTTTCATCATTCTTTAGTAAATTTGTATTTATTAAATACAGTTGATTTATAAATTAACGTTTTAACTTAATAAAAATGCTTAAGAATTAATGATATAAGAAATCTAAAGTAAATATATGCCTGATACTTAATTATAAGCAGTAAGATTAATATTAATCTTCAAATAAAAACACCAAATTTAGTTTTAAATGTTAATTTAAGAAGAAATCTAAATTATATAAATACCATTAAATAAATTGGAACTAAAGCCTCAAAATTACATTTTTGATAAATAGTTATAAGAAGTGAGAATTAACATCAGTTTTTTCAAAAATAATCATCTCTAAATCTATTGATTTATAATTTAATAAAAGTTCTTAAGAGTTCATGGAATAAGATGGGTGTCTTTAAATCAATTGAAATAAAAGAATCAAAACACCAAATTTACTTTGAAATGTAAGAATTATTATTTAAAATTATTAAAAAAACATTCTTTAGTTAATTTTATAAAACTGATTAATAAATGAGTGTTAATATAATAAGAAATCTAAGTTATATAAATACCATCAAATAAATTGAAACAAAAAGCCTCAAAATTACATTTTTAATAAATACTTATAAGAAGTGAGAATTAACATCAGTTGTTTAAAACTTAATGAATAATGATCTCTAAATCTATTGATTTATAAACTACAAGAGATAATTTAATAAAAGTTCTTAAGAGTTCATGGAATAAAATGGCTGTCTTTAAATCAATGGAAATAAAAGGATCAAAATACCAAATTTACATTTAAATGTAAGAATTATTATTTAAAATTATTAAAAAAAACGTTATTTAGTTAATTTTATAAAACTGATTAATAAATGTGTGTTAATTTAATAAGAAATCTAAATTATATAAATACCATTAAATAAATTTGAACTAAAAGCCTCAAAAATTACATTTCTGATGAATAGTTATAAAAAGTGAGAATTAACTTCAGTTTTTTTCAAAAATAATGATCCTAAATCTATTGATTTATAATCTACAAGAGATAATTTAATAAAAGTTCTTAAGAGTTCATGGAATAAAATGGCTGTCTTTAAATCAATGGAAATAAAAGAATCAAATAACCAAATTTAATTTTAAATGTAAGAATTATTATTTAAAATTATTAAAAAAACATTCTTTAGTTAATTTTATAAAACTGATTAATAAATGAGTGTTAATATAATAAGAAATCTAAGTTATATAAATACCATCAAATAAATTGAAACAAAAAGCCTCAAAATTACATTTTTAATAAATACTTATAAGAAGTGAGAATTAACATCAGTTGTTTAAAACATAATGAATAATGATCTCTAAATCTATTGATTTATAAACTACAAGAGATAATTTAATAAAAGTTCTTAAGAGTTCATGGAATAAAATGGCTGTCTTTAAATCAATGGAAATAAAAGGATCAAAATACCAAATTTACATTTAAATGTAAGAATTATTATTTAAAATTATTAAAAAAAAACGTTATTTAGTTAATTTTATAAAACTGATTAATAAATGTGTGTTAATTTAATAAGAAATCTAAATTATATAAATACCATTAAATAAATTTGAACTAAAAGCCTCAAAAATTACATTTCTGATAAATAGTTATAAAAAGTGAGAATTAACTTCAGTTTTTTTCAAAAATAATGATCCTAAATCTATTGATTTATAATCTACAAGAGATAATTTAATAAAAGTTCTTAAGAGTTCATGGAATAAAATGGCTGTCTTTAAATCAATGGAAATAAAAGAATCAAATAACCAAATTTAATTTTAAATGTAAGAATTATTATTTAAAATTATTAAAAAAACATTCTTTAGTTAATTTTATAAAACTGATTAATAAATGAGTGTTAATATAATAAGAAATCTAAGTTATATAAATACCATCAAATAAATTGAAACAAAAAGCCTCAAAATTACATTTTTAATAAATACTTATAAGAAGTGAGAATTAACATCAGTTGTTTAAAACATAATGAATAATGATCTCTAAATCTATTGATTTATAAACTACAAGAGATAATTTAATAAAAGTTCTTAAGAGTTCATGGAATAAAATGGCTGTCTTTAAATCAATGGAAATAAAAGGATCAAAATACCAAATTTACATTTAAATGTAAGAATTATTATTTAAAATTATTAAAAAAAACGTTATTTAGTTAATTTTATAAAACTGATTAATAAATGTGTGTTAATTTAATAAGAAATCTAATTTATATAAATACCATTAAATAAATTTGAACTAAAAGCCTCAAAAATTACATTTCTGATAAATAGTTATAAAAAGTGAGAATTAACTTCAGTTTTTTTCAAAAATAATGATCCTAAATCTATTGATTTATAATCTACAAGAGATAATTTAATAAAAGTTCTTAAGAGTTCATGGAATAAAATGGCTGTCTTTAAATCAATGGAAATAAAAGAATCAAATAACCAAATTTAATTTTAAATGTAAGAATTATTATTTAAAATTATTAAAAAAACATTCTTTAGTTAATTTTATAAAACTGATTAATAAATGAGTGTTAATATAATAAGAAATCTAAGTTATATAAATACCATCAAATAAATTGAAACAAAAAGCCTCAAAATTACATTTTTAATAAATACTTATAAGAAGTGAGAATTAACATCAGTTGTTTAAAACATAATGAATAATGATCTCTAAATCTATTGATTTATAAACTACAAGAGATAATTTAATAAAAGTTCTTAAGAGTTCATGGAATAAAATGGCTGTCTTTAAATCAATGGAAATAAAAGGATCAAAATACCAAATTTACATTTAAATGTAAGAATTATTATTTAAAATTATTAAAAAAAACGTTATTTAGTTAATTTTATAAAACTGATTAATAAATGTGTGTTAATTTAATAAGAAATCTAATTTATATAAATACCATTAAATAAATTTGAACTAAAAGCCTCAAAAATTACATTTCTGATAAATAGTTATAAAAAGTGAGAATTAACTTCAGTTTTTTTCAAAAATAATGATCCTAAATCTATTGATTTATAATCTACAAGAGATAATTTAATAAAAGTTCTTAAGAGTTCATGGAATAAAATGGCTGTCTTTAAATCAATGGAAATAAAAGAATCAAATAACCAAATTTAATTTTAAATGTAAGAATTATTATTTAAAATTATTAAAAAAACATTCTTTAGTTAATTTTATAAAACTGATTAATAAATGAGTGTTAATTTAATAAGAAATCTAAATTATATAAATACCATCAAATAAATTGGAACTCAAAGCCTCAAAATTTCATTTCTGATAAATAGAATTATTACTTAAACTTATTAAAAAAACATTATTTAGTCACCTAAACTCCATCAGACTACATTTACGTCAATCATTGTTGCTGTTATTTCTATCTCATTTTCATTTGTAAATTTAGATGTATCAGTCCCCGAGTAACAACTTGATTAAATGAATGTATCAATTTAAAACACACTCGGGTATTCGAAAAGCGTTTCCATTTCATCAACCGTCTCAAATCACAAAAACCCCACAAACGTATGTAGCTCCAGTTGTTGCACCTTTGAACCTTTTGAAACGGGCGTCACAAACAACGTGCCTCAACAATGGCGCAAAATTTATGCGTATATTTCGCGAAACAATTTAAACAGAAACGAAACACGACGAGGACCAACACTGTAACAATTCAATATGTATTTGCATTTTGCACCGTCTTTCGCGCTTCAAAGGGCATATCGCGATTCTATACGTGGTGTATTACTGTCATCATTAAATGTTTCATGGAGTCGAGAGCGATATGGAAAATAAACCTTTTGTTGTACCCCGACTGAAATTTGAATTGCAAAACGGAAACTGTTTGATGTCTGGGTATTGGACTACTAGTGTTTAAGGTGTTTAATTTTGTGTAGGCCACAATGTATTTTACAACAGTCGATGAAAGATTTATCCGGAAAAAGGTTAAGGCAATTATTTGCCAAGGCCTGGTCTTACTCAACTGAGTCTGTGGCAGCAGAAACAAAAACTAAAGGAACTGCAAGAATTACATGCCCAATTTAAATAATGAGAGTAAATATCTTTAATATTTTATATTAAATTCGTTTGTTTTCAATGTCAATATAATTAATATATTTTTGAATAATATCTGACTAACAAGAGTTACATTACCAGATTTTTAAGACATACTGTTGAAAAGATATTTTCAGATATGAAAGGACTAAATTTTATTGACATCTAAATTTTTACTTATATTAAATCCACTTCTTTTTAATGTCAATATAAACATATATAATTCTGAATAACAGCTAACTAATAAGAGCTAATATCCCAGATTTTTAAGACATACTGTTGAAAATATCTGAGAAGGCTAAATTTTGTTGAAATGTAAACTTTTACTGATATTAAATCCACCTTTTTTAATGTCGATATAAAAAAATATATTTCTGAATAACAGCTAATTGATAAGAGTTAATATCCCACATTTTTAAAACATACTGTTGAAACTATCTGAGAAGACTAAATTTTATTGATATGTGAAATTTTACTGATATTAAATCCACTTGTTTTTAATGTCAATATAAAAAAATATATTTCTGAATAACAGCTAATTGGTAAGAGTTAATATCCCAGATTTTTAAGATATATTGTTGAAAATATCTGAGAAAGCTAAATTTTATTGATATGTGAATTTTTACTAATATTAAATTCACTTGTTTTTAATGTCAATATAAAAAAATATATTTCTGAATAACAGCTAATTAATAATAGTTAATATCCCAGATTTTTGAGACATACTGTTGAAAATATCTGAGAAGGCTAAATTTTATTGATATGTGAATTTTTACTGATATTAAATCCACTTGTTTTTAAAGTCAAAACAAAAAATATATTTCTGAATAACAGCTAATTAATAAGAGTTAATATCCCAGATTTTTAAGACATACTGTTGAAAATATCTGAGAAGGCCAAATCTTATTGATATCTGATATTTTACTTATATTAAATTCACTTGTTTTTAATGTCAATATAAAAATATATATTTCTGAATAATAGTTAAATAATAATAGTTAATATCCCAGATTTTCGAGACATACTGTTGAAAATATCTGAGAAGGCTAAATTTTATTGATATCTGAATTTTTACTGATATTAAATCCACTTGTTTTTAATGGCAATATAAAAAAATATATTTATGAATAACAGCTAATTGATAAGAGTTAATATCCCACATTTTTAAAACATACTGTTGAAAATATCTGAGAAGACTAAATTTTATTGATATGTGAATTTTTACTGATATTAAATCCACTTGTTTTTAATGTCAATATAAAAAAATATATTTCTGAATAACAGCTAATTGGTAAAAGTTAATATCCCAGATTTTTAAGATATATTGTTGAAAATATCTGAGAAAGCTAAATTTTATTGATATGTGAATTTTTACTGATATTAAATCCACCTTTTTTAATGTCGAAATAAAAAGATATATTTCTGAATAACAGCTAATTAATAAGATTTAATATCCCAGATTTTTAAGACGTACTGTTGAAAATATCTGAGCAGGCTAAATTTTATTGATATGTGAATTTTTGCTGATATTAAATCCACTTGTTTTTAATGTCAATATAAAAAAATATATTTCTGAATAACAGCTAACTAATAAGAGTTAATATCTCAGATATTTAAGACATATAATTGAACATAGTTTATTGACGTTTTAATTTTTATTAATATTACTTCCACTTATTTTTAATGTCAATATGAAAAAATAAATTTATGAATAACAGTGAAATAACTTTTAATAACTAATTTCGTTATTTTTAGAACAAGAACATATCTCAGGCCTTTTTTAATTTAACTTGTTTCATTGTTGTTCTGTTCCTTAAGAAAAACTGTTGTTCAACAAAAATAAATCATACTGACGCTCACAAAATAAATTTTAATAGACGCCCGACTCCATAATTTTTAATCTGCCCCGATGGCCGGGCAATAAAATAAATTCGGTGGGCGCGAGAACATTGTTTATACGTCATTTCACGCGTACGCGAATGGAAACAAACCCCCCGAAACGGCACGTTATAAATTCTAATAAGGCACCCTCGCGGTTACTTCCAGTGGATTTATCCGTCGACGGTTAGTTTTTACGTGCACCGAAGGGCGTGCGTTCGAAAATATGCGAGTATTTTTTTTTAAGGTATTTTGGTGTGAAAAAATCGCGGCGATAAATCTCCAGTTGGACCCGAATCAAGTGCACTTGTAACAAGGACTTTTATATATGAGCTTCTCTGGTGCTCGAAACATAATCCCCTTCAACATTTTTCATAATAAAAGCACATAATCCGGAGGATCACACTTCCCCGATGCTCCAGTATGGAAAACAATATGTAAATTAGGCATCCAGTTTCTTTATTTTTTTTTTTTTATTATTATTTTGGGATCACTAAAATTGACTAATGCTGAAACAAATTGCCTTAATATTTTTCAAATAAATTAGTCAAACTTGAAATGTTGGTAACTTTTTTATCATTAATTTATAACCCTGTATGTTTCAACCTACAATAAAATAATATTATTAATTAAAAAGATATTTATAATATACAACATTAATATTAAAAAGTTTAGAATATAAATTATCATTATTTAAATACTTAATAATAATTTTCATTTTATTTAGAGTGTAATTAATTTAAATTATATTTCAGAAGCTTTGAAATGCTTTAAAACATTAAAAATGTAATAAAATAAAATATTAAACATTAATTAATCAAAACTTCAGCCTTAACATAAAAAAATATCAAAAAGTTTTGACTGTAAATGTCATTATTTAAAAGACAAATTTTATAATTTCCACTTTAATAAAAATGTAATTAATAACAAAATTTTACAGTTTCAGAGGTTTTAAAATGCTTTAATACATTAAAAATTTAATAAAATAAAATATTAAACATTAATTAAACAAAACTTCAGCCTTAATATAAAAAATATCAAAAAGTTTTGAGTATAAATGCATTATTTAAAAGAATATAATAATTTTTTTTATTGTCACTTTAAGAAAAATGTAATTAATAACAAAATTTTACAGTTTTAGAGGTTTTAAAATGCTTTAAAACATTAAAAATATAACAAGATAAAATATTAAACATTAAATAAGCAAAACTTTAGACATAAAATAAAAAATATCAAAAAGTTTTGAGTGTAAATGTGATTATTTAAAAGAATATACAAATTTTATAATTTTCACTTTAATAAAAATGTAATTAATAACAAAATTTTACAATTTCAGAGGTTTTAAAATGCTTTAAAATATTAAAAATATAATAAAATAAAACATTAAACATTAAATAAGCAAAACTTCAGAAAATTCAAAAAGTTTTGAGTGTAAATGTAATTATTTAAAAGAATATACAAAATTTTATAATTTCTACTTTAATAAAAAAGTAATTAATAACAAAATTTTATAGTTTCAGAGGCTTTAAAATGCTTTAAAAGATTAAAAAGGTAATAAAATAAAATATTAAACATTAATTAAGCAAATCTTCAGCATTGACATAAATAAATATCAAAGAGTTTAGAACATAAATGTCATTATTTAAAAGAAAATTTTATAATTTCCACTTTAATAAAAATGTAATTAATAACAAAATTTTACTGTTTTAAAGGTTTTAAAATGCTTTAAAACATTAAAAATGTAATAAAATAAAACATTAAACATTATTTAAGCAAAATTTCAGCCTTAACATAAATAAATATCAAAAAGTTTTGAGTGTAAATTACATTATTTAAAAGTTAATGAAAATTTTACAGCTTCCATTTTAATAAAAATGTAATTAATAAAAAATTTTTGGAGTTTCAGAGGTTTTAAGATGCTTTAAAACAGTAAGAATGTAATAAAATAAAATAGTAAACATTAATTAAGCAAAACTTTAGCATTAACTTAAATAAATATCAAAAAGTTTTGAGAATATATGTCATTGTTTAAAAGACTATAAAAATTTTATAATTTTCACATTAATAACAAAATTTTACAGTTTCAGAGGTTTTAAAATGCTTTAATACATTAAAAATGTAATAAAATAAAATATTAAACATTAATTAAGCAAAACTTCAACATTAACATAAATAAATATCAAAAAGTTTTAAGAATAAATGTCATTGTTTAAAAGAATATAAAAATTTTATAATTTTCAGTTTAATAAAAATGTAATTAATAACAAAAGTTTACAGTTTCAGAAGTTTTAAAATACTTTATAACATTAAAAATTTAATAAAATAAATTAATTAAGCAAAACTTCAGCCTTAACATAAATAAATATCAAAAAGTTTTGGGAGTAAATGTCATTATTTAAAAGAATATACAAATTTTACAATTTTCACTTTAATAAAAATATAATTAATAACAAAATTTTACTGTTTCAGAGGTTTTAAAATGCTTTAAAACATTAATTAATAACAAAATAAAACATAAAATATTGAAAATTAATTAAGCAAATTGCAGTATTAACATAAATATCAAAAAGCTTAAATATAAATTATAATGATCAAAGAAGTAATTATCAAACCCTGTCTAACAGACATCTATTTTAAAGATAATATCTTTTGTTTATGATTTCAGATTAGCGAAAACACGAATACCATTTCCGAATGGGGTTTTCAAGATTAATGATAAAACTTTCGCAAAATTCCCAGTGATTAACTACCCCTATTAAACAATTTGAACAACACACAAACAGTTTCGCGTACCGATTTATAATAATTTAGGGCCGGGGTTTTATCTGTTCCACGTACCTGCACCACCCCCACAACGCGAACCGCTTTTTGCGCCACGAAAAAACCGACAGCAGTAACTTTTAATACTTCGGAGGAACGGAAAACTTTAATGGATGTAGGTAATTAGTTTAGTGGATGTTTAAACGCACACCCCGACGGTTTTAATCGCCGAATAACGAACATTGAGTGAAAGTGTCCCGTGTTCACGTGGGTAATTAAATTTAGTTCAGGGATTAAGCGGGAATCGATTAGAAACATGTAACCCTTTAAAATTGGAATACTTTTCGACACTCGGGGGTTTAATAAGTTATAATGCGAATTTATTACGCGAGTTCGCATTTTAATTTGACTTCGTCGTGTGGATGGGGCGTGTGGGGGGTGGTTTCGGATCGGTCGGGTTCATCGACGTGTTTATTTCCGGCGCAGGAACCAATTCTGTTTCGCGGTTATTTTTAGCCGGCCATTATCCCCCTTATCTTCCACTATCTCTCCCATGGTGAAACTATTTATTGACGGAATATGGCTCTTTTGCATGAACGCCACCGCCGAATCGAATATGGGGTAAAAAATAAACTTATCTTTAACGGTTGTTTAAATTAACTGCATAATTGGAGGATTCCATTTCGAGTCTCGAAGTCCATACTGCTCAAAAAAATATCTATATTTAACACTTAAAATGACTAAACCCACATAAATTTAGTGCCAATTTTAAAATACATTTAATATCATTATTATTGACAATTTTAATACTGATAAATGCACCATTACGACAATTAGAATTACAAATAATTGATTATGAATATTGTTTTGAAACATTTTAATGGCAGATTAATTAAATAGATAGAATATTCAAAATTGTTTTTATTGCAGTACCATTAAAATATTCTGGAACAATTAAATAATGCCGCATTAAAAGGGTGCCAATGCAAATATTTAAATTCCGTCCGTTTCCAATGTAAAATTTGCTGCTATTCAATTATAATTGAAGTGATTACATTTTAATTCGATAAAATTACCGTGATTTATTCAACGAATACTAAAATCAGGTTGTTTAACAACAAGCTATCCCACCCCCTCGTTACCGCATCCCGGTGTAAATCGATGATGTTCTTCTAAACACATCGTTATTCCTTAAAATTGAGGGGGAGAATAAAATCCGGGAGATTTTTACGATTTTTATTCAGAAATTGTTGCTCCGCAAATAAACTTTAATACAGTGGATTACTGCTTTAAAATTATTTTATTGATTTGTTATTTATTAATTTTTAAAATATTATCAATTATTTATTTTTCATATTTCTTCAAAATAAAAAAAATGTTGTTGAAAGAAACAAAATATAATTTGCATTATTTTTTATTCGTAATACTGTTCAAATTACATAATATAATATTACATAATTACATTAATTACATAATATAATATATATAATAAAATAAAATAAATTAAATTATCATTAATATTTTAAATTTAGAAAAATGAAAATTTCAAAATCAAAAAAAAAAAAATTCTTGTAATTAATTTTGACTATTTTTCAAATAATTAATTCAAATTAGAAAAAAGTAAAATTTATTAATAAAATAATTTTTTTTTCCAATTTTCTTAATATTTATTTATTTATTTATTTTTTATTTTTTTTATGTGAATTCAGAAAAAAAAAATAATATATATATTTTATCATTTTTCAAAAATTTAAATGTAATAATTATTAATAAATTAGTTATCTTTTTATAAATTTATTTATTTATCATTCAAAATTAATTAATTTCTTATAAATTTAAAAAAAAAATAAATATATTTCAAACACAAAAAAAATTCTTGTATTTAATTTAGACTATTTTTCAAAAATTCTAAAAAATTAATAATTATTAAGAAAATAATTATAATTTTTTTTTTAAATTCATTTATTTATTCTTAAATATGTGATTTTTTTAACTTTTCAATAAAAATAAATATTTTTCAAAAATTTTAAAATAATAATTATTAATTATTTTTTATATATTTTTATTTATTTTCTCATTCAAAAATATTTAAGATATTTAATTTTAATAAAAATATTTTTTGGACAGATTTAATATAATAATTTCTTAAAATAAATTTATTTATTTTTTCATTCAAGAATAATTATAACATATTTTATTTTTATATAATAAATAAATAAATATTTTTGAGTATTTTTCAAAAATTTTAATGTAATAATCATTAATAAACTGATTATTTTTTTTATAAATTTATTTATTTTCTCATTCAAAAATATTTAAGACATTTTATTTTTGATAAAAATATTTTTTGGACTGATTTAATATAATAAATATATATAAAATATATTTATTTATTTTTTGATTCAAGAATATTTATAATATATTTTATTTATATATTTATTTTGACTATTTTTTAAAAATTCAAAAAAGTAATAATTATTAACAAAATAATTTTTTAGTTCCTTTATCCATTCAAAAATATGTGTATTTTTTATTTTAAAAAATAAATAAATATTTTTGACTATTTTTCAAAAATTTGAATCTAATAATTATTAATAAACTGATTTATTATTTATTTATTTTCTCATTCAAAAATATTTAAGACATATTTTATTTTTGATAAAAATGCTTTTTAGACAGATTTAATGTAATAATTTCTTAACATAAATTTAGTAATTTTTTCATTCAAGAATATTTTATGATTTTTTTAAAAAATGATTAATGTATTTTAAATTTTTTAAAAAAAAATTCTCAAAATTAAAAAAAAATTATTTAATTTTGATTATTTTTCAAAATATCGAAAAGAGTAATAATTAACAAAATATTTATTTTTTTTTTAATTCATTTATTTATTCATATTTTTTAATTTATATAAAAATATTTTTTGGACAGATTTGATATAATAAATAATTTGTTAAAATAAACATAAATATATAAAGTACATAAATAAATATATAATAAATAAATTATGATTGAAAAAAATTCTTGTGTTTTAACATATTTTTCAAACAATAATTTTATATTTAATTTTGACTATTTTTCAAAATTCAAAAAAAGTAATAAATATTAACAAAATATTTTTTTTTTCAATTGATTTATGAATAAAAATGTGATTTTTTTAACTTAAAAAAAATATTTTTGACTATTTTTCAATTGTTAATTATTTTTTTTTGTAAATTTAAATTAAAAAATATATTTCACCTCCCTCGTTAACGCACCCCATTGTAAATCGACCATGTTTTTCTAAACCCATCTTTAGTCCTTAAAATTGAGGGAGAATAAAACACGGAGGAGGATTTTTACGGCCGTAAAGTCCGCGATAAAGCAGTAACAATTATGTTTATTCTTCAGAAATTGTTGCTGCGGAACATTCCGGACGTCGCAGTCGCAAATAAACTGCAACGGCGGTGCGTTATTGCAGTTATGAGTTTCATAATAAAACGGTCGTATGAATATTTGGGAAATTCAAATTTTAATATCGCCGCGGCAAAAACAAAACGAATCTTTTAGGCGAATGTTTGCGTTTTAATAAATCCGGTGGCCGCCGTAAAGCGTCCATTCACGTTTATTAGGGCCGGTTACGGTGAATGTGAGCGATTTAGTTTTATGAATTTTTGTTTATGAGCTTGAAATTCGATTAGTTACTTGAAATATGGTGGACCTATTCGGTTTCGAACAGGCCAGTCGATTCTGGGTTTGATTTTATGTTTTAATAGAACTGAAATATGTTGCTGCTCCATAAAAAAATTTAGGAAAACAGTTTTTGACGGCTTATGGTAGCAAATCAATTTTTGTTTATTTGACATAAACATAAATTAACTTTTCCAAAACGAGTCATTTATTTCCTAATAAAAATATCTACACATATTATTTTTTATTAATATTTTTATGAGAATATATTGTTTTAAATTACTTTTAAATTTAAAAAGATTATCAATTATTTATTTTATTCCTGACAAAAACATATTTTCACAAAATAAAAAAAAATGTTTGTTGAAAGTAACATTATGATTATAGTTTTTTACATTTTTTATACGTAATACCTCATTTAAAAATATTTATAATATGTTTAAATTAGATATTATAATAATGATTTATTCTATTAAATTTTGAAAATAAAAACATTTTTCAAAATCAACAAAAAAAGTAATTAATTTTAACTATTTTTCAAAAACTCAATTCAAATTAAAATTCTTAATAAATTAATTAATTTCTCCTAATTTTTTTTATATTTATTTATTTATTTATTTATTCATAAATATGTGAATTTTGACAAAAAAAATAAATATTTTTTACTATTTTTCAAAAATTTAAATGTAAAAATTATTAATAAACTAATTATTTCTTTGTAAATTTATTTATGTTTTCGTCAAAAATATAAGATACGTTTTATTTTTATATAAAAATATTTTTTGAACAGATTTAAATATAAATCAAATCTGTTCAAATAATTTCTTAAAATAAAAATAATAAAATAATAATTTCTTAAAATAAACAAAAATAAATATATAATCTAAATAAATAAATATATAATAAATAAAATATGATTTTTTTTATTTTGGAAAAAAGTTGTATTTTAACTTTAATTTTTCAAAAATTAAAAATAAAACAATTAAATTTATTTATAATTATTATTTATAAAGTATATTTCTATAATATCATTTGTTTGTATATATCCAAAAAAATTAAATTATTATTAATTTCTTTTATATTTTGAAAAAAAAAATTCAAATTCAAAAAAAAGAATTCTTGTATTTAATTTTGACTATTTTCAAAAATTCAAAAAAGTTTTATTTATTAACAAAATATTTTTTTTTTAATTTATTTATTAATTCATAAATATGTGATTTTTTTTGTAATAAATATTTTTGATTATTTTTCAAAAATTTGAATGTAATAATTATTAATAAACTAATTTTTTTTATAAATTTATTTATTTTCTCACAGAAAAATATTTAAGATATTTTTTGGACAAATTTGACATAATAAATAATTTCTTAAAATAAACATAAATATATAATCTATATGAATATAATATATAAATATATTAATATAAATAAAAAAATTCTTATATTTTAACTTTTATTTTGACTATAATAATAATTATAAATAATATTTATTTTATTTAAATTTATATATATATATATATATATATATATATATATATAAATTTATATATATATATATATATATATAAATTTATATATATATATATATATATATATATATATATATATATATATATATATATATATAAATTTATTTATTAATTTATAATATTTGTTTGTTTATATCCAAAAAATTAAATGATGATTAATTTCATTTGTATTTTGATATATATATATATATATATATATATATATATATATATTACGAAATCAAAAAATCTTGTATTTAATTTTGACTATTTATCAATAATTTAAAAAAAAGTAATAATTATTAACAACATAATTATTTTTTTTTAATTTATATATTTATCCATAAATATTTGACTTTTGATTTTGAAAAAAAATAAATAAATAAATTTTACCATTTTTCCAAAAATTTGAATGTACCATAATAATTATTAATAAACATTTTTTAACATTTTTTTATTTTTTCATTAAAATATTTTATTTTTGATATTAAATCAGAAAAAAAAAATCTTGTACTTTACCTTTAATTTTAACTATCTTTTAAAAATTAAAAGGTAATAATTATAAATAAAATAATTATTTATATTAATTATTTATAAATGATATTTTTTAAATTTCTCTAGATTTATTTATTATTTTATAACATTATAAAAAATAATATAATATTATTTTATAAGACTTATTTGTTTATACTATAATTAAGTCATGTTTTTTTTTAATTTTGAAAATAAATATTTTTCACATTCAAATTCATTTCAAAAATTCAATAAAGGAATAATTATTAATAAAATAATTATCTAAATTTATTTATATTTATCAATTTATTCAAAAATATGTGATTTTCTTTAATTTAAAAAAAAAAAATAAATGTAATAATTATTGATAAATTAAATATTTTTTATAAATATATTTATTTTTATTTTTTATACTAATAAACTATTTTTTAAGTGTAAAAATATAAAAGTAATAATTATTAATAAAATTCAAAAAATATATAATAATTATATATTTTATTGACAAAGAGAAACATTTTTTTTTAATTAAAAATATTTATGATATTTATTAAATAAATTTTTTATATGAAAGCTGTTGACGCGAAACATAAAATTGATTTGATGATTGACAAAACAATTAGTTGCACATTTTGCACTAATTCATCCCCATTTTATTAACAGCCCTCCATAAAATTGAACAATTAACAAAACCGTTTCGATAATAATCATCGGCCATTCGAAATGGTCGCACAAGCCCGTTAAAATTTCCGATTTCCTTTAGCGAATGTGTTAAATTAAACAAAACCCCGTAACAACGGTCGTTTAATAACATCCCCCTAATTTCACCCCATTTTGAATATCGTGTTTTCAGCTTAGGCCCGGCCGTTTTTACGGCCTCTCTTTATGTTACGGCCGTTTAACTTTAGAACGTTATTCCACGAACGATTTTCCACCCCTAAAATAAAAATAATAAAAATAAAACTACATAATCCAACAACAAAATTATTCGAGGTAAAACGTTCGTGATGTCGGATCGTAAGTTTGCCGAGACGTGAGTTTAGAACGCGGTTCGCGAGAGATTAGATAATCTCCTTTGAAACTGTCTTTAATCATATTAATAAACCCACACGTTCGCCGCATAATTAACGGCTTTGACACTCGCCAAAATTATTTAACTAAAAGCGAGATTTCGTGCTAAAAGATTAAGTCAGAAACAACGTTGTCTGGCTGTTGTCAACGAGACGTAACTTATTGTAACACGTTAAATTCTTTTCAAGTCGTCAACCAGTCGATTCCGGTCATGATTTTTTATTTTGATGGAACTGAAATATCAACAAAATATATAAATAATGACCACAAGTGGTCAGATAAATTTTATTCAGCTGAAAATTATAAAAGTATCAAACTTTATTAATAACTATTTTATTACATTTTAATTAGTTAAATTTGATTGAAACATAGAGTATAAAATTTAATAGTTTGAAAATATTTAATATTATGTTAAATTATTACTAATTTATAACTATACAATTTAACCATCAATTACAATTAAATTAACAGTTTTGACAATTATAAAATGTATACAATATATTTTTAGTTGTATTTTTCAATTTTAATATTTGTTATTCATTTATTAATTTATATAAATTAAATGTGACACAATTATTAATTTGTATATGTAGTATACGTTTTAACTATCAAGCTACTAAAATATACATCAATACCTTCTAATTAATAACTTTGTATTTATTAAAATATTTGGACGTTTAATTTTTCTATATTTTTATTCTTTAGATAATAAATTATATTTATTAACTAATTCTTAATAATTAAATTATTAGTTTTGACAGTTATAAAATATATACAATATAATTTTAGTTATATTTCTCAATTTTAATATTTGTTGTTCATTCATTGACTCATATAAATTAAATGTGACAAAATTATTAATCCGTAATAAATGTTTTAACTATCAATCAACTAAAATATATACATCAATAACTTCTAATTAATAACTTCGTATTCATTAAAATATTTGGACATTGAATTTTTTTATTTTTTAGATAATAAATTATATTTATTAACTAATTCACAATAATTAAATTGTCAGTTTTGACAGTTACACAATATATACAATATAATTTTAGTTATATATTTCAATTTTAATATTTGTTGTTCATTTATTAACTCATATAAATTAAATGTTACTTAATTATTAATTTATATCTATAGAATACGTTTTAACTATCAATCAACTAAAATATATACATCAATAACTTCCAATTAATAATTTTGTATTCATTAAAATATTTTGACATTGAATTTTTTACATTTTTATTCATTATATAAGAAATTAAATTTATTAACTAATTGTTAATAATTAAATTGTCAGTTTTGTCTATTATAAAATATATACAACATAATTTTAGTTATATATTTCAATTTTAACATTTGTTGTTCATTTATTAACTCATATAAATTAAATGTTACTTAATTATTAATTTATATCTATAGAATACGTTTTAACTATCAATCAACTAAAATATATACATCAATAACTTCCAATTAATAATTTTATATTCATTAAAATATTTGGACATTGAATTTTTTACATTTTTATTCATTATATAAGAAATTATATTTATTAACTAATTGTTAATAATTAAATTGTCAGTTTTGTCAGTTATAAAATATATACAATATAATTTTAGTTATATATTTCAATTTTAATATTTGTTGTTCATTTATTAACTCATATAAATTAAATGTTACTTAATTATTAATTTATATCTATAGAATACGTTTTAACTATCAATTAACTAAAATATATACATCAATAACTTCCAATTAATAATTTTATATTCATTAAAATATTTGGACATTGAATTTTTTACATTTTTATTCATTATATAAGAAATTATATTTATTAACTAATTGTTAATAATTAAATTGTCAGTTTTGTCAGTTATAAAATATATACAATATAATTTCAATTATATATTTCAATTTTAATATTTGTTGTTCATTTATTAACTCATATAAATTAAATGTTACTTAATTATTAATTTATATCTATAGAATACGTTTTAACTATCAATCAACTAAAATATATACATCAATAACTTCCAATTAATAATTTTGTATTCATTAAAATATTTGGACATTGAATTTTTTACATTTTTATTCATTATATAAGAAATTATATTTATTAACTAATTGTTAATAATTAAATTGTCAGTTTTGTCAGTTATAAAATATATACAATATAATTTTAGTTATATATTTCAATTTTAATATTTGTTGTTCATTTATTAATTCATATAAATTAAATGTTACATAATTATTAATTTATATCTATAGAATACGTTTTAACTATCAATTAACTAAAATATATACATCAATAACTTTCAATTAATAATTTTATATTCATTAAAATATTTGGACATTGAATTTTTTACATTTTTATTCATTATATAAGAAATTATATTTATTAACTAATTGTTAATAATTAAATTGTCAGTTTTGTCAGTTATAAAATATATACAATATAATTTTAGTTATATATTTCAATTTTAATATTTGTTGTTCATTTATTAATTCATATAAATTAAATGTTACATAATTATTAATTTATATCTATAGAATACGTTTTAACTATCAATTAACTAAAATATATACATCAATAACTTCCAATTAATAATTTTATATTCATTAAAATATTTGGACATTGAATTTTTTACATTTTTATTCATTATATAAGAAATTATATTTATTAACTAATTGTTAATAATTAAATTGTCAGTTTTGTCAGTTATAAAATATATACAATATAATTTTAATTATATATTTCAATTTTAATATTTGTTGTTCATTTATTAACTCATATAAATTAAATGTTACTTAATTATTAATTTATATCTATAGAATACGTTTTAACTATCAATCAACTAAAATATATACATCAATAACTTCCAATTAATAATTTTGTATTCATTAAAATATTTGGACATTGAATTTTTTAAATTTTTATTCATTATATAAGAAATTATATTTATTAACTAATTGTTAATAATTAAATTGTCAGTTTTGTCAGTTATAAAATATATACAATATAATTTTAGTTATATATTTCAATTTTAATATTTGTTGTTCATTTATTAATTCATATAAATTAAATGTTACATAATTATTAATTTATATCTATAGAATACGTTTTAACTATCAATTAACTAAAATATATACATCAATAACTTTCAATTAATAATTTTATATTCATTAAAATATTTGGACATTGAATTTTTTACATTTTTATTCATTATATAAGAAATTATATTTATTAACTAATTGTTAATAATTAAATTGTCAGTTTTGTCAGTTATAAAATATATACAATATAATTTTAGTTATATATTTCAATTTTAATATTTGTTGTTCATTTATTAATTCATATAAATTAAATGTTACATAATTATTAATTTATATCTATAGAATACGTTTTAACTATCAATTAACTAAAATATATACATCAATAACTTCCAATTAATAATTTTATATTCATTAAAATATTTGGACATTGAATTTTTTACATTTTTATTCATTATATAAGAAATTATATTTATTAACTAATTGTTAATAATTAAATTGTCAGTTTTGTCAGTTATAAAATATATACAATATAATTTTAATTATATATTTCAATTTTAATATTTGTTGTTCATTTATTAACTCATATAAATTAAATGTTACTTAATTATTAATTTATATCTATAGAATACGTTTTAACTATCAATCAACTAAAATATATACATCAATAACTTCCAATTAATAATTTTGTACTCATTAAAATATTTGGACATTGAATTTTTTAAATTTTTATTCATTATATAAGAAATTATATTTATTAACTAATTGTTAATAATTAAATTATCAGTTTTGACAGTTATAAAATATATACAATATAATTTTAGTTATATATTTCAATTTTAATATTTGTTGTTCATTTATTAATTCATATAAATTAAATGTTACTTAATTATTAATTTATATCTATAGAATACGTTTTAACTATCAATTAACTAAAATATATACATCAATAACTTCCAATTAATAATTTTATATTCATTAAAATATTTGGACATTGAATTTTTTACATTTTTATTCATTATATAAGAAATTATATTTATTAACTAATTGTTAATAATTAAATTGTCAGTTTTGACAGTTATCAAATATATACAATATAATTTAAGTTATATTTTTCAATTTTAATATTTATTGTTCATTTATTAACTTATATAAATTAAATGTGACACAATTATTAATTTGTATCTATAGTATATATATATATATATATATATATATATATATATATATATATATATTGTATTTTTGTTTATGGATAATAAATTATATGTGTTAACTAACTGTTTATAATTAAAATGTCAGTTTTCTCATTCTTATTCAAATTTTATATTTTGATAAAACTGAAGAATTAGATTAATATCAAAAAAAAAAAATTGCTGACCAGAAGAAGCTGTCCACATGTTAATTAAATATTTTCTGACTCTAATTTGATAAAATTGAAGTATATTACTATATAATTACCAATGAATCAACATACTTTAGTATAATATTCATGGAATAGTTTTGTCAAATTAAAAATCACGACCAGAATTGACCTCAGTCAATGCAGGCTGAAATAGGCTAGTTAAATCTTTTCTTTAGCCGGGTCAAAATCCATTTGAATCGAGGAAATTTGCACGACGCCCCCAAAGCGCCCCGGGTTAATCGAGTTAAGGCGTCTCGCGGAATTGATATGACAGGGGGACGCCTGTGATTCTAAAGCGGGCCGACAAACAATTACGACGGATTAACGTGGGGTTTGTGCGACGGGAAATGGGACGTTCGGTCCTTGTTAGTTGCTCGTTTGTTGGCCGTATTGTCATGGGTTTCGTATGATATTGACAGTTATACAACTGTTGTAACTGCACTTAACGTACCAAACAGACCTACTTCTTGTCGATTGTTCCTGTCGTACGGCTAAGTTATGACATGTGCCGCACGATTGCGACTCAACTCGGCGAAAGCCCCAAATTGCATTTTCCCTTTGCACCGTTCGGTTAAATAAAAAAAAAAAAACGTGGACCACAAAATGAGATCGTGACAAGTGCACGTGTCGGTGCAGAAGGAACACAGCGTTCCACGTCCACGTCTGCACACGAAGCGTCAAAAATTGCAGTTCACCCATCGACCCTCCTCATCGGTACGCCATTGTTTCGCATTTTAAGCAAGGCTCAGGTTAATAGTCCGATAATTTAAATTTCAAATGGCGTCCATTGTATTATCAAACCGAAAACAAAACGGAAAAACTAACCGGCCCTTAATTTAACCGAATCGGAATTGCTAAAAGCCCACGTAGTTTCGGATTCGTAGACTCCTTTAATCCGGACCATGCGTCTTTGTATATCGGGGTCTTAAGGGGATTTGTTTCGACGCTAGTTTGCATTTTGAGGATGCACCGTCGCGACGCCGCACTAAATTCAAATTGGACGCAATCTAAACTGGTGTTTCCATTGTTTTGAATATTTATGGTTTTTTTTGCTTAAGATTTATTACGTCAACAGGTTAAGGAGTTCGGAGTCTATTAGAAATTAATCATTAGCTTAATGTATATAATTTAGTAACTAAATAGTATAAAATTATAAATATATATATTGTATAACTATTAAAACTGACATTTTAATTATATAAAATTTATTACCCAAAAATATTTAATTGATCTCTTTCATATCAAATTGACTAGTTTATTCTAGTCATGACTGATCAATGAGCAATTTTTTTAGACAAGAGTGTAATACTTCAATTATTTCAAAATATATAACTAGAAAAAGAGTGAGAAAAGATATAACTAACCTGTTACATTACAAACTGATCATATTCTTCTAGTCACGATTGTTCCATGAACAATTTTCTTTGACACGTATCTTCTACTTCAATTTTATCAAAATATAAAATTTGAATGAGAATGAGAAAATATTTAATTAACCTGTTTCGATCCAAATTGAACAGTTTATTATGGTCAGGACTGTTCAATCAGCAATTTCTTTAGATAAGAATGTAACACTTCAATTATTTCAAAATATATAATTAGAAAAAGAGAGAAAAGATATAATTGACCTGTTCCATATCAAATTGATCAGCTTCCTTTGATCACGATTGTTACAAGAACAATTTTATTAGACATGAATCTAATACTTCAGTTTTATCAAAATGTAAAACTTGAATAAGAAAGAGAAAATATTTAATTAACCCGTTTCATTCCAAATTGACCAGTTTATTATGGTCATGACTGTTCATTGAGTAATTTCTTTAGATAAGAGTGTAATACTTCAATTATTTCAAAATATGTAAATAGAAAAAGAATGAGAAAAAATATAATTAACTTGTTCCATTTCAAATTGATCAGCTTCTTTTGGTCACGATTGTTTCATGAACAATCTTGTTAGACATGAATCTAATACTTCAGTTTTATCAAAATGTAAAATTTGAATAATAATGAGAATATATTTAATTAACCTGTTTCATTCCAAATTGACCAGTTTATTATGGTCATGACTGTTCATTGAGTAATTTCTTTAGATAAGAGTGTAATACTTCAATTATTTCAAAATATATAAATAGAAAAAGAATGAGAAAAAATATAATTAACTTGTTCCATTTCAAATTGTTCAGCTTCTTTTGGTCACGATTGTTTCATGAACAATTTTGTTAGACATGAATCTAATACTTCAGCTTTATCAAAATGTAAAATTTGAATGAGAATGAGAAAATATTTAATTAACCTGTTTCATTCCAAATTGACCAGTTTATTATGGTCATGACTGTTCATTGAGTAATTTTTTTAGATAAGAGTATAATACTTCAATTATTTCAAAATATATAAATAGAAAAAGAATGAGAAAAGACATAATTGACCTGTTCCATTTGAAATTGAGCAGCTTCTTTCGGTCACGATTGTTCCATGAACAATTTTGTTAGACATGAATCTAATACTTCAGCTTTATCAAAATGTAAAATTTGAATGAGAATGAGAAAATATTTAATTAACCTGGTTCGATCCAAATTGAACAGTTTATTATGGTCGGGACTGTTCAATCAGCAATTTCTTTAGATAAGAATGTAATACTTCAATTATTTCAAAATATATAATTAGAAAAAGAGTGAGAAAAGATATAATTGACCTGTTCCATATCAAATTGATCAGCTTCCTTTGATCACGATTGTTACAAGCACAATTTTGTTAGACATGAATCTAATACTTCAGCTTTATCAAAATGTAAAACTTGAATAAGAAAGAGAAAATATTTAATTAACCTGTTTCATTCCAAATTGACCAGTTTATTATGGTCATGACTGTTCATTGAGTAATTTCTATAGATAAGAGTGTAATACTTCAATTATTTCAAAATATATAAATAGAAAAAGAATGAGAAAAAATATAATTAACTTGTTTCATTTCAAATTGACCAACTTGTTTTGGTCACGATTGTTCCATGAACAATTTTGTTAGACATGAATCTAATACTTCAGCTTTGTCAAAATGTAAAATTTGAATGAGAATGAGAAAATATTTAATTAACCCGTTTCATTCCAAATTGACCAGTTTATTATGGTCATGACTGTTCAATGAGCAATTTCTTTTGACAAGAGTGTAATACTTCAATTATTTCAAAATATGTAAATAGAAAAAGAATAAGAAAAGATATAATTGACCTGTTCCATTTCAAATTGATCAGCTTCTTTTAATCACGGTTGTTTCATGAACAATTTTGATAGACATGAATCTAATACTTCAGCTTTATCAAAATGTAAAATTTGAATGAGAATGAGAAAATATTTAATTAACCTGTTTCATTCCAAATTGACCAGTTTATTATGGTCATGACTGTTCATTGAGTAATTTTTTTAGATAAGAGTATAATACTTCAATTATTTCAAAATATATAAATAGAAAAAGAATGAGAAAAGACATAATTGACCTGTTCCATTTGAAATTGAGCAGCTTCTTTCGGTCACGATTGTTCCATGAACAATTTTGTTAGACATGAATCTAATACTTCAGCTTTATCAAAATGTAAAATTTGAATGAGAATGAGAAAATATTTAATTAACCTGGTTCGATCCAAATTGAACAGTTTATTATGGTCGGGACTGTTCAATCAGCAATTTCTTTAGATAAGAATGTAATACTTCAATTATTTGAAAATATATAATTAGAAAAAGAGTGAGAAAAGATATAATTGACCTGTTCCATATCAAATTGATCAGCTTTCTTTGATCACGATTGTTACAAGCACAATTTTGTTAGACATGAATCTAATACTTCAGCTTTATCAAAATGTAAAACTTGAATAAGAAAGAGAAAATATTTAATTAACCTGTTTCATTCCAAATTGACCAGTTTATTATGGTCATGACTGTTCATTGAGTAATTTCTTTAGATAAGAGTGTAATACTTCAATTATTTCAAAATATATAAATAGAAAAAGAATGAGAAAAAATATAATTAACTTGTTCCATTTCAAATTGATCAACTTGTTTTGGTCAAGATTGTTCCATGAACAATTATGTTAGACATGAATATAATACTTCAGTTTTATCAAAATGTAAAATTTGAATAAGAATGGGAAAATATTTAATTAACCTGTTTCATTCCAAATTGACCAGTTTATTATGGTCATGACTGTTCATTGAGTAATTTCTTTAGATAAGAGTGTAATACTTCAATTATTTCAAAATATATAAATAGAAAAAGAATGAGAAAAAATATAATTAACTTGTTCCATTTCAAATTGATCAACTTGTTTTGGTCAAGATTGTTCCATGAACAATTATGTTAGACATGAATATAATACTTCAGCTTTATCAAAATGTAAAACTTGAATAAGAAAGAGAAAATATTTAATTAACCTGTTTCATTCCAAATTGACCAGTTTATTATGGTCATGACTGTTCATTGAGTAATTTCTTTTGACAAGAGTGTAATACTTCATTTCAAAATATGTAAATAGAAAAAGAATAAGAAAAGATATAATTGACCTGTTCCATTTCAAATTGATCAGCTTCTTTTAATCACGGTTGTTTCATGAACAATTTTGTTAGACATGAATCTAATACTTCAGTTTTATCAAAATGTAAAATTTGAATAAGAATGGGAAAATATTTAATTAACCTGTTTCATTCCAAATTGACCAGTTTATTATGGTCATGACTGTTCATTGAGTAATTTCTTTAGATAAGAGTGTAATACTTCAATTATTTCATAATATATAAATAGAAAAAGAATGAGAAAAAATATAATTAACTTGTTCCATTTCAAATTGATCAACTTGTTTTGGTCACGATTGTTCCATGAACAATTTTGTTAGACATGAATCTAATACTTCAGCTTTGTCAAAATGTAAAATTTGAATGAAAATGAGAAAATATTTAATTAACCCGTTTCATTCCAAATTGACCAGTTTATTATGGTCATAACTGTTCAATGAGCAATTTCTTTTGACAAGAGTGTAATACTTCAATTATTCCAAAATATGTAAATAGAAAAAGAATAAGAAAAGATATAATTGACCTGTTCCATTTCAAATTGATCAGCTTCTTTTAATCACTGTTGTTCCAAGAACAATTTTGTTAGACATGAATATAATACTTCAGTTTTATCAAAATGTAAAATTTGAATAAGAATGGGAAAATATTTAATTAACCTGTTTCATTCCAAATTGACCAGTTTATTATGGTCATGACTGTTCATTGAGTAATTTCTTTGGATAAGAGTGTAATACTTCAATTATTTCAAAATATGTAAATAGAAAAAGAATAAGAAAAGATATAATTGACCTGTTCCATTTCAAATTGATCAGCTTCTTTTAATCACGGTTGTTTCAAGAACAATTTTGTTAGACATGAATCTAATACTTCAGTTTTATCAAAATGTAAAACTTGAATAAGAAAGAGAAAATATTTAATTAACCTGTTTCATTCCAAATTGACCAGTTTATTATGGTCATGACTGTTCATTGAGTAATTTCTTTAGATAAGAGTGTAATACTTCAATTACTTCAAAATATATAAATAGAAAAAGAATGAGAAAAGACATAATTGACCTGTTTCATTTCAAATTAACTTCTTCTGATCACCATTGTGTTATGAGCAATTTTCTTTGATATGAATCTAATACTTCAGTTTTATCAAAACATAAAATTTGAATAAGAATGAGTAAATATTTAATTGGCCTGTTTTATTTCAAATTGGCCTGTTTATTCTGGACATGACTCTTTAATGAGCAATTTCTTTAGACAAGAGTGTAATACTTTTCAATTATGTCAAAATATAAATGTGTGTAATAAAACACAAACAACAATCACACCTAAATTTTAAATTATGATGATGACAATGAAAATATACAAATGCAAATATTAGAATGAATTTCCTGTACAATTTTAGCACAGTCCAACAAAAAACTGACCTGTAATAGGTTGCAGAGCTGCTTAAACATAACACAACTTAAAAACCATCCACCATCACCAAACTAAAAACTTAAACTCACCTTTAATAGCAGGATCAGGATGATGGTGGCAGGTGGACACCTGACAACCCCTCCGCTGCTCCAAACTGGGACAATGTCTGCCCCCGTTCTTCGGCTGCACCTGCACCGACCTGGCTCTGGACATGGTGCCCGGTCCGCAGTCCGCATCGCAGGGCGACCAGGGGCCCCACGGACTCACCTGACAATCCACCACTGAAAAAAAAAACAAATATTAAAAAAATGAACTTGATTAATGGACGAAACTTTCAGCGATTAATCTAACGTTTGACACGGCTCGAGTGGGCAAAAAATCGCCGATGAACAAATGAAAATCCGGGGGCATAAGTGAGTGTGTTGTTTGGAAGTTCCTTCGACGGGAGTTAATCCGAGTTCCACTCGAACGGGGGATCGGTGTTCAGAGTTTAATCTTGTTTCGGGGTCTCGAGAACGCTTTAACGTTTCGGTCACGTGGCGCCGATTACCCAAATCCTCCGGATTTTTTGCCTTACGTCTGGTCCGGGCTTTCTTTCGGTGTTCAGTGGGAAACAAACAGTTTTTTAAAGTACATCAAAGCCTCGTGGCGGTGTAGTTGTGCCCGATTAGAGGGGCATATTAATAATAAATAGAAAGCACCCCCCCGGAGGCATCGGATTGTCTCCCGGCGAGGCGTCCGTAATTTATCACGCTCCGACACGGTTTTGAGTTAACGAGGGGGAAAGGCTTGACAAAACAACGGCGCTAATTATAACATAAACCGAACACCGAACTATTTTCATGTGTATAATTCCATTAAGGGGGTCCGATGTACGGGCGTCGACGCCGCGACGACACTTAGCCGGCTTTTCCAAACAGTATTATGATGTTAATTTGACGACAAAACACCCCAGTTTCGGCTGGAACAAAAACGCC
This sequence comes from Aethina tumida, assembly GCF_024364675.1. Lineage (NCBI taxonomy): Eukaryota > Metazoa > Arthropoda > Insecta > Coleoptera > Nitidulidae > Aethina > Aethina tumida. The sequence continues at coordinate 13,868,407 of NC_065440.1, read as the reverse complement.
GTAACGTACCGCAGGAATTTCTAAAAGACATTCATTGCAACCGACAATCGGAGGCGAAAGCAGACAATTCAATTAAACACGGCCGTAAAAAGCGGGGTTTCTAATTCGTGGCGAACACTCCGATTGAACTGGGGGGGTGGTGGAGGTTGGATCGTAGACGTAGACTCGATATCGCCATTCTCCGCGTTCTTCGCGGTTCATTTCGACCGCTGATCGCCATTTAGATATGTACGTTTCGTTTAATATCAATTACAGGTGGTACGGACCGACGGACGAATCGCTTCCAATATGTTTGCCCGTTTCCGTAAATGCGATTCTGCCGACCAAACGATTTTAAATAAGTTAACGTTATCGGGTAGCTAATTGCGTTTTCCTGCAGTCTGCAGCCGGGCCCAAAAGAAACAAAAGGGAGCTTGAACAATGGACTAGATTTGCTGACGATTGGTTAATGTCTGATAGACACTTCAATTTTCATCAAAGGTCTTTAGGTACACTGAGAAGGTTAAAAGGTAATGGGGCAGCTGTAGAGAACGATGAAACTGTAATTTTCATCAATACTCTCAGACTAAAAACAATGGGTGATTTAATCATGATTGGATAATGTCTAATGGGCAGTTCAATTTTCATTCAAATCTGGATACACTCTCAAGAACGGTTTATTGTTTTAAGCAGGTTAAAGGGTTATAAAGAAACTTAATTTAGAAATATTGAGGCACCGGTGAACCTGTAATTTTTGAAGTTTTATATAATCAATGGAAGATTTACTGACGATTATATAATATTTAATTAAAAAATAGTTTTTATGATAGAATATGCAATATATAGAAACAACAACTAAAATGTAATCTTCTCCAATATTCTTGGTGAACATTGAAACCATTCAATGTAAAATTTGCTGACTACTTTAATATTGATTGATGGACAATTTAATCTCTTCTGATACACTTGCAAGATCTATTTTTAGGCTTCAAATGTAACAAGAAAACTTTATTATAGATCAAAAGTCACTAAATAAATTGTTGTGCTCATCAAAAAGCTCTTGGTGAATCGTAATGGACAGTTAAACTTTCACTGAAGGTTACTGATACACTTTTAAAAACAGTTTTTATTATTTTAAAAGGTTGAAAGGTAATGAAGAATCTTCATTAGAATATAGAAACAACGACAAAACTGTCATTTTCACCAATACTATTGGTGAGGCTGAAACCATTCAATGTAAAATTTGATGACTACTTAAATATTAACTGATGGACAGTTTAAATATCATCAAAGTCTTCTGATATACATGTGAGAACTATTTTTAGACTTTGTATAGATTAAAATGTAATAAGAACACTTTAATATAGATGAAGAGTCAATAAATAAATTGCAGTGCTAATCAAAGCTCTTGGTGACTCGTAATGGACACTTAAACTTTCACTGTAGGTTACTTTTATAAACAGTTTTCATGATTCTAAAAGGTTGAAAGGTAATGAAGAAACTTCATTAGAATATAGAAACAACGACAAAACTGTAATTTTCACCAATACTATTCGTGAGGCTGAAACCATTCAATGTATAATTTGATGACTACTCAAATATTAATTGATGGACAGTTTAATTATCATCAAAGTCTTCTGATACACATGCAACAACTATTTTTAGACTTTGTAGAGATTAAAATATAATAAGAAAACTTTAATATAGATGAAGAGTCAATGAGTAAATTGCAATGCTCATCAAAGCTCTTGGTGAATCGTAATGGACACTTAAATTTTCACTGAAGGTTACTGATGCACTTTTAAAACAATTTTCATGATTCTAAAAGGTTGAAAGGTAATGAAGTAACTTCATTAGAATATAGAAACAAAGACAAAACTGTAATTTTCACCAATACTATTGGTGAGGCTGAAACCACTCAATATAAAATTTGATGACTTCTTAAATATTAATTGATGGACAGTTTAATTATCATCAAAGTCTTCTGATACACATGCAACAACTATTTTTAAACTTTGTAGAGACTAAAATATAATAAGAAAACTTTATTATGGATGAAGAGTCAATGAGTAAATTGCAGTGCTCATCAAAGCTCTTGGTGACTCGTAATGGACACTTAAACTTTCACTGTAGGTTACTGATGCACTTTTATAAACAGTTTTCATGATTCTAAAAGGTTGAAAGGTAATGAAGAAACTTCATTAGAATATAGAAACAACGACAAAACTGTAATTTTCACCAATACTATTGGTGAGGCTGAAACCACTCAATATAAAATTTGATGACTACTCAAATATTAATTGATGGACAGTTTAATTATCATGAAAGTCTTCTGATACACATGCAACAACTATTTATAGACTTTGTAGAGATTAAAATATAATAAGAAAACTTTGTTATAGATGAAGAGTCTAGGAGTAAATTGCAGTGTTCATCCAAGCTCTTGGTGAATAGTAATGGACACTTAAACTTTCACTGTAGGTTACTGATGCACTTTTATAAACAGTTTTCATGATTCTAAAAGGTTGAAAGGTAATGAAGAAACTTCATTAGAATATAGAAACAACGACAAAACTGTAATTTTCACCAATACTATTCGTGAGCCTGAAACCATTCAATGTATAATTTGATGACTACTCAAATATTAATTGATGGACAGTTTAATTATCATCAAAGTCTTCTGATACACATACAACAACTATTTTTAAACTTTGTAGAGACTAAAATATAATAAGAAAACTTTATTATGGATGAAGAGTCAATGAGTAAATTGCAGTGCTCATCAAAGCTCTTGGTGACTCGTAATGGACACTTAAACTTTCACTGTAGGTTACTGATGCACTTTTATAAACAGTTTTCATGATTCTAAAAGGTTGAAAGGTAATGAAGAAACTTCATTAGAATATAGAAACAACGACAAAACTGTAATTTTCACCAATACTATTGGTGAGGCTGAAACCACTCGATATAAAATTTGATGACTACTCAAATATTAATTGATGGACAGTTTAATTATCATCAAAGTCTTCTGATACACATGCAACAACTATTTTTAGACTTTGTAGAGATTAAAATATAATAAGAAAACTTTGTTATAGATGAAGAGTCTATGAGTAAATTGCAGTGTTCATCCAAGCTCTTGGTGAATCGTAATGGACACTTAAATTTTCACTGAAGGTTACTGATACACTTTTAAAAACAGTTTTTATGATTTTAAAAGGTTGTAAGGTAATGAATAAACTTCATTAGAATATAAAAACAACGACGAAACTGTAATTTTCACCAATACTATTGGTGAGGCTGAAACCATTCAATGTGAAATTTGATGACTACTTAAATATTAATTGATGGACAGTTTAATTATCATAAAAGTCTTCTGATACACATGCGAAAACTATTTTTAGGCTTTGTTGAGATTAAAATATGATAAGAAAACTTTATTATAGATGAAGAGTCAATAAATAAATTGTAGTGCTCATCAAAGCCCTTGGTGAATCGCAATGGACACTTAATCTTTCACTGAAGGTTACTGATACACTTTTAAAAACAGTTTTTATGATTTTAAAAGGTTTAAAGGTAATGAAAAAACATCATTAGAATATAGAAACAATGACTGTACTGTGATTTTCACCAATACGGTTGGTGAAACAGAAACCATTCAATGTAAAATTTTTTGACTACTTAAATATTAATTGATTTTCAGTTTAATTATCATCAAAAGTATCTGATGCACTTGCCACAACTTTCCACTCCATTTTAAGCAATAAATTATAATGTTCATCAAAGCTCTTGGTACTGATCTGTCAACTCAGTACTTTGACAATAAGAAGAAGAAGATCAGCAACTCATGTCACTCATCAATCATGTAACAATGTCGTTGTAATTCACCTAAGACGCAAAATTTCTTGTGATAATGCCAGAGAGGTGCCTGCTAGATGATTACTACGACTCAATTGGTGGACAAACAGACGGATATCAGTACATAGTCGGAACACTTGGAGGCTTGATTTTGGGGCTCAGCTTCCTGAAATGTGGTCCGGCTATTTTTGCGGTCATCACCATCATCGTTGCCGCCTTGTACACAGCGTGTAAATACAAGTAAGTGTTAAAACTTTGTCGTGGTCTTGGTCTTTGGAGTTGTGCCTTCATTGTTGCTTGTTCTGGTCCGAACTATTGTTTGATGATTTTAGTCGTAATACCATAACAACAAAATGTGTTATATGTCAAGATGTGTTCAAGAGAAATTTTCAGTCGATAATTTGATACCCGTAGATGAAGTATAATGTCAAAATTCCCTTTTCATTAACATCATCTTCATGGACTGTCCCTCAGACCATTCGGTTGTGAAGAAGAAGCCGGAAGAAACTACCTTAGAAAAATGGTTGCGTCGCTTTAAGCGACATTCGCTTACCAAGCAGTTCTTGTTCGGCACCTCAGCCGGTTTCCTAACAGGCCTAATAGGCTTAAACAGCAGCAAAAACGCATTGATAGTCATGATCGGCTCATCTATTTTCATTTATTGGGCCAACGAAAACGGGTACGGAGGTGATTTAACCTCGTTGTTAATTTTAAGTGTTGTCTTTTGCAGATGCATCAAGATCGAAAATCCTCAGGTGAACAGAAGACTGGTGGAGATGTCGGAGAAGTTTCAGCGCAGCTTCCCGTTATGGATTGAGAGCACGAAGAGATTGTTCATGACCAACACGAACGTCACCATCGGATTTTGTGGCGGTTTTGTGTTGTCATTGATTCTGACCTAAAGCAAGAATACACATAATATTCCATTACCTGTCCGTGTTTCATTTCAACCCATGAATAATTAACAGGTTATTGATGTGCCGCCTTAATCACTTCCTCACGTTTCTAATTCCGAACAATCTAAATTTAAATTCAATGCCACTCTAATCTAATATGCGCAACGGAAAAAAGTTTATTCACCCATCCATTATGCGCCCAAAAATCTCAGCCATAAAGTTCGTACGATAATAAAACAAAAATCCCAAATTCCTATCGCGTCCGTGTTTAACTCAACAATGTCGGACACCCTCACTCTCCCCCACGAAAATCGAATGAAAAGTTTTTTCCTTTTGCGGCGTACGGGCATCTGAATGCCGACGCCTTTTTCCCACCTCAAATTGACTGGCAGGACTCGCAGGACCATCCGATCCCTCGCCGGACCTTCGAACGAACCGAGTGGGAAATTTATTTATCGATTGTCCGACCGTGCTTAGGATAAGAGCCCTGTTATTACCCGAATTCGAAAGGCCGCCCTAAGAGGCCAATTTTTATTCCAACACTTCTTACACCGTGCTAAAACGGACGAGGACATCATCAAAATTAATATTGCCCCAGGTTAATTAATGCCCCCCGGGTGCAGCCGCAAAACAGGAATTCAGTTAGTCTCGAAAACATGATCGAATTAAATTGCCCGGCCCGTTTGGTCGGACTCTTTCCGAAACGTAAATAGACCGAGTTGAACGTACTTGTAAATACTGGTGTGTGTGTACACGGTCTGGCATGTTTCCAGCGGGGGGTTTTGCGCTTCCCGGCCGGGAACAAGACCGACTGTTTCATTAGACAAATGCACACCGCTTTAATCTATTCAAGAGCCCCGCTAATAGCCTTACCGAATGGAGTGGTCTTAATTTCAAGATGGATTGCACGATTCGGCTTCTTTATTGCGTGCCGGGCTGCAACGTTCGGACTTTTGTAGCCGGGCGAAATTCGAATTATGCTACATGTATAGCGTACACGAGGCCACGGAACGGTCGCTAGTGTCTTAATTTATTAAGACGCTCCCTTTGATGTTAACGTGGGCTTCTATCTTTGCAGTTTTCACCGTTTTGGTTTCTATTTAATAAAAGTAATTTATGGCTGCTTTCCTGACATCGTCAGCGTCTCAATGTTGGTATTGAAGCTAATCGATTACATCTTCAGGTTCCTTCCTTTTCTCTTCAGTTCTTCCACTTTGTTTCTATCTACTACAACTACGTAAACAATGTTTGTAACTTCCTTAAAGAGAATTTATATGCCTTCGTCACGACAAGATCATTAATAATTCTTCTGCCAATAAGTTTAACTAAAACAGGAGCTCCTCCACATTTCGATAGTCTTCTATTCTAACAAGTATCAGGTTCCGGAATGCTTAATCTTTGTCCTCGTCCAGAGTATTACAAAAAGCAGGAAATTTATATAGAACTAAGTCCACTAAGACTTTTATGTTTTATGTACGTGATCCTTCTCCTTTACTCTATACTATATTTTCTCCATCTTATTTAAATTTACAACATAAATAAAAGTGATTTGTGACTCTTTATTAAGAAAATTTGTGACTTCAATAACTTAATGTTGGTTTTAAAGTTAATCAATTACATCTTCAGGTTCCTTCCTTCTCTATTCAGTTCTTCCACTTTGTTTCCATCTACTACAACTACTTAAACAATGTATGTAACTTCCTTAAAGAGAATTTATATGTCTTCGTCTCGACAAAATCATTAATAATAATTCTTTTCCCAATATCTTTAACTAACACAAGAGCTCCTCCACATTTTGATAGTCCTCCATTCCAACAAGTATCAGCTTCTGGAATAATTAATTTTTGTCCTCGTCCGGAGTATCACAAAAAGCAGGAAATTTATATAGGACTAAGTCCACTAAGACTTTTAATGTTTGATGTACGTGATCCTCCCCCTTTACCCTACACAATATTTTCTCCATCTTATTTAAATTTACAAACATAAATAAAAGTGATTTGTGATTCTTTATTAAGAAAATATGTGACTTCTATAACTTAATGTTGGTATTAAAGTGAATCAATTATATCTTCAGGTTCCTTCCTTCCCTCTTCAGTTCTTCCACTTTGTTTCTATCTACTACAACTACTTAAACAATGTTTGTAACTTCCTTAAAGAGAATTTATATGTCTTCGTCTCGACAAAATTATTAATAATAATTCTTTTCCCAATATCTTTAACTAACACATGAGCTCCTCCACATTTTGATAGTCCTCCATTCCAACAAGTATCAGCTTCTGGAATAATTAATTTTTGTCCTCGTCCGGAGTATCACAAAAAGCAGGAAATTTATATAGGACTAAGTCCACTAAGACTTTTAATGTTTGATGTACGTGATCCTGCCCCTTTACCCTACACAATATTTTTTCCATCTTATTTAAATTTACAAACATAAATAAAAGTGATTTGTGACTCTTTATTAAGAAAATATGTTACTTCAATAACTTTATGTTGGTATTAAAGTTAATCAATTATATCTTCAGGTTCCTTCCTTCCCTCTTCAGTTCTTCCACTTTGTTTCTATCTACTACAACTACTTAAACAATGTTTGTAACTTCCTTAAAGAGAATTTATATGTCTTCGTCTCGACAAGATCATTAATAATTCTTCTGCCAATAACTTTAACTAAAACAGGAGCTCCTCCACATTTTGATAGTCCTTCATTCTAAAAAGTATCAGCTTCCGGAATACTTAATCTTTGTCCTCGTCCAGAGTATTACAAAAAGCAGGAAATTTATATAGAACTAAGTCCACTAAGGCTTTTAATGTTTAAAGTACGTGATCCTCCTCCTTCACCCTATACAATATTTGCTCCATCTTATTTAAATTTACTAACATAAATAAAAGTGATTTGTGACCCTTTATTAAAAAAATATGTTACTTCAATAACTTTATGTTGGTATTAAAGTTAATCAATTACATCTTCAGGTTCCTTCCTTCCCTCTTCAGTTCTTCCACTTCGTTTCTATCTACTACAACTACTTAAACAATGTTTATAAGTTTCTTAAAGAGAATTTATATGTCTTCGTCTCGACAACATCATTAATAATTCTTCTGCCAATAACTTTAACTGAAACAGGAGCTCCTCCACATTTTGATAGTCCCCCATTTCAACAAGTATCAGGTTCCGGAATGTTTAATCTTCGTCCCCGTCCATAGTAAAACAAAAGGCGGCAAATTTACATAGAGCTAAACTCCCCAAGAATTTTAATATAAAAGTGCTCAGTAACTCAAAGAAGGCGCAACTGACAATACATAAAGCCGTGTTAAAGAACTTAACAAGATTTATTCCGTCCTTAACGACGTAATTCTGAGTAAGTGTTCCCGAGCCGGCGACGTATAATCAAATTTTAAAAGCGTTTAATTCTACGCCATTTAGCTAATTCCGACCGTTTAAATTAAGAAATTTCAGCTACGGGGAAGTCCTTAAATATCCCCGGCGCCGCCGATCGGACCAATTTCTCATGGAATTGCCCTCCATAAACCAAATTAATTGCCGGTCGTGACTAAAATTAAAAAAAAAAAAAAAATAGTAAGTAAACGTCGTTTCAATTATTGTTTTATTAAACAAATAGTAAAGGTTCCCGTTATGCAGTGAAGGGTCAAAGGCATTTATTTGAATGGGTTGATTCTTATTGTTAGGCGAATATATGCATATTTTTACATTTTTATACGTTATAAATAGATAAGACTAGAAAAAACTCCTAGACGTGCACTTTTGGATTTCAGTGAGTTCTGGTGCGGGTCAAGATATGCCAGTGCGTTTCTGAACAATTTACAGTGTTTGTTAATCAATCAAGATGGCACCTCAAGATCAAGAGTCGGCGAAAATTGAGTTGGAATTCGGCAGGTTCCTTTCCCATCCTCCATCAGGCGAAGAAATCGTCATCTCTGGTATAACTTTAACCTTCTGCCTCAACTTCTCTACAACGTCACCTTTCAGGTTTATCTGGCGTCTACCCAAACTCATCAGATGTGGCTGAATTCTCCAAGAACTTGTACGAGAAAATCGATATGGTCGATGATGATCACAGGAGATGGCCACCATTCATGCAAGAAGTGCCTCAACGTGCCGGCAAACTTTGGGAGCTGGGTAAACTGGATGCTGGCTTCTTCGGGATGCTCTACAATCAGGTTCAATCATCGGAACCATCAGGACGTATCTTCCTAGAGAAGACGGTAGAAGCACTCTTTGATGCTGGCATCAACCCATCGGAAATCGAGGGCACCAAAACTGGAGTGTACGTGGGAACCTGCACCACCGACTCCGAGAAGAAGCTACTCCAGACGGACTACCCCAATTCACTCCCCATCATTGGGTAACTTAACAAAACAACAACCTTAAGGTGTAACGACCATATTTTCATTGCAGGAGCATGAAATCAGCCATCATCAACCGCATCAGCAACTTCCTGAGGATAGACGGAGTATCCCTGAACATCGACACAGCCTGCAGTAGCTCCCTGTTTGCTCTAGAAAACGCGTTCAGGGACTTACGAATGGGCAAATGCGACACCGCCATCGTGGCAGGTCTGCAACTTTGCCTCCACCCCTTGGTCACCCTCCAGTTCGCCCGATTGGGGGTGTTGGGAATAGACGGCAAGTGCAAGTGCTTCGACGAGTCGGAAAACGGCTACGTCCGTTCCGAGGCCATCATCACCCTCATCCTGCAGAAGCAAAAGGATGCTAGGAGGTCGTACTGTACTTTGGTCCACGCCAAGACCAACGATGACGGTTACAAGGATCAGGGTATAACGTTCCCCAGCAGGAACATGCAGACCAAGTTGCTGCAGGAGTTCTACGCTGAGTGTGGGATTGATCCTACAACTCTGGCTTACGTGGAGGCTCATGGTACCGGTACGCCTGTCGGTGATCCCGAGGAGTGTGCAGCCATTGACAAGATTTTTGCTGGCAACAGGAAGTCACCACTTCTAATCGGGTCTGTTAAATCCAACATTGGGCACACCGAGGCTTCTTCTGGCCTTTGCAGTGTCACCAAGGTAAGACATGACTTACACATCTCAAACACAATTTGACCACAACTTTTCTAGTGCATAATCGCCTTCGAAAACAACTTGATTCCACCCAATATACACTTCAAAAATCCCAGGAAGGACATTAAAGGTTTGATGGAAGGAAGACTTTCAGTCGTAACTGAGCCAACGCCCTTCAAAAGTGATAACGGACTTATAGCTATTAATTGCTTCGGCTTTGGAGGTGCCAACTGTCACACCTTGCTCAAACAAAACCCTAAGGAGAAGAAACCTACAAGTGATGACATACCCCGACTTGTATGCGTCAGTGCTAGAACAAGAGAAGGAATTGACAAACTTCTTGACAGTGTCGTAGAAAATCGTTTCGACAAAGAACACATTGGACTCTTACACAAAATTTTCAAGGGTGTTGTCAGAAATCATGTATATAGAGGTTACTTGGTCTGCTCAGAAACTGATGAACTAGAACGTTCAATTACATCTTTATCCCAACAACAACATTCTTTAGGCTTAGTCTTTGCCAATATTGAAGATCAATGGAAAAAGGTGGGCAAGGATTTGTTGGTACTTCCCAAATTCGCCGAAACTATCTCCACAATTAACGAGATTCTCAGGTCCCAAAACCTGTCCATCTACGATTATCCCGAAACAAGACAAGACTTGATACAGCAGACAGTTTTGGGAAGCATTGCTGTGCAACTTGGTGTAGCTGAAGTTTTGAAGAACTTGGACCTGGATGCCAAACATGTTATTGGCGAAGGTATCAATCAACTTGCTGCCCTGTATTACCAAGATAAAGTGTCTTTGGAAGAAAGCATTGCTGTGGCTGCCTCCGTAGCTGAAGTCTTGGGCAAAACCAAGGAATCATGTGTCAACTATTTGGTGGAAATCAATTCACAAAAGGTACTACAATAATTTGGTGATTCAGTTTTATGAAATGGTTGTTGTAGGTGGAGAATCTGTGCAATAACTTTAACCTGTCAGTGGCAGAAGTTGGAAATGCGAGTGTAATATCAGGTTACAAGAAAGACGTTGAGCCTTGCGTCAAAATTTTGAAGCAAAACAACGTACAATGTGAAAAACTGGGCAACCAACTTCTAAACTTTGATTCTCCTCTGTTTGTTCAAAGCAGTAAGTTTCCCTTAATATGTTAAAGTCTTTAAACAATTTATGATGTTTCCAGAGCCAGCTTTGATTCAAAAATTGTCAACGAAAATCACAACCACCAAAACAGCAAGTGTCGTTGAGAACTTCATCACAGACTTGTCCAACGTACAGTTCTTCAAAAAACTGAGGAACATCGATGAAGAGTCAACGTTGTTGGAAGCTGGAAACGGCTTCAGCCGCAAAGTCTTGCAAGACAACAACGTCGACATCAGTGTGGTGGAAGCAGGCTTCACAGAAAACGACAACAACTTAAACGAATTCCTGTCCTCAGTAGGAAAGCTTTACGAACGTGGCTACCAACCAACATTAGAAAATCTTTATCCTAAAATCGAGTTCCCAGTTAGCAGAGGCACCCCAATGATCTCCCCGTACATTTGCTGGAACCACGACGAAAGCTGGTTCGTACCGAACTTCGCCAACCCCTACGCCGACATGACGACCATCAAACGATTCACCATCCACTCCACCGGATACGAGAACTGGGAGTTCGTCCAAGGACACGTCATCGACGGCAGAACCATTTTCCCTGCAGCCGGATACTTGAAGCTGGCCTGGCTGACTTTGTCGCAACTCGAGGGCAAAACCTTGGAGGAACGTCCGGTCACTTTTGAGAACTGCAGGTTCATCAGGTCTTGCATCGTACCCAAACAAGGTAAGCTTCTTTAATTGACTTGTAAGTACCTGGGTGCATCTGTGGATGTTTAGAAAAAGTGGAGTTCACCGTGAGGCTCCAACGGGGAAGTGGAATGTTCGAAATCACCGAAAATGAGCAAACCGTGGTGACGGGCAAAATCAGCGACGCACCGGAGGAGAAGGAATGCGGCCACTTCGTGGAAGGCGACAACGACATCTTGCTCAAGACCAAAGATGTGTACAAAGAACTCAGACTTAGGGGCTACAACTACTCGTAAGGCCTCACAAATTAAACCAACGACATGGCTATTTTTTGTTTTTTCTAGGGGTGACTTCAGAGCAATAACTGAGTGCAATACATCAGCAACTCAGGGCAAAATCAGATGGACTGGAGAGTGGGTAACATTCATCGATAATATGCTGCAAATGAAGATCTTGGGGCTTGACACCAGGTTGCTGTTTGTACCCATTAGCATCGAAAAAATGATCATCCATCCCAAGGCTCATTTGGAAGCTTGCAAAGGCCTAGGTGAATCACCGGAAATTCCTGTCTATTCCTTCATTGAGAGCAACATAGTCCAGTAAGAACAAGTACTAAATTTTTCTTTGCGCCTTCTATATTCGTCATTTCAGATCCGGAGGAATTGACATACGAGGTCTAATTGCTAGTATAATACCAAGGAAGAAAGTACTAGCCGAACCAGTCTTGGAGAAGCACACGTTCGTACCAAATGAATCCAACTTATCCTTGGAGAACGCCATACGTGTTAACACGCAAATTTTATACGAAAACACTTTGTTGCTTAAGGTTAAAGGAATAGAAGTAGTGGACGAAGCTAGTAAAAATGGCGCCCAGTTGTTAAGCCCTCTGATTTGCTCAGCTTTGGAAGACATGCCCTTGATACAACCAACTCTAACAGTCTTCTCCAAGAGCACCTTCGAAGACCTACCCAGCCACATTAAAGTTGAAGACAAACTTATAGAATCCGAGTCTGATTGTGCTGTAGTTGTTGGCAGCAAAATTTTGTCCAGGCCTGAAGTTAGAGACAAGTGCTTCAAAGTTTTAAAAGATGGTGGCTTCATAATCTCCAGGGAAGACTTAAACGCAGAAATAGTTGATGAAGCAATTGATGTGATCACAGTGTACAGGACTGACTCAGAGACGCTTGTGTTGTTCAAGGAAAAGTCCAAAAAGGTACAGAAAACCTACATCGACATCAGTTCCAAGAACGAAGTGGAGCAGTGGTTGCCCAAACTTCAGAGGACCATCCAGAACCAAAAGAACTTAACTGTTTATGCACAAGAAGACCCAGACAATGGAATTTTAGGTTTTGTTAACTGTCTGAGACAAGAACCAGGCAACCAACAAGTAAAGGGAGTCTTCATCCAAGACACCAAAGCTCCAATATTTGATCCACAATCACCTTTCTATTCGAAGCAATTGGAGAAGAACATTGCTGTCAACGTTTACAAAGATGGACAATGGGGCACCTACAGGCATTTACTTTTAGACAACGTAGAGGTCGAAAATCCTCACATTTTCTGCTCGGTGGAAACACCTGGAGACTTGTCCTCCTTGCACTGGAGGGAAGGTCACATAACCAACATGGACGACTCGAACATCGTGCAAGTAAGTTCGATCTATTTGTATTTCGTAATTAAATTTTATTCAAACATAATTAAAACCGATAATTGCCTCGGACGGAACATCAAAGTTGTGTAAATAAATTAAATGGAATTTACATTGTGCATTGGAAGTTTGTAATTAAAATTTATAATCGGACCGTTGCATTTAAATCTGTTTAATTTTTAGGTCTACTATGGGGGCGTGAACTTTAAAGATGTCATGTTGGCCAGTGGTAAATTGCAGCTACGCCTGGACAGGCTTCTACAGGACGACCCTTATGGGCTTGAATTCGCTGGAAGAGACCAAGAGTAAGATGTGGCCCTTTAAATTTACTTGTACTGATTATTTTTGTACTTTCAGAGGCAGAAGAGTCTTTTGTATGGGACAAACAAGGAGCATGACCACAGTGGCCCAGTCGTTCCCAGTGTTCACCTTCCAAATTCCTGACCACTGGACTATGGAGGAGGCTGCAACCGTTCCCTGCGTTTACCTCACCGTCCTTTACTCCCTGTTCGAAAAAGGTAACCTAAAACGGGGCGAGAGCATTTTGATACACTCTGGCTCTGGAGGCGTTGGACAGGCTGCAATCTACATAGCCCAGTACTACGGCTGCAAGATATTTACTACAGTGGGTACCGCAGAAAAAAGAGAGTTCCTGAAGAAGAAGTTCCCAGGCCTAACAGGTACTTACCCTTAACTTAACTTAAGACTTTAATACTAACCTGCAACAAAAAAAATGGATTAGTAATATTATATTATCGTTGTAGATGATGTAATATTCTCATCAAGAGACGCATCATTCGAATCAAACATTAGAAAGGCAACCGGAGGCAAAGGCGTGGACTTAGTCCTCAATTCCCTGTCAGACGAGCTACTATTCGCTTCAGTCAGATGCTTGGCAAGAGGAGGCAGGTTCTTGGAAATCGGCAAGTACAACCTGACCCTCAACACCCCAATAGGCATCCACATGTTCGAAAACGAGCAAAGTTACCACGGCATAGGAGCCGACACTCTTTCAAACGAAGCTAATTGGAGGGCACGTGAGTTACTGATCGAACACATCAAAAACGGAGCCATCCAACCTTTGGATCGCACCGTTTTCACCACCGATGAACTGGAGAAGGCCTTCAGATTCATGACCACCGGCAAACACATGGGTAAAGTACTGATCAAGTTCAGGGATGAGGAGGACGCGTTGGTGCTGAAGGTTAAGCCTGAGCCCAGGACTTGCGTTCCCAAGTTCCACTGCGACCCAAACAAGGTCCAGGTTATACTCGGTGGTTTGGGTGGTTTTGGACTTGAGCTGGCGGATTGGTTGGTTGTTAGGGGTGCCAAAAACTTATTGCTGACCTCCAGGACCGGCGTGAAGACTGGTTACCAAGCCTTAAGGATCAAGTACGTTAAAATTAAAATAATAGGTCACCAAAGGTTACACTGATGGTTTGCAGGACTTGGAAGTCGTATGGCGTTAACGTCAAGATTTCCACCGCCAATATTACAACCAAAAAGGGCTGCAGCGACCTAATACGTGAGGCTCAATCAATTGCACCCATTGAAAGCATATTTAACTTGGCTGTAGTGCTGAGGGATGCTCTGTTGGAGAACCAGACAGCCAACGACTTCAAATTGTCGCTTGAGCCTAAGGCAACTGCCACTAAATACCTGGATGAGCTCACCAGACAGTTCTGCCCGGACTTAAGGTAACTATTGGACACAACTGTGACTTTAACTAAATTAAGGATTTTGTAGGAACTTTGTGGTGTTCTCCTCCGTCTCCTGTGGAAGAGGAAACGCCGGACAAACCAACTACGGTATGTCTAACTCAGTGATGGAAAGAATCTGTGAAAAACGACACAAAGATGGCTTTGCAGCCACCGCCATACAATGGGGAGCGATTGGAGAGGTATTTATATCTTTTGTCCAAGCTTAGATAACCCTTAAATTTTTGAAGGTTGGTCTAGTGGCGGACATGCAGGAGGAGCACGTGGAAATACAAATCGGTGGCACCCTCCAACAAAGAATCGCCAACTGCATGAAGTGCATGGACCTCCTTCTAAGACAGAGCTCACCCATTGTTTCCAGCATGGTTGTGGCCGAAAAGAAAGTCGGAAGCTCCGGAAACGGTGATATAGTAGCAACTGTGGCAACTATTTTAGGTAATATCCTTGCACTACATTTATCCAGCCATAAACTCCAATTTGTGTTGCAGGATTAAAGGATTTGAAGAGTATTAGTATGCACGCAACCTTAGCAGAAATTGGCATGGACTCCATGACAGGAGTGGAGGTAAAACAAACCCTAGAACGTGAATTTGACATATTTTTAACCACGCAGGACATGAGGAACATCACCTTCACCAAGTAAGCCAATCCCTTTACAAGTCAAAACTTAGGCACCAACTAAAACGTGTTTCAGGCTGCAAGAAATCCAGGCCAAGAGAGATTTGCCCTCAGAAGAAGACAGTGTAGAAGACATAGTGGGAGTGAACGCCCTCTTCAGCTTAATAGGGGACGAAAAACTTTTAGAACAACCTGTGGTGAAACTAGAGTCTAGAAGTCCTCAGTCTGAAAGGGACGTCATCTTGTATCCGGGTGGAGAAGGTGTCTCCACTAGTTTCATAGAGTTGGCCAAGAATTTGTCCTTCAATATCTTAAGTGTGCAGTACTGCTTCAAGTACAACCAAAACTCAGTTGTGGAACTAGCCCGTGATGTCCTACAGGTGAAAAACTTGAGTTTATGTAAAGAATAAAGTTTACCCGACTTGTTGCAGGACCTTAAACCATACTTATCCAAAGATAGACCCTTCAGCATATTAGGATACTCGTTTGGAAGCCTCCTGGCTTTGGAGACGGTTAAGATTTTAGAACAGGAGGGCTACAAGGGACAGCTGTTAATTTTAGACGGAGGCCCACACCTCACCAAAGAACTGACCAAAGCGTTCAACGTGGAGGACGACAACCTTTTGGAAACCATGATCATCACCCACGTTTACTCAATTTACTACACCAAGGAGCAGGTTGACCAAATCATGGTACGTAACACAGGAAACCAATTAAAACCTACTAACTGACAGCTTGCAGCCCAAATTGTTGGCGTGCAAGACCCTGGAGGACAAGATAAACTTGTCGGTGGAGGAACTGAAGGGAAGGATTGAGTTCTCCTTCGACCACCTGTACAGGAACACCAAGGCCTTACTGAGCAGAGTTAGGGCCGTGCAAAATTACCAGCCCACCCAATACAATTACCAAAGCGAGGTGACTTTGGTGAAGCCCCTGAATACCGTCAACAGTCTACCCGAGGATTACCACCTGGGGCAACTAACTGGCAGGAACGTTGAAGTGTTTACTGTTGAGGGCAACCACAACAGCATCGTGAACAGTCTGGAGGTGGCCGAGGTGATCAACAAAGTTTTTGGAGTCGAATGATTGTTTATGTGTAACTGGAAGTATTTAATAAATGATTACGAAACTATCCTGAAGTGTTAACTTGGCAAAGCTTGTGTGGCGCAAATAAACGGATATAATTATTTATGCGGGTCGAAATTACATTTGGGGAGAATGTAGCATTGTTGGCTTGGAGTTGGCGGCGCGTAGGTTTCCTTGAGGGTGAATTAAAACAATGTGGACCTGTTGGTTGGGGTAGTTTTTTCGTCAGTAATTTAATGAGCCCCGTCGACAATTAACACGTGAAACCGAGGCCGAATGTAAATAATTCGACATCGGAAATTAGCTCGTTGCCGGGCCAGACACGTAAACCATTTAAAATCCGTTTAAAGCACAAAAGAGGCTTTGTGTCCCGCTGCAAATATCCGATGGAATCAATTTGCCGTCGTTTCGCCGTCCGATTTGTTTCAATCATTTCGATAATCCGATTTCGGCCACGGTTAATTTATTCATCGATTTTATAATTATGTTTAATTTATAATTTCAAGTGCCTCCCTCTGATACCTGGTATACTAGGTGTTTCTAAAATTTGAGGGCCAGTAATGAAGAAAATCTTAAAAATTAGTTTCTCCTGAAGCAAATACAGCCCCTGAAATTTAAGTTTAAAACTTAAATATCTCGAAAACTACTCTGATAATCAAAATTAATCGAGGATACCTTTTTTCTTCTAAATTGTGCAAAGAACATGAAAAACTCTAAAGTGTATAGAAAATTGTATACGAAGTTAATTTGACTTCAAAATTGTATAGAAGCTCTTTAAAAGGTTTTCCCCTTAATTGTATTACGAAATTCATGGTGGTTTCACAAATACCTTAAATGTATACAGAGCAGTTGATAACTCTAAAGTGTATAGAAAATTGTGTACAAAGTTTAACTCCAAAATTGTATAGAAACTCTTTAAGAGGTTTTTAGAAGTTATATTGTGTTCAGAAAAAAATTAAAAACTCCCTTAATTGTATAGAGAATTCAGTAGAAAGTTTTAAACTAGTTAAAATGACTCCAAATATCTTTCTGTGGTTTCACAAATATCTTAAATGTGTACAGAACAGTTGACAATTCTAAAATGTATAGAAAATTGTGTACAAAGTTTGTTTGATTCCAAAATTCTATAGAAACTCTTTAAGAGGTTTTTAGAAGTTATATTGTGTACAGAAAAAAAATTAAAAACTCCCTTAATTGTATACAGAATTTAGTAGAAAGTTTAAAACTGGTTAAAATGTCTCCAAATTTCTTTCTGTCGTTTCAGAAATATCTTAAATGTGTACAGAACAGTCGACAATTCTAAAATGTATAGAAAATTGTGTACAAAGTTTGTTTGATTCCAAAATTCTATAGAAACTATTTACGAGGTTTTTAAAAGGTTTTAAGAGGTTTTTGTAAATTATATTGTGTATAGAAAAAATTAAAAACTCCCTTAATTGTATAGAGAATTCAGTAGAAAGTTTGAAACTAGTTAAAATGTCTCCAAATATCTTTCCATGGTTTCAGAAACACCTTAAATGTTTACAGAGCAGTTGACAACTCTAAAGTGTATAGAAAATTGTGTACAAAGTTTGTTTGATTCCAAAATTCTATAGAAAATATTTTAGAGGTTTTTAGAAGTTATATTGTGTACAAAAAAAAAGTTAAAAACTCCCTTAATTGTATAGAGAATCCAGTAGAAAATTTGAAACTGGTTAAAATGTCTCCAAATATCTTTCAGTGGTTTCAGAAATACCTTACATGTGTACAGAACAGTTGACAACTCTGAATTATATAGAAAATTGTGTACAAAGTTTGTTTGACTCCAAAATTCTATAGAAACTATTTACGAGGTTTTTAAAAGTTATATTGTGTACAGAAAAAAATTAAAAACTCCCTTAATTGTATACAGAATTTATTAGAAAGTTTTAAACTAGTTAAAATGTCTCCAAATATCTTTCTGTGGTTTCACAAATATTTTAAATGTGTACAGAACAGTTGACAACTCTAAAGTGTATAGAAAATTCTATACAAAGTTTGTCTAACTCCAAAATTGTATAGAAACTATTTACAAGGTTTTTAGAAATTATATTGTGTTCAGAAAAACATTAAAAACTCCCTTAATTGTATAGAGAATTCAGTAGAAAGTTTGAAACTAGTTAAAATGTCTCGAAATATCTTTCTGTAGTTTCACAAATACCTTAAATGTATACAGAACAGTTGACAACTCTAAATAGTATAAAAAATTGTGTACGAAATTTGTTTGACTCTAAAATTGTATAGACACTCTTTAAGAGGTTTTTAGAAGTCTTATTATGTTCAAAAATGATTAACAACTGTCATAATTGTATTACAGAATTCATTAGAAAGTTTGAAAACTACTTAAAATGTCTCCTAATATCTTTCTGTATAGAAAATTGTGTACAAAGTTTATTTGACTCTAATATTGTATAGAAACTCTTTAACAGATTTTATACGTATATTATAAATTATATACGTTATAGTATAGAAAACTGTTCAAGAAGTTTTCAGTAGTTTTGTTGGTATAAGATTAATAATATATAAAATTAAAATGATTAAAATTGTAAATAAAAAAACGAAGGTGTTTCATTTTTTAATGAATAAAACTGCACCAAAAGTTGTGCAATTTTTAGCCTCCGAGTCAAAAATATTTGTGCGTTTGTTCCAATTTGGCTGTTGAAAAGCTACGAACATAAAATGAACTGCTAATGCAATTAAGGGGTTTACGAGCTCCATGAAAACGTACCACCAGCACATAAAACAATATAATTCATCTATATTCAATTAAAAATCGCCGGAAATTATTGCCGCCAGTTGTATATTATGTTAAATAGGATTAATAGTCGGTTGTCAATTTAAATGTTCCAGACACGTTTTGTGTTTAGGTGGCGAAACCATCGACGAATACAATTTTAAAACGATCGATGATGTAAAGGACACAAAGAACAAACTATAAAGTGCCTATTGATACAAAATAAATTGGTGTTAACTCGAACAACAGTCCCAACTCGACTAAAAACGATCCGAGGCCCTCGGAAGAATCGTTTCAAGTTCGATAACGAGTCGGTTTTTAATTACGCAGTCCATTAGAGGGAAGTAACTCGGTTAATAACGCGGTCCCAAGAACCGATCGTCCGTAACAATTCCCCGACAATTCCCGCTGGATATTCCCGCCCGGTCCTAACAGACAACCAGTAATTGGCTGCCGGGATGTTCGATTGCTCGTACACAAACGCTGACTGATGTACTTCGTTTCGGCACGCCGAAGGAACGTCCAATTTAACCCGGATCTTCGATTAGGCACACCGACTTTTTGGGCGCATTAAACGCGAACGGTTTATTTGCCCACCCACACACACATTCAGAGAGAGGCACGCGTGTCGGGGAAGTCCCCGAGCACGAAATTGAAACTAATTTAGATGGAATCGTGGCTGCGACAGTGACGCAAAACAGCATCGTTGTAATTACGATTTCGGGGGCTTATCAGAAGACACAAGACTTCGGGGGTGCCGCCGCCGGTTTGAGTATACGGAACGTTATCGTGCCATCTGCCATTTATGCTGAACGAGAAGATCGCTGCGATAGGCCTGCGGAACGAAAAGGACCGAGGGCGGTAAAAAAAATATATATTCCTTCGAGCCTCCCGCTCTCCTGTCGCCCTCCACGTCGCTCCACATTCGAAATTATTTTTATATCGGTGCACGGACGTTTACAACGCGAAAGGAATTGCTTACGAATTTACATTTTTATGTTTCAAATGAGCAACACAATATAATGTCGAATAACGCACAATAAAATATACTTTTATGAAGCAGCTTTTTTGCTGAGTTACTATTTTAGGCATTTTAAAAGGTTGCGTCTACGTATTTTTACCTTCCCCGGCTGTTGACTTCTTTAAATTGCGGATCTTTATCAATTTTAAATGTATTTTAAGATTTGTCCAATGAAGACATTGTTATATTTTATAAAACTCAGGTTTTCAGCAGTTTAACCATGTACAAGAAACTTAGTGGCACTAAGAAAGTATGCTGAAACAATAATCTTTTTACAAACTATTTAAATAGCGTCTCAATTTTAGATAAACATAAATTATATACAGAATCAAAACATAACCTCAGTTTAACAAACACTTCAAACGAAGAAATCAATTTTAGTACATGAAATATTAAGTAAAAATGTTATCCCACCTTTAATTCACGACCCCCATAACCCGACAGGAACATTTCGGCTGAATCTCCGGTTATCAGGTAATTATTTTATTGTTATACAAAATAATTTGAATAAATAAACCTAACTGCCGCTTCACCGTGCAGTGATACCAACCACACGCACCTAATGCAACTAAATTGCCCATAGATAAAGAAAAAAGTGATCACCATAGATAAAACAAATATAGATCAATAAAATGATTCTCAAATTATTAAAAAAAAATCTGGAAATTATTAAGGAAATAATAATAATAATAATAATTTAGTAATAACACATACTTATTATACAGGGTGTTACTAAAATAGGTGGTCAAAATTTGGAATCAGATATGTATTAAATTAAATTAATGATTAAAATTATAAATAAAAAATTGAATTAATTAAAAACAAAGAACAAAGCATAAAGTATATACTTGCAAACTAGCAGCCTTGTGTACAAAACAGATTAACAACAAATTAATTGTGTATAGAATTCGTTAGGAAATTTGAAAGTGCTTAAAATGTCTCCAAACATATTTCTAAATTGTATAGAAAATTGTGTGCGAAGTTTGTTTGCCTCCATAATTGTATAGAAAACTCTTTAAGAAGTTTTCAATGGTTTATTGCGTACAAAAAAGATTAACGACTCCCTAAATTGTACACAGAATTCACTAGAAAGTTTGAAACTGCTTAAAATGTCTCAAATATCTTTGTATTGTTTCACAAATGTATTAAACGTATACAGGACTGTTGATAACTCCAAATTGTATAGAAAATTGCGTACAAAGTTTGTTTGCTTCCATAATTGTATAGAAAACACTTTCAGAAGTTTTCAGCGGTTTTATTTCGTACAAAAATGATTAACAACTCCCTTAATTGTATACAGAATTCAGTAGAAAGTTTGAAAGTGCTTAAAATGTCTCCAAATATCTTTGTTTAGGTTCACAAATGTTTTAAATATATACAGAACTGTTGACAATTCTACATTTGTATAGGAAATTGCGTACGAAGTTTGTTTGCCTCCATAATTGTATAGAACACTCTTTCAGAAGTTTTCAGCAGTTTTACAGAATTCAGTAGAAAGTTTGAAAGTGCTTAAAATGTCTCCAAATATCTTTGTGTAGGTTCACAAGTGTCTTAAATGTATACAGAACTGATGACAACTCCAAATTGTATAAAAAATTGCGTACGAAGTTTGTTTGCCTCCATAACTGTATAGAAGACTCTTTTAGAAATTTTCAGTGATTTTATATTATATATATATATATATATATATATATATATATATATATATATATATATATTATATATTTAAATAAATGTTTATCTGTACCTGACATATTCAATAAATTTAAATAATTTAAATATTATATAATATGTTACAAATTCACATGTTTGTTAAATTTATTAAAAAAAAAAAAGTTGTTCGAATTATTATCTGTCTATCTCGTTATTAAATTTATAATGATATCCGAACAAAATTTAAAATTCTCCGTGCCATTCATGTCACACAATAAAACGGTTCTGCCAGCCGTAAATTATTAATTGAAATCCCGCAACATCGCGACGTCATTAATTAAGTCGATCTGTAAAACCAGTGCTAATATTCCGGAGAACATCCCCTCAAGTAACAAGTCTAATAAAGACCGCAAGGAGTCTGAGGGGCTGTTTACCCATTAAAATTAATTACTTATAAATTCAAACTAATTTGGCTTGTATTTTTTTTCCCTTTTCTGCTCTCTCAGATTTTTATTTTTCGGTCGGCTTTGATCACGTTTGATTACTTCGAAGGGGGGTAAACAAGATGCCGGGTAAATTTCGTTGTGTTTGCTGATCGCTCATTAATGTGTGTTTAATGCGGGCCAGATTTTTACTTTGGGACTTAATTAACGGATTGCGGAACTGGTAATTTAGCATCAAAGGGATTTGGGGCTTAACTGTGACGGGGATAGTCATTTGCAGGATCACCTGGACACAGTTGTCCTTAAGGTCATAGGAAGAAATTAATAATTATCAAAACTAATAAAAAGTAAAATACCTCATCATACCATTTAATTCAATTCGAATTATAATTATTAATTTATTTATTATTATTATTAAGTTAATTATTATTATTATTATATTAATTAATTAATATATTAAAAGTTAAATTAATATTTAGATCAAATCTAGAGATGTATATTTTTGAAAAATTGTGTTTTCGGGGCACTGAAATTAAATTTATTGTTGTAAGTATTAGAAAAGTATATTAATTATTTACTTAATTTATTCTTCAAAACTAATTTCTGAAATTTATTAATACATCAAGTATTTTAACTGAACCTAACTGCTAAAAATATATATTCATTAATAATTTATCTAATTAATTATTAATTTATATATATATATATATATATATATATATATATATATATATATATATATTATAATTCAATTAGTATATTAAAAATATAAGTCAAAATGTACATTTTTGAAAATTTGACTTTCCAGAATCCTGAAATTAAATTATAATATTTTACCAGTAAATTATAATTAAGTTTAAGAATTTTTGTACAATAAAAATAAAATATAAATTATGGCATTTTAACGATTCAATTGTACTGTATTGTATTTAATATTGTAAATATTAAGAAGAAACTAAAAATTTTTTTTACTGAGTAAATTTTGAAATATTTTCCTGTAAAGAATTTATCTCAGAAATCCCGGATTTTATAATGAAGATACTAAAAAGTGTGTATTTTACCAGAAAATTAAAATTGAAATTGAGAACTTTTATACAATAAAAATGTGATTTTATTGAGTCAATCATTATCCTCTATTTATTTTTACTTTTTTACTTACCCAGAAATCCCAGATTTTACAATGAACTACCAAAAAATTATAATTAAATTTAAGAATTTTTGTACAATAAAAATTATAAAATATAAATTGAGGCATTTTAACGATTCATTTAAATATCGTAACTTTTAAATTTTCGTTTTTCTTTCTCAGAAATTGTAGATTTTACAAATAAGAAACTAAAAATTGTTTTTTTACTGAGTAAAATTTGAAATATTTTCCTGTAAAGAGTACAATACGAAAATTGATATGCTTTCATTGTGTCAATTATTAAATGTCTCCTATAATTATTTTTACATTTTAATGTTTATAACTCAGAAATCCCGGATTTTACAATGAAGGTACTAATTAGTGTATATTTTACTAGTAAATTATAATTGAATTTGAGAATTTTTGTACAATAAAAATTATAAAATATAAATTGAGGCATTTTAACGATTCATTTGAATATCGTAACTTTAAATTTTCGTTTTTCTTTCTCAGAAATTGTAGATTTTACAAAGATGAAACTAAAAATTGTATTTTTACTGAGTAAAATTTGAAATATTTTCCTGCAAAGAGTACCATACGTAAATTAATATGCTTCGATTGTGTCAATTATTAAATGTCTCCTATATTTATTTTTACATTTTAACGTTTATAACTCAGAAATCCCGGATTTTACAATGAAGGTACTATAATTAGTATATATTTTATTAGTAAATTATAATTGAATTTGAGAATTTTTGTACAATAAAAATTATAAAATATAAATTATGGCATTTTAACGATTCAATTGAATATCGTAACTTTTAAATTTTCGTTTTTCTTTCTCAGAAATTGTAGATTTTACAAAGAAAAAACTAAAAATCGTATTTTTACTGAGTAAAATTTGAAATATTTTCCTGTAAAGAGTACAATACGTAAATTGATATGCTTTCATTGTGTCAATTATTAAATGTATTCTATATTTATTTTTACATTTTAACGTTTATAACTCAGAAATCCCGGATTTTACAATGAAGGTACTAATTAATATATATTTTACCAGTAAATTATAATTGAATTTGAGAATTTTTGTACAATAAAAATTATAAAATATAAATTATGGCATTTTAACCATTCAATTGAATATCACAACTTTTAAATTTTCGTTTTTCTTTCTCAGATATTGTAGATTTTACAAATAAGAAACTAAAAATTGTTTTTTTACTGAGTAAAATTTGAAATACTTTCCTGTAAAGAGTACAATACGTAAATTGATATGCTTTCATTGTGTCAATTATTAAATGTCTCCTATATTTATTTTTACATTTTAACGTTTATAACTCAGAAATCCCGGATTTTACAATGAAGGTACTAATTAATATATATTTTACCAGTAAATTGTAATTGAATTTGAGAATTTTTGTACAATAAAAATTATAAAATATAAATTAAGGCATTTTAACCATTCAATTGAATATCGTAACTTTTAAATTTTTGTTTTTCTTTCTCAGAAATTGTAGATTTTACAAAGAAAAAACTAAAAATTGTATTTTTACTGAGTAAAATTTGAAATATTTTCCTGTAAAGCGTACAATACATAAATTGATATGATTTCATCGAGTCAATTATTAAATGTCTGCTCTATTTATTTTTACATTTTACAATGAAGGTACTAAAAAGTATTTTATTGATTTTGAGGATTTTTCCAGTAAAAATTATAAAATATAACTTAAGAAAAGTGATTTTTCTATTCCATTAATCATTTCTTCTTTATCTATTTATAAATTTAAATTTTATTTTTGCAGGAAATTAATTTAGAGTAATAATTTTTATATATTATTATCGCATTACATGAATTTTACAACAGTGAATCTAAATGGTTTGTGTGTATATTTATTTATTAAATAAATTATTATTGATTTGTTATTAACATAAATTATATAATATATAATTTAAAGCCATCATTATTAGCCAAACATATTATATGGAATGTTAATCAACTAAATTTTAATGGTCGATTTATATAAAAAGAGAGCTAGGTAAAAAGTTTTAATTAAGTGAAGTTTGAAATTTCGATAAATAAGTTGAGAGTGGTAGTGCACAGTTAATAAAAGTAACTTGAAATTTAATTAAAATGTACGATGAAATTTTAATTTTAAATCGAACTGAAAACAAATTTTAAAATGCCTTTTTATTGTTTTAATAACACGGACACACTAAAATGATTTTAAATTGAAATTTTAATTAAATTAATAAATTAATGCAACTAATTTTAAGTATATTAAAATATAAAATTAGCTGATTGGATTTATATTGATTTTACAGTCCAACGTATATTTATTTTATATTTTGAGGTCTTTAGTGTTAAATCTGTGACTTTTGAAAATATTAAATTTTAATGTAAAATGTCCCCCAACATTTCTTAATGTGGACTTTTTAATTGCTTAAAACTTTTGGAATTTATTAAAAAGTAAGTGATTAAATCTGGTATTAATTAAAATCAAGATTTATTATGTTAAGTACTTCCAAGTTGAATGACCAACCCCGTACCGCATAAATTAAAGCCAAACCGAATTGACAAACAAACAGAAGAACCAAAACGGTGCCAAACAAAATTAAAGAGAACGTCATCGCGGATAGTAGAAACGCAATAAACCCGAGGGTTGTTTTTACCATATAATCTGGTGAACACAAGCGAGACATGTACCACCCATCAATTGCACACCACCGGCATTAGCAATGGTAAGTGAATCGATTTCAATAAAATCGTCGATGTCGGACCGTAATCGTTCGAATATATCGCCGTCACGTGGCCGCATTACCCGGCGAAAAACTACCCCCGCAAAACCGTTCGACGGGGTCGAGTTTTACGACGGTTTTACAATGCGATCGACACTTGCACACACGATCAAATCGCGAGTGTATTATGCCATAATCGACTCTCCAATTCGTTCTGTGCACACATCTCAATCGCATCCACCGTTTTCCACCCCCGGCCCGTTAAACGGCGGTTTAATTGCTCGACCTCCAACACGGAAAACCTCTTTGGGGTTAAATTCGAAAATATACCATAAAAAGGTTTTGGGGGTTGGGCGGACAAAAGTGTGCATGTTACTGCCGTTTTAAAATCGCTCCGGCGCTTAATGACCGGGGGTAGTCGGGAATTAGAGCGAATTATGTCGCGGAATTCACCGCGAAATGTCACCTTTTATGCGACCCTAATTGCTTTTTATGCGGACGAAAATGTACGGCCATTAATTTCATTGTCAATGGGATCGAGTTAGTGCGGGAACGTTGCGGGATTTCGTTTGAATGTTTATTAATTTTGATTTTCAAAAATAAAATATTTTTCGTGGGGTACAATGAATGGAAAAAATAGACCAACAAAATGTGAATTTTTTCAGGTACAGGTTTATTGAATTCGGCTATGACAAAAGGCAAAAACGAAGTAATGAAATAAAGATCATATCACGTTTTAATTTACTAGTAAAATCCACAATTTTTTAAATATACTAATGAAATTTTAAAATTAGATAGAAGAGACATCGACTCATTGAACCATTAAAGTCTTTTTATTTATACTTCATAAACTTTATGAAAAACATATGCCAAGTTCAACAATGTTTTACTTAGTAAATTTAAACTTTTTAGTTATATTATCTTGAAATCTACACTTTATAAGATAAAAAATGAAATTTTAAAACCAGATAAAGATGACAATGATTAATCGAATCGTTAAAATTGACTTTTTTAATTCATATTTAATAATTTTTACTGAGAAAATACTCGAGTCCTGTTTTTACTTACTAGTAAAATACACACTCCTCAGGTTATTCTCTGTAAAATCCACAATGTCTGAAATATACTAATGAAATTTTAAAATAAGATAGTGGAAACATCGACTCATTGATCCCTTAAAGTCTTTTTAATTTATACTTAATAACCTTTTTGAAAAACATGTGTCAAGTTCAACAATGTTTTACTTAGTAATTCTACACTTTTTAGCTTTCTCTTCTTGAAATCTACATTTTATAAGATAAAAAATGAAATATTAAAACCATATAAAGATGACAATAATTAATCGAATCGTTAAAATTGACTTCTTTAATTTACATTTAATAATTTTTACTGAGAAAATACTCGAGTCCTGTTTTTAATTACTAGTAAAATACACACTCCTCAGGTTATTCTCTGTAAAATCCACAATGTCTGAAATATACTAATGAAATTTTAAAATAAGATAGTGAAAACATCGACTCATTGATCCCTTAAAGTCTTTTTAATTTATACTTAATAACATTTTTGAAAAACATGTGTCAAGTTCAACAATGTTTTACTTAGTAATTCTACATTTTTTAGCTTTCTCTTCTTAAAATCTACATTTTATAAGATAAAAAATTAAATATTAAAACCATATAAAGATGACAATAATTAATCGAATCGTTAAAATTGACTTCTTTAATTTACATTTCATAATTTTTACTGAGAAAATACTCGAGTCCTGTTTTTATTTACTAGTAAAATACACATTCTTCAGGTTATTCTCTGTATAATCCACAATGTCTGAAATATACTTATGAAATTTTAAAATAAGATAGTGGAAACATCGACTCATTGATCCCTTAAAGTCTTTTTAATTTATACTTAATAATCTTTTTGAAAAACATGTGTCAAGTTCAACAATGTTTTACTTAGTAATTCTACACTTTTTAGGTTTCTCTTCTTGAAATCTACATTTTATAAGATAAAAAATGAAATATTAAAACCAGATAAGGATGACAATGATTAATCGAATCGATAAAATTGACTTTTTTAATTTATATTTAATAATTTTTACTGAGAAAATGCTTAAGTCCTGTTTTTACTTACTAGTAAAATACACACCCTTCAGGTTATTCTCTGTAAAATCCGCAATGTCTGAAATATACTAATGAAATTTTAAAATAAGATAGTGGAAACATCAACTCATTGATCCCTTAAAGTCTTTTTAATTTATACTTAATAATCTTTTTGGAAAACATGTGTCAAGTTCAACAATGTTTTACTTAGTAATTCTACACTTTTTAACTTTCTCTTCTTGAAATCTTCATTTTATAAGATAAAAAATGAAATTTTAAAACCAGATAAAGATGACAATGATTAATCGAATCATTAAAATTGACTAAATTAATTTATATTTAATAATTTTTACTGAGAAAATACTCAAGTCCTGTTTTTATTTACTAGTAAAATACACACTCTTCAGGTTATTCTCTGTAAAATCCACAATGTCTGAAATATACTAATGAAATTTTAAAATAAGGTAGTGGAAACATCGACTCATTGATCCCTTAAAGTCTTTTTAATTTATACTTAATAATCTTTTTGAAAAGATGTGTCAAGTTCAACAATGTTTTACTTAGTAATTCTACACTTTTTAGCTTTCTCTTCTTGAAATCTACATTTTATAAAATAAAAAATGAAATTTTAAAACCAGATAAAGAAGACAATGATTAACCGAATCGTTAAAATTGACTTCTTTAATTTATATTTAATAATTTTTACTGAGAACATTCTCAAGTCCTGTTTTTATTTACTAATAAAATACACACTCTTCAGGTTATTCTCTGTAAAATCCACAATGTCTGAAATATACTAATGAAATTTTAAAATAAGATAGTGGAGACATCGACTCATTGATCCCTTAAAGTCTTTTTAATTTATACTTAATAACCTTTTTGAAAAACATGTGTCAAGTTCAACAATGTTTTACTTTGTAATTCTACACTTTTTAGGTTTCTCTTCTTGAAATCTACATTTTATAAGATAAAAAATGTAATATTAAAACCAGTTAAAGATGACAATGATTAATCTAATCGATAAAATTGACTTCTTTAATTTATATTTAATAATTTTTACTGAGAAAATTCTTAAGTCCTGTTTTTACTTACTAGTAAAATACACACTCTTCAGGTTATTCTCTGTAAAATCCACAATGTCTGAAATATACTAATGAAATTTTAAAATAAGATAGTGGAAACATCGACTCATTGATCCCTTAAAGTCTTTTTAATTTATACTTAATAATCTTTTTGGAAAATATGTGTCAAGTTCAACAATGTTTTACTTAGTAATTCTACACTTTTTAACTTTCTCTTCTTGAAATCTTCATTTTATAAGATAAAAAATGAAATTTTAAAACCAGATAAAGATGACAATGATTAATCGAATCATTAAAATTGACTAAATTAATTTATATTTAATAATTTTTACTGAGAAAATACTCAAGTCCTGTTTTTATTTACTAGTAAAATACACACTCTTCAGGTTATTCTCTGTAAAATCCACAATGTCTGAAATATACTAATGAAATTTTAAAATAAGGTAGTGGAAACATCGACTCATTGATCCCTTAAAGTCTTTTTAATTTATACTTAATAATCTTTTTGAAAAGATATGTCAAGTTCAACAATGTTTTACTTAGTAATTCTACACTTTTTAGCTTTCTCTTCTTGAAATCTACATTTTATAAAATAAAAAATGAAATTTTAAAACCAGATAAAGAAGACAATGATTAATCGAATCGTTAAAATTGACTTCTTTAATTTATATTTAATAATTTTTACTGAGAACATTCTCAAGTCCTGTTTTTATTTACTAATAAAATACACACTATTCAGGTTATTCTATGTAAAATCCACAATGTCTGAAATATACTAATGAAATTTTAAAATAAGATAGTGGAAACATCGACTCATTGATCCCTTAAAGTCTTTTTAATTTATACTTAACAACCTTTTTGAAAAACATGTTTCAATTTCAACAATGTTTTACTTAGTAATCCTACATTTTTTAGGTTTCTCTTCTTGAAATCTACATTTTATAAGATAAAAAATGAAATTTTAAAACCAGATAAAGATGACAATGATTAATCGAATCATTAAAATTGACTAAATTAATTTATATTTTATAATTTTTACTGAGAACATTCTCAAGTCCTGTTTTTATTTACGAATAAAATACACACTCTTCAGGTTATTCTCTGTAAAATCCACAATATCTGAAATATACTAATGAAAATTTAAAATAAGATAGTGGAAACATCGACTCATTGATCCCTTAAAGTCTTTTTAATTTATACTTAATAATCTTTTTGAAAAACATGTGTCAAGTTCAACAATGTTTTACTTAGTAATCCTAAACTTTTTAGCTTTCTCTTCTTGAAATCTACATTTTATAAGATAAAAAATGAAATTTTAAAACCAGATAAAGATGACAATGATCGTTAAAATTGACTAAATTAATTTATATTTAATATTTTTCCTGTTTTTATTTACTAGTAAAATACCCACTCTTCAGGTTATTCTCTGTAAAATCCATAGTGTCTGAAATATACTATACTGAAATTTTAAAATAAAATAGGGGAAACATCGACTCATTGATCCCTTAAAGACTTTTTAATTTATACTTAATAACCTTTTTGAAAAACATGTGCCAAGTTCAACAATTTTTTACTTAGTAATATTACATTTTTTAGCTTTCTCTTCTTGAAATCTACATTTTATAAGATAAAAAATGAAATTTTAAAACCAGATAAAGATGACAATGATTAATCGAATTGTTAAAATTGACTAAATTAATTTATACATAATAATTTTTACTGAGAAAATTCTCAAGTCCTGTTTTTAGTTAATAGTAAAATACACACTCTTGAAGTTATTCTCTGTAAAATCCACAATGTCTGAAATATACTAATGAAAATTTAAAATAAGATAGTGGAGACATCGACTCATTGATCCCTTAAAGTCTTTTTAATTTATACTTAATAATCTTTTTGGAAAATATGTGTCAAGTTCAACAATGTTTTACTTAGTAATTCTACACTTTTTAACTTTCTCTTCTTGAAATCTTCATTTTATAAGATAAAAAATGAAATTTTAAAACCAGATAAAGATGACAATGATTAATCGAATCATTAAAATTGACTAAATTAATTTATATTTAATAATTTTTACTGAGAAAATACTCAAGTCCTGTTTTTATTTACTAGTAAAATACACACTCTTCAGGTTATTCTCTGTAAAATCCACAATGTCTGAAATATACTAATGAAATTTTAAAATAAGGTAGTGGAAACATCGACTCATTGATCCCTTAAAGTCTTTTTAATTTATACTTAATAATCTTTTTGAAAAGATATGTCAAGTTCAACAATGTTTTACTTAGTAATTCTACACTTTTTAGCTTTCTCTTCTTGAAATCTACATTTTATAAAATAAAAAATGAAATTTTAAAACCAGATAAAGAAGACAATGATTAATCGAATCGTTAAAATTGACTTCTTTAATTTATATTTAATAATTTTTACTGAGAACATTCTCAAGTCCTGTTTTTATTTACTAATAAAATACACACTATTCAGGTTATTCTATGTAAAATCCACAATGTCTGAAATATACTAATGAAATTTTAAAATAAGATAGTGGAAACATCGACTCATTGATCCCTTAAAGTCTTTTTAATTTATACTTAACAACCTTTTTGAAAAACATGTTTCAATTTCAACAATGTTTTACTTAGTAATCCTACATTTTTTAGGTTTCTCTTCTTGAAATCTACATTTTATAAGATAAAAAATGAAATTTTAAAACCAGATAAAGATGACAATGATTAATCGAATCATTAAAATTGACTAAATTAATTTATATTTTATAATTTTTACTGAGAACATTCTCAAGTCCTGTTTTTATTTACGAATAAAATACACACTCTTCAGGTTATTCTCTGTAAAATCCACAATATCTGAAATATACTAATGAAAATTTAAAATAAGATAGTGGAAACATCGACTCATTGATCCCTTAAAGTCTTTTTAATTTATACTTAATAATCTTTTTGAAAAACATGTGTCAAGTTCAACAATGTTTTACTTAGTAATCCTAAACTTTTTAGCTTTCTCTTCTTGAAATCTACATTTTATAAGATAAAAAATGAAATTTTAAAACCAGATAAAGATGACAATGATCGTTAAAATTGACTAAATTAATTTATATTTAATATTTTTCCTGTTTTTATTTACTAGTAAAATACCCACTCTTCAGGTTATTCTCTGTAAAATCCATAGTGTCTGAAATATACTATACTGAAATTTTAAAATAAAATAGGGGAAACATCGACTCATTGATCCCTTAAAGACTTTTTAATTTATACTTAATAACCTTTTTGAAAAACATGTGCCAAGTTCAACAATTTTTTACTTAGTAATATTACATTTTTTAGCTTTCTCTTCTTGAAATCTACATTTTATAAGATAAAAAATGAAATTTTAAAACCAGATAAAGATGACAATGATTAATCGAATTGTTAAAATTGACTAAATTAATTTATACATAATAATTTTTACTGAGAAAATTCTCAAGTCCTGTTTTTAGTTAATAGTAAAATACACACTCTTGAAGTTATTCTCTGTAAAATCCACAATGTCTGAAATATACTAATGAAAATTTAAAATAAGATAGTGGAGACAGCGACCCATTGATCCCTTAAAGTCTTTTTAATTTATACTTAATAATCTTTTTGAAAAACATGTGTCAAGTTCAACAATGTTTTACTTAGTAATCCTAAACTTTTTAGCTTTCTCTTCTTGAAATCTACATTTTATAAGATAAAAAATGAAATTTTAAAACCAGATAAAGATGACAATGATTAATCGAATCGTTAAAATTGACATCTTTAATTTATATTTAATAATTTTTACTGAGAAAATTCTCAAGTCCTGTTTTGATTTACTAGTAAAATACACACTCTTCAGGTTATTCTCTGTAAAATCCACAATGTCTGAAATATATTAATGAAAATTTAAAATAAGGTAGAGGAAACATTAACTCATTGATCCCTTAAAGTCATTTTAATTTATATTTTATAGTCTTTTTAATCTATTTAAAATAGACTGAATATTAAAAATTGGATGTACCGTTCATAATTAACTCTTTTTTCACTATTCCTGACAAACAGACAAACCAATCTTGTTTTTCCAACATTTCATAAACCCCTTAAGGATTTTCCGAACCGTCCTCGACCACCGATCCTTTGATTCGTCACAAACGACATCCGTTACATCGGAAAACCATTTATTTATCTGTTTTACGTCGACGTGTACGGCATCAGAATCAGATACACGTCGTTCGCAGTCCTTAGCATAAAATCCACCCCGGTGTGCTCACTCAATCTGGTCAATAAACACGTTTTATGCCCTTGTGTATTTCTTATTCCACAATTTTATGGCAAAAAATAGTTATTCGACGTGTAATAAAAATAGCTTTACCATCGCATGCACTAAAAAATAATAGTTACTTAACATGTAATACAAAGGACTAAAATAAACAGATAAAGAAAACATTCCGATGGGGAGAAACAAATTTCTTTGTGTACTTAATTGACGTCCAGTTGGACAGAAGTGGGGGATTCACACGCGAAGCTTCAGACAAGTGAACACACCACCGCACCACCCGTTCCTCGGGGGCTGTAATTAACGCAAGTGGCCGACGAAACAAACGACCCCGTAAAAAAAAACGTTTTATTGACCGCGCACGGATTTATTAATCGTTTTTTTATTATTATTTGCCTATCAATTCGGGGTTATTGAGGAGGTTTATTACGTTAACGAGGGCCGCGGGAGTCACGCGGGGTGGGATTTGCATTCCTTGTCCCGTGGCGGGATTGTTGTGCCTCGGTTTTTTAAAAATTCAAAAGTTTTATTAAATTCCCTTATAAACGCCGCCGCCGCCCAAGTTTCATTATTATTTATGGACACACCGGTGGTGCTGCATTCGGCTCCATTTTTAATGCATTATTCAGGGTGCGATTGCGCCCGGAAATCTGGCCTAATGGCCGTTTTGGATTTGCGATTTTTGGCCTCGGAAAAAAAAAAAGTTGTCGGGCCACGGAACGAAAGTTTAATGGCCGGTCGTGGGGATGTTTTAATGGTGTTGTTACATTGTCCGATTTAGTGTTATTGCAATTGCGAAATTGATTGATCACGCTTTTGTAATTATTGTTGGCCGAATTATTGTCAATATTCCCCATTATTGGCGCAGCATACAATGAAATTCATTTGGTTTTGTTGAATACATATTTGTGTTGCTTATTATAATATTATAAATATGTAAATAGTAAACTGGAACAATAAACGTTCATTTATTGCTCTCTTTTTACATTTTACCATTTTCATAATAAAAGTTGACAAACGATTTATTTTGTGAAATTGTGATTTCCCTTTGTAAAATAGAGTAGCAATTTAAAATATAAAAATTGATCATTCAAATTTGAATAATATTTTTTTCATTTAATAATCATCGTATTTAAACGATAGTCAATGTTACAAATACTTTCAATGTGTAAATATTAAAAATTTAATATAAATGAAACAAAATTTTTATTCTCCTTTCTCAAAATTTATAATTTTTACAAAGAAATCAACTCTAATTTGTCTTCGTTAAACACAAATATATGGGAAAAATTATTCTCTTAATATCAACTTCTCATTGATTTTTCTATTGGACATAATTTTTTTATTATCTCTTGTCAAAAATTGTAAATTTTATGAAGAAGAATCTAAATCATGTCTAATTTTATTTAATGTAAGTAAATTACTTGTGTACTTAATATTTTTTCTTTAAACACAAAAATAGTGGAAAAATCAGTCTCTGAATATCAACTTCTCATTGATTTTTCTATTGGACATAATTTTTTATTATCTCTTGTCAAAAATTGTAAATTTTATGAAGAAGAATCTAAATCATGTCTAATTTTATTTAATGTAAGTAAATTACTTGTGTACTTAATATTTTTTCTTTAAACACAAAAATAGTGGAAAAATCAGTCTCTGAACATCAACTTCTCATTGATTTTTCTATATGGCATAATTTTTTTATTATCTTTTGTGAAAAATTGTAAATTTTACGAAGAAGAATCTAAATCAAGCCTAATTCGATTTAATGTAAGTAAATTACTTGTAGACTTAATATTTTTTCTATAAACACAAAAATATAGGAAAAATCAGTCTCTAAATATCGATTTCTCATTGATTTTTCTATTTGCATAAATTTTTTATTTTCTCTTGTCATAAATTGTAAATTTTACGAAGAAGAATCTAAATTAAGTCTAATTTGACTTAATGTAAGTAAATTACTTGTGAACTTAATATTTTTTTCTATAAATACAAAATTATAAGAAAAATCACCCTCTGAATATCGACTCTTCATTGATTTTTATATTTGGCATACATTTTTTATTATCTCTTGTCAAAAATTGTAAATTTTACGAAGAAGAATTTAAATTAAGTCTAATTTGACTTAACGTAAGTAAATTACTTGTGAACTTAATATTTTTTCTAAAAACATAAAAATATAGGAAAAATCAGCCTCTGAATATCGACTTCTCATTGATTTTTCTATTTAGCATAAATTTTTTATTATCTCTTGTCAAAAATTATAAATTTTACGAAGAAGAATCTAAATCAAACCTAATTTGATTTGATGTAAGTAAATTACTTGTAAACTTAATATTTTTTCTTCAAATACAAAAATATAGGAAAAATCAGTCTCTGAATATCAACTTCTCATTGATTTTTCTATTTGGCATAAATTTTTTATTATCTCTTGTCAAAAATTGTAAATTTTACGAAAAAGAATCTAAATCAAGTCTAATTTTACTTAATGTAAGTAAATTACTTATGGACTTAATATTTTTTCTATAAATACAAAATATAGGAAAAATCAATTTCTGAATATCGATTCCTCGTTGATTTTTCTATTTGGCATAAATTTTTTATTATCTCTTGTCAAAAATTGTAAATTTTACGAAGAAGAATCTAAATAAAACCTAATTTGATTTAATGTAAGTAAATTACTTGTGGGCTTAATATTTTTTCTATAAATACAAAAATATAGGAAAAATCAATCTCTGAATATCGATTCCTCGTTGATTTTTCTATTTGGCATAAATTTTTTATTATCTCTTGTCAAAAATTGTAACTTTTACGAAGAAAAATCTAAATCAAACCTAATTTGATTTAATGTAAGTAAATTACTTGTGGACTTAATATTTTTTCTATAAATACAAAATATAGGAAAAATCAATCTCTGAATATCGATTCCTCGTTGATTTTTCTATTTGGCATAAATTTTTTATTATCTCTTGTCAAAAATTGTAAATTTTACGAAGAAGAATCTAAATAAAACCTAATTTGATTTAATGTAAGTAAATTACTTCTGGACTTAATATTTTTTCTATATATACAAAATATAGGAAAAATCAATCTCTGAATATCGATTCCTCGTTGATTTTTCTATTTGGCATAAATTTTTTATTATCTCTTGTCAAAAATTGTAAATTTTACGAAGAAGAATCTAAATAAAACCTAATTTGATTTAATGTAAGTAAATTACTTCTGGACTTAATATTTTTTCTATATATACAAAAAATAGGAAAAATCAATCTCTGAATATCGATTCCTCGTTGATTTTTCTATTTGGCATAAATTTTTTATTATCTCTTGTCAAAAATTGTAACTTTTACGAAGAAAAATCTAAATCAAACCTAATTTGATTTAATGTAAGTAAATTACTTGTGGACTTAATATTTTTTCTATAAATACAAAATATAGGAAAAATCAATCTCTGAATATCGATTCCTCATTGATTTTTCTATTTGGCATAAATTTTTTATTATCTCTTGTCAAAAATTGTAAATTTTACGAAGAAGAATCTAAAAAAAAACCTAATTTGATTTAATGGAAGTAAATTACTTGTAGACTTAATAGTTTTTTCTTTAAACACAAAAATATAGGAAAAATCAGTCTCTGAATATCGACATCCCATTGATTTTTCTATTTGGCATAAATTTTTTATTATCTCTTGTCAAAAATTGTAAATTTTACGAAGAAGAATCTAAAAAAAACCTAATTTGATTTAATGGAAGTAAATTACTTGTAGACTTAATAGTTTTTTCTTCAAACACAAAAATATAGGAAAAATCAGTCTCTGAATATCAATTTCTCATTGATTTTTCTATTTGGCATAAATTTTTTATTATCTCTTGTCAAAAATTGTAAATTTTACGAAGAAGAATCTAAAACAAGTCTGATTTGATTTAATGTAAATAAATTACTTGTAGAACATCCCACTTTCTTTTCAATTTGGCTTAATTTTTCTATAATTTCTTCTCAAAAATTATAAATTTTATAAACAATACACGACAATAATCCTGATTTGTTTTTATAAAAAACAGATATTCGAATGTTTTTAAATCAGTGCTCACAGTCATTTTATTTCTAGCAATTGAATACTGTATTGTAATTACTGATTCATTCTAAAATCAATCCCATCATTTCGGAAACTGTTTCGAACACATTTTGATTAACCCGTCAATAAATTTATTTTTCGACTGCGATTTTACCCGCTTAAATATGAACATACATTTTAATCGTCGCTGTCAAATCGATCAGGTATTCGCATTATTTATAGGTCTTGATTTAAATTAACATTAAATAAATTACGTTCTGTTCATCATTTAAACAAAATTAATTGCGGATTATGTTAATTAATCGTGATTTATTGACTGTGCATCAATTATTTCCTTCGAATCGAGTCGAATTTGCGAACCTTTGTCTCAGACGCGGCGATTTTAATATTAATTAATCGACGATTTCAGCCACGGCGTCTCGTAAAATGGCGACAGAAAAAAACGATGCTAAAACGGTCCGCAGGGAGTCGGATTTTCCGCCGTTTACATAAAGCGGAATCGCGCACTCCGGATTTTCTAATAAGGATTTTTTCGTACGGTCATGTTTTGCATAATAAGGAAAGTGCACCGCTGCAGGTTTACGGTCCGGAACTAATAAGAAAGCTGCCCGGAAAAATTCTCAATACTGCGTTTACCGTTTTTGATTTTCCTGTTATCCACTTCTCCACGGACAACAAAGTTACAAACGAAATAAACGTTACAAAGTTTCCCGTGTTATTAAAGAAATTTTTTGTTGTTGTCGAGTTTTGGGGAGTTTTCGCCCTTTTCGGTTCCGTTGTTGCCAATTGAATTGGGTCAAACTTGCTTTTGTAATAATGCTCAATTTTTTGCTACTTGTAATTATAACTGTAATTAGTTTATTTTTGGTGGAAGAGTTTCATTGTAAAATTTACAATTTTTTTACAAATTTAATATCGAAATTATCTACAGTCTTTATAAAAAAATTAAACTTAAATTTACTTAATGCTTACAAAGTTCTCAAAGCTCTTCTTTACAAAAAAAATTACTTTTTAAGTAATTATAATTTA
This sequence comes from Aethina tumida, assembly GCF_024364675.1. Taxonomy (NCBI): domain Eukaryota; kingdom Metazoa; phylum Arthropoda; class Insecta; order Coleoptera; family Nitidulidae; genus Aethina; species Aethina tumida. The sequence goes on along the minus strand of NC_065440.1, from coordinate 13,829,486 downwards.
ATTTAGTTTTATGGCCACAAAATATTCGGGGAACTTTCACTGTAAAATCTATAAATCTATATAAATTTAAAATAAAATTATTTATTCTATTTTATAAAAAAATTAACACAAAATTACTTAATATTATTTAAAATGGATTCTCAAAGCTTTACTTCTTCTATCTTAGGTACTTATAATTATAATTTTAATTAGTTTCATCGTTATAAAATATATGTTGGACTGTTTTTACTGCAAAATTTACATTTTTTGAAAATTTAAAATAAAATAATTTAATATTTTTATAAGAAAATTAACACAAAATTACTTAATGTTATTAAAAATGAATAATTCAAGTTAATTTCTTACAATTCCCAATTTTCTACTTCACAATATTCTCAAAGCTTTATTTCTCTGAGCTTTACAATAAAATTATGTTTTAGGCACTTATAATTATAATTTTAATTAGTTTTATGGTAATAAAAAATATGTTGGACAGTTTTTACTGTAAAATTTATAAATTTTTGGAAATCTAAAATAAAATAATTTAATATTTTTACAAGAAAATTAATACAAAATTACTTAATATTATTAAAAATGTATAATTTAGGTTAATTTCTCTCAAATCGCAATTTTCTACTTCACAATATTCTCAAAGCTTTGTTTCTCTGTGTTTTACAATAAAATTATATTTTAGGCACATATAATTATAATTTTAATTAGTTTTATGGTAATAAAATATATGTTGAACAGTTTTTACTCTAAAATTTACAAATTTTTGGAAATTTAAAATAAAATAATTTATTATTTTTATAAGTAAAAGTAACACAAAATTACTAAATGTTATTAAAAATGGATATCTCAGGTTAATTTCTCTCAAATCCCAATTTTCTACTTCACAATATTCCCAAAGTTTTCTTTCTCTGATATATAATATATAAAATTATATTCTAGGCCCTTATAATTATAATTTTAATTAGTTTTATGGTTATAAAATATATGTTGAACAGTTTTTAGTATAAAATTTAAAAAAATTTGGAAATTTGAAATAAAACAAGTTATTATTTTTATAAGAAAAGTAACACAAAATTACTAAATGTTATTGAAAATGAATATTTCAGGTTAATTTCTCTCAAATCCCAATTTTCTACTTCACAATATTGTCAAAACTTTGTTTCTCTGAACTTTACAATAAAATTATATTTTAGGCATTTATAATTATAATTTTAATTAATTTTATGGTAATAAAATATATGTTGGACTGTTTTTACTGCAAAATTTACAAATTTTTGAAAATTTAAAATAAAATAATTTAATATTTTTATCAGAAAATTAACACAAAATTACTAAATGTTATTAAAAGTGAATATCTCAGGTTAATTTCACTCAAATCCCAATTTTCTACTTCACAATATTCTCAAAGCTTTGTTTTTCTGAGCTTTACAATAAAATTATGTTTTAGGTACTTAAAATTATAATTTTAATTAGTTTTATATTATATATTTTCACTGTAAAATCTTTTAAATTAAAATAATTTATGATTTGTGTAAAAAAAAAATGATCAAATTTTACTTGAAAATAGTAAAAATGTATATTTTAGGTCGTCTCTTTAAAATCACAATTTTCTGCCCCACAGAATAAATACTAACAATCCGCCAAACAATAAAAATCAATTTTCAAAATTTTCGACACAAAACCTTTCAAACAAACAAACAACACAACAAAACCCCATTAATCATTAATTAACATTTTCGATTGTTTGATCGCTTCCAATTCTTCGCCACTTTTACCACCGGGCAAAAGGGGTGACAAATTGGGTCAAACTACCATCCTGAAGCGACCCCATTTTCTATTAATAATCGAAACATGTATCGTGCACCGCTTACGCATTATTAAACAATAATTAATCCTATTGCGGTCGGATTGCATGAATCTCGCATTCGGTCGGGGATTATTCGATTCCCGGGACCTCTAAGGCCAATCGTGGGGGAGTTGTTTCGGATCTGTTTGTTTTTAACCAGTGATTTCAGTTCGATGGTTTCATCGCTTATTGCCTGTCTTTGTTTTTCACTAATTGATCATAATTACTTTCGGTTCGATTTAATTACCTTTGTATTAAGTTTACGCAAGGTTACTAATATTACAGTTGTTCCAATAATGATTATTAATGAATAATTCTGCTGTTAAGGAAGTTTCGTAACTGTCTTAATGATATACAAATCCGTTTAAGTTTGAAACCGTTCTGATTGTTCTAAAACTGTTTATCTTAAGATTAAGACAAAATGAAACTTATTTAAATAGTATTTAATTGAAATAGTATTTAATTAAAATAGTACCGAAAGTGTTTGAGGCTTCTTAAAGAGTTTTGTACAAAATTAATACGATGATGAACTTCTTAAGCAACTTTATAATAAATTAAGATAAATTGAAACTTATTAGATAATTCTACATATAATCAAAATAGTACCGAAAGTGTTTGAAATAGTTTTGTATAAAATTAAGACGGTAGTGAAATATTTTAAGTAACTTTGTACCCAATTAAGATAAATTGAAACTTATTAAATAGTTCTGTATATAATTAAAATAGTACCGAAAGTGTTTGAAGTTTCTCTAAGAGTTTTGTACAAAATTAAGACGGTAATGAAACTTCCTAAGCAACTTTGTACCCAAATAAGACAAACTGAAACTTATTAAATGGTTCTGTATATGATTAAAATAGTACCGAAAGTGTTCGAAGTTTCTTTAAGAGTTTTGTACAAAATTAAGACGGTAATGAAACTTCCTAAGCAACTTTGTACCCAAATAAGACAAACTGAAACTTATTAAATGGTTCTGTATATGATTAAAATAGTACCGAAAGTGTTTGAAGATTTTTAAAGATTTTTGTATAAAATTAAGACGTTAGTGAAACTTGTTATGGAACTTTGTTCCCAATTAAGACAAATTTAAACTTATTAAATGGTTCAGTATATAATTAAAACAGTACTGAAAGTGTTTGAAGCTTCTTAAAGAGTTTTGTACAAAATTCAGACTGTAGTAAAACTTCTTAAACAATTTTGTATCCAAATTTAAACTCGCTGAATTATTGATATAATTTTGTATAAAATGTATGCATATTTTTTTAAACCAACACAATCGTACCTATTCATATAAAGCTTAACATTATATACTCAAGTTAGTATATAAATATTATTGAACAAGACAGAAACAACGATACAAATTATAAATCACAAACTTCTTATACTTTAAAAATATAAAATACAAAAACAATAACAACAAATATTTTGTTATATTCAAAGTACACAAAATACCTCATCTTTCCACAAAAAGAAACATCTTTGTTTCCATCTCAGCATCTGCTTTGTAAATAAATCTTACACAATTCATCGAAAGCAAACACCAAACATTTGCATAAATAAAACGGGGGAAGTCACCGAGTAATTTCAAATAAATAAACAAACCCGGAAACCGTACCAACAATTCAAAAAGGCCGCGTCGGTTTCTTTCGGTTATTTTTTCGGCATTCATGGACCACTTTGATCCTATCGCCCTGATGCATGGAGTAATTAAGGCGACACGTTAAAAAAGATGCTTCCGTCCATTCGCCACGAATTATGACGACCTGCGGTCTTTTTTTCCGGTTCGTCCGGATCGTTTTGCAGTTTTTCACGTTGTTTTGTTTTGTATTTTTTTGCGGCTAAAAACTATCGCGGAAAGCTCGAAGTTACTTTTTTTTTTGTTGGTATTTTGTTGTAAATCGCATCGGGACTATTAAAAACAACGATTTTTTTGATTGCCAATTTTCGCCAGCGTTTCGTTTCATTAATTGGGGATCGGAATTAACTTTTAACTGTTATATGCAGTTGCTGGCGAAATAATTTGTTAATTACTGAGAACAAACTATCACTGCGACTGGGGACTTTATGTAGAATTTTTTACCTCAATAATATGCAATTTTTATTGGCAACTGTGAAAATTCAAACTCTCTCAACTGCTCTATATACATTTATGAACATAGCTTCAAAGTCTTTCGGTACTATTTTAATTATATACAAAACTATTTAATAAGTTTCAATTTGATTTAATTGGGTATAAAGTTGTTTAAAAAGTTTCATACAAAACTCTTTAAGAAGCTTTCAAACACATTCGGTACTATTTTAATCATGTGCAGAACCATTTAATAAGTTTCAATTTGTCTTATTTGGGTACAAAGTTGCTTAAGAAGTTTCATTACCGTCATAATTTTATACAAAACTCTTAAAGAAACTTCAAACACTTTCAGTACTATTTTAATTATATAGAGAACCATTTAATAAGTTTCAATTTGATTTAATTGGGTATAAAGTTGTTTAAGAAGTTTCACTACCATCTTACTATTATACAAAACTTTTTAAAAATCTTCAAACACTTTCGGTACTATTTTAATCATATACAGAACCATTTAATAAGTTTCAGTTTGTCTTATTTGGGTACAAAGTTGCTTAGAAAGTTTCATTACGTCTTAATTTTGTACAAAACTCTTAGAGAAACTTCAAACACTTTCGGTACTATTTTAATTATATACAGAACTATTTAATAAGTTTCAATTTATCTTAATTGGGTACAAAGTTACTTAAAATATTTCACTACCGTCTTAATTTTATTTAAAACTCTTAGAGAAGCTTCAAACATTTTCAGTACAATCTTAATTATATACAGAAATATTTAATAAGTTTCAATTAGTCTTAATTAGGTAGAAAGTTGCTTACAAAATTTTATAACTTTCAGTACTGTTTTAATTATAGACTGAACCATTTAATAAGTTTCAATTTGTCTTAATTGGGAACAAAGTTCCATAACAAGTTTCACTAACGTCTTAATTTTATACAAAAATCTTTAAAAAGCTTCAAACACTTTCGGTACTATTTTAATTATATACATAACTAAATAGTTATGTTAAGATTAAATTAATCTTAATTAGGCAGAAAATTCCTTAAGAAGTTTCATTAATTTCATACAAAACTCTCTAAGAAGCTTCAAACACTTTCAGTACTATTTTAATTATATACAGAACTATCTAATAAGATTCAATTTAACCTAATTGGGAACAAAGTTGCTTATGAAGTTTCACTACCGTCTTAATTTTATACAAAACTCTTTAAGATGCTTCAAACACTTTCGGTACTATTTTAATTATATACAGAACTATCTAATACGTTTCAATTTATCTTAATTGGGTACAGAGTTACTTAAAATATTTCACTACCGTCTTAATTTTATTCAAAACTCTTAGAGAAGCTTCAAACATTTTCGGTACTATCTTAATTATATACAGAAATATTTAATAAATTTTAATTAGTCTTAATTAGGCAGAAAGTTGCTTAAGAAGTTTCATAACCTTCTTAATTTTATACAAAACTTTCTAAGATATTTCAAACACTTTCGGTACTATTTTGATTATATGTAGAATTATATAATAAGTTTCAATTTAACATAATTGGGTGCAAAGTTGCCTATGAAGTTTTATTACCGTCTTAATCTTACGCAAAACTCTTTAAGATGCTTCAAAAACTTTCGGTACTGTTTTAAATATATATGGTACCATTTAATAAATTTAAATTTGTCTTAATTGGGTACAAAGTTGCTTAAGAAGTTTTCTAATGTCTTAATTTTATACAAAATTTTTTAGTTTCACTACCATCGTAATTTTATACAAAGCACTTTAAGATGCTTCAGTACTATTTTAATTATATACAGAACTATTTAATAAGTTTCAATAGGATTTAATAGGGTACAAAGTTGCCTAAGACGTTTCACTACTGTCTTAATTTTATATAAAACTTTTAAAGAAGCTTCATACCCTTTCGGTACTATTTCAATTATATACAGAACTATTTAATAAGTTTCAAAAATGTCCTAATTTTGTACAAAACTATTTAGGAAACTTCAAAACAGTTTTAAATAATAATTTTCTAGTACTAATATTTTACTACACAATATTTCAGTACATAATCCTAAATTAATAATTCATTAAACATTTATGTTAATTTTAATCATAGAAATATTCACAATTGTTTATTAGCATAAACACAAATACTCACACACACACACACCTAAATAACTCAAAGTTAATTTTAATATTCAGTTCGAACATGATCATAAACAGTAATTTCCCGTTTGACGTTGAACTTATCGATAACATCGGTTGATTAATGACCGAAAGAACTACCAGAAACCGTCCCCGCTTTTGGCGTAAAATCAATCGGTGGGTCGATAAGTAGTCGGCGACACGAAACGCTTTGTTACCGAAAGGCGCCTCGACTTCATTTTTTTTTTATTCCTTTCGTTTCGTGTGTCTGGAACCGGAGATGAAAAACAAAGAAAGAATTCACGGCCCGGCAGGTAGAGAGGAATCGTTTCGGTCCACCTGTTCGTCGGACTCGCGTATGATTTGATTGTGATGTAGATGCCGGTTTTGCTTTACAGTTGCTTTATTGTTTTGTGTGGGTGGGGTGAATGATGAATATTTTACGGGGTTAAATGTAAACGACACGTCTAGATAAATATCGAATAGTTCGTAAGAATGATAAATGGTGTAAATCCAACTAAATAGGAAACGAGGCGTACCACAACTCTCTTGACTTTATACTGAATTGCTTAAGAATTTCAAAAGCAGTCTTAGTTTTCTACAAAACTACTTTATTTATGTCTTTATTTTACACAGAATATCTGAAGTTTCTGAACTGTCTTAATTTTATACAGGACTGCTTAATAAGTTTCATAACTGTCTTTATCTTAAATAGAATTGCATTGACGTTTTAGAACTGTCTTAATTTTGTTGAGAATTGCTTAGGAAATTTTAGAACTGTCTTAATTTTGTTCAGAATTGCTTAGGAAGTTACAGAATTTTATATGAAAGTTTTAGAACTTTATTAAAATTAAATATGACTGTCTTGAAAGTCCCAGAATTTCCTAAGTACTTCTATATAAAATTAAGTCAGTTCTGAAACTTCTTTAACAGTTTTGTATAAAATAAAGACAGTTCTGAAACTTCTTAAGCAGTTATGTATAAAATTAAGACAGTTCTGAAACTTCTTAAGCAGTTCTGTTTAAAATTGAGACAGTTCTGAAACTTTCTAAGTATTTCTGTATAAAATTAAAACAGTTCTGAAACCTCTTAAGCAGTCTTGTATAATACAAAGACAGTTCTAAAACTTCTTAAACAGTTTTGTATAAAATTAAGACAATTCTGAAACTTCTTAAGCAGTTATATATAAAATTAAGACAGTTCTGAAACTTCTTAAGTAGTTTTGTATAAAACAAAGACAGTTCTGAAATTTCTTTAACAGTTTTGTATAAAATAAAGACAGTTCTGAAACTTCTTAAGCAGTTATGTATAAAATTAAGACAGTTCTGAAACTTTCTAAGTTTTTGTATATAAAATTAAAACAGTTCTGAAACTTCTTAAGCAGTTTTGTATAAAATAAAGACAGTTCTGAAACTTCTTAAGCAGTTCTGTATAAAATAAAGACAGTTCTGAAACTTCTTAAGCAGTTATGTATAAAATTAAGACAGTTCTGAAACTTTCTAAGTTTTTGTATATAAAATTAAAACAGTTCTGAAACTTCTTAAGCAGTTTTGTATAAAATAAAGACAGTTCAGAAACTCCTTAAGCAGTTCTGTATAAAATAAAGATAGTTTTGAAACTTTCTGAGCAATTCTGTATAAAATAAAGACAGTTCTCATAGATTCTAAACAATTCTATATAAAATTTAGACAATTCTGAAGCTTCCAAAAATTAAACTCTGAAACTTCCTATGCGATTCTGTATAAAATAAGGACAGTTCTGATACTTCCTAAGCAATTCTGTATAAAATTAAGACAGTTCTGAAACTTTCTAAGCAATTCTGTATTATATAAAGACAGTTCTGAGTCTTCCGAAGCAATTCTGTATAAAGTTAAGACCGTTCTAAAACTTTATAAGCAATTCTATATAAAATAAAGACAGGTCTGATACTTCCTAAGCAATTTTGTATAAAATTAAGAGAGTTCTAAAACTTATTAAGGAGTTTTATATAAAATTAAGACAGTTCTGAGACTTCCGAAGCAATTCTGTATAAAATTAAAACAGTTCTGAAACTTCGTAAGTAATTCTGTGTTAAATAAGGATTATTTCAAAACTTTCTAAGCAATTCTGTATAAAATTAATGTAGTTCTGAAACTTCCTAAGCAATTCTGTATATTCTTAGTTTTATAAATAGTTGCCTATGAAGTTTCGGTACCATCTTAACATCTCAGTCTTATATACAACTATTTAAAAAATCGACAAATACCTTAATTGTATCTAAAAATTCTCGCAATTAACATATATTAAGTATCTACTATTTTTTGTGTTAAAAAACTAATGGTAATGTTTTACAAAAACCCTGAAGTTATAGCTGAATATGAACTTTAAAGCATAGTTTATTAGAACTTAATGTTAATCCACACATTGTTCTGGGTGTCCTTTCACCTGTTACTTGAACCAACTTTACATTGTTCACGTTTTTTTCGTGTCTCATCTCAAAGGATTTTCGTTTTTTACTTCTCGGGCCCTTCCTTTTAATACGTATATAGGTATGTAAACTGGGATAATTAGGACGGAGCCACTCAGCTTAATGAGACTGTCGCTTTAAAGCCTCAGGCTGTGCCTTTTCTTCCCCTGTTTTTTTTTTTCCCTACCCCACTTATATTATCCTCCATATTACATTGTCTTTATTATGTTACATAATTAGGGACGCTCAAAAAGATTTTTTTAATTCCGAAAGGAACGCTATTAAACAGCAGTATGACGATACAAACGCATCTTTCATTAAAAACACATTTCACTGGCAATTTTCTAGGAAAAACGGCGTCGCGACGTCATGGAAATATGGACACGAATCGATTTTCTAAAAGAGCCATCGAAGTGTGTGTTTTACCTGGCGATTCGGGCGGCACCTCCGGGCGTCGGAAACTGCAGACGCCCCGGGACGTCGCGACGCTTTGATCCACCACCCAAAGTCGGCGAGATTGCGTCCGCCTTTGTGTTTCGATAGTTATAGTTTCGTGTGGAATCCTGTTTAGTCGAATTGTGAATATGATACGGTGTACATTTTGGGGATGGGGTGAAATTCGTCGGTTTCACGGGGGTATGTAACAAGATCGTCGGTTTTTCGGGTTTAATGATGCGTAATTAAAGCCAGAAACTAGATTTGGCTTACAAAGTGATGCAGATAGTTATGGTTTTGACTTAAATCTCTTTACGTTACAATTATTAATAAATTAAATGTTTACCATTTAAATTTTTAGATATACAGTATTATTTCTCGGTAGTGAATAGTTGTATATATTTTTTATACAGTTTTAAATTTGTTAAAGTCGAAGTTTATGTTCAACTAAAATAATAGTAAATTTTTCAGAACTGTCTTTAATTTATATAGACCACTTAGGAAGTTTCAGAACTATCTTTAATTTATACAGAACTGCTTAAGGAGTTTTAGAACTGTCTTTATTTTATACAGAACTGCTTACGAAGTTTCAGAACTGTCCTTATTTTATACAGAACTGCTTAAGAAGTTTGAGAACTGTCTTAATTTTATACAAAACTGTTTAAAAAGTTTCAGAACTGTCTTTATTTTATACAAAACTGTTTAAGAAGTTTCAGAACTGCCTTAGTTATTTACAGAAACACTTAGAAAGTTTCAGAATTGTCTTAGTTTTATACAAAACTACTTAAGAAGTTTCAGAACTGTCTTTATTTTATACAGAACTGCTTACTAAGTTTCAGAACTGTCCTTATTTTATACAGAACTGCTTAAGAAGATTCAGAACTACCTTAATTTTATACAAAACTGTTTAAAAAGTTTTAAAACTGTCTTAATTTTATACAAAACTGTTTAAGAAGTTTCAGAACTGTCTTTATTTTATACAAACCTGTTAAGGAAGTTTCAGAATTCTCTTAATTATATACAGAAACACTTAGAAAATTTCAAAACTGTCTTTATTTTATACAGAACCACTTAAAAAGTTTCAGATCTATCTTACTTTTATGTGAAACTGCTTGAGAAATTTCAGAACTGTCTTTATTTTACACAGAATTACTTACGAAGTTTCAGAACTGTCTTTATTTTATACAGAATTGATTAGAAAGAATTGAAGATTCTAAGCTCTTTTATATAAACATCCTAAGCAATTTTGTACAAAATTAAGCAATTTTTGAAACCTAAACAATTCCCTATAAAATTAAGGAAACGGTTCAAAAACTTTCTAAACAATTCTGCGTGAAATTAAAACAGTTCTGAAACCCTCAAAACATTTTTGTAAGTACATAATTTCTATATACCAATAAAATTAAACCAGTGCCGCAAAATGTACGCCGACTTCTTTGTCGCCATAACAACGTTAAGAACTGCATAAAGTTAACAGGAATTAAATTCGTTGCGGGGGCGGTTCCGGGAGCGTGTCCGCGGTCCGTGTAAACTGCAAACGCTTATTATCCCCGACATTTATTGCGCAACATTCCCCGGCCCGTGTAATCCGCAAAGATCTCGCCGAAATTCATTTGCAACTTAGCGGCACCGTTTAAATAATTCCTGGCAGCGCTTTTTTCGTTGTCGTGGGGGTTGCACTTTGTGCCGGTCCACCGAAACTGACAGAAACAAAAACTCGCTGGAAGTTTTCTGCGACGGGACGCGGGGTGGTTCTGCGGCCAAACTTTCGAATCCGGCCAACTTGGCTGGAAAAGTGGCAGATGCAAGGACGATGATAAACAACCGGAAGTTGGAAAGTAAGCAATTTGCTGAGGGTGGGGTGGTCGAAACAATGTCGCCTTTGTGCCGTCGATGATTTTCATTAATTTTATACAGAATTGCTTAGAACGTGTCAGAACTATATTTATTTTAAACAAAAATAGTTAGAAAGTTTCAGAATTATCTTAATCTTATAAAGAATTTCTTTGGATGTTTCATAACTGTCTTAATCTTACACAGAATTGTTAAGGAAATATCAGAAATTGTCTTTATTTTATACAGAATTGCTTAGGAAGTTTCAAAATTGTCTAAATTTTATAGAGAATTGTTTAGAAAGTATGAGAACTGTCTTTGTATTATGCAAAACTGCTTAAGAAGTTTCAGAACTGTCTTTGTTTTATATAGAATTGCTTAGAAACTTTTAGAACTGTCTTTATTTTACACAAAATTACTTACAAAGTTTCAGAGCTTTCTTAATTTTAAATAAAGTTGGAAAGTAAGCAATTTGTTGAGGGAAGGACCGAAACAATGTCGCCTTTGTGCCGTCGATGATTTTCAATAATTTTATACAAAATTGCTTAAAACGTGTCAGAACTATATTTATTTTAAACAAAAATGGTTACAAAGTTTCAGAATTATCTTAATCTTATAAAGAATTTCTTAGGATGTTTCATAACTGTCTTAATCTTATACAGAGTTGTTTAGGAAATATCAGAAATTGTCTTTATTTTATACAGAATTGCTTAGGAAGTTTCAGAATTGCCTAAATTTTATACAGAATTGTTTAGAAAGTATGAGAACTGTCTTTGTATTATGCAAAACTGCTTAAGAAGTTTCAGAACTGTCTTTGTTTTATATAGAATTGCTTAGAAACTTTTAGAACTGTCTTTATTTTACACAAAATTACTTACGAAGTTTCAGAACTGTCTTAATTTTAAATAATGTTGGAAAGTAAGCAATTTGTTGAGGGAAGGACCGAAACAATGTCGCCTTTGTGCCGTCGATGACTTTCATTAATTTTATACAGAATTGCTTAAAACGTGTCAGAACTATATTTATTTTAAACAAAAATAGTTAGAAAGTTTCAGAATTATCTTAATCTTATAAAGAATTTCTTAGGATATTTCATAACTGTCTTAATCTTACACAGAATTGTTAAGGAAATATCAGAAATTGTCTTTATTTTATACAGAATTGCTTAGGAAGTTTCAGAATTGCCTAAATTTTATACAGAATTGTTCAGAAAGTTTGAGAACTGTATTTGTATTATGCAAAACTGCTTAAGAAGTTTCAGAACTGTGTTTGTTTTAAATAGAATTGCTTAGAAACTTTTAGAACTGTTTTTATTTTAGACAAAATTACTTACGAAGTTTCAGAACTGTCTTAATTTTAAATAAAGTTGGAAAGTAAGCAATTTGTTGAGGGAAGGACCGAAACAATGTCGCCTTTGTGCCGTCGATGATTTTCAATAATTTTACACAAAATTGCTTAAAACGTGTCAGAACTATATTTATTTTAAACAAAAATGGTTACAAAGTTTCAGAATTATCTTAATCTTATAAAGAATTTCTTAGGATGTTTCATAACTGTCTTAATTTTATACAGAGTTGTTTAGGAAATATCAGAAATTGTCTTTATTTTATACAGAATTGCTTAGGAAGTTTCAGAATTGCCTAAATTTTATACAGAATTGTTCAGAAAGTATGAGAACTGTCTTTGTATTATGCAAAACTGCTTAAGAAGTTTCAGAACTGTCTTTGTTTTATATAGAATTGCTTAGAAACTTTTAGAACTGTCTTTATTTTACACAAAATTACTTACGAAGTTTCAGAACTGTCTTAATTTTAAATAAAGTTGGAAAGTAAGCAATTTGTTGAGGGAAGGACCGAAACAATGTCGCCTTTGTGCCGTCGATGATTTTCAATAATTTTATACAAAATTGCTTAAAACATGTCAGAACTATATTTATTTTAAACAAAAATGCTTAGAAAGTTTCAGAATTATCTTAATCTTATAAAGAATTTCTTAGGTTGTTTCACAAGTGACTTAATTTTATACAGAATTGTTTAGGAAATATCAGAAACTGTCTTTATTTTAAACAGAATTGCTTAGAAAGTTTCAGAATTGTCTAAATTTTATATAGAATTGTCTAGAAAGTATGAGAACTGTCTTTGTATTATGCAAAACTGCTTAAGAAGTTTCAGAACTGCCTTTGTTTTATATAGAATTGCTTAGAAACTTTTAGAACTGTCTTTATTTTACACAAAATTACTTACGAAGTTTCAGAACTGTCTTAATTTTAAATAAAGTTGAAAATTAAGCAATTTGATGAGGGAGGGACTGAAACAATGTCGCCTTTGTGCCGTCGATGATTTTCAATAATTTTATACAAAATTGCTTAAAACGTGTCAGAACTATATTTATTTTAAACAAAAATGGTTAGAAAATTTCAGAATTATCTTAATCTTATAAAGAATTTCTTAGGATGTTTCATAACTGTCTTAATTTTATACAGAGTTGTTTAGGAAATATCAGAAATTGTCTTTATTTTATACAGAATTGCTTAGGAAGTTTCAGAATTGCCTAAATTTTATACAGAATTGTTCAGAAAGTATGAGAACTATCTTTGTATTATGCAAAACTGCTTAAGAAGTTTCAGAACTGTCTTTGATTTATATAGAATTGCTTAGAAACTTTTAGAACTGTCTTTATTTTACACAAAATTACTTACGAAGTTTCAGAACTGTCTTAATTTTGAATAAAGTTGGAAAGTAAGTAATTTGTTGAGGGAGGCACAGAAACAATGTCGTCTTTGTGCCGTGAATGATTTTCATTAATTTTATACAAAATTGCTTAGAAAGTGTCAGAACTATATTTATTTTAAACAAAAATGGTTAGAAAATTTCAGAATTATCTTAATCTTATAAAGAATTTCTTAGGATGTTTCATAACTGTCTTAATTTTACACAAAATTGTTTAGGAAATATCAGAAACTGTCTTTATTTTATACAGAATTGCTTAGAAAGTATGACAACTGTCTTTGTATTATGCAAAACTGCTTAAGAAGTTTCAGAACTGTCTTTGTTTTATATAGAATTGCTTAGAAACTTTTAGAACTGTCTTTATTTTACACAAAATTACTTACGAAGTTTCAGAACTGTCTTAATTTTAAATAAAGTTGGAAAGTAAGCAATTTGTTGAGGGAAGGACCGAAACAATGTCGCCTTTGTGCCGTCGATGATTTTCAATAATTTTATACAAAATTGCTTAAAACGTGTCAGAACTATATTTATTTTAAACAAAAATGCTTAGAAAGTTTCAGAATTATCTTAATCTTATAAAGAATTTCTTAGGATGTTTCATAATTGTCTTAATCTTATACAGAGTTGTTTAGGAAATATCAGAAACTGTCTTTATTTTATACAGAATTGCTTAGGAAGTTTCAGAATTGCCTAAATTTTATACAGAATTGTTTAGAAAGTATGACAACTGTCTTTGTATTATGCAAAACTGCTTAAGAAGTTTCAGAACTGTCTTTGTTTTATATAGAATTGCTTAGAAACTTTTAGAACTGTCTTTATTTTACACAAAATTACTTACGAAGTTTCAGAACAGTCTTAATTTTAAATACAGTTGAAAAGTAAGCAATTTGTTGAGGACGGGGCTGAAATAATGTCGCCTTTGTGCCGTCGATGATTTTCATTAATTTTATACAGAATTGCTTGGAAAGTGTTAGAACTATCTTTATTTTAAACAAAAATGTTTAAAAAGTTTAAGAACTATCTGAATCTTATAAAGAATTTCTTAGGATGTTTCATAACTGTCTTAACTTTATACAGAGTTGTTTAGGAAATATCAGAAATTGTCTTTATTTTATACAGAATTGCTTAGAAAGTTTAAGAATTGTCAAAATTTTATATAGAATTGTTTAGAAAGTATGACAACTGTCTTTGTATTATGCAAAACTGCTTAAGAAGTTTCAGAACTGTCTTTGTTTTATATAGAATTGTTTAGAAACTTTTAGAACTGTCTTTATTTTACACAAAATTACTTACAAAGTTTCAGAGCTTTCTTAATTTTAAATAATGTTGGAAAGTAAGCAATTTGTTGAGGGAAGGACCGAAACAATGTCGCCTTTGTGCCGTCGATGATTTTCAATAATTTTATACAAAATTGCTTAAAACGTGTCAGAACTATATTTATTTTAAACAAAAATGGTTAGAAAGTTTCAGAATTATCTTAATCTTATAAAGAATTTCTTAGGATGTTTCATAACTGTCTTAACTTTATACAGAGTTGTTTAGGAAATATCAGAAATTGTCTTTATTTTATACAGAATTGCTTAGGAAGTTTCAGAATTGCCTAAATTTTATACAGAATTGTATAGAAAGTAGGAGAACTGTCTTTGTATTATGCAAAACTGCTTAAGAAGTTTCAGAACTGTCTTTGTTTTATATAGAATTGCTTAGAAACTTTTAGAACTGTCTTTATTTTACACAAAATTACTTACGAAGTTTCAGAACTGTCTTAATTTTGAATAAAGTTGGAAAGTAAGTAATTTGTTGAGGGAGGCACAGAAACAATGTCGTCTTTGTGCCGTGAATGATTTTCATTAATTTTATACAAAATTGCTTAGAAAGTGTTAGAACTATATTTATTTTAAACAAAAATGGTTACAAAGTTTCAGAATTATCTTAATCTTATAAAGAATTTCTTAGGATGTTTCATAACTGTCTTAATTTTACACAAAATTGTTTAGGAAATATCAAAAACTGTCTTTATTTTATACAGAATTGCTTAGAAAGTTTAAGAATTGTCAAAATTTTATATAGAATTGTTTAGAAAGTATGACAACTGTCTTTGTATTGTGCAAAACTGCTTAAGAAGTTTCAGAACTGTCTTTGTTTTATATAGAATTGCTTAGAAACTTTTAGAACTGTTTTTACTTTACACAAAATTACTTACGAAGTTTCAGAACTGTCTTAATTTTGAATAAAGTTGGAAAGTAAGTAATTTGTTGAGGGAGGGGCCGAAACAATGTCGCTTTTGTGCCCTTCGATGATTTTCATTTTGGCGTCGCAATTTTTAAAACGGCCCGTGAGCCGTAAATCAACGGACGGATAAACAAACATTTTAAATCGCATATTAAGCGCAGATGTTGGGACGTCGTCTGCGGCCATTAAAAACACCTAAAAGCCCCGGTTATTTGTACAACAGACCGCTAAACACTTTTTAAAAGCGCTCCAGTCTATAAAATTCGACTAATAACGCAAATAAAAATCCATCATTAAACACGAGTCGAGTGTGCGGGGACGCCCGGATTATTTTTAATTTCGACGTCCGGATTTTCCTTTTGTCGAAAAACCGCAATAAGGCGCCAAAAAAGCTCTCTTTAAGATTCTACGTGGTTTGATTCTTTAATATTTCCGCCTTTCATGTTTATTATTAAGGGTGAAAAATTAGGGGCCGGTTCGGAAAAATAAAAACCAATTACGGGGCCACGTTTTATTTACATTTTAAAACGTAATCGCATTTAAATACTAATAAAGTAAGTGAACGAAATTCAATTTCGTTTTATCGCCCAGTTTTACTGCCGTTTTATACCGCAATAGTTTTAAACAGCCTTGAAATCTTATAGTTTAACGTATTTTGTCACATATTAACCTTTATTCGTATTCAGGTAATAAACGCCCTCAAACTACACATTTCAAGGAATTTTTATGTGCGTCACCCGTAAAAGCAAAAATTGTATTGATCATGTTCATCGGCGAATACACAATATATCGAACGTTTTATTGCCGACGGAATTCGTACGCGACAAAACGAAATTAAAGGCAGGAACCTTTGACGGCGGCTTCTCGTGCGGAAAAAATATGATCCGGCGGCGGCGGCGGCGGCGGCGGCGGCACAAATTTCTTATATTTTTTTCGGCGGCACGTTACACAATGTCGGTTCGATGGATTTATTGCGTGTTGTTTTGTTGCAGTGCGGCGCAGTCGAACGTGTACCGATGAGCTTTGAGGAAAATTGCAATTTTATGTGCACATAAAATCGGAAATTTATAATAAACGTAACGGCTTTACGATAAAGAACCTTATAACAAGCGATTTGTTACTGGAAAATACATGCATGTTCCGGAAGCTTAGCTATAATCTCAGTTATACGCAGAAAAATCTCTAAACCGTCGGAATTGTGCACAGTCCTGATTCAAAAGTATCAGAACTGTCTTAATTTTATACATTACTACTTAGAAAGTACCTGAACTGTCTTAATTTTATATATTACTACTTAGAAAGTACCAGAACTGTCTTAATTTTATACAGAACTGCTTAGAGAGTTTCAGAACTACCTTAAATTTATACAGAACTGCTTAGGAAGTTGCGGAACTGTCTTAATTTTATCCAGAACTGCGTAGGAAGTTTCAGAACTGTCTTAATTTTATACAGAACTGCTTAGAGAGTTTCAGAACTGTCTTAATTTTACTCAGAATTCATTAGAAAGTTTCAGAATTGACTTTATTTTATACAGAACTGTTTAAGAAGTTTCAGAACTGTCTTAAATTTATGGAGAACTGCTTAAGAAGTTGCGGAACTGTCTTAATTTTATCCAGAACTGCCTAGGAAGTTTCAGAAGTCTTAATTTTATACAGAACTGCTTAGAGAGTTTCAGAACTGTCTTAATTTTATCCAGAACTGCTTAGAGAGTTTCAGAACTGTCTTAATTTTGTAAGGAATTCATTAGGAAGTTTCAGAATTGACTTTATTTTATACAGAACTGCTTGAGAAGTTTCAGAACTGTCTTAATTTTATACATAATTGCTTAGTAATTTTCAGAACAGTTTTAATTTTATACAGAACTGCTTAAAGACTTATAAAAAATTGCTTAGGAAATTTCAGAACTGTCTTAATTTTATACAGAATTACTTAGAAAGTTATAGAAATGTGTTAATTTTATACAGAACTGCCTAGACAGTTTCAGAATTGTCTTAATTTTGAATATAATTCTTTAGGAAGTTTCAGAATTGTCTTAGTTTTATCCAGAACTGTTTAGAAAATTTCAAAACTATCTTAACTTTGTATAGAACTACTATAAAGTTTCAGAACTATCTTAATTTTATCCAGAACTACATACAAAATTTCAGAACTGTCTTAATTTTATACAGAACTGCCGATGAATTTGCAGAACTCTCTTAATTTTACATAGAACTGCTTAAGGAGTTTAATTTTGTACAGAACTGCTTAAAGACTTTCAAAATTATATAAAGAAGTACTTAGGAAGTTTCAGAACTGTCGTAATTTTTAACAGAATTACTTTGAAAGTTACAGAAACGTTTTAATTTTATACAAAACTGCTTAGGAAGTTTCAGAATTGTCTTTATTTTATACAGAATAGCTTAGGATATTTCAGAACTGTTTTAATTTTATACAGAACTGTTTTTGGAAGTTGCAAAACTGTCTTAATTTTATCCAGAACTGCTTAGAAAGTTTCAGAACTGTTTTTAATTTGTACAGAACTACTTTTTAACTATCTTAGTTTTATCCAGATCTGCTTAAGAAGTTTCAGAACTTTTTAAACTTTTTCAGAACTAATTAGATAGTTACAGAAATTCCTAACTTTATACAGAACCGTTAAGGGAGTTTCAGAACTGTCTTAATTTAGTACAGAGAAAGTTTTAGAATTTTCTTTATTTTATACAGAATTGCTTAGGAAGCTTCAGAACTCTCTTAATTTTTTATAAAATTGCTTAGGGAATTTTAGAACTGTCTTAATTTTGTTCATAACTACTTAAAGTCTCTCAAATCTTATAAAGAATTGCTTAGAATGTTTCAAACCTGTCATAATTGTATACAGAATTACTTAGAAAGTTATATAAATGTCTTATTTTGATGCAGAACTGCTTAGAAAGTTTCAAAATTGTTTTTATTTTATACAGAAATACTTACGAAGTCACAGAATTATCTTAATTTTGAATAGACTTTTGTAACCGTGTTCACTTCATACAAAATTGCTTCGGATATTTCGGAACAACCTTAATTTTATAATAATAGTAATATCCTCAACAGTATTAGTATCATAGAGAATTGTCTATAACCTATAACAATAA
Organism: Aethina tumida; assembly: GCF_024364675.1. Taxonomy (NCBI): domain Eukaryota; kingdom Metazoa; phylum Arthropoda; class Insecta; order Coleoptera; family Nitidulidae; genus Aethina; species Aethina tumida. The sequence goes on along the minus strand of NC_065440.1, from coordinate 13,810,658 downwards.
GCAACCTAGTTTACATTTGTTGTAATTATTTTAATTTGGTTTTATTTTCCATTATTAATATTTGTTTTAATTTTACGAATAAATTTTATTTATTTTACAATTGGTTGCTAATAATATTAACTACAAATAGATATATATTTAACTCAATTATATTATCATGATTAAATTATATTGTTTTATTTGATTTTCATGTTTATATGTTCTGTAATAACCGTCAGTGTGTAATATTAAATTTGTTTTTAATATTTTATTTACACCTCTAAAATTATTTTACGCTCTATTTCCAATCAACATCCAATACTTCAACTGATTGTGTACAAAGTGTTTTTGTTAAATCCAAACGTGCAGAATTAATATACCAGCAATAAAGATATGTTTCGGGAACAGGGATCCATGACGTTTAAATGCACGTTTTACTACCACCCGATAAGGAAATAATCTACGAGTGCTTTTTCGAAATAACGGCCGTCATAAAAGTTCGCGTCCCAGATAACCGACGTAGGACGGGGGGGCTGTGCGCAATTACTCTCGTATATTTCGCAGTCGCTTAGGAGACATCTCTTTTTGTCCGCGGGGTCGGCTGGCGCATTGTTTCAGAATCGGATGCATCTCGCGCTAAAGGTTCCAGCGTGCGAGCGGGGGGTGGCTGAGGGGTCTAAATATAGAAAACGACTCGAGCTGATGTTGCTCGAGGAATACGTTTTCGACGTGCCATTACAGAACTTTTACGACGTTCTGGGCATTGTCGGTTTATGGGTTTATAAGTGGCGGCAGTATTTATCCCTCCGTGTCTCTTAAAACAGCTCCGCTTTTACCCTAAAAAATTGTTTTCGATGCGTTACATCGGTGTCGCACGACGGGACTCCGTCATTTCGTATTCCAATCAGTGGTGCACACACTCAAACCCCGACCCCGGCGTTAATAAACATATTTGCGATGCATTACGGTGCGTGCACCGGCCCAAAACGGACGTGGATTCGCAGTCGACGGCTTCTGCATGTGAAAACACCTCTTATAAACCCCCCAACTTTTACGGCCCCACAACAGATGGCGCCCGTTCGTGTGCATCGCAGATAGGCAACTAGCAATGCATACGTCAGTTTCGTTCGCACATCGATGGAGATTGCGTCCGGTTTAAATTGCGCCCATACATTACGGACGTTTATCTGGGCGAAATGATCTGATATCGCGTCTCGGATCTGCGTTAATATTAATCAGGGACGGGGGGGTCCTCTTGTAAATTGGCGCAGATACTGGGCCCCCACGGATATTAATCAACGTAATGGCATTGTTAATTGTGGAATTTATATTGGCAAACATTGAACGCGTTATTGGGTGCGAATTCCGTGCGATAAGAAACAACATCTTTGACTCAATTATGGTTGTATTAATTAAACCGGTTTACGGCCGAAACGTAGAAAGTTTCTCTCTGTCTGTTTTGGGGTAATATGGTGTTGTTTCAATATATTTCTCTTTTTTTTTCATCTAGATAATGGTTAAGATACTTAAGAAACTTTCTGAGCAGTCCTGTATATTATTAAGACAGTTTTAGAGAAGATCCATGCTTGTTTCCTCTATAGAAAATTAATTAAAACATTGAATAATGACATAAAAAATCATTTTGTGTGTTTAAAGTTATAAAATATTAAAATTAAATATTAAAATAACCTACAAAATATAATAACAGCAAATAAAACAATGTTTATACTATATAAATAAACATTTTCAATAGATTATCACATTTTAATTAAATTAAAACAAACATTCATTAAACAAAAAACGAATATATTGAATTAATCTGGGTTGCCTATTGTTGACGAAAACAACTTAACGCCATCTAGCGGCAAGCATGAGGATATCAATAAAATAATTCAATTAATTAATTAGATAAGGTATTAAAATATTAAATACACAATTATATATGAAATATCCAAAAGAGCCCTTTATTTTAACAATATAACAGTTCTGAAAAATATCAATTATTCTTTTCTTTATAGAAAATTAATTAAAACATTGAATAATGACATAAAATGTCTAAATCTTGACACTAAATTGTCATCTTGTATGTTTAAAGTAATAAAATATTAAATTTAAATATTGACATAAACTACAAAATATAATAATACCAAATAAAACAATATTTGTACTATACAGATAAACATTTTCAATAGATTATCATGTTTTAATTAAATTAAAACGAATATTGAGCGGAAAACGAATATATTAAAAGTGATCTTGGTTGCCTATTGTTGACATGACGCCATCTAGCGGCAAGTAAAAGAATGTTAATAGAATAATTCAATTAATTACTTAGATAAAAAAGAAACCTTTATTTTGAGAATATTAATTTAAATTTTAAGGACAGTTCTGAAGAATATCAATTATTCTTTCTTTATAGAAAATTACTTAAAACATTGAATAATGACATAAAATAATCATTCTGTATGTTTAATGTAATAAAATATTAAAATTCAATATTGACATAAACTAAAAAATATCAGAATAGCAAATAAAACAACATTTATACTATGTAGATAAACATTTTCAATAGATTAACACATTTTAATTAAATTAAAACGAATATTGAACTCAAGACGAATGCATTCACTTTAATCTTAGTTGCATATAGCTGGCAAAGCTCCTTTGACGCCATCTAGCGACCAGTACGAGTATGACAATACAATAATCCAATAATTTAATTAATTATTAGTTAATTAGACAAGAAGTTAAAATATTTAATACACAATTAAATATGAAACATCCAAAAGAAGCCTTTAGCATGAGAATATTAATTTGAATTTAAAATTAACAATTGTTTCTTTTGTAGAAAATTAATTAAAACGTGGAATAATGGCAAAACCATTCTAAATTATGACAAAAAACTTTTTCTATGTTATAAAACTATTTATAGTAGGTAAACATTTCCTATGGATTATAAAATTAATTAAATTGTAACTAATATTGGCATTAATACGATATAAAAAGCTAATTGAATGTAAACTAGGTTGTCTATTGTTATCGAATCCACTTTGCTGCCATCTAGTGATACTCCAGCAAGTAAATAGTTTAGTTAATTAATTAGAAAAAGGTAATAAATACAGAATTAAATATGAAACATCCAAAACATATTTTTATTTCGAAATATTCCGCAAAATTACAATTTGTTGCCTTTGTAGAAAATCAATAATGGTAAAAAATAACTAAATTATGTCAACAAAATAAACCAATTTATATGTTTTAGAGGATGTAATAAAATCAGTATAAAATGTATAACACTGACACACACTAACTATAAAATATAAAAACATGAAAGTCAAATAAAGCAAAAAAAATTAATTAAGATAAATAAACAAATGTCACTTTGTTACAAACGAATTACTAAATAAATAAACGAACATTTTTAATATCACAGAAGCGAACAATCAAGCAAATAAACGGACGTCCCGAATGTAAACTAGGTTGCCTATTGTTATCAAACATAACCTGCCGCCATCTAACGGCAATCAGCGCGTGACTTATATAAATCTCTCGACCATCCGCAGCCCAAATATTGATATTTGCGTGGCATTCACGCAAATAAACGGATTGCACAAAGGTGTTTGTGCTAGCCAGGTAAATTATCGTACGTAATCCTTGTTAATTCCTGGTAAATAGGGACGATCCACCACTCGGGGAGGCAACAACAATTGATTTTGCCCATTCTGGCATTGTTCTAATTAACTTTTCGACAAAGTATTGAAGTATCGCCGTCCGTATTGCTTTGAAATCATCGAAAAGGGGAGGCGAACTTTGCGACGCATCAAGAAGTTCGACCCAACAACGACTGTTTCGCATAATAGTACATTAATTCCGGATTCGATTATCTCCGTCGTTTCTTTTATTTCAACGCGGCCTAACCGGGTTTTAATTATTCGCCTCTGTCGCGAGTAAATCACTTGGCTTGTTCGAAAAGAAGAATTTTCATCGCGTCCCCATTAATACTATGACACGTGAATGGATCACTACACTATGTAGGTCGGAGCCTTTTGAAAACAGAATAAAGGATCGTGTATTACCAAATCCCATTTTTCTAATTTGAACGAACAAAGACCCGGACAAATCTCTGAAGTACATGAAACCCGGCTTCGGAAAAGTGAATAATGCGCGCCCGAAGGAAACTCGATATTCTATTTGTGGACTCGTTACTCCCAATAAACGGGGAGTCACTCATTGTTGCTTGGTTTATTCTTAATATTATTATTATCTCAGTTCGATGGAAGTTTCAGTTAACACGGACGGAACGGGGAACTTATCGATTCGGTGCATGTTTCAGGAACTCCTCCGGAGTTCGTCGTAATTAATCCTCCACTTCCGACTGGAGAAAAACCTTTTGTAATTTATTACCGGGCCAAGCATGATGTCTATTCAAAAAATCAAATTGACAAACTCACAAAGAAGTAAAAAACAATAAAAGTTTCATTAAAATGTCATTTAATATTTATTATGATTAAAGATGGTGATTTGATGTAATCGTGGTTGCATACTGTGAAACATCTAATGTGGTGCTATCTATGAAAGAATAGCCCAAGTTAATGTTGTAAAAATGTTTGTCAGTCGACTATTGTGTGTTTTGGGGATATAAATGGAACTTCGGACACCCAAACTAATAAAAAACAATAAAATTTTGATCAAAAATGTACGTGTCGGTCCGTTGATACGTCGACAAAACATATTTTAACCAACATCCAAGTTATTTTTGTGCATAAAAAAAGCCTGGTCGTCGTGTGGGATTGAGGGACGCCAGACAATAATGCCTATTTAAAAATTCTCGCCGTGGGTGAACGCAAATAAGACAAAGCCGTGTCCACGGCGTCACGTGCATTTAAAAATTTCCGGGGACGCCGTGCCGGGCATAAGATATTGCGAAATCGTGACCGTGGGGGGTGGAAGCTCTCACTTTCGACAACAACAACAACGTACAACAATCGCATCAGAATATCATTTGAATTACGCCGGACGGTCGTGTTACGTTGCGCTCTCAATATTTTTCCTCGACCGGTTCGTGTTCGGCGTATAAATTTATGTTCATGTGACGGATTACAGTATTAAATTTCTATTATCCCGACGGGGGGGGTCTGTGTAAAGAGGGGGAGGGGGGTGTTTAAAATTTGCGACCGCTCATGCATAATGCGTGATAAAGTGCAACTGTATAGGACTAAAGATAAGTCGAATTTACCATTACACGATTATTAATGGTGCACACGACATTTTTGTTGAGGAAACTGTTGCCCTGCATTCTAAATTGAACCTGAACTCTTGTCTGGGACTTAGGGACATTTTTCTTTTAAGAGAATATTTATGGCAGTTCTAAAAATTAGTCAAAAATTGTGTAAGGAAGTTTCAGTCTTAAATTTATACCGAACTACTTAGGAAGCTTCAGCACTGTCTTAAATTTTAAGGAACTAGTTACGACGTTTCAAAAATGTCATATATATTTACAGAACTACTTACGAAGTTTCAGAACTGTCTTAATTTTATACAAAACTGCTTAGGAAGTTTCAGAACTCTCTTAAATTTGTATAGAAGTACTTAAAAAGTTTCAGAATTGCCTTAAAATTGTATAGAACTACTTACAAAGTTTCAGAATTGTCTTAAATTTATACAGAACTGCTTAAAAAGTTTCAGAACTGTCTTAATTTTATACAGAACTACTTAAGAAGTTTCAGAACTGTCTTAAATTTGTACAGAACTACTTACGAAGTTTCAGAACTGTCTTAAATTTGTACAGAACTACTTACGAAGTTTCAGAACTGTCTTAATTTTATACAGAACGGCTTAGGAAGTTTCAGAACTGTAATAAATTTGTACAGAAGTACTTAACAAGTTTCAGAACTGTTTTAAAGTTGTACTGAGCTACTGACGAAGTTTCAGAATTGTCTTAATTTCATACAGATCTGCTTAGAAGTTTCAGAACTGTCTTAAATTTGTACAGAACTAGTTACAAAGTTTCAGAACTGTCTTAATTTTATCCAAAACTGCTCCTAATTTTGTATATGCAGAAATAACATAGTTGATGTCACTTCAGGCGAAACTTAATTTTAAATCAATATTATTTTCCTTTCACCGTTTATGTTTATTGGGAAAATATTAACTCTCTACGTTTAAATATAAAAATAACATTTTTCATTACTTTAAAATATTGAATAACAGCTAAAACACCAAAGAATAGCAACGAAATAAATCATTTTGTACGTTTTAAAGGAAGCAATAAAATGTTAAAAATAGAGATAAATATTAAACATTGACACAAACAACAACAAAATATATAAAGCCAGAAAATTAAATAAAACAAAGTAATTTAATCATGACAATTTACTAAAACAATAAAAAACATAAATGGAATATTATTAAATCAAATTGTAAAATAAACAAAAAATATTTCATTCGTTTTTGGTACAAACATGCCACTTGAATGAGCATTTTCAATCGATTATTAAATTAATTAAATTGAAAGGAATATTCACATTAATGTAATAAAAAACTAACAGAGCAAAAAACGGATGTATTATTAAATGTAAACTAGGTTGCCTATTGTAATTGAATTCAACTTGTTGCCTATTATGAACAAACTTTAAGTGCTGCCATCTGTGAAGCATTATTTACAAATACAAATAACAATTAGAAATGTAACTTTATTGAACAGCAATTCCGAACATTTGTATTTAAAAATTACGTGTTGTAGAATTATCAGTTAAAAATATTGTATAATAAATAAAAAACTAAATTATGGCAGCCAAATAATAAAATTTATACATTTTAAAGGAAGTAATAAAATGTTAAAAACAGACATAAATATTGACATACACATCCAACGAAATAATAAAAAATATAAATGAAATATTATTAAAAACGAATTGCGAAATAAACAAACACAAAAATCGAAATTGTAACAAAATTTTTGGTGCGTACTAATTAAATAAACATGGATTATCAAATTAATTAAATTAAAACGAATATCGACAACAATGCAATAAAATGAATGAAAAACGAATGCAAATAAATCAAAATTTGCGTCAAAATGGAATATTATTATTAATGTTTAAATGATTGCCTATTGTTAACATACACAAGTACGCCATCTATTAACTAATATTTACAAATATGAATAATATTTAGACTTATTTTAATTGTAATTATTATTTATTAAATAAACAATTTTCTCTAATTCTTAAAACTTAATAAAAGAGTACATATACAGGTACAGAATGATAAGTTGGTTGCCTAGTGTCGACACTCACTAAAAGCCGCCATCTGTCATCCATTCCTTACAAACACGATTAAACGGTACAATCAAAAGTAATGAATCCCCCTATGCATATCACAAGACGTCGCAATCAATCAGCATAAGTTCACCCGCACCCGAAAACCAAAAAAGCCAACCGGTCCTAAACCAACGTTTGCTCCAAGAACACAAGATCGTCTCCCGATTCAATTTACGGGCGCGGACTGACGTTGATTTATGGACGGTCGATGCCTTCAAAACATTTTTATTTGCATTAAAGACGCCCTAATATGTTTATACGCCGGACCTGCACATGTTAATCAATCTTCCGTGTCGAACATTTTCATCTCGGCCCTTTTTTCTATTGTCGGGACCGGTTTCGGATTGTTTAATTTCGAAGACGAGATGATAAATTAACTCGTCCCGGCCTTTCTGACTGATGTAAAGGGGTTTTGAGGGGCGACTGTCAGTCGGCTATTGGGGTTTTCCAAACTGACAAACTGGCTATGAAATAAAAAACGATAGAAGTTACTTTACCCGTGTATTGGGGACTGATTAAACCCATATCAACCCCCCAGATAATTAAATTAGCCGAATGAAATGTATTAAAAGCTTACGTAAAGACTTAAACTGTGATGTAACTTGGGTTGCATACTGTAAAACGTCTAATGTGCTGCCACCTATGAAAGAATAGCTCAGGTTAATGTTGTAAAAATAATTGTAGTGAGTATTTGGACCGTTTCTGGCTGATGTAATGGAATTGTGGACTGTGTCACTCGACTATTTGTTATTTTGGGGGTGAAAATCGAACATCGAAACTAACAAACACGCAACGCAATAAAAAACAATAAAAGTTTAATTAAAAATTTATGTGACGGTCCGTTGACACGTTAACAAAAAAATATTTTAACCAACATCCAATTCAATAATTAACAGTCAAATATACATGAGCGCTCAATTTTCCGTTTAGCTTTGTGCATAAAAAAAACATGGCAACAAATAAAAAATAAATCACATCAGCTTTTACGCACGAGAATAAAAAAAAAATCTGTCAAACGTTTAATAAATTCTCCGCAGCAATTAAAATAATAAACCGGTGGCATCATTTATTCAGCGGTGCAACAAGATAAATTTATCGGGGTGCTACGTGATGAAAACGCACGGACGTTGACTTTGTTAATGATCCAGACGGGGAATCGTGCACGTTTCTGAGAAACCGTACTTTAAAATTTGATCCCGTGCACTCAGATTGCTGAATTACGACAGTTGATGTTCGCACGTAAGAAAAAATAAATATTCGGGTATCGGATTTGGTAATGGTAACCGTATATGGAACATGTGTCCCACATTATGGCAATTATGGTGCATGATAATGCAAGTTGGACAATGTTAAACACGACGTGCGGCGGTGAATCAATAACCCGACGCCAAATTAAATCATCGATTCGGAGTAATATAATATTGTATTACGGTGATTAATTCCCGTGGACTAATTGGGCTTGAATTTATGTTAGCCGGCATAATTTAATATTTTACCCATATATTGGGGACTGGTTAAATGCGCGTAAACCGTTGAAAGAATTGAATTAACTGAATGGTTTGCGTTAAAAGCTCGAGTGATGTCATGGACGTTGATTTGGTGTGATTTTGGTTGCATAGTGTGGGACGCCTGAAGTGCTGCCATCTATTCAAGAACAGCTCCTTGAAATGATATAAAAATGTTTGTAGCAAAGTCTTGGCACATTTAAGATGCAAACATCACCGTGTTCCATTTAAAATAACAAAGTTATTGGTTATCAAACTGTCTAAATTTTTGGAAAAATATTAATAACTCAGAAAATATTCGGTTTAGATATAGGACATGGTATACTTATTTTAATTATAATTACTTGTAGAATTTAAATCTACAAAAATATACGGGGTGTTTCTTTGAAAATAACAAACTTATTAGTGTTTTAACAAGCACAAAATTAAACGTAAATTACAAACACCCTGTATAAAATTTGGGATTATCAATAATGATTTCTTATAAGAAAGTCCTTGCTTAACGTGTATGCCAAAAATGAACCATCCAGCATCAAAATTGGTGGCATTACAGACATTTTAGTTGTCAATCTGTCAAAATTTATGGAAAAATATTAATAACTCAAAAACTATTGGGTTTAGATATAGAACATGGTATATTCATTTTATTTGAAATTAAGTGTAGAATTTAAAAATCTAAAAATATACAGGGTGTTTCTTTAAAAATAACGAAGTTATTAACGTTTTAAGAAGTACAAAATTAAAATTAAATACCGAACACCCTGTATAAAATTTGAGAGTACTAATAATGGCTGCTTATAGGAAAGTCTTTGGTTAACGTTTATGCCAAAAATAATCATTCCAGCATCAAAATTGGTGGCATTACAGACATTTTAGTTAGACCATAAATCTGTCAAAATTTATAGAAAAATATTAATAACTCAAAAACTATTGGGTTTAGATATAGGACATCGTATATTCATTTTATTTGCAATTAGAAGTATAATTTAAAAATCCAAAAATATACTGGGTGTTTCTTTGAATATAACAAAGTTATTAATGTTTTAAGAAGTACAAAATTAAACTTAAATACCGAACACCCTGTATAAAATTTTATAATACCAATAATGGCTGCTGATAGGAAAATCTTTGGTTTACGTGTGTATCAAAAATGAACTTTCCAGTATCAAAATTGGTCGCATTACAGACATTTTAGTTAGACCATCAATCTGTCAAAATTCATAAAAAAAAATGAATATCTCAAAAACTATTATATTTAGATATAGGACATGATATACTCATTTTATTTGCAATTTGATGTATTTTTAAATATCCAAAAATATACACGATGTTCCTTTGAAAATAACAAACTCTATTTAAAATAAATTATAAACAATTTAATTTTTAATTATTTTAAAACTATTCATAATAAAATAAATTATTAATATTAAAAATTGTTAAATTAAAATATAATAAATATTGAATATGTTATTTACATAAGTTACAAACAATTTAAGTGAAAAAAATATATATAAATTAGATTTTAAAGGATATTAAATATGATAATTGCAAAATATTGATTAGCAGATTAAAAATCTTTTCCAATTTAGATCATAAATATTAATAGCTAATTGATTTATATTTTTATAAATAATTTGTCGTAAGTCATAACAAACTGAAGAGATTTTAATCAATTTTTAAACGTTTAAAAGTTTTATTAAAATTTATACACCCACTTTTTAAAAACTCCATTCATTAAAAACTTAACAAGGTGTCAATTTTTTCAATTAAGTAAATAAATTTAAACTAAATTAAAAAAAATATGAATTAAAAAATGTATGTATAATAATATCACACTTTAAATTAATTATCAATCTAATGTTAGTTAATAATTCCAAATAATTTAAGAATAATAGAATAAAAGGAAATGAAATCTATCTTTATTTATTGTGTGTCAACATGATTTGAAGTAATAAGTGTTGCATACACCGAAGGAGACAACGTGCCGCCACCTGTGCACGAATAGCTCTACCTAACCGCCCACCGGACCGCAAAACTGATAAACAATGCGTCGAACAAACCGCATAAACACCATCGAGTCGAGAGCCCGTGAAAAACCAACCGGCCCCCCGATTGTTCCGGTGACGAGGGCACGGGAGCCCCGGCTCCCCGAACAATTAATGGCCGCCCGTCCCATAAATCACCGGGTTAAACAGGCCGACGGCCGTCACGCGACCCCGTGCAACAGGACGCGTCCGGAAGTCGCGATTGTGCAGGTGGGTCGCGACGTAATTAAAGCCCCAATCTCCTCCGTAAAACTCTAGTTTTTCTGTACAGCATCCAGCAAGGGGGTAAACATTTTGATAATAGGTTTTTTCTTTTGTGCGAAAGCGCGGCGCGATAATGGGGCCCATTATAATTTGCCGCTCAGATTATTAAAATTTGTTTTATGTTTAAGTTTAATGAGAGGGTGGCGCCGCGGACCGCGGCCTTGATTCCGAGGATTTTAATTTATCGTCTCCATTATGCAAGTTCTCATTGCGAAATGGGTTTTCGGTTTGGGGCTAAAGAGTTTTGCGGTGTTGACACAGTCAAATTGAATCCTTGCCCGGTTTTTTGGCCTCGGTTCAACGGAACGAAATAAGGCTTAAACAGGACGATCCTCTTCTCGGACGGAACGACGAAATTAACCCCCAACTATCCGCAGTCAAAAACTAGACGGATTTGAGGCAGTTATTGATTGGTAACTTTGTAGGATTTATCGCTGGATGCTGTTTTAATAATCACACGCCCAGTTTTCGCTGCCTAATACTAATCTAATCCGTCGTAAATTGTTAAGAGCCACGTCCTGCTCAATTACCTTGGAACAAACACCATTAACGTTTAACGGTTTACGTGATATAATTGACGCTTCTCTATTAAGCCGGGGCAAAATTAAATTTCCACCAGGTCTAAAACTAAAGTGGCGTTCGTCGTTTTTAACTGTCATCACTTTAGATTGATGGATTGAGATGTATCCATTTTCCGGTGCAAATTGCCCAGATCATCTCCTAAGTGCTTCTGGAGTCGGATTTCGAACTTCCTGTGTTTATGATATATCATGGTTATATTTTAAATAAAAAATCGTTAAAGCAGCTTATGAATGAAGTTATTTATTTCGAGTGAAATATACAAATTGTGGGTGTTGGCACTTGAACCAACTGAGGTGCTTAAGAAATGGTGATCAGCAAAGATGTCTTTGTTAACTAAAGATTAAAGTACTTAAAGTAGTTTATAATGTCTCGTAAAATCGATTCTGAATAAATTACTTAATATATTTGAGAGTGAATCTATTAAACCGAAACAGTAAACACATTTTTTATTTTGGAAACATAAGCGGAAAGTTTTATTCATTTTATAATAAATTATTAATTAAACATTTTTTATAAATTAAAAATAGATTTTAATGAAGAATTTTTTTTTAATATTTTATTAAAAATTATGGGTAATAAACTAATTGTGTCATTTTAAAATACTGATTGTTCATTCTAAAAGATAAATAAAATTACAATTTTATTAAAGATAGATTTTAACGAAGAAATAAATAAATAAATATATTTTTTAAAGAATTTTGTATGAGATAATTGTAAAATTTGATAAAAAATATTAATTTAATTACATTAATTCAGCTTAAACTGTTGTAAAATAATATAAATTAAAGAGATTATAATATTTTTTTCTTTATTATTTTAAAAGGTATTTGATAACTGTTAATTAAAAAATTAGTTAGTTAGACTTAAAAATTACCATTATATTAAAAATAGATTCTAACGAAAAATTTCATAAATATTTCTATATAAAACAATATTAAATAATAGACAATATATCGTTATTAATATTTCTCATCATAAATTTATTACAGATTTTTAAAATTGTTAATAAAATTTAAAGAATGTAAGATAATTAAAGTATGTTAAATTATTAATTTAATTATATTAATTCAGTTTAAAATGTTGTAAACAACTTATGTATTAAATTTTTGTTATAAATAATTAAAATCATGATAAATTAAAGAGATTTTTATGATCTTTTAGTATTTTAAAAGGTTTTTGAAAATTGTTATTTAAAAAAATAAGGTATTGATTATTCATTTTAAACAGTTTGTTATAACTTTTTAGATATTTAAAAATTACCATTGTATTCAACATAAATACTGATGAAGAATTTCGTAAATATTTCTTTTAAATATTTTATAAAAATTATACAGAAATATAATATTAAAAATTACATTGTTAATAAAATTTAAAAAATTTTATGTGGGACAATTAAAAAAATTTGTTAAATTATTAATTTAATCACATTAATTCAACTTAAAATGTTGTAAACAACTTATGTATTAAATTATTATTATAAATAATTAAAATCATGATAAATTAAACAGATTTTTATGATTTTTTCTTTAGTATTTTAAAAGGTTTTTGAAAATTGTTACTTAAAAAATAAGTCACTGATTATTAATTTTAAACAGTTTGTTATAACTTATTAAATACTTAAAATTTACCATTATATTAAACATAAGTTTTTTGAGATTGTTATAAATAATTAAAATCATGATAAATTAAAGAGATTTTTATGATTTTTTCTTTAATATTTTAAATAGTTTTTGAAAATTGTTACTTAAAAAATCACTGATTATTAATTTAAAGAGTTTGTTGTAACTTATAAAATATTTAAAATTTACCATTATATTAAACATAAATCTGAAGAAGAATTTCGTAAATGTTTCTTTTAAATATTTTTTAAAAATTATACAGAAAAATAATAATAAAAATTGCACTATGTATTGTTAATTAATGATTATCAGCATAAACTTATTAAAAAGTTTTAAAATTATTAATAAAATTTAAAAAAAATTTGAGACAATTATAAAATTAATTATTAAATTATTAATTTAATTATATTAATTCAGCTTAAAATGTTGTAAACAACTTATGTATTAAATTATTATTAAAAATAATTAAAATCATGATAAATTAAAGAGATTTTTATGATCTTTTCTTTTGTATTTTAAAAGGTTTTTGAAAATTGTTACTTAAAAAATAAGATACTGATTGTTCATTCTAAACAGTTTGTTATAACTTGTCAGATTTTTAAAAATTACCATTATATTGAACATAAATTCTGATGACGAATTTCGTAACTATTTCTTTTAAATATTTTTTAAAAATTATACTCTGCATAATTTCATTATAAAATTTTAAAATTGTTAATAAAATTTAAAAAATTTTATTTGAGACAATTATAAAATTTTTAAATTATTAATTTAATTATATTCATTCGGCTTAAAATGTAAACAATTTATGTATTAAATTATTTCTATAATTAATTAAAATCACGAAAAATTGGAGATATTTTTATGATATTTTCTTTAGTATTTTAAAAGGTTTCTGAAAACATAAGTTTTGTTCATTTTAAACAATTTGTTATAACTTAAAAGATACATAAAAATTGTAATTATTATTAAAAGTAGATTCTAATAAAGAATTTTTTAACTCTGAAATATTTTTAAAAAATTGTATATAATAAAATAATTATGTGTTAAAATTATAAAAGAAATTTATATACTTTATTGTGACTGAGAATCATCAACTTAAACAAACTTACCTATTATTATTTGCATTTTCCAGATGAGATAAAAGTTTAGAGGGTTCCAATATTTCATAAATATTCATTGAAGCCGGTTGTATTTTATTTTTGAAATGTTTATAAAGAAGGAATGAAAACAGACTTGTTTATCGACATTAATTTTCCCGGCGTTAAATTATTAATGGTGATGTATTTTACCCATTCATTCATTTTGTTCGTTACGTTTTGATGTAGAACAATAAAAGAAAGGAATAAATTAACAGTTTGTTCCGTAATAAATGAAAAATTTGTTTTTCAATCTTTCTAAAACTTTTTAAAACTATTGGAACAGCACCGCCCAATTAATAAAAAACAAGGAATAAATTAATTAATAAATTAAATCTTTATTTTCATTAGATATATTTAATGAAATACGAAAATTGTTTTGTACATTTTGTTGAAGCAAGTCAAGTTTTTGCTATAATTTTACAATGCTAAATTAAAATTTTAATGCCTACAGTTTCTTTATTAAAGTGTTCCATGTTATTTTTTAATTTTTTCAACCTGAACTAATTAATTCTTTTTCGCAATTACGTTCCTTGAAAAACGCATTCAAGCAGTCCAGTTGCTCATTCTCATCATTTCCACGAACGTCATCCCTAATTAACATGAAACACCCCCGACAGCGGAGCCGTCCTTCGAAACCCTTCAGTTCATTCAAGCCCACACACACACAAACACAAATAAAACCGGATCGACCGACGAAATGGCATGAACGCGAACCACTCGACATCATCGGTAACAATCCCATCGAAAACGTTCGTGGGGGGTGGCGCAATAAATTACCGCCTCCGTAATCCGTCGTTCCGATAAATAAAGCCAAGAGTGACCGAAAACCGGACGGGGGGAGATGGGAAATTAATTAAAACTTAAATTATTAAAGTCGCGTGTGTGCCGCGTTTCGCCGCGGGGCGGCGGTGGGGCGGTGCACGGGGAACGCCACCATCAGTGGCGTGTTTCGCGCCCTTTTTCGACGTCCGTGTCCGGCTGCGTTTTTCCGCAGCGACACCGACGAAAGGGGTAATTGTGGTGATGAGGAGAGGTAGTCCCCGTTTTTGAAATGCAGTCAGGAAGTTATATTTTTGAAAATTGAAGTACCGGAATGACTTACTGTCTTTTTTTCTTGTATTATAGTCAAATTTTTTTAAACTACAAAGAAAAAGTAGATGAACATTTTGAAACTCTTCAGGCACCAGAGAAACTAATTTAAGTTGGTTCATGACTATTTTAATTATTTATTATATATTTAAATTTGTTGTACTACAATATTTGAAGCTAAAAATGATGTACAAGATGGACATTTTCACCAATATTTAATTACTACAAAAATACAAGTATCAAGAGTATTGAAAATAGGACTAGGTGATTATTTCTCGACAGTTATTCGACAAACTGATCCTAACTAAACTGACATTAATGTGTTTCACAAAATTTGAAGCCAAAAATAGTGTATGTGATGGACATTTTCACCAAAATTTATTTAATACAGAAATACAAGTGTCAGGAGTATTGGAAACAGAACTAGGTGATTATTCCTCGACAGTTATATGAGAAACTGATCCTAAGAACTACAAGAAAACCGACATTATTGTGTACCATAAAATTTGAAGCTAAAAATGATGTACAAGATGGACATTTTCGCCAAAATTAATTACTACAAAAATACAATTATCAAGAGTATTGAAAACAGGGCTAAGTAATTATTCATCGACAGATATTCGACAGACTGATCCTAAGAACTACCAGAAAACTGGCATTAATGTGTATCATAAAATTTGAAGCCAAAAATAGTGTATATGATGGACATTTTCACCAAAATTTGTTTAATACAGAAATACAAGTGTCAGGAGTATTGGAAACAGAACTAGGTGATTAGTCCTCGACAGTTATACGAGAAACTGATCCTAAGAACTACAAGAAAACCGACTATTGTGTACCATAAAATTTGAAGCTAAAAATGATGTACAAGATGGACATTTTCACCTAAATTTAATTACTACAAAAATACAATTATCAAGAGTATTGAAAACAGGGCTAAGTGATTATTCATCGACAGTTATTCGACAGACTGATCCTAAGAACTACCATAAAACTGGCATTAATGTGTATCATAAAATTTGAAGCCAAAAATAGTGTATGTGATGGACATTTTCACCAAACTTTGTTTAATACAGAAATACAAGTGTCAGGAGTATTGGAAACAGAACTAGGTGATTAGTCCTCGACAGTTATACGAGAAACTGATCCTAAGAACTACAAGAAAACCGACATTATTGTGTACCATAAAATTTGAAGCAAAAAATGATGTACAAGATGGACATTTTCACCAAAATTTAATTACTACAAAAATACAATTATCAAGAGTATTGAAAACAAGGCTAAGTAATTATTCATCGACAGTTATTCGACAGACTGATCCTAAGAACTACCATAAAACTGGCATTAATGTGTATTACAAAATTTGAAGTCAAAAATAGTGTACATGATGGACATTTTCACCAAAATTTATTTACTACAGAAATACAAGTGTCAGGAGTATTGGAAACAGTACTAGGTGATTATTCCTCGACAGTTATACGAGAAACTGATCCTAAGAACTACAAGAAAACCGACATTATTGTGTACCATAAAATTTGAAGCTAAAAATGATGTACAAGATAGACATTTTCACCTAAATTTAATTACTACAAAAATACAAGTATCAAGAGTATTGAAAACAGGACTAGGTGATTATTCCTCGACAGTTATTCGAGAGACTGATCCTAAGAACTACCAGAAAACGGACATTATTGTGGATCATAAAATTTGAAGCCAAAAATAGTGTATGTGATGGACATTTTCACCAAAATTTATTTAATACAGAAATACAAGTGTCAGGAGTATTGGAAACAGAACTAGGTGATTATTCCTCGACAGTTATATGAGAAACTGATCCTAAGAGCTACAAGAAAACCGACATTATTGTGTACCATAAAATTTGAAGCTAAAAATGATGTACAAGATGGACATTTTCGCCAAAATTTAATTACTACAAAAATACAAGTATCAAGAGTATTGAAAACAGAGCTAGGTGATTATTCCTCGACAGTTATTCGACAAACTGATCCTAAGAACTACCAGAAAACTGACATTAATGTGTATCATAACATTTTAAGCCAAAAATAGTGTACATGATGGACATTTTCACCAAAATTTATTTACTACAGAAATACATGTGTCAGGTGTATTGGAAACAGGAATAGGTGATTATTCCTCGACAGTTATCCCAAGAACTACAAGAAAACCGACATTATTGTGTACCATAAAATTTGAAGCTAAAATGATGTACAAGATGACAATTTCACAAAAATTTAATTTCTATAAAAATACAAGTATTAAGTGTATTGAAAACAGGACTAGGTGATTATTCCTCGACAGTTATTCGACGGACTGATCCTAAGAACTACCAGAAAACTGACATTAATGTGCATCATAAAATTTGAAGCCAAAAATAGTGGACATGATGGACATTTCAATCAAATTTTTTTTACTACAGAAATACAAGTGTCAGGAGTATTGGAAACAGGACTAGGTGATTATTCTTCGACAGTTATACGAGAAACTGATCCTAAGAACTACAAGAAAACCGACATTATTGTGTACTATAAAATTTAAATCTAAGAAAGATATACAAGATGGACATTTTCATCAAAATTTAATTACTACAAAAATACAAGTATCAAGAGTATTGAAAACAGGGCTAGGAAATTATTCATCGACAGTTATTCGACAGACTGATCCTAAGAACTACCAGGAAACTGACATTAATGTGTATCATAAAATTTGAAACCAAAAATAGTGTACATGATGGACATTTTCAACAAAATTTATTCACTACATAAATACAAGTGTCAGGAGTATTAGAAACGGAACTAGGTGATTAATCCTCGACAGTTATACGAGAAACTGATCCCAAGAACTACAAGAAAATCGACATTATTGTGTACCATAAAATTTGAAGCTAAAAATGATGTACAAGATGGACATTTTTACCAAAATTTAATTACTACAAAAATACAAGTATTAAGAGTATTGAAAACATGGCTAGGTGATTATTCCTCGATAGTTATATGAAAATTTGATCCTAAAAACTACAAGAAAACTGACCTTATTATGAACAATTAACAATATTTAATTACTAAGGAAATGTCAGGAGTATTGGAAAGAGGGCTTGGTGATTATTCCTCAACAATTAACAAGAAACTGATCCCAAGTAATGCAAGAAAATTGACAATTGGAGCTGAAAATGTTACCTCAGAAAATTTGTGTCAGCGAACAAACGTAATGAATTACTAAATTAGAGGAGACGGTTTTATTAAATGATTTACTTAATTTCGGGCCTCGACTAATGGACTAATTAGTCTGAATTAATTGCCGGTGAAATTAGAAAGACACAAAATGCAAATATCTCCCCCGTCATCGATTCAAAAACCGGATTTACCTTTAATTTATCAAAAATAAAAAAGAAGACGAACTCACAAAACAATTCGCCACTCCGGATGATTTACGAGTAGGCGTATAATCAGGTCTCGTGTTTCTGGGGTCCAACGCGGCCCTCCTAACTTAATTTCCGCCAGATTTGTGCGCTTTAATTGCTCGAAAAAGGAATTAATGAATATTTACGAAGAATCCTGTTGATGAATAATAAAACCGCTTGCGTGGTGTGCCCCCCATAATCCGACAAAAATCGCTGTTCGCACCGGCTTAAATTAACTCTTTATTAAACCCCTAACACCATCCTCCGGATTAGGACCAATTCTAAGCGCTGAATTTTTAGATTGATGGATGAGCAAATTGATTTACGCACGTCCGGTGAAGTGGACAAAGACAATTATCGGGGGATGCGTTTGCTGTTGAATAACAGGTGCGTCCAATTTGCGGGGGCACGTTTCTTTTGATGGATCCTCGCGTGTTGATGATGGAAGGGCGACACGTTACTTACTGTATAGTGAACGAGTTTCTTAAAATTGGGGAAGAGATTTTACTTCTGAACAGCTTTGTATCGGTGTTTCATAACACTATGAACCACTTTCAAGTTTTAAGCAAAGGTATTTGTAAAACTTTATTTTACAACACATCTTTTACCGAGTACTTCTTAAGCAGCCAAACTAGTTGAAAGAGTCTTGTTTATTTCATTGGCAGTTTTCTTAAAATACTAATAAACTCTTTTACAAACTTTTTCACTGTTTTTTATTCAAAAGGAAAACATGCTATTTATTTTGGTAATAAATTCTGAGTATTTTATATTAAAAACAGAAAATTTTCTCTTATAGATTAATTTTAATGTCATTTAATTAAAGAACTATTTATTATTATTATTTATTTTTTATTAATTTACACACAATTTATCACGGATAAAATTAAAAACATTAAAATGAATGAACAAAGAATTATTAGTAGTAATATTTTATCTTGAATAGAAATTTTTATGAAACTCTTAAGAGAATAAAAAAATTAAATCCCTTCAATTTATTAAATCAGCAAATTCTTAAGTTACTAATATGTTTTTAAAATGTATTTAACTTACTTTATCTTGCGCATAAATTTTAATGAAACTCTTAAGAGAATAAAAAAATTAAATCCCTTAGATTTATTAAAACATTAATTATTAATCAATTAGTAATTAATATTTATAATCTAAATTGGAAAAGTTTTTCTCTCTAAATAAATTCTTGAAACATATTTTTAAAATATTAATTTTAAATTTTATGTTGAAAAATTTTTATGAATTATTGTAATTATTTGTGTAGAAAAATATGATTTAATTTTCAATTATTATCAAATATATTTTAAGCTTTTGACAAAATTATTTCTTTATTCGATTTTTTTAAACATTAATAAATAATAAATAAATGTTCATTAAAATCTATTTAAATTATTTTTAATTTAGAATTTCTACTAATTTATTTATTTTTTTAATTTCATTATTTTAAGTTACTAAGAAGTGTTGAAGATGTGTTTAACTTGTACAAAACTTTTAATAAAGCTTTTAAGTGAATAAAATATTAAAATCCCTTATTAAAACATTAAAGAAATATAATTAAATCAATTACTTATTAATATTTATAACCTACATTGGCAAAGTTTTACTCTCTTAATAAATTCTTGACAAATATTTTTAAATTGTAAAATTTAAAATATTTTAACAAATTACTAATCAATATTAAATTTATTTCTTTATTTAATTTAACCATTTTTGTCAAAAACGAATAAAAGAATTAATAACTAATTTTTCAGTAAAATATATTTAAATTTTTTACTATTTAGAAATTGTATTAAATTAATTTTTTATTGAGAAAAAATGTTTTAAGAATGTCTTCATGTTACAAAATAATAAATAAAATTTTAAAATTAAAATAATTATTTTTTCTAGTTTTAAAGAAATCTTGTGGAGTGAAGTCTCTTTCAGATTGTGAGAAGAAAGAAATATTACACTTGTCATTTTTAAATTATTAAGCCCAATAATTTTTTGTAACATGTTAACAATTAATAAATGAAATTTTAAAATTAAAATAATTAATATTTTTTCTAATTTTTTGAGAAATCTTAAGGAGTGAAGTCTCTTTCAGATTGTAAGAAGAAAGTAATATTACACTTGTCATTTTTAAATTATTAAGTCCAATAATTTTTTGTAACGTCTTATCAATTAATAAATGAAATTTTAAAATTAAAATAATTAATATTGTTTCTAATTTTAAAGAAATCTTGTGCAGTGAAGTCTCTTTCAGATTGTGAGAAGAAAGAAATATTATACTTGTCATTTATAAATTATTAAGTCCAACAATTTTTTGTAACATGTTACCAATTAATAAATGAAATTTTAAAATTAAAATAATTAACATTTTATCTAATTTTAAAGAAATCTTGTGGAGTGAAGTCTCTTTCAGATTGTAAGAAGAAAGAAATATTACACTTGTCTTTTTTAAATTATTAAGTCCAATAATTTTTTGTAACATGTTATCAATTAATAAATGAAATTTTAAAATTAAAATAATTAATATTTTTTCTAATTTTAAAGAAATCTTGTGCAGTGAAGTCTCTTTCAGATTGTGAGAAGACAGAAATATTACACTTGTCATTTTTAAATTATTAAATCCAATAATTTTTTGTAACATCTTATCAATTAATAAATGAAATTTTAAAATTAAAATAATTAATATTTTTTCCAATTTTAGAGAAATCTTATGGAGTGAAGTCTCTTTCAGATTGTGAGAAGAAAGAAATATTACATTTGTGGTTTTTAAATTATTAATTATTATTATTAATTTTTGTAACATGTTATCAATTAATAAATGAAATTATAAAATTAAAATGTTTAATATTTTTTCTAATTTTAGAGAAATGTTGTAGAGTCCAGTATTTTAAAATATTGAATATTCTTTCTAATTTTAAAGAAATCTTGAGGGAGTCAAATCTCTTTCAGATAATGAGAAGAATGAAATAATAGACTGGTTATTTTTAAATTATAATAAGTCCAGCAATTTTTTATAACGGTATTATTAATTATTAAATTAATGACTAATTAATAAAGAAATTTTTAAAATTAAAATTATTAATATTTTTTCTAATTTTAAAGAAATCTTATGCAGTGAAAACTATTTCACATTATGAAGAATAAAATAATAGACTTGTCATTTTTGAATTATTAAGTCCAGTAATATTTTATTAAATATTATAAATTAATAAATGAAATTTTAAAATTAAAATATTTAACATCATTTCTAATTTTAAAGAAATCTTGAGGGAGTCAAATCTCACAGATAATGAGAAGAATGAAATAATAAACTGGTCATTTTTAAATTATTAAGTCCAGTAATTATTTATAATGATATTATTAATTATTAAATTAATTAGTAATTAATAAATAAAATTAAGCTCAGCATATTTTATTCATACAATTTTTTGAGTACAGATTAAAACTCAATGGTAATAAACCATTTATTCCATAAAAAAAATTCCTTACCTCCACAGGCCTCTTTGAAATCGGTACAGCAGTCCCCCAGCTTGAGACAGGCATGGTCACAGTAACACGGCTTGTCGCTCAGGTCCTCGATGATCGCATTAATCGGCGCCTTTTGCACGACACAGGACGAATCCCTGCCGGTGCAGCACATGCTCGCCTCCCTGCAACTGCCGGCCAAGGCAAGCGGACACGCGACCGCCGCCAGCAACGCGACCGACCACATATCCATCCGGACTTGAACTGTACTCGGGGGTAGAACGGAGCCGCGAGCGTAACACGTGAACACCGATCGGCGTGCGGGGTGGTGCGTCACGACACGGCGGAGGTCGGACGCGGAATGTTCGGGGGCACCGTCGTCGTCGTCGTCGTCGGGTTTGCGAGCGCGGCCGGGGGGTGACGCCGGGCCGTTTCTTTCTCGCTTCGTCGCACGGAGTACCTGCGGGGTTTCACCGGGCAATAAAACGGCCACTTGCGGTACCGCTAGGCGAGAAATTCTGATTTCTTGTGAGAGGCCACCCGTTGAACGTGGCGGCGGGATGGCGAGATGTTTGTCCAGTGATTAGGAGGAGCGTGTCCGGATTTGCTCGAGGTAAATATCGGTACGGGTTTTGTGACGGGTTTATTGCGGGGGTCTGCGAATTGGGTTTTGTTGACACGGATCCTCTTTGACGGCGGGCCGGCCACAGTTTTGGCTTTTGGAATGTACGCCTCGCGTTGTTTAGTTTAGTCTGATTACGGCGCACGACACGTAATGTAATTGTGATAAGTTTAAACAAACAAAACTCAAGTAACAAAAATTGGAACCTATTATTAAATGTTTTATTAAATACTACTGCCATTTTAAGTTTGAAATCTAATGCAATATTACTCACAACGTAAGGCAATAACTAACAATAAAAATAATAATTATTAGAATATAAAAATATAAATTTTGATTTCAAATTTTGACTCATTTCACCGATTATGTTAGCAATGTTAAGAATACCAAAAATTGACAAAGACTTTAGTTTGTGTAAAATGCATACCCACACAGCTCAATTATTATTAATAAATATGTTTAAACTTTTGTTCTTGAATCACAGTTTGAAATTTTTTGAGGTTAGGTTATGTTAGGTGCGTTCCGCTTCTACTATGGCGTCTGTAGTGCGTTCAGAAAAATATTTTCAGTGACAGTTTAAATATATTAATTAATTTATTTAATATATTTAATAAAGTTAATGGTTAAAGGAGAGAAGGATTTTCAGAGAATAATTTATATTAAACCTTATTAATTAATAAGTTCATTTAATGGGTATTATAAGGTGAATATTTACAGGGATGGTATAAAAATGAAAATTATCACTTGATAATTAATTAAAATTTATTTGATATTATTAACCCTAATATCAAATATTATTTTTATTATTATTTTAAGTATATATTTCTTATTTGATTTAAAATAATTTAAATTATTAAAAGATTAAATTAAATCAGTTATATTAAAACTAATAATATAATTTTTGATAATATTGAAAATATGAAATAAATAAAAGCAATTATATACTTTAATTAATTGCTGATTAAAATTGACAATAAAAGGATTTTTACTAGAAATATTCATACTATTTAACAAATTAATACGAAATAATTAATAATTTTACTTTATTAAATTGAAATTGTTGCTTTTAATATAAAATAAGTAATTATAATAATTAAAAATTACTTTAGTTTCAACACAAAATTATGTTTTTATTATTATGAAAATGTTTTTATATTTTAATTAATTTATTACTTAATTATTAAAATTAAAAATCAACAATAAAAGATTCTTTAATAGGAGTTTGAATATTCAAATTGAATATATTATATTACTAGATTATTAAACTTTAATGGAATAATTAATATTTTTACTTTATTTTTGCTTTTAATATAAAATAAATAATTATAATAATTAAAAATTTCTTAAGTTTTAGGACAAAATTATCTTTTTATTATTATGAAAATGATTTTATATTTCAATTAATTTATTAATTAATTATTAAAAATCAACATAAAAAGATTCTTTCAATGAATATTCTTTAATAGAAATTTGAATATTCAGACTGAATATGTCATATTCATAGATTAATAAGTTTTAATGAAATAATTGATATTTTTACTTTGTTACTTTGAAATTTTTGCTTTTAATATAAAATAAATAATTATAATAATTAATAATTTCTTGAGTTTCAGGAAATTATCTTTTTATTATTATGAAAATGATTTTATATTTCAATTAATTAATTATTAAAAATCAACAATAAAAAGATTCTTTCAAGGAATATTCTTGAATAGAAATTTGAATATTCAGATTGAATATATTATATTAATAGATTAATAAGCTTTAATAAAATAATTAATATTTTTATTTTATTATATTGAAATTTTACTTTTAATATAAAATAAATAATTATAATAATTAAAAATTTTATGATATAAAATAATAATTATATATAATTATGATAATTAAAAATTTTAGGACAAAAATTATCTTTATCTTTATTGTTATGAAAATGATTTTATATTATAATTAATTTATTAATTAATTATTAAAAATCAACTATTAAAAAGATTCTTTCAAGGAATATTATTTACGAGAAATTTGATTAAATTGAATCTAACATATTAATATTTTTACTTTATTAAACTGAAATTTTTGCTTTCAATATAAAATAAATAATTAAACTAATTAAACATATTCTTTACTAGAAATTTGAATATTCAAATTCTCTCATATTAATAGATTAATAAGATTTAATAGAATAATTAATATTTTTACTTTATTTAAATGAAAATTTCTTAAGTTTCAGGAAAAAAATATATTTCATATTTTATTTATTTATTTATTATTTATTTTGGGGTTGATGCACATATAATTATAAATTAATGTATCACATTTATTTAATTGTAAAGTTATAACCGTAAAATCCAATAAATTTTCAATAATTTATTCAGTTAATTTTATTTAATGTGCATAATAAAACGCATATAGTGTCATTTAATATATATTTAAATGTGAATAAAAAACTGTATTAAATTAAATATTGTGTTTTATTTTCAATGAAATATATTATTAAATTCATACATACATTTACAAAATTCAGTTAAAAAATAAGTGGTCAACGAAAATAATCTTTAATATCGGTATTGTATGAAAATTTTAATTTATTACTTACAATCTAAATCTTTACAAGGTCTTTTAAACTTATTAAATAATACTTCTTAAACTATATACAAAATCACAGATTGTAAACTGAACCTGCTAATAAAACTTAGCTTGCATCGTAGTCAGTCTGTAATGGAGCGATCAGAAAAATAAAATTAAAGCTACCCCCTAACATGTAATTAATGTCAGTCCTTATTAAATCGCTCCTATTCGTCTAGTTCGAAATCAGTTATGTTCACCTGGGACAACAAGTTATAAATGTTGGGCATGAAGTCCTCCAAAGTGAAATTATCCTCGAAATTCAACGGTGAAATGGGTCAAGAATCAAAATTATTACCGTCCAGTTCCGAATTGCCCGTCTCCATCTGAACCTCCGGACACAAATCGAAAATGTTGACGAACTGATCTTGATCGTCGTTATAAATATCACTGGTGGTTACGGTCTGGGCAGGCTTGGACGTCGACTTCTTGGCAATGTTCTTGACAACCGGCGGCGGCTTAACGCTGGGCGGCACAAAGTCCAAAAGCTCGGCGTTCCTCACAATGTCCCCCAGTATAGTACGCGTCTCCTTCATCCGTTCCTCGTCGTCCTCCACAGCCAACGGCTCGTTCGGATGCTTCTTGGCGAAGTGTTGCTTAGCCTGCGACATGAACGGGAACCTCATCTTGCACAGCCCGCAGTTCACCGGCTTGGTGTGGGACCTGACGTGCATCCTGATGCACACCGTCTTCGTGTTGGTGTTGGAGTAGGTGCACCGGTTGCAGCGGAACACCCTGGTGCCCAACTTGCTCTGTTCGCGCACCTCGTTGCTCAAATTCCTGTACCGTATCTCCGCGTTGGGGTGGGTCCTCAAGAAGTGCGTCCTGATCTGCTTGTTGTCCATGAACTTCTCCGTGCACAGCTCGCAAGTGAACTTGTAGGGTTTGTAGGTTAGTTCGGGGTGTTTTAGCAGGTGGTGCTCACGGATCGTGAGGTCTGAGCCTGTTATTGCACAGTAATAACAGGCCACGTTAGATTTGCCACCGTCGTCGCATGCCCGTACTTTCTTGTAGGATATGGTCACACCTACGTGTTCCTTAACGTGGGACTCTATGACTGACATGAACTCGGTGTAGAAGGCACAGCCGTCACAGGTAAACATCACGACTTCTACAGGTCTAACTGGCTCATCAACTATAGCCCGGATCTCTAGCAAAGGTTCATCTTCGTCGTCCTCCGGTGGGTCCTCCAAAGGTATGATCTCCTCCAACTTTTCCTCCACTTGTTGCTTTGGTTTCCTGGGGGCGGAAATCACGTCGTGGACCACAGGTCCCACCACCATCAACGGCTTCTTCAAATCCGGATGGTCCTTGGACATGTGCATCTCCAACAGTTCCTTTTTGTTACCACGCCGACTACAGCCTTCGGCTGGACAGGCATATGGCTGCTTACTCCAATGTATCAGTTGATGCTCGTGCAAATGACCCAGATCGGAGAACATTTCAGTACAATATGGGCAGGGCAAATTCTTCGTTCCACCCACCTTGATTTCACTCACCATGGGGCCATACTTGGCTATAATGGCCGAACTCTGCGACTGCAGCAATAGCTGCACCCACTGCTCCAGTTTCTTGTTGCGTGGCAGTTCCAGTATCTGGTTCGGCTTCGGCTCCACCTTGTGCACGTTCCGTATGTGACTTTCAATAAATTCGTACGCAACGCAAGAGAAGGAGCTGCATATTTTGCATTTGAACCTTTTACACTTCATCTCCTTGTACAGATGGAGGATGAAGTCGGGCACCAGTTTGGTCTTGAAGTTGCTGCAGCTCGGGCACATGAACTGTTTATAATAGGGGGCGCCAAAGGAGCCGTAAGACGTGGTGACGCTGGTACTGCCTGCCGCCTTCGGCGACTCTTCTTCATCATCTTCTATGACGATCACCGGTTCATCCACCTCTTTTACTTGAACCACTTTTGCTGGTTCATCTCCTTCGTTCTCCTCAACCGGCTTCGCCGGCTCATTCTCCTCTTTTTTGTGGACAGGTTTTACAGGCTCGTTCTTGGCTTCCTTCACTTCGGTGGTCTCAAGCAGTCCCTTAGACTTTAGTACCTCCGAATTTCCGGAAACCACAGCCTCAATAGCCAGGTCTAGATTGGATGGTGCCGGCTTCGAGGGGGCAGGTTTCACCACCTTTTTAGGGGTTTTGACCGGTTTCTCCTCCTTTGATGCTTCGTCCAGCAAAATGCCCCGGATCTGCCTCACCCTGGCTCTTCGCCACAAGGGCGTTGTGTCGAAACTACCGATCTCCAAGCCCTTCTGGTCCTTCTCCACTTTCCTGTACACGTAAATTATGTCGATCTTCTGGTTCTCGTGGTTGTCGGCGAAGTGCTGCTGGAAGGTGTCCTTGTCGTTACTCTTGTAGGTGCACAGGGCACACTTGTACTGAGAATCAATCTCGTGCTTGTTCAGCACGTGGTTTTTAATATCTTCGTCGCCGGCACACCGGTACTTGCATAAGGAACACCTCCAATCCCTCGTCTTGGGTGCGGCAGGTGGAAGCGGCGGCACTGGCACCGGTTCATGCAAGTTATCGTACTCAGCCTCGATGTTACGGAGCATCACCACCTTCGCCGCCATACCTGGATGCGTGTCGTCGGTGTGCTTCTCTATTTTATGCTTCAAGTGGTGTATGAAGCTGCAGTACCCGCATTTGTACAGCAACAACCCATGCAAACGCATGTGCTTCAACAGACTGTCCACGTCGTCGTACAGCTGTTTGACTTTGCAGTGCGGACAGGAGAATATCACGACCTCACCGTGAAGGGCGTCCATGTGGTGACGTAAGAACGCCTCCTCCAGACACAGATAGCTGCACCCAGGCACGCAACACACGTAACGTCGTTTGCACCACACATACTCCGGAATGTAGGTCTCCACTTCTTTCTCTTCTGCCAAAGCAAATCAATGAATAAATTAAATAAAAACCAACGCAAGTCAACTTACTTTTGTCCTTGCTTTGAGTTTTGGCGCCCTGGAACCCGTTGAACGCCAAATTGGTCATCTTGTCAAACATCTTTTCACTCTTGTCCAGACAAGGCACCGGATTGATGGGCGCCGAGTCTGGGACCGGCTTCTCCTCCAGGTGCATCTTGAAGTGTCTGATAAAGTTGGTCCGGACCTTGTTGGTGTAGTTGCAAAGGCCGCATTTGAGGGGCGTGTTGAAGATACAACGCATCGGTATGTTGTCGATTTTATCGGGCGTGAACACGAGGTTCTCCGACGAGTATTCGGCCTGTTCTGCGGGTGCTGCGTCCTTGGACGACGACGGCTCTATGGCGAATTTCGGACGGGCTATGAACTCGTCCTCGTCCACGTGGTGCTTGTTTGGATCCACCGGCGTGGTGGTGGTGTTCAGGACGTTGTGGCGCGTCTTCATGTGGTTCCTGAGGAATTAAATTAGTCAGTACAAATAAATAACTATTAACTATTTGGTCTTACCTTATTTGTAACGGTGAAGGAAACTTGTCGTCGCACAATGAGCAAGAGAACCTCAAGGTGCCATGGCACTGGATGTGGTCAACTAAGGCGCTGGTGCTTCTCATGCACCTGCCACAGTGGATGCACTCGTAAGGCTTCTGCGGCCTGTCAATCCATTTGCAAGTCGTCGAACGTACCACATGGTTCCTGAACGCCACCAAAGTCGGGTACGTAAATTTACAAAACTTACACCTAAAAATACACAAAATTGAATAATAGTACCAATATATAATGTATAATCCTTACTGGAATAGGTCACATCCTTTAAGTCCGGTAATCATCAACTTCTTTTTATCATCGCCAGTTTTGTCTTTGACCTCTGCATTCGGCTTCGTATCAGAATCGATGTTCAAAGGATCCACGTCCTGTTCAGACCCGGACTGCCCTGAAGGTTCGTCGTCCTCCTGACCGCTGGAGTCCACGTTCACCACTTCCACCGGAGGTACTTTCTCCTCCTGCGAGGCAGGGGTGGCCCTCACCTCCGCCACGGTGGTACTAAAACCAAAAAGTCACCACACGCCAACACAACAATATATAATATGAACTTACACGTTGGTAATCGTGGGGATGGTGGTGGTAATGGACACGAGCTTCGGCATGGTGAGTACCTGCGATGACACCCCCAACGTCTGTGGTGTAACCAAGACGGTCTGGCTGGTGGGTTGCGCTTTCTTTGCCGTGCTTCCAGTGATTGATTTCTTAAAGAAGTCCGAAGGGATGCGTACTATTCGACTGAGCTTGCGTATCGCCTCCTGGGTGTAGTACAACATGGGGTACTCCTTCATACCTTGAGCCTAAAAACAATTTTGGGTCAGAACAAGTTTGTTTAGTTATAGGTTCACTTACTTTTAACGGATTTAACCGCACCAAAACTTCTATGTCCAAATTGGGATGTTCGTCGATGGTATGTTGAAAAATCAGGTTCTTCTCTTTGCTGCTGTACTGGCAGTGGGCACACTGGTAGGGGTTGACGTCGTGCATCACGTTCCAGTGTATCTCCAGATGATGAACATTTTTGAAGGCCTGGCCGCACTTTTCGTGCCCACAAGTGTATTGTCGTGTTTGTGTCGCCAGATTTTTGTGTTGAAGTGGATAATGGACTAGGAAATCGTCTTCGTAGAGGAACAATTGCTTACACTCTAATAAACAAAAACACAGTTATTTGTTGACCTTTTGAGCAATTGTACAAATACTTACCGCCACATATATAAGCGGGACACTTCTTCTGAACAGTAGGTAGAGATTTGGGAAAGAAGTACTTGCGGACTTGTTTCATCTGGGCCACCTGCACCACCGAGTAGTCTTCATCAGGGTGGTGCATGTCTTGGTGTATCAGTACGTACTCCTTTTTAACCGCCCTGTATAGACAGTAGAAGCAGGCGAACCTACAGTGGGCGTGGCGGATGTTGATGTGAGTGGAGACGTGTTGCAACGGCGTTTTGAAGTCGCAGTAGACGCACGGCACGAAATCCTTGATCTAAAACAATTAAAGTCAATAAGCCAGCCAACAAATCAACCAGACATGAAGTACCTCGTTTTGGTGGGCCTTTAAATGGGTGTCGAAGAAGTCGATGAAGTTGGTGGTGAAAGGGCAATGCATGGCTGGACACTTGTACAAGTCCGAAATGGAGCTCAAAAACTTGTTCATGGCAGTCTGCGACTTGTGCGTCTTGCCCCGTTCCTCCAAGTTCATTTTGATCTCTTTGATCATGGTGAAGGATTGGTTCTTCGGCGATACGTCCTTCTCACCAACAATTACGACGCTTGTTGAGGCGGGCGGGGCTGCTATCGGCGTCAGTGGTGGTACCGCCAATTCCGACGTCTCCGTTTCCGATTGATCGTCGGTTTCCGCCAGTGATACCACCTCGGAGATGACCATTTTGGGGAACGAATCGTCCGCTTCTGCCGGCTCCAACACCCCCATCGACACAGGTTCCTCTTCTTCCATCTTTAAAAGCAATATTCAGTCAGACACAATGTATTTGTTTATCATCACATCCTACCTGTTCATCAGTATGACTGGGCTGTTCCTCTTCATTGCTTGTCGACAACTTGTCGCCGCTAAAGCGCCGCATCTTCAAAACCGCTGCCTGCGATTCAAGCTGTTCCTCGTTGGAGTCCTCCTTGTGGCTCTCCATATGTTTATCCATATCCTCCACATTTTTACCACACACTATGCACAAGGCGGAGCTAGGTACCGCCGCAGGCTTCAACTCTAAAGACAGGTTGTCTTCTTTGGAGTTCTCCTTGTGCTCCTTCATATGTTTATCCATATCCTTCACACTTTTACCACATACCACGCACAATGTGGAGTCAGGTTTCACCACAGGCTTCAACTCCAAAGACAACTCGTCTTTGATGGAGTGCTTCTCCATATGTTTACCCATATCCTCAACACTTTTACCACATATTATGCACAATGTAGAGTCGGCTTCCACCACAGGCTTCAACTCCAAAGACAGGTCGTCTTCGTGTTCAGTTTCCACGTGCCTGAACAAATCAGACATGGACGGTTTCTCCTTGTCGCCCTTTACAGGTATGCTGCAAACATCACAGTCTTTCACAGTCACCAACTTGTGGTCTTCGTCACAATGCGTGACGAATTTCTCCCGTTCGTACGTGAAGAAGGCGCAAGGAGGCACCCTGCACACATAAATCAACAAATTCTTCTTGTTCCTGATTATGCGGATGTAGCGACCGGCGTATAAGGTGGTCGC
Organism: Aethina tumida; assembly: GCF_024364675.1. Taxonomy (NCBI): domain Eukaryota; kingdom Metazoa; phylum Arthropoda; class Insecta; order Coleoptera; family Nitidulidae; genus Aethina; species Aethina tumida. The sequence continues at coordinate 13,778,788 of NC_065440.1, read as the reverse complement.
ACCAGCGCACTCCATCTTGAGGCTGCTGAGGTGCACCAAAGGCGGAGGCCCACTGTCGGAATCGTCGTTCCCGTTGTCCCAATCTTGATTGTTGTCGTCGTCCGACTGTAAGACGTCCCGTTCAACGTCCTCCGCAGTCTTGCCCTTGTGCAGCTGATCCCGCAGCTTGTCGATCATGCCGGTGATCTTGTCGTTTATCTTCTGCGGCATTTCCGTGATGGAAGGCCGGCTGATCACCTCCTCCGGTTCCTCGGTTAACGTCGGCTTCTTGACCACCGACTTCTCGAGCACCGGCAGCAACGAAGCCACCGGCACCTCCACTTCCGGCTCCATCTCCAGCTCGTCCACCGGTTCCGACTTAATGATGACGTCCTTCTCGCTTAACAACCGGTTGCTGAGCTTCTCGACGAAATTCAACGAGTTCCTGTTGGCGAACGCCTTGTTGATGTCCTCCATGGTCTTCAGTCTCTCCTGCGTGATCTTCTCGTTGTCGTCGTTAATGTCGGTGGCGCAGGTGAACACGTTAATGTCGACGGGATCCCGCCTGGGCTGCTCGGGCTCCTCGATCGGTTCCTCCTTGAACAAAACCGGAGGATCGCGGTCCTCATTCTGGTCGTCGGAAGATTCGGAAGCACTCACCTCCTTCGACTCATTGGCTTCCTTGTCTTTGGCTTCGCCGTCTTCGAGCTGCGCCTTCATTTTGGCCGTGGCCTTCTCCATGGCCGCACGTCTTTGTCGGGGGGCGTTGATGTCTACGTCCTCTGAGCTCAGCGATTCGGAACGTTTTAGGTTGGGTTTGTTCTTAGGTTCTTCCACGGTGAGTAAAGGAGGATCGTCCGCGTTGGTGGTTTTGATTTTCTTCTTCACGTTAGTCTTCTTCGGTGTAGGTTTGTCCGGCAACTCCGATTCCGATAGCTTACGTTTGGTTATTGGAGATTCATTGTCATTCACAGTTGGCGACGTACCTTCATCGGGGTCGCGCAGTAATCGAGATCCGTGTATTTTGTGGATTTTGGCAGTCTTATGTCTCGTGGTAACGTGTTCCTTAACTTTGTCCTCGTTGATCTGCGTGTAGTTGCACTCGCCACAAAGATACAGGAACAACATGGATTTGGGCAAGTTGAGGGGCTGTATGCTCTTCTGACCCTTATCGTTGTGTTCTTTCTGATTGTGGGCTTTTAGGGCCTTACTATTGCTGACGACGAAGTTGCACTCAGCACAGGAGAATCGGAATTCACCCGTGTGATTAGAGACGTGTTCATAGTAGACGTACGGGTGGCACAACCCTTTGTAAGGGCAAAACCAACACTCGTACTCATAGCGTTTGCTACCCTTGAGCTCCATCGCCTCGTATATCTTGAGATTCTGCTTGGCATCCTCGATGGCTTCTTTGGCGTGTTCCGGAGACGGTCTGGACGACAGTATTTCCTCCTCCGGGTGCTCGTTCCTATAGTGCGTGGCCAGGTACTTGGTGGTGAAAGGGCACAACTTACAAGTCATCTTGAGAGACTCATCCAGATAGTAGTTGGGATCTGGCGTCACGAAAGATGTCTCGACCGGTTTGTCGCATTCCAAAGGCGTCGGCGACTTTTCCACCGGCTTCTTCTTCTTCTTTTTAATCAGCCCGGCCGACCAATTGGACTTACGCTTCCTCTTGACCTTCGCCTTTTGCACCTTCTCCGGTTCCTTTTCGGTGTCGGTGTTCGGCGATTCTTCGCCAGCCGATTCGGACTCTTCAGCCGACACATCTTCGTTCACAGGCAGTGAATTACGTGTGGAACGTAGAATCCTCGGCTTTGCAGCCTCGCACATCTCCTCCGGGATCTTGTTGAGCACCACCTTGACGTCCTGCACCACGCACGCGGGCTGCGCTAGCTTCGCGTTCTTCTTGGGGGACGCAGCTGGTTTTTTGACAGGCGGAGGTGGCGGTTCGGACTTTAGCATTCTACACATACGTTTACCGCTAGCCGTCAGCACCCCATCACGTATGAACATCTCCTGAATGTCCGCATGCAGCAAATCCAGCTCAGATTTGCCACGTTTCTTCTTTTTGACCGGTTCCTTCAGCTTCTCAGGTTCATTCGACGTTCCTACTTCTGGTTCAGGTGTTTGGGTTTCTGGCTGCACCTTTGATTTGGGACCAAGTTTCTTCTTTGGCTTTTTGGGGGTTTCTTGGATATCAGACTTGGTTTCTTCCCCTTCACCTTTAGTGTCAGATTTTCCTTCCTCCGTGTCTTCAGTTTTTGGTTCAGATTTTGTGGCTTCCACATTCTCTTCATTAATCTCAGTTTTGCTTTCATCTTCATCTTTAATTATGTTTGTTATCTTCTTCAGTTTGTCTTCAGAAAAACTATCCGAGAAGGTGCTAATAAGGGATAACAAAGCGTCCTTTTTATCTTCTTTACTTCCCATCAAATTGGAGAAAAATTGGGCCAAAATGTTTTGTTCCGATTTACTTTCCTCTTGCTTAGGTTTCAGTTCAGCACTTTCAGGTTTGTCATCACTCTTGGATGATGAGACTTCAGCTACGTCCTTATCTTTTCCGTCTTCTTCTTTGGTCTTAGTTGGTTCGCTGGAAGGTGCTGTGGGCTCAGTCGTTTCTGTGGTCGTCGTTTCATCAACTACACTTGACGTCACCACTTCAGCCTCTGGAGTTTCAATCTTCTCTTTTGTATCAATTTTTTCTTTAATAGCTGGCACCTCAACTGGTGTAGACAGAGATATAGAGCTAGTATCTACTTTATCCTCTTCTTTATCGAGTGGTATTTCAGGTACTAAAGTAGGCGGACCCTCCTCAATAGCTTCTCGACCTTTTTCACGATCAGCTTCAGCGTCCCGCTTAATTTTGGGTATTTTGAAGTTCTGCACCGTTAAGGCCGGCCTCCTTCTGTCTAACTTGTAGATATTTTCTATGACTTCCCTAGGCCGTGATCTCGACCTGGACCTACGAGAATCGTTCTTGTACATTTTATCGAAGCGACTCTCCCTCGACTCCGACCCGGCCCTGCTCCTAGACCTAGGTCTACTGGTGGATCTAGGCCGGTACTCGGAACGTGATTCCTCACATTCCCTCCGTTCCGGCCTCGAGATTCGTTCCTTGTTTTGCCTGGGATCCCTGCTTTCCAACCTAGGATCACGATTGGTGCGTGGATCCCGGTTCTCTCGCATACCTTCACGAGGTCGGTTTTCGACCGGCGACAACAGCGGTTCTTGATTGTTTTCCCGTCTGGTCATCTCCCGGTACTCCCTGTAGTTCCTCGGGTCCCTGTTTATCCTGCCTTGGTTGCGGTTCCTCTGATTGTCCCATTGATTGAAACACATGTTTTGTTCGCCCATCTCGACCCTCATGTCCACGTCACCGAACCCGTACTGGTTGCGGTACGGCTTGATGTCGTTATAGAAGTTGCCCATGTCGCCCTGGGGCGACAGCTGAGGCATGCCCGTGTTCGTGGGGTTGAAATTCAGCTGGTCCTGATTGGGGAAGGACGGCTGGTTGAAATTCAGCTGGTCCTGGTTGGGGAAGGACGGCGGGTTGAAATTGAGTTGCTCCTGATTGGGGAAGGTTGGCTGGTTGAACGTGTCGGGCCCGAAGTTGGTGAACGTGTTTTGTTGCTGGATGAACTGGTGGTCTTCCAGCGCCGCCGCGGGCGTGAACTCTTTATGGGGGAAATATGATTGGGGCATTTGCTGCGGAAGGAAGTTGCGCTGAGGTCTCGGACCTCTGGGAAAGGCTTGGTAATTGAATTGGGGCCTGTTGAAGCTTTGGAAGCTCTCGTTGCCGAACCTCTGGAACGGCTGGTTCTGAGGCATTCGCACGTTGTTTTGGTTCAGGACTGGCGGGTGTGTTATGAAGGAGTTAGGCATCACGTCTTCCGTGAAGTCGGGAGGTTTTTGAGGGGTCTGAGTGTTGCTGAGCAGCTTGACCACGTCGTTTATTATGTCGGTGGCGCCGGGTTGGAGGATTTGCGAGAAATCCGGAGGTGGTACCGGCTTGGGTGATGACGAAGGCAATGTGTTTTGGTTCTCCAAGAACGGTATCTTAATTTCCGGCAATGGAGGTAAGGGTTCCGGCACTGGAATAGTTTCAGTTGGTTCGACAACTTTTTTTGGTTTTTTGTTGTACTTGTCAGCCAGTCGTTTGAATTTTTGGGCGTCGAACTTCGGTTCTTCCGTGACTTCCGGTTTCTTCGCCTCGGCTTCTAGTTTAATCTTGGCAAGGGCCTGACTGGACTCAATGGCTGCCTCCACACGAGCCTCCAGCTTTTTCTGTATCTCCAATTCTGGATCTATTGTTTTATCTTTGTCAACGTCAGGTTTAGGAACTGTTGTGGGTTTGCTTTCTTTTTCTTTCCGACTTTCCTTTTCTTTCCTATCTTTGCTATGTTTGTGGTCCTTTTTCTTGTGGTCGTCTCTCCTTTTATCCTTATCTTTATCTTTATCTTTGTGTTTATGTTTGTGTTTGTCTTTCTTTGAATCATCTTTGCCGCACTGTGAACTTCTTCTTTCCTTCTTCTTGTTGTCGATTATTTGGCTATCAATATTCGACAGTAAACTACCAAAGATGCTATCAGAGTCTTTGAGTATTTTTACTTTTTTGTCACTACTAGCTGCCGGTGACTTACTGGTGTCTTTGTCTTTCTTCTCTGGTGACCTACTAGATTTTGACTTGTCCAAACTTGTAGAAGTGGAAGGCTTCTTCTTCAGCACAATAGTGTTTCTAATGGTAGTGTTAATCTCCTCCTCTGATTTAGGACTGTTATCCGACCCTTCCAACATGTTCACAAGCTTCTGTTTCATAACCTCAAGCTCGTTAACTGATTTATCTTGAAGGGAATCGGATATTCGACCACCCAACTTGACACTAACATCATCTTCAAGTGTCTTTAAGTCATCCAGACTTATTGGTGGTCTTGACAAGATTTCAATATTCTTGCTTATGACCTGATGGATTTCTGACCTCCTTGGCAGGGTCTCAGCGTTTATAATCCTGTAAAGCATTACTCCAGCAACTTGTATTTAATTTATATTGTGTAGGTACCTTTGAGCTTCACTTTCAGTGGGTATGACCACCGGCTTGGTGGGCACGATGTCTCGTGGTGGACTTGGACTAGCCGGCGTTTCCACCTGGCTATGTTCCACCTTCAGGGGTGGCTTATTGAGGTTCTAAAATACTCAAGGCTAGTACAAGTTTTGGTGTTTGTCCGTACGTACTTACCACTTTTTCGTACAGCTTCAGTATGACGTCTTCGCATTTTATAAGCGTTTCTAGCTTCAGTCTGTAAACATTAAATAAAAGTTGTTGCTTCGTTTCATTGATTAAGACTACTAACTACAAAAAATGCGATCAAATGAAAGGTTTATTGATACATCTATTGTATAGGTCGTCCGTACGTCCAGCTGCGTCTCCAATACTCACTTCTTTTTCGTGTCGGTGATCATGGCGTGCAGAGATTCCATTTTGTTGAGCTGAGGCTCGCGGTTCTTGCGCGTCGGATCCTTGAGCTGCGTGATCATGTTGTTCAGGAACGGTATGTACTTCTGGAGGCTCTCCAGCTTTCTCGCGTACTCGTCGTCCGCCATTGTTGGGTTTTATCTGCGACAAAAACGTCTCGGTACTCTCTGGTGGTGGTGCATTTGTTTCGTTGCCTCGGGTCAGTATTCCAGTCCGTGCTTGAGCGAGTTTACTTACCGCCATTACGGTCATATCTCGCGACGGTTTCAAGGGCAATTAACGGAAAAATCGATTTCGTGTAAGCCAATTATAAATTTAAATTGGCTACTTTCTAAATCGAGTCGACGAATCGTGTTCAGTGACGGCGAGATCCGGATAAGAATGTTGTAAAGTGGTGTTGAATATTTATAGTTTAAAGAATTTGAATGAAAACAACAATAATGAAAACCATTAATATTGTTTTTATTAGTTTATAATTGTACAATGTAATAGATACATTAAGCATAACCAAAATGAATTGCAATGCATCAACGTGGCATGAGATTACTGTAAGCTAAGGAAGGATGTAAATAAAAATACACCATGAAATAAGTTTCGTTATAAGAAACAACCTCTCTAAATATAGCAAGTGTTTCTAAAATAGATGGTCAAACATTTGGAAGCAGGTGGAACACCAATAACAAAAACAAATATTCAAAAATTGTTATTTTTTCCATATATCCATATCTAATCGGGTATAAATTTGCTGTGTATAAAATACATACCAACAATTCAATACAATAAACTTTTCCCATAATGATACAGTAGCATAGATTCTGAGGGATTCCCCCCTTTTCTTGCCTTATTTTCTGCGCCACTGGATATTTTTTAAAACTATTAAGCTTTTCATATTCTTTGTAAAATTTAGAAGAAGAAAGGTACTCTTGATTCATTCTCAACTGTTTTTGAGATATTTCAATTTCAATGTTTAGATAAAATCATGTAGTTGTGACAATCTTTTAATTAATTTGATTAATGAATGAATAAAAAATGTTTATTATTAATTTAATAATCATAACTTCTATGCACAGTTCATATTGATGCATAAACTTATTCATTATTGAAGTCCAGACCTTATTCTTCTGTAATTTCATTAAGAGCATTTTCAATTCTTTGATGTAATTATTCCATATTATTAACAGGCAAAGCACAGATCCTCTTTTTCATTTGGCACCACACTATAAATCTAAATCTAAATATAAACCTAAGGTCTGGTGACCTTGGAGGACAATTTATAGGTGCATCATTCCAACCGCAAAACCATTAATTTGGAAAATATTTTGAAAATCATCGACACCTTGTTGTCAAAATGAGGAAGGTCATATATCAAAGATCATATCTTCTATCTAGTGGCATATCCTCGAGGAACTTGTAATGTCATGTCTATAGAAGCTGAAGATACATTTCTCCAGTCAAATTACCAGGAAGAAAAGTATAAGCTAGTACTTTATTTCCTAATGATGTAGTCCAAGCATTTATTTTAAATGATTGTTGATAGTGTTAATTTTCTTGCATTAGGGTTTCACCAGTCCAAACATGTTCGTTGTGCACACTAAAAACACCATTTCTGGTGAAAAATACTTTTGCTAATAATGAGTGGTCATCTTCTTGATGGGCTCAAGGTCAATGACACAATTGTAGTCTTAACAGTAGATCCTCTTCTAGAAGACCTTGAGCTTGTCCATAAGGGCCCTTACCATCCTTATGTAGCTGTTGTTCTTTTACGTTCTCCAAAATACCTTTGTTGTAACAAACGTCTTGTACTAACAGCTGGATTTACGTTAACTAAATCCAAGATATTCTCTTCATTTGTAGCTGTTCTAGCTGTTCTTGATCTTCTCTAACTTTAGTTCTTAATGTACCTGTTTCACATAAGTGGATAATTTCTTCTAGGATATTTGTCTGTATATCGCCTTACAGCAGTTCATGCTCTTCCTCTTCCATGACATTCATCCAGACTTAATGACGTATTAACATATTCAGGACCTATGTATACTATTTCACTGGTATTTACTTGTTACAAATGCAAACAACTACAACCTGAAGTTATTTCATCATGTCATATTTACCTGATTTTGTACTGTATGGAAATCACTTTCACCAAACATTAAACCTGTAATATCTCAAAAATGGCTGTGACAATCAATATGAATCAAGAATACCTTTTTTCTTCCAAATTGTGCAAAGAATATCAAAAGCTTAATAGTTTGGACAAACATCCAAAGACGTAGAAAATAGGATGAGACAAAGAGGGGAACCCCCTGATTCATCATGAACTTACAATGAATTGTAGGTACATATTTTAGAGTAATACAAACCAAATTTAAACTCATCACCTTTTCAGGATATGGAAATATGAAAAAACAAAACAATTTTTGAAATTTCAATTAGGGTTGTATATACTTCAAGGGTAACATCAGAAAAAATCTATAGATGATCATTAAAATGATTTTATTGCCATAACGTTTATATTAAAAAATGCATTTTTTTTATCCTTTAAAACAGAATATAACTTAAACTTAAAACCAAAATAAAAGGGTAATGTGTTATAAAACCGACAAATTTCAATGAATATTTTGTGCTCAAGTTCTACAGAGAATATTTCCATATTTCAACATCCGCGCATGTGCCTTAAAGGTCATTGTTTCAGTGGTGGGGGAGATGCCGACATAAAACGAAGTTCCCGTACATTGCCGATTCTTTAGCTTCAAAAACTACTCCATAGAGTACGTGTTTGCTGGATTCAATTGTGGAAAGGTTTCTAATACTGCATCTTCTGTCTATTACAAAGTGGCTTAACTAGTAATAACACGAAAGATAACACGATTATTAACATAAGAAATGCCGTTGACGTGGTGAATTTTTTAATCAAACAAATGTGTATTTCCAACTTAAATTACTATAGTTCGGTATAAAAGATCTTGAAAGAACTAAATTTATATAACAAAAGCACTGATCATTCGAACTCTATGTTGTTAATTATGTGTAAATAAAATAAAATATTGTTTTTTGTTCAATATATAACGTCCCTCACCAGACTCAAACCTTACGAGCCGCCACTGGTGTATATACATGTCTGGATACTGAACAAGTCGATATTAGCAAAATGCTATATGTATTTGTATAATTGTACCATTGTTTATTACTGTTTGCACCGTAATCGATTATAAATATATAAACAACTTAAATGACAAACTTTGTAATTCAATACAAGCAATTATTTTATATTCATTCGTCAGTTGAAGCAAATTAAAACAAATAAAACGACGCTACAATAATTCATCTTATTAATGTGAACGTAGTACATCCACTTGGGTACTTGGAAAACAAGTTGAAACATGCACAAAATGAACAATGAGATTTAACCAACTGTTTGAATATTCACTGTAAATACTTTGCATTACTTATATGGCAGTGAAGCTAATTAATTAATAATTTAGTACATCCATAATACACATCAGTTATGTATTAGGATCAAGTTGAAACATGCACATCTCAATGAACAATTGTTTGTATATTCTGATCACTATAAATAGTTTGCATTACTTTTATGGAAGTGAAGATAATTAAGTAACAATTTGGTACATCCATAATATGCCACAGTTATGTATTATGATCAAGTTGAAACATGCACAACCCAACAAGACTAACTTAAACCAACTATTTTGTCTTCCTTGTCATTCTAAATACTTTCGCAAACATTAGAACGTATTTATAATCGGAAATGAAACAATGCATTGTTTCATGAACTACTGCGTTGTATCACATACTTGTTAGCTGACGCGTCCCATCGTGGAAATATAACAAGCATCACATCCTCCATTATATTACCACGTAAAAAAATCGATCACTCACATAAAAACCGTCCAGTTTCAACATGTAAAACCGCATTAACAAAGTCCTGGGGGATCAATAATACAAAAGAACAAAGGAATACTGACCCTTATGGACTAACTAAAGCGTTTCTTGTCCGTAAAAACGTCTGCCCACAACGTCGGCAGCGTTATTCATTCCGTTCGGTTCGATTTTACGGTGCACTAATGGTCGTCTTGAACTAGGTACTATGTGTAATGCGGCCAGGCCACGCCGAACAGGGCCATTTTGCACGACGCAGTCCGCACCTTACGTGTATCACATCTCGGCGTCCCTTACCTCGTCAAAAACGTGTTCACATCAGTTCCAACGTTCCGTGCATCTTGCCGTTTGCGTTCGCCTTGAATACATTTTCAACACATTTAATAAACGTCGACGAACCACAAAAATTATATCGTTTCGTAGCCTGTGTATGGGAGAATAGGCAGAGCGGGAACGGGTGCGCACACAAATGGCCGGCACGAGCCGCGCCGATGGTGCACGAGCCGTCCGGTTACCGCCATTGAGGCGTTCGGCTGTTCATAAGCAAGGTAAACGGCGGCCGTATTGTCGGCGTTAGTGGTGTGTGCTTTGGGTTGATTGTCTGGAGTTGTGCCGTGATGGTACTCGTTGCTGGTGCCGTGGGTGACTGGTGGAAGGGCGTCGGCCGTCACCTACGCCCCCGTACATCCGGGCACGGCATTATGCGTTGTATTGTTGTTACCATTCAGTATGGACTGTGCTAATGGACACGATGATAGGTTTAAAGCACGAATAAAGAAAACGGCACGCAATTGATATGTAATATTTCTTTATTGAACGCATTACAGTCAGTCAGTAAGTTGGAACTTGTAGCGGCACAATGCTTGTTCGTTGAACGACTGGGGTGAGATAAAATTGTGCCCGAGGTCGATACGTAAATAAATCCTGTGATGTGGGAAAGAAATTACGTGGCAAGGATGTGCCATCTGTCCACGGCTGGAGGTGCCGCTCCTTAAACTACAGGTTTCTGCAATTACCAGTGCCATTTGGCTATTGATTTAGTTTGTTATAAGTTATAATTTTAAGAATTTAATAGTATCTGATGTATAAACAGCCTTGAACTTTGAAATGAATCCACAGAATAAACTACAGCTTATCAAACATGAGATGTTTGGTAAAGAAAATTACGTAACACATCTGAGTGAACACAAAATAAAATTCATGTTAGATGTTACAACAACAAATTGTATTTCAACATTTCAGCACACTATAATAACTTTGTATCCTTAAAGAAAAATATACGGAGTTGCTTTTTTTGTAGATAAATCTGAGGAAATAAGATGTCAAAGTCTCTTGACTCGAAGAGTGTGGTTAACATTGTTAATGTAATAGATTTACTTACAGACTATGATGCAGTTACTTGAACACAAAAGGCCCAAAAGTATTTTAACCACAACCTTTTATTTAATGTGAACTGTTAGAACAATATAAATTTACCATTGTTGTTACATATATTTTTCTGGATTGAGCTGAATATAAATACAGCCACTTCAAATTTGGAAGAGATTTTTGATGATTAAATCTGTGTTAATTAATTTTATCCTTTTGTTTTATAATTTTGACCCACCTTTTTTATTGTTGTGTCTATTGTGCAACTGGACAATCTAATTTTAATCTATACTAAAGATTTTCTTCATTATTGTTGGTGTTGCCCAAAGTTAATAACAAGAAGAGATGGCTAAAATTTAGAGAAACTGGCCAAGCAACTAAAAAAAATATGTCTGACTTCGAAAAACTTGAAAGAAAATCGATAACTGGATAATTTGGACGTGAAAAAACGATTCAGTTTCATCTTCAACTGCAATTAAAACCAACCTGGAGGAAATGGGACTTGCTGAAATTAGACAAAACAACACAATACACAATAATGCCTTAATTTTATTCAGAATTGCTTAAAAAGTTTCAGAACTGTCTTAATTTTATTTAGAAAGTTTTAGTTTGTACAAAAATTGCTTAAGAAATTTTAGAAATGTCTTAATTTTAGTCAGAACTGATTAGAAAATTTGGAAATTAAAGCCAACTTGGAATTTGACCCCAGATCTACATGAAAAACCCTGATTTGTACTAAAAATGTGAAAGTCTAATTTTGACTTGCTTAGGATCACATTCACTGGGCCACAGAACAATGGGGAGGAAGTAGTTCTTAGTAATGAGTCTAAATTTAATTTATAAAAAACTTATGGTTTTGCTTATATTAAACATCCTACATGGACAAAATTACACAAAAAGTTAGTTGTACCCACAGTGAAACATGGTGGCGATTCAATTATGCTAAGGAGATGCTTCAATTCTTCTGGTGTAGGCCCTATTAGACTTATTTATGTACATGGATATATTAAACAACAATTTGCTTCGCTTCTATATATTAATAAATATGTTTAAACATGAAAACGATCTGAAAGACAAATCCAAAATTGTGACGTATTGGTTAAAAGACCAAAGCATCAATGTTTTCTCTTGCCCGTCCCAATCTCCAGACATTAACCCTATAAAAAACATGGGTAACACGTTCGACATTTACAAATTTGAAGGAACTCATCACAGCAACTGAAGAAGCTTGAAAGAGTGTAGAACTGTCATATTTGGAAAATGGTAGTCTATGCTACAGAGACGGGCCAAAATTATAAAACAAAAAGGATATTATACAAAGTCTTAATGTTAAATTAAATACCTCAGATTTAATCAATATAAATCCCTTTAAAAATTAAAGTTACTTAATAATAACCACTGGTGTATATATTTAAAATAAATCTTATTTTTATTCACTATTAATATTACCATTGGAGGGGTCACTTTTAATAATAAAACAACAAGTTTTGCTCAATTCTTTAATTAATTTCAAACAAATGTTGTCACGTGTATGACATTTATCTCAATATGTACAAAATCATTCGGCATAAAATCCGTAAACGGAACGAAAATGTTTTACATCAAAATTGTTCCTTAAAAAAAATGTGAGCGGGGCCCTAAAGCCCCCCCTACAAGAATGTCATGGCCATTACACATTTAAAGCTTGTATTGACTTTTTTTGTTTAATAAGATGTTAACAAACACTTTTTTTTACATAATAATTAGGGAATGTTGTTTTTCCAGTTCCGACAAAATAATCGAAAAAGAACACAATAATAAAAATCAGTTCGTTATGTTGTTACGTTTCATTTTTTTTTACATAGTATATAGTTTTAACAAATATAAAATGGCTGAGGCCCCTATTTTATCCTCAAAAAACACCAAAAATTAACAGAAAAACTTCTAGGCAACATCAAACCTGTCAAACTAAAAGAAAGTAACTTTCAATAAAAACAATACTTTTCTATATAATAATATATCCCTATTAACAATAAGACATACACAATATTTATGGTACATTTTCGGGGCTCTCCGACCATTTTTCCAGTTTTTTTTTTATAAATATCCTTACATTTTTATCCGCGTCTTCCTGCGAAGCAACTAATTTTAATTAAATTCTATCACAAACAGTTTTTACATTATCAATGTGGGTGTCGCTTCACTGCAAGAGGCTAAAATAAAATCGACGTAAATCTACTACAAATAGTTTTTTTGAGACATTTAAAATTTATCACTAAAATATGTATTTATTTATTTTTTGAAGTCGTTGACATGTTCAGCTTACCTGTAAATTAACAACGAATGAGTACCAAAAGCAAAAACAGTCCAGCGTCTACATGCAAATCGATACAACAATAAAAAAACAACGTGTACAAAAAAAATATGGTTTTATTCAGAATGTTACAGCAACATAACTAAAATATCAAAAAAATGGCGCGTGGGGGGGTGGGTAGTTTCGGTTGGGATCGAAATTATGAAACGTAGAGATCAATCAGAAAGCAAACATTATATACCTAAAAAATCGGCGTCAAAATCTCTCTTTTAATAACTTCATACGAAAAAAACACAATCAATTAATAATCATAATCGCCGCGTTAATTGAACCAATTAAAAAAATCAAAAAACTTAAACCTCGAAAACAGCCAGCAAAAACAACAATCACAGGGGTGGGGGACTCACCGCGGGCGAGACGTTCTCAGTGTCGCCGTCTATAATTTACAAGTTACACGAATGGCGATTCACCGGGAGGTTCGGCGAGGGGGACAGAGTGAATGATGGTGGTGAAAAGGGGGACCAGGTACACACACACACACACGGTTTGCGGGCGGGATTGGAGAGTTTCCGGTGGTTTTGGGGGGGTGTGGGGGCGCCGCCTGCGGCGTTCTAGTTGTGGACGGGCGGCGCCGTCTGCCGCTCGATCTCCTCCAGGCTGAGCACCTGGGCTAGTGTCGCCGTGCTGGGCAGCTCGCCGCCCCTCGCGCGCTCCAACAGGTCGGGCGAGAACCAGCGGGCCAGCTGGTTGGTCGTGGTGGGCGACAGGTCGCCGTCCATCGCTCCGTTGCCGCCGCCGCCTCCGCGGCCCATCTGGCTGTTTCTGTTGCCTGGGGAAGAGAAGAACGGAGGTGTTAGTGTCGGAAAGTTTGGACGTAAACCATCTAAAATGTGCTGGTTAATCAATGTTAGTGGTGGAAATTTTCTCTTACATTTATTCACGGCAATTTCGGAGGTTTTAACACAAAAACTTTGTATGTGTGATGTTATATAAAACACTAATAATGAAAAAAATCCCCCCCTAGAATCTATGCTACATTTTTTCATTTCAAACTGTCTTAATTTTACTCAAAATTGGTTAGCAAGTTTCAGTACTGTCTTAATTTTGTACAGAATTGCTTAACAAGTTTCAGTACTGTCTTAATTTTGTACAGAATTGCTTAAGAAGTTTCAGAACTGTTTTAATTTTACTAACGACTGGTTATGAAGTTTTGAGGACTGTCTTAATTTTGTATATAATTCCTTAAGAAGTTTCAGAACTGTCTTAATTTTATTCAGAATTGGTTAGGAAGTTTCAATACTATTTTAGTTTTGTACAGAATTGCTTAAAGTTTCAGAACTGTCTTAATTTTATTCACAACTGGTTAGGAAGTTTTAGTACTGTCTTAGTTTTGTACAGAATTGCTTAAGAAGTTTCGGAACTGTCTTAATTTTATTAACGACTGGTTAGGAAGTTTCAGGACTGTCTTAATTTTATTCAAAATTGGTTAGGAAGTTTCAGTACTGTCTTAATTTTGTACAAAGTTGCTTAAGAAGTTTCATAACTGTCTTAACTTTATTCAGAATTGGTTAAGAAGTTTCAGTACTGTCTTAATTTTGTATATAATTGCTTAAGAAATTTTAGAACTGTCATTGATGTTTTGTCTTGCCCCATTCCAATCCCTAGACATATAGAAATTATGGAGGATCACGTTTATAACCAAATTTGACATAAAACTCATCACAGCGATTCAAGAAGCTTGAAGGATATTATACAAAGTGTTAATGTTAATTTAAAAAACACAGATTTAATCATTAAAATCCCTTTCTAAACTAAAATTGGTAAACTTACGTCCAGCTCAATCGAGAAAAATGTTTGTAATATTTTATAAAATACTTTAGTCCTATTTTTTACTACTTTTCAAGTTCTGTGCACCCAAATTACCTCGCAAAACACGTAAGAGAAACTTTCTATAGTTAGCCGTAGACTTAAAGCCCAAGCGGCAATACTTACAAAGAATACTTGACTTGAACAATTGTCTCAACCATAGTTTTCTTAACCGTTTCATAAAAACACCAACTGATTGACATAATTGTAAACTCGCTTAAAATACTAACTGTGCTGGGCGTTACTGAGGAACTGCTGCCACGCCTGGCTCGTTGGCTGCTGCTGTTGCTGGTAGGCTAGCTGCTGCTGACCACCAGCCTGTTGCTGCGGCTGGGGGGCGCGATCGGCGGCGGGCGGGGCTCTTTGCTGGTGTTGGGCGCGCAACTGGTGCTGCGTCAACTGATGCTGTTGGGAGGAAAACGATGGTTGCTGGTTAGGCGCAATCGGATATTGGCCCATGTGGTGGCCCGGTTGCAAACCTGACGACGGCTGCTGTTGCTGCTGCTGCGAGTTGTTGTTCAACGCAGCGTACTGTTGCTGCTGCTGCTGTTGCAGCTTGCGCTGCTGGTTGTACATGCGCTGCTGGTTGAAGAACTGCTCCGCAGCGTTCGTCGCCTGATAGTTGGCGTTCGCCTTCACTATCGGACGTCCAGCTACAAAAAAACATTAAAATCATAACATAAAACTATTTTTAAACTTTAGAACTGTCTTAATTTTACTCAGAACTGGTTAGGAAGTTTCAGGACTGTCTTAATTTTGTACAGAATTGCTTAAGAAGTTTCAGAACTATCTTAATTTTGCTAATAACTGGTTAGGAAGTTTCAGGACTGTCTTAATTTTGTATATAATTGCTTAAGAAGTTTCAGAACTGTTTTAATTTTACTCAGAATTGGTTAGGAAGTTTCAGTACCGTCTTAATTTTGTATATAATTGCTTAAGAAATTTTAGAACTGTCTTAATTTTGAACAAAGTTGCCTAGGAAACTCTAAGAAATTTAGGCTGAATATGGCATTGACTTAATTATGATAATTGTATTCAGATCAACATTTTGAAATAAACATTTCATACCAGGCTGCTTGACACCGGCAAACTGTTGATTCCACTGCTGCACCGTGACCTGTCCCTGTTGCTGGCTCTGTTGTCTGGCGCCGGTCAGCGCCCTGCCCTGCGGCAACTTCTCTTTGTTCTCCTTGCCCTCGTCCTTGTCGGCCGTCATCTTGCGCAGCACCGACGTGGGCGTGAACGCCAACGGCGTCGGCGACGACACGCTCTTCGACGCGTTGACGTTCGGATTCGGGCTCTGGCCACGATGCTGTTGCGCCTGTTCCTGCTGTTTCTTGCGGTAGTTCTCGGTCTGTTCTTCGAGCTTCTTTTTGATCAGCGCCTTCTGCAAAATATTCTGGGTGTGGATCTGCAGCTCGCGTGGCGACGGAATTCTCTGGTGCATGGCTGCGATTAAAATTATCTCGTTAGTTTCGTTTTAAGGGTACGACTTGATGGCGGAGATGGAACATGATGATGAGATGCAACTACCAGTACTTGTTGTGTTGGACTCTATCAAACTCTTTCCCAAATCCAGTAATTTTATTAAATTATTGAAACAATTGATCATTTAATGTAACAGGCACCACAGTACAAACTAATTACCAAACTAATTGATGTACAAAAATACCAGAAAAGAGTTGATTTGGTCACTACAAGACTTACCAGGCACAGATAGGGTGTTAGGACTTGTGGCCATAATTGGGGAGACACAATATGCTGCATGTAAAAAATTACAGAGCACATTATGGGGTGGCATTATTAAAATTCAATCTACCCAATAGAAAATTACACAAAAATCGACAACAGATAAAAACAACATAATAGTAAGTAAACTAACAACAAGCAATCGAAAACTGGTGCAAAAACCCACCAAAAGCAGTGCGAAAAACAAATGCCGATGCACCTAAAGCCTGACCGCTAAAACAACTCAAAGAAACAAGAAAAAACTCAACCGGCAACCGGTCTCACCGTTAGGCGGCAGCGGCGAGACGCGCAGCTGCTGCTGCTGCTGCTGTTGCTGCTGCTGCATCTGGAACATGTGATGCGCCGGATTGGGCGGCGGCACGGGGCTCAACACCCTGGGCGACGGCCCCAGAGCCGCCGCGTTCGACGCCGCCCCGCAACCGTACTTCAGTATCGTCGACAGCATCTCCTTGTGGCGGGGCTGCAGCCCCGGGTTGCCCAGCTGCTGGCAGATGTGTTGCGGCGTCAGGTCGCCGCAGTTCAGCCCTTAGAACAACAAATTTATACGTGTGACAACCGAGACTCCCGAACCGGCACAACCTCAATCAATTCGATTAGACAAAGGAAAATAATTCGGATAGTTACCGTGTAGGATGGCCTGCGCCTCCGGCCTCTGTAACAGCTCCCTGCTCTGTTGCATGCCCAACTCGTGGAGCGGCGACGGACCCCGCATCTGTGCCGACCCTATCAGCTTGCTGAACATGTCGATCTTCTGCTGCTGCTGTTGCTGTTGTTGCTGCAGCTTGAGTAGGTCGGTGTGGGCGGCGGATGCGTGCAATCCCTGCATCGCAGCCGGACTGACCGGTCCGCCGCCGCCACCGCCCATCATGTGGGCGCGACGCGCCGCCTCGTCCTGCTGCTGAGAGTGTTGTAACATCTGTAAACAGTCCATGTTAACATAGCTTGTCAACAATATATCTACATTATGAATATAACCCAACAATGATAATGATAAATAGGCTAAAATAAATATTAAACAACAGGAACAATGTAATTAAATATTAAAATTAAATATAAATTAATAAAATCAGTTCAATTATCATATGATAATAAGAAATGAGTAGAAGTTAAATAAAAATAGTTCAGTTACCTCCAGCAAGCTCATAGGTGTCGCCTTCGGCACGGGACCGTTGGTGGCGGTGACGGCCACGCCTCCATTCACTTGAGCCAACTATAAAAAACATTAATTAAGACCCGTCAGTTAAAAATGGTGGTAAAATCTTACCAGTCGCTTGAACGCGACCATTTCTTCCTCCTGCTTCATCTGCGGTTTCTGTTGCTGCTGCTGTTGCATTCCTGGTGGCATTTCGTTGGACGGTTGCCTCAATTTGGACTCGAGCTCATCCAGCTTCATTATCTTCCCGGTCATTTCGGCCAAGTTACGATCCTCTACAAATTGCCCCAACAATTAACCCAATTAATTTAGTTATCAAAATTTACTTACGCCTGTCGTTGGGTGTACGACCTCGCAGCATCTCCATGATGTCGATCTTTTGGGCGGGTGGTGCGTGATGGTTGACGCCCTTCTTGCCGCCCTGCTGGGTACTGGCGGCTGGTGATATCGGTGCAAAGTACTTCTCAGCATCACCCGGTATTTGTACGCTGGTGCCGGCAGCTTCCGACGCCCCAATGTCCTTCAGTATACCCTTAACGATGGCGTTGTTCTCGTCGTTCATGGAGGCACGACGGGCGGCCGCCTCCTTCTCCGGACTCTCCTTCTTGAACCAGGACGCGAAGCGGGACTTCTTGTTGTCCCCGTCACCACCCACGCCATTCTAACCACCAGACAAATTAGTAATCCAACAATTAAACCGATTACACATCAATTACCGTGAGCAACGAGATGTTGTCTGCTTTGAAGATGTCTTCGAAAATGGACAGGTGATCGTTGACCTCGCCGTCCGCACGTGCGTTGGACGCGTCGCCCGCCCCACGCTCGTCCGACTGCGCCCCGTTGGCGGGCGTCTTCTTGCCCGGACCGCCGGTCCTCGGTTGCTGGTGCTGGTGGTCTTTGACGCCGTCGTCGTCGCCCCGTTCCTCCGGCACGGTCTGTGCGACGTCGCCCTTCTTCTTCGCCCATTCCTTGGCGCGTTTGGCGCCGCGTTTCATCTTGCCAGTAGTCGGTTTGTCGGCGTCGTCGAAGCCGCGCAGCTCGATGGTGTCGTTCTGCGACACCGGTCCGCCAGAGAACCTTAAAGACAATGATTATTTAAAGTAATGTGAAGCAAAAAAAAATAATGGGTGCTCAAAAGGTAAAATATCTTACAAAATATAAATAAATGTATCCAAAAATGAGCTTCCCAAAGTGCCCAGAAATCAATAAATGACAAATGTTTGAAAAATATTGCTTAACTTTAAAGCTCCACATCTCAAAGCTCAAACATTTAAAAAATCACATGAATGTTTTATCACTTAATAAACAAATATTTATCTATAAAATGAATAGGAAATACTTAGAATTAAAACTATGCTTAATACAGACAAATAAAATATTAAGGCAGAGATTAATTAGAGATAAAAACAAAAAAAATCAGACATTCTTGAAGTAAAATATCTTATCTATTTTGTTAACACAAAATATTATTAAGTATATCCATAGCAAAGGTCTCAAGTCTCCAGAAATCGATAAGTGACACATATATGAAAAAAATTACTTAACTTTAAAGCTCTGCACCTCAAAGCTCAGACATTTATGTCATATGAATTTTTTACCACTCAATAAACAAATATTTATCTATAAAATGAACAGAAAATATTTAAAATTAAATAAAGAATATGATTAATACAGACAAATAAAATGTTAAATAGAGTTTAACAGATTCTTAAAATAGAATAATTTATAAAAACACATATAAAATATAGCAAAATCCTCCCGATTATAACTATAAAAAAATTAATTATAAATGGGAAATAAACCGTCAAGTCCCAACGTACCATTCGGGCTCGTCTTCCCGGCTGCTGTCCAGACGACGTCGATCGTAACGTCCGTTACGCCGTCCGGGCTCGCGCTCCTTCTCCCTAGTCATGTCGAAGCCGGCGAAGCTGCGACCGCCGCCACGCTCGCCCCGGTCCGTCCGGTCGTCGCCGGCGCCGCTGTTGGGCACGGCGCCCATACTGTTCTGACGTCGGAAGCCGACGCCGACATAGTCGCCGCCGCCCATCGGATCGGCCACGCCGCCCGGTCCCGTCTTGTCGCCCGAGTCCCAGTCGCGGACGATTCGACCGCTGCCGATGCGCCGCGACGCCGGCTGGATCTCGCGCACGCCGATGTGCGCGCCCGGCTCGCTCTTGCCGATCGGGCTGTGCGCCCGGTTCGGTCTGGTCACTGGTACGAAACAGCCGGAGTTGAAACTGCGCCGCTGCGGACTAAGAACGATGCCATCGTTTTCCTTGCGTATGCGCTCCCTGGCGTCGCCTGGCCGTCTCTGCAAAACAAATAACCACAAACAAACATTAGAAAATAATAATAACATAAAAATTATGTTTTAAGAATTAGAATTTTAATTTAATTACTGTCTGAAAGATAATTAAATTATTCAGTTCAATAATCCTAAAGCTATTTCGGACTTGTCTAGGTGGGACCTTCCACCTTAATCATCGCTTTCAGTGTCTACTTTTTCTGGAGAAGAGTTACAGCTAATTGAAGTTCATATTCCATGAGATTATTAACGACTTTCAGCTTTTCTTTATTTAATTACTCTTTTCAACAACAAATAATTCGAATGTCTGAAGTATCGTATGTTTCAAGATTTAGAATTTTAATTTGTTACTGTCTGAAAGGTGATTAAATTATTTAGTTTGTTTCTAATAGATGAAAAATGACCAAGTTACAGCTGATGAAAGATCAGAGACTGAAGTCTGAAAAGACTAAAGAGAAAATACATCTTAATTATGATATTTGTTGGCTGGATCCTCTCGTGTAAGAGTCCATCAACAGTCCTAAAGCTATTTCAGACATGCTTGGTGGGGCCTTTTACCTTAATCATGGCTTTCAGTGTCTATTTTTTCTGGAGAAGAGTTACAGCTGATTGAAGTTCATATTCCATGAGATTATTAACGATTTTCAGCTTTTCTTTATTTAAGTACTGTTTTCAACAACAAATAATTCGATTGTATGAAGTAATTCAAGATATGATCAAATAATACAAAAGTTATGACAAAAAAAAATAGATTTACTACTAAATCTTTGTTTCACACACTTGAACTTTAACTTTCACATTCTCTGACAGTTGGACATCCTTAATGGATGAATAATTTAATCAAAACAATTAAGTGACTCACCCTTGGATCCACAACATCGCCGCCCGGCTTCAGCGTGCCCTCCGTCGGCGTGTCCGACTTCTTGCGTTCAATGTTCCACTTCTCCGGATCCAGAATCTGATTCGGGCTGTAACACACACTCAAATTAACGCCGACGTCCTTAACGGACCATCATCGGAGATCGTCGAAGACTTACACTTCGGTAATGTCGAGGAAGTCGGGCCGTTTCTGGGACATGGGCGCGTCCTTGAGCGCCAGCAGCTCGTCGCGCGTGTACCGTCTCCTGGTCGCGTTGTACACCTCCAGGATGGCGGGATCGCTGAATTCGGGCGCGTCCGACACGCTCATGCCGCCGCCGGTCTGTTCGTCGCCTGCAACAATCGACCACATCGGTTTAGACGCGAAGTTTTCGGACAGGAATGACGGTTAGGTTGATGCGTGAACTGTGACAGGTGATGATGGCTGTGTTCTCGGGAAACTGTCACCAATATTTTTTTTTTTTTTTTTTGGAGACAGCTTAGGAGCATTGACATAACTTAAAGTAGATGCACAATGTCACAAAATGTTTAACATGATAACTTTAGGGGTTATTCTTTAAAAAAAAACATTTTGGTGATGGTGAATACGGTGGTGATAAATAAATTTAGAAAAATGATACAAATTGACATTGTCCTCATGTTTAAAGATAAACTTTCAAAATATTTATTTATTTTTGATAAAAATTGTTGGTAAAAAATAAATATTTATAATAAATTTAATTAAATAGTTTAAATTAAACAATAAAACTAGAAAAATCCACCTTATCATTTAATTATTTTAATGATAAATGCTTAAGAAACCTTTCTACTGGTTTGAAATTTTAATGTACAAATTGGTATATTACCCATTTTGGTGATGGTGAATACGGTGGTTTTAAGTAAATTTAGATAAATGATTTACCAATTGGCATTGTCGTCATGTTTCAAAATAAATTTTCCAAATAATCATCAGTTTTCGATAAACATTGTTAGAAAAAAATAAATATTTATGATAAAATTAAATAAACATTATAGATTAAACAACAAAATTGGAAAAATCTACGATATCATTTAATTATTTTAATCATAAATGCTTAAGAAACTTTTCTACAGGCTTCCAGTTGAAATGTTGGTGCACAAATTGGTACTTTACTCATTTTGGTCACGGTGAATACGGTGGTGTTAAGGAAATTTAGATAAATGATTCACCAATTGATACTGTCGTCATGTTTCAAGATAGATATTCTAAATAATCGTCCTTTTTTGATAAAAATTGTTAGACAAAAATAAATATTTATGATAAAATTAATTAAATATCATAGATTAAACAACAAATTTGGAAAAATCTACGAATTATTTAATTATTTTAATGATAAATGCTTAAGAAACCTTTCTACAGGCTTCCAGTTGAAATTTTAATGCACAAATTGGTACTTTACCCATTTTGGTGATGGTGAATACGGTGGTGTTAAGGAAATTTGGATAAATGATTTACCAATTGGCATTGTCGTCATGTTTCAAGATAAAAAATAAAATAATCATCAGTTTTTCATAAATAATGTTAGAGAAAAATAAATATTTATGATAAAATTAATTAAATATTTTAAATTAAACAAGAAAACTAGAAAAATCCATGTTATCATTTAATTATTTTAATGGTAAATGCTTAAGAAACCTTTCTACAGGTTTCCTGTTGAATTTTTAATGCACAAATTAGTACATTACCCATTGTGGGTGATGGTGAGTACGGTGGCGTTAAGGAAATTTAGATAATGATTTACCAATTGATAAAAATTCTTAGAAAAAAAATAAATATATATTATAAAATTAATTAAATATTATAGATTAAACAACAAAATTAGAAAAATCCACGATATTATTTAATTATTTTAATAATAAATTGCTTAAAAAACCTTTCTACAGGTTTCCAGTAGAAATTTTAATGCACAAATTGGTACTTTACCCATTTTGATGATGGGGAATACATTGGTGTTAAGGAAATTTAGAAAAATAATTTACAAATTGGCATCATTGTCATGTTTCAAAATAAATTTTCTAAATAATCATCATTTTTTATAAAAATTATTAGAAAAAAATAAATATTTATGTTAAAATTAATTAAATATTATAGATTAAACAACAAAATTAGAATATTCCACGGTATCATTAAATTATTTTAATGATAAATGCTTAAGAATCCTTACTACAGCCTTCCAGTAAAAATTTTAATGTACAAATTGGTACTTTACCCACTTTGGTGATGGTGAATACGGTGGTGTTAAGGAAATTTAGATAAATGATTTACCAATTGGCATTGTCGTCATATTTCAAGATAAATTTTCTAAATAATCATCATTTTTTGATAAAAATTCTTAGAAAAATATAAATATATATTATAAAATTAATTAAATATTATAGATTAAACAACAAAATTAGAAAAATTTAATTATTTTAATGATAAATGCTTAAGAAAACCTTTCTACAGGCTTCCAGTTGAAATTTTCATTCACAAATTGGTACATTACCCATTTTGGTAATGGTGAATACGGTGGTTGTTAAGGAAATTTAGATAAATGATTTACAAATTGGCATTGAAAATAAAAATTGTTAGACAAAAATAAATATTTATGATAAATTTAATTAAATATCATAGATTAAACAACAAAACTAGATAAATCCACAATACCATTTAATTATTTTAATAATAAATGTTTAAGAAACCTTTCCCCAGACCTCCAGTTAAAGTTTTATTGCACAAATTGATACTTTACACATTTTAGTGATGGTAAATGCGATAGTGTTAACGAAATTTAGAAAAATGATTTGCAAATTTGCATCGTCGCCATATTTCAATATAAATTTTCCAAACAATTATAATTTCTTAATAAAAAAAACTCGCCCACCTTAATAATACAGGTCAGGAAATTTTACTACAATAAAAAAACGGTTATAATAATAGTTATAATAGTAATTTAATTATTTAAAATGGATTATCCACCAAAACTAAGAGATTCAGGACATTGTGCGGCAAAAAACCGAAAGCTAACGAACACCTACGACAAACACCGAATAATAACGAACACGTCCGACAATTTGAAACCCCACAAACCGAATGGTAAACTGGTAAAAACTTACGCCACGACACCCTCTTGATGCGCCCCGGCTTCTGGATCTTTTTCCGATTGTGCACGACGTCAGACTGGACGGCCGAGTCGTTGGGCATATTTCTGCCCTTCATCCGCCTATAAATCGTCGTCTTAGCCATAATTCACCTTTTCCAATAATTTTTTTTTTTTTGTTTTTTTTTTTTCGTTTTTTTCTAATTTTCTCCTTCCTGCAACTTGCTACCTCGGGATATTCACACGACGGCACGAAAGGCACTCCGGAGTTCAATTTTTTTTATTTATTTTTTTTCTTCAAGTGGGAGCCACGTGGCCGATTCGAGATATATAAAACAAGACACACGTCTACACGTTTTTCCGTTAAAATCAACACTTTTATGAGAAAATATCACTATTTCCGTTCAACGTAAAATTTTCCAATAATAATAATAACAATAAATAATATCGATAGCCAAATTCCGCACGGATTTCCGGTCAAATAAATACTAAACGAAATATCGAACGCGCATAAGACGTTCAAAATCACGATACAGAATGGCTGGGTGTCCAGCTCCTTGGACGTGTCGTTGTTTTTTCCGTAGTCCGATGGAAAAAACACGCATGAACAGTCGATTCGTTGGAAAAAAAGCTAATACAGTGTGTTGTTGCTTCGAAAATTTATAAAACTCAACTTATAACTTAATATTTTTAATAAGTATAAGAAGTAAACGTTCGAAATTTACTTATCCAGTTAACCCTTCGAAATTTTAAAGTTGTAATATGTGAATTAATTGTATTAAAATATAAAATATGATGCGTTTTCCTTTTTCAAAAATAAACATATATTCGTATTCTTTAAGACAACTATTGTTGCTTTTGGAAAAGAGAAAATATAATTGTTTTGAGTAACCCTCAATAATAGTTGTCCTAATCAATCAATTCAATAGATAAAAATAGATTAAAACATTTATTCTTCAAAAATTTATAAAATATAAATAGAATTATTGTCAATTTTCAATATAATACTTTTTTAAATGAATGTAAAATGGAGACACTAAAACTTGTCTATTAAATTACCTCTTGAAATAATATTTATTTACTCATTAATTAGTTTTACAAGGCTTTAACAGGAGATTTTTTAAATGAGTTTAAAGTTATAATTGTAATATTTAGACACTAAAACTTGTCTATTAAGTTACCACTTGAGAATAATATTTATTATTGTCACATTTGTATTAATTCATTTGTTTTAGAAACAAAAATTATAAATTTTGTGAAGAAAACTCAACAATATTTGTCCTAAACAATGAATTCATTAGAAAAATTTATAACTATGTATTTTATTCTTTAAAAATTTATAAAATTGAATAGATTTGTTGGCAATTTTCAACAGAAGAATTTTTTAAATGAATTCAAAGTTTTAATTGTAATATTTAGACACTAAAACTTGTCAGTTAAGTTACCTCTTGAAAATAATATTTATTTATTCACTAAATGGTTTTAAAAGCCTTAAAAATTGAGCTGAATAGAATGTAAAAATAAAAATTGTCACATTTGTATTAATTCTTTGGTTTTGGAACTCAACAATATTTGTCCTAAACAATGAATTCCTTAGAAAAATTTATAACTATGTATTTTATTCTTTAAAAATTTATAAAATTGAATAGATTTGTTGGCAATTTTCAACAGAAGATTGTTTAAATGAATTCAAAGTTTTAATTGTAATATTTAGACACTAAAACTTATCAATTAAGTTACCTCTTGAAAATAATATTTATTTATTCACTAAATGGTTTTAAAAGCATTAAAAATTGAGCTGAATAGAATGTAAAAATAAAAATTGTCACATTTGTATTAATTCTTTGGTTTTGGAACTCAACAATATTTGTCCTAAACAATGAATTCCTTAGAAAAATTTATAACTATGTATTTTATTCTTTAAAAATTTATAAAATTGAATAGATTTGTTGGCAATTTTCAACAGAAGATTGTTTAAATGAATTCAAAGTTTTAATTGTAATATTTAGACACTAAAACTTATCAATTAAGTTACCTCTTGAAAATAATATTTATTTATTTACTAAATGGTTTTAAAAGCATTAAAAATTGAGCTGAATAGAATGTAAAAATAAAAATTGTCACATTTGTATTAATTCTTTGGTTTTTGGAACTCAACAATATTTATCCTAAACAATGAATTCCTTAGAAAAATTTATAACTATGTATTTTATTCATTAAAAATATATAAAATTTAATAGAATTGTTGGCAATTTTCAACAGAAGAATTTTTTAAATGAATTCAAAGTTTTAATTGTAATATTTAGACACTAAAACTTGTCAATTAAGTTACCTCTTGAAAATAACATTTATTTATTTACTAAGCGGTTTTAAAAGCATTAAAAATTGAGTTAAATAGAATGTAACAATAAAATTTTGTCACATTTGTATTGATTAATTGAAATTTCTATAAAAATTTATAAAATTGAATAGAATTATTGGCAAATTGAATTTTATTTATTAACAATACAATTATTAAATATAGATAAAGGTAAATAATATTAATTAATAAAAAATTATATTATTTAATGATGCCAAAATTATATTCTGAAATAACTCAACCTTTAATTGTCTTAAATTAAACTTATTAAACATTATGTTGAATATGATCAATAATATAAATTAACAATAATTGTATTTTTATGTTATTTATTATGAAAAGAAAAGAAATAAATAAATAAAACTGTAACACCACTTTTAAAAATGTCAATAAATAATATCACTTTTAAAATTGTGATGTTTTAAACTTGATATATACCATTAAATGTAAACAATAAAATGAACAACCACAAGTCAAAACATAACATATATAAAACGGATACAAGATAAAGTAGAAATGATTAACTATATTTAACTACAAATCATAACCAGTTGACATTAAACAAAATAATAAAATCAATTAAATGCCAAATTTTAACAAAAATTATAAGTAAAATATGAATTTCCAAAGTTTAAATTACTAAAGGATCATTAATTACATTTTCAAAACAACTTATCACGATTTTAAACATTAAAAATCGTAACCAATTATTAAGTAAAAAGACTGTCACATTATTGCCAAATTTCTATTAATAACTTTTAATATCTCCACTAATCAATAAAACTAAAAATAGTTAATATTAAAAAAATAATGAGCCATTATCTCCACATTTAAAATCATATTCAAACGACAGAACAAAAACAATTCATACATTAAAAGGTCAGGTCAAGAAAAACTTGTAATTACCAGAGATAATGCATTAATTGTACTCAAGATAAACGTATTGTTGTTGCAATTTAAATCTGTACATTGTAATATAACGATTTATAATTTATCCATCGACTCTATTACGTCTAATTAAAATTGCTTACGGGGTAAAATTAATCGTAAATGGCGAATCTGCGTGTCGCAATATTCGTGTATTGTGTTAATGAACTGCGATAACGGTTTTCCTCGTTTTATGTTTATTTTGGCGGATTACAAAAGGATGATAACAATCTAATTGTGTGCAATGTCACATTATATTAACTATTGGATAAGATGTTTAATAATTTTCAATTTGTGTTTAAAATTTAATCAGCAACGTGTTTAAAAAAACATTGATTTTTGACAAAGAACAAATTTTGTAATATTTAACTGTAGCAAATTTATAAACTATAAAAAAATAAAGAAGTTCTATTCATTTGTCACATCAAAATAATTAATATTTACTTCAAATCAGTATTAGTATATTTGGTAAATAATGTTTAATAATTAAAATTGATTTTTTATTTTCTATTTAATTTGTAAAGAAAAATTATAAATTTTTGAGAAATAATTCTAATAAGATTGCTAAGAACAGTTACTTCAATAAAAATTAAAATAAAACAGTGTCTTAAGTGCTTCAAAGATATACAAAATTAAATTGAATTATTGATATTTTGTAACTCAATATTTTTAATGAATATACATGTTTTAACCATAAAAAGTAGAAATTAAAATTTTTCTAATAATTTATTACTTTAAAAACAATAATTATTTACTTCAAATTAGTATTACCACCCTTAAAAATTTGGTAAATAATAATAATTAAAATAATTAATTTTTTATTTTCTATTTGATTTGTAAAGAAATATTATAAATTTTTATGAAATAATTCTAATAACTTTTGCTAAGAACAGTTAAATCAATAAAAATTAGAATAGAACTGTCTTAAATGCTTCAAAGATATACTAAATTAAATTAAATTAATGATATTTTGTAGCTCAATATTTTTAATGAATATACAAATTTAATAACTATAAAAAACAGAAATTAATTTATATTTGTTAATTCATCACTTCAAAACAATAATCATTTGCTTAAAGTATTATTACCCTAAAAATGGTAAATAATGTTTAGTAATTAAAATCATTGATTATTTATTTAATTTGGAAAGGAAAATTGTAAATATTGAGTGTTTCCAATACATAAAATTAAATTTTATCATTACTATACATTTTATTATAAAAAGGTGACATTAAAATCACATTATTGCTAAAGTTGTATTAATTTATTAATAAAGGAATGAAATAAAACTAAAAGAAAAACATTAAAAATAAGTGCATTCGTCATATTCACAAAACTAATGGTTAAATCAATAAGTTTACGATCTCTTTGAGACTCAATGCAAGAAGTTCCTAATTTTTAATTTTTACTAATTAAATTTAATATTTTAGTGGAGTTTAATCGTTCTTTAAATTGAAGCTTTAAGTCAGTAAAGATAATGAGTTTCTAACAATTTGCTTTGTAAATTTAACATTAGAATTATGAATAACATAACAACTTAGTTCTTTAAAATTAAAAATGATTATATATAATTTATTTAAATAGTATATTATTAAAAAATATCTGGATAACTTAAAAAAAAGTTGGCACAACAATTCACATTTATAAAAGTAACCCAATTCATGTCCATACAGGTCCAACAAAAATAGACAGATAAAGTGTCAAAATAAGACATGTAGGAATATTTTCAATTGTTAACAGATAAACTTTTATCATTAGGTCTATCCAATAACATACATACAAGCCAACATTATATAAAAAACTATGTAAATTTGTGTACATAAAATTAGCACCTATAATAACTTATTTAAATTTAAAAAAGAAAGTCACCGAATTAACCAGCAGCATGCCAAAACCGAAAACCATCGATGTCTTGACAACTTTAGACAGAGTTGGCAGAACTACTTATATTTATAAGTGTAACCCAATTCCTCCTTACGCAGGTTGAATAAAAATTGTGTAACGTGTCAATAATCAAAGAACTAAACAACTATTTTGGAATATTTTCAATTAACTGATAAACTTTCATCCTTAGGTCCAGTCAATAACCAAAGTGGGACAAATTATATAAAAACTATGTTAATTTATACTCAAATTAAGCTTTCAAATTTGACGTGCGTGCGACCAAAATAAAAAGAAAGTAAGCAACCCAATTGACCACGTCGCAAAAACCCCACGGCCCCCGTCGGACTGTCAACCCCCCAATTAAAACCAATTGCGGAGTTGCATTTTGCAGGCGAAAAGGCCACAATAAACAAAGGGATATCGATTCGAGTGAATGAAAGGCGAGGAGGAAGCGACCGCCGATGTAGGGGGAGGTCGTCGACGGTACGCAAAACCCCGCACACCGAAAACATGTCAGTTCTGCGTGTGACGGGGGGGTGGCACCGATGCACACAGGAGAGGAGACTCACCGTTTCTGTTAGACTGGCCGTCACCGCCCGTTCTCGTCTGCTCCTGCACATCTGCATCTGACGCCTCTGACATCGACATCTCGTATCGGACGTGGTTCCTTTTTTTGTTGTTTGTTTTTTTCTTTGGCTTCGCACTCCTGTCCGATACGTTCGACCGATGCGGCGGCGGCTGCTTTGACCCGGTCCGGCGAATCGCACTGACACGCAACACACTCACAGAGACACACTACAGAATATTAGGATAGCCCCCTCGATTTACAATAACAGTCGGTTCATACGAAATAAATAAATCGGAAACTTGTATAAGGAAACCTATGTAAATATACAACTAACATTAATATCACAGTCCGTTTTGTTGTTACTTCTTTTCACCTTCGATTGGTTTCTTGTTCGCCCTACGCCGTTTTGCCGTCGTTACGTTTTGCGTGTCGTTTTCCCGTTTTATTTTGCTTCACCGCCGCCGTTCTGCCGTCAACAAAAACTTCAACATACGCGCACGGTAAACATGTAACGGGTGACGTTGGATTGGTGTCGCGGCCCGTTCGTCGATCGTTGGCGCTTTCGGTGTGGTTACGCGGTCCGGCACACTGTACACGACTCGTAATCGTTATCTCAGACGAAACAATCCGGATTAGCAAAAATAGAAACGTACGCCATATGCCTTTTCTGTTACCTTTCTTGCGGCACGGACGCCATCTGGACGGTTGGATGGGGAGACGCACGGGATGTCAGGGCGCACGCGCCAATTTCGAATTTGGCAACAATAGTTTTGGGGTTTTCGGCCTTTTTTCGGTGCGTTAAGGTGGTCGTTTTGGTGTTTGTTGCAGATTTTATTCGCACGATTATTATAACGTATTAGTTAAACCGTGTGGGCCTTTTAGTGATGCAAAATTGCATATTCGCGAAATTTCTTTATCTAGCTTTATAGGCAACCACGTTTACATCGTTGTTATAAGTTATGCAATAATAATCAAATTAATGCTTACTAAATTAATAAACGATTACAGATATCTAACAGTCTAATTAGATTTAGATTTATTTTGAAATTTATATTAATTTTAAACTACATTATCATTTAAAATAATGGTATTCTGAGATTTACCAATATATGTGAAATATTAAAAATTTATTTATTTTACAATCAACACAATTAATATAAGATTACACATTTTAACAATAAATTATATAAATTAAATTTTAATATGTACTTATACTTATTCTTAAAAATTTAAAGTTTCTTATGGCTTAAAAATTAAAATATTTATAAATGAAAATGTTTACACAATTTATGTGAAATATTAATTATTCCTTTTATAATTAACACAATTAGCATAAAGAAGTATATTTTAAGAATAAATTAAATGATAATCAAATTAAATTATAATGAAGACACATAATTTCTTAAAATTGTGAATTATTTAATGAAAAGTTAAGTTAAAAATGTCACATTGTGACAATTTACTCAATACATGTGAAGTATTAAGTATTTATTTCTTTTACAATTAGCACAATTGGCGTAAGATTATATTTTTAACAATAAATTATACAAAATTAATCTAATTAGATTTTAATAAATATTTGCAGTCCATTAATATCATTAAATTATTAAAATTTATTATTACTTAAAAAATAAAATATTGATAAAAAGTAATATTATATTAATTTTCACAATTATTATGAAAGTAAAGTATTTATTTCTTTTACAATTAGCACAATTGATGTAAGATTATATTTTTAACAATAAATTATACAAAATTAATCTAATACATATTTCCACTTCATTAATACCGTTAAATTATTAAAATGTGTTATTACTTAATAAATAAAATATTGATAAAAAATAATATATTAATTTTCACAATTATTATAAAATATTACTTTTACAATTTTCACAATTGAAGTAAGACACATTTTGGCAATAAACTAAATAATAATTAAATTAGATTTCAATTAAATATTAAAATAATATTTTGGGAATTTACACAATACATTCAATATAATATTACTCCTTTTTCGAAATAAATTATATAATAATAATTATAATCAAATTAGGCTTATATTTCAAATACAAACATTATGAGAATTTATACAGTTCATGTGAAATATTAAAAAATTTGTCTTAAAATAAATTAATTTATCAATTAATTCAATTTCAAACTTCAATAAAATATGCACCAAATGATATAACTTTCAGATTCATTTGCCAGTAACTAACTTTCACTATTAAAAAGTCAAAAAGTGTCATATTTTCGAAAGAAGTGAATTAAAATATTTCTAATTGTGACTTAAATAATTTATTCCGCCGTTTTTTACAATTCATATTCCAAATTCTGAAAATTTAGTTATTCAATGTCTAAAAGGACTTGTCAAAAGATGTCAGAAATAAACTACATACGTAAATAAACAAAATTAATATATATTAAATTAATCTTACCTTGAATCTTGTGAATCCCCTAATAACACGAAATTAAATTATAAAAATGATAAAGAGTCTGCCAAAAACTCCAAATTCTCAACACAATTCTTGAAATTGTGACACTGGTGTTAGAAACAACTGACAATTGAAATATTACAATTAATCAACATTGCTCATTCATTTTTTTTAATTGTTGTTACTTCCGTTGCACATATATTGAAGTATTTATTCAATTAATTTAATTAAATTAAAATTAATTTTTAGACATCAATTAATTAACACCAATAAATAACTAGTGTGTATATATTATAAATATAAATATTATAAATATAAATAAAAATATTAAATTCATAACAATTAATTTAAATATTCAAATACTGCGCATGCGCAGAATAAAAGGCGGGCTAACCTAAAAAACAAAACTTTAAATTCTTAGACAACAATGCCATAATGGTAAATAACTCAATAAATTGGCGAATTTTATAAGTAACGACTTAATTTTAAGAGACGCAGTTCAGCTCCGAGCCAGAGACTAAAGAACGGCAATTCTCCCTTGCAAAACAAATTCGCAATAACACCGCCAACGAAACGTACCAGGGACAGGTCCGAACCGGAGAAAGATGCGAAAATACGTAAACCTCTGTCACAACTTAATTCGGAGGTCGTCGTCGTAACGGATCATGTATGTGACGTGTACAATTGGTGTTCGATGGTTGTGTAATGTTTAAATTGTAGGAGGCCCTCATTAAAATATTATCCAGACCGTTCAAGTGTCCAATTCCAAACTATGAGGGCTCAAATTCGACCAGAAACTTGGGGATACGGCGTCCGCAAGTCAAGAGGGCTTTGTACGACCCCAACATGCCCAACGCCTTGGTGCTGTACGAGCCACCTGAGCAGACCCAACACGACAAGCTCACCTCAAAGAGGTACACTTAGTGAAATTTTCAGCTCGTTTATGGTGGTAATAGGTTAATGTTTTAGTGATGTGTTGGTGCATGTTGTTGTGGACCCAGTCCTGGGTAACATACTTCGTCCCCATCAGCGAGAAGTAATAATAAAAAATTTTAATAGCCAAAACTAACCAGCGTTATTTTAGGGGGTGAAATTCATGTACGAGTGTGTCACGGGAGTGAACATACCCGGCTACTACGGCTGTATTATGGCGGATGAAATGGGTCTGGGCAAAACATTACAGTGCATCACATTACTGTGGACTTTAGTCCGACAAGGACCCCAGTGCAAGCCTACAATTGATAAAGGCATAATTGTGTGCCCCAGCTCTTTAGTCAAGAACTGGAGCAATGAAATCAACAAGGTAACCCCTCAATTTAAGACCAATTGCTGTTCATTACCTTTATTTGTTGTAGTGGTTGGGAGGCAGATTGACTAATATGATAATGGATGGAGGGCCGGACATAAAAAAGCGCCTCACTCAGTTCATGCAAGGCCAAGGCAGGACCGCCATTCCGGTGCTGATAATATCGTACGAAACGTTCAGAATGCATGCTGATATACTACACAAGGGTGAAATTGGGTTGGTGTTGTGCGACGAGGGACACAGGCTCAAAAACTGCGAGAACCAAACTTACAGGGCGTTAATGGGGTTGAAAGCCAAGAGGAGGGTTTTATTAAGTGGTACCCCCATTCAGAACGATTTGTTGGAGTATTTCAGCCTGATACACTTCGTTAATGAGGGCCTGTTGGGCAGTGCCTCTGAGTTCAAGAGGAAGTTTGAGAATTTCATCCTTAAAGGTTACTTAAAGTAATACTCATGTATTTATTTTACTGTATTTATTCATGTGTTTCAGGCCAGGACGCTTACGCAACCGACGTGGAGCGGCAGAACGCCTCGGAGAAGCTCCAGGAGCTCTCTGCGTTGGTGAACAAGTGTATAATTCGTCGTACGTCAGCCCTTCTAACCAAATACTTGCCGGTTAAATTCGAAATGATCATTATATGCCAGTTAACCCCGTTACAAAAGCAAATTTATTTAAATTACATAAACTCCGAGTCAATCAGACGGACCGTGAACGGTGCGGAGCAAGACAAGCCCACTTTCAGCACCCTAGCCAGCATAACGACGTTGAAGAAGCTGTGCAACCATCCAGACTTGGTGCTGGACAAGATACAGGAAGGGGCCGAGGGATTTGAGAAGTCAAGGAGCCTGATGCCCCATAGAAACAGTGATGGGGACGTAAGGCCTGAGCTGTCCGGTAAAATGATGCTTCTGGATTGTTTCTTGGCTAATCTCAAGGCGAATTACGACGACAAAATCGTGCTAGTCTCGAATTACACCCAGACGTTAGACATGTTTGAGAAGTTGTGTAAACGAAGGAGTTATCTGTACGTCAGGCTGGATGGAAGCATGTCAATAAAAAAACGTGCCAAAGTAGTGGAAAGCTTCAACAAAAAGGACTCTGGGGAGTTCATCTTCATGTTGAGTTCAAAGGCTGGAGGTTGTGGCCTTAATTTAATAGGTGCCAACAGGTTGATCATGTTTGACCCGGACTGGAATCCGGCGAACGACGATCAAGCCATGGCCAGAGTTTGGAGGGATGGCCAACAAAAGCCTTGCTACATTTACAGATTTTTGGCTGTAATAAATAAAATTCCTTATTAGTAGTTAATTCGATTAATTTCGTTCATTTTTAGGCGGGCACAATTGAGGAAAAGATATTCCAACGTCAAGCCCACAAGAAAGCTTTGAGTTCGACGGTGGTGGACATGAACGAGGAGACAGCAAGGCACTTCAGTGCCTCAGAACTCAAAGAGCTGTTCAGATTGGAGGACACTGATTCGGATACGCATTCGAAAATCAAGTGTAGGAGATGCGTCAACAAAATCCAAACCAAAAATCCACCCGAAGAAGCCGACTGTACTTCTGATCTGAGTCTTTGGTACCACTGTTGGGACAAGAAGGGACTGGCGGATTTAGTACGACTTCTTAATCATTATTTTTACTAATTCTAATTTGAATTTTATATTTTTTGTAGGTTTTGAAACAGATTTGGGACATATCAAAGTATATTTCGTTCGTGTTCCACCAGAAATCAGCTAATCAAGTGGTAAAGCCGGTTAAAAGTGAAGAAGAGGAAGATCCTGACTTTAATGAAAAAGAGGAATATGATTCTGATTACTCTGAATAATCTCACAATTTTTAATTTTAATATTTCTACTTATTATTTAGAAGTATTTCGTATAATTATTGTTGGTTTCAATGTTAAAAAATATTTATATCAATTTATATGTTTTGTATTTTTTAAACACAAATATATTATTATTTTTGTCACTGAACCCTTAAATATAATTTATTCAAAGAGCTATACAAATAATAAGCTGAAGACAGTACCATTGTAGGAATGAATATCTCCAGACTGTAGTATTGTCTTTGTGTTCAATTATAAAATATATAAACAATACTCCTTTCAAAGTTACATATCCTCTCCAGCATTGAATGACTAATAAACACAGTACTGTAATAATATAAACCAACTATGATACTACATAGAATAAAAACATTGGAGAAGATCTTTTTATATAAAATTAAGTGTCTTTAATTCTCTGAATTTTTCTGATTAATTTCTCATACAATTGATCTTTTAATACAATTTTTACAAAGAGCTATTCAAGTATATAAATAAAAATTAATGAAACGTCTATAAATCAAAAAAGTAAAAACAGTTGTAAAATAAATGTGTCCGGACTGTAGTATCCTCTTTTTGTTGGAATCTTTTTTGCGTTTCTTATTTTTTTTAATTTAAAGGATATAGATAATTAATTATAGAAATTAATATATAAAGATTTAAAGGAGAACAAATAAATGGAGGTGAACACTTATCATATATGTGTTTATTTATTCTTTTCATTATTTTTTGACTAATTTTTCATGATAAAAAAATACAATTAAATAATCTGAAACAATAATTTATTCTTAATTTAAAACGTATCACACTAAAATAGGAATTTCGACCAATCGAATTGGGTACACACAGCCAAAACAAAATCATACAACCACACTAATATCTACAAATATTTACAAAAAAAAATAACAAATAAATTAATCCTGAGATCTGAATAAAGCAGTCAACAAATTCGAAACGACAAAGTTTACAAATTTGGCAGTTTCATCTTGGTGATTTGGTACTGCTTCAGGTCTTCATCTTCCGCATAGACCTGCTCCTGCGGGGGTATTTTCTCCTCAACGCTCTTCCTTTCGTCGAAGTGGTTCAGGAACGAGATCACTTTGTAGATTTGCATCATTATTGGTGCGTCCTTCTCTACTTGGAAGACGAAGTCCTTGGGTGGCACCACCTTGTAGATGTTCTCGATTTTGGCCGACTCCTCTTCCTGGCTGTCGAAGCCCAGCGATTCGTCTTCGTAGCTGTTCGGCTTAGCTGTGGTGGAGGACTTTTGCTTTGGCGTGGTCTTCTCCAAGTCGTGGCCCGACATGATGGTCTCCCAGACTGGAACAACAGTCACTGTTAGTTATTGCTATTTGTCGTAGTGTGGGGGTACTTACTTAAGTTGTTGGCGCCACGTTGGTACGGATCCATCGCATCTAGTTGCTCCAACGACATGCTTTTGAGCATGTGCAGTCCGTATTTGAGCAAGTCCTTGCTGCACGTGGTGGAAGTTTCCACTTCGCATATTTTATCCACTTCCTTGGCGAAGATGGAGTATATAAAGGACATCTGCAACGAATTGGGCACTCAGTAATTGTTCGATTAACTACAGGGTTCCGACTTACTTTTTCCTCCTTCTTGAGTAACTCCCAGACCGGAATGGCCGACGCGTTAACGTATTGCAGCACCGCACTGACCAGAACCACAAACACAAAACTGGACTTCATGTTGTTAACGAAAATTTCAACACCGTTGTCGACACCTTGAACAGTTTAAGCCTTATAATCCAAAACCGCGTCGCCAAATTATTTTTATATCATCTGCTGACGTCACCTCTATCCGGATTCTTCAGTTTGGGAATCCACTATCGAGTGTCCCAACTTGTTTTTTTCTTCTGAATAAATCACTGTTAATTATACATGTGTACGGCGATGGGTCGGTTGTATAAGAAAAATTAAATATTTATTAATGCGACGTGCATTTTGATTAGGCGACAGCGAAAAATTCGAAAAATTTGTTTACATCTGGGTTCCGAACGTGAACTTGTGGCCTTCCAAACTGTAACGAAGGCAGCTCTTCGTCTAAGGCCGTTTACGAATGCCAATTAAGTGGAGGCAGCAAATCTGCAATGGTACTAACGATAGTAGTGGAACTTTTCCTTGGTGACACCACGTGGTTCCGAAAAAAATTGTTTACATCTAGATTCCGGGCGTGAACTTTGCAGGCTGTGTTTTTCCAGAGAAAGTTACGACCATTTCTAATGTTATTATTTGTTTGTTATTCAACGTTTGTTATTTTCACCATGCGACACGAATCGCAATTGTTTCGGCGAAATTTTAAGACTACTACTCTCATTTACATAGTTTGTGGTTTGTTATTGTTGGGACAACAACATTTCAGATGGTCACAAAAGAACAAATAAATTGAACGGGTATTGAATAATAATTTATTAATAAATAAACACATAAACTATCACACTTGCAAAATACCAAAAATAAATAGTCAACAACTTATACAATAACA
Organism: Aethina tumida; assembly: GCF_024364675.1. Classification (NCBI taxonomy): domain Eukaryota; kingdom Metazoa; phylum Arthropoda; class Insecta; order Coleoptera; family Nitidulidae; genus Aethina; species Aethina tumida. Next base: position 13,740,928 of record NC_065440.1, on the reverse strand, counting down.
TATATACAAATATTTACATGAGATCCACAAGGGCAAAGTCTAGTTTTGGTGGTTAAAGATTGGGAAGTTTGATTTTCGACAACTGGTACTGCCTCAGGTCGTCGTCTTGAGGGGTGCGCTTTATTTCCGGCACCGGACTTCCGTCCGGATAAACTTTAACCACCAAAGGACCGAAGGGGACCTGGGGCTTGAAACCCTTCAACGTGTCGTCCAAATTAGCGACGCTTTGGGCGTTGTTGATCACCCCTTTATAGACGAAGTCCTCCGGAGGTAGTACCTTGTAGACGTTGTCGATTTTGGCTGAGGCGCTTCCTTCGGAGCCAAACTCCAAGTCGTTGGTGTCGTCCTCGTAGCTGTTTGGTTTTGCCGTGGTTGTGGGTTGGGGCTCGGGGGTGTACTCGGCGAACTTGTGGCCTTCCAATAACGTTGTCCAAACTGTAACGGATTGAAGGTTGTTAGAATGCCAAATTTTTGACAAGGGAGGGCTTACTTAAGTTGTTGCCGCCTCGTTGGTACGGGTCTAGGTTGTCCAGGTCTTCCTCGGTTAAAGCTTTTAGCTTAGCCAGACCGTACTTGAGCGTGTCCTGAAGACAATTATCTTCCGTCATTGTTGAACATTGCTTCTCAACATCTTTGGCGAAGACGGAGTACAAGAAAGAGGTCTACAAATTGGAAAACTTCATTAGTAGGGTCATTGCGGGAGACTTGTTGATCAGTACCTTCTCTTCCTTCTTCAAAAACTCCCACACGGGTATGGCGGAGCCATCGCCGAAGTCGCACAAGCCGAAAATGAAAACAAACACTGCAACGATCATCGTGGTGAAATCTAATGGTGAAATGTCGTTGTCGTTCACAGGATGATTACAATTTATATGAAATAAACACGTTGACGTCAGTGATGATCCGGATTCTTTTGCATTGGCGTCTAAAATTCGGCGAATCTAACTTGTTTCGATGAATAAATCATCAGAAATAGCCAAGCGGCGCATTCCAGCGCATCATTAGTTGGAAGTGCATGATTTTCGGTGGTGGGTCTGAAAGGTACTACATGAATCTTCGGCGAGGGTAATTTTTGGTAAGACAACATAAGTTATAAATTATTAGGGTACTAATAAATAAAATTGTTTTGTTGTAATTAGTGCAGGACCATTGTCAAATCATAATTGTCTAATCATAAAGGAGAATATTCTTTCTTTTTATTTTCTTCCTCATTATGTCTATTGTAAAGGATTAATTTTGATTTAGTGCATTTAGATTCAATGATTTAAGATTACATAACATTTTAATCAACATATTTTAAATACAAATCTTTGGTAAACACCTTAAAATATCAATTTTCACATCCACATTCCAGATAGATTTATTTAATTAAAAAAGAGTCATTTTTAATTACCTTCTTGACCTTCTATGTATAAAAAAGTATATTTTTATTTGAATATACATAGAAATAGGTTAAATAAATTTGTTAAATATATTTATGTAACAATTTTCTTGTAATATGATATTGTTCTTGTCTAACTTTTTATCTTTAGCAGTTATATTTATTTGTACTATTTTATTGTGTCTGTATATTGTTTTGCAAGGCAAATAAAATGAAAAAAGTACGAATAAAAATTATTTATTATAAATATAAATAAACTATTAAATATTTAAATTAATTATTCCAGTCCATTACAAAATAATTAATATATACAAACTAATAATAAATATAACACATCCATGATGCAACACTCAAACAATCCAAACATTCAAATAAATTAATATCACAAATCAACCAGTCAAAGTTACTTTAACAAATAGGAAAAGAAAATCAAGTTTAAACACTGGGAAGCTTGAATTTGGTGAGTTGGTACTGCTTAAAGTCATCATCTTGTGGAGTCCTTCTGAGTTCCGGTACCGGAGATCCATCAGGATATAACCTGATGACCAAAGGACCTCCCATAGCTTCTTCAAAACCAACAGGAGCAAAATGCTTTTCTTCATTAACTATGTTTTGGGGGTGGCCGAAGACGAAGCCTTTTGGTGGAGCTACTCTGTAAACGTTGTCGATTTTGGCCGAAGCACTTCCTTCAGACCCGAACTCCAAGTCCAACTCGTCATCGTAGCTGTTGGGTTTGGCGGTTGTGGTGGCTTGAGGTTCTGGAGTGGCTTTTTCCAACTCGTGGCCAGACATCAAAGTGGTCCAGATTAAATTGCGGCCTTCGTGTTGATATGGGTCAAGTCCGTCCAGGTCTTCATCCGTCATCGTTTTCAGCTTGTCAAGTCCGTATTTTAATGTGTCTTGAAGGCAGTTGGGTTCTGGTACGGTGATGCACAGCTTCTCAACATCTCTGGCGAAGATCGAGTACAAGTATGACGTCTGCAAAAGAAAGTGAGAGTTAGAATATTGTTACAAAGGTAATAAAGTTGTAAATGTACCTTCTCTTCTTTCTTCAAGAATTCCCAAACTGGTATGGCTGAGCTGTTGGCGAGTGCAATGATTGCACTGCTAATCAAAACAAACACTGCATTTATCTGCATGGTTTTTAATTATTGAGATAATTTTAATAGATCTTGTCACGTTGAGTTATAGAATTGATATGGTACCAAATTCTCCTGGTAGGATCTTTTATACTTCGTCTTTGACGTCGGTTGTAGTCCGGATTCTTCGCCGTGGCATATGAATTTCTGGCGTCTATAACTTGTTTTTTGAATATTTAAGTCCTGTGGAATCTTATTTGCGATTGTTTATCACTGCGAAATGAATTTGGTAAAGTTGAACTATTATCGAAAACCAACGTCATTTCCTAATGGTTGTTTATAACATTTTATTAGTTTTATTTGAACAAATATTTACCACTTTACAGAAGAATTTTCAAAAACATTATATTTTTCCTTAGCTATTTCCACCATTTAAATGGATTGAATTTTAAATTACTTTCATTAAATTTGCATAGAAGTAACACCATAATTGAAATTATTTTACCATTGTCAGATAAAGACATCAAATTTTTTATTAGAAAACCAGTTGCATAATTCATTATCATCTTTTCTAGGTAATTCCTAAAACTAACTGCCATTAAAATATTTTTTCTAACAATTATAATAAACTCTTAAATTAATCTATTTTTCAGTAGAGAAAACAAACATACTGACCTTCATATATTTAAATAGCAGTAATCAGTTAAAATGTTAATTTAAGATGATGGCCCATATTTTGGTACTCTGATATTTGATATGATCTTAGACCAATTTGTTTCTTTGTCTGCTTTTAATAATTCTTATAATAATCTTTCTTATAGTTTTCGTTTTTCTATGATAAATGTATTTACTATTTTATACAATATTTTAATTTAACTTTCTCTTATAATTATTTTGTCTTGAGTTTGCTGTTATAAATGAAATAATACCGTAAATGTGTATAATTAATATTTATTATCATTAAATTAATCAATAAGTAATCAGTACAAATTATCGATAACAAAACATATATACATACTAATTACAAATAAAACACACAATAATAATGTACCATTCACGCAGTTCAAACATTCAAATAAATTAATATCACAAATTAATCAGTCAGGATTCTATCTGAAATAGAACAAACCAATAAATGTTTACACATTTGGAAGCTTGAACTTGGTGAGTTGATACTGCCTAAAGTCATCATCTTGTGGAGTTCTTCTAATTTCCGGTACTGGAGATCCATCAGGATACAACCTAATGACCAAAGGACCTCCCATGGGTTCTTCATAATCAACAGGAACAAAATGCTTCTCTTCATTAACTATGTTTTGGGGGTGGCCGAAGACGAAGCCTTTTGGTGGTGGTACTCTGTAAACGTTGTCGATTTTGGCCGAAGCACTTCCTTCAGACCCGAACTCCAAGTCCAACTCGTCATCGTAGCTGTTGGGTTTGGCGGTTGTGGTGGCTTGAGGTTCTGGAGTGGCTTTTTCCAACTCGTGGCCCGACATCAAAGTGGTCCAGACTAAATTGCGGCCTTCGTGTTGATATGGGTCAAGTCCGTCCAGGTCTTCTTCCGTCATCGTTTTCAGCTTATCAAGTCCGTGCTTTAATGTGTCTTGAAGGCAGTTGGGTTCCGGTACGGTGATGCACAGCTTCTCAACATCTCTGGCGAAGATGGAGTACAAGTATGACGTCTGCAAATGAAAGTAAGAGTTAGAATATTGTCACAGGGGTAACACAATTGTATAAGTACCTTCTCTTCTTTCTTCAAGAACTCCCAAACTGGTATGGCTGAGCTGTTAGCGAGTGCAATGATTGCACTGCTAATCAAAACAAACACTGCGTTTATCTGCATTGTTTTTAATTATTAGATAATTTTAATAGATCTTGTCACGTTGAGTTATAGAATTGATATGATACCAAATTCTTCTGGTTGGATCTTTTATACTTCACCTTTGACGTCGATTATAATCCGGATTATTCGCCGTGGCATATGAATTTCTGGCGTCTATAACTTGTTTTTTGAATATTTAAGTCCTGTGGTATGTCATTTGCGATTGTTTATCACTGCGAAATGAATTTGGTAAAAAGTTGAACTATTATCGAAAACCAACGTCATTTCCTAATGGTTGTTTATAACAATTAATTAATTTTATTTGAACAAATATTTATCATTTTGGAGAAGTATTTTCAAGAACAATATTTTTACCTCAATTATTTTCACCATTTAATTAGGTTGAATCTTAATTGACTTTCTTTCAATTTGTATGGAAGTAACAGCATAATTGAAAGTATTTTACCATTGTCAGATAGAGACATCAAATTTTTTATTAGCAAACCTGTTGCATAATTAATTATCTTCTTTTCTTTTCAGTTCCTAAGACTAATCATAATTAAGGATATTTTTTCTAACAATAAAATTAAAGCTTAAATTAATCTATTTTCTAATAAAGGAAACAAACATACTGACCTTCATATTTATTTAACTGTAATGCGTTTTCTAAAAATGTTAATTTGAGTTGATGACCCATATTTTGGTACTCTGATATTTGATTTGGTCTTAGAACAAATTGTTTTTTTCTCTGTTTTTATTAAGCTCATTTTAATGAGCCTTTTTTTAATCAATTATCTATTTAAAAAATTGTTAAAACAAATAAATGATACACTCCAGTAGGATTTTATAATCAATATTTATTTCCATTAAATAAATAAATAATCAGTATAAATTATTAAATGTTGTTAACAAAAAATATATACATAATATTTACAAATAAACACACAATAATGATATAACATTCAAGCAATCCAAACATTCAGATAAATTAATATCACAAATAATCAGTCAGGATTCTATCTGAAATAGAACCAAACAATAATTGTTTACACATTTGGAAGCTTGAACTTGGTGAGTTGATACTGCCTAAAGTCATCATCTTGAGGAGTCCTTCTAAGTTCCGGTACTGGTGATCCATCAGGATACAACCTGATGACCAAAGGACCTCCCATGGTTTCTTCAGAATCAACAGGAACAAAATGCTTTTCATCATTAACTATGTTTTGGGGGTGGCCGAAGACAAAGCCTTTTGGTGGTGGTACTCTATAAACGTTGTCGATTTTAGCTGAAGCACTTCCTTCAGACCCGAACTCCAAGTCCAACTCGTCATCGTAGCTGTTGGGTTTGGCGGTTGTGGTGGCTTGAGGTTCTGGAGTGGCTTTTTCCAACTCGTGGCCCGACATCAAAGTGGTCCAGACTAAATTGCGACCTTCGTGTTGATATGGGTCAAGTCCGTCCAGGTCTTCTTCCGTCATCATTTTCAGCTTATCAAGTCCGTACTTTAATGTGTCTTGAAGGCAGTTGGGTTCCGGTACGGTGATGCACAGCTTCTCAACATCTCTGGCGAAGATCGAGTACAAGTATGACGTCTGCAAATGAAAGTAAGAGTTAGAATATTGTCACAAGGGTAACACAATTGTATAAGTACCTTCTCTTCTTTCTTTAAGAACTCCCAAACTGGTATGGCTGAGCTGTTGGCGAGTGCAATGATTGCACTGCTAATCAAAACAAACACTGCGTTTATCTGCATTGTTTTTAATTATTAGATAATTTTAATAGATCTTGTCACGTTGAGTTATAGAATTGATATGATACCAAATTCTTCTGGTTGGATCTTTTATACTTCACCTTTGACGTCGATTATAATCCGGATTATTCGCCGTGGCATATGAATTTCTGGCGTCTATAACTTGTTTTTTGAATATTTAAGTCCTGTGGTATGTCATTTGCGATTGTTTATCACTGCGAAATGAATTTGGTAAAAAGTTGAACTATTATCGAAAACCAACGTCATTTCCTAATGGTTGTTTATAACAATTAATTATTTTTATTTGAACAAATATTTACCATTTTGGAGAAGTATTTTCAAGAACAATATTTTTACCTCAATTATTTAATAAGGTTGAATTTTAATTGACTTTCGTTCAATTTGTATGGAAGTAACAGCATAATTGAAAGTATTTTACCATTGTCAGATAGAGACATCAAATTTTTTATTAGCAAACCTGTTGCATAATGAATTATCTTCTTTTCTTTTTAGTTCCTAAGACTAATCTTAATTACGGATATTTTTTCTAACACTAAAATTAAAACTTAAATTAATGCAATAATGCGTTTTCAAAAAATGTTAATTTAAGTTGATGACCCATATTTTGGTACTCTGGTATTTGATATGGTCTTAGAATAAATTGTTCCTTTCTTTGTTTCCACTAAACTGATTTTTATCAATTTGTTTTTATTTAATTATCTATTTTAAAAAAATTTCATAAAAATAAATAATACACTTAAGTAAGATTTCATAATTAATGTTTATTTTCATTAAATAAATAAATAATCAGTATAAATTATTAAATATAGATAACAAAAGATATATACATATTATTTACAAATTAAACATACAATAATGATGTACCATTCAAGCAATTCAACCATTCAAATAAATTAATATCACAAATTAATCAGTCAGGATTCTATCTGAAATAGAACCAACCAATAAATGATTACACATTGGGAAGCTTGAACTTGGTTAGTTGATACTGCCTAAAGTCATCATCTTGTGGAGTTCTTCTAATTTCCCGTACTGGAGATCCATCAGGATACAACCTAATGACCAAAGGACCTCCCATGGGTTCTTCATAATCAACAGGAACAAAATGCTTCTCTTCATTAACTATGTTTTGGGGGTGGCCGAAGACAAAGCCTTTTGGTGGTGGTACTCTATAAACGTTGTCGATTTTAGCTGAAGCACTTCCTTCAGACCCGAACTCCAAGTCCAACTCGTCATCGTAGCTGTTGGGTTTGGCGGTTGTGGTGGCTTGAGGTTCTGGAGTGGCTTTTTCCAACTCGTGGCCCGACATCAAAGTGGTCCAGACTAAATTGCGACCTTCGTGTTGATATGGGTCAAGTCCGTCCAGGTCTTCTTCCGTCATCGTTTTCAGCTTATCAAGTCCGTACTTTAATGTGTCTTGAAGGCAGTTGGGTTCCGGTACGGTGATGCACAGCTTCTCAACATCTCTGGCGAAGATCGAGTACAAGTATGACGTCTGCAAATGAAAGTAAGAGTTAGAATATTGTCACAGGGGTAACACAATTGTATAAGTACCTTCTCTTCTTTCTTCAAGAATTCCCAAACTGGTATGGCTGAGCTGTTGGCGAGTGCAATGATTGCACTGCTAATCAAAACAAACACTGCATTTATCTGCATGGTTTTTAACTTAATTAATAGTACTTTCAATGGATATTGTCACTTCAAAATATCAAACAGATGTGGTATCAAAATCCACCGGGACGATGTTTTATAGTTCAACATTGACGTCACAGCTGATCCGGATTCTTCGACGTGCTCTATGGTTTTCTGGCGACAGCAACTAGTTTTTTGAATATTTAATTCTTTTAGAATACCAATTAAAGTTGTTTATCAGAAAAGAATTTTTTTTAACAGAAAATACGTTAGAATTCGTTGCTAATTATTATTTATAGACTTTGACTATTTGGGCCATGACATTTTTCAACCATGAATTATGCCAGTTAAGCAATAATGACAAAAAACTGATTTGTTGTAATTAAATGTAATAAAAGAAATTTTTTTCAAAATTGAGTCTGTCCCTTATTTTTATAATTCATCTTTTTATAACTTATTCAATTTATTATTTAACTAAGAAGAATTTTTCAAATTCTGTAGTAAACTAAGTGGTGCATGAGTGGTACCTAAGTTGGTTTAGATGTAGCATCTTCAATGAGCTTAATTATGATATGAATATAATTTCAAGGTTTAAGGATCTGCTATTTATTAATTCCCTAGCCCATAAACTGAGTTAATCATTGATATTACTCAATATTATTCAACGTTATAAAAAACTAAACTATTTAGTTGTTTTGAAGTACCATCAAGGAGAAATGTCTTTAAAATAATATATTGATAAATAAAAGGTAAAAATTCTTAAGAAAATTATTTATTCTTGCATAAATTATTCAATAAATATTACAATTAATCCAGTTCCTTATATAATCACAAGTACAAATAAATAATAAACACACTTAACAATGATGCAACATCCATGCAAATACCAAACATACAAATAAATTAATTAATATCACAAATCAAGCAGTCAAAGTTTCCTTAATTAATAAATATATATAAAATGGGTGTTAAACAGGAAGCTTGAACTTGCTGAGTTGGTACTGCCTAAAATCATCGTCTTGAGGTGTCTTCCTGACGCCTTGCACAGGAGATCCGTCGGGATGCAACATGATGACCATGGGGCCACCCACAGCTCCTTCCAAATCCAACGCGACGACTTCCTTTTCCACGTCATCCACGTGGTAGACAAAATCTTTGGGTGCCTTAACCCTGTAGACGTCGTCTATTTCGGCGGAGGCACTTCCTTCAGATCCGAACGTCAAGTCCAGCTCGTCCTCGTAACTGTTGGGCTTGGGGGTGGTGGTGGCTTTTGGCTCAGGATTAGCTTCCACCAAGTCGTGACCCGACATCAAAGTGGTCCAGACTAAATTGCGGCCTTCGTGCTGATAGGGGTCAAGTCCGTCCAAATCTTCTTCCGACATTGCCTTCAGCTTGTCAAGGCCGTATTTTAATGTGTCCTGAAGACAGTTGGGCGTCGGCACCGAGCTGCACACCTTCTCCACGTCTCTGGCGAACACCGAGTACAAGTATGACGTCTGTAAAAGAAAGTAAAAGTTCACAAATCTGTCACAAAGACAAACTAAGTTGAGGACGTACCTTCTCTTCCTTCCTCAAGAATTCCCAGACTGGTATGGCGGAACCGTCGGCAAGTGCCAATAGTGCACCGCTAATCAAAACAAACAATGCGTTGATCTGCATGACTGTAGCTTTTGTAACAGTTGTAACTGATGCTGTGGCGTCGAGTTATCGAATTGATATGACACCGAAATCTCCACGTTCAGCTTTTATAGTTCATCATTGACGTCATCGTTGATCCGGATTCTTCGCCGTTGGTCTGTGATATTCTGGCGCCTGTAACTTGTTTTCTGAATATTTAAGCCTTTGGAATGTGATTGTTTGTCACGTAGGAATTATTTGGGAAATACGTCGATATGCAATAAATGAATAATGAATTTCTAATTTTAATTTATTGGTTTTTTCATCTGCCGAAATGATATTCAAAACTGTTTTATACATTTATTATCGTGCGTCCAAATAAATACATCCACACTGGTACCAGTACTTAGTCACGTAGTTTAAAAGTTCAGAAGCTTGATTTTGGCCTCAAATCATTATTTGGTGGAATCCTCCATGTTTCATCAACAGGTGTTGCACTCTTAATAACATTGAGCCAACCCAAGGACTTTGACCGTAGTACTCTGAGATAATTGGGTACTGTCCCACTTCTCATACTTCACTGTCTTGATCAAGGTATCAAGTTTCATTGATGACTAAAGGTAAAGTCAAACAGTGGCAATTAACCTTGACCCCCCTTGACTTTAGCTGAGTCTTCAGCTTCAAATTATCAAAGTTAAAGATGGAAGAACAAAACTTCTCGACATTTTTGGCAAACAACTAAAGAGAGAAAAAGAATTTGTAGCAGCTTACCTCTTCTTCCTTTTTCAAAGACTCAAGAGATTTTTTCATCCACTAAAATGATATTCAATAATGTTTTAAACATTTATTATCACACGTCCAAATAAATACAATCACACACATATCACAACTTAAATCACTTATGTTAAAAGTTTGGAAGCTTGATTTTGGTCAGCTGATATTGCCTCAAATCATCATCCTGTGGAATCCTCCTTGTGTCCTCAACAGGTGTTCCATCAATGTACACTCGTACCACCAATGGACCAATCAAAGGAGTTTGACGGTAGTAATCTGACGTAAATGGGTACTGTTCCACTTCTGGACCTTCACTGTTGTTGTCTGAGTATGTAATTGCATTATTTTGTTTTTGGAAATCACCAATTTCTTCCTCAGGTCTAAATATAAAGCCAGAAGGTGGCAATAAACGTTGTCCATCATTGACTTTAGCTGAACCTTCAGCTTCGAACTCTAATTGATCCAAAGTTTCATCCTCATAACTGTTAGGTTTTGGTGTTGTAGTCAGCTGAGACTCAGGAGTAACACTTCCTTCCATTAAAGTGGCCCAAACTGTAAGATTTAATAAGTTTAATCCTGTTTTTGAACTTAAATTCATTGTCTTGCTTACTTAAGTTGTTGCCACCACGTTGGTAGGGGTCTAAAAGGTCCAACTGTTCATCAGACAACGTTTTTAATTTATCCAGGCCGTACTTCAAGTTGTCTTTGAGGCAATTGGAGTCGTAGTTGGAAGAGCAAAGCTTCTCCACGTCTTTGGCGAAAATTGAATACAAAAAAGAAGTCTGTAATTAAGTTAAGACTAGAAACAACAGACAAGGGGGTTGCAGAAGCTCACCTTCTCTTCCTTCTTCAGTAATTCCCAAACGGGAATGGCGGAACTATGCGTAAGTCCAATTGTAGAAACAATCAACACAAACACAGCACTGACCTTCATGTTCATTTAGCAGTAACGCACGTTTTCTAAAAACTAACGCACGATGTTCTTGTTTCGATATTATAATAGGATATGAATCAAATGTAGATCACTTCACAGTTTTATACATCTTCCATGACGTCAGCTTTGATCCGGATCCTTAAGAGATTAAATGATTAGTCTTGTTGTTATAAATTAATCTTTTGTTGTTGTTTTGTAAACAATCATCCACGTTTTAAAGGTTTGTTTTGAAGACTACAATTAAAATAGTTTACTACTAGTTTTCAATATTTTATGGGTTGCATAACAACTTTTACTAGGTACTACATCATGTTGATGACTATTTACCTTCACACAGGTAATATTTCATTTGGGATAGGTTGTGGTTGTGACATCCAAAACAAATAAACAACTTTGTAATTAATTTATTGTTATTCGCATCACATAACAAAACATGCACACAAATAAATACATCCTAAACAAATATCACATGTAACAACAAATAAATATCAACAACAACAAATAAGTTAATATGAGATCAAACTTGATTGAATGGTTTTAAGTTAGAAATCGGGAAGTTTGATTTTGGTCAGCTGGTACTGCCTCAGGTCGTCGTCTTGGGGTATCCTTTGGACTTCCTCCACGGGCGTACCGTCAGGATGTACTCGCACCACCATGGGACCAATCAAAGGGATTTGCGGGTAGTTGATGGCGTCCAAGTCTTCGGCATCCTTGGTGGTGTCGTAGTAAGAGATCGAGAGGGCGTTGTGTTGCTTCTCGAACTGGTTCGCTGGTCCAGGTCTGTAGATGAAGCCTGCAGGTGGTGACACTTTCTGTACGTCATCGATTTTGGCGGAAGCACCGAATTCCAGTTCGTCGAACGACTGGTCGTCGTAGCTGTTGGGTTTGGCTGTGGTGGATGGCTTAGGCTCTGGTGTACGGTCGGAGAGTTTGTGCCCTTCCATTAAAGTCGTCCAAACTGTAAGCAATTGGAACGTTAGCTTGGGTATGAGGGCATCAAGTTGGTTACTTACGCAAGTTGTTGCCATCACGTTGGTACGGGTCCAAAAGGTCCAGCTCCTCTTCCGACAACTTCTTCAGCTTGTCCAGGCCGTACTTCAGGTTGTCCTTGAAGCAGTTGGAGGAGGAAGCAGATGCACAAAGCTTCTCCATGTCTTTGGCGAAGATGGAGTACAAGAAGGACGTCTGTAAATGTCCACAAATTAGCTAAGGTGTTTAGGAAGAGGTCTTCGGTAATTTACCTTCTCATCTTTCCTCAGGAATTCCCATACCGGTATAGCGGAACCGTGTGTAAGTCCAATAATTGCACTAACTATCAAAACAAACACCACACTGACCTTCATATTTAATTAAGAGTGGCGCACGATTTCTAAAAACAAAACTAAAACGATATTCACGCGTCGAAATGTAAAAACAATGTGATTCAGGTGTCGCACATTTCACCGTTTTATACATCCTCAGTGACGTCAGTTTTGATCCGGATCCACGTTTTCTGGCGTCTGAGATTCGGTGACTGCGGCTTGTTATTCTGAATAAATCATCTTTATTGCGATCGCTAAACATTCTAATTATTTCCCCGCGGAATTTTGGACTTTGATCACCATCGTACCATTTCAAGAAACTTTTTAATGTTGCTTAACTTTATTAAATCACAGTCGTACATACAATAAATAATAAGTTAACTTAGTCTACGTTAAATTAAAAGTTGGGCAGCTTGATTTTGGACCACTGGTACTGCCTCAGGTCCTCATCTATTGGTACTTTAGGCTTGTCGTCGACGGGTCGTCCATCGGGATACACGAAATACATCACGGGTCCGCCCAAATAGTCTTGGGGGCTGTTGAACTGCGGCTCGTACTTGCCGACGAAGCCTTTCGGCGGTGGTACCCGGTAAACGTTGTCGATTTTGGCCGAGGCGCTTCCTTCAGAACCAAAGTCCAGGTCACCGAACGATTCGTCATCGTAGCTGTTGGGTTTTGCCGTCGTCGTGGTTTGCGGTACCGGAGTTTCTCCTTCGTACTTGTGGCCCTTCATCAAGCTCCTCCAAACTGTCAATTAATTAATTAATTAATTAATTAAATTAGTGCTGGTGTTGGATGAGCTGGAGTAACTTACTTAAGTTGTTGCCATCACGTTGGTACGGATCCAAGCCGTCCAAATCCTCATCACTCAACTCCTTGAGCTTGTCCAAGCCGTACTTCAAAGTCCCCTTCAGACAATCCGACGTGTGAATTGAGGTGCACAACTTCTCGGCGTCTCCAGCGAAGACGGAGTACAAAAACGAAGTCTGCAATCAATCAATTACCGTGAGGTAGTACCGAAATTGGTTCACCAACTACCTTTTCCTCCCGCTTCAAAAACTCCCAAACAGGAATGGCCGAACCGTAAACAAGACCCACAACAAAACAGGCCACAGAAACAAACACAAGTCCCTTCATAATTAAACTGAAGCAGATGTTGTAACAGTAACAAACACAATTGATATGGTTCTGGTTCCATCCATTTGAACGTTATATATATAGATGTTCCGTGACGTGTTTATTAATCCGGATTCTTTAATCTGGCGTCTTAGATCCAATGTCTGTTGTTTTTTGAACAATAAATCATTTGTTATTGTTTTGTTGTGGTACTAATGGGTTCGGAGGAGGCAAACGTGCTGGAAGTAACATGAGTTAGCGTTATGGGCAAGTTTTTTTTGGTCATTATTGTCGAATCACCCGAGAAGATTGATTTGTTCATCTTGAAATTTGGAAGTAATTGATGTTGGGGAGGGAGGCTCCAACAGGAAGTACCAGTACGTTTTTTAGTACAGTGACTCATCGGTAAAACAAACATTTAATGAGTCTTTGAGTTATTAATATCAAATGATTGTTTTACAGTCTTGTCTATTTTTGCTGGTACTACAAACATTTAGTAACATTTTGCTTCCAACACCAATTGAAAAGTACTTATTTGTATCTGTTTTAATTTATTATGAATTTATTATAATGTATTCAGTTCTAGGATGAACGAAATGATTAATGTAAAATTCGTGAAGGTCATTTTGTTATTCATCATCTAATATCTTAATAGCTTATTATTTTTTAGTACCAAAGCTGTGACGTACTGTACCAAAAGTGATTTAACTTTGACAGGAAAACAAAAACAAATGGGCATTTATAAAAAAGCATATATTAATATAATTATCATAATAAAAATCACACAAAGATTTAGGAATTTCTTCCAGAAAATCTGGATACTAAAATCACTGAACGTGATAACATAAAACTTATAAATAATAAATATAAATTACATTCATACAAAACGCACACCCACACGGACAATAAATATATACAAGTTACAATATCACATTAATTTGTCAAAAGTGCAAAAATATTTACATCAGTACTCGGTGGTACCGCAAAAATGCAATAACTTAAAGGTGAGATCTAAAGCTAATTCACGTGTACAGTCAAAATTGCATTTTTTAGAAGCTGGGCAACTTGATCCTGGACCACTGGTACTGCCTCAGGTCGTCGTCCTGAGGTAAAGGTTCTGTTTCCCTGACGGGAGTACCGTCGGGGTACACCCTCACAACCATCGGTCCGGTTAAAGGCACCTGATAGTAGACGGGGGCCCTTTCGGTGGTCGTGGTGGTGGTGGTGGTGGTACTGTGCTGCTCCTGGAACCTGGTGTAGGCGCCCTTCTGGGTCCTCGACTTGTCGAACTGGCTCAGGTACGACACGACGTTGTGCGGGTAAGTGTACTGCGGAGTGCCCGATTCCGCCTTGTAGACGAAGCCTTTCGGCGGCGGTACCCGGTAGACGTTGTCGATTTTGGCGGAAGCGCTTCCCTGCGAGCCGAAATCGAAGTCGTCGCCGAAGGACTCGTCGTCGTAGCTGTTCGGCTTGGCGGTCGTGGTCTGGCGGGGTTTCGGGGTCGTTTTCACCATCTCGTGGCCGGACATCATCGATTCCCAGACTATAAATGGTACCGGTTAATTAATACAACGTTGCAAGGTTAGGTCGTCGATGGCACTTACTTATATTGTTGGCGCCCCGTTGGTACGGGTCCATGTTGTCCAGGTGGTCCTCGGACATGTCCCTCAGCTTGCCGAGGCCGTACTTGAGGAACTCCTGGTTGCAGTTGGGCATCGTCAACGAGGCGCAGAAGTCCTCGACTTGATTGGCGAACATCGAGTAAATGTAGGACATCTGCAAAGACGGACAGGCCACAGTTAATCCACCGACCCGTTTTTTACGTTTCTGGCTGGCTTACCTTCTCCTCCTTTTTCAAGTACTCCCACATCGGTATGGCGGAACCACTGCACAATTGAATCGCACTGATGGCACACAGAACAAACAAAACGAACTTTCCTAGCATGGTGGAACTGTACGCACACTCACTGGCCGATTTGAAAAAACTGTCGGTATCGACGGCGAGACTGGTACTTGGGTTGTGTTTGCCGAGTTGCGGCGGAGGAGTTTTTATAGATGCGGGTGACGTCACCGTTCGTCCGGATTCCAGAGTCTGGGGAATCCGCACTTCGGGTGCCATCTCGATAATGTTATGTGCGTTGTGGGTGGTTTCAGTACCGGTGGTACCGATGGATATTGGTTTCGATTATGGAAATTGTTTAGTGCTGAATATTTTATCTAATATCTTAAGAAACCCACCGACTCGGATTTCATATAAATTAATAAAAAATATTCAAATCGAAATTTAATATCTAATAATAGGATTAATTTAATTCACATGATTCATTTAGCTATTTTTATAAATTGTATGTAAAATCTATAAAATTCTGTCACGTTTAATAATACAAAAGATTACAAAATTACAAAAATCTATAAATAATATTTTATTTAATTAAGTACAAATAACAAAATACTTAACATATAATTCTACTCTATAATAAAAATACATTTTTTCATCAAAAATATATATGTATAAAAAGCTATAAATAATAGATTCTATAAATTAATGTAAATTAAAAATTTTATATATTAAATAAAACAAAATAAAAATGGAACATATCAAATTTAAGAATAGAAATTAAAACAATAAAATCTTTAAATATTACAGTGCCTAAAAATATACTTTTTTATAATTATTTAAAGTCACATTTTAAATATACATAAACAAATTTAATAAAATTGAATTACTTTAAAGTTATCCTTAAATTCAATTAAATTTTATTTTATTCTCAAAAATTATATAATTATTGTAGTTAAATATTGTAAGTTCTTAAAAATAAATATTAATATTAAAAAATATAATTTTTACTTTCATAAAACCTTTTATAATTTATAAAAACAATTTAAAATTGTATTTAAATATTACAAGTTATAAAAAATTTAATAAAGATATTAAAATTTAAATAATTTAAAAGTGAAGTAAAAAAATCTAAAATTTTATTTAAATAATAAAAATATAATACATAAAAAAATTGATTTAAATTTAAATAATTTAAAGGTGAGTTAATTCAATTAAATTTTAATTTATTCAATAAATTGATATAATTATTGTAATTAAATATTACAAGTTATTAAAAATAAATATTAATATTAAAAAATATATATTATATTATTATATATATTAGCATAAATGCTTTTATTATTATTTGAAGTAAATAAATCGGAAATTTAACTATTATAAAAATTAATTTATTATTTATAATTTTAATTTATTGCATAAATTTATTTAATTATAACAATTAAATTCTTAAAATTAATTATAAATATTAAAAAAAAATATTTTTTACTTACATTTTATAATTATTTAAAGTAAAGTAATCTTAAATTAAATATTTAAAATATATAAAAAAAATTATTAAAATTTAAATATTTTAAAGTTTAGTTAATTCAATTAAATTTTAATTTATCCAATAAACTTACATAATTAATTATTCTTAAAAATAAATATTAATATTAAAAAATATATTTTTTATTATTATTTAAAGTAAATAAATCAGAAATTGCATTTAAATATTAAAAAAATATTTAATTAATTAAATTATTGAAATTTAATTAATTTTAAACTCATTCAATTAAATTTTAATTTATTCTATAAATTTATTTAATTGTATTAATTAAATACTTAAAATTTATTATTAATATTAAAAAATATATTTTTTACTTTCATAAAACATTTTATAATTATTTAAAGTAAATAAATAAGGTTATTAAAATTTAAATAAATTTATTTATATAATTATTTCAAGTTATTAATAAATATTAATATTAATATTAAAAAATATATATATTATTTACATAAAAGCTTTAATTATTATTTAAAGTACATAAATCGGAAATTATATTTAAATATTAAAGAAATAAATTAAATTATTGAATTTCTATAATTTATTCTATAATTTCATAATTTAGTATTTAAATATACAGTAAAAATAAAAATATGAAAATAAACAAGAATTATTTTTTATAAAAACTTTAATAGTGATGAAATATCATAAAAAAGCATTAAAATTAATTTCGTATAGTTTTATTATTGACAAATTTGATGGAATTTATAAAATATTATATTATTTGTTTATTTAGTTAATAATTTATGTGATTATTCATTTTATTCAATAGTTCATTGAAAAAATTAGAAATTATTAACAATAATTTACAAATTTAAATTTATTACCCTATTTTACTTTAAAATATTGATTTATAAATAAAATATTTTAAAATAAGTTTTAACATTAAAAACGAGACATTTAAAAATATATCTAAAAAAAAACTTTCAACAGAAAAAAACACTATTTTTACATAATAATTATTTAATTTAAATTGAAAATAATTTCAGTGAATTGGTAAATTTTAATATTACATAATTAAAAATAAAAAAAATTGAAAAATTAATCATTTAATTTTTTATTAATGACAAATTTGAATTGAAATGAAATATTGTACTATTGTTTATTTAAGTAAAATCATTATTCATTTTATTCAAGTTTTTATTAGTAAAATTAGAAATTATTAGCAATAATTCACAAATTTAAATTTATTACAGTTATTAACATTTAATTGTTCATATTTATTTGTAATATTATCATACAAGTTCAGGTTGTGTGAAATTTACATAATTTAGATATTATTCAGTATTTATAAAATTAATTATTTCATCTGGTCTAATTTTAGAATGTTTTATTAAGTATTTTAGTAAAATTTTACTTAATTATATAAATTCCTTTAAAAATTTGAATTTACGTCAACGAGTTGAATTAATTAAACGTTCGTAGTTACAATTCTTTCTATTTTAAATTCAATTTCTTTAAAAAATATATATGTAAAAAAAAAATAATTTAGCATAAATCTGAAATGTGGAAACCTCAAAATTATGCAAAATTATGAGCGATTTCAATGAGCGATAAAACGACGAGCCCAAAATTTAAAAGTACAATTTTGGTATTACTACTTTTGTCTTTTTACAGCATCAAATATGTTAATTACAACATAATGTATTATTATAAATGTATATCACATAAATTTTATACTTTTTCTTTCGGCCATCATAAATTATTGTTCAAGTTTGAACACCCACACGTCGAAACTGTCTAAAAATTTATTATAGTTACATAAACCATAATTTAATGGCAACAAACAAACAAACAAATCAAAGATTTAGTCGCAAATTTTTACTTTTAATTTACATATTAATTGGAAACGGTGCAATTTATCAAAACCGTTCGTATTTTTATTAATTAACAGTAAATTTTTTTGTCCAATTAAAAATTCTTCGTTGCTGCACAGTTTGCCGGAGTTTTGTTCCACAATTTTACACAAACATTTCTACATTTATTTAACGAATTAGTGTAACAGTTTGGAGTGACTCATGAAAATTTTCAACGCATAAATTGTTTAAACATTCGCCGCAGAAAAAACCCCGCTTAATTAACCTGCTAAACACCCAACCAGAATGTCTTTCGACGTGTAAAAGTTGGAAATCGATTTCCTGTACCTTTGAACTTTCGTGGCCGCCTCGAAATGTCAATATTTAATTTACAAACTAGGAAGTCATCTGCACAGTTAATTTATTGAGCCAACTTTTCGGCAACAATGTGTGTTTGTTTTGCGGTTTCGGGTTTAGGAAGTTTGATATTTTTGTTTTTTCGAAGGTGAACTGTTTATTGTTGTTCGATTTTGATTGGTCGAATGATGAAGTGATTAATTAGCAACACCGGTTCTTTTGTGGTGCTGAGACAATACGTTTGTTCAAAAGTCAGGAAACGGGCCTAGAAATGTGTCTCAGGTGTTTTCTCGATCACTTCAATGGAGTCGACTTTCGTATTTGTTGAATCGTTGAACTATGTCGAAATAAGTTGTATAAATAAATAGTCTAGAAATGTGTAAAAGGAAATAATGTAGCTAAGACGTTACTTAATTATTAAAAATAAATATTATTTAATATAAATAAATAAAAAAACAATGCATAATTATTTCAGTATTATTACTTAAGGTGATTTATTGTTTATAAACAAAATTAATTGATTTTTTTATTCATATTTAAATTATTTATTTATTATAAAATTATTTATTATTTATTTATTATAAAATAATATTTTTTTTATTTCTTATATGAGAATAATTATTTATTCATTATAAAATTTAAAATAATCTTTAAATAAATTAAAAATTAAATAAAACTATAAAAAAATTTTTAATTTTAAAGAATTTATTCATTTAAATAATAAAATTTAATTTGTATGATTAAGAATAATTATTTATTCATTATAAAAATTAAAATAAATTAAATATAAAATAAAAATTAAGTAAAACATTAAAAAATTAATAAAAATGTTTAAATTTTTTTCATTTAAATAACATAATTTAATTTGTAAATATTTAATAAAGATTGTTTTTATTTCTTCTATGATTAAGAATAATTATTTATTCATTATAAAAATTAAAATAAACTATAAATAAATTAAAAATTAAGTAAAACTAAAAAAAATTATTAAAATATTTAAATTTTAAAAAAAATTTATATTTTATATATTTAATAATATAAAGTATTATTTTATTTCTTATATAATTAAGAATAATTATTTATTCATTATAAAAGTTAAAATAAATTAAATATAAATTAAAAACTAAGTAAAACTTTAAAAAATTAATAAAAATGCTTAAATTTTTTTTATTTAAATAACATAATTTAATTTGTAAATATTTAATAAAGATTGTTTTTATTTCTTCTATGATTAAGAATAATTATTTATTCATTATAAAAATTAAAATAAACTATAAATAAATTAAAAATTAAGTAAAACTAAAAAAAATTATTAAAATATTTAAATTTAAAAAAAAATTTATATTTTATATATTTAATAATATAAAGTATTATTTTATTTCTTATATAATTAAGAATAATTATTTATTCATTATAAAAGTTAAAATATACTATACATAAATCAAAAGTGAAGTAAAACTATAAAAAACAAATTAAAAATAAATTAAAAATTAATTATAATTATAAAAAATTACAAAAAATGTTTAAATAATAAAGAAAATTTATTCATTAAAATACGAAAATTTCTATATATTTAATAAAATAAAGAATTATTATATATATATATATATATATATATATATATAATATTATATATATATATATATATATATATATATATATATATATATAAATATATATATATATATATATATATATATATATATATATATATATATATATATATATATATATATATATATATTTAATTAAATTCGTACATATTTAATAAAATAAAGATTTATTTTATTTCTTATATAATTAAGAATAATTATTTATTCATTGTAAAAGTTAAAATATACAACACATAAATCAAAAATCAAGTAAAACTATAAAAAATAAACTATAAATAAATTAAATATTAAGTATAACTACAAAAATTACTAAAATTGTTTAAATTTCAAAGAAAATTTATTCTTTTATTTAACAAAATAAAGAATTATTTTATTTCTCTTGTGGTTAAAAATAATTAGTTATACATAATAAAAATTAAAATAAAGTTTAAATAAATTAAAAATTAAGTAGAACTATAAAAATTACTAAAATTGTTTAAATTTTAAAGAACAGATAGATTCATTTAATTAAGAAAAATTCATTTATTTATATATATTAAAAAAAAATTAATTTCTAATATGATTAAGAATAATTATATATAAACATTTAAATAAACTATAAATATATTAAAAATTAAGTAAAATTATAAAAAATTACTAAAATTTCTTAAATTTTAAAGATTTATTCATTTAATTAAGAAAATTTAATTTGTATATATTTAATAAAATAAAGAATTATTTTATTTTTTATATCATTACAAAAATTAAAATAAACTATAAAAAATTACTAAAAGTGTTTATATTTTAAAGAAGATTTATTATTTAAATTAAATTTCATTTGTATATATTAAATCAAGTAAAGAATTATTTAATTTCTTATGTGATTAAGAATAACCATTTATTCATATTTCATTATAAAATTTAAAATAAACTAAATATAAATTAAAAATTAAGTAAAATTATAAAAAATAGTAAAAATTTTAATAAAGATTTATTTATTTAATTCTTATCTGACTAAAAATAATTTTTTATTATTGATTTATAAATTGAATTAATACAATTTCATTTGTATATACATATTTAATAAAATGAAGAATATTTTTAATTCTGATTACGAATTATTATTTTTTCATTATAACTATTAACGATAAAAAATTAAATTAAATCTTAAAGAATATTTAACTATTCAATTAATTAAATTTTATTTGTATATATTTAATATAATAAAAATATTCTACTTATATAATTAAAATATATTTTTATTATTATAAAAATTAAAATAAACTATGTTTTGAAGGAAATTTAATTAATTAATCAATTTTCTTATGCGTTTAAGAAGAATTTATTTTATTTATTATAAAAAATAAATTATTAATAAAATAAAAATTAAGTAAACCTATAAAAAATTTTTGTAATTTTTTGAAATTTAAAGAAAAATTATTCATTTAATTAATAAAATATCATTGGTGTACTATTTTTGATTGAGTAAATAAAATCAAAATAATAAAAATTATTATTATTATTATTATTATATTTTACCTTGTTATTAATTAAAAAATAATCTATTAAACTCTGTAAAATTTTAATAAATTAATTTTAATTTACAATTCTTGCTTTATATTAAGCCATAATATTTAATTATGGGCATTATTAATAATAAAGTTATTACTAAAACTTGTCTTGCCTTATTTAAACGTTCGTCACCTCACCCATCGTTGAAATTTCTCAGCCTTTAATCATTCGAACGGCTCAATCGACTTATTTTACATGTTAAAACAATGTTATCATTTTACAGAGGTAAAATTTTATACGGCAATTAAACGATCCGTTCAATTAGGCACGATCGAGAGCCCAAGTTTAATGACTCGTTAATTCAGAAACCGTGAAATCGCATTCGGAATCCGGCGTGTTTTCTGCACTTGACATTGACAACGGTGCGTGCGAAACGGTCCGACCGTTGCGGGAACGTTTATTTACTTTCGTTTCGGGACGGGAGTCAACGGACCTTTTCACTTTCTACGTGGCCGAAAAAATAAAAAGACAATAAAACAAAAACCAAACAAAATGGTGCCCAATTCGAGTGGCAATTTCGTTTCGTCATAATGCAACCGACGATTTTAAATGCGAAAGCTGATTTCAATTAATCGATCGATCGAGAAAATTTCTGAGACACTTTCAAGTGGTGTTTGCTCACGTCTGAATGGACGTATTGTTGTAGTTTACAATAAAAATTACTGATAAATCTTTAATCGTTTTAATAAGTAAAATTATTTCTTTATTATACAAATACTTATTCAAATGAAATTTCGTTAATTAAATGAAGAAATTTAGTGAAAAAACCTAAATATGATCAGAAATTCTTTTATTTATTTTAATTTTTTAAATGAACAGTAATTCTTAGTATTATAATAATTAATATGTTATACATATAAAATTTTAATATATATTATGTAATTATTAATAATAACACTTTATTGATTTATAAAACTAAGAAATTATTAACTGAAAC
The DNA here is from genome assembly GCF_024364675.1 of Aethina tumida. Taxonomy (NCBI): domain Eukaryota; kingdom Metazoa; phylum Arthropoda; class Insecta; order Coleoptera; family Nitidulidae; genus Aethina; species Aethina tumida. Next base: position 13,717,867 of record NC_065440.1, on the reverse strand, counting down.
AATTATTTATTAATAATATTCTTGAGGTTTAATTTAATTTTTAAATTATTTTACAGATTACTTTAGTAAAAATTAAAATATTTAATAATTATTCTTAATAAGTAAATATTTTTAATAATTCCTATAATTTTTAACATACGTAATGTAATACAAATTTTAAAATGGATTTTAATTAATTATATTATCAAAAAATTAATTGAAAAGTTTAAATGTTTTTTAAGTTTTAAGAAAATTTTAACTACGTAAATAAATAATTTTTATCATAAATATTAATTTACTTTTTAAATATTTATAAAAACAAATTGTAAAAATAATTTAAATATTAATAATAATAATAGAAATTACTAAAATTTATTTTAATTTATTATATTAATTATTAGATAATAAAAATTGTATTAAAGCTTAAAAGAAAAAAAAAGTAAAATTAAAAAAATTTTAAATAATTTAATTAATTATTTATCTATTTAAATCATTAATTTTTAGTTAACAGTATTTATTTATTTGTATTAATAATTAGTTTTTAATTGAAAATAATGATTTGATTTGTAAACATTTATAAAAATAAACTGTAAATTTGATTAAAATATTAAAAAATAAATATGAAAATTGCTAAAATTTATTATTTTTTAAAGAAGTTAATAGAAATATTTAAAGTGTTAAAGAAGAAAAAAGTAAAGTAAAATCATAAAATTTTAAAATAATTTTTAAAATTAAATAGAATATGGTTTAAATTATTTATGTATATAAACAATTATCTTTTAATTAAAAATAATTATTTATATTAATAATTAATTTTTAATTTAAATTAAAATTTAATTTTAATTTTATAAAAATAAACTTTAAAATTAACTGAAATATTAAAAAATAGTTATAAAAATTACTAAAATTAGTAAATTATTATTAAATGGAATATTCTTGTTTATATTATTTATTTATATAAATAACTTTTTTAACTTTTAGTTAAAAATAATTATTTAATAATTAATTTTTAATTAAAAATAATAATTTGGTTTCTAAATATTTATAAAAATAAATTGTAAATTTAATTAATATTATTATTAATTTACTAAAATTTATTTTAATATATTTTATTAAAAAAAAAGTTAATAGACATATTCAAAGCATTTTTTATACTTTAAATTGCATATTCTTGTTTAAGTTATTTATCTATATAAATAGTGAACTTAAAAATAATAATTTGGTTTCTAAATATTTATAAAAAAAAGTCGTAAAATTAATTAAAATATTAAAAAATAATTATAAAAATTACTAAAATTTAATTTTAATTTTATAAAAATAAACTTTAAAATTAACTGAAATATTAAAAAATAGTTATAAAAATTACTAAAATTAGTAAATTATTATTAAATGGAATATTCTTGTTTAAATTATTTATCTATGTAAATAACTTTTTTAACTTTTAGTTAAAAATAATTATTTAATAATTAATTTTTAATTAAAAATAATAATTTGGTTTCTAAATATTTATAAAAATAAAATGTAAATTTAATTAATATTATTATTAAGTTACTAAAATTTATTTTAATTTATTTTATTAAAAAAAAGTTAATAGACATATTCAAAGCTTTTAAGTATTTTTTATACTTTAAATTGCATATTCTTGTTTAAGTTATTTATCTATATAAATAGTGAACTTAAAAATAATAATTTGGTTTCTAAATATTTATAAAAAAGTCGTAAAATTAATTAAAATATTAAAAAATAATTATAAAAATTACTAAAATTTAATTTTAATTTTATAAAAATAAACTTTAAAATTAACTGAAATATTAAAAAATAGTTATAAAAATTACTAAAATTAGTAAATTATTATTAAATGGAATATTCTTGTTTAAATTATTTATCTATGTAAATAACTTTTTTAACTTTTGATTAAAAATAATTATTTAATAATTAATTTTTAATTAAAAATAATAATTTGGTTTCTAAATATTTATAAAAATAAATTGTAAATTTAATTAATATTATTATTAAGTTACTAAAATTTATTTTAATTTATTTTATTAAAAAAAAGTAAATAGACATATTCAAAGCTTTTAAGTATTTTTTATACTTTAAATTGCATATTCTTGTTTAAGTTATTTATCTATATAAATAGTGAACTTAAAAATAATAATTTGGTTTCTAAATATTTATAAAAAAAGTCGTAAAATTAATTAAAATATTAAAAAATAATTATAAAAATTACTAAAATTTAATTTTAATTTTATAAAAATAAACTTTAAAATTAACTGAAATATTAAAAAATAGTTATAAAAATTACTAAAATTAGTAAATTAATATTAAATGGAATATTCTTGTTTAAATTATTTATCTATGTAAATAACTTTTTTAACTTTTAGTTAAAAATAATTGTTTAATAATTAATTTTTAATTAAAAATAATAATTTGGATTCTAAATATTTATAAAAATAAATTGTAAACTTAATTAATATTATTATTAAGTTACTAAAATTTATTTTAATTTATTTTATTAAAAAAAAGTTAATAGACATATTCAAAGCTTTTAAGTATTTTTTATACTTTAAATTGCATATTCTTGTTTAAGTTATTTATCTATATAAATAGTGAACTTAAAAATAATTATTTGGTTTCTAAATATTTATAAAAAAAGTCGTAAAATTAATTAAAATATTAAAAAATAATTATAAAAATTACTAAAATTTAATTTTAATTTTATAAAAATAAACTTTAAAATTAGCTGAAATATTAAAAAATAGTTATAAAAATTACTAAAATTAGTAAATTATTATTAAATGGAATATTCTTGTTTAAATTATTTATCTATGTAAATAACTTTTTTAACTTTTAGTTAAAAATAATTATTTAATAATTAATTTTTAATTAAAAATAATAATTTGGTTTCTAAATATTTATAAAAATAAATTGTAAATTTAATTAATATTATTATTAAGTTACTAAAATTTATTTTAATTTATTTTATTAAAAAAAAGTTAATAGACATATTCAAAGCTTTTAAGTATTTTTTATACTTTAAATTGCATAAGTTATTTATCTATATAAATAGTGAACTTAAAAATAATTATTTGGTTTCTAAATATTTATAAAAAAAAGTCGTAAAATTAATTAAAATATTAAAAAATAATTATAAAAATTACTAAAATTCATTTTAACAAATGAAAAAAAAGTAAAAATATAAAAATTTAAAATAATTTTTAAAATTTAATTGTTTAAATTATTTATCTATATAAATAATTAACTTTTAGTCAAAACAATTATTTATTTGTATTAATAATTAAATTGTAATTAAAAATACTAATTTGGTTTCTAAATATTTATAAAAATTAATTTAAAATTAATTAAAATATTAAAAAATAATTATAAAAATTAGTAACATCTCTTTTAATTTTTTTTATTATAAAAACGTTAATAAAAATATTTAAAGCTTTAAAGAAAAAAAATAAAACCATAAAAATTTAAAATTTAAATGGAATATTCTTGTTTAAATTATTTATATACATATATATATATATATATATATATATATATATATATATAAATATTTAACTTTTATTTAAAAATAATTGTTTATTTGTATTAACAATTAATTTTTAATTAAAAATAATAATTTCATTTATTAATATAAATTGCAAAAATTAATTAAAATATTAAATATATAAAATATATCACAATTAATTATTTATAATCACATAATAAAAAATATTCCCTATATAATTATTATAATTAAAAATACTTAATTAGGTTATGTAAGAAAAAAGTTTTATACAATTTTAATAGGTTTTGTAGATTTTGTAGATGTACATTACATATTTTTATAAAATTATTAGTAAAAACATTCCTTAATCTATTTAAATGATTAAAGTTTATGAAAAGATTTCTTATTTCATTAACAATTATACAAAATACATGTAAGATTGTTAATTAATGTAATTTTAATTAATATTTACATTTATTGTAATGTTTATTTTCATAAAAATTAAAATATCATCATTACGAAGTCAAATTAAGTGTTAAAGATTTCCGTCCTCTTTTCGCACCAAACAATCAAAACGTCCTGGGAATTTTATGCTAACCATTCAAATACTACCATAATTAATAAACAAACGTTTTGTTTCACGTTACGTAATTCGCAATCTAAAAATAGGTACGGAATCTGATTCACGTCGTTGCATTTTCATTAAACAAATATAAACGGTGATTCAGATTCAGAAATTTAACGTGCGTCAAAGTACAATTTTATTATTATTCAATTTTGTTATTTTTTTTTTTTCTTGACTGGTGATTGCACCGTTCGTTCACAAAAAAATCCATTTCGGCGACGGTGCGAACCTTGAGAAAAAATTTCGAATCGTTTCGGCAACATTATATAATGGTTCAACATTGGAAAAAATGCCGTTTGCCTTAGAGAATATCCGCGACAATCCGAAAATATCAGAAAACAATTATTTGATTTATGGTTACATCCACGTGTTGTCGTGAAATTGTATTCGTTGGAAGAAGCGACCGTCCACCGAAATATCAATTGAATTCGTTTAACATTTCGATTTTTATAATACTGTTGTTGAGGATTAAAATGCTATTAAATTGGTGTTGCCGCAATCAATGATTTTTCGATCATTTAAGGATGATTTTTTTAATTATTTATTCGCTTATGTTATATGTGAAGGACGCAAATTTAATAAGTGTTTTTTTAGCAGTTTTGAAGATTTTTGGTTTTAATAATATCTGATATTTAAATTAGACACTTAAATGAATTCAATGACCGATAAAACAAGGAACATCTCTAAAAGCATATTAAAATTAATGGATTATAATTTATTACCGATGTAATATCAATAATGGTTAAAAACAGGGTTAAAAGAAGCAGGAAACAGCCTATTAATAAAAACAAGGATTTATTAAAAATATATTTTAATATATGTAATCTTTCTTATTAATAAATCGAAAATAATTTTAATTTAAGTGTTTACAGTTAATATTTGCATAGAAACAATATATATGGAATAATTAAAAACAATAAATAAATAATAATAACAAATTTAGTAATTTATTAGTTTTTAATATTTGTAATAATATTTTATTACAATTTATTTATAGAAATATTTAGAAATCAAATTATTATTTTAATTATGAATTAATTATTAATACATAATAAAATTATTAAAGTTTTTATGGTTTTACTTATTCTTTTTCCTTTCTTTAAAGCTTTAAATATTTCTATATCTATTTTTATTCTTTATAATATAATAAATTAAAATAAAATTTAGTAATTTTTATAATTATTATTAATTTTTAGAAATATTTAGATACCAAATTATTATTTTTAATTAAAAAATAGTTATTAATACAAATAAATAATTATTTTTGACTAAAAGTTAATTATTTATATAGATTAACAATATAAACAAGAATATTATTTAAATTTTAATTAAATTATTTTACATTTTTTATAGCTTTATTTATTTTTTCTTTAAAACTTATTATTATTCTATAATACAATAAATTACAATAAATTTTAGTAATTTTTATAATTATTTTTTAATACTTTAATTAATTTTACAATTTATTTTTAAAAATATTTAGAAATCAAATTATTATTTTTAATTAAAAATTAATTATTTTTATAGATAAATAATTTAAACAAAAAATTTCCATTAGCAATTTAAAAATTATTTGAAATTTTTATGGTTTCACCATTTTTTAACTTCTCAATAATAAAATTAATTAAATTTAATTTTAATAATTTTTATAGTTATTTTTAGTTTTAAAATTACTATTTATTTTTATAAATATATAAAAATAAATTATAATTTTTAATTACATAAATCGTGGGTAAAACAAAATGTCACATGAAAATGTTGAATTGCTTCCAAATTAAATAATAGAAAAAATAAGAAAAAATATATAGAATTAATTAATTTTTTTTTTAATTTTTAATAACACTCAATTGTAACTATTTTTATTTATATATTAACTAAAAAATATTAATAATTTAAATCAAGATATTTTCTAAAGCATTAGTAATTAATTAAATTTATTCATTAATATATTCATAAATAACACAAAAAATGTTTTCATTTTTTATGTAATTATAATTAACAATCATAAATTTTAGTAAAAATAATTACTTTAAAAATAAAGAAAACATTTAATAATTAAAAAAGCCTAATTAATTTTATTTATTATTATAAAATCTCACTTAATTAATATTTTTTAATAGATAAGACAAGAAATATTTTTAATTTTTAAGCATTTATTTACTTTAATAAAATTATTATTCCTTAAAGAAATAATAAATTGAAGAAATATTTTAAATATAAATTAAATAAATCACTATTTAATAGTGAAAAATGTTTGGATATTTATGTTTAAAAATTAAAGGAACTGAATAGATTGTGTAATGGTACAGATTAATTGGTAATTAAGATAAATATATCATAATTCGATAGAAATTATGGTCGTTAACACTTGAGGAAAACCACAATTAAATATTTGTTGGATAATATGGGGAAAAATGTAAGAAATCATTAAGAAATTACATTAAATTAATTTGTTACAACATATTAATTTATTTATACGTGCATTACATTTTCTAATTAATTGTTTAATCATGCCTTAAAGTAATTAACAACATAATATTTATAAATCTTAATTTAAATCAAATCATTTACAATATTTAGTTGAATCTTAATGCTTGATTAGGAGACAAACCTTTGTTGAACTCTTATCAAGTTTTTATTAAAATTATTACACATTATAACAAGTTAGGAACAAAAACTAACCAGATAAATTTAATTGGCCGTACAGAACTGAGCAGAAAAAAACATTTACGTCAATGAATCAAACGAATCGAAGATTTGAAATAATAAGTGTTTGAGTGTATTGCTTTTTTTGTGCATCGTCAATAATTCATATCGACGATCCGTTTCCGCTTGTCCGAAGACAGTAACCTTTTCTCGCGTCGATCCCGTCGTTTTTTTCTGAATTATTCATTATTGACATTTCGAACGGCATAATTTTTTGATAGGAACCCGTTTCCTTTGACGTAGATATGAAGAATCTAGATCCGCTGTTTCTCCTAAACTATTTCAATTGTTATTTACTGCTTTTTCCAAAATCCATTTCATAATTTTGGATGAAGAATTTTATAAGGTCTTTTAAATTTTAGAATAATTTTGTAGTTTAATTTATACCATAATTAGCAAATATGTTTCCTTTTATTGGCCATTTATATAAATGATCATTAATTAATTAAACGACGACAATTTCACAAAAATTCTACACGTTTTTATAAATATTTGGAGGTTTTTTTAAATTATAAAAGACCTGTATAAAATTCTTTAATTTCTAAAATAAATATGCAGATTAATTTGTACTATAATTAGAAAATATGTCTTCTGTTATAGATGATTTATACAAATGATCATTAGTTAATTAAACGACGACATTTTCTTAAACATTTTACACTTTTTTTTATAAATATTTGTGGATTTATTTAAATTTTAAAAGAATTTTAAAGATTCTTTATTTTCTAAAATAATTATACAATTTAATTAACACAATAATAAAAAAATATTATATCATTTTATTGACGATTTATACCAATGACAATTTCTTTAACATTCAATACATTTTTAGAAATATTTTTGAGTTTATTTAGTTCCAAATATCTAAAATGATTTTGCATTTTAATTTATACAATAATTAAAAAAAAATGTGTCACTTTATTGTATTTAAAATTATGTATCATTTTATTGACGATTTATAAAAATGAAATTAACAAATAAAACGACGACAATTTTTTAACATTCTACACATTTTTAGAAATAGTTTTAAATAATCTAAAACAATTCTGCATTTCAATTTATTCAATAATTAAAAATATGTATCACTTTATTAACGATATATACAAATGATCATTAATTACTTAAACGACGACAATTTTTTTTAATATTTTCAACATTTTTGGAAATATTTTTAAGTAAATTTAGTTTTAAATTATCTAAAACAATTCTTCATTTTAATTTATACAATAATTAAAGGTATGTATCACTTCATTGACCATTTATACAAATGATCATTAATTATTGAAACGACGACAATTTTTTTTTAACATTTTACACATTTTTAGACATACTTTTAAGTTTATTTAGTTTTAAATTATCTAAAACAATTCTACATTTTAATTTATACAAAAATTAAATATATGTATCACTTTATTGACCATCTATACAAATGATCTTTAATTAATTAAACGACGACAATTTTTTTAACATTTAACACATTTTTAGAAATATTTTAAAGTTTATTTATTTTTAAATTATCTAAAACAATTCTGCATTTCAATTTATACAATAATTAAAAATATGAATCACTTTATTGACGGTTTATACAAATGCTCATTAATTACTTAAACGACGACAATTTTTTTTAACATTTTACACATTTTTAGAAATATTTTTAAGTTTATTTAGTTTTAAATTATCTAAAACAATTCTTGATTTTAATTTATACAATAATTAAAGGTATGTATCATTTCATTGACCATTTATACAAATGATCATTAATTATTTAAACGACGACAATTTTTTTTTTAACATTTTACACATTTTTAGACATACTTTTAAGTTTATTTAGTTTTAAATTATCTAAAACAATTCTACATTTTAATTTATACAAAAATTAAATGTATGTATCACTTTATTGACCATCTATACAAATGATCTTTAATTAATTAAACGACGACAATTTTTTTAACATTTAATACATTTTTAGAAATATTTTAAAGTTTATTTATTTTTAAATTATCTAAAACAATTCTGCATTTCAATTTATACAATAATTAAAAATATGAATCACTTTATTGACGGTTTATATAAATGATCATTAATTACTTAAACGACGACAATTTTTTTTAACATTTTACACATTTTTAGAAATGTTTTTAAGTTTATTTAGTTTTAAATTATCTAAAACAATTCTTCATTTTAATTTATACAATTATTAAAGGTATGTATCACTTTATTGACCATTTATACAAATGACCATTAATTAATTAAACGACGACAATTTTACACAATTTTAGAAATATTTTTAAGTTTATTTAGTTTTAAATATTCTAAAAACAAGTCTGCAGTTTAATTTATAAAATAATTAAAAATATGTTTTGTTTTATTGACAATTTATACAAATAATCATTGATTAATTAAACAACAACAACAATTAAACATCAATTTTTTGTACACAATTTTAGAAACATTTATAAATTTATTTAATTTGTAAAACAATTTTTTTTGTAATTTTATTTAGTTTTGAATATACTTCAACACATTGTCAAACATTTTTAAGAAATAAATGGTTATACATATTTAAATTTTTAATCCAGTTGTAGTTCATTGTTTTTTTCATGTTTTTACGATCTTTATGAATCAATAAACCAATCCAAAAAACATCTTAATCCGTGTTTTTGATCAGCTGAATTTTAATTAAACCGCCGTGATTCAGAATTAATTAAAAAAAAAACTTTAAGAATGTGGGAATCTTTCCACTTGCTGTTACAGCATCCGTTAAGACTTTTATCCCACACTAGAAACGTTCCAGTAGCACCAATAAAAAAAAAATTGTTTACGTCTTTTTTCCGGCTTGTTAAGCTAAACAGTACCATCAATAAACCACTTTACATAATTTAAGAAGTCGTTCATTAAGACAGTTTCCGAATAAAAAAAAACCACCGTGATGGATTATCAAAATAACACGGTTTTCGTCCTTGATTCATTCGATTGTGTTTTGTTTGTCGATCGTGATTTGATGGTACGACTTTGATGGCGTCCGAAGGAACTGCGAAATCGTACACAACTTTCATCCCAGATTTCTCTCGTTTTATCTCATAACTGTATTTGCAAAACTGTTTGCATAATGAAATAATTTAAACACACGCATTTGCAATTTTACAAACAACGCGAACGAAATCGAAGCAATCGCAGTTACGAGGAAAAATATTTTTAAGGGTACTCGGTACGATGACTCGGAAGAATTTAAGCGGCGTAAAAATTTCGACTAATTAAAATAATTAACCGAAACGATGAATTCTCAAAAATGTGTCTGTTAAAGTTATTATTTATTGCACAAAACGATTATTTATTATTTCAGCATAATTTCGAGTAGACACTTTAATTAATTTAATCATCCTTGGACTTTCTGAACAATCATCCCATTATTCTCCATCACGCCTTGACCCCTTCCACGAAATCCATCCCGAATCGTAAACAATCCATCGATCGATCGAATCGTTAATCAATCGTCCGGAACGTGTTAATGAGTGGCACCAATTAAGATACTTATGGTTAAATATCATCGTCACATTTAAAATTAAAATAATCACCAATATTATTTATATTTGAACAATTGAAAAATGGAATTTTTTTGCTTTGACACATTTATTATCGAAGCAGATTAATTAATATTAATGGTGGCATTGTATTCAAACTATTTGACTTACATCACATTGTTAAATATCGTGGAAGTAACGAAACGAAAACAAACAAGGTATGAATGCTAATTACGAACGGCATTTGAAATTCAATATTATCGATCGAATTTTAATACTATCGACTACGTTTTTGTTTGTTGAAATTCGAAGAAACTGTATTTGTTGTACTGACATTTATTTCCACAATTTGTTTTCAGTAAAAGATTTTTTATATGTTTTTAATTACTTTTATACAATATAATTTTTATAATAACTCTTCATTTATTGACGATTTATACAAATTCTACACATTTTAAGATAATTTTTGGTTTAATTAATTTTTAAAGTATAAAAAATATATTTTTTTATACTTTAAAATATATAATACATATAATTAATTATATTTATTGACCTTTTTATTGACGATTTATACAAATGATCATTGATTAATTAAACGACGATCACATTGTTGAACATTGAACACATTTTTAGTAACAATTGTTGGTTTATTTAATTTCTAAAGTACTTCTTCTGATTATTTTATACAATAATTAAAGATAAATATAGTTTTTTTGAAGATTTATACAAATGATCATTAATTATAAAAAAAAGTATAATTTAATTTATAAAATAATTAATTATATGTTCCTTTTTAATGACGATTTATACAAATGATCATTGATTAATTAAACGACCATCACTTTCTTGAACATTCCACATTTTAATAACAATTGAAGGTTTATCTAATTTCTAAAATACTTCTTCATATTACTTTATCTAATAATTAACAATAAATTTATTTTTCCTGACGATTTATACATATAATCATCATAATTAAACAACGATAATCTTTCTAAATATTCCACATATTTTTAGAAACATTTCTTAGTTAATTTAATTTCTAAAGTAATTATGTAGCCTATTTTATAAAATAATTAATTTTACGTCCCCTTTTATTGACGATTTATACAAATGATCATTGATTAATTAAACGACGATCACTTTCTTGAACATTCAGCGTATTTTTAATAACAATTGTTGGTTTATTTAATTTCTAAAATACTTCTTCAGATTTCTTTATACAATAATTAAATATAAATATAGTTTTCTTGACGATTTATACAAATGATCATTGATTATTTAAACGACGATCAGTTTCTTGAACATTCTGCACATTTTTAGTAACAATTGTTGGTTTATTTAATTTCTAAAATACTTCTTCAAATTACTTTATACAATAATTAAAAATAAACACAGTTTTCTTGAAAATTTATACAGATGATCAATAATTAATTAAACGATGAAAATTATTTTAAATATTTCACACATTTTTAGAAAGATTTTTTTGTTAATTTAGTTTCTAAAGTAAATATGTAGTCTATTTTATATAATAAGCAAATATATATCCCGTTTTATTGACAATTTATACATATGATCATTAATTAATTAAACGACGATAATCTTTTTAAATATTCCACACATTTTTAGAAACATCTCTTAGTTAATTTAATTTCTAAAGTCATTATGAAGTCTATTTTATAAAGTAAGTAACTATGTGTCCTGTTTTATTGACGATTTATAGAAATGATCATTGATTATTTAAACGACGATCACTTTCTCGAACATTCAGCATATTTTTAATAACAATTGTTGGTTTATTTAATTTCTAAAATACTTCTTCAGATTTCTTTATACAATAATTAAAAATAAACCCAAATCTAGTTTTCTTGACGATTTATACATATGATCATTAAATAATTAAATAACGATGATCTTTTTAAATATTCCACACATTTTTAAACATCTTTTGGTTAATTTAATTTCTAAAGTAATTATGTAGTCTATTTTATAAAATTAGCAAATATATATCCCGTTTTATTGATGATTTATACAAATGATCATTGATTATTCAAACGACGATCACTTTCTTGAAAATTCAGCACATTTTAGTAACAATTGTTGGTTTATTTAATTTCTAAAATACTTCTTCAGATTACTTTATAGAATAATTAATAATAAATATAGTTTTCTTAACGATTTATTCAAATTATCATTAATTAATTAATCGACGATAATCTTTTTTATTAATTTGAATATTTTTGGAAACATTTGTTTAGTTTTTAAAGTAATTCTGTAAATATTATTTTTTATAAATTAGTTATATGCCTCATTTTATTGACAATTTATATAAATAAATTATTAATTATTACCTGATTAACAATTATAATTAAAACTGAATAATTATTCATTATGAAATGTTACTATAAATATTAAAAATTATATGAATTATAATAAAAATAGGCAAACTTGTCTACGAAAAATATGAAATTCTTATAAACCTTAATAATATCTAAAATTAGAACTAATTAAACACCTGAAAATTTTAATAAAAGTATAAAAATTTAAAAAAAACTCGAGATAAAATCGTATTAATTTTTTGTTTACGGAATAATGAGTCATAATGTTAAAAGAATTACAAATTTAAATGTTTCACAAATTCCGATAGTTTTAATATTATTAAAAAAAAATTCTTAGAAATTATGTGATAAACATGTTTAATATAGTTAAATAAAACAGTTTACCGGATTATTAAGTAATTTCTGGGAACAAACGACTTTATTAAATTATCATGGGTCGAATATTAATAAAACCCCCGTAAAAAATGTAAATAATACCATAAAACACACATTAAACTCCGATAAATAAAATTAAATCCAGTCTGGACGTGTGATATTTGCGGTTAAAAAAAGCTCAGCTTTCGCACGTCCCGGCGCCAGACGCCGGACGTCGATAAATCAAATTCGGATCGATAAAATATTATGGTATAGGTATTCGGGGACGTTCGAAAATAATATGATCGGTTTCGTTTCCGTTTGATTTATCGACGATTGTTGCTTAATAAATCGGCGATTTTTTTTTTGCGTCGGGAATCCCGGATTGTTGGAAATGTTAATGCGGACCATTAAAGGTGTGGATTTCGAATCTGCGATTCGGTTTATTTGCATAATTTTCTGGCCGATTGAAAAATAGTATTGGCGTGAGTGTTTCCGATTCGATTAGACGAAAAATTCCTTCGACCAAATTCCATTAATAATGTAAAACATATTTCGGTTTATAACAGTTTTATTGTGAAATTCAACAGAGATTTTTTCCATTTACGATTTAATTTTTGTTGAATTCCTTAAATTGTTGTATATTTTTATAAAATGGCGATGTGTAAATAGTAAATAAAATAGTTATAAAATTTAATTACAATCGATTATTCAAACAATATTTAAAATTCTTGACTGCCATTAATTCGATAACACTTTCAAACACTACGCAGTTTAACGAATGACATTTTTGCAAAGCTTTGTTTACTAAGCAAATATACAACAGTATTAAGTCAACAAATATTTGTTTTATTACTGATAAATAGTTAGTTAAACGATGATATTTAACATGAAAATCATATACATTTTTATAAATATTTGTAGATTATTTTTTAACACAAATTTTCTACACATTTTTTAAAAATATTTGTGGATTTATTTAATTATTAAAACAATCTATTTATTGACGATTTATACAAATGATCATTAATTAATTAAACGACGACAATTTCACAAAAATTCTATACATTTTTTAAAAATATTGGTCCATTTTTTTTTAATTTTTAATATAATTTTGTGGTTTTTCATACAATTATTAAAAATATGTCTCAATTTATTGACGATTTATACAACTGATCATTAATTAATTAAACGAAAACACAAAAATTCTATACATTTTATTGAAATATTTGTTCATTTTTTTAATTTTTATTATAATTTTGTTGTTTTTCATACAATTTTTAGAAATATGTCTCAATTTATGGACGATTTATACAAATGATCATTAATGAATTTAAACAACAGCAATTTCACAAAAATTCTATACATTTTATAGAAATATTTATCGTTTTCTTTTTTTTTTAATTATTAATATAATTTTGTGGATTTTCATACCATTGTTAGAAATATGTCCCTATTTATCGACGATTTATGCAAATACAAAAATTCTATATTTTATAAAAATATTTGTCCATTTTTTTTTTTTATTTTTTATATAATTTTGTGATTTTTTATACAATTATTAGAAATATCTCTCAATTTATTGACGATTTTTACAAATGATCATTGATTAGTTAAACGGTAACAATTTCACAAAAATTCTATACATTTTATTGAAATATTTGTTCATTTTTTTTAATTTTTAATATAATTTTGTGGTTTTTCATACAATTGTTAGAAATATGTCTCAATTTATGGACGATTTATACAAATGATCATTAATGAATTTAAACAACAGCAATTTCACAAAAATTCTATACATTTTATAGAAATATTTATCGTTTTCTTTTTTTTTATTTATTAATATAATTTTGTGGATTTTCATACCATTGTTAGAAATATGTCCCTATTAATCGTCGATTTATGCAAATACAAAAATTCTATATTTTATAAAAATATTTGTCCATTTTTTTTTTAATTTTTTATATAATTTTGTGATTTTTTATACAATTATTAGAAATATCTCTCAATTTATTGACGATTTTTACAAATGATCATTGATTAATTAAACGGTAACAATTTCACAAAAATTCTATACATTTTATTGAAATATTTGTTCATTTTTTTTAATTTTTAATATAATTTTGTGGTTTTTCATACAATTGTTAGAAATATGTCTCAATTTATGGACGATTTATACAAATGATCATTAATGAATTTAAACAACAGCAATTTCACAAAAATTCTATACATTTTATAGAAATATTTATCGTTTTCTTTTTTTTTAATTATGAATATAATTTTGTGGATTTTCATACCATTGTTAGAAATATGTCCCTATTTATCGACGATTTATGCAAATACAAAAATTCTATATTTTATAAAAATATTTGTCCATTTTTTTTTTTAATTTTTTATATAATTTTGTGATTTTTTATACAATTATTAGAAATATCTCTCAATTTATTGATGATTTTTACAAATGATCATTGATTAATTAAACGGTAACAATTTCACAAAAATTCTATACATTTTATTGAAATATTTGTTAATTTTTTTTAATTTTTAATATAATTTTGTGGTTTTTCATACAATTGTTAGAAATATGTCTCAATTTATGGACGATTTATACAAATGATCATTAATGAATTTAAACAACAGCAATTTCACAAAAATTCTATACATTTTATAGAAATATTTATCGTTTTCTTTTTTTTTTAATTATTAATATAATTTTGTGGATTTTCATACCATTGTTAGAAATATGTCCCTATTTATCGACGATTTATGCAAATACAAAAATTCTATATTTTATAAAAATATTTGTCCATTTTTTTTTTTAATTTTTTATATAATTTTGTGATTTTTTATACAATTATTAGAAATATCTCTCAATTTATTGACGATTTTTACAAATGATCATTGATTAATTAAACGGTAACAATTTCACAAAAAAACTATACATTTTATTGAAATATTTGTTCATTTTTTTTAATTTTTAATATAATTTTGTGGTTTTTCATACAATTGTTAGAAATATGTCTCAATTTATGGACGATTTATACAAATGATCATTAATGAATTTAAACAACAGCAATTTCACAAAAATTCTATACATTTTATAGAAATATTTATCGTTTTCTTTTTTTTTAATTATAATTTTGTGGATTTTCATACCATTGTTAGAAATATGTCCCTATTTATCGACGATTTATGCAAATACAAAAATTCTATATTTTATAAAAATATTTGTCCATTTTTTTTTTTAATTTTTTATATAATTTTGTGATTTTTTATACAATTATTAGAAATATCTCTCAATTTATTGACGATTTTTACAAATGATCATTGATTAATTAAACGGTAACAATTTCACAAAAATTCTATACATTTTATTGAAATATTTGTTCATTTTTTTTAATTTTTAATATAATTTTGTGGTTTTTCATACAATTGTTAGAAATATGTCTCAATTTATGGACGATTTATACAAATGATCATTAATGAATTTAAACAACAGCAATTTCACAAAAATTCTATACATTTTATAGAAATATTTATCGTTTTCTTTTTTTTAATTATTAATATAATTTTGTGGATTTTCATACCATTGTTAGAAATATGTCCCTATTTATCGACGATTTATGCAAATACAAAAATTCTATATTTTATAAAAATATTTGTCCATTTTTTTTTTAATTTTTTATATAATTTTGTGATTTTTTATACAATTATTAGAAATATCTATCAATTTATTGATGATTTTTACAAATGATCATTGATTAATTAAACGGTAACAGTTTCACAAAAATTCTATACATTTTATTGAAATATTTGTTCATTTTTTTTTAATTTTTATTATAATTTTGTGGTTTTTCATACAATTGTTAGAAATATGTATCAATTTATTGATGATTTATACAAATGATCATTAATTAATTTAAACAACATCAGTTTCACATAAATTTTGTAAATTTTATTGAAATATTGTCATTTTTTTTTTTTTAATTTTTAATATAATTTTGTTATTTTTTATATAATTGTTGGAAATATATCTCGATTTATTGACAAATTAGACAAATGATCATTAATTAATTAAACAATTTCACAAAAATTCTGCACATTTTATTATAATTTTGTTGTTTTTCTTACAATTATTAGAAATATGTTAGAAACATTTCTTGATGGAGGCAAATATCAAATTTTGTATTATATTTAAATTGACTTTTAGTGTTTAATATTATTATAAACAATTCTATAAGAAAATAAATTCATATTTCAAACATTTATTATTAAAAACACCACCATTAATAATAAAATCATGTAAATCAGCAGCAACATTTCAGTTGTTTATCTCACCAACCAGAAATGTCCAAAAGTAACCCATAAAAATGTTTATGTGCTCGTTTACAAAATCATCGAAATCATTTATTTGTGAACGTTAATTACAAAAAATTAGCATAAAACTTAAAACATCAACAATAAATCACTCTTATCTAAACAATATAACAATATTATAAATTTAATGAACGGACCCGAAACAACAACAACAATAAAAAAACACACAAACGACAACGAAATGAACACATCAGTTATAATTGTTAGTGACAGCATATAATTAAACAATATACGGGGGGCACCGAACGACAACACTGGTGTTACCTACTTGATTACGCCAAAAGCCAAAAAACCCAGAATCTATTTTCGTTTTGGCGCCGAATAAATAAACGCCGTCGTGCTTTCTAAAACAACAAAAGACCGACCGACGGCGGTCTTTCTTTTTTAATTTATTTGGCGTTTTTCGAATCCGAAATGTCACACACAGAACAGGATCTCCCCGATCTAAGACGCGATTTTGTTTTGTTTTTCGGACTTTAAATAGAACATGTGCTTTCTATTTTATGTTATTATTTTTTTGTTGTTTCAGTTTCATTAATTAACCGGTTACGACCGATGCGAAGCAACAACGAAAGTGAATTAATGTAATTAGTTACAAGATCAATGCTAATTAATTTTCTGTCGGTGAACATTGTAATTTGTCGGTTGTGGAAGAAAATAAAACGATAAAAATTATAATAAAAAAAAAAGTCGATGACAATTTCTGCTACTGGGCAACACTATTTTAAAATTATTTGTTTGTTAAGAATTTAAATTGGTTGAAATACTAATTTGAATATTATATTAATAAATTAACTTGTTTAAAATGTGGCGTTCGTTTCATAATTAGATATTTTTCTGATAAACAAAGTTGTGGAAAAGTGACATTTGTGAAATTGCGTTGTGGTTGAAAATGTTTTCGAATGGTGAATTTTAAATATTATTTGAATAATCTGTTGTAATTAAATTTTGTTTTGCTTATTTAATATTTATCAATATTATAATTGAAGAGAGCATATAAATTTTAATTTAAAATTGTCATTGTTTAATTAATGATCATTTGTATAAATCGTCAATAAAACAGATATATTTTTAATATTATATGAAATAAAATGCAGAATGATATTTAAAATTAAATAAATGGATGATGATGATGATCATTTGTATAAATTGTCAATAAAACAAGACATATTTTTAATTGTTGTATAAAATAAACCACAGAATTGCATTAAAAATTAAATAAATAGACAAATATATCTTTTAAAATTGTGTAGAATTATTGTAAAATTATCATTATTTAATTAATTAATGATCATTTGTATAAATCGTTAATAAAACAATAGATATTTTTAATTGTTGTATAAAATAAACCACAGAATTGCATTGAAAATTAAATAAATGCAAAAAAAAAATTTTTAAAAATATGTAGTATTAATGTAAAATTATTATTATTTAATTAATTAATGATCATTTGTATAAATCGTCAATAAAACAAGATTTATTTTTAATTATTATATAAAAGAAAATGCAGAATGACATTTAAAATTAAATAAATTGATAAATATTAAAAAAAATGTGTACATTTATTTGTAAAATTGTCATTGTTCAATTCATTAATTATCATTTGTATAAATTATTAATAAAACGAGACATATTTTTAATTATTGTATAAAATAAACAGCAGAATTATATTGAAAATTAAATAAAACCACAAATATTGTCCCCATCTAATTAATTAATATTCGTATCAATAAAAAGAGACAAATTTTTCATTGTTATATAAAAAATGCTGAAGAAACGGAGGAACAATTTGCCAATCGTAAGTTTAAAATTACTTGAATTTAATTACGTTTTTAGTAAATTTAAATGTAAATAAAAATAATCTATATGATAATTTGTTGTAAATAAATTTCTATAAAGTTAATAACAGTTTTCCACTGTAATAAATGTTTATTTAAAACTTTCCCATTGTCCGTTTTGAAACAATTATATTATAACATTGATTAACAACAAGAAATTACAGTTAAATGCATTTGTTTTAAATAAATTAATTAAACATCATTTTTTTAACATGTAAAACACATAACAGCAATATCAATACGTGACAAAAAATGTTCTCGTTATGTAATACCGTAATGGTTATTAAGTTATTTCATAAATTCTTACATACTGTTATCTGATATGAATGTTAATGAGCCCAACGAGTTATTAACTGTTTCACAAGGCGGGTCAGTTTTTGTTACAATTCAGTTTTTATGCAATTTCTACGGTACGGAATTTAAATACTATTTGCATCGATAATAATGTCGCTAAGAACTTGTTAATTTTGCCAGTAACATTTTCGAATGCGAAGGAATGTTTTTTCGTTGGAAAAAATCCGGTCCGGAGATGAAAACGCGGTTGTCGGATGGAGAAGGTCGGACGGCGACCTTGCCGAGAATCTGGCGCCTGCCAGACGTGGACCACTCTTTGTTTATGTCACCTGCTAAGCCGAATAATCGTCGGTCATTGGCGTACCTTTCTTTATTCTTCTAGTTATTGGACTAGACAAGTTTTTTGTGTTGCCACTGTTATCTACTTGAAGAAAACAGTTAATGGCCAACAATTGTTACAATGAGGTACTGAAGAAGTGTCTCCAAGAACTCCACCTCCTGATGACCTGTAATATTTAATGAGTTTAATGTATTTTCTTTCTGGTTATTGAACTAAAACGTTTTTTATATAACAATTACTCTCTTAAATAAAAGAGATAAACGTCAGAAATAGTCACAATTGAAAACTAAAGAAGTCTCCAGGAACTTCAGCTTCTGATTATCAGCATTTTTGACAATATATCTAGTTGAACTTGATGATTAGTAATCTATAACAGTTTTTTATTCTATAACTAGATACTTGAACAAAATGTTTTCGCCTGAAATTGTCCTGTTTGGAACCTGAAGCAGTTTCCAAGAACTTCAGCTTCTGATAACCAGTAGGTAACGTATGATTTAATCAGTTGAATGTACTTTCCTTCTAGTTATTGAACTAAAACGCATTTTATACAACAATTACCCTCTTGAATAAAAAAGTTAAATGTCAGAAATGGTCACAATTGAAAACTAAAGAAGTCTCCAGGAACTTCAGCTTCTGTTAAACAGTATTTTTGACAATGCACCTATTTGAACCTATTCCTTCTTCTAATTAGTAATCTATAACAGTTTTTTATTCTATAACTAGATACTTGAACAAAATGTTTTCGTCTGAAATTGTCCTGTTTGGAAACTGAAGCAGTTTCCAAGAACTTCAGCTTCTGATGACCAGTAGGTAACGTATGATTTAATCAGTTGAATATATTTTCCTTCTGGTTATTGAACTAAAACTCATTTTATACAACAATTACTCTCTTGAATAAAAAAGTTAAATGTCAGAAATGGTCACAATTGAAAACTGAAAAAGTCTCCAGGAACTTCAGCTTCTGTTAAACAGTATTTTTGACAATGCACCTATTTGAACCTATTCCTTCTTCAAATTAGTAATCTATAACAGTTTTTTATTCTATAACTAGATACTTGAACAAAATGTTTTCGCCTGAAATTGTCCTGTTTGGAACCTGAAGCAGTCTCCAAGAACTTCAGCTTCTGATGACCAGTAGGTAACGTATGATTTAATCAGTTGAATGTATTTTCCTTCTGGTTATTGAACTAAAACGCTTCTTATAAAACAATTACCCTTTTGAACAAAAGAGTTAAATGTCAGAAATGGTCACAATTGAAAATTGAAGAAGTCTCCAGGAACTTCAGCTTCTGTTAAACAGTATTTTTGACAATGCATCTATTTGAACCTATTTCTTCTTCTAATTAGTAATCTATAACAGTTTTTTATTCTATAACTAGATACTTGAACAAAATGTTTTCGTCTGAAATTGTCCTGTTTGGAACCTGAAGCAGTTTCCAAGAACTTCAGCTTCTGACGACCAGTAGGTAACGTATGATTTAATTAGTTGAATGTATTTTCCTTCTGGTTATTGAACTAAAACTCATTTTATACAACAATTACCCTCTTGAATAAAAAAGTTAAATGTCAGAAATGGTCACAATTGAAAACTGAAGAAGTCTCCAGGAACTTCAGCTTCTGTTAAACAGTATTTTTGACAATGCACCTATTTGAACCTATTCCTTCTTCTAATTAGTAATCTATAACAGTTTTTTATTCTATAACTAGATACTTGAACAAAATGTTTTTGTCTGAAATTGTCCTGTTTGGAACCTGAAGCAGTTTCCAAGAACTTCAGCTTCTGATGACCAGTAGGTAACGTATGATTTAATCAGTTGAATGTATTTTCCTTCTGGTTATTGAACTAAAACGCTTCTTATAAAACAATTACCCTTTTGAACAAAAGAGTTAAATGTCAGAAATGATCACAATTGAAAACTAAAGAAGTCTCCAGGAACTTCAGCTTCTGTTAAACAGTATTTTTGACAATGCATCTATTTGAATCTATTTCTTCTTCTAATTAGTAATCTATAACAGTTTTTTATTCTATAACTAGATACTTGAACAAAATGTTTTCGTCTGAAATTGTCCTGTTTGGAACCTGAAGCAGTTTCCAAGAACTTCAGCTTCTGATGACCAGTAGGTAACGTATGATTTAATTAGTTGAATGTATTTTCCTTCTGGTTATTGAACTAAAACTCATTTTATACAACAATTACCCTCTTGAATAAAAAAGTTAAATGTCAGAAATGGTCACAATTGAAAACTGAAGAAGTCTCCAGGAACTTCAGCTTCTGTTAAACAGTATTTTTGACAATGTACCTATTTGAACCTATTCCTTCTTCTAATTAGTAATCTATAACAGTTTTTTATTCTATAACTAGATACTTGAACAAAATGTTTTCGCCTGAAATTGTCCTGTTTGGAACCTGAAGCAGTTTCCAAGAACTTCAGCTTCTGATGACCAGTAGGTAACGTATGATTTAATTAGTTGAATGTATTTTCCTTCTGGTTATTGAACTAAAACTCATTTTATACAACAATTACCCTCTTGAATAAAAAAGTTAAATGTCAGAAATTGTCACAATTGAAAACTAAAGAAGTCTCCAGGAACTTCAGCTTCTGTTAAACAGTATTTTTGACAATGCACCTATTTGAACCTATTCCTTCTTCTAATTAGTAATCTATAACAGTTTTTTATTCTATAACTAGATACTTGAAAAAAATGTTTTCGCCTGAAATTGTCCTGTTTGGAACCTGAAGCAGTTTCCAAGAACTTCAGCTTCTGATGACCAGTAGGTAACGTATGATTTAATCAGTTGAATGTATTTTCCTTCTGGTTATTGAACTAAAACGCTTCTTATAAAACAATTACCCTTTTGAACAAAAGAGTTAAATGTCAGAAATGATCACAATTGAAAACTGAAGAAGTCTCCAGGAATTTCAGCTTCTGTTAAACAGTATTTTTGACAATGCATCTATTTGAATCTATTTCTTCTTCTAATTAGTAATCTATAACAGTTTTTTATTCTATAACTAGATACTTGAACAAAATGTTTTCGTCTGAAATTGTCCTGTTTGGAACCTGAAGCAGTTTCCAAGAACTTCAGCTTCTGATGACCAGTAAGTAACGTATGATTTAATTAGTTGAATGTATTTTCCTTCTGGTTATTGAACTAAAACTCATTTTATACAACAATTACCCTCTTGAATAAAAAAGTTAAATGTCAGAAATGGTCACAATTGAAAACTGAAAAAGTCTCCAGGAACTTCAGCTTCTGTTAAACAGTATTTTTGACAATGCACCTATTTGAACCTATTCCTTCTTCTAATTAGTAATCTATAACAGTTTTTTATTCTATAACTAGATACTTGAACAAAATGTTTTCGTCTGAAATTGTCCTGTTTGGAACCTGAAGCAGTTTCCAAGAACTTCAGCTTCTGATGACCAGTAGGTAACGAATGATTTAATCAGTTGAATGTATTTTCCTTCTAGTTATTGAACTAAAACGCATTTTATACAACAATTACCCTCTTGAATAAAAAAGTTAAATGTCAGAAATGGTCACAATTGAAAACTGAAGAAGTCTCCAGGTACTTCAGCTTCTGTTAAACAGTATTTTTGACAATGCATCTATTTGAACCTATTTCTTCTTCTCATTAGTAATCCATAACAGTTTTTTATTCTATAACTAGATACTTGAACAAAATGGTTTCGCCTGAAATTGTCCTGTTTGGTACCTAAAGCAGTCTCCAAGAACTTCAGCTTCTGATGACCAGTAGGTAACGTATGATTTAATCAGTTGAATGTATTTTCCTTCTGGTTATTGAACTAAAACGTTTTTTATACAACAATTACCCTCTTGAATAAAAAAGTTAAATGTCAGAAATGGTCACAATTGAAAACTAAAGAAGTCTCCAGAAACCTCAGCTTCTGTTAAACAGTATTTTTGACAATGCATCTATTTGAACCTATTTCTTCTTCTAATTTGTAATCTATAACAGTTTTTTATTCGATAACTAGATACTTGATCAAAATGTTTTCGCCTGAAATTGTCCTGTTTGGAACCTGAAGCAGTTTCCAAGAACTTCAGCTTCTGATGACCAGTAGGTAACGTATGATTTAATTAGTTGAATGTGTTTTCCTTCTGGTTATTGAACTAAAACGATTCTTATACAACAACTACCCTTTTGAACAAAAGATTTAAATGGCAGAAATGGTCACAATTGAAAACTGAAGAAGTCTCCAGGAACTTAAGCTTCTCTGAACCAATATTTTTAACTGTATGCCTAGTTGAACTTATTTCTTCTTCTAATTAGTAATCTATAACACATTTTTATTCTATAATTAGATACTTGAACAAAATATGTTCGCCTGAAATTGTCCTGTTTGGTACCTGAAGCAGTCTCCAAGAACTTCAGCTTCTGATGACCAGTAGGTGACGTATGATTTAATCGGTTGAATGTATTTTCCTTCTGGTTATTGTACTAAAACACTTTTTATACAACAATTACCCTCATGAATAAAAGAGTTAAATATTTGAAATGGTCATAATTGAAAACTGAAGAAGTCTCCAGGAACTCCAGCTTCTTCTAATTAGTAATCTATAACAGTTTTTTATTCTATAATTAGATACTTATACAAAATGTTTTTGCCTGAAATTGTCTCAAAGAACCAAACCATCATATGTTGTAATATTTAACCAGAAGATTGTAACAAATAAAATTACACAAACCTCAATCAACCATTGACATTAAATCAACGAACTTATTAATTCGACCTTAATAAAACACATTGAATACTTGAACACTCAATGGCAATTGATAATTGCAGCTTCAACAAACAAAATTATTGATCAACAACCGTTATGCACTTTAATGTACAATAAAAACATTTCAAAACCTTTAACATAATCAATCTTAATAAAACGAGACGTTAAAGCACAAAACGTGGACACGTTGTCAAAACAGCATTAATATTTATCGTGAGTGGCAAAAGGTCACCTGCAAACCGGAAGAATGTTCACACTTAAGGCCAAGGCAAGGCAAACGTTTCCTCTTGTCGCTTCCTCGACACCACATGGTTTGTAAATTAAAAAAAAATTAACAGGCCGGACAAATAACAAAAAAGGTAGAGCCGTTAAAATCCGGGAGTGAGATGACCCGGATCCCATCGAAGCGGAGCGAATAAGAAAAAACCCAAACGTGTTCGACGAATTCTTGACCCACCTTCATCCCGATTTCGGTGACCTCTGATGCACAATAAAAAGGTTTCGAAACAAACGGGATTGATTTGCGTTGTTCGTCTAAAATTTTGGGAAAATATCAAGGACTGTTTACAGAAAAACTGTGATTTACTTTTTGGCGAATTCCGATGGTTGTAAACAAATTTTATGTGCCATTAATTTATTGGATAATTATACGGCATCATTATTTTGTTGATTTGCAATTTTTAACAACCGTCATAATTTATGCTGTCCTGTTATAATTGTAGCCCTGACTCCTTTTTCCAGTTTGAATTGTTTATTTTTGTCGTAACGTCTTATTAGTAAATAAAAAGTTGCATAATGGTAATAATAGTTTGAAAACGGTGTACGTTAAAAGGGAAAGTTCCAAACAAAGATTTATTGTCGTGTTATCAATAGAGAGTGCAAGTTTAAAGAGCAATTTAATAATTTCTCTTCAAATTTTAAAAAACGATAATGATATGTACATGACAATTTAATCGTATTATTCCACAACAGACTTTCGTTTTATAATATTGGATGTTTATGTTTGTGGAGAGCTGATGTTATTAGATGCAAACTATAAAATCCGATTAAATAACTTATAAAATTAACTTATGATAGAAACTTTGTTTGTTTTTTAAGAAAAAACACGTTGTGGATCAAAATGATACTTTCTATGTATATATAAAGGATTTGAAATTTTTATGTTCCTGATGATAAAACATAAACAAGAATTTCACATTAACTAAATAACCAATAAAATTAGCCATAATTATATAATTTTATTAAATTTTTTATATATTAGCAAGTTGGTTTTAATGTTTTTAATAATTAGTAATTATCTAATTTTATTTTACTTAACCCATTAATGGTTCCTACTTATAAAATGTTAATTATGACCTCCATGAAAAGATATGTATTTTAATTTTTTAAAAATTTGTTATCATCTTTAGTGATGTTTTATTGTAAGTAATTTTTATTACAATAGTTTTAATTTTTAAAACTACTTTTGTGTCTTAAAAAATAAAAAAGTTACATTTAAATTTTTGTAGATATTTTTAAAATAATTTAAAATATTTTATTTTATTTTATCATCAATTATTATGACTCTCAATATGAGAAAATATAAAAAAGCTTCATTTAAACTTTATGTTTATGTTTCAGATAATTAACATATTTATTTTATTTAATTTTTGAATTATCTCAATTTTTAAATAACAATTAATATATCTTCAATAATGAGAAAGTATAAAAATACTACATTTATACTTTGTGTTTATGTTTAAGATAATTTAACATATTTTATTTAAATTTGAATTAACTCAATTTTTAAATAACAAATTACCTTTCAATTAAATTTTATATTATCTCAATTTTTATATAACAATTAATAAGTCTTCTAAAAGAAGAGAATATAAAAAAGCAACATTTAAATTATTTTGTTTATGTTTAAGATAATTTAACATATTTATTTTATTTAATTGTTGAATTATCTCAATTTTTAAATAACAATTAACATGTCTTCTATTAATGAGGAAGTATAAAAGTGCTACATTTAAATTTTGTGTTTATGTTTAAGATAATTTAACATATTTATTTTATTTAACTTTGAATTATCTCAATTTTTAAATAACAATTAACATGTCTTCTCTAATTAGGAAGTATAAAGTGCTACATTTAAGCTTTGTGTTTATGTTTAAGATAATTTAACATATTTATTTTATTTAATTTTTGAATTATCTCAATTTTTAAATAACAATTAACATATCTTCTATAATTGGGAAGTATAAAAGTGCTACATTTAACCTTTGTGTTTATGTTTAAGATAATTTAACATATTTATTTTATTTAATTGTTGAATTATCTCAATTTTTAAATAACAATTAACATGTCTTCTATTAATGAGGAAGTATAAAAGTGCTACATTTAAATTTTGTGTTTATGTTTAAGATAATTTAACATATTTATTTTATTTAACTTTGAATTATCTCAATTTTTAAATAACAATTAACATGTCTTCTATAATGAGGAAGTATAAAAGTGCTACATTTAAGCTTTGTGTTTAGGTTTAAGATAATTTAACATATTTATTTTATTTAACTTTGAATTATCTCTATTTTTAAAAAACAATTAACATGACTTTTATAATTGGGAAGTATAAAAGTGTTACATTTAAGCTTTGTGTTTATATTTAAGATAATTTAACATATTTATTTTATTTAACTTTTGAATTATCTCAATTTTTAAATAACAATTAACATGTCTTCTATAATGAGGAAGTATGAAAGTGCTACATTTAAGCTTTGTGTTTATGTTTAAGATAATTTAACATATTTATTTTATTTAACTTTTGAATTATCTCTATTTTTAAATAACAATTAACATGTCTTCTATAATGAGGAAGTGTAAAAGTGCTACATTTAACCTTTGTGTTTATGTTTAAGATAATTTAACATATTTATTTTATTTAACTTTTGAATTATCTCAATTTTTAAATAACAATTAACATGTCTTCTATAATTAGGAAGTATAAAACTGCTACATTTAAGGCTTTGTGTTTATGTTTAAGATAATTTAACATATTTATTTTATTTAATTGTTGAATTATCTCAATTTTTAAATAACAATTAACATATCTTCTATAATTGGGAAGTATAAAAGTGCTACATTTAAGCTTTGTGTTTATGTTTAAAATAATTTAACATATTTCATTTCATTTAATTTTCGAATTGCTTCAAATTTATAAACAGCTATTGTGTGTCCTTTAAATTTAAAATTAAGATGTGAGGTTTTTATGTAAAAACAGTCACAAAGATAAGATTAATAAACGTTTCATAAAACATTTCACAAATAAACAAATACTCAGAAAGTAAATTATTAATTGCCTTATCTGTTGCTAATTTATTGCACTGATGAGTAAACAAACGTTCTGTCAATTAACAAAAGCAACGAAATTTACATGGAAAATCGGCAACAACAATATTATGTGGCCGTGTCTCGAATAAACAATTAAAAGAAAACAAACCGCAAAAAACACCAAATCGGGCAGCGACAAGGAAAACAATGGCCCACATAATTTATATAATCCACCACCAACATGCAAATTGTGCATTTAATTGCAGTGAATCATTGCCACGAAAACACCTTGAAAAGCAGTTTTTGCTTCGTTGAAATTTATTTATTTATAACGCGATCAGATCTTAGATCTTCGTAAACTCTGCGGTCGGTCTTGTTTCGTCGCACCGCCGACCGTTTCGCCCCGTTTTCGGGGTGCGAACAGGCCCCGGAATGCGCGGAATGCCGAAACGACGGCGAGAGAGGAACGAAGCGGTGAACTTTGGTCGAACGGTGTCGCGGCGCCGCAACCCGGACTTGCGGCTGGCGGTCCGGCGACGGCCCGAAATTCCAACGCCGATGCGAAGACCATCTGCATACACACACACGCGACTTTTCGGCATAATTTATTCGCGCGAAACCATTCCGGACGATTTCCTTGACATTTTGACGGATTTCGGGCCGATTTTTTTGGCGACGGTCTCGTGTACCGAAGGAATTTTACCGTGGACGGAGTGAGAAGACCAAAAAAAAAGTATTCGTGCCTCCGTTGTGGGACGATGTTTGATTAATTGTTATAAAATTGGGTAATTTATTAATCGTTTGATGTATTCAAACGTGGTTGAAGGAAGATTCTATTTGAATATGTCTGTAAGATTTTTTATAGCCTATATTATTGTTGTATTTCAACTCATGGTTAATTAAAATCACAAAAATTACATAGTAAATAGTTAATAAAAATGTATATATTTAAAATATGTAAAATTATCTTAAATACAAAATTGAAATGTAGCTCCTTTATCTTTTAGAAGACATATTAAATGTTATTTAAAAATAGACAATTCAAAAATTAAATAAAATAAAATATAACACACATGTCAAATTATGTTAAATACATACAGATATGTAAGTATAAATGTAGTATAAAAGTACCTTTTTAATTTTAGAACACAAATATATAATAATTCACGTCTGTATCTTATTAAATGTTTCTCTTCTGGCGTTCCACAAAACATTAATTAATTGACTGCTCAAAGTAGCAAAATTTTCAAGATATCAAAAAGACTTATTGTTTTTAATCTTGTTTTTAATTGTTTTCTGATTTAAATCATTATCCCAATAAATTGTACATTAAAAGATAATTAATAGAAATGGAAATAATAGATTTTAAATTAATAATTTATTACTAAAAAATGATTCTATATACACTCCCCAAAAATATGTATATAAATAGGAAACAATAAGCCCAATCTTCACTTCACAGTCCAATACACATTAACCATGTTTAAGGTAAGTGTACTGAACTAAATAGTTTATTAAACAATTAGAAGACTTATTTTTTATTTTGTATTAGGTTACAATAATTGTTGGACTCTTGGCGTTGACCCAGGCCAGTCATATTCCCCTCGCTCCTTTAGGATATGACTATCCAGCCGTTCCACTCCAGACAAGGCTGCAACCTGTCGTAGTTCCAGCCACATCAACCATAATTTCGAAACCACCAGCCCACTATGACTACGGATACACCGTAAGCGATCCGTATTCAGGTGACCACAAGAGTGCCTACGAAACTCGTCGTGGAGACGCTGTGGCCGGAAGCTACTCCTTCTTGGACGCCAGCGGTACCAAGCACACCGTAGATTACACAGCCGACGCAGCTCACGGTTTCAACGCCAACGTCCACAAGGAGCCCGCTAAGGTGGTTGTGGCGGCCCCGTCGGTTGTTCGTGCAGTTTCAGCACCTGGGGCACCTATTCGTTGGCAAGATCTTCTCCCATATTTCCCAGGTTAATCGTGTTTTTGAACTAATGCTGGTCAAAAAATAAACATTTTTTTCTTCTTTATTGCTTTGTTATTGTATTACTGGCAGCCGTGAACCTCTAGCTCCTTCTGGAAGATACGTTTATGAGTATCCATTCAATTAAAGGCTTGAACATCTTGGACGCACATGTGTGGCAACTTGTCGTTGATCCTCATTTGAAACTCCTTTTGATGGAGGGAGACGAATGGAAGTTATTGGTGTGAGAAATTTAGAGATCCTTTAAAATGGAGACGTTTTTAGAAAGAAGTTAAGGTACTTGAAGACATTTTTTATCCAGGAATTACCTCATGAAATTTTAATTGTTTTCCTGATCTCTTTTCTTACTATTCTTTAAACAATAACAAGAACAACGGCAAACATTTCCCACGAAATCATCAATTATTAAGCCATAAAAATTGAACGCAACTATGAACTATTAAACATAATTTAATACACAGTTGCAGTTAATTAAAGCGAAGGAAGGTTATTATTGGAGGCCTCACAGTGATTATTTCATTTTTTTTTTGCGCAGAGATTAATAAAACTTTTGTAGTTCGCCATGAACTAAAAACGGATTTAAAAGTTTTAGCCGTGTGTGTTTATTGTTAATATAAATAAATCTTCCATGCATATGCAATGTTATTGTTTATAAATGGTTTGTGAGTGAAGATTTACTATAGGCATCTCAATTTACACCTGAATGGTGAATGGAGAACGAATTTTGTTTGAGGAGAGTTTCTTCTTTTGAATATAGGCAATTCAGACTACTTTTTTATTTATTTTCCTTTATAAAGAGACAAATAAATATAGTTGAAGACATATTGGTTTTTAAAATTGATGAATTAATATTCATAGTGCTTTTAAAATAGATACTTAAAATTTGGAAGCAAAGAGGACATGCCCCATAAGGAAGAATATCTAAATAAAAATTTTTCTAAAGTTTCTCCTAAAGCTCCTCAAATGTAAAATATTCCTAAAATGAACAGTGGTTGTCAACCACAATTCAGCAATTAAGCCTTCTTCCTTCTAAATTTCTGATACCAATAACTTTCATTCACCTCTTCCCATTAAAAGGAGTTTCAAATGAAGAGGAATTACATTATGTTCAAGCCTTTAATTGAATGGGATGACTGGATACTCATAGACGTATCTTCCAGAAGAAGCTAGAGGTACACGGCTGCCAGTAATACAATAACAAAGCAATAGAGAAGAAAAAAATGTTTATTTCTTGACCAGCATTAGTTCAAAAACATGATTAACCTGGGAAATATGGGAGAAGATCTTGCCAACGAATAGGTGCCCCAGGTGCTGAAACTGCACGAACAACTGACGGGGCCGCCACAACCACCTTAGCGGGCTCCTTGTGGACGTTGGCGTTGAAACCGTGAGCTGCGTCGGCTGTGTAATCTACGGTGTGCTTGGTACCGCTGGCGTCCAAGAAGGAGTAGCTTCCGGCCACAGCGTCTCCACGACGAGTTTCGTAGGCGCTCTTGTGGTCACCTGAATACGGGTCGCTTACGGTGTATCCGTAGTCATAGTGTGCTGGTGGTTTCGAAATTATGGTTGACGTGGCTGGAACTACGACGGGTTGCAATCTTGCCTGGAGTGGAACGGCTGGGTAGTCATATCCTAAAGGAGCGAGGGGAATATGGCTGGCCTGGGTCAGCGCCAAGAGTCCAACAATTATTGTAACCTAATACAAAATAAAAAGTAAGTCTTCCAATAGTCTAATAAACTATTTACTTCATTACACTTACCTTAAACATGGTTAATGTGAATTGGACTGTGGAGTGAAGATTGGGCTTATTGCTTCCTATTTATATACAGATTTTTAGGGAGTGTATATAGAATCATTTTTAGTAATAAATTATTAATTTAAAATCTATTATTTCCATTTCTAAATTATTTTTTAATGTATAATTTATTAGGATAATGAGTTAAATCAGAAAACAATTAAAAACAAAATTAAAAGCAATAATAAGTCTTTTTGAAATGTTGAAAATTTTGATACTTTGAGCAATCAATTAATTAATGTTTTGTGGAATGTCAGAAGAGAAACATGTAATAAGATGTAGACGAGAATTATTACATGATTGTTTTCTAAAATCAAAAGATACTTTTATACTTATCTGTATGTGTTTAACATAATTTGACATATATATTATAATTTATTTTATTTTATTATTATCAAGTTATTTTGATATTATTTTATTTTATATTATATCTGAATAGTTTCATTGCTACATTTAATCTTTGTGCTTATGTTTAAGATAATTTAGCGTTTTATTTCATTTAATTATTGTATTATCTCAATTTTAAAACAGTAATTAATAAGTCTTCTAAAATAGGAGAGTATAAAAGTGCTATATTTAAACTAATGTTATGTTAAAGGTAATTTAAATTATTTTATCTTAATATTTGACAATGACTATTTAAATATTATGCTTAAAAATATTACTCAGGTAGAATGAGAAGAAGATGAAATATGAGACATATTACTAGATCTCATATAACATACAAAGCAAAATTTAAAATATACAAAATTTAATTAAATAAAAAAATACACAAATAATAAATACAACAACAACAAATAATTTAACAAAATTTTGTGTAGCCGCCATCAGCGGCTATTACAGCTTCTAATCGTTCCCTCATCGAATTAACAATATTTGTGCAACAGTTTTGAGTCCGTAATTCATCCCATATGTGGAGGCACTGTTGATACGGGTCCTCAGCCGTCCGTTCGTTGTAGTTCTCCCACATTTGTCCCACTAGCCCCCAAAGATTTTCCATTGGGTTAAGATCCGGCGACTTAGGAGGCAATGGTACTCTATTTATATCTTTGTGGGCCGCAAACCACTTCTTCACGATAGGAGCTCGATTTAAGGGGCAATTGCCGTCAACAAAATTAATTACCTCCATTTCATCAGCAGGGTAAAGCGTACGAACGGACGGCAACATGACATTGTTGAGAACGTCCAAATAATTATTAGAATTAGCTTTGTGATTAACAATAACCAGTTCGCCTGGACCTGCATCGCTCATCCACCCCCACACTTTCAGGGTTATTTTACCGGATTGTTTATTGGGTACGACGTCATTCTCGTCGCACTGCTCCCCATCTTTTTTCCGTCGCTGTGGCCCATCTAAGGTGAAATGAAAAGATTTTTGGTCAGAAAATATTGTATTTTGCCAGTTAAAATTTAAATATTCCTGGCAAAATTCCAATCTTACACGTTTATCGGAATCAGACAGAGCTACTCTACTATAGAATCCCTCTCCATGTAGGGCGCGCCTTATGGTAGTGGTGGACACGCCAAACTCTTTAGCCACATTCGACGTTCCAAGGGATCCATTTGTGGTATAAATATAGGCGAGTATCTGCCGATGATCCTTGTTTAGCAATGGCTTCCTTCCACTGCTAGGTAATCGCGTTACACGCTTTTGTGTTGAGTAATTTCGGATCCACCGTCTTACAGTGATTCTCTAAAAATTGTTGAGTTTCTTTAAATATTAAAACCATGTCAATTCAGAAATAGGAATATAAGCAGTTATTACATTATTTTTTCTAATGAAAATGTATAATCATTACTGTGTATTATTGATGTTTTAAATATGAAATTATATAATTATAAGTATCTAATGATTCTTATATTCCTATTATAATATATATATATATATATATATATATATATCTATAATAAAGTTATGTATACATTCTGCTTACCGAAATATTAAGCTCTCGAGCTATTTGAGATATATTATATCCTTCATCACTGAGAGATATAATTCTATTGCGTGTCTCATCATCTATATTTCTCTGCATTTTATGATTTGTGGTGAAGCTCGGTTTGAAAAAAACTGTAAAGTGAATTAATTAATATATTATTATTGGTTTTTATAAATACTATATTTATGGTGCTATACCACAAACTATTCAAACTACATACTTTAAAATTTTCCTTAATGCAACTATGTTAAATAGTCCTTTTTGTACAATCTTAACTAATTGTTCAATATTCCAAATCACCCTTGCTGAGCCAAGACATTTCAGTAGACAAATGCAGAACTTACATGTTAAAAATTGCTGATTTCAAAAAGTTATTTTGGGTTATATAAGAAGTATGTAAACGTAGAATTCACTTTAAAATATTTTTAATATCAAATTGTACATAAACAAAACACCCTGTTATTAATTGTGGTTATGTTTACTCACCTGTGTATAATACGAAACACTGGATGTCTCTCTGTTTCTCTCTGACGCTTGACAATAACTTAATTCTAGTGGTGGACGTATTTCTCTGCTACTATGATACCTGGAAAACATATAATTTGTCAGATTTGCGACGTTGCCACGTCACTATATTTAAATTTTAAATACCCTTTTAATGTGTTTATAACAGTATTAAAAAAATCTGATATAACGGAAAATCATGCACATTGTGTCATTCTTGTATTATTTATTTTATAAAATATTTATTAAATTTGCAATCAAATAAAACGTATCGTCACTATACTCCATTCAAACTATTATTGGTTATTGAGGGATAGTAGTAACTCTACTATTATTTCTTAAATTCTTTTTAGGGAATGTTAAACTATCCACAGCCATTGGCCATTTAAATATTTGTTTAAAAGTAAATATTGTTCAGATATAATCAGAAGAAGTTAAAATATGAGGTCATTTATATATTAGTTAAAAATTAAATTAAATGACTTATTACAATTTACAAAAAAACAAATATAAAACAATATACAAATTTAAAATATAATTCCAAAGATTACATACTAACATTATATTTCAAATCTATACAATATATAAAATAGGATAGGCAACCATGGTTACGCCGTGGAAAAAAACATTTTAATAATTGAATCGTTTTAACGTAACAAATGAATTGCGGATTATACCAAGATGTTTACATACATTAGATTTGCATCAATTATAACATAAAATATATACAATTATCCAGATTAAATGGTTAAAATTATACCTGTAGTAGACCTGTCTAATCTGTTCATTCGAAAATATTGTTTGAACCATGTTATGTTGCTAAACACTCATATAAAACAATATACAAATTTAAAATCTGATAAATGGCATACATAAGGCAGTCACATGTACT
Source organism: Aethina tumida (assembly GCF_024364675.1). Classification (NCBI taxonomy): domain Eukaryota; kingdom Metazoa; phylum Arthropoda; class Insecta; order Coleoptera; family Nitidulidae; genus Aethina; species Aethina tumida. The sequence goes on along the minus strand of NC_065440.1, from coordinate 13,682,807 downwards.
TTATGTGAATACACAATAGTGATATTACAGGACACCCCGTAGTGACTCTAGCGTCAGCGCCTCAAACTAGTACATAGTTTAAAATATTGCCGCCAAAAAAGCTGTCATCAACTTGTTTGAAGAACTCCTCAATTTTATGGATTCCTTTTACAAATTCTCGTACTTTAACTTTTGTACAAGGGGTCTACAACGAACCCGATCAGTCGAGATGAGTTTTGTTAGTCGGTGAACCGACGTCCGGTCTTTAAGTGGCCAAAATTAAATCAGAGAATCAGAATTTTACATAAATTAAATCGCAAAGTATCGGGATAACAGAACATCGTAAGCGGTCCTAGCAAAAAATTTTATAAGATTTACGAATAATCGTAGTTTGTTATCAAATTTTTTCTCCCCCGTTACTCGTTCAATGTCATAAACATTCTGTGGAGGTTATGAAATCCGAATAAGATAGGTTATCTTATTAAACGACGAAAATGTCTGAGAAAAAGGGCGCCTTGTTCGTGTGTTTAGGTACATTAACAAACAACAATCCCAAATCTACTAATTACAAAGTGTGTCAACGCTTTTAGGTAACATTTGTCGGTCACCGATCGCCGAAGGTGTATTCCAACATTTAGTCAACGAAAGAGGCCTGAGCGACAAATGGAAGATCGATAGTGCCGGTTTGGGTGGGTGGCACGCTGGAAACTTGCCAGATTCAAGAGCCAGAAACGTCATGCAAAAATACAACATTAAATACAGCAACAGAGCCAGACAGGTACACAATAGTTAAGTCTTATTTAAATTAATAAATCAACTGTAATTAAACTAATGTCTGTACGTTTATAACTGATAGGTTATCTTGTTAAATCATTGCTGATTTAGCAAAAATGGATGATAAAAAGGGAGCTTTGTTTGTTTGTTTAGGTATGTTTAAAACAATAGTCCAATAGCACCAGTTGTCATTCTATTTCAGGCAACACCTGTCGGTCACCAATAGCTGAAGGTTTGTTCAGACATTTAGTTGAACAGAGGGGCCTGACCAACAAATGGAGAATTGACAGTGCTGGTTTGGCTGATTGGAATATTGGTTGTCTTCCAGAGCCAAGAGCCAGACAAGTTATGCATAAATACAACATTAAATATGATAACACGGCTAGACAGGTACTATATAATAAATCCACCAGCAATAAATAGTACTTAATTACAATAATCTAGCTAATACAAAATACATTCCTAAGGTCAACTTGGTAAACTGCTTGACACCTCCACCAGAACCTTAAAAAGAGTCGCAATTACTGGGAGATAGTTAATTTAATCTACTGTAGTACCATGTGATTTACATCCATCTTCCTCAAGCCAGTTAAAATAATGCCCGTCACACAACTTGGGGTTGGCCTTCTCATCCACCGGGTTCAAAGCCTGGGGCACCAGTTGCCCCCAGTAGTAGTGCATATTTTCGGACAACTCCCGCCCCAAATCCGGGCGAAACATGATAATGTTCGACGTCTCGCATGGATCCTTGAACAAATCAAACAGGCACAGGTTCTTACAGTCCCATTTAGTGATGTAATTGAACGGCCTGCACGCAGATATGTCCAGTTGGCTGCGAATCCTCGTAACAGTACTGGAATTCAACCGATTAGCCTTCAAATTGTTTATCAGTACGTTGGTGGTGCTTTGCAGGACGTTCTCCGGATTGTAAACGGGCACCTCAGATCCCCGGCCCGTTTCGCCGGTGTACCCGTCGTACTGGCCGCCCGGGTACGACCCGTTGACCAGTTTGTACTGTCCCCCGTACGATATGTAGCTGGAGTACTGCAGGACTTCGTCGATGTTGACCAGGACGTCTGTTCTGTTGGACGGGACGTTGGATTGGATGCTGGGCCACTGGTTGACGCCGTCTATTTGTCCCAGGCGGCTCAGGTCGCCGCCTCCGAGGGCGTACAAGGTGGGCAGCCAGTCGGTGATGTGCATCAGTTCGTTGTTTATGTAACCCTCGGGGATTGAGGGGGCGTAGACGACGCAGGTGCCCCGCACTGCTCCTTCGAAAAGCGAGAACTTTTGCTGCAAACTGGGGGGTTATTAAGGGGGTATATTAAAGTGGAGGGTACGTACGCCTCGTAGGGGCCAGTTTGAACCGAAGTTTTCGTGCAGGCCACCGCTGGTTTGTGCCCCGTTGTCGTGCAGGTATATGATCACTGAGTTTTGGAGCATTTTCTTTGCGGATAGAGTCTGTACGACCTGACCCACTGATTTGTCCAGCTCGAACACAATATCTTAAATTGTAACTTAAGACTTAGGGGTAAAGGATGACAAGAATCGTTTACCTGTGTAGTTCCTTCGTCTTTTATCAGATATGTAGGCAAACTTTCGGTTGGTTTCATCTAAGTCTGCCGCTGTTAATGAGTTGCCATTCTCTTCATTACCAGTATGCCCAGCTAGGTGGGACAATATTAAAAACAAGGGCTCATTTTCGGGATGCTGTTCAATAATACTAACAGTCTTTTGGGTAAATAAATGAGTCGCATATTTCCCTTGGAAGTCCTCAGCTGGAGACAAATTATCGTGCAAATCAACACCATGATCACCGTCCTAAAATTACTCAACCATTAATGTGATAATTTATTAGTTAAAAACGTTTACAATTGATCCAAATTGCAGCTTATAATCCACATAGCTGATGAGCCCGTTCCAGTAGCCGTAGAACGAATCGAAACCCTTCATGTTGGGGGTGCTGTTCCTGTGGCCGTGCCCCAGATGCCACTTACCAACCAGATGGGTCTTGTAGCCCAGCTCCTTCATTCGCTGCGGCAGCGTGGGCATGTTCTCGGGCAAGGAACGATTTTCGCCGCCTTTGATGGGGAAACCCTGCATGCCCGTGCGTATGGGGTAGTTGCCGGTCATCAGGGCTGATCTGGACGGGGTGCAGGTGTGTTGGGTGTAAAAGCGGTTCAGGATTGCGCCGTTGTAGGCTAGGGCGTCTATGTTGGGGGTCGGGATTTGGTTTGAGCCGTGGAAACCGACGTCGTTCCACCCCTGGAACATAAGGGATGGAATATTAACAAAGGAATTTTCGAATAGAAGTCAACTTGTACAATATTTTTATAAATAGATGGTCAAAATTTGGAATTTATTTAGATTTTGTTCATTAGACCTTTTTAGAAAAAAAATATATTATATATATGAGAAGATATATAAAGATTTAATCATTAAAAATCCAATTTTGAAAAAGATATGTAACATTTTATAGACCAAGAAAATGTTAAAAAGTTGCTGTGTAATGACCAGAAGTGTATGTACACATTCCCACTGCTATAAGCCGACTTCTAGTCGGACTGTGATAATAATAGATTTATTATTGAATCTCGCCTTATCAACATATATAAATTACTTAACAAAACTAATAAAAATTAAGAATAAATGCACCAGTTACGAAACACACATGTTTACGTATATAACTGAAGGTAAACAACGTTTTATTTCCTGATTTCTTCACGCACAACAAACACACGTACCAAATCGTCGGCGATGATCATGATCACGTGCGGTTTTCCGGCGAATCCGCCGTGAAAATTGACGAAGAAAACCACCCAAATTAAATGCACAGACCACATTTCGTTCGTCCCAACACTATACATTTAAATATGCGACCGTCTTATCACGAGTCCGACCAATTTGTAACATTTAAAATTGTGGGAGCGTGCATTAAATGCGTGCGTTTATCGCCGACTGGCACAACTAAATGGTAAATCCACCTGCACAACGTTGATTGATGCGTTGTTTTAATTGATTACAGATCGAGGATGAGGACTTTTTCGAGTACGACTACATTTTCGGCATGGACGAGAATAATATTTCGAATTTAAAGGGCCAAAAGCCACAGGGGAGCAAGGCGGAAATATTGCTTTTGGGCGACTTCGATCCCACAGGCGACAGGATCATTCGTGATCCTTACTATGTAAGTATTTATGCTAAATATGCATAATTTATACTGTTACCAAAAGTTAAGCAGGTTTAATAACATCATCTAAATTGTTTTGGTCCTGTTTACAACTTATTAATACAAACAAGTTGTCTTAATTAACCAAAGACTAGTTTTAGTTATTGTATAAATTCAAAAGTTAGCTGAAATTGGTTTATTTTAAAACGTAATAAATAAAATGCACAGTCACAAAATATCAATTTAATTTATCCACTATCAGTGATAAACTGTTAACCTTTGATCTACTAAATTTTTCAATCATAAATTGTCGTTTAATTTTTCAGGACAACGACAGCAAAGGTTTCGAAAAATGCTACGAACAATGTTTGAGGGCATGTAACGCATTTTTAGACAAATATGCAGCTTAAATAATACTATGGGTTAATTGATTATTTCTTCTTTCACTTCCAAGGAAATTAAAACTGGTATATAATAATAATATTTAATGTAATTTGATTTAGCAATTAATAGGAAATGCTCGAAATGTATTTTTGTAGAGAAAATATATTATACAGAATTAAAAACATGGTTACACATGTATCGTTTCATTTCTTCTCCCATCCCCAATAAAATTAACACTGGTATATAACAATAATAATCATTCTAATAAATAATTAACAGAAAATGCTTTAAATGTATTTTTGAAAATATATTATACAGAATTAAAAACATGTTTACACATGTAATGTTTTGTTTCTTCTTCCATCTCCAACAAAATTAAAAGTGGTATATAATAATAATTATGTAATTGGATTTAACACATAATAAAAAATGCCTGAAATGTATTTTTGTATGAAAAATATAATATACAGCATTAAAAACATGTTTACACATATATTGTTTTATTTCTTCTTTCATCTACAAAAAAGTTAAAACTGATATAACATGTAATAATAATATTTATGTAATTGGATTTAACAATTAATAGAAAATGTCTGAAAGGTATCTTTGTATGGAAAATATATTATAGAGATTTTTAAACATGTTTACACATGTATTGTTTTATTTTTTCTTCGATCTCCAAGAAAATTAAAATTGGTATATAATAATAATATTTAAGTAATTAGAATGAACAAATAATATAAAATGCCTGAAATGTATTTTTTACAGAAAATATATTATACAGAATTAAAAACATGTTTACATATGTATTATTTTATTTCTTCCTCGATCTGCAATCTTGTATATAATAATAATAATATTTATGTAGTTATATTTAAGAATTAATAGAAAATGCGTGAAATATATTTTTGTAGGAAAAATATATTATACAGAATTAAAAACATGTTTACACATGTATTGTTTTATTTCTTCTTCCATATCGAAGAAAATTTAAACTGGTGTGTAATAATAATATTTATATAATTGGATTTAAAAATTAATAGAAAATGCTTGAAATGTATTTTTGTAGGGAATTATATAACACACAATTAAAAACATGTTTACACATGTATTGTTTTATTTCTTCCTCGGTCTCCAAGAAAAATAAAACTGGCATATAATTATAATATTTGTCTAATTATATTTAAGAATTAATAGAAAATGCCTGAACTGTATATTTGTAGGGAAAATATATTATACAGAATTAAAAACAAGTTTACGCCTATATTGTTTTATTCGTTCTTCCATTTCCAAGAAAATTAAAAATATATTGGATTAAAAATTATTTATATATTCAGTATAAAAGTTACATAATTTGTTTGTAATTGTATTTAATAATATTTCTTAACAGTGTTTAATATTAAAATAAAATTAAAAACCTGTATTTAGTTACGATATTCATTCATAGATGACGCCACATGGATAATCTCTGTATATACATCTTAAAAGACATCATTGTTCACTGATTCCATCTGTGAACCACATCATAAACTAATGTATATGAAGAAGAATAAAACTGTAAAAGCTACACTGGCGCCATCTATAAGAAAATTTTGTAAACTATATTAAATATGTATCAAATTATAAATTTTAATTACATTTATTTTAATTACAATTAAAATGCATTATTTTTAAACAATTATCATTTTTATTGTACAATTTATACATTTAATATAATTGTTACCTGTAGTAAGTAACAGTTAGTTTAAGAAATACAAATAGATGTCGCGTGCTTAGCCTGTTTTAAGTCAAAGTCTCATCTTCAAATCAACAGGTGAGCAATTCTTAAAACGTAACAATTACCCGCACGAATCCGGCACACTTTAATAACCGCTCGAACCCCGCATAATTGCGCAAATAGAAGTATCCACGCAATTAGAGCATTTCGAATCGTTTCGGCACAAAACATCACCCACAGCCGAACCCTACGCTCGTCCTCCTTAAAAACCATCAAAAATAATTCCAGTCACTTAAAAACTTTAATTATGAATCGGAATTATTAATGGCATCAAAGCATACGGGTGTAAAAAATCGAGTGAAAAGAAAGGGGGGTCATTAAATATGCACCGAAGCAACCCTTTTTTTTTTTTTGAAAACCGATAAATCACTTATCGACAATCGTCGAAATTCATGCATGAGAACACGGATTAATTATTTACGTGGATGATTAATTATACCGGGTTTTTTTAAAAAAAACGTCCGATTTCTACCTGGAAGGGTCGAAGAAATATGAAACTCATTCGTCGGTTGGGATGTTATTAAAACGCATTTTTGTGTGTGTGGCGTTTTCAACCCTTTCGTGAGAAAACGTGAATAATTGATTTTTTGTGGAGGAACAGATGTTTTTACTCCGTTTTATTAGTACATACGTTAGATATAGTTAATATATTAAATGGTAAATATGAAATTGTAAATATATTATACAGAATTAAAAACATGTTTACACATGTATTGTTTTATTTCTTCTTCTATCTTCAAAAAAATTAAAACTGGTATATATTAATATTATTTATGAAATTGCATTTAATACAATTAATAGGAAATGCCTGGAATGTATTTTTGTAAGAAAAATACAGAATACAGAATTAAAAACATGTTTACACATATATTGTTTTATTTCTTCTTCTATCCCCAAGAAAATTAAAACAGGTACATATTAATAATATTTATGAAATTGGATTTAACAATTAATAAGAAATGCCTGGAATATATTTTTGTAGGGAAAATGTATTTTACAGAATTAAGAACATGTTTACACATGTATTGTTTTATTTCTTCTTCTATCTCCAAGAAAATTAAAACTGATATATAATAATAATGTTTATATAACTGTATTTAACAATTAATAGGAAATGCCTCGAATGTATTTTTATAGGAAAGATACAGAATACAGAATTAAAAACATGTTTACACATGTATTAATTTATTTCTTCTTCTATCTCCAAGAAAATTAAAACTGGTACATATTAATAATATTTATGAAATTGGATTTAACAATTAATAGGAAATGTCTGGAATGTAATTTTGTAAAAAAAATATATTTTACAGAATTAAGAAGATGTTTACACATGTATTGTCTTATTTCTTCTTCCATCTCCAAGAAAATTAAAACTGATATATAATAATAATGTTTATATAACTGTATTTAACAATTAATAGGAAATGCCTCGAATGTATTTTTGTAAGAAAAATACAGAATACAGAATTAAAAACATGTTTAAACATGTATTGTTTTATTTCTTCTTCTATCTCCAAGAAAATTAAAACTGGTATATATTAATAATATTTATGAAATTGGATTTAACAATTAATAGGAAATGCCTGGAATGTATTTTTGTAGGAAAAATATATTTTACAGAATTAGGAACATGTTTGCACATGTATTGTTTTATTTCTTCTTCCATGTCCAAGAAAATTAAAACTGATATATAATAATAATGTTAATATAACTGGACTTAACAATTAATAGGAAATGCTTGGAATGTAGAGAAAATATATTTTACAGAATTAAGAACATGTTTACACATGTATTGTTTTATTTCTTCTTCCATGTCCAAGAAAATTAAAACTGATTTATAATAATAATGTTAATATAACTGGACTTAACAATTAATAGGAAATGCTTGGAATGTATTTTTGTAGGGAAAATATATTTTACAGAATTAAGAACAAGTTTACACATGTATTGTTTTATTTCTTCTTCCATCTCCAAGAAAATTAAAACTGATATAATAATAATAATGTTTATATAACTGGATTTAAGAATTAATAGGAAAAATACAGAATACAGAATTGAAAACATGTTTACACATGTATTTTTTTAATTCTTCTTCCATCTTCAAGAAAATTATTTTTTATTAATATAGAAAAAAACTCATTTAGCCATAAATTCTTAATAACCTCCACTTGTTTCTTTTGCTCCTGGTAACACTAAATCATAATTCTTCTTAAGCCTATGATACAGTTTCATTGCAAGCCATAATTAAATAATTATAACAGCTAATCATCCTCAGAAATTCACACAGGCCAAGTTAAAAAGTTGCCATAATTATGGCCACTAAAGTATGTAAAGTAACTGACAAAAAACAGATTGAATATTCACAATATTAAACAGTTCCTAGCCATGGAAAAAAAAATATGTGAGAAAATTATAAATATGAACAAAACCAGATGTTGTTGATCGACTTAAATTTCCATGTTTCTATTAACAAACAGCCGCGTTTAAAAAATCGAATTAGCATAAATCAACGATTAGACGATATTATTGCCCGAAGTGAAATACACAGTTACTTATAACTTATATATAGCATAAACATTTTTATCGATGTATAATTACCGAACGTTTGGTAATTATTAGTTTTGGTCGCGCCTAATTTAACTTTATTGCTTCATTTTTTTTCCATTTTTATTCGTTCATTTTTCTCGCATGCCACAAATTTGTGGTTGCAGTCGTTTACGTTTTATGTGTTTATTAACTGGTTTTTGATGGTTGATTGTCGCGTTTGGTTATTGGGAATGTCACGGGGATTAATTGGGCAATCTTTGAAGGATTTACATTTGATAAACAGCACTTGTATCGACGAAAAAATGCTTGAGTAATGTTTTTGTAATTAAAGTAATTCAGGGCACATATTGGTTAATGAAAATAGTACTTTTTATGATATTTATTAAATTGTATGAAAAAAGCAGAATGATCATGACCTTTTAAATAACAAATTTTTCTGATTTCCTTATCATTGAAATTTTTATTTCAATAAGTTCAGAATATTATATATGGTAGACGTCCTGCATTTCAGTATCTTATCATTGATTTCCTGAAACTATTCCTCTTAAGATAGATTAGGTATCAGGAGATACAGATAAGAGGTCATACTAGTTTGTTGTTGAGAATATTAACTTACTGAACAAGACCAATATGTTCTAATCCAGCTTTTATCGAAGCTAACAGAGTTCAAAGAATGATGTTTAAAGACTCCCAAGTCCATTAGTTGATGTAGAAAGATTAAAATTTGGTACAGAAGATAAAATAAGGTGACTTAAGATCTTGGTTGTCATTTTAGGCTGTTATTTTTGATTTTCTCAGAAACAATAAAGAGATGATAATAGGTTGAAATTGTTAAGAATTTACTAGTTTTAAATTTCTAGGTTGTAGATATCAGTATGTCTTTAAAAATTCATTTCCTGCACTGTAATTTAGATTATAATCCTCCTAATTTTAGAACTGAAAATGATGAACATGGTGAATCTTTTCATGAAAATTTAATTATTAGGCTTTTGATGTTAAAAGTCCCACATTTCAAGATCTTGGCATCGTTTTCTTAAATCTATCTATCTAAAACGTTAAAGAATGTATCTTTAAAGACTCCCATAAGTCCATAAGTTGTGATAGAAAGCTTAAGAATTGATACAGAAGTCAAACGAAAATATCATAAGATCTTGGCTGTCATTTGAGGCTGTTTTTGGTTTTCTTAAAAGAGATTATAATGGAAGAATTGTTAAAAAATATTAATACAGAAGCATTTTAAATATTATAAGAAGTACAAAAGTAGTTCAGTTACACAGCAATTCCTCATAAAAAATAATTTACAGTTGAATATGTGACAAATATTTCAAAGGGGCTTACAATATATAAAAAAACATTAACATATGCGAATTCTGTAGAATATCTTACCCCTGAATATTTGTAAACTAGAGTAATTAAGAACGTCTGCATGTAATTTGACAAATAACAAGGATTGCGGAGTTAAAAAATCACTTTCCCAACATGTTCCCAACCACCCCTTAATCTATATTAATTTTAGTAGCATCCCTGTGTTTGAGTAATTGTCCCGCAAAACAGTTTCAGGAAGGAGCACCAACAATAACAAATCACCGACCAAGTGTTCCGGACAACTCGCCGTCAGAACGAAAAAAAGAAAAATCATGGTAAATCGTACGCGGAAAACGGAGATCCAAAAATCATTATTCAACATTTATCAAAAGCGGAAGCGGACGCTTAGCGTGCGCGGGGGGGTTGGATTCGGGTTCATTAGCATCTTAAGGCCCTTCCCCCTTCCCGACGCCGCCGCATTTCTGGCGCACATGTTACCATCTCGCCCATTTCTCCCATATTATTCATTTTAATTTCTTTGTGCGCTTCTCACGACGGCGTATTTTTAAACACACGGAAAATAGTAATTAAATCGTACGAACAAAAACACGCAGCACATGAACATATTGCGGACGAATTATCATTATTTTTTTGTTCCCGAGTCGTTTTTCGATTTTATGACGTCTTTTTTTGGGAGGCGAGGCTGATTCGAAACAGACGCGTCGTTTCGTCGGCGTCTCGGTGCTTTTGATGCAACAAGTTACATGCGTTTTCGTAATGCGGGGTGATTCACACAATTTAGGGGTTTGGAGGGATCTAAATCGGACGCCAATCTGGTCCCATGGCTACATAGTTTGTTTAATTTCTTCCAAAATGGTCCAACCTGTTCATTCAAAGGGAACACTATAAATGAATGATGATTTTAATGTCTGTATGGAGGATTGGATGAGGAATTTTACATATTCAGTACCCACCAAGGGGCAAAAAGATAAATATAAATGTCTATTGCTGGCAAATTTATCAAGTCCCTGAATAACTTACTTAATAGAAGAAGTGTCCTGCTTCTTCATGGCAAGGTAAGACCACATCGTATTAGAGACTCAAAGGATGCTTCAAAATGTTAAATGGGAAGTTCTACCTCATCCATTATAGACTCTAAATATTTCTTTATGTGTCTATTATTTATTTTCTTTATTGTCCAATTTTTTACTTAATAAAAGGGTCCAATTCTGAGGAGGAGGTGGATATTTTCTACAATTCTATGATTAAAAATCTGAATTACTTTTTCTGGTATATCTGGTAAGAAAAATTATAACAAGAAACAAGAAGAAATGGCTAAATAAGTCAATCGTTTCCCTTATTAAAAAATTCGAAAAACTGGACAGAAAATCGATAACTTGATAATCCAAAATCAATAAATAATCCAATCTTATCGTCAACTGAAATTAAAGCCAAACTGGACGAAATAGGACTGGCTGAAATTAGTTTTTAGGACAGTGAGAATATGGATAATGGATGGGGGTACGTTTGACTCCAGAACTACAAGGAAACCCTGGTTTCCATAACCTCCCTCGACTGGACAGGACTTAAGAAATATGTTAACATTTAAAATTGATCACTTCACATGTGAAACCCTCAAAAATAAATGAAGGTAGGGAATCAGTTCAAAGTGCAATAAATCCAGAATTTCACTTAGAATATAAAAATTCAATAAGTGTTACATTGTAATGAAACAAAAATTTATGTCACTTCCGACTGAACCTGTAATAGTTCAGAAAAATATTGATTGATGTCTCCTCTATTGGTTCTCCATAAACATCAAATGAATCACTTACGTGAATCACCTCGTATAAATCAGTAATCGAAGGCGAAAAAATCCATTGCCGCAGTTGACACAATTTTTTTTACCAGTCCCCCAATCGGATATCGATACGGCAATTAATCAAAACAAATCGATGTGTTCGGACATATGAAAGGCAATAATACGAAATGTCGGACACCAGAACAAAACTCGAAATCGCTGTTGAAACAAGATCACGCATCGATAACAGAATATTATTTGCTTGTTTCCGTCGAAAATATTCGGCATCTAATTAGGTTTTAGGTTTGGCGTCTTTCTAACTCATGCATGTTATTAACATTGATCTTGTGATATCGCGTTTGATTTACTGGGCGGTTTTGTTGCAACAGTACTTGTTCTATGTGGCTGCGATTTCACATTTCACGTCTATTAGTCATATTTCAGAATATAAATGTTTGTTGTGTTTACATTAAATTATGTTTTAGTTATTTCATTTAAACTAAATAATTATGGTAAAATTTTTAAAAGAACAAATGAAAATTACTAAATAATATAATTTAATTATAATTTATAAAATATTATAAATATTGTTAATATGTACCAGAAAAAAATAATGATAATTACTTTTTTTGAAATAACTATTTTTCAACTAAATTTTCTACAAACTTTCTACAGACAAGTTTAACAAAAGTTTTAGACCTCATCTTCAGTATTTATTGGATAAGTTCAGTAGTTTTTGCAACAATAAGGACAACATTGTCATTACCATAACCTAACTTCAAACATTCCTCTACGTTGCCAAATTTTTATCAAATAAATTATTTATCTGAAATTAATGACACTTATCTTATAAATTATTTAATTTCTAGTTTCATTTTCTAATTAACAATAAAATATTTATTAATTTAATATTTGTTTCCACTAATCTAACCTAACTTCATATTAGCTTCGACGTTGTCAAGTCTCTAATTAGTACAAACATTATTAATTTCAATTAAATAAAATAAAAATTCACAACATAGTTTTGTTACATAATACAAACATTTATTCAATTAAATATTTTTTTTTTTAATTAATGATACACATCTCATAAATTATTTAATTTCTATTTCTATTTCTAATTATCAATCAAATATTTATTAAATTTAGAAATTTTTGTAGCAGTAAAAGCAACGTTGCCACAAACCTAACTTAGTTATCCTCAACGTTGTCAAGTTTCTAATTAGTACAAACATTATTTATTACGTTCAATGAATTAAATTATAAATTGACAACAATTTTATCCAAATAAATTATTTTTTTGAAAATATAGATAATTGTCTAATTAATTATTTATATACTATTTTCAGTTTTTAATTATCAGTAAAATATTTATTAATTTAGCAATTTTTACAGTAATAAAAGCAATGTTGCCAATAACTTAACCTAATTTCATGTTTACCTCCACGTTTCTAATTAGTACAAACATTATTATGCTCAATCAACTAAATTAAAAATTGACAATATAGTTTTGCTATATAATACACAATTTTATCCAAATAATTTATTTTTTTGAAATTAATGATGCTCTTAAATTATTAAATTTCTATTTTAAGATTCTAATTAACAATTAAATATTTATAAATTTAGTAATTTTGGAGTAATAAAAGCAACGTTGCCATTAATCTAACCTAATTTCAAGTTCACCTCAACGTTGTCAAGTTTTCAATTAGTACAAACATTATTTATTATGTTCAATGAATTAAATTTTAAATGACAACATAATTTTGCTATATAATACAAAATTTTATCCAAATAATTTATTGTTTTGAAATCAGTGATACTTATCTCTTAAATTATTTAATTTCTATTTCCAAATTCAAATTAATAATTAAATATTTATTGATTTAGTAATTTTTGCAGTAATAAAAGCAACGTTACCCAAGATAACTTCAACGTTTCAAGTTTCTAATTATTATAAACATTATTTATTATATTCAATTAATAAATTACAATTTGACAACATAGTTTTGTTCAGTTATTCGAAATTTTAATAAAATAAGTTATTTTCTTGAAATTTTTGATACTTATCTCATAAATTTTTTATATTTTATTTTCATTTTTTAATTAACAATCAAATATTTATTAGTTTAATAATTTTTGCAGTAATAAAAGCAACGTAGTCACTAATATAACCAAACTTCAAGTTAACCTCTACGATGTCAAGTTTCTAATTAGTATATGTTCAATTAACTGAATTAAAAATTGTCAACATAATAATACAATTCAAGATTTGAATTTTTGAAATTATTGATACTAATTTCATAAATTATTTAATTTTTATTTTCAGTTTCTAATTAACAATCAAATATTTATTAATATTTGAATTTTTGAAGCAATAAAAGCAATGTTGCCAATAACCTAACCTCAACGTTATCAAGTTTCTAATTAGTACGAACATAGTTTAAACAAAATAATAATTTATTGGATAAAAATTTTGTAGCAGAACTTTTTTTAATTTATCTAACTGAACATAATAAATAAACTACTGAAACTTATCTCATAAATTATTTAATTTCTATTTTCAGTATTTAATTAACAATCAAATACTTATTAATTTAGTAATTTTTGTAGTAATGAAAGCAACGTTGCCACTAACCTAACCTAACCTTAAACTTCCCTCTACGTTGCCACATTTCTAATAAGTACAACCATTTATCACGTTCAATTAACCAAACAAAAAAATCGTCCACATCGCCTCGGTCTCGAAAGCCCACAAACCCAAAAAATTCGTTAAATGACAGCGAGTCGAATCGTCGCTTGATCGCAGATAAATGGATATTTCTCGGTATAAGATTTCATTCAGATGTGTTCACGTGAACGAAGGACTTAAATAATAAACGAAAGATGAAGGAGAAGAATAAAAAAAAAAAGACGTAAACACAGAAAACAGAACTCGTTCTGTGTAAATGCGTTTTAGAGTCCATTTTTCCGCTGCCAGTCAGATGCCCCGTACGTCGGATGATTAATCGAACGGCCGAAAAAAGGCCCCTTCAGACTTTTTACATTTCTGTGTGATTTTTTATGGCCGCATGATAAATGAATCGGTGTTTTATTGACGGGTTGCCGTTTCTGTTTCTGTAATTATGTTAAATAGTCTCGGGTTTAGTTATTTTTTTTTTTTTTTTGTTTTCGGTGGGTTGGTGTTTTGGGGGGGCAATTGAAAGTTCGGTTTTGATCGTGTGCGTGTCCGTGTAACAATGTTATAAACCATCCTGTCCGGTTTTATTAACATTCCGGACGCACAACTCCATAAAAATCGATTAATAAGTACGCCGAAAAAGTGGACTATAAATAATAGACGGCATTAAAAAACAAAATATACTATTTGGTAATCAGTGAAGATTTATTGCGGTTTCTTCGGCGTTTTATTAGTTAATATTTTAAAATTTTGGATACCCCCGAGTAGTGTAACTATTTGATGTGGAGATTTATTACGGCTGGGCCGAAAGATTCGTATCAGATAATTATTCCGAATGGGAATATAAAAAAAAAAAATAAATCTACAGGGACTAATGGCTTATAATAACCAGTTATTGAATATTTCCGATTCGTATGGATTTATTTATTAACAGAAAAACTGAAACTGGTTTTGGAATTTAAGCATTTTTTCAGCTGTGAAAAATCTGGCACTTCACCCAACATATGCTGGTAGCTAAATTAGATAATCACTAATTTGAATTTTAAAACACGACCATCACAATTTAATGAATTACGCACACTACAAATTGGTACAACTCCAATAATTAACTATGTAAATTACTTATATGCATATACAGAGTGGTTCACTTCAATAATTCATGAGTTTATGGGGAACAAAATAGACATCAATATGAAATTTTAGTTGCTGCTATTGTCACAGATGGTATCTAATTTTATAAAATGTTTTCAGTGCACTAAAGTGTCACTTTTCGTTCAACTTAATGTTCCATTGACAATAAAATAAGTTATCTTGAAATTTACCAAAATTATCATTATATCTCAACTAAAATTAATTTAATGTATCAAAAATTATATGTTTTGAGACAATTTGATTTTTATTTTTCAGTTTTTAAGGACAATTTAGTTAAAGTTTCTAATTTAAACTAAAAATAGTACATAATACATAAATCAAAATTTTAAGGAAAAATATTTTTCTTTTTGAAATAAATGTAAATGACAATATTAAAAGTCCTGAAATTTGTCAGAAATGTCGTTGTACCTTAGTTGAAAACGATTTAAAGCGTGACAAAATATAAATTTCTAAAAAATTTGTGTTTTTTTCAAGATTTTAAGGGCGAATTTAGTTAAAGTGTCCATTTTAAATTAAAAAGAAGTACATATTATCTTAAAATTTTAATGAAATATATTTTTCTTCTTGAAATAAGTGAAGATAATAATATTAAAAGTCCTGAAATTTATTAGAAATGTCGTTGTAGCTCAGTTTAAGGCAATTTAATACATGACAAGTTATATATTTCTAGAAAATTTAAGTCTTTTTCAAGATTTTAATGGCAAATTCAGTTAAAGTGACCATTTTAAATTAAAAAGATGTACATATTATGTCAAAATTTTAAGGAATTATATTTTTCTTTTTTTAAATAAGTTATATATTTCTAGAAAATTTAAGTCTTTTTCAAGATTTTAAGGGCAAATTCAGTTAAAGTGTCCATTTTAAATTAAAAAGTAATACATATTATCTAAAAATTTTAAGGAAATATATTTTTCTTTTTGAAATAAGTGTAAATGACAATATTAAAAGTCCTGAAATTTATTAGAAATATCGTTGTACCTCAGTTCAAGACAATTTAATACTTGATAAGTTATATATTTCTAGAAAATTTAAGTCTTTTTCAAGATTTTAAGGGCAAATTCAGTTAAAGTGACCATTTTAAATTAAAAAGATGTATATATTATCTCAAAATTTTAAGGAATTATATTTTTCTTTTTGAAATAAGTTATATATTTCTAGAAAATTTAAGTCTTTTTCAAAATTTTAAGGGCAAATTCAGTTAAAGTGTCCATTTTAAATTAAAATGTAGAACATATTATCCCAAAATTTTAATGAAATATATTTTTTTTCTTGAAATAAGTGTAGATATTAAAATTAAAAGTCCTGAAATTTATTATAATATTGTTGTACCTCAGCTCAAGAGAATTTAATACATGACAAGTTATATATTTCTAGAAAATTTGAGTCTTTTTCAAGATTTTAAGGGCAAATTTAGTTAAAGTGTCCATTTTAAATTAAAAAGTAGTACATATTATCTCAATGTTTTAAGGAAATATATTTTTCTTCTTGAGATAAGTATAGATGACAATATTAAAAGTCTTGAAATTTATTAGAAATGTCGTTGTACCTCAGTTCAAGACAATTTAATACATGACAAGTTATATATTTCTAGAAAATTTGAGTCTTTTTCAAGATTTTAAGGGCAAACTTAGTTACAGTTTTCATTTGAAATGAAAAAGCAGTTACAAAGAAAAAAATATCCAATAAATCAGAATGGAATAATCTAAATATAAATGTACAACCCCACAAAATTAATAAACCCCAAGATATAAAATTGAAACCGAGAGATGCACCGACACATATAAATAGACCTTATGAAAATATTCCCTCGGTTTGTTAATAAGACGCGACCATATGGTATATTTAATATATAATTTTTTTCCGTTGTACCGGTCGTGTCGTCTTTTTTATCATTTAATACAGATGTGTCGCAGTGAAAGGGTTCGGAATTGTAAAAGCCGGAAACCGAATAGACTGGGTGCATTATGAGTGGGATTTATGTGTGATGCAACTCGAAATCACACCATCCACCAACCTTACCTACTTACTGCCACTTTTAATATGACACAACCGTGATACGTTTCAGTTTTTTTTTTTCTTCATTATCCATTTTCGGTCGTACGAAAATAGAAACGAAACAAAAACAATGTACGGTTGTGCCGGTTATGAATATTCGGCTTGGATTAACATGTCGCTGCGTATACGTTGGATGATTCACGTAACTGATTCATTAAATTACTTTTGAAAAACAGAACAATGTTTAAAAGGAGGGTATGAATGAATCACTTAAAATTTTGTTGAAAGATTTTTCTGAAAATTAATATAAGTATTCAAACCACTGTTGAAGAAGAAGTGGAATCAATAAAATATTTGTATATGGTAATAATAAATCACTATAAATGTACAAAATAGTTTTTAAAAGTACTTCAAATATATAAATCATTTTGAAAAACTAATACTAATTAGAAAATTGGCAACGTTGAATTGTTAAACTTAACGTAAATATTGTCATAGGTTTGTTTATAGAAAATTCTTATACTTTTCAGATAATACAAAGTACAAAGAAATAAATTGATAAACAAATATTAAAAGATGTAACTGTAAAAAAGCTGAAAATATTAAGAAAGAGACAAATATAGTTAACCTCAATATCAATTTAAATTAGACAAATAAGTTAAACAATAGTTTTTGTAATTAATTCAAACTTTATAACATTTGTAATAATTGAAAAATTAACAATTTAATAAAGATTAATGGTCAAAATACATTTGTAATTTTAAAAATATTGCTCATTCAATTATTTAAGTAAGTTTAACTTGGTTTAACCTAACTTAACCTTACTTAATTTAAATTTTTTTCAGTATATAAAATACAGAAGAAAAGATTATTTAATATGAATATTAATTCATAAAATCATATATAGTAAAATTCATTAAATGACACAACTAAACCTAACCTAACATAAATTAACCTAACCTAAACTAACCTCTGTTTATTATTTTAACTTAACTTATGAGTATCCTAAACTCAACCTAAATAAAATCCTCTTAGTGTGTATATTAAATACAAAAAAAATTCTAAGAAAAATCGTTAAAAATAATAAAATATTTGATAGAAAAAATTACCATATAAAACGACTCAATTAAATATAAGAACGTGATGGTTTAATTAATTTATCTGTAGTAAGAATGTGTGCTTCCCATTCAAAATCGAATTCCGGTAAAAACTGAACGTTAAAACGTCCCATTATCATATCTAATTACCATGTTTTACAGTTTCAAATAATCCGAAACCGATTTGTTATTTTTAAAACCCGAAAACTCGTCCGATATATATGTATTAATCCGACGTTTTTGTTTAATATCTTCCACATGCGTCGAAACGAAAACAAAGAGGAACGTTCACCCCTTTACGTAATTTTAAAACTTCCCCCTCGTCACATTAATCAACGTGGTAAAAAACGAAACTATAAATATGAAGTGTTCTCGAACGAATGAATGAAAAAAGACGGCGTATACATATATATATATATATATATATATATATATAAAAGCGGATTTGTCGAGTGTTTTAAGTTTGAGGAAACGTTTCTCACGCGTTTTTTACGACTTGTTTCGTGTTTTTTCGTTGTTTGACACAAACGCGGAATCTCAAAACACCCTCGCAGCCGTGATTTATGTGTGAATCCGGCGAAATAACACTTTTAATTTATGTGATTTTCTGGTTATATTATCGTTAACGTTTAACAATAACAAAAATCCGGATATTTATTTATTATTGTTTATTGTACAGGGTGTCACAAATTTTAAAAACTCACTTATTTCTATATAACCTTATTTAATTTTTAATTTATAATTTTATTATTATTGATTAATTTTTAATCATTTTATTTACAAATTGTACAAATTTTCTAAAGATTCTTTTTTATGTAATATATGGTAAGCTAATGATTACAAAACACAAATATAATATTTCATATCGTAATTCTCTTAATCTTTAAATTAAAAGTAGTCTTTAACTAAGGTAATAACGAAATATCTGGTTGACAATTAATATTATCTTAATTTGTCTTAATTTTTCTACATACATATTTTGTCACTGTTTAAATTAATTTCTTATTATACTGTATAAACTTAATTTGTCTATTTTGTAGTAGTTTATTCAGATAAATATTCCTGTTATGTACAAATATTGTACACTGTATATATTTTTCAAAATTAATTTGTACATTTGTAGTAATTTTTAGAAAATACTTTGTATATTTATTGTTATATTAATTACACTGCACTATTTTGAAATGATTCGTTTAAAACCCCATTTTAAACATTCTTCTGTGTTTCAAAAATAATTTGTACAATTGTAGTAATTTAAACATTGAAATATTCCTATAATTTCTATTCGTTTTAAAAGATACTTTGTACATTTGTAGTGATTTGTTATTGTCAAGTACAAATATTATACTGATTCCAAGTATTCGGCAAATTTGTACATTTGTAGTAGTTTGGACACTTAAATATCTTCTCTATTCATTTAAAAAAGTATGTTGTACATTGGTAGTGATTTGTTATTGTTATATATAAATATTGTACATTGTATATATTTTTCAAAATTAATTTGTACATTTGTAGTAATTTTTAGAAAATACTTTGTATATTTATTGTTATTTTAATTACACTGTACAACTTTGAAATGATTCGTTTATAACCCCTTTTTAAACATTCTTCTGTGTTTCAAAAATAATTTGTACAATTTTAATAGTTTATACATTGAAATATTCCTATAATTTCTATTCATTTTAAAAGATACTTTTTACATTTGTAGTGATTTGTTATTGTCAAGTACAAATATTACACTGATTCCAAGTATTCGTCAAATTTGTACATTTGTAGTAGTTTGGACACTTAAATATCTTCTCTATTCATTTAAAAAAGTATGTTGTACATTGGTAGTGATTTGTTATTGTTATATATAAATATTGTACATTGTATATATTTTTCAAAATTAATTTGTACATTTGTAGTAATTTTTAGAAAATACTTTGTATATTTATTGTTATTTTTATTACTCTGTACAATTTGAAGTGATTTGTTTATATTCTCTTTTTAGACATTCTTTTGTTTTTCAAAAATAATTTGTACATGTGTAGTAGTTTGTACATTCAAATATTCCTATATTTTCTATTCATTTTAAAAAATACTTTGTACATTTGTAGTGATTTGTTATTGTCAAGTATAAATATTATATTGATTTCATATATTCGTCAAAAGTGATTTGTACATTTGTAGTAGTTTTGACAATTTAATATTTTTATAATTTTTATCCATTTAAAAATATTTTGTACATTGGCAGTGATTTGTTATTGTTATCTACAAATATGGAACACTGTATATATTTTTTAAAATTAATTTGTAGTAAATTTTAGAAAATACTTTGTATATTTATAGTTATTTTTACTTTTCTGTACAACTTTGAAGTGATTCGTTTATGCCCTCTTTTTATATATTCTTTTGTTTTTCAAAAATAATTTGTACATTTGTAGTAGTTTGTGCATTCAAATATTCCTTCCTACACTTTCTATTTTAAAAAATACATTTGTAGTAATTTGTAATTGTCATGTACATTTTATATATTTTTCAAAATTAATTTGTACATTTGTAGTAATTTGCTAAACATAATTTAAAATATCATAAATTATAATTGACTTTTTTGACATTTTTCGGGTATTCACCAGTTTTTTATCTACCAAATGTTGAGGTATTTCCCTGACTGTAAACAGTGTTATTAACAAAAATTTGGGGATTTATTTTCAACCACATAATTGCACTTTCACTGAAACAAATAATATTAATAATATGACGTCAACCGAGTCGAGCGTGTGTTAAATTTACAACGTCCGTTTTTAATTTATGCACGTTTCTACGAGATTTGTCTACAATTGACCGGACCATGCATCGGAACCGTCTTTTATTCTAATCATCCCAATTTAGAACCGATTCCGCCACATGGCGGACAAATTAAATTAGGCCCGTAAGTCGACTAAAACAGATGGACCGCGATAAATGTTTTATTAGTTAGTTTCGGCGTTATTACATAATTGTGTGCGCACACAACAGATTCTTCTCAACACGTGTTTTTGTCCTTCGCTACCGGCCGGGTATATCAACCCCGGCAGTTCGATTTCCGCGTGTCACCTTGATGCAGCTGTGTTTACCGGGTGAAAGGGTTTAAAATCCCGGATAAGGTTACCCCGTTTTATTTTTTCTCTCTTTTTTATTTCTTTTAATCGATTCCTCAAGGGTGCCATTTTACACATGTTCGCCACGTAGGGGTGCATAACTTTTTTCCGTCGTCATTAACGTGTAATAGAGAAAAAAACGTGGAGTCTTCGAGGGGTTTCATGGGAACGTTGCGTCCGCACAAAAAAACGCGAATTTCGCAAAAAAAAATGGTGAGCGATAAGAGATAAAAAAGTTCAACGAGGTCTCGTCGCCAAAAATATACTTGTCCTAGAAATTTTGCACTAATTTTGTGCATATTAGATAATAATTTGTAGTTTTGTTGTGATTTTTATTATTTATATATTATATATTACTCTGTACAAAATTTTAACCTCTTTTTAACATTCTTTTGTTTATCAAAAGTTGTTTGTTGAGTATTTTTGTAATAGTTTGTAAAGTCAAATATTCTCATTTTATTTATTTAATCATTTAAAAAAATTATGCATTTGTAGTGATTGTTATTGGTATGTACATTTGTAGTAATTTTTAGAAAACACTTTGTACATTTATAGTCATTTGTTATGATTTGTACAAACTTTGAAGTGAGTTCATTATAACTTTTTAAACATTCTTCTGTTTTTTAAAGTAATTTGTATATTTTTGTTAGTTTGTACAGTAAAATATTTGTTTATTCTAAGTAATTTTAAAAACACATTGTACACTTGTACTGATTTGTTATTTCTATGTACAAATATTGTACTGATTGTATATAATCTTCAAAAGTAATTTATACATTTGTAATTTTAAGGAAATATTTTGTTGTTTATAATTATTATTGTTATTAATCTGTATAAATATAATAAAATATACAATCATTTTAAACATTCTCTTTTTCTAAAAAAATTTTACATTTGTGGTAGTTTATACAGCCAAATATTCCTATACTTTCTATTAATTTAAAAGTAATTTGTACAGTTGTAGTAATTTTCAAAGATACTTTGTACATTTAGAGTTATTTTTTATTACTCTATATAAATATTATAGACACACTCTTTTTAAACATTCTTCTGTTTTTCTAAAGAATTTGTACATTTGTAGCAGTTTATACAGGCAAATATATCTATACTTTTTATTCATTCAAAAAATACTTTGTACATTTGATGCGATTTATTATTAACCTATATAAACATGAAAGTGATCCGTTTATACACTCTTTTTAGAGATTCTTCTGATTTCCTAAAGAATTTGTACATTTGTAGTAGTTTATACAGACAAATATTCCTATATTTTCTATTCATTTAAAAAATACTTTGTATGTTTGTAGTGATTGTTATGTACAAGTATTGGTCTAATTCCATACATTCTCCAAAAGTGTACATTGTACATTTAGGGTTATATGTTATTACTCTATATAAACATGAAAGTGATACGTTTATACACTCATTTTAGACATTCTCCTGTTTTTCTAAAGAATTTGTACATTTGTAATAGTTTATACAGCGAAATATTTTTATACTTTCTATTCATTCAAAAATATTTTGTACATTCGTAGTTATTTGTTATTGTCATATACAAATATTGAACTGATTTCATACATTTTTCAAAAGTAATTTGTAGTAATTTTTAGTAATATTTTGTATATTTAGAGCTATTTGTTATTAATGTATGTAAACGAGAAAGTGATCCGTTTATACACTATTTTTAGATTAGTTTTTCTCCTGTATTTCTAAAGAATTTGTACATTTGTAGTAGTTTATACGACCAAGTGTTCTTATACTTGATTTGTACATTTGTAGTAATTTTCAGAAGATATTTTGTACATTTAGAACTATTTGTTATTAATGTATATAAACAGAAAGTGAACCGTTTATACTCTTTTTAATCATTCTTCTGTTTTTCTAATGAATTTGTACATTTGTTGCAGTTTGTACAGCCAAATATTACTATTTTCTATACTTTGTACATTTGTAGTGATTTGTTACTGTAATATATAAAAATTGATTTAGTTCCATAAATTCTCCAAAGTAATTTGTACATTTGTAGTAATTTTCAGACGATACTTTGTACATTTAGAGTTATTTGTTATTACTCTATATAAACATGAAAGCAATCCGTTTATACAATCTTTTTAAACATTCTTCTGTTTTCTAAAGAATTTGTACATTTGTAGCAGTTTATACAGCCAAGTGTTCTTATACTTGATTTGTACATTTGTAGTAATTTTCAGAAGATATTTTGTACATTTAGAACTGTTTGTTATTAATGTATATAAACAGAAAGTGAACCGTTTATACTCTTTTTAATCATTCTTCTGTTTTTCTAATGAATTTGTACATTTGTAGCAGTTTGTACAGCCAAATATTTTTATTTTCTATACTTTGTACATTTGTAGTGATTTGTTACTGTAATGTATAAAAATTGATTTAGTTCCATAAATTCTCCAAAGTAATTTGTACATTTGTAGTAATTTTCAGATGATATTTTGTACATTTAGAGTTATTTGTTATTACTCTATATAAACATGAAAGCGATCCGTTTATACACTCTTTTTAAACATTCTTCTGTTTTCTAAAGAATTTGTACATTTGTAGCAGTTTATTCAGCCAAATATTTGTATACTTTCTATTCATTTAAAAAATACTATGTACATTTGTAATGATTTTTTATGTCATGTCCATAAATGCTACAAAAGTAATTTGTACATTTGTAGTAATTTTCAGAAAATACTTTGTACATTTAGAGTTATTTATTATTTCACAATATAAAAACATTAAACATCTTTCTAAAGTAATTTGTATATTTTTAGTAGTTTATACAGCCAAATATTCCTATACTATCCATTCATTTTAAAAAATATTTTGTACAATTGTAGAAATTTTCAGAATATTCTTGATATATTTATGGTTATTTCTTATTACTCTGAACAAACTTTGATGATTTATAGTGGTTTGCACAATAAAAAATTCATATACACCTTCCTTTTAAAAATTCTGCTGTTTTTCAAAAGAAATATGTACATTTGTAGTAGTTATTCTCACTTCATTTTGTAAAATCCTTTGTACATATGAAGTCACCAAAGTGTAATGCACAGAAAACGTTGGAGCAGTCTTCGAAGAGTCCCATGGGAACGCAGCGTTCGCACAAATATAAAAAAAAAAACGCGAATTTCGCCAAAATCGTACGCGATAAGAGATAAAAAAGTTCAACGGGGTCTCGTCGCCAAAACTATATTTGTCGCATAAATTTGCACAAAATTTTCTACATATTAGAAACGATAAATTTTTATCACAATCAATGTTGTTTTATCAACGTTTAATTATTATTATTATTATTTTTTTTTCGGTGCGTTCTTCAGTTTACGCGAATGCACTTTTCAAATCGGCCGTCCAGTGTCCGGGACTCGTACGTCGAAGAAAATCGTTGGTGAGGTAAGTGGATTTAAATAAATTATCGAATTCGACTCGTGTTAGTGGTACATTTGTGTGGAACGAACGTTTTCGGGTTGTTGCCGAGCTCTTTCAAATGAATTTAAACTTATCAGATCAAAAATATAATTAGTATGTATTGAAGTTTCAAGTCATCTCGAGATATTTATCGTTTGGTATCGTCGGATTCGACGCTCTTCACGTAACCACCATTGTTTTTTTTTTCTTTTCTTTTCGTGTGGCCACACAGCGATTTACGGGGTTACCTCAAGAATAGATGGGGAACTTGGCTGGGATGGCACGTAGCATGTTCAATGTCATTGATAACGTTTGTTTTAGGTTTTTGGTGTTTTTGTTGAATTTTTGATAAGATGGTTTATTGTAAATATGCAATTAAATTTGAGAACGACAAGTTGTTAATTTCCAAGCGATTTGTAGAATTTTTTAAGTAGTTTTCTAGAACATTTACAGGAACATATTATTGGTTCTTTTAAATAATTTTTTCTTTTAATAATTCTATGAAGTGTCGCAAATATTAATACATGAAATACAACATACAATTTTTTTGTTTCATCTTCATTAATTTCATGGAGATTTATAGATGCTTTAAAAAGAGAGGTACAAAGAATTATTCTTGAGAAGCTTTAAAAATTATCAAGAACAACCAGAATATAAATAATAAATAATTTAAATTATCTAATTTTTTGAATATTTAAAGAATATTAACTAGAAACATGAAATTTTAAACAATGGAAGATTTATTATTAAAGTGACATTAGTTCAATTAGAATAAGTATTAAAGAAGATAAACAATATATTTACCAAAAAAATGAAGTCTCAGCAATTTTATTATTACCATCATGAATTTCTTGAAGTTTGGAAGTAGTTTTAAAGAAATTTTTCAAAAGATTTAAAAGGAAGGCAGTTTTAACTACTATATTTTAAATCATTCTATGTATTCACTAATTACTTGAAGTTTTGATGAAGTTTTAATGAAGAATAATGTTATAAACATAAAATGTCATCACTTCAATTAGAATATCTTCATTTGTTCTTACTAATTTCTTGATGTTCTAGTGAAGTTTTACTGGAAATATGAAGTCTCAGCAATTTTATTACAATTTAAATTATTATCCTTATCTTCATGAATTTCTTCAAGTTTAGCAATAGTTTTAAAGAAAATTATTGAACGATGTAATAAGAGGAAAGTAGTTTTTACATTTATAATTTAAATCATTTTATATATTCAGTAATTTCTTGATGTTTTGTCGAAGTTTTAAAGAAGTATAACGAAACATTTATTATAGCCATAAAGTTTCATCAGTTCGATTAGAATAGCTTCCTTTGTTTTTACTAATTTCTGGAAATTCTACTGAAATTTTAAAAAAGATTAACGATAGATTTACTGGAAACATGAAATCTCACAAATTTTACGATAGATGCATTGTCTCTGATGGATGATACCTGAGGGTTACTCCAATCAATGGAAGAAATCAGTATTTAAACTGAATAAAATATGGATTGTAGAATTTTATTATTATCTATAGAAAAACTATAAAATTAATAAAATATTTATGTCTATAAAATCTATAAAATGTGTATATTATAAGCCTAGAAGCCTACATAAAATTTATAAAATTTGTATAAGAATACAAAATTTTCAAAATACATATTTACATGGGTCTCAAAATTCTATAAATTTTATAAATTGTACAAAATTTAAAAAAGAAAAAAGTCTTAAAATATGTAAGACTATAAATCCATATAAATATGTTAATATATATAAGTCTAGAAAATCTATAAATTCTATAAAAATTATAATATCAAAGGAATTTATAAAACCTTAAAATATATGTCTAGATTATAAAATACAAACTGTTATTACACTTCTATAACCAAAAGAAAATTTCCCGTATGAGTATTGTATTTAGATATTCGAAAGTATGAACCTTCGAATATCTTGGGGCATATGTATTAATATAATGCAATAATTACGAGTGTTACGAAAAACGTAAAAATTTACTATTTAGTGGTCAAATTCCATATGGTCAAAACCCATACGATCATTTTGCATAGGATTAAAATCCATACGATCACTATCCATACGATTAAAATCCATACGATCATTTTCCATACCATCAAAATCCATACGATCATTTTCCATAACGATCAAAATCCATACGATCATTTTCCATACGATCAAAATCCATACGATCATTTTCCATAACGATCAAAATCCATACGATCATTTTCCATACGATCAAAATCCATACGATCATTTTCCATACGATCAAAATCCATACGATCATTTTCCATAATGATCATTTTCCATACGATCATTTTCCATAATGATCATTTTCCATAATGATCATTTTCCATAATGATCAAAATCCATACGATCATTTTCCATACGATCATTTTCCATAATGATTATTTTCCATAATGATTAAAATCCATATGATCATAATCCATACGATCATTTTCCATAATGATTATTTTCCATAATGATTATTTTCCATAATGGTCATTTTCCATAATGATTAAAATCCATATGATCAAAATCCATACGATCATTTCCCATAATGATCAAAATCCATACGATCATTTCCCATAATGATCAAAATCCTACGATCATTTTCCATAAAATTATTCTAAATACACGATTAAAATATAAACAAAAATTAATATATGAAAAATATATTAAAATCCATATGATCAAAATTCATACGATCATTTTCCATACGGTCAATTTCCGTACGATTAAAATCCATATGTTCAAAATCCATACGATCATTTTCCATAAAATTATTCTAAATAAACAACGATTAAAATATAAACAAAAATTAATATATGAAAAATATATTTAAATAATACATAGTATAATTTATTATATTATATAATATTGGAAAATGTTTTTAAAATATTGCTTTTAAGTTTAAAAAAATTTACTTTAATATTTTTCTTATTATTTTTATATTAATTATTTTGAATATATTTTATAAGTTATAATAAGTTCAAATTAAATCTAATTATATCTTTCATCGAGTTTATTACATTTTAAATATTTTAAATCCATACGATCATTTTCCATATGATCAAAATCCATACGATCATTTTCCATAATGATTATTTTCCATAATGATCATTACAATTTAAATTGTTTTTCTCATGAATTTATTGAAGTTTAGCAGAAGTTTTAAAGAAACTTATCAAAAGATGTAAGAGCAAGACAGTTTTAACAGTTATAATTTAAATCATTCTATGTATTCAGTAATTTCTTGAAATTTTGCTGAAGTTTTAATGAAGAATACTGAAACGTTTGTTATAAACATAAAGTGTCATCAGTTCAATGAGAATATCTTCATTTGTTCTTACTAATTTCTGGAAGATCTACTGAAATTTTAAAGAAGATTAACGATAGATTTACTGGAAACATGAAATCTCACAAATTTTATTACAATTTAAATTGTTATTCTCATGAATTTCTTGAAGTTTAGCAGTAGTTTTAAAGAAACTTATCAAAAGATGTAAGAGCAAGGCAGTTTTAACAGTTATAATTTAAATCATTCTATGAATTCAGTAATTTCTTGAAGTTTTGCTGAAGTTTTAATGAAGAATAACGAAACGTTTGTTATAAAAATAAGGTGTCATCAGTTCAATTAGAATATCTATGTTTGTTCTTACTAATTTCTGGAAGTTCTACTGAAGTTTTAACGATAGATTTACTGAAAACATGAAATTTCAGCAATTTTATTACGAATTAAATTATCTTAATGAATTTCTTGAAGTTTAGCAGTGATTTTAAAGAAAATTATTAAACGATGTAAGACGAAGTTTTATCATTTTATTTATAAATTTTTTTGAAATTTTGCTGAAGTTTCAAAGTTTACTAAAATTGATTAACGAGAGATTTATCAGATATATGAAGTGTTACTAATTTTATTAATAATAATTTTTAATAAATTAGAAAAAATAAGAAAAATGTCGTGATATATTTTTATTTATTTTTACAAATTTTTTGAATTTCTACTGTTTTCTAAATAAAGTGTAGTTCTAAATTCTAAAGTATCATCAATTTTAAATTAAATTTAATAGAATTGAATTAAAATAATAGACATTGTCAATGTTACGTTAATGTACAACGAAACTTAGATAACTAATTAATATATTTGGAGAAACATCCTTTGCACCCAGTTAATTAACGAAACAAGTCCATTTCATCATTTCTGGTCGTCCGTAATCTAAAAATCAATCGACAGAAATGAATATGTAAATATGAAAATAACTGGATCGAGAGATGTAAGAAAAAAAATTCGATTCCCAGCGTGGCACCCAATTTACCCGAAATCTTGATAAAGTCCGAGACATTAATTTATTTTTAATTTTCGATACGTGATTCTCGTAAAAAGGGTTACGGGATGGTGAAGTGAACTCAGTCAGGTACGCGACGAGTCAATAACGATGATTTGTGTTAAAAAACCTCCTCGTACATATCTGTCAAACAATAGAGGCACGTCATGTTACTTTAGACGGTGACTTGGCTCATTTTCGGTCGGACGCGATCGACGTAGAAAAAATCCAAAATCATTGTTACAATATTCTTCGACAACGCGAATGAATACACTCGAATTTGATCGATATATGAAAAATTGATTATGACCCGTGATTTTTTCGATCGGTAATAATGCGAGGCGGACAACGATGTGTGTTATGATGGTGAGGAATCATGTTTTGTAATGTTTGTAGGTTCATTATACTCGGGAATTAACCGCTTATGTCAGGACTGTTTGACGAGCAGCACTGAGGAATTAGCAGATATGTTTCGGAGAACGAGTAAACACATTTGGATTAGTGAATCACTCAGAGAATTTATAGAAATCGACACACAAAAGTGAAAACATTTTAATAAAATTGTTTTCAACTGTTTCTGGTAAACTTGTTATTACTAATATATAATTTTAAGAATGTATCAAAAATAAAAGAAGACATTTTTAAGAACTGTTTCCTCTTTTTTGGTTTCCAGAAGTTTCAAATTAATCTGTAAAATATAAGAAATAATCTTTAAATAATTTAAATAGAACTATTGACACTTATTATTTGTTAATCTTAAACCTTCAGTAAAATTTTAAGAAATTAACGTAGGTAGGAGGAAAATTTATTAAAGAAGTGATACTTGACATACCTTAAAATTAACGAAAATAAGAGATATATTTGTTTATTTATGTTGACGTTTTATCTTTCACAGATTTTTTTTTTAAATTTTAAGAAATTAATAAGAATTTTAAAAGAGAATTACGAAACATTCAACAAACAACAAGTCTCAATAATTTTATTACAATTTAAATTATTATCTTAAAGTTTGGCAGTAGTTTTAAAGACAATTGTCAAGATGTAAAAACAGAAATGTTCTGGTTTCATGTTTCTCGTAAATGTGATGTTAATCTTATTCAAAGCTTCTTCAAACTCTAAGAAACTAATAAAAATATAAGAAGTTGTAACAGAAATCTTCTTCAAACCTTGAAATTGATAAGGATAAAAGAAGAAATTATAACAGAATTTTTAAAGTTCCATATTTCTAATAAATCTTATCTTAATCTTACTGAAAACTTCTTCAAACTCAAAGAAATTAATAAGAATATAAGAAGAAATTGTAACAGAAATGTTGAGGTTTCTTGTTTCTCATAAATCTTACGTTAATTTTATTCAAAACTTCTTCAAATCTCAAGAAATTGATAAGAACAAAAGAAGAAATTATAATAGAATCAACTGATGTTTCATATTTCTCATAGATCTTACATTAATCTTGTTGTAAACTCCTTCAAACTTCAAGAAATTGATAAGAACAAAAGAAGAAATTATAATAGAATCGATGAAGTATCATATTTCTCATAAATCTTGTATTAATCTTATTGAAAACTTCTTCAAACTCAAAGAAATTAATAAGAATATAAGAGGAAATTGTATAAGAAATATTGAGGTTTCATGTTTCTCACAAATCTTACGATAATTTCATTCAAAACTTCTTTAAACCTCAAGAAATTGATAAGAACAAAAGAAGAAATTAAAACAGAATCGATGAAGTTTCATATTTCTTATAAATCTTTGGTTAATCTTATGGAAAACTTCTTCAAACTTTAAAGAAATTAATAAGAACAAAAGAAGAAATTATAACAGAATCAACTGATATTTCATATTTCTCATAAATCTTACATTAATCTTATTGAAAATTTCTTCAAACTCAAAGAAATTAATAAGAATATAAGAGGAAATTGTAAAAGAAACGTTGAGGTTTCATGTTTCTCACAAATCTTACGATAATTTCATTCAAAACTTCTTTAAACTTCATGAAATTAACAAGAATATAAAAGGAAATTGTAACAGAAATGTTGAGGTTTCTTGTTTCTCATAAATCTTACGTTAATTTTATTCAAAACTTCTTCAAATCTCAAAAAATTGATAAGAACAAAAGAAGAAATTAAAACAGAATCGTTGAAGTTTCATATTTCTTATAAATCTTGGGTTCATCTTATGGAAAACTTCTTCAAACTTCAAAAAATTAACAAGAATATAAGAGGAAATTGTAAAAGAAATGTTGAGGTTTCATGTTTCTCACAAAGCTTACGATATTTTCATTCAAAACTTCTTCAAACCTTAAGAAACTAATAAGGATAAAAGAAGAAATTATAACAGAATAGTGGAACTTCCGTATTTCTCATAAGACTTATGTTAATCTTATTCAAAACTTCTTCAAACCTCGAGAAATTGAAAAGGATAAAAGAAAAAATTATAACAGATATTTCTTATAAATCTTAATCTTATTGAAAACTTCTCCAAACTTCAAGAAATTAATAAGAATATAAGAAGAAACTGTAACAGAATTTTTGAGGTTTCATGTTTCTTATAAATTTTTTGTTAATTTGTTGAAATTGAATATTTTATTAATTTTGTGTTTCAAAGGAGGTGAAGTGGTATATCCAAAAATCATAAAGAACTTCTAGATTAATTGAATATATAATAATAATAATCCTTGTAAATGAAGATTTACACGGATTAACGACAACTTATTTTTAATATATAAATTGAACGTTTTATTTTAAAAAAAATTATATAAATGGTCTTCTTGAACAATGAACAAATCTTTATAAAATAACAGAGTACCGAAAAGTATTAGTTACAGATGTCCTTTTTTTCTGTCGGATGGCAATTGAACAATACTAATAGTTAATAGCGTCTTTCATTGTCTAAAACTGTTAGAAAATCAGTGTAAAAAAATAGCCGAGGAGCGAGAGAGAACAGACCGACAATAATACCACACTAATTACAAACTATATCTGTGGCACAACAATGAGAAGAATGCAAGTTAATTCTTTTTAAATATTCAATCTGTAAGGTGGA
This sequence comes from Aethina tumida, assembly GCF_024364675.1. NCBI lineage: Eukaryota > Metazoa > Arthropoda > Insecta > Coleoptera > Nitidulidae > Aethina > Aethina tumida. The sequence goes on along the minus strand of NC_065440.1, from coordinate 13,650,222 downwards.
ATACTCATTTAAAGAATAAAAAAGAAACAAAAACTAAAATCTAGATACCAAACAATGAAGGATGAATGACATGGTATGAAAAAATTCCACCGTCAGATACAAAAAGAGTTATATTAACAATTATAATACATGATTGGAACATTTTAAGAAAATATACCTATAAATCGAGAGCCGGGGCCCCGTCTCGCACTTCATTTTACCGCACGTGATACGGACTCGATGTACCGGGCCGGATCAAAATATCGCGTCGAACCGTCGAAATTAATCGAACGGTAACACAAATCGGCATAGAGAATGAAAGAAAAAAAAAAAAAAAAGAACCTCTCTAATTACGAGCCAACAAATATTATGTGCGGAGAGAGGATGTGACGCAACGTTTAACAGTAAAATTTTTAATACCACACCTTTTCGGACAAAACAATCCGATGCCGAATCCATGTTTAGATTAATAAAGAACCAACGACAAATGATCCGACCGAGTAATTCTAAGAGCGTTTGTAATTATGTCACGTGTGTGTTTGGTGAGCGTTCGGAAATATTACTATTATTTTTCGGACTGGATGTAAAGTGAATTTTAATTGTGATGGATTTTATGAAATATTATTGTTTGTCTTTATTCATTTTTCAAAAAAGTTAAATTCAATAATAGCTTAAGTTATTTTATTAATTTCAAAAGTTTTTTTACAAATTCAATATTTATTTTGAAGTTTTTGAAGCTTTATACCATATAAGTTGTAAAACTGATTTACTCAAGATATATATTGGAAACATAAACTAATATATTCTTTAATTTAATGAAGTTTTGCTGAAGTTGAACTCGAGATATGTGAGAAACATAAAGTCTTAAAAGACTTCCAATATCTTCTTCAATTTATTGATGTTTTGCTGAGGTTTTAAAGGTGATTAATTGAAGATATTCAAAAAATCTACAGTATTAATGGATTTATTGAAAATTCTTTTCTTATCTTCTTTAATTTTTGGAAATTTTACAGAAGTTTTAAAAATTTAATAGAGCATTTACAAAAAACATAAGGTGACAACAGTCCTCGTACAAATTCTTCCCTTATATTCGTTGAATTCTCTACGTTTTATATTAAATGTTAAATTATTTAACTCAAGACATGTAAGAAACATGAAGTCTTAAAAAACTCCAATATCTTCTTTAATTTATTGATATTTTGCTGAAGTTTCAAAGGTGATTAATTGAAGATATCCAAAATAGTCTATAGTCTTAATAGATTTATTGAAAATTATCTTCTTATCTTCTCTGATTTTTGGGAATTTTACAAAAATTTTTAGAAATTACAGAGTACATTCAAAAAATATAAAGTGATTCCAGTTCTCGTACAAATTCTTTCTTTATATTCGTTGAATTCTCGAAGTTTTATATCAAATGATAAATTAATTAACTCGAGATATGTAAGAAACATGAAGTCTTAAAAGACTTCCAATATCTTCTTATCTACAGTATTAATATATTTATTGAAAATTATCTTCTTATCTTCTCTATTTTTTGAAAATTTTACAAAAGTTTTAAAAATTTAAGAGAGCACTTACAAAAAACATAAAGTGACAACAGTTCTCCTACAAATTCTCCTTTATATTCGTTGAATTCTCGATGTTTTTTATGAAATGTTAAATTAATTAACTCGAGATATGTATAAAACATGAAGTCTTAAAAGACTCCAATATCTTCTTTAATTTATTGATATTTTGCTAAAGTTTCAAAGATGATTAATTGAAGATATTCAAAAAATCTTCAATCTTAATAGATTTATTCAAAATTATCTTCTTACCTTCTCTAATTTTTAGAAATTTTACAAAAGTTTTGAAAATTTAAGAGAGCAGTCACTAAAAACATGAAGTGACATCAGTTCTCATATAAATTCTTCCCTTATATTCGTTGAATTCTCGAAGTTTTATACCAAATGTTAAATTAATTAACTCGAGATATGTAAGAAACATGAAGTCTTAAAAAACTTCCAATATCTTCTTTAATTTATTGATATTTTGCTGAAGTTTCAAAGGTGATTAATTGAAGATATCCAAAATAATCTACAGTCTTAATAGATTTATTGAAAATTATCTTCTTATCTTCTCTGATTTTTGAGAATTTTACAAAAATTTTTAAAAATTTCAGAGTACATTCAAAAAATATAAAGTGACTCCAGTTCTCGTACAAATTCTTTCTTTATATTCGTTGAATTCTCGAAGTTTTATATCAAATGATAAATTAATTAACTCGAGATATGTAAGAAACATGAAGTCTTAAAAGACTTCCAATATCTTCTTATCTACAGTATTAATATATTTATTGAAAATTATCTTCTTATCTTCTCTATTTTTTGAAAATTTTACAAAAGTTTTAAAAATTTAAGAGAGCACTTACAAAAAACACAACAGTTCTCCTACAAATTCTCCTTTATATTCGTTGAATTCTCGATGTTTTTTATGAAATGTTAAATTAATTAACTCGAGATATGTATAAAACATGAAGTCTTAAAAGACTCCAATATCTTCTTTAATTTATTGATATTTTGCTAAAGTTTCAAAGATGATTAATTGAAGATATTCAAAAAATCTTCAGTCTTAATAGATTTATTCAAAATTATCTTCTTATCTTCTCTAATTTTTGGAAATTTTACAAAAGTTTTGAAAATTTAAGAAAGGAGTCACTAAAAACATGAAGTGACATCAGTTCTCATATAAATTCTTCCCTTATATTCGTTGAATTCTCGAAGTTTTTTACCAAATGTTAAATTAATTAACTCGAGATATGTAAGAAACATGAAGTCTTAAAAAACTTCCAATATCTTCTTTAATTTATTGATATTTTGCTGAAGTTTCAAAGGTGATTAATTGAAGATATCCAAAAAATCTTCAGTCTTAATAGATTTATTCAAAATTATCTTTTTATCTTCTCTAATTTTTGGAAATTTTACAAAAGTTCTGAAAAATTAAAGAGCAGTCACTAAAAACATAAAGTGACAACAGTACTTGTACAAATTCTTCTTTATAATCGTTGAATTCTCGAAGTTTTATATCAAATGATAAATTAATTAACTCGAGATATGTAAGAATCATTAAGTTTTAAAAGACTTTCAATATCTTGCTTAATTTACTGATATTTTGCTGAGATTTCAAAGATGATTTAGATTTATTCAAAATTATCTTCTTTTCTTCTCTAATTTTTGAAAATATTACAAAAGTTTTGAAAATTTAAGAGAGCACTCACAAAAAACATGAAATGACAACAGTTGTTTAATTAATTAACTCGAGATATATAAGAAACATGAAGTCTTAAAAGACTTCCAATATCTTCTTTAGTTTATTAATGCTTTGCTGAGGTTTCAAAGGTGATTAATTGAAGATATTCAAAAAATCTACAGTATTAATAGATTTATTGAAAATTATCTTCTTATCTTCTCTAATTTTTGGAAATTTTACAGAAGTTCCAAAAATTTCAGAGAGCACTCAAAAAATATAAAGTTTTATATCAAATGTTAAATTAATTAACTCCAAATAAAACATGATGTTTTAATACCTATATCTTCTTCTTTAAATTAAATTTTTTTACCTTTTTCAATTTTTGAAAATTTTGTAAGCTTACAAGAAATATAAAGTGACAGTTCACATACAAAATACATCACTTATTTTCTTTAATTTTAAGTTTCAGTGGAAATTAACTGAAGACACGAAGGACTAGGAGGAGATGTCAATATTTGTTTTAAAAGAGTTTTAACAAAAAAATTAAAATAAATTATTGTAAATTCTTTTTATATCTAGTTAATTATTTTTAGTTTTATTAAACAACAAAAAATTACAGAAAAAGTTAAACAATTAACAAGGAATAAATAAATATTTATTTGTAAATATTTATTAATATTGACTGAAATTATTTTCCAAAAAAATGTACGTCAATTTAGTAATTTTTATCTGACCAAACACAAGTCAATTACACAGACATAAATCCGAAACATAATTCCCCATCCGGAGACATAATAACGTATTTGAAGTGACATTAAGGCAGTGATTATCCGAAAGGTCCATATGCATCTTTTGTTTCCACAGAAAGAACTGAAAATATAATTGAACATCGATCGGTTCTAAAACCGATTATGTCTCGATGGTTTCTGGGTGTTTTGTTTTTTTCCCGTTGCCCGTAACGTGTAATTTTTCGTAATTTTTGTATTTGGAAAATTCCTGGCCTATATTTACACTGCTACGTGATAACATTACATCGTTCGGATGCTGTAATTTAGGAATCCGGACCAACGAACAACAAAAAAAAAAAAAATGGAAGAGGTAATAATAATAAAAAAAAAAGACACATGTATTCTTCGCAACGTCGAGGCATTATTTGAAAAATAATTAAAGAATACCCTCGTTCTTTATTCATTTCAAATTCGTCGGCGTTTCTATTGGTCATTGTTAATTACAGACGATGGCCTCGCACCTCGGACGTAAAACAATGCCGGACTATTTTAGTTTCTGGCTTTTGTGATAGAAAAATCGTTGTCAATAATTTTGAAAAATTTCACACGACTCGAACAATGCCGCAGAAAATTTGAATTTCGTTTGATGAAACGCAAGTCACGGCTCTTTATTTCGATTATTGATATTTTAATTCGATTCCATTCTGTTATTATAGATATTGCACTGTTCTTTCCAACGACTTAAACTGGAACACAGAACGCAGGTCTTCATTATCTGGGTGTCTTTTGTAATTAAATTGCTTCGAGCAAGTTTCCAGTTTTTAGCTCATAACTTTATACTAACTAAAATGTTGCTCAGGTTATAATAATATGCACTTAAACAAGTATTGTTATTATTATACCATAATAACGATGATTATACACTTCTCAGCCACATATTTTCTCGATTACACAAATCACCATACAGTTAATTAACTGGCACTTATTACTACCCATAAACTAACCCACAACAACTACCATTATTCTCACACAATGAAAGAAACCTCCAAACATGTTCAACTGTACCGTTTTTCAATTATGAGCATATTTTAATACATAATTATTGTTGGAATTTAATACCCACACAACTATATTTCTGTGTATTTATTCAGAAAACCTTTTTAAAAGTTATGATTCTATTAACATTTTCTAAAAACGGTGGAAGAAATTAATTAACAATACAAAAAATGTAAATTTTATGTAGAACTCCTGAAAAGCCTGTATCATTAAGATAAGAGAAGACTTCATCTTTCTTAAATCTAAAGTTGACATATTTTATATTTCCAAGAAAATAAAACAAAAATAATAAAAATTTGTTGACTCTTATAAATCTTTTGTTAATCTTTGTAAATATCTTTCTTTTATTTTATTAAATTAAATAAGAATTTATAAGAATTGATCTTTCATGCAAATTTACAATATTTTTCCAAATTTTTTATTAGTAATACCTATATTTTTTGTAAACTTTTTTAAAATTTTTAGAAGTTGTTGAAGATATTGGGAAAATTTGTGATAGAATTGTAAAAACTTAAGAAAACCCAACAACAACTTCAAAAACTTAACAAAAAAATGAGAACTTCTTTAAAATTTCTAGAAATTATTGAAGAATTAAGAAAGATTAGTGACAGAACTGTTAAAAGTTTATATTTATTGTAAAGCTTCATTGAGTTTTCCTTGAAACTACTGAAAACTTCAAAAGCTTAATGAAGATAAGGCAAATTTTTCTGTTATGAATGTTAATATTCTATAGTTCTTGTAAATCTAAGTTAAAAAACTTCAATAACTTAATATAGATATGAGAAGATTTTGTTTTAAGACTGTTAACATTTTATGTTTCTTGTAAAACTTTTTTAAAATTTATAGAAGTTATTGAGGGATATTTGTAAGAATTGTTAAAACTTTATATTTATTGTAAAGCTTCGCTTAGTTGTCCATGAAACTTTTGAAAACTTCAAAAACTTAAGAAAGATAAGGCCATTCTTTTCTATTACGACTGTTAATATTATATAGTTCTTGTAAATCTAAATTAAAAACTCTGCAAAACTTCCATAACTTAACGAAGAAATGAGAAGATTTTGTTATGAAACTGTTAACATTTTATGATTCTTGTAAGACTTCTTTAAAATTTCTAGAAATTATTGAAGAAACGAGAATTATTTGTGTTAAAACTGTTAAAAATTTATATTTATTGTAAAGCTTCATTTAGTTTTCCTTGAAACTACTGAAAACTTCAAAAACTTAATGAAGATAAGGTAAATTTTTCTGTTATGAATGTTAATATTCTATAGTTCTTGTAAATCTAAGTTAAAAAGCTTCAATAACTTAATATAGATATGAGAAGATTTTGTTTTAAGACTGTTAACATTTTATGTTTCTTGTAAAACTTCTTTAAAATTTATAGAAGTTATTGAGGGATATTTGTAAGAATTGTTAAAACTTTATATTTATTGTAAAGCTTCGCTTAGTTGTCCATGAAACTTTTGAAAACTTTAAAAACTTAAGAAAGATAAGGCCATTTTTTTCTGTTATGACTGTTAATATTCTATAGTTCTTGAAAATCTAAGTTAAAAATTCTGCAAAACTGCAATAACTTAACGAAGAAATGAGAAGATTTTGTTGTAAAACTATTAACATTTTATGGTTCTTGTAAGACTTCTTTAAAATTTTTAGAAATTATTGAAGAAATGAGAATGATTTGTGATAAAACTGTTAAAAGTTTATATTTATTGTAAAGCTTCGCTTACTTTTCTTTGAAAATTTCAAAAACTTAACGAAGATAAGACAAATTTTTCTATTATGACCGTTTTTAATATTCTATAGTTTTTGTAAATCTAAGTTAAAAAATCTGCAAAACTTCAATTACTTGACGAAGAAATGGGAAGATTTTGTTTGAAGACTGTTAACATTTTATGGTTCTTGCAAAACTTCTTTAAAATTTTGAAGAAGTTGAAGAAATGAGAATGATTTGTGATGGAACTGTTAAAACTTTATATTTATTGTAAAGCTTCACTTAATTTTCCTTAAAACTTCTGAAAACTTCAAATTTCTTGAAAAACTTATTTAAAATTTCTAAAAGTTATTGAAAAAATGTGAAAGATTTGTGAGATAAATGTTAAAACTTTAAGTTTATTTTAAAGTTTCGCTTAGTTTTCTTTAAATCATCTGAAAAACTTCAAAAACTTAACGAAGATAAGACAAAATTGTGTGTTACAACAGTTACATTATATGTGAAGATAAGAGATTATTATTATTTTATTAAGACTGTTAAGACATTTTGTTGTTGTAAATCTTCTTTAAATTTCCAGGAAATATTGGAGACATTAGATTTGTAAATAAATTGTTAATATAACAGTTATTCTCGTTTAAATCATCTGCAAAACTGAAGATATTACGTTACAAATATTGCTACTCTAGTCTTCTTAGAAATTTTCTGTTAATCTTCTTTAAGACTTCTAGGAATTAACGAATACATTAAAAAGATTTGAAATACAATAAAACTAATGACATTTTATGACTCTTGTAACACTTCTGTTAATCTTCTTTAAACCACTAAGATATTAATGGAGGCGAAATAAATTTCGCCATATGTTCCTCTTAAATTTTCTCTCAACTTACTAGTTTCATATTTTTTCCTATCAATCCATCAAAACGTAAGAAAATGAAGGCATGGAATGAGAGAAGAAACGCACAAGTATTAGTGGCACTTTATAAGTTTAATTATTCCGTTCATTGTGTCGGAGTAATTTCATAGATAAGTGAGAACCGGTTCTTATGGCGAGAGAGAGACGTATGGCCATTGTTTCAAATAAAAACTATCCTTTATATATAGACTATAAAATTTAGACCAATACAGATAATGTGCTGTCTGCATAGTTCTCGAACCAGAGGCGTGGCACCTCAAGAATTTATTCAATTTTATTCGTTATCATCAAATTTCTCTAATTAAATGAAGAATTTACTTCTTCATCATTTTTTTTTTTTTCAAAGAGTTTTCAAGAAGTTATTGAAGACTTAAAGATAAAACCATCTAATCGAACGTCTGAAGAATCCGTTGCATCTTCCCAAGCAATTTTCTAAAAGTCACTGGCCCGGCATTTATTAAGATTTCCATTTATTTGACAATTCCTCATCATCCCACTCGACGGCATAATTAAACCCGGACGGAATAACCGAAATGAATTAAAAAGAAGATGAAAAAAATGTACGACCAACAAACAAGAGGAAGAAAAAAGCCACTTCACAATTAGTCGATATTTTAATGAGTCGGTGATTCGGCAGTTTTTCGGGAATCTAGACGGCTGGAACGAAGGAGGGTCCTTAAAAGCATCCACTCGAGCCGGTTGACTGTTTTGATGGGCGATTTCCAAATATTAAACGAGCCAACGCATTAATTTCAATACCGGTAGTTGTGTTTTCTTTCTATCGACGGCGGTGACGGTGATTTGAACGATTGGACGATAGACGAACTTTCAGGGGGAAAGCGGGTTTTCCGGGAGGAAATTAATGCTGTTCCAAACGACCTGATTTGGGACACGAACGGTTTTTGTCTTTGTCTTCCTATTCTTCGATTTCTTCAGGTACATTTGAAGTAATATATAATTGTCTGAAACTCTTCATAAAAAATAGACAATTTTTGATATTTATAACAATTAAAAATGTTTGAAAAATGCTTCAGTTCCTTCTGTTTCTTCAGGAACATTTGAAGTAAATCTTTAAAAGTAAGAAATTAAGCAATTTCCAAAACTCTTCATTATGACAAGAAATAGACAATTTTTGACATTTTGAACGAGAACAACGTTTATATTGTCTTAAATCATTCTGTTTCTTCAGGAATATTTGGAGTATTTCATCTGTAATATATGACTATATAATTGTCTGTAACTCTTCATTTGTTTAGAAAAAAAAAGAATAATTTTTTCTTCAGTTTCTTCTGTTTCCTCAGGAAGATTTGAATTAATTCCTTCAAAGTAAGAAATTACATAATTTAAAAAATTCTTGATTGTGATAAGAAATAGACAATTTTTGACATTTTGAACGAGAAGAACGTTTATTTTGACTTGAATTTATTCTGTTTCTTCAGGAATATTTGGAGTATTTCGTCTGTAATATATGACTATATAGTTGTCTGAAACTCTTCATCTGTTTAGAAATGGACAATTTTTCATATTTATAATAAGGAAAAACATTTAATTTTTCTTCTGTTTATTCTGTTTCCTCAGGAAGATTTGTCTAATTCCTTCAAAGTAAGAAATTACATATTTCCCAAAACTTATTATTGTAATAAGAAATAGACAATTTATGACATTTTGAACCACAAGATTGTTTATTTTGTCTTGAATCATTCTGTTTCTTCAGGAATATTTGAAGTACTTCATCTGTAATATATAACTATATAATTGTCTGTAACTCTTCACCTGTTTACAAATAGACAATTTTGGATATTTAAAAACATTTAATTTTTCTTCAGTTTCTTCTGTTTCCTCAGGAAGATTTGAACTAATTCCTTCAAAGTAAAAAATTACATAATTTAAAAAACTCTTGATTGTGATAAGAAATAGACAATTTTTGACATTTTGAACGAGAAGAACGTTTATTTTGATTTGAATTCATTCTGTTTCTTCAGGAATATTTGGAGTATTTCCTCTGTAATATATGACTATATAATTGTCTGAAACTCTTCATCTGTTTAGAAATAGACAATTTTTCATATTTATAATAAGGAAAAACATTTAATTTTTCTTCAGTTTCTTCTGTTTCCTCAGGAAGATTTGAAGTAATTTCTTCAAAGTAAGAAATTATATAATTTAAAAAACTCTTGATTGTGATAAGAGATAGACAATTTTTGACATTTTGAACGATAACATTTAATTTTTCTTCAGTTTCTTCTGTTTCCTCAGAAAGATTTGAATTAATTCCTTCAAAGTAAGAAATTACATAATTTAAAAAACTCTTGATTGTGATAAGAAATATTCAATTTTTGACATTTTGAAAGAGAAGAACGTTTATTTTGACTTAAAAACATTCTGTTTCTTCAGGAATATTTGGAGTATTTCGTCTGTAATATATGACTATGTAATTGTCTGAAACTCTTCATCTGTTTAGAAATAGACAATTTTTCATATTTATAATAAGGAAAAACATTTAATTTTTCTTCAGTTTCTTCTGTTTCCTCAGAAAGATTTGAACTAATTCCTTCAAACTAAAAAATTACATAATTTAAAAAACTCTTGATTGTGATAAGAAATAGACAATTTTTGATATTTTGAACGAGAAGAACGTTTATTTTGACTTAAAAACATTCTGTCTCTTCAGGAATATTTGGAGTAATTGCATCTGTAATATATGACTATATAATTGTCTGAAACTTTTCTTCTATTTATACATAGACAATTTTTGATATTTATAATAAGGAAAAACATTTAATTTTTCTTTAATTTCTTCTGTTTCTTTAGGAAGATTTGAAGTAATTTTGAAACTCTTCATTTGTTTAGAAATAGACAATTTTTGATATTTAAAACAATTTCAATTTCTTCTGTTTCTTCAAGAACATTTGAAGCATTTGCCCTATTTATTCAGGGTAATTCCTTAAAAATAAATAAGTAATCAGTGGTCAAATATTACATCAGTATCAAACAGAAACATTTTTCTTCACCTTCCATTCCATAAAAGTTTAATTAAAAAATGATATTGAAGGAGGAAACATTTTTCCAGAGTTGCCTAAAGAATTTTTGGCACAATTCCAAAGAATCAAAGCGGGAGATAACCACCACGTCCCTTCTAATCTCCATCGGCCCAACAACAGTAACGACACGCAATCCCCCCAAGTTTTATTCGTCCGCGGCCAGTAAATAACATCGGCAGTACCGCACGCCTATAAAACCGTTTTATTGACAATAGTAAAATCGAAAATGGTATTTGGAATAATTACCGGGCGCTGCATGCACTCGAACGGCCGGTTAAGAGCCGGGCGTCAGCGGGGCCGGTCGGGGAAACAGGTATGTGGAAAAGGCAAATGTGCGTAGGTTTCGACGGCAAAACGTACATGAAAAAGAAAAAACCTCATTCATGCAACGCGGTTGCCCGCGATATGGGTATGTGTAGCGAAAAATCGTCCCGGTTTCTATTCCGTTTCATAATCGGGGTGATCTATCGGTCGACGACAACGGCACGAGGTCAACGCGAGAGACAATGGCCGGTTTCCGAATTGCCCACCGTCCGATACGGCCTGACGAAACAATCACAAACGGGGGAAACGTAACCGATAATCAGAACCAAATTGCCGGGGGTGCATCCTGTGCACCACCCAAAAACCGTATAATCCGACGAGATAAATCACCCGAACTTCTGACAACTTGATTAACGCCCGTTACCCAATCAAACCAAACCAAAAAAAAAAAAAAATCCATTGTAAATAATCTTTTACTACAATAAATTAAATTCCTCACGTTAACAGTTTTTTGTTTTGTTGCTCGACAAAACGTTGAAAACGTGCGATGTAATTAAGTGATTGTTGCAACAAATGGTAATGAAAAAAAAAACCCGATCGGGATTTCGAGCCTTGTCAGTATAAATGACACGAAAATGAACACGTACAGTAGGTTTTATTATTGGTTATCTAGGAATAATTGTACGAACGGCGCATCGACGTATTAAATTCTACTTAAGAACCGTGTTGTTCATTAAAGGCGAGTAAATTTAAATATGCATTTAAACATGGTCTGCGCACGATCTATTCAAATTTCCCGCTGGGTTGCTGAAACTGAAGACTGGTGCTTGAAACGAAAGTATTTTCAGCATACATAAATAATTATAACAAAATCTAAAACTTTTATTTGTGATAATTGGCAAACAATTTTTGATGTTTGGAACAAGAAAAAACATTTGTTTTCGTGTTCACATTCTTCTGTTTCTTCAGGATTATTTGGAGTGATTGCAGGCTATAAGTTTTCTTCAATTTCTTCTGTTTCATTCAAAATAAGAAATTATGTAATTTTGAAAATTCTTCTTGTGATAAGAAACAGAAAATTTTCGATATACATTTATATGATTTTGCTTCAATTGCTTATGTTTCTTCAGCAACATTTGAGGTAATTCCTTCAATGTAAGAAATTATGCAATTTCCAAATCTCTTCATAGTAATAAGAATTAAACAATTATATCAAAATCTAAAACTCTTAATTGTTTGTGTATTATTCTGTTTCTTCAGGATCATTAGGAGTGATTCCAGGGTATTAAATAATTATGTGGCTGACTAAAACCCTTAATAATCATTAGAAATAAACAATTTGTAATATTTAAACCAAAGAGGAATGCTACTTCTTTACATTAGCTTCAGCTGTTTCTTCAGGATCTCTTGGTGAGATTCTAGTGTAATAAATAAGTATGCCACTGTCTAAAATTCTTAGATATGATTATAAATAATCAGTTTTTGATATTTTGAGCAAGAAGAAACAATTGTTTTTGACTTTAACTTCTTCTGTTTCTTCAAGATCACTTGAAGTGATACCAAGCTAGTATATAATTATGTCACTGACTAATACTGTTAATAATCATTAGAAATAAACAATTTGTAATATTTAAACCAAAGAGGAATGCTACGTCTTTTCTTCAGCATCTTCTGTTTCTTCAGAATCTCTTGGTGAGATTCTAGTGTAATAAATAAGTATGCCACTGTCTAAAATTATTAGTTGTGATTATACATAATCAGTTTTTGATATTTTGAGCAAGAAGAAACAATTGTTTTTGACTTTAACTTCTTCTGTTTCTTCAAGATCACTTGAAGTGATACTAAGCTAGTATATAATTATGTCACTGACTAATACTGTTAATAATCATTAGAAATAAACAATTTGTAATATTTAAACCAAAGAGGAATGCTACGTCTTTTCTTCAGCATCTTCTGTTTCTTCAGAATCTCTTGGTGAGATTCTAGTGTAATAAATAAGTATGCCACTGTCTAAAATTATTAGTTGTGATTATACATAATCAGTTTTTGATATTTTGAGCAAGAAGAAACAATTGTTTTTGACTTTAACTTCTTCTGTTTCTTCAAGATCACTTGAAGTGATACTAAGCTAGTATATAATTATGTCACTGACTAATACTGTTAATAATCATTAGAAATAAACAATTTGTAATATTTAAACCAAAGAGGAATGCCACGTCTTTTCTTCAGCTTCTTCTGTTTCTTCAGGATCTCTTGGTGAGATTCTAGTGTAATAAATAAGTATGCCACTGTCTAAAATTCTTAGTTATGATTATAAATAATCAGTTTTTGATATTTTGAACAAGAAGAAACAATTGTTTTTGACTTTAACTTCTTCTGTTTCTTCAAGATCACTTGGAGTGATTCTAGGCTTTTAAATAATTATGTCGCTGACTAAAACCCTTAATAATCATTAGAAAAAAACAATTAGTAATATTTAAACAAAAGAGGAATGCTACTTCTTTTCTTTAGCTTCTTCTGTTTCTTCAGGATCTCTTGGTAAGATTCTAGTGTAATAAATAAGTATGCCACTGTCTAAAATTCTCAGTTGTGATTATAAATAAACAGTTTTTGATATTTGTATCAAGAAGAAACGTTTGTTTTTATATTTAACTTCTTCTGTTTCTTCAGGATCACTTGGAGTGATTCTAGGCTATTAAATAATTATGTCACTGACTAAAACTCTTTTAATTATTACAAATAAACTATTTCTAATATTTAAACGATGATGGAATGCCACTTTTTTTCTTTAGCTTCTTCTATTTCTTCAGGATATCTTGATGTGATTCTAGTGTAAGAAATAAGTACGTCACTGTCTAAAACTTTCAGTTGTGATAATAAATAAACAGTTTTTGATATTTTTATCAAGAAGAAACGTTTGTTTTTATATTTAACCTCTTCTGTTTCTTTAGGATCACTTGGAGTGATTCCAAAATATTAAATAATCATGTCACTGACTAAAACTCCTAATAATCATTAGAAATAAACTATTTCTAATATTTAAATCAAGGTGGATTGCTACTTGTTTTTCTTTAGCTTCTTCTGTTTCTTCAGGGTCTCTCGGTGTGATTCTAGTGTAAGAAATAAGTACATCACTGTCTAAAAGTCTTAATTGTGATAAAAAAATAAACAGTTTTTGATATTTTTATCAGGAAGAACCGTTCGTTTTTATATTTAATTTCTCCTGTTTCTTCAGGATCACTTGGAGTGATTCTCAGGCTATAATAAAATTATGTCACTGACTAAAACTCTTAATAATCATTAGAAATAAACTATTTCTAATATTTAAACCATAGTGAAATGCTACTTTTTTTTCTTTAGCTTCTTCTGTTTCTTCAGGATTTCTTAATGTTATTCTAGTGTAAGAAATAAGTATGTCACTGTCTAAAACTCTTAGTTGTGTATATAAATAAACAGTTTTTTGTATTTTTATCAAGAAGAAATGTTTCTTTTTATATTTAACTACTTCTGTTTCTTCAGGAACACTTGAAGTGATTCCAGGCTATTAAATAATTGTGTCACTGACTAAAACTCTTAATAATCATTAGAAATAACCTATTTCTAATATTTAAACCATGATGGAATGCCACTTTTTTCTTCAGCTTCTTGTTTCTTCAGGATCTCTTGATGTGATTCAAGCGTAATAAATATGTCACTGTCTAAAACTCTTAGTTGTGATAATAAATAAAGAGTTTTTGATATTTTTATCAAGAAGAAACGTTTGTTTTTATATTTAACTTCTTCTGTTTCTTCAGGATAACTTGGTGTGATTCCAGACTATTAAATAATTATGTCACTGACTAAAAATCTAAATAATCATTAGAAATAAACTATTTCTAATATTGAAATTATGGTGAAATGCTACTTTCTTTTCTTTAGCTTCTTCTGTTTCTTCAGGATCTTTTGGTGTGATTCTAGTGTAAGAAATAAGTACGTCACTGTCTAAAACTCTTAGTTGTAATTATAAATAAACAGTTTTTGATATTTTTATCAAGAAGAAACGTTTGTTTTTATATTTAACTTCTTCTGTTTCTTCAGGATCACTTGGAGTGATTCCAGGCTATTAAATAATTATGTCACTGACTAAAACTATTTTAATTATTACAAATAAACTATTTCTAATATTTAAATCATGGTGGAATGCTACTTTTTTTCTTTAGCTTCTTCTGTTTCTTCTGGAGTATCTGAAGAAATTTTCTTTAGTGATAAATTAAATCATTATCTAAAACATTTTATACTAATTAGATTTAAACTAATGTAGAACAAGGAAGAAAGTAATTGTGATTAAATGAATTCACATAATAAATAAATGAACAAATAAATAAACTAATAAATTAAATGAAGAAAGGAGGTGGTGAGAGAGAGAACGTCGTGGGCAAAGGCAAACGATAAGTGAATAGTTGCAATGTGGCTTCTTAGGTGGTCATTGAAGTCCGTAATTCTACGTCTTGATGAATAAACAGAAAGCCATGCTCGGTACTCCATATTTCAGGCAGAGATACCGAACGTATTTCCCAGTGCTTTACCAACGAATTTATGCGTTCACCTCGTGCCCGGTACGCGTGTAAATAAATTGATCGATTGGCGTCGAATTAATAAATTCAAATGTGTCTTCGGAATCCAATAAATTCCTAACGTAATTTGTATAATTAATTAAGACCGGCCTCCCTAATGTGTCGGAGTCGAGTGCACTTTATCTGTGGATGGGAATTATTAATGCCCGCTCCGGAACGAGTTTCTGGAATCCGAATAATTCGATAAAACAACGAAATCCGAGATGTTGTCGAAAAACCAGTAATTTATGCGTCCGAAGTGGCCACACGTTATTAATTCAATCGGAACACCGAATTATTTACGTCCGACTAATGGACGTTTAAGTAGATAATTGTTCTGGTCGAATTTTTGAGGCGAATTTCGAAAAAACCGCCACACACACAACATTTTACGTTAATACACAGGCCTCAATCGTGAGTCATTAGCTTCTGGCGTTGATTAACGCAGTGCGGTTGCTTTTAGTGCGTCGAAATAAAAGTGTCATCGCGTTAATCCAACACCGAACTAAAATCCGTAAATTAAACAAATCGACTCCAAGTCTTTCCACAAATTAAGTCACTAAATACTTATAACTGTTTATTTGAAAACCCATTCGGACGGTGTTTATTTTAACATGCCAGCCCATCAACGACGCAGACGATAGACGACGCACTGAAAGCAAACAAACCGTTTCCACATCGTTTTCGATTTCTCGTGCACGAATTAAATTGTATTCAATCACTTTTGGTCCATTTACGACAAGTTTTTATTAATAGAAATCACCCAATTTTATAAATTGAGTCATCAGTTAATTATTATATCAATTTAAGAAGGTTTATCGTAAAAAATGGGGTTAAAGATGTCAACAATTAATTAATGTATGTCAAATAATAACTTTATAATTAGTATGTTTTATAGGATTATTAAAATTTCTAAAAAGTGTTAAATAATCTAGATTATCTTTTCTAATGTTTGAATAATATTAGTGAAGATACAATTTTGTCAAACCAAACATATAATAATAAATTATTCTGTTTTATAAAGTTTATTAAATAATCTAAATGGTTTTCCCTGATGTTTAACCAATACTAAGATATAAACCAAGTCAAACCAAGATTAGAATTGGTTTAAAAGTCGCCATTTTTTAAAGTAAAGTCAGTGGTCAGTTATTGTCCGAGGATATAATATTAAACTATTGTATTTTAAACGTCTATTAAACTTATAAATTGTGTCCAATATTGGTCAAGATATAATATTGTCAAACCAAGATTAGAATTAATTCAAAGATCACCATTTTTAAAAGTAAAATCAGTTGTCAGTTATTGTCATAGAATATAATAATAAATTGTTGTGTTTTAAATGTTTATTAGACTTATAAAATGTGTTAAATAATCCAGATTGTCTTCTCTAGTGTTTGACCAATATTGGTCAAGATACAATATTGTCAAACCAAGATTAGAATTAATTCAAAGATCACCATTTTTAAAAGTAAAATCTGTTGTCAGTTATTGTCAAAGAACATAATAATACACTGTCGTATTTTAACCGTTTATTAGACTTATTAAATGTGTTAAATAATCCAGATTATCTTTTCTAGCGATTGACCAATACTGGTCAAGATATACTGTTGTCAAACCCAAATTAGAATTGGTTTAAAGATCACCATTTTTAAAAGTAAAATCAGTTGTCAGTTATTGTCATAGAATAAAATAATAAATTGTTGTGTTTTAAACGTTTATTAACCTTATAAAATGTGTCAAATAAACTAGATTACCTTCTCTAGTGTTTGTCTAATATTGGTAAAGATATAATATTGTCAAAACAAGATTAGAATTAATTCAAAGATCACCATTTTTAAAATTAAAATCAGTGGTCAATTATTGTCCAAGGATAAAATAATAAATTATTGTATTTTAAATGTCTATTAAACTTATAAATTATGTCAAATAATGTAGATTGTCTTCTCTGGAGTTTGTCCAATGTTCGTCAAGATATAATATTGTCAAACCAAGAGTAGAATTGAGTAAAGATCACCATTTTTAAAAGTAAAATCAGTAGTCAGTTATTGTCAAAGAACATAATAATACACTGTTGTATTTTGACCGTTTATTAGACTTATAAAATGTGTTAAATAATCCAGATTGTCTTCTCTAGTGTTTGACCAAAATTGGTCAAGATATAATATTGTCAAACCAAGATTAGAATTAATTTAAAGATCATCATTTTTAAAAGTAAAATCAGTAGTTAGTTATTTTCAAAGAATATAATAATAAATTGTTGTGTTTTAAACGTTTATTAAACTTATAAAATGTGTCAAATAATCTAAATTGTCTTCTCTAGTATTTGTCCAATATTAGTCAAGATATGTTGTCAAACCAAGATTAGAATTAATTCAAAGATCACCATTTTTAAAAGTAAAATCTGTTGTCAGTTATTGTCAAAGAACATAATAATACACTGTCGTATTTTAACCGTTTATTAGACTTATTAAATGTGTTAAATAATCCAGATTGTCTTTTCTAGCGATTGACCAATACTGGTCAAGATATACTGTTGTCAAACCCAAATTAGAATTGGTTTAAAGATCACCATTTTTAAAAGTAAAATCAGTTGTCAGTTATTGTCATAGAATAAAATAATAAATTGTTGTGTTTTAAACGTTTATTAACCTTCTAAAATGTGTCAAATAAACTAGATTCTCTTCTCTAGTATTTGTCTAATATTGGTCAAGATATAATATTGTCAAACCAAGATTAGAATTAATTCAAAGATCACCATTTTTAAAAGTAAAATCAGTGGTCAGTTATTGTTCAAGGATATAATAATAAATTATTGTATTTTAAATGTCTATTAAACTTATAAATTATGTGAAATAATCTAGATTGTCTTCTCTAGTGTTTGTCCAATATTGGTCAAGATATAATATTGTCAAACCAAGAGTAGAATTGAGTAAAGATCACCATTTTTAAAAGTAAAGTCAGTAGTCAGTTATTGTCAAAGAACATAATAATACACTGTTGTATTTTGACCGTTTATTAGACTTATAAAATGTGTTAAATAATCCAGATTGTCTTCTCTAGTGTTTGACCAAAATTGGTCAAGATATAATATTGCCAAACCAAGATTAGAATTAATTTAAAGATCATCATTTTTAAAAGTAAAATCAGTAGTTAGTTATTGTCAAAGAATATAATAATAAATTGTTGTGTTTTAAACGTTTATTAAACTTATAAAATGTGTCAAAAAATCTAAATTGTCTTCTCTAGTGTTTGTCCAATATTAGTCAAGATATAATATTGTCAAACCAAGATTAGAATTAGTTCAAAGATCACCATTTTAAAAAGTAAAATCTGTAGTCAGTTATTGTCAAAGAACATAATAATACACTGTCGTATTTTAACCGTTTATTAGACTTATAAAATGTGTTAAATAATCCAGATTGTCTTTTCTAGCGATTGACCAATACTGGTCAAGATATACTGTTGTCAAACCCAAATTAGAATTGGTTTAAAGATCACCATTTTTAAAAGTAAAATCAGTTGTCAGTTATTGTCATAGAATAAAATAATAAATTGTTGTGTTTTAAACCTTTATTAACCTTCTAAAATGTGTCAAATAAACTAGATTCTCTTCTCTAGTATTTGTCTAATATTGGTCAAGATATAATATTGTCAAACCAAGATTAGAATTAATTCAAAGATCACCATTTTTAAAAGTAAAATCAGTGGTCAGTTATTGTTCAAGGATATAATAATAAATTATTATATTTTAAATGTCTATTAAACTTATAAATTATGTGAAATAATCTAGATTGTCTTCTCTAGTGTTTGTCCAATATTGGTCAAGATATAATATTGTCAAACCAAGAGTAGAATTGAGTAAAGATCACCATTTTTAAAAGTAAAATCAGTAGTCAGTTATTGTCAAAGAACATAATAATGCACTGTTGTATTTTGACCGTTTATTAGACTTATAAAATGTGTTAAATAATCCAGATTGTCTTCTCTAGTGTTTGACCAAAATTGGTCAAGATATAATATTGCCAAACCAAGATTAGAATTAATTTAAAGATCATCATTTTTAAAAGTAAAATCAGTAGTTAGTTATTGTCAAAGAATATAATAATAAATTGTTGTGTTTTAAACGTTTATTAAACTTATAAAATGTGTCAAATAATCTAAATTGTCTTCTCTAGTGTTTGTCCAATATTAGTCAAGATATAATATTGTCAAACCAAGATTAGAATTAGTTCAAAGATCACCATTTTAAAAAGTAAAATCTGTTGTCAGTTATTGTCAAAGAACATAATAATACACTGTCGTATTTTAACCGTTTATTAGACTTATAAAATGTGTTAAATAATCCAGATTGTCTTCTCTAGTGTTTGACCAAAATTGGTCAAGATATAATATTGTCAAACCAAGATTAGAATTAATTTAAAGATCATCATTTTTAAAAGTAAAATCAGTAGTTAGTTATTTTCAAAGAATATAATAATAAATTGTTGTGTTTTAAACGTTTATTAAACTTATAAAATGTGTCAAATAATCTAAATTGTCTTCTCTAGTATTTGTCCAATATTAGTCAAGATATGTTGTCAAACCAAGATTAGAATTAATTCAAAGATCACCATTTTTAAAAGTAAAATCTGTTGTCAGTTATTGTCAAAGAACATAATAATACACTGTCGTATTTTAACCGTTTATTAGACTTATAAAATGTGTTAAATAATCCAGATTGTCTTTTCTAGCGATTGACCAATACTGGTCAAGATATACTGTTGTCAAACCCAAATTAGAATTGGTTTAAAGATCACCATTTTTAAAAGTAAAATCAGTTGTCAGTTATTGTCAAAGAATATAATAATAAATAGTTTTGTTTTAAACGTTTATTAAACTTATAAAATGTGTCAAATAAACTAGATTATCTTCTCTAGTATTTGTCTAATATTGGTCAAGATATAATATTGTCAAGCCAAGATTAGAATAGAAAATAATAAAAGTTAATTCATTTTTGGTTTAATATAATTTTTGAATTTTTTTCTCAACTTTAAACTTTTGAATTTGTATGTAGACATTTAAAACGTGGTGAAATATTATGAATATGTGGACATTTAGTAAGGAAAAAATAAACAAAACATCGTTACGCCACTGGCACGTCAACAGTACTAAACCGAAAATAATACAGCGAGCTTTTGATTACACTATAGAGCGCGTTTAAGATGATATTTAATTTTTTATAGAAACGAGCCATTCAAAACTAAATTTTGTTTTTATACGAGCACCTTTATTATTTGAATACACATTCTAAAACCCAAACCCGTACATCCATGTGTGTTTGAAAAATAGTGGTCCGACAACCAACAATGCGATCATTAAATATAACGCTTTTTACTCGGGGAATTTTTTAATATTTTTATTTAAATTCACATACCGATTTGATTGATGAACCGTGGACTACGACTGAGGAGACTCGGCTTAAAAAAAATGCGCAGGTGTACCCGTCAAATTTGAATAATTTCGGGTTTTACGGACGTTTATACACCAAATCTAACGTTAATTAACTCGTAAGAAGTGGCGTTAATAGACTACCACTACAAATTGGTACGCCATATTTTTTTTAAATGGTTAATCCATCTCTAATCTGGGTTTAGATAAACTGTATCTTAAGTTTTATTTGACAAATAAGTTGAACTAATCTTAGTTTAATCATTAAAGCTAATTTTACTAAACTTTATTGTAAAGAATAATAATAAAGCCTATCGTCATTTTTAGATATAAATGAAATATGTTTAACTAAGCTATAAGTGTAATTAAAGCTAATTTAATTGAACTTCATTATAAAAAATAGTATAACTAATATAATTTAATAAAACTAGTTTTATTTAGGTTACATAATTAAATTAAGAAGGATTTTTATAAAATTTTATCAACATTAAAAGATTGAATACACATTTTTAAAACTAAGTATTAGTAAATAAATAATTAATGAGATAGATAATTTAAAAAATGGTTTGGTCAACAAAATTGCCTTTGTAACCGTCCCTCATTTGCACCACCGGACTGGATCAGTTTCATTTGAAATAATCCCATTTGGGTAAGATAAATTTAAACGGCAGTTATCCCGCCGGTGGTCCGCAATATCGGTCCGCAATATCGGCAATTGTTCGCATTCGTGGAAGACGCCCGAACAATCAATCTCGTCCCGACGCCCGCCACGATACATCACCATCTTAATTAACCCCGAAACGGTCGCGTTCCTCGCGCCCCCAACACACAGCATCGCCTCGGAAACTGGGGCGCGCTTTCGGCCTTAATTAAGGCCGTGCATCGCGATCGGAATCCGTCCGGTTTCGTTACACTTTTCTCGGTAGCTATGAATAAATTTAGCATTAGTTTTATCGGGTTTGGCACTCATTTAAGACGGCCGTACGTACGTTTCGTTGGCCGTAGATTGCGCCAAGATCGGTTTTGTTTATTGCACCGTGGACGCTGTTAATCCCGCGAGCCGAACCGAGATTAGAGGCAGTTTACCGGATTGGGAAAATATTCAAACCGAGTTGACTGAGCTGCCGTTTTAAATAGTGAATAGTGAAACGTATCGCTCACCAATCGTCCGATTCGATCTCTTTACACGGCTAATGTACGTTTGAATTACTCCAATGTTTCACCAACGATCTAGATCGAATATTAAACGGCTTTATTTTTATGTGACAATCCTAGGAATTAATACGAAATTTAAATCGTACAATTTTTTAAATAAAGCTTAGTTAATTTAGCTTTAATTACATTTATAGCTTAGCTTAACAAATTATAGTTAGATTTGAAAATAAAATTTTAAAACATTTTTGTAGTTCCAAGTGAAATTAAAAATTATTAATAAGAAGATTAAAATTATCTATTTTTTATAATGCAGTTAAATCAAACAAATTAGCTCAGATTAAATTTATAGCTTAGTTAAACTATTAAATTATATTTTATAACTTATAATAACATATTTTATACGAAATTTAAAATAAATTATATATTATTTGTTTTATTCATTATATTAGTTTTATTCATTATATTAGTCTTATTTGAAGCTATAGCTTAGTTAAACCAATTTTAGCTACATAAAAAAGTAAAATTAGGGTCTCTTTCTTATACTTTTCTGTTAACATTAAAATTATCAGTATGAAACTTAAAATAAATTATTTTTTTTGTCAACACCAGCTTTAATTAAATTTATAGCATTTAAATAATTAATACAAAATTTAAAATAAAAATAAATAATTTAAAAAAAAAAAGTTTAGTTAAACTTACCTTTATTAAATTTAAAGCTTTGATAAATCTTATTTATATTTTTTTTTTAATATTAAAATAATCAATAAGAAATTTAAAATTAATTATTTTTTAAGATAAAGTTTAGTCAAATTAGCATTAATTAATTTATAGCTTAGTTAAACTAGTTTTAGTTACACTCAAAAATGATATTAAAAAGCATTTTTTATACTTTTCAGACAATATTAAAATAATCAATATAAAATTTAAAATAAATTATTTTTTAAAATGAAGTTTAGTTAACCTAGTTTTAATTAAATTTATAGTTTAGTTAAATTAATTTTAGTTAGATTTAAAAATAAAATTAAGAAGTATTTTTTATATTTTTTGTGTTAACATTAAAATAATTAATATGAAATTTTAATAAACTATTTTTTTTTTAAATGATGTTTAGTCAAACTAATTTTAATTAAATTTATAGCTTAGTTAAACCAGTTATAGTTTGATTTAAAAATGAAATAAAGAAATTAATACAAATTTTAAAATAAATTATTTTTTAAAAAGAAGTTTCGTCAAACTTGTCTTAATTAAAAATTAAGCTTTTTAAAATTAGTTTTAGCCAGATTTAAAAATGAAATTACGAAGCATTTTTAATATTTTTCATTTAATATTAAAATAATCAATTAAAAATTTAAAATTAATTATTTTTTAAGATGACATTTAGCCAAACTAGCTTTAATTAAATTTATAGTTTAGTTAAACTAATTTTAGTCAAATTTAAAAATAAAATTAAGAAGCACTTTTTATATTTTTGTATCAAAATTAAAATAATTATTATGAAATTTAAAATAAAAGATTTTTTTAAAATGAAATTTAGTCTAACTAGTTTTGATTTAATTTATTTAAAAATTAAATAATGAAACATTTTTTAAACCTTTCGTCAACATTAAAATAATTAAAACAAAATTTAAAATGTATTATTTTTTAAAGTCAAACTAGCTCTAATTAAATTTAAAGCTTTGATAAATTAGTTTTAGTCAGATTTAAAAATGAAAGTTTTTATATATTTTTTAACTAGTTATAATAAAATTTTAAGAATGATATAAAGAAGCATTTTTGTATTTTTTTGTCAACATTAAAATAATTAATACAAAATTTGAAATAAATTATTTTTTAATCAGAGGTTGAGTCAATTTAATGCTTTCTTAAATTAGTTTTAGCCCGATTTAAAAAAATGAAATTGAGAAACATTTTTAATATTGTTCAGTTAATATTAAAATAATTAATAAAAAATTTAAAATTAATTATTTTTTTGGATGCTAAACTAGCTTTAATTAAATTTATTGTCTACTTAAACAAATTTTAGCTAAATTTAAAAATAAAGTTAAGAAGCATTTTTATAATTTTGTGTTAACATTACAATAATTAATAAGAAATTTAAAATAAATATTTTTTTTTAAATGAAGTTTAGTCCTAATAGCCTTAATTAAATTTATTAGTTAAACTAGTTATAGTAAAATTTTAAAAATGAAATGAAGCATTTTTTAAATTTTTCGTCAACATTAAAATAATTAATACAAAATTTAAAATAAATTGTTTTTTAAAAAGAAGTTTAGTCAAATTAGCCCTACTTAAATTTAAAGCTTTGTTAAATTAGATTTATTCAGATTTAAAAATGAAATTAAGAAGCATTTTTTTATATTTTTTAATTGTTATTAAAATAATCAAAAATAAATTTAAAATAAATTATTTTTTAAGATGGAGTTTAGTTAAACTAATTTTAGCTAGATTTAAAAATAAAATTAAGAAGCATTTTTATATTTTTGTGTCAAAATTAAAATAATTAATATGAAATTTAAAATATTTTTTTTAATGAAGATTAGTCAAACTAGCTTTCATTAAATTTATAGCTTACTTAAACTAGTTAACATATAATAAGCTTTTAAAAATGTAATAAAGAATTTTTTATACTTTTCGTCAAATAAATTAATACAATCAATTAGCTAGATTTTAAAATATGAAGTTAAACTAGTTTTAGTTATATTTAATTAATTTTATGGTTTAGTTTTAGTTATTTTTATAATTAAAAACCAAAAATTAAAAAACATTCTACAATATATTTTAAAATGTTCCTTTACTTGGTTTACATTTTATTAAAATAAATAGTTTATTTGAACCTTAAATTTAATTATAATTAGTATAACTAAACTTATAATTTGAAGTTAATTCATTTAATGTTTAAAAATGAAAGTTCAAAAACTCTTTAAAAAGTTTATAAACTTCCTGTTAATTTAAATTTAAATTGAACTTAAATTAAGGCAATTAATTTTTTTGTTTAGCTAAATTGACAGAAAACTTAAAATATTCTTTTTAATTTTTTTTTCTAAATTTAAATAAATCTAGTTTGACTAAACTTATAAGTATCCTTTTTAAATTTAGCCAAATCTGATTTGACTAAGCTTTAAATTTAATAATTATTAAAAAATTTTTAATGAATTTTGGGTTAATTCTTTTAATATAGTCCGAAAAAACACAATTACACATTATCGATGAGAAACGGGACACTTTCAGGATAATTAAGATGGAGGCGTCGGGACGAGATTGATTGTCCGGACGTCTTCCACGAATACCAACAATTACCGATATTGCGGACCGATATCTGGGACCACCAGCGGGACAACTACTGTTTCAATTTATATTACTCAAGTGGGACTTTTGCAAACAAAACAAACGTAAATGAAAGTTCAAAGTGATGCAACCGAAGAACAGTTACAAGAACAATTTTGTTAACCGAATAATTTTTTTAATTAACCACCAGCATTAGCTTATTTAATTACTTAATTACCTGGCAGTTGGTACTTTCCAATCCATATTTGTAATTTCTAACGCTTCCGAAGATTAATTACCTCAGACAACTGGAAAAAAAATCAGTATATTAATAATAATAGATGTTTGATGTGATACTGAAGCGTTTACAATGTAGCAGAGATGTAAGCTACTTTTAATTACGGCGTAATTAATTTCGATTTTGGCGGATTTGTACGGGGTGCATCGAAAAACTGATCGCATCAAATTAATCAACTCGAATATCAATGGATTCGTTAGCCTTTCGAATAACTCAACCAGTTTTCGTGTGGTTACAGAAATAACAGAAAAAAAATAATAAATAAACGACCATCAATCTACATATATTCCACGGGATGATAAATCTCCCTCGGTTATTTGCTTTCTTATTGTACCGAATGGGATTTTTCGAATAATCCGAGCCACAATAGACTCGAAGGTAAATAAGTTGGATTTGGACTTATCTTGAATATTATACTCGACGGGGTAGCCTATTGTTTAAAATAATTATTATTGTACGATCAGACTGTGATCGAGCACAATGGCGAACCGGTTGGCGGACGGCACAGTCTGATGGACGCGTCGTAAAAAATGAGTTTAGTCATTCTTCTTGAATTTGAAAAATCATCAGCTTTATCTCATATAAAACCTCTGAGATTGTCGGACAGTGGCGTATCATAATTTAATTTCGAGTCGAAGATTATAAAATTCTTTTGGTGTGAACTTTTGTTAAGTTAGATTAAGTTGAATTATGTTTTTCGAATTTATATATTTAGAGAGAGTATTTTTGGTAAATCTATAATTGAAACAAACAACAACCATTTAGTAAATAATAAAAACATTCATTTTATAATCATATCAACTCTTTCAACTGTTTTGTATGAAATAAGGGTAGTTTAAAATTTTCTAGACAAAAAATTGATAAGAAATTTTATTTTAAATGAAATTTTTTTATTTAATTTGTTTAAAATTAATAAAGCTAAACAGATTTTTAAACAGTTATGCATAAAATCTGTATAAGAAAGAATCTTTAGAAGTATTTTAAACGGAATAAAGTGAGTTAAACTTCCTATACAATTCTGCGTACAATTGGGACGGTTCTGAAACTTCTTAAACAATTCTGCAAAAAAACTAGAATAGTTATTAAACTTTCAGTCCTATGTGTAATTAGGACAGTTCTGAAACTCATTAAACAATTTTAAACAGTTTTAAACAGAATTAAGAGAGTTGTGGAACTTCCTATATAGTTCTGTGTATAATTAGAACAATTCTGAAACTGCATAAAATTAGAACATTTTGAAAATCACTAAAGAGAGTTCTAAATATTCCTAAACAGTCCTATGTGTAATTAGGACAGAGCTGAAACTCCTTAAACAATTTTCTAACAGTTATAAACAAAATAAAGAGAGTTCTGGAACTTCCAACACAATTATGTACACAATAAGGACAGTTCTGAAACTTCTTAAACAATTCTGCATAAAACTAGAACAGTTATTAAACTTCTTACACATTTTGAAACTCTCTAAAGAAAGTTCTAAAAAGTTCTAGACAGTCCTATGTGTAATTAGGACAGAGCTGAAACTCCTTAAACAATTTTCTAACAATTTTAAACAGAATAAAGAGAGTTCTGAACTTCCTATACAATCCTGTGCACAATTAAGACTGTTCTGAAACTTCTTCAGGAATTCTGCTTAAAATTAGAACAGTTTTTAAACTGCTTACACGTTTTGAAAATCACTAAAAGGAGTTCTAAACTTTCCTAGACAGTCCTATGTGTAATTAGGACAGAGCTGAAACTCCTTAAACAATTTTCTAACAGTTTTAAACAGAATAAAAAGAGATCTGAAACTTCTTATACAATTCTGTGCACAATTAGGACAGTTCTGAAACTTCTTAAACAATTCTGCATAAAACTGGAACAGTTATTAAACTTCTTACACATTTTGAAACTCACTAAAGAAAGTTCTAAAAAGTCCTAGACAGTCCTATGTGTAATTAAGACAGACCTGAAACTCCTTAAACAACTTTCTAACAGTTTTAAACAGAATAAAGAGAGTTCTGGAACTTCCATACAATTCTGTATATAATAAGGACAGTTCTGAAACTTCTTAAACAATTCTGCATAAAACTAGAACAGTTATTAAACTTCTTACACATTTTGAAACTCTCTAAAGAAAGTTATAAAAAGTCCTAGACAGCCCTATGTGTAAATAGGACAGAGCTGAAACTCCTTAAATAATTTTCTAACAGTTTTAAACAGAATAAAGAGAGTTCTGAACTTTCTATACAATCCTGTGCACAATTAGGACTGTTCTGAAACTTCTTCAGGAATTCTGCTTAAAATTAGAACAGTTTTTAAACTGCTTACACGTTTTGAAAATCACTAAAAGGATTTCTAAAAATTCCTAAACAGTCCTATGTGTAATTAGGACAGAGCTGAAACTCCTTAAACAATTTTCTAACAGTTTTAAACAGGATAAAAAGAGATCTAAAACTTCTTATACAATTCTGTGCACAATTAGGACAGTTCTGAAACTTCTTAAACAATTCTGCATAAAACTGGAACAGTTATTAAACTTCTTACACAGTTTGAAACTCACTAAAGAAAGTTCTAAAAAGTCCTAGACAGTCCTATGTGTAATTAAGACAGACCTGAAACTCCTTAAACAACTTTCTAACAGTTTTAAACAGAATAAAGAGAGTTCTGAACTTCCTATACAATCCTGTGCACAATTAGGACTGTTCTGAAACTTCTTCAGGAATTCTGCTTAAAATTAGAACAGTTTTTAAACTGCTTACACATTTTGAAACTCTCTAAAGAAAGTTATAAAAAGTCCTAGACAGCCCTATGTGTAAATAGGACAGAGCTGAAACTCCTTAAATAATTTTCTAACAGTTTTAAACAGAATAAAGAGAGTTCTGAACTTTCTATACAATCCTGTGCACAATTAGGACTGTTCTGAAACTTCTTCAGGAATTCTGCTTAAAATTAGAACAGATTTTAAACTGCTTACACATTTTGAAAATCACTAAAAGGAGTTCTAAAAATTCCTAAACAGTCCTATGTGTAATTAGGACATAGCTGAAACTCCTTAAACAATTTTCTAACAGTTTTAAACAGAATAAAAAGAGATCTGAAAGTTCTTATACAATTCTGTGCACAATTAGGACAGTTCTGAAACTTCTTAAACAATTCTGCATAAAACTGGAACAGTTATTAAACTTCTTACACATTTTGAAACTCACTAAAGAAAGTTCTAAAAAGTCCTAGACAGTCCTATGTGTAATTAAGACAGACCTGAAACTCCTTAAACAATTTTCTAACAATTTTAAACAGAATAAAGAGAGTTCTGAACTTTCTATACAATCCTGTGCACAATTAGGACTGTTCTGAAACTTCTTCAGGAATTCTGCTTAATATTAGAACAGTTTTTAAACTGCTTACACGTTTTGAAAATCACTAAAAGGAGTTCTAAAAATTCCTAAACAGTCCTATGTGTAATTAGGACAGAGCTGAAACTCCTTAAACAATTTTCTAACAGTTTTAAACAGAATAAAAAGAGATCTGAAACTTCTTATACAATTCTGTGCACAATTAGGACAGTTCTGAAACTTCTTAAACAATTTTGCATAAAACTGGAACAGTTATTAAACTTCTTACACATTTTGAAACTCACTAAAGAAAGTTCTAAAAAGTCCTAGACAGTCCTATGTGTAATTAAGACAGACCTGAAACTCCTTAAACAATTTTCTAACAATTTTAAACAGAATAAAGAGAGTTCTGAACTTTCTATACAATCCTGTGCACAATTAGGACTGTTCTGAAACTTCTTCAGGAATTCTGCTTAATATTAGAACAGTTTTTAAACTGCTTACACGTTTTGAAAATCACTAAAAGGAGTTCTAAAAATTCCTAAACAGTCCTATGTGTAATTAGGACAGAGCTGAAACTCCTTAAACAATTTTCTAACAGTTTTAAACAGAATAAAAAGAGATCTGAAACTTCTTATACAATTCTGTGCACAATTAGGACAGTTCTGAAACTTCTTAAACAATTTTGCATAAAACTGGAACAGTTATTAAACTTCTTACACATTTTGAAACTCACTAAAGAAAGTTCTAAAAAGTCCTAGACAGTCCTATGTGTAATTAAGACAGACCTGAAACTCCTTAAACAACTTTCTAACAGTTTTAAACAGAATAAAGAGAGTTCTGAACTTCCTATACAATCCTGTGCACAATTAGAACTGTTCTGAAACTTCTTCAGGAATTCTGCTTAAAATTAGAACAGTTTTTAAACTGCTTACACATTTTGAAACTCTCTAAAGAAAGTTATAAAAAGTCCTAGACAGCCCTATGTGTAAATAGGACAGAGCTGAAACTCCTTAAATAATTTTCTAACAGTTTTAAACAGAATAAAGAGAGTTCTGAACTTTCTATACAATCCTGTGCACAATTAGGACTGTTCTGAAACTTCTTCAGGAATTCTGCTTAAAATTAGAACAGATTTTAAACTGCTTACACATTTTGAAAATCACTAAAAGGAGTTCTAAAAATTCCTAAACAGTCCTATGTGTAATTAGGACAGAGCTGAAACTCCTTAAACAATTTTCTAACAGTTTTAAACAGAATAAAAAGAGATCTGAAACTTCTTATACAATTCTGTGCACAATTAGGACAGTTCTGAAACTTCTTAAACAATTTTGCATAAAACTGGAACAGTTATTAAACTTCTTACATATTTTGAAACTCACTAAAGAAAGTTCTAAAAAGTCCTAGACAGTCCTATGTGTAATTAAGACAGATCTGAAACTCCTTAAACAATTTTCTAACAGTTTTAAACAGAATAAAGAGAGTTCTGGAACTTCCTATACAATTCTGAGTACAATAAGAACAGTTATGAAACTTTTTAAACAATTCTGCATAAAACTAGAAGAGTTATTAAACTTCTTACATATTTTGAAACTCACTAAAGAGAGTTTTAAAAATTCCTAGACAGTCCTATATGTAATTAGGACAGATCTGAAACTCCTTAAATAATTTTCTAACACTTTTAAACAGAATAAAGAGAGTTCTGAAACTTCGTATACAATTTTGTGCACAGTTAGGACTGTTCTGAAACTCCTAAACAATTCTGCATAAAACTAGAACAGTTATTAAACTTTTTACTCCTTAAACAATTTTCTAACAGTTTAAAACAGAATAAAGAGAGTTCTGGAACTTCCTATACAATTCTGTGCATAATTGGGTCTGTTCTGAAACTTCTAAACAATTCTGCATAAAACTAGAACAGTTATTAAACTTGTTACACATTTTTAAATGCACTAAAGAGAGTTTTCCTAAACAGTATTATGTGTAATTTGAACAGAGTTGTAATTCCTTAAACAAAGACAGTTTTGGAACTTCCTATAAAGTATACAGTTATGAAACTTCTTAAACATTTCTAAATGCATTAAAGAAATTTCTTAAACTTCCTAAATAGTCCTAAGTGTAATTAGAACAGTGCAGAAACTTCTTAAACAATTCTGTATAAAGTTAATACAGTTTCACAACTTCTAATATTATTCTGTATATAATTAAAACAGTAGTAAACTATTGAGACAATTCAGCATCCAATTTTAAATGGTTAAACAGATATTCCAGGCTCTAAAACGTTACAAAAACAAGAAAGAACACGATAATGTCGAACATTAACACGAATCAATCGAGATGCAAATGCCCGAAACGCATTCACACAAAAGACAAAGAAAATGACACGCCTTCAATACGAGTCTGGAAACTCGCCTTTTCGACGTTTCAAAGCCAAAAGAAGAAAAGAAAAAAAAAAGAGAGATAACCCGTACAAAACAAAAGCATTAAAGACATTAAAAAAAAAACTAATAAGAAAAAAAAACACATACACATTATCGAACGTCTGAATCGGTCCGGCGCGCGTTTTCATCCAGTTCCCATAGTTCGGATATATTAATACCCAGGGACTCGATTATAATGAGTTTTTATACACAACATTCAGCTGCATTAATACAAATCATACCGAACTGTTTCTATATAAATAAAATACCATTCTCGACCCACACATATCCGAGTTCTGGTCCAGACTATCGCCCGCTCGACTCGACGCACTGTGAAGCGATGCATTTCGTTTTAATGAACAGCCAACGTCCTTCATTTGCACATAATATGTGTTTATGATGTTGTACCTATATTATAGAATTCTTAAATAACGTATTAGTTTTATACAAAGTACAATTAAGATGTTTTTGGTGAAACCACTTAAATATTTCTGTATAAAATGTAAACTTAAAGTAGTTGGAGACTTCTTAAACCATTCAATATAACGTTTAACTAGTTAAGAAACTCCTTAAACAATTCTATACACAATTAAAACAGTTATGAAACTTCTTAAACAATTCTGTGTAAAATTAAGACACTAGAGAAACTTATTCAACCATTGTTTAAACAATAAGAAAGATTGTGTGACTTTTTGAATCATTCTGTATAACATTAAAACAGTTGACAGATTTCTTAAAAAATTACATTTAAAATTATGGAAGTTGGGAACTTCTTAAACTATTCAATATAACGTTTAAATAGTTGAGAAACTCCTTAAACAATTTTATGTAAAATTAAGACAGTTGTGAAACTTCTCAAACCATTCTGTGTAAAATTAAGACATTAGAGATACTTCTTCAATCATTCTATAAACAATAAGGACGATTGTGAGAATTTTTTAAACCATTCTGCATAAAATTAAAAAAACAGTTGACAGAGTTCTTAAACAATTACATTTAAAATTAAGGAAGTTGAGAACATCTTAAACTATTCAATATAACGTTTAAATAGTTGAGAAATTCCTTAAACAATTTTATGCAAAATTAAGACAGTTGTGAAACTTCTCAAACCATTCTGTGTAAAATTAAGTCATTAGAGAAACTTCTTCAATCATTCTTTAAACAACAAGGACGATTGTGAGAATTTTTTAAACCATTCTATATAAAATTAAAACAGTTGACAGAGTTCTTAAACAATTACATTTAAAATTAAGGAAGTTGGGAACTTCTTAAACTCTTCAATATAATGTTTAAATAGTTGGGAAACTCCTTAAACAATTGTATATAAAATTAAGATAGTTGTGAAACTTCTCAAACCATTCTGTGTAAAATTAAGACATTAGAGAAACTTCTTATATCATTCTTTAAACAATAATGACGATTGTGAGAATTTTTTGAACCATTCTGTATAAAATTAAAACAGTTGACAGACTTCTTAAACAATTACATTTAAAATTAACTTCTTAAATTAAATATTTGGAACTTCTTAAATTATTCAATGTAACGTTTATATACTTGAAAAACTCCTTAAACAATTCTATGTAAAATTAAGACAGTTGTGAAACTTCTCAAACCATTCTGTGAAAAATTAAGACATTAGAGAAACTTCTTAAATCATTCTTTAAACAATAAGGACGATTGTGAGAATTTTTTAAACCACTCTGTATAAAATTAAAATAGTTGACAGATTTCTTAAACAATTACATTTAAAATTAAGGAAGTTTGGAACTTCTTAAACTATTCAATGTAACGTTTATATACTTGAAAAACTCCTTAAACAGTTCTATGTAAAATTAAGACAATTGTGAAACTTCACAAACCATTCTGTGTAAAATTAAGACATTAGAGAAACTTCTTAAATCATTCTTTAAACAATAAGGACGATTTTGAGAATTTTTTAAATCACTCTGTATAAAATTAAAACAGTTGACAGACTTCTTAAACAATTACATTTAAAA
This sequence comes from Aethina tumida, assembly GCF_024364675.1. NCBI lineage: Eukaryota > Metazoa > Arthropoda > Insecta > Coleoptera > Nitidulidae > Aethina > Aethina tumida. Next base: position 13,616,838 of record NC_065440.1, on the reverse strand, counting down.
TTAAGGAAGTTTGGAACTTCTTAAACTATTCAATGTAACGTTTATATACTTGAAAAACTCCTTAAACAGTTCTATGTAAAATTAAGACAATTGTGAAACTTCACAAACCATTCTGTGTAAAATTAAGACACTAGAGAAACTTCTTTAATCATTCTTTAAACAATAAGGACGATTTTGAGAATTTTTTAAACCACTCTGTATAAAATTAAAATAGTTGACAGATTTCTTAAACAATTACATTTAAAATTAAGGAAGTTGGAAACTTCTTAAACTATTCAATATAACGTTTAAATAGTTGAGAAACTCCTTAAACAATTCTATGTAAAATTAAGACAATTGTGAAACTTCTCAAACCATGCTGTGTAAAATTAAGACATTAGAGAAACTTCTTCAATCATTCTTTAAACAATAAGGACGATTGTGAGACTTTCTGAACCATTCTGTATAACATTAAAACAGTTGGGAGACTTCTTAAACAATTACATTTAAAATTAAGGAAGTTGGGAACTTCTTAAACTATTCAATTTAATGTTTAAATAGTAGAGAAACTCCTTAAACAATTCTATGTAAAATTAAGATAATTGTGAAACTTCACAAACCATTCTGTGTAAAATTAAGACACCAGAGAAACTTCATAAATCATTGTTTAAACAATAAGGACGATTTTGAGAATTTTTTAAATCATTCTGTATAAAATTAAAACAGTTGGCAGACTTCTTAAACAATTACATTTAAAATTAAGGAAGTTGGGAACTTCTTAAACTATTCAATATAACGTTTAAATAGTTGAGAAACTCCTTAAACAATTCTATGTAAAATTAAGACAATTGTGAAACTTCTCAAACCATGCTGTGTAAAATTAAGACATTAGAGAAACTTCTTCAATCATTCTTTAAACAATAAGGACGATTGTGAGATTTTCTGAACCATTCTGTATAACATTAAAACAGTTGACAGACCTCTTAAACAATTACATTTAAAATTAAGGAAGTTGGGAACTTCTTAAACTATTCAATTTAATGTTTAAATAGTAGAGAAACTCCTTAAACAATTCTATGTAAAATTAAGATAATTGTGAAACTTCACAAACCATTCTGTGTAAAATTAAGACACCAGAGAAACTTCATAAATCATTCTTTAAACAATAAGGACGATTTTGAGAATTTTTTAAATCATTCTGTATAAAATTAAAACAGTTGGCAGACTTCTTAAACAATTACATTTAAAATTAAGGAAGTTGGGAACTTCTTAAACTATTCAATGTAACGTTTATATACTTGAAAAACTCCTTAAACAATTCTATGTAAAATTAAGACAATTGTGAAACTTCTCAAACCATGCTGTGTAAAATTAAGACATTAGAGAAACTTCTTCAATCATTCTTTAAACAATAAGGACGATTGTGAGACTTTCTGAACCATTCTGTATAACATTAAAACAGTTGAGAGACTTCTTAAACAATTACATTTAAAATTAAGGAAGTTGGGAACTTCTTAAACTATTCAATTTAATGTTTAAATAGTAGAGAAACTCCTTAAACAATTCTATGTAAAATTAAGATAATTGTGAAACTTCACAAACCATTCTGTGTAAAATTAAGACACCAGAGAAACTTCATAAATCATTCTTTAAACAATAAGGACGATTTTGAGAATTTTTTAAATCATTCTGTATAAAATTAAAACAGTTGGCAGACTTCTTAAACAATTACATTTAAAATTAAGGAAGTTGGGAACTTCTTAAACTATTCAATATAACGTTTAAATAGTTGAGAAACTCCTTAAACAATTCTATGTAAAATTAAGACAATTGTGAAACTTCTCAAACCATGCTGTGTAAAATTAAGACATTAGAGAAACTTCTTCAATCATTCTTTAAACAATAAGGACGATTGTGAGACTTTCTGAACCATTCTGTATAACATTAAAACAGTTGAGAGACTTCTTAAACAATTACATTTAAAATTAAGGAAGTTGGGAACTTCTTAAACTATTCAATTTAATGTTTAAATAGTAGAGAAACTCCTTAAACAATTCTATGTAAAATTAAGATAATTGTGAAACTTCACAAACCATTCTGTGTAAAATTAAGACACCAGAGAAACTTCATAAATCATTCTTTAAACAATAAGGACGATTTTGAGAATTTTTTAAATCATTCTGTATAAAATTAAAACAGTTGGCAGACTTCTTAAACAATTACATTTAAAATTAAGGAAGTTGGGAACTTCTTAAACTATTCAATGTAACGTTTATATACTTGAAAAACTCCTTAAACAATTCTATGTAAAATTAAGACAATTGTGAAACTTCTCAAACCATGCTGTGTAAAATTAAGACATTAGAGAAACTTCTTCAATCATTCTTTAAACAATAAGGACGATTGTGAGACTTTCTGAACCATTCTGTATAACATTAAAACAGTTGAGAGACTTCTTAAACAATTACATTTAAAATTAAGGAAGTTGGGAACTTCTTAAACTATTCAATTTAATGTTTAAATAGTAGAGAAACTCCTTAAACAATTCTATGTAAAATTAAGATAATTGTGAAACTTCACAAACCATTCTGTGTAAAATTAAGACACCAGAGAAACTTCATAAATCATTCTTTAAACAATAAGGACGATTTTGAGAATTTTTTAAATCATTCTGTATAAAATTAAAACAGTTGGCAGACTTCTTAAACAATTACATTTAAAATTAAGGAAGTTGGGAACTTCTTAAACTATTCAATATAACGTTTAAATAGTTGAGAAACTCCTTAAACAATTCTATGTAAAATTAAGACAATTGTGAAACTTCTCAAACCATGCTGTGTAAAATTAAGACATTAGAGAAACTTCTTCAATCATTCTTTAAACAATAAGGACGATTGTGAGACTTTCTGAACCATTCTGTATAACATTAAAACAGTTGAGAGACTTCTTAAACAATTACATTTAAAATTAAGGAAGTTGGGAACTTCTTAAACTATTCAATTTAATGTTTAAATAGTAGAGAAACTCCTTAAACAATTCTATGTAAAATTAAGATAATTGTGAAACTTCACAAACCATTCTGTGTAAAATTAAGACACCAGAGAAACTTCATAAATCATTGTTTAAACAATAAGGACGATTTTGAGAATTTTTTAAATCATTCTGTATAACATTAAAACAGTTGAGAGACTTCTTAAACAATTACATTTAAAATTAAAGAAGTTGGGAACTTCTTAAAGTATTCAATAAAACGTTTATATAGTTGAGAAACTCCTTAAACAATTCTATGTAACATTAAGACAGTGGTGAAGCTTTCTAAAACATTTTAATAGAGGTAACAACTTCTTAAGTAGTTTTATTTAAAAAAAAAGACATGACAGTATAAGACTTCCTGAATAGTTCAGTATACAATTAACAGATATAATATTTTTTCAACCACTTTTTATACTTTTTTATATTTTTTTTGTTTTAACATATTATTATTCAAAACCGCAAATGTCCAAATATAATGAACCCGTTTGGGGACCAGACTATTTTAATCACGAATAAAATAACGTTGTCCATCTGTGCGTCCACGAACGATTCTCGTTCGAGCCATACATCATCGCTGACAAAAGCAGGCTACTAATTATAAGTCTGCCCAATATTACTTTAATAATTCTCTACACTATTTGAGGATGTTTTTTTGAATTATGTTACCCCAAAAATCCGAACCTGTTGCATCGCATCCGAAAACAATGCCCCGAACGCAGGTAATTAATAATTTTTAAAAACAAAAATAAAACCACTCGACTTCGAGGCGGAGACTTATTACGTGGATTCGAGAAATTTATAGGCGCGTATGCGTTTCGTTGTTCGGTTTTTTATTATTTCAATGTCCGTTCCCGATCCTATATGGGGGCCTTTGTTTTAATTGTGCGGCCGCGGATTAATCCGGAGTGGGACGACTTCGGTGCCACGAATAAATTAACCCAGGTGGTACCGCCGTGTGTGTTTCCTAAAACACGTATTCATCCACAATAAATCAATACGTCATTCTTTATGAAATTAGGACACTTTAAGCATTTTTTATAAAATTTATAAAACTTCTTAAACCATCCTTAATAAAATTAAAACAATTGTAAGACTTTTAATACACTGTAGAAACTTCTCCAACATTTTTTTATAAATTTAAGGCGATTGTGAGACTTTTTAAACCATTTTGTGTAAAATTAAAACAGTTGAGAAACTTCTAAAACAATTCTATATAAAATTTAGAAACTGGAGATATTATTTACACCATTCCTTATAAAATTAAGATAATTCTGAGACTTCTTAAACTATTCTGTATGAAATTGATACACTGTACAAACTGTTCAAACCATTTTTTATACATTTAAGACGATTATGAAACTTTTTAAAACACTCTCCGTAAAATTAAAACAGTTGAGGAACTTCTAAAACAAATCAATGTAAAATTTGGAAACTGGAGAAACTTTTTACACTATTTCTTATAAAATTAAGATAATTCTGAGACTTCTTAAGCCATTCTGTATGCAATTAATACACTGTGGAAACTTCTCCAACCATTTTTTATAAATTTAAGATGATTGTGAGACTTTTTAAACCATTTTGTGTAAAATTAAAACAGTGGAGAAACTTCTAAAACAATTCTATATAAAATTTAGAAACTGGAGATATTATTTACACCATTCCTTATAAAATGAAGATAATTCTGAGACTTCTTAAACTATTCTGTATGAAATTGATACACTGAACAAACTGTTTAAACCATTTTTTATACATTTAAGACGATTATGAACTTTTTAAAACATTCTCCGTAAAATTAAAACAGTTGACGAACTTCTAAAACAAATCAATATAAAATTTGGAAACTGGAGAAACTTTTTACACTATTTCTTATAAAATTAAGATAATTCTGAGACTTCTTAACCCATTCTGTATGCAATTAATACACTGTGGAAACTTCTCCAACCATTTTTTATAAATTTAAGATGATTGTGAGACTTTTTAAACCATTTTGTGTAAAATTAAAACAGTTGAGAAACTTCTAAAACAATTCTATATAAAATTTAGAAACTGGAGATACTATTTACACCATTCCTTATAAAATAAGATAATTCTGAGACTTCTTAAACTATTCTGTATGAAATTGATACACTGTACAAACTGTTCAAACCATTTTTTATACATTTAAGACGATTATGAAACTTTTTAAAACACTCTCCGTAAAATTAAAACAGTTGAGGAACTTCTAAAACAAATCAATATAAAATTTGGAAACTGGAGAAACTTTTTACACTATTTCTTATAAAATTAAGATAATTCTGAGACTTCTTAAGCCATTCTGTATGAAATTAATACACTGTAGAAACTTCTCCAACTTTTTTTTATAAATTTAAGATGATTGTGAGACTTTTTAAACCATTTTGTGTAAAATTAAAACAGTTGAGAAACTTCTAAAACAATTCTATATAAAATTTAGAAACTGGAGATATTATTTACACCATTCCTTATAAAATGAAGATAATTCTGAGACTTCTTAAACTATTCTGTATGAAATTGATACACTGTACAAACTGTTCAAACCATTTTTTATACATTTAAGACGATTATGAAACTTTTTAAAACACTCTCCGTAAAATTAAAACAGTTGAGGAACTTCTAAAACAAATCAATATAAAATTTGGAAACTGGAGAAACTTTTTACACTATTTCTTATAAAATTAAGATAATTCTGAGATTTCTTAAGCCATTCTGTATGAAATTAAAACACTGTAGAAACTTCTCCAACTTTTTTTTATAAATTTAAGATGATTGTGAGACTTTTTGAACCATTTTGTGTAAAATTTAAACAGTTGAGAAACTTCTAAAACAATTCTATATAAAATTTAGAAACTGGAGATACTATTTACACCATTCCTTATAAAATAAGATAATTCTGAGACTTCTTAAACTATTCTGTATGAAATTGATACACTGTACAAACTGTTCAAACCATTTTTTTATACATTTAAGACGATTATGAAACTTTTTAAAACATTCTCCGTAAAATTAAAACAGTTGACGAACTTCTAAAACAAATCAATATAAAATTTGGAAACTGGAGAAACTTTTTACACTATTTCTTATAAAATTAAGATAATTCTGAGACTTCTTAAGCCATTCTGTATGAAATTAATACACTGTAGAAACTTCTCCAACTTTTTTTTATAAATTTAAGATGATTGTGAGACTTTTTAAACCATTTTGTGTAAAATTAAAACAGTTGAGAAACTTCTAAAACAATTCTATATAAAATTTAGAAACTAGAGATATTATTTACACCATTCCTTATAAAATTAAGATAATTCTGAGACTTCTTAAACTATTCTGTATGAAATTGATACACTGTACAAACTGTTCAAACCATTTTTTTATACATTTAAGACGATTATGAAACTTTTTAAAACATTCTCCGTAAAATTAAAACAGTTGACGAACTTCTAAAACAAATCAATATAAAATTTGGAAACTGGAGAAACTTTTTACACTATTTCTTATAAAATTAAGATAATTCTGAGACTTCTTAAGCCATTCTGTATAAAATTAATACACTGTAGAAACTTCTCCAACTTTTTTTATAAATGTAAGATGATTGTGAGACTTTTTAAACCATTTTGTGTAAAATTAAAACAGTTGAGAAACTTCTAAAACAATTCTATATAAAATTTAGAAACTGGAGATATTATTTACACCATTCCTTATAAAATGAAGATAATTCTGAGACTTCTTAAACTATTCTGTATGAAATTGATACACTGTACAAACTGTTCAAACCATTTTTTATACATTTAAGACGATTATGAAACTTTTTAAAACACTCTCCGTAAAATTAAAACAGTTGAGGAACTTCTAAAACAAATCAATATAAAATTTGGAAACTGGAGAAACTTTTTACACTATTTCTTATAAAATTAAGATAATTCTGAGACTTCTTAAGCCATTCTGTATGAAATTAAAACACTGTAGAAACTTCTCCAACTTTTTTTTATAAATTTAAGATGATTGTGAGACTTTTTGAACCATTTTGTGTAAAATTTAAACAGTTGAGAAACTTCTAAAACAATTCTATATAAAATTTAGAAACTGGAGATACTATTTACACCATTCCTTATAAAATAAGATAATTCTGAGACTTCTTAAACTATTCTGTATGAAATTGATACACTGTACAAACTGTTCAAACCATTTTTTTATACATTTAAGACGATTATGAAACTTTTTAAAACATTCTCCGTAAAATTAAAACAGTTGACGAACTTCTAAAACAAATCAATATAAAATTTGGAAACTGGAGAAACTTTTTACACTATTTCTTATAAAATTAAGATAATTCTGAGACTTCTTAAGCCATTCTGTATGAAATTAATACACTGTAGAAACTTCTCCAACTTTTTTTTATAAATTTAAGATGATTGTGAGACTTTTTAAACCATTTTGTGTAAAATTAAAACAGTTGAGAAACTTCTAAAACAATTCTATATAAAATTTAGAAACTAGAGATATTATTTACACCATTCCTTATAAAATTAAGATAATTCTGAGACTTCTTAAACTATTCTGTATGAAATTGATACACTGTACAAACTGTTCAAACCATTTTTTTATACATTTAAGACGATTATGAAACTTTTTAAAACATTCTCCGTAAAATTAAAACAGTTGACGAACTTCTAAAACAAATCAATATAAAATTTGGAAACTGGAGAAACTTTTTACACTATTTCTTATAAAATTAAGATAATTCTGAGACTTCTTAAGCCATTCTGTATAAAATTAATACACTGTAGAAACTTCTCCAACTTTTTTTATAAATGTAAGATGATTGTGAGACTTTTTAAACCATTTTGTGTAAAATTAAAACAGTTGAGAAACTTCTAAAACAATTCAATATGAAATTTAGAAACTGGAGAAGCTTTTTACACCACTTCTTATAAAATTAAGATAATTCTGAGACTTCTTAAACCATTCTGTATGCAATTAATACACTGTGAAAACTTCTCTAACCATTTTTTATAAATTTAAGACGATTGTGAGACTTTTTAAACCATTCTTCGTAAAATTGAAACAGTTGAGAAACTTCTAAAACAATTCATTATAAAATTTGGAAAATGGAGAAACTTTTTACACCACTTCTTATAAAATTAAGATAATTCTGATACTTCTTAAGCCATTCTGTATGAAATTAATACACTGTAGAAACTTCTCAAACCATTTTTTATAAAGTTAAGACGATTGTGAGACTTTTTAAACTATTCTGTGTAATATTAAAACAGTGGGAAACCATCCTTATAGGGGCCTTTGTTTAAATTGTGCGGCCACGGATTAATCCGGAGTGGGACGTCCTCAGTACCACGAATAAATTAACCGATGTGGTACCGCCGTGTGTGTTTCCTAAAACACGTATTCAGCCACGATAAATCAATACAGAAAATAATCGATAAATCATAATGGGGCACGTCGGAATTTTTCGGCGTTCAATCAGACTCTCGATTGTTTACATCAAAATTACATAATCTCGGTTCGGAGAATTGGTTTCTTAAAAATCAAGGCCGCCGCATTGTACGCGAGAATTTCGGACGAAACAGCACAAAAACCGATTATTCAAATTGTGAATTCGTGAATCGAGTGAGAGAGAGAAAAAAAAAACCTCGAGCCACTAATGAAGAAATAATTATTATAATTAAGCACTCGGGTTTACAACTTTCGTTGTTAATTCGATGGATTTAGATAAAATTAATAAATTATTCTTATAATTTTTTCTACATTATGTGACTCATTTGGGTTTAATAAAGCGAATTGTTAACCCGAAACTTGTTCAATGCCTCGACTGAAGTTGACTTTAATGGACGGACCATTAAGTGTTATTGAATTAACAAAACTAGAAAATCTCGATTCGTCTCGTGTGTTTTAATTTGTGCATTCACAATTATGCTACTATTGTGTGGGAATTTAGGTTTAATTAGACGATTAGGCAATCGGTAAATGAACTAATTCTTTCGAAGTTTTGAGAAAGTTTTAAACAATTCATGTTATATTGATTTTGATGTAAATTAGCCTGAATTAATGAATACATTATAATTGTACCGGAACTATAATAATAATTACCACTTTTGGTTTATTGTTTATTTGAATATTTATATTTGTATTAAACTGTAAATATTATTTCAAAAGTTTCTTATACTCTTTCTAATTATTTATGCACACAACAAAGAATGTTCTGAAATATATTAAACAGTCATTAAAATTTTTAAATAGTTCTAAAACTTCTTAAATAATTCTACAATGAAGAAAGTTCTGAAGTATATTAAACAGTTCTGTATACAATGAAAACAGTCATTACACTCTTTAAATAGTTCTGTAGAGAGTTAAGACAGTTGTAAAACTTCCCCTGCAAGTTTTTATATAATTAAAACAGTTCTAAAACTTCTTAAATAATTCTGCACACAATGAAGAAAGTTCTGAAATATATTAAACAGTTCTGAATACAATGAAAACAGTCGTTAAACTCCTTAAATAGTTCTGTAAGCAGTTAAGATAGTTGTAAATCTTCCCCTGCAAGTTTTTATATAATTAAGAGAGTTCGAAAACTTATTAAATAATTCTGCACACAATAAAAAAGTACTGAAATATATTAAAAAGTTCGGTATACAATGAAAATAGGCGTTAAAGTCTTTAAATAGTTCTGTAGGGAGTTAAGACAGTTGTAAATTTTCTCCTGTAAGTTTTTATATAATTAAGAGAGTTTCCAAAACTTCTTAAATAGTTCTGCACACAATGAAGAAAGTTCTGAAATATATTAAACAGTTCTGTATACAATAAAAACAGTCATTACACTCTTTAAATAGTTCTGTAGGGAGTTAAGACAGTAGTAAATCTTCCCCAGCAATTTTTTATATAATTAAGGGAGTTCTAAAACTTCTTAAATAATTCTAAATATAATGAAGAAAGTTCTGAAATATATTAAACAGTTCTGTATGCAACAAAAACAGTCATTACACTCTTTAAATAGTTCTGTAGGGAGTTAAGACAGTTATAAATATTCCCCTGCAAGTTTTTATATAATTAAGAGTGTTCTAAAACTTCTTAAATAGTTCTGCACACACTGAAGAATGTTCTGAAATATATTAAACAGTTCTGTATACAATAAAGACAGTCATTACACTCTTTAAATAGTTCTGTAGGGAGTTAAGATAGTTGTAAATCTTCCCCTGCAAGTTTTTATATAATTAAGAGAGTTCGAAAACTTCTTAAATAATTCTGCACACAATAAAAAAGTACTGAAATATATTAAAAAGTTCGGTATACAATGAAAATATGCGTTAAAGTCTTTAAATAGTTCTGTAGGGAGTTAAGACAGTTTTAAATTTTCCCCTGTAAGTTTTTATATAATTAAGAGAGTTCTAAAACTTCTTAAATAATTCTAAATACAATGAAGAAAGTTCTGAAATATATTAAACAGTTCTGTATGCAACAAAAACAGTCATTACACTCTTTAAATAGTTCTGTAGGGAGTTAAGATAGTTGTAAAACTTCCCCAGCAACTTTTTATATAATTAAGAGAGTTTCCAAAACTTCTTAAATAGTTCTGCACACAATGAAGAAAGTTCTGAAATATATTAAACAGTTCTGTATACAATAAAAACAGTCATTACACTCTTTAAATAGTTCTGTAGGGAGTTAAGACAGTAGTAAATCTTCCCCAGCAATTTTTTATATAATTAAGGGAGTTCTAAAACTTCTTAAATAATTCTAAATACAATGAAGAAAGTTCTGAAATATATTAAACAGCTCTGTATGCAATGAAAACAGTCATTACACTCTTTAAATAGTTCTGTAGGGAGTTAAGACAGTTCTAGAAACGTAAATAATTGTGTAACTAATTATTTTTTGTTCTAAATTGTATTTAACATTTTTTGTTAGTCGAGGTTAAACGTCAAAACCTTAAATTACTTTTTTCCGGTACGTAATAATACAAATAAATGTGCATACTTATTAAAATGATGGGTTTCAATTGGAAAGATTTAAAGCCACTCCGTAACAACAACGTGACGAAAATGGTTGATCGTGAATTGCGACCCTAATTTTGTTATTTTTTTTTTTTTTTTAATACCCAGTAAATCTAATTTTCAAAGGCGTCTCCTCAATCGCACAATGGCCAATAAATATCATGAGAAGAAACGGTCTACTGATGTATGAAATGATTTTTCGTGTAATTTCACTTAATGACAGGATATAGGAGCGTTCGTATGGGCTTTACATGATTTCTGGTTTTAATAAACCGTCGTGGAAAAATGCCCATAAACCGGATCTATTGTTTTGTCGCGGTCGCGCGACCCGAAACAGGGTTGGGCAAACTACCAGGGCGAATACAAATGTTTCGTGTCGGTGAGATCGTTAACGTTTCAACATGCCCCCACTAATCAACCAATTTTGCAGAAATGATCCGCAGTTAAGTATTAAATTCATTAATTTGAATACAAAATTGTTAAATTTATATATAGAAATCCAAAAAGCTTGAAAAATTCTAATTTATAGAAAAGACTATATATTAAGTTTCTACATATTTTACTTAATTATTATTAAATTAGGATTTTTACACCTGAAACGTTTTGAATACAATTCTAAAGTTTTTAAATAGTCCTATACATAATGAAGAAATTTGTCAAATTAATTAAATAAGTCTCTATATAACCATGTCAGTCATTAAACTCCCAATAAAGTTCTTTATGAAGTTAAGTCTGTTGTGAAACTACTTAAGCAATTCACTATAGAATTAAGAGAGTTTTAAAGTTTCTTCAATAGTTCAATAAATAATGAAAAAAAAAATTCAAATTACTTAAACAAATCTCTATACAATCAAGTCAGTCACTAAACTACTAATAAAGTTCTTTGTGAAGTTAAGACATTTGTGAAACTTCTTAAGCCCTGCACTATACAATCAAGAGAGTTCTAAAGCTTCTTAAATAGTTCTATACATAATGAAGTAATTTCTCAAATTACTTAAACAGGTCTCTATATAATCAAGTCACTCACTAAACACCTAATAAAGTTATTTGTGAAGTTAAGACAGTTGTGAAACTTCTTAATCAATACACTATATAATTAAGAGAGTTCAAAAGCTTCTTAAATAGTTCTATACATAATGAAGTAATTTCTCAAATTGTTTAAACAAGTCTCTATATAATCATCTCTGTCACTAAACTCCCAATAAAGTTCTTTATGAAGTTAAGTCTGTTGTGAAACTACTTAAGCAATTCACTATACAATTAAGAGAGTTCAAAAGCTTCTTAAATAATTGTATACATAATGAAGATATTTCTCAAATTACTTAAACAAATCTCTATATAATCAAGTCACTCACTAAACACCTAATAAAGTTCTTTGTGAAGTTAAGACAGTTGTGAAACTTTTTAATCAACACACTATATAATTAAGAGAGTTCAAAAGCTTCTTAAATAGTTCTATACATAAAGAAGTAATTTCTCAAATTGCTTAAATAAGTCTCTATATAATCATCTCTGTCACTAAACTCCCAATAAAGTTCTTTATGAAGTTAAGTCTGTTGTGAAACTACTTAAGCAATTCACTATACAATTAAGAGAGTTCAAAAGCTTCTTAAATAATTGTATACATAATGAAGATATTTCTCAAATTACTTAAACAAATCTCTATATAATCAAGTCACTCACTAAACACCTAATAAAGTTCTTTGTGAAGTTAAGACAGTTGTGAAACTTTTTAATCAACACACTATATAATTAAGAGAGTTCAAAAGCTTCTTAAATAGTTCTATACATAAAGAAGTAATTTCTCAAATTGTTTAAACAAGTCTCTATATAACCATGTCAGTCACTGAACTTCCAATAAAGTTCTTTATGAAGTTAGGTCTGTTGTAAAACTACTTAGGCAATTCGCTATACAATTAAGAGAGTTTAAAAGCTTCTTAAATAGTTCTATACATAATGAAGATATTTCTCAAATTACTTAAACAAATCTCTATATAATCAAGTCACTCACTAAACACCTAATAAAGTATTTTGTGAATTTAAGACAGTTGTGAAACTTTTTAATCAACACACTATATAATTAAGAGAGTTCAAAAGCTTCTTAAATAGTTCTATACATACAGAAGTAATTTCTCAAATTGCTTAAACAAGTCTCTATATAATCATCTCTGTCACTAAACTCCCAATAAAGTTCTTTATGAAGTTAAGTCTGTTGTGAAACTACTTAAGCAATTCACTATACAATTAAGATAGTTCAAAAGCTTCTTAAATAATTGTATACATAATGAAGATATTTCTCAAATTACTTAAACAAATCTCTATATAATCAAGTCACTCACTAAACACCTAATAAAGTATTTTGTGAATTTAAGACAGTTGTGAAACTTTTTAATCAACACACTATATAATTAAGAGAGTTCAAAAGCTTCTTAAATAGTTCTATACATACAGAAGTAATTTCTCAAATTGCTTAAACAAGTCTCTATATAATCATCTCTGTCACTAAACTCCCAATAAAGTTCTTTATGAAGTTAAGTCTGCTGTGAAACTACTTAAGCAATTCACTATACAATTAAGAGAGTTCAAAAGCTTCTTAAATAATTGTATACATAATGAAGATATTTCTCAAATTACTTAAACAAATCTCTATATAATCAAGTCACTCACTAAACACCTAATAAAGTTCTTTGTGAAGTTAAGACAGTTGTGAAACTTTTTAATCAACACACTATATAATTAAGAGAGTTCAAAAGCTTCTTAAATAGTTCTATACATAATGAAGTAATTTCTCAAATTGTTTAAACAAGTCTCTATATAATCATCTCTGTCACTAAACTCCCAATAAAGTTCTTTATGAAGTTAAGTCTGCTGTGAAACTACTTAAGCAATTCACTATACAATTAAGAGAATTCAAAAGCTTCTTAAATAATTGTATACATAATGAAGATATTTCTCAAATTACTTAAACAAATCTCTATATAATCAAGTCACTCACTAAACACCTAATAAAGTTCTTTGTGAAGTTAAGACAGTTGTGAAACTTTTTAATCAACACACTATATAATTAAGAGAGTTCAAAAGCTTCTTAAATAGTTCTATACATACAGAAGTAATTTCTCAAATTGCTTAAACAAGTCTCTATATAATCATCTCTGTCACTAAACTCCCAATAAAGTTCTTTATGAAGTTAAGTCTGTTGTGAAACTACTTAAGCAATTCACTATACAATTAAGAGAGTTCAAAAGCTTCTTAAATAATTATATACATAATGAAGATATTTCTCAAATTACTTAAACAAATCTCTATATAATCAAGTCACTCAATAAACACCTAATAAAGTTCTTTGTGAAGTTAAGACAGTTGTGAAACTTTTTAATCAACACACTATATAATTAAGAGAGTTCAAAAGCTTCTTAAATAGTTCTATACATAATGAAGTAATTTCTCAAATTGTTTAAACAAGTCTCTATATAATCATCTCTGTCACTAAACTCCCAATAAAGTTCTTTATGAAGTTAAGTCTGCTGTGAAACTACTTAAGCAATTCACTATACAATTAAGAGAATTCAAAAGCTTCTTAAATAATTGTATACATAATGAAGATATTTCTCAAATTACTTAAACAAATCTCTATATAATCAAGTCACTCACTAAACACCTAATAAAGTTCTTTGTGAAGTTAAGACAGTTGTGAAACTTTTTAATCAACACACTATATAATTAAGAGAGTTCAAAAGCTTCTTAAATAGTTCTATACATACAGAAGTAATTTCTCAAATTGCTTAAACAAGTCTCTATATAATCATCTCTGTCACTAAACTCCCAATAAAGTTCTTTATGAAGTTAAGTCTGTTGTGAAACTACTTAAGCAATTCACTATACAATTAAGAGAGTTCAAAAGCTTCTTAAATAATTATATACATAATGAAGATATTTCTCAAATTACTTAAACAAATCTCTATATAATCAAGTCACTCAATAAACACCTAATAAAGTTCTTTGTGAAGTTAAGACAGTTGTGAAACTTTTTAATCAACACACTATATAATTAAGAGAGTTCAAAAGCTTCTTAAATAGTTCTATACATAAAGAAGTAATTTCTCAAATTGCTTAAATAAGTCTCTATATAATCATCTCTGTCACTAAACTCCCAATAAAGTTCTTTATGAAGTTAAGTCTGTTGTGAAACTACTTAAGCAATTCACTATACAATTAAGAGAGTTCAAAAGCTTCTTAAATAATTATATATATAATGAAGATATTTCTCAAATTACTTAAACAAATCTCTATATAATCAAGTCACTCAATAAACACCTAATAAAGTTCTTTGTGAAGTTAAGACAGTTGTGAAACTTTTTAATCAACACACTATATAATTAAGAGAGTTCAAAAGCTTCTTAAATAGTTCTATACATAATGAAGTAATTTCTCAAATTGTTTAAACAAGTCTCTATATAATCATCTCTGTCACTAAACTCCCAATAAAGTTCTTTATGAAGTTAAGTCTGCTGTGAAACTACTTAAGCAATTCACTATACAATTAAGAGAATTCAAAAGCTTCTTAAATAATTGTATACATAATGAAGATATTTCTCAAATTACTTAAACAAATCTCTATATAATCAAGTCACTCACTAAACACCTAATAAAGTTCTTTGTGAAGTTAAGACAGTTGTGAAACTTTTTAATCAACACACTATATAATTAAGAGAGTTCAAAAGCTTCTTAAATAGTTCTATACATACAGAAGTAATTTCTCAAATTGCTTAAACAAGTCTCTATATAATCATCTCTGTCACTAAACTCCCAATAAAGTTCTTTATGAAGTTAAGTCTGTTGTGAAACTACTTAAGCAATTCACTATACAATTAAGAGAGTTCAAAAGCTTCTTAAATAATTATATACATAATGAAGATATTTCTCAAATTACTTAAACAAATCTCTATATAATCAAGTCACTCAATAAACACCTAATAAAGTTCTTTGTGAAGTTAAGACAGTTGTGAAACTTTTTAATCAACACACTATATAATTAAGAGAGTTCAAAAGCTTCTTAAATAGTTCTATACATAAAGAAGTAATTTCTCAAATTGCTTAAATAAGTCTCTATATAATCATCTCCGTCACTAAACTCCCAATAAAGTTCTTTATGAAGTTAAGTCTGTTGTGAAACTACTTAAGCAATTCACTATACAATTAAGAGAATTCAAAAGCTTCTTAAATAATTATATACATAATGAAGATATTTCTCAAATTACTTAAACAAATCTCTATATAATCAAGTCACTCACTAAACACCTAATAAAGTTCTTTGTGAAGTTAAGACAGTTGTGAAACTTTCTAATCAACACACTATATAATTAAGAGAGTTCAAAAGCTTCTTAAATAGTTCTATACATACAGAAGTAATTTCTCAAATTGCTTAAACAAGTCTCTATATAATCATCTCTGTCACTAAACTCCCAATAAAGTTCTTTATGAAGTTAAGTCTGTTGTGAAACTACTTAAGCAATTCACTATACAATTAAGAGAGTTCAAAAGCTTCTTAAATAATTATATACATAATGAAGATATTTCTCAAATTACTTAAACAAATCTCTATATAATCAAGTCACTCAATAAACACCTAATAAAGTTCTTTGTGAAGTTAAGACAGTTGTGAAACTTTTTAATCAACACACTATATAATTAAGAGAGTTCAAAAGCTTCTTAAATAGTTCTATACATAAAGAAGTAATTTCTCAAATTGCTTAAATAAGTCTTTATATAATCATCTCTGTCACTAAACTCCCAATAAAGTTCTTTATGAAGTTAAGTCTGTTGTGAAACTACTTAAGCAATTCACTATACAATTAAGAGAGTTCAAAAGCTTCTTAGTTCTCAAATTACTTAAACAAATTTCTCTATATAATCAAGTCAGTCACTAAACTCCCAATAAAGTTCTTTATTCTCTATTAAAACAGCAATTTACAATTAAGAGAGTCTAATTAATTATATATATGATAACAAAATTAGAAATTCAAGAGAGTCTTTAAACATTTAAGTTCTTAATGAAGTTACGTCAGTCGTAAATAATTAAGAAAACTCTTAAGTATTCTAAACAGTTCTGTATACAATTAAGATAGTGTTCTAACATTCTAAACAATTAAGTCAGTTATGAATCGTTTAACTGTAAATAAGTATTAATTTAAATTATCTCCGTACATGTAATAATTTTTAACCCCTGGTATAGTGATCAATCAAAACCGAAGAGCCGAGGACCGACAGCGCGTTCCGTTCGCAGGAAGTCGCCACTAATCAAAACAATTGAACTAGTTAGAACAAAAGACACGGATCGAATCTATTTTCGAAACCGGCATACGGGCACTAATTTAACCATATTTAAAACGCCGGCGGAGGGGTGCGGCACCGCCCGAAAAATATTATTTTTAGTGTTTTCACAGGAAGCGGACGCGTCGAAAAGTTAAACGACCCGAAAATTGTTTTTCACGTAACCGCCGTCGACGTACCGTGCGTACTCACGGGTGCCCCGGATCATTTATAACATCGTCCTTTTGCGCCGTATCGATTACGATCTGTGGAATGCACGAGAGTGATCGTGGACCGATTTTCTTATTTTTTTTTTTTTTTGTTCTCGTTCACCTTTTTGCTTTGCGTCATGACGGGGCCCGTTTTAATCGATGCGCCGGATCCGTGTTTTGTGATTCGACGTGTGGATTATGTTCGACTGGTGGTTGAAGGGGGCGGCGGGTGGCCGGCATCGGAACGATGTGTACACCCATCATTTGTACGGTCTCGCACTTACATACTTTGGGCACATACAAGAATGCTGTCGGTGGTTTTATGTTAATGATGTGCGTTCTTGGATCACATCGATATTGTCATGTGTCGTTTAATCAAGTTCGATGCTATTGAATTTTATAAAAGGCCATATTAGGTTATGTTAAAAGTAATCAAAAGGGGTTGGCTCTATTCAAAATACGTCTAGACTTAATGTAAATTGAATAATGTTCATAAAATGATTAAATTTTATAAATAATTTTTTGGAGAAATATTAAGAATGTTTCAGTATTATTAAACATGTTCTAACCTACGTAAAAAATGTCACAAACTCATTAAGACATAATATACATTCCCTAATATTAATAAATGTTCTCAAAGGTATTGTTTGGAGAAATTAAAAAATGTTCAGAGATACAAAAAATGTTTTAATATTGTTATAAATAGTTCACAGGTGATTAAAATGTATGTATAACCAATAAAAATTGTTCATAATTGTTAGAAACTATAAAATTATTAATGAATTTAGTTATTTTAAATCGTTTAAATTCATTAGACAATTATGTGAAGGAACCATAAAATGTTCTGAAATATTAAAAATGTTCTAATGTTGATAAAAATGGTTTAGAGGTTATAAAAATGTTCCAGAGTCATTATAAGTTATCCAGTTATATAGAAATGATATAAATTATTTAAAATTAATAAAAATTGTCTATAATTGTAACAAATTTTATAAAATTATTATTAGGAAGTTATTATAAAATATTATAAACCATCTAAACTCATTAGACAATTGTGTGGACGGACTAAAAGATATTAAAAATGTCCTAATGTTGTTAAAAGCTATCCAGATATGTCAAATATTATCTAGAAATGAAATATTTTATCTAGAAATAATAAAAATTGCTTATAATTTTAATAAACTTCATAAAATTAATAATGAATCAATGAAGTTATTACAAATTGTTTAAATTCATTAGACAATTGTGTGAAGGATCCATAAAATCTACAGATATATTAAAAATGTTCTAATGTTGTTAAAATTGTTCAGAGGACATAAAAATGTTCTAGAATCATTATAAGCAATCTAGAAATGTCAAACATTATTTAGAAATGATATAAATTATCTAGAATTAATAAAAATTTCTATAATTGTAAGAAACTGTATAAAATTATTACTGATTCTATGAAGTTATTATAAATTGTTTAAATTCATTAGACAATTGTGTGAAGGGTCCATAAAATGTTTAGAGATATTAAAAATGTGTTGTTAAAAGTTGTTCAGAGGTCAGAAAAATGTTCCAGAGTCATTATAAGCAATCCAGAAATGTCAAACATTATCTAGAAATGATATAAATTATCTAGAATTAATAAAAATTACCTATAATTGTAAGAAACTGTATAAAATTATTATGAATCTATGAAGTTATTATAAATTGTGTAATTTCATTAAACAATTGTGTGAAGGGACCATAAACTGTACAGAGATATTAAAAATGTTCCAGAGTCATTATAAGCCATCCAGAAATGTCAAACATTATCTAGAAATGATATAAATTATCTAAAAATAATATAAAATACCTATAATTGTAAAAAACTGTATAAAATTATTACTGAATCTATAAAGTTATTATAAATTGTTTAAATTCTTTAGACAATTGTGTGAAGTGACCATAAAATGTTCAGAGATATTAAAAATGTTCCAATGTTGTTAAAAATTTTTCAGAGGTCATAAAAATGTTCCAAAGTCATTATAAGCAATCCAGAAATGTCAAACATTATCTAGAAATGATATAAATTATCTAAAAATAATATAAAATACTTATAATTGTAAGAAACTGTATAAAATTATTACTGATTCTATGAAGTTATTATAAATTGTTTAAATTCATTAGACAATTGTGTGAAGGGACCATAAAATGTTTAGAGATATTAAAAATGTTCCAATGTTGTTAAAAGTTGTACAGAGGTCATAAAAATGTTCCAGAGTCATTATAAGCAATCCAGAAATGTCAAACATTATTTAGAAATGATATAAATTATCTGGAATTAATAAAAAATATTTATAATTGTAAGAAACTGAATAAAATTATTATGAATCTATGAAGTTATTATAAATTGTGTAATTTCATAAGACAATTGTGTGAAGGAACCATAAAATGTACAGAGATATTAAAAATGTTCTAATGTTGTTAAAAATTGTTCAGAGGTCATAAAAATGTTCCAGAGTCATTATAAGCAATCCAGAAATGTCAAACATGATCTAGAAATGATATAAATTATCTAAAAATAATATAAAATACCTATAATTGTAAGAAACTGTATAAAATTATTACTGAATCTATGAAGTTATGATAAATTGTGTAATTTCATAAGACAATTGTGTGAAGGGACCATAAAATGTATAGAGATATTAAAAATGTTCTAATGTTGTTAATAATTGTTCAGAGGTCATAAAAATGTTCTAGAATCATTATAAGCAATCCAGAAATGTCAAACATGATCTAGAAATGATATAAATTATCTAAAAATAATATAAAATACCTATAATTGTAAGAAACTGTATAAAATTATTACTGAATCTATGAAGTTATTATAAATTGTTTAAATTCATTAGACAATTGTGTGAAGGGACCATAAAATGTTCAGAGATATTAAAAATGTTCTAATGTTGTTAAAAATTGTACAGAGGTCATAAAAATGTTCCAGAGTCATTATAAGCAATCCAGAAATGTCAAACATTATTTAGAAATGATATAAATTATCTGGAATTAATAAAAAATATTTATAATTGTAAGAAACTGTATAAAATTATTATTAAAATTAAGTTATTATAAATTGTGTAATTTCATAAGACAATTGTGTGAAGGGACCATAAAAAGTACAGAGATATTAAAAATGTTCTAATGTTGTTAAAAATTGTTCAGAGGTCATAAAAATGTTCTAGAATCATTATAAGCAATCCAGAAATGTCAAACATGATCTAGAAATGATATAAATTATCTAAAAATAATATAAAATACCTATAATTGTAAGAAACTGTATAAAATTATTACTGAATCTATGAAGTTATTATAAATTGTTTAAATTCATTAGACAATTGTGTGAAGGGACCATAAAATGTTCAGAGATATTAAAAATGTTCTAATGTTGTTAAAAATTGTACAGAGGTCATAAAAATGTTCCAGAGTCATTATAAGCAATCCAGAAATGTCAAACATTATTTAGAAATGATATAAATTATCTGGAATTAATAAAAAATATTTATAATTGTAAGAAACTGTATAAAATTATTACTGAATCTATGAAGTTATTATAAATTGTTTAAATTCATTAGACAATTGTGTGAAGGGACCATAAAATGTACAGAGATATTAAAAATGTTCTAATGTTGTTAAAAATTGTTCAGAGGTCATAAAAATGTTCCAGAGTCATTATAAGCCATCCAGAAATGTCAAACATTATCTAGAAATGATATAAATTATCTAAAAATAATATAAAATACCTATAATTGTAAAAAACTGTATAAAATTATTACTGATTCTATGAAGTTATTATAAATTGTTTAAATTCATTAGACAATTGTGTGAAGGGACCATAAAATGTACAGAGATATTAAAAATGTTCCAATGTTGTTAAAAATTGTTCAGAGGTCATAAAAATGTTCTAGAGTCATTATAAGCAATCCAGAAACATTATCTAGAAATGATATAAATTATCATTACAGTTACAGTGAATTGTCTGAACTCATTAGACAATTGTATGGAGAAACTATACAATGTTATTCTTATTATTATTTTCTAGAGACATTTTAAACTATCCAGAGATGTCACACATTATTTAGAAATAATATAAATTATCTAGAATTAAAAAAAATTGCCTATATCCTGAGATATTATGTTATGAATTTATTCAGAGGTTATAAAAATATTCTTAAATTATTTTAATCATTATAAACTATAAAATATTGAGAGATCTTCAAGGTTGTTAAAAATGTTGTAAAGCATTAAAAACATCATTTATTTAATGTTAATAAAAGTCAACCCCAATTGTTATTAATTATATAAAATTATTATCGAATGTTTGTTTACACATTAAAAACTGTTTAGCATTTAAAAAAATATTTTAAATTTCTTCAAAGTTATTATAAATTGTTTAGACTCATTAAATTTCCAGAAATCTGTTTGAAACCGTTAATCAAAAACAGACGAAGACACGATAAAACAGCGGAATATCGTAAAGGAACTCAGACGCTTAATACTAAACTTTATTGATACATTAAACCCGTCCATTAAAACCGGAAGCCGCGCCGAAAACGGAAAACGTCTTGGAAACGTTCACCCCGTACAAGTAAAAAACCAAAGCAGACGGGCCATCTGGCACGATTGTCCGATAAACGGTTTATTTTAGTTTTGCGCCCCGGCTCCAACGACCTCCGACTTCGTCCACTTATCGACGAACAACCACAACCAATCGTCAACAAAAAGCAAGTCGATAAATAAGAGAAAAAAAAGCGGGTCACGATTAAATTAATTTCGCGCGCGACTTCTTCCGCATTCTGTACCCGACCGCCGCACAAGATCGCACGTACTACGATCCGAGTCTCCGGCCAATGGGGTCGCCAAGTCGGCCGCGGGGCGTGTCCTCCCGCTCGGCGTGACCAATGGCGACCCAGCCGGCGTACAGTCCGCGCCGCAAACGCGGTTAGATCAATGGACAGAAATAGGTTACCGAATGATTTAAGTGTTCAAATGTTAAGTGCTTTTGTTCGGTGCGTCCGAACGATTAAGCGTCGTCACTACGTGTCCGCATTACCGATACGTGTCGTTCGATTTTGATTCGTGGATTCAGCTGCGACGCGGCCCGTAACATATATGTTTATTACAAAAGATGGTGAGGGGTCGATATGCAAATAGCGGGTAGTTTTAAAGATTTGATAAATAGCCCGGGTCTAGGACATATGCCGAGGAAATGTGCAACCATCGCAAAATTATGCAAATTCTCGCGACCCCTTTGACGGTGATTTATCAATCGCTGGGTGTGGAATCGAAAAAACGGATTAATGCCACCCCGATTTGGCGTTTTTCGAAATTTCAATGGCACACTTTTGTAATTGCTAATTCGATATGCAGATTTCCGGAGGGATCACATTTAGGGTTGAAAGATATTGGTACGGCGCAATAGATCATTGGGTCCCAAATTTTGAGTTTACCCTCTTTAAAATTTCGATAGTGTAACGTTTTATTTATTTATTTTATATTAAAAACTTCATTGAAATTGTCTTTAAATTTCGTTGAAAAATATGTTATATATGACAAATTCTTAATTAATACTGTTACCTTAATTTGTACATCTGTAGTATTTTCTAGTCGAGTATTCTAATATATAGTATTACACTCATATAAAAAATAATTTGTACATTTGTAGTAATATATTTTTAAAAATTTCTTACATATTTGTATTACCCTGTACAAATGTGGCACTGTTTTCTATAATATTCTTCCGTTTATCAGAAAAACTTTGTACATTTGTAGTAATTTATTACCTCGAACAAACTTTTTTGATTTTTTACTAATTTTGATAATTCTCTTGTTTTTTAAAAATAATCTGTACATTTGTAGCAATATGTAGCAAAATACATTTGTACATTTGTAGTTACTTATTACCCTGTACAAATATAGTATAGATTAAATATATTTTTAAAAGTAATTTATACATTTGTAGTACTTATCTTAAAATATTTTGTACTATTGTAGTGATTTCTTATCACTGTGTACAAACTTTTCAATGATTTACTTTTATTCTCCTATTGAATATTCTTCTGTTTTTCAGAAGTACTTTGTACATTTGTAGTAATTGATTACCTTAAACAAACTTTTTTAATTGATTTTTCCCTAAATTTGTTCTGTACATTTGTAAGCAATATGTAGCCAAATATTTTTAGGTTTCCTATTCATTTTTTTAATTTCCATTGTACACTTGTAGTTATTTATTATTACCCTGTACAAATGTAGTATAGATTAAATGCATTTTTTAAAAATAATTTGTACATTTGTTTCATTACATTTCTTATTATTGTGTACAAACCTTGAAATTATTCACTTTTACTCTCCTATTAAATATTCTTCTGTTTATCAGAAGTACTTTGTACATTTGTAGTAATTTATTACCTTGAACAAACTTTGTTAATTGATTTTTTACTAATTTTGATCATTCTCTTGTTGTTTAGAAATAATCCGTACATTTGTAGCAATATGTACCCAAATATTTTTAGGTTTTCTATTCATTTTTAAGTTTTGCTTGTACATTTGTAGTTATTTATTATTTCTCTGTACAAATGTAATATAGATAGCATAATTTTTTTAAGACTAATTTTTACATTTGTAGTACTTATCTTAAAACACTTTGTACTTTTGTAGTGATTTATTATTACTCTGTACAAACTTTGTAGTGATTCACTGTTATACTTCTATTCTATTTGTCAAAAGTAATTTGTACATTTGTAGTAATTTACCACCTTGAACAAACCTTTTTGATTGATTTTTTACTAATTTTGATCATTCTCTTGTTGTTTAGAAATAATCCGTACATTTGTAGCAATATGTACCCAAATATTTTTAGGTTTTCTATTCATTTTTAAGTTTTGCTTGTACATTTGTAGTTATTTATTATTTCTCTGTACAAATGTAGTATAGACAGCATAATTTTTTTAAAACTAATTTTTACATTTGTAGTACTTATCTTAAAACACTTTGTACTTTTGTAGTGATTTATTATTACTCTGTACAAACTTTATCGTGATTCACTTTTATCCTTCTATTCTATTTGTCAGAAATAATTTGTACATTTGTAGAAATTTTGCAACCTTGAATAAACTTTTTTTGATTGATTTTTCACTAATTTTGATCATTTTCTTGTTTTTCAGAAATAATCTGTACATATGTAGCTATATGTATTTGTAGTTATTTATTATTAGCCTGTACAAATGTAGTACATATTATATGTATTTTTACAAGTATTTTATACATTTGTAGTATTTTTCTTAAAATAGTTGGTACTTTTGAAATGATTTCTTATTACAGTGTATATACATTGTAATTACTCACTTTTATCCTTTTATTAAAGATTTATCTGAAGTACTTTGTACATTTGTAGTAATTTACCATCTTGAACAAACCATTTGATTGATTTTTTACAAAATTTTATCATTCTCTTGTTTTTCAGAAATATTCCGTACATTTGTAGCAATATGTAGCCAAATATTTTTAAGTTTTCTATCCATTTTTAAATTTTTCTACTTTGTACATTTGTAGAGATTTGTCATGTACTAATATTATATTGATTCCACATGTTTTTGGAATGTAATTTGTACATTTGTAGTTATTTTCATAAAATACTTGGTACATTTGTAGTAATATCTACAGTACATCAGTTGACTTAGTAAACTTACAGTTTTATTTTTAATAAGTCAAACTATGATAATAATTTGCTTGGTTGTAATAATTAGACTTAAGTAACAATGATAATTAGATTGTGTAGCAATGTAAAACGTATAATGAACACACACATAAAAGAAAAACATAACTTCCTGATGGACTAAATTGTTGTTTAATAAATTGTATTACATTTTAGCAAATCATTAAACAATTACGGTATCGATTTAATGACAGCAATAATTTGTTTACCAGCATTTGCAAATAAAGCAATAAAACCGTGTAATCGATTAAAAATAATTGCTTATTACCAAGTTAACTGGAACCACTTACATAAATAATAATTTCTGCTGTTTCCACGTTAAAAACCGAATTCCGCAAAACTCACGTACGACGTCTTCATTTAATCGATACGTCGATCTAATCAAACGAGACATCACCAGTTTTTTTTTTCTCACACGTCGCCATCGTCGAGTGCACTTCACACGGCCCAAGATACACAAACCATTTTTGTTATTGTTTAAATAAAAAATCAACAAAAGCCCCGGACACTCGAAATCGAACGAGGAAAAAAGATAAGGAGTTAATGACAGAGGATGATGCGGTCGTTTTTATTTTACTATCGACTGAAAATTGATACACACACATTGTCAGACGTTTCGGACGATGATGATATTCATCTGCGATCGTCCATTTTTACGAGGTCGTCATTGTCTAGCTTTAATTTGTTTGTTGTGGAACACAAAGGGGGCCACTTTTCATGCACTGGCTGTACCGTTAAAACGAGAATTATATTATTATAATTAATATTATAAGTCGTACAAACAAATGTAAAAATAACGACGTACAGGGGGACTCAAATTGAAAACTAAATACAAGAAATTACTACAATATTTGTAAACTAGTACGTGTCAATAAGTGTACCACTTTTTTAAATGAGTAAAAAATATTTGAAAATACTATAAAAGTACAAACCAATTTCGAAAATTAGAATAATATCCACATTGACAGTAAACAGTTTCTACAGTAATAACAAATTGCTACAAATGTACAAAATATTTCTCATAAGCATCGTTGCAATATAAGTTACTACAAACCTACAAATTAGATATTAAAAACATGTTTATAAATTACTACAAGTGTACAATGTATTTCTTAAAATTAATAGAGACACAGGAATATTTGACTGTTCACTCTACTACATATGTACTTTTGAAGAATATTTGATGGTAATAGTACTATAAATATACAAAGCATTTTTTAAAATTAGTAAAGTGTACAGGAATATTTAACTGTACAAACTACTACAAAATAAAAATAAATAACTATAAATGTACAACGTATTTTCTGAAAATGACTACAAGTGTACAAATTATTTTTGAAGAATATTTGATGGCAGTACAATATTTATATATAATAATAATAATAAATCACTACAAATGTACAAACTATTCTTTAAAATTAATAAAATGTATAGAAATATTTGACTGTACAAACTACTACAAATGTACAAATATCTATATAGGAATATTTGACTACATATGTACAAATTAAAGAAGAATGTTTAAAAAGACGGTATGAAGCAAACAGTTATAACAAAAAAATATAAATGTAGTATTTTTACAAATGTACAAGGTTACTACAAATGTACAAATAGTTATGAAAAACAAAAATATGTTTAAAAAATAGAGTAGTAGAATAAATGCAAAGTTTGTACACGATATTGACAAATTACTACATATGTACAAATTAGTTTCTAGAAATTAACCAAGAATATTAAAAATATCTGAGTGAAACTGTAACAAATATATAATGATTTTTGTACAACTCCTTCCGGAACAATTGAATAAAGATTACTACAAAATCTGCACTATGTACTTATTACTACAAATGTACAAAATACTTTTAGGAGGACAGTACGTAACAAACATTATATTACAAATGTTCAATTAAAAGAATTATCAGAAAGAATGACTGCAACACTACAGTTTGTACAACAGCAATTTTAAAAAACTACAAATGTACAAATCGAACTTTTATAAAGATCTGTCGACCGAAATGATGACTAACATAGACATTAGTTAAGAGACATTATAAAATGATCATAATTACTACAAATGTACAATTAGAAGATTTATCAAAAAGAATGATTACAATACTACAGTTTGTACAACAACAATCTTAAACAACTACAAATGTACAAAATGAATTTTTATAAAGATCTGTCGACACAAATGATGATAAATGTAGATTTTAGTTAAGAGACATCATAATAACTATCATAATTACTACAAATGTACAAAATACTTTTAGGGTGTCATGTCAGTACATAACAAACATTTTACTACAAATGTACCATTAAAAGAATTATCAGAAAGAATTACTGCATATTTACAGTTTGTACAACAGCAATTTTAAACAACTACAAATGTACAAATCGAACTTTTATAAAGATCTGTCGACCCAAATGATGACTAAGATAGAAATTAGTTAAGTGACATCATAAAACGATCATAATTACTACAAATGAACAATTAGAAGAATTATCAAAAAGAATGATTACAATACTACAGTTTGTACAACAGCAATCTTAAACAACTACAAATGTACAAAATGAATTTTTATAAAGATCTGTCGATACAAATGATGACAAATGTAGATTTTAGTTAAAAGACATCATAATAACTATCATAATTACTACAAATGTACAAAATACTTTTAGTATGTCATATCAGTACGTAACAAACATCTTATTACAAATGTACAATTAAAAGAATTATCAGAAAGAATGACTGCAAAACTACAGTTTGTACAACAGCAATTTTAAACAACTACAAATGTACAAATCGAACTTTTATAAAGATCTGTCGACCCAAATGATGACTAACATAGAAATTAGTTAAGAGACATTATAAAACGATCATAATTACTACAAATGTACAATTAGAAGAATTATCAAAGAGAATGATTACAATACTACAGTTTGTACAACAGTAATCTTAAACAACTACAAATGTACAAAATGAATTTTTTAAATATTTGTCGACACAAATGATGACAAATGTAGATTCTAGTTAAGAGACATCATAATTACTACAAATGTACAAAATACTTTTAGTACGCCATGTCAGTACGTAACAAACATTTTATTATGACTACAATAGTACAGTTTGTACAATAGCAATCCTAAACAACTACAAATGTACAAATCAAAGTTTAATAAAGATCTGTCAACACAAACGATGACAAACGTAGAAATTAGTTAGAAGACATTATTATGATGTTCATAAGGAACGTTCAGCGATGATTCGTGCGGTGTCGAAAGAGGACCTTGCGTCCCACCCGCCCACACTTGAAACGGACGACACCTGAACCTGAATAATTGTTTATAAACCATTAGTTATCTGGTTCTATCAGTCGGGTTTCGAATGTTTACGATCGTCGAGACGCCCGGTGCAATAACTCGTAAAACAAAGTAACAATTATTAGCCTGAAAATGTAGCGAGCCCGATTTTATGTACGGTGTACATTGTATAAATCAAAACCGCGGTTAAAAACGAGCGTGGAACGCGGGTCCTTGATACAATCGTTACCGGTGTTTATGAGCATCCGCAATGTATAAAGCCGCATAAACTTGACATAAAACCGGGGAAATTAAAATTGCGTTTTAATTGCGGCGAACGCGCGGTCAATCTTATGGACTTCGGGCTCGTTAAATCGCGTCTAAATTGACTGTGTATGCGAAAATTATGTGCGGGTTAATTGCCATAATGGACATAGTTACACCTATTTGTACATTTTGTGTACAGGCCAACAACGGTGCCAACTTTGTAGGCACGGATCCAAATCATTTTGCACACTTATCACAAACGTTTGTCACACACTGGACTGACTGTTTCCTTCCATTCGTTCCGCGGTTTATTGTCTCCATTAACTGCTTCTTAGATCTTCATTTGTGGAACTCGCGTTTTTAATGGTCTTTGTCTGTTTCCAGAAACTGCTCTTAACATTTGTGCCAATTTGTACAGACAAAAATTTGTAATTTACTTTATTTATTTGTAAAACCAGCTTTGTACTCTTGTAGCAATTTGTTATTCCCAACTACAACTACAACTATACTCTTTTTGCACACCAACAAATATTCTCATTTTAAAGTTTTAAAACTTAATGATTTATTATTGTTGAACGAAAACTTTGTAGCATTTTTAATTTTTTTGTACATTTGTAGTAATTTATACAGTCAAAGATTTTTATTATTAATATTATTACATTATTAAAAATCCTTGTACATTTTTAGTAATTTCTTATTGCACTGTACACAAACTAAGTTGGTTCTATGTATTCTTGAAAAGTAATTTGTACATTTGTAGTAATAAATATAATAAAGTAAATACTTCTTTTATATCCTCATTTTAAACATTCTTCTGTTTTTTAAGAATAATTTAGTAGTTTTTACAGTCAAATATTTCTACACCCTTTATTTATTTTAAAAAAATACTTTGTACATTTTGTAGTATTTTCTTAATGTTAAAATGTACTTTATAATGATCTTTAGTCATTCTTCTTTAACGTTCTTTTCTCAAAAGTAATTTGCATATTTGTAACAATTTAATAGTATAATTTTAGGAATATATTTTGTTTATTTCTAAAAGCTAATTTGTACATTTGTAGTAACTTAATTAACTTTGTAATGTACAATTTTTGTAGATATATTCTCTTTCCTCTTCTTCTAATTGCAAATCTATATATAAGGTCTTCACAGTGATCTCATCTCATTGTCAAGAACCAGTTTGTACATTTGTAGTAATTTGTTAACATTAATACAAACTTTATAGTGATTTATGATTTATTCTTTCTTAACATTACTCTTTTCATTATAAGATTTGTGCAATTTGTACAAATTTGTAGTAAGATTTTTAAGAATACACTTTGATTATTTCTAAAAGCTAATTTGTACATTTGTAGCAATTTAATT
Source organism: Aethina tumida (assembly GCF_024364675.1). Taxonomy (NCBI): domain Eukaryota; kingdom Metazoa; phylum Arthropoda; class Insecta; order Coleoptera; family Nitidulidae; genus Aethina; species Aethina tumida. The sequence goes on along the minus strand of NC_065440.1, from coordinate 13,586,620 downwards.
TTGCTTTGTATAAACTTTGCAGTCACTCGATGTTTCCCCCATCTTAAAACTTCTTCTAATTATAGATTTGTATTAATTTACAATTTCTTCACAGTTATCTTATCTCATTTCTAGGAACTACTTTGTACATTTGTAGCAATTTGTTAATGTTAATACAAACTTTGTAGTGATTTTTGATTCATTCTTTCTTAACGTTACTTTCTTCCTAAAAAAAAAAATTCAATTTGTAGAAATTTGCAGTAAAATCTTAGGAATACAGTTTGATTCTTTCTAAAAGCTTGTTTGTATATATGTAGTAATTTAATTTTGCTTTGCATAAAACTTGTAGTTATTCTGTGTTTCCCCCATCTTAAAAATACTTCTAATTATAGATTTGTATTAATTTATAATGTCTTCACTGTTATCTTATCTCATTTCTAGGAACTACTTTGTACGTTTGTAGCAATTTGTTAATGCTAATACAATCTTTGTAGTGATTTTTGATTCATTGTTTCTTAACATTACTTTTTTCCTCAAAAAAAATTGCAATTTGTAGAAATTTACAGTAAGATCTTAGGAATATACTTTGATTAATTCTAATAGCTTATTTGTACATATGTAGTAATTTAATTTTGCTTTGTATAAACCTTGCAGTTATTCTGTGTTTCCACCATATTAAAAATTCTTCTAATTACAGATTTGTATTAACTTACAACGTCTTCAGAGTTATCTTATGCCATTTGTAGGAACTACTTTGTACATTTGTAGCAATTTATTAATTTTAATACAAACTTTGTAGTGTTTTTGATTCATTCTTCCTTAACATTATTTCTTTCCTCAAAAAAAAAAAATTGTAATTTGTATAAATTTGCAGTAAGATCTTAGGAATACACTTTGATTATTTCTAAAAGCTTATTTGTACATATGTAGTAATTTAATTTTGCTTTGTATAAAACTTGTAGTTTTCTGTATTTCCCCCCATCTTAAAAATTCCTCTAATTATAGATTTGATTTAATTCACATTGTCTTCACAGTTATCTTATCTCATTTCTAGGAACTACTTTGTACATTTGTAGCAATTTGTTAATGTTAATACAATCTTTGTAGTGATTTTTGGTTCATTTATTTTTAACATTACATTTTTCCTCAAAAAAATTGGAATTTGTAGAAATTTGCAGTAAGATCTTAAGGAATACACTTTAATTAATTCTGAAAGCTTATTTGTACATATGTAGTAATTTAATTTTATATAATAATATAATTACAATAATTTACAGTGATCTTATCTCATTTCCAGGAATTATTTTTAATTTGTACATTTGTAGTAATTTGGTAGTGACTTTGACTTTTGTCTTATTATTTCTGTACTTCTAGAAACTACAGTCAGACCTTACTACAAATGTACAAAATAATTTCAGGAAATACAAAAAGCATGTTACAAATATCTGACACTCACGAACATTGTATAAATTTCTTTTGAAAGGAAGAAAAAGATAAAAAATAAATAGTACAATTATGACTTGTAGCAACAACAAATCACTACATATGTACATTTGCCATATGTACCAATAGCAAGTCACTATAAGTGTTCATTCGCAAAATTAACATTGGACATTGGTTGGATTCATTAATTTTACCGTTAAAAAATGTACAAACACAAAATATAATATTTTCAACTGTTTCTCTTTTTAATAATTTCGTTCTCACACAAACCCAACATTTCACATTCCCATAAACGTTGAAATTTTCCAGTCGAATCGCACCGACAATCGGAATTAATAAAAATTCATCAATCACAGCCACCATCAATCATCGGCAATCATTAAGTTTTTTATAAGGGGTGTTGAGTTTCAGTCCGTAACCCTTCACGTTTCTTTCGTCCGCATTTTTATTTGAAGAAGGTAAAACCGGGCTTCCTTCCCTTCCCACCCCGTTACGAACAAAACGCATTTTCGTCTACCTGCTCCCGCGTTCACCTTTTCTCAGTTTTCGACGGAACAATATTCGCCGTAAATTAATCGATTTTTTTCTCTCTACCTCCCTCCCTACCGCTCCGTCTTATCAGCATCTGAATCTATAGAATCGGGCGGCGTTGATTGAACGCAGTTCTATTCAGGCAGTCGAATTTTTAATTCGGTTTTAACAATAAAAAACAATGGCGGACGGTTAAAAACAATTGGTCCGTCGAGAAACAGTTGCCAATCACACAGATGGCCGGACGGGCGAAACCTAACAAATCTGTTAATTGACGGTGCAAAAGGCTTGACACGGACTGCCGGCAATTTTGTTGTCGGGTTCAACGATTCTTTTTTTCATTATTGTTTTCTGAGGCTCTTTACATATAACTTTACTAAAGTACAATTGTGTCATTTAATTTTTATCTTACTCTGTTTTTATAAGAAACTTGTACATTTGTAGTACTTTAAGATCTTTACAATATTGTTTGTAGTAATTCATTTTTATCTTTTTTTCCGAATGTTATATTCCTCTTAAAATGTTATTAATTAGTACAAATTAGGACGATAAGAAATCTATAATATTATTTGTTTCTATTCTGGAACTACTTTGTACATTTGTAGTGATTTGTTATTGTGATGAACAAGTAGTAAGTGTGGTAATTAATTTTTATTTTTCTTTGCCTTTCATAAGAAACTTGTACGTTTGTAGTTCTTTATACTGTTAGATATTTAAAACATCCTTTATTTATTTCCAGAAATTATTCTGTACATTTGTAGTAATTAGTTTTTATCTTTATTTCTAAATATTATATTTCTCTTGTAAAGTCATTAATTAGTACAAATTAGGACAATAAGAAATCTGTAACATTATTTGTTCTTATTCTGAAATTATTTTGTACATTTGTAGTAATTTGTTATTGTGATGAACAAGTAGTAAGTGTGGTAATTAATTTGTATTTTTCTCTGCCTTTCATAAGAAACTTGTACATTTGTAGTGCTTCATACCGTTAGATATTTAAAACATCCTTTGTTTATTTCCAGAAATTATTTTGTACATTTGTAGTGATTTTTTATTGTGACGAATAAATAGTAAGTGTAGTAATTAATTTTTATTTTTCTTTGCCTTTCATAAGAAACTTGTACGTTTGTAGTTCTTTATACTGTTAGATATTTAAAACATCCTTTGTTTATTTCCAGAAATTATTCTGTACATTTGTAGTAATTAGTTTTTGTCTTTATTTCTAAATATTATATTTCTCTTGTAAAGTCATTATTTAGTACAAATTAGGACAATAAGAAATCTGTAACATTATTTGTTCTTATTCTGAAATTATTTTGTACATTTGTAGTAATTTGTTATTGTGATGAACAAGTAGTAAGTGTGGTAATTAATTTGTATTTTTCTCTGCCTTTCATAAGAAACTTGTACATTTGTAGTGCTTCATACCGTTAGATATTTAAAACATCTTTTGTTTATTTCCAGAAATTATTTTGTACATTTGTAGTGATTTTTTATTGTGACGAACAAGTAGTAAGTGTGGTAATTAATTTGTATTTTTCTCTGCCTTTCATAAGAAACTTGTACATTTGTAGTGCTTCATACCGTTAGATATTTAAAACATCCTTTGTTTATTTCCAGAAATTATTTTGTACATTTGTAGTGATTTTTTATTGTGACGAACAAGTAGTAAGTGTGGTAATTAATTTGTATTTTTCTCTGCCTTTCATAAGAAACTTGTACATTTGTAGTGCTTCATACCGTTAGATATTTAAAACATCCTTTGTTTATTTCCAGAAATTATTTTGTACATTTGTAGTGATATTTTATCGTGATGAACAAGTAGTAAGTGTGGTAATTAATTTTTATTTTTCTCTGCCTTTCATAAGAAACTTGTACATTTGTAGTACTTCATACTGTTAGATATTTAAAACATCCTTTGTTTATTTTCAGAAATTATTTTGTACATTTGTAGTAATTAGTTTTTATCTTTATTTCTAAATATTATATTTCTCTTGTAAAGTCATTAATTAGTACAAATTAGGACAATAAGAAATCTGTAACATTATTTGTTCTTATTCTGAAATTATTTTGTACATTTGTAGTAATTTGTTATTGTGATGAACAAGTAGTAAGTGTGGTAATTAATTTGTATTTTTCTCTGCCTTTCATAAGAAACTTGTACATTTGTAGTGCTTCATACCGTTAGATATTTAAAACATCCTTTGTTTATTTTCAGAAATTATTTTGTACATTTGTAGTGATATTTTATTGTGATGAACAAGTAGTAAGTGTGGTAATTAATTTGTATTTTTCTCTGCCTTTCATAAGAAACTTGTACATTTGTAGTACTTCATACTGTTAGATATTTAAAACATCCTTTGTTTATTTTCAGAAATTATTTTGTACATTTGTAGCAATTAGTTTTTATCTTTATTTCTAAATATTATATTCCTCTTGTAAAGCCATTAATTAGTACAAATTAGGACAATAAGAAATATGTAACATTATTTGTTTTTATTCTGAAATTATTTTGTACATTTGTAGTGATTTGTTATTGTGACGAACAACAAGTAAGTGTGGTAATTAATTTTTATTTTTCTCTGCCTTTCATAAGAAACTTCATACTATTAAATATTTAAAACATCCTTTGTTTATTTCCAGAAATTATTTTGTACATTTGTAGTCTTGTATATTATTAGATCTTTACAACATCTTTTGATTATTTCCAGAAATTATTTTGTGCATTTGTAGTAATTCGTTTTATACTTTTTCTGAATATTATATTCCTCTTTAGTCATTAATTGGTACAAATTATTTGTTTCTATTCTAAAACTACTTTGTACATTTGTAGTGATTTATTATTGTAACGAATAAGTAGTTATTGTGGTAATTAATTTTTATCTTCCTCTGTTTTTCATAAGAAATTTGTACATTTGTAGTGTTTTATACTGTTAGATTTTTGCAACATTCTTTGATTATTTCCATAATTTATTTTGTACATTTGTAGTAATTCGTTTTCATTTTGTTTGTGAGTATTATAGTCCTCTTTTAAAGTCATTAGTAATTAATTAGTACAAATTAATTTTTATCTTTATTTATTTATACATTTGTGGTCTTTTATACTATTAGATCTTTACAACATCTTTTGATTATTTCCAGAAATTATTTTGTGCATTGTATTTATATTTTTTCTGAATATTATATTCCTCTTTAGTCATTAATTGGTACAAATTATTTGTTTCTATCCTGAAACTACTTTGTACATTTGTAGTGATTTATGATTAGATAGATACGTTATATTTTTTTGAATATTATATTGCTGATTTAATGTTATATACTACTTTGTACACCTGATTTGTTAAACAGTGTTTAATGCAAATACTTACCCAAATAATAACAATACGTCACAAAAATTGGACTTAAATATCACAAATTCATAATTCATTACAACAAACTATTAAAAATTCTGATTGCTTAAATAACTTTTAGGTAGTTAAACATCATTGACAGCTAATTTTCATACTGCATAATTTAAATAACAGGATCTACATAAAATAAGTCGACTACAAATTTGAATAAAAAAAAATATTTTAATAATTTCATCATTTTTCGATTATCTGGGTCAAACATAAACCGTAACATGCTAACATGTCGCCTTTAATTAAAACTTCCATGGGTGACATGTTCGTTTTACTTATTTGTTTTTTTTTTTTTCGTCGCGTTACCTGAAATTTCAACGGAACAATATGGATTTCCATTTTTAAAATGCGCCGATATGGAAATTCGAATTCTTCGTTCATATTTTATTGTATGCAAATGCGCTTACGAATAAATTACGAGTTGGTACGCCATTGCGAATTCTATTCGGGACATTAACATAATTTAAAATATTAACTTGTGTGTGTGTGTGTGTGTTTAAATAAAAAGTATACCTGTAATTTGAAACGATTGTATATTAGCACATGTCCCCAAAAAATATCGACTAATGTATTCGACACAAATTCACGGTGCGTGAGGAGTGTAGAGGAGAAGAAAGGAATAAACAAACAAAAAGAGGAAAAAAGGGGTGTAGATTTTCGGAACGGATCGAGACGCGTATGCAAATGAGGGCCCGGTCACCGAAATCGACTTTTATATCGTTATTGCATGAAGGGGTTGCCCCCAAAAAACCATGTTAAAAAACGCTAACAAGCCTCATATTCATATTTAAATTTGTGCCCGCGCCGGACAGAATTATTGGGGCCCTATCGGTTTTTATTTGCTCCGTCCGTTGACATAATTTATTGCGATTTTTCAATATGCCCGCAATATGTAATCGTTTTCGAATGCATTTTTTCGGGCTCCGAAAACCCTCCGAAACTGGTTCTCGTCGTCTTTTCGCGAGAAGGTTGAACGTTCGCCGCGTTCGTTCCCTCTTAAGTCCGCTCAAAATTCGCCAACTCTTTATTAATATTTTTATGTTGTGTATCTGCATTTTGACTCACCAGTTTTTGTCTTTTTATTCGACCAAAGATAGATAAAAATGCAGTTTTTTTTTTATATAAGTGATAAAATGCTACAAATGTACAAAGTAATTGTTTTAAATGAACAAAAAATGTCGCCCACATTTGTCCAATAAACACTACAAATGTACAAATTTATACTGAAAGTCAGAGAAGGATAAAAAATAAATACTACAGTGGAGTGAACTATAATAATATTTTACTAATTTACTAATTAAAATTAATTGTCAATAATATTCGACTCCCAAGAATTAACTAAGCAATTATATCTTTTAATAGCTTTTTATACTTAATTGCATATTTGTCACATTTAAATGTCAAAGAAGTTATCTATAATAACACTAACTATACATAATTGATTAATTTTAAGAGGGTTTTATTATTTAGATTTTAAACTATAAAAATTAACTGTCAATAATATTCGATAGCCAAAAGTTAACTAAGCAGTTAATATATATATATATTTTATTTGTAAATTTATTTCATTTATCTTTGGTAATTAAATGTCACAGATGTTATCTATAATCACATCATCTATACATAATTAGTAAATTTTAAGTAGGTTTCGTTATTTAGTACTGAAATTTTATACGACTGCCAAAAATTAATAAAGAGTTGTCACTAATTTTAAATTAGCCCTGAATAAATTTACTGTAAACTTTATTAACTGTATATAATTGACTATTTTTATGAGATTTTTTATTTAAATTATACGCTATTAAAATTAACTGTCAATAAATAACACTCGACTACCAAAAATTAATTAAGCAATTATAACTTTTAATTAATTATAATTTTGTCACATTTAACTGTGATATTCAAATTTAAAAGAAATTATCTATAACCACACTAAGTATATATAATTTAGTAATTTTGAGTGATATTTTATTTAAATTATTGAAAATTTAAACTATTGAAATTAACTGTCAATTGTATTTGACTGCCAAAAATGAACAGAAGAACTCAAAAAAAACTGTTATTATTAATTTTAAATTTGTCAGTTTTAATTGATTTATTAAAAGTTAACTATATTAATAACTTGTTAACTGTTATATATAATTGTTAGTTAACTGTACTGACGTATATGTAAATATAACTAACTCATTTTAAATGAGAGTTATTATTTAAGTTAAAAACTCCCAAAATTAACTGTCAATAATATTCGACTACGACAAAATATCTAAGCAATTATAATTTTAACCTTGTTACCTTTAACTGTGAGTTTATTACATTTAATTGTTATATTTAATTATCACAAAAGACTAGAGATAATTGATTAATATTAAGTGGATGCTTTTATTTAAATTATATTCTAAAGTTTGTCATCATTAATTGTGAATTTATAACATTTAACTGTTATATTTAATTGTCAAGAAAGTTTAACAATAACTAAACTGTCGTACAAATATAATTTTAAATAAGAATTATTATTTAAGTAAAAAATTATCAAAATTTGCTGTCGACTACGACAAAATATCTAAGCAATTATAATTTTTAACCTTGTTACCCTTAACTGTGACTTTATTATATTTAACTGTTATATTTAATTGTCATAAGTTGGTGTTGTTAGTTAAATTATGTTTAAAATTTTGTTTCCATTAACTGTGAATTTGCAACATTTAACTGTTATATTTAATTATTAGTTAAGTTAACTATTACACAAGTATAACTGATCAATTTCGACTACAAAAAAATATCTAAGTAATTATAATTTTTAACCTTGTTACCCTTAACTACGAATTATTGGATTTAATTGTTATATTTAATTGTCATAAAAGACTACAGATAATTTATTAATATTAAGTAGGTACTGTTATTTAAATTTTGTTATCATTAACTGAGAATTTGTAACATTTAACTGTTATATTTAATTGTCAGAAACATTTAATAATTGTACTGTCATATATATACAACTGACTATTTTTAAATGAGACTTGTTGTTTAAGTAAAAGACTATCAAAATTAGCTGTCAATAATATTCGACTAGGACAAAATATCTCAGTAATTATAATTTTTAACCTTGTTACCCTTAACTGCAAATTATTACATTTAACTGTTACTGTCATAAAAGACTATAGATAATTTATTAATATTATGTAGGTGCTGTTATTAAAATTATGTTCTAAATTTTATTATCATTAACTGTGAATTTGTAATATTTAACTATTATATTTAATTGTCACAAAAGACTAAAGACAATTAATTAATACTAAATGGGTGCTATTATTTAAATTATGTTCTAAATTTTGTTACCATTAACTGTGAATTTGTAATATTTAACTGTTATATATAATTATCAAAGAAATGTAACAATAACTGTACGGACATACATGTATAACTGAGTAATTTTAAATGAGCTTTCTTATTTAAATTTAAAACCATCACTATTAACTGAGATAATATTCAACCACCAAAAAATATTTAAACAATTAAATGTTTGATAGCTTGTTACCCTTAACTGTTAATTTATAACATTTAACTGTAAGTGTATATTAAATTGAAAACTGTCACAATTAGATATTAACAACATTCGATACCAACAAATATATAAGCAATTATAATTTTTAATAGTTTGTTATCCTAAACTGTGAATTAAAAATATTTAACTGTCACATACAACTAGAGAAAGTGGTTTAATTTTATCTGTAATCTACTTTTTTATAATACTTTAATGTAATTTGTAATAGTCAAAGAGAATTTATTAATTGTTAATAGTATTAAATTGTAAAACTGAAATATTACAATATATTTTAGTACATTTCATATTTAATCAATATTTAATCAAAACCACATTCAAATTTTAGTGCTTGTACCGTCAGTAAATTCAATCATTTTTATGGCTACATTAATTACCAGTTACCAAAATTTGAACATCGTCAATTGATTTAAACTCGCGTCAATTGAAGTGGTCGTGGTGCGTAATAAATTTGAATATTCAAAAGAGATAATATTGAATCAATTTAACACCGCCACCCAAATTAGTCCCAATGAACGGGAGAGGAACGGAGCGGGCACATGTATGTGGGCACACCGAAAAATTCTACGATCTCGTTGCGTTGCGCAGCGCAGTCATTGTCTTTTGCTATTTCGTTCGTGTTTTATTATTCCAAAGTCTCGGGTTCGCAACGGCATAATTTTTATTTTTAAGGCGTATTCAATTATTGTTCGGTGAGTCACTCCTTTTTAATGTTCGGGCCTACCGTTTATTGTAATATAATTCGATTAAAATACATAAATTTTCGTGTTACACGGTCTTCATTTTTTTTTTTTTTTTTTGTTTTTGTTTTAGTAATTTTTAATTTTCGTTTTCCAACAGTCGCAGTCGGCGTGGGCGAATGGGGCGATGGAATGTGAAATTATTAATTAAAACGGCTCGCCCGATTCTGAACGCATTCAGTAAATAATGAAAAATTAAGTCGCCGTGGATTATTGTTCTGTCTTCATCACGATTATGACACAACTGCAAAACACTTAATTACTACCTGAAATGCGAAGTTTCCGAGATTTTCTCACAACCCGTGTGTGTGTGTGTGTGTGTGTTTCACGTTTTATTTAATCAATCACAAAAACTCGGGTGTAAGCTTACATCTTCCCCTTTTTTCAAGGTTTTTAGGTAGTCGAAAAAATGTCTCAAGTTATTGTCGGGGACTTTTTTAGGTAAAAAATATGGAAAATGAAGGGTTAGGGGGACATATGATATTTCCACGACTGGTTAATGATGTAACTTGATTGATGTTATTTCTCCCCTAAATAAAAGTGGTAATGTCGATTATTTGAATTCTTAAGGGACAGGTAAAACTGGGAAATAATACCCTTACATTTATTTGTGACCCTCAAGAAAAATATTATAATACACATTATAAATTATAAACCTTTTTCTAAGATTTTAAATTTATAATTAAAAATTTCTTTATAAAAAAGGGGTTGTTAAAAATTTAATATATGAAACTGATATAATCAATTGAGAAAAGAGTTATTTTTAAAATATTTAACTACTAACTATAGACTTTTCTATAAAAATAACTAATACTAAATAAACAGTTAATTAACTGTTAGCAGTTAATGAATATTTTTAATTAACTTCGTTAAGTAAGTTTAAAATGTGTTAAAAAAAATTGGACAGTTATTATTAATAAATAAAATTGATAATCACTGTCAAAAAGCTTTAAAAAGTTTTAAAAACAGTTAACTGTTAGTTAAATGACTACTAGAGAATAATAGTTAACTGTTAATATAACTTATTTAAAGTACGATAAAAAAACTACTTTTGACATATTGACAAAAATTTAATTAATAAACTTGTACTTACCAGTCAAAAAGTTTATCTGCAACAATAATAACTGTTAGAAGTTTTTTATATAACTAAACTTAAAAGTTATTAATTAAAAGATATTTTTAATTAAATTCAAAAGTTCTAAAATTCTCTTGAGAAATTTTATAAATTATATTGACAAACTTAACTATCACAAAGATTATACATAAATATAATTAACTATTATAATAAAATTATTAATTAAATGATTCAAAGATTAATTGTTAACAATTAATGAATATTTTTAACTTTTTTTAGGAAATACACTAAAATAACCTTACAATTTGACAAGAAAAAATGAGCAGTGTAGAATTAAGAAAAAAAAAAAATAATATAGTAACAATTAAAATAATTAACTGTTACGAAGATTTTCAGTAAGAATAACTAATAGTTAAATACCTCAAAGATTAATTGTTAATAGTTAATATATATTTTTAATTAATTTCTTTTTGGTAATATACAAAAATAGAAGTTTGAAGTTTGGACAGAAAAAATTGAATAATGTAGATTTTCCCAAAAATTTAATAAATAAAATTGATATACTTAACTCTTAAAAAGCACATCTATTAAAATAATTAACTATCAAAATGAATTTCTGTAACAATAACTAATTGATAAATAACTCAAAGATTAATTGTTAACAGTTAATGAATATTTTTAATTAATTTATTTTAGGTAAGATATAAAAATAACAGTTTGAAATTTGTTCAGAAAAAATTGAACAATGTAGATCTTGTAAAAAATTTAGTAAATAAAATTTATATACATAACTATTAAAAAGCATATCAAATAAAATATTTAACAGTTAAAGTAATTTTCTATAATAATAGTTAAATAACTCAAAGATTAATTGTTAACAGTTAATGAATATTTTTAATTAATTTCTTTTTGGTAATATACAAAAATAGAAGTTTGAAATTTGGTCAGAAAAAATTGAATAATTATCTTCCCAAAAATTTAATAAATAAAATTGATATATTTAAGTCTTAAAAAGCACATCTATTAAAATAATTAACTATCAAAATAACTAATTGATAAATAACTCAAAGAATAATTGTTAACAGTTAATGAATATTTTTAATTAATTTATTTTAGGTAAGATATAAAAATAACAGTTTGAAATTTGTCCAGAAAAAATGGAACAATGTAGATCTTGTAAAAATATTTAGTACAATTTAAATACTATTAACTATTAAAAAGCATATCTATTAAAATATTTAACAGTTAAAGGAATTTTCTATAATAATAACTAATAATTAAATAATTGAATAATGTAGATCTAACTATTAAAAGGCATACCTATTAAAATATTTAACAGTTAAAAAAAATTTCTATAACAATAACTAATAGTTAACTAATAACTCAAAAATTAACTGTTAACAGTTAATGAATATTTTTGGCCAGAAAAAAATTGATCTTGTCAAAAATTTAATAAATAAAATTGATATACTTAACTATTAAAAAGCATATCTGTTAAAATAATTAACTGTCAAAAGGATTTTCAGTAACAATAACTAATTGTTAAATAACAAAACAGTTAATGAATATTTTTAATTAATTTCATTTAGGTAAGTTTGAGCTATAAAAATAATTAACTGTTAAGAGTTTTCTATAACTATAATTAATAGTTAAATAACTCTAATATTAATTGTTAACAGTTAAATTGTACTTAGTAATGGATTTACCTCTTTTAAGTAACAAATAAAAGTGAAATTTGAGACCTGTCCAAAAAAAATTGAATTGAAAAATCGAATCCCGATCAACAGCTAAGATAACAGGGAGATCAAGAACTAGTTGAGACGCTCGATTTATTCAAAAAACTATCTTTTCATAATATTTACAAAAAAAAACCATAAACAGCAGCTGCCCGTCCCGATAAAATCATCCCTTTCGCATCGAAAAAATCGCTCGCCAACCGTATTATCGAGCGGTCGAATCTCGTTTTCGTAATAATAAGTACGAACCGATTCGGTTCCAACTCTTTCATGAAACCAGAATTCCTTTCATTAAACCTACACCCGTCCGGAATTATTTGAGGAAAGCGCATAAAAGAGACGGACGGTTACCTGTGACCGAAACGAAGGGGGAAGAACACGTACCGATTCCTTGCACGATTTTTTACGCGACCTGCACGTGCACGCCGGTCGACTGGCCGGCAGCACATATTAAAAACTAACAAAAAACGTGTCCTCTTTTCATCGGGAAACGTTAACACCTTAGCCAAACAAAAATGTCTTTTCACGTTTTCACTCCTGTGACAAAAATCTTAGACGTGTCGAACGCGATTCTGAAGATACGTCCAATGTTAGTTATTTATTGTTCGGTTTTCAACCGCAATTTCACGATTTAAATCAGACGCAAACGGCTTTTAATTTTGTTTTTATGGTGACTTTCTGGATTCTGTTAACTGTCAAAGTTATAATTAATCTTGTTAACTGTCAATTCATTTAATAACTAAACAACAGTACTTTAATATATTAATAATTAATATGAATAAAACACTTTTACACTTAAAAATATTACTAAAATCCTAAAAAAATTGATTATTAACAGTTAAATTATCATCTAAATTAACTGTTAACAAATTAATTTTAATGAAAGTTAATAAAATTATCATTGATCATATAATTAAATTTAAATTGTTTAGTTAACATAAGTAAAATTAAGTTTATTAACTGTTAAATCAAGATTATTAACTATCAAAGTGCTTAAACAATTAAATAACTAAAAATTTAATAAAAAAAATTAGTTTTAATAATTGTTCATTTTTGGTTTTTCTCGTGTTGGAAAAACAGATACAGTTTTAGTTATTGTTAATCTTGGCAAAGTACTAAATTAACTGTTAACTTAATTTTAATAATTCTTAAAGCAATTAATAAAACTATCCTAATAGTTGTCTATATTAAACCTCATGATTTAAATATTTAACTGAAGTACTAAAATATTTATAAGAACTGTGGACGTACCTCCAAGAACAGTTAAAAATGTAATTCAAATTTAGAATTGACTTTTATCAACCTAGTTTTGGTAACAGTTAAACTTGCTAAAGTAATAAATTAACTGTTAACTTAATTCCAATAATATTTAAGACAATTAATAAAACCACCCCAACAGTTGTTTGTTGTTGTTGTTGTTAATAATTTAAGTTAATGCTTTATAAATGCATATTAGCTGTCTATTCACATAATAACTAGACAACAGCACTTTAATATATTAATAGTTAATATGGCTAAAACATTTTTACACTTAAAAATATTACTAAAATCTTAAAAAAAATCTGATTATGTTAATAATAATTGTTAAGTTAAATCATCATTTCTAATCTTCTAAATTAACTGTTAACATTAATTTTAATGAAAGTTAAATCTTATATGATCTTATAATTAAACTTAAATTGTTTAGTTAACATAAGTAAAATTAAATTTATTAACTGTCAAATCAAGATTATTAACTATCAAAGTGCTTAAACAATTAAACAACTAAAAATTTAATGAAAATATTGAGTTTTAATAATTGTTCATTTTTGGTTTTTCTCGTGTTGGAAAAACAGATACAGTTTTAGTTATTGTTTATCTTGGTAAAGTACTGAATTAACTGTTAACGTAATTTTAATAAGTCTTAAAGCAATTAATAAAACAATCCTAATAGCTGTTTATAATAAAACTCATGTTTTATTAAATATTTAACTGAAGTACTAAAATATTTATAAGATTATTAATTGTGGAAATACTTCCAATAACAGTTAAAAATATAATTCAAATTTAGAATTGACTTTTAACAATCTAGTTTTGGTAAAAGTTAAACTTGGTTAAGTACTAAATTAACTGTTAACATAATTCCAACAATATTTAAGACACTTAATAAAACCATCCCAACAGTTGGTTATGTTAAACATTTAAGTTAATACCTTTTAAATGATTGTTAACTGTCGATTCACTTAATAACAAGACAACAGTACTTTACTATATTAATAATTAATATGGCTAAAACACTTTTACACTTAAAAATATTACTAAAATCTTAAAAAATTTGATTATTAACAGTTAAATCATCATTTTGAGATCTTCTAAATTAACTGTTAACATATTAATTTTAATGAAAGTTAATAAAATTATCATTAATCTTTTAATTAAACTTAAATTGTTTAGTTAACATAAGTAAAATTAAATTTATTAACTGTCAAATCAAGATTATTAACTATCAAAGTACTTAAACAATTAAACAACTAAAAAATTAATGAAAATATTGAGTTTTAATAACTGTTTATTTATTCAAATGAGTAACATTTTTGATTTTTTCTCATGATGGGAAAACAGATACAGTTTTAATAATTGTTAAACTTGGCTAAGTACTGAATTACTGAATAATTTTAATAACTATTAAAGCAATTAATAAAACAATCCTAATAGTTATTCATATTAAACTTCACAGTTTATGTTTTTTTAAATATTAAACTACAGTACTAAAATATTTATAAGATTATTAACTATTGAAGTACTTCGAAGACAGAACAAAATTCAGTTAAGTAACAATTTTTAGATATTCTCACGATGAGAAAGCAGTCTAGTTTTGGTACCTGTTAAACTTGATAAAGTACTAAATTAACTGTTAACATAATTCCAACAAAAGACAATTAATAGAACCATCCCAACAGCTTAATGCTTAATGTTAATGTTTTTTAAATGTTTAACTGAAGTACCAAAAATATTTATAAGATTATTAACTGTCGAAGTACTTAATTAAATAATTAAAAATATAATTTAAATATGTAATTGTTTTAATAATTGTTTACTTATGTAAATGAGTAAAAATTTTAGTTTTTCTCATGTTGAAAATCTACTTTTGGTCACTTGACAAACTATCAAATTAACTGTTAATATAACTTAATAACTGTTAAGAAGCTAATAAACTGAAGAAGATAATTAATTATGATAAACTTAGACTAGTTTTAACTTTTAACATATATCATTAAACGAAACAGATTGTTTTAACTGCCAAGTTAACTATTGGAAACAATTAAGTCAGCTAATAGAACCATCACGATAATTGTTCCGTTTTGGGTCGTTTGAGCGTTGTCGCCGTCGAAAACACGAACCAAGAGAGAGACAAAGAGCAGAAAAAAAAACGGTCACGTAGCGCTGTCAGCACGTGTGCTAAGTGTGCTATGATTGTGTCGGTATGTCGTGTACCGGCAAACTGACAATCCCGCTACGCTTCAATCCCACTATATCTTCATTGATCCGATCTGATGTTACGATTAATTCGGTTTTGTTTTTTTTATTTGGTCACAAATTGAAACTTCAAAGCTGCGAGCTTTCCCATGACGCCGTTTACTTGTTGGTGGGTTGAAATTGGTGTAATTCTAGTACAATAATCGAGTACTACTTGATCCCCCACGTACTCTCAGGATTCGAGTACCTCCGCTGGGAGTGTTCGAATGCTTGAAGTACTAAGCCGTGAACTCGTACACAAAGTTCACTTGAATAGCTCTGTACATGTTATTTGGTACTCGGATGATCATTCAGTTTTTACAAGTACCCCAGTACGGAGAACTCTATTCTTAGATTTACTTAATTCTACCATCAGTATTTAATTCATGTACTAACAATATGATTGGGTTAAAATCAGTGTTTTCTGTAAAGTACTCTTGTCACTGGTACCCCAGTATGCTGTACTCGAATGACTTATATACCAGGTACTCGGGCATTCGAATATCCGTGAACTGGGGTCATACTAAGAACATTTGCATTGCTTTGTACATGGTACTCAGTACTCTGATGATCATTCGATTCGTACAAATATTCTAATATGGAGAACGGGATTCTTAAATTTACTTAATTCTGACCCCAATGTTGAATTCATGTAGTAACAATTAATGTTTTCGGTAAAGTACTTCCGACGGTAGTACCCGAGTATCCTGTAACCGAATGACTGAATACCAGGTACTCAAGCATTCGAATATCCGTGAATTGGGCTCATACTAAGAACATTTACATTGCTTTGTACACGGTACTCAGTACTCAGATGATCATTCGATTAGTACAAATACTCCAATATGAAGAATTCGATTTTTAAATTTACTTAATTCTGCCACCAATATTGAATTCATGTAGTAACAATTAATGTTTTCGGTAAAGTACTCCTGACGGTGGTACCCGAGTATCCTGTAACCGAATGACTGAATACCAGGTACTCAAGCATTCGAATATCCGTGAACTGGGGTCATACTAAGAACATCTGCGTTGTTTTGTACACAGTACTCAGTACTCTGATGATCATTCGATTCGTACAAATATTTCAGTATGGAGAATTTGATTCTTAGATTTACTTCACTCCGTCATCACCATTTAATTCATGTAATAACAATATGATAGGGTTAAATTGAAAGTTTTTGGTAAAGTACTCTTATCAATGGTACTCTAATATCCTGTATCCGAATGCCTGAAGTACCAGGTACATGGGTATCCGAATATTTGTGTACTGGCGTCATACCAAGAACATTTGAATTATTTGGTACTCGGTACTCATTACTCTGATAATCATTTGATTCTTACAAATACTCTAGTATGGAGATCTCCATTTTTACCTTTACTTAATTCTGCCATCATTATTTAATTCATGTAGTAACAATATGGTTGAGTTAAAATTAATGTTTTCAGTCAAGTACTCTTGTCAGTGGTACTCGAGTATCTTGTATCCATATGACTGAAGTACTGGGTAATCAGTCATTCTAATATTCGTGAACCATCATATTGAGTAAATTTGAAAAGATTTATAGTTGGTACTCGCATAATCCTTGAAATCCTGCAAGTACCGAAATACAAAGTAGTCTATTATTAGAAGTACACGATTTTATATGGGTTATTATAAATTAGGTGGTTCAAAAGAACGTTTTAAGAAAGTAGTACCAAAAAAAAAATCTAAAAAAAGTTCTTCCGATACCGGGAATCGAACCCGAGCCTCCTGGGTGAAAGCCAGGTATCCTAGCCACTAGACCATATCGGATCTTGTAAAACATGTGTATGAACATGGACCACATTCGAAACGTAAAAACAAAAATGTTTTGTTTTTCACCCGATAAACAAAACGGAATCCGATTAACATTCACGATTTGTACGTGGTTTTCGTAACGACGGTGATTTCGTGTGCAGATGCAAACATCCGGTGGGGATATTTAATTTCAGCAGTGACCTCACACACACACACACACACACACACAAAGCTCAAAAGGCGAAACGCGATAAATCAGTGCGAAAATATCAATAAAATGGGCGAAAAAAAGGTACGGTCGGAAAGATCGTATGACCCGCAAACCTAAACGGTGTTTAGTCTACTTTACGTACGGTCGGAATTTTGTGCGAGTGTTGCGCAAAATTTTTCGATGCCGGTGCGATTTTTTTTATACCGATTTTCGTTTTTGTTTTTATGCGTTGCGACATTGGCGGCAGCGTTGGTTACATAAAAATAAACATCGTGAGGAATTGAACAAATATTTTATGGCAAAATTTTATGTGGAAGTAGAAATTGTTAATGGTTTCTTTGATTAATAATAGTGAATTCAACTTCTAAATCTTCTTAAATAATTCTATAAACTGTGAAGAGGTTCTGAAAATATATAAATAATTCTGTATACAATAAAAGCAATTCAAAAATTAAATTAAAATTCATCAAGAGAGATCTAACTTTCTAAAAAATTAAAATATTTCTAAAACATCTTAAATAATTTTATACAAAAATGAAGACAATTCTGAAGCTTCTTAAATAATTCTGTAAGAAGTTAAAACAGTTGGAAAACATCCTAATCCTTCAAGAGTTCTAAAACTTTCTAAAAAATTAAAAGATTTCTTTAGCTTAAATTATTCTATACAAAATGAAGAAAGTTCTGAAATATTTTAAACAGTTCTGTATACAATGCAAACAGTCGGTAAACTCTTTCAATAGTTCTGTAGGAAGTTAAGACAGTTGTAAATCTTTCTCAGCAATTTTTTATATGATTAAGACAGTTCTAAAACTTCTTAAATAATTCTGCACACAATGAAGAAAGTTCTTAAATATATTAAACAGTTCAGTATATAATGAAAACAGTCGTTAAACTCATTAAATAGTTCTTTAGGGAGTTAAAACAGTTGTAAAACATTTCCAGCAATTTTTTATATAATTAAGAGAATGTGAAAACTTCTTAAATAATTCTGCACACAATGAAAAAGTTCTGAAATATATTAAATAGTTTTGTATACAATGAAAACAGTCATTAAACTCTTTAAATAGCTCAAAGGGGAGTTAAGACAACTATAAAACTTCCCCAGCAATTTTTAAATAATTAAGAGAGTTCTAAACCCTCTTAAATAATTCTGCTAACAATGAAGAAAGTTCTGAAATATATTAAACAGTTCTGTAAACAATGAAAACAGTCGTTAAACTCTTTAAATGGTTTTATAGGGAGCTAAGACAGTTGTAAAACTTTCCCAGCAATTTTTATATAATTAAGAGAGTTCCTAAAACTTCTAAAATAATTCTGCAAACAATGAAGAAAGTTCTGAAATATATTAAACAGTTCTGTATACAATGAAAACAGTTGTTAAACTCTTTAAATAGTTCTGTAGGAAGTTAAGACAATTGTAAAACATCCCCAGCAATTTTTTATATAATTAAGAGAGTTCTAAATCTTCTTAAATAACTCTGCACACAATGAATAAAGTTCTGAAATATATTAAACAGTTCTGTATACAATGAAAACAGTCATTAAACTCTTTAAAAAATTCTGTAGAAAGATAAGACAGCTGTAAAACTTTCCCAGCAGTTTTTTATATAATTAAGAGAGTTCTAAAACTTCTTAAATAATTCTGGTCACAATGATGAAAGTTTTGAAATGTATTAAACAGTCCTGTATACAATGAAAAAAGTCGTTAAACTCTTTAAATTGTTCTGTAGGAAGTTAAGATAGTTGTAAAACTTCCCCAGCAATTTTTTATACAATTAAGAGAGTTCCAATACTTCTTAAATAATTCTGCACATAATGAAGAAAATTCTGAAATATATTCAGAAAACACAGTATATAATGAAAACAGTAGTTAAACTCTTTAAATTGTTCTGTAGGCTGCCAAGACAGTAATTTTTTATAAAAGTAAGAGAGTTCTAAATCTTCTTAAATAATTATGCACACAATGAAGAAAGTTCTGAAATATAATAAAGAGTTCTGTATGAAATTAAGACAGTTGTAAAACTTCCCCAACTATTTTTATATAATTAAGAGAGGTCTAAAACTTCTTAAATAATTCTGCACACAATGAAGAAAGTTCCGAAATGTATTAAACAGTTCTGTATACAATGAAACAGTCGTTAAACTGTATAATTAGTTTTGTATGAAATTAAGACAGTTGTAAAACTTCCCCAACTATTTTTATATAATTAAGAGAGTTCTAAAACTTCTTAAATAATTCTGCACACAATGAAGAAAGTTCTGAAATGTATTAAACAGTTCTGTATACAATGAAAACAGTCGTTAAACTGTATAATTAGTTCTGTAGGGAATTAAGACAATTGTAAAACTTCCCCAGCTATTTTTTATATAATTAAGACAGTACTAAAACTTCTTAAACAATTCTGCACCTAATGAAGAAAGTTCTGTATACAATGAAAACAGTCGTTAAACTATTTAAATGGTTCTGTAGGAAGTTTTAAATTTTAAATAATTTTTTCCATTATCTAATATTGCTTTTTACTCATGTTTCAAGTCTATTATAAGAAATCGATTAATACTTTCCAATTGTGCTGAAAATTTCAGCGTAGAAAATTTGTGTTTTTGGGTGTTACTAATAAATTAAAAATAAATTATAATTTAGCGTAGTTAATTATCAACCGGCACCACAGACAACGTGATATTAATTGCCAAGTGTGAATTTACAAATTCTTGGCGTTTCGCGAACATTTAGCATTTCAGCTTTGTTACGTTTAACATAAACATTCACGCACAATTCCAGCAACTGATAAAATATTAAGTTTCCTTAAGCAGAAATCCTCGACGGCAATCGTCAAACCCGATACTATTTAAAGTATTTTTTAACTAAAAATATCACGTTCCAAAACGATTCTGACTAATACCAAACAATCGGCCTTTATTTTACACGTATTTAATTGCCGTAAGCGGATTCCGTCTTATTAATAACGTACATTTTTTTTTTTATCTGTTTAAATGCAAACCACACATTCCTGCGGATAATTATAAACTTGAAATTGAAACATTGTTAAATTTGCAAAATCGCGGATCGAGGTCAGTATTATAAACATTATGCCGATTCAGTGTTTGTGCGATTTGTTGATAATTACAACTATGTTGAAAATACACTGTTTTCCAATTCGCATCTGGACAATTCGTTTTAATGGGTTTATTAAACTTTATGTTTCATCTTTTATAAACGAAACTGTTTCCAGTTTGTGTTAATCTTCGTTAATCACAAAGAGGAAGGTGAATCACTGTTAATTTTCTTCACTTTTAATAATTTAAAGCTGATAAGATTAGAGATGAAATTTCATTCTTAAAATTAATTTATTTAAATTTTTTATTTTTTCAGATTACCTTCCAAATTTAAAGATACTGACAAGACAAGATTTAAGGTAAGATTTAGCAATGAAAAATAAACAGACCTAAAATTGGAGAAATTCCTTTTTCCTGAATCATCATTAATTTCCTCATCATTCATCATATTCAACGTGACTTGATTCTAGAATAAGTTTAACTTTAAAAATAGAAACAGTGACATTATCTAAGGTTAAGATCTTTTTGTTCTGTATCTCTGTTAATTTTCAGGGCTTTTGTTGTTTTAAGGTCTAGACAAAATACTTATTTATTTATTTATTATATTCAGAGAATGTAAAAATGAAGATTATTTGTTCTGCAACATTTTTAATTACTTCGACTTTAATTATTCTCAAGGTGAGAAGATTTTAGACAAGATTGAGCTCCCAAAAATTGAAACAGTTGAGCCACTTGTAGTTAAAAAAGAAATATTTTTCTATGTCTCTCTAAATTTGTACATCTCTTATTATTTTTAAGGTGGCAAAGTTAAAGCTTTTGAAGTTAAATAAGATATATTTGTTCAATTTGTCTCTAAATTTGTACATCTGTTATTGCTTTCAAGGTGCTAAGTTTCTATATTAGATTTGACTCTTAAAACCAGAAACAGTTAAAGTATCTAAAGTTAAAGAAGATAGTTTCGCTCTGTATCACAGTTAATTACTCCTTCTTTTATTGTCTTCAAGGTGGGAAGATTCTAGACAAGAATGACCTTCCAAAAATTAAAACAGTTAAAGCATCTGTAGTTAAATAAGATATATTTCTTCCATGTCACTCTTAATTTGTACATCTGTTATTGCTTTCAAGGTGGCAAGTTTCTATATTAGATTTGACTCTTAAAACCAGAAACAGTTACAGTATCTAAAGTTAAAGAAGATAGTTTCGCTCTGTATCACAGTTAATAACTCCTCCTTTTATTGTCTTCAAGGTGGGAAGATTCTAGACAAGATTGACCTTCCAAAAATTGAAACAGTTAAAGCATCTGTAGTTAAATAAGATATATTTCTTCCATGTCAGTCTAAATTTGTACATCTGTTATTGCTTTCAAGGTGGCAAGTTTCTATATTAGATTTGACTCTTAAAACCAGAAACAGTTACAGTATCTAAAGTTAAAGAAGATAATTTCGCTCTGTATCACAGTTAATTACTCCTTCTTTTATTGTCTTCAAGGTGGGAAGATTCTAGACAAGATTGACCTCTCAAAAATTGAAACAGTTAAAGCATCTGTAGTTAAATAAGATATATTTCTTCCATGTCACTCTAAATTTGTACATCTGTTATTGTTTTCAAGGTGGCAAGTTTCTATATTAGATTTGACTCTTAAAACGAGAAACAGTTAAAGTATCTAAAGTTAAAGAAGATAGTTTCGCTCTGTATCACAGTTAATAACTCTTCCTTTTATTGTCTTCAAGGTGGGAAGATTCTAGACAAGATTGACCTCTCAAAAATTGAAACAGTTAAAGCATCTGTAGTTAAATAAGATATATTTCTTCCATGTCACTCTAAATTTGTACATCTGTTATTGCTTTCAAGGTGGCAAGTTTCTATATTAGATTTGACTCTTAAAACGAGAAACAGTTACAGTATCTAAAGTTAAAGAAGATAATTTCGCTCTGTATCACAGTTAATTACTCCTTCTTTTATTGTCTTCAAGGTGGGAAGATTCTAGACAAGAATGACCTTTCAAAAATTAAAACAGTTAAAGCATCTGTAGTTAAATAAGATATATTTCTTCCATGTCACTCTAAATTTGTACATCTGTTATTGCTTTCAAGGTGGCAAGTTTCTATATTAGATTTGACTCTTAAAACCAGAAACAGTTACAGTATCTAAACTTAAAGAAGATAATTTCGCTCTGTATCACAGTTAATTACTCCTTCTTTTATTGTCTTCAAGGTGGGAAGATTCTAGACAAGAATGACCTTCCAAAAATTAAAACAGTTAAAGCATCTGTAGTTAAATAAGATATATTTCTTCCATGTCAGTCTAAATTTGTACATCTGTTATTGCTTTCAAGGTGGCAAGTTTCTATATTAGATTTGACTCTTAAAACGAGAAACAGTTACAGTATCTAAAGTTAAAGAAGATAATTTCGCTCTGTATCACAGTTAATTACTCCTTCTTTTATTGTCTTCAAGGTGGGAAGATTCTAGACAAGAATGACCTTCCAAAAATTAAAACAGTTAAAGCATCTGTAGTTAAATAAGATATATTTCTTCCATGTCAGTCTAAATTTGTACATCTGTTATTGCTTTCAAGGTGGCAAGTTTCTATATTAGATTTGACTCTTAAAACGAGAAACAGTTACAGTATCTAAAGTTAAAGAAGATAATTTCGCTCTGTATCACAGTTAATTACTCCTTCTTTTATTGTCTTCAAGGTGGGAAGATTCTAGACAAGAATGACCTTCCAAAAATTAAAACAGTTAAAGCATCTGTAGTTAAATAAGATATATTTCTTCCATGTCAGTCTAAATTTGTACATCTGTTATTGCTTTCAAGGTGGCAAGTTTCTATATTAGATTTGACTCTTAAAACGAGAAACAGTTACAGTATCTAAAGTTAAAGAAGATAATTTCGCTCTGTATCACAGTTAATTACTCCTTCTTTTATTGTCTTCAAGGTGGGAAGATTCTAGACAAGAATGACCTTCCAAAAATTAAAACAGTTAAAGCATCTGTAGTTAAATAAGATATATTTCTTCCATGTCAGTCTAAATTTGTACATCTGTTATTGCTTTCGAGGTGGCAAGTTTCTATATTAGATTTGACTCTTAAAACCAGAAACAGTTACAGTATCTAATGTTAAAGAAGATAGTTTCGCTCTGTATCACAGTTAATAACTCCTTCTTTTATTGTCTTCAAGGTGGGAAGATTCTAGACAAGATTGAGCCTCCAAAAATTGAAACAGTTAAAGCATCTGAAGTTAAATAAGACATATTTCTTCCATGTCACTCTAAATTTGTACATCTGTTATTGTTTTCAAGGTGGCAAGTTTCTATATTAGATTTGACTCTTAAAACGAGAAATAGTTACAGTATCTAAAGTTATAGAAGATAATTTCGCTCTGTATCACAGTTAATTACTCCTTATTTTATTGTCTTCAAGGTGGGAAGATTCTAGACAAGATTGAGCACACAAAAATTGGGGTAATCTTTGTTAATTTATACATATCTATTACTCATCATCATTATTATTTTCACAGTCCAATAAAAATTAGTTATTCAATAAATTATGTATGTGTAAATTTATGTAGTTTCTACACAAAAGAGAAACAATTCGCGGACAATCGAACGTGAACGTTAACAATTGCCGTAAAGAGCGTAGCGTCGAAGTTAGAAATTCATAAAGTGAATTGTCACCTGCGAAAAGGTGTGCCGCGATGCATTTCCAGCCCACATGCACACCATACACACAATCGAGGACTTGCGGACTAATATGACGTACGCGCGCACTTTTGCCACATAACCACCGGGCGACAAAACACGAATAAAAGCCGGCAAAAGCCAGTTTTGTTGAAATCGAAACGGAATTGATCCCGTCGAGGCGGTTAATGTTGTTGCGGATTTAAATTTGAATTTATCGGTTTTTCATCCGTGCCGACGGGTTTCAGTTCTGGAATTGCACGAGTCTGTTTAATATTCGTGTTTTGTTGCTGTTTCGAGTCGGTTTCGATCAAATGGTTTTGTCTTAACTTTTTCATCTGGTTTCATTGGTGTTTTGATGGGTCTTAAACTGAACAACAATTCGAAGAAACAAGACCAAATTAAGGTTAAAATAGTTTTAAATTTACTGGTTCTTATTGACGTAAACTGATTTCAACTTGTTATAAGACTGAGTTGACAAAGACCGAAAGTCTTTGGTTTGAAAATAAATAATGAACCTTGACTTCTTAAACTTGGTAACAGATGGAGCTCAAAGATTCTAAGTTTTTGTTAATTACCTTCAAAATAATTTGAAAGTAATTGACGATGCTAATACTGAGACAAACATATCAATATCTAAGAAACCTATAGTCTGATTGTAATGAGGATTTCACCATTGAAATTAGCTAATTTTTCATGAGGAGTATTGTTGTCATCTCAACTTTCTCAATAGTTTGTACTAATGTGTCAACCAATGAGTATCTTATAACTTCTCAAACCTGGCAGCAGATAAAGCTGAAAGTTGATAGCTTATTTTGAATGTACTTGATGAAGCTAATACTGAGACAAACATATCAATATCTAAGAAACCAGTAGTCTGATTGTAATGAGGATTTCACCAATAAAATTAGCTAGTTTTTCATGAGGAATGTTGTTGTCATCTCAACTTTCTCAGTAGTTTGTATTAATATTTCAACCAGTGAGTATCTTATAACTTCTCAAATCTGGCAGCAGATAAAGCTGAAAGTTGGTAGCTTATTTTGAAGGTACTTCATGAAGCTAATACTGGGACATACATATCAATATCTAAGAAACCAATAGTCTGATTGTAATGAGGATTTCACCATTGAAATTAGCTAATTTTTCATGAGGAGTGTTGTTGTCATCTCAACTTTCTCAATAGTATGTACTAATGTTTCAACCAATGAGTATCTTATAACTTCTCAAACCTGGCAGCAGATAAAGCTGAAAATTGATAGCTTATTTTGAAAGTACTTGATGAAGTTAATACTGAGACAAACATATCAATATCTAAGAAACCAGTAGTCTGATTGTAATGAGGATTTCACCAATAAAATTAGCTAGTTTTTCATGAGGAATGTTGTTGTTATCTCAACTTTTTCAGTAGTTTGTATTAATGTTGCAACCAGTGAGTATCTTATAACTTCTCAAACCTGGCAGCAGGTAAAGCTGAAAGTTGGTATCTTATTTTAAAGGTACTTGATGAAGCTAATACTGGGACCAACATATCGATATCTAAGAAACCTATAGTTTGATTGTAATGAGGATTTCACCATTGAAATTAGCTAATTTTTCATGAGGAGTGTTGTTGTCATCTCAACTTTCTCAATAGTTTGTACTAATGTTTCAACCAATGAGTATCTTATAACTTCCCAAACATGGCAGCAGATAAAGCTGAAAGTTGGTATCTTATTTTAAAGGTACTTGATGAAGCTAATACTGGGACAAACATATCGATATCTAAGAAACCTATAGTCTGATTGTAATGAGGATTTCACCATTGAAATTAGCTAATTTTTCATGAGGAGTGTTGTTGTCATCTCAACTTTCTCAATAGTTTGTACTAATGTTTCAACCAATGAGTATCTTATAACTTCTCAAACCTGGCAGCAGATAAAGCTGAAAGTTGGTATCTTATTTTGAAGGTACTTGATGAAGCTAATATTGAGACAAACGTATGAATATCTAAGAAACCAATAGTCTGATTGTAATGAGGATTTCACCAATAAAATTAGCTAGTTTTTCATGAGGAATGTTGTTGTTATCTCAACTTTTTCAGTAGTTTGTATTAATGTTGCAATCAGTGAGTATCTTATAACTTCCCAAACCTGGCAGCAGATAAAGCTGAAAGTTGGTATCTTATTTTAAAGGTACTTGATGAAGCTAATACTGGGACAAACATATCGATATCTAAGAAACCTATAGTCTGATTGTAATGAGGATTTCACCATTGAAATTAGCTAATTTTTCATGAGGAGTGTTGTTGTCATCTCAACTTTCTCAATAGTATGTACTAATGTTTCAACCAATGAGTATCTTATAACTTCTCAAACCTGGCAGCAGATAAAGCTGAAAATTGATAGCTTATTTTGAAAGTACTTGATGAAGTTAATACTGAGACAAACATATCAATATCTAAGAAACCAGTAGTCTGATTGTAATGAGGATTTCACCAATAAAATTAGCTAGTTTTTCATGAGGAATGTTGTTGTTATCTCAACTTTTTCAGTAGTTTGTATTAATGTTGCAACCAGTGAGTATCTTATAACTTCTCAAACCTGGCAGCAGGTAAAGCTGAAAGTTGGTATCTTATTTTAAAGGTACTTGATGAAGCTAATACTGGGACCAACATATCGATATCTAAGAAACCTATAGTTTGATTGTAATGAGGATTTCACCATTGAAATTAGCTAATTTTTCATGAGGAGTGTTGTTGTCATCTCAACTTTCTCAATAGTTTGTACTAATGTTTCAACCAATGAGTATCTTATAACTTCCCAAACATGGCAGCAGATAAAGCTGAAAGTTGGTATCTTATTTTAAAGGTACTTGATGAAGCTAATACTGGGACAAACATATCGATATCTAAGAAACCTATAGTCTGATTGTAATGAGGATTTCACCATTGAAATTAGCTAATTTTTCATGAGGAGTGTTGTTGTCATCTCAACTTTCTCAATAGTTTGTACTAATGTTTCAACCAATGAGTATCTTATAACTTCTCAAACCTGGCAGCAGATAAAGCTGAAAGTTGGTATCTTATTTTGAAGGTACTTGATGAAGCTAATATTGAGACAAACGTATGAATATCTAAGAAACCAATAGTCTGATTGTAATGAGGATTTCACCAATAAAATTAGCTAGTTTTTCATGAGGAATGTTGTTGTTATCTCAACTTTTTCAGTAGTTTGTATTAATGTTGCAACCAGTGAGTATCTTATAACTTCCCAAACCTGGCAGCAGATAAAGCTGAAAGTTGGTATCTTATTTTAAAGGTACTTGATGAAGCTAATACTGGGACAAACATATCGATATCTAAGAAACCTATAGTCTGATTGTAATGAGGATTTCACCATTGAAATTAGCTAATTTTTCATGAGGAGTGTTGTTGTCATCTCAACTTTCTCAGTAGTTTGTATTAATGTTTCAACCAGTGAGTATCTTATAACTTCTCAAACCTGGCAGCAGGTAAAGCTGAAAGTTGGTATCTTATTTTAAAGGTACTTGATGAAGCTAATACTGGGACCAACATATCGATATCTAAGAAACCTATAGTTTGATTGTAATGAGGATTTCACCATTGAAATTAGCTAATTTTTCATGAGGAGTGTTGTTGTCATCTCAACTTTCTCAATAGTATGTACTAATGTTTCAATCAATGAGTATCTTATAACTTCCCAAACCTGGCAGCAGATAAAGCTGAAAGTTGGTATCTTATTTTGAAGGTACTTGATGAAGCTAATATTGAGACAAACATATCAATATCTAAGAAACCTATAGTCTGATTGTAATGAGGATTTCACCATTGAAATCAGCTAATTTTTCATGAGGAGTGTTGTTGTTATCTCAACTGTCACAATAGTATGCACTAATGTTTCAACCAATGAGTATCTTCTAACTTCTCAAACCTGGCAGCAGATAAAGCTGAAAGTTGGTATCTTATTTTAAAGGTACTAGATGAAACTAATACTGGGACAAACATATCAATATCTAAGAAATCAATAGTCTGATTGTAATGAGGATTTCACCAATAAAATTAGCTAGTTTTTCATGAGGAGTGTTGTTGTCATCTCAACTTTCTCAATAGTTTGAACTAATGATTCAACCAATGAGTATCTTATAACTTCCCAAACATGGCAGCAGATAAAGCTGAAAGTTGGTATCTTATTTTAAAGGTACTTGATGAAGCTAATACTGGGACAAACATATCGATATCTAAGAAACCTATAGTCTGATTGTAATGAGGATTTCACCATTGAAATTAGCTAATTTTTCATGAGGAGTGTTGTTGTCATCTCAACTTTCTCAATAGTTTGTACTAATGTTTCAACCAATGAGTATCTTATAACTTCTCAAACCTGGCAGCAGATAAAGCTGAAAGTTGGTATCTTATTTTGAAGGTACTTGATGAAGCTAATATTGAGACAAACGTATGAATATCTAAGAAACCTATAGTCTGATTGTAATGAGGATTTTACCATTGAAATCAGCTAATTTTTCATGAGGAGTGTTGTTGTTATCTCAACTGTCACAATAGTATGCACTAATGTTTCAACCAATGAGTATCTTATAACTTCTCAAACCTGGCAGCAGATAAAGCTGAAATTTGGTATCTTATTTTGAAGGTACTTGATGAAGCTAATACTGGGATAAACATATCGATATCTAAGAAACCTATAGTTTGATTGTAATGAGGATTTCACCATTGAAATTAGCTAATTTTTCATGAGGAGTGTTGTTGTCATCTCAACTCTCTCAATAGTTTGTACTAATGTTTCAACCAATGAGTATCTTATAACTTCTCAAACCTGGCAGCAGATAAAGCTGAAATTTGGTATCTTATTTTGAAGGTACTTGATGAAGCTAATACTGGGATAAACATATCGATATCTAAGAAACCTATAGTTTGATTGTAATGAGGATTTCACCATTGAAATTAGCTAATTTTTCATGAGGAGTGTTGTTGTCATCTCAACTTTCTCAATAGTTTGAACTAATGATTCAACCAATGAGTATCTTATAACTTCTCAAACCTGGCAGCAGATAAAGCTGAAAGTTGGTAGCTTATTTTGAAGGTACTTCATGAAGCTAATACTGGGACATACATATCAATATCTAAGAAACCAATAGTCTGATTGTAATGAGGATTTCACCATTGAAATTAGCTAATTTTTCATGAGGAGTGTTGTTGTCATCTCAACTTTCTCAATAGTATGTACTAATGTTTCAACCAATGAGTATCTTATAACTTCTCAAACCTGGCAGCAGATAAAGCTGAAAGTTGGTATCTTATTTTAAAGGTATTTGATGAAGCTAATACTGGGACAAACATATCAATATCTAAGAAACCAATAGTCTGATTGTAATGAGGATTTCACCATTGAAATTAGCTATTTTTTCATGAAGAGTGTTGTTGTCATCTCAACTTTCTCAATAGTTTGTACTAATGTTTCAACCAATGAGTATCTATAACTTCTCAAATCTGGCAGCAGATAAAGCTGAAAGTTGGTAGCTTATTTTGAAGGTACTTGATGAAGCTAATACTGGGACAAACATATCAATATCTAAGAAATCTATAGTCTGATTGTAATGAGGATTTCACCATGAAATTAGCTAGTTTTCATGAGGAGTGTTGTTTTCAGTAGTTTGTACTAATGTTTTAACCAATGTCTTGACTACAGATAAAAATGAAGGTTGTTATGAATCATAACTATCTAATAAAATTCTTCGAAAGACAACATTATTCAGAACATCATAAATATAAAATCTTGACCAAAAACGATGAATTAATATGAAATTGAATAGTCCATCAGCAGAAATGAACTTTGTGAACTATTCAGCTTTGTTCCTTTGATATTGAAATTCTTGTGTGTTTTACACATTTTATCGGGTCCTGTTATATTCCAGTTAAATAAAAAAACTATTATTAAAAATTCCAGAAATGTGTTCGGTTAATTAACATAACCCACTTCCCGATCACGTAAAGTCATTAGAGTGTCCATAAACCAACGACCGAACGTTCCCAGAAAACCTATGGCCGCCACGAAAATAATACCAACAATAAAAAAAGACACCTTCGTCCAATAAATCCATTAAAACTAAACAAACAATATGTAAGTGCGCGACAGCGGTCATGTACAGTTATCATCTTCCGGACGCGCTACGTACGCCACATAAATTTACGGCGTAATCCAGTGGCCGACGACAATTACGAAATAATAAATAAACGAAGAGGTGTATAATGAAGAGAAGAAAAAAGAAACGCGAGCCTAAAAACCCCCCTCAAACAGGCATGCAGCATCGAATTGTTACGCGTTCCACGAGATCGGAAATCACCACGTGAAAAGTGCACGACGTCCAACAAGTGAGTTTGGGTTACTCATCCGTAAAACCTCACGTGAATCGAAACGAGCCGCACAAGAGGCACGTTCCCATCCGAGTAGCCCAAGAACAAAGTGACTATCGGCTACCGTGGCCTACTGTCTGCACGAGACCAGGCGCCGTTGCCAAATCACCACCCACCCATCAAACCACCCGTCAATTAACCATTTGAAGCGCCTCGCATGATCCACCTGACAAGTTCGAGGAGTTTTAACGATGATTATTAGTTTAAATTATAGTTAAGGCGAATTCGAGGCTTAAGTTTAAAACTGTATTTATATAATTTTCTTGGTCCAACATCAGTTATACTAGTGTTAAGGTTGAGGCAAGAACAACACCCTTCATGAAATAACTGGCGAATGTTAATGGACAAATGTACATTACTATAGAACTTTTGGTTTCTTAGATTAACATGTTTGGTCCAGTATTAGCTTTATCAATTCAGATATAATGATACTCATTGGTTAAAATAATAATTTAATCTGTCGAGAAGGTTGACTAATTGGATAATTTCAATGGTCAAATCCTCATTACGATCACCTGTTTGGTTTCTTAGATATTAACATGTTTGGTCCAGTATTAGTTTCATCAGTTACCTTCATAATAAGATACTAACTTTCAGCTTTATCGGCTGCCAAGGTGGATAAGTTATAATGATACTAATGGTTAAAACAACAGTATATATCGAGTCTTTTAATTTCCTGCTTGATCTTGTAAAAACAGATTATTGCTGTCAATATAAAGAGTTAATAACACTGGATATACAAAGTGAAGTATATTCAATATACTACAGAAAGTGCCATATTAATCTAGAGGTGATTAAGAGTAAAGTTAAATATCTATCAAATTGTTGATTTTAGATTTAAAACAGTTATTGACATCGGATATTAAAGGTAAAATACATCAAATATGTTTACAGAAAGTGCTACATTAAACTAAATGTTATTAGAAGCAAATTTAAATATATTTGAAATCATTAATTTTAAATTTGAGAAATAGTTACGGTAATCGAAAAGTCTTTTAATTTCCTGCTTGATCTTATAAAAACTTACAGGTTTTTGCTGTCAATATAAAGAGTTATTAACACTGGATATAAAAAGTGAAGTATATCCAATATACTACAGTAAGTGCTACATTAATGTAGAGGTGATTAAGAGCAAAGTTAAATATCTCTGAAATTGTTAACTTTAGATTTAGAACAGTTAATGACACCGGACAAAATACATCAAATATGTTTACAGAGAGTGCTACATTAAACTAAATGTGATTAGGAGTAAATTTAAATATATTTGAAGTCATTAATTTTAAATTTGAGAAATAGTTACAGTAATCGAAAAGTCTTTTAATTTCCTGCTTGATTTTGTAAAAACTTACAGGTTATTGCTGTCAATATAAAGAGTTATTAACACTGAATATACAAAGTGAAGTATATCCAATATACTAAAGAAAGTGCTACAATAATCTAGAGATGATTAAGAGCAAAGTTGAATATCTATGAAATTGTTGACTTTAGATTTAAAACAGTTATTGACACCGGATATTAAAGGTAAAATACATCAAATATGTTTACAGAGAGTGCTACATTAAAATAAATGTGACTAGGAGCAAATTTAAATATATTTGAAATCATTAATTTTAAATTTAAGAAATAGTTACAGTAATCGAAAAGTCTTTTAATTTCCTGCTTGATTTTTTAAAAACTTACAGGTTATTGCTGTCAATATAAGGAGTTATTAACACTTGATATACAACGTAAAGAATATCCAGTATACTACAGAAAGTACTACATTAATCTAGAGATGATTAAGAGCAAAGTTAAATATCTATGAAATGTTGACTTTAGATTTAGAACAGTTATTGACACCGGATATTAAAGGTAAAATACATCAAATATGTTTACAAAGAGTGCTACATTAAACTAAATGTGACTAGGAGCAAATTTAAATATATTTGAAATCATTAATTTTAAATTTAAGAAATAGTTACAGTAATCGAAAAGTCTTTTAATTTCCTGCTTGATTTTTTAAAAACTTACAGGTTATTGCTGTCAATATAAGGAGTTATTAACACTTGATATACAACGTAAAGAATATCCAGTATACTACAGAAAGTACTACATTAATCTAGAGATGATTAAGAGCAAAGTTGAATATCTATGAAATTGTTGACTTTAGATTTAAAACAGTTATTGACACCGGATATTAAAGGTAAAATACATCAAATATGTTTACAGAGAGTGCTACATTAAAATAAATGTGACTAGGAGCAAATTTAAATATATTTGAAATCATTAATTTTAAATTTAAGAAATAGTTATTGTAATCGAAAAGTCTATTAATTTCCTACTTGAACTTGTAAAAACTTACAGGTTATTGCTGTCAATATCAAGAGTTATTAACACTGGATATAAAAAGTGAAGTATATCCAATATACTACAGTAAGTGCTACATTAATCTATAGGTGATTATGAGCAAAGTTAAATATCTATGAAATTGTTGACTTTAGATTTAGAACAGTAATTGACCTGGATATTAAAGGTGAAATACATCAAATATGTTTACAGAGAGTGCTACATTAAACTAAATGTGATTAGAAGCAAATTTAAATATATTTGAAATCATTAATTTTAAATTTGAGAAATAGTTACAGTAATCGAAAAGTCTTTTAATTTCCTGCTTGATCTTATAAAAACTTACAGGTTATTGCAGTCAATATAACACTGGAAATAAAAAGTGAAGTATATTCAATATATTGCAAAAAGTGCTACATTAATCTAGATGTGATTAAGAGCAAATTTAAATTTCTCTGAAATTATTAATTTTAGTTTTGATTACTTACTTGATTTTGGTGAATTGTGGTGCTCCATTGAAAGTTTCTGAAGTAAGGTAATGTTGAGAATCTCTGAAAGTAATAACTTCATATATAGATATTTTTTTAATCTTTTTTTGATTATATAAAATATAAAGGTTATTGGAGGTAAAGTTGAATACCCCGAAATAATATCAACAACTTACAGGGTGTTTTCCGTCAATGACCCATGACAATTTTCTAGATTTAGAATTTAAATAAACTAATTGCAAAATTTGCATATAAAACACATTAAAATTATTAAAAGTAACACGTTAGTTATGTTAACCTTGCCCCGACCCCAACATCCTTATCGCAAAACGTTAATCCGTGCACATCAAACACAGTTTTGACCAAATTCGGCCGTCCGGCCGTCCGCCTTTTGACGCTGAGTGCGCGTCCGAATCGAAAAACAATAAAATAACAAAACAGCCGGGGCATATCAATGCGAGTTTATCGCGGAAACGTGATATTCCGACCGTTTTCCAGCTAAAACACATTCACGCCTCGATAAAACCGACAGAATTCATCTTAAAAACAAATTATATTGGATGAAATTATGCAGAAATTGAAAATAATATGTGCGCTCCGTTTATTATCGTAAATGTGACGCCGCTTCCTGTCCACAGCTCCACAACAAATCGCCGGACGGATTTTTTCCCGTCTAAATCTAAAACGTAAAATGACCCAGATTATGTAACCTGGGCGAACACCATCGGGGGGGAACTCGAGGAATCGCATTTCTTTGGTCACGGCGATAATTAACACACTTTTGGTGTACAATTTACTGTACGCTAAAGGTACGTTAATAGGCAGTAACAGTTTTCTAATTATTATATCAATTTTTTTACGGGTAAAACGTTTAACCTTACGTGTAACGCCGGCCACTTAACATTCGTGGCACTCGCCGAATGACATAAAAGGAAGTAATGAATGCCTGTTTGAATTTTTTATTATTAACATATTGTGAAATAACAATTCAACGATTTCCGTTCGGATTACTGGCCGGTTGCGCAAAACCCGCAGACCAATTTCGTGCGTCCCATCCCGGGGCGGCGGCTCAGAAAACTCCGGGGACAATTGATTGCGGTGCAAAAACCCACGCGTCGGAGCGTTAAAAGTTAATTTATTTCATTAATAAGTTAATAACACGACCGCAAGAAACGAGTGAAAAAGCGAATGTTACGCGTAATTTCTTATTAAAATGCTTATCCGTCCATTTAGCGAAATTCTATGAATGCCAGTTGTGCGAGTCTCAAACTATAAAACGGCTGAGTGATTTACCTCCGTCCTGACGTTTACTAGTCACGTTAAAACTTTTATTTCCAGCCACGGCCTTTTTGCTCCGTCTCTTTCGCGCTTGAGCTTTTGTCAGCCAACCGCTTTCGCGATGCGTTTGATTTCTGCAGGTCCGCGTTGGCGGCCCAAAAACGCTTATTCGTTTTTCATTTGTTTGTTTTATAACGTCGGAACAGTTCGGGGTGATTAAAAACCGAAGAGATTTTTGAAATCTGCACGTTTTTTCGTATAAATGACATTACTTAAATCAATTCGAAAGTGCACTTAAAGAAAATTATGTACGGGAGAGACAAGACAATATACCTGTTGAATATGTTGTGTTTTTACACGACACAAACAGTACCATAACTCTTAAACGGTTGAAGACAATTAAAAACTGAAATGATTTCTAAAATCAGCATGATATTTTTATATAAATAACTTTACTTAAAATACTTTGAGACTGTTTGTTAAAAAATAATTTGAGGGAGAGACAGGGTTCATTATGAAGTTTATTGAAGATATTTAAAAACTGGAATTATTTCTAAAATCTTCATATATTTTTTATATAAACAACTTCACTTAAAATACTCGAAAACTGTATGTTAAGAAAATAATGTAAGGGAGAGACTAGGGTACAATTTAGTTGATTTACATGCCACAAAAAGCGAAATAACTTCAGAATGGTTAAGGATAATTAAAAACTGAAATGATTTCTAAAATTTGCATGATTTTTTACATAAACAACTTAATTTAAAACACTTGAAAGCTGCATGTTAAGAAAACAATATAAGGGAGAGACAAGGGAGAATTGCTGTTGATTATAGAGTCTTTACACGACACAAACAGTGAAATAACATTAAAACCGTTAGATATAATTAAAAACTGAAATAATTTATAGAATCTACATGATTTTTTATATAAATAACTATATTTAAGACACTTAGAAGCTGCATGTTAAAAAAATCATGTAAGGGAGAGCCAAGAGACTTTTCTTGTTGATTAAGGAGTTTATTCAGTGAAAAAACTTTAAAACGGTAAAAGATAATTAAAAACTGAAATAATTTATAAAATCTACATGATTTTTTATATAAATATCTTCTTTTAAAATACTTTGAAGTTCCACTCCAAGAAAATAATCGAATGGAGAGACAAGGAAGAAATGCTGTTAATTATAGAGTCTATACACGACACAAACAGTGAAATAATTTTAAAACCGTTAAATATAATTAAAAACTGAAATGATTTATAAAATCTGCATGATTTTTTATATAATTAACCCTACATAAAACATTTAGAAGCTACATGTTAAGAAAATCATGTAAGGGAGAGACAAGGGAGTATCCTTGTTGTTTATGGAGATTATACAGTGAAATAACTTTAAAATGGTAAAAGATAATTAAAAATTGAAATAATTTCTAAAATATGCATGATTTTTTATATAAATATCTTTGCTTAAAATACTTTGAAGTTCCACTCTAAAAAAATAATCGAAGGGAGAGGCAAGGGAGAATTGTTGTTGATTATTGAGTCTTTACACGACACAAAAAGTGAAATAACTTCACAACCGTTAAATATAATTAAAAACTGAAATAATTTATAAAATCTGTATGATTTTTTATATAAATAACTGTATATAAAACACTTGGAAGCTGCATGTCAAAAAAATCATGTAAGGGAGAGACAAGGATGTTTTCTTGTTGATTATGGAATATATACAGTGAAACAACTTTAAAACGATAAAAGATAATCAAAAACTGAAATGATTTCTAAAATTTGCATGATTTTTTATATAAATAACTTCATTTAAAATATTTAAAAATTCCATGTTAAGAAAATAATCTAAGGAAGAGACCAAGGAGTACTTCTGTTGATTATAGGACTCCAAAAGTACACACTGAAATGATTTTTGAAATTTGTAAGGCTGTTTACATAAATAATTTCACGTAACACCTTGAAACAAAGTGTTAAATAAAAACATAATCCAATGAGGAAGCACGTGGACATCCAAGTTGGTACATGACACAAATAAATTGTAATTAATAATGTAATAATTAAAAATTAAAATAATATTTTTAATTGCGTAGATTTTTTCTTACTTAAACGACCCCGTTTAAATCGGGCATTAAGTGCAATCTGAGGGCGTATCGCGGTGTTTTTGTCGAAGTCAACAAAACTGTCATAAACAAAAGAAGCGCAAAAGTTTCGAAATCGGAATTCGGAATTATGCAGATTCGGTTTTATGTTAATTAGGAGCGCGTGTAACAACGTTTAGGAGGACTGTGCAACCAAATGCGGCTGACAGTGACAGATCGAAGTTTGGTAACATTTAAATTTCGCCACTTTTTACCCAATTACGGCCATAATTTCCGGACGCGACGAACACCCCTGACACCAGACAACCGATGTTAAAAGGCCCTGTAATGAGCCCGGCGTCGGTTCGTTGCCGGAATCGCGGCACGCTCGTACATGTTTTTGCTCGTTCCGTTTCACCGGCAGATTCCGGCCGGATTGAAATATTGCCGTTTTGTGGTAATCGAGGTGGCAAGTTTTGGTCTGTTTTACGATCACGACGACTGTTTCGCGGTCGCACTTTGTTTTCGAGTGCCGGTTTTTCGGCCTTTTTGCACGAACGAAACATCACTGATCTAATTACTAAACTTCCATCATTATAAACTTCTAAAATTTACCCAAAATTATACTTCACTTTATTATTATACCATTAGATTCTCGATAATACCAATTATTTCATTATTTGTGTCGTATAAAAACTCCCTTGTCTCTCCCTTATATTATTTTTTTAACACACAACTTCAAAATGTTTTAAGTGAAGATATTAAGACACAAAATTATGTAGATTTTAGAAAGCATTTCAGTTTTTAATTATCTTTAACCATTCTGAAGTTATTTCATTATTTGTGTCGTGCAAAAACTCCAAAATCAACATAAATAGTCCCCTGTCTCTCCCTCAATTTATTTTCTTAGCAAGCAACTTCAGAGTATTTTAAGTTAAGCTGTTTATAAAAAAAATCTTGCAGATTTTAGAAATAATTTCAATTTTTAATTATCTTTAACCGTTTAAAAGTTATGTTACTTTTTGTGTCGAGTAAAAACTCAATATATTCAACAGGTATATTCTCCTGTCTCTCCCGTAAACTATTTTCTTTAAGTGCACTTTCTAATTGATTTAAGTGATGCTATGCATATAAAAAAATCTGCAGATTTCAAAAATTACTTCAGTTTTTAATTACCATGAACGGTTTCAAAGATATTCAGTTCCAATATAAACATACAAATTAAAAACGATTACATTTTATTAAACTATAATTTATACTTAAAATTTTTAAAACAATACCACTGAATAAATAATATTTAAGCTCCAAAAAAATAATAAAATTTAAATTTTATTTTCTAACAGAAAACATTGAAGAACTGCGTTTGTATTTAAATATACCATAAATTAAAATAATAACATAAAATGTGAAATTTTGTAATTTTTAAACCAATATTTTTTAATAAGAAACATGTCGTTTTAGGTTGATAAAATGTTAATTAGTAGATTTCGTCACATAATTCAGCATAAATAACTTGAAATTCCGAAATCGGACATAAAATCCCATTATTTATGGATTTTCATAATTACTTATAAATTCAAATATTCGTACAAAAAATAATTAAATCCCATACCACTTTCGGATTTACACTTTATGATTTATCGATTTACGTTTCAAATTTTTCCACATTTAGACCTGTACGTTTTAATTAGCGGCGTTTACGCATTTTAACTGCGTATAAAATGTGTTTTAGAATGCCAAATCTCTATATATTCCGTAAAACTGCCAATAAAACGGTTGGATTATTCTTAATTTTACGATCACATGTGGTTGACAACTATAATATCTAAAAAACTTATGTCCAACTATTACGGTTTTTTCAATGCATAATCAAATATTAACAGTTAAAATATTTAAATCGTTTGTTAGATAGAGTATTTTTAATTAATTGACATAGATTTTCTAAATATTTCTCATTAATTTTTGTTGTTCAACATTGAACTAATAAAAGAATAACCGTACTATTGAATAAGCATTAAATGACTTCATTGGTTAAGTTGGAATGTAAAAAGAGTTGAAGAATTGGCTTAAATGACTGATATTTTAAGAAAATAATCTTGAAAGACAAGACAATATTAATGTAGATAAAAGAGTTTTTACACAACATAAACAGTGAAATAACTTTAAAACGGTTAAATATAAATAAAAACTGGAATAATTTCTAAAATCTACATGATTTTTTACATAAACAACTTTACTTAAAATACTTGTTAAGAAAATTATGTAAGGGAGAGATAAGAGAGTATTCCTGTTGGTTATGGAGTTTATACACAGCACTAACAGTGAAATAACTTTAAAAAGGTAAAAGATAATTAAAAACCAAAATGGTTTCTAAAATCTGCATGATTTTTTATATAAATAACTTTACTTAAAACATCTGGAAGCTGTATGTTAAGAAAATAATCTAAGGGAGAGACAAGGGTATATTTCTGCTGATTATGCAGTTTTTACACGAGACGATTAGTGAAATAATTTCAAATCTGTTAAAAATAAATAAAATCTGAAATGATTTCGAAAATTTGCAAGATTTTTTATATAAATATATTAAGCTTAAAATACTTTGAAGTTGTATGCTAAAAAAATATTTGAAGGGAGAGATAAGGAAGTATTCCTGTTGATAATAAAGTCTTTACTCAGCACAAACGGTAAATAACTTTAAAAAGGTAAAAGACAATGAAAAATTAAAATGATATATAAAATCTGCCTAATTTTTTATATAAATAACTTTACTTAAAATACTTGGAAGCTGCATGTTAAGAAAATAATATAAGGGAGAGACATGGGAGTATTCCTGTTGATTACGGAGTTCATACACAACACAAACAGTGAAATAACTTAAAAAAAAAAATAAAAGTAAATAAAAACTGAAATGATTTCTAAAGTCTGCATGATTTTTTATATAAATAAATTTACATAAAAGTCTTGGAAGCTGAATATTAAGAAAATAATCTAAGGGACAGACATGATAGTATTCCTGTTGATTACCCAGTTCATACACAACATAAACAGTGAAATAACTTTAAAAAAGTAAAAGATAATTAAAAACTGAAATGATTTCTAAAATCTGCATAATTTTTTATATAAACAACTTTACTTAAAACACCTGAAAGCTGCATATTAAGAAAATAAATTAAGGGAGAGACAAGGGAGTATTCCTATTGATTATGGAGTTCATACGCAACACAAATAGTGAAATAACTTTAAAAAGATAAAAGGCAATTAAAAACTGATATAATTTCTAAAATTGGCATGATTTTTTATATAAATAACTTTACTTAAAACATCTGGAATTGTGTCTTAAAAAAATAATCTAAGGGAGAGACAAGGGAGAATTCCTGTTGATTGTAGAGAAATTACACAAAACAATTTATAAAATTTAATATTTTCCTTATATTATTATTAAATTCTCTTTATTTTTAGTTGTTATTTTATTTTATAATTCATATTTATAGATATAATTTTATTTATATTCCGTGTTTTAGCTTACTATTTATAATTTTTGTGTAATTTTCTATAAATTAATGTTATTAATATATTTTCATTAACATTTTAATACGTATTTCTAAATTCCGGCCTAATTACTCTTGAAATTTCCGTACCCAATTAACTTGCGTCAAATGATCCGAATAAATATTCCACCCAGCACTCCGTCCGAAAAAAATGCGTTGATGAAAAAATTGCGTGTCCCAGACACAATGTGGAGTAAACATTCGTAACGGAGACATTTTATTTCTATTTTTTGAACGTCGATTAATATTCAAACCGGGATTGTGTTAGTCATGTAGAACAGTAGAAAGAAACGCTGAAACATTCCTCGGGTTTCTTGAAAACTCAAACTCATCCATTATGCGTGGCGCGTCGCCATATTTCAATAGGAAGTAGAAATTTTAATAGATATATCTGCATTGTTCGTTGGATTTTTATCGGTTTACGGGGGAGAGTTGTTGTTTTAAGGTAAATAAAACGGGACGTGTTAGTAGTGCGTTTTTTTTTAATTATTTTTTTAATTGTGCGAGTGCTTGGAACAAAACGATTACGTTCAGACGTTGATTGTGACGTTGGCGAGGAGGTGGGACTCGGCTCCGGAGACGCCTGCAGCCAAACCGATGGAAGCTTCCAGCTTCAAGTGATCACCGTTGCCCAAAAGTGGCAGAGGAACTGGGAGAAGGCTGTTGAGCAATCCCACAATATCTTGGACGACGTCGTTGGCTCCAGCCAAGAGTTGGCTGAGGGACTTGCTGGTGACGCTGGCGATGCTGGAAAGGGCGTTGCTGAGGGCACTGACAATGGGTCCAACGATTGGAATCTTGGAAAGAAGTTGGACGAGGTCGCCTTTGAGCAAGGATACCAGTCCACCCACAGCTCCGGATACCAACTTGTTGAGGGCGTTGGAGATGGTCTTGACAACGTCACCGGCCAGGTCCAAACCGTGAACGAGAACATCCAAGAGAATGTGACCCAAGTTGCTGAGCAGAAGTCCCAACAAGTGGGCGAGGAGGGCAGGAATTGAACGTGCTACGTCGATGACTGGGGACAACAGACCCAAAACCTTCACCACCAATGTCAAGACGTCAGAGACTACATCCTTGAGGAGGTTGAGGACATCACCGAGGGCTACTCCGAGTACTTTAAGGACACCGCTGAGCAAACCTTCGACCACAGACAGCAAGGTGGACACGACTGAAGAGGCGGCGCCTCCCAAACCTTTCAGCAAATCTTCCAGAGGTTGCAGAGCTGAGTTCAAGTCGATGGGTTGGCTGATAGCCTTGGCGGCTCCGGCCAACACGTTGATGAGTTCGTGCACAACTTCCAAACCGTCACTGACGCCTTCCTCCACTACTTCGACAACCACACCGGCAACCACCAGGAGACCATCGACGGCTCCATCCAGGATGCCTCCGGCCAGACCGGCGAGCACTTTGATGACGCCTTCAACTGAGCCCAAAACATCCTTCAAGATGTCCAGGGGCAAGCCAGATTTGATGATGGAGTTAAGGATGGAAACTAGTCTGTCAACGGCGTTGACTGCGCCGAGGATGACGCCCAGTTCGAGTCTCAGTTTGGCTTCAACCAAGGCGGCTACGCCACCAACAACGGCTCCAAGCAAGTCAGCCACTGCTTTCATAATGCCGGCAACCAGGAGGATTCCTCCACCAACAACAACTTCGACAGCATCACCGGCGACTTGCAAGATAACCTTCAGGGACTTAACCAAGTCGTTCAAGATGTTGATCAACAAGCTCTTCACGTCCTTGAGGGCGATGGACAATCCGCACAACAAATCACCGAGGACTTTGGCGACGGTGTTCAATACATCGTCGACCAAGTCGACGACGGTGGAGGCGGCGTCGTCCAAAAGATCTTTCAATCCGTTGGCCAAGCCAGACAACAAGTCTTTAATAGAT
The DNA here is from genome assembly GCF_024364675.1 of Aethina tumida. Classification (NCBI taxonomy): domain Eukaryota; kingdom Metazoa; phylum Arthropoda; class Insecta; order Coleoptera; family Nitidulidae; genus Aethina; species Aethina tumida. The sequence continues at coordinate 13,543,886 of NC_065440.1, read as the reverse complement.
TCACCGGCTTTGGGTAACAAGGAGGAGTTGCCCACTTTCTTGGTGATGTTGTTGGCGAGGTCGATGACGATGCCCACTTTGCCGGACAAGTCGAGGACGGCTCCGATGGAGTGGTTGGCGTCGATCACGATGGCCGAGGAGCCATTCAGGATGGCCACCAAGCCGTTGTTGATGGTTACATTGACTGACACTGATGCTGACACGTTCAGGTGTCTGGCGTGGTGCATCAGTCCATGGTGCTTGCTGTGGTGCTTGTAGTGGTGCACTCTTAGGCCGTGTCTGGCGTGGTGTTTTTGATGGACCTCGTGCTTCGAGTGTAACTCTAGACACCCGCCAAATTAGCATTGCAAAAAATTAATAACTTTATAATTTCCTTACCGTGGGCCCAGGTGGAGGCCAGAAGAAGACACAGCACAAGTACCAATGGTTGGGTTGACATTTTGGATGATCTGCTTTCCACGTTTGAAAAAGTGCACCGTTTATAGTGAAAATCGCCACATTCCGAAAATATTTGCCTCGCAATTTGAAGGTAAAAATGTTAACGAACATGGTGAAACAGTTTTTTTGAATTTTTCTCAGTTTTTTGGGTGAATAGTTGTTTTCACGAACAGCGGAAATATTTCCAACGATTTGTATTCAAACGGTGGACACTTTATTAAGCAGGAAATGGTTGACTATAAATCGAATTTTATATAAGGATGTGTTATGCACATTTTAATTTTTAATGTAAAAAATATTACGCATCACAATTATGAATAAACATCAGTTACGTAGTTAGAAAGAAACACATTAAAAAAAGCGTGATGGATTAGATTGTTAAGATCTATAAAAGTCTATGGGGGAACAACATGAATGTTAATTGTTTGAATAAATTTACTGGAAAAACTGCTTATTCGAAAACTGTGTTAATTAACATTGTTTGTTGCCTTGTTTTATCGCGACAATTACGAGGTTTTTTTATCCGTTGTTTATAGATTATGAAGTCATTATGCTATTGTGTGTCAAACTACTATGTAAGGAGCTTAATTTTAATTATTTTTAATTTGTAAGTTTATTACTTTATTGGATTTTTTTTATTTTATTAACACACTTAAGTTATAAATTTCTTCATATTTCATTTTGTTAATTAATGTTAACAAACGATTATTTTACTATTTTACACTTTACACTACAAACGTTTAAAATTTTTATTATATAATTCTAAGTTGTTTTATAATTTTTTGTTATATTATTTTAAAATTTACTATTTGCTTCTTATTATTTTTATTTTTCAAATTATTAATTTATTTCTGATTTTTATTGAACATTTAACAATTGAAATTTTTTAATTTCAATTTGTTATTAACTTTTTGAATAATTAATTAATGAAATGAAAAATTATTTTTGTTGAATTTTATAAATTCTCGTATAAAAACATAAAAATATCAAATTTTTCTATTTTATTATTAATAAAAAAGACCCAATAATATTAAAAATATTTAAATATTTTTATTTTTAAAATAATATTAATAAATATGTCTCTGATTTTTGTAGATCATTTAAAAATTTAATATTTTTGATTTCTATTTGTTAATTCACATTTTAAAAATTATAATTATTATTAACTTTTTGAATAATTAATTAATTAAATTAAAAATTTTATTTGTTAATTGAAATTATTCATTTTAATTTTATATATTTTGGTATAAAAACACAAAAAATTTTAAATTTTCCTATTTTATTATTAATAATAAAAGCCCAATAATGTTAAAATAATTAATATATTTTTTTCAAAATATTAATTTATATCTGATTTTTATTGATCATTTAAATATTATTAACTTTTTAAATAATTAATTAATTAAATTATAAATTATTTTTCTTATTCTTATTATTTATAAAAAAATCATATTTTTCTATTTTATTATTATTATTATTAAAAAAGATCCAATAATAATAAAAAATAATATATTTATTTTTAAAAATATTAATATATTCTTTGTTTTACTGAACATTTACAAATTTAAAATTTTTGATTTCTATTTGTTAATTAACAATTTAAAAATTCCAGTTGTTATTAACTATTCGTATAATTAATTAAAATAAAAATTATTTTTGTTAATTAAAATTATTCGTTTTAATTTTATAAATTCTCATATAAAAACACAAAAATTTAAAATTTTTCTATTTTATTACAAATAAAAAAACAACAATATTAAAAAAATAATATTTTTATGTTTCAAAATATTCTGTTTTTTATTAAACATTTAAAAATTTTTTGTTTTTTATTTCCGTTTGATAATTCACGTTTTAAAAAATCCAATTATTATTAATTTTTTGAACAATAGATTAATTCAATTTTAAATTATTTTTGTTAATTGAAATTATTACATTTAATTAATTATTACATTAACTTAATCATTCGATACATCAATTAAAATTTTAAATTTTAGTAATTTTTAATTGATTTTTATTAATTTTCGTTTTATTGTTTTATTAATATTTTTAACTTAACTTTTTTTGGGATAATAATTTATTTTTAAACATTTAATAAAACATATCTTCTACTTCTAATAAAACTTCACAATTTAAAAATATTAAGTTTCATTATATTTTAAATTTTAAATATTATTTTTTTAATTTATTTATCTTTAACCCTTTTTAAAATTTAAAACTAGATTTTATTTTTAATTAATTTATTTATCATATATTTATAATTTTGATTTAAATAAAATATTAAAATTCTTGTCCAACTTTTAAAAATTTAAAATATTTTATATTTAATTTATTTAATTGCAATAATACATTTTATAGTTTGATTTATTTAATTACAACATTAAAATTTTTAATACTTTTTAAAATGTTTACATTATTTTATTTTCTATTGAATTAATTTTAATCACATAATTTTCTTTTTTAATTTTTTCAGTTTATACATTTATAAATTTAAAATACTTTTTTTAACTTATTTAACTTTATTCGTATATTTTTAATTTTATAATTTTTTAACTCTATTTATATATTTTTAATTTTTTGAATAATTTGAATTTTATTAAAAATTTAAGATAGTTTTCATTTAATTTTCTATTTCATTTTTAAATTTTTTATTATATTACTTATAAAAATTCATATATTTTATTTTTCTTGTTTTTTATATTTATTTTTAAATTATTTATAAGTAGAATAAATTTTATTGCACTTTCAATAAAAACATATTTCTGTCATTTTTCCACAAATTGTAAATTTAAATAATTACAATTTTCCTGATTAGCATTCACATTTCAGGATATCTACATATATAAATAATTCCAATTAAAAATCTCAATTAACATTAAACAAAAATCCTTAATTAACAAAAAATAATAGTTGCAATTATCAGCAAACACACAACGAGCCTCCGACGAAATTAAAAAGCAACGAAATCCGTTGTAAAAATCCGCGCCTAATTTCATTTTTAGGACGCCATAAAACATCGAAAAGGCACCAAAAACTAATTATTTTTAATTACCGAAAAAATCTCGGGGTATTTGCATCGTGCCGAAAAAAGCCTTCTCGATCGGAAAACAATGCGTTCGGCCACGTCTTTAAGTCGTCTTAAAATTGTCTTAAAACTTAGGTACTGGAAAAAGTAATTTACGTTTTTGGTTCATCATTAATATTTATGTTATTTGAAAGCTTTTTAAGCTCTTTCTGACTGTGCTGTTTATTTATTTTTTTTTTTTTTCTTCTTAAATTGTATTTAAAACGTTTTTTGTGTTAAAAATTGAAGTGATATAATTCCTGAAAATTTGCTTTGGGAACTCGACAGAAGAGGCAGAACGTATTTCAATGTTTTGGAGAAATTACTCTAAATGATGAAGTTCCATTACTTTGATTTGGTCTGTTTAAAAGTTACAGTGAATGCACTAAAGATGAACAGTTTCAAGATCGTCCAGAAACCTGTACCAACGAAGAAATTAAGCAATAACTATTGATTATTGATCTTATTGTTACTTGGATTAAAAATGGGTTGATTAAGACATCTCTGGTTGGTCTGGACGATGAGTTGAAGCTGGCGAATGTTGTGAAACAGTACTTGGAGAAAATTTTAATCCAAGAAAGATTTTGATGACTTTGTGGTGGCTGGGAGAGGAATTTTACATATTAACTATCTATCAAGAGGACAAAGGATCAATACAACTGTCTACTACAAGCTTCTTTAGTGAATATAAAAGAGTTCTGCTTCTTCAGGATAACATAAGGCCACATGTCTCATTAGAGACTTAAAGGAAGCTTCAAAATGTTAAATGGGAAGTTCTACCTCATCCACCCTTTAGTCCAGATATTTCTCCATGTGTCTATTATTTATTTTTGTCATTGCCCAATTTTTTATATAATAAATGGTTTAATTCTGAAGAGGAGGTTGACCTTCTCTTCAGTTCCAAATACCCAACATTTTCTCTTGTGAAGAACTTTGCAAAAAAAATGGGGAATATAATGCTTAGGTTATTATAAAGTCAAAAATAAAAAAGGTAAATTACTTTTTCCTGTACGTAACATTAGAAAACAAACAAAATTAAGTCGTCTTAAATTTGTCTTAAAACTTAGGACTGGAAAACGTAAATTACATTTTTGGTTCATCATTAATATTTATGTTATTTGAAAGCTTTTTAAGCTCTTTCTGACTGTGCTGTTTATTTTTTTTTCTTAAATTGTATTTAAAACGTTTTTTGTCTTAAAAATTGAAGTGATATAATTCCTGAAAATTTGTTTTGGGAACTCGACAGAAGAGGCAGCACGTATTTCAATGTTTTGGAGAAGATACTCTAAATGATGAAGTTCCATTACTTTGATTTGGTCTGTTTAAAAAGTAGCAGTGAATGCACTAAAGATACACACTTTCAAGGTCGTCCAGAAAACTGTACCAACGAAGAAATTAAGCAATAACTATTGATTATTGATCTTATTATTACTTGGAACAAAAATGGGTTGATTAAAACAACTCTGATTGGTCTGGACGATGAGTTGAAGCTGGCGAAAGTTGTGAAACAGTACTTGGAGAAAATTTTAATTCAAGAAAGATTTTGATGACTTTGTGAGGGACTGGGAGAGGAATTTTACATATTAACTATCTATCAAGAGGACAAAGGATCAATACAACTGTCTACTACAAGCTTCTTTAGTGAATATAAAAGAGTTCTGCTTCTTCAGGATAACATAAGGCCACATGTCTCATTAGAGACTTAAAGGAAGCTTCAAAATGTTAAATGGGAAGTTCTACCTCATCCACCCTTTAGTCCAGATATTTCTCCATGTGTCTATTATTTATTTTTGTCATTGCCCAATTTTTTATATAATAAATGGTTTAATTCTGAAGAGGAGGTTGACCTTCTCTTCAGTTCCAAATACCCAACATTTTCTCTTGTGAAGAACTTTGCAAAAAAAATGGGGAATATAATGCTTAGGTTATTATAAAGTCAAAAATAAAAAAGGTAAATTACTTTTTCCTGTACGTAACATTAGAAAACAAACAAAATTAAGTCGTCTTAAATTTGTCTTAAAACTTAGGACTGGAAAACGTAAATTACATTTTTGGTTCATCATTAATATTTATGTTATTTGAAAGCTTTTTAAGCTCTTTCTGACTGTGCTGTTTATTTTTTTTTTCTTAAATTGTATTTAAAACGTTTTTTGTCTTAAAAATTGAAGTGATATAATTCCTGAAAATTTGTTTTGGGAACTCGACAGAAGAGGCAGCACGTATTTCAATGTTTTGGAGAAGATACTCTAAATGATGAAGTTCCATTACTTTGATTTGGTCTGTTTAAAAAGTAGCAGTGAATGCACTAAAGATACACACTTTCAAGGTCGTCCAGAAAACTGTACCAACGAAGAAATTAAGCAATAACTATTGATTATTGATCTTATTATTACTTGGAACAAAAATGGGTTGATTAAAACAACTCTGATTGGTCTGGACGATGAGTTGAAGCTGGCGAAAGTTGTGAAACAGTACTTGGAGAAAATTTTAATTCAAGAAAGATTTTGATGACTTTGTGAGGGACTGGGAGAGGAATTTTACATATTAACTATCTATCAAGAGGACAAAGGATCAATACAACTGTCTACTACAAGCTTTTTTAGTGAATAGAAAGGAGTTCTGCTTCTTCAGGACAACGTAAGGCCACATGTCTCATTAGAGACTCAAAGTAAGCTTCAAAATGTTAAATGGGAAGTTCTACCTCATCCACCCTGTAGTCCAGATATTTCTACATGTGTCTATTATTTATATTTGTCATTGCCCAATTTTTTATATAATAAATGGTTTAATTCTGAAGAGGAGGTTGACCTTCTCTTCAGTTCCAAATACCCAACATTTTCTCTTGTAAAGAACTTTGCCAAAAAAATGGGGAGTATAATGCTTAGGTAATTTTAAAGTCAAAAATAAAAAAGGTAAATTACTTTTTCCTGTACGTAACATTAGAAAACAAACAAAATTAAGTCGTCTTAAATTTGTCTTAAAACTTAGGACTGGAAAAAGTAAATTACATTTTTGGTTCATCATTAATATTTATGTTATTTGAAAGCTTTTTAAGCTCTTTCTGACTGTGCTGTTTATTTTTTTTTCTTAAATTGTATTTAAAACGTTTTTTGTTTTAAAAATTGAAGTGATATAATTCCTGAAAATTTGCTTTAGGAACTCGACAGAAGAGGCAGCACGTATTTCAATGTTTTGGAGAAGATACTCTAAATGATGAAGTTCCATTACTTTGATTTGGTCTGTTTAAAAAGTAGCAGTGAATGCACTAAAGATACACACTTTCAAGGTCGTCCAGAAAACTGTACCAACGAAGAAATTAAGCAATAACTATTGATTATTGATCTTATTATTACTTGGAACAAAAATGGGTTGATTAAAACAACTCTGATTGGTCTGGACGATGAGTTGAAGCTGGCGAAAGTTGTGAAACAGTACTTGGAGAAAATTTTAATTCAAGAAAGATTTTGATGACTTTGTGAGGGACTGGGAGAGGAATTTTACATATTAACTATCTATCAAGAGGACAAAGGATCAATACAACTGTCTACTACAAGCTTTTTTAGTGAATTGAAAGGAATTCTGCTTCTTCAGGACAACGTAAGGCCACATGTCTCATTAGAGACTCAAAGGAAGCTTCAAAATGTTAAATGGGAAGTTCTACCTCATCCACCCTGTAGTCCAGATATTTCTCCATGTGTCTGTTATTTATTTTTGTCATTGCCAAATTTTTTATATAATAAATGGTTTAATTCTGAAGAGGAGGTTGACCTTCTCTTCAGTTCCAAATACCCAACATTTTCTCTTGTGAAGAACTTTACAAAAAAATGGGGAATATAATGCTTAGGTTATTTTAAAGTCAAAAATAAAAAAGGTAAATTGCTTTTTCCTGTACGTAACATTAAAAAACAAACAAAATTACGGGCAATGTTGCTGGATCCGATTGAGCTTTCGGGTGCCGCACGAATATTTCATATTGCCGAAAATTTTTCAGCCTCAAGAACCGAAAAACGACGAAACAAAACCGGGCCAAACAAATGAAAGAACTCTCGCAGATTGTTTCGCAGTCAAGAGAGACGCAACGAATTTTTAATAATGCCGCAAGCGAGACAGAAATCTCATAAACCACCGGCGTCTCACCAACAAATAATTCCCACAAAACGTTCATGAAAAATCCAGTAAATTTTTACCGCCACTTGATACAAAAAATTGATTAATTTGTGGGTGAAAATTTTAGCCAAGGGGTAGCTTAGCGAAGGGGCGGCGGCGCCGGAGGCGCGAGGGCGTCCTTGGCCCGCCGCCACGCCACTGAACGGCCGGCATAAAAATCCGGAGGCACCGTACCTCTCTCGGTTCTCCGTCTCTGTTTCGTTTCGAGTGCGAGTTTAAGGCCTTATTGGTTTGTGGTGATTTTTATGGTTCAGCATTTTTATTGTCGACAAGTTGGAGAAATTCAAAAAACGACGCAAAATCGCCAGACAAAATAAATCATAAAGGCCCCGAGAAACCGAACCGGCCGGGAATTTGAAAAATGAACAAAAACTACTTGGGGGCTCTTAAAACACATTTTAATTGCATTTTTAAATAAGGTTTCGCTTGCGTCCGGCCATCGACTGAATTTATATAGGTTTATTAATTTTAATTTGTTTGAGCCACTTCGGAGTCGCGGCGCAAAAAAAAACCGTACATTCTTAAGTAAATCAGTTTATTCCGGCAAGACCGTTTCGAACCTTCAACTTGAACAATCATTGTTTGTATTCAATCGGTTCATTTTTTTTTTTTTGGTTATTTATTTATTTATTTATTGGCCAATCATTTTGTCGTTGCGGCTCCGAAAATTATCGCATTGATCGGAATTAATCAGATTATTCGGGCATAATATTTTGAATCGTTGTAATTATTTTTATCAACTGTTATAAGAATAAATTTATTTTTAATATCCATTACATTATTTTTTAATAATTTAATTTTAATTTAATATTAATTGATATAACAATTAATAATTAATTTTAAAATTATTTTAATTATTTATTAAAGAAAATATTAAAATTTTAAATATTTTTAGTTCTCTAACAAAATTTACCACTTAAATATTTTGTTATTTATTTATTTCAAAACACTTTTTTCTACGTCACCATTAATAAAATTTCCATATTTATATTAATATTTAATATAAATTGATCAAAATTATTTTAGAAATAGTATTTTTCGAAATTAGCATTAGTATAAAAAATATAAACCAGAAATATTAAAAATATATAAAATCTTCTAACTTTTAAGAAAATCATTAATAAAAATATTATTTTAGGTAGTTTAAATTAAATTAAATTTCATTATTTTATATAAATTGACTCAAAAATATTTGATTAAATAAATTAATTACTCATTGACTTAAATTATTTTAGAAATATTTAATTATTTTTAGAAATTAGCATTAATATAAAAAATGTAAACTAGAAATGATAAGAAAAATTAAAAACTTACAAAATTTACCATAGTTTACCAAATTATTTCTTTCAAAACATTATTTTTGAGATCACCATTAACAAAATTAATACTTTAAGTAGTTTAAATTGTTGAAACTCTTGAAAATTTCATTATTTAATATAAATTCACCCAGAAATAGTTAATTATTTTTATAAATTAGCATAAATATAAAAAATATACACCAGAAATATTAAGAAAAATTGAAATCTTACAAAAGTTATTAATGAAATATTTTGTTATAAATTATTTATTTATTTTAAAACATTTTTTGCGAGATCACCATTAACAAAATTATTATTTTATGTAGTTTAAATTGTTGAAATTCTTCAAAATTTCATTATTTAATATAAATTGACTCAAATTATTTTAAAAATATTTGATTATTTTTAGAAATCAACATTAATAGAAAAACTATACACCAGAAATATTAAGAAAAATTAAAATCTTACAAAATATACCATAGAAATATTTTTTAATAAATTATTTTTTTCCAAACATTATTTTTGAGATCACCATTAACAAAATTAATATTTTAAGTAGTTTAAATTGTTGAAACTCTTAAAAATTTTTATTGACTCAGAATTATTAATTGACTCAGAAATAGTTGATTATTTTTAGAAATTGGCATAAATATAAAAAATATACACCAGAAATATTAAGAAAAATTGAAATCTTACAAAATTTATCACAGAAATATTTTGTTATAAATTATTTATTATTTGTAAAAATTATCATTTTATGTAGTTTAAATTGTTGAAATTCTTGAAAATTTCATTATTTTATATAAACTGACTCAATATTCAAATTCAAATATCAAATATTTGATTATTTTTAGAAATCAATTAATGTTGATAAAAAATATAAACTAGAAATAATAAGAAAAATTAAAGTCTTACAAAATTTACCAGAGAAACATTTTCTTATATATTATTTATTTATTTCAAAATAGTATTTTTGATATCACCATTAATAAAATTATTATTTTAAATTGTTGAAATTTTTGAAAATTTCATTATTTAATATAAATTGACTCAAATTATTTTAGAAATATTAACAAAAATTAAAATCTTACAAAATTTATCACACAAATATTTGGTTATTAATTATTTGTTTATTTGAAAACATTATTTTTGAGATCGTTTGTTAATTATTATTTTAAGTAGTTTAAATTGTTGAAATTCTTGAAAATTTTAATTATTTAATATAAATTGACTCAAATTATTTTAGAAATATTTGATTATCATTAAAAATTAGCACTAATATAATAAATATTTATATTTTGTTATAAACTATTTATTTTTACATTTTATATTATCATTATTTTAAATATTTTAAATTGTAAAAATTCTTGATTTTTTTGTTTAACATAAATTAACTGAAATTATCTTTTTCGTGTTCCTTACAAAATAATATTTTATTGATCACAATTAATATAATGCCTAATTTAAATATTTAAACATGACTTAACATTTAAAATAATAAATTAGAAACTATTATAAATATTTAAAAATATGTATTTATTGTATAAATTCCTAAAACTAATATTTATTAATCGAAATTGCTAAGTAATAATAAATTTTTAAGAATTGTTTTTTTACTGTTTATTAACTCTTGACCTTGACATTATTATTAAAATTATAAATTAAGAATGCAAATATATATAACATATATATTAATAATTTTAAAATTTATCATAATTTACCACAGACATTTTATTATAATTTTTGTTAATTTTTTTAAAATTAATATTAAATATTTTAATGATTACAATTAACATTAAAAATATTTTTAATTATAAACAAAATTTATATATTTTTTATTAATATAATTAATGACCATTTTGTATTTTAATTTCAATATTTATTTAAGTTTTTTTAATATAAATAAAAAATAAATTAAATTAAAAAAATGTCTTCGTTAAAAATTTAAATGAACTCCATTATAGATTTTAATATAACGAATTTTATTCCCATTTCTCACAATCGTCACGATTTTTTTCCCATAAAACCCATTTTTCCACTCGAAACAGCAATTATCGAAAACATAATCAATCACCGGCACGATCGATCAAACCTGAAGATCATTAGCGACTTTTTTATGGGGTGTTGTATATCAGACAACCCTTCAGGTAAAAAAGCTACGCAATTTTTTTATTGTGTTTGTTTACCTGTTTTTTAACTTAAGGGGAGAAATATAACCGAAATTTAGCATATGTAAATGTGTTGTATGAGAAAAATAATGTTTGAATATACTTAACAAATATTTCCCACATTTTTAATGAAATAATTCATTGAACTTCTTATTTAAAATATATGTAATAAATAAAAATAAAATTGGTATTAATATCAAATTTAAGCGTTATAAAAAAAAAACTGAAAAAAAAAATAGGGGAGAATAAGTTTTATGAGAAAGCTAATTTTTACCAATTGGTGCTTGACCCACACAAAACAGAATCCTTAAAAATGGGTCAGTTTTGTGAATTTATGGATTTATGGCCATGCAAATTGGGTCATCAATGTTTTGACTTGCCCGTTAAGTGGGACAATGTGTTTGTGCTCTGACCAGGGTGGCTTTCGTCGCCTTTTGTCGAGTCATTGACACCCTGCCCAACACATTAGCCGGGGCACAAAGGAATCCACCGCAACGGGGGGGCATCTTACCTTTTTTTATATTTCTTTATGGAACCGTTTTTTCGACCGTCCAAATTAAAAAAAAATATTTTAAGTATTCTTCATTTTTTTTTTTTTTCGGCGAGAAAGGTCATGAGAAAACCCTTTTTTGCCAGCGTATTATTTCGTTGGGCTGGGGTCACATTTCTTATTTTATTCAATATTATTAATAGATGTCAGTACTTAAAAAAATATCCAATATCCAAAACTGTGGGGAACACAGTTTTAATTTTTTTAAAAGTTGTTTATATTCCTGTATAGCAAATAGAGCATGTATTTATTATTCATTAAAATATTTTTATTTGTATTTTAAAGAGTATGAGAAAACTTTAGAAGGTGCAGTTTTATTTTATTATTATTAATATTGTTAAAGTCATTTATTATATATTATTATTCATTAAACTATTGGTAAAAATATTTTAAATTAAATCTTTGGGAAAACTTTGAAAAACGCAGTATTAATTTTATTGTTAATAATCATTTGCACCAATTAAAGAATATATTAATAAATTATTCATTAAATTATTCGTATTTATATTTATTGAATCTTTGAGAAAACATTGGAAGGCACAGAATTAATTTTATTGAATATTGTTAATAATCATTGCAGCAAATTAAAGAATATATTAATAAATTATTCATTAAATTATTCGTATTTATATTTTAAATCGAATCTGTCAGAAAACTTTGGAGGACACACTATTAATTTTATTGAATATTGTTAATAATCATCTTCAGCAATTAAAGAGAATATTAATAAATTATTCATTAAACTATTCGTATTCATATTTTAAATTGAATCTTTGAGAAAACTTTGGAGGACACAATATTATTTTTATTGAATACTGTTAATAATCATCTTCAACAATTAAAGAGTATATTAATAAATTATTCATATTGTTAATAATCATCTTTAGCAATTAAAGAGAATATTAATAAATTATTCATTAAACTATTCGTATTTATATTTTAAATTGAATCTTTCAGAAAACTTTGGAGGACACAATATTAACTTTATTGAATATTGTTAATAATCACTTGCAACAATTAAAGAATATATTAATAAATTATTCATTAAACTATTCGTATTTATTTTTTAAATTGAAACTTTGAGAAAACTTTGAAGGACACATTATTAATTTTACTGAATATTATTAGTAATTATTTGCAGCAATTAAAGAATATATTAATAAATTATGCATTAAATTATTCGTATTTATATGTTAAATTGAATCTTTAAGAAAACTTTTGTGGACGCAGTATTAATTTTATGGATTATTGTTAGTAATCAATTGCAGAAATTAAAGAATATATTAATAAATTATTCATTAAATTATTCGTATTTATATTTTAAATTGAATTTTTAAGAAAACTTTGGAGGACACATTACTTTTATTGAATATTGTTAATAATCATTTGGAGCAATTAAAGAATATATTAATAAATTATTCATTAAATTATTCGTATTCATATGTTAAATTGAATCTTTAAGAAAACTTGTGGACGCAGTATTAATTTTATAGAATATTGTTAGTAATCAATTGAAGAAATTAAAGAATATATTAATAAATTATTCGCATTTATATTTTAAATTGAATCTTTGAGAAAAATTTGGAGGATACAGTATTAATTTTATTGAATATTATTAATAATCATTTGCAGCAATTAAGTGATATATAATAAATTATTCATTAAAATATTCGTATTTATTTTTTAAATTGAATCTTTGAGAAATCTTTGGAGGACACAGTATTCATTTCATTGAAAATTATTAATAATCATTTGCAGCAATTAAAGAATATATTAATAAATTATTCATTAAATTATTCGTGTTTATATTTTAAATTGAATCTTTGAGAAAACTTTGGTGGACACAAAATTAATTTTATTGAATATTATTAATAATCATTTGCAGCAATTAAAAGATATATAATAAATTATTCATTAAAATATTCGTATTTATTTTTTAAATTGAATCTTTGAGAAAATTTTGGAGGACACAGTATTAATTTTATTCAATATTATTAATAATCATTTGCAGCAATTAAAAAATATATTAATAAATTATTCATTAAATTATTCATATATTATTCTTTAAATTGAATCTTTGAGAAAACTTTGGAGGACACAGTATTAATTTTATTCAATATTATTAATAATCAAGTGCACCAATTAAAGAATATATTAATAAATTATTCATTAAACTATTCGTATTAGCATTAATTTTCTTGAATATTTCCTAATAATCATTTGTGTCAATTAAATAACGTACTAATAAATTATCCATTAAAACATATATTTTTTTAATGTTATCTTACGAAAATATGGTTTACAATTACGGAAAAATTGTATATTTAATCATTAGTAGAAGATTGAAGTTCCCACAATTCTTGTATTTACCCCTAATAAAAACACTTTCGATCATTTGAAACTTTTATTTACCCTTTTCCTTTTTTTTAACACAAAAAGATCGTAATTCATGAGAAACCTTTTCGGCCACCAAATTACGTTCTCACATCGCGCACGCAAAAAAAGTATCGATGTTTCACACATCCGTGTCGCGTACCTGAACCTATACCTGAGACGCCGTTCACCCTTTCTTGCGCCCGGGGAAAGTAAAAAAGCGGAAGCGGCGACAGGTAAAAAAATGCAAATGTTTTTTTACGTTTTTTTCCCTTTTGGTACGCACACACGCACATCTGGGTAAAAAGGGGTTGGTTTTTCGCATATGAGGAAAGGATTGTTTGTACGGACGAAGGATTAGGTTGCGTCACCTGGACCGACAGGTAAAAAGGTGTGTTTACTTTGGTAAGAAATTCAATATCGTCCGAACGTACGATACACCCAAATAAAATGAAAACAAGGAATTTATGTAATCCACGAAGAAGGACGAACGAAAATTACACGGTTCAGAAATACCTCTCCGCCGAAGCCCTGAGAACCGCTTCGACCCCGCACCCAAATCCAGATTTATAACGTCAAAACGTTCGATTGGATTAAATGCCGGGAAAAAAGCGTAGCCCTTAAAAAATGTTGATTTTTTTCACCGTTTTCGGGTAAATGCAAATTAAACGGTCGGTTCGTACGACCGGAGTCCGGATACCACCTATTGAGACGTTGCCAGTGGGGTCAGCGTCACTCGAGAATCGACACAATGGACCCGAAGGACATTATCCTTATCGGTTGTCCAAACACCGGACAATTTATCACGTCGTGATGTTATTATTTGCGACCACCGCTCGAGAAATCCGTTCGATTTGCATGCGGTCAACTTTTTTTCCTTAAAAAAAGACCTATTATTTGGTGATTATTAAGGGATGGTAGTTTTTTTGCGTTTCTCAATCGATGGCTATTTTTGAAGTGTCAACACATTGGGTTAATGTATTTATTTGATCTTGTTTTTTTAAGTATAAGTGGGTTCTTGTAAAAAAATTAGAATGAGAGCAATTTGTGCCTATATAAAGGTAATTTTGGGGAAAATATGTATCATGAAATGTTACCCTTGTGTCAAATATAAATTTTAAATTATGTGTGAATTTCTTACTAAGAATATTCTATTTAAAAAAAAATTATTTTTATTATTTAAATTTAAATATTAACAATTATGTAGCAAACAAATTGTAATTAATTATGTATTCAAGCCATTCTTGTATATATTGTAAAACATGTGTTCGACTCAAACAACAACATATAATTCTAAAAATTATTAATTATTCTCTGATATATAATACACATAATTAGATTTATATAAATAAAAATAAAGGCATTAGTGTAATTTTATAAATAGTACTAATAATATTAAAACAATTTCACACAGAATATAGAATATTTGAAAATTATTCATTAGAAATATTTTGATAATTGACTGTTATTCTCTTATAAACATCATCAACGAATAATAAAATTATCAACTTCGAATTCTAAAACTCTGATACAAATATAACAAATACTGTAACCAGAAAATAAAATTTATATTTTTATAAATGATAACTTAAGACAACCACCAATTTTTTGTATTCTCTTATAAAATTAATGGTTTGTCAGATTATGTTTCTAATGAGTCTCCCTTAATATATGAACAATTATGTTTTAAATCTACGCAAATATATAAATAAATAAATTGAAAAAAAAAACGTAAGTAATTGGTTGAGATATTTTTTATACTTCACATATTTCTCTTATAATTCTCATTAAAAAAATCTTCAATTTTGAATGAATTTAAATAAAAAAATTAGAACATATTTATATAATATATACTTTATCACAAAACAGAATCTATGAAAATTTATTAGGAATTATCTGATAACTGACAGTTATTCTCTTATAAATATCATCAACAAAAACTAAAATTATCAACTCCAAAATCTCTAGTACCAATATAATAAATAAAATAACCAGTAAAAAGATTAATATTTTTATAAATAATGACTAAAAACAATCATAGACATTTAAAATGTATTATATTTATTGTGTATTCTCTTATAAGCTTATTGGTTTCACAGCTAAGTCTTCCAAAAAGTCTTCCTTAAACATGAATAATTGTTTAAATCTGTGTAAAAAATTCTTCAACATTGAATGATCACAAATTCCTTGATAACTGACTGGTTATTCTCTTATAAATATTATCAAAGAATATTAAAATTATCCTCTCCAAATTCTAAAACTTTGGTACAAATCTAAGAAATACTATAAGACAATCATAAAATGGGTTATATTTATTATGTATTCTCTTATAAATTTATTGGTTTGTCAGCTAAGTCTTCCAAAAAGTCTTCCTTAAACGTGAATAATTGTTTAAATCTGTATAAAAATTCTTCAATATTGAATGATTACAAATTCCTTGATAACTGACTGGTTATTCTCTTATAAATATTATCAAAGAATATTAAAATTATCATCTCCAAATTCTAAAACTCTAGTACAAATTTATCAAGTATTATAACCAGTAAATAAAATTTAGATTTTTATAAATAATAACAAAATACAATCATAGAAATTTAAATTGTATTATATTTATTGTGTATTCTCTTATAAATTTATTAGTTTGACAGCTAATTCTTTCAAAAAGTCTTCCTTAAACATGAATAATTGTTTAAATCTGTATAAAAAATTCTTCAATATTGAATGATCACTAATTGTTTGAAAACTGACTGGTTATTCTCTTATAAATTTTATCAAAGAATATTAAAATTATCATCTCCAAATTCTAAAACTTTGGTAGAAATCTAAGACATACTATAACAAGTAAATAAAATTTAAATTTTTATAAATAATAACAAAAGACAATAATAGAAATTTAAAATGGATTATATTTATTGTGTATTCTCTTATAAATTTATTGGTTTGACAGCTAATTCTTTCAAAAAGTCTTCCTTAAACATGAATAATTGTTTAAATCTGTATAAAAAATTCTTCAATATTGAATTATCACAAATTCCTTGATAACTGATTGGTTATTCTCTTATAAATATTATCAGAGAATATTAAAATTATTATTTCTTTATACACTTTTGTAAACAAAAGACAATCATAGAATTTTAAAATGTCTTTATTTATTATGTATTCTCTTATAAATATCATCAAAAAATACTAAAATTATAAACTCCAATTTCTAAAATTCCATTAACATTAATATTTATACAAAAATTTATTAAATATATATTATAAAATAATAATATGGCAAATTAATTATAATTAATTGCATATTCCAGCCATTCTTTAATAAAATTCGAATAAATTTCTTATAATTTTTCAACATATTGCTATTTTAAAACATATGTTCGACCAAAACTTAACAGGAAATTGTAAAATTTATTAATTAACCCATACGAAAACATGTGATTTTCGACATCAAAAACGATTCTAATTAAACCGTGTTAAAATGATGTCCGGAGGCACAAAGTTTCGTAAATTTTTCGATTAATTAATTAAATTCTCCTATTTCCATATTAAAATATAGGCATCAGCTAAATTTACAACGTTGTTCGGATTAATCGTAGCAAAAAAAAACATCAACATCGTCATAAAATGTGTATTAAACGGTTTAAAAATAGAATTCGCATATAATTAATTACGGATTCAGATTTTTGGTGGAACAGCTCGTTAATTAAAAACAAACAAACCATTAAATATTTAATCCCATTAATTCGAGAAAATTTCAAAAAATTAATGTAATAAAAATGAAATGTAAATTCTCTTTTATTACTAAATAAATTCACCAATTAAAAAGGATATCGACTTGAATTTCATTGATGAAATTTCATCACCCCAACAAAGAAATTGTAAGAGGAGATGGTCGCATCTCGTGCCGGACATGAGCAAAAGTGAAACGAGGGGGCAACAACGATGATAATCTCATTTGCGTCGATTGTGCACCGCTAGCGCCGGCATCGGATGGTCAGGGCCGTTCTGTCGTTTTGTCACCTAATACCCCAATTAGTCGGGCCATGCCGACAGGTAGTTTAGGTACGCACACGCCCGGACCGCACTTCCTCATCGGTTTATTCATTGATGGTCACATTGTTTTTTTTTTCTTTTTCATTAACTATCAACCTGTTGAATCACACAACCAATTTTCTACTTTTTTAAATAAGTTTAATGGGATAAAAAATAATAAATCAGAAATTTCAATTATTGTCATCTAAAATCAAATATCAGTGCAGAGAAAATAACAGTTAATAAATTAGAAGTTGGATGATCAACTCATTGACACGTTTCATATAATTCTATTTAGACATAAGAGAACAAAGAATAAAAACTAATATGTCAGAAGTTTTGGACAATAATCTCAATGATTCGTTTCTTCTATCTCTCATCAAACATTATGAGGAAGAGAATAATAACTAATAAATGAGAAGTTTCTACCAAGATCTCACTGACACGTTTCATATAATTCTCTACAAATATAAGAGGAAAGAGAATAATAACTAAGAAGTCATAAGTTTCGATGATCATCTCATTGACATGTTCAATCAATTCACATCAAAAGTTATTGAAGAGAGAACAATAGCCAAAGAAGTTTTGATGATCATCTCATTATCATGTTTTTTTCTTTTATAATTCTTATGAAACATAATAAGGAATACAAGAATAACTACTAAATCCAAATTTTCAGACATTGTCAACTCATTCTCACGTACCATATAATTTTCAACAAATATCAGTGGAGAGAGAATAATAGCTAATAAATTAGAAGTTGGATGATCAAATCATTGACACGTTTCATATAATTCTATTTAGACATAAGAGAACAAAGAATAAAAACTAATATGTCAGAAGTTTTGGACAATAATCTCAATGACTCGTTTCTTCTAACTCTCATCAAACATTATGAGGAAGAGAATAATAATAACTAATAAATGAAAAGTTTCTACCAAGATCTCACTGACACGTTTCATATAATTATCTACACACATGAGAGAAAAGAGAATAATAACTAAGAAGTCATAAGCTTGGATGATCATCTCATTGACGTGTTCCATCAATTCACATCAAAAATTATTGAATAGAGAACAATAGCCAAAGAAGTTTTGATGATCATCTCATTATCATGTTTTTTCTTTTATAATTCTTATGAAACATAATAAGGAATACAAGAATAACTACTAAATCCAAATTTTCAGACATTGTCAACTCATTCTCACGTTCCATATAATTTTCAACAAATATTAGTGGAGAGAGAATAATAGCTAATAAATTAAAAGTTGGATGATCATATCATTGACACGTTTCATATAATTCTATTCAGACAAAAGAGAACAAAGAATAACAACTAATATGTCAAAAGTTTTGGACAATAATCTCAATGACTCGTTTCTTCTAACTCTCATCAAATATTATGAGGAAGAGAATAATAACTAATAAATGAGAAGTTTCTACCAAGATCTCACTGGCACGTTTCATATAATTCTCTACACACATGAGAGGAAAGAGAATAATAACTAAGAAGTCATAAGCTTGGATGATCATCTCATTGACGTGTTCAATCAATTCAC
This sequence comes from Aethina tumida, assembly GCF_024364675.1. NCBI lineage: Eukaryota > Metazoa > Arthropoda > Insecta > Coleoptera > Nitidulidae > Aethina > Aethina tumida. The sequence continues at coordinate 13,524,240 of NC_065440.1, read as the reverse complement.
ATCAAAAGTTATTGAAGAGAGAACAATAGCTTTGATGATCATCTTATTATCATGTTTTTTTCTTTTATAATTCTTATGAAACATAATAAAGAATACAAGAATAACTACTAAATCCAAATTTTCAGACATTGTCAACTCATTCTCACGTTTCATATAATTTTCATCAAATATCAGTGGAGAGAGAATAATAGCTAATAAATTAGAAGTTGGATGATCAAATCATTGACACGTTTCATATAATTCTATTTAGACATAAGAGAACAAAGAATAACAACTAATATGTCAGAAGTTTTGGACAATAATCTCAATGACTCGTTTCTTCTAACTCTCATCAAACATTATGAGGAAGAGAATAATAACTAATAAATGAGAAGTTTCTACCAAGATCTCACTGACACGTTTCATATAATTCTCTACAAATATAAGAGGAAAGAGAATAATAACTAAGAAGTCATAAGTTTGGATGATCATCTCATTGACGTGTTCAATCAATTCACATCTAAAGTTATTGAAGAAAGAACAATAGCCAAAGAAGTTTTGATGATCATCTCATTATCATGTTTTTTCTTTTATAATTCTTACGAAACATAATAAGAAATACAAGAATAACTACTATATCCAAATTTTCAGACATTGTCAACTCATTCTCATGTTCCATATAATTTTCAACAAAAATCAGTGGAGAGAGAATAATAGCTAATAAATTAGAAGTTGGATGATCAAATCATTGACACGTTTCATATAATTCTATTCAGACAAAAGAGAACAAAGAATAAAAACTAATATGTCAGAAGTTTTGGACAATAATCTTAATGACTCGTTTCTTCTAACTCTCATCAAACATTATGAGGAAGAGAATAATAACTAATAAATGAGAAGTTTCTACCAAGATCTCACTGACACGTTTCATATAATTCTCTACAAATATAAGAGGAAAGAGAATAATAACTAAGAAGTCATAAGTTTGGATGATCATCTCATTGACGTGTTCAATCAATTCACATCAAAAATTATTGAAGAGAGAACAATAGCTTTGATGATCATCTTATTATCATGTTTTTTTCTTTTATAATTCTTATGAAACATAATAAAGAATACAAGAATAACTACTAAATCCAAATTTTCAGACATTGTCAACTCATTCTCACGTTTCATATAATTTTCATCAAATATCAGTGGAGAGAGAATAATAGCTAATAAATTAGAAGTTGGATGATCAAATCATTGACACGTTTCATATAATTCTATTTAGACATAAGAGAACAAAGAATAACAACTAATATGTCAGAAGTTTTGGACAATAATCTCAATGACTCGTTTCTTCTAACTCTCATCAAACATTATGAGGAAGAGAATAATAACTAATAAATGAGAAGTTTCTACCAAGATCTCACTGACACGTTTCATATAATTCTCTACAAATATAAGAGGAAAGAGAATAATAACTAAGAAGTCATAAGTTTGGATGATCATCTCATTGACGTGTTCAATCAATTCACATCTAAAGTTATTGAAGAAAGAACAATAGCCAAAGAAGTTTTGATGATCATCTCATTATCATGTTTTTTCTTTTATAATTCTTACGAAACATAATAAGAAATACAAGAATAACTACTATATCCAAATTTTCAGACATTGTCAACTCATTCTCACGTACCATATAATTTTCAACAAATATCAGTGGAGAGAGAATAATAGCTAATAAATTAGAAGTTGGATGATCAAATCATTGACACGTTTCATATAATTCTATTTAGACATAAGAGAACAAAGAATAAAAACTAATATGTCAGAAGTTTTGGACAATAATCTCAATGACTCGTTTCTTCTAACTCTCATCAGACATTATGAGGAAGAGAATAATAACTAATAAATGAGAAGTTTCTACCAAGATCTCACTGACACGTTTCATATAATTCTCTACACACATGAGAGGAAAGAGAATAATAACTAAGAAGTCATAAGTTTGGATGATCATCTCATTGACGTGTTCAATCAATTCACATAAAAAATTATTGAAGAGAGAACAATAGCTTTGATGATCATCTTATTATCATGTTTTTTTCTTTTATAATTATTATGAAACATAATAAGGAATACAAGAATAACTACTAAATCCAAATATTCAGACATTGTCAACTCATTCTCACGTTCCATATAATTTTCAACAAATATCAGTGGAAAGAGAATCATAGCTAATAAATTAGAAGTTGATTGATCAAATCATTGACACGTTTCATATAATTCTATTTAGACATAAGAGAACAAAGAATAAAAACTAATATGTCAGAAGTTTTGGACAATAATCTTAATGACTCGTTTCTTCTAACTCTCATCAAACATTATGAGGAAGAGAATAATAACTAATAAATGAGAAGTTTCTACCAAGATCTCACTGACACGTTTCATATAATTCTCTACAAATATAAGAGGAAAGAGAATAATAACTAAGAAGTCATAAGTTTGGATGATCATTTCATTGACGTGTTCCATCAATTCACATCAAAAATTATTGAAGAGAGAACAATAGCTTTGATGATCATCTTATTATCATGTTTTTTTCTTTTATAATTCTTATGAAACATAATAAGGAATACAAGAATAACTACTAAATCCAAATTTTCAGACATTGTCAACTCATTCTCACGTTCCATATAATTTTCAACAAATATCAATGGAGAGAGAATAATAGCTAATAAATTAGAAGTTGGATGATCAAATCATTGACACGTTTCATATAATTCTATTTAGACATAAGAGAACAAAGAATAAAAACTAATATGTCAGAAGTTTTGGACAATAATCTCAATGACTCGTTTCTTCTAACTCTCATTAAACATTATGAGGAAGAGAATAATAATAACTAATAAATGAGAAGTTTCTACCAAGATCTCACTGACACGTTTCATATAATTATCTACACACATGAAAGGAAAGAGAATAATAACTAAGAAGTCATAAGTTTGGATGATCATCTCATTGACGTGTTCAATCAATTCACATCAAAAATTATTGAAGAGAGAACAATAGCCAAAGAAGTTTTGATTATCATGTTTTTTTATTTTTATAATTCTTATGACACATAATAAGGAATACAAGAATAACTACTAAATCCAAATTTTCAGACATTGTCAACTCATTCTCACGTTCCATATAATTTTTAACAAATATCAGTGGAGAGAGAATAATAGTTAAAAAATTAGAAGTTGGAAGATCAACTCAGTGACACGTCATATAATTCTCCTCAGTCATAGGAAGACAAAGAATAGCAATTAGTAAGTCAAAAGTTTTGGACGATCATCTCAATGACATGTTTGTTATAATTCTCATCAAACATCAACATCAGGAAGAGAATAATAACTAGAAATGAGAAGTTTGTATTAAGATCTCATTGACATATATCATATAATTCTTTTCAAACATAAGAGGAAGGAGAATAATAATTAATAAATCATAAGTTTGGACGATTGACGTGTTTCATCAATTCTCATCAAAAATTGTAGAAGAGAGAATAATAGTCATTATCATATTCTTTTCTTTCATAATTATCATTAAAATACAATACTAACCACTGAATCCAAAGATTCAGACATTGTCAACTCATTCTCACGTTCCATATAATTTTCAACAAATATCAGTGAAGAGAGAATAATAGCTAATAAATTAGAAGTTGGATGATGAACTCATAGACAGGTTTCATATAATTCTCCTCAGCCATAGGAGGACAAAGAATAACAACTAATAAATCAAAAATTCTGGACGATTATCTCAATGACATATTTCTTTTAACTTTCATCAAACATTATTGGAAAGAGAATAATAACTAATAAATGAGAAGCTTCTATCAACACCTCATAGTCATATTTCATGTAATTATCCATACACATAAAAGGAAAGAGAATAACAACTAATAAGTCATAATTTTGGACGATCATCTCATTGACGTGTTTCCTTTATTCTCATCAAACAACATAAGAAAGAGAATAACACTTAATAAACCAACTCGTTACAATCAATAACAGTTGAAAAATCAGTTACAAATCGACGGCAAATACAAATTGGTACGTTATTTAATCTACTCATTGGCGACTTCCTGTAAACAATATCCCAACTTTTCCACCGCTCAACCGTAACATCGCCCCGCCGCAAAACCCAAAGCACATCGGCCGCAAAAATGAAAAAAAAAAAAAAAATAAATAAAACAAAAATAAAAGCCGACGCAACCCGCCGGCGTCGACGTAGGGCGACGCGTACGACCGACGACGACGACGACGTGCGGCCTCGGACACCCGGGGGCCCCCCCTGTTCCGTAAATTGTTTAATTCGCCGACCAATCGGGCGTTTCCTATTTACTGAAATTTTTGTAGCCCGGCTCATCGGCGACCCGAGGCGGTGGTGGGGCGGCCCCGTCCCGCTTACACGGAGTAGGGGACGCGCTGTATCGGCGGCACGTTTCAGTCGCTGCACGACGCTCGCTGCTCCCGAAGCGGCGCCCCGACATCCGTTTTTATTGGATTTTCGCCTTTTTCAGTTTTTGCGCGCTTCTTTCACGCCATCCGCAATCGCTTTTACAGTTTACGTTTTTATTGTTTAGTCGTCTACGTTTTGTTATTGGACCGTCATTTGTTCACTGGATTATTTATTTGCTTTGATCATCGTTTGTTGTTGTGACCAGTGGTTTTGGATTTGACAGTTACATTCGGATTGTTTTATATATTTTATTTTATTATTATTTGGTTTTGTGGTGGTTGTTGATGCATTTTGATTTTGGTGTGAGTGTGGAGAGGAGATGACGGCCCATCAGAAGTTCGGACGATCTTGAGGTATATTTATTAAAATAAAACAAAAATTGTGTTTATCGTTTATTCGGAGGGGGCTCCGGAAATTGCGCAGTTTTCAGGCCGGACTAGTTTATCAAATTTAATATCTAATTACCAAATAAAACTAAATTAAAATAATCTGAGCAACACAAACTAATTTCTAGAACAACTTTCAGTTTCTGGAACACTCTTTCAAGAACTTTCAAGAGTTATGTCCATTAATTTTGTACTATAAACAAGTTTTTTAGTCAGGAAACAACGTTCCTGAAACTAAAACTAAAAGAAGGCACTTTCAGGCTTAAAAAATATCAAAAAACTCCTGAAATGAGCTTCTGAAACAACTCCATTTATTAACACAAACAAAGTTGCCACTAAAACAACAAAAGAACACCTCTTTCTAAGAAGTTAAGTTAAACAACTTTATTCTTTAGTAAAACTTCTGAAACGTTCCTAAAATCACCTTCAGTACGTCTCCTTCAAAAGCTTAAAAAGCTTCAGCAACTAAAAAGTGATTTGAGAATAAAAAGAACAGTAAAAAGTTGACATTAATGAGATTCGAAAAGTTCGGAATTGACCTCAATCCAAGATCCAAAGTTGTTTATGGATTTCTCCTGAAACGACTCTGAAAAGCTTTAAGAATTGATGCGCCATCGATAAATAAATAACAAATCGTGCTTCTTCTGACCATTATAAACAATATTGTTGATACTTTTAGAAGTTATTTAACGTATTAAAAAAGCTCAATAAATGTTTGATAAAGTTTATTTAAAAGCTTCAAAGCTCCTTACTTTAGGAACAACTAGAAATGTTTATACAAAGTGATTTCACCAAAAACATTCCGAATATGTTTCATTATAATTGACACATTTTTACAATGTTTAATTTTCCATATAGAAATTATTGTTTGTATTGCTCAGCAATAATTTAGTTTTGTTAGTTCAGTATTATTTTATTTGGTAAAAGTACTTTTAAAACTATTCAAGTATTTTAAAAAGTGATTTCATTATTTATATAAAAATATTCAATATTATTTTAATTAATCGAAGAGAAATAGTTTAAAAAGTAACAAAAGCTTTTACGGATTGATTCTGCGACACTTTTCTAAAAGTTTTCTTTAGAAATGCTTCATTTTTTATAAGTAAACAGTGATATTTTGTATATAAAATATTATCTAAATATTCAGATCAATTTTAAGAAGTGAAATAATTTAGAAAGTAGTAAATTTTATTTAAGTAGTGAATCTGTGAAAAATTTCAAAATGTTTTTCTTTAGAAATGTTTCATTTTTTATAAGTAAACAGTGACATTTTGTATAAAAAATATTAACTAAATATTCAGCACAATTTTAACTAGTAGAAGTGAAATAATTTAGAAAGTAGTAAATATTATTTAAATAGTAAATCTGGGAAAAATTTCAAAATGTTTTTCTTTAGAAATGTTTCATTTTATATAAGTAAACATTAACTTTTCGTATAAAAAATATTTACCAAATATTCAGCCCAATTTTAACTAGTAGAAGTGAAATAATTCAGAAAGTATTAAATATAATATAAATAGTGAATCGGTGAAAATTTTCATAATGTTTTTCTTTAGAAATGCTTTATTTTTTATATGTAAACATTGACTTTTCGTAAAAAAAATATTTACCAAATATTCAGACCAATTTTAACTAAGAGAGGTGAAATAATTCAGAAAGTATTAAATATATTTAAATAGTGATTCTACGAAAAATTTCAAAATGTTTTTCTTTAGAAATGTTTCAATTTTTATAACTAAATACTGACTTTTTGTATAAAAAATATTAACCAAATATTCAGCCCATTTTTAACTAGTAGAAGTGAAATAATTCAGAAAGTATTAATTAAATATATTTAAATAGTGATTCTACGAAAAAATTCAAAATGTTTTTCTTTAGAAATGATTCATTTTTTATAACTAAATACTGACTTTTTGTATAAAACATATTAACCAAATATTCAGCCCAATTTTAACAAGTAGAACTGAAATAATTCAGAAAGCATTAAATATATTTAAATAGTGATCTTCGAAAAATTTCAAAATGTTTTTCTTTAGAAATGTTTCAATTTTTGTAACTAAATACTGACTTTTTGTATAAAATATAATAACCAAATATTCAGCCCAATTTTAACAAATAGATGTGAAATAATTCAGAAAGTATTAAATATATTTAAAAAGTAAAAAGTTTCAAAATGTTTTTCTTTAAAAATGCTTCATTTTTTATACGTGAACATTAACTTTTCGTATAAAAAATATTTACCAAATATTCAGCCCAATTTTAACTAGTAGAAGTGAAATAATTCTGAAAGTATTAAATATATTTAAAAAGTAATTCTGGAAAAAGTTTCCTTTAAAAATGTCCCATTTTTTATAAGAAAACATTAACTTTCATATAAAAATATTCACTAAATATTCAGCATTATTAGAAGTGAAATAATTTGGGAAGTATTAAGACCTTTTAAAAAGTATTCTGTGAAAGCAGTTAGAGTATTTTGAAAATTATTGAGTGGGCAAAATAAACAAGCTAAAAATGTCCATTTTATTTATTTATAAGTTGTCCGAAACTTAATGATCCCTTAAAGCTTGACATTGATTTATTTCGGTTGTAACCTTCAGTTTGAGCATCTCCCTAACTACGTCTTAAGTTTTAAAATCTTCTAGAGAACGTCCCAAGCCAAACAATTGAACAAAACGCAAATAGCACAATGATTAATTTCGATTATTCACTTTTAAAAATAATCAATAGATCGATTCGTCCGTAGTCGAGGAACATCCAAGCCAGTCGTTCCGCAGCATCCAATCGGATCTCACAGGCGCATTTCAGCCCGTACATCTGAACGTTTAACTTTTATTTTTTCACATATAAATACTGATAAATGATCGGACATTGAATGAAACATTATTTTGATTAATGACCGACATATCCAATGACAATGGGTACAAGACTAATTTTTTTCCATTGCAACAGGCATATTTTCAATTGTGCTGCCTCGACGGCCATTTATAAGGCGGCCAATTTAATTGATATGGATAAATACAAATCGAGCGTGTCGCACACACCAACGTCGCCGTCACCGAACGTCTTATCTCGGCGCCTGAAAATTTTCGACCGTGTAAATATTGAACAGGCTCCCGGGACCGCAGATTAACCTGCGTTAATCCGTCTTAATTAATCGTGCCATTGTAAAAATGGTTAATTTACGGTGCGCCGCGATTATTGTCCCAATAAACGCGGAAAAGGCAGTAAAACGGATTTTGTAATTGTGTACAAAAGTTTTATGTTTATTTGTCGGGACGGTCGGCGCAAAGGTTTTTTAGTTACCGTCACGTTGCCGTTCAGTTATCAGCCGAAAAGTGAAACTGTCGCATCTTTAGCACGGTTTAATTTATGTGAGTGTTTTAATTAATATTTATTTTGGGACGATTGCACACAAAAGTGCAGGCCCGTTTTGTGGCACTGGAATAATTTTGGCATAAATTTTAAACGTGTTCAAATTAATTACGTAATTAAAATGATTTTCGTTACATTCGTTTTGTCGAATTTCTAATCGATTTGGGACTTTCAACAACAAAATTATTATTTTTCTAATTATAATGTAAAAATTAATATTTGGTATTGTTTGTTTTTGTCAAGCAACAATATATTATATTATAGTTCTACGTTTTAATTAGTTTAATAAATTTAATTATTTCAAAACTGGATTTTTAGTGAAAAAAGTGAAATTTAAAAAAATATATACATATAAAAAATTGTTATTTTTGTCAATTTCTTTATAATTATTAATTACAATTAATAAATTAATAATTATATCTAAAATTTCTCTGAAGATTTTGAGATTTATGGTAGAAATTAATTTATAATTCTATAAATTATAAAAGTGTTCTTAAATGTCCCTAATTAGTCACAATTTGATGATCATATAAATTTAAAATGAAAAAAATAATGTTTTGTGAATATTTCAAAATATTCTTAAAAAATAAACAAAAACTGGTAAAAAACAAATTAATAAAAATATCTGAAAACTCTCTGAAGATTTTGAAATTTCTGTTAGAAAATAATTTATAATTCTGTAAATTATAAAAAGTGCTCTCAAATATGTCTAATTAGTTACAATTTTCATGGTTATATAAGTTTAAAATTTAAAAAAAAAATAATATTTTGTGAATATTTCAAAATATTCTTAGAAAATTATAAAAAAAATTGGTAAAAACAAACAATTTTTAATTATGTTTATGACATATTAATAATTATTATTGAATATGTTAATAAATTAATAAAGATATCTGAAAATTCTATGAAGATTTTGAAATTTTTGGTAGATATTAATTTATAATTGTGTAAATTATAAAAAGTGACCTTAAATATCTCTAATTAGTCACAATTTTCATGGTCATATAAGTTTAAAATTAAAAAAAAATAATATTTTGTGAATATTTCAAAATATTCTTAGAAAATTATAAAAAAAATTGGTAAAAACAAACAATTTTTGATTATGTTTTTGACATATTAATAATTATTATTAAATATAATTAACAAATTAATATAAATATCTGAAAATTTTCAGAAAATTTTGAAATTTTTGGTAGATATTAATTTATAATTGTGTAAATTATAAAAAAGTGCCCTTAAATATCTCTAATTAGTCACAATTTTCATGGTCAAATAAATTTAAAATTAATAAAAAATATTACTTTGTAAATTTTTCAAAATATTCTTAGAAAATTATACAAAAATTGGTAACAAACAATTTTTAATTATGTTTATGACATATTAATAATTATAATTAACAAATTAATGAAAATATCTTAAAATTCTCTGTAGATTTTAAAATTTCTGGTAAATATTAAGTTATAAGAAAGTGCTCTTTAGTATCTCTAATTAGTTACAATTTTCATGGTTATATAAATTTAAAATGAAAAAAAAAAAAAATAATATTTTGTAAATATATCAAAATATTTTTAGAAAATTATACAAAAATTTGTAAAAAACAAATAATTTTTAATTATGTTTATGACATATTAATAAATATTATTAATTATAATTAATAAATTAATGAAAATTCTCTGAAGTTTTTAGGATTTCTGGTAAAAATTAATTTATAATTCTATAAATAATAAAAAAGTGTTCTTAAATATTTCTAATTAGTTACAATTTTCGTCATATAATTTTAAAATTATAAAAATAAATATTTTGTGAATATTACAATAAAATCTTAGAAAATTATACAAAAAATAGTGAAAAACCAACAATTTTTAATTGTATTTATGACAAATATGTAATTATTATTAATTATAATTAACTAATTAATAAAATATCTAAAAATTTTGATGATTTTTAGTAGAAATTAATTTATAAGTCTGTAAATTATAGAAGGTACTCTAAAATCATTAGTCACAATTTTTTTGGTCATTTCATTGTATTCATTTCTTTATTTTTTAAGTACTAAACAGTTGAATAATTGTTAATTGTTCAGAATTAATAGATAACAAAACAATAATATAAAAAACCTTTTTATAGGAATTTAAAATCTATCCTGACATGATATTTTATTCAAAATTAATTCTTTAGTTTTGGTTTAAGTAAAATATATTTAAAATTCAACAAAATTTTATAAAAAATCAAATGAATTCCATCAAAGACGATAATACTGACCTATTTTCATCTAAAAATAGAAAATTTGGATCATATTATTTAATAAAACTGCAAATCAATTAATATAGAAAAAATATGTTTCGACAGACTCCAAAAGCATTGTTTAAAAAATTGCCGAATAGGTGAAACAATCGTTCAGTCACTTCGAGCTTGTGCAATTAAAATCTAAAAACAATTAAAACACATTTTGTAATAGTCAGCCGAACCCATATTGTTATAAATTTTCAATTTATTTAAATTTCCGTGTGTAGGTTTTCGAACAATTGCAATTTACATATTTACCTTGGTGCCAAGTAATACACAAGAATGTTGTTTTTATTAATATTATTACTGAATTGTATTGTTAATGGCTTTACTTTATGGTGTTAGAAAAAAAAATGACATTGCGAATTTTCGGGCAGTTTTAATTTTCACCTTCAGACGATCATTATTGAATTTAGTTAGAGTCAATTAAATTATGATAATTAAAGGGGGGACCCTCCCAGACGTTGGTTCCAAGATTCTAATCGTATTTACGATAAGTGGGACGAAAAATGCGTGTAAGAATCCACGGAATTCCACGTTTTACAACCGACGAAAAGCCCGATAAATTAAAATTTTACAATGCCCAGTTAAAAACCGACAAGAAAGCGGCTTAAAATACTTAAGGCTACTTAAATAGTTCCCGATAAAATCTCCGGTAAAGGCCGAACAATAAAACCAAAGGGTGGAGGGGCCGAAAACACTAAAATTTTCGTTCGTTTCCCGAACAATCCGAGAAATTAAGTCACTAAAAACCAGTTCCACGACGGCCGAGGGGAAAAACGACGAACGCAGGGAGGGAGGGAGGGGGGCCCGTAATAAAAAGCGAAACGAAAACGATCTTAAATCCGAAATTCGAATGGGTTGTTCAAAACGGCTCGTTTTATTTGAAATTTCCGAGTTGTTTAACATGTTTTCGAACCAACTTACGGAATGCCCCCTTAAAACTGCTTAAGTGACGGCGGATAACATTTTTTATGCGCGGGCGATTTTTCACCGAAACATTCCCCGGCCGATTATTTTTGCTTTTTTACGTTTATTTCGATTTATTTCGTCCATTAACGGTTTCGAGGCGGATCAACGTGTTTTTATTTTGCATGAATCGACGATTTGCTGAAAGTATTTTCTAAATTTATTGATGTATTAATTATTAAAAATTATGATTTAATGATAAATATTTAAATTTTTATATAAATTATACTTTACAAATAAATTAAAAATGTTTTTTAAAATTTGTAGAAATATTTTAAATGTTTATATTAATTTATTAATTAATTACTTTTTATTTTTTATAAATACTTTTTTTTGCATTTTTTGCAAATTATTATTTTTTATAACAAGAAAAATTGTGATTAATTACAGATATTTTAATGTACTTTTTATAATTTACAGAATTATAAATTAATTTCTACTAAAAATCACAAAATATTCAGATAATTTTTAAATATTAATATTAATTTATTGATTATAGTTAACAATTACTATTAATTTATCTTAAATACAATTAAAAATCATTTATTTTTTATAATTTATGTTCAATTTTCAAAAAATTTTAAAATATTGACAAATTATTATTATTATTATTTTTAATTTTAAATTTGTATGGAAAACAAAAATTGTGATAAATTACAGATATTTTAATAATTATGATTAAATTTCTTTTATTAATTAATTACTTTTTATTTTTTATAAATACTTTTTGAAAATTGTTTATTTATGCCATTTTTTTTATAATTTTCAAAAAATAATTTGAAATTTTTGCAAACTATTATTTTTTATAACAAGAAAAATTGTGATTAATTACAGATATTTTAATGTACTTTTTATAATTTACAGAATTATAAATTAATTTCTTCTAAAAATCACAAAATCTTCAGATCATTTTTTTGATATTAATATTAATTTATTAATTATAGTTAACAATTACTATTAATTTATCTTAAATAAAATAATAAAAATAATTTATTTTTTATAATTTTTGTACAATTTTCAAAAAATTTTAAAATATTGACAAATTATTATTTATTTATTTTTTAATTTTAAATTTGTATGAAAAACAAAAATTGTGATAAATAACAGATATTTTAATAATTATGATTAAATTTCTATTAAAAATTACAAAAAGAATTTTTAGATATTAATATTAACTTATTAATTGATATTATTCATTTATCTTAAATACAATTAAAAATTATTTATTTTTTTTTTTAATTTTTGTACTATTTTCAAAAAATATTTTAAAATATTGGCAAATTACTATTTATTATTTTTTAAATTTAAATTTGTATGACCACAAAAATTGTTATTTTCTATTAAAAATCTCAAAATTTTAGATATTAATATAAGTTATTAATTATAGTTGACAATTATCATTAATTTGTCTCAAATTTAATTATAAATTAATTATTTTTTATAATTTTTGTAATGTATTTTCAAAATATATTTTTAAATATTATTTATTTATTTATTTATTTATTTTAATTTTAATTTTTTACCAAATTCTGAAAAATTACACAGTAATACATTACATTTTATAATTTACAGAATTATAAATTAATTTCTACTAGAAATCACAAAATCTTCAAAGAATTTAAGATATTAATATTAATTTTAAATTTTAAAAAATTAATATTAATATATTTTCAAAAAATATTATAAAACATTGTCAAATTATTATTTATTTATTTTTTTAATTATTAAATAAATAAAATCACAAAATTTTCAGTGCATTTTTAGAAATTATTATTAATTTGTTAATTATTCTCAATAATTTAATATAAAATATAAAAAATGTTTATTTATGCCATTTTTTTATAATTTTCAAAAAATAATTTGTGAAAATTGTGACTAATTACAGATATTTTAGAATATTTTTAATAATTTCCTGACTTATAAATTATTTTTGGACCCCTAATTAGTAATTCTAGTTTAATTCAGGACATCTGTGACAAAATGAATTGAAAGATGAAATAAATACACTTTTCAAGCTATAAAAACAAATTTATTCTGAAAAAAAAGAAGAAGAAATGAAATGGTAACAGAAACAATTAACCAGTTTTCGACAAATTAGTAAAATTATTAAAAAATCCATATAAACTTCCATGGGAAAAACAAACGTCGAACAAACATTCCCGCTGAAAAACCGCAAAACCTGCAAAAACCCATCCAAAGTCCTTTCAGTGCAAATGAATAAAATACATCGAGAACAACGTTTTGATTGAACGTGGACTTTAATGGTCGGACAATTGTTTCATTTAGAATAAATATCGATGTCAATTTCCTGCAACGGGGCAATTACGAATTTTTATCATCGCCGCTGGCTTATAAATATTTATAGGCCATATTGTTTCAGCTCTCGTATGGCTGTGTTCGAAGGTGCGGTCGCGCAGATTTTTTTCTAAGCCGTCTCATATTCAAATCGTATTTCTTGCTAGATCGAATGTTGCAAAAACAATCGTTTTTTATTGTTTATTTAGTTTTTCGAGCGTTCGGTTGCCCAAATTCCGTCAGGCGAAGGCATAAAACAATAAAAATTATTGGGCTGTCAAATTGTTAAACGTTGTTAATATTTAAATAGCCATAAACTTGTCTTTAATAAAGCCATAAAAATATTGTTGATTTATAAATTGTTAAATTATGCTGTTTTTATTAAGATAAATGATTTTCGAAAACTGTTTTTTATATTCCTAATAAAATAATTATTAATTAATTAATTAGGAACATTTTCATGGAGGAAATAGGTAAAACTTCTTAAAGGAACAATTTAATCTGTATTCATATTGTTTGAATGTTCAGCCACTTATAAGAACTGAAGAAACAAGTTTTACTTCCCTCTATTCCTTAATTAACTAATAACATTTTATGGAAGAAATTGGTAAAACTTCTTAAATGAACCATTTAATCTTTGTTCAAGTTTTTTGAATGTCCAGTCACTCATAAGAACTGAAAAAACAAGTAATACTTCCTTGTTTTTATTAATTAATTGGGAACATTTTCATGGAAGAAATTGATGAAACTTCTAAATATCTGTGTTCATGTTCTTTGAATGTTCTGCCATTTATAAGTACTACTTCACTGTTTTCCTTAGTTAACTAGTAACATTTTAATAGAAGAAATTGGTAAAACTTCCTAAAGGAACAACTTCTCTTTGTTCATGTTCTTTGAATGTTCAGCCACTTACAAGAACTGAAAAAACAAGTACTATTTCTCTGTTTTCCTTAATTAACAAGGAATATTTTCATGGAAGCAATTGATAAAACTTCTTGAATGGACAACTTAATCTTTGTTCATCTTCTTTGAGTTCTTTGAGTGTTCAGCAACTAATAAGTACTGAAAAAACAAGTACTACTTCACAGTTTCCTTTAATTAATTAGGGATATTTTCATGGCAAAACATCTTAAATGAACAACTTAATCCTTGTTCATATTTTTTGAATAATCAGTCACTTGTAAAATTGTCAAAAGCGGTTTAACGTAGTCTTTTCCATATTTGTTTCTTTCATTCCTTCAGCACAAAGGCCTTCATTATCCGGGACAAAACAAGTATTCATTCGATCATTCAAATTTTTTTCATCGCAGGTGTTCAAATAAAATTCGTTGCTTTCGTCTAGTTTTACAACGCACAAATAATAATAATAAAAAAAAGTGTACATAATAAAGTGGCACGTATGCAAATGCCAGTTAACCCCAAAGTTCGGTTTGCTTGAGCCTTTTGTGCCCGAACAAAAAAAGACTAAAAAATAAATTCATACAGATCCGAAAGAACTGGTCGAGAGAATGAGAGACAGTGAAAAATTGAGTTAAAATTGAATAGTGACCAAAAAATTTGTAATTTAGACTTATGAATTATGTGCCCCAACTGTCCCGCAACAGACCAACGAGTTACTGGTCAACTTTCAGCCGTCCACGGACCCATTCGTGCATTGGTCGAGCCCCGAATCGTGTGGGGTTCGAAAAATTTGCATAAGAACATCTGGGTCGTACGCTGCAACCCTTGAAATTCGATTTTAAAATATAAAAAACCTTCTATTGAATGCGAGAAACTTTATACTGCGATGGGGTTGCACTGACGCACCCTTTTGTGCGTTCTAATGCGTTCGCCACCCCATTATTTCGTGAGTTTAATTTGGGAAATATCGTAAAAATCTATGCGCATTGTTCTTTCGGGCGCACAAATCATAATTAATCTCGTCGATGGATGCAGTTTGGTTCGGGGTCGTCGGGATGGACGGGGGACATGAATATAAATAACGGTCACGTGAGACGGGAAAATGGGACTTGTTTGAATTTTAATTGAAGTAAAAAAACATACAAATAAGGACGGCGTTAATCCGAAAAAATTGAAGAACTTATGTAAATCAGGCCTAATATTAAAATTATGGAAATGCGACCGGTGGAATTTTCGAATCGGTTTTTACGGGACCGAAACGATGTCGATGGTCGCACCGCGTGAACATTTTTATCGGTGTCTTTCGCCTCAACCGAACCGCATAAAATCGGGGAACATTAAACCAAAATTAATTTGTCCCTTTAAGAAATTTTATTAATTTTTTCTATTGAAGTTACAGTTATTACAAACAGTTGAATATTCAAGGAACATTGACAATGTTAGATGAAATGAAAACATTGTTAATGTTACATGAAAATGTTCCTAATTATTTAAAGAAAGCAGTGAAGTAGTCCTTGTTTTTTAGTTATGTTCAAAGAACTTGAACAAAGTTAAGTTACTCTTTTTAAGAAGTTATATCAATTTCATCCTAAAGAAACAACTTATTCATGTTCTTTGAATGTTCAGCCATTTATAAGAACTGTAAAAGTACTACCTCTAGGTTTTCATTAATTAATTTTGAACACTTTCATAGAAGAAATTGATAGAACTTCTTAAAGGAACAACTTAATCTTTGTTCACGTTATTTGAATATTCAAACACTTATGAGAATGTTCAGCCACTTATAAGAACTGAAAAAAATAAGTACTGTATTAATTTTAGACATTTTTATGGACAAAACAGAAAAGATTTCTTAAGTGAACATTTTAGTTTTAGTTAGAAATTGATAGAATTCCTTAAAGGAACAACTTAATCTTTGTTCATGTTATCTGAATATTCAAACTCTTATGAAAATGTTCAGCCACTTATAAGAATTGAAAAAAATAAATACTGTATTAAACTTTAGACATTTTTATGGACAAAACAGAAAAGATTTCTTAAGTGAACATTTTAGTTTTAGTGAGAAATTGATAGAATTTCTTAAAGGAACAACTTAATCTTTGTTCATGTTATCTGAATATTCAAACACTTATGAGAATGTTCAGCCACTTATAAGAACTGAAAAAAAATAAGCACTGTATTAATTTTAGACATTTTTATGGACAAAACAGAAAAGATTTCTTAAGTGAACATTTTAGTTTTTGTTAGAAATTGATAGAATTTCTTAAAGGAACAACTTAATCTTTGTTCACGTTATTTGAATATTCAAACACTTATGAGAATGTTCAGCCACTTATAAGAACTGAAAAAAATAAACACTGTATTAATTTTAGACATTTTTATGGACAAAACAGAAAAGATTTCTTAAGTGAACATTTTAGTTTTTGTTAGAAATTGATAGAATTCCTTAAAGGAAAAACTTAATCTTTGTTCATGTTATCTGAATATTCAAACACTTATGAGAATGTTCAGCCATTTATAAGAACTGAAAAAAATAAGTACTGTATTAATTTTAGGCATTTTTATGGACAAAACAGAAAAGATTTCTTAAGTGAACATTTTAGTTTTTGTTAGAAATTGATAGAATTTCTTAAAGGAACAACTTAATCCTTGTTCATGTTATTTGAGTATTCAAACTCTTATGAGAATGTTCAACCACTTATAAGAACTGAAAAAAATAAGCACTGTATTAATTTTAGACATTTTTATGGACAAAACAGAAAAGATTTCTTAAGTGAACATTTTAGTTTTTGTTAGAAATTGATAGAATTCCTTAAAGGAGCAACTTAATCTTTGTTCATGTTATCTGAATATTCAAACACTTATGAGAATGTTCAGCCACTTATAAGAACTGAAAAAAATAAACTTTAGACATTTTTATGGACAAAACAGAAAAGATTTCTTAAGTGAACATTTCAGTTTTAGTTAGAAATTGATAGAATTTCTTAAAGGAACAACTTAATCTTTGTTCATGTTATTTGAATATTCAAACATTATGAAAATGTTCAGCCACTTATAAGAACTGAAAAAAATAATTACTGTATTAATTTTAAACATTTTTATGGACAAAACAGAAAAGATTTCTTAAGTGAACATTTCAGTTTTAGTTAGAAATTGATAGAATTTCTTAAAGGAACAACTTAATCTTTGTTCATGTTATTCGAATATTCAAACATTATGAAAATGTTCAGCCACTTATAAGAACTGAAAAAAATAATTACTGTATTAATTTTAGACATTTTTATGGACAAAACAGAAAAGATTGCTTAAGTAAACATTTTAGGTTTAGCTAGAACACTTGTAAGAACTAGAAAATAATAAATACATAAAATGATTATTGACATCTTCATGGAAGAAACTGGAAAGGTTCCTAACTGTAAAATAACTTGATTTTATGTAAACACATTGTTTGTTTGATCTTCGTTTGACTATTTCTTAAGAACCAATATTTTTCCATTAATTTTCACGTGAACAAAGCAAATAATTTCTTTGTTTCAAACAGTGAATGATGAATGAACAAATAAAAATGCATGATCTAATTTTAATGGTTTGTAAAAGTGTGGATCGTGCCCGTCGAATGGGTTTGTACGTACGTGGTGGAACCGGTTCTTGTAAAATTTGTCTCCGACGACTTCCTAAAAATATAAATATAGTCGGGGTCCGAATCCACTTGGAGAGAGAGTCGATCTTATCTAATATTACATTTTTCGAATGTAACGATCGGAATCGGTAGCCGGTGCATTTGCATATAAATAACATTTTTAAATGTACAATAAAAACCGTACATTCACAGCAGTTTTATCGGAAAATAATGAATTTGAACGCGTTTATCTGTTGCGGCACCCACATATTTTGAGGAGGATGTCAGTATCAAAATCCGCGATAAATGTGTGGATATTGTGTAACGAAAACAAATATTAACACGCGAAGAATCTTGGGACGAAATAACGAAATAACACGAATTTAATTTTCTGTTAACGTATCATTTTGGTATTGCTGAAATTGCACTAACTCCACCATTGTTTTTCGTGTACATCGCGAGCATAATAATTTGTGGTGCCTTAAATAGTTTAACGTATTCATTGCTGGAAATATTTCTGAGTTTCACCTGAATTCTTTGTCGAGCCCGCTTTACGAAACCCCATTCATTTTTCCTTTTTTAATTGCACTTTCCCAATTGATTTCTTTTTCTCTTTCCTTCTTCGACACACACCACTTTGTTTATTTATTATTCATGTTCTTTAAAGTCTGTTTAAACAATTAGAAGGAAACATTTTCATGAAAGAACCTTAAATGAACAACTTTTTTCATATTCAGTATTACTTCACTTTTTTCTTTAATTAATTAGGAATATTTTTATGGAAAAAATTCATGAACTCCTTAAAGAAACAATTTAATCTTTGTTCATATTCTTTGAGTGTTTAAGCACTTATAAGAACTGAAAAAACAGGTACTACTTCACAGTTTTCTTTAATTGTTTACGAACATTTTCATGGAAGAAATTATTAAACTTCTTAAATAAACAACTTAATATTTTTCAAATTTTTCAATGTACTTATAAAAACTGAAAAAACAAGTACTACTTCACAGTTTTCTTTAATTATTTAGATACATTTTCATGGAAGAAATTTTTAAACTTTTTAAAAGAACAACTTAATATTTGCTCATATTTTTTGAATGTACAACCACTTATAAAAACTGAAAAAAACAAGTACTACTTCACACTTTTCTTTAATTGTTTAGGAACATTTTCATGGAACAAATTCTTAAACATCTTAAAAGAACAACTTAATATTTGTTCATAATTTTGAAAGTACTTATAAAAACTGAAAAAAACAAGTACTACTTCACAGTTTTCTTTAATTATTTAGGTACATTTTCATGGAAGAAATTGTTAAACTTCTTAAAAAGAACAACTTAATATTTGTTCATATTTTTTAATGTACAGCCACTTATAAGAACTGAAAAAAACAAGTACTACTTCATAGTTTTCTTTAATTGTTTAGGAACATTTTCATGGAAGAAATTGTTAAACATATTAAAAGAACAACTTAATATTTGTTCAAATTTTTTAATGTACTTATAAAAACTGAAAAAACAAGTACTACTTCACAGTTTTCTTTAATTATTTAGGAACATTTTTATGGAAGAAATTGTTAAACATATTAAAAGAACAACTTAATATTTGTTCAAATTTTTTAATGTTCTTATAAAAACTGAAAAAACAAGTACTACTTCACAGTTTTCTTTAATTATTTAGATACATTTTCATGGAAGAAATTGTTAAATTTTTTAAAAGAACAACTTAATATTTGTTCATATTTTTTGAATGTACAACCACTTATAAAAACTGAAAAAAACAAGTACTACTTCACAGTTTTCTTTAATTGTTTAGGAACATTTTCATGGAACAAATTCTTAAACATCTTAAAAGAACAACTTAATATTTGTTCATAATTTTGAAAGTACTTATAAAAACTGAAAAAAACAAGTACTACTTCACAGTTTTCTTTAATTATTTAGGTACATTTTCATGGAAGAAATTGTTAAACTTCTTAAAAAGAACAACTTAATATTTGTTCATATTTTTTAATGTACAGCCACTTATAAGAACTGAAAAAAACAAGTACTACTTCATAGTTTTCTTTAATTGTTTAGGAACATTTTCATGGAAGAAATTGTTAAACATATTAAAAGAACAACTTAATATTTGTTCAAATTTTTTAATGTACTTATAAAAACTGAAAAAACAAGTACTACTTCACAGTTTTCTTTAATTATTTAGGAACATTTTTATGGAAGAAATTGTTAAACATATTAAAAGAACAACTTAATAGTTGTTCAAATTTTTTAATGTTCTTATAAAAACTGAAAAAACAAGTACTACTTCACAGTTTTCTTTAATTATTTAGATACATTTTCATGGAAGAAATTGTTAAATTTTTTAAAAGAACAACTTAATATTTGTTCATATTTTTTGAATGTACAACCACTTATAAAAACTGAAAAAAACAAGTACTACTTCACAGTTTTCTTTAATTGTTTAGGAACATTTTCATGGAACAAATTCTTAAACATCTTAAAAGAACAACTTAATATTTGTTAATATTTTTTGAATGTACTTATAAAAACTGAAAAAACAAGTACTACTTCACAGTTTTCTTTAATTATTTAGATACATTTTCATGGAAGAAATTGTTAAACTTCTTAAAAAGAACAACTTAATATTTGTTCATTTTTTTTAATGTACAGCCACTTATAAGAACTGAAAAAAACAAGTACTACTTCATAGTTTTCTTTAATTGTTTAGGAACATTTTCATGGATAAAATTGTTAAACATCTTAAAAGAACAACTTAATATTTGTTCAAATTTTTTAATGTACTTATAAAAACTGAAAAAACAAGTACTACTTCACAGTTTTCTTTAATTATTTAGGAACATTTTCATGGAAGAAATTGTTAAACATATTAAAAGAACAACTTAATATTTGTTCAAATTTTTTAATGTACTTATAAAAACTGAAAAACAAGTACTACTTCACAGGTTTCTTTAATTATTTAGATACATTTTCATGGAAGAAATTGTTAAACATCTTAAAAGAACAACTTAATATTTGTTCATATTTTTTAATGTACTTATAAAAACTTAAAAAATAAGTACTACTTCACAGTTTTCTTTAATTATTTAGGTATATTTTCATGGAAGAAATTGTTAAACTTCTTAAAACAACTTAATATTTGTTCATATTTTTTGAATGTACAGCCACTTATAAGAACTGAAAAAAAAAACAAGTACTACTTCAGAATTTTCTTTAATTGTTTAGAAATATTTTCATGGTAATAATTGTTAAACTTTTTAAATAAACAACAACTTAATATTTAATGCACAGTCACTTATAAGAACTAAAAAAACAAGTACTACTTCACAGTTTTCTTTAACTATTTAGGAACATTTTCATTGAAGAAATTGTTAAACTTCTTAAATGAACAGCTTAACATTTGTTCATATTTTTTGCATGTCCATCCACTTATGAGAACTGAAAAAGCAGTTTTGTTTAATTGATTAGAAACATTTTCATGGAAGAAATTTTACATATTCTTTGAATGTTCAGCCACTTATAAGAACTGATAAAAGCAGTACTACTTCACTGTTTTCATAAATAAATAAATTAATGAGACGATGAAATAGTACTTTTTTGAGTCGTCGTATTGTTTTAAATTGAAATAAATTATTTAATAAACACTGATGTAAAGGAGAATGTATTTATTGTTAATCAATTTAGTTTATCCCGTGGAATTGTCCATAATAGAGCATAGTTAGAAATCGCACATTAAATTTACGAGTTCTTATGAAGTCATTAAACGGGCAACAAAGTACCCAATTCGCGTTGACCGTGTCGTATTTCTCCGTCGTGGGGAAATTAAAAACTTATACGGTATAAAATAGAGTAGGTATCGCAGGCCTAGGCAATAAAACCGTACTGCCGACGTTAAATCATATTTTCAATAAAACACATTTTTTCAATGCTGAGGCCGGACAGGCCGCGGCCGGATTTACAACTCGCAGACCGATAAAACTTTATGTACCGGATTGTAAATTTTAAAAACGATAAAACGACATCATTCCCGCCGTTCCGTACTATTATTTAATTGCCACACTTTCGTTGCCCCCCTCAATGTCCGACCGACATCAGGAATCCGCGTTTCGCGAAACGGTGCAAAGTGCGATTGGATCCGACAAATTTCGAACGCAACTCGTGTCGTCTAATTGTCGATATCATTAACAGGCAGTTTTTTTTTTCGACGCTAATTGTTCGCGTCCGACTAATCGATTTCCTGATCAATTGACGTAAATAATAAAAAATTGTGAATAAACACGTTCGAAATCGACTAAAGTTCCCAGAAAGTTTTATAAAATTGCGGTCGATTCTACACAAAACAAATTAATGCAATTCGTCAGCGTCGGCGTATTTCCAAAGTGATTTAAATGTGTAGAACATAATCACAAACATTTTAGAACAATGTGTTCCCAGAAAATTGTGTACAACTGTGGTCAATTTCGTGTAATTTATTACTCAATAAATTAACCCAATTAAATGTTCAAAATAGTTGAACATCAGAACATAATCATAGACATTTTAGAACAATGTGTTCTCAGCTAATTTTATTAAATTGTGATCAATTTCGTGTTATTTGTTACTAAAATAAATTGGAGCAGTTCATCGACATTAGAACATATCCAAAATAATTGTACATACAGAACATAATCACAGACATTTTGGGACAATGTGTTCTCAGCAAAATTTATTAAACTGTGATCAATTTTGTGTTATATATTACTAAAAAATTGAAGCAATTCATTGACATTAGTATATATCAAAAATAATTGAACATACAGAACATAATCACAGACATTTTAGGACAAAGTGATCTCAGCAAATTTTATTAAACCGTGATCAATTTTGTGTTATATATTACTAAAAAATTGAAGCAATTCATCGGCATTTGAACATATCCAAAATAATTAAACATACAGAACATAATCACAGACATTTTGGGACAATGTGTTCTCAACAAATTTTATTAAACTGTGATCAATTTTGTGTTATATATTATTAAAAAATTTAAGCAAATCATCGACATTAGAATATATTCAGAATAATTGAACATACAGAACATAATCATAGACATTTTGGGACAATGTGTTCTCAGCAAATTTTATTAAACTGTACCCAATTTTGTGTTTTACATTACTAAAGAAATTGAAGCAGTTCATCGACATTAGAATATATCCAAAATAATTGAACATACAGAACATAATCACAGACATTTTGGGACAATGTGTTCTCAACAAATTTTATTAAACTGTGATCAATTTTGTGTTATATATTACTAAAAAATTGAAGCAATTCATCGGCATTTGAACATATCCAAAATAATTGAACATACAGAACATAATCATAGACATTTTGGGACAATGTGTTCTCAGCAAATTTTATTAAACTGTGATCAATTTTGTGTTATATATTACTAGAAAAATTGAAGCAATTCATCGACATCAGAATATATCCAAAATAATTGAACGTACAGAACATAATCATAGACTTTTGGGACAACGTGTTCTCAGCAAAATTTATTAAACTGATCAATTTTGTGTTATATATTACTAAAAAAATTGAAGCAATTCATCGACATCAGAATATATCCAAAATAATTGAACGTACAGAACATAATCATAGACTTTTGGTACAATGTGTTCTCAGCAAATTTTATTAAACTATGATCTATTTTGTATTATATATTACTAAAAAATTGAAGCAATTCATCGACATTAGAAAAAATCCAGTAAGTAATTGAACATACAGAACATAATCAAATTTAACTGAACTGTGATAAATTTCGTGTTATTTGTTACTAAAATAAAAAAATTCAATTTTAACATGCAGAACATAATCAAAGACATTTTAGAACAATGTGTTGCCAAGAAATTTTATTCATATGTGGCCAATGTTGGTGTATATCAAAAGTAATTTAAATACACAGAACATAATCACAGACATTTTATAACAATGTGTTCCCAGGAAATTACAATAAACTGTGGCCAATTTGGTGTTATTAGTTAGTTAAACAAATTGATACAACACATCAACATCGGCACACATCCAAAGTAACTCGGGAACATACAAAACACAATCGTAGACATTTCGAAACAATGCACCCAATTTTTTGTCCGCCGCGTATTAATTGCAGTCTGTTTTGCTTGCAGAGTATCTTGATGTTGACGACGATGGCATCGGTAACGACAGGAATCCTCTCGCCGAATTCCTACGGACTGAATTCAGGTAAATGACGCGGCCGACGCCAAATTAATAATAACCGGGCGCTGAACGAAAGGGACACCACAATCGTCCGGTCCGGACGACAAAAACCGCTGAATATAATTAACCGGTCCGCGAGACACAATCGTCCGATCGGAATGAATTAAATTTCGTTTTAAATACAAAAACGGGGAAAAATTTCGCCGTCCAACGTCGCAGCACCGGGTCCGTCCCTCCGGTTTCTGCGAAACCGAAATTTAATTGCGGATTCTTCTTGTTTTTGCCGCGAAATTTTACTTAAAAGCGTCACGTCCGAACCCGAAATTTCGGCGGCGGCGGCGGTTGACAAAAACGGGGCGAACGGCACCGGTACGGGCGACCTCATTGTTTACATTCATTTTGGCGGGTGTTGCAGATGCCGGCCTGAAAATGGCGCCGGAGAACGTCGTCGAGGACTACCACCGGTTCCGGGGCTCGGACAACCAGGACAACACCAGCGACTCGGACCAGGACAACTTCGTCGCCTCGCCCAAGAACGAGCAGCCGAAGCGGAACAAGCGCAAGAACTTCAAGCCCCGATGCTCGAACGTGTCGTACGAGAACCCGCTGAATTTGTCCGACTACCCGGACAACAACAACGTGAACAACAACGTCGGCAGACGGAAGGCGACGCCCACGCGTCTGGTGGTCGATCCCCGATTCTCGCCGATGGACCTCAGCAAAAACCAGGACAGCGATTCGGACTCCGAGTCGTACTCGCGGTACCAGAACTCGGACAACGAGAACAGCAGCGAGAACGATTCGAAGATACCGTCCAGCTTCTCGATACACAACCTGTCCAAGCCGCACGTCAGCGACTTCCAGCATCCGCAGGGCATGGCCAACATGCCGAACGCGTCGCAGGGACAGGATATGCGCGAGTACGCGATGAACACGATGCGCGAACTGCTCGGCATCTACGGACTGACGTCGGAGGTGGCCGAGAGCATTTCCCGACAGTTGCCGATCGCCGCCTTCAATTCCGGTAAGTACCCCAAAAGCACGACTATCGAAAGCTTTGTTTGCCGCAATAAACGCAATCAAATGTTTAAACAATATAATTCGTCAACAAGTGCGATCAAACAACGTTAATTATATAAATGTTTTATGTGCTATAAATTTTCAAAATACATTTGCACAATGATAAACGATTTTTTATAGTTTCACAACAGTTTCTAATTCATAAAATACAATTTAAATATTTGATATTGATACTGACTCAAGTTGGTGACGCCCCTTTGGTGCGCACTCGTTGTTCTGCGCATTTGACCTTGAACATTTATAGCCTCTGATTATCTTGTTTGGATGTTGTTAACAAGGCTTAAGTACCATAAAATGTATCTCTCTTCAAGGATTCAAAATTGGCCAAGTTTTAAAAGTTTAACAACAATAATTTATGGCTGGTTAATACAAATATCGATTTTTAAGAATAATTAGTAATGTACTTAAATGAAATAGTTCATTAAATACGTTTAACCAATTATTTACTTTTTTTTAAACCTTCAGTTGTGACAAATCATAAAAAAAAATCATCAATTTGTGTATAACAGAGCATAAAATTTGCTTAAGACAATTTAATCTTTTATGGTTGATTAAAGTTGATACTGGGTCAATTTGGGGACACGCCTTTGATGCGCACACGTACTTCTGCGCAGGTAACCTTGAACAAGTACATTTTTAACATTTATAGATTCTAGTTTTGTTCAATTTAAGTGTTTATGTTGTTTAGAGATCACTAACAAGGTTTAAGTACTATAAAACGTCTCTGTAACATCCATAAAATGTTCAAAAATTCTAAACCATTTGACATAAATTAAAATTGGCCAAGTTTTGAAAGTTCAACGATAATAATTTATGGCTGGTTAATACAAATTTTCAATTTTTATGTTCAATTAGTGACGTATTTAAATAAAACAGTTCATTAGGTACGAAACAAGTGTTAGACCAATTATATTTTTATTTTTTTCAATCTTCAGTTGTAACAAATCATAAAAAAATCATTAATTTATGTATAACAGAGTATAAACTTTGCTTAAGACAATTTAACCTTTTATGGTTGATTAAAGTTGATACTGGGTCAATTTAGGGACACGCCTTTGATGCGCACACGTACTTCTGCGCAGGTAACCTTGAATAAGTACATTTTTAACATTTATGGACTCTAGTTTTGTTCAATTTAAGTGTTTATGTTGTTTAGAGATCACTAACAAGGTTTAAGTACTATAAAACGTCTCTGTAACATCCATAAAATGTTCAAAAATTCTAAACCATTTGACATAAATTAAAATTGGCCAAGTTTTGAAAGTTCAACGATAATAATTTATGGCTGGTTAATACAAATTATCAATTTTTATGTTCAATTAGTGGCGTATTTAAATAAAACAGTTCATTAGGTACGAAACAAGTGTTAGACCAATTATATTTTTATTTTTTTAAATCTTCAGTTGTAACAAATCATAAAAAAATCATTAATTTATGTATAACAGAGTATAAACTTTGCTTAAGACAATTTAACCTTTTATGGTTGATTAAAGTTGATACTGGGTCAATTTAGGGACACGCCTTTGATGCGCACACGTACTTCTGCGCAGGTAACCTTGAACAAGTACATTTTTAACATTTATAGATTCTAGTTTTGTTCAATTTAAGTGTTTATGTTGTTTAGAGATCACTAACAAGGTTTAAGTACTATAAAACGTCTCTGTAACATCCATAAAATGTTCAAAAATTCTAAACCATTTGACATAAATTAAAGTTGGCCAAGTTTTGAAAGTTCAACGATAATA
This sequence comes from Aethina tumida, assembly GCF_024364675.1. Taxonomy (NCBI): domain Eukaryota; kingdom Metazoa; phylum Arthropoda; class Insecta; order Coleoptera; family Nitidulidae; genus Aethina; species Aethina tumida. Next base: position 13,496,879 of record NC_065440.1, on the reverse strand, counting down.
ATTTATGACTGGTTAATACAAATTATCAATTTTTATGTTCAATTAGTGACGTATTTAAATAAAACAGTTCAATAGGTACGAAACAAATGTTAGACCAATTATATTTTTATTTTTTTAAATCTTCAGTTGTAACAAATCATAAAAAAATCATTAATTTATGTATAACAGAGCATAAACTTTGCTTAAGACAATTTAATCTTTTATGGTTGATTAAAGTTGATACTGAGTCAATTTGGGGACACGCCTTTGATGCGCACACGTACTTCTGCGCAGGTAACCTTGAACAAGTACATTTTTAACATTTATAGATTCTAGTTTTGTTCAATTTAAGTGTTTATGTTGTTTAGAGATCACTAACAAGGTTTAAGTACTATAAAACGTCTCTGTAACATCCATAAAATGTTCAAAAATTCTAAACCATTTGACATAAATTAAAATTGGCCAAGTTTTGAAAGTTCAACGATAATAATTTATGGCTGGTTAATACAAATTATCAATTTTTAAGTTCAATTAGTGACGTATTTAAATAAAACAGTTCATTAGGTACGAAACAAGTGTTAGACCAATTATATTTTTATTTTTTTAAATCTTCAGTTGTAACAAATCATAAAAAAAATCATTAATTTATGTATAATTGAGCATAAACTTTGCTTAAGACAATTTAACCTTTTATGGTTGATTAAAGTTGATACTGGGTCAATTTAGGGACACGCCTTTGATGCGCACACGTACTTCTGCGCAGGTAACCTTGAACAAGTACATTTTTAACATTTATAAATTCTAGTTTTGTTCAATTTAAGTGTTTATGTTGTTTAGAGATCACTAACAAGGTTTAAGTACTATAAAACGTCTCTGTAACATCTATAAAATGTTCAAAAATTCTAAACCATTTGACATAAATTAAAATTGGCCAAGTTTTGAAAGTTCAACGATAATAATTTATGGCTGGTTAATACAAATTATCAATTTTTATGTTCAATTAGTGACGTATTTAAATAAAACAGTTCATTAGGTACGAAACAAGTGTTAGACCAATTATATTTTTATTTTTTTCAATCTTCGGTTGTAACAAATCATAAAAAATCATTAATTTATGTATAACAGAGCATAAAACTTTGCTTAAGACAATTTAATCTTTTATGGTTGATTAAAGTTGATACTGGGTCAATTTGGGGACACGCCTTTGATGCGCACACGTACTTCTGCGCAAGTAACCTTGAACAAGTACATTTTTAACATTTATGGACTCTAGTTTTGTTCAATTTAAGTGTTTATGTTGTTTAAAGATTGCTAACAAGGTTTAAGTACCACAAAACGTCTCTATAACTCTTGTAAAATGTTCAAGGATTCGAAAGATTTACGGGTCCAAAACCGTTTGACACAAATTAAAATTGGCCAAGTTTTAAAAGTTCAACGACAATAATTTACGACTGGTTAATACAAATTATCAATTTTCAAGTTCAGCTAGTGACGTACCTAAATGAAACTGTTCCAAGTACGAATCAAACGTTTGACCGATTATAAATTCATTTTTTCAGCCTTGAGTCCGGACGAATCGTAAAAATTACATTAAACCATATGCCGTAATAATGTAAATACGTGAAATTTTCCGCTAACAAAACATAAACAATCGCGTAAAACATGTTTTTAAACGTTGCAAAAACAATTTCGACAGTTTAACCCAGTAAAAATTGATGTTCGTGCATAAAAATGTCGGAGCGCAAAGTCTAACGTTAAAAAAAAAAATATGAAAGAATCGTTCGGACGTCGGGATGATTGTGTAAAAAAAAACTAAACAAACAAATAAACATAAATCCGTGCTTTCTAACCAAATCCAGGTCCGGTTGGTTGGTTATGCAACTGAACAGTTATCAATTAACACTTCGCCGATGTTTTCCAATAACTGAACATCTCGACGATCGTAAACCATCGTAAAAAATCCGGACGCGCTGAACAAACGACGAAAATTCGAGTGAGAGCCGATAATAAAATGTCGAAACGCAGTAAAACAATATTTGTTTTGGGAACGCAAAGAAAAAACGGTGTCCGAACGAACGCACTTGGATGTTGGCACAGCTGTACGGGCAGTACATGTACGAACAATTAATACCGGTGTTGGTTACTGTCGACAAACAACGGCTCAAACACCTGTGTCCGATACTGTCCCGATTTGAGTCCAATCCGTGGTCTCGCGTCGGGACGGGGTTGCGACACGGTCGGGGGTACAACCGGATTATCTGGTATTCCGGACTGCGGTGAACTACTTTAAGAATTCGGCCACTGAGCAAGGAACGAACGGACGGGGAATGGAAAAAACGTACGTTTCAATTTATCATAATCACGAGATCGTATCTCGAGGAATCTGTCAGACGGATTAGACGGAGACAGAACTAGAAACACATGAATAATTAGACAAGTCGAATATCGAAGTCGGATGACGGTTGAAAAATGGAATTTTGTCCGTCATTATTCCTATTAATATTTTCTATGTTTTCGTTTCTTTGTTCCCGCCACGATAACACCGTTTCAATTTTAATTTGAATGGGCATCGAGATGATCCGAGTTTGTTCACCCCTTCAAAAACAAAAGAGGACGACGTGTAGCATTTTTTTGAGGTGTACCTCTTTTGTGTTTCACGTGTATGTTTAATCGATAATTTTAACGTTATAAAATTATCATCAATATCTAAATTTAAATAGATAAAAGCATATTTAATTTTTTTTATTTCACACAGTCATAAAATGTAACATTTTTGAATGTTATTTCACACTTTATCTTAACTGTAAAAACATCAATAAATATTATTCATCAAATATTAATCAAAGTTTGGTGATAAATTAATTTTGCCATAGTTAAAAAATATCGTAAGTTGTAAAATTTTTGTATTTAAAAATTGATTTCTGTCAAATTTTTACTTTAAGCAACAGTCTAAACGATAAATAATTATTGTCATCAAATATTATTCAAATTCTGATAATAAATTAATTATGGCATACTCAATAAACGTCGTAAGTTGTAAAATTTTTGTATTTAAAAATTGATTTCAGTCAAATTTTTACTTTAAACAACAGTCTAAACGATAAATAATTATTGTCATCAAATATTATTCAAATTCTGATGATAAATTAATTTTGGCATAATCAAAAAATATTGTATAAGTTGTAAAATTTTTGTATTTAAAAATTGATTTCAGTCAATATTGTACTTTAGACAACAGTCTAAACGATAAATAATTATTGTCGTCAAATATTATTCAAATTCTGATAATAAATTAATTTTGGAATAATCAATAAATATTGTAAGTTGTAAAATTTTTTTATTTAAAAGTTGATTTCAGTCAAATTTTTACTTTAAACAACAGTCTAAACGATAAATAATTATTGTCGTCAAATATTATTCAAACTCTGATGATAAATTAATTTTGGCATAATCAAAAAATATCGTAAGTTGTAAAATTTTTGTATTTAAAAATTGATTTCAGTCAAATTTTTACTTTAAACAACAGTCTAAACGATAAATAATTATTGTCATCAAATATTATTCAAATTCTGATGATAAATTAATTTTGGCATAATCAAAAAATATCGTAAGTTGTAAAATTTTTGTATTTAAAAATTGATTTCAGTCAATATTTTACTTTAGACAACAGTCTAAACGATAAATAATTATTGTTGTCAAATATTATTCAAACTCTGATGATAAATTAATTTTGGCATAATCAAAAAATATCGTAAGTTGTAAAATTTTTGTATTTAAAAATTGATTTCAGTCAAATTTTTACTTTAAACAACAGTCTAAACGATAAATAATTATTGTCGTCAAATATTATTCAAATTCTGATAATAAATTAATTTTGGAATAATCAATAAATATTGTAAGTTGTAAAATTTTTTTATTTAAAAGTTGATTTCAGTCAAATTTTTACTTTAAACAACAGTCTAAACGATAAATAATTATTGTCATCAAATATTATTCAAACTCTGATGATAAATTAATTTTGGCATAATCAAAAAATTGTTGTAAAATTTTTGTATTTAAAAATTGATTTCAGTCAAATTTTTGCTTTAAACAACAGTTTAAATGATAAATAATTATCGTCATCAAATATTATTCAAATTCTGATGATAAATTAATTTTGGCATAATCAAAAAATTGTTGTAAAATTTTTGTATTTAAAAATTGATTTCAGTCAAATTTTTGCTTTAAACAACAGTTTAAATGATAAATAATTATCGTCATCAAATATTATTCAAATTCTGATGATAAATTAATTTTGGCATAATCAAAAAATATCGTAAGTTGTAAAATTTTTTATTTAAAAATTGATTTCAATCAAAATTTTGCTTTAAACAACAGTCTAAACGATAAATAATTATCGTCATCAAATGTTATTCAAACTCTGATGATAAATTAATTTTGGCATAATCAAAAAATGTCGTAAGTTGTAAAATTTTTGTATTTAAAAATTGATTTCAGTCAAAATTTTGCTTTAAACAACAGTCTAAACGATAAATAATTATTGTCATCAAATATTATTCAAACTCTGATAATAAATTAATTTTGGCATAATCAATAAATATCGTAAGTTGTAAAATTTTTGTATTTAAAAGTTGATCTCAGTCAAATTTTTACTTTAAACAACAGTCTAAATGATAAATAATTATCGTCATCAAATATTATTCAAACTCTGATGATAAATTAATTTTGGCATAATCAAAAAATATCGTAAGTTGTAAAATTTTTGTATTTAAAAATTGATTTCAGTCAAATTTTTACTTTAAACAACAGTCTAAACGATAAATAATTATTGTCATCAAATATTATTCAAACTCTGATGATAAATTAATTTTGGCATAATCAAAAAATATCGCAAGTTGTAAAATTTTTGTATTTAAAAATTGATTTCAGTCAAATTTTTACTTCAAACAACAGTCTAAACGATAAATAATTATTGTCATCAAATATTATTCAAATTCTGATGATAAATTAATTTTGGCATAATCAAAAAATATCGTAAGTTGTAAAATTTTTGTATTTAAAAGTTGATTTCAGTCAAATTTTTACTTTAAACAACAGTCTAAATGATAAATAATTATCGTCATCAAATATTATTCAAACTCTGATGATAAATTAATTTTGGCATAATCAAAAAATATAGTAAGTTGTAAAATTTTTGTATTTAAAAATTGATTTCAGTCAAATTTTTACTTTAAACAACAGTTTAAATGATAAATAATTATCGTCATCAAATATTATTCAAACTCTGATGATAAATTAATTTTGGCATAATCAAAAAATATCGTAAGTTGTAAAATTTTTGTATTTAAAAATTGATTTCAGTCAAAATTTTACTTTAGACAACAGTGTAAACGGTAAATAATTATTGTCATAATCAAAAAAATCGTAAATTGTAAATATTGATTTCATTAAAATGCTCTAAACACAGTCTAAAGGATCAATAATTATTATCAACAAATAACTTTGATTAAAAATTCATCAAATATTCTTCAAATAAACTTTGATGATGACGACGACAAATTTATATCTGTATAAGTGAGCCAAATTTTGCATAAACAAAAACCATTATCTGTTCGATATAATTCTAGGTAAAAAAAAAATGGAAAGTGGGCCACGTTCCGTGCTTTGTCCGCCACCGGGATAAAATTACCTGGTTAACGACAATGGAGTTAAAAGGGCATGAAAAATCGTTTAACCCCGCAACAAACCGACCCCTGAACGGAAACCTATCCGTTTTTTTTTCCTCTTTCACTTCCTAATAGAACCGAGGAAATAATAAAAATCACAAGTGGCTCTCGCTAAAAGGATTAAAAATTTTGCTCGAGTACTTTTTTGTGCCGTGAGAAATTCACATTTCGGGCATCTGCCCAACTTTTCGTCGTAACGGCCTGATTAAAATTTGGGGTTTTGTCAATTAACCCAAATTGTTTTTTATTCAAATCGGTTGTTTTGTCTCGACGGAAAACTGCATAAGCAATTAAAAATGTTCGTCAAATTCTATTAATATCGGCGAAAAAATTTGAACACAATCGAAATCTCGATCGTTTATTCAATCGTCCAGACGAACGTATTTATTAATTTGAACATATGCAACGTAGGAAGAATGACGCGCGTAAAAAAGACGGACGAATAAACGGGGAGAAACGGTGAAACATGTGCGAACGGATCGGATTTCAACGAACACATGACCGGGTATTTATTTATACACGTTTCTGCGAAAAATTGTTTAGTTATTACATTATTCAAAACGGTGGAAATTCTATGTCAATACATTCATAAATAACATTTATAATTATGAACGATTTATGTTGTGACTTCAAACAATTATTGATGACGTTTGGTAATGTTAAAACAACAAATATTTTCAACCAGAACAATTATTATTACTATAAAATTGAAAGGCAAAAATTCGATTGACCCATTATGAAATTATGTAATTAATTTTGATGATAGTCAAAAAAATGTATGTGTAAAAACATGTAATTATTAAAAAATTAGAATTCCCAGAAACTAATAAAAATAGTGTCGATTTTTTAAAGGACAAATTAATTTTATTTATAGATTTGATTAATGATAATTTTAAAACTTAATAATAATTATGACACAATTTGTTTATCCGAAACAGTTTTTAATTATAAATTGTCTTTTTTAAAGGAAAAATATAAATTTATAGTATATGAATATTTGGTTATAATTATTATATATTTATTTATTTATAATTCATTATTTTATAAATATTTGATAATTATGATCTTTTTTAACACAATTTTCTTTATACTTGACAATGTTTAATAATTATAATTAACGCCAAATTAAAACTACAGTTAGTTTTCGAGTTAATTTAATGATAATTTGAGTACTAGTTGATATGTTTTATAATTAAAAGTATTTAATGATTATTTTAAAACACAAAAAAAAATAATTATTGATGAGTACTTAATGATAATCATTTTTTAAATTTCATATTAAAGCCAAAGATTTCAGTCAAATTTTTACAACAGTCTAAACGATAAATAATTATTGTCATCAAATATTATTCAATAATAAATTAATATTGGCATAATCAATAAATGTCGTAAGTTGTAAAATTTTTGCATTTAAAAATTGATTTCAGTCAAATTTACTTTAAACAACAGTCTAAACGATATATAATTATTGTCATCAAATATTATTCAAACTCTGATAATAAATTAATTTTGACATAATCAATAAATGTCGTAATTTGTAAAATTTTTGTATTCAAAAAACATTGACTTGAGCACTAGTTGATCATATGTTTTATATTTAAAAGTGTTTAACGATTATTTTTAAACACCAAAAAAAAAAAAAAAAAATTAATGATATATGACCATATTTCTTTATTTACACATTTATTTTTATAATTAAGAGTACTTAATAATCATTTTTTAAATTTCATATTAAAGCCAAAGATTTAGAGTTTATTTAATGATAATTCGAATAATTGATAATTGATGTTATGAATATATTTCTTTATTAGCAGAATTTCCTTTATAAATAAAAAATGGATGATAAGTTTTGGATGATAATATTTGATAATAATTATGATCATGTCTCTTTATTTACACAATTTTATTATAATTAGAAGTGTTTAATAATTAGATTTTGAATATCAAATTAAAAATAGAGTTTTCGAATTTATTTATTGATGATAATATTTAACAAAAATTATGATCATATTTCTTTATTTACACATTTCTTTTTATTATTAATTAATAATTATTTTTTTAATATCACATTAAAACCATAGGTTTAAAGTTTATTTAATGATAATTCGAATAATTGATGATAAAATTTGGTATTTATGATTATATTTCTTTATTAGCCAAATTTTCTTTATAATTAAAAACGTGTAATAATTATTTTTTAAACGTCAAATTAAACATAGTTTTCGAATTTATTTATTGGTAATTAAAGTAATTGATGATAATGTCTGATAATAATTATGATCATATTTCTTTATTTACACATTTATTTTTATAATTAAGAGTGTTTAATAATTATTCTCTAAATATCACATGAAAATCATAGTTTTAGAATTTATCTAATGATAATTCGAATATATGATGATAATATTTGATATTTATGATCATATTTCTTTATTATCACATTTTTATATAATTAAAAGTGTTTAATAATTAATTTTCATAGAGTTTTAGAATTTATTTATTGATTATAATTTTAATATTATAATTTTTGAGTTTATTTAATGATAATTAGAATATTTGATGATAATATTCGATAATATTTATGGTCAAATTTCTTAATTTGTACATTTTCTTAAGGATTAAGGATGGTTAAATATTATTTTTTATACTCTATTTTAAAACTAAACTTTCTGAGTTTATTTGATGATAATTTAAATACTTGATGATATCACCTAGTTTTTTATAACATAGTATGTTTAATAATCACTTTGTAAAGGACTATTTAAAATAATACTTTTATTAAAATTATTTGATAATAACAAAAAAATTTGATGATAACAGGTGATAATTATATTGATAATATTTGTATAATCAAATCAATTTTTACCTAATAATATTGATTAAAGTTGAGGGTTTTTTGAAGTTAAAAACTTTATTGTCAATGATACTTTGTAAACTTGATAATGATTCCTTCGATTATACATAAATTACAATTAATATTATTGTTGGTAACAATAACAAAGTAATTCGATAATTGGCAGTACCATTTATGCGTTTATTAACCGTTGGTCAATTCCGAGACATTTGATGAGAATCCGAGATGAAAAATACCATTAAGCATTCCTACGTTTTGTGTGGTGTGTCCTTTTTCAATGCACATTAACATTTCGTGCCGATTTGCAAGTCAAAGCAGGGGAGAGATGTAAAATTTCAATAACTAATGGTAAAATAATAAAGAGCCGGTGGTATTTATAAGGCCTTTGTGCTCACTCTCCGTACGGGGAACATTATGAATATAAAATTACCTGTTTTCATATTTTTAATATCAAAACAATTGAACAGCGAGTCTCTTATATATGCGCGCTCGTTTTTCTTTTGTTTTTAAACATGGCCGGCGCAAAACGAAACAAAAGGACGGGGGACCCCACTCGATTGTTTCACGTGTGTTCCTCTACATACGTACGTACGTGTGTGTGTGTGTGTGTGCGTCGATTTTTTAAGGTTTTTCTCACGAAATTCCAACAATAGGACGAGACCGGCCCAAAAGAGGTGAGGACACCCTCGTCTCTTTGGCTTCTGATAAATTGCACAATTTAGCGAACGCAAACCCACCCCGGACGATTTCTCATGATCAGGTAACATCATAATTTCTTAATCTCGGTATCATCTTACTCTCGGCTCGTTTTTTTTCATTGTTGTGTTAACCCTTGGGTAGTACAAGGGGTAAAAAACGCCGTGAAACTGGAAATTTCACACAGCATTAAAAAACGACCCCTCCTGGGCCCCCGGGGGTTGGACCAGATGATTTTTGGACTTGTCCGACGAGTAATCGATACCGGCTGGGTAGCTGGGGGGTTGGAATCGGACGTGATTTAATGTTATTTCGAGTTTATTTGTGGTAATATGGCTTAATATGTGGGGAACGTAAGGAAAAACGTAGACGATTTATGGAGTTATGCATTCGGTTTTTATGTTGTTTCGACGTGGTGGTAGGATTGAAAGAGAGACGAAAAAAAAATGGGTTTTTCGGGTGGTTCACTATGTTTGATATATGATACCCAACGAATTTTTAAATAATACTTAAGATGGAAACTATAAAAATCTGTCTGAGTTTTAAATTACCATTAGCTCCGAAATTTAAATTATTAAGTTTGATGGTGGGTTTTTGATAACAATCTTAAACGGCCACTTTGGATGTTTTTATAATTTTTAATTAATATGTCCATAATTTTATTAATGGATTTGATCATAATTTTCATATTAATTTGAGTGTCACATTTTGATTAGAAATTTTAATTTATTTGTTACAAAATTTAATGAATCATCACTATTTAGAATAGTTTTAAGAATTTGACACAAATAGTCTGTTTAAATCATCATCTTGTTAATTCATTTTTAATATTTAATAATATATTTTAATAAATTAAAAAAAAAAACATTACAAACTCTGATAATTTTTATTTAAAACACATTTTAAAAATCTGTTTAATTTTACTTAATCTGTTTTTTATCAGTATTTTGAACAGTCGATTCAAAGAAAATATACGTTGTTTTTTAAACACCTTAAAAATCTGTTTAAAACAATCGTGAGTAAATTAGATTTAAATATTTTAACACTATTTAAAGTCTGTTTAAATCATTACTATGTTGATCAAATTTAACTATTTTTGTAACTATTTAAATCTGGTATAAAGTCTTTAAGAGTAATGTAAAATGATCAGCCTTCATTATTTTTACTTAATCTGTTTTTTATCAGTATATTGAAGAATCAATTTAAACAAGAAGATATATGTTTTGTTAACCACACGTTCTTTTTTTAAACACTTTAAAAATCTGTTTAAAACAATCGTAAGTAAATTAGATTTAAATATTTTAACACTGTTTAAAGTCTGAATAAAATCATTACTATGTTGATCAAATTTAACTATCTTTGTAACTATTTAAATCTGGTTTAAAGTCTTTAAGAGTAATGTAAAATGATCAGCCTTCATTATTTTTACTTAATCTGTTTTTTATCAGTATATTGAAGAATCAATTTAAACAAGAAGATATATGTTTTGTTAACCACACGTTCTTTTTTTAAACACTTTAAAAATCTTTTTAAAACAATCGTAAGTAAATTAGATTTAAATATTTTAACACTGTTTAAAGTCTGTTTAAATCATTACTATGTTGATCAAATTTAACTATTTTTGTAACTATTTAAATCTGGTATAAAGTCTTTAAGAGTAATGTAAAATGATCAGCCTTCATTATTTTTACTTAATTTGTTTTTTATCAGTATATTGAAGAATCAATTTAAAGAAGAAGATATATGTTTTGTTAACCACACGTTATTTTTTTAAACACTTTAAAAATCTGTTTAAAACAATCGTAAGTAAATTAGATTTAAATATTTTAACACTGTTTAAAGTCTGTTTAAATCATTACTATGTTGATCAAATTTAACTATTTTTGTAACTATTTAAATCTGGTTTAAAGTCTTTAAGAGTAATGTAAAATAATCAGCCTTCACTATTTTTACTTAATCTGTTTTTTGTCAGTATATTGAAGAATCAATTTAAACAAGAAGATATATGTTTTGTTAACCACACGTTCTTTTTTTAAACACAATCTGTTTAAAACATTGCTGAGCAAAATATTATTTTGATTAAATTTAAATCTGATTTAATGACTTCAAAAATAATATAACATGAACAGCCTTCATTATATTCACTTAATTTGTTCTTTATCTGTATTTTGAACAGTCAATTTAAACAAGAAAACATATGTTTTGTTAAATACACGTTTTTATGTAAGACTTTAAAAATCTGTTTAAAACATTGCTGAGCAAATTGGATTTAAATATTTTGCTACTGCTTAAAATCTCCTTAAATCATTATTATGTTGATCAAATTTAAATGTTAAAACGTGAATTATTAAATATTCATAAGTTAATAATTGAAATCAATCGATTTGATGAGAAATGTGAACGTTAGATGATCTTGAAAAACTAATCAGGCAAATCGGTAATTTGTAAATCTCGTTAAATAACTCTCCGGTCCGACAATAACATATAAATAACGTTGCTGGAATCGGGTTATCAAAAAATTCAGGTTTCGGGTGCAATTAATCATAGCCATATAATATTAATTTCTGGCCGCGGGCGTCGATTTTAAAAAGTCCGAAACGTAATTACCAGTTGTGTTACAGTTTTTGCCCCGCGCTCCGGATTTCGTATTTTAGTTTCGTGTGGCGAATTTCTTGAATCCTGTTTAGATAGATGGTTTTAGATTGACTGAGAGAGAAAAAAAGGCAACAAACTGGACTACCAGTATTTGTTAAATTCGGATAACGGGGCCTGCTGCTTTTTTTTTTTCAAGTTCGGTTATTAAATTATCAAATTTTTAAGGTGCGCCCGCGGTAATTGCTCCGAGATTTTAGATAATTTCTACAGAAATCACTGTTGTACGTTTCTCAAGGTTCCTATTTATAATTAGCAATTCAGATGTGTTGGATTATTTAAGAGTAATTGTACAGTTACATTCAATTCTGTCGAAATTATTATTAAAATTGTTCATTTGTTTTTATAAACAACTATTAATATAATGGTCAAAAGATTTTAATCAGAAATTGGCAAATTTACCAACAAGCCTTTTTTAGATTATAATCGAGAAACCTTCAAATTACGGTTAAAAAAAAAGAACGTCTATTTATCAAAACATATGTTTTCTTGTCTAAATAACTATTCACAATACTGATTAAAAACAGATGAAGTAAAAATAATGAAGGCTGTTAATTTTATTTTATATTTTAAAGACATTAAACCAGATTTATTTATATAGTGATAAAAAGATTTAAATGTGATGAACATAGTATTAATTTAAACAGGCTACAAACAGTGTTAAAATATTTAAATCTAATTGACTCAGCAATATTTTAAACAGATTTTTAACATGTTTAGAGAAAAACATATATTTAACAAAACATATGTTTTCTGGTTTAAATTGACTGTTCAAAATACTGATAAAAAACAGATGCAGTAAAAATAATAAATGCTGTTCATTCCATATTATTTTTAAAGACATTAAATAAGATTTAAATAGTGACAAAAATATTTAAATTTGGTTAACATAATAATGATTTAAACAGACTATAAACAGTGTTAAAATAAATAAATCTAATTTACTCAGCAATGTTTTAAACAGATTTATAAAGTGTTCAAAAAAGAACATGTATTTAACAAAGCATATGATTTTTTTGTTTAAATTGACTGAATTGACTGATAAAAAACAGATTAAATAAAAATAATGAAAGTTGTTCATTTTATATTATTTTTTAAAGACATTAAATCAGTTTTAAATGTTAACAAAAATATTTAAATTTGATCAATATAATAATGATTTAAACAGACTGTAAACAGTGTTAAAATATTTAAATCTAATTTACTCAGCAGATCAGATTTAAATGGTGACAAAAATATTTATGCGATTGTGTCATTATGTTATCTACATAAAAAAAACAATAATAAATCTTATTTAAAATAAATTTTATACAAACATTTAAGAATTTTGATAAAAAACATTTAAATTTAATTTACTCAATAATGTTTAAATATATTTTTAAGCTGTATTTATATTTTACAAATGAAGGCTCCTTTTATTTCTGCATAATTAAATGGAGTTGAACAATAGACACACAGACGCACCGTCGAAAAAACTACAGAATGCAAAGAATGCGACGGTCCCATTTTTTTCCTTTATTAATATTTTGGTAACCATCCCGCACCGAAAAACCCGTGGCCCGCACAAAATCCGCTCCGTCATCGGAATTAATGTGAAATCTTAAAAGTAAATATTAAAATCCGATTCATCTATTAATTAATTCGTGAAAATAGAAATTTTCTTTTTAAAGAATCCATAATTATACCACACCGAGAGAGGACCGGACCGTTCCTTTTGTGCGCCCAAAATACATATTAATCAAGAGACCAGCAGCGCCGGGCCCCCCCTTTTTTTTCTTCAATTTTTTTACGTCCTCCTCTTCATCATCATCTTCATCTGCCGGCCGGGGTCGATTTTTTCGGGTGAAACGTTTTTATTATTATTTTTTCGGTTCCGATGTGGTGCCGGTAAACCAGTTTACGGGCCTAAACGTCGAATTGTTTGTTTTTGTTTTGCTCTTTACGCCCACGACGTTTAATTTACGAGAAACTGATATTAATTAAGCAAACAAATCGTCTTCTTTGGCTTACGTGTCTCCTCTATTTAAAATGTCTGTGCTGCCTTATTTTGGAGACTATGAAATAATTATCAAAAAAAGGGGGACACCTCAAAAAAAAAAAAAAACAAAATAATTAAAATTTTGTGCTTCCTCATAAATTTAATAAAATTGCCATTAATAAAATTAATTAAATTAATTATTAAAAAAAATTATGAACATTAAATATGTGCATACAAATGAAACAACATTTCGAAGCGTTTTATAATTTTGATTGTCTAATGGAGCATTTATTAAAATTTAAATTTCGACGTGTTATTTTCACACAATGGACACACCTAAAAAATTACATTCATACAGAAAATAACACATCTCAAATTGGGTTACATTATTCCATCTAGTTTCTCTCACTTCGAATGGTTAACAACACACTGTATGTGTGTGTGTGTTTGGCCTGACGAACAAAAAAACATCAATGTTATTGTTAGAAATAGTTTCACTTAAAAACTACAGCATGCCAGTTGCCCAATCTCGGAGTTATATCGCAATTTAATCGTAATTACGACTTCCTCCCGTCTCCGGGACGGTTTTTTAAACTACGAGGGACGCACGTTGGTGCCCGTCGTTTGTTCGGGGGCCCGGTTTCCCGTTACACACGCTCACAAAAGGCGGATCGAGGAGATGATCAGAAGATGTTCGTGTGTGTAAAGAGAGGCCACCATTCGATTTTGATTGGCATATAACACATCGCGGTTAATTGTCCGGAGGTTATTGATCCAAAAACCATTCAAATCGAGCCCGTTTATTGTTATTTGTGTAGTGCAGATATGGAATTTCTAAAAATTAATTGATTTGTTTTCTTAATTAGTATGTTTTGCTTCGAAAATATTATTATAAGGAACTTATTTTTTAATACTTATTCCAATATGGTTTTTATTAAGAGCACAAAAACTTGATAATTGATGAGATAATTTAATAATTGAATGGATTTTGGCATTAACGATTTATGTAAATAAAAGATATTTCTTAATTTTTACGTTTATTTAAACTTTCTAGTCCTTTTGATAACTTTAGAATTTGATCATTCAATAAATTATATTTAAAATTATTTACTTACAATGTAAAGTTTAATTTTAATTTAATTAATTATTAATTATTTTGTATAAAAATTTTAGTATTTTATGTTAATATACCAAAATATTTATAAAACTTCCTTAAATATGTCAATTTATTTTATTAAAGACACAAAAGCAGTTAATTGTTTAGATAATTTATTAATTAAATGATTTTATTCTTAATTTTAACATTTATGATTACTATTATCAATTATTGCAAACTTAAATACAAAAAGTTTTTCTGAACATTTTCATAAAACATCTGCAATTTTTAAGGACTTTAGAATTCGATGATATAATTTTTAAAAACAAATATTATAAACATTTAATTACCTGAAAAATGTAAACCTAATTTTCAATTAATTTAATTATTTTTATACGATTTTTAGTATTTTATGTTGTTTCTTGTTGTATAGTCTCCGTAAATATAAAAATAATACAAAAAGCTTTGTAAAGCTTCTTTAAATATGTCAATTTATTTTATTACCAGTACAAAAGCTCTTAATTGATTAGATAATTAATTAATTAAATGATTTTATTCTTAATTTTAACATTTATGATTACAATTATCAATTTTTGTAAGCTTAAATACAAAAAGTTTTTCTAAACATTTTCATAAATCATTTGTAACTTTTAAGGATTTTAGAATTTGGTCATGTAATTTTTAAAAACAAATATAAACTTTTAATTATCTGAAAAATATAAACCTAATTTTCAATTAATTTAATTATTTTTATACCATTTTTAGTATTTTATGTTGATTCTTGTTGTATAGACTCCATAAATATAAAAATAATACAAAAAGCTTCGTAAAGCTTCCTTAAATATGTCAATTTATTTTTTACCACTACAAAAGCTCTTAATTGATTAGATAATTAATTAATTAAATGATTTTATTCATAATTTTAACATTTATGATTATTATTATCAATTTATGTAAGCTTAAATACAAAAAGATTTTATGAATATTTTCATAAATCATCTATAACTTTTAAGGACTTTAGAATTTGGTCATGTAATTTTTAAAATCAAATATTTTAAACATTTAATTACCTGAAAAATATAAAACTTAATAAATTAATTTAATTATTTTTTATACAATTTTTAGTATTTTATGTTGATTTTTGTTGTCAAGCCTCCATAAATAACACAAAAAACTTTAAAAAGCTTCCTTAAAAATGTCAATTTATTTTATTAGGGGCACAAAGCTTTTAATTTTCAATTAATTTAATTATTTTTTATACAATTTTTAGTATTTTTTGTTGATTCTTGTTGTTAAGTCTTCATGAATATAAAAATAATATAAAAAGCTTTTTTAAATATGTCAATTTATTTGTGTAGTTTATTTAATAATTATTTGAGAATTTAAATGTAATTTTTAATTAATTCCTAGTTTTAGTTTTTTATTCAGACTACTTTTTATAATACTTCCTCAAATGTTAATTTATTTTATTCAGACAACAAAAACTATTAATGAATTAGATAATTTGATAATTGGATGATTTTATTGATGTTTCTAACATTTACCTACTTTAACAATTATGTTGTTTACACTGTTAACAGTTACGAAGGAGAAATTTATTTATAATAAGAAAAATTTTACGATTATTCTTCTTAAGAATTGTTAATTTTTATGGTTTTTCTAATAAGATTTAAAAACACAAGCAATAATAATATTACTTTATTATATTTATCTAATCTTTAATTCATTTTATGGTTTTTTTAATTGGTGATTCGATCAATCCTTTAAACACCATCAACGCCATTTATCATTAACTACTAATTTAACGTTTTTCAATAATTTTAACGATAATAGTTTGTTTGTTAAATCCGAACGCGTCTGGTTTATCTTAAGCCTCGAGAGCCACTTCACATTCTTCTTATGTGAAAGTTATTTTTGATATTTAGAAATATGGTAATATGGGTTTTATCTTCGGACGGTTTTAACGTGTTATCTCGGACGTGGAGGGTTTCGGGTTTATTTTCGAACCACGCGTCTGGTCTGGTTCGACAATTGTTGTAACGAACGTTTAAGATAATTCCATGTAAATTGCCCGAGTCGTGTTTAATATTTATTAGAATTTATAAGGTGGACGTGTTGTTTTCACACAATGGGCGCACCTTAAAATAAAAATTAAATTACATTCATACCGTCAAATTTGGGTTACACTATTCGCCTCTCTCTGAAATACCTTAAATATTGGTCGAAAACTGTACAATTAGTACGAGTAAATAAGTTCACACAACGGGTAAGAATGTGAAGTGGCCACTCGAGGCTTAAGATAAACCAGACCAGCACTCCAAACACAGATTTCAACCCAAACAACAAACGGATTTGTTGTGGGAAAACGCCAAATTACCCCACCTCCAACGGTCAATTATCCTTGTGACTGTGTAATTTCCAGATTAAGGCCCCCCCATTATCGTATCCTTAAATACGAATCGACAATCACGGTAATCGTTACGAAAACGCCACAAAACGCGGCCGTTTAAGACACGCCAAATAAAAAAATAAATAATATATACATAAGCCGTTCCGGACGGGGCATTTGAATCGGCGGGCGGTGCGCCACCCGCCGCCAAACATTCCGATTTTCACCGGTATTAATCAACGGTCCCGCGACTATTATTCATAAACAAGAACAATGGCTTAGGCGGGAGGAGGTTTCTTTGTTTTTTTTTTATTAATTTATTTGGGGCCGAAGCGGTTCCTAAGTCTAAGGTTTTTCGGGGTGAAATCGAAAGTGTTTCGACCCCCGGAAATTAAATTGAATTTACCTGAAGGTCTGGTGGGAATGGGGGTTGAGGCGCCATCTCTTGAAAACCTGAAAAATAAAAAGAAATTATTAACTTATATATTTTTAAACAACCAGAAAATGTTTAAATTTTTAAATGTCAATTAAATGTTTATTTAAAAATGATGAAACTTTCTCGTATTCAATTAAAAATTCTTTTATTATAATAAAAAATTAAATATTAATAAAATTTAAATACAAAATAAACAAAAATAAATTAAAAAAATAAAAAAAAAATATAATAAATAACCAAAAATAAATTAAATTTACAATAAAATCAGTATATAAATTAATTATTATTGAAAATAATTAAAAAAAAAATTAAAATTAATAAAATTTAAGAAGAAATTACATTAAATAAAATAATTTGAAAAAGTGAAATAAAAAATTAGCAATAAACATTAATTTTACTTTTTATTAATAAATATTATTAATAATAAAAAACGAATATTGTTAAAAAACAAAAAAATAATAATTTAAAAAATCATACAAAATTCAAAATTAAATTTACAATAAAATGAAAAAAAAAATACATAAATTAATTTACAAATAATTGAAAAAAAAAGAAAGTTAATTATATTTAAATAATAAATTAATATAAAAATTAATTATTTAAGAAATTAAAAAATATAAAAAACGAAATAAAAAATAATGATAAAAATAATATATAATAATATAATAAATATAATAGAATAAAAAATAAATATTTTAAAATTTAAAAATTTTTTTTTTGTTGTTTAATATTTATATTTATTATTATTATTATTATTTTGTTGTTGTCTAATATTTATAATTTAAAAAATATATATAAATTATTAAAATTATAATAAATTATTCAATTTTATATAAAAAATATTAAAAAAGTTTTAATAAATAATTTTATTTTATTATTATTTTTTTCAATAAAAATTAAAATAATAAGAATATATAAATTAAATTTATTATGATAAAAAGTATAATTTATTAAAATTAATATAAAAATAATTTAATTAAAAAAAATAGTAATAAATATATAAATAATATTTATTTATTAATTTTATTTTTGATTATTATTAAATAAAACTATTGAGAATTTAATAATTCTTTAAATAATATATAAATTCATAAATAATATATAAAAAACATTAAAAAGATAATGAAAAAGTTTATAATTAATAATTATTATTAATTGAAATGAAATTAATAATTTATGTTAAAAAATAAATCAAATATAATAATAATTCAAAATAATTAAAATAGGAATATAAATTGTTTTTAATTTTTTTAATCATCATTAAAACATTAATTAAATTAATTATATAAAATGAAAATAATTATTATATAAATAATATATATTTAAATTTAATATATTATTATTATATTATTTCATTCTTTTAAAATCTAAACTAATTCCATAAATTGGAATATACATTTAATATTATTATTATTTTAAATAAATTCTTAAATTTAAAATATTAATATTTACTTCAATTTTTCTTTCAATTATTATTGATTATAAAATTTTATTTTAAAACAAATTTAATATTTTTTAATTTTTTCTAGTATAAAAAAATATATAAAAATATTGTTTTTTTAATAATTTAATTAATAAAATCTAAATTAATGGTTTTTATATGTAAATAAATTATTTGATTTGATAAAATATTAAAAATGCACAAAAAACAATTTATTATTTTAATTTGTAATAATAATAATAATAATAATAAAAAATATATAAAAAGTTATATTATTATAGAATATAGAAATGCCTTTGGAATACTTAATATTGGATTAAAATGTGTGAAAATTCAGTAAATTTACGACCGTGACCCCGTGCGACCCCAAAAAAGTCCTAATAAAAGTATCGATATCAAATTTACCTGTGTCCCCAACAGCTGACTCTCACCCTTAACCGATCGTGCACTTGTCGCCCCCTCATTTGCTGCTTAAAACATCCGTTTATAATATTTTTTTTTTCTCCGTTTCAGGTAAAATGTTCGAAAACCTAACGCTGAACCCCCCGAAAACCTCCACCTCCCCACTATCGCAACCCCCCACCCCGCCGTCCACGCCCCTTTCGCCCAAATCCACCGAAATGGGCAAAAACGTCGTCAGTGTCGCCAAGACGTCTAGTCAGCAAATACCTCAGAACTTGGCGGGCCAAAGGGCCAGCTTGAACTTGTCGAAGAAGCCGGAGACGAACGGACTGAACTTCAGCTACTCGAATTTGGAGAAGACGCTGGACGACAGGCTCAACGACAGCAAGAACACGAGGGTAAGTGTCAGCAAGTGGTTGTGTGTGGGTTAAGTTCATACATGCACAGCTGAGGCAAAACTTTGTGTCGGTTTGTTGTGAAACTAACTATATGTTAAGTGGTTAAGTTGAAACGTGACGAGAGTATTAAGGTTGGCATGTTCAAACGTGCGATGTGTAACGGTCTGTATTTATTTTACTTTGCCCTAATAACAAAGTGGGTCTAATTAGACCAACCATCAAAATTAACGGTACTATGTATCATTAATGAATTATTAACAACAACTTCAATAATCCTAATTGTAAATTAAATCTATAAAAAAACAAGTTCAAATACCATTAGATATTTTATATTAATTATAGGTGTTTTTAATTTTGTTTAATTGTTGCTTGAAGCCCCCCTCCACTTTTAATTGCCTGAAAAAGGGGGACGGGGGACAAAAATTTAATAAAATTTCTTCCAATGAATTTTTCAAAAATTAAATTTGTACATGATTATTTTATGATAGTTAAAATTATAAAATTTATTAAATTAATATTTTTATTAATTATGTCTGTAATTTTAAATTTTTTAAATATTTTAAATGAATTGAAGTATTAAAACAAATTAAAGGATTCTATTTTAATCGTAATTTGTGTTGTTTAATTTTAAAGAATTTCTTTCTTGTTGTCCCCTCCACTTTTAATTGCCTGAGAAAGGGGGGCGGGGGACAAAAATTCTAATTAAACATTTATAAAATTTCTTGTAATGAATGAAAAAAGTTGCCTAATTTAATACAAATTAGTATTATTTAGTACATTTAAATTATTCAATATTCAACAAAATTAATTACCCAACAAAAATTGAGGCAAGTGAACAACATGTTTGTGCGTGCCCCCGTATAAAAATCAGTTAATTAAACGTCGTGTTTTCCGTGTTTTAATTATTTTATTCATAGCGCAACCCAATTGATGTTATCTAGGTGAAAACTGTGAAATAAATAATGTTTTTTGAAACAAAAAATTTCATATTCAAATATTCTCAGGTGCTTGTTAATTGCCAGATACAAATCTTTTTACCTAATTTTTAGTTATAATTATAACGAACGGGACACAGCAAACCGAAAACAAAAGAACTGCTTAATTTCGTTCCGCAGTTCACATAAAAACTAGTTTTTCTCACAATTTCCGATTTCATTCTATGTTATGAGAAATTTAACACCTAAATTTGGTTGCAGGGCATTTTTCCGACGATGGCACCGTACGCGCAGCTGACCAAGACGGAACCCAACAGTCCGCCACCCTTCGACACCCACCCCCTGAACGGTAAGTCCGCCGATTGCAATTTTAATTGGCCCTAAAGGCGAGGAATGCTGCTTTAAAACAAAGACGAACGAACAATTAAATTATTAAAAGTCGCCACAGATTAACGACCAATAAACCGAAATTGATTCTGTGTACGTGGACGTGAGTAACGAGGCGTGCATACGGTTCTCTATTTTTCTTTTTTCCGCCAGTTCTTTTTTCCTTTTCAGTAAAGTCTTTACTTAGTGCCATTACGGCTCATAATAAAACGTTGCGTTGATAATGCGGTATCTAAACATCGGGGCACCGGTAATTGTAATTTATTGCCCGATCTGACACTAAATAAAATATAAATAAATAACCCATAAAATTTTAGTTTCTATACAAATACAAAGTATGTTTTACGACGGCGACCATTAAAAACGAAAAAAAAAACTCTTTCTCTATAGTTATTTCGATTTTTTATTTTTCCACTCGGCTGTCTCTTTTAGGGATGCCAATGTGAATAAAGTTATTTCGTTTTTGTCGTCGTTTTCAAGTTTTATACTTAGTTGAAATTGAAAAATTATTCATCATTTAATTACATCTGTTCATTTTTTCAGAATTTTCAATTATAAAACTAATAAAAATATAGAAATTTTACTGAAGCTCTTGAATTATTAATTTTCAACTTGAAAAAGTAATTAAAAATAAGTAAACAATCACATAATAATAATAATAATTACAAAAATTATTAATAAAATTAAAAATACATTTAAATGTTTTTACATTTATTGTTTAAATCTGTTAAAAATTAATTAAAATATACCAAATTAATCTAAATTTTTAATTTTTTTAGCAATTAATATATAATTAATACCCATTTACAAAAAAATACATAAAAAAACATTAATTTTGTGTCTTAAAAGATTTTTGATTAAAATATAAATTTCAGCTGAAAAATACCTTTTTTTAATTTTATTAAAAACTAATTAAAATAAAACATTATATTTGTTAAAAAGTAACTAAATTAAACAAAATTTAAATATTTTTCAGTTTTTAAATTACATTTTTTTTTTAAATTAAACTTCAAAATTTTACTGAAAAAATACAAATTTATGAAATTTTAATGCCTTAAATTTATTGAAAAATAATAAAATGAATATAACATATTTGTAATTAAAATAATCAAATTTTAAATATTTTTCAGTTTTTAAATCATAAAGTTTTCAAATTTCAGCTGGAAAAGTTCAAATTTATGAAATTTTAATTGTTTAAATTTGTTAAAAACTAATTAAAATAAAACGTGATATATTTGTTAAAAAGTAATTAAAATAATCACAATTTAAATATTTTTCAGCTTAAAACTCTTCAAATTTCATCTGAAAACATATGAATTTATAAAATTTTTGTAGTATAAATTTATTAAAAACTAATTAAAATAAAACATATTATATTTCTAAAAAAAGTAATTAAATTAATCAAAATTTAAATATTTTTCAGTTTTTAAACTATAAACCCTTCAAAATTTTGCTTAAAAAATACAAATTTATGAAATTTTAATGGTTTAAATTTATTAAAAAATAATAAAATCAAACATATTATAACATATTTGTTAAAAAGTAATTAAAATAATCAAAATTTAAATATTTTTCAGATTTTAAATTATAAACTTTTCAAATTTCATCTGAAAAATTACAAATTAATGAAATTTTTTATTGTTTAAATTTATTAAAAATTATGTAAAATGAATCATATTGCATTTGTTAAAAAGTAATAAAAATTTAAACATTTTTTAGTTTTTAAATTATAAATTTCAGGTGAAAAATACAAATTTATGAAATTTTTAAGTTTTTTTTTACTTTTACGGTTTAGATTTGTCAAAAAATAATAATAAAAATGTAAAAATTAATTAAATTTGTGTTTCTAGATTCTTTAATTTCAGCTGAAAAAATACAAATTTAACATTTTTTTTTAAATTATTATTATATAATGTTGTATTTTTATTTTTATTGTTTAAATTTATTAAAAACTAATTAAAATAAAAGATATTTTTATTAAAATGTAATTAAAATAATCAAAATTTAAATATTTTTCAGTTTTTAACTTTTCAAATTTCAGCTGAAAATATACAAATATATCAAATTTTTCAATTATTTTTTTATTTTTTATTTTTGTGACTTTGATTTGCCAAAAAAGATCAAAATTTTAGTACTTTAGTTTTTAAATTTTGCTACAATGAACACATTTTTTTAAGTAACATATGCTGCAAATGTTAAATTTCTCTTTTGTAAATACATTTTAAATAAAAATGAACCCAGAACATTAAACCTGTTAAAACTGTAAAGAATTTTTGGTACAGAGAAAAAAAAAACATAACTGTTAGAACAGTAAAAAACCAAAGAATTAATCAAACACACCCAAACAAATTGACTAAACAAATAAAAACTTGTAATTTACATCTTCGATAATTAAAGACAAAACACTTTTTCGACAAAAATTTGTCGTTTCTTTCATCTCGAGCTTGTACAAACAATTACAGAACACCCAGTAGCCGTATAATAATTAAACGAAACGAATTCATGCACGTTCCACGAGGATTTAGGACAGAACAATTGCCTCGTACATCTGTTTAATTTACAAGTAGTAAAACCGATTTGACGCATAAATAAAAATTAATTGTGATACGCCGGACATATGGTCGACAGTTCTTCGGCAGATTTTTGTTGTTTCTTTTTTTTTTATTTCATCTCAACTCTCCAGAAACAATTTCCCTTGTTTGCCATAACTGATTCTTACATTTGTGTTAGGTTTTTAATTTATGTTAATCACGACGAATAAATTATCAACCATCGTTATTTTTTCTTACGTATATATATATATGTGTGTGTGCATAACTGGCACGGTGGTTTTTACAGTTAATAAAACACCGCGTTTTCCGCGTCCCGCGGTGTCATTTCGGTCCCGACTCTTTTTCCTTCCATTTCTTCGCCGCCGGCCCCGTCCGCCAGACTACCCGCGTAGACACAAAGCGTCGGCAATTAAAACGGGCTGGATCTGGTCTATTTTAAACGTAAAACAGTGCAGTTTGGATTTTTGATCTAATAGAATTTCGAGTCGCGAGTGCCGGCCAAAAATTTAACATTTCAAATTTAAAAAAAGAGTTTCTTGGCTTCGACGCAATTAGAAATCCGAATGCCGAAATAAAACCCGTTAATTAGATGAATTTTATATTCGCAAAGGTTACAAAATAGATCGAACGGCGGACCGGAGCCAAATGTTGGTTGTGACTAAATAAATCACTATGTGAACAACGAGAAACGTCTCGAATCTGGTTTTCGACTTGATTTATCGATAAATCCATTACAGGTTTCTGTATTGCCGATTTATTATTAATTACACCACTGATGGGCCATGCTGTAGAACCTTGCGCCACCTCTACAATAAATAAAAGTCACAGAATTGTCCAATAATTATAATTAATTCATATTTTTTTCCAAGTACAATTAAAACTAGTTCAAACTAATTAATCCGCCATTTTTATCGGTAAAACTATTACAGGTTTCTTCGTTACCGATTTATCATTAACGACACCACTAATGGGGCTCGGAGCCGAACCTTGCGGCACGTCTAGAACAAAAATTACAGATTTGTGTAATGATATTCTGATTTTTGGAACGAAAATGTTACAAATATTAATGAAAATTAGTAAATAAGTAAAGAAGTCCGCCATTTTTATCGGTAAAACTATTACAGGTTTCCTCGTTACCGATTTACGATTAACGACAGTACAATTAAAACTAGTTAAAATTAATTAATCCGTCATTTTTATCGGTAAAACTATTTCAGGTTTCTTCGTTACCGATTTATCATTAACGACACCACTAATGGGGCTCGGAGCCGAACCTTGCGGCACGTCTAGAACAAAAATTACAGATTCGTGAAATGATATTCTGATTTTTGGAACGAAAATGTTTCAATTATTAATGAAAATTAGTAAATAAGTAAAGAAATCTGCCATTTTTATCGGTAAAACTATTACAGGTTTCCTCGTTACCGATTTATGTTTAACGACAGTACAATTAAAACTAGTTAAAATTAATTAATCCGCCATTTTTATCGGTAAAACTATTTCAGGTTTCTTCGTTACCGATTTATCATTAACGACACCACTAATGGGGCTCGGAGCCGAACCTTGCGGCACGTCTAGAACAAAAATTACAGATTTGTGTAATGATATTCTGATTTTTGGAACGAAAATGTTACAAATATTAATGAAAATTAGTAAATAAGTAAAGAAGTCCGCCATTTTTATCGGTAAAACTATTACAGGTTTCCTCGTTACCGATTTACGATTAACGACAGTACAATTAAAACTAGTTAAAATTAATTAATCCGTCATTTTTATCGGTAAAACTATTTCAGGTTTCTTCGTTACCGATTTATGATTAACGACACCACTAATGGGGCTCGGAGCCGAACCTTGCGGCACGTCTAGAACAAAAATTACAGATTCGTGTAATGATATTCTGATTTTTGGAACGAAAATGTTTTAAATATTAATGCAAATTAGTAAAGAAGTAAAGAAGTCCGCCATTTTTATCGGTAAAACTGTTACAGGTTTCCTCGTTACCGATTTATGATTAACGACAGCACTGAGAGGGCCCGAAGCCGAACCTTGTGGCGCACTCAAAACAAAAATGACACGTTCCTGGTTAATTTAAAATGTGTGTTTGTACAATTTGATAAACTATCGTTTATTTAACGCGTGCCAAAAACCGTCGAAAAACGTTATGATTTATCCGACGCGACAAATTAACAACGTTCCAAGTAATACAAACGGAAAAAACAAACGGAACAGCACAGAAAACAACCGTCTGTCGTACAAAATGAAAATAGAATTGTTTCCCAGGCCATCTTGTGCATTATAATATCTAACTACAAAACAAATAGACTGGATTATTTTAAGAATTCGGTCCTCGGTTCGTAATTACGCATTATATTCCTGTAAATTGAATTTTTTTCCGGTTTATTTCCGTCCGTAGCTATTTGTCAATTTAAATTCCAGAAATGTGGCCGTGCGTTTTTGTCGGTTAACGTGCCGTTTTTAGTGCGGCGATCGTTTGATTAATGCGCCCAAATATGGCGTGGATAATTAAAATATATCCACCCGTGGAACCGATTTAAATGAAACACGGTGCCCGAATCTCGAATTCATATTTCAGTGTGTGTCGTCTTCTTTTTTTTTCCTCTTCTTCTTCGTGCTTCTTCGTCTCTCTCTCTCTCTCTGTGGCTTTCGGCGTTGTGCGAAGAAAATCGTGCATTAATCCCAACAATGAACGGGGGGCCCCGGACCAATTCGCAGCGAAACTGGTCGAGTGAAAATTAACATATTATTTGGTAATTAGTCATTTTTTATGCGGTTGACGTAAATGAAAGCACGGCTCTGGCGGGTAATTGCACAGGAATTCCGAGAAAGAGGCGAAAAAAAAATCGCACAACGCCTTGGATTTGAAACACGAACGATGTTAGGATTACTTAATTAATGCAGATTAGGAATATATTAATATATTAATTGTATGATTTCCAGCTGTGATACATTGTTTTTATGAACAGCTATTTTTTTCTGGGCAAAAAACCTGAATTTATTAAATGGCGCTGTATAAACATTTAGACATAACATGATGCGATTTTTACAGTTTTCTTTAATTAGGTAAACATTTACAGTTTTCTGTATCAATCATAAACTTTGAAAGGCACAATTTGCATCAAAACCATCATTTATTTATAAAAAATATTACTTTACAAAACTTATTTTACATTTTAAATTATTATATTTCAACTTTTTAAAAAAATATAAATGTAAAAATTAATTGTAATTTGATATTTTGAACAAATAAATTCTTCAATATCAATTAAAATAAGAAAAAAACCAAATATAATAAAAGTTTTCCATTTAAAAATCAAATTTTAAATATAAAAAATAAGAGATTTATTATTATATGTTTTATATAAAAACATTTTTTCAATAAAAAACAGTCTAAATATGATAAAAACCATTATGAAAATATTAAAGTTCGAGTGATGCATTTTTTACAGTTTTCTCTAATATGGTTAACGGTTACAGTTTTCTGTATTATTAAAAATATTGGGTGGTACAATGTATCAAAATCATTAAGTTACTTTATTTAGCTTGTTTTACATTTTAATGTATTATTTTTCATAATATTATTATATTATTTCAGTGTCAGTCAATATAAGTAAAAAAATCAATTATAATTGCAATTTTTCCGTTTAAAAAATACAAATTCTTCACATTTTAACAAATTTTAGACATTTATTATTAGATGTTTAATAATATCCATGTTTAATAATGTTTCTATAGTCATTTTTTAAATAAAAAATGTCTGAATATGATAAAAACCACTAAGTAAATATTAAAGTTTAAGTGATGCATTTTTTACAGTTTTCTTTAATATGGCAAAATATTACAGTTTTCTGTATTATTAACGGCATTGTAAGAAAGTTTGTATCAAAATAGTATTTTATATCTATTATTTATAAAATAATGTTACTTTATTTAACTTATTTTACATTTTAATTTATTAATTTTCAACTTTTTACAATAAAATAAATGTAAAAGTTAATTGTAATTTGATATTATGATTCATAACAAATGAATTCTTCAATATCAGTCAAAATAAGTATAAAAATCAATTAAAATTAAAATTTTTCCATTTAAAAAATCATAAATTCTTCAGATTTCAAATAACATATTTGATAATATTTAACAAATTTTAGACATTTATTATTAGATGTTTAATAATATCCAGCCCTCGTATAATGTTTATATAGTCATTTTTTAAATAAAAAACAGTCCGATTTTGTTAAGAACCACTAAGCAAATATTAAAGTGATGTATTTTTTACAGTTTTCTTTAATATTGTAAACTATTACACTTTTCTGTATTATTAATACCATTGAAAGATACAATTTGTATCAAAATCATCTTTTATATCTATTATTTATAAAAAAGCGTTACTTTATTTATTTTACATTTTAATTTGATAATTTGACTTATAACAAAGGAATTCTTCAATATCAGTCAAAATAAGTACAAAAATCAATCAAAATTATAATTTTTCCATATAAAAAATATAAATTCTTCAGATTTCAAATAAAAAAAGATATTTAACAAAATTTAGACATTTATTATTAGATGTTTAATGATATCCAGCCCTCGTATAATGTTTATATAGTCATTTTTTAAATAAAAACAATCCGATTTTGAGCACTAAGCAAATATTAAAGTTTAAATGATGTATTTTTTACAGTTTTCTTTAATATGGCAAACTATTACAGTTTTCTGTATTATTAATAGCATTATTTATAAAATATGTTACTTTATTTAACTTATTTTACATTTTAATTTGAAATTTTGATTTATAACAAAGGAATTCTGAAGTATCAATTGAACTATGTAAAAAATTTCATCATAATTGTGTTTTTTTCTTTTTTAAAACATTTCTACTTAGCTGGTATACATTAAATTATCTGAAAATTAACAAAATTGTGTAAATATCATATTAAAATGTATTCAGATGATGCAATTTTTACAGTTTCCTGTAAGACAAAGGTTTACTACTTTCTGCATTAATTCACGACAACTATTGAAAGACACAATTTGTATATCAAAATCATTTATTATTTTCACAAAACATTGACCAACAACAACTTTCATTAATGACATTAATAAAAAAAAAACTGCACGGATTTATCGATTGTGCAACAATTCAATTTCGTGTTAATCTAATAACATTGCCGGGCACAACACAAACATTTCGAAACCATTGTCCGAATTTTATCCCCGAGAGCACAGACGCACGTGTTCAATTTAAATATAATAAAAAAAACAACCCAAAATAAAGCCGTATTGAGTTTCCGTTCGGCGAGGGTTCGAAAAATCCACGGCCCCGGCATTTATCTTTAACCCTTTTCATGAAAATCTAAATAATGGCCCTCCGCTCTCCCTCTCCTTTCGATTTTTTTTAATACAAAGATTTAAAGCAGCGGGACAGTCCGTTCGTGAGCCGGTTACGAACAAAGATGCGATCACCACTTTCGTGGGTAAGCTGCGATTTAAAACAGTCGCCCTTTTCAAACAGTCACGGCCAACGTAATACACTTATTTCTAGTGCGCGATCGGGACAGATGCGTTTTAAATAAAACGAAACTGGGTGAGTTAAAGGGCTACTTTAAAATATGGGTGCCCCCATGTTGTTTGCGCGGCCGAACAAAAGGGTTAGGAGCCACCCGAAATTTTTATTAATATCGTCGCCGCCTCCCTAATCGCGGCGCAGCTGTCAAAATACGGGAGAAAATCTCCGCGTAAATGTGCCCACTGTTTTACAACATTTTTTCAAGAGATGAGCTCCCCGGGCAGGTGAAAACAAACAGGAGAATTATCGCAGATCGTATCGTTTTTCATTAATTATAAAACTTGTCCGAGTCGAGTTTTTAATTGTTTAATTGGTCGATAATTAACCGGAGTCGGGTTTGTAATTAATTAATTGACAAATTATTCGACGTGACATGATTGACAGTCGAGTGTTGCGTTTCGACAACTGGAGGAAAACTCTTTTTCGTCTCGCATAAGACCGTTTAAGGATCTTCAACTTTGTCCTTTTTATAGTTTCTTAATTGACATGTATTTATTGGAAAAATGCAAATTAGGATTATTTTTAACACTTTAAATCAATTTAAAAATAGATTAGGTTTTTTTAAGCCAGACACTTTTAAATTAAACACTTTTTTCTGGTAACGTTTTATCAAATGTTCACACATTAATTAAAACAAGTTTTTACATTTTAATAAGGAATACAATCTTTTTGGTAAAAAAATATGATTTTTAAAGTTTCCTGCTTTAGAAATATCGATTGAAGATATTTTTATAGTTTATTATACTATTTTAATTGTCTGCATTGATTAATGACAATATAAAAGGGCACAGACCTTGTCCTTGTGACATATTGTGCTTAAATAAAATACTTTAGTCACTAAAAGGCAAATAATGTTTAACATTAATTTTCTCTTGTCTTTCAACGTTTTGTCAAAGGTTCTCAACTTTTTACAGACACTTTTAGTCAGGAATTAATTCTTTTTCAAATAAACAAAACAATATAAATGATAAATTATGATTTTTAAAGTGTTCTTGTTTTAAAAATATTGAATAAAGGTATTTTTACAGTTTATTATACTATTTCAGTTGTCTACATTGATTAATGACAATATAAAAGGGCACAGACATTGTCCTTGTGGCTTACAATACTTAAATAAAATACTTTAGTCACTAAAAGGCAAATAATGTTTAACATTACTTTTCTCTTGTCTTTCAACGTTTTATCAAAGGTTCTCAACTCTTTACAGACACTTTTAGTCAAGAATTAATTCTTTTTCAAATAAACAAAACAATATAAACGATAAATTATGATTTTTAAAGTTTCTGGTTTTAAAAATATTGAATAAAAGTATTTTTACAGTTTATTATACTATTTTAGATGTCTACATTGATTAATGACAATATAAAAGGGCACAGACCTTGTCCTTGTGACATACTGTGCTTAAATAAAATACTTTAGTCACTAATATGCAAATAATGTTTAACATTAATTTTCTCTTGTCTTTCAACGTTTTATCAAAAGTTCTCAACTCTTTACAGACACTTTTAGTAAGGAATTAATTCTTTTTCAAATAAACAAAACAATATAAATGATAAATTATGATTTTTAAAGTTTTCTGGTTTTAAAAATATTGATTAAAGGTATTTTTACAGTTCGTAATACTATTTTAGTTGTCTGCATTGATTAATGACAATATAAAAGGGCACAAACATTGTCCTTGTGGCATACTATGCTTAAATAAAATACTTTAGTCACTAAAAGGCAAATAATGTTTAACATTAGTTATCTCTTGTCTTTCAACGTTTTATCAATGGTTCTCAACTCTTTACAGACACTTTTAGTCAGGAATTAATTCTTTTTCAAATAAACAAAACAATATAAATGATAAATTATGATTTTTAAAGTTTTCTGGTTTTAAAAATATTGATTAAAGGTATTTTTACAGTTTATAATACTATTTTAGTTGTCTGCATTGATTAATGACAATATAAAAGGGCACAAACCTTGTCCTTGTGGCATACTGTGCTTAAATAAAATACTTTAGTCACTAAAAGGCAAATAATGTTTAACATTAGTTATCTCTTGTCTTTCAACGTTTTGTCAAAGGTTCTC
Source organism: Aethina tumida (assembly GCF_024364675.1). NCBI lineage: Eukaryota > Metazoa > Arthropoda > Insecta > Coleoptera > Nitidulidae > Aethina > Aethina tumida. The sequence goes on along the minus strand of NC_065440.1, from coordinate 13,465,298 downwards.
AACTTTTTACAGACACTTTTAGTCAGGAATTAATTCTTTTTCAAATAAACAAAACAATATAAATGATAAATTATGATTTTTAAAGTTTTCTGGTTTTAAAAATATTGATTAAAGGTATTTTTACAGTTCGTAATACTATTTTAGTTGTCTGCATTGATTAATGACAATATAAAAGGGCACAAACATTGTCCTTGTGGCATACTGTGCTTAAATAAAATACTTTAGTCACTAAAAGGCAAATAATGTTTAACATTAGTTATCTCTTGTCTTTCAACGTTTTATCAAAGGTTCTCAACTCTTTACAGACACTTTTAGTCAGGAATTAATTCTTTTTCAAATAAACAAAACAATATAAATGATAAATTATGATTTTTAAAGTTTTCTGGTTTTAAAAATATTGATTAAAGGTATTTTTACAGTTTATAATACTATTTTAGTTGTCTACATAGATTAATGACAATATAAAAGGGCACAAACCTTGTCCTTGTGGCATACTGTGCTTAAACAAAATACTTTAGTTACTTAAAATGCAAATAATGTTTAACATTAGATTTCTCCTGTCTTTCAACGTTTTATCAAAGGTTCTCAACTCTTTACAGACACTTTTAGTCAGGAATTAATTCTTTTTCAAATAAACAAAACAATATAAATGATAAATTATGATTTTTAAAGTTTCCTGGTTTTAAAAATATTGATTAAAGGTATTTTTACAGTTTATTACACTATTTTAGTTGCCTACATGGGTTAATGACAATATAAAAGGGCACAAGCCTTGTCCGTGTGGTATACAGTGCTTAAATAAAATACTTCAGTCACATAAAAGGCAAATAATATTTAACATTAATTTTCTCTTATCCCTCAACTTGTTTTAGTTTCCTGCATTTATTAACGATAATATAAAAGGGCCCAGCTCACGTCCTTGTGCCATACTTTACTTAAATTAAAATACAACAATCATATAAGAGACTAATAATAGTTGAAATGGAAGAATTTGAATTGAATGATTTGTTCGGTGTTTCCTCGAACGGCGTGCTTAATCGAGTGACAAATTTTCCGGTTGTGATCGAGGGACGACCAAAGAAAATCCGTTCGTGGAACTCCCATGCAGGAATGGGGCGATCCGTTGTTGAAACGCCGACACAAAAGGCGCACGTGACGTTTATGGTGCGTGCGAATTTGCGGAATCCACTGTACAAAATCCGCACTCGTAAAACAGATAAGTTTATGTTCGAGAAAAATGAACGAACAATCGGCCGCAGTGTGATGGTCGGGATGCGGCCGACGTATTTAAAAAAATTAAAAAAAAAAATAAATAAATAAATGAATAAATAAAACTAAAAAGTACGACACAGGCAAAGCCCGGTTTCCGTTTCGTTTCTCTCGCATCGTGCGCAATTGGTAGAACAAACAAACTGGTATTAAGTGAGTTTATGAAATTTTATGAATAATAAAAAGCTTAAATTGGACGAATTGAGCGTCAATTGTCGTGAGATGCTCCCGAAGCCCAGCCATGATTTTATTGACTCAATTGTTGTGATTTAAAGCGCGAGTGAGACAGACCGAGGCCCATTTACTTCATTTAATGTTTCCTTTTTCGTGCATCCCAACAAACCCGGGGAACTGTGCACGCACACTATCAATTGAAATTTATTAAACGCAATCATGCGGGTTCCACTCTTTAAAACAAAATACGTTTTCGTTCCAGCTCTCATGTCCCAGACAATGACGCCCACCATCCCCCGTGAATCGATCACCTCCAACCTGCTCCTCAACAAGACCACCAGCCAGCTGGACTACTCCAAGTACGTGAAGAAGTTCACCTCGTCTTTGGAGTGCGGCAGCGCCTACTGCAAAGACCTGAACTATCGCGAGCACTTCCATTGTTTGGACTGCAACTCCAGGGTGTTCATCAAAAAGGAGGAGATGATACGCCACTTCAAGTGGCACAAGAAACGGGACGAGTCCCTGCAGCACGGCTTCATGCGTTACAGCCCCCTGGACGACTGCAGCGACCGCTTCCAAAACTGCACCCACAACAAAAAGCAGACCCACTATCATTGTATCAAAGAAGGGTGCGACAAGGTCTACATCTCCACCTCCGACGTGCAGATGCACGCCAACTACCACAGAAAAGACTCGGCCATCATCCAGGAGGGCTTCCAAAGATTCCGGGCGACGGAAGAGTGCGGCGCCAGCTACTGCGCCTTCTTCGGCCAACGCACCACCCACTTCCACTGCCGCCGGACCGGCTGCCGGTTCACCTTCAAGAACAAGAGCGACATGGAGAAGCACAAGAGCTACCACATCAAGGACGAGCAACTGTCCCGCGACGGCTTCAAGAAGTTCATGAAGAACGAGGTGTGCCCGTTCGAGAACTGCCGCTTCTCCAAGGTGTGCAACCACATCCACTGCATCCGGCCCCAATGCAACTACGTCCTCCACAGCTCCGGACAACTGTTCTCCCACAAGCGCAAGCACGAGCGCAAAGACTCCGAGCTGGCCTACAGGAAGTACAAGCTGGCGCAGAGCATGATGAAGACTTTGGCCGACGGGTCGGTGGCCATGCCCCAGTTCGCACGCGACTTCGACAGCAGCTCCGAAGGACTGAACCTGAGCATGTTCAACCAGTCCATGTCCACCATGTCCAACATTTCCAACACGGAGTCCAACAGCGAAAGGAACTCCCCCGTCAGCTACGAGGAGTCCGAGTCGGTCTCAGCCATCGACCTGAGTGCCAACGAAAGCAACTCCTACGCACCTGAAGATGTCAACTGGAACAGCGAGGACTTCTGGAGGAAGTACTGCCAGTTTATACCGCAGCAGGAGTCGTGCACCGAAAAGTGCGACTACGCCTTCCAGGATCACTTCCACTGCTTCGTCGAGAACTGCGAAATGACCTTCAAGTAAGTAACCCACTGCTTCTTTTGATTAAACTTTAACTAACCCACCACGTTTATTTTTGTTGCAGTTCCAAAGATGGTGTCAGAGAACACGCCAGAAACCACGAGCAACAAGAGCAAATAACCGACGCTTACTACACTACAGTGACGGTCCAAAATGGAGGGTGTGATGAGGGCTGCATCTACCAGGACAAGGAGAAGCACTTCCACTGCAACTGGGATAACTGCCGGGAGGTCATTCTACCCACCGACAAGCCTTTCAGAAGGCTGGAGCACTACAAAATGCACGAGTACTCCAGAAAATTGAGCCTGACCAAAGATCCGCTGACTATGACCCACTTGGCCACCTCCATTGACGGCATGTTCTGCAGGAAGCGTGGTCGCCCACCAAAGAACCGTGTCATCGAAGTGTGGAACGATTATGTAAGTAGTATTAATGTGTGATCCACTAAGTTCCATTACTAATTATTTATATAGTCCCCAGTTGGAAACCAAGGACTTATGGACTCGCCCCAGGCCATTTTCACCAGCTTCAAGCTCCCCAAGCCGTCGGCTACGCCTTCAAGCAGCCGTGAGGTTGAGCAAAACGATTCAAATGATGACAGATCCAGTACGCACAGCCCTAACGTAAGTACCACACCTCAGTGCGACCCCAGCAGTGTTTTAACGGTTCGTTTTGTGTTTTAGATTCAAGATTATAGTTTGCAAGGCTTCGAAGTGTTCGGCGAAAACACCAAATGCCCGGACAACCTGTGCCCGTACTTGGGTACCACCCACTACCACTGCAACCAAAACCGTTGCCTTTACGTGACCGACAAGGAAGACGTACTGATCATGCACAGCAAAGACTTCCACGACAACATCGAAATCCTGGACGGCTTCGAGTTTTACGACAGGAACGTCGACTGCAGACTGCCGAACTGTCCCAGCAACAAGGTCAACCGCCACTTCCACTGCACCAGGCCCAACTGCCAGTACTCGTTCGTGCAATACTCCACGATGGCCGTGCACCAACAGAAACACGCCGACGAATCGGCCGTGGGCGAGATCAGAGTGAAAACTGAGGCGCAGCTCAACGAAGAACGGCAGGAAATCGAGCCGCCACAATTCAAGGCCATGAATCTGAGCCAAACCGGCGGCGAAAGCAAAGTTTCCGGTAAGTTGTTGTTTTAGTCGATCTAGGTAGTAGTACTTTGTGTTTGTGTAAAGACAATTGTATATAGACGTTTCCGTTTTTTTAGTGGTGAAGGCTTCTGGAACATTTTATCCTCTGTCAACTTTGACTCCTGAAAAACATTCTACAGATAATAAAGTATCTCCAGGTACTGCGTCAACTGAATTTTTGTTTACGACTAACCACATGCGATTACTGTTTCTGTCGAATGCTTTAGTAACACCCTCTTAGCTATTTGTCTGTTTTTTGTCGTGTTTGCATGCCTTAAACTCCACCTATCAGCAGGAATAAATGGTGTGTTTTCTTTTGCAGAACCTACGCCAATAATTGAGACGACGAACAATTCCAGCACCTTGTACGGACCAGAATTGAGTTGTTCCAGGCCTTTTTGCAAGCTCAAGCGCAAATATCATTACCACTGCAACTTGTGCAATCAGGTAAGTTATTTTTGAATGTCCCAATGTATTGGTTGGTACTGATTGATGTTGTTGCAGGCTTTCTCAGAAATCGACAGACTTGTTGTCCACGTGGCGAAGCACAGTACCGGCGCCTTGAACCAGATGCACGAAGACAACAACAACCAAAACACCTCGCCCCCACCTCAAGTCAAAACGGAGGCGAAGATCCAAGTGGCTCCGCTACAATCCTTACAAAACCCCAAAGAGGAAACGTACATAACACCAACGTTCGACGCGTACAACCACTTCACCAACTTCCCAGCCAACCTGCAGTTCGCCTTGATGCAACAGCAGAACGCCTACGGCTTGTACCAGAACGCAGGTCTGCCCTCGCAGCTCATGTTCCAACACCAGCTGATGCAAAACCCCCTGCTGGCGGCCCAAACCCCATACCCAGCAGAAAACTTAACCAACCCCTTGGCCCAGATGGCCGCCAACTTGAACAAACGCAGCCTGTCACCCCACCACGAAATGTCCCCGGAAGCCAAGAAGGCCAGAGTACAAAACTCCATGCGAATCCTCAAAGACGAGCCAGTACCCGAGGGCTATCTGCGGTTCAGGTTCAACGAGGACTGCCACTACCAGCACTGCGGCTACAGGGAGCACCAGACCCACTTCCACTGTCAGCGACAGGACTGCGGCTACAGCTTCTGCGACAAGACCAGATTCGTGCAGCACACGGCCCGACACGAGCGCCTCGACACGCTGATGGGCGGCGACTTCCAGCAGTACCGCGCCAACGTGGCCTGCGGCCGGCCGGACTGCGCCTACACCGCCAACTTGGGCAACACGCAGAACAAAGCGTCCCACTTCCACTGTCTCAAGTGCGACTTCGTGTGCACCGACACCAACAAGGTGGTGGCGCACAGGCGGCAGCACCAGAAGCTCGACTCGATCCAGGCGGCCGGGTTCGAGAAGTTCACGCCCAGCCAGCACTGCAGGGTGCAGAACTGCCAGCACAGCGGCAAGCAGACGCACTACCACTGTCTGCAGTGCCAGTACGCGGTGTTGGGGCTTGCGCAGATGAGCGCCCACAAGTACAGGCACATGGAGGGTTGATCTGTACATAATTTTGTTGTACATACGTGTTTTTTTTTTCTGTACAAATTATTTGATAAGTTTGTAAAATTGTATATAGGAGAAATGTATTACCTCATGTATTTGATATGGAGGAAAAAACAAGGAACAATAATTTATTGACTGAGATTAGATCTAAAACTCAAAGTTATAAAAGTCCCAATGGGAATTTTGAAAGACGGGAAACGTGTACATACTAATTATACATGTCGGGCGGACGCCCAATGTGATAAACAGCGAGTTTTTATTTAGTATTAACTGCTAGGGAACAAAAAGTAATGTAAAAAAGACATAGTTACGGTAGTGTTGAGTAGATAGATATTATAGATGAGGCCTTTGTCGAAAAAAAAACAATAGTTTAGTGCCTTAGCGAAAGACAGAATTAAGAATTTTCGTGCCTTTTTGGGTACTTTTTACGAGTAGATTTTAGCGTCCGATCAGGTTAAAGTTTTTTTAGACTATGGAAATTTTCTAGATTAAAATCAACTCTGTATCATTCCATAAGTGCCATATTTAAAACTATTTAACAGAAGTAGATTTTTTCATATAGAGTGTAGAATATATCTATATATCTTATAGTATCATATCCTTAAGAACCCATTTCTCTTTTTTAATTATTTATGTTACTTGTATCATGCTCAATGTTTTATTTATTTTACATTTTTTTCAGTGAATCGATTTGCCATATTGTTTTTTTCGTTGTGCTAACTCTGCATGACATTTTTATTCTTCTTATCCGTATTTTTTTTTAGCTAGTCCTTTTTGTTCGATTTTATTATTTGCTTTATTTCTGTTTCTATTGTATCCAGAACAGTATGTATACGTTATAAACAAAAAATGTACGTGTATCATTAAAATGATTTAAAAAATTTTATCTCGTAAGATTGTATTTTTTAATTTAAGGTATATGTAGGTTTTTCGAGGATGTATGATTTTTCCCCCCCTGTATGGATGGATTTTGTGATGTATGTTTTTTTTAATTAAAAAAACGTCAGTATTTATAACATAATGGTATTTAATTGTTTAAACCCTTATCCCTAATAAGCATTTTGGTGCAAAAACTTCATAATTTACATCACAGAATAAATAAGTTACTAATACTCTGTGATTTGTATTATTAAAGGTAAGAATATAAGAAAAAATAAGTGACATTAATCAATTATTAATGTGGTACGTATAGAAACTTTAAGAAATAACAACAAATTTCATTTTACAGATCTTTAATTTGGATAAAAAACTATCCTGGTCTTTCAACCAAGTAATTTAAAATAGTAATAAAATAATCGAATATTGATGTTGCTTTATAAGAATAAATTAATGAATTGATTGATTCAAAATCATAGTCTTTTATTTGCTTTATTAAAGGTCAGGCAAAATTAAAAATAAGTTTTTAAGTAAAATTAATTAACTGCAAACAGGATGTGTAAAACACTGATTAAATAATAAAAAAAAAAAAATAAAATAAAACTGCATTTTATTTTTCCTTTTATATCTTCACAAAACTATGCTGCTCTTTCAGTCATACCTTTTATATAGACGTTAATTTTAATAGGCATTATCCTGAAAATCATTAAGTCCCTCCTGTGTTTTATTAAAAGTCAGACAAATTTAAAAATAAGTTTTTAAGTGAAATTAATTACAAACAAGTGTGTAAAACACTGAATTAATAATAACAAACATATAAAATGAAACTGCATTTTATATTTCTTTTATATCTTTACAAAACTATGCTGATCCTTCAGCCATACCTTTTATATCGCCGTTAATTTTAATAGACATTATCCTGAAAATCATTAAACCCTTCCTGTGCTTTATTAAAATTCAGACAAATGTAAATATAAATTTTTAAGTGAAATTAATTAATTGCAAATAGGTGTGTAAAATACTAAATTAATAACAAATAAAACTGCATTTTATATTTCTATTATACCTTTACAAAACTATGCTTCAGCCATATCTTTTTTATCATCGTTAATTTTAGTTCACTCGATTTATTAGTTAGGAAAATTTAAAAACTGGTTTTTAAGTGAAATAAATTGACTACAAATAGAGTACGTATAAAAACTTTATTAAATAATTACAAATAAATAGAATAAAATACAGTTCACATTTCTTTAATATCCACACAAAACCATGCTGGTCTTTCAGACATCCCCTTTTTGTCATTGTTAATTTTAATACACTTCATCCCAAAAATCATCAAATCTCTCTCGTTTCTGGTATCGAAAACTTCGATCAAAGCCTTTTTAAAAGCCTGTCTGTCGAATTTCTGAAACAACAAAATTGTACAAAATATTCCTATCATAACTGATTGAAACATACCTTATCCTTATAATCATTAACACCAAATTTTTCATAGTTAAACTGTCCAATTTGGGCAAACGCCTCCAACCAAACCTTAAATTGATTCCTGTTCAAACCCAACAACACCATCAACACATCCTGACTTTTGGAACTGATTTTACAGTGGCCCGTCTCGTCGTTCGCAAACATACTAACAATAATCAATAAACAACCAACTCCAGTACAAGTATTTTACCTAATGTATACGTCCAATTGGCTGGGATCAATTGTGCAACCTTTCTTGCAGCAACCACCGCAATTCTCACAGTCGTAAGACAATTTAACATTAACAACAATCAAATTATTAACCCTACCCCAAACCACACAATTATTGGGAATGCTAGCACCCAACCCCAGGAAATAGGGCTGCCCCCAATCCAAATAGTCACCGTCATAACGCAAATTCGCAGTGTTAAAAGGCGTAACAGGCTCATAAGACAAAATTTCTAGCCTTGTAAACGCCGTAGGTTTCAAATACGAGTTGGATTGGGTCGTAACGTTTCTCACACCTATCCTCATGTAGGGGATCAACCCCAAAGGTGTGAGCAAACCTTCCCAGTTAATAAGAAAGAGTTTTAAGCTCGGTTTTTGAGTCAGCTCATCAATGAACTTTAGCTGAGCTGTTTGTTTACCTATAATCGATTACTGTTGTACACGGTTTAAACGGTGACCTAAATGAAAGTACCTGGAGTCCCGAATCCCGAAATGTTCCGCTTCTTCGTCCTGGAGCTCAATGGATCTGAAAAGTACTTGTTGTAAACTACGCCCTGGAACGATATTAGTTTGCCGTTGTTTTTGATCTCTTCCATACACTCCTGTGTGTTCATTAATGTGGTTTTTGATAATGTTTCGTGTGACCTAACTAAAACAGAGTCCTGGTCCACTATTTCGTATTGCTGAAGCACTGGATTAACCCTTGATATTTCTTTGTTTCTAATTAATTTCCTACAAATTACATAAGTTAGTACATGAGCATGATTAAGCTGCAATAAATACTAACAATGAAGTATTATATAATATTCTGTAAGTCTGTAATTGGTCTACAAACAGGCTTACTTTGACAAAACTAGTTGGAAAGCACAGAAAACAATTCTCAGGCAAATTTTCGCCAGTTTGTTCCAAAACTTGGGCTTTAATCCAAAATTCTGCTTCACTTTTATCCATTGAAACTTGTACCTAAGAAAAAACATCAATTAAAACATGCAAAAAGGAAAAAATTAGGCAACTCACCAAACTGATGTTTAAAACTCTGAACTTTAATTCATATTTGTACTTATAATTTTCTGGTACTTCATTGTGAATTAATTTTTTGGCATCTTTGTTCACGTCTACAATGAACAATTCATTAAAATCAGCCAAAACGAACTCATAATTTTGCACAGTTGGGTCTGAATAACATTCTGTAATGACTTTAAAGTTTTTAATCAATACAAAATTGTTTATTAATCCCTCCAATTGTTCACCACTTGTGTTCATGATGACAATAAACATGCTGTGCATTGAGTCTTTAATTTGTAACAAGCCAAATCTGCTGCTAACAGTTATGAAGCCAACCAGAAATTCACACTGTCTAGTTTTCCGATGGACACCATGGAACCAGCCTTTAAAGTTGTACTTGTGTGACTTAAGGTCAATGAATTTGCAATTGCTCACGGAGATTAAATTAAACTGAGGTAGAATTTTGTTCATGCACGGTTTGTCTGTTGTGGCATCATGTAACTTTGTTGTTTTCACCACTATATCAAGAATGTTGAGTATCAACTCGTTTTGATACTGCTCCACCAGATTTGTGAAGTACTTTTTTATCACAGCCAAATTACAACTGATTTCCAACAAGTCAGTAACCCCGAGCTTGTTAACATGTATAATCCTTTTTAGCTTGTTGCGTTTGTCGTAGGGCTCACTTAGATCACCTGTTAAAGTCGAACAGCAACACAACATCAGTTCTTTGGGGTGTGTCATGTTAGGATAACAGTGACTCTTTGTTATTTTAACGTTCGTGTTCAGTTTCGGCAGTTTTTGTCGAGGGTTTTGGTTCACCAGGATGCCCAATTGTACGAGCACTCTGTTATCCAATGTGAACGTTAACAGTTTTTCGTTTATGTGTGTTACTTCACCCTACAACAAGTTTTCGTGTTTTAATGTGTTTAATTAATTGTTTTATCAAGAAATACCTCGTAATTCATGTTTGAGCACCTGTTGAAAAGTTTAAATTAGTTGTTTGGTTCCCATGCTGGCGCCCCTGGTGGCAATTTTTAGAGTTATTTACAAATTACTTATACAAATAATGAAAAAATTAAAGGAATATTACGTATTTAAAACATAATTATAACAAAAATTGATTTTATTGAATAGAAATTGAATTCTCTGTTTTAAGTTAATTTATAAGAATATTTTGTATAAAATTGTTGTGGCGCCATCTATCAGTAATTTGGGGAACTACAAACAGAAACATTATAGGTATTCATTTTATAAACAAATATTTATAAATATTAATATTTGAAATATATTTTAAAATTGTTTATATTTGAAAAATATGTTACACTTCAAAATAATGATTTAATTATTCGAAAGACCTATTGAAACAATCAACAAACAAACAATAAAGAATCAACTCAAATTTATGTCAAGGATCTAATGTCAAATAAGTAGGGATTTGAATGTTTTGGACCGCAACTTTGAACGTCTCACAAGTCTAAATTGCAGAAATTAGGTAAATAACTAAACCATTACATAACAAACACATTTTACACAATCAAAACACAACCGTAACCTCACTATGCGTTGTAGGTTATTAAATAATGTGACAAGACTGCCAAAAATTAAAAAATGTATTCAAAATTATTACGAACCAAACTCGCTCACCTCACCCCATTGAGAACCTACCAAACACGCAAGGAAGCCGTACAACATGTGTCCAACACGCTGGCCAAAAACCTTCACCAAAGAATCAAGGCAACCGGCCCCCTAACAGTGGCCGAATACATGAAACAAGTCCTCACACACCCGGGCGTCGGTTATTACATGCACCGCGACGTGTTCGGCGAGCAGGGCGACTTCATCACCTCTCCCGAGATCAGCCAGATGTTCGGCGAGATGCTGGGCGTCTGGATGCTGAACGAGTGGCAGAAATTCGGCTCGCCGACGCCGCTGCAATTCGTCGAAATGGGGCCGGGCAGGGGCACGTTGAGCGCCGACATTTTGAAGGTGTTCGGACACTTTGACAAGCTGAACTCGGCCAGTCTGCACCTGGTCGAGTGTAGCCCGGCTTTGAGCGAGATACAGGCTAGGAAGTTGTGCACAACTTACAGCAACATCTCGGACAGCAAGATTTACAGGGATGGCAAACACAAGAGCGGCCTGTTGGTCAAGTGGTACCAGAATTTGGCTGATGTGCCCAAGGGATTCAGCATTTATTTGGCGCATGAGTTCTTCGACGCCCTGCCCATTCACAAGTTCCACAAGACTAACCACGGATTCAGGGAGGTGCTCATTGATATTGATGAGGAAACAGACAAGTTAAAATTCAGGTAATTATACCCTATTCTGTTTAAAATATTTTATGTACTAATTATTAATAATTTCACAGGTATGTTTTGGCAAAGAACAAAACCCCAATGTTGAAGTATGTCCAGAACGAGTTCGAGACAAGAAACCACATTGAAATCTCCCCAAACTCCATGGTTATTTGCGAAAACGTCTGCAAAAGGATTGTCGAAAACGGAGGCATGGCCCTATTCTGCGATTACGGCCACAACGGAGAAGGTTCCAACTATTATCTCTTCATAAAACACTCTCTTATACTAAATAAATCATTATTTCCAGGTACAGACACATTCAGGGCGTTCAAGAAGCACAAACAGGTGAATCCCCTGGAGAATCCGGGCGAACACGACCTCACAGCCGACGTCGATTTCAAAATGTTCCGTCAGGTGGCGGATAAAGTGGGTGGCGTGTTGACGTACGGGCCCGCCCAACAACGTAACTTCCTGCTGAAAGTGGGTTTGGAATATCGCATGAAGAGTCTGCTGAAATCGATGGACGACGATGATCAAGCCGGCGCCTTAAGGAAGAGCTACGACATGCTCACTAGTCCGGATAAAATGGGCAGTCGGTTCAAGTTCTTCGCCATGTTCCCCGAGACGCTTAAGAAAGTCCTAGATAAATTTCCCGTTGTTGGTTTTTAGATGTTATTAAAGCGTTTAATAAACGTTTTAGATAAATTTACTGTACTCTTGTTGATGCTGAAGTCTGTGATATTTTGTTAAATAAAAATTTATTTAGAAGTACACCGTGTTTGTTTGAAATGAACGATAATAACCATTTTTAAGATGTTAGAGATCAGTCAGATGCTGAATGAGTATAATTCATTTGAAGGTATTCGGACACTTTGACAAACTGAACTCAACCAGAGAGACAGGCTAGGAGCACGATCTTTGACTGATGTGCCATTCAGCATTCTTATGTAAAATATTTTATGAGAGACAAGAAACCGCATTAAAATAATTCTAAACTGGAATACAGGTTCAGGTACATTCAGGGCGTTCAAGAAGCACAAACAGGTGAATCCTTTAGAGAATCCGGACAAACACGATCTCACAGCCGGCGCCGATTTCAAAATCTCCCGTCAGGTGGCGGATAAAGTGGGTGGCGCATTGACTTACAGGCCCGCCCAACAACTTAGTTTTCTGATGAATATGGCCTTAAAGTATCTGTTAAAATCGACGGACAATGATGATCAATGAATCAATAAAGCCAATTGAAAAATATTTATAGGAGATAAGAGCGGCGCCTCCGTTATCTACCCCAGATAAATATTATCAATTTCTACGAAAGACTTATAACGTCTGAATCGATGCATTTCCAATAAATATGCTCAGAGCAACGAGAAGTGTTTATTTTTATTTTATTTCATTGTTACCCAACAGACACAAAGATACAATTACAAGGGCAATTTAAGATACAATACATTATTATTATTTCATAATACAGGATGGTTGTCGCTCCGCATGTTCATAAAATGGCTGATTATATCAATGGGTACGGGGAAGATAATCGTAGAGTTCTTCTCAGCTGAAATGGTGTTCAACGTTTGCAAATACCTCAGCTGTAATAAACAAATTCAATATAAAATTACATTAACTCAATCATCATCAACAATAATACCTGTAAAGCAGAAGGACTTTCGTTAATAACATCCGCAGCTTCTTTCAAAGCTCGGGATGCCTTCATTTCGCCTTCGGCCGCAATGACTTTGGCCCTGGCTTCTCTGGAAGCTTCAGCTTCGGCCGCCATTGCCCGCTGCAGTTGATGTGGAAGACTCACGTCTTTGCTACAATGTTCACAAGTTCAAGTAGTTGAATAACAGTCACGCAGTACTTACATTTCGACACGTTCAACCTTGACGCCCCACGGATCCGTGGCTATGTCCAACGAGGTTTGCATCGCGTGCGAAATGGCCTCCCTATCCGACAAAATCTCCGATAAATTTTTTGTGCCTAGTATGTTCCTCAGGGTGGTCATGGCCAGTAGCCTTGTGGAGCTGCTGTAGTTGGTCACTTTGACCACAGCGTTCAGGGGGTCCTGTATCCTGTAATAAACGACAGCGTCCACCGTAACAGTCACCGAATCTTTGGTCAGAGCCTGCAACGACACGCGTGAATCAACGATTTACTTATCAAAATCGTTTGGTCGTACCTCTTGAGGTGGCACATCGAACGAAACCGTCCTAAGGTCAACTTTGCAGTAGCTGTCGACGCAGGGCAGGACGAAAAATATGCCGGGTCCCCGAGCTCCACCGGATCTCAGTCTTCCTAACCGGAAGATTACGGCTCTTTCGTACTCCTGCACCACCTTAAATAACGTTATTATTAATTATACGTTGAAGAAGAAGTAAAATGATTTTAAAATACCTTGAAGCAGACGAAGAGGGAAAATGGCATGGTGACGATCAGTAAAAGTACTGACCCACAGGTTGCGATGAATTCTACAACTCCCATTATGTTCGGTTTGTCTGAAATGAAGTGATACGACACACATAAGGAAGCAACAGGATGTGAAATACTGCAGATGACTCATGTAGATAAATATTAAATAGATTAAATAAATTTATGTCATCTGTTCTCTTCAGAATTAAATCGTTTATTACGTAAAAAAATCGATAATAAAAATAAATTATAGTCACATGGAGAAATATCTGGACTATATGGTGGATGAGGTAGACCCCATTTAACATTTTGAAGCTTCCTTTGAGTCTTTACTACGACATGTGGTCATGTCCTGAAGAAACAGAACAACTTTGAGTAAGTTTGTCATGAACTTGGTCAAATTAGTAACAGTAGACAGCTGTATTGATCGTTTGTTCTCTGGGTAGATAGTTAATATGTAAAATTCCCCTCCCAGTTCTTCATATAGTCATCAGAATCTATCTTGGGTTAAGACTCTTTGACGATTCATAGTTATTTAATAATTGGCCTGTTTCCAAACGTGTTGCACCATAATTTTGCACGAGATATTGCTTAATTTCTTCGTTCTTACTTATTTCAGGATAACTTTGAAGTTGTTCATCTTCAGGGCATTCAGTTATACTTTTAAACCAACGAAACCAAAGCCCATAAAAGTAAATTTACACCAATTCCAATATAAAAAAAATATTTTAAATACAGTGCAGAAAAAAGTAAATAGCACAATTAGGAAAAGTACTGAAAAGCTTTCAAGTAATATATAATGGAGTAATAAAAATGTTAAATTTATTCAAATAAACCACGAATTAAAAAAGTAAAGTGCTTTTTCCGGTGTCTAATATTTGTAACGGTGACATAATAGTAAGTTTATTAGATGAAAAATAAGTTAACAATAAGAAATTTCCTCACCTACAAACCGTGTTTTCAGTACAACAAAGCTTCATTGACTGAACGAACATCAAAACACATTTTTATGCACGTCCAACACAAATAAATCGAATGGTATTTATAGATGATAACAACACGTTCCCGTCGTATTTACCTCGTCCAATTGAATTATTATTTCGGGGGGATAAATCAAATCTTACCGTATTCAACGAAACATTCGTAACCTCCTGAATCGGTACGCTTCCAATCGATACGCATCAATCGATTGTCGACATAATCAAATCGGGAACCAGACACCACGCACACCAAGAAGTGACTAAATATAACTTGCCGAAAAACCGAAGGCTGTAAGTTAAAGTTAAGTCAAGAAGTGAATGCGGGGATGTGTTGAGGTCTTAAAACAATTTCAGTTCTCACGATCGAATTCAACAATAATAAACCGGCGGCGTTAACATAAACACGTCAAAAGCATTTCCAACATAAACAATCGGGAAATCGGGGAAAAAAACGCGTTTTCAAATGCGCCTACCAATTAATTAAACCTTAATTAATAGTGTAAATAGACGTCGCTCATTTTTTCTCTTGCGTAAATAACGTGTGCCTGAAAGACGGGGAAATTTGACGGCGTTAAATATATCCACTGTTTACCGTGTTAGTGCGGTTTACTTGAAATTATGATTCGTAAATATTTATAAGTGCCGGCAAGTAATCCGTTTGAGATTTTTGCGTCCGCGTTTTAATATTTAACGGACGTGCGCCCACTTTTATGGCCGATAACAAGTGTTGTTTTATTAACGTTTGTTGTATGGTTTTTGGGTTAAACGTGAAACAACTAAAAATAGGGACGCAAAAACGTAACTGCGACTAATTAATCTCGACTCCAACATTGTACATCCATCTCTGTGGTGTAAATAAAATAACAGCTCATTAAAATTTACATTAAAACAGTTCTAAAACTTTCCGGAATTATGCTATGAAAGTAATTTAATCGTAACTTTTGTGTGGCGTTGAGTTATTCCAGCAACTATACTCGGTGACATAGAAAATAGGGCGCAAGTTTAGATATCAACTTTTGCACCATAAATTAAGGTTTTTTAAACTACTAATAAGTTAGACTTTCATTCAGACACTCATTTACCGTCTTAGAAATGATGTGTAAGAGGTATTCAATAAGTGATAAGTTCGGAGATTTTACTGGTCATGGTAACAAATTTACAACAAAGTAATCCAGCAATATGAAATCATGCATTATCCTATTGGAAAACTAGATTTTGAAGGGTTCCAATTTACTAATCTTGTTTTTGCCTTACTTTAATATTAATATCGGTAAAGTAGAATACTGGAATAAAATCTTCTGTGTATGATAAAAACATAAACATAACTATATTATTTTATTAAGTTTTGTGAGATTTTACTTTTCTTCTCATTGTTACACATATCCCATAGACAGTTTGTCCTTTAATTTTACTTTTCCTATAGGTTGAATAAAAACATATACTTTATCCATTTGTAAATTAGACATTAATATCGGTAAAGTGGGTTACTGAAATAAAATCTTTGTATGATAAAAATACAAAAAAATATGTTATGTTGTTTTAGTAATCTGTGGAGGAATGAGAAGTTTGGTAATCTTATCTTTGGTTTAAACATAGTAAACAAAAATATATTTTTATCCACCTCTTAATTTAATATTAATATCGATAAAGTAGAATACTGGAAAAAAATCTTCTATGTGTATGATAAAAACAAAAAATACCCTATATTATTTTAGTAATTTTTGAGAGTTTTTGCTTTTCTTTACAGTGTTTTATAACACATATCCCACCATCATGCATGGCCTAATAAAATCGGGACTTATCACTGAAAACGACCTCCTTCCATATGTCTGAACAAAACAAAATATTTTATACCATTCTAGTAAACTTTTGAAAGAATAGAAAATTTGTCATTTAATTTTATTTTCCTTATAGGTTGAATAAAAACATAAACTTCATCCATTTGTAAATTAGACAATAATATCGGTAAAGTGGGTTACTAAAATAAAATCTTTGTATGATAAAAATACAAAAAAATATGTTATGTTGTTTTAGTAATCTGTGGGGGAATGAGAAGTTTGGTAATCTTATCTTTGGTTTAAACATAGTAAACAAAATATATTTTTATCCATCTCTTAATTTAATATTAATATCGGTAAAGTAGAATACTGGAAAAAAATCTTCTATGTGTATGATAAAAACAAAAAATACCCTATATTATTTTGGTAATTTTTGAGAGATTTTGCTTTTCTTTACAGTGTTTTATAACACATATCCCACCATCATGCATGGCCTAATAAAATCGGGACTTATCACTGAAAACGACCTCCTTCCATATGTCTGAACAAAACAAAATATTTTATACCATTCTAGTAAACTTTTGAAAGAATAGAAAATTTGTCATTTAATTTTACTTTCCTTATAGGTTGAATAAAAACATAAACTTCATCCATTTGTAAATTAGACATTAATATCGGTAAAGTGGGTTATTAAAATAAAATCTTTGTATGATAAAAATACAAAAAATTATGTTGTTATTTTAGTGATCTGTGAGGGAATGAGAAGTTTGGTAATCTTATTTTTAGTTCCCTCATAAGTTGAGTAAACCAAAATATATTTTTATCCACTTCTTACTTTAATATTAACATCGGTAAAGTAGAATACTGGAATAAAACCTTCTATATGTATGATGAAAACAAAAAATACTCTATATTATTTTAGTAAAGTTTGAGAGATTTTGCTTTTCTTCACAGTGTTGTATAACACATATCCCACCATCATGCATGGCCAAACAAAATTGGGGCTTATCATTGAAAACGATCTCCTTCCATGTTTCTGAACGAAATAAAATGATCTATACTATTCTTGTAAACCTTTGAAAGAATATAAAGTTTGTCATTCTTGATTTTGTTTTCCCTATAGGTTAATTAAAAATTAATTATATATACATTATGTATTTGTAAATTTGACATTAATGTCGGTGAAATAGGTTACTAAAATAAAATCTCAGTATGATAAAACACCAAAATTTATGTTGTGCTATTTTAGTAATCTGTGAGGGAATGATAAGTTTCATGTTTTTGGTTTCTTTATAAATTGACCAAATAAAAATATATTTATCCACCTCTTAATTTAATATTAAAATCTGTAAAGTAGAATACTGGAATAAAATCTTCTACATATATTCATAATATTTCATCTACGTGTTCTATTTTCTACGTTTCTGAGTATATATTAAGCCAGTCAGATTTATTATATTCACATATCAAAAATTACTACTTGGCCGGCTATTCCCCCATACGGAAACCAAGTCTTCACACACTCATTAAAATAAGATGAATACGTTTAAGGTCCCGATGGAGAAGTAGAATTTTTCCGTCTTCCCGAAATTGGGGGCAGGTGTTGAACATTAATTCTGGACCCCCCCAAATTGGCTGTCGTCGTATATTCCGGGGATGGAATATGTTAATATGGAATGCCTGCGAAGTTATAATCTGACATTATTCCGCCAGTTATCGTCGGCGGGCACGGTTTCCTTAACTGCCTTATCAGGAATCGATTTCGTGGGGGAGAGTTTAATGGGCCTGTTGTTGTGTAACAGATAATGAAGCACGATTAATTGAATATAAACACGGGAATTGGCGAATTATCAACGTTTGCGGCGTTGTTGTGTCGATTATTTTGAGGGGTCGGGGGTGGTTGTTGTTGTAAAAAATGTAAGGGCTTTCGCAGGCACTCGGATAAAATGGGAATCGACCCGAATTATAATTACAAGACGTGTGTATCGTCTCAGGAATGGTAACCGCTAACAAACATCTGCTTTAAAGTCGTAACGTCGTCCTTTTCAGCCATTAAACCGTCCAAATCGGCGCTTAACACAACGAAAAAACGGCCAGTCCGACACGGCGAACCGTATAATTCGGTTATTGGTTCGGCATTATTGCCTGCAATTCGCCTGATTTTGTTTTAAGCGGCGACCGAGCGAAACGACCCGAACGGCTCTTGGTTTATCTTAATTTAAGCAAGTGTCTTGTTTCTGGGCGATTTTCAAGCGTGACACGTAACGCGATAATGCAACGGAGTGGAGAACGGTGGATTTACACGGCCGTAAATCCCCACCGGAGTGCACCAATCGCCCGGCCATCTGTTAGCCGGTAGCCAAATCACTTTGCATGTTGCCGCTAAGTTCGCTCAATCGCCGGTTTAACGTTTTAAATGGTGCCCGAATCGAAGAGGAAATTGCACCATGTTTTATTCAGTTTTATTGTCCGGGCTTCGACGTTTAATAATCGGTTGTAACTTGTGCTGTGTGCAAGTGAAACGTCTTTGTTGCCGTCCCTGGTTGAAATCTTTCTGCTGAATCTCGCTTTTACGCGATGGCCGGAGCTGATATTTCAGCCTTTAAATTTCAATAGACTCGGCGAAAGTCCTTTTTGTGCACGAAAAAGGTCCTTTATCTTATGCACGGAAAATTTGTTTATATATACACTACTATCGAATCGGTGAACGATATTACAAAGGATGTAAGTGGATGGCCGGGAAAATAATATAGAACGGGGAGACAGTAATAAATGATGTAATGGCGAGGAGTTTTTTAAAGCGGAAAAAATGTCCCGGTGTGTGGACTTGGGTGGTTACAAAGACGAGTAATTTTATTGTTCAATTTAAGTAATACTGATTAAAAGCGTTCATTTATTGAAAAAATGTTTAAAGAGCTCTTGAAACAATAAGTAGATTTATTTCTCTCATTTGTGTTAACACGTTTTATTGAAGTGCTTTTTATCTCATTTTCTTGTGACAGGCAAGTGTTTGTTAAAGAGAATTTTTCTCTCTAGAGTTTATGTGTTTTTACATGATATAACTTAATATTTCTTTTAATATTATTAATTTTTATCACTTTATTACACTGGAAGGATTTCAGTTTTAAAAAAATATTAAGAAATACCATATCACAAAGTATAATATTTGAAAAACATTGAGAAGCTTAGAGTAGTACTATTGAAGTACATTTAAAAAGTTATCTTAATGATAACTTTTTATATGTACTTCAATAATATTTATAAAATAGTTTTTTATTTACTTTTAAAGTTCTAGGAGGTACTTCAAAGGTACCAAAAAATATTAAAAAATGCCACTTTATAATTGTCACAAAGTATAAAGGTTCAAGAACATTGAATAGTTTAAAAAATCTTGAAGAAATATTGAAATATTTTTATATATACTTTAAAGAATCCAAAATTCTAGAAAGTACTTCAAATGTAGGTACCAAAGAATATTGAGATATGCTTATATAAAATTGTAACAATGTATAAAATTTCTAAAACAAACAACAACAACAAAATATTTTTGTATTTACCTTAAAACGTCCAAAGTTCTAGGAAGTACTCCAAGAGTATGTATGTAGGTACCAAAAAATATTGAGAAACGCCACTATAAAATTGTCATAAAGTATAAAGGTTCCAATGTTTTTGAAGCTTCAAAAATCTTGAAAAAATATTAAAATATTTTTATATATACTTTAAAGAATCCAAAGTTCTAGGAAGTACTTCAGAAGTACGTATGTAGGTACCATAAAATATTGAAAAATTCCACCATAAAATTGTCACAAAGAATAAAATTTCAGAAACATTGAAAAGTTTCGAATATCTTGAAGAAATATATTATATTTACTTTAAAAAATTCAACGTTCTAGAAAGTACTTCAAAAGTATATAAGTAGGTACCAAAGAATATTGAGAAATGCCTCTATAAAATTGGAACAATGTATAAAATTTCAAAAATATTGAATAGTTTTGAAGAAATATTGAAATATTTTTTATTTACCTTAAAACATCCAAAGTTCTAGGAAGTACTTCAAGAGTATGCATGTAGGTACCAAAAATATTAAGAAATGCCACTATAAAATTGTCACAAAATATAAAATTTCAAAACATTGAAATGTTTCAAAAATTTTTGAAGAAATATTGAAATATTTATATTTACTTTAAAAAATACATAGTTCTAGAAAGTACTTCAAGAGTATGTATGTAGGTACCAAAGAATATTGAGAAATGCTTCTATAAAATTGTTATAATGTTTAAAATTTCAAAAACATTGAGTACTTTTGAAAATCTTGAAGAAATATTGAAATATTATTGTATTTATCATAAAAAGTCCAAAGTTCTAGGAAGTACTTCAAGAGTATGCATGTAGGTACCAAAAATATTAAGAAATGCCACTATAAAATTGTCACAAAATATAAAATTTCAAAACATTGAAATGTTTCAAAAATTTTTGAAGAAGTATTGAAATATTTATATTTACTTTAAAAAATACATAGTTCTAGAAAGTACTTCAAGAGTATGTATGTAGGTACCAAATAATATTGAGAAATGCCTCTATAAAATTGTTATAATGTTTAAAATTTCAAAAACATTGAGTAGTTTTGAAAATCTTGAAGAAATATTGAAATATTATTGTATGTATCATAAAATGTCCAAAGTTCTAGGACGTACTGCAAGAGTATGCATGTAGATATCAAAAATATTAGAAAATGTCACTATAAAATTGTCACAAAGTATAAACTTTCAAAACATTGAAATGTTTCCAAAATCTTGAAGAAGTATTGAAATATTTTTAAATTTACTTTAAAAAATAGATACTTCTAGGAAGTACTTCAAAAATATGAATGTAGGTACCAAAAAATATTGAGAAATGCCTTTATAAAATTGTCACAATGTATAAAATTTCAAAAACATTGAATAGTTTTGAAAATCTTGAAGAAGTATTGAAATATTATTGTATTTATCTTAAAACGTCCAAAGTTCTAGGAAGTACTACAAGAGTACGCATGTAGGTACCAAAAATACTGAGAAATGCCACTATAAAATTGTTACAAAGTATAAAATTTCAAAACATTGAAATGTTTCGAAAATCTTAAAGAAGTATTGAAATATTTTTATATTTACCTTAAAAAATACATAGTTCTAGAAAGTACTTCAAAAGTATGTATGTAGGTACCAAAAATATTGATAAATGCCATTATAAAAATTGTTACAAAGTACAAAATTTCAATAGCATTAAAAAGATTCGAATATATTGAAGAAATATTGAAATATTTTTATATTTACTTTAAAAAATTCAAAGTCCTAGGAAGTACTTAAAGAGTATGCACATAGATTCCAAAAAATATTGAGAAATGCCACTATAAAATTGTCACAAAGTCTAAAACTTCAAAAACATTGAATAGTTTCGAAAATCTTGAAGAATTATTGAATTATTTGAAAACTCCAAAATTCTGGGAAGTACTTCAAAAGTATGTATATACGTACCAAAGTACCAAAAAATGTTAATAGTACCAAATAATATTAATAATATAAACAACGAAAGGGGAATAAATGAACAGGGTAGTTTTTCAAACTGACCAATATGTGCGGATGGCACCGAATAATTAATATAACTGATGTAGTTTTTGCTGACTAAAGATTAAAACCGGATAATCCTGTGGAACCAAACGCTGAACGTAATACTTTCTACCGTTATACGAATTTTAAGTGAGGGATTAAGTTTTCTTTTTCAGCTTTCGTCATAATGGACGACTTTTTTTAAAAAAACACGACCAGACGTAAAGTAAAAAATTAAATCACCACAAAAATCATTGATTGAGCAGTAAAATTCAATCAGAACATTTTGTATTGTGCGTAATAAAAGCCATAAAAAGTTTAATAAAGGCCATAAATCCCGGAGTTAAATAAAAATCCTCCGTTTATTAAATTTGTTCGATTAAATTCAATGCCCCGACGTATCAATTAAATCGCTTAAATATAATTTTTAACCACTAAATTGAACGATAAACCTGATTACGGAGCAAACATCGCTCCGACCTTTTATAAGTGTAATTCGATTTCCCGAATAAATTACCGGGGTTCACTCCGGCCGATCTTACGACATAACTCAAGGATTTTACACCGAAAATCCTTTTCTAATTCATTCAAACGATAGCGCCGCAAAGAAATCCCCAAACGAACTGACCCTCGGGGATTAAAATGAAAAAACCGAGTTTTGTTTATGGATTTCCCTTTCGAAAAATAAATCGACGGCCAATAATTCGTTCGGGAAAAGAGAGGCAATAAATTTATGACGGTTTGTCACATCGATTGTGTCCTCCTGTATAAGAAACAACGAACCGGTCGTTAATCATGTTGTCAGCAACGAAGAAAATGACCAATAAACGTGGAATTGGATCGAAACGCCGTAAAAATAATTGTGTATCTGCCCCACAACTCAAACATCACTATAATTTACGTCACGAATGGACGAAATTCGAATGGCCGGTGACGGGGGTGTTTTGTTAAACGTCCTGCAACACCATTTGACCCCTTCCGCATTGTTTCTGTTTAGCGTGCGGAATAAATTAGGGCGAAGTGTCATAAATAGCTGATAAGATATCAAGGCAAGTGGTTCGAGATAAAAATTTGATGGCGTAAGGGACAGGCGGTAGTTTAAAACTACGACGTTCGGGGAGAAGACTCCGGTGTGGGTTTTTGCTCAGGAAAAAGGGAAAAGTTGATTGACGCCAGCTTAAATTGTACAACCTATCTCGGAAGTATCTGTTAATTTAAATGTTTTAGTGCAAAAAATATTAAACCCTCTTTATTTGGGTATCGCATTTAATTACACAATAAGTTTGATCCTCACTAATTCTGTTAATTTTACCAAATACTAACATTTTAAAATATCACAAGGACTACAAAAGTTTTAACAATATTAAAAAATCTGGAAATATCTCTGGAATATATGAAAAAATGATAATTGATTTAAAATATAAAAAATATTTCAATATTTCTTCAAGATTTTCTAAACTATTTAATGTTTTTGAAATTTTATACTTTGTGACAATTTTATAGTGGTACCTACCTATTTACTTTTGAAGTACTTCCTAGAAATTTGGATTTTTTAAAAATGTATATAAAAATATTTAAATATTCCTGTAAGATTCTAAACTCAGTGTTTTTAAAAATTTTATACTTTGTGACAACTTTACAGTGGCATTTCTCTATATTTTTTGGTACCTACATACATACTTTTGAAGTACTTCCAGGAACTTTTGAGGTTTTAAAAGTATATATAAAAATAATTCAATATTTCTGTAAGATTCTCGAAACTTTTCAGAAATTTTAGACATTTTATACATAATGACAATTTTATAGAGGCATTTCTATAATATTTGTTGGTACCTATATACATACTTTTGAAGTACTTCTTAAAATTTTGAATTTTTTAAAAGTAAAGATAAAAATATTTCAATTCAAATCTTGTAAGTTTTTCGAAAGTTTTCAGTGTTTTTGAAATTTTATACTTTGTGACAACTTTATAGTGACATTTCTCAATATTTTTTGGTACATACATACATACTTTTAAAGTACTTCCAAGAACATTGGATTTTTTAAAAGTATATATAAAAAAATTTCAATATTTCTGTAAGATTCTCGAAACTTTTTAGTGTTTTTAAAATTTTATACTTTGTGACAATTTTACATTGGTATTTCTCAATATTTTGTGTACGTAGATACATACATTTGAAGTACTTCCTAGAACTTTAGATTTTTTAGAAGTATATATATAAATTTATTTCAATATTCCTGTAAGATTCTTGAAACTTTTCAATGTTTTTTGAAATTTTAAACTTTGTGACTATTTTATAGCGGTATTTCTCAATATTTTTTAGTACATACATACTTTTAACGTACTTCTTAGAACTTTGATTTTTTAAGGTAAAATTAAAAATATTACAATTTCTTTAAGATTTTCGAAAGTTTTCAGTTTTTTTAAAATGCTATACTTTGTGACAATTTTACAGTGGCATTTCTCAATATTTTTTGATATCTGCATATACTTTTGAAGTACTTCTTAGAAATTTGGAATTTTTAAAAGTATATATAAAAATATTTCAATATTTCTATAAGATTCCCGATACTTTTCAATGTTTTTGAAATTTTAAACTTTGTGACTGTATTTCTCAATATTTTTTGAACGTACATACATATATTTGAAGTACTTCTTAGAAATTTGTAATTTTTTAAAAGTATATATATAAATATTTCAATATTCCTGTAAGATTCTTGAAACTTTTCAGTGTTTTTGAAATTTTAAACTTTAATTTAAAACTACTTTTTTATAGTAGTATTTCTTAATATTTTTTGGTACATACGTACATCTGAAGTACTTCTTAGAACTTTCAATTTGTTTTTAAAGTAAAGATAAAAATATTTTAATATTCCTTTAAGATTTTCGAAAGTTTTTAGTGTTTTTGAAATTTTATACTTTGTGACCACTTTACAATGACATTTCTCAATATTTTTTGGTACCTACATATAAATAAAAATATTTCAATATTCCTGTAAGATTTTCGAAACTTTTCAGTGTTTTTAGAAATTTTATATTTTGTGACAATTTTATAGAGACATTTCTCAATATTTTTTTAAACATACATACATACTTTTGAAGTACTTCTTATAACTTGAATTTTTTTAAGTAAAAATAAAAATATTTTAATATTTCTTTAAGATTTTCGAAAGTTGCCAGTATTTTTGAAATTTTATACTTTGTGACAACTGTACTGTGGCATATCTCAATATTTTTTGGTACCTACATACATACTTTTGAAGTATTTCCTAGAACTTTGGATTTTTTAAAAGTCTGTATAAAAATATTTCAATATTCCTGTAAGGCTCTCGAAACTTTACAGTGTTTTTGAAATTTTAATGTTTATGACTATTTTATAGTGACATTTCTCAATATTTTTTGGTACATACATACATACTTTTAAAGTACTTTTTATAACTTTGTATTTTTTTTAAGTAAAGATAAAAATATTTCAATATTTCTTTAAGATTTTCGAAAGTTGTCAGTATTTTTGAAATTTTATACATTGTGAGAACTTTACTATGGCATTTCTCAATATCTTTTGGTACCTTCATAGATACTTTTGAAGTACTTCCTAAAATTTTGGATTTTTTAAAAGTATATATAAAAATATTTCAATATTCCTGTAAGACTCTCGAAACATTTCAGTGTTTTTGACATTTTAATGTTTGTAGTGTGACATTTCTCAATATTTTTTGATACGGACATATATACATCTATACATTTGAAGTAATAATTTGGATTTTTTAAAATAAATATAAAAATATTTCATTATTTCTGTCCGAATTTGGAACCATTTTTATTGTTTTTGTTTTTCTATACTTCATATTAATATTTTACTACAGTACTTTATTAAATTTGGAAACATTTCAGAATTTCAATTTTAATACAAATTCTGTCAACTTTACCCCATCCCAAAACTTTGCCACGAGCACCGACTAATTAATTTAAATTTTTGCCGCCAAATTTTATTAACTTAAGGCAAATCGTCGTCCCGAATCTTAGAAACGAATTCCGAAACGTTTCTCCGGAAAGGCGGCACGAGATTAAATTGCACCGCATTCCCGGTAATGACTGTGTCTTGGTCTTATCGCCGCCGAACAGCCAATCGAATCGGGGATTTTTGCGCGGGGGAATTAAAGCGCCGAATTTATCGGGGGGCCGGGCGGGACGCCTCCGCATCCGCGTCCGCGTCCGCAAATGAATGTTTTGATAATTGAAAATTTTATTTATCGAAACGTTGCGCGAGAAACGGGTAGATGAGCCAATTAAAACTGAACGGTTGAACAGGTTAAGTCGACGTTACGTTGGACGGCTCCGAATCGTAGCCGCAATTTTAATTAAGCTCACAACAATATTATCGGATGACAAAGGGACAACGGATCAACGGGGTAGTTTTTCCGACTGCCTAATTTATGTGGATGGAAGCGAATGATTAAAATAACTGATGTAGTTTTTGCAAGGCTAAAGATTAAAACTGGCTAATCCTGTGGAACTAAAGGCTGAACGTAATACTTTCTATCGTTGTGCGAATTTTAAGTGGGGGATTAAGTTTTCTTTGTCAGCTTTTGATTTAATGGACGGGTTTTTATTTAAAAAATACAACCAGGCGTAAAAATAAAACTTTAGAAAAATCATTAATTGAGGTGTAAAATTCAGCCACAACATTGTGGATTGTCTCTAATAAAATAAAAATGTTAAGAAACTCTAATATAAATATGACATATAATGTAAGATTTCAAAACCTGGATCAAAGTTCTATGAAATACTTCAAAAGTTTCGAAAATATTAAATAAATATTGAAAAATTTTTATATTTACTTTTAAAAGTAAGTTCTAGGAAGTACTATAAAGGTATGTAGGTAGGAACCAAAAATATTGAGAAATACCAAATTGTCATAAAGTATAAAATTTCAAAAATATTGAAAAGTTTATAAAATCTTGAAAAAATATTGAAATATTTTTATATTTACGTTAAAAAATCCAATGTTTGAAGAAGTACTTCAAACAATTGTAACAAAGAATAAAATTTGAAAAACAAAATTCCTAAAATATTGAATAAATATTAAAATATTTTAATATTTACTTTAAAAATCCAAAGTTCTACGAAGTACTACAAAAGTATGTAAGTAGGTACCATAAAATATTGAGAAATGCCTCTGTAAAATTGTTACAAAATATGAAATTTCAAAAACATTGAATAGTTTCGAAAATCTTGAAGAACTATTGAAATATTTTAATACATATTTTAAAAAATTCGAAGTTCTAGGAAGTACTTTAAATGTATGTATGTAGGTACCAAAAATATTGAGAAATGCCACTAAAAATTGTCACAAAGTATAAAGTTTCAAAAACATAGAATAGTTTCAAAAATTTTGAAGTAAAATTTAAATATTTGTATTTGTATGGCCAAATATACCTGGCCAACTCAAAATAATTAAAAACGTTTTAACAGCATGATCATTTTATTTATACTTCAGAGCTCGTCAATATAGAAACACCAAAAAATACAAAAATTCTGATTAGAGAAATAGATTTTTTATATATTTTTACATAATATATCTTGTCATCACAATATATCTAAAAATGTTTTAACAGCATGATAATTCCTTTTATGTTTCGTCTTGAGAGCTCTAAAACTTCAAAAGGATAACAGATTCCAAAATTTTGATATAGGAAATGGACTTAAAATTACATTTTTACAACACATACTTAAATTTCGTAGAAGTAGCACTGAAATGTGAATTGTTAACCTTTAAAATACTATAAAAAATATCATGTTGATCCATTTTTAACAGGTACTATTTAATTTTTTTCAATTAATCAGTAAAGTAACTTTTAAAATGGTATAAAAAATATGATTTTGATGTTTAATAAATGTTTAAACATCGTGAATACGCAAACAAATTTTATAATTACAATTACATCCAAAAGGCAATTAATTTTATGTTTTCAAATATCTTATCCTAATTCATTTGAATATTTTAATTAAGCTTTTTGTTTCGCATCCACCATTTTTACAACTGTTGTTAAAAATGGCGAATGCGCAATCAATCCGATAATTAGTTACTATTAAACAAATTCTAAGGATAAGTTGATTATATTATCAGTAATTTATTTTATCCACTGTTAGATTCATTTTTAACAGGTACTATTTAATTTTTTTTAATTAATCAGTAAAGTAACCTTTGAAACACTATAAAAAATATAATTTTGGTGTTTAATAAATGTTTAAATATAATGAATGCGCAAACAAATTGTATAATTACAACTACATCCAAAAGGCAATTAATTTTATGTTTTCAAATATCTTATCCTAATTCATTTGAATATTTTAATTAAGCTTTTTGTTTCGCATCCACCATTTTTACAACTGTTGTTAAAAATGGCGAATGCGCAACCAATCCGATAATTAGTTACTATTAAACAAATTCTAAGGATAAGTTGATTATATTATCAGTAATTTATTTTATCCACTATTAGATACATCTTTTACAGGTACTATTTAATTTTCTTTAATTAATCAGTAAAGTAACCTTTGAAATATCATAAAAAATATGATTTTGATGTTTAATAAATGTTTAAACATCGTGAATGCGCAACCAAATTGTATAATTACAATTACATCCAAAAGGTAATTAATTTAATGCTTTGAAATATCTTATCCTAATTCATTTGAATATTTTAATTAAGTTTTTTGTTTCGCATCCACCATTTTTAAAAATGTTGTTAAAAATGGCGAATGCGCACCTAATTCAATAATTAGTTACTATTAAACAAATTCTAAGAATAAGTTGATTATACTAAAAGTACTTTAAAAAATCCAAAGTTCTAGAAAGTACTTCAAAAGTATATATGTAGATACCAAATAATATTGAGAAATGCCTCTATCAAATTGGAACAATATATAAAATTTCAAAAATATTGAATAGTTGAAGAACTATTGAAATATTTTTGTATTTATCTTAAAACGTCCAAAGTTCTAGGAAGTACTGCGAGAGTATGCATGTAGGTACCAAAAATATTGAGAAATGCCACTATAAAATTGTTACAAAGTACAAAATTTCAAAACAATAAAATGTTTCTAAAATCTTGAAGAAGTATTGAAATACTTTTATATTTACTTTAAAAAATACTTAGTTCTAGAAAGTACTTCAAAAGTATGCATATAGGTACCAAAAAATATTGAGAAATGCCACTATAAAATTGTCACAAAATATAAAATTTCAAAAATATTGAAAAGTTTCTAAAATCTTAAAGAAATATTGGAATATTTTTATATATACTATATTTCCACGAAATTCCAGGAAGTACTTCAAAAGTATGTATATATGTATGTACCAAAGAATGTCAAGAGATGTCACTATGAAATTGTCACAAAGTATAAAATTTCAAAAGCATAATAGAAAATCTTGAGCAAATATTGTGATATATAATATATTTACCTTCAAAAATTAAAAGTTCTAGAAAGTACTTAAAAAGTATTATTACAGATATCAAAAAATATTGAGAAATGCTGGTATAAAATTGTCACAAACTATAAAAGGTCAAAAACACTGAAAGGATTCGAAAACCTTAAAGAAATATTGAATTATTTTTATATTTATTTTAAAAACTTTAAAGTTCTAGGAAGTACTTCAAAAATATAGTATGTATGTACTAAAATATATTAAGAAATGGCACTGTACAAATAATCTCAAAGTATAAAAATTCAGAAACACTGATATTTTCGAAAATCTTAAAGAAACATTGAAAAATTTTTATATTTACTTTAAAAATTCTAATTTTCTAGGAAGTACTTAAAAAGTATGTATGTAAGTACCAAAAAATATTAATAAAAATAAAATAAAAATAAATTGTCACTAAGTAATTTCAAAAACACTGAAGAGTTTCGATAATCTTTAAAAAATAATAAATTATTCTAGAAGATATTTTTAATAAACCAATAACTTTAGAAGTAATGTAAAAATAGGTATTAAAGTGATGTCGCAAATAAATGAAACCACCAAACATAATTGTTGAAGGCAAACACTGATTTACAATTAATAAATCAATTTGAAGCACCACAGTTCAAGCATCGAAAGTGCTTGAAGCCTTTTCCAGTCATTTTTCTAAAAACACAGCCCGGCTTCGATTCAAGGGGGATTGGAACAAAACAATGAATGTCCTTAGCAAGTTCGCGCCGCATTATTCCCCGTTGTCTATTGTCGGAGTTTCGAAATTCAAAATGGCTCGATAATTAGCGCCGTCAACTTTTCCATGAACACCTGAACAACTTTCCGTGGGGGAGAACTTTCCCCGATGACAATTGCCAACATAAATCCAACTGACAGGAGACAGATGGTTATTTTTCGCACGGCGCAGTCTGTTTGTGTTTGGGGTTCATTTTTAATGTCTAATTGTCGGCTGCTCCGGGCTGCGAATGAGGAATTTTCTGTTTTAATCATCGACGTTTGTCAGGTGAGTTTAAGCACGGGGGACGTGCGGCGGATTCAATTTCCAACTACGACGGATTAAATTGTTGGGGAGTTCTCCGTGTGGAAGTAATGGCGTTAATGACGGCGTATTACGCAAACGCCGGTTTGCATTATTGAAACAAAATCATCAAAAGCAACAAGATTTATTATCCGGCTGTGTTTTGGCCGAGGTGGAGGGTGGGCAAATAAAATTTAGGTCTATCTGTAGGCGAATTGATCCGATTTGGTGGCGGAGGCGGCCTCGAATTACGGACCACGCATCCCGAGGTGTAATAATAAAACCGGCCCCCGGTAGATAAGGAGCCGCACTTCGGAATATCGCGGTGCGAATAAAATCATAAAGATCGAACCCGCCACACAATGGTCCGAAACGCTTCCTACACGAGTGTTACACTTCTTGATCAAAAAAGCGGCGTTGCCACCTCTTAAATTAATACAACGAATGCTAATGTTAATGGCGCCATCTACAGGGTGAATCCTTTGAAGTGAATGTAACAAATATTAGGAAGACATTAAATTCTACTTATTTTTCCAATTTGCTGCTGTATAGTCGACCAAGGTTGGTTAAGGGTGTTTGTCAGTTCTTCGATTGTTTGCCCTAATACAACACAATGTAACAACATAACATAACAATACAAGATAACAACACAACATGACAATACAATATAACAATACAACATAACAGCACAACATAATAATACAACTTAACAACACAAAATAACAACACAACGTAACAACTCAAAGTAACAACACAACATAATAATACAATATAACAATATAACATAACAATACAAAATAACAACACAACATAATAACACAACATAACAACGACATAACAACGTAACATAACAACACAATGTTACAACACAACATAATAATGCAACATATAACACAGCATAACAACACAACACAACATAACAATACAACATAACAACACAACATAATAACATAATGTAATAGCACAACATAACAATACAACATAACAACAAAACATAACAACACAACATACCAGTACTACGTAACAACACATCATGACGACACAACATAATAACACAACATAACGATATAACAACAACATAACAACGTAACATAACAACACAGCATAATAATACTACATAAAAACACAACATAACAACACAACAACACAACATAACAGTACAACATAACAACACAACGCAACAATACAACATAATAACATAACATAACAATACAACATAACAACGCAATGTAAGAATACAACATAACAATACAACAATACAACATAATAATACAATATAACAATACAACATAATAGCACAACATAACAAGGTAATGTAACAACATAACATAACAATACAACATATAACACAACATAACAACACATCATAACAACACAACATAATAACGTAATGTAACAACATAACATAACAATACAACATAACAACACAACATAACAATACAACATAATAACACATTATAACGACACAATATAACAACGCAATGTAACAACACAACATAACTATACAACATAACAACACAACATAATAATACAACATAATAACACAACATAACAATACAACATAGCAATACAACATAATAACACAACATAACAATACAGCATAACAACACAACATAACAATATAATATAACAATACAACATAACTACACAACATAACAATACAACATAACAACACATCATAACAACGCAATGTAACAATACAACATAACAATACAACATAATAACACAACATATAACACAACATAACAACACATCATAACAACATAAAAATACAACATAACATAACAATACAACATAACAACGAAATGTAACAACACAACATAACAATGCAACATAACAACGAAATGTAACAACATAACATAACAATACAACATAACAATACAACTTAACAACGCAATGTAACAACACAACATAATAGCACAACATAACAATACAACATAACAACACATTATAACGATATAACATAACAACGCAATGTAACAACACAACATAACAACACAACATAACAACGTAATGTAACAACATAACATAACAATACAACATAACAACACAAGATAACAATACAACATAATAACACATTATAACGACACAACATAACAATGCAATGTAACAACACAACATAACTATACAACATAACAACACAACATAATAATACAACATAATAATACAACATAACAATACAACATAATAACACAACATAGCAACACAACATAACAATACAACATAATAACACAACATAACAACACAACATAACAATACAACATAACAATACAACATAATATCACAACATAATAATACTGCATAATAACATAACATAACAACACAACGTAACAAGACAACATAATAATACAACATAACAACACAACATAACAATACAACATAACACAACATAATTTAATATAAGCTAATCCTAAAACTTAACGCAGAGCTAAAGTTTTTCCTATCCATCTTGTTTGGAGGTGTCGAACGGGGGTGCGTGCCCCCTAATATTGGATCTCGGGTTATTTTGACAGGTTATACTTCTCGTTACCACCAGGATGGGTCGACAGGTGCGTTTTACCGCCATTCAGTCTTCAGCTAGCCGTCGAAATCACGAAAATATCATCCCCCCACTTTCGACGAAGAAAAAAAAACCCTCCCCGTTTATTTCTGCATTTGGATGGATTGAAAAAAAAAAGCCGACGTGCCTCGTGTGTGCCACAAATTATGTATATTTAATCGGACACGAGCAATTCAGTTTATGTTTATAACAGATTTATTTAATTAAAACGAATCAATGTGTGGTGTTCAGATAATCTGGGACTGGAAATTTCGTCGGCGTTGTAAATTGTTGCGATTGAATAACGGCGGTTTTGTACTAATAAAGTGGGGTCCTTCAAAATTCCATCCCGGATAAGCGACAAAACCCATTTCTATCTCGATTATTAATATAAATCAAACGCACTGATAGAAAACCCGAATATGGACAATTTGTTATCAGATTATATTAATTTCGATTTCCATTTAATCCAGTATAAAACCCAAACACACAAAGCCAGTAACTCAATATAAATTAACTAATTTAATTGTTGTTTTTAGTATTATATTTCACTGAACAAAATTTGATTTTCATTTTAAATAAAACAATGCCGGTCAAATAAATTGCCGGAAGCACAGTGGTTATTTTATTATTCAATCAGTAACCAATAATATAATAAAAGTGTAAGATACATTAATTACAGGATTATGGTTTAATTGGCTGGTTTGTATATATTATTTTATATCTTCTGTACTGTCCTCTGTATTACCAACCAAAGTATATTGTGCATTTTAGTTGGCAGTACAGTGGGCCAACAGTACAGCAAAAACAAAAGACTCAATCTAAAATTGAAACAATAACGTTTGTAAAATTAATCCAATTAGAAACAATTCAAAATTACCAAAAATATAATTTCATTACTTTAATTATTAATTTTAATCTTGATTTCCATTTAAAACCATAAAATTTTGTTATACCTTCAGTGAAACATATTGGTGGTTCAATTGTGCTATGGGGATGCTTCAATTCTTTTGGGGTGGACACCCTTAGACTGATTTATGTACAGATCAGACAATAATTGAAAAAATGATGATCTTAATAAACGATCCCAAACACAAATCCAAAATTGTGACTTATTGTTTAAAAGACCATTGATGTTTTGTCTTGAGTTATAGAACAAAGTGATAATGTTAAATTAAGTAATATAGATTTAATCATTTAAAATCCTTTTAAAATTAAAGTTTCTAGATTTGTGTCCAGCACATTTCAAAAAGTTGATATAATAATGTCTACTACT
Organism: Aethina tumida; assembly: GCF_024364675.1. Classification (NCBI taxonomy): domain Eukaryota; kingdom Metazoa; phylum Arthropoda; class Insecta; order Coleoptera; family Nitidulidae; genus Aethina; species Aethina tumida. The sequence goes on along the minus strand of NC_065440.1, from coordinate 13,430,768 downwards.
GTATCTATGTATATTGTGTTTCCTACACTGTCTTTCGTATTACCAACTGTATAAACAATGGCGCAGGAAATTCAAAAGAATTAGTTTAAAACTGAAACAATAACCAACAGTGCATATAATGTGACAAATTTACCCAATCAAAAACAATGCATAATTTCAAAAAATAAAAATTAACTACTTTCATTGTTGTTTTTAGTTTAAAAATTCACTGAACAAAATTTGATTTCCATTTAACATAAAATAATATTGTTTCAAATAAATGGCTGGAAGCAATATTGTTAAATTATAATTCAGTTAATAATTAACAATATACGAAGCATTTTTTGTCATTATTGAAATAACGGTTTATATAATTAAGTTTTTAAAATTATTTATTTTTACTATATTTATAAAATAACTTGAAATATTCCTCTTAGTAATATTTATTTACTGTCTATATGTAAATATAAGTTGAGAATAGGACAGTTCAAGGTGACCTGCACTTAGAGGCGTGGCTTCTTCTGCGTGAGAACCACTGCGCATGTAGGGGTCGTGGCTGATTGTAACAATATATAATATATTTAATACTGAATAAAAAATAAATAAACTTAAATTCTTGTAGTTGTTTACTAAATATTTTCTTCATATAATAGACAAAAGTCGCATTTATTGCCCAAACTTTAAGTAATTTTTACCATAATGTTGATTTGCATTCAATGACTTAAACTGAGTAATATTTATTGTATTTTTTATTAATTAATATTGAACGTTTGTTGAGAATCTTATTCCGTTCAAGGTGACCTTTACATAAGGGCGTGGCTTCTTCTGCGTGAGAACCACTGCGCATATAGAGGTCGTGCCTGACTGTGTCTATTTCATATTATTTAATTAAATTAACAATATATAATATATTTATTACTGAATAAAAAATAAAAAGCTTAAATTCTCGTAGTTTTTTACTAAATATTTTTTTCATATAATAGACAAAAGTCACATTTATTGCCCAGACTGATTTTTACTATAAAGTTGATTTGCATCCAATAGTTTAAACTGAGTAATATTTATTGTATTGATTATTAATTAATATTGAACGTATGTAGAATCCTATTCCGTTCAGGGTGACCTTCACATAAGGGCGTGGCTTTTTCTGCGTAAGAACCACTGCGCATATAGAGGTCGTGGCTGATCTTATTTAATTAAATTAACAATATATAATATATTTATTACAGAATAAAAAATAAAAAGCTTAAATTATTGTAGTTTTTTACTAAATATTTTTTTCATACAATAGACAAAAGTCACATTTATTGCCCAGACTGATTTTTACTATAAAGTTGATTTGCATTCAATAGTTTAAACTGAGTAATATTTATTGTATTGATTATTAATTAATATTGAACGTATGTAGAATCCTATTCCGTTCAGGGTGACCTTCACATAAGGGCGTGGCTTTTTCTGCGTAAGAACCACTGCGCATATAGAGGTCGTGGCTGATCTTATTTAATTAAATTAACAATATATAATATATTTATTACAGAATAAAAAATAAAAAGCTTAAATTATTGTAGTTTTTTACTAAATATTTTTTTCATACAATAGACAAAAGTCACATTTATTGCCCAGACTGATTTTTACTATAAAGTTGATTTGCATTCAATAGTTTAAACTGAGTAATATTTATTGTATTGATTATTAATTAATATTGAACGTATGTAGAATCCTATTCCGTTCAGGGTGACCTTCACATAAGGGCGTGGCTTTTTCTGCGTAAGAACCACTGCGCATATAGAGGTCGTGGCTGATCTTATTTAATTAAATTAACAATATATAATATATTTATTACAGAATAAAAAATAAAAAGCTTAAATTATTGTAGTTTTTTACTAAATATTTTTTTCATACAATAGACAAAAGTCACATTTATTGCCCAGACTGATTTTTACTTAATATTGATTTGCATTCAATGGCTTAAACTGAGTAATATTTATTGTATTGATTATTAATTAATATTGAACGTATGTTGAGAATCCTATTCCGTTCAGGGTGACCTTCACATAAGGGCGTGGCTTTTTCTGCGTAAGAACCACTGCGCATATAGAGGTCGTGGCAGATCTTATTTAATTAAATTAACAATATATAATATATTTATTACTGAATAAAAAATAAAAAGCTTAAATTCTCGTAGTATTTTACTAAATATTTTTTTCATATAATAGACAAAAGTCACATTTATTGCCCAGACTGATTTTTACTATAATGTTAATTTGCATTCAATGACTTAAACTGAGTAATATTTATTGTATTGATTATTAATTAATATTGAACGTATGTTGAGAATCCTATTCCGTTCAGGGTGACCTTCACATAAGGGCGTGGCTTCTTCTGCGTGAGAACCACTGCGCATATAGAGGTCGTGGCTGATCTTATTTAATTAAATTAACAATATATAATATATTTATTACAGAATAAAAAATAGAAAGCTTAAATTCTTGTAGTTTTTTACTAAATATTTTTTTCATACAATAGACAAAAGTCACATTTATTGCCCAGACTGATTTTTACTTAATATTGATTTGCATTCAATGGCTTAAACTGAGTAATATTTATCGTATTGATTATTAATTAATATTGAACGTATGTTGAGAATCCTATTCCGTTCAGGGTGACCTTCACATAAGGGCGTGGCTTCTTCTGCGTGAGAACCACTGCGCATATAGAGGTCGTGGCTGATCTTATTTAATTAAATTAACAATATATAATATATTTATTACAGAATAAAAAATAAAAAGCTTAAATTATTGTAGTTTTTTACTAAATATTTTTTTCATACAATAGACAAAAGTCACATTTATTGCCCAGACTGATTTTTACTTAATATTGATTTGCATTCAATGGCTTAAACTGAGTAATATTTATCGTATTGATTATTATTTAATATTGAACGTATGTTGACAATCCTATTCCGTTCAGGGTGACCTTCACATAAGGGCGTGGCTTCTTCTGTGTGAGAACCACTGCGCACATAAAAGGCGTGGCTTGTTCCTCTCACTTCCAACTTCAATTCAATTAATTTAACGACGCACGATAAATTTTAAGGCACGCATATTTATAGCCTGCATAAAAAATAAACGCTTAAATCCGCAGGTCTTGGCGTTTTTGTGTATTACCCGAGTGGAGTTTCCTTGAAAGAAATTATCGTCATAAAAACAAACTTTATTAAGTGTATCAGATATACATCCGCGAAGACGGCACTTTCCCATCCACCTGGGGATTTACAGGAGTACAAGGCGAATATTCACAATTACATTTTTAAGACTGGGTTTTATCTTTGTTTTATTGCTTCTGCTTTAACACCTCAGTTGGGAGAGCGGGCGCCTGGAAAAAGTAATATGGATATTTTATGTTTTATAAGATTATTGTTTTTCACTGCCTGGCAAGATTATTGTTTAGCGAACGTCTCACCTCCCGCTCCGTTTTTATCTGTTCTGTTTCTCGGGCGATAAACACAAACAAAAAAAAAAAGGTTGTACATAATCCGGGTTACCTGAAATTAAATAAAACTGTCGCCCCGTCCGTACGATTGAGTTTAAGCTCCGCCGTGGAGGAGAAAAAGCTTAATAACATGCGTCGGAATTATTTTCCGGGCGACGTGATCGAGGAGGCCAGAAGAGAGACGGGACGTCAGAAACAATCCACCAGTTGAAGTGGGACTAATCCAAGACAGGCCGGGTTTTTGCCTCTCCGGAGCGAGGGGAAAAAAAAACTGAAAAATCGCCAACCGATTAATTCGAGATCTACGACGTCATCTACGAAGGTTTTCATCAGCAACTTGTCCGACACACCGAAAAATCCCGCCGCCCGGAAGCCCCCCACGTCCTCCGGGTCGTCGGGTTACGGGACGTCCGTGCGGGAATTCGCTCTCATCAAATTACATATTCTTGAGTGTGCCCGGGCGGCCGCAATCTGGCGGCCTAATCCCCGCCAGACGGTTACGCTTGATATAGTGGTTAATAATGCAAAAGTGTCGCTGCGAGGCGGCCGTATTAAGTGTTGCGCCGACCCACCCCCGACGCCCAAAACTACGCCCGGATTGTAATACAAATTCCGACGGTTCATTATTGAATGGGAACATGTTCGTTGCCGCGGCCCGGAGCTTTATCCCGCTTGTTTGTACTACTCAAGACAATCCGGTTTAATTAGATTGCACCGCGATGAGTTTTAACTCCCGGGGTCACTGCTGTTATAACATTCATGGGGTTCTCGACGGTTTACCTGCATCAATGTGTGTGATTTATGGATGGTGGTTTACGTACGCGTCTTTTATTCTAATTAAAAGCTAAGGTGGGTAAGATTGCGTTTTAATTTAATTCGGGGAATATTTAAAATAAACACAACGAGTTTACTGAAGAGCATTTACGAGTATATCATACATTCGACAAAAGCTTATTCAACTATCATGTGTGCAATAATGGTATTTTATTACCCCGTTCATGTCCGTGTAAAATAAATTTTAATTAAAGGTTAAACTGGAGCAATAAAGATTAGATTAATTTTGAGCATAACTCGGGGGAAATTCAAAATAATGGATAGAATATTTAAGGATCAGTATAAGTTTATTAAAGAGTCACAACGTAAGACATCACATATGTTTGGAAAAGATTTATTTAAGTACTACTTATCCTGGATGTTGCTTACCTCTTATTGCTCCATTTACGCACTAGTTTTTTATAATTTAATTAAAGGTTGGGTTAGGACAATTAAGATTTGATTAATTTTGGTTAAAACTGGGGTAAATTCAAAATAATAAATAGAATATTCAGTTCAGAGCAACTATGTAAGATATTACATACATTCAAGGAAGGATTATTTAACTACTAAATGTAATAATGCTGCTTTTAATTACAGCAGTTAAAATTAGTTTAATATTGAGTACAACTCGGGGTAAATTCAAATAATAAATAGAATATTCAAGGATCAGTACAAGTTTATTAAATAGCAACACGTAAGACATAATCTAATAATAATACTTTATTAAAATAATAAATAAAATATTCAAGTTTAATAAAGACCAACAACGTAAGACACTATATACAATCAAAAAAGGCTTAGTTAACTATTTAATCTAATAAAACTGTTTACCTTTTATTACTTCACTTACTCACTAATGTTTTATTTTAATTAATGGGTGAGTTAGAGCAGTTAAGATTAGTTTAATATTGAGTATAACTCAACTAAAGTAAGGCGTTACATACATTCAAAAAAGGTTTATTTAACTACTAAACCTAATAATATTGTCTTCCTTTTATTACTCCACTTACTCACTAATGTTTTATTTTAATTAAAGGGTAAGTTAGAGCAGTTAAGATTAGTTTAATATTGAGTATAACTTGAGGTAAATTCAAACTAGTAAATAGAATATTCAAGTTTATTAGAGAGCAACAAAGTAAGACATTACATACATTCAAAAAAGGTTTATTTAACTACTAAATCTAATAACATTGTCTTCTTTTTTTACCCCACTTAGTCACTAATGTCTTTATTTAATTAAAGGGTAAGTTAGGGCAGTTAATATTAGTTTAATATTGAGTATAACTTGAGGTAAATTCAAAATAGTAAATAGAATATTCAAGGATCAGTGCAAGTTTATTACAGAGCAACAAAGTAAGAAGTTACATACATTCAAAAATGGTTTATTTAACTACTAAACTTAATAAGATTGTCTTCCTTTTATTACCCGACTTACTCACTAATGTTTTATTTTAATTAAAGGGTAAGTTAGAGCAGTTAAGATTACTATAATGTTGAATATAACTTGAGGTAAATTCAAAATAGTAAATAGAATATTCAAGGATTAGTACAAGTTTATTAAAGATCAACAAAGTAAGACGTTACATACATTCAAAAAAGGTTTATTTAACTACTAAACCTACTAACATTGTCTTCCTTTTATTACCCCACTTACTAATGTTTTATTTTAATTAAAGGGTAAGTTAGAGCAGTTTAGATTAGTTTAATAATGAGTATAACTTGAGGTAAATTCAAACTAGTAAATAAAATATTCAAGGATCAATACAAGTTTATTAGAGAGCAATAAAGTAAGACATTACATACATTCAAAAAAGGTTTATTTAACTACTAAACCTAATAACATTGTCTTCTTTTTTTACCCCACTTAGTCACTAATGTTTTTATTTAATTAAAGGGTAAGTTAGAGCAGTTAAGATTAGTTTAACATTGAGTATAACTTGTGGTAAATTCAAAATAGTCAATAGAATATTCAAGGATCAGTACAAGTTTATTGAAGAGCAACAACGTAAGACATTACATAGATTCAAAAAGGTTAAGTCAACTACTAAATCTATTAATCTGCTTATGTTTTATTATCCTAAGCACACACTAGTGTTTTATTTTAATTAAAGGGTAAGTTACAACAGTTAAGATTAATTTAATAATGAGTATAACTTGAGGTAAATTCAAAATAGTAAATAGAATATTCAAGGATTAGTAAGTGCAAGTTTATTGCAGAGCAACGACATAAGACATTACATAAATTCAAAAAGGTTAAGTCAACTTCTAAATCTATTAATACTGCTTACCTTTTATTATCCTATATACACATTAGTCGTTTATTTTAATTAAAGGGTAAGATAGAGCAATTAACACTAAATTAACATTGAGTGTAACTAGAGACAAATTCAAAATTATAAATAGGATATTCAAGGATCAGTACAAGTTTATTAAAGAGCAGCAACGTAAGACATTACATACATGCAAAAAAGGTTTATTTAACTACTAAACCTAATAATACTGCTTACCTTACGGGGTAAGTTTACACAGTAGTGTTTTACATTAATTAATGGGTAAGATAGAGCAGTTAAGACTAAATTAATATTGAGTATAATATAAAATATTAAGAGAATATTCAAGGATAAGTACAAGTAATAATTAGTATTTTACTTATTTATAAGGCGGTAAATTTAAAACAGTAATTAAAACATTCAAAGATCAATGCAGGTTTATTAAAGAGCAGCAACGCAAGACATCAAATACATTCGACAAAGGTTTATGCAACTGTTACGTGCGCCCCCAAAAAAAAAAACCAATCGCAGACACACAGACACAGTCAGCAGAGTAGACATTTGATCTCGACTTTCTGCCACACAATATTCGAACTGCAACCGAGCCCGAGATGCGGCAGTCAAAGACTTTGTGCATATCAGTCTGGTTTGATTTTATTACGTGCCCGTCTTTGTGAGCCACACTGTGTCAACTGTCTTTTCCTCCCTCTCGTCGTATAATTGCCGACGTCATAAGAGCCACCCCCAAAAGTGACTTTCCGTGTCTTTGCGTTCGGTGCAGATCCTTCGGTAAACGGTCCCAATTAATGTCGTTCCGTTCCTTTTTCGGTATTTTCGCTTTCTGCTGTTTCTCTCTCTCCCTGTGTGTGTTTGTGTGTTGGGTGCACGTGCGTCCGTTCGAGTGGTCCATTTACGGATGGAAGTTGCTTTTCGGAGAGCTTTTCTAAACTTAACGGCATTAGAGCAACATGTTTGGTTATAAAATTGTTGTATGTGCGTCCGGAAACAATTTCCAATGCGGACAACAATGGGATAGGCCATTCATGACGGGTAATTCCTCCGGTTAATTAAATAACCTACATCAAAAATACATTCTCATAGAACAATTTTGCGCTGCGATCGCAAAAAATAACTGAAACAAAAAGGGCGAACGTTCATTAATACACAACACAATGGTTCCCCCGGCGTCGGCGTCGGGGGAAAAAACGCGGCACACGACCGGGTGGACGGGCACTAGCATGTTCGGCGGCAATTTTCAACGGAATAAAACTAATGGGGCGAAACCCCGGGTCGTGATTATCGGTTGTTGTTCCCCCGTTTTGTGTGGGGTGTTTGTTGGTTCGACGAAATTTTGACGTCTAACCTATAAACTGACAAACCGTCGCCGACATGGATCCCGGGCTCTGTCGCAAGGTGGTGCAGCCCTACATAAAAGTGGTGAGGGCCCAAGATGTGATGCAGCAAGTGATGGCCGAGATGCTTAAGGGGTCGTTCTCGGTGAGCGAGAAACCCGAAGACATGTACAACTACCTGAGGACCTTCGCCACCGACTCGCCCAGCATCGCCTTCGTCCTGCGGAAGACCGCCGACGTGTTACGTGCCACCACCGACTGTTACGGTGCGTCACCACCATTCCGCATCTTCAAGTTGCATTTATGTGTGATTTCAGAGGTGAACATTTGGCTGGTGGAGGGCCGGTTCGTGTCTATGCTCAAGGAGGACCAATGTCCGAGAATCAGGCACAGGATCAAACCGGGCCAGATACTGTCGAGTCACGTGGCCGACTCCAAGACCCACCTCTTCATCAACAACTGGCCCGACTTCAAGCAAAACATCAACCTCAGCTTTGGGTAATCCCCCTCTGGTTGTTTACTAAGCCCGGTCACCTCCTGAATCAGTTACAGGACGGCCACGGACATACAAAGCGTCATTTGCATACCGGTCATCACCCCCGAGGAAGACGTGGTCGCCACAATCGAAATGATCAAGATCGGAGGCCAAGACACGTTCCGTGACGTGGACTTGAAGATAAGTCTGATTATAGCCGGGTGGATTGGGGCCGCCATACAACAGAACCGTGACCGCATAGTGTTGCAGGAACAACACAAAATCAACAACATGATCCTTAGTAAGTACCCCAATAAATCACCTCCAAACCCATTAACTCCGGATACATTAAAAGATAAGGTGAAGAAGTTTTTCACAGCCGCCCTGACAGTCGATGACGTACTGGTGGCGGTCATGAAGATCACGCGGGAAGTAACCAAAGCCAAAAAGTCAACCCTGTACCTCACCGATCCGAATAGCGAGGACTTGAAGGCAACGGTGATGGTGGACGGAATAGACGACAGCGAAAATCTGTACAGGAAGTGCGTGATGGTGAAACTAAAGGACTTCAAGACCGTTGCTGGGTCGGTCGCACGTCGCAGGAGGAGCGTCTTGCTCAAAAACCTCACCAAAGACCGGCGGTTTAACAAGATAGACGAAGACCCGAAATGCAGGCGCAAAACTATAATGGGGGTACCCATCAAAAGTGGCCGCAAAATGTTCGGTGTCGTAAGTGGACCTCCTGACTGGATAATTAACTTAATCAATTAAGTCGATTAAATTGTAGTTAGAGTTGGAGAACAAGACGGACGACACAAACTTTTCGGAGTCCGACGAACTGTTCGTCAGGAACATTTGGCGGTACTGCTCCCTGATACTTAACTTCAACGGCATACGTGGCGAGTACCCGAAACAATTGAACTCGATCAACGTGAACAAGATAATGTTGCACAGGATGCTGAAACCGTGCCCTCATCAACAGACTGGTATTTTTATTGAAGAAAATCTGGAACTGCCCACCGGTTTCAACACGTTTGCCTGGTAAGTAATCACCAACGCCATCGACACGCTTCATCACCTTCCTTTAAGGTACATCCCCATGAACGACAAAGAAAAAATGGTACCGTACGCGTACACCATGATAGAAAGTGTCATAGGTAAGCCGAGAGTCATCAGCGACGCCCTTCAAAAGTTCGTACTGACGGTCGAAAAGCTGTATCGGGACAACGCCTACCATAACTTTGAACACGCCTTCAACGTCACCCACTGCGTCCATTGCATCTTAAGGAAAAACCACGTGGTACCGTTCAATCACATAGAAAAGTACGCCCTCATTGTGTCGGCAATTTGTCATGATTTAGACCACCTGGGCGTGACCAACAGCTTTTTGATACTGACGGAGCATCCCTTGTATTTCTTGTACGCGACCAGTTGCTTGGAGTACTACCATTGTTTGGTTACCTCTCTTATTATGGAGGAGAACGAGTTCATCTACGACTTCAGCGAGGACGAATACAAGTTGTTTCAAAAGGAGATCAAACAGAACATTTTGGCCACGGACATCGCCAACCATTTCAAACTTAGATACAGGTTGGTTGACCAATGTGTGCTAAGTGATGGGTGGTACCTTTGACTGTTTAGGGCTAACACCATTTTCGGTGGTGATGGTTTCTTCGACGGAGAGGTCTCGGAGCATCGGAAATTTGCCAAGAGTATGATGATGACGTGCGGCGACTTGTCGGGAGTTTGCAAACCGTTCCCGATAGTCGTGGCCAACGTTGCCAACGTGTACATCGAGTTTTACGGCCAAGGTGATCTGGAAAGGGAAAGGGGGTACGTCCCTTTACCCTTAATGGATAGGACCAAGAGCGACAACATACCGACTGAGCAGAAGGAGTTCATGAACCTGCTCGTGATCCCTTGCACAGCTATCATCAAGTGAGTTGTTGGTTGGTGGTGGTGTGTTAATTGTTGTGGAGGGTTTCAGGATTATATTTCCCAACTGTCAGGAGATTCACGATTTGGCTCTTCAGGTCAGGGACATTTGGGAGGAGATTGGGCTGCACAACAAGGACTGGAGGACTTACGTACCTCCCAAGCCACACAAAATTAAGAAGAAGAGCATCAACAAATAACTTTACACTTTTACACTTGTTTTTACTTATACAAATTATTTATAAATTTATTAGTTGTGTATTTACTCATTGGAACAGATGAATAAATGTAAATTTTTACGTCCCCAGCCAAAGTTTTGAGTAAATTTCTTTATGGCACCGACACTGTCGCACGTGGCTTGAAGCCAAACGTACCGCAACCGAATTATCCGGCCATTTTCCCGTCCATAAATCGCCTTCGCGGTGCAAAACAGATAAAATCCCCCGTCCCCGTGACCGTTTACATTGTCTCGGCATCTCATTACGGGACGCGACCGACAATCCACACACTTACACGACGTCCTAAGCTTTTTCCCGGCGACGTCAGAAATTAAGTTTAGCACCGCCACGTCGAGTCTGCGACGCACGTAATTGCCCTTATTCAAGTTCAAACACGCAGAACGGAACATGCTGCGACTCAGTATACCACCCTACGCCCCCGCCACTCGACGCCACCGGCGTTCCGACACAGGCAACAATTCCGGTCCCCCCGATGCAGTTCCTTGCAACGAAATAATTAATTTAATGAATATTGCGGCCGGTCCGCGAGCTTTAACGGCATTAAATCGCAATTAGTGCCCGAAATGAATAGTAAGTAACCCTCGGAATTTTGCATTGTTTCTAACTGGGTTAATTTATCATTTTACATGCAGATGTTCGTTACCGTTTCGACGTTACGCTGACTCTTTTGTGTTTCCCGCACTGCTGCTGTACGTACTACCAACTGTGAAGTGCACTTTCTACTACAGTGTTGGAAACGCAAAATATTTTTATAGACCTGCACGTATTTTTTAATTAGTATTGAATGATAAAATAACAATAGTTTTTACAATCACTTATTTGACCTGTATTGTCTTAGATTCTTTATATTTTTTAGAGTATTTAGATTCTCTAGATTCACTAGATTCTGTAGATTCTCTAGATTCTCTAGATTATTTAGATTATTTAGATTCTTTAGATTATTTAGATTCTTTAGATTCTTTAGACTCTTTCTTTAGATTCTTTAGATTCTTTAGATTTTTTAGATTCTTTAGATTCTTTAGATTCTTTAGATTCTTTAGATTCTTTAGATTCTTTAGATTCTTTAGATTCTTTAGATTCTTTAGATTCTTTAGATTCTTTAGATTCTTTAGATTCTTTAGATTCTTTAGATTCTTTAGATTCTTTAGATTCTTTAGATTCTTTAGATTCTTTAGATTCTTTAGATTCTTTAGATTCTTTAGATTCTTTAGATTCTTTAGATTCTTTAGATTCTTTAGATTCTTTAGATTCTTTAGATTCTTTTCTTTCGATTCTTTCGATTCTTTCGATTCTTTCGATTCTTTGGATTCTTTAGATTCTTTAGATTCTTTAGATTCGTTAGATTCTTTAGATTCTTTAGATTCTTTAGATTCTTTAGATTCTTTAGATTCTTTGGATTCTTTGGATTCTTTGGATTCTTTGGATTCTTTGGATTAATTCGATTCTTTAGATTCTTTAGATTCTTTAGATTCTTTAGATTCTTTAGATTCTTTAGATTCTTTAGATTCTTTAGATTCTTTAGATTCTTTAGATTCTTTAGATTCTTTAGATTCTTTAGATTTTTTAGATTTTTTAGATTCTTCAGATTATTTAGATTCTTTAGATTCTTTAGATTCTTTAGATTCTTTAGATTCTTTAGATTCTTTAGATTCTTTAGATTCTTTAGATTCTTTAGATTCTTTAGATTCTTTAGATTCTTTAGATTCTTTAGATTCTTTAGATTCTTTAGATTCTTTAGATTCTTTAGATTCTTTAGATTCTTTAGATTCTTTAGATTCTTTAGATTCTTTAGATTCTTTAGATTCTTTAGATTCTTTAGATTCTTTAGATTCTTTAGATTCTTTAGATTCTTTAGATTCTTTAGATTCTTTAGATTCTTTAGATTCTTTAGATTCTTTAGATTCTTTAGATTCTTTAGATTCTTTAGATTCTTTAGATTCTTTAGATTCTTTAGATTCTTTAGATTCTTTAGATACTTTAGATACTTTAGATTCTTTAGATTCTTTAGATTCGTTAGATTCCTTAGATTCGTTAGATTCTTTAGATTCTTTAGATTCTTTAGATTCTTTAGATTCTTTAGATTCTTTGGATTCTTTGGATTCTTTGGATTCTTTGGATTCTTTGGATTAATTCGATTCTTTAGATTCTTTAGATTCTTTAGATTCTTTAGATTCTTTAGATTTTTTAGATTCTTTAGATTCTTTAGATTCTTTAGATTCTTTAGATTCTTTAGATTCTTTAGATTCTTTAGATTCTTTAGATTCTTTAGATTCTTTAGATTCTTTAGATTCTTTAGATTCTTTAGATTCTTTAGATTCTTTAGATTCTTTAGATTCTTTAGATTCTTTAGATTCTTTAGATTCTTTAGATTCTTTAGATTCTTTAGATTCTTTAGATTCTTTAGATTCTTTAGATTCTTTAGATTCTTTAGATTCTTTAGATTCTTTAGATTCTTTAGATTCTTTAGATTCTTTAGATACTTTAGATACTTTAGATTCTTTAGATTCTTTAGATTCTTTAGATTCGTTAGATTCCTTAGATTCCTTAGATTCGTTAGATTCTTTAGATTTTTTAGATTCTTTAGATTCTTTAGATTCTTTAGATTCTTTAGATTCTTTAGATTCTTTAGATTCTTTAGATTCTTTAGATTCTTTAGATTCTTTAGATTCTTTAGATTCTTTAGATTCTTTAGTTTCTTTAGTTTATTTAGATTCTTTAGATTCTTTAGATTCTTTAGATTCTTTAGATTCTTTAGATTCTTTAGATTCTTTAGATTCTTTAGATTCTTTAGATTCTTTAGATTCTTTAGATTCTTTAGATTCTTTAGATTCTTTAGATTCTTTAGATTCTTTAGATTCTTTAGATTCTTTAGATTCTTTAGATTCTTTAGATTCTTTAGATTCTTTAGATTCTTTAGATTCTTTAGATTCTTTAGATTCTTTAGATTCTTTAGATTCTTTAGATTCTTTAGATTCTTTAGATTCTTTAGATTCTTTAGATTCTTTAGATTCTTTATATTCTTTAGATTCTTTAGATTCTTTAGATTCTTTAGATTCTTTAGATTCTTTAGATTCTTTAGATTCTTTAGATACTTTAGATACTTTAGATTCTTTAGATTCTTTAGATTCTTTAGATTCTTTAGATTCTTTAGATTCCTTAGATTCCTTAGATTCGTTAGATTCTTTAGATTCTTTAGATTCTTTAGATTCTTTAGATTCTTTAGATTCTTTAGATTCTTTAGATTCTTTAGATTCTTTAGATTCTTTAGATTCTTTAGATTCTTTAGATTCTTTAGATATTTTAGATACTTTAGACTCTTTAGTTTCGTTAGATTCTTCAGAGATGATTATTATTGAAAAGTTAATGATTTGCAAGCCTTTTGTACCCGTTCCCCTTTAATCTGGAATGTAAATTCAAACACAATCATAGAAACACTTCCCGTCTAATCCCGAACAATTCGTATCTTGTATCCCAAGTTTCTCTCGACCGCCACATTCGCAGAAAACACTCGCAACATCCACCGAGTGTCCGTTCGCATCGAAAACCCTAAACAAGACCTTGGGGCAATCACCGCCTCCTTGTACAAACTTCCCCAAACCTCCGTGCCCGCCAAAATAAAGCGTCGATAATTTCTACAACACACACACACACATACGCTGGCGCAGTATATTTGTCAATTTGCCGCACGGGCGACCCCGAAGATAAACAGATTATCGGTTACAGCTGCTGAAACAAGGGCCCGCCAGTACTTTATGCAAATGGTCGTGCGCCGCAACCGTGTGCGTAATTTGCCATTCAAATCGCCGAGACCGTCGAAAGCGACGGTTTCGCTTTCGTTCAAGAAAACACGAACCGCCATTAGGAGGCTGTGGAGAAAACGCATCGTCCATAAATCCATCGTGGATACGCTGCGTTTCCCCTTGACGATCATATTTTCGGTCTCGGCTCCGACGACAGGCTAATATAAGTTATAGACGTCTGCACTTCGGACACTTAAAACAAAAAGGCCCCGCCACGTTTTTCCTATATCTTTCGCTAATATGAAACGCAGAAAACGTATTTATTGCCCCGGCCTTCGAGTGCGTTCCGCTGTACGTCGATCCGGGTCCATTAGCTTGGAAAACTGGAAAAGATGCTCTGAGTAATTTATTTACTGTCCATATGTTAGATAAATTGTGAATGGGACAGTTCAAGGTGACCCGGACGCATGGGCGGGGCTTATGATGCGTGAAAACCATCGCGCATGCAATGGGCGTGGCTTGATTATTAATTTGAATTATTAATAATATACAATGACATATTTGCTGACATCTCATTGGAATTCTTGGAGTCCTAAAAGATAGATTCAGTATATACTAAAATTTAAACAAACACCTATTTATTAATAGGTTTGATGACGAGGTTAGAATTTTTGAAATCTTAAAACTTATTTCATAAGGGACACCCTGTATATTTTTACATTTTTTAATTACACAGTAAATTTTAAACAAATCACCTATAACACGTATATAACAAAAGTCAATAGCTTTTAAGTTATTAATTTTTGATTTATTGAGATTTGCCAACTTTAAATGTTTATCAATAATAGCCCATAACTTTTCTGTTAATAGGTTTGCTAACATGGAATTGGAATTTTAGGAATTTTGATACATTGCTTAACAGATTTCAGGTCAAATTTACTAAAATATCTCAACGAATTACTTGAGAAAAGCCAGAACAATATACGTTAACTTAAAACGTTAATAACTTGTTTATTTCATATGGAACACCCTGTATATTTTTACGTTTTTTAATTACACAGCAAATTTTAAACAAACCACCTATAACATGTATATAACAAAAGTCAATAGTTTTTAAGTTATTAATTTTTGATTTATTGAGATTTGCCAACTTTAAATGTTTATCAATAATAGCCCATAACTTTTCTCTTAATAGCTTTGCTGACATGGATTAGGAATTTTAGGAATTTTGATACATTGTTTAACAAACTTCAGGTCAAATTTTTTAAAATATCTCAACGAATTACTTGAGAAAAGTCAGAACAATATACGTTAACTTAAAACGTTAATAACTTATTTATTTCATACGGAACACCCTGTATATTTTTACGTTTTTTAATTACACAGTAAATTTTAAACAAACCACCTATAACATGTATATAACAAAAGTCAATAGTTTTTAAGTTATTAATTTTTGATTTATTGAGATTTGCCAACTTTAAATGTTTATCAATAATAGTCCATAACTTTTCTCTTAATAGCTTTGCTGACATGGATTAGGAATTTTAGGAATTTTGATACATTGTTTAACAAACTTCAGGTCAAATTTTTTAAAATATCTCAACGAATTACTTGAGAAAAGTCAGAACAATATACGTTAACTTAAAACGTTAATAACTTGTTTATTTCATACGGAACACCCTGTATATTTGTACGTTTTTTAATTACACAGTAAATTTTAAACAAACCACCTATAACATGTATATAACAAAAGTTAATAGTTTTTAAGTTATAAATTTTTGATTTATTGAGATATGCCAACTTTAAATGTTTATCAATAATAGCCCATAACTTTTCTGTTAATAGGTTTGCTGACATGGAATTGGAATTTTAGGAATTTTGATACATTGTTTAACAGATTTCAGGTCAAATTTATTAAAATATCTCAACGAATTACTTGAGAAAAGTCAGAACAATATACGTTAACTTAAAACGTTAATAACTTATTTATTTCATACGGAACACCCTGTATATTTTTACGTTTTTTAATTACACAGTAAATTTTAAACAAACCACCTATAACATGTATATAACAAAAGTTAATAGTTTTTAAGTTATTAATTTTTGATTTATTGAGATTTGCCAACTTTAAATGTTTATCAATAATAGCCCATAACTTTTCTGTTAATAGGTTTGCTAACATGGAATTGGAATTTTAGGAATTTTGATACATTGCTTAACAGATTTCAGGTCAAATTTACTAAAATATCTCAACGAATTACTTGAGAAAAGCCAGAAGAATATACGTTAACTTAAAACGTTAATAACTTGTTTATTTCATATGGAACACCCTGTATATTTTTACGTTTTTTAATTACACAGCAAATTTTAAACAAACCACCTATAACATGTATATAACAAAAGTCAATAGTTTTTAAGTTATTAATTTTTGATTTATTGAGATTTGCCAACTTTAAATGTTTATTAATAATAGTCCATAACTTTTCTCTTAATAGCTTTGCTGACATGGATTAGGAATTTTAGGAATTTTGATACATTGTTTAACAAACTTCAGGTCAAATTTTTTAAAATATCTCAACGAATTACTTGAGAAAAGTCAGAACAATATACGTTAACTTAAAACGTTAATAATTTGTTTATTTCATACGGAACACCCTGTATATTTTTACGTTTTTTAATTACACAGTAAATTTTAAACAAACCACCTATAACATGTATATAACAAAAGTTAATTGTTTTTAAGTTATTAATTTTTGATTTATTGAGATTTGACAACTTTAAATGTTTATCAATAATAGCCCATAACTTTTCTGTTAATAGGTTTGCTGACATGGAATTGAAATTTTAATAATTTTGATATATTGTTTAACAGATTCAATTCAACAACTTACTTGGGGAAAACCAACATAAGTTACACTAAGTGGAAAGGTTTATAACTTTTTATTTCAAATATGGGGTTTTATACTCTTACATCATATTTTTTAACCCAAATATTTTAAATTTAAACAATAATATAATTTGCACAGCCAAAAACATAAATTACATTTTCAGTTACCAATATATGGTAATTGAAATTGAGCAAGATTAAGCAAAGTTAGCTTAGATAAAGGTAAGTTATGCTAAAACATAAATAAATATGTCAAACTTTGAGTTCAGACATCAAATAAAATATCGAATATATCGAACCTCTTAACTCCAACATAACTCCCACCAATTCCCTTTCCGGCAAATCGAACAAAAAATAAAACAGCGATCGAGCACGAGATTATTCCGGGTCTCCTGGAAATTACTATAATCGAAAACTTCCGGTATGCACATCAGACTCCTGCAAAGAACAGTCGGAAGACATTAATGTGACACACATGCACTTAAACTCACTTTGTGCCATGCTGTTATAAACTTCCCCTAAACCCGTAAGTAACCAACTATTAACTCCGTTTCAACATTTTATACCCAACTAAGTTACAAAGAAGTCAATTATCGCAACCGTGGAGTTGGAACTTGAATATTTATAAGGGCGGCGAAGAAGTCGAAAGATTTAGTTTAGATAATTATCCAACCGGAACCGTGCCATAAACGTCGAAGCCCGCAATCCGGTCCGGACCCTTGACCTGCCGGATTAAGAATCCTCCTCCAGAGGAGTCCGGCCCATCATTTCCGCGGACGATTCAAATTGGAATTTAATTCCGTCACACAATCGTCTCCGCATCACAATCGACCGATAATGAAACTGTCCGGACTTAATTTTTTTTCTTCGTCGAATCGAAGGTCATCGGTGTAATTGGTCTCGACGTTCCGTACGATTCGCGGCGGCATTTTGAGGAGGCAATAATGTCGGATATGAATGTTTGGCGTTCGGATCACTGTGTGAGTGGGGGGATTTCTTAGTTGAGTGATCGGTTTTGCGGTCCATTATGTGCCGGTCTACGGACCGTTCGATGGCCGTCGATAATTTAACGCAAACAATACGATATTAAAGCCGGAATTAGATCGTTGGACGATTGTTTAGTCAGAATTTGGAGGATTGTCGGTTAATTAAAACCGTCTTCGACATCTGTCAACGTCCAATGATCGTCCGGAATGCTCCTGGAAAAACCGGGAAGCATATAAATTAGCGAATTAATAAACCGTCGAAAACTGAAATCGATTGTTTGAGTGGCGCAATTGAAATTGAACGGCACTCGTGTTTTCACAGTGCATTAGCTGATTTAAATACGACACTGACAAATAAATAGTTTATAATTTTGATGTGCCTGAACGAATGATAATGAATTGTTTTTCCATTTCGTTAACGAGGCGATTATGCAGAACAACAAAATTGTTTTCCATTGTTGATTTCAATAATGGCATCCGATTTCGTGTACCAGGTCTAATTTTTGAGTTAGAGGCTAATTGAATTTAGTTCCCATTAGAAGCCTAAATAAAATTAAGTAAGTAAGAATTAAAATCCAATTAGCCTGATATATTTGGAATTGCCTATTATTTATGAATATAATATTGACTTTTTAACACCTTCCTATCTACGTCATGTCCCAATTTAATGTATATTTACAATATGTATATATACAATATAATTGTATATAATGTGTCTCATTTGAAATAAAAATGTTATCAACGTCTTAAGTTACCACAAATTTGTTTTGACATTTTTTAAGTTATTTGTTTTAATTTTTTAAAAATTAATAACTTATATTATGGACATGATATAGGTGGTTTATTTAAAATTTAAAGTATAATTAAAAAATGTAAAAATACACGGGGTGTCCTATTTGAAATAAACAAGCTATTAACGTTTTAAGTTAACGTATATTGTTCTGAGTTTTCTCAAGTAATTAGTTGAGATATTTTAATAAATTTGACCTGAAGTCTGTTAAACAATGTATCAAAATTCCTAAAATTCCTATTCCATGTCAGCAAAGCTATTAAGAGAAAAGTTATGGGCTATTATTGATAAACATTTAAAGTTGTCAAATCTCAATAAATCAAAAATTAATAACTTAAAAACTATTGACTTTTGTTATATACATGTTATAGGTGGTTTGTTTAAAATTTACTGTGAAATTAAAAAACGTAAAAATATACAGGGTGTTTCGTATGAAATAAACAAGTTATTAACGTTTTAAGTTAACGTATATTGTTCTGAGTTTTCTCAAGTAATTCGTTGAGATATTTTAATAAATTTGACATAAAGTTTATTAAACAATGTATCAAAATTCCTAAAATTCCTATTCCATGTCAGCAAAGCTATTAAGAGAAAAGTTATGGGCTATTATTGATAAACATTTAAAGTTGTCAAATCTCAATAAATCAAAAATTAATAACTTAAAAACTATTGACTTTTGTTATATACATATTATAGGTGGTTTGTTTAAAATTTACTGTGTAATTAAAAAACGTAAAAATATACAGGGTGTTCCGTATGAAATAAACAAGTTATTAACGTTTTAAGTTAACGTATATTGTTCTGAGTTTTCTCAAGTAATTCGTTGAGATATTTTAATAAATTTGACCTGAAGTCTGTTAAACAATGTATCAAAATTCCTAAAATTCCTAATCCATGTCAGCAAAGCTATTAAGAGAAAAGTTATGGGCTATTATTGATAAACATTTAAAGTTGTCAAATCTCAATAAATCAAAAATTAATAACTTAAAAACTATTGACTTTTGTTATATACATGTTATAGGTGGTTTGTTTAAAATTTACTGTGAAATTAAAAAACGTAAAAATATACAGGGTGTTCCGTATGAAATAAACAAGTTATTAACGTTTTAAGTTAACGTATATTGTTCTGGCTTTTCTCAAGTAATTCGTTGAGATATTTTAATAAATTTGACCTGAAGTCTATTAAACAATGTATCAAAGTTCCTAAAATTCCTATTCCATGTCAGCAAACCTATTAACAGAAAAGTTATGGGCTATTATTGATAAACATTTAAAGTTGGCATATCTCAATAAATCAAAAATTTATAACTTAAAAACTATTGACTTTTGTTATATACATGTTATAGGTGGTTTGTTTAAAATTCACTGTGTAATTCAAAAACGTAAAAATATACAGGGTGTTCCGTATGAAATAAACAAGTTATTAACGTTTTAAGTTAACGTATATTGTTCTGGCTTTTCTCAAGTAATTCGTCGAGACATTTTAATAAATTTGACCTGAAATCTGTTAAACAATGTATGAAAATTCCTAAAATTCCAATTCTATGTCAGCAAACCTATTAACAGAAAAGTTATGGGCTATTATTGATAAACATTTAAAGTTATCAAATCTCAATAAATCAAAAATTAATAACTTAAAAACTATTGACTTTTGTTGTATACATGTTATAGGTGGTTTGTTTAAAATTTGCTGTGTAATTAAAAAACGTAAAAATATACAGGGTGTTCCGTATGAAATAAACAAGTTTTTAACGTTTTAAGTTAACGTATATTGTTCTGGCTTTTCTCAAGTAATTCGTCGAGACATTTTAATAAATTTGACCCGAAGTCTGTTAAACAATGTATCAAAATTCCTAAAATTCCTAATCCATGTCAGCAAAGTTATTAAGAGAAAAGTTATGGACTATTATTGATAAACATTAAAAGTTGTCAAATCTCAATAAATCAAAAATTAATAACTTAAAAACTATTGACTTTTGTTATATACATGTTATAGGTGGTTTGTTTAAAATTTACTGTGTAATTAAAAAACGTAAAAATATACAGGGTGTTCCGTATGAAATAAACAAGTTATTAACGTTTTAAGTTAACGTATATTGTTCTGATTTTTCTCAAGTAATTAGTTGAGATATTTTAATAAATTTGACCTGAAGTCTGTTAAACAATGTATCAAAATTCCTAATCCATGTCAGCAAAGCTATTAAGAGAAAAGTTATGGACTATTATTGATAAACATTAAAAGTTGTCAAATCTCAATAAATCAAAAATTAATAACTTAAAAACTATTGACTTTTGTTATATACATGTTATAGGTGGTTTGTTTAAAATATACTGTGTAATTAAAAAACGTAAAAATATACAGGGTGTTCCGTATGAAATAAGCAAGTTATTAACGTTTTAAGTTAACGTATATTGTTCTGGCTTTTCTGAAGTAATTCGTTGAGATATTTTAATAAATATGACTTGAAATCTGTTAAAAAATGTTTCACGATTCCTAAAATTCCAATAACATGTCGGCAAACCTATTAACAAAATATTTATAGATTATTTTTGATTAACAATTAAAATTGGCAAATTTTAATAAATCAAAAATTAATAACTTGATTGATATCTTTTAAAAAGTGTCTCAAGATTTCCAAAATTCTAATTCTGTGTCAGGAAACCAATTAACAGAAATATTACAGTCTATTATTAATTAATATTTAAAGTTAAGTTTAAGCAAATTTTAATGAATTAAAAATTATTAACTCAAAAACTGACGAAATTTATTATGAGACATGGTATAGCTGGATTGTATAAATTTTTATGTATTATGTACAATTAAATAAAAAAGTAAAAATGTTTTAAGTTTTAATGAAAGAAACAGTGGTAACTAATTTTAAATAAAAAATTATTACGTTTTAATTAAATCTAATCAACCAACAGGAAAATCGATTTATTGTTTAAAATCGATAATGCTCAGCAAAATAGAAAGTAATTAATTAAAAACGGACGAAAAACGAAAACTACATGTCTAATGAAATTGCTCATGCAACTCTGGTACATCATCCAATTCCATTAAAATATGAAATAATAATTATAATGGACCAGTCAATATGGAATACATATTGTAGAGTATTCCAGCCCATCAATAAATCAACCGTTAATTAACAAAACCCCACGAAAATAAGCGTGGGCAAATTTAAAACCCAGACATTATCCGGAACAAATTAGAAAATCAGTTGCGACGAACACGAACCGCGACGTGACTTCAAAACATCCATTTTAATGAAAGCGAATCCGCCATCAAAAACAAAGAACAACCGACTTGATTGAGGGGCCACTGATCACTTGATTGAAATATAAATATAAAGAAGCGGCGGCGGCGGCGAACAACCGCCCACCATCCCGTGCTCCGGTCCCGAAAAGAACGCCGCTCACTTTATTACTGTTCCGGGACTGTTCGATACAAAGAGTTTATAAAGGAATTTCGTGGATGAGAGGGCGAACAAAGCGTAATTTCGGTCTGCGCGAAATTATTTAAAGTGGCCCGGAATTGGCGGTAGATAGTTCTGTTACGCTGGAGAGGGGTAGTTATTGGGTTTTTTCGATCACGCCGCCCTCCCGTCCGTCGATGGTAGACGGATATTTGGATGGTGCAAATAACACGGCACGGAGACCCGGTTTAAGGTTGTGGCATTAAAGTTTCAACGACTTATTGGTGCAGTTGATTATTTACAGTGTTTTAACTAACCTTGTTGTTGTTTTCTTTTAGTTAGTTCAAGTTAAAATAACAATTACACTTTCTGGCGTTTTGGTTTGGTTACAACAATTTTTCAACTATTCCTAAACAGTCCCTTAAACTTCTCCCAAGAATGTCCCAGATTGTTCTGTTGGGTTCAGGTCTGGACTGCGAGATGGCCAAGCCGTAGTATTTTACAAAGTCACCAAGATAATTTCGGACAACATGGACTGTATGCATTGTCCTGTATTATTAACATTCTTTATATATTTATATAGAAAAATACTTTTTCATTTATAATTGTTAAAGAAATCCTAAAAAATATTGTTTTTCTTAAAAAATTAAATATTAACAAAATTTTAAGTTCATAAAAGATAAAAATTTGAACTTAATATGGGGTATTTCTACCTCTACCTCGAATTATAGTCTCACATCTTCTGTTTATGTTCAAACTCTGTATATTGTTCTGGCTTTTCTCAGGTAATTCGTCGAGACATTTTAATAAATTTGACCTGAAATCTATTGAACAATGTATGAAAATTCCTAAAATTCCAATTCTATGTCAGCAAACCTATTAACAGAAAAGTTATGGACTATTATTGATAAACATTTAAAGTTGTCAAATCTCAATAAATCAAAAATTAATAACTTAAAAACTATTGACTTTTGTTATATACATGTTATAGGTGGTTTGTTTAAAATTTGCTGTAAAATTAAAAAACGTAAAAATATACAGGGTGTTCCGTATGAAATAAAGAAGTTATTAACGTTTTAAGTTAACGTATATTGTTCTGGCTTTTCTCAAGTAATTCGTTGAGATATTTTAATAAATTTGACCTGAAGTCTGTTAAACAATGTATCAAAATTCCTAAAATTCCTATTCCATGTCAGCAAAGCTATTAAGAGAAAAGTTATGGGCTATTATTGATAAACATTTAAAGTTGGCAAATCTCAATAAATCAAAAATTAATAACTTAAAAACTATTGACTTTTGTTATATACATGTTATAGGTGGTTTGTTTAAAATTTGCTGTGTAATTAAAAAACGTAAAAATATACAGGGTGTTCCGTATGAAATAAAGAAGTTATTAACGTTTTAAGTTAACGTATATTGTTCTGGCTTTTTTCAAGTAATTCGTTGAGATATTTTAATAAATTTGACCTGAAATCTGTTAAACAATGTATCAAAATTCCTAAAATTCCTATTCCATGTCAGCAAACCTATTAACAGAAAAGTTATGGGCTATTATTGATAAACATTTAAAGTTGTCAAATCTCAATAAATCAAAAATTAATAACTTAAAAACTATTGACTTTTGTTATATACATGTTATAGGTGGTTTGTTTAAAATTTACTGTGTAATTAAAAAACGTAAAAATATACAGGGTGTTCCGTATGAAATAAACAAATTATTAAAGTTTTAAATTAACGTATATTGTTCTGACTTTTCTCAAGTAATTCGTTGAGATATTTTAATAAATTTGACCTGAAGTCTGTTAAACAATGTATCAAAATTCCTAAAATTCCTATTCCATGTCAGCAAAGCTATTAAGAGAAAAGTTATGGGCTATTATTGATAAACATTTAAAGTTGGCAAATCTCAATAAATCAAAAATTAATAACTTAAAAACTATTGACTTTTGTTATATACATGTTATAGGTGGTTTGTTTAAAATTTGCTGTGTAATTAAAAAACGTAAAAATATACAGGGTGTTCCGTATGAAATAAAGAAGTTATTAACGTTTTAAGTTAACGTATATTGTTCTGGCTTTTCTCAAGTAATTCGTTGAGATATTTTAATAAATTTGACCTGAAATCTGTTAAACAATGTATCAAAATTCCTAAAATTCCTATTCCATGTCAGTAAACATATTAACAGAAAAGTTATGGGCTATTATTGATAAACATTTAAAGTTGGCAAATCTCAATAAATCAAAAATTAATAACTTAAAAACTATTGACTTTTGTTATATACATGTTATAGGTGGTTTGTTTAAAATTTACTGTGTAATTAAAAAACGTAAAAATATACAGGGTGTTCTGTATGAAATAAACAAGTTATTAACGTTTTAAGTTAACGTATATTGTTCTGGCTTTTCTCAAATAATTCGTTGGTCAAAATCTGGGTTTAAATTTCATTTTTCATTTCAGTCTCTCCGAGTAAAAGACACTCCACATCCTCCACA
This sequence comes from Aethina tumida, assembly GCF_024364675.1. Classification (NCBI taxonomy): domain Eukaryota; kingdom Metazoa; phylum Arthropoda; class Insecta; order Coleoptera; family Nitidulidae; genus Aethina; species Aethina tumida. The sequence goes on along the minus strand of NC_065440.1, from coordinate 13,405,898 downwards.
TTCGGACGGTTAGGATAGTTCCTTAAACGTCTCCCAAGAATGTCCCAGATATGTTCCATTGAATTAAGGTCTGGACTGCGAGATGGCCAAGCCGTAGTACTAATTCCATAGTCAGCAGGATAATTTCGGACAACATGGGCTGTATATGATCGTGCATTATCCTGTGTTATTGACACTCTTTATATATTTATAGAGAAAAACAGGTTTTTATTTATAACTGTTACAAAAAATCTTAAAAAATATTGTTTTTGTTAAAAAAATAAAAATTAACAAAATTTTATGTTTATAAAAAATAAAAATTTGAACTTAATATGGGGTATTTCCACCTCTACTACGAATAACAGCCTCACATCTTCTGTTTATGCTCAAAATCTGGATTCTAATTTCATTTTGGTTCAAATTCTCTTAAATTTCGAGTAGAAGACGCTCCACATCCTCTAAATTATTCGGACGTTTAGGATGGTCCCTTAAACGTCTCCCAAGAATGTCCCAGATATGTTCTATTGAGTTAAGGTCTGGACTGCGAGCTAGCCAAGTCGTAGTATTAATTCCAAAGTCAGCAAGATAATTTCGGACAATATGGGCTGTATGTGGTCGTGTATTATCCTGTATTATTAACACTTTTTATATATTTATATAGAAAAATAGGTTTTTATTTATAATTGTTACAAAAAATCTTAAAAAATATTGTTTTACTTAAAAAAATAAAAATTAACAACATTTTATGTTCATAAAAAATAAAAATTTGAACTTAATATGGGGTATTTCTACCTCTACTACGAATGACAGCCTCACATCTTCTGTTTATACTCAAAATCTGGGTTCTAATTTCATTTTGGTCCAAATTCTCTTAAATTTCGAGTAGAAGACGCTCCACATCCTCTAAATTATTCGGACGTTTAGGATGGTCCCTTAAATGTCTCCCAAGAATGTCCCAGATATGTCCTATTGGGTTAAGGTCTGGACTGCGAGCTGGCCAAGTCGTAGTAATAATTCCAAAGTCAGCAAGATAATTTCGGACAACATGGGCTGTATATGGTCGTGTATTATCCTGTGTTATTAACAATTTGTATATATTTATATAGAAAAATAGGTTTTTATTTATAATTGTTACAAAAAATCTTAAAAAATATTGTTTTACTTAAAAAAATAAAAATTAACAAAATTTTATGTTCATAAAAAATAAAAATTTAAACTTAATATGGGGTATTTCTACCTCTACTACGAATGACAGCCTCACATCTTCTGTTTATACTCAAAATCTGGGTTCTAATTTCATTTTGGTCCAAATTCTCTTAAATTTCGAGTAGAAGACGCTCCACATCCTCTAAATTATTCGGACGTTTAGGATGGTCCCTTAAACGTCTCCCAAGAATGTACCAGATATGTCCTATTGGGTTAAGGTCTGGACTACGAGCTGGCCAAGCCGTAGTATTAATTCCAAAGTCAGCAAGATAATTTCGGACAACATATGGTCGTGCATTATCCTGTATTATTAACACTCTTTATATATTTATATAGAAAAATAGGTTTTTATTTATAATTGTTACAAAAAATCTTGAAAAATATTGTTTTTCTTAAAAAATTAAAAATTAAGAAAATTTTATGTTTATAAAAAATAAAAATTTGAACTTAATTTGGGGTATTTCCACCTCTACAACGAATGACAGACTCACATCTTCTGTTTATACTCAAAATCTTTGACGAATTAAATTATTTATAATAATTTATAATATTAAATAAATGTAAAATTTTATGAATTAATTGTATACAAAAAAATGTGTATTATTAAGTACAGGAATGTTAAAGAATTTTTAAATTGGTAATATCTGTCACTGAAGAATTAAAATGTCTTATAAAATAAAATATTGTTGCTGCTTCTTTCGCGAAACATTTCCATAAAAAACTAATAAAAAAATATGAAATGTAATTGATTAATTAAGATCCCACCATCAGGAAATGTATATTAATGCGTACTTGAAGAATAATGAATTTTATATCGTGCTTTGCATATTTTTATTCAAATTTGTAAACGATATTAAATTATTCTGCTGCATAATTTTATTTATAGCTTATATTAAGGTCATATTAAAATTGAAATTATGTGTCCCAATATTTTATTTTCCAAATAAAATTTGTCGTTGGTATTTTTAATAACAAAATTTTTATTAATATTACATAAACATAACCAAGAACTCGTTCTCAAAGACGACTCGACAAACAATTTAAATTGTCCGTTACATAACTGCATTCCTAAAAGACAGTTTCGTATTATTTACTGTGATTACGGCAACTAGATACAAAATATCTGGCCCGTTCCTAATTGTAAATTTCGTGTTTCGAGTTTCTTTTGAGCCGTCGTAAGTTTGAGGAAACTTCTTGGTATGCATATCAGCGTCAGACAAAGAACACTTAGCTGACTTTAATGTGATATATATGCACTTAAACTTATACAGTGTATGTCGAATAAATTTCTTAAGCCTCATCCATACTGAACTTCTTAAAAATCTCACTTCATATTGGCCGGACTGATTCCAAACATGTGAATTATGTGTCACATATCTAAGTATATTTAGAATATATACTAATTTAAAAATTTCTTATCCTTTTTTGATGGTGTGTGATTAATTAATCCAAAATATTTTACATTTAATATTTTATAGTAATAATTAATAAAAGAATGATTTATTTTACATTTTAATCAATAATTTTATTGATCAAAATGGTTAAATTTTGTACTGTACTTAAATCTCTGTATTAAAAGTGAAGAATATTTGAAGTATTCACAGAAGTACCAATTTAAAAATTCTACATCCTTTCAGTCCTTATTAATATACATTATTTGATGATGGGTGATTAATTATTCCAAAATATTTTACATTTATTTACTATTTTATAGTAATAATTAATAAAATGATGATTTATTTTACATTGTAATCAACATTTTTATTGCTCAAAATGGTTAAATTTTGTACTGTACTTAAAATTTTGTATTAAAAGTGAAGAATATTTGAAATATTCACAGAAGTACCAATTTAAAAATTCCTTATCCTTTCAGTACTTGTTAATATATATTTTTTGATGGTGATTAATTATTTCAAAATATTTTGCATTTATTTAATATTTTATAGTAATAATTAATAAAATAATGAAATAATAAATAATTTATTTTACATTTTAATCCATATTTTTATTGATCAAAATGGTTAAATTTTGTACTGTACTTAAAATTTTGTATTAAAAGTGAAGAATATTTGAAATATTCACAGAAGTACCAAATTAAAAATTCCCTATCTTTTCAGTACTTATTAATATACATTATTTGGTGATGTGTGTTTAATTATTCCAAAATATTTTACATTTATTTACTATTTTATAGTAATAATTAATAAAATGATGATTTATTTTACATTGTAATCAATATTTTTATTGATCAAAATGGTTAAATTTTGTACTGTACTTAAAACTTTGCATTAAAAGTGAAGAATATTTGAAATATTCACAGAAGTACCAATTTAAAAATTCCTTATCCTTTCAGTACTTGTTAATATATATTTTTTGATGGTGATTAATTATTTAAAAATATTTTGCATTTATTTAATATTTTATAGTAATAATTAATAAAATAATGAAATAATAAATAATTTATTTTACATTTTAATCCATATTTTATTGATCAAAATGGTTAAATTTTGTACTGTACTTAAAATTTTGTATTAAAAGGGAAGAATATTTGAAATATTCACAGAAGTACCAAATTAAAAATTCCCTATCTTTTCAGTACTTATTAATATACATTATTTGGTGATGTGTGCTTAATTATTCCAAAATATTTTACATTTATTTAAAATTTTATAGTAATAATTAATAAAAGAATGATTTATTTTACATTTTAATCAGTATTTTTATTGATCAAAATGGTTAAATTTTGTACTGTACTTAAAACTTTGTATTAAAAGTGAAGAATATTTTAAAAATTCACAGAAGTACCAATTTAAAAATTCCCTATCCTTTCAGTACTTATTAATATACATTATTTGATGATGTGAAATTAATTACTCCAAAATATTTTACATTTATTTAAAATTTATAATATTTTACATTTAATATTTTATAGTAATAATTAATAAAAGAATGATTTATTTTACATTTTAATCACATTTTTATTGATCAAAATTGTTAAATTTTGTACTGGTACTTAAAATTTCGTATTAAAAATATTTTACATTTATTTAAAATTTTATAGTAATAATTAATAAAATAATGATTTATTTTATATTTTAATCAACATTTTTATTGATCAAAATGGTTAAATTTTGTACTGTACTTAAAACTTTGTATTAAAAGTGAAGAATATTATAAATATTCACAGAAGTACTAATTTAAATTTTCTCTATTCTTTCAGTACTTATTATCATACAATTTTTGATGGTGTGTAATTAATTAATTCAAAACATTTTATATTTATTTAATATTTATAGTAATATTTAATAAAATATTGAATTATTTTACATTTTAATAAATATTTTCATTAGTCAAAATTTTGTATTATACTTAAACTTCTGTATTAAAATTGAATAATAATTAGAATATTTATAATTTGTAATTGTTTGTAATTAATAAATCCAGATATTTTATATTTATTTAATATATGTAAGCATCATTTATGTTAAATTAAATAATTATTTTCATTGATCAAAGTGATTTTGTATTGTACTATTAATAAAAATAATTTATAAAAATTTAATAATAATAATTTATTTTATGGTATATCTAAAATATTTACAGAAGTACCAATTTAAAAATTCTATTTTTCTTATTAATGTTAATATTTTATGGTAATGATGGACAAAAAACAATTCTTTAATGAAACATTTTTTGTTAAAATTTAATTCATTAAATGCACTTCCCATTATCAATCATTAAAGGAATCACACAATTAAAATTGTAAAAAACTCAATCGATAATTATGATAATTCAATTAATGGACGCATAAATTATGCAAATACTATCTTCTCCGATTAAATCATGTAAGTAACAATTCGTGTAACTTACATTTTCGATAATTTCGACATGTTACTCTTACTTACGGGTCTTCCGCGGCCTTAAATGAACATTAAATTTTAAACCGTATCACCTTCGTCGAATTGCAAGACAACACACAATAAACAAAAAAAAAAACAGCAGTAGATCCATGTCGTACCGTGTTTTACCGCTTACTAGGTCAACGCGTCAACGTCGTCGACTCAAGGATAACGACAAGAACATAATATAATAATCAAATTCACGCTGATGAAACTAGTTTGGGTCTAGTAATCCGCGTGTCGAAATGTCTCTCCTGATTTGCACCGACGACGAACGCAAGAGGATCTTGCAAGTGTACAACAGGGACGAGGCAAGCCTCAAGGAGGATGTGGAGTGCGTCAAGAAGTGGATCAAGTCGCAGCCGCATCTGCCCGAAGTGATGGACGACAGGCAAATCGAACGGTTCCTGACGCAGAACAAGTTCAGCATCGAAAGGACCAAAGAACGGATCGACATGTACTACACTATACGCGAACTGGTACCCGAGTTCTACAAGAACACCAATCCGAAGCTGCCGCACATGAAGTTCATGCTGAACGCCACGTAAGTTTGTTTGTTAATGGACGGTTGTTGTTGGGGCTCAACGGTGGGTTTCAGGTTCGTTTGTCCGTTGCCAAAGCTGACCAAAGACTTGTACAGAGTGCAGTTTTTAAAAATCAACGAAGACGTGGACTCCGTAGAACAATTCGACCCTAATCATTACTACATGACCACCTTTCACTACGCTGAAATCCGAAGCTGGGAAGACATTAACCTTTCCACCATTTTGGTCTACGATTTTAAGGGTACCACCTTTGGACACATCAGCAAGTTCAACCCCATGCACACGAAAAAGGCTGCGATGATCCTCAATGTAAGTGTTGTCTTGTTAATCCATTCAAAGTTGCTCACTTGCCCTTGGTTTTATAGAAAGTTTGGGGTGATAGAATAGCTGGAATTCACATATTCAATTGTCCAAGTTACGTGGAAACCTTCCTCAATGCGATCAAACCTTTTATTAGTCAGAAGCTGAAGGAAAGGGTAAGTTTCAGGACAATTTTTGGCATCAACTGACAGTTTTGTTTTAGCTGCACGTCCACAAGGACTTGTCGTATTTGCAACAGTACTTCGACAAGAGCATCTTACCTAAGGACTATGGTGGGGAAGAAAGGTCTTTACTAGAACTGCATGGTAAGTAATTAAGTCCAATAAAGGGAAGCTTTGAGGTCTTTCCTATTCATCTTGTAAAGGAATAAGACTAGCTTCTGGTACAATTATGTTAAGGTCAATATTTTCTTCTTCCAGAACTGTGGAAACAAAAATTCGAAGAGTACCAACCAAGATTCGACATACTGGATAGCTTCAAAATAGACGAGAAACTCCGTCCGGAAAAATTGAAGAACGACGACTTGTTAGGCTTCCACGGAAACTTTAAATCATTGGCTGTTGATTAGTTTTTGTAAATTTTGTTGATTTGGTCCGGTTGAATAAATTGTGCTGTTACAAATTGGGTTGTTTTTATCAATTCCTATAAAGTAATAACACTAATTGGAGTGAATTATTTATTTATTATTGTAGAATTGATTGCTAATATGTTATTTGTGTCATGAATAAACAATTAAAACAGAAAGGTTTTAAAGTGTGCAATTAAATTTGAATAAATTAATAAATTAATTGTTGTAATCTCAACTACAACATTGTAATTAAAGCAGGAAATGCATCTATGAAAGATGAAGAAAGGCCCTAAGCAGAAAAATTTAAGAATAAATGAAGAAACTTAACTGCTGAAGATGAATTGATGAGTGCTGGAGATGAAGTATTAACCAATGTAGATGCAAACCACTTCGTTAAAAGTACCTAAAGACCTAAAGACTGTCGGTGAAGCTAAGTCTGAAGCTAGATCATTACTTTGTGAAAAAGGAACCTTCAAATAATAATAAAGAAAGTAAGTACATGGTAAGTAATTGAGTCCAATAATTAGAATATTTGAGGTAATCTTTTCTTATTGACCTATTAACCTATTCCCATTCTTTTCGAAGCTTCAGCAGCTCAGAAAGAACTCCGTTTTGAACAACACAAACCTTTGGACTTTGGTTCTCTCCCAGATAGGTTCTGCTTCATCTTGTGAAGGAAGAGGGCTGACTTTTGTTACTATTTTATTAAGATAAATATGTTTTTCTTTCCAGAACGATGGAAACAAAAATTCGAACAGTACCAATCAAGATTCGACGTACCGGATAACTTCAAAATAGATAAATTGAAGAACGACGACTTATTGGGCTTCCACGGAAACTTTAAATCATTGACTGTTAATTAGTTTTTGTAAAATTTGTTGATTTAGTCCGGTTGAATAAAATGTATTGTTATAAATTGGGTAGTTTTTATCAATTCCTATAAAAAATAACACTAATTGGAGTGAATTATTTATTTATTACCAGGAATCTTAATTGTAGAATTGATTACTAATATGTTATTTGTGTCATTTTGAATAAATAATTAAAACAGAAAGGGTTTAAAGTCTACAAGTAAATTTCAACTAATTAATTGTTGTAATCTCAACTATAACTTTGTAAATAAAGCAGGAAATGCATCTATGAAGGATGAAGAAAGACCTTAAGAAGAAGAATTTAAAAATAAATCTGGAGTGCATGAAAAAACTTAACAGCTGGGAATGAATTGATGAGTGATGGAAAAGAAGAATTACCCAATGAAGATGTAGGCCACTTCGTTAAAAGCTCCGAAAGGCTTAAAGACTGGCGGTGAAGCATAGTCTGAAGCTAAATCACTACAATGTGAAGCAAGAACATTAAAATAATAGTGAAGAAAGGTCTTTACTAGAACTGCATGGTCAGTAATTAAGTCCAACAATTATAAACTTTGAAGTCTCCTTTTCCTATTGAGAAATACATTTATTGTCATTCATTCGAAGCTGCAACAGCTCAGGAAGAAATCTCGTTTTGAACAACACAAACCTTTGGATCTTGGTTTTTTCTCAGATGAGTTCTGCTCCATCTTATAAAGGAACTTACTATTTTGTTACGAAAAATATTTTCTTGTTCCACAAATGTGGAAACAAAAATTCGAAGAGTACCAACCAAGATTCGACGTACTGGATAACTTATAACTTAAGTCCAATAATTATAAACTTTGGAGTCTCCTTTTCCTATTGAGAAATACATTTATTGCCATTCATTCGAAGCTTCAGAAGTTCAGGAAGAAATCTCGTTTTGAACAACACAAACCTTTGGATCTTGGTTCTCTCTCAGGTGAGTTCTGCTTCATCTACAGTCTACAAACAAGTTTTAACATAAATTGTGAAGACCGATGAGAGACGTTAAGAAGAATTTAAGGATGAAGTTGAATCAATGATGGCGGAGAAAAAGAATTGTTCAATGACCAAGATGTTGAAGAACAGTCTGAAGCTAAACAATTTTCATGTGAACTAAGAACGTTAAAAAAATGGTGACAATTAAAAGGTAATTGGGTACAACAAACAAAACATTTGATTGGCCTTTTTTAACATCGGTGATGTTGAACAGTTCATAATCGTCAACGCCCCACATGTCCATCTGCTCCTCCATCTCTTGCCTTTCCCTCACAGCTTCAGCAGTATCATCCGGAAAGATGGCGCCGTAAGAACTATCCTTTGATATCGGCTCAGTTTTGCCACACAAACCCGTGAACCTCTCATTGCATTTAGTCCCCGAAGGGCACTTCGAGCAAGCGGGCCCGACAATAAACAACTTCTTGCCCTTAGTTTTTATGTTAGAGTAGTAGCAGACGATGCGAAAGGAGTACTTGTAGGTGGTCTTGTTGGTTCGTTGTGTGTTGATGGCGCAACCAATGTGGTCGGATTCAGCCCAGATCATTTGTACGAAGGGGTCGTTGTACTTCCACTTGTCCTTCTGCTTGCCCGTGTACACGTTCTCGTAGTTGGAGTCGTCCAGCGTGTGCTTCTGGTCCTTGTAGGCGTTCCTAAAGCGACCGGCCACGTGCTGGGGCTCCATCCACTTCAGTATGTTGAACGTCTTGTCGTCGTACATCTGCGTGATTTGGGCGACGGTGCTGAAACGGCTGGTGATCCGGCACGGATCTTCTTTGGGTTGGGTGCACTGGTTGCCGTAGCATTGGGCTATGTACTCCAGTTCCATGTCGTAGTTGAAGAGGCGCATGTTGGCGGCCGTGTACTTTACATCCGGTTCTTTGCCCAGGGCCAGGTTGTTGCGCAGTGTGTTGTGTGCGTCGGTGAGGGCCTTGCGAATTTCGTAGGTTATGTGCTCCTGGCGACAGAACGCCACCGGTTTGCAATTGTCACGTCGGCACACGGTGTGTTGGGTACCGCTTGGGCAAGGCAGTTTGCAGTAACTAGCTTTTGAAGGTACCGACCTGGTTTTCGTTAACATTAAACATATAAAAAATGTATACTGGACGTACAACATGATATGATAGGTTGAAGGAAATAACACATTATTTTGTTTTGTGGTACTATGGTGACAGAAATAAATGTTATAATTGAATTAACCTCTTACAAATTGAATTTTTAAGGAAAATCTGGGAAATACTTTTTATCAAGAAGATTACTCAAACCTACTACACTGAAGCTGAGGAATATATGAAATCTTTAACCTTAATTTATAGTTTTGTTTTAGTTCCAATCTCTTTTTTGTGGTTCTTCAATCCATAAACCTAAAACTTTTCATTTACTAAACCTTCTTCAGCTCCTCCATGATAAACTCTGTTTTTTGATATACAATACTTGTTCTAGAAGAAGACAGCAGAGGAGTCTTCATTGTCATCATATTCTACAGGCAAAGTTTCTATCATTACAAAAGTCTTCTTTTATTAAAGGATTCAAAACTAAAATCACTATGGAAAAGATTATCAAGTCCAAATTTAGAATTATGTCAGTCCAGGATAGATTAGGAACTTTATTTAAGCTGGTTGAAACATACAAAATAAAATCATCAACAAAAGCAGGAAATAACTAAGCTTAATTTGGCAGCTGTGATCCTCTTTCTTTTCTTCGTCGGGCTTCATCAATTCATACTCGTAAATTTTCTTAATTTCCATTTCTTCCTGCTTCAGCATCTCCTCTTCACTATTATCAGGGTAAATAGAATTATAAGAACTGTCATTTGGTATTGGCAATAACTTCCCACACAATCCTTTGTACTCAACGTTACATACAGTACCAGAAGTACATTGCGAACAAGGTGGTCCAACGATAAATATCTTTTTATTTTTGACCGGCTTCACGCTATAGAGGCAGTACATGAAGAAGACGTAAGTTTTATTGGTCTCACTTCCGCCTCTTAACGTGTTGAAGGCACAACCCATGTGATCATTTTCCGCCCATATTAATTGAGTAAAGAAAGCCACGCTTCCGGACGCCCCCGGTACCAGTTTGCCGGTGTAAACGTCCTCGAAGTTGGAATGATCCATCTGCTTCATTCTATAGAACGAGTTTTTGAATTGCTGCAAAATAAAATCTGTGCCTAGCCATTTGAAGATGTTGTACTTGTTGTCGGTGTCTTGGGACAACATGTTTCCGACGTTCTTAAAACTTTGGGTGGTACCGCATTCGCTGCCCGTGACTTTGCACTTGTTCGTTATGCATTGGGCGATGTACTCAAGCTCCATGTCGTAGTTCATGACCCTCATGTTGGCGGCTGAGTAAGGTATGTCGGAGTTGTTTTGCGTTGCCACGTTGTTGCGCAAGGTGTTGTGGAGCTTTATTATCTCGTTGCGTATGTCGGGAGTGATGAGTTCCTGACGGCAGTACTGAACTGGTTTGCAGGAGTCGCGTGTACACACAGTGTGTTTGGTCGTACCTGGACAACTTACTTGACAGTAATCTTCTTTGCTTGGAAGAGAAAAGGAGTTCAATAGAAGTGCCATAAGTACGACAAAGGTACCATGCATTTTTAACGCACTTGTAGTTTGTATGCTTTGAGGTACTTTCTTCTTCCACTACGTTGCTGATTGTTGAAGAAAGAGTTCATTACAACTGCAACGACTACAATAAAAGTACCATGCATCTTCTGACGTGTGTACTTTAAGGTTATGGCTTCTTCACTTTGACGTAATATTTCATTTATACATAAAAGTGTGCCAATTGTTTTTGATTCAATTTTTTAAAAAAAAATTGGTGGGTATAGTAATATACAAACAATAACAAAATTAACACAAATAAATTAACTAAAATTTATTATAATACTCAAGACTTCTTCATAATTTTATGAGACCTTAATTGCATACAAAGCAAAATAAATCATTATCAAAATCAGAAGGCATAACTCGTTGTAGTTGCTTCCAATTCCGGTTTTGGTCTTCCTTACTTCGTAATCGTACACCTTCTGCCTTTCCAATACTTGTTTGATCAGCTTCGCTTCCTCATTGTCATAAGAATTATAAGGTGTCGTTGTTGTGATTCTAGAATAAGGCTGCAGAGGAGCCGGTTTGAATATCATCTTCTTACCATTCCCTCCGCTCTTCCAAGGTATATATAAAATGTTAGTGCTTTCATCCAGTAGTAACACACGTCTACGGATGATGGCGACCTTTGAGTATCGTTTGCGCATGCCCGACGTCATAATTTCTTGGCGGCAAGTTCGAGCCTTTCCGAAGCGGGAGCGTCTCCATGACAGATGATTGTAGTTACCCAAACTATGGAAGCCTCCACTTCCTTGGCTCGGCAAGTTGTCGCAGTTTAACACAACGACCGTGACGAACACGACCACGATGACGCGCATCTTATGACGTTGCTTTTCATGTGACGTTTGAAGTTATTGATGATAAGCTCAGAATGAAACAATTTATAAAATCCCCCACCCCGCAAAAAAAAGATGAATAAAACAATCGACAGTCTAGATGATGTGGGGTCCGAAGGGAATGCCAACGTTATCATTCATTACGAGATAATGTGGGGAATGTTTTAAAAATCGGCGAAACTTTATCGAACAACTCCCACGTCCGATTTTATTTCAGCAAACACAACTTTCCCGCGAAACCGACAGAAAAGTTTCGTCGGAGTTTTTCCGTCGGATAAACAAAAATGCCACGGGAACTTATTCATTAAGGCTAAGTAGTTTTTGTAAGTCGCACTCGCGGATGAATTAATGCAGGGAAATTTCTTTTTATTTTTTTTTTGGTTGATTTCCCGTTCTGATGGATTTCAAGGTGGCGGAACTTTATCAAACAAATAACGGCTTTGTTGTATTGGTTTGCCTTATTTATTGAAACGAACACAATGTCAAAAGAGAGTGAAAGTTTGATTGGATTAATCGACGTCCAGTTTCTTGAAGTTTCCTTGATAGCCGTAGAAGTCGTCGTTGATTATCTTCTCCGGTCGCAGCTCCTCGTTAACCTCCCATAAATCTCTGTCGTCGTAATAGTCCTGGTAATGGTCGAAGGCTTTGTGCAGCTTTTCTGCAATCAAAGCATTAGTTTTACTAACAAAAAGTACAACAGGAACCTACTTTGCAACTCGTCTAAACTAACTTCGTTGCCTCCATACTCCACAGGCAGGATATCTCTATCAATGTAGTCATACAATGACTCCAAAGTCTTGTGGAAGACAATCTACAACCACTTTGATTAATTCCACTAATTTAACAACGTTTTAAACCTTACTCTGTTGCCAACTTTGGGTTTCAAAAAAGGTTTGACCATGTTAAAGAAGTTTACAACAAAAGCTGGAGCATTAACAATATGTAGACCATTGACACTCATCTTCAAGGTCTTCTCAACAATTTCCACCATCCTTTTAATGAACAATGGACTGCAATTGGCCAAGTGTTGAGGTTTGATGTGGGTGGTGTCGTAGATCAAGTGGTCCCCCTTACAAAAGTCTTCCCTTAGTCTTAAGTCAACCACGTTGTAGATGTATCCAAAGGCTGCAACTGGGTCGAAGACGTCGCACCTGGCTTGGACTTTGAGTATCATCACTCTGGCCAGGTCCTTGTTGATTTTTGGTAATGGAACACAACACCTGAAGATTAGCTAAGTTATGGGAGATGTCTTCTAAATTTAGCTTTTTAGAGGATGTTGTATAGTTTTTTATTGACACCTACACATTTTTTTCAAACGTCAACATCTTCTCGTCCTTGGGATTTGAGTGCCCAAAAATGTCCTTGAACTTGCTCCTGACTGTGAAGTAACTATCGATTTTTTGTTTGGCACTTTCGACTGACCCTTTGGAGACTAGCAGGTATGAAAAGATCACCCTCCTCCCTAAAATTCGTGGGTTTTGAACTGTTTCCTGTAGGTTTTAGTCTTACCAAACTTCCTGGGAAGATGTGGCCGAGTCTCGAACCACTCCAAAATTGTGTCTATGTCCCTCTCGACGGTTTTGGAGTCCATCTCGTGTTTCTTCAGAACCACATTGAAAAGATCTTTGGATAAGGTCTCCACATACACCGAACCTTCCATTTTTACTGCTCACAACTGCCCATCTAAATTAAATATTTGCAATTTATAGCTTAATTCCTGACTCACAACCGGAATTGATAAAAAAAACATTAAACGAAACGCACCATTATCAATCGTTTAACCTTAACCAGGAACATTAATTACAAACCGTCGTTGTACACGATTCCGACCGCTAATTAATTAATAGTTATGAGCGTTTCGTATAAACACGTAAAAATATTTGCACCCAAAAAACAAGATGCAATTTTCTGTTGAACATTCCATTTAAATAAACTTGCCCCGCAGGAACGGGCATTCAATTATCGTAAACCCGGATTAAAACGTAAATTCCGTCCGAGATCATTATTGTTGTCTATGACTGAACTTTTGTATGTTTTCTTAACGATGTGTGTTAAAGTTTTATTCTTGGCATACACAAATGTGGAGCTAACCATTTTGTTTAAACTTGGCTTGTTCGAAAGTTGCCGAAGCTTGTTTCCTGCAACTTTCATGGCCGGTAAAAACTTTCGTGTAGTTAAGAACACACACAATAAACTGTAATTTTGTTATTAATAATGCAATTTTACTTTGGAACGATTTAATACCAATCTTGTGCAGTTCGGGTAATTAATGGACAAAGGAACGTTTTACGTTGAAAAATTTACTCATAACCTGGGTCAAAGAAAATGGAACACAAAGATGCTGTAAATGTTAATTAGTATCAATGATGACGATGGTTCAGTCACTCATTAACTCGCCTTGGTGTTGATGTAATGATGTGGTCATTTTCATTTGTGGTACCACTTTCCAAGCCTCCTCAACTTGCTACTGGAGCTACTCCAAAGACTCTGGAAGTTGAAATCTCTTTTCTATGATGACCTATATGTGTTCAATTGGTGACAAGTTTGGTTATGGGTCACAGAAAATAGAACACAAAGATGCTGTAAATAGTTAATTAGTATCAAGACGACGATGGTTCAGTCACTCATTAACTCGCCTTGGTGTTGATGTAATGAGGTGGTTAATTTCGTTTATGGTACCACTTTCCAAGCCCCCTTAACTTGCTACTGGAACTTCTCCAAGGACTCTGGAAGTTGAAGTCTATTTTCTATGATGTCCTATATGTGTTCAATTGATGGTAAGTCCGGTTCTGGGTCACAGAAAATAGAATACAAAGGTACTATAAATTAGTTAATTAGTATCAATGACGACGATGGTTCAGTCACTCATTAACTCGCCTTGGTGTTGATGTAATGATGTGGTCATTTTCATTTGTGGTACCACTTTCCAAGCCTCCTCAACTTGCTACTGGAGCTACTCCAAAGACTCTGGAAGTTGAAATCTCTTTTCTATGATGTCCTATATGTGTACAATTAGTGGTAAGTCCGGTTCTGGGTCACAGAAAATACAATACAAAGGTACTATAAATAATTAATTAGTATCAACGATGACGATGGTTCAGTCACTCATTAACTCGCTTTGGTGTTGATGTAATGATGTGGTCAATTTCGTTTGTGGTACCACTTTCTAACCCTCCTTAACTTGCTACTGGAGCTTCTCCAAAGACTCTGGAAGTTGAAGTCTATTTTCTATAATGTCCTATATGTGTTCAATTGGTGGTAAGTCCGGTTCTGGGTCACAGAAAATAGAATACAGAGATAGTTAATCAGAATCAATGATGACGATGGTTCAGTCACTCATTAACTCGTCTTGGTGTTGATGTAATGAGGTGGTACCACTTTCCAAGTCTCCTCAACTTGATGCTGGAGCTTCTTCACAGACTCTGGAGGCTAAAGCCTCTTATCTATGACGTCCTACATGTGTTTAATCGATGTTAAATCCGGTTCTGAGAAAATAGAACACAAAAATGAAGTAAATGGTCAGTTAGGACACTATCTTGTTGGAAAACTAGATTTTAAAGAGTACTAAAATAAAATATAAAGTCACCGTCAAATATCCTTCAAAAAATAATCATGATTTACTCACCAAATTATGTTAAACTGAGTACATAAGAAAAGCTTTCAACAACTTCCTGCCACTTCACAGTATACATCTCAATTTTAACGACCTAACAATAAAACGATACTTAAGTAATTATTTTGTAACAAGGGGAATATTAAACCAGCAATTTAAAGCACTAATAGATCTTAACAGCGATAAAAAAAACGTTAAAAATGGCGTAGTGGCAATAAATTAAGCGGGACGGTAAAGCATTTTTAACTACTTCCACGTAAAAAGCGACCCCATAAAAGTCCTCATCGTTTCGGGGTTTATATGCCCACTTCCGATTAATTAACAACAAATAAATCATTCCTTTTTAAAAACTGTTTTGATACAATGTTGTGTTGTGAATGTAGATGACGTGGTTGTTGCGCGTCGGTTTGTGCGCAGGTCTAACCTGCAAACATAATTTTATTCATTTTTGTCATTTTATAAATTGGTACGTGTTGGGAGTAAAAGTATTTTATTGTCGGCGAAACTGAGATAGTTGATTGGGTCCGACCCCGCACGTAATATTAATAAATCGAACGGTTTTCCGGGGATAAAAGCACTAAACAACATTAACCCAATTCCCTTCTCCAGTTCCGCTTATTTATTTTTTCTTCGTCCGCAACAAAAATAAACACAGAGACAGTCTGCGGTAAATTGAAACGGACCGTGAATCATATTGGACGAAAGATGTTTTTAAGTTTTTGATAATTTGGCGAGATTTGTGGGGGAGTAAGGAGGAATTATGCCGGACGTGGATCTGGCACGGAATCGCCGGCTTTTTACGAGCTTTTGGAACACGAAACACGGCTCCAAATTAGAGGATGAAAGATGCTAATTTAAACTAAGTGTTAACGTATTAATCAACTTGTTTTATTTATATTAAGTGAATAAATTACTACATTCATATCGGATCACAATAAGTTCGTGAAGGATTAATCGATGGCGAGCTTTTTGAAAGATCCTTCTGTTCCAATACCATAGGTCTCCATGATTGGGGTAGTGATGAGTTCCGTAGATTTGTACTTCACCACTTCGTTGAACAGGTTGCTGTTCACCTCGATTTCTCGACACCACTCATCTGGAAATATCAGAATAATTATCAAAGTTACTAATATTGACATGAACAGTACCATAAAGTTCGTCCAAAGTTGGTTCAGTACCGCCGTAATCTTTGGGAAGACACTCGGCTGGTACGAACTCCTTCAGCGACTCCAGGTTGGAATGGAAGTGGAACTGGTGGCAGAAAATCATAAAATTAACAAATACAATTGAAGGCTTTGATGGTACCTACTTTGTCCACAATTTTGGCGGGAAGAAGTGCTTTTGTTAGGGCCATAATTCTGTCTATTATTGGAGGACAATTCACGAAGTGAATTGCTTTTATTCTTAGGTTTACCAGAGTCTAAAAGCAAAACATTTATAGTAACATTTTGGAAACAAGAGTACGGAAGAACCTACTAAAATATTGACGAGCTTTTTGTTGATGGAGGGCGTAAACTTGAGCAGATTTTTCATATTGTACAGCTCCATGTCGAAAATCAAAATATTGGAAAGGAAATAATCATGTAAGATCCTAATTTCTCCAACCATCAAACCGGGGACGTAGTACCATAACCCATCCTCAGCCTCGCCATCAACATCGTTGATCTTACTGATTGTAACCCTGCACAGATCCGGTGTTAACTTGGGCATCACCGCCAGTTTTCTGTAACAAAAAAGCTGATTTTACGAAGCTTGTGAGGAAAAAAATGAGGTGGCAGCTTACGAGTATTTTTTTCCTTTAGTAAAGTATTCACTTTCCGGTAACAGCCGGTCGAAAAAGTCAGCGTAGAGTGTCCTCATCTTGTAGTAGCCCTCCAGACATTTCTTGGCCTTCTCCAGGCTCATCTTCGAGTTGAGGAGGCTCATCTTTACCTTGTGCACCGCTGCAATCAACCCCCTCACGTTACGACAAATAAAAATGATTAACAACACAACTGACCGTCTCCTTTGGGCAGATGTGGACTGGTCGCTATCCATTCCTGCAGTCTTTTCACGTCTTCCTCGAAATTCTCTTCGGTCACGTTCAGCTCCCTGAGGATGCCGATCTTCTCCTCCTCCGTGACTTTCAGCAATTTCGATAGTTTGGACATCGTGGTTCGTTCACTTGACTCTGGTTGACTTAAAAGTGACTCGTCTTTGGTGTGGATAGCATGTTATATGGAATCGGTTGTTTAATTGATCGCCGAATGTGAAGGACGAGTTAATTAATCGGTTTTTTAAAAAATGTGTGACACACGGGCGTCGTTAATGTTTACAAAGAAACACAATACAAATAATTGTTATTGTACTTATAAATAACTAAATAATCGTTGTACTATGGTTTGTTTTCAAGTGAATTTTCTCGAAAATTTTAAAAAACGATAATTTGATAAGAACGATTTTCAATTAGTTTTTTTTTCGTGCCGTCAGTCTTGTATCTTGCACGTCATGTTGTAAGTTGTTTTTTATTTGTTTTATGCAATTACAGCAACAATTAAAAACAGTAATTTAGTAAAATTTGCCAAATTGATAGAAACTTTGTAATTGAAAAATATGTTACTATAATTAAGAAATTAAATTAATTTATTTCATTAATTTTATAACAATTAAAAAAAAATTATTACAAGTGATACTTAATGCTAATGTTTAATATAATTGTCAAAATATTTAAAACATTTATTATTATGAATCTTCAAAGAAATATTAATTTAAATGAACTTTCAGATCCGGTACCAAAAATCCCAAACTTGTGGTTTTTGTCAATTCTCTTCTTTTCGTCGGACATTGTTTAAATTAATCTTCAAAAACATTATAAATATTTATTATTAATAATAAATTTAATTGGCACTTTTACACAGAGTAAGTGGTACTCTTGATAATTTTATGTGATCCATTATTATCATTGTTTGAGTATTGTTTTGTAATGAAAATTAAAGACAACAGAAATTCATCTCTAACAAAATAACATTTATTGCATTAAAAATATGCTACAAAGGAATATTAATCTTCTTAAATGGACTTCCAGATCCGGTACTGAAAGACTCGACTTGTGGTTCTTGACAATTCTCTTTTTCTCATCGTACTCTGTTTAAACTAATCTTCAAAAACATTATAAATATTTATTATTAATAATAAATTTAATTGAGAATTTTTCAAAAAGTAAGAAGTACTTTTAATATTTGTATGTTATCTATGATCATCATTGTTTGAGTACTGTTTTGTAATGAAAATTAAAGACAACAGAAATTCATCTCTATCAAAATAACATTAATTACATTAAAAATATGCTATAAAGAAATATTAATCTTCTTAAATGAATTTATAGATCCGGTACTGAAAGACTCGAACTTGTAGTTCTTGTCAATTTTTTTCTATTCGTCTAATTTTGATTAAACTAATTGTCAAAAACATTATAAATATTTATTATCAATATTAAATTTAAGTGAGAAATTTTAAAAAAGTAAGAAGTACTTTTGATATTTGTATGTGTTCCATGTTTGGGTACTGTTTTGTAACAAAAATTAAAGACAACAGAAATTCATCTCTGCCAAAATAACATTTATTGAACTAAAAATATGTTACAAAGGAATATTAATCTCCTTAAATGAACTTCCAGATCCGGTACTGAATGACTCAAACTTATGGTTTTGGTCAAATCCCTTCTTTTCGTCGTTCTTTGATAAAACTAGTCTTCAAAAACATTATAAGTATTTATTATTAATAATAAATTTAGTTGAGAATTTTTCAAAAAGTAAGAAGTACTTTTATTATTCGTATGTGATCCATGTTTGGGTACTGTTTTGTAACAAAAATTAAAGACAACAGAAATTCTTCACTACCAAAATAACATTTATTATATTAAAAATATGTTATAAAGGAATATTAATCTTCTCAAATGAACTTCCAGATCTGGTACTGAAAGACTCGAACTTATGGTTCTTGTCAATTCTCTTCCTCTCGTCGGTCTTTGATGAAACTAATCTTCAAAAACATTATAAATATTTATTATTAATAATAAATTTAATTGAGAATTTTTTAAAAAGTAAGAAGTACTTTTAATATTTGTATGTGATCTATGTTTGGGTACCATTATGTAACAAAAATTAAAGACAACAGAAATTCATCTTCACCAAAATACCATTTATTTCACAAAAAATATGCAGCAAAGGAATATTAATCTTCTTAAACAAACTTCTAGATCCGGTACTGAAAGACTCGAACTTGTGGTTCTTGTCAATTCTGCTCTTTTCGTCGAACTTTTTATACTAATCTTCAAAAACATTATAAATATTCATTATTAAAAATAAAATTTAATGAGAATTTTCCAAAAAGTAAGAAGTACTCTTGGTACTATTCTGTAGTAAAAAATAAAACACAAATTCATCTCTACCAGAACAAAATTTATTGGACTAAGAATCTGCTACAAAGTAATATTAATCTTCTTAAACGAACCTTCAGATCCGGTACCAAAAATCTCGAACTCATGGTTCCTGCCGACCCTCTTCTTCTCGTCGGACTTAATGTACATATGTTCGGCGAAGAACGGTTCCCAAAACTGCAGCTCCTCGCACCACTTATCTGAAAATGGACTAAGTAAATATTATTTGATGTTGGTACCAACACAAAGTTACTGTAGAGTTCAATCAAACATTTCTGGTAGCCGCCGTAATCCTTCGGCAGATAATCCGGCGAGACGTGCTGATGGAAGTGTTCCATGGACGAATGGACGTGGACCTTTTTGTAAATTTTACCGGGGATTATGCCCCGGAAGACCGGAAGGATTTTGTCGACGAAAACCGGCACGTTTATTATGTGGATGTCGCGCACCTCGTAGTTTAAAGTTTTCTGCAACCGGCTCAGTTTTACCTTTAAACAATTTGGATTTAATGTTTACGTTCTTACAGTTAAGATGTACCTAATTTTTCTGATAACCTTGGGGGTGAACTTAACCAAGTGTTTCAAGTTGTAGCCCAACAGATCAATGACCACAACCTCTTTGGAGTTGTAGTCTTCGCAGAAGCGAATCTCTGTGATCATCAGCAACATTATTAGAGCCTCCATTGGGTCGAACATGTCGCTGTCGAAGTTGGTGAGCCTGTGAATCGTTATCCTGGAGTTGTCATTGGTTAGCTCAGGCATAACCACCACGCAACTGCAAAAACAAAGTCCTTTTGAGGAACCTCAGGTGGTTTTCCTTACGTGTAAGTCTTGGCACGTTGGAAGTCTAGGGTGTGTGGCACCAGCTTGTCGAAGAAGTCCGACAGGACGCTGCGGGCGGTGTAGTAGCCCTCCAGGGCGAACTTGGTCTTTTCCAGGCTCATTTTGTGGTGCAACAGGAAATATTCCAGTCGTTGGTTGGCTGCAATTAATTAATTAATTAGTAAATTAATAGGCAAATTAATTAACGTGTCCTTGTGATACTCCCACACGTCAAATTCAATAAGCCGATAATAATGTTAATATTATTATTGTTGTGCATAAAATACAAACACGTCAATACGTTAATTACAATAATAATAAAGTCATTGTCATGTAGAAAAAACATTCGATGTCTAGGTTAAAGTGGATATTTTATAATTGTGTAAATTTACACAATTAACTCAATAAATAAATAAAAAATGGGTGTAATTTGATAACGACGACTAATTGGTATTTGTGCAGGTGGAGGTCAGGTTCAAGTTACCAAATAATAAAAAAAACTCACATTTTTCATACGGTAGATGAGGCGTCTTCTCCATCCACTCCCTCAGGACTTTGATGTTCTCGTCGATCTCCTCCTGGTCGACGTTCAACTTTTCTCTGATGAGTTGCCGGACGGAGTCCGGCACCCGGATCAGTTCCCCGATCTGGGACATCGCCTTCCGACTTATTTAAGTTATCGGCTGCGGCCGACACGGTTTTTCGGTTTTAATATATTGCCGCTGTCGCCCTTAGTTGTAAAGTAGAAAATGTGGTTAAACTGTTTACCGTAATTATTTTGATGAGGCGCCAGAGACGGACTTGAATGCTTTACGGTTTTCTTCACTTCCTCGTCAAAAACCGTGGTAAAATATGTGGGCAAAGAGGCGCAGTCGATGTAAGTGATATATATGTGAACGGTTCTCAGGTATTAGTCGAGATTGTCGGTTAGATCAGCGCTAATGCCCTTAAGCAGAAGTTATGGAGCTCTTAGTTTTCTATTTGCACCGGTCCTTTAGGCCAACCTTCGTTCGCAAAATTACCGGTTATTTATTTCGACGGATATTCACCCCCTCTTGTCCGCATTAAACCCGAATTACGTCTCCGTTACGTTACGGCTGTCAATTAAACACTGTCCCTTCGACGATTACGCTTCGCCATTCGGTCCAATAACTGACGTTTCCACTTCTATTAACTGTAAGTGGTTTTGTTATAGTTATGGTCTTCATTATTTTTTGGTGGTTGGCCTGATTTTTTGTTTTTGTGACCTTCAACTTTGTGTATTTTGGTTTAGGAACCTTTTATAACTATAAAAAATACTGTATGTATGTTAATCTATTTTAAAAAACAATGATTATTAAAATTAGTTCTCGGTTCATCCACTTTGGCATCTGTTTGGAAAATATGGCGCATGCGGTACTTTAAAGTCACCTTGAAATAATTGGTGCCCAACTAAAAATGTCACACCGTTTTCATGTTTATAAAATGTTTGTAATAGTTATAATTAAAAATTAAAATTGATACATAGACATATTAATAAAAATATAATATAATCATATTATTTTAACGATACTTCAAATATTTTATACTTAAATTTTTTGGGTTTTGGTTTAGAAAGGTTTTAAAGTTTAAAATTAACACATCTCAGACTTTTTAACTATGAAAATAGATGTGATTATTAAAATTAGTTTTAAGTTCTTCCACTTTGGCGTATGTTTGAAAAATATGGCGCATGCGTTACTTTAAAGTCACCTTGAGATAATTGGGGTCCAATTAAAAAATAATGTCATACTGTTTTTCACTTGGGGAGACTTGGACATTTATAATTAATAAATTGTTTGTTATACGTATAATTAACACTTAAAATTAAACATTGTTTGAATTGAAATTTAAATATTTATTATGTAAATAAATAAGATTAAGAAGAATTGGGTAAAAATTAGATTTAACTTGGCATTTTATTGAGCTGCAAAAAATACAAAGTGATATTTAAAATTTATAAAATAGCTAAAGTAAATGGCTTTTCAAATTTATTACATCATTCTCAGTAAGCAAAGAACTCTTTAAACTTATAAATGAATTTTTAATTTCATGCTTATTTTGTACAAAGTGTTCTTTGTCCCTAAATAAAAACCATTACATTTCAAATAGATTTTTTTAATACTTATTGGATCCATAATATTGTTAACAGTTTACATATTATGTTTCAAATTCTAAATATATTGTTAATTAAATTAATATTGTTGATAGAAACTAAATTACACAATTTAATGAAGCTTTTGAAAAGTTTATATACATTGTTCCACTACAATTTTTATATTCATTATTTATACATCAACTAGTTGAATTCAAAATTCAAGTTATAATTAAACGTTTTAAACACTGAAAACATTATTAGAACTACATGTGAAAGTATAAAACAAGAAAATATTTATTAATTATACTTTTAGTAACTTAAATTGAACAAATTCTCAGCACTATCATAAATTACTTCCAAAATTTAGATATATGATATGATACAAACCTTTTGAACCTCGTTTTATTATATAAAAATATTGTAATTTGTTATATAAATGGATGACTTTTAAAATTAGTTTTAAGTTCTGCCACTTTGGCGTCTGTTTGAAAAATATACGCATGCGCCACTCTAAAGTCACCTTGACACAATTAGAAATAGTATTAAACAGTTTTTCACTTTGGGAGACATGTAAATTTTTTATAAAAATTTTGAAATAGTTATAGATAATATTATACAGATATATGAATAAAAATATATTGTAACAATTTTATAGATACCAAACTTCAAATTTAAATATTTATTATATAAAACAATAAGTTTAACAAGAATTGGACCAAATTAAATGAAACATGACATTTTATTGAACTGCAGAAAATACAAAGTGATATTTAAAATTTTTAAAATAGCTAAAGTAAATGGCAAAATATATTACATCATTTTCAGTAGGCAAAAAACTCTACAAACTCATAAATGAATTTTTAATTTCATGTTTGTTTTGTAAAGTATCCTTTGTCCCTAATAAAAACCATTAAATTTCACATTGTTTATAAATAGTTTTTTTAATACTTATTACATCCATAACATTATTAACAGTTTACAAATTATGTTTCAAATTCAAAATATATTGAATTATTAAATTAATATAGTTGATAGAAACTAGATTATACAATTTAATGAAGCTTTTAAAAAGTTTAGATTCATTGTTTCATTAAAATATTTGTATTACCTAATTGTTTATACATCAAATATTTGAATTTAAAATTTAGGCTATAATTATACATATTAAGCATTAAAAATATTACAAGAATTACTTGATACACCATAAAACAACTTGAAAACTTTTTGTTCATGATATTTTTAATAACTTAAACTGACTAATTTTTAGCAACATTATAAGAAAGAGACAATAAAGTTATATTATTTTTGGGTTAAACTTTAGTTATTTATAATTATATAAAAATATTGCCATTAAATGAAAATAAGAATAGAGTAAAGATTTAATATAGTTTATTATTTTATTGAGCTACGATAAAAGGCAAAGTGAAATTTCAAATTTACAATATGGCTTAGGAAAATGGCTTTCCAAATTTAATATATTACTTTCAGGAGTCAAAGAACTCTTTATGTTCATAAATGAATTTTTAGTTTTATGCTCGTTTTATGGAGTATTCTTTGTTCCTAATAATAACCTTCACATTATTTAGTTATAAAATGGTTTTAAAATATTTTTAGTTACTTATTGGATCCACCATATTGTTAACAGTTGATGTTTGAATAATGTTTTTTAGTTCAAATCATATAATTATTAAATATTATGTAAAATTGAACGCCATTTACTTCAAGTTTGCGCATGCGTATATTTATTGTATAAGCGCCAAAGCGGCAGAACTTTAAACTAATTTTAATGAACATCGTTGTATAAAAACCATCCTCGTAATACACCTCAATAAAGAATTTTTTTGCACCCTTTACAAACAGTTTGCTGTGGAATTAGCCAGTCAATCAGCAATTTTATTTATTACCAATGGTGGTGAGTTAATTGACGTCATTTACGACCAAAAAAAACCGTCGCATCGATCGTGCGACATTTCGTAATTAATCGCATTCCGTCGAAAATTATTTGAGCCGCACCGGCAGAGTGGCCAATTTGCCCCGTGCCGCGATAAATTTCGCTTAATGCTGTTTAATTGAAATTAATAATGAACGTGCAGCTTAAACTCTCGCCGGGCAAACAAAAATGATAAGACGACCCAGGTTGATTTGCGCCCCGTTTGAGCTGATGTAATTGGATAATTTACGGCTTCGGGTGTCAGTGTAATGATATATTAGCGGGGATTACATGTCGGTTGTTGTGTTAACAATACACAATTAACTCTAATTACAATTACATTTTATTAAACTATCCGAAACAGTGTACAATCAAACCAAACAATGGACGTGAGTAGCGCCGGTTGAAATTTTAAAATTCCATCGAACATCCTCGCGGGGGATGTGCCGACCGTCCGCGTCCACCTTTAAAGTTGACATATTAAAAACTGCGGCCGATGCGAAACGAGGTGTGGGCGAAATTAACATGTTATGAGTTTTTTTCAGCAAAATTGAAATGTTTCATCCGCAGTGCAGGGGTAAAAAACGGGGAATTTGTCATTATTAATGCGTTGACCCTTTGTCGGGGTCACTGTCACTTGAAAATCGTAAGTTATGTCCGGCCATAAACATGAAATAATTAATCATTTGACCTTGTTAAATTTAATTCAATCTATCAATTTATAAAACCTACAAATATATAAAAATTTATAGATATATATTATATATATATATATATATATATATATATATATATATATATATATATATATATATATATATATATATATATATTCTAATAATAAAAAATAATGCCTTTAAGAGAAAAAATATATTTCTGTTGTACTACTATTGAATTGTGTGCCATTTATCTCAACTTGCGCATGCGTAAATCATAAGAAAAAGGCGCCAACATGGCAGAACTTTAAACTAATTCCAAAGAACATT
This sequence comes from Aethina tumida, assembly GCF_024364675.1. NCBI lineage: Eukaryota > Metazoa > Arthropoda > Insecta > Coleoptera > Nitidulidae > Aethina > Aethina tumida. The sequence continues at coordinate 13,380,181 of NC_065440.1, read as the reverse complement.
AAAAATTTTACTTGTTTTAGAGGCGAAATAGAATTATTTTATGTGCAGAACAAGAAAAAACCAGGAAATTTGTCATTATTAATGCGTTGACCCGTTTCTGGGGTCACTGTCACATGAAAATGGTAAGTTATGTTCGGTCATTACCATAAAATAATTAATAATCCCGCCACGAATTCCACGGGGACAGATTACAACTGGCGGTAAGATTGTGTGCCCGTTTCAGGGATGGGAATATCAATATTTTGATTGAGTATGGTAATTCACGACGAGGGACGAATTAAGAAGTTGTTTTGTGTACATATAAAAAAAAATAACTGAGAAATGGCCGTAGAATTTCAGAAGCGAAATTAATATTTTTAAAACATTAACACCTGTTTTCGTGCTCACCCTTCAATGTAAATGACTTAAAGAACTGTAAGTCGGCCATTTGAATTTATAATTTCGCTTAATACGGCATAACGACGGGGTTTTGAATTTTTATTTTTATGAATATGCAAACGGGCCCCGAAACGCTGGAAATATAATTAACCTGGCGGGGGTGGGAAAAAATGTGGCATCGAATCAAATGGGGGACGCGGAAAGGTCAGTGGTGGAACTAAATGGGGAAAGTTTCGGAGTCCTCTAATTAATTTAGAGCCTCTATGACATTTAATTAGTCCGATTTTCGCAGCTATAATTAACACAGATCAAACTTATATTGGAACCGATCGAGTTTTATTATCCGTTTTTAATGGAGTTTTTGTCGCGGCGGAAAATTAATGTTTGTTGAACAAGTCTTGGGGTTTTTAATTAATAATGAAGTAAAGGATGAATTATTACGTGAAAATTGAGACAGTTTTTTACGGATTCGCTGATCGAAATAAATTGGTTGTTTACTTTAATTTTTGCTTTCTATAACTTTGAACATGTTTCGTATTTTCAGGAATAAATTCAGTTATTTTTTAATGCTTAATAAACAGGTTTATTTTTTACAGATATTGTAAACAGTTTTTTACATTTATAAGTTTAAATAAATCAGTTGTTTACTTCTTATAATTTCAATGTGAATTACGTTTAGGGTGACCTTGAAGTGGCGCATGCGCACATCTCCACAAAGAGCGCCAATCTGGTAGAATCCGATACTAATTTACTATTTCATAAATAATTCCGTTACTTAATTAAATTTTTAATTTCCCAACTAAAAGAGAAGATTAGAAATGATCCAGTTTGATAATACCTTTATAATTGAGTTCTTATCACGGCGTAAATTTATACGTATCGAACAAGTCTTGCGGTTTTAATTAATAATAAAGCAAAGCATGAAATATTGAGTGAAAATAGAGGCAGTTTTCATAGATCCGGTTCCATGAAAGCAATTAGGTGACTGCCTCGTAAACTCGTACCATAAAAGCCTTCCCTTCCCGGCGTGGAAAGTCGTGGAAGGCCGTTAAACACTAACTTTGTTTTGTTTTTATTGTTATAAGAGTCAAAGCATACGTCGATGTGGCGGGACCGATAAAAAATGAAACCGCTGAAGCTGAAATTTCCGAAGCAGTAAAGAAAAAAAAAAATAGAGGGAAAGAGGAACAACAAGAAACGTTAGGAAGTTTGCCTTTGGCCGACATGTTCCCGCTGTCATTCGATACATGTATTTATATTTAAGCGATATTTGTGACAAAATGAAACTTTTCGTTAACTTTTTCGTGGCGGACATAAATCACGTTACGTCGATACACCGCCGTACAAATAGACAATAAAACTTTTTAACCTTACAACGGCATTATGTTGGAAATTCAGCCATACGTACAGACGATTGAAGATGCTGATGCTGATTTGGTTATGCCGTCGGAACCGCTGCATGTGTGGTCTTGCGGCAAAGGTGCTTTCTGGCAATAACGCTAACGACTTCTGAACTTATCAGCCGAACTGATCCGCGCCGAATTTCCCTCCGATTGTTTGATTAGCGATTCAAAGCGTGGTTTTAAATCCCCAAATGTAACGTTGTTGTAACTTATTAACGGAGGCTTTGTGTCTGCGTATTCTGTATAAAATTTGGTTAATCATCGACGTTGACCTTTTACTCATTTTATTAATTTATATACTTTAACCATAAATGTTACGGTTTAACTAAACCTCTAAATCTAAATCTAAACGATTTTGTAGATATCTAAATCTTTAAATTAAATTATTATTATTTATTTATGTTATCAATTTTCTAGACTTACAAGATTTCAAAAAATGTATTGAATAAGTATTGCAGAATTTATACGGTTATATATTAAATGTTATATATTACAAATTTTGTAGACTACAGATACGTTTTGTAGATATATAAATGTTATAGTTTTTAAAAATGTTACAGTTTTTATAAAATTTATACTATCTTCAGATTTCATTGGAGATTTTATAAACTTATAGATATTACATAATTTGGAAGACTTATAGATTCTACAGAATTTTTGGATTTTGTAAACTTATACATTTAATAGACTTATAGATTAATCACTACAAGATCAATGGACTTATAGTAAATTAATACTGTTATAAATTTGTTGATTATCTATAATGTATAAAATTGATAATCAATAAAATCTATGAATCTATAAAATCTATAAAATCTATAAAATCTATAAAATCTATAAAATCTATAAAATCTATAAATCTATAAAATCTATAAAATCTATAAAATCTATAAAATCTATAAAATCTATAAAATCTATAAAATCTATAAAATCTATAAAATCTATAAAATCTATAAAATCTATAAAATCTATAAAATCTATAAAATCTATAAAATCTATAAAATCTATAAAATCTATAAAATCTATAAAATCTATAAAATCTATAAAATCTATAAAATCTATAAAATCTATAAAATCTATAAAATCTATAAAATCTATAAAATCTATAAAATCTATAAAATCTATAAAATCTATAAAATCTATAAAATCTATAAAATCTATAAAATCTGTAAAATCTATAAAATCTATAAAATCTATAAAATCTATAAAATCTATAAAATCTATAAAATCTATAAAATCTATAAAATCTATAAAATCTATAAAATCTATAAAATCTATAAAATCTATAAAATCTATAAAATCTATAAAATCTATAAAATCTATAAAATCTATAAAATCTATAAAATCTATAAAATCTATAAAATCTATACAATACAATACAATACAATTTTAATCTATATAAAATCTATGCAAAATCTAGAAAAATCTATATAAAATCTATTAGGAATAAAGTCTGTAAGACTAATTATATTAAATATGTAAAATCTGTGGAAGATGAGAAGGTTATGAAATCCATAAAAAGTCTATAAAACCTATAACATATTTAAGTCTATAAAATCTATTAAATCTAGGACTTCTATAATGTCTATAAAATCTTTTACATCTGTAAGATTATAAAATTTCTGAAGGCTATAAAATGTAATTGATAAAATATATTAAATTTGTAAAATCTATAAATCAGTGATATTAATAAATCTATAAAATCTAATTAGGTTTTTATTTATAGATCCTATAAAATCTATTGAATTTAAGATATAAAACTATAAAATCTGCCTCATCCACAAGTCTACAAAATCACTACAACTCCTAATATCATATGTTCATAGAATTTAGTAAACCATCCATAAAATTCGTTATATCTATAAATTTATGAAATCCATAATTTCATCTGTAAAATATATGAAATTTAAAAATTAGTAACATTATAAGTCTATATCTCTTAAGTTGATAAAATTCATAAAATCTATAAAATATCTGTTTATAAAATCTATAAAATCTATAAAATCTACAAAATCTATAGAATCTATATGTCTATAATACCTCTTAAGTTTATTAAATCCTTATTTTAATTTTTAACGTGTTGAAAATTTAATTTTGAAGAATCTATAAAATCTGTAACATGAAGAAATCTATGTAAACTTCATAGCTCTATAAATATATTAAAATTTATAAAATCTATATAAAAACTTTATATAATCTATAAAATCTATAAAAATTTATAACATCCATAAAATCTCTATGTATCGAATTTATGTTCAAACAGATTTGTTGATATTAAAAACTTGCTGAACTTTATAGAATTGAAAGATATTACAGATTTAGAGATGTTATAGACTTTAAACATAAGAGAGTTTAAAAGATTTAGATGTTATAAATTAATAAAATACTTATAGACGTTAACAAATTTATGAAATTTTGAATGGTTTAAATTTAATGGATTTTTTGTAATTTGGAAATTTTGTGGATTAATAGGTTTATGAATTTTATGGATTTTTGGGACTAGATGTTATGAGTTTACTAAATGTAGGTGTTACTGATTTGATAGATATTATAAAGTTACAAATTTTAAGACTTTAATTTATTGGATATATTAAACTAACAAATTTTATGGGTTTCGTTTCTTTACATAGCAACGTTATAGTCATACTTAAAAATGCAACAAGCCCCGAAAACTTTTTATTGTGTCAACCTGTGCTTCAATCCTTATAAATCAAAAATCCCCCAACCAATATATAAAAAGACACCATTTAAAAAGCGAACGTTTCATAAATGCCTTGCATGTCTCAAACATTGATAGATATATGCGTTACATGATCAATACCCCACGTGAAATATTGCCCGAATGCGAGAGAGTTTGATTGATAGCCGGAGTTATTAAAAAAAAAATCGCTACATACAAAAGTAACACACTTAGCCGTGATCGATTCGCTTCCGTGCGACGTGCGTCGTAAGAACGCTCCGAAAACTATCAAACACCGATTAGAGTTTTAATAAGCGATTAGACCACCTCAGACACACACCCCGACACCGATTATTACCCGAGTCATGTCTTCTGCGCGCCGCAAGTGCTGTTAAACAGTTAATTAGCGCTCGAAACAACTCTAATCCGGCCTTTTCAAAACGAAAACCGCCCGACCAGAGAGATTTAAGCTGCAGATATGCGCGTCGCTTTTTGGTCGTTAATACAAACGATTATTATCTTTATCTATGCTAAGTGCACGGCCCCCCCCCCACGAAACCTACGTCCCGCCACTGGGTCGTGGTAAAAACGGGTGGGCCGCAGGGAGCGATTTGCAAGTAAAAACGGTCGGGGCTATTCATTTAAAACTATAACGTTGAACGGACGATCTTATCTGGTGCAGGTTTATGGATCTTGGATGGGTTTTTAATTGGGCCCGTTTAACTGTTATGACTGCTGTAATTGTTTTCCTACGGGGTTAATGTATTTAAAAACATATAATTAAATAGAAAAAACTAACTAAATTAAGTGTCTAAAATTTATTGCTTTATTATTTCTATATATTTAAGGATTTTCAGTAAATTAAACTTTCGGGAAAATCTACAAACAGCGTATTCTTTAATGAAGTGCAAAAACAATCCAATTTATTACTTCAGGTTCTTGAAAGATAAGGAAGTATTCTGAATTCACATTTATTTAATTTAGGTTTTAACATTTTTATACTATCAAATATTCAACAATTACGAAATTTTGTACACAATAATGTAAATTCTAAGATTTTTTTATTGATTTTTTATAGATATTATAGATTTTTACAGGTTTTTATAGATTTTTATTTATTTTATAGATTTCATAGATTTTATGGATTTTATAGATTTTACAAGTTATACAGATAAAACACATGTACAGTTTTTATAAATTTTATACACTTTACAGATTTTATAGAATTTTTTATAGATACAGATCTTAAAGATTTTATAGATTTTATAGATTTTATAGATTTTATAGATTTTAGATTTTATAGATTTTATAGATTTTATAGATTTTATAGATTTTATAGATTTTATAGATTTTATAGATTTTATACATTTTATAGATTTTATAGATTTTATAGATTTTATAGATTATATAGATTTTATAGATTTTATAGATTTTATAGATTTTATAGATTTTATAGATTTTATAGATTTTATAGATTTTATAGATTTTATAGATTTTATAGATTTTATAAATTTTATAGATTTTATAAATTTTATTTTACCTTTTACAAATCTTAAAGATTCTATAGATCAATCAAATTTATAGAATTTATAGATCTCAAAGATTTTATACCTTTACAGATTTTATAGATTTTACAGATTTTAAACATTTACAGATTTTATAGATTTTACAAATTATACAAATTTTAGACATTTACAAATTATATAGTTTTTACAGATTTTGTATTGTTTACAAATTATACAGATTTTGTAGGTTTCATAGATTTTACACATTATACAGATTTTATAGATTAATTTTATATATCTTAAAGAGTTCACAGATTTTATTGATTATACAGATTTTACACATTTACAGATTTATAGATTTCACAGATTTTATAGATTTTATAGATTTTATAGATTTTATAGATTTTATAGATTTTATAGATTTTATAGATTTTATAGATTTTATAGATTTTATAGATTTTATACATTTTATAGATTTTATAGATTTTATAGATTTTATAGATTTTATAGATTTTATACATTTTATAGATTTTATAGATTTTATAGATTTTATAGATTTTATAGATTTTATAGATTTTATAGATTTTATAGATTTTATAGATTTTATAGATTTTATAGATTTTATAGATTTTATAGATTTTATAGATTTTATAGATTTTATAGATTTTATAGATTTTATAGATTTTATAGATTTTATAGACTTTACAGATTTTGTAGATTTTACAAATAATACATATTTTATAGAATTTAGAGATTTTACACATTTACTGATTATATAGATTTTGTAATTTTAATCTTTATATATTTTACATATTTTGTAGATTTTAGTCTCAAATATTTTGTAGATTTATATTTATATGATAAAAGTTATTTGCATATTTTAGACTTAAGAACTTTATTGACTTAAATATACAGATCTATAAAATTTAATATATTATATGGACTTCATAGATATCATAATCTAAATTTGATTATTTTGTAGATCTTTATAGATTTTGAACATTCATTTATTTTAAATAAATTTTGTAGGTTTTTTAGACTACATATTTTGTAGATTTTATAGACAATAAATTTCCTAAATTTAATAAATTCCACACATAGATATGTTATAGGTTTTATAAATTTTATGGACTTAAGAGATTTTAGAGACTTTTTGATATTACAGATTTATAAATTTTACAAATTTAGTATACTTTATTGATTTCATAGATTTTTATAGATTTTAATCTTAATATTTTTGTAAGTTTATATTTCTTTATTAAATATTTTATGAATTATATGCACCTACATGTAAATGTTACAAATTTAATGTATTTTATGGACTTCAAAGATATTTTAATTTTTATAAATTTATATATTTTGGAAAATTTATATTCAGAAATTCTTACAGCTTTTATATATTTTATGGACTTCATAAATCTAGATACTGCAAAATCTATTAATTATTTAGATGTAATAAATTTAGATTATTGTAAATTTTATTAATAATATAGACTTAAAAGTTATAGTCTTTCTAGTTGTTATTATTATTTAGACTTCATGTTCTTTATACAGTTTCCACATAATAATTTACATAATAATCTGTTTCGGTGATATATGTATTTAACAACAAATAATTTGAAAAAATAATTTCTAATCCATCATTAAATATATCCAAATATGTACGTAAACAAGAAAATATTAAAGTGTTTTAAATCGATTAAACTTATCGAAGTGTATATTAATGTGGTGCGCCATTTAATAAAGTGCAAAACAACAATCCAATAAAGAACACCGTTCCAAGATAAACAAAAAATTACTTATCTCAAAGGTCGTAATTCGCGATTGTGTATTAAAGCCCCGCGAGCTCCATTACATTAAATCTATTGATTGGTTTTATTGTCGAAATATCTTAGTTTAATGTAGCGCATAACCGAAAGGTAAAAAGTAAACACCGGGTTCCACGGGATTAAGATAAACCGTAAAATACAGCCAGTTTTTTTTTTTTTAAAAAAAGCACCCCGAACACAATAAATCCCTCCATTTCCGTTATTATTTACTAATCCAGTGCATGAAGTGTGTGTTTTCTTAAGGTCCGAGCTTTTCTATATATATATATGTTTTTTTTGACCGCTTTATTGACTCGTTCCTTACAGGTCCGCCGTCTTACTTTTACCCCGGATCACGTACGCCGTACGGGTCTATTTTCTTTCCGACTGATTTCCACGGTACGCCAGACACAAAATAAAATTCGCTTTTTTGCCCCGGAAATAAACTGGCTATATTGCCGCGGTTTTTCCATCCGCAATCGAAATTTAACGTTGGTGGTTTTAGTTGACGCGGGGGAGGCTGAGGGGGTGGTTTGTGTATGTGTGTGTGTGTGTGTATAAGGCGGTCGGACGTGTTACAAGGCCATTAAAACTTTGCACTTGACCTGGAATATCCATTACGTAGAAGGGCTGTAAATGGCGTCGTCGAAGTACTGACTAAATGAATTTGCTTGTTCGGAAATTAATGTCGGCTCAATTGTCAGATTTTAAACGGACGCTTTTATGTAGAATTTCTTGTGGAATTTCCTAGAGAACATAAGAAATATTTTGTGACCACTTTTTGGCATTTCTGTTAGAAATTTTTCTTGTATTTTAGTTCACACATTTTTTGACGTCAAAGTTTTCAAAGAATTAACACATTTTTTTCGAAATTTATATTTTTACAGAATATACAGTTGTCTCGAAATTTTTAATTTAAATTAAAAATGGCAATTAATTCCATTTACCCTGATTTTTATATGCAAAATTGGTAAAAGCATCAGAACTAGTTTTGTGTCTTGAAAATGGTGGATGCGCCAATGATAATTCTTTAGATTAACACAATTTAAGGTAAGTTTAAACAACTGTTGCACATAAATATTTCGTATTTAAAATAGATTAAAATTTATAGAAGTTCTTTTAAAGCTTTTTATTGATGTGCTTTTTATCTTTTTAAATGTATAAAATTGCCAATTAATTGAATTAACAACCTAATTTTGATATGAAAAACTACTAAATGCATAAAACTTGTCTTGTTTCATTAAATTAACACAATTTAAGGTAAGTTTAAATAATTGTTACACATTTTTTCATAAATATTTCGTATTTAAAATAGATTTTAGTTTGTAGAAGTTCTTTTAAAGCTTTTTATTGTAGTGCTTTTTAATCTTTCAGTACCAAAAATATTTATAATGAAATTTAAGCCTAAAGAACATTAGTTGACACATTTTTGGACATTTGTAACTTTACAGAATAAACAGATTTGTGTGAAATTTTTAATTTAAATGTATAAAATTGCCAATTAATTGAATTAACTCACCTGATTCTGATATGAAAAACTGCTAAATGCATCAAACTTGTCTTGTTTCTTGAAAATGGTGGATGCTCAATTATAATTCCTTAAATTGACACAATTTAAGGTAAGTTTAAACAATTGTAATACATTTTTTCATAAATATTTCGTTTTTAATATAGATTTTAGTTTGTAGAAGTTCATTTAAAGCTTTTTATTGTTGTGCTTTTTAATCTTTCAGTACCAAAGATATTTATAATGAAATTTAAGCCTGAAGAACATTAGTTGACACATTTTTAGACATTTATAACTTTACAGAATGAACAGATTTTATGAAATTTTTAAATTAAATGTATAAAATTGCCAATTAATTGAATTGAACTCACTTGATTCTGATATGAAAAGCTGCTAAATGCATCAGAACTTGTCTTGTTTCTTGAAAATAATGTATGCCCCAATTATAATTCCTTAAATTGACACAATTTAAGGTAAGTTTAAACATTTGTTACACATTTTGTCATAAATATTTCATATTTAAAATAGATTTTACTTTGTAGAAGTTCATTTAAAGCTTTTTATTATTGTGCTTTTTAATCTTTCAGTACCAAAGACATTTATCATGAAATTTAAGCCTAAAGAACATTAGTTGGCACATTTTTGGACATTTATAACTTTACAGAATAAACAGATTTTTATGAAATTTTTAATTTAAATGTATAAAATTGGCAATTAATTGAATTAATTCACCTGATTCTGATATGAAAAACTGCTAAATGCATCAAACTTGTCTTGTTTCTTGAAAATGGTGGATGCGTCCATTATAATTCTTAAAATTAACACAATTTAAGGTAAGTTTGAACAATTGTTACACATTTTTTCATAAATATTTCGTATTTAAAATAGATTTTTGTTTGTAGAAGTTCTTTTAAAGCTTTTTATTGTTGTGCTTTTTAATCTTTCAGTACCAAAGACATTTATCATGAAATTTAAGCCTAAAGAACATTAGTTGGCACATTTTTGGACATTTATAACTTTACAGAATAAACAAATTTTTATGAAATTTTTAATGTAAATGTATAAAATTTCCAATTAATTGAATTAACTCACCTGTTTCTGATATGAAAAATTGCAAAATGCATCAGAACTTGTCTTGTTTCTTGAATATGGTGGATGTGCCCATTATAATTCATTAAATTAACACAATTTAAGGTAAGTTTAAACAATTGTTACACATTTTACATAAATATTTCGTATTTAATATAGATTTTAGTTTGTAGAAGTTCTTTTAAAGCTTTTTATTGTAGAGCATTTTTTTCCTTTCATTGCCAAAAATATTTAATAATAAAATTTCAGCCTAATGAACATTAGTTGACACATTTTTGGACCTATGTGATTCTACAGAATAAACAGATTTTACTTTAAATGTTTAAAAATGACAATTAATTGAATGAACTCACCTAAAAATTGGTAAATGTATCACAACTAGTCTTGTTTCTTGAAATTGTTGTATGTGATATGATTTTTTTCTCTCGTCTTAGTTTGTAAAACTTCTTTTAAAGCTTTTTAGTGCTTTGTAACTTTGTTGTACTATGGACATTTATAATAAGATTTCAGCTTAAAGAAGATTTAGTTGGCACATTTTTATTTTCAAAGAATAACAAGATCGTTTGAACTGTCAATTCCAAATATTCTAATTTTATTTTTTTCTTCGAGACATCAAAATTGATGGGATGGCAAATTACATCCTCAGTACCCCCATCCAAAACTAAGCAATCCGGAACACCGGAACAGGAACGCACGTCGCTGTCGCAACATATTCAACGACTTAATTGCCGAATTGATTGCTTCCTCACTGAAAACTATATAACAGAAATTTAAATTAAATTAATAGGGCGCAACGTAATTGGAAAAGTAATTAAAACGAATGAGTGCCGATCCGTAGCCCAGGAAACGTATGCACACCGTTAGACGCAACATCCCGAGACTACGAATATGCTGAATTTGTTTAATTTATTTCCTAACGTCAGTGCACTATTATTCCGATTCTAATAAAACTGGAGTTATTGTAACATTTTATCTGTTGCTTTCGCTGTAAATTCCCTCAATTCAACTGCTGGAACAAAAGACATTAAAAATATATGAATTTAAATAAGGGCTTAAAATCTTTTATGTATTTTACAAATAGTAATTAGATTTAATAGTAATTTAAGGTTTTATGTGCCAACTAAATGTGCTTTATGTTGAAATTTTATTATAAATGGCTTAAGTACTAAAAAGTTGGGAAGCACTATAATAAAAAGCTTTCAAAGGAGTTTTCCAAACTGAGATCTATTTTAAATACGTAATGTTCATGAAAAATGTGTGTAACATTTGTTTAAACTTTCATTAAATTGTCTTAATTTAACGGATATATTACTGGCGCATCCACCACTTTCAAAACAAATGTTAGTGCTGAATTCAAATAGGAATTTCCAAAATTTATATAAGTTCTCTAAATACATGTATTTAGTTCTCTAAAAGATATATTAAGTATTCTGAAATTTTATTATAAATATCTTTGGTACTGAAAGATTAAAAAGCCCAACAATAAAAAGCTTTAAATGAACTTCTACAAACTAAAATCTATATTAAATACGAAATATTTATAAAAAAATGTGTAACAATTGTTTAAACTTACCTTAAATTGTGTCAATTTAAGGAATTATAATTGGGGCATCCACAATTTTCAAGAAACAAGACAAGTTCTGATGCATTTAGCAGTTTTTTATATCAGAATCAGGTGAGTTAATTCAATTAATTGGCAATTTTATACATTTAAATTAAAAATTTCATAAAATCTGTTCATTCTGTAAAGTTATAAATGTCCAAAAATGTGTCAACTAATATTATTTAGGCTTAAATTTCATTATAAATATCTTTGGTACTGAAAGATTAAAAAACACAAGAATAAAAAGCTTTAAATGAACTTCTACAAACTAAAATCTATATTAAATACGAAATATTTATGAAAAACTGTATTACAATTGTTTAAACTTACCTTAAATTGTGTCAATTTAAGGAATTATAATTGGGGCATCCACAATTTTCAAGAAACAAGACAAGTTTTGATGCACTTAGCAGTTTTTTATATCAGAATCAGGTGAGTTAATTCAATTAATTGGCAATTTTATACATTTAAATTAAAAATTTCATAAACTCTGTTTATTCTGTAAAGTTATAAATGTACAAAAATGTGTCAACTAATGTTCTTCAGGCTTAAATTTCATTATAAAGATCTTTGGTACTGAAAAATTAAAAAGCACAACAATAAAAAGCTTTAAATGAACTTCTACAAACTAAAATCTATATTAAATACGAAATATTTATGAAAAAATGTGTAACAAATGTTTAAACTTACCTTAAATTGTGTCAATTTAAAGAATTATAATTGGGGCATCCACAATTTTCAATAAACAAGACAAGTTCTGATGCATTTAGCAGTTTTTTATATCAGAATCAGGTGAGTTAATTCAATTAATTGGCAATTTTATACATTTAAATTAAAAATTTCATAAACTCTGTTTATTCTGTAAAGTTATAAATGTCCAAAAATGTGTCAACTAATATTATTTAGGCTTAAATTTCATTATAAATATCTTTGGTACTGAAAGATTAAAAAACACAAGAATAAAAAGCTTTAAATGAACTTCTACAAACTAAAATCTATATTAAATACGAAATATTTATGAAAAACTGTATTACAATTGTTTAAACTTACCTTAAATTGTGTCAATTTAAGGAATTATAATTGGGGCATCCACAATTTTCAAGAAACAAGACAAGTTTTGATGCACTTAGCAGTTTTTTATATCAGAATCAGGTGAGTTTAATTCAATTAATTGGCAATTTTATACATTTAAATTAAAAATTTCATAAACTCTGTTTATTCTGTAAAGTTATAAATTTACAAAAATGTGTCAACTAATGTTCTTTAGGCTTAAATTTCATTATAAATATTTTTAGAACTGAAAGATTAAAAAGCATAAAAATAAAAAAGCTTTAAATGAACTTCTACAAACTAAAATCTATATTAAATACGAAATATTTATGAAAAAATGTATTACAATTGTTTAAACTTACCTTAAATTGTGTCAATTTAAGGAATTATAATTGGGGCATCCACAATTTTCAAGAAACAAGACAAGTTCTGATGCATTTAGCAGTTTTTTATATCAGAATCAGGTGAGTTAATTCAATTAATTAGCAATTTTATACATTTAAATTAAAAATTTCATAAAATCTGTTCATTCTGTAAAGTTATAAATGTCCAAAAATGTGTCAACTAATGTTCTTTAGGCTTAAATTGCATTATAAATATCTTTGGTACTGAAAGATTAAAAAGCACAACAATAAAAAGCTTTAAATGAACTTCTACAAACTAAAATCTATATTAAATATGAAATATTTATGAAAAAATGTATTACAATTGTTTAAACTTACCTTAAATTGCGACAATTTAAGGAATTATAATTGGGGCATCCACAATTTTCAAGAAACAAGACAAGTTCTGATGCATTTAGCAGTTTTTTATATCAGAATCAGGTGAGTTAATTCAATTAATTGGCAATTTTATACATTTAAATTAAAAATTTCATAAACTTTGTTTATTATGTAAAGTTATAAATGTACAAAAATGTGTCAACTAATGTTCTTCAGGCTTAAATTTCATTATAAATATCTTTGGTACTGAAAGATTAAAAAGCACAACAATAAAAAGCTTTAAATGAACTTCTACAAACTAAAATCTATATTAAAAACGAAATATTTATGAAAAAATGTATTACAATTGTTTAAACTTACCTTAAATTGTTTCAATTTAAGGAATTATCGTTGGCGCATCCACCATTTTCAAGAAACAAGAAAAGTTCTGATGCATTTAGGAGTTTTTCATTTAAGAAACAGGTGTTATAAATGTCCAAAAATATGTCAACTAATGTTCTTTAGACTTAAATTTCATTATAAATATATTTGGCATTCAGATAAGTTAATTCAATCAATTAGCAGATTAGATTAAAAATTTCAAATAATTTGTTTGTTCTTAAAAAACATAAATGTCCAAAAATGAGCCAACTAAAGGTTCCTGCTGGAAATTTATTATAAATGACTTTAGTACTAAAATGTTATAAAACACTACAATAAAAAGCTTTATAAATAAAATGTGTAACAATTTTATAAATTTACCTTAAATTCTCTGAATTTAAGAGATTATTTATGGTGCATTTACCAATTTCAAGACTGAAAGGGCTCTGACCAACTTAATGTCATTTTAAATCAGAAGCAGGGAAGACAATCCTGTTAACTGAAATTTTTAAAACTCAGTCTATAAACACAAATGACCAGAAACGTGATAATTAAATATTTTTATGATGAAATTTTATTATGAACGTCATTAGTAGTAACTGCCCCCGCGGGACACCTCCTAACACAACTAACGAACTGAAAACAAGTTAAAAAAGTGTAGTGAAGACGTAATATGCCATCCGCTGAAATTTGACGTCTCGCAGCAGCAAAGAAAAAACCAAATAAACTAAAAAGTAGGACGTCCGGAATTTAAAGTTTATTTAAAGTAGTCGAATTTATTTCCTTAAGCATTAATTCGTTTCGCGTTTAATTATAAATTCTTGTATGCGCTTTCCATTCGTAATTCGCAGCGAGCAAAAAGTCGACACAATCGCTTTAAATTCCTCCGGGCCGTGAGATAGTCTCGAGGACCAAACAATTTATATTAATCCGTTAATGAATACTTAAAGTGAACATTGTAGTGGGCCCTTATGAAGCGCCGCTTAAAATAAACAACGAGTCGTAAAACGGCTTGAATTATACATGGCACCGGCGTCACCGCCACCGGGATCGATTCGGCCGTTTTGCCGCTGGAAAAATTATTTCGATTGGTGATTATGAGGTTAATGCAATTTAACAATGGCCGCGACCGGACCGCGATGAATTATTTATACATTTCTTCGGCCGTAAATCTAACAAAGAAACCTGCCGCCGTAAATTCCACTTCCGCCGGATGCGGTTCATAAATTTTTTATACGCGCTCATCGATAATTTAATTATTAGCAATGAATCCGTCGGTTGTTGTTTTCGTTTTTCGTTTTTTTTTCTTAGGGGGTGGTTCTTAAGAAATTGCTATATTTTTTCCACCCCACACACACAAACACGAACGTATCGACGCTACGAAAATGTAAAACGATAAAAACTGGACGGTGATTTATCCACGTTCCGTGGACTAAATAAACGAGGTATTAACAAAAGGAAGTGGAGTAGATACTCGACAATTATACATTTCCTATTTCCTAGTCCTTTGTTCGGGAACCAGGATATCCGCCGGTCCTAAATTCTAAACGCTCCCCACACACACAACCGCACAATAGACATAAACAACTTAATTTTTCATAAATTTGGAACAGAATAATCATTATTATTGGGCCATGTTAACGTTTATCCTGTAAGTCATCTTATAAATCTTTCTTGGTTATTGTTTGATTACTAATTTATTTCATATTTAAATTAAATTTACTTACGTTTCATGCATCAATTATAATTCTTGTTTTCTGTAAATAAATGTTATAAATGTTTTAAGCAAAATGTGTTAAATGTTTTAATCAAAAAATATTTAGTAAATTAGTCAAATATGTAAAATTTAAAAATATTATAAACATAGAAAATATACTTAATTTAGTAAAATAGATAAAACTAGTAAATATTGTGGTCTAATCTTGAATATCTTCTAAGTCATCTGATAAATCTTGGAGAACATGTAAACTTTGTATATGTTGGAAACTTAGCAAATATAGTAAATATTACTTAATGATATTATAAATACAGAAAATTAGTGGACCTAGTAAAACATGTAAAACTGGTAAATTTTGTGGTCTAATCTTGGTTATCTTCTAAGTCATTTTATAAATCTTGAAAAACATGTAAACTCTGTATATTTTAGAAACCTAGCAAAAAAAATAAAGTTTACTTAATGATATTATAAATACAGAAAATTAGTGGACCTAGTAAAACATGTAAAGCTGGTAAATTTTGAGGTCTAATCTTGGATATCTTTTAAGTCATCTTATAAATCTTGGAAAACATGTAAACTTTGTATATGTTAGAAACTTAGCAAATATAGTAAACCTTACTTAATAAAATTATAAATACAGAAAATTAGTGGACCTAGTAAAACATGTAAAGTTGGTAAATTTTGTCATCTAATCTTGGATATTTTCTAAGTCATCTTATAATAAATCTTGGAAAACATGTAAACTTTGTATATGTTAGAAACTTAGCAAATATAGTAAATCTTACTTAATAATATTATAAATACAGAAAATTAGTGGACCTAGTAAAACATGTAAAGTTGGTAAATTTTGTGCTCTAAGCTTGGATATCTTCTAAGTCATCTTATAAATCTTGAAAACATATAAACTGTGTGTATGTTAGACACTTAGCAAATATAGTAAATCTTACTTAGTAATATTATAAATACAGAAAATTAGCGTAACTTGTAAAACATGTAAAGCTGATAAATTTTGTGGTCTAATCTTAGATATTTTCTAAGTCATCTAATAAATCTTGGAAAACATGTAAACTTTGTATATGTTAGAAACTTAGCAAATATAGTAAACCTTACTTAATAATATTATAAATACAGAAAATTAGTGGACCTAGTAAAACATGTAAAGTTGGTAAATTTTGTCATCTAATCTTGGATATTTTCTAAGTCATCTTATAATAAATCTTGGAAAACATGTAAACTTTGTATATGTTAGAAACTTAGCAAATATAGTAAACCTTACTTAATAATATTATAAATACAGAAAATTAGTGGACCTAGTAAAACATGTAAAGTTGGTAAATTTTGTCATCTAATCTTGGATATTTTCTAAGTCATCTTATAATAAATCTTGGAAAACATGTAAACTTTGTATATGTTAGAAACTTAGCAAATATAGTAAATCTTACTTAATAATATTATAAATACAGAAAATTAGTGGACCTAGTAAAACACGTAAAGTTGGTAAATTTTGTGCTCTAAGCTTGGATATCTTCTAAGTCATCTTATAAATCTTGAAAACATATAAACTGTGTGTATGTTAGACACTTAGCAAATATAGTAAATCTTACTTAGTAATATTATAAATACAGAAAATTAGCGTAACTTGTAAAACATGTAAAGCTGATAAATTTTGTGGTCTAATCTTAGATATTTTCTAAGTCATCTAATAAATCTTGGAAAACATGTAAACTTTGTATATGTTAGAAACTTAGCAAATATAGTAAACCTTACTTAATAATATTATAAATACAGAAAATTAGTGGACCTAGTAAAACATGTAAAGTTGGTAAATTTTGTCATCTAATCTTGGATATTTTCTAAGTCATCTTATAATAAATCTTGGAAAACATGTAAACTTTGTATATGTTAGAAACTTAGCAAATATAGTAAATCTTACTTAATAATATTATAAATACAGAAAATTAGTGGACCTAGTAAAACATGTAAAGTTGGTAAATTTTGTGGTCTAAGCTTGGGTATCTTCTAAGTCATCTTATAAATCTTGAAAACATATAAACTGTGTGTATGTTAGACAATTAGCAAATATAGTAAATCTTACTTAGTAATATTATAAATACAGAAAATTAGTGTAACTTGTAAAACATGTGAAGCTGATAAATTTTGTGGTCTAATCTTAGATATTTTCTAAGTCATCTTATAAATCTTGGAAAACATATAAACTTTGTATATATTAGAAACTTAGCAAACAGTAAATCTTACTTAGTAATATTATAAATACAGAAAATTAGTGTACCTAGTAAAACATGTAAAGCTGGTAAATTTTGTGGTCTAATCTTGGATATCTCCTAAGTCATCTTATAAATCTTGGAAAACATGTAAACTTAGTATATGTTAGAATTTTAGCAAATATAGCAAATCTTACTTAATAATATTATAAAATTAGTGTACCTAGTAAAACATGTAAAACTGGTAAATTTTGTGGTTTAATCTTGGATATATTTTAAGTCATCTTATAAATCTTGGAAAACATGTAAACTTTGTATATGTTAGAAATTTAGCAAATATTGTAAATCTTACTTAGTAATATTATAAATACAGAAAATTAGTATACTTAGTAAAACATGTAAAGCTGGTAAGTTTGTCATCTAATCTTGGATATTTTCTAAGTCATCTTATAATAAATTTTGGAAAACATGTAAACTTTGTATATGTTAGAAACTTAGCAAATATAGTAAATCTTATTTAATAATATTATAAATACAGAAAATTAGTGGACCTAGAAAAACATGTAAAGCTGGTAAATTTTGTGGTCTAAGCTTGGATATCTTCTAAGTCATCTTATAAATCTTGAAAACATATAAACTGTGTGTATGTTAGACAATTAGCAAATATAGTAAATCTTACTTAGTAATATTATAAATACAGAAAATTAGTGTAACTTGTAAAACATGTAAAGCTGATAAATTTTGTGGTCTAATCTTAGATATTTTCTAAGTCATCTAATAAATCTCGGAAAACATGTAAACTTTGTATATGTTAGAAATTTATCAAATTTTGTAAATGTTACTTAGTAATATCATAAATACAGAAAATTAGTGTACTTAGTAAAACATGTAATGCTGGTAAATTTTGTCATCTAATCTTGGATATTTTCTAAGTCATCTTATAATAAATCTTGGAAAACATGTAAACTTTGTATATGTTAGAAACTTAGCAAATATAGTAAATCTTACTTAATAATATTATAAATACAGAAAATTAGTGGACCTAGTAAAACATGTAAAGTTGGTAAATTTTGTGGTCTAATCTTGGTTATCTTCTGAGTCATCCAATAAATCTTGGGAAACATGTAAATTTTGTATATGTTAGAAACTTAGCAAATATAGTAAATCTTACTTAGTAATATTATAAATACAGAAAATTAGTGTAACTTGTAAAACATGTAAAGCTGGTAAATTTTGTCATCTAATCTTGGATATTTTCTAAGTCATCTTATAATAAATCTTGGAAAACATGTAAACTTTGTATATGTTAGAAACTTAGCAAATATAGTAAGTCTTACTTAATAATATTATAAATACAGAAAATTAGTGGACCTAGTAAAACATGTAAAGTTGGTAAATTTTGTGGTCTAATCTTGGTTATCTTCTGAGTCATCCAATAAATCTTGGAAAACATGTAAACTTTGTATATGTTAGAAACTTAGCAAATATAGTAAATCTTACTTAATAATATTATAAATACAGAAAATTAGTGTAACTTGTAAAACATGTGAAGCTGATAAATTTTGTGGTCTAATCTTAGATATTTTCTAAGTCATCTTATAAATCTTGGAAAACATATAAACTTTGTATATATTAGAAACTTAGCAAACAGTAAATCTTACTTAGTAATATTATAAATACAGAAAATTAGTGGACCTAGTAAAACATGTAAAGTTGGTAAATTTTGTGGTCTAATCTTGGATATCTTCTGAGTCATCCAATAAATCTTGGGAAACATGTAAATTTTGTATATGTTAGAAACTTAGCAAATATAGTAAATCTTACTTAGTAATATTATAAATACAGAAAATTAGTGTAACTAGTAAAACATGTAAAGCTGGTAAATTTTGTCATCTAATCTTGGATATTTTCTAAGTCATCTTATAATAAATCTTGGAAAACATGTAAACTTTGTATATGTTAGAAACTTAGCAAATATAGTAAATCTTACTTAATAATATTATAAATACAGAAAATTAGTGGACCTAGTAAAACATGTAAAGTTGGTAAATTTTGTGGTCTAATCTTGGTTATCTTCTGAGTCATCCAATAAATCTTGGAAAAAATGTAAACTTTGTATATGTTAGAAACTTAGCAAATATAGTAAATCTTACTTAATAATATTATAAATACAGAAAATTAGTGGACCTAGTAAAACATGTAAAGTTGGTAAATTTTGTGGTCTAATCTTGGTTATCTTCTGAGTCATCCAATAAATCTTGGAAAACATGTAAACTTTGTATATGTTAGAAACTTAGCAAATATAGTAAATCTTACTTAATAATATTATAAATACAGAAAATTAGTGGACCTAGAAAAACATGTAAAGCTGGTAAATTTTGTGGTTTAATCTTGGATATATTTTAAGTCATCTTATAAATCTTGGAAAACATGTAAACTTTGTATATGTTAAAAATTTAGCAAATATTGTAAATCTTACTTAGTAATATTATAAATACAGAAAATTAGTGTACTTAGTAAAACATGTAAAGCTAGTAAATTTTGTCATCTAATCTTGGATATTTTCTAAGTCATCTTATAATAAATCTTGGAAAACATGTAAACTTTGTATATGTTAGAAACTTAGCAAATATAGTAAATCTTACTTAATAATATTATAAATACAGAAAATTGGTGGACCTAGAAAAACATGTAAAGCTGGTAAATTTTGTGGTCTAATCTTGGATATCTTCTAAGTCATCTTATAAATCTTGGAAAACATGTAGACTTTGTATATGTTAGAAACCTAGCAAATATAGTAAATCTTGTAAATTCTAGTGGTCAAATTACGAATAAAAAACATATTAAACCTGTTAGATCTTAATACGTTTAATTAATGGTAAATAAACATTACCTTTAAGATTTATCCTTTAATCATCATTTTAAAATGGTGGAAGACGTATTTTAAATTAAGAAAACATTCGGTAAGCTAAATAAAGGACACAATCCTTATTTTCTCGCTCCTTTATTATAATTTTTATCTGCGAAAATCGCCGGTTGAGCCACTACGAAACAGTCGTCATTGTGTCGAATCCTATTAAACGTATTAAACCGACGTTCAAAGTAAACTGGTGTCGGTAATCAGTAGTACGGTTACAAAAGGAGCGAAACTTTATAGATGTCCCGCGTCTATTGTTGTGTCGCGCTTTCATCTTCGACCTACCCTATCTGGACGGTTTATTAAAAGCATCCCCCCGGGGTGGAGCGAACGGCAACACTTCTGTTTGTTTTTTCCCACTGGCAAGTCGGAACAATAATGAAAACGCGATTACCTGCATCGCGAACCCATCAAACCCGAATTTGATTATCCGTCGTAGAAAATTGGCAATTTAAGGAGACCTCCTCCCCTTCGCATCGATGTTTGATTTGTATCCGTCGTTACCCGGCCGACTCGCGCCTTCTAATTCCGTCGCAAAGGTAACGTGGAAAAAACGGGCTGGGTGATAAGTTAATCTCGTCCGGAATACGCCGCCCATAAAGGCAGTCAGTCACGTATCGACGTTGGGAAAAAACGCGATTTAAAAGGGGGGCCGGGCCGGTCGCCCGTCGCCGTTTGATCTACGCGAAACATTGACGAGATCCTTTTTACTCCCGTTGCGGCACTCGACTGCTTTATAATCTTACATCAAAAAGTTTTTTATTATTATTATTTTTATTGCCCGGAGACAGTCTGAAGTTTGGAAATTTCGAAAAAGGACGAACTGTTTCTGTACAGGACAAAAACTGATGTTCTATGCAAAGAGACATCCTTAAAATGTTTAAATTTCTGCAATTGAAGAATTGTTTGATCCACATTACATTTATTATATGCAATTTTGTTAAAAAATTAATTACATTTTCTTCATTATTGGACGGGTTTCACCTGTTCCCAAATTTTGACCATCTGTTTTAAGTATACTTTGTATAATCTAGGCTCAACAGGTGGAATTATAAAAAACAATAGAAGCTAAGAGATTATGTGACAATAGTTACTTTTTTTTAACATATTTGAATTAAATAAGTATGCAGAAATCATAATCAGGTGTCAAATCATTTAGAAAGTGTCTCAGTTTTATATGACAAGGATTCTGAACATACAAATTTTATACACTGTTAGAAAAATGTAAGATAAGTTAAACCAGTTCTCAATCTAGTTAGTATCATCAGAAGAAACTGAATGTAACACATGAAATATGAAAGAAGAATAAGAATAGCAAGAAGGATCATAAAAGATAAAAAGTGTACAAAGAACTATAATAGTATTGGTCGAACTACTATCAGCACAAAACAAAATAGTAACATATATGAACCAAGAACAAAAAAACAATAATCAAATTAAGAATTGTTTGTGGAAGTTCTACATTACACTTATTAGAAGCAATTTTGTTAGACAAAATATTTAATTAGATTTTCTTCATTACATACTTTGTATATATAATCTTGGTGGTACTATAAAAGACAACAGAAACTGAGAAGATTATGTGACAATAGCACAGAAATCATAATCAAAGGTGAAATCATATAGAAAGTGTCACAGTTTTAGATGACAAGGATTCTTAACACACAAAGTTTATACAGTGTCAGAAAAATATCTAACTATTATCAACATAAAACAAAACCGTAAATGATACGGCATTTACAAAAAACACTAATTCCACATTATACTCATAATATGTATTGTATTATACTGTAAAACATAAGTTTATTTGTTTCATGTAATAAAATATAAGCATCATTTACCTAATAACTGACATTTTACACGCACAACACACACTCAACCCGACTGTCATCATATCAAGTGAAATAATCAGTAATTAATATGAATAATTGAAAAACAGCAACTGTAACTTATAAATAATGAACACAATGACAAAACAGGAAAGTTAGGTTAGGAAACCGTTTGTAAACAAACATGAAGACGCACACTAGATTTGCCGCTAAGCGGACCAACTTAAGCTGATTATATATTCATAAAAGGTATTTATGTGTTCTTACTTACTTACAGTCATCACAATAAAAGCGAACTGTTTGAATATTTGCATAGCTGAACAAACAACTAAACGTCCCGGTTTGTTTTTGTACGTTCCTATGACATTAATTATTATTGATTGACGACGTTTTTGTGGACTTGTTTTTGAGAAATATATGAAATTACAGACATAAATACGTTTATATTTCATTTAGAGTGACTTTTGTGGACACGTTTAAATCAAATAAAACGTTCAGCCCAACGAAAACCGGTATGTAAAAGTGAGGTTATGTCACAGACTTTTGTAAACAAACAACGAAGACGCCAAAGTTGACACTCCGTCGATGCAGTTGTGCAAACGAAAACGCAACGTAAAACATCCCGTATCCGTATTTTTCGTGTAAAATAAGGTAACCTAAAACTTTTATCCGATTACGAAGCATCAAAGGGACCGAAAACCGTTTTTTAATAAACCGTATATAATTATGTCCAGGAGCGCCGGCGGCGTTGTACGTTGAATATTCAAAATTGGCTTGTCTTTGTGGAGTCGGGGCCGCAGAACACATGTTAAAATATTTAAATGGGCATGTAAACCGCGTGGCATAATTCATTTTTATATCGTTTATTTACATGGTCCTGTAATATTTCATTTTAACAATCCGGTACTTAATTAAAAAAGGTCTCGTGTTACCCGTAAACTGTGTCTGTTACAGGCCTAATTAACCGGGTCCCGCAATTATATTGCCTTCAAGATTTAGGGTGGCCAAGTTTAAATTGTTTATTTTACAGTTTGGTATGTTTTAATAACGACAACCTGTGCATTCGCCAAAATTATCACTTGTCAAGTGGCACAAACTGTCTTAAATTAAATTTTATTAAAACTAGGTTAATATACCTTCAATAAAATGTTCAAAGGGGACCAACTGAAGATCAACAAGTTTTATAGAATTTATAATTTGCCATGACCAAAAATATTTGTAAGATTTAAGCTTACTTACTGAAAATTACAAATTCATTCATTACAAAATTGAGAAGATCTAGAAGATTTATATAATTTAAACTTTCCAAAATTGACAGGGTTAACAAAATTAATAAATATCACATACAAGATTGTCAAGATTTAGGAGGTCAACAAGTTTTATAAAATTTTTAAAATATTTCATGCCTTATAAAAAGATTTATAAGATTTAAAGCCACAAGTTTGTCAGGATTTAGAAGATTTATAATATTTTATGAATTACGAAATGTCCATTCATTACAAAGTTGACAAGATCTGGAAGATTTATGTAATTTAAACTTTCCAAAATTGACAGGGTTAACAAAATTAACAAATATCAAGTACAAAATTGACAAGATTTAGGAGGTTAACAAGTTTTATAGAGTTTTTAAAATATTTCATGCCTTACAAAAAGATTTATACGATTTAAAGTCACAAGTTTGTCAGGATTTAGAAGATTTATATAATTTAAACTTTCCAAAATTGACAGGGTTAACAAAATTAATATATATATAAATACAAGATTAACAAAATTTAGGAGGTTAACAAGTTTTATAGAATTTTTAAAATATTTCATACCTTACAAAAAGATTTATAAGATTTAAAGTCACAAGTTTGTCAGGATTTAGAAGATTTATAATATTTTGTGAATTACAAAATGTCCATTCATTACAAAATTGACAAGATCCAGAAGATTTATATAATTTAAACTTTCCAAAATTGACAGGGTTAACAAAATTAATAAATATCAAATACAAGATTGTCAAGATTTAGGAGGTTAACAAGTTTTATAGAGTTTTTAAAATATTTCATGCCTTACAAAAAGATTTATACGATTTAAAGTCACAAGTTTGTCAGGATTTAGAAGATTTATAATATTTTGAGAATTACAAATTGTCTATTCAATACAAAATAGACAAAATTTCGAAGATTTATATAATTTAAACTTTCCAAAATTGACAGGATTAACAAAATTAATATATATATATATATATATATATATATATATATATATATATACAAAATTAAAAAGATTTAGGAGGTTAACAAGTTTTATAGAATTTTTAAAATATTTCATACCTTACAAAAAGATTTATAAGATTTAAAGTCACAAGTTTGTCAGGATTTAGAAGATTTATAATATTTTGTGAATTACAAAATGTCCATTCATTACAAAATTGACAAGATCCAGAAGATTTATATAATTTAAACTTTCCAAAATTGACAGGGTTAACAAAATTAATAAATATCACATACAAGATTGTCAAGATTTAGGAGGTCAACAAGTTTTATAAAATTTTTAAAATATTTCATGCCTTATAAAAAGATTTATAAGATTTAAAGCCACAAGTTTGTCAGGATTTAGAAGATTTATAATATTTTATGAATTACGAAATGTCCATTCATTACAAAGTTGACAAGATCTGGAAGATTTATGTAATTTAAACTTTCCAAAATTGACAGGGTTAACAAAATTAACAAATATCAAGTACAAAATTGACAAGATTTAGGAGGTTAACAAGTTTTATAGAGTTTTTAAAATATTTCATGCCTTACAAAAAGATTTATACGATTTAAAGTCACAAGTTTGTCAGGATTTAGAAGATTTATATAATTTAAACTTTCCAAAATTGACAGGGTTAACAAAATTAATATATATATATATATATATAAATACAAGATTAACAAAATTTAGGAGGTTAACAAGTTTTATAGAATTTTTAAAATATTTCATACCTTACAAAAAGATTTATAAGATTTAAAGTCACAAGTTTGTCAGGATTTAGAAGATTTATAATATTTTGTGAATTACAAAATGTCCATTCATTACAAAATTGACAAGATCCAGAAGATTTATATAATTTAAACTTTCCAAAATTGACAGGGTTAACAAAATTAATAAATATCAAATACAAGATTGTCAAGATTTAGGAGGTTAACAAGTTTTATAGAGTTTTTAAAATATTTCATGCCTTACAAAAAGATTTATACGATTTAAAGTCACAAGTTTGTCAGGATTTAGAAGATTTATAATATTTTGAGAGTTAACAAACAAATTAACAAATATCAAGTACAAAATTGACAAGATTTAGGAGGTTAACAAGTTTTATAGAGTTTTTAAAATATTTCATGCCTTACAAAAAGATTTATACGATTTAAAGTCACAAGTTTGTCAGGATTTAGAAGATTTATATAATTTAAACTTTCCAAAATTGACAGGGTTAACAAAATTAATATATATATAAATACAAGATTAACAAAATTTAGGAGGTTAACAAGTTTTATAGAATTTTTAAAATATTTCATACCTTACAAAAAGATTTATAAGATTTAAAGTCACAAGTTTGTCAGGATTTAGAAGATTTATAATATTTTGTGAATTACAAAATGTCCATTCATTACAAAATTGACAAGATCCAGAAGATTTATATAATTTAAACTTTCCAAAATTGACAGGGTTAACAAAATTAATAAATATCAAATACAAGATTGTCAAGATTTAGGAGGTTAACAAGTTTTATAGAGTTTTTAAAATATTTCATGCCTTACAAAAAGATTTATACGATTTAAAGTCACAAGTTTGTCAGGATTTAGAAGATTTATAATATTTTGAGAATTACAAATTGTCTATTCAATACAAAATAGACAAAATTTCGAAGATTTATATAATTTAAACTTTCCAAAATTGACAGGATTAACAAAATTAATATATATATATATATATATATATATATATATATATACAAAATTAAAAAGATTTAGGAGGTTAACAAGTTTTATAGAATTTTTAAAATATTTCATACCTTACAAAAAGATTTATAAGATTTAAAGTCACAAGTTTGTCAGGATTTAGAAGATTTATAATATTTTGTGAATTACAAAATGTCCATTCATTACAAAATTGACAAGATCCAGAAGATTTATATAATTTAAACTTTCCAAAATTGACAGGGTTAACAAAATTAATAAATATCACATACAAGATTGTCAAGATTTAGGAGGTCAACAAGTTTTATAAAATTTTTAAAATATTTCATGCCTTATAAAAAGATTTATAAGATTTAAAGCCACAAGTTTGTCAGGATTTAGAAGATTTATAATATTTTATGAATTACGAAATGTCCATTCATTACAAAGTTGACAAGATCTGGAAGATTTATGTAATTTAAACTTTCCAAAATTGACAGGGTTAACAAAATTAACAAATATCAAGTACAAAATTGACAAGATTTAGGAGGTTAACAAGTTTTATAGAGTTTTTAAAATATTTCATGCCTTACAAAAAGATTTATACGATTTAAAGTCACAAGTTTGTCAGGATTTAGAAGATTTATATAATTTAAACTTTCCAAAATTGACAGGGTTAACAAAATTAATATATATATATATATATATATATATATATATATATATATATATATATATATATATATATAAATACAAGATTAACAAAATTTAGGAGGTTAACAAGTTTTATAGAATTTTTAAAATGTTTCATACCTTACAAAAAGATTTATAAGATTTAAAGTCACAAGTTTGTCAGGATTTAGAAGATTTATAATATTTTGTGAATTACAAAATGTCCATTCATTACAAAATTGACAAGATCCAGAAGATTTATATAATTTAAACTTTCCAAAATTGACAGGGTTAACAAAATTAATAAATATCAAATACAAGATTGTCAAGATTTAGGAGGTTAACAAGTTTTATAGAGTTTTTAAAATATTTCATGCCTTACAAAAAGATTTATACGATTTAAAGTCACAAGTTTGTCAGGATTTAGAAGATTTATAATATTTTGAGAGTTAACAAACAAATTAACAAATATCAAGTACAAAATTGACAAGATTTAGGAGGTTAACAAGTTTTATAGAGTTTTTAAAATATTTCATGCCTTACAAAAAGATTTATACGATTTAAAGTCACAAGTTTGTCAGGATTTAGAAGATTTATATAATTTAAACTTTCCAAAATTGACAAGGTTAACAAAATTAATATATATATAAATACAAGATTAACAAAATTTAGGAGGTTAACAAGTTTTATAGAATTTTTAAAATATTTCATACCTTACAAAAAGATTTATAAGATTTAAAGTCACAAGTTTGTCAGGATTTAGAAGATTTATAATATTTTGTGAATTACAAAATGTCCATTCATTACAAAATTGACAAGATCCAGAAGATTTATATAATTTAAACTTTCCAAAATTGACAGGGTTAACAAAATTAATAAATATCAAATACAAGATTGTCAAGATTTAGGAGGTTAACAAGTTTTATAGAGTTTTTAAAATATTTCATGCCTTACAAAAAGATTTATACGATTTAAAGTCACAAGTTTGTCAGGATTTAGAAGATTTATAATATTTTGAGAATTACAAATTGTCTATTCAATACAAAATAGACAAAATTTCGAAGATTTATATAATTTAAACTTTCCAAAATTGACAGGATTAACAAAATTAATATATATATATATATATATATATATATATATATATATATATATATATATATATATATACAAAATTAAAAAGATTTAGGAGGTTAACAAGTTTTATAGAATTTTTAAAATATTTCATACCTTACAAAAAGATTTATAAGATTTAAAGTCACAAGTTTGTCAGGATTTAGAAGATTTATAATATTTTGTGAATTACAAAATGTCCATTCATTACAAAATTGACAAGATCCAGAAGATTTATATAATTTAAACTTTCCAAAATTGACAGGGTTAACAAAATTAATAAATATCAAATACAAGATTGTCAAGATTTAGGAGGTTAACAAGTTTTATAGAGTTTTTAAAATATTTCATGCCTTACAAAAAGATTTATACGATTTAAAGTCACAAGTTTGTCAGGATTTAGAAGATTTATAATATTTTGAGAATTACAAATTGTCTATTCAATACAAAATAGACAAAATTTCGAAGATTTATATAATTTAAACTTTCCAAAATTGACAGGATTAACAAAATTAATATATATATATATATATATATATATATATATATATATATATATATATATATATATATACAAAATTAAAAAGATTTAGGAGGTTAACAAGTTTTATAGAATTTTTAAAATATTTCATACCTTACAAAAAGATTTATAAGATTTAAAGTCACAAGTTTATCAGGATTTAGAAGATTTATAATATTTTGTGAATTACAAAATGTCCATTCATTACAAAATTGACAAGATCCAGAAGATTTATATAATTTAAACTTTCCAAAATCGACAGGGTTAACAAAATTAATAAATATCAAATACAAGATTGACAAGATTTAGGAGGTTAACAAGTTTTATAGAATTTTTAAAATATTTCATACCTTACAAAAAGATTTATAAGATTTAAAGTCACAAGTTTATCAGGATTTAGAAGATTTATAATATTTTGTGAATTATAAAATGTACATTCATTACAAAATTGACAACATCTGGAAGATTTATATAATCTGAACTTTTCAAAATTGACAGGATGAACAAAATTAATAAAAATCAAATAGAAGATTGACAAGATTTAAAAGCTTAACAAGTTTTACAGACTTTTTAAAAAAATTTTAGCCTAACAACAAAATTTATAGGATTCAAACTTACATGAATTTACCAGTTTAACATGTTTTACAAGGTTCACTAAATTTTATATATTTATAATATTTTTAAATTTCACATATTTGCTAAATTTACTACATTCATAAGAAAACTCTTGATAACAAAGTGGGTAAAGTTTTCTTTTACATTTATTATTAAGATGAGTAAGATTTACTATATTTATTGGGTGTGTAACATTTACAATATTTACATGTTTTCCAAGATTTATAAAATGACTTATAAAATATTCAAATTTATCCCACAAGATTTACTAAAGGTTTACTAAGGTTTCTATACTTGTAAGTTTCGAAGATGTGCTTAAGCTCACATTTTATAAGCTTTACATTTAATAGATTTCGAAAACCTTTTAATTAACTATTTACGTTTTATATAGTATTAATTAAACATGCTAATTTAATCCTTTGTTCACGTAAAATACATAAAACAAAGAGCAATCGATAAAGTAACTGTAACCTACGTCTTGAACAATTATTAAATACTAATTAACGATAAATCTTTAAACGTAACTTAAACATATTATTTACTATTAATTAAACGTGCTAATTTAATTCCTAGTTCGCGCAAACTAAACAAGGAAAAATTGATAAACCCGGCCATAACAACGGATTAAATATTCAAAGCACAGGAACATTTTCATAATCCAAACTAAACAATGTTCCGTGCAGTAAAAATGCTTCTTTATATCACGAGTGGAGCGGGGAATGTTTCGCCCAGAGGATCATATTCGGTTTTCACTGTGTCGCATTGATAATTCCGGAACTGGATTAAACGGGAAATGGGTCGAATAGTGGGCGATAAATTGGACGAAAGGCGGTATCATAGTCGCACCCCGGGGAGTTGCTGTCCCATCGCTTTTCATCGGAAAAAATCGAGAGGATCCCGTTTTTTTACCCTAAGTCGGGTATTAGCGAAACTGTTATGACGTTTAATGACAACAATAATCGCGGGCGTAGGTCATAAAAAATTAGAGTTTTTGTCATGTACAGTGGATTGAATATATTTCAGTTTCACGAGATTAACGTACCACACCAATATAATTGAATATTTTCTGAATAAAGGGAGAAATAAACGTATACACTCTTTATATATTTATATAGAAAAATAGGTTTTTATTTATAATTGTTACAAAAAATCTTAAAAAATATTGTTTTTCTTAAAAAATTAAAAATTAACAAAATTTTATGTTCATAAAAAATAAAAATTTGAATTTAATATGGGGTATTTCCACCTCTACTACGAATGACAGCCTCACATCTTCTGTTTATACTCAAAATCTGGGTTCTAATTTCATTTTGGTCCAAATTCTCTTAAATTTCAAGTAGAAAACGCTCCACATCCTTTAAATTATTCAGACGGTTAGGATGGTCCCTTAAACGTCTCCCAAGAATGTCTCAAATATGTTCTATTGGGTTAAGGACTGGACTGTGAGCTGGCCAAGCCTTTGTATTAATTCCAAAGTCAGCAAGATAATTTCGGACAACATGGGCTGTATGTGGTCGTACATTGTCCTGTATTATTAACACTCTTTATATATTTATATAGAAAAATAGGTTTTTATTTATAATTGTTACAAAAATCTTAAAAAATATTGTTTTTCTTAAAAAATGAAAAATTAACAAAATTTTATGTTCATAAAAAATAAAAATTTGAATTTAATATGGGGTATTTCCACCTCTGCTACGAATGACAGTCTCACATTTTCTGTTTATACTCGAAATCTGGGTTCAATTTCATTTTGGTTCAAATTCTCTTAAATTTCAAGTAAAAGACGCTCCACATCCTTTAAATTATTCAGACGGTTAGGATGGTCCCTTAAACGTCTCCCAAGAATGTCCCGGATATGTTCTATTGGGTTAAGGTCTGGACTGCGAGCTGGCCAAGCCTTTGTATTAATTCCAAAGTCAGCAAGATAATTTCGGACAACATGGGCTGTATGTAGTCGTGCATTATCCTGTATTATTAACACTCTTTATATATTTATATAGAAAAACAGGTTTTTATTTATAATTGTTACAAAAAATCTTAAAAAATATTGTTTTTCTTAAAAAAAAATAAAAATTAACGAAATTTTATGTTCATAAAAAATAAAAATTTGAACTTAATATGGGGTATTTCCTCCTCTGCTACGAATGACAGCCTCACATCTTCTGTTTATACTCGAAATCTGGGTTCTAATTTCATTTTGGTTCAAATTCTCTTAAATTTCAAGTAAAAGACGCTCCACATCCTTTAAATTATTCAGACGGTTAGGATGGTCCCTTAAACGTCTCCCAAGAATGTCCCGGATATGTTCTATTGGGTTAAGGTCTGGACTGCGAGCTGGCCAAGCCTTTGTATTAATTCCAAAGTCAGCAAGATAATTTCGGACAACATGGGCTGTATGTAGTCGTGCATTATCCTGTATTATTAACACTCTTTATATATTTATATATAAAAACAGGTTTTTATTTATAATTACAAAAAATCTTAAAAAATATTGTTTTTCTTAAAAAAAAATAAAAATTAACGAAATTTTATGTTCATAAAAAATAAAAATTTGAACTTAATATGGGGTATTTCCTCCTCTGCTACGAATGACAGCCTCACATTTTCTGTTTATACTCGAAATCTGGGTTCTAATTTCATCTTGGTCCAAATTCTCTTAAATTTCAAGTAAAAGACGCTCCACATCCTTTAAATTATTCGGACGTTTAGGATGGTCCCTTAAACGTCTCCCAAGAATGTCCCGGATATGTTCTATTGGGTTAAGGTCTGGACTGCGAGCTGGCCAAGCCGTAGTATTAATTCCAAAGTCAGCAAGATAATTTCGGACAACATGGGCTGTATATGGTCGTGCATTGTCCTGTATTATTAACACTCTTTATATATTTATATAGAAAAATAGGTTTTTATTTATAATTGTTACAAAAAATCTTGAAAAATATTGTTTTACTTAAAAAAATAAAAATTAACAAAATTTTATGTTCATAAAAAATAAAAATTTGAACTTAATATGGGGTATTTCTTCCTCTACTACGAATGACAGCCTCACATCTTCTGTTTATACTCAAAATCTGGGTTCTAATTTCATTTTGGTCCAAATTCTCTTAAATTTCGAGTAGAAGACGCTCCACATCCTCTAAATTATTCGGACGTTTAGGATGGTCCCTTAAATGTCTCCCAACAATGTCCCAGATATGTCCTATTGGGTTAAGGTCTGGACTGCGAGCTGGCCAAGCCGTAGTATTAATTCCAAAGTCAGCAAGATAATTTCGGACAACATGGGCTGTATATGGTCGTGCATTGTCCTGTATTATTAACACTCTTTATATATTTATATAGAAAAATAGGTTTTTATTTATAATTGTTACAAAAAATCTTGAAAAATATTGTTTTACTTAAAAAAATAAAAATTAACAAAATTTTATGTTCATAAAAAATAAAAATTTGAACTTAATATGGGGTATTTCTTCCTCTACTACGAATGACAGCCTCACATCTTCTGTTTATACTCAAAATCTGGGTTCTAATTTCATTTTGGTCCAAATTCTCTTAAATTTCGAGTAGAAGACGCTCCACATCCTCTAAATTATTCGGACGTTTAGGATGGTCCCTTAAATGTCTCCCAACAATGTCCCAGATATGTCCTATTGGGTTAAGGTCTGGACTGCGAGCTGGCCAAGCCGTAGTATTAATTCCAAAGTCAGCAGGACAATTTCGGACAACATGGGCTGTATGTGATGTGTATTGTCCTGTATTATTAACATTCTTTATATATTTATATATAAAAACAGGTTTTTATTTATAATTGTTACAAAAAATCTTAAAAAATATTGTTTTTCTTAAAAAATGAAAAATTAACAAAATTTTATGTTCATAAAAAATAAAAATTTGAACTTAGGATGGGGTATTTCCACCTCTACTACGAATGACAGCCTCACATCTTCTGTTTATACTCAAAATCTGGATTTTAATTTCATTTTGCTCCAAATTCTCTTAAATTTCAAGTAGAAGACGCTCCACTTCTTCCAAATTATTCGAACGGTTAGGATGGTCACTTAAACGTCTCCCAAGAATGTCCCAGACTTATTCTATTGGGTTAAGGTCAGGACTGTGAGCTGACTAAGCCGTAGTATTAATTCCAAAGTCAGCAAGATAATTTCGGACAACATGGGCTGTATGTGGTCGTGCATTATCCTGTATTATTAACACTCTTTATATATTTATATAGAAAAACAGGTTTTTATTTATAATTGTTACAAAAATTCTTAAAAAATATTGTTTTTCTTAAAAAAATAAAAATTAACGAAATTTTATGTTCATAAAAAATAAAAATTTGAACTTAATATGGGGTATTTCCACCTCTGCTACGAATGACAGTTTCACATCTTCTGTTTATACTCGAAATCTGGGTTCTAATTTCATTTTGGTCCAAATTCTCTTAAATTTCAAGTAGAAGACGCTCCACATCCTCTAAATTATTTGAACGGTTAGTATGGTCACTTAAACGTCTGCCAAGAATGTCCCAGACTTGTTCTATTGGGTTAAGGTCTGGACTGTGAGCTGGCCAAGCCATAGTATTAATTCCAAAGTCAGCAAGATAATTTCGGACAACATGGGCTGTATGTAGTCGTGCATTATCCTGTATTATTAACACTCTTTATATATTTACATAGAAAAATAAGTTTTTATTTATAATTGTTACAAAAAATCTTAAAAAATATTGTTTTTCTTAAAAAATTAAAAATTAACAAAATTTTATGTTTACAAAAAATAAAAATTTAAACTTAATATGGGGTATTTCCACCTCTACTACGAATGACTGCTTCACATCTTCAGTTTATACTCAAAATCTGGGTTCTAATTTCATTGTGGTCCAAATTCTTTTAAATTTCGAGTAGAAGACACTCCACATCGTCTAAATTATTCGGACGGTTGGATGGTCCCTTAAACGTCTTCCAAGAATGTCACAGATATGTTCTATTGGGTTGAGGTCTGGACTGTAAGCTGGCCATGCCATATCATTAATCACAGCGTCAGCAAGTCAATGTGGGCTGCATTCTTGTTTAATTTACTCAGGAAATTGGTACTCTTATTTTTGAAACAATTGAAATTATCCACCTGAAAAGACTCAAACAAATTTAATGAATCTTCTCACACTTTTGTTAAAATTCAGTTAAACTTTACTCAAACAATCTAAAGCCAAACGAAAATAATATTAGTGAACATTATGTTTTAATTTAAACTACATTTAAAATTTAATACGTCAAAGAAATACGGCGTCGACGCTTTGGTGTGCTTAAAAACAAAATAATCACCTAAAAGTCACGAAAAGGTGGCGTAAATAATTAAAATCAACATGTCACTTTTAGTTTTTGAAATTTCCTTTGATCCATTGTAAGATTTCGTCCCGTTTTGTCCCCGCAGCTGCTGCCACGGTGCATTGTTCAAGTGCACGTGAAAAACCGTAACGCGAGATAAAAAGAAATTACTCCGCAAATAACACGTCCACGATTATTTTCCACGTCTTTGTCCGCAACGTAAAATTTATCCAATGAAATAAAATATAACATGTAAATAACCGCGTTGCAAATGCAACAAAGGAAATGTTTGACGGGATAAAATATCTATGTATAATGGTATTGAGTGGAATAGATTGCCTTGCGATACGAAATGTATTGCTTATTTCACATTCCGGATCTCTGATCGTTCTAAACGGGGGTGGGGGAGATTTTCTGAATAATGCATACATAACCGACCTTTACGTCAACACGAGGAAATCCATACTGAAAAAATGGTGCCGTGCATTGTCTACTTTATTTATCGTTACACAATGGTGTAAGGTAGAAATGTTAATTGCTGACGTAAGTTATTAACATTTACCACCCTTAAATCTAACGTGAAGCAGTGATTTGCCCTATACAAGAAGGTCAAAATTTTGGAGAAGGTACAACACGTCTAATAATTAAGAAAATCTATGTAAACCTTTGGTCCAATCGTGTTTAAATTTGTTATGTGTTATCCTAAAATGCACACCTACAATTTAATGCTATAATCTATTTAAAACTATTAAGTTTTCCATATTCTTTGCTCAATTTAGAAGAAACAACATTCTCTTGATTAATTTTGATCATCACAGCTATTTTTGAGATGTTTTATCAGTTTTAATGTTCTAACTTCTCTTAAGTTTTGACTACCTATTAGAGAAATTAAAAATAAGAAAAGAATATATATAATAACATAAAAAAAGAATGTCAAGACTCTAAAATCCGTACCGTAAAACAAACTCCGTCCATTGTCCACGTTATTTATCATTTCGCACGGCGCAATTAACAATCGCGTTCAAATGTTAATGACCGTCGTAAACTATTAACATTTACACCCCCCATCCTTAAATCCGGCAATCGGACCGAACGTAATTAGACAAGGGTTTGTAAATGTCACAAAAGGAAGTCACCCTTCGACCTGAGGCCATCGAAAACGGCACCAGTTTCACCGGAACGAGGTTTAATTAATTTCGTACACATTTATTGTACCGGTCCTGGACGTCGGCGACAGCGGGAAAAAATACCCCGGCCCCGCATCCCCCGTACCAAGCGATACATCAAACTGCGTTGTCCGGTGAAAGGGAACGCGACACGGCGGATCGGTTAATAAATTTTTTCGTTTGTGTTTCCTGCGACCGCGCTAATTCCCGGTGCAGGAAATTGCCGGTTGCATCGCCACTTTCTCTGCCCCGTCGTTTTGTTCGGCGTTTGGCGGTCCGTTCCGTTCGCGGATTTATGGCGATTTGAATGAAATATGCGTGTGTGATGGGCGGGAATGTGCTGAAAGGTTTCGCAGGTTTTTAAATGCGGCGGATGCGCCAGTTTAGACCTAGTACTGCAAGGCTCCGTAAAAACAGGTTATTTCAGTTTTATCAATACAATTAACTATTATTTACCAAACTGGCAGTGATTTAATTGATGAAAAAAATTAAAAAAAAAATCACAAGAGTTCACAAAATCATTTAAATCTTAAGTATTTTTCAAAATTGACAAATTCTGCAAAATATTTATACTACATTTAAATATTTGATATAATTTAATATGATATAATTTACAAAATTGATAAGAGTTAAATCATTTAAAACAGTTAGAAGAATTAAATACTGTTCAAGATGGACAAGTTTTACAAACTATATTATATTTAAAAGTTTTATAAGATGTACAAGATATGTGTGACTCTCAAAATTTATATAATTTACAAAATTGACAAGAGTTAAATCATTTGAAACATTTAGAAGACTTAAATACTGTTCAAAATGGACAAGTTTTACAAACTATCTATATTACATTTAAAAGTTTGATAATATTTAAAAGATTTACAAGATACGTATGACATACAAAATTTATATAATTTACAAAATTGACAAGAGTTAAATCAATTAAAACAATTAGAAGAATTAAATACTGTTCAAAATGGACAAGTTTTACAAACTATCTATATTACATTTAAAAGTTTGATAAGATTTAAAAGATTTACAAGTTCTGCCTGACTTAAAAAATTCATAATTTACAAAATTGACAAGAGTTAAATCATTTGAAACATTTAGAAGATTTAAATACTGTTCAAAAGGGACAAGTTTTACAAAGTATCTATATTACATTTAAAAGTTTTAAAAGATTTACAAGATACGTGTGACTCACAAAATTTGTATAATTTACAAAATTGACAACAGTTAAATCATTTGAAACATTTAGAAGACTTAAATACTGCTAAAAATGGGCAAGTTTTACAAACTATCTAAATTACATTTAAAAGTTTGATAAGATTTAAAAGATTTACAAGATATGTGTGACTCACAAAATTTTTATAATTTACTAAATTGACAAGAGTTAAATCACTTAAAACATTTAGAAGACTTAAATTCTGTCTAAAATGGACAAGTTTCACAAACTATCTATATTACATTTTAAAGTGTTATAAGATTTAAAACATTTACAAGATACATGTGACTCACAAAATTTGTATAATATACAAAATTGACAAGAGTTAAATCATTTAAAACATTTAGAAGACTTAAATACTGTTCAAAATGGACCAGTTTTACAAACTATCTATATTACATTTAAAAGTTTGATGAAATTTAAAAGATTTAAAAGTTCTGCCTGACTCACAAAATTCATATAATTTACAAAATTGACAAGAGTTAAATCACTTAAAACATTTAGAAGACTTAAATACTGTTCAAAATGGACAAGTTTTTCAAACTACCTATATTATATTTAAAACTTTGATAAGATTTATAAGATTTACAAGATACGTGTGACACACGAAATTTATATAATTTACAAAATTGATAAGAGTTAAATCATTTGAAACATTTAGAAGACTTAAATACTGTTCAAAATGGACAAGTTTTACAAACTGTATATATTACATATAAAAGTTTGATAAGATTTAAGTCCTGTGTGACTCACAAAATTCATATAATTTACAAAATTGGCAAGAGTTAAATCATTTAAAACATTTAAAAGACTTAAATACTGTTCAAAATGGACAAGTTTTACAAACTATCTATATTACATTTAAAAGTTTTATAAGATTTAAAAGATTTACAAGATATATATGACTTATACAAAATTTATATAATTTACAAAATTAACAAGAGTTAAATCAATTAAAACATTTAGAAGTCTTAAATACTTTTTAAAATGTTCAAGTTTTACAAACTATCTATATTACATTTAAAAGTTTGATGAAATTTAAAAGATTTACAAGTTCTGCCTGACTCACAAAATTCATATAATTTACAAAATTGACAAGAGTTAAATCATTTGAAACATTTAGAAGATTTAAATACTGTTCAAAAGGGACAAGTTTTACAAACTATCTATATTACATTTAAAAGTTTGATAAGATTTAAAAGATTTACAAGTTCTGTCTGACTCGCAAAATGTATATAATGTACAAAATTGACGAGAGTTTACTCATTTGAAATATTTAAAAGATTTAAATACTGTTTAAAATGGACAAGTTTTACAAACTATCTATATTACATTTAAAAGTTTTATAAGGTTTAAAAGATTTACAAGATACATGTGACTCACAAAATTAGTATAATTTACAAAATTGACAAGAGTTAAATCAATTAAAACATTTAGAAGCCTTAAATACTTTTTAAAATGTTCAAGTTTTACAAACTATCTATATTACATTTAAAAGTTTGATAAGATTTA
Source organism: Aethina tumida (assembly GCF_024364675.1). Lineage (NCBI taxonomy): Eukaryota > Metazoa > Arthropoda > Insecta > Coleoptera > Nitidulidae > Aethina > Aethina tumida. The sequence goes on along the minus strand of NC_065440.1, from coordinate 13,341,327 downwards.
AAAGATTTACAAGTTCTGTCTGACTTGCAAAATGTATATAATGTACAAAATTGACGAGAGTTTACTCATTTGAAATATTTAAAAGATTTAAATACTGTTCAAAATGGACAAGCTTTACAAACTATCTATATTACATTTAAAAGTTTTATAAGGTTTAAAAGATTTACAAGATACATGTGACTCACAAAATTAGTATAATTTACAAAATTGACAAGAGTTAAATCAATTAAAACATTTAGAAGCCTTAAATACTTTTTAAAATGTTCAAGTTTTACAAACTATCTATATTACATTTAAAAGTTTGATAAGATTTAAAAGATTTACAAGTTCTGTCTGACTCACAAAATTCATATAATTTACAAAATTGACAAGAGTTAAATCATTTGAAACATTTAGAAGACTTAAATACTGTTCAAAATGAACAAGTTTTACAAACTATCTATATTACATTTAAAAGTTTGATAAGATTTAAAAGATTTACAAGTTCTGTCTGACTCGCAAAATGTATATAATGTACAAAATTGATGAGAGTTTACTCATTTGAAATATTTAAAAGATTTAAATACTGTTCAAAATGCCCAAGTTTTACGAACTATCTATATTACATTTAAAAGTTTGACAAGATTTAAAAGATTTACAAGATACGTGTGACTCATAAAATTTATATAATATACAAAATTGACAAGAGTTAAACCATTTAAAACATTTAGAAGACTTAAATACTGTTCAAAATGAACAAGTTTTACAAATTATCTACATTACATTTAACAGTTTGATAAGATTTAAAAGATTTATAAGATACGTGTGACTCATAAAATTTGTATAATTTACCAATTTAGCAAGAGTTAAATCATTGAAAACATTTAGAAGACTTAAGTACTGTCCAAAATTGTCAACTTCTACAAAATATCTATATTACATTAAAAGTTTCACAACATTTAAAACATTTACAAGATGTAACTTGCATTTTACAAAAGTGACGAGAGTTAATGATATATAACTTTAGAAAATTATGCAGTGCTGTCGAAAAGTTTGACACATTTTCAATTATTTACCATATCTATGCGACTTACAAAATTGACAAGATACTTACGCTAAAACATTCAGAAGACTTAAGTGTCCGCCGTCAAATATTAACGATGGAATGCAGATGCGATGCACAGGTAGTGAAATTACCCCCCATGTATTTTTCATGTCTCGAATTTAATTTAAAATCGAAGGGGGTGGCGGCGAAATTAATGCAAAGTAACCGGATATGACGGCAAGTGTACGGCAGGCCCGTATCAATTCATTAACCCGTCGTCGCCGTGTCGATTGGCTCTTACTTGTTAGTTTGTAAATTAATTTACGGTGAGGAGCAGCAACTTGTCCGTATCGATTCCGTATCAGTTTGTCGGACGGCAATTTACTTGGCAGCGGTGAATTAATTTTTATTCGACGATTTAATTAGCTAATGATTTGTCAGTGGGCCGGTTACGGGACCACCGGTTTTATAAATCAAATAATCGGACCGCAAAACCGTCGGGGAAAACGTATTGTCGGGCAAAAATTCAATGAAAACCGACCACAAAAGTCTGTAAGGCGATCGGATCGGACTTAAAATATGATTTATTTCACAATGAAACGTTACTCGGCGAAAAGGTTTTAAATATACCACGCTGCTCTTTTAATTTTTTTTTTTTTTTTGCTCCTTTCTTTTTTCACTGCTATTTTACTTTGTAATGTAACGTTGCTTTCGTGCCCGCTTTTAAAATTATTACTTTGCTAATGTTAGATAAACATTTTATTTAAATAATCCAAACGTAAATAAAAATAATATTAGTGGACGTTTTATTTCTATTTTTAATTTGAACTACGTTTAAAATTTAATATTTCAAACAGCTTCTTTATATTCTCCTCTTTAAATCATAATATCTTGTATAACTTATTTAATAATAAATTTATATAAAACTTATCAATTTGGTCAAACTTTATTGTAGTGATAATAAATAGACATGAATACGTAATATTTAAATTTTATAAATCTTACATATCTTGTAAATCTTCTAAATCTTGTCAAATTATTATAATGATAATGATAATTCATTTAAAATAAGACACAAGTGCTGTCCAAAATCAGATCTACAAAATATCAGGCACCACATTTAAAAGTTTGACAAGATTTGGAAGATTTTCATGAAATTGATTCACTAGAAATTGATATTATATACAAATATAAGGTCTACAAAATGTCATATACTATATTTAAAAGGTTGACAAGATTTGAAAGATTTTCGAGATCTGTGTGATGTATAAAATTTATATAATTTACAAAATTGACAAAAGTTAAATTATTTGAAACATTTGGAAGACTTAAAGACTGCTCAAAATTGAGAAGATCTACAAAATATCATACACCTCATTTAAAAATTTGATAAGATTGGAAGATTTAAATGAAATTGATTTACAAAAAATTGATATAATATACAAAATTGATAAGAGTTAAATTGTTTAAAATTTTTAGATTACTTAATTGCTGTCCAAAATTGACAAGATCTACAAAATATATCATAAATTTTAAAGTTTGACATGATTTTGAAGATTTACAAAATCTGTGTGACTTATAAAATTTATATAATTTACATAATTGAGAAGTGTCAAATTATTTAAGACATTTATAAGATTTATGTGCTGTCCAAAATTGATAAGGTCTACAAAATATCATATACTACATTTAAAAGTTTGACAAGATTTGAAAGATTTTCAAGATCTATGTGACGTATAAAATTTATATAATTTACAAAATTGACAAAAGTTAAATCATTTAAAACATTTAGAAGATTTAAATATTGTCTAAAAAGTTCTACAAAATATTTATTCTACATTAAAATGTTTGATAAGATTTATACAATTTATAAAATTGATAAAAGTTATAGTTAGAAGATTTAAATAGAGTTTAAAATGGACAAATTTGACAAGATCTACAAAATATATTGACAAGATTTGGAAGATTTATAAGGTGTGTGACGTACAAAATTTATATAATTTACAAAATTCAAAAGATTTACATGATTTAAAACTTTCACAAGACTTATGTTCTTTACAAAATGAACAAGTTTTACTAAATTAACAACAAGTTTGACAGGATTTACAAAATGTATTTGATTAATAAAATCCTCATGCTTTATGAAACTGACAAAATTCAAAAGATTTACTTGATTTAAAACTTTCACAGGACTTATGTTCTTTATAAAATTAACAAGTTTTACTAAATTAACAAGTTTGACAGGATTTACAAAATGTATGTGAGTAATAAAATAATCATGTTTTATAAAACTGACAAGATTTAAAAGATTTACTTGATCTAAAACTTTCACAAGACTTGTGTTCACTACAAAATTAACAAGTTTTACTAAATTAACAAGTTTGACAGGATTTACAAAATGTATTTGATTAATAAAATACTCATGCTTTATAAAACTGACAAAATTCAAAAGATTTACATGATTTAAAATTTTCACAGGACTTATGTTCTTTAAAAAATTAACAAGTTTTACTAAATTAACAAGTTTGACAGGATTTACAAAATGTATTTGATTAATAAAATACTCATGCTTTATGAAACTGACAAAATTCAAAAGATTTACTTGATTTAAAACTTTCACAGTACTTATGTTCTTTAAAAAATTAACAAGTTTTACTAAATTAACAAGTTTGACAGGATTTACAAAATGTATGTGAGTAATAAAATACTCATGCTTTATAAAACTGACAAGATTCAGAAGATTTACTTGATTTAAAACTTTCACAGTACTTATGTTCTTTAAAAAATTAACAAGTTTTACTAAATTAACAGCAAGTTCGACAGGATTTACAAAATGTATGTGTTTAATAAAATACTCATGCTTTATAAAACTGACAAGATTCAGAAGATTTACTTGATCTAAAACTTTCACAAGACTTATGTTCATTACAAAATTAACAAGTTTTACTAAATTAACAAGTTTGACAGGATTTACAGAATGTATTTGATTAATAAAATACTCATGCTTTATAAAACTGACAAAATTCAAAAGATTTACATGATTTAAAACTTTCACAGGACTTATGTTCTTTAAGAAATTAACAAGTTTTACTAAATTAACAAGTTTAATAGGATTTACAAAATGTATTTGATTAATAAAATACTCATGCTTTATGAAACTGACAAAATTCAAAAGATTTACTTGATTTAAAACTTTCACAGTACTTATGTTCTTTACAAAATTAACAAGTTTTACTAAATTAACACCAAGTTCGATAGGATTTACAAAATATATGTGTTTAATAAAATACTCATGCTTTATAAAACTGACAAAATTCAAAAGATTTACTTGATTTAAAACTTTCACAGTACTTATGTTCTTTACAAAATTAACAAGTTTTACTAAATTAACAAGTTCGACAGGATTTACAAAATGTATGTGTTTAATAAAATACTCATGCTTTATAAAACTGACAAGATTCAGAAGATTTACTTGATCTAAAACTTTCACAAGACTTATGTTCATTACAAAATTAACAAGTTTTACTAAATTAACAAGTTTGACAGGATTTACAGAATGTATTTGATTAATAAAATACTCATGCTTTATAAAACTGACAAAATTCAAAAGATTTACATGATTTAAAACTTTCACAGGACTTATGTTCTTTAAAAAATTAACAAGTTTTACTAAATTAACAAGTTTAACAGGATTTACAAAATGTATTTGATTAATAAAATACTCATGCTTTATGAAACTGACAAAATTCAAAAGATTTACATGATTTAAAATTTTCACAGGACTTATGTTCTTTACAAAATTAACAAGTTTACTAAATTAACAACAAGTTCGACAGGATTTACAAAATGTATGTGTTTAATAAAATACTCATGCTTTATAAAACTGACAAGATTCAGAAGATTTACTTGATCTAAAACTTTCACAGGACTTAAGTTCTTTGGAAGATTTATAAGGTGTGTGACGTACAAAATTTATATAATTTACAAAGTTGAGAAGAGTTAAATCATTTAAAACATGTAGAAGACATACGTGCTGCCCAAAATTGATACCATCTACAAAATATCATTTATTATGCCCAATTTTGTCAAACATTTAAATATTTTAAGCCGTCTAAATCTTACCTTGTGAGTTTTTTTAAAGTGTATAAATATTGTTTGTAAATTGGGAATATTCCATAATTTATTAAATTACACTTTAAGTTTAATATCGTAACTTTAAAAAATGACACTAAATTCCCGCCCATTGTATATTCATTAAATCCGTGCTAAACTTTCCAGTTTAAAAGTAATAAAACAACAAGATTTAATCTAAAAGAAAATTCGGTCGCACATGAAACCCGTTCAATCTCGGAACGTAGAATGTTCGAGTGCAACAACACGTTTTAAAATCCAATAGTTTTTGGGTGCATGTGCGAAATCGTCGAATAAAAGTCGACGACAATTCCTAAAACCACGTTTACGATAGTTTTAACTGTTGAAAAAAGGTCAACAGTGAACCGAAAAATTCACGTTCATTGACGCTTTAGTGTCGATGCCGGTGGGGGCGTTAGTTAATAATATAAGAAAGCCGGTGCCCAAGACACGTTACTGGAAATTGTTCTGGGAACGGGGGCCGTTGCAGGGGACACATTCCGTGACGGCAACACAATTTTCTTTCGCCGTCAAATATTAATGATGGAATGCAGATGTGATGTAGTACGGTGGCGATGGTCGAGATTGCCCTTATGTGCTTTTTTACGTCCTGAATTTAATTTAAGATCGAGGGGGAGGTGGTGAATTAATGTAAAGTAACCGGATATGTTACTTCCAAGACTTGAAAGATCCACAAGAATTATGTGATTTAAAACTTTCACAAGACTGACAAGAATTATAAAATTATATACAGTTACAAGTTTAACGATTTGAATTTTTTTCAATTTTTATATTGGTTACAAAACTTGTAAGATTTATTTATTTATATATTTCAAAAGATAAAATATTTATGTTTTACGATACTAACAAAATTCAAAAGATTTACATAATGTAAAACTTTGACAGTACTTATGTTCTTTACAAAATTAACAAGTTTTATTAATTTAACAACAAGTTTAAGAGGATTTATAAAATATATGTTATTAATAAAATACTCAAGTTTTATAAAATTGACAAGATTCGGAAGATTTACATGATCTAAAACTTTCACAAGAATTATGTTCTTTACAAAATTAACAAGTTTTACTAAATTAACAAGTTTGACAGGATTTACAAAATGTGTTTAATAAAATTCTCATGCTTTATAAAGCTGACAAGATTCAGAAGATTTACATGATCTAAAACTTTCACAAGAATTATGTTCTTTACAAAATTAACAAGTTTTACTAAAGTAACAAGTTTGACAGAATTTACAAAACGTATGTGTTTAATAAAATACTCATGCTTTATAAAACTGACAAAATTCAAATGATTTACACATGATTTAAAACTTTCACATGACTTATGTTCTTTACAAAATTAACAAGTTTTACTAAATTAACAAGTTTGACTGGATTTACAAAATATATGTGATTAATAAAATACTCATGGATTATAAAACTGACAAAATTCAAAAGATTTACATGATTTAAAACTTTCACAGGACTTGTATTCTTCACAAAATTAACAAGTTTTACTAAATCAACAAGTTTGACAGGATTCACAAAATGTATTTGATTAATAAAATACTTATGCATTATAAAACTGACAAAATTCAAAAGATTTACATGATTTAAAACTTTCACAGGACTTATGATCTTTACAAAATTAACAAGTTTTACTAAATTAACAAGTTTGACAGGATTTACAAAATGTATGTGATTAATAATATACTCATGCTTTATAAAATTGACAAGATTCAGAAAATTTACATGATCTAAAACTTTCACAAGAATTATGTTGTTTACAAAATTAACAAGTTTTACTAAAGTAACAAGTTTGACTGGATTTACAAAATGTATGTGATTAATAAAATACTCATGCTTTATAAAACTGACAAAATTCAAAAGATTTACATGATTTAATACTTTCACAGGTCTTAGGTTCTTCACAAAATTAACAAGATTTACTAAATTAACAAGTTTCACAGCATGTACAAAATGTACGTGATTAATAAAATACTCATGCTTTATAAAACTGACATAATTCAAAAGTTTTGCAGGATTTAAAAATTTCACAGGACTTACGTTCTTTACAAAATTAACAAGTTTACTAAATTAACAAGTTTAACAGGATTTACAAAATGTATGTGATTAATAAAATACTCATGCTTTATAAAACTAACAAAATTCAAAAGATTTACATGATTTAAAACTTTCATAGGACTTATGTTCTTTACAAAATTAACAAGTTCACTAAATTAACAACAAGTTTGACAGGATTAACAAAATGTACGTGATTAATAAAATACTCAAACTTTATAAAACTGACAAAATTCAAAAGATTTACATAATTTAAAACTTTCACAGGACCTATGTTCTTTACAAAACTAACAAGTTTTACTAAATTAACAAGTTTGACAGGATTTACAAAACGTATGTGTTTAATAAAATACTCATGCTTTATAAAACTGACAAAATTCAAAAGATTTACATGATTTAAAACATTCACAAGAACTATGTCCTTTACAAAATTAACAAGTTTTACTAAATTAACAACAAGTTTGACAGGATTTACAAAATGTACGTGATTAATAAAATACTTATGCTTTATAAAACTGACAAAATTCAAAAGATTTACATGATTTAAAACTTTCACATGACTTATGTTCTTTACAAAATTAACAAGTTTTACTAAATTAACAACAAGGATTTACAAAATGTACGTGATTAATAAAATACCATGTGACTTTATTTTATTATTATCTTATTGATAATGTCTTTTGAAAAAAATTAAAGGGTGAGGAAAACAAATAAAAAATTTTCAAATCATGTATAGTTTGTAAATTTCCTAAATGCAGCATTTGAATTAAATTCTTCCTATATCGACTTAACAACAAAATAACCGGTTTAATTTAACAATAAAATTGAATTATTAATTAATTAATTTAATTTCCCATAATAAAATAAATTGAGTCAGATAATTATTATAATTTACCATAACATTAAACAATCATAAAATAAAATAGTTGTTATAAAATATTGAACTGTCGCTCTAATTGTTTAAAATACAATGAAAATCAATCATTTTAGTATATATTAATTGTATTAAGTTATTTTTTATGATTAATTAAAAATGATTAAATTATGTACAAATTATATAAATGTGAGCCTCTGAGTACAGCTACTCATAAAATTTTAAATTAATTAATTATTTACTTGGAGAAACACTGAAATGTTTTACGTACATACATTTCGTTAGCATCAACTCAAATATTTAAATAACTTTTAATCCTAGCGACGCTTCAATTATGAATAATGACAAAGTTTATATTTACGTATAAATAATAAAATTTTCATTCGTTTAACGTCACATCCACGTAACTATAAAGATAAATGTTTTAATTTACGTCGAGGACAAAAACTGTGTCAGTTGATTAACCGAAACAGAAATAAGACAAATCTACCACAGAGGCACTTAAACAAATCAGCCACTCAGGCGATTAACTGGAATCATTACTCAGCATTAAGGCTAATGGATCCACGAATATTTAAACCTCGGCTAATCTGCTTATTTGTAGTGTGTTATTGCTGAACTGGCGCGAAACATTCGACCGACCTGCGTTTCTTAATTGGAAACTTGTTACTTTTGTGCCCTCACATTAATATTTGGTTAGGATGACGCCGGTTATTTTACGATTACGCCCCCGTCGTGTACGAATTAAACTACGAAACGAACGTACAAACACGCAGGGACCGCCGGCCACCCCTAATTTCCTTTTTAACGCCCCCCCAACGCCAATTAAATTCCGTGCCGATGAACTTTATCGCCGCGATGTAAATTATTTATGAATGTCCTCTCGAATGTTATGAGTGCCGATATTTTGGCCCGATTGAACGCTTTCGTTTGCTCTTTGTGCCCTCCGTTTGATGTCCGATTAATTGGGCCCGGGCGTGAAGCGGTCGTCGACGCAATATTTTACGTTTCTTCGGCTCGACGATGGTGAGAGGCGGAACTTTTAGCGGAGGCGAAAGTGAAACAGCGCCTGAATTTCGTTACGCAGTTAATTATTTAATTAAGTTCGGAGCCGGGACGGGTGTTAATCGATTAAATGGCGAATGCGCCACTGCGTTATTTTGTTTCGTTGTAAAATTTTACAACTGTATTTTGACAGTTGTTTAAAAGTTTAATGTTATATAAAAATTTTATATGACTCTTATATTTTAAAGCTCATTTGAAAGTTGTGAGTGTATTATAAAATTTAGGAATTTTTTAAACATAAATTTCTAACTCATGTGACTCATGTGACCTTTATAAACCTTGTGAATTTTTTAAATACTGCAATCTGATTTATCACTTTGTTAATCTTGTAAATTGTTCATTATTCTCCTAAATAATTTTCCGTTATATCTTGAAAATTTTATAAATGTTGACAATTATACAAATCTCCAAAATTTAGTCAACCACTTTTTTAGTCTCATTCTTCTTAATCTTGTAAATTTTGAGAATTTTTCCGAATATTTGTTGAAAATATTATAAATGCTAGGAATTAATACAAATATTGAAAATCTAAAAAATCACTTTGTTGCTTTCCTAGCTAATTTTCGGATATTCATAAAAATATAAAAAATGTTAAGAATTTTACATGTCTTGAAAATCTAGTCAATCACTTTTTTAATCTCCCTGTTAATCTTCTTGTTAATCTCCTCCAGATTCTCCTCTTGTAAACCTAATTACTCTTTGGAATTTTAAAAATATTCTTAGGCTTCTTAATGTTTTAAATCTTGAGGATTTTTTAAATATCGTACATTTTTTGAACGTTGGAATTCTTGATAATCTTGTTAATCTCCTTGTTACTTTCCTAGATAATTTTCGAATATTTGTTGAAAATATTAGAAATGTTGAGTATTATACAAATCTTGAAAATCTAGTCAATCACTTTATTTAAATCCTTGTTTCTTTACTTGTTAATCTCTTCTAGATTCTCAAATTTAAGGACTCTTAGGGATTTTAAAAATGTTGTGAGTCTTGTCAATGTTGTAAATCTTGAGAATATTCCACATATCCTATATTTTATAAACGTTGAAATTCTTGTTAATCCTGTAAATTTTTTACATTTTGTGGATGTGATTGATCACCTTGTTAATCTTGTAAGTTACCTTGTTACTTTCCTAGCTAATTTTCGAATATTCTTTGAAAATATAAAAATTGTTGAGATTATACAAGTCTTGAAAATCTAGTCAATCACTTTTTGAATCTCCTTGTTACTCTTCTTGTTAATCTCCTCCAGATTCTCCTCTTGTAAACCTAATTACTATTTTGAATTTTAAAAATATTCTTAGTCTTCTTAATGTTTTAAATCTTGAGGATTTTTTAAATATCGTACATTTTTTGAACGTTGGAGTTCTTGTTAATTTTGTTAATCTCCTTGTTACTTTCCTAGATAATTTTTGAATATTTGTTGAAAATATTAGAAATGTTGAGTATTATACAAATCTTGAAAATCTAGTCAGTCACTTTATTTAAATCCTTGTTTTTCTACTTGTTAATCTCTTCTAGATTCTCAAATTTAGGGGCTCTTAGGGATTTTAAAAATTTTAAGAGTCTTGTCAATGTTGTAAATCTTGAGAATATTCTTCAAATCCTATATTTTATAAACGTTGAAATTCTTGTTAATCCTGTAAATTTTTTACATTTTGTGGATGTGATTGATCACCTTGTTAATCTTGTAATTCACTTTATTTCTTTCCTAGCTAATTTTCGAGTATTCCTTGAAATTATAAAAAAATGTTGAGAATTTTACATGTCCTGAAAATCTAGTCAATCACTTTTTTAATCTCCTTGTTATTTTTCTTGTTAATCTCCTTCAAATTGTCCTGTTATAAATCTAGTAACTTTTCTATAAATTTTACTGTCTTTTAAAAATCGTATATTTTATGAACGTTGGAAGTCTTCTTAATCTTATATATCTTTTACATCCTGTAAATCTGATCAATCACCCAGCCAGTCTTGTAAATCCCCTTGCTATCCTCTTCAAGACAAGTGTAACAAAACGATTATTGTTATGTAACTCCGAACCGTTTCCATAGTGCCAATGCAAAAATATCGATTGACCATCCATCTATTCATCTTCCTCCGGTCCAAAGACAACCCCTCCACGAACGACCGGCGAAGTGCAGCCGCAACGCACGCTTCCGCCGCCGGACCCGTCAATCAGCCACCCGGCAAAACCATCACCGTACGCAACCCCCTACAAGAGGAAGCCCTGACCCCAAATAATATTTTTCAGACCTAGTGCAAGCAGCGGCAAAGAAAGCCGCCGTCGGCCGGACCCTCCCCGCCGCCCGATCGATCCGCCCCACCGCCTGCCCCTCGATTCGCGCCCCCACCAGTCGCCGCCGCCGTCGTCTGACAGCGCCCGAGTAGAGCGACGACCGTCGACCGGGGCACGTGGCAGGACGGCGAACACGCGTCGCGACGCTTCCCTTACGCACGACGACGAGTTTTACGCGACGGCGAAACGGTGCGACTCCGATCCGGTGCGGTTCTGTGGTTGGTGTGGTTCTTGTTCTGTGGGATATTCCGGGTGGTGGATTTTTTTCTTTGCTGGAGGTTTGTTCATTTTTATTATTAAATATATTTATTATTTTACTATAATAATTTATTATTATAAATATTTAATAATTTTTTTGTTTGTGAATAATATTAATATTAATTATTACATTAAAGATTTTATAAATTTAAAGGTAATTAATTAATTTTAATTATTAATATTTTAAAATATTATTATAAAACTATGTATAACATACAATTTAATATAAAAAATTAAAGATTGTTTTAAATGTATAAAGAACCCCCTTTGATTAAATATTTTTGACTTAAAACTTTTTGCATGTAACTTGATAATAATTACATGTAACATTTTTATTATATTTTATGTAATTAAAATAATAATATTTATTTATTTGGGAATAATATTAATAATTATTATCATCCTATAGGTTTCATATATTTAAAGTAATTTAATTTATTTTAAAAGAGGACGCAACTAATATTATCCCAGAAGGCGCTCTTTAAAATATTAATTTAAAACTAATGTATAACATTCAATTTATTATAAAAAATTAAAGATACTTTTAAATACATAAAGAACCCTCTTTAATTACAAATTTTTGACTAAAAACTTTCTGTATGGAACTTAATAATCACCATATGTAACATTTTTATTCTATTTTATCTAATTAGAGTAATTATGGTTATTTATTTGTGAATAATATTAATAATTATTATCACCTTATATGTTTTATATATTTATAGTGATTTAATTTATTTTAAAAGAGGACGCAACTAAAATTATCCAGAAAGGGGCTCTTTAAAATATTAATATAAAACTAATGTATAACAGTCAATCTATTATAAAAAATTAAAGATACTTTTAAATACATAAAGAACTCCCCTTTAATTACAAATTTTTGACTAAAAACTTTCTGTATGGAACTTAATAATAACTATATGTAACATTTTTATTCTATTTTATCTATTTAGAATAATTATGGTTATTTCTTTGTGAATAATATTAATAATTATTATCACTGTATAAGCTTTTATATACTTAAAGTGATTTAATTTATTTTAAAAGAGGACACAACCAAAATTATCCAGGAAGAAGCACTTTAAAATATTAACATTCAATTTATTATAAAAAATAAAGATAGTTTAAAATACATAAAGAACCCTCTTTAATTAAAATTTTTTGACTAAAAACTTTCTATATGGAACTTGATAATAACTACATGTAACATTTTTATTCCATTTTATCTAATTAAAGTAATTATAGTTATTTATTTGTGAATAATATTAATAATAATTATCACCTCATAGATTTTGTATATTTAAATTGATTTAATTTATTTTTAAAGAAAGAAACTAAATTTATTCAGAAAGGGACTCTTTATAATATTAATATAAAACTAATGTATAACATACAATTTAATATAAAAAATTAAAAATAATTTTAAATAATATAAAGAACCTTATTTAATTAAATAATATTGAGGTAAAACTTTTTGTATGTTTATTATATGTAGTTATTTTTATTTTTTTTATCTAATTAAAGTGATTTAATTAATTTAAAAGAGGATTATTATAAAAGTAAATGAAAAACATGCAATTTAATATAAAAAATTAAATTTTTAACTTAAAACATTTATTGAAAATAACTACATGTAATTTTTAGTCTATTTAATTAAAGTAATTGCATTTAATTATTTATGAATATTTATTATCTTATAGATTTAGACATTTAAAGTAATTTAATTATATAAAATAACCAAATTAGAGGTTGGAAAATTCAATTGTGGAATACACGTTAACCAAAGATCAGACTATAAGAAACTGTTATTGGAACTTCCAAATATTATACAGGGTGTTCATTATTTACGTTTAACTTTGAACATCTTAAAATATTAATTTTTGATTAAATCTGTGTTAATATTTATTTTACGTATAGAGAATCATTACACCAATCAAAAGGTCTTTTTAATATCCAATTTAATTTTTATAAAATACAGACTGTTTCATTGAAAATAACAAAATTATTGATGTTTTACGATAGATGAAAGGTAAATAACGAACACCTTGTATAAAACTTGGCAACACTAATAATGGCTTCTTATAGAATGGTCCTTAGTTAAATGAATTTTGCAGGATCAAAGTTGAAGATTTTATAGACATTTTAGTAAAACTATCAGTCTGTCAAAATTTTTGGAAAAAAATTAATAACTCAAAAACTATTGGATTTGGGGATATGACATTATATACCCATTTTATTTATAATTACATGTAGAATTTAAAAATACAAAAATATACAGGGTGTTCCATTGAAAATAGTAAATTTGATTCCACTTCCGGTGAATCAGGAAGTGAAATTTTGTTCAAAATAAATTAAAAAAGGACTTCAAGTCAAATTATAATTGCCATTCAAATTTCATTTCAATACCATTTTAATTTTCCGTTACCCATAAATTTCTTTGGAACAAGTTAGGTAAATCACTCTGTATATATACAATATAAATAATTACAAATAATATCAAAAAGATTGAAATATTTTAAAGTTTACAAAAGATAAAAGTTGAGTTATATTCTGAGATTTACAAAATATAAATTAACAATTAATTAATATCAGGAAATAAGAAAAAAAGTTTCAGGGAAACCCTTTTTAATTAAATATTTTTAGCATGAAACTTCCCTGCAAAGATATTTTTATTTTTGTGATGGTTGAAAAAGTTTATGACGCAAAAGACAATGGAACTCCATAACAAACTTTGTTTAGAAACTTTACATAAAAATAAAATTAGTTAAAATAAACAGAAATTGAACAACCATTAATTAATAGTTTATAATTATATTTGACATTAATTAATATGTCGTTGTAATTTATAATGGCATACATAAACATTTGATAATATTAAAACAATATTTGAATTAATTTAATGATATTTATTATTAAAAAAAATCGGAAACAAGATTTTGTAGTGAAACCGTGTGACAATACGAACCACACAAAATGAAAATATAATTTATGGCACTTTTAGGTAATTAAACAACAACAGCAACTCACAATTGTATAATTTATCGTCCATCGAAATTTATGACTGCACAGACAATAGAGTCCCCTCACGACTCCCACATTTTTTCACTTGTCCAAAATGTCCGGACACAGGAAAAAAAAAAACCAGAGACAACTAAATAATTCCAAGAACTAGCACAAACGGAACGCACCAAACAAAATTAATAATAAATTATTCACTCAGCTGCGTGGACGAGGAAACGCCGGTCGTAAAGCCCGCCTGAATTATTAACCCCCCGTTTCATCTTCCATGATGGTCGTCCGGAACGAGTGGAAAAAAATGCGGGGGTCGGACGTGTGCCGATCATTTACGTGATACCTTTTAATTGTGCCCACCCTCCCCGGATCGTGTGTATCCATCAAAACAGTGGCGTAAGCGTGTGTGCACCCCGAAAAGTCCGGGCAACTTCTCCATCGCCTCCGGCGTGATGTATCACCCGAAGAGACGTCGACTCGCGACTATCTGAGTCGAAAAGTTTCCCTAATATATTACGGCATGGATGTCGCCGATTCGCCGGGCGAAAGATGTTTTGTATTAAAGTTTTTCAATTATTGTTACATGAGGTATGAAAGTTGATTCAGGCCCGGGTCCGGGACTCCGGACGCATTAATACGTGTCACGGACTCGTCCGTTGATCGATGGCCGCACATTTTTAACGACGCAAGATTATTTTTTTTTTCGGATTTTGGGGTCGTAACTTTCGACCGTCATAACTCACGTCCGGAACTTACTTACTGCGTAATTTCGATCCGGTTTTAAATGCACATGCACACGATGAATCATTAGTTTAAGCGAGGCCCGTAAATTGTGCGGGACACACGTACGGAATTGGGCAAACAATGTTTAAATCAAAAACTACCCGTTCGTTTGCCCTTCTCGTACTTCGTTTTCGTGGGCATATTTCATACATAATTTGTGTGTTCGCCTTTACATCTTGCCATTTTTGGGCCGTTTATTCTGATACAACTCCAATTTCCTGTTTTCCTTTTCAGCTGTTCTTCTGAGACTGTTTTATGTCTGAAGACTCATCATTGTTGCTACGACTTCCGTTTTTCTATATGCGTTTTTGTTTTGTTGTTTTGAGACATTCATGTTGGAGGCACATTATTTTTTATTTTTTGTGCTTCTTGCCAAATGTGTTTCATATCTAAAAACTCTTTCTCTCATTTTATTTAATTTATTTTCAGCTCCTGAAGAGGCATTGTGTTATTCTCTTTTAATATTTGTGGCCTCTTTAATTTAAATCAAACTCTTCTTCACTGAATTTTTCAATAGTTCTTAATATTTCCTTTATTCCTTTTGGTACCATTTACTCTTGAATCTCTTTTCCAATATTTAAGCTATTATTTAATTTATGAAGATTTTAAGTTATTTTTTCATGAATTTTCTTAATTATTTCTTTCTTTTAACTTTATCTTTATATTTTCAGAACTTTTCTTTATATTTGATATAGTATCTTTATAGTTATAACTCTTTCCATTATTTCTTAATTGTCTCTCTTTTTATTTGACGTAAACATGTCACAAAACATTCATTATTCTGTTTTTTAAATTTATTTGTTAACTGTACAATATTTCTCTGAAATATCTCTTTTTGCAGCTCTTATCTTTCTTTTAATACGTTTTTCTTTGTATTTTTAAAGTTCCTTCCTTAACTTTTGGTTGTTTCTTTTTATATTTCATGTAATTTGTTTCATAATTAACGTTCTTCAGTTTCTAAAGTTTCGTTAATTACTCTTCTTGTTTCTCGTAATTATTTCTATGATTTTCAACTCATGTCTTTCATTTACCATGTTTATCTTTATAGTTTTAAATCCTCTCCATTATTTTATATTGTCTCTCTTTCTATTTGATATAAACATGTTTCAAAACATACATTATTCTTTTTTTGAAATTTATTTGATAATTATATAATGTTTCTCTGAAATATCTTATTTTCCAACACTTATCATTCTTTTATTAACTTCCTCTCTTAATTTCTGATTTTTTCCTTCATATTTGAAGTTGTAATTTGCTTCATAATTAACGTTCTTCAAATTTTAAAGATTGTTTAATTATTCTTTTTGTTCTTCCTAATTATTTTCATGATTTTCAACTCAAAACAACTATTATTCTGTTTTTTAAATTTATTTGATAATTATACAAAGCTTCTTTGAAATATCTCATTTTTCAGCTCTTTTGATAGTTTCTCTTTACATTTGTTGTTGTAATTTGCTTCATAATTAACGTTCTTCAATTTCTAAAGATTGTTTAATTATTCTTCTTGTTCTTCTTAATTATTTCCATGATTTTCAACTCATATCTTTTTTTGCTACGTTTATCTTTGTAGTCTTAAAGCTTCTCCATTATTTTTTGATTGTTTCTCTATATATTCTATGTAAACATATTTCAAAACATCTATTATTCTGTTTTTTAAATTTATTTGATAATTATACAAAGCTCTCTGAAATATCTCATTTTTCAGCTCTTATCTTTCTTTTATTTTATTCCTCCCTTAACTTTTGATAGTTTCTCTTTATATTTGATGTTGTAATTTGCTTCATAATTAACGTTCTTCAATTTCTAAATATTGTTTAATTATTCTTCTTGTTCCACATAATTATTTCTATGATTTTCAACTTATATCTTTCTTTTACCACGTTTATCTTTATAGTTTTAAACCTTCTCCATTATTTTTTGGTTGTTTCTCTATATATTTTATGTAAACATATTTCAATTAATCTGTTTTTTAAATTTATTTTATAATTATACAAAGCTTCTCTGAAATATCTCATTTTTCAGCTCTTATATTTCTTTTATTTTATTCCTCCCATAACTTTTAAAAGTTTCTCTTTATATTTGATGTTGTAATTTGCTCTATAAATAACGTTCTTCAATTTCTAAAGATTGTTTAATTATTTCCATGATTTTCAACTCATGTCTTTCTTTTACCACGTTTATCTTTATAGTTTTAAAGCCTCACCATTAATTTTTGATTGTCTCTCTTTATATTTGTTGTAAAAATGTTTCAAAAGATCCATTATCCTGTTTTTAAATTTATTTGGTAATTATACAATGTCCCTCTGAAATGTCTCCATTTTCAGCTCCCATCTTTCTTTTATTTCGTTTATTTTTGTATTCTCAAAGTGTCTCCCTTAACAATTGATTGTTTCCCTTTATATTTGATTTTGTAATTTGTTTCACAATTAAGGTTCTTCAATTTAAAAGGCTTATTTAATCATTCTTCTGTTTTTTTCTTAATTATTTCTAACGTTTAAAACTAAAACTAAATTAAGAGGTTTGAAAGTGAAAGTGTAACTTGAAACAAAATGAAAGGAGAGGACTAGAAAGAGTTTTTTCTTTATTTCGTGAAGTTTTTACCTATTTCATTATCTCTTTCCCTCTAAATATGATCCATTAAGTTACTTTTAAAATATTTACACTCAACCCTCAAAAGCTTTCTCCTCCAGTTGGACAATAGTTGATTCTCTATTATTATCCGGCTGTGATTTTATTAATTAAAAACTGGAACACTCAATGAAGAGCTTTGCAGAGAAACGTGCAAGTTCTGTATGAAAGTAGTGACTTTCCATTGGAAGTTGAGACTTCAGGATGGAAATCTGAGTGAAAAAAGACTTCAGAGTTTTCCTTCTTCTACGTTAAGTGTTCTGATTTCGATGCTTTCCACCCATTAACAGACTGAACTCTCGAAGGGTTTCCACATCATCCGACAGTTATTTCATTAATTAAAAACCGTGAAAACTCCCCGCCAATTAAAACGACATAATCCTAATCCAATATGTTTCGTTTTGTAACGAAACGAAATCATCGTCGCTGAGTGGCACCATTAAATTTAACGTTATTAACTCTTATCCCGGCGAAGCAAATTAAAGTTCTGATATGAGAAGTTAATATGATTAAAGTACACAAGCAATTTCGCCGAAGTACCATCGAAAGTAAACCATTTTCATAACATCGCAGCGTTGCAAAAGATTTCACTCGCTTTGCACCTTCGGATTCGCCTAATGATTTAATTAAAACCAAATCGATCGCACAGTTAATAAAGCGAATGGGCGTCTCGTTATTTAAATACACAACATTATTAATGACGGATTTTCTAATTTGGAGTTTCTAGTTTAATTAAAGGTGCGTCGGCCCAAGCTCAGTCGTTAATTACCTCAGAGATGGTCTTTTCAATGGAAAGAACGTAAATCAAACTCGTTAAGGGAGGAGGGAATTGTTTCGCAGTTTCTCCGTATCGGAGAATATGGTAATGTCATATAATACAATTGCACAGCACGGAACGAAATAATCTGGAAGACGATAGCGGGCCGACAACCTTTTCCTCCATCTCCCATCTAATTTCATTAGAAGAAGGAAGCTCCGGACTCGCACGTACGGCATCCATATTTCAAGTCCGGACTCGGTGTGCTCTGTGTACATGTGTGTGTGTGTGGGTGGGAGGAAATAAATTCATGGGAATATCAGTACGCAACAAAGGTCCAGGAACTGTTCTGAACTGTAACAAGGAAGTTCATTCAATATCCGAACCGTGTATTGGTTCAGTTCTGTTGACGTGGCGGCTCCTCGTTTTTCTTTGTTCCACGCCCAAAACTAAATTTTGATACAAACTACCATTACACGGGTGGCTCTAAATCAAAACGTACAAGGACCGCAAACTTTACGGCGAATAGTTAGACCGAAGCTCGGGCACTCGACTGGATTATGTATAATTATTAAATGCCCTTTGCCACGATCTCTTACCAATAAATTCCTATTGGCAATTAACGATCAGACGCCGAACGAGATATTGTTCAATTACAATGTAATGCCACGGTTTGGACCTACGTTTTAAAGGACCTCCGACCACGTTCGGGTGGGGTATTGTTTATTGTTCGGCTAGTGGTTCGTTTATGTACATATCTGCGGTGGAGTGTATGAATGGGAGTTGAACAAAAGGGGCACTTAATTGCTAGACGATTGATTGAATGAATTACGGAGTGATACAAGGGACAAAAGGAGATGCCTAAGAGGGAAGACCTACGACTAATAAAGAAGCTTTAGAAATACAAGCCAACAACTAAGACGACACAGAAAATATTAAAACTTAATGGAGTAACTTCAAAGATGGAAGAACGATACTTCAGATATAAAGTAGTGATTAATAAATAAATTGTGAGCTTTATAATATTAAAACTAACTGATGGAATATATAGGTAAGATAAGAAGTAAATCGAGGAAATTAAGAGACGAAGTTACATTAAGTCAGAAAGCTCAGAAGGAAAAACAAAAATTTAAACCTTATAAAGGGAAGTTTTTAAAAAATACATATTTAATATTAATTTATAGTTCAGATATACAATGAAGTAAAAAATAAAGAAGTTACTTATAAAAAGTTGGGTATTATAGATTTAAAAGTGAGATCAATATTAATAATGAATATGAGAATAAATAATCTTTAGAAAGTGAATGATGAAAGTACTGAAATGTAAAGGGAAACAATAAAAAAATTATAACTTCTTATGAATAGTATTAGTGGTAAAATCTAAAATCTTAGGAAGTAAAATAAATACTTTAAAATTAAAAACTTAATCGTTATAATGAAAAGAAAAAAGTTTAAAAAATTACCTTATTATTATTATATTATTAATTAAGTTATATATAAAAAGTGAGATCAAGATTTAATGGAAAATTATTAAAAATGAAAAGATAGAAATTAAAATGGAAGATATGAGTTAAAAAATATAAATATATTTAAGAAGAAATATAAATAAATAATTAGTAAAGCGTAACAATAAAAAAAAATCCAGAAAAAACTGTCTAATCTCAAATATAAAGAGAGACAATTAAGAGTTTATCTCTATATGTTTGAAGAAAAAAAGATATTTTTTTAAAAATATAAAGATAATTTGTAGGAAATATGAGAATAAATAAACTTTAACAATTGTAGAAATTGAATAAAGAAATTAATGAAATATAAAGAAAAACAATAAAGAAAATTAAAATTTCTTATGAATGATATTAGAGATAAAACAGAAAGTCATAGGGAATCAAAATACATGTTTTAATGTTAATTTGAAGTTCAGATATGAATATATGGAAGTTACATATAAAAAGTTGAGTTTCAGAGATTTAAATGTGAGATTAAGATTTAATGAAAAATTATTAAAAATAATGCTGTAATTTGCTTCATAATTAATGTTCTTCAATTTCTAAAACTTGTTCAATTATCCTTCTTGTTCCTCGTAATTATTTCTATGATTCTCAACTCATGTCTTTCTTTCACCACGTTTATCTTTATAGTTTTAAAGTTTCTCCATTATTTTTTGATTGTCTCTATTTATATTTGATGTAAACATGTTTCAAAACATGTTTTTTAAATTTATTTGATAATTATACAAAGCTTCTCTGAAATATCTCATTTTTCAGCTCTTATCTTTCTTTTATTTTATTCCTCCGTTAACTTTTGATAGTTTCTCTTTACATTTGATGTTGTAATTTGCTTCATAATTAATGTTCTTCAATTTCTAAAGATTGTTTAATTATTCTTCTTGTTCTTCTTAATTATTTCCATGATTTTCAACTCATATCTTTTTTTACAACGTTTATCTTTATAGTCTTAAAGCTTCTCCATTATTTTTTGATTGTTTCTCTATATATTCTATGTAAACATGTTTCAAAACATCTATTATTCTGTTTTTTAAATTTATTTTATAATTATACAAAGCTTCTCTGAAATATCTCATTTTTCAGCTCTTATCTTTCTTTTACTTTATTACTCCCTTAACTTTTGATAGTTTCTCTTTACATTTGATGTTGTAATTTGCTTCATAATTAACGTTCTTTAATTTATAACGATTGTTTAATTATTCTTCTTGTTCTTCTTAATTATTTCCATGATTTTCAACTCATATCTTTTTTTACCACGTTTATCTTTATAATTTTAAAGTTTCTCCATTATTTTTTGATTGTTTCTCTATATATGAGATCAAGTTTTAATAGAAAATTATTAAAAATGAAAAGATAGAAATTAAAATGGAAGATATGAGTTCAAAAATATAAAGATATTTAAGAGGAAATATAAATAAATAATTAGTAAACCGTAATAATAAAAACATTCCAGAAAAAAACAGTCTCATCTCAAACATAAAGAGAAACAATTAAAAGTGTATGAGGTAATAAATAAAGAAACAGTGATTATCTCTATATTTTTGAAGAAAAGAAGATATTTCTCCAAAAATATAAAGATAATTAGAAGGGAATTTCAGAATAAATAAATATTAGCAATTGTAGAAATTGAATAATGAGATTAATGAAAATATAAAGAGAAACAATAAAGAAAATTAAATTTTCTTATGAAAGATATTAGAGATAAAATCGAAAGAAATCAAAATAAATACTTTAATGTTAATTTCTAATTTAGATATATGAAAGTTACATATAAAAAGTTGAGTTTCAGAGATTTAAATGTGAGATTAAGATTTAATGAAAAAATATTAAAAATAAAATGGAAGATGTGAGTTCAAAAATATGAAGATATTTAAGAGGAAATATAAAGAAATAATTAGTAAACCGTAATAATAACAAAAAATTATAGAAACAACAGTCTAATTTCAAACATATAGAGAGACAATTAAGTGTTTATGAGTTAAAAATAAAGAAAAAGTGATAAAAGATATTTATTAAAAAATATAGAGATAAGTAATAACGAACATGAAAATCTCTTTCTTTAGAAAGTACGAAAATATAAAGAGAAGCAATAAACTTCTTATGAATGATATTAGAGGTAAAATCGAAAATCTTAAGAGGCACAATAAATACAGTAAAAATAAAAATTTAAACATTATAGTGAGAAGATAAAGTTTTAAAAAATATATATTTGATGTTAATTTAAAGTTGAGATAGAATGTATAAATATATGTACATAAAAAATTGAGTTTTAGAGATTTAAAAGGAATGAGCTAAAGGAAAAGTATTAAAAATAAAAAGATAAATGTTAAAATGGAAGATTTGAGTTAAAAAATATGAAGATACTTAATAGTATAAAGCAAACTTTTCTTCAAAAGAGATAATTCATAATGAATATGAGAATAAAAATTAAATGATGAATAATAAAATGAAATATAATGAAGAACTATAAGAAAATTAAAATTTCATATAAAATAAATCCTTTGTGAAGGAAAGAGGAACCTTAAAAGAATAGGATAACTTATAGCTGTAAGTTAGAATTTTAGTAAAAAAGCCTCTAGTTGTAAAGGTGAAGATTTTATAGTGAATTTAGACTCGTTAATTTCAAGGGAAGTTTCTTAATCAGGCTATGATAAAATAGGCAAATTAGACACAGTTGAACCGGGATGATAGAAACGGGAGGAGTACAGATAAATTTACAGTTTCGTGTAAACTAATTAACTACTCGTTTCTGAGATGACAAAGTGAGGAGACGTCGGTGGGGAATCGACGAATTCAAAACTTCCTAATTGATATTGTTTGAGAGAGAACAGTAACGATACAGTAACTGGAGATCCGGTGTCATTAGTAGGAATATCCGTTGCCAAAACAGGTGCGTTTTATTGAAAATTGCGCCCGCCGTATCCGAAGAAGACCGTTTAATCGTCCCGTGTACCAATAAATTATCTAAATTGCCCCCGCATCTGCATAATACGCCCGAATACTTATTTCATAATTTACGACGACGGTTGCCACATCAAAAACTCAACTCAACTCAACCCGAGTCGAAATGGTAGGATTTACTGGGGGGAATTTTTATTTTGAATTTTTCTCCGGGGGCAGTTATTAGTGTAACTTTCAATAAGACCGAAAACTGGGATGCGGCCGCACGGCGGAATAATCCGGACCGGCGGCAACTCCAAAAAGGTAATGAAATTACGGGCAGCCGCAAAATGGAAACTTTCCATTGCCACAGTGTTCCCATATGAAATAAAATTAAATGGGGTTGTCTTGTTCCACCTTGCATTCCGGTCCGTACCCCCCACTTTTGTATCCGCAATCTTGGCAAATTGAATATTTCTCGTTCTCCTCGCCATTGTTTTGCGGTCCGATGTGCATCATGACGTGTATAAAGTTTTTTCGTGTTTGGCACAATTTTGCTACGGCTCCGAAATGTTGGAAGTTTATCGG
This sequence comes from Aethina tumida, assembly GCF_024364675.1. Classification (NCBI taxonomy): domain Eukaryota; kingdom Metazoa; phylum Arthropoda; class Insecta; order Coleoptera; family Nitidulidae; genus Aethina; species Aethina tumida. Next base: position 13,317,448 of record NC_065440.1, on the reverse strand, counting down.
CGGTCCTTAAAGTTATTCCATTGTCTCAGAAGTTTTATCCTTCTTCCGCGGGGTGGTTACGTGTCTTTTAAATCTCCTCCGCCACTCATCTCGATGTTTTTGACCCATTAAATTGCTTTTTACATCTTTAAGTCTCAACCCTCGAATGGTTTCCACTTCATCTGGACGATTGATGATTTACTATTGTTATCCGACTGTTACTTTATTAATTAAAACCCGGAAAATTACATCAAAAGCTTTTCTGAGGAATGGGAAACTTCCTGAATGAAGTTACCACTCCAGGTCAAGATGATAATTTTTATAAAGACTAGTGAGATTTCAGGTTTCTCCTTCTTCCATAAAATTCTTGTTTTTTAATTGTCTTCCTCCTTTTATCTTGGTATATTTCAATTACATGGTACCCCTAATGTTTCCACTATAATATATCTACTTTTATTCTAAATCTAATTTTTTTAATATTATAAAGTTTCTTCTCTAAATATGAAGTGCTAATTTTCAATGAAGAGTTACTCCTTTCATTTTGTAGCCCCTCTTTCTTCTACAGAGCATTTAACATAAAGTTCTTTTTTACTGCAAAACCTCTTTACTCACATTAAAGTTCTTGTCTTTTTTATAAAATATTTACTTTAATAACTCACTAATCGATATAAAGCTTTCTCTTTAATCTTGAAGTCCTAACTTCCAGTGGAAAGTTATTCCTTTTACTCTGGAGTTTTGCTTTTGCTACATACCCCTTCATTTAATATGATATTTTAATTTTTACTGAAAACTTTCTTTTCTCAGATTAAAGTTCTACTATAAACTAGAAATATTTACTTTTACTGTAATGTCTCATTAATCGATATAAAGCTTTTTCTTTAACTTCAACCCTCGAATGGTTTCCACTTCATCTGAACGATCAACGATTTTCTATTGTTACCTGACTGTTACTTTATTAATTTAAACCCGGAAATTAAATCAAAAGCTTTTCTAAGGAATGTGGAACTTCCTGAATGAAGATACCACTCCAAGTCTAGATGATAATCTTTATAAAGACTTGTGAGATTTCAGGTTTCTCCTTCTTCCATGAAATTCTTGTTTTTTAAATGTCTTCCTCCTTTCATCTTGATATTTTTCAATTACATGGTACTCCTAATGTTTCCTCTATAATATATCTACTTTTATTCTAAATCTAATTTTTTTAATATTATAAAGTTTCTTCTCTAAATATGAAGTGCTAATTTCTAGTGAAGTGTTACTCCTTTCATTTTGTAGTCCCACTTTCTTCTACAAAGCATTTAACATAAAGTTCTTTTTTACTGCAAAACCTCTTTACTCACATTAAAGTTCTTGTGTTTTCTATAAAATATTTACTTTAATGACTCACTAATCGATATAAAGCTTTCTCTTTAATCTTGAAGTCCTAACTTTCAGTGCAAAGTTATTCCTTTTACTCTGGAGTTTTGCTTTTGCTACATACCCCTTCATTTAATATGATATTTTAATTTTTACTGAAAACTTTCGTTTCTCAGATTAAAGTTCTACTATAAACTAGAAATATTTACTTTTACTGTAATGTCTCATTAATCGATATAAAGCTTTTTCTTTAACTTCAACCCTCGAATGGTTTCCACTTCATCTGAACGATCAACGATTTTCTATTGTTACCTGACTGTTACTTTATTAATTTAAACCCGGAAAATTAAATCAAAAGCTTTTCTAAGGAATGTGGAACTTCCTGAATGAAGATACCACTCCAAGTCTAGATGATAATCTTTATAAAGACTAGTGAGATTTCAGGTTTCTCCTTCTTCCACGAAATTCTTGTTTTTTAAATGTCTTCCTCCTTTCATCTTGGCATTTTTCAATTACATGGGACCCCTAATGTTTCCACTATAATATGTCTACTTTTATTCTAAATCGAAATTTTTTAATATTATAAAGTTTTTTTTCTAAATATGAAGTTCTAATTTCCAGTGAAGTGTTACTCCTTTGTAGCCCCCCTTTCTTCTACAAAGCATTTAACATAAAGTTCTTTTTTACTGCAAAACTTCTTTACTCACATTAAAGTTCTTGTGTTTTCTATAAAATATTTACTTTAATGACTCACTAATCGATATAAAGCTTTCTCTTTAATCTTGAAGTCCTAACTTCCAGTGCAAAGTTACTCCTTTCACTCTGGAGTTTTGCCTTTGCTACAAACCCTTTTATTTAATATGAAATTTTAATTTTTACTGAAGACTTTCGTTTCTCACATTGAAGTTCTACTATAAACTATAAATATTTACTTTTACTATAATGTCTCTTTAATCGATATAAAGCTTTTTCTTTAACTTCAATCCTCGAATGGTTTCCTCTTCATCTGAACGATCAACGATTTTCTATTGTTACCTGACTGTTACTTTATTAATTTAAACCCGGAAAATTAAATCAAAAGCTTTTCTAAGGAATGTGGAACTTCCTGAATGAAGATACCACTCCAAGTCTAGATGATAATCTTTATAAAGACTTGTGAGTTTTCAGGTTTCTCCTTCTTCCACGAAATTCTTGTTTTTTAAATGTCTTCCTCCTTTCATCTTGGTATTTTTCAATTACATGGGACCCCTAATGTTTCCACTATAATATATCTACTTTTATTCTAAATCGAAATTTTTTAATATTATAAAGTTTTTTTTCTAAATATGAAGTGCTAATTTCCAGTGAAGTGCTACTCCTTTCATTTTGTAGCCCCTCTTTCTTCTACAAAGCATTTAACATAAAGTTCTTTTTTACTGCAAAACCTCTTTACTCACATTAAAGTTCTTGTGTTTTCTATAAAATATTTAATTTAATGACTCACTAATCGATATAAAGCATTCTCTTTAATCTTGTAGTCCTAACTTCCAGTGGAAAGTTATTCCTTTTACTCTGGAGTTTTGCTTTTGCTACATACCCCTTCATTTAATATGATATTTTAATTTTTACTGAAAACTTTCGTTTCTCAGATTAAAGTTCTACTATAAACTAGAAATATTTACTTTTACTGTAATGTCTCATTAATCGATATAAAGCTTTTTCTTTAACTTCAACCCTCGAATGGTTTCCACTTCATCTGAATGATCGACAATTTTCTATTGTTAATTGACTGTTACTTTATTAATTTAAACCCGGAAAATTAAATCAAAAGCTTTTCTAAGGAATGTGGAACTTCCTGAATGAAGATACCACTCCAAATCTAGATGATAATCTTTATAAAGACTTGTGAGATTTCAGGTTTCTCCTTCTTCTACGAAATTCTTGTTTTTTAAATGTCTTCCTCCTTTCATCTTGATATTTTTCAATTACATGGTGCTCCTAATGTTTCCACTATAATATGTCTGCTTTTATTCTAAATCTAAATTCTTCAATATTATAAAGTTTCTTCTCTAAATATGAAGTACTAATTTCCAGGGATGAGTTACTCCTTTCATTTTGTAGCCCCACTTTCTTCTACAAAGCATTTAACATAAAGTTCTTTTTTACTGCAAAACCTCTTTACTCACATTAAAGTTCTTCTGTTTTCTATAAAATATTTACTTTAGTGACTCACTAATCGATATAAAGCTTTTTCTTTAATTTTGTAGTCTTAACTTCCAGTGCAAAGTTACTCCTTCCACTCTGGAGTTTTGTTTTTGTTACAAACCCCTTCATTTAATATAAAATTTTAATTTTTATTGAAAAGTTTCTTTTCTTACATTAAAGTTCCAGCAATCATTTTAAAAGCTCCCACCAATCACCTTGAAATAATTTAACTAAAAAATCTCGACCTTCACCACGAAACGTCTGAAACAACTCTGAAGCACCTTCTTTCGTTCTGGAGTCTGTTTTCACCCTATCCCAGCAAAAAAAAATTAAAATAATTCATAGATAAGTCACTTAAAAAAACCTATTCCGACTGGAAAACAAGATTTACTCCTCTCGTTCGAGACCCAGAAACAAAACTTCAACCTCCCCATCGACGTTAATGCCCCACAAATCTGGACTCTCCCTTTTTTACGGCGCCTCCCCCGACGGCCGAACGCGTTCGCAGTCATTACCGCCCCCCAGTCGTGTTTACGGGACGGGGCGTCCGTCTTGTTCGCGGCTCCGCATCCGGAAAAAGTGGCCGGACTCGAAACGGTCGCCGGCTTTCGAGCCGCAGCCCCGCGTTTGTGTTGCACGCCTAAAACTAAATCAACGTCCGGACGACGTGTCCGCGGTCGGTTCCGTATTTGCGGATGCCTGCGCTCCGGCAAATTCCGGGGGCACGGGCGAATTCCGGCTAACCGGGCGAAATTTACCGTTTGTTTAAACTTGCACGCGTTCCATCTGGAGACAGGCGGGTAAAAATACTTGCGAAACATGTGCGGCTGACGGGTCGGTATGTGAAGTGTCGCCGCTCGACGGTATTAATTGGCACGACGTTTTTCCGTTTTTCCGTTGCTTTCCTCACTGTCATCGGGGATTTACTGCCCATGATGGAAATGGACAATAACATTATTGTGTCGTCTCTCATAAATGGCACATAATATTGCGACACAAAAACCTTCTTATTATCTACAATGTCTGTAAAAAAATATCATAATTAAGTACATAATTAATTTATTAAATTAAATTAATAGGAAATCTGCTTTTTGTATCGAACATAAAATTTTTGGTTATTAAATATATAAAGTATTAAATGATGGTTGAGCTACCGTCCAATAGATGTCCTTATAAACGTTTTAATAAATTCTTGTAAATACGCCCTAAAAATATATTTTTCACACTACTAACTTGACAAAAAGTCAGATAACTATTAAATAATAGTGTAATAAATAATAGAAAATGTTAATATATAGTCGGATTTTACTACGAACAAATTTTTCCAGAAAAAATTAAAAATCATATTAAATCAAGGTCTTTACAGTCAGTATTTCAGGTTGAAGATATTAATAGAAAATCTGCTTTTTATATTAAACATAAAATTTTAGGTTATATTAACTATGTAAAGTATTAAAAAATAATTGCGCTACCGTCCAATAGATGTCCTTGTAAACGTTTTAATAGATTCATGTAAATAAGCCCTAAAAATATATTTTTTAGACAATTAACTTGACAAAAAATCAGATAACTATTAAATAATAATATAATAAATAATAGAAAATGTTAATGTATAGTTGAATTCTACTACGAAAAAATTTTTCCGGAAAAATTTATAAATCATATTAAATGAAGGTTTTTGCAATCAGTATTTCAGGTTGTTAAGATCTTCATGAAAACTTAATTAGTGCTAATAAATAAATGTAGTCAATTTATTAAATTAAATTAATAGGAAATCTGCTTTTTTTATTAAACATAAAATTTTGGGTTATATTAACTGTGTAAAGTATTAAAAAATAATTGCGCCACCGTCCAATAGATGTCCTTCTAAACGTTTTAATAATTCATGTAAATAAGCCCTAAAAATATATTTTTTAGACTATTAACTTGAAAAAAAGTCAAATAACTATTAAATAATAATATAATAAATAATAGAAAATGTAGTTGAATTTTTTTAAATGATATAAATCATATTATAGTCGGCATTTCAGGTGTGAAGATCTTCATGGAAACTTACGATTATTTAGAGTAAAGGGAAATAATGTTTAGTGGAAATATCTTTAGAAGAATTTCAACATTCTTACAGAGATATTACAGAGACTTGTGGCATTCGAATATGAGAAAATAATCTTTCCAGAAAATATTAAAACTTCACGTTAAACAAGAAATTTTGCAAAGGAAATTGAGACTTATCACTGGAAGCTTGAATTTCAGGTTTAGAGAAGAAACTTTATAAAAGCTGAAGACTCTGGACTAACACAAAAATTGTTTAGTATTTAAATAGTAAAATTCTACTAATAAATAAATGTAAATGTCTGTTTTAACACAAAATAGTGTGATTTTTACATTAAATATAAAGTATTAGAAAATATTATGTCTGTAACTAATAATTGTGCTACCGTCTGGTGTCCTTGTTAAAATTTTAATAATCCGTATAAATAACACTTAAAATATATTTTATGCATTATTGACATTTTATTGTAAAAGTTTATTACATTATTTTGTGTCCAGTCTATTATATATTTATTAATATTGTTTCATTGTTTAAATATTGTTGTATATTAAAACATAATTAAGTATTAATCATATTTTTATATCATACGTAATATTAATTATCAAAGTGTTTTGAAAAATTTCATTTCTGTTTTATTATGAATTTATTATTATTGTGTCATTGTTTAAATATTGTTCCATGTTAAAGCATAATTAATTATTAATCATATGTTTATATCAAACGTAATATTAATTGTCAGAGTATATGGAAAAATGACTACAGTATCGTCTAATAAATTTTATTCTTAAAATTGTCTAAATATTTTTTGTTCCATGTTTTAATAGAATTTAAATGAGTTAATTATGGTGTCATAATAACTTTAAAAATTAATTGTACTGCCGTCTAATAGATGACCTTCCTAAAATCTTAAAATATTAAACAAGTCGTAGAAATAAACCATAAAATATATTTATTGGATTATTAACATGCAAAAATATTGAATAAACATTAAACGTGAAATTATTTCAATAAAATAGTTTGTTTTAAAAGTTAATTGCATTATTTAGTGCCCAGTTAATTATAAATTTATTAGTATTGTTTCAATGCTTAAATATTTGTTCCATATTTTAACGACATTAAATTAATTATTAATGTATTTCATATATTGAATATACAGTAATACGAAATATCAGAATATATCAAAAAATTAATTGCACTATCGTCTAATAGATGTCTTTCCTAAAAAGTATTTTAAGTCGTATAAATACGCCTTAAATATATATTTATTGGACTATTAACATGTAAAATATTGTATAAACATAAAACGTGAAATTATTCCAATAAAATAATTTGTTTTAAAAATTAATTGGATTATTTAGTACCCTGTTAATTAAAAATTTATTAGTATTGTTTTATTGTTTAAATGTTTGTTCCATATTTTAACAGAATTGAATTTAATTATTAATGTGTTTCAAATATGGAACATATAGTTTAAGGTAATATAAAATATTAGGATATATTAAAAAATTAATTGCTCTACCATCTAATAGATGTCCTCACTAAAAAGATTTTCAAGTCGTATAAATAAACCTTAAAATACACTTATTGTATTGTTAACGTGAAATGTTGAGTAAATATAAAACATAAAAGTATTCCAATATAACAGTTTGTTATAACTGTTAATTAACTTATTTAATGTATACTTAATTATAAATTTATTAGTACAATTTTACTGTTTACATATTTGTTTCATATTTTAACAGAATTAATTATTAATTATAAATATGATTCATTAATTGAACATAAACGTTAAAGTAATATTAAATATGAAAATAAATTAAAATATTAATTGTCCTATCATCTAATAGATGTCCTTGATAAAATGTTAATAGTCGTACAAAGAAGACTTAAAATACATTAATTGCATTATTAACATGAATAAATGCTGAATAAATATAAAAGGTGAAATAATTTCAATAATAGATTGTTGTAAAAGATAATTACATTATTTAGTGTGTAGTTAATTTTAAATTTATTAATACAATTTTCCTGTTTAAATATTTGTTCCATATTTTAACCAAATTGAAATTAATTATTAATGTGATTCATAAATTGAACATACAATTTATGGTAATATTAATATCAAAATAAATTATAAAAAATAATTACGCCATCATCTAATAGATGTCCTTGTTAAAATAATAGTAAAGTTATATCAGTATAGTCTTTAAATATGTAATGGTATAAATATTAAAAACCAAGTTTTAATAGAAATGTTTATTCTAACATTACTGAACAAGAAACTAATTAATAATGTAATTTTTATATCAAACTCTAAATTTTAGGTTATATTAATCATCAAAATGTATTCAAAAAATTAATTGCACTACCGTCTACTAGATGTCCTACTAAAATATTAATAACGAACCTTTATAAATACATTTTTTAATATATGATTATGAAATTTTATTGAGTAAATATGAAAGGTAATTTATAAATAGCAAAATAAAAAGTATATAATAAAATAATCCCGTATTGTAAAAATTAATTAAATTTCCTCCATGGAATGGAAATTGAAAAATCCATCGCTATAAAATACATACTCAAAAATCCAATAATTAAATAATCAGCAATATTTCACAAGTATCAAAAACGTTAAATCCGCGGTTCATTGATTTTTGCACGTCGAATATTATTACAATACAAAAACATAAAACATTTAAATTATTCTGTCCATCCATACGTGAATTTCAACGGCAAATGCACTTATCCCATCAGTCAATAATTTATTAGTTTATATAAATGTTTTATTATACATTTACTGAATATAATAAATTTCACCCGCTCAGACTTTAATGTATTATGATTGAAATTGATTTTTTTTTTTGCGTTTCAGGACCTGATAATTGACTGAAGCTGAAAGAGGTGCGTACGTAAAATAAGTAAATAACAATAAAAAAAGCTGCAAAACGCGGATTTCGTTGGCGGCGTTACGTTTTGCATGTGTCTGCCTATTCCCGCAGGATTCGCGGCGTTTTGTTTCCCAACGAAAGTTTTATTGTCGTCGAATTATTCAAACGGCGATAAATCTCTTCCTCCGCACCGGTGGTGGAAAAAATACAAATCCATAACTTCCACTCACTCCGCGATTGATTAAAAATAAATACTTTCCGTTATGGAAAAATGAAATGAACGGAATAAAATAATAAAAAAACAAAAAAACTGATCGCGAACAACGAAAATTACTGTAATGGCAGTGTAAAAATAAATAGAACCGCGTAAATTGTGCAGTTGGGAAAAACCTGGCCGGACGCGGAACGGCAAAAACATGCAGTTCGGGGTGAAATGTTCGTGCCTGGATATTTATGATTATAAAAATTGCCGGGAAAATAGAACGTGTAATGTCTGAGCTTTTATTTTTGCTGTTTTCGGACGATGTAAATAAAATGGGATGGTATAATTAAAATATATTTATTGTCGTCACTCTTTTATTTGCGTTTTAAAAAACCCGAACCTTTTGTTTGGCGTATTAATTAGCCGGTCGAAACAAAAAAAAAAAAAGTTATTTCTGCCCTCATAGTTTTCGCAATTATATTTATATTTGCTCCGGATTTTGGTCGAGGCACACATATCAGATCCACACAAATATAAATTGCCTTTACCTTCGGTTCTTACGGTTCACACACCGCATGAAATTTATTTTTTGGGATTATTAATGTGAAAAAAATGTGGAGTAATTATGAAAGGCGAAATCATTCTAATTACATTGCTTCGTGTTCAGTTAATTAAAACTTTTTTTAAAAGAGTGTTACTGTTTAAATATTTGTTCGATGATTAACTTAACAAATAATATAATTTTTATATTAAAAGTAATATTTGTGGTAATTATAAGTATAAAAATATTTTGAAAAAATTAACTGTGCTACTCGCCAATAGAAGTCCTTGATAAATTTTTAATAAAATCGTATAATTGAGGCATAAAAATTTGTCTTATGAATTATTAATATGAAAATAATATTAATATAATAAATAATTAAAAGTAACATCTGTGGTAATTATAAGTATAAAAATATTTTGAAAAAATTAACTGTGCTACTCGTCAATAGATGTCCTTGATAAATTTTTAATAAAATCGTATAATTGAAGTCTAAAAATATATCTTATGAATTATTAACATGAAAAAATTATGAATATAATAATTACTTATATATTAAAAATAAATTTCATTTCAAAATTAAATTTGAAAAATATAACTGTGTTACTTTCCAACAGATGTCCTTTCTAAATTTTTATTAGAATCGTATAAATGAGGTTTAAAAATATATCTTATGAATTATTAACATGAAAAAATTTTTGAATAAATACTAAAAATGAAATCACTCTAATTACATTATTTCGTGATAAATTAATTATACATTTATTAGTAGATTTTTCCTGGCTAAAAATTTGTTCAATGATTTAGCAGAATTTAACATAATAAATAATATAATTTATATATTAAAAATAATAATTGTGGTAATATTAAGTATAAAAATATTTTGAAAAAATTAACTCAGCTACCCTCCAACAGATGTCTTTGCTAAGCTTTTAATAAAATAATATATATAAGAGTTAAAAATATATCTTATGAATTATGAACATTTATTAGTAGATTTTTCCTGTTTAAAAATTTGTTCAATGATTTAGCAGAATTTAACATAATAAATAATATAATTTATATATTAAAAATAATAATTGTGGTAATATTAAGTATAAAAATATTTTGAAAAAATTAACTCAGCTACCCTCCAACAGATGTCCTTGCTAAGCTTTCAATAAAATAATATATATAAGACTTAAAAATATATCTTATGAATTATGAACATGAAAAAATTGTTGAATAAATATAAAAGGCGAAATCACTCTAATTACGTTATTTCATGATTAATTAATTATATACTTATTAGTAGATTTTTCCTGTTTATATATTTGTACAATGATTTAGCAGAATTTAACTTAATAAATAATATAATTTATATATTAAAAATAATAATTGTGGTAATATTAAGTATAAAAATATTTTGAAAAAATTATCTCAGCTACCCTCCAACAGATGTCCTTGCTAAGCTTTTAATAAAATCGTATAAATGAGGCTTAAAAATATTTATTATGAATTATTAACATGAAAAAATTGTTAAATAAATATAAAAGGCGAAATCACTCTAATTACATTATTTCGTGATTAATTAATTATACATTTATTAGTAGATTTTTCCTGTTTAATTATTTGTTCAATGATTTAGCAGAATTTAACTTGATACATAATATAATTTATATATTAAAAATAATAATTGAGTAATATTAAGTATAAAAATATTTTGAAAAAATTAACTGTGCTACATTCCAACAGATGTCCTTACTTTTAATAAAATCGTATAAATGGGCCTTAAAATTGTATAACCTGGATATTTAACATGAAAAAATGATTGAATTAATAAAAAGGATGAAATTACTCTAATTGCATTATTTCGTATTCAATTATTTTTTTTTATTAGTAAAGTTTTTAATAGTTTAAATATTTGTCCAAAGATTTATTAGAATTTAACTTAATAAATAATATAATTTTTATATTAAAAGTACAAGCCACTCTTAATTACTTGCTCATTTAATTATACAGTAGAGTTTTACTGTTTAAATATTTGTCCAGCGATTTAACAGAATTTCACTTAATAAGTAATATAATTTTTATATTAAAAGTAATATTTGAAGTAATAAATTATTTTGAAAAAATTAACTGTGCTATCCTCTAACAGATGTCCTTGCTATACCTTTATTAAGATCTTATAAATAATGCATAAAAATATATCTTATGAATTATTAACATGAAAAAATTATTGAATAAATATTAATGTCGAAATCACTTTAATTACATTATTTCGTGTTCACTTAATTATACATTTATTAGTGGAGTTTTACTGTTCAAATATAAATAAATAAATATAGAAGGCGAATTTACACTAATTACATAATTTCGTGTTCAGTTAACTTACTGTTTAAATATTTATTCAACGATTCAATCAGTAGGTAACCTAATTTTTATATTAATTAACATTTCATGTAATATTTATCTCAAAATATGTTAAAAAAACATTAATTGAGCCACTATCCAATAAATGTCGTACAAATACGCCTTTTTAAATACTTTTTGTTAAATGTAAATATAAGATTTTATTGTGTAAATGTAAAAGGCAATTTATAAACAGCAAAATAGAAGAAATATTAACAATTTAATCGAATCCCACAGATCAGATCCACTCGGCAACGAATGGGGTTAAATTATAAGGCAAACAATACAAATTGCCTTTATTTTCAGTTCTTTCAGTCCTTTCAGTTTGTGGGGCACACGTGAAATTTTATTTCGCAAAAGTAATTTCCGTTCGGTCCACGCACACAAAAAAATGCCACAAACGCAAACGTCGATTTATGTGTTAATTAAAAACGTCAATCGACGAGATGATTTATTTTTTGTTTTTGTTTTTTGAATTAATAGGCTTCGCCACAAGTAAATGTTTGCCGATTTCGAAAATCCAAAAAAAAAAAAAAAAAACTGGAAAACGAAACGTTTTCGTACGTCGAATTGATTTTAATGTCCGGACGTGGCATTTCGAAATTTTTCCCGGAGGAATTCGCCATTTTTCCGGGCACCGACACCGTTTTCGCCGTGCCACCTGCGTCCCCGATTTCGTTTTCCGCCCCTGCTCCGGAATATTCTCCACCGGATTCGCCTCGGTTTTGATGCAGAGGGGCGACTCCACAAAAGTGCAGTTTGAATTGAAAAGTTCCCACAATGTGTTTCTGTCATATATTTCTCTTGAAATCAGTTAGTTCCAGGAATAAATTGTATGATTATGCTACCGCATAACAGATGTCATTGCTAAAATTTTAGGTTATATTAAATGTCAAAATATTTTGAAAAAACTAATTAAGCTACCGTCTAATAGATGTCCTCACCAAAATTTTAATAAACCCTTATAAATAAGCCTTAGAAAATATTTTTATGTTATTAAAAAGTGTGAAATAAACATCAAAAACAAAATAATTATAAAATGACATTTTATTATAAAAGTTAATTACGTTATGTTGTGTTTAATTAATTATTAATTAATATAAATTTATTGATTTTACTGTTTAAATAAATATTTATTCAGTGTTTTAACAGCATTTATGTAATAATTAATACAATTTATATTTAAAAACGTGACTCTACAAAAGTGTTATTTATATAAAATATATCTGTTAGATATTTGTCTTACAATCAAGTTGGTTCTAAAGTAGAAACAAATAATTATAAATATAAGGTTAAGGGTATATTTATTGTACTGTTACTACGAAAAAAAGGTATAATAAATAGAATAAGCTAAATAATTCTGTAATAACCTTTAATTATAAATATAAATATTTTATTATTACTACGAAAAAAGATACAATAAATAGAAAAACCTAAATAATATTGTAATAATGTTTAACTATAAAAATTAATTAAATTGTTTCATTTTCCATTAATTATATATGTCACACCGTTTAAAGACTTGTTTCATGCTTTAATATACTTTGAATTAATAAGTAATTTATTTTTTTATATTAATATAAAATTTTAGGATATGTGTCAAAATATTTTGAAAAATTAATTGTACTACCGTCTGATAGATGTCCTTATCAAAATTTTTATAAAATCTTGTAAAGAAAATATTTTTATTTTGTTAATATATAGATGTTGAATAAATTGAAAAAGAAATCATTCTAAAATAATATTTTGGTGTAAAAGTTTATATAATAATTAATACTATTTATATTTATTGACGTGATTATTTATATAAAATATATCTGAATATAAAGTTAAGAGTATATTTATTATATTATTATTACGAAAACAAGTTTGATTCACATTTTAAATTAATAAGTAATTTAATTTACATATTAATATAAAATTTTAGGTTATTATGAATCTAAATATTTTGAAAAATTAATTGCACTACCGCCTAATAGATGTCCTCATCAAGATTTTAATAAACCCTTATAAATAAGCCTTAGAAAATATTTTGATGTTATTAAAAAGTGTGAAATAAACATTAAAAGCAAAATAATTATAAAATAACATTTTACTATAAAAATTAATTACGTTATGTTGTGTTTAATTAATTATTAATTTATTGATTTCACTGTTTGAATAAATATTTGTTCAATGTTTCAACAGTATTTAAATTAATAATTAATAGGATTTTTAATTGTAACGTAAAATTTTAAATTACAACAACAAATCACAAACACAAAAGTCGAAACATTTTAATTTAATCGACTTAGTCATAGTTTCCTCTCCGGTCAAAACTAAATGTTTACGTTTCAGAAAACGAGAAAACAAAAACCGATGTTTCCACGCATTGAATTAATGTTAATGTCTCGGACGTCCTGTCGCATTTCGAAATTTTCCTCGTAGGAATTCGCCATTTTTCCGGTTCCGTCGGTGTTTTCACGTTGCCACCTGAGTCCCCGTTTTTCGTTTTTCACCCGGCCCCGGGATATTTTCTGCCGGATTCGCTTCTTTGCCTCCCTTTTATTTAGAAATGCAACTCCACTAAAGTGCTATTTATATGAATACGTTTCCAGAATGCGTCTCTGACAAATATTTGTCTAAATAATAATGAATAAATAGAAATAATAATGAATAAGTAGAAAAAGCCAATTCAATTTTAAATAAGAAACTTGTTTTTGATGTAAACGTAAAATTTTGGGTTATATTGTGTCAAAATATTTTGACTACCGTCTAATAGATGTCCTTACCAAAATTTTAAAACCATTTATAAATTATGTTTAGAAAATGTTTTTATTTTATTATACATATTTATTAAAAAGGAATATATTCTAAAATAATATTGTGTTGTAAAAGTTATTGTATTATTACTAGGAAAAAAAGGTAGAATAAAATAATTCTGTAATAATCTATAAACATTAATTGAAATGTTTCATTAATTATACATATATTAACAATTGCACCATTTAAATATTTGTTTCAGATTTTAAATTAATAATTAATTTAATTTTTATATTAATATAAAAATATTTTGAAAAATTAATTGCACTACTGTCTGATAGATGTCCTCCAAAATTTTAATAAAATCTTATAATGTTTAGAAAATATTTTTCTTTTATTATATAAGGGTTGAATAAATTAAAAAGGAAAATCATTCTAAAATAATATTTTGTTGTAAAATTTAATTATTTTATGTTTAATTGAATACAAATTTATTAATTTTACTGTTTAAATAAATATTTATTCAGTGTTTTAACTGCATATAATAATATTATTAAGAAAAAAGGTACAATAAATAGAAAAACCTAAATAATATTATAATAATGTTTAACTATAAAAATTAATTAAATTGTTTCATTTTCCATTAATTATATAAGTCACACTGTTTAAAAATTTGTTTCATGCTTTAATACACTTTGAATTAATACGTAATTTAATTTTTTATGTTAATGTAAAATTTTAGGTTATGTGTCAAAATATTTTGAAAAATTAATTGTACTATCGTCTAATAGATGTCCTTATCAAAATTTTAATAAAATCTTATAATGTAAAGAAAATATTTTTATTTTGTTAATATGTTGAATAAATTGAAAAAGAAATCATTCTAATATAATATTTTGTTGTAAAAGTTAATTATATTATTTTACGTTTAATTTAATATAAATTTATTGATTTTACTATTTAAATAAATACTTATTCAGTGTATAACAAAGTTTATATAATAATTAATACTATTTAAATTTATTGACTTGACTCCATAAAAGTATTATTTATATAAAACATCTCTGAATATAAAGTTATGAGTATATTTATTATATTATTATTACGAAAACAAGATTGAATCACACATTTTAAATTAATAAGTAATTTAATTTATATATTAATGTAAAATTTTAGGTTATTATGTATTTAAATATTTTGAAAAATTAATTGCACTACCGTCTAATAGATGTCCTTATTAAAACCACATAAATAAAATTAAATATAAATATTTGGGAAATGTTGAAACCTTAAAATCATTCTACAATATCATTTTATTCTCAAAATTAATTATTTCGTGTTTAGTTAATTATAAATTTACTGGTTTTATATATATTTGTTCAGTGTTTTATCAATAGGGCCACCTGCGTCCCCCTTTTTTGTTTTTTACCCGACTCCGGAATATTTTCTACCGGATTCACTTCTTTCCCCTCGCATTTAATACAGGGATACGACACCAAAAAAAGTGCTATTTATATAGAAACGTTCCGAGGATGTGTCTCTGTCAGATTTCCCTCTCAGCTACTTCCAAGACTAAAGCACACCCAGTAACTTGCACGAGAAAGAAAAAACCAATTTATTTATAACCCCTTTTTACATATAAACAACCCCCGGACCGCAATTGAAAGTTATCATCTTGGAAACCGACGCACCGACGGTTTTGGCTTGTACAAATTCGGACCCTTTTTATAATAGTTCCAGTAAACACCTTCCCCTCGTTTATTCGTCCAACCATCCGCACGGATTTATTTGATAACCGCGAAAACTCCGTTATCGAAACCACCCCCGGAATATATATAAAAAAACGCACTCAAATATTTGCCGTAGACCGTGCACAATTTTACAACGTTTTAGTGTTCATCCGGCGACACGTTACACGCCCCATTTGTCGCCCTTAGTGCACGACGACGAAAAAAAAAAAAATGGGCGCGTGTGACAACCACCCCCCAAAAACGATTTATATTTTTTTGATGGGGATTTAATTGAATTGCGAGGCGGCAAATAACAAAGAAACTAAGAGATAATGGTATTCAAATCCGAAACTAATTTGTACACGAGTATTCATGTAGGCGTTTATGTTTTAGAGTCCATAAATTATGAATACGGTTTGTTCATGTCTGAATTATGTTTAAATATTGATTTTCGAGCATGCACTTCATGAACTGTGTACATATTGTTTCGAATGTTCATATTTTATTTATCGTATTTTGGGCCTTTCTAAATAGTGTTTTACATTTTACAAACTGGTGTGTATCGTGTTATTTAAGTGAATTATGTCTAAACCATGCGGGAATTGGTTAATTAAACATTTTAATAATATATTCGTATAGGTAGCTATTCAAAAGACGTCCCATTAGTACATAAGTTGAGCTATTGTTTGATAGATGGCGTACAGAAGCTACAATTAACCTACGAAACATTTTCTAATTAATGTTCTATTATAAATAGTGTATATAGAGAAGTGAATTACCTAATTAAACTTTTAATAATAAATTCGTACAGATGTCTTCATAAATATCCTCCAATTAGAATATAGATTGAGCTACTGTCCGATAGATGTCAATCAATGTGGATTTTTTGTGTTATTTAATTCAGTCTGTTTAATACACAGTGTTGTACATTTTCTAAATTATTCTATACCAATTTAATGAGTGCGATAATTAATCCGTACATTTTAATAAACTCGAAAATCCCCCAAGTAATAAAAGTAACAACATGAAATGCATCTGTCACAATTACATTACGCTAACAACCCAAATAATTATAATGATTGCGCACTCCAAAAAGGACGAATGGTCCCTTTGTCTCTCCCAGACGCACAAAAAAAAAACACACACAGACAAAAGACAAAAAGTGATAAGTTCCAGGCAAACACATTCATAATAAACGAAGTTTCCTTTCACGTATCCATCGATCATTTCCAATATCGCACCCGCATCACAAAAGGGGCTACAATATTGAATATACCCCCGGTAATCCGTAACGAGGATCAGACAGTGGAACTGTTTAATAAAACCGGGAAAACTGAATTTTCCCAAAACATGTCGGTCGCACGAGACGTCTGCCAGTCGTTGAAAAAAAAAACACGAGCCGGAAAAACTTGAGGAGATGAAATCTGCCCGGAATGGAGACGGGCGTCAGTGTTATATTTCACGGTCCCGGATTTATTATATGCCTATTGCTTCCTACCCGATATATATATCGAATATATATACACACCCGCCGGAGTTATCGTACACATGTTCGATAAGCGTGAATGAGGAAACGCGAGAAAAGTCCTTATTGAATGTGGATCCAGATAAGGACTTTTGAAATATGAGCTTTCGCTGGTTTCATTGAGGTTTCCACGCGCCATCTATCAAACGGTAGTGTAATATGTATTAGGGTGGGAGGACTTTTAAAAGGATATCTATGTATACAGAAGTATAATATTACTAATTACTACTACTCGACATCTATCGCACAGTAGTAGCTTAGTGTTATTTA
This sequence comes from Aethina tumida, assembly GCF_024364675.1. Classification (NCBI taxonomy): domain Eukaryota; kingdom Metazoa; phylum Arthropoda; class Insecta; order Coleoptera; family Nitidulidae; genus Aethina; species Aethina tumida. Next base: position 13,299,584 of record NC_065440.1, on the reverse strand, counting down.
AGAAGACATATGTAGGTAATGTGTTATTAAAAGTTTAATTATTCTTTACTCGACATCTATTGATCAACATATGTTCTAGTAGGATGTTATTTATGAAGACATCTGTAAGAAATGTGTTATTAAAAGTTTAATTAGGTTATTCACTGTGACTTAGGCATAATGATCTTTTGTATGTATATGATATAAACTAATATGGATAATATAAAACCCTGTTTATTAACAAGACTGAATTAAAGAAACATAAGAAAGATCCATAATGAATGCTGATTCAATGAGAAACACCTGAAATATAAAACCCTGTTCATTAACAAGACTGAATTAAAGAAACATAGGAAAGATCCGTAATGAATGCTGATTCAAAGAGAAATATCTGAAATATGGGTATCACACAATCGTCCAGTTTCCACTGGACATCTATCGGACAGTAGCTTAACCTGTGTTATAATGGGAAGGCATTTAAGAAGACATCTGTATGAAATTTATTATTAAAACTTTCACTAGTGACTTATGCATAATGAGCTTTTGTATATGATATAAACTAATTTGGAAAATATAAAACCCTGTTTATTAACAAGACTGAATTGAAGAAACATAAGAAAGATCCATAATGAATGCTGATTCAAAGAGAAATATCTGAAATATGGGTATTACACAGTCGTCCAGTTTCCTCTGGACATCTATCGGGCAATCGGGTCAACCTGTATTGTAATGGAAGGCATTTAAGAAGACATCTGTAGGAAATTTATTATTAAAATTTCACTAGTGACTTATGCATAATGATCTTTTGTATATGATATAAACTAATTTGGAAAATATAAAACCCTATTCATTAACAAGACTGAATTAAAGAAACATAAGAAAGATCCATAATGAATGCTGATTCAAAGAGAAACATCTGAAATATGGGTATCACACAATCGTCCAGTTTCCACTGGACGTCTATCGGGCAGTAGCTCAACCTGTATTGTAATGGAAGGCATTTAAGAAGAGATCTGTAGGAAATTTGTTATTAAAAGTTTCACTAGTGACTTATGCATAATGATCTTTTGTATATGATATAAACTAATTTGGAAAATATAAAACCCTGTTCATTAATAAGACTGAATTAAAGAAACATAAGAAAGATCCATAATGAATGGTGATTCAAAAAGAAACATCTTAAATATGGGTATCACACAATCGTCCAGTTTTCTCTCGACATCTATCGGGCAGTAGCTCAACCTGTATTGTAATGGGAAGGCATTTAAGAAGACATCTGTAGGAAATTTGTTATTAAAATTTCACTAGTGACTTATACATAATGATCTTTTGTGAATGATATAAACTAATTTGGAAAATATAAAACCCTGTTCATTAACAAGACTGAATTAAAGAAACATAGGAAAGATCTGTAATGAATGTTGATTCAAAGAGAAATATCTGAAATATGGGTATCACACAATCGTCCAGTTTCCACTGGACATCTATCGGACAGTAGCTTAACCTGTGTTATAATGGGAAGGCATTTAAGAAGACATCTGTAGGAAACTTATTATTAAAACTTTCATTAGTGACTTATGCATAATGATCTTTTGTATATGATATAAACTAATTTGGAAAATATAAAACCCTCTTCATTAACAAGACTGAATTAAAGAAACATAAGAAAGATCCATAATGAATGCTGATTCAAAGAGAAACAACTGAAATATGGGTATCACACAATCGTCCAGTTTCCTCTGGACATCTATCGGGCAGTAGCTCAACCTGTATTGTAATGGGAAGGCATTTAAGAAGACATCTGTAGAAAATTTGTTATTAAAAGTTTCACTAGTGACTTACGCATAAAGATCTTTTATATATGATATAAACTAATTTGGAAAATATAAAACTCTGTTTATTAACAAGACTAAATTAAAGAAACATAAGAAAGATCCATAATGAATGCTGATTCAAAGAGAAACATCTGAAATATGGGTATCACACAATCGTCCAGTTTCCTCTGGACCTCTATCGGGCAGTGGATCAACCTGTATTGTAATGGAAGGCATTTAAGAAGACATTGTAGGAAATTTGTTATTAAAATTTCACTAGTAACTTATACATAATGATCTTTTGTGTATGATATAAACTAATTTGGAAAATATAAAACCCTGTTCATTAACAAGACTGAATTAAAGAAACATAGGATAGATCCGTAATGAATGCTGATTCAAAGAGAAATATCTGAAATATGGGTATCACACAATCGTCCAGTTTCCACTGGACATCTATCGGACAGTAGCTTAACCTGTGTTATAATGGGAAGGCATTTAAGAAGACATCTGTAGGAATTTTCACTAATGACATGCAAAATGATCTTTTGTATATGATATAAATTAATTTGGAAAATATAAAACCCTATTCATTAACAAGACTGAATTAAAGAAACATAAGAAAGATCCATAATGAATGCTGATTCAAAGAGAAACATCTGAAATATGGGTATCACACAATCGTCCAGTTTCCACTGGACGTCTATCGGGCAGTAGCTCAACCTGTATTGTAATGGAAGGCATTTAAGAAGAGATCTGTAGGAAATTTGTTATTAAAAGTTTCACTAGTGACTTATGCATAATGATCTTTTGTATATGATATAAACTAATTTGGAAAATTTAAAACCCTGTTCATTAATAAGACTGAATTAAAGAAACATAAGAAAGATCCATAATGAATGGTGATTCAAAAAGAAACATCTTAAATATGGGTATCACACAATCGTCCAGTTTTCTCTCGACATCTATCGGGCAGTAGCTCAACCTGTATTGTAATGGGAAGGCATTTAAGAAGACATCTGTAGGAAATTTGTTATTAAAATTTCACTAGTGACTTATACATAATGATCTTTTGTGAATGATATAAACTAATTTGGAAAATATAAAACCCTGTTCATTAACAAGACTGAATTAAAGAAACATAGGAAAGATCTGTAATGAATGTTGATTCAAAGAGAAATATCTGAAATATGGGTATCACACAATCGTCCAGTTTCCACTGGACATCTATCGGACAGTAGCTTAACCTGTGTTATAATGGGAAGGCATTTAAGAAGACATCTGTAGGAAACTTATTATTAAAACTTTCATTAGTGACTTATGCATAATGATCTTTTGTATATGATATAAACTAATTTGGAAAATATAAAACCCTCTTCATTAACAAGACTGAATTAAAGAAACATAAGAAAGATCCATAATGAATGCTGATTCAAAGAGAAACAACTGAAATATGGGTATCACACAATCGTCCAGTTTCCTCTGGACATCTATCGGGCAGTAGCTCAACCTGTATTGTAATGGGAAGGCATTTAAGAAGACATCTGTAGAAAATTTGTTATTAAAAGTTTCACTAGTGACTTACGCATAAAGATCTTTTATATATGATATAAACTAATTTGGAAAATATAAAACTCTGTTTATTAACAAGACTAAATTAAAGAAACATAAGAAAGATCCATAATGAATGGTGATTCAAAGAGAAACATCTTAAATATGGGTATCACACAATCGTCCAGTTTCCTCTGGACATCTATCGGGCAGTAGCTCAACCTGTATTGTAATGGGAAGGCATTTAAGAAGACATCTGTAGGAAATTTGTTATCAAAAGTTTCACTAGTGACGTATGCATAATTCACTTCTGTACATGATATATGATACGTTGGAAAATATAAGACACTGTTTAATGATAAGTTTGTATTAAAGAAACGCAAGAAAACAAACAAAGGCGGAATTGTTTTTGGAGTATAATTATTTAGGTCGTTAACGCAATTTAATTGTGACAAATGCAACCAATATTGTTGTAACTTATATTACTGGGTTTATTAAAAAGTACGAATTAATTATCGAATTTAATTATCGCACTCATTAAATTCCAAATGCTTTGATTATAATTTTAACGCCCCACCACAATATAATGGTGCCTTATAATTATGCATATTGAACAATATAAAATTGAATATTAAATAGTTTTATTGTATGACATAATTAAACCTAAAATGCAAATTGTAATTTATAAAATGTTCGGTTGATTGCACATCGTTTAAATACATTTTATAACACTGTAGATCGGAACGAATAAATCAGAGTTTGGGGGGTGGGAAAAAATATGACATTAATTAATCGGGATCGTGAGACAATAAGCCAGTAATTCACTTCGACGCGGTCTTGTATCGTGCAATTAAATTTCGACATTGAAAACCTGCGAAATATTGGAAATTCGTTTATTGTCGCTTAATAAGAAATCGCGAAGGAGAGGGCGGAATCCGGTTAATTGGAAATTCTCCCGGCGCCAAAGTCAATGAACCGTCGCGGCATTAGCATCGGCGCGTCCCCCCACATTATTTTCAATTTGGGCCCCCGTGCCGCAGAAAAAAAAGGCTTTTTAATGAAAAGCCATTTAAATGTCCTAACCCTTGTCAGATTTGCGTTGAGGTGCGGGCGTGGGGCGGCGATTTTTAGCCTTCCGTCGAAATCGGGGTTCAATCAGGAGGACTGTCGACGGTGAAAGATGAACGGACAGGTTTTTCCCGTCCCCGGTGCCGCTTTTCTGTTTTTATTTATCGCCTTTTGCGTTCCGTTATTCCGTCCGCGAAGACAGATGTCGGGGGCGGCGTCGGTGGGGGGCCGGTGCGTTTGAATTTAAACGATGTCGATTTATGTGCCCCGGCGAAAAAATCTGAAATATGTTTTTTGCCCGGGGGATAAAAGTGTGGGGGGTGTGTGTTATTAAAATCGTGATTAAATTATTCGTCGAGGCCTTGACCCGGCGAATGAAATTTAATTGGCTTTGGAGGTACGAGCGTTTAACGGCCACATTCGTTTGTCGTCGAGCTCATTCATCAAAATTAATAAACCGAAACGGGGGTGCTAATAAAGCCGCATTTTTGCCGGAGTCAGACAAACTCCAATCCCTTTCGACTGTTGAATAACAAACGAGTTGGTAAGTGGGTGACGAATCGGAGAATAACACTGCTTAAGCCAAGGAGGGTTAGGGGGACCGGAAAGTAATGTCCTTTCTGTGCATATCGATATCTGATTGTCTTTGTCAGTTCATTGAGTATCTCCAAGGAGTGTCAAAGTTATCTTAAGGTTAGTCATCCCTCGTCCTTTTGCCAGAACAAAAAATTGTTTCTACATTTACATCTACTCTTTGACCATCTGGTAGGTGGTAGCAGGAATAAAATGTCCTGGACTAACACCATCTATGTTAATTACAATCTTCATCAATGGATTGAAAATGTTAATAGGCCTGCTTATATTGAGTATCCTGGCCAATTATGTCACCAATATTATTCGTCCCTCGTCCATCTTTTGTCAGTGACAGAGAATTTTCTCTGTTTTTACTTAATATTTCGTTGGAAAACATTTATATGTAGCCTTTAACCATCTGGTAGGTGGTAGCAGGAATAAAATATCCTGGAATAACACCATCTAATTCCAATTTTCCTCAATTAATTCAAAATGTTAATAGGTCTGCTTATATTGAGTATCCTAGCCAATTATGTCACCAATATTAGTCGTCCCTTGTCCATATGACATACGGTCCTTTTGTCAGTGACAGAGAATTTTCTCTGTTTTTATTCAATATTTCGTTGGGAAACATTTAAATGTAGTCTTTAACCATTTGGTAAGTGGTAGCAGGAATAAAATATCCTGGAATAACACCATCTAATTCCAATCTTCATCAATTAATTCAAAATGTTAATAGGTCTGCTTATATTGAGCATCCTGGCCAATTATGTCACCAATATTAGTCGTCCCTCGTCCATCTGACATACGGTCCTTTTGTCAGTGACAGAGAATTTTCTCTGTTTTTACTCAATATTTCGTTGGAAAACATTTATATGTAGCCTTTAACCATCTGGTAGGTGGCAGCAGGAATAAAATATTCTGGAATAACACCATCTAATTCCAATTTTCCTCAATTAATTCAAAATGTTAATAGGTCTGCTTATATTGAGCATCCTGGCCAATTATGTCACCAATATTAGTCGTCCCTCGTCCATCTAACATACGGTCCTTTTGTCAGTGACAGAGAATTTTCTCTGTTTTTATTCAATATTTCGTTGGAAAACATTTATATGTAGTCTTTAACCATCTGGTAAGTGGTAGCAGGAATAAAATATCCTGGAATAACACCATCTAATTCCAATCTTCATCAATTAATTCAAAATGTTAATAGGTCTGCTTATATTGAGCATCCTGGCCAATTATGTCACCAATATTAGTCGTCCCTCGTCCATCTGACATACGGTCCTTTTGTCAGTGACAGAGAATTTTCTCTGTTTTTACTCAATATTTCGTTGGGAAACATTTATATGTAGTGTTTAACCATCTGGTAAGTGGTAGCAGGAATAAAATATCCTGGAATAACACCATCTAATTCCAATCTTCATCAATTAATTCAAAATGTTAATAGGTCTGCTTATATTGAGCATCCTGGCCAATTATGTCACCAATATTAGTCGTCCCTCGTCCATCTGACATACGGTCCTTTTGTCAGTGACAGAGAATTTTCTCTGTTTTTACTCAATATTTCGTTGGGAAACATTTATATGTAGTGTTTAACCATCTGGTAAGTGGTAGCAGGAATAAAATATCCTGGAATAACACCATCTAATTCCAATCTTCATCAATTAATTCAAAATGTTAATAGGTCTGCTTATATTGAGCATCCTGGCCAATTATGTCACCAATATTAGTCGTCCCTCGTCCATCTGACATACGGTCCTTTTGTCAGTGACAGAGAATTTTCTCTGTTTTTATTCAATATTTCGTTGGGAAACATTTAAATGTAGTCTTTAACCATCTGGTAAGTGGTAGCAGGAATAAAATATTTTGGAATTACACCATCTAATTCCAATTTTCCTCAATTAATTCAAAATGTTAATAAGTCTGCTTATATCCTAGCCAATTATGTCACCAATATTAGTCGTTCCTCGTCCATCTGACATACGGTCCTTTTGTCAGTGACAGAGAATTTTCTCTGTTTTTACTCAATATTTCGTTGGAAAACATTTATATGTAGCCTTTAACCATCTGGTAGGTGGTAGCGGGAATAAAATATTCTGGAATAACACCATCTAATTCCAATTTTCCTCAATTAATTCAAAAGGTTAATAGGTTTGCTTATATTGAGTATCCTAGCCTATTATGTCACCAATATTAGTCGTCCCTCGTCCGTCTGACATACGGTCCTTTTGTCAGTGACAGAGAATTTTTTCTGTTTTTACTCAATATTTTGTTGAAAAACATTTATATGTAGCCTTTAACCATCTGGTAGGTGGTAGCAGGAATAAAATATTCTGGGATAACACCATCTAATTCCAATTTTCCTCAATTAATTCAAAATTTTAATAGGTCTGCTTATATTGAGTATCCTAGCCAATTATGTCACCAATATTAGTTGTCCCTCGTCCATCTGATATACGGTCCTTTTGTCAGTGACAGAGAATTTTCTCTGTTTTTATTCAATATTTCGTTGGGAAACATTTATATGTAGTCCTTAACCATCTGGTAAGTGGTAGCAGGAATAAAATATCCTGGAATAACACCATCTAATTCCAATCTTCATCAATTAATTCAAAATGTTAATAGGTCTGCTTATATTGAGTATCTTGGCCAATTGTGTCACCAATATTAGTCGCCCCTGGTCCTTTTGTCAGTGACAGATATTTTCTCTGTTTTTACTCAATATTTCGTTAGGAAACATAACCATGTGGTAGGTGGTAGCAGGAATAAAATGTCCTGGAATAACCTCATCTGATTCCAATCTGCTTCCATTGATTCATAATTGAGTATCGTATTATTAAGTATTCTGGACAATTGTGTCACCAAAACTAGCCTGCCCTTATCCATCTGACATATGGTTTTTTAGTCAAAAAGAGAGAATTGATTTTGTTCATATCTGGCAGACGTCAGCAGAAATAAGAAGTCCTTGAACAACACCATCTGTTTCAAGTCTCCATCAATTCATACAAAAAGTTAATGGGTCTGTTTATTTGAAAATCCCGACCGATTGCGTCGACAACATCAACCGTCCATCGTCCGTCGGGCAGATTGTCCAGTCGGGGGTGCGTTTTTACCCGTCGAAACTTGAGACGTAAAACTGTTGTCGAAACTGTCGTTAAACTCCATTTAGCCGATACGATTAGACGGCCCTTGTGCCGTAACCGAAATATCTTCCGATCGATGCACCCGAAATATAAAAGGGACAAAACGTCCGAAACTCATCAGTGTCACGTTCGCCATCCCACCCGAAAATATCCATGCGACGCTCCGGTTCCGTGAATTCACGCGGTCACTTTGTGTCGTCTGGTCTCGGTGCCGCATCTAAATTACGACGGTTTGAAGGGCCCGTTTTATCCCCCGCCGGTTTTAAAATTGATGGCTCCTAATTCCGCCCGCCTTTTTATTCATACCCGAAACATACAATTATCGCTAAGAGGGGCGGGCGGTGTTGGCGGTGGTTATTCATTTTTGCGCAATTTGTCACCGTTGTTTTCTTTTACCCGCGATTCGTTCTAATTGGACGGATTCTTTGTCCGTCTGTTTCATGTAATGACGCCGTTTTGTTCTGACGAACGGATAAATTGCCGGTTCTTATCGCCCCTCGATAGGACTGTGATATTTACTGGGCCATGTTGGGGGGACCGGAATGTAATGTCGCTTCTTTACATTAAATTCAAACCAATAGTCTTCATTTTTAACCAATAATATAATCACCCTTGTTATCAACAACCTTTTTTCCATCTAGTGTGTAAATTTTTAATCCCGGATCGATCAATCAATTGATAACGAAATATTGAATGAAAAAAATTCTGTTACTGGCAAAAGAACCGTATGTCAGAGGGACGAGGGGCGACTAATATTGGTGACATAATTGGCTAGGATACTCAATATAAGCAGACTTATTAACATTTTGAATTAATTGATGAAGATTGGAATTAGATGGTGTTATTCCAGGATATTTTATTCCTGCTACCACCTACCAGATGGTTAAAGGCTACATATAAATGTTTCCCAACGAAATATTGAGTAAAAATAGAGAAAATTCTCTGTCAGTGACAAAAGGACCGTATGTCAGATGGACGAGGGCAACTAATATTGGTGACATAATTGGCTAGGATACTCAATATAAGTAGACTTATTAACATTTTCAATTAATTGATGAAGATTGGAATTAGATGGTGTTATTCCAGGATATTTTATTCCTGCTACCACCTACCAGATGGTTAAAGGCTACATATAAATGTTTTCCAACAAAATATTGAGTAAAAACAGAAAAAATTCTCTATCACTGACAAAAGAACCGTATGCCAGATGGACGAAGGACAACTAATATTGGTGACATAATTGGCTAGGATACTCAATATAAGTAGACCTATTAACATTTTGAATTAATTTATGAAGATTGGAATTAGATGGTGTTATTCCAGGATATTTTATTCCTGCTACCACCTACCAGATGTTTAAAGGCTACATATAAATGTTTCCCAACGAAATATTGAATAAAAAAAGAGAAAATTCTTTGTCAGTGACAAAAGGACCGTATGTCAGATGGACGAGGGACAACTAATATTGGTGACATAATTGGCTAGGATACTCAATATAAGTAGACCTATTAACATTTTGAATTAATTTATGAAGATTGGAATTAGATGGTGTTATTCCAGGATATTTTATTCCTGCTACCACCTACCAGATGGTTAAAGGGTACATTTCCTAACGATATATTGAGTAAAAGCAGATAAAATTCTCTGTCACTGGCAAAAGAACCGTATGTCAGATGGACGAGGGACAACGAATATTGGTGACAAAATTGGCCAGAATGTTTAATATATTAAATTAAATTTATATATCCATTGATGGACAGTAGAACCAGATGATGTTGTCCAACTATATTTTATTTCTTCAAGTGCCTATCAGATGGTACGAATAAAAAAAATGTATACGTGCCCTAACGAAATATTGCATCAAAGCAGAGACAACTCCGTCTCTGATAAAAGTATTCTTTTGTCACGTCTGAACTCGACGTTTTAATATCGAGAACTTCCGAAGCCGTACTCAATAGACAGAACGTTGCCGTGGTCTGAAATTCCGACATAAATCAAAGGTTTACATATTCGTGAAACGTTTTATCACATAAAAGCGGCGTTCCTTACGCAAAGTTCGCCAACGATAATCCAAACATCTAATTTGGCATCGCGTTTTAATACGGCGACCCGTCTATCAAAGGCTGTATTATTTATAAAGTTTTTATTCGCGACGTTTATTTACATCTGAAAACAACCGCCCCGTGGAAAATTTCCCGGGCCAGATTGTGTGCGCACGTTTTTTTTTCCCCGTTCCGGGCGTCCCCGCCATCGGAATACATTAGAGGGACGAAATAATAATTCATGGAAATCGGCTTTTCTTTTTTCCGAAAAGGGGGGAACGCGACCGGGGGTGCTGTTTAATAATTTATGGGACATAAAACTCGCAATATACACAGAAATTTAATGTCGAAAAATGTAGTGAATAGATATTATGGCGGTGTTGTTGCCCCCGTTGACCCACTGTGCGACAACGATTGAAACCGTGTTTCGGGCCAAATTTATTGCTTTGTTTTGGCGGAATTTATTGCGTTTAACTAAAAATTTTGACAAGACGCAAAAGAACGTTATATTTATGGACTGCTCGACGGCGCACTGTGGGACGACGCATCGATTTCCCATCGAAATTTATCAATTATCCCGAGTAAAAAAACGGGTGACGGTGATAAAACATGATCGTTAACATGAATTTATTCAGTACTTATTGGATTCCGTGCCCCCGAAACTTGCGGAAGCTTCATAGATCATTTACTTCGGATGCATTGAACAACATAAATTGCTTTCGAGAGACGTCGATCGCTAAACTGCTTCCTCTAAAATATTTCAGCTTAGAATTATTACCGATAATATTTCAACATTCTTTCAACCATCTGACATGTAAATCGTTACGGTTTCGGCACGCCCGAGTTATGAACTCCGGAGGTCCGCCATTTAATTTACGCGTCCGGATTTATAATAATAAAATTGCCGCGATTAAATTTCGTCGTTGATACAACGTAAACCGCGAGGACCGCAGTAAAATTTTATGGCCGATAATCAAATGAAATATTATATTATAAATAATGTATACGTCCCGTGAATTTTACTAATATTTGTACGGCAACGCAGTTTGTTTAATTTGAATAACAAGCGCCGGATCGAAATTTATAGTTTGGGTTGTGTGTTAAAAATTAAATTTTTGCTTTATGGCGCATCGACCGTGAACGGATGACCGGGTACCCAGAATTATCGCATTACAATACTTTAATTTATATTATTTATTCTGTCGCGTTTTTAAATAACATATTTTAATCCGAATTGTTATAAATAAATTTTACTGGAACCGTCCAAACAATGGCATCGAATTTGCCGAATTGGTTTTCATGAATTTTGTAATTCATTATGTTATTTGTTTGTGCGATATTTGCTTTTGTTTGCAACTCAATAAAATCATTAACTTTTATTTTATAAATATAAATTTTGATTCGTTAAGGTTCGTTCACATTGTTATAATTTGTTATGATGGTAACCACCTGGTAGGCGGTAGCTGAATTAAAACGACCTTGGCAACGCCCCTTGTTTCTATCTCTATCTCACTTATGGTTCCATTACCAGTGACAGACAATTGTCTCTATTCTTACTCAATATTTCATTAGGAAACATTTATATGTACTCTTTAACCATTTAGAAGGTGGTAACAGGACTAAAATGTCCTGGAATACTCTTATATTGAGTATCCTGACCAATTGTTTTATCAATATTAGTCGTCCCTCGTCCATCTAACATATGGTCCTTTTGCCAGTGACAGAAAATTGTCTCTATTTCTACTCAATATTGTTTTAAATAAATTTTACTGGAACCGTCCAAACAATGGCATCGAATTTGCCGAATTGGTTTCCATGAATTTTGTAATTCATTGTGTTATTTGTTTGTGCGATATTTATTTTTGTTTACAACTCAATAAAATCATTAACTTTTATTTTATAAATATAAATTTTGATTCGTTAAGGTTCGTTCACATTGTTATAATTTGTTATGATGGTAACCACCTGGTAGGCGGTAGCTGAATTAAAACGACCTTGGCAACGCCCCCTGTTTCTATCTCTTTCTCACTTATGGTTCCATTACCAGTGACAGACAATTGTCTCTATTCTTACTCAATATCTCATTAGGAAATATTTATATGTACTTTTTAACCATTTATAAGGTGGTAACAGGAATAAATTGTCCTGGATTACTCTTATATTGAGTATCCTGACCTATTGTTTCATCAATATTAGTCGTCCCCCGTCCGTCCAACATATGGTCCTTTTGCCAGTGATAGAAAATTGTTTCTATTTTTACTCAATATTGTTTTAAATAAATTTTACTGGAACCGTCCAAACATTGGCATCGAATTTGCCGAATTGGTTTCCATGAATTTTGTAATTCATTATGTTATTTGTTTGTGCGATATTTATTTTTGTTTGCAACTCAATAAAATCATTAAGTATTATTTTGTAAATATAAATTTTGATTCGTTACGGTTTGTTCACATTGTTATAATTTGTTATGATGGTAACCACCTGGTAGGCAGTAGCTGAATTAAAACGACCTTGGCAATGCCCCCTGTTTCTATCTCTATCTCACTTATGGTTCCATTACCAGTGACAGACAATTGTCTCTATTCTTACTCAATATTTCATTAGGAAACATTTATATGTACTCTTTAACCATTTAGAAGGTGGTAACAGGAATAAAATGTCCTAGAATACTTTAAATAAATTTTACTGGACCCGTCCAAACAATGGCATCGAATTTGCCGAATTGGTTTTCGTGAATTTTGTAATTCATTATGGTATTTGTTTCGTGAAGGTCTGTTCACATTTCTATGGCAACAGCCATCTGGTAGACGGTAGCTAAACTGAAATGACCTTGGACAACCCCCCCTGTTTTGTAAATCGTTGTTATTTGTTTGTGCCATATTTGGTTTTAGTTATAAATAGAGATTTTGATTCGTTAAGGTCTGCTCACATGTTTTTGACAACATCTGGTTCTTGAACTACTCTCTCAAACTGTCAACATAAAAAGTTGATGGGTCAATTTAGATTGGGAGACCTGACCAATTGTGTCAACAAAACAATCCATCTATAGTCGAACTTGAGACGTAAAAGTGTCGTTAAACTCCATTTAGTCTATACGATTAGACAACCCTTACGTCGCACCCCAAGTTTCTTTCGATAAACAAAAACAAAGCGGGTCAAAACACGTCGAAACTCGTGAGCATCTCGTTCACCTCACCTCGTAAAATATTAACGTGATGTTTCACTTTCCTAAACTCGACCGGTCACATTTTGTCCCGCCCATAAATTATGGTTCGAAGGGTTTTGTCCCGTTTTAAAATTGATGGTACCTAATTCCCGCTCTTCATTCATACCTGAAACCGTACAATTGTCGCCGGTGGTTATTCATTTTTGCCCAATTTATCAACGCTGTTTTCTTTTCGCGACGACCGTAATTGGTGCTATTCTTTGTCCGTCTGCTTCATACAACGATGCCGTTTTGTTCGACGAACGGATAAATTGCGGCTCTTATCGGCGATAGAACTGCAATATTTACTGGGTCATACTAGCACCCCCATTTCAGGCTTTTCGTTGCCCACTTAGGAACACTTTTATTATTCAGGAGCGGTGCCGCTGAAAGGGCTAAAAGTTTCGGCCGGTCGTTTGTTTGACTTCAACGAAAATGTTGCTTTATTAACTGAGTTGTCGGATTCGGTGCTGTAACCTTGGAAAATCAACTTCAATAAGCGTCTACAGTGGGGGAAAGATCTGCGGAACTAATTAAATATCATTAACAGAGTTATCTGCCAGTTACTCCATGAAATTCTATCAAAGGTAGCAAAGTTCGTTCATAAAATTTGACAGATGAATTTATTTTTCTAAGTGCCTTTTAAATATTTAATCACAATCAAGGATTAAATTAATGGTGTTACTATTTGAAATAGGAATCATGTGTTTCCCCTTAAGTGTGCAGACATCTAGTAGCCAGTAGCAAAACTAACAACAACAATTATCACTGTAGGTAGGCTAGGTTAAGATTAGTATAACTTGAGTTGACAATGATAAAAACAAATTGAAATCATACGAAAACACAGTATAATTATTGTATATAAATTACTTGTTCCTGTAGAAAATTGGCTTGATTAGGAAATATTAAGACTACATTAGGACTAACTGACTTCAAATTTGGTTAGACTTAGTTTACATCAAATTTAATTTAAATATCAGAAATTAATACAATAAATATTTGTAGAAACTTAACCTGTATACAAAGACAAAGATAAAAATATACAGAGGAAAACAAGTCAAATTAAGATAAGTTAAAACTATCATTGGTTATATTAAGATAGAGTAAACCAAAATTACAATCAGAATCAGGCTAAGTATAACTAATACAGGTTAAGATTAGTTTGGAGTAGGTTAAGTGTAACTTGAGTTGACAATGATAAAAACAAATTGAAATCATACGAAAACACAGTATAATTATTGTATATAAATTACTTGTTCCTGTAGAAAATTGGCTTGATTAGGAAAGATTAAAACTACATTAGGACTAACTGACTTCAAATTTGGTTAGACTTAGTTTACATCAAATTTAATTTAAATATCAGAAATTAATACAATAAATATTTGTAGAAACTTAACCTGTATACAAAGACAAAGTTAAAAATATACAGAGGAAAACAAGTCAAATTAAGATAAGTTAAAACTATCATTGGTTATATTAAGATAGAGTAAACCAAAATTACAATCAGAATCAGGCTAAGTATAACTAATACAGGTTAAGATTAGTTTGGAGTAGGTTAAGTGTAACTTGAGTTGACAATGATAAAAACAAATTGAAATCATACGAAAACACAGTATAATTATTGTATATAAATTACTTGTTCCTGTAGAAAATTGGCTTGATTAGGAAAGATTAAGACTACATTAGGACTAACTGACTTCAAATTTGGTTAGACTTAGTTTACATCAAATTTAATTTAAATATCAGAAGTTAATACAATAAATATTTGTAGAAACTTAACCTGTATACAAAGACAAAGTTAAAAATATACAGAGGAAAACCAGTCAAATTAAGATAAGTTAAAACTATCATTGGTTATATTAAGATAGAGTAAACCAAAATTACAATCAGAATCAGGCTAAGTATAACTAATACAGGTTAAGATTAGTTTGGAGTAGGTTAAGTGTAACTTGAGTTGACAATGATAAAAACAAATTGAAATCATACGAAAACACAATATAATTATTGTATATAAATTACTTGTTCCTGTAGAAAATTGGCTTGATTAGGAAAGATTAAGACTACATTAGGACTAACTGACTTCAAATTTGGTTAGACTTAGTTTACATCAAATTTAATTTAAATATCAGAAATTAATACAATAAATATTTGTAGAAACTTAACCTGTATACAAAGACAAAGTTAAAAATATACAGAGGAAAACAAGTCAAATTAAGATAAGTTAAAACTATCATTGGTTATATTAAGATAGAGTAAACCAAAATTACAATCAGAATCAGGCTAAGTATAACTAATACAGGTTAAGATTAGTTTGGAGTAGGTTAAGTGTAACTTGAGTTTACAATGATAAAAACAAATTGAAATCATACGAAAACACAGTATAATTATTGTATATAAATTACTTGTTCCTGTAGAAAATTGGCTTGATTAGGAAAGATTAAGACTACATTAGGACTAACTGACTTCAAATTTGGTTAGACTTAGTTTACATCAAATTTAATTTAAATATCAGAAGTTAATACAATAAATATTTGTAGAAACTTAACCTGTATACAAAGACAAAGTTAAAAATATACAGAGGAAAACAAGTCAAATTAAGATAAGTTAAAACTATCATTGGTTATATTAAGATAGAGTAAACCAAAATTACAATCAGAGTCAGGCTAAGTATAACTAATATAGGTTAAGATTAGTTTGGAGTAGGTTATGTGTAATTTGATTTGACAATGATGAAAACAACATGAAATCATACGAAAACACAGTATAATTATTGTATATAAATTACTTGTTCCTGTAGAAAATTGGCTTGATTAGGAAAGATTAAGACTACATTAGGACTAACTGACTCCAAATTTGGTTAGACTTAGTTTACATCAAATTTAATTTAAATATCAGAAATTAATACAATAAATATTTGTAGAAACTTAACCTGTATACAAAGACAAAGTTAAAAATATACAGAGGAAAACAAGTAAAATTAAGATAAGTTAAAACTGTCATTGATTATATTAAGATAGAGTAAACCAAAATTACAATCAGTCAGGCTAAGTATAACTAATACAGGTTAAGATTAGTTTGGAGTAGGTTAAGTGTAACTTGAGTTGACAATGATAAAAACAAATTGAAATCATACGAAAACACAGTATAATTATTGTATATAAATTACTTGTTCCTGTAGAAAATTGGCTTGATTAGGAAAGATTAAAACTACATTAGGACTAACTGACTTCAAATTGGGTTAGACTTAGTTTAGATCAAATTTAATTTAAGTATCAGAAATTAATACAATAAATATTTGCAGAAACTTAACCTGTATACAAAGACAAAGTTAAAAATATACATAGGAAAACAGGCCAAATTAAGATAAGTTAAAACTATCATTGGTTATATTAAGATAGGTTAAATCTACTCTATGATATAAGAAGTTTATTTATTAAATTACGTGTTTACTCAGAAAAGTAGGCTAAGATAAAATAGCTTAAGACTAGGAATGGTTATATTAAGATAGGTTAGACCTAGGTTATAATATATAAGCTTTAAGACAAATTATATTATTGAAGATTACAACAATTTAATAACATAAATATTTATCTAGAAACAAGCTAACACGATAACAAAAATAAATTGAAAACCTGAAAGAGTTTGGCTAGGTTAAGGTTAGGTTTAAAAATAACTATAATTTAATAAGGAACATAAAGGAACAATTTTCCAACAATTTAATATTAAAGGTAACAAAGTTCGTCCACAAAATGTGACAGCTAAATTTATTTTTCAAGTGCCACGACGGCATTATAAATATTTAACCACAATCAAGGTTTAAATTAATGAAGTTAGTATTTGAAATAGGAATTCAGTAAGGACTACAAAACTTCATTAATTAATCGTGTGTTTCCCCTAAAGTGCGCCGACATCTAGTAGCTAGTAGCAAAACTAACAGAACATCATTAACACCACCATATATTAACAATAGGTCCCGCCGCGCAATGACTTATTAACACAATGGTTGTCTCATATTTGCCCTCCAACCTATGTACAAGATAAAGCCGTCCCCCCGTTCGAACCCCCAGAACAAACACTGTGTGAATTAAGATCCAGCCGAGCGTAGGACAAATAAAGAACTGGCACTGTTTGTCGTTTGTATACGTCCCTGCTGTATTTATCCTTAAGCATAGATAAAACATCCCGGGGGTGGATGTCTGTGTGTATTACGAGGGCTTAAGTGTCCCTTCGGACGCGATGACCACATGAGGGATGGACCGTTGAGAAACCCTTTCTGCAACCCTTCACTCGCCGAAACTTTATCTGGTGCGGTTTGAATAAAAATTATTCATGTCGGCCGCCGCACGTAAAAGTGACTCGGATGTGCGATGGGGACGTGCAAACAGCCCGAACAACGGAGGGTGGATGAGAAGTGGGATCGTTTATTAAAGGTTTAAGTTTCGGCAGTAGTTCGTTGATTCGATTTGCCGGAACATCACTCCGCTAATGTCGTTTCTGGCCGGAGCCGGCCCGAGGCCCTACAGAACTGATACTACAACTTGTTCAGCACGCCCCCCCAACTAACCGATCTCCAAAACCTGCCCCTCGTCCTAATTTTATTTCCAACTTTCCACTCTCTCGTGTGTTTCTATTTTTCACTTTGGCCGATTGTTTGCCGGGCAAACAAAACTTATAGACGCACACACCCACACCCACCAAGAAATCAGTTCGATAAATAAGACCTGTTGTATCCGAAAACCAATTCCGGCCGTTTATATTTACAATATTCGCAAAACGAGTCCCCGCAGAAGAAATACAATCGGTAAACAGTAGCAGATTTCGGGGCGGGGACCCGACCGCATTGTCGCCGTTCATAAATTAGGATCAGGACCATTAGCGTTCGTGAAAGGCAAGCAAAAAGCGTCAGCGTACCCGGGGCGCTCCCTTTTCAGATTCCTGCGTCGGGGGTATCTTAATAGGTGCTTTAAAATACGGCCCGAGTCGAAAATTCCATGCCGCATTAAACTCAACGGGACCCCGATCCTTTAACCTTCACACACACAACACAACTCGACATTCCGATTATTATTTTTACTTGCATCGTTTGATATTCTCGTTTTTGTGTTGAATTTAAAGGCTATTTGGGTAAGTTAAGTCGAACATACTGGCTAAGATAGGTTAAGATTGGTTTGGGGTAGGTTAAGTATAGCTTTAGTTGACAGTGATAAAATAAATTGAAATCATATTGTGTATAAATTACATGTTCATATAGAAAAAGAGGCTAGGTTAGGATAGGTTAAAACTAGGTTAGAGTAGCTGAGTTCAATTTGGATTAGACTTAGTCTAGATAAAATTTGTTAATTTAAATATAAGAAACACCATAAATATAAGTAGAAACTGTACACAAACACAAAAACTAGTTGAAAACATTGGTTATATTAAAATAGAGTACAATCAGAGTCAGACTTAGTATAACTAAGATAGGTTAAGATTAGTTTGGGGTAGGTTAAGTATAGCTTGTGTTTACAATGATGAAAATAAATTATAATCATATTGTATATAAATTACACGTTCATATAGAAAAAGAGGCTAAGATAGGTTAAATGTACTCTATGATATTAAGTTTTAAGATAAACTATGTTAGATAAGATTAGGTTAGATGTAGTCTAGAATAAAATGTTTTAATTTAATTTCTGCAATTTAATAGTATAAATATTTGTTAAGAAATAATAGCCCAACTATTATTCAAAAAATAGGTTAGATTAAGATAGGTTAAGACTAGGTTAGATATGTAAGGTTTAATTTAACTAGATTATATGATATTAGATTAATGTAGAGATCAAATTTATTACTTTAAACATAATAACAAAATTATAGCATAAATATTTACTGAAAAATATACTGAAACCAAAGATGAAAACAATTTGAAATCGTACAAAATACACATACAAAATAATTTTTAAATTACTTATTTACACAGAAAAGTTAACCATATTAAAATAGGTTCAAACCAGAATTGATTATATTAAGAAAGGTTATATCTTTACTATGATATTAAATTTTAAGACAAGCTACAATAAATCGTACAAAACACCATAAAATATTTTTATAAAATTACGTATTTACACTAGAAAGTAGGTAATGTTAATTTTAACAGTGTTAAGATGTTAAGATTCGTTATATTAAGATAGGTTAAAGCTACTCTATAATTAGGATTAGGATAGACATAATCTAGAGTAAAATGTCTTAATTTAATTTCTACAATAATTTAACAGTTAAAAAATTAGCCTATCTAGTATCAAAAAAATAGGCTAGATTAGGATAGGTTAAGACTGAATTAGACTAGATTACTATAATAAGGTTTAGGTTAACGAGATTGTATGAGATTAGGTCAAATTTATTATTTTAATCTTAATAACAAAATTATAGAATATTTACTGAAAAATATATTGAAAACAAAGATGAAAACAAATTGAAATCGTACAAAACATGCAACACAAGATAATTTTATTACATTACATAGCAAAGTTGGCCATGTTATAACAGGTTAAAAATAGGATTATTAAAATAGGTTAAATCTACTGTCTGATATTAAGTTTTAAGATAGGCTATATTAGATAAGATTAGGTTAGATGTAGTCTAAATTAAAATATCTTAATTTAATTTCTACAACAATTTAATACCATAAATATTTGTTAAGAAATGAGCCTAACAATTACACAAAAAATAGGTTAGATTAAGATAGGTTAAGACTAGGTTAGACTAATTTACGATGAGCAAGATTTAGTTTAACTAAATTATATGAGATTAGGTTATATGTAATCTAAGTTAAATTAAGTTTATTATTTAAATATAACAACAAAATTATAAATTAATATAAATAAATATTTGCTGAAAAATAGACTGAAAACAAGCTGAAAACGTACAAAATACACAACACAAGATAATTTTATTAAATTACGTATTTACACAGAAAAGTAGGCCATGATAAAATAGGTTATAGGCTAAGAAGGGTTATATTAAGATAGGTTATACCTCGGTTATAATAGGTAAATTTTAAGACAGAACAAAATTTCTAGAACATCAGTTGTCTAAGTTGTTATTTAGTTGTCAATCAGATGTATACATGCAAGGTACGTCCGGTTAAGATAAGTTAAGACTAGATTATGATAGGTTAGTTTAAATAAGACAACAGTAGATAAAATTCAGAATAAGATAGATATAGTCTAAAATAAAATATATTGATTAAAATGTGATAACAATTTAATACATAAATATTTGTTGACAAATAAGCCACATTCAAAGACAAAGACATAAAACAACACACAAGGTACAAAAATTACATGTAGAGGAAAATAAGATAGGTTAGGGTAGACCGAGACTAAGTTACACTGGGTTAAGATAAGATAGCTTTAAGTTAACTAGATTAAATCTAGGATTAAGATGTGGTTGTCAGACTAAATGTAACAACAATTTAATGGCATAAATATTTGTAGACAAATGAGCCAGTCAAACACAAAGACACAAACAACAAACCATACAAGACAACTTAATTATAATAAATTGCTTGTTTATACAGTAAACTTTCCTGGCAACAAAAATAGACTTGCACATATTCAACATATTTGTATATAAATTAGTTTGCTCAAAGCGAAACTTATTGATTTATTTGTGTTTTCCTCCGACTTTATAGACTTGAAGGCTGACGCATTGTTTGTTTTTGCAATCGACGTTTTGCACAATCGAAATACACATCAGTAATCTTATAAAATTGAACGCTAAGTAAATAATAACGCCTTCACATTTCAAAGGCAAAATTGAAATTATTTTTAAAAGCCTCTTATGTCCCGTGAATATATTTATATTAAGTGTTTTTTTTTTCCTTACTTCATAAACGTCTTGTTCCTTTTGAGTAACAGTTAATAGAATCAAACCGAAAAAAAAGAGGCTTCGTTGTCGAGAGACAAAACGAGACACCAAGTCCAAGTAAATTGCAGTCAATTTATTCAGACAAATACTTCTTAAAACGTCCACATTTACTTTGATTCGGTGACAGGCTCATTATTTTTGCGACTGTCGACACGGAAATTAATTTAACTCTCTAAACATCCGGATAAAAATGCATAAAAAAATAAATAAACAGTACCTTAAAAAGGAAGCTAAATTAATTGTAATAAATTACTTGTTTCGAGAGGAAAATAAGCTTGGTTAAGATAGCTTAAGATAGGTTAGGTCTAAGTTAGACTACATTAGATGAGATTAGGTTAAAAGTAGACTAGAGTAAAATTTGTTGGATGAGATAAGATTGGGAAGGGCTAGATTAAGATAAGTTAATACTAAGTTATGATAGGTTATGTTTAGGATAGACTACATTGGATTATATTAGTTTAGTTTAAAACTAGGATAGACTAGGTTGGGATAAATTAATACCAGATTATGACAAGTTAGACTACATTATTTGAGATGAGATTAGGTTAAAATTAGACTAGAGTAAAATTTGTTGGATAAGATAAGATTGGGAAGGGCTAGATTAAGATAAGTTAGTACTAGGTTATGATAGGTTAGGTTTAGCATAGACTACATTGGATGATATTAGTTTAGTTTAAAACTGGGATAAACTAGGTTGGGATAAATTAATACCAGATTATGACAAGTTAGACTACATTACTTGAGATGAGATTAGGTTAAAAGTAGACTAGAGTAAAATTTGTTGGATGAGATAAGATTGGGAAGGGCTAGATTAAGATAAGTTAGTACTAGGTTATGATAGGTTAGGTTTAGGATAGACTACATTGGATGATATTAGTTTAGTTTAAAACTGGGATAAACTAGGTTGGGATAAATTAATACCAGATTATGACAAGTTAGACTACATTACTTGAGATGAGATTAGGTTAAAAGTAGATTAGAATAAAATTTGTTGGATAAGATAAGATTGGGAAGGGCTAGATTAAGATAAGTTAGTACTATGTTATGATAGGTTAGGTTTAGGATAGACTACATTGGATGACATTAGTTTAGTTTAAAATTGGGATAGACTAGGTTGGGATAAATTAATACCAGATTATGACAAATTAAACTACATTACTTGAGATTAAGTTTGTTGTAGCCTTCAGCAAAATTTCTCGATTTAAATATAACAACAATGGATTTCCAGTCAATTTAATTGAAAAATTCACATTCACTTTGATTCACTGACACTCTCATTAATTTTATGACGGACAACACGAAAATTAATTTAACTCCGGAAACATCCGGATTAAATTGCAAAAAACAAATAAACAGCACAGTTGAAACATTCACACCGTCTCCCATGAATACTGTATCATCATCAGGACGGGCCTTAGCCGTTGCCTGTCCACTGAAACTTTAATTTCACATTACTTCATGCCCGACAATTCAGTACTGTAACCGGCGCCAATTGACAATCCAAAATTCAACATCTTGTTAGGTTCCTTGCATTTTATTAATGCAAGCTTTAAAGCTGCAAGCTTTCACGTAAAATTGTTTTATTGTTCAATATAATGTGGAATTATTTAATTTTTAGATTCTATTTTTTATTTATTAGATTAGGTTAAGATAGGTTAAGAATGATGAATTAAAATTTAAGATCTTGTTAGGTTCCTTGAATTTTATTAATGGGAGCTTTAAAGCTGAAAGCTCTCACATAAAAATATTTTATTATTAAATTAAAAATAGTTTTTGAGGTATTATTTAAATATGTCTTACATGAACTTTACGGGTTTAATGTTTAATACAAATTTAACGTTTTAAAGTTACGACTGTTACGAAATGAGATTTTAGTTAAGCTGTAACACTCCAGTATTAAACGGGCATATTTTAATAACTATTAACGGTGTCGTAAAACGGCATTCATTAAACGAGTGAGCGAATTTTGCTTTGTGAAAAGAACAAGTTTCATAAAACTGCGGTCTTAAAATGTCGCCGTGCATCCGCCAAAAATGCGACAACAAAATAAAACGGCACTATATCTGCCCCCCCAAGGGTGACCGGAACACGGTCGTAAACGTAAAAAAAAGAGAAACGTTATAAAAAACTATGTTACCATAAATTTTAAGCGTCGATTTTTAAATTTCATGGCTCCATAAAACAGTTACATTTTATCTTTAGCGTCGCATTAACCCAATCACGAGTGCAGATAATAAAAGGGACGAGTCAATTTCCAATGAATTATGCAGATTAAAGATTAGCGATTATTGTAAAAGTAAACCACTTAAAAGTGGTGTGCGAGAGGGTGGGGCGAACAAAGGCCGAAGGGACAAGATTTATACGTGGCGAATTTATGTCGAGGATTTCCGGTCGACTTGTTTTCCATATCCGGAATTTAATCTGTACATTGTACAGGCAAATTATATTAATCCTGGTTCGCCGATTCGTTCTCAATAATAATCCCGCGAAAGTTTTATTGCGTGGCGCCCGCACAGAAAACAAATCAGTTATCAACTTTAAAACAATTAATGTGCGGATTAGACAACAATTTATTGATTGCCGCTGTTTATCGAATAAATAAATTACCGTCATCGGAGAGTTGTCGATGCCCCAGGGTGTCGTGGAACATGTCCCAACGTCCATGCGTCATGTGTAACCCAGAATGTGGCGGAGGCAGGTTCAACGCAAAATAATTACATTAAATTACATATTTATACTGGAAAGTAGGCTAAGTTAGGAGAGGTTAAGACTGGGTTAGTCAAGGTTTAGTCACGTTAAGACGAGGTTATGGAAGGTTAAGTTTAAGTAAGACTGGTTTACATGAGATTAGGTTAAATGTTTTCTAGAGCTAAATTTATTGATTTAAACAAAACAAAAATTTAATATAGATATAGATAGATAAATATTGGTCGAGAAATGAACCAAACTCAAAGACAAAAATAAATCTAAATCATATGAATAATATTTCACAAAATGACTGTAATAAATTAAATATTTATACAGGAGTGTGAGTCAGATTACGATAGGTTAAGACTGGAATAGTCAAGGTTAAGGTAGGTTAAGAAAGGTTACGGAAAGTTCAGTATAAGTAAGACTAGTTTACATGAGATTAGGTTAAATTTATTGATTTAATATAGATAAATATTGGTCGAGAAATGGACCAAACTCAAAGACAAAAATAAATCTAAATCATATAAATAATATTTCACTATATAACTGTAATATATGAAATGTTTGTATAGGAGAGTAGGTCAGATTAGAACAGGTTAAGACTGAGTTAGGCAAGGTTAAGGTAGGTTAATAAAGGTTATGTAAGGTTAAGTTTAAGTAAGTCTAGTTTACGTGAGATTAGGTTAAATGTATTCTGGAGCTAAATTTATTGATTTAATCGAAACAAAAATTTAATATAGATAAATATTGATCGAGAAATGGACCAAATTCAAAGACAAAAATAAATCTAAATCGTATGAATAATATTTCACTAAATAACTGTAATATATGAAATGTTTGTATAGGAGAGTGTGTCAGATTAGAACAGGTTACGACTGAGTTAGGCAAGGTTAAGGTAGGTTAAGGAAGTTTATGGAAGGTTAAGTTTAAGTAAGACTAGTATACATGAGATTAGGTTAAATGCATTCTGGAACTAAATTTATTGATTTAATCGAAACAAAAATTTAATATAGATAAATATTGGTCGAGAGATGGACCAAACTCAAAGACAAAAATAAATCTAAATCATATGAATAATATTTCACAAAATAACTGTAATATATGAAATCTGTGCATAGGAGAGTGTGTCAGATTAGAACAGGTTAAGGCTGGGTTAGGCAAGGTTAAGGTAGGTTAAGACTAGATTATGGAAGGTTAAGTTTAAGTAAGATTGGTTTACATGAGATTAGGTTAGATGTTTCTAGACCTAAATTTATTAATTTAAGCGAAACAAAAATTTAATATAGATAAATATTGGTCGAGAAATGAACCAAACTCAAAGACAAAAATATTTCTAAATCATATGAATAATATTTCACAAAATGACTGTAATAAATTAAATGTTTATACAAGAGAGTGTGTCAGATAAGAACATATTAAAACTGGGTTATTCAAAGTTAAGATAGTTTAAGACTAGGTTATGGAAGGTTAAGTTTAAATAAGACTAGTTTACATGGGATTAGGATAGATGAATTCTGTAATAAATGAAATGTTTTGTACAGGAGAGGAGTCAGATTAGAAAAAGTTATGACTGGGTTAGTTAAAGTTAAGATAGGTTAAGATTAAGTTATGGAAGGTTGAGTTTAAGTAAGACTAGTTGACATGCAATTAGATTAGATGAATTCAAGAGCTAAATTTATTGATTTAAACGAAATAAAAATTTAATATAGAGAAATATTAGTTGAGAAATGAACCAAACTCAAAACCAAAGATAAATCTATTATTATTATTATCTATTATTGTTATTATTATTATTATTATTATATATATATATATATATATATATATATATATATATATATATATATATATGAATAATATTTCACAAAATGATTGTAATAAATTAAATATTTATACAGGATAATGGTTCAAATTAGTCTAAGTTAAGATTGGGTTAAAGAAGCTTAAGGTAGGTTAAGACTAGGTTGTAGAAGGTTGAGTTTAAGCAAGACTTAAATAAAACAACAATTTAACAGCTACTAGATAGATAAGTTATACACTAGATTACATGAGATTAGGTTATGTAGAAAAAACTTGTCATCCCCCAGTGTGCCCTGGACAACGACCACCCCTTTCGTACCTAGAAAGTGGCGGATGCGCCGGCATTTTCTCGAAATTGCTTTCCGATCTTAATTCCGCTGTGCCCAGACAATATTGCAACCGGTCCCCCGGAAACGCAGCGCCCGGAAATAACATTATTCATGACAAATAAATAAAATAAATCCGAAGGCGTGCCCGAAATTGAATTTCTTTGCCGCATTCCGCGTAACATCGCCGATATGAATCCCGGCCGCCGTTGAAACGTTGTACAACGTAAAAATTTGCACAATCGAATTTAAGCACGTCATTAGGAAACGCAATTTGTACCCGACTTACGTCACTTACAGTTGCACATTCGTCGTCCGGTCCGTGGGCGAGACCGTGAGTGGTTTTTTTTTTGGCCTCAGTGCCGCACATAAATATCGTCGACGAAAAGCCGGCGGGGGACGAGATGGAAATGGCTTTTAAATAATACACCGAATAAAAAAAAAATAAAAACGCGGACCAAGATATTAATCACTGTAATTTATGTGCTGCAACCGCGGCGGGGATTAAAGCCGGCGCCGAAAATGTGCACGTTTCAATCATTTTTGTTTGCGTTTTAGTTTAATCGATTAGTTTTCGCTGCAGATCAACCACACACTTTAATTAATATTTGATTTTGCTGTATAAACGACAGCTGTTTGCGTTTCTTTGCGTGTCCGGACCGTTCCATAAAATAGTGCGTTTAAATGTGGAAATGGTTTTATTTTTGAATGCTTTGATGTTCATTTGTAAACGATTTAATTTCGACGAATAAATGCATAATGGTCCGACAAAATGATATTCCCTTCGATTTATTCGAATTACCTTGTTTGTTTAGTAACAGATGACGCCAGTTTACACGTACATTGATAGGCAACCCAATCAACACGTCCGTGATAGTTCGATAGTTCAACTGGACAACCAAACACTTTGTTTAATATTTGACTTTGCTGTATAAATCATAGTTGTTTGAGTTTCTTTGCATATCAAACTGTTTTAGTTTGTTTAAATATGGAACTTGCTTATTTTTTAAAAATCCACTTCGTGTTCATCAAATATTGCATAATCTGACAAAATGATGTTCTCTCCTATTTATTGGAATTATGTTGTTCGTTTAGAACAGGTGGTACCAATTTACATGTGTATTGATAGGCAACCCGATCAACACTTATCAACAATAAGGGACAGATATTCCAACCAAGCATTTTAAATAATAATTGATGTTGCTGTACAAACAATATTCCCTTTAATTTATTCGACGTCTCCTGTTTCTTTAGTGACAGGTGGCGCCACTTTACATATACATTGATAAGCAGCCAAGTTAACAAAGCTCAGTTAGCTGGATCTTTCGATAAGAGAGAAGCAAACTAACCAATCATTTTAATTAATATTTGATATTGCTGTACTATCGACAATTATTTGTGTTTCTTTGTATATCGAACTGTTTCATGTGTTTAAACATGAATCCGGTTTATTTCTGTGATGTTCATATGTGCTCAATTTAATTACTGCGAATATTGTATATTAGTGCAACAAAATAATGCGCTCAAGTTTACTCGAAATAACTTGTTTGTTTAATAACAGAAGGTACAAATTTACATACACGTTCATAGGCAACTCAATTAACACTCATGTAATAATTGAGTATGTTTATAAGAGTGTTGTTTATCAACTATTTCAATTAGTATTTGAACTTTCTATGTGAATACCATCACATAATGTTCTTTTGTACTTTAATTTAATCTCACCGAATATTACATATTAATATAGTATAATGAAATACTCTCCAGTTTATTTGATTGTAACAGATGGCATCAATTATGTGCCCATTGATAGGCAACCTAATCAACACGTATGTAATGGCTGAATATTTCGACAAGGAATAACCATTCACTTTAATTAATATTTGATTTTACTGCGTAAATGGCAACAAAATATTTCATAAAATAGTATGTATAAATGTGAAACTGTTTTTTCAAATTCCAACGCTTTGATGTTCATTTGTACCAAGTATAATTTAGTTGAATATTGAATAATTTGGCCGCAAAATGATATTCATCCAATTCACTCGAATTATCTTGTGCGTGTAGTGCCAGATGGCGCCAATTTACATGTCCATTGGTAGGCAACCCAATCGACACGCGTGTGCAACGGCCAGATATTTCGATAAAAGATTGACACAACGAAAGTCCGTGTTCCATGCGGTTGTAAATAATGTCCGGCCGTGATTAGCTCGTTCAGCATCCGTCCATCATAATTTAAGCCTTGTCAACGTTAAGTAAACACATCGATTGAACTTAAGGCGATTAATTTCCGAATCTGTTGTCAATTGTACCTCCGTGCCTGCAGCGCAAACATTCCGTTTCATTTTTATCGTTGCACCAACCCTCCCCAAAAAAACCCCGTCCGATTTAATGCAACGATTAAATCGTAAACTCGCGTTTTACTGCAATCGATGACGCAGTAAACATGTCGAAGGGTCGGACGGTCGCTCCCCGAACGAAATAATAACCGGCACCAAGGAACGTAACCCGGGACAACGTTCGCAGTCTGTATTAGACTTAACAGAATGTTTATTATGCCGCTAAAAACATTTTATCTCCGGACCGACACCGTAATTATGTTTAGTGTGCGTTTCCTTGTTCTCCGTTCAGCCGGATGGAAGCGACGCGACATTTCTTAATTCCCCGATGTTTTTGCCAGTGCAGAAACGTTACGCCCGACGTGACATCGACGACGGTTTTATGTCCGTGGGGCCCGCAATATGTCGGGGTGGCTCCGGGCTGAATTGATGTTGCAGTCGGTTTTTTCTTCGCCGTCGGAACGTTCGAAGATGTCAAGGTTTTCAACAAAAATACTCCGGACGTTGTGTTTTAAAGGACAATGATTAAACCTGCACAAATGAAACAAAAAGCATCAACAATTGAACTTTGAAACCAATAATAAAACTAATAGCACCAAATTCCTTGATAAATTAATAAACGAAATTAATTTAAATTACAGTTCTATACTCTCCTTGGCATATTCATTAATATTAGTGAACGAATAAATTCTTGATTTACAGCTCGACATTCTTCTCTAAGAGCTCCTACAAATTTTTGAAGCTGGCAATTGGATTGCTGTCTGGTGGACGTGGGGACTACTGTATCTGAGTAATGTTTTGATTGTGTTGAGTGTTTCTAAATAAATTCCAACCTACACTGTTACAAGACCCCTTCCAGAAGCAACAGTTGGAGCCATGTTTTGCTCGTGATGCCTCTCACCACGTTCACGCCATCTGTGAATAAACAATTACGTCATTCAGCTGCAGCCCATAGAAGGTGATCGTTAGCTCTGCTGGCAACTCGATGCTCTCTGTTTGACAGAAGGTGTCGAAGACGTCCTCTAGTTCCAAAATCAGCTTCAGGCAACCTTCTTCTGATGGTTCAGACTTACAGTGACTCCAACGTCTGCAAAATAAGTTAAATAAGTTTAAAATACTGACTGTCTAGAGCTGCAACATTAAAATAATATTACTGGCCGAAATAAAACACTTGAAATTTTTTTAAAATCAATTTAATCTAGTGTAGTTAATTTTTTATTGGCCACCTCGGACATTGTGCTCAAGGAGGGTGATTTAATCGAACCGGTCCGACACTCACGAACGCAAATATTTATTTCTTGCGGGGACAAATGTAAATATAAACCCTGTGTATATAGAACCGGGAAGCGGTAACTCGCCCGGAATTATCCTGTCTGTTTATTTTACATGGTAGAACTAATATTACACCGAACCCTTGTTG
The DNA here is from genome assembly GCF_024364675.1 of Aethina tumida. Taxonomy (NCBI): domain Eukaryota; kingdom Metazoa; phylum Arthropoda; class Insecta; order Coleoptera; family Nitidulidae; genus Aethina; species Aethina tumida. The sequence goes on along the minus strand of NC_065440.1, from coordinate 13,269,722 downwards.
ATAAAACACGATTTTACGACGTTATTATTTAAAGAATATCCCGTGTAAGCGAATAAATCTGCGATTACACACGAAGTTAGTTATAAATACCAGTTAATACTCGAGTACAGCGACTTTCAATTTAAGCTCGGCTGGACAACTCGTATAATTTCCAGGCCACCCGGAGCGAAATGGGACTTCGTAGTGACCGCTTAATGGCCATTAGAACCCTTGTTCACTTCTTTGCCGACACACCGTTTTTTCACCGCACAACGTGCGAACGTAGTTGCATAGCGTTAATGCACATACGGTGCTGCCCCCCTTTAACGTAAATAATTAACTATTAATATTCATGCGGGGCACAATGAGTCTTAATTTGACGCCAAAGAAACTTGCGCATTCCCGCTCGTCAGGGAATTAAGGGACGTCTCGTCGCATCTCTTTCGTCGTACACAGTAAACATAATTACAGTGTCAGCCCCTTCATAAAATGTTTTAGGCTGCGGGATTCGTTTTAGTCGTTCCTTATTCCCGGTGCCGGCGATCGATTAATATTTCCGGTGTGGAAATGCGTCCATCAACGTGTTTCTATTTCCGTATAATTTCAGCGGCCGTTAAAAATGCATTAGACAGATGGCGGTGCGGTAACTGATTAAAAGTAGGCAACCTAGATCGCCGGCAATAAAAATGCGCCATTGATTAGTTCGGTCGGTAATTGCAAATAAAAACGATAGAATGAGTGTTGGCAAAGAAACTGGAGACTGGAACAAGGGTCTAATGGCCACTATGCGGTCACTACGTACTCGGTTTCGACCCCAGGAGGTCGCAAGCACGGAATTATTCCAGTTTAGTGCGGAACGGGGAGATTAAATTGAAAGTTACTGGAGTATTATCCGACGCTTAATATAATATATTTACCGCGTTATTATTTCGTGTAAGAACTGTTCAAACAAACCAGACGTTTTGTACGTTTAATTGTTGCACCCGGATTCCGGGATAAAACGGGGCGCCCGGTTTACACCCGGTGCCACAAGAAATAAATATTTGCATTTCAGTACGAGCGCGATTGAATCAGTCGGATCCTCTCGAAAAAAATACAATATCCGAGGCGCGTTTTAAAATATAAATGCGATTTTGATTCACCTAAAAGGTAAAGCTTTCCCAATTCCATTACTTCTTTCCCTCCTTTCCGGGATTTACTCCCGTTATTTTTATATTTAATACGTTCCTTTATGTACTTCGTCGTCGTTCTGCCCGAAAATATATCTAATTGACTTATTCATAAGTACATTTCGGTTACTGTCACGTACAATTTAACATTGAGCCAAAAGTGCACCGTTAATTCCTTCCGTCCAGACAGTTTCGATGTCATATGGGGCGTTGGGAAATGTCTCATCGCATTTGTCGGACCCGAAAAGGCACATGAAAATATACAGTAAATATAATTAAAGTGCCAGCTTTAGCATAAAACGTTTCAGCTTAGCTGCAACGTTGTTCATAATGTGCATTCATGCTCAGTTATTTTATGTGTTGGAAGAGGGCGATGCTGACCGTGCAATGATGTAGACAACCCGGTTAACAGCAAATCATTGTGTAACAAAACGAAATAAACTGAAATGTGATCATAAACAAGTTTGTGTGCAGGTGTAATTGACGTCGAATATTAGCCGATAATAATCGCCTTAAGTCATACTAACATGACAGCAAAATCGATATGTTTACTTAGCGACGAGGTGGTGTAATATATGGCCGGACATGTTCAACACTAAACAAGCTAATCACTCGCCACTGTTTACAATCACTCACCATTTTTTTCAATTGATTAACAGTTGTAAAGGTAAACTTAGTTGCATAATGTTGAGGGATATAAACTGGAGGCATCTGCTGTTGGCAGACATGACCAGATAAGATTTTATCGTCAATAGGTGATTTGAAGGGTGAGAAATGGCTGAATTGTACTTAATCAAAACCGAATAAATAAATATAATTAAAATGCCTAGTTTGTCATAAAATATTTCAGCACTAACATTCTCCACAATGTTCAGTAATACTCAGGTAAAACATTAATATTTTATGTGTTGAAAGAGGGCAGTGCTGACGGTGCAATGATGTAGACAACCCGGTTAACAGCAAATAATTGTTCACCTACAAATCATTGTGTAACAAAACGAGGAAAGTAAACTGAAATGTGGTCATAAACAAGTTTGTGTGCAGGTGTAATTGACGTCGAATATTAGCCGATAATAATCGCCTTAAGTCATACTAACCTGACAGCAAAATCGATATGTTTACTTACCGACGACGTGGTTTAATTTATGGCCGGACATGTTCAACACTAAACAAGCTAATCGCTGGCCACTGTTTACAGTCACTCACCGCTTTTTTCGAGTGATTAACAACTGTAAAGGTAAACTTAGTTGCATAATTTTGATAGATATAAAGTGGCATCTGTTGTTAAGATAATAAAGTGGCTGAATTGGACTTAATTAAAGCAGAACGAGTAAATATAATTAAGTGCCAAGCTTGTCATTAAATGTTTCAATGTTAACGTTCTTCTAAATGTTCATTCATACTCAGATAATCCGTTATTATTTTATGTGCAAAGTAGACAACCCAGTTTACAACGAAGTCTTATGTAGCTAATAATGGTTTTCATACAAAGTGAGGAAAGTACATTGAACTATACTTAAACAACAACATAAACAAGATTGTGTGTTGGTGTAAATGACGTTGAATGTTAATCCCCAATAACTGCCTTAAGTCATTCTACCCTGACAGTAAAATCGATGTGTTTACTTAGAGACAACATGGTTTAATTAATGGCCGGACATTTTCACAACACTATGCAACAATTTAATTACACGCCACTGTTTACACTCACTCATCTCCTTTTTATTCAAATAATTGTTCCGAAGGTAAGCTTAGTTGCCTAACACAGACGGTTATAAAGTGGAGGCATCTGTTGTCGTCCTACGTGACCAGATAAGATTTTACCGTCGTGCACGTCGATTTGGGGGGGTGGGAAATGTCTGAATTGGACTTAACCAAAACCGAATAAGTTCAATATTTCGCCCGGGCCAAGAGGGGATTGAATAAATCCGGCTTTCATCTCTCAAGTATCATTTGTACGACTTACCGGCGAGTCTTCTCATCATAGTGGATTATTCATCAGTTTCTTGTGTTCCCCTTTTGGTATAATCCATACGTTACGGGTGGAAAAAGGATAAAACTACCGCATGAGTCATATTTTACTTAAGGAAATTATGCGAGTTGTGGAAGTTTTTGGTGGTGCACGTGCCCGGTTCCGTTAACGGGGTCGTCGTGTTTTGAATTAGCGGGGGTGACGTTAAAACGTGGAAGTTTCGTCTTGAAATACGAGCCGTGTGATGCGGCTGGGAGAAGTCTTTATTCCAGTAACGATGTTAAATTACCAAACATAGTGATACAGATACGGTCTGGTAATGGCAAGTATTAATTTTCCGGTTTGACGATCTTTTGTTTGAATATTTTTTCAGTCGGGTTAAAGAGAAACGTATTCGTTTCTTCGACTCGAAGAAACAATTTCCTCTCTGATTTTATGAATAATAAACCTCGAAAGGGGGGCGGTTCTTTTGCGCTTTGTTGTTTAAAAATCTGTCCGCCGTTCGAATAAAACTTTTATACGGCCACCACGATAAAATCGTAGCCAAAATCAAATTTACATCCTAAACTGTAAATAAAATGTATGATTGTTTTAAATTGTTTCAGCCGGCACCAAATCAATTCGTGCTGAACAAACAGAAAGTGTGTGCATTATTTACTATAACTGATTTAAACTGATGAAATCACTCTGTTGAATTAATTGATGTTTTCATAAATTTTGTGCGGTGATTGTGTGCGTGTTTGCTTATGAAGTTTTCTTACTCAGACATTCAAAAAAAGTCAATTTGTCACTACAAAAACTAAATTTATTACATTTACAAATATGGCCTTGTTTTATAAATATTTTGAAACACTTCTACGTCAGTAACTCTAAAGACTCAATTTACCCCATTTCAAAGGGAATGTCAAATATTTTATAAATAGTAAATGAAGCATAAAAAGTCAATGAATTTGGTGAAAGTAGAATCCAGTTATCTTCTTTATTACCAGACATATAAACAAAAATATAATAAAATTTATCAAGGTTCAACATTCATCACCTTCTTTAACTTTTTTGTGCTTTATTAAAAGAAAAACTTGGTACTTAGTTCCTCTATTTCTGATGATACTTCTTCGATTAGCAGTTCCTGAAATATGGCCTTGTTTTATAAATATTTTGAAACACTTCTACGTCAGTAACTATAAAGACTAAATTTACCCCATTTCAAAGTGAATGGCAAATATTTTATAAATAGTAAATGAAGCATAAAAAGGCAATGAATTTGGTGAAAGTAGTATCCAGTTATCTTCTTTATTGCCAAAGATATAAACAAACATATAATAAAATTTATCAAGGTTCAACATTCACCATCTTCTTTAACTTTTTTGTGCTTTACTAAAAGCAAAGCTTCGTACTCAGTTCCTTCGTTTATGATGATACTTATTCGATTAACAGTTCCTGAAATATGGCCTTGTTTTATAAATCTTTTGAAACACTTCTACGTCAGTAACTATAAAGACTAAATTTACCCCATTTCAAAGGAAATGGCAAATATTTTATAAACAGTAAATGAAGTATAAAAAGGCAATGAATTTGGTGCAAGTAGTATCCAGTTATCTTCTTTATTGCCAAAGATATAAACAAACATATAATAAAATTTATCAAGGTTCAACATTCACCATCTTCTTTAACTTTTTTGTGCTTTACTAAAAGCAAAGCTTCGTACTCAGTTCCTTCGTTTATGATGATACTTATTCGATTAACAGTTCCTGAAATATGGCCTTGTTTTATAAATCTTTTGAAACACTTCTACGTCAGTAACTATAAAGACTAAATTTACCCCATTTCAAAGGAAATGGCAAATATTTTATAAACAGTAAATGAAGTATAAAAAGGCAATGAATTTGGTGAAAGTAGTATCCAGTTATCTTCTTTATTGCCAGAGATATAAACAAAAATATAATAAAATTTATCAAGGTTTAACATTCACCACCTTCTTTAACTTTTTTGTGCTTTATTAAAAGCAAAACTTGGTACTCAGTCCCTCCATTTCTGATGATACTTATTCGATTAGCAGTTCCTGAAATATGGCCTTGTTTTATACATATTTTGAAACACTTCTACGTCAGTAACTATAAAGACTAAATTTATCCCATTTCAAAGGAAATGGCAAATATTTTATAAATAGTAAATGAAGCATAAAAGGGCAATGAATTTGGTGAAAGTAGTATCCAGTTATCTTCTTTATTGCCAGAGATATAAACAAACATATAATAAAATTTATCAAGGTTCAACATTCACCATCTTCTTTAACTTTTTTGTGCTTTACTAAAAGCAAAGCTTCGTACTCAGTTCCTTCGTTTATGATGATACTTATTCGATTAACAGTTCCTGAAATATGGCCTTGTTTTATAAATATTTTGAAACACTTCTACGTCAGTAACTATAAAGACTAATTTTACCATATTTCAAAGGGAATGGCATATATTTTATAAATAGTAAATGAAGCATAAAAACGCAATGAATTTGATGAAAGTAGTATTCAGTTATCTTCTTTATTACCAGATATATAAACAAAAATATAATAAAATTTATCAAGGTTCAACATTCACCACCTTCTTTGACTTTTTTGTACTCAGTTCCTCCATGTATTCGATTTACAGTTCCTGAAATATGGCCTTGTTTTATAAATATTTTGAAACTCTTCTACGTCAGTAACTATAAAGACTAAATTTACCATATTTCAAAGGGAATGGCATATATTTTATAAATAGTAAATGAAGCATAAAAGGCAATGAATTTGATAAAAGTAGTATTCAGTTATCTTCTTTATTACCAGATATATAAATAAAAATATAATAAAATTTAACAAGGTTCAACATTCACCACCTTCTTTGACTTTTTGTGCCTTACTAAAAGGAACACTTGGTACTCAGTTCCTCCATTTCTGATGATACTTATTAGATTAACAGTTCCTGAAATTTGTTTTATAAATATTTTGAAACACTTCTATGTCAGTAATTATAAAGACAAAATTTATCATATCACATTTTTTCAGAGCCACTTTTATTATTAATATTTTCTTTCTACATCCATCTAATTGACACTTCAGAATCACAGTCCCTCCACCATTTGATGACCCGGTGCACCGTAATTCCCGCCCGTATCGAATTTCCCCCAAAACATCGCAATGAATTCGCATTTGTACGACCGAACAAAACCAAAAAACAAAAAAATAACAACAAAAAGAAAAAAAAAAAAAACAGAAAAAACGAGTGCGGAAAAACCGGAGAACAAATTGATCAATCAAGGCGAAAGATCCGCCGTTTTAATTAAGCGGGAAACGTTCGCCATTGTTTTGGAAGTTTGGAAATTTGTTCGGAAAATGCATTTTCCGACTTCCGGAATTGATGTAAACAATTTATTATGGCGCGGCTCGAACCGATGTTGTTTGAGCCGCGGCGCGTTTTCTTCTATTTTTGGGCCCCGGGGGTGGGCTTTAGTTTTGGCAGCCGGTTCTCGCGCCCCGATGATTAATCGCGGGTTATTATTGTGTGTGTGTGTGTGTGTGTGTCGGTACACCGGGACATCCGGTTATTGTTGTTTTATTAATTGGACAAGTTTTAGCCCCATTGTTCCGGGGCCCGGGGCGATTATCAAAGACGGCACGGACCGGGTGAGCATCCGCTGCTCAGTTTTTACCTTGGAAAAAATGGTTAATTGTAATTCCGCGGGTGTTGTTGATCAAGGGCGGAGACGGATCGGGACGGAACAAAAGGCGGATGCATTCGGAAGCTCTTTGTGTCGGTCCACCCCTCCGCTGCCGCTCCGGCGCCCGGGTCCGGTCTAATGTCTCTTTATTTCGTGGTGAATTTACTGCGTCACAGCCAGTGGCTAATTGCCCTCCGTCAGCAAGGACCGAAACTTTTATTTCATTAATGTTATAACGTGCATGCCCGAATAAAGTCCTTTCATGAACTTTTAATTGTTATAAATGGATTCTAGTCGTTTTATTCTTTTTTTTTTTTTGACTGGAGCTCGTCAAACAGTCGAGTCCCTGGGATTAGAGCTTAATTAACAGATCTTTGAACGCATGCGAGTTTTACAGATTAAATTGGGATGTAATAATGCGATTAGACTATCTGGTGGGGGATTAATTACCGGACACGCGGACGACAAGTTGAGCAGCCACTTATTTTTATTCTTTTTTTTTAAGGGGGAACAAGTGGTTTACATTTGTAACTAGTTTTCATGAAAGATTGCTATTTAATTATTCGTTTTCCGTTGGAATTAAATCAGTTATCTCCTTTTCCGAATATGAAATTGAAAGCCGATCACGAAAAGTAAATTAGGGTGGAGCATCTGCTGCATAATCCATCAAGGCATCCCCGGAACAAAGGAACAGAAATTTGAATTATTTATTTACAGGTTCGATTAATCAAAGGAGCATCGATTTTAATTGTCACACCGAAGAATTCTGTCTGTTATTTATAAATCCTGTCTTATAAAGTTTAGTAGAACAAAATGTTTCGAAGTAGTGGAATAATTTATTTATTTAAGTTGAGCCATAATGCTGTATCTTTATGGGAATTTTCGAATCCTTCGAAAAAGAGACATCGACAGAAAGTCCTGATTAATCTCTTGGAAAGGCTTAAAAACAATCTGGCTGATAGGAAAGAAGATTTTGGAGCTAAAGTGAAATTGAGTTATAAAAATTAACCAATAATTAAATTAAAAAGAAAACAAAATATAATTGATAATTTAGATTTATGAAATTTAATAAATTAAAGACATTTTAACAAATAAAACTAAATAAATTAATAATTTATAAATATTAAAAATAAACAATTAAAAAAAATTATTAAAAAAATAAAGTTTTTAATTTAAATTAATAGAATTTAAAATATCAAGTTTAAAAATAGTCAATTTATTAAAAAATAATAATAAAAAGAAAGTACTAAATTTAGATAAACTAAACTGTTTATTCAAATTTTGAAAATTTAAATTTGTAAAATTTAAAATATTAAATTTAAAAAGTAAATAATTAAATAAAGACAAATAAACAATTAAATTAAATCTAATTAATTTACAGAATTTAAAATATAAATTTGAAGTATAAAAACATAAAAATAAATAATGAAATAAAAAAAAAATAAATATTTAAATTCAATTTATAATATTTAAAATATTAACTAAAAATATTATTTATAAAATTGAAAAAATATTAAGTTGAAAAATTAAAGATTATATATTTTTTATTTATATTACATTTATATACTAAAAATTAAATATAAATTAAATAAAAAACTAAAAAATGTTTAATTTATATTTTTAGAATTTGGGATATTAAACTTAAAAAACTAAACAATTTAATTAAAAAAAAAATAACTTAAATTTATAGAATTTAAAATATTGAGTATAAAAAATTAAAAATAAACAATAAAATTTGAAAAAAATAAACTTTTTTCATTTAAATTTATAAAATTAAAATATTAAGTATAAAAAATTAATAAAATTTAATAGAAATTCAAAAAAAAAAAAAAAATAAATTAAAGTTTTTAGTTGTTATATTACAAAATTTCGAATATTAAGCTTAAATAATTAATAATAAGCTTAATATTAATAATTAATAATAAGCTTATATGTTATATTAAATTAAATTTAAAAATTTATAATATTATGCTTAAAAATTAGAAATAAACAAATAAATTAAAAAAAAATCTAAAATTTTAGTTTTGGTTTGTAATTTTTTTAATATTAAAAATAAACAATTTAATTAAAACAAATCAAATTAGTAAATTAAGTTTATAAAATTTAATAGAAAAATAATTATAAAAAATTTAAATTAGTCAATTAAATTAAAAAAAATAAAATCTCAAAAATTGTTATTAAAAATAATTTTTAAATTTGTTTAAAGTTTAGAAATATTAAGCTTAAAACATAGAAAATTAACAATTTAAAATTATAAACAAATAATAAATATAAATAATTATAAATAATAAGGTTAATCATCTAAATTAAAAAAAAAATGATATATTAAATATTAAAAATAAACAATTTAGTTAAAACAAATGAAATTATTAAATTACATTTATAAAATTTAATTTATAAATAAATTTATAAAATTAAACTTAATCATTTAAATTTGTAAATTTTAAAATATTAAGCTTAAAAATTAAAAATAAACAATTTAATTAAAAAAATCACATTATTAAATTAAGTTTACAAAATTTAATAGAAAAATAAATTTTGAAAATTAAAATTAATCAATTAAATTAAAAAAAATAAGATTTCAAAAATTGTTATTAAAAATAATCATTTAATTTGTAAATTTTAAAATATTAAATTTAAAAATTAAAAATTTAATTAAAAATAAATCAAATTATTAAATTAGGTTTAAGAACTTTAATAGATAAATAAATTTACAAAATTAAAATTAATCAATTAAATCAAATTTTCAATTAATTAAATTGATCAATTGTTATTAAAAAAATCATTTAAATTTGAAATATTTGAAATAATAAGCTTAAAAATTATAAATAAATAATTTAATTAAAAGAATCAAATTATTAAATTAGGTTTACAAAATTTAATAGATAAATAAATTTAGAAAATTAAAATTAATCAATTAACTTAAAATAAGATTTCAAAAATTGTTAATAAAAATATTCATATAAATTTATAAATTTTAAAATATTAATTTTAAAAATTAAAAATAAACAAAACAAAACAACAATAAAAAAACAAAAATTATTAAATTAGGTTTACAAAATTTAATAGATAAACAAATTTAGAAAAATAAAATTAATATATTAAATTAAAAAAAAAAAAATAAATAAATAAAATTTCAAAAATTACTATTAAAAATAATAATTTAAATTTGTAAATTTTGAAATATTAAGCTTAAAATATTAAAAATAAACATTTAGTAAATCAGATTTATAAAATTATGAATAAATAAATTTATAAACTTAAAGTAATCAATTAAATTAAAAAAAATAATTATTTAAATTTGTAAGTTTTGAAATATTAAGCTTAAAATATAAAAAATTAACAATTTAATTAAGATTTATAAAATTTAATAGATAAATGAAATTAAAATTAATCAATTTAATTAAAAAAAAAATAAAATTTCAAAACTTATTATTAAACATAATCGCTTACGTTTGTATATTTTGAAATATTAAGCTTAAAATATAAAAAATAAACAATTTGTCAGTAAATTATAGTTAAATAAATTTAAAAATTTTAAGTTAATCAAATAAATTAAAAAACAAAATAAAATTTTCATAAACTGTTATTAAAAATATTCAACTTAATTGAAAAAAATGAAAAAAAAAAATTGAAAATTGAATTTATAAAATTTGAACTCAAAATTAAAAAATTTGGTAATTTAAATTAATGATTAAACACAGTTTAATAAATTTTATTGATCCACATAGTCTAAATCAGTTGAGACCTCTAGAAAATTTAATAGCAAAATAATTAAATTCTTTTACGCCAATAAATAATCAAAAGTTAAATGGGAGAGCTTAATTTGATCACAATCTAATAACCAAACTCTCCCACAATACAATTTTAATTGCAAACGAACATTTAATTGAACAAAAATCGACACGTGCCCCAATAAATTCAACGCCTCACCTACAAAAATAAAAACGCTTGCGCCTTAAATCCGGAGCATTACTAAACATCGCCCCGTTCTTGTTTCGTATGTATAACGAGATTAAAGGATGGGCACGGATTTCCAGCCGGATTGAAAGCACATTCAAATGTTGCGTGTGCTTTTTTTCCGTCGACGAGTGACGCATCCCGTCGAATATTTATTCCGCCAGTCGCCATCCATCTTACTTAGACAGTCCGGATTCCTTTTTTTATGGATCCACGACCATAGAAACCGGAATCTTGACACACACAAAAGGCTGCTTTTTAAAAACGCCCGATACTCGTGTTTATGACACTGCATTTTCCACAAGTGCCGATAAAAATTGAACGGCTTATCAACTTTCAACACATGTCGGTCATTTGTCGGCTTTTACGACCGCCTCGTCGTCCCGAACTGTGTCGCGGTAACTGCACGCGCATAAAACCGGAGAGCCGCCCGGAGCTTCGTCGCCCGTAATGCGGCGGCATCGTCGAAAGCGCCCGTCCGATAGAAACATCCGGGTAAATTATAAAATCGAAATTGACTTCGCAAAACGTCAAAGAGGGCACACAATAGAGGTGCCCGGATTTTAATATTCCGTCCGAGGCGTCCGAGATACCGAACTCCGGGTCCGGCAATCGTTTTCCTGGCGCTGCATAAAACATGCACCTACGAAAAATCCCCGCTCGGTAGTTTTATTATTTTAGTTTTTTATTTCTTTCGTCGTGATTTATCCGCAGTCCACTGTTATAGTTTTATAAATTTTTCTTGTCGCCGTTCCAAGTGCATTTTAATGCGATTTTATGTGCGTGATACATTCGGCTCCTAATGGCTGCACTTTCGGACCAGTTACAACGGGAAGGGTTTATAAATTTCAATTTAAAAGTTGGCCCGTCCGCCTTTTACGACCGAAACTCTACGAAATGATTATCTCTAACCAGATCTTGTTACGTTAAATATAATAAATAATCCTTTTTTCTGTGTCTTTTTAGAGCAATTTACCTTAAATTGTACTAAACTGTGACTGACAAAATATCTGTTATTGTCATAAAACAGAAGTTTCCAAAGATTTATATGTATAATTTTGTTTAATTTTAACTCCTGATAAGTATTAAAACAATTACCAACTCCTTAATATAATTAATAATCCTTTCTCTGCCAATTTCAAGTAATATACATTAAATTAGAAAAAAATTTAAAGTGATAAAAAATATATTAATATCGAAGGAAAAACAGAAGGCTTCAAAGTCTTAATTGAAAAAAGCTGTACTGGAGAATTTTGTTTAATCTTAACTCTTGACAAGTCTTAAAAAACAAATACCAACTTTTTAGATATAATCAATAATCCTTTTGCTGCCAATTTAATGTAATGTACCTTAAATTATATAAAGCTGTGACTGACAAAAAATAATATAATAAAGGTTCCAAAGACTTAAATGCATAATTTTATTTAATCTTAACCCACATTACTTACTGACAATACTGACATTACTTAAAAACAATTGCCAACTCCTAAGTATGATTAATAATCCTTTTCCTATCAATTTTAAGTAATATACCATAAATTATACAAAATTGAACATGATAACAATTACATTTTATGATATGATAATATCATATGATTAATAATCCTTTTCCTATCAATTTTAAGTAATATACCATAAATTATACAAAATTGAACATGATAACAATTATATATTGGATTTGTTGCGCATTCACCATTTTTAACAACAGTTGTAAAAATGGTGGATACGAAACAAAAAACTTAATTAAAATATTCAAATCAATTAGGATAAGATATTTGAAAACATAAAATGAATTGCCTTTTGGATGTAGTTGTAATTATACAATTTGCTTGTGCATTCATTATATTTAAACATTTATTAAACATCAAAATCATATTTTTTATAGTATTTTAAAGGTTACTTTACTGATTAAGTAAAAAAAATTAAATAGTACCTGTTAAAAATGGATCTAACAGTGGATAAAATAAATTACTTTTAATATAATCAACTTATTCTTAGAATTTATTTAATGGTAATTAATTATTGGATTTGTTGCGCATTCGCCATTTTTAACAATAGTTGTAAAAATGGTGGATGCGAAACAAAAAACTTAATTAAAATATTCAAATGAATTAGGATAAGATATTTGAAAACATAAAATTAATTGCCTTTTGGATGTAGTTGTAATTATACAATTTGTTTGCGCATTCATTATATTTAAACATTTATTAAACATCAAAATCATATTTTTTATAGTGTTTTAAAGGTTACTTTACTGATTAATTAAAAAAAATTAAATAATACTTGTTAAAAATGAATCTAACAGTGGATAAAATAAATTATTGATAATATTCTTAGAATTTGTTTAATAGTAACTAATTATTGGATTGGTTGCGCATTCGCCATTTTTAACAATAGTTGTAAAAATGGTGGATGCGAAACAAAAAACTTAATTAAAATATTCAAATGAATTAGGATAAGAAATTTGAAAACATAAAATTAATTGCCTTTTGGATGTAGTTGTAATTATACAATTTGCTTGCGCATTCACAATGTTTAAACATTTATTAAACACCAAAATCATATTTTTTATGGTATTTTAAAGGTTACTTTACTGATTAATTAAAGAAAATTAAATAGTACCTGTAAAAAATGTATCTAATAGTGGATAAAATAAATTACTGATAATATAATCAACTTATTCTTAAAATTTGTTTAATAGTAATTAATTATTGGATTGGTTGCGCATTCGCCATTTTTAACAACAGTTGTAAAAATGGTGGATGCGAAACGAAAAGCTTAGTTAAAATATTCAAATGAATTAGGATAAGAAATTTGAAAACATAAAATTACTTGCCTTTTGGATGTAGTTGTAATTATACAATTTGCTTGCGCATTCACGATGTTTAAACATTTATTAAACACCAAAATCATATTTTTTATGGTATTTTAAAGGTTACTTTACTGATTAATTAAAAAAAAATTAAATGGTACTTGTTAAAAATGGATCTAACAGTGGATAAAATAAATTACTTTTAATATAATCAACTTATTCTTAGAATTTGTTTAATAGTAATTAATTATTGGATTGGTTGCGCCTTCGCCATTTTTAACAACAGTTGTAAAAATGGTAAATGCGCAACAAAAAACTGAATTAAAATATTCAAATGAATTAGGATAAAATATTTGAAAACATAAAATTAATTGCCTTTTAGATGTTGTTGTAATTAAACAATTTGTATGTGCATTCACGATGTTTAAACATTTATTAAACATCAAAATCATATATTTTTATAATGTTTTAAAGGTTACTTTACTGATTAATTAAAAAAAATTAAATAGTACCTGTCAAAAATGGATCAAACCGTGGATAAAATAAATTACTTTTAATGTAATCAACTTATTCTTAGAATTTTTTGTGTGACAAAAATTATATTAAAATAAAAAAACAATTTTCAAAGACTTAAATAAATTGAAGAATTAAGCCAACTTCTTAATATAATAAGTAATCCTTTTTCTACCAATTTTAAGTGAAAGCTGAAATTGATAAAAAATGTATATGTAAAAATCATAAATTCAAAACTTGAAAAATCTTTTCGAACTTTCTACAAAGTGTTTCTGAAATAGGTGACCAAAATTTGAGATCAGTTAGAACACGTTAAGTAAATAAATATTTTCTTTTATTTAACGTGTTCTAAATGCTCTCAAATTTTAACCACCTATTTTTGGTAAAATGCCCTAAGTACGTGTAACTTCCGGAATTTGATGTTAGTATTTTTAATATCATTTACAGCTGCCTAAATCAGTTTAAAATCGTCTGCAAGTGCACATGTTTTCCTGAGTTGTGATTTAAGAGGGCACCGACAGTTATTAGCATTGTAAATACAGATGGAGCAGTAAAAGTGACAGTTATCGACGCCATGATGGCAGTAAACCTTGTGTAATTTCGCGACGTCTCGTAAAATACTAATAATAAACTATGCGAGTGTCGTAAGCCGATCAGAGTCGTTGTGTCTTAGTTGTTTAGTTTCCACCGTTTTGTATTATACGACCGGAGTAATGTGTGTCGGGTGCCATTCCTGGGGCCTCGCTAGCTCCATGAATTTAATCCGGAACTAATCCGGGCAAATGCCACAGGATGTAACTTACGGAGCCGCTTTTCAGTCGGCCCCGTAATCTTGAAGTTATTAAGCCGTCTAGTGGGGGCCCTGTGTCGCAGGGGATTAAAAACCCGGAGAAAAATGCTAATTAGTCCGTGGCACGTACGGCGCAGACCCCGCAGGGGGAATTACCGCCCGGCCAGGATTATCAATCAGGGTTAATCAGACGGACGGCGATCAATCAGTTTATTTTGGATGATCGGTCTTTATTTTGCATAAAACAAATCGAAAAGTCCCCTTTTTTTGTGTGTCGTCCCCCCTTCGAAAGCAAATTAATCATCGCAGGTTGTTGCAGGTTATTACTTTCGATATACTTACGGAGGAAAGTAAGAAAAAACTTAATATCCAGCGGAAAGTTGAACCTTTTATATATCTCCCCAGACGTCCTAATGTGACTCTATTAGGACTACATCGAGATTTTCCATTTCATTTAATTCCCGGACCGCAAATCCTCAACTTTATCGGGGCGAACCTGGCAAATCGAAAAACGTCGCCCTCCCCCCTGAATTGTTTAAGGAACGCGAAATAAACCGAAACATTCATTGAAATGATCACAGTCATCGATAAAAACTTTCCTGGAACTGTCATCATAACTGGAAGTTTTGGAGAAGTTTCTGAATTATCCTTTTCGTATCTAATAACATTTAATTTTTGGTACTTTCCGAGTTGACGATTGTGTTTTAAGAGTTACCGGGATTTAAGATTAAACAAAATTCTATTTAACGCCTTAATTCACTTAAGTGTTTGGAAACTTTTGTTTTATTGACATTAATTGAATATTTATCATTTATACTTTTGTATGTTTTAAAGTAAATTGCTTCAAAGGATTATTTTTTTTTTAACTATTTGGCAATTGTCCTTTAATAGTTGTCTGTATTTAAGATTAAACATTTTTTTACATTTTTTCATCTAACTCTTTGGACACTTTTTTTTAATGTTACTATATTTTTTGTCACTTTTTGTTTTGCACAAATTAATAAATCGATTCTATTTAAGAAGATGTTGCAATTGTTTTTTAAAATTTCTTAAGAATTAAGATCAAATCAAAATTTTCAAATACACTTTTATCCATTTAACAATTGTAAATATGGTTTAGATGAGGTTAATAACTGTGTAAAGAGAAATGGAATTCTTAATATAGAGCCCCTTTTCCAAAAGGATTTATTTTTTCGTTAGTTTCTATATAATTTCCACCTTAAGTCTAACATAACCTAACTTAGTTTATCCTAACCTAGATTAATCTGACCTAACCTAACTTAAAGGTCCCAAATTAGTTATTCAGTGTTCTTAACAACTAATTTATGACAAAGGTAACATAAAAAGGTTTTCCAATAAAACCTTCACTAAGAGGATATATGAATATTTACCTCAAAAAGATCATTATTTACATATATTTAACCTTTATCCATTTAAGGTTGAAACAATGGTTTAGATGAGATTTATAACTAAGAAAAGAGGAATGGAATTCTTATTAAATAGCCCTTTTTCCAAGAGAATTCATTTTTTAGTTGGTTTCTACGCAATTTCCACTTTAAGTCTAACCTAACTTAGTTTATTTTAACCTAGATTAACCTAACCTAACCTAAAGGTCCCAAATTAATTAATCAGCATCCATAAAAACTAATTTGTGACTAAGGTAATATAAAATGGTTTTCCAATAATACCTTCACCAAGAGTATATATGAATATTTACCTCAAAAAGATGATTATTTACATACATTTTTATCCATTGAAGGTCGAAACAATGGTTTAGATAAGATTTATAACTAAGAAAAGAGGAATGGAATTCTTATTAAACAGCCCTTTTACCAAGAGAATTCATTTCCTAGATGGTTTTCAACGTAATTTCCACTTTAAGTCTAACCTAACCTAACTTAGCCTATCGTAACCTAGATTACCCTAACCTAACCTAACTTAAATGTCCCAAATTAGTTATTCAGCATTCATAAAAACTAATTTGTGATTAAACTAACAAACACAAAAAGATTTTCTAATATATCTTTCACGAGGAGAGTTATGAATATATACATCAAAATGATCATTAAATAATGATGTGATGATGTATATAAATACATATAATCAATATTTATCCATTTAAGGTTGAAACAATAGTAGATAAGATTTTTAATTATGAGAGAACTCATTTTTTCGTCTGTTCATAATTTCCACATTAAGTCTAACATAACCTAACTTAATATGTCATAACCTAGATTAACCTAACCTAACCTAACTTAAAGGTCCCAAATTGGTTATTCAGGATTCTTAAAAACTAATTTGTGACTAAGCTAACATAATAACCAATAAATCTGTTACAAAGAGTTGTTGTGAATATTTACATTTAAATGATCATTATATGCATACAATTAATTTATTAATGGCAAACGTCAACAACCCACTAATTACTGCAATTAAATTAATAATTAACTTTGCATTCATTTGGCACAGATAAATTTTAATTGGTCATTAATTAATGAAAATAAAAAAAGGAAACAAATGTCAATTAAAATCTTGAGCTGATTCCGGGACAAAAGACGATTTCGGGATCGGTCTGTTGGAATTTATGGGGAGGGAAGTTTCCGTGGACAATGCACGTATTTATCGGACACGTCAAAACTGGCGCGGAACAGACACTGTCATCGACAATGGTCCGGTTTACCTCTTCATTAGTCCCACAATTGACGGGGTTTCGCCAAACGAGAAATATAATATAATAATGTCGATTCGAGATTGAATGTTTGTTTAAATTTGACACGCCACTATTGTGATGAATAAATGATCGGGCACGGTCGGACGGGACAAAAACTGAGGGGCCGGTGATAATGCCGGTTGACAAAGTGTAACTGTACATTTTAAATGCACATTAAATTTAAGCGACGGTCCGAAAGTTTTTTTAATTAAAAAACTTTTTATTTTAGTGAAAATCTCCTGTTTATACAATTACGCCGGAACATGTTTTATTCATGTGCGCACCTTTCAGTTTTGACCGGCCACCCCCCACGGCCACCCGCAGCCCGAAATTGACCAATTTATCATTCGGATTAAATGATAAATCGGTGTTGTAGAGTCGAAGCCATTTTTAGGGTCCCGCTTTAATTTGCCTAGCCCTAATCACGGCGGATCATCCCCCGAGAAAACTTTCTTGCTGTTTTAATTAATTAGGTAGATTTTTTACCGGATTTCGGCTCGACACCGTTACGGATCGCTGTTCCGATCCGGGTAACGTCAGCTCACATTTGCTCTATCGCTAATTCTCGGCGATTGATGGTTATACATTAAAAATCACAGTTTTGTTTAATTTTTTTTAATTTGGTGGTGTATTAAGAATGAAAAAGTCAGCAATAAAATGAATAATAACAAGAGATTAATGAGTGAGTACAGATTAAATAATCTCAATCAATTTTTATTTATCTATTTAATTAGGAAATGTTTATTCTTACAAGAAATAAAATATAGGAGGGTCTATTTTGAATGACAAAGTCAGTAATAAAATGAATAATAAGAGACTAATGAGTGCAGATTAATCATTAAAATCAATTTTCATTCATCTATTTACTCAGGAAATATTCATTCTTAATCAGAATAAAATATAGGAGGGTATATTTCGGATGACAAAGTCAGTTATAAAATTAATGAATACAGATTAATAAACTCAATCAATTTTTATTCATGTTTTTAATCAGGAAATGTTTATTCTTAACCAATGTAAGATATAGTCGGTTGAATTTCGGATGACAAAGTCAGTAATTAAATAAATAAGAACGAAAGACTAATGAGTGCAGATTAATAATCTCAATCAATTTTATTCATCTACTTAATTAAGAAGTGTTTATTCTTAAACGTAATAAAATATAGAAGGGTCTATTTCGGATGACAAAGTCAGTAATAGAAGATTAATGAGTGCAGAATAATAATTTCAATCAATTTTTATTCATCTATTTAATCAGGGAATGACAATGTCAGTAATTAAATAAATAAAAACGAGAGATTAATGAGTACAGATTTATAATTTCAATCAATTTTTATTTACATATTTAATCATTATTCTGAAGCAGAATAAAATATATGAGGGTCTATTTCGGATAACAAAGGAAATAATAAAATAAATAATAGAAGATTAATGAGTACGGATTAACAATCTCAATCAATTTTTATTCATATCTGTAGTCAGTAATAATATAAAGAAGAATAAGAGATTAATGACTACAGAATAATCTCAATTAATTTTTATTCATCTCTT
This sequence comes from Aethina tumida, assembly GCF_024364675.1. Classification (NCBI taxonomy): domain Eukaryota; kingdom Metazoa; phylum Arthropoda; class Insecta; order Coleoptera; family Nitidulidae; genus Aethina; species Aethina tumida. The sequence continues at coordinate 13,250,576 of NC_065440.1, read as the reverse complement.
TAATCATGAAATTCTAAAGCAGAATAAAATATAGGAGGGTGTATTTCGGATGACAAAGTCAGTAACAAAATAAATACTAACAAGAAATTAATGAGTACAGACTAATAATATCAATCATTTTTTATTAATCTAGTTAGGCAGGAAATGTTCATTCTTAACCAATGTGTAATATAGTGGGGTAAATTTCGGATGACAAAGCCTGTAATAATATAAATAAAAATAGTGGATTAATGAGTACAGAATAACAATCTCAATTAATTTTTATTCATCTATTTAATCATGAAATGTTTATTCTTAAGCAGAATAAAATATACGAGGGTGTATTCTAATGACAAAGTCTGTAATAATATAAATAAGAATAAGAGATTAATGAGTACAGAATAATAATCTCAATTAATTTTTATTCATCTATGTAATCATGTTTATTCTTTAGTAGAATAAAATATAGGAGGGTGTATTTCGGATAACAAAGTTAGTAACAAAATAAATAATAACAAAGAATTAATAAGTACAGACTAATAATCTCAATCTTTCTTATTCATCTATTTAGTCAGGAAATGTTTATTCTTAACCAATGTGTGATATAATGGGGTGAATTTCGGATGACAACGTCTGTAATAATATAAATAAAAATAGGAGATTAATGAGTACAGAATAATAATCTCAATTAATTTTTTTTTTTCATCTACTTAATGAAGAAATGTTTATTCTTAAGCGGACTAAAATATAGGAGGGTGTATTTCGGATGACAATGTGAGTAACAAAATAAATAACAACAAGGAATTAATGAGTACAGACTGATAATCTTAATCTTTTTTATTCATCTATTTAGTCAGGAAATGTTTATTCTTAACCAATGTGTAATATAGTGAGGTGAATTTAGGATGACAAAGTTTGTAATAATATAAATGAAAATAAGAGATTAATGAGTACAGAATAATAATCTCAATTAATTTTTATTCATCTATTTAATCAAGAAATGTTTATTCTTAAGCGGACTAAAATAGAGGAGGGTGTATTTCGGATGACAAAGTGAGTAACAAAATTAATAATAACAAGGAATTAATGAGTACAGACTGATAATCTTAATCTTTTTTATTCATCTATTTAGTCAGGAAATGTTTATTCTTAACCAATGTGTGATATAGTGGGGTGAATTTAGGATGACAAAGTCTGTAATAATATAAATGAAAATAAGAGATTAATGAGTACTGAATAATAATCTCAATTAATTTTTGTTCATCTATTTAATCATGAAATGTTTATTCTTAAGCAGAATAAAATATAGGAGTCTGTAACAAAATAAATAATAACAAGAAATTAATGAGTACAGACTAATAATCTCAATCATTTTTTATTAATCTATTTAGTCAGGAAATGTTTATTCTTAACCAATGTGTGATATAGTGGGGTGAATTTTGGATGACAAAATCAGTAATAAGATAAATAAAAATAAGAGATTAATGAGTACAGAATAATAATAATTTTTATTCATCTATTTAATCATGAAATGTTTATTCTTAAGCAGAAGAAAATATTGGAGGGTGTATTTCGGATGACTGTGTCAGTAATAAAATAAATAGTAGCAAGAAATTAATGAGTACAGATTAATAATCTCAATCTATTTTTATTCATCTATTTAATCAGGAAGTGTTTATTCTTAACCAATGTTTAATATAAAAATAAATTAAAACAAGAGACTAATGAGTACAGAATAATAATCTCAATCAATTTTTATTTATCTTTTTAATTAAAAAATATAATTAATATGTAATAAATTAAATAATAAAAAAGATTGATAAATAGAAGAGTTTTTGTTCATGTATATAATTTTGAAATATTTGTTGTTAAATATATATTATATATATTAATAAACGAGTATATTTCGGATGGCAAAGGCCATAATAAAATGAACTATGAAAAGAGCTACTAAATTATTCAGTCCAACTAATGCAAACAATTAGTAGAAGTGAATAAAACATATCTATGTTACCCTGCCATTGTTCATTTAATTGCGGATTTCTCTATCCGAAACGGACCTGACTCTATTTACTTACCTATGTATATGGTAAATTAAAGTCTGCTTCACATGACAAACTTTGAGTGGTTAAAACTAAAACAGCAACTTTATCAAGAGCAGTTTTACAACAAGTTGGAATACAAGTAACGTAATGTTGCTAAGACAAGGGTCAAAGTTTACTTTAAAGCACTGTAGAGTCCACGGTGTCTGATCTTGGGCCGTTTCAGTCCGAAACTTTTCCGGTTAGATAAAACTCCGAATAATAACAATAACAGTGTTTAAGTTAAAACTGCACTTGTGCAATCTTGTTCCGCCAACATGTAAATCCGCATAAATTGCAACGATCCGCCACGCCACCCGGGGGGTGGGTGGTTGAGAGAATCCATCAAAAATTCCATTAAAAACGCAACCGTATATCAATCTCGGGCGGGGTTAATATATATTTATTCGCTGTCGTCGTAAATTCGAGATCGTGCATTGTATTATGTATGTTCATTGGCGATTTTTAAGCGCACAGTCTATTTGTCCTCCATCAGCGGCCGGAGTAAATGCGCAGCGTTGAAGTTTATAGTTATATTTCGCCCGGAATTTATCACCGCAGCGGAGCGGCGGAAAAATGGGACGACGCTGAGAACAGACACACACACACACACACAAAAGGAAGGAGGGAAAACTAAAAAAGAAATTTATCATTTTCTTAGTTTATACGTTCCAACTATCTGGGGAATGGTGTGCATGAAACATAGAGTATCATATCTCGGGAAAGTGCCCGGCATAAACAACCGGGGCGCGAGAAAATAAATAATTTCGAGATTTTCCGGGGGACGGTTTTCCTCGACCCACTCGGATTCATCCTTGATAAGGCATTAGGTGTCCTGAGGATGTATGACTTTCCGACGTGAATTATTAATACAATCCCGATCCAGGTTTCTTTTTGTTTTTTTCCTCTTCTTCGCCACCTTATGCAACATTCAACCGTCCGGAAAACTACTTACTTATTTCTACTTAACTGTCACCGGATTATCAAATGTAACCGACCATTGTGAATTGAATAACTAAATAATTCTTAAAACATTGTCAATATGATTGCAGTGTTAGTTGCCTACCCTAGCCAAAATATTTTGGTGCAGAGGTGGTTATCTACCCAAAAGTTATGCTATTGTATACCAGATGTCGTTGGTAGTTTTTATAGTAGAGAGGATTCTAATATAGTTAATATTTGATTAATATCCAGTTTATGCAAGTTTTAATTTTGAGTAAGTAAATTGGTGCGGTAGAAAACTTCTAATAATTAATTATCCTGTGCTATCAATGCCCATCGACTAATTTCTTTTTTAGTGCTTGTTTAGTAGACACACTTAGTGGTTGCTACAAATAAATTACATACAATAGAGATTGATAATATATGGAAAAATTCTCTTTTAAGAGAGTTCAAATTTCTTTTTTTTTGCCACATTATACAATATCAACCGTCTAGAAAGCCACATTCGACTTACTTATTTCTACTTCACTGTCACCGGATTATCAAATGTGGCCGACCATTGTGAATTGAATAACTAAAAAATTCTTAAAACATTGTCAATATGATTGCAGTGTTAGTTGCCTACCCTAGCCAAAATATTTTGGTGCAGAGGAGGTTATCTACCCAAAAGTTATGCTATTATATACCAGATGTCGTTGGTAGTTTTTATAGTAGAGATTACTTAAAAAAAGGATTCTAATATTATTAATATTTGATTAATATCCAGTTTATGCAAGTTTTAAATTTAAATATGTACATTGGTGCGGTAGAAAACTTCTAATAATTAATTATCCTGTGTTATCAATGTCCATCGACTAATTTCTTTTTTAGTGCTTGTTTAGTAGATACAGTTAGTGGTTCTTACAAATAAATTACATAAAATAGGGATTGATAATAAATGGAAAAATTCACTTTTAAGAGAGTTCAAATTTCTTTTTTTTGCCACGTTATACAACATCAACCGTCGAGAAAGCCACATTCGACTTACTTATTTGTACTTAACTGTCACCGGATTATCAAATGTGACCGACCATTGTGAATTTAATAACTAAATAATTCTTAAAACATTGTCAATATGATTGCATTGTTGGTTGCCTACCCTAGCCAAAATATTTTGGTGCAGAGGTGATTATCTACCCAAAAGTTATGCTATTGTGTACCAGATGTTGTTGATAGTTTTTATAGTAGAGATTACTTAAAAAAAGAATTCTAATATTGTTAATATTTGATTAATATCCAGTTTATGCAAGTTTTAATTTTAAATAAGTACATTGGTGTGGTAGAAAGTTTCTAATAAGTAATTATCCTGTGCTATCAAAGTCCATCGACTAATTTCTTTTTTAGTGCTTGTTTAGTAGATACAGTTAGTGGTTCTTACAAATAAATTACATAAAATAGGGATTGATAATATATGGAAAAATTCACTTTTAAGAGAGTTCAAATTTCTTTTTTTTTGCCACGTTATACAACATCAACCGTCTAGAAAGCCACATTCGACTTACTTATTTCTACTTAACTGCCACCGGATTATTAAACGATGGCGGACCACATGTGACCGAGGCAATTTCGGCGCTTTCAGCGTTCCTTATTGTGGCCGGAGAACCGTTTTCTTTCCGCCAAATGTCCCGGACAAATGTTCCGACCAGAAAACCGCAATTAGACACGATGTTAAACAATATCCGTTCGACGAATCGATGATTGATTTCGCCCACCCACGCCCGATTTCCTCCGAAACGTTTCAGACGGCAAAAATTTCGGCTGACACAGGATATCTTGCGACTTATGCCGGTGCTGCTTGTGACAGGTGATTTTCGAATCATTTATAATAATTTTCCCCCGGTTTAGACGGCCCCGAAAAGCGGTTTTACATCTACGGGAAACAATCGGCCCATTTCTTGTGACGTCGCGAATCGGTATCGGCGTTCCTTGTTGTTTTTGTTGATGAGTGCTTTTTCTTGTAATAATATAAAATTTTCAACGTGCCCTCGTGAAATTACGAAACTTTTCCCCGTTGTTTTTTTCGGCTACGGTGGACGTCCGAAAACTTTACGGCGTTAAGTAAATGTTTAAAACAATAGGGGTTCGCAAAAAATTTCTTAATATGTTTAACCCTTTTATTATTCAGTTTTTTCTAATCTGAAAATTTATGGCTTTTCTTAAAAACTATGATATTAATTTCGAATTAAGTTTCAGTAGCCTAGTTGAAGTAGTCAGATTTAATTGATGTGGCTTAGACGTTCACAATGCATTCTGGGTTGCCTAGTCTAACCAAAAGATTTTAGTGCAAAGTTGGTTATCTATTCGGAAGTTATGCTATTTTATGTCAGATGTCGTTGGTAGTTCTTATACCATGGATGACTTAAAAGAAGTTTTCCATTATTGTTAATATTTAGATAATGTGCAATTATTCATTTTACAAAAGAATTTCAGAATACTTCTAGTCATTAATTATTTAATTAAACTGCAAAAAACTATGATCACTGAGTATATGAATAAATTACAATATTTTATTCAATTTTAAAGTAAATAAACAAGTATTCACATTTATATTTGATTTAAAACATTTCTAAATGTGCATTGATACAAACAAAGTTTAATTATCGAACATTTATATATTTCAAATAATTTATTTTAATTAATGTATTACTAAATATGCGATATTAATTTTACTGATGAATAATTCAACTATTTTTTTAAAACAAATATAAGATATAAGAATTAAATTAAAATTATTTCATTGTGTCCATTTTATTTATTAATGAAGTTTACGTTTATTACGTCTGACAAAGCTACTGACGTCATAATGGCGGAGCTACGTTCATAAGCCCCGCCCACATTTTTGAATTAATCGTTCGATCTTTAGGAAATTTGAAAATTACACCACATTTATTTTATGTCTTGCCCTAATATTTCTACAGATCTAAATTAAAACAAAAAACGACATTTTTAATCCCCGGAATTTTCGAATAAAAGTAGATTAAGTTAATACGGGGGTTGTTTCTGACCCCCCATTCCGATTAATTTTCGATTCCGCCGTCCAAGTTTAATGCCTTGATCTCGGAGCGAGTCCGGACGGATAAACTTTTATTGTTTTAATTAATTTTCCTTTTTGTACTGTATCGTCGACGTCGCCGTCGACTCTTGAACCGATCGTCGTTGTTACGGCTTTTGTTAAATGCAATTTTCCTCCAATTCCGTCAAGTACATTAGCTTATCAGCTTAGCTAATCGCTTTAAAATCAACCCCGGCTCGTCACTTGTTAAATTAATTTACGATTTTGTTGCAGAACAACAGTCAGACGTCGGAGGTAAGTGGTGCTCCCGCGGGACCAGGCCGTGCAGTATTTCATCGTCCACTTTTATCTTTAACACACACGAAAAAAAAAACGTTTATTGATTTACAGTTTGGCAACGGATAGCCGAAAACAATCGGAACGATTATCCGAAACTATAAAACGCCCCAACGCATTACGGAACCATAACATCCATTCGGGAAGGGCGTCGATAAATTAAACAAAACCGTCGACCGAAAAAAATATAAATCGCCGATACCATTCGATATTTTTGATGGCCGCTTAAGCTGCACGAAACAATGACGATAAATTCGCATCCGGTGTTATCTGAGTCCAATGGATGGTTTTTTCGTTTGGTGTTTGTTCGGTCAACTTTCAAGTTGTGCATTGTGAATTGCCATAGGCTAACGATTTTTTGAAAAATTGCCTTCGCAACGTTACTGCTTCGTTGGTTGCCTAATCGGGCCAAAAAATTTCTGTGCAAACATGGTTATCTACCTGGAAGTTGTGCTATTGTATAACAGGTGTCATTGACAGTTGATACTAGATGTAGTGTGGAGCCTTAAAACATTGTTAATATCTATTGTAGTTCAGTTTGTGCCAATAATCATTTTGTATTTACAGTCATTAATTACTTACTCGAAACAATGATTCCAAATTCACATCATTTGTATTCTGTGTTTAATGGATGTTTTTATTTTTTGGCGAAAATTAATTATGCATTGTTAGTTGCCTATTCCAGCCACCTTCAATTAACCTTAATACGAGACAACGGTGGTCATTAGTCGCACGAAACAATGAGTTTTCAAACAGTGCTATTTATGTCCTCAAAGAAACCTTTCTATTTAGTTTTTGATCAACTAACAAGTAATAAAAATATGACACAAAACATGATTGTAGGGTTAGTTGCCTAATTTAAACGTTGTGCTATTATAAACCAGATGTCGCCGGTAGTACAGATTACTTAAAAGAAGAAATCTGTTACTGTTGGTGCCAGATTAATTTCCAGCTTGGGCAAATCACAAAACCACCGATAGTAAATTAATTAACATTTCTAATATAGCTGCGGTTTATTAAGACGTCTGCATCTTAAGCCGCTGCTGGCTGCGCCAGCCGTCGTTCGTAATCTTTCGTGTCCAATTAATATCCGGTTTGTGCACGTTTCCGTTGCGTTTTAGATAAGTGCACCGAGTGAGCGGAGTGCATCTGCGACTCGAGCAATCTAAGAGAGCCCGGAGACAGATATCTGAGCGAAGACGAATAGTCAGAAGGCAGTGTGATAAATGCGCTCCCCGTAATGATTTAACTGCCTGGAGGATTACCGGATCGCTTGAGACGGGTTCGAAAGTGAGACAGTTGAGACTATTATATCTGTGTTAATCTTTGTTTCCGTGGGTGGGAAGTTGGATGCGATTTTCTTTTTGACGGCCCTGTTTGCGGTCCGGATTATCGGCGTGTTTGATTACACGGCTGCACGATTTATTTAAACAACAATTTGCGATTTTATATAATTAAATGCAAATAACTGATTTGTGTGTGTGCAAACACCAAATCGAAATTCTGGCAGCATTAAATTATAATTTGTCAATATACGTTACGGTTTTGTTATATTTAATTACTCATTTTGTTTGAAATAATTATAACAGGCATTATTATTATATTACGGCATGCAGGTAAACAGGTTACGCCGTGTTTTTATCAAAAAATTTTGATACAAAATACAAAAGTTGTGCAGCGGAAGTTGGATTACATCTGGGCCCGTACAAAATTGAATCATCAAATATTCAAAACGTAATACATGTTAATATGAACAACCTTTTAATATTTCACATAACCGTAAAGTATAATTTTCGATTACAGAATCGACAATAGCAAAATTTAAAATCTCCATCCCTCATTTTTTTACGTCCCAGCTTAAATCCGTCTAGTTGCAATTTTCACCGACACGAGGAAGAATCATTTCAATATAAATGCATGAAAATTACGTGGGCCCGGGCAAATTGAAATTGTGTGTAAAGTAAGTAAGGGTGTATGGGGGACGTTTCTTCACAACTTCACATAAAAAATTGAATTTCGTTAAATGTGGGTAACCGAGTCAAATTGTGCATTGTTGTTATGTTAGTTGCCTATTCTGGTCAAAAAATTTAGGTGTAAAAGTGGTTATCTACCCAAAACTTCTGCTATTTTGTATTAGATGTCGTTGATGTTATGGTAAAAATTACTTAGATTAAGTTACACGAAACAATGACCTTAAATTGGCATCCTGTTTAATTAATGTCTAGTGAATAGTTTTAATATTGTATTTGTTCAGTCAACTTTCAGGCTGTGCTTTGTGACTTCACCAACCAACGAATTTTTAAAAAATTGCCTGGCCAATATTGTTGCATTGTGAGTTGCCTACTCTAGCCAAAAAGTTTAGATGCAAAGGGGGTTATCTACTCAAAAATTATGTTATTATATACCAGATGTCGTTGGTAGTTGTTTTAGTAAAAATTACTTAGAAAAATGACTCTATTAGTGATAATGTTCAGCTAATATTTAGTTTGTGCCAGTTTTTAATTTACATAAAGGACTTAGTAGGTCAAAAAAACCTTCTAGTCATTAACTGATAGGTTAAATTTGACGAAACAATGACCTTAAATTGGCATCCTGTTTAATTAATGTCTAGTGAATAGTTTTAACATTGTATTTGTTCGGCCAACTTTCAGGCTGTGCTTTGTGACTTCACCCACCAACGAATTTTTAAAAAATTGCCTGGTTAATATTGTTGCATTGTGAGTTGCATACTCTAGTCAAAAACTTTAGATGCAAAGGGGATTAACTACTCAAAAATTATGTTATTATATACCAGATGTCGTTGGTAGTTGTTTTAGTAAAAATTAATTAGAAAAATGACTCTATTAGTGATAATGTTCAGCTAATATTCAGTTTGTGTCAGTTTTTAATTTACATAAAGGACTTAGTAGGTCAAAAAACCTCCTAGACATTAACTGATAGGTTAAGGTTGACAAAACAATGACCTTAAAATTGGCATCCTGTGTAATCAATGTCTAGAAGATAGTTTATACATTGTATTTGTCCGATTAACTTTCAGGTTGTACTTTATAACTTCCCCAACCAATAAATTTGTATTTAAAAAATTGCCTTCCTAATATTGCTGCAATGTTAGTTGCCTACTCTAGCCAAAACATTTAGGTGTAGTGGTGGTTATCTACATCAAAGTTATGCTCTAAAACACCAGATGTCATTGGTAATTTTTATAGCATAGATGACTTAGAAGAAGGAATCTATTATTGTTAATATCCAGTTTTTCACCGTTTTAATATTTATAGTAACTGCAAAGAGTAATTTTCGATTAGGGAATCGACAACATCAAAATTTAAATTCCACTTCGCCGCCATTTTATTATTTTTTACGCCCCGGCTTAAATCTGTCGACTTGCAATTTTCCACCGGCACGGGGAGGAATCGTTTCAATATAAATGCATGAAAATTACGCAGGCCCGGGCAAATTGAAATTGTGTGTAAAGTAAGTGAGGGTGGGTGGGTCGTGTTCTTTCGCCAGATTCATCGCAAAGAAAAAAAAAACATGAATCTCGTTAAAACTGTGTAACCGATTCCGGTCCGAAATTGAACGTCAAATGCGGCACAGTGGCTGGAGTAAGATGGCGAAACTATCGTTGAATACACAAAAGACACCGCATGCAATTTCGAGTATTTAATCCGGCAAGAAACCAGATATTTCGCGGCATTATCCCCGAGGATGAACGTTTAAACGGCGGAATAGTTAATGAAAAGTGAACATTATCCTCTAGCTTACTTATTAGGTACGTCAAGGTTTAGTATCTCGTTACCTGGAGCGGGCACCGACTAAATTGTTCCGAGTTTGGCATTTTGCGGTGGCTGTTTTATGAATGTGGTTTGTTTTGCATATTTCAAAGGCTCCGGAATATTTTTGGCGACAGGCTGGAACGCTGTTGTTTTCGGGACTTGAATTAATTGATTTTGAGGGTGGAATTTGTGACGTACGGACCTCCAGGAAAACGGGGGATGATTGGCGAATGGTAAAACATGAGAATGCACGAGGATTTAATTATAATGAGAAGTTTAAAAAGCTACGGTTGGCCTCCTAAATGTTCCTTGTTAAGGAAGCCATCTTTATGCTGAACTGTTTCTTGTACATGTGACTTCGTGTTTCATTAACTATTATTTTTATGAATTCCTTCTTCCTGCTTAAATGAGATTTATATTCTTCGTTCAATCAATACAAATCCAAATTGAATTTGACTCTTCTGAACTGATTAACAGAAGTAGTACTTCACTTACTCAATTCGAAATAAAGATCTCATTCTGCTTTTGAGGCACGAAAATATTCGCAATTTGTACAATGTGAGCGAATCGATTCGATATTATGATTTAACTGTCTCGTTTACATTCGGATTACGTCCGTTTGCTTTAAAGGAAAAGTGGCAATATCTGAGAGCTGTGCATTCGGTAGGTGAAAGAAATAATCTGCAAGCCATTCAGACGTTAAATCTCGAAATTTGAATGTTTTAAAATGTTTCCGGTGCTCGCGTCCGGATTTCGTCGGGAGTTCATAAAACTCCTCCAGCTCCAACTAAATAAATTCCTTGTTGGAACGTCCTTATTCCATAAAATTTAAATACATACGTTATATTAACGATGAAATCTCTTTCTCCTCCCTCACTCCAGGCGTTCAATTCCGACGAGTGCTTAATGCACTTTTGGACTTTTTATCTCATTCAATTTCCGATCAAAGGTTCAGTTTTGATTCGCCCGAAAAACCGACGGGACCTTTGATGTCGGCGAATTTCCGGAACCTGCCAGCAGGAGGAACACTCACCTGTTCGATTCCCTTTCGAAGACGTCGTCATCAAATATCGAGTTAATATCGCACGGGGCCTTTATCCACAAGCATTGCTATTAGCACTTCCATGATAAAACATCTGCGGGTCCCTTTGAAGCTGGGGCGTTTCGTTTTATTTTATTATTTTTTTTTTTTCTTGCCTGCTACTTCTCGCCACTTTGAAAGTTCCGTCGAAACCCGATATTATTCGAAATGATTCGACGCAAACTTGTTACATCTTATATTGGATGTTCCGAAGTTGATACGCGCCGTTTTATCCTCCCCGCATTTCGTTGCAACCCGATTCACAAAAAACTTTCCCAAACTAATTTATTCAACGCCTCCCCCCGGCACGCCGTGCCGCCGAACATTCCGAACTGCGACAAGAACTGGTGTTTGATCGTTTCATTATTTTATCGTTTTCGTCGGCTCTTTGTTTCATTATATTTGTATGGGGCGTCGCACGTTGGGACAACAGGTTATCAAACTTCTAAAAAAGCTTTTTAAATGGTAAATGTAATAAATTTGGAAAGCTTTCAATGAAATTCATCAACTCAGTTACCATAATCTTCTTCTGATTAATCAGATGTGTGATCTTCATCACAGAAATTATATATTTATATTCTGAAGATATTTAAGATAGAAGAAATAGTGTTAAAATCTCAAATCATCCAGATTCTTTATCAAATGTCATATTCTTATCTAAGAAGAAGCTGCGGCCCTCTTCTAAAAGGAGGAGTGGAAGTTAAAATCTCTAATCCACCAGCCAGTTAAGTTGATGAAAAAACTATATCTTCTCATTGTGAAGTTGATGAGTTTCGTTGAAAGTTATCTAAATTAAAACTTTTTAGCACATTTTCTAAATATAAATCTCCCTGGGCAAAGATGGAAATAAGATATCATAAAAATAATAGTTAGTGGTATAGTGTATATTTAATTTTACATAGAAGAGGAACAAAAAAAGAAGAAACTTCAGCCTTCTTCTAAAAGGAGGAGTAGATTTGTTAAAATCTCTAATCCACCAGCTTCTTAATCAGAAGATGATGATGATGACAGTTGAGGTGATGAAGAAACGACATCTTCATATTCTGAAGTTGATGAGTTTCTTTGAAAGTTATCAAAATTAAAACATTTTACCCCTTTTTCTGGGGCAAAAATATTTAAGATGAAAGGAAGATTTCCTAAAAATAATAGTAGTATAATGTATACTTAATTTTACATGGAAGAGGAACAAAAAAGAATAAGCTACAGCCCTCTTCTAAAAGGAGGAGTGAATTTGTTAAAATCTCTAATCCACCAGCTTCTTAATCGGAAGATGATGATGACAGTTGAGGTGATGAAGAAACGACATCTTCATATTCTGAAGTTGATGAGTTTCGTTGAAAGTTATCTAAATTAAAACATTTTAGCACATTTTCTGAATATAAATCTCCCTGGGCAAAAATATTTAAAATGGAAGGAAGATTTCATAAAAATAATAGTTTGTGGCATAACGTATATTTAATTTTATATGAAAGAGGAACAAAAAAGAAGAAACTACAACCTCCTTCTAAAAGGAGGAGTGGGTTTGTTAAAATCTCTAATCCATCAGCTTCTTAATCAGAAGATGATGATGACAGTTGAGTTGATGAAGAAACTATGTCTTCTTATTCTGAAGTTGATGAGTTTCGTTGAAAGTTATCTAAATTAAAACATTTTAGCACATTTTCTGAATATAAATCTCCCTGGGCAAATATGTTTAAAATGGAAGGAAGATTTCATAAAAATAATAGTTTGTGGCATAACGTATATTTAATTTTATATGGAAGAGGAACAAAAAAGAAGAAACTACAACCTCCTTCTAAAAGGAGGAGTGGGTTTGTTAAAATCTCTAATCCATCAGCTTCTTAATCAGAAGATGATGATGACAGTTGAGTTGATGAAGAAACTATGTCTTCTTATTCTGAAGTTAATGAGTTTCGTTGAAAGTTATCTAAATTAAAACATTTTAGCACATTTTCTGAATATAAATCTCCCTGGGCAAAAATATTTAAGATAGAAGGAAGATTTCGTAAAAATAATAGTTATTGGTATAAAGTTTATTTAATTTTACATGGAAGAGGAATAAAAAAAAAAGAAACTGCACCCCTCTTCTTAAAAAACGTGTGGATTTGTTAAAATCTCTAATCCACCAACTTTTTAATCTAAAGATGATGATGACAATTGAAGTGATGAAGAAATTATGTCTTCATATTCTGAAGTTGATGAGTTTCGTTGAAAGTTATCTAAATTATAACATTTTAGCACATTTTCTGAATATAAATCTCCCTGGGCAAAAATATTTAAAATGGAAGGAAGATTTCATAAAAATAATAGTTTGTGGCATAACGTATATTTAATTTTATATGGAAGAGGAACAAAAAAGAAGAAACTACAACCTCCTTCTAAAAGGAGGAGTGGGTTTGTTAAAATCTCTAATCCATCAGCTTCTTAATCGGAAGATGATGATGACAGTTGAGGTGATGAAGAAACGATATCTTCATATTCTGAGGTTGATGAGTTTCGTTGAAAGTTATCTAAATTAAAACATTTTAGCAAATTTTCTGAATATAAATCTCCCTGGGCAAAGATATTTAAGATGGAAGGAAAATTTCATAAAAATAATTGTTAGTGGTATAATGTATATTTAATTTTACATGGAAGAGGAACAAAAAAAGAAGTAACTACAGCCCTCTTCTAAAAGGAGGAGTGGATTTGTTAAAATCTCTAATCCACCAGCTTCTTAATCAGAAGACGATGATGACAGTTGTGTTGATGAAGAAACTATATTTTCTTATTCTGAAGTTGATGAGTTTCGTTGAAAGTTATCTAAATTAAAACATTTTAGCACATTTTCTGAATATAAATCTCCCTGGGCAAAGATATTTAAGATGGAAGGAAGATTTCACAAAAATATTAGTTAGTGGTGTAATGTATATTTAATTTTACATGGAAGAGGAACAAAAAAAGAAGAAACTACAGCCCTCTTCTAAAAGGAGGAGTGAATTTGTTAAAATCTCTAATCCACCAGCTTCTTAATCAGAATATGATGATGACAGTTGAGTTGATGAAGAAACTATATCTTCTTAATCTGAAGTTGATGAGTTTCGTTGAAAGTTATCTAAATTGAAACATTTTAGAACATTTTCTGAATATAAATCTCCCGGTGCAAAGATATTTAAGATGTGAGGAAGATTTCATAAAAATAATAGTTAGTGGTATAATGTATATTTAATTTTACATGGAAGGGCAACAAAAAAGAAGAAACTACAACCTCCTTCTAAAAGGAGGAGGGGATTTGTTAAAATCCCTAATCAACCAGCTTCTTAATCGGAAGATGATGATGACAGTTGAGGTGATGAAGAAACGATATCTTCATATTCTGAGGTTGATGAGTTTCGTTGAAAGTTATCTAAATTAAAACATTTTAGCAAATTTTCTGAATATAAATCTCCCTGGGCAAAGATATTTAAGATGGAAGGAAAATTTCATAAAAATAATTGTTAGTGGTATAATGTATATTTAATTTTACATGGAAGAGGAACAAAAAAAGAAAAAACTACAGCCCTCTTCTAAAAGGAGGAGTGGATTTGTTAAAATCTCTAATCCACCAGCTTCTTAATCAGAAGATGATGATGACAGTTGTGTTGATGAAGAAACTATATTTTCTTATTCTGAAGTTGATGAGTTTCGTTGAAAGTTATCTAATTAAAACATTTTAACACATTTTCTGAAAATAAAACCTTGGGCAAAGATATTCAAGATGTTGAAAGATTTCATAAAAATAATAGTTAATGGCACAATATATATTTAATTTTACATCGAAAAGGCAAAGAATAAAATATATTCCACTCCCTTTGATTTACTAAAATCTTAAATCAAACAGTTTCTTAATCAGAAGCTGATGATGATGACAGTTGAGGTGATCAATAAACTATGCCTTCATATTCTCCCTCTATCGCTCTCCTATCAGATATTGCCACTTTTCCTTTAAGGCAAACGGACGTAATCCGAATGTAAACGAGACAGTTAAATCATAATATCGAATCGATACGCTCACGTTGTACGAATTGAGAATATTTCCGTGCCCCAAAAGTAAATTGTGATATTTATTTCGAATTGAATAGGTACCGAGTGCAGTTAATCAGTTCAGGAGGGCAAGATTCAATTTGGATTTCTGTTGATTGGACGGGGATTGATTAAGCCGTTATGGATTCGTTATTCCGGGGATCCGGAGGCCCGATAAAAATGTCGTTTTCTTTTCCGGCTCTCGGACCCGGCCTGATAAATAAAGCCGGTCGATCTTTGTACCCCCACACTCCGGCCTCCGTTAACCGAGAGTTAATTAGTTTCTGACGTCGGATTTAACGTGGAAACAATCGAATGACGCTTACAAAAGATTATTTTTAGAATGGCTGCTTAATTATTTACGGCGAGTTTTCGCCTACATCCATCCATCTCAAAAGGATAACACAAAACGAATCAAATAAGTGTGCAAACACCTGAAATGTGTAATGTAGTAGAACCCAAACATTGACATTAAAGGTCCAGAAATAACAGGATCGTCTCGGGATAAATGCGAAGTGAAATAAATTCGATCTGTACTTTAAAACCGACACGTGCATCTCGCCGCGAATATTTTTATTGCTCGAGTGCGACACACATATCTGGAAACATAAATTTCAGTTGTGTTTTTCCTATCCGATATTGAGCTATAAATTTCAGAAAACGAATTGAGGTACACGCAAGACGGGGATGGGATTAAAGTCACGCCTCTCTGTACTCTTTATAACTTGTCTGAACTAGGAGATTCATAAAACTTAATAATACTTGAGACTTAATAATAATTGAGACATTTGTAAAACTTTCTAAGAAATTCTATATAAAACTAAAAGAGTTCTGAACCTTCCTAAACTATACTCTAAAAAATTATATATAATACAATATAAAACATCTCAAGTAATTCTGTATAAAATTAAAACAGTTATTAAATTTTCTAAACAATTCTTTATAAAATTAAAATAATTCATTCACTTCCTAAGCAATTTCTTTTAAGATTGAACAAATTAAGACAGTTATAAAATTGTCTAACAAGTTTGTAAAATATTAACTCAATTCTGAAACTTCCTAAGCTATTATGTGTAAAATTAATAAAACTATTCTTAATAAATTTAAGTTAGCTGTCAAACTCTAATTAGTAGTAATTCTGTATAAAAGCAAGACAGTTCTGAAACTTTCTCAGCAATTCCATATAAATCTAAATCAGTTCTGGTACTTCCTAAGCAATTCTATATTAAATTAAGACAGTTCTGAAACTTCTTAAGCAAATCTGTATAAAATTAAGACTACAATTTCTTAAACAATTTTGCATAAAATTAATTCTTAAACTTCCCAAACAGTTCTGTATAAAATTAAGAGATTTTAGAAACTTTTTCAACAATTCTGGAACTACGTAAGCAATTCAATATAAAATTAAAACAGTTCTGAAACTTCAATTCTATATAAAATTATGACAGTCCTAAAACATCTTACGTAATTCTATATAGAATTAAAACGGTTCTTAAACTTCCCAAACAATTCTGTATAAATTTAAAAAAAGTTCTTAAACTTTATCAACAATTCAGGAACTTCTTAAGTAATTCAATGTAAAATTAAGACAGTTCCAAAACTTACTAAGCAATTCTATATAAAGTTAAGACAGTTCTGTAATTTCCCAAACATAAATAAATTTAAGAAAATTCTTAAACTTCCTAAGCAGTTCTGTATAAAATTATAAAAGTTCTTAAACATTTTCAACAATTCTGGAATTTCTAAAGCAATTCAATGTAAAATTAAGGCAGTTGTGAAACTTCCTAATCATTTCTGTATAAAATTAACACAATTCTTAAACTTCCCAAACAATTGTATATAAAATTAAAAGAGTTCTTAAACTTTTTAAGCAATTATGGTACTTCCTAAGCAATTCTACATAAATTTAAGATAATTCTGAACTTTCCCAATTAATTTTGTATAAAATTAAGACAATTCTTAAACTTCCTAAGCAGTTCTGTATAAAATTATAAAAGTTCTTAAACTTTTTCAACAATTCTGGAATTTCTAAAGCAATTCAATGTAAAATTAAGGCAGTTGTGAAACTTCCTAATCATTTCTGTATAAAATTAACACAATTCTTAAACTTCCCAAACAATTCTATATAAAATTAAAAGAGTTCTTAAACTTTTTAAGCAATTATGGTACTTCCTAAGCAATTCTACATAATTTTAAGATAATTCTGAACTTTCCCAATTAATTTTGTATAAAATTAAGACAATTCTTAAACTTCCTAAGCAATTCTGTATAAAATTAAATCTGTTTAAGTTTTTAAATAATTCTGGAACTTCTTAAGCAATTTAATGTAAAATTCCGAAACTTCCTAAGTAATTCTGTATAAAATTAACAAAATTTCTACACTTCCTAAATAATTCTGTATAAATTTAAGATAGTTCTTAAACAATTCTTGAATATTCTAAGCAGTTCTGTATGAAATTAAAATAATTCCTAAACTTTTTGAACAATTCTGGAAGTTTAAGACAGTTCCAAAACTTCTTAAGCAATTCTGTCTAAAATTAATACAATTCTTACACTTTCTCAATAATTTTATATAAAATTAAGACAATTCTTAAACTTCTTAAGCAGTTCTGTATAAAATTGACACAAAAATAATTTTGTGTTAAATTAAGACTTCCTAAGCAACTTCTGTAAAAAACTAAATCAATTCTGAAACTTCCAAAACTGTTCTATAGAAAATTAAGGCAGTTCTAAAACTTTCTAATAATTTCTGTATAAAAAATAAGACAGTTCTGAAACTTTCTAAGCAATTCTGTATAAAATTAAGACAGTTCTGAAACTTCTTAAGCAATTTTGTATAAAAATTAAGACAGTTCTGAAATTTTCAAAACATTTCTGTATTAAATTAAGACAGTTGTGAAGCTTTTAAGCATTTGTGTATAAAATTAAGACAGTTCTGAAACTTCTTAAGCAATTTTGTATAAAAATGAAGACAGTTCTGAAATTTTCTAAACATTTCTGTATTAAATTAAGACAGTTCTGAAGCTTTCTAAGCATTTTTTAATAAAATTAAGACAGTTTTGAAGCTTTCTAAGCATTTCTGTATAAAATTAAGACAGTTCTGAAACTTTCTAATCATTTCTGTATAAAGAAATAAGACAGTTCTGAAACATTCTATGCATTACTGTATGAAATTAATACAGTTCTGAAACTTCTTAAGCAATTTTGTATAAAAATTAAGACAGTTCTGAAATTTTCTAATCATTTCTGTATAAAAAAATAAGACAGTTCTGAAACTTTCTAAACATTTCTGTATAAAATTAAGATAGTTGTGAAACTTTCTAAGCATTTGTGTATAAAATTAAGACAGTTCTGAAACTTCTTAAGCAATTTTGTATAAAAATTAAGACAGTTCTGAAATTTTCTAAACATTTCTGTATTAAATTAAGACAGTTCTGAAGCTTTCTAAGCATTTTTTAATAAAATTAAGACAGTTTTGAAGCTTTCTAAGCATTTCTGTATAAAATTAAGACAGTTCTGAAACTTTCTAATCATTTCTGTATAAAAAATAAGACAGTTCTGAAACTTTCTAAACATTTCTGTATAAAATTAAGACAGTTGTGAAACTTTCTAAGCATTTGTGTATAAAATTAAGACAGTTCTGAAACTTCTTAAGGAATTTTGTATAAAAATTAAGACAGTTCTGAAATTTTCTAAACATTTCTGTATTAAATTAAGACAGTTCTGAAGCTTTCTAAGCATTTTTTAATGAAATTAAGACAGTTTTGAAGCTTTCTAAGTATTTCTGTATAAAATTAAGACAGTTCTGAAAATTCCTAAGCAGTTCCATATAAAATATGTAAAACTACCCGATAGTGAGCTATACATTTGGGGTACATTTAATTTAAGGATGGGATTAAAGCCACACCGCCATATACTTCATAACATGTTTAAACTCCGAGTCTCATAAAATAATTACGTCTTAATTTGAACGGCAAATGTAATTATGTATCTTCTTAAATAATATGGCGGAGTCGAAAACTTGTGTGGGCGTGTGTGTTTACCAACTCGGGAATACTCGTAACAACTTTAAATTAAGTTTAAATCAATTTTAGTCGGACGGCTCGGTGAAATTGTGTAAATTCGTGATTAGCTTGTTAAAGAACTATTACGTAATTATTAGACAAAACAATACGAGGGGGGTCCGAAAGAAGTCGACGTCAAGTCGCGTAAATTAATTTTCATATCTCTTTGAAAATTCACCCCGGCAAGTTTCGCCTAAAAGATTAATTAGCGGCTCTGGCTCACTCTTAGGGCTTATCTGTGCAAAAACCCGGGAATTAGGAGGCGCGCCCCCCGCCGAGATCTGTACACGACATTTGACAAAATTTTGATAACACTACAAAAGATAATGCCGGCGAAACTTTTTTTTTTTTTTTCTTAACGGTACAACTTTTAACGTGATTAAACTTTAGCTCCTCCTTAATTACGGCGGCCGTGCACGAGTTCGTGGTGCATGCCTCGATCTCGTCGCTTTTAAAATAAAGCCGGTTCGGCGAATAAATCCGGTCATATCAGAAATTGGATCGTTTGAATGCGGAATTTCCGCCGCAACTTGCTGGCAATTTGTTTAGAGTTCTCTTTAAAATTAGCTTTCGACGCGGATTAATCGAAATACTTGCGCCGCAGGAAATGTGAATATGACATAAAAAAAATATATGGTGCGTTGCTTTAGAAACTCGGGACTGTTATTTTGAGATATTCGTCTGCGAATGTCGAGAAATAAATTACATATCGAAATGCAACAAAAGCAAATGCGATATGTGGTGTTTCACAACTGGCTTAATTACGTACAGAACTGTTTATAATGTTTCACAAATGTATTTCTTAATTGGGTGTGGAGTTGTTTAAAGAATTAGTCGTGTACAGAACAACGGAGGAAGTTTTGAGACCGCCTTAATTGTATACGTCATTGCTTAGAGTGTTTCACTACTTTCTTAATTGCGTACAGCAATTCTGTTTTAAATTAAGACAGTTCCGAAATTTACTGGAATTCTGAATAAAATTAAGAGAGATAAAAAATTTCCCAAGCTTTGATGTATAACATATAATTAGCAGTTTTTGTGCTATCTAAACAATTCTGTATAAATGTAAGATGATTCTCAGCTATGATGTATTAAGTTAATAGAGTTTTAAAACTTCATAAACTATTCTCTGTAAAATTATTAAAGTAATTGTATAATATTAAGACAGTTCTGTAGCTTTTTAAGGATCTCTATTTAAAATTAAATTAAATTTATTAATTTAAATTTCCTAAACAATTCAATATTAAAATAAGAAATAAGATAAAATAAAATATGTTCCAAAACTTCCTAAGCAATTCTATATAAAATTAAGAAAGTTCTGAAACTTTTTAAGCAATTCTATATAAAATTAAGAAAGTTTTGAAACTTTTTAAGCAGTTCTGTACAAAATTAAGACAGTTCTGTACATTTATAACAATTTCTATGTACTCGTAAAATTGAAACAGTTCTGAAATTTTTAAACATTATTTAGGAAGCTGCAAACATTTCTGTAGCTGCCTAAGTAATTCTGTACAAAAATAAGACAGTTCTGAAACTTCCTAACTAATTCTGTATTAAAATAAGACAGTTCTGAAACTTTCTTAACAATTGTATATTAAAATAAAAATGTTATGAAACATTCCAAGCAATTCTGTATAAAATTAAGACAGTTCTGTAACTTTCTAAGTAATTCTGTACAAAATTAAGACAGTTTTGAAATATCCTAAGCAATTCTGTATTAAAATAAGATACTTCTGAAAATTTCTAAGCAATTCTGTATAAAATTAAGACATCTCTGTAGCTTCCTAAGACAGTTCTGAAACTTCCTAAGCAATTCTGTATTAAAATAATAAAGTTCTGAAACTTCCTAAGTATTTCTGTATAAAATTAAGAGAGTTCTGTAATTTTCTAAGCATTTCTACATATAATTAGAACAGTTCTGAAATTTTTAAGCAATTTCCTGTTAAATTAAGACAGTTCTGAAACTTCCTAAGCAATTCTGTATTAAAATAATAAAGTTCTGAAACTTCCTAACCAATTCTATATTAAAATAGGGTAGTTCTGAAACTTCTGTATAAACTTAAGACAATTCTGTAAGTATATAAATGTAAAAAAATTAAGAAAGTTCTTAAACTTCCTAAGTAATTCTGTATAAAATTAAGACAGTTCTGAAACTTTCTTAACAATTGTATATTAAAATAAAAATGTTATGAAACATTTCAAGCAATTCTGTATAAAATTAAGACAGTTCTGTAACTTTCTAAGTAATTCTGTACAAAATTAAGACAGTTTTGAAATATCCTAAGCAATTCTGTATAAAATTAAGACATCTCTATAGCTTCCTAAGACAGTTCTGAAACATCCTAAGGAATTCTGTATTAAAATAAGGAAGTTCGGAAACTTCTGTATAAACTTAAGATAATTCTGTGAGTATATAAATGTAAAAAATTAAGAAAGTTCCGAAAATTCCTAAGCAATTCTGTATAAAATTAAGACAGTTCTGAAACTTCTTAAACAATTCTATATTAAAATAAAATAATTCTGAAACTTTCTAAGCAATTCTGTGTAAAATTAAGAGAGTTCTATAACTTCTTAAGTAATTCTGTATAAAATTAAGAGAGATCTGAAACTTCTTAAACAATTGTGTATTAAAATAAAAAAGTTCTGAAACTTTCTAAGCAATTATGTATAAACTTAAGACAGTTCTGTAACTTTTTAAGTAATTCGGTACAAAATTAAGACAGTTCTGAAACTTCCTAAGCAATTCTGTATTAAAATAAGATACTTCTGAAACATTCTAACCAATTCTGTATAAAATTAAGACATTTATGTAGCTTCCTAAGACAGTTCTAAAACTTCCTAAGCAATTCTGTATTAAAATAATGAAGTTCTGAAATTTCCTAAGCAATTCTGTATAAAACTAAGACAGTTCTGAAACTTCCTAAGCAATTATCTACAAAATTAAGACAGTTCTGAAACTTCCTAAACAATTTTATATTAAAATAAAATAGTTCTGAAACTTTCTAAGCAATTCTGTGTAAAATTAAGAGAGTTCTATAACTTCTTAAGTAATTCTGTATAAAATTAAGAGAGATCTGAAACTTCTTAAACAATTGTGTATTAAAATAAAAAAGTTCTGAAACTTTCTAAGGAATTATGTATAAACTTAAGACAGTTCTGTAACTTTTTAAGTAATTCGGTACAAAATTAAGACAGTTCTGAAACTTCCTAAGCAATTCTGTATTAAAATAAGATACTTCTGAAACATTCTAACCAATTCTGTATAAAATTAAGACATTTATGTAGCTTCCTAAGACAGTTCTAAAACTTCCTAAGCAATTCTGTATTAAAATAATGAAGTTCTGAAATTTCCTAAGCAATTCTGTATAAAACTAAGACAGTTCTGAAACTTCCTAAGCAATTATCTACAAAATTAAGACAGTTCTGAAACTTCCTAAACAATTTTATATTAAAATAAAATAGTTCTGAAACTTTCTAAGCAATTCTGTGTAAAATTAAGAGAGTTCTATAACTTCTTAAGTAATTCTGTATAAAATTAAGAGAGATCTGAAACTTCTTAAACAATTGTGTATTAAAATAAAAAAGTTCTGAAACTTTCTAAGGAATTATGTATAAACTTAAGACAGTTCTGTAACTTTTTAAGTAATTCGGTACAAAATTAAGACAGTTCTGAAACTTCCTAAGCAATTCTGTATTAAAATAAGATACTTCTGAAACATTCTAACCAATTCTGTATAAAATTAAGACATTTATGTAGCTTCCTAAGACAGTTCTAAAACTTCCTAAGCAATTCTGTATTAAAATAATGAAGTTCTGAAATTTCCTAAGCAATTCTGTATAAAACTAAGACAGTTCTGAAACTTCCTAAGCAATTATCTACAAAATTAAGACAGTTCTGAAACTTCCTAAACAATTTTATATTAAAATAAAATAGTTCTGAAACTTTCTAAGCAATTCTGTGTAAAATTAAGAGAGTTCTATAACTTCTTAAGTAATTCTGTATAAAATTAAGAGAGATCTGAAACTTCTTAAACAATTGTGTATTAAAATAAAAAAGTTCTGAAACTTTCTAAGGAATTATGTATAAACTTAAGACAGTTCTGTAACTTTTTAAGTAATTCGGTACAAAATTAAGACAGTTCTGAAACTTCCTAAGCAATTCTGTATTAAAATAAGATACTTCTGAAACATTCTAACCAATTCTGTATAAAATTAAGACATTTATGTAGCTTCCTAAGACAGTTCTAAAACTTCCTAAGCAATTCTTTATTAAATTAATGAAGTTCTGAAACTTCCTAGGCAATTCAATATTAAAATAAAACAGTTTTAAAACTTTTTAAGCAATTCGGTATAGAATTAAGAATGTTCTGAAATTTTAACTTATTCTGTATAAAATTAAGAAAGTTTTGAAACTTTCTAAGCAATTATGTATAAAATTAAGAGAGTTCTTTAACTTTTTAAACATTTCTACATAAAATTAAAACAGTTCTGAATCTTTTTAAGTAATTCGGTATACAGTTAAGACAGTTTTGAAAAGTCTTAAGCAAATTCATGTAAAATTTTCAAATTTTCACTTCTATATAAAACTGTTTAGCGAATCAGACTTAATTGTCAGTAGAAAGTTTCAGAAACTCTCTTAATTATATACAGAACTGTTTTAAAATGTAAATTTTAAAAGTTTTCAGCTTCCCTCAAATCAATATTAATATTCTAGACGCACAAATCGAAATACTTTATTCCGCATCGAAAATATGGTTGTGGCACTCGAAAATACTAAAAAAAAAAACGTGACGCATTTCATTAAAAACTACTCGGCGTAAAAAAATCCGTCGAATTATTTTCAATTACTCGTCTACGAATGCCGAAACAAAATTGCCAACCGAAACGCGGCAATAAAATTCGGTTTGCGGTGATTTCGAATTTGATTTTCTTCGTCGTCGCCGCTCGCTACACATAGATATATATATATTTTTTTTATTATTATTATTTTCTGGGCTGTTTTGACTGGAAACTAATTCCGATGGAGATTTGCATATAAATTTTTCCTCGTCGGTCGCGCGTGCGACCGCACCGTAAAATGTAAAATAGGTGATTGCCTGTGTTTTCCATTGTGGCGCGTTTTCCTCGTGGAAATTCCGACGGAATCGCGTTAGGTGCAATAAACGTGCACCGTCACACCTTCGGGCACTTTGGTTTTTGCCGTCGTCGGTCGCCACACACACACACACAGAGATTTTTTATTGAGACCAATTTGAGTGAGAAGTTTGCTTCGTAATTAACGGGGAAGCGAGGCTGTCGGAGGGCGAGTTACGGTCAATATTTTGGGGCGGGGGGGGGCGGCGCCGCAAAGAAACAAACAAGCCGAAAAATGTATTTGCACGAGACAACCCCGTCCGTCGCCCTTTAATTAAACTAATGACAAAACTTAAACCTAATTCGGGGGACCTTCAGACATCCGCCCGCCATGCCAAAAGTCTAATTAACTCGGATTTATTTACAGTAAAAGCCCACGTGTACAGACGTACAGATAAAATTTAATATTAACGGTGGCACTGCGTTAAAACACACAAATTACTCAGCCAGATAAAACCTTCGTGACTATTTGACGTTATATTTTGCACATACTTTCGTGCAAATATTAACATTATGAACGGAACACATGGAAATAGGTTCCGTGTTTACGGATGGGAATTGTAAATGTTTTAAAGGGCTGGAATTGTTTCAGGGCATTATCCTTGGGTGAAGGGAAAAGAGGAGCGAAGTCATCATCTTTTCTTAAGGAGTAGTGACTGGAGGAGGGAGAATCTGGAGGTAAGATTAAGCACTCTAAAATCTTGACGTCTTTAAATAAGATAAAATAAGTGTTGTCGAGGGTTTTTGTATTATTACTTCGCATTCAGGCGTCATTATTCAAGATTAAAAACGGACACCCCATAAAGTTTGTAATGTATGACTGAATTCATGAGTATATAGTTAATAACATAACTGACTAAAAGAACTTATATTTGGCAGTGGGTGTTATAAATAACCCATTCCATTCATTTTAGCAAAATTTATAATGTATGAGGCGTCCTTATGAGTACAACTAATCACAGATTTCTTAATATAAGTCAATAAAATTAACTAAAATAATAATTAACTAAGGTAGAATAAAAATTGATTTAAAATTAAATGGTTTTTGAAGCAGTTTTTATTAATATTCCATGAAATTATATATCTGTATAAAATTTGTAATCTATGAGTGATATTTATGAGTATATACCTAATCACACAAATTTATATCAATATCAGAGGTTTATCATAATTTTAGATAATTTTTAAAAATATAATTCAATTGAATTAACTGAAATCATAATCAATTTAAATAGTGATATGAATTAAAAAGGTGTTAAATAAAAAGTGCCCAAAATTATATTTGTTGTAACGTTATTTAATAAATATTATAAAGTATAAAGTAACTGCGTAAAATAACATATATTAGTTTTACAACTAATTTAATTGTAAAAAAATCTGCAGTTATAAAACAGTTTTAACTTAATACAGACTGGTTGAACAAAATAATTGGGAATAAATTAAGACAATTGTGTATAAAATTTATATTATTTATATACTATTAAAGTAAAGAAATTTGTAAATTATAAATTATGACAACTAGTTTAAGTTTTTAAATTTCTTGAGCAATTTTGTATACAAATTAAGACAATTTTAAAACTTCTTAAGCAATTCGATATAAAATTTCTGAAGTTTTATAATCATTTCTGTATTAAATAAAATCATTCTAAAACTTTCTAAGCATTTGTGTATACAATTAAGACAGTTTTGAAGCTTTCTAAGCACTTCTTTATAAAATTAAGACAATTTTGAAACCTTCTAAGCATTTTAGTATAAAATTAAGACAGTTTTGAAACTTTCTAATCATTTCTGTATAAAAAAATTAAAACAGTTCTGAAATTATTTAAGCATTTCTGTATAGAATAAAACCATTCTGAAACTTTCTAAGCATTTGTGTATACAATTAAGACAGTTCAGAAACTTTCTAAGTATTTTTATATAAAATTAAGACAGCTCTGAAGCTTTCTAACCATTTTTTTAATAAAATTAAGACAGTTTTGAAGCTTTCTAAGTGTTTCCGTATAAATTTAAGACAGTCCTGAAACTTTTTAATCATTTCTGTATAAAAAAAATTAAGACAGTTCTGAAACTTTCTAAGTATTTCTGTATAAAATTGAGACAACTGAAACTTTCTAAGCATTTGTGTATACAATTAAGACAGTTCTAAAACTTCAAATTTTTGTACACACAAAATTAAGACAGTTTTGAAGCATTTTTTTAATAAAGTTAAGACAGTTTTAAAACTTTCGAAGCATTTCTTTAAAAAATTAAGACAGTTCTGAAACTTTCTAAACATTTCTGTATTAAATTAAGACAGTTCTGAAATTTTTTAAACATTTCTGTATTAAATTAAGACAGTTCTGAAATTTTCTAAATATTTCTGTATTAAATTAAGACAGTTCTGAAGCTTTCTAATCATTTATGTATAAAAAATAAACAGTTTTGAAGTTTTCTAAGCATTTCTATATAAAATTAAGACAGTTCTGAAACTTTCTAATCATTTCTGTATAAAAAATAAGACAGTTTTGAAACTTTATAGGCATTTCTGTATAAAATTAAGACAGTCCTGAAACTTTCTAATCATTTCTGCATAAAAAAGACAGTTCTGAAACTTTCTAAGCATTTCTGTATAAAATTAAGACAGTTCTGAAGCTTTCTAAACACTTTTTTATAAAATTAAAACAATTTTGAAACTTTCTAATCATTTCAGTATAAAATTAAGACGGTTTTGAAACTTTATAGACATTTCTGTATAAAATTAAGGCTGTCTTAAAAGTTTCTAAGCGTTTCTGTATAAAATTATGACAGTTCTAAAACTTCTTAACTTCTTTATATAAAAATTAAGACAGTCCTGAAACTTTCTAAGCACTCTAAGTATTTTTGTTAAAAATAAGACAGTTCTAAAACTTCTTAAGCAATTTTGTATAAAAATTAAGACAATTTTACAACTTATTAAGCAAATCTGTATAAAATTAAACTGAAACTATCTAAGAACAAAATAGATTTCAGTGGAAAAATCGATAAAAACAAAAAATAGTAATATTGTTTAATTAATATGATGTGATGAGTGTGTTCCTAATCACAATAATTCATATCAACATTTAATTCAGAAGTCAAAGAAATTAACAAAAAATAATAATTTTGGGACGGATAAAAAGTCATCATCCTGTCTTGAAAGAGCGGTAACTAAAAGCCGAGAATCCGGTGCAAAGATTGAGTGGTGTAAAATCTTGACGTCTTTAAATAAGAGAGAAAATAAGTGGTAAAAGTGTTGTCGTAGTTTTTGATATTATTACATCGCATTCGCGACACATTCAGCCGTCATTATTCAGGATTAAAAGCGCCGCGAAGGAAGCGACATCGTTAAGTCCTTTGTAAAAATGTTGCGAACGTAACATTGTAAACTATTGTGGATGTTGAGCCGAGTGTCGTAATTAAAGACAAATATGTCCTTTGCGAGAGGGACGACGAACGGCGGATGCCGCCTTACGATATGAGAGACACAGTTCCTCGTCGGAATTAATGCCAACAGATTTACATTTTGGAAACTGGCACCTAAATAACGGAGGATTTCATTATCGCCCGCTCGCAATATAGAAGGTGTTATAAACACAACATCCTCCGTCGTGGCTCCGCAGTCTTCACTATTAAAGCCATCCATCAGCGTGCAGAAACTTAAGGGCGAGGCTCTAAAGCTCGGGCTTTTCTGAGTGAGGTGAAATTTCCCTCCAAAGGTCCTGGGTTAATTAAAAACTAAGGATATGAACGGGACCAAGTTTGTTTCACTGTGCCCATATCTGTTTTACGGCCACAATCAACAGCTAGTGCTCCGACTGGGAAAGACGTCCGGTTAATTGAAATTTAAAACTTTAATCCAACACCACACCACCCGATTCGGTCTTCGTCATGCATAAATTTGTGACGGGAACATACGGGACGGGGAAAAAAACCGGTACGTGTTTGCATTTCCGTCATGTCAACATAACAAATAAAGCACTTAGGATGGCAAAATTCGCGGGCCGCTCCATCAAGTTCCCGATGGGAGTGGATGTGTGCACACTTACGTCTCCGACCATCCGTCTTTGCCCGCTCGCGCTACATTATTTAGTCCGGGACAGATGCACAAACACATACGAAACGAATATCCATCATAAATTTACAAAATGCAATTCGCAGACGTGAATTATTCTAATATGTTGCTCATATTTGTCCTCCCGAAACTTATGAAGCAGCGTACGTTCGGGTAAAACAAACATCTACTTTACCGACTCGTGTGTCAAACTATTCCTAATCTCATTACCAACATGTCTACCAACTGTACCATTAAGGCGTTCGAGTTAAAAAGTGGAAACGGATTTGAGCGAGGCGTTTCGGACTTATCGTTCGGCTGTCGACTGAAATGGGTTTCATTAAATTACTATATTTTCTAATCATTTCTGCATAAAAAAATAAGACAGTTATGAAACTTTCTAAATATTTCTGATAAAATTAAAGCAGTTCTGAAATTTTCTAAACATTTCTGTATTAAAAAATAAGACAGTTCTGAAACTTTCTAAATATTTCTGTATAAAATTAAGACAGTTCTGAAACTTTCTAATCATCTCTGCATAAAAAAATAAGACAATTCTGAAACTTTCTAAATATTTCTGTATAAAATTAAGACAGTTCTGAAACTTTCTTATCATTTCTGCATAAAAAATAAGACAGTTTTGAAACTTCTTAAGCAATTTTGTATAAAAATTAAGACACTTCTGAAATTTTCTAAACATTTCTGTATTAAATTAAGACAGTTCTGAAGCTTTCTAATCATTTCTGTATAAAAAAATAAGACAATTCTGAAACTTTCTAAACATTTCAACTGTCGACTGGAATGGGTTTCATTAAACTACTATATTTTCTAATCATCTCTGCATAAAAGACAGTTTTGAAACTTTCTAAGCATTTTTGTATAAAATTAAGAGAGTTCTGAAACTTTTTAAGCAATTTTGTATAAAAATTAAGACAGTTCTGAAATTTTCTAAACATTTCTGTATTAAATTAAGACAGTTCTGAAGCTTTCTAATCATTTCTGTATAAAAAAATAAGACAATT
Organism: Aethina tumida; assembly: GCF_024364675.1. NCBI lineage: Eukaryota > Metazoa > Arthropoda > Insecta > Coleoptera > Nitidulidae > Aethina > Aethina tumida. The sequence goes on along the minus strand of NC_065440.1, from coordinate 13,221,024 downwards.
CTGAAACTTTTTAATCATTTCTGCATAAAAAAATAGGACAGTTTTGAAACTTCTTAAGCAATTTTGTATAAAAATTAAGACAGTTTTTAAATTTTCTAAACATTTCTGTATTAAATTAAGACAGTTCTGAAGCTTTCTAATCATTTCTGTATAAAAAAATAAGACAATTCTGAAACTTTCTAAACATTTCGACTGTCGACTGAAATGGGTTTCATTAAACTACTATATTTTCTAATCATTTCTGCATAAAAAAATAAGACAGTTTTGAAACTTTCTAAGCATTTTTGTATAAAATTAAGACAGTTCTGAAACTTTCTAAGCATTTCTGTATAAAATTAAGAGAGTTCTGAAACTTCTTAAGCAATTTTGTATAAAAATTAAGACAGTTCTGAAATTTTCTAAACATTTCTGTATTAAAGTAAAACAGTTCTGAAGCTTTCTAAGCATTTTTTAATAAAATTAAGACAGTTTTGAAGTTTTCTAAGCATTGCTGTATAAAATTAAGACAGTTCTGAAACTTTCTAAACATTTTTGTATAAAATTAAGACAGTTCTGAAACTTGTTAAGCATTTCTGTATAAAATTAAGAGAGTTCTGAAACTTCTTAAGCAATTTTGTATACAAATTAAGACAGTTCTGAAATTTTCTAAACATTTCTGTATTAAATTAAGACAGTTCTGAAGCTTTCTAAGCATTTCTGTATAAAATTAAGAGAGTTCTGAAACTTCTTAAGCAATTTTGTATAAAAATTAAGACAGTTCTGAAATTTTCTAAACATTTCTGTATTAAATTAAGACAGTTCTGAAGCTTTCTAAGCATTTTTTAATAAAATTAAGACAGTTTTGAAGCTTTCTAAGCATTTCTGTATAAAATTAATACAGTTCTGAAATTTTGTAATCATTTCTGTATAAAAAAAATAAGACAGTTCTGAAACTTTTAAGTGTGTGCACACTTACGTCTCAAACCATCCGTCTTTGCCCGCTCACACTATATTATTTAGTCCGGGACAGATGCATAAACACATACCAAATGAATATCCATAATAAATTTACAAAATGCAATTCTCAGACGTGGATTATTCTAATATGTTGCTCATAATTGTTCCCTCCGAAACTTATGAAGCGTACGTTCGGGTAAAACAAACATCTACTTTACCGACTCGACTGTCAAACTATTCCTAATCTCATTTCCAACATGTCTACCAACTGTACCATTAAGGCGTTCGAGTTAAAAAGTGGAAACGGATTTGAGCGAGGCGTTTCGGATTTATCGTTCGGCGATTTGTGTTCGGAGTATTGCATTTTTTCGCTCCGTTGTGATTTATAAATTGCTGCCGTGAGCGCGTGTCTGTGTGTGTGTGTGTGCACCTTTTATGCCGTTTAACGTTCACAATTCGAACAATGCGACTGTAAAATCGGCGGCCGATTTATTTTTATTTTTTAATAAAGATCTTTTATACAAATAACTGAAAGTTGCCGTTCGGTTTACAAAAGAAAACCGAAGCCGAGATATTTTTATTATATTCCAAGGTTGTTTTGCTAAGAATTTTAATAAAGATTCCGTCTGGCGGCCGTTGTTGCATTGTAAAGGGACGGATCGTCGACGAATCGGTGACTGGGAGGCCGCAATTGCAGCACAAAGAGTTTCTGTGTTTTGCAATTGCTGATTGTGCGGTTCTTTAATAAATACTGGCGAGGCTGGCTAAAAAAAAACCTGTCGACTGAAATGGGTTTCATTAAACTACCACATTTTCTAACGTCTTCTAATTGCATGCTTTAATTTGTAACGTATGAGTGCTACTCATAAGTGTACGTCGAATCACAATTATATTTAACAATTCTGGGGTTTATCATACTTTCATAATATACATTTTTAGAGTATGTTTTATCATCATCATTTTAATTACCTGCTGTATTCTGTAATGTATGAGTAATATTCATGAGTGTACATCTAATAATAATATCTAACAATTCTGGTGTTTATCATATTTTTAGATTATATATTTTTTTTAATTCTCTAATGCATTTCCCATCGTCTTTTAATTGTCAGCTATATTTTGTACTGTATGAGTAGTACCACTCATACATTACACTCATGAGTTTAAATCTAATAAATGATATCTGATCATTCTGATGTATTTTCAGAATATATATATTTTTAATTTTCTGGTGCATTTTCTACCATCTTTTAAATACTTCCTGTATTTTGTAATGTATGAGTGACATTCATGAGTGTACAAAAATAATAATGTCTAACAATTCTGATGTTTATCATATTTTTAGATTATATATTATTTTAATTTTCTAGTGCATTTCCTACCGTCCTTTAATTGTCAGCTATATTTTTAATGTATGAGTGGCACTCATGAGTTTATATCTAATAAAAATGATATCTGATCATTCTGATGTATATCATATTTTCAGATTATATATTTTTAATTTTCTAGTACATTTTCTACTATCTTTTAAATACCTGCTGCATTCTGTAATGTATGAGTGATATTCATGAGTGTACATATGATAATAATGTCTAACAATTCTGGCGTTTATCATATTTTTAATTTTCTAGTGCATTTCCTACCGTCCTTTAATTATCTGTTGTCTTTTGTAATCTATGAGTGGTACTTATGAGTTTACATCTAAAAACAATGATATCTAATAATTCTGGTACTTATCATATTTTCAGAATACATATATATTTTTAATATTGTGGTGCATTTTTTACCATCCTGTATTTTGTAATGTATGAGTGACATTCATGAGTGTACAAAAATAATAATGTTTAACAATTCTGATGTTTATTTACCTTATTTTTAATTACCTGCTGTATTTTGTAATGTATGAGTGATATTCATGAGTGTACTTCTAATAATAATAACTAACAATTCTTATGTTTATCATATTTTTAGATTATATACATTTTTAATTTTCTAGTACATTTTCTACCATCTTTTAAATACCTGTTGCATTCTGTAATGTATTAGTGATATTCATGAGTGTACATCTAATAATAATGTCTAACAATTCTGGAGTTTATCATATTTTTAATTTTCTAGTGCATTTCCTACCGTCCTTTTATTATCTGCTGTATTTTGTAATCTATGAGTGGTACTTATGAGTTCACATTTAATAAAAATGATATATAATAATTCTGATACTTATCATATTTTCAGAATACATATATATTTTTAATATTCTGGTGCATTTTCTACAATCTTTTAATTACCTGCTGTATTTTGTAATGTATGAGTGATATTCATGAGTGTACATCTAATAATAATAACTAACAATTCTGATGTTTATCATATTTTTAGATTATATATATTTTTACTTTTCTGGTGCATTTTCTACCATAATTATCTACTGTATTTTGTAATGTATGAGTGGTACTTATGAGTATATATCTAATGACAATATCTAATAATTCTGGTATGGTATTTTCACAACTTTTTTATTTTTTGGTGCATTTTCTACCATTTTTTAATTACCTTCAGTATTTTGTAATGTATGAGTGGTACTCACGAGGCTTTAAGTAGAACAAGGGAATTGTTAAGAAACTATTTTCTGAAATATTAATATTGTACTCCTCTTTTTGTCATCTTCAAAAAATCTAGTAATTTTGGTAACATTGATTTAAATAAATTCTAAAAATAGCCACGTGTACCTCCTTACTAAAGTATATGTATTCACTTACGATTATCCTTTAAAATATTAGTAAATTTTGTAAAATATGAGTGGTAATCATGAGTATGTACATCCACACAGTTGATTTATGTCACAATGTTGGATTAAACTTTTTTAATATATATACGTTATTAATTTCCTGTCCCGTAAATAACATAATGGAACAAAAGTACATCACAATGAAACATGGTAACAGTTACGTACGATTTTCGGATCTTATATCTCGCAATGGGCGATTTGTCAAAGCGGAGGGCGTAAATGTACGAGTGCATTCTTGATTTATAAACAATGTAGCCGACATACATCAACCGGGGCAATAATAGATTACCGGGTCATAAAGTTTAATCTAGACATAAACCGGGTATAAACAGCTGCTCCCCATTAATATTTGATTTAATCCCCGCAATATGGCAATCTTCCGCGGGGTCGGAGTCATATTACTCATTGCCACACCGTCAAATGCCTGTCACAAAGATACACCCGCTAATAAACTGCCGCATTATTGAAAATAATCCCCTGTTTTGGCCCCACCTAAGGCGGGGATGGCGAAACAAGAAGCAATTCGTTCTAGGCACGTTCCAATTTGATTAAATTTAATAAGGTTAGGTTTAGGTTACTAGGGGATTAGTTCGAGGCCGATAATTGAATATTATAAAAACCTCGTTGTGGAGGCGGCAAATTCAAACGAGGCCCCCCCGTAAAAATTAACTGTGGATTGTGTCGTAAACGTTTATGTCCGGCGTGTGTTTTTTCCATCCCGGACCCGCGTGTCGGTATCGATTTCGGGCCGAAAATGCAAAATAAATTTCCGATAAAAGCGACCGTTATGGACGGCGGCTTAATTTTTTAGGGTTTTAATGGCAGTGTGGGACGCGAAATATGACGTCTGATAGTGACAAGTTTTTAATAGGATCACCGCGCTAATGTATCGATTATGGGCCCGATTTCATACTAGATTTGCTCTATGGATATTTGCCAATTTTTTTAATGGAAAAACTCAACGTTCGACCGTCGATACCGCCGTAAACAATCGATTTTAGAGACTGGCAGGGGGAGAATTAATTAAAATAAATGCGAGAGTGAATTAATAATTCGATGGCACTTTTTCAAAAAGCCTTTGAAACGGACGAATATGCGTATTACACTTATAAACATTTTATCGAGCGGAATTCGTTAATTTGTATTTTCGATAGACGGGGATTTTATTTAATTCATTGTGCCGATCGACAGACCGTGTAAAATTTAACTACACGACCGTATTTAAAAAATACAGGAGCGTTTGCATTTTGTAAAACCGTCGAAAATTTCAATTGTCATTCGTTTTGTGTTCGTCACCCGGTACGCACCTCCATAAAAAACGCATGCCCATTTCAAATTTCCAATAAATTCAGTCAATTTTAAAGTATTTATTACACTAGCAACATTAATAAAACTAATAAAATTCTTAAAACGTCACTAATGATGTAGTTTCTCCAAATTCTTAAATTATTTGTAACTATTAATTAATTAAATTAAATTAAATTATTTTTCGTCATGTAGACATTTGGTAATTTGATCATAAGTTAATTCGTTCATTAAGTAATTCGTTTATTTGGTATTTGGTCGCAGAGTCTCTCTATTATTATATAGTTTGGTCATTACGTAATTCGGTCATTAAGTAATTTGGTCATTAGGTAATTCGGTCACAAGATATTTCGGTAATTAGGTAATTCAGTCATTATATACTTTGGTATTTAGTCACTAAGTAATTTGATAATTAGGTAATTCGGTTGTTACGAAATTTGGTCATTAGCTAAGTCGGTCATTAGATAAATTGGTTATTAAGTAATTGGTGATGAGATATAATTATATAATTTGGTCATTTAGTCAATAGGTAATTCGGTAATTTGGTTATTAGCTAAGTCAGCCATTAGATAATTTGATCATTAAGTAATTCGTTTAGTTGGTAAAATTACCAACCAAATGGTCGTTAGTAATTCTATTATTATGTAGATTGGTCAATACGTAATTCGGTCATTAAGTAATTTGATCATTAGGTAATCCGGTCACAAGATATTTCTGTCATTAGGTAATTCGGTCATTATATAATTTGGTATTTAGTCACTAAGTAATTCGGTTGTTAGGAAAATTGGTCATTAGTATATTTGATTAGCTAATTCGGCCGTTAAGTAATTTAGTCATTAAGTAATTGGTGATTAGATATAATTATATAATTTGGTCATTTAGTTACTAGGTAGTTCAGTAATTTGGTTATTAGCTAAGTCAGTCATTAGATAATTTGTTCATTAAGTAATTAGTCATCAAGTAATTTTTTTCGTTAAGTCATTATATAACTTGATCACAAGGTAATTAGGTAATACGGTTATTAGGTACTTTAGTCACGAGGTAATTTAGTCATGAACTAATTCGGTCATTAGGCAATTTAATCATTAGATAATTCGGTCATTAAGTAATTTGCTTATTAGGTAATTCCCTCTTTATATAATTTGGTCGCTTGGTCACTAGATAATTTGGTTATTGAGTAATTTGGTCAATAGGATATTTGGTCATTAAGTAATTCGGTCATTCGTTGATTTGATCCTTAGGTAAATTGGTCATTAGGTTATTCGGTCATTAGGTAATTCAGTCATTAGATAAATCTGTTATTAGGTAATAACAAATTGAAAAATATTGAGCAGAATTTGAATCCACATGTAAATAGTTATTAATACTCATGTATAGCACCTAAAAAGATGAACCTGAAGCATCAAATGTCAAAAATAAAATTGTGGTGATGTATTAAATATTCAAAAATATAATCCTATATAAATAATATATAAATGTAGATGCTTTACATGAGCTATTTGTCACATTGTATATATACAATAAAGAAATTAATTCTTATTACTATTATAAAAATGGTGAATGCGCACAAAGTACAGAGTGATTCGGCCGTTAGGTAATTTAGTCATTAAGTAATTCGATTAGGTAATTTGGTATTTAGCTAAGCAATTTGGTCATTAGCTAAGTCGGCCATTAGATAATTTGGTCATTAAGTAATTGGTGATTAGATATAATTATATAATTTGGTCATTTAGTCACTAGATAATTCGGTAATTTGGTTATTAGCTAAGTCAGTCATTAGATAATTTGTTCATTAAATAATTGGTCATTAGGTAATTTGCTCGTTAGGTAAGTAATTTTGTCGTTAAGTCACTATATAACTTGATCATAAGATAATTAGGTAATTCGGTTATTAGGTACTTTGGTCACGAGGTAATTTGGTCATTAACTAATTTGGTCATTAGGCAATTTGATCATTAGATAATTTGGTTATTAGATAATTCACTCTTTATATAATTTGGTTGTTTGGTCACTAGATAATTTAGTTATTGGGTAATTTGGTCAATGGGAAATTTGTCATTAGCTAATTCGGTCATTAGGTAAATTCGTCATTAGGTTATTTGGTCATTAGGTAATTCAGTCATTAGATAATTCGGTTATTAAATAATAACAAATTGAAAAAGGTTGAGTAGAATTTGAATCTACATGTAAATAATTATTAATATTCATGTATAGCAGATGAAAAGGTAATAATAAACCTGAAGCATCAACTGGTAAAAATGTTAAGTTGATAAACTAAACCATAAATATAAGTTTTCTAATGTGTTGCTTCAGTTACCATATTTATTGACCTATTGAATAACATTAACCTATTTATTTTATGCGGCGCATTTAGTTGTCCGCCATTTATGGAACGTTTTGTGTTGGTATTAACAATTGGCAACGAAACGGCGGGAAAATTGATTAAGGTTGAGTGGAGTCTACACATAAATACTTATTGTGAATCGCAGCTGAGAGAATAATAACGAATCTGAAGCGTCGAATCGTTAAATTTTAAATTAGAAGAGTGAAAAATGTTGGGCTGGAATGTCGAAAGAACCAATCAAACGTGGGCCAGACATAAAACCAATGTTTTTATTAATGTTTAGTGACAATCCTGATGTTTATGGTGGCAGTAAACTGTTTTAAAGCAGCGGCTCTTTATTAACGAATTGTTTTATTTTCGTTTTTTTTCGGACCGGAGTTTATGGGATAATAAACTTAATAAGTTTACGTTCGCGTCTTGTTACACTGCTTTAGTGTCCAATCATTGAAAATAAAACCACCCCTAATTTAGATGCAATTTCAGGACCCGGTTATGAACTTCGTAATTACAGACGTAGCATTAACTTAATATTGCAAGTTTTAATTGGTCCATCCGGCGAGCAACCAACATTGATAATAGTTTGAAGAATTTCGTTGCGAACGGTAACGAAATAATTGTAAGATTAAATTTCGATTCGTTTCGAGGGGTCGGGTTGATTTAAGGTCTCCCCGTTCGGCAGTTACCCGACAATAATTCCAGTTATAATTTCGGCCCCGAAATAACAGTCCATAAACTCCGGGGAGTCCCCCCATAGATTCACGTTAACTGTGAATTTAAAAAACTACCCCGGCAATTACCCGGGCGAGTCGGAGGAATTCCGCGACGCTTTCGGGCGTTACTTACACCTCATTTATTCCGGTCATAGATGTAACCGAAAACGGTAACTCGTCGTGATAATACCTTTTAAGAAGTCTCGGCTGTTTTAATTAGAATAGGTGCGACGTCCCACCCCACCAACGGAACGAGGGCCGACGAAACGCTCCGTTTTATTAATGCATAAAAGAAAATTTTATGTTTACGATTGCTGTAAAACGGTCCGGAGTAGTAATTTATTATTCGCGCAGCTTATTTGATATTGCGTTAGTGTTTTTTAGCTCTTTCAAGTTCTCCGGGATTGTGCTCCGGGACGAGTGGCAATTATAACGTTTTTCAATTAAGACCTTGCGTCGGAGAAAGAAAAAACTCAAACCCAAACAATTTGTCGGTCTCTTAAACTGGCGTTTTACACTAATTTTAAACATTTTTCAACAAAACGCCACTTATTCAATTAAACGTCCGGAACACTGAAACGTTTCCAAAGTTGGACATTAGTTAGAATTTAATTTAGATTTTTTTAAATGAAGAATTAGTTATTTAAAATTAAGGGGGAATGTGCACAAATACGAATTTATGACGACAGAAAATACACAATTGCATTTTTATTCTGTGTACCTTTGTCATATGTTTATTATTTTTCTTTTATTGTGGCTCTTAAAATAATGTAAAACGTTGTAAAATATAAAACTCCAATTTGGTTCAACATAAGTCGACAAAGTTAATACTAAAATAAACTATTTTCTTTGCCCATTCTCCTAAATTTTTCTAAAATTCTTTAGGTGCTTTACATGAGTTATTTGTCGTACACTGTACATACACTAAAGAAATAAATTTTTATCGCTTTTATAAAAATGGTGAATGTGCACCAAGTACAGAGTGATGACTTCAGAAAGACAATCAATTACATTTTTGAAGGATTTTATTCTGTGAAAGTTCGTCTTATATTTTATAGATATTTTCACTGTGGTTTTTAAAATAAAATGTATTAAATATTCAAAGATATAATCCTCTCTAACTTCAATTTGGCCCAAAAGAAGTCGACAAACTTAATACCTTTGCCCATTCTTCTAAATTATTACAAAATTATGTAAATGCTTTACATAAGCTATTTGTCACATTGTATATAAACAATAAAGAAATTAATTCTTATTATTATTATTATAAAAATGGTGAATGCGCACAAAGTACAGAGTAATAACTACAGAAAGACAACCAATTATATTTTTTAAGGGTTTTATCTGTGAAAATTCGCCTTATATTTTATAGATATTTTCACTGTGGTTTTTAGAATAAAATTGTGGTGATGTATTAAATATTCAAAAATATAATCCTGTCTAATTTCAATTTGGCTCAAGAGAAGTCGACAATCTTAATACCAAAAAAAACCACTTTTCTTGGCCCACTCTTCTAAATTTTTATAAAATTATGTAGATGCTTTACATGAGCTATTTGTCACATTGTATATAAACAATAAAGAAATTAATTCTTATTATTATTATAACAATGGTGAATGCGCACAAAGTACAGAGTGATGACTTCAGAAAGACAGTCAATTACATTTTTGAAGGATTTTATTCTGTGAAAGTTCGTCTTATATTTTATAGATATTTTAACTGTGGTTTTTAAAATAAAATTGTGGTGATGTATTAAATATTCAAAGATATAATCCTCTCTAACTTCAATTTGGCTCAAAAGAAGTCGACAAACTTAATACCAAAAAAAAAACCACTTTTCTTGGCCCACTCTTCTAAATTTTTATAAAATTATGTAGATGCTTTACATGAGCTATTTGTCACATTGTATATAAACAATAAAGAAATTAATTCATATTATTATTATAAAAATGGTGAATGCGCACAAAGTACAGAGTGATGACTTCAGAAAGACAATCAATTACATTTTTGAAGGATTTTATTCTGTGAAAGTTCGTCTTATATTTTATAGATATTTTCACTGTGGTTTTTAAAATAAAATTGTGGTGATGTATTAAATATTCAAATATATAATCCTCTCTAACTTCAATTTGGCTCAAAAGAAGTCGACAAACTTAATACCAAAAAAAAACAGTTTTCTTTGCACATTCTTCTAAATTTTTATAAAATTATGTAGATGCTTTACATAAGCTATTTGTCACATTGTATATAAACAATAAAGAAATTAATTCTTATTATTATTATAAAAATGGTGAATGCGCCCAAAGTACAGAGTGATGGCTACAGAAAGACAACCGATTACATTCTTGAGGGGTTTTATTCTGTGAAAATTCGCCTTATATTTTATAGATATTTTCACTGTGGTTCTCAAAATAAAATTGTGGTGATGTGTTAAATATTCAAAGATATAATCCTCTCTAACTTCAATTTGGCTCAAAAGAAGTCGACAAACTTAATACCAAAAAAAAAAAACACTTTTCTTGGCCCACTTTTCTAAATTTTTATAAAATTATGTAGATGCTTTACATGAGCTATTTGTCACATTGTATATAAACAATAAAGAAATTAATTCTTATTACTATTATAAAAATGGTGAATGCGCCCAAAGTACAGAGTAATAACTACAGAAAGACAACCAATTATATTTTTAAGGGTTTTATCTGTGAAAATTTGCCTTATATTTTATAGATCTTTTCACTGTGGTTCTCAAAATAAAATTGTGGTGATGTGTTAAATATTCAAAGATATAATCCTCTCTAACTTCAATTTGGCTCAAAAGAAGTCGACAAACTTAATACCAAAAAAAAAACAGTTTTCTTTGCACATTCTTCTAAATTTTTATAAAATTATGTAGATGCTTTATATAAGCTATTTGTCACATTGTATATAAACAATAAAGAAATTAATTCTTATTATTATTATAAAAATGGTGAATGCGCCCAAAGTACAGAGTAATAACTACAGAAAGACAACCAATTATATTTTTAAGGGTTTTATCTGTGAAAATTTGCCTTATATTTTATAGATCTTTTCACTGTGGTTCTCAAAATAAAATTGTGGTGATGTGTTAAATATTCAAAGATATAATCCTCTCTAACTTCAATTTGGCTCAAAAGAAGTCGACAAACTTAATACCAAAAAAAAAACAGTTTTCTTTGCACATTCTTCTAAATTTTTATAAAATTATGTAGATGCTTTATATAAGCTATTTGTCACATTGTATATAAACAATAAAGAAATTAATTCTTATTATTATTATAAAAATGGTGAATGCGCACAAAGTACAGAGTAATAACTACAGAAAGACAACCAATTATATTTTTTAAGGGTTTTATCTGTGAAAATTCGCCTTATATTTTATAGATATTTTCACTGTGGTTTTTAAAATAAAATTGTGGTGATGTATTAAATATTCAAAAATATAATCCTGTCTAATTTCAATTTGGCTCAAGAGAAGTCGACAAACTTAATACCAAAAAAAAAAAACAGTTTTCTTTGCCCATTCTTCTAAATTTTTATAAAATTATGTAGATGCTTTACATGAACTATTTGTCACATTGTATATATACAATAAAGAAATTAATTCTTATTATTATTATTATAAAAATGGTGAATGCGCCCAAAGTTTTATTCTGTGAAAATTCCAAAATACCAAAATAAAATTGTGGTATTAAATATTCAAAAATATAATCCTCTCTAACTCAACAGAAGTCGATAAACTTAATACCAAAAGAAATAGTTTTCTTTGTCCATTCTTCTAAATTTTTCTAAAATTATTTAGGTGTTTTACATCAGCTATTTGTCACACTGTACATATACAATAAAGAAACCAATTTTTATTACTATTTAAAAAATGGTGAATGCGCACCAAGTACAGAATGATGACTCCCAATGACATTTTTAAAAGGTTTTATTGTTAATTTTCACCATATATTTTATTACGATCTTTTCACTGTGGCTCATAAAATAAAGTTGTGGTAATGTATTAAACATTAAAAAAAAACATAAAACTCTGTAACTCCAATTTGGTTCGACAAAAGTTGAAGTGGAGAGTATTGAATGTACTAATATCCCTTAACGATTAACAACAAACCCTCACGAACATCAAAGAATTAACCATCGACATTGATTTCTGTTACGAAAACTTTTGTCTTCGACCCGAAGTGAAAAAAAAAGAACTTTTCGCACACTCCACAAATAAATAAGAACGGACACTTTTATTTGGACGACTTCCCTCCTTTCCGTATTTTATGACCTCAGTTTTATTCAAGAGCGGGCCAACTTAGCACGTCTAAACTTTTTTATTGATTGTGCTTTTTGCCTGCCCTCCGCGACGCCGTATATTTTTCATTTGCCATCGCCCATAAATGGTTATGGCTTTTAATGAGTTTCCGGTCAGACGATCGGGGAGGGGGACGTTTTTTCGGCCGTTCTGCGGCCGATTAAAAGGTCGGTGTGGCCGAACAAATAAATAGTGTCGCTGATAGACGTTAATTATGCGGAAGTCAAAATAAAATTCTAATTAACTATAATGGCCGTGTAATTGGAATTGTTTTGTAAATGGGGGGATGATTAAATCGAACAATTCCATCCGTTTGGTCATGATCAAGATGATTTTTTTGGCGTTTTAATTGGGTTTCGACGAACAATCGTGCAATTAACGGGGGATAATTAAATTAATTATATATTTTTCGAAACAATTTAAACGAAAAAACGCAGTGTATTTTTCAAGGGGTTGGACAAACAGTCCGTGGAAAATCCATTTTGTAATTGAATTAAAGCGTAAAGTCGTCCGAAGTGGTTCACAAACGAATTTCACTTTATATTTCCATCACGGTCTCCGGAAAACGTAACTGCTACATAACGAGCCCCATCCCAGATTAACCCTGCGAATTTTAAATAATTCCGGAGGCACTGGCAGCTAAAACAACTATATTTCAAACGCATCTGACACGGCACCGAAATCAATTTTGATTCGGGACGTTTTCCCCAATTCACAGTTGACAATCAGGATATATTATATCGGTGGAGGGTGACTAATTAAGGACTATTATAACTGCGAACATGCAGTCGCACGTCTCGCAAGGTGGCTTCGTGGATTCGCCGTTTTCGTACTAATTGATTGGGAATTCGCATGCGGAAAGTCGGTGCCTTTGATTAACTGCCTAATGCCGGCTAATTAATTATTTTCCGCGCTTCTGCGACGTTGCCCCAATTAAATTGTACTGTTTGCCGCATTTGTTGACTTCAGCAACAACATCCGACTATCTGTTTTGTGTATCGCTTTCAATTACCCACCGTTTATGGCGTTTTGTGTTGGTATTAACGATTGGCAATGAAGGGGCGGGAATATTAATCACAGTTGGGTGTAATTTTGTGTTTACACATAAATAAGTGTTTTTACAGTTTGTAGCTAAAATGATCACGACCAATTTTTAACTTACACAAGTGAAAAATGGAGGGTTACAAATCAAGTACAAGTTCAGATATAAAACTAATATTTTGGGCCTTATTAATCATTTTCTTCATATGTGACGTTGCCTCAACTAAATCTTCTGCTATCCCATTTGTTGAGCAGCAAAAACCACATATTTGTTTTATATATCGACGAAACATAAAATTTTAAATCAAGTTTGTCGCATTTCCTTTCGGTTTGATGCTCACAATTAATCGAGTTAATTTTATACTTTGACTGATTTTATTGATCAAGTTTTGAAATGAATAAAATTTCCTTCACACAGTTAATTAATTGAGTTAATGTAGAAGTTAATTTAAATTAAAACTTTAGTGTGTATCTCAAAAAAATGTTAAAATAGTAACTGAGAAAGTAAGATGAGAAATATTAATTTATAAAAAATATATAGTTTCTTTACCCAACCTTCCATAACTTACAAAAATTTTGTGCCAGATTTACATTAGCCATCAGTAATAATATTTTGATCACATGACTGACAGAAAAGTATATGTTTTTCATATTTTTGTTTATAATTTCGGTAACAATGGAGATATTAAGATGAACCTTTCACCAACTTCTTTAGTTTTTTATAATTTATGTGTCAATGTACAAAAATATACAAAAATCTATTTCAATCTTCGAAAAAAATTGTAAAACTTCATAAAGTAATCAAGATAATATTTTTAATTTTGCCAATAAAATAGGAACTGGGAAAGTAAGAAAATGTGCATGAAGAAGAAATATTAATTTATAAAAAATATATAGTTTCTTTACCCAACCTTTCATAACATACAAAAATTTTGTGCCAGATTTACATTAGCCATCAGTAATAATATTTTGATCACATGACTGACAGAAAAGTATATGTTTTTCATATTTTTATTTATAATTTCGGTAACAATGGAGATATTAAGATGAAGCTTTCACCAACTTCTTTAGTTTTTTATAATTTATTTGTCTATGTACAAAAATATACAACAATCTATTTGAAAAATTGAAAAAAATTGTAAAATTTCATAGAGTGGTCAAGAAAATATTTTTAATATTGCCAATAAAATAGGAACTTGGAAAGTAAGATAATGTACATGAAGAAGAAATATTAATTTATAAAAAATATATAGTTTCTTTACCCAATCTTCCATAACATACAAAAATTTTGTGCCAGATTTACATTAGCCATCAGTAATAATATTTTGATCACATGACTGACAGAAAAGTATATGTTTTTCATATTTTTGTTTATAATTTCGGTAACAATGAAGATATTAAGATGAAACTTTTACCAACTTCTTTGGTTTTTTATAATTTATGTGTCAATGTACAAAAATATACAAAAATCTATTTCAATCTTCGAAAAAAATTGTAAAACTTCATAAAGTAATCAAGATAATATTTTTAATTTTGCCAATAAAATAGGAACTGGGAAAGTAAGAAAATGTGCATGAAGAAGAAATATTAATTTATAAAAAATATATAGTTTCTTTATCCAACCTTCCATAACATACAAAAATTTTGTGCCAGATTTACATTAGCCATCAGTAATATTTTGATCACATGACTGACAGAAAAGTATATGTTTTTCATATTTTTGTTAATAATTTCGGTAACAATGGAGATATTAAGATGAAACTTTTACCAACTTCTTTGGTTTTTTATAATTTATGTGTCAATGTACAAAAATATACAACAATCTATTTGAATCTTCGAAAAAAATTGTAAAACTTCATAAAGTAATCAAGATAATATTTTTAATTTTGCCAATAAAATAGGAACTGGGAAAGTAAGAAAATGTGCATGAAGAAGAAATATTAATTTATAAAAAATATATAGTTTCTTTATCCAACCTTTCATAGCATACAAAAATTTTGTGCCAGATTTACATTACCCATCAGTAATATTTTGATCACATGACTGACAGAAAAGTATATATTTTTCATATTTTTGTGTATAATTTCGATAACAATGAAGATAATAAGATGAAACTTTCACCAACTCCTTTGGTTTTTTATAATTTATTTGTCAATGTACAACAATCTATTTGAATCTTCGAAAAAAATTGTAAAATTTCATAGAGATCTATAAAATATTTTTAATTTTGCCAATAAAATAGTAACTGAAAGAAGTATTAATTTATTAAAAATACCTTTATAAAATAAAAAAAATGTATATTTGTATATTAAAATTTGCCAATGAGAAAGTTATTGGAAAAGGGATGATGAAGAAGTAGTAAGAGATTAGTTATACACTAAAATACGCCATTTCAGCTCCAGTATGCCAAATGGTTTAATACAAGTTTGAATCCGACGAATCAACATTCGGGGTGCTCCGACCGTAAAGAAAAAAAAAATAAAACACGAATCAATACCAGTTCGTTTGCGGGAAATTATCAAAAAGATAATCAGAACCGGGAATAATTACGGCCCACTAATGAAACAAAGGTCGTAAACGCAGGATTCGCTAATGAAGGCAGGTTTCCGATTTCCGATTATTCCGTGCGTCCGTGTTCCAGTAATTGGGACATCGAAAAACACCACCCGCACCCGGCCCGTGCAACTGCCGTCGAAATCGTGCCGAAATAAAATTCCTTGAGCCCCGTCGCGGCGACTTTGTGTTGCGGGCACTTCATTAGTATCAAGCCGGGGTCCCGGATAACGTCGACTAATTAGGGACGGCCGGGGTAGTTTTTACTTCTCCGCATCTCCGGGGAGACTTACATTTCACGGTGGCTGATGTCAACAAACTTTTTTTCGCAATTAAGTACGACGTCGTCGACGTCTTCACCGTTTCCGGGGTGGGTATTGCGGTCGTATCCCGTCCGCCCGAACGTATGGCTCGGGGTGGGTTATAATGGAGTTTGTTGTGTTCCATGATTAGATATTTTACTGGCGTATAGTTCAGTATGTCGTAAAACTTTGGCGGAAAAATTTTACGAGTCAAAATACATTATTCAAGCCCGCCATTACAAACATTGTGCACACACACATCAACCCCTTTACGTTTTTACCGTCAAAAAACATTTAAATCCCCCCAACAGAACGAGGAATAGTGTATCAGTGGCAATATCTGAGTATCAGATTGCGTGTGATTTCGAGTGGAGAAAACCTCGTTAAGGTCCCAGGCGGTGGTGGATCCGCCCGCGAAAATAGTCTACGCAGCCACTCCAACCGCTCGCTCCCACCCCCCGCCTACCCCACCAAAATCAAATTGTCCCAGGGAAACAAATTACGGGAACCGGGGGTAGGGAACAAGAAAATAAGTGGCACTCGCCTCTGCCGGGATCATATCAGCGTCGCTTAGACGCTATCGCAAATTGACATCGTCGATGTAGGCCTCGGCGTCGGGACGTTGTCATTAGTGCCTAGGTAACTGGATCTTGCACTCCGCCAACGATCCGGGACGAATTTAAAATGCACAAAGTCGGGAACGCAGGTGAGAGCACTGGATGCATTAAGACGGCGATCGATATTAAGGGACACGCTTTGTTTTCCTTTAATTACTGCTTAATACACCGTTTAATATTGCAGGGACGTCCTCACACTATCTAACTGCGACGGTTTTTGTTTGGCTTGTAATGTATCATTACCGTGTGTAAAAACATTGAAAAAGTTTGGCACATGCGCAAGTTAAGTGGAGTGGCGAATGCGCATGCGTTAACTATAAATGGTGGATGCGCAGTGTAGCATAAATGGCGGACGTCCTGTGACCTTGAAAATGTTTAGAAAATGTTCTTTTGTAGTCTAGTAGCAGTCAGCTGCTTGAAAATTATATTAAAAATACCTTGTTGACAACCTAAACTTTTCTGTTTAATCCATTCGTTAAAAAGTTAGTTAAACATATAGCTACAGGCAAGATACTTGTAGTTCACGTTTAGTTGTTGATTTTAAAAAGATTATTTTACTATCCACAATATACTACTTTAAAAATCCTATTTATTTCTAAATTTATAAATGTGTAAATTTGTAATTAATGTATAAAATTATTAATATTTTCACATTTTATATTATTATATACTGAAAAGTTTTCCTAAATAAAAGGTACAAATTTTGTTTCATTAGCAAAGGTACTTTAATTAAAATTCATTGTATATATGTAAAAATAGTATATAAAAATTCAAAATAGAAAATAAATTAAAGCTGTATATTTTAATATTTAATTTTATTGATATCAAAATTTGTTGTTTAAAACAGTATAACTATAGATATTACATTATAATACAACAAAGTAAAAATATTTAAACAAGGTTAAAATATTTGTAACATGTTTTACTTTGATGTTGTGATTAAACATGGAAACTAAATTTATTGTTTAAACATAACTAGTAATTTTATGTTGAAATCAAAACTCAATTATCAATAAAACTAGTCAAATTATAAAATTTACTTAGCTTTAAACTAACAAACAATGGAATAACCTATGTATTTTTCGACTTTGAACAGATACATAAACTAAGCTAAATCTTATTCTTAAACTTTTTTTTATAATATTGACATTTTACTATGATGCACGTTCAAATTTACTTGTTAAAGTACTAAATAAGTTGACTGTATAAATGTTACCAACATAAAGTTTTATATTGACTTCAAAACTAAAATAAAATCAGTCAAATTACAAAATTTACGTGATTAATTATTAGCTCCAAAATAACAGACTAAACAATAGTTGTTCACTTCACAACTTTGACTTGACTTTGATATATAAGAAAATATATATTTTTTAATAAATTAATATACTTTCTTCATTTTCATCATCATCTTTCCCAGTTATTATTTTATTGGCAAATTTAAAAATATTTTTTGACCACTCCATAAAATTTAGTATTTTTTCAAAATTTTCAAATAAATTGTTTGTATATAGATAAAAATGGTAAGTTATAACTATAAATATTAGTTCTTCTAAAACTTAAGTAAATCACCCTGTATATACACTTCATCTACATTGCCCATTTTCTATTATTGTCAAATCTTCAAATATTTTGATTGCTTTAAAAAATTCAAGATATATTTTTCCATATTTATTAAATTAGTGCTTCCTAAGATATGACCTATACCACCCTTATTTGGCCATCTATTTATATTCTTCACGAGAAAGAAATTCATCAAAAATTTATAGGCTAAAAATAAAATATGTTGTAGGTATTATTTGTTCAGGTTTCTTCTTATAATGATCTCCGCCAATAGTTCCTGCTGGTGGCCTAAGTGATTCTTACGGGCCTGCGTCCGCCTCCAATAAACTAATTTGAGTTGTCTGGCTCGTAAAACTGGAAACAACGTGGATGTGATAAACAACGGCGATAAGACAGGTCGCATTAACTCGGGACGTGTCTTCGGGGAGTTTTATCAAAGATGTCGCCTTTAACCCAGCATTAGCTCCGGGGGGTTTCGACGTCGCATTGTGTGTATGTGTGTGAGAGCACGGTGCCCAAATAAACCGTCGTTGATACGACGACAAAGGCAGACAGACGTTGTTATGATCTCTTATGGGACTTTTAAATATGCCTAATGGGGGAACGGACCCTGCTGCGGATGAAAGGGAAGATGGTGGAGGGTTAAAGTCGACGTTCATGTCAATTGTGCTTTGACGGCGCACGTAATTTAATAAAATGCCGACGGTCGGTCCGTGAATGTGTCAATAAAATTACTGTGTGAAACCGACGCTCAAACGAGGGTACACATGCAACCTCGCCCACTTTATGGCCGTCCATTAGGCATGTCTTCCATGCGGATTTAACTGAGTATGAATTACTCCGTTTTAAAACCATTCACATCCTCTTGCACATAGTTGTAGTTCGGTGGCTGGGGGTGGGTGTACAATGCCCACCCCCAGATAAGAAGCACTAAGGGGCTTATTGCATGGCACAACAAAGACCACGGTCGAGTTCAACTGCACATAATTTTCAGTTTCCTGTTTAATTAAACGTCGACCTGGCAGTTATGCTGCAGTTAAGGCTGTTTTTCAATTGTTACAAGTCAAATGGTTGTTTTCGTCATTACAGACTGTATATTTAAAGGTTGTCACAACCTGTATATAACACCAACGAAAAACCAGATATACTACGTGTCTTTTGAAGTGGATAATTTGAATTGTCTAGATTATAAGGTTTAAAAATATTTCCAATATCTTCTTTTGAGGCATTTTACGTTACTAAACAACAGAGAAATTAAGAATGAACGGAATAAAATGTATCCAAATACACAAAATGATTATTTAGAAATTTTACAGAAAATGGAATGTTGTATATTTTTGTTTGTTAAATAAATTTAAAATATTGACAGTAAATATTCAAATAATGTTGCTGATGAAAATAAAACATATTGGAAATATTTTTAAACCTATTTAATCTGGAAAATTCAAATTAACCACTTCAAAAGACTCATAGTTTATAATTATGTGTTTACAACCTTACATCTTATTGTAAATGTTTAAGATAATTTATTAATAATAAATTATAAATTATAGCAACTATAATCAATGTGTAATATGAATAATTTACATTTATTATTATATATTAATTTATTTTGTAATATACAATAATTGCAAAATATATTTATTTGTTGAACCAAACACATAACTAAAAATAATAACTGAATTATCTCAATTTTAGTATTATATCCTGCTTTTTCATTTAAAAAGAGGTTGTATTTGAAGTTGTGGCAGTAAGTATAACATCCTATGATCATAAGTGTAGTACAGTCATGTCCTTTTTTTCTTTTTTAAGGATGCAATGGCCTTATTTAGTACAACGGTATCATGTATGTTTCTGAAACACATAGCTCATATATTAGTTCATGGAGAACGGCAAAAGGTATTGATTAGTTATTTTTATAATAATTATACTTCAACTACTTTTCTAATTTATTTTGAACAAAATTTCGTTGACATCAACTTTATTATTTTCAATGGAAACACCCTGTATATTTTTGGATTTTTAAATTCTATATGTAATTGCAAATAAAATGGTTATACCATATCATATATTTAAACCCAATAGTTTTGGAGTTATTAATTTTTTTCCAAAATTTTTGACAAATTGATGGTCTAACTAAATTGTCTGTAAAACCACCAATTTTGTTGCTGGAAAGTTCATTTGTGGCATACACTTTAACAAAGGATGATCCTATAAAGAGCCATTATTAGTACTCCCAAATTTTATACAGGGTGTTCGTTATGTATGTTGAATTTTGTGCATTCTAAAACATCAATAATTTAGTTATTTTCAGTGAAACACCATCTATTTTTTAACATAATTAAATTGATTTTTAAAAATTCATTCAATTTGTACAAGCCCTTGCACCTTGTTTTTTGTCTAATAGTAACAGTAGAAATAAAAATTACTATACCAATAATATTACTCCACAATCAATGCTATCTTCATTAATTCATTCACAATGTAATTTAGTTAAGATATTTTCATCCTGTCTCTTTTCTGCAACATTTTTTACTGAGTGTTCGGGCTCCCTTTGTGAGGAATATCGTGTCCAAACTATTTTTGGCAATTTCCTAATTAATCCAGTTCAAAATGTTTTGAAAAAACAAAACTGTTATTGGTATAAAAGTTTACTCCCAAACTACAAGCAGACGCGTGTATGGCATTATTAGAAAATCTAGAATAATACATATAATTTAATAAAATAACCTATTTATATATAAATCAATATTCATAACTAATAAATTATTAAACTAGTGATAATATTAATGTACTTACGTCTGACAAATAATCTTAAGAGATGTTAAACAAAAGCGGCAACAACATTTATGCCTGTCACCCATTTTTATGCAATAATAACAACAATAACGAGAAAATTAAAAAAGATTTTAAACAGACGCACACACGTTGTAAATGACAGCATGTAAACAATGTCAAATTTGAATTGCGACGTTGCCAACTTTGTGTGTTGTTTATCATGTTAAATATCATACTAAATTTTGAAATAAATAAAATTAATTATGTTACTCTCCATTGCTGTAATGTAATTATAACAAAATTGTTCAATACTTTTTGTTTTTACCAAGTATACAAATGAATAAGTTGCATGACAAAATAAATGTGACAACGTAGGCAACCAACAATGTGCACTTTACCCCCACTTTTTGGCGACGATTTGTGTTTATAATGGAGGTGTCTGTGAAAAACTGGTCAGTATTTTGATTAATTTTTGTATAATAGTTACCCGTTTGTAGCCGTAATTATGTGCATCCCCGAACAACTTTGTGAACGTTGTTTATTTGAGAAGAAGAAAAAGGAGTTACCGTTTTATTATCGAATGGCCGAGGATATATATAACCTCAACAAACTGTTGACATTTTCTTTGTTTTTCTCAGCGTTTAGTTTCGCATTATTTGACAGTTTTTATGAGTGGATTGGATTTTTCCCACTGAAATCTAAATAATTAAATGTCCGGTGGATTTTAATAAACCATTAATAATTATTAGGGTTGCCATAATAAAATTTTGATGAAAAATGTATTTTGTTTTTTATTTCTTTTAGATTTAATTGTTTTAATTTAAATATTTATCGTGGAATTGTGAGTTTCCTTTAAATAATGCTTTGTTTAATATTAAAGGCAATATTTAATTTTTAAAAGATTTTAAGTATGATAATTTTCAGGATAAATATTAAAAACTGTCTGTTGCATTATTAATTTTATTATTAAAAACGTATTGACTTGCCACAATAAACTTTTAATTAATAAATATATTTCGCCCTTTATTTTATTTAGATTAAATTATTTTCATTGTGTGTTTAAATTAAATATTTATCATGGAATTGTTGAAAGTAAAATTTAATTTGAAAATCATTAAAATATTATTGTCTCGAATGGGTAAAATATTATAATATTGTATAAATATACATATATTAAAAATCAGTAAACAAACATGATCTTGAGGCTCTTATTTTTAAAAAAGTTAAATAATGTATACTACTGAAAAATTTCCTTAAATTATGTCAACACAAGAATTTTGTCAATTATATTAAAAATCTGAATTCAAATACTTCTGACATTTATAATTTAAACATAACATAAATAAAATTGAAGGGTTAATAAATATTAAATATTTATATTTTTTAATAATTTTAAATCTTGCACATTATATTACTTAAAAACAAAAAGAATTTACCAATTTTTGTCATTAATAAATATTAAAAGATTATATACTGATCAATAAGTTGATTAGAAATTTCTCTTTTATTTGTTTTAGATTTAATTATATCATTAAATTTAATAATTTCTTTTAAAAAAGTAGTTAACTTGTAATTTAAAATTCTGAATTTTATAATATAATTTATATATTAAACATAAGTAAATTTGAAAAATAAAGTTCTGTAGATTGCTACTTTAAAATATTGTTAAATTTAGTTAAAAAATCTACAAGATTTAATGTTTTCTAAATATTTCTGCGTATTGAACAATGAGGTCACTTCACCTCACATTAGTCTATCGCTTGTATACCTTTGTATATAACAGACGTATTTAGAAAAAGTTGATATTTTGAATAACAGGTATATGACTTAACCGTAATTATGTACAAGCCCGAACAGAAGCTTTTGTGTATGTTGTTTACTTGTTAAGAAAAGAAGCGAAGGGATACAGTTTTCTTACCTCCCGAATGAACAGGTATAAACACAAAGTGTTAACAACATGATTTTCTCGGAGATTCCTTTCCCACTATTTGTGAAATTAATGGATTTTCACGGCAGTTTAAGTAATTAAATTGCATTGTACATTAAAAAACTATTATTATAATTGTCATAATATAATTTTAATTAAATAATGTACTTAGTGTTTTATTTCTTATAGATTGAATTATTTTAGTGGTGTGACTAAATTTAATATTCATAAATTAAATATTTGTCAAGGAGTTTCATTTAATAATATATATTTTTTTATTTTATTGTAAAAATTCCTCAAATATATGTTGATTATGATGAACCACGTATTTTTATCAAAATTAAAAAATACCATACTTGTAAAAATATTAAAATCTAAAAATTTTATTATTAAAAACATTGACTTTGTCACAATAAACTCTTAATTAGTAAATGTATATTGTTTTTTATTTCATTTAGTCTAAATTATTTTTGTTGTGTATCTAAATTAAATATTTCACTTTATAATTTAAATATCTGTCATGGCATTATTAAAGGTAAAATTTAATTTGAAGTTCATTCAAAAACATTATGGTTCCAAATTAACAAAATATAGTCATACATATAAAAATTTGAATTCAAATTCTCTCTGAGCATTTTTAGAAAAATGAAATAATGCATAGTAATTAAAAATTTACCTAAATTATGTCAACACTAAAAATTTTAGAATTCCATAAAATAGTCAACTTACTTTAAAAACCTGAATTTTATAATAATTTAAGTATTTTTGGCATTTATGATTTAAATTACTTAAAATATGTCTTACAAAATTATAATCATATCGGTGTAATAATCACAAATATTACTGAAGTTTTACAATTAATTTTGAATCATTAATTGCCATTTATATCTGAAATTTTAAAAAATAGTTTTTTACTTATCTAAAATAATATATTAGATTTGTGGTAGTGATTTTTAAAAATAAAACACATTTGCATATTGTAAAAACTTGTTTTATTAATAATTAGAAAATTACATAAAATAGTAATTACAAAACATTAAAAATTACAGTCAAAAACATTGGAAAACTATTAAAATTATTTAAAAAAAAATCAAATACATTAAAAACGATTAAAAATGACACAAAATTACAATTACAAATAATTAAATTACAGTCTTCAAACCTGAAACAAACATTAATTAAAGTTGAACATCCATCATCGCCATCCTGATGGCCTCCTGTTCGTGAGGGCAACGCTCGAAGAACCTGGTCCAGGCGTCCACGCAGTGCAAGTGGAAAGCGTGCTTGCATTCACCCACCGCGACCGGACAGTCCCTGTTGGCCTCGTGGATGCCCCTGCGCCTGCATTTCTGACAAATGTCCTTCAGCTTCTTGGTGCAAATGTCGCACAGTTCCTTCTTCTCCAAGGCGAGGCGACGTGGAGACACGTTCTCCTTCTGCTCGTCGATCTGCTGTTTCTTCGGTGATTTGGACTTTCTCTTTGGAGAAGCGGGAACAGTGGTGATTTGTTGTTTCGAGCCGTTCGTACAGTTGTCGTTCTTGGGGTTTTGTTTCGATGGGTGTTTGATGTTTTCCTTCGACAAATCGTCCTCTGGAGATTTGGAGCGTCTTCTGTCGATGACGGCTTCTTTTGATCCCAGCTTGTCTATCTTGTATGGATGTTTGTTGGACTCCTTGGATTTTGCCATGTAATAATCGATGCAGTGTTTGTGAACTGGGATGTTTTCGTTGCTTCCAGCCCTAAGGCATTCTGGGTTTCTAGTCTGGCGGCCTGTTTTGACGCACAACAGACAGTTGTCGTCAAGGGAGAGACAACAGACCATGCATTCTGGACCATCTTTGTTGGTGTAGGGCATTCTGATCTTGTCCTTGTTTTTGGCAGCTTTGCTGGTGTCGTTACTTCCAATGGGCTCAATGCTGTCGTTGATTTGGGTGGATTCAACCTTCTTAGTTGTGCAGGACTCAGCTTTGTCGGTACCATTGCTGGGCCCAGCTTTCTCTTTATTATTGGTGGGCTCAGCTTTACCATTAGTTTTAGGTAACTCCACTTTGCCGTTACTCTTCGGTGACTCCAATTTGCCGTTATTCTTCGGTGACTCCATTTTGCCGTTACTCTTCGGTGACTCCATTTTGCCGTTACTCTTCGGTGACTCCACTTTGCCGTTGCTTTTGGTAGACTCGTAAGTGCTGACCATTTTCTTGACAATGCCGGAGATTTTTGGTGCATCGTTCTCCACGCCTGAACGTGTCGAAGAAGTAGAAGGTGTAGCATCTGCCGCTCTATTCGGATTTTTGAACAAAAAGTCAAAAGCTGCCACCTGACCAGCCGGTCCCAGCCATTCGTACAGCTTCTTCTCCGCTTCAGTTTGTGGCTGTCTCACTGTCCCGGGTTCCACCGTCACAAAAGGTCCCCTTTTCATCGGCTTGCTGAGGTCCACCTCACCTTCCTTGAGTGGTTTCTTCTCTTGAAAGAGGCATCTCATCAACGGGCTTCCACGACAAGGTTCGCTGCCATTGGGCGCCGCTTCAGATTGTTCTTTGGGCAATGCCGCCGCCACTTCCTCAATGTTAACCAAGTTCTCGTTCTTGTTCTTCTGGTTGCTCAGGTTGTACAAGTTTTTCAAAATCCAATCGCTCCTCTCAATGGGACATTTGGCCATTCCGTTGGTGCAGTGGTAGTGAATGAAGTGGTCGCAGGTGCTGAGAGCGACCGGACAATGTCGTGGGTAGTTTTGGGGTTGGCGACAGTAGACGCAGATCTCGTCCAACATGTACTCACAGATGGCGCACAACGGTGGTACTGGTCCAAACAAACTGGCGGAGTCCGTTTGTACCAGTGGTAGTGGGTACGTGTTTACTCGGTATGGTGGTACCCCAAAATTTTCCAAGTGTGATCTAGTTCGCCTTAAGTTCAGCACTGATGCGTTTGGAGTGTTCGGGTGGAGGTTTTCACCATTTGGATTGGCTTGCTGTCCTTGGAAAAGATCCAGGTTGGCTTCTTCAACTGTTTTAAGTATTTTCTCCTTGATTTCTCTACTTCTTTCTTGCTCTGATTTAGAAGGCGAAGCTCCATTGTCCTTTATTTCTTCTCCATTTTCTTTTTCTGTTTCTGGTTTCGTTTCGGTTTGTTCCTGTTTGATGTTGGACCCAGTTCCAATCTCTTCAGATGCTTTTGGTTCTTTTGTTTCTTCTTGTTTTATAATGTCTGATTTAGTTGTAGTTTGTTCTTCTTCAATGATAGCAGTTTCTCCTCCGTTTTCCTGTTTTGACTGTTCAGTCTTGTCTTCTTTTGATTCTTTTCCTTCTTTCTTATTATCACTTTTATTATCTTGTTCTTCTTTATTGGATACAGATCCAGACTTGTCTTCTTTTGATTCTTTTTCTTCTTTCGTATTATCACTTTTAATAGCTTTTTCTTCTTCTTCTTCTTCTTTATTGGATGTAGATACATCATTTTTAATATCTTTTTCTTCTTTGTTGGATACAGATACAGTCTTGTCTCCTGTTGATTTTTTCTCTTCTTTATCATTTTTAATATCTTTTTCTTCTTCTTCTTTATTGGATGTAGATACATTTTCTTTCTCTGTTATTCGTTCTACCTTTTCTTGGTTTGTTGATTGAATATTAGCCTCTGGTTGTTCTCTACTATCTTCTTCGGGCTTTCTTGTTTCTTCCACTTTCTTCTCTAGTTTATTATTTTCATTTTCAGATTTTGGTATCGATGCAGTTTGTTCTTTGGCTGTTTGTTCTTCCTTTCTTTGGGTTGATTGTCCTTGGCCATCCAGAGAAGTGGAAGGTGCTTCGGATTTTTGATTGTCATTTTCCTGCTTCTTCGAATCGTCTACTTTGACACCATCTTGCTGTTGGGTCGCCGCCATATTGCTTGATGTGGTTTGATTTTGTCTTTCCAAGTAGCCCTCCATGGAGTTGTCATCACTGTTAAAATGATCAGAATCGTACCCTTCCATGTCTTCAGCAAATTTTGCGTTATCAGAAGAAGTCGTCCCTAAAACCAAAGAGTTACTACAGTCGCCAATTATATTAGTACTTGGTACTCATTGCAAAAATAAACTTACCAGGTTTATCAATCGGTTTCACTTCGTCGTGATTGGTGCTGGGAAACATTTCGGGAACTGACTGGTGTCCTTCAGATTCCCCCCAGTAGACGGTGCCCTGCGGGTACGGAGGTACAAAGGGATCGTTCATTGCGTCCAATATGTAGGCCTCGATATCTGGTATATTCGGATTGTAGTACCCGACGGGATCCTCGTAAACAACTCGGCGGGGCACGACCACCATATCATCGACCATTACTTCCTGAAACACACACCACATTAAAGGTGACATAAAACGAATTCGTGCTTTGATTTACCTCTTCATTGGCTTCCTCGGGGTTTGCACCGTTGGGGTTGGCCTTGTTAGCATTTGACATTTTCACAAAGTTTATAGAGACGCACACAACTGAACACTTGAACTGGGTGAAGGTTTATGACAAAATTGTCGACGTGGCGAGTTGCACTTTGATTCAGTATATTGGCTGGACCAGAAAAAAAATGGTTTATAGATATGGACAAAAGTGTGGGAAATATAATTATCACAAAAGATTTTGGAAATTTGTCCAGGAGTGTACTTTTGGTTAAAATTCCAGTGAAGGTCACGTATTTATAAATAAATTTAACTAAACTCTTTGGTTCTGTCTTTGGAGGGTTGGAAGCAAACAATTGATGTCCGTCATGTTACCTTTATTGAATAAAATCATCAATATAACACATAAATATTGTATAAATACAATTGTTAAAATACACAAAAATTGAACTAACATAGAGATTAAAATATCTACAAAATTTCACATTGACCTTAATTGACATATTGGAAGAATTGCCATTTGATGGCACAAATGGGGCAGTAATAGAGCCTTCTTTGCATGCAATGGTTATGGAGAATATGTCCACAATTTTCTCTAATCGCCTTGCATAACTTCTTCTCCTGTTGGGTTGCACGTTCGCACTTATCGCAGATGCCCATCAAATACTTTCGGCACACGAAGCACTCGTCCTCCTCGGGAATGGCCCCGCACCAGTTCATGTTGGGTGGTGGAGGTGCTTCAGCTCCTTGTTCAGGTTCTTTTATTATCATCATGTTGAATGGACCCAATTAATTGAGTTGGGATAAAGTGGTACCGTGGTGAAAGTCGTCGTCTGAGTCGTCTTCAGTTTTAGTGGGTCCTTCAGCTACTGGTACTGTGTCATCTGCGATGCGTTGAAGACAACTGACGGATATGAAAAAAATTTGGAACAGTAACGAACAAAACGTGGGGAATATTGGTTACAATGTGCAACAAAATTGTTATTGTTGCTTCGAGTTTTGGGTTTCCTTTCCGTTTTTCTTGGATGTGTCTTCAGCGTCTTCCGTCTGTCCTTCGGACTGTGTTTGTCCGTTTTGTTTTTTTAGCTTTGTTTTATCTCCCGGAGGCAACTTTTTTGAATGCTCCTCCGATTCAGCTTCCGGACTTTCTTCGTCATCGTCCTCTTTGTTTTCTTCTTCATCAAAATCCGGAAACATGCTGGGAACAGACGTGTTGTAGTGGTAAATGGGAGTTTCCGTCCCTAGCTCCGACACCATGAGCCAGCTGTCGGAGCTGCTGGAGTCATCATCCGATTGCTTTCTAAAAAACGAAGACATTTAAACAATTACAATAATTAACGACACACACGAATAAGTTTCCAATTTGAAACAACTGTACTTTTGCACCAACAAAAATAAAACGCAAAAAACAAATCAGTGTATAACGTGGCAAATAAATTAAGCAACAGGGATTTCTGGAATATTCCACTTAAGATAATTAAAATTATTGTGCAAACTTCAGGAAAACGGGGCAGAGTTTCGTTTCAGGCACAAAGCCGCACGTTTAAAAATTCATCTGAGCGAGATTTAATCAAGTCAAAACACATGCACAAACAACATTTACCATTCCGCCAGTATCTGAACGCACGTCAACAGACTCGTCAAGAGCGCCACAACTAAAACTAATTAATTAATTTTCGGCGGTTTGACGACGTTTTTTTTCCGGCAGTCTCCTATTCAATATAATCAGTTTACGAGGTTAAAAGTTAATATGCACGCTACGGATCGTCTGAAGGGCCCTTTAAACCTTTTGCGAGTAATGAATTCATTGGGTGGTTTTATGTTTTGGATGTTTCATTAGAACCCACTTGGGAGGTAGTAAAATTACCCCTTTTCACCCTGTTAATAATATTTTTTAAAGATAATATTTATGTCTTCATAACTAGTCTGGCTACTCTAAAGTTTTACAGGTGCAGTCTTGTTCATATCATGTTCAATACTGTAGAGTTTGGTAGATCTTCTTGTATTCTGACAAGATCATACAGAACAATACAAAAAGGAAAAATAAAACTGAATCCAATACTATAATATTAAACCAGGACAATTTAAAAGAAACAATGGATGCAGCAAATGTTGAATTCAAAACAAAATAAAATGATAAGAAGATAATTATGACCAAAGAAGATTGTGGAAATAACAAAGAATGTAAAATAAGATAATAGAGAGCATGTAGAAAAAGAAGAAAAAGGAACTGGCACTAATACTAAAATATTAAACCAGAAAACTGGAGAAGAAACAAAAAAATGATAATAAGCAAGATAAGATGGTGGAAGAAACAATGAAACCAAAAGAAGATAATATGAAAAAGAAAGAAAAAATGAAACTGAATCTAATACTATAATATTAAACCAGGAAAATCAAGAAGAAACAATGAAAAAAGCAAATACTGAAGAAATACAATTGAGAACAATATAAAATAATATGATTATAATTATGAGGAAGAAGCAAAAAAACTAAAATAAAACAATAAAGAGCATGTAGGGAAAGAAGAAGAAGGATCTGGGTCTATACTAAAATATTAAACCAGAAACTGAAGAAGAAACAAAAATAAAAATGAATTTGCATGGAATACTAAAAAAGAACATAACTAAACAAAATTATATATTAAAAAATAATAATAGGTTGGAGAAGATGGTGGAAGAAACAATGAAACCAAAAGAAGATAATATAGAACAAATGAAGAAAGAAAAAATGAAACTGAATCTAATACTATAATATTAAAGCTGGAAAATGTAGAAGAAATAATGGAAAGAGGAGATGCTGAAAAAAAACAATTCAGAACAAAATAAAATGATAAGATGATAATTATGAACAAGAGTAGATTATGGAAGAAACAAAGAAACTAAAATAAGATAATAGAGAGCACGTAGGAAAAGAAGAAAAAGGATCTGGGTTTAATACTAAAATATTGAACCAGAAAACTGAAAAAGAATACTAAAAAAGAACATAACTAAACAAAATTATATATTAAAAAATAATAGTAGGCAGGAGAAGATGGTGGAAGAAACAATGAAACCAAAAGAAGATAATATAGAACAAACAAAGAAAGAAAAAATGAAACTGAATCTAATACTATAATATTAAATCAGGAAAATGTAGAAGAAATAATGGAAAGAAGAAAAACAATTCAGAACAAAATAAAATGATAAGATGATAATTATGAACAAGACTAGATTAAGGAAGAAACAAAGAAACTAAAATAAGATAATAGAGAGCACGTAGGAAAAGAAGAAAAAGGACCTAGGTTTAATACTATAATATTAAACCAGAAAACTGAAGAAGAAACAAAAATAAAAATGAATTTGCATGGAATACTGAAAAAGAACATAACTAAACAAAATTATATATTAAAAAATAATATTAGGCAGGAGAAGATAGTGGAAGAAACAATGAAACCAAAAGAAGATAATATAGAACTAACAATGAAAGAAAAAATGAAACTGAATCTAAAACTATAATATTAAACAATGAAAATGTAGGAAAAACAATGGAAACAGCAAATGCTGAAGAAAAACAATTTAGAACAAAATAAGTAAATTGTTAATCTTGAACAAGAGAATATTGTAAAAGAAACAAAGAAACTAAAATATTATCTTAAATAGAGTATATAAAAAAAAGGAACTTGGTCTAAATACTAAATTATTAAACCAAAAAACTGGAGAAGAAACAAAAGAAATGGATTTGCATGGAATACTGAAGAATAACATAATTGACAAGAGAAGAAAATAATGAAGATGATGTGGAACAAGAAAAGACAGAGAAAACTGAAACTAAACCAGGAAAATGAAAAAGGAATAGTGAAAAAAAATGGATTTACAGCAAACACTCTAGAAAAATAAACCAGACGAAAATAAAATATAGTCAAGACAAGATTGAGGAAGAAATAAAGAAACTAAAAAGAAATAAATAGAGAACATATCACATAAGAAAAATGGAGAAGAAAGTATGTAAAAATATGATTGCATGGAATATTGAAGGAGATGGTGGAAGATACAAAGAAAGAAAAATTGATAGAGAACTGACAAATGCAGTTATTATTGAACTTACTTATTATCCTAGTTTGATTGATTGATGTTGTGGTGGTTTCAGTTTTTCTCTATTATCTTCTTTTCGTTTCTTTGTTTCTTTTACTATTTCCTCTTGTTTATTATTATCTTCTATGAGATTTAAATTTATTTTTATTATCCAATATTCCATACAAATCTACAGAGTGAAAGTATCTTCAGGTCCATCAGTATTATTAAAATTAAGAGGATCATATTGCACATGGAAGTTTGATGTACACACAGTATCAGCCAATTGTGGAAAAAGGAATATTACGTTTAAAAAACAGGACGAAAAGGGGTAATTCTACTGAAAGACAAAACCACTCATTACTCGTAAAAAATTTAAAGAGCCCTTCAGAAGTTTTTTCCTCCCACTTTTATACTCCAGTTGATTTTAAATGTCGTCCGTCCATTCCCAGTTTGATTCAAACCGTTTTCTGACGACTATTTTGTTAATACCAAACAAGTTCTATTAGCCCAACACACACAAAGAGGACAAGGTGCAGTTTCCACCCTATAAAATTAATTACAAGAAACAGTTTTCATGTTTCCCGAAAGTGGATGGCGGAACACAAGTCCGAAATTGATTTATGCCATTGTCTGCGAACCGAAGAAAAAAAAGAAAACACCACAACCATCCCCCGGAAAGTTGGGAAAACTTGAGGCTTTCTTTCCCGATAGTCCGGCTCCTTAATTATAAAGTTCCCCGGAACATATGTTATCCATATCCCCGTTCAACGAGGGGGGCCGACGGTCAAGTAGCCGGTCGGCGAACTTCCTAAATTATAAAGTTCCACTTTTTGCCTGTTTATTTTTCACGGCGTCGCGGCATTTATTAAACGCTTCCCCTTTGCGAAAAAAAACCGACAGCCAAGTGGAGAGTTCTTTCGGCGGTCGTCTAACCCGCAATTAAAACAACAGGCCGAACTTTCGGCCGAAACTTCCGCATCGGAATAGTTTACCGACGCCGGATATTTTATTAGCTCAACCATCCCCCGTGGTCGGGGGTGAAGGGGCTTTGCGGAGGATTGAATCGAAACCGCACCCGCGTGCCACACTCGCTCGTCTGCATGTGAAACTATTAATTGTGTAAAATACTGGCCCCGGATAATGTCTGGCAATGTCGTTGCTGCAAGTGTCACCACTTACGCAAGTTGTTTCCCGTCCCCCGAAACCGATAACGAGCCGCAGCCCCGCTGTTGTCTATTGATTTCGTTGTGGGGAAGATGAATATTGTGCTCAAAAAGTAATTGTCGAAACAATGATAATAATAAACAAGGGAAGAATTTGGAAAATACAAAGAAAAACAGTGAATAAAAATGGTATTGCATCGAATACTGAAGAAGAACTAACTAAAACATATATTAAATATTTAAAAATGATGATAGTAAACGGAACAAGATACTAACTGACAATTTAGGATTTCCATCAAATGCTGAACAAAAGATTGAGGAAGAATCAAAGAAAACAATTGAAGATAATAGAGAAGGAAAACATGAAACTGGATCTAATGTTAAACTATCAAATGCTGAAAACAACAAAGGAAAAAAAATAAATTTACAGTGAATACTAACAAAGAACAACTGTAAATAAAGTCAAATGTTAAATATGATAATAATATACAAGAAAAGATTGGAAACAAGGAAAATGGAGAAACTTCTATTGGTTTCTTTATTTCTTCTACCATCTCCTGTCATCTATCAATATCATTTGTTAATTTTGTTTTGGTACTTTCTTTCAGCCTTCGTTGAAACCCATAATAACAATATAATTGTTCTTGAAAATCTGCAAATCTGTTTCCTGTTTCCATTATTCTTTCTTCATTTTCTTTGTTTAATATTATAGTATTAGACTCAGTCTAATTTTTTTGGCTCTGTGCTTTTTTAATATTATCTTCTTCTGGCTTAATATTAGTAACAGGCCTAATATCATTTTCTTCTTTCCCTCCTTGCTTTTCTTTATCTTTTTTCAGTCCATAATTTTTTCTTGTCTATTATTGTCACCTTAATATTCTATTTTGGTCTGGATTATTCTTCTTTAGTCTTTGATATAAATCCATTTTCTTTTTCCATTGTTTTTATTATTTTCATTGTTCCTTCTCCATTTTTCTAGTTTAACATATCGGTAAAAGAGTTAATCATTTATTTATTTTCTGTTTCCATTATTCCTTCTTCATTTTCTTTGTTTAATATTATAATATTAGATTAAGTTTAATTTTTTTGGCTCCCTGCTTTTTTAATAATAATCTTCTTCTGGCCTAAAATTGGTAATAGACCTAATATCATTTTCTTCTTTCCCTGCTTGCTTTTTTTCTTCTTTTAATTTCTTTTTTTTAGTCCATAATTTTTTCTTGTCTATTATTGTCACTTTAATTAATATTCTATTTTGGTCTAGATTATTCTTCTTTAGTCTTTGATATAGATCCATTTTGTTTTTTCCATTGTTTTTTCTTCATTTTCCTCGTTCTAATTTAATAATATTAGACCCAGTTTAATTTTTTTTTTGCTTATTCTATATTACCTTCTTTTGGTTTCTTTGTTTCTTCCACCTTCATCTCTTATCTATTATTATCATTTTTTAATATTTAATTTTGTTTTTGATATGTTTTTCTTCAGTATTTCATGTAAATCCATTATTTTCATTGTTCCATCCCCATTTTTCTGGTTTGACATTTTACTTTCTTTCTTTCTTGCCTTATCTATTATTATCATTTATAATGTTAATTCCTGGATTGTTCTTCTTTAGCCTTTGATACAAATTTATTTTCTGATTCCATTGATTCTTATTCATTTCTTTGGTTTAATATTATAATATTAGTCCTACTTTAATGTTTTTCTTTCTTTCTTTCTTTCTTCTATATTATCATCTGTTGGTTTCTTTGTTTCTTCCATTGTTTACTCTTGTCTAATATTATGATTTTTTAATATTTAAATTTGTTTTGGTATGTTCTTCTTAAGTATTCCATGTAAATCCTTTATTTTCATTGTTTCTTCTCCATTTTTCTGGTTTGGTATATCGGTAACAGACTTAATTCCTTTATTCTCTTTCTTTGGTTGTTCTCTATTATCCTCTTTTAGTTTCTTTCTTTCTTATCTTGTCTATTATTATCATCTTTAATGTTATATTTTGTTCTGGATTGTTCTTTAGCCTTTGATGCAAATCCATTTTCTGTTTCCATTGTTTCTTCTTCTTCATTTCCTTGATTTAATATTA
Organism: Aethina tumida; assembly: GCF_024364675.1. NCBI lineage: Eukaryota > Metazoa > Arthropoda > Insecta > Coleoptera > Nitidulidae > Aethina > Aethina tumida. The sequence goes on along the minus strand of NC_065440.1, from coordinate 13,186,179 downwards.
TAATATTAGTCCCAGTTTAATGTTTTTCTTTCTTTGTTATATATTATCTCCTTTTGGTTTCTTTGCTTCTTCCATCGTCTACTCTTGTCTAATATTGTTATTTTTTAATATTTAAATTTGTTTTGTTATGTTCTTCAGTATTCAATGTAAATTCTTTATTTTCATTGTTTCTTCTCCATTTATCTGGTTTGGTATGTCGATAATAGATCTAATTCCATTTTTCTCTTTTTCTGCTTACTCTCTATTATCTTCTTTTAGTTTCTTTCTTTCTTGTTTTGTATATTATTGTCATATTTAATATTTTATTTCGTAATGGATTGTTCTTCTTTAGCCTTTGATACAATCCATTTTGTTTCCATTGCTTCTTCTTTAATGTTTAATGTTTTTCTTTCTTCGTTTGTTCCATGTTATCTTCTTTTGATTTCTTTGTTTCTTCCACCATATACTTTTGTCAAATATTGTTTTTTTTTTAATATTTAATTTTGTTTTGGCATATTCATCTTTAGTATTGAATGTAAATCTATTATTTTCATTGTTTCCTCTTCATTTATCTGGTTTGGTGTATCAGTAATAGATCTAATTCCATTTTTCTCTTCTTTGCTTGTACTTTATTATCTTCTTTTACTTTTTTTCTTATCTTGTCTATTATTGTCATCTTTAATATTTTATTTTGTTTTGGATTGTTCTTCTTTAGCCTTTGATACATTTTTAATGTTTAATGTTTTTCTTTCATCTTTTGTTCTATATTATCTTCTTTTGGTTTCTTTGTTTCTTCCACCATCCATTCTTCTCTAATATTGTTATTTTATAATATTTAATTTTGTTTTGGCATGTTCTTCTTCAGTATTCCATGTAATCTATTAATATTTTATTTTGTTCTGAATTCTTTGGTCTCTGACATAAATTCATTTTTTGTTTCCATAGTTTCTTCTTCATATCTTTGATTTAATATTGTAATATTAGACTTATTTTTTTTTCCTATCTTTGCTTGTTATCATCTTTTCTATTTTCTTAGTTTAGTATTGTAAATAATTACTTTATAAATAAAGTGTTGAATTATTTGTAATTTGTAAATTTTCCCAACTTTCCTGAAGGTATTTCTTTTTATTTTAATTCACCGACAATGACATAAATCAATTTCAGACTTCCATTCCACCTACCACTTCCTGAAACAGAAAAACTGTTTCTTATAATTAATTTTGTATGGTGCAAACTGCATTTAGTCCTTTTTATGTGTCTTGAGCTAATAAAACTGGTTTAGTATAATGAAAATAGTCGCCAGACAATGGTCTAAATCAAACTTGGAATGGAAGAACGTGTTCCACAATCAACTCGGGCATAATAGTCGGGCGAAGAAAAGTTCGGTACAATTACGAGTAATTATAATTGCATTTCCACGCGAAAAAGAGTCCGTTATTTAATTTATAGCATGGAAATTGTACGTTCTGATAAAAAGCAGCCGGTCCCATTATATTATTACGGCGGAGTTTCCACCGGGCGAAGTAACAGTCCTAAGTCAATTATTCCGGTCCCCATTCTATTAATGCATTTATTAATTGATCTATCACTTAGCATTGCAAAGGGTTTCTGGGTTGAGACTTTGCTCAATTGATGAATTTAAATTGCTAATGTTCCTCTCGGTTATTATCAAAGGGGCGGGAGGGCGAACCAGTGGCCGCCTTACTTTTTTAATTAACCGACCCACTCCGACTGTTGACTCTGTCCAAGATCCTGAAGGGTGGCACCGGTTTGAAATTATATTTTGCGCCCCGTATTCCGTGACACAATGAATCCGTAATTAGTTTATCCGGAGTTTATTAATTTTTCTGGGTGGGCTCCGGTCAGAAATCGTGTTTTCAAGAACTGGTGTTTTTGTTTGGCAAACATCGTCGATGATTGGAAAATATTGGTTTTTGGGCGGCTCAACTTTGTTGTAAAATGAAAAATGTGTGTGGAAATTAGCATTTAATGAGTTTCTGTAAATGTTCGTCGGTTTTGGCTCTAATGTGGGCGTTCAAATTTGTTGGAGTGTTATTGACATTAGATAAACAATTAGGGATACAGAATGAGCAATTAAATTTAATTTAATAATTGGGGATTTTGATAAACACGTTTATTAAATACATAAAATAACAATATCCTCATTTTTTTAATTACAGAAAACTTTTTTGAAAAATTTCAATTACAGAAACCTTTATTCTAGATATTTTTTGGTTTAATTCTGTATACTAAATGAATCATTATTTTAATCAATTGGGGCATAATTCAGCTTTATTGTGAAATGAGAAATTAACATTTAATGAGTTCGTGTAAATTACGTCGTTTTAACTCTTGGTTTAAATTTATTCAAGTGTTATCGACGTTAGATAAACAATTTAGAATACAGAATAAGAATTAAATTTAAATTAAATCTGGGAAATTTAATAATCATAATATTTACTTATATGTTAAATTCATGTCAGCTGAAGTAATTTAATAATAAACAGATTAATTTAATAACAGAAACATTTATTACAATTTTGATATTTTTAGGTTTAGCTCAACAGCGGAAATAAATTATAACATTATAACAAGTTTGTTATATAATGAAAAATAGGGATTAAAATTTACTGGGAAATTTGATTATTAATAAATATTTTTATTATTAATGATAATTTGATAAAAATATTTCTAGAAAACAACTTTGTTAAAAAATGAAAATTGTCACCAATGATAATTAGATAAAAATGATTCTAGAAAACTATTTTTAGAATTTTTTAGATTAATTTTAATTACAGAAATCTATTTTTGGATATTTATACATAAGAAAAAAAAATTATTTTATCAACCCATTGATACAAAGCTCAACTTTGTTAAAAAATGAAAAATAGAGATAAAAATTTAAATTAACATTAGAAAATTTGATAATCAAAGTATTTATTGACACATAAAACGCATTTCATCAATGATAATTAGATAAAAATGATTCTGTAAAACTATGTTTGGAATTTTTAGATTAATTCTAATTACAGAAATCTATTTTTGGATATTTATAGCTACATTTCTACATTAGAAATAATTTATTTTATCAACCAATTAGTACATAGTTCAACTTTATTAAAAAATGGAAAATAGAGATGAAAATTTAAATTAACATTAGAAAATTTGATAATCAAAGTATTTATTAACCCATTAAACTTATGTCACCAATGATAATTAGATAAAAATGATTTTATAAAACTATTTTTAGAATTTTTTAGATTAATTTTAATTACAGAAATATGTTTCTGAATATTTATAGGTACATTTCTACATTAGAAATAAATTATTTTATCAACCAATTAGTACACAGCTCAACTTTATTAAAAAATGAAAATATAGATGAAAATTTAAATTAAAATTAGAAAATTTGATAATCAAAGTATTTATTAACACATGAAACTCATTTCACCAATGATAATTAGATAAAAATGATTCTATAAAACTATTTTTAGAATTTTTTAGATTAATTTTAATCACAGAAATCTATTTTTGGATATTTATAACCAATTAGTACACAGCTCATTAAGAAATGAAAAATAGAGATGAAAATTTAAATTAAAATTAGAAAATTCGAAGATCAAAGTATTTATTAACACAATAAACATATTTTTATATATTTCTAGTTAATTTTAATTATACAAATCTAGTTGTTTGTTCATTTCGAAGTCAAAAATTAGTTATTAGATCAATCAATGAGCACACAGCTCAACTTGTTTTGAAACAAAATATAGAGAAATTAGTATTCAATGAATTCCAGTAAATATTTATTCATTTAAAACTAATGTTTAATTTGATGCAGTGTTATTGATATTACATAAACAATTAAAAATACAAAATAAGGGTTAACAATTTAAACTAATATAGTATTAAGTATATCAATCATAATATTAATTAGTACATGCCATCTATGATAATTTAATAACAAATCACTTCAATTTCAGATTTTTGTCAATCTTTTAGTTTATTTTAATATCTAAATATACATTTGAATAATTTTAGCCTTGATTAGACCTAACGAGTTAATTATTACATCAATCATTTGATCACGAAGCTTAAGCATGCTGTAAAATTATATATACACGTACAGAAATTAGCATTTAATGAATTTCTGTAAATGTTGGTTCATTTTAACCCTAACACGATCGTTTAAATTTATCCGACTGTTATTAATAATCAGGGATACAAAATAAGAATTAAATTTAAATTAAATTTGCCAAAATCTGAAAATCATAATATTATAACAACATTAAATTCATTCCATTTATGGTAATTTAATAACAAACCGTTCCAAAAATAGAAAAAAATTGTTTGGGCATTTTTAATTTCATTTTAATTACCTTTAGGTTACCGTCACTGGATATTTTTATCCACCCGATTAATTATTATATTAATCAATTAGTACGTACCTCATTTTTGTTGTCAAGTCAAAAGTATTTGAGAGAGTTGTTATTTAAGTTAAAAGTTCGTTGATACGTTAATTCGGAGTATATCAATCATATGATCAATTACAGGAATCTGCTTTTGGAAAAGTTCAGCTGCATTTTAATTACAGATATCTTCTGAGGTACAAAAATTAATTATTATATCAATCAATTATTTAATATGTATAAATAAATAGATCTGAGTAAATATTTACTTCAATAATTCAACTAAATGTTGTTTTTAATTTAATTTGGTACTGGCGGGACATCTCTGGGTCTGTAATTGAAACTACCAATTGAGGATAAAATTACAGATAACTGTATTATTGGTATTGTATTGTAAGTAATTATATCAGGAAATATAATATAATAACCTGAGTAAAGGCCACAATATGATTCATTGTTAACAGTTACAGAGTGGATTCGTATCAAATTCAATATATTGTATTGAATTTCGTTGATTGTGAGAATTATCTATCACATCTTCGACGGTTTCAAGTTAGTGGATCCGTTCGACCGCAGAAATCACGCAATTATTTGTGTTTGACCATTGCCGGTGTATTTATATAGGTCAAGTAATGTCCGTATTGCGACCAGTACGTGCTTGCACAGTATAAATGCACACGAGACCTATATTTTACTACTAATTCCCGCATAAACAGCCATTATTCAAACCTGTGTCCGTGAATAAATTTACTATCGGTCCGATTTAGTTTAACGCGTGCGAAACTGTAAATACAGTGCGTATTAAAATACGCTCTAATCGTAATTAATAGCGGACCGAATCGACAAAGGGGCGGCCGCCCGAACGGCGGCGGCGTTGTTCCGCCAAAGAAACCCAGTCAGACTTTCCGGTTTAATAACTCGATTTGTCCGACGATATAAATTACTCCCGTTCGTACTGATTGCTTTATATTGTTTTCGCCACCCCCACGATATAATAACGGTGTTTCGACGGATTCGAACACCTATCGGGACAATGGTGGCGGACCCGGAGGTGGGGTGGATGGTTAACATAATTCAACTTCCTGCCTCGTAGCAAATATACCGTCGATCGGGGATTCCCCCCCCCCCCGCACTCTGGCACACAAGACAACACAATTATGCCTTTCCGGGCGGCCGAAGGGGGGGTTTCTGTCGTAAATTTTGAACGAATTTCCAACGTTAAAATTCGTTTTGTGCATGGCCCGACCGTAAATAAATAAGCCGCTCATCTCGTGCAACATTATTTCGGGCTCGGGCCCAATTAAAAATTAATTCTGATGTAGGGCGCGGTCCGCTAATTGTTTCCTTCTGGCACACGTAAAATTTTCAAATTTATTTCAAGCTGAAACAAATTTCCGAACCCCCACACCCCGCCGCATTTTATTACGGTCTTATCTGCGTTCCGTTTATTCTGTTTCCGAACACCTCCCCCATTGTGCATGTGTGTGTGTGTGTTATGGAAAATTAGGTAAAACATTAATTTGGTCCCCTTTGTTGGGGAAGAATGTAACGTTTGTTGAGTTTGCAAGTCACGCCACTTCAAAGGCCTCAAACGGCTGGTCGTTTTTGGTTCGGTTTTGTAAAGGATTCAAACCCATCTGCATGTGATATCTTGAATAAAAGTCAGTTTATTGGGTACCGGAAAAGGTAATTTAACATTTAATTAGAAAAAAAGCTTTCTCAACAAAATAATCGGTATTGTACATTAATTGTTATTGTAAAACAAAGATAAAAGAATAAAAATCTCCTTTATAGCTTATTTTTTGTAATTTTTTAGCAATGCCTAAATTTTAATCTCACTCTATTTTTATATATAATCAAATAAGTTTAAAAATATATATAAATGCATTAAGGAGATTCTTTGAAACGTTTTCTTTCTTAAGTTAATTTAAGTGGGCCTTTGTAAGCCTCTTGTTTGATAAAAGATGGATTATGTCGAGTGGTACTATTGGAAATATACCAAATTATACATATTATACAATACTCAGAAAAAAGAATAAAAATTAACTTTAAAGCTTATGATCACTTTTTACCTATGAATACATCATGCTTAATACTTACAAATGCGGAACTTCACCGCAAGATGCGTAAATTCTAACCTCACATATTATTATATTTCATCTATTTTTATATATATTTATAATGAAATAAGTTTAAAAATATATACAAATGCATTAAAGAAATTCTTTGGAACGTTTCCTTTCTTAAGTTAATTTAAGTGGGCCCTTGTAAGTCTGTTGATAGATAAAAGGTGGATTATGTCGAGTGGTACTGTTGAAAATATACTAAATTATACCTTAATACATGTTATACAGTACTGTATAACTCAGATAAAAGAATAAAAATTAACTTTAAAGCTTATGATCACTTTTTACCAATAAACACACCATGTTTTATACTAACAAATGAGAGACTTCACCACAAGATGCGTAAATTCTAACCTCACATATTATTATATTTAATCTATTTTTATGTATAATTATAATTAAATAAGTTTAAAAATGTATACAAATGCATTAAAGAAATTCTTTGGAACGTTTTCTTTCTTAAGTTAATTTAAGTGGGCCCTTGTAAGTCTGTTGAATGATAAAAGGTGAATTATGTCGAGTGGTACTGTTGAGAATATACTAAATTATACCTTAATACATATTATACAGTACTGTATAACTCAGATAAAAGAATAAAAATTAACTTTAAAGCTTATGATCACTTTTTACCAATGAACACACCATGTTTTATACTAACAAATGAGAGACTTCACCGCAAGATGCGTAAATTCTAACCTCACATATTATTATATTTAATCTATTTTTATATATATTTATAATAAAATAAGTTTAAAAATATATACAAATGCATTAAAGAAATTCTTTGGAACGTTTCCTTTCTTAAGTTAATTTAAGTGGGCCCTTGTAAGTCTGTTGATAGATAAAAGGTGGATTATGTCGAGTGGTACTGTTGAAAATATACTAAATTATACCTTAATACATATTATACAGTACTGTATAACTCAGATAAAAGAATAAAAATTAACTTTAAAGCTTATGATCACTTTTTACCAATGAACACACCATGTTTTATACTAACAAATGAGAGACTTCACCGCAAGATGCGTAAATTCTAACCTCACATATTATTATATTTAATCTATTTTTATGTATAATTATAATTAAATAAGTTTAAAAATGTATACAAATGCATTAAAGAAATTCTTTGGAACGTTTTTTTTCTTAAGTTAATTTAAGTGGGCCCTTGTAAGTCTGTTGATAGATAAAAGTTGATTATGTCGAGTGGTACTGTTGAAAATATACTAAATTATACCTTAATACATATTATACAGTACTGTATAACTCAGATAAAAGAATAAAAATGAACTTTAAAGCTTATGATCACTTTTTACCAATGAACACACCATGCTTTATACTTACAAATGAGGGACTTCACCGCAAGATGTGTAAATTCTAACCTCACATATTATTATATTTCATCTATTTTTATATATATATTTATAATGAAATAAGTTTAAAAATATATACAAATGCATTAAAGGAATTCTTTGGAACGTTTCCTTTCTTAAGTTAATTTAAGTGGGCCCTTGTAAGTCTCTTGTTTGATAAAAGATGGATTATGTCGAGTGGTACTATTGAAAATATACCAAATTATACCTTAATACATATTATACAATACTGTATATCTCAGATAAAAGAATAAAAATTAACTTTAAAGCTTATGATCACTTTTTACCAATGAACACACCATGTTTTATACTAACAAATGAGAGACTTCACCGCAAGATGCGTAAATTCTAACCTCACATAATATTATATTTCATCTATTTTTATATATATTTATAATGAAATAAGTTTAAAAATATATACAAATGCATTAAAGGAATTCCTTGGAACGTTTTCTTTCTTAAGTTAATTTAAGTGGGCCCTTGTAAGTCTATTGATGGATAAAAGGTGGATTATGTTGAGTGGTACTGTTGAGAATATATTAAATTATACCTTAATACATATTATACAATAATAAAATAAATTTAAATATATGTATATATACTGCTTTTTTATCTTTTTTTATGTACAATTATAATGTAATAATTTTAGAAATATGTATTAATGCATTAAATTTAATTTAAATCCTCCTTTGTATATTATTTATGTGCTGTCAGTAACATTCCAACAGAATTCAAACATTCGTATTAGAGCTAAAATTAATGAACATTTACAGAAATTCATTAAATGCTAATTTCTACACATATTTTACATTTTATAACTGACTTGAACTCTGTATTTACTAATTGATGTAGTATTTTATTTCCTATGTCAAATTTTGTCTAAAAACATCAAAAACAAATGGGTTTCAGTAACCATAATGAAACTAATAAGTTTGAAAAGATGTTCCTTGTAATGAACATGTAAAACATAATATTTAGGCGATAGTAATTTAAAATTAAATTCCACACTTTGCTGACGTTCAGATTTTAAATAAATCGACGTTTTATACTCGAAGATAATTGGTTTATTATAATACAAAGCCGATGAATGAAACTTCATCTTCACGTACAAAG